>NC_069677.1:70065320-75065320 GCF_023699985.2 Odocoileus virginianus
AATATCTAAATAAATTTTCAAGTCAAATAGGCATTAACTAGATGAATAAAAAGAAATAGGAGGATGTTATGTAAAGGAAATATCACTTTTAAAACCCAAGAAATGTAACACAGCCTGGCACATGTAGAAAAATATAAGGAATTCTGTTTTTCTTGAGATTGGTGAAAGAGGAGGATACATAAATTGGTGAGATTAGAGTTGGTGAGGGCCAGTGTGTTAAGACAAAGAGTTTGGGAGACTTTCCTGATGGTCCAATGGCCATGAGTCTACCTTCAAACTGTAAGGCACACAGGTTTGATCCCTGGTCAGGGAACTAAGATCCCACATGCTGAGGGACCCACAGCTACTGAGCCCATGTGCTCTAGAGTCTGAACCACAGCTAGAGAGAGGTCTGTGCACCGGAGTGTTCATTAAATAAGATGTACACTTGAGCAAGGAGTCCTCAAAACCAGATGGATTTAAGGAACCCTTCTTGGATTTAAGGAACCATGATTTGTCACAGGAGGTGACAGTCTTAGCAGGAGCTTGCTGGTTTGGAAAGCAACCTGTCTGTTTGCTCCTGATCAGAGTTGCAAAGCCTTTTTGGACTTTTAAAAAAAACACTGGCATGACTGATACATGGTTGCCTGAGCCAGAGAAAGTAAGGATGATGTTTCTCCCTAAATCTAATAGTAAGCCTAGAATACAGGTGCTTAGAAATAATTTCAAAAGACACAAGAGTTGCCCATCAGAACCCAGAAACAAGTGAAATGAAATGTTTTTATTAAAAACTGAACCCAAGTGAAATAAGTCAGACAAAAATAAATACCAAATACTCTCACTCATATATGGAATCAAAAAAAAAGAAAAACAATAAAAACAAATAGTTACAGAGAAGAAACTTCATTGCCAGAGTTGGAGCCAGTGGGTAGAAATGACTAAAGGTGGTCAAACGTATAAACTTCCAGTTATAAGTAAGACATGGAGATGTAATATACAGCACGGTGACTAAGGTTAGTAAAAATACTGTATTGTATATTCAAAAGTACACATGGACATCACCAGATGGTCAACACCGAAATCAGATTGATTATATTATGTGCAGCCAAAGATGGAGAAGCTCTAAACAGTCAGCAAAAACAAGACAGGGAGCTGACTGTGGCTCAGATCATGAACTCCTTTTTGCCAAATTCAGACTTAAATTGAAGAAAGTAGGGAAAACCCCTAGACCATTCAGGTATAACCTAAATCAAATCTCTAATGATTATACAGTGGAAGTGAGAAATAGATTTAAGTGACTAGATCTGATAGAGTACCTGATGAACTACGGACAGAGGTTCGTAACATTGTACAGGAGACAGGGAACAAGACCATCCCCAAGAAAAAGAAATGCAAAAAAGCAAAATGTCTGTCTGAGGAGGTCTTACAATTAGCTGTGAAAAGAAGAGAGGCCAAAAGCAAAGGAGAAAAGGAAAGATAAACCCATTTGAATGCAGAGTTCCAAAGAATAGCAAGGAGAGATAAGAAAGCCTTCCTCAGTGATCAGAGCAAAGAGATAGAGGAAAACAATAGAATGGGAAAGACTACAGATCCCTCCAAGAAAATTAGAGATACCAAGGGAACATTTCATGCAAAGATGGACTCAATAAAGGACAGAAACAGTATGGACCTAACAGAAGCAGAAGATATTAAGAAGAGGTGGCAAGAATACACAGAAGAACTGTACAAAAAAGATCTTCATGACATAGATAATCACAATGGTGTGATCACGCACCTAGAGCCAGACATCCTGGAACGTGAAGTCAAGTGGGCCTTAGGAAGCATCACTACGAACAAAGCTAGTGGAGGTGATGGAATTCCAGTTGAGCTATTTCAAATCTTAAAAGATGATGCTGTGAAGGTGCTGCACTCAATATGCCAGCAAATTTGGAAAACTCAGCAGTGGCCACAGGACTGGAAAAGGTCAGTTTTCATTTCAATCCCTAAGAAAGGAAATGCCAAAGAATGCTCAAACTACCACACAATTGCACTCATCTCACACTCTAGTAAAGTAATGCTCAAAATTCTCCGAGCCAAGCTTCAACAGTACATAAACTGTGAATTTCCAGATGTTCAAACTGGATTTAGAAAAGGCAGAAGAACCAGAGATCAAATTGCCAACATCTGCTGTATCATCAAAAACACAAGAGAGTTCCCGAAAAACATCTATTTCTGCCTTTTTGACTACACCAAAGCCTTTGGCTGTACAGATCACAACAAACTGTAGAAAATTCTGAAAGAGATGGGAATACCAGACCACCTGATCTGCCTCTTGAGAAACCTATATGCAGGTCAGGAAGTAACAGAACTGGACATGGAACAACAGACTGGTTCCAAATTGGGAAAGGAGTACATCAAGGCTGTGTATTGTCACCGTGCTTATTTAACTTATATGCAGAGTACATCACGAGAAACCCTGGGCTGGAAGAAGCACAAGCTGGAATCAAGATTGCTGGGAGAAATGTCAATAGTCTCAGATATGCAGATGACACCACCCTTATGGCAGAAAGGGAAGGAGAACTAAAGAGCCTCTTGATGAAAGTGAAAGAGGAGAGTGAAAAAGTTGGCTTAAAGCTCAACATTCAGAAAACAAAGATCATGGCATCTGGACCCATCACTTCATGGCAAATAAATGGATAAACAGTGGAAACCATGGCAGACTTTATTTTGGGAGGCTCCAAAATCACTGCAGATGGTGACTGCAGCCATGAAATAAAAAGACGGTTACTCCTTGGAAGAAAAGTTACGACCAACCTGCTGCTGCTGCTAAGTCACTTCAGTCGTGTCTGACTGTGTCGACTCCGTAGACAGCAGCCCACCAAGCTCCTCTGTCCTTGGGATTCTCCAGGCAAGAACACTGAAGTGGGTGCCATTTCGTTCTCCAATGTATGTATGCATGTTAAGTCGCTTCAGTCATGTCCGACTGTGTGTGACCCCATAGACCCTCTACTCCTCCTGCCCTCAATCTTTCCCAGCATCAGGGTCTTTTCAAATGAGTCAGCTCTTCGCATCACGTGGTCAAAGTATTGGAGTTTCAGCTTCAGCATGTCCCTGGTATTCTCCCGGCAAGAACACTGAAGTGGGTTACCATTTCCTTCTCCAATGTGTGAAAGTGAAAATTAAAAGTGGAGTTGCTCAGTCATGTCCGACTCTTAGCGACCCCATGGACTGCAGCCTACCAGGCTCCTCCATCCATGGGATTTTCCAGGCAAGAGCACGGATGCCATTGCCTTCTCCGATTTGTTCTTTCTTGAAAGTATTTAAAATATTGTAAAATATAAAGGTAAAAATTGAAATCGCCCATAATTTCACCTTTCAGAGATAACTGCAGTTAACATTCTCATGTATTTCTTTCTAATCTTTTTTCCACAAACTGAATACAAAATGTCATAAGAGTTTAGAATTGGCAAGAGTAAAGTTTCATGCTATGTCTTAACAACTGTTTTCTATTTTTGCATTTACAAAATAAATGAGACTGTGACATATTATAATTTGCTAAGCTAATATCATGTAATTTTGACAGTTTTATCATATTTCTTTTTTTAATATTTATTTATTTAGTTGCCTTGGGTCTTAGTTGTGGCATGTGAACTCTTAGTTGCGGCATGTGGGATCTAGTTCCCTGACCAGGCATCAAACCTTGGCCTCCTGCATTGGGAGCATGGAGTCTTAGCCACTGGACCACCAGGGAAATATTTATCATATTTCTTGAAGATGAAAAAATTTTTCATTGGAAAGTTGGGGGGACATTACAGGTACCCCCTCTCATCTATTACACCTACTATTAAATAATGTATCTTAATTCTTTAGTTCATTCTATGTTATTAGCATTTCCCAATGTCATTAAATATGCTTAAAATATGATATGTGAAACATTTCAAAGCAAGGATAATCTATTCAATATTTCATTGAAAGAGTTTCCTACTCTTCAATATTTATTTTCAGATTTTTAAAAGCAATATATAATACTATGATGATATGAAACTAATATATATATATATATATAAAATATTCATATATAAATCTCTGACCACATCTGCAATAATTTCCTTAGGACAAACTCCTAGGAATGAGACTTGTAGATTTTTATAGAATTTTCTCTTCGATTCCAAAGAGACCCAGTGTTGTTCTGAGAGGGTCTGGCCTCTAAAGTCTCTGGCCTTGGTCTGTCCAGGTGTTGGCCTTAGGTTTAAACCTGAGATTACACAGATGTATAGAACAGACTTTTGGACTCTGTGGGAGAAGGTGAGGGTGGGATGTTTCAAGAGAACAGCATCGAAACATGTATATTATCTAGGGTGAAACAGATCACCAGCCCAGGTTGGATGCATGAGACAAGTGCTCGGGCCTGGTACACTGGGAAGACCCAGAGGGATCGGATGGAGAGGGAGGTGGGAGGGGGGATCGGGATGGGGAATACGTGTATATCCATGGTTGATTCATGTCAATGTATGGCAAAAACCACTACAATATTGTAAAGTAATTAGCCTCCAACTAATAAAAAATAAAAAATAAAAAAACCTGAGATTCCGTGAATCCCTTCATCATCTTTAGGTTGAAAAGGTTGTTGACAATTTCACATCCATCCCTTTATAGACAACAGCCTTCTGAGTTTTACTCTTTATTTGTTCCCTTCCTATGCCCAGTTCAGACCATTCAGAAATGAAATGGGGTAATATGCACATATCTGCCTACCTATGTCTCCCTTTGCCGTGTGTACTCCTCAGCTCCACTTTAATGCCTTTTCTGCAGGGACTCCAGTGCCCAAGGATAGGACACCCAGTATTTAAGCACTTAAAGCTTCTTAAGTTCTGCCTCCCAGAGCCCTTCCAGTCAGGACTTCCATAGCCACTTGCATTTTAAAAGAGGATCTCAGAAGAAGAATGTTCAACTCAAAAGAAGGAATCACTAATGGTAGAAATCACAAAAACAAACAAACAATAAATCAAACCAGAGAGAGATTTGCATTAGGTCAATAAGAAAGGAAAGCTATCCCAGGTTGGGTGCATGAGACAAGTGCTCGGGCCTGGTGGACTGGGAAGACCCAGAGGGATCGGGTGGAGAGGGAGGTGGGAGGGGGGACTGGGATGGGGAATACATGTAAATCCATGGCTAATTCATTTCAATGTATGACAAAAACTACTGTAATGATGTAAAGTAATTAGCCTCCAACTAATAAAAATAAATGGAAAAAAAAAAAAAAGAAAGGAAAGCTATTGATAGCAAGGGCTTGGCGGAACTTGCCTCCCAGGAGTGAGAGAAGAAAGAAGATGAGTGAGTCCAATATGGTGCCCTTGGAAGGCAGTGGCCTAGCTCTCAGGAGAGGGGCTGAGAGAGAGTGAACCAGAAGTCCAGAAGGTGAGATGGGAAGACAGTGAAAGCCTTTGTCTGCCAGATGAGCAATCTGGCCTCACACCTAAAGGCAACAAGACAGTACCACTCTGTGGTCTCAGGCAAGAAAAAGTTGTGCAGAAGCCAGCATCTGAAGATTCTTCCAGCAACTGTGGGCTTGACAAATTGCAGGGAAGAAAAACCAGGAGCAGAAAAATCAGCCACTAAACTTTGGCAACAATAATAGCTGATATTTACTAGGTATTGATTGTATGTCAGGCACTGTGTTATATCTCATGTATTGACACATTTAAAGATTTATGTTGTCAGTTTTATTATTATCCCATTTTATAGATGAGGAAACTGAGAAAGAGAGAGAGTAAATTACCTGCCTAAAGCTACCAGCTAGTAAGTAGCAGGGCAAGGACCCAAACCCAGATGCTTAGCCCCCACACAATGAACTGCCATGAGGTTGGCAGCCTTGACTGTGGAGGCAGTTATGGCCTTGGGAAGAAAGTGCATGTCTGTATCACTGTGCAAACAATTTATGTTCTGGGATATGGCAAGGCAGAGGAAAAACATGAAGACTGCATCTCAGCAATGTTTCAGAGGTGGTAAAGGCAAGAACAGGAGGGGAGAACTGTGTGGTGTCACAAGACTACAGCCATCACACATCTGGCGGCACAGCTGCCTTGTGCAACTCACCAGACTGCGGATGAGCCTGGGCGGGGCTCTCCTGGACCCAGTGCAGCTGGCATAGGAAGGGCCGGAGCTCCCTCTTACTGAAGAGGCACCTATTTTATGCCAGGCACTGGGCTAGCAGCTTGACATGTATCATCACATTAACTGTTCTTTTTTATTTATTTATTTATTTATTTATTTTTATTAGTTGGAGGCTAATTACTTTACAATATTGTAGTGGTTTTTGTCATACATTGACAAGAATCAGCCATGGTTTTACATGTATTCCCCATCCCGATCCCCCTCCCACCTCCCTCTCCGCCCTCATTAACATTTCATAACGAAACTATTTTTACTTCTGTTTTACAGACGACAAAACCAAGGCTCCAGAGAGTTACCTGATTTGCGTGAGGCATACAACTCTGAGAGCACCAAGATTTGAACTCAGGGAAAATCTGTGAGCTCCAAAGCCATCAGCTAACTAGTCTTTAGCCACTTCTGGCTAAAGATAACATTTCAGGTTCTAAGTTTTTGGGTCCTTCCTCCTCATGCTCCCCAGAGGTGCCCCCTTTTCCATCAAGGAAGAAAGGCTGATCCTCCCTTTGCTCAGACCTGTCATTAACACCCTCCCCACACTCCTTCTTTCTCCTACCCTCACCTAAAATAAAATAATCTGCTGGTCCCTGGACTTGTCGGTTGATGGATGTGCTTAGTCACTCAGTTGTGTCCAACTCTGTGAGACCCTATATGGACTATAGACCACCAGGCTCCCCTGTCCATGGAGATTCTCCAGGCAAGAATACTAGAGTGGGTTACCATGCCCTCCTCCAGGAGATCTTCCCAATCTTTGACCCAGGGATCGAACCCAGGTCTCCCACACTCAGATGGTCTTTACCGTCTGAGCCACCAGGTAAGTCCAGGTTGATGGATAGTTTTCCTCAATTCATGACCTCGTTTGGATATTTCCTCCCCTTATATGAACTCCCAGCCAGCAAGGTCACATGGGACAAGCACAGGATGTGGAACCAGAAAGCCTGGGTTAAGAGTCACAGCCCCTCAGCTCATGGATGGATGATTATGAGCCAACCTTAATTTCCACATTGAGTTGTTGGGAGAAGCGAGTGAAATGATGCATGTGAAACACTTTGTGAACTAGAAAGCCCAATGTATCTATTCCACAGCACCAACCCACTCTCTCTGGTCGGTCAGGATTGAGTCCAGAATAATGGTCCCCTGAGTGGACTCCTCCACTTTAGGGGAGATAAAACTGTGGACAGGGAGGTCTGGGCATCCATCAGATGTCTGCTGCAAGCCAAACCACCTGCCTGCCAAGTCAGGGCTGGAGTCGGGGCCAGGCAAGATGGCTCCCATTTGTATGAGGCTTCACCACTTACAAAGTACATCCACATCTATTATGTATTGCTTCACAACAACCCTACAAGGCAGCAGTCCTATTCCTACTGTTCAAAATAGAAATCTGAGTCTTCAGAGAGGTGAGTGATTGCCCAAAGTCACACAGTTACTGAGTAGAGAGCTGGCCTCACACCCTTGTCTTGGGCTTCCCAGTCCACTGCAGCTTCTGGCTTTAGAGGGGCAACCTGTGGTCCACAATGCTGCTTCATCACTAGGCTCAAAGATATTCTGTATAAATAGATAGTTTTCTATAAACTGTGTATAAAATGTATGCTTGCATGAGTGCTCAATTGCTAAAGCATGTCCGACTCCTTGCGACCCCATGGACTGTAGTCCACTGGGCTCCTCTGTCCATGGAATTTCCCTGGCAAGAATATTGGATTGCATTGCCGTTTCTTCTTCCAGGAGAGCTTCCTGACCCAGAGACTGAACCTGTGTCTCCTGTGCCTCCTGCATTGGCAGGCAGGTTCTTCACTACTGATCCACCTGGGAAACACTGTGTGAATGTATGTGTGCTGTACTTAGTCACTCAGTGGTGTCTGACTCTTTGTGACCCCACGGACTCTAGCCTGCCAGGCTCCTCTGTCTGCAGGGATTCTCCAGGCAAAAATATTGGAGTGGGTTGCCATGCCCTCCTCCAGGGGATCTTCCCAACCCAGGGATCAAATTCAGGTCTCCCACATTACAGGTGGATTCTTTATCATCGGAGCCACCAGGGAAGCCCTATAAATGTATAATTATGTATGGCTCACATAGTGAAGAATCTGCCTGCAATGCAGAAGGCCTGGGTTTGATTCCTGGGTTGGGAAGATCCCCTGGAGGAGGGCATGGACAACCCACTCCAGTATTCTTGCCTGGAGAATCCCCATAGACAGAGGAGCCTGGCAAGCTACAGTCCACAGGGTCACAAAGAGTCAGACACTACTGAGCAACTAAGTGTACTGCAGCATGTATTAATTAAGCATACATTAATTTTGATTATATTGTCTTTTCATCTTCAGTTGGGAACACCTCAAACATTCTGGAAGACCCTTGTGAATGCCATCAGCCCTAAACAGTGTCAATATAGCCTAATGGTTAAAGTCACCTGCTCTCCAACAAACCCCCTCTCCCCATTCCAGCTGGAGGTCTTCTGCTGTGTTCAATTCATCTCACTTAAGCCCAAGAACCAAGAGGTCCCCTGCAGGTGGAGAGGCAGTCAGGGAACTCTCACAGGGAATGTTCACAACCTCTGCTTGTTCAGATCTTGGTCTAAACACCCAACTCCAGAAGCCATCCCTGACTCTGCTAAGCTTGCCAAAGTATCTCTTTTCTATTTACCCACAGTGTCCAGTGATAGGCTTAATCACTCTGGAGTGAGTGTCAGTTGCTTGGATGATCTCCCCTCCAGACAGCTGAGGCTGGGGACGATATCTTACTCACCCCCTTCTTCCCCAGCACAGGACCCATTGATAAATGCTTCCGATGTGAGTCAGTGAGTGAAGGAAGCAACACGTGGATAAATGGAAGTGTATTTACCTCACCTCCAGCTCTTAAATTCTCTTCTACTCCTTCTCTTACATCAGAAAGGGCAGTGTGTGGGGGGCAGTTAAGACCAGAAAAAACAATACTTTTAAAAAATAGCATCGATGGAAAGTTTTATTTTTCTTTAAGAGCCCAGCTCTTGCAAGCCCACAGAAGGATGGCCCACAGCACAGAGCCTGGCCAGAGAAGCAAGCGTGCTAAAATCCTCTCTTACATTCCTGATCCTCTGAACTTGTTTAAGGACAATGAATTACCTTCTCGTCGTTCCTTCCCAGGTCACTATCATTCAAGCTGCATTGACCAATGTTTCCTACGCAGCAGTTTTCATTTATTCATTTCCTTTGGTAACTGCATTTTTTTTTTAATATACCTTAGGGCTTTCTCCTTGACCTACAAAACAGCACAGCTCACTCTGTATTCCCTGGGGAGAGGTCCTCCCGAACCTTTATTCAGAGAACAGAGTGTGTGCCAGAGCTTGTCGTCCTCGGTGGAAAGTTTGATTCATCTCACCAGGGGACAGTTGGGGGCAATGCCAGCCTAGGCCTCCACTTCTTCCTTTAATGAAGTGGCACCTATTTGGATGATAAGGAGCCACTGAAAATTGGGAACATCTTACAAATGCAAAATGCTCTTTATATAGAAATGTATATCTCACTTTAGAATGTGTCCTGTAATAGTATTCTAATATAATAAGAATGCCTACAAGGAGTTTATAATAACTTGGGGAAATGTTTATGAAGTAACGTTAACTTTAAAAGCAAAATGTGAAATTATATATACAGTATGTCCTCAATTCTGTTGCTGAAAAGTGCACAAAGAAAAAAGAAAGACAGCTTTCTCATTTCATCCTCAGAACAACCCTGCAGTGTTATGAGGAATTATTAAATAATTTGCCCAAAGCCACACAGCTATATGTGCAGCCCAAGGTCACAATGCATGAACAGAAGTTTGACTGTGCATGTATATTTCATCCAGAAGGCAATTTGGGAAAGGGGAGGGTCCTTGGGGCTCTGCTTGGAGGTACGTGGCAGAATTGCCCTTCCCTAGCTCCGTGGAGCCTCATGTGGCCAACTGAGTTATTCTGGCCAGTGACAAGTAACTGAGGTGATGTAGCCCTTTCAGGTAGAAACTAGAAGAGTCGAGGAGCATTCCCCGTGTTTTCCTGTGCTTTCCACCTACAGATTGGCAGTCCTCCAGAGAAAGGCTGTCCTGGCAGCTGGATCCTAGAAGAAGGACAACATGAAGCAGAATTCATATGTTGCACGAGTGAGAAGTGGGACTGAGTTGTTTTAATCCAAGAGGTTTGGAGGATGATTGACACCACAACATACAAAAAAACCTGGCTTATTCTGCCAGATTCAAGGGCACTGACCACTGAGGCCAGATGACATGAACACTCTCATATAACATCTGTTCAAACGGGATGTGGTGTGATGCTATAGAGGAGTGTGGGTCTCAGAACTAGACCTGAGTTTCAATACAAGCCATTAACCTGGTTATACTTACTTTCATATTTTAAAACAAGGATTATGCTACATTCTATAAAGAATAAGATAGTGCATATAAAAGTGCCTGCTACCTAGAAAAACATGATTGTATTTTGCAAAGATGCTCCAATCCCAATATATTTGGTAAGCAAGGTATAATTGTACCTTTCTGATTCTTAATTTGTTCTTCCTACCAATGAACAAAAATTGTGATAATTTTAGTTTTCCCTCTACCAAACAGTAATAAATACACAATGTACAACATTAATAGGTTCATTATTTCTAAGAGGAGAAACCAGTGGCTATCATGATTTAAAAGCTCACCATTAATAAAAATTACTATTAAGGTAAAATTAAGAGAAGGCAGATAGCATTATTAAAAATATATTTAACAAAGATAAAAATTGAGATTCAATCGTGTGTAACATCAATCTAAAGAAATAATGGAATAACATAAGGAAATAATGGAATCTAACTTCCTTCAAATGCCTCCTCCACCAAATACATAGTTCCTGTACTCAACATACTTCCAATCTGAGAAAATTAAATACATAGAAAATATTTAGCTCTAATGCAGTATGAAATTTTAGAATATTATGTTACTCTCCTACTACTCGGGCTTCTAAGTTGCTCAGTGGATAAAGAATCTGCCGGCAATGCAGAGGACACAAGCAGATGCCTATTCAATCCCTGGGCTGGAAAGATCCCTAGAGTAGATCATGGCAACCCACTCCAGTATTCTTGCCTGGAGAATTCCATGGACAGAGGAGCCTGGTGGACTATAGTCCATGGGGTCGCAAAGAGTCAGACACATCTAAAGCAACTGAGCACTCACCTTCCTACCACTTCTTGGATTATACAACGAGCCCACTCTTTTTTTCTCACTCCATGCTCCACCCAAACACACACACACACACACACACACACAAAACATGTGTGACTAGTATAATGCATCTGAATCTAAATAAGCTCATTAAGTTGCACTAAGTTGCATCTGAATCTAAATCAGCTCATTAAGTTGCACTAAGTTGCATCTGAATCTAAATCAGCTCATTAAGTTGCACTAAGTTGCATTAAGTTGCATATTTCTGTGAGTAGTGGGAAGCTTTCCTCTCCTTTTCCAATGCCAGATCAGGTCTTAGCACCTCCTTCTTAGGGCTCTCCCCAGAGTGTGGAGTCAGAAATCTATTAGTCAGAGCCCAGGATCTTCTTTGTATATTTTCATAATTTTACAGGTTGCCATGTCTTGAAATACAGGCACATTACTATAATGTCTCCTCTGTACACACCCTCAGTCCCAGGGTTAGCCTCACTAAAAAGTGAAAGTCGCTCAGTCATGTCCGACTCTTTGTGATCCCATGGACTATACAGTCCATTCTATACAGTCCATGGAATTCTCCAGGCCAGAATACTGGAGTGGGTAGCTGTTCCCTTCTCCAGGGGTTCTTCCTGACCCAGGAATTGAACTGGAGTCTCCTGCATTGCAGGCGGATTCTTTACAAGCTGAGCTATCAGGGAAGCCCTAGCCTCTCTGATGCAGAGACAGCTGCTCTGAGAGCTCCTGCTGGCTCCTTTAATAAGCCCACCCTTCAGTTGTCACGGTTGATCCTGCGGAAGGACCTCACCGGGCTGTGGCTGTGTCTGCCAGCCCTGATGTGTCTGCTGAGGCTGACCACCGCTGCAGTTGCTGTACTTGCCCTAGAAGTGATGCTCTGCCAATGCCATGATTCAGAGTTCTCCCCTTGGGGCCCCTCAGCCCCCTCCACGGATGACTTCCTCCCATTCCCATTCAGTGCAGACAGTGTGGCCCAGTCAGAGAGAAGCCTGTGATGATAATGTCTCACTCTTGTTACTACCGCTGCTCCCCAGATCCCCCCAAAGTGATCACCTCCTCAAAGGAACCACTTATCTTGCCCCACTCTAGTAGACACACCAACAGGAAGTGACCAGACAGCCTCCCCTCCCCCACCCCCACCCTCTAGATCGAGTCTAGTCCTGCTTGTGACCAAAGGGACAAGCCTAGACTCCTCCAGGGCAAGCCCATGGGACTATTTGTGGAAAACGGGATTGTAGATACCGAGGAAACGGGTGGGCTAAAGGCATGTTCTGCCAGCCTTGTCCACTTAGACACTCAGGACACTCAGTCTTGTGTTTCAGCAGCAAGCAGCATCTCTCACTTCAGAAATTACTTCATCACAGGCTCCACCAAAACCCAAACCCTTTCTCCAGCTGGGGAGTTCTCTCCAGAAAGACATTCCTGTCATTGTCAGCCCATTGTTGCTTCATGCTGCTGTCTCTTTTTATAATTATTATTATTACTATTATTGGAGTACAATTGCTTTAGTGTTTTGCAGTTTCTGCTGTACAGAAAGTAAATCAGCTATATATACACATACATACACTTGTATGTATCCTTTCCCTCTTGGATCTCCCTCCCACCCGTCTAGGTCATCACAGAGAGCTGAGCTCTCTGCACTATACATCAGGCTCCTGCTAACTATCTATTTTAAACATAGTAGTGTATATATGTCAACCCCAATTTCCCAATTGTTTCGACTTGCTCCTCCCCACACCAAGTCCACACATCCATTCTCTATGTCTGCATCTTTATTCCTGCCCTGCAAATAGATTCATCTGTACCATTTTTCTAGATTCCACACATAAGTGTTATAATATATGATTAACACTTTCTGACTTATTTCAGTAGATCCATCCAAGTCTCTACAGATGACCCAAATTTGTTCCTTTTTAATGCAGAGTAATATTCCACTGTATATTATATGTACCCCATCTTCTTTATCCATTCATCTGTCAATGGACATTTAGGTTGCTTCCATGAGAAAATCATAATACAAAATGACACGTGCACCCCTAATGCTCACTCCAGCACTATTTACAACAGCCAGGACATGGAAGCAACCTAAATGTCCCTGCTACTGTCTCTGTAAAGTGCACCAGGTTCCTGTGCTAACCTGAGCTAAAAGTAAAAACTTTTGGTAAAAACACGGTTGTCACACTGTTCCTTCATCTCTCTTCTTCCATTGTCATGAGCTACAAAGTCCTTCCACTTAAAACTCCTTCCTTCCATTCCTCTACACCTGTCAGAACCTATTTCTATATAAGTTTGGTTCCCCTCCCTAAACAGCTAATATTTGTAATGCTCACTGATATTGAAAATTATAAACCAGGTGATTTTTTTCTTTTTTCCTTTATCTGCCAGAAATCTCAAACTTATAGTTCAATTATGAGAGCTGAGTTGAGTCTTTTACTCCACATATCTATATCACTTTTCTAATTTATACATCCGTCATCTAAATTTTCATGTATAGTTCACTATTTTATTATATGCGTTTCTATATATGCCCTCAACTCTTGCAAAATCTAGAAAGGAATAGAGATGATACATAGCTAACCAGGTAGGTAAAACTATAAATAAATAGATATTAGTAGATAAAAAGAAATGTCTTACTCACTGGTCACCTATTTAGTCAAATTTCCTCATGGAGTGTCCAAGGTCTTCTGGGTGGTAACTCTTCTCTTCTTCAGTTTTTTTCCTCCCTTTGGACTGTGTCTTCCCCTTCAGGAACTCACAGTCCCAGAGAAGGAATATTGTCCTTCCAGGCAAAGAGGTGAGCATCGTGTGAACAGGGCTCTCCTGGTTTCCAGCCCAGTGATCTTTTCACAACATTGCTCTGCTTTTTGTGCCGTTCACAGCGTGGAACACCCACAGTTAAAGGCAGAGTCCAGACTAACCACCTGTGGCTTGTGTCCTGCTCTAACACCACCTCCATCCTGGGTAGGGGATTTTACTTTTCTTTATCTTTTCCCTGAACATTTTTACCTTCTGCAGTATATTCTTTCTCTTCCACTTACAACCCATCACTTTCAGTATTTTCTCCTTTAAAAAGCAGGAAAGAAAAAGAAAGAATACTCATAACTGTCCAGCTGACCTGCTGCCATAGGTACTCACTAAGTATTTGTTCTCTTCCCTACACACGTTGACACATATTAAATGCTCCTCTCCTTCCTTCCATGCCTCATTTCCTGTACTTACGCCATCCTGGATACATTGACCTGTGTGCGTGTGTGCGTGCTCAGTTGCTCATCACATGCAACTCTTTGCAATGCTGTGGACTGCAGCTCGCCAGGCTCCTCTGGCCACGGGACTCTCCAGACAAGAATACTGGAGTGGGTTGCCATTTCCTTCTCCAGGGAACCATCCCGACCCAGGGATTGAGCCCGCATCTCCTGCGTCTCCTGCATTGGCACTCCAATTCTTTAACCACTGAGCCACCTGCGAAGCCCAGCATTGACCTATGAACTCTGTCAAATGAACCAGGAGAGATAGAACACATAGATGTCAATGTCATTCTAGTAAGAAAAATAGAAATAAAAAGGGTGCCAGTCTGTTGGACTGGTATATGAAATAGCACTCCCTGTTTCCAGTAAGTCTTTTTCCATCTTCAGCGTATTTGACATTTGTCTTTGCACAGCTGGGGAAGTGAAGTCTGTCTGCTCTTCATCACTTGATTCACACTGTATTGATTGAAACTTGACTTCAATGAGGTCATAGGGAGGAAGCTGATGATTTGTAATGGAAATTTATGGTAACTTCCATATCCATCCCTTTCTTATGCTTTTTTTTTTTTTTTTTCATTTGGGAATCCATATAGATCCCTGTGGTTGGGAGGAATCTAACTCTACTGTCTGGCTCCAGAGGTGGAGCACAGAACTTAGCTTAAGCAAATCAGCATACCTCATCCACCGGGCCATAGTGATTCATTATGGGATGAGTTAATGACCTCAGGGAGCCCAACCAAAATAAATTTTAGTACTTGTGTTAGAATTCCTGAGTTAAGGGTTTTCTCTCCTCCTCTGGAAATGGGAAATCTAAAACTCCTCCAGCCACTCCTGAGTCTGAGCATCTGACCTGTGTCAATGATGGGTCACTATAGACCTGAGCTGTCCAATTCAGGAGCCACTAGCCCTCTATGGCTATTGAGCACTTGAGATGTGGCTAATGCAACTGAAAAACTTCATTTTAAAATTTAACTTTAATTTTAAAAAATAACATAAAATAAAATTTAACTTTAATTTAAGCTTAAACACAAATGTTTGATCCAATTATTGAACAGCTTTCAAATATTTGGAACAACAGTGGTGTATGAATCTACTTTCTCAATTGTAAATTTTGTGAAATCTTATTACAGTTTAAGTAGTTCCAAGGAAAATTTAGTGTTTGAATTGAGATATGCCATGTCAAATACAAACTGAATTTTGAAGATTTAATATATAAAAAAGAATGTGCAATATAACATTGATAATCTCTATACTGATTACATATTAGAATAATTTTTTAACATATGCAGTTAAATAAAACATTATTGAAATGAAATAAGTAAATGAACAGTATAACTCCTCTAGCCATTTTACTACCACAAAGTAAATCAATGGTAGGATTCTCTACAACAGAGAATTGCAAAGAAATAAAGCCAGGGCCCTCATGACATCATGAAACCTTAATTTAGACCTTATCTAAACATAAACTTTTAGTTACGTGAATTAATAAATTTTCTCTTTATTATTTACACTCTTATGTTTCTCAAATTAAAGCTTTCTAACTGATACACTGATATTACCTTAACATTCATGTAAATTGCATTTGTTTTGATAGATAGCAATGATTGTGATTCATCTTCACTACTTATGCCCTGTCCAATATGCTAAAGGCAGCAAGCAAGTAGAAGCTATGATGGTGTATGTCTATAATGTGTGTTTTTCCAAATGATCAATACCAACAATTGTCATTATCTCCACCATCACTGTGGATGGGGCCATCATATGCAAATCAAATTCAGATGACCAAAGTTTACAGCAACACTTGAAATTTAGTGTCTCAGAAGCATTTCATTTCAGTCCCATAAAAGTTATGGTATGCTGATTAAATACTGACTGGAGGCTGAAAGTGCTTACTTGAGGTTCATAGGGCTGGAAAGGATGCTTTCTGTTGCCACCTAATTTTTTTTCAAAAAATTGCTGCCCAAAGACAGCCAAATTTGTGTATTTCAGATGTTCTAAGGGAAAGAGGTATCATACTTTTTATTTTTTATAATGGTATTTTCTGCCAATAATAAAACAGGAGCAAGAAAAAAATATTGATTAAAGAAGCCATAGTCCTTTTCCAAAGAAAACATTTGTTATCTTCAGTTTCCTCACTTCTATTTTTGAGGAGAGAGAGGTAATTTATTCCCTCTAGTAAACATTGTTCAAGTAGGAATCTCCCAACTTTCCTTTTATAACTCCTGTTGAGAGCTTTAAATGTTAATTTCTTTGCCTTCCTTAATTCTCAGAGACAAAGGACAGGGGTATTTTGAACAAGTTTTTAAGAAAAAAACAAAGAACCTGTCCAGGCCTTCCGAGGTAGCACTATTGGTAAACAACCCCCCAGCCAGTGCAGGAGATCTAAGAGACTCAGGTTCAATCTCTGGGTTGGGAAGATCCCCTGGAGAAGGGCATGGCAACCTACTCCAGTATTCTTGCCTGGAGAATCTCACAGACAGAGGAGCCTGGCGGGCTAGTCCATAGGGTCACAAAGAGTCAGACATGAATGAAGCAACTTAGCACACATGCACACAAGAAGCTTTTCAGTGGAAGAGGTTATGTCCCATATGGGACTGCTCCTTAAACAGAAGGCAAGAATAAGGAGGGACCAAGATATCATGAATTATAAAAAACAAGCTTTGGAGGTTTCTGGGTTTCTCCCAGGAATCTGCTGGGAGTTTCTGGTCCTGTGGAATAGGCACACACAGCGGGTTTTAAAAGAACTGCTGTGGCCAAGAAGCCGCAAAGTTTGAGCTGTCTTTAGGTGTAATATCGCTCCAGGATAAAACCTGGGTTTTCTGGCTCTATAAGCAACAAGTACAACATTTGATGATTTCTTTATTTCCAATGTTTTATCATGAGCATTTTTAAACATACAGAAAAGTTGAAATAATTGTGAAGGGTCCACCTCATATACCCAGCATCTAGACTCTACAATGAATAGCTTCCCTGGTGGCTCAGATGATAAAGAATTTGCCTGCCTACAGATCCTTTCTGCAGATGCAGGAGACCTGGGTTCCATCCCTGGGTCAGGAAGATCCCCTGGAGAAGGGAATCTTCAGTATTCTTGCCTGGAGAATCCCATGGACAGAGGAGCCTGGTGAGCTACAGTACACAGGGTCACAAAGAGTTAGACACAACTGAGTGACTAACACACACACACACACACACACACACACATAGTTACTATCCATTTGTTTACCTGTCTATCAGTCTGTCTATTTTTCAGTCCATTTCAAAGCAAGTTGCAGACATCAGTATCCTACACTCCTAAATACCTCCTCACACTTATCATTAACTAGAGACCAGGGTTTCTTTACAATACTTTTTCTCCCTAGGTGAAATTTATATAGAGTGAATTGCATGAATTTTAAGTGTACTATTCCATGAGTTTTGATAAATGTACATGCCTGGTAAAGGAAAAGCCCCATCAAGACACAGAACATTGTCATGGTGATTTTTTTCTAACGTGAACTATCAGTAGTGCTATTTCTCCACTGCATTCAATTATCCAACATGTATTTTCTGAGTTCCTGTATGATCAGGATAAGTGATAGAGAGGTAAATGAGACATAGCCTTCCACAAGAGCCAACAGTTTAAAGAAAGAGGTGCCTATAATATTTGAATTCATTAGTTAATTAATTAAACAATTGCTGTGGAAATCTGTTCAAATGTAGGAGGGGTCAAACAATGCACCAGTTGTGGGGTCAAGAAGGACTTCATGCTGGGCATTTTGAAAGGTGAAAGGAAACATCAGGGACTTACCTGGTGGTATAGTGATTAAAACTCCATGCTTCTACTGCAGTGGGTGCAGGTTCGATCCGTGGTTGGAGAACTAAGATCCCGCATACAGCATGGCCAAGAAAAAGAAAAGAAAATTTATTGAGTTAAATAAAAATGAAAATAGAACATATCAACCTAAATTATATAGGAAAAGTAACAAATTTTTAAAAAATGAAAAGAAACATCACATATCTGGGGACAAGAATACAAAGCAGCCTCAAGTGCATGACCCCCGATGGCATCTGGCATGGTTGAGAAACAGAACTAGGGGAATCAGTGAGGCTGGAGACTTTGCAAGGGTAAGTCTAGGAGGGCTTTGAATGCCCTAATAAGGGATTGAGCTGTTACCTAGGAAGAGGTGGGAACTTGATGAGGAACCTTCCAGACACTGGAGCCAAGGTGACCTGACCTTGAGAATGCTGAAGAAAGGCACTAACTTGAAGGTTCTGGTTATAGAGAGACAAACATTTTAAATGAGGTGTTAAATTATGGAAAATTCTAGTCCATAATCCAGGATGCTGGACCCCAAGGGCCATGGAGGCTCCAGCTGGCTGCCAGATGGAACATGGCATCCAGGCTCTCCTGCCCTGCCAAGGAGCCCTGGAGGCAGCCCAGCCTCCAGCTCTTCCTCCACTCACAGCACCAGAGCCTCACAGACTAAAGAGAACTAGAGAAAACAAGCTGGGAAAACCTGGGTTCTCACATATTATTTTTTAATATAGCCAGTGGCATTATAATCACCTACCAATGATAATAGAACAACTTGTTTAAAGTGTTGTAAAGGGTCCTGCCAGACTCTAATCAAGAGACAAATCTTGTGTCTAGAACAGTTCAATCGCTTTTACTTACACTGAGAGAAAATTGAGTAATCACATATACACAAACATGCTGCAATCAAGGCTGAGTCTTCTTGTATGCTAATGTACTGCTGCTAAGAAGTGTGAAGTAATCCAGGGTAAAGTGTCAAATTCTCTTGCAACAGAATGGGGAATAACTGCGCTTTTGTATGGTAAAATACACCCTGGACTACTGAATCAATAGCTGTAAAATGTAGAACAGTGCTGGCTTAAAACAAAAAAACAAAAAGTAGTCAACATCTCTCTATTGAAAGGGAAGATTTTTAAACTCTTAATGGATTCTATTCAGGATCAAAGTTGAAGGTGCAAATCACATAGTAAATAATATCAACAAAGTTATGAGCAGAGTGGATGAGGCAGGGAAGAGAGAGGCTTATGGAAGCAATAATTTCAGAAGAAGGTATGTCTTAATTTTTTCCTGACCTTTTAATAGAACTAGAATTTTATTAATAGATCAGAACTGTCTTGCTTAAACTGTCAAGAAGAGTTACTCTTATGGACTGAATGTTTGTGTTTCCCTCAAATACCAAGATGTTGATGTCTAACTCCCAATGTGATGGTATTAGAAAGTGGGTCTTTCTAATCATTAAGTGATGAGGATGGGGCCCTGGTGAATGGGATTAGTACTTTTATAAGAAAAGGACAAACTGCTAGCTTGCTCTTTCCATCAATGTGAAGTTGACAGCCTGAAACCCAGAAGAGCACCTGAACCAGAACCTGATCATGCTGGCACTCTCATCTTAGATTTGTAGCCTTCGGAACTGTAAGAAATTAATTTCTGGATTTTATAAGCCAACCAGTCTATAGTACTTAGCTAGAGCAGCGCAAACTGACTGGGACAGTACCTTTTAAAAAGAGGAAAAATGCTGAGTTTTAGGACTTAATACCCTGCACAGTGGAAAGCATAGGAAATTTCCCATGGGAAATTCTCTTTTCCCTTGTTCTTCCTCTCTCTCTCTCTCTCTCTCTCTCTCTCTCTCTCTCTCTCTCTCTCTCTCTCTCTAACTTTGAGACTCTCACAGAGCCTTTACCCAGAGAAACAACAAATCTGTAGGTACTGGAAGAAAGTTGAGAAGTTGTCTTATGTTTGGACTCCATTAAGTCAGAGGCCAATCTTCATCAAAAGCAAAAATCCTAATACTCCCTCTATTTCTTTTTGTTTTTAATCCCTAAGTTTCTAGTTTTAGACATCACCAAATGGTCAATACCAAAATCAGATTGATTATATTCTTTGTAGCTGAAGATGGAGAAACTCTATAAACAGTAAGCAAAAACAAGACTGGGAGCTGCCTGTGGCTCAGATCATGAACTCCATATTGCAAAATACAGGCTTAAATTGAAGAAAGTAGGGAAAAACACTAGACCATTCAGTTATGACCTAAATCAAATCCCTTACAATTATACAGTGGCGGTGACAAATAGATTCAAGGGATTAGATCTGATGGACAGAGTGCCTGAAAAACTATGGATGGAGGTTTGTGACACTGTATAGGAGGCAGTGATCAAAATGGTTCCCAAAAAAAAGAAATGCAAAGAGGAAAAATGGTTGTCTGAGGAGGCTTTACAAATAGCTGAGAAAAGAACAGAAGTGAAAGGCAAAGGAGAAAAGGAAAGATATTCCCATCTGAATGCAGAGTTCCAAAGAATAGCAAGGAGAGATGGGAAAACCTTCCTCAGTGATCAATGCAAAGAAATAGAGAAAAATATTAGAATAGGAAAGACTAGCAATCTCTTCAAGAAAATTAGAGATACCAAAGGATATCATGCAGACAGACAGGCACTATAAAGGACAGAAAAAGTATGGACCTAACAGAAGCAAAAGATATTAAGAAGAGGTGACAAGAATACATAGACAAACTATACAAAAAATATCTCAATGACCCAGATAACAATGATGGTGTGATCACTCACCTAAATCCTGGAATGCAAAGTCAAGTGGACCTTAGGGAACATCATTACGAACAAAGCTAGTGGAGATGGTGGAATTCCAGCTGAGCTATCTCAAATCCTAAAAGATGATGTTGTAAAAGTGCTGTACTCAATATGCCAGCAAATTTGGAAAACTCAGCAGTGGCCACAGGACTGGAAAAGGGTTTTCATTTCAGTTTTCATTCCAATCCCAAAGAAGGTGATGCCAAAGAATGTTCAAAATACTGCAAATTGCACTCATCTCACATGCTAGCAAAGTAGTCCTCAAAATTCTCCAAGTTAGGCTTCAACAGAACATGAACCAAGAACTTCCAGATTCAAGTTGGATTTAGAAAAGACAGAGGAACCAGAGGTCAAATTGCCAACATCTGTTGGATCATAGAGAAAGCAGGAGAATTCCAGAAAAACATTTACTTCTGCTTTATTGATTAGACCAAAGCCTTTGACTGTGTGGATCACAACAAACTGTGGAAAATTCTTAAAGAGATGGCAATACCAGACCACCTGACCTGCCTCCTGAGAAATCTGTATGCAGATTGCAAGAAGCAACAGTTAGAACCAGACAATGAATAATGAACTGGTTCAAAACTGGGAAAGGAATTCATCAAGGCTGTATGGTGTCACCCTGCTTATTTAACTTATATGCAGAGTACATCATATGAAATGCTGCGCTGGATGAAGCACAAGCTGGAATCAAGATTTCTAGGAGAAATATCAATAACCACAGATACGCAGATGACACCACCCTTATGGTAGAAAGCAAAGAGGAACTAAAGAGCCTCTTGATGAACTTGAAGGAGGAGAGTGAAAAAGCTGGCTTAAAACTCAACATTCAAAAAACAAAGATTATGACATACGATCCCATCACTTCATGGCAAATAGATGGGGAAACAATGGGAACAGTGAGAGACTTTATTTTTGGGGGCTCCAAAATCACTGTAGATGGTGACTGCATCCATGAAATAAAAAGACACTCGCTCCCTGGAAGAAAAGCTATGACAAACCTCGACAGCATATTAAAAAGCAGAGACATTACTCTGCCAACAAAGGTCCATCTACTTAAAGCTATGTTTTTTCCAGTAGTCACGTATGGATGTGAGAGTTAGACCATAAAGAAAGATGAGTGCCAAAGAACTGATACTTTTGAACTGTGGTGTTGGAGAAGACTTGGAGTCTTGGACCCTTGGACTGCAAGGAGATCCAGCCAGTCAGTACTAAAGGAAATCTGTCCTGAATATTCATTGGAAGGACTGAGGTTGAAGCTGAAGCTCCAATACTTTGGCCATCTGATGTGAAGAGGTGACTCATTACAAAAGACTCTGATGCTGGGAAATATTGAAGGCAGGAGGAGAAGGGGATGACAGAGGATGAGATGGCTGGATGGCATCACCAACTTGATGGACATGACTTTAAGCAAGCTCTGGGAATTAGTGATGGACAAGGAAGCCTGGCATGCTGCAGTACATGGGATCACAAAGAGTCTGACATGACTGACTAAAGTCAAGTGTCTAGTTAAAAGCAACTTTTCACTGGCTTAAGCACATTTGCTAGCCCTTGTTCAAGACCTGGCCCCCCTCACTCTACTCCTCTTGCCACTGTGTTGACTCGTACCTTTGGCTGGTTTCTCTAGACTGAGTCTATAGCATCTCCAGCCTCACATTCTAGGGACTGAGAAAGAGCTTTTTTATCCCCAATATTTTTTTTTAAAAATTCCCTATAACTGAGTTCCATTGGACCAGAATGGCTCACATGGTGATCCTCAAATGAAATATGCTGATTGGCCAGGACTAGGTCATATGATGTCCCTAATTTGGGAAGTGAGACTGAATCCATGGGTTCAGAAAGGGGGAAAGTTTTCCCCAAACCAAATGGAAGGGTTAGTACCAAGGTGGAGGTGGAGGTGAGTGGGGAAATGCATTGGAGGACAGCAAAGACAAGAGATGTCCAGTAAGCTTCTGAAAGCTTAAAATGCTAGTATAGTAGAGCCCAGGAAGCACAGAAATGGCACACCTTCATCTCTACTGGTCCAGGTGGGGAAGGAGAGTGTGAATTCCAAGCCTCTGCACTGAGGACTCCTGCAGCTGCTTCTCCCTACCATCTACTTCCCAGTCCCAACATTCACACAAAGTGACCAAAAGCCTCCATGCTGGTCTCAGGAAAAGGATGGAGCTGGGACAGTCCAAATGACAAAGTGCACCTGTGAAGTCTGACATTGAAGTTTGTTTTCAGTCTCTTTCAGTAACTGCCCTTCCACAAATTCTCACTCGGCTCACCCTATCATACCTCTACTTACAAGTATTTCTGTCACTCAAACACCAGCCCTGGAAAGTCCTCTGGCAATTAGTCCAGGAACCCACATCCTTTCTAACACTAATTCTGTGCAATATTAATAGGTGCTAAAGTCCAACATTCAGAAAACTAAGATCATGGCATCTGGTCCCATCACTTCATGGGAAATAGATGAGGAAACAGTGGAAACAGTGGCCGACTTTATTTTTCTGGGCTCCAAAATCACTGCAGATGGTGATTGCAGCCATGAAATTAAAAGATGCTTACTCCTTGGAAGGAAAGTTATGACCAACCTAGATAGCATATTAAAAATCAGAGACATTACTTTGCCAACAAAGGTCCATCTAGTCAAGGCTATGGTTTTTCCATTGGTCATGTATGGATGTGAGAGTTGGACTGTGAAGAAAGCTGAGCACAGAAGAATTGATGCTTTTGAACTGTGGTGTTGGAGAAGACTCTTGAGAGTCCCTTGGACTGCAAGGAGATCCAACCAGTCCATCCTAAAGGAGGTCAGTCCTGGGTGTTCATTGGAAGGACTGATGCTAAAGCTGGAACTCCAATACTTTGGCCACCTCATGCAAAGAGTTGACTCATTGGAAAAGACCCTGATGCTGGGAGGGATTGGGGGCAGGAGGAGAAGGGGACGACAATGGGTGATGAGATGGCTGGATGGCATCACTGACTCGATGGACATGAGTTTGAGTGAACTCCCAGAGTTGGTGATGGACAGGGAGGCCTGGCATGCTGCGATTCACGGAGTTGCAAAGAGTCAGACATGACTGAGTGACTGAACTGAACTGAACTGATGCCTAAAAGGAATTCTAGTCAAAAAATGTGTGGGAAACACTGGGTTAAACAACATTAAAAGATTTAGTGCACAACTTCTCCTATTCCTTAAAGTATATATGTGTATTATGAATCTGCAAGAGGAGACTTTGGTAAGAAGCATTTCCCACCTTTATTTAAACAAGGGATTTTCTTTCAGAAAATATCTAGAGAAGCCATTGTTTCTACAGAACACATTTTGAGAAAAGCTGAACTTGCCTTGTCCCTTCACTTTTTAGATAAAGAAACCACATCTCACAGAGTTTTAATGACCTGCCCAACCTACAGCTGGTCAATGTCAGGATCAGGAAATCATATTTCAAAGGCCAGGAGAGGATTGCAGGAGTTCAGCTGAGAATCTCTCTTATTGCAGAAAAATTTTACTGTTGATTTTCTTTTACCGAAGTCTAAGATTCCCTGTTATCTCATTGACAACTTCCTCCTAGCTCTCCCAAACACCCCCCATACACATACACTCTCTCCTACAACACAGAAAAAAACATCAGCTGGCCCACCAACCAGAGGGTGTGACATGTTTGGAAATAACTTTTGATATCAGTTTTGACAAAGAGAAATAATAATTTGGAAGCAACGTGTGTTGCAAAGTTGAATTCTGTATGGTGAAACTTTGATACATTGATTAATTAGTCATACAGCCAGGCAGACTTTGCAACAAGCCTGGGTTCTAGAACATGGTTAAAGAAGTTTAATTGTAGTGCTTTCTGAGTGGCAGTCCCCATTTAAAATTTAGCTTTAAGGGTATACCGGTTATAAGTAATGCCCTACCTCATCCACTTAGTACTGTAAAGCTACTTTGAAAGAAAATTCAATTTTTTGAGTCCTCTATTTGAAATAGTTGCTAATTATAGAAAGGTTCCCTTAGCTTAAAAGCTTGCAATTTTCAGGGGAGGAAATTCTACGATTTTTTTATCCAGCAAGTATCACATAATGGTGCATGGTCATCCCAAGCCCATTTTGAATGATTGGGTTGTTTTCTGGTGGCCAGTCAAGCAGCACAGTTCCTGCAGACAGTTCTCAAAGTGCAGTGCACGGCCTTATAGAAAAGTCTCAGTCAGGCACTTGTGTGTATAACAGATAGGACAGTCAATTGTCTGAAGATGAAAGAAGGTCCAGATCCCTTTCCTCCTACAAGTTGCCAGAGTATTTTCCAAGGCGCATCTGGTCAGATGTCCCCTTGCTTTCCTTTTCCTCTCTCTCAGTCCCCTGGGATCATAACCAGACCCTGCTCAGAACTGGACAGTGGAAACTAGAGGCTGCTCTGTGCTAAGGATGTTCCATCCACCACAGGGGTACTGGCTACAGCTAGAGTCATTTCTCCACAGGGGGGGATCTGCTCCTAAAGCTCACTCAGGTCACAAACCTAAGGTCCTTGCTGCCTGATGGTCACACATGTTCATCATGTGGGCAGCCGTGGCAACACAGTGCTTGCTTCCCTGAAGTGGGAGCTCTGAGAGGAAAAGACCAAGAAAGTCAGCAACTGGAAGGCAGTCCTCTTATAACCTAACCTCAGAAGTGACATCCCATCTCTTCTGCTGGATCAACCTGTTTGGAAGCAAGTTACTGGGTCTAGTTCACACTCAGGGAGAGAAGATTATAGAAGGGTAAAAATACCCGGATGTGGAAGTCACCGGGACATTTGACAGATGTCTGCTGCACTTGTCCTCCAGTCCCTTGTGGTTCATGACCCTTCCCACATGCAAAACACACTGTTTTTTCCCACCTAGGGAAGCTCTAGGTTTCTCTCAGCCACAATCATTTTTTCTTTATTGGACTGTAGTTGCTTTACAATGTTGTGTTAGTTTCTGATGTACAGAAAAGCAAATCAGCCATACATATACATATATCCCCTCTTTTTTGAATTTCCTTCCCTTTTAAGTTATCACAGAGCTTCCTGTGCTATGCAAACACTCACTAATTCAGTGGAGTGTTTCACTAGAAAATCATCCACTTGAATTTTTAGCTCCTTTCATCATGGGCAGCTCTCATTTTTGGAGGTTTCTGGACTCAAATTCATGGACCCTCTTAGGAAACTAATGGGACACATACTCCCCCAGTGTAACACATGGGAGTGAGATGGGACTTTTAACTGGCTTGGCAGATGGAGTGGAGGAAGAGTTATCTGAATACCCTTCCCAGAGTTGGGCCAGAAGGGGCGTATTCGGAGCCTGACTTTCTGGGGCAGTGGGTAGGCAAGTTCCATGAAGAATATAAGTATGTGCATGGTTTGAAACTGTGCAGTGTTCAAATGAATCATAATGTCCATTTTCCAGGTTTAGATAGAAACATGGTGCAATACAGTAAGTCCCCTACATAGGAACAACTACTGCTCACAGAGCACTGTATGTTTGTTAAGTCCAATTTGTTCATAAGTTCAACAAAGTTAGCCTAGGTACCCAAATAACACAATCAACTGTATAGCACTGTACTGTGATAGATTTATAATACTTTTCACGTAAATAATACACAACACACAAAAAATAAAACCTTTTTAATCTTACAGTAGAGTGTCTTGAAAAGTACACTAGTACATACAATATAAGAACTCGCATACAAGGGCTGGCACTGAGTGAATGGGCAAGCAGTTACTGACTGGAGGAGGGAGAGGAGATGGGAGATGGTAGAGCTGTAAGACCATCAGCAGTAGGAGATGGAAGGCAAGCTTCAATTTCACTCACATCTGAAGTTGATGGCACAGGTTATAGTTACTTGCTAGATTCCATTCAATCTACCCTCTTGAAAAAACAATCCAGTGATGTCTGGGTGATATCTCTGGGTTTTCTCATCACTTGTTATCCAGTCTTATACAACCCTTTGCCACCCCATGGACTGCAGCATGCCAGGCTTCCCTATCCTTCACCATCTCCCAGAGCTTGTTCAAATTCAAGTCAGTGATGCCATCCAACCATCTCATCCTCTGTTACCCCCTTCTCCCTCCTGCCTTTAATCTTTCCCAGCATCAGGTTCTTTTCAAATGAGTCAGTTGTTCACATCAGGTGGCCCAAGTATTGGAGCTTCAGTTTCAACATCAGTCCTTCCAAATGAATAGTCAAGACTCACTTCCTCTGACTGGTTTGATCTCCTTGCAGTCCAAGGGACTCTCAAGAGTCTTCTCCAACACCACAGTTCAAAAGTATCAATTCTTTGGCGCTCAGCCTTTGTATGGTCCACACCTCACATCCATATATGACTACTGGAGAAACCATAGCTTTGACTAGGTGGACGTTTGTTGGCAAAGTAATGTGTCTGCTTCTTAATATGCTGTCTAGATTGGTCATAGCTTTTCTTCCAAGGAGCATGCATCTTTTAATTTCATGGCTACAGTTACCATCTGCAGTGATTTTGGAGCCCAAGAAATTATAAAGTCTCTCACTGTTTCCATTGTTTCCCCATCTATTTGCCTTGAAGTGATGGGACCTGATGCCATGATCTTTGTTTTTTGAATGTTGAGTTTTAAGCCAGCTTTTTCACTCTCCTCCTTCAATTTCATCAAGAAGCTCTTTAGTTCCTCTTCGCTTTCTGCCATAAGGGTGATGTCATCTGCATATCTGAGGTTATTGATATTTCTCCCAGGAAATTGATTCTTGCTTGTGCTTCATCCAGCCCAGCATGCCACATGATGTACTCTGCATATAAGTTAAATAAGCAGGGTGACAATATACAGCCTTGATGTACTCCCTTCCAAATTTGGAACCAATCCATTGTTCCATGTATGGTTCTAACTGTAGATGACACAGTAACACTGGATTGCATTCTGAACAGCTGCTGCAACCTTCATGGACCATTCTATGTTTGGGTCCTGCACCTCAAAAACTAACTGGTGTCTCCTCAAATAAAGAAATTCCCCCTTACCATTTCCTGCATTGTGAATCTCTGTGGTTCTTCAGTTATTTCTTCCTCTTATCTCTCTTCATCCTTTCTCTGGGCCTCCAATACCATCAGATCTTCATTGGTAAGCTGTTCATGTTGCACAACAACTGTACAGTAACGTACACAAAAGCAGAAGCACTTGTAGAAGCATATGACAATATACACCAGACACATGAGCTAGCTTACAGGACTGGACTTGCAAACACATGTTCACATCCTAGAAAGTTCACAACTTGAAGGTTTGCACGTAGGGGACTTATTCTATAGAGGTAAACAGCTTGGATTTTGGGGTCAAACCGTCTGAATATACATCCCAGCACCAATTCTATAATGTGATCTTGAGCAATAAGCTCAAGTTGATTAGGGTATTGTGAGGACTAAATGAAATAATAGCTGAAAAGGGCTCAGCACAATACCTGGCACAGGAGAAGAGACAAACCATACTAATTACTATCACTTTCACAAATTCTCTTTGAGACTTTAGGTGGGTCTCCCAACTTCACTGTTGATTCATATGCTGTAATCTTTTCTTATGAGCTGACAGTGCTGGTTTGCTAGGACTAACACAGTCAAATTTCTAGCCCCCTGGAGGGCCTTCCATGCCTGGAGGACCACCTGAGAAACTCTTGTTTCCCCCAGGTGGTCTGCACACCTGCTGCCACGCCACTGGATTCCAAAACTCTGATTGGCATACAATAATCATGTAGCTTTTGTCATGAGAAATGAGAGAGGCAGGTTCATTGACTAATCCAAACCACACTCCACAGAGATCTCGTGCAGGCAGCCAGCCCCCAAACACAGGGCCTGGGCTTGAATTCTCTAAAATTCAGCACTAACCAAAACACCAATGGCATACAAAGATGCAATGAGCATTAGGTGGAGGTAAGTCCCATCTCCTATTGTGAGCGCTACCACCTCAGTCCCCAGATAATAACAGTCATTTACTGAGAGCCATGCAATGTGCCAAATGCTTTCAAGACCAGTTTCATTCTCAGTTCTCCATTCAGTCCTCCATTAAATGGAAGTGGACATAGGTGGCAGCAAACAGTCTCCTGGATGATGAAGGCCGTGCACATGTCCTACACCACACTACCCCAAGCACACTTGAAAATGTAAGATGGAAGTTTTTTTCTTATTCCTCCCTCAGTGTCCAGGGAGTTGGAGAGGGACATCCCCTTTTGATGTCCCCAGAGATGCTCAGTACAGGGGTGCCACCTCCCTTGCAGAAGTTTCTGGACATCTTGCAGAAGTTTCAGAAAACCCACTCCAGGCCCCAGGCCCACCTCCACCTTGTAGCAGATGCAGGAAACAGTTCACAGGGGCTGATGAGAGCCAAGTGTCTGCATCTCTTCCAGACTCCTCATTAGTAGTTGGATATTAGCCAATATGGACTATTTATACCCTGGAAACTAGTGAAAGCATAACATCAGGGCTTTTACCTAATTCCAGAAGAACCGGTTCTTAAACGTTGACCAGCACACCACAGTTAGAATGTGATGAGATACAAAGTCTTACCATCCTGAGACAATGTTCTCATTGGTACACAAACATAACATGCTGCTATGAAAACTAGGAACGTGTCAGATGGAGTCATGTGCTGCCTCTGGGAGCCCCAACCTTCCTGTTGCCTTGCTTTAAGTACTATAGCTGTCATCTTGGAATTTTTCATTTACCCACAGAACCCTTAATTCATTTCTAAAATATAATTCACATAATGAAACCAGGTATTTCACCCAGTGCTAAAATCCAAAAGCAATTAGCCTTTTTGTTTATTTCATATGGGAGTTAGACTAAAAGCTAAATGAACACACAAAAAAAGAGCCAGGCATTGGTCCAAATGTCTGAATGATGTACTAATTAAATTGTATAACAACACTGCTATCTTTATACATACACTTTATTACAGGTTGGGGAATCAGCCCGGGGCCTTCCAAGTCAGCCTCTGGGAGAGCACTTTTAAAACTAGAGGAACAGTCAGGTAAGGCTTTGTAAGGAAGGTTTAGCTACACATTCAGGAAGAACAGATAAGACTTTGGATGAGATCTGAGAAAGCTTGCTTAATTTTTCTCTTCTCTCTGCTATAATATGATCCTAATCAGGGATAAGAGTTTAAAAGTTTGCTTATTTAGGCATTCACTAAATAAGTAAGATAAAACTTGGGGTAGATGCTGAGGATAATACAAAATTAATCAGACCCATTCCAGGCCCTCTACAAGTCCTCAGATAACCTCAGTCTGTCAGAGAAGTGAATGTTTATGACAGCATGTCCCTAAAGAGACTTAGAGGTTCCTCGTGGGTCTGGAGAGAGATTGTTAGAGTGTCTGAGATGAGACGGGATAGGGTGGGTACTGAGGGTTCCCCCGGGGAAAGTGGATTTGAGCCAGTTTCTCTCATTCCTTTCATCTTATTTCATAAGCTTCCATGAGGAGTGAACAAAATATGTATTGTAGAAGTGGCTTGTTTGCAGATCCATGGTGGTTGTCATAAGACCAACAGAAAGACTAGTAATAGGAATGATGGCTAATGTGCATTGAGCCTTTTCCAGGAGCCAGGCCCTGTTCTAGGAGATTCACATGGCCTGATTCATTTTCCCCTTATAGCAACTCTAGGAAGAGTAAAGACCAGCAAAGTGAAGCTTTCTGAGTAACAGAGTTGACGCTTGAATCTGGGGTCTGGTGTTCCCCACCATACATGATCTGTCCTTGATTCCATAGTCAAGTGCAAGTACACCATCAGAGATCACATTACTTCTCATAGTATCATCTATGTGTGTTCATTTAAACAGACTGTGTGGTACAGCAATAGATACATCATGACCTGAGCTTTGGAATTCAGCTGAGTCCTCCTCCTCCCCACATCACTAACTAGGCTGTGACAGGGAGATAAGAGCTCATCTCAGGCTACTAAACCCAAGTCCTCTAAACCACTCACCATCTCCCTGATCATCAGGTCCTGCTGGGTCTCCAAACCTCTACAGGTTGTTTCTAATGCCCAGAATGAACTGATGACTCTAGAACAAATTTGTAAGCAACTTCTAATGGTGTTTCTCTTGCTGGGGAACAAAAAAAAAAAAGGTAAATCTGCTCCACAAGCACCAACTGCACCTGTAAAACAGCAGTGAGCATTCCACGCCACTGTGGGAAACAAAGTGGCTGCTCTGGTTCTGAAGGGAGGGTCAGGAAGGGTGGGAGTCTCTTAGTGTGGACTATAAAGAACAAGCCGATTAACATGGGCGGAGAGGAGACAGAGGTGGACTACAGACTGTGCTTCTTTATTCAGGACCCAGCACACAGTTGTTGCTCAATATAATTTTGTCAGTTAAACAAAGACAACATCCTCTCTCGGGTCACACAAGACAACATCCTGTCTTGGGATATTTGCTAGTGATAACAGGTGCTCCACACAAGGAAGGAGGGGTGGATCTGGTCAACCAAAGGCACAGACAGAACACACCCAGCTGTGATGGAAGAAGACGTGTTGAATAGCGGGAAACAATATTTGGGCAGGTGAGCCTGATTCTACTAGCTAGAAACCAGAAATGGGACAACAAAGAAAAAGGAACATTTCTTCATCGGAGGCTGCATGTGGACCCTCGGGCAGGGTGTATCAGATGCACACAGATCACAGAGGAATCTCATCAAAATTCAGATCCTGACACAGTAGGGCTAGGTTGCGATCTGAAAGTTTGCATTTCAAAAAAGCTCCTGGTGAACTTCTCTTGGCAGTCTAGTGGTTAAGACGCGGCCTCCCAATGCAGAGGTGTGGGTTAGGTTCTTGATGAGCAAACTAAGATCCCAGGTGCCTCATGGCCAAATAACCAAAGCATAAAACAGAAACAATATTGTAACAAATTCACTAAAGAATTTTTTTGAATGGTCCACATAAAAAAAAAATCTTAAAAAAAAAAACCAAAAACAGAAGCTGAGTGCTGATGCTGCTGGATCACACTTTGAGTAGCAAGTCCTATAGAGTAGACAACAGGTTTCAGAGTTCTGTGAATTCTTTACAATCATTTGCAAAATATTATATTCTGTACACATGTGCATTTTTTAGTAGCAAGATCATAGTTTTCATTAGACTCTCAAACGGTCTATTTTGCATTGAATGTGTCCCCCCAAAAGATAGGTTATGGTTCTAACCCCAGTACCTGTGATTGTGACCTTCTTTGGAAATCAGGACTTTGCTGATGCCACCAAGTTAAGATGAGGTCATTAGGGTGGACTCCCATCCAACGTGACTAAGGTCCTTATAAGAAAGAAACAGGGACACAAACACAGGGGGTAGAGACTGACCCACTGGTAAATCAACAAATGCCAGAACTGCTAATAAATACTAGAGGCTAGGGAGAGACAAGGAAGAAATCTCCCTGACAAGTTTTCAGACAGCCTGGCCTTGCCAACACCTTGATCTTGGACTTTAAGCCTCCAGAAGTGTAAGACAGTAAATTGTAAATTTCAGTGTTTTAAGCCATCCAGTTATTTGTGATACTTTGTTATGGCAGCCCTGGGAAACTAACACAGGGTCTGAGATACACATACACACACACACACACACACACACACACACACACACACACACACAGTGATTAATTATCATAAAGATACAAGGAGTCGCTGACGACTTGGGGACTAATATTTGCAGCCGTAACTAGCAACTTACAACTGCTGCACTTCCCACTTGTGTTTTCTTCATTTCTTAAACCTTGAAGATGACTTCTTTCCTAATCAGATTTTTCTCTGGGCTTCCCAGCTTTTCCTCCTTCAGTTTGCAGGAAGACACTTATTCTTCCTGGACTTCCAGACCTGAAGAGCCTGCTATTTCCTTCTTGGCATAGTACATGGAGAAGTTGAAGGTGCAGTGTTTCTTCCTCTGCCAGGTCCTTGCTCTGCAAAGGTTTGTCTTTCTCTTGGTCCACACAACCTTGCGCTCCTTCTTTTTTCTCCTCCTTCCTTGGCTGTGAGGAGAGAGACAGCCTTCCCTCATTGAGGAGTAGATTTAAACCCGGAGGTATTCTGCCCCATGCCTTAGCTGGACATCCAGACTCTCTGGATCAGGGGCCAAGATTCCAATAACTTGTTGTGTTTCCACAGAAATTGCCTCTGTTTCCAGGATGCTCCCGGTCCTTCACCATGTCTGGGCTCTTAGGAACTCTGTTCCCCACATCTTTAATTAGAGTAGCCGTTGGTACCATTAGCACTTCTGCTATGGGAGAAGAGAAAGCAGATAGAGAACTAGCACTTACTATTCTGCATGTGGTTTTATATACATTTTTCCTCTTAACTCTCACATTCACACTTACACACTCAAAGCGAGAATGGGTATCAGCACACCATTGATCTCATCTTCCAAATTAAGACACCAAGTCACAGGGCTCGAAAGGAACAGAAGCAAGATTCCAATACAGCTCTAACTGTTCGAAAGCACGCAATCTCCTCACCACTCTAAACTGCCTGTCTGAGGCTGAGTTAAACAGCTAAATCAGGGAAATATATAAAACCAGTCAGGCTCAATTCTGTTGTTCTGGCATATTGTCTTTAAGACAAATATTTTGGTGTCATGTAAACACAAGCGCATCTGTCTGCCTGCTTGCTATCTGTCTGATCCACTTACTCTCTATGATGCAAAAATAACCACCATCAGCTATTCAACAGACAAGACAACCGAAGCGGCACTTTTCCACTGGTTGTTATAGACACAGTCAGAGCTTTAGCTTTCCAACAATAATCCCCAACTCTGAATTTGCAACACCCCAGGGCATTTCCCACCACTCTGGGATTTTGAAAGATTCTTAAAAATTCTCAGAACCAAATTAGTCAGCACACTAGTTAGAGTCAGCATACTCTAAGAAATAAACAGATTCTTAAGAGCAGACTTTTCAGAAGGCAGGGGTAAGGCTGTGTGGTAGAGCCCAGCCGTGGTAAGAGCTGCTATGAAGAACACAAGGTGTGTGACTCAGTTTCCCACTTTCTTACTCAGGTAGTCTTTTCCCCCCCAAAAAGATGAACATGTCATTTTTATTTATAAATGGGCATGAAGACCTATTTAAAAATAGGCATAAAAATAAACCATAAAAATAGGCATTTTTATGAAATGAGAATGTATGAGAAAAAAAATACCCCAAAAAGCTTCAAAGATTTCTGGGTAAAAGGTAAAAGGACATGGAGCTAATTTTTTCTCAGTTTTAATATTTTTATATATTTTAAAATATTTATATATTTTTGCAGTATATCTGATTTATAAGGTTGTGTTAATTTCTGCTGTATAGCAAAGTGATTCAATTCTACATATATATACATTCTTTCTTCATATTCTTTTCCATCGTGGTTTATGGTTAGTCACTCAGTCATGTCTGACTCTGCTGCGATCCCATGGACTATAGCCCACCAGCCTCCTCTGTCCATGGAATTATCCAGGCAAGAATACTGGAGTGGGCAGCCATTCCCTTCTCCAGGGGATCTTCCCCACTCAGGGATTGAACCTGGGTCTCCTGCATTGCAGGCAGATTCTTTACTGTCTGAGTTACCAGGGAAGCCTTTATGGTTTATTACAGGATATTGAATATCATTCCCTGTGCTATACAGTAGGACCTTGTTGTTTATCCATTCTATATATAAAAGCTTACTTCTGCTAATCTCAACCTCCCATTCATGGAACTAACTTTGTTTGGAGAAAGGGAAGCCGAAAAGAAAGGTTGCTGGTTATGTTTGAGAGGGACATATAAACAGCACATCTTCCCCCTCCTCACCTGTGGCAGACACAACTCACTAATGACAGAACTTTATCAGGGAGCCAGAATTGAGCCTCAGAATCCTTCTCAACACAGCTCTCTAGGGAAGCACATGAAATCCATGCCAATCACATGAAATCCATTATTCATTGATGTGTATCAGTCTACTGAAACACACTATCACATTATGAAGCACAAATAGGATGGTAGAGGAAGTACCCAGACCCTATCTCTTCTCTTTTTACTTTGCCTGAAATCCTCTAATTTCTTTCTTCGTGACTTCTAGATAAATCTATCCTTCTCAAATTGTTCTGAAGTTGTGTTCATTTTTACCACTGGGTTTCCACCACCCACCCTCCCTCTCATAGGTGTGTAATATAGCTAAAGTGGCATTTAAGAGAAATGGTCTCAGGCTGAGAGTCTGAAGACCTCAGTTTGAATCCAGTTCTCTACCTCTAGGTGAGTTGATTTCCTCATCTATAAAATAAGAAAATACTTAGAGCACCTCTTCATATTGTTTTTATGAATATCAAATGAAATAATGGAAGACTTCACACAATACCCAGATAAACAGACATTTAATAAATGTTAACTAATCTGAGGAAACAGGAGACATAGCTATTTCAAGATAAATTCCCCAATCATGGTTGAAAGAGCACCCTGATTCACCATGTTACTTATGTTGAACACTCTTGAAATCTAGAATCAGCTGGGATCTCCCTGTCCCTTGAGATTTAGCTAAAATTAACCAGAGCACCACCCTGCAAAGCATACCCATTAGAATTCCAAAGCCTTTCCTGTGAATCCCAGGGGCTCACATTCTCAGGACCACCTTTCCATCCTGGGCTTCTATGACCTCACATGTAGACTCTGCTCAGAAACTTCTCAGCCCAGAGACAGAACTTAACTCCTTCCTCATCTACAAAAAAAAGAAGAAAAAAAAAGTGTATGTGTGTGTTTTTGGGAGAGAGCTTTGGGAACAGAGAAGCCCTCTTCTCCTCCAGTTTGTCACTGACATCAGCTACAGCCCCCAGGGATGTGACTATTCATCTTCTGTCTGCAGAAGTCAGTTATCACACCCATCCTACAGCAGCAGTTCCCATCTTTTTGGCACCAGGGACTGGTTTCATGGAAGAAAAAATTTTTCCATGAACCAGGGCAGGGTTGAGAAAGGGAAAGTTTCAGGATGATTCTCATAAGGAGCACACAACCTAGATCCCTCATATACACAGTTCACAGGAGAGTTCATGTTCCCATGAGAATCTAATGCTGCCTCTGATCTGACAGGCAGTCTAATCCGACCACTCAGGCAATAATGTGAGTGATAGGGAGTGGCTGTAAATACAGATGAATCTTTGTTTGCTCACCTGCTACTCACCTATTGCTACAGTCCTAACAGGCCACAGACCAGCACCAGACCTAGTATGGCTACCAATTACTGAATATTATGTAAATACTGACACTCTATACTTTCATACACATTGGCTAGTCCCTGAGCAGTTCTGAGAGTTACAAGTCAGCATTTGGGCACCAGAACACATCCCAACCCCAGAAATATAAAGACCAGAACCTCAACTTCATTAGCTCATTCTCTGACCCATGCAAGCTGAGATCAACACAACCCTTAAAGGGCAAGATAAGAGTAACTCTCATGTCCTCTTTAAGATTTCCATGAAACTCTGTACAATCTATCTTCTCAGGGTGCTTCCTGGCTCTATGCTTCTGTTTTTGCTGAATTAGTTCTATCAGTGAGTCATTTCTTTGACTAATGTGTGTTGGTGGAGAATAGAAGTCAATCTCTTTCTCTGATGTTTACAAAAAAAACATTCCCTTAAGTCTTGGTCTGTGAATCAGACATCATTAAGCATTTGAACAAACTAAGATGATATACTACAGAACGAGAAATGAAATTTCAGACATCTCTATTTCTTTCAGGCTCCAATCCTGGCCACCTCACCCCATCCAGAGACCTGAATGCTGTCAGATTCAGAGTTCTGTTTCTCCACTCTCACCCTCGACATTTTCCACTCATCACTGCCTCCCTCTCCAATTGTGCCCAGGAATTTCATGTCCAAACAAGGTACTTTTCCTTCTATTGTACAGGTCAGTAGCTCTCAAACTTGATTGTGTATCAGAATCAACCAAAGAGCTTATAAAACATATTTGTTGGCCTCATCGCAGAATTCCTGGTTTAGTAGGTCTGGGAAAGGGCCTGAGAAGTTGTATTTCTAAACAAGTTTCTGAGTAATGCTGGTCTGGGAACTACACAGTGGTATATATTACACTTCCCTCCAGCACATATAGGGTTTTACAGTGGTAAAGAACCTACCTGCCACCCAGGTTCCATCCCTGGATCAGGAAGCTCCCACGGAGAAGGAAATGGAAACCCACTCCAGTATTCTTGACCAGGGAATCCCATGAAGAGCCCTCAAACTTGTCTCTGGGTTTACTTTTGCTCATCAGCTGTTAAGAAAAAGTCACCATGCAGTAAGCTACCCAAAGAATACTCATCAGCATCCAGAAATCACTTACTATATAAGATAGTTATGGATTTAACTACAATCCCTTCTCCCTCCAATGCATTTGGGAGGCAGTGTAAGTTAGTGTGACTGGTTCAGAGCTGACTCTGCCTACAATTACTTGTGTGACCTTGGGCCATGTTACTTAACCACTGAACCTACTTTCCTCACCTGTAAAACTGTCGATGATAATGCTTACTTATTAGGATTGTTTGAGCATTAACAGAGATAGCACGTGCATACTGTTAACCAGTTTCTGAGCATGTATAAAATATTCTATACATGTTGGTTATTTCTCATGTATTCCACAGACCTTGACCAAGCCCTGCTATACTTCAGACACCCTGCTAGTCACTGGGATGAAAGATGAAACCACCTAATAAGAAAAAGGAAGAACAGTAAACCAACACAAGCTCTCAGATTTATGCAGGAGAGGAGCTCTTGAAGGGCTCTGATAATTCAAAACTAATTCCTCTTAGAAATAAATGTAAAATGGGAGACATATTCTAGGGGCACATAAATCCACTAACATTGTAGAATAATGTACTCTAATGCTGTTTTTTATTTTCTTAGCATTAGCTCTAATACCTCGCAGAGGGCTTGTTTTAGTATTAATAGCATATCATTGCAGTTGTTGGGGCCGCCTGGCCATATTTTATCACCTCTAACTTCTATTCCGAAGTTATTGATCTTTCTGGTACCTTTTTCATCACTTGTACAAACATCACCTAATGAATGCTTGGATGACTTCGCTAAATTATAACAACTGAATGTTAAAATAACAGGACAATAGTCACCAAAAACCACGCAGGGAAGTTCAGGTGCCTGGAAACAACTGAACGGTCTCAAAAGGTTGACGCCATAGACCAGCCAAGATGGCGCCGCCCTGTGGCGCCGCGAAAACGCAGAGCGCTGCTCATTTCCCGATTCCCAGAGTCCTCCATTCCCTGATAGGCACTTTCGGCTTTCATCGCTGCTTTTCATTTGAGGGGAGTTGCATTACTTTGCATTTTGTGCATAAAGTGAAATTGGAGTCTCTAGGTTGCACTGTTTCGAATCTATCATTCAGATGCCCATGAAATGTGTGTGCCCAGAATCGCAAAGGTCTGATGCAGGCGGTGGGAGGTGCTCAGGTTGCACTGATGATCTGCTCCCCTCATGGGCAGCTCCATCTTCCATTCCCACAGCTGCGTTTTCTCTTCCAGATGTGTGCTCATCAGACAAGCCCCCTTCCTGCCAAAATAAAAGCAATGATCCTAGGGGGTACATTTTGTCACCAGCTATAGTCTGGGGCCAACATCTAGCTTCTGTGGTTGAGAAAGTCCATCCCACGGGAATCCGTGGACATTAAAGAGAAACATATCCTTCCAAACACCTAACTGTAATGAAAGTATTGAAATCAGTTAACCCTTTCCTGGTTTAAACACAGCTGGCTTGACACTTCTAAAAGAAATAGAATCTCTGTGTATGTTTTGAATATAAATTTAGGGATATGATCCAGAAAATTGTCCATTATTTAGTAACTAAAATTAGAATAAATCAAGTAGGACTCAAAAGTTACATTTTAGGAAAGTTAGCATCTGCCTTCTCCTGATATTTTATATTTTTCTTTAGTAGTGATATTTCAAAAAAGAGAAATGCTTTCTAACATTAGTTACTCCCAGCATATTTAAGATATGGTAAAAAAGAAAATTACTTACTAAAGGCCCTGACTGTGAAGATGTATGGTATGGAGCTAACACTGAGTGATTCCTGATGCTCTAGACTTTTGGGGGAATATCTGATGTCCAGTTAAGGATATTCAACAATAGTATGTGGCAGAAAAATTATTGAGCCATCTGTGGCTTATTTGCATTGTATCTTTCCTCCTCATTCCACCAAAAAAAAAAAAAAAAAGAGGCTGATTTTTTTTTGTTGTTGCTGTTGTTCTCTTGTCTCAGGGCAGAAAACTGAAGTCAACTGAAAAGTTTCTGCCTCAGGCTTATGTTCTGAAAGCTGAAACTCTTTTGGGCTTCCTTGATAGCTCAGCTGGTAAAGAATCCACCTGCAATGTAGAAGACCTGGGTAGGGAAGATACCCTGGAGAAGGATAGGCTACCCACTCCAGTATTTTTGGGCTTCCCTTGTGGCTCAGCTGGTAAAAAATCCACCTGCAAGTCAGACATGACTGAGCAACTTTCACTTTTCTTTCACTCATGTCCCCAAAGGCTAGAAGCTGCTACCCCTGGGGGTGGCAAGAAGAAATAGCAAGAGTGCTCCAAAAGTCACAACTTTCTGAGGTTTTCCTTTCATGTAATATATTAACATGACTGTTTTAAGAAAATTATGAAAAGGTGCTTCACTGTGCAGGTAAAATATGCCATGAAAGTGACAATGGTCAGATATCAAAGCCAGGGGGAAAACAGTCTCAGAGAAGAGCTTCTCAGGTTTGTCAGCTTACCCTCCCCTGCCCACCAGGCTGTGGAGGCTCCACTGGGTGCTCAGTGCTGCCGAGAGCCTCAGCCAGTGCCTGCCCCAGTGTTAGAGTTTGGCCAGGCCACTGAGCAGAGTTGAAAGAAGTCGGATGGGACCCAGGCATTTCTATGGAGAGCACTGGCCTCGTAAGCAGCTGAGGCGCTGCCTTTGAGCAGCCACAAGGACCTAGGTACTGAGCATCTCAGTAGCAATTTGAGCACTGATGATAAAATCCCTGCTCACATGTTCTATTTTTTATTTTTTAATTTATTTTAGTTGGAGGATAATTACTTTACAATATTGTAGTGGTTTTTGCCATACATTGATATGAATCAGCCATGGGTGTACATGTGTTCCCCATCCTGAACCCCCCTCCCACCTCCCTCCCCATCCCATCCCTCAGGGTCATCCCAGTGCACCAGCCCTGAGCACCCTGTCTCATGCATCCAACCTGGACTGGAGACCTGTTTCATATATGATAATAAAAATCCCTGCTCGTATGTTCTAAACCGGGCAAGAAGCCTCCCACTTTGAACCCTGGCAGTCTGGGAGCAATGCCTACACATTTAACCATCATCTCCTTATGAGGCATCACATATGACTAACCCTGGTCATCTTTCTTAGGAGGGATTGGGGCTCGTATTACGGACTGTTAATATAACTAGAGATTATCATACTAAGTGAAGCCAAGAAGAGAAAGACAAATACCATATGATATCATTTATATGTGGAATCTAAAATATGACAAAAATAAATCTACCTATGATACAGAATCACAGAAGTAGAGAACAGGCTAGTGGTTGCCAGGGGGAGTGGGCTGAGGGAGGAATAGAGTGAGAGGCTGGGGTTAGCAGAGGTAACCTTTTATATATAGAATGGATAGACAGCAAGATCCTACTGCATAGCACAAAGAACTATATTCAATATCGTGTGTTAATCCATAGGGGAAAAGAATTTTTTTTAAGTGTATAGGCATATGTATAACGGAATCACTTTGCTGTATAGCAGTGATGAACACAACATTGTAAATCAAGTATACTTCAATTAATAAATATTTTGGTGGAAAAAAAACTAAGGTTAAATAAAGACATTCTAAGGAAAAAAAAAGATTCTCAACATATCCAAAATGGTGAGGCTGATTAACCCCAGACCAGAGGCCAAAGGCAAGTACAGTTTACAACTGTCAGATGTTTCAGATACTGGTGATAAACTGTGTGCTTAGAGCATCTAAATTATATTGTTAAATGATTAATTTGAGAACATTTGATGGTTGCTCACTCCTCAAGCATTTACCTGAACTCATCATGTGCTAAGTACTATGCAAAATGTTACTCCTAACAGTATAGAAAAAAATTTCTGTTCCTGCCCTCAAAATGTTCCCGGTCTAATTCAGGAATCAAACGAAAATTCAACAGAACCTAGAAAGTGCTCTAGAGTGGTACACATATATTTCCATGGGAACTTATTAGGAGCAAGAGGGCCAAAGATGGACTAATTCACTGAGTTTGGGAGCCTAAAAATGAATTCCTGGGTTTTATTTCAACCAAACTGGAAGCAATATACCTTTCCTTCTTGTTTTAGTTTCAGTCTTTTTGGAATTTTCTCAGCAAAACTGGTCTTTCTCTAGATTAAGAGTTCATGAGGCTTTTAATGGGTTTTAAAGAATTAGTGAAACAGAAAGGAGATTTGTCACTTTGTGCTCCTTCTAAATAGCTTGAAAATTGTCTCTGGAAAAAAACTGTCAGATTTTGTTCTGAAGAAATTGTTTCATACCACACAAGTGTAGAGTGACATAGATACTACTCTACTTCATCAGGTAACAAATTAGTCATCATCACTGAAGTTCTTTCCTGTTGATATGTATTTTAGATGTAAACTTCTATTATGATTATGAGCATCAATCCTTAGTATATGGCCTGGGTTAGGTTGGAAAGCATCAAAAAATAAATAAAATAGAAGAAAATGTTTCCTTGGGTTTCATCCCAAATATAATGGAAAACCAAAACATAGCCCTTCTTGTATAGTGACTTTCTTGCTTAGTAGAAGCATAAAACTAGCAAAATCAAAGGAATAATTGGCATCAGTCTACCTTGGGAATGTCTGATCCAGAATGGATTGTTTTCATGAGAAGATAAGTAAACTCAAAGGAAAAAAAAAAGAAAAGAACCAGAGAAATTTATTCTAACTCAATAAAACAGACTTAGAGCATCCTGAAATAATGCTTTTCTCATGACCATGCAAAAGAAGCCTTGAAACTGGGCAGATCTTGGAGTGATTTGCCCTAAAGCATCAAGTGGATATGTAGTCTGAGAAGAAAAAAACACTGAAGCAGTGCCTTTGACAAAAAGTATTGTCCTACCAAGAGTCACCAGATTTTCTTGTTCTAAAAGGTCTCAGGGGACTCTGAGGCCCTTCAGCATGCAAATGTGTATGTGGATGGTTCCGAGAGAGCCAACTTCTCATTTTCCTATTACATGCAGATGTCTATTTGGAAAGCCCTCTCAGAAGCATCAGATGCTTAGGACAACTTTGAAATAATTTAAATTTTCTTTGCCAAGCCAAACTTTGGAAGAAAAATGTTGGTGCCATAGATAGAGATGGACACACAGCTGTTTCACAAAGCCTCAGCTTTCCTATGTTACTGGAAACAACTCCACACATCAGATTGACCTCTTGTTTTATGCAGCCATGTGATGGGAACAGTAATTCTGAAATAAGTCAGGTCTGCTTCAACTCTGAGTCAGGACCTTGAAACATGCCCTCACAATAGGATTTGTCAAGAAATTAAAGGCTGAAGTTCACTGGCTTTCTAAAGTACAAGTTTTGAAGCAATTGATTAACTTCAGGCAGAAGGCTTTACCTTTCTTAAGTGACCAGCAAAGCACAGTCTCAGACTGACTTGACACAGAAGAGCTCATTCATGATTTGAGCAACTTGATTGACATCTGTGGTCATCTGAATGAGCTATAACCCTTGACTCAGTGTCCAGCAGACACCATTATAAATGCTGCTGAAAAAATTCAAGTCTCCTGAGCATGCTACCATTGTGGAAGAGCTGTGTGGAGAAAGACATGTGTGTTCCTTGTATTGTTGGAGAAAGGGCAATAGGGTGCCAGAGTTAAGAGTGAAAAGGCTTTGCTGTCTCTTGCACAGGTACAAATGAGCAAAGAAACCCTCAAAGAATATTTATGTTGGATGACCTTAAAATCAAAATGTATGGTCCTGATTCTTTCCTTACTGACCAAGACAACGTTTATGATTCAGACATTGACAAAGTTGACCTCATTGATTGAAGACAAAATAATCTTGCATGAATTCAACACAAAGTGTTTTAGAGAATTTGGTGTTCCTTGACACAAGCATAACCTGTGAAAACTCTAACTCTTTTGCCAACAAGTATCATTGCAAGTTAGAATTTGCTACTTTTATCACCACAAAATGAAAGTCTAAACTGATGGTATGTGATTGATATTTGCATTATCACATTAAAAAAGCCATGCTCTATATTCAACTTGTTCTAACAAAACTTAGGCAATGTTCTTATGAAAGTCATTTCTGATCTAAATTATGTTTTACTTATATATGCACATTTTGACTTACTAAGAAATTTTAGGAAGTGGCTATTAATTTTTGCATGCAAAATGAGATATCATAAGTCTTTTTATTGTTTTAACATTTTAACTATGTGAAAGATATGTTTGCAATGCAGCAAACTAGATTGTAGACAGAAAATGGATGTAATGTGTTTACATACATTTTTCTGAAGAAGGCTTTCATCAGATTCTTAAAGACTACCCACTCATTCACACATACCCCTTAAAAGGATTAAGAATCACTGACCTAATTAAATATGTATTTTCTGATGGGTTCTGAATTAGTAGAAGAAGCAGACCCAAATTCATATTTGGTAGCTTGCTGCAATAAAGTTTACATTTTTTAAATCCATAGACTGGGGTTAAAATGAAGTTCTTTTTTAAAGTTTAAATAGACTGAATTTTTTAAGTTCTTGTTTCTTTTCCCTCATGGTCCTCAAAGACCATGTTTGTGTCTTTGAGGTACAAGGCAATACTAGCAGTCCTAATCCTAAAATACTTGGGATATTTATTAGGGATCTTATCACAGCAAAACATACTTAAAATAATTAGCTCTGAAAACAAACATTAGAGCATCATAATATATTGCCCTTCAGTTTTTCAGAAGGCTCATAGCTGAATAAGGAGAAAGCAAGACTTGAAGGAAATAGAGAAATAAAGTCAAACACAGAAAAGACATCACTCAGGACAACTTTCCCAAGGGACTGAGTTTGTGGACACATAGACGGGGGGCATGCCGTGTAGCTCTGTGTGTGTGTGTGTGTGTGCATGCGCGCGCGCGCGCGCGTGTGTGTGTTTGTAGGAGCATGTGAAATGAGCAAACAGCAGTGATTTCTTCCAGCCAAATGCATATCTTTAAAAGTGGAGAGTCAGCCCTGGTGATGCTAATGGAGTGGAACATAAATATTGGCAAGCTGGTTGTCAAATAGAAGCTTTTAAATGTTGGAATTTTTCAAGGAAAATGTTAACTGCAGTTAAAGGGCCAAAGTAGTATTAACCCAATCTCAGAATCTAGAATTTCACTTGAAGTTCTAAATACCCAGGACTCTTATGCTAAATTTAGCCTTCCCAGCTTTGCAACTGGCATTTTGGAATGTTTGGTCCATGACGATAAAGCAACACACTTGCTGAATACAGGGTTAGAAGGGGACTAGCAGACACAACCAATTAATATATCAGCCTCCCAAGCAACCTGGGACCAGAGGCGAGGGTGTGGGCTGATAAAGAACTTTTCTGCCACATTTCAAATGACAAGTGAACTCACCCCTAGCCAGATCTCCCAACCCCCCACTCCCAGCAAGGCTTTACTTCTTACTACTTTTCTGGATTAAACTCATCCCAAGAACCAGCCAAATTTCTACTTTCTTATTAAGGCTTTCTTTCCCAACTCCCCATAACCACATCAAACTCTCTTTTCTCTAAATTCTTTTATATCCTTCACTCTCAATTTCACTCACTTACTAACCCAGGTTGCTATCTTTTCTATAACAACAGCTAACAGGTGCCTGAATTTTCACTATGCACCAGGTACTGTGCTAAATGCTTTACAAGAATGACTTCATTTAATCCACACAGCAGACCTGTGATGTTGTTGTTATTATCATTTACAAAAGAGAAATGTTTGCATGAGGACAGTAAGGCTTAGAGAAGTAAAGCAACTTTTCCAGGGTCCATGACTAGTAAATAGGGTACCAGGCAATCAACCAGGTTGTCCTGCTCAAACAACCCCTGCTCAGGGGCAAAATGTACAGTGCTGATGTCTTATATGCATATACCATCTATCCAGCTAGATTCTAAGCTCTTCAGAGCACCTGTATAACCTTTCCTTCATGTCACCCTCAGACATCCATAATCAGTCAATACTTATTGAGGGAGTTAATGAATTAATAAGTGAATAAAAATCAATGCTGCAAAACCCAAGAAATATTAATTGATTTGGACTTCCAAACAGCATGCAGAATCAGGGGGAAATGTTCCTGTCACTGCACACTGCATTGGCTGTAGGAAGCAAATAAATTGCTGACTGGCTGCCCTTGGGCTCAGCATGGAGTTAGAGCCAAGAATAGCTCTCTGTGAACAACCTTGATGGCCCTCAGGTTTGTCCCTGGAAACCCTCCAGCCTCCCAGGTCTATCCTGATCCTTAGGATCCACAAAGTTCACTTGGAGAGCAGGAAGCAGCACAGGGACCAAGGCCAATTCTTCCTTAGATCTAGCGCTGCCCACATGCACAACACACACACACACACACACACACACACACACACACACACACACACAAAGAAAGATGATCCCACTAGTTCATTGCAATAAATGATTTTTGAGAATATAGCCCAGAGATTCACAAACTTGGCTGCACATCACAATCATCTGTGAGATTTTAAAACTTGCCAGCATCTGGGCCCCACCCCAAACCCATTGACTCAAAGCCTAGGCACTGCGGTGCATTGACAATTGGGAACTGGGATGCATTAACCCATGGGAATTGAATGTGCACTGTGGTAAAGAGCCACTAGAATCCATTCCAGGCACTGTGTGCCAGGAGCTGAGTCACAGAAATGTGGGTGTGAAAGGGGAAGTTTGCAGAATAGCAAGAGAGTCACAAAAGTAATTGTATAAAAATATATGGAAAAGTAAGGCAATGGCACCCCACTCCAGTACTCTTGCCTGGAGAATCCCAGGGACGGGGGAGCCTGGTGGTCTGCAGTCCATGGGGTCACAAAGAGCTGGACACGACTGAGTGGCTTCACTTTCACTTTTCACTTTCATGCATTGGAGAAGGAAATGGTGACCCACTCCAGTGTTCTTGCCTGGAGAATCCCAGGGACAGGGGAGCCTGGTGGACTGCTGTCTATGGGGTCGCACAGGGTCGGACACGACTGACACGTCTTAGCATCAGCAACTGAAGTTACAGTGCTCAGACAGCAATAACCACAGGGTACCATGGGAGCTCAGTGGAGGGATACCTATTCCCACTGGGAAATTTTGGAAGGCAGGAGTGGAGGATACAGATGAATGCAAAAGGTATGTTTTATATGAGGTGCTGGATCAGGCAGAGGGGTTGGGTTGAAACTTCATTACTTTCCTGGAGGAGAAGGTTAGGCCTTCATCACTTCTGATAACTTCCTTCTGCACATTCCCAAATGCCTGCAATCCCTGATGGCAGCTGAGACTGCCTATCAGAGGCCCCCGAATCCCTCCAAGCCCCTTTGAATCTCATAAACACAATGGAAATGGCAATTATTAAATATTGGTCCTTGGGACTGAACATCAGATTTAAAACTTCCTAGACCTTTTCACCAGGGGCTAATGGGGATTGAGAGATTTTACCCTAAACTTGTTCATCTCTAAAATAAGTATAATTGTCTATACTTTGCCAGTGATTGTGAAGATTCATGTATTCATTCAAGAAACATTTATTAACATATTAATTTCCCTGCCCTCTTCCCTGTTGGCCTATTCCTGGTGGACTCCATTACCTGAAGAGAGTAGGTTTTGGCACTATGCATTCCTGGGTAAGCTTGGGTCCCAGTTCTGCTGCTGCTGCTAAAACCATCTGGCCTTGTACAAATAGCACTCTCTAATGAGTCTCTGTTTCCCATTTGTGAAATAAGGCATACTAGTAATTATTATGATTACTATCTTTAGTCATGATATAACATAGCTGACTTTATGTCAAAGTGTTACTATTATGACAAAATAGGGTATGTAAAAATAAGTAAAGTATGCAAAGACTTTAACATGTCAAACACATAATAAACATACAAAAAATGCAAGTGGAACAAAAAGGAACATTTATTGAGCTCCTACTGCATTTCAGGCATGGTGCTAGGTGCAGAGATACAATGATGAACAGTTGCACACCCAGACCTTCTTCTTACAGACTTCATAGTCTAGTAAGGAAGATGGACATAGAGGAAGTAATTACACAATTCATGTGATTGCTTTCAGCGACCAGTCCTATGAGGGATACCTATTAACCTAAATGCAATGAGAACATCTAACCGGGAAACCCAACCTAGTATAGGAAGTCAGAGAAGCATCGCTGATGAGTAAACTAGATAAAGAAAGAAGCAAGAGGAGAGGATGCGGAGAGAAGAGAACCGTTCTACACTGTTGGTGGGAATATAAGTTTGTGCGGCCATTATGGAGAACAGTATGGAGGTTCCTTAAAAAACTAAAAATAGAGCTACCATATGACCCTGAAATCCCATTCCTGGGCTTCAAGTTAGAGCAAAACATGGTCTGAAAGGGTACATGCACCCCAATGTTCATTGAAGATACCTGGCGTAACAGGCAAATTTGGCCTTGGAGTACAAAATGAAGCAGGGCAAAAGCTAACAGAGTTTTGCCAAGAGAACACCCTCTTCCAAAGACACAAGAGATGACTCTACATATGGACATCACCAAATGGTCAATACAGAAATCAGATTAATTATATTCTTTGCAGCCAAAGATGGAGATGCTCTACACAGTCAGCAAAAACAAGACTGGGAGCTCACTGTGGTTCAGATCATGAACTCCTTATTGCCAAATTCAGACTTAAATTGAAGAAAGTAATGAAAACCACTAGACCATTCAGGTATGACCTAAGTCAAATCACTTAGGATTATAAAGTGGAAGTGACAAATAGATTCAAGGGATCAGATCTGATAGACAGAGTGCCTGAAGGACTATGGATGGAGGTTCATGACATTGTACAGGAGGCAGTGATCAAGACCATCCCCAAGAAAAAGAAATGCAAAAAGGCAAAATGATTGTCTGCGGAGGCCTTACAAATAGTTGACAAAGGAGAGAAGTGAAAGGCAAAGAAAGAAAAGGAAAGATATACTCACTTGACTGCAGAGTTCCAAAGAATAGCAAGGAGAGATAAGAAAGTTTTCCTCAGTGATCAGTGCAAAGAAATAGAGGAAAACAATAGAATGGAATTTATATGCAGAATACATCATGCAAAATGCTGGGCTGGGTGAAGCACAAGCTGGAATCAAGATTGCCAGGAGAAATATCAATAACCTCAGATATGCAGATGATACCACCCTTATGGCAGAAATGAAGAGGAACTGAAGAGCCTCTTGATGAAAGTGAAAGAGGAGAGTGAAAAAGTTGGGTTAAAGCTCAACATTCAGAAAACTAAGATCAAGGCATCCAGTCCCATCACTTTATGGCAAATAGTTGGGGAAACAATGAAAACAGTGAGAGACTTTATTTTGGGGGGCTCCAAAATCACTACAGATGGTGATTTCAGCCGTGAAATTAAAAGATGCTTGCTCCTTGGAAGAAAAGTTATGACCAATGTAGACAGTATATTAAAAAGCAGAGACATTACTTTGTCAACAAAGTCCATCTAGTCAAAACTAAGGGTTTTCAGTAGTCATGTATGCATGTGGAGGTGGACTATAAAGAAAGCTGAGCACCGAAGAATTGATGCTTTTGAACTGTGGTGTTGGAGAAGACTCTTGAGAGTCCCTTGGACTGCAAGAAGATCCAACCAGTCCATCCTAAAGGAAATCAGTCCTGGATATTCTCTGAAAGGACTGATACTGTAGCTGAAACTCCAATACTTTGGTCACCTGATGTGAAGAACTGACTCATTGGAAAAGACCCTGATGCTGGGAAAGATTAAAGGTGAGAGGAGAAGGATACAACAGAGGATAAGATGGTTGGATGTCATCACCAACTCAATGGACATGAGTTTGAGTGAGCTTCAGGAATTGGTGATGGACAGGAAGGCCTGGCATGCTGCAGTCCAAGGGGTCACAAAGAGTCGGACACAACTGAGTGACTGAACTAAACTGATGACCCTGCAATCCCATTCTTGGGTTTATATCCAAAGAGAAACTTTGTCTGAAAGGATACATGCACCCCAATGTTCCCTGAAGCACTGTTTACAATAGTCAAGCAGTGGAAGCCATCTAAATGTCTATCAATAGAGGAATGGATATTGAAGATGTGGTACATTTATACCATGGAATATTACTCAGCCATTTAAAAGAATGAAACAATGCATTTGCAGCAACATGGATGGACCTAGAGATTGTTCATAGTGAGTAAATTAAGTTGGAGAAGGAGAAATATCAAATGACATCCCTTACATGCAGAATCCATAAAGAAATGATGCAAATGAACTTATTTACAAAACAGAAACCCACTCACAGACTTTGAGAATGAACTTTGTCACCAAAGGGGAAAGGGGTGGGGGAAAAGAGATAGTTAGGGAGTTTGAAATCGACATATACACACTGCTATATTTAAAATAGATAACCAACAAGGTCCTGCTGTATAGCACAGGGAAGAGTTTTGCTCAATATCATGTGACAACCTGGATGGGAGGGGAGTTTGTGGGAGAAAGAATACATATACATATATGGCTGGGTCACTCCACTGTGCACCTGGAACTATCTCAACATTGTTAATCGGCTACACACCAATGTAAAATAAAAAGTTACAAAAGAAAGAAAGAGAATCCAGCAGAGGGAATCCTGGGCAAAAGCCCTGTGGCACAAGTGAACCCCCTGCAGAGATCAATCAAAAGCAGGTCATTGTGGGCAGAGCATAAAGAACAAGGACAAGAGTGGGCAACACAAACTGGAAAGAGTCGGAGCCCTGCCAGCAACATCCTCATCCCGGCAGCAGCAGGAGGCTCTCAGCCTGTGACAAGATCAGATATGAAACTCGAGAAGCCCCTTGGCTGCTGTGTGGGGAATGTACTGGAGGGATACAAGTGGATATAGATGGAGCAGCTAGTTTGTTATTATAGTCCAGACCAGAGGAGACTAAGTTTGGATTTAAACATACAGATTCAAGAAATCAGGTGTAAAAGAGAAGTGAATATGAGACAGTCTATGGCACATAACTGGTTACTATTTAATTAATGTTATATAGACATTCAGCTATATAGAAACATGGCTACTATTTGGAAAGATCTCTTTGACACATAATCTAGATCAGTGAGCCAATTCCACCTTCCTCTGACCATCATTTTGAGCGAGGCCATCCACCAGCTTAAGAAAGTTGAGCCAGGAACCCCATAAACCCTTAAAAGAGTCCTTGGTAAACAGCAAGTTGGTCCTTAAGAAGAAGACAAGGCTAATTACTTTGCAATATTGAAGTGGGTTTTGTCATACATTGACATGAATCAGCCATGGAGTTACATGTAATTAGCCTCCAACTAATGAAAATAAATGAAAAAAAAAAAAGAAAATGAGCCCTAATTTTTTAAAAAAAGAAGAAGAAGACATGGAAACAAGCCGCATTTCTAACCCTGGGACAGGTGCAGAGATGCACCAAAGAGGAAGAAATTTTCTACACCTGTGTCTCTATTTCTGCTTTGCAAGTTCATCTGTACTGTTTTTCTAGATTCCACATATTTAAACAATATTATACAATATTTGCCTTTCTCTTTCTGACTTCACTCTGTATGACAGTATCTAGGTCTATCCATTTCTCTGCAAATTACACTATCATTCCTTTTTATGAAACTCACAGATACCAAGGGGGGGAAGGAGGTGGGATGAACTGGAAGATTGGGATTGACACATATACACTACTAAGTATAAAATAGATAACTAATGAGAACCTACTGTATAGCACAAGGAACTCAGTGTTCTGTGGTTACCTAAATGGGGAGGAAATCTTAAAAGGGGAGATATACGTATGTATATACATATATATATATGTATATATGATTCACTTTGCCATAGAGCAGAAACTGACAGAATGTTGTAAAGCAACCATACTCTTTTAAATTTTTTAAATAAATAAAAAAAGTTTGAGTTTATCTACTGATCTGAATCTGTCATAAATAAGGACACAGCTTTTTCATTTGAAATCAAAATGGAAGTTCTACTTGCAAAATTCAGGGATTTACCAAATTTCAGTTACCTGAAGCCTCCCATAAGTACCCATCATAATCACTTCACATTCTTCAATATTTGGAAAAATCATGTTGCTGTATATCTTTTTTCTCCTTGAAATCTAATTATAGTAAAACACTATCAATTAATCAAAAAAAAAAAAGGAAGGGGAACTTCCCTGATGGTCCAGTGGTTTAGAATCCACCTGCCAATGTAGGGGACAGGGGTCAATCCCTGGCCTGGGAAGATCCCACGTGCTACAGGACAACTAAGGCATGCTCCACAAGAGAAGCCACTGCAGTGAAAAGCCTTTGTGCAGCAACAAAGACCCAGCACAGCCAAAAGTTAATTAATTTTTTTAAATTTTTTTTAAAAAGGAAGAAATTTTCCTCCATGTAACTGGACTTATAGTTCCAAACCTACTAAGGGATAACAAATTCCAAATTAAAATGCATTGATTATTGTGGTACATATACACAATGGAATATTACTCAGCTATGAAAAAGAACACATTTGAGTCAGTTCTAATGAGGTGGATGAAAATGGAGCCTATTATACAGAGTGAAGTAAGTCAGAAAGAAAAACACCAATATAGTATATTAAGGCATATATATGGAATTTAGAAAGATGGTAATGATGACACCATATGCAAGACAGCAAAAGAGACACAGATGTAAAGAACAGACTTTTGGACTCTAGGAGAAGGGGAGGGTGGGATGACTTGAGAGAATAGCACGGAAACATGTATATTACCATATATGAAATAGATGACCAGTCCAAGTTTGATGCATGAAACAGGGCACTCAAAGCTGGTGCACTGGGACAACCCAGAGGGATGGGATGGGGAGGGAGGTAGGGGGGAGTGGGGATGGGGGGACACACGTATACCCATGACTGATTCATGTGAATGTATGGCAAAAACCACCACAATATTGTAAAGTAATTAGCCTCCAATTAAAATAATTAATTAAAAAAATAAAATGCATTGACTGGTCCTGGCTGAAGTAGATGAGGAAGTTAGACCATTTCTGGTCCAGGAGGAATTTGGTCGGAAAGCTAATTAATAAAGGTTCCTAAAATCATAATATAGACAAACTGCAATCAGAGAGCCATGTCCCAGAAGGGGTAACCAGGAAAGCAGTTCCCTTACAAACTGGCCATCTTTTCATAACAAACTTACATTCTTGGGAAGGTGATTCCATAAGTTTATGGATGGAGGCACCCACATACCACAGGGGGTTCACTGCACAGGAGATGTCAGCAGAGGAAGATAGAGAGCCCAGAGGCTCCTGATACAGTCACCATGGCAACCAACCCAAATCTGGTCCATTTTATTCACAGACAAAAAAACCCAGGTTCAGTGAACACTGTAGGGAGGTAAGAGCAGCTTAGATTAACCAGGCTATCTTCTGGCCCCAAGCAATCTGCAGGATAAGACCTTGCATTAGGCAAAGGTCTTCACTGTGACAAAGCAGAGGATTTGTTAAGCTCTTTGGATCTCACTGGGCCCATTTAACTTCTAGTGTGGGATTAAAAAATTACTCTTCCCCAGGCAGGAGGCCTGAAGTTTCACATGAACTCAGTTTGAAGTGGTAATGGTCACATCACAATAAACAGTCTTCCAGAGCCATTCTCTTCCTCATCATCTAAAAGGTCAAGTGACAGTACAATTGGCACCTTTTCATCTCTGGCTCACCAGGCAAGCAAATGGGCCATGTTTTATAACCGGAAAATATCCCCTGAAACTGCTTTGAGTGTTAACATGTAATTTACATGTATGGTTTTCCATTTTTTTCCCTGGAAATGAGAACAAACAAGGTCTCTGAGAACTGAACTAGGAGAAGCAACAAAAGTCTTTTTCAAGGAAATATCATTCATTCTTTCATTTAATTTGTACTTATTGAAAGCCTACCCTGTGCCATAGGGCAACAGAGATGACTAAGCAAGGACTCTGCTTACAGTTCAATGAGGGAGAACAACTTGAGTAGAAATAAATAAAGATTCAAATGTGTTAGAACTGTATAAAGTAAACTGCAATGGCTCAAACAAAACAGAAGGTAAATCCTGCTCATGAAATAGCCCAGGGCAGATGACCCTCCCCTCTACTGACATGAGAGCCCACCGTCTCCGACTCATGGCAGCCATGACACTCTGTTTGCTATCATGGGAGGGTTCATGGGTCAGAACCAGATGTGGCACACATCCACTCACATCCATTGGAGAGAATTAAACCAAATGTCAATACCTACCTGTGAAGAATTCAGGAAATACAGTGCACCTGGGCACCCATGTGCTGTGCTATAGTCCTGTTGCCAAGGAAGAATGAGAGATCAGAATCTGGGGGAAAAAAAAAACTAGTCCCCTCTGACAATGACAAAGAGGTACCATGTTTTCCAGAAACATAAAAGAGAAATACTAATTATAAAACTATGAAGTATCATTTTCCCCTATTAAATTGCCAAAAATAAAGAAAAAAGAATAATAGTAATTATTGTTGGCAAGAGTCCAAAATAAAAAGACATTTACAACTCCAGAAAGCACCAATTAGTACAGTCTTTCTGGAAATCAGTTTGGAAGTGTTCATGTAGCAGGTATTTTTAAAGTCACAACAATAAGGGAAGTCAGGTGAATAGTACTATAATACTCTTCATTTACCCTTTTTTTTAACCTAGCTTCGGAGCCCCCACTTTCCCTCAGTAGGGGAAAATTACACCTGTCAATTCAAGATACCAGTGACCTCCAATTTAAAACTCAACACTTTGGTGGTAAAATTCATCAAATTTGGGATTCCCTGCACAGGTGACCTCCATAAACTGGAAACAGATTCTTCTCTAAAGCCTTCAGAAGGAGCACAGCCCTACCAATACCTTGATTTTAGACTTCTGCCCTCCAGAACTCAATAAATTTGTGGGGTTGGGTTTTTTTTGTTTGTTTGTTTGGTTGGTTGGTTGGTTGGTTGGTTGGTTTTTTTGGCTGAACTGGGTCTTCATTGCAACACCAGGCTCTTCATTGTGGGCACATGGGCTTTCTCCAGTTGCAGCATGCAGACTTCTCTTGTTACAGAGCATGGGCTCTAAAGCTCACAGGCTGAGTTGCTGTGGCATGCCAACTTACTTGTCCCGTGGCAAGTGGGATATTTATTCCCCGACCAGAGGTCAAACCCAGGTCCCCTGCATTGGAAGGCAGATTCTCAACCACTGAATCACCAGGGAAGTCCCAATCTGTGTTATTTTAAACCGCCAAGTTATTTATTGCAGAATCATTAGGAATTTATGGCCCTTTCCTTTGCTTCACAATGCCCTCTCACTCAGCACAATGGTCATATCGGACAGACTGACCTGCTGTAGAAATGTGGAACCAGGAGTAGGCAATGTGGCCCAAGCTACTCTGGGAGATACTCCCAGGCAGAGCCTGCACCAGTCCTGTTAGATTTGAATTATCTGAGTTAGGGAGCAGACACTCAAAAAAGGAGATTGCATAACCAAGACAGAAAGGCAGGAGTTGTGGGATTTATGGGTTATGGTAGGTAGAGATAACTGGCCCAACCAGAGCAGTGGCCACCTGATGTGAAAGCCAACTCTTTGGAAAAGACTCTGATGCTGTGAAAGATTGAAGGCAGGAGAAGGAGGGGACAGAGGATGAGATGGTTGGATGGCATCATCGACTCTATGGACATGAGTTGGAGCAAACTCCGGGAGATGGTGAAGGAATGGGAACCCTGACATGCTACAGTCCATGGGATCCCAAAGAGTTCGACACAACTTAGCGACTGAACAACAAAAAGGTGAAGACAACTGGCAGACCAGAGCGGTGACTCAAGAGGGTTCCGTTCTAATGAAAAAACTCTGAAAACTGGCACCTTCAGGGTATTCCCAATGCTTTGTGATTAATGCCTAGACAAACAGGGTCCCTGCTGCCTGCTGATGGCCAGTGTCAGCAGCAGAATCTCGAGTGGGAAATCAACAGTCTCCTCCCTGTGATGTGTGAGCATCTCTTCCTTTGGAGAGAACCTCTGGTCCTCCTATGCTTTGCTCTCTCAACCATGAAAGTCATTCAACCTCTTGGGCTGCATTTAACTCTTTTTTAGAAAAGACTTGGAACCCATAGATGCCTAACGACAAACAGCAGGCCCTGGGGAAATCCTGAGGGTTCCTGGAAGCTCTTGGGGGCTGAGTTTCTATTCTAGAAATATATGTGATTGGTTTGGACACTTACAAGACCTAACCACAGGCTGGAAAGCCTGGCTCCATCTCTTAGGCTACAATTCTACATAAAGCTGATATTGATGAGGAGTAATGGTGGGGACAGGCAGGGAGGTGGTATTTTAGGGAGTCTGATCTGTGAGTAAACAAAAGAGAAGAAATCAAAGAAACGGAGAACTGGGAGAAAAGCAGTGACTGGGGTAAATGTGGAGTAAGTGGCTTGAACAGAAAGCAGAAGCCATAATATCAACAATATCTCCAAACATTTGTTGTATAAGCAATTATATACAAAAGGCTGGACTTTGGCCTATTAACACTGCCAGTAGGGTGCCTTGATCAGTAGGCTCACTGGGATGGAGATATGGACTCCAAATTCTCCATCCTTCTCTGTAATTATACATATGAAACAACTAAATGTAGCACAGATTAATGATATAATCATTGATTGAGATATTTAACAAGGGACTTTCTTAGTGGTCCAGTAGCTAAGACTTCACAATCCCAATGCAGGGGACCCGGCTTCCATTCCTGATCAGGGAACTAGATCCCACAGGCCACAACCAAAGATCCCACATGCCACAACTAAGATCAGAACAGCCAAATAAATTTTTTTTAATTTTTTAAAGATATTTAACAAATCAATTCCAATGTCTCCTGATGCATTTCTAGGTCATTCTTGCCATTAACTACAGCAGAGCCTGACCCTTGGCACTGTTTTGATAAGAAGGACTGAAGGTCAGAGCAGGCAGAGATCCAGATGTGTCCAGAAGATACTGAAGAACAAGCAGGACCCAGAGATCAGAATAGGCACAGATCAGAACCGCGGGTGATCAGACAGAAGCAATATACAGCCAGCAAGATCATAAAGAGGCATTCTAAACTAACCTGAGAATTCTTACACACTTCCTATTGGGAATGGACCAAGCCTAGGTTATGAGCAGCTCAGGGTTCTCAGGTTTACCAGATAGGTGGCCACACCTGAGGAAGGGGTAGTGTGGCCACAACGGCAGAGGAGATATTGTGACTCACCTCATATTTTATCATGGAATCGAGTCCCATCAAGGCCTGGGAAACATGGTGGAGGATTCAGAACAGTAGACATCAAGCCCCCCCTGAGCCAGGCTCTGCAGCTGCCGGTGAATTCTCTGAGTTCCAGACTTCTTTCTCAGCCATGAGTTTGAACCATCAGAAAGAGGGAGAAGTGTCTCCTCTCTAGTTCCCTCTCATTCTTCTTTATCATTTGGATGAAGCAGAGAAAGAAGTAAAATCATGCCACTTAAGTGTGAAAAGTCCTTGACTCAGACTATTCTTCAATGAAAGTTGCTTTCTCCTAGAGACATCTGCCCTCTAGTTAGGTGTTTCCAGCAGTAGCTGCTGGCTAGATATTATTTGAAATTTACATCCTTTGTCACCCATGCAACCTGCACATTTTAAGCTGTTCCTGACATAAAGTGCTCCAGAAGTCTTTTGTAAAAAATCTGTATCTCTTGCCATGGAATATTTTATCCCAATATTTAAATATGGATTTTTACGTATAAATGCAAAGTGACCTCCTCATGGGGACACATCCTTGGAGTTCACAAAGAAGAGCAAAGGGCAGCCCCCAGGGACCAAAAGGCATACATCTGGGAACACCAACAGGGTCCATCTCTCACTGAAGGCAGACAGAGAGGTTTTGAAGAAGTTCGGATGTGGCTTGGATGGGCTTCCTTAGTGGTTCAGATGGTAAAGAATCTGCCTGCAATGTGGAAGACCTGGATTCAATACCTGGATTGTGAAAATCCCCTGGAGAAGGGAATGGCTACCCACTTCAGTACTCTTACCTGGAGAATCCCATGGACAGAGGAGCCTGGTGGGCTATAGTCTATGGGGTCATAAAGAGTCAGACACGACTGAGTGACTAATACTTTCTTTCTGAGAAGAGAACCCTGGAGGAAGTGAATTACCATTCACTGGTATAGCTGGGTGAGGCAGCAGACTCAACCAGTGAAGCCACCATTTACAGGGCATCCAGGATCTGGAAAAAGGCAAAGCCTGGGACACATTGAGCAGGGGGGCGGGGGAGGTGGGGTGTTAAGGTTACAGTACATACACGTTGATCAGGACAGACATGCCCTGCAGCAGGACTCACCAAGGGAGGAAAGGAAACCAAGGGCTCAGACAAAGTAGGCTCGAGAGGCTGGGAAGGGGCAAGCAGCCTTGAAGGAAAATAGAATCCTCCAGGGAAACCTAGGTAGCCAGAGTGAGGGTAATAGTTTGAGCAAAGGTGGGAGGTGGGGAAAAAAGGACAAAAACTTAGAAAAGAGACAAACCCGGTTCTAAGATCCAACTCCACCACCAAGTTGCTAACACTGAACATTCATTTAGCTTCTCTGAGCCAGTTTCCACATCTGCGAAAAGTGCAAAGCATAATGGAAGTGATTCATATAAAGCACTTAGCACAGTACCTGATACCTAAGTGCTCAATAAATATTTGCTAGTTTTGTCCTAATTGCCATTATCATCACTATATTTATTATTATAAACATTATTAGAGAGCAGGACCATGTCTAATTCCAGCTCTTTCTCTAGTGCTGAGCCCAGAGTCTCACAAATAGCATTCTTTCAGTAAATGTGTGAAATGACAGAGACTGACTTTGTAGCCATACAGTACGTGGAGTCATATGGAGCCTGGACTTAAAAGGGCACAATTCTTGGTTTGCTGCTCCATTGCAGACATCTTAACATTCTTAATAATTTTTGAACAAAGGGCTCCACATTTTCACTTATATAGAGCCCCACAAATTATGTGACCAGTCCTAAATGAGGATATGTATATAAGGAAGATGTAAAGAGGAAACTAAAGCATGCATAATTTGGGGAGATAAGAAATCTGCAAAAAGGCTATGAAGAACTACAGTGGGGGTACAGGAGGGATAGGTTGGGAGTTTGAGGCTAGCAAATGTAAACTATTATACATAGAATGGATAAGCAACAAGATCCTGCTGTATAGAACAGGTAACTACATTCAGTATCCTATGATAAACTATAATGGAAAAGAATACAAAAAAGAACATATACATATAAATAACTGAATCACTTTTCTGTACATCGGAAACTAATACAACATTGTAAATCAACAATTTCAGTAAAAAAAATTATAAATAAAATGTGTTAAACAAACAACAACACCAAAAGAAGTGTGGTGCACCAAGTATTTCCAAGAATACAAAGGTCTTCAGTGGAACCAACAATGGTTCACTTGAGTTTTCATCATTTCCCACATTTGCAGCGTATGGGAGGGACTTAACACAAAAATATCTCATACCTAATCTGTTCTTGATCAACAATACTTCCAGAGTTTACCAGTTCTTAACTCTGAAAGACCAAGGTAGGAGGAAAGAAAAGTTAATTCAGTCCCAACACTCTCTGGATGCTGTCTGTTGGTTTTACTTTCTATTATATAGAGTAAGAAATGACAAACAAATGACACAATACATATAATTTCACAATCACAAGTCAATGCTTTAAAACCACTTTCTCCTGCCCAAACAAATGACCCCAAGCCATCACAGCTCACGCTTTACCAGGCAGCCTTCTATGGCATTGCTGAGACTGGTTGCCTCAGGCCACACCATCCCATCCTTGCTGAGGTCAGCAGGTGCAACATCACAAATCAGTCACTTCCAGCTTCCCAGCTCTGCCCATCATCCTGTCTCACTAGGTGCCAAAGGGCAAACCATGCTCACTTTTTACAATGACAGAGATGGCATTTTTTTTTAAATTCAAGCCCATTTTAGCCTTTTAGAACATGTTCTCTGCTTGAATGTGTCCAGTGTTAGAGCGATCATCTACTGTCTGGGTCTGTATCAGTGGAGACCTGTGGCCTGTCCTATGCCAGGCACAGGAGCCCCTGAGGGCGACACTATTCCTGTTCTCACCGAGCTCATGGGTGAGCTAGAATAACACACGATTACACAGGTTCGAGACCCTAACTCAGCTGGGGGTAAGAGAAAACATCCCAGATGATGGGACAACAGAGCGGCATTCAGAAGAACAAGTAGATGGAAGAAGAATTCTGGGAAAGCACCAGCAGCACATCCAGGTCTAGACAAGGAGAACTTGGCTTGTTCCTGGAGTTCATTTCCTTCACTCAGTACTTCTGGTATGTAGGGAGCAAGAAGAAAGGGTAGACAGGAACTCCTGGGCCAGGCTAAATCTGATCCTAAACAGGGAGTGGAAGAAAACCATCAGAGCATTTTGTTTCATCTTTTTTTTAACCTGATTAGATTTGCTGTGCACAGAAACCCGACCCCCTTCAGGCTGAGGGGTGGGAGGTGCTGAGGAGGTGGAAAACGAACAGCTCTGGAGCTCTGGTTTCTAAGTTTGCTGTTGTTTGTTACCGGTTTGGAGGGGTTTGACGTAGCCTGAAATGAGTAGCAAGAGGAATGGAGAGACAGAGCTAGGCATTCACACGCAATTATTAGGACAATTTGCTCAGCTAAGTTGGTGTGACCATCACCTCCACTCCCTGTGAAACCTTCTGTAAATGTTCCATTATTCCTCAAGGCTTTCAGAGTAAGGCTGAGTTTGGGGCGTGAACATGACAACATATCAAGTTTCACGGCACAGGCAGGGCTTGATCAACAGTGATCCAGGGGAGATCAGTTACTTTCAGGCCACAGAAAGATCTCTTAGCTGAGAGTCTGGAGGATGGAGTGGAGCTGAAGGGAGTCTGACATTGGAAATGAGGAAACCAGAAAGGAAACTCCTGCAACTGTCCTGTGGAAAGACTCAAGGCAGTGGGCACAGAATAGGAAGAAGGCACAGAATGAAACAATACCCAGGAAGTGGAATCCATAGGCTTGTGCTGCTAACTGGAGGTGAGAGAGGGGGTGGAACCAAGGAGGCATCTGGGCTGAAAAAGCCCAGAAGGCAAAGCTTCCCCCACGGAGACAAGGGACATAACATGGGGCAGATGGGAAACAGTCTTACTCGGGATTGAATGACTTCATGTTATCAATGGGACATTCAAGTGAGTACGTGCAGCAGGCTACTGGGTATGCAGACGGGACTAGAGATAGCCACCATCCTCTCACCTGAATTACTGTGCTGGCCTCCAAATGGATCCACTGTTTTTGCCTTTGATCTCTTCTGGCATCTCCATTCTTGGTAGAGCAGCCAGTGTGATATCATCAAACATAAGCCAGAAAATAGCACTTCTCTGCTCAAAGCTTCAAGAGGGTTCCCATCACCTTGAGCTTCGGCCACAGACCTGCCTGGGACCAATGAGGCCCCGGCCTTTTGACCTTTTGTCTCAGCGCCATTCCAGCCACTCTGCCTTCTCACTGCCCCTTTCCAGGGCCTTTGCAGACATGAGGGAGTTGAGGGACTTCCCTCTTGGGGGGGAAGGAGGTGGAGTGATCTTCTGAGAGTATTTTGGGGGGATAACAGTTATGAGAGAAGGGGGGTCTGGGACAACTGCTGGAAATAGGATAGAGGTTGGGGGTTGCTGTGGGATCAATCCCAGCTTCTGCTAAATGGTAAACAAATACCAAGAGCACAGCAAATGCAGTAAATACAGTCTCTCCTCAGAGGAGATCATGAAGACACATAGCATGGGCTGCCTTTACATTCTCTAAATCAAATTACCCCACCGTATAAGAAAGTACTCATCACCCACAAGTACTCAGGCCAAAACCAAGAAAAAGGGTATAAACTTGAGCATCAGAAATTTTAAGATGACTACAAAAGCTATTGATATGCATACTACACATATTCTAGGTAGCCTTAAGACTCAAGAAATAAAATTTTGGTTCAGGATTAGGTCCATGCCTGCCTTGAAATAATAATAATAAATTATATTTATATCAATCAATATTATGTATTTAACAATATAAAAATTAGAAATGAGAAAACCAGAATGGACACTCCTGTGATTGTACCATGAAAAGGAAAATTAATATATTGTCCTTTTACATAAAAATGTATTAACATTATATTTTTCTATTTATGGAGCAATTTTTACAGCTTTAAAGTTTAATTTTTACAACAATGCTGAGAAACACTGGAACAGATATTAATACCCTTGGTAGGGGGGGAAAATCAGGCCTCGCTCAGCTGAGTTGCCCAAGGTCACTGAGAGGAGGCCAGAACCCAGACTTCAGCCTGTTTAGCCACTATTTTCCATCATCCCATGGCTGCTCTTTCAGACTAACCCTGAAGTTTGTTCTTTTATAAATAAGGAGGTGTTCTTATGACAAAGAAGGTGAGGCCAACTGGCCATAAGGAAGGAATTGACTTGGGGCAGTGCTGTGACAGATGAGACAGTGATGTCCTTAAGATGATGCTAACACAGGAGGCCACAGCATCTCTGCCCAGCAGGGGATGCACATGAGAGGCGCCCAGAGACTGCAGTCAGGGCCCCCTGAAGGTGTCTGATCCCCAGCTTAGGCCTGAGGCTTAGTCACCCAGGGACTTTCTTAATGTATATTTGAGCTCTCACAAGCCTTCCCAGATGTAGCAGTGATGAAATCTTACACATTTGTTCCCCAGCACGGAAATGTGTTTATGCTCTCAAAGTGAAGGTTTGTAATGGGTTTTGCTCACGGGAATGATTATTTTAGTGCTGACTTTTAAAAAGGCAATTGATAACAAGTTTACCCAGCCAAAAGAGCTCTGGCAATTATCTGCAAATTCAGACTCTGTGAAGAGCCAAACCAGATCATTTAAGACCCCCTGAATCCATTCTGGGGCCAAGATTATCCAAATTGACAAGCTAAAAATGAGATAATTTATGCTAAAATGGTGCTTATGAAATCAAGATGCTACTCTGGATGAAGGCTGCTGGGAGCCACCACAATCTCTTCTTCCCTTATTTTTCTTTTCCCCTCCCCTCTTTACTTTCCCAGTTGAGGTGGTAGAGGAGGGGGGTGGAGGGTGTGGTTTGGAAGGTTTCAGCCTGAGAACTTCCTGAGATAGTTTTTAAGCTTTTCATTTGAAGCCTTGAACAAGCTGTAGAGAATACAAAGTTCTCCAATGATAGGGTTTGTTGCTATTGTTTGTTTTTAATCACAGCTCTGGGAAGGCCCTGGATGTAGAGAAACCCTACTGACGGAAAGAAAGGCAAGTCTTGAGATTGCTTATCTCTGCCAAGCTCTTCAGTTCATCTACAAATATTCTGCCAGGTGGTCTTGGCCTTGGACTGAGCACTAAGGTCCACAAGTAGAAGATGCTGACTCACCCAGTGTCTCGCCTGCTCCCAGGCTCTGCTCCCAGGGCTCGGAGCATCGGGAAAGTCCCTGAAACTGAGGCCCATGTCACTGTGGTTCCCAGTGTCCTCACTCACCAGTCTTGTCAGAGACAAACTGAGCAGAGATTTAGGTGAGAATGAGCTGGTTCTCATCTGGTCCAACATGGTGGGCCAACCACACACATCCATCTCCCCCACTCCCCTCATTCTCTAAATTAAAGGAATCAAAAAGCACTAATCAACAAGACCAGAAGGATGGCAAAATAGGAGAGAGTGGAGGATTCGTTTCTGCAGTTTTTGGAAGCCAGAAAGAGACCAGTGGGTGGTGACTGCCCCAAAGGAACAAAGTAAGTAAAATCCTTGTGCCTGCAGGGGAGCTACACCGATGGCAAGCAAACCACTCGGTCCTGCCATCAGAGGAAGACCTGGGCCCCGAAGCACTAAGTACTCTGGAAGCCAGGGTGAGGTGTACCATGAACTTGTGAATATCTATATAAGAACAGTTGGATCTTTGAAGTTGCCACCCCTTCCACCCTAACCCCACCCCCCAGCCATCCCAGGCACCAAGGGAATCAAGCAGATCTCTCACCTCTACAGGAGACGGAAGGTTTATTCTCTGGAGAAGATAAAGCAGAGGTTTCAGATCTGAGGTCAGGGATTAAGCTGAACACAAAGGATTAGATGGAGGCCTATATACTAAGCTGTGAGGCCACCAGACCCTACCTCACTCTCAGGAGCAGGCAGCCAGGAATACATGTGTCTTGGCAAGAAACAGGAAGATTATTCTCTAGAGGAAATTAACAACACTTCCTAAGAGGAGATCCCATTATTGATGTTTAGAGGCTCCCCTACAATGTGGCTGGCTCACCATTTATTACATCCCAGAAAGAACCGCCAGTCAAGAAGCCTTGCTGCCACCCACATGGGGCTTCTAATCAGCCTTAGTTATTTTCTCCAGTCCAAAACAGAGACACCAAAACAAGGATGGGGAAACAAAGGAGAGGGGGTGGAACCTCAAGAACCAAAACAAAAGAGAACTGGGCCTAAAAGAAAACTTGAAAAGAGTAATCTCAGAGATATAAAAGGTATAAAGGGACAAAGAACTAACAAGATGTTTGGGATTTTGGGGAGTGGGGAAAGGAAATAGGAAAAAATGACAACCAAAAATTTAAAAATCAATGAAAGGAATAAATATAAAATGAAGAAAGTCTCCAAGAAAGTAGATTAAAGACTTTAAATATGAGAGAAACTATTGAGAAAACCAGGGTATCTACCAGAACAAAGTAAAGAGACTAGAAGATATTCTCAGAGACAGTATATAAGAGCTGAAGGACTTTAGTTTCCAGATTTAAAGTCTACTGAGTACCCAGCACAATGAGGGCTTTTTTTTTTTCACAATGAGGGCTTTAAAAAGTACACCTCATCATAATGTTTTAGAATATTGGGTTAAATAGGACATCCTAAAAACAAGGCATAGTACATTCAAAGGAATAAAGATTCAAAAGGCATCCCACTTCCCAATAACAAAGCTGGATGCCAGATAAGAGAGGATAATGCTTTAAAAAGTCTTAGAAGAAAAGGTTTTCAGCCTAGGGTCTATAAATAACACCTGTGAATCATACAGTAAAATAAAAATACCAGACAGAGCGCAAATGTTTTTCATTTACATACTCCATTAGAGGATGTATTTTGTCTAGTTGCAGGTGTAAACCAAAAAATATAAAGCCAAAAGGAAGACATGGAGATCCAGAGAAGAGAAGAGCCAGCCCAGAAGTAAGGGGAAAGGAAATTCCAGAACCATCTCCCTCAGCAGCCTTGTGAGCAGTGAGAACTGGTGGGACTCAAAAGATGACCAAGGAACGGAGAGCAATAGCATCCTGCTTTGCTCAGTTGTAAGCTATATCTGTATATTTATCATAATAAACACTGACCGTTAGAACTGTTCTGGAAGAGTGAGGGGTGGTGATGTAGGGAAAACAGGTCTGAGTCTTCAAGTACCAACACAGGAGTGATTAGATCTCTGTCATGGATAAAGAAGACAATGATCACAGCATTTAGGTTTATGGAGGAAAATATCAGAAAAAACATCTTCAAGAGTGGGTAGTCCAGTGGTTAGAACTCCACCTTCCAAAGCAGGGGTTGCAGTTTCAATCCCTAGTCCAGGAATAAGATGCCTTGTAACCAAAAAACCAAAACATAAAGTGGAAGCAATATTGCAATAAATTCCATAAAGACTTTAAAAATAGTCCACATCAAAAAAAAAAAAAACCTTAAAAAAAGAAAGAATGTGCGAGGACTGGGCAATGCTTAGGAGGCTTCTGTCTTTCTTAATTTAGTCATGTCTAAATACATTACATTGACAAATATAAAATGTTTAAATTAATTTTTTTAAAGTGAATTCAAACAGTCCATTTTCCATATACATAAGAATGATTAAAAGTCTCCATTCAATTCTATTATGATCCCTGAACATCAGGTGGTGTCTCTCCTTTTCCACAAGTTACTGATCAGTTGCCCCATAGGAGTCATATCAGTTCTTAGGAAGATTTTTTTTTTCTTTTTCCTCAGTGTCAAGAAGAAAAGAGTATTAGCTTAAAATATGTGAGGCCTAAGTAAGGCAAAAATGAGATTCCCAGCCCCCTGCCCCATCTTCCTACTTGATTGTATAGAACAAAATCAATAGGAAGCCAGTCCCCAACTCCATTCAAGAGGTGACTAGGCTGCTGGCTAAGCAATGCATAGTTGTCTGTGTATATGAGTCTGAACTGGATGCTGGGAGCATCAGAAGAAAGAAGCAATGGAATCAAACTTCTCCCTTTTATCTTTCCCTTTTATCAGAAATGTCAACAGGAAAATGGCCCTGGAAGACCCATCCTGTCCTCTCTCAGGTGATGCCCAATGTTGCTGAACACCACCCCCCCACACACACACAACATCCATAGAGAAAAATCACTGGACCGAAGCTTCTTCAGGTTTGAGAGGATCAGAGAGACATGCCATCACCCAAGAAAGCTAGAAAGAAGAACAAAGAAGGACCTCAACAATGAGGAGAAGGGGTGACATGATGAAATGGTTAGATCATCACCGACTCAATGGATGTCAGTTGAGAAAACTCCAGGAGATGGTGGAGGACAGGGATGCCTGGCGTGCTGCAATCCATGGGGTCGCAAAGAGTCAGACACATCTTAGCAACTGAACAACAGCACAATGAATTTTGATGATAAACCCACATAGGGGGCAAAATGACAGCAAATGATGTTGAGGAAAGGAGAAGGAGAAGAACATTCTACAGAGCCAGCAAGCAATCACCTACTAATCTTATCCCCAACAGCCCCGAGTAGACATGAACCACTTAGTTAGAGGGAACAAAACATCTTCAGAACAAGCAATGAAGTTGGGCTATGAGGGTAGTAAAGAGGCCAGTCAAGGGCTCTGCCCAGTCCTGTGGTTAGAGACAGGGCAGAAGCTTGAGCTCTCTCAGCAATATTCCCTATTAATAAGGCATTAAATTCTGTTCCCTTTTTCTGTTTCCCTCAGTCGTAGAACTACTGACCTCATGCCTCTGTCTTCTGCTTTTGTATGGGTGATGGAAACAAGTTGGTTCACAAAACTAAAGAAACAAACCTAGAGGAATAAAAACTAAAGGAAATAAAAATAAATTATAAGAAGCATCCATTAAAGGCCCTTCAAAAGGATAAAACGATTTCAATTTTACTCTGTCTCACTCACTTCTCCTCACTCCCTCCTCAGATAGACCTGCATATCTATATATTTATACAGATTTTTTTATTATTTAGTTAATATGAATTACAGGCCTCATGCTTCCTTCCTTCTAAATCCAAAATGAGGAAGCTTTCTCTTTTCTCTCGCTCCCTTTTTTCCTCCACTCCCCCTCACCAACACGATTTACATTCTCAATGTAATGTATTAAAAAGTTGACAGGGACGAAAGGATTCACACGATGTCTGCTAAGAAACCCAATTTCCATGATGAATTGCCCGAAGCCCCTGAATCACAAACCATTTTTTCCGCTGCTCAGAAGTTGGGTTTTTTTTTTTTTTTAAATCTTCTTAAAGCCTCTTTCCTAATCTTCGGCTAGAAGAGATGGGTGAAAGGATTTTTTTTTTCTAAACTAAGGAAAGTATTAGCATCTTGGTTGTTGTGCATCAAATTTGAAAATGCAAGGTTAGTAATATTTCAAATCGGCCATGGTCCAAACCTCTTGATAAGTGAGTGTTCTCTTTCGTGTTCTCTCTCCCTCACCCGCTTCCCCACCCAACCCCCTGGTCTTATAGCTAGTAATAAGGAGGAGCTTCAGGAGAAAAGGAAAATTTAGAGTGATTCATCAAATATCTACTCCTTTTTAGGAAGGTTATAGAATTCCAAATAAAAGATATCCAACTTTCCTAGAAATGGATGGCTCAACCATATCTAGGTGAAGGTTTCAGCAGCAAAACCCAACCTCACTCATGGGACACACCCATCAGGTCAGGAGCAGAGGCTGAAATCAGAGCTGTGTGTACATCATACTGAGTATATTCTCTCAAGACACTGCATTTGCCCAGAAGAGTTTACCCTGGGCTGCCCATTACCAGAGTGGTAAAGAGGGCCACAGAGTCCATCTGAACTCTTGCTAGGGTTTTTGTACTTTGGAGGGAAAAAAAAATCACTCTTTCCCAAACATTCTGGAAATTTCAGTCTCTGCTGACTATCTTTGATTTCAGCTACAATTTTTTTCTGTGTGCTATAAAGAGGTCAGTCAGGTGCCCCTGTCACTCTGGGCAGGACTAAGCATTGTCTGCCACCCAAGCACTCTGCTTTTCCTAGAGTCCATTTCCCCAGAAAACTAACCAAAACAGACAAAGCACTAATAAAACTTTAATAAAATTAAATTACTTTTCTTTAAAGAACATATTTCACATCGTTGTCTGGATGCTAAGTCGTGTCTAACTCTTTACAACCCCGTGGACTGGAGCCCACCAGGCTCTTCTATCCGTGGGATTTCTCAGGCAAGAATACTAGAGTGGGTTGCCATTTCATTCTCCAGGATCAAACCAACATCTCCTGCATTGGCAGGCGAGTTCTTTACCACTTAGCCAGCAGGAAAGCCCAAACCATGTGATTAGAGGTTTGGAATTTTTAGCCCCACCCTCTTCCTTCTGGGGAGGAAAGAAGGGCTGAAGATTGAGTTGATCATCAATGGCCAGTGATGTAATCAACTGTGCATGTAAAATAGAACCTCCATAAAAACCCTAAGCTACAGGATTTGGAGACCGTCTTAGCCAGTGAACACGCTGAAGTGCAGGGAGGGTGGCGTACACAGAGAGAACACGGAAGCTCCAGGGACCACTTCACCATCCTTTGCCCATTGTTTCCAGTAGGGGGTTCCTGAGTTGTGTTCTTTATGATAAACGGATAATGAGAAGTAAAACACTTTCCTAGGTTCTGTGAGCTGTTCTAGAAAATTACCAAACTTCAGGAGGGAACCCCCTAAATTTATAGCCAGAAGTACAGGTGACCTGGACTTGTGATTGGAGTTTGAAGGTGGGGGCAGTCTTCTGGGATGGAGCCCTTAACCTATAGAGTCTGCACTAGCCCTGGATAGTTATGCCAGAATTAAATTAAACTGTGTAACAATCAGCTGCTCTCTGCAGCGAATTGTTTGGTGTGAAAAACCCACATATTTGATGATAAAAGTGCTATAGGTAGAAAAAAAAAAATCTGTGAAAGATGACATCAAAAGAAAGAGGAAAAGCCACTGCCCAGGAGAAAATACTTGCCAAAGACATACCTGACAAAGAACTGTTATCCAAAATACACAAAGAAATCTTAAAATTCAACAATATATCATAATGACAAATTATTCCTTAAAATAGTTTAAATAAAATAAACTTTAAAGTTTAAACAAACTATTTTTTTTTTTTTTTTGAATTTAAAAATCAACTTTATTTAAGTACAATTTGCATATAATGAAATACATCTGTATTAAGTGTACAGGTAAATAAAGTTTCAGTGAAGTTTACAGTTTATATATCTCTACCTTAATTAAGACATAGCACATTTCCTGTTGACTAAATTTTTAGAAAAGGATGATGCATGCCTATGGCTGGTTAATAGATTTTGAAGTTGTATGTCTTTTTTACAAATTGTATATGACTGCTTATCAATCTTTTATGCTGATGACTTAGGGATTTATAGCTAAATTTCTGTAAATAGATTTTTAATAAAATATTGTAAGATTTCTTCAGATCATGCTTTACATATTACATATTAATTTTAAAATATTTTAATTTTTTTCAGTCCAAATGCAGTATTAAGATTAAGATTCAATCATTTTGCTACAGAATGTAGCTGGGATCATATGTATGTTTATGATGGAGATTCAATATATGCACCTTTAATAGCTGTACTTAGGTGAGTAGTTTTGTTTAATTGGTGAACTTATAGTCAGTTGTACAAAAGTATTACTATTTATGTTGTAGTTATTCTGTTTTAACAGGAATGCAAATTATTATTTTTTTTGGACAAACAAGTAAGAAATTGTATTTTGGAATGACTGTTTTATTTTTTTTTTTTTTTTTAAATTTTTATTAGTTGGAGGCTAATTACTTTACATCATTACAGTAGTTTTTGTTATACATTGATATGAATTAGCCATGGATTTCATGTATTCCCCATCCCAGTCCCCCCTCCCACCTCCCTCTCCACCCGATCCCTCTGGGTCTTCCCAGTGCACCAGGCCCTAGCACTTGTCTCATGTACCCAACCTGAGCTGGTTATCCGTTTCACCCTAGATAATACACATGTTTCAATGCTGTTCTCCTGAAACATCCCACCCTCGCCTTCTCCCAGAGTCCACAAGTCTGTTCCATACATCTGAGTCTCTTTTTCTGTTTTGCATATAGGGTTATCGTTACCATCTTTCTAAAGTCCATATATATGTGTTAGTATACTGTAATGGTCTTTATCTTTCTGGCTTACTTCGCTCTGTATAATGGGCTCCAGTTTCATCCATCTCATTAGAAGTGATTCAAATGAATTCTTTTTAATGGCTGAGTAATATTCCATGGTGTATATGTACCACAGCTTCCTCATCCATTCGTCTGCTGATGGGCATCTGGGTTGCTTCCATGTCCTGGCTATTATAAACAGTGCTGCGATGAACATTGGGGTGCATGTGGCTCTTTCAGATCTGGTTTCCTTGGTGTGTATGCCCAGAAGTGGGATTGCTGGGTCATATGGCAGTTCTATTTCCAGCTTTTTAAGAAATCTCCACACTGTTTTCCATAGTGGCTGTACTAATTTGCATTCCCACCAACAGTGTAAGAGGGTTCCCTTTTCTCCACACCCTCTCCAGCATTTATTGCTTGTAGATTTTTGGATAGCAGCCATCCTGACTGGTGTATAATGGTACCTCATTGTGGCTTTGATTTGCATTTCTCTGATAATGAGTGATGTTGAGCATCTTTTCATGTGTTTGTTAGCCATCTGTATGTCTTCCTTGGAGAAATGTCTGTTGAGTTCTTTGGCCCATTTTTTGATTGGGTCATTTATTTTTCTGGAGTTGAGCTGGAGGAGTTGCTTGTATATTTTTGAGATTAATCCTTTGTCTGTTGCTTCATTTGCTATTATTTTCTCCCAATCTGAGGGCTGTCTTTTCACCTTGTTTATAGTTTCCTTTGTTGTGCAAAAGCTTTTAAGTTTCATTAGGTCCCATTTGTTTATTTTTTCTTTTATTTCTGAAATTCTGGGATGTGGGTCATAGAGGATCCTGCTGTGATTTATGTCGGAGAGTGTTTTGCCTATGTTCTCCTCTAGGAGTCTTATAGTTTCTGGTCTTACATTTAGATCTTTAATCCATTTTGAGTTTATTTTTGTGTATGGTGTTAGAAAGTGTTCTAGTTTCATTCTTTTACAGGTGGTTGACCAGTTTTCCCAGCACCACTTGTTAAAGAGGTTATCTTTTTTCCATTGTATATCCTTGCCTCCTTTGTCGAAGATAAGGTGACCATAGGTTCGTGGACTTATCTCTGGGCTTTCTATTCTGTTCCATTGATCTATATTTCTGTCTTTGTGCCAGTACCATACTGTCTTGATGACTGTGGCTTTGTAGTAGAGTCTGAAGTCAGGCAGATTGATTCCTCCAGTTCCATTCTTCTTTCTCAGGATTACTTTGGCTATTCGAGGTTTTTTGTATTTCCATACAAATTGTGAAATTATTTGTTCTACAAACTATTTTTTAAATGAGCAAAGGACCTTAACACTTTGCCAAAGATATGTGTGTGCATGTGCCAAGTTGCTTCAACCTAGCGTGTCCAACTCTGTGTGACCCTATGGACTACAGGCCGCCAGATTCCTCTGTCCATGGGATTCTCAGGCAAGAATACTGGAGTGGGTTGCCATGTCCTCCTCCAGGGGATCTTCCTGACCCAGGAATCAAACCAATGTCTCTTACATCTCCTGCATTGGCAGGCTGGTTCTTTACCACTAGAGCCACCTGGAAAGCCCTTGCCAAAGATATCTGCAAGCAACTAATCATATGAAAAGATGTTCCAACATCACATGTCATTGTCTTAGTCACTCAGTCGAGTCTGACTCTTCACAACCCATGGACTATGCTCACTAGGCTCTTCTGTCCATGGGATTTCCCAGGCAAGAATACTTGAGTAGTTTGCCATTCCCTTCTCCAGAAGATCTTCCTGGTCCAGGGATTGAACCCAAGTCTCCTGCACTTCAGGCAGATTCTTTACTGTCTAAGCCACCAAGGAAGCCCTCATACGACATTCAGTTCAGTTCAGTTCAGTTCATGAATTTATGACATGACGCTCGTTCATGTCTGACTTTTTGCGACCCTACGAATCACAGCACACCAGGCCTCCCTGTCCATCACCAACTCCGGGAGTTTATTCAAACTCATGTCCATCGAGTCAGTGATGCCATCCAGCCATCTCATCCTCTGTTGACGCCTTTTCCTCCTGCCCACAATCCCTCCCAGCATCAGGGTCTTTTCCAATGAGTCAACTCTTCGCATGAGTTGGCCAAAGTATTGGAGTTTCAGCTTCAGCATCAGTCCTTCCAATGAACACCCAGGACTGATCTCCTTTAGGATGGACTGGTTGGATCTCCTTGCAGTCCAAGGGACTCTCAAGAGTCTTCTCTAACATCACAGTTCAAAAGCATCAATTTTTCGGTGCTCAGTTTTCTTCACAGTCCAACTCTCACATCCATACATGACCACTGGAAAAACCACAGCCTTGACTAGACGTACCTTTGTTGGCAAAGTAGGTAATGCAAATCAAAACAACAATGAGATACCACTACATGCCTGTTGGAATGCCCAAAATCTAGAATACTGATAACACCAAGTGCTGATGAGTATGTGGAGCAATATGAACTTTCATTCATTGGTGATGGGAATACAAAATGGTATAGCCACTTTGGAAGACAGTTTGACAATTCCTTACAAAACTAAACATCCTCTTATCATAAGATTCAAAAATTATACTTCTTGGTATTTGTCCAAATGAGTTGAAAACTTATGTCTACACAAAAATCTGCACATGGATGTTTATAGACGCTTTATTCATAATTACCAAAACTTGGGAGCAACCAAGATGTCCTTCAATATGTGAATGGATAAATAAACTGTGGTACATCCAGATAATGAAATATTATTCAGTGCTAAAAGGAAATGAGATATCAAGCCATGAGAGACATGAGGGAAACTTAAAGGTCATTCCTAAGTAGAAGAAGCCATACATAATATATGATACATACATACTATATGATTCCAACTATATGACATTCCAAAGAAGGCAAAACTCAGGAAACAGTAAAATGATTAGTAGTTGCTGAAGAAGAGGAGGTAAGAGTGAACAGGCAGAGCACACAGGACTTTTAGGACAGTGAAACTCTTCCATTTGATACTGTATGTGGTACATGTCATTATACACTGATTAAAATCCACAGAATGTACAACACCAAGGGCACACCCTAATGTAAACTATGGACTTTGGGTGATATTGATGTATCAATATGGATCCATCAATTGTGAAAAGTATACTATTGTTCAGAATGTTATTAACAATCAGTGGGGAAACTAGTGGGACAGGGAGTATATGAGAACTCTGTGGTTTCTGCTCAATATTGCTATAAACCTGAAACTTCTCTAAAAAATAAAGTCCATTTAAATGAGAAAAATTAATAATAAATGAGTTGTACAAGGCTGGTGGTACTGTCTAATGTCAAAGCCTATGAAACTAGGACTTCCCTGTTGGTCCAGTGATTAGGAACCTGCCTTACAGTGCAGGAGACATGGGTTTGATCCCTGGTCGAAGAACTAAGATCCCACTTACCATGGAGAAACCTAAGCCCACGTGCTGCAACTAGAGAGTCCCTTTGCCACAATGAAAGATCCCACACACAGCCAAATGAGTGAACAAATAAATTTTTAAAAGCCTATGGAACTGTGAATTGTGTTAAAACCACATAGCAAAGACAAAAATGGTTAAAATTCAGAGGCCACATAATCACATAGTGACGGGCATAGGAAAAATTCAAAACGGAGTACATTTGATATGGATTCATCTTTAGTGAAGTAAAATGGAGGAAACAGTTTGACTGTTTTGAAATTAGCCTTCCTCCATAATTTAAAGAGACCTCCCTGGTGATTCAGACAATAAAGAAACTGCAATGTGAGAGACCCGGGTTTGATCCCTGGGTTGGGAAGATCCCCTGGAGAAAAGAATGGCAACCCATTCTTGCCTGGAGAATTCCATGGACAGAGGAGCCTGGCAGGTACAGTCCATGGTGTCATAAAGAGTCAGACACAACAAAGTGATTCAGTTCAGTCACTCAGTCATGTCCAACTCTTTGCGACCCCATGATTCGCAGCACGCCAGGCCTTCCTATCTATCACAAACTCCCAGAGTTTACTGAAACTCATGCCCATCAAGTCGGTGATGCCATCCAACCATCTCATCCTCTGGCATCCCCTTCTCCTCCTGCCCCCAATCCCTCCCAGCATCAGGGTCTTTTCCAATGAGTCAACTCTTTGCATGAGGTGGCCAAAATATTGGCGTTTCAGCTTCAGCATCAGTCCTTCCAATGAACACCCAGGACTGATCTCCTTGCAGTCCAAGGGACTCTCAAGAGTCTTCTCCAACACCACAGTTCAAAACCATCAATTTTTTGGCGCTCAGCTTTCTTCACAGTCCAACTCTCACATCCATACATGACCACTGGAAAAACCATAGCCTTGACCAGACAGACCTTTGTTGGCAAAGTAATGTCTCTGCTTTTTAATATGCTATCTAGGTTGGTCATCACTTTCCTTCCAAGGAGTAAGCGTTTTTTAATTTCATGGCTGCAATCACCACCTGCAGTGATTTTGGAGCCCAAAAAAATAAAGTCTGACACTGTTTCTACCGTCTCCCCATCTATTTCCCATGAGGTGATGGGACCAGATGCCATGAAGTGATTAAAGTAGATTAAATTGAAAAGGGAAAAGGTATGAGATAGAAGTAAATAATTAGAAAAGTAAATATTAGAAAAGAGAAAAGGAAGATCTCACCTTATAAGAAATGGGTAAATAATTAGAAAAGTAAATATTAGAAAAGAGAAAAGGAAGATCTCATCTTATAAGAAACAGGTAAGTCTTATTATAAGAATAATAAGAAAGATTCCCCACCACGGCAAAGAAATGACCACATAGAATGGAAGTTCCTTGAGAAGAGGGACACTTTTTCATTTACTGTTGCATCACTAGTGCCTAGAATAGTGGCTGCTGCTGCTGCTGCTCCTGCTAAGTCTCTTCAGTCGTGTCCGACTCTGTGCGACCCCACAGACGGCAGCCCACCAGGCTCCTCTGTCCCTGGGATTCTCCAGGCAAGAACACTGGAGTGGGTTGCCATTTCCTTCTCCAATGCATGCATGCATGCTAAGTCGCTTCAGTTGTTTTCAACTCTGTGACCCCATGAACAGCAGCCAACCAGGCTCCTCTGGCCACAAAATTTTCCAGGCAAGAATACTGGAGTGTTCTTCTCCAAAAACAGTGGCTAGCACCCAATAAATGTTTTTAAATAAATAATTTAATAAATCAAAAAGCTAGAGTTGAGTAGATATATTGTGAGATAGAAACAAGGTGGTACAAAGATAATCACCAGTGCCCCCAGCAAGGAAAAAAAAATGTGTATGATTCATGGTTCAATAATTGTAAAAAAGAAATCCAATTTTCAGTAATTTAACCAAAGAAGTTTTCTTGTTGCTATCACAATCTGATGACAAAGATTGTGGAGACAATTCTGCTCCACATAGCTATTCAAGGAATCAATATTTTTTCACTCATCACTTTGAGAGCCTCAGAGTCCTCCATTAAGTCCTCTGTATCCATCTGGTGACAACAGAAAAGCAAATACATGGAAGACCAATGTAGGTTTATTAAGGGGTCAGAGTGTGAAGAGACATCTATCATTTCTGGCCAATTCTTTGTTGGCCAGGACTCAGTCAGAGTTCCCATGAAACTACAAGAGTAATGTACTGCAGCTGTAATCAACCAGGTAAGCAGCATGCTGGAGCATCATGAAGGCAATTGCAGATACGAGAAAGATTAATACTTGTTCTCTTGGTCAATGTCTGTCTGTCAAGAAAGAGACAGAGAAAAACCAAAGTCAATATTTCACTCAGGGTAAAGACTTTTGTTTGAGATTCTCCTTATATTAATTTGGGATCCCAAAGAGATATACCTTTAGGGAAAGAAAATCAGATCTAGCTAGACCTGCCTGCTGGGAATGGTAGAAAGAGCTACCTAGATAATCAGATCAGAAGGGGATCAAAGAAGCTCTCTCTGGTAGGTCTTAGCTGTAGACAAGACTTATCTGCACTTAAATTTAGGTCTTTAATCCATTTTGAGTTTATTATCATGTATAATGTTGGGAAGTTTTCTAATTTCATTCTTTTACACTTAGCTGTCCAGTTTTCCCAGCACCACTTATTAAAGAGGCTATCTTTGCCCCATTGTATATTCTTGCCTCCTTTGTCAAAAATAAGGTACCCATGGGTTTATCTCTGGGCTTTCTATCTTGTTCCATTGGTCTATATTTCTATTTTTGTGCCAGTACCATACTCTCTTAAGGACTGTAGCTTTGTAGCATAGTCTGAAGTCAAGAATGTTGATTTCTCCAGCTAGAGGGGTGGGATGGGGAGGGAGGTGGGATGGAGGTTCAAGAGGGAGGGGATGTATATATACCTACGGCTGATTCATGTTACTGTTTGACAGAAACAAACACAATACTATAAAGCAATTATCTTTCAATTAAAAATAAATAACTTTTTTTAAAAAAAAGACTTATCTGCAGTCAGGTTCTTCAAGAAGACACTGAGCCAAGGATTCCATGAAGCTGATTTGTTAAGAAATTACTCTCAGGAAAAAACTGATAACTAAGAGGTAGGATAGAGAAAAAAAGAAGCCAACCTAGGGTAAGAAAATTCAGGTGAGTCCCAGCTTCAGCCTGATTTGTAGGGAGTTCTAAAGTATAAATTGCATATCACAGGTTTTCTCATCTCCAGGCAAGGGAGCTTGGCTTTTGTACTCCTGCACCAATTATTCATTGGCTATAGGCTTTCTTGAGGGGATGTAAACCAGTTATTTCTGGGCAAATGTGCATGCTAAGTTGCTTCAGTTGTGTCCGACTCTTTGCAACTCCATGAGCCTGCCAGGCTCCTCTGTCCATGGGATTCTCCAGGCAAGAATACTGGAGTGGGTTGCCATGCCCTCCTCCAAGGGATCTTCCCAACTCAGGGACAGAACTCGCATCTCAAACATCTCCTTCATTGGCAGGTGGGTTCTTTACCACTAGTGCCACCTGGGAAGCCCAGTTATTTCTGTACCAATCAGTTGTTAGTTATGGGCAACCCCGAGGGTATGAACTCCCAGAAAATTCCTGCTAGCTCAGTGGGCATGGTGGATCCAATAGTCCAAGGTCCAATGGCAATCCTCTGAATAATGTTCTAGGTACTAGCTATTAGCAGAAAAGCATAACAACACTGGGGGATAAACACACAGAACCAGTGATAGGGATTGGAAGGAGTTAAGTGAGACATTAACAGTATTTCCTATAGACCCTCATGCACAATTGGACTCCAACTCTCCCATTTTCTGGGTGAGTCAGAAACCCTCAGAACCCTCAGAAATCCTTGAACTTGGTGGTCCCAAAGAGTAGAGTACCTAGGTCCCTGGAAGTAGCTAGCATAAGGCTTCTCTTGAGGAGGGCACACCTATTCTACATAGTAGGGAAATCCCACAAATAAGTTTTGAAAAACAATGTCCAGCAATCAATCAGAAATTACCAGGCATATAAGAATATAAGACAATACATATAAAAACTAAGAGAACCCACAGAGAGCAGAAATAGATACATACAAACTTCAAATTTTGCAACTAATAGACACAATTTGCTAAGATTCTTACTACAGTTATTTATTATTCTTAAATATATAAATGACAATTTTGAACATATCTGAAGAAAACAGAAGACTATAAAAATATCACAAGTGATCTAGAAAAGAATGAAATAGGGCTTCTAGATATAAAAATATAATAGCCAAAATTGTAAACTCAGAAGAAAAAAGGGGAAAGGGACAGAGGTAATTTGTAAAGAGAAAATGGCTAGGAATTTTAAGAACTGATTCAAGAGTTTAATCTAGGAATCTCAAGCAGGATAAATGAAAGGAAATTCACTCCTTAGAAAAATCATAGAAAATTTGAAGAAAACAAATACATATAAAATCTTAAATCTGACAAGTGAAAATGAAAAGTTGACCTTCAAAAGAGAGACACTGAGACCAACAATTGACTTCTGAGTACAAGAATGAAAGCTAAAAGATAACTGAGAATATCTTTTCAAATTCCTGAAGGGGGAAAAAAACTGCAACCTCAAATTGTCTATCCAACAAAAGTATCTTTTAAGAGAGAAGAGAAAGACATCTCAGAAAATAGAGAAAAATTTCATCAGCAGTAGACCCTCACTGAAAAACATGTTAAAGATGTGCTGTGAGCAGTAATCCCAGATTAAAGGTCCGAGACACAAGAAAGTATGAAATGGAATTGAGTGGAACTACTGGGAACTGTAAGTAAACATTGATGCCATGAAGCAGTAAAAATGCCTATAGAGTTAAACATTTTTAAGGCATTATTACCAGATAGTGATAATGTATAAGCCAAAAGTATGATGAATGGAGAGTCCCCTAGTGGTTTAGTGGTTAGGATTTGTTGTGTTCACTGTGGAGGCCTGGATTCAATCCCTGGTCAGAAAACTGAGATCCCACAAGACACACAGTGTGGGGAGGGGGGTTGAGATATGATAAACAGAATTTTAGAATGTTAAGGCATTATTTGAAAGATGGGGAAAATTTTTAACTCTTTCAAGATTTAAATACTCATTCCATAATTTCTGGGGAAACTTCTAAAAGAATAAAAAGAGAGTATATAATATCCTCCCCCCCCAAAATGAGGGGGAGTAGAATAACAAAGTAGCTAAAATTTAGGAAAAAAAAGAAACAAACATGAAATTGATATAGAAAACACATAGCATAAAAATTCCAATATATCAGTAATTTTGGTGAATATAAACCGACAAAGTTTAAACTAAAGAAAAATGATTAGAAAATATATAAAATCCAACTATATAATTTTTATAAAAACAAGATAAAAGAATACAGAAAACAAAAGTAAAAGACAGTATGAAAATATTAATAAACAGAAATATGGTATAGCTGGATTAATATCAGACAAAATAGAATTTAAGGCAAAATCATTCCTAGAGATAAGGACAATCTCTTCAAAACAATAACAAGGTTCAATTCATGAAGGAAAATGATTTTCAGTTTATATGCATTTGTAAGGTGGCCTAAAGTATAGAATATGAAATTTAACAGGTAGAAAAGTCAATATCCACAAGTTGTGAAGATTTCAATACTCCTCTTTCAGTGTTTGATGGAAAATGCTGATCTATAAAGCAACTTTCAAGATATTTCTGAAAACTGAGGTCAGAATATATTCTCTAATCCAATGCAATTAAACCAGAAACAATATTAAAGCATTCTTAAATTCTGAAATGCTTGAAAAGTAAAGTATATTGATCACCACAGATAACAGAGGCACTCTCCATCCCCCTTTTGATGTCTATGTCAGAAGCTTTCTCTATCTCTTTTTATACTTTAATACAACTCTGCTATACAAAAGTTCTTGAGTGATCAAGCCTGGTCTCTGGTCCTGAAGCTAAATCTTCTTCAGAGATCATGAATCCGACATCATTCACTGTAAGCTATCATCTTGGGGTCTCATCCGGGATCTTCAGGACAAGAACTGGAGGGGCACTGAAGTGGCTGTGAGGACACACCCCATTTCCAAGGGCAGAGAAGCCCCAGCAAGATGGTAGGAGGGGTGAAATCACCTTTAGAATTAAACCCCATGCCCACCAGAGATGCTCAAACTTACCTTGTGTGCACCAGGACCCAGAGACCCCTCAGAGACTGAGACAGAACAGTGTCTGAGTGTCTCCTGAGAAGGTACAGGTCAGCAGGGAACTGCTGCAGGGGCAGGGGCCCTGGGTGCAGTAGATCTGGGTATAGTTAAAGCCCTCTTGCAGGAGGTCACCATTAACCTCAGGTCAGTTTTCATTCCAATTCCAAAGAAAGGCAATCCCAAAGAATGCCCAAACTTCCACACAATTGCACTCATCTCACACTCTAGTAAAGTAATGCTCAAAATTCTCCAAGCCAGGCTTCAGCAATACGTGAACTGTGAACTTCCAAATATTCAAGCTGGTTTTAGAAAAGGCAGAGGAACCAGAGATCAAATTGCCAACATCCACTGGATCATCGAAAAAGCAAGAGAGTTCCAGAAAAACATCTACTCCTGCTTTATTGACTATGCCAAAGCCTTGACTGTGTGGATCACAACAACTGTGGAAAATTCTTCAAGAAATGGGTATACCAGACCACCTTACCTGCCTCCTGAGAAATCTGAATGCAGGTCAAGAAGCAACAGTTAGAACTGGACATTGAGCAATAGACTGGTAAGTCAAGGCTGTATATCGTCACCCTGCTTATTTAACTTATATGCAGAGTACGTCATGAGAAATGCTGGATTGGATGAAGCACAAACTGGAATCAAGATTGCCAGGAGAAATATCAATAACCTCAGATATGCAGATAACACCATACTTATGGCAGAAAGCTAAGAAGAACTAAAGAGCCTCTTGATGAAAGTGAAAGAAGAGAGTGAAAAAAACTGGCTTAAAGCTCAACATTCAGAAAACTAAGATCATGGCATCTGGTCCCATCACTTCATGGCAAATAGATGGGAAACAGTGGAAACAGCGACAGACTTTATTTTTCTGGGCTCCAAAATCACTGCAGATGGTGACTGCAGCCATGAAATTAAAAAATGCTTGCTCCTTGGAAGAAAAGTTATGACCAACCTAGACAGCATATTAAAAAGCAGAGACGTTACTTTGCCAACAAAGGTCCGTCTAGTCACAGCTATGGTTTTTCCAGTAGTTATATATGGTTGTGATAATTGGACTCTAAAGAAAGCAAATTGATGCTTTTGAACTGTGGTGTTGGAGAAGACTCTTGAGAGTCCCTTGGACTGCAAGGAGATCCAACCAGTCCATCCTAAAGGAGATCAGTCCTGAATATTCATTGGAAGGACTGATGCTGAAGCTGAAACTCCAACATTTAGCGATCTGATACAAAGAATTGACTCATTTGAAAAGACCTGATGCTGGGAAAGATTGAAGGCAGGAGGAGAAGGGGATGACAGAGGATGAGATGGTTGGATGGCATCACCAACTCGATGGACATAAGTTTGAGTAAGCTCTGGGAGGTGGAGATGGACAGGAAGGCCTGGCATGCTGCAGTCCATGCAGGGACTCTTTGCAGGGTCGCAAAGAGTTGGACATGACTGAGCAACTGAGCTGAGCGGAACTGAACAGATAACAGAAGAATTAATAATGGAAATTTGAAAACAGAGCTAAATGACGGTGAAAATACTATAACACTGAAACCTATAGCAAGTAATAGCATTAAAATTCATTTATTAGTAAAGAAAAAGATTAATCAGTTAAGCATCATCTCAAAAAGTTAGGGAAAGAAGGGCAGAAAAGGAATATGAGAAATCAGTGAGACCTAAAGCAAACAAAAAAGAGAAAGGAAAAACAGTCAAAATTGATCCTCTAGAATAAGAGATAACACAGACAACTAACAGCAGGAATGGAAAGGAAATCAGTTCAGATGTTGAAGATGTCAAACAGATAAGAAAAATTTATGAACAACTTCATGTCTGTTAATTTGAAAAAGTAAATGAAATGAACATGGTGGCACACCTGGCATGCTTGCTATGCAGAGCAGAGGGGTTTTAACACCCTTAACTTCTGTTCAACGATATTGTTTTCAAAACCTACAGATGTAATCAAACAAATAATAATAATAATGGCCAGAAAAAAAAACAGAGACAGTAAAATTTTCTTTTATTGAATTCCATATGCTAATGTACACACACAGACTCATACCAAGAAAAGCTGTTTTAATAAAATAAATATTATCATAAAAGATGAAGAAAGTAATGGAGTAGACTTTTTCTTCTTTTCTGGCCACATCATACACCTTGAAGAATAGTTCACTGACCAAGGATCAAACCCGTGTCCTTGCAATGGAAGCATGGAGTCCTAACCTCTGGACTTAACCAGGGAAGTCCCTAGAGCGATACTTTTTCATTGCCTCAATGTATTTTTAAAGGGAAAATACTTATACTTACATACTGATCCATCACAATAATAAACACAAACAATATAATTTTTATTTTTGAGCCTGTCTTCCAAATGTTTGTCAATGACTTCATCAAAACTTATCTTGCTAACATATTTAGGGCATGGGCAGTCAACCCAGATTTGCCAATTTCTCTTAACTTAGAGTTGAGCAGAAGATACTTTTTATTAATTTTAATTTTGAAAACTACATTTCATATGAAGAAACTGATACACATTTAGGAAAAGCCTTAAACACAATAAGCATGGTCAAAATTCATAAAAATATAACTTCACAATAAAGTCCAGAAACAGCAATACTGTTTATGCCTTTGTTCTTGGGAACCAATCTAGCTGCTTTGAAACATCTGTAAAGAGGTTTATCAAATTCAAGTGGTCACAGAATGACAGAATTTATGTAACCCCAGTTCCATTTTTTTGTCTTTCCAGTCACTGCACTATGGTTGTTAATTATTTAGATCCAGGAACATGTAGTATACCACACAGGTTGGAAAAACAACCTACACGCAAAGCAGGCACTCTCAAATGATTCCCAGCCATTACAACCTGACTCTCAAAACAAAGGTGTGTAGCTGGGTGCAAGTGTGTTAAGAGCCAACCCTATCACTGAGAATCCTCCAAATTAATGTCCAGATAGAAAATAGTGATTTTTAAAGAATAAGTTTTGTAAAAGTGCCAGTTTGAAACTCATATATATATATTATTAAAATGCAACCGAAATCTCAGCTATTTTTTTTTTTACTAACAACCAACAAAAGATTGAGAGGGGGGTTGGAATAGCTGACAGTTTCACTGATTTCATGATCATCTTAAAATTCTCTGCAGAGAATTGTAGAGAATGTATGTAACTCTCCTTTATCGCATACATCTAGGGTGTCTGCTCCCAATCATCCTGATCTCGGTACTAAATGGACAAATTCCTAGAAAACTAAAACTTATCAAATCTCTCGGTCATATATGAATGAACACACATACATGAATATTCATAGTAGTGTTGTTCATAATCGCCCAGCATATGGTATAGTCATATGGTAGAATACTACATATCCAAATCCTGTTTCTTTACTTTCTAGCACCTAACACAATTTGTTACAGCATCAGTCTTCATCGCTTGTTGTTTAGTCGCTCAGTCAAGTCCAACTCTCTTGAAACTGCATAGACTGCCAGGTTTCCCTGTCCATGGAATCCTCCAGGCAAGAATACTGAAATGGGTTGCTATTTCTTTCTCCAACTGATTGCTTACTCTTGCTTATTTCCCACTTTCCCTCACACATTGGTAAACTCCAAAAAGGCAAGCAACAAGTCCCAGTTTTCATGTAGCACCCAACCTGGTGCCTGTGACACCATCAGCACTCACAAGTCATTTCATGCTTAAATGAATGATGAATAGTTACAGTTGAGCTCTGCTTGTCTAGAACCCATTCTGTCACTTTGAGGTGACTTTGTTGCAATATATTATGTATTCATCTTTTTGTTTCATCCTCAGGAAAAAAAAAATTTCTCTCAATTCCAAAATCCTAGAGGACCCTCACTCAAATACTGATAACATAGGCAGTGATGAATGTGGAATTAATTTACTCTGAGGACATTGGACATCTAACATGGTTAAGAATATTACAAAAATTATTAGTATTTATTGAGTGCTTACTATTTGTAGATGCAACCCTAAGAGTCTCAGTATTCACAGCCACCATATGAGGTAGATGCTAGTATTATTACTATTCTGCATATGGGGAAACTGAGGCACAAAGCAGCTTTTCAAAACTCATGCAACTGGGTAATTGATGAGGCTGGATTCAGATCCAATAGACCACACTGTGCTATGTGGCACCAAACACTCAGGGATGTAACTAAGAGTATTAATTGCAACTCACAGTGCAAATTGGCTGGCAGGTTGAACAGCACTGCATGGGTTGTGTGGTGAAAAGAAGACTGAGCTACTGGTGGGCACCACACAGGCCTGTGAAGCCCAGCTTCAGAAAGCCAGTGCCCACACGGGCTTCCCATAAAGAACCCTTCAGATACCAACTTCTTCCTATGCTGGGTAATCGCAGGATTTACCTGGAGGAGCCAGGATTGCATCTCTTGTGATCCTGGCTGGGGGCTCAGAGTGCCTGTTGCTACTGGAGTCATCTATAATTAGAGGATTAAACCTGCTCACATTTGGACTGACTGCAGGCGTCCTTGACAAGCATCAGTCTCACTGATGGGTACAGATGTCTGCGTGGTTTGTGGCTCCATGTACAGATGGCTAGAGCTTCAGAAAAATAAACTGCAGAAACCTTTCAAGTTTTCACCTCTGCCTGCTCAGACTTTTATTCCCTTTTTTGAACATTTTATGCACTGGAGGTCCATGACCACCCTTCCTGCCTCTGCCACCCCACAGACTAGCTGCAGAGCAACATCTGTACAACTCTGCTGCACTGCCCCGGGTGACATGCCGTGGGACATGGTCATTCACATCCTAAGTTTTTTTGGCACAAGAAAAGCATAAGGGATCTCTTCCAAAGCTGCCCTTCCTCTCACTGGCTCCTGAGCTGAGGCTGATGGTCTGCATTCTGCCTTCAAGCTGTAAGCCCCTCTGCTAGGTCCCCAAAAGTACTTATCCTCAGCTCCCAGTCATTCTGACTTCCCTGCTGGGAAGCTATTGGAATATTGTCAAATTACAACATGTTTATCACCAAAACATCAGACAAAATTAATGTACATTAAAGAGAAAGTCCCCAATCACTTTACCCATACCCAAGAGATGACCAGTGTAATTAGCATGGTACCTATATTCACAAAACCCTTCAAAGCATCTAAAATAGATAGGTAATAGATAGATAGGTAGATACATATCAACAAATTGTAAGAAATTGTTTCTACTATTATTATTATCTAATTTGCTCAATAATATGTTATGGACATTTGTCTGCATCGGGAATTTTTGAAAGACTGATTTACCTTATCCCATGAATGGCTACATAGTATTTCACAGTCCAAAAGCAAACCCATTTCGGTGAAGAGAATCATCACCCTTTTAGATAAAAACTAGCTTTCTTCCCTGATATCTCCCCAAATTTCAAACTTTTACCAGCTTCTGGTGAATTCGTTTCTTAAATTCGCTCAAGTGCAGCCCTCTTCTCATCTCTACCATCACCACTGGAGTCTAAGTTACCATTTTCTTTCACCTAAACTTCTGCAATGATCTCTCAATAGATCCCTTTTCAAATTATAAATCTGATCACGTCATCAACCCCCAGCCCCTCTTGCTTTAAAAGCATTGTAATAGCTTCTTTTGCTCTTGAGATATGGACAAGATACCATAACATGGCCCAGGGGCCCTCATGAGGAGACCCCTGCTGAGGCAAAAGTTCATGCACATGTAAAATTTTGCTAGTCATCATCTGCACTCCAAAAAGGTAAGCGAGGGTACATCACCACCAGTGGTATCTGAAAGTATGAGTGAGAAAAAGAAATGGTTTTTTAAAACACCTCTCCTCTACCTTCCCACCACCATCCTATACCAAAAAAAAAAAAAAAAAACACTCCCAGGGCCTAAATATTGATTTAGCTAGCATGATGTCTTTACATCCATAAAATAAAAATGACTTGAGGCAATGTCAAATTAATAGAGAAAATGTTGCAGTAGCTTCGGCTCTGCCAGCGGTGTTGGCTCACAAAGGCTCAGCTGGGAGGTAATTAGAAACCATGGAATCCGGGACCTCCTGTAGATGTGAAGGAGGGCAAGTCGGCTTGGCTACTGAGCATTTCCAATTTCAGTACTCCTCAGACAGCCAGCTGGGGGCTGCCGTCTGGTTTGTGAAGGGAGGTCTCTGGACGGTTCTTTCTTCAACCTGGAAAAGTATTTGCTGTTCACTTCCTGTTCTCTGGAAACTGTTCTCTGGATCACTCTGAGGCCACACCTTCCCCACACATTTTCTCCAGGGTTAATTCTTAACCAATGCTCAGCAAATTGTGAGGGCTCCAATCTAAGAGTAGAGTCACACTTGGAATCCATGTTTAGTCTGGATTCTGGTTTAACCCCAACGTGGTATTGCCTAATTATTCACATTTTTTATGCAAGCCACAGAAAACAGCAACAGCTTAAAATGTTCCCCGACCTAGCTGCCATATTTCATTCATTCATTCCCTCATGAGTTTGATAAAGAACAGTGGGATGCATATCATGTGCCAGACACTGAGTAAAGGGCCAAAAAAATTAACAAAGAAAAAGAAACAAATTCTTTCTCCTGAGGGCTGCAGCCTAGAAATATAATGTATGAGGTGAATAGGATCCCAAGACAACGCACTGTCAAACCCAAATCTATGTGCCCAATGCACACTAAGGGCAAACAAACCAAAACGTAGGAATCTGGAGCAGAGAAAGGTTTATGGCAAGGGCCAAGCAAGGTTCAAACTACCATACCATTGTGCTCATTTAACATGCTAGCAAGGTAATTCACAAAATCCTTCAAGCTAGGCTTCAACACATGAACTGAGAACTTCCAGATGTACAAGCTGGATTTAGAAAAGACAGAAGAACCAGAGGATCCATTGGATCCTAGAAGCAAGCAAACTCCAGAAAAAAAAATCTACTTCTGCTTCTTTGACTATGCTAAAGCATTTGTGTATATCACAACAAACTGTGGAAAAGTCTTAAAGAGATGGGAATACCAGACCACCTTACCTGCCTCCTGAGAAAACATGTATGCAGGTCAAGAGGCAACAATTAGTACTGGACATGGAATAATGGACTGGTTCAAAATTGGGAAAGGAGTATGTCAAGGCTGTATATTGTCACTGAGCTTATTTAACTTCTATGCAGAGTAGATCATGCAAAATGCCACTCTGGATGAATCACAAGCTGGAATTATATATCAAATATCATGCAGATGATAACATTCTAATGACAGAAAGTGAAAAGGAATTAAACAGCCTCTTGATGAGGTGAAAGAGGAGAGTGAAAAAGCTGGCTTAAAACTCAACATTCAAAAAATGAAGATCATGGCATCCAGTTCCATCACTTCATGGCAAATAGATGGGAAAACAATGGAAACAGTGAAAGACTTTATTTTCTTGGGCTCCAAAATCACTGTGGACAGTGAATGCAGCCATGAAATTCAAAAATGCTTGCCCCTTGGAAGAAAAGCTATGACAAACCCAGACAGCATATTAAAAAGCAGAGACATCACTTTGCTGACAAAAGTCCATATAGTCAAGGCTATGGTCTTTCCAGTAGGCATGTCTGGATGTGAGAGTTGGACCATAAGGAAGGTTGGAGAAGACTTGAGAGTCCCTTGGGCAGCAAGGAGAGCAATCCTAATTTGATCAATCAATTAAACCAGTCAATCCTAAAGGAAATCAACCCTGAATATTCATTGGAAGGACTGATGCTGAAGCTGAAGCTCCAATATTTTGGCCACCAGATGTGAAGAGCCAGCTCACTGGAAAAGACCCTGATGCTGGGAAAGATTGAAGGCAGAAGGAGAATGGGCCAACAGAGGATGAGATGGTTGGATGGCATCCTCAGCTCAATGGACATGAGTTTGAGCAAATTCCAAGAGATGGTGAAGGACGGGGAAGCCATCCATAGGGTCACAAACAGTCGGACACGACTTACAGACTGAACACCAACAAGCAAGAAGAACAGGTGACTTGGGCTCAAAAAGCCCAAACTCGCTGATGGTTCAGAGGAAAGAGTTTCTATATGCAAAATTTGAGGAGAGGGCTGCTGTATATTTGACCTTCCTCTGATTGGTTGGTGATGAAATAACAGAGTAGTGTTACAGGAATCACAATTGTCAGCCAACCAGTCTGGGGTCCACATTTTTGTGCTCAGCCTGACGTTACCATCCTCCACCTGGATGGGGGCCTTAGTTACTATAGAAGAACTCAGAGATATATATCAGGCTGTTATCTATATCCTTTGAGGAGGAACTAGGACCCTGACCCATGGCTGCACTATGGTTTGTAAACTGCCTTTCCATTGTTTCTGAATCCCCTCATTCCTCTAATCAGTAACTGTTGGAATCTGCTCTTTGGAACTCAGGAAAGGTCTAGGAGGCTGAAACCTTTTTCCTAAAAACAAGAAATGAGGGAGACAGAGACTCTTTTATACCTGTTTTGTACAAATGGGTCATTTCTGACTTTTATTTAAGACCCCATTTCTGTCCTCAACATTTAACTTCATTCTCACCCTGAGTTACCCACAGAGTCTAACCTGTGCCTTCCCAGAAATAACCTTCTCAAACATGATAGAATCTTCTCAATTTAATACTTTTTTATTTCAGGACCTTCAGACTGTTTCGCTTGTCCACTTTTAAAAAGAAATCTTCCTCATCCCTGTGGTAAATTAAATTATTGACCCAATTCTTCACTCCTCTTTGCATTCATCCTCTTTGTCCAGGAACTTTGTGGTTCCTCCCACTGGAGGACCTTGACCTTGAACTCAGTTGTTAGTGAGTCCAAGCTCACTCTGCTTGCCACAAGACAGGCCAATAAATTGGGACACAAGGTGTTGAGGCAAGGAATCACAGCTTTATTCGGAAAGCCAGCAGACCAAGAAAATGGTGGACAAGCGTTCCAAAAAAAGAACATCTTATCAGAGTCTGGATGCCAATCTCTTTTATAGAACAGGGAGGGGGAGGAAGTGGGGAAGTAAAGTAAAAAAGTCATAAGTTTTGCCTGGCTTGGCCAGCATCAGGGAGAGGATATGTTCATTTCTTCTTTTCTGCAGTCATTCACAGGTGAGCAGGGTCAAGTTGCCTCCCTGTGAGCTGCACAAAGGAACTTTAGTTTAACGTGCAGGCAGAGAGGCAGTGTTCCCTGAAATAGACTATTACGTATGATTATAACAACAAAAGCAAAAGGTTAAAGTCAAAGAAACAGACCCAACATGAAGTCAGATTTTGCTCTTCCCTGTTACACAGCCATATGATTTGCTTTGGCCACTGGATGTTAGCAAATGTGACACAAGCAAAAACACACTTACTTTCTTGCATGGGTACGCTCTCTTGCACTTCTACCATTACCATGAAAAGAACATAATCTAGTCAGTCCACTGATACAAGGAAGATGACACCTGAAGGAAACCTCAACCCAACCTGCAACCTAGAGTAAGGCCCAGGAGAGTTCAGCCTAGAATGGCTGAACCTCAGCCTACTCATAGGTGTGTGAATGAGAACAAGCAATTGTTGTTTGAAGACACTGATTTGTTCCACAGCAACAAGTTATTGGTCTCCTGCAACTTATGTAAACATCTCTAAGTCCCTCTCAGCTATAATTCTGTTAGGCCTCCTTCTGGAAACCCAATCTAAAAGATGATTATGCTTTAAATTTTTGGGGGGAATCTGTTATATGGGGAACTATCTCAAATAGGATATTTTTACCAACAAACTGACTTCCTCTGTCTTCTCTTTGTCTGGTGAAGATGCTGTCTGAGCTCCTTTCAGCACTTCCTCCAACCAAAGAGTACAGGATTCTTCTAGGCTCTTTCTTAGAGGAGTACGGCAGGGAACTTTGGGTATAGAGCTTCACAGACCTGCATTTAAAGCATAGCTCTCATGTTCATTAGCTGTGTGACCTTGAGCTTAAAGGTGACTCAAAGTCTCTAAATCTCATTGTACTCAACTGAAAAATGAAACTATCACTCACCTCAAACTGGATAATACCATTTGTGAAAATCTTGACTTTGGTCTCAGTTGTGGGACTCAATAAAAAATTGTAGGGTGTTGTTTGCTTTGTTTAATATTGGTTTTTAGCTATAGTTAATTTGTGGGGGTTTTTTGTTTTGTTTTCTATTCTTAGCTTATCACCATTCTTTACTGTATCTGGGGAATTGTCAGAACTAAAGAAGTAAAAAGAGGTCTTCCTATACTTCCTAGAAGAGAAAAGTGCATGTGGGGGGAAAAAATGCCTAATATTAACACTTCAAAATCTCAAAGTAATCAGCCAATGTACTTTTACAATGTAAAAGTAAAGTATGTCATGGCTTCAAAGTAAACATAGCAAAAAGAATCTAAACCTAGTCTCCTTCTCTCATATCTTATGAAATTAATGAATAATGATACCAGCAAAAAAATTCATCAACAATAATCCAAACATCTACAGACTTCAAAAAGTGGTGGCCAACAATGGGAATTTGCTGTATGGCTCAGGAAACTCAAACAGGGGCTCTGTATCAACCGAGAGGGGTGAGATGGGGAAGGGAGATGGGAGGGAGGTTCAAAAGGGAGGGGATATATGTATACCTATGGCTGATTCATGTTGAGGTTTGACAGCAAACAACAAAATTCTATAAAGCAATTATCCTTCAATTAAAAAATGAATAAAAAAATGTTGTAAGTGGTGCCCAAGAAATGAGTCAAGTTTATGGTGTGGCTCTGTAGGTTCCTAACATTGGCCTTAGCTCCCAATAACCAAGTGGGGTGAGGGGTGACTCAACAGAATCTAGAGACTTCTTCCAACAGCCTTGAGTCTGGAGAGAAGACTAGAGTTTGAGTCAAGGAAATATCATGGTTAAAACCCTGGAGATAAAAGGCCCCTACTACAATGGACATGGGTTTGAGTGGACTCTGGGAATTGCTGATGGACAGGGAGGCCTGGCGTGCTGCGGTTCATGGGGTCGCAAAGAGTCAGACACGACTGAGCGACTAAACTGAACTGAACTGAACTACACACAGTAGAATCTTGGGATATTGGTAAAAGCAATAAAATGGTCTCCCAGGGTACCATGATGAATTGTGGGGATGATCTGAAACCTCCAGGAATCAAAGACACCCTGACAAGGAGGCATAAATTCAGAATGGAGCATTTATCAAAATTCCAAAAGACAGCCCAGATCCCAGGTCATACAGCAAAGCCAGTCTAAAGCTCCAGAAGACTTTCCTTCACCACCTCCCCAGTTCCTGGCTGTGCCCTTGAGTAAACTGAAAAGTGAATAAACCTTCAATATCTCAGGCTTTAAAAAGTAGCTGAGGAGAAAAACAGATCTCAGCTACACAGAGAAGGGAGCCAAGAAGATTTCATCCATACTCAATCAGAGTAACAGAAAGGCTGCCTACCTTAACAAGATAAAAAGAAAAGGTATGGCAATTATCAAATTGATCACATCTAAAAGAATATAGCATGCTAATGACAAAATATCCATTTTAGAAGAACATTTTCTATAGTGATTTGGATTATAGAAAAATTTAATAGAAACATGAAATCAACAATCAAAAATATGAAGGTGAAATTACTTAACAAGAGAATGAAACCAAAAGAGAAATTATATAGCTAATGAACTATCTTGAAGACCAAAATCACATCATTAAAGAACTAATAATCAAATTAGAAACATCAGTGAACAATCCAGGTTTCACTGATTGAGGAATAATATTAGATAGCCAAAAATAAATTTTGGGAAAAACAGATAAGGAGTTTTAAGGCACTTATAAAATAATAGATAGAAAAGACAAAAGCCATCCAACATACAGATTGTTCCTGTAGAAGAGCCCAAAACCAGAATAGAAATGTAGTTTAGAGATATAACACAAGAAAATTCTCTGCTATAAAGGAAGCACTAATACCATGTGCCAGAAAATTACAATATGGAATTATCAACAAGCCATCACCATCCTGCATTACTGAAATTCAAAGACTGTGAAATAATTATTCAAGCATTCAGAACTCTTGAAAAACATATAGAATCACCTATAAAGAGGCAAATATCAGACACACAAAGGTGACAGGCAAATATTAATATGAAAGAACTTGGAGAAAAAGGCATTCAAGAATCCTTCTTGTAAAACCTAATCAAGCATGAATCAAGGACCAGTGATAAATGGAACAGTGTGAAATTCAGTATCTAAAGGCAGTGAACAATACCTACAATACCTACAGGAACAATACCTACAGTTTTACGGGAAAGAGGCTGGGACACAAAACTTTATACCCATCCAGGTCAATGTGGAGGAAACCAACAAAATTTTCAAGAGAGCAAATACCGGGAGTTCATCTGGAAAAATGCTTGACAAGGAAATGTGGCAAACTAAAATTAAATCTCAATTTTTAAAAATAAATAATTCAGAATAGCAGAAACTGTACTACAAGGTCAGGCAGTAAGCAGCAAATTCATTTAATTATAGATGTAAGACTAAACCATGATAATTATTGAATTATAGAATTATAGATATGTAATATAAATTCTTTGTACTCCAACATTTTTTAAAATAATGTTAGTAAAAACTCATAAGATGAGGGGAGTGGAAAATGAGGTGAGAAGAAGATTAAAAGTTTTAATTTCCTTATCTTTCATAGCAGAGAGTCAATCAATATGTCTAAAATTAAACATGGATCTTTTTTTTAATCTAACTTTTCTAATTTTTTAATAATCTTTCTTTATAACCTTAGGGAACACGTTTGGGATCTAATATATCTGTGGTTAAAAAAAAAAATGATCTGAAGCTCCATAATTCCTTTGGTTTTTCTTTGGTTTCTTTTCCAATTGTTAAATTCAAGAAAAATTCAATTTAATGCTTTTTATTTTTCTGAAAATATATAGTAAGACCCAATTTTTACAAAATTATTCTGCATTTTCATTACATTTACACACTTAAAGAGCTACCTGGAATGATATTCACCTGAAGTTATTAGGTTACTTCTTGACAGAATTTGAAGCAGTATTTTTGTTCTCCTCTTTTACTTTTTGCTTATCTTATGCTTAACAAATATCACATGAGAACAAAAAAGTCATTTGATCTTTAGTACATAAATACCAGATTGCAAAGACTGATCACAAAATCCTCCCATTTCTGTATATCTCCTTTGCAGTATGACTTTGCAGCTGCACCATCAAAGGGTAAATTCAGTTTCCCCATCCCTTGTATATGAAGTGGCCTGTGACTTGATTTGTTCTATCCAATAGAATGTGGCAGAAATAACACACGGCTTCAAAACAGAGGCTTTAAAAGAACTTTTCAGCAGCTCCTCTTACCTTACTGAAACATTTCCCTGAAACTGCCACATGATGAAATCCTGGCTGACTTTGTGAAGGAGGCAAGTCTGCATAGCAGAGTTGAGCAGTCAAAGCCCTATAGACTCACCAACTGACCATCAGCACCAACTACCACATGTGTGAAATGAGGACACCTGAGACCACGGAGCTTCAGCACAGCTGCCAAATGACCGTGCCCATTAAGTGAGCCCAGATGAACTAGTGGAAGAGCAGTCCAGATGAGCTCAACTCAAATTGCTGCCTCACCAAACAGTGAGCAAATAAAACAGCCATCGTTTCAAGGTGCTAGTTTTGAGGTGGCTTATTACATGGCAATAGATGGATAGATAGATAGATACATGTTAACATAGGCTGAGTGTGTTAAACCATAATCAGGCATTTAATTTAAATGAAAGACTGAGCACATGCATTTGTCTCCCCAAGCCCACTGAGTTGACATTAAAGAAATATAAAGGAAATAAAATTATAAGAACAAATTCCAAAGGCCAAAACTACTATATGTTCATGTCTAAACCACTCCCTGGCAAACAAAATGAGGCTACAGTGACCAACTTCACCCTCTGGGTCTGAAAGGGGACAGCTTCTCTAAGCATAGGGTCTAGCAGATGCCAGGAGGTCTCCTGGAAAGGAGAAAGGAGGGTCACTCATATCTACCAACTAATATTATGAAAAACATATTCCAGCAAGACTTTTTCTAAGAAAGAGATAAACCTTCTCAGGGAGATAAATACCTCACATAGAATCAAATATCAAATCCATATTTATAGGAGAAAGAAAAGGAAATGGAGCCAAGAGAGGAAACAGATATGGAAAAACCCTGGAAACAGAAGATACTAGCAGAGACTTCCCTGGTAGTGAAAAATCCACCTACCAATGCAGGAGACACAGGTTTCATTCCTGGTCCAGGAAGATCCCATGTGCAAGGAAATTAAATCCATGGGCCACAACTACTGAAGCTCACGCACCCTAGAACTTGTGTTCCACAACAAGAGAAGCTACCACAACAAGAAGCCCGCACACCACAACTAGAGAGTAGCCCACACTCGCCACATCTAGAGAAAGCCACATGCAGCAGTGAGGGCCCAGCACAACCAAAAATAAAGATATATTTAAATAAATAAGAAGACACTAGCAGTGTACTCATTCAGCCACAAATATTTTTTGAGTGTCTACTATAACCTGAACAGTATACCTACACTAGAAACCAAAGGAAAACTCTGCAAGAAACAGGGGGTAGGGGTAGTCAAATGCTATAAGGAAGTCAAAGGGAATGAGTCTGACAAAGGGCCAGTGGTTGCAAGGAAAGAAGAGAGTCTTTGACTGCTCTGGAGAGTGTAATTTTAGTAGGGAGCTGGAAGTGGATGCAGATAGTGAATTTTGTACATGGAGCAAGGGGGAGAAAGTGAGTACAGGGGTTAGAAGGCCACTTAGCTAGAAAGTTTGGATGTCATAAGTAGGAAAGGAATAGGCTGGCAAACACAGGAAGCAGCTGAATCAAGTAAAGGCTTTATTAAGGTAGCAGGTTTGTTGAAGAGAGAGAACTTGAGTTTGAATAGAAGGAAGACCAGCAGTTGGATATAAAGACTGATGTCCTGGGGTGAAATGGAGAGAAAACAGTGCCATTCCATCACTGGTCCAGATCTTCTCTCAGCAAAGGAGGAATGAGCTTATTTCAGAAAATAAATTCCTCTATGTGAATGATTCAGAGACTCTAAAGTCTAGAGAGTGGCTCTAGGATGGTTTTCAATCTTCCCCATTCAAGAAGATGGAAATTCTGCCCCAAGATATCCAGGCTGTAGCCACGTATGTGCTGCGCAGTCAGAAGTACCACTTACCCCAAAATCCCAGAATAGGAGACAATATCAAAATGGTTCCAGTGATCTTCACCTTCTGGTATGCATGTCCTTGCCTAATGCCCTCCTCTTGAGTGTAGGCTAACCTACAAACTCACTTGTTACAAATAAAACATGTCACTTCCAAGATTAGGTCCTAAAAGTGATGGGTTGTCACTTTCAAGATTAGGTCCCAAAAGGATTTTAGCTACCTATTGTGTTTGTCCTCTTGCTTGCTCTCATGAAGCCAGATGCCATACTGTGATCTGCCCTTTGGGGAGGCCCACGTGACAAGAAACGAAGGGAAGGTTCTAGTCAATAGCAAGCAATGAGCTGGGATCCCACAGTCCAACAGCCCATGAGGATCTTAATCCTCTCAAAAGCCTTGTGTGGGGTTTAGGAAGTGAACCTTCCCTAGTGGAGCCTTGAGATTACTGCAGTCCTAGTCAGTGCCTTAATTGCATTCTTGCAAGAGACCCTGATCCCAGGAAAAACACACATGGATGACCCACAAAAACTGTAAGAAAATAAATGTTTGTTGTTTTAAGTTGCTATTTTGGGGGGTTACTTGTAACATAGCCATAGGCAGCAAATACATCTAAAATCATAGTTCTAACAGGAATCTATCAAAGCGTCTGGACAAAGGGTTCACCATACTCTCTAATGACAGCCTCTACTACTAGAGATAATAGAGATAATCTCCAAAATGCCATTTGGTCCCTCTTAAGAACATATAATAGAGATACTTACCAAGAATAAAAATATATTTTGTTTAGGCTCTGTCTCTGTCATTCTCTACGCTTCTGAAATCTCAGAACCATTACTTACCTTCCAAAGATGAGCTTCTTCTACAGGGAAATTGCCTCTCATATGAGATCTCCTCCTTTGACCATCTCCCTGGTCCTACCCCATCAGAATACTGATTACCCTAGTCCTCAAAGCCCCCTTTTGTCTTTAGTATTCTTCAGTATTAATCATCTATGACTGTGCAATAAACCATCCCAGAACTTAATGGCTAAAAGCACCATGGGTATATCATATTTGATAATTAGGGAGATTGGTTGAGCAGTTCTTTGTTGGTGTCATATGGGCTAATACAGAGGTCTGCGGAAAACTTGTTGCATCCAGGGCAGTGAGGACAGCCCTCAGGATTTCTGGGCCTCTCTTTTCATATATTCTTTTATCCCTCAAGGGGACCATACTAAGCAGGACTTGCACAACAAGGTGGAAGCTGTATTCTAAGAGGGCAAGCTCTAATGCACATAACAAACTTCTGCTTATTTTATGGATGTTGACACCCCATTGGCCAAAGCAAGTCACATGACCAAGTCTAGCATGAATCGTGGGCGCGAACAACCCAAGAGCCTAGATAGTGGGAGGCTGATTCACTAAAAGTCAATTAGGAGGAGTAATCTACATCACCTCCTAATTCAGTTCTAACTACTATTCCCAGATTAATCTTCCCCAAAGTGAAAGTGAAAGTTAAGTCGCTCAGTCACGTCCGACTCTTTGCAACCCCATGGACTGTAGCCCACCAGGCTCCTCCATCCATGGGATTCTCCAGGCAAGAATACTGGAATGGGTTGCCATTTCCTTCTCCAGGGGATCTTCCCGACCCAGGGATCGAACCCAGGTCCCCTGCATTGCAGGCAGACGCTTTATCCTTTGAGCCACCAGGGAAGCCCCAAAAGCCTACAGCACCCGGTATTCCCAGGCGGTCTCCCATCCAAGTACTAACCAGGCCCGACCCTGCTTAGCTTCCGAGATCAGACGAGATCGGGCGCGTTCAGGGTGGTAGCCCTTGCTCACTCATCTCTCGGATTCAGTGAGGCACTGAACAACTTCTTTCATGTCCACAATGGATGAAATGTGGGATAAATGTTGTATTTAGGAATGAAGCAGTCCTGCTATGCTACATGCTCTGATTGATCACATTTGAGAATTACAACCAACCAGGCAACCAGAGAACAGTTAGGATGAAGAGAGATCTTGAAACCATCTCTTGTCTGAGTACACAAACTTTCATGTCTTTATCCCTAGTCCCAGTTTATAATGTGTTTAGCCTATGAGTATTAGATGTATGAATGAATGGACGGATGAATGAATGAGTGAATTGAAATGAGAGAGTTGAGTGAACAACTCAGCCTACAGCAGTGGTTCTCAAATTTGAGCCTGCATTGAAATCACCTGGAGAATTATTGAACCACAGATCACTGGGACCTATGCCCTAGGAGGGGGAGAGGAGCTGAGAATTTGCATTTCTAACAAGTTTCCCGATGATGCTGATGTCACAGATGGAGGACCACACTTTGAGAAACCCTGGCCCAGAAAAGAGATCAAGGGAAGAAATGCTATCACTCAAATATCTAAAGAATTAATGTAACCAGAGAAAGCTGATTTGTTCTGCATGTCTCCAGATTACAGGATATGAGAAGTTACCTGGTGATATACTTTGATTCAACATTAAAACACATTTTTCTAATAACTAGAGGTGTTTTCCAGGTGGCACTAGTGGCAAAGAACACGCCTGCCAGTGCAGGAGACCTATGAGATGTGGGTTCTATCTCTGGGTCAGGAAGATCCCCTGGAGGAAGACATGGTAACCCACTCCAGTATTCTTGCCTGGAGAATCCCATGGACAGAGGAGTGTGGCAGGCTACAGTTCATAGGGTCACAAAAAGTCAGACACAACTGAAGCAACTTAGCACATATAACAAAAGAATGGGCTGATTGTCTCCCACTTCATCATACCTCTTTTCCTGACTTTCTTTAACTTCCCTCCTACCCCCATGCTCCTGTTCCAATAACAATTTTACAACCCTCGCTGAAAAGTATAGATGTTGTATTTCCATGATCAGAAATGTCCCTCTCCTAGGAACCAAATGTCAGCAATTTTCTGAATACAATCTTAGAAGAGAAAGAATCAGGCCCTCAAATGCTCATTTGTCTCATTTTGTGCTGTAATATTATGATGAGTTTTGGTTCAAGTAGGCAAAGCAATCTACATTTGGCCATTTCTGTACATTTATCCCAGACTGCTAATTTCTAATAAAAAAATCAAATCCCATTTTAACATGACACCATCTTGTTTCCCTGTGGAATTATGCAAACATTCATAACAATTTTGCTTTTGAATGTGGTGCCACACAGGAAATGCTGATAACACAATTTCTTAACACACACCAAGTACACAGGTTACACAAAAGCAGATTCTATTTTAGCTTTTTGAGAGGCTGTTTAAAAGTTAAGTTCCCCTTAATGAAACAGCAAGAAAAGGGGCTTTGCTTTTCTTCTCAGCATCCCAGCTATCCCCTCTTTGTGGGCTTATGATGTTTTCCTTCTTCCCTGTGTTATCTGCGTTTCCTGCTCATCTCAACTTGATGGCATGTTGCTGAGACAACTAAGTCGCTAACCTTCTTAACTTGGCTTTTGTTATGTGCTCGTGTGTGTTTAGGCAGGATATTTTCATTTCTCTTAGAACACTCTGTGTCTGCTCTGGGGAGGGCTATTAGACCTGAAGGTGGAGAACAAGGGAGTCTTTTTAAGTACTTGCCATTCAAATCGCCTTTTTACTTCCTTTAAGCCTATCGTTTGTATGTGGGAGGGAGCTGGTGGAAGCTTCCCTTGCCGCCTATGGTCAGGATTAATTTACTCAGGGATGTCGGGCTTGTTCCAACCCAGACTCCTCTCGGGGAAGGGAAAGTTCAAGCAAAGAAGCACAAAAACTGTCCATCACCCCTGTTCATTTATTTTCTCTTTCATCCCCTTGCCAAAAGTGGGGAGTCAGCTTGACTGTAAAATAATTACTCTGTGCAATCCCTTCATCTATTTAGTTATCCAATAAAATAAGATTCGGACATAAAGAAGACACTGGCCTAGCTCCGCACTTGGAGCTGTCCAGGTACTGAAACAATCCTTTGTCTGCCTCTGCGCCTCCGCCCCCTCGCTACCCAGGGCTGCGCTCCCCTCCAGCTCTAACCTCAGTCTATCTTTTTTTTTTTTTTTTTTGTCAGTCCATTCATTTTATTTTTTTTTTCTTCCATTTATTTTTATTTGTTGGAGGCTAATTACTTTACAACATTGCAGTGGTTTTTGTCATACATTGAAATGAATTAGCCATGGATTTACATGTATTCCCCATCCCGGTCCCCCCTCCCACCTCCCTCTCCACCCCATCCCTCTGGGTCTTCCCAGTGCACCAGGCCTGAGCACTTGTCTCATGCATCCAACCTGGGCTGGTGATCTGTTTCACCCACGATAACCTTATATGCAAAAAAAGAAAAAGAGACTCAGATGTATAGAACAGACTTGTGGACTCTGTGGGAGAAGGCGAGGGCGGGATGTTTCAAGAGAACAGCATCGAAACATGTATATCTAGGGTGAAACCTCAGTCTATCTTAGCCCGCCTCCCAGAGTGACAACAGCAGAATTCCTCCTGCTGCAGGAGTAATGGATACAAACAGCAGATTCTAGAAAGTCATTTCTTAAGGCACAACTAATTAGGGACTTCCCTGGTGGTCCAGTGGCTAGGATTCCAATGCAAGGGGCCCAGGGTTCGATCCCAGGTCAGAGAACCAGTTTGACGTGCCACAACTCAGAGTTCTCATGCCACAACTAAAGATCCCATGTGCCACAACTAAGACCCAATGCAGCTAAAGGAATAAATTAGTATTTTTAAAGACATGATTAATTAAAAGTAGCTTCTAAAGCTAAAGTTTAACTCTGTTGATAGATAGAAACTAACCTAAGTGAAAATTGAGATGAAGCAAAAATATTGAAATTAGAAACAACTTCTAACCCATCTTTGAAATATGTGCCTAAATTTTCCAATTCTTGAGCAGAGCATTCCTTTTTTATTCATCTGGTTTTCTTACAATTATAATTCAGGTGTCATTTCCATCAGTTCAGTTCAGTTCAGTCGCTGTCATGTCTGACTCTGCACACCATGAACCACAGCACGCCAGGCCTCCCTGTCCATCACCAACTCCCAGAGTCCACCCAAACCCATGTTCATTGTATCGGTGATGCCATCCAACCGTCTCATCCTTTGTCAAACTCTTCTCCTCCTGCCTTCAATCTTTCCCAGCACCAGGGTCTTTTCAAATGAGTCAGCTCTCCACATCAGGTGGCCAAAGTATTGGAGTTTCACCTTCAACATCAGTCCCTCCAATGAACTCCCTGGACTGATCTCCATTAGGATGGACTGGTTGGATCTCCTTGCAGTCCAAGGGACTCTCAAGAGTCTTCTCCAACACCACAGTTCAAAAGCATCAATTCTTTGGTGCTCAGCTTTCCTTATAGTCCAACTCTCACATCCGTATGTGACTAATGGAAAAGCCATACACACATAAAAGAAAATTATATATGATTATGTATCTTTTTATTGAGATAAAATTCCACAACATAAAATTCATCATTTTAATCTTTTTTTTTTTCAGATATTAGTGGCTACTTCCCTTCCAGATCCTTCTATGGTCCCAGAGAAATTGAGATTCTTGGAGACTGAGCATGAAAATGCCATAAATAATTTTACTTATAAATGCTCACTTGCCATACTGAAAGCTAATGTACTTTTCAAACACCCCTCTCCAAATATCCAGGATGATAAAGCATTAGCTCCTTCTATGTCAACATCATACCAGAACACACATCTCTGGCCTGATTCAGTCAATCACTCATCTATTCACTGTATTCATCAGCACCCCTACATTGTGCTGTGGTAAAAGCATCCCCTAAACTCAGCAGTTTCTACCAACAAAGTTTTCTTTCAACATGTGAGAAATTTCAGTTGATGACGGTGATAACTAGAACTTAATTAGAAAATATGTGAAAAATACACTGTGCTCTATCTAGTCCCTTTATTCCTCCATGTAGGAGAGTCTAGATTTCAATACTAGATTTTAAGTTCTTTGAAGACAGGGAATCAAATGTACTTAATATTCATGTTTCTCTCCCTTCACCTGATGTGTGCTTAATTAAATATTTGTTGAATGAACCACTGAATAAACGTTATCTATTGAGGAACTTAACAGGTATGTGAGTTAATGGCATGAGACTTTACATTAAGCTTTCCTGTTAAATGGTAATTAGATGTATTGACATTCATTATAGGCCGAATATATTGAGAATCTAATTGCTCACATGTTGCTCATGCAATTTCCAGTTATTTCAGTGACAACTTGATGTCTTTCTGACATACTTATTGTACCTGGATCAATGGCTATTTAACTGCTAATTGATGTTTTATTAACATATAATAATTCTTATTAAATCTAAATTATAGTCTTAATTGAGACACTTTATCTGCAGTGTTTCAACATACAATCCTCATAACATAATGGATAATTGACAGAAAAGCTAGTAACATATTATCTGTCACCTTTCTCATTGACCTGAGAACAGATTTTCAGTTGGAAGATTTTTTTTCTCTTCATTAAGAAACCTGGGTGTCAACGACACTCAAAAAGGTATCAGCACCATCCAGTTTCTCTGTTTTCACACAGAGAACTAGCTCCACAGCCTCTCCTTTCTTCCTCACCCCCCACTGATACCACATGACCAGTAGCAATGGATGAGCACTATTACTTTAAGCATAAACATGGCAGCATAGCTACCAAGGAGCTTGCAATAAGTAGTAACTATACCCTCGCTCAAAATTCTCCAAGCCAGACTTCAGCAATACGTGAACCATGAACTTCCAGATGTTCAAGCTGGTTTTAGAACAGGCAGAGGAACCAGAGATCAAATTGCCAACATCCGCTGGATCATTGAAAAAGCAAGAGAGTTCCAGAAAAACATCTATTTCTGCTTTATTGACTATGCCAAAGCTTTGACTGTGTGGATCACAATAAACTGTGGAACATTCTGAAAGAGATGGGAATACCAGACCACCTGACCTGCCTCTTGATAAACCTGTATGCAGGTCAGGAAGCAACAGTTAGAATTGGACATGGAACAACAGACTAGTTCCAAATAGGAAAAAGGAGAACATCAAGGCTGTATATTGTCACCCTGCTTATTTAACTTATATGCAGAGTACATCATGAGAAATGCTGGGCTGGAAGAAGCACAAGCTGGAATCAAGATTGCTGGGAGAAATATCAATAACCTCAGATATGCAGATGACACCACCCTTATGGCAGAAAGTGAAGAGAAACTAAAAAGCCTCTTGATGAAAGTGAAAGAGGAGAGTGAAAAAGTTGGCTTAAAGCTCAACATTCAGAAAACTAAGATCATGGCATCTGGTCCCATCACTTCATGGGAAATAGATGGGGAAACAGTGGAAACAGTGTCACACTTTATTTTTGGGGGGCTCCAAAATAACTGCAGATGGTGATTGCAGCCATGAAATTAAAAGATGCTTACTCCTTGGAAGGAAAAGTTATGACCAACCTAGATAGCATATTAAAAAGCAGAGACATTACTTTGCCAACAAATGTCTGTCTAGTCAAGGCTATGGTTTTTCCATTGGTCATGTATGGATGTGAGAGTTGGACTGTGAAGAAAGCTGAGTGCCGAAGAATTCATGCCTTTGAACTATGGTGTTGGAGAAGACTCTTGAGAGTCCCTTGGACTGCAAGGAGATCCAACCAGTCCATCCTAAAGGAGATCAGTCCTGGGTGTTCATTGGAAGGACTGATGCTGAAACTAAAACTCCAATACTTTGGCCACCTGATGCAAAGAGTTGACTCATTGGAAAAGACCCTGATGCTGGGAGGGATTGGGGGCAGGAGGAGAAGGGGACGACAGAGGATGAGATGGCTGGATGGCATCACCGACTCGATGGACATGAGTTTGAGTAAACTCCCGGAGTTGGTGATGGACAGGGAGGCCTGGCGGACTGCGATTCATGGGGTCGCAAAGAGTCAGACACAACTGAGCGGCTGAACTGAACTGAACTGATACCCTCCCCTGCCCCCAGTGGCTCTGTCTTGGCTCTCTGCCCTCGAGCACTTAACTACCCTTTCCTTCATCCCACCCACCCCTCCCTCCTCACCTGGCCTTTCTTCTTACTATGTGATTCTACCCCCAGTCAAGGGGAAGGTCCTGCCCCACCTTGGTCTGCCATTTAGGCAACAGCTCCCTTTCCTGGATCAGCCTGATTTCCTCCTCTTATTTACTCTTACCTAATCCATGCTCCTGGGTTCAATCCCTAGGTTGGGAAGATCTCCTGGAGGAAGGCATGGCAACCCACTCCAGCATTCTTGTCTGGAGAATCCCCATGGACAGAGGAGCCTGGCAGGCTACAGTCCACGGGCTCACAGATAGTCAGACATGACGGAGCGACTAAGCACAGCACAGTGCATGCACTCTTGTTCCTGAATTCTACTGGCCTACTCATGCCAATCCTGACCCCAGCCACCAGTTCACACTGCTGCTGATCTAGACCTAGTCTTGAGTTCCGGTTCTCCCATCTGGATTTTTGGCTGGGTTTCCATAGACCGTGGGCCTGATTCCTGTTCCCTTAATAATGTCAACCCTTATCTGGGGCCTAGCTGCTCTCAATGTACCCTAATGCTGATAACATATCTAAATTTCTGATATGTTGTTTCTGGATTCCTTGTTGTTATGGATATCAGATAGTCTACTCTGCATGCATTCACCAACTCATCCCCCACAAAGTATTCTCTCCTACAGTGGCCATCTGCCTCAGAAGCTGACAGCTACTCCAACTCCAGCAACAGGCCAAATGAATTCAGAGGAAATCTATCGTCTTCCTTGATGGTGACTGGTTCAAGTATGAGCCCATGAGGGTTATAGGGGTTTCCAGAGGGACACTCTCACTCTTCTGGGCATGATCATATCCACACACGGTGAGTGGGAGTGGTTAGCCACCTTATCATCCATCTCAGGATGATGCAAGAGAAACAGAATGAAAAAAATAGAAAGGCAGTCCAAACCATTGGATAAAGTCAACCCTGAAGCCAATTCTGCCTCTGGAATTCCGGTTACATGACCAAATGAGTTTCTTTCTGGCCTACACCTACTGTGTTCGTGTTTTCTACTGTGGTAGAAACACATGTGCACCAACATCCTGGTTGGTGCACATGCCTCTCAGAACTCAGAATCCTTTAGTTGGATGCATCACTTACTCCTCCACTGCTTGATACTGGCTGTATTCTAATCAAGGCAGTATCCCACTGTGTGATGTTCTCTGCTGTTCTCTTAGCCAGTGCAGATGGGTCTATACTCAAGTACTCTCCCTCAGGGGACAGGTCTCACTCTAAATTCCAACTCTTCTCAGTTGTCTGAGCCCTGGTACACGATGTTCACATTTCAAGACAGAAGAAAATGAAAAGAACTCATGTAAAAATACATAGTCCAATTCTTGGGCATTCCAAACCACTATGAGAAAATAGGCAAATACTTTTAGAAAATATGGAACTATAAACAGTGACAATTTTTTTAAAACCAAAGTCTTACAAATATACTATTTAAAATGAGAATAGTAGGCATATCAAAACATAAATGAACAAATCTCTCTAACAAGTAAGTGTACCATCAAATATATATTTGGTGAGATGACCTCAGATATTACCAAGGAAAAAGTCTACCTTGAAAGCAACTATCAGAATGTAATATCACTGAGATTATGAGTATTTGCTGGGCCCTTTTATAAACATTTTATTTAATAATATTCATTGACCATTTTTCTCAGAATGATCAAAACATATCTTATGTTTTTTTAAACACTATCTATGTTGAAAATGCTGCTTTTACTGACATTTTCCAGCTTTCATAAATAGAGTTAAGGGTATCAAAGAATATTTAACCAGTGAGAAAATGTTTGTGACTCATTGGCTGGGGTTCTGGCAGAAGCCATATCACTCTCCCTGGCTTTCTGTCCTCAGAAGTGTCTTGCTCTGAGGAGTACTCATGAATCACCCCTGCCCTGGTCCAACCATGAACTACTTCAAAGAGTGGGATGGTTTTTCACAGTAAAATGAAGTTTGTTTTACAAATTAAAAATATGCAGCATAACAGTCATCAAGACAGTATGTTACTGGCACAAAGATGGAAATATAGATCAATGGAACAAAATAGAAAGCCCAGAAATAAATCCAGGCACCTATGGACACCTTATCTTTGACAAAGGAGGCAAGAATATACAATGGAGAAAAGACAATCTCTTTAACAAGTGGTGCTGGGAAAACTGGTCAACCACCTGTAAAAGAATGAAATTAGAACACTTTCTAACACTATACACATAAATAAACTCAAAATGGATTAAAGATCTAAATGTAAGGCCAGAAACTATAAAACTCTTAGAGGAAAACATAGGCAGAACACTCTCTGACATAAATCACAGCAAGATCCTCTATGACCCACCTCCTAGAGTAATGGAAATAAAAACAAAATTAAACAAATGGAATCTAATTAAACTTAAAAGCTTTTTTGCACAAAAAAGAAAACTATAAGCAAGGTGAAAAGGCAGCCTTCAGAATGGGAGAAAATAATAGCAAATGAAGCAACTGACAAAGAATTAATCTCCAAAATATACAAGCAGCTCATGCAGCTCAATACCAGAAAAATAAACGACCCAATCAAAAAATGGGCCAAAGAACTAAACAGACATTTCTCCAAAGAAGACATGCAGATGGCTGACAAACACATCAAAAGACTCTCAACATCACTCATTGTCAGAGAAATGCAAATCAAAACCACAATGAGGTACCATCTCATGCCAGTCAGAATGCTGCTGTTGCTGCTAAGTCACGTCTGTCGTGTCCAACTCTGTGAGACCCCATAGACAGCTGCCCACCAGGCTCCTCCATCCCTGGATCAGAATGGATGCCATCAAAAGTCAACAAACAATAAATGCTGGAGAGGGTGTGGAGAAAAGGGAACCCTCTTACACTGTTGGTGGGAATGCAAACTAGTACAGCCACTATGGAGAACAGTGTAGAGATTCCTTAAAAAACTGGAAATAGAACTACCATACGACCCAGCAACTCCACTGCTGGGCATACATTCCAAGGAAATAAGAATTAAAAGAGACACATGTACCCCAATGTTCATTACAGCACTGTTTACAATAGCTAGGACATGGAAGCAATCTAGGTGTCTATCAGCAGACAAATGGATAAGGAAGTTCTGGTACATATACACAATGGAATATTACTCAGCTATAAAAAAAAAAAGAACACATTTGAGTCAGTTCTAACGAGGTGAATGAAACTGGAACCTATTATAGAGAGTGAAGTAAACCAGAAAGAGAAACACCAATACAATATATTAAGGCATATATATGGAATTTAGAAAGATGGTGATGACGTCCCTGTGTGCAAGACAGCGAAAGAGACACAGATGTAAAGAACAGATTTTTAGACTATGTAGGAGAAGGTGAGGGTGGGACAATGTGGGAAAATGGCATTGAAACATGTATATTATCATATGTAAAACAGATGACCAGTGCAGGTTTGATGCATGAAGCAGGGCACTCAAAGCTGGTGCTCTGGGACAACCCAGAGGGATGGGGTGGGGAGGGAGATGGGAGGGGGGTTTGGGATGGTGGGACACATGTATACCCATGGTTGATTCATGTTGATGTGTGGCAAAAACCACCACAATATTGTAAAGTAATTAGCCTCCAATTAAATAGATTAATTAATTTTTTAAAAATATATGCAGCACAATTTTCTGGGGGAAAAAATTTTTATTATATACAAAATTCAGGTAAGTAACTATAGAGATAAGCTTTTTACCTATCTTGCTTTGAACAAAACTAACTCACAAGCTCTTTGACATGAAACAGTGATGAAAAAACAAAAAGCTCAGCCTTTGGAATGACTTGGTTTCAAATCCAGACTCCACATTCACCAGCTGAATGATTCCAGGTCAAGGACTTTAGTTTCTGATCTCAGTATCACTGTAATCATGGGTGGTACTTTATGCCAAGCCAGCTCTCACCAATCTTGAATGTAAATAGTTCACAAGCTCTTTGAAAACTCTTTGCCCAATTTAACCTCTCTAAGTTGGGCTGGATGGCTCACTCTGGCTCATGCAATGCCCTACATTTACCTGCCTCACAACTCCCACCACACTATGTTGTTATTTTCAATTTCATGTCCATCTCTTCTCACAGTCCTGAGCTTCTCATGAACAAGGGCAATGGGTTGCTTGTTCTGTGTGCCCAGAGGCCCCCACAGTATCTAGCAGGTAATAGCTCTTAAATAAGTCCATATTGAACGAATGAATGAGTAGATAGACTTCTATAGAAAGTAGACATGTTGGCGTGAAGGCACATGTTTCCTAATTCACTAATTATTATCTTTCTTTGGCAAACATAACCTAGATATAGAAAAAGATTTTTTATTATTACATCATTTGTGGTTGAGGTATAATTGTCATAAATGATAACACACAAATCTTAAGTCCAACTGAAATTGGCCTACATAAATATGATCAATTAATTCTTAACAAAGGGTGCCAAAGTAATTCAACAGGAAAAGAAAATATTTTCAACAAATGATACTGGAAAATTTAATGTATGGGGGAAAAAATTCCTACCTCACACCTTACATAAAAATTAGAGATGGATAATAGCTCTAAAAGTAAAAATTTAAACAATATAAATTTTTTAAAAATTGGAGAAAATCTTCAAAACCTTGGACAATATACAAAAAGCATTAATCATAAATGAAAAAAATTGATAAATTATTCCTCATCAAAATTTTTTAATTTACTTATCAAATACATTGTTAAGAGAATCAAAAAGGAGAGATTATTTTTAAAACTTGAAGAATGAAGTTTACTTCACAGGTACTTTTTCTCAGTGAATCTCAAATTTTACTCTCAGATCCAATAACTTTCATTCTACCTCCCTCTGCAAGTCAGAAATCCAAGTCCCATGTCTTTTGGGCTCACTCAAGACCCTTTTGGCTAATGAGCAATCAGTTTTTCCCTTTCTTTGACTTTGGAGACCTGAAGACGAAAGCAGGGCAGAAAGATAATCTCTGCCATTCTCCCCGACGTCTTAAAACTCGTATGTGTCTCTCTTCCAACTAAGTAACACTTGGCAACTATATTTTTACACTGCTACCTCCTCTAATTCATTTGATTATTTCACCTCCTTTGAAGATTTCTGTAAGAAAACAAAATGTATGGAAACATAAGCAGCTCAAAATCATTTTTAACTATGCTCCACAAAAATCTCTATGTCTCAAGGAATATGTATACTTACATTTGAATACTTAGGTAAAAGCATTTGAGCATGAAAAAACTGTTTCTACAACCAGAATTTTCCCACATGTATCTTTAAATTTAGTTAAAAATTTAGATGAAATTGAATAGTTTTATTTTAAAAGTTGTGAGGATCAAATAGATATCATATATGAAATTTCATTATAAACTGCAATGCATGAGAGACGCATAAAGTTGTTTCAGTTGTCAACTTCCAGAAATGTGGCAGAGTAGATATTCAGAAGGTCTCTCATTCTAAAATACAGCTCAATCCTGGATAAACTTCAGCAAATACAGTTTTTAAGTTACTAGATTCTGCTGAACCTAGAAAAATCTCAAAGAAAAGGAAAAAGAGACGGCAAATTGAACCCAGTGTTGGGAATTTGGGCAATAATTAAATACAAAAGAGTGAAAATGTTAAATTACTAACATCAAGTCTGCTATAGGAAAACTGATCCTTGGTCCTCATTAAAGTGCTGATGCTGAAATTTAAGAATTATTCCAGGATGTTCAAAGGAAATTAAAGTGTTACTAGTTCAATCATTTCTCCCTGGCTCCAAACAGATACAAAGAAAATTTCCCTGTGGAAAGACACTTTCCATGTAATGGACCCTCAGAAGTCCCACAGATTAAAGACAACATATGTGTTCACATAAAAAACTTACAAAACTCACGCAAGGAAACAAGTAAGTCTGAATAAGAATCAGCATAAACAGAGTTGACACCCAAGAATCTTAAATATTCTCAAAAGAAGAATTTAAAATAGCTATTATGCATTATTTAAAGAAATAAAAGATAGAATTTTAACAGTGATGAGTAACTAGAAGGTATTAAAGATGACCTAATAGGCTTTTCAAAGGGCAAAAAAGCTTTTAGAAGTAAAAATATAATAGTTGAAATTAAAATCTAATGGATGAGTTGAACAGCAGGTTAGTAACAGCTGAAAAAACAACTGTGAACTGAAACATGGTGGTGAATAAATTATCCCAGTTATAGCACAGAAAAATGAAAAGATGAAAACATAAAAGCTTAAGGGATGTGGGCAAGACAGCAGCAAGCATTCAGAGTACCAGAGAAAAGAACAGAGAGAATGGAGGAAAGAAATATTGACTAGAAAAGGGCTTAGAATTTTCTAAACCTGATGAAAAGCATAGTCTTCAGAAACAGGAAGCACAACATGTACTAAACAGGACAAATAAAACTAAATCCACGGATACATAATGATGAAATTCGAACCACCAAAGACAATGAGAAGATTTTAAAGTCATTCAAAGAACAGAAAACCAGATCACCCACAAAAGAACAGCAAATAAACAAAGCTGATTTTCCAACAGCATTCTTGGAACCCTGAAGTTAGGGAAAGGATATCCTTAAGCTGCTGAGAGAAAATGACTGTCAACCTAGACCTATACTAGGCAAAATTATCTTTCATCTAAACAAACTTTGATAGTGTTCTGCCAGGAGAATGTCAGTAAAGAACTTCAGAAAATGAACTTCAGGTCTCAAATGGTCTTTTAAATGAGATTTTCATCCTTAATGAGAAGACATCATCTTCTAAAGAGAGAAAATGCATTCTTGCTAGGCAAAAAAAAAAAAATTGCTCTTTTTGTGTATCTTTCTAAGAAAACTGCAAGTCTTTTTCATTTGTGCCAAAAGTGAGCACAAATGCTCCAAATTGTAACAACACCAGTTACCTCCAAAACGATCTATGGATTCACTTGCAAACTCCAATCAAAATTTTCAAAGGAAACTGGCCAATCAATTCCAAAATTTATACATAAAAGCAAAAGTGTCCCAAGATACTCCTAAACACTGAGTTTGAGGAAACTGTCCAAATATTATGACATTTTATAAACTATAGTAACGAAGACAGAGCACAGGGATCAACGAATCAATTAATAGAATAGAGTAGCAAGACCAGGAACATCTGTTGCATGTGTGTAGACAGAGAACACTCTTGCTCCAACACTGCCAGCAAGAGTGCCATGCTTCTCTTTGGTTCTCCTGAGCCAGTCACTGGTCTTTAGTATTTGGGGATATGATGATTTAAGTATCATGACCCCACCCATAGAGCCAGAGAAGGGAGAGCCCTTATAAAACCACAAGGACAGAGAACGGGGAAGGAGAGATCCCCGCCAAAGGAAATAGAGGCACCAAAAAAACAGGAGAGGGAAACGGATGCCAAGAGAAAAAAAAAAGTATCTAACATACATGCTTTCATACAGTTTTCTTAAAAGTGATGTCTTTAGTGATGAGAGGAATGAGGATGTTGGTACAAAGTATTTACACACATGGCCATGCAGACCCACAGACACATACACGAGTAACGGGGCTGCTCATTTCACTCATATGCCCCTGCTTCATCACCAGGTCTTTCGTTTTCAGGTGAATTCTTTAGTCCTATTCTGGGTCCCTAAGTCAGTATCTTAAGAAGAATTTTTTTTTTTCCAACCCTGGCCCCTGTTTCATTGTCTCTGAACATTTTTCTCAAAACAACATATTTCCTTGCCATTCGGTGAAGCATTTCCCAAAGCACACTGTACAGGATCCAAATGCTTGGGATGTTGCTGTATAATTATATATATATACATTTATATATATTTAAGATTTTTTTTCACATGTACACACCGCTATGGGCTTCCCAAACGGCGCCAGTGGTAAAGAACCCACCTCCCAATGCAGGAGACATAAGAGACCCACGTTCGATTCCCAGACCAGGAAGATACCCTGAAGGAGGGCATGGCAACTCAATTCAGCATTCTTGCCTGGAGAATCCCATGGAGAGAGGAGACTTGCAGATTATAATCCATAGGGCCACAAAGAGCGTCAGACACGACTGAAGAAACTTAGCACTGCTATGTTTATCTATTTGTTTTTATTTATTTTTTGCTATGCTGGGTCTTCATTGCTGCACACAGGCTTTGTCCAGTTGCAGAGAGTGGGAGCTACTCTCTAGGTGCAGTGAGCAGGCTTCTCTTACTGCAGGGCACCGGCTGTAGGCACGCGTGTTTCAGCAGTTGCGGCACAAGGGCTCAGTAGCTGCGAACCGCTGCTCCAGTGTGTGCAGGTTATCAGTAGTTGTGGCCCACAGGCTTCGTTACTCTGCAACTTGTGGAATCTTACCGGACCGGGGATCAAACCTGTGTCCCCTGTCAGCAGGCGGATTCTTATCCACTGTGTCACCAGGTAAGTATGATAATTATATATTTTTAATCCATTACAAAATAAGTCAGAACAGTTCACTGAAGCACCACATCTTATGTGCCATGCTACTTGACTCTGGAGCCTTTACCACGACCTTGAGCATTGGGAATCTTCCACAGTGGAATCCAATGCCTGAAATGCTACCTCTTATACTCCTTACACCAGTGACCCAGGACACCCTCTCTTCTCCAGGTAGTGACAACCACCAAACAGAGACCTCCTTTAAAGACATTGGGGAGCAGTTTCCCCTGGGACACTCCCCCACACTGGAGGCATTCCCAAACATGGGCAAGTTAGAATGTGACCAGTGGCAGGTCATAGGTTCTGACCCATCCCATTTTCTGCCACTCCTGCTATTATTGCTCAGAGCTTATCTCATCCACCTAGAGCAACAGACCTGTTGAAGTATAACGAGATAGATAGCTTTTCTTCTTCTACTTCTAGGTTTTCTCTGATGAGGTTATATTAGTTTTATGATAAAAATTTTTATGTATTTTCTAAACAATCTTAACTTAGTATTGAGTTAAGGGGTATTACCCATATAGACCTCCACATAAAATTTCACTAGTAGCCCCCTTAGGAAGCACTAGTTTGGAATAGAAAGAAAGCAGTATTATACTGAAGAATCTGGGTTTCAGTCCTGGCTTCTCCACTCCCATCAGTGTGAATTTGCAAAGGCTCATGAATCGCCAAGCCTTGGCTTTCTCTTCTATAAATGTGGATCGTGTGATATGCCTCAGACACTGTTGTATTTACTTATTTGTATGAACACTGTCAATCCTCACACCAACCCTAGGAAGCTGATATCATCTACAGATAATTATTATCTCCTTTTTATGGAAGAGGAGACTGGGGCACAGAGAGGGTACATAACTTACTCAAGGACACATAACTAAGAAGGTGACCAGCCTGGATTTGAACATAGAGAGCTATTTGGAGCCTACACTCTTGACTAGCATGCTGTACTGCTTCCTAACTCGGATTATATGAAAACTAAAAAAAAACAATATATGTCAAGGATTTATATCCCCCTGACCAACTCCCAGACTATAGGTGTCAGGTAGAAAGGGACTGGGCTTCCCTGGTGGCTCAGATGGTAAAGAATCCGCCTGCAATGCAGGAGACCTGGGTTCCATCCCTGGGTTGGGAAGATCCCCTGGAAGAGGTCATGGCAACCCACTCCAGGATTCTTGCCTGGAGAATCCACATGGACAGAGGAGAGGGCTACAGTCCATAGAATCGCAAAGAGCTGGACATGACTGAGTGACTAAGCACAGAACAGAAAGGGACTACATGTCACCATCTTGCATCCTCTTCACTGGTTTTGGTCTCTGACAATACCCAGCTAAAATATGACACTCCAAAAATACTTCTGCACAGTTGGTAACAGGCCACTGCCTCAAGTCTCTTCCTCAAGAATTCCCCTGATCTCCTCAGATCCAGGAACTGAAGAGTTAACCCCTAGCACAGCAGAGTGTCCTCCAGGGACACAGGAAATACCAGCAAACATTTGCTAACTGAGTAGTGCTCCACTCTGAAAACCAAACCCAGAGTCATGTCCTAGGTAAATAATAGAAATGGAATTAGGACTGAAGTCCACCTATCTCCGGTGACCATGATCTGTGCTCCAGAGAACACAAGCATCAGTGTCCAGGGCACTTGAAGCCTGAGAGACAGAAGAGAGTTGCTTTCTACCACAGATTCTAGAACCTAGATGAAAATTCCCACTGCTTACCAGACTTGCAAGGTCCACCCAAGGCTGGTTGGGATCTGGGACCCAGGACACTTTACTGCAGTGCTTGCACCTGTGTTAGGAGAACCACTAACCAAAATGGCCAGGCCCTCCATTCTGGCCAGGCATCGTGGTAATCACTTGCATGAGTTACCTTACAACAGGAGGTCCTGGTAAGGAATCCAGAACTAACAAGCTACTACCAACCATGTAAGAACTCAGGGAAGGCTAAAAGGAGAGAAGTGATGCCAGTCCATATATCGACCAACCTCCCAGCATCCTTCTCCTGAAATCCATCTTGGCTGAGTGTGTGTAACACCATGAAGGACCCTGAGTCAAAATGATTGGCCAGAGACAACTCAGAAGCTAACCCCATTACTGTAAAACCTCAGACGGTGAGCCACATGTCAGAGCTGTTCTCCTGAGTTCTCGCACCCTGCTGCCTCCGCCCAGGCACCCCTTTCCAATAAAGTCTCTTGCTTTGTCAGCACATGTGTCTCCTCAGACGATTCACTTCCAAGTGTTAGGCAAGAATCCACTCTAGGGCCCTGGAAAGTGTCCCCTTTCCTGCCGCATCTGGACAAACGTCTCCTCCAGCAAGCAAAATACAAAGAAACTATAAGGGACTAAAAATAACTGCATGTGTGTGCAGTTGGAGGAAATTATGGACAATGAGGTATTAATACAAGAAGACCAAAAACCCAACTGCCATTTCTGAAGAACTGGGAAAAAACAGGGTGTCGGAAGCAAAATCAGGGTACTGTGCATGCCCCCCTGCACGCAATACCATCCAAAGGGGTGTGCAAACCACCTAAGCTACCTCTCTGGTCAGATCCCTGGACCCACCCCTACTCTCACCCTGTATAAAGAACCGCCCAGCCTCACCTCAGAGAGCAAGCAAGGGAAACTGTTGCTTGTTCTTGGTCCTTCCTGCTGCAGCCGGAATCCCAAGAAAGCCTTGCCAGAATTTCCTGTCTGGCCTCTTATCAATTTCTACTTATTGGGGAAGACCAAGAACCCTAGATGGTAACACCCACATCATCCTGTCTCCCTGACCTCATTGCTACCTCTCTGCCACACTTCAGTTGCAATGGCTTCTTTCTGCTCCTTGGCTGTACTTGCTTTCTGTGATTTGGAAAGCTCTTCCAGCAGATTCTCACCTTGTGGCTCCTTATCATTCAGGTCACATCTCAGATGTTACCTTCACCCCCACAGAAGAATTTCTAGGCCACCAGACATAAGGTTATTACTCTCCCAAACACCATACCGTTGTCACAATCACCTGAAGTATTGTCTTTTGCTTTATGTTCTTCTTTTTTTTTTTTTTTTTTTTTTGCTTTGCTGTCCCTAGCATGTAAACACCACGAAGCCATTCTCTGTTTTACTCCTGTATTCACAGCTCTCAGCACATTTCTGAATAAATGAATGAGGAGCAAGTGTAGATATTTAGGAAGTGATATCCAACTGGTTAAAGCAGGCCAAGGCCCAACAGCTTTGAAATACAGCAGGAAATATCAAAGGAAGCCTGATTCTAGCAAAGATTCATCCTTCTGCCAATGATAAGTGAGCATCTGCTATATACCAGGCACCATTCTAGGTACTGGGGGTGCACAGGGGAACAGGGAAAAATCCCTGCCTTCATGAGGTTTTTCTAGTAGGAGAATTCAGGCAATACATATCGTATATATTACATGAGTAAACATATCACATGGCCAATGGTGGTAAGTGCTAAGGACAAAAATGAAATATGAAACAGCGTTAAGCCGTATAAGGAAGCTATAGGGGAGTGTGTAGTTCTAAGGAGTCATTTAAAGACCTGGAGACTGGGAGGCAGGGAGTCACCAGGGTTACCTGAGGGGAGAGCATTCCACAAAGGCCCTTGTGCAAACATGCCCAGGAAAGGGCATCTTTCTAAGAAAAACAAGGTGGCTCCAGTGGAAGCATAGTAGAAGATTAGGACACAAGGTCCTGAGCCAGATGAAGCCACTGGAGAGATGTGAGGAGAGGACAGACATGCTCTGCTATTTTAGCACAAGCTGGAGGGTGCAGCCGAGGGGAGGAAGGCAGGCTAGCTCAGAGACTGTTGCATGACAATCCTACAAGCAAGAGATCCTGGTGGCTTGGACCAGAGTGAGAGGAGTGGGGGGAGAGAGACAGCAGGATTCTGAGTATCTGAGGCCAGATTCTGAAATCACAGCAACAGGTGTGGAGAGAAAGAGAAAGGAGCCAACAATTGTCAGAGACACCTTGAACATTTTTGCCAGTGATGACACAACCTGGGAGCAAGAAAAGGTTGGGAGAAAGGAGCAGGTAAGCAGGGAGATGACCTGGAGTTTGGGGCAGAAATGCCAGAGATTAGTGGGAGAAACAGCCTCACCAGACAAGAGAAGAAAAGAAAAAGAAGGCATGGAGGAAGTCTCTGGCTGTGGCTGCCTCTCCTTCTGAGATGTTGTGTCTCTAGATTAAGCATCCTTTCAAGAAGACAAACTCCTGGTAATCAAGGCCAGTTTCATGGGCATGTTGGCGATCTGTGTAGTTTCTCAGAAGAGGTTTGCTCTTGGTTTAATGCTCTGCTTCCCTGTCTTAACATCCTAGCTTAAACCAGGGTCCCCTGGTTTCCATGTCACACTGGGCATAACTCAGTCAGTAAAGAATCTTCCTGCAATGCAGGAGACCCAGGTTCTATCCCTGGGTTAGGAAGATACCCTGGAGAAGGAAATGGCAACCCACTCCAGTATTCTTGCCTGGAAAATCTCATGGACAGAGGAGCCTGGCAGGCTAGAGTCCATGAAGTCGCAAGGGTTGGACACGACTTAGAGACGAAAATCCATCCACCCCCATGTATCATGCAGCTAATGCTGCTGACACTGCTCTCCACTCACCTGCTACCACATTATAAAGGAAGTCTCCAGGTGGGATGTTTTGAGGGGAAGGTTGAGACGGCTGACATTGGAAGAACGCTTGGACCCTTTGGAGAAGGAGGTGCCGTGTCCATTTGTGCTCTGAGCCGCGCGGCAGTAACTCTGGGGGCATTAGCACATGGCCCTGCAGCAAAGGGCCTCCTTGGCCTCTTTTAAAAAGAGAAGGACAAGAACAACACAAACAATGTCTCTGGTGGAAAAATACAGCATTCCATCTTTCCGTAGTTTATCTCTGCCCTCCAAAAACAAATGCATCATGGAATGGTCCCAGAAACCAAGGTTGTCATTTTGATTGGTGCCAAAAATTGGGACCCAGCCACAGTCTTATGATAGATTCTGAGACACAGAATGGAAAACATTAATATTGATTTATCTGTTCATTCTCTTTATTCACTGTTCATCCATTTTCCCAGGCTAGCCATAGCAACTAGACACTACAAAATTAAATTTAAAACAACTCCTCTATCTGTGGTAGACTCATTCTCCTCCTCTTGCTCCTAGAGCTGCAGCTCCAGTGAGCTAAAGCATCCATTAATTCTATTTTTTAAATATCATGAAATCCACTCAGCAGGGAACTGGAGAACTCACAAAAATAATATTAGAATAATGTAAACCTAAAAATTCTAAACCAGATTGACAGAATTTGTTCCCTTATGGCTGTTTCAGTGCCACTGCGGAGCATCTCAGAAAATTATAAAAAGGAGCAATAGCAGCTTAATAAGCAGGTATTCACAGCTTATAGCATCAGAATAATAAACATGATTTTGTCCTCACACAGAATCCTTCAGTGCAGCCCAGACACTCCACAGGGCAAAACATGAGCAGAGCTTTAGCCAGTGACCTGTACAAGATACACAACACTAGAGTGTTTATATTTCTATTGAGGTGTCTTTAATATGGTGTCAATCAACTAAAAACCAAATATGTCTTAATCATTTACTAGGTACCAGCACTATACTCATACTACTGATAAAGGAAGGTTAGAGTTTGCTTTCAAATAGCATGGCACCAAACTGAATTCTGTAGCACTGCTCTGGCTTAGCTCCCATGATGGATAAGCCATAGCACAGTCCAGCAATTACTGTCTTGCTTACCTCAATGCCCCAGCCATCTATCTTCAAAGTTCCAAATATGAGATCCTTTATCACATCACACCTCTAAACTTCTACCATAAAATAATGTTAAGACCTCTTTTTCTCTCTCTCTGTCTCTCTGTCTGTCTCTCTGTGGAATCCACAATTGAAAAGTAGAAAAGTGAAAAAAAAAAAAGTCAGACATCAAAAAGAGACATAAGTGACTGGCAGACCATCAAGACAACTGAGAACGAAACAGTCATCTCCAATGGAGAGGATGCAGAATTATGTGCCTAGAGCAGAACAAGAAAGCACATGGGCAGAGATTCCACCAACATGAGCTGGAAAAGCTCTGTCCAGAGGAGAACAGGAGAAGCTCTTACAATGAACTGTTCGAATATCTCCTTGCTCTGCTTCACTGTGTATGAGACTTATGGTCACCTCTGAATAAAGTGCATCAAGATGGAAACATCCATTTATCTGAACAGAAAAACATCCATATCATTCAGGGAAAAAGTGCTTTGCTTTGAGGCCACTTAGGCCTACCTGGTATACACTAATGCAGTTCCCCCACCAGATTAGCCTCATGTCCTGGGAATCCATTCTAGGGTTTGAGGAAAAAGCCCAACTAATAGCAAAGTGTCATTTTTCCTGCTTTGCTGAGATTCTCACACAAGGTCAGGTTCTTCTACTACTCCTGCAATAAGAGACAAGAAACCCAATCATATCATTTTAAGGTTCTTTTTAAAAGACTGAGAATTAATTTATTTGCTTGTAAAAATGAGTTCCCCATGGGTTAAAATGACAAACTAAGCAAAATCCAGCTTTACTTGGCAATTAACTAATGGGCCTTAACAGGATGCCCTTCCTCCAGCAGGTGTTTTTAGCATACTGAATTAACAAGAGATAAACTTTGTGTTCTTCTGACCCAATTTCCAATGCATACCCTTGTGTTTAGATAAGACAACTGATACACTCAGAAAGACTTTCCTTTAGTCAGATCTGTACCTATGTTTTTAAAATAAAATGTTTTAAAATAAAGGAAATTTATTTCCCATTGCCACTCATTTCTAATACATTAAGTATCAATACTTCAAAAGCCATTACTTGTTTCTCTTCAAAAGAGAATTGAAGAAGGAAGCTTATCTAAGTTCTTTAAGATTTGGAAAGTAATTCCCAAGATAGGCATGTATTTATTTCAAGGGAAAGTTTTACTTAAACAGAGGGAGCCACGTGATTAAAAATGAATGTTCTTTGAAATGTTTTAAGCTTTACTTTGAAAAGGAAAAATCTCAGGAAAATGTGGCTTCTCCTAAGATAATTTCCAAAAGCAACCCTTTGCCCAATACAAGTTTCACATAATTGCAGCTCTGAGATTAATTCTATTTATAGAACAACAGAGTAATCTTCTCCCAAGACTACAAAGGATATTGGAGAGTATTCCATTTGTTTAGCTTAAAAACTGTGGGACCATAGTTATCCAGATGATATACAGTGTTACTTTTATAAAATAATGCACATTTACATTAGAGAGCAAACCTAACATCATTGGGGACCATTGTAAGGCATTGATATTTATTAATATCTTTTTCCTTTCCTTTTTTATGGTAATACATACTTTTTAGCACACTTGAAAAAAAAGGTGTACATGACAACCACCAGGAAAGCCTGGGGAAGAGCATCTTCCTTTTGAAACCTAAACACAGATTTGTTTCTAGTTAGTTTACTCAATGGTAAACCAGCTTTGGTAAATCACAAAGCAATGCTTTCAGAGTCTTGCCATAAACTGGAAATAAAAAATGGAATTAGGGGTCAAATTTTTGACTTACCAGAGCCAAAGTATTAAGGAAGGGATACTCCATCCTATGGAAATTGTTTCAAGGATGAAAGAAAGGAAGGTCACTAACTAATTTTATGAAGTTAGTTACAAATTTAATAACAAAACTAGAGAAGTACAAGATAGACAGTTATAACCTATCAATTGTTAACATAGATGGAAGAGTCCTAAAATATTAACAAATCAATCCCAATGGTATATTTCTTTAAATTATATCATAATAATTTGGGATTTAGTACAAGATGCAAAGAAAATTCAACATCAGAATCTACTAAAGCATAAATTCACATTAATGAAATAAAGAGGGAAAAACCTCAGTAGATATTAACAAATCACTAGTTAAAATTAAGCACTCATGTGTCTCTTTTAAAATGCTTTTAGTGAGCTATGAGTAGGAGATAATTTTCTTAATACAATTTAAAAATTCACCAAAAACCTAGACCAAACATAACACATAATGATGACAATTTAGAAATATCACCATTAAAATCAGAAATAAAATAAAGACAGCTGCTTCCCTGCATGAACATCATTGTAAAAGTGCTACATAACAGTAAGAAAAGGGAAAGAATAGCAAGAAGCTTGGAAAGAAATACATTAAGTTGCTACTATTTTTTTTATTATTATTTCCCACTTATAAATGCAAGGTAATCCCCAGACCCACCTATTCGAAGCAATAAAAGAGGTTTGCTAGTTACAAAACCAACATACTAAATCACTAACATCTCTGTACACCAGCAATAACTATTTTAAAATGCAATAGAGGGATTCCCTGCTGGTCCAGTGGTTAAGACTTCGCCTTCCAATGCAGGAGAGTGCAGGTTCGGTCCACAGTCAGGGAACTAAGATCTTATATGCCTCAGGGCCAAAAGAACAAAACAGAAAACAGAAGCAATATTGTAACAAATTCAATAAAAAGACTTTTAAAAAATGACCCATGTCAAAAAAATCCAAAAAAAAGTCAATAGGGTATGTATACACATGCATGCTGTGTTCTAAGTCGCTTCAGTCGTGTCCAACTCTTTGTGACCCTATGGATCATAGCCCACCAGCCTCTTCTGTCCATGGGATTCTCCAGGCAGGAATACTGGAGTGGATTGCCATGCCCTTTTCCAGGGGATCTTCCTGACCCAGGGATCAAACCCACGTTTCTTATGTCTCCTGCACTGGCAGGCAGTTCTTTACCAATAGCACCACCTGGGAAGTCCAACATGTTTATATACTGATAGTTTTTGCATTAAAAGTGCATAATTAAGTCGAAGGTTGCCTTGCAATAGAAAAGTCTTCTTCATCCATTACCTTCACAGGATTTGTTTTTCCTGTGTAAATTCCTAATACCCACTGAGTAAGTCTTGCTAAAAGACTGTTCATAAGTGATTAATTTCAAAGATTTACCTCCTGTGTGAGTCCTCTAATATCCAATGAGGACCGAAATACTATCCGTATACAATAAACATCAGAGATTTCTCTATGAGTTTTGACTGATGACTGATTTCTTGTAGAGAAAATTTCCATGCTTATTATATTCATTGAGCTTCCCTTGAGTTCCTGAATGTTTCACTTCCAGCCAAATAAAGAGCATTATATGTATGTACATATAACTTACAATAGCAGCAAAACTTTTTTTTAAAACCAGAAATAAATCTAAGAAAAAGTTTTAAGAGAAAATTCTTAATATTATGAAAGGACATAAAAGAAGTCTTGGATAAATAAGATGTACCTTGTTCATGGATGGGACACTGAATAAAGATGTATTTTTTTTTCCAATAAGACTAATGTGATTCTAATCTCAGTTGACAAAGCAGAATTTAGCAAAATGATTCTGCAGTTCGTATGAAAGAGCAGAGTTCCAAGAAAAGTCAATGTAATTCTAAAAAGAACAAAGATAGTAGTTCTGATAGATATCAAAATATCATAACCTTTACAGTAATGAAAACAGTATGGTATTAGTAAAAAGACAGATAGATTAATGAAACAGAATAGAAAGGCTGAAAATACAAAATATGATAGAGATTGGCTTACACAGTAGAAGGAAAAGGATACAGTATTCAGTTAATAATGTTGGAAAATTTGGCTAGGGCTTCCCTGGTAGCTCAAAATCTTCCCTGATGGCTAGTGGGTAAAGAATCTCCCTGCAATGCAGGAGACACAGGAGACGGGTTTGATCCCTAGGTTGGGAATATCCCCTGGAGGCGGAACTGGCAACCCACTCCAGTATTCTTGCCTGGGAAATCCCATGGACAGAGGAGCCTGGTGGGCTACAGACCCAGCGCTACAGTCCATGGGTCACAAAGGGTCGGACACAACTGAGCAACTAACACAATACTTTCCCTGGTAGCTCAGCTGATAAAGAATCTGCCTGCAATGCAGGAGAGGAGACACCGGTTGGATTCCTGGGTCGGGAAGATCCCCTGGAGAAGGGATGGGCTATACACTCCAACATTCTTGGGCTTCCCTGGTGGGTCAGATGGTAAAGAATCCACCTACAATGCCAGAGGCCTGGGTTCAATCCCTGGATTGGGAAGATCCCCTGGAGGAGGGCATGGCAACCCATTCCAGTATTCTTGCCTGGATAATCCCCATGGACAGAGGAGCCTGGTGGGCTATAGTCCATGGGGTCGCAAAGAGTCAGACATGATTGAGTGACTAACCACAGCATACCTAGAGAATAAACAGTATTACATATAAAAATACATTCTAAGTGAATTAAAGGTATAAATACAGAGACTTCTCTGGTGGTCCAATGCAGGAGGTGAGGATTCAATCCCTTATCCGGGAGCTGGGATCCCTCTCAGCCAAAAACCAAAACATAAAACAGAAACATTATTGTAACAAATTCAATAAAAACTTTTTAAATGGTCTACATCCAAAAAAAAAAATCTCAAAAAAAAGCTACAATTATAAAAATCAAAACTTTAAACTACAGGAGAAAAAAAAAATAATTGGCCTCCATTTAAAGAAAGAAATTCAAAGGCATGTGTTAGTCTTTCCTTGCTCCTTAGGTTGCAGTAAAATAACCGTCAAAGGATTTCTAAGATATTAAAACCACAGAAACAAAAGGAATAGAAGAACAAACAACAGCAGCAAAATCTGCAATATAAAAAGCAGAAGGATGAGCAGTAACTTAGTTAACAGACACCCAGAAAGTCAAATTCTAAACTGTCAGTGTAGAAATCAAGAAGTAACTTGATATACTGAACAGAATTGCCAAAAGATTTATCAATTGGTTTTGCCAGTACCAATGGACATGAAGGTAAAAGTGAGCTATAAACAAGAATATCGGTTAAAGTATGTTTAAGAAGCATTGAGACCCCCAAACCTCCATCCTTACTTTGTCTAATGAGGAAACACCCTTTCTTGACCCCACAGTTTATTCTCTGCGGAGGTCTGTGGGTTGGGGGACACCAGCCTAGTTGACAGCAAGGGTACCTTAGGAAAATAGAGAGACTAAAGTAAAAGGTTTAATTCTGAAGTTTGACACTCCCAGCATTTTTTTCTCAACTTGGTTCCTAAAATTCTGACAGGCAGATATGTATATTCCAATCAAGAGCATGAAAAGCCTTTCCTAGTGGAAAATCTTGAGAAAAAGATCTAAAGGTCTAAAGAAAATTACATGGGGAGTTTCTAAACCAAATGGCACCATTGGAACTGCCTACATGAAGCCTCCAGTTAGCTTCATGTCCCAGGCGGGCTTAATGTCCTGCTCAATTACAAGGGGACAAACAAGGATCCCCAGGTATTTGAAGAAGTCCTCTGATCCTCTGATTGAAAGATAGGAGCTAACAAGGCAATTTGAAGGAACAGTCTTCATGTGAGAAGAATGAAAAATTTAAAAATAGTAGCATCATTTCAGACCTAAAATATTGTATATCCATGAACTAATAATAAGATATTATTTTAAACAGAAAGAAAAGAAAGCTTTTTTAAAGATATTTGGAAGTTAAAAAGATAGCAAAAATGAAAAACTTCACTTTGAAGGTTAAGAATAAAATTAAAAGACTATCCCTTAAAGAAGGACAAAATCCTAAACAGATAGAAAACTTTGGGGGAAAAAAGGAGCTATAAAAGCCTAGGATGAAATTATTAAAGAAATAATTCAAGAAATTTCCCAGAACTAAAGAGCCTGTACTTTCAGATTGAATGGGTCCAGTTACTGCCCAGAACATGGTGGGCAATTAACCCCCATCAGGATGTGCCATCTTGAAATGTCAAAACACCGGAAGACCCTTCAAACTTCCAAAGAGGAAAAGCGATAACCAGAGGCGTCAGACAGACAATCATGTCAAGGACAACGTTTGGAAAGGTAAAAGACAGGGGAGCAACACCTCTAAAATTTGTCTTAAAGACAATTATTTCAACCTAAAATTACACATCCAACAAAAGTATTATAAGGGAGGGCAAAATAAGGCATTTTAAGATATTCAAGTTCTCAAAAAGTTTCTCTCCTATGCATTAGTTTTCAGGAAGCTACTATAACAGGGTCACTGCAAAAACAAAGGTGTAAACCAAAAAAGAGGAAGATAGAAAAGTACAAACCCAATACAAGAAAGGCAAAGGGAAGTCTTAGGATAACAGATGCACTGTCAGTGCAGGAGACAACAGTTCTTCTTGGGGAAGGATAGACATCTTTTCAATATGACTGACATCACACCTGATGTGTTTGATCATATCTGATGTGTTTGACCATATCAAGGGGAGAGTTTTAAATTTTCATTCAATTAAATACTTGGAGATATTTTAACGAGTCAACACAAACACACACACACACACACACATACATTTCAACATAGAAAGATTTGGAAAATAAAACATTGAGTGAGAAAGCCATGAAAGTACTATGAACATGGAGATAGAATTTGGTTTAAATGAATGGTACTAGCAACACTGGAGGCTTTTAATGGGGATGTGGAGGGAACTAAGGTCATAAAGTTTCCTTTTCTGAGAAAAGAAGAACACCACTGGTACTGAGGGGGGCAAACCAAGGGCACTTCATTTTTATCTATAAGGCTGTGTTTCTTTTAAATGATTTTAAAAGCCTAAGGCGAAAATGACTAAGCATGGATATTAGTTAATTCTGCATAGTAAATACACAAGCACTGATCTTACATTGATCTTTCTATTTTTCTGTATTTTTATTTTCCAGGAAGGAAAGAAAGAAGGGGGAAAAGAAAGACAAATGCATCAATCACAGCCTTTCCCAGGGCCTAGATGGCAGGGCCAGGAAAACAGGGGCCAGGACAAGCAGGGGCCTGCTCCAATCACTCCCTCCCAAACTAAGGCTTCTCTCCGCCTGTTCAGTCCATTGCTCACAACAGAACACAACCATTCTGCGAGGTGCATGTTTCATTTTTTAAATAAAATCCCTTTTGAAATCTTAGCTCTTTTGCTTTCTCAATATAGTCCTATGAATTTGTGCTTCAGGAGTCCAAAGTCTCAGAAAGCTGACCTGAAACGATGGATTGGGAGAGGGCCTAGTAATTAAAACAGTGTTGACCGTTTGTATTATTGCTTAGTATCGCTATTACTTTAATAGAAAACATAGAAGTAACAATTCACTCTCAGTCACTCTCAATTACATCTGGCAAAGTGCCATCAAACCTAAAGACCTCACCTGGTGGCAGCTACCTCAAAGACAGGTGAGCTCCTAGGAGGAAATCAACAGGACTTGGGGCTGCTCTATCAATATCACCTAAGGTGTGATAGTAAGCCTCATAATGATGGAGGGGCTTGGGAGTGGTTGATGCTGAGAAGGCATTTGTTCTGTTCACCTAGAGATTTGCCCTTGGCCATCAAAAGCCTGCTAAATACTCAGCTTCAAGTGCCCAGTCACAGCTTCTGCAGAAAAGCCGAAAAGCTGAGCCTACAAATACCCACACATATGGTCTCCGATAGACTCAAAATAGTTCATCATCAGACTCTTTCATTTGATTTGGAACTGGAAGAATTGCAAAGAAGACAAAAATGAAAGGTAACGGACAGTTATCCTTTCTCTATTTAAAAAAAAATGACTGAAGTTTGGTGAGAATGTTGTGTGCTTAGGTTCAGGTCAGGGCTTATACTCTCTGACGCTTGATGGATTTCTGGCTTCAAATGTTTTATCAAGACAATCCACCTTGTAGCCATCTCCAAAGAAGACTGTGTGGCTCTATTAAGTCCGCAATTTGCTTTTTTAAAGTGACTAAATATGCTTTTTCACAACAACGACAAGTCATCTCCCTCCCGGAGCCAACAGAGTTTGTCACCCAGCTTCACCGGCTTTTCAAAGCCAGCCATCAAAAAGCTAAGGAAATGTCATGACTTTGGAGCGGTCAGAAAGCTCTTAAGTCGCAGTGCAGGCTATTTCTCCTTTTGTGGCACAGAAAAGAGTGGACAGACACAATGAATAAATAATCCCATTGTACTTACAAACGAGTAACAATCCTTCAAAATGAGGTGAGGAACAAAGATAGGAGATAGCAGTGCAGCCCTGGTCTTAATAAAACAGCTTGCAATTCCAGGGCCTAAACTGCTTTTGCAAACAAACACACGCGGTGACCCTGAGAAAATAAAATTTAAAAATGGCATCCGATTCAGAATGCCAATAGGCTCAGCCTAAATGGCCTTCTGCATAATTCACTTTGGACATCTTCAGCCTCTGTGGCTAAAAGCCAGTTGGTCTGGGCCAAGGTTAACGCCTTAAACCATTCAAAATAACTGACTTTGAAATAAGCATCAGGGTCACCAGTTGTTGCTAAAAACACCCCTTCATCATTTTTACTTCGCCACGGCCTTTCCTTTCCCTTTAGTGAAGTCTTGTTGTTTTATGTTGCAGCATTTGTCCAAGGCTTCCGTTTTTCATCTCTGGGGCCTGCAGCCACCCCTTTCCCACCTTGAACTGCAGAATCCAGGGGTAAACAGCAAACATGTGATGACTGGAATGCCCAGCAGAGAAGGTCTGATGCTGGATGGAGCAATGGGGGACCCAAGACACAGCTGGATAAAGCTCAAGCTAGATATCTGAGGGTTCACAGAAACAGAAAACTCCAGGGACTCAGAACTTCTAATGGCCTTAGAGAATTCACAACTGCAAACTTTCAGTTTTAATTTCCAAGCAAGTAAAACAAAGCCTCTTCATTGAGATAGAGAGTAGATTTTGCATATATAAAAGAGAGTTTTATTTTCTCTTCCCAAGACCAGGGTTTTCTTACTTTGTAGGCAAAGGAAAAGTAAAATTTGAAAAGTAGGATTGTTAGGTATGGGGCCACCATGGCCCAGTATTCATCTCCATGATAGACAGGTATATTGGCTGGCCTCATTCCCTCCCTGCAGAGCTTAGCACTCTTCTTAAACCAGACCTGCACACCAGGTTTGATACCCATGTTGATGTAGATAAGCATCTGTCCCAAGAAAACATAACACTATGTTTAACCACTTTCCTTCAATAAAGGAAGTACAAAGAATTTAATTTAGTACTAGATATGATATGTTTTTCTTTTTTCCATTGATTAATTTATTATTTGTAGATCAATAAATATTTATTAGGTACCTTCTTAAGTCCAGGCACTGTGTTGGGCATGATATAAAATTATACATAATTTTTGGTGCCCTATGTAATTTTGAAAAAGGCACAGTCTTTGCTTTCTCAGACTGCATTAGAAGATAAAGTATTGCATGTGACAAAGTTAAAATCCTTAGCAGCCAGTCAGGATAAGAGGCCTCTCAATATTAAATACACACACACATGCGTGAATACACACAAAGACAAAATTAAACACACAAATGGCTGTTTGTCCCAGTGAAACTCTCTTTTCAAGTCCAAGGTCTCCCTAGGACTATTTTTGGTCTCTTCTTTGTCCAGTTTCAGGACCTTTTCATCCTGAGCTGCTGCCAGAGTCCTAACCACTTCACAGAAAACTGAGAGCCTGAACTTCATTAAATCAGTAGAGAAGATCATAAAAACACCCTATAGTTGTGGTTCCCAAACTGTGTGCTGGGATACCCCATGGTGCTACAACAAATACATGTGGATATTTTAAATTTTCCAAGGAAATACAGGGACATGTGTCAGACACTGTGAAAAATACTATCACTACATTGTGTGTATATACAGAGAGAGATGGTTTTTCTATACTCATATAGTTGTGTGTTAACATTTTTCTTCTGAGCTACATTATCATTACAATTATTAGCATAGTTATTTGAACAAAGCTAGTGGAGGTGATGGAATTCCAGTTGACCTATTTCAAATCCTGAAAGATGATGCTGTGAAAGTGCTGCACTCAATATGCAAGCAAATTTGGAAAACTCAGCAGTGGCCACAGGACTGGAAAAAGGTCAGTTTTCATTCCAGTCCCAAAGAAAGGCAAGGCCAAAGAATGCTAAAACTACCACACAGTTCTACTCATCTCACACGCTAGCAAAGTAATGCTTAAAATTCTCCAAGCCAGGCTTCAGCAATACGTGAACCATGAACTTCCAGATGTTCAAGCTGGTTTTAGAAAAGGCAGAGGAACCAGAGATCAAATTGCCAAACCCGCTGGATCATCGAAAAAGCAAAAGAGTTCCAAAATAACATCTATTTCTGCTTTATTGACTATGTCAAAGCCTTTGACTGTGTGGATCACAATAAACTGTGGAACATTCTGAAAGAAATGGGAATACCAGACCACCTAACCTGCCTCTTGAGATACCTGTATGCAGGTCAGGAAGCAACAGTTAGAACTGAACATGGAGCAACAGACTGGTTCCAAACAGGAAAAGGAGTACATCAAGTCTGTATATTGTCACCCTGCTTATTTAACTTATATGCAGAATACATCATGAGAAATGCTGGGCTGGATGAAGCACAAGCTGGAATCAAGATTGCCAGGAGAAATATCAATAACCTCAGATATGCAGATGACACCACCCTTATGGCAGTAAGTGAAGAACTAAAGAGCCTCTTAATGAAAGTGAAAGAGGAAAGTGAAAAAGTTGGCTTAAAGCTCAACATTCAGAAAACTAAGATCATGGCATCTGGTCCCATCACTTCATGGGAAATAGATGGGGAAACAGTGGCTGTCTTTATTTCCCTGGGCTCTAAAATCACTGTATATCGTGATTGCAGCCATGAAATTAAAAGACGCTTACTCCTTGGAAGGAAAGTTATGACCAACCTAGACAGCATATTGAAAAGCAGAGACATTACTTTGTCAACAAAGGTCCGTCTAGTCAAGGCTATGGTTTTTCCATTGGTCATGTATTGATGTGAAATTTGGACTATAAAGAAAACTGAGCGCCAAAGAATTGATGCTTTTGAACTGTGGTATTGGAGAAAACTCTTGAGAGTCCCTTGGACTGCAAGGAGATCCAACCAGTCCATCCTAATGGAGATCAGTACTGGGTTTTCATTGGTAGGACTGATGATAAAGCTGCAACTCCAATCCTTTGGCCACCTGATGCAAAGAGTTGACTCATTTGAAAAGTCCCTGATGCTGGGAAAGATTGAGGGCAGAAGGAGAAGGGGATGACAGAAGATGAGGTGGTTGGATAGCATCACCGGCTCAATGGACATGAGTTTGGGTGGACTCCGGGAGTTGGCGATGGACAGGGAGGCCTGGCGTGCTGTGGTCCATGGGGTTGCAGAGAGTCGGACACAACTGAACGACTGAACTGAACTGAAATATATTACACATTATTATATATAATCATTAAACATATTGTATCTCTGAATCTAATACATTATTGATTTTAAGATACATTCTTTTACTTACCTAGAGTGGGGAAATATCCTGCCAATTAAACCATGATGCAAGACTTTTTTATCACAATGGATTAATTTTTAGATTAGAAAACCTTTGTAGACTTTAGACATAGATTGTAATTATACACTATGCTTAAGCATTCATAAAAAGGGTAATATAAATGAAATAAGTTTGCTATGGTACTACTACATCTTCACATTTTGAGTCCCAGCTCTTATGAATCAATTTTCAACTGAGATGTAATGACCACAATTTTCTACCCAGGATCATCTTCTATGCCATCAAGAACATTGGAGAAGAAACATTTCTTATGATGTTCCACTACTGTCTCTGGGAGTTTCTTCCAAGACATGGATGCCATTCTCTAAGTCTTCTCTCTGGTTCTTACTTGAAATTGCCAGGCAATAAAACCACTTCATGACAGAAACCTAACTGAAGGCATTACAAGAAGCCATTGACTATGAGACACACCTTGATTTCAGACACCATTAAGGCTCTCTTAGACATAATAATTATGCTACCCTGGTAATAAAGGAGGCACAAGTCAAGGACAAGGGACGTACATCAACTCTGATGAAAGGGAAGAGTCAGAAACCAGCCAAGTAATGAGAGGATTTTCCACCACCATCAGAGCCAGTCACTTTCTCAAGGCTGTGCCTTTTGTTTGTTGCACCTGGGTGTTTATCCATCATTAGGCAAAGCACCATGGTCAAGAGGGAGGAGGCAGGAGGGAGGTACACAGATGTTTTCTAAAGTGAGAGCAGGAGGGGAGATGAGAAAGGAGAATCTGCAGACCACAGGCACGCCCCCAGGCAGATAAATATTAAGAAAGAAGACCTGTGAAGTCTGAGCATCTAAGCTATCCCGTGCCCTCGTGTGATATGGAAGGTCTCTACGTATCCCCGGGGATGCATTCACCAGCCTGAAGCCTGCAACACCAGACTCAGTTGATGTTGCATGTGCAGGGCAGTGAAATATTGTAGAAGGCTGGTTCAGGATGGACAGACTGCCTTGCTGCTCCTAGATACCTAGAACTCCCTCACAGAAGCCATGGTGTCTCAAGAGAGGCCTCAATCCCCAGAGACACTGTGATCTGCCAAGCTGGATTGATGCCAGCCTCTTCCTCCATTCCTTGGGCCAAGCAACCAAAATTGAGACAAGAGAAGAATCCCTCCTGGTTCTTTAGCAAGACAAATATTGATGTTTCCCTGCCACGTAGACTCCCCTTGCTTCTGTCACGGGTTCTGTCCCAAAGACCCATCATATAAACAGCTAGCCAGACAGCATGCCTAGATGCTTATGAAAATGCATGATGTTTTAAAAATGTTCTTCTGTGCTTTAATCCTCCTTTAAAATTAATGTTCCTAATTCCTGGGGCTGCCGCGATAGGATCTCGGCCATCTGCCCCTGCTGGTACCTACCACATCCCCTGATTAAACAAAGGGAAACAGCTGAAGGCACCAGGGTTTTCTTTCAGAGGGGCCCATATATTCTTCATTCACCTCATTTAGGAATATGATTTTCTTCTCAAACTGATTTTTTTAACTAAATGAACAAATTGTCTTCCTCGTCGCTTCTTAATTTGACAACTGGGAAAGAGTTCTGCTACTTTCCTATCCTCACAATTTCAGACATGACTTCTCCCCAACAGTGCCCTGCCTCCATCAAAATGGTACTTCTGTGTTCGCACAGTCTTGTCTACTGCCTCATGATCTTTCTGATACATTTTATTATTATAATATTTACACAGTGATGCCCCTGACTTTTCCACTTCTCTGAGAATTGAAACAATGACACTGAAAAACATGAAATAAAATAAAGAACACCCCATCAAATTCAGAAAGTGAATACTCACATCCATGGACACTTTTGACACTTTACTATTTTAACAGATTTAAGTTACCTAGAGAAGCACAACTTCATTTTCTACATCTCCACTCAGTCTCAACCTCCATTTCCATTTGATGCAGCAGCAAACAGTTTAGTCACATTGCTGATCACTCAGACATTTTAAGCTTAGTTCAATCAAATGATGTGTGTTCCTTGTTCTCCATTCCACCTCCCCTTCTGTATTCCCTTTCCATTCAGGGTTGCAGCCAAGTTCCAGAGACAGCACAAGAGCCCAGGACGGGTGGAGTTGGGGAGGCATGGAGGAAGCCTCTGGGCCACAGTCATCCTCACCCATCTGCTTGTAATCACCAGCATGAGCTCTTCTTCCTTGATCAGTCATTTCTGTACTTCGAGGGATATGGGGACTTTCTGAGGCTCTCCCAGTGGAAAGCTACTCCCATGCCTTTGTGGCCTGTGGAATATTAGCAAGTGTACCACTTCCGAAGTCCCAGAGGATAACAGATGTCATTATTCTTGGAAGCCTACATGTAAAGACATCTCTAGGTACCCCCCTGCACCCACCCCAAGGCAGTGCATGGGAAAGAACCTCACTCCGATTTCTAATCTTTTCTTTCTTCCCCATCTATATCTCCATACCTCTGGATTTTTCACTTAGGGCACTAGTTCTCAAGAGGCACTGCCCTCATGGCAATTTTGAAAATTTGTGAAGGCAGCTCCCCCAAAACATCTTTTCAAAGTTTTCAAATCTCTGGAAGAATTCTAATAATAGAATAATAATTATCTAGATGATTGAGAAATTTATCATTAATACTATTATCTATTACAATTAGTATTATATATAATAAATTATTATATATAATAGTTATTGTACAACTATTATAATCATTTGTTAGTCAAGAGTCTCCAAATATAACAATAATATTCTTTATAATTAGTTTTTAATTCCACCCAGGATTCAGTTAAGGAACATACATTGAATTGAGCTGTATTGAATCTCCTGTCATCCATATAGATATAGAAGTCAGAGAAGAGGAAGCAAGAATAACACTCATCTCACAAATTCATGGGAGGGTTCCACCAATAAAAAATTGTTCTATGTCCCATGTGACTTTTGGCTATTTCTACAGGCATTCATATCAATTTCATAAATTGTTTATATATGATAGGAAGAAACTTTTAGGGGTGGTAGATATGTTTATGGCACAGATTGTAGTGATGATTTTAGAGGAATCCACTTATGTCCAAACTCATCAGTTGTATATACATTAAATATATTCAGCTTTTTATATGTCAATCATACCTCAATAATGTGTTTTAAAAGCAAATAATAACATTAATAAAATACAAATGAAATTTTTAAATAAATAAAATAAAAATAGTTTATAATTATCTATCTAATTATCTGAAAGTATTACCTATAATTATCTGAAAGTCTTAGTCGCTCAGTCATGTCCAACTTTCTGTGACCCCATGGACTGTAGCCTGTCAGGCTCCTCTGTCCATGGAATTCTCTGGGCAAAAATACTGGAGTGAGTAGCCATTCTCTTCTCCAGGAGATCTTCCTGACCCAGGATTTGAACCTATGTCTCTTGCATTGCAAGCAGATTTTTTACCATGGTCTGAACCACCAGGGCTGCATAATTATCTATACCTGGAGCCTAATTTCATTTTACTTATAAATAAGGTGACTTCTGCACACTTTGATTATATGCTGAATTTTGAGGTATAGCAACAATGCTGTAAATTAAGGGAAGACTGTAACCTGTTTTTGTCAGAAATTTTTTCAAGAGTTCATTTCAAAAAAGTATGTCACTAATGGCAACACTATTTATAGTAATTGTCAACACATGACACCCCAATATCAGTCTGTATTCAAAACTGTCACTTTCACAGTTCAAGTTCAAGAATAAAACTACATGATATTCTCTAGTGTAGTAGTGTCCAAGTATTTAAACATTGAAATATATGTTTTATTTTAAGTTGCTTGCATTTTATTTCTCCTTTATATTCAGAAAGGGTATATCGGGTTCGTTTTTTGTTTGGTTTTTTGTTTTGTGTTTATGTAGGTAGGTTACGTGTGTCTTTTTTCATTTCAGGAAAATAAGGGGGACTTTGCAAAGTAGCAGTGATTAAAGGGACTTCCAATTGTTAGAAATGTGTAAGTTCATCAGGGAAATATGAACACAGTGATTAGGGAATTATCATTAATTATCTTTAGATGTAATAATCGTATTGGGGTTATGTTTTCTAACAAGGCTCTTTTATTTTAAAAGATTGCAAACAGAAGTATTTGCAGATAAAACGCTATGGTTTGCTTTGAAATAATCAGGATGGTGGAATGAACCAGGTAGGGATGAAACAAGACACAAGATGGATCAATAATTGTTGAAGCTAATGACAGGTACATCAGGCTCATTTTACTATTCTCTCAATTGTTGGAAATATTTGAAATTTTTGGCAATAGAAAGGTTGAAATAAAGAAAAAGGGAGCCTACTGGGTCTGATGCAGTTGAAAACCACTGGTTTATGGTGAATTGTATATTCAGTTTTCTTTAGGGCTTAGCTCTTTGAAGTTTAAAAAAAGAGAATTGACTCTTTTGTCTATATTTGTTGTGTCTTCCTTCAGTGTAAGTGGCAACCTGTGCTAGATGATGGAGAAAGCTCATTCTGAGAAAAGTGGGGCAAATGGGAATGAAGGAGACTGGGAATAGCATGGGGAGGGGCAGAAAACTTTGGAAAACATCCCTTGTCCCACTATGCCACCTCTCAGCATCTCGAATGAACTTGCCTGCTGACTGCAGTGACCTCACTGACTGTGAAGTGTTTCAGACCCACAGCTCTATGGACAGGTGTATAGAATCAGCCCACTGCTCCCTCCTAGCCAGACCCTCTTCTGGCCCCTAGATTTCTCTTCCTCTCTACTTGTTCTAATTCCAATTCTCAAAGATGGAACCTACGCTGGGCACAAGATTCATTAATGAGCATGTCCTAGGTTCTGGGCTACAAGCTGCAGGGGACAGGGAACAAGCCAGATGACACTTGAGAACCCCAGTCTGGTAGAGGTAACATGTGTGCAAAGGAGTTGCTCATGATTCAGACACAAAGCAAAGACACTGTCTCCTCAGGTGCTGAGGCTTCGTGAACTCGTAAACATGATGCAAAATTTATGCACAGAACAGCCCTTGCCCAGAGATCCCCCAGGGGCCCAACCACTTCCAGGAGTCAAAACTGAATTCCATTTAATTCAATGACTATTAGTCAAACACCCACCCTGGAGTTAGGCATTACCTTTTGGAAATATTCTTTCCAAGACACACCGGTTTTCATCTCTCCCAGCTCTCATTGCTCTGATCCTTCTCACTGGTGTTATTCGTAATTCAGCCATCTCCTACCCCAAACAGATCAACATTTAGAGCTCTTTCTAGCCTAACAGAGCTGCCTTCCAGACAATTTCCGGTTCATTTCAAAGTAATGTTTAAAAAACACTTTCATCAAAACCAGGTTTGCAAAAAAAGAGAAAGCAATGTACACCGCAGGGAGAAGGCATGTCCCTCACACACTCTCCACTCCCCTTCTTTGCCCAGAGACTCACCCTTCCAGGGTCCAGAATCTCCACTCCTGGAGGGAAAAGTCCTAGCGGACATACCACCAAATACCCTGGTTTGCTCTGTATATTTTATGGTGATGTACAGGTTTCTGTCAAAGCTATATATTCATACTTTGGAACCGGCACAGGTAAGGGGTCACTACAAGCTTTAGGAACCCCCTCAACCTGATCAATTCATCTAAGAGACTCTGGGGGAAAAGAATCCCCATCTGCACTCAGGTAGCATTTCAGACAGCTTGAATCCCCACCTGCACATGCACCTTCACTAAGGGTGAAGGGTGTGTTGAGGAATGCTTTTGCTAAGACCACATACGAAAGCACATCAGAGATCTAGCAGTTCCCTCTGCTTGTACCTCAACATTGCAGCTGAGAATTGACAATCACATATTCTACTTCCTCCACAATATATACCTCCACCACCATCAGGAGTGAAGGCAGGTGGTAGAAATCATCCATCAAGGATGGAGCCATCTCCTCTTCCTCTCTGAAGGCTCTCAGCAACTTGTTTATTAGCCCCTTTCTCAGAAGAGGCATTCAATAAATAAAATGAAATTCGAAACCAAAATTATGAACACTTACACCTCATTTTTTTTCTAGCAGCTGGAACTTTCAAGGAATAAAATTATATTTCTTCTGATTAGTGATTAATGAAAGACAAGTCACAATTATTTCCTGCATTAAAAACTGTACTTTAAAATGCAAAATCAGTCAACTCTCTCACTTAGGGAGCAGAGGGGCTTTCTGGAATATGACCAAGTCTGGCTTCCACAGTACATTTCCCTGCTAGCAATGTTCTTAGGAATCAAATGTGGTTTATTTCATTTTAAGTCGCTTTTTTTTTCAATTCAGGAAAATGAATGTTGCAGCCAGATAAGAAACTATAGTCTGCTTTCAAGAAGGTTACAAGAAAACTGCATCTTGCATTACTAATCCTTTATCTTCATGTTAACAAAAAGATTACTGACATATTTTTGAATGAAAGAAAATAAAATAGCAAATGAATCTTAGGAAATGTGTAACTTCCATGCGACACACAAATCGGTTGTTAAATATTTTTTAAATGAAGGAAAATACATAATAAAATTTTCCTTTAGAAGTAAAAAAAAAAAAAAACTTTTGAGGCTAGAAGAAAAAAAACAGAAAAAGACGATTGGGAATTGCTCTTTCACAGGATGTAGAATATGAATTAAATGATTGTACCTATAACTTCTTAATAGATAACATGTTTCCCAAAAATGATTTCATTGGTCCAAATAAGTGTTGTTTTGTGAAGGGAAACATCTCAAAGGCTGTCTCTGTGCATCTTTCCTGCAAGCCAGACTCCATTTCCCAGAGTTCCTGAGGAAGATTTTGGAAGACTGAAGCCAGCCAGACATACTCAACTCAAAACCCTCGAAAAGAATATCCAGGACAGAGAAGCAACTCAAGTCAGTCGGCAGTGCTGACCAAACCCACCCACAGCATGGGGTCAGGTAAGCACAACCACTCTCGGCAGCAGAGAGCCTGCCCTCACTTTCAGCCATGGCACACAAACTGGGCACCTTCAGCAAGTTTCCTAAACTCTCTGGGCTCAGTCTGCTCATTTTTTGGTTGGGGGGGTGGGGGGGGGGGCACGGGTGGCCATGTTGCAGCATGTGGGATCTTAGTTCCTGGACCAGGGATAGAACCTGTGACCCCTGTAGTAGAATCTCAGAGTCTTAACCCCTTGACTTCCAGGGAAGTCTGAGAGCTCCTTTCATTCAACAGCTCGCCCAGTTGTGTATGACTCTTTTGCAACTCTATGGACTGTAGCCTGCCAGGATCCTCTGTCCATGGGATTTCCCAGGCAAGAATACTGGAATGGGTTGCCATTTCCACTTCCAGGGGATCTTCCCATGTCTCCTGCCTTGGCAGGTGGATTCTTTACCACTGCACCACCTGGGAAGCCCAGGGAAGTTCTATCCTCATCTACAATATAGGGATAGCAACATACCTACCTCAGAGAACTAATGGTATTTGATAGAACAAATAAATAAATACTGAGGAAATATAACTGCATGCAACAGAAGATAGTTTCTATTTTTGAGCAAGGAAAAGAGAGCCTGAGAGCTTCAGATTAAAAAATGGAGGGAGGACGGAGGAAATGGAATTAGCCTCCCCCAAAGGATAACACATGCCACTGAAAGAATTCAGAAAATCTGGAGCAACCTTTGGTTGAGTGTTTCATTTTTCTTTGAAAGTGGTAAAAGAGGTCTAATTCCATTTTAAATGTTAGTTTTTCAATGTGGGCATGATAATACCCTGGTAATAAGAAGAAAAACTCATTGATATCAGAGGTGTCCTAAGTATTTTATACATTATCTCATTGGATAGCAAAATTAACCTATAATCACTCTATGAACTAGCTATTAATATGATCCCCAACTAGAGGGTGGTAAGAATCTCAAGATTTTTGTTTTTGTTAGAGATGTAGAACTTATTAGGTCTCAACCTCACGCAATAATATCCATCCTTTTCTAGAGAACTCTGCATAGAAATGCCAGCTGCTTATGCTGTTCTGAGGGATAAAGTGGGGTTGTTGGGCAACGGGGGTAGGGTGTGCAGTGTAAGTAACTACTCAAGGTCCTCCAGAGAAAGAGAACCATCAGGCTAACTCAAGCAGGCAGGCAAGAAGCAAAAAAAAGGGGGCTAATTCTTCCTTCCTCTGCCCTTTTGTTCTATTTAGATCCTCCATGGATTAATTGGTATCCACCCACACTGGAGAGGGCACTCTGCTTTACCGAATCCACTGGTTCAAATGTTCATCCAAAAATACCCTCACATATACACCCAGAAATAATATTTAATCTGGGCATCATTTGCCCCAGTCAAATTGATACACAAAACTAACCATCACCAGGGGTAACTGGCAGGGCAGCATTGGGCATATATAGTTACACTGTCAACATATACCAAAGGATGAGATAGTTGGATAGCATCACCGACTCAATGGACATGAGTTTGAGCAAGCTCTGGGAGATGGTGAAGGACAGGGAAGCCTGGCATGCTGCAATCCATTGGGTCACAGAGTCAGACATGACTTAGCAACTGATTAATTTTTTTAAATATACCAAAAAATCTGACCCATAACACAAATCTTATTGGAGTTTCACCAGGTTTACTTTATAGGATGGGAGAAATACATTATTGGTCCTCTCGCTAGGTTTCCAAGACACAAGCCCATATTCTTAAAGTCACGGCACCTGCCACAAGCTCCCCAGGAGCAGCAGTGCTTGGCTCCCTCACTACCTGTATAAAGGCTGAAACTTTACCCAAAATACTTTTTCAATCCTGGAGAAAATGCTTAGAAAATGAGCAACTAATCATCCTAACAGTTCAGACGATATTATCACATTCAATTATTTCCTTTCAGAGACATTCCCAAGGAATCCCTTAAGTGTTCACCATTTGAACTTACATATTGGAGAAAGGTTAAGAGGTCCTTTAATTCTAATTAAATAATTGGTAAACTCCAAGTAGAAAACAACCGTGGAAGAAAATGTATCACATGTGAGGAAGACACTTAATGAAGAGTCCTCTAGAGAAAAAAAAAAGAATAATAAAATAGGGCAAAGACGGGAAACTGAGAAGTTCTGTATAATAAATCATCTTATTTATTGGCCTGGTATCTCTTCCTCTAGAGATACCCTTTCATAGTCTAAGAGGACGTGGGAGGTTGTCAGTCACTGGACAATCCTTCCTCGTCCCTCAATCACATGAGTATGGGCTTGAAATCCAGTCTCATCAGTCAGAATTTCCTTCCATCCCCCATCTACAACAATGATTAGGCATGCAACAGAGAGAGAGAGGGAGAGAGAGATCACCACAATAAATTAACAGGGCTTCCCAGATGACCCAGTGGTAAAGAATCTGCCTGCCAATTCAGGAGACCCAAGAGATGTAGGTTTAGTCCCTGGGTCAGGAAGATCTCCTGGAGTCGGAAGTGGCAACCCACTCCAGTATTCTTGCCTGAAAATTCCAGGGACAGAGGACCCTTGTGGGCTACAGTCCATGGGATCAGAGTCAGACACAACTGAGCACACACACACACACACACACCACCACCACCATGGTTAGAATTTTTTCTTGTGATGAGAACTTTTTAGATTTACTCTCTTAGCAACTTTAATATAAACAATATGGCATTGTTAATTATAGTCATGATGCTGTACATTACATCCCAGGACTTTTACCTTATAACTGGAGGTTCACCCAAGACTTCTTATTTCTTGTCTTTTGATAATATCCATGTTAAACAAGTGTTAAGGTGATGACTCACTCATTATGGTTTTGATCTGCATTTCACTATGATGAGTGATGTTGAGCACTGTTCGTGTACCTGTTGACCACCTGTATGTCTTTCATGGAAAATGTCTATTCAGCTCCTATGCCCATTTTTTAATCAGATGCCACCAAAATATTTTATTGTCATACATTACTCCTCACTAACTGGCTCAAGTGTGAGGTTTATGGCTACCTAAATTTAGAGAAAAAGTGAAAAAAAAGATTCTATGTGATCCCCAAATGTCCTTCTAGAGTGAAACTGCAAAAGCCAAGTGTTTTAGACTATCTCCTTCACAGCCTGTCAGAAACCTTCACTCACCATCCAATCCTGCTCTCCCAAGTGAATGAATTAAAAAAGAAAAGGAGCTGGCACTAACTGGCACCTGTTGCATTCTAGACACTCCTGGGTGGTTGACACACATCATCTAATCTTCATAGCAAATCTGTAACATAAGAATTACCCCTCATTTTAAAAATGGGAAACCAAGACTTAGAAAGGTTTAATAACCTGCCCAAGGCTATATAGCTAGTGCATGACACAGCCAAAAATTAAAACATACATCTGTATGAATCCAAATCCCATGTTCTTTCCAGTTCAGGAGCTGAAATACCTACCAAATTCATCATTTCTAAGAGGAAACAGTATGCCTGGTGATGAGTGTGGAGGAAAAGCTTAACCATCATCTATTAACTTTGCCAGTTTCTGTGAGGAAAGACACGCATTGGAAAGACACCTTCATTGTCTGAACGGAAACAGACTATGACACAAACTACCGCCCTTCAAGTCTGGATGAGGTTACAGTATAAAGTCATGTAGGATCCTAAAGAGGGAAGGACAGATCCCAAGTGGTTATGGCAGAGGAAGGCTTTATGGAGGAGGAATTAATTTATCCTGAGCTTAAGAGTGACTGAGATTTCAACAAGCTGAAAGGGTGAAATAGCAAGGCCTTTTTCTTTGACTGAAACATTGTATGTAGCTGGCTAAGTGTGCCCATGCACTGTCTGGATTGCACAGAGATCTAAAGGGGTTGAGAAAATGTATCCATCAGAATGGGCTTGTTTGCCTGCTTAGTCACCCAGTCATGTCCAACTCTTTGCAACCCCATAGACTGTAGCCACCCCACCCCACCCGACCTGGCTCCTCGGCCATGGGATTTCCCAAGCAAGAATACTGGAGTGGGTTGCCATTTCCTCCTCTAGAGGATCTTCCCAACCCAGGGATCGAATCCATTTCTCCTGTGTCTCCTGCATTGGCAGGCAGATTCTTTAACACAGAGCCACCTGGTTTATGTTATAGTAACAAACAATCCCAAAATATAGTAGATTTTACAAATAATACTTATCTTATTTAACTGCCTGTTCACCATGCTTGACTGAGGAGTCCACTTCATGTCTCTTTCACTTTAAGATGCAGGGTGATGAAGCAGCCTCTATTAGGAACGTTGCCAACATGAGAGAAAACAAAAGATGGCTACAGGGTCTTATATCATCACTTAAATCCTCCATCTTGGAAGTGACTCCCATCACTTCCACTCACAACTCTTCATTCAGTACTAATCCAAAGTCCCATCCAATCACACGGAGCCCAAGAAATGCAGTTCTTACAAGTGTCCAGTAAGTAGACAGTGGGTGATATTTAGAAACAGCAGCCACGACTACCACACTTGGTATAGACACTTGTTGTGACAGGTCCGTGTGAGTCAAGGACATGAGGAGAAGTAGTCATATGGAGATAAAACTGTCTAGAAATCAGACCAGCATACATGCAAACATTGATAAAGCAACTACTAAGTGTTGGATTTTGTGCTAAGTCCTGGGGATTCAAAATGAATGATATATTGTATCTTTGGCTTCATGGAGCTCGTAGTCTGATGATAGCAAATGATGCATGTTCTAGATTGAATCATGTTCCTCTGAAATTCATATGTTGAAGCCCTAACCCCAGGGTGAATGCATTTGGAGACCAGGCCTTTAAGGAAGGATTTAAGGAATTAAGGTTAAATTTAGGTCATATTGGTGGGGTCCCAATCCAAATACCTACTGTCTTTAGAAGAAGATGGTAAAGAATCTGCCTGCAATGCAGGAGACCTAGGTTTGATGCCGGGTTGGGAAGATCCCCTGGAGAAGGGAATCTTCTAGTATTCTGGCCTAGAGAATTCCATGAACTCTATAGTCCACGGGGTCACAAAGAGTCGGACACGACTGAGCGACTTTCACTTTCACTTTTCACTTAGAAGAAGAAGAGATACTGGAACTTTCTTGCTCTCAGTGCATGCACACAGAGGAAAAGCCATGAGGACTCAGCAAGGTGCCGGCCATCTGCAGACCAAGGGGAGCTGTCTTACAGAAAACTAAACCTGGAACCTTGGCCTTGGATGTCCAGCCTCAAGAACTGTGAGAAAGTTAATTTATTTTGTGTTAGTCACCTAGTCTCTGGTATTCTGTTATGGCAGTCAAGTAGTCAATATAGTGCATAAACAGATAATCACAATGTGATGCAGGAAGTACAATGATGAATGTATACACATGGGCACACAGGAGAAGAGGCTCCTACAGTGAATACAAAATAATGGTGTTTCACCATAGTCACAAGTCACCCCAATTCTGTGTCCTGGTGCAGAGCCCAAGTGTAGGGCTCTACCTCTACTTGGAGGAAACGATTCAGGGGCATTGGGTGGCTTCAAGAATCAGTCATGGTCTAGGAGCCTCTCTAATGTGGCCCGGGGCAGGCTCCATGCAGAAACAGTATTAGAAAGATGCCCAAAAGTCCACCTCCTTAAGGATGGGCATGAAAGAGAGTGTGCTTAGGCTGATACTATTACCTGCTTCCCATTATCCTCTTTGGTCATCAGCCTCCTCACACCAAAGCCTTAGGAAGAAATAATTTTCTGAAATACCTAAGAATTCCACTCTATGTTGGATAAAAGTTATATATTGAATAATCACAATTCATGGAATGTGATCAAAAAGCTTTATATTTGTCTTTCTATATCTCTTTAACATTGATTCAAGAGTATGTACTTCTGCCTCTGTGTAAAACTTGGACTGTTCCTATGATTTTTCTAATGACTTACAGGAAAAAAAATCCTACAGACACAGTTTCAAAGAGGCAATTCGAATGTCCAGTCCCACATAATAGTCAAATCTTCTAACTTCATTCAAAGTTCAGTTGATCTTTCTCACCCCATGAGTGACTTGCTACCTGGTAAAAGGAAGTCACTGACTTCCAACTTTCTTACTCCGCTTCTTTCCCTTTTCTCAGCTGCCATTTCTGACATTCCAAGATTGAGGGCTCACAGAGGAAAGAGTGAAGGGAGCAGGAAAGCTGATACTTGACTGTCACTTGACTGGCTCCATAGATATGACTTGATGGTACCTGATTCTCTGATCCTACTCTGATCCTCTTGTGAAGCACTTTCACAATTTACTCAGAGATTCCTATTGATTTCTCACCTACAATCTCCTTGACCCAAGCAAATTCATTTCTAGTACAACTAATCACTTCCTGCAATCTCCCTAATACTTCCCTAGTACTTCCAGGACTGTCCCTGGGAAGTCCACTTCCAGTTTTTGTTGGAAGAATCCTATTGACCCTCCAGAAGTCCCTACTGGAAGCGACTCAAGTCTTTTACACACACGCAGTCATCTAGCCCTTAGAAACACTCATGACCCTTTGCCCCTACACAGGGTGACCTCAAAATCATCCACCAGCAGTTAGCTGGCCCACCTCTCATCCTTCTAAGATGTACTCAGTGGGAGTCAGACACCAAGCCACTATGTTTTCCATTCTGTGGGGGTCATGAAAACTCTCTGGGTTGTCCTGTTAAAGCGCCTCTCCCTAGGCTTAAGGCAAAATGGGGTATAACTCACCCCTCCCATCATGAGGACAGGGGCTACTCATGATGAAGCTCTCTACAAAGAACTTCTCTTCAAAAATTCTCTCTAATCTCCAAAACCCAACTGTTTCCACTGCTGATGTGAATGTATGCTTGAGAGAGAGTAATCTAGTTTTCCAAAGATTTTCTCTGCAAACTGGCATCATAAAGTAACATATAGTATCTGTCACTCATTGTCTTTGAGTTTCAGCTAAAATGTCCATTTTAATATTCAGTTACTCATACCATATGACCCAGCAATCCCACTACTGGGCATATATCCTGAGAAAACCAAAATTCAAAAAGATACATGTGCCCCAATGTTCATAGCAGCATAATTTACAATAGCCAGGATATGGAAACCATCCATATGTCCATCAACAGATGAATGGATAAAGATGTGGTACATAGATACAATGGAATAGTATTCAGCCATAAAAAGGAATGCATTTGAGTCATTTGTGATATGGATGGACCTAGAGCCTGTCATACATAGTGAAGTAAGTCAGAAAGAGAAAAACAGATATTATATAGTAATACATACATATGGAATCTAGAAAAGTGGTATTGATGAACCTGTTTAGAGAATGGACTTGTGGACATAGCAGGGGAAGGAGAGGGTGGGATGAATTGAGAGAGTAGCGTTGACAAATACACACTACCATGTGTTAATCAAAGAAGTTAATTCTGTCTGGTCTCTTCATTCTTTTTGGTCTTGTTCTTCCTGATTTCAAAGTGTTTGGATCTAAGAATGAAAGGCTGATGCGTGTGTCATTCAAACCAACCAACTCAGATCATGTGTTCTGACTGTAATATAATAAGATTGGAACTCATAAGAGAAGGATAGTGTTAGTTGCTCAGTCGAGTCTGACTCTTTGCGATCCATGGACTATAGGCTCCTTTGTCCATGGAATGCTCCAGGCAAGAATACTGGAGTGGGTAGCCTTTCCCTTCTCCAGGGGATCTTCCAGATCCAGGTATCAAACCTGTGTCTCCTGCATTGCAGGCAGATTCTTTATCATCCAAGCCACCAGGCAAGACCTAATAAAAAGCCCCATACAAAAAGACACATGGATTTGGAAATTTATACAACATTTCTGAATAACTCATAGGACAAAGAGGTCATGCCAAAGTATGGAACATTTAGAACTGAATGATGAAAAAGCTCCATATCAAAATTTGTGAGATATGCCTGAAGAGGTACTTAGAGGAGATTTTGTAGTCTCGAATGCATATTTTTAAAAAGAAAAGAATTTAAAGGCAACAAAGTGAGCATCTGTCACAAGTTAGGAGAAGAAACAAGAAAATCAAAGAGTAGAAGGACAGAAATAATAAATAATAAAATTAATAGTAATAAATAAAATAAATAGTAGAAAGAGCAATAAAACAGACCAACCTCTAGCAAGATTGATCAAGGAAGAAAATAAAAAGAGAATCCCCCCACCAAAAAAAAACATAAAAATAAATTCTTAAAGGACCCGATTACAAATTCAGTAGATATTTAAACATCATAAGGAAATGCTACAGAAAACTTTATGCCAGTCAATCTGAAAATCGAGATGAACTGAAAAAGATAAATTGCCAAAACTGTCTAAAGATGAAACAGAATACTGGGTTAGAACCATAATCAGTGAAAGCATTAGATCCTGACAGCTCTATCATTGTTTGATCAAGCCCTCAAGCTTTGGATAACTCCTGCATTATTAAACGTCCCCCAAAATAAAGAATGAGTAAAAGTGCCCCAATTCATTTCATGAATAGGACAGATTGTGAGAAGGAAAAATTATAGGCCAATCTCATTTATAAGCAAATATGAAAATAAAAAATATATTAGCAAAGTAAACAAAGTATGAAAAAATTGATCATGACTAAGTAGAGTTTACTCCAGTTCAAAAGATTGTTCTAACAGTTAAAAATCTATTAACTGCTTCCCAAAATAAGTTATCCAAATGGCCAATAAGCACATAAAAAGTGCTTATTATCATTAGTCATCAGAGAAATGAAACAGAAATTAAAATCATGATGAGATACCACTTTATATTCATTGGAAAGGCTAAAATTAAAGGCAAACAATACTAAGTGTTGACAAGGATATGGAGCAACTGGAATTCTCATGCATTGCTCACTAAAGTAAAAACTGTTAAAACTACTTTAAAAGGTCATTTGACAATTCCTTATAAAATTATATTTTTAAATATTCAAAATTCTTATATACCTATATTTCATTGACCAGAATTATGTCCTACACCACAATTGCATAATAAATACAATGAATTATTATTATAAAAAATTAATCTCAATATTAATTTGCTAACTCCTACTGTATATGAGAGAACATGTGAAGTATATATAACCAACAAATGAGTATCATCAAAATATGTAAAGAAAAATACAAGAATAATCCAATGAGAGTCAATTCTTAAAGCAGAAACTCAAATGGCCAACAAACACATGAAATGAAGCCCTGTTCACGTTTAGGAAAGTGTAAATTAAAACACAAAAACTCACCAAGTTATCGAGCTATCAAACAAGTAGGGATAAAGCCATTCCAGGTAGAAGAACAGCATGTGCAGACACACAGAATACTATGAGAATATTTATACCCCCTTTTGTGCATCTATCTGAAGAGAGCAGCAAAAATTTTACATGCAAGTGAACAAATCTGGACACTGAGATGCTTTTCCTCTGCACTCATTGGCACAAACCCACATGAAAGTCCAGTGACAGCAAATAAAGGTTCTCCAGTCCCAGGCACTCCCAGAATTCTGGTGGCTCTTTCTCCTGGGGTATGATTATCTCCTCCAACAAAATCAAGTGAGTCCCAAACCCCTCATCCATTTGTCCTGTGATGACAAGACTCCCCTAGACGTGCCTGAATCAGACCAAACCAGCAGTTAGGATTACTTCCTGCCTTTCTCTTGCAAAGGTCCCCACTACCCAGACTGGTTTCAGCAGCATCTGACCTTTGGAGGATCCTTGCGCCAAGTCCTGTGTGCTGACCTTTTCTGACGTAGTAGTAGATTGTAGCTGAGGCTACATTACCTCAGAAATCCAAACCAAAGTCAAAAATAACTTGTATTAATAAAAAATAGAGAGCAGCAAAGAAAAAGTAAAGTCATTATACAGTTCAGTGTGTTCTCAAAGAGCAAAATATTCTTCCATTGTCTATCTTTTATATTACTGTCTCTATTTGATAAAAGCATTTCTAAAATTCAGTGAAATTTTCCTAGTTAAAAAAAAAAGAAATGCAGGTAATCATGAAAATGAAAATGCTTCGCCTCAGAAAGTGGAGATCGGAGTGTACAATGTATGATTCGGGGCATCACTTAAAATATAGTGTAACATATAGTGCTGCTGCTGCTAAGTCGCTTCAGTCGTGTCCAACTGTGCAACCCCATAGACGGCAGCCCACCAGGCTCCCCCATCCCTGGGACTCTCCAGGCAAGAACACTGGAGTGGGTTGCCATTTCCTTCTCCAATGCATGAAAGTGAAAAGTGAAAGTGAAGACGCTCAGTCATGTCTGACTCTTAGCAACCCCATTGACTGCAGTGAGATAAGAACAAAAACATCAGAGGCCTAAATAAAATCCTCAGGTGGAAGAAAGAACAGGAGGATTGGGGAGCCAAAGAAAAGCCAGCCCCAACCTCTAGAGGAGGAGAAGACCTCCATTGCCTGCAGAGCCCAAAACTGCGTGGAGTTGGTTATAAGAATGGAAAGAACAGCCCACAATGGGGATTAACACAGTAACTCACCCATTGAACTAATTATATCTTGTTTGAATGTTAAGGGTCATGGGGTCAGGGGCAAAACTAAGATGCACCCATCAGTGGGACTCTCTCAAGCTCTTCTTTTAGAACTAAATAGCAACAGCAGAAAAAATACAAAAGGGACAGGTTTTGAAGGCCAAGCTGAAAAGCAGGAAGAAAATGAGGTAAGGTAGCTATTGTAAGCAAGCACATTAAGGTAATGTGTGTATAGGAGCATAAAAGCTGCTGGAGGGTTTTCACTCCATGCCCCTCTAAGCAGAAGGCCTGGGGGTGGGGTGGGGGGGTGGCGGCGAGCACATTCTGGAGGCTCCATACCCCTGGGGGAGCTGAGAGTGACTGTTGGGGCCTCACTGGTCCATCACTTCCCCCTAAATCAGAATGAGCCCAGATGACCCGGGTGAAGCCAGGTGGTGTTTCTCGCCCTCTGTTACAATCCCCCTATGGTGTCATTTTAGGTATTTTTCCCTAATTGTCCCCTGATGGAGTTCAGTGCCACAGATCTGCTGTATATCTGTTTGTGTAATGCATGTATCTCTGCGCTGCCTACGTCAAAAGAGTCAGCATTTTTGTTGCCTCCCAAGAACGTTTTTCAATCCCTTAGGAGTGATGTGCTCATCAAGGATGCTCAGCCTAGGCCCGTTAACACTTCTCCCCCAGCTTGCCTCGGATGGCTTCTTGTAACCACAATCCATAGTCTAAATTAAATTCTATTTTTATAGAACAAGGACAACAGGTAAATTAGCCAGGAATAGATTTATTATCCTGATCTAATCATGACAGTCTATAATGGCATTCACGTACATCTAGTGGCAAGTAACAGAACTGCAGGAATACAAGTAAAATTATTTAGGAGAAGCAGCCCTAAAACGGTTTTGTGTTTATCACAAAAATATCACACATGGAAGTCCCTCCTCATCTTTTTGTTTGTGTGTTTGCACCGGGTTAGTTGCAGCACACTGATTCTTCTACAATCCCTATCGTGGCATGTAGAATTTTTTTAGTTGCAGCAGGCAAACTCTTAGTTGCAGTATGTAGGATCTAGTTCCCTAACCAGGGACCAAACCCCAGCTGCCTGCTTTGGGATCGTGGAGTCTTATCCACTTCCCCACTAGGAAAGTCCTTCTCCCCACCTTGAAGACCATTCCTAGAGTCTATATTCCACATAGCTTTATCAGCCAAGAAGGCTGTGTCATACTTTCTGAGCCACAGTCATGTGGAATAAAAAATAAGTTTTTGGAGAAGGAAATGGCAACCCACTCCAGTATTCTTGTCTCGAAAAGTCCGTGGACAGAGGAGCCTGGCGGGCTGTAGTCCATGGGATTATATGACTGAGCATGTGTGCATCAGGGAGAGGGTTGGTAGCAATAAACGGGTAGAAAAAATAAAGAAGTTTTTGCTTTTATAAAATTTTCTGAATTCAAACTGTAATATAAAATTTAATGTATGTATTTTCGGGGGGGCCATATTGTCTCAATATCCTGATCTAGCATCCTAGAGATGGGGGCAGAGTATCCATTGGAAAATCACTCTCCTGGAAAAACTGACTTAATGATCATGAGATAAATATCTCAGAGAAAGCTTGAAAACAATTGATTAAAGTCAACCACACAGCCCATTGGTTCCAAAGCATCCATTCACTTGCTTGATTCAATCAAATCTTTCCAGACTGGTTTACAGTATAACAACAGTCCTCATAGTTACCATCATTCCAGTAACCGAGAAGTGAGTGTTGCTTGTTGTTCCCATTATCCAGCTGTGGAAAATGGGGCGTATGGAAAATGAGACCCATTCCTTGCCCAAGCTCACAAGACTAATGAAAGTGGTGGAGCTGCAATTCAAATGTAGCTCTGCCTGACCCCAAAGCCCACATTTTAACCACAGCGCAGGCCCTCCGTTTGTGTAGACAAAGCCTAAGCTGTGTCGCTCAACTTTGTGGGGTTTTGAAGAATTCAGACCAGAGCGCCATTCTTCTAAAACCAAGCAGCTTGGAAAAGCCACTGTGAAGATTTGTTTTCGAATTTGAGACCCACTCCGAGAGGGTGTGCTCAGAGCTCAGCAGACAATGAAAAATCGTCCGTGGCTCTTCCCTCTGACAATCGGTGCGCGGAACTCCCGCTCTCCATCAGCCTCCCGGCTTCAGCCGCTCACAGGGCTCTCTGCTTTGCATGCAACTGCACAGAGGCAATTTATTTTCTCATTGGAAATGGTGATGCCGAGAGAGCAGAGCCGAGTCACACACGGGGGAGCCACCACTATAGGGAACAGAGCGCCTTCCAGCTTGACTTAGCTGCCATCTTTTAGGCTGCTGTGAGAGCGGCAAGAATGGTGCATACAGGATCCCTGTCTCAAGCAGGATTGAGAGTGTCTCAAATCCCTGCCTTCTTAGCGAGAATAATGGCCAGGGCTCGTGGGGGAGAAAGGGAGGGGAACCTCTCTCTTGAAACTCTGACTACTGTGCTCCTTAAAGATGGATTAGCATTTCAGAGATTTATTCAGTTTCTTGGGTAGAGAAGCTGACTCACAGATACTATAAGTTTGGGCGTGATAGCTTAGCGCTAAATCTGTGTCCTTAAGCAGAATTTCAAACCAATAATTTTGAGAAGGCGTAATGGAGTGCTGTGATAACCCAAAACTCCATAAATAATGAGTCACACACTCCCCTTACCCGAGAGTCAAGCATCAAACACCTTCAGCCATCCAGAGCATCTGAAAACACACAAGTATCCCCAGCAGTTACCCTGCACAGGCAGAAATTAAACAGCCAGGGAGAGCGGAAGAGGGCCGATTACAAGAAGATTGACATGATTGGTGGGTTTGCAGTGAAAGGAGCTCCTTCATAGGTAAGCACTGGCTCAAAAAATCAAATGCCATTAAAGAACATAAAGAAGGAGTGAAGAGAAAAGGAGAAGAACACACAAAACCCAAATCCTAGAGAATCATACTAATACTACTAGCACTGTCGGATAGAAATACATGAGCCACAAATGCAAGCCACATGTGTAATGTTAAATTTCCTAGGAGCCACACTACAAATAAAAAGGAACAGGTTAAACTAATATCAGTGAATCATTTTACTTAACATACCTAAGATACCATTTCAAATTATAGCCCATATGTTTTCAATTACTGAGATTTTTACAATCTACTTTTTGTACTAAGTCTTCAAAATCCAGTATGTTTTTTACACTTACAACACAGCCCAGTTTGGACTAGCCACACTTCAAGTGCTCAACAGCCAAATGTGACTAGTGGCCCATGAATGAATGGAAAATTCTTAGTTGTATAAGCTCAAGGGAATCACAAAGAGTGTTACAAGGACATTGCTTATGAGTGGTGAAAAATTGTAAACAACTTAAATGTTCATCCAAAGGTGACTTGATTATTTAATTTTACTATATTAAATCATGAAATACAAAACAGCAATGAAAATGAATAAATTGAATCTAAATATACAACCAGGGTATTGCTCCAAGACAGTATTGAATGACAAAAGCAATCAGCAAAATCACACCTACACTGTACTATTTAAGTAAAGTTTTAGCAATACCCCCTCAAAAAAGCCATATATTGCTTTTTTGAAACAAACATGTGGAATGCAGCAAAAATTTAATGTCAGAAGAAATATGCACCAGTTTTGAAAAAAGTAGTTAATTCTGGGAAAAGAGAAAAAGGAAGGAGAGAGAGAAGAGGATTTTAAGATACAAGGAGTCCTCCACTGAATATGTAATGTTTTATGTATTCAAAAAAATAATCTAGTACAAATGAAGTGTTAATATTGTGAAATGTCAGAGGTGGGTACGAATGCTCTCATTAAATTATTCTCAGTTTTTTTCTGTACGTTTGATATATTTCATGAAAGAAGAGAGGGAGGGAGGCAAAAAGAACACACATCATCACAATAGAAACAAAAAGAGATGAGATAGCTGGAGCAAGGCAGCACAGGCCTGAGTCCTGTTCTCCCTGCCTCTGTGGACAGTGGGACCCATTTGGCATTCAGTAGTAACACAAGGGTTTGTTGCATCCCTTCCAAGTACAAATGCTGTGGGGCTTTGAGAGATGCTCACAGCTGTAAAGCTAGTGGGGAAAAAATGTTTTATATATATACATATGTATATATGCATATATATATATATGCATATATATATATATATATACACAACTGTGTATTCTTTTGTTCTTCATACAGCCTATGAAGGCAGAAGAGCATTTGGTTTGATTTCAAAGAATCTATTTTACAAGGTTTACTCAGAACTTTGAGCACATAAAAGCCCTCTGGAGCCCAGGCTGAGCAGATCCTCCACTTGGCAGTGACGGCTACCTGAGGAGCTCTCACACAGCCCACAGAGCCACACCCTGGCTTTATCACGTCAGGCAGCACCTCCTCATTCATCACTTTGAACTTAGCATGTCCAGTCCTGGTCCACAATCTCCCACCCTGCCATACAGGCCTATACACACATGCACACACACACACTACACTACACTCTTTTCTGCCTCCTCTCCTCCCTTCTAAGTGTGTTTGACTTTCAGCCCAGCAGTGATTCTGTGCATCTGATGTCCTCCACAAACCTGAAGAGTTTTTGTCCTTCGTCTCTTTCTGGTCATTTATTACAGATGCATCAAAACACTAATCCCAAGAGGTCCCCACTTTTAGCACTTCTCTATCCACGAGGCACCCATTTATCCCTAACCTTGATTGTTTCTGTCCCCGGTTCTTCTCTTAGATAAAAACGGCCTTCTCAGTTCCATGGAAACAGCTTTCAATGTTAAATGCTTTCAGAGATCTATTGTTTCCTGGGGGTTTTTTAAGCTTAAGCAGTTACCTGCATCACAACCATACAACTTCCTTTTGACACCCTCCCCAAAAAGGAAAAAGAAAGAGAAAATATGTATATTTGTATGATAAGCAAGGCACAAGCTCTCTTTCTAGAAACCAGTCTCCCTGTCTGACATATTCTTTTACACTCTCTGGTGAGTGAAATATTTCAAGTTTTCTAGGTATTCAAGGACCACAGGCCAGCCCAAGATTTTCAGGACCTTTGAACTTTCTGATGCATGATTTTTTATAAGCTGAATTCCTCTGTTTTCATTGGGAAATTTGGCACCACAGAGAAAGAACCCCATTTCCTTCAAGGAACAATTCTTACTTTATTCTTCTGGGTTAACAGAAATTTTCAGGATAAATTCATGTGCTATTTAATAAAAACTCCAAATAGTCTGTCATGGATCACAGAATTCTTTGAAATTCATTTATTTTAGTGAAGGTTAGCATTTTAGCTGTTCATAAATATAAACTATTGAGGAGGGAGAGGCAAAAAGATTTAATTTCTCACCATCCAAACAAGCATTTTTAAGCAATTCAAAAGAGTCTTGAAATTCCATGACTCTATTAAAGCTCTTTCAACTCATGAATATTATTTATACAAGTGGATATGTTAGCATTGCAGAAATAAAATCAGAGAAACTAAACAAGCTTCAATCATCTGAAAAACAAAAACCATGAATTACTGTTTAAGTGGCTCTTGAACAATTTAAGCATGTTGAAATAGAATTTCATCTTTTCCCTAGAAGCATCCAAGGATGAAACAGCAGGAAAAAACGTTCAGTCCTTCCTGATCTGTGCTCTGAGGAGTAGAAACTGTAGGGATTATATTCACTTAGAGACAACAGAAAGACAGGCGTTGTCTTCAAATAGAAGGGCCTATTCACCCACAGAGTTTTAGGGGTCTGGAGGCAAAGCACAAAACTGTCCTTTAGAGTAAAATTTTTAAGTCCCTTTTGAAAATCTTGTAACACGGGTTCTAGTTGAACAATGGATAGATTTTGTCTTGTTCTGTAATTTTCATACTTTGCTACTAGAACTATAAATGAATCTGTAACCCTCCGTGAGTGAGTTCATTCTTTCTCCAATTCTTGAAACCTTGCCTTCTTTAGATCTCTCTCCTTCCCTTTTATACCCTGTTTTCAGAGAGTATTCTGCTGAATTCATGCCTTAGGAAAATAACAGCATACTTTTGTCTTTGGCGCCCTCTTACGGTCACTTCATTTTTATAACAGCACCTGGAGTGTTTGTAAAGGAACTTTGTAGTTTTGAGACTGAAAGGCCATGAACCAATCCCCTGTGATTGTTTCGTATGGGATGCTAATAAGCCATTCATCTATCCAGAAAGGACAACACCTCAAACCCAAGCAGGCCTAAGTGACACCCCTTCTACTTTAAGTGATGCTCCTTCTCCCCCTGCTGTGCACAGGATGAGAAATGTCCACATTTCTAGCTGTTATCAACTAATCCTAGCTTCTTCATCTTTCTGTATTTCTCACTCAGTCTGTTTCAGAAATCTTCTACTACAAGGGCCCAAAGACCCTGCATTCACAACAGTGAATCTTTTGCTGGTGAAACACATAAATCCTACGTAATGGGCACGTGTGCTGGTCCCACTGCACCCAGCACCATCCTTGGAGCCCTCTTCTCCCTGTCTCACACTGACCCACCCAGCAGACCCCGCCTACCCTCCAAGCTGCATCTGAAATGCTGCCTCCTCTCACCTCCTGGGGTGGGCGTGGCTGCCCCTTACCTCACAGTCCCTCCATAATTCATACACATCTCCATAATAGTAATTAACGAGTTGCACACTTTCCGAAGTGAGTTCTAGAGAATTCACTTCCTGTTCCATAGGATGCTCCAAGGAAAACAGGGTTCTGTGAACAAACGCCTCTGAACAATGGAACATACTATATTCCCTTGATGAATAGCGTGCACAGAACTAGGTCTGGGGAAACACTGCTTTTCTGTCACATTGGCAGAACTGAGTCACCTTTGAGGAGCCGTATCTCTGTATCCTGAGGGCAGAATTAGCAGAGCTGACGAGAATCTTTATTTTCCTGCTGACCTTTCCTCTCTGTGAGGCCAGCCCTCTGTGGGACACTCTGACTCTCATCGAGAGCTCTGAGAACCCCACTAAGTCAGACTCACCAAGGCCACCTCACATCTCTCGGTGGCCAGGAGCTGACTTTCTTGCCAACCACTGTCTTCCTAATGCTCTGTCCCCAACCCCTTGCGGTCTACACAGACGTCAGAAACTTATTCAGCCCCGGGTCTTTGCCACAGGATTTCCTGATTCTCCTGTCAGTCTGAATGGAGACTCCCATGGGTCTCCACAGATTCCTTCTGCCTTGTCACAGTCTCACCACCCCTGTCCTACCCTCATCCACATGCCACAAACACTCAGCCCCGTGGCAGAAAACACCTCTCTCTTCAAGGAGAATAAAATGGCATCTTAGTCAGTTCTATCTCCCAGTATCTCCAGAATCTCCCCCACTTCTTTTGACCCCACAACACAAATTCAGGCTACCTCATCGCGACCCTTGATGGCAATACAGATCCCCTGCCTCCATCCTTTCCCATATCCATTCAAAGCATTCTTTTTAAAAGATGAATCTGGTCATGTCACTCCCCTCTGCAAAAGCTTGTAATACCTGCTTGTTGTTTGGATCAACACCAAACCCCTCCACAGCTGAGGCTCTGCCGAGCCCTCCATCCTTGTCTCCCCAACTCTCATCCAGCATGGTACAGCCACATGGATGTTTCTTAGGTTCCTAAAATATACCACTTTTCTCCCTGCCCAGCAGACACTATGCCCCCTGGCTGGAGCCCTCTTCCCGATGTCCTTCACATGTCTCACCACACGCATTCTTTGCTCTCAGATAAAGCTCACCTCCTCCAGAGGCCTGACTCACATGAACCCCTGAACTAGGGTCTGACCCTCCCCCAGCAGAGTCTCCCTTTACTGCCTGCACACATTCTCTGCTATAAACCTCATCTCAGTTGAATTAAGTAACTGCTTCATGTATTCTGATTTGTTAATGTCCATTTCCTCCACTCAGGGCAGACATTAGGGCTGCAGACGCCAGGTCTATCTGGCTCAGCTCTCCATCCCCAACCCCCGGCACCAGAACTGGCACAAGGCAGTGTTTAGTGAACATTTGTTGAATGATGGGAATTCCCTGGAGGGCCAGTGGTTAGGACTCTCAGCTTCCACTGCAGGGGCCATGGGTTGATCCTTGGTCGGGGAACTAAGATCCTACAAGCCACATGGCATGGCCAAAAAATGATAATAATTAAATAAAACTTTGTTAAAAATTTTGTTGTTGTTGAATGAATTTGGATCAGGCAATTTCCTTGTACTCACAGAATATTCACTTTTCTCCCCAACAATAATTTTATGACCTGTTCCAGCATGAAGCCTCCTAAGATATCATACCAAATAAACCATTTCTCTATGCTTCCTGAAAATAACTGATTTCTCTGTGCCAAATTTGAATCAAGCCTAATTGAACAGAATTGTACATCACTGGAGGAGTCTTTCTCTTCCACATTAGCAAACACCCTCCAACCGGGGTCAAAATTATGGTAAGAATCTTTTTCTTGTCTTCAGAGTTTCTAAATGCTTTTACGTGTATCATTGCTCAGTGTAAAATCATGTTATTCTTGCATTATTTTCTATATATAATTGCAAAGTACTGTTTGTAAGTGAGCTTTCCTTAGGATTTCAAAATTGTTCTTTGTGTACCAATACAGGTAATCAGATCATTAGAAATACCCTGGGCAGCTAGCACGTCTTTTCCCCTCTGCCTACTCACTTGTGCAAAAGCTGTCACTTTCAATAAAAAGCTTTGCTTGGGACTTCCATGGTGGTCCAGCGGCTAAGACTCCATGCTCCCAATGCAGGGGGCCCAGGTTCAATCTCTGCTCAGGGAACTAGATCCCATAGGCCACAACTAAAGATCCCACATACTGCAACTAAGATCTGGCATGCATGAATGCTCCGTTGCTAAGTTGTGCCCAACTCTTTGTGACCCTGTGAACTATAGCTTGCCAGGCTCCTCTATCGGTGGGATTTTCCAAGTAAGAATACTGGAGTGGGTGGCCATTTCCTCCCCCAGGGGATCTTCCTGACCCAAGGATCAAACCTGTGTCTCCTGAGAATCCTGTCATTTATAGGTGGATTCTTTACCACTGAGCCACCTGGGAAGCCCAAGACCCAGCACAACCAAGTAAATAAATATTAAAAAAAAAAAAAAAAAAAAACTTTGCTTGCTTAGGGAAAAAAGAAAGAAAGAAATATAATGGAAATTTTCAACACTGGCTGACAGAATATGGTAGAGCAGTAACTTCAAAGTTCTGAGGGAAATTTTATTCTCAGCCTTAAATTATTATACCCTCACACTTGACCAAACTATTGATTAAGAGTTAGGGTATAATAAAAAAATTTTCAGCTATTTAAGGATTTAAGATGTGGCTTCCCATATATCATTTCTGGAAAATCACTGGGAAGCTGGTTTGTCAAAAGGAGGGAGTAAACCAAAAAGAGAATAGCACAGGATTAGGAAACAAGCGACACAGACAAGGAGAGTGGGGGAAAGAGGAGGATGTCATTCATCCAGAGCCTGGAAAAAAAGTCATGCAGATGATAGCAGGGGAACTGCAGGTGAGGCACTAAGTATGGTCGTCCAGACTGTGTCCTACCCACAGACACGCCATCCAAAAGTTCCAGGGGACTGAATCCAGCCCACACGTGGCTCACCAAGTCTGATGGGGGGCCGAGTACCCCAAGGTTCCATATTAGCTTGTAGCCTCCCTGAAAAAAGGCTGTGGGATAAGAAGGTAGGAGGAGTGGACAGAATGTTTGGAACTCTTTAGGGTTTCGGAAAATTGTTGATATAATTATTGGACCACTTAGGGGAAAAAATCAGTCAATTGCTTTAGTTTGCTATGGCTACCATAACAAATACCACCAACTAAGGGGCTTAAAAAACAGAAATATATTTTTTCACAGTTCTAGAGGCTAGACATCCAAGACCCAGGTGTCAGCAGGACTGGTTTCTTCTGAAGCCTCTCTCCTTGGCTTGCAGACGACCACCCTCCCACTGTGCCTTCATGTGGTCTTTCCTCTGTATATATCTGTGTCCTCATTTCTTAATTTCCTTCTTATGGGCACCAGTCATACTAGATCAGGGCCCACTATAATGGCCTCATTTTCACTTGATCACCTCTTTAAAGTCTCTGTCTCCAAATACAGTCACATTCTGAGGTACTGAGGGCCAAGATTTTAACATACATATTTGGGGAGGACATAATTTAGCCCATAACAATCACATAGTAAACTAAGTAAATGAAATAAATAAACAAAGCAATTATCAACTCAAGGAAAAATAAAGGTTGTAGCAGAAATGATCATAGTAAACTATCTGGTCAGCAGCAAACAATATTTGCATTGTCATTATAATGTAAATGCTAAGTTTAGCCAAGCTTTGTACCATTAAGATAATAGGGGTAGCAATAATGTAGAAGATAAGAGGGGTCACCATAAAAGAAATTACATAGCAGATAATATTTAAAACAGGTGACTCAAGGAACAGTAGAACAAGACTATTTAGAGATGTAGTGGTAAACACTCAAAAAAGCAGCTTAAAGTGGTTAAAAGTAGTTGTATTTGGTGAGATGGAATTGGGAGGCAAGAGCTAGAGGAAGGAACTACTAAACTGTATTATAAGTTTTCTGTAATTTAATGTTTTAACTGTGAAGATATTACTGTGGTTAAAAACTAAGGTTTTTCTAGTTTAACTTTCAAGTAACTCAAATTTTAACACATCTGGGAGACCACTGACACAGACTCATACTACTAATTTCTTTGTGTGCAAAATTCAGAATAATCTTCTCTCACCTCTATTTAATTAAAATACATTCCAAGTTGTAAAAACAGCTATCTAAAATCTTCTACCTTTTGCAACTACTTATTCATATGGATTGAAATTTTCACAATATTTGCAACCCAAAGAATATACAGAAATGAACTGGAATTCTGAGGTTGTAAAGCCACAGTAAGGATCTGTAACCTGATCTTAAATGTACGGATTCAAGAAAACCAACTCACTGTTCTCATTAACTTTATAATAAATAAATGTGTGTTTTTCCTAATATAAACATATTCTAATAAAATGCTGCTTTTTCGCTTCCATTAAATTTTTTTCAGATAATAGCAGGGAAGACATTTGGTAAAGTTGGTCTTACCTGGGAACCCCCTTTCCCTCTGTCCTTAGCCAAGGGCACCTTGTAATAGTCCATCTCTCCTCCTAGTTTTGTAAGTCATGCAGCTTTGGAATTCCAAGGTTTGATATTAATTTTTACATAAGCAATACAATGAATGATCTTTTCAGCTCCTTTATGATATTCACATGCAAATGTACAGACAAGATTCTGACCCAGGGTCAGCTGGATAAAAATTCTTGTTCTTTATAGAACTATGCTCAAACAGTTCTTAAAATCTTAGTAGCAAAACCAGGTAATAACTTTATGCTGATGTGAAGAAAAGCATCCTTGAAGAGTTTCTAATCAAAGCTCCTGTTCAAATGCAAGTTAATTCTTGAAGTTTCCTTGAGTTCAAGATGGTCACCAAGCTATCTGCTAAGTGTTGCTGTAGTTACTTGCTTACTGAGGAAATAGCAGAGAGGATTACACATGTCTGTGACCCCTTTCTTCCCTGTAAAATGCGCAGGGACTTTGGCATTAAGTACCCAGAGGGGACCCAATTTTTTTAGAAACAAGCTCCACTAGGGCTTCCCTGATAGTTCAGTTGGTAAAGTATCCACCTGCAGTGCAGGAGACCCCTGACCCCTGGGTCAGGAAGATCCACTGGAGAAGGAATAGGCTACCTGCTCCAGTATTCGTGGGCTTCCCTTGTGGCTCAGCTGGTAAAGAATCCGCCTGCAATGCAGGAGACCTGGGTTCAATCCCTGTGTTGAAAAGATCCACTGGAGAAGGGAAAGGCTATCCACTCCAGTATTCTGGCCTAAAGGCTACCTGCTCAAGTATTCTGGCCTGGAGAATTCCATGGAGAAGTCCATGGAAAAGTCCATGGAGTCACAAACAGTTGGACATGACTGAGCAACTTTTACTTTCGAAATTTCACTTTCAATATGACATTTGTTTACATTAAAGAGCTGAGTTTTCAGGGCTAGAGAGGACTTGTAATATCTTCCAAGAGAGCAATATTCACCACTGGAAGTTTCTACCTGATATTTAGGAAGGCCTTCAATCACCACCATTGTCATCACTAGTATTCCTTCTCACTACGGTGCACAAACTGTAGTAAGTTACTTCAGGCACAGATAAACCTCTTCTCTCACATTTTTAATAAGCTAAAACTTTATATTTTGTGAATAAAAAATGCAATGGTGTATTAAGACTGGCAATGGTAAACTTGAATGCCTGCAGAGACCTGGCACATAGTGTATGTAAGGAAGGCACGTATAAAGAACACACCGTCTAAGTCTGTCAGAGAATGAACAATGGCTTCTGCCCTTTTCTTGATCTTGAGTCTCTTTCAGCACTTCTCATTGGCTGAACGTGACTGGAATTCAGCTGGGAAGTGAGTGTTGGAATTGTAGTTAGCAGGTGTCTGGCCCACTGTGATTACAGAGCAGAACATAGATGGAGGCCATGGAGCTGAGAGTCAACAGGCAGACAACCAGCCAAATGTCCAGTCAGAAGAGGGTCATGACCTGAGGCCACCTATAGGTGGGAATGGGAAAAAAAAGTCACATTCCAAAGCAAGGACTGATGAAAGACTAGGTTTCTAAGAGTTGGGGCAGCCACTATCTTTTTCAACTGATCGTTGCCATGTTAAAATGAGATTCCAATTTTGCTAAATATTCTAACTTTTCAAGAGAAATTAAAAATCTTGATGTTTATGGAAATGTCATAATTTGCATTCAGCAACCAATTCAAACTTGTTTTTATGTGTAAGTTTTGCAAAATAAGGTTGTGGTCTTGACTCACTCCCGGGGTGTTAGTTTCAACCTCTAGTATCAACCAATGGCAATAGATTCTTTTTTCATTCATCAAGTCATAAACCATATCATACACTGTTCACCAACACTTGTAAGTAAAATGGACACAGTGTTCACCAACCTAAGCTCTCTCAGCTCCATGCCCTCTATCTATGTTCTGCTCTGTAAGTATCACAGTGGGCTAGACACCCTCAAACTATAATTCCCACACTCATTCCCAGCAGAATTCCAGTCTTGTTCAGCCAATGAGAAGCACTAAAAGAGTCTCAAGAGCAGGAAGAAGGCAGAAGTCATTATCCATTCTCTCTCTGTCTCTCTAACTTAGGTCTCCTGTCTCTGTCCTTTTCACTCTCCCACCTTACCCCTTTGAGTTGTCCATCCCAACAGTGGCCAAGCCTCAGTCTCCTCCCAGTTCCAGATCACTCTATTTCCCCTTTATTCCCTCAAAGCCCTGGAATGCTAGTGATTTCCTGAAGCTACTACTATTTGGATAACCTCACTTCCCTCTATTTTGTTTTTCCAGCCCTTCCAGCACCCTTATTACCAATTCCTAGATAAATTTTCTCATTTGAACTGCCTGTGTCAAACCTGACTATTTGAGTACTCACACATGTCTGCATATATGCAGTTGTATAAATAATGTTTGGTCATGAAAGTTGCTTTTATCTGCAAGGAGTACCTTGCATCCATGCCATTCTTACTAAAACTCCAGAGACCTTCCATTTCAAACTCAAGTTAGCTGCCACTCCATCAAAAGCTCCTGCAGTGGAGAGTAAGGCAGTGTTTCCTAGTTTTGTCTTATGATGCAAACTGCTTGGGACACTTGTTTGAGAACAGTTTCCCAACCCTTCCCTAAATCTAGTGACTCAGATCTCTTGGGGAGTAGCTTAGAAATCTGTACTTTTGACAAATACCCTATGTGATTGTAACTCTCAAGGAGCTTGGAAAATTCTTGTGAGCATCACCCATATCTGTGGGTGACTCCTGTGCCCATTAACAATTGAGGTCCAATGTTAACTAAGCTTATTGATAGAACCATTTCGCAATAAATGTCATAAGCTGTACATCTTAAATTTATATAGTTCTTTATGTCAATTATATCTCAAAACTGGGGTGAAAAGAGGCAATAGTTTCATTGAATGTGAGAGTCAATGGTAGATCAATAAAATAATTATCAGAAAGAAACATTTTAAACAAATGGATAAATAAAAGTTAATAATTGAGATCTTCTGCCCCAGAGAGTTATCTTGGCTTAAATGGGCAACCCGAGCCAAGTCTCCTTTTGGTATAGATGAAAAACTAACAGTCACTAGCAGCTTTTCTTTACTAAGACAAAATTCAGTTCAGTTCAGTCACTCAGTCGTGTCCAACTCTTTGCGACACCATAGGCTGCAGCACGCCAGGCTTCCCTGCCCATCCCAACTCCTGGAGCTTGCTCAAATTCAGATCTATCAAGTTGGTGATACCACCCAACCATCTCATCCTCTGTGATGGTTGTGGTGGTTGTGGTGATACCACCCAACGACCCGTCCTTTCTCCTCCTGCCTTCAATCTTTCCCAGCATCAGGGTCTTTTCCAGTGAGTCAGTTCTTTGCATCAGGTGGCCAAAGTATTCGAGCTTCAGCTTCAGCATCAGTTCTTCCAGTGAATATGCAGGACTGATTTCCAAAATGGTATAGATAGCAATGCAATTATCTCATCATTTTAAGCCTGGGACTATTTCATTGAGATGAATGGGTTTGGGAATTGGAAAGACTTAGATTTAAATACCAGTGATATCAGTTAGTAACTATATGACATGCAACAAGCAGTGCAATCTCTTAGAGATTCCATCTTTAATAAAATTAGAATAATGCCATTTACTTCACAGAGCTATCCTGAAGATTAAGTAAAAATATGTGTAAATTATCTAACATGGTCCCTGGCCCATAAAGGGTATCCAGTAAATATTGGTTTCTTTCCTAAACCATAAGAAGAATGCTGAATCTGCGGTAGATTTGTCTTGTGTCAACCTAACTTCACTAGAACTACATTTCCCAAAATTCCTTTTCCTGCATAATCCTGAGTTAGCAGAGAGCTCAAAAGACATTTTGCTGGAGATTCACAAGATGGTAACTCAGCTGGTAAAGAATCCACCTGCAATGCAAGAGACCCCAGTTGGATTCCTAGGTCAGGAAGATCCACTGGAGAAGGGAACAGCTACCCCCTCCAGTAGTCTGGCCTGGAGAATTCCACAGACTGTGAAGTCCATGGGGTCGCAAAGAGTCAGACACAACCAACCGACTTCCACTTTTCACTTTCACAAGGTGGAAGTATCAGCTATATTGCCTATACATAATAAATGAGTAAATATGAATAAACAAGCTGTAGTAAGTGAAAAGGGGTGATCTGATAGGAAATAAATGGAGGGTAGGGGAGCACTGATTTGCCATCTTACACAAGATGGTCTAAGAAGGCCCCTCTGAGGAAGTATTTGTCCCCTGATCCTAATGCCTCAAAGATAGCTGACAGTCAAGCTAAGAACTGGGAACAGAACAATCCAGGCAGATAGAACAGCAAATATAAAGGTTACAAGACAGGTCTGAGCTTGGCTATCTTGAGAAACAGAAACAGGCCCAGCATGTCCCTGGTATTTGAAGTAAAACAGAATGAATGCCACAAGGAGATGGTGGAGACCTGGGCAGAGGGCTTTGTGAAGCCACATATTTTTTTTAAGTGTGGATTTTTTTCTAAATGCAAGGACCCCACTGAAGAGTTGGGTAACATGATGTGACATCTCTTTTTTATGTTTGTTTTAAAGATCACTTCTTTCATGTTTTGTATATTGCCAAATATTCTCTATGTCAGAGGGTATCAAAGGTTGGAGAATATAGAAAAACAGGAACATTCAGAGTGCTGGTGGGAACGTACTGTCATGTTGAAGAGCAGTTTGACAGTTTCAGGTAAAATTGAAAATGCATTACTGTAGGATCTGGCACTTCTATTCATTGCTGGTATCTGCCAGAGAAATTCTTAGACAGTCTGTCTTTGGTACCTGCCACTCCCATTCTTCCCCAACTACCCATCACAGCAGCTAAAGAGACCTTGAGGCATATTAAATTTTTCAGAGATAGACACAATAATACTTCCCACCTCACATACTCTTTTGCAATGTGACCATGCCACTCCTCCACAGGAAGTGAAATCTAAAACACATCTTATGAATCTGGTCTGACCTCAAACACTAGCTTGAACAGTGAGGCAGAAGTAACATTCTGGGATTTCCATGACTAGTTTGTAAGGAGTCTTGCTGCTTTGGTCTCTTGGAAGTCTTCTCCTTTAGAATGCTCACCCTATGAACCTTCCTTCCATGCTTGAGAGGCTCAAGCCACGTGGAGAAGCCACTTGTGGGTGTTTCAGTCAATACCCAAGCTGAGGACCCAACCAACAGTGAAAATCAAATGCCATCTGACTGAGGGAACTCCAAGAAGAACTGCCCAACTGAGCCCAATCAATTCACAGAGCCATGAAAGATAATAGTAAATTATTTTAAGTCACTAAAAAGAAAGAAAATATATAAATATATACAATGGAATATTTTTCAGTCATAAAAAAAGAATAAATCTCACCATCTGTGACATGGATGAACCTTGAGGGCATTATGCTAAATGAAGTTAGTCAGATAAAGAATGATATTTAAGCATGTGCTTGTAGACTTGCAAGAATGACCCACTTGTAAGGGAAAGGCTGAAGAGATGGGGAGGAGGAAAAGAGATTGCAGGAACAGAGTTCTGAGTAAGGTGAGAGGAGAAAGGGGTTCAAGTACATACTGAAGAATGCTTCTTCCACTGTAACAAAAAACAGAGAATGTCAGTATAGGGGCAGAAAGTTTTGAACATTTGATTGTGGAGAAACAAAAATGTACCTGAAAGATGCAATAAGGTCACTAACCAAAAGAGAAGGAAGAAAGATGTTGCAGGAAATTTGGTAAGAAAAGAGAGTAAAAGTGAACCCACTATGAAAGAGGCTAGGATTTCAGACCTAGCACCCAAGTACTTATTTTAAATCTGTGATCACAAATTTAAGTGAGAATGTATTTTTTATGTTTAATGTTCTGCTGCTCTTGTGTAAGCAGATAATTGAGTTTAGCTAGGCTTGGAGTAGACAAACAATGGGAAAGAAGGGAGATAAAGGCAAAGGTGTTGAAAATTTTTGCAACCTAGAAAAAAACAAATCCTGGTGGACCTATGGGACATAACAAAGATCCAACATTCACATCATTGGTGGTACTGGAAGGAAAGAAGGAAGAGGGAAGGGTTGATAAAGTCCTCAAAGAAAGTATGACTGGAAACTTCTGAACTTTGGCAGAAGACAGAAAATGACAGATTTAAGAAGATACCCTAAACAGTATAAACCCAAATAAATCCATGTCAAGTCGCATCATAATTCAAATTCTGAAAACTAAAAACAAAATTGAAATATTGAAAGCAGCCAGGAAAAAAACAACATCTTACCTATAGGGGAAAATAATTCAAATAGCTCATCAGAAATCATGGAAACCACAAGAAAGTGGCAGAATACTTTTAAGTGTTAAAAAAAGAAACATCAACCTAGAATTCCACACTCAGCAAAAATATCTTTCAGGAATAAAGGGGAAATCAAGACATTCTCAGATTAAGGAAAGCTAAACAAAATACTCCTAAGAGAAATGATAAAAGTGGAAAGTTTGGAAAATCATAAAAGAAAAAAGGACATGATGGGTAAAAATATGGGCAAGTAAAATAGATTTATTCTCCTCTGGAGTTTTCTAAATTATGATTGATGGTTGAAGGAATAATTATAGAACCATATGGTTCTAAATGTACATAGAGGAAATATTTAAGATAATATATTGTAATGGTAAATAATAAAAGGAAAAAATATAGGTGTTTTCTGTACTCCACTTAAATTGGTAAAATAACAATACCAATAGACTGATAAGTTATGTATATATAATGTGATACCTAGAGCACCCACTAAAAAGAAAGCTATAAAAATTTACTCTCAAAAGCACTATACAAAAAATCAAAATGGAATTTTAAAGAATCTTCAAGCAAACCAAAGTAAAAAGAAAACAGAGGGAACAAAGAGAAAACACAAAATAAAATGGCAGACATAAGCATAAATACATCAATGATTAGATTAATGAAGTAAGTCAGAAAGACAAATACTGTATATTACCATATACATATGGAATTTAGAAAGATGGTACCAATGATCCTACATTCAGGGCAGCAAAGGAGATACAGATGTAAAGAATAGACTTTTGGACTCAGTGGGAGAAGGCGCGGGGGGGATGATTTGAGAGAATGTAATTGAAACGTGCCCATTACCATATGTAAAATAGATGACCAGTGCAAGTTCGATGCATGAAGCAGGGCATCCAAAGCCAGTGTTCTGGGGCAACCCAGAGGGATAGGCTAGAGAGGGAGGTGGTTGGGGGGTTCAGGATGGGGAAAACATGTATATACCTATGGCTGAATCAAGTTGATATATGGCAAAAAAAAAAAAAAACATCACAATATTGTAAAGTAATTATCCCCTAATTAAAATAAATAAATTAAAAGAAAAATATATATCAAATATTAGATTAGATGTAAATTATTTAAATACACCAATTAAAAGACCAAAATTGGTAGAATGGGTTTTAAAATCTGACCCAATTTTATGCCTTCTATAAGAAATTGCTTTAAAGGTAATGATAAAGGCATGTTGAAAGTAAAAGAATACAAACCTATACATCATGCAAACATAATCAAGGTAAACAGGAGTAGACCTCAAAGAAAGAAAATTACCAGAGATGGGGAAGGATATTCTGTAATGATAAAAGGATCAATCCAAAAAAAAAAAAGGGTCAATCCACCAAGAAGACATAGCAATCTTAAATCTGTATGTAATAAAAAACAGAACTGAATCATTTGTGAAGCAAAAACTGAAAGGAGAAATAGACAAATCCACAGTTATTGCTGGAGACTTTGAACACCCCTCACTCAACAATTTATAGTACTAGACATAAAATAAGCTATACAGAGAACTCAGAAACACATTCAACCGACAGGATCTAACCAATTTATAGAACTGCTACTACTGCTGTTTAGTCATTAAGTCATGTCTGACTTGCGACTCCATGGACTGTAGCCCACCAGCTTCCTCTATCCATGGGATTTCCCAAGTAAGAATACTGGAGTGGGTTGCCATTTCCTTCTCCAGGGAATTTTCCCAATCTAGGGTTTGAACCCACATCTCCTGCACTGGCAGACAGATTCTTTATTGAGCCACCAAAAAAACCCTTTATAGAACACTCCACCCAATAACAGCAAAATACACATGCTTTTTAAGTGCTCATGGAACATATAACAAGACAGGTTATTTCTTGGGCTATAAAACAAGTCTCAACAAACTTAAAAGAACTGATATTTTAACAGTGTATTCTGCAACCACAATGGAGTCAAACTAAAGTTCAGTGACAGAAAGATAAAGGGAAGGACTTTCCTGGTGGACCAGTGGTTAAGAATCCACCTGCCAACGCAAGGAACACAGGTTCAATTCCTGGTCTGAAAAGATCCCACGTGCCATGGAGCATCTAAGCTCCTGCACCACAACTACTGGGCATGCACTCTAGAGCCCACGTGCCACACATACTGAGCCCATAAGCTGCAACTGCTGAAGCTGGTGTGTTCTAGAGCCTATGCTCGGCAATAAGGGAAGCCGCTGCAGTAAGAAGCCCATGCACCACAACTAGAGAGCAGTCCTTGCTCACCCCAAGTAGAGAAAGCCTGTGTGTGGCAACAAAGACCCAGAGCAACCAAAAAGAAAATAAATAAGATAAATTTTTAAAACTTTTAAAGTAACCACATGAAATCATTTTTAAAAAGAAAGAAAAAGGAAGATAATGGGGAAATCTCCAAACACTTGGAAATTAAACACACTTACAAATATAGTAAAGTCAAAGTCACTCAGTCATGTCCAACTCTTTGCGACCCCATGGACTGCAGCCCACCAGGCTCCTCTGTCTATGGGATTCTCCAGGAAAGAATACTGAAGGAGTTGCCGTTCCCTTCTCCAGGAGATTTTCCTGACCCAGGGATCGAACCCAGGTCTCCTGCATTGCAGGCAGACTCTACTATCTGAGCTACCAGGGCATACATACAAATAAGTTCTGTTCTAAGAGTGTGTTTGTAAGTCCAATTTGTTCATAAGACCAACAAAGTCAGCCTAGGTACCCAACTAACACAATCAGCTATTTAAAACTGTATTTTAATAGGTTTATAATATTTTTCACATAAATAATACATATAAAACAACAAATAAAATATTTTTAATCTTCCAATACATTATCTTGAAAAGTACAGTACAATGCTAGCATACAGAGGCTGGCATCAAGTGAACAGATAAGAAGCGTTTCTATCTGGAGGAGGTAGAGGAGATGGGGGATAATAGAGATGAAAGATCATCAGCTATAGGAAGTGGAGGGCAAGCTGCAATTTAACTCACAGTCTGACATTGTTCTGGTTCCTTGCTGGGTTCAATTCCATCTATCTTTTTGAAAGAACAATCCAGTGATGTCTGGTAGTAGTTCCTGTTTTCTCATCATAGATGACACAGTAGCACTGGATTGCATTCTGAGTGGCTGCTGCACCATTCATGTGCCATTCTACATTCGGGTCCTCTGCCTTAAAAACTAACAGTGCCTCCGCAGATACAGACAATCCCCTTTCTATTTCCTGCATCATGAATCTCTTTGGTTTCTTCTTCCTCTTGTCTGTCTTCATCCTTTCTCTGGACCTCTAACTCCATTAGGTCTTCATTAGTAAGCTCCTTGTGTTGCACAGCAAGGAGTTCAGGAAGTTGTCCTCTTGCAGAACTAGCTGGAAATGAAGACACTGTACTGTTGTACTCTATACAGCACAATACAGGAAAAGTACACAAAAGCACGACCACCTGTGGAGGATGCATGTGACAATGTATGCTATGCATGTGAACTAACGTAGGTGATTGGACATGCAAATGCAAGTTAGCATCTTCGAAAGTTTGCAACTTGAAGGTTCTTATGTAGGAGAATTACTGTAATCCATGGATCAAATTAGGAGTCTCAAGGGAAATCAAAATACAAATTGAACTGAATGGAAATGAGAGCACAACCTATCAAAATGTGTGGGACACAGCTAGGGCAGTGCTTGGAGGAAATTTTATAGCATTAAATGTACACACTGGAAAAAAACTGTCTAAAATCATTTATCTAAGCTCTCCACTCAAGAACAAAAAAAGAAACTCAAAGCAAGCAGAAGGAAAGACTTAATAAAGAGCAGAAAACAATGACACTGAAAACAGAAGAACAATAGAGAAGTCAATGAAACAAACAAGTGGTTCTTGAAAAGATCAATAAAATTGACAAATCTCTAGCAAGACTGAGAAGGAAAAAAGGAGAATACACAAGTTACCAGTATCAGAAGTTAAATAGAGAATATCGCTAAAAATCCTTATACATCAAAAGAAAAATAAAGGAATACCATGAACAACTCTGTACATGTATAGATAAAATGACCCACTTTCTCAAGAGACAAAAACTACCACAACTCACTCAATCTGAAAAAAGTAATTTGAATGGCCTTATAGCTATTAAGACAACTTAATTCACAATTCTGAAAGTGAAAGTGTGAAAGTGAAAGTCACTCAGTCGTGTCTGACTCTTTGCAACCCCACAGACTATACAGGCCATGGAATTCTCCAGGCCAGAATACTGGAGTGGATAGCCTTTCCCTTCTCCAGGGGATCATCCCAACCCAGGGATCAAACCCAGGTTCCCCTCATTGCAGGCAGATTGTTTACCAGCTCAACCACAAGGGAAGCCCAAGAGTACTGGAGTGGGTAAACTATCCCTTCTCCAGCGATCTCCCCAACCCAGGAATTGAACCGGGATCTCCTGCATTGCAGGAGGATTCTTTACCAACTGAGCTATCAGGGAACTACCAAAAAGAAACCTCTAGGCCCAAGTAGTTTCACTGGAGATTTTTACCAAATGTTTAAGGAAGAATTAACACCAACTGTACACAATCTCTTCTAGAAAAAAGAAGAGAAGGGAACAGATACCAATGCACTTTATGAAGTTAATATTACCTTGATGCTAAATCCAGACAAAAATAATACAAAAAAGAAAATTATCAACCTATATCCCTCATGAGTACATAAAAGTCCTTAACATAATTTTAGCAAATAGAACTCAGCAGTATATAAACATAATTATAAGTGAGTGAATTTTGAATAACTAAGCTTTTTCCCTAGTGATGCAAGGCTAGTCCAATATTCAAAAATCAATCAATGCTATCCACCACATAAGCAGGCTAAAGGATCAGTCAAGGCAGAAAAAGCATTAGATAAAATCCAATATTCATTTTTTTTCATTATTTTTTTAACTCTCAGAAAAATAGGAATAGAGAAAAACTTCCTCAACTCAATAAAGATGATATACCAAAATATTTACAGCTAATATCATCATACTAATGGTGAGAAGCTGAATGCTTTTCCTCTGAGATCAGTAACAAGGAAAGGATGTCCACCTTCACCACTTTTATTCAGCATAATGCTGTACATTCTATCCAGTACAATAAGGCAAGAAAGGCATACAGATCAAAAAGAAAGAAATAAAACTCCCTATTTGCAGATGACATGATCATCTACATAGAAAATCCCAAGGATTCTAAAAAATATTTAAAAAGCCTCCAAGTACTTATAAGTAAATTCCAAAATGTCATAGGATTCAACATAAACATGAAAATTTCTCTTGTATTTTGTATACTAGCAATCAACACATGGACATCTAATTTAAAAATACAATAACATTCACAATCTCTCAAAAAAATTAAATACTTAGATATAAATCTTATAAACATGTACAGGACTTGCTTACTGAAAAATATACAATGCTGATGAAAGTAATCAGAGATGTAAATAAATGGAGAGACATACCATATTCATGAATTGAAAGACTCAACATGGTAAAGATGTCATGGTAAATATTGTCAGTCTCCCCAAACTGATTTTATCATAATTCTTACCAGAATCTCAGCAAAAATTTTTGCAGATATAGACAAGAGTATTCTAAAACTTACATAGAAAGGCAAAGGCACTAAAATAATTAAAACTATTTTGAAATAAGAATAAATTTGAAAGAATTAGTCTACCCAATTTCAAGACATTATATAGCTATGACAAAGCTGTGCTTTTATACAGAGATGGTGTAAGTGGCACTGCCTTAGACAGGGTAGACCAAAAAAGACAGACGCATATGATATTCTACTTGACCTAGACCAAAAGTTTGAAATGCTATAAATGAAGAATCCTCAAAAATGTTTCAGCTGTGGATTGTATATTGGGTGAGTCTATATAAATGATACACCTGAATAAAAATCAAATCTCTCAACTGTCTTCAAAACTGAAAGACAATTATTTAGATTTGTCGTGTTACTGTTACTAAACTTATTCATTAAGTTTACTTTAAGAAAAAAATAGAAAGCATGAAATTCCCCAGAAAGGGAAAAACCAGTTGTTCTGCAAAACCCAGATGAATGAGTGTACTGATAGAGAAGACAAATATAAGTATATATTATGGGAAATTAGAAATTTTGTTAGATTTAGTGGATGTAAATTAAATATCTAAACTCAAATAAGATAGTAAGGCACATATTAAGGAAGAAACTGAGAAGAAATTATCTAGTTATATTTTTAGGGGCTTTTTCCCTGGCAATATTAACAAAGATTTGAAGTTGAAGGAAATGCAAAAGTGCACTCATGCTAGATCACTGCAAGTCAGCAAGTGAAAAAAACCGAAAGAATGTGTCTCTCAAATACAGCCATCGACTTCCTAAAAACAAGTGAAGGTTGAATAGAGCTGTTGACAGACAGCTCTCGTCTCTCTATTCCAGTGTTATACAAAAATCATAGGCATGAGGAGGGCCAAGAAATAGTCTGTATTTGCAGATTGCTGAGGGCAAGAAGGCAATGGCAAGCCACTCCAGTACTCTTGCCTGGAGAATCCCATAGACGGAGGAGCCTGGTAGGTTGCAGTCCATGGGTCCGCAAAGAGTCGGAAACAACTGAATGATTTAACTTTCACATTTCACTTTCAAGCATTGGAGAAGGAAATGGCAACCCACTCCAGTGTTCTTACCTGGAGAATCCCAGGGACGGGGGAGCCTGGTGGGCTGCCGTCTATGGGGTCGCAGGGTTGGACACAACTATTGTGACTTCGCAGCGGCAGCAGCAGCGGACAAGCTAAACGAGGCAGGCAGGTATCAACGTAGTCAGGAGCACCTGGCCCCTCTTTTAAACACGACATTGAAAACAGTGGCTCTTAAATTTTTCTGCATCCATCAGAAACACTTCCTGGGCTCGTTAAACCTCAGACTGCTGGGCCTCATCCCTCAGAGTATCTGACTTGTAGGTATGGTATGGAGCCTGAGAATCTGCTTCAAAAGTTCCATATGATGGCCCATGGCCTGTTGCCAAAATCTTTGGTTCTCTGTGCACTAATGCTGAATAAAAATACGGAGACAGAGTTTTGGAGGAGAGAGAAAGAATAGGTTTATTATTTCGCCAGGCAAAGAGGGAACAGAGTAGGCTACCACCTCAAGAACTGTGCCCCCTACTGGAAAGGGTAGTGAGGAGTTTTATAATGTTCAAGGAGCAAGACATCATCAGCTCAGGGACAACTTTCAGATTGGTTGGCATCAAGGTGAAGTTTCAAACACCGTCAACTATCTGGTTTCAACCAATCTAGGGTCTATGTTTTTGTGGTCAACAGATCTCATCTGGTGGGAGTCTGCTTCCTGAAGAAACAATTTTGGAATTCATGTCATGTCAGGCCTTTATATCTCTCAGGGAACTGGGAGTTCTGTGATTCTGCTGTGTGGCAGATTTATAGTCTAAATTGTTACCAGTTCTCCAGTCCAATAGCTATTCTTTGTTTCTACATCTTCACATTTCCCAACTGTTAACCCATGAGTCAGCATTTTACTTCAAAAGACACAGGGCTTTGTGTATGATTTCAGGACCACACTCAGACAGCCACAAATTTAGAGGAACTTACATGCTTGTTTAGTGCTTACCTAAGGAAATTATCACAAGAAAAAATTTTTCTCCAGATGGGCTTGTATGCCTCCCTTTACCAGATGCAATGTGTTTCCCTTTCTTCTAGAAAGCTCAAAACTCTTATTTTTATCATCAATTATATTAAAATGTCAACTGAAGTTGGAGGTGCTTCTATAGACCTGGTCCTCGGTGGCTTCTCCTTTAATTGAAAAATGCTTCTGTTTAAGAAGAAGATAGGGTGAAATGAACAAATGAATGAATGAACAACTAAACTCTCATTGCACTTTATTGCTAGCCTAGAAATGTCAGACTTGGAAGCTAGCAGCCCTAACTATAAGCCCTATAGTTTAATATTTTAACCTTTATAAAACTCTAGCTGCCTCACCATTCCCCTCTAATAAACTGAAGAAAGGGTCAGTGAAAGATGATGTCCATGTAGGCTTTGACTTAGAACTGGTTCACTGTGTCAATACTTGGAGCCATTCACTGTGTCAATACCACACCTGGCTTGCAAGGACAAGGCAGGAGGTGCCTGGCTGCTTAGATGGCACAGTACTTAGCTCATGAGCCATAGAGCCAGCTTCCCTCTGTCTCTTACGACGCTGGCTGCTGCAAGGTTCTATTCAAAACCATCTTTTGGATTCTCCCTTTAGATGTTTTCTCTGGGTCTTCTCTCTACAGCCTCAAGTGGGACCCAAACGCCTCAGCCATTTCCAGATTCTAGTCACAGGTTTGGCAAGGGTCCTATCACCTGCCAGGAGCCTCATTGGCTTCTATTCCCAAACCGATGGCCCCTCAACAATGCCACTATTCTTCTTACTCACACAAAACACACGTGCTCACAAATATATACAGACAACCTGCATGAACACCCTTTGGGGGACTGCTTTATCAATTCCTGGGTACAAGGTTTTAGGATACCATTTATAATAGGAATCTTTCCCAAACAAACTAGTTCAGGAAATAAAAAGATTGAATTCTATTTGACATACATTTTCTCTACTCATTATCAGGCTATTCTGGAACCAGCTAGTTATTAACTTGCTATCAGCTGCATTCCACCTATAGTTTTCAAAGTGCTCATTGCCAACTGATTTCTACCAGAGTTTTTCTTTACAGGGGTCAACTGAGTCCTGACCCTAGTGGCTCAGACAGTAAAGAATCTGCCTGCAATGTGGGAGACCCAGGTTTAATCCCTGGGTCAGGAAGATCCCCTGGATAAGGGAATGGCAATCCACTCCAGTTATTCTTGCCTAGAGAGTTCCATGAACAGAGCAGCCTGGTGGGCTACAGTTTGTGCAGTTGCAAAGAGTCAGCCACGACTGAGCCACTAACACACACACATACACACAGCTGAGTGTCGGCTCAGGTAGAGCAACCCGACAGGAAGTCTGCAATGATGTTTGTTGTGTGTGTTGCCTGAAGATGGAAGGATCTTGCAGGCTTATCTATGTAGCCCTGAAACAAGCTCCCGATAACAATAGCTACCATTAGTCAGCACCTCCCATGTGCCAGACATCTTATCTTGCATTTAACCCTCAACAACAACATAAGATGTCTATCACCATCTCCAATTACAAATTCTGATGCCCAAAGGGTTGAATAACTCAAGCCAGTAGGTGACAGAATCAGATTCCACCCTTTCAACTCCAGGACCTACCTTCCTGCTCCATGTCCTGGTTTGCTTCTAGGGTCATAGAGAACCTCATTTTCTGATGATTCTATGACCCTCTAATCATGGTTTGCCACCATCTATATGAAATTCCAAAGTTATTTGGGAATATGAAAAAACAGTAGTAAAAACATTAAATGTGTATTGGCTTTTGAAGTAATTTTTATTTAAATAATTATGCATTTGTATCCAGATAGTGGCTATATCTTGTTTTTTCCTTCTTGTCTAAGCTCCTCATTTCCTGGAGGCTGGAACTAATGAATACATTTAAAAATTCATACACACACACATATAAGCACACCCTGATAGATGGCCAAATGTATTTGTCTAGCATTTGCCATTAATTTAATTCATGAAGTTGAGCAGGACTGGTCCCACCAATCCACCAAGTTCTGACAGCCACAGAGATTTGTTCAGGCACAGATATCTAATTCAAGTTGGTCCAGTCCTCATTCCCAGGATTTTTGCCAGCTCAACCAGGAAGAAGACCCTCCATGCCCATAGGATATACACCTAGAGAGAGCCTGCCTGAAGAAAAGAACGGAGCAAAGACATATGGAGAGAGTCCTGAGGACAATGTCTGAAGCCCCCAACCTAGCATACTTGAGCTAACCACTGGGCTTTTCAGTTATGTGAGACAATGCAATGCTATTTGGTCTTGAACCAAACTGGGTTGGGTTTTCTATCACATACAATAGAATAAGCTCTGATGGAGCATCTATAAACTGACACCTGGGTCTATAAGATAGACACCTGGTCTAGTCCCTGCTTCCCTCAACTTCTTTTAGCTGCAAAAAACTCAAATAAGTTGCGGGAGGGAGTGAAGATTTTTAAGGACATATGGGATGCAATAAGGGAGAGGAAAGAACCTAAATTCCAGGAATAGGGGACTTCCTGGTCACATTAGCCCCTACCAGCAGAAAAAGGAAACCCTTGAGATCAGCAGACTCCCACTCTCCCGGACTGATAGGATTCAACTGTCATCAGGTAGATTGTCTCCCTGGGGCTTGTCTGCTTCAGTCCCCTCACTGCTCGTCCTTTTGAACTGCAGTTTCTCTGCCTTCCTCATAATTTGGACTCCCCAGCATCCTCTGGCCCCCACTCTTCCTCAAAACCCCTCTTCACACAACCCTTAAGCTTCAACTCTGGCTCCTCACAGCCTCTTTCTCTCAGCATCTTCCAGTTCATGGTCCTGAAAGAGAGAAAATCTGATTGGCCCAACTCTTCTTCATGTGCAGGGCAACTTCTTAGGTTGCTACCCAGCCTGCAAAATGGCCGCCCCTTGGGTCCACTTCTGATCCCATCAGCTGTAGACAGGGGTGGAATCTCTTGCTTTTATTTAGAAGGGACTCTGAGCAAAGCAAGCACCATGACTGGCTTCTCTTAAGTGCACGTCCACTCTCCCCCAGCTCAGCCAATGAGTGCTTTTCCTTCTGCCTACAGTTCTCTTTTCTCCCCTCTTCCTGTTTTGGTGAAAAAGGCATCCCAAAGTTCACTTCTTCCAGGAAGAGGCTGTGTTAGGTTTCCCCCTTTAGGGGGCTCCCTCTGTCTTGTAATGCCATTGTGCAGATAATGAAATGATGTTTTAACATTGTAATTGATGTCATTTTCTCCAAGATTTCCTGATGTCTGAAAGTTCTTCTTTCTTTGAGAAGCTAGACTTTGGGAACCTAGGAAAATATAAGTGATGTATTCTTGGCTTATAGTGCTTCAAAATCATTTAGGGAACATAAACCTTGAGTTTATTCTGAGAAAGAATAGAGTCAGTCTGGCCTTGGTTTTGCTAGGAACTGGTCTGGCACCTTAAGATAGGCCTGGGCTAAGGCAAAGAGAGGAGAAGACACACAGAGACACTCACATACACACTGGCATTTGCTACTGAAAAATAAGTACATTCTGGGAATAATGGACATCAAAAAACAGTATGGCAATCACTACATAGGAAGGAAGGAACCTGGATCCAGGTGAGTTCCTGAGAGGGGTACCCAAGCCATTTACTCTCCCACCTCTTCCCACCTACACCCACCAACCCACACTCACCAAGTCAAGCCTTTCGGAGGCAGTGTACACAACGGAATTCCCAGACAGATTTTGGAATCCAAGAATAAGGAGGATCTGTGCTTTCCAGGTGGAGCTCAGTACTTGCTAAAAGTCATGGAACTTCCCAAAACCCAGCATCAGGACTCTGAATCCAGCCACTTAGGAATTTTTATGAAGGTTTACCCACATAGGTAAGATTTTTTGAACCATTAGCCTTGGTGATTGAAATCAATCTCCAACTTGGAGATTGGGATAAAAGGTGGGCCTAAAAATTCTAAGAAAAATCACGATTTGGTCTTTCTGGTGACCAGTCCCATTCTAAATCTATCCATGAGCCCACCAAGAGTCACTTCATTAGCTTAAACTCAAGTATGGTTGAGATGGTTTGCTATTATTAACAAAAGATGTTCCTATCATCTTTATCACTCAGGAAATTCCAACGATCTTTGGAGTTCTGTGCCCGGAACCAGGGACAAAAACTAGGTATATATGTTTTCTTATGCCAGCATAGTGCATGAAACATCCAACTCTCTGGGAACAAGCAGAGGGTTGTGAGAGCAGCTAAGACCCAGACCTGAAAAGCCTTGTGGTTGGGATAGAGAGACAGCTGTAATCTACATGGACCAGTCCTTATGGACCAGATGGAAATAAGATGTTCAGGAGATGCCAGTGTTGAAGGTGATATTAGCATCCCCCATGCCCCAATGTCTTGGTGTTCTGATACACTCAGAACTCCTTTCAACCCCATGAAAGAGGCAGAAAATCCTGAACTGACCAAGATACTTACATCAATGGAAATTAAGTGTCCATTTGTTGGAATTCCCTGTTGGTCCAGTGGTTAGGATTTTGTGCTTCTGCTGCAGGGGGCCTGGGCTCCATCCCTGGTCAAGAACTTAATTCCCACAAGCATCAAGGTGTGGCCAAAAAAAAAGTGTCTATTCATTGTCAGAATAAAAGTTTAAAGTGGAAATTAGGTTCTGTTCTGGGAGGAAAAAGCAGTTTTATACTGGGGGCACTTGAGTTTGTTTAATGAGATCAAGCCTCTACTTTCGTTGTCCTGACCCAGGATGCGGGTGTACTGATTGTGGAAATCCTGTTCACAAGACTTGTCCGTCCATCTCACTAATCTCTAAATTCCTAAAACACTGGAAACTCGTATTATTTGTCACTAACCCACCAGTGCCTAACTTATTGCAGGTTTTGTATTGTCCTAGATTAGCTATTAACCAGCTATATATCCTTAGGGAAATTGCTTAATTGCTTTGAGATTCCATTTTCTCACCTTAAAATTAGGTAATCTACCAGCAAAAATAAACCATGTGGTTTCACCGATTGTAGCAAAGACTAGTATCACATTGGTAATAAGTATGAATTGCAAAATATATTAAGAAAATGTGTTCTCCTATTTTATAGCTATATACTAATCAGAACTAGGTTAACTAGATTCAACCACTCCTTTAATCCAAGGGGGGGAGGTGTTCAGATTAGTCCTTAGGGAACCTATTTAATGACTAGATAAGGCAAGTTTGTAATTAGCGTATCAATAGCTTGTATGGAATTAAGTCTTTCCAAAGTGCTTGAAGGTACTTGAAACAGTTTATCTCAAGTAGACCAACTGTTCCCAAACCTGACTCATCATCAGAATCATATAAGGAACTTTTTAATCACAGAGATCCCTGGGCCTGCCATGGAGATTCCAATTCCATGGGTCCTAGTGGGCTCTGAAATCTACATGTTTAAAAAGTTTCCCAGAAAATTTCAGTGATCAGCCAGGTATGAGAATCACTGCTCTAGAAAACTAGACAATGGAAACTCCAACCTTGTTTAAATAATTATAGACACCAAATTAATTTCTCGTTTATATTAGAACATGCTTTTTAAAGTCAATACGTTATAGTAAAAGCTATGCTGTCTGGGATTTCCTTCAAAATAAGCTGAGGAGTTGAGGAATGGGCTGGGGGAACGGGATAAAATGAAACAAGATTGGCCATGAGTTGATCATTGTTGAACCTGGGAAGAGTAAAGTATTCTATTTTGTTTTACTATTTTATTCTCTCTACTTTCATATATGTTTGAAAGTTCCCACGACAAAAAGTTTTTAAAAATAAAACTGAGGTATGTGAATAATGAGTAAAGCCTCCTGCTTCTCCCTTCTCATAATCTCATTCCCCAGAAGTGCTGTTAACTAGAGTTGATTCTATATTCTCTCAGATATTTTTCTGTGTATTTTAAATGAATGTCCATTTTTTTTATCCCACTTATGTGCCAACCTAGCGCCAAATCCTGTGACGAAACTGATTTCGGAGATGTGCCTGAAAATTTTCCACAGAGAAAATCTTTGTAATCCCCTCATCAACCTTCTTCCTGCTTCCTCACTCCCAGCATCTCCCATGTCACTCCCATGGCAAACAGGAGGGGGCGCCTTAATTCCTAATTGACCTGCTGTGAGACATAACTACATTTTCCTCACAGCCCAATATTCCCTTCCTTGGGTGCATCAAAGCTTTTTAAAGCAACCTTGAAAGGTAAGTCTGAGTTCAGATCACAGCTCCATCACTTTCTGGCTGGATACTTAATCTCCCTGTGCCTCAATGTTGCCATCGATTCATGATACTAACAGTAAAATTAACTGTTCAGGGTTATTATTAAACTTTACACCTGTAAAGCTCAATTTCTGCTCCCTCCACCCTCAATCCTCTACTTACCATATGTTCTTGCCTCACTGTGAGTTCTTGCCAAACTCATGGCCAATCCTCAACTCGAACCTTACACACACACCCACACACTCACCACAAATATGTTAATATTTCAGGTTTCATTGCATTAAAATATAAGACAGTCAAACAAATCAAAGCATTAGTTGTTTTCTTCAACCCCTCTCAACAAAAAGATGTCTTTCCATTAGAGGAATAACATGGGATGACACGTGTTCATACAGATATATATGTGTCCCAAACATTATATCTAAAATCCCAAGTACCTAGCTGGTCACCTTTCAGGTTTTGTCTTGGTTTGGTTTTAAATCTCATTTTATCTCTTTCTTTTGCAACTCTTTCATGTAAGATGATCCAGTATCTCCAACCGTAGATTTCCAAGATGGTCTTAACCTATCAAAACTCTTGCAAATAATACCTGTTTGGTTTGGTGTTTCCTAACACTAAATTCCATTTTATCTGCAGATCTATTTGCACAGAAAGAGAGAGAAAGAGGGAGAGAGAGAGAGAATGCTTCCAAATACCTGGGTCATCTCCTGAATTTCATATTTATAATGTAAGTATATTTAGGTCCATGTACTCACAGGCAGAACATACACTTCTTGTGCACATTCTAGCATGAGTGCACACACACACAAACACACATATAAATCTCTTTTGACCCTATCATGTACATACTTTGAAAAGTTTGTTAGAAGAACCAGACTGGTAATAATTCACTGCACCTCATGTATAATAAGCAGCAATGCACCGGCCTTATGATGAATTGCCAGGGTAACACAGGGACATCTTGTTTGCATTTCAATGCACCAAGTGTCAGATTCTTATTTCATTACTCGCTGGCACATTAGTGGACGGTTTTTAATTTCTTTTTTTTTCCCTTTAGCAAAGCTCCACGGAGACCTCTCGCTTTTGCCACTTGCATCAAGAGCAAGGTTGCATTATTTTTAAATGTTATAGTGTTTGGGTCTCTCTCGAAATGTTGCTGAATTCACAAAATAAATGATAGCATACTACCAGCAGTTCTACAGGGCTTTAAAAAATTTCCCTTGCTTTTATTGAACTCATTCTCTAAGAAGTGGTTTGGAGGATTTGTGCTATCTTCTTTGTATTTTATGTGGTAAGATGTTCTTTGTTTTTGGTTATGTTAGGGGTTTTTTAAAATCCAGATTCATATTTTTTCTTATGCACAGTGACATGAGAAGCTACAAGAAGCTGTGCTCAAGGAAAATATAGTTCTGAATTACCTTGTAATCTGCTGGGAGCTGCGGGATGCTTGGACCTACCATGAAGCCCCCTGGCCTGCCCCACACTTGAGGGTGGTGGACTAAATGTGTATGCCATGTGGACTGAGGGCAGGTTTTTTTCCCAAAGTTCTCCAGAAATTTGAGATGAACTTGCTCCCTAATGTTTTCCCAGGAATATAATTAGATATAATGGAACATTCTTTATAGCAGTCATTCTCAAACTTAGCAGGTATCAGATCAACTGGGGAGCTTGTTAAAATATGATGTCTAGGTCCCACTCACCCCCAGAGTTTCTGATTTAGTAGATCTTGGATGAGGCCTGAAAATTTGCATTTCTAACAAGATCCCAGGTGATGCTGATGCCACTGATTGGGATGCACTTTGAGAACCATTCCAGAGTGGATTATAAGCCTGGCTCTGTCATTTACCTTCCAAGTGACCTTGGGAAAGTTGTCTCACCTCTCTGAGTTTTAGAGCCCTTATCAAAAAAATTGAGATAATAAAAGCACTTTCCCACTAAAGTGATTGTTAGGAAAAATGAGCTAATAATATAAAGCATCAACCACAACACAGGATACAAAATCAGTGCTCAAGAAATATTAGGTTTTTTTCCCCTTTCTCATCTCCTTCTCACAGAATGGAGATAAGAGATCCAATACTCCACACAGTGCAGGAGTCCCTCCTCCATATTCCTGCTTTGGTCACTCAACTCCTGTCTGGTCACTTCCAGATGTGGGAAGCTCACGTCCTCTGGGAATCCATTGCTTTGTGGCCAGCTCTCACTGGCTGAAACCCATCTCCCTGAAATTACATGCTACTGCCCTCCTGAGACACAAAGACTAAACTTTGCCCCTAATTTTGAAACTTTTGATTCAGGACATCTTATAGGCTTAACAGCATGATAAGTGGGCTTCTTCAGGGGCAGATCTTGAACCGTTTGGTACACCTTGCTTATTAGTGACTTCAATGATGGATTCATTCACTTATTCATCCTTTTACAAAGCAATGAGGTGAGCAGGCACAAGAAGGGCAGACTGACAGGTCTAGGCTTTATTCCTGGATGGTGGGAAGCCTTTGATTAGTTTTAAGCCAGAGAGTGAAATGGTTAAACTTGTATTTCATAAAGATCACACTGACAAGAATTTGAAGAATACTTTTTGTATGGTGAGACTGGAGCCAAGGAGACTAATTATAAGATTAGGGAATGAGGAGGAAATGAACAAGAGAGATGTCAATAGGGTAGAAAGAACAAGACTTGATCATTAGTTTCATGTGAAGGATGAAGGTGGAGGCATGTCTAGGATGATACCCAAGGCCCTGACTTCTGAATAAAAGGTTACATTTACTGATAAAAGTAATAGGTGAACAATATCAGGTTTTCTAGAAAATAATCAATCCAATTAGGGGCATGTTAAGTTTGAAATACTTCTGGAATAATCCTGGGGGCAGTTGAATACATAGACCTGAGATCTCAAGAGTAAGGGGGGGTCGATGACCTACATAGTTGAGTTGTTATAGAAGTAAATATAAGAATTATAATTATGGAATAATAATTGCATAATTATAGAAAGGAAAAATACACAGTGAGAGAGGAAAGAGAGAGAACAGGACACAACTCTGTAGAACAGCAACCTCTGAAGAGCAAATGAACCAGAAGGAATGAGCCAGGGATAGCCAGAGAGATAGGAGAAGATAATGAAATAATAACAAAGAAATAATAACACAGAAGCCCAAGAAGAATGCCAATGCTCATAGCAGCACTATTTATAATAACCAAGATGTGGAAGCAACCTAAGTTCTCATCAACAGATGGGATAAAGAAAATGTGGTTTGTAGACTGATAGGTAGAGAATAGGAAAAAAAAGAGAGAGAGAGAGAATAGAATACTATTCAGCCATAAACAGAACAAAATTTTCCCATTTGCAAACACATGGATGGACTTGGAGGACATTATGCTAAGGGAAATAAAGAAACAAAGAAAGACAAATACAGTATGATATGGAATCTAAAAAATGCACCAAACTAAAAAAAAAATGCAACAAACTAGTGAATATAACAAAAAAGAAGCAGACTCACAGATATAGAGAACAAACTTAGTGGTAACCAGTGGGAATGAGGAAGAGGGGTAGTAAAAGGGTGGATGAGTGAAAGGTGTAAATTAATGAGTGTAAGATAGGCTAAAGGATGTAGAACATGAGGAATATAGCCAACATTTTGTAATAATTGTCCATTGAAAGTAACCTTTAAAATTGTACAAAAAAGTGAGGGGACTTCCCTAGTGGTCCAGTGGTTAAGAATCCACCTTGCAATGCAGGGGACGCAGGTTTGACCCCTGGTCAGAGATCCCATATGCTGCCGAGTAACTAAGCCTGGGCACCACACTAGAGAGTCCACGAAAGAGCCCACGTGACAGGACAAAGATCCCAAGTGCCACAACTAAGGCCTAATGCAGCCAAATAATTAATACAATTAACAATATATTTTAATTTATACAATTAAAAATAAATAAAATTTTAATTGTATAAAAATTTTAAATAAGAGAGACTTAAGAAAAAGAAGCCCATGAAGAAAATAAAAAAGAGGGATGTGAAAATAAATAAATAAATTAAAATTAAAATTTTTTAAAAAAGAGGGATGTGGTCCAAAGTAGATGCCACAGAGTGAGGACTTCAGGTAAACACTACAAGAGACCCATTGGCTGTGGCAATCCAGGGGGATCTTAGTGAGAAAGTATCTATGGGGTGAATGTGGTGAAAACTAGGTGATTGGGCTTATGTGAAGAAAAGCAGGACATGAGAAAGTAGAGGTGAAGTGTACTAGCTTCATAGGAATGAAGATATGTGGACAGAATGGGTCAAAGAAGAGTATTTTTAATATCCAAGAAAAATAGACACAACTTATTGTGGGGTGAGGAGCTTTCCTGGTGGCTCAGCAAGAAAGAATCCACCTGCAATGCAAGAGACATGGGTTCTATCCCTGGGTTGAGAAGGTCCCTTGGAGAAGGGCATAGCAACCCACTCCAGTATTCTTGCCTGGAGAATCCCATGGACAGAGGAGCCTGGTGGGCTACAGTCCATGGGGTTGCAGAGAGTCGGACACGATGAGTGACCGAGCATGGATGCACGCGTTGTGGGGTGGGGACCAGCAGCCCTGGCCAACATTTCTCCTAAGTGAGCTCATATACGTGTTTATTGCTGACACTTTGTGACTGACAGAGCTCAGTGACAGCAAAGTCAAGAATAATAAGATGATTTGTGGCAATGGGGACAGAGACTTAAAGCTCAGACTTAGGGTGGCCTGTAAAAAAATGAAAATAATTCTCAGGGTGCTGTCTCTAAACTCAGGGTTTCTCTCTCTCTCCAGAAAATGTAGTCCTGCCTCATCAAGAACACTCAAGCCTGGAGAAGAAGTAGGAAGATGACTCCCAAGTTGGGTGAGAGGCATCTGCCACATTGCTTTGTCAGAAGCCATGCCATGAAGCTAAAACTAGCTCCAGATAACAGCTTCTTTCCCAAGTATCCAACCACAACTCTATCTATTCTCTTGATCCATCTCCCACCCTCATCTACCACAATCTCTCTCCCTGTCTCCAGTATCCACCTCTCACCTTCCTCACTTTCGTTGACTCATTCAGATCCCATTCTTAAGTTCACCTCTCCACTCCTACCTCCACTGAACCTCCAGTTTTGAAAATATCCATAAGTTCAGCAGACAAAATATCTCCAGGTAAGTGACAAACTCCTTGGCCTGCCACCTGCACGGAACACACCACCAGCCAGACCAGGCCCAGCCCCTATCAGGACATGCGGTGAGCGAGAGCTTGTTCCTGGTTAGTTGCTAAGGCATGCCCAACTCTTTGCCACCCTATGGACTGTAGCCTGCTAGGCTCCTCTGTCCATGGACTTTTCCAGGCAAGAATACTGGATTGGGTTGCCATGCCCTCCTCCAGGGGATCTTCCCAAATCAGGGATCAAACCCGTGTCTCCTGTCTGACAGGCAGATTCTTTACCACTGAGCCACCAAGTAAGAAAAAATTTGTCTTAAGGTCAGCTGATTAACAGTGTTAAGTTCTATCCACAACTTAATTCCTTCTTGCCATGTAAAAACATACCCCCAGATTCCTGGGATTTAGGACACGGACATCTTTGGAAGGGCTTCCCAGGTGGCACTAGTGGTAAAGAACCCACCTGCCAATGCAGGAAACATAAGAGATGAGGGTCTGATCCCTGGGTCGGGAAGATCCCCTGGAGGAGGAAATGGCAACCCATTCCAGTATCCTTGCCTGGAGAATCCCCATGGACAGAGGAACCTGGGGGGCTACAAGCCATGGAGTCGCAGAGAGTTGGACACGACTAAAGAGACTTAACATGCACACACGCTGTATAATTCTGAAATTTCCTCTTGTGAACTACAAGGCCTGCAGGGAAATGTTCCTCTATTTATTCCATTCCCATATAGGTGGAATCAAGGTGATAAATTCCCTAGAGAAAGCAATATCAAAGATAGACATTTGCTTCATGGCATCACAGAAGCTATGAGGCCAGATGAAAACAAAACTATATTAAGGGACAGAAACTCTAGGTTCTGGGTTGGGCTTGGAGACAAACTGCTGCCTTGGATAAGCTGTGAAACCTTCTTAGGAAAAGCGTCCTTGCTCAGAGAGTGGGCAGAGCAGGTCAGGCATGTCCTAAATCAGTGTTTTAGGATGGGTGAAATGAATTCTGCAGCCCATGGCTTCCTGAATTTCTGCAGCCACATTCTAATCAGCAAAACGAGATGAATGATGAATTGTAGTGTTTGGAACAGAACCACAACGGGCCACACCACAGTAAGAAATTGTTTTGAAGCCCATCTTCATGTTTTCACATTTTAGACTGATTTTTAATTTTTCTCCATAGTAATTCTGTTTCTTTAATGTAACAGTTATATTTTTATCATGTTTTATGTTGTTTGTGCTTTGCTGCAGAATTTCAAGGTGGGAAGAAATGTGGAGTTATTACCCTATATAGAAATGGGGAAAGCAAACTTGAAAGCAGCTAGCACAATCACACAGGCAACCAAACAGGAACTTACATCCATGTCGTTATCTTAAACCTATGCAGTTTCTGAACAATTCTCATCACACTGATACAGTCAGACTAAAGTTTGAGTCGTACCACTTTTCACACATACCCAAGGCCACACATTCCAAGATCTGCAGTCACTATAAAACACTTACTAAGCCCTCTTCACCCAGTATCGCACCACCTCGCCGAATCCCATTCCCCACCCACACACAGGCAGGTGTATCCACCCACCTGCCTCTCTGCACCCACAGTCACTGGAACCATCATAGGCCCAACCTTCCCAAGTCACGCAGACCCACAGCCTCACCTCTGTCACACACAGTCTGCCCCACACCTCATATCTGGAGAGTTTAAGGGTGTATATTACCCTAACTACACCTCCATCCTGATGTCCCCACCAGCTCAGCACAGTGTCTTATACATACAGGTCCTTGATTACTATGTTAAATTGAAATTCACTTGGTGGTCCTCTCCTTTGCTATATTTTCCTCCAGTTTCCCAAGACAGAAGTGATTCTCACTTTCCTAGGATTCCCAGGGCACCTACCTTTTGAGTAAGGTCCATAACTTTAGACTTCAGTGAAGCAGATTCCTCTCCCAACAAATTGGCATGCTTTGCCCACCACTCTCCAACAGATGGATTCTCATGTAGGTGTCCAAGCCCATCTGATCCCAAAGCCTGTCCTATTTAAGACTTAGGGACTGTCAGAAAGAGTAAGACAACTACCCTATGATATCACTTATATGTAGAGTCTAAAATATGACACAAATGAACATACCTACAAAACAGAAACAGACTCGCACCAAAAGAGAACAGGCTCATTGTTGCCAAAGGGGAGTGGGTGAAGGAGGAAGGGGCTGGGAGTTTGGGGTTAATGGGTACAAACTATTATATATAGAATGGATAAACAAAGCCCTGCCATGTAGCACAGAGAACTATATTCAATATCCTATGAAACCATAAAGGAAAGAATTTTTTTTTAAGTATGTATATGTGTGTGTGTGTGTGTGTACGTATGGGGCTTCCCTGGCAGCTCAGCTGGTAAAGAATCTGCCTGCAATGCAGGAGACCCCGTTTTGATCCCTGGATCAGGAGCCTAGCAGCCTACAGTCCATGGGGTCACAAAGAATCCAACACGACAGAACAGCTTTCATTTTCAATTGTTCTGTGTGTGTGTGTGTATATAACTGAATTACTTTGCTGTACAACAGAAATTAACACAACATTGTAAATCAACTATACATCAAATTTTAAAATAAATAAATAAAAAGACTTAGAGACTGTGCTGTCTTCACTTATCCAAAGCTGATACAAAGAGGGCAAAATTCTGCCCCTAAAGGCTTTCCCTATTCAGCAGGCATTATGCCCTGTCCCTAGACAAGCTTTCAGACTTTAGTCATCAAGAGACCCTACTGATTTGCCTAGGCCTGGGACTAGGATAAGGCAAGAGGCTGACCTTGCATGCACATGACCCTAAGAGTGAAGGTCTCCTTAAATTTTGCACCATAGGAGTCTCAATCATCTCACCCTAGTCCTAGGCATAGATTCTCTTAGGGATCTTCTTTGATATCCTAAAAAATATATATACTATTTGAAGATATATAAAATTATCTCATTTTGGGAGTGATGTCACCAACATGACCAAGACACTCCTCATTGATCTTATACATGCTTCAGTGACAATCTGGCATCCATCCACATATAAAGGGTCTGTGGGGTCCAGCACTATTCACCAAGCGACCTGAGGGTCATGGCCACCCATGTGACAGATAATAGGCATAGAGACCTCTGTCCCAGCTCTGTTCCTGCAATGGTGGCCCATGAACCTTCTCCAGCCCGTTTCAGCCATGGTCTGGGATTCCCTGGAAAATGCTGTCTTAGACAATTGCCCATGGACAAAGAGCTTTTTTGGAAGTTCAGGTTTCCAGTGGAGAAGTCCCAGCATGCCACTGCAGGAAAAAAAAATGCAAATCTGAATGCACTGGATGGAGGGATAAGAGGAACAATTTGATTTTACCTGCATCACCCCTTCCCAAAGCAGCACACCTCAGGGTCAAGAGACACTGTCTCTTCGTGGCCTGTGATTTGTCCCACAGGGGAAACAGAGTGTTTGGGTGGGCACCTGACTTCCCTATATGCAGGATGCTGCCAAGAAGGCCCATTTCTCTTACTCCATCCAGAGTCATTAATTCAAGAACTATGTGACTGGAAGGCAGGAAGAGAGTGGAAGAGCAGCATATAAGAATCTTGGAGAACATTAAAAGGATGCAGACCAATTGCTATATCAAGAACTCCATCCAGCCCACACATACCTGCTAGGGACACCTGGCCCACAGATCCCCCTAACTGGTCCACAGGCAGCCGCAATGTTCCGTGCACCTCACCCACACATGACCCCACCCAGCAGTCAACTCTCAAGGTGAACTACCAATAACAGGTCAAGAAGCAACAGTTAGAATTGGATATAGAACAACGGACTGGTTCAAAATTGGGAAAGGAGTATGTTGAGTTGTATATTGTCACCCTGCTTATTTAACTTGTATGCAGAGTACATCATGCGAAATGCCAGGCTAGATGAAGCACAAGGTGGAATCAAGACTGCCAGGAGAAATATCAATAACCTCAGATATGCAGATGACACCACCCTTATGGCAGAAAGTGAAGAGGAACTAAAAAGCCTCTTGATGAAAGTGAAAGAGGAAAAGTGAAAAGCTTGGCTTAAAACTCAATATTCAAAAAGCTAAGATCATAGCATCCAGTCCCATTCACTTCATGGAAAATAGATGGGGAAACAGTGGAAACAGTGACAAACTATTTTCCTTGGCTCCAAAATCACTGCAGGTGGTGACTGCAGCCATGAAATTAAAAGACGCATGCTCCTTGGAAGAAAAGCTACAACAAACCTAAACAGCATATTAAAAAACAGAGATATTACTTTGCTGACAAAGATCCATCTAGTCAAAGCTATGGTTTTTCCAGTAGTCATGTATGGGTGTGAGAGTTGGACTATAAAGAAAAATGAGCGCCGAAGAATTGATGCTTTTGAACTGTAGTGTTGGAGAAGACTCTTGAAAGTCCCTTGAACTACAAGGAGATCCAACCAGTCCATCCTAAAGGAGATCAGTCCTGGGTGTTCATTGGAAGGACTGATGTTGAAGCTGAAACTCCAACACTTTGGCCATCTGATGCAAAGAGCCGACTTATTAGAAAAGACCCTGATGCTAGGAAAGATAAAAGGCAGGAGGCGAGGGGGACAACAGAGGACAAGATGGTTGGATGGCACCACCGACTTGATGGGCATGAGTTTGAGCAAGCTCCAGGAGATGGTGAAGGACAGGGAAGCCTTGTGTGCTGCAGTCCATGTAATCGCAAAGAGTCGAACACAAATGAGCAACTGAACAACAACAAATCTATTAATACATTTGTAGTACATGAATATTATTTGACCATGAGAAAGTAGGATATCCATGCCATTTATTACAACATGGATGGACCTTGAGGACATTATGCTAAGTGAAATAAGTCAGAGAGACAATGACAAATACCACATGACATCACTTCTATGTAGAATCTGAAAAAGCCAAACTCACAGAAACAGAATAGAATGGTGGTTACCAGTGGCTGGAGGATGGGGAAAATAGTGAGACTAGTCAAAGGGCACAAATTTCCAGTTATAAAATAAGTAAGTTCTGAGGATCTAGTGTGCAGCATGGTGACCATGGCCTGTTAATACAGTTAACAGTATTGTACAATATACTTAAAATCTGCTAATAGAGTAAATATTCTCTATTCTCACCACACATGCACAAAAAAGGTAATTATGTGAGGTGGTGGAGGTGTTAAATAACCCTACTGTGGTCATCACTTCACAATACACAAGTTCATCAAATCATTGTGTTATAAACCTTAAACTTACATAATGTTATATGTCAACTATACCTAAGTAAAGCTGGAAGCCATTATCTTATTTCTATAAACTTGTTTCTAATTTCTTATGTACACAGAGATATTCTAGAATGGATTTGCATTGAGAATGACTATGCCAGGGTTGAGTGTTTGGAGGTATATCTTAGCCTAAATTCCCAGAGAAAAGAATGATGAGCAGATGGTTTGTTTGGGAAGTGATTTCTAGCGACCAAGGACAGTGAAGCAGGCAAGGAGGAACTGCTAATATAAGGATGCTGTCAAATTGAGCACCACCATGGGCAATTGATGATCCATCTGGCCAGGTTTTCTTGAGGAAATATACAAAAGGTATCTCAGAACTGTGCCCCTCAAAGATCAACATGGAGAAGTATTTATCCACTGGTTTCCATCCCTGTCAATTGAGGGTTGTCACACTTCAAGGCTGTGCAAGGCTGAATGTCCAGCACTGACATCCCCTGCCATGGTGTCAGAGACGCCCCAGAGTAAGTGCAAGAGACACTCATGTAGGAGCCAAGGTGCTATCAGAGGAAGGAAGTTAAGCCCGCACGAAACCATTGCCATAGCCGATCCTGCAATAAAGGACTAAGACTAGGAGAAGATGAAGCACAACAACCAAAGATGAGGGGATGTTTTCTCATTTTCCATCATCATAGCTTTTAATGGTAGTTATACCTGTTATCTCCTTGGAAGGAAAGTTATGACCAACCTAGATAGCATATTAAAAAGCAGAGACATTACTTTGCCAACAAAGGTCGGTCCAGTCAAGGCTATGGTTTTTCCAGTGGTCATGTATGGACGTGAGAGTTGGACTCTCACGTCTCAGGCTGAGCGCCGAAGAATTGATGCTTTTGAACTGTGGTGTTGGAGAAGACTCTTGAGAGTCCCTTGGACTGCAAGGAGATCCAACCAGTCCACCCTGAAGGAGATCAGTCCTGGGTGTTCATTGGAAGGACTGATGTTGAAGCTGAAACTCCAATACTTTGGCCACCTCATGTGAAGAATTGACTCATTGGAAAAGACCCTGATGCTTGGAGGGATTGTGGGCAGGAGGAGAAGGGGACGACAGAGGATGAGATGATTGGATGGCATCACCGACTCGATGGGCATGAGTTTGAGTAAACTCTGGGAGTTTGTGATGGACAGGGAGGCCTGGCGTGCTGCGATTCATGGGGTCGCAAAGAGTTGGACACGACTGAGCGACTGAAGTGAACTGAACTGAACTGGTACCTGTTATCTCCATTTTATAAATGAAGAGATGGGACTTCCCTGTTGGTCCAGTGGCTAAGATTCTGGGCTCCCAGTGGAGGGCGGGAGGTGGGTTCTATACCTCGTCAGGGAACTAGATCCCACATGCCACAGCTAAAGATCCTGTGTCCCGCAACTAAGACCCAATGCAGTCAACATAATAAATAAATAAATAAATATTTTTAAAAATAGATAAATAAACATGTGTTATGTTTATAGTGATGGTATAATTAGGATTCTTTTTTAAAATTAGCCTCTATTTGCAATGGAAAAGTCCCAGGTACTCCAAAGTACTCCACATTTCTTTCAAGCTAATTTCTACATTGAACTTGGCCTGATGACGGCTGGTAAAGAATCCGCCTGCAATGTGGGAGACCTGGGTTTGATCCCTGGGTTGGGAAGATCCCCTCGAGAAGGAAATGGCTACCCACTCCAGTTTTCTGGCCTGGAGAATTCTATGGACTGTATAGTCCATAGGGTCACAAGAGTCAGACACAACTGAAAGTTTCACTTTCACTTTTCACTTTCTACATTGAACTTGGCCTTGAGAACTGACTTGTGGCAGGCCTGAAGTCATGGGCCATAGCCTTGTAGGAGGAAGAACTTCTGTGAATCCATGGGATTCAACTCGGACTCTTTGTTCCTTGTATGTCACAGAACATACAAGTGCCCTTGCTCCCTACAACAGAGCCACTTCCCATTGCTTTCAATAAAATTTAGATTTGCCAATAATTCCTAAATTTGTATCTTCAGCTCAGACCTCACCTCAGAACCCCAGATCCTATATATACAACTACTTTCCTGATATTTTCACTTGTATTTATGATAGACCTCTCAAAATTAATACATTCAATAGTAAATTATTTAAATTCTTCATAAAATTATTCCTCCCCATTGTTGGACTGAACTATGCTCCCCTCAAAATTCTAAGCCCCTGAACTATATCTCCCCCCACCAAAATCCTAACTCCTTGTACTTCCACAAATGACTATATTTGGAAGTAAGGGGTCTTTAAAGAGATAACTAAGTTAAAGTGAGGTTATTGGAGTGGGCACTAATCCAATGTGACTGGTATCATTTAGACACCAACACATAATAGGAAAAACAACATGAAGATATAGGAAGAATACCACCATCCATCAATACAAAGCAAAGAAAGGCTTAGAACAAATTCATCCCTCAGTAGAAAGCAACTAGGCCAACACCTTGATCTTGGACATGCAGACTCTAGACCTGTGAGAAAGTAAATTTCTATTGTGTAAGCCATCCAGTCTGTGGTATTTGGTCACAGCAGCCCTAGCAACTGAACACACCACATAAACAGTTGTTACCACCAACCTCTAGTGGCTAAAAGCCAGAAATTTGGGAGTCAGTCTTGAAATGCTTTCTTCCTCACCCCTAAATCCAACCTATAAACAAGTCTTGCTGCATCACCCTACAAAATACATCTCAATCAGCACATTTCTCTCTACCTCCAGGGCCACCACCTGGCCCAAGCCACCACAGCTATTGACAGGCACCATATCAGCAGTCTGATGACTAGGTCTGGTTCTGATCTATCACCTCCAGCACTGAAATTAACTCTTGGGTGGAAATTTGTGATAACGTAAAGCCAACTCAGCAGGGTTGGGGTGGAGAAGAGGTAGGGATCACAACTCTGACCCGTCCTGTGTCAGCAGCTGGGTGGGCCTCAGTCTTCTGCAGGAGGCCTAGTTTGATCTGTTCAGGCTTATTCTGACCCTTAGTATTGACCTCACAGTGCAGACTTCAGATCCCGGCCTTCAAGGCCAGTGCACCCATCAATTCTCCCTCGCCTGTCTATGCACCCGGCTGTCTCCAACTGTCCTGGTCCCGCTCAGACCCTCAGCACTTGAAGGTGTCCAGCACTGCTGCTGCCAGTCCTTCAGTTCTCCCTCTACCACCAGACTTTCCCCAGGGCTTCTGGGCCTGAGCCTCGCCCCCTGGGCTGCTCCTCAAACTCAGCCCCCCATCCATGCAAGACACACCCTTCTTTTGATGGCTCCCCAAGCCCTACAGGAGAAGGCCAGCCCCCTCCCCTGCAGCAAGGTACACAACTCCCAGGCCCTGCTTACCTCTCAGCCCTGTTTTATATATTCCCTCTCTTCCCTTGAATACACTAGCAATCTATTTCTCTCCCAAGTGGGCCTCTCGGTTTCGTGCTTCCATATTTTGTTCATGCTGTTCCCTCTGCCTCAAATGCTTTTCCCTCACACATACTCCTGACTGCTCCTGTTCATTCTTTGAGTACCAGATCAGATGAACACCTCCTTCCGCATTCCACCCCTCACCCTTCCACATCTACCAGTTCTCATGCCTGCTCCTGAATTTCCTTCCCGTTCTGCACTTTACCTTCTCTGTATTAATTGTTTGTTTTCCCATCACCATCACTGAACTGCGAGTTCTTTGAAGGCATGTGCTTTCCTGTGCTGTGCCCAGCCACTCAGCTGTGCCCAGCTCTCTGCAACCCCACGGACAGACGAGGCTCCTCTGTCCATGGGATTCTCTAGGCAAGAATACTGGAGCAGGTTGCCATTTCCTCCTCCAGCAGATCTTTCCGACCCAGGGATTCAACCCGCATCTCTTGAGTCGCCTGCAATGACAGGCCAGATGCTTACCACTGCACCGCCTCGGAAGCCCCTTCGAAGGCAGAGACCACCCCTTACTCACCTGTGTCCCCCAGACTTAGCACAGTGCTTACACACAGTAGGTGTCGAATAAGCGCTTGTTGAGCCAAACTGGCCTGACTCCGAGACCCCCCGTGCCCTGAGTCCCAGGCGCCAGCCCCCCGCGGGGTGACGCGCTTCGCTCTCACCACAGCGGGGACTCTGATGCTGCCTTTGCTGAACCAAGCCACGTGACAGTTGCTCTAAATGAAGTGCACAGGTAGTGAGGCCTAGATGGCTTTTTAAAGTTTCTCAAGGAAAAGGAAATTGTGAAATGCCCCACTGGGGCCGCAAAGCAATCTCTCCTAGTCCAGACTTGTGCCCAAAGCCAGCTGCTTGGGCCGGGAGATAAGGGGGCCCCATGCTGAGCCGCCACCAGCGGACTCAGAAAAGTAACAAATTGACAACATTCAGGAAGAAGATTCCTCATTTCCAATAGTATCATCTATACCCTGTGGCATAAAGCACCTCCTGCCTTATTAACGTCTTTTACATTTTTTAGTGCTGAATCCAAGGTGAAAGGGAGGAGGGGGAGAGAATACTTCTGTACCACAGTCCTTTAGGAACCAGGAAAATGCCGTGGCAGAGATGAATTGTAGACCCAGAAATAGCATTTTGGGGATGAAATTTATAATGTTCACTCTTTTTCAAAAAAAAAAAAATGTTTAATACAGCCCAAATGACATCATATCAGGTCAGACAGAGTGGAAGAAAGGAAGAAAAACACTGAACATGAGAAGAAATTAATCCAGACAGGCACTTTCTAAACTGAATTCCACACTGCACACACTGAAGACCAGGGAGAAACATCTTCATCAGAAAGGGTGTCTCCCCTTACTCACCACAACCGGATTCATTTAGGTTTGAAACTATCCACTGCACTTCAAAAACTAACACCAAAACTTGAAGGAAAATAATATTTAGCTAGTCTAGTCGGATGCTCTCTGAAGTGTGCCTGCGAAGCGGGGAGTTTCTTATCCTATTCACTAAGCCCAGTAAAATTCACTCACACAGAACCCCTCCTAGTCCCCATCCTCAATTCCCCACTGCCCAGGATCCACATTCCAGTTCTCCCCGTCCTCAAAAACATAAGCAATCCTGTATATCAATGAATTAGAGTTCTCGAAATTAACATGCCACCACTAGTATTTTGGTGGCAGATCACTGAATCTCACACAATCTAATTTCAACAAAGAAAGGGGGGACAATTTTGTTTAAGATCATTAAGCTGTCTTACAGAACCTGAGAAGAATGCAAGCTTTCTCAGGAAAGAACTAGAACTAGGAGTCATGCTGATTTCTATTCCACCTCTCATTTCTGATTCTCTCTGTTCATGTGCTTCACTGCCCTGTGTCTGCAGCCTGGCATTTCCTGATCCTCAGCTCACAGGACAAACTGCATAATCCATGGCTCCTGAGAGACCCACAGCTCCTGCCACTCCACAAAGAAGCAAAATATCTGGCTGTCTGTCCAATTCAAGTCCAAATTCTTGGAGAAGGGAATCTGATCAGGTAAATTATCATCTCTGTCCCATTCAGCTCTAAGGGGATATCCTACAGTGCATATGTGACTGATCAGGGTTTTTTACCTCCTTCATCCCATCACTTCATGGCAGATAGATGGGGAAACAGTGGAAACAGTGGCTGACTTTATTTTTCTGGGCTCCAAAATCACAGCAGATGGTGATTGCAGCAATGGAATTAAAAGATGCTTACTCCTTGGAAGGAAAGTTATGACCAACCTAGATAGCATATTAAAAAGCAGAGACATTACTTTGCCAACAAAGGTCCATCTAGTCAAGGCTATGGTTTTTCCAGTGGTCATGTATGGATGTGAGAGTTGGACTGTGAAGAAAGCTGAGCGCCGAAGAATTGATGCTTTTGAACTATGGTGTTAGAGAAGACTCTTGAGAGTCCCTTGGACTGCAAGGAGATCCAACCAGTCCATCCTAAAGGAGATCGGTCCTGGGTGTTCATTGGAAAGACTGATGCTGAAGCTGAAATTCCAATACTTCGGCAACCTGATGTAAAGAACTGATTCATTTGAAAAGACCCTGATGCTGGGAAAGATTGAGGGCAGGAGGAGAAGGGGACGACAGAGGATGAGATGATTGGATGGCATCATCGACTGGATGGACATGGGTCTGGGTGGACTCTGAGAGTTGGTGATGGACAGGGAGGCCTGGCGTGCTGCGGTTCTTGGGGTCACAAAGAGTCGGACATGACAGAGCGACTGAACTGAACTGAACATCAATAGAAACTGATCAGAGACCAGACAAGAAACTCAGGCAAGGCCTTACTGGGGCCCCTGCTGCCACAAGAGGGAGCAAAAACAAGTAACAGGTTCTCTTGCTTACTCCCTGAGGAGGTTGGTTCTTTACCTGGGGTGAGGGTAGGGCCTGAGGGATGGCCTAGGTAATCCGACCACCTCCAGGTAGTATTGTGTGCAGAAGGCGTACACATTTCCCTGCTTTTGCTCCAACCTCTTCAGAACTGGCACTTGGGTTTTTTGGTCTCTTTTGTCCAGAATTTGCCCTAACTGCCCATGTATGTTTTTATTTTTAGCCCCAAATAGTTTCTTTGTATTTTGTAGCTTAAGGAGAGCTGTGTTCAGGTGCAAGCACTGCAGCAGAGTCCCAGGTCCCAGGCCTGTCTCACATACAGAGCTCCTGGGAGCAGTTCCCAGGGTAGAGGTGTTGTGTTCTCTCCAGGGTCCAGAACCAGCACTGGACAAGGGGCCACTGTGTCTCTCCTGACCCTAGACAGTCTGAGGTCTGTCCAGTCTCTGCCAGGAAATCTGAACCACGTCAGGAAAGAGAAAGCTTTTGGAGAAAGGGATTAAAGAGAGAGTTACAGATACAGGAAAAGAGATTGGTACTTAGTTTAGGCATCAAGAGATGAACAAGAAATACAAATGTTTTGCCATGGCCTTCAAATAATCATTTATCAAGAAAGAAACCAGGGAGATGTAACACTGTCATGAAAACATAATTCATACACAGACATGAAGAACACTGGAAGGGCAGAGATGATATAATCGAAGTGTTATCTCATCCACTGAGTTATGCCAAAGTGCTCATAATTTGTTTTCCTTTTTCTATCTTGATGAAAAATTATTTTTATAATACTATAGAACTAATACATCTTGATGTGTATAACACTGTTTTAATGATTCTTTCACACTTATGCTATAATTTGATTTTTATTAAGTAGGACCATGTGAAACTACCATTTTTATAGGTCAAAAATGACAAATATCACCAATTTCAAAATAATATATATGCATCCTTTTAAACAGAACTACAGACTTAAATGAAAGCATTAGTCCTAAGGATAACTCCCACTACCTCCCTGATTCCTGCTACCCAGAGGCAACCATTTTTAGCTTTTTAAACTATTATTCTTGATTGCTTATTTCTAAATAATATTAATATATCTTTATCTCATGATCTTTTTATTTTATATTTATATGTCACTTCATCTTGTGGAAGATGTGGACAATCTCAATGCCAACAAACCCATCAGGTAACCTCCCAATTCCAGGGGATTTTTTTTTAATATTTATTTATTTGTCAGGTCTTAGTTACATGCGAGCTCTTCGTTGCAGTCCATGGGCTTCTTTCCAGTTGTGCATGGGGTCTAGAGTGTGGGTTCAGTAGTTGTGGGAGTGGAGGCTTAGTTGTCCCACACTGTGTGGGTTCCAGTTACCCAACCAGGGATTAAACCTGTGTTCCCTGCATTGGAAGGCAGATTCCTAATCACTGGATCAGGGAGGTCCCCCAAGGAATTTCTTGAGACCATTCTTTCTGGAGATTTCCATCCTTCTCAAATCTCACTGGGTGCTCTCTGGACCTAGACTAGCTGCAATACTGGAAATTATCCTCCCATCATCCTGAGGATTCCCTTTGCTGCTGTCCTGTGTTGGCTCTTCCTGCATTAAGTTAACATTCTCCTCTTTTTTGGTTTGCTATTTTGTTCTGTGGAACACACACCCAGTAGCTTTCTGAACATCTGAACAAAGGAGATGCATTTGTAAAAACTTGTATATCTGCAAATATTCTGCCTTCAATCTTGATTGATGGTTTGGCAGAATATGGAATTCTAGACTGAAATATATCTTTCCTAGAATTTTGAAAGCATGACTCATTGTCTCCCATCTTCCGGAGTTTCCATGATAAATCCCATACCATTCCATTCCTGATATGTGAGGCATAGATTGCTTTTTCTCCTTATAAGATTTTTTTTTTAGAAGATTTTAGACTTGTCTCTGTATCCCAGGTGTTCTGAAATTACATGACGATGTACCTCGTAGTCAAACTCTGGTCATTAATTTTGCTGAGACTTTAAATCCAGAAGTTCTTGTCTTAGAAATTATATTATTTCTATAAATTTAGCTTGCATTATTTCTTGGATAGTTTCTTCTCATCCACTTCCCTCGTTCTTTCTTTAGAGCTCTTTTTCATCAAATATTGACACCTTGACCTGATTCTCGAGCTTTATCTTTTCTTTTCTAGTTTCCATCTCTTTTATTTTGTCATTCTATTTCTGAGGATTACCTTCCACACTATCTTATTCAATTTATCTTCCAACTCAGTTAGTATATATATCACTTTTATCACATTTTAAATTCCCATGAATTCTTCCATATTACCTCACCTCATCTCTCTAAGGATACCTAATATTATATTACCTCCTATCACTCTGAGGATATTCAATTATAGGGAGCTTTTTTAAAGATTTTTCTTTCTTTCTCATCTGGGTTTCTTCAGTTACCTTTTCCTGTCTGCCTTTTTGGTCACATACAAGGCTTGGTACAAATGTCTGATGGTCAATGGTTGCCCATCTAAAAGTGAAGTCCTAAAAGGTTGACCAGAAGCTCTGTGTACTTTGGCAGAGCTTGTTGACTTCTAGACTTTGCAACAGGAGATCACGTGGTAACCCAGCCATTTGTGTGGGGGTTTCCAAATATCAGTGTCTGGAGATTCATTCTCGGTTGTATTCTTTGTTCTTGTGGGTTTATTCCTTTTTTTAAATTCCTCTGCCTTTTCAGTGAGATCTGAGCAGGGGAAAGAAATCATTGAGCTGAGAGTACTCTATTACATTTGTGACAGTCAATGTTTCTTTCTGGGGAATTGGGAGTTCACATACGTCCGGTGTGTCCTGAATCCTGTGTTCCTACCAGCTGATGAACCAGCTCTCAGAAATCAAGTGTATCCCCCTATCTTTTCCTCCTTTGTTTCTTCAGTCATCTCACTGGATAAAACCCACTTGGGGGTTCTCACTGGTTTCTCTGACCTCTTGAACACAGAGAACAGTCTTCATATGTGAGAATTTACTCACCCTCTCATCCTTTTTCCTGCTTTAACTGAAGCAACAGGGACCTGCTTGCCAGCATCTGTCTATTGTCTGTGCCCTTCGCATGGTTCTTACAACCCCACCTAGCATAGCCAGTCTTCCCATGAGGACTTTGGCTTCTGTTATACCTTAAGACCAACAACTCCCGCTTTGAAAGGGTTTTCTTTGTACCCACTCAGAAACTGGCAAAGAGCATGGGCTTCCTCTGGAAAGTAGCATGATTGGCGCAAGAGGTGAGTAGGGGGAACATCTGTTTTAAGACAACTCTGGGTTTTGTACCAGCCTAGTCAGATACTCAACATCTCTGAGACAATTTCCTCATTGTGAAATGGAGATAACATTAGTTATCTAATGCTAAGTCGCTTCAGTCATGTCCAACTCTTTGCAACACTGTGGACTATAGCCTACCAAGCTCCTCTGTCCATGGGATTCTCCAGGCAAGAATACTGGAATAGGTTTCCATTTCCTACTCCAGGGGATCTTCTGGACCCAGGGATCAAACCTGTGTCTCTTATGTCTCCTACATTGGCAGGCGGGTTCTTTACCACTAGCGCCACCTGGGAAGCCCTTCACTAACATAGTGAAATTGTATCTCAAAGCATTAGTTATGCTAGTGTATAGCCACTGTCCTACTCATACTCTGCAATTAAAGGGAAGGAAGGACATCCATCGAGTTAGCAACAGTCACCGTTGGGAACAAATGGCTGCATGCTTTATCTTTTGAGATCAAAAGAGGTCACTTTTTGGATGAGAAACATGCAGATTTTTTAAATGGGGATGCCAATAGAGAAAGTACATTTGTCTTGTACTCCACAGCTAACTGAAGAGCTCCAAGATGCAAGAGAAGGAAGAAAGTTTTGAGAGAAAGAGAAGGATACACCTTGTAAGAATCCAGATCCCTGCCTCTCATCCCGGGGCAGGCTCAGGCTGGGCAGAGGGCATCTGAGAGTGGACGGGGCTGTACCCTGCCCCTCTGAGAGCTCTAAGAGTCAGCCAGCAGCCTTGCAGAGCTGACAGTGAGAGGTGATGGGCTGGCTGCAGGAGCCCTAGGGTTGTCCGTGAGCACAAACGGAAAACAGAAATTAATTGAGCATGAACACCATGAGTCAGTCTAGAAGTAAGCACAGCTCAAGGCAAGTGGCCCCATCGCTGAGGCTGGAGAGGAGGGCCCAGACGGATCAGAGGAAGCTCTTTGCAGCTGAGCTCAGGGTGACGGCAGCAGCACAAGGGTAGAAGTGGGGCCAAGGAAACAGAGGAGGATACCCCTGTTCCTGGCCTAAGCACAAACCGAGATGGAAAGAGGCAAGGAGGCGCATCTGCAGCAGATGCCTCATCAATGAGGCAACACAGACCTGAAGTCCACCAAGAAAATGCCACTGGGTCCCGAAGGCTCCCCTAAACAAGACATATGAAATGTGAGTGGACTTGGGGGAGGTGGGGGCCACAGACCTTGAAATGGATATCTTTTCAACCAGAAGGGACAAAGAAATTAATATTTTGTGTTGAAAAGGCTTGAAATATTGCTAGGTTATGTATCCTCTATCAGTAGGATTTGCCTCTGAGTTCAATGTTAGAGAAATTTTTAAAATTTCATTTCTTCTCATCTGAGTCTTTGAGTCTATTGTGACTACAATAGCCCTGGTCATTGTACTTGCTTCATAGACTTTTTATTGTGATTAAATAAGGCCCTATCATAAAGTCCTGAACACTGGGCTCAGCACATAAGACACAGAACTGTCAGTAACATCCGTCTGCCTTCACCACTCCAGAGTTAACACCATTGGGCCTAAAGAAATAACACAAGGAGTGAACACTCTCCTCCCTGGAGCAGTATCTAACCCTGCTCACTATATCCTGCAGGCAGGAACTGCCTCCAAGACACTGACTGGTTCCCTGTCCCTGTGTCTTTTTTCTGCAGAGCAGGCTAAGCTAGGCTTCTGGCTCTGACCCCTATGGATTAATGTTTTCCCTTTGCCAACTCTGAGTTCTCTGACCAAAACACCACCATTAGGATGATTAACTCACCCTCTCTTTTCTCCATGTCAATGTGAAGCCAGAGGTATACCGACCATCACCCTGATAAGAATGTTAGATAAATAATGCATCTTGCCTATTATATACTGCATGTTCGATTCAACTGGCTTTATTTTTTTCTTATATTTATTTATTTGTTTATTTTTGACTGCTCTGGGTCTTCGTTGCTGCACTCAGGCTTTCTCTCGTTGTGGCAAGCAGGGGCTACTCTTCATTGTGATGTGCGGGCTTCTTATTGCTGTGGCTTCTCTTGCTACAGAGCATGGGCTCTAGGCACTTGGACTTCAGCAGCTGCAGTACACAGGCTTGGTAGTTGTGATGCACAGGGCTAGTTGCTCCGTGGCATGTAGGATCTTCCCAGACCAGGGATCGAACCTGTGTCCCCTGCGTTGGCAGGCAGATTCTCAACCACTGGAACAGCAAGGAGGTCCCTTTAAAGAGAAATGTTGTCAAAAGCCCCAACCAGAGTAGAGATCTTCAGATCAACTACAGAAAGACAAATGCAAAACATCTGTGGACAGAATGAGACAGTCCCGTGAAGTTCCTTCTGCCATCAGGAGGGCCTTCATTTCATACCCAGGTAACAGGTTGCTTTTCTCATTTTATAGACCTCCAGCTGGGTCTGCAATTTGATGTATCAATTTCTTTCTTCTAGTAAAAGATGAGCTATGAGGCAGCAGAAGATGAGATTTTCACGAGAAAGTTAAAGGAATTTTATGGCCTGTTTGTGTCGTCCATACCATCTGATGGCAGCCAGCCTCCATAAATACTTATTAAAATTAATATTGTTTGAGCAAGTCCAAAAAAGGAGAAAGCATTTCTGCAAGTCTTTGCATAAAATAACTCTGCCCTCACACAGCCTGGGACCATAGCAACCTCGTAACACAATGGGTCATAACGCCCTGTGATGGAAAGAACGTTGTGCAAGGAATGAATAAACTCTGTCCGAATGGCATTTTGGTTTTTTGATTTTGTTTTTTTGTGTTGCATTTGCTTGTTTGGTTGTTTTTTAAAGATTTTTTGATAGGAACTTTTTAATAAAGTCTTTATTAAATTTGTTACAATATTGCTCCTGCTTTATGTTTTGTTTTTTTGGCCACAAGGCATGGGGGATCTTAGCTCCCCAACCAAGGATCAAATCCACACCCTCTGCATTGAAAGGTGAAGTCTTAACCCCTGGACCACCAGGGCAGTCCCTCAAGTGCCATTTTAGAATCACACTTCCAGCTTAGGACTCTGACTGTTGATTCATTCCACATCTGTCATTTACCAGGAACATCCACACACCTAATATTATGCTCTGGTTATTGGACACTGATTTGGTAAAACCTCAAGACAAAGCAGACCTTCCCCAAGACACAGCTACAAGCTTGCAGCCAGCATCTGCTCTTACACATCTAACCAAAGGCTGCAATTCTCTCTCCAGAACAACAAAGAAACCGTATCACAATTGGGTGTTGCCTACATCAGAGAAGCCTCTTGTGCACTTGTGTGACTATACTGAGAAGGTACACATATATGGTACTTTATAGTTTACAAAGGAGGTTTTTTTTTTTCATTTATTTTTATTGGTTGGAGGCTAATTACTTCACAACATTGCAGTGGGTTTTGTCATACATTGACATGAATCAGCCATGGAGTTACATGTAATCCCCATCCCGATCCCCCGTCCCACCTCCCTCCATACCCGATTCCCCTGGGTCTTCCCAGTGCACCAGGCTTTACAAAGGAGTTTTTGCCAGCTTTATTCCAATTAATCCTAGGGGCTAATCCTATGATCTCATAGGGGAGGAAGCTGAGGCTCATAGAAAATAAGTGACTTGCCCAAGGTCACACATCTAGTAGGTGGCAGAGCCAGAGTTTGCAACCAAGGCCCTGACATTGTGTGGTTTTCACTCCTGTAGCTCCCACATGTGGGAGCAGGACACAGAGACAGGACTCCCTACCATTCACCCTTGCCCATCATTTTTCTGTACTTTTGAGGCAGCAGTTTGGGTAGTTTGGGTTTGTTACATTGAAAAGGAAGGGTATAAAAAACAAAAACAAAAGACATAAGTTTTCAGCTTTTGAGGGGGGTTGGGGGAGTTTTTTTTAATTGTGGTAAAAGTCACATATAAAACGTACTATTTTAACCATATTTAACTGTACAGTTCAGTGGCACTAAATACATTCACATTGTTGTGCAAATCTCACCATCACCCATCTCCTGAATTTTTCACCTTCCTAAACGGAAACTCTGTCCCCCTGAAACACTAACTCCTTACTCCACCACCCCCCATCCTCAGCCCCTGGCATCTACCAAGGTACTTTCTGACTCTATGAACTCAACTACTTTAGGTATCTCATATAAGCGGGATCAAGCAGTATCTGGCTGCACCTAATGTATGTTGGAATTTGGCTTTTTAGTTTAAAAGAGAATTTTGGAATTTCTGACTGCAAACTGCTTGAAACATCAAAATCCAGGCTTCTGAGCACACAAAGGCAGCATGCTGCAAAAGTAGAATTAAGAAGACATGCTTGAGTTGGGTCAGTTCCCCCACCCAAGACTCCACAGGCCAGCAGGAGACAGAGAGGTAGAGGGGGAGTCAGAGATGCATGCAGGAGTAGGGGCCCTGCGCCCCTAGTCGGATGTTCGAGACCCAGGAGCCAGACCCTGCAGGCAGCAGACTCTGAGCTGGCCCTCAGTGATGGATCTGCCTCTACCTCTGGGTACTCACGCTCCCGCTAATCGCCTCCCCTGCCCACGGTGTGGGCAGAACCTGTGACTGGCTTCCAACCAGCAGACGTGGCAAAGGTGACAGCATGTCCATGACTACAGGTACTTGATCACACTACACAGTTTCTGTGTCTGCCGTGAGGAGACACCCTCCTTCGCTGACTCTAAGAAGCCAGCTGCCATGCTAGGAGCGTCCCTGTGAGGACCACGTGACAAAGAACTGAGAGCGCCCTCCAACCAGCACCAGTGAGAAACCCAGGCCCGAGGCCCACAGCTGAGAAGCAGGCTGCTGCTGACCTCCATGCGACCCTGGAGCAGACCTTTCCCCAACTGAGCCTCAGGGAAGAACTCAGTCCTGGCAGCCCCTTGACTGCAAAGTGACCGCTAAGCCATGGCCAGACTCCCAACCCGCAGAAACCATGAGATGACATATGTGTCTTGTTTTAAATCTCAACATTATCAGATCTGGTTTCCTCAGTGTGTATGCCCAGGAGTGGGATTGCTGGGTCATATGGCAGTTCTATTTCCAGCTTTTTAAGGAATCTTCACACTGTTCTCCATAGTGGCTGTACTAGTTTGCATTCCCACCAACAGTGTAAGAGGGTTCCCTTTTCTCCACACCCTCTCCAGCATTTATTGCTTGTAGACTTTTGGATAGCAGCCATCCTGACTGGCGTGTAATGGTACCTCATTGTGGTTTTGATTTGCATTTCTCTGATAATGAGTGATGTTGAGCATCTTTCCATGTGTTTGTTAGCCATCTGTATGTCTTTTTTGGAGAAATGTCTGTTTAGTTCTTTGGCCCATTTTTTGATTGGGTCATTTATTTTTCTAGAAACCAGATCTGTAAGAGACACATGTACCCCAGTGTTCATCGCAGCACTGTTTATAATTGCCAGGACATGGAAGCAGCCTAGATGCCCATCAGTAGATGAATGGATAAGGAAGCTATGGTACATATACACAATAGAATATTACTCAGCCATTAAAAAGAATTCATTTGAATCAGTTCTAGATGAAACTGGAGCCCATTATACAGAGTGAAGTAAGCCAGAAAGATAAAGACCAATACAGTATACTAACGCATATATATGGAATTTAAAAAGATGGTAATGATAACCCTATATGCAAAACAGAAAAAGAGACACAGATGTACAGAACAGACTTTGGGACTCTGTGGGAGAAGGCTGAGGGTGGGATGTTCTGAGAGAACAGCATTGAAACAAGTATACTATCAAGGGTGAAACAGATCAGCAGCCCAGGTTGAATGCATGAGACAAGTGCTCAGGGCTGGTGCACTGGGAAGACCCAGAGGGATGGGATGGGGAGGGAGGTGGGAGGGGGATCGGGATGGGGAATACATGTAAATCCATGGCTGATTCATGTCAATGTATGGCAAAAACCACTACAATATTGTAAAGTAATTAGCCTCTAACCAATAAAAATAAATGAAAAAAAAATTAAAAGTTCTAGGTTAAAATAAATAAATAAATAAATCTCAACATTCGTGGTAATATTGTTTTGCAACAACAGAAAACTAGTCCAAGTTAGTTCAGGGATCTCTGGGAGAAGGGATGCGTGTCATTCCCAGGAAAGGGCCAGCCGGGTAAGTGAGGTCCTGCCAGAACCCATGAGAGTTCAGTAAAAATTCGGTGGGGTAGTTCGGTGGGGTAAAACAGTGGCAGGCGGGGCACGTCTGAGCAAACAGGACATGCCTTCCCTGAGCCTCCATCATACTGTAGAAGCTCCAGAGTTTCATTCAAGGGAATCAAGGATATGATTGAGGAGGGACTCAAGGGACAGCAGACAAGAAGGGGCGCTGTGGGCAAGACCAGGAAGACACAGACCCATGACACAGATACCTCAGGAGGTGTCCGTGGTTTGGGATGCCACAAACCAAGCCAGAGGGGTAAGTGACACATCCCAGGTGCCAGCATGGACTTTTGCCACAACCAAAGACCGGGAGCCCTCCACGAAGCCGAGGCCTTTCCAGCGACCTGGACTGGATGTCCCTCCAGAGAGAGGATGGGAGCTGGGGTGGGAATCCTGAACAGTTGTGTTCAAAAGTAGAAATGACTGAGTTTACTTGGAAATGATTAAGGGTTCATGTTCGGCCATCAGTGAAGGAGGGAGGGAGGTAAGCAGCATGATGCTACAGGCTGATGAGTACTGGGGTATCAGGACAAAGCAGGGATCTCGGGGGTATGGGGAAAGGATCAATCTGTAAAGCCTTCCTGGAGGAGATGACAGCTGAGTTGCATTTTAGAGAATGAATTAAAAAGAGATTCTATGAATATAAGATTCCAAACTTTAGGACTTCCCTGGTGGTCCAGTAGCTAAGACTCCACACTCCCAATGCAGGGGCCTGGGTTTGACCCCTAATCAGGGAACTAAGATCCCTCAGGCCACAACTAAGAGTTCTCGTGCCGTAACCACAAGAGCCCACATGCCCTAACGAAGATCAAAGATCCTGCATGCCCCAACTAAGACCCAATGCAGCCAATAAATAGATAAATAAAATATTAATTTTTAGAAAATAGTACATACTTTCATGGTTCCATGCATTTAAGTTTTCAAGGTTCTAAGATGCTTTTTTTCCCTCAAGTCTACAAATCAAAGGCTCCCACTAGCACTGCTATACACTGGGCCCCTACTCAGGGGCGGGGAAAACACAAACCATCTGAAATCTTTCTGGATCAGAATCCTATTCCTCATCATTTCCCACATCTCTATCATCTCTGCCCGGAGGCACGTCCTCCTTTTTTAATGTACTCTTTTACTTCTAATAAAAGTTTCTTGTGCACACAGTTTCAAGAGTCAAATTGTTTCATAAGCCTTGTAGGAAAAATGGCAATTGCACACACTGCTCCATTTCACCACCACTCAGAGGAAACCACTCTCAGTTTTTAGATGATTATTCTAAATGTTTCTTCCCTATCTCTAAGAAACATGCTGATACTGATACTTCTTGATTTTTCAGTTGCACTATTCACGGGCTTCCCAGTACAGAAGATAAGACTTTTTGTCACTGTCGCCAACCCCACCACATACCTTCTTCTTATCCTCCTTCTCCCAATGGAATTTCTTTATAATTTTAGTTAAATTCAATACCTTCACTGTTTACATTATTCTGATCATGTAAATGCTATTCACAACTGAGTCATGAAGCTTATGAACTAGTGTTAATTTCTACTACATTTTGTTTTCCCTGGAGTTTATGATTGTAGATGTTAACCACCAAACTGTCAGTTAAGGTGGTGTGATGGTTAGCTTTATGCACCAACTTGTTAGGCCATAGTATCCAATTACTTAAACATTAATCTAGATGTTGCTGTGAGAGGATTTTATAGATGTGGTTAACATCTAAAATCATTTAATTTTAAGTAAAAGGAGCTACCCTCAACAATGTGAGTGGCTCTTAACCAATCAGTTGAAAGAAATTAAGAGCAAAAACTGAGGCTTCCAGAAAAAGAAATTCAGCCTCAAGACAGCAACATTAATTCCTGCCTGCATCTCCAGCCTGTTCTACAGATTTCAGACTCACTAGTTTCCCCAGTTACATGAGCCAATTCCTTGAAAAATTCTTTATATATATATATTTATATAAATATATTCCATTAAACATTTATATAACCAATAGTATATATGTGACCTATTGCTTCTGTTCCTCTGGGGAATTCTGACTAATACCACTGAGCGTCAGAGTCACTCCATCTAATATTTTGATGGTGTTACTTTATCACCCTAAGCTAGTTCCCAGTGTTTAGAAATCCAAAACTACTTGATTCCTGGTCATCACTATATAGCCTGACTTTTCTTTCTGAAGGCTTTCAGAATCTACTTCAGCCCCAGTGTTCTGCAATTCTTGATATATCTTAGAGTCAGTTGATTTTTTCTCATTGTGTTTGACACTCAGGGATACCTGTCAATCTGAATACTCACATTTTTAATTTTTCAAAGTCCTTTTGAGCTGCTGCTTTGATGATGTATTCTTTTTTGTTATCTCTATTCTCTCTTTCAGGGATTTCCATTATTTGGATGTTGGTGAACATCATGGTCTTCTTTCTCACATTGTCCCTCCTATTTTCTTTTTTTAATTAATTTACTTTAATTGTGTCCCTCCTATTTTCTTCTACCTTTTGAGAGATGTCATACAGTTTTTTTAGCTCTTCTATTGTGTTTATCATTTTACCCTTTCATAATTTTAATTTCTAAAAGTTCTTGGCCCAATAGTAATTTTTCTTACTTTTCTAGTGAAATATATTCTTTAAGCTCTCTGAGGATATTAATTATAGTTGTTTTTCACTTTTTCCTATGGCAGACTCTTTACTTGAAAATGCTTATGACTATTTGTTTTTGTCTCTCTCTTACATGTAAGATTTCTTTGTAGTATCCTAACTATTTCTTCCTCATGGCTATCCTATCTGCTCCTAAGAATATGACTTTTTAAAGGTAACTACAGACTTTCCTGGCAGTCCAGTGGTTAAGACTTCGCCTTCCAGTGCAAGATATGTGGGTTCAATCCCTAGTTGGGAAGCTAAGATCCCACATGACTCTCAGCCAAAAATCCAGAACATAAAACAGAAACAATATTGCAACAAATTCAATAAAGACTTTAAAAAATGAAAAGTGACCAGAAGTCCCTAGTATGTGGTAGAGTTCATGAACCATCATCTTCACAATCAGGTGATCTGACTGAGCTGTTTGTCAGGGACTCCCATGTCAGTGTCTTTAAGTCTTTTCTAAGAGAAAAGACCTTACATTGTGAGGTTTGTGTATCCCTAACATGCACTGTACTATAGATCCCCTATTTCAGACAGCCCTAATTGAAGGCAAAGGGCTGGAAATAATGACCTGTGATACTCTCTCCCTCCTGTGTCTCTCTCTGTATGTGTCATCCAATCAATGAAAAGTGAAAGTGTTAGTCATTCAGTCGTGTCCAACTCTTTGCGACCCCGTGGACTGTAGCCCTCCAGGCTCCTCTGTCCATGGAATTCTCCAGGCAAGAATACTGGAGTGGGTTGCCTTTTCCTACTCCATGAGATCTTCTGACCAGGGATCAAACCCACATCTCCTGGGTCTCCTGTCTTGCAGGTGACTTCTTTACCACTAGGCAAGACTGCTTGACAAAGGTGAAAAGATTGCTAGACCGTGGACAGAGTCAGACCTCACCTACCCCTGCTGCTCTCACTCTGGTTAGATCCCTGGGACAGAGCATTACTTAATTCCTCCTCAAGTTTCAGAGGGTGTACTTTTTTCTAATCTATGATTTAATTTATAGAAATATAGAGAAAAGGCAAAGTTTATAAAGACAGAGAGCAGATTAGTGGTTGCCAGGATGAAGAGGAACATGGGGAGGGAAGAAGAACTGGGAGACTTCCCTGGAGGTCCAGTGGCCAAGACTCAGAGGATGTATTAACTTCAGGGACAAGTAAGAAGATGGTATCTGAAACGAGGAGGGAAGAGGGACTCCACCTCCTCCAAGCCACCCACAGCGTCCTTGTGATGGCTTTCGGCAAGCAGAAGGCTCAGGTGATCACCTAACTACAGTAGGAGTAACAGTACAGAAATAATGAGGTCAGTCCTCCAAAGGAAACTTAGAAATACCCTACACATTAGAAAATAATTGTCTGCATGGATTACACACCTAAGGAAGTTTTAACTACTATCTCATTGTTTTGTCAAATAGTAAATCTTTGACAAATATTTAAATAAATACTTTTATAGGGAAAATACAGGGGAATTGAACACTCCCAGCTATTTACATCTATCTACATTTTTTTCCCAGACTCATCAGAGCACAAACACCATTTATCTGAAGTTGTAAGAGTGGCTATTCTATTCTGCATTCTGCTTTGCTTGCACTTAGCTTTGTGATGTGTGCACATTTTCACAGTTCACATACTTCTCAGTTTTCATGGTCACGGGGAATTCTGAATCACCATAGTTCTTAGTCATTCCCACTCACTGAGCATTTAGGTCACTTTCTATTTTCCCCTATTATGAACATGCTGCCATAAATGTCTTTGTATAAATGGCTTTTTTCCATTTGGATTACTACCTTAGGGTATTTTTCCAAAAGTGGGATTACCAAGTCAAAGGATATGAATGCTCCATTGTTCTTATTATACATTTCCAGCATGCACTTGAAAAAAATAGGAACAAACTACAGAGTGGCCAACAACAGTGTCGGTTTTCCATGCAGAACCTAATTTAACTAGTTTTCTCAATCTGATTTATTTTTATTAATTTCATGTTGGCATTCCTTAGGTATTCAAACTTGTATTTCTTTAATTATTACTCAGGTTGAACATCTTTTCATGTTAGTTTACTATCCGTAAGAAACAAAAACAAGACATTTTTGTTAGAGAAAATCTATTCCCTGCAATGATGTGGCAACATTATAAATGGTAAAGGTGATATGAATGAAAGATGTTACCTGTCATTCTTTACATGTAAACAATATCTTCAAACCTTTTGATAAATCCTCAAGTAGAATATAGGTCTTCACCATAAAGTTGCATAATTCTGTATCTATTTTGGACCTTAAGCCTTATTTGTAATAATTTAAATAATCTTCTAAGTTTTCATTTCATTTAGTGTTTTTTTTCTAGACCAAAAGTTGAAATTATTTTGTAATTGATTCGATTAATCTTGTTTCTGATGGTATCTTCTATTGCTTTAAATATCACAAATATATTTCTCTTTCATTGTAGAAATAAATATGCTATTTCATTCCATTTTTATTTTTCTATGGCTTGTTTCATGGTTATTTGCAAGGAGGAAATGCGAGGTACATTTCATTATTGGCTCGACTTCTGACATATGTAGCTAAATTCTTCCCTTATAACATTAACAGAGGATAAGAATACACAGTTTTTTAGTTCTGTGTGTGGTAGGTTGGTACAGATCAACTCAGAGTTAAAGCTACCATATGCCTCACCCTCCTGCAGGATTCCTTTGTCACCAGACAGAGCAAGTAGAAGGATATCCATAAGCATCATGAGATGAAGGAAATGCATGCACACACACACACACACACACACACACACACACCTTTTAATTTTTATTGGCGTACAGTTGCTTTCCAGTGTTGTGTTAGTTTCTGCTGTATAGCAAAGTGAAACAGCTATATGTTTACATACATCCCCTCCTTTTTGGATTTCCTTCCCATTTAGGTCACCACAGAGCGTTGAGTAGAGTTCCCTGTGCTGTATGGTGGGTTCTCATTAGTTATCTATCTTATTCATGCTGCCACTACTAAGTCGCTTCTGTGTGCCACCAGGCTCCCCCCATCCCTGGGATTCTCCAGGCAAGAACACTGGAGTGGGTTGCCATTTCCTTCTCCAATGCATGAAAGTGAAAAGTGAAAGTGAAAGTTTTGCTATTCGCAAAACACATATTTTAATGCCTGTTTCTCTGTACTATTACTTACAACAGCATGCACATCTATAACTATCTCAAAACAAAACAAAAAAAATCTATTAATAATTGGAAAAAATACATTCAAAATGCATGGAAATTTAGTAAGATATTTTCTTTGAAGTATACAAATATCCATATTTACACCCTGACTCTCAACGGAAGTCCAGAAGTTCAGAGCGTGGCTATTCTTCAGAATCAGCAGTCTGCTAAAAGATGACATCTTCATCCTCAACCTCCCATTATTTGAGGAATCAGTTTTCAAAGGCAGGTTTAGAAATTTTGGTTTTTAACCAAATTACCAAATATTTATTAAGAGCCATAAGCAATCTTGCTTGAAAGTGGGGTACCATCTTTCTAAAGTCCATATATATGTGTTAGTATACTGTAATGGTCTTTATCTTTCTGGCTTACTTCGCTCTGTATAATGGGCTCCAGTTTCATCCATCTCATTAGAACTGATTCAAATGAATTCAGAAAAAGAGACTCAGATGTATAGAACAGACTTGTGGACTCTGGGAGAAGGCGAGGGTGGGATGTTTCAAGAGAACAGCATCGAAACATGTATATTATCTAGGGTGAAACAGATCACCAGCCCAGGTTGGGTACATGAGACAAGTGCTCGGGCCTGGTGGACTGGGAAGACCCAGAGGGATCGGGTGGAGAGGGAGGTGGGAGGGGGGACTGGGATGGGGAATACATGTAAATCCATGGCTAATTCATTTCAGTGTATGACAAAAACTACTGTAATGATGTAAAGTAATTAGCCTCCAACTAATAAAAATAAATGGAAAAAAAAAAAGAAAGTGGGGTACCAGCTGCCAAGTAAACAACCTGTAGTAGAGAAAATTAATATTTTTAAACTGCCAGCATCTTCTTCCCATTGCTACAGGTGAGGCTTAATTTTTGAAGGTGGGAAATTCATTTTGGTACTCGACTAAATTTTACATCCTAGAAATTAAGCTGGAACTTGTCCTCACATTGGCCTTCCTTCTCCTTTGGAAGGGCCTCTATGGTGACCTTTTTAGTCATGCAGACAAAAATAAAGCAATTTCTTATCCCCTTTTTTTTTTCATACAGCCCTGAACTAGTCAGGGCTTTGGATGTTAAGTATTCTGTTCACTAATGAAAATTTGGTTTATATTTTAGCAGGACTGTGCCTTGAAAATAAATTATTTTAAAATATGAATTTAAACTGTTCAGTCCCTGAAAATCATTGCTTGCTTAGCAGAGATATTTCTATTTTCTCTACCTTTTAGTGTTTATTCCCAGCAAATTGCCAGACCAGCCCATGCCAGGTTCTCTACCTTTTAGTGTTTATTCCCAGCAAATTGCCAGACCAGCCCATGCCAGGAGCAACATCAAGCCTGGTGGTCTTCTCACACTGAGGAAAAAGGGCTTGCACTGGGCTTGGCAGTTGCTCCCTGGCCTGGCCATTTGGGACCCCACACTTGGGCTTCTGCCCCTGCTGCCATCACTGCCTCTAGCCCAGTGGCCCAAATCTAGTTGCTAGGAGCATAAGTGCCAGTTTGAACCCCAATTTGACCACTCTATCCCTGTATGACCTTAAGCAACTGACTTTACCTCTTCTGATTCATTTACCTCTTCTGATTCATTTACCTCATTTGCAAAATGGGGAGAGATTTACTTACCAGAGGGATGCCAAGAAAATGTTAGTTTTGTTCCCAGCCCCCACCCTAGGTTGGGGGGGTGGGGGGGCTTTGCCACCCTGTATATACAAATTGACATCCAGTCGGCCAAAGGAGCTGATAAGCAAGAAAAACAACCCCTTTCCCCCCTCCTTCAGCCCACTGTATAGACCAGCAGAACCAGATCTCTGCAGCAACCTCCTGAGAGCTGCTAAGTATGTGGAGGGAGTAGGAATACTCCCAGGATCTCAGGTTATCTATCTTCTCACAGACAATGTGGCAGATTTTCCCTACGATCTGCCTCTGCCCCACATACACAGAGTTGCAACTGGCACCGAGGCTGACCTTGATCTTTTTCACATCCTGGCCAAGAATGCACAAAGACCCCTAGAGGGACAAATAGCCTCTGCCCATGGGCCGCCTCACGGAGCTACCTGATCCAGCCTCTGCTCAGGGGGCCTTCCTGGGTCAGGACCAATATCCACAGGCCTCACCCCTCCGCAGGCCCCCGGATCATCCTTCTGCTTCTTGAAAGAACACCCAGAGCCCCTGGAACGCCCCTCAATACACACACACACACACACACACACACACACACACACACACATACATGCACACACTGTACCCTGCCCAGAGACACTGAGACCCCGTGCACCAGTGCCAGGCACCCCCAGCTTCCTTGCTCCTGTGCTTTGCTTCCAAGAGCTCTCACTCTGCAGTCTTCAGGAGATGACCCCTGACTGGCTGGAACCTTCACCCAGACACCGCGACATACACAAGTGCCTGGGAGTTTACTGCCACTCGCCTCCACTAAGCTGCCTGAAGCCAGTGCATGGCTGACGGGTGCAAGAGGACAGCCAGATTCCTTGCCTTCTGAGAGACACCATGAGGGATGATTGGTCCTCCAGAGCACCACCGAGGATCAGGGCAACGTCTAACTTCACAAACAATCACTTCATCCACCCCTATCCTGCCTGCCTGACTCCCTTGTTGAACTCCCCCAGAGCACTTCCCTAATTAGTCTCTTGCACACTCCCTCTGATCTCAGGATCTGCTTCTAGGTAACTTGACCGAAGATAAACACTAGCTTGTCACACACTCTGAAGATTCGCAGGGCTACTGGTCTGAGCCTGCTTCCCCATCTATGTCCTCAGGGGTGTGTGTGTGTGTGCACACACACATGCATGTGGAAGGGAGCATGAGGACAGGCATGTTGGTGCATAACAGTGTAAGCATACAGGAGAATGAGCACATGTGTATTCTGGAGGACAAGTGTGTTTGCCTGTACATGTGTCCAGATATGTGTCTGTGTGTTTCTATTTGTAAATGTGGATATAAGTGAAAAATGTGTGCAAGCTAATATGTGAGTATACAAGAAGTGATGGGTGTGCGTACATGGGCACACATGCTTGTGTCTAGCTCTCCTACTGGGGGTATCAAGGGCAGAAGTAACTCAAAGCACTTGAACATCTCTACAGCCAGCAGAGCCCACCTCCTTCTGAAGTCCAGCAAACAGCTATATCCCCGGCTCTTGTGAAGTTCATGAACATAGCCTTATTTCTCTGTTAAGCAAACATCAGATCCACTTTCACACAAAGTCCACTGACTATAAACAAGACTTGGGGAAGAACAAAGTCCTGTTCAAAATGATGCCCGGGCCACCAAGAGCGAAGACACCCACCGCACTTGACCACTTTCAACACATCTGGGTGCCTGCGAAGCTAGAACCACCCCCTACTTCCTCTTAAAGGGCTTGGCCTAAAACCTTCCACATAGTTTTATGACATTTCCCAACATTTCTCTGCCTCAGCTTCCTCTTCTGAAAATGAAGATAAAAGACAATAATGAATGATATTAGACAACAATAGACAATGAAGATATTAGACAATAATAGAATACTTACTAGCGCGGACTCTCCATATCCACTGGTTCTGCATCCAAAAGCACTACCCCAGTTTACAAAGGGACATGAGAATCCAGCAGATTTTGGTGTTTGCTGGGGGTGCAGTGCAGATCCTGGACTCAGGACAATGCACCTCAAATTAGGTGGCTTACACAACAGAAACTTATTATCTCAGATTTCTGAAGACTGAAGTCTGAAATCAAGGTGCTGGCGATTCTAGTTCCTTTTGAGGCTTCTCTCCTTGACTTGTAGATGGCCATCTTCTCCCTGCGTCTCACATAGTCTTTCTATGTGATGTATGTCTCTGTGTCCAAATTTTCCTGCTTTATTAGGACACTAGTCAGAGTGGAATAGTGCCCACCCTAATGACCTCAACTGGGCTTCCCAAACAGTGCAGTGGTATAGAATCCGTCTACAGGAAATGCAAGATGGGTTCAATTCCTGGGTTGGGAAGAGCCCCTGGAGAAGGCAATGGCAACCTCCCCTACTACTCTCGCCTAGACAGAGGAGGCTGGCAGGCTACAGTCCATGGAGTCACAAAGAGTTGGAAACTACCGAGCACACACACACAATGGCCTCAATTAAGTTGATTATCTTCTGTGAAGACACTGTGTCCAAATAAGGGCACATTCTAGGCACTGGGATTGAATTGAGGATACAATATGACCCTGAACACTTACCTCATAGAGTTGTCAAGAGGATTAAAATGCTTAGATCACTGCCTGACATAAAGGAAGCCATATGTATTGATATATTATGCTATAATGATGTGTGCATGTGTGCTTAGTCGCTTCAGTCATGTCTAACTCTCTGCAACCCTATGGACCATGGCCTGCCAGGCTTCTCTGTCGACAGGATTCTCCAGGCAAGAATGATGATGATGAATTAAATCAACTTCAGAATTTCTGTACCGTGTAATAGTAAGACATAAAAGTGGTTGCAGAATGGTTGTAACACAAAATAGGAAAGGCTTTATAACTCCCAAAAGATGGAAGAAAAGGCAAATCCGTCCAAACATGTTTAGTCTCTGGTTGTTCAGAGACCAATTTCTACCAGCATGTGGAGTAGTTGAGCCTGGCTTGTGTGCCACAAAACTGAGCACACCAGTTGGGCAAAATGAACCCACTGGGAGCGAATTCTTATGACGAATGTTTGTGCTCTCTCAGCTTCAAGGTACACTTGACCACTGCTGCTCCCAATAAACAAGCAAAACTGACCTCAGACTGAAAATCAACAGTAAACGAACAGAAAATGAAGCCTTGCCTCAAGGAATTTTTTTTTTTTTTTCATTAACTCACTGCCCTGAGATCAGAGTACCCAGGAGAAAGAAGAGGAGATCTTTGCATACGTTGTTGAGTACCAGGCTCAGGGGAGTTTCCAGGATAAATACTATAGTTGTGTGTTTATATTATGTGGGCCAATCAGGAAGCCCTGAGTCTTTGCTGGCCAGGAGGAGGTGGAAAACACTTCCTCCAGCACTCCTAGCAAGCACACAGGTGGCTGGGCGTGTTGAATGAATCACACAATGGTGGTGTCCAGTGGGAGACCCTGGAACTGAATCCCAGCATGCTTCACCCCAGGCTCTGCTTCCATCACTGACCGGCACCCACAGTTTGCCACTGCAGGGCGTAGAGGGACACTGCACCCACAGGCCCGGGGTTCACTATGGCCTCAACCAGCCAACTGTTGCTTCGAAGGCTGATAAAATGTAACACACTTGTTAACATAAGTAGACTATTTCACATTGGAGACTATTACATCAGACATGTTTAGCTATAAGTAACAGAAAATCTAACAGATTCAAACAAATATAGGCCTTTATTATTTGCTAATGAAGAGGAAAATTTAAAAATTTATACCCAGCTAGAAATAACCTCATGCTCCTTCTGTTTCTGCAATTCAGCTAGCTCCTTGCAAAGTCACGTAAGTGACATAGTTTTGGGAAAACAGAAACTTGCAACAATTCCAGGAGTTGAAATTTACTTCACTCACCCTTGTCAATTACCCAGCCCCTGTAATCCTGCTTAACCATGTTTGTTTGTGTAAAGGTCAGGCATCCCCCCTGCTGCATCCTAACCACGGTTGGAGTGTGTGAGACCCCTAGTCTGAACTAGCCTATTCAGTCCCCACTGCCCACTAAAGTCTGGTGTCATGCACTGTCTATAAAAGCCCTGTAATTCCTTTGTTCAGGGCTCAGAGCTGGAAGTGTTAATTCCTCTGGGCCTGCCGGTGTAATAAACATGAGTTCTCCAACTCTCCCAGTCCGGAGTGCAGTGCTTGGTTTCTCGACAGATTGACTTCTGCAACACTAACAAGAAAATGGAAAAGGGTGATCCTAGGGATGGTTTGGCAGCCTAGTGATGCCACTGAGGAACCAAGAGTGAATGTCTGTCCGTGCTCCCGTCTTTGGCTTGTGGGCTTTTGAGCCTTATGCTTGCAGCCTCACTTGTAAACTGGCTGCCCCAGTAACACCACCACCTTGCTTTTCTCCTAGGGTGGGAGCAACTCCCTGCTACTGCTAATTTCTCAGTTGTTTTATCCATCCACTGTTTGTCTTCTCAGCAATTCTACCACCTGCTTAAACAATTTCCTGCATTAAAATCCTTCTGTTGTAATAACTAAAGTGACTTTGCTCTATCAATTACAACCTGAATGGCCACACAGCTTACTGTGTGTTAGCCATGTGAGCAATACTTCAAAATTGGATATTTGCCTAAGGAGAATAGGAAGATAATTTTTGGTAGAAATCAACAAAATTCACAGCCGGCAATAAAAAAATGATACTGAATATGAAGAGTGTGGTCACATGACAATGACAGCACCCTTGACAAGTGGAAAGGTAGGAGAGGCCAGACCTTGTAGCTTGTTCTATACAGGGCGCCTGGACAAGGAGGTGAGTAGGGCCTCAAACTCAGCCTGTGATTCAGTCACCACACTCTGCACCCTGCATAAGGCTAGTCTCCCGAGGAAAGGACACTTTTTTTAATAACTTGTGCAAAGTTTACGCAAAGGTTTTTCTAATTCTCATTGGCTGGCCTTGGCCCTGTCCAGAGTTGCCAAAACCCATGGCAGGTGAGAGAATGGGGAAGCAGGAAGAAATATCAACAGAGCATAAAATGAGACCCACCTGAGTGCTCAAGAGCTTTGTGTAAGGTTTTTGACATTCCGAGAACACAAGGGGAAGGGACTTTTAAGAAGGAGGCTCCCTGTCCAGAGGCAAGGCTGGGGTGTCAGTACCCCTGCTGGAAGACCTTGTTAGAAGGGGACCCATAATTTGATAAGTGACCTGCTCCCCATAGCATCAGCCTTTTCTTTTCTCTATCATTTGGGAAGGTGGCCCAAATTATAAAGTTAGGACTTAGAAAGTCAACTATGACCTCAGATGGGCTTAATAACTCCCCGTACAGAACAGTAGGACTTCAGAGCCCCCAGAGAGATCTAGAGCACACCCAACTATTCTGGAAGTCCTCAAAGGGGAGCCTGCCATGGACTTACCACTGGCCTATCAGCTGCCACCAGGCATCAGCCCTCCCTTCCCCTGAGCCCCACATTTTTTTTTTCATTTATTTTTATTAGTTGAAGGCTAATTACTTTACAATATTGTAGTAGTTTTTGCCATACATTGACATGAATCAGCCATGGATTTCTCCCACCTCCCTCCCCATCCCATCCCTCTGGGTCTTCCCAGTGCACCAGCCCTGAGCACTTGTCTCATGCATCCAACCTGGGCTGGTGATCTGTTTCACCCTTGATAATATACTTGTTTCAATGCTATTCTCTCAGAACATCCTACCCTCGTCTTCTCCCATAGAGTCCAAAAGTCTGTTCTGTACATCTGTGTCTCTTTTTCTGTATTGCATATAGGGTTATCATTACCATCTTTCTAAATTCCATATATATGCATTAGTATACTGTATTGGTCTTTATCTTTCTGGCTTACTTCACTCTGTATAATGGGCTCCAGTTTCATCATTCATTAGAACTGATTCAAATGAATCCTTTTTAATGGCTGAGTAATATTCCATTGTGTATATGTACCATAGCTTCCTTATCCATTCATCTGCTGATGGGCATCTAGGTTTCTTCCATGTCCTGGCTTTTATAAACAGTGATGCAATGAACATTGAGGTGCACGTGTCTCTTTCAGATCTAGTTTCCTCAGTGTGTATGCCCAGGAGTCGGATTGCTGGGTCATATGGCAGTTCTATTTCCAGTTTTTTAAGGAATCTCCATACTGTTCTCCATAGTGGCTGTACTAGTTTGCATTCCCACCAACAGTGTAAGAGGTGAACCCCACATTTTATTTGTCTTTATCCCCTGGGTCTCAGCTCCACCAGCCCATGGGGAAATGCCTCCAGCTGTGCAGTGGGTGCTGTGACAGACACTTGCAAAGCCACCGTCCTCAGGTGCCCTCACAGCGCTGGTCCCCATGCGGAAGGGGGAGATGGTCTCCTCAGCTCTATGCCTCTCCTCATCACCTGGGTCCCAAATTAGCACTGACAGCACCCAGAGTCTCATCAAAGGGCCCTGTCAACTCCTAGAACACCCCAAGCTCACCCCTGGGCCTGGGCGACCTGGTGAAACCTGGGAGCCAGCAGGGACCCCCATATCCTCCAGGGATTCAGCCCACAGGTCTGGTGCCCCGTCCACCGAGCTGAACCAGGAGCAGTCACCATACCACGCACCTGACTCCCTCCTCTTCCTTTTTACCCTCTCCTGCCACCAAAAAAATCCTCTGTGAAGCAGAAACTCAGAGATGCCGGTGTGCTTGAGAGAAATAGAGAGTACCACCTACATCAGTAGCCAAAAATAGACCCTCTGGCACACTTGGCAAAAGGGAGGGAGGTCTTTCCTCCACAGTAGAGGGCATTAAGTAGGGGCTGCACAGAGTTCGAAGGAATGTTGGCAGAGACCTTGCCTGCCTCTGTTCAACCTCCAGGCCTATAGGTGGCGCAGCAGCACTCTCCTGGAACCGTGGACGCTCCCTGGCAGGACCAAGAGAGGAGGCAGGCAGCCTCTATCCTCAGATTGGGGTTTAGGAGGCGGCCCTCCAGCTCACCCTCTGTTTTCATCTCTGGTCTCCCTCTTCTGTCCCTTTCTCTTCATTCTCCTTCTCACTTCCCTCCCTCCTTCTCCTTAGCCACTTGTCATTGTTCTTCCTCTGTCTCCTTCCTCATTCCACTTTCCCTCTAGCACCACTTTTCTACAGGCCCTTGGCCCCACTCTTAGAGGTCAGTGAGATAAAAAGATCAAATCATAGTCCTACCCGAAAGTGTAGTACAATTGGACCCTTTAAATGTTCTGCAGTCACCTGTTAAGGCAGCCTTGGGGAAAGACATGGCCAGAAAAAAAATAACCCAATGGGACCCTTCTGGATCAGTTCAGAAGACAAAGGGCTTCAGAACTCTTGCTGACATCTGCTCAGTGACACAACTGAATTTCTCTAATGAAAAATAAGAAAGCAAAGAATTTTCTATGAGGGATTCATCTATTTCTTTTTTAAAATAGTATAATGTTCTGTTTTAGCGTATAGCACAGGAAACTCTACTTAATACACGGTGATGGACTGAGTGGGAAGGAAGTCTTAAGGGAGGTGATAAACGTATATGTATGGCTGCTTCACTTTGCCATACAGTCGCAGCTAATGCAACGTTGTACAGCACCTATACTCCAGAGGTAACAGGAGATAGTACAACTCCTACCTAACCGAGGCATGGGGTGAGGGTTCAGGAAACAGCTACCTAACGGCACCAGTGACTTAGACAAAGCAAAGGGGGAGTGGATAAGAGTATACACATTCCTGTTGATGCCCCACAGCCCCTTCCACCCACACCTTTGGATTAAGCATGATGGATGGGAGAACTACCTTCTGCCAATTAATTCCAGAGTATAATTTGTAGCCTGGGCCCATCCTGGAAGATCCTGGGCTGCTAACAAACCATGACACTGCTTTAATTTCTCCTTTGCCCCCACACTTTATTAAAACCTGGACTGGGTTCTATCAAATATCCCTTCAAGGGAAAAACAGAGAGAGGGAGAGAAATGCAGCACCATTTGTCTCAATGCAATATGAAAGATTAGAGTCTGCTGGATCAAGAGGGAGATGGGGGGTGGAATTCTTGTGAAACACACGCACGCACAGGGACACACACACACACACACACAATTTCTCTTTTGCAATGACCTCCTTATGCCCCATCCATCAGCCTGGGGTTGGCTTATTCTAACTAGCAGATTCCTTTATTCTGTATAACAGGCCCATCAGACACAATCTGCATGCCAATTACTGGCACAGACCCCTTGATACCAAAAAATGGAAATTAGCTGTCAAGGAAAGGCTTCAACCAGCCAGGTCTCTTTCTTGCTCTCCATTTCCAGCTCATATACACACTTACTATGCTCAGCGCCTGGCTCTCACCAGGGAGTCCCCAGTGGAAAAAGTCATCTAAAAAATACAAACATATTTTATTGTTACTAGTATTAGTTGCTGACTTTCTCAGTACAATGTGAAATTCACCAGTGGGCAAAAGCTGCTTAGGGCAGAAATGGGTGAGAGAGGTTGATTTCTGATAATTGCATTTCTTTGGGAGCAGATCAAGGCGTCCCATGAAAGGACATTCAAAGAAGTGTGAGGATAAGGGCAAAAGAAAACAGACAAGGAATGGGATTCTGTAACCAAGATAACAATCAGAACTTTCACACTTAGGAATGGGCCAAGGCAGAGTTGAGGGGACAGAGGTGAGACACGCTCCAGGAACAACACTGCAAGATTGCTTTGCATCGTAATCAGTTCTCACAAAGCCAGGCTGCATCCAACCTAGAGGGCTTCCTATGGACACAGAAACACTCTAGTTGTTTTCAACCCAACCTAAGCATGCTACCCACAAGGTTTCTGTCCTGCTGCTCTCAGGATCTTCAAAAGAGCACATTTGATTATACAATTCCCCTTTTCTTTTTTCCAAAATGAGCCACAGAGGTAGGGAGTTTATTTTCTACTCTCAAAGGTCCAGGGTCCACACTGAATTTCTGTTGATGGGGCAAAGGACTCCATATGGGTCATTATGACTTCAGAGTGGTAACTGGCGTATTCAGGGTATCCCCTTCATTTGGGGCAAGTCCAACCCAATGTTGGGAAGGCCCTTATCCTTAAACTTTTTTAGTGAAGATTATCTCTGTATGAACAGTTTTAGTTGCATGGATCCATCCATGCAAACAACAAATTTCTTTTCATTAAATATTTTCTTTAGCACACAATTCAATACTTGCTCAAAATCTGGATTCCTGCCTTGACAAGTGGAAAATATCTTTAGTTCTAAACAAACTGTCTCTTCTTCCCATGCATTCTGGCAGCTAAAATTGTCAGCCAGGAAAGTCTGGAGTTTTTCAGATGCACAATTTTCAGAACATAATGTAAAAAGAGCTTAATTTGTCCAACTGAATGCCTACTATGTTCGTGATACCTAAAAATGTGACAGAGATTGTGGCAAGAATGAATGAATGCCAGGAGCTAAGCCAGGTATTGCAAATAGGTGTGTGAATAAGACACAAGCCTTGACCTTGAGGAGCTCAAGGTCAGATCTAGTTGCAATTCTTTTCACTCATTTCTCATCCCTGTATGTATTTTTCAGTTGACATTAATAAACAACTTGCCTTGGCTTCCACTGGAGAATGGCTTATGTGTTCCCTCGCCCAAATGCTCTTCCCCCAGCTCCCAGTTTTAAGATACTGGGTTTCCAAAAAGTTGTTTCCTTTTTCATAACCTATCAAAACAAAAATCAGTTGATTTAGGGTCTGATGACATTCAGTGCTTCTAAGCACTCGCTTCCATCACTTCAGGGATGCTTCAGGAAGCATTCCTAGTTTTCCTCCCATTTCTCCTTCTCTTCCCCTTTCGAAGATTCTTCTTCTGCTCCTCAATGTTGGTTCTTCTCAGGGTCTGACCCATGTTCTCCTCCTTCTCATGTATTCAGGCTCCGGGACAACAGAGAAGACAAGGAGAGTCAAAGGTGACATCCCAGGTTTCTGACTTGAGCAACTGGACAAACAGATCATTCTAATCTGAGAATCTTTGATCTTAAGGAACAGAAATCCATCTAAGTCAAAGAGGAGTGTCTCAGAGAAACATGGAAAACTCGCAGGCCTTGGCAAAGGTGAAATCAAAGTTGCTGCAAGACACAGATGCTGTCGCCTCCTCCCCCTTAGCGGTCCCCCAGTATCTCTACAGCTTCACCCCCTTCTCATCTTCCAATTAGTCACTTCTGAGTTTCTCCATTCTCTGAATTTCATCTAGTCCTTTATTGCCACACAAGACATAAATCTACCAGTCTTTCCGCTCCAGTACCTATCATGAACCAAAACTTGGTATCAGACAGATTTCCCAGAGTGGGCATCTGATTGGCCCAACTCCTCTTTTGCACCAGGCCAACTGACCAATGAGGTCCCCTTAGGTGAGGTGCACACGCCTGAGTCAATCAGCTATGACTGGGGTGGGTCAGGGATCTGAGGTCTACCCATCAAGGGCTGTGGGTGGAGGAAGATTCTCTAAGAAAGGAGGTATCCCCACATGTTCTAAATACAGTGGTATCATTTTAAACAGACTGACTACTTCTGCAAATATTCATTGTGAAAATGCTAAATGTATTTTTCCATTTTGGAAACAGGTTGAAAAAGACCAGAAGAAGTTTCCATCACTTTAGATGGGACAATCTAGAGAGAAGAGAGTTTTGAGAAGTGTATTTGTTTTTTATTGCTGCTGTAACAACTTACCGCAAACTCAGTGTCTTAAAGCAATGCAAATTTATTCTCTTACAGTCCCAGAGGGAAGAAATTAGAAATGGGTCTTATGGAGCTAAAATTAAGTATTGGCAGAGCTGTGTTACTTTTGAAGGCTCTATGGGATAATCCATTCCTTGCTTTTTCTAGCTACTAGAGGCTGCCAGCATTCCTTGGCTCCTGGCCCAGTATCAATCTGCTCTCTGCTTGGGTCATCACAGTTCCTCCCAAAGTAGACTCTCCTATCTCCCTCTTTTCCTTATAAGAACTCCTGTGATCATGTTGGGCCCATCCAGATAATCTAGGATAATCTCCCCAATGCAAGATCCTTAATTTAATCACATCTGCCAAGTCTTTTTTGGCGTATAAGGTAACATAATCACAGATTCCAGGGATTAGAATATGAATATCCTTGGAGGGTCATTATTTTGTCTACCAAAAGAGGGCTATGGTGGTCACACAAGACAAGCCCTGACACTAGCATAAGGAACAGCCACTGAGTCTCACACAGCCTCATCTGTATCCTTCAAAAATATCATTTTCACAAAATGGAAGGAATGGAAATAAAATATCAAAAGGTTACAAGGGACTTCCCTAGTGGGAAGCGATTAGAAGCATGCGGGTGGTAAAAACAGGAAGCAGAAATGCTGACCACTCCTAGGAAAAGTCCAGCAAACGATGATGAGGAGAGAACCACAGTCAGAGAGAGAATCAGACAGACCAAAGGAGTAAAGGAGCAACAGAGTCATCGAGGTATGAAAGTCAGAGGGGAAGACCCCACTGCCCTGAGATGGGACGAGGCAGAAGTGGTCCATGCCTTGAGGTCCCAGGCTTGAAGCCCCCTCTGGAGAAATGCCAAGGAGGAGTCCCAAGAGGAAGAGAAGTTCGACTCAGAGTCTCCAGCTGATGTTAGATGCTGACTCCACCTTCATGACTTTCCCAAGAGACCCGAGGCCTGGATAAAGAGCAAAAGGCAAAGGGTGGAGACGGCTGGGTTGGACGGTTTCATGGAGGCTCTGGGAAATAAGCAATACTGGGCTACTAGAGAGACCAACAGTAGAACAACTGAGAAGGCAGAGAAGCCAGGGAAGGCTGGGAGTGGAGAACTGAAGTGGGGGGGTGGGGGGGGACAGACAGCAGTCTGGGGAAAGGCTCCATCTGCACCAGGGAGTTGAAGGCATGCAGGTCAGAATGAACAGCCAATCTGCAGCCACATGGGTGTGAGTTAGGACCTGGGGCTGAGGGGTAGATGTTGCGATTGGATGGGGGAGGGGCTACAGATGAATAGCATCACATCCCTAAGCAGGCCACTCCCAAGGCTCCCAGAGCTGCACAGATGAGGGTGCCAGCTTTCTTGGATGGTTCATTTGGTCACCACAGTCTAAGGAGCCCCTGGCCACCCAGAAGCAAGGAATCAAGGTTATTCCATCAGCTTCCACCAAGAAGTTATTTAGCCCTATATCTTTTGAGGAGCTGCTGCTGCTGCTGCTAAGTCGCTTCAGTCGTGTCTGACTCTGTGCAACCCCATAGAAGGCAGCCCACCAGGCTCCCCCATCCCTTTGATTCTCCAGGCAAGAACACTGGAGTGGGTGGGGGACAGTTTTATACACAGCCTCCACCTGCCACGCAAATGTTTACCCAGGTTTGTCAGATGGACCCTGGCTGAAAGCACATTTCTCCCCAGAGAAAAGAAAGATGTCACTGAAATTATCTTGGGTTCCATAGATGACATTAGTACAGCCAGACTGAAAAGCATCAAGTGCCAATTTACATGGCAGCTTCTGTTGCACTAAATAGAAATCTTACCCTTGTTGTGTCAATTCTGTGGCTGAGAACACTCCCCAGTCACAGCCCTGGCACTGGGCTGCATGTGGGCCCAGGGGCCACTTATCTGCCATGTAGGTGGATTCTGCGCTGCTTGGCTCTAGAGAAAAATGCATCTTACATAAGGTGCTGCTCCACAGATAAGTCTGTTGTTAATATGCCTCAGACTGCCTTGGCCGCGGCTATTATCACGGATACATGCAACGTACATCTTTTTTATCGGTATGCATTGTACTTAAGGTAAAAAATAAAATAAAAATAAAAAAGGAAGAGAGACCACATGATGTCATTTGTTAGTTTTTTAAATAAGGAAAAAAATGTTTCCTACAGATTCCACCCATACCACATAGTACCCTCAATGAATAAATTGGAACACAATGCTGGCTTTGTACACCCAAATTGGAACAATACAGAGACCATTAGCCTGGCGCCCATGCAAGGATGACATACAAACTCAATACATGTGCCATGTTTTTTTTTTTTTAATAAAAATTTAAAAATTAACCTTTTAAAAAAGAGGGGGACCTCCCTGGCAGTCCAGTGGTTAAGATTCTATGTTTCCAATGCAGGGCATGCAGGTTCAATCCCTGGTTGGGGAACTAAGATCTCACATGCTACATGGTGTGGCCGAGAAATTAAAAACACATAAACAAAAATTTTTTTTAAAAAATGGAGCATCAAACATACATTAATCAAATGTGTGGGTTTTTCAGAATGGACTTTCCCACAGTTCACTGTGATTCAGTGGTCAGTGAGTGAGTGAGAGTCGCTCAGTTCTGTCCGACTCTTTGCAGCCCCACGGACTGAAAGACTCCTCTGTCCGTGGAATTCTCCAGGCAAGAATACTGGAGTGTCCATTTCCTTCTCCAGTGATTCAGTGGCATGTGTAGGCAACATGCCTGAGCTCAGTGCTCCTGCCATGACTCTGTCCCATCTTTCAGATGTATGGAGTACTTTCTCCAAAAAATGAAAGAAGAGGATTGGTGATGAATTCTTTTAGCTGAAGGAATGGAGGAGAAGTGGAAGTCCAGGATAAATCTGAGCCATGTCTACTTTAATACCTGGAACTGATCAACCCAGGGAATCTGAGGCAGCTCAACCTAACACTTGTTCCAACAGAAGCCGGCGTGCAGCAGACTGAGTCCCAACTGCACTGCTGGGGGAACTCCTGCCCCTCCTTGGAAGACCCTCACCTGCATGGGGTCTTTAAACAGGGCTGTTTGGGGGTATTCAGGTGATGACAGGACAATAATCTATTTCCCCATTTCCTGGACTCAGGAAGGCAGAAACTTGAATGATAACCAGTGATGAAACCACAGGCCAGGCCCAGGCCCAGGAGACCAAGGGCCAAATAAACCCCAGTGAGTTGATTGTATCCACATCTCTGGCCTAATGTCCCCATGTGTGAGACACCTGGAGGGGACTAAATGACCAATGATATCCCCCTTGCTGACCATGTGTGTACAGTTCCTCCTCTAGTCTGTCCTCCCCACAGATTTCTGGACTTGCTGTTCATCGGGGGCAGCTGGGGGTCTGGCTGGGGGTCCCATCTGAGCTCTGGCAGAGCTCCATCCCCAAGTCCAGACCCCAGACTAGAATTGGTACTGAGAGGAAGGGATGCCAAAAAGAGAGGATCTGGGCACATGGATGGAGACTGGAGGGTCAGCGCCAACAAAGTACAGGGGTCCTCTGACCAGGCTGTCCAAGAGCTTTGCGCATCACCTGTCCCAGGAGAGTGTGCTCATGGCTCCAACCCCAATGTGCACAAAGGCTGGAGGGGACTCCATGCTCCACCCAGACTCCCTGGGGTCCCTTTCACCATTTCTGCACATCTCCCTCTTGGCTCCATTATGCTTTTCCCTAATGGCCAGTGTCCCACTTCAGGGATTCAGACCGTTTAAACAGAGGTCTGTTCACCAGCCCTGGACAGAACTGAAATCTAGAAAAGAGTCTTAGATGTCTTCCAGAGCTTGATCCAGACCACCAGAATTCTCTCCAGCCCACAACTCACCTATTCGTAGCGCTCTCCAGCCCTCCTCACCTCTTGGCTGATCCCATGTCCCAACTGCCTGCCTGCCAACCACTGAACCATTTTTATGGTTGTCAGCTATGTGACACTAAGCACAAAATAGCTAAATTAGGGACCCCAGCACTCTTCTTCCTCACCCTCAGCTGCAAGAGCCTGGAAGCATATTTAACAGTGTCACACAGAAAGCCCCACAGTGGCTGCCTGCCCTTGGTCCCAGATCCAAGACTCTCCCACCCAGTGTGGTTTAAAATGCCCCTCCCACTCTAGATCGAAGCAGCAAAGGACACTGAAGAGGACAGAAACCCAACATCCAGACCCCAGAAATAGGCTGAGTGCCCAGGTTTAGGGAGGAGAGGCCAAGGAATGAAGGGCAGCGAGAGAGTAAGAGGAAAACGACAGTCACTTAGCACACACGGCCCCCACCTCCACTCCATCCCATCAGGCCGGCAAGCAGTCACTCCTCACGGGTTTGAAGCCAGAGCCCAGTGTTCACTCATTTGAAAACAGACAGTAATTGCCTATGTGCCCGTACGTAGATCAGCGAATAGTCAAAATGACAGAGTTACCTCGCATATCATATCATATCATGCAAAACTGAGGAGCTTTCTGTCAACAGTAAAAGTAACTCTGTCCAGAGTGAGTCCAGAATTGAACAAATTATACTATCTGCCTATTTGTCCGTTGGGTAAGGATGGTAAGTCACCTTGGAGCCATTGGGGGACCCTTCTTAGTTACGCACATTAAGGCCTTACATATATTTGGGGAGAGGATGCTAAGGCCCCGTGGGGATGCAGGTATATAAGTCCCTACTGCTGATGCCCTGTAGGAGTGTAGCAGGATTATGGGGTGCTGTGAAGCCCCTGCCTGACACCCCACGATTTGCAGAGCTCAGAGGAAAGGCAGACAGTCTGCAGCAGGAGCCAGGATCTTCTCAGAAACAAAGAGTCTAAGATACAGACTTGCAGCTAAGAAAGCTGTTGGGGGATTTCCCTGGGGGTCCAGTGGCTAAGACCCTGAGCTCCCAATGCAGGGAGCCTGGTTCAATCCCTGGTCAGGGAACTAGATCCCACATGCCACAAATAAAAAGAAGAAAAAAACAAAATACAAAATCCCACATGCCCCAACTAAAGATCCCGTGTGCCGCAATGAAGTCTAAGATCCCACATGCCACAACTAGACTCAGTGTAGCCACATAAATAGTAAACAAGAGAGGAGAAAACTAAAAAGAGAAAGAGAGAGAGAAAGAAAGCTGCTGTCAGGGTGGACAGGTCTATGGGAAATCTGAGGTGGGGACTCAGGCTCTAACCTGAGTCTGAGGCCTGGGGTCAGGGCTTGTGGGAGAGATGAGACCTGGCTGGGGCCTGAGCTGCACCCTGGGGGTAAGAGCCGAGCAGATGAGCAAAAACTGAGTAAAGACTTGGATGACAGCATGAGAATTCACTCTGCAGAGGACAAGCATCCATTCATCTACGGCCAGATGCCCAGTGGCAGTGATCACAGTTTGGGTCCCAAGGGGTAAAACGTCTGCGGTCCTGGAACTGCGTGGGGTGGGATATGGAGGCCTTAAGAGGAGGTTCTCATCACCCTTAGTCAGAGCCTGCAGGGACTCCTCCCCAGGGTAGGTAGAAACATCAAAGTAAGAGGATAGGATTCTTGTTTCAAGTTGGTGGTGTGGCTCAAACATAAGAATCTCAAAACAAAACAGAAAACAAGACTCCAGTCTAAATGGGTGGGCCAAGGAAAAGGTCTGCACAAGCTGAAAGAAGAGAAGACAGACTATTTTATTGGCAACCCTATCTAGGGGTCTACCGGCCCTGCCACCACTGTCCCTGGAGGTCAGCTGGGGATGAACCTCTACGGAGACCTCATTGCAGAGTGCCAGCCCACTCCTCTTTTACTCCCGTCACCTTCATAAAGGCCTGAATTGACGAGCTCCCTGCATTACTTTAATACTGATTCAGTCAACAGTTTAGATTCCAGAGTAGCAACCTCTTGGCAGCCCCTCTGGCCATCTCCCCAAGGAAATATGCCCTGTCCTCCATCACAGGCCCTGGGAGAGACACTCACCAGGCCTCGCTGCCCTCACATCCCACAGAAGAGATCTTGTCCTTTGCTGCTGAGAACAGAGAGTGCGCCAGCCCTTCATGGTCGTCCCTATCGCACCCCTCTCCCTCCACCCTGTGAAGTGACCATCTTGGCAGCGCCAGGATTCCCTATTCACACAGGAAGCCACCTGCACAGCCCACTATATAGCATTGGTCGGCCTGCATTACCTCTCCATAATAATCTCATACATCAAACCTGGGAGAGACCCCAGTTCTGCCTGTAAGCGACTCCGTTAGACATTGAATATCATTATCAGAAGCCCCTCGCTTCCTTAGCTTCGTATGCAAACTCCTGAACTCCCTGGAGTCCCTCCCGAAGAAAGTGCCCTGCACCACGTACATTTGTTATTTTGCAGGAGAGGACGCAGAGGCTCCGAATCAAATTAACAGCAGCCGGGAGTAGGCACCAACCAAGACCTACACTGACACCTAGTGGCCTCTCTCGGAACTGAGCTGGCTCTGGAGGGTTCCTTTAGAAGTGTGAGGCAAAGCCACTGAGCCAGGTATTTACAAATACCCGGGAGGAAGACAGAGTGGGAAACCAACCATTCACTTTCCAGAACCTCTTTGGTGATAGACAAACCCACACTTCATGTTAAATATCTTAAATTGGCAGGAGAGGAAGAACTGAAACCATTACTTTTTCATCTCATAGGATAAAGTCTATTGAGAAAGAAATGGAGGGATCGAGTAGAAATCGTAAGTGGAATTCAACTTCACACTGCACAGTCTTCTGATCTAAAAATCCGACCTACATATAGTCACAAAAGTGTCCAGAGACAGTCACTGCAGCTGTGTCTGGAATTTTTTTTAAAAAATGGAAACTTGGGACTTCCAGTGGTTAAGATTCCACACTCCCAAAGCAGGAGGAGCTTTGAGATCCCTGGTCAGGAAAATAGATCCCACTACTGTAACTAAGACCCCAGTAAAGCCAAATAAATTCTTTGTTTTTAAAAATGGAAACAATTTTAAAAGGCCAAATATTATATATAGAGAGACTATATATATTTTATATAAATATGGATATCATATCTATATACTATATATTAAAAATGTATAGATACATAATAAAAGCCATATATAGTGATATATATCACCTGGGTGCACGTGTCATGACTTGTGTCGTTACATAATTCAATTTTACCTTTATTTCTAGTCTCCATCCCTCCTGACTAACCATGGTCAGTCCTAGGTAAAGTCAGGTATTTTATATTTAGACTTAGTCAGTGCAAAAGTTTTCTTTCCTTACCTTGGCCCTTAGGTTTAGGGGCCTACTTAGTATCACATTTTAAGAGGAGAGGTATCTGCTCCCCAAAGCTCCAAATGGAAGCTTTATCACTGACCCCTCAGCCCCTGAGTCCGCACACTCTACCCCTAGTGTTCAATAACACCCGCACTGTTATATCTAACCCCAGCGGGAGGGCACAGGAGACCCTGTTTTTCTGTTACGCCCTCCTCACCTTCCTCATCCTCAGCTCTGAGTTTGGGAAGAGGGAAGAACTGGCAGGGCATCACCTGCTCAGTCTTTCTTATTTCATATCCGGGAACAGAATTTCTCAGACGAAAACTTAAGAATTGGCATATTTCACCTCTGACTCCACTGTGGCAGCTTCCCAAAGGGGATGCGGATTTACCTTCCCAAAGCAGGAGTGGAGGAGGGATCCTCTGGAGAAGAAGGTGAGAAGGGTGGGAGAACCAGAACTGGTGATATTATCCCACCACATATTATCCCACCTCTGGAGAAGGATCCGGAAAGGACACACACCCAGAAGTCCCCCTGTGCATATTTGGTGACTCGGTGGTAAAGAATCCGCCTGCCAGTGCAAGAGACTCAGGAATTTCGGGTTCGATCCCTGGACTGGGGAAGCTCCCACAAGCAGCGAAGCAGCTGAGCCCATGCTCCACAACTGCTGAGCCAGTGCTCGAGAGCCGGGGAACCAGACTGCTGAGCCCACGCGCTGCAGCGACTGGAGCCCACGCGCCCCAGAGCCCGCGCACTGCAACAAGGGAAGCCACTGCAATGAGAAGCCGGAACACCTTAACTAGAGGGTAGCCCCTGCTTGCCACGACCAGAGAAAGTCCACAAGCTGCAGTGAAGACCCACTGAAGCCAAAAGTAAATAAATAAAAATTATATATATATATATATATATATAAAATAATCATAGGGCTTCATCCTGGGTGAAGGAGGAAGGGGAGGAAGGGAGAAGGTTTTTGATTTATGCCCTTCCTTATCACTCAAACTTTTTTTTTTTTTTCACTCAAACTTTTTACAATAAGCAGATATTCCTTTTGGACATCGATTTAATTGGCCTTAAGGTTAAAAATAAAAAGACCAGACAAATCTTGTTAGTTCCCTTCCTCTTCTCTTCATCCTATGAAACCATTGCTTGCAACAGCTCTGCAATAGGAGAGCAATCAGAATACGTCATAAGAGATGGTATGGCTGCTTCCTGGCTTACCAACCCAGGCCCCACCACTGAATCAGCCAGGTCCTATTCATGAGCTGAGTGTTAACAACGAGAAAAAGGAGCTTCCTTGGTAGTCCAGTGACTAAGACTCCGAGCTCCCATTGCAGGGGGTGTGGTTTGACTCCTGGTAGGAAAACTAAGATTCCAAGTGCCACAACTGGCACACCCAAGTAAATATGTCTCAAACGGTAAAGAATCTGCCTGCAATGCAGGAGACCTGGGTTCAATCCCTGGATCGGGAAGATCCCCTGGAGAAGGGTATGGCTACCCACTCTAGTATTCTTGCCTGGAGAACTCCATTTACAGCGGAGCCTGGCAGCAAGTCCATGGGGTCACAAAGAGTCATGCGTGAATGATCAACTAACACTTTTACTTTTTAATCCCCTTAAAAAAAATAAACACTGAGAAAAAAGCACTGGAATAAGCTCCTACTGTGTTCCATGTGTCTGAGCCCTAAACAACAAGTGCCTTGAGCTCATCACAAGAAGCAGAAGAAAAGTCTTTTATCTTTAACAGATAAAAAAAAACCTGTTTGATCAATTTGTGGAGAGAGAAGGAAGTAGTAGAAAGTTGTGGAAATGCCAGTCACATGCTCCCTATTCTCCCATCCTGGATCAAGGAGGCAGGATACACTCCTGACCCAGATGTTTCCTGTGAAGAGAATGTGATCAGTGTGACGGTGGCCCCCTGTCTGTTCCCAGTGAGGCATGGTGGCCATGATGCTTAGGAGGAACTTTTTTTGTTTTTTATTACTTTACTCTCACTACAACCAGTACATTATCTAAGCTGGAATTTTTTCAGTTGTGGAAGTTTTTCATGCGTTCCCTCTCCTATGATCTCACCAGTCTTTTCATTCAGAACTCCTCTTGGATTAGAATTTCTCAGTCTTCCATGACTCTGAACTTCACATTTTCATTTCTCTATCTTTCAGTGCTTTTTATATGTAATTCTTTCTCTTCTTAGATGAACTCATCTATCAGCTCTTCTAGCCTCTTGTTTAGCCTACATATTGGAGTCTTTTTGTTACCAAGAGCAATATTCTTCATAACTGCCTGTTCACATTTAATCATCTCCTGATCTCCTTGCAGAGGTCCTTTTCTATCTTTACCTCTTCAGTACATAACATGACGTTAAACTCGAAAATAATATCCAGGGACTTCCCTGATGGTCCAGTGGTTAAGAATATGCCTTCCCTTGCAGGGGACGCAGGTTCGATCCCTGGTTAGGGAACATCTGGCTGTGCTGGTCTTAATTGCAGTGTGTGGGCTTCTAGCTGTGATGTGTGGGCTCAGTAGTTCCAGTTTGGGGGCTCCTCTCATGTTGCACAGGCTTAGTTTCCCTGTGGCATGCAGATCTTATGCAGACAGCTTGGATGCATGCGTGCTAAGTTGCTTCAGTTGTGTCTGACTCTGTGACCCCATGGACCATAGCCCGCCAGGCTCCTCTGTCCATGGGAATCTCCAGGCAAGAATAATGGAGTGGGTTGCCGTGCCCTCCTCCAGGGGATCTTCCCAACCCAGGGATCGAACCCGAATCTCCTGCATTGGCAGGCGGGCTCTTTACCACTAGCACCACCTGGGAAGCCCCAAATTAACATGGCTCACTGATGGGCAGCTTCCAGTCACCCTGCATGCCACAGGGAAACAGCCTGTGCACCACCACAGAAGCCCCCACGCTGGAACGACTGAGCCTACACATCACAACTAGAAGCTCACGTGCTGCAATGAAGACCCAGAACAGCCAAAAGAAAGCAATATCCAAATATTGTACCCAATGCCTATTGAGAGCATATAAAAAGGATTGAGTTGTTGGACATTTCAAGGATGTGTGAAGAGGGTACCTTTGGAGAGAGGGTTGGAGTGCTCCAAGTGTCACTGAACCCCGGCAAAGGGTGGATTGAAGGGCAGTTTATCTTTTAACCCCAACCTTGGGGGTCCCATGCACAGAGCCCAGCATGTATTCCCTGCTGTTGGAGACAAAAAGAGGCTGGGTGCCCGGCTCACTGGGAGGAGGCCAAGGGCCTGTGAACACAGAGGAGGCAGCAGTGTCTGGGGAAACCAGAGGCTAAGGAGGAAAGCTGAGTGGTGGACTAGTCTGGGTTCTCCAGAGAAACCCTGAGGGCCCAACTCATGCTTCACCTACCGGGGCCACCAAAGGTTTTAAGCAGCATCCCTGTCAGCCAGGACAGTCTAAGCCCCCTTGGACCTCCGGGGTCTTATGACCCAAAGGGCAGAGCAACTTGCATGGCAGCCTGGACCGATGCAGAGCCCTCTCTTGTTCTGAAAGTCACTCAGTTGTGTCAGACTCTTTGCGACCCCATGGACTGTAGCCTGCCAGGCTCCTTCATCCATGGAATTTTCCAGGCAAGGATACTGGAATGGGTTGCCATTTCCTTCTCCAGGGGATCTTCCTGACCCAGGGATAGAACCCGGGTCTCCCGCACTGCAGACTCTTTACTGTCTGAGCCACAAGTCCTCTCTTGTTCTGAGCCACACTCAAAACTAGCACCTTTTCAGACCACTCAGTACATGGGCAGGAGAAACACATCACATGAGGAATATGTGATCCCCAAAATGCAGGTAGACCCACTGGGTGTTGTGCCACAATTTTGGTTGTTAGAGGAGCAACAACTTATTCTTTACCTTAGATGCAATATTTTGACATGCCCACACCACTTGAGCCCTAGAAGTTTCACTAGGGTAGAAGGTCCCTGCATTTTTGTTAAGATTTATTTCCCATCCTTTAACATTCAAATACCAATAATTTGCTACTTCTTGCTCAGTAGGTTTAATCAACATAATGTCATCAATGTAATGGGCCAGTGTGATATCTTATAGAAGGGAAAAGTGATCAAGATCCCTGTGAACTAAATTATAACACAGGGGCTGGAGAGCTGATATACCCCTGAGGCAGGACAGGGAGGGTGTATTGCTGACTTTGTTAACTGAAAGAAAACTATTTCTGGTGACCTTTACCAACAGATAATGAGCAAAAGCAATTTCCAGGTCAATAACTGCATACCAGGGGATGTGTTGAGTTGCTTAAGCAATGAAATCATGTCTGGTACAGCAACTGCAATTAAAAACACCACCTGGGCACTTCCCTAGTGGTCCAGTGGTTGAGTCCACCTGCCGATGCAGGGGACACAGGTTAGATCCCTGGACCAGGAGGATCCCACATGCCACAGAGAGACTAAGCCCATGCACCACAACTACTAAGCTGACATGCTCTAGAGCCTGTGCTTAGCAACAAGTGAAGCCAACGCAATGAGAAGCCTGTGCACCGCAACTAGACTGTGGCCCCTACTCGCCACACCTAGAGAAACCCCGTGCACAGTAGTGAAGACCCAGTGCAGCCAAAACTAAATCATTTTTTTAATCTTAAAAAGAACACCACCTGGTTAAGCTTATAAATTTCCATGATGCACTGTCATTCTCCAGGATCCACCCTTCTTCAACAGAGGCCAAATAGGTGAGGTGAAGTGGGTGGGGTAGGAATCTACTCCTGTATCTTTCAAGTCCTTGATAGTGGCACTAATTTCTGCAGTACCCCCGGGAATGTAGTACTGCCTCTGAGTTACCAGTTTCCTAGGCAGCGGCAGCTTTAGCAGCTTCCACTCAGCCCTTCCCACCATGATAGCTCTCACTCCACAGGTCAGACAGCCAGTGTGGGAATTCTGCCACCCAGCGGGTGTATCTCTTCCATTTATGCTCTCCAGAACCAGGGAAATAGCCACAGAATGTGCTCAGGGACCCACTGGTCCACTCTGACACAGACCATAATTAAGCCCATTGATCATCTGATCTCCAAAACTCCCTGACTCCACCAAAGCCACTTTTGGCGGACCACAGTGACTTGCTCGGTCTACCAAAATCACTGTTAGTTCAGAGTCAGTGTCCAGTCATCCCCAGAATGCCTGATTATTTCCTTTCCCCAATGCAGTTACCCTGATAAAAGGCTGTAAGGCAGTCCCTTCAGGAAATATGAGAGGAAGATTAACAGTACCATGTTTGGTAATGTTCCAGCATCCTTCCTAAGGGCACCAGCCACCACCCTCTTTCATTCCGGGTCTATAAACTGGCTCAGGTCTGGGGATTTACTGGAAGGCCATAGTCTTCTGGTATTTTCTCCTTCTTCCTCTTCTTCTTTTTAATTTTATTGGGGTATAGTTGATTTACAATGTTGTATTAGTTTCAGGTTTACAGCAAAATGATTCAGGTATACATATATTCATTCTTATTCGGATTCTTTTCCCTTATAGGATATTACAAAATACGGAGTAGAGTCCCCTATGCTATACAGTAGGTCCTTTTTGATTATCTATTTTATATATGTGTATATGTTAATCCCAAGCTCCTAATTTGGTAACCATAAGTTTCCCCTTTGGTAACCATAAGTTTGTTTTCGAAATCGGTGAGTCTGTTTCTGTATTGTAAATAAGTTCATTTATATAATTTTCAATTAGATTACACACGAGTGATGAATTTGTCTTTCTCTGACTTACTTTACTTATGTGATAATTTCTAGTTCCATCCATATTGCTGCAAATGGCATTATCTCATTCTTTTTTATGCCTAATATTCCACTTATATGTAAGTGCCACATCTTCTTTATCCATTCATCTGTTGAAGAACATTTAGGTTGCTTCCATGTCTTGGCTAAATGGTGCTGCAACACATAGCTAGACTTTTTTTTCCCTTGATCTATAATGTTTCTGTTTCTACAGATTGAGTAAGGAGGCTTCCTATCTATTTCACTTCCAGGAGCATTGTCATCAACTAGCCAATGCCCTAGGTCTCTGTAAGTCAGACTATCATGATCGCTGCCCTGACTCTGCTGTCCATTACACTAACCACATCTGCCTTGCTTTGGAGGTTGATTGCCACCATTTGGCTCCTGCTACCCCTGGATGCGATTATTCCCGTTGCATTTAGGTCTCAGTTAGTGCAGCTCCCGCTCTGAGATCTGACCTGCAGAGAAGGGTGATCACATTGCTCTTCAAGGATGCCAGGGCTCCCCTCTCACACTTATTTCTCACAGTGGTGGTGAAAGACCTTTGCAGAGAAAAATACTGTATGTTTTCAAGTAAATGTGAAATCCAGAAACTAAAAAAAAGAATATAACAAAGCAGCAACAGACTCACAGATACAGAGTGGAGGTGGGGGAGGGGCAAGATAGACAATGGAGGTTAAAGGATACAAACTAGTAGGTATAAAATAAATGACACACAATTTAAAATGGATAACAACAAAGACCTACTGTATAGCACAGGGAACTCTGCTCGGTGTTATGTGGCAGCCAGGATGGAAGAGGAATTTGGGGGAGAATGGATACATGTATACGTATGGTTGAGTCCCTTTGCTGTTCACCTGAAATGATTATAACATTGTTAACTGGCTATACCCCAATACAAAATTAACAGTTTAAATAATAAATAAATGATTTACATGAAAACAAACATAAATAAATAATATACAAGGATACAATGTGCAGTACAGGGAATATAGCCAATATTTTATAACTTTAAATAGAGTATAATCTGTAAAAATACTGAACTGCAAAATATTGTATTGTACACCTGAAACTAATATAGTCAACTATAATTCAATTTTTAGAATGAAATAAAATAAAAATTAAGGTATGTCTTCTGGACCCACCCAGTGGGTGATAGACAGAGATTTATTATGTTGGCTCATGTGATTTGGCTGACAAGTCCCAAAATCTGCAGTTGGCCCAGTAGAGACCCAGGGGCGCCAGTGGTATAGTTGCTGCCGAGCCTGGAGGCCTGAAAACCACAAAAGCCGATGGTATAAATTCCAGTCCAAGTTTGAGTCTGACGGACAGAAATCTGATGTCCCCGCTTGAAAACAGTTGGACAGAGAAGAGAGAGTTCTTTTTAAGTGGTTTTTATTTGTTTATTTATTTGAGGTATAGTTGCTTTACACTGTGAGTCAGTTTCTGCATATGGTAAAGGGAATCAGGCATGTGCGTGCACGCTCACTTGCTCAGTCCTCTACGACTCTTTGTGAATCCATGGACTGTAGCCTGCCAGACTCCTCTGTCAATGGAATTTTCCAAGTGATAATACTGGAGTGAGTTGCCATTTCCTACCCCAGGGAATCTTCCCAATCCAGGAATTAAGCCCACATCTCCTGCACTGCAGGAAGAGTCTTTACCACTGAGCCACCTACATACACAAATGTCCCTTCTTTTTGGATTCCCTTCCCATTTAGGTCACCCCAGAGCGCCGAGTTGAGTTTTCTGTGCTGTATAGTCAGTTCTCATTAGTTGTCTATATATAGTATCAATAGTGTATATGTTCATCTCAGGCTCCCAATTCATCCCATCACCTCCCTTTCCCCCTTTGTATCTATACATTTGTTCTCTGTATCTGTGTCTCTATTTCTGCTGTGCAAATAAGATCATCTATAACATTTTTCTAAATTCCACATACATGCATTAATATACAATATTTGTTTTTCTTTCTGACTTACTTCGCTCACTATCAGTATCTAGATCCTTCCATGTCTCTGATTCCATGTCTCTGCAGATGACACAATTTTGTTCCTTTCTTACTCTGCCTTTTCATTCTACTCAGGCTGTCATTGGATTGGAGGAGACCCACCCACCATGGGAAGGGCAATGTGCTTTACCCAGTCTATCAACTCAAACATTAATCTCATCCAGAAACACCCCCACAGACACACCCAGAATCATGTTCATCCAAATTATCTGGGCACTCCATGGCCCAGCCAAGTTGACACATAAAGTTAACCATCACAAGTTGGAAAAACAAAATTCATTGTCTGTCTGGGGCTCAAGTTTGAGAGTTTCAGCAGAAAAACCTCACAAAGAACTGACAGAACTACTCACAGGAGAATCAGCTTTAAATTTCAGCTGATCTCAGGGATCCCAAATCCAGATTTTCACTGTTATGATGAAGTAAGACCCTTCCTGATCCCCCTTTACCATCCCCGCTTCTTGAAATCCAATCTCAGACAGGCGCAGTGGCAGCAGGTGAAGGAGAAGGAGGTTTAAGAGATAGAAACTGACCGCACCCTTCCCTGAAGTAAGGGAGCCACCTGCCAAAGACAAAAGAAGCTTTATATCTCCCGAGAAAGTTCAAAGTTTTTATTACTATCTGGGAAGAGGCAATTTTAATTATGAATGCAAACTCCTAGTTAAAATGAGTGTAGAGCTTTCAGTTGTCCAGAATTAAGCAAAATAGTCTCGATTGGCAGGGGGGGAAAATGCCACCACTAAATTTAAGGAAGGGTGGGAGAGATTCCATGAGTTTTAGATTTTCAAGTCATCTATTATCTCCATCCCTTCTGTTATGAATTCTTATTTGTTGAGCCTGTAAAGTGTGCCTTCCAATGTTCTCTGTCACTTTTGTTCGTCAGCTCGTTCTGCCAGGTTTTTTCCACGAACAAGTCTTTGCTTGGTAAGCACCTTTGCAGCTGACTTAGACCATTCTTCCTGGTTTGCACACTCAGGACTGGGTCTTAAGTTACGGACTTTCAGACGTTTGCTCTCAGCCAACACGATTCCAGGTGCTGCATCCCTTGCTCGACCAGCCCAGTTCCTCAATTTAACAAAGACGCCTCTTTTTCTTCCTGCAGCATGGGCAAGCAGCACATTGCTGGAGATTTTTCAGCCCCCATCCACTGGATAGGCAAGACAACCAGCCCTTCCTCAGTTTCATGCAGCGAGCAGAGGTCCACTCTCCTGCCAAGCGTGGGGCGCACTCATCTCTGTTCTCACATAATCTTGAGGCCCACCCTATGGACCCAGTACTTTCTACCCTTGGGCCACATTTCACCAGCCTACGATGTAGGCTTATTCTTCATTATTATTCCACAAAGACTGATTGATTCACTGATTCATTGTGTGTGTGTGTGTGTGTGTGTGTGTGTGTGTGTGTGTGTGTGTGTGAATTCCATCAATCACTCCTCTGTGGAGGTTACAGAGAGGATTTGATGTGTGCTCACTCCACCATTTTGATCAAGGTCTTCCAGGCATGTCTCAGACACTACTGAGCAGCATGCCCCAGGGACTCCCCTGGTGGTCCAGTGGTTAAGAGTCTGCCTTCCACTGCAGGGGACTCAGGTTTAATCCCTGGTCAGGGAACTGGGATCCCGCTTGCAATAGGGCAACTTGGGTCAGTGGGCAGCAACTGCTGAGCCCGGGCTCTAGAGCCTGTGTGCCACAACTAGAGAATCTGCATGCTGCAACTAAGACTTGACGCACTCACATAAATAAATAATTTTTAAAAAAAGAAGACACGTGTCCCAGACCCAATCATTGATGCCAAGCAGGGCCTTGTGGGACTGCTGGGCATGGAGGCCTTTTTGTTCCCCATTCTTTGTAGCCAAGACTCCAGACTCCATGCCCTTCTCTGAGTTCCAAAGGGCAGAACAGTTGCTAATCAAAGGGGAAGCAGCAATGAAACCACCTGAGGCAGAAACTCATCAATATTAGGAGAGGACTACCTAGGACCCTGCTGCTGCCGCTAAGTCACTTCAGTCGTGTCCGACTCTGTGCGACCCCATAGGTGACAGCCCACCAGGCTCCCCCATCCCTGGGATTCTCCAGGCAAGAACACTGGAGTGGGTTGCCATTTCCTTCTCCCATGCGTGAAAGTGAAAAGTGAAAGTGAAGTCGCTCAGTCGTGTCTGACTCTTAGCAACCCTATGGACTGCAGCCTACCAGGCTCCTCTGTCCATGGGATTTTCCAGGCAAGAATACTGGAGTGAGATGCCGTTGTCTTCTCCTAGGACCCTGCACATATCCTAATCTTGTCAGCAACCCACCCATTTGAAACTGCCAAAGAAAAAAGAATATACGTGCTAAGTCACTTCAGTCGTGCCCAACTCTTGGCACCCCCATGGACTATAGCCTGCCAGGCTCCTCTGTCCATGGGATTTTCCAGGCAAGAATACTGGAGTGGGTTGCCATACCCTCTCCAGAGGATCTTCCCAACCTGGGGATCGAACCCACATCTCTTAGGTCTCCTGCGTTGGCAGGCAGATTCTTTACCACTAGTGCCGCCAGGTACTGTCTTGATCCTTATCATAATCTCCCGCCTGACTATATAACCTTCCCTACTCACCAGGATGGGGCACACAGTTCTTGAGGCACTAGCTTCCTGTTTTTCCCCTTTACCTGGCCAAGTAATAAAGCCACTCTTTCTTGCTCTTCCATAACTCTGTCTCCATATTCTGTTTGGCATTGGTGTGCAGAGAGCCAAGTTTTTGGCAACAATCTCAGTTTTCACAGAGTGGTCAGGCCCATTTCCAAAGTGGGAACACTTTCCCTCAGTGATAGGAGGAGTTTTCTTACTAGTGACTAAAGCAGAACTCATCCTCTCCTGTCCTGTCCTACCGAGGAGAGTGGTCACTTCCTCATGGGAGCTGACTCAGGGCAGGCCAGAGCAATGTCCTGGAGAGCCACAGTTCCAGAGGCCTCCCCAGGCCCTCCTCCTCATGTAAGAAACTTGAGGGGGGCCTCAGGACATTCAGATAAAATCTCAGGTGCAAGCGCCGATAACATGGAGGTCAGACGGCTCCTCCTTCAGACTCAGTGAGCTCTCAGCCTCCAAGGTGCTGCTCACTGGGCTCCTGTTCCCTCCAGGGGCTGCACCTTCAGCCCAGCTTGGCCTTGGCTGACCCCACAAGTCTTGAAGCTCTAACAACCAAGTAGGGTAACAGCGGAAAGGAGAGGGGTGTGAGTGCTTCCCACTGGGGCAGGTGGGAAGTCCAGACCCATGCCCTGCATATACACGGCCACCTCCAACACCATACCCATCTCTGGGACCTGGGCTTTTGGTTTTTATGCAACACATTTAGAACCACACCTCAGACCCAAACTTCTTATCAATTCTTCAACCTGAAGGTTGTCTTTGCCAACCCCAAGTTAAAATTCTCCTTCAGAGTTTAAAACTTTGTTAGAAAAGGAAATACGAGAAAAAGGAAGGAAAGGGGGAGGGGGAAGGGAAGGAGGGAGAGAGGAAGTAGGTGTACAGGAAGGAAAGGCAGGAGGGAAAAAGAGGAAAGAAGGAGGCAGAAAGGACACAAATCCTTTTCTCAGACAAAGATATTATCTCATAAATTAAAACTGAGCTGCTTACAGTTACCCATATTAAAATTTTAGCATCTTCTTGCTGCCATCTGCTAAACTAAAACTCCTCATTTAAAATACAGTAATTCTTCCACCCCACTGGCCCTCCATAAACTAGGCTTAAGTGTGTTAGTCCCTCAGTCATGATTGACTCTTTGCAACCTCATGGACTGTAGCCCACCTGACTCCTCTGTCCATGGAATTCTCCAGGTAAGAATACTGGAATAGGTAGCCATTCCCTTCTCCAGGGATCTTCCCAACCCAGAGAGTGTACCTGGGTCTCGCACATTGCAGGCAGATTCTTTACCACCTGAGCTACCAGGGAAGCCCAACCTAGGCTTAACCTGAGGGCTATTTCATTTTGACCTGTTTGTAAGAGCAAGATCCCAAAGTCTTCAGTGAAACAGGCATCACCTGGGAAAGCCCTTCAGTGTGGGTAATGTTGGTGGGATGGCATCAGGGGGCCCCAGCTCTGAGGTGTGATCTCCTGAGGCTAGAAACCCATAGTAACATTAGTAGGCAGTTTGGCGGAAGACTTACCGGCATCTCCAGGAAATTTGGAAAAATGTGGCCACTTTGTAGATGGGTGATTTGAAAGCACAGGAGCAAATGTAGAAGTTACTTCGGTTTACGCAGGCACTTATTTTTTTCAACAGTCAGATTTCTTAAGGTTGTTTTTTAAAATTTCCCCAGTGGGGTCCAACGGAAGGACCAGGGACACGAACCTCCTCCCATAGGAGAGTTTGTCCTTTTGCTTTGGGGGCTTTTTGCAGGTACATGCCAAGGCCTCTCAGTTTTTGCTCCAAGGTCCTTCATGGGGTTTTATAGCTGCTCCTGCGCTGGAGGCCCCCCACTGAAGAAGGCGGAAGTGGATGTGTCTTCCCTCTTGCTCCCACCTGTGTGTGCTCCCACCTCCAGGGAAGTTGGATTTTCCGGGCTTTTTTGTTTGATCCTTGATGACCTGACAGCCAGCAAGAGAAAACTGTAATTTGGGGTCACCTCTTATGTGCTGGTTCCAAATGTCACACAGTCTGGGTGCCAAAATGGTTTCACATGACTCAAGTGTCATGGAAACAAACCCCCCTACCACCCAAAAGAGTCAGTTAAACTCTGGGATAGGCTATAGAACACAGGAGAAAATATTAAAAACTGTTTTTTAAAGAGGTAGGGAAGGGCAGCATAGAGGGAAGACTGGTAGACAGAGGCCAAGGTGCAGCAAAGAGGGAGAGCCCCAGGGGCGCTGAACAGAGCCCTTCACGGTGTGCAAGGGGCAGTGAGCACGAGGGAGGACATGGTGTCTGCTAAAGTCTAAATCCACTGATGACGGCGGAGGTTCGACCAAGCCCATGGAAGTTCTGCAGTTCTCATTCTAGAGTTCTCATTCTAGGGAATTTGCCTGAGTTTTCCTTTTCTCTCTCCAGGAAGCCCAGGGCACTTCCAGGCAAATGGGAACAAAAGAAGGAATTTCCAGCACTCAACACAAGGTGGCGCCAGACACCCGTGGACGTGATGAGGTCCCCACTCCAGGTGGGCTCAGAAGCTGGTCCCTAAAGGGACCCAGATTCCAAGGAAACTGAGAACTCTGAGCACCCACAGGATGTTAGCCAAAGGAAAAAACGGGGCACACAGAAAAATAAGAAAAATTATCTAAGAGATGGGGAAGGGTAGTACAGAAGCTAGACGGAGTCTACAGTTTGTAAAAGGAACTTAAAAAGTTTTGCCGGGGAATCCCTGGAAAGACAGGAGATAGGCGAGTGCAGAGAGGCAGGAAGGGGAAGCTGTTGCAGGCATTCAGCAGGTCATGGCCTGGGCCAGGGGAGGGTGGTGGAGAAGAAGGCCTTCTGACTGATGTAGCTACATTTACCAGTTTACGTTTACAGGTATGCTTCTTAGATACAGGGAGTCAGCAAGCCCAACAGGATTCAATAACACAACTAGGTAGAAATACATTTTATTCATCTTCTTTGAGAATTCATTGTATTAACATTTGCTCTTTTCATGTACAGTTATGGACCCATGACTTTGCAAATGTGTTGTGCCCATTGATACCAGCCAGTAGTCTCCTTTTGATGTTCACATTGTCCCAACTTTGGCTGAGGCAAATTTACCTCTTTTAGATTGATTCCTTGCATAATTTTGAATGAGCCAATTATTTAAAGCTTTTTGCTTCTGGCCCAACAAGGTGTAAGTGTCCTGGCATTATTACCTTGCTCACTTCTACCCCAAACCAGGTATGGAGTCAGACATTGCTATAAGAAACCCTGGCTCCTTTTGAGAGAAAAATAGCAAAAAAAAAAAAAAAAAAAGGCAAAATATGGGGTACATTGCAACTAGGCCACTTCGGTGGCAAAAAGCCCAAAAGGAAATATACTTCTAATGTAATGTTTTATAAAGGCATGACTTCATATTGATATATTCAATTCAGTTCCAGTAGTACACTGCTCCTACTCAAATAATTGAGTGTACCATTGACCTTCCCTTTCACTAATCCTGAAATCTAGTTTCCTATCCAAATAAACATAATCATTTACTTGCTGTGACAACTTAAGAGAATAGCTAAAAACAAACAAACAAAAACAAACAAAAGACTGTCAGTACAAACAGTAGAAATATTGAGTGAAGTTTCTGTTTTAGGCTACACACTCCTAAGGACTTGTTGCCAAACCATTTGCTCTAGAGTCACACTTAACCTGAGCTTTCCCAGTGGCTCAGCAGTAAAGATTCCACCCACAATGTGGGAAATATGGGTTCTAATTCCTGGGTTAGAAAGATCCCTTGGAGGAAGACGTGGCAACCCATTCCAGTATTCTTGCCTGGAGAATCCCATGGACAAAGGAGCCTGGGGGGGCTACAGTCCATAGGGTCCTGCACTTCAGGACATGACTGACGTGACTTGGCACACACACACGCTTAGGCCCCCACACTACGGAAGGACTTAACTAGCATTGTGGTTCTGCTGTTTCCATTTATTTTCATTCAGAAAAAGCTGCAATCTGCCCTCATCCCATCCCTCCATTTTCTGCTCCACCTTGTCATTTTCCCATAGGACTTACACACTCCCAATATTCTAGATAATTCACTTAATAATGACAAATACTGTTATTATTTTATTATTATTCCTCCCCCTGGCCCAACCATCCAAAGGTAAGCCTCATGGAACCAGGATTTTGTTCCTTGGCAGCATCTGAAGGCAGGATTAAGAAAAATGTGCTTGCTTCTGGGGTCAGGGGTGTCTGCTCGTTGAGCATCATCAAGGGCTGTGAGAGATGGTCAGTATTCCTGTTGTAGTTACTACTCACACCTCTTTCACTCGTTGAAGAGTCCGGGTAATAGGGGTAAATCAATCAGAGGAGAGGCCAGGGAGTCAGAATACCAGGACTCAGGACAGATGGAATGGCCAGCTATGGGATAGGGCGCCCCTCTACTCAAGGACCAGCTTAAAGTCTGGTACATGGTCAGACTTCCATAAATGATTCTGGGGACATGGAAGGACAACAGGATAATTGAGGGAAATGTCTGGATACCTGTATAAGCCTGCGAGCTGGATGGGCAAGGGAACTAGCTGTGAGAGGGATGCAAGCAGAGGGAAGTCAGGGATCATTTCTGAATTCTGGGTCTGGACAGGTGATAGGGCAACTGTAGACTGAGGGTGGAGGGCAGGGGAGAAGAAGGAGCGGGTCATGACTGGTAGAGTAGTAGGTCTTTATTCCTGCAAACTAAAAATATGATTCCAGTTTGGCCAAAGTAAAATGAACATATACTCTTCATAAAAGACTCGAACAATGCAGAAACATACAAAACAGTAAAAAAAAAGCTATCTCCAGTGATCTCATCTTAGAGAGAGCCCCTCCTCTGGTCCCTTGAAACCCCTGCCCAGGTGGAGAGAGGGCTGGGGGCCTCTGGCTTATAGGGGAAACACCTGGCTGAAGCAGTTAAGACTGTCTCCACCTCAAGGCTGGGTGGAAGGGGCCCAGGAAGTGAGGGTGGAAACAAACCAGCTCAGAGGCTCCAGAGCTGGGAAAGGTGGGGTCTATGAAGGGAGACCCAGGCTTTGCCCAACAATCACTTCAGCCCTCAAGAGACTCCCCCTCCATCCCTTCTCTGACCCTGACTCTTCCTCACCTGGTGGGCGAGAGGGTCAGGAAGAGACTTCAGTCATGGGTCCAGGATGAACATGCTGGGAGAATTAAGGACGCTCTGAGGGGCTATCTTAAAGAAGTTCCCCAAGGGATTTCCTATAGTGTGAGGCCCCCAGGAATACCCAGGAGCACCTTGCCTCAAGTAGAGCACCCATGCAGCTAGACGCTGTCCCCTACCTGGGCTTACCCCCAACATCTTAACCAAGGGTGGCCTTCATGCAGCCTGGACTCAAGGTTGATGATGTAACTCTAACCCTAAAGACTACTGTTTTGGAAGAAACCAAAATGATTACACAAGGTGACCTCTTTTTATTTTTCATGCTGTACTGTAACAACTCCACAGGAAAAAGGAATACAGAAAACATTACACTTGTGATCGACAGCCTTCTGCAGTCTTATCTCATCATGCACACTCATTTCAGCTGCTGTCCTCAGTGTACACACCCTCTTTACCCAGCACTGCATTTCACAGGTCAGCAGCATCCATGCGCAGCCCATTTTCAGTGGGGCTGTAGTCTCCCTCTAGGCCACAGATCTTATTGCTGGCTGAGCCATTCAGTCACCTCTGCACAGGCGGGCTACAGTCCGTAGAGTCACAGAGTCAGACACAACTGAAGTGACTTGGCCCACATGCATGCACAGGCATTTGGCTTGAAGTGAAATCAACCTCGTTATACCCAGCCTTCCTTGTGTCTTCAAAGTTTCCTCCAGGAAAGTGGCCATTGCTTGTGTAATCTCTGGTCATCCCTGTTACACATGAACCTGCTGCTCTTCAGAAAAGCAGAACCAATCACAATGTACAATGTTGCCAATTTCCCAACAGCTCTGCAAGTGGCAGAGAGATAATATGGATATATATATATACACATATGGTTTAATGGTCAAGTAGTTAACCATTGTACAGATGAGAAAACTGAGGGGCAGAGAGACTAAGTCATTTTCCCCCAGAGTCATCCTACTAGTAGATGGCAGAGATCCAGTATTGGAGGTCACATCCCCTGACCCCCTCTTAGCACTCCATCAGCCCTACCACCCTGCCTCTGACAGTTGCTTCTAGACGTGGACATAGCAGGCTCTTCTCTTGTCTTTTGTCCTTGAAGGAAAACAAGCGTGGCCTTTCCCCTCGTGGCTTTTGTGTCCTGCAGCCCAGATTTCTCGGCTTCATCTGCTAGATCCAGGCCTTGAGCAGCTCCTCAGAAGACAGCCCTGAAGTCACACAGGCTTCTACCTCTTCTTTTCTGCAGCTGATTAACTTCTGGGGTGAATTTGTTATTTTCTGAAAGACAATTTTCATTCATAATCATTAGGTTAATATTCATAGTCAGAGTTGAAGAGAATATCACCAAAAATCCCAACTATTTCACTCATTAACTTTCTAGCAACAAAAAAGCCTGAAGAGACGTCTCTAGTGGTCTAGTAGTTAAGAATCTGCCTTCCAATGCAGGGGACACAGGTTCAGTCCCTGATCAGGGAAGTAAGATTTCATGTGCCTCGGAGCCACTAACCCTATGCTTCTCAACTACTGAACCCACACATTCTGGAATGAGCCACAGTTAGTAAATCTCTGAGGCACAACAGATTTCCTACGTACTGCAACCAAGACCCAATGCAGCCATATAAATAAACTTTAAAGTCCCAAAGACAATTCTAACCCCTAGAGCATGGGCTTGCCATTTTACTGAGATCATCTCCCACATCACTGACCAGCGGATCTCTTAGGTTCTGCCTCCTCAGGGACCCTGCCCCACAAAAGCCCAGCATGTAGTGCTGGTTCCAAAACTCTAGCCTTCTTCCACCAGAGAGCTCTGAGAATAGTGACCTGGTCCAAGGCGCTCTACAAACAGTACTATCAGGGTGTCTGCTCCAGGGATGGTGCTCCATAAACAGAAGTCCCTTCCCACTCATATTTCACTTTCTTGCCATCTTCTCCCAGTGACCCCAATACATCATCATAACTGATGGTAAAAATGCAGGTATCTTCCTTTCAAGGTAACTCTCGCCACTATTGCTAACTCAGTTGCTTCCACCAGACTCACCTGACTCTTAAACAGCTTCTCCTGAAGCCCTGCCCATCATTACCATCATTACTCTGAACATGGGCACAGACAGGTGGGCACCATGGTTTCCTCCACCCCAGCCCCCAGGAGACAATAGATTTAAGTCAGTTGCTCTAGATCTTGTTTGTAAAGAAGTGGCTTCAGGGCTCACTCCTGCGTCCACAGGCAAATAATGGGCAAGGACAGTGTACAAGTGACTCCTGTTTGGGGCTCACCAAACAGGATGTCAGTGTGGAGGCTGCCATCAATTCACACTGATGGTCCACTCATTCCCAGGACGCTGGCTACCTATATCTGCAGTGCTTATACCTGATTGTTTCTTAAACTCTAGATCAGTGCTGTCCAACGGAAATGTACTGGGAACTACATGTGCAATTAAAAATCCTTTAGTAGCACATTTTATAAACTAAAAAGAAATAGGTAAAATTAATTTTAATAATATACTTTTTTAAATGTTATTTCAATATATAATCAGTATAAAATATTGATATAAATTAAATAAATATTGATATAAAATAAACTTTTTACACTCTCCTTGTATTGCCTTAAAAATCTATTGTATATTTTATAGTTACAGAATATCTCAGTTTGGACCAGTCACATTTCAAGTGCTTAATAAATCACATACACAAAAAATAAATAAATAAATCACATACGCTAGCAGCTACTGTTTTGGATGGTGTAGTTCTAGAATGTTAAAGTGAAACAGCATAATCTCAGAATTTCAGAAGGTACAAAATTGTCATCCATCCCATAGGTTAGAACAAACTTTCAAGCAAGGTTTAGCTAATATATATGTTAGCTTGAATTATATATATAAATACATATATATATATATATATATATATATATAAACTTGAATTATCCCTTAACATTCAAAAATCAGGAGATTTATCATAAAGTCTGGATTTCTGGTTTCTCATTTCAAACATGGAGCCCAGGGACCACCAGCTCATATCCCCTCTTGGTAGCAACCTGCTAGAACCGAGAAGCAGATGATTTCTTTAGCTGGGGCATGTGAGCCTTGGTCCCCATATCCATCTCTCCCTCTTAAGTCACATTTATTGTACTATACACTCTTTTTTTGTCTGGGCCCTTTTTTTCTTCTGTGCATGTCTGGGCCCCCGAGGCATCTGAGTTCACAAACTTCACTTTCTTTTTTTGTTTTTAACTTTTTATTTTGTACTGGGGTATAGTCAATTATTATTCATGCCTGGAGAATCCCATGGACACAGGAGCCTGGTGGGCTAAGGGTCACAAAGAGTCAGATGTGACTGAAGTGACTTAGCACAGCACATAGCCAGTTAACAATGTTGTGATAGCTTCTGGTGGACAGCAAAGGACCTCAGCCATACATATACATTTATCCATTCTCCCCCAAACCCCCCTCCTATTCAGGCTGCTACATTAACATTGAGTGGAGTTCCATGTGCTACACAGTAGGTCCTTGTCAGTTATCCATTTTAAATACAGCAGTGTGTACCTGTCCATCCCAAACTCCCTAAGTATCACATCCCCCTGGCAACCGTAAGTTCGTTCTCTAAGTCTCTTGAGTCTGTTTCTGTTCACAAACTCCACTTTCTATGAAGCACACAAAGTCAGACTTGGGATAGTCCATTGAAGCATATCTCAATTTGGAGATGACTAACTTGGGGCCATCTTGATGTTTGCTGCCCACATTACAGTGGAATGTGACAGCAAGAAGAGAAAGAATAAAGTGAGTCACAGAAGGAAAGTAAGACCTTTAGCACCAAAGCTTCCATCTCCATGAAGCAATTATGGATAAAAGACAAGGAAAACACATTATATTTTAAAATAGGGAACACACACCGAGCAGTCTTAATATAATTCTCCTTGCATATATATTTTTGCTTTAGACTGTTCCTTAGTGATATAAACTTGAATGGAAAGACATTCTTAATGGTATATTTCAGAGTGCAACCATCACCAACTGTAAAATTACAGATGTAGACATGAAATGTTTAATCCAAACAGATAAAACACTTACAAGCTCAATAGGACTTTTTGAAGCTTGTCAAGGATTTCCACTTGGTAATTTTCCATGGTTTAATTGGAAAGATGCATGGATTTTGCAAGGTTGGCTAGAAGCTGCTTTTTAATAGTTTGGAGGATTATCCATGACTAAGGCCAATGCTGAAGTGCAGCTAGGCTGTGCTAAACTCAAGGCTGAGGATGGGGGTGATGGAAGTGGAGGTGTGCAGCTCCAGCACTTGTTTGGGGTTTGATGGACACTAGTGATCTATTTCTCACACAGCACTGCAGGAAATGCATATACCCAAAGAAACTGTTCACGTTAAAATCTGGGGGAAAACAGAATAGAAACTAAAAGCCTTATGGAAAGGAATGCATGTAGGAAGACATTGGAACAATGTAGGAAGGATGGTAAGGGGAACAGAGAAGCAAAGGGGGGTCAAGTATCATGGCATTTATCTTCCATGGACCAAAGTGGACATTCTCTCACAGAATCTCTTGTCTCTGGTCTCATCTCAGTTGCTTGGATTTTCGCAGAAGCTTGAGAGTCCCTTGGACTGAAAGGAGATCAAATCAGTCAATCCTAAAGGAAATCAACCCTGAATATTCACTGGAAGGACTGATGCTGAAGCTAAAGCTCCAATACTTTGGCCACCTGATGTGAAGAGCCGACTCATTGGAAAAGACCCTGATGCTGGGAAAGATTGAAGGCAGAAGGCCAGGGGGTGGCAGAGGATGAGACAGTTAGATAGTATTACTGACTCAATGGACAGGAATTTGAGCAAACTCAGGGAGATAGTGGAGGACAGGGGAGCCTGGTGTGCTGCAGTCCATGGGGTGGCAAAGAGTCAGAAACGACTTAGTGACTGAACAACAAGAAGAACAGAATGCATTAGGATTCCTAGGAGCTCTTGTCATTTGAGGGCTTTCCTTGTGCTCCTGAAGTTCTGTACAGATGCAACATGGAGGACTGCTTTTGCATTTCCCCCACCCCTGCAAAGTCCACAGGGCCTGCCCTCACCGGGAGACTCAGATCGATGGCCCAGGGTTCTCCTGGCTTGCAAGCTGTGGGGACCCCTCACCTTGGGTAGTCACTGGGCAGGTCCAGATAGTTCCCCTGCCCCAGCCAAAGGCAAAGCACTGTCCACATGCCCCACACTCACACATGTGTGCCTCACCCCAAGAACCCAGGATGCTCTTGGTGTATGATTGTATGAATTGACTCTGTTGTGTTGGAACATGTGTCTGGATGTAGCTGCTGTTATAATGATTGCAGGAGGCCAAGAAGACCCGGCAGGCCGGTCCTTAGTGTAAGACTTCGCATGATTCCTGGAACGCCGAGCTCCTGGGCTAGGCTACACACCTGCTGCCTTGGCTGTGCCAGGCCCTAGGGGCAAGCAGCAGAGGCCTGATGGGAACCTGGGGGAGGCCACCCCCCACCCAGAAGGGCGGTCTCCCAGCCCCTCTGATTAGAAGGGAGGTCCTTCTCCCTTCTTGGTGCAAATGTTTGTAAACCCACGAAGCGGAGGTCCATGCCCCGCTCAGGCCCAGACAAAATCTGGACAGCGCATCACACTAAAAGGAAGAACAGCAGTTACCAAGGTGTCGGGGAGCATCACCACGGGGCAGCAGGAGTGCCGGAGCAGCCGGCCCATCTTCCAGAGGGAGAGCAGCGCCACCACCAGGATCAGCACGAAGCCCACGAAGGCAAACAGGGCCAGGGCCAGAGGCAGGGCCTCTCCTGGAAACAGAAAGACAGGAACTGGCTTAGGAGACAGCCTTGAAGACCTGCTTGCTCGCCAGTTCTGGGCCTCCCTGGCCTTCCTGGGGTTGGCTCTGCAGATGGATCAAGAGAGCAGACTCTGGCACCCTGAGATCTGACATATGCCCCAGGGACAAGAGTGACCACCATTCAACTGTTCTTCTAGAATCCAGACTGGTTTCCAGAAAGCCAAGGACGATGACAGCCTTTTTCTTGGGAAGGAAAAGGGGCGAGCCTCGTGCATTAAGCACTAGCTGTGTTTGAATGCACCTCGGCACCACTGCCAGAAGGAAGGCAGAGAGCCAGGCCCCCAGGCAGGATGAGGGGGTGGTGCCCAAGAGCACAGCCCAGAAGGAAGCTGGGCGGTAACTGAAAACAAAGTGTGTTTCACAATTTTCTTTTGGCATTGATCCGTATTATGGAGGAAAATACTGAATTCAGTACACAGTCACATAATAACTCTGATGTATCAAGTTCTGGCACTGGTTAAGTGACTTACCCCAGGTCACGCAGGGAGGGCTGTGCTCCAAATGCTACTAAGAAAGTGCCAAGTCTGAGCATCTGGAGATGTGGAAGTGGGGGGTGGGTTATTTTCCCATCTTTCTGTCCTATTCGCGTAGCCCCTCTGAGCTGGGCTGCTCACCCACAGTGTGAAGGGTGGCACAGCTGATGCGCTGCAGAGGAGCTGGGAGGTCTCCTCAATGCTTTTGGAAACTATTTTGGCAGTACACATCAAGCGATGGGGCTTCCCAGGAGGCTCAGTGGTAAAGATTCTGCCTGCCAATGCAGGAGACATGGGTTCAATCTGTGGGTCAGGAAGATCCCCTGGAGAAGGAAATGGCAGCCCACTCCAGTATTCTTGCCTAGAAAACCCCATGAAAAGAGGAGCCTGGTGGGGTACAATCCACGGGGTTGCAAAAGAGTCAAACACGACTGAGTGAGCACAGAGCATGCATCAGGAGATACACAAATGTTCAGACTCTTTCATCCGCTCCTGTGAGTAGATTCCAAAGAAGACAAAGCATAGACATAAAGCAGTTCACAGCAGCGTCTAGATTAGAGCCACAGCCTCGTAACCAGCTGTCCGCTGAGCCCAAAGCAGCACACCTGCACCTCCCTCCACCCCAGCATGCTCTGGTGTGTTCCCTCATAGCACGAACCACCAAGGGAAACCATCTCATCTGCTTACTTGTCTGTCTACTCAACTAGAAGGTAAGCTCAGTGAGGGCAGGGACTTGTCTGCTATATCCCAGTGTCAGTGCTCAGTAATTATTCACTGAATGAATGAATGAATCAGTGAAAATGAACATCATCTTCAAAAGCAGATGGAAATGGGTACTTCCAGGAGTAGTCCAGTGGTTAGGAATCCACCTGCCAATGCAGGGGACATGGGTTTGATCCCTGGTCTGGGAAGAGCCTATGACACTGAACCATTAAGCCCATGTGTCACAACCACTGAGCCTGCGCTCTAAAGCCCACGAGCTGCAACTACGGAAGCCCCGTGCCCTGCAACAAGAGAAGCCACTGCAACATGAAGCCTGAGCACTGCACGTAGAACATAGCCCCCGCCTGGCGCAACTGGAGAAATCCCACATGCAGCAAGGAAGACCCAGCAGACAAAACTAAATAATTTTTTTTAAAAAGCAGATGGAAATGACCTAAATATCCCCAAGTAGAGGATGATTTACTACATCATCAAATATCAGCATGTCAGGTCAGGAGGTCAGCTATTAAAATGAGAATTAGGATACATAATATACAGAAGCTTGTTCACTGCAGCACGCATGGTAGTCACAAAACACTGGAAAGCACAGAATATACCTAGTTACGGGGTGTTATTACATGTATTTTGACACATCCACACACTGGCTTGTTATGCATCTTTAAAAATGAGGTAGATCCATATGTACTGACATGAACAGGTGTTCACAATAGCAATACCAAGTGAAGGTGAGGGTGGTACAGAGCAGTAAGCACAGTACAGTCCCAACTGTGCTTGTGAGTTCTGGCCTCACACGATGATCGCAAAATTAACCACCACACTTGCCAAAGGAAACCTCCTCAATGGTGTGGGGAGAATGGAAAACTCGGATCAGGAGGATCCCCTGGAGGAGGAAATGGCAACCCACTCCAGGATTCTTGCCTGGAAAATTCCATGGACAGAGGAGCCTGGCGGACTATAGTCCATGGGCTCACAAAAGAGTCAGACACAACTGAGCAACTGAGCTCACACACACATACACACACTTCTTACTCCACATACCTCTCTGTTGTTTGGATTTTTTTTAACAAGCTTGACCTAAATGGTTTTAAAAAATAGTATAAAACGGTAATCAGAAAGTCTTCATGAAAAATGTTTTTGATATGATATTTGTGAAAAAACAGACACAAAACATATGTATAATACAACTGGAACATATGTCTACATGAAGGATAACACCCTTTTAGAGGATAATTTGGAAACAGCAGTCAAAATTCAAATGTGTATCCCTTCAACCCAGCAACTCTGCTGCCAGGAATTTATCCTTCACATACACCAGCAAATGATCTATGTACAAGGTAACTAATGAGAGCATTGGCTCTAATAGCAAAATATCATAAAAAAACCTAAATACCTCTCAATACCGTGCGCGTGTGCTCAGCTGCTTGTCATCTCCAGCTCTTTGTGACTCTATGGACTATAGTCTGGCAGGTTCCTCTTCATGGGATTCTCCAGGCAAGAATACTGGATTGGGTTGCCATGCCCTCCTCCAGGGGATCTTCCCAACCCAGGGATCAAATCCTTATCTCCTGTGTCTTCTGCCTTGCAGGCAGATTCTTTGCTGCCGAGCCGCCAGGGAAGCCCACCCCTCAATAGAGGGGTAGTTAAATTAGTTACAGGTACACAACACACAATGGAATACTAGGTAGCTAGTAAAAGAAGGATAAAGAAATTCTTTTTTAGATATGGAAAAATCTAGAATATGTATAAAGTGAAAAAGACTTTATAGATCTGGAAGATATAAAAAGATCCAGAACAGTGCATGGAATATGCTACCATTTGTGCTAAAAAGAAGAAAAATATATAATAATTTATTCCCATTTACTTGTAAATGCATTGGGAAGTTTTCAGAAAGACATACAAAGAGCTAACCCCTATGGGGGAGTGGGTAGGAATGACATGGATGAAGAAGAGGAGGAGGAAGCCAATTCCAAATTCTTATCATATTTTTTGAAATATATATATACCAAATATTCAAAATTATATTTTAAAAACTAAAAAGCTATACGCAAATGTCACTGGTGGTGTCTGTATGACAGAATCACCGGATGTGGGGTTTCATTTTGTTTCTTTTCATTGTAGGTTTTTAGGCCACAAAAAATTTAAGGGAAAAAATTAAAGAAGAGGATTCTACAGGCTTTCCATCAGGCCCCTCCCAGCTGACAGCAGCTGTGCTGCGCAGTGGGCACCCCCTCACAAGGTCTGACCTTCAGAGGCTCCAGCTGCCTCACCTGCACTGGCCCCTGATTCGCAGGCAGGGGCCACCTGGTCAATCAGCTTTGCAAAATCTGTCCTCAGGCCTCGGAAGCTGTCAGGGGAAAGTGTGCCAGACATCTGCCCCCACCCAGCCTGAGGGTGGACTTTCACCTCTGGGTTGGAGTGGGGCTTAGAACACGATGCACTTTCTCCGCCAGAACCCGTGCAGCCTGGGGGAGCAGGTCAGGGAAACCAAGGGGAGACTCAGAGCCAGAGGAAGCAGCAGGCGCCGTGCACACGCAGGAGGGGCAGACAGGCTGCCTTACCTTGCACCTTGACACATTCTGGCTGGCTGAAGGCACTGTGCCGCCCAATGGCCTTCACGAACGTCCGGGCCTTCACACAGTATGCCGCCCCGGGCTCCACCATCTCCAGGTACACGGGAAGGACCCCGGGCCTCACCACTTTGACATGTTCCTTTAGGAAACCAAAAAACAGTCACACCTTGAGTGAAGCGGGACAGGAAAAGGAGAGGAGGAGGGAAGGAACGCTGTCAATATTTCCTTTCTGCATACAGAATGTTCCTCTCATTCTTTCATTTGTTCATTCATTCATTTTTTAAAAATTACTCATTTATTTAGCACCTACTGTGTGCCAGGCACAGTTGTAGACACTGAACAAAACAGGGACACACAGCACTGAACAAAACAAAAAGTTCCTGCCCTCGTGGAGCTTATGTCATACATGAGGAAGCCGGACCATTGATAACACACATCAGGTGGTGATGAGGGTTACGAGGAATCATGGAGTAGTGATGAGGAGGCACCAGCAAAGTGGCTCGGGGAGGCCTCTCTGATACGCTCATACTTGGACAGAAAGCTGACTGGGTGCTTGGCCCGGCCACGACTTCCAGAGGGTCAGTGAAGAGGAGCACTGCAGCCAGTGGGCAGTGCCTCCTCACACATCCATCCATCCACTGTCTGTCCGTCCATCTGCACAGCCCTCCACCCCTGCCACCCCCTGAGGCCTGCGGAGGCTTGTCTGGGCCAAGCCCAGGTGACTCAGGGCAGGCACTCCTCTCCCAAAGCACCTGAGGAACCTGCCTGTTCCCTGCAGCTCAGGCCCTGATCTGCTCCCACACAACTGCATCCGCCCAGCTTGCAGCGCCAGGCCCTACCACTGGGCCCTGACCCAGCAGAAGTAAATACTAGAAACCACGGCCACTCCCTTTCCAGGGGAGTGTGGTGGGGCACATGTCCTGGCATTAGGTCAGGGGTACCCTTGGATGGAGAAGGGTCTATCAAAGGCCAGCCAGCATCTGGCAACCCCTACGCTTGGGCTGATAAAGTCAGCAGGACCAGTCAGATTTCTTGTCCTGGGAACTGGTATTGAGGAACTGAATACTTGCAGCCAGAAGCAGGGACCAAGGGGAGAGGACATGGTGAGGGGAGTCAGTCACAACCACAGGTACTCACAGGAAGGAGTGATGAGGGGTCAGGGCAAGCTGGGGCGAGGGCCATGGGCAGAGCACATAGAGAGGATCCCCCAAGGGGAAGTTAGGGCCCCCCAGGCAGACAGGGGCCTCTGGGTGAGTGAGGCTGTGCAGCAGCCTGGCTCTGGGCCTGCTCCAGTCACGGATTCTGTGAGAGCCCCCGACAGCACCGTGTTAATCCTTGTGACAGGGCTTCTCTGGTGACTCAGTGCCAATGCAGGAAACGCAAGTTCGATCCCTGGGTCAGAAAGATCCCCGGGAGAAGGAAATGACAACCCACTCCAGTATTCTTGCCTCGAAAATCCCATGGACAGAGGAACCTGACCTGATGGGCTATATTCCATGGCGTCTCAAAGAGTCAGACACAACTGAGTGACTAAACAATAACAATCCTTGTGACAGAGCCTACTTTTCCTTGCGCTGATTTGAGTGGGTTTTATCACCATTTCAGCTTGGACAGGGCTCCACAGGTGCACCCACGCTCCATGCTTCTGCTGCTGCAGCTCAGCCACTCCCTCTGAGAGAGCTGACCTCCCACCCAGCCTGGCCCGCAGCACCCACCCCACAGGGATGGGCCGCGCCCCATCTAGGCATTCCGGGTGGCCCATTGGCTCATAATTAGGGTTGTTTATAAGCTAGCTCCTGGCTCTCTGCCCCTAATTCTGCACCCAGCCCAGATGCACACCCTCAAGAAGCTGGGACCAGCCTCATATACTTATGAAATCACCCAATTGATTTGGAACAGCCCTGTCTGCTGCCCCCTAAACAGCGGGAAGAATGGCCGAGAAGACATGCGGATGGGGGAGAAATGCATTGCACAGGTATTGTGGATCCAACTATGACAGAGTTTAAGGCAAGGAGGTGGCTCCCCTACCTCAGCGAATGTGTCCTGAGACGGCTTCCAGCCAAAGTCTGGGTTGGAAAAAGGCAGTCCTTTGAGTTTGATGCTGCCAGCATTGTCAGCCTACACCCATCTCTGTGTTCCCTCATTTCACCCAGGCCTGCTCATCCTCTGGCCACCCCAGACAGTGGGCACTGCAGGAGCTGGCCTTCCTCATCCAGTTCTCAGAGCTTCTCCAAAGTCTAACTCAAAGGCCCAGGCTGCAAGTCTCACCTTGGCACCAGGCTCCTTTCTCCAGTAGGACACGAAGAACTCAAAATGGGGCCCCAGGTCTTCCAGCTTAATAAGCAGGTGGAAGCCGTCCATGGTGATCTCCATCCTAGGTGGGGTGAGGATAGCTGTTGGCAAGACAAGGGGAGAGTCAAAGCCAGTCCCAGACAGGACTGATTTCTGTCCAGGGAGACCATGACCAAACCATCAGTGGAAACACACCAGGCTCATGGGAGGGGAGGGGTTTTGATGTGGCTTCATAGCATGCAGAAGCAAGCACTGTACTCCGCAGGTGCTCAGTAAACTCTTTGTGAATGATGAGCAAATGAAAAAAACAAACAACCATTTAGTACAATTCACATAGATATATACCGTCTGCTGCTAACTTTCAAACATCAGCAGATTAGCAGCCTGTGGATGGGTTGGCCTTTCTATTCCCAGTCCAAGAAGTCTTCATCTCATAGCTTTATGGGAGATGTTGGAAAGTCAGAGGGTTTTACAAATTCCAAGAATCAGGTCTAGTAATTACAGCCTAAGCACAAACACCATCTTTCATGTTATTGGATCCAAAACAGAGAGACCTGCAGACCCCATGGATACTTTCCACTTAGCAGGCCAGGAACCAAAGGGCCCACACAGACAATCTTCAGTCCCTGCCTACTGATGATAGATCCAGAGCTTCCTCTCAGATCCAGACATTGCCAGACCAGAAGGGCCACCCCAATTGTGGGCTGTGGCTTGGGAGTATGTTCTGGCTAAATCCTCCTGCACTGGAGTCAGTGGACACTCAACAGAAAGGCAGTTCCTGCAGGGAGTTTTCAGAGAACAAAGTATTTCCTGGCATCTAAAGAGCTGCCCGGAAAGGGGACAGGAGGACTTGGGAAGTCAGGGGCCAACTGTGCAAAACATACCCGGATCAGAGGATTCATATGAGCATACAGCACTGCTAGAACTGCCTGTGAAATACCTCCAGTAAGAAAGGAGATGGTTGACTCCTCCACTTTTAAGTTAAACATGATTAGAATTGGATCCCCTGATCTCCCTCTACGTGGAGAATAGAATTAGACAAATTGACCGCGTGTCATTTCAGTTCAGATGATTTTTTGACAATGTTGGGGCAGAAACCTCTCTCCTATGTACTCTACGTCCTCATTTCATTTAATCCAACCAGGAAGCTTCAGAAAGTAAATACTGCTCCTATTTACAGATGACATAGCAGAGCCTCAGAGAGGTTAAGTGACATTCCCAGAGTCATCCAGTGAATGGCCAGACTTTGAGCTCATGTCTTTCCACGTTTCTAGACTCTGCTGTGTGGGGTGTTTTTTAACTCCCAAGGAACAGGATGCACTTAGATCACTTAAATCATACTCTAGGGATGGGTCCCAGAGATTAGGGGTTCTAAAACTCTTCTGTGACTTGAATTTGCATTGAGGTTAAGAACCTCTGCTCTCAACAGGGTTCCCTTTAAGAACCGGGGATCCAAAAAAAAAAAAAAAAAGAACTGGGGATCCTTTCCAAGACAGCCTTAACACCAGATTTTTCATTTCTGAAGAGAAGTCGGGGTGGGGTTTTTCAAAGGCCAAAAAGCAGACGTCATGCCCTGAGGAGTCTCAATTTCCTCCCAGCTCTGCAGCTGGGTCCACCTGCATGAGGACCCTCATCCTCTGCTTCTGGGGCAGGTACAGAGACACCTTTCCTCAGCTCCTCGGCAGCGAGCCCTTTTCCTGTTTATACTGGCCTTCTCAAGAACAAGTTGCTACTGCACACACCCACCCCCAGAGCTGTGTAGACACTTCCTTATCTCCAAGTGCCCCGTGCCTGCATTTCCAACAACAGCTGCCAGCCTCCAGCAATGATCTTGGCTGCAAGCCTGTGCTTCCAAGAGCCAGAGGGGGGTGGTGCTGGTGCTGCCTAGGCACTGTGGGTGGAGATAGAGCTGCAACAACTTCCGGTGCCCCTTCGGCTCCCCCAGGGCCTGGCACTGGGATCCCACTGCTTCCACCATGTCCTGCCAGTACCGTGGGAGACAGGGCAGGCAGCGGAGCCCACATCCTGCACCAAAATTCCTACTGGTATCCATTCCAGAAGGACTTTCCTGTAGCTCAAATGGTAAAGAATCTGCCTGTGATGTAGGAGACCAGGGTTTGATCCCTGGGTCGGGAAGATCCTCTGGAGAAGGGAATGACAATCCTCTCCAGTATTCTTGCCTGGAGAATTCTGTGGACGGAGAAGACTAGTGGGCTACAGTTCGTGGGGTTACAAAGAGTCAAACACGAATGAGCAACCAACACACAAACACATCCATCCCAGTGGTCCCACTCCCACTCCCCAGCTCTTCCTTTCTTCCTCTGCTCACTGGCTCTCAACTCTGGGCATATCCCTAGGGTAATAATATTCATACAAATAGCTGAGTGCTATTACAAGGCAGCACTGCCCCCAAGCACTTGCATTTTTCATCTCACCCCCAACCACCCATTGAAACAAGCCTCTCTCACTCAAGCGGCTGAGCCAGGATTTGAACCCCGTCTGTCTGACTCTGGAGGACCAAGTTCTCTCTCAGATCTACCTTCACTTTCCTCGACCTCCTCCAGCAGGGGCTCCCTCACCTTCTAACCCTCCTGGTTTCTCCCAACCCCCACACTCCTCAGGAAGCTCTGACTCATTCCATTAATTTAGAGGCTGCCCCGACTGCCCTGTGTCTTCATTCCCAGCAGAGGGTCACCTGTCACACAGAGATACAGGTCCCCGAAGACCTTTCATTTGCCTTTCCTGTGTGTCCCAGGGGGTCACATCATCGCCCACAGCTGTCTTTCCACCTCTACTCAATCCCCCAGTGGGCAGCCTGCCCAACCTCCCGCCTCCTCCTGCTCCATGAAACCACTTTCAAGAGGACCAAGTTGGGGCCCTCCCTCAGGCCAGGCAGCAGCTCGTCTGTTCTCCCCTCTGACTGTCTCCCTCTCCAGCACTACTGGTGCCCTCCCCTCCATTCTCTTTAAACCCTAAGTTTCCCAGAATCCTAGCCTGGTTCTATTTGTCCTCATATCTTGTCCCTGGACACCCTCACCTGCTCTCAAGCCATTAGCTATTAATTTCATTTTGTGTGTCTGTGACCTGTCTGAGTCCCAGGGCCTGATTCCCAACTGCCAATCAGACATCCATGGGATGATGTCTGATAGGAATCTCAACCTCAAAGAGCCCAAAGCCAGCAGCATCTCTTATTCCTCAGACCAGTCACTCCTGCTGGGTTCTCTTCCTTGGATGGCATTCCTAGTAAACCCATCTGGAAGCTGGGTGCCATCATCATCTCCCCCAACTCTGTCTCACGGGAACTGGCCACCAAGCTCTGTCCTTTCTAACTCAACCAAGTCTCTAGAATTTGTCCTCTTCTTCCCACCTCTCCCCTTCCTCTAGGATCACGATCCAACTTGGTTCAGCTGGGATGTTACGGCCCTCTCTTCACTCTTCCCATGGCCTGCAGGTCTGTCCTACTTCAGTTCACTTTCCACAGCACAGCCAGAGCGATTGTTCTGTAGACAGACCTGGCCCAGATCCCCGCCTCTTCCATGACTGTCCTCTGCTGATCTGATGAGACTTCATGTTGAAGCCGTTCACCATGTGACCAGCTGCTTCCTCACCCCCAGCCATCCTGACCCTGCTCCTGCTCTTTCCCCTCACACCCTTCTACACACTGGGCATTGTTTGCACTCTACCATTTTGGTCACCAATCCAGATTCTTCCCTTACGTCTTTCTCAATACATTTGCCAGGTTCCATTGCTATAGAAAAGTTATTTATTTAGGGCTGTTTTTGGTCACTCTGATCATGTAGAGACCTTATTGCCAAAGAAGATGCTCACACAGGCAACAAAGATGGGGACAGTGAGGCCTCAGGTGGGAGGCGGAGTGTTAAGAGTTAATGATGTATGATCACGCTAGGGAGAGGCCGTCCTAGCGCCTCTACCCACTTCCAGAGCACTTTTCCTTCCAGAGACAGCCAGGAATGACTTCCAAAGTCTCATTTCAAAATGAGAGAGAGGAAGCAGCTGGCAATGTTTTCAACAGACCAGTTAGAGTTGTTTATGTTTGCAGCATTCTGACTTTGTAAGACTCATTTGATGCTGAAAAGAATCCCAACAGTCTCAGTGAGCACTGCTGCTGAAGCAGAGGCTGCTGTGGGCGGGGGAGTAAGGAGAGAAGGGCCTTACTTGAGTTTTGGTTAAAGCGGTGCTTCAGGGTGCTCCAGGCCGAGGTCAGTGAGCCCAGGGTGGCCCTGACCCGGAGGCTGTATGACACAGTGGCGGTGATGTCCTCCGTGATGTCACACTCAGGCCTTTGGGTGGGTGAGCACCAGCTGCTGGGGATCCAGATGTGGCTCATGTACAGGCTCTCATACTCCCTGGCCAAAGAGAGGAGGGGACAGCGTCACACCAGGCCCTTCCACCCAGGCTCAATGATGGTTTCAAGTAACCATCTCCTCCGCTAACTTTCTATGGGCCAGGAAAACAAGCATTTGCTCTACGCTCCATTCCTCCCCTCTCCTCCGTCACCACCCAGCCTTTCTTCCTGACTCCTTCTCCAAAGACAAGGGAGAACCAGGCATCAACCCCGCTCTGTCCTGGTCTCTCCATCTGCACGGTCACCACCCTAGTCTCAGCTACTGTCACCCCTTGCCTTGCTGTGTCTCCAGGCAGACTTTCCTACTTCCCTTCCTGCCAGTCTTCTAACCCTCTGTCACTCAGCAGAGCGTTTCTCTCCTTACGGACTCCCAAAGAGCCTAGAATGGAACGCACACTCTCCCCGCCGACAAGACTCTCTGGCCTTCTGCCTCCGCCCCTAAATGCGATGCTCCCTCCACAGTCCTCCTCACCATTCCTCCAACTTAGCAAGTGTTTGCTGTGTCTCAGTGCCCTGCCCCCGCAGTCACACTGGTTGCCTGCTCCTGTCCTTCAGATATGGGCTTAAATATCACATCCTCAGACGGACCTTCCCTAACCATCAGATAAAAAGCTGCCACAGCGCCAACTCGCTGTTGCATTGGATTTTAGCTCCCTCCTAGAACTGATTTCTATCTGAACTTACCTACAGCAGTGCTGCCTGATAGAACTTCCTGTGACGGTGAAAACCTTCTGTATTCGTGTTGTTTTATACGGTAGCCAGTAGCCACAGATGGCCATTAAGAACTTGAAAAGTGGCTCATATGACTAGGAAACAGACTTCTGAATTTAATTTTTATTAATTTAAGTATAAATAACTGTCCATGGCTAGTGGCTACCACGTTGGACAGTGCAGACCTAGTGTACTTATTTCTTTAAGTTTTTACTGTCTCTGCCTCCAAATGTGATCTTCTGCCTGGAAACTTTGTGGTCTGTACCCCTGAGCCTAGGAGAATGTCTACTCATGCAGCTGCTTGGTTTGTATGAATTGTTAATGAGCTTTATTGAGTACCTTCTGTGTCCCTGTCAATCCTTGACAGCTCTGAGGGCCTGGACACCTAGAGAAGGACCAGCTGACCTATAGGGTCACAGTGTGTTTTGGCTCCTGGGGGCAAGCGTACAGTCAGGAAAACTGAGGTCTCCCCACCCCCTAAAAGATCTGAGTCTCCAAATAATTTCTGTTCCTCAAGTCAGAGGCAAACTCATTTCATCTTAAGATTTTCTTCAGCTTTAGACAACTGACTCACTGTTGGAAAGAAGCTTCACAAAAATGTGTTTATATATGCTTGTGTTCCCAGAGAATTCACTGTCAAATCCATGGGACAATTTCCCTTGTTGCTTCAATTCTCTCAGGGCCCATGAAGACAGAGGAGGCAGATGATAGGAAATTATCTTTCTCTGGGCTCACAAAGCCTTCTTGAGCTCTGGAATGAGGGCTGTGCTTCCAGGAATCAACTACTGTCTAAAGGAGAGAAACTAAAAAACAAAACAACAGCAACAACAATAATAAAAACTCACCCCTGGTACTCGACAGAGTAGTGTATTATTTCTTCAGGCACAATGACTGGGCTCCATGTCAAGACATGCTTCATATTGACTGACCGTACAGAGAGGTTCTGAGGGGCAGGTAGAACAGCCGCTCCATCTGGGACCAAGGGAGACAGACAAGCTGACAAGGTGAATTCACCTCAGGGAACGCCGCAGCTTCGGGTTAGTTTCTAATGAAAAGTCAAACATGCTTAGGAACTAGTCAGCCAGTCAGTTCAGTCGTTCAGTCGTGTCTGACTCTTTGCGACCCCATGAATCGCAGCACGCCAGGCCTCCCTGTCCATCGCCAACTCCTGGAATTTACCCAAACTCATGACCATTGAGTCGGTGATGCCATCCAACCATCTCATCCTCTGTCGTCCCCTTCTCCTCCTGCCTTCAATCTTTCCCACCATCAGGATCTTTTCAAATGAGTCAGCTCTTTGCATCAGGTGGCCAAAGTATTGGAGCTTCAGCTTCAACATCAGTCCTTCCAATGAACACCCAGGACTGATCTCCTTTAGAATGGACTGGTTGGAACTAGAAGCAACCCTAATTTTACCATATTTGTGTGCATGCTAAATATTGCTATCATCATTGTAATTCTCCCTTTGGTGATAGAACAGCATATTAACATTAAACAATAATATGCATGTGTATGGGTGCTTAGTCATGACCAACTCTTTGTGACCCTTTGGAATATAACCTGCCAGTCTCCTCTGTCCATGAGATTTTCCAGGCAAGAATACTGGAGTGGGTTACCATGCCCTCCTCCATGGGGATCTTCCTGACCCAAGGATCAAACCCACATCTCCTGCATTGCAGGCTGAATCTTTACCACTGAGCCATCTGTAAAACCCCGTTTATATTAATAATAATAGCTAATAATATTGACATTAATAATGGTTAGTATTTTTGGTCACCTGATGCAAACAGCCAACTCATTGGAAAAGTCCCTGATGCTGGGAAAGATTGAAGGCAGAAGGAGAAGAGGGCATCAAAAGATGAGATGGCTGGATGGCATCACCAATGCAATGGACATGAACTTGGGCAAACTTGGGGAGATGGTGAGGGACAGGGAGACCTGGTGTGCTGCAGTCCATGGGGTCACAAAGAGTCGGACATGACTGGGCAACTGAACAACAATATTACAGAGCACTTACAAAGCTCTATCTATGCCGTGTGCTCGGCTATCACATGATTATCTCATTTAATTCTCATGACCATACTGGGATGTTAGGACCATCAGTTTCTCTGTTGTACAAGTGAGAAAACTGAAGCACATTATACCAACCCTTGGGTCACATTAGCGGCAATGCAGGCCTGGACTTTGTTTGGACTTTGCCACTGACTTTGTGGCCGTAAACACATTGCGTAAACCTGAGCTCTCCACCTCTACATGGCAAACCCATGTCAGGTCCTGCCAGCTTCTCATCACCACCCTCTCTTGCTACTGCCATCCTCAGATATCAAAGCAATTCCTTTGTATCCCCAATACGGCCAAATGGGGCACAGCTGCTATTTGGGAAGTGCAGGCTCAGGCCGCCATGGAAGGAGTCCAGTACAGAAGGGCACCAAGCCAGTTCAGACTCTGCCCCAGACAGCCTTCAGGCCTCTGAGCCAGACGAGAGTCAAGCATCTGCTCACACAGCTGTGTGCCCAGAGTGTGCACACAGTGGGTCTACAGCTTGCACACAGAATCAGAGGCCTGTGAAGCTGATCCCTTATAAGAACTTCGCAGCCCCAGTACGGATCTTCTACTGCGGTCTTCCTGACTTTTACACACTCCTCTTTTAATGCCCAACACCTGCCTCCTCTTGCTGTTACAGTTGCAGTGATAACATCAACAGCACAGTGTGTATGAGGCTGGGACCCTCGCCTGGGACTTTTCATCTCTGTGTCTGTCTCCAAATTGGCACCTGCTGTTCGTTATCAAGTCCTGTAACCATGAGGGGATGGGGGCTGCTGGGAACATCCCACTTAGTGCCCTTGTGGGCCCTAATGTAGGACCCTGGTGATGCAGCCCAGTCTCACACTTGGCATCCACGGCCTGGCCTGTGCGGAAACACCTGGGGTGCCCTCAAGGGAGGCTTCCTGCCCTCCCCACCCTTATACTTGTCGTCACCCAAGGGAAGAAAGGGAAAAGAGCCAGCTGCAGTGAGACAGCACAGGAGGGCAGGGCGTAGTCCCCTCTGACATGCTTCCTCTGGTGAAGTAGACAAAACATTTCTCTAGTCAGATATGTGGGGATTTTAAAACTATAAACATAAAGCTTGAATTCACAATTCTAAAACTCTCAAAAATGAAATCTCCTGGCCCAGATAATTATACTGGAGAATATGAATGTGAGATGTGAGAGTTGGACCATAAAGAAAGCTGAGCACTGAAGAATTGATGGTTTCGAACTGTGGTGCTGGAGAAGACTCTTGAGAATCCCTTGGACTGCAAGGAGATCCAACCAGTCTATCCTAAAGGAAATCAGTTCTGAATATTCATTGGAAGGACTGATGCTGAAGTACTTTGGCCACCTGATGTGAGGAGCTGACTCAGTGGGAAAGTGTCTGATGCTGGGAAAGACTGAGGGCATGAGGAGAAAGGGGGAACAGAAGGTAAGATGGTTGGACGGCATCATCAGCTCAATGGACATGAGTTTGTGCAAACTCTGGGAGACAGTGAAGGACAGGGAAGCCTGGCATGCTGCAATCCATGTGGCCACAGAGTCGGATACTACTTATCAACTGAACAACAACAAAAACTATTAAATAGTTAAAAAGAAAGTAGTACCAATGTTATACAATATCTTCCAGAAATGAAAGAGGAAAAAACTTACTTTATGGGGTCAGTATTACCCTGATACCAAAATCAGACAAAGACTATGTATATTTTTTAAAAAGCAAAAGACTACAGATCAATATATCTCAGGCACTTAGATGCAAAAATCTTCGACAAATACAATCAAAATTTGGTGTTGTATAAAACTATACACCCTGATCAAGTGGGATTTATTCCAGGTATGCAAGGCTGCTTCAGTATTTGAAAATCAATTAATGTAATCCACCACATCAATAAGATAAAGAAGAAAAATCATATAATTGTTTCAACTGACACCAAGAAAGCATTTACAAAATTCAACACCCGTTCATAATTTTGAAACAAAACAAGAAGAAAAAAAGAAACCGTTTCTTTGAATTATGAACAATAGGAATTATCTCAATTTGACAATGGATTTTCCTGGTGGTGCAGTGGATAGAAATCTGCCTGCCAATGCAGGAGACACAGGTTTGAGCCTTGATCCGGGAAGATCCCACGTGCCGTGGAACAACTAAGCCCGTACAGTACAACTACTAAGCCCAAGTTCCAGAGCCTGCCAGCCGCAACTACTGAAATCTGTGCACCTAGAACCTGTGCTCCACAGTAAGAGAAGCCACGGAAGGGAGAAGCACGGCAATGAAGAGAGCAGCCGCTGCTCACTGCACCTAAAGAAAGCCCATGCAAATCAATGAACACCCAGCATAGCCAAAAATAAAAACTAAAAAAAACAACCTACAGCTAACATCCTGTTCAATGGTGAAAGACTGGATGCTTTTTTCCTATATCAAGAATGAGGCAAGGATGCCCACACTTATCACTTTTATTCAACCTTGTACTAAAAGTTCTAGCAACTGTAATAAGGCAAACAAAGAAAGTAAAAGACATTACAGCTTGGAAAAGAAGTGATAAATCTCCCTCTATTTCCAGGTGGCATGTTAGAGTATGTAGGAAATCCCACAGAATCTACCAAAAAAGCCTCCGAAAACTAATAGTGAGTTTGACAAGTTCATAGGATACAAGATAAACATTAAAAAAATTAGTTGTATCTCTAAATGCTAGCAATGAACACTTATATGCAGAAACTTAAAATATTATTTGCAATCATTGCCCCTCTCCAAAAGAAAAACTCAGGTGTAAATCTAATGAAACTTACCTAAGATTTCTATGGGAAAAACACCATAATGCCAGTGAAAAAATTTCAAAGAAAATCTAAATAGAAGGAGAGGCATACTGTGCTCATGGATTGGACAGCTCAACATAGCTAAAATGGTAATTCTTCCCAAATTGATATATACATTTAACAGGATTACTATCAAAAACCCAGCAAAGTTTTTTTGGGGAGATAGGCAAGCTTGTTCTAAAATTTATGAGAAAAGGCAAAGGAACAAGAATAAAACAATTTTGAAAAAGCAAAAGGTAAGAGAACTCAATCTACCCAGTTTTAAAACTTAAAATAATTAAGACTGTATGGTATTGACAAAGAAATAGACACATAGATTGATTAAACAATATAGACATCCCAGAAATAGACCCACACAAATATGCTCAGCTGATTTTTGGCAAAGGTACAAAAGCAATTCACTGAAGGAAGGAAAGCCTTTTCAACAAACAATATTAAAGCAATTGGATATTTGCAGGCAAACAAAAAACCTCAACCTACATCTCACATGTTTGCAAAAATTAACTCAAAGTAGACCGTGGACTTGATATAAAACGTGAAAGCATAAAACTTTTAGGAAATACATAGGAGAAAATCTTCAGGGCCAAAGATTTCTTACACTTGACACTCAAAGCATGATTCATAAAAGAAAAAATTTATAAACAGGCATCATCAAAATTAAAATCTCTTGTACTACAAAGACCCTGTTAAGAGGATGAGAAGACGGGATACAGACTAGGACAAACCATTTGCAAACAATATATCTCACAAAGGATTTATATCTAGAACATATATATAAAGAATACTCAAAACCCAACAGTAAAAAAGCAAGCAATTCAATTAGAAAATGAGTAAAAGACATGAAGAGTCATTTCACCAAAAAAGCACACACAGATGGCAAATAAGCACATGAAAATATGTTCAATATCATTAGCTATTAGGGAAATGCAAATTAAAACTTCCATGAGAGAATGCCACACAGCTATCAGAATAACTAAAAATTCTTAAAGTGACAAAACCAAACCCTGGTGAGGATACAGAGATGGATCCCTCATACATCACTGGGTGGGAACATAAAGTGGTACCACCACACTGGAAGATAGTTCAGCAGTTTCTTGCAGAACTAAACTTGTAAATTACTATACAACCCAATAAGGGCACTCTTGGGCATTTATCCCAAGGTAATGAAAATTTATATCACACAAAGTCTGCACAAAAAATGTCCATAAACAAAATGGAATCAGCCCAGATGCCCACAGGTGAATGGTTAAACAAATATGGTATATCCAATAAAAAGGAACAAACTACACAAAACAATCTGGATGAATCTCCAGGGAATTACACCAACTGAAAGAAATCAAACCCCCAGTTACATGCCGTATAATTCTATTTTTATAACATTTTCAAATGACAAAATTTTACATTTTGACAGATTAATGGTTTCCAGGAGTTAGGAAGAGTGGGGAAAGGCACAGTAGAGAGATGGGTGAGGTTATAAAAAGGTAACAAGACATACACCATTGTGATATTGGAAATGTTCAGTATCTTGACTGTGGTGATAAATATACAAACCTTCACACACACACACACACACACACACACACACACACATTCTCAAACAAATGCAAGTAAAGCTGGGGAAATCTGAAGAAGAAATGTGGATTTTGTCAATACCTAGGATTTCAATATCCTAGTTGTAGTATTATACTATTGTTTTACAAAATACCATTGGGGAAACTGGGTTTTCTGTATTATTTCCTTTTTTAAAATTTATTTGGCTACACCAAGTCTTAGTTGGGCATGAGGAATCTTTTTTAGTTGCAGCATGCAGGATTTTTTTTTTTTTTTTAGTTGTGGTATGTGAGATCTAGTTCCCTGACCAGGGATCAAACCCAGGGCCCCCTGCATTGTGGGGGTGGAGTCTTAGCCACTGGACCACCGAGGAAGTCCTTTTGTGTTATATTATGAAAAGTGTGAAAGTGTTAGTTGCTCAGTCATGTCCAATTCTTTGCGACCCCATGGCCTGTAGCCCACAGGCTCCTCTGTCCATGGAATTCTCCAGGCTAGAATACTGGATTGGGTTGTCATTTCCTACTCCAGGGGATCTTCCTGACCCAAGGATTGAACCAAGGTCCCCTGCATTGCAGGCAGAGTCTTCACCATCTGAGCCACCAGGAAAACCCAGTTATTTCTTATAACTGCATAAAAATCTAGAATTACAATGAAATTTCAGGTAAAAACTACAGTGTCATCACACCTAAAAAATTAATTCTGATTATCTGAATGACAGGAAACATTTTAAAAGACCATGATAGGATAAACTCAAACAGGATGAAATGCATCTAGGAAAAAAGTTGTGGAATTAAGTGCAGTCAATTAAATCAGCGAGGGAGACCTGTTTAGGGAGGGAGATCTAATGATTAGCTGTCCCAATGATTCGGGCACTCACCAAGGCTTTAAGGAAGACACTCTGAAGTTGAATTTCTGGGTATGTCTTTCTTCATGAAGGACACACAGGCAGGACAATAGCAAGAGACGTCCCAACTTTTAGGTCACTCCATTATGCTATGCAACAGTTTGCACTTGTGTAACTATCTTCACCTAGCTGTGAAGTTCCAAATCTAACTCCACTATGGGCAAAATACTGTCTCATTCCTATATTAAAATGAAAATTACTGCTGCTTTCTGAGCCCTATAAGCAACATCTTCAATATCTTCATGCCACTTGTATAGTATATTCCAAATTCTATCTTTGTTTCACTGTAGTTTATGTAGCACACACACACATTGGGAATGAGATGGAAAATCAGTAATGCCAGTGAACTACGGATGCCAGGGTATGTTTAATTGGGTTACATAGAAAGTATGGCAGAGGACTTCCCTGATGGTCCAGTGGTTAAGAATCTGCCTTCCAAGGCAGGGGGCACAGGTTCAGTCCCTGGTTTGGGCACTAAGATCCCACATGCTGTACAGCCAAAATTTAAAATTAAAAAAAAAAAAAGACTAAGACGGCACTACATGAGGAAGGGTCTGTTTTATGCTAGGACACTAAATGGGGAACTGTAGTTTCAGCTCGACTCTAAGCGACAGGGACTCCTTTCACCTATGAAAGGTTTTTAAATCACCTCCAATTGTTTGAGAAGGCACACGGTGGTCCTTAGAACGCAATTCAATGGAGAAAAAGAAAACTCTGTCATCCACCCAGCAATCTCACTAACAAGAAATGTCATCTAACAGCCAGGAGTAATGTGTATTGAAGTCAAGTCTCTGAAGAAACCAGTTAATAGACACTCTCCCTGATGTAAATAAGCAAATACAAAAACAAAGAATACAGTTAAGGGACTTCCCTGGTGATCCAGTGGTTAAAACTTCACTGTCCAAGGCAAAGGGTGCAGGTTCCATCCCTGGTCGGGGAGCTAACATCCCATAGTTCTCACAGACAAAAAATACAAAATGTAAGACAAAAGTAATATTGTAACAAATTGAATAAAGACTTTTTAAAAAGACTTAAAAAAAAATACAGTCAAGGGGGAAGGGGAGAGTAAGCCTGTAGTGTGAATGGGAAAGACACATTACCCATAGGAAAGAGGGTGCAAAATGGGGAAGAGTTTTTTCCTCAGCCACACTGGATGAGAATTCTCATCGGAGCTGGAGGGAGATGTCGGAATATCTTCTGAATGATCATTTGGTTCCTCTGAATAGCTATGCTCTTATCACTGTAGAAAACTACTCTCTTCCAGCCATCTGACTCAGTATCTCAAGAAGGCCCGTGGGGTGGAGTCTCTTGGATGGTGTTTCCAACAAAGACTGGAGATGGGTGATTGTGACCTGAGTATTAAGATTTTGGTGTTCAGTGTGGCAAAACTAGCTAAGCAACATTTTTTGCACACAGATACATTCACAAAGCTGATTCCTTTTTCTCGTGGCCTGTTCGTTTTCTCTTGCACTGTAATAAATTCCCGCAAAGGCAGTATCTTAAAACAACACAGATTTATTATTTTCCAGTTCCATAGGTCAGGAATCTGAATCAGGTCGAACTGAGCTAATATCAAGGCGTTGGCAGAAGAGCAGGCTCCAGGGAAGACTGTTTTCTTGCCATTTCCAGTTGCTGGGACAAGGCCCCGCCTTCTTGCACACGACCCCTCTTTCCTCCATCTTCAAAGCCAACAATGGCTGGTTAACTCCCTTTCATGTTTCAAATTTTTCCTGCCTCTTTTTCTGTCCTCCCATCCCTCTCTCCCTGGATCCAGGAAAGCTCAGCTTTGAAGGACTCATGTGATTAGATTGGGCCCATCCAATAATCCAAGATAATCTCCTAATCTCAAAATCCCATAACATCAATCACATCTTTAAAATCCATTTTTCCACAGGAGATAACATATCCACAGTTTCCAGGAATTAGAGTGCTGACATCTTGAATTCCCCTAGTGGTCCAATGGTTAAGACTCTGTGCTCCCATTCCAAGGGGTTCAATCCCTGGTCAGTGAACCAAGAACCCACAAGTCACAGAGTCAAATAAGTGTTATTTGAAAAAGAATGTGGACATCTTTGGGGGACCATCATTTTGACTACCACACAAGGGGCTTGCACTTTAGCGGATACTGGTACTACAAACTGACATGACATGTCTCTCAATTACAGTAGATTATTTCAAGAGAATCCCCTTGTATGTGACCTGAACAAAAGAGCAAGGTTGAGCTAGGACATGGCTGCTAAACAAGTTGCTGGCATTACTTGTTGCCTAGTAACTAGTGCCCACATCCCAGTTTCAAAAGGTATGCAAACCAGTTCATGCCTCAGGAAAGTGGTCTTTTGTTTCAGGATCTTGAAGTATGGTCTGGATCAGCAGCAGCACAAAACCCTGCAACCTATGCCCTACTGAACAAGAATCTGCATTTTAACAAGACCCCCCCAAGTAATTCATAAACATTAAAGTTTGAGAAGCACTGGTATATAGAGGTTAAACTAACCGTTCTCTTGGCTGCCCATTAGAATCACTGGGGAAGAGGCTTTTTTTTAAGTTTTATTTTGAAGTAATTTCAGACTTACAGAAGAGTTGCAAAATAGTACAGAGAGCTCCCACATACCCTCAGTCAGCCTCCCACATGTACATAACCAGAGAACAAATATGAAAAGGAAGATACTAACATTGGCCCAATATCCATAATGAAGCCTCAGTCTGAATTTCACCGAATTTTCCCCAAAATCTCTTTCTCTCTTCCTCCCTTCCTTCCTCTCTCCCCTCCTTTCTTTCATCCTTTTTTCTTTTTTCAGTAACCAATCCAGGATCCTACATTTAGTTGTCATATCTACTTAAGTCTTCTTCAGTCTGTCCTCAGTCTTTCCTTGACATTTTTGACAGGTACAGGTCAGTAGTTTTGTATGATATTCCTCAGCTTGGGTTTGTCTGACATTTTTTCATGATTTGATTAAGGTTGTACTCACAGGGAGTGTATGATGTTAATATATCTTATGACTGGTGGAGTTACCCTTGACCACTTGGTTAAGGCAGTGTCTTCACTATAAAATTACCATTTTCCCCTTTATAATTTAATAAATGATTTAGGGGAAATACTGTGAAACTGTACAAATATTCTTTTTCCTCAAACTTTCATCCATTAATTTTTGTATTTATTGGTGGATTTAACTTGCAACAATCATTGCTATGATATTCTAGTAGTGGTTTTGTATGTGTTAATTGGAATTTTGTAAGGAAGAGTTCTTCCTGCTCTACCATTTGTGGAGATTTGTGATATATCAGTGTGGACTCATAGAAATTTATTTTATTCTATCAATGTTGATTATGTTACTCAAATTGTTCCATCTTTGGTTATTGGGAGCTATTTTGGATTTTGTGTGCTTTTGACTTACTTTCATCTCTCATTCTCTTTTTTCATGTTATTTTCATCAATAGACTTTTAATTTTTAGGATAGTTTTAGATTTATAGGAAAAAGTACAGACAGTAAGTACAGGGTTCATGTAAACTCTTCACTCAGCTTCCCCTGATGTCACGATATACTTGTCAAAACTAAGAAACTAACATTGGTACATTACTTTTTAATTAAACTCCAAACTTTACTTGGATTTTGCCAAATTTTCCACTGGTACTCTTTTTCCACCCCAGGTTCCAACCCAGGATACTTGTGGCATCTTGGTCCCCATCCTTTTCTGAGCACTTCCTTTGTTACCACAAGATGCTCCAAACTTGTATTTTCTCTTCTCAGTTATGAGATAAACCCCTTCTCTAAGGAGTCTAACCCAGGAAGTTTTAAAAAATCCCAGAGCCAAGGCGGCACCCTAGATTAATTAAGTCAGATTTCTGACTGTGAAATCCTGGCATTTGTATTTTTAAAAGTGCTCCAGGTGATTCCAACGTGACTTGTGATTGAGAACCACTGACCTAGACCTTACTTCTGGGGCCTAAAAGATAGTTAAAACTATGAATGATATATGATATCACTTTTACATGAAATCTAAAATACAACACAGAAGAACCTGTCTACGAAACAGAAACAGAATCACGGACGTAGAACAGAATGGTGGTTGCAAGGAGGAGGGGATGGAGGGAGGGGTGGAGTAGGAGTCTGGGGTTAGCAGATGTGAGGCTTTATGGATAGAATAGATAAGCAACAAGGCCCTACTGTATAGCACAGTGAACTATATTTAATATACTGTGATAAACCACAATAGAAAAGAATATTTAAAAAGAATGTACATATATATGTATAACTGAATCACTGTGCTGCACAGGAGTAATTAACACAAAATTATAAACCAACTATATTTCAATTAAACAAAACTATGAATATAAATCCCTAAAGACTTGAGTGTATTTCCCAGTAGGCTCTTGTGTTCCCTGAAGACAGGAGACTCTGTTTTGTTCATCTTTAATCAGCACCTAATCCAGAAACTGGCACATAGTGGGTGTTCAGAAATTTAGAATGAATGAAAACAAAATATGTGAACCAAATCTTGGCTCAGTGAAATTGGCCTCAGCCTGAATTTTTTTCTCCTCTGATTTCTATCTAATTTAGATAACCATTATATCTACTACTGTGAGCAAGAATCCCTTAGAAGAAATGGAGTAGCCATCATAGTCAACAAAACAGTCCAAAATGCAGTACTTGGATGCAATCTCAAAAACGACAGAATGCTCTCGGTTCACTTCCAAGGCAAACCATTCAATATCACAGTAATCTAAGTCTATGTCCCAACCACTAATGCCGAAGAAGCTGAAGTTGAATGGTACCATGATGACCTACAAGACCTTCTAGAACTAACACCAAAAAAAGATGTCCTTTTCATCATAGGGGACTGGAATGCAAAAGTAGGAAGTCAAGAGATATCTGGAGTAACAGGCAAATTTGGCCTTGGAGTACAAAATGAAGCAGGGCAAAGGTTAACAGTTTTGCCAAGAGGATGCACTGGTCATGGCAATTACCCTCCTCCAAACAACACAAGAGATGACACTACACAGGAACATCACCAGGTGGTCAATACTGAAATCAGATTGATTATATTCTTTGCAGCCAAAGATAGAGAAGCTCTGTACAGTCAGTGGAAACAAGAGTGGGTAATAACTGCGGTTCAGATCATGAACTCCTTATTTCAAAATTTAGACTTCAATTGAAGAAAGTAGGGAAAACCACTAGACCATTCAGGTAGGACCTAAATCAAATCCTTTATGATTATACAGTGGAAGTGACAAGTAGATTCAAGGGATTAGATCTGATAGGCAGACTGCCTGAAGAACTATGTACAAAGGTTCATAACATTGTATAGGAGGCGGTGATCAAAATCATCCCCAAGAAAAAGAAATGCAAAAAAGGAAAATGGTTGTCTGAGGAGGGCTTACAAATAGCTGAGAAAAGAAGAGAAGAGAAAAGCATAGGAGAAAAGGAAAGATATACCCATCTGAATGCAGAGTTCCAAAGAATAGCAAGGAGAGATAAGAAAGACTTTTTAAAGTGAACAATGAAAAGAGACAGAAGAAAACAATAGAATGGGAAAGACTAGAGACCTCGTCAAGAAACTTAGAGATAACAAGGGAACATTTCATGCATAGATGGGCACAATAAAGGACAGAAATGGTATGGACATAACAGACGCAGAAGATATTAAGAAGAGGTGGCAAGAATACACAGAAGAACTAACCAAAAAGTTCTTAATGACCCAGATAACCACAATGGTGTAATCACTCACTTGGAGCCAGACATCCTGGAGTGTGAAGTTAAGGGGGTCTGGGAAAGCACCACTACGAACAAATCTAGTGGAGGTGATGGAATTCCAGTTGAGCTATTTCAAATCCTAAAAGATGATGCTGTGAAAGTGCTGCACTCAATATGCCAGCAAATTTGTAAAACTCAGCAGTGGCCACAGGACCGGAAAAGGTCAGTTTTCATTGCAATCCCAAAGAAAGGCAATGCCAAACAATGTTCAAACTACCACACAACTGTACTCATTTCACATGCTAGCAAGGTAATGCTTAAATCATTCAAGCTAGGCTTCAACAGTATGTGAACTGAGAACTTCCAGATGTAACAGCTGGATTTAGAAAAGGCAGAGGTACCAGAGATCAAGTTGCCAACATCTGTTGGATCATAGAAAAAGCAAGAGAATTCCACAAAAACATCTACTTCTGCTTCATTGACTACGCCAAAGCCTTTGACTGTGTGAATCACAACAAACTGTGGAAAATTCTGAAAGAGATGGGAATACCAGACCACCTATCTGCCTCCTGTGCAACCTGTATGCAGGTCAAGAAGCAGCAGTTAGAACTGGACATGGAACAATGGACTGGTTCCAAATTGGGAAATGAGTATGTCAAGGCTGTATATTGTCACCCTGCTTATTATTTATTTAACTTATAATTTAACTTATTTGCAGAGTACATCATGCAAAGTACTGGACTGGATGAAGCAGAAGCTGGGATCAGAATTGCTGGGAGAAATAGCAATAACCTCAAATAGGTAGATGATACTTCCCTAATGGCAGAAAGCAGAGAGGAACCAAAGAGCCTCTTGATGAAGGTGAAAGAGTAAAAAGGCTGGCTTAAAACTCAACATTTAAAAAACTAAGATCACGGCATCTAGTCCAATCACTTCATGGCAGATAGATGGGAAACAATGGAAACAGTGACAGACTTTATTTTTGGGGGCTCCAAAATCACTGCAGATGGTGACTGCAGCCGTGAAATTAAAAGATGCTTGCTCCTTGGAAGAAAAGCTATGACAAGCCTAGACAGCATATTAAAAAGCAGAGACATTACCTTGTGGATAAAAGTCCATATAGTCAAAGCTATGGTTTTTCCAGTGGTCATGAATGGATGTGAGAGTTGGACCATAAAGAAGGCTGAGTGCTGAAGCATTGATGCTGTTGAACTGTGGTGCTAGAGAAGACTCTTGAGGGTCCCTTGGACAGCAAGGAGATCAAACCAGTCTGCATATTCACTGGAAGGACTGATGCTGAAGTAGAAGCTCCAATACTTTGGCCATGTGGTGCAAAAAGCCAACTCACTGGAAAAGACCCTGATGCTAGGAAAGACTGAAGGCAGGAGGAGAAGGGTACAACAGAGGATGAGATGGTTGGATGGCATCACCGACTCAATGGACATGGGTTTGAGAAAACTCTGGGAAGTAGTGAAGGACACGGAAGCCTGATGTTCTGCAGTCCATGGGGTCATGAAGAGTCAGACATGACTGATCAACTGAACAACAACAGTTTCTATCTGACATTAGACCTTTGTACCCTTCTGAGGTTTATGCCCACCACAAAGTCCTCATGCAAATTTCCTCAGCAGAAAACCTTGCATCTTCTTCCTTGCATGACTCCATACTGGCTTTCTCCTCATGGGGCCCGCTGTCAATTCCCCTCATTTGGATCATCTTCTGTCACTTTTACCTCAATAGCCCTTCTGGCAAATGTGTCAGAAAAGGTAGAAACATCTTTATTACTTTCACTTTGTCCTTCCAACCTTTTCCTGTCCTGCTTATGTGCCAGCTTGTTCTGCAGAGAACTAAAAGGGCACAGGCTCTGTAGGCACCCAAACCAGGATCAAATCCCAGTTCTCCAACTTACTAGATGTAGACACTTCTGTAACTAACTGAACCTCTCTAAGTCTGTTACCTAGTGTATAAATGGGGATTATATCACCTCCTTTGTAGGACTGATGTGAGATGTCAAGAGAATGTTTTCACTAATCTAGCACACAGTGTGTGCTCACAAATGGCAGTCGTGATGGTCATTGTTGTTGCTATTTTTATTACTATTATTATTGGTAGTGGGAATCAGTTTCTTGAATCACATAAATTACTTGAAAGGGACAGGGCAAGGAAAAATAATTCTATAAAAGAAAGCAAGAACTCTACCCATCTGTCCCAAGGATCTAGAGTAAGTAATAGTTCATTTAGATGTTGCTGAAATCATTTCAGGCTTCTACACAATTCAGAGGAAATGATCAAAATCACATAAAAGTAACCTCAGCTAAAGCAAATATTTGCTGACACCACCACCAGTTTGCATAACCAACAGATGGTAAGTAACATGGGGTGGGCACCCTGACATCTTCAGAGTGCCTTTGTTTGCATAATCTCGTTTGACACCTCCCAACCACAAGGTAGCTATTTTGACCATTTTACAGACAAGGAAATTGAAGTTATGTGATACATTCACTGAACTAGCAAGTGATAAAAATCAAGACTCACCCATAGGTCCTTCTCACTCTGACATCCTTGTGGCTTCTACCACTGTTTTTTGGGGGGCGGGGCAGGGAGAGACAAGGATAGTGGTGGCTGTTTTTGTTTCTTTGTTTTTCTGTGCAAGTTTACAGGTACCAGAAGAGTACTCACCTCCAGGTCTGTTTAAAATAGGAGTTTTCCTTAAAAGGCTGGACTGCCTCATTGAAGAAAATGTCAAATTAATAAATGGGTCAAGGAGATTAAAAAAAAACATAAATTTCCTGTTTAAAAAAAATTAGGAAAAATATGCTGGCTTTTCCTCTTCTCATTCAGCCTCCCCATCTTCTCCCTTTGGCTTAGTGGAGGAGTATTTTCCTGGCAACTTGTTTGTCCCACCAACTAATCAATCGATCAACTAACTAACCAATCAATCAACATGCTTAGCCTATGCTAGGGGCCATGGGGACACCAGGAAAGATGCCTAGGCCCTGTCTTCAGGCAAGTGTAAGAAAAGAAATAACCCACTGAAATAGAGTACAGGGTGTCAAGGGTCAAAGGAGAGAGGTCTGGTAAGGATCTGCAGGAGCAGGGTCCCACCTGGAATGACGATGGGACGATAGGTTTGGGGTGGGGTAAGGAGCTAGAGATCGAGTTTCTGGTGGAGAAGAACAATAATAAAGTCCAGGAGGAGGAAATGAGGGCGTTACATGCCAACTGTGAAGACAACAGCTGCCTGTGGCCTATACTTGTTCACACGGAGCTGTGAGAAGGAGGACTGGGGACTGAATACAGTGGGTCCCGAAACAAAGAGCAAATTGACATATCATGTGCTGAGACAGAGCTGTGAAGGGCTGCGAGCTACACAGGCATAAATTTGATGTTTAAGTCAGCTCCAAACATCTGCTAATCACCTTGGCACTGATGTATTACCTGATTTAAACTGACTGGATGATTAGTTCTCAATGTTACCCAAAAATAGAAAAGAAAGTACGAAGAAGAAAGTATTCAATACACCCATCAACAGTGCAAACTGTCTAGTACCTTGATGTATTCAAATTAGAAATTTCTCTTAAATGCTGACAGGAAGAAACATCAAAAGCAAAAGAGCTGCAATTTCATAACAATAAAACATGTAGGTGCAAGCAGCCAGAAATGGAGCAGAGAAAATTATGTAATCTTAACCGGCAGGCAGAATGCTCCAAACCAAATACTTTAAAAAATGTTACAGAGTACCTGACCAGGAGAGGGGTCCAATTTTCATAAGTCTTGGACCCAATATTAAGGTTGCAAAGTATGTCTTCTTATTCATCTGTGTTTTGTTAGAATCTTTATTTTACTTAAACCTCTCCTTACAGAGAACATCTCTGAGGCACTCAGAGAAAGACTGAGATAATACTGTGTTGTGGCTTTTAAAACTTGATAATGAAATGAATGATAAAATGCATATGGATCTCTGTTCACCTTTAAACTATTTGTTCTGATGCTTTATCTTTCTAGATTGCTCTGTGGAATTTAAGAGAAGTTTCTTAATAGAATGTAGGCCTTTTCTTTGTGGGGATGGAGGAGTGAAAAACCTTTTTAAAAACAGACATAAGGTGATCTATGCATATACTACAACCCTGAAACCCTGGGAAAGTATTTTTCAGCTTCTTAACCTATAGTTGAATCCCAGACTATTGGCCGTATTCTAATTAATACTTACCCACAAACCAACAAGGAATCAAGGCGTAGGAAAACCACATGATAAGACTTGTCTTGATTTCTTCTAGAACCATTTTGAGGGTCGGTGTTTGGCAGACTCAGCTTGACCTGGAATATTGTTTCCTTCCAGAATGAAGCATGCTTTCCATCTCAGCCATCCTTGCTTCAGGACACAGATGTTGGAGCTCAGTCTGAGTCGCTGTAAAGCCTGAATTGTTCTGGAAAGAGGAGCCAGCTCACAAGAGGCGGACTGTGCAGCACCTTCCTTTCTGCCCAAACCTAGATGTTGCGTCAAGAGGGAGTGGCCTAGGAGAGTTCCAGAGAAAACTTACCTGGGAAGCTTAAGAATCAGCATGGTGAGGGGAATGCCCTGGTGTCCAGTGGTTAGGACTCTGTGCTTCCACAGCAGGAGGCACAGATTTGATCCCTAGTCAGGGAACTAAGATTCTGCATGTAAATAAAGTTATTATTATTGTTATCTTTTTTTAAAAACTAAAAAATCTGCCTGGATCACAGGCTCTAACCTGGGGGACCCTGGATAGACCTCTAGAGGTCTCCTTGGCAGTAGCAGGCAAGATTATTTGACCCTCTCAGCAAATAACTGTTCTCTTTCACAAGGCTCCCTCTTGTGAGTTCATTGGAGGTGGGTACTTTTGCTACATCTCCAATTCAGAAGAAGTAGAGATGTTTTAAAAAAATTATTTTTAAATATCTTTTTAAAAGTCAGGAGATGAAGAATATATAGCTTCATATTTGTTTGCATTTGCAAAAAGAAAACCTGGAAGGAGATGTTGTTATCTTGGGGTGAAGGGAGTGGGAATTGGGAAGATGGAGGAGAAAAATGGGAACCAGACTCTTTCCAGTAACTTTTGTTTGTTTGGGGAATTTTTAAAACTGTTTTTATTGTGGTAAAATACACATAAAATTTACCATCTTAGCCATTTTTCCATATACAGTCAGTGGTATTAAATACATCCAAATTGTTATACAACCATCACACCATCCGTCCCCATAATTCATCTTGTAAAACTGAAACTCTATACTCATTAAACAGTAACTCCCCCTCCCCCCCCCACGGAAATCACCATTATATTTCCTGTCTTCACGATTTTGACTACTCCAAGTACCTCGTGTAAGTGGAATCCTGCAATACTCGTCTTTCTGTGACTTGCTTATTTCAAATAACAGTATAACGTCCTCAAGATTCGCCCATTTTGTAGATTATAGAATCTCTTCCTTTTTAAGGCTGAATAATGTTCCATATACCACATTATGTTTATCCACTCATTGACACTTGAGTTGCTTCCACATCTTAGTTACTGTGAATATAATGTCGCTCTGAACACAGATGTACAAATATCCTGAGATTCTGCTTTCGACTCTTGTGGGTGCTATGTATCTTTTTATATTGTTTGATTACTGAACCATGTGAATGTATTATTGAACATTTTAACTTTTTTTAAATTGGAAGGAAATTTTATGATAAGGTTTGGCCCCCTAAAATGTTAGTTTTTTAAAGTCTCTAAACACTCCACATGTGCAAATGCATTAGTAAAAAGAATGTGAATTTTCGAGTGCAACATTTTAGTTAGTGTCAAATTATTTGCAATATAACCTTAGGAAAGTTATTTATTTATTCATTCAACTGCCATTCACTAAAGGCTTACTATATGCTAGATACTGGAAATTAATAGTTCCTGCCCTCAACCACAAACTGCCCAACTAGTGGAGAAAATGGACATCAGAATAATCACAAATCAATATTGGAAATGAAATGACAGAAATGTTATCAAAGGCATATAGGAGCATTAAACAGAAACACCTAACTCAGCCTAGGGGATCAGAGGAGACTTCCTGGAGGAGGTGACTTTAGGGCTGAGTATTAAATGCTAAAATAAATCAGCCAGCTATAGTGTGTTTAGGAAACCACAAGAAGCTTGGTGCAACTAGAGAACAAGGTTGAAGTAGCAAGAAATGGGGCTCAAAGGCAGACAAAAACAGAATTCAAGAGAGCTTGAATGCCTTATTGAGGAGCACTGAGTTTATCCTGAGGCAATGAGGGTTAAAGGAGCTCCAGTCTGACCACAGCACCCTTTGTATTTGAGTTTGAGAAAGTTTATGACTAGGGTGGAGAAAATAGTGGAAGCTGGAGGCTGGTAGGTGAGGAGGGAGGTATTTTAGTCAGTCAGGTGAGAGATGTTGGCTTCCACAAGGTTTTCCCATGTCTCAAGAGAGAGAAGCGAATAAATTCAAAACAGGGAGGTAGAATTGACAGCTCCTAGACATTGAGTGGATTGGAGGAGGAGGAGGCAAACATGATTTTCAGGTTCTAGGTTTGAGTAACTAGGTGGTGACAGCAGCTTAACCTAAATAATGTTAAGGAGGGTGGGGTGGCAGCAAGGTACTCAGAGATGGGGATGGTATAGAAAAAGTGTGCATGTGTTCAGTTTGATACACTTGAACTTGAGGAGCTCGTAAGGACTAGGGGGAGTCTTCAAAACGTAAATGATCTTTGTCTCAGTTTATGTGTGTCAGGGTATGGCACCATTTCCCCTACCTTCAGCATTTCAGTGGTAGCTGAGACTAGGAAGTAGTGAGAACATTCAGGGAGGGTATGTAGATTAAGGAGGTGGGTGGATATGCTCTTGGAGAAGACCAGCAGTTAAGAATGAACTGACAAAAGAAAAATGGCATAGAAAGATATGGGGGAATAAATAGGTCAGAGAGGTGGTTCTGGAACAAACTATGGTCATGGAAACAATGAGGGAAGGGATGGGCACCAAGGGGGAGTGCAGAAGAAAGCCACTTGATCATCAAAAAATGTCTCCAAGATTTATGTCACCTAGGTCATTTGTAATCTCAGTAAGAGGAGTCCCAGTGGGCAACTTCAATCAGAAGTTAGATCATTGTAGGCTGAGGAGTGGATTGGAAAAAGTAGTGCTCTCTTGATGCGAAGGGGAAGATAGCAACTCCATGAGCCTCATTTTTATAAAACAATGATGTCTTGCATAATAGTTGTGGGAATTAAAGAATGCAGACAAAGCACATTAGCACAGTGCCAGGAACACAATAGGTCTTCACAAATGGCTTATTAACCATTTGTTGTATTAATAATATTAACAATAAATACATTAGGGATTATTTGCTCTTACTGGCTGGGCCTTTGTAGGCTGCCCATCTTTCAGTTTGGACCCTGGATCAGCAAAGAAAGGCTTCCAGTTGGTGACACCTATTAAGAGGGTCGTCAAAAGCATGGGTTCTGGAGCCAGACTGTCTGAGTTGGCGTTTGGGCTTCGCCATTTACTATTTGTGTTTTTTTAGCCAGCTCTTTTAAGCAATCTGTTTTAATGTCCTCTGCAAATTGGAAAAAACTGTAATAGTACCTAATTCACAGGGCTGTTGTGAGGATTATATGAGACAGTACATTCAGTCAGGATCTGGCAAAGTAAGTACACAGTAAGCATTAGCTATATCTTTTAACTACATAATAGTCAAGAACACTTGCTGCACCGTCTCCTTGATCCCCACATTATATATATAGTACATATAGGACTTAAGTCTTTCAAGGTAAGATTTGATTCCCAACTTTTCAGATGAGGACACACCTGAAAATTTACTGTAGACCCCCAGAGCTAGACAGAGACAGGAAATTTTGACAGAGATCTGCCTAACTACAAGTTCTTTTCACTCACCTTACTGCCTCCCAATTAGCACCAAGAGGGCTCACAATGTGTATGAGGGACATAAAAGTGAACGATCTAGATTAGCAAGGGCTTTAGAGAACAGGTAGTCCTTAAAATGGCATTTCAAGGATGTACCTACTTAAGTTTGGACAGGAGATACACATTTGCAGTTAAGCATTCCAACTGAGAGGATGGCATGGGCAAGGCTCAGGGATGGAAAAGTTGAAGGAAAACAGACTGAGGATGAAAAGGTAAGAAAACAGAAAATGGGAGAAAGAACAAGACTTAGTTATGCTGTAGAGGAAGGAGAGTTGTTCCCCAGACTTTGAGGTCTTAAGATATTTAGCTCAATCTGGACATGAGTCCCTGCCAAGATCCTCTGCCCACCTCTGCTATGTTGACAAGGCAGTACTGCCTGCCACTCCTTCACAGTCCACTGCAAGGACTCTGAACTCTGCTCAGCAGACTTCTGGGGCACTGAAGCGTAATGCTACCTGGCTGTCACAAGCTTTTGAGTGACAGTTCATCTCAGGACTGGCCCATGAAATCAACGAGGAGCTTAGACCATCAACCTCTGCATGGGCCAAGCCACTGGTTGAGAATTTCTGGAGAGCTGTGCCTCACCTGCTAGCCGCTACCCTTGCCTGGACATGCCTGACTGACCATCCCTTTTTCTTCTGACTTTGAGGAATTTCCCTCTCTATACCTTCTCATCAGTTGGTTGTGATCTATTAGTTGGTTGGTTGGTCTATGCAACCTGCCAAGACTGAACTATCCTCTAAACTGCTGCCAGGACTTCTCAGATTAATTCCCACAGCATTCCAGTCATCTATGTCTGAAGATGAACCACTGGAAGAACAAAGCTATTTCCTATCATCTATGTCTGAAGATGAACCATTGGAAGAACAAAGCTATTTCCTATCATCTATGTCTGAAGATGAACCATTGGAAGAACAAAGCTATTTCCTATCATAAGCACAGTCTATAAGTAGGAATTAGTTTTCCTATTACACTATTTTCCATTTGAATGATTATGGAAGGAAAAGCAAGGAGATAGTTTTTTTACGGAAAGGCAAAAGAGTTGGGAGGGAAAAGGATATTGATGATCAAGGAAGAAACTCCTAAGCCCTCTGAACCCCATAAGGGTTGGGATTAAACTGAAGCAAGGGAGGCACCAGGGCACAAAATTTGAGGCACTAACTCTTATGGTTGTGCAAACCCAGGTAGGTCCTGGTGCTCTGGCACAGACCATCAGGTCAATTAACTGCAATAATGCTTCCCTGCTCTACTTAGCACAAAACAGTTCTCTTCCCTTTAATCAAAGGAATATGTTTATGTCCTGCATTCCAGCACATCTGACATTTCACTGTAACTCCGTCTCAATTCTTTTTTCTTCTGCAAGTAACAGTGGGTATTTAAACAGTAGAATTTGCCTTGTCTTAGATTTTTTTTACTCCTGCTTCCACTGAATCTCTTCCAGATATAACTTTGACACACTTTCCAGTTCTCGTTTTCAGGATTCTTGCAGCCCCTTTTCAACCTCCTCTGAACATACTTTACTTTTTCAATTTCCTGCCTAGTTTATTGTTTGGCCACAGTGCAGAACATCAGAATGTTAACCTCAATTCTTTCCTTCAGGTGTGAATTAAAACCTTCAAATCTGTCAACAAATTGTCCTCCTTCCTGTAGTTATAACTGATTCTTTTCTATATGATATTCCCCAACAACTCCTCTTCAGATGGAGAATCAGGCCTTATTCAAAATAGAACTTTGCAGTTAAAAGTTCCACATCTAAATAAAACATCATTTTATTCAATTTTACAATTTGAAAACCAGAAAAAATGCTCCGTAACAGTGAAGATCTTAATATAATTTTTCAAATGATTTTGACTGCTCTATTTTCACTCATGCACTGGTTTAAAGCTAGTCACCATCGATTAAGTGAAGCACACGGTACACTCAAGGTCAAATTTATGAGACCTCCTTTGACCATCCTACATAAATTAACACCCACTCTCTCTTCTTGCTCTGTTTTTTCTTCATAGAACTTTTCCACTAGGCTTTACATCATGAGAAATGTACAGCTTTTGGACAAACATATCCCTTTTCTTCACTTTCATATTGCTAGGTTAGAATGGTCTGGCACCTACACAACCAAATTATTTAAGGTGAGGTGGCTGGACGGCTGGTTGATGGATAAGTATCTCCAAAACCTAAGCAGACACAAAACTATACACATAGATATAACTGTCCAAAAAGTAATTTTCTCATCTTGACACCAAGTGATTAGCATATGCCCTGATGAAATTGTCTTCTACACCATCCCCCTTATCTATAGTCTAAAACATATCAAAACAAGTAAAAGTGTGTTTGCACTACTTGTTCCGAGAAAAGACATTTATTGAGGGATTACTAATTTCTTTTACAAATGCTCAAAAAACATCACTTTTAAAACCATTCCAGTATTTAACAGACTCTCTAGTCTCATTCTGGAATACACCTGTCTCCATAATTTCCCAAAAGCTATCTTCAAATGTTCTACAGAGTTTAATATATTTTCTGAGTCCAGAGACCTATTTAAAGCAATACCTAAACTACTTCAGATATCTATTCTTGTCTACTTGTAAGTTTGTTTTCCTGTTCAAAAGTCACAGTAATACAGGGAGAGAGGAAATAGAGTACTTTTTGTCTTCTGTAACTACAAATAAAATTTGCAACATTATTTCAAAATACTGAGACCAGCTTTCCCTGAAGCCTTAAAAGCAGGTTAAAAAGTAATTTGAGAGGAAACATTTAAAAAATCTGCTAGGTAAACTAAATGTTTGTGTGAATCCTTTGTAGGCATCAGGCCAATTCCGAAGTATCCAAGATAATGTAAGTGCTCAGACCAACATACATACTCTCAAGACATGGTGGTTTATCTCTGTAAACACGGCCAGTGATAACGAAAACTCATGCTCTTCAAAACCTAAGCCCAATTTATGTTCTCATTAAAGTCTCAGCAAACTATATTAGTACTTCCAAATCAAAGAACCCCTCACAGTAAACAAGAAAAATGTATTTCAGTTCTTTGGTCATTGGTTTTAGGTCATTTAACAGCAAGAAACTAGGGTGTGGAGTATGCATAGTGTGCTGGTCTGTTAAAGAGCTTAGAAGATGACAGTTAAAGTCATATTAACTTGTTAAAAGCCAACAGAACCAGTTTTTCAGAAGAAAGCTTTCCTACCTTGCCTTCCAATAGAATAAAACAGTGATTTTCCCCGGAAGTAGTAATGTGGCATTTTCAAAAAGTCCCTTGGATGCTGTTCAAAACGTAAAATGAGGATGTCATTTGTGCTGTATCAAATTTGCTTTATGTTAGAAGTGACTTCAGCTGTGAAACCATTCAAAAACATTTAAATAATCTAGATAAATAAGACTGCAAAGGATCTCCTTTTCTTCTAGCAAAATACTGAAAAGTTAAAGCATGCTGTAATATCATATTCCTTATTAATTTGGACATTGCAACTGAATGTTTCTGCAAAATGTTGTTTCCAGATTCCAAACCAAAAACTCCCGTTACAGGAAGAACACGGAGTAACAATAACTGCATTTTGAGACTTGAACTAGGAGCATAAAGGTTGGGAAACACTGTTTTAGTCGGTTAATCTTTAATGTATTGGTAAAAATAAGTGAAGCATCCATACTATCCAATGCTTTGTGACAATTCAAATCCAGTGTTATCAGCTTCTCATTTTTTCAGGGGAAACCAAAACTTTGTTTATGTAAACCCCTCCACCCCCCACCCCTCCATTTAAAAATGCTAACAATTATTTCTTTAAGCATTGCAGCTTGAACTATATTCCTGTTTGATTGTATCCTGAACTGGGTTATCTTGCAAGATGGGGGAAGGGTGGCAATGGTGAGTTTTAGACTTATCAACAGCAACAAAAGTGGCTGTCTTGCCAGGGGAAGATGTGCCTTTTTGCAATTCTCACAAATTACCTACACAAACAGTAGTGGCCCTGCTTCTTGCAAACTCTAGATTAGATGACAAAACTAAAGCACTAAAGCTGGAGACAACTTATGGGTCATTACTGTATCCACACATCCATGAAGACATCATTCTACCAACCAAAGCGAGGCGTTTTATTCTTACAGCAATTACAATGGATTGCACTAAAGCCTTCTGATTTTGTTAAGTGATGTATCTGTGACACACCATCTTTAAAAGTGCCAGGTGTTACTGTGTATAGTCAAAGGTGTGTAATAGGTGTGAATATGTATTCAGCTGAACTTAAAGACTTCTGACTAAATAACAGATACAGCACCAATAGCTTTCTGTCACTGAGCTTACACAAAGTTCTGAAAATCCTTCTTCCAAGAATTTGAAGTTATTTGTAGAAGTGGGTTGTGGGGCAGTTATGTGTGTTATATTTAAAATGAAAGCTAAGCATCTCCTCACAGATGAAAGAAAATTTCTGTAATATTTCTCTTTCCAGGACTTTCCTCCTAGTCTAAAAACAGGCACAATGAAGCCAATGTGTCACAAGACAAGTGTACAGGCTAGGAATGAGGAAACGTGGTTTCTAATACAAGTCCTGCTACTAGCTAGCTTATGTAGATGTTTTTGAAAATGGTTCCAGTTCTTAAGAAAATTCATGCTTTAAAAAAAAAGTCATTGACGTAAACACTGGTTTTAAGACTTTAAAAAAACTGATAAAACGTTGAAGTACAAAATTAAGTAGTTCCCAGTGAGGTCTCCATGATATAGTAAGAGCACACAATAGCTATTATTGGCACACGCGGATCTCCTAGGAATTCTCTAGTTAGTATAAATCTAATTACAGCACAGAAATATGCATTGTTTCCAGTGCTACTCCACTCCTAGCTACTTTCTCAAAATGCTTGACATTAGCTCAGCAGGGTTTGCTATAAATAGCTCATGTCAGTGATACAAAGTAGTAACTGAACCCATCCTCTCCTTTCTTTTTTTAAGCAAACATTCATTTTTTAAGTAAGGAAGACTGGATTGGGGGTGGGGGGACCACAAAGAGGTAGAGAATAAAAAGAAAGCATCATCAAATGTTTAAAATTAAAAAGTCATTTTATAACTACCTTAACACTATTTTCCTCAATTTATATTCGTGATTTTACAGCCAAAAAACAGAAGCATGTGACTTTTGTTTCCATTAAACTTGCCTACTCATAATTATCTTAAATAAATAAAGTGGGGCTGAGAAAAATAATGAAATACAAACTAAAAGGCTTTAAAAGCAGATGTAATGAAGATAAAAGAATTATAAAAAGTTTATATTTGTTAACTCCTGTTGCTTAGAGGGAGAAGTCAGGGCTGCCACCCAGTGGCAATCTAAGTCTTTAAATGATCTGAAGATTTAGAGAATTAAAAAACAAAATAAATCTAAAACCACCAAAATCAAGAAATTCATGAATTAGACTTCAATTTTAGAATCAGTAATTTTTTGTCTTAAATGTCTGTTTATAATAAAGAATAGAAACATTCATTTGCCTAGGCAGCACTGGTGAAATGTTTGAAAAATCTCATGACTTTCTCCTAATTACTAAATTGTTTTAGCAAGTATTTTCTATTAAAATATTGAAGGTACTTTCCTTAAATCTCCAGAATTTATAATGGGGGGGAGGGGGAGGAGTTGTGGCCATAAAATGTAACTAATTGGTTTTCTTCTGTGATGTACAGAAATAGATTAAATTCTCTACAGTAGCCTCAGCCTCTTACCCATACACCCAAACTTCTGTAGGATAAAAATATAATAGAAGCATCTGCAAAAAGAAGATTCTAAAAATTTTCTCAAAGCATTAGCACATCACATCTTTTCATCAAGTATATATCAATTTTAGTGTCCTGGTCAATAAAATTCAAAACTGAATGAAGGAAATAAAAATACTACAACTACTATGCTTGATTATTACTGATTTTTTGGGGGGGAAAGGTGGTAGGGGGAGAACCAAGTATCTATCTCACTGTCACCTACTTCTTCAAAATTTGGCCATAACTTTTTTTCACAGTGACAAGATATAACTTGGGGAAAAAAATAACACTAGAGCATCCATTTACAGTTAAAAGCTAAATATCTTGAGAATGCTTTTTTCTCTTGAATAACCAGATGAGAAGTGGGGGGGGGAGTCATAGGAATTTGCAAATTTTTGCTTCCAACAGCTGTAAATTTAAATTGTACAAGATATGTTTTCTAACCTATGTCCCATATGGTTTGCTTTAAACTGAAAACAAATGAATTCTGAAAAATGACAGACACAACATATTTGGTATTTACAACGGTTTGTGACAAATATAATAGTTGAAAATAATTTCTAATTTTCCATTTATTATTGCTAGTCACAGAAAAGATTAACTCTCCAAGAAATTTATTTTAGCATATGGTATATGTTGATATAATAGATATAATAATTTTATATGAATAGAAACCATTGCAGAAGTAACTAAGGTGGTGCCCTTAAAAGAAAATAAAGGAAAGGCAATAAATTCTTTCATATAAAGACTTTTGATTTGCATCATTTTTTCAAAATATAAAACCTTAATATTAGAAGCAAGAGAAGAACAAGAAAACAATAAAACAGAAGACCAAGGATAAGGAACTGCTCTATGCAGATGCTTGGTGTATGTAGTATATATATATATGGGCTGAGTTATAATAAAAATATTTTATGTATTATAGTCAATTCTCATATAGAGTTAGAAACAGCAATTTCCAATCAAACATGACTGGACTGACATTTTCTCAGTCTTCAATTACATGACAAATTACAACTGTACAGCAGTTCACTTCAGTCAGCAGTATCATGATAAATGCTTGATAAGATATAATTTTTCTCCTTGTTCACTTGTAAAAATTGGTGCCTTTTTGTAATGTTCTACAAGTTCTTCCATGGTGCTGAATTTACGCTGCCCAATGCAGTAGACAGTCTCTTTTAGTTGTACTTTAAAATGCTTGTTTTTCCCTTGTGCTTTTAGTGATACTGAGAAATCATTTGGCTAGAAGAGAGAAAAAACATTTTGAAAGACATCTATTAGCATTTTTATATAAACTAGTAACAGCTAAAATGTGAGCACTTTAAACACCAGGCACAATGCTAAATTATTTACATGAATTGTCTCCTTCATGCCTCAAAACAAACCCATTTTACAGATGAAAAAATAAAGGCTGAAGAGAAGCTGAGTTGCCCAAGATCATCTATCTAGTTAAAAAAGCCAGGATTCAATATTGAACCAGTTAGACACCAAAATCTCCCTAATGCCATGGCAAATCCTTTAGTTTAACATTTGATGTGTAAGATCTTCTCTTCATTCAAACTACTGGAGAAACACAGAAGAAAATCCAAGACATCCACCCCTTTTCAATTAGTAGCAAACAGTAGGTGTCTTACAGAATACTTATACATGCTGTGAATTTTCAAAGATGAAGGACACAAAAATGAGAACTAACATAAACTCTAAGAGGTCACAAAATCAAAATGCCTGTAAGGGGGAAGAAAGAAATATAAACAAGGGCCAGGGTGGTTATACAGGGGGAACAACAGTGCATGGCCACTTAGCTGCAACTGTTGCCCTGTAGGAATATAGCTCAACATTGACAGGTCTTCCAATTTTAAAAGGGAAGTCTGATGTCTAAATTCTTATTCGAAACCTCCCAATATTTAAATACTGACAATGAATTCAAATAATTAAAAAACACTGTGCAAGTCAAACAAAATATGCTTATTTGCACAGTGTTTTTAATCATTTGAATTCATTGTCAGTTGCAGCTAAGTGGCCATGCACTACTAAAAATAATGGTATATTTTGGCTAATATCTATGCTCAATTACCTACAAGGAAATACAAGGTATTCTGCAATCAAGCTAGTTTCTTAGGTTTTTTTTCTTTTTTTACATCTAACACTCTTTTGAATAGTCTAGATCATCCTCTTACGCAGTTACTGTCAAAGTTTCAAACAGTGGGTTTCTTGGAAACATCTTATGGTTATTTACCACCCACTCCAGGGTCACTCCTTTCCTAGCCCTTCTGCCCACTGCTTGTCCTGGGAACCAGGGACAGGCCAGGCATGTAACAGAAAACAAATCCCACTACTCTCCCCTATCATCAACCATCTGTTCTTCCTGCCGGGTTACAAACAAACCCGCATTTCCTGAACTTCACAGCAGGCAGTTCAATTAATTTCAGTCTTGCTCTCTCTTCCCCCACCCCTTACACACATGCACATACACACACACACACAAACACACCAGACAGGTTTTCTTCTTTCAACCTTTTGTACAATCACATGTAAACTTTTTGTACAAATATATACACACAAAGCCAATACTAATCATGGAAAACTAGTGATATCCTTTATCAAGGAAAAATAAAGGTCATTTTTAAGGGAAATGAGTATTGTCAAATTCTAAAATCCTATACAGTATGCAAAAGAGCCCACATAACTATTTTCTTATTCAATTTTTATGGTTTTACAATTTTATTGTTTTACTACCATGGGAACAGAATTTATGGTTATTGTAAATGCCCTCCAAATACGGTGCATGTTCAAATGGGTCTCTGAGGTACCTAAAAGTGTATTCCAACTTCCAAACAAGTAATTTACACAGAAACAAATATAGATTTTTTTCTAAATGCAGGGATTTCCTTTATTGTAAGGGTGACAGTGTACCCATTATGCAATTTAAGAAACGTTTTTCCAGTTTAATATACTGCGTTGTTCTCAGTGAAAAAGTCAGTGTTTAATTCTCTCCATTTTTCAGTTTAATGCAACAGAAATATTTCAAGGAGGCAAAACCAACAGAAATAGACAAGGCCAAATAATCCTGTTTAAGGCTATATTTTACTAAAAATAAATATACTTGGAAAGAATATTGACTTTACTCAGAAATTTCACATGTTAACAAACATACTACCTGGTTAATTTTACAGAAGCCACTAAACCTCTCTGGTCTTCCATTTATATATTTTTAATATCCAGGGCTCTATTTCCATTTACCTTAGAAAACCACTTACCGAAGATTCACTATCACGAATGAGGAAATCACCTTCATGCCCTCTTTCATTTAATGCCATTTCTGCTTGGTGCCTGGTGACTTTCCCATAATACCATGGATTGCCAGCAAACTTTCCAGTGAGTGAAGGCCTAATGTAATCACACTGTGGAGGCGATGGTTCCAAACCTGATGTTAACGGATTATTCTGCATAATGGTAACATAGTTTTTTGGCACCAGACCAACCATTCCATTGATCTTCCTGCATTTCCACCACTCAGGGTCATTTTCAGGTTTTTCAATAACATCCATTATATCTCCTTTCTCAAAATTAAGTTCTTCATCATTGGACGAGCTGAATGGGTAAAGAGCCTGAACCACATGTAACACTTGCCCAGTATTTAGGTTATTGACGACTGCTGCTAACTTCTCTGACAAAGAACCCACATGGTCACCCAAAGGACTGTCACCTTCCTCAGTCACATAGTTTGAAGGGAACCATCCAACTTGTCCATTGTAGCTACCCCGCCACCACCCATCACTGCATTTCTCCATAACGATCACCTTCGTCCCTTTTATCAATGATAATTCATCCTCTCTCTCTGCCATATAGTTAAATTTTACATAAGCAGGCATGTTGAGGTCATAGAGACGTTCCCCTGGGTCAACAAAGCTATCATCAGCAGGAGATGCAGAATCTGGCACACTAGGTTTTCTTTTCACTTTTCCAATGCCTGTTTAAATAAAAAAGGGTAATGAGAATATAAAGCAATGAAAAACAAAAAAACACCAATTCATTCATTACAAAAGGATCTTCAACTCAGTAACTAAGTTTTTTACCCTCCCTCCTCCTCTCCATGTCACTCTTCTTTCTTTACATCCTCATGAGTTATTTATTTTATATAACTGGAAGTTTGTTACTTTTGACCCCCCTCATAAATTCTCTTTTCTCATGTTAAAGGTCCTGAAGTAACTGCATAGCATCATTCTAAAGTTGCCCTAAAATTAATAAACTGTCTCTTAAATGTAAATATTAAATTATTTCCCACATATCTACAATCTAAATACATAAAGGCTCCAGCAAACCCAAGTTCTTCTTTATTAACTGAGAGTCTATAACGAGCTGTATAGAAATTAAATATTAACTTAAATTACAACTTGATATGTAATATAAAATTCTAGTTATGTCTGGGTAATCCTCCCATTTGCTTAGTTTCCAAGACTCAGGTTGCTCTATTTATTTACTTCAGGCTTATTTTACAATAATATACTATTTACTTGCTTATCTGTCTTCACCCAATTCACATATAAATAAGCTCCAAAACAGCAGAGATTTTTGCTGACTTTGTTCACAAATATAATCCCAAGGATCTCACACAGTGCCTTAGTACACAGGAGATGTTTAATATATATTTGTTAAAGGAATGAAAAAAATAACCAATGGTACTATCATCGTAAATATATGCTACAGCAACTTTAGTCAGGCATTTTCACCATTGCTCACTTCTTAGCATATGAGTTTGTGTTCTCCTTTTACTGAAAAAACTAAGGCATCCTTAGGTAAAATTTCTAAATACTTTCTATCTCAAAATTCTTTCTCATTACCCTTACTCTTTTTCTTCTGCCAAGTTCCCAACCTCTAATCCTTCTGGACTCTTAATAACATCTTTCCTGCCTCTTTTTGAGACTCTTGGCCATCCAGATCTGTTTTCCTCCCACTCACTCCCAAAGTATAGAAAAACACTTAGGTCACTTCTATCCCAAAATAAAGTTACACAACTCTGCTATTGTTTTTTAACTACATCATTCTTAAAAGGTAGTCTTCCCTTTTTCCTTCAACTCTTTTGCCACTCACTCACTCCTAACTCCTTATAATCTGGTCCTCCATCTCCACCAAAACTACTCAATTACAACTGTCATCTTTTCACTGCAAATCAGACCATTTTAGAGTCCTCAGTCTTTTCAAACTCTCTATACAGAACCAAGATCACAGATCACTCTCTACAACATTTTCTCCTTCTTTAATATCCCTGAGAGTATGTTGTTTTCCCCACTGACCTGCTTAAATATTCTTGTGTTCCTCTGTCTGGGCTCCTGTAAACCTTGTTATAAAAACTGCATTTTTACTTGCTTACTTGTCCATTTTAATAAAACAGTGAGTTTCCTGGGGCAGTAAACTGGATTTTACTACCTTGTCTCTCTAGCACTTAGCAGTAACTATACTAGTAGCAGCAGCAAAGGGAATGTCTGCTGAAAGAGTAAGTGAATGATTCCTGAGTTCAAAGTATTTCCCAAGATGCCATGCTTCAAGGAAATCACTTTCATTTTCTGTAGCTTCCAAAGAAAAGATTCTAAGGTCTCTTTGTAGCTCCAAGCTGGAATTTACACATTACAATTCTAATTGCCATTAGTCATCCACAGAAGGCACCATGAGCACCTCAAATACAACCGCCATGTCCAAATGAAAATAACCTCTCTTATATCCATAAATCAACTAATTCCCTCCCCTCCTAATTTCCTTCCTTCTGGCTAATGATATATTATGATTATGAAAAATTTGTACATCAGGGATTTCTGGCACTGTAGGGAATTCTAGGGTTCCATCGTTCCAAAAGAGCAATTAATGAGCTTGTGAATACTGTCAAAATCAACTTTTGTCGAACTCTAGAATCTAGTAATGAATTTACAATAACTAGGGCAAGGCTTAATGAAGAAAGAAGCTGCTGCTGTGTAGTGAGAGAGCATGCTAGCATTTTAAGTTGTCTGCCTAAGTATCTCTTAATTCCAAACCAGCAGTGACTGTGAGGACAGAAACCTAAACTAATAATGTCAGAGAGAGTAATACAGATCTTTCTCACAAAGAATTGTAATTATGGGTTTCAACCTCTTGGGCAGCTACCTGAAGGACTGACACAGTGGCTTGCCTTGCTTTCACCTGACTTGGAGCATTTTCAGGGTTAGGGTGTTTTCTGATGAAATTATTTAATTGATATAGCAGCCTGAGGAAAAAAATAAAAATCTTAAAAAAAAAGAAAAGAAAAAATTTTAGAAAGTTCCAAAAAGGAAAACTTGCCTGTGCCATCAGCAGCAGCTATTTACATAGAATTTACACTGTATTAGGTATTGCAAGTAACCTAGAGATGATTTAACATATGTGGGAGTGTATATGTACAGTATATGCAAATACTATGCTGTTTTGTGCAAGGATAATCCTTAAGTTTTTTGCAGGGGATACTGGAACCAAAACCCAGCAGATACCAAGGGAAGACTATACTATCCAAAGTGATGTACAGATTCAAAGCAATCCTTATCAAAGTAGCCCCCCCTTTTTTTTCAGAAATGGAAAAAGCTGACCCTAAAATTCATATGAAATTGTAAAAGATCCCAAAGAGCCAAAAGAAAATCTTAAAAATGGAAAACAGAGTTGGAAGACTCTTATTTCCCAATTTCAAAATTTACTACAAAGCCACAGTAATCAAAACAGTGTAGTACTGGCACAAAAGGAATGAAAAATAGACCAATAGAATAGAATTGAGAGTAGCGAAATAAAAACATACATCTATGGTCAATTGATTTTTGACTGACCACGAGAAGGGTGCCAAGACTATTTAATACAGGAAAGAATAGTCTCTTTAACAAATGATGCTGGGACAACTAGATATCCACACGCAGAAGAATGACACTGGATTCCTACTTCGTATCACATACAAGTATCAACTCAAAATAGATAGATGATGCAAATATAAGAGTTAAAACTTAAAAATTCTCAGACGAAAACTTAGGAAAAAGTCTTTCTGACCTTGGATTTAGCAAGAGATTCTCAGATTTGACACCAAATAATAATAGACTATACTCATTTAAAAAAAAAACCACTTGTGCAAAGGACACTATCAAGAAAGTAAAAAGACAACCTACAAAATTAGAAAAGAATACCTGCAAAAATAATTCTGATAAGAGTCTATATCCAGAACATATAATGCACTTGCAGAACCCAAAAAGAAAAACTTGTCTCAAAAATGGACAACGGACTTGAATAAGTAATTCTCCAAAGAAGGTATACAAATACCTCAAAAGCACTTGAAAAGATGCTCAGTATCATTAGTCATTACAGAAATGCCAATCAAAATAACAATGAAATACCATTTCACATCTTACTAGGATGGCTATTAATAAAACCAAATTAAACCAAACCAAAAAAAAGGAAAATAAGTGTTGATGAAGATATGTAGAAACTGGAACCCCTTTTACACCACTGGTCAAAATGTAAAATGGTGCAACTGCCAAGGGAAACAGGTGATGGTTTCTCAAATGTTAAACACAGAACTACCGTAATTCCACTCCTATGTATAAACTCAAAAGAACTGAAAATAGGAATTAAAACAAATACTTGTGTACAAATGTTCACAGCTTCCTAGTCACAATAATCAAAACATAGAAACAACCCACTGTACATCAACAGATGAATGGATAAACAAAAAATGTGGTATATAGCCATATAAGGCAATATTATTCAGCCATAAAAGGGATGAAGTAGTGATACATGCTACAACATGGATGAACCTCAAAAACAGTGTGCTAAGTGAAAAACTAGACACAAAAGATTAATATTGTATGGTTCCATATTACCTACTCTGGTTATGTCATATAATGATTACATGTTATACAACATAGCCAGAGTAGGTAACTCTGTATAGACAGAAAGCCAATTAGTGGTTGCCAGGGGCTGAAGGGAAGGAGTAATGGGAACAACTGCTGAATGGGAATAGGGTTTCCTTTTGGAGTGATGGAAACAGTTTGGAATTAGACAGATGTGATGGCTGCACAACACTGTTAATGGACTAAATAATGCTGAATTATACACTTTAAAATGGTTAATTAACTTCATGAACTTTACATCATAAAAATTACTTTCTTAAAAGATTCCCACATCAATTTCTTAAAGTCATCATATGTCCTTTCTGCCAAAACTTTCCACTTCTACTATTCATGTTCTAGTTCAGGCCCATGTTGTGCTTGAGCCATCACTACCCTCTAGTTTTCTTTTTCTTTTACTAATCCAGTCTATCTCACTTCAACCCATCACCCATATCATCCAGTCTAACTTTATATTACAGCTACAATTACATGACCTATTATAGCACAAGCTGGAATCAAGATTGCAGGGAGAAATATCAATAACCTCAGATACGCAGATGACAACACCCTTATGGCAGAAAGTGAAGAGGAACTAAAGAGCCTCTTGAAAGTGAAAGATAAGAGTGAAAAAGCTGGCTTAAAACTCAACATTCAAAAAACAAAGATCATGGCATCCAGTCCCATTACTTCATGGCAAATAGATGGGGAAACAATGGAAACAGTGACAGACTTTATTTTCCTGGCTCCAAAATCACTATGAACGATTACTGCAGCCATGAAATTAAAATATGCTTGCTCCCTGGAAGAAAAGCTATGACAAACCTAGAGAGTATATTAAAAAGAGACATTACTTTACCAACAAAGATCCATCTCGTCAAAGCTATGGTTTTTCCAGTAGTCATGTATGGATGTTAGAGTTGGACTATTAAGAAGGCTGAGCACTGAAGAATTGATGCTTTCAAACTGTGGTGCTGGAGAAGACTCTTGAGAGTCCCTTGGACTGCTAGGAGATCAAACCAGTCAATCCTAAAGGAAATCAGTCCTGAATATTCATTGGAAGGACTGATGCTGAAGCTGAAGCTCCAATACTTTGGCCACCTGATGTGAAAAACTGACTCACTGGAAAAGATCCTGATGCTGGGAAAGACTAAAGGCAGGAAGAGGAGGGAACAACAGAGGATTAGATGCATGGAGGCTGGATGGCATCGCCGAATTGATGGACATGAGTTTAAACAAGCTCCAGGAGTAGGTGGTGGACAGGGAAGCCTGGCGTGCTGCAGTCCATGGGATCGCAAAGAGTTGGACACCACTGAGCGACTGAACTGAACAGACTGCTCAAAAGCCAACAGTGACTCTTCTGCCTAACAAATTAAAAGAGACACTGTGTCCAGAGTCCACAGTCCTCTGCAGAATGTCCTCCAGCCTTCTTCTCCAGGCTTATGTTATAGACTATAGAAAACAGTAGAGGCCTTGAAACATTACAGGCCTTTGGGTTCAAATCCCCGGTATGCATCTTACCATGCCATCTTGAGCAAGCTATTTTCACTTTTCTGAGCTCAGAAGTGGAGTAAACAGCACTTACCATGAGTGTTACGAGAACTGAATAAAATAATGTAAAGTAATAGCACAGTACACAGGAGTAAATGTTACATAAAAGCATCTTTCTGTAATGCCCTGCATTGAAACTACTCTAAATTTTAATAAAAATGTGGAAATATCTAATTCATGACTTAGTTTACCTCGTTTGCTAGTTTTTTCCCAAAACCTTATTAAAAATTCTGTCTTTTAAAGAATCTACCCATTCAAGAAGTGTCATTTCAAATAACAACTTTATTATTTTATCTTCCTGCTTTGTGTTTTTCAACATCCTTCATTCTCCATCCTCACTGCCCATGATATATAAGCTCTCCTTTTTTTTTTTTTTAGTATTTTTATTTTAGTATTCTGTATTTCTGAGGTACTTGTATGCTAGCATTTCCTGTGTTTATCTTTTAATCCTATCTACTAGAATATAAGCTTTTAGAGAGGATCATTTTCCTATCTCACTGATCTTTTGCATTTTCTATATACTATTTATAAATGTACAGATGGAAGATGATCAATGGGTTTATTAAATTGATTAAATCGAATACTGATATAAGCAAATGCAAAATTTAAACCTGAAAATGAAGACTAGTTCTAAAATATTTTTTTTATCCTGAAAAAGATAATCGTCTAAGACTAATTATACCTTGTCCAAAAAAGAATGAAGAATTTCTAGACAGACCCAACAATTAAATCCCAAGTGGGAAATAATCAAAACAACTTATTTTAATCTTAGAGGCCAGAAATAGTTCACAGAAAATATAAACTTAGAATATCTGTTTTCTGTGAAACACAAAGTCCTGTTTATGATGTGGATGATAGACAAACGCATGCAAAATCGATGGTTTGCTTTTTCCCCTGCTTACAAATCTTTAGGAAGGGCTTGTTTATTTCTTTTGTTTCCACTGCTTAAAAACAGTCCTTCTAATCTCATGTTTTATCAATGAGTAGATGCAAATGCACTTTACAAAATTATACAAATGTAAAGTATTAGTATCTCAATTTCTCAAGTATGTTACAATCAACAACAATTACATCATTCCAACAACACAGGGCTTCCTGGATAGCTCAGTTGGTAAACAATCTGCCTGCAATGCAGGAGACCCCGGTTCAATTCCTGGGTCAAGAAGATCCACTGGAGAAGGGATAGGCTACCCACTCCAGTATTCCTGGGCTTCCCTTCTGGCTCAGTTGGTAAATAATCCGCCTGCAATGTGGGAGACCTAGGTTGGGAAGATCCCCTGGAGAAGCGAAAGGCTACCCACTCCAGTATCTTGGCCTGGAGAATTCCATGGACTGTATAGTCCAGGGGTTGCAAAGTGTCAGACACGACTGAGTGACTTTCACATCACATCACATCACATCACAACAAGCAGGCTACCTCAGATTAATGTATAATCTTTTCTAAATTTTTCTCAACTTTAGCTGGTTCACCACAATCCTAATTTTAATCAGACCCTTTTGCAGCAAATCCTGCCAATCCATTACTTATCTGACTCTAACACTATAGTCATAAATGTAATGTGTGCACTAGGAAAACTCTTTAACAAGAGACCCTAAGTTTAAATTTCAATGGTGCTGCTGCTGCTGCCAAGTCACTTCAGTCGTGTCCGACTCTGTGCAACCCCACAGACGTCAGCCCACCAGACTCCCCTGTACCTGGGATTCTCCAGGCAAGAACACTGGAGTGGGTTGCCATTTCCTTCTCCAATGCAGGAAAGTGAAAAGTGAAAGTGAAGTCGCTCAGTCGTGTCCAACTCTTAGCGACCTCAGCCTATCAGGCTCCTCCATCCATGGGATTTTCCAGGCAAGAGTCCTGGAGTGGGGTGCCATTGCCTTCTCCATTCAATGGTGCTACTTACAGATTAATCAGAGCTTGGTCAAGTTATTTAACCGTCTTTAAACTCCAGTTTCCTTGTTTGTGAAACGTGGTGTATAATAACTACCTATCTCAGAAAAATTTTGTAACAAATTTTTAAAAGTTTATATGGAAAGCACTCAGCACAGTACATAGCACACAGCAGGCACTCAATCGATGGTGATGATTATCGATATTTTCCTACCTCCTAACCAACCTAGACAGCATATTAAAAAGCAGAGACATTACTTTGCCAACAAAGGTCCACCTAGTCAAGACTGTGGTTTTTCCAGTGGTCATGTATGGATGTGAGAGTTGGATTGTGAAGAAATCTGAGCGTCGAAAAATTGATGCTTTTGAACTATGGTGTTGGAGAAGACTCTTGAGAGTCCTTTGGACTGCAAGGAGATCCAACCAGTCCATCCTAAAGGAGATCAGTCCTGGCTGTACATTGGTAGAACTGATGCTGAAGTTGAAACTCTAATACTTTGGCCACCTCATGTGAAGAGTTGACTCAATGGAAAAGACCCTGATGCTGGGAGGGATTGGGGGCAAGAGGAGAAGGGGACGACATAGGATGCGATGGCTGGATGGCATCATCGACTTGGTGGACATGAGTCTGAGTAAACTCCGGGAGTTGGTAGTGGACAGGGAGGCCTGGCGTGCTGTGATTCATGGGGTTGCAAAGAGTCGGACACGACTGAGCGAATGAACTGAACTGAATGCTTCTGGAATTTATTTATTCAAAAATAAGCATTTTTTTAATTATACTTTTTTTTTTTTTTTACTATTTTTACTATTTTATTTTGTTACTATACTTTTACTATAGCATGAAATAGTTGGACATGCCCAGGGTTCGGAGGGAAATACTCAGTTCTATGCACTCAGGACATGCATAACTCTGAGGTAGTCATTTTTATCATTAGCTTTGTTTAAAAAAACCAAAAGCATTAGTATAGCTTTCAATCTTCCCCTCACTCACACTCTTCCCCTTCCACTCCAATCCACTAGTCTTACTTCCTTCTTCCTATAGCATGATTTCTTGACCAAAACAATGTACTATTAACTCCTCAAAAGTTTTTAAGAATCTAGTCAAGCACTGTGAATACTCCATCTTTATAAAATAGTTGTCCTCTCCTATAGGATAGTTAAGGCAAATCTTTGTACCCATTAACTATTCATTATGTAACCTGGTTTCCAAATCCTTTGATAAACCTGATGCCAGTATTTGGAAGCACGTGAGTTTCTCAAAACCACTGTTAAAGTATAGCTCTCCGAAATGAATAGACTATGCCATGTTTTATTTGGCCAGCACACACTGCAGCCCTTACCTGAGCACCTCATAAATTTGAATCCATACCATCATATAAAATGCTGAGATTTTTTTTTAGCACCTACATTATCACAGCAGCTCCTGCTAAGTCTTTTACTCATGTAAACTGCTGCCAGGACAGATTCTCATCGATTTTTCAATCCCTTTTAAAAACTTAATGCAGACTTTTACATTAATATCTGTCTCTATTAATCTGTTTCTCAGTTTTTAGCTTTCAAATGTGTTTCTGAACTTAGTGTACTAGTTACACTTTCACCATTAGGTCTCTACTTTAAGAATGTCATTTTCCCTCCATCTAAATCACACAGTAAATAAATGTTCAACAGAATGAGTCTGACGGGCACTTCTGAGGTGGTCCAGTGGTTAAGAATCCCCCTTCCAATGCAGGGGAGGCAGGTCCAATTCCTGGTCAGTGAACGAAAATCCCGTATGCTGTGTGCAGTTAAGCCCACATGCCTCAACTACTGAGCCGCGCGTGCTGTGGACCCCGTGCTCTGAAACAAGAGAAGCCTGTGTGCCACAATGAAGACCCAGCACAGCAAAAATAAAAGAATAAAATTATTACTGACCCTTGCTAATTCTTTAGGGAACTATAATTCTGTTCTATGTTCCTATTTCTTCAAAACCAGTTTCCCCCTTATGGATTTTCCCCTGATTTCTATAACACATGTAAGGCTGATCAGCTGTGTACCAGGACTATAAGACTTTCAGAGTCAGTAGGGAATTTCCAAGATCATCTGGTCTTGCCCAGCTCTCTCCTTTACAAATAAGAAACAGGAAATCAGCAAAGTCATACACCCTTAGCCACATGGCTAATAAGTGGTATATCTGGGAAGAGAAGGAATTCTAAATATTATAAATGATGTTCTTTCCAATAGAGGCTTTTATTTAATTTTTTTTGTATTTTTATCAGTTCACCTGATTTACATGAAATAAGATAAATTACTACTTTTTATTATTCTCTGCTTTATCTGAAACAATGCCCTTTCTGTTCTCAAGGGTTCTAGTTGCCTACCACACAAGGAGCACAAATATTGTTTCCTCTATGTTTCAAGTCTGTTCAGGGAAACAGTGGGTGAACAACCTATTTCTATTCTAACAAGCTATAAAACTAAATTAGTAAAAATTTCAGCTTACTGTAAGCAGTGAGGAAACAAATATTTTGGTTATAAATCTCAAATCCTGACTCTAAGTCTACAAATGTATTTAAGAATAACTATCAACTTTCTAAGATTCAATAGAATGATAATTTTATATGAGCCTGGATAGCTCAAGCTATTCAGGCTATGACTTTTAACCTGAGGGTCCAGGGTTCATGTCCCTGTTCAGACGTGCAATTATATTGATGGTATACATTAAATCACTGTATCAGTTATACAGTCTCTTTAAGATCTTACAGATATAAAAAGATATCCTTTTTATATCACTTCTGCTGATTTACGATCAGTCTCACTTAAAATCAAACTTAAGAAATATTAACAAAAAATAACAACCGTCACCTACCGCTCCATCAGAACCTTAAGTTTTGTGACGATTAGTTTTTATCTGGCTTGCAGTAGGTAGGTTCTCAATAAAAATGTTGATGAGTGAATGAATGAATGAATAAACTCTAGCAAAACTAACTCCCAAAAATGGATCTAAAATTTTAACAACTCCCCAAAAAGTAAATAAGAGAGACATATTCCAGAAGGATTCATTTGGCCACCAAAGTTACCGAAAAAAATGAATGAGTCTTAATATTACAATCACAGCTTTTTTGCCAATGAAGTACCTGATGCCTTTCCATTTTGCTCTTTGCCCCAAAATCTCCTGACAGGTTACTCTGTTTCCTTAGACTCCTTACATAAGAGAGTTCTACAACAATTTCTCTGTTCATTTTTCTAGAACCACTGAGCAACTGTTCAAAGAGACCAAATCAAGTTCACTATCACAGGAGTATAAAGAGGCTATCAGCAGATCCACAGGTTAGGTTCTTTGTTAGTATCAGAATCACTTTAAAACCTCGACTCAAAACAATCCAAGAGTTCACTATTTTTTGTCAATGTTTTCAAATTCTTTGTATGCAGCTGCTCTCACAACTCATTTCAAACTGTCAAATCTCACATTAACCAAAATAGCAATTTCTAGCAATCTGACACTGATTAAATTAAAATACTCTCTATACTGGTGCTTTCATTAAGCATTATCTTCTACATCAGTCCTCTAAAGTCTAAGTAATAACAGTATCATGTTACTTCAAATGCTGAGGATGAAGGAACTTGCTCGCTTAAATCCTTTTTCTCCTCCTGATTTTAATATGTTTACAGTTTATTTAGTTCATTTCAAATGTCTATGCTAAGTTCAGAGAACTAACTACATCAAAGTCAAATCATTTATACTTTTTCTATTTGTTATTTAAATAATGATATTAAAAATTTTGAAGTTATTTTACTTAGCAAGTCAAAGCTATTAATATCAGATATATTACCAGTTAGCTTGATTCACAAACATAAAGCACCAGCGTATATAAACCCGCCATGTTCTCTCCTTATAGTTTTCCTTTAAATTCACAAACTGAAAACTCTAATTCAAACACAAGAAAGCTATAGATATAATAAACAGATTAACTTACTGAAAAAATCTTTAAACACCTTTAGCCAATCCATTTTGAAAAGAAGTCCCGTGTTCTCTTTCGTCAGTTTGTTAACACAGCTCAGGATAATTTTCAGTGAACTTCCTGGTTCTGCAACACTGAAACTCCCCACACCCCATCCATGTGACCTGGCCCACATCCAGGCAATAGAAAGTTTTCCTAAGGCTTTTCTCTTGCCAAAACATTTTTTCCCTGAATGCTAACAGAACTTATAAAACAAGGATATCGTGATGGCCACAAATATGACCTTACTATTCAAACTTATTCTGGAATAAGTTTTATAGCACAAATTTAAAGCATGTATTTTTTCAGTAGTTGAAAATATATTCATGTATTCATTCTTTTTTAATTGGAGTAGAATTACTTTACAATGTTGTGCTAGTTTCTGCTGTACCACAAAGTGAATCAGCATTATGTACATCTACATCCCCTCCCCCTTGGATCTCCCTTGCATCCTACACCCCAACCCCCCCATCGAGGTCATCAGAACTCTAAGCTGAGCTCCCTGTGCTGCACAGCAGGCTCCCACTAGCTATCTGTTTCACATGTGTTAGTGTATTTCTGTCAAACCTCATCTCCCAGTTCATCCCACCCTCCCCTTTCCTAACCCCTTCTCGCAGAGTTCTGTATGTCTGAGTCTCTACTCCCGCCCTGGAACTACATTCATCTGTACTATTTTTCTATTTTTCATCATGTATTCATTCTTTCCTTTGTTTCCTCCTTTTCTTTCTTAACCTTCAAACAATATCTCCATCAGCACAATCATTGTGAAACAAATCCATTAGTTATATGGAACATTTAAGTTACCAAAATGGGATTCAGAAACCTTGAGAAAGGGGAGAAGACTGTCTATCCAAGGCAAAAGCTGGATTTACATCATTATACAGGCTAACTGTAGGTCACTACCTTAAAACAGAATGTTTCCAAGTACTTTGGAATAGACAGCAATAATTTTAATAATACAATGATAGCCTAGAACTAGATAACAGTCTAGATAACAGTCTCAATAATACAGTCTCAAGGCAGTTAAAAAGATACAGTCTCAAGACACCTAAAACTGTCTCAATAATATCAGAAAATAGTATGAAAGGTTTCCCAGGAGTATTAATAACAAAAACTATATCTAATAAAGCTTTCAAAATTTATATGAAGTTTTATCTGAAACTGGGATTTTTTTCTCCTTGCTCTATATTAGTTTTTTCATTCTTTTGTCATTTACCGTCACATCTGCTATAGTCTCAGGATACCACTACCCTTTTTTAAAGGACATAAAAGTTTATCTCGGTGCGTCCCTAGTCCTGTCTGTGCTTTCATCATTACAAAGCATACTCTGACAGAAGCCACCTTAATTTTCCCAAAGACCCCTAATCAATATACTTTAAATAAATATCCAATTATTTACAAAATTGTAAGTATTCCTGGTTCTAACTTTGATCTCTTCAACCATTCAAGGACAATCTCTTTCTGACTGTCTTCCATTTAAAAACTAATATTAAATAATTAAATAATATTAACTTATAACTATGACCTCAAAAATCTCACACACACACAAAAAGGTAAGCCTAATTAAATTAAAGCATTTAAATGTATGGTTAATAACTTCATTTATTAAATTACCTTTAGCATAGAAGAACAATAATGCTGAGTAAGAAATAAAAATATAAAGCAGTCAATAATACTCCATGTTCAATCATGTCACATTATTCTCAAAAGTCACATTATTCTCAAACTATCTTTTTCAAGGAGAACTTATACTTTTTCTTCTACATATACACCAAGAATTGTTAAGTAACAGCATGCTTGCCTGAATACCTGAGGGAAACTGTCCCTCCCAATTCCTTCCTGTCAGCTAAGGAGAATTTTTTAAAAAGAGAGAGACAGACTGGTTCTCATCTGTGCATATTTCCTTCCTATCACAGCGTGGTCAAGCCCAACATGAAGTAGGTTCCCCTATTTATGGTCCTAAGCGAAGGTCAGTAGAAACAAAATTTACAGTTACAGGAAGAGAGAAAAGAAAAAAAGAGAAAATAAGAAAGATAAGCTTTGTAGATGCTAATATATGGTAATGATCCACAACTTAAAACTCTTTTATCAAATATAAGAACAAAATGAGTTTGTTTTTAAAAGCAAATATAAAAATGTAAGCCATTAGATATAAAATCCATCAATGTATCCTGTAAAATAAGTGACCTTAATGACAAGGAGGATATTCTGCATCTCATTCATTTATCCCCATAATTATATGGAGAAACTGTCTAAACTCCAATAGGTACCTACCGTTCAAGAAGCCCATGACAGAAAATCAGAGTCAGTTCCACTAGCTAGATTTACAGAAAATGACCTTCACTGGTCTCTTTGAACACACCTGATTTGAATACACTTGCTAGGAGCCAAACTTACCTTGCCTAGCTGAAATCCCAGCTTGGGATGTTCTAGTCAGTTCTGCCCACTGATGCCATAATTCTGTACAAAGAACGAATTTCTAGCATTCATTAAAAAGAAAGTATTGCTGTTTTTGTTTTAAAACAAAAATAACTTACCTAAGGTATCTTTTAGGTTTTTTACAATAGATGCTTTCCGGGCACTGTTTTTCCTTTCCACATAGTTAGAAGGCACAAAACCTGTTTTATTCATGGAATTTCGAACTCGCCACCAGGACTTAGAATCATCCAGAAGCCACAATCTCTCATTCTTCTTGATGTCCAGCTCTTGTTCTTGTTGGGCCACATAATCAAACTTGGCTACTACTACCACTTCCTCTGCCATTTTTCAGCACCTTCTGCACTGTAACCACACAGAAAATATTTCATATAAGATTGAGAAGTCATCTACACACTTGTCAAGAGAAACACACCTAAGAACCTAGGAGTAGTGAATGGTTAAAAAATAAAAATAGGGAAAAAAAACTAAAATACCAGGCAAATACTAATCAATACAAAACTGGTATAGATATATTAATAACACATAAAAGGACTTTAAGGCAAAGCTATTACTAGTGATAAGGAAAGTCACTATATCCTTATAAAAGGTTTTATTCAATATATATAATAGCTAAGCTTATGTGTACCTATTAATATAGGTCCAAACTATATTGACAAAATAAGAAAAAACTGATAAATCCATTGTCATAGAGGTTTAACTTTTAACATATTTATCTCAGTAGTAAATTAAGAAGACAAAAAATTAGAAAGGTTAAAGAACTGACATCATAACTATTAAGTTTGATGCAATAAACATATACAAATATAACTTCCAAACAGAAGAACACAAACAAGAGTATATACAAAATTCAAACAAATGCAATAAAAATCTCTACACATTTTTCGTGTATTTGGTATCCTAAATCATATTCTCTGACAATCATAACAAAAGATAGCTTTTAAAAAATCTTATAGGTTTAGAAACTTCTAAAAACTGATGTGGAGAAGGAAATGGCAACCCACTCCAGTATTCTTGCCTGGAGAAATCCCATGGACAGAGGAACCTGGTGGGCTATAGTCCATGGGGTCGCCAAGTCAGACACGACTGAGCAAAACAATAACAACAAACACTGATGAGTCAGAGAAGAAATCTTAACAGAATTTTGAAAATACTTATAAGTAAAATTAAAGACTATATAAATAACTTTGTGTGATGCAGCAAAAGGAGTATATAAGAGATCTGTAGTTATAAATAATTACATCAGAAAAATAAAAAAAGTTTAATGAACAGATCATCTGCCTTCAGTTAGAAAAGAACATAAAGAAAAGCAGATAAAAGGAAATAATACAAATAAATGCATAATTTAATGAAATAGAAAGCAAAGACATAGTTCTGACAAGACTAAAAAATGAAAAAAAGGAATAGAGAGCCCAGAGATAAACCCACACCTATGGTTAATCTTCAGCAAAGGAGGGAAGAATATACAGTGGAGAAAAGACAGTCTCATCAGCAAGTGGTGTTGGGAAAGCTGGACAGCTACCTGTAAATCAATGAAGTAGAACACACTCTCATAATATCATACATAAACTCAAAATGGCTTAAAGACTTAAATATAAGATATGACACCATAAAACTCTTAAGAGTATAAGCAAGATATTCTCTGACATAAATCATACCAATATTTTAAGTCAGTCTCCCAAGGCAATGGAAATAAAAGCAAATAGGACCTAATCAAACCTTCAAGCTTTTATACAGCAAAGGATACCACAAGCACAACAAAAAGATAACCTATGGAGTGGGAGAAAACATCTGCAAACGATGCGACTGACAAGGGCTTAATTTCCAAAATATACAAACAGCTCATACAACTCAGTAAAAAAAAAAAAAACACAATCAAAAAATGGGCAGAAGACCTACATGCATTTCTCCAAAGACGACATATAGATGGTCAACACGCACATGAAAAGATGCTCAACATCGCTAAACATCACTAATTATTAAAAAATGCAAATCAAAACCATAATGAAGCACTATCTCACCTTGGTCAGAATGGCAATCATTGAAAGGCCAACAAATAACAAATGCCAGAGAAGATGTGGAGAAAAGGGAATCACCCTATACTGTTGGTGGGAATGTAAACTGGTGGGGTCACCATGAAAAACAGGGTAAAGTTTCCTCAAAAAAAAAATAATAATAATAATTTAAAAAAAACAGAAAAAACTAAAAACAGAGCTGTTATATGAGGCTGCAATCCCACTCCCAGGCATATATCCAGACAAAACTAGCAATAAAAAGATATACACCCTTAGTATTCACTGCAGCACTACTGAAATAGCAAGACATGGAAACAGCCTAAATGTCCATGGAAACAGGAATGGATAAAGAACATGTGGTATATATACACAGGGGAATACTACTCAGCCATAAAAAGAATGAAATAATGTCATGTCCAGCAACATAATTAGACCTGTAGACTATTATACTAAGTGAAGTAAGTCAGAAAGAGAAAGACAAATACCATATGACATCACTTATTAAAATATGACACACTGAGACTTCCCTGGTGATCCAGTGGTTGGGAGTCCACTTGCCAGCACAGGAAACAAGGGTTTGAATCGGGGACTGGAAAATAAGATCCAACAGGTTGCAGGGCAACTGAGCCCGTGTACCAAAACTACTGAAGCCCATGTACCCATGACACAACAAGAGAAACCACAGCATTGAGAAACTCACACACCACAACTAGAGAACAGCCCCCACTCACTGCAACTAGAGAAAGCCCATGTGCCACAATAAAGAGCTTCATGCACTGCAATGAAGATCCAGCACAGCCAAAATAAAATTATTTGAAAATACAATGACATAAATGAAATTATCTATAAAAAAGACTGACAGACACAGGAAAAACTGTCGAGGCTGTCGAGGGCAGGAGCACATGTGTGAGGGAGTTTGGGATTAGCAAACTATTATGTATTGAATAAACAAGGACCTACTGTATAACACAGGGATCTATATTCAATATCCTGTGATAAACCATAATGGAAAAGAATATTAAAAAGAATATATGTAAAACTGAAGCACTTTGCTGTACAGCAGAAATTAACACAACCTGGTAAATCTACTATATTTCAATACATTTTTTAAAAATGAAAAAAAGGAAAAAGTACACCCAAATATAAATTAAAAGGGAGTCATAATCATAGATGCTAGACATTCAAAAGCCACAGCAATATTAAAATCTTTATCAATATATATGAGAAAAAAGTAAATGTACAAATTTATAGAAAAATTAAAGTAACAAAAGTAGTAAAATTGAATTAGTCATTAAGAAATCTTCCCATAAATGAAAACCCCAGGATCAGATAGTTTCACAGGCATATTCTATTAAAATTCAAAGAACAACAACAACAAAAAAAAAAGGAAAAAATAATTCCAACTTACACAAACTCTTTTAGAATAAAGAGGAAATGTTGCAAACTTAAGTCACTCCTGAACCTAGATTAGCTCTCTACTTTCTTCAGAGAAATTATTATACATAAACAGCTACCCCTGGTTTAGCAAGCAAATAAATTCAGCTTCTGCTTATTGAATAGCATTCTGTTTTCTCAACAAAGAAGTTAAGTTCTTCAGCATATTCAGAGAAATGCATTTTAATTTAGAATTCAACAACCCCTAGCATTCAACTGTATCTACAAGGAAGATACCTTTGGGGAGTTATTGCAAAGGCCTCAAAACCTACCAGTCTTCTAAAATAATGACTCAAGTATGGTCAATTCAGTTCAGTTGCTCAGTTGTGTCTGATTGTTTGTGACATCATGGACTGCAGCATGCCAGGCCTCCCTGTCCATCACCAACTCCCAGAGTTCACTCAAACTCATAGCCATTGAATCGGTGATGTCATTCAACCATCTCATCCTCTGTCATCCCCTCATCCCCCTGCCTTCACTCTTTCCCAGCATCACGGTCTTTTCAAATGAGTCGGTTCTTCGCATCAGGTGGCCAAAGTATTGGAGTTTCAGCTTCAGCATCAGTCTTTCCAATGAACAGCCAGGACTGATTTCCTTTAGGATGGACTGGTTGGATCTCCTTGCAGTCCAAGGGACTCTCAAGAGTGCTCTCCAACACCACATTTCAAAAGCATCCATTTTTCAGCGCTCGGCTTTGTTTATAGTCCAACTCTCACATCCATACATGACTACTGGAAAAACCATAGCTTTGACTAGATGGACCTTTGCTGACAAAGTAATGTCTCTGCTTTTTAATATGCTGTCTAGGTTGGTCACAGCTTTTCTTCCAAGGAGTAAGCATCTTTTAATTTCATGGCTGCAATCACCATCTGCAGTGGTTTTGGAGCCCAAAAAAATAAAGTCTCTCACTGTTTCCACTGTTTCCCCATCTATTTGCCAGGAAGTGATAGAACCAGATGCCATGATCTTAGTTTTCTGAATATTGAGTTTTAAGCCAACTTTTTCACTCTCCTCTTTCACTTTCTTCAAGAGGCTCTTCAGTTCTTCTTCACTTTCTGCCATAAGGGTGGTATCATCTGCATATCTGAGGTTATTGATATTTCTCCCAGCAATCTTGATTCCAGCTTGTGCTTCATCCAGCCCAGCATTTCTCATTTTGTACTCCGCATAAAAGTTAAATAAGCAGGGTGACAATATACAGCCTTGACGTACTCCGTTTCCTATTTCGAACCAGTCTGTTGTTCCATTGGAGAAGGCAATGGCAACCCACTCCAGTACTCTTACCTGGAAAATCCCATGGAGGGAGGAGCCTGGTAGGCTGCAGTCCATGGGGTCGCTAAGAGCCGGACATGACTGAGCAACTTCACTTTCACTTTTCACTTTCATGCATTGGAGGAAATGGCAACCCACTCCAGTGTTCTTGCCTGGAAAACCCCAGGGAGAGGGGAGCCTGGTGGGCTGCCGACTATAGGGTTGTACAGAGTCGGACATGACTTAAGCGACTTAGCAGCAGCAGCTGTTGTTCCGTGTCCAGTTCTAACTGCTGCTTCCTGACCTGCATACAGGTTTCTCAAGAGCCACGTCAGGCGGTCTGGTATTCCCATCTCTTTCAGAATTTTCCACAGTTTATTGTGATCCACACAGTCAAAGGCTTTGGCATAGTCAATAAAACAGAAATAGATGTTTTTCTGGAACTCTCTTGCTTTTTTGATGATCCAGCAGATGTTGGCAATTTGATCTCTGGTTCCTCTTCCTTTTCAAATCCAGCTTGAACACCTGGAAGTTCACAGTTCACATACTGTTGAAGCCTGATTTGGAGAATTTTGAGCAGTACTTTACTTGCATGTGAGATGAGTGCAATTGTGCAGTAGTTTGAACATTCTTTGGCATTGCCTTTCTTTGGGATTAGAATGAAAACTGACGTTTTTCAGTACTGTGGCCACTGCTGAGTTTTCCAAATTTGCTGGCATACTGAGTGCAGCCCTTTCACAACATCATCTTTTAGGATTTGAAACAGTTCAACTGAATTCCATCTCTTCCACTAGCTTTGTTTGTAGTGATGCTTCCTAGGGCCCACTTCCCTTCGCATTCCAGGATGTCTGGCTCTAGGTGAGTGATCACACCATCAAATTCAAAGCAATATGACTATGATATTTTGAAAAAAATCCTACTACATTAAAAGTTCAAGGGGGATACACATCAAACCGTACAGTGGTAGCCTCTGTGAGTGGTAAGACTTTCATTTCCCTCTCTACACTCCATATATATGTGTGGTTTGACTATTTTTCATTCATATTACTTGATTTTTTTAATGTACCAAAAAAAGAGAGAAAACCAACTGAAAGCTTGCTAATCAGAACAGGCATCCAAAACACAAAATACGGATGAGGAACATGGGGAAAGTAAGATAAAAAAGGAAATGTAAGAGTAGTTAAGTTGATATAAAATGAAATCTGCTTTACAGCAGAATTACATTCAAAATTTAAACAACTACATTCTAAAACAAAACAAAACCCACTTATAATTTAGCTTTCCTCTGATGACCATCTCTCAGTTAAGGACCAGATAAAAGAGCTAACTTTAGAGTTCAGATAGTGGGGAAAACTCTGCATCTTTGAAAACACGTCACAAAGTGATATGACATGACACCATGAGAGGGACAGCAACTGAGGCAAACTGAGAAAACACAAGTAAATGTCTCCCATCTCGTGCTTGCCCTGGGACAGATGCTCAGAGGAGAATTACAAGTAGGAACATTTGCACTATTTTAACAGCCATGTCTTTCTTGCTCTCTTTTATTCAAGCTTAGTTTAAATGACCTAAATTAAAAATGTAGTGACTCCACTGCACTCTCTTTGATCCAACCCAGAGGGCTGGTTGTAAAGACTGTCAGTTAATATTCCACACTCTCCCACAAAAGCTTCAGCTCCATATTTCCAACTACACTAACAATATTTGCATTGGGATGTTCTCTGCCCCCATTCTTGCTTTCAGGAATGAGATTCCTGTCCTTTTGTCTCTGTCCTTGAACCTAGCACCTAAACCGAAAAGCCTCACCAAACAGTGTCCAATTCCTCCCTGACATTGAGTGTTGGATTTCCATTATAAAGCTGTCCACTGATCTTCACTGACTGCCTGCCCTGCTCTCATCATATAAACATCATGGACCTCACACTTGACATCATTCTCACTTTATAGTACCCACATCCTGCTTGTCTTTTTTTCCTGGACTTATTTCCTCATCTTAGTTTGTGTTTCAAATTCACTTCCAATCTCATTTCCAAACTGGATCTTCACACACTCACTAATCTGGTTACTACAAGAACAGAACCAAGTTGGAATTAAAGAACTCAACCATTTTAATATGTCACTGAAGACAATATGAAATTTACTGTTCTAGGAATCTTCATAAATTATACCATTCATTCTAACTGGAAAGCGATCAACGGACTGAGCCAGAGAACACCTACTGGCTTAAAATGAAAGGTTTTTACACTCTCAAAAAGGCTGAGAGTTGTTAAAAATATGTAACTCTATACCAAGGAACATTTACTGAAGGTCTATGATTCAGGCATAACCTAGCATTTCCCTCACAACAAAGTATTATCCTCACTTTATAATATAGATATTAAGAAATTAAATGGTTTTTCAACCTGTGAAAATAAGCAATGGAAACTGGGAGTCAAATACATGTTCTTTTCACTCCCCCCCAGAGTTCATGTTTACTGCTGACTCTTAACGAACAAAAGAGGAATATACAAGTTATAAACACATGGAAACCAATTACCTACTAAATCAACAATTCTCAAACTATCTGGTATCAAAACCCTTTCACATACTTAAAACCTGAAGACTCAAAGAGCTTTTTTATGTTGGTTCTATCAATATTTACCACGGAAATTAAAGGTAAGAAAATGTTAGGACATTATTAGTTCAATTAAATATAATCACATTTAAGCCAATATGTTTTAACATATTTTAAGTGAAAATTATATTTGCTAAAACAAAACATTAGCGAAAAGAGTAGGATTATTTTAATTTTTGCATATCTTTTTAAAATGTCCGACTATTTAATAGAAGGTGGATTCTCATATCTGTTTCCGCATTTACTGTATTACAACATTGTTTTGGGCTTCCCTCATAGCTCAGTCAGTAAAGAGTCTGCCTGCAATGCGGGAGACCAGGGTTCGATTCCTGGGTCGGGAAGATCCCCTGGAGAAGGAAATGGCAATCCACTCCACTATTCTTGCCTGGAAAATCCCATGGACAGAGGAGGCTAGCGGGCTACAGTCCATGGGGTCGCAAGAGTCGGGCACGACTTAGCAACTAAACCACCACCACCATTGTTTTGGCTGAAAAGAAAACCTGGTTTCACATAAATGCATAGCTGGAAAAGGGAAAGAGTATTTTTAAAGTGTTTTCAGATAACTGTGGATTCTTTTTTGGTACTACACCAAAACATGACAAGCTGTAGAGTTTCTTAAAGACTAGTTTCTAATGTGGAATCTAATGTGGAATCTAAAACTAGTTTCTAATGTGGAATGAACTTTTCCATATTGCTTTAAATATTAAAAATCATTGGCCCAAGTATTTTTAATTTCAGGAATGATGAGTGTAAATAAGCCTGCTGCAAATCCTCTCTCCGACCGATCATAACTAAAATCTCCATGAAAAAAATGCAAAGAATCAGCTACCTAAGGATTCTGGGAAGTATACAATAGGTAGCTTGGAGAGGAAAATAAATTTGGAAAAAAGATCAATACATAAATTTCTCTTTGAATACATAAAGTTCCTTTGAAATTTGACTGAACAATAAATTTCCTTTTGGTCATCACCCCACCACACACACACTTTATTTTTTAGCTTTGACCTAAAACTAAGCAGAACAGGAAATTGTGTAGCAGGTACAATAAGGAAAAACTTCAGATGGAAGAGAAGCTACCCGGCCAAAGCACTGGGGGAAAAGGCTCTTGAAAGCCAGAGTGGGTAAGTTAAGTCCCTGAGGTTGTTTTCTTCTTTTCCTTCTCTCCCAGCCCTGTCCCAAGGCCAGCAACAGTGCATCTGCATTACTGCCACAATGGTGGAGATAGCATATACATTAAGACCCTGAGAGGGGACTTTCCTGGCAGCCCAGAGGTTAAGATTCTGTGCTCCCAATGCAGGGAATGTGGGTTTGAGTCCTGGTCATGGAACTAGCATCCCACATGCTGTGCAGCACAATCAAAAGAAAAATAATTTTTCTTAAAAAAGAACCTAAAGGGACACCTATGCTTTCTCGAACCACTTCACCCTGAAGGCAGGCACAGTTGTGCCCAAAACTGAGCAACAACACGGGAGAACTGAAACTGTACATGTTGTTGCTTCAGTCGCTAAGTCGTGTCCAGCTCTTTGAGACCCCGTGGACTGCAGCACACCAGGCTTCCCTGTCCCCATCTCTTTCTCCCCGAATTTGTTCAAACTCACGCCCACTGAGCCAGTGATGTCAACCAACCATCTTATCCTCTGTCATTCCTGTTTCCTCCTGCCTTCAATCTTTCACAGCATCAGGGTGTTTTCCAATGAGTCAGCTCCTCACATCTGGTGGCCAAAGTATTAGAGCTTCAGCATCAGTCCTTTCAATGAATATTCAGGGCTGATTTCCTTTAGGATTGAATGGCTTGATCTCCTTGCTGTCCAAAGGACTCTCAACAGTCTTCTCCAGCACCACAATTCGAAAGCATCAAATCTTCAGTGCTCAGACGTCTAGTAAGAGAACCCAACTTTTCTGGGTACAGGAACTGGAGAACATGGGGAAAACTCCCATGAAAGAAGAGCAGAAGGATGTAATCTATGACAAAGACTTCTTCTTGACCAAATTCTAGTCAGGCTCCTCTGAACTCTCTTCTTGACTAGGCCTCAAACTTTATAAAAACTGCAGACTCTCAGCATAAATGATTTGTCATAAATGACTTCTCACACTAACAGACTTGAACAAACACTAGGATAGTTTCCAACAACTTATGGCTCCATCCCTGAGATGACTCCTCCAGCCCCCTTAATTTCCTGCCTGAGAAAGTTCAATGTTGCCAGAAGAATTTACTGTTTGTAAATTGTCATCCAGCTAAAACTTGATGACAGGCCCCTGAAATCCCTCTTAAAGCAGTTACTTTAGAAAGCTTGCAATTATAAATATTTCCTCTGCCCCCTTGAGAGATAAATTGTCTACCACCTAAAACTGCCCTTTAAGGACCGCAGAGTGATCTGCTTAAAACGCAAACATTCAAGAAGATAATTCCAATTTCTGTTCCCAGACCCTGTAGGAAGATAGGGACTTAACTTTGGTGAGTGCCTTGCTCTAACTTGGGCTTCCCTGGTGGCCCACTCTAGTATTCTGGCCTGGAGAATTCCATGGACAGAGGAGGCTGGTGGGCTACAGTCCAAAGGGTCACAAAGAGTCGAACATGACTGAGACTTTCACTTAGCTCTAAAAGCTGCACCACTGCCTCTGTTATAAAGAGAAATTTATTTCTCCTCTGGATAAGTAACAATTACAAACTCAGGTTCCCCTAGGTATATGGACCAACTGCACTTCAACACCACTTGATGCCTTTCCCTTAGCACACTCCAGTTTTTAAAAAGTCTCTTGCCTTTTGTTTTGACAAAGTTGAATTCTCTCTTCCCTATTGTAATATTTATTGAATAAAAGCTATCTTTAACACTTCAACTAGTATTGTTGTGAATCTTTAATATCTATAATTCTAGTTATGGACCAACTTAAGTACTAAACCTCCACCAAGTTGGACATTCATGGAATTTCCAAAGAAGCATTACGAAAGCAATGAGAAATGAAATACAAAATAAATGCCGCCCAAGCCCAGTCCATCCCTGACTGGTGCATAGAGCAAACAGATGCAATCAGTACAGCAAAGGTTTAGAAACAAACTGATATTGGAACTACTGTCCATAAAAACCCAAGCAAAAACTGCTCTGAACCTAACCAGATTGATGCCTGCTTAAACAACAGCAACTTCTCCAAAGAATTTTAACAGGATCCATATTCTCACAACGTTAACACTCAAAATGTCCAGTATATAACCCCAAATTACCCAACATACCAAGAAGCAGGAAAATTTGGCCGAAAATTGGAAGAAAAGGACAACCAATAGATGCCAACCAATAAATAACCCAGATGTTGGACTTATCAAAAATCTTAAAGTAGCCAATATAACCGTGTTCCATTAGTAAAGGTAAAAACTCAAATGGAAAGATAAATCTGAGAAGCTGCTATTAAACAGAATCAAATGTAAATTTTAGAATTAACAAATCACAATATCTGAAATAAAAACTTCACTGGATAGAATGCAGAATCAAGATGGCAGGTGTACTCATTTTCTATGACTGCTATAACAAACTGGGTGGTTTAAAAATAACGGAAATTTATTCTGTCACAGATCTGAAGGTCTCAACCAAGGATACAATCAAGAAGTCTGAAATTAAGGTGCTGACAGAGCTGTACTATCTCTGAAGACTCTAGGGAACAACCTGTACTTTGCCTCTTTCAGCTTTTGGTGGCTGCAAACATTCCTTGTGACTGCATCATTCTACCCCTGCGGTTATACTGCCCCCTCCTCTTCTGTCTAGCAAACCTCCCTCTGCCTTGGTCTTATAAGCATACTTGTCATGGGATTTACAGTTTAACAGATAATCCAGGAATTTATCCTCCTCTCAAAATTCTCAAATTAATTCATCACACCATTTATCACATAAGGTAATATTCACAAATTCCAGAGATTAGGAAATGAACATATCTTTTTAAAGGGTTCCATTCACTAAAATACCACAAAGGGAAAACTATGTAAACCTGAGACAGATCAATAAAAATTATCCAATCTGAAGAACAGAGAGGGGAAAATATTTTTGAAAAAGAAAAAAACAGGGCTTCAGGGACCAATGGGACAATATCAAAAAAAGCTATTCATGTCTTTGGAAACCCTAAAGAAAAGCTACTGGTGCAGAAAAAAATACTTGGAAGAAACAGCAGTTGAAACTTTCCAAAAGTTAGCAAAAGTCATGAACTTATAGATTCAAGAAAATAAGCAAACCCAAACAGGATAAATTCAAATCACGTCCAAGCCCATTATAATCTAACTGCTAAAAAACAATAAATAAAAGAAAAATCTTGAAAGCAGCCAGAGAAAAACAACATATTACATACAAGTCAGTGGTTCTCAACTGGGGCTTATTTCACATCCCTGGGGATATGTTACAATGTCCAGAGTCATTTTTTATTATCATTGCTCGGGGCGGGGGTGGGGGGGGTGGAGGGGCGGGAGAGGCAGGGGTGCTAATGGGTATAGGCTAGAGATACTGCTAAACATCCTATGATGAACAGGATAGGACTCCACAACAAGAAATTATCCTGTCCAAAGTACTAAAGTTGAAAAATCCTGATATAGGGAGCAATTTGAATGAAATGACTTTTCATCAGAAACCATGAACCATATCTAAAAATGCTGGAAGAAAACAACTGAAATCCAGAATTCTATATTCAGTGAAAATATCCTTCAGGAATGAAATGAAATAAGATATTCCCAGATGAAGCAAAATCATGTCATTTTGTTGCCAACACTCCAGCTCTAAAAGAAACTTAAAGGAAAGTTTCTAGGCTAAAACTGGTTTAAAAAAAAAAAAAAAAACAGTATCAGAGCGAAATCAAACTTCAGGAATGATGGAGGAGCAATAAAAATGGGAAATATCTAGGTGAATATAAGAAGATTAATTTTCATCTCTTAAGATCTTCAAAATACACACAGCTCTTGAAAGGGAATATTAATAACATTTACATGGGGGGGCGCTTTCAACCTATATATGTACAATTCATATGACAATTATCATGTAAGTGGATAGGGCAATGGAGCTTAAACTGTTGTTAAGGCTTTATGTTCTACCTTAAGTTGTAAAATATAAACTTAAAAGATATACGGGGAGGTGGGGGGGTGGGGGTGGGGGAAGAAGGAGTAAAAGTGTTAGTCACTCAGTCGCATTCAACTCTGCAACCCCATGAACCGTACAGCCCACCAGGCTCCTCTGTCCACGGAATTCTCCAGTTAAGAATACTGAAGTGGGCTGCCATTTCCTTCTCCAGAGGGTCTTCCTGACCCACGTGGGTCTCTCACACTGCAGATAGATTCCTTATCAACTGAGTCACCAGGGAAGTATGTCTAATTTAATATACTATATTTAATAATATGGGTGAAATTAAATATTAAATATATGGTATATTAAATTAGACATAATCTTTAGAGCAACTATTAAAAAGAGGGACAAAGAGATATAGCCAAAAACATTAAAACAGATATTAAAAAAATACTCAATCGGGAAAATGGGAACAAAAAACACAAGAAACAAACAGTAACACACATTAAAACTCAAACATATCAATAATTATATAAATGACCTACATGATTAAATTAACAAATAAGACACAACTGTTACCAAAAATCCATTTCAAATATGATGCTGTACAGATTAAAAGTAAAAGGATCAAGCATATATTATTTCAGAAGAAAGCCATAGTGGCTATATTAATGTCTAACCATATTTCAGAATAAAAATTACCAGGGGCTTCCCAGGTAGCTCAGAGGCAAAGAACCCACCTGCCAATGCAGGAGATATGGGTTCGATCCCTGGGCCTGGAAGACACCCTGGAGAAAGAAATGGGAACTCACTCTAATATTCTGTAGATCTGGTAGACAGAGTGCCTGAAAAACTATGGACAGAGATTCGTTAACACTGTACAGGACTCAGGGACCAAAACCATTCCAAAGAAAAAGAAATGTATAAAGGCAAAAAATGGTTGTCTGAGGAGGCTTTACACACAGCTGGGGAAAGAAGAGAAACAAAAAGCAAGGGAGACAGGGAAAGATATACCCAACTGAATGCAGACTTTCAGAGAATAGCAAAGACAGATAAGAAAGCCTTCTTAAATGAACAGTACAAAGAAGTAGAGGAAACAATAGAATGGGAAAAACCAGAGATCTCTTCAAGAAAATTGGAAATATCAAGGGAAGGGAACATTTCATGCAAGGATGGGCATGATAAAGGACAGAAACAGTAAGGACCTAACAGAAGTAGAAGTGATTAAAAAGATGTGGCAAGAATACACAGAAGAACTATATTAAAAAGTTCTTAATGACCCAGATAACCACAATGATAAGGTCACTCACCTAAAGCCTGACATCCTGGTGTCTGAAGTCAAGTGGGCCTTAGGAAGCTGTATGACAAACCAGGCTAGTGGAGGTGATGGAATTCCAGCTAAGCCATTTCAAACCCTAAAAGATGATGATGTTAAAGTGCTGCACTCAACATGTCAGCAAATTTGGAAAACCCAACAGTAGCCACAGGACTGGAAAAGGTCAGTTTTCATTCCAATCCCAAAGAAGGGCAGTACCAAAGAATGTACAAACTACCATACAACTGTGCTTATTTCACATGCTAGTAAGGTTATGCTCAAACGCCTTCAAGCTAAGCTTCAACAGTACATGAACTGAGAAATTCCAGATGTACAAGCTAGATTTCAAAGAGACAGAGGAACCAGATATCAAACTGCCAACATTCATTGGCTCAGAGAAAGCAAGAGAATTCCAGAAAAATATCTACTTCTGCTTCACTGACTACTCTAAAGCCTTTGACTGTGTGGATCTCAACAAACTGCAGAAAATTCTTAAAGAGATGAGAATACAAGACCATCTTACCTTTCTCCTGAGAAGCCTGTATGAAGGTCAAGAAGCAAAGTCACAACTAGACACAGAACAACAGACTGGTTCAAAATTGGGATAGGAGTTAAGACATGGCTGTATACCGACACCCTACTTATTTAACTTACATGCAGAGTACATCACTTAAAATGCTGGGCTGGATGAATCACAAGCTGGAATCAAGATTGCTGGGAGAACCTCAGATACGTAGATAATACCACTCCAATGGCAGACAGCAAAAAGGAACTAAAGAGCCTCTTGATGGGAGTGAAAGAAAAGAGTGAAAAAGCTGGCTTAAAACTCAACATTCAAAAAACGAAGATCATGGCATCCAGTCCCATCATGCATGACAAAGAGATGGTGAAACAATGGAAACAGTGACAGAGTTTATTTTCTTGGGCTCCAAACAAATTCACTATGAACAGTGACTGCAGCCATGAAATTAAGATGCTTGCTCCTTGGAAAAAAAGCTATGACAAACTACACAGCATACTAAAAAGCAAAAACATCACTTTGCCAACAAGGTCTGTAGAGTCAAAGCTATGGTTTTTCCACTAGTCATGTATGGATGTGAGAGTTGGACCATAAAGAAAGCTGAGTGCCGAAGAACTGATTCGTTCTAACTGTGGTGCTGGGGAAGACTCTTGAGAGTCCCTTGGACTGACTGCAAGATTAAACCAGTCAATTCTAAAGGAAATCAACCCTGAATATTCATTGGAAGGACTGATGATGAATCTGAAGCTCCAATAGTTTAGCCACTTGATGTGAAGAACTGACTCAATGAAAAAGACCCTGATGCTGGGAAAAGACTGAAGGCAAAAGGAGAAGAGGGTGGCAGAGGATGAGTTGGTTAAATAGCATCACTGACTCAATGGACATAAATCTGAGCAAACTTCAGGAGGTGGTGAAGGACAGGGAAGCTGGGCATGCTATAGTCCATGGGGTCGTAAAGAGTTGGACACCACTTAGCAACTGAACAACAGCAAAACAAGAGTTCCAAAATATATGAAGCTAAAACTACTAAAACTGAAAGAAGTAAAGAAATTCACCATTTTCCTTGGGGACTGTAACACTATTCTTGATAATACAGAAAACAAGAAGACAGAAAAGCAGCAAAGATACAGAAGATCTAAACATCAGCCCTCTGAATCTAATTGAAAATTATACTCAACAACAGCAACATACATACACTTCAAGTACACCAAGACAGACCATATTCTGGACCATAAAACAAACAATAAATGTAAAATAACTGAAATCACAAAGCATATGTTCTCTGACCATGAAGGAATTAAACTGGAAATCAGGAATAGAAAGGTAACTGGAAAAATCTCTAAACATTTGGAAATTACACAACACAATTCTAAATAATTCATGCACCAAAGGGTCTTATCAAAAGAAACTAGAAAATATTTCTAACTGAATGAATATGAAAACACAACAAATGAAAATTTGCTGGATGAAGCTAAAGCACTGCTTGGAAGGAAATTTATAGCAGTAAAATGCTTGGAAGGAAATTTATAGCAGTAAAATGCTATTACAAGAGGTATGAAAAGAAGATCTCAAATCAATAATGTAAGCTTCTACCCTAAGAAACTAGAAAAAGAAGAACACACTAAACCCAAAGGAAACAGAACAACTTAATGATCAGAAATCAATGAAACTGAAACAAAATAAAAATGAATGTGGGAGACTTGGGTTCAATGCCTGTGTCGGGAAGATCCCCCTGGAGGAGGAAAATAGAAACCCACTCTAGTATTCTTACCTGGAGAATCCCATGGACAGAGGAGTCTGGCTGGCTACAGTCCATGAGGTTGCAAAGAGTCAGATACAACTGAGAGACTAACACTTACTTACTTACTCTGAAACCAAAAGGGTGTTCTTTGAAATGATCAAGAAAATTGCTAACTTTCTAGCAAGAATGACCAAGATGACAACTTGTTTGTGTTTTATTGTTCAGTGGAAGGTAGAACTTTTGAGGATGAAATTGAACTATTTGGCTGATGCTATTTCCAAACAATGTGCAGAACCAGCAGTATGGCTTCTCTTGAATGCTAATACTCAAATGCCAAGTAGAGAAATAAAGATGGAATTGTTATTCAAGTGGTAAACAGAAATGTAAATGTTAAGTTGAAAAACTCTCGGCCTATATATATTGGAAAAAATGAGAAAGCACTATGTTCAGAACAGAACACTAAGGTTGTGGCCAAGGACCCCCTGATAAAGAGATTAGTACGGGTGTGAAATCAGACTTAATTAGACACCCAAGCAGGAAACAGCCAATTTGAACTGAAAGAAGAAGAAAGATTGTCAGTTTTCTTAGAAGACTTTTACAGGATGGGACCACAACCTATTCAGTTGGGAACTTGGGACATTCTTCAAGACATGAGAACAAGGACACCAAAGGCGACTCTGAAATCATGAAGGCTGCCCCCCTAGTTTCCAAAGAGGAGGCTATTACCTGGGTTTCAGCAGGCCTGACAAAGACTCCCAGCCCAAAGCCATGGGGGCCAGGCCAGTAGAACCACTAGTATGTGAGATTTCATACACTAAATTATTATTTAATAATAAATGCTTTGCCACTGATTATCAAATTAATATATTTAATTAAATGTTAAATATTTAATATGTAAATGGAAAAATTTTTTTAATATTCTTTTTTCTTTCTGGCCACACTGTACAGTATGTGGGATCTTAGTTCCCAACCAGGGATTGAACCCGTGCCCCCAGCACTGGAACCATAGAATCTTAACCACTGGACCACCAGGAAGTTCCAGAATAGACAAAATATTTGAACAGATACTTCACCAAAGAAAACAGAGCATATAAACATATGAAAAGATCTTCAATATCATTAGTTATTACAGAAATGCAAATTAAACCCACAAAACGCTATCACCACACAGCTATTAAATGGCTTAAAAAGAGAAGAGAGGTAAAGAAGGAAGGAAGGAAGGAAAGAAAGGGAAAGAGGGAGCAAGGAAAGCAAGTGAAACAGAGAAAGAAGGGACACAAAAACTGACAAGAATAGGTGTGAACGAGGCTGCAGAGCAGCTGGAATCCCTACACTGCTTGTTGGAATGCAAAACAGCACAGCCACTATGGCAAACAGTCTGGCAGCTTCTCACAGAATTAAACATAACTTACCATAGGACACAGCGATCTCACCGAGTCAGACTCAAAAGGTTACATATGACATTCTGGAAAAGGCAAAACGAATGTGAACAAAGACTAGATCAGTGGCTGTCACAAGTTAATGATGGGAAGAGAGTATGACTACAAAGCAAGAAGGAAATTGTTTTTTCTTGAGCAGGTGAAGGAACTGTTCTGTACTAACACTCTGGTGTCACATCACTATGATTACATCACTCCAAGTATATGCCAAATCTCATTTATACCCCAAAGTGTGAATCCTACTGTATGCAAACTAAAATAAATATACAGCAGAAAACATTAATTGGTTCGCCTTAAATGTAACTATTTTTACTCACATATGGTATTGTATCATCACTCAATATACAGTCACCAAGTTTTGCAGATCTTCCAAATTCTGACATCTTTATAACACTGCATTTTAAGCAGTCTCTAGTAATTTCAGAGTGGAAATAGAAACTGAACATCTCAGTCTAATGAAAACAGTTTGGGCCTTATGAACTCCCTGCGGTCCACTCTAGGAACGCTGTTGCTGTTGTTACTGTTGTTCAGCCGCTAAGTCAGGTCTGACTCTTTGCGACCCCATGACTAGAGCCCACCAGGCTCCTCTGGGTTCTCTGCCACTGAGCCACCAGGGAAGCCCCTTTAGAGAACTGCTTATCTAAACGTGGGAACATCAAGCCAAACACCTAAAAATAAGCTCTTCCCAATCTACTTTTATAAATTCATTAGGTTTATCTATATATTAATGACACTAAGTCATGTTAACAATCTTCATATTGTGCAGGATATGTACACAGTGAGAAAGGGTAATGTTTGCTACATGTTTGAGTGCTCAGTCACTTCAGTCATATCCAATCCTTGCAACCCCATGTGACTGTGGCCCGCCAGGCTCCTCTGTCCATGAGATTCTACAGGCAAGAATACTGGAGTGGGTTGCCGTGCCTTCCTCCAGGGGATCTTCGGGACCCAGGAAATGAACCCGTATCTCCAGCATGTGCAGGCGGATTCTTTACCACTAGCGCCACCTGGGAAGCTCTTGCTATGTATATGTGAAGTGAAGTGAAGTTGCTAAGTTGTGTCCGACTCTTTGCGACCCCATGGACTGCAGCCTATCAGGCTCCTCTGTGCATGGGATTCTCCAGGCAACAGTACTGGAGTGGGTTGCCATTTCCTTCTCCACTATGCTACTGCTAAGTCACTTCAGTCATGTCCGACTCTGTGTGACCCCATCCCTGGGATTCTCCAGGCAAGAACACTGGAGTGGGTTGCCATTTCCTTCTCCAATGCATAAAAGTGAAAAGTGAAAGTGAAGTCGCTCAGTCATGTCTGACTCTTCGTAACCCCATGAACTGCAGCCTACCAGGCTCCTCCATCCATGGGATTTTCCAGACAAGAGTACTGGAGTGGGGTGCCATTGCCTTCTCCTGCTATGTATATAGATGATGATAAATATAGATCATGATAAATATGACCATTTGGGGGAAGCCAGTTATTATTTTCCAAGGAAAAAGTAAAGAACCAGATAGTGATTCTAAAGGGAAATCTCCCATGCTAATACAAATGCAACTTGAGAAATCTACTGTACTTTAGCACATAACTTGACAACTTCCTGTTTCTGATAAAAATCAGCAGAGTGACAATACCCAAGTGACTCGCTCCGGAAGTTAGGTTGGGCTAAAGATCTCTCAGTAAACAATGAATAAGGGGAAATCCCCAAATAACTAACTTCAATATGTTCATCCTGAAAGACTCCCAGTATGTCTAGGGGGGTTACTGGGATGATATCCTTTTCCCTACAGACTAAAACCTGAGAACATGTATACTCAGAGTAACCATCACCACGTGGAACCTGGCAATGAAGCTGAGAGGCAAATAAAGATTAGGTTTCATTCTTTGAGCCTCTAAACCTAATCATTCTTCTATCTAGAATGTATCTCTGAATTTTTCATTTCGCAAGCAAAAAAGTACCTTTCTGTTAAAAACAAACTAAAAGGATCAACATATAAGAATGATAGGCATCCGAACTGACTGGAAAAAAAAAAAGTATTAAATTTAAAGGAGAAAAGAATAGTATAAGAAAGAAGACTTCAGATGGAAGAAAAATGAACAAAAACAAGAATATAGAAAGCCAGACGAGGATTAAGGAAACTCTAACACTAGCAAGTATAGATACTTTCAGATTTAACAATTTTGTGTATATGTGTGCCTGGACATGTACATATAAACACTTTGCAATAGGTTAATGAAAGCTAACACTGAATACTATGTGGTGCTTATAAACAACCAAATCACTGATTTTACCAAGCTTTCACTTGTAAACATTTGCCAGGTTTTTTTTTTTTTTTTTGAGGTCCTACTGTGTGCCAAGCACAGTGTCAGTGAACCAGCTTATAAAACTAAAGCTGTCCTGGAAGAGCTTACAGACTAGTGGGAAAAGTTTTACTTCTTGTTACCATTATTTTACCTATAATGCTGACTTATCTTAAACACATTTCACTTCCAATCAGCATCACAAACTATGCCAACTGCATGCATAAATTAGGTCCAGTGTGTTGCTACCATTTATACATTTATCTGGGCTTCCATGGTGACTTAGCCTCTCTTTTCACTTTATGAACTCTGCGCTGCCAGAACACACCTATTTTAAAATGCAATATAAAAACATATGGCCTGTCTTGAATTCCAAAGTCCTAAAAAAACAAAAAATATAATGGTCCTAAGAAGGCAAGCTTGGTATCAGGTTAAAACAGGACAGATCCAGAGGAGCAGCGTAACAGGTTTATACTTACTAGTTCTAAGACAGAGGCTGTATATTCTGGCTTCATTTTCCTCACACAGGGTAATGCGAAAAAGGAAACTACTAATAGCTGGAGGAGAGCTTTTCTACTCCATGAGTCATCCATCCTGGAGGTGCTGGTAAATACAAACTATCTTCCTGAGACATGGAAGGAGGCATTTTACTCAGCCTTGTCTGACTCTAACCCCTAACTGCTGAGGGAAAGGACTCTCAAAAAGAAACATGTTCTTTTTCCAAAAAGAATGGAGCTGAACTAGCTGACTCCGCCCTCAAAAACAAAAAAGGAGTCAGAAAGAGACCAGTTTTACTTGACTATGACAGTAAAACACCTGATTTATCTCATGTCTTTTTTACAATTATCTCTCAACTTCCTCCACACTGGTATGTGTGCTGTAACACAGAAGAAATGAGGATTGTCTATAGATTCTCTAACTCTTCAGCCAAGATTGAGAGAATCCCAGGTGGTTGTGTAAGTGAACACAACTTTAGAAGCACAAAGGAAAATCTACACTCTCTGATTCAAGGGAAAAGAATTGGAAACAGTACAAGCCTGACATCAGTACACCCTACACTGTTCTCAGAAAGTGAAGCAATGCTCCACAAGTGCTCACAAACTGAGATAACTGCACACAGAGGGCTAGGTCTTAAGGGACAATTCTCTTCTACCATCACCCCACCTAGCTTCCTCAGGCTATCCCTCATTGTTGGGCTGGGAGGTACCTCTTAGTCTTATTTCACATTTTAAATCATGTTCATATATTATGCTGATAAATAAGGATCTTGCAAGTGCAAGGTCTGCACCTAAGAATGAGTACTTCCTTCAATTCTGTATCCTAGGCAACTTAGTTGCTTGTCTCACCATAGTTCCAGTCCTGCTTGACTGCTCCGTGAATAAAATATGCTTATAATACATTCAATTTCATTTTTAACCACACACTTGGGTTCTAAACATTGCTCAGTCATTAGCTATGACTCAGGGAATGTCACATCAACCTCCAGGAAACTCCATTTCCTTATCTGTAAAATAAGGGAACTGAATAAGATAAAATCAAAAAGTCTTTTTCTGAGCATCAAAATTATGATCTAAGTTTCCCCTTAAATGGCCTAAACAAGACCATATTTATCTTGTGTTTTTAACTTTTTTTCATTATATTAACCACCTCAATATTCCACTCCTTACTCTTTAGTATACTCTAATTATTGTACGTCTTAAAAGTGTCACCTGAAGTTGTACATATTTCCAAAAGAGTATGGAACACACAGCACATAGGAATGTACAGTATAAATAAGGTTTAGATTGCATCATCACTTTTACCATATTTATGGTAAAATTTACCAACCATATTCTCCTGACATACACCAAACTCGTGGTCACCTGAAATTCCAGCCTATTTAACATGCAATTAATCATAACATTTGGGCATCTTTCACATTAACTGCTGCACTTAATTCTACTTTCCCCTCAAGGCCTCCATGTGTAATTTTCATTCAAAAATAGATTTAGGACTTCACTCAGAGGTCACCTCACATTTGCCAGAATGGCTATTATCAAAAGGACAAATAAGTACTGGTGAAGATGTAGAGAAAATGGAAACCTTATGCACTTGTTGGTAGAAATGTAAATTGGTACAGCCACTACAGAAAACAGTATCAAGGTTCCTCAAAAACCTACAAATAGAACTACTATATGACCCAGCATTTTGACTACTGGGTATTTACCTAAAGTAAATCAAAACACTAACTTAGAAAGATATATACATCTCTATGTTGACTGCAGCATTGTTATCATTATTTTTTGCAGCATTATTTATAAGAGTCAAGATATGGAAACTAAGACCAACAGGTGAGGGGATAAAGAAGATGTGGTATATATGTATGTGTACACACACACACACACACACAAGAACATTACTCAGCCATATAAAAGATGAAATCTTGCATTTGCAACATGGATGGACCTAAGAGGGTATGATGCTAAGGGAAGTCAGTCAGACAGAGAAAGACAAATACTGAATGGTTTCACTTATGTGCAGACTCTAGAAAACAAACGAACCAACAGAACAACAGAAAAATATAGAAAGCAAACAGGTTGTTGCCAGAGGAGAGGGGTGGGGGGAACAGGAGAAGTGAGGGAGATTAAGAGGTATAAATTCTCAGTTACAAAATAAATGAGTCACAGATATGAAATATAGTATGGGAAATATGTCAAGAATTAATGTAATACCTTGGTATGGTGGCAGATGACAACGACTTAATCACGATCGTTTTGAAATATACAGAAATATGAATCACTATGCTGTGTATCAGAGACATATAGTGTTGTAGGTCAATTATACTTCAAAAACGAACTCAGAAAAAGAGACCAGTTTTGTGGCTACCAGAGGGGTTGGGGGAGAGGGAATTGGAGGAAGGCAGTCAAAAGGTACAAACTTTCAGTTACAAGATAAGTAAGTACTAGGACATAATGTAAAACATGATAATTAACACTGCTGCAAGTTATAGATGAACACTGTTAAGAGAGTAAATCTAAGAGCTCTCATCACAAGGAAAATTTTTTTTCTCTTTTTTAATGTTGCATCTATATGAGATGATGGATATTCACTAAACCTACTCTGCTAATCATCTCATTTATATGTCAAATCACTACACTGTACACCTTAAATTTACATAGCACTCAATTTCAATTATATCTCAATAAAACAGGGAGGAAAGTTTAAGATGGTAAATCTTGTATTATATGCATTTTACTACAATATTAAAAATTTGGGGGCAAAGTTATATATTGGGTTGGCCAGAAAGTTCATTCAGGTTTTTCTGTAAAATGCTGTGGAAAAACCAAACTTACTTTTTGGTCAACCCAATAGATTTAAACTTCCTAGGTCTAAATATTTCCCTTTTATCAGTTTCTGTTTAATTATTAAATTGTAAATGACCTACTCTCCGTGCTACAGCCACAGTAATCCGAGCTTTAAAGTCCCCTACTCAAAATCCTTCAATGCTTCCTCCTAGCCCTAAAAATAAAACCACCTTCATATAGACCTATCTTTCCATATTCTCACCTATGCTCCATCATAAAGATCCATGTTCTGCTCCCCCAATTTGGCATCCTTTAAAGATGTTTGTCTCTGCATTGCTCCTCCTTTGGAACCTAAATTCAAGAGTCATTTCTCTCATCATCAGATAAGGCGGATTTAGGTGCCTCTCCACTGTGCTCCCAGGTGGCACAGTGGGAATCTGCCTGTCAGTCAACGCAGGACACAGGTTCAGTCCTTGGGTCGGGAAGATTCCCTGGAGCAGGAAATGGCAACCTGCTCCAGTATTCTTGTCTGGAAAATTCCATGAACAGAGAAGCCTAGTGGGCTACAGTCTGATAGCTTACAGTGAACAGTGTCGGATTTGTGATCTCCGAAGATTTAACTTCAGGACCAGGGACCAGGCTTGATCACTCTGCTTTTTATGGCAGAGTTTTATTAAAGTATAAAAGGGGACAGAGAAAGCTTCTGACGTAAGACATCAGAAGGGGGATGGAAAGTGCTGCTTCTTGCTAATTTCAGCAAGCTGTTTCATGTCTGTTAGAAAGCCATTAATCAGATATGAGAGACACCTCAAGGCTGACGGAGTTTCACCAGGCCCCTCTCCCACAATATGCATTTTTGAGATAGGATGGCATGAGGTGTGTCATCCCCCAGCCATAAAACAATTGATATGAGTACTGGTTTGTTGAGCTATTATTAGACCAAGGTTTGAGAAAAGAAAAAGTTAGTCTTAGGTGGAACCATTTTGAAGAAAGGCAAATTCCAAAGCAAATACATAGTTTCATTAACATAGCTTAAGAAAAACATTTCCATAGAGAAACCTCCTTTTAATTTTGTATGGAGAAGGAAAAAAAAAATCTGACACTTGTAGTTTGTTTCCTCCTGCCGCTTAAGGGAGAGATAAAAAATGTCTGACACTTGCGGCCTATTTCCTCCATTTGGAGACCCCTGGGCCTTCCTGCCTGTTACCCTCTCAGGTCCACGGGGATTGCAAAAAGTTGGACACGACTGAGCATGCACACCAGGCAGGCCACTGTGCCCTTACACACTTTTTATTTATTAAGGCACTGAGTGTCCTGTCACTGAAACAGGCTGCTTAAATATTAAATAGAAGACCCAGAGGGATCGGGTGGAGAGGGAGGTGGGAGGGGGGACCGGGATGGGGAATACATGTAAATCCATGGCTAATTCATTTCAATGTATGACAAAAACTACTGTAGTGATGTAAAGTAATTAGCCTCCAACTAATAAAAATAAATGGAAAAAAAATATTAAATAGTATCTCCCCACCCAGCAAGTTCTTAGATGAACTAGCCAAAGTCTCATTTCACTTTGTATTCTTGGCACCTTAACAGAATACCATGTATGTGATAATTAAATTTACAGAATCAACATCATAAATTTAAGCTTCCTTCATATGGTATTCCATTCCTCAATACAAGTGCCCTTCCTCACTCAGCAAACTCCTGAATATCCTTTATGATCTCATTTATGTTTTTTTTTTTTCATTATTTCCCCATACATCTCTGAGCAGAGTTAGTCAATCCCTTCATTATGCATCTAACTTCTTCTCTTTATATACGTACGCTACAGAATCTGAAATCCTACTGTACACAGTTCTTACAATTTCTGTACCTCCATATGGCAGGAACCATTAGTTGTCTGCCTTTTTGTTTTCTTCTTCCTAAATAACAGAACTCCCCAACTGAGCTCAGCACATGGCAACCACAATAAAAAACATAATGTCAATTTGGACTTAGCTGTGACCATTTAAGTTTTACTCTCAAGTACCAGGCAGTTGGAGAAGACAATGGCAACCCTCTCCAGCTTTCGTCTGGAAAATCCCAGGGACGGTGGAGCCTGGTGGGCTGCCATCTATGGGGTCTCTAAGAGTCAGACACAACTGAGCGACTTCACTTTCACTTTTCAATTTCATACACTGGAGAAGGAAATGGCAACCCACTCCCGTGTTCTTGCTTGGAGAATCCTAGGGATGGCAGAGCCTGGTGGGCTGCCGTCTATGGGGTCACACAGAGTCGGACACGACTGAAGTGACTTAGCAGCAGTAGCAGCAGGCAGTTGTAGCGCGCCTCCCATAACAAGTAAGACACCCACCCCTATGTCTGGTTTTACTCGGTATCCTTAGCTCTGGTCTCCAGCATCAAGTGTGACTCTCAGGCTCTATGATCTTACAGGACATGAATTCAGGACCACCTCAACTATTTCCGTATCTAAATCCTGGTACAGCCAAGGCTTCAACCCCACTTTGCAAGTCTTACTTCTAATCTACTACTTACTCCCACATATAAATTCATCTCATTTTTTCAAACAAGGCTTTACCTTTTAAAATTCTTTCTCTTTTATCTATCATTGGTTTTATAGACCAAGTATATATTATCCATTCTAAAAACTTAATCCAACCAATTATTAAAACTATATGGGTCCCTGCAGATACTGGTGAAGAAATGTTAGTATGGTAAAGCCAAGAGGCTGTATAGGATATGCATGTACTTATTTTGTTGTTAAAAAGAAACACATGCTAAATACAAAAACCTTATCAACTGTTTTTCCTTCCTCCCTTCCCCCTTCCTTCCCTTCTTTTGCAGTTTTGAAGGGCAAAAGCTTCCAAATCTACTTTCAGAAACACCATCACTACTGAGACAGAAACAGTATTCATCACTGGATCACCCAGTTCTCTAGCATATTAGGTACCAAGGATCTAGTGACTGCGGCTGATGCCACATAAGGATTCGGTATCTGAAGCACTGAGGTCAATACGTAATTTTATATTTCCACTTTGTCATAAACTGGGTTATAAGTAGTATTCGATTATCAACTCATCCAAAAACAGAAAAAGAGAAGTAAAAGTGGTAAACAAATCAATGAAAAATTCAGTCTACTAGATATAAATGTGTTTAGCTCATTTGTAAGAAGTTATCAAATTTGATATAAAAATAAAATACAAAATTCAACTAAAAGCTGTTTATAGGAGAAACAGGCTGAAAATAAATTTTAAAATATTTTGGCAAACACCAACAGAAAAAAAATGATGCAGAAATCTTAATATCAGACAAAACAGTATTATGACAACATTAATAGGTATGGAGAGGTATGGTATGCAGTAAAAGAAGTATAAATAAACAGGAATTCCCTGGCTGTCCAGTGGTTAGGCTTCAGCACTTTCAGCACTATCAGGGCCTGGGTTCAATCCCTGGTCAGGGAACTAAGATTCACAAGCTGCACAGGGTGGCAAAAAATAAAAAAGCATAAATAAACTAATAAAATGCATCAAAACTTTATTCATACCTCACTCTTAAGTAAGGCAAAACTAATATAATTATAAGAAAAAAATCAATCTTCAACCACTGCATGAACTGATAATTTACTTGTATTAAAAACTGATAAATCAGAATAAGAATATAGAATAGATCCACAAAATTAACAAGTTTAATCTAACAGTTATATAGAAAACTTTCCACTAAACAAAAATACAACGATATAATTATTTTCAAGTACACATGGAACTAAAAAACTGATTACAGAGTCACAAAAAACACAAAATTTCAAAGAACTTATGTCTAAGATTACCTTCTCCGACCACAATATTGAAATCATCAATAAAACATCTTTTAAATCTTTTAAAACTTAAAAATGGGACTCCAAGGGACTTCCCTGGTGGCAGTGGCTAAGACTCTGTGCCCCCAATGCAGAGGGCCCAGGTTCAATACCTGGTCAGGGAACTAGATCCCACATGCCACAACTAAGAGTTTACATGCCATAACTGAAGACTCCATATGACACAACAAAGGTCGAACATCCTTTGTGTACCAACTAAGACCAGGTGCAGACAAATAAATAATTATTTTTTAAGAATGGATTCCTACACAAAAAATTTACAAGAAAATCATAATAGAAATGATACAATAAGACCAGGCAACAATAAAAGTATTATGCTATCCAAAGGTAGATCTCAGGTTATAGTTCTAATGCATTTATTACCCTATTAAGACAAAATATGCTTAATTAATACATTTTCAATTAAAAACTGTAAAAGAGAGCATAAACCTAAAGAAAGCATAGATGCATTAATCATGTTTTAAAATTGTCTGTATCTTTTAATGGGCTTCCCTGGTGGTTCAGTGGTAAAGAATCCCCTTCCAAAGTAGGAGATGCAAGTTTGATCCCTGGGCTGGGAAGATCCCCTGGAGAAGGAAATGGCAACCCAATCCAGTATTCCTGCCTGGGAAAACCCATGGACAAAGGATTCTGGCAGGCTACAGTCCGTGGGGTCAGGGTTGCAGAAGTCACTGGATACAACTCAGTGACTAAACAACAACGTATCTTTTAATGCTCGGATATGGCAGAGCCTTTAGGACCCAGGGAAGGACTGGCCCTCCAAGGATTACCTACCTAATCCCTAAGATAGCAAATAAACCCAGAAGCACATCTTTGATGTACAACACTGAACCCAGGGCCCATATCCCCAACCATTTCCATCAAAAAAACACTCTCATATACCAAGCCAGTATTCTCCCTGCCCTAAATCACTCCAGGGCCACTGCGAGAAACAACTGAAGACCACCCCTATCACCTGGAGTTATAAATTATTCAAACTATCCAGTTCCAAACTTGCTTAAGTTTGCCTACCCTGCTTCAACCATGCTTTCTCACAGAAACCACAATAAAGGCTCCATACAGCACTACCATCCAATGGCTTAACAATGTTTGCTTTACCAAAATGCGATCCCTCTTAACATCACCTCAAACCAAAAGACCTGCTTAATGGTGAAGAAAAAATAGTATTAATAATAAGCATCCACTGTTCTTAGCACATATCACATTAGGAAATTATCAGATTAACAAAACAATGGAACGGCATGTTACTCAGCTGAACAGTCACCCTGCTAGTCTTCCAGGATGCAGTATATGCACTGAACCAGTGACTAAGGTGTTGTATCTCTTACTATCCAGAATATGGATGTGTGCTCAGTCACTCATTCGTGTCCGACTCTTCACAACTCCATGGACTGTAGCCCACCAGGCTCCTTTGCCCATGGAATTTCCTAGGCAGGAATACTGGAGCAGGTTCCCATTTCCTACCCCAGGGGATCTTCCCAAGCCAGGGATCGAACCCACATCTCTTGCATCTATTGCACTGGCAGGCAGATTCTTAAAGAATGCACAAGTCCAGAAACCAAAAAGTAAAAGCTGGACTCTTTTTCACCATCAATCCCAGTAACTCACTTGTGGAATCTGGATTTCCCATACCCATAATTTAAAAGCTCTCTTGTACTAGAGGTTCTGAGGGTAATACTTTCACCAGAAGATACAATAAGGGTTCCACTGAGCCTAAAAGCTACAACCATGGAAATCAAAGAAAGAGAAGCTTCCAAAGGAGGATGGCAAGAAGCACCTTCTTGAGCAGGGCCTTTGTACACGTGTTATCGGTTGGAATGTTCTTCTCCACTTTACTTAATTTCAACTTATCCATCCAATTTCCAAGAAAGTGGAATTCCCTTAGAAAGACCATCCCCAACTCCTGAATGTCAGGCCTAGTCGCTCTCTCCTTTTATATGCGCTCATGGTCCTGAAAATTTTCTACATAACTGTTATCACAATCGTGTTGGCTGAAATGTGACTAATGCAAATATAACTGTACTAACTGAAATGTAATTAGATGAACTGGCATTTTAAAAAAAGCTACAACCACTACTTGGGCACTGTGGGCTCCTCAGGTTGATAGAATAGCAGACAAAGAAAGGAATAAAATATACTAGCTGTGACAACAGACTCTGAATATCATTAGGAGCTGCACACAATGGAGGTAGGAAGCAGTCTGTCTGAAACCTTTTTCCATGCTTGAGACTAACAAAGGAAACAGGAAATTGAAGCACTCATGGCCCAAAAAGAGTAAGACCACTAAGGGCTCAAGTCCCTCAGGTTTGGAAGGGAAGGGACTTGAGGTCACAAGCCACCTATAGCAGCTGAACTGCTGGCCAGCACAAGGAAAATCTAGAATGGGTGGTGGAAGAAGATAACGACTGAATATTAATCCTCGCTTCAGACCAGCTGCAGCAGCCAGTACCAACGGCATGCATCAACAACCCTTTGTAAATTTCTGTTGAGAGTTTAGTGACTCGGTGAAGGATCAGAATCAACGCTTGGTCCAAATAGATCTGCAGCCCTTCTTGGTAGCTCAGTGGTGTGAAGAATTCATTTGCCAGGAGACATGGGTTCGATACCTGGGGTCAGGAAGATCCCGAAGAAGAAAATGGCAACCCACTCCAGTACTCCTGGCCTGGGAATCCCATGAACAGAGGAGCCTGGCAGGCTGCAGTCTATCAGGTGACAAAGAGATGGACACGACTTAGCAACTGAACAACAACAATCAGATTTGAGCAGAGTAAGAGGGACATTTATGGTAATCTGTTACACAGCGAGAGCCTAAAACAGCTAGAATTGAAGGTGAGGCTGGAAGCAAGGTGTAGAGTCTATCAGAAAAATTTTCATCTTCATGCGGTCCAATTCTCCTTTGATTCTAACTGTATTAATTTTCCTAATGCCATGTTAACAAACTACCATATATTTAGTGGCTTAAAACAATACCAATTTATCTTAAAAGTTCTGGAGATAAGTTCAAAATAAGTTTTGCAAAGCTGAAATAAAAGTCTGTATTACTTCAAAAGGTTCAAGGGGAAAATCCATTCCTGTCCATTCCAACTTCTAGAAGCTTCCCATATTCCTTGGCTCCTAGCCAGATCATTGTGATGACCTCTGTCTCCACTGTCATACTTATTTTTTGAAATGAAACAGTCAAGTTTATTGAAATTCTTCAAAATGTATACTTAATATGTTGTTTCTAAAATGTTTCACCTTCATATAATTTTTATTTCACCTTTCTTTTTTATAGTTTTTCCATTTTTTTTCCTCTTTCTAAAACTGATACTCCTACTTCCTCTTATAAGGTTCCATGTGATTACACTGGGTTCACCCAGATAATCCAGAAAAATCAACCTATCTCCAGAGTTCCTTCTGCCATGCAATGTAACATACTCATAGGTTTAGAAGATTAGGATGTACATATCTTCGGGAGACCATTATTCTGCCTACCACACTAGGCATAAGCCAAGGCCAATAGTTACAGGTAGGTTCTGACTTACTTCCCCCACAATATTCACTGTGATTCATTTTCTTTGTGACCCGAGGCTTCTTTAAAGCCATGGAGACACCACTAAAATAGGGAGGCAGCCCTAAAATAGGGGAGGGAAGGAGAAAGAATCTACTCCCCACTGAGGCAACTGTCTACTGGTGGAGAACAAGGACAGAGGGTGTGATACAGTTCACTCCTGACCATCCCTGAATCGACAAACTGAGAAGCATCAAGATCCTCAGAAGCTCCCACTGGGATTGAGTCCTAATTGTCACAGCGCTTAGTAATTCAATAACACACACTTATATCACCTTTCCTTTTATTTCACCTTGGTCCTTTGCTCTTGTTCCCTAAGATCATCTGCCAAATACATGACCTACATGCAACTCTGCTTTTAGACTGTTCTAGCAGGGGGGCTGAGGAAGAGACCTGGTTAAGGCAGTCAGTCAGGTAGAGAGTTTTAGACACAGAAAAGGGAAACAAAAACTATGCATAAAGGACGGTGTCAAGTGTCGAGATTACCACTGTATAACGTGGACTCAAATTTCTTAATTTCTCTGTTTTATCACCTATAAATGAATGATTTGACTTCCCTGATTCTCTATAATTCCTTTCAGTTTGAAACTTTTATGATACAACAAACAACATTATGGATTGGTGAAAGGGGACAGTAGATAGGCAGAACTGAGAAATTATACTAAAGAGGCCAGACTAGAAAATATTGAAACAAGCCAGTCAGAAGGTAATGCAGTGCGAATTCAAGAAGCCATGGAGAAACTAGAACCCTTATACATTGCCACTTTGGAAAATAGTTTTGACAGCTCCTCCAAAAGCTAAACATAGTTAGCATATAACCCAAGAATTCCATTCCTAGTTACAAGCACCAATCTATATTCACATAAAATTTATACAATGAAGCTGAAGCCTTACCTTACACCATATACACAAAACAAAAGAACCCAAAATGGATCAAAGACCTAAATGGAAGAACTAAAACCATAAAGCCCTTAGAAGAAAACAGGATGAAAGCTTCAACAACATGGCAACAATTTCTTGGATCTAACACCTAAATCACAGGCAACACAAGAAAAAGTCGACAAACTGGACTTTAACAAAATTAAATTCTTTGAGCATCAAAGGAATCCATCCTGGCATGGGAGATAATATCTGGAAGTCACATATCTGATCAGGAATTGACATCCAGAATATACAAAGAACTCTTACAGGTGAATAACAAGAAATCCCAACCCAATTTAAAAATGTGCAAAGAATCTGAATAGAACCTTCTCTAAAGAATATATACAAATGCCAACAAGCACAAGAAAAGAAGCTCAACATCACTAATCATTAGGAAAATGCAAATCAAATAAAATATGCCACTGGCTTAAAACTCAACATTCAAAAAACTAAGATCATAGCATCAGGTCCCATCACTTGATGGCAAATAAATGGGGGAAAAAACAGTGGCAGATACTATTTTCTTCGGTTCGAAAACCACTGCAGACAGTGACTGCAGCCATGAAATTAAAAGATGCTTGCTCCTTGAAAGAAAAGCTATGACAAACCTAGACAGCATATTAAAAAGCACAGACATCACCTTGCCAACAAAGGTCCATATAGTAAAAGCTATGGTTTCCCAGCAGCATGTACGGATGTGAGAGTTGGACCATAAAGGCGGCTGAGTGCCGAAGAATTGATGCTTTTGAGCTGTGGGGCTGGAGGAGACTCTTCAGAATCACGTGGACAGCAAGGAAATCCAACCAATCAATCCTAAAGGAAGTCAACCCTGAATATTCACTGGGAGGTCTGATGCTGAAGCTGAAGCTCCAGTACTTTGGCCACCTGATGCGAAGAGCTGACTCTTTGGAAAAGCCCTTCAGCTGGGAAAGACCAAGGGCAGGAGGAGAAGGGGCAACAGACTCTGGGACATAGTGAAGGACAGGGAAGCCCAGTGTGCTGCAGTCCATTGGGTCACAAAGAGTCACATGTAACTTAGTGACCGAACGAGATACCACTACCTCACACTCATTAGGATGCTAATCCTATCAAAAAACAGAAAATAACAAGTACTGGTGAAGACATGGAGAATTCAGAACCCTTGTGCATTATTGGTGGGAAAGTGAAATGGTACAGCCACTGCAGAAAAGTTTGGGGTCCCTTAAAAACTGAAAATATAATCAAACAACTCTACTTCTTGGGATACACTCAAAAGAAATAACATCACAATCCTGAATAGATATTTGTACAAATATCTTCACATAGAACTATTCACAATAACCAAAAAGTGGAAGCTACCAGAGTCCATCAACAGATGAATGGGTAAATAAAATATGATATATACAATCAATGGAATATTACCAGCCTTAAAAAATGATGTGCTACACTGTTTATAATAGCCAGGACATGGACGCAACCTAGATGCCCATCAGCAGACAAATGGATGAGGAAGCTGTGGTACATATACACCATGGAATATTACTCAGCCATTAAAAAGAATTCATTTGAATCAGTTCTAATCAGATGGATGAAACTGGAGCCCATTATACAGAGCAAAGTAAGCCAGAAAGATAAAGACCATTACAGTATACTAACACATATATATGGAATTTAGAAAGATGGTAACGATAACCCTATATGCAAAACAGAAAAAGAGACTCAGATGTATAGAACAGACTTGTGGACTCTGGGAGAAGGCGAGGGTGGGATGTTTCAAGAGAACAGCATCGAAACATGTATATTATCTAGGGTGAAACAGATCACCAGCCCAGGTTGGATGCATGAGACAAGTGCTCGGGCCTGGTGCACTGGGAAGACCCAGAGGGATCGGGTGGAGAGGGAGGTGGGAGGGGGGACCGGGATGGGGAATACATGTAAATCCATGGCTAATTCATTTCAATGTATGACAAAAACTACTGTAGTGATGTAAAGTAATTAGCCTCCAACTAATTAAATGAAAAAAAAAAAAAAAATGATGTGCTACAATGTGAAGACATTATGTTAAGTGAAATAAGCCAATCACAAAAGGAAACTGTAAATAAGGTTCCGAGGTCAAATACAGAGAGACAAAGTATGGTGGTTACCAGGAGCAGGGGGAATGGGAGAATGAGAAGTTGAAGTTAAGTGTTTAATGGATACCAAGTTCCAATTGAGGAAGATGAAAACGTTCTAGAACTAACTGGTAGTGATGGTTGCACAACACTGTGAATATACTTAAAGCCAAAGAACAATACTTAAAAATGGTAAATTCTGTTATGTATATTTTAACCATAATAAAAAAAATTCATACATGAATGTTCCTAACAGTATTATCTAATAGTCAAAAGGGAGAAACAATCCAAATGTCCATCAATTGATGAAAAAGGATAAATCTGGTATATCCATACAATGGAATATTATTCAGTAATAAAAATAATAAAGTACTAACGAATTAACAAAGTACTAAATACATGTTATAACATGGATGAACCTTAAAAACATTATGAGAAGAAGCCAGCCACAAAAGACCACATACTATATGATTCCATTTATATGAAATGCCCAGAATGAACAAATCTAGAGACAGGAAGTAGATTAATGGAGAACTGGGGGTACGGTTGGTCAGACAGTGACAACAGGAATGGGGTTTCTTTTCAGGGGTGGTATAAATGTTCTATGTGGTACTGGCGGCAAAACTGTGACAGTACTAAAAGCTACTGAATTGGACACTTTATCTCAAGGTATTTTTTTTATTTCATTGGTGATCCACTGGTTTTTTAGTAGCATATTGTTAAGTCTCTATGTAATCATCTTTTTCTCATTTCTCTGTGATTGATTTCAGACTGGTACACTTTAAATAGGTGAACTGTATGTATAGGAACTATATCTCAGTAAGCTTTTTTTTAAAATGTCAACAGGGCCCAGGGACTGACTGAGACTGTAAAATGAAGCAAAGGGATGAATAAAAGATGAACTACAGGAAAACAGAGACATCACAGCTTGAATTCTAGCTCTGACACTTAAGTGTGTGACCATGTGCAAGTTACTTAAACTCTGTGCTTTGATAACATCTTACAGAGCCGTTGTGAAGATTAAACAAAGTAATATATAAAACAGTACAGTGCCTGCTACATAATCATCCTTTCCTGCCCTATTCCACCTAACTTAATGATAGTTATATCTGAATTTTATAAGGAAATTATGTCCATTCCAGGTAGCAAATGACCTAAAAGTCATCAATTATATGCTACTGGCAACACAATTTTCAACTACTAATTCACTGCAAGTTGAAACCTGAGGCAAAGCAAAAGATAACCTTTAGAAGCTCCATTCACCAATTACCTCTCAGCTACCTTTTCTCTTCCCCTCCTACACTTTATATACGTCTTTCCTTACCTCCCAGACTTTTTTCCTTACCCTTTATTCCAAACTACTACTCTTACTTACAGATTGCTATTGATCATGAAAAGGCAACAATAATTTACTTTTTTTCATAATAATACATGCGAAGATAAGAAAAGAAAAAAAGAGAAACTGGTCAGGCAAGCTATGGAGCAATCAAACTGTTGGCAGTTAACCTGCCAAAAAAAACCCTTAACAAAAAGACAATAATGAAAATGAATGCAGGAAAGCTCCCACACCTTTCCTCGTGGGGTCTCTTACTTGATTATCTGGAGACAGAATCTTGTGGCAGCTACATAAAAGGAACTGGAATTTCGTCACACTACCTCTAACTAAGTTCCACTACCAAAAGTCAAGTGCTCTTTGAAGTTAATAAAATCTGACATATTAAACTACGCTTCCATTTTAAATATACCTTCATTTAACTTCAATGTTAAATAAGAATTTAATCTCAACCCAGTTTAAAGGACAATGCCTTTCAAAGAAGCACCTGCATCATAAATGCATCTGAAGTAAGAGTCAGTAAAAGGATGTGGTTAAGAAGCATGAACAGATGAACTGTCATTGTACTGCTATGATTCTGCATACTTTCAGGTCAGAAAATTCCTACTAAAAACACTTCAAAATAAATTCATAAATGTTACCTACAACATTTAAAAAGAATGTACATCTAAAGAAAAGATTCTACAGTAAACGGAGAAGTCTTTTCTTCCTCTACAAACTACTTAATGTCTCCTTGATGCTTAACTGTATTGTCTTATTGAATTTCACTTCAAAACGTTTACTGGGCACTTAAGGAAAAGAGCAAGTACACTAAATGCTTTTAATATAATATGTTAATAATCCCCACCGTGACTTTGTGAAGCAGACATTAATATTGCCATCACAAGGAATAGCCACACTAGCAGCAGTCAAGTTAAACTTCCTTCTTTCCTGAAATGCCTTGGCTTCCTTAACCCTGTATTAAGTTGGTTCTCCTCCTCCCTCTCTACCTACTCCTGATTTCCATATCTGGCGTCTCTCTTTTTTTTTCTTTTTCCCTTGCTCTTTTTAGTATATACACTCTCAGTAGATCATCCATTTTCATGGCTTCATCTTACCACCTCAGTCAACTGATGCCCAGATCTAAAATTTCACAGGTGTGCTCTAATCCAAGCCACTGTTCCTCAGTATTTCTACATGAAAGTCTTGCTACCACGTCAAACTCAACATGTACCAATCCCAAACCATCATCAACTCCAAAATGCCAACTCTTCTATCCTCTCTGTGCTGAGTCATGTCCAACTTTTCGCCACCTCACGGGCTGTAGCCCCCCAGGCTCCTCTGTCCTCCTTACTCATCTATAAATTACAAACCATTATCATTCCCTTTACCGAGACTCCCCACTTTAGCCACACAGCAATTTGCATTCATTTTTCCTTTCTTGTCCATCCCTTTCTGTTCCATTGGCACTGCCACCACTAAAATCCAAGCCCTCAGCAATTCACCTAAACTACCATTAGAAGTGTTTGTCATAATTAATTCACTCCAACCTCTCCATTTCAGTCTGACGGAATGACGAGTGTGTGCTAAGCACTGGCTGGATATTGCAGGGGTATAAAAGTGAAAAAGACATCTCTTGCTTTACTTAAAGCAAACAATTTTTTTTTTTCAAATAAAATTAAGGATTGTGGTAAATGCTGTACAGATATAAACATAGTGCTGTCCTAAAAGATAAGAGAATAGGAGAGCTATTTTTGTTTGGGATTTTAGTTAGAAATGGATTTTAAGCTGATAATGAAGATGAAAATGAGGAAGTTATCTAAATATTTAGAGTGCAAGCAAAGGAAACTGCAAAACACACAGGTTCCAGCAAGAAAAATGTTTGGCATGTTATGGAGAATGACCTATTCTAATATAACGTGAGAATAATAAGGGGGAAGTGGTACAAAATAAGGTTGGAACAGATATAGGCTAATTTTATTCTGTGGGTAATAAGTTATTAAAGGGTTTTAATCAGGGGCTGGGCTGTGCTGTACTCAGTTATGTCTGACTCTGCAACCCCATGGACTGCAGCCTGCCAGGCTCCTCTGTCCATGGGATTTTCCAGGCAAGAATACTGGAGTGGGTTGCCATTTTCTACTCTAGGGGATCTTCCAGACTCAGGGATTGACCCTGCATTTCCTATACTGGCAGGCGGATCCTTTACCACTGAGCCACCTGGGAAGCCCTTAATCAGGGGAGTTTTAATCTAATACACACTGTGACAGAGACTGCTAGAGCTACTGCTCATGAATATCTATGTTTTCTCATTAGTACAACAGCTATACAACATTTCTCAGCGGCCTCGGTAGTTAGGCAGAGTCATGAGACTCAGTTCTGACCAATGAAATGTGGGTGAAAGTGATATATGCCACTTTCTGAGCAGATCCCAGAATCTTCCTCCATACTTGCTTCCCTTTTCAAGACCATCTCAAAAGCTACATTGTGATGTGACGGTGATAACTTAAAAAGATAGAGGAGCCTACGCCTCTGAATTAACTGCATAGAGGTAGCCCCACTCCTCCTCTATTCACACAGGGGCTGCCCTAGCAGCTCAGTGGTAGAGAATTCACCTGCCAATGCAGGAAATGTGGGTTTGCGTCTTTGGTTGGGAAGATCCCTTGGAGAAGGAAATGGCAACCCATTCCAGTATTCTTGCCTGGGAAATCCCATGGACAGAGGAGCCTGGCAGGCTACAGTCCATGGGGTCGCAAGAGAGTCAGGCATGATTTAGTAACAGCTCCTCCAAAACACATACACAGTAGACTGACATGAGAAAGTAATATAAACTTCCATCATGTTAAGCTACTTAAGATTTTTTGCTTAATAGAGCTGTTAGCATATCACAATTAATACAGAAATCTTAAAAACCATTCTTTGACTACCGGTAAAAAATTAGTTAAAGGAAAAAATAAAACAGTAGAAATATAAACTGGTCCATTAGACTAGTTAAGACTCACCAACAAAAATTTTAAATACAATACTTATACAGACATTTCTCTAAAGATAAAAGAAGGGAGAGACAGAGGATGAGATGGTTAAATAGCATCACTGACTCAATGGACATGAATATGAACAAACTCAGGGAGATAGTGAAGGACAGAGGAGCCTGGCATTCTGCAGAGCATGGGGTAGGGTCGCAAAGAGTCAGACAGGACTTAGTGAGTTAACAACAACAACTAAATATATACAGATGACCAACAAGCACATGAAAAGGTGCTCAACATCATGAATCATTAGGAAAACAACAATCAAAACCACAATGAGGTATCACCTCATATCCATTAGGATAGCTACTATCAAGAAAGGAGTGAAGGAAGGGAGGGAGGAATGATAGTTCCTCATAAGAAAGTACTGCAGTTTCTCAAAAAATCAGAGAATTATCATGTGGTCCAGCAATTTCTGAAGAGACTTGAACAGGCATTTGTACATTCATGTTCACAGCTTCATTATTTATAATAGCCGAAAGTGGAAGCAAACTAAGTGTCCATGAACAGATGGATAAACAATATGTGGTATATATATTCAATGGAGTATTATCAGCCTTAAAAAGGAAGAAAATTTTGCACATGAAGACCATGCTAAGTGAAATAATGCAGCCATTAAAAAAAAAAAAAAATGCCAGCAATTCCACTTACATGAGAGCAAACAAACAGAAAAAGAACCAGAAAGGAGAATGGTGGTGCCAGACATTGGGGGAATGAGTGAATGGCAAGTTGTTTAGTAAGTGCAGTGGTTTGTTTTTGCAATGCAGAAAAGTTCTGGAGATTGGCTGCACAACGTGAATTTACTTAACAATACTGAACTATATACACTTAAAACTGGTTAGAAAGGTAAATTTTGTTATGCACATTTTAGCACAATTTTTTTAAAAGACATGAATCATTACATGGCATACCTGAAACTAATAAAATGTTAATCATATCTCAAATAAATACTGACAGGAGTCCAAGTGAAATGATGATGGTGGCTTGGTAGCCTGGACTTTAATGTTCTGGTGACTGTGTAGATACAGAATAGAAGAATTCAAGATGTATTTGGAGTTCGAAGAGACAGGAGGGATTAGGAGTAAGGGAAGTACAGAAAGCAAGCTACTGGGTGAATGGCAATACCATTTAATGAAATGAGAAAGACAGGAATGGACTAATGGAGGAAAGAAGGGAAAGGGTGCAGTTTAAGAGTAAGAAATCTGTTTAAGAGTAAGAAATTTAAGTTTAAGTCTGCCATATGACCCAGCTATCCCACTCCTGGGCATACACACTGAGGAAACCAGATCTGAAAGAGACACGTGCACCCCAATATTCATCGCAGCACTGTTTATAATAGCCAGGACATGGAAGCAACCCAGATGCCCATCAGCAGACGAATGGATGAGGAAGCTGTGGTACATATACACCATGGAATATTACTCAGCCATTAAAAAGAATTCATTTGAATCAGTTCTAATGAGATGGATGAAACTGGAGCCCATTATACAGAGTGAAGTAAGCCAGAAAGATAAAGACCATTACAGTATACTAACACATATATATGGACTTTAGAAAGATGGTTAACGATAACCCTATATGCAAAACAGAAAAAGAGACTCAGATGTATAGAACAGACTTGTGGACTCTGGGAGAAGGCGAGGGTGGGATGTTTCAAGAGAACAGCATCGAAACATGTATATTATCTACGGTGAAACAGATCACCAGCCCAGGTTGGATGCATGAGACAAGTGCTCGGGCCTGGTGCACTGGGAAGACCCAGAGGGATCGGGTGGAGAGGGAGGTGGGAGGGGGGACCGGGATGGGGAATACATGTAAATCCATGGCTAATTCATTTCAATGTATGACAAAAACTACTGTAATGATGTAAAGTAATTAGCCTCCAACTAATAAAAATAAATGGAAAAAAAAAATAAGAGTAAGAAATCAAGAATTCATTTTAATTGTTTTAAGTTCAAAATCTCTAAGATATACAAGTGGCAATAGCAAGGAAACAGTTTGATATATGTGGCATACTGTATTTTCCAAAGATGGTTGAAACAGTATCTTCAATACTGCATGATTCTCTATGATTTAGACACTGCCTCTTAATGGGGGGGAGGGAGGAGGAGACAGTCACTTTCCCTAGCCTTGAACACTGGTACACTTATTACTATGCAGAAGTGAAGCTACATGACTTCCAAGGCTGTCATAATAAAAACTGTCAGAGCTTCTGCTGGACACTCTAAAAATGCCTGTTCCTGGAGCCCAGCCACCACGCTATGATGAAGCCAAAACAGCCCTAGGTAATAGGAGAGGAAACAAGGTCCCCAACCCATAGCCAGCCACAGAACTCCCAATCAACTATTATGAACTTGTCAGCAACATGAATAAGCCACCTTTAGATGATATCTCACGGAACAGAGACAAGCCATCTCTACCCAAGTCCTGCCTAAACATGGACCTATGAACAAAATAAAATGATCATTGTTTTAAACCACTCAGTTTTGGAGTGGCATTTACAAAGTAATAGATAATGGATATAATCTATGACTCTGGACCTTGGAGCAGAGGTCTTGCATAGACATAAATTTGTGAATCAACCACATACCAATACTATGTATAATCACACGACACGATTAAACTAAGGGTCAGTACAAGAAAAGTAATTTCAGAATGGAGCTCTAAACTCCAGCTCTTAAAATGAAGCTCTTAGGCTTCAACTAAGTAAGCAAAAGATATCACTAAATCAACTTCAAACTCTTTGCCGACTGCCTAAATTAAGAGATACAGACACAAGGTATTCTAACAGTTTCATCGTCATAAAACTACAAGGGCCTTCTCACCCATTCAAATCCAGACTCACTGCTCTTTCACTTAGCAATCAGTTAGCATTAAGGGAATTCTCTTTATCACCTTAAGGATCCCACGTGTCCCTTTAGAATTTTATTTCCTGCTTCTATATTGCTCACCTTCTTCTCTCATTGACGTTTACTCCTTCCTTTTGGTGGGTGGAGCAAATCATACAATTTCATTAGTGAGAGAAATATTTGGAAACCTTGCATGACTTAATACGTCTACATTCTATACTTGTGTGCAATAATTTGGCTGGGTAAAGAATTCTAGCTTGGAAATAATTTTCCTCCAGAATTTGAGGGCACTGCTCACTGTCTTCTGACTTGAGAGGTTGCAGTTGAGAATACTCAATCTCTGAAGTTGAGAGACCCATTTCTCCCCCCTCTGGAAGTTTACAGATATTCTTTGGCCCATGTATGCCAAACTTTCACAATAACATACTTCACTGTCTGTTGGTTAGTAAGCTATTGTCCCAGAGTTCAAACCTACTCTTCACTAGTCTGCTCTGTAGGGGCTGGAACCCTGCAAACCACATTTCTTCGCTAGCTGGCTTCCTGTTAAGACTCTGCCCAAGGGAACACTAGCAAGACACTGGAAGACTGAAGGAGGAAATAGGGAGATACTCCTTCAGCTCACTATCAACCGTCAACCTTAACTCTGGCAATAGCAATTATTCTGTTATCAGCAACTGGTTTCGGTTAACAAGTTTTATGTTTCTCCTGCCATTTCCAGATCAACCTCAAGTCTCCTAAAATATTTTTACTTCCTGATCACACAGCAATTTCTTAGAAGTTTGAGTTCCAGTGCCTCAGGGCCACTCTTCAATATTTCTTATAATTCCAATCTCTCTGTTCTCCCAAACCTAAGGGCAGGCTAGAAATTACTTCCTACAGTTAATTATCTTTGTGGTATCTGAAAGTTCCCTTATTGCCTTTTCAGCCCTCTTAATTACCTAGTCTATTAGTTTCTGAGGGCTGCTGTAACAAAGTAACACAAACTAGACTGGCTTCCAACAGAAATCCTTCTCACAGTTGTAGAGGCCACAAGTCTAAACTCAAAGTATTGGCCATGCTCTGTCTGAACGTACTAAGAATTATCTGTTTTAGGACTCTCTCCTAGCTTCTACAAGGCAGGCATTCCTTGGCTTGTAAGCCATCTTCCCTCTATGCATACCTGTGTCCAGATTTATGTCTAAATTTCCCAACTGTTTTTAAAGAACACCAGTTGGGACTTCCGTGGTAGTCCAGCGGTTGAGACTTTGCCTTTCTGTGTAGGGGTGCTGCTTCAATCCATGGTCAGGGAACCAAGATTCCACATGCTTTGCAGCCAAAAATCCAAAACACGAAACAGAAGCAATATTGTAACAAATCCAGTAAAAACTTTAAAAATAGTCTACATCCAAGAAAAAAAAAAAATCCAACACCAGTCATACTTGCTTAAAAGACACTCTATGACCTTACCTTCTTACTTGATTACCTCTGAAGCCTCTTTTCAAGTAAGGACACATTCTGAGGTACTGTAGGTTGGACTTCAAATATCATTTTGCAGGGATACAACTTAACCCATTATGTATGGCTAAACAATTCTTTGTATTATAAAATTCTGTTGTAAGTAGTATGGTCTTCATTTTCCTGACTAGACACTGATTCCAAGTACATTTATCTTTTTTCTTTTTTTTGAGGGTTCAGGAGCATTTTAATAGTGCTCTAATATTTAGATATATACCAATTTCTTTTACATCATCCTTGATTAATTTACTTATTGTTAACATGAATTCAAAGAAGACATACAGTTTCTTTTAATAGTAGAGCAAATTTGGAAATAGACACAATTTGCCATCAGCAAATCTTAATCTTCAGAAAACAACATCTCCACAAGGTTGGCCTGAAGACACTCAGATTCTACCAGTTTTTGAGGTGTTCCATACCTAAGTAGTGTAGGCACTGCAGTTAATTTCAGGTTTTTCCTGAAGTCATTATTTGGATCTTTCCAATAAGGTTTTTCTCCTACTTGGCAGTAGATGAACACACATCCTTCACCAACATGCTTCAGCCCCTCTCGTACGACTGGTTCAGCCTGCACGCAGTCGGGGCACTTTTTTCATTCATTTTCCTTGAGTACTCAGAGGATCTCTCACAATGCAAAATGATGTTCCTGAATGCTCTGGGTTTTTTTTTTTTTTTTTTTTTTAAATATTTCATGAATATTTCTTCTCTACACTGTTCTCTTACCAGCATTTTTGTTACTTGGAAGTTGATCTCCTGGGCCGATGTTTGAATTGTATTGCTGTTTTCTTTTCATCTGCTTTCCATCTTTTCCTCTACTTTATCCAAGGTCTACTCCAGGCTTCCCTGGTGGCTCAGACAGGAAAGAATCCACCTGCAATGCAGGAAAGTTGGCTTCAATCCCTGCGTCGGGAAGATCCCCTGGAAGAGGGCACACAAGCCACTCCAGTATTCTCGCCTGGAGAATGGCCATGGACAGAGGAGGTGGACAGTCCATGGGGTCGCAAAGAGTCAGACAGGACTGACTGACTTGCACTTGCTTCTACTTTAACTTCTATTCTTCTAGAGTGTTTTCTTCTTGCTACTACCCTCTAATTTTCAAGAACTTTTTTTTTTGCTCTCATTGCTCCAAATTCTTTTTTTCTATTTGTTTTGGTCTCCTGTATTAAAAAAGTTTTTCTCATTAACCTGGTAATCCTTGACTTGTTCATATTTAAAAGCTGGGCCCTAAAAACTGACTGTGTATAACTTAAAGAGTTTTTCTTCTTGGTTCTACCAAGAATCATCCTCTAAGTCAGCAGTCCCCAACCTTTTTAGCACCAGGGACTGATTGCATGGAAGACTATTTTTCCATGGATCAGGTATAGTTTCAGGATTATTTAAGTGCATTACATTTATTGTGCACTTTATTCCTATTATTATTACATCAGCTTCACCTCAAATCATCAAGCATTAGATCCTGGAGGCTTGGGACCCCTGCTCTAAGTTCCTACTTGACTGTCAAGATTCTGGGCCCCCAAGAGAAGAGACTTCAATAAGGTTCTAACATTGAGCACATTTACATAACCCAAGTGTGTTCTCTGTAGGATACCTGGTCTTCAATTATATCTAGTATCTATCCTTCTCTGAGACACTGCATTTTATCCACTGTAGAGGATAAACCTTCAGTCTTCTGCTGAGGTAGTAAAGAGGGCAGTCACTTAGCCGTACAAATATATCTAGGCTCATGCTACCTTTTTTTGTAAATAGCAGCTTACTGAGATATAACTCAAATACTATACAAGTGACCAATTTAAAGCATACAATGCAATGATTTTAGTATATTCAGTTGTGTAACCATCACAGTTTTAGAACATTTTCATTACACCAAAAAGAAATCTGTACCCTTGAGCAGTCATTTCCCATCTCCCTCTTATCTCCCCAATTCCCAGTCCTAGGCTACCACTAATTTACTCCGTATCTCTATAGATTTGTATTTTCAAGACATTTCATACAAAATAGAATCACATAATATGTGGTCTTTTGTGACTGGCTTCTCTCACATAAGCATATTGTTAAGGTTCATTCATGTTACAACATGTATGAGTCCCTCACTATTTTTATTATAATATGCATTTTACTTACCATTTATCAGGTGATGGACATTTGGGCTGTTTCTACTTTTTTGGCTATTAGAATTGACTGAGCTGGCTCCTTAAACAGGTTTTCAAATAATCCTATTTTTAGTACTACTCTTGCCTCCTTCTTCCACAAGAATACCTGATGATACGAATTCCTGAGCCTAAGGATTCTTTTCCATTTTCCCACTTCCAGTTTAGGACTGAACATTTTTAAGTCTACTAAGATGTTTCTTAACCCAACCTAGACAGCATGTTAAAAAGCAGAAACTACTTTGTCAACAAAGGTCCGACTAGTCAAGGCTATGGTTTCTCCAGTAGTCATGTACGGATGTGAGAGTTGGACTATAAAGAAAGCTGAGTGCCCAAGAATTGATGCTTTTGAACTGTGGTATTGGAGAAGACTCTTGAGAGTCCCTTGGACTGCAAGGAGATCCAACCAGTCCATCCTAAAGGAGATCAGTCCTGGGTGTTCATTGGAAGGACTGATGCTGAAGCTGAAACTCCAATACTTTGGCCACCTGATGCGAAGAGCTGACTCATCTGAAAAGACCCTGATGCTGGGAAAGATTGAGGGCAGGAGAAGACGGGGACGACAGAGGATGAGACGGTTGGATGGCATCACCAACTCGATGGGACATAAGTTTGGGTGGACTCCAGGAGTTGGTGATGGACAGGGAGGCCTGGCATGCTGTGGTTCATGGTGTCACAGAGTTAGACACAACTGAGCAACTGAACTGAAGATGTTTCTATCAGTCTGTTGCTTTCCAGCTTCCAAATTTCATTGCTTCTTCCATTTTCTTTACCTGTATAGTTCAAATCTATAAAAAATAATTCTATATGGTAATCTTGGTAGGCTTTGGAGGGGAGTAAAAGCCAATGCATCTTTCACTCATCCATCTTTACACAGAAGTCTTTTGTATAATAATCTAAGAGTATGTAGTTGTTCTACTATAAATAATAATTATGAATAGTATTCTATTAATAATTACTCAGTTATGCTAAAATATCCCAAATTATATTTGTAGATTTGTCTCCTTTTCAGTTCTGCCAGTTTTTAATCTACCACGTTGACAAAAATTAGAATAACAATGCAAAGACAAGGAACACTTTGTTGGTAAACAGATAAACTGGTATTTTTTTTCTGAATAATAGTTTGGCAACCGTTATCAACACTTAAAACCTCTTTATCTTTGAACCTTATTATTTTACACCTAGAAACTGACTGTAAAGCTCTTAATGTGCACCTAACATTGCTTAGCAGTTAAGAGGATTCATGAATTATCGTGTAAGTTCAGTTCAGTTCAATCGCTCAGTCATGTCCAACTCTTTGCAACCCCATGGACTGAAGCACGCCAGGCTTCCCTGATCATCACCAACTCCCAGAGTTTACTCAAACTCATGCCCGTTGAGTTTACTCAAACCCATGTCCACTGAGTTTACTCAAACCCATGTCCACTGAGTCAGTGGTGCCATCCAACCATCTCATCCTCTGTCGTCCCCTTCTCCTCCTGCCCTCAATCTTTCCCAGCATCAGGGTCTTTTCAGATGAGTCAGCTCTTTGTATCAGGTGGCCAAAGTATTGGAGTTTCAGCTTCAACATCAGTCCTTCCAATGAACACCCAGGACTGATCTCCTTTAGGATGGACTGGTTGGATCTCCTTTCAGTCCAAGGGACTCTCAAGAGTCTTCTCCAACACCACAGTTCAAAAGCATCAATTCTTTGGCGCTCAGCTTTCTTTATAGCCCAACTCTCATATCCAACATAACTACTAGAAAACCACAGCTTTGACTAGAAAGACCTTTGTTGGCAAAGTAATGTTTCTGCTTTTTAACATGCTGTCTAGGTTGGTCGTAACTGTTCTACCAAGAAGTAAAGGTCTTTTAACTTTACGGCTGCAGTCACGATCTGCAGTGATTTTGGAGCCCAAAAAAATGAAGTCTGTCACTGTTTCCAGTTTCCCCATCTATTTGCCATGAAGTGATGGGACCAGATGCCATGATCTTAGTTTTCTGAATGTTGAGTTTTAAGCTAACTTTATCATGTAAACTTATAATAATCTTCTGAAGAATAAGCTTAAAAAAGGCTTAAGCCCAAACAAATAGTGATGAAGTCTACCAAGTGATGAAGTCTACCTATACTGGAATTTAAGTTGCCTGACTCTAGAATCTTTATAAACTTAAGATATACTGACTCAGGGCTTCCTTGATAGCTTGGTAAAGAATCTGCCTGCAAGGCAGGAGACCCCGGTTCAATTCCTGGGTCAGGAAGATCTGCTAGAGAAGGGATAGGCTACCCACTCCAGTATTCTTCGGCTTCCCTTATGGCTCAGCTGGTAAAGAATCTGCCTGCAATGCAGGAGACCTGGGTTTGATCCATGGGTTGGGAAGATCCCCTGGAGAAGGGAAAGGCTACCCACTCCAGTAATCTGGTCTGGAGAATTCCATGGACTATATATAGTCCATGGGGTCGCAAAGAGTCAGACAGGAACGACTGAGTGACTTTCACTTTCACTTTCCACTTTCATACTGACTTAAAAGGATGTTTATAAAACACAAGTTAGAAAACAAGATGTAGCATGTGATCCTATTTTTAAGTTAGCATGAGTTTATATACTCATAGAAACAACTCTGGAATATACATATCAAAAAATAACAGAGATAGGGACTTCCCTAGCAGTCCAGTGGTTAAGATTCCATGCTCCCAGAGCCGGGGACATGGGTTTGATCCCTGATCAGGGAACTACTACCCTACATGCCACATGGTGCAGCCAAAAACAGAAAAACACATAAACACTAAAGCAGTTATCATTTAGAGGAAAGAAAAAGATCATTATACAGAAATCTGTGATGAGACTGCTCACACAATTAAGACTAAACTTAGTTTTTCAGCAGCTAGGACTTAATGGATAAGACATTTATTTCCTATAACAGTAATTCCTGTTTCTCCCATTCTGCCACATGGCTTACATTAATTCTATCATTTCTGACTGATATCAGGTGGAAAAATACAAGTGCTCACACACACACACATATATACATATACTACTGCCTGAAACAGCTTCCTGTCTAGAGTCCATTTATTCCGCCAGTTATGATTTACTGACTAGAGAGAGAGCAGTTGAAAGTGGCTCATTTAAAATATGACCTGGGCCTGTTCTATTAATACAACTGTCCCTCTGCCATTTTTCAAAGTATATGCACTCATGTTCTGCACTTAGGTGACAAGATAAAGAACAATGCACGCGTATAGTCATTATGTGTTGTGATTTATTTCTTCAATATTTTGTGTCTACTTTTTGAGATTTTAAATTAAAAACATCTCATATCTCTAAATAGAGTATATCCTACCAATTCTTAGTCATAACTTCCATGTTATGCACTAGACCAAATTAAAACAAAGAGCTTCAGGAAGTTCCAAGATTGTAAACTTAAGCCTGAGTAGGACTAAAAGTAGTTATAGTCTAGAAGCTTTATTAAAGGAACTCAGAACCATTACAGCAAGAACAAGGTACACACTTTTTCTGTAAAGGGCCAAACAGCAAACGTTTTAGTCTTTATGGGCCACACATAGTCTCTATTACATATTATCCTCTTTTTTACAACCCTTTAAAAATGTAGTATCATTCAGACTACTCTCACCAGAAATAATTAAAGACTGGCATACCCTACCAAAAGTAGGGGACTGAGAAATCCAGCCCATCACACAAAAAGAAATTGGCAGCCAAATTTTCAGCCCTCAAGCAGATTTGCGTTTTCCTTCACGAACCTGACCCAAGAGGAAAACATCCCCTGGACATCAATCAGGGTTTTCTTTAAAAATGGCTTCACTTAGGCCACCATGAAGTCTTTAAGTGCCCATCAATTCACTCTCTAGATAACATCCAAGGATTACTGACACTTAAGTAAGCCTCCAACAGAAAAGGTGGAGACCTTAGAAGGAAAGAGGCTGTAAAAAGAAAAAAAAAAAGGTTCTTGTCTTTAAAAATTATACTCAGAAATTAAAGATAAGGCATCCATGACACAAGCACAAGATGTGCTTTATAAAAGAGAAATTTTAAGAGAAAAAGAACTCTTGAAAAAGCAAAATCTTCACAACAAAAAAAGGAAAATTCAACACCAGGCTTAAGAAATAAAGTTAACAAAGACTCCCAGATAAAAAAGAGCAAAAAGACTAGGAGGTGAAAAGCAAAAGAAAAAGGAAGTATTAGAGGACTAGTCTAAGAGATCCAAACAAATAACAGAAGTTTCATAGCGAGAGGAGATACAAACAGGAGAAGAGGAAACCACTGTTAGGAACTGAATTGTGCCCTGTCAAAATTCATATCTTGAAGCCCTAGCCCCCAACGTGAATGTATTTGGAAATATGACCTTTAGGAGGTAGCTATGGTTAAAAGTGGTCATAAGGGTGGGGCCCTAATCCAACAGGATTGGTATCCTCCTAAGAGGAGGAAAGATACAGTTCTTTCCACAAAAGGCCCTGTAAGGACACAGTGAAAAGGCAGCTGTCTACAAACCAAGAAGCAAACTCATCAGAACCAATCCCAATGGCACCTTGATCTCGGACTTCCAGCCTCCAGAACTGTGAGAAAATGTAGTACCTGTTATTTAAAACACACAGTCTGTGGTATTTTGTTATGGCAGTCTTAGGTGATTAACCTAACCATCAATTAAGAAATTAAAGAGAAAAAAAAGAAATTAAAGAAAAATTATCAGAACTGATGAACATAATTTGGTAGATTTGGAGGGCATAATGAATAAACATCTAGGGAAATGCACAAAACTAGATGTATTTCATGAGAGTATGCCAAGTCAGAGTCTCCTGAAATTAAAAAAATTCCAAAATGGCCAAAAGCATTAGGATCAGGAATCAGAATGTTTTCAGAATTCCTAAAACAGTTACAAACTAGAAAACAATGGAGAGATGCCTTCAGAATTTCTAAAGGAAATTATTCCAACCTACAATACATTACTCAACCAACCAAATCAGTGGGAAGACCTACATAAATAAATAAAGGAGGGGTTATTAATGCAGATCTCAAGTTTTCACAAGAATCTACTGTGGGATATAACCTGTCAAAAAGAGGGGGGTCAAACCAATTTAAAAAAATTATGATTCACAGCAAATATGAAATTTAAGACAAAGGGAATAGTTTTATAGTAATGGGGGAAATCCCAGGAAACTACTGTAGACCAGCTAAAGAACTAGTTTGATCAAGTGCAAAAACTGGTAAACAAAACAGAGCAATTCTACTCCCACATATACTCAAAAGAAATAAGGGTGTACGTCCACTAAAAGAGTTGTAAGTAAACGTTCACAGCTGCTTTATTCACAACTGCTTTAAAAAAAAAAAGGAAATAAATATTCATTAATGGTGATTTTTTTTTTCATATCTATTCATCCAACAAAATACAGTCATCAGTGAATAAGACCAACTACTTCTGCACCCAACATCATGGGTGAATCCACAAACACAAAGTTAAGTAAAAGTAGCCACAAAAGAGTATATATAGTATGGTTCCACTTACATTAAGTTCAAGAACAGGTAAAAATAATCTATGGTAATACAGGTGAAAACGGTGATTACTCTGGGAGGCAAGAGGCACAGATTGGGAGGAAGCAGGAGAGAGCCTTCTGGAGCATTGAGAATGTTCTTCTATACTCTGACCTGGGTGATGGGTAATACGGTGCCTACAAATGGAAAAATTCATTATGGATACACTGAAATTTGGGCACCTTACAATTTAAAAAATATAACAATACTGTCTCTAAACAAGTTTTTAAAGAAATTAATGGACTTTTCAATTGGATCCCACAACAGGAACTAAGCAAAAGGAAAATTTTCTAAGGCCTTATACACAAAGATCTTTATTTCAAAGTTATTATAATAGGAAAAAAAACTAGGAATACCACTTAAAAAACGAGTGCCATGCAAACTCTGGATTTCTCTGGCATAGGAGAGAAATTATCATTTGATGTGTTTTTATTACTAGCAGCCAAACTTAATACTTATTACCCTAAGGAAGCCATCTGCCAGACGGGTTTACAGGCGACAAGGCAAAAAAGAGCTTGGTTATTCAAGGCCCAAAGAGCAGCCTAAAGGAAAAAAGATAATGACAAAAGATGCAGATAGAAGCTGGCAAAAGCTAAATCATGGAAAATTTCACAGGGCTTTCTAAGAACATGTTAAAAAAAAAAAGAAAAAAAAATTCAGGCAGCAAATTGAGAGGTGGTATAGGAGGTATTCTAAATGTACCTAAAAATAATGTTACTTAAAAACATACAGTATCTGGAAGTGATCAAGCATTTCCAAAAACTTTTCCAATGCATTGTTTAATTAATAAAATGTTTTCATAATATACCTGGAATAGGCATAAAGTACAAGGAATATTAAATTGTTATATTTATTATCTCAACTGATCTAAGTGCAACATGATTTTGAAGCATGTACTGAGACTTCTGGAATGCTGGTTCACACACACACGCACACAAAAACCTTTTTAGATGCATTCATTTTTTAAAAAGATTTCCCCAAGCCATACTCTCACTGCTTTATTCAACTGGTCTGTTTGAACAGAAATTACCCATAGCACACTTATCCAATTTAGCACTCCGTAAGTACAATTTCAGGAATAAAGAACAAGAGAATCAGTGTTTCAACAGTTTATTTTAGCAGATAATTTATTTAAACAAATAAAAATAAGCCATTTACAAACAACCAAAAAAATAAAACAAAAATAGCTTTTAATTTGTTTCAGGCCAAAAATGCCAAGCATACCCTCGAGATATTTCACCTAATTTTTCTGTGCTGTTTGTCTTGTTACATAAATATTAAGAAAAATACCAAGGAAACTCTATGCTGCTGGTTTTAACAGAAACTTTAGAGTTGGGGGTGCGGGGGGGGGGGGGGGGCGGGCAGAGTGTGAAGAATAAACATACAAAAGCTCTCCAACTTTCCAAGTGGAACAAATGATTTTCAGAATGTTCTGCTCAATAAACAGATTGCTCAATAATCTGGTTCTTGACAGAACAAAATGAAAAAATAGCAAAAGTGTTCCTGTTCTATCAAAAAGAGCATTTAGTTAGAACAATAAACTCAAGATGCCTTACAAGTAATACATTTGTTTACATTTACTTTCAAGGCTCCCAAAGAGTCTCTTTTTCAAGAGATTCAAACTAAAATCCAACAGTAAAATTTGTAAGAGATTGATTTTTAATGGGTCATAGGACTCAACAGTGGACACGCCAGTATTATTTTAGTTAATGCTGTTAATATACCCAACAAGCTAGAGAAAGACTTCGTACAGACTTTAAATCACTGTTTCAATGATTCTAACAATTCAGGTCATAAAGGTTCCCCTCCCCTCATACAGAAGTTCTGAATCTAATTAATACACAAAATGCAAAGTAATGTGATGCAAACAATACAAAATGACATTGCAAGAGATGAAAAGAAGTATAGTTTCATAAGAATACACACATAAATTTTTTTTTTAATATACAGAACTTGAGTTAGGAAATAGTAGGAAATTAAGGTTTAAGTGAGCTCTGCCAGGGTCACTAGGTGAATTTCAGTGAACTTAGTCTGTGTGGATTACATTTTCCCTATGTATAAAATGGAAAGATGGATTCCAACATTCCCACAATACTGTTCCATAGTATTATAATACAAGTACACATATTAAAAACCAAAGAAATGATGAAACAGTAAGGACTGTGGGTTCAAAGGAAAGTAACAACACAGGGAACAGAAGGATTTAGAAGGCTGTGAGGAAGGACCAAATATGAAATGTCAACAAAATCTGACTTTACTTGCCACTTAATTTAAGGAGGAAAATTTCTTTTAAAGAATACTAGCAATAAACAGGCAGTCAAAGTGTCAACAGACATGAAGGCAGAAAAATACACAATCTAGATGAGAACAAGAGATTGGTTTGTGTTAGGGTGGACAGCTCCTATAGAGAATTACTGCTATCATTTAAAAAAAAAAAAAACAGGTTTTGAGCAGACTGTTAGAAGGCTGGGAATTCTGAACTATACTCTAAATAACAGGGAACGAATGCTGGTTTAACAGTGAGGGCGGTGGAAGCATTATTTTAGAACAAGGCAGAAGCCAGGACATACTAAGCAGGGAGAAAAGAGGCAGAAAATCCAATTAAAAGCTACTGGGGGGAGAAAAGAAAACTAGTGGGAAGAATAGATATCTGAAAGAAATTTCAGAAAATGGCTGACAAAAATTGGGCAATGTTATGTGGTGAGAGGAAGTCTAAGATAAAACAAAGGCTTATGCCTGGGTAGTTGAAGGCATGATAAATATCACCAAAACAAAGTCAGTATATGGAATCAGTTTTGAAGGAAGACTATAAATTATATCTTTCAAAGAAAGTGAGGAACATCCAGACATAATTGTTGCCTTATTAAATAATCTTTAAATGTCATTTTTGGTCCTGTCAGTTGTCTTCCTAAAACAGCACAGCAAAGTATTGACAGAGGATTTGTTAAATGCTTAGTGATTTCAAGAGTTTCCTCCAATTCTACTTATTGACTAAATAAGTAAATCATTTAGTCTTCTGGTGTAGGCAGAAAAATATCTGGTATTCTTCCACATTACAAAGGTAAGTAAATTGTAAAAATTGTTAAACTATAAAAGAATAAAATAAACAGGATATGTATTAAGTCTTCTTGACAAGTGATTTATAACAACATTTGCATCAAATCTACCTTGAGTTTTGACAGGGAAGTTCTCAAAGGTGCAAAAATCCAGTGGTCCAAAACGTATTTCAATATCTAACAAAACGTACCATGTATGTTTCAAGTTTTATTTTCAAGGACCTGAAAGCACTAGTAAAATCTAGACTAAATATTTAGAAAAACAGAGAAAAAAAGTTTAAAATTTAACATATGAACAAGCACAGCTGAGAAATCTTGAACATTTTGCAAACTGTTCACAATTTTCCAAAGAAAATGGTAAAGTTTGCAATGAAAATGAAATAAAACTACTATTAATCAACCACTGCATAGTTATAGAGTTTCTATCAAACTATGAATGGGATACCTATTTAAGAACTGAACATTACTGACAATTACCAGACAAACAGAACCTTCCTCTTGGATAATTTCCCCATTTACTGTGTAAACTCCCTGAAGGTTGAGACACAGCTCTTTCCACTTGCTTAATAAACTGTATGGCTGGTCTTTCTTACAGCTACCAAAATAAGATTTTAAAAAATGAATACGTCTTGCAACACCTACTCGTCCTGACTGGACAGTGAGCTTTTTTTGCTCACCACCCAAAATGCGGATAGAAATTTCTCCTTCAACTCATCCTTTCCTAATTCCCATGGTTTCCTGCCAAAGTCAACGGGCAGAATTATTTTAAGTGACTAGTTCATTAATGTGACACTAAACTGGGCGTCTATAAAGGGTTCTCAGTCCCACACAAAATCCAGCTTCCCAAGCTTCTAACGGTAAACTTTTATGGACACATAAGAAAGGTTACAAAACCAACTATCAAGATACATTTTTTCTCCGGGATATATTACAACTCAAGTCAAAAGCTTACAGCCCAAGTAACTCACGTACGAAGCCATAAGATTAAAATAACCCAGGTTTCCCGACGAGGGAAACGGCTGGGGGCTGGGTGGGGGGAGGGGCGGGAGGCGCATCCCGAGGATGTCCATCCTCCGCACCCGGAACGGCTCCCTCCCGCTCCTAGAGGTGAGCGCCCCCACCACCACCTCCACCACCACGTCCCTACCTCCGCGGCCTCGGAATGCGCCTCCACAGCCGCCAGGACTTTTAGAGAGGACAAGAAAAGGAGAAGGGTGCACACCACACACTCGACCTCCCAGCCTCCGGGGGCGGCCGGCCGCAACGCTCACCCGGACCCGACGCTCCAGGGATAGACAGGAAGGTCGTAGGGCTGCGCCGCCCAGGGCAGTGGCCGGAGGGTCGCGCGGAGCCGCGAGGCAAAAAGCCCAGGCCCGACTAAGCGGCCTCCCCGCCCCCTCCGGCTTAGCTCCGGGCCGGCAGACGGCGCCCCGGGAGCTAACTTCAGCAGAGAAGAGGAAGCACCGCGGCAAGTAACGGGCTATGTGGGTTCCCCGGACGAGAAAAGACTGTCTATGTGTCTGCCTGCCGGCAGGACCGTCTCACCTCCCCTCTGCCGAGCCCGGGCGGCGCCAGCTCACTTGAGGAGGGCAGGGACGCCGCCACGGCCGCCGCGATGGCCGTTACGGCACGAGGCCTCCGCTCTGCCGCCGCGTAGCTCTGGGGAGAGGGGCGGGGCGCGCGCGGCGGGAGGGCGGGGCTGCAGCGCCGACTGGTCGCGAGGCCCTGGGCGGACCCACGCGGACAGGAAACCCCCTCCCTGCCCAATCTGATAGGTTCAGTCTTCCCCTTCCTTCCTATCACTGACGCGAGGGCGGTCTTCGCCACGCTGGGATTGGGCGAGCCTGCCTGTCAATTGCTGTGCTGGGCGAAGAGCTGGGGCTGCTTCGCGGAGAGGGAGTGAGAGAGACTGAAGCGCCCTGCCTGTCTCTGGGTTTTGATGCTTTTGTGTCTCTGGCTGATTATTCTGGGGGCCTTCCTCCTCAGCGCTACAGGAGAGTCCACAGCAAAACTGACTGCTTTCCGAGTTAAGCCCCGACTGCTCTGGGAGCTTCCTTCTGGTTTCTACACCTGAAGAAGGTCTTACCAGCGGAAAGTTGTTAGGGACGGGGAGCGAAAATGAAAAGCAAACAAAAAGGCCTGAACGTGGAGTCCTGAGAGAAAAATGTAAGACGTGTCCTTAATTTGAACCACAAATCAAAATAAGCTGAGTCTGAGGGCCTTCGAAGCGCCCTGGTGCGTGGATAGCTTTCATTCTTGGCTGCGGTAGCCTTGCTGAGAAGAATACAGTGTCTTTCGGTGCCAGGTCTGTCCTTAGCGGCCCAGCCCCCATCAGTAAGTTGGTTCTCCCTACACCGGCGCTTCAGACCCCATCACCTGCCTCTTCCTCCCCAGCCTTCTCTGCGGCTCTGCTTAGGCGTTTCCCGCCCAGGGGAGACTGCTGAGTGCACAGGTGTTTTCCGCATCCAGTTGCTGAAAGAGCCAGACTTTTTGCGACTCCATGAATCTGAAGCCCACCAGGCTCCTCTCTCCATAGAATTTGCCAGGCAAGAATACTGGAGCCTGTTGCCATTTCCTAGGGATCCAACCAGCGTCTCCTGCACTCGCCAGCGGATTCTTTACCACCTGGGAAGACCTCCCTACCCCTACCTGGATTGTAAACTCAAATCAGGAATCATGTCAGTACTCAGTTTTTCCCCAGTACCTAGCACATGGCAGTGTTAGGCACTTAGTCCTGTCTGACGCTTTGCCACCCCATGGACTGTAACACATGGAATTGTCCAGGCAAGAAAACTGGAGTGGGTTGCCATTTCCTTCTCCAGGGGATGTTCCCGACACAGGGATCGAACCCAGATCTCCCACTTTTCAGGCAGATTCTAGCACATGGTAGATCATCAGTATTGTTTAAGGCATTAGTAAGTACAGTTTCGATTTCCAATTTCATTCGTTTACGCTTTTCTGTATTTAACTTCAGAATTATTCATTTGGATCCTAGTAGAGGAATATGGTTCACTTGCAGTCAAGCATAAATCACCTGTGGCCCCTTCCTGGCCTCAAGTTGAGAGGGCAAGTGGACCAAGAAAATCTGGGCAGCAACTCCATCTATATCCTGTAATTAGGATCTGAAGTCAATAATGTAAGTGGATTTTGGATTTATTCTAAGGATCTAAGTACCTTTGTGTATTTTTATCATGGCTGCTATGGACTGAGTTGTGTTCCCCTCTCAAAATTCATATGTTGAAGCTCTAACCCCCCAGTGTGAGTGTATTTGGAGACAAGACCTTTCAGAGATAGTTTAGGTTAACTGAGGTGATAAGAGTGGGGCCCTAATCCTATAGAATTAGTGTCCTTTATAAGAAGTGACTGCAGAGACATAGACGCTGTCTTGCTGTCTGTCCTCACAACTAGAAGACACAGTGAGAAGGCAGCCATGTGCAAACCAGGAAGAGGGCGTTCACCAGAAACTAACCATGCTGGCATCCAGACATGGGACTTCCAATCTCCAAAACTGTGACAAGCTAAATTTTTGTTGTTTAAGCCACCCAGTCTATGGCATTTTGTTATAGCAGCCCACACTATTGTTATAGCTCTAACACAATAGTTTTATTTATTGATACATCTTATAAAGTTTATGGATTGAGATATTTCATTCATTTTTTGAAGCTGTATAAACCCATTGTCCAGAGGTTGAAACTATTTCTCCAAAATAGTTTCACACAACAAACTGTTAGGTACACTTGGCTCATAACAAACTTAGCTATACCTGGCTTGTTTCAACTTTAGTTTTTTAACATGTGATGGGATAAGGGGAATGTGAATACAAATATAACAGGTAAAATAGTCCTTGCTATCAGGTAGCTTAGACCACTTCCATAAATGGGGGAAATAAACCCAGAAAAAATATATGCTGAAGTCGTAACTTTAGATTTTATTTTGTAAGGGATTATGTATTTTGAATGGGTCAGTGATCTGAACAGACTGTGAGATTTTGATTCAGATCTCTTAACTACTGTGGGCCATCTGTTTAAGTAATAGAAGAAGTAAGGGGGAGAACTTTTTCATAAAAGGATTTTAGTTTCCTGTAAATACATATTTTCCTTTTAACTTTTCTTTAAATGTTCCCTAATCACCCTATTCTTACCAGGAACTCTTAAGAAAGAAAGAAAGAAAAACTCAAAAAATATAAGAGAAAGAGAAGGAATTGAGGAATAAAAATAAGGAAACAACAATGAGAGGAAAGCATTGGGGTAGATAGACAGGAAGTCATGTATGAAATTGCTCTATAGTGTACTTAGAATTATGGACCCCATGTTTGTAAGGGGTGGGTGTTGTCCCAGAGACCTTTCACACTGTCTCCCCAGCTTCCAAATAGAAACATGTGCTTGACTTCTTCTTCCTCTCTTTTAGCAGAACTCAAACCAAAAATGGGAATCAACCCTGCTAATTAGTTCTGAGTGGACTAGCCAGAATCAAGCAACAACATTTAGGTCAAAACTTATGACCTATGGACTAGAAATGGGGTTTCAGATACAGGTAGCTAATCAATCTAGGGTAAGAACACATAGGTAGTTCACTTCATTCATCCCAGAGGAAAGAATTTGGGAAGACAAGGAAAGGGAAAATGAGCCTCCGTGTGTCAAGACCTTTCCCAGGAAACTATTGAGGACTTGTAGTTAGAAATGATTAGAGAGAATGATCTGGTTTAATATCACTGTAAGGACTATGTAGGACAAAACAAACAGAAACAAAATCCTACCTACTAAATCAGTAAGAAGTCACTAATCACATGCTTGACTGTGAAGTGTAGAAATTAGTGAACTCTAATAACTAAATTGGAGAAGGCAATGGCACCCCACTCCATTACTCTTGCCTGGAAAATCCCATGGACGGAGGAGCCTGGTAGGCTGCCGTCCATGGGGTCGCGAAGAGTCAGACACGACTGAGCAACTTGACTCTCACTTTTCACTTTCCTGCATTGGAGAAGGAAATGGCAACCCACTCCAGTGTTCTTGCCTGGAGAATCCCAGGGATGGGGGAGCCTGGTGGTCTGCTGTCTATGGGGTCACACAGAGTCGGACACGACTGAAGTGACTTAGCAGCAGCAGCAGCAGTAACTAAATTCACTTTCTGGGTTGAGTAGTATTGGGCAATTAATTAAACAAAAATTTATTGAGTTCATTCTGTGTTAAGCACTACAATACATACCAGAGATCTAAAAATCAGTCTTAAAGGAGCTCCATCCAATGTCAGAGAATGAAATTTCAACTGATGCTTATTATTTGTATAGTAAATACAGCAATAGATGTCTACAGGGAGACATTAGGCCACAATGCGAGGGGAGGTGTGTGTGTGGTCAAGAGAGTCAAGGTAAACAAGTAGGCAACGAAGAGAAGGGCTTTTCATATAGAGGGGCCTCCATAAATTTTTTTTAATTTTTTAAAAAAGGAAGTACACAACAGTAGAATATTGCTAGAGCAAAAGATGACAAAGTGTAAGCAAGAGTGGGTTAAACAAGTTAAGGGCCTTTGTTTTTATACTATAGGCAATGAGAAGTCATCAAAGAGTTTTCTTAACAGCACTTTAAACTGTCATTCTGTTGCTTTCTGGCCTCCACTGTTTCTGATGAGAAGCTGGCTGTAATTCTTATTGTATTCTGTATTGTATTCTGTAGGTCAGGCTGCTTTTAAAGGTTTGTTTCTTTATCTTAGTTTATCAGCAGTTACAGTATGTTTCTAGGTGTGGTTTTCTTTGTATTTATGCTGCTGGGGGGTTCACTTATTTCCCTGGATGTGTGGCTTGCTGGTTATTGTATCTTTTTATTGAATTTGGAAGACTCTTGGCCAGCATTTCTTCAAGTATTTTTTTCTGCCCATTCTCTCTTTCTCTGTGACTATACTTAAATTTATGCTAGATTTCTTACTCCTTAGTACAGGTCATTCTAAGACCTCTTCATTTTTTTATAAATCTTTTTTGTTTCTTTGCTTCAATTTGCATAATTTCTATTGAGAGCCAGTAATTCCTGAAAAATCTGAATGTTAAAATTTTCCCAAATACACAAACACCCTACAAATGGCTGTGGGTTCCTTTGGGGTATATCCAAAGGCATGTTAATCAAGAGAACAGAAATAAAAAGATATTCCAACAGAGAACAGAACTTACTACTGGGTGTTGATGGACTGGAAAAGCAAAAACAGAACACTGAAATAGCCTAGATGTGGTAACTACAGAGAGCAGCTATCACCTCTAACCTAGCGAGACACCAGCTGGCATAGGAAAAATGTTGTTTGCAGGGTCTGAGCCATAGCATCACATAGGAAAGTTACAGATGAGTGTATCTGAAGTTAAGATAGCTCAATAACAATAACTTAATAACCAGTAGCATATTAACATTTGTTTGTGCTAAATTAGTAAAAACTTCCCAAATTGGATCCAAATTAATGCTACGTTATGCAGTTTTACAGACTTTTAGCTCTTTTGAAAAGAATCCAGTACACGAAGTTTTCAGTTTTCTGCTGTACTATGATTACTGTTAGTGCCTTTTCCAGGAGTAAGGAGTGCCTTTGCTGCAGCTCACACACATACTTGGTACAAAATCATAAACAAGGGCAGGTTTGGAAGAGATTGGCATAACTGAGGATGAGTAGACCCTCCTGCAGCATTCAGTCTCACACCATACAGCACAAAATGGCATAGACTAAGTAGAGCTGGCAGGAATCCATATTCTCCCTACCTCCATTTCCTATGCATTGCCTAATATGGCCAGAGCAAGGGGAAGACAGTTTCCTCTCCTAAGGCAGGACGACCACCATTGCCAGTAAAAAACCAACTCCTTTCCTTTGTTTCCTCTTTCTTGCCTCAACTCCAGCTACTTTACCCAGCCCAATCATCTGTAGGTCCCTAATGCAAACAGATGACAAAAACAGGGCTTGGTATTCAGCATTTCATCTTATAGAGTTCTGAATATTGAAGGATTTTTGTTGAACACTTATAGAACATTGGACAGGAACATTTTTTCTAACTTCTTAATCTCTAGGACTGCTGAATTTCCACTGGAAAGGAGTCATTTCTTCAAGTCTTATGTTCTTTAGTGCTAAAAGTTGACATTCTCTACCACCTTTTATTATTTATAATAATAATTTTATAATAAAAATTACCTTTTATTGTTAATAGCAAAGAGACCAGATTCATGATATTCCACATAATTTAATATTTAGAAGACTAGAATAAATTTTTCTACATCTGCATATATTAATTATATATAGCACTCTGTCAGTTATACAACACAAAAAAACATGTATAGGTGAACATTAAAATGGCAGTGTACCTATTAGTAACTGAACATTAACAAGATAATAATTAAGTAGTCATTTAATGGGAGAGTCTAGTATTTCCTGATAATCCTGCCTTCTTAAATCCCTCCAGTAAAGTTTATAGCCAGCAAGGACAAAAACACTAATCATAATGATTACCCCTCCAAAGACATCATAGACACTAGGAAATATATGTAGCACTAGAAGCTGCAACACCATTGCTACCACAATCTCCAGATGTTGTACTGTGCTGACCAAAGCTGGATGGAATTTGTCTAAAGCATAATAAACTCCCAAGAAGGCTGCAGTAGAACAAATGCATATAGCAATTAGATAACTCCAAGTTTCTCCATCTAATGGGATGATGGGTTCTTGAAGAACAAACATAGTAGATATTCCCCAGACTGTCCCAGTCCAACCAAATGTAAACAGTGCAGTCCACATGCTGATCTTCTCCTTAATGGATCTGTATACTATCATGGAAAGAGCAGTGGTCAGTCCAGCCATCACAGTCATAGTGTACCCAAAGGCTTCTTTCCAGGCATTTAACAAAGAATTATCTTCATCAACAATGTTGGGGATCATGACAAGACAAACACCTAAGATGCTGCAAACAACTGTAACCATGTCAACATAAGCCATTTTCTCATCTACAAGTAAAAAAGCCAAAATGGCACTGAAGACGGTGGTTGTGGCTCTCCACATAGTGGTCCCGTTGCTGGGAGGAACTATTGAAAATGATGTATAAGCACAGGTGATAGAAATGACATTGCATACACCGTAAAAGAAAAGTCGCAGTCTGTATCCACTTGGTCCAAAGGGGGCTTCCTGGTAGTAACACACAACTAACACAGATAAGACCTGCAAAACAGAACGGATAAAAATCAGTTCTAGAGATGGAACTTTGGAACGATCGGAAACAAGCCTAGTGATAAGAGCTACACATCCGTGAGCCAAAGCAGATCCAAACAGCACTATCCACATTTTTCTGGATTGAAAAATATTTTTTTCTGCAAAGCTTTGGAACTGTCCAATCTCATTGGTCACTGGGTCTTCTGTTGGAGGGCGGGTATCCATGGTTCCAAAGAAGGTTCTTCCTTTTCTTTTCATTTCACTCAGCAGGCCTTTCTTTGGATTTTCTTCCATAAAACTTCCATAGTCTTCATTGATTTCTTCATATCCACCATCCCCAGGCTGAGGATAATGAGACGTATATTTCACCATGACTGTGTTTGGATGTATTTTCACCCGTTTTTTAACTGGATATTTTTTGGAGGGAGAAGTATCCATTTCTCCAGGCAATCAATTCTATTTAAGAAGGAAAAAAAGACAAATGTACATGTTCATCAGTTGAATTATAGTTTTAAATTCCATTATAATCTCATGCATCAATTCAATAATAGAAAGCAGAGGTTGTAATAAGAGGTTTTTTCCTCTAATAGGAAGAGATGATCTAACAATATGCCTTATCAGTATACAAGCCCCAATGAAATTGTCTACCCTTTTTTCACTCTCATCCTAAGTCAGCCCCAATTTCTCATCATGATTATTATTTGTCTCATTAAACTGTATTTCTTTAAATAATAAATAACTGATTTTTTCCATTTTTTCATTCCTACCTCCCTATCAACCCAATAAGATAAACACAGAAAAATAAATAACAAGGTAGATTAAACCTTTCCTTCTGATTGTGTCCATTTGTCTATAAGTTATTAAGTCCAAATTCTCTTGTATAATCACTTCTGTATGATACCAAAACTAGTAGTATGAATTCATGATTTTTTAAACATTCATTCTGGATCCCCATACATCTTCAGATATATGGAATGCTGAATTTAGAAAATAAAATGGACTTTGTGACATTGATGCACTGTTGCTATATACAATTTTTCTGATGAGCAACTGGGCAATAGGTTTAAGATTCTAACTGAAACTACTACTAATTCAGCAATATCACATCTAAGATTTTACCCTAAAGAGATGAACACAAGATGCTTTTTACCTTATGTGTTTTTTAAGAAAGGTAAAAATAAGAGTATATATTTGTTTATTAATATAAAAAGTATAACAAAGGAATTATAGAAACATACAAAGGAAACTAATCATTGAGGTGGGACAGGAAATAAGAATAGAAAGAAAACATTTTGTATACTTTTTAATACATTATTTGAATCATGATAATTGTTTAAATTTTTTTTTAAAAGTTCATCTGGTATTGAGAAAAGAGAGCACATAAAAAGGTTGGGAAAATGTATGAACAGGAGACTTCACTGTAGCGCACCAGAATGACCCTCCGCACTACACTATGCATCCGTTTAAAATAATAATGCCAATCTTTACTGACGTAGAAAGATGTCCATGTTGTATGAAGGATTTGCCATGGTGCTGGCATATAGTAAAATCTCAAAGAATATTAATAAATTCAGCTTCCTTTCACCTATAATTAACTCTTTTGAAACACTGGGTGTCTTCTACAATGTTACTCTTTCTTTGAGACCAGTATTTGTTCATTCAGTTCTCTTTAGTTCTTTCCCTCTCCCCAAGAACAATTTGCTATTTTCTTCCCAGTGATTTCTTCCCCCCAAAACAAAAAAAAAATTAAAAAGGAAACCTTTTTATTTTTTGTCTTCATGACATATTTCCCTTGTTCATTGCCAAAAACTCATCAGTTCCAGGATCTTAAACCATGGTCCAGAAATCAAATTCCATTTTGTTCTTTAACACCATCTGGGTAAACCAACTGTTCCTATTTATTCGTTTCTCTTTTAAATAACATTACCTTCAGGTGGAAGGGTCATTTTAAAAAACACCACCTAGGCCTCCAAGTCCTTCAGTTCCTGGCCTGGATCTCCAACTTGTATGCATAATGGATGCATAATTGGATCTTCCAACTTCATGCATAATGGATGCATAATTGGATCTTCCAACTTCATGCATAATGCTATCAAACTAATCTGGATGTTCTCTTTTTTCCAACTTTTATCAGGATATTTCCACTTTGAATCATTACTTTAGCTTTAGTCACAAACTGAATTAACAGTCTTGGTCTCCCAAATGGACGTTCTGTCCCTAAATTCCTCATTTATGTTTGAAATACCACCATCTTTCTAGTTCCCCAAGCTAGAAACCAAGGCACACTCAATTATTCTTTCTGCCATCACACTTCATTTGGTCATCAATTTTATTGTTTTTGTCTCTGAAATATTTCTCAGACTTTTCCTTTCTCCTCCAATTTATTTTACCTTTTGAATCTGGATCAGATTTTTGTGAATTCCCATCTAGCATATTGCAACAGCATCATAACTAGTCCCCTTGAATCCTTGTCCTTCTCTTCTAAAATCCAACTATATTATACTACTGTCACGTTAATGCCTTTAAAAGACTCAAACAAAACAAAAAACTTCCCTCAAGCTTTCCCCATTCAAGAACATACAACATTTCCTACCAACTACCTCACCGAGTCTCAACTCCACTGCCTAGCTCTCAAGACCCTGCCTAGCCTTGCCCCTATCAATACTTAGCTCCTTGACAGAGACTTCACTCCAGTGTTCTCCCTGTCCTGATGCCCCACATTACATGTTTCTCTTAAGTCTTTATTCCTACTAGTTTCCCCTCTGCTCCTGCGTTATAAACACTGCTCATCTTTTAAGAAGGCCCAGTCCAAATCCTGCCTTTTAGAAACAAGCCTTCCCTGACCACTCTGTCACTTTTTTTTCTTCCTTATTTAACATCTGCAATAGTTCTTATAATTTTTGTAATCTCATCACTTTGTTATTTACTTGTCTCAACTCAGTGGAATTTTATCTGTAGTCATTGTACCCAAATTTGCTGTTAAATCGCCTTTCCTTGCTAGTCAGCAAGTATCTTTTTTTTTTTCAGCAAGTATCTTAATGACATCTCATAACTTCCTATTTGCTTAAAATTGTTAAAATTGTGGCTTATATCCTTCAAAGCTTTTCCCTTCCCACTGCAGCCAGATTTCTAGTCCCAGGAGCACGAATAGGGGAAGGACACGTCTGCTGTTTTGCTCCTTCTGAGAGAAAGGAGCTAGGCTCCAGCTTCCCTGGTGTATTGGCACAGGGAGGAAGGGAAAGGACACATGTCTCAGACGTTGGTTGCTGCTGTGTGATGGCTTTTGGATGTATAAACTTGGCTAGGCTGAACTACATTCCCGAGTTGTTTAATCTAACACTAATCTATGTGCTGCTATGAAGGTTTTTGCAGATGTGACAGACGTTCCTAATCAGCTGACTTTAAGTTAATAAAAGAAAGACTATCCTCGGTGAAGTGAAGTGAAAGTCACTCAGTTGTGTCTGACTCTTTTCAACCCCATGGACTGTAGCCCATCAGGCCTCTCTGTCCATAGGATTTCCCAGGCAAGAACACTGGAGTGGGTTAACCTCTGACCTAAACAAGTAAGCTCTTTCAAAAAGAGATTAGGCTTTCCATGAGCTCAGAAATTCCAAATAGTTCATGCCATTAGGGTTCCAGCCCTCTCATGACCTTCCTTCCTTGCTACCTGTGGACAAGAAGCTTTGGCCTGTTATGGTTTCCAACATGCTCCTGATCTTTTCTTTCTGATTGCCTGCCCAACAGACCACAGACTTTGTTATCCAGCCCTGACAATTACATTAGCCAATTCCTTATAATAAATATCCTCCTGGTTCTGTGTCTCAGGTTGAACCCAGACTCTAATACACGGTGAAATTCTGTCTTTGATTGTTGTCTTTGTTTCTGTACTAACTCTAAAAGGCCACTGATAGTCTCTAGGTTGTAGACATCCAAATGCAGGCTATCTTGCATCAATTATTTAGTCTCCCCAGTGCACAAACCCTTGATGTAGGCTACTGTGAGCCACAGATTTTTGCTGTTTGGGTTCTCTTGCCTGTTGGGAAGTTCTCTTAGTGAGGCGCCAACAGTATTTACTTGACCCCAGGAAAGTCATATATCCTTACTACTCCAGTGAGTATTATATCAGCTACTCACCACTGCCCCCTTCTCTCCAATCTCACTTCTCTTTGCTCGAGCAAGTAAAGAGCAAATTAAAATGTGCTGTCTAAGCAGACTTTCAGTTGGAGGAAGAAAGCACACCCAATCGTTGTAAATAATGATTTGGTTACCTTCACCCTCAGTCAATTTTAAAGGGGAATATCCCTCTCCCCTCCCCGTTAGGAAAAGCACAATACTCTTCTTGGACCAAGGACCCATAACAGATATGATCCCTTTGACAGATTGTGTTTTCCAAAGAGAGCCACCAATCTAGTATCTCCCATACTACATGTCTAGTTTTTTTAGATGTGAGTTTGACATTATTAAATAGAGAAGTAGGATCTATGCTCCTTCCCTTTAAAAGTAGCCCCACTTTTGTGACTGTTTCACCAGTAGAGTATGGCAGAAGTGACCTGTTAAAACTTCTGAGATTAAGTCATAAATATAACTATGCCTTCCTAGCTGCAACACTTGTGCTTGGAGCTCTGAGCTACCAGGTCAGTAGTCTGACTGCTCAGAAGCCATCATGCTGTGAATAAGCTCAAACAAGCCATGTAAGGAAACCACATGGAGAGGTCCTGAGACTGAACAGAGAGAAATTCCTGGTCAGCCCCAGGTGCTCCAGCCCCCTGCTGTTCCAAGACCAGCCACCCATCTGACTTTAAGTATATATGAGACCCTGAGTCAGAATTGCCCTTCCAAGGTACTTCCAAATTCCTGATCTTAGAAACCATGACAGATAGTAAGATGAGTGTTGTCATTTTAAGCTACTAAAGGTTTGGAGTGACTTGTTATCTGCAATGGATAACTGGAACACCCTATTTCCTTTCCCAGGATTTTAAGGAATGGGAAGGAGGAATGGTTTTCATGATAGTTTAAAGGCCTCTTATATTTGGACCAAATTGATTGGCTTTTGAAAGTCGGACATTTTGTCCCTTGTTGTGAGATCCTGGATTCTGATTCTGTGGTAAGAGGAAAGTTTTTTGTTTTGTTTTGTTTTCATTGAAGTATAGTTGATTTACAATGTGTTAGTTTCTGGTGTACAACAAAATAATTTTATTATATATATGTATATACATATATATACACGTGTATAACTGAATCACTTTAAGATATATATATGTATACATACATATATATGAATGAAGAAGAAAATTTTATTCAGCATCCTGTTAGGCACAGATTAGTATATTTAATCCTAGTCCAACTGCATATTTTAAAGTATTATTTGAACTGTGTCATCTTTTTCATTTCAACACCTTTAATATTATATTGTATCCCACTAATGCAGAAGTCAGTCTTATACTAAAGGGATACATAAAGATTTGGGTTTTTTTTTTTTTTTTTTTTTTTTTGGCTGCACCATTCAACATGTGAGATCTTCCCTTACCAGAGATCAAACCTGTGCCCCCTGCATTTGGAGCATGGAGCCTTAACAACTGGACCACCAGGGAAGTCTCAAGATCTTATTCATTCTCTATAGTTTTCATTTAATTTCAGGCTTTGTGAGTATAATTCTTGAAGAGAATCTGGAACCCTGACTAGTACTTATATTTGTGCACATTTAAGTCATTCAACCTGTGAACATTTCAGTAAATAATGAGGTACCATGTCCCCAGCACCAATCCAGGCTCGATAAATGGAAAGATAAATAAAACTTGTGGAAGAGACAGCAAGCAATTCAAATTTAATATTTTTAAAAGTCAATAGTGCAAGTAACTACTTGAATACAGGAAAGGGCACATATAAAAGGCATCTAAACCCAAACACGGAGGATCTTTGCATATTTCCAGGTAGAAAGGATGCCTGAATTGGGGCTTTAAGTATATGTAACCTATAAACAAAAAAAGAGGAGAAAGAGAAAAACCAATTTTTTTTCTAGAGATAAAAGATTTAGGAGTCAGAAATGTTGATTTTGAGTTCTAGCTCTGCCACCAAATACAGCAATAATTATGTCTATTTTAAGATAAAGAGTTTTAGATGATAATTGTTGGAATCTTTCGACTCAACTCTCTTCAAAATCAGTTTGTCAGTTTAATGATTTAACACATCTAGTGTTTTGCTATCCCTCCCATGAGGGATCACCATGCAATTCAATGATCACAACTTTCTACTACCTGCTCTAAGTTATTCTGACCAATGTGCCAACTCAACTTCTCCTCCTTCTTTACAGAGATAAGGAATCTGAACTAATTTCATGGCTCCAGGGCCCCTTGACTTTATATGGGGATGTCCCCCTCCCAGGCAGAAATGTCCATTTCAGCTGTGTAAAGCAACTCCCCTGAGCAGAAGGAATGTGAAACAACAGGACCAGAAGACTAGCCTCCCCAGCTACAAACGTATCAACTTGAAATACTGGGCATAAATGGATTAAAAGGATACATAGTTTGTGTCTCCTTGAACAATGGGCACAATTCAAGCCTGAAAGCAATATTTGTATCCAAGAGAGGTCCTTTCCTAAACTACATCCCACAACATAAGGCCCAAGATCACTTCTGTCCTAAAGTCGAAAATATTAACCCTGCATCCCTATCATTTTAGTGGGAATCCTTAGACATAACCCTTATGGTGCCTAAGGCAAATGGCACTTGGTAATAAGAACTGCTATCTTTAGTTACCAGACTAACCCCTAAAATAGTAAAAAGTCTTAGATATAAAGCTAGCTAGTGCAACTTGATTATAATATAGTGATTTAAATGTAGGCATTGATGTGATATTTGACACTCATGAGTCAGACTGGCTTTGAACTAAATATTTATCAGAAACTAATAGGTTACTACCTTATACCTGAGAAGCCAAGTCCTGAGAAACCTTATTACCCTGGTATCCTTGGACAGTCTTGCCTCTGAATGAAAATAAAAAGACCATACCTAACTGGTCACCCTTGTTGGCAAAGTAGTGTCTCTGCTTTTTAATATGCTATCCAGGTTGGTCATAACTTTCCTTCCAAGGAGTAAGCATCTTTTAATTTCATGGCTGCAATCACCATCCGAACTGTAGTGTTGGAGAAGACTTTTGAGAGTCCCTTGGACTGCAAGGAGATCCAACCAGTCCATCCTAAAAGAGATCAGTCCTGGGTGTTCATTGGAAGGACTGATGCTGAAGCTGAAACTCCAATACTTTGGCCACCTGATGCGAAGAGTTGACTCATTTGAAAAGACCCTGATGCTGGGAGGGATTGGGGGCAGGAGGAGAAGGGGACAACAGAGGATGAGATGGCTGGATGGCATCACCGACTCGATGGACATGAGTTTGAGTAAACTCCGGGAGTTGGTGATGGAGAGGGAGGCCTGGTGTGCTGCGATTCATGGGGTCACAAAGAGTTGGACACAACTGAGCAACTGAACTGAACTGAACTGACCTGGTCACCTGAAAGGGAAGACCTAACAACCATCTTTCCAGGATACTGTGAGACATCATGGTATGCATAGGATCTGTGCTATTAAACATACCTTCTGAGACCTACTGAGAGAAGCCATTCTCCCTCCAAACTGATGAAAAAGGGGACCATATTCTGATGCTCCAAAGACTGTGAGCATGAGTCTACCCATCCTTGTGCTGAACTCTGCCTAGCATAACCTTTAACACCCCTCTTTGAATTCTCTCTCTTCTCCACTGCAACCCATGAGGATCAGAAGAATTAGAGGCATCATTTAAGTCCACTTGTATTTTATTAATACTCTTTGAGTCTATATCTTTTTGTAAAGGCCTACTGTTTTAGTGGGAAAATAACCTCCTTTTAAGCTCCAACCTCTGGAACTAGAAAATTAGTTCTTAAATAAACTAACAAAGTAGAATTTGAAAGACAAGAATGATAAATAAGAAATAACAGAGTAGAAAGTAAACAACATGCCCTTTCTTAAATCTGTCACACTTAGGAAGCGAGGGATTCACCATGAAGAAGTAAATGTCTGCCCTTCTTAGAAGGTGTGATAATATTCACGTTGTGTATAAGCAGTAAACGATCAAAATGAAATGTCTATAAATAAATCATGAAACTGAACACTTTTATGAAGATGTAAATGGGGGGCTGCAAGAAATGTTAATTGTATAAGATTTCAAATACTCAGATTATAAAAGAACCAACATAAGCAAATTCAACTAAAGGAGGAAAAAAAAAGAGACATACAACCTAGGAGTCTCCTATGGTAAACCAACTGAATCTCTTGTTGTTGTGTCTAGTCACTAAGTCCCATTCAACTCTTTCAAACCCCACAGACTGCAGCAGACCAGGCTTTCCTGTCCTTCACTATCTCCTAGAGTTTGCTCAAACTCAAGTCCCTTGAGTCTGTGATGCCACCTTTATCCTCTGTTGCCCCCTTCTCCTCCTTCCCTCAATCTTTCCCAGCATCAGGGTCTTTTCCATTGAGTTGACTCTTCATGTCAAGTGGCCAAAGTATTGGAGTTTCAGCTCCTCATCAGTACTTCCAATGAATATTCAGGACTGATTTCCTTTAGGATTGACGGGTTAGTTCTCCTTGCTGTCCAAGGGACTCTCAAGAGCCTTCTGCAGCACCACAATTTGAAGACATCAATTCTTGGGCACTCAGCCTTCTTTATGGTCCAATTCTCACATCCACACATGACTACTGGAAAAACCATAACTTTGACTATACAGACCTTTGTTAGCAAAATAATGTCTCTGCTTTTGAATATGCTCTCTAGATTTGCATAATTTTTCTTCCAGGGATCAAGATGTTTTAATTTCATGGCTTGTAGTCATGTAGAAATTTTCTTGGAGCCCAAGAAAAAAAAATTCTGCCACTTTTTACACTTTTTCCCCATCTATTTGCCATGAAGCAATAGGTCTGGATGCCATGATCTTTGTTTTTTGAATGTTGAATTTTAAGCCAGCATTTTCACTCTCCTTTTTCAGTTTCATCAAGAGGATCTTTAGTTCCTTTTCACTTTCTGCTGTTAGGGAGGCATCATCTGCATATCTGGGGTTATTGATATTTCTCCCAGCAATCTTGATTCCAGCTTGTGATTCATCCAGCCTGACATTTAGCATGATGTACTCTGCCTATAAGTTAAACAAGCAGAGTGACAATATATGGCCTTGAAGTACTCCTTTCCAATTTTGAACCAGTTCATTATTCCATGTCTGGTTCTAACTGTTGCTACCTGCATACAGGTTTCTCCTCTCAGGAGGCAGGTAAGGTAGTCTGATATTTCCTTCTCTTTAAGAATTTTCCACAGTTTGTTGTGATCCACATAGTCAAAGGCTTTAGTGTTGACAGTGAAGCAGAAGTAGATGTTTTTCTGGAATTCCCTTGCTTTTTCTGTGATCCAACAGATGTTGACAATTTGATCTCTAGTTCCTCTGCCTTCTCTAAATCCAGCTTGTATATCTAGAATTTCTCAGTTCGTGTACTGTTAAAGCCTATCTTGAAGGATTTTGAACATTACTTTTCTAGCATGTGAAATGGGCGCACTGAATTTCTATAAAAATATAGAAAGAAATTTCAAAGAACCTGGACAGAACAATTCTAACTCAAATGTATTAGGACAGATCCCTGGGCCAGGAAGATCTCCTGGAAGAGGAAATAACATCCCATTCCAGTGTTCTTTGTTTTTTCTTTCAAACATTAAACTTTTTATTTTGTATCAGGGTATAGCTGATTAACAGTTGTGGCAGTTTCAGGTGAACAGTGAAGGGACTCAGCCATACATATACATGTATCCATTCTCTCCCAAACCCCCATCCCATCCAAGCTGACACATAACATTGGATAGAGTTCCATGTGCTATAAAATATATCCTTGTTGGTTATCTATTTTTAATATAGCAGTGTGTACGTGACCTTCCCAAACTCCCTAACTATCCCTTCCCCACTGGCAACCATAAGTTTGTTTTCTAAGTCTGTGAGTCTTTCTGTTTTTAAGTAAGTTCATTTGTATCATTTCTTTTTAGATTCCACATATAAGGGATGTCATACAATATTTCTCCTTCTTTATCTGACTTATTTCACTCAGTATGACACTCTCTAGGTCCGTCCATGTTACTGCAAATGACATTATTTCATTCTTTTTAATGGCTGAGTAATATTCCATTGTACATATGTACCACATTTTCTTTATCCATTCCTCTGTCAATGGACATTTAGTTTGCTTCCATGTCTTGGCTATTGTAAACAGTGCTGTCATGAATATCGGGGTGCTTGTATCCTTTCAGATCATGCTTTTTTTCTGGATATATGCTCAGGAGTAGGATTGCAAGGTCATATGGTAGCTCTATTTTTAGTTTTTTTAAGGAACCTCCATCCTATCCTCCATAATGGCTGTATTAATTTACATTCCCAACAACAGTGTAGGAGGGTTCCCTTCTCTCCACACCCTCTCCAGCATTTTTTTGTGGACTTTTTTATGATAGGCATTCTGACTGATGTGAGGTGTCTCACTGTAGTTTTGATTTACATTTATCTAATAACTAGCAATGTTGAACATCTTTTCATATGACTGTTGGTCATCTGTATATTCTCTTTGGAGAAATGTCTGTTTGGATCTTCTGCCCATTTTTTGAGTGGACTGCTTGTTTTGATGATGTTAAGCATCATTTAAGTGTTTGTAAATTTTAGAGACTAACCCCTTATCAGTCATATTATTTGCAAATATTTTCTCCCAATCTGTGGGTTGTCTTCTCATCTTGTTTATTGTTTCCTTTGCTGTGCAAAAGTTGCTGAGCTTAAGTAGGTCTCATTTGTTTATTTTTGTTCTTACCTCCATTATTCTGGGAGATGGATCAAAAAAGATGTTGATATGATTTGTCAGAGAGAGTTCTGCCTATGTTTTCCTCTAGAAGTTTTATAGTGCTGGTCTCACATTTAGCTATTTAATCCATTTTAAGCTTATTTTTGTGTCACCCCAATATTCTTGCCTGAAAAGTCCCATAGACAGAGGAGCCTGGCATGCTACAGTCCGTAGGGTCACAAAGAATCAGACACAACTAAGCAACTGAGCATTGAGTACTGACTACATATAATGGCTGAAACTGCAATTAGAATATTAATAGCACTCATATTGCATCAGATTATTGCCTGACAAACAACAGTGCGTCTACATCAACCTGAGAAAAGCAAAAAATAAGGCGTGTTATCAGTTTCTCCTTTGTAGCACTTAGATTAAAGCATACTTGCAATAGCCATCAGAAAGAGACTAAGAAGACAAGATCTTGATTTAGCCAGAGAACATGACAACTTTTTCGGTCTAATGGAAACAATCAGAATCAGCATAAAAGCAAGAATGGGAAAACATAGAAAAAAGAAAGGCACAAATGATGACTCTAAAATCCAATGAAAAGGAAATATGGAAGAAGTCAATAATAATACTGTCAGTAGACAGACATATTGATATTTACATTTGTACAGACAATGTGCTAAACACTAAACATGGGTCAACTTAGCTTTGAGAGAAAATGAAATCTTAGGAGATTGTGGAGTGGGACAGCATTGGGGAAGGGTGGAAAACAACCCCCCCCCCCAAAATGGAGAAAACTAATGGCCTACCTCACTGAACAGAAAGAACTTAAAAGAAAGGTACTCATTTTAGGAAACTAATCTGGCACATGTTGTTGAACACCCTCTATGTGAAGGGCACCAGGTAGTCCATGTGGAGCAGGTCAGTAGCTTCTACTGTTGAAGAGAATTTGTCCCAGAATTTTGTCTGGAACTTTGTCACATGTCACCCCAAATTAGTCTCTCCTCCCTACTCTTCTGTCACCCTTTCTTCTTCCCAATCTACTCACTCTTACCCCATCTTGCCTTCTCAGCTTTACTCCTGTCACCCACAGATACAACCTGGTCTGACGTTCTAGCCCAGAAGTAACTACCACTTGTTCATGCAAATGGTTTCAGGAAAAAAAATTATATTTATTTTATTGCCTAAAAGGACAAGCCATTATCACTTTCAGAGTCACATTCTGTTTTCATAACAGAATAAACTATTTTCATTTTCCTGAAATCAGAAGTCCTCTGACAGGATACAGGAGTGATGATGACAAAATATCTATGCAGAAAGTAGGATAAAAGCCTCAGTCATGTGAGCACCCCTGACACTAGAGCCCCACCCTAAAAACTAGCCTCTTACCATCCAAACCAAAATGTATACATCACTACTCTGGGTCTTTTTCCTGTTCTATCTGGTACTTAGACCCTGCCTCCTTTTGTCATTTTATTCTCTTTGTGTATGATATTGTTAAGTTTTAAAAAGCAGTGGATCCTCAGTATGTCTTTGCAGAAAGAGGGACAACCTAAGTGCCCCAACAGATGAATAGATAAAGAAAATATGGTATATCCATACAATTGAATACTACTCATCCATAAAAAGGAATGAAGTTCCAATACATGCTACATCATGGATGAACCTTGAAGACAGTAGGCTAACTGAAATAAGCCATACCCAAAAGGACAAATACTGCATAATTCCACTTATATGTGGTATTTAGAATAGGCACATTCATAAAAAGAGAAAATCTATTTGAGATTTCTGGGAGCTGGGAGAAGAGGGAATGGGAGTTATGGCTGCAAGATTTCTGTTTTGAGTAATCAAAAAATTTTGGAAATAGATAGTGGTGGTGATTGTACAATATTGCAAATGTAATTAATGTCATTGAATTGAATATTTTTAAAGTGTTAAAATGATAGATTTTGCTTTATTTATATCTTAACCCAATTTTTTAAATAGGAGAAAAAAGAAAAGAAAGGTGTGTGTGTGTTTAGGGGGGGTGTTGTGATTCCTCCAGTTGGGAGATAAAGGAAGGCAATGATAGGCATTGGTATTTTTAAAAACCTCCTCAGTGATCCTAATGTATAATTTTCTTGTGCAGGAACCACTCAACTAAATTATCTAGGGACCCTTCTGGCTTTAAGATTTAATGAATCTACGGCTACTGCATGATTGAGGAAGATAGGGATGGAGATTTTTTTTTAAGTGGTCATTGAAGCCAGACTGTCTAGACTTGAGTCTAAGTTATAGACTTAAGTTATAGACTAAGTTATAGACTTATATTAAATATGCAACCTTGTGTACTTACTTAACCTCTTCTGAAAATTTCAATAAGATTCTACTCATAGGGTAGAATAAAAATATTAAATCACTTAATACATACAAAATACCTAGTATATGGCACCTAGCAATTGCTCAATAAATTTTAGTTCTTCTTTCACATGATTCCATCTCCCTGGAATGACATGGTCCTCCCCCTTTCTGCTCTTGTCTACCTGCAGAGCTCACATTTGTGCTTCAGTGGTTTGCTCAAGTGTTACTTCTTCCTTTGCAGAGTCTTAACTGGTCTCTCCAATCTTTGTGCTCCATTATCTCTGGCACATACTGTTATGAAGTAAATGTCTGTTGGATGGAATGGAATGGATTTGAAAACCAAGAAGTGGAAGACATGGAAAAGAATGAGGAATGATGTTAACTCCTGACATCTCTATAGAATCTCATAGACCCACATATCCACTTCTGCTCTCTTACATCACTGTTGAATCAATGGTAGGTAACTGAAAATCTGAAGTTTCCCATGATCATTCAAACTAAAGACTGTTCAGAAGAATTCTCCCTGTCCTCTGCCTTTACCCTCTTTATTAGTCAGAGTTCTCCAGAGAAACAAAATTAATATGATGTGTATATATACAGTTATAAGAAAAGAATAATTTTAAGAAATTGGCTCATCCAATTATGCAGCCTGGCAAATCTAAAATCTTCAGAATACCCCAGCAGGCTGCAGATCCAGGAAACAGTTGCAGTTTAAGTCCAAAAGAGTCTGCTGGCAGAATTCCCTTCTCCTCAGGAGCTGTCAGGTTTTTTCTATTAAGGCCTGCAGCTGATTGGCCGAGGCCCACCCTTATTATGGAGAGCAATCTGCTTTACTCAAATCCACCATTTTAAATGTAACTCTTATCGAAAAACACCCTCACAGAAACATCAGCATCATCTTTTTTTAAAATTAATTTATTTCAATTGGAGGCTAATTACTTTATAATATTGTAGTGGTTTTTGCCATATATTGACATGAATCAGTCATGGGTGTACATGTGTCCCCCATCCTGAACCTCCCACCCACCTCCCTCCCCGTCCCATCCCTCAGGGTCATCCCAGTGCACCGGCCCTGAGTGCCCTGTCTCATGTATCAAACCTGGACTGGCAATCTATTTCACATACGGTAATATGTATGTTTAATGCTATTCTCTCAAATCATCCCACCCTTGTCTTCTCCCACAGAGTCCAAAAGTCTGTTCTTTATCTCTGTGTCTCTTTTGCTGTCTTGCATATAGGGTCATTATTACCATCTTTCTAAATTCCATATATATGCATTAATATACTGTATTGGTGTTTTTCTTTCTGACTTACTTCACTGTGTATAATATGCTCCAGTTTCATCCACCTCATTAGAACTGATTCAAATGCATTCTTTTTAATAGCTGAGTACTATTTCATTGTGTATATGTACCACAGCTTTCTTATCCATTCATCTGCCAATGGACATCTAGGTTGCTTCCATGTCCTAGTTATTGTAAACAGTATCAACATCATCTTTGACAAGCCAAGTTGACACATAAAATTAACTATCACAGTCTCAACCATTGCTTGTCCTTTATATGCACAAAAGTTCTGGCTATTGCAAACTACAGGAAATTCTCTGAATATGTCATGCTGTCTTATGATTCTGGATTTTTATATATGTTGTTCCTTCTTTATGGATTGCTCTTTTCCTGCTTTTTCACCTGGTAAATTCCTGCTTATTTTTTAAGGCCCATCTCTGGAGATCTTTGCTAGGCCCACTTCCCACCCCCAGTCTGAGTTAGATGCCCACCAAAGTGCTTCAATCATAGAATATATTGAATGCATTGAATTATAACTGTATTTTTGTCTTTCTCTTCTGCTAGACCGGTGAGGGTTTTAACCCTACAGGTATTAAAACTAGATAATACTGATTTTTATGCTTGCAGCACCTAGCTCAGTGCTTGGCATGAGATGGGTGTTTATTAAGTGTTTGTTGAATGAATGAATGAGTGAATGGACTATTTTTAATGAAGCAAATTTTGCTAAGTAGAAAATATAAGTAACATGCGTGCATGCATGCTAAGTCACTTCAGTTGTATCCATCTCTTTGTGACCCTATGGACTATAACCCGCCAGGCTCCTCTGTCCATGGGATTCTCCAGGCAAGAATACTGGAGTGGGTTGCCATGCCCTCCTCCAGGGGATCTTCTCAACCCAGGGTCAAACCTGTATATCCTATGACTCCTGACTTGCAGGTAGATTATTTACCACTGAGCCACCAGGGAAGCCCACAAGTAACGTAAACAAATGGATTTAAATGGCAAGTAACTCAAATAGAGGGCCTTATCATTAAAGTACTTTAAAATCCCTAATAACATTTTGAAAAGGATAAAACATTAAGGTGAGAAGTTTGGCTATTAAGAGAATGTGTGTATTTAGCTTCTTTGCCTCTGGTTCTATTTCTGCTGCTAGGTCTCCCATATTTTCTTTAGTATTAAATTCTCCAGGCATAACTAGAGCTGTTCCTTAAATAAGTGTATCTACTTTTCTTAATTAAACCATTATTAATCAGTTAGGAAGGGTGTAGAGATATACATCTTTTAGCACTACCAGATTGAACTTCAGTTGCTATTTTCCTGCTTTCCAGAACATGTCTCACAGTTTGGCCCAGTCAAGTGAATCCTACCAATGAGACCACAGCAGTTCCTTAACAGAGTTCCCTGGACTTGCTCAGGACAAGCTTCACTCAGAAGCTGTTCACCACCATCAAATCTTTAAGAAAAACACACACACACACACACACACATTTTGTTTATTCCTATTTCAAAAGCAACATATTTATTGTAGAAAATTGAGAAATGTGAGGAAGCAAAGAAAATGAAAACAACTCATAATCCTACCACCCACAGATAACTACTGACCCTCCCAGGCTTTTTTCTATTTGTGAACATTTTTTCCCCAATGTAATGCAATATAAATACTCACTCATACACATCCTACTCTGTGGCCCAATGGACTGTAGCCCACCAGGCTCCTCTGTCCATGGGCTTTCCCAGGCAAGAATACTGGAACAAGCTGCCATTTCCTACTCCAGGGGATTTTCCCAACCCAGGGATCAAACTCCAGTCTCCTGCATCTCCTATGTTTCCTGCATTCATAGGTGCGTTCTTTACCACTGGGCTTCCCTTGTGGCTTAGCTGGTAAAGAATCCACCTGCAATGTGGGAGACCTGGGTTCGATCCCTGGGTTGGGAAGATCCCCTGGAGAAGGGAAAAGCTACCCACTCCAGTATTCTGGCCTGGAGAATTCCATGGACAGTCCATGGGGTCACAAAGAGTTGGATACAACTGAGCAACTTTCACTCACTTCACTTTCACTTTACCGCTAGTGCCACCTGGGAACAAAAGTGGTATCAAACACTATATCCTATTTTATAACTTCCTCCTTACTTATCAATACATTGTAAACATTTTTCCATGTCATTAAATATCATTTTTAATGGCTAGTTACTATGTACCCAATATTGGGTTCTCAACACAACACATCAGTCATTAACTTCAGCTTTATTAAAGCTGAAAGGCAAATGAGATGACCAACTGCTGCTGATCTTTTATGCAGGGATAGATCTATGACCATCCCAGGAAAAGACACAAGATAACAATGTTGAAGTTTTCTCACTGAATGTAAATGAGGAAAGAGTTTTTGATGGCCAGGGGAAGATTGTGAAAGAATAAATACGAGATACGTCAAGAGGATTCATGTCGAGATACGTCAAGAGGATTCATGTTTCTCTCTTTGTTCCCTGTTCAAATGTCATCTATGAGAGAAACTGGCTGAGATGAGTAGTGAAATAAAGTGTGTCTTCATTCATTTTTTGTGTTTATTTAGGATCAGTACACTGGTTTTGAAAAACTTTGAGGTAACCATCCAATTAGAGTTAAAGGAAAAATGAAACCACAGGAAATATCAAGCACAGATGCTTCCAAGCATCTGGGAAGTACTCTTTTGGATTGCTTGTTCCTGAATATAGTTCTAGATGCTCTAATTATAAGGATATGTTTATTTAGCCTCTGTTCTGCGGCAGGCATATACTAAGAACTTTACCATTTAAAGGTCAAATGAATTCTGTGAAGTAGGTTATAATCTCTATTCTGTACATAAGGAAATAGGTTCTGAGAGATTGGATAATTTGCCAGTTAGTGGGTGACATAACTAGTTAATGCTAGAGACAAGATTCAGATCCAGGTCTGCCTTCCCAAGCTCTTTCTTCTATGTTACTCTATTAAGTAACCATTCATGGTAGGCAGAGTAATGCCCCCCACTTCATCCTAACTGCCAGAACATTACCTTATGTGACAAAGGGGAATTAAGGTTGCAGATAGAGTTAAAGTTGTTAATCAATTGACTTTAAAATAGGGAGACCATCCTAGATTATCTAGTTGGGCCCATTGTAATCACAAGTGTCCTTAAAAGTGGAAGACAGAGACAGAGAAGATGTGTGAACAGAGACAAAGTCAGAGTGATGCAATGTGAGGACTCAGCCTGCTGTTGCTAACATTGGAGATAGAAGGCCATCATGAACCAAGAGATGTGGGCAGCCTCTAGAAGATACAAAAGGCAAGGAAGTGAATCCTTCCCTAGAACATCCAGAAAGGGATATGCCCTGCCAATACCTGGGTTAAGCCCAGTGATACCTGAACTAGACCTCTGACTCACAGAACTGCCAGATAATAAATTCATGTTGTTTTAAGCCACCAAGTTTGTGGTACTTTGTTACAGCAGCAAACAGAAAACTCATATGCACCATCATTTTGTGAATATCTAAAGATCAGATTTGTAGTCTTAGAGACCCACACACTTAGTTGTTATTTGGTTGCTACTTCCTGCATGTAAATCCATGATTTTCCCCAGAAGAGACTTCTTAAGATCTAGAAAAGTGTTGGATGAAACTACAAATTTCTGGGTCAAGTGACATGGGCAATATTATTTTCACCTGAGATAGAAAAATATCTATCTATTTACTACTATGGCTTGCTTACTCCTGTGATACTGAGACATCTGCTTTTAAGAACCACATCCTCATGGATCATATAGAAAAAAAAGTGAATTATAAAACACCTCTAAAGGGCTGAGTAAACTGCCTTGTTGGATGTAGTCATTAAATACGGGGTCAGAACTTTGGTTGGCTACCACAGATAGGACTTTGGAGTAATAAACAATGCTGGGCAATAGGTCTACCAATTCTCGAGGCAGCAGATCTGAACCTGAATTCTACCTCTATCATTTTCTACCTGTGCATATATAGTGTCATCTTTCTAAACATCCATTTTTTCAAGAGGGGCTGATATTACCCGCTTGGAAAGGTTTTTAATAAGGACTTAATAAAAAGATAGATCTAAAGCATCTAGAAAAAGGAATTCCCTGGTGGTGCAGTGGATAGGAATCTGCCTACCAATGCAGAGACATGAGTTCAATCCCTGGTCCAGGAAGATTCCACGTGCCACAGAGCAACTGAGCCTGTGCGCCACAATTACTGAGCCTGTGAGCTAGAGCCAGTAAGCCACAAATACTGAGCCTGCGTGCTGCAACTAGTTAAGCCCATTTGCTTAGAGCCTGTGCTCTGGTGACAAGAAAAGCCACCACAGTGAGAAGCCCATGCACTGCAACTAGAGAAAGCTGGCACACAGCAACAAAGACCTGTCACAACCAAAAACAAACAAAAAAATAATAATAATAAAAATTTTAGAGCATCTAGAAAAATACCTGGCACATAGCAGCCAATAATTACTAGCTTACTTCCTTCACGTTGCTGAAATGCTGTGAAGGTTTTTTTTACCAGCAGAGAGCAAATGCTTATTTTCCTCTATTATCTATTTTTATTGCAAGAAGGCTTACATATAGTTTATAAATTGCTAGATTAGGAACTTTTTTTTTAAGGATATAAACATTCATTCTAGGAAATACGCCTGAAGGCCCAGATTGAAATCTGCTCCTCCAGCCCTTCCAATGATTTTAGAGGCTTCTGATCCCTTGTGTTATATCTCTTACTGATTCAAAGAGCTAGAGTGATTTTTGTTATCTGTAACTATACCCTGCCAGATACACAGATGCACTGTGTATTACACATGTATTACACCATGTGCTATGTAAAATTGAATCCCGTCAGTCAAGGAACCTCTTCTGCTTAATCTGCTTTTAACAACATAGATGCTAGTAAAGCATTAATATTTTGGAATTTATGGAAGAGTATTCACTCATACATAATGCCAATCTAATGAATGAAAGACTGAAGATAATGCTGGTGATCCCTTCCAATAATCTTAAATTGCCATTAACTCTTTACTTGATGAGACAGGGTGGTGAACAACAACAATTCATGGTAGACAATTGCCTAACATTTTGTTCCTCATGTAGTTATTTTTGGGGGAAAATGGCCTACAATTTATCACGAAAGCTAGGACAGATTTTTAAAGAATCAACTAGGATTGGTGTGGAGTAATAATAAGATAAGATTTTCATAAAGATAGGTAGACAGCACTTTGAGCTCCTACTGCAGAAATACATGTTAATTGTGGTAAATAAGAACTTAGGACTGCTAATTAGGACAGAATCCAAAAAATTCCTTCAATCTATCTTCTGCTGTTGTTAGAAAACTTTGAAGTTTAATGTGGACTACTTAATAATTCTCTGTAAATGCAATTATCAAAGTGAGTTTCTTACAACTTCCTTACACATTCTGTCTACTCTGTCAACCACTTCTCAAATCTTGTAGCCCCAGCTAGCAAATTTCAGGCAAGTATTAAATGTTACTCAATCCTCTGATTTTTTAAAAAGAGCTATTTCTGAGAGGACTCAGAGCCACAGAGAAGTCAGAAGTCATCACAGTATGACTCCATCTCCTCCCACATCCATGCTAGGCAGGACTTGTCAGTACATCTCAAGTTTTCTGGGTTGTTCACAGTCCAGTGTAACTCCTTTAATCTGCCATGTCCACTTTCTCAACAGATCCAGGCACTATTTAAAGGGAGCTTGCCAAGTCACAGTCTCCCTTGTGGCCTGTAAGTTCCATGAAAGCAACAGAGTTCTCATCCATATTTGTATTCATAGCACACAAAACACATTGAACAAATGCAGGTTGAACAAAAATACTCAGTTCTGAACTACACTCTACATCTGCTCCTTGAACTTTCTCCCAGTCTGCTATCAGTTTTCATAGGCTCTGATGTTTAGTCTCTCATTTCTCTCCTGGTTTCACCTTTGAGATTGTCCTCATACTGTTATCTTTGCCACTTGGCTACAGTTCTGACTTTCTGTGTTAGAGATATTGGTTCCAGATCCCTGAGGAACCCTTCTCCTGGTGCCCAAAAGGTTGGGGACCACTGGTCTCGGTGATCTAAGAAGTACTGCGCTCTGCTGGGCTATGAGAAAACTAGAGCAAGGCCTGAGGATGTTGCTGGGCTGTGTCAGTCTGGGTTATAGAGAGGAGACAATTATAGCTAAAGGGCTTGGAGATGAGGTGAGGTGGGGAGAGAGATCTAGCAGGGTGGATATGGGGTCAGGAGAGGTAGGAAGGAGAAGTGGAGAGATGCACTAAACAGAAAGTCTAGCACTAGTTTGAGCTGGAGATTCAGCTGACAGTTCTAGGGCAGAAAGTTAGGGAAGAGATAGCCAGGAGTTGTCAGCTGTGCAGGAGCTGCCAGGAGTCAACTCTGGGAGGGGAGAATACTGAAAAAAAAGAAATAATTAAATGTAGAGGTGCAAAATATGGAAAAGGGAAAGGAGTGAAAGAGGGAAGGTAAGGATGAGAGCTATCAGTCTGGTTATGTGTGTGCTAAGTCACTTCAGTCATGTCTGACTTTTGTGACCCCCATGGACTATAGCCCGCCAGGCTCATTTGTGAATGGATTTCCCAAGTAAGAATACTGGAGTGGGTTGCCATTTCCTCCTCCAGATCAGTCTGGATAGAGCTGGGCTAAACATTCTATTTTGCCATCAGCTTGGAACTTCTGGGCATTCAGTTGCTGTGTAGGAAAAACTGAAGTGAGAAGCCTGTCTCCTCTGTACTCAAATGACTTGGATAGATTCTAATGAACTGTGTATATCAGGAAAGGAAAAGGTTAACTGAGATTAACCTGAAAAACAGCCTTATGTGGCAGTTTTCAAACAAGCAGGTTGACTTGGCTTGTGTGAAGGTGATGATGCCTGATCTGGAAAAGAGCAATATATGTTGTACCGTTTTAAAATCCATTCTGGCATACTGTGATGAATGTGTCGGCTGGCAGCTAAGAACTTGCTGAAATGCAAAGTCTCTCACCATTTATAATCGACACTCCCCTTCTAGGAAAGAGCCTATCTCATCTCTGAAGCAGTGGACCTATCAATTTGCATAAAACCTGCCATTCTCAATGAACACATATTTATCATCTACCACTTACTTTCCTACTGCCTTAAAAAAAAATAACAAAAAACAAAACAGAATTAGTTTGCAGTGAATCAGCACCTTTAAATTCAGCCATGCTGGGTGAATCTGTCAAGAGTGGCAGGAAGCCATTGCTGGAAGGGGGAGGGAAAGGAATAACATGATCCTTTTCTGTTTCCATCATCTTTTTTTGTATGTATCTAAGTGGTTAAATCACCAAGTAGGTTAGATGTTAATTAAGTGTAAAATAGATTACTGTGCTGTTCTGATATCTTGTTAAAGTTGTACTTGTCGGTTATTTATTCTTTACCTAACTCTTATGAAAGATGATCAAATAGCCCAACTGAGTACAAAGAAAACTGCCAGCCCCCCAGGTCTTAATACCAGTCCCTGAATGAAAAAGGAACACCCAGGATCAACAGTCTACTTTCAAATCCCACAAACACTACATACACTACCTGCTCACATTTGCCCCGTTCTTGCTGCTGTTTACCCAGGAGAAAGCCAAGCCCAAATTTCTCTTGAAGCCAAGACTTATGGAAATGCCAAATGAATCAGTTCAAAATTTTACAGATTTGGTTTCATTTAACTGATTCTTCATGCCATAGGCACCACTTGATGACATTACAACTCAGTCACATCTCTCCATACATCTTATTAAACTGAAATAACATAAAGCAATAGAAAAAATGGTGACCAGATGACATCTTGTTTCAGACCAAACTATGTCAGATTTAGAATGAAACTTGACAACATCTGTTTGCTTAGATGGCATACATAGATTTATTAAAGTTATTTCAGGGGATTTCTCCGGTGGTCCAGTGGTTAGGGAATATGGCTTGCAATACAGGGGACTTGGGTTCTACCTCTAATACAGGAAATAAGATCCTACATGCAGCTAAGCCTGCACGCTGCAACTACTGAAGCCCACACACCACAACTGAAGGGTCTGTGTGCCACAATGAAAGATCCCACATGATGCAATGAAGATCCTGCATGCTACAACTAAGACCCAACACAGCTAAATAAATAAATATTTTCATAAATAAAGTTGTTTCACTCCTTTAATGTCATTTAGAGCATGCGCACAAAAATATGATGCCACTGCAAAGCTGAAAAGAGACTTTATAAAGTCCCATCATTGGCAGGGACACTGTACGTGAAAGAAAAGCATAGTATAATCCATCTCATCAAGAGTTAATTTTAACAGCAGCATGTACGAAAATTAAGAATATGTGAAGTCTTTGATCCAGCAGTCCTATTTCCAGGAATATATCCAAAGGAGATCACTAGTAAAGTACATAAAGATGGCAAGCAAGGATACTCATCATGGCTTTCTATACACAATGAAAAATAGAAAATAACTTTATGGTCCTTTAATGAGGGACCTGTTAAACAAAAACATAAATGCAATATTATGCAGTCATCAAAAAAGATAATGTATCTGTACACATATATTAACATAAAAAATCTTCATGTCACCTGCATGCGTGCTAAGTTGCTTCAGTCGTGTCCAACTCTTTGCTACCCTATGGACTGTAGCCCTCCAGACTCCTCTCCGTCCATGGGATTCTCCAGGCAAGAATAATGGAGTGGGTTGCCATGCCCTCCTCCAGGAAATCTTTCCAACCCAGGGATCAAACCTTGAACCCACATCTCCTGTGTTTCCTGCAATGGCAGGCAGGTTCTTTTATCACCAGCACCACTTGGGAAGCCCTAGTGCCACCTGGAAAGCCCCTTCATGTCACAATGCTAAGTAAAAAGAAAGGTATAAAAGATATAAAAAAGCATTCATCCTATTAATCTATATAAAACAATTTGTATCAAGACTTTGGATGGTGAAATTTCAATTATTCAACACTTTCTTCTACATACTTTTTAGTTTTATTTTCAATATAAGCCATGCATCTAGTTTAAAATCAGGAAAAAACAAAAACAAAAAACAAGCTACTTTCATCAGAGAGAAAATAATCATTATTCCGTGTTTCAGTCAGACCAGAAGTCACCCAGGAAACCAAATGTAGCTCTTACATTTCTGTGCCTTCTGTTACAAGGAAAACTGCATATAAACAGACCATATTACAAAGGGAAACTGGATAAGTGGTGTCTAGAACCCAAACCAAAACAAAGGTGAAATACTACATAAACTAAAGTGGATGCCTTTATTATACATAGTGTTCAAAAGAATTAATTCATTGTGCATGTGTACATGTATTACTATATTTTCATGACTAACAAAAAAAAATAATGTGGATTCCAAATAGCAGCAAAGAATATAATCATCATTGGTTTTTCTTACATAAGTTACCACTCTATAAATCTCCATGTTAATGTGGAAAAATCTGACCTGAACAGATGGATCGCACGCTGTTTTCTAAAACATGAACAGATTTCTGATCTTCTGGAGCAGGAAATGAAGTCAGCAACACAACAGCAGACACCATCATCCAGCTCCTAGCATTTTAATTTAAGGAACTGCTAATAAAAGCAATATTCCCTCAGAAATAACAGCACAGAGATATGTTTTTCTTAATGGAATGTGCTCTTGATACAGAAACAAAACATAGTGGAGACCTGTTGCAGTGGAGGTGCTGGCTGACTGATCACTGAACTGCACTAGTTTTGGAGAATCCCCTCACTGTGGTTCTTGGCAGGTAGCACCATTCAGCTGCCTCCATCCTTCATTCTCCAAGTTTCCCATGGAAGGCACAGTCCTGAAAGCTGCCACTCTGCCTGCTTAAATCTTCATCTCATTAGCCCAAGGGCCCCTTTTCCTTGAGTATATCTTCACAGCAGCAGCTTCACAATAGACACTCTTGGGTTGGAGAACTTGCAGTTAAGCAATTAAGCAACTTTGCACATTGTTTCCTGCTTTACCACTTTCTAGCTGTGTAACTTAAGGCTGTGAAGAGGCTGGTAGAGGCAGCAAGACTGAGCATGAGAAAGGATTGCGGCCAAGGAGATCACCCATGAGGTCAGGATATTGGTTATATAAAGGGAGAATAAACAATATTATAGTTAAATATATTGAGGATAACGGGAACCAGATTTCTTACCATTAGAGAAGGAAGATATAAATAGAAAAAAGGTGAAGACTAGAATTAACACTGTGGTATTGGAGTACAGTTTAAAATATTAAACTAATTTTAATATAAATAGATTAATAAATATAGATGTGTATATGTACTTATGAGTTCCCCAGTTCTGTCAGCTAAGATGGCCCTTGTTCTTGTTGTTGTTGTTTAGTTGATAAATCATGTCCAGCTCTGTGACCCCATGGACTGTAACCCACCAGGCTCCTCTGTCCATGGGATTTCCCAGGCAAGAATTCTGGAGTGCGTAGCCATCCCCTTCATCAGGGGATCTTTCCGACCCAGGGATTGAATCCTCATCTACTTCATTGGCAGGTGGGATTCTTTACCAGTGAGCCACCAGGGAAGCCCAGGATGGCCCTAAAGTAATGATACTCCAGTAGCAATGACCACACCGAGCACCCAGACCTTGCATTCTCTACTAAAAGAAAGCAGGGCTCTTCAGAAAAATATCTTTTGAAATGACTGAAATGATGGGCAGGAAAAGTACAAGATGAATCTGAAACATCTTACACTAGAAAAGTACTCTGATAATAATAGAGATTTCAAAGCAACACAAGGAACAACTTGAATGGGATTCAAATGACCAAATCTGTAACAATTTCAGCATCAAAGTCAATGATGAGAGTAATCCACTGAACACAATAGAAATCCACAAGCCAAACTGATGTAAATAAATGAATACATAAATAAAGAGAAAACTCCCTTACAATAGAATACCAACTAGTAAAAGTAAAATAAATGGGGGATTCCCTGGTGGTCATGTGGTTAGGACTCCACCTGGGGTTCAATCTCTGGTCTCAAGGAGTTAAGATCCCACAAGCCACATGGCATGGCCAAAGAAAACAAAAAAGGTAAAATGAATATTGGAATTGGAAAAATTGCCATTTGGCAATCATCATAGTAGTTATTTAAGCAAGAATCATCATAAGTGACTGAAAGTTTGTTGAAGAATAGGATGACATAGTCTCAAAGTATCTCCCCACAAAATCCTTATTAATTACAAAGGGAGGGCTTCCTTCATGGTTCAGTGGTAAAGAATTCGCCTGCCAATATAGGAGACACCGATTTGATCCCTGTTCGGGAAGATTCCACATGCCATAGAGCAACTAAGCCTGTGTTCTGGAACCAAGGGACCACAACTACTGAGCCCATTTGCCACAACTTCTGAAGCCTGTGCACCCTTGAGTCCATGGGTGCCATTGCAATGAGAAGCCTAAGCACCACAAATGAAGAGTAGCGCCCATTCTCCACAACTAGGGGAAAGCGCTTGCAGCAATGAAGACCCAGCATAACCAAAAATAAATACATAAAATTATCTTTTAAAAATTGAGAAAGGAAAAATAACAATTTGACAGTGGAGAAGTCATCCCCTTTACCAAGTCATCAAATTTCACATCAGCAGCAAAAAGACCAGTCACTGGGGGAAGGGGCAGCAAGCACCATATTGGGCAGCAAAGGTACAAGAAGAAGCCCCTGAAGCAGTCCAAGAAGCAAGACAAAAAGATGGATGAGGAAGATAAGGCCTTCAAGCAGAAAAAGAAGGAGGAGCAGAAGAAACTCGAGGAACTAAAAGTGAAGGCCATGGGGAAAGGCCCTGTGGACACAGATGGAATTAAGAAATCTGGCAAAAAGGAAGCTGTTCCTTGTGCCTGAGGCAATGATGATCCTTAATTCCATTCATGTTTACACACCTGGATTTCCTGCTGTAACATCTGTTGCCATCTACAGCTAGATTGAGGTGTTGTCTTAGAACCTAGTACATTTAAGAACAAACATTTGTATGAATGAACAAGTAATCATAGAGTAGCTCCTCTTTAGTTCTTCTTAGCCATTTCTACCTTAGCTATGAGATCTGCATAAACCCAACCCAGAATCCTGCCGAAATGTGTTCTTAAGTCTTTGTTCTATACTGAATTCTGTACTAACTGGAATTAAATGAATTCATTTGAAATGGCAAAAAAAAAAAAGACAAATCAATATTGTGTCTCTTAATAAGATCCACTGAAGACACACAATATCACGTCTTATCATTTTCCTGCCAAAAATGCATAACTTGTATCAGACAAACCTGAATAAACCTAAATGAAGAACATTCTACCAAATGAATGGTCTGAACTTCCAAAAACATCAAAGTCACTAACAACAAGAAAGAAATGAAGAACTATCACAAAGTAAAGATTAAAGGGACATAACTAAATACAATTACAACCCTGGATTTGATTCTAGACAAGAAATAAAAAATATTTCTCCAAAAAGGAAATTATTGGGACAAATACTGAATGAGATCTGTGGATTCAATGCAGAATTATGTGTTAAGTTCCTCATTTTGGTGATAATTCTATGGTTATACAGGAGAGTGTCTTATCTTTAAGGAAGACACTTAAGTAAGGTAACTAGGCATCACATTTGCAACTTACTTTCAGCTGGTTCAGAAAAAAAAAAAGAATATCTGAGTGAATGACAAAGCAAACTTTGAAAAATGTTTATCACTGGAGAACCTGGGGTGAAGTATAAATGAGAATTATCTTTCACCCCAAGAGTTCGTTGGACTATGCATGAAACTACTATAAGTTTGAAATTATTTCTAAATAAAATATGAAAAAATATACTGGGGATAATGTAAGAGTTTTTGGAAGAAGTACATGAGTTAATACATAGGAGGTGCTTAAAACATAGCTAGGTATACAGTACCTGTAAAGAAGGCTGAGTGTTGAAGAATTGATGCTTTCCAACTGTGGTACTGGAGAAGACTCTTGAGAGTCCAATGGACAGCAAGGAAATTAAATCAGTTAACCCTAAAGGAAATCAACTCTGAATATTCATTGCAGAGACTGACGCTGAAGCTAAAGTTCCAATATTTGGCTACCTGATGCGAAGAGCCAGCTCTTTGGAAAAGACCCTGATGCTGGGAAAGATTGAGGGCAAGAGAAGAAGGGAGAAACAGAGGAGATTTTTGGATGGCATCGCTGACTCAATGGACATGAGTTTGAGAGATAAAGAAGGACAAGGAAGCCTGGTGTGCTGCAGTTCATGGGTTGCAAAGAGTCAGACACGATTTAGCAACTAAACAACAACAACAAGTTACACAGTAAATGTTAAATAAATGTTAGCGATAAAGGTGGTAGTAGTAATGAATACCTGAACTTTACACAACAACTCATCTGAATCAGAACAAGTTGACTCTGGCTCACTTATTTGTTTTCTCTTTTCAGATTTAATTTTGAGATTGAGAGAACATTTATTTGCATTTGAGATGCTAACACCATCATTAAACTTTTTATTTAAGTTTAAGCACCCAGTGTACATGTAGGATAATATTTTATAAACTGTTGTCCTCAAGTAAAAAAAGATGTTAATAAAATATTTTAAATAATCAAGATCAAACTTTTGAAAAGTCATTTTCATCTTTCACTAATTTAGGCAATATGGTGATAATGAGATTATATGATCTGTACATACATAGATATATATGTCTTTATCCATATATAATATATACATTAACATGTATATATTTACTATAGGGTAGTCATGTACAACATTATAATAATACATATAGAATTAATGACCATGAGAGTTGAAAAAGTCTTTGGGGGTCATCTACTCCAATTCCTTTAATAGTAACTATAACCTCTATAGCATCTGCAACAAATAGTACAGTTTCTGTTTGAACCTACTTATTCCTTTTGAAGGCAGTCACCTGGGAATCATTCTGGTTGTTAGAAAATTGTTTTTTAATATTCAGTCAAAATCTATCTATAATTCCCAGAGTCTGTTCCTACATATTAGCTCTGGGGTCACTAATTATTTCTTTTCCACAGGAAATTTCAGTATCAGGAACTTTTCTACCCTCCCCATGCCAGGTCTCCCATCATGAGTTTTCTCTTCTCCAGACTGAAAATCTTCTCTTTTTTCAATTACTCCTCATATAATCATGGTTTTCATCTCACCACATTAACCACTCCAGTTTCTATGATCTCTCCTATTCAGGAGATTCTGTTTCTATGAGGGGAGCCTGAGATCACACTAGCTATTCTGGCATCCTCACACATTTATAGTTTTTCCTTCATTCAGTCAATATTTACTAAATGCCTATGGTGTGGAAGGCACTGTGCTAAGATACTGTGAGAGATAAAATTAAGAAAAACATATGCTTTCTCTTAAAGAACTTACACATCCATTGGGAGAAAAGAAATATGCTAATAAGTACCAAAAATAGACAAAAGTGCTGTGTATGTTAAAAGAAGGAAATTATACAATTAAATATGTATTTGTTGTAACACTGAGTACTAGAGAACAAAGAAAAACTAATGACAGTTTCAGACTAGACCTGTTTTGGTTTGGGATACTATAAGAATTGGTAAAAAGCAGTAAGCATGGGATTTAAAAACATTAAGAGAGGCAACATTAAGAGAGACAACATTAAGAGAAGAATTTCTAGATTGGGAGAATTATGCATTGATTCAGAAGACACAAAAGGTTTATATTTTTATCCTTTTGACCTGTGACAATGTGATCAATAAACACTTGTCCAGATTGATTTACATGCAACTTTATAAAGAGACAAGAAATATATTGACTAGACTACTATGCACCTAGTGCTTTACATGTATTATTTTACTAAATCCCACAACAACCCCAACAAGGTAGGCACTAATATTAGTCCCTCTTTAAAAACAAATCAAGTGAAGATCAACAAGCTTCAGTGACTTGCCCAAGGTTACAGAGCTGCTTATGGAAGCCAGTCTTCAAATTCAGACTGTCATCTTCCAGTCCAACTTGAAGTCATCAACTACTTACTGCCTGATGAAGCAGTATCTGGCAAACTCCTACCCACATTCCCACAACCTTCCTGGAGAACTACTTGGGAGAAATCTGTCACTGAACAACCTGTTCCTCCTCTGGGTTCAGGAACACTTTCTACAGAACTCTGTTACAATCCTTGGCATAAGGTATCACTGTGAATTGTGTATGTAACACTCACTCCTGATAAAGTGTTACTGCTCCAAGAACAGAGATTATGTCCTTCTCTTCTTCATGGTATCCCCATACCTTAAGGCATTGCCAGACTCAACAAATGCTGGGAGCATGGTATAGCTTGCCTGCTTTGAAGAAAGCCACCCGTTTAACTAGAGACCTCTAATTCTGGGTCTCATTTGTTGTGCAGAGCTTTGGTTGCCACAATTCTGCAATCTAACACTATCTTCTATCTCAGTTCTAAATTAAGGGAATCATCCAAGAAGTAATTGTGAATATCTGGCTTCAGTCCATCCCACCCTCAGCAGGCTCATTCATCTTTGGGATCCTCACTCCCATTTATTATTTTTTTAATTTTATTTATTTTTGGCTCCACTGGGTCTTTGTTGCAGCCTGTGGGCTTTCTGTAGTTGCGGCAGGCAGGGGCTACTATCCAGTTGTGGTGCGCTGCTTCTCATTGTGGTGGCTTCTCTTGTTGCAGAGCAACAGAGGCACAAGGCCTCAATAGTTGTGGCACATGGGATTAATTGCCCCAAGGCATGTGGGACCTTCATGGACCAGGGATGGAACCTGTGTTCCCTGCATTGGTAGGTGAATTCTGAACCACTGGACCACCAGGGAAGTCCCTCACCCCTATTTAGAACAATGGCTCAGCCAGAGTTACACAGAGCCCAGAGGCAAAATAAATGGGAAATTAGATTACCTAATAGCTTTACTTTACTTCAAGTTTTTAAAGTAAAAGTCAGGGCTCAATAAAGTTGCTGATACTCTGGGGGTTGCTTAATAAAAGGAAAGAGAAAAGTGATTTTGAGAAGTCAGGAGATGACTAAATGAACCTAAGTAATGATGACACACATGGATTGAATTAATATAAAATTCAATACATGAAATAGTGTTAAGTGCACACAAATTATTACATATGCCCACTGATCATATATAATCCAACTAAAGCAGTGACTATAAGAGAAATCAGAGTAGTAAGTATTTAACATGTATAATGTTATATAGTGAAAGTGAAAGTCACTCAGTCGTTTCTGACTCTCTGTCCCCATGGACTGTAGTCCATGGAATTCTCTAGGCCACAATACTGGAGTGGGTAGCCTTTCCCTTCTCCAGGGGATATTCCCAACCCAGGGATCGAACCCAGGTCTCCCACTTTGCAGGTGGATTCTTTACTAGCTGAGCCACAAGGGAAGCCCAAGAATACTGGAGTGGGTAGCCTATCCCTTCTCCAGCAGATCTTCCCAACCCAGGAATCAAACTGGGGTCTCCTGCATTGCAGGTGGAGTCTTTACCAACTGAGCTATCAGGGAAGCTCATAAAGGGCAAAAATGTTTAGGCTTTATATATATATATAAATATACATATAAACATTTATAGGGCAAAGTAGAGTTTTGGCCCACAGAAGGAAAAAACTCAATGATCTCAGCTCAGCTCTGACATTTCCCTAAGTAGATGGGGATTTCCTGTGTCTGGACTAGAAGGTAGATGGATGAAAAGTGAGAAGGGAGAGGCAATGGAGTGGGTGTCATTCTCCTTCTGACACCCAAGCCAGTGATCAGCACACATTGACTTTTAAACAATATTTTGGTTACTTAGAGAATCAACTGTTAAGGACAGAATGGCAAAAGAAAAACAAGTGTGGTGATAGAAAAGGTTACTGTGCTTGTTTTTATAATAAAAATAATGCCAGAGAAACATGGAATAAGGGAAAGCAGTGGCACATAACATCCTGGAACTGTGACCTACCAGAGTGTTTAAGAATATCATCCATATTTCCTTGCAGAGGCAAAGTGGCCTCCACAAGGAAAATGAGACGAGTCACTCATCACCAATGAAACATTCGAAAGTGCTCAAAAAAGAGAGTTTGGTTAGAATACGATTAATACCATCATCATTTTCCCCATCAACAAATTCCAACCTCAAACTGGAAAATTATATTGCTACTCAGTTCACCAGGAGGCAAAGACTCCTCAAGCACCTACTAATTGGGAATGATCTAGTCCTCATGAAGACCGGCACAGACTGTCAGATTGCTAGCTGCTGCTGCTGCTGCTAAGTCGCTTCAGTCAGATAGGCCAACGATTGCTATCATCAGCTAAAAGAACTGAAGTGTGGATAGCAGTCCTGTCCAACTTAAAAGTCACTAGGGATAAACACAAAAGTCCTAATGTATATCATGGAGATATACAATATTCAATATCCTGTGATAAACCATAGAGGAAAAGACTATTTTTAAACAGAATGTATGTCTGTGTATAACTGAGTCACTTTGCCGTACAGCAGAGACTGGCACAACCTTGTAAATCAACTATATTCAGTTTTAAAATGTTACTGGGGAATTCAGCCATCCATTTGAATTAAAATATTGTGAAAAATTTTATAAGCTCCAATTAAGCTTATATTTGATTATGGCACATTCAGTTCAGTTCAGTCACTCAGTCATTTCTAACTCTTTGCGACCCCATGAACTGCAGCACTCTAGGCTTCCCTGTCCATCACCAACTCCCAGAGCTTGCTCAAACTCATGTCCATTGAGTCAGTGATACCATCCAATCATCTCATCCTCTGTCACCCCTTCTCTTCCTGCCTTCAATCTTTCCCAGAATCAGGGGCTTTTCCAGTGAGTCAGTTCTTTGCATCAGGTAGCCAAATATTGGAGCTTCACCTTCAGCATCAGTCCTTCCAATGAATATTCAGGACTGATTTCCTTTAGGATTGACTGGTTTGATCCTCTTGCAGTCCAAGGGACTCCTAAGAGTCTTCTCCATACCACAGTTCAATTCTTCAGTGCTCAGCCTTCTTTATAGTCCAACTCTCACATCCATACATGACTTCTGGAAAAACCATAGCTTTGACTAGATGGACCTTTGTCAGCAAAGTAATGTCTCTGCTTTTTAATATGTCATCTAGATTGGTCATAACTTTTCTTCCAAGGAGTAAGCATCTTTTAATTTCATGGCTGCAGTCACCATCTGCAGTGATTTTGGAGCCCAAAAAAACAATATGTCACTGTTTCCATTGTTTCTCCATCTATTTGCCATGAAGTGATGGAACCAGATGCCATGATTTTAGTTTTCTGAATGCTGAGTTTTAAGCCAGCTTTTTCACTCTTCTCTTTCACTTTCATCAAGAGGCTGTTTAGTTCCTCTTTGCTTTCTGCCATAAGGGTGGTATAATCTGCATATCTGAGATTATTGATATTTCTCCTAGCAATCTTGATTCCAGCTTATGCTTTATCCAGCCTGGCATTTCTCGTGATGTATTCTGCATATAAATTAAGTAAGCAAGGTGACAATATACAGCCTTGATGTACTCCTTTCTCAATATTCCAGGTATATTTGTATTTATACATATTTTCTTCATTGTCATATTTTCTTTCATCTACAAAAAATACTCTAAATAATAGCTCCTTTTTAAAAAGATTGGATAATAACAGTTTAAAAATATGACAGACTAAATGGCATTTAAATAAAAACACTTTCATTAAGTATTTTTTAATTAATTTTTATTGGAGTATAGTTGCTTTACAATGTTGTTAGTTTCTGATGTTCAGCAAAGTGAATCAGTTATACATATACACATATTCCCTCTTTTTTGGATTTTCTTTCTATTTAGGCCACCACAGAGCACTGAGTATAGAGTTCCTTTTGCTATACAGTAGGTTCTCATTAGTTATCTGTTTTATACATAATTGTGTAGATATGTCAGTCCCAATCTTCCAATTCATTCCACCTCCTCGCCTCCTTGATATCCATACATTTGTTCTCTACATTGGTGCCTCTATTTCTGCTTTACAGATAAGTTCATCTGTACCATTATTCTAGATTCCACATATAAGTGACACTATATGACATTTGTTTTTCTCTTTCTAACTTACTTCACTCTGTATGACAGTCTCTAGGTCCATCCTCATCTCTGCAAATGGCACAATTTCATTCCTTTTTATGGCTGAGTAATATTCCATTGTGTACATATGCCATAACTTTTTTATCCATTCATCTGTTGACGGACATCTAGGTTACTTCCTTGTCCTGGCTATTGTAAATATTGTTGCAATGAACATGGGGGTGCATGTATCTTTTTGAACATTAAGTATTTAGAAACTGAATAAGTATTAAAAGGTTCAAACTGAGTAATGTGTTACTCCTCATAGAAGACAAGCCTATTTACATGTGGGTTAAAATAAGCAATTACTTCTCACAAAGCCATCCTCAATAGAATTTTACATCTAGTAATGAAATGAATTTAAAAAGGAAAATGGGAGTATAAACCTAGAATTTAAAATGTAATCTTCTTATAATATCATGAAACATAGTAGATTATCTTTATTATAGAAGGATGAACAACCAAATGTAAATGTCAGATATTATAAAGGGTAAAAAGATAGATTTGACTATATAAAATGTGAAATTTTCTATACAGCAGAAAATATCTTAAAGTTTAAAAATTTAAAATAAGTCAGGAAAAAAGTTGCGACATATGCAACCAAATCTTTATCATCTGAGGAATTTTCACAAATAAGAAAAAGCCTATAAGCATACCAACAGAAAAATAGAGCTATGAGCTGGAAACTCACAAAACAAAAATAAGTATAACCAGTAAGTATATTAAAAAATGCTCTCTACTGCCTATCCAATTGACAAAAAACCTTATTTTGGTAATAGTGTGGGGATTCTGACATTCTAATTCAGTTTTTATACTGGTATACATAGGTACATCTTTTCTGTAGCACAATCTAGAAATATCATTCTTGCAACAAATATTTCTTGAATACACATATATCTGACATTGTGTAGATGCTAAGAACATAGTAAAGAATAAAACAGACAAGGGACGAGATAAGAAATAAATAAATAAATAAATGTAGCAAAAATAAAACATACATATCCATTGAACCATCCATTTCACTTCTAGGAATTTTTTCCAAGGATATAATCAAGTGCACAAATATTTACTCAAAGATACTATTTGCTGAATGGTATAACAACAGCAAAAATCAGAAATAAGTAAATGTTCTTTATTATGAGATTATTTAAATAAATTGCCCTGCTTACATAGTACAATATTACACAACACTTAATAATGATGACCTAGTTTTATATGTATTGATTTGAAAGACATTACTGATAAATTATACAGTGAAAATGCAACCAACAGAATATTGGTTCATTTGAAATACGTGTGGATTTATTTAAAAGAAAATCTGTTTGAGTATAGAGGTGCCGTAAAAAACTAAAAATAGAATCACCATAAAGATCCAGGAATCTAACTCCTGGACATGCATCCAAAAAAGATGAAAGCTCTAATTCAAAAAGATACATGTACCCCACTGTTCATAGAGGCACCGTTTACAATACCCAACACACTGAAGCAACCGAAGTGTCTATCAACAGATGAATGCATAAAGAAGATGTGGTACATATATACAGTGGAATATTACTCAGCCATAAAAATAATGAAATTATGTCATTTGCAGCAATATGAATGGACTGACAAATTAACATACTAAGTGAAGTAAGTCAGAGAAAGACAAATACTACATCACTTATATGTGGAATCTAAAAAATAATACAAATGAACTTATTTACAAAACAGAAACAGATTCACAGACATAGGAAACAAACATGGTTACCAAAGGGAAAGTGTGGCCTAAGCTGGAATATGTGATTACCAGATGCACACTACCAAATATAAAATAGATAAATAACAAAGATTTACTGTATAGTACAGGGAACTGTACTCAATATCATATAATAAACTATAATGGAAAAGAATCAGAAAAAAAGAATTTAATGCATGTACGTATAACTGAATCACTTGCTGCACTCACACAATATTGTAAGTCAACTATAATTCAATTTTTTAAAAATCTATTTACAGTGTTTTTCTCTGGTTTTATGTATTGCCCTATTATCCAAATTTCTTAACAATGAGCCTACATTTTATTAGAGAAAAACCACAGCTATTCAACATTTTGAAGAGCATATATGTAGTCTTTACAGAGTTCACAAAGCGTGTCCCACCAGTATAATTGAGATTATGAGCATTATGATACATCTTAGTCATTATTTTCTTCAGGTTATAACTTTCCATAAGATTGTTGGCTAGCTATTGTTTCCTATTAAATTTGTCATTAATTCTTTTTGTTTAAACTTCGTTTAGGAACATCTTTTTTGTATTAATATCAATTTTACCTCTATAGACTATATTTGTTCTGTAATTAAAATATGTGTATTTTCTTATATTTTAAACTTTTTATCTTGTTTTGGGGTGTAATTGATTAACAATATAGTGATAGTTGCAGGAGAACAGCAAAGGGACGAAGCCATACATACACATGTATCCATTCTCCCCTAAATTCCTGTCCCATCCAGGCTGCCACATAACATTGAGCAGATTTCCATACGTGCTCAATGTGCTCATTCACTAAGTCATGTCCGACCCTTTGTGACCCCATGGACTGTAGCCTGCCAGGCTCCTCTGTCCATGGGATTCTCCAGGCAGGAATACTGGAGTGGGTTTCCATTTCCATCTCTAGGGCATCTTCCTGACCCAGGGACCAAACCTGCGTCTCTTGCATTGGAAGGTGGATTCTTTACCACTGAGCCACCAGGGAAGCACCATGCTATACAGTAGGTCCTTGTAAGAATAAATAAATAACTAATTTTTAAATATGTGTAAATACTTTCTTGCTCAGCCAAATACCAAACACTTTAATTCACAGGTTCTGTGACTTGGGAACAGATAATTATGAAAGTTAATGGTTCTGCAGAGTTCAGAAATACTAAAGGTGTCAAAAATAAAGATGGATTATAAAAAAGTTCTGGAAAACATGTGTAATTTGTAGTGTGTAATGGAGCTGAAAACCAGTGAGTGTATATACATGTGTGTAATGTTTGTGTGTATATATTCACACATGCATCCTACATATGCTATGTATTTGCATATGTGAGAGTTCTTGTTTATGCTCAACCTGTGCCCTCCCATGTAGGTAAATCAAGCCTGGTAGGCTTTATCTGCACCCCCAGGACAAGCCACATTTGCCTTCAGGTTATCGTCAGGAAACAAGCATCAACTCATCCGAAAAGGGTTTCACTGTCGAGCGGCGCCACTCTGGCCACCTGCCTTGGAAGCCGTCTATTTCTGGCAAAGGTGCAGGGTAGAGCCGCGAGGCAGGCCGCCTCCAGGGAACTAAGCGGACGAGGAAGGCGCTAGAGGTACTTCAGCACCACGGACACGGGCAACCCCAATCAGGTCCTTTAGAGCCTCAAGCCAGCAGACACCTCCCCTTCCCCAAGCGCTCCCAGCCTTCTCCGCCCAGTGCGTCACGGTCTCTGGGCCCTCAATCGTCACTCAGTCGCCAGCTCTTCATCCCGCTCCCCCGGCAAGCCGGCAAAAGCCTGGACAGAGATGCGAGTCTGCGCAGTCCCCCTACTCGTCCTTCCTGCTGGCCCGCGCGACCCCTGCATCCTCCTCTCTCCGAAGAGGCCACACGGGCGCACGTGGCGTACAAACCCAACGGCCCAAAGGCGGGTCAGGAACGGGTGGTACTCGTGGACTTGCCCTGCGCCTCTAGCCACCACACTCGGCCGCGGCCTGGCCCTTCCTCCACTACTCCTTGCCCCTGCCTTTCACTGGGGAAAGATCGCGCTATACCGTTTATTCTCCGCGAAAAATCTCAAACCATGCAGACAGGCGTCCAAGAGTCGGCAACAGAGTAAAGGAAAATACTCGTTCTTGGCCTTATTTCTGAAACCACCCAGCATTCTTAAAAAGTTTGAAATCGATGCCACGGCGCCACAGGGACTCACCCTGGTTTGGGTGGGCTCCTGGGCGTGAGGAAAGCAAGAGCCCCTGGCCTTTATCAGAGAAGTACACATACACGCCACGGTGGCAGGAAACGGGGGCGCAGAGGCCACAGCTGATGCTGACCCTACCGAACCCGTGCCCAGGTTTTCCAAGGGAGCAGTGCTGGGAAGTGGGGGCCCCGCGGACCCTCAGGCGTCGAGCAGAGCCCCCGAGAAAGGGTGTGAAGGGGGCGGGGCGCTTCACCCGGTCCGGCCCAAGCCCCAAGGAGGGAGTCGGCCTCCCAGGTGCCTCGGCTGAAAGTGAGTGTGTGGGCTTCGGGGTATGCCCTCACTCCTTATGGGTGGGGGCGGCCCGGCAGGCAGGGTCAAGTCCCCAGTCTGCTGTGCTGACCGGCGGCCGGGGCCGGGTTACCTGCGTGTCGCGGCGAGGAAGGCGCGAACAGGTGCTCCGGCCGGGGCTGCCCGCTGCCGCGCGCCTAGTCCAGGCTCTGAGCCCGCTGAGGCCACGAAAACCGCGGCCGGGGCGGCGGAGGCCGCGGGACTGGGTGGGGAGAGGGGCGTCGCCCGCGCGGACACTGCGCCTGCGCTCTCTGCGGCTCCCCTTGTCCCTCACCCGCAGGTGCCCCAGTGGAAGACGACTGGGGGCGCCGGGCATTCGTGCCGGGACTGAGAGACTTCCCCTACCCGCGCGGTGGGCGGGCCCAGGAGCCGGGAGACTGCCTTCCCGGACCGCTAGAGCCTACGCCCTCAGAAACACGCCCTTGGAGAGACCAGATTTGAAGCAATCGCCAGCCAGCCCGAGTGACTTGGTTTTCTGCAAGGGGGCAGGGAGGCAGCCTCAATCCATTTCGACCCTTCTGCTTGTGTTTAAAGTCGCAAGTCGATTCCTTGATGTTTAAAATATGTTCTAGTATCAGTAAATCATGGTCCGATAAGGTCTTCGGGCGTCCCGGACTCCACGGGAAGTTTTACCCATGAGGTTTCTGGGGGAGGGTCTTGACGCTCCAGAGCTGGCTCCTGAACTGAGGTCTTTACACCCCAACGGTGCTGAATGAACACAGCTTCTTGGAAACAGGCCTGATCATCAAAGCAATGGACTAGATGAGTCAAGAGGATGCGCAAGAAGGCCAGCATCAACAGGCCAGACAAGAAAGGGTGATGCCTGAACCAAGGTGTCAGCTGCGGGAAAAGATAGGAAGTGACTGCAGGTTTTCCCCGTGTCTTTCCAGACCCACGCAGCACCCTGCTCTTTGACTCAGGGCTGACTTTTACGGATGACATCAACTGTTCTCTGGCTTTTTGCCTGGTGTTGGCCAATGGAAAGCACCTGCAGGAGATGGATCACATTGCTTGCACACTAAGTGGCTTCAGTCGTGTCCCACTCTTTGTGACCCTATGGACTGTAGCCTGCCAGGCTCCTCTGACCATGCGGATTCTCCAGGAGAGAATACTTGAATGGGTTGCCATTTCTTCTCCAGGGGATCTTCCTGACCCAGGGATTGAACTCGGGTCTCCTGCGGCTCCTGCTCTGCAGACAGATTCTTTACTGCTGAGCCACCAATGGATCACAAGGCAGGATATTATTCAGGACCTCCCTCTTGCAGCATCAGAGGGCCACTCTGTTAGCTGTGGCTGCATTCTTTATCTGACCACCATTTCTCCAACGCTATGGCCTTCTCCTACAGTTCCCTCTTAGTCCTGTTTACCACCTGCTGCCTCTGCCCCTACAGACCTGGGGCTAGTTATGGTTCCCAGGACGTGCATGCTCAGTGGATCTGTGGTGTCTGACTCTTTGTGACACTATGGACCATAGCCCACCAGGCTTCTCTATCCATGGGATTCTCCAGGCAAGAATATTGGAATGGGTTGCAGTGCCCTCCTCCAGGGGAACTTCTCAACCCAGGGATGGAACCCAGGTCTCCTGCATTGGCAAGTGGATTCTTTACCATTGAGCCACCTGGGAAGCCTATGGTTCCCAGAGGTTTCCTTTAACCCTGCCCACATCTTTTTAAATAGTCCCTTCGTTAAATTCTCAACTATCCCCGGATGTGCCATGCCATCATTATCCTCCCACCTTTTTCCTACCATTCCAAGATACTATAACAGACTTTGACTTTACTGTGGCTGGGAAGATTCATTTAAAAAAAAAAAGTGTCAAAGAAAGATGGGACTTTTACAAGGTGAGATGTCTCCCAGACTCATCCTGATAGTTCTCAGGCTCTGGGCAGCCATCATGGTGGTCTCCCCACTGGGTACCCCAGCCTGAGGTCATCAAAGACAGTTTGAGTAGACCCAAGAATGTGGTTCAGACTACTCACAATCAATGTGTTCACAAAAGGGCGGGGGGTCATCTGAGTGTACAGCATAGCAGAACTTTTGGATGCCTCTTAATGTAGAGACAATCCAGACCTTTATGGAGCAAGAGCTGGTGCCCTTCCAACTGCAGCTGGGCTGCCTTTGAATGAGTCAAAATCCTTGGAACACTTAAAGAGTCTTGGGCACAGTGTCTGAAAAAATGTGTTTATGAAGGAGCTGCTGAGTGAGGCAATTGTCAATGAGAGTCTCCAGCTGTTTCTGTAGAAAACCCAAAGAATGTTCCCAAAGAGGGAGAAATGAAAGGCAATAGTGAGAAGCAATTGCCCATAGCACTCATGTTAGCTGGGTTTCCTGACCATTTCTCTGACTTGTAAGGACTATCAAACTGGTTTAACTAACTTAATTTTTCCTCATCCCACCCCACCCTCTTAAGCAAATCATACAGACAAAACACAACACTGAGGCACTATCTTGACAAAATTTACTGAAAGGTAACCCCAGGAGTAGCTGTTGGCAAACAGAATTAATGAACACTATTTGTACTGAATACAAATGAGGCCAGAACAGAAAATTTAACATGTATTTTTGGCCTTTCATCAATTTGAAGAGAAAGGATCCTTCGTTGTTCAGAAAGCAGCCTGGGCACTAACTGTGCTGATCTAGGTAAGAAGTAGAGGTATAGAAGCAAAAGGAGCCTCAGAAGGCTAGACTGATGCACAAAACTCAGCTACAGTTTATGTTTCTCTTGAAGGAAGTGGCGGAGGAAGAGAACCTGAAAGGTTTTGAGAATCAGAGTGAGAAAAATGAAGATAGAGAGTAATCTGAGTTTAAAAGAGGTTTCTGGGAGGTTTGAGACAGTAAAACTAGGAACTTAGCGCAGCTGCCATTCTGAATGATACTGAGAGATACAGAGAAACAGGGGAAAGGATTTTTAGATATTTTGTTATGTGTATTAAGTGGAATTCTTCTTTTGTGCTATAATATTGAGAACTTTTTCTGGCAGGTGTCAAAAATGCAAACTGATTTAACAGAAAAAAAATTATAAATAGATAGCTGCAGGTATGGCTGGATCCAGGGTGCAAACAGTGTTATCAAATATGGTCCTTCCCTCTCTGTTGCCTTCAAACTGTTTATTCCCACGCAGTGATTTTTCCTCACCTCCTCACCTTTCCCCAGTGTCAACCTATATCATCCTTATAGCTAATCATTCCAGTAGAAACAAAGTACATATTTCCTAGTGGTTCCAATAAAATCTTATTCTCATTAGTAAACTCTGGATTATATACTCAACCATATGCTTTAGTCCAGGGGACAAAGAATGGGGGATGAATCATTCTCCAAAGGAAAATCAAGGTTCTATTATCAGAAAAAAAACTGTGAAGTGATAGGCAGGTAGAAAATGGAACATGTCCTCTACAAGTTCTTCTCAAAAAAACTTCAGTTAAGATTTACATTTGCTTTTCAACTTTTTAGTATTAGAACTGCGTTTCTTTTGAAAATGACATCATGTTGACATGAGAAGCATGGCAGCTGAAATATTCTTTCAACTAAAAAAATAACAGTGAAATATCTTGCTGTTCCTACAGAAAGAGGTGCCAGAAAAGAATTTTTAAAATATACTTTTGTTCTGAGTTTCCATATACATATAGCCTTTATTTAAAGGCCTCTTTTCTGATCCCAGGAAATGGTTCAAATTCCTGAAAGTCTGAAAAAGTTGCTAGAGTTCCTGATTACCATTGTGAAAATACATGTTCCCCCCATCAGTGCCACCACAACTTCACTCTTGGGATTAGACACAAAGTCCAATACTTGTAGCACTCTGAGCTAAACAGCTAAGAATTGGTTTGTATATCCACACAGGGCGGTACACAGTAACAACCCATTTCAGGAGCATTCAGATTTTTCGTTAACTCAAATGCTCCTCTGTACGGGAATTCTCCAGGTAAGAATACTGGAATAGGTTGCCATTTCCTTCTCCAAGGGATCTTCCTGACCCAGGGATTCAACCCGGGCCTCCTGTATTGCAGGCAGATTCTTTACCAACTGAGCCACCAGGAAAGCCCCAAATACCTGGCGCACCTTCACAAACCTTGAAATATGTGAGACAACTTTCTATCTCAAAGGTAAAGCACTTGCTTTAGCCTTCAAATTGTGTACAAAACAAAGGGCACCAACAATATGCAGAGCTGTCTGTTTTCCCCTCAATCAATTCTGTCTTCATTATCATTTAGTGCCCTATTACCACATTTGCTTGTGGCTCATCTGGTAAAGAATCTACCTGCAATGCGGGAGACCTGGGTTCAATCCCTGGATTGGGGAGATCCTTTGGAGAAGGGAAAAGCTACCCAGTCTAGTATTCTGGCCTGGAGAATTCCATTGACTATATAGCCCGTGGGGTCACAAAGAGTCAGACATGACTGAGCGACTTTCACTTCACCACATTTGCTGACTACATCACTTACTAGCTCTGTACTTCAGATTCCTTATCAGAAAAAGGGACAATAATAATCTACTACACAGGGATGTTATGAGGATTAAACTAATTAATACATGTAAATATTGAGGAGGACAATATTGGGCACTCAGTAAGCACTAAATTAATGTTTGCTTTTATGATTACAGGGGCCCAAAAGTACATCACCCTCCATAAGTAAAACATGTGAAAAAAAAATCTGTGGAGATCATGTCTGAAGAGAATGCTGTATAGGGAGAATAGATGTTCATTCAGCTTCAGAGACCTTAAGGAAATTCAAATCCAGTGCTGAAAGATCCTCTATTTTTTAAAATATGAGGTAGAAATCTTGATTTAATTTCAGTTTTGCCACAAGGCTTGATGGATCTTAGTTTCCCCACCAGGGATGGAACCCTGGTCCGTAGCAGTGGAAGCATCAAATCCTAACCACTGGACCACCAGACAATTCCCAGAAATCTTGATATTTAAAAAAATTTATTGCTCTTCTTTTCTGCTCATGGATGCCGCAGAATAATCTTCGTTGAAGTGTACCCCATTCCACTGATGTCATGTCTAAATCTGAGTCTCCCAAAGAGCCCGAACAGCTGTGGAAGCTCTTCATCAGAGGACTGAGCTTTGAAACAACCAATGAGAGTCTGAGGAGCCATTTTGAACAACAGGGGATGCGCACAGACTGTGTAGGAATGAGGGATCCAAACCCCAAGTGCTCCAGAAGCTTCCAGTTTGTCAGGTAGGCCGCTGTGAAGGAGGTGGATGCAGCCATGAATGCAAGGCCACACAAGTTGGATGAAAGAGTTTTTGGAACCAAAGTAGGCCATGTCAAGAGAAGATTGTCAAAGACCTTGGTGCCCACTTAACTGGGAAAAAGATTTTTGTTGGTGGCATTAAAGAAGACACTGAAGAACATCACGTAAAAGATTATTTTAAATAGTATGGGAAAATTGAGACTATTGAAATCACAGCTGACCAAGGCAGTGGCAAAAAGAGAGACTTTGTAACCTTTGATGACCCTGACTCCATAGACAAGATTGTCATTCAGAAATACCATACTGTGAATGGCCACAACTGTGAAGTAAAAGAAGCCCTATCTTAGCAAGAGATGGCTAGTGCTTCATTTAGCCAAAGAGGTCAACGTGGTTCTGGAAACTTTGGTGGTGGTCATGGAGGTGGTTTTGATGGAAATGATGACCTTGGTTGTGGAGGAAACTTCAGTGGTCGAGGTGGCTTTGGTGGGAGCTGTGGTGGTGGCTGTGGATATGGTGGCAATGGGGATGGCTAAAATGGGCTTGGTAATGATGTAAGCAATTTTGGAGGTGGTGGAAGCTACAGTGATCTTGGCAATTATGACAACTGATCTTCAAATTTTGGACCCATGAAAGGAGGAAACTTTGGAGATAAAAGTCCTGGCCCCAATGGTGGTGGAGGCCAATATTTTGCCAAACCACGAGTAACTGTGGCAGTGACAAAAAGTTTTAATTACTCCCAGGAAACAAAGCTTAGCAGGAGAGGAAAGCCAGAGAAGTGAGAGGGAGGCTACAGGTTACAACTGATTTATGAACTTTTAGGCAAGTACAGTGGTGACAAGGCCTAGCTGCTATAAAGAAAACATGTTTTAGATAATACTCATGTGTATGGGCAAAAAACTCAAGGATTGTATTTGTAACTAATTGTATAACAGGTTGTTTTAGTTTCTGTTCTGTGCAAACTATAAAGCATTCCAACAAAGGATTTTAAGGTAGCTTTCTTTTCTTTTGCACCCATGTTGTCAATTGCTAAATGTAATAGTCTGATCATAATGCTGAATAAATGTGTCTTTTAAAAAATGTGCTGTGTAAGGTTAGCCTACTCTGAAGTCATTTTGGTGAACTACCCCAACAGTGTGGAGTTAGAATTCCTTCAGGGTGATGCTAGGTTCCATGGTACATATATACCATGGAATATTACTCAGCCATTAAAAAGAATTCATTTGAATCAGTTCTAATGAGATGGATGAAACTGGAGCCCATTATACAGAGTGAAGTAAGCCAGAAAGATAAAGACCATTACAGTATACTAACGCATATATATGGAATGTAGAAAGATGGTAATGATAACCCTATATGCAAAACAGAAAAAGAGACACAGATGTACAGAACAGAATTTTGGACCCTGTGGGAGAAGGCGAGGGTGGGATGTTTCGAGAGAACAGCATCGAAACATGTATATTATCTAGGGTGAAACAGATCACCAGCCCAGGCTGGATGCATGAGACAAGTGCTCGGGCCTGGTGCACTGGGAAGACCCAGAGGGTGGAGAGGGAGGAGGAAGGGGGGATCAGAATGGGGAATACATGTAAATCCATGGCTGATTCATGTCAATGTATGACAAAAACCACTACAATATTGTAAAGTAATTAGCCTCCAACTAATAAAAATACATGAAAAAAAATTTTATTTACAACCTGCTTTGGTGGAGAAGCTGTTGTCTTCAGAAACCCTGGTGTAGTTTGAACTGAGAGTTACTGTGTTGCGACCTGGAGTTCACTGTTAAGAGGGTCACCCATACAAAATATTCCATTGTATATATCTACCATATTTTCTTCATCCATCTGTCAATGGACATTTAGGTCTTTTCCATAACTTGGTTATTGTAAATAGTGTTGCTATGAACACAGGCGTACCTGTATGTTTAAAAAAAATTTATCGGAGTATAGTTGTTTTACAACATTGTGTTAGTTTCTACCATACAGCAATATGAATCAGCTATACATATGTATGTATGTACATATATACATACATACATATATCTCCTCTTGTTTGGTTTTCCTTCCCATTTAAGTCACTGCGGAGCATTCCTTGTGCTATACAGTAGTTTCTCATTCATTATCTATTTTATACATAGTATCAATAAATTATATTTATCAATCCCAATCTCCCAATTCATTTCACCACCACCCCTTTCCTCCTTGGTTCAGTTCAGTAGCTCAGTTATGTCCAACTCTTTGCGACACCTTGAACTGCAGCACGTCAGGCCTCCCTGTCCATCACCAACTCCCAAAGTTTACTCAAACCCATGTCCACTGAGTCAGTGATGCCATCCAACCATCTCATCCTCTGTTAAAGTCCCCTTCTCCTCCCGCCTTCAATCTTTCCCAGCATCAGGAGCTTTTCAAATGAGTCAGCTCTTCCAATCAGGTGGCCGAAATATTGGAGTTTCAGCTTCAACATCAGTCCTTCCAATGAATATTCAGGACTGATTTCCTTTAGGATGGACTAGTTGGATCTCCTTGCAGTCCAAGGGACTCAAGAGTCTTCTCCAACACCACAGTTCAAAAGCATCAATTTTTCAGTGCTCAGCTTTCTTTATAGTCCAACTCTCACATCTGTACATGACTACTGGAAAAACCATAGCCTTGACTAGGTGGACCTTTGTTGCCACAGTAATGTCTCCGCTTTTTAATATACTGTCTAGGTTGGTCATAACTTTTCTTCTAAGGAGCAAGCGTCTTTTAATTTCATGGCTGCAGTCACCATTGCAGTGATTTTGGTGCCACCCCCCCCCCCCAAAATAAAGTCTGTCAGTGTTTCCCTTGTTTCTCCATCTATTTGCCATGAAGTGATGGGACCAGATGCCATGATCTTAGTTTTCTGAATGTTGAACTTTAAGCCAACTTTTTCCACTCTCCTCTTTCACTTTCACCAAGAGGCTCTTTAGTTCTTTGCTTTCTGCCATATGGGTGGTGTCATCTGCATATCTGAGGTTATTGATATTTCTCCTAGAAATCTTGATTCCAGCTTGTGCTTCTTCCAGCCCAGCGTTTCTCATGATGTACTCTGCAGATAAGTTAAATAAGCGTGGTGACAATATACAGCCTTGACATACTCCTTTTCCTATTTGGAACCAGTCTGTTGTTCCATGTCCAGTTCTACCTGCTGCTTCCTGACCTGCATACAGATTTCTCAAGAAGCAGGTCAGGTGATCTGGTATTCCCATCTCTTGAAGAATTTTCCACAGTCATCCACACAGTCAAAGGCTTTGGCATAGTCAATAAAGCAGAAATAGATGTTTTTCTGGAACTCCCTTGCTTTTTCGATGATCCAGCGGATGTTGGCAATTTGATCTCTGGTTCCTCTGCCTTTTCTAAAACCAGTATGAACATCTGGAAGTTCACAGTTCACGTATTGTTGAAGCCAAGCTTAGAGAATTACCCCTTGGTATCCATACATTTATTCTCTATGTCTGTGTCTCTATTTCTGCTTCGTGAATAAGATTGTCTATACCAATTTTTTTCAGATTCCACATATGTACATTAATATACGATATCTGCTTTTCTCTTTCTGACTTATTTCAGTCTGTATGACCGTCTTTAGGTCCATCCGTGAAAGTGAAAGTGAAAGTCACTCAGTCGTGTCCAACTCTTTGCAACTCTATAGACTATACACTCCATGGAATTGTCCAGGCCAGAATACTGGAGTGTGCAACCTTTCCCTTTTCCAGGGGATCTTCCCAACCCAGGGATGGAACCCAGGTCTCCCACATTGCAGGTGGATTCTTTACCAGCTGAGCCACAAGGGAAGCCCTAGGTCCATCCATGTCTCTACAAATGACCCAATTTCACTCTTTTCTATGGCTGAGTAATAGTCCGTGGTATATATGTACCACATTTTCATTATTCATTCATCTGTCAGTGGACATTCAGGTTGTTTTCGTGTCTTGGCCATTGTGACTACTATGAACATAGTGGTGCATGTATCTTTTGGAATTACAGATTGCCTGGATATATGCCCAAGAGTGGGATTACTGGATCATATGGTAATTCTATTTATAGTTTTCTGAGGAACGTCCATACTGTTTTCCACCGTGGCTGCATCAACTTACATTCCCACCAACAGTGTAGAAGTGTTCCCTTTTCTCCACACCATCTCCAGCATTTGTTATTTGTAGACTTTTTGATGACCATTCTGACCAGCATGAGGTGATACTTTCAGGGAAACCACTGACTGGCCCACCTTGGCCAGGCAAGATTGAAGTTATCTTACAACAGGAGGTCCTGGTAAGGAACTCATAACTAGCAAGCTACCACCAACAGGAAGAATTCTGGAAAGGTCAAAAGAAGAGAGGGGCACCAGTTTCCATGTCCTACAAACCTCCCAGAGTTCTCCTTGCTGGAATCCATCTTTGCCGAATGATGCATGTGCCACGAGGAAGAACTCTGAGTCAGAAAGATTGGCCAGAGACAACCTGGAAACTAACCCCATCACCATAAAACCTGAGCCTGCAAGCTTTGTGGCAGAGCAGTTTTCTCGGGTTCTCTTAACCTGCTGCTCTCTACCCAGGCACCCCTTCCCGATAAAGCCTCTTGCTTTGTCAGTGTGTTTCTATTCACACAAGTCATTTCTGAGCATTAGAAAAGAGCCTACCCTTGGGCCCTGGAAGGGGTCTCCCTTCTTGTGACAGTACTTCATTGTAGTTTTGATTTGCAATTCTTTAATAATTAGCAATGAGTACATTTTCATGTGCCTATTGGGTATCTGCATTCCTTCTTTGGAGAAATTTCTCTTTAGGTCTTCTGCCCATGTTTTGATTGAGTTGTTTCTTTGTTTTTGAGTTTTATGATTGTTTGTATATTTTGGAAATTAAGCCCTTGTCAGTCACATCATTTGCAAATATTTTCTCCCATTCTGTATGTTGTCTTTTTTCATTTTTCTTTCTTATGGCTTCCTTTGCTGTGTAGAAGCTTGTACCTTTCATTAGGTCCCATTTGTTTATTTTCATTTTTATTTCTAATGCTTTGGGAGACTGACCTAAGAAAACAATGGTACAATTTATATCAGAGAATGTTTGCCAACATAGAATCATATGGTTTATTTTTTTAATTTTTAACTTATTTTATTTTGCTGCAATGAGTCTTAATTGCAGCACGTGGGATCTTTCATTGTGGCACTCAGGCTTTTCGTTAGTTGTGGTGTGGGCTCCAAAGCGCGTGGGCTCAGGAGTTGTGGCGCACAGGCTTAGTTGCTCTGTGGCATGTAGGATCTTAGTTCCCTGACTAGGAATAGATACGTACACTTTAAAATAGTTAAAATGGTAAATGCATGTTATGCATATTTGCCATAATTTTTTAAAAGTTAAGTTACAAAATGCAAATACAGAAGCACTCTGTCAAACACATCCAAAATCACAAGTCATAGAACTTGCAGAAAAAAAGATGTTAACAAACAAAAAGTTAAAAATCAAATGAGGAATCAGCAATAGGGAGAGTCAAGGAGATGCAGCAGGGAAGTCATCTCTGGTCTTGATTGCTTCCTACTAGCACTACGGATCCCCTTGACGTCTGGCTATGACTTCCAGAGGATTTCTAGCCCGAGAAATCTGCAAACATCTTTTGGCTACAAGGTCACTTTGCTGCCACCATGGTGACCATCTGGTCAGACGAACTTGCACGATCAGTTACTTCCCATATCCCTCACAGTGCAGACAGGAGCGTCTGGATCCCTTCCACACTCTACAAGAGTAAGCGAAGAGTCAGGAGTGTCACCCCAGCCCCACTTTACTGCCTTGCCTATGCCACATGCACTTTCCCTCTGCTTTGCCATCCTGTGTTGGTGCAAAGCCACCTGTGAGGCTTCCTCCTCCCTCATTCACATCAGGAGTGGAACTGAAGCTCTTTCTACTCTTGGCTTCCCCATAGCTTTGGAATTTCTGCTTGGAAGACTAAGGTCACAATGTAAGAGTCTATCTGTTCACTTTTACTCTCACTTTCTTCTCCTTTCTGCACTCAAGTAGTGAACTGAACTTTGACTCTATTTTTTTTCTCAATAAATTCCTTTTTCAGGAGTCCTAATCATCCCCACCCTCATGGTTAGTAGGTAACTTTGACAGACTAGAGAGAAGGTCATATACATGGAAATGCAAAAGAGAAGAACACATTGTATGTTATTTTACTCCTGTCCCTTCAGGCTGTCTTTTCACAGCCAACAGCTGTCCCCTCCCTGAGTCTGAGCTCCAGACCTCCACTTTTCAGCACCCAGCCCACCCTGCAATGAAACACACTACTCAGGCTGGGGTGGGCAGGGCTGGGGCATGGGCCATGTGCACAATTCTTACCCTGTCCTGCCTTCCACAGACCACCCACTATGTTCTCCCTCAATCCCCCAAATATCCCTTTCTGTCTCAGCTTATTTCCCCACCATGGCGGTGGTGGGGGGGTGGGTGGGGGGGTGGGGGTGGTTCTGATTGGGAAAATCTCTTCTCACCTTCAGCTTCCTGCCAGAGAAGCTGGTCCATTTTTTGATTCCTGTTTTCCTTTTTTCCTTTTCCTATCTAGTTGTGAAGAGATTTTTCTTGTCCTTTTAGGTGCCTGAAGTCTTCTACTAATGTTCAGCAGGCACTCTGGGAGAACTGTTCCATTTGTAGATGTACTCTTGATATGTGGTGGTCGGAACATTCTCTGACATTGCCTTTCTTTTGGAATGGGATGAAAACTGACCCTTTCCAGCCCTATGGCCACTGCTGGGTTTTCCAAATTTGCTGGCATGTTGAGTGCAGCACATTCACAGCATCATCTTTTAGGATTTGAAACAGCTCTACTGGAAATTCCATCACCTCTATTAGCTTTGTTTGTAGTGATGCTTCCTAAGGCCCACTTGACTTTGCATTCCAGGATATCTGGCTCTAGGTGAGTGATCACACCATCGTGGTTATCTGGGTCACGAAGAAAGATCTCTTTTTTTTATAGTTCTTCTGTGTATTCTTGCTACCTCTTCCTAATATCTTCTGCTTCTGTTAGGTCCACACCACTTCTGTCCTTTATTGTGCCCAACTTCGCATGAAATGTTCCCTTGGTATCTCTAATTTTCTTGAAGAGATCTCCAGTCTTTCCCATTCTATTGTTTTCCTCTATTTCTTTGCATTGATCGCTGAGGAAGGCTTTCTTATCTCTCCTTGCTATTCTTTGGAACTCTGCATTCAGATGGGAATAGCTTTCCTTTTCTCTTTTACCTTTAGCTTCTCTTCTCTTCTCAGCTATTTTTAAAGCCTCCTCAGGCAATCATTTAGCCTTTTTGCATTTCTTTTTCTTGGGGATGGTCTTGATCACTGCCTCCTGTACAATGTCATGAACCTCCACCCATAGTTCTTCAGGCACTCTATCAGATCTAATCCCTTGAATCTATTTGTCACTTCCACTGTATAATTGTAAGGGATTTGATTCAGGTCACACCTGAATGGTCTAGTGGTTTTCCCTACTTTCTTCAATCTAAGTCTGAATTTGGCAATAAGGAGTTCATGATCTGAGCCACAGTCTGCTCCCATTCTTGTTTTTGCTGACTATTTAGAGCTTCTCCATCTTTGGCTGCAAATAATATAATCAATCTGATTTTGGTGTTGACCATCTGGTGATGTCCATGTGTAGAGTCCTTGGAAGAAAAGCTATGACAAACCTAGACAGCATATTAAAAAGCAGAGACATTTTTTGCTGAAAGCTATGGTTTTTCCAGTAGACATACATGGATGTGAGAATTGAACCATAAAGAATGGACCACTGAAGAATTGGTGCTTTTGAACAGTGGTGTTGGAGAAGACTCTTGAGATTCCCTTGAACTGCAAGGAGATCAAGCAAGTTAATCCCAAAGGAGATCAATTCTGAATATTCATTGAAGGACTGATGCTGAAGCTGAAGCTCCAATACTTCGGCCACCTGATGCGAAAAACTCACTCACTAGAAAAGACCTTGATGCTGGTATAGAATGAAGGCAGGAGGAGAAGAGGACAGAGGATGACATGGTTGGATGGCATCACCGACTTGATGCACCTGAGTTAAAGCAAGCTCCGGGAGTTGGTGATGACATGGAAGGCTGGCATGCTGCAGCCCATGGGGTCACACAAAGAGTCGGACATGACTGAGTGACTGAACTGAACTCTTGATGTAGTTGTGAGGAGAAAGGAATTCTGGGTCTTCCTATTCCACCATCTTGACTTCTCCTCTGTGTGTTATTTTAAATTAAATAAAATGGACTGATTTAGGCAATAAAGAGATATAATTGCTCATATAACTGAACAGTCCAGAGTTTCAGGCCAGGCTTTAAGCAAATGTTGAAATGATGGAATTAGTACTCAGTTTCTCTCTGTTTCTCAAATCTACATGTTCATTGTTGGCTCCATTTTTGTCAGTTTTCTCCCCCTCATGGTTTCAAGAGGCTCCAGGAGACTGTCTGAGTCTCCAGGACCCACATGCTTTCTTGTTCACTTGCTGGAAAGAAGAGCACATTCCCTCGTCCACTTTTGAACCAAAATCTTGAGCTTAGCCAGGGTTGGATTTGTACTTCCCTGATCCAGTCATTGTGGTGATTGAGATGATACCTTTTAGCTTAAGTTAAACACCACATCCCATGTGAAATATTCCATCCCTAAAGCAGAAGATGAGTATCAAGTCCCCTGAAGCCCATGGATCATGGGAATAAGCATTAGATATCATTAACCAGGAAAAAGGGAAACATGTGTTGGGTGACATAGTGATGTAGGCTACCTCCAATGTCTACCAGATTTGATTTGACTTACTGCTCAACGAGCATTTATTAAACTAAACACTAAAAAAAAAAAAAATTGTAAAACAGAAACAACCTAATCTTAACAACTCTTCCTCATAGTACAGATCTTTTTGACTCCTGCTTCTTGCTCAGGGAAATTTCTTTTAAAATAATATCCTAGTGTCTGCACTTGATACACCAAAATTCACCTATTTCCTAGGTGTCCTAGACCACTTCTGTCCTCAGTCTCTGTCCTTGCCCTAGGACTTTGTTTGAACCGTTGGGGCTTTATGAGGAACAGGAGCCTGTGCCCAATACCCCTGGCTATGTGGGCAAGCTGCCAGTCTACACGTCCACATCTCCTTAAAGATCATTAAAATGGTTCATAAATCACCTCATGACTGAACAGAGTTTGCTCTAATTTTTATCACATTGCTTATTCTTGTGTATAATATTAATAATATCTGTAATATATGGGTCTCTCTGTTTCAATGTGACTGTGAAAATAAACAGAAAAAGAAGCGGTCTGTTGGGAGGGGGTCACTAGGAACCAAGCCCAACGGCAGTACTTGGGGTGGGGGGGGACTCACCCTGGGCTTCCTGCCTTTGCCCCCCGCCATTTCACTTTTTCTCCCCTCTGAGCCCTCTCTAAACACGGGTGAAAAACAATAACCAGCCTGTCACCAGATTTTCTATATGCAAAACAACCTCTCTCTTCTCGCTCCATTAATCCTCAAAGACTTTTTCACCTTAAAACTGGAGATATAACTGCTCACACAAGGTATTTAATATCATGTAATAATAACCAATGTGATAAAAATTAGAGCAAACTTAGCTTCAGCTGTGAGGTAGTTTATGAAACACTTTAATGATCTTTAAGGAGATGTGGACACGCAGGCTGGCAGTCTGCCCACACGGCAGGTGGCATTGGGCACGAGCTCCTGACTGGCGGGGGGAGGATGGCCTGAGCTCTATTGTTAGCTCTGCTGCCCTGCAACTGTGTGACCTTGAGCAAATCAATTAACCCCTCCGGACCTACCAGGTCCTTAGCTCTAAAGAGCACGATTAAACTTGATGTTCTCTAAGCTCTCTTCACCTGCAGCATTCTAAAATGTTCAAAGAAATTGATTTTGTTTTTAACAGGTCACAAATGAGAAGTTACCAATAAAGAGTTCTTATTTTTTCTACAACAGCAAAGATCACGAAGAAACACTCACTCAGGCTGAAGGGATTAAGGAAGAGGTGGGGTGTGGACAGGGTACCTCAGGGTGATGAAGATGGTGGAGGAAAAGCTCCCGTGCAGGTCCTGACCCTCCTGAGTCTCTAATGAGCCTCAGAGAACACCCTCATAGCCTCTGTGTGCATTTAACTCCCCATGCCCTTTGGCCTGGGGAGAGGTTGAGTATTCTAGATTCATAGGATTCCCTTTTTCTGAAGCTCCTCCAGAGACCCAGGGCTCTCTCCCGCCACCTCTATTTCCTAGAGGAGGGCCCTAACTAGGGGGGAAATATCCAAGGTATTGTCCCATGACACCTAAATTAGGATGACAATTGGAAAGCTTGAAGTAACCTCCACTTCCTCTCAAAAATCTCACTAAAACAAGTGGGAAAGAGTTTTTCTGTTTTGTTTGTTTGTTTTGTTTTTATTTATTTTGGGCTGTGCTGGGTCATTATTCCTGCTTACAGGCTTTGTCTAGCTGTAGTGAGTGGGCTACGCTCTAATTGCAGTGTTCAGGCTTCTTATTGCTGTTACTTTTCCTGTTGCTCAGTATGGCCTCTAGGTGCATGGGCTCAGTAGTTGTGAGGCTCAAACATGTGTCCCGCAGCATGTGGAATCCTCCTGGACTAGGGATCGAACCTGTGTCCTCTGCTTTGGCTGGCAAATACTTAACCACTGTACCACCAGGGAAGTTTAGGAAAGGTTTTTTGATTTTTTCTTTTTTTTTAAGATATGTATCTACAAGGACCAAGATAAAAGATGAGAAGACAACAACTGAATATTGCCTGAATTCAGGGAGTTAGAAAATGCCTGAATGTGCAATAACTGGCTTCAAAGACTCTAGTAAACCGAATCCTAAGTTAGTGATGGTGGAGAATAAGAAGCAGCCCAACTTACACTGCAAAACCCCAAAGTTCATGAACTGGCAGCACTAGGTGTCAGTAAAGTGGAGCTAAAGTAAGGGAAGGAGATAAAATGGATTGACTGAAGGTTCTTTTAAGATGTTGTCAGTTCCGCACATTCCCCTCTGAATTCACACAGCAAGGAAACTACCTCTGCCCCACCATAGTAGGAGACTAGAGGCCTTCCCTCTGAGAGCAAAGAGGAATGCTCTCTGGAGAAGGGAAATCTGAGGGTCCTTGAACTGGAGGACATCAAGCCTAACTGAGGGTAGGGAGAACCACATGGAAAGCAGGAAAGTGTGAATGTTCACATACTGAATGTTAAAACCACTGGCCCTCTTCTACATTTTAACTCCAAGAATAATGGCAGACAGGCCTGTACCATCCAAGAGCCTAGAGGAGCCTTCTCTGAGTATTCTGATGCTCAAGAGAGAGACTTCAAAATGCTGACATAGGGATTTGCTAGCCATTGTCCATGCTAGACCTCTGTACATTAAAATAAACAACTGACAGGCCACAATCTATGCTCTGAGAGCTTCCAATCAGCTTTTTATGCCCTATCCTTAAATATGAGCAGAGGTCAAAGATCGCCACACATCTGAGGAAAGCCTCAGAGAGACCAGAACAAACAAAGATAATTTTGAGGAAACAGAGTCTATCCAGGGAGAAAAAAAAAATTTTTTTAATAACCCAAATTCTCAGAGAGCAGGATATTATATCAATGAAAGAAAGAAAGTATATTTATAAAAAGGAATACTCAGAGAACACAAAGGGAGCCTTTGAAAACTTAAAACATAGTAGTAGAAAGTTTTTTTAAATTATTATTTATTTTTGGTTGTGCTGGGTCTTTATTGCTGTTCTAGGGTTTTCTCTAGTTGTGGCGCTTGGGGGCTACTCTCTAGGTGTGTGGGCTTGTCATTGAGGTGGCTTCTCCGGTTGCAGAGCACAGGCTCTAGAACTCAGGATCAGTAATTATGGCACACAGGTTTAGTTACTCTGAGGCTTGTAGGATCTTTCTGCACCAAGGATCAAACCCATGTACCTTGCATTAGCAGGTGGATTTTTATCAGAAATCCCGAAACCTTTTTTTTTCTTAAGTTAGTAAAAAGATGGAAAAGAATAGTGCCCCATGATATGAAACAAAAGGACAAGAGGATGGAATATTGGATAGAAAAAGTAAGACAATGGAAAGACCTATCCTGGAAGTACAACATCCAAATAAACAGTCCAGAAAGATAGAACAGAGAAAATAGAGGTGAGAAAATAATCCTTGAAATGATTCAGGATAATATCCTAGAGTTTGCAAGTTGAAAGAGCCTATATAGTACCCAACATGGCTCTCTAAAATAGGCCCATGTGAAGGCATATATTAGTGAAATTTCATAACCCTTGGGGGTTCCCATGTGGCACAGTTAGTAAAGAATCTGCCTGCCAAAACAGGAGACACAGGAGATGCAGGTTTGATCACTTGGTCGGGAAGATGACCTGGAGAAGGAAGTGGCAACCCACTCTAGTATTCTTGCCTGGAAGTTCCATGGACAGAAGAGGCAGGCTATAGTCCATGGAGTCACAAAGAGTCAGACATGACTGAACACGCACACACACAGGGACAAGCAGAACATCTTCAATCTTCTAGAAGGAAAATAAAAATGAAAAACATTTTGATAGAACATATAAAGACTTGAAAATGACACAAACAGAAGGATACCCCATGTTCTTGGATTAGAAGGATTAATATTGTTAAAATGACCACGGTACCCAAGGCAATCTACAGATTCACTGTAATCCCTATCAAAATACCAATGACATTTTTTACAAAAGTATAACAAATAATTTAAAAATCTACATGGAAACACAAAAGACCTCATATAGCCAAGACAATCTTGAAAAAGAAAAACAGAGCTAGAGGCATCATGCTCCTTGTCTTCAAACTATGCTACAAAGATACAGTTATCAGAATAATATGATACTGGCACAAAAGCAGAGACAGATCAATAGAACAGAATAGAGATCCCAGAAGCCAATTAACCTCTATGACAAAGGAGGCAAGCATATACAATAGAGAAAAGACAACCTCTTCATAAGTGGTGATGGGAAAACTGGACAGCCACATGTTTAAAAATTCAATTAGAACACTCTCTAACACCACATACAAAAACTCAAAATGGGTTAAAGACTAAATCTAAGACCAGAAACCATAGAAATCCTGGAGAAAAACATAGGCAGAACACTCTTTGATGTAAATCATAGCAATATTTTTTTGATTCATCTCCTAAAGCAAAGGAAATAAAAGCAAAAATAGACAAATAGGACCTAATTAAACTTAAAAGCTTTTGCACATCAAAGGAAACCACTGACAAATGAAAAGATAGCCTACTGAATGGGAGAAAATATTTGCAAATGATACGACCAGTAAAGAGTTAATATCTAACATGTACAAACAGCTCATACAACTCAACATCAAAAAAACAAACAACCCAATTCTAAAAGTGGGTAGAAGAACTAAAAAGACATTTTTTTCAAAGAGGAAATGCAGATGGCCAGCAAGCACATGAAAAGATGTTCAGTATCACTAAGTGTCAGGAAAATGCAAATCAAAACCACAACGAGATGTCACTTCACACCTGTCACAATGGCTATCATCAAAAAGAACACAAATAACAAATGTTGGCAAGGATATTGAGAAAAGGGAACGCTATTGTACACTGTTGGTGGGAATGTAAATTGGTGCAGCCACTGTGAAAAACCTCCATACTGTTTTTCACAGTGACTGCATGAATTTACATTCCCACCAACAGAATTACCATATGAGCCAGCAATTCTACTCCTGGGTGTACATTCAAAAAACAAAAGCACTAATTAAAAAAGACACATGCACCCCAATGTTCAGAGTGACATTATTTATAATAGTCAAGATATGGAAGCGATCTAAATGTCCATCAACAGATGAACGGATAAAGAAGATGTGGAATATTACTCAACCATAAAAAAGAATGGGATTTTTCCATTTGGGCAACATGAATGGACTTGGAGGGAATTATGCTAAGTGAAATAAGTCACGTAGAGAAATATCGTATGATATCACTTGTGTGTGGAATCTAAATAATACAGCAAACTAATGAATATAACAGAAAGAAGCAGACTGACAAGTATACAGGACAAACTAGCAGTTACCACTGGGGAGAGGGAAAGCGGGGGAGGAAATACAGGGGTAAGGGAATAAGAGATTCAAATTATTGTTTATAAAATAAGCTACAAGGATATATTGTACAACATGGGAAACATAAGCCAATATTTTATAATAACCATAAATGGAATATAACCTTTAAAAACTGTGAATCACTATTCTGTAACATATAATATTGCACATCAAATATACTTTAATAACTGATCAGTCAATCAAGAATTAGAATTCCCGGGGCTTCTTGAACAAAGCCCCTGCTGTGTGCTCAGCAGTTCCAGCCAAATTTTCAGTGCTTGACTCTTTTCCTTTTTTGGTCATGCCACAGGGCTTGCAGGATCTCAGCTCCCCAACTAGGAATTGAACCCAGGCCACAGCAGTGAATGTGCAGAGTCTTAAGTATTGGACCACCAGGGGATTCCCTTCAGTGCTCTACTCTTAAAAATAAGTCAAAGACTGAGGACAAAAGAAAATTATAAATGCTGATAGTAGAAGACTAAGTCCTGTTTAAAAGTCTAGAACTCATCCCCCTCTCCACTGCATCCTGAGCAGCTAGTGGGATGGATGGAGCCAGAGCTAAGGACCTGCCTGCTAGCCATTCTTTGCTTTCCCTCAGACTTCACCTCTGCCACCCAACCTTTCATTATTCACTGCTACCACCCTCTCTCCCCTCCTCTCTCTCACCCACACACAGACATACATACACTAGCTTAATTTGAGGACATGCATCATGCTGCTTTTCTTGATAGCAAAAATTGTTAATTGTGGTTCTGCCCAGGAAATAGGCAAAGATCCCAGGAGCACAGGCCTTGACAGTAGGGAGCTGCACTTCTCTTTGGACAGAGTCAGACTAGATTTAGTGACAAATTCTAAACTGGTGTGAGACTTTCCGATTTCCTTGAAGCATAATGCTCCATTGATTGCAAGCTGAGTCATATATTGAATCTGCTTCTCACACTGTCAGTGGGAAGTGTAATTCCTGTATGACTCCCAGCAGACATTTATAGATTTTTCAGTCTGTTAAGTTATAAAAGAAATTCAAAGTCTTTTTTTTTCCTGAAGACCTTTAAATAAATCTTGATCTCAACAGCAAAGCCATTGAACATAATTACATCCAACACACTGGGAATAATCTGCATAGAAGCAAGAGTTAAATTAATGAGGATAGAAAAATAATCCAGTAAGTGTGTAAAGGAAGAACAGAGGACTGAAGACTGGAGTTCCACCTTGCAGTGTGCTCTTATTTAAGAGGTAGAAGAAAGAAAACCAGCTATTTAAGGAGACAGCACAAAGATGGGAATTAGAACTTGCTTAGGGTACCAGGACAGAAATACAAGAAGAAAAAAAACCAAAAACTTCAACACCACTAGAGAATTACAAATAAAAACTACAATGAGATATCACCTCACACCGGTCAGAATGGCCATCATCAAAAAATCTACAAACAAGAGATGCTGGCAAGGGTGTGTAGAAAAGGGAATCCTCTTGCACTGTTGGTGGGACTGTAAAGTGATACAACCATTATGGAGAACAGTATGGAAATTCCTTAAAAATCTAGGAATAAAGCTACCACATGACCCAACAATCCTACCACTGTGCATATTCCCTGAGAAAATCATAACTGAAAATGACACATGCATTCCAGTGTTCAATGCAGCACTCTTTACAATCACTAAGACATGGAAGCAGCATAGATGCCCATTGACAGATAAAGAAGTTGTGGTACATGTATATGCTGGAATATTGCTGCTGCTGCTGCTGCTGCTAAATCACTTCAGTCGTGTCCAACTCTGTGCGACCCCATAGATGGCAGCCCACCAGGCTTCTCCGTTCCTGGGATTCTCCAGGCAAGAACACTGGAGTGGGTTGCCATTTCCTTCTCCAATGCATGAAAGTGAGAAGTGAAAGTGAAGTCGCTCAGTCGTGTCCGACTCTTTGCAATCCCATGAATCACAGCACACCAGGCCTCCCTGTCCATCACCAATTCCCGGAGTTTACTCTAACTCATGTCCATCGAGTTGGTGATGCCATCCAGCCATCTCATCCTTTGTTGTCCCCTTCTCCTCCTGCCCCCAATGCCTCCCAGCATCAGGGTCTTTTCCAATGAGTCAACTCTGCATGAGGTGGCCAAAGTATTGGAGTTTCAGCTTCAGCATCAGTCCTTCCAATGAACACCCAGGACTGATCTCCTTTAGGATGGAATATTACTCGGCCATAAAAAGAATGTATTTGAGTCAGTTCTAATGAAGTGGATGAACCTAGAGCCTATTATACAGAGTGAAAGAAGTCAGAAAGAGAAAAAAAATAGCATACTAATGCACATACATGGAATCTAGGAAGATGGTACTGATTAACCTATTTGCAGGGCAGCAATGGAGAAACAGACATAAAGACTTGTGGACACAGTGGGGGAAGGAGAGGGTGGGACGAGTTGAGAGAGTAGCATGGAAACATACATTACCATAGGTAAAATAGACAGCCAGTGGGAATTTGCTGTATGATGCAGGGAGCTCAAACCCAGTGCTCTGTGACAACCTAGAGGAGTTGGATGGGGTAGGAAATGAGAGGGAGGTTCAAGAAGGAGGACATATGTTTACCTATGGCTGATTCATGTTGATGTATGGCAGAAACCAACACTGTATTGCAAATCAATTACCCTCCAATTAAAAATAAGTATTTTTTTTAAAGAAAAGAAAGTGCTAGGAAATTAGTGCTTTCCTATCCTTGCTCCAGTGCAATAGCCCTTAATCAGTGACTAACTAGAGTTGGTGTATAAATACCCCAGATTCCACACCCCTTAGGGTAATTCTGAGCCCATGTTCTGCACTGACTCCCAGAGTTCCTGTGCAGAATTAAGTTATAGTCACAGTGGTAACTGACTTGATAGGATACCGTTTACTGCCTTTGTTCCTTTTTCTTTCTCACTTTCCCTACTGTTGCTTCCTGGCATCATCTACAAAAGGCTATGATGAGAAAAGTCCACTGATCAGATAGCCTGAAGATTCCTGAGAGATCAAGATCTGTCAAATGGAAAAGGCAGAAGTGACATGAGGAATTAGAGACAGAAATGGAAAATTCTTGTCAGAAGTTTAGCTTTTAGAGGAAGGAAAGAAACAAGGGATGGGGGCAGAGGCATTAATGGGCAATGTTGCTTAGTCACTCAGTTATGTCTGAATCTTTGCAACCCTATGGGCTGCAGCCCACCATCTTCCGCTGTCCAGGAGCCTCTGTTCCTGCCTCAGTTCAGGCCATTAGCATCTCTTGCATGAACTATAATGGTCTCCTAAGTCATTTCACTGCTTTTAGTCTTGACCCATTCAACACATTCTTCACAAGGACTCCTGCCAAATAGATTTCCTGCTGTTTAAAACATCTCCAGTCTTTGTCACATGCTTGTGTGTGTGTGTGTGTGTGTGTGTGTGTGTGTGTGTGTTTGGTAGGGGGTGTGGAGCAGATTATGAGAAAGAGAAAGACTCTAGAAAGACGTTCGTGGGGAAAATTGTGTCAAGGACCCCAGCTTTCTTGGTCCTTTCCCATCTCCTTTTCTGTAGGTTCAAAACAAGATAATGACTCCTCCAAAGATAATGACTCTTTTCCTGGGGTCAGCCCCTGTGAACCAGGATAAAGACAGGAAAGACATCCCCTGGTATTTTTCATCTATGGATGACGGCCACCAGTGGAGTACCCATAGTTAAGAAGCAGAACTGAAGGAGGGTATTGATACAGAGACAGAAAACTCAAGAAGCAGGAGCCCTCCTAAGGTAAGCATCTTCAAGGCAAAGGCCAACTTGGCAAGACCCAAGAAGGGGATCTCTTTTTTCTTAGAAAATTCTTGTTTCAAGAGTTGGTTATAGAATGAGGGAGGAGACATTCTCATCCTAGATCTCATATTGGCCAACAACAACATCTCCCAAGACAGTGGTCTTCGACCTGAGGCTTGTATAGCTCTAGAAGCACATGAAGATTTTATTTCTTTTCTTCTAAATGACTGATGTGGGTTTGCATCCTATCTTACCTACTATTTTACGGTTATCCTTCTCCTTTTTTACAAAAGAGAGTCACACCTGTCACTCATCCTGAATCTTACTACAGTGTACCAAAAAAGGATGTGAGTATATTGGGGTGAAGGAATTTGATAATTTTGTGTTGGTGCTGAGGTGAATCACTGGATTACAAAACTTTTTGTAAGCAAGGTGTTTCCTATTCTTTCTTCAACAAATTGAAGGAGGATCTAATCAAGTTATCAGCTGACAGCTCAAAGAAAATAAATTTTTATAATATATAATTCTATTATTTTGTGGCATATAACTTAAAGGAGTTTGAAGCCCTGAGTGACATTTATTTATAACAAGATGCCTTCCATCTCCATCATCCTATTCATATAAATAAGATTTCTCAGGGCTCACACATATATAAGCAAACAAAAAAGTAATATGGTTGCTACTGGATGCAATCTTATTCTAGCAATAAATAATTTTCATCCATGTATTCATGAACTAATTTTTTAAATAGCCTTCCACTTCATTAATAAGCTTACTCCAACTAATTTTAATCTTGATGTTTAGTATTACTTATCAAAACTTGGGATATATTTATATTGTTTTAATCAAATAAATACTTATATTAATTGTAATGATAACTCAATTCAGAAGAAATATTTAAATAATTAGTCTAATGTAGGCTAATGGCCATATCAAATGTTTTAAAATTTCATTTTAATTTATAGACACAATTTTTCACAAAGAAGTATGATAATGTGATCAATAAAAGACTGACAAGCCTAAAAATATAATTCTGTGAAGGAAGTGAAATGGAAGTATAAGCTCAAGGAGAAAAAAAGATGCAATGAAATTTTGCAATACAGAATTTTCTACTAAAAAAAGGCTGTTTGTGTATGTTTTAAATGGATATTGGTTGCAGGATGGTACTGCATTGCTTTGGTATTTAAATTCTACTGGATTCATTTAAAAGAGTGATATAACAATTTATTTTAAAATGCCAATATTTATAAAGCACCAGAAAGCATATCCTTTGCTGTGATTAACCTTATGATAAACATTTTAAAGTTCAACTTAAAAACATGCAAAAAATGCATAGGATATATAATTTTCAAATTATTTTAGGAAACATAAGAGCAAAAATGTTTGAAGCCCACAGAGTTAAGACTGTTTTATTTTGTTTTAAGTTAACCATCACCATAAAAGGGCTCCCAGTCCTGATAATGCTCCTTATCACTGAGGATAAACTTAGCATTGAGCCAGGCTCATAAAGTTCTATCTACTTCAGATTCCACCAACTTCCTATTTGGCCAACCCCCTCCTTTTGCCTCATTTTCCACTTGGCCCCCCTCTCTCGTGGGATCCTTACAACTCCTCTCCAAACCATCATCTCATTCTGTACCTCAGGCCTTTGCTCAAACTTCTCCTTCTGCCTGGGATGCTCCTCAGCTCTCCTCTCAGTTCCCCTTCTCCATCCAACAGGGAATTTCTCCCTCAAACTATTATTCATAACTGGTCGTTCATTAGCATGACCAACCATCCCAGTTTTCCCAGGACTGAAAGATTTCCTCAGAACGAGGAACTTTCAGCAACAAAACCAGAACAGTCCCAGGTCAACCAGGATAGTTGGTCACTTCACTATTCTGTGTTCAAGGAAATCACCATGTGGTTTGGGAAAAGCAACCCCAACTATAGGGTGTCAGGGTCTTTCTTCCTACTGACCACCTCTCACCTGTGGGAGATAATCACTTTTCTGTTTTCTTAGAGCCCTTTCTTAGGATAATAAAATTCAAATGCTGTAACCCTTTAAGCTACTGTATTCCCAGTTATCAACTCAAACTTCAAAGAGCAGTTCTTTTGTGATCTTAAAAGAAATACTCTCTTCTAATTAATTAAACTCATTAAGCTTGCATATTCAACTCCTGCCAGTGCATGCCTTAGATCACTTCAAAATAATTGATCTGCAAAGATTAAAGTTTGTAATCTCCTAAATATAATTTTGAGAAGGGCATTATAAATTTCCTGTGACTGTATGAATGTGTGTGGGAGGAGGTGGAAGATGGAAAGTTGAGTCCAAGTCATTGAAGTGTTCCCAGAATTTCTCAAGGTCAGAATGTGATCAGGAATGAAGAGGCCATAGAGACATGTTACCTGACTGAGCTTCAGTATCCAAACCAGTAAGCATGATAGCATCTGCTTTATTGAATTATTGAAAGTATTGAAAGAGGCAACATAGCAACTTGGTTAGGAACACAGATCCTGGAGTTAGGCTGTTCTTGGCTTGAAATTTGTCTCTCTAGCTTATGGCAACTGGAGAATCCTGTGGATGGAGGAGCCTGGTAGCCTACAGTCCACGGGGTCTCAAAGAGTCGGACACTACTGAGTGACTTCACTTCACTAGCTTCACTTCACTATGTGACCTTGGGCAAGTCACTAGAAAAAAACATCTCTGTATCTCAACTTCTTCATCTGTAAAATGGGGATGACAATAGAAGATGCCTCATAGGTTTCCCATGAGGATTAAATGAATTAATATGTGCAAAGTGCTTAGAGCAGTGCCTGACACACAGTAAGTGATATAAAAGTGTTTACAAAGAAATGCATGGAAAGTGCCAGGAGCATTAACAGAAGCCTGGGATATATACATATATATGAGCTAATATTGTTTTTATAGGCATTCTTTCTTAGCTAGAATCTCTAAACTTTCGGATAATAACTGGATTCAACTGAAGTTCAACAAATTACTGAACCATGAGAATAGATTTTCTAACTCTCTACTGAGAGTTCTTTGTTCAAATTATTTAGGGCTCACTGAGAAAAGATTTTGAGAGATTTTATTTTTGCATTGATAAGAAAATCTGACAATTGACAATAGAATTATTTTAAACAAGCTGTTTTATATTAGCAAGGGCATCCCTGAGGTTTTCATTCAAATGTTTCATTTCCATCATTGTTCTGCTTGCAGGGGAAGGGAGGCAGCATTTGCAGCATGGTTCACAGTCCAGGTCAGCAGGCAGCCTTCCTCAGCAGGGCTCCCCTTGGTACACAGGACTGTGAAACCAATTTTGGGTTACCATGGTAACTAAGGGAGGTTCTGGAAATTTTTCCAAATGAAACATTCATTCAGGGCATCAACAGGCATGGCCTGGGGGGAGGAGGGGGTGGGGAGAGGGACAAAAATGCACTGTCCCTGACCCCACCAAGTTCACAAGTCTATTGGATAGAAAGAGTATTTTAAAAAATCATTGTGTTAAAAAGATGCTTTTAAAAAACATTTTAAAGCTTCTGAAATCAGATGTGTCAATGGATGAGTTCATTTAACATATGGGTTCTCCCTATTAGTAATAAATAAAGACCCAGATATCTATTACTAAGTTAATAGATTAAAAGATGTCTTACAGTCTGTAACTTCTTGGAACTGAAGAAATTTGGTATACTGCTGTGCCCTGTGCTATGACTGAGGCCTGTACAAAGGACAGAAGGGACCAAGTGTTAGAGGGAGGGAGAAGCAGCAAAAATGTAGTTGAGCTCCCCAGGAAGCTTTCTGCAAATTTTTGCCTTGGTTCTGAATTATCTGGATAAAGAAAAAGATACAGGACTGTACCAGCAGGATGCAAATCAAATTCCCCCTACTGTCTCTCTCTCTCAACATGCCACACCAGCCTTACCTTATTACACAGAGATGACAGAAAGATGAAAGGAATAGAACTTGGGTGGCAAGGCTTGTGCCCACAGATGGCCATCTGTGAGCACTGATCCCTGGCTCTTGCAGCCCAGGCAGCAAGAAGCAGACCTGCTGAGGAGGCTCTGTCTGTTGCATCCACTTTCAGCATGGCTACTCTCAGGGGCACCTTCGGTCAGACTAATAAGAAACCCTACATACACTATAAAGTGCCAGCTCCACACTCTTCCTTGTGAACTGGAGGGAGAGTACTGTCCAAAAACCAAGAACAGCAAACCCTTACATAGACCTTTCTGTGTAAAAACTCTGACACTGTTCTAAGAAGCTTACACAGTGAATTCATATAATATACACAACAACTTTATAGATATGACTATCCCCACTGTGGATTTCCCAGGTAGCTCTGTGGGTAAAGAATCTGCCTGCAATGCAGGAGACTCGAATTCAGTCCCTGGGTTGGGAAGATCCCCTGGAGGAGGGCATGGCAACCCACTCCAGTATTCTGGCCTGGAGAAGCCCCATGGGCAGAGGAGCCTGGTGGGCAATAGTCCATAGGGTCATAAGAGTTGGACACAACTGAAGCGACTGAGCATGCATTCCCATCGTGGTCTTCCCTGGTGGCTCAGTGGTAAAGAATCTGCCTATGATGTAGGATACCTGGGTTTAGTCCCTGGGTTGGGAAGATCCTCTGGATGAGGGCAGGGCAACCCACTCCAGTATTCTGGCCTGGAGAATCTCCATGGATAGAGAAGCCTGGTGGGGTAGAGTCCATAGAGGGTTGCACAGAGTTGGACATGACCGAAGCAACTAGACAGCAGGAGCAGCAGCAGCGGCAGCATCTCCATTGTACGGATAAGACAACAAAGGCATAGAGGTGAAATAATCTGCTCTCAGCACCACATTCTACAAAGCGCTGAGATGTGAACTCAGTCTGAATTTAAAGTCCAAGTTCTCTACCTTCTGCTGCCTCTCAGGCTTGCTGTGAGTTAGGCAAGCACACATGGGGATCCAGGACCATACAGATAGCTCTTAACTTTGCCTTTCATGGTATATTCCCATCCTTAGAGAGTAGAGAGCAGGAAGAAGAAATAAAGGTGAGCAAGGCTTCTATTGAACTTGAATATCTAGGCACTGCTGCTGGTGTGGGATCAGGTGGGGTGAGGCTTCCTGACACTCAGGCCACCTCATGTGGCCAACTCCTCATAGATAAAAAAGAAACCTCTCCCTTTTGCATCCTTTCCAGCTCTTCATCCACAGGCCTTTCATTCATTTACCCAGAGGTCTTCAGGGACCAGTAATGTAACACAGAGAACTAAAGAGCAAATGCTCAAATTCAAAAACATGAAAGCCTATGACTGACAAAGAAAACACTTCTGGAGACAGAATATAGACTGGGAAGTTGCCAGCTTGCGATCACTAGTCTATTTCTTATTTATTTATTTTTTTGACTCTGCTGGGTCTTTGTTGCTTCGTGAGCTTTTCTCCAGTTGCAGTGAGCAGGCTACTCTCTAGCTGGGGTTCGCAGGCTTCTTGTTGAAGTGGCTTCTCTTGTTGCAGAGCAGGAACTCTAGGCATAGGGACTGTTGTTGCAGCTCCCGGGGCTCTAGAGCACAAGCTCAATTGTGGCTCAAGGGCTTCGCTGCTCCGTGGTGCATGGGATCTTCTCGGACCAGGGATCAAACTGGTGTCTCCTGCATTGGCAATCTGATTCTTTACATGTTGTCTATTTCTTTGTTCCCCGCTCATAGCCAGAGCCTCACTTGCAATGCAAGAGACCCAGATTTGATTCCTGGGTCGGGACATACCCTGGCAAAAGAAATGGCAATCCACTCCAGTATTCATGCCTGGAGAATTTCATGGACAGAAGAGCCTGGTGGGCTACAGTCCATGGAGTCACAAAGGGCTGGCCATGACTGAGCACAAGAAAGCACCCCTTTCTGGTGCTCAGCCTCTAAGGAACTGTCACCTTGGCATCCTGTTCGATCCTAATCCCTTGAGGGATAGCCCAGGGGAGGCTTTGTTGATCTGGGTCTTAAAGGGTGGGTATGAGTTTGCCAGGGAGGAGTCTGACAATGAAGAAAAATGTAGAAAGAAATAGCAAGAGCAGGGACCTCCCTGGTGGTTCAGTGGTTAGGAATCTGCTTTGCAATGCAGGGTACATGGGTTCCATCCCTGGTCAGGGAACTAAGATCCCACATGCCTCAGAGCAACTAAGCCCACACACCACAACTAGAGAGTCCTTGCCCCACAATGAAGAACAAGTACAGCCAAAATAATGATAATAATAACAAGAGCAAAGACTGAGAGGTAGAATACTTATGAGACTGCTTGAGGATTTGTGGGTGATTTTATGTGACTGGAGAGTATGGGCTTTGGAGGAGGCTAGAGAGGGAGGCAGGGCCAGGTGTCAGTAGGATTCCAGCATCTACTGAAGAAACTTAGCTTTTACCCTGGAGTTGTGAGAGAAATCCTCTGAGATTTTAAGCTAGAAAGTAGGATACTTTGATTTCTGTTTAGAATCCTCACCCTGACAGCTGCAAGGAGATGATCAGAGTCAGTAGGGAACTGCCAGGAGGACAGGCTACTTGAACCAAAGCAGAGACTCTCAGGAGAGAGTGCAGAGGTCCCAGGGATAATTAACTTGTAGGAACGATGGTGTTCAGTGATGTGGGAGGGAAGGGGAGAGAAAACTGCAGTATGGATAATGTTAGAGCTGGTTCAGGAAAACAGTCTAGAACATGACACTTGAATGTCTTTGTAGAATCTGTATCATTTTGACTTGAGTTTATCCTTGAATTGTCTCAAACTAATATGAGTAACTCCCTGTAGAACTGCTTTAAAAGTTCATTCTGTTCTAGTCCAGTTGTAACTGAGATTAACAGTTTCCTCTGTAATTGTAGCAGAGAGAAAGAAAAAAGCACAGAACCCATTTGTGAGGAAATGCGGAGGGAACACAGGCGGTAACATGGCAGTGATAGGTGGGCACGTAGCTGGTGTTAGCTCCGTAACTCTTGGTAGCTCCCATGTTCTCTTGGTTCCTGTCTCTCTAATTCTCTCAAAGCTTCCAACCAGCACTGTCCATCTTCAGCCCTCCAGCCTTTAATTGACTGACTCCTCAGAAGCAGGCACCTCTGGTCTATTTAGTCAATGCCCTGAAAAGGCAAAATGACACTCAGTCAGATGGATCCCAATATCTCCAGATTCAGGACAATTATCAGGGAGAGAAGGGGTCGGTAGGTAACAGGGAAAACTGCCCTTTGAATCAAGGTCCCCTTGGGCAGATGAGCTGTGGGTGGCTCAGTGCTCAGAGGTTTTGTTCAGAATGAACCACAAGGATTGGGAGGCATGAGAGTCAGCTTTGAGCTGACTCACAAGGGACAGCGCCAAGGCACTGGAGACATGAAATTCAGCAAATAAGGCCATGACCTTTACCTTCAAAGGTAGGAAATCCAACTGCCTACAGGGACCATGCAAGAATGAAGTGGGTTGGGGGAGCCCGTACCCAAGAGCAGGTGTGTCTCATCTAGAAGGGGCAACTCCCGTGCAGTTCCAGCCAAGACCATGTGGCAACATGGGCCCAAGAAAGGGAGAGCTGCCAACTTCTCAAGAGGAGGCATAAGTTCAGAGTTTTTAAGCCATCTCCTGGTCTGGGGATGTTGGTGATTAATTCAAAGTTTAAAGACAGTGAGCAGGCCAAACAAAGCTCACTTGTGGGGTGGATTTGGCCCAGCAGCTATCAAGTTGCAATCTCTGCTCAGAAGCTAGACATTAAGCTCTAAATTTAAACAGTCCAGAGCTAGAACAGGAAAGATGGTGGAGATATCAGGAGGCGAGAAAGAGGCAAATGGTTCATCGGACCTGAGGAGTCGTTAGTCCAATTCCTAATGGCATAGATGGGGAAACTGAGGCTTCAGAAGACAAGTATTGAAGGGCACAGACTTTCAGGGAACCCGTGGCATTTGTATCAAGAACAAGGAGCTCAGAGCAAGCTTGAGGAAAGCAGCTCTGAGCCGGCCTGACTGGCATTTGCTCCTCTCCCCTCAGTCTCCTGTTTGCTTATTTATTTAGTTCCCTAGTTTGCAGCTGTGACTGATACGAATGTCCTTTTCTGAACTCTGAGTTCTTCCCATTGGACTCCTGGAGGCTGTCTTGGGCTTCATCCAGAGCCCAGCCCAGACCTCTCATCCTGAAGCTGGGGCTATATCTGAGTCTGCTGGCACTGTTCCCCACCCCCGGGCTCCTCTCGGGCCCCGGCTGAGCCCCACCTGTGCTGGTGTGACAGGGCAAAAATAGCCCCTGGTCTCAGTCTGCCTGAGCCCTGTGTGCTGTCCACTCAGACACACTGCTTCCCAGGATTAATATCTCCTGCAGAGTGGAAATGCACGTTTGAATATTGGTTTTGAATGTGAACTATAAAGTGAGTTTGAGTACATTTCAGCTTTGGTCTTTCTCACCCTTTTGCCCTCTCATAGTCAGGGCCAACTTATCTGTTAGGCACAGCAAGACAGCAAGCACAGCATCAAGGATCTGTGACATTTGAAAGGGACCACCAACTTTTTTTTTTAAATCTGAATGTGGATTTCCCTAGTGGTCCAGTGGTTAAGACTTCATCTTCCAATGCAGGGGACGCAGGTTCAATCCCTGGTTGGGGAGCTAAGATCCCATATAACTCAGGGCCACAAAATTGAAACATTATTGTAACAAATTCAATAAAGACTTTAAAAATGGCCCACATTAAAAAAATATTTTAAAAAATCAGAATAAAAATAAATACAATGACTATGTAAAAATGAATCCAGTATACTTAATGCCAGTGAACTGTACACTTAAAATGGTAAATTTTCTGTGATTCATGCTGCTGCTGCTGCTGCTAAGTTGCTTCAGTCATGTACGACTCTATGCGACCCCATAGACGGCAGCCCACCAGGCTCCCTAGTCCCTGGGATTCTCCAGGCAAGAACACTGGAGTGGGGTGCCATTTCCTTCTCCAATGTGTATAATAACACACTAAAAAAAAAGTGAATGCAGCCTGGATTGTATTTATCTTTATACCAACAATCATAAAATACAATTTTTTAAAAAAATTAATGGAAAAAGAGGCCTACAAATTCAAAATGCCAAGGCTCATGAAAGTCATAATTCAGCCATACCAATAAGTAATAGTTGGTTAATTCATATCAATGATAAGGTTTGTATTTATGGGTCAGATCATATGGACTGCCACTTGTCCATGGCTAATCATGTCTATGGCCTAAGCATGAAGGCTACACACCAAGATCTAGGCTCCTAGCGCCTGTCACCTGGTGACAGCTACGAAGATTGTAGATGATTCAGATGAGATTCTGAAGACAGTGGCTGTGAGAACCTTGTTAGTTCCAGTTTCCACAGTACAGGTTCCCCCTTCACACAGTAAACCTAGACACTTGGAGGTGATCAATTTTATTCCAAAGTGCATTTCTGATATTTTTTTAAAAATTAACAAGTCTTTCTCTTGGCCTACCAAAACAGCCTTTTGGTGGCTCTCCCTGGCTGGACTTTTGCTCCCGTCCAACCCAGTATGATCTTTGTAAACTTCTTTTTCCCCGAAATAAGATTCTTCAGTGACTCCCAATATTTTCATTATTACAAAAACTCGATGGAGATCCCACTTTTACTCAAGCAAGTAAAACAAATAAACTCAAAAATATTTGAGTTTGGGCTAGAATTCATACCAGCATGCTTGGTTAATTAATAAATTTTGGGAAAACAAATGTATTTTTCTTCCAGGCCCATGTTGTGTTTTGCAAAGAGGTCTCTCACACAAGGGCCCTTGGGGAAAAGATCATGAAAGGGTCCCTGGAAGTGCCTTGGTAGACTGTTACTGTTACTATTACTCAGCTGTTACTCCAGCCACAGAGAAATTACTGACTAGCTGACTCTGGGACTCCAGGAGAGGGGGAGGGGACGATGAGGAATCATCACATTAAAATTCAATGCAAAGTGAAAGCTTGTCTTGAGCAAGGGTGAATGACTCAGCAAGAAACCTGTTTCCAGGATTTAGTTGCTGCTCTCCACAATTTCTATATTAAACAAAAAGCACATACTTATTATCTACTTGAAATAATTCCATAACTCACCAGATGGCAAGTAAGCAACAAACACATTTCCTGGAATGTCTTTTAAGTCCTAAAGTGAAAGGACTGCTTAGGGTCACGGCTACATGGTGTATCTGATCTCTGTGAGAAAATTGGCCTTTGGCAGCATGAAAGAAGCTTTGGTTTTTTAAGTCTAGTTCTCCTTGTTCATCTTTATAGTACATAGTTATCATCTCCCCCTCCCAATTTGGGGGGAAATCAATAAATACATACTCAGTTCACTCTTTTCTTTATTTTATTATTTTTAAATTTATCTTTATTTATTTTTATTATTTGGCTGCACTGGGTCTTAGTTGCAGCATGCAGGATCTTAGTTATAGCATGAGAACTCTTAGCTGAGGCATATTTGTTCTAGTTTTCTGACCAAGGATGGAACCCCGGAGTCTTAGCCACTGGACCACTAGGGAAGTCCCTTCTTAATTTATTTAAGTAGTACTTATTAGATGCTTTCACTGTGCTATTCTGGACCTAGGAGCCACAGCAGTGAACAATTCAAAGTCCTTAATGAAAGCTATTTGGGAATTCAGGTTTATGTGGTATATGTGGGCATGTGACCTTGGTTATTTCTTAGCATAATCTCTCCCCTTAACTACCTACCATTCAGTAACTGACTCAGAAATGTGCATGTGTCTTAGATGAGGTTCCCTAGATGAAGAACCTGAGGCAGGGATTCAGAGACAAGAAAGACAGGGTGTGCTCTTAGGAGAAACCTGTAACGGGGTGAGGGAAGAAAGATAAAGAAGAGGAAGGAAACACGCAGAGAGCTGGTGTAGAGGAATGTAGGGAAACAGAGTCCTGATGACACTGTCTCACAACCAGCTGTATAAACAGGCAGGTAGCCTTGGACATAGGTGATGCTGGGCAAAGTATAAAAGCTGAGTCCTGGGCGCACAAATATTTAAAGAGGGAACCAAAGAAGAAACACTCATGAGGATGCTAGGAGGTCAGAGAAACAAGAATCTAAACTGAAGAAGAGGTTTTGAGCCTGTGTCCGCAAGGCTTTGCATAAATTCCTTTAGGGAATTAATGTAGAGGAATATCTCTGGGTGGCACCTTCCCCCTTTTATACATCTCCTGCAACTGTGAAATGGATATGTTCATTTTTGCCTCTAAATCACCCCCCCACACACACCCACCCATGGACATGATTCCTTGCATAATTCCTACTCACTCTGGAGTCCTGTCTCCTCTGGCCACAGTTTATTAGAACCTACGGAAATCAATCCAAAGGCAACCAAATTCTCTGCTTAAGCTGAAAAGCCAAGTGATTGACGCTGATGGATATTTTAATAAAAAACCATAGAGTGTGAACCTAAATCAGCACAGGAACAAGTCAGCAACACAGCTAGCAGGGAACAAAAATAAAGAAAGAAAGGTCACCTTGAGAAGAAAGAATAAACTGGTCCTCACAGAGAAACAGGTTAACAAAGCGAATGCAAAAGAAGCAGAAACCAAGAGCCATGCCACTTTGTGAGAACTGCAGGGGTAGCTTTGCTACTGAGTCCGAGCCCACTCTGTTCACTGCACGACAGACCAATGAATCCCAGAGACAAAGTTGAGGCAAGGAAAAGGACTTTATTCCAAAAGCTGGCCGACTAAGAAGAAGGCAGACTAGTGTCTCAAAGTAACCATCTTGTCAGTGTCTGGATGCCAGTTTCTTTTGTAGGGTCAGAGAAGGAAGCAATGAGGAACTAAAGTCAAAAGGCAGAATAGAGAGGGAGAACAGGGTTGAGACGGGAGATAAAGTGAAAGGGTCTTCAGTGTCGCATAGCATCTCCAAGGGATTGACCAGCCTTCGGAAGTGGTATGTTCATCTCTTCCTTTCGTTATTGCTTTTCACAGGTGGGCAGGGTCAGATTATCTCTCTATGAGTTAAACAAAGGCATTGTAGTTTACTGTCAGGCAGAGGGACAGGGTCCTCTGAGGCAGGCCATTATATATGATTGTAATAACAAAAGCAATGAAAAGCAAGTCAAAGAAACAGTTTCAACGTGCAGTCAGGTTTGGCTTCCAGTTCCAACATGCAGTCAGGTTTGGCTTCTTCTTTGCAACAGCTTCTCATCCTGACTTTCTAGTTTGAGTCCCACGTCACCAGTGCAGCCTCATTTCCTGGCCTCAGATGCTTAAGACGTTGTTCATTGACCTCTTACAATAATATACCCTTCACATAAGCTAACTCAAATGACCTCTTGTTATATGACCAGTCCTCTCTGAATTGTGAGATAATATGCCTCTTATGTCTCTGTGGCCCATTAAACAGATGTGATTTACTTATAGACAGTATGGTAGATGGATTTATTGTCACCAGTTCTTCACCTTTGCCTGCAAACACACCGTCTGCCATGTGACTTCATTGTTCCTTTCATTAGAGGCAGAATATATTTCTCCTTATTGTGTAAAGCTTTGTGATTCTCTTTGACCAAGAGGATATTATTGGACACTATGCATGGGAAAGCTTGAAATCTGTTTGTGCAATTCAGCTTGCCCTCTTGCATCTCGGCTGTCACCATGAGAACTGTCCTAAGGAACAATTGCCCTCGCAGCCTGAGCCTTAGAGTGAACACATATGGAGCATATCTGAGCCCTACTTTCAATGAAGAGCCAGACACAGGTGAACCCACAACTTGAAGCAGAGCCAGCCAAACAAACCCAGTATAGATCAGTCAACTCTCTGATACACAAGCAAAAATAAATGACTTTGGGATCATTTGCTACACAGAATTATTGTGACTATAGCTCACTAACATGTCCACTAACAATTCCTGGAATATTCCAGTCAAGTAATGCTATTACCACCTTTCTACATGCATTGAAATTTCCTTGGCCTTCCCCTCAGTTCATAGGGGGACCTGTGTGGTGGGCTTAGCTTTGTGCATCAGGCCTCAGAGTATCCCAGCTGTCATCAGGCTCTGCTGGAAACATGAACTTCCATTCTCTTCAGGTCCATGCTAAAATCATCATTCTTCAAGTTCATGGCACAAGCCTAGCAAGGCTGATGGATCCTACCTAAAGCAGGTGCTGAGTTTTGGAGCCTAATGGCAAAGCAGTGCCAATTACCCTCTTTCTGCCACAACCAGACTATGAGATAGTTAAGAAGGCCCCCAGACACTGGTAGGTAATTCATTTACATAAATTCTTCTGTTTAATCCTCATAGTAAGTCTTGACATATTATTATAAAGTGACATATTATCTCCACTTTTCTTTGAAGATTGAGAGAATTTTAGTGTTATGGCCAAGGTCGCCAGCTGGTTAATACAAGAATGAAACAGAACTCCAGTCTCCTAAATCCTAGCTGGTGTTTTTTCCTCTGTATACCAATGTGTCCTCCACCCTGATGTGTCCAGTTCCCTTCAGCATGCATCAGCTTAACCCAGCTGTGAGGGGACTCAGTAGTCATGGAGTCCAATACTCTTACTTCAGAGGAGAGATTAAGTGAGTTTAAGGTGGTAAAAAATTGGGGATTGGAATCCAAACCTCTTGACTGAAATTGAGGGCATGTTCAGGGCACCAGGCTGTCCTAGCCCTTGGAAGGGACTAAAATTCTTTTGCCAAGGGAAGAGTATTTATTTTACAAAGTCGTACTGTTAAGAGAAACACAAAAAGAAACCCTGCCTGGTGATTGTTCAGTGTATTCCAATTTATGGAACATTTTCACATCTAAGATAATCCTTTGAGCCTTCCACCAGCCCTGGAAGTCACAAAGTTCTGTGCCCTGTGTCATATCTCCCTGGAGACTCAGAGTGATTGAGTGTTCCTCTCAAAAAAGAACTGGGACAGGAGGAGGGCTGGCTTCTGTGCTGACCTATCAGTTCTGCCTCCTGGTTACATGCAAGCTGGGAGAGGCTCTTCCTGGAGACTCCGCGGCACACTGCGAAGGCAGGCTGGGCCTCTGCTAGCCCTGCGTTTCTTGCATTTCAAGGAGCCAGCAGGCTGAGGGCCAGAAGAAGATCTCATTAAGGAATATGAAACACATGCTTCACCGCTCCTTTGTTGCTGTCAGACAAGAAGACTGAAGAATTAAGCGTTGATGAATTTCTGGAAGTGAACAAAGATAGTGCCAGAGTCAAGAAGGCAAGAGAAAACACCAACTTTTTAAAAACGATAAAATCCAAACTTAAAAAGACTGTAAGGTTTCAAGCAACTGACTAGTTGTTCAACCTCGGAGTGATTCCTCTACCCTTCTCCATGCTCGAAAGCTTGAAAATGTTATTTTGAAAATATATCCCCCAAGGATTAGCAATGCTTTTGTGGGACTAGTCAGTGATGAATCAGAAATTTTAAATGAACTTTTAAAATTTGAAGTTAGGATTCTCCAACTGTATTTTTACTTTTCTGAAATGCAATGTCGAAGACTACCCCCTTCCATCTGGGCAGCCGGGCCACTCAGCTGCCCTGAGTGTCTCCTTGGTGAATGTCTTAGACATGGTAACCTGCCATTCAGATCCCCTTCATTGCTGGATTGCTGTCCCAGCTACTGGGAGTCTGTTAGCAGACAGCCTTTGGCCTTCAGTTCCTTCAGAGGTTGTCTCGTCTGTAGAGATTTGCTTCATCTAAGGTCGGTCTTTCAGGGCAGGCCATATTCAATGAAGAAAGATGCAAGAAATAAAGACCTAGCCACCTCAATCCAACTTGGGAAAACTTTGAAGGGCCATTCTCACTCTTATACTCCGTTTGAGGGAGCCAAGGCTACTGTTGGCCTTGCACTGGAGTTTGCTTTCTCACTCTGGCAGCTCCTGCTTCTTTCCCCTTTGTTCAGCAAGGGTTGATTCTAAGGGCACTTCCCCATAAATAGCCAGCACACTAAACTCCATTTTCAATCTGCTTACTGGAGAATATAATTTGAGATAAATTGTTTCAATATGTTTTCAACCTTTAGATGATTTTTAGAGCAGGTTAAGGGTCACAGCAAAACTGAGCAGAAGGTAAAAAGATTTCTCACAGAACTCCCTGTCCATCACACACACAACCTCCCCCAATATCAAAATTCCACATCAGAGTTCTATGTGCTGTCCTAAGTCCTTATAACCCAAAGGATTGTAGCCCACCAGGCTCCTCTGTCCAGGGAATTTTCCAGACAAGAATACTGAAGCAAGTTGCCATTTCCTACTCCAAGGGATCTTCTCCACCTGGCGACCAAACCTGTGTCTCTTTTGTCTGCTACATTGGCTGGAGGATTCTTTACCACTGAGCCACGAGGGAAGCCCCATTAGAGTTCCATATGTATGTGTGTGTGTGTGTGTGTGTGTGTGTGTGTGTGTGTATTAGTCGCTCAGTTGTGTCCAACTCTTTGCAACCCTATAGACTGTAGCTCACTAGGCTCCTCTGTCCAGGGGATTCTCCAGGCAAGAATACTGGAGTGGACAGCCATTCCCTTCTCCAGGGGATCTTCCCAACCCAGGGATCGAACCTGGGTCTCCTGCCTTGCAGGCAGATTCTTTACCATCTGAGCCACCAGGGAAACCCATAGGGTTCTATAGGTTTTGACAAGTTCATCGTGGTATGTATCAACAATTATGGTGTCTTACAGAGTAGTTCCATTGCCCTAAAAACTCTGTGCTCTGCCTATTCATCCCTCCTCTCTTCCTTTTTAAAAAAATATTTTGTTTATTCATTTGGCTTCATCAGGTCTTAGTTATGCAAAACAACTCTTAAAAATGCAGGCAGGCAGGATCTTCATCATGTAGGATCTTTTGTTGCCAGGTACAGACTTTTTCTAGTTGTGGAGCACAGGGGCTCCAGAGTACACAGGCTCAGAATCTGCCACAAAGCAGGCTTAGTTGCTCTGTGGCATGTGGGATCTTAGCTCCTGCAATACCCGTGTCTCCTGCATTGCAAGGGTTAGGGTTAACATTGCATTGCCCTGCATTGCGAGGGACATTTGTATTGGGTCCTTTATGAATCACTCTGATATGGGATTTTGATACCAGAGGAGGCTGTGTGTGTGATGGGCAGGGAGTTATGTGAGAAACCTTTGTAACTTCTGCTCAATTTTGCTGCATTGCAAGGCAGATTCTTAACCAATGGATTCCCATTGGTTAAGGGAGTCCCCCTCCCACCTTCCTTTATTCCTGGAAACCAGTGATTTTTTTAATGCTTCCTTAGTTTTACCTTTTCCAAATTGTCATGTAGTTGAAGCCATACAGTAGGTAGCCTTTTCAGATTGGCTTCTCTCATTTAGTAATATACAAGTAAGTTTCCTCCATGTCTTTTCATGGCTTGGTGGCTCATTTCTTTTTAGGGCTGAATAATAATTCACTGTCCAGATGGACCACAGTTTATTTATCCATTCACCTACAGAGGAACATGTTGTTTGCTTCCAAGTTCTGGCAATCATGAATAAAGCTGCTGTAAACATTCCCATGCAGATCTTCGTGTGGACATACGTTTTCAACTCCTTTGAGTAAATACCAAGGAGTGTGATTGCTGGATCACATGGTAAGAGTAATTTTAGTTTTGTAAGACACTGCCAAACTCTCTTCCAAAGTGGCAAAACTACTTTGCATTCCCACCAGCAACGTAAGAGAGTTCCTGTTGCTCCATATCCTCATCAGCATTTGGTGCTGTTCCAGATTCTGGCCATTCTAATCCTTATGTTGTGATATCTCACTGTCGCTTTAATTGGCACTTCTCTGATGGCATGTGCTGTAGAGCGTCTTTCATACGCATATATTTGCCATTGTGTATCTTCTTTGGTGACAAGTCTGTTAAGGTCTATGGCCCATTTTTTAATTGTGTTGTTTTCTTAATGGTTGAGTTTTAAGAGTTCTTTTGGATAACGGTCCTTTATCAGATGAGTCTTTTGCGAATATTTTCTCCCAGTCTGTGGCTTGTCTTCTGTTTCTCTTCGCATTGTCTTTTGCAGAGAAGAAGTTTTTAATTTTACTGGAGTTCACTTTATCAATTATTTCTTTCATGGATTGTATCTTCATTGCTGTTTCTAGAAAGGTATCATCTTACCCAAAGTCATCTAGCTTTTCTCTTGTGTTATCACCTAGGAGTTTCATAATAAGCTTTGTATTTTACACTTAGGTCTATGATCCATTTTGAGTTAGTTTTTTTTGAAGAAAATAAGATCTGTGTCTAAATTTTTTTTCTGTGTGTGGATATCCAATTGTTCCACCACCATTTGTTGAAGATACTGTATTTTTTCCATTGTATCATCTTTGCTCCTTTGTCAAAGATGAACTGATTAGGACATGGGGAAAGAGGAGGAGAGGGTGAAGTGTATGAAGAGAGTAACATGGAAACTTACATTACCATATGTAAAATAGGTTGCCAACAGGAATTTGCTGTACGTCTCAGGAAACTCAAACAGGGGCTCTGTATCAACCTAGAGGGGTGGGGAGGGGAGGGAGATGGGGAGGAAGTTCAAGAGGGAGGGGATATATGTATACCTATGGCTGACTCATGCTGAGGTTTGACAGAAAGCAACAAAATTCTGTAAATCAATTATCTTTCAATTAAAAAATAAATAAATTTTAAATAAATAAATAAATTTTAAAAAATAGAAAAAAAAGATGAGTTGATTATATTTATGGGGGTCTATTTCTGAACTCTCAATTCTGTTCCATTGATCTATTTGTCTATTCTTTTGCCACTATTGCACCATCTTGATTACTGTGGCTTTATAGTTAAGTCTTGAATCTGAATAATGTCAATCCTCTACTTTGTTCTCCTCCTTCAATATTATATTGGTCACTCCGGATTTTTTGCCTTTCAATGTAAACTTTATTTATTATTTAAAATTCTTAATTTTATTTTCCTCTGCTTCATTGTGATGTAATTGATATAAAACATCATGTAACTGTAAGGTGAACAAGTAATGATTTGATATATGTATATATTGTGAAATGTTTGTCACAATAAGGTCATCTCACATAATTACCATTTTTGTTGTTCATCTTACAGTGAGAGCACTTAAGATTTACTCTCATAGCAACTTTCAAGCATACAGTGTCGTTAACTGTAGCCACCATGCTGTACATTAGATCCCTGGAACTTATTCACCTTATAATTGAAACTTCGCACCCTTTGGCAGACATTTTCCCTACCCCTTATTTCCTGATAGCCATCAATCTGCTCTTTATTTCTATCAATACTTTTAGATTCCATGTATAAGTGAGATCATACAATATTTGTCTTTCTCTGTCTTGTTTATTTCACTTAGCATAATGCCTTCTCGGAGAAGGCAAGGCAACCCACTCCAGTACTCTTGCCTGGAAAATTCCATGGGCAGAGGCGTCTAGTGGGCTGCGGTCCGTGGAGTCGCGAAGAGCTGGACACGACTGAACGACTTCACTTTGACTTTTCATTTTCACTTTTCACTTTCATGCATTGGAGAAGGAAATGGCAGCCCACTCCAGTGTTCTTGCCTGGAGAACCCCAGGGACGGCGGAGCCTGGTGGGCTGCCATCTATGGGGTCACAGAGTCGGACACAACTGGAGTGATTTAGCAGCAGCAGCAGCAACAATGCCTTCTAGATTCATTCATGTTGTTACAAATGAAAGATTTTTTTCTGACTGATTAATATTTCATGCAGTTTATACACACACACACACACACACACACACACACACATACACAGTAACACACAGTTTCTTTATCCCTTCATCCACTGATGGACACTTAGTTTGCTTTCTTGTCATGGCTACTGTGAATAATGCTGCAATGAACATGAGTATGCAGATATCTCTTCAAGATAATGATATCAGTTCCTTTGGCTATATACCAAGAAGTGGGAATGCCAGATCACATGCAGTTCTATTTTCAAGTTTTTGAGAAACTTCCATACTGTTTTACATAGTGGCTGCACCAATTTACATTCTCACCAACAAATCACCAAGGTTCCCTTTTCTCCACATTCTCACCAGTCTCTGTTATCTTTTTTTTTTTTTTTAATGATAGCCATTCTAACAGGTGTGAGGTGGTATCACATTGTGATTTTGATTTTCATTTCACTGATGATTAGTGATGTTGAGCCCCTTTTCATGTATTTGTTGACCATATGTATGTTTTCTTTGGGAAAATGTGTATTCAGACCCTTTACCCATTTTCTAATTGGATTATTTGTTTTTTCCCTATTAAGTAGTATAAGTTCCTTATGTATTTTGGATGTTAACCCCTTAACAGATATGTGGTTTATAAATATTTTCTCCCCTTCCTAGGTCACCTTTTCATTTTGTTGATTGATTCTTTTGGTGTGCTTTTTAGCTAATCGTAGTCCCACTCATTTATTTTTGTTTTTGTTGCTTATACTTTTAGAGTCACATTCAAAAAACCATAGCCACAACTGATGCCCGTGTGCTTTCCCTTGTTTTCTTCTAGAAATTTTATATTTTCAAGTCTTATGTTTAAGTCTTTAATACATTGTAGGTTAGTTTTTGTGAATGGTGTAAGACAGGAATCCAGTTTCATTCTTTTTGTATGAATATCTTATTTTCCCAACGTCATTTATTGAAGAGAATATCTTTTCCCCATTGCATATTAGTTGACCTACATATACGTGGGTTTATTTCTGTGATTTCAATTCTCTTCCATTTGTCTATGTGTATGTTTCTATGCCAGTACCATGTTGTTTTGATTACCATAGCTTAATAATATAAGGCAAAGTCAGGAAGCATGGTATCTCAAACTCTGTTACTTCTCAAAATGTCTTTGCCTATTTGGGGTCTTTGTGGTTACAAATGAATTTTTGGATTATTTTTTCTATTTCTGAAAAAAATGATATTGGAAATTTAATGGGGACTGCTTTGAATCTATAGATGGCTTAGAATAGTGTGGACACTAACAATGTTAACTCTTCTAATCCATTAGACATCTTTCCATTTGTTTATATCTTCTTCAGATTTTCCCTTCAATCAGCTCAGTTCAGTCACTCAGTCATGTCTGACTCTTTGCAACCCCATGGACTGCAGCTTGCCAGGCTTCCCTGTCCATCACCAACTCCCGGAGCAAGCAAACTCAAGCTTGCTCCCATTGAGTCCATGATGCCATCCGACCATGCCATCCTCTGTCATCCCCTTCTCCTCCTGCCTTCAATATTTTCCAGCATCAGGGTCTTTTCCAGTGAGCCAGTTCTTCACATCAGGTGGCCAAAGTATTGGAGCTTCAGATTCAGCATCAGTCCTTCCAATTAATATTCAGGACTGATTTCATTTAGGATGGACTGATTGGATCTCCTTGCAATCCAAGAAGTCTCAAGTCTTCTCCAACACCACAGTTCAAAAACATCAATTATTCAGCACTCAGCTTTCTTTATACTCCAACTTTCACACTACTGGAAAAACCATAGCTTTGACTAGACGGACCTTTGTCAGCAAAGTAATGTCTCTGCTTTTTAACATGCTGTCTAGGTAGGTCATATCTTTTTTTCCAAGGAGCAAGCATCTTTTGATTTCATGGATGCAGTAACCATCTGCAGTGATTTTGGAGCCCAAGAATATCTAATATCTAATAATTTTTGGTGTATAGACCTTTTACTTCCTTGGTTAAATTTATTCCTATGTAGTTTATTGTTTTTGATGCTATTGTAAATAGAATTGTTTATTTCTTTTTCATATAGTTCATTTGTCATTTAGTTCGTCCATATTCATCTGGGATATTGTCTTGTAGTTTTCTTTTCTTATAGTATCCTTATCTGGCTGTGGTGAAAAGGTAATGCTGGCCTTGTAAAATGCATTTAAGAGTGTTCCTTCCTCTTCAGTTTTTTGTAAGAGTTTAAGAAGGAATTGCATTCATTCTTTTAATATACTGTTGTATTCAGCCATGAAGCCACATGGATTTTTCTTGGTCGGTAGGATTTGATTACTGATCAAACTCCTTACTTGTTGATGGTTTTATTTTCTATTTCTTCATGATTCAGTTTTGGTAGGTTGAACGTTTCTAGGGATTTATCCATTTGTTCTAGGTTGCCCAGTTTGTTGACATATAACTGTTCTTAATAGTCTTTTATGATCCTTTTTATTTCTGTGATATCAATTGCAATGCCTCCTCTTTCATTTATAATTTTATTTATTTGAATTCTATCTCTCTTTTTCTTGGTAAATCTAGATAAAAATTTGTTTATTGATTATCTTTTCAAAAGTCAACTTTTAGTTTCATTGATCCTTTCTATTTTTTTTTCTATTCTCTGTTTCATTTACTTTTACTCTGATCTTTGTTATCTCCTTTCTGCTGATTTTTGGCTTAGTTTGCTTTTCTTTTTCTAATTGCTCGAGGTGTAAAACTAGGTGGCTTGCTTGAGATCTTTCTTTTTTTCCTTAATGTAGGCATGTATCACAATACACTTTCCTCTAACCACAAATTTGCTGCATTCTGTAAGTTTTAGTGTGTTGTATCTCCATTTTCACTTTTTAAATTTTAATAGTTATTTGTTTGGCTCTGTCAAGTCTTAGTTATGGCATACAAGATCTTCTTCATTGCACTATGCAAGATCTTTTGCCACGGCACACAAACTGTCTTGTTGTGCACAAGCTCAGCAACTGCGGCATATGGGCTTACTTGCTCTGTGGCATATGGGATCTTATTAGTTCCCTGACTAGGAATTAAACCTGTGTCTTCTGCATTGCAAGGTGGGTATTTAGCCACTGGACCACCAGGGAAGTCCCGCCGTTTTCATTTGTCTCAAGATATATTTTTATTTCATTTTTTACCTGTTAGTTGTTCGGGAGTGTGTTAATTTCCACGTATTTGTGAATTTTCCAGTTTTCCTCTTGTTTTCTATTTATAGTTTCATACCATTGTGGTCAAAAATGACAACCAGTGCATTTTTAGTCTTTTTAAACATGTTAAGATTTGTTTTGTGGCCTAATGTATGACTTGGCCTGGAAAATGTTCCATGTTCTTTTGAGAAGAATAATATTCTCTTGCTGTTGGATGGAATGTTCTCTTTGTTCCCCAACCAAGAATTGAACCAAGGCACAGAGCAGTGAAAGTGCTAAGTCCTAACCACTGAACTTCCACAGAATTGCCTTGAGTATTGTTTTCTGATGTACTGTATTTTTGTGTTATGAATTAGTATCCTTTTGTTTTAGTTTGATGGATTATTTTCATCATTTCTTTTAAGGGAGGACTAGTGATGATGAATTCTGAACTTTTGTTTGTTTGAAAAAGTCTCTATCTTACTTTCATTTCTGTCAGGTAAAATATTCTTGATGACAGTTTTTTGTTTTTTGTTTTTTTCTCTTTTCTTTCAGCACTTTAAATGTATCATGCCCCTCTCTCCTGGCCTGCATGGTTTCTGTTGAGAAATTCATGGATAATATGGAGATTCTTTTGTATGAGACAGACTTTTTTCTCTTGCTGCCTTAAAAATTCTCTTTGTCTTTGATTTTAAACTGTTCTACTATAATTTGTCTTGGGGAGGATTGTTTTGAATTGAAACATGAAATTAGCTTCACGGACTTGGATTTCCAAGTTTCTCCCCAGATTTGGGAAGTTTTCAGTCATTATTTCTTCAAATAAGCTTTCTACATCTTTCTCCCTCTCTTGTCCTACTGGAACTCCAGTGATGCATAGATTGTTTACCTTAATGAAGTCCCACAAATCCCATGGGATTTCCTCATTTCTTTCCATTCTTTTTTCTCTCTGAATATTTTCAAATGATCTGTCTTCAAGTGCACTAATTCTTTATTCTACTTGGTCCTGTCTACTGTGGAAACTCCCTATTGAACTCTTCATTTTAGTTCTTTAATTCATTAAAATTTTCGCTTGGCTCCTTTTTATTATCTATCTCTTTGTTAAACTTCCCATTTTATTCTTATGTTATTTTCCTGATCTCATTAAATTATCTGTTTTCTCTTGTAGCTGTTTCAGCATCTTTAAACCATTTATTTTTAATTCTTTGTCAGAAAATTCACATGCTTCCATTTCTATGTGGTCAGGTACTAGAAGTTTACTGTATTCCTTTAGTGGTGTCATGTTTCCTTGATTCTTTGTGATCCTTGTAGCATTTTACAGGGGTCTACACTTCTGAGAAAGATGTCACCTCTTCCAGATTTTATGAACTGACTTTGGTAAAGAAAGATATTCACCTGTAGGTGGGGTACACAAGAGCATGCTGTGACCCAAGGTCTAGTGGTGTAGGGTGTCATGTGAAAGGATATGTGGCAGCTCCAGATCCATGATGTGTGTGATGATAATGGCTCAGGCTGCTGGGGTCCACAGCATCGACAACTATGTGGTCTTTGGTGAGTATTGTGGGGAGTCCACAATGACTATAAGGGCTGGTGGGTGCTTCCGGGTTATGGAGATCATTGCAGGCACTGGTGGTGGCTGGAGCCAATTGTGTGCACACACTTGGCTGTGGGAGCCAGCTGCAGGTACCTCTTTAATGGTAGGGGATGGTTGCTGACACCTCAGTGGTGAGGGCTAGGGTCAGAACTAAGGACCAGGGCCAACTTCAGGGACAATGGCATCTAAGTATGCTGGCTATGCAAGCATACTCCTATGGCCACAGAATCTATGGGAATGCACACAGCAGTGGAGGCCAATGACAGGAGTTGTGTAAGGGTGTGCAAATTTCACAGATGGAAGGGCTGCAGGTGAGATCAGCAGTGCAAGCCAGTGACTAAAGAGGGGCTTTATATGTGCCAACAAGCAGCCATGGGGCCTCTGGCTGTTGGCCTGGACTTGTGCAACTGCAAAATCTTGCAACAAGTGCATGGCAGTAAAGGCTGGTGACAGTATGCAGGTCAGCAGGGTACAGGTGCACCACTCTAGGGGCTAGCTTCAGTTCACCAGTGCAGGCCAGTGATAGGAGACAGGGCTGGATTGGGATCCAGAAGCAACTCTGGGGGCTCTTGCTATTGGTGTGTGTTCTCGTGGCTACAGGATCTCACCACAGGCACATGCAATACTATGGAAGTTAACTCTTGGGGCTAAGTTGGCATTTTCACTTATGCAGGTGTAGAGGCAGGGGCTGGCTGCTTTTATGGATCTTGGGCTGGAGTGGTAGGAGGGAAAGACTAAAGAAGGCGCTGTGAGGGACGTAGACAGCTGGTGTCTTCCAATGTGAAAATTGGTGGGGTGAAAACCATTGAAATCTCTAGAGGGTCTTTGGTGGCTGTGCTGGCCTTTGGTTTCATCAGTGGTAAAATCTGCTGGGGTCCCCTACATAACTGATCACTGGAAAGTGCAGTGCCTCCTACTGCATGGCTGGTAATGGGAGAACTTCTTCCTGGCTTTCTCTCTATGTCTATATATCTCTGTTTATCTACGTACTTCTGTATATCTCAGCTTTGCTTGTCTCTGGGTGGGGTGAAACTGAACTGGGTCCCTTGAGTATTGCCCCTAAAGTCTGGTTATTCATCCTGCTCTCCCATTACTGATGAGGGGAATTCTTTCTAGCTGGAAAATTTTCTCTTGGAGCTGAGCAGTGCTGGTCTAGGGGATAGGATGATGCAGGCAAAATGGAACTGTTCGTTATTCCTTTTTGTGAGTTATTCTCAGGTGTTTTTTTTTTTTTTTTTTGCTACTGTATGGCTGAAATTTCTTAAATGGAATCCTGAGCTCTCCCAGAGCTGTTTTTATTTTGGATGCCCTTCTAATTGTCAACTGTTGTGGGAGGACAGAGACTGGAGCCTTCTACACTGTCATCTTGCTGACATCACCCCATACACAATAGGGAATCAGCTTATAAATATCCACAAAATAACTTTCTGGAAAGTGATTAGGATTGTATTGAAGCTATAGATGAAGTTGGGAAGAACTGGCATCTTGACAATATTCAGTGTTCCTATGCATGAACATGGAGTAGCTCTCCATTTATTTAGTTCTCTCTGTATTTCTTTCATCAGAGTGTTTTAGTTTTCCTCCTATAAATATTGTCCATATTTTATTAGATTTATACTTAATTAATTTGTTGAAAGTTAGTGTAAATAGTATTGTGTTTTTAATTTCAAATTTGGCTTGTTCATCATTCATATATAGGAAAGTGATTGATTTTTTTATTTAGAAGATACTAATCTAGTATCCTGCAAACTTTCTATAATTGCTTATTAGTTGATTATTTCATATTTTCTACATAGAAGACCATTTCCTCTGTGAACAAAGATGGATGTCTCTGTTAAAATGTATATAGCTTCCTTTCCAAGTTACATACATTCTATTTTCTTTTCTTATTGCACTAACCAGGAATTCCAGTATGATAAAAGACATATCCTTGCTTTGTTTCCAATCATAATAGGAATGTTTTGATTTTCTTACCATTAAGTATGATATCATGTGTAAGGTTTTTTTTTATAGACATTCTTTGTCAGATTAACAACATTTTCCTCTATTCTTAATTTGCTGAGAGTTTTTGTCATGATTGGCATTGGATTTTGTCAAATGCTTTTCCTCCATGTATGGCCATCTACAAACCAAGTTGAGAGACTTCAGAAGAAAAACTTTGCTGACACCTTGGTCTTGGACTGTTAGCCACCAGAACTGTTAGAAAATAAATTTCTGTTGAACACAAGGACTAATCTTAAACAGTTTTTGAACTGATGATGCTCACTCATTGGTACATTGTCAATGTTCGAATTGTAGTGCTACATTTTGAATTTTATATTGTCTTTGTCCATATCAATGCTGCTGTGCTATGTTTTGTTGCTCAGTCGTGTCCAACTCTTTGTGACCCCATGGACTGTAGCCCACCAGGCACCTCTGTCCTTGGGGCTTCTCCAGGCAAGAATACTGGGGTGGGTAGCCATTCCCTTCTCCAGAGGAACTTCCCAACCCAGAAATTGAACTGGGGTCTCCTGCATTGCAGGCAGATTCTTTGCCGGCTGAGCTACCAGAGAAGTCCGTCCATATCAATATGTGGTATTGATTAGCCATAAAGTTAAACACAGAAATCTTGACAAATTCTAGTTCATAGAAATTCCATCAAAAAATATTTAGGAATGTAGTAAGTATTTATAGTTATAAATGTAGTGTTACTAAGTATATTCTCAAAGGCATGAATGAGAATAGAATTACAAGCTTATAAGTGTTATGTATAGTGATTGCTAAAATATTCCACAGAGTAACATCTGGATCTATATATTTCAAACTATATTTCCACTCCCCATATACTTCAATTGTCGGGTTCTGTGGACAGCTTCATAAGGCAGTTCATCCTCTAACTCATACCTTAATGTCATGATCCCAGGTAAATCAGTATAATGGGCAATAGGAGTTCCCCTGGAAGACATTTCTAACCCAGGACAGTAAGCAATGAATTACTACATATAGAAATTACTGATGGACTGTAGCTCACCAGGCTCCTCTGTCCATGGAATTCTACAGGCAAGAATACTGGAGTAGGTAACCATTCCCTTCTCCAGGGGATCTTCCCAACCCAGGGATCAAACCCAGGTTTCCTGCATTGCAGGTGGATTCTTTACCACTGAGCCACCTGGGAATCTCTGCCCACTTCTAGTGCCTACCTAATTTGCTGGTCTCATACCCTGAAATCAATGTAAAATTCTGCCATAATAGTATCAAAAACAATAACTACTTCAAGAATTTCTGCCCTATGTTCCTATCCACGGTCCCATCACATTCAGGTTTATCATGGTCTTTTCCTTGAGTCTCTCTGGCTTGCATTCTAATCATCACTCAGTATTGTCACAATAGGAAGTGACATCTGTACCTATCACCTCAGACACTTGAGTAGACCCTGAAAGAGATAGGATCAAGGAGGCGGCAGAGTCTGGATGACCAGGAATGGGGAACCATGACCAGAAACATAACAGCTTAAGTCAGGAGGAAGAGCTGACTGGGTTTAAAATATAATCTCCTTTTTGTTTATTTTATTTTTATATTGCATGTGCTCCTTCTGAAGAGTAAATGTATCATTAACATGAAAAGGAGAACCTCCCCACTCTGAAGTCATCATCCCTTACCCCATAGTTAATCAGTTACTGTGGTTAATGATTTCCTCTGTGTGAATCTGAAGGATTAATTTCGAGAGAGAGATTATGACTCTGGCTTGAGACATATTAAGTGAAGGATTATGATGTTATATCTTGGTGGCAATGTTCCAAGAACAGCTGGTCGTTTTAAATAGGCAGTTGGAGAAGTGAGACCTAATGAGGTAGATCTGGATTTTTTTTCTGCATTGTTAATGGTGTGAGAGTGAAGGAGTTGTGAGGGAGAGAAATGAGAGGTAACCACAAAAAAAAAAAAAGAGAGAGAGAGAGAGAGCACAGTTCTTAATCCTAGATAATGTCCACATTTCAGAGGTGGCCAAGTAAAGTGAGCCCTTAAAGCTCAATGGTCAATGAGAAAAGCCAAGAAATGATTCTGTATTTTAATGACACATAAACTCAGCTTCCCTGTGAAAAATGCATTATAAATATGCCTGGCAGCCAATATTTATACTGACAAAAAATTTTTTATGTGGGCCCTTTATTGAATTTGTTACAGTATTGTTTTTGTTTTATGTTTTGGTTTTTCTGGCTGTGAGGCATATGGGCTCTTAGCTTCCTGACCAGGGATTGAACCCATAGCTCCTGCATTGAGAGCTGAAGTCTTAACCGCTGAACTACCAGAAAAGTCCCAAACATAACTTCATCTTGTGCTGTATTTTACTGTAGAACTTCCTGTTGCTCGTTGTTGTTCACCGGTGTTCTACTCTGAGTTTCTATTAATATATGCTGTAGTTGGGCCTCAAGCCCAACATAGATATGTGGGGACCACAGAGTCTCCCCATGCCTCAGCTTTCATTTCAGTTTTGCTCTCTGGCCATTGTAAAAACCTCCCTCCTGTCTCACTGTGGTAGGTAGACTTCTAAGGTGGCTTCTTATGATTCTCCAACTCCTACTATTCACACCCTTGCATAATTCCCTCCCCTTGAGTATGGGCTAGACCTATTGAGTTGATTTTATGGAATAAGTTATGGGATGTCATTTCCATGATAAAGTTATAAAATATTATAACTTCTGCCTTGCTAGCAGATGCTCTCTGTTGTCTCTGGACTTGAACATTTCGAGGAAGTCAGCAATTCATGTAGTAGAGGACTGTGAGGTGAAGAACTGAGGGCAGCTTCTAGCTCAGTGGTTGCCAGCCTTTTTGGCACCAAAGACTGGTTTTGTGGAAGACAATTTTTCCAAGGACCAGGGTAGGGAGGAATGGTTTCAGGGTGATTCTAGTGCATTATGTTTATTGTGCACTTTATTTTTTATTATTATTACACTGTGATAGATAATGAAATTATTATACAACTCACCATAATTCAGATCAGATCATCAGGCATTAGACTCTCAAGGAGCATGCAAACTAGATCCCTTACATGTGCAGTTCACAATAGGGTTCTCGGTCCTATCAGAATCTAATGCTGCTGCTGATCTGACAAGAGGTGGAGCTCAGGTGGTAATGCAAGTGATGGGGAGCAGCTGTAAACACAGATGAAGCTTTTTTCACTCGCCTACCACTCACCTCCTGCTGTGCCGCCCAGTCCCTGACAGGCCAAGGAGCACTACCTTTCTATGTCCCAGGGTTTGGGGACCTCTGTTTTAGCTAATAGGCAGCAAGGAACTGAAATCCTCTGTGCAACAGCCAGTGAGTTGTTGGCTTGGAAGCTGATTCTTTCCCAGTTGAACCTTCAGATGAGATCACAGACTCTGGGCTAAAACCATGATCCCAGCCTAGAGAAAGACTGTAAAGCAGAGAATCCAGCTCAGCTCTGCCCAGATTTGTGACCTACAGGAACTGTAATATGATATATGTGTATGGTTTGAAGCCACTAAATTTTGGGGTAATTTGTACACAGCAATAGATAAATAATAAGCACACTAAACTCTTAATGTTGGTTGTCTAAAAAGTGTCCCAAACCTCAAGTGTCAGGCTCCAGAAATGCAAAAGCCTGGACCAGGACCATGACAAGGGAACAGAGAGGAGTAGTATGCAGGAGGCAGGACCAGCTAGACTATCAACTGGACAGTGAAAGATTAAGAGGAGCCGAGCTGCGTTTCTAGTGGGGAGGGTGGGGCTATTCACTAAGGAGTAATATACAAAGAGTGAGGCAATGAGGAGATGGTTTTGCATAAAATGGCCTGTTCTCAAATTAGAAAAAAAAAATAGTTCAGGCTCAGACTTCTTTGATCTGCTTAAAAGCAGATCTGTTGGGAAACTATATAGGGGTATATATACTATATTTTTGAAGCTGGGGTCACGGATATACAAAAGTGTACTCTTCATTATACAATTCTTTAAAAATTTGTACATGTTTGAAATTTTCCATAGTAAAAAAAAAAACCTCAGGGGTAAAGAATCCACCTGCAAAGCAGGAGACCCTGGTTTGATGTCAGGGGAAGATCCCCTGGAGAAGGGATAGGCTACCCACTCCAGTATTCTTGGGCTTCCCTGGTAGTTCAGACAGTAAAGAATCCACCCACAATGTAAGAGACCTGAGTTCAATCACTGAGTTGGGAAGATCCCCTGGAGGAGGGCATGACAATCCACTCCAGTGTTCTTGCCTGGAGAAGAATCCCCATGGACAGAGGAACCTGGCTGGCTATAGTCCACGGGGTCACAAAGAGTTGGACATAACTGAGTGAATAAGCATAGTGCAAAAAAAAAGGAAAAGATTAATATCTAGGATAACCTAGGTTGTGCTAAAGGAAAAATGAAGAGAGTGTATATTAAAGGTAACAGGCAGAAGAAGAATTAAATAAAAACAGGACAGTTTAAAGCTGCCTTGTGGGAATTCCCTGGCAGTCCAGTGGTTAGGATTCTGCACTTTCACTGCCAAGGACATGGGTTTGTTCCCTGGTCAGGGAGCTAAGATTCCTTAGGGCGCACGGCATGGGAAAATTAAAAAAAAAAAAACAAACCAAAAACAAAGCAGCCTGAGAAGTTCCCTCAGCTGAAGAAGACAGTAGCTAAAACTTTTAAGGGGATGCTATGACCTTGACCACTGAAGGCCCTGAACCAACCTGAACCCCGAGCTACAAAAACAATCTCATCCTCTCCTCTGGTAAGATGCTTAGGACATTTCATAGGTGGAGACAGCAGTAGTATCATTCCAAGCAGTGTCATTGTGGAAAGCCATCTAAAAACCAGTCAGGGAAGAAAAGGCCAAAAGACAGCCCCCAGAAAATGGACCTGACTGGAGAAAGTATCCAAGTTGGTAGTGGTAGACTGCAGAGATACAGGAGTAACCTTCACGTTTGCATCACTGGTTGAGGAAAGGGGACTGGAAAGAAAGTGGTCAAGCGTACCTAAGTGACCTTCCAGAAGGAGATCTGGGAGGCAGCAGGCTTTCCTTCTGGTGAAAATTACAAGATACCTACAGAAGCTAAGAAGGAGCAGCCCAAGACTGTTACCAAGGCTATTGACTCCTGGGATAAGAGCCATCCAACTGCCTTCCACTGTTAGCCTTTTATAATTCCAAAGAATGGGTAAACAATTTGCAGGGAGCTGAAAGGTTGATTTGAACAACTGGGATGAAAGGGTAAAACAAAGGTTGACAATTATCTACAGACTTGGAGTCATGGTAGAAACGCTACAGGATCAAATCAAATGCAGTAGCAACCAGTGCATACCACGTGGGACAGATTATAGTTCTGAAGATCACTCTGTGAATGCATCCATCATGCATTATCCTGGGACAAAGTCAGTGCTTTCTTCTCAAAAAGCTGATGGACCTTACAAAGGTAAAATGAAAATCTCTTACTAAACTCAAAGCCATCCTCAGTTCCACCACTGCTAAGAAGCAGGTAACATCTGCTGCCATGAAACTGAGTCCTTACCTTGGCAGAATAAATTAGTAGCAGTGACATACTGGTAATGATTTTTTTTTTCATTCAGAGTTTTAAAAAATATTTATTTATTTGGCTGCATCAGGTCTTAATTGTGGCATGTGGGATCTTTAGTTGTGGTATGTTCCCTACATTGGAAGGTTGGAGTCTTAGCTACTGGGCCACCAGGGAAGTTCAGTAAATATTTAACAACTGGTTCTTAAGGGTTGAAGTCACTGGTTTTAGCATTTGTCAATATCCATGGTGTAAATCCCAATTTCAACTTGACATCACAGAACACAGTTGGGAAGACATGTGCACAAATAGCTCTTACAAGCAACCCATGCTCTACAGGTCTCAGTTAAAGCAACATTTCTTTGAAGTTGTCTTTTCAAGAATCCTCACATCAGACAGATGCCCCTGTATGTGGCATCTTAGAATCCTATACTTTTTCATAGCACTATGACAATTAGAATAGCTACTATTGGGCTTCTAGGGTAGCTCAGCTGATAAAGAATCTGCCTGCAATGCGAGAGACCTGGGTTCAACCCCTAGGTTGGGAAGATCCCCTGGAGAAGGGAACGGCTACCCACTCCAGCATTCTGGCCAGGGGAATTCCATGGACTATATAGTCCATGGGATCTCAAAGAGTCGGACATAACTGAGCGACTTTCACTTTCACTATTATAGAAAACACTTGAGAGCCCCTTGGATTGCAAGAAGATCAAAGATTGAAGTCAGGAGGAGAAAGGGACAGAGGGTGAGATGGTTGGATGACATCACCGACTTGATGGACATGAGTTTGAGAAGGCTCTGAGAGTTGGACAGGGAAGCCTAGTGTGCGGCAGTTCATGGGATTGCAGAGTCAGGCATGACTTAGTGACTGGACAATAATAACAACAACTATATACCTACTTGTTACATAGTAAGTTTCTTAATGCTTTTATCCTCCCCTAGAATGTTAATCTCTAAGAGGGTGAGGACTGTGTCTGTCTTGATCATCACTGTCTCCCCAACACCTAACATGGGGCTTTACATACTATAATAGGTATGCAAATATATATATATATATTTTTTTTTTGCAAATATTTTTAAATGAATGAGAACTGCTTCATTCTCAGATTCTCCCAGCCTTCTGTTAGAAGGGAAATCTCTTTTCTTTAAGACTCACAATACATCTTGGTTTCAGCCTCTGAGAGGCACATGCAGATACCGAGGCCTCTCTCTTTCTAATGGAAGGTCACCTGGACTTGGATTTTATGTTTCTTTCCAGTTCTAGATGCTTATGAGTACATGCCTATGATGCATGTACTCAGAAACCATTCATCCAGGAGTTATTCAGGGCTTTAGCCCTAAGTTAAAAGAATCTTTTCAGTAGTGAAAATTAGATACAATTATTTTAATGGTTCTTTCATTATTTAAATACTAATATGAGTGTTTAATAAGTCATTTTCCTTTGTGGTACGTTGCATACCATATTATTTTATAGCTTCAGAAGCAGCAAACAAAATGATGTTTGTAACCCTACTTAGTTTCTAGAAATGAATACATAAAAATGTATAATACACTTAACATTGTTTAACTTTAAAGACATCATTTTTCCCTGATTACTACAGTCTCTATTTACTATAGAAAATTTGGAACATTCACAAAAACAGAGAAGAAAACAAATATCACCTTTAATTCTAATACCTTAGAAATATACTGTTAACAATTTTGAGTAGTTTCTGATAGTGTTTTTGTTATTGATATCATATAGTTCAATTTTTTTGGAAAAATGAAATTATATGCATTTTTAGTTTTATGTCCTGCCTGTGTTTTTTGGTAGATTGTGGGTACAAATTGGTACTTTCTCTATGAAGGGAAATTAAAATTAATGATACAAATTTAAAATCTATATACCTTGACTTAGCAATTCTATTTATTTTCTAGGTACACTCCATGAGCATGAAAAGATAAAAATGTCTAAGAATGTTTCAACAGTAAATAATTCAAAGTAACCTAAATGTCCATATGGTACATATACACAGTGAAATACTCTCCAGTCATTAGAAAGAAAGTAGATGTCTTGCTTCTCATTCAGTTGTTAGAGAAAATAGATAATGTAGGACAACGTTAATAGTATGCATTCATTTGTGTAAAAAATTAAAAAATGTAAAAAGGGCAATATTGGCACAAAAATATTTCTTTTGATTTGTAAAACTGGTTCCTCTGGGGAGGAATATTGCCCTGAAGTGTTAGGAAGTTTTATTTTCCCTCGCATATACTTTTTTGCAAAATATAATTTTCTACTTTAATAGTCATGAGCATGTATATTATATTTTTTAATAAGAAAAATTAAAGATTTTTAAAAAGACTTGAAATTCCAGTTTTCAGAAATATTTGTTAACATTTTGATATATTTTCTCTCAGTCTTTTCCTTTGTGAGAGTATATGTATGCGTGTGGACACATATATATCCATGTGTATATGCTGGTAAGAAACAATCCCTAATCCCCAAGATAATGGGGATTATTCATTATCAATCTGTATCTATACTCTATATATTAATTTCTGCCATTTACTAGTATTATATTGTAATATTTTATGTTAATGAATATTCTTTGAAAACAAACAATATTTTGAGAAGCTATAAAATTTATAAACACACACATATATCATGTATGGGCTTCCCTTGTGGTTCAGCTGGTAAAGAATCCACCTGCAATGTGGGAGACCTGGGTTCGATCCCTGGGTTGGGAAGATCCCCTGGAGGAGGGAAAGGCTACCCACTCCAGTATTCTGGCCTAGAGAACATGGACTGTATAGTCCATGGGGTCGCAAAGAATTGGACACAACTGAGTGAATTTCACTTTCACTTTTCATACATCATGCATATATGTGAATCATTTATGTTGTTTATTTTTTTCTGACTAATTGAAGTAAGGCTGTGATAAATATCTTTGTGTATATTCAATTCCCCATTAATTTATTTAATCCGGTTTAAAATTATACTCAAAGAATAAACTCCTCAAAATAGAATTACTGGGAATTAAGGGTCTTTATATGTACATTTAAGTTAATTTACAGATTGTTTACACCAGTTTACTGCCTTAGGTGTGGAAGAGATTGTCTATTTATGACAAAGTTAATTTTCCAAAATTAAAATAGCTTTGTTGCACATTTTGATTGAAAATAAACATACAAATTCAGAAAATTCAGGAAAAAAGTAAAAAGAAAAAGAAAAATTACTATCCAGATATTGTTACCATTAACACCAAGGTATACATCCAGATTTTTTTGTTACTATATATTAACCTGATTTTATTTAACTTAATGTTTCTTTCCAAGCCAACACATCTTATGGAGGTACAGTATCTTTTTAATAAGTACACAGTAATCTATTAAGAGGTAATACTATAAAAGGCTGTCTCAGGCTGGGTCCCCTGGGAAGCAGACTCTGAGTTGAATTTTAATAGGCAGGATATTTATTAAGGAGTGACTTTGATATCAAAATGTATGGGAGGAAGGAGAAGGAAGCAGAATCAGAGAGAAGTTAAACTGGAATGCAACCCCAATGAGAGCCTCAGTTGACCTCACAAAGAATTCTGGTGCTGAAATGCCACCCCCCGCCCCCAAGAATTATCCCAAATTAGACTGATATGCCAGGCCTTTTATACCCTGGCAATGCCTGGTCATTGGATATGGGCCATTCTGGGAAGGGACACACCTCTTTGCAGAGAAGACCGTCTCTGAAGGAGCTAATAGCATTCCCAGAAGTCAGGGTAACAAATCCTTCACTGAATAGGAATCTGGGCAGCATATCACAGTGTCCACTGCAGCTGAAACCAAGCAGGACTCTGCAGAGCCTTTCTAGAGACAGCTTCCCCAATCCCCCACCTCTCATTCATAGAAATGCTTTAAACTCCTAGGCCTTCCCCAAGTTCCAAAGAGCAAGTTTAATGAGAGAAGTAAGAAAATGGAGAAACAAAGGAAAAGAGTCATTTATATATATATACATATATATATATATATACATATATGCTAAATATATTCAAGACAAAATAACAATAGTGTAGCCATAAAGCAAAGTTAGGACTTCCCTGGTGGCTCAGATGGTAAAGAATCCATCAGCAATGCAGGAGACCTGGGTTTGATCCCTGGGTTGGGAAGATCCACTGGAGAAGGGAATGACGACCCGCTGCAGTATTCTTGCCTGGAGAATTCCATGGACAGAGGAACCTGGTGGGCTACAGTTTATGGGGTTGCAAAGAGTTGGACACAACTGAGTGACTAACACTTTCAAAGCACTTTCAAAGTTAAGGACTTTTAGTTCCTCCTCAAGGGCTATAGACAATGTTCTGAGCCAGATCCTTTGAGCCGTTTTTCAGAAACTGATACCTGCTGGTCCCTGGAGTCAAAGAACCCAAAGAGGTTGGGTTAGCAGCCTAGCTTGTAGCTCAGTGGGAGTCTTGCTGTGTTCGCTGGTAACTTTGGGTTGCCTTTGGAGACCTGTACCTCCAACTCTGCAGAGCTGGGGGACAATTTTCCATGGATCTGTTTCGGCTCATCTTCCCTGAGGACACCAACAGCTTTTGTTCTGAGCTATCTTTTCAAGGATGTTTGTACCTTAGAAGATAGAGATGGTGTCTCTCTTCAGAACAAAAGACAAAGTTTTTTAGAAAGTTGAAATGTAGTTGATTTACAATGATGTGTTAGTTTCTGGTGTACAGCAAAGTGATTCAGTTATATATATGCTATGCAGGCTATATGTATGCTATATATGTGCTAAGTCACTTCAGTTGTGTCCGACTCTGAGACCCCATGACTGTAGCCCACCAGGCTTCTCTGTCCATTGGATTCTCCAGGCAAGAATACTGGAGTGGGTTGCCATGCCCTCTTCCTCGGGATCATCTCGACCCAGGGATCAAACTTGCATCCTTTATGTCTCCTGTATTGGCAGGCGGGATCTTTACCACCTGGGAAGCCCATATATGTTATATACATATATATAATATATATTATTTTCAGATTCTTTTCCATTATAGGTTATTACAAGATATTATAGTTCCCTGTGCTATATAGTAGATCCTTATTGTTTATCTATTTTATGTACAGTAGTGTGTATCCACTAATCCCAAACTCCTAATTTACCCCTCCCTCAACCTCCCCTTTTGGTAACCATAAGTATGTTTCCTATGTTTGTGAGTCTATTTCTGTTTTGTAAATAAGTTCATTTGTGTCATTTTTTTTTATTCCATGTATAAGTGATATCTTATGACATTTGCAGAAGACAGTTTTGTTTACTGGTCAACATAATAAAGATAATGCATCTAGGGAAAAGTTTGAACAAGTTGTTTGATAAAAGCTTCTCTAAACTCAGAGTATGTCAGCCATGAGACTGCTGTATCCATCCATGCACAGCTCTATCTAGAGCACTCCACTTCTTCCTCATGGTTCTTGGGGAAAAGGGAAACCAGCCGAACATAAGTCTCATGTTGCTGTGCTGTGAACAGTGCCGTCTACTGACTCTGACACAGGAGTCTCATGTCTTCTACCAGCATCTACAGTAGTGGCAGGCCAACTTGTCAGATTGCAAATTGGGTAAAATCTCAAAACCTTCACACTTCTTGACAACTGTGTTATTACTAAGGGTGACAGAATTACAGCCCTGGGGCAGAAATGTTAATGTATATTGTTTTCTAGCACAGGTAAATGAGAACTGCTTCTGATGCTTGTTTCTGAGAGAGATGGAAAAGAACCTGTGTCTATGTTATTCCACCCTAGCAAAGAATCATATTTTGTATCTTTTTCCATAATCAGTCTGGTGTTTGCAGGGACCAAAATGGTGAATAAAATGGAGGAATGATGGGGATCATCATCCTTACATCCTGTAGCTCTTTAGGTGTGGCGCTAATTTTCATCATTTTCCTCAGCTATACTTTTCAAAATGTATGTCTTAGCTGAGGGAGGGGGCAGTTTCAGAGGTTTCCAGTTGGCCTGACCCATTATGATACCTGTTACTTCATAGATCAAGGACTCAATGTGGGAGTTGTGCCCACTGTGAAATATATCTCTTTTGATATGTACATATGTGAGTACTGAAGACATGACTAACACGTGAATCTATAGGCCATTGGGGCCACTGTGACCTGACCTGGGACTTGGATAGGACTTCACTCATTATATGGCCCCCGTATGCACCTACTCTGAAAAGAAGGCCGTGATGATTCTCTGGGTCTCCAAGTATCAATGTCAATTCAGACTCTATAATCAATAGTCCTTGAAAAATTTATATATTCTCATTTCCCCAGTTGCACAGTTATCTGAGTAAATGGCCTTAGGCCCAAGGGCTCTGGACCAAACTATGGTGAAAAATTGAGGGAATCATTACTGAATACATCTGCAATGAGTTACAGATTCCTTCCTCCTGGGGACCTGATCCCTTCATAAGTTTTAGGACTCCAAGTCTAAACATAGATTCATGTTTTAAAACTTGGCAAGGAATCATGCTTTCAATTGGGACAATTGCCTTAGTCTCCTGACTATCAATTTTGAACTCCACTGATGATACAAACTGAGTGGCACCTTTATTGACTGCCCATCTATTTTTCCCCTAGGGACATCATATTCTAATAATGTCTCCATAATTCTGTGTAGGTCACTTCCCCCAACTGCTACTCTAACTTTATTGGCAACAATTGTCCAACTTGGGTTCTTACCATTAAACACCACAACCTGACCTCTATCATTTGGGGGTCTTGTTGTCTCTGTTGCTATCAATAAAATTAGCTTCTTAATGTCTTCTTTTACTATCAGTTCTGGCTGATAAAAAGTCACCATGGAGCCTCTTAATCATACTGTGTCCTTACAGTGCTACATTTCTTGTATCTTTACTATGATGTAGCTTCCTAGCCTTCTGTAATCTGATCATCTGGTGGGTTTTTCATCTGTGCATAGTATATGGTCTGCAGTATAATCAATTGATTCTTTAAATCTTTCTTCCACTGTCTGTCATTGCAGTTACGGATTTTAAACCAACTGTGTATGGATCATTGCTTTTTCCATGCTTCTAGAAATCACTCTAGTAGCAAATTCACACTTGTCTCCTGGAGGTTTAATTATGATGTTAAATCCTGACTACTAGGAGAATGCTCTCAAATCTAATTTCATCCTTATCCATCCTTATATTCCCTTGCTGTTCATCAAGCAGCCTCAAAATTCAATTCTACACATACTCTCTCAGTTTATGCTGACTAGATATTGAAGCTCCTTTGGAATATAATTCTTTTCCTACATTATTAGATCCAGCACATTGAGTCGTAACTTCAGTTAAGGCCTCTTGGACAGGATACAAACAGAACAAATGTCGAGAGGAAGGGCATTTGTCCTGATGGGAAGAAGTCTTTGTACCATCTCTGAATAGTGGGAAAGGAATAGGTCTTAGCAGAGGACAGTGGGCCACTACTGGGAATATCTTCATCTACTCTGTTAAGTCCCATTCTTTTCCAACCAGAGCCCTGACCTTGGCTTAATATATCTGTCTCGACTAAAAATTTAATTTTTGGAGCTTAGCCACTTTGAGCTTATTTTGGTCTCCCACTGTAGGAGATGACAGCTACTTTGTGCACTACCAAAGTACTATAGTCTTCATTTTAGCTTTTGGTTGGTGATTAATCACTTAGCTTCTCATTGTCTTTTTACAGTGCATCAATCTGGCTAAGAAATAGCCACTTGTTTTAGTCAGCTCAGACTACTATAACAAAATACCATAGGCTAAGTGACTTAAACACCTGAAATTTACTTCTCGGTATTCTAGGAAGAGATCAAGGTGCCTGCGAGCTGATTCAGTTCTCAATAAAACTTTTCTTCTTGGTATGCAGACAGCAGCCTTATGGCTATATCTTCATATGACCTTTCCTTCCCTGTATGTGGTGGGGAGAGTGGGAAGAGGAGGTAGAAGGGAGGGGAATGTGAAGGAGAGAGGGAGGAAGAGAGGGAGAGGAAAAGAGGTCTCTTCCTCTTAATTATAAGACCACCAATTCTATCAGATCAGGATTCTATTCATAAGACTTTGTGAGTGTGTGCTCAGCCACTTCAGTCATGTCCAACTATTTGCGACCCTATGGACTGTGGCCCACCAGGCTCCTCAGTCCATGGGATCCTCCAGGCAAGAATACTGGAGTGGGTTACCATGTCCTCCTCCAGGGGATCTTCCCTACCCAGGGATCGAACCTGCATCTGTGTCTCCCACATTGCAGGTGGATTCTTTACCGCGGAGCCATCAGGGAAGCCCTATAAAATTTCATTTAACCTTAATTACTACCTTCTAAAAACCCTATTTTCAAAGACAATCATATGGGGGTTAGGACTTTAACTGATGAATTTGAGGGAGCAGGACACAATTCAGTCCATGTTGTTGTTGTTCTGTCATTAAGTCATCTGACTCCTTGCAACCCCGTGGACTGTAACACACCAGGCTCCTCTGTTCTCTGCTATCTTCCAGAGTTTGCTAAAATTAATGTCAATTGAGTGGAAATGCTTTCTAACTATCTCATCCTCTGCTGCCCCCTCCTTCTTTTGCCTTCAATCTTTCTCAGCTTCAGGGTCTTTTCCAATGAGTAGGCTCTTCACATCAAGTGACCAAAGCACTAGCTTCAGCTTCAGCATCAATCCTTCCAATGATTATTCAGGATTGACTTTCTTTAGGATTGACTGGTTTGATCTCCTTGCAGTCCAAGAGACTCTGAAGAGTCTTCTCCAGCACAATTTGAAAGCATCAATTCTTCAGCACTCAGCCTTCTTTGTGGTTCAACTCTCACATCCATACATGACTACTGGAAAAATCGTAGCCTTTACTATGTGGACATTTGTCAGCAAAGTGATGTCCCTGTTTTTTAATACACTGTCTAGGTTTGACATAGCTTTTCTTTCAAGGAGCAAGCGTCTTTTAATTTCATGGCTGCAGTCAGACATAACTGAGTTACTGAAAACAAAATGAGCATAATTGTACAGTAGTTTTAATATTCCTTGGCATTGCCTTTCTTTGGGATTGGAATGAAAACTGACCATTTCCAATTGTGGCCACCACTCATTTTAGTTCAGGTGTCCAACTCTTTGTGACCCCATGGACTGCAGCATGCCAGGCTTCCCTATCCATCACCAACTCCTGGAGGTTTTACAAACTCATGTCCATTGAGTCGGTGATGCCATCCAACCATCTCATCCTCTGTCATCCCCTTCTCCTCCTGCCTTCAATCTTTCTCAGCATTAGGGTCTTTTCCAATGAGTCAGTTCTTTGCATCAGGTGGCCAAAGTCTGGAGTTTCAGTTTCAGCATCAGTCTTTCCAGTGAATATTCAGGACTGATTTCCTTTAGGATGGACTGGTTGGATCTCTTTGCAGACTAAAGAACTCCCAAGAGTCTTCTCCAACACCATAGTTCAAAAGCATCAATTCTTTGGTGCCCAGCTTTCTTTATAGTCCAACTCTCACATCCATACATGACTACTGGAAAAACCAAAGCTTTGACTAGACGGACCTTTGTCGGCAAAGTAATGTCTCTGCTTTTTAATATGCTGTCTGGGTTTGTCCTAGCTTTTCTTCCAAGGACCAAGTGTCTTTTAATTTCATGGCTACAGTCACCATCTGCAGTGATTTTGGAGCCCAAGAAAATAAAGTCTGTCACTGTTTTCATTGTTTCCCCATCTGTCTGCCATAAAGCGATGGGCCTGGATGCCACGATCTTAGTTTTTTGAATGTTGAGTTTTAAGCTAGCTTTTTCACTCTCCTCTTTCACTTCCATCAAGAGGCTCTTTAATTCTTCTTCACTTTCTGCCATAAAGGTGGTGTCATCTGCATACCTGAGATTATTGATATTTGTCCTGATATTCTTGATTCCAGCTTGTGCTTCATCTAGCCTGGCATTTCACATGATGTACTCTGCATATAAGTTAAATAAGCTGGGTGACAATATACAGCCTTGATGTATTCCTTTCCCAATTTGGAACCAGGCTGTTGTTCCATGTCCATTTTCGAACTGTTGCTTCTTGATCTGCACAGAGATTTCTCAGGAGGCAGGTCAGGTGGTCCGGTATTCCCATCCTTTGAAGAATTTCCCACAGTTTGTTGTGATCCACATAGTCAAAGGCTTTGGCATAGTCAAAAAAGCAGAAATAGATGTTTTTCTGGAATTCTCTCGAGTTTTTGATGATACAGCAGATGTTGGCAATTTGATCTCTGGTTCCTCTGCCTTTTCTAAACCCAGCTTGAACATCTGGAAGTTCACAGTTCATGTACTGTTGAAGCCTTGCTTTAAGAATTTTGAGCATTACTTTGCTAGTGTGTGAGATGAGCACAATTGTGTAGTAGTCTGAACATTCTTTGGCATTGTCTTTCTTTGAGATTGGAATGAAAACTGACCTTTTCCAGTCCTGTAGCCACTGCTGGGTTTTTCAAATTTGCTGGCATACTTTCACAGCATCATCTTTTTGTAGCACTTTCACAGCATCATCTTTTAGGATTTGGAATAGTTCAAATAGTCCATCACCTCCACTAGCTTTGTTCATAGTGATGCTTCCTAAGGCCCACTTGACTTTGCATTCCAGGATGTCTGGCTCTAGGTGAATGATCACACCATCATGGTTATTTGGGTGATGAAGAAAGATCTTTTTTGTATAGCTCTTCTGTGTATTTTTCCCACCTCTTAATATCTTCTGTTTCAGTTAGAGCCATACCATTTCTGTCCTTTATTGTGCCCATTTTTCCATGACATGTTCCCTTGGTATCTCTAATTTCCTTGAAGAGATCACTAGTCTTTCCCATTCTATTATTATCTTCTATTTCTTTGCATTGATCACTGAGGAAGGCTCTCTTGTCTCTCCTTGCTATTCTTTGGAACTCTGCATTCAGATTGGTATATCTTTCCTTTTCTCCTTTGCCTTTAGCTTCTCTTCTTTTCTCAGCTATTTGTAAGGCCTCCTCAGACAACCATTTTGCCTTTTTACATTTGTCTTTCTTGGGGATGGTTTTGATCACTGCCTCCTCTACAATGTCACAAACCTCCATCCATAGTTCTTCAGTCACTCTATCAGATCTAATCCCTTGAATCTATTTGTCACTTTCGCTGTATAATCTTAAAGGATTTGATTTAGGTCACACCTGAATGGTCTAGTGGTTTTCCCTACTTTCTGAGTTTTCCAAATTTGCTGAGTTTTCAGCTCAGGCTACCACTGAGTTCTCCAAATTTGCTGACATATTTAGTGCAGTGCTTTAACAGCATCATTTTCTAAGACTTGATATAGCACAGCTAGAGATTTGTCACCTACACTAGTTTTGTTAATCAAAATGCTTCCTAAAGCCCTTTTGACTCCACACTCCAGGATGTCTGGCAACTAAACCATCACAGTTATCCAGGTCATAACAACTTTTCATGTATAGTTCTGTGTATTCTTGCTACCTCTTCTTAATCTCTTCTGCTTCTGTTAGGTTCTCTCCACTTCTGACCTTTATTGTGCCCTTCCTTGTATGAAATATTCCCTTGATATCTCCAATTTTGTTGAAGAGATCTCTCTTTCTCATTCTATTGTTTTACTCTGTTTATTCTGTTGTTTTCCTCTATTTCTTTGCATTGTCCATTTAAGAAGGTCTTATCTCTCCTTGTCATCCTCTGGAAGTCTGCATTCACTTGGCTGTATCTTTCCCTTTCTTCCTCGCCTTTTGCTTCTCTTCTTTGCTCAGCTATCTGTGATTCATGATTTAGTCTACCTACTAAATACCAAATCCAGTGAAACATAATCAGTGTCTCAGTGTTCATAACAGCTTTAGTATAAGAAAAAAATTAAGTAAAAAATGTATATTGGCAGTTAAATGGACATACTGTAGTCTAATCATATAAGGGAACACTACAGCAGTGCTAAAGAAGAATGAATAATTTCTATACACAACAATGTGGATGAACCTCAAAATTCATCCAAGTAAAGAAATTTTTTAAAAGTACATATTATTCAGAGCTTCCCTGGTGGCTCAGATGGTAAAGAATCTGCTTGCAATGCAGGAGACTGGGTACAATCCCTGGGTCAGGAAGATCACCCAGAGAAGGGAATGACTACCCACTCCAGTATTCTTGCCTGGAGAAACCCATGGACAGGGTAGCCTGGCAGGATACAAATTCATAGGCTCTCAAAGAATCACACAAGACTGAGCAACTAACATTTTCCCTTTCAATGTATTATTCAGTTTATATAAAATTCTGGAAAATGCAATTAATCTATGGTGACAGAAAGTAGACCAGTATTTGCCTGAATGGATGAATAAAGGCAGAGACAGGAGAGAGGTGAAATCACTCAGTCATGGCCAACTTTTTGTGACCCCATGGACTGTAGCCTGCAAGTCTCATCTGTCCATGGGATTTACCAGGCAAGAGTACTGGAGTGGGTTGCCATTTCCTTCTCCAGAGGATCTTCCCAACCCAGGGATCAAACCTGGGTGTCCTGCATTTCAGGCAGACTCATTGGCTGAGTCAGGAAGGAAGTCCAAAAAAGTGAAAGTGACTCAGTCCTGTTTGACTCTCTACGACTCCATGGACAGTCCAGAGAGTTCTCCAGGCCAGCTTTTTCCCTTCTCCAGCGGACCTTCCCAACTCAAGAATCAAACTGGGGTCTCCTGCATTGAAGGCAGATTCTTTACCAACTGAGCTATCAGGGAAACCCCAATAAAGCCAGAGAGGGATGGATTACAAAGGGATATGAGGCAACTTTTAGAGATGATAGATATATTATCTTGATTATGGTGATGGTTCCATGGGTTTATATAGGTTACAGATTAGTAAATCATATACTTAAAATATGTGCAGCTTATTATATATCAATCACGCCTCAATATAATTGTAAAAAATAAAACTAAACCCACAAAACAAACAAAAAATACCAAGTATCTGCCATATATACTAGTAAATGCTCAATGCACATCTACCCAAACATCATTGAAAGAAGACGCTTATATTCATTGATTGTTTCCGTGGTTTCAGAAAAAACTGCAAGGTCCTGGGAACTTTTTATTAAAATTTGATCCCTAGAATGTCATAACACTAAGATTAAAGAAGAAGTCCAAAAGCTTCTGGTACTGAGTAATAGTGGCTGCTTCTTGAAAGAACTAAGAGGCTAGGGGGAAAAGATAGATAACTTTTAAAATTGGTCACATGCATGTAGTATTTATATTAAGAGGTCTTTCTTCTCAATGTAATAAAGGAGGGCAAATTATAGAGGAGAGAAGAGTGATCTAAGGAAACAGCCACGAGCCAAGGAATGTGGGCAACCTCTACAAGCTAGAGGCAAGGAAGTAGATTCTCACCTAGAGCCTCCAAAAGAACTCAGTCCTGTGGACACTATTTAGAGCTTCTAACTCTAGAACTGTAAGATAATAAACTTGTATTGCTGTAAAGCCACATGTTTTCAGCAAAGTGTTACAGTAGCAATAGAAAACTAATATTATATCCCAGTTCATCTCACAGTTGAGAAATCACTTATGTAAGTTTGATAAAATTAGTAGGAAACCAGCAAAAAAAGTTATTTTTAAGAAAAAATTTGATATTTAAAAAATGTTGTAAAAAAATCACAGGAATTGATTTCAGTGTGTTTCCATAAAATATTTTACACAGTGATGATTTATAGCAAATAAAGCAAATTAAACATGTGTAAGCTTCTGGTGATGATGATGAAATTAAGCAACTAGTCATTCATTAAGAGTAAGACCACACTTCCACCCAGTTTATCAGTATCACTGAATACTAGAATACACTAGACAATGCTTTAAGAGTTTTAAGGGAAAGTAAATTCATTTATATTGACAGCATTACCTCCTATTCTTTTATATATAGTTATTGAGGATATTCTTCTGAAAAACAAGAAGATTAACCAAGAACATGGACCAAGATTCTAGAAGAGTAACTCCAACTTTGGAGCAGAGTAAAGGGAGGCTCTTAGTACAACAGTTTAAGAACAGTTAGGCAAAGCAGGGGCAGAAGGCCAAAGGTCAATCAGGTGTCATCACCAGAGGACAAAAGAAAGAGATCATCTCTGTAAAAGGATAGAGAAAACAGAAAAACTTGATTAGATAAAATATTTAAAACACACAGGGAAAAAAGTATAATTTGAAGCTCTAGGAGCAATAAAGCCAAACGAGCAGCTTATGGTCCAAGTATGACGCACACATATTTGGGCAATGGATAATAAGGGGAGAGAATTTATTTGATCCTGATGCTCTGCATGTTTTGAGTGGCTTTCTAGCAGTTGTGACAGAGGTCTTAATGAGAAAGAGAAAGAGAAAGTGAAAGTCGCTCAGTTGGCTCCAAGTCCTTGCGACCCCATGGACTGTCCATGGAATTCTTCAGGCCAGAATACACAACTGAGTGACTGAACTGAACTGAAGTATCAGAAGACTGGTTGTTAACACAATCCTTATCTTCTATGAGCGTGTCCTTCAGTTCAGTTCAGTTCAGTCACTCAGTTGTGTCCGACTCTTTGCAACCCCATGAATTGCAGCATGCCAGGCCTCCCTGTCCATCACCAACTCCCGGAGTTTACTCAAACTCATGTCCATCCAGTCGGTGATGCCATCCAGCCATCTCATCCTCTATTGTCCCCTTCTCCTCCTGCCCCCAATCCCTCCCAGCATCAGGGTCTTTTCCAATGAGTCGACTCTTCGCATGAGGTGGCCAAAGTATTGGAGTTTCAGCTTCAGCATCAGTCCTTCCAATGAACACCCAGGACTGATCTCCTTTAGAATGGACTGGTTGGAGCGTGTCCTTAGATACTGTCTAAAACTGATATGGGCATATTTAGAAATACTGAAGTAATCACAAACAAAAAAATGTAAAATAGGTTGTCCCTGGTGAATAGGCCTAGAGGTAGAAAGGATTAGCATGAGATTTGTTGCTTTTCATCATAAATTCTTTTGTGTAGTTTGATTTGTTACAGTATAATTTGTTTCATTTGTTGCCATTTGTACACTTCTTTGATTGAAAAAAAACATTAGAGACTGGTTGCTCTGTTTATATGGAAACAATTTTAGACATCTACCTTTATCAAAGTTGACTCCCTGAAATATGTCAGGCCTCCTTCCAGAACTTTAAAAATGAAATTCCAAGGACACCAAGATACTTCAGACTAAGCAAATGGCTGTTCTACTGATAACTTTACTCCTTACCCTAAATGATGTTTACGTAGCTTCTCAGTTGTGTCTGACTCTTTGTGACCCCATGGATTTGTAGCCTGCCAGGCTACTCTGTCCATGGGATTCTCCAGGCAAGAATACTGGAGTGGATAGCCATTCCCTTCTCCAGAGGGTTGTCTCAACCCAAGGATCAAACCCAGGTCTCCTGCATTACAGGCAGATTCCTTACCATCTGTGATACCACGGAAGCCCAAGTGACATTTAAGAGTCCTTAATTCTACCATTACTAGCTCTAGCACTCTGCTTACGAGATTTCTTTTTTAAAGTGTCTGAGTAGTTCTTTTCCTCAGTTTTTTGGGGACAGAGTTTTTGCTGAACCCAGTTTTACTGATTCTGAAAGGGGAGGACTTCTGGTCTTGGGACAGAATTGATTTTTCCTGTTTAGAAGGAGTTGGGAAAAAAGAGGGGTGGGATGAGGTGGGAGGTGGGAGGGAGGTTCCAGAGGGAAGGGACATATGTATACCTGAGGCTGATTCATGCTGATGTATGGCAGAAACCAACACAATATTGTAAGGCAATTGTCCTTCAATTAAAAATAAATTAAAATGTTTTTAAAAATGGAATGGAAAAAGTCACAGTTTAATCTGATAGGTAGGCCACTATGGCACATTACTGCCACCAGTTGGCAGCATACCTTAATTGTAAGAGTAGAAAAGAAGGGAAAACCATTTATGATTTTTGCAAAAGTCTAGCTGATAAGCAACAGGAAATATCCTGTAGCCAAGTGAAAAATGCAAAGGAAGAATACTTGATTTGAGAAGAGTAAATTGAGACAGTGGTCATAGTCCCTAAAATACTATATTACAGATATCCATGTGGTTTGTGGAGGTAGTAAAAGTCAAGTATGATAAAGTATAATCAGAAGACTTTTCTTTAGTCTAAATATCAAGAGGTGTGTCTGGAACTCTGTTATAAGGTATGGGAAAGGGGAGAATCATGAATCAAATGTTACAGTTTTTCTTACAAGATCTATATGAGGAAAACTATAAAATTCTGATGAATGCAATCAGGAAAGAATGAAATAAATGAAGAAATGGCTAGGAAGACTCAATATCATCAAGACGTCAGTTCTTGCCAAATTGATCTTAGATTCAACGCAAGACAAATAAAAATCCCAGAAAGTTATTTTATGAATATCAACAAATTGATTCCGAAGTTTATATAGAGAGGCAAAAGACCCAGAATAGCCAGCATAATATTGAAGGAGAGGAACAAAGGTGGAGGACTAATGCTACCTGACTTACAGACTTAATATTAAGCTACAGCTTAATACTGTATCACAGCTGTGATACTCATGAAAGAATAGACAAATAGATCAATGGAAGAGAATAGAGAGCCCAGAAGTAGACTCCTATAAATATAATCAACTGATCTTTGACATAGGAGCAAAGGTAATACAGTGGAGTAAAGATAGTTTTTTCAATAAATGTTGCTGGAAGAACTGCATACCCAGATCCCCCAAAAAGAAGAATCTAGACACAGGTCTTAGATCCTTCATAAAAATTAACTCAAAATGGATCATAGACCTAAACGTAAAATGCAAAACTATGAAACTCCTAGATGATAACTTAGGAGAAAATCTAAATGACCATAGGTAGGGTGATACCTTTTCATGTATTACCCAACTCTAAAGACACAATCCATGAAAGAAATAATTGATAAGCTGGACTTTCATAAAATTAAAAACTTCTGCCCTGGAAAAGACAATGACAAGAGAATCAGAAGGCAAGCCACATACTGGGAAAAAATACTGCAAAAGATATTGCAATCAGATATTGCAAAAGACATATCTGATAAAAGACTGTTGTACAAAAATCTCTTAAAACTCAGCTATAAAAAAACAAGCAACCCAACTTAAAAATGAGCCAAAAGACCTTAACAGATATGTCACCAAAGAAGATACACAATGGCAAATATGCATACGAAAAGGTGTTCTACAGAATGTGCCATCAGAGAAGTGCAAATTAAAGCAACAATGAGATATCACAACATATTGATTAGAATGGCCAGAATCTGGAACGCTTTCAACACCAAATGCTGATGAGGATATGGAGCAACAGGAACTCTCTTACGTTGCTGGTGGGAATGCAAAATAGTTCTGCCACTTTGGAAGACAGTTTGGCAATGTCTTACAAAACTAAAGATACTCTTACCATGTGATCCAGCAATCACACTCCTTGGTATTTACTCAAAGGAGCTGAAAACTTATGTCTGCAGAAAGACCTATATAGAATGTTTGTTGTTGTTGTTTAGTGACTCAGTTGTGCCTGATTCTTTGTGACCCATGGACTGTAGCCCACCAGGCTCCTTTGTCCATGGGATTTCTCAGGCAAGAATACTGGAATGAGTTGTCATTTTCTTCTCCAGGGGATCTTTCTGACCCAGGAATTGAACCTGCATCTCCTGCATTGGCAGGTAGATTCTTTACCACTTAGCCACTGGAAGTGGCTTCCAGTGACTTCCTGTGGAAGTCCACAGGAACTTTATTCATAATTGCCAAAACATGGAAGCAAACAACAGGTCCCTCAGTACGTGTGTGTGAGTGAATGAATAAATAAGACTGTGGTATATCTGGACAATGAATTATTCTCTAAAAAGAAATGAGTCATTAGACCATCCAAAGACATAGAAGAGACATGGAAGTGGCTAAAATGCATATTACAAAGTGAGAGAAGCCACTGAAAAGGCAACCTATCCATTTGACAATAAATATTAGTGATTGCCAGGGATGAGGGAAGAGGAGGGATGAATAAACAGAGCGTGGAGGATTTTTAGGGCAATGAAAAAAAAACTATTATAATGATGGACATATGTCACTACACATTTGTCCAAACTCACAGAAAGTACAATACTAACAGTGAACCCTGGGGAATTGCCTGTGGACTTTGAGTGATTATAATGTGTCAATATAGGTTTATCCTCAGTAACAACTGTATCATTCTGGTGAATGATGTTGATTACAGGGGAGGCTATACATGTGTGCATGCTCAATTTTGTTGTGAACCTAACAGTGCTCTAAAAAAAAAGTCATTAAAAAAAAGGCTTCTGTGAAAGGAATGCAATCATTACTGTCATGAAGCAAGTCGGCTGAGTGTCTTTTACTTTAAGCAGGACTCTAAGGTCAATGGAATAACTTTGAAATATTCTTCATACTAAAATTATCCAGAAAGGAAAAAGATGTAAGTTCAGCCAAAATTTAAAAGGAGTTCTGCCATCTAAATAGCCACAAGTTAGCTTTTTATAAGGCAAAGTTCTTCACATTGTTGGTTAATAAATGTTAACGATATATTCTGTAAAGTATTTATATTACATTTACATGTAATTCTGTAATGCAATTAAAAATTTATAATAATAACTTTCAAATTTAGTATTTAGTATTTTATGTATTTATGTATTATATACTTTTGGACCAGATTGGCTAAGAGATTGAGTTGAAACAAAAGTCTAATAGGCATGAGCTGCTTCTTTAGACAACTAACCTATCAACCTGAATCTTCAAAGTGGGTCAGGTCTCATTTCAGGTCATTTGAAATTAACGATGAGGTAGAAATTCCAAAGGGCACCAAGAAACTTGGACTAAGCAAATGTTTGTTCTATTGATACTTTACTCCCTACCCCAAATAATACTGAAGAATCCTTAGCTCTATCCATACTAGTTCCAGGTATTCTTTTTGACATTTTTGTTCATACCTCTAACTTGAAGCTGTTAATGAAAATTGTGGTATTTGAAAACTGTTGCCGACATTTTTGGACTTTTGGTTAAGAATTCCATGAAAGCAGGGGCTCCTGGGAAACATATGGCTCTGCAACAAAGTCAACTTGTTATAGGACCTATAGACTTCTCTAGTGGCTCAGAGGTAAAACATCTGCCTAAATGTGGGAGAGCTGGGTTTGATCCCTGGGTTGGGGAGATCCTCTGGAGAAGGAAATGGCAACCCACTCCAGTACTCTTGCCTGGAAAATTCCATGGACAGAGGAGCCTAGTAGGCTACAGTTCATGGGGTCGCAAAGAGTCGGATATGACTAAGCGACTAAACTTAAACTTTCTACTTTATCTTGGGCTTCCCTGATAGCTCAGTTGGTGAAGAATCAGCCTGCAATGAAGGAGACCTCGGTTCGATTCCTGGGTTGGGAAGATTCGCTGGAGAAGGGATAAGCTACCCACTCCAGTATTCTTGGGCTTCCCTTGTGGCTCAGCTGGTAAAGAATCCACCTGCAATGCGGGAGACCTGGGTTCCATCCTCGGGTTGGGAAAATCCCTTGGAGAAGGGAAAGACTACCCACTCCAGTATTCTGGCCTGGAGAATTCCATGGACTACAGTCAATAGGGTTAGATGACTGAATGACTTTTACTTTATCTTATCAAATAGATAAAAGTTGAATGTATCTGATATTACAAAGCTACTAAGAGGAATCAGAAACTTGAATAAGAAAGATGCATTATTTTAAATGTTGACTTTTGCACTGGAGTTTCCTGGCAAGAAGGCTGAATATGAGGAATGCTAAGGGAAAATCAGGAACAGACCGTAATTTAAAGAGACTTTTGAAGGGCAATAATTGTAGGAGAGAACACCACAGAGAGCTAAGAGCTGACTTATGGGCTGGAAGAAAGAGGAGGCACTAGCAAAGGAGTACAAAGACCAGAAAACTAGGTAGGTTGTAGATTCCAGGAATTGTCTTAAAAAGGGGGGCACAGGGTTTCAAGAAGGGGATAAGGATTGGGTGTGCCAAAAAAAAAAGATGAGAAAATGGTTGGAAGTTGTGTGAATTTAAGGTGTAAATTCAGTTTGCCATTATGGGTTAGATTGATAAAAGGTCAGGAATAAGGTGGAAGTGAAAGCAGGAGACTACTTCTAAGAAATGTGACAGTGAAAAGGTTGATATAGTAACTGGAGGTAGTAGTAAAATTTTTAAAAAGCCCTTGGAAACTGTTGAAAAACAGAAAGAAGCCAATGGCTAAGATACTGAAGATATAAGATCCTAGGAAAGTAGTGGTGAAAGGAGGAAATAGGAATGGACGACATAGGTAGTCCTGGAAGAAGCACTAATTTTGGAGAGAAGGAGAGGGGCAGAATGGGTTAATTTGGTGAGAATTTGAAAGGTCATGAACATGGCATGTCAACAAGTATTTTAAGATGGAAAGACTATCAAACTGGAATTCCATGGCTCTGATCCTTGTTAACCAGATGATTTTATCTATTAGTATGGATTGGGACTGGCACCTTAACAAGGAAAATGAGAAACAGTCTGTAGAGAATATGATAGGAATTCACCCAAAGATGAGTTTATATATATATATATATATATATATATAGATATATAGATAGATAGATAAAGTGGGAGATATCTATATATATAAAGCGGGAGTGCAGCCACGACTTCATAGCCAACCAGGTAGAACTGGGGCTTCCTCCAGTGAAAAAACGACACAGTGTGACCTTTGAGAGAGAAATCAGAAATAGGGATAATTTATTGGAGACTGGCCCTTAAGACTATAAAAGAGTAGAGCGATTCTAAGGCAATACAGAAATAGAGCTGGCTGGCTACAGTAACAAGAGAATTCAGTCATAAATGGGGCTGATGACCTGGGAGATTAAGGATTCACTTTTGTATTCAAAGTTTTGAGTGGGTGAAAGGTAGGAGCCACGATCTGGCAGAGGCAGGGGGGTGGGGGTGGGGAAAGAGTAGGGAAAAGGCGACATTCAAAGGCATATTTTGGTCATGATCTCACGCTAGTCAATTGTTTCCCTTTTGGCAGCTAAACGGCTAGGATTCTCCCGTCCATTTCAGAGCTACTGAGAGTAGTCCTAGGCTGTGGAAGGAGAAATCTGATTCCAAAGCGGAGGCTATATTTTCTCAATCTACTTACATTCTTTTCTCACTAACTAGCCAATGCTGCCGCCTTATGCAAAGCCGGCACCACGGAAAGGATCTGCTTTAGAGGCAGTGACGACGCCAATCGGCCTGGGGCGCGGAGTGTTGCATCTAGATGCTCGGCGAGGGAGGTCCCAAACAGCTCTCAAAACCTTTTCACTCTCGCCCGGGAAAGCACCTCGTCAACATCACACAATAAATCGCTCGTACAATGCTAAGCTCCGAGGCCCTTGTTAACACCAGGAGTGGCGGGAGCGTGGTTTTGCGCTGCCACCCCTCCGCTTTTCTGCAGAGCGCTTTTCTGCAGAGGCGGCAGATGTGGGCAGCAAGGCCGGGCGGGGCTGCGGGGTGCGCTAGTCCCGCGACCTGGGGAGGGGCCGCGCTGAAGGGGCCAGGGGCGGGTTTCCCTCCCAAGTCTCGGAAAAGCTCCAAAAATGGCGGGCGGCAACTCAGCTAGCGGGGCGCGCAGGCGCCACCGCAGCCATCCTTCCGCCCGCCTCGGGCGGCCCACGAACGGTCCACAGCCCCCTCACGGGGAGGGATCCGCCGCTTGCGATTGGCTGAGCTGGGCCAGCGCTCCGTGCGGGGGCCGGGCCGCCACGCAGCGGCCACGTTTCCCGCCCCGCTGGTGCGCGTGCGCGCAATCCCCACAGGGAAGCGTTCGCGCGCGTCCCCGCCGCGGCCCCCAGCTCGCGCCTCAGCGCCCTCCCCTTTCCGGGCAGGCCCGTCCCGTCAGCGAGGCAGTAAGCACCGCGGCCAGCAGAGGGCGGTCCGGACCCAAGTCTGCAGCGGCGCCATTGGCGTGTGGAAAATGCCACCAGATGGCGGGTTAGGATTGCAGCTCCGTTGAAGGCGCGGCCCCCGCTCCCGAACCCCCGGCGACCACCCCGTAACAACCCCCCCACATCGGGAATAACACACCGGAGACTTTTGGGGGGAAACTAGGTCGACGGCCGGCGGTGCCCGGATGGGCAGCTGAGGTGAGCGCGGGCGGCGGCGACGGCGGCGGGGGGCGGGAAAGAGGGGGAATGCGGCGGCAGCGGCGCGGGGGCTGGAAGCGCCGATCCAAGATGGAGGCCGGGCGAGAGCGAGAGAGCGCGAGCGGAGAGCGGGCGGGCCGGGCGCGGGCCCCGCGCGGGGGAGGGAGGCCGCGCAGGCCTGTGCGGGGCGCGGCGGTCGCCGGCCGTCCGGGCGCCAGCGGGGACGGCTGTGGGCGCGGCGGGCACCCCGGAACCCTAGTCGCTCCGCACCCCTCCCGCGGGCCCCGAAAATTGTGCCCCCGCCCGCTCGGGCACTACGGCGACGGGCGCGGAAGCCTTTGTGGCGCGCTGGGGCCCGCCGCCAAGCCCGCCCTCCGCCCCCCCGCCCGGACTCTCGGGACTCGCCCGCGCCCGGCGGGACCGGGCCGAGGCGGGCTGGTGCGAATGCCATCCGCCGCCCTGCGTTTCTCCGGTCTTTTAGCGGCGGCGGCGTCGTCACATGACAACGAGCTCGCCTCGGCTGAGGGGCCTGGGGGTCGCTCGGCGAGGCGACCGGCCCAGGCCTCTTCGCAGTGGGGAGGAGCGGGGGGCTGGCGCCTGGGGCAGAGGGGACGTCAAAGCCGGGCTTTCCCGCTATCTGCCCTCCCCGCCCCCGACGGAGGCCTCCTTGTGAAACGTGTCCAGGCCGGAGCACTGCCCCGCTAGTTTTCCAGCCCCCCGGGAGACGAGGCCAATAAAAGTTGTTTTCCCTCCTTTCTCGGGGTGGGGGCGGGGTGAAGAGCTGGGAAACGGGAGTGCTTGGAGTTGAACCTGGGCCTCGATTGGAGAGTCCAGACTGGGTGCTTCTTGTGTGTTGTGGGGACTAAGAAATTTTCAGGTTTTAGGATTGTCACGTCACCTTGTCTACCTACATTTGAAATGTTACCGATTCTGTTCATATTGCAGAGAATCGTGCCCCGGGAGTGTAAAGCGGGGGATGGTTTTGGACACTTACAGATTCAAAACAACGCTGTTTGTATGCGACGATAGCGAATTATTTGCTGTTAGTCGATGTTAAGATGATGTGTATAGTTTATTCTCGTGGTTGTGACTAGAGTTTTTTTTTTCCACCTCCGCGAACGTGGTGTTTATGAAAGTATTTGACATGGCATAAAGAAACTTGTGTGATTTGTGACTTACGTGGTATTTGACTCCATCTTTTAGATTTTCATGTGTCTTTTTAAGAAAATTGCAAATTCTGATGGTGAAGCACTTAGAAAAATAAAGATTCAGAACAGTGACAATAAAAACAACTTGTGTATTGTATTGAGTAGTGTACCTTGTACTCATACTGTACGAAAAATTCAGGCTAAAAAAATTTGCACCAGGGAGGAAATAGCGAAAAGCTCGGGAAGGTTGTGTACTTGCTTTCAGTCTTTGAGAATAGTTGTAACACAAGTAGTTTGCTATCTAAATAAAGTACTGGAAAAACCGACAAAGAGTTTTGCTATAATTTTTTCTTTATATTTCAAAACGTACATTAAATTTACTCCGGTGGTCTGTCAATGGTCATTTTAACAACCAAGCTACTTTGATTGGAAATTCCTCAGTATCCACTTCAGTTTTGATATTCTGGCAAAACTTAGGGGTATTTAAATAGATGTGAAATATGGAAAATTGTTATTTTATTCCATATGGAAAATGTTGCTGGAATTGCTTCCTTTGAACACAGTATACAAGTACTGTTGATTTGAATGACTCTCTTAAAGTCTTAAGGGGGCTGTGGTAGGAAGAGAACCCGGGACTGAAGTTATTTTAAACTTTTCCTAGGTTTTTGATCTTTGGGGTGTCGCTCTTGCAGCCTTACTTTTCTCATCACTAAAATGAAAATTTTTGGGTTGTATTGCTGCTGCTGCTAAGTCGCTTCTATTGTGTCCGACTCTTCTGCGACCCCATAGACGGCAGCCCACCAGGCTCCCCGGTCCCTGGGATTCTCCAGGCAAGAATATTGGAGTGTGTTGCCGTTTCCTTCTCCAATGGGCGAAAGTGAAAAGTGAAATCGCTCAGTAGTGTCCGACTCATAGCAACCCATGGACCACAGCCTACCAGGCTCCTCCGTCCATGGGATTTTACAGGCAAGAGTACGGGAGTGGGTTGCCATTGCCTTCTCCATTGGATTGTATTACTTTTCTTTTTATGTATAGCGAGGTACCACAAATTTAGTAGCTTCAGTTCAGTCGCTCAGTCGTGTCCGACTCTTTGCCACCCCATGAACCGCAGCACACCAGGCCTCCCTGTCCATCGCCAGGCTTCCCTGCCCATCACCAGCTCCTGGAGTTCACACAAACTCATGTCCATCTAGTCGGTGATGCCATCCAACCATTTCATCCTCTGTCGTCCCCTTCTCCTCCTGCCCTCAATCTTTCCCAGAATCAGGGTCTTTTCCAGTGAGTCAGCTCTTCGCATCAGGTGGCCGAAGTATTGGAGTTTCAGCTTCAACATCAGTCCTTCCAATGAACACCCAGGACTGATCTCTTTTAAGATGGACTGGTTGGATCTCCTTGCAGTCGAAGGGACTCTCAAGAGTCTTCTCCAACACAATTAATGTCCACAAACTTCTTTAAAAATACACCAAAACTGACATAAGATGAAACAAAATCTATGTGCAATTAAAAACAAAAAAGAATTTGAACTACTAAAAGTCTCCCTACAAAAAAAGAAAAAAATTTAAGTCCAAACAGTATCACTGATTAATTCTACCAGTCAAGGAACACTGGACAAGGTTTTTCAACAAAGACAAAGACTTTACAACAAAAGAAAACTACAAAATAATATTGCTGATGAAAAAATATCCCCAAATTCTAGCAAAACATTAAATATAAAAGAGATAATACACTGTGACCAAGTGAGGTTATCCTACAAATCAAGATTATTTTATCATCTGAAAATCACCACTGGTATTTGAAAAACAGTGGTAGAATGATGAGCACTTTGTTGCTAAATTCTGGCTATTGCAAACATTTTTGTTCACATATCCCAGCATACAAGAATTTCTCTCATTGGGAATAAAAAGACAAAAACATAATTACTAGGTTACGGTACATGTATTCTACTACTACAAAAGTCACTTTCTTTTACAAAATGACTATGTCCCTCCAAAAGTGGTAGGCTAATTTCCCCACGTTCTCACAACACTCGCTATTATCAGAATTTTTAGTATTTGCCAATCTGATGGAAGTGAAATGATTTCTTATGGTTTGGTTTTACTTTGCACTCTTCCAATTACCAATGAGATTATAATTCAGCCAAGTGAAAGGGTTGCTGTAAATCACATAGGTGAGCTGCAATCAGCATTCTTAGTTTCAAATATATATATATAATATATCAGCATGTACTACTTAAAGGTTAAGTGTTATTTGTATTGTATGTGTGTTTGTATTGGATCACAACATAAAATGTTTTTGTAACTTTGGGCTTCTAGTAACTTAAAAGCCATCTGTAGAGCTGTTTAATTGCAGCAAAACTCTATAGAGAAATTTGGAGGACTAAGTAGTGTATCATTTAGGCTCATAGCACAAAGGAATGTGTATTTATAAAGAAGGTAGGACTGACTGTCCTTTAAGCACTAACTGGCAAGAACACAGAAAAGGAAGGGGAAGAAACTCGAAAGAAGCAATAAGGTGTGAATTAGTACACAGAGATAAGATTCTATAAAACCAACTGGCCTATGACCTATTTAAAGCTCAATTAAAACGAATCACATTTGTCAACAACAAGGTTTCTCTCAGCACTAAAACTCAGAAAGTTGGGATCCTGTCCTCTTGACTACCAAAATGACAGAAAACTGGTCCCTTCTTCTCTGTAGACACATCCTTATTCCCACCTCAAAAATCATCTCTTTCCTAGGCTTATGCAGGAGCATCCTCTTAGTTCTCTGCTTCCTTCTTTTCCCTGCAATGTCACAGTAGCAAGGATCATATAAATTCTAGAGACTTATATTTTAATTCAGCTAACAAAGATCTGCCAAGCCCTAACTTTATCACCTCTCTATTAAGAAATTTAGCTATATCTCCTGAACAATTTTAACTGCTGGTTATAGTCTCTAAATCTTATTCTTAACTAAAACTGTCCTAATTGCCTTGTTCTGAAGATATTTTGCTTCTTAGACTGTGAAACCTCCAATATACTATGACCAATTTTTGCTCCCCTGTTTGTCCACCAATTGACCTAGGTTCGATCCCTGGGTAGGGAAGATCCCCTGGAGAAGGAAATGGCAACCCACTCCAGTATTCAAGCCTGAAGAATTCTATGGACAGAGGAGCCTGGTGGGCTACAGTCCACAGGGTTGCAAAGAGTAGGTTTGCAACTAATCTACTCAACATGGTTGAGCAGCTAACACTTTTCACTATCTATACTCCATTTAAAATGGATTTGCAACTAACCTGCTCAACATGGTTGAGCAGCTAACACTTTTCAATATCCATACTCCATTTAAAATAATTATTCTTTTTCGTAATTCTCTCTTCATAAGCAGCTGGACCAATCATACCACAGCAACTGTCTGATGTAATAAGTTTATGAATCTACCTGCCACTTAAGGAGGGTGATCTTAGTCATTTAAATTTCTTAACTTCCATGAGATTCAATCTCATCCCTAAAACGAGTAAAACAATAGGTATTGAGCAATAATGAGAATTACATAATCTCCACTGCCCCCCTTTTTTTTGCCTTTCTATTTAACTTTTTAATTTTTATTTTTAATTTCCTCTATATGCAATAAAATCTTTTTGTAGAGGGAGGCACTTCAATAGAGGTACCAGGAAATATAAAGAGGAAAAAGCATGAAGACAAAACAAGTGTGAGTAAACTTATCAAGTGAGGTTACTGCTTTGCCTAAGTGGTCTTCTTGTACATAAAGATTCTAAATTGTAAAGATACTTCTGTCCCCATGGCAAGCAAAATTCTAACAAACCACAGTGATTCACCCTCATAAGCAACCCTCCAGTGTGGGAGAGACCTGTGATTATAATGGGATATCACTCCTGTGATTGTTATATGGCAAATAGATTTTTGCATATGTATTTAAGGTCCCTAATCAGTTGAGTTCATCAAAAAGAAGATCATCCTGAGTAGGTCTGATCTAATTAGATCAGCTTTTAAAAGGAGTCTCTTGAGGGAGTCCAGAGGACAAAGACAGAGGAAGCCAGAGCAACTTACACTTGCTTGCCTGGATGAAAGCAAAAAGCCATGATGTGAAAATGCCTATATGAACATGTGGTAAGGAACTGAGAAAGTCTTGCCAACAGCTAGAAAGAAGATGGTAACTCCAGTCATATAGCCACAAGGAAATTCTGCCAACAAGTAGTGAGCATGGAAGAAGGTCCTAAGTCTCAGATAAGAACTGAGCGAACACAGCCAACATCTTGATTTTTGCCAGGTGAGATGTTGAACAGAAAGCCTCGCTACAAAGTACCCAGATTTCTCACCTATATAAAGTGTGAGATAATAAATAAGTGTTGTTGAAGGTACTAAATGAACTCTGCATTTAACTTATATGCAGAGTACATCATGAGAAACATTGGGCTGGATGAAGCACAAGCTGGAATCAAGACTGCCAGAAGAAATATCAATAACCTCAGATATGCAGATGACACCACCCTTATGGCAGAAAGTGAAGAACTAAAGAGCTTCTTGATGAAAGTGAAAGAAGAGAGTGAAAAAGTTGGCTTAAAGCTCAACATTCAGAAAACTAAGATGGCATCTGGCCCCATCACTTCATGACAAAAAGATGGGGAGACAGTGGAAACAGTGGCTGATTTTATTTTTCTGGGCTCCAAAATCACTGCAGATGGTGACTGCAGCCATGTAATTGGAAGGAAAGTTATGACCAACCTAGACAGCATATTAAAAAGCAGAGACATTACTTTGCCAACAAAGGTCCGTCTAATCAAGGCTATGGTTTTTCCAGTGGTCATGTATGGATGTACGAGTTGGACTATAAAGAAAGCTGAGCGCCAAAGAATTGATGTTTTTGAACTGTGTTGTTGGAGAAGACTCTTGGGAGTCCGTTGGACTGCAAGGAGATCCAACCAGTCCCTCCTAAAGGAGACCAGTACTGGATGTTCATTGGAAGAACTGATGTTGAAGCTGAAACTCCAATACTTTGGCCACCTGATGCGAAGAGCTGACTCACTGGAAAAGATCCTGATTCTGGGAAAGATTGAGGGCAGGAGGAGAAGGGGATGACAGAGGATGAAATGGTTGGATGGCATCACCGACTCGATGGACATGGGTTTGGGTCAACTCTGGGAGTTGGTGATGGGCAGGGAGGCCTGGTGTGCTGCAGTTCATGGGGTGGCAAAGAGCCGGACAGGACTGAGTGACTGAACTGAACTTGACATCTTTAGGATGTTTGTAGGATTAGTGTCCATATCTCTTTAATTTCTGATGTTATTAATGTGTTCTTTTTTTTCTTGACCAGTCTAATTCTTGGTTTATCTGTATATCTTTTCAAAAATAACAATGCTCGTTTTCTGTTTATCATTTCTCTCTCATTTTTTTCCTGTTTATAATTTTCTTTTCCCCATGTATTTTGCTTTTCCTTTTGTAGCTTCTTAAAGTGGTCAGAGATTTCAGACATTTCTTGTTTTCTAATTTAAATATGCAAAGCTCTAGATTTTCTTCCAAGCACTGCAGTTGCCTACAGATTTTGATATTCTTATTATCATTTACTTTGGAATAGTTTCTAGCTTGCTTTGTGATTTCTTTGTTGACCCAGGGATTATTTAAAAAGGGTTTTGTTTAATTTTCAAATATTTGGTGTTGTTTTAGATATCTTTTTATTGATTTCTAACAGTTTCATTTTGAGGCTTGAGATATACGTTGCATAATTTTAATCTTTTCAAATGTATAGAACCTTGAGTTATGGTTCATTATGTGGTTTATCTTGATAAATATATTTTCACACTTGAAAAAAAAATACGTGTTCTGCAGTTGTATGGTGTACTATTCTGTAAATATCATTTAGATTCAGGTGTTTTGGTAGCATTTTTCAAATCATTTGAGTCTACTGTTTTTTTTCCCTTGTTGTTGTTGTTTTTTTTTTTGGTCTCGTTATATCATTTGCTGAGAGGGATGTTAAAATATCTAACTGTGACTGTGCAATTACCTATTTCTCCCTTAATTTTGTTGCTTTTTGCCTCCGTATTTTGAAGCTCTGTTACTACGCACATTCAGTTAACAGCCACTCTAATTTTCTTGAGCTTACTGTTTCTGTGTGTATTTTCTTCTATCCAGTTACTTTAAATTTTTCTTTGTGTTTAAAGTGTCTCTCTTGAAGGCAGCTTATAGTTGAGTTTTGCTTTTTTAAAAATCCATTCTGACAGTATGGAAATGGCATCTCTCAGTTTGATTGAACATTGATTGTGTACTAATGCGGGTCAAAAAATGTGGATGTTCTAAGATTTTACTGAGATTTAACTTGCTAACAAGTTAACCTACTACAGTTTAATGGAGTCATGAGACTCCTTGGTCAGAGATGAACAGTGCACTACAGCAATAACAGTAGCCACAGCATTAGCATTAGTTTCAGGTCTTGGAGCCCCACTTTGTACACGGTAGAGTGAAGATGTGACACCCACATGTGTATTGGGTTGTGTCTGAGAAGAGGAATCCCAAGCTTAGAGAAACTTGTATCTTTATAATGGATTATAAGCATACCTTTCCTTTTCTCTGAGGGAGATGGTATTTCTCTTTTCCAAGATAATTCACTCTACAAATATACTTGAAAACATTGGATCAAAGACAGTTGGTGTCTCTGTTTTCAAGATAGGCAGAAAAACAAGAGACCCATGGAAAACTCTTTCAAAACTGCCCAGTGAATTTTCTCAATTTCCCCTTTGTAGCTTATATTTTTCTTTTCTTTCTTAGATGGCTCCAGCCTACTTTCCAGCTCTGTCTCTGCATTGTACTTCCCTCTGGATTTTATGCTCTCACTAGATTGATTTCATACTTTATTCCACGTCCCTCATGTCTTTGTTCCGGAGTATAATGTATGTGTAAGGAACACTCATTGAGTATTTACTGTGTACCAATAAATATTTTGCAATAACCCTGTGAAGAAGTTATATTGCTATTGTCTGTTTTAAAGGTTAGGTTAAATTTATTTAATCTTCAATTAACTGGTTAAGTTTATTGGGTTTGATTAAGTCTCACGTTTGTGATGAGAGAGGCACACATTATAGAGAATCCTTTGATTCTTGATGTTAGTGGTAGTTACATGGAGTGCTCACTTTATAATTCTTTAAACTATTATTTAGATTTTATGTATTATGCTATATAATTGATACATCTCACAAAGAAAGGAAAAACAGAGAAAGGAAATAAACACTGATCTGTAGAATCTATTTCAGGTCTTCCTGATATCTTCACCCTCTTTGTATTTTCATTTATTGCAGATATATTATTGGCACAATAATGTTTGGTAAGTGGTGGGGTTCATAAGCCATGGTATTTTGTAGACTACTTGTTTCAAGGCCACACAACTAATAAATGAGAGAGTCAGGATTTAAACCCAGGCTTACTTTCAGAACCCACAATTTAAATATCTCAAAAGGGCATTTTTATCTCAGCCTTATTTATGCTGTTTGAAATCTTTTGCATTTTGAAGTTTATCTTACAGAGATTTGGTTTTCTTTCCTTTTTCATCACATAACAGTCAGGTAGTCTTGAGTAGAACATTTGATTTTTTGATTTCTAGAGGCCTCAGTTGTCTTATCTCTGTGATGGGAATCCAGTTAAGATTCTTTCAATAAATATTTATGAGCACCTACTCCATGACTAGTAGTGAGTATACAAAGTTGTTTAATACATAGACTTTGCTTTTAAACAGCTTCTGTTCTATTGAGAGAGATTTAAAAACCAAACCCCCCAAAGCAACAAACCAAGCTAATATGGATAATACATGGAAGTTGTGAGAGTATTAGGTTCAGGATACTTTGGAAGCATAAAGTACAGAGGTAAGAGGACATGCCCCTCTCCTTGTCACTTCTCCCCCAAAGTAGATCATTTTTAATGTATCAGGAAGAGTTAGAAGAGTTTTTCTGAGTAGTTTCTTGACTTTGGTAGTTAAGTATTACCTGTACTGGTTTTAGCCTCTGGCAAGATTTCTCTTCATAATTGTTGAGTTGGTCTGAAGGTTCAGGTAGAGGTTTGAGATGCCACTGCTTGTTTCCTCAGTTTTAGAGAAGCAAAAAAAAAAAAAAAAAGTGTTTTATACACAGTCAAGCATGAATATGACCTGATTGCCTCTTTTGAGGTAACTGATTCCCTGAAGCTATCCTGAAGTTATCTTCCCTGAAGTTATCCTGAAACTCTGTCAGTTCTACTATATTAGGTTATTATTATTTTTTTCCTATCTCATTTAGAATACTGAGAGGTAGGCTTTCTCTGTTCTCTAGTAGAGACAGTACAAAGTAGTATATGTGCAGAAATTCTTATGACAAAATGCAAGATATAGAAGCTAAAGAATGTCTTAAGCTATCTTCTGCTTAATTGTTAAAGCCTAAATTAATTTTCAGGAAGAAAATGCCCTAATGTATGCTTTGTACTGTGGGAATAGTTAAAAAGTTAATGCGTTCTCAGTTGAAGGAAGCACTGTCACAGAATGAAGGGGTAAGGAAGCCATTGTCTGTTGTCCAAGAGATTTCCTGGCCTGAGTTACACTCCTGATGTCAAATTCTAATTCATCTCTTTCCTGGATATGTACACATGGGCAGATTTTTAAACCTCTCTAAAGCTCAGTTTTCTCACCTGTGTAATGTCATAATGCCTCATGGATTAATGTATCAGTTAAAAAGTTAACTGTTTTTAACTGTTAGACTATGCTGTTTGTATGTAAATACATTAGTGTTAAATTTTAAAGGTGAATAAAGTTAAAATCAAGATAAATCATGAGATTATTTTCCAGAAGCAAGGACTATTAATTGGTTCTTACCAGCACATAGATCTAGCTGATTCTTCTTAGTACATAAAGCTAGTTCAACAATAAGCTCTGTTAATGAGAGTGGTCAGAGGGTGAGGTTCTCAGGTTAATAGAGAGATGAGGGTTATAGCCAGAGTTTTGTGCTGATTGTTAAATATATTTTAAAAAATCAGACTCTTTTTTTTTCTCTAGAAAGTAGTACATCTTGGAAATCCATTGTAATGCTTCCTTGGTAATTGAGAAGATTCGATGGCTGTATCAAGATTTTTATTCATAAAAAAAAATAGCTTTGCATGTATAATTTCATGAACAAAGAGACTAGGAGTGAATCTTTACCACGAGTAAAACATAATTTCGAAAGTTACTTCTTTGTATAAGTTCTTAAAGTAAGATGGTCAGATGGCTGCTTTTCCTTTTATAAAAATGGGGTACAGGAAGCAAAACCTGGGTTAATCTGAGCTTTAAAAAAAGTTTTGGATATTTAATAATTTATAAATGTGAAGAGAATGCGATATAAGAGAAAAATGAGTGTAGGGCTAGAGAGTTGAGTTTTAATTGCAGCTTTACCACTAAATAGCTGTGTGTCTTTAACTCACTACTTCTCTGAACCTCAGTTTCTTCATTGTAAAATTTGTGACTTAGACTTAGTTTCCAAGATTTCTGTAAATTTTTTAGTCTCTATTGGGGAAATCAACTCTGAATCAGGTAATGCAAAATTTTTTATTTTAAAGACTTTAGTTAAGTCTGAGTGTGTTATCAGCAGGCTCCTTAGTCTCGTCTTCTAACAGGTTATTAGAATGATTCATGCTTTCCTCTAGCTGATTAGTGTACAGACCAAATACGTTAATATTTAGGTAGTACTTAACAGTTTTTGGTTTTAGCTATGGGTGTTTACTTCTTTATTTGGTGTAAAAAAGATTAGCAAGTGTCTTCATATAATTTTAGTCATTTTGAGTTATTCAGACATTTATTGAACATCTGTAGTGTGCCTTACACTCTGTTTATGAAGACATAAAAGCACAGTTCTTGTCTTCCTGATGTGCAGAGAATTCAAGACTTAGAACTTAGGTGTGATAACCTCCAAAAATCCTTTTCCAATAGCCTTATTGCTCGTTCCTCCCACTATTTCTCCCTTTCTCAAATCGAGGATTTTTCAAAGTGCTATTCCTTTGTCTTCTAGTGGTGTGCTGTGCCGGGGTGCCATGATTGGTTATGGAGTTGGTGGTGCTGTGCCTAAAGGTGCTCCAGCCAAGGGGCTTGGTCATGGCTGAAATCCAGATTTCACTCTTTTTGACCAACTATCCATTTGCTTTTTTCATGATTTTCTTATCACCTGCCCAGAGGCCCTTTTCCCCAAGTCTTAGAAAAGAACTTGCATATAGTAGCAGATATCTACCCTGTGCCTAAGTGTACCATTAAGAACTTTCTGTAGTGTGTTTTTTTGGCAGATAAGTTTTATTGTAGGTAATACATGCCTTGAAGTGGTTTGTTGAAGGAGCACGTGCTTCCTGAACACAAATTCGTATGTAAGTTTTGAAAGAAGAGTAGAAGATAACCAGGCAAGAGTGGGGTGATGGAGATGGAATGGCTTTCCAGGTAAAATAGAGGGATAATGTAGTGATCTGGTCTAGAACTCAGTGGTTCTTAAATTGTGCTCCTTGCATCAGTAGTATTAACATTACCTGAGAACTTGTTCGAGATACAGGTTCTTGGCTCTCACCCCAATCCAACTCTATCAAGAAATTCTTGAGGTGGAGGCCAGCAGTTTGTGTTTTAACAGGTCTTTCTGGTGATTCTGATGTTGTCTGAAGTTTGAGGGCCACTGCTATAGCCCACTTATTGGGAAAGCATTAGTTTGAGTGTGCGTGAAGAGGCTTGGGGTTATCTATAGAGAGAGATTAAAATATAGAGCTGTAAGCAGTGACCAGAGTGCCTAGTGTGCCAAAGTAGAGGTTGAACTTTGTCCTTTGGCTAGTGACTGCACATTAGAATCACCTGGGAGCTTTAAACACAAGCTCAAGAATGGGACTTCCTAGTGGCTTAGTGGACGGGAGTCTGCCTGCCAACGCAGGGGACACTGATTTAATCCCTGGTCTGGGAAGAGTCCACTCGCCGTGGGGCAGCTATGCCTGTGAACCACAGCTTCTGAGCCTGTGCTCTCGAGCCCTCCAGCTGAAACTACTGAGCCCGTGTGCTGCAGCTGCTGAAGCCTGTGCACCTAGAGCCTGTGCACGCCGACGAGAGGAGGCCCTGCCGTGAGCAGCCTGTGCGCTGCAAGGAAGGGTAGCCCCCGGTAGCTGCAACGAGAGGAGGATTGCCCGCGGTGATGAAGACCCCGTACAACAGAAAAATTAAAGATAAATAAATAGAAGTTTAAAAAAATAGAAAATAAACTAAAGAATGGTTGTGATCTACCCCAGACCAACTGACATCCAGTCTCTGACTTTCTGATGCACCGAGGGTTCTGAAGTACATACCTGACAAAGCTTGGTTACTGATTATAATAGAATATGTGTTTATTGAGAATGTGTCAAATAGTTTGTCCAGTAGCATGATGATAAGTAACACCACAATATTACATAGGTATTACATTTCACAGATGAGGTAGAGAGCTTAAGTACTTTTCCCTAGCTAGGAAGTGGTAGGTTTGAGTCCCAAGTTTTTATAACTCTATAATAAAGTCTTAAGCAATAAACTCTATAATCTCTCAAGCAATTTTTTTAACCTGGGATTCATAAACTTAGAGGGGAAAATAATCATATTTTCATTTTCCCTAATCTCTAAGAGAGATTTCCATTTTCTTTAATTTTGAATGTAGCTAACAAATCACAGTTGTATGAGCAATATCGTATTTTTCTTACCAATAGAAATCAAAATATTTTCATATTACAGATGTTGCAGATATTACAAAATATCCTTTATCCTAAGCATTGCTTTAAAATTGGGCTGTTAGATCCACCTCTAGATCTTTTATTTATTGTGTTAAAGAAACATCACAAATTTGTTTTCTTAATATGTTGATAATTATATTTGAACATAATTAATAATGAATTCCTTTTCTAGATAATAGTCTTTGTTGAGAGAGTTTAGTAGGGTAAGGTGGACAGAAAATAAAAGAATCGCTTTTGTTATCTTATAGAATGGAAATCCTTATAAAAGACAGCCTCTCTTTCCTTCACCACTTCTCTTTTCTTGACTGTTAAATAGGACCAAAACCCAGATTCTTCTTGTCAAAGTTATTAAAGACTACTTGGGTTTGGAGTGCCTTTTTTAAAGCACTTTCTGAAAAATTAGAAGAGATATGTGCATTATCTCATTAGGCATTCTAACTATCTGGTAATCTGATACAATGCTATTTAATAGAACTTTCTGCAGTGATGGAAATGTTTTGTTTATGTGCTATCCAGTATGGCATCTACTAACCATAATAATGCAAAGAATCAATAACGATAACAGCAGTATAATAACATTAATAGTTAGCAGTACTACCTAAGCATTTTACATATGTTAACTTATGAGATCCATACAACAACCCCATGAGGTGGACACTATTTTTAAGTTTCAGTTTACAGATAAACTGAAACATGGAGAAGTTAAGTGATTTTCCAGAGTTCACATAGCTATTAATTAGCAGAACTGGGGATTCAGACCCTGGCAGTCTGGCTTCCTTTATGTTACCTTTTTAATATATTCCTTTAATCACTTTCCTCAGATTCTGCCCCCCCCCCGCCGCCCCCCATACATATACAGGATGCTGTCAGAAGCAGTATTTTAAAAAGGAATTTAAGATCACTCATTTTGCTCTATTAGCTAAAAGTTGTGCAGAGCTTACTGGTTTATTTCCTGTAAGTAAATTTGTCTTAGATGTATCAGATATTTTTAGTAACCAACACTGATATTGTTAAACGGTAATTTATACCTTTCCTGAGTTTAATTTAAAGCTGGGTTCAGAAACTGAATATTCATGTGGTTATTTTGTTTATTGAAACTAACTGAAATATAATTATGAAGCTGTTTTGTGATGAGTTGGCTTTGGTTAATAGATACTTGGCTTTCCTTAGTCAGTATACACATGTGACTGACTAACCTATGTTACACCTAGTATGGTATGTTGGGTTCCTGGAGGCCCAGAAGGGGAGAGGTATATCTCTGAGGTACAAAATTCCATTCCTGCTCTTCCAGGTGAGCTGGTGGTAGAGTGATACTAAAAGGGGCAAGAGAACAGTCATTTTTCAGTTATCTGTATAGGCATTGTGCTTGAGGCTTTACATATAAAGCCACCATATATTAAATATAGGCTGTTTTTCACACCCTTCCAGTGCTTTAGATTCATTACATATGTCATTTAATCTGCACCCAATGCCTCAGAGAACATGATGATGACAAGGATACTTTATGGATGAGGGCTTTGTTAGTCTCTTCCTCTCCTCTCAGCTTTCTCCTCTCCACTTCAAGGGAATGATCATAAATATAGGTGGGGAATGAGAGGGTGCTGAGGTTATTGATACCAGCTTATCTAGTACTTAAGGTTCTCAAGCTGTTAAGTTTATTCATTTCATTTTGCCTAGATGTTGGAAATAAGGCAGACAAGGTATTTGTCTTCGTGTGAGAGACAGTCAATAATCAGGTAAACAAAATAACCATACACTGTGTTAAAAGCTGTGAAGGGAATGATTGAGGTACCGTGATTGGTAATAATGAGATACATACAGTCAGGAAAGGCATCTTTGAGGATGTTAAATTAAAGCTGAGCTTGCACAAAACCTGAGGAGAATGGTCCAGGCACAAGGAAGAGCCGGTGCAAAATCTCTGTAGCAGAAATGGCTGTTGTATTTTAGGAACTGAGAGTTGATAATGGAGGGAGCAAGCATAATACCGGAAGAGTATAGTGGCTTCAGCTGAGGCCAGAGGGGTAGGCCGGAGTCTGGCTTATGTATGATATGTTTGGGTTAGCAGGGACTATAAGGAGTGTAGATTTTATTATATGTAAAATGAGAAACCATTGAGTTTTAAGCAGGGAAGCATTTAAACAACATCCTTCCCTCTAGTTCAGTGATTCTCAACTATGGGTTATATCTTGCTTTACAAAGGACATTTGGCAATCTGCAGACATTTTTTTATTGTCATGACTGGGGAGTGATGATGTATGCTACTGGCATTAGTGGGTAGAGACCAGGGATGCTGCTAAACATTCTTCAGTAAGCCCCCTCCAGCAAAAGATTGTTGGCCCAGAATGTCAGTAGTGCCAAAGTTGAGAACTTCTGCTCTACCTGCTCTGTGAATATTGGATTGTGCTGAGGGTTGGAATGGAAGAAGGAAAAGTTAGGTTGAGGCAATATCCAGGTGATGGTACCCGCACCATGGTTGCAATAGAGGTAATAATGAGAAATGTAATTGTTTTTATGTTTTGGGAGTGATGAGGCAAGAATGATCTCCAGGTTTCTGACTTTAGTAACTGAGTGAATGGTGGTGCCATCCTGGCACCACCTTAGGAAAGATGGTGTTCTAATTTTTTAAATCTTATTTCATGGAACCTGAGTTGCCTTTAAAAGATGACACAGGACTATTTTATGGGCAGTAAGAAAGAAAATGCTGTATGCTTGTGCAGTCTATATTTGGTCATACCAGCCACTCATTGCTTGGAAACCTTTTATCTATTTCCAGATTCGACAACTTCTTCTGCCTTCATTTCCATTGCTTGGCATGTGATAGGCTGTCCTTTAGCATGTATCTCAGTAGCAAAACATAATACAGTTTCCTCTACTTGTGGCTGTTATCATATCCCATAAGTCACTTTGTTGCTTTGCAAGAAAACATGAAATTGGGATTGTTATTAGCAGTAATGAAATTTTACTTACTAATCTCAATTTTTGTAACTTTGTGCATGGTAAGTTTTCATTTCAATATTAAATTGCAAAGTAATATTTTAAGACATCTAGCAGGTAGTTAAACTCAACATGGGTGAAACTGACAGTGCAGACAATTCAATTGATGACAAGGTCAGTCAACAATTATGTTTGAGTTCATGGATGAACAGTGGCAGCCATGTTTAATTACTGTCTGTTCAGCACATTTATAAAATGCCTTTAATTGTGAGATACATCTTTATCTCAGAAATGTTAAAATAGGGGGAAAAGGTGAAATACAGTAGGTGGTCAGGAACATCCCGTACCAGTCCATTGTTAAATGGATGATATGTTGAAACGGATTAAGAGCACTACTGATAGTACTTACATTAATAAAATAAATGGTTTCTATGTATGGAAACTCACTTTTTAAAGTTCACTGGCAGGTGAAAACTTGGATTTGCAATGAGCTGTTCAGACAGTGGTAGAATTTGTTGAAAGAGTGGATACAGAGGGTGACAACTAAGCAATCACTCTAAGGCAGTATTGTAGAAGCTAAATTATGAAATTAAAGCAATGAAACTCCATGTGTATGTGATTTTTGAGGCTGTGTGCCTATACTTGCAGCACAGTTTTACAAAGTGGATGTATAGGCAAATACATCTTAATTTTGGTCAGTTAGAAAACCTAGCTGGTTCTGTCCACACACATTGCATTATAATTTAATAGTTTAACTTACATAGGTTTGGAAAGCAGTTTGCTAATAGTTTTGGTGCATTATATTAAAAGGTAAAACAGATACTGAACGTTTTTTAACCAAAACAAAGTTCCTTTGTATATAAATGGTGTGTGCATATGTGTGTATGTTAGTTATGTTTCTTTGACATACAAAACCCAAATCTTTTACTGCTACCATTCTTCAGTGTGAACGCAGCTGTGGTTCTTTAGTCCAAACCATACCATAGCCAGGCCAGTCAGAAACATCAGATACTCCTGTGAGGTCTGATAGTGATCTTATTCCACCACCCCTGTAATAACTATATTGGTCAAGTTGCAAATACCCTGCTATGATTTTATCTTACTTGTTTGGCACTTAAAATATGGTTTCTATTGTGATAGACTGTAATAATTTACATACGGTTTTCTTTTCTATACTATAAAGTGTCTTTCAGGGTAGGGACATGTTTTTTGCGTGTGTGGCTTATAGCAGTGGAGCAAGCACATTGCTGGGCAAAATAATAGACAATAAGTACTGCTTAATTCAACCATATTGAGCAATTTAGATTCATGCTATATAGTAAGCTTAATTGTTATACTTTAAATCTTTTTATTAGAGATTGTTGCATTTAGCTTTAGATATGCTGAAAACATTATTCTTTGCTGAGATTAATTCCTTTATTATGCTATTTGTTCCTAAATCTTTTCAGCCACATTTTTCCTGTCTACTTATACTTCATTCATTCAAGGCATATTGTTCCTGACCAGTTTCACTTTTAAGGTCAAGCTGAACAGAGCTTGGAAATGGGAAATAATTCTTTTGTCATATGACTTTACTTTAAACAGATACCCACACAGTTAAAGAATGGTATATTGATGTATGCATTGACCTGTTTGCTTACATTAGATTTTTTGATAAAGATGGTAAAGATTCATTGATTCAGCAAGAAATCTGGATGCTTCTTTAGTTAATTCAAAATATTATTGGAAAAACTTTATCTTTGGATTTACGTAGAATGTTGAGAAAAATATAAATTTGTAATTATAATACATAAAGACATTTAACCTTTTCCATTTGTAACCTTTCTTAGCTCCCTTAAAAAAGGAAATTTTTTTAATTGTTAGGAGCATTTCACTTTCTAAAATAATGAGGAAAAAATGGCACTTTGTATAAAAGACCTATTCATGAATTTCTGTATATGTTGAATTTTTGGATTTTTTTTTTTTTTTTGAACACAGTCATTGACAGTTTCTTTTCAGTCCAGAGCCTTAGTCCTTTGGCACCTCTCTTGTCTCCCTTCTGCTTTAATTTTCTTATGTAGCTTGGAACCTTATTTAACTTTTGAAATATGTTGTGCTGCTTTCCTTTTTTGTCTCTTCATTGTATCTTTTCAATCAGTACTCAGCCACAGATCAGTTACTGATTTCTATGTACCTGGCTCTGACCTGCTGAGCACATCTGGAAAAAACCATAACTGCTGACTGGAGCTACTAAATTATTCATACTTACCAATCTTAATTGGACCATCACCATTACCCAGTAATTCTTTTTTGCCTAGTTGGTTCTTTTTCACTTCTCATAGCAGTTATTAAAAAATTTTTACTCTCTGTAACCCCCTTACTTAACTACTTACCCTCTTTCTCAGTAGATGATCATATCCATTGATAAACTTGGATTTAATTACTGTTTTATTTCCGGAATATGTTGAAATGAGGCTAGATAGAGATTACCCTGACATTTGCTATGCCCAACCCTTAGAGGCATACACCAAACTAAGATAGAAATTTTAGAACAAAATTGAAAATATTTATCTTTGTAATAGTTTTGGCTGAATCTACTGTGGGCTGATTTTAGTATAAAATCACTTCTTCAATTATAATTACACTCTTGGAGTAGTTTTATGTTTTGAAATTTAAGATTAAAACCATTCTTCTGTGTTGTGTTAAAGGTTCAAATAAATATCTTGTGCCATCTTTTAAAACTGCAGTATAACATGTTAATATATAAAGAACACTGCCCATAAGTTTGATGAATTTTTACCATGTAACCACTTTCCAGATCAAAGATCTAAAACAATTCTAGCACCCCCAAAGCTTCTCTTAGTTATTTATCCCTCTCTTCCCCCAAATTATTCCAACTTTTGTAGCTGTCATTTAACTGTACTTTGTCTGAGTTCTTTTGCTTTACATGATGTTTGTGAGATTTCATCCATATTGTGGCATGTACCCACAGTTCTTTTTTTATTGCCGTGTAGAATTCTACTGTATGAATATACCAAAATGTATACTGTTTTTTTGTGTGTGTGTAGATGGGCATTTGGGTTGTTTTCAGTTTTTTTCTATCAAAAGTTGCTGTGAACAGTCTTTTACAAGTTTCTTGGTGAACATATGCTCTTATCTTTTTTTGGATACATATACCTTGAGTGGAGTTGCTGGATTAATATACTTTTCAATGCCTCTTGGGCTTCCCAGGTAGCTCAGTCAATGCCTCTTTTGTAATGGAACCAAATCATTAACTTTCAGTTCAGTTCAGTTGCTCAGTTGTGCTGATTCTTTGCGACCCCATGGACTGCAGCGCACCAGGCTTCCCTGTTGATCACCAACTCCCAGAGCTTACTGAGACTCATGTCCATCTAGTCTGTGTTGCCATCCAACCATCTCATCCTCTGTTATCCCCTTCTCCTCCTGCCTTTAATCTTTCCCAGCATCAGGGGCTTTTCAGATGTGTCAGTTCTTCTCATCAGGTGGTGAAAGTACTGGGGTTTCAGCTTCAGCATCAGTCCTTCCAGTGAATATTCGGGACTGATTTCCTTTAGGATTGACGGGTTGGATCTCCTTGCAGTCCAAGGGACTCTCAAGAGTCTTCTCCAGCACCACAGTTCAAAAGCATCAGTTCTTCGGCACTCACCTTTCTTTATAGTCCACCTCTCACATCCATACATGACTACTAGAAAAACTGTTGCTTTCACTAGATGGACCTTTGTTGGCAAAGTAATGTTTCTGCTTTTTAATGTGCTGTCTAGGTTGGTCATAGCTTTTCTTTTAATTCATGGCTGTAGTCACCATCTGCAGTGATTTTGGAGCCCCAAAAAATAAAGTCTGTCAGTGTTTCCCTTGTTTCTCCATCTGTTTGCCATGAAGTGATAGGACCGGATGCCATGATCTTAGTTTTCTGAGGGTTTTTAGCCAACTTCTTCACTCTCGTCTTTCACTTTTAACGAGAGGCTCTTTAGTTTTTCTTCACTTTCTGCCATAAGTGTGGTGTCATCTGCATATCTGAGGTTATTGATATTTCTCCCAGCAATCTTGATTCCAGCTTGTGCTTCATCCAGTCCAGCATTTCGCATGATGTACTCTCCATATAAGTTAAATAAGCACGGTGGCAATATACCTGATGTTCTTGACATACTCCTTTCCTGATTTGGAACCAGTGTGTTTTTCCATGTCCAGTTTAACTGTTGCTTCCTGACCTGCATACAGATTTCTCAGGAGACAGGTCAGATGGTCTGGTATTCTCATCTCTTTAAGAATTTTCCACAGTTGTGATCCACACCACCAAAGGCTTTGGTGTAGTCAGTAAAGCAAAAGTAGATGTTTGTCTGGAACTCTCTTGCTTTTTTGATGATGCTTGGATGTTGGCTATTTGACCTCTAGTTCTTCTGCCTTTTCTAAGTCCAGTTTGAACATCTGGAAGTTCACAGTTCACATCCTGTTGAAGCCTGGCTTGGAGAAATTTGAACATTATTTTGGTAGCGTGTGAGATGAGTGCAGTTGTGCGGTAGTTTGAACCTTCTTTGGCATTGCCTTTCTTTGGGGTTGGGATGAAAACTTACCTTTTCAGTCCTGTGACCACTGCTGAGTTTTCCAGATTTGCTGGTGTATTGAGTGCAGCACTTTCACAGCATCATCTTTAAGGATTTGAAATAACTCAAATGGAATTCCATCCCCTCCACTAACTTTGTTCGTAGTGGTGCTTCCTAAGGCCCACTTGACTTCGCATTCCAGGACGCCTGGCTCTAGATGAGTGATTACACCATTGTGGTTATCTGGGTTGTGAAGATCTTTTTTGTATAGTTCCTCTGTGTATTCTTGCCATCTGTTCTGAATATCTTCTGCTTCTGTTAGGTCCATGCCATTCAGTCCTCTGTTGTGCCCATCTTTGTATGAAATGTTCCCTTGGTGTCTCTAATTTTGAAGAGATCTCTAGTTTTCCTGCTCTATTGTTTTCCTCTATTTCTTTGCATTGATTGCTGAGGAAGGCTTTCTTATCTCTCCTTGCTATTCTTTGGAACTCTGCATTCAGATAGCTTTTCTTTTCTCCTTTACCTTCTCTTTTCTCAGCTATTTGTAAGGCCTCCTCAGACAACCATTTTGCCTTTTTGCATTTTTTTCCTTGGGGATGGTCTTGATCTCTGCCTCCTGTACGATGTCACGAACCTCCACCCATAGTTCTTCAGGCACTCTGTCTATCAGATCTAATCCCTTGAATTTATTTGTCATTTCCACTGTATAATCGTGATTTGATTTAGGTCATACCTGAATGATCTAGTGGTCTTCCCTACTTTCTTCAACTTAAGTCTGAATTTGGCAATAAGGAGTTCATGATCTGAGCCACAGTCAGCTCCCGGTCTTGTTTTTGCTGAATGTGTAGAGCTTTTCCATCTTTGGCTGCAAAGAATATATTCAGTCTGATTTCAGTATTGACCATTTGATGATGTCCATGTGTATCCCTATCTATAATCAATGTCATTCCTTTTGGTAAAGAATAAAAAAAGAGCATTAGGCTTTCTAACAAGACTCTAGGAAAATTCACTTTTTTTGTTTTTCATTTGCATATAAGATTAAAATTCTTCATTTGGCTCCAAATGGAACTATTTTTGTTTCTGCTAGTACTTCCTTCAATGTTGTTTATAAGTTTTATTTATAAATTTCCTACCTTCATTCAAATTTTATCATTTCTTTCTATTATAGTTCATCTTGATCCCTGTGAGATGATCTTATTATTAAAAGATTTCTCTGACTGCTCCTAAGACTGCAGAAAATAATCATTGGTTTTTCTGGTAGAAGCATAGGCTTTCTTGGTCTTACTGGGTTTGATTTTAGACACTTGTATTGTCTAAAGTGGAAGGAACAACTGAATTTGGAGACCAGAGATCTGGATTCTAATCCAAGCTAGTTTGTTTATTAGTAGCATGTCTTTTTGTGAATAACTTTTAGGGATAAGCCTCACTGACGTTAGGGATGAGAATGTATGTCCTTGGTACCTCAGAGGATGTTAGTAAATGGGCTACTGTAACACTGCTCTATAAAATATGAAAAATGAATATGTACAGTTGTCTTTTGAGGGGACATTTTGTACATTTGCAGGTTTCTGAGCAGCATTCATCTAGTTTATAAAACAAACAGACTACAAGTTGCAGTTGTCAAAGGCATGCAGCAGGGCGGTAGAGTGTCTCCAGGGAAGGCTGACAGTCTGATGAGTCAGTTCTTAAGTGTGGCAGGAGCTGATGAACTATGTACCAGACTCTGGTTCTCAGAATTGATATGTTTAGAAGTTCAATTTATTAAGTAGGAGTGATTTAGGTTTCGGGTGAAGTCTGATGTGTAAGTCAGGGTGTCAGGCTATTGATGTTCATTGAGAAATGTAACTTTCAAATGAAATGGACTATCTGTGCTCATTAGTCATTTTATTCTGCTCCTGTCAGAAGACCTGTGTCAGACACAGATTATAATCTGAAGATTGACCAGTAAACCTAGAATGAACCCAAAGTAAGTTCAGTCATCTTAGTTGTCAGTATTATTGAACTGTGATAGCCTGATATATATGTCTGCATTGCAGCAGATCTGGGTCAGAGCACTATCCAGAGACAGTGTTGGAGACAAACTGCCAGATTTAATTTGTTTCAGCACTCTTCAGTATTCAGTTAATTTGGTGTCTGCTTTCATACAGTCATGGACAAGAGCTGGATCCTGCTTCCCATGATGCCTTATTTGTATTTTATGTATTTACTTTTTTTCATTCTACAGATGATTTATTTCTTATGTTTGATTCTCTAATTTAATTCTCATTCTGACTTTACCTGTTTTAAAGGAACACTTTTTCTTTGTGTCCCATATACTGCTTCATTAGTGGATTGAATTTATCCTTGCAAAGTTGAGTAATACTGCTTTGAGTATACCCTTACTTCTGGATGTAGGAAGAATAAGGATTTTGTAGTCAAGTTAGGATCTCAGTATTGGCTCTGACATCTCTTTAGCTGAGATTTTTGGTCAGGTTACTTAGATCAATCTGTCCATTCATTCATCATCTTAGAGACACTTTAGTCCTTCTGCTCTGTCTTCCCTTCCTTTCCCTTCTCCTTTACAATTATACTGAGGTATAATTCATGTAACATAAATTCTCTTAAAGAATATGATTCAGTGATTTTTAGTTAACTTACAAAGCTGTACAACAGTCACCACAGTCTAATTTTAGAATATTTCTGTCATCCCCAAAGAAATTCCATAACCATTTGCATTCACTTCACATTTTCACCCCTAAATCTAGGCAACTACTAATTTATTTTCTGTATTTATTCATTTGCCCTTTTTGGATAATTCGTATAAATGAAATTATAAAATATGTGGTCTTCTGTGTTTCCTTCTTTCATTTAAGTGGTTTTGAAAGATGACCTATATTATAGCATGCTTCAGTACTTACTTTTTTATTGTTGAAGAATATTGATTTTGTTGATACTGTGACCAGTTAATGATCATTTGGATTTCCATTTGTTGGCTATCATGAACAATGCTGTTAAAAGTTTGTGTACAAGTCTTGGTGAAGACATATTTTTATTTCTTTTCCATTGATACCTTGGAGTAGAATTGTTGTTAAATTTATATTTAACATTTTAAAAATTGCCAAACTGTTTTCCAAAATGACTGTACCACTTTAGGTTTCTGCTTCTCAGTGTGTGAGGGTTTCTGAATATTTTAGATTGATTAGATTTTAATATCACATATGATATTAGTTGCTATCAGCAAACAAGAATCATAGCATTACAGGATTTTACTTCTAAAGCGAGAAAAAAAAATTTTAATTACAAAATGTAACAATATAGTTCTACATATTTAAAAACCTAAATTTCAATTAGGTGAATGTAATTATTCAAAAAATTTCAATACACCAAGACAAAGCATTCTGTAGAACTGTGGGAAAACTTTGTTACTTTAATTAAAATTAACTCTTAATTACAGAAAAACCTAAAATATGTAGGTGATAACAGGTTAGTTCAGTGAATCCTCACATACTCATCACCCAGTTTCAAAATTGTTACCATGTCCAGTATTGTTTCATCTATAGCCATATCTGTTCCCTTCTCCCTGATATTATTTTGAAGCAAACTCTAGACATCTTAAAGATAAAGCTGTTATCATACCTGACGCTATTAGTAATAATCCTTTACTAAGAATTTATTGCTTTAGAAGAGTGAGATGCAGAAAGAAAATTTTAAATAGGTCTACTATTAAAAATGAAAATATTAATACTTACAAATAGATTTCTAACTCAGGAAGTGGCATATGTGTCTGTGATTTAAAGAAATGTCTGTATGCATTTTTTAGTTCTATATTTTCCTCTTCTCCCCACCTAGAAAAATATGACAAAAGTTTTGAGGGTGTAGAGAATGGGATTATGCTTTCTGTGGTCTATTTACATGAGGATAAGTATTTACTTCTACTTCATTGACTATGCTAAAGCCTTTGACTGTGTGGATCACAACAAACTGTGGAAAATTCTTAAAGAGATGGGAATACCAGACCACCTTACCTGCCTCCAGAGAAACCTATATGCGGGTCAAGAAGCAACAGTTAGAACCAGACATGGAACAATGAACTGGTTCAAAATTGGGAAAGGAATTTGTCAAGGTTGTCTGTTGTCACTCTGTTTATTTAACTTCTATGCAGAGACATTACTGACAAAGGTCCATCTAGTCAGAGGTATGGTTTTTCCAGTAGTCTTGTATGGATATGAGAGTTGGACTATAAAGAAAGCTGAGTGCCGAAGAACTGATGCTTTTGAACTGTGGTGTTGGAGAAGACTCTTGAGAGTCCCTTGGATAGCAAGGAGATCAAACTAGTCAATCATAAAGGAAACCAGTCCTGAATATTCATTGGAAGGACTGATGCTGAAGCTCCAGTGCTTTGGCCACCTGATGCAAAGAACTGACTTATTAGAAAAGACCCTAATGCTGGGAAAGATTGAAGGCAGGAGGAGAAGGGGATGACAGAGGATGAGATGGTTGGATGGCATCACAGACTCAATGGATATGAGTTTGAGCAGGCTCTGAAAGTTGATGTTGAACAGGGAAGCCTGCCTGGTGTGCTGCAATCCATGGGTCACAAAGAATCGGACACAACTGAGCGACTGAAGTATCTTTGAAACATGAGGTGAGGTTGGAAGGAATTTGCCATTTCTCATTGGAATTTACTTTATTTCAGCTTTAGGGAAATTTTTTAAATTTACATTCAAAATTGGCTTTCTGAGTTTTGGTCTTCCTTGGTAGCTCAGATGGTAAAGAATCCACCTGCAATGTGGAGACCTGGGTTCGATCCCTGGGTTGGGAAGATTCCCTGGAGGAGAGGGAATATTTTTGCCTGGAGAATCCCCATGGACAGAGGAACCTGGTGGGCCACAGTCCACGGGGTTCCAAAGAGTCGGACATGACTGAGCAATTAAGCATAGCACACAACTTTCTATAACATGATTTCTGATCAGCATTATAGATCCTCTGGATACTCCCAGATTCATGGTCTATTTTTTGTTTTGTTTTCTGAAAAGAGTACAGTTTTTCTTTTCCTGGTACACAGAATTGATTTCTTATTAATACCAAAATGCCTGTAATATCAAAGTCAGTGGTAACTTTATGGTACGTCTGGGCTTTCAGATTTACTAAAGAATAAAATGAGAAGGTTTAGTAGATGCAAGTGGAGTTTTTGGGAGTGTGGATGTTGGACAGGATTAACAATACCATATGGTGTTACACTTCGTGCATTTACAGAGGAGAGCAAGGAGAAATGGAAAAACAGAGGGCAGCTATTAAGTGCCTGTTAGATACAACTCATTGTGGTAATTTATTTATGTAAATTCCTGCTTGCTTGTTACAGCAATGCTGGAAAGATTATATGTATTGTTATCTTCATTCTAGACCAAAGCTCAGAAATGTTTGTTATCCTCACTTTATGAGTGAGGAATCTAAGGCTTGCAAAAGTGTGGTAATTTGCAAAAATGCTTACAACTAGCTAGTGTCAGAATTTCAGTCTAGGGCAGCTTTAATTTGAAAGTTTATGCTTCTTTCTCTTGTGGGCAGTTGTACACCAGGGAGATAATGCACATTTTTACTCTTTTTTTTTTTTTTTTTTTGTCTTAAACATTATAATGCTAAAAGCTATTTTGGCCAGTTAATTAAAATATTTGTAATATAACCATACTTGTTAGTAATATATTTAGACGACTTTACAGAAAAGTAAAACGAGTTATTTTCTGTTATTCACATGGCTGAATTGGGTTTATAGAATAAACATCCTGAAAGCACATGGTCAAAGCAATGGGTTATCAAAAGTGTTTTCAGAACTTCAGTTTTTCAGGTACAAATGTCAGCAGTTTTGCCGTTTTCCAGTTTGGGAACTCTTCCTTAGCCACTGGTGGTTTGCATAGCACTCACTGGAGAAAACTCAGATTTGGAAGATTTAACCCTAAGAGTTTTACTTATCTTTTTTCAAGGTAAAATAAGCTGATCGGGAAAAATTGAGCTAAAGAAGGTGCAGGCATTCATACTAAGCAAGAGCAAGACCAGAGTAGAAACCGTTTGTGACCAGTCCCAAAGTGACTTCTTTTTCTCTGATGTGAGCCATTAGAAATTATTTATGTCAGTTTATGTGTACCTTTTATATATTCCTTTTTTAGCTATAGTAATTGACCAAGATGTTTAGCAGACTTTATTTATTTGCCTTTCAAAAAGAACTTTCAACTGTGGAATAAAGCACATTAAGTGCATCAAACATAAGTGTACTGCTTAATTATTATAAAGTAAACATTGTGAAACTGATTTGGTCAAGAACCAGGACATTGTCTGCAATGGAAAATCTCCTCCGCTGCATGCCCATTTGCATTACAGCTCCATCCCTTTACCCTAAATGCATCATTATACTGATTTTTTTTGGTTAGAAGTTTTCTTGTTTTTATTTTATTTTATTTTTTTAAACGTTCACAACATTCAGACCTTTATTTTATTTTTTTCCAAAATATTTTATTTTTTTTTCCATTTGTGTTTATTAGTTGGAGGCTAATTACAATATTGTAGTGGTTTTTGCCATACATTGACATGAATCAGCCATGTATTTACATGTGTTCCCCATCCCGATCCCCCCTCCCGCCTCCCTTTTCTTGTTTTTAAAAAATATTTCTACCTCCTGTCTTTATTCCTAAATGCTATAGCTTGGCTTTGTCTATTTTATAGTTTCACATGGACAGAATCATGCTGTTTTTTTATGTCTTGCTTCTTTCAGTCAGTAGTATATTTGTGAAATTCATCCAGGTTGTGAAGACATAGTTCATTTTTAGTAAGTACTCAGTTGTGTGATTATGCCACAGTTTATCCATTCTACTGTTGATTCCCATTAGATTATTTTCAGGTCAGGGCCATTATGATAATGCTTCTAAGAACAATCCTGTGTATGTTTTTAATGCCATTTCTCTTGAATCTGTATCTTGGAGTCAGATCTTCTGGTCCTAATGTATGTCATCCAAAAATGCTAAGTTGTTTCCCAAAGTAGTTTTTGTTGTTCCATATTTTATTTCTACTAGCAGTATATGGTAATTCCCTTTCCTTTCTTTATATTTCTCCTCAGCACTTACTCCTAGTCTTTTTAAAGTTTTAGCCATTTTTGCTGGTTTAAGTTTGTATTTTCACTGGATACTAATGCTGTTAAGAATCTCACTTTTGGCTCTTTTTATAAGCTATTTTGTGAAGTGATTGTTATTATCACTTGTCCATTTTTCTGTTGGATTGTCTCTGTTTTGATTCATGAAGTTTCTTAATATTGAATCCTTTGTCAGTTTAAATAGATCCCCTACTATTTTCCATTCTGTAATTGCCTAAGGTGCCATTTAAAGTGGTATCTTTTGGTGCAGAGTTGTTTTTATATAGTTATATTTAGCAGTTTTTTCCTTTCTGCTTAGTGCTTTTTGCGTCCTGTTTAAAAAAAAATTCCTTACTTGGGTGTTATGAAGTTGCTATTTTAAATCATTTAGAAGCTTTATTTACTTTTCTTATTTAAGCATGTACTTTACCTGGAGATGACTTTTGTGTATGTATTAAGTCATATTTTAATATTTTTTGATATAGATATCCAGTTGTTCTGGCACCATTTAGAAACAATCAAACAAGACATCAGAAACCTTTCCTATTGCTCTGTAGTAATTCGTGTTCATATATGCATGCTTTGTCTCTGTGCCTCCATCTTGTTACATCAATCTGTTTATCTTTGCACTAATATCACTGCCTTATTTATTGAGTTTAATGTTGACTCAGACTATTCTACAAAGCAAGTCTTCCCACCTTATTTTTTCCATCAGGACTTTTTAGTCTAATTTTTGCATTTCATGTCTAATTTAGAACTATCCTCTCAGGTCTTCCCTCAACCACACCCCCATTTAAAAAAAAATGTTAGATTTATTATTAGATATTTGGTTTTTTAAAATGCTATTATAAGTACTCTTTAATTTTTTTTTGGGGGGAGGGGGAAGCTCACAGAAATTGGGATACTTTAATCAGGGTTTTTTTTTTTTTTTTAAATCAGGAGTTTTATAGCAAAATTTTTTGTGAACAGAATTTTATTCTAGTTCTAAGCCAAATTGTCCAAAGCATCTTTAGCATTTCTAAAGCCTGACAGGTTCTGGACACTACACAAAATAATTGCTTCTAATAATGGTATTTTCCTTTTGCTTTCAAAGAGGGTAGACAAAGTGATTTTTGTGTGTTGTGATAAAAATACATACACATGACCATTTCACTTTAACCCAGTATGGTTGAATAGACCTTTTTTTTTTTTTGCATTTTATCTTTATTTGCATTTACAGTTTTAAGCTAGTTACAGAAAGAGTTGCTTAAATAAAATGGTCTATTGACTGTTTTTTTTAGTTTTAGATTTTTCTTCTTGCCAAACTCTACTTTGCCTTAAATAATTTCTTCTGGTCCCTGGTTATAATGGGGTAGGACTATGACCTAAATAAACATTAAAGTGAAGTACATTATGCAAATTCCAACCTTGTTGCAATGGATATGAAGTATAAAAAGATATTTTGAAATTCTATGAATGTGGAAAGGAAACAAAATACAGTGTAGGCTTAATTCTGCATAGTGGTGTATGTGTGTGAGAGAAAAAATTAGACAGGAACTCTGGAACTTGAGCACTGGAGTAGAGTGTAAGAGAGAAAAGTGTCAAAGAATAATGGTAAAATAAAATACCCTAGAGAATGGAATGATAAAGTAATACTTGAACTGCTTATTTATTTTTCAAAAATTATTATGAATTCAGATTTCAATACTGTGGGAAGACTGATCTTCATTTAATGAAAACTTATGCATTGGAATTTTGTGTGGATGAACTTTCCTAGACCTTAAGAACAATATCCAGAAAGGAAGGAAAAAGAACAAAACCCACATATTTTTGGGGGTAGATAGGCCAGTTCAGTTCAGTTCAGAAGATGAAGCTCCAATACATTGGCCACCTGATGCGAAGAACCGACTCATTGGAAAAGACCCTGGTGCTGGGAAAGACCGAAGGCAGGAGGAGTCATGGATGACAGATTTTGAGTTGGTTGGATGATATCACCGACTCGATGGACGTGAGTTTGAGCAAGCTCTGGGAGTTGGTGATGGACAGGGAAGCCTTGCGTGCTGCGGTCCATGGGGTCACAAAGAGTCAGACATGACTGAGCAACTGAAATGAACCTCACTGAACTTTCCTAGCCCTAAAAGACAATATCCAGAAAGGAAGGAAAAAGAAAAAAAATCCCACCTATATCTGGGGGTAAGTAGACCAGAAAATGTATTGTTTTATGAGTAAATTCTGTGGGACTTATCTGGTGTTCTCAAATTCTTCCTTAATTAGGGTAAAGTTCATTTAAACTGACAAATAACCATAGATCATCTATGTAAATCATACGTAATCTGACTTTCCTACATCATAAATTCTACATCAGGGTTGGTTATAAAGTAGGTACTAATAAATGTATACATGCTTAAAATAATCGTAAGAATTTACCACACATTTCAAAGATTCTGTGACTTTTACCACACATTATATTTGGGGGCTTTGGAGGATTGAACTAGGCACCTAAATGGTATAAATACCACTATTAGTAAGCAATGAAACTGTTTATTTCAAGTTAGTATTTCATAATTCATATTGGTTTTCCATTAACCTTTTTTTCTTAAATTCGTATAGCATCCGGTTAACTATTTTAAAGTGACATTTAGTGCAGTCATAGTTTTGTGCAACCACACCTCTCCAGTTTCAAAACATTTTCATAACACCAGAACAACACACAGCATATCTATTAAGGAATCACTCCCCACTGCCCTCTACACTTGTTAGAAATCAACCCTCAGCAAATCTTTATGGATTTGTTTATTTATGGTATTTCATATAAATGGAATCATTTAATATATGGCTTTCACTTAGCACAATGGTTTCAAAGTTTATCCAAGTTGTAGTTTAATCCTTTTTATGACTGAATGATAATTTCATTGTATGTATGCCTTTTTATATAAAGGACTAAAGCATCTGTGGATTTTGGTATCTGTGATGGCGTCTTGGAACCAATCCCTTGGTAATACCAAGGGACAACTGTACCACAGCTTGTTCATTCATCGAATGCACATTTTGGCTAATTATTAATAATGCTGCTATAAATATTTGTGTACAAATTTCTGTGTGAACCTGTGTTTTCATTTCTTTTGGGTATGTACCTGGGAATGAAATTGCCAGATCACATGGTTATCATATCATGTGCCAGATCTGTGTTTAGCTTTTTGAGGGACTGCAAAACTTTTTTTGACTGTGGCTGCACTGTTGTACATTTTCACCAGCATTGTAGACGTCCTATTAGTCTACATTCTTGTTCAGTTCAGTCACTCAGTCGTGTCCAACTCTGTGACCCCGTGGACTGTAGCCTACCAGACTCCTCCATCCATGGAATTTTCCAGGAAAGAGTACTGAAGTGGGGTGCCATTTCGTTCTCCAGGGGATCTTCCTGGCCCAGGGATCGAACCCTGGTCTCCCACTTTGCAGGCAGACATTTCACTGTCTGAGCCACCAGGGCTTCCCTATCAGATGTATGATTCACACATATTTTCTTTAAGTCTGTGAACTGTCTTAGTGAACAATCACTAAGTTGTATCCACCTTTTTGCAGCCCCATGGACTGCAGCATGCCAGGCTTCCCTGTCCTTCACCATCTTCTGAAGTTTGGTCAAACTCATGTCCATTGTCGGTGATACCATCCAACCATCTCATCCTCTGTCGTCCCCTTCTCCTGCCGTCAATTTTCCCCAGCATTAGGGTCTTTTCTGGTGAGTTGGCTCTTTGGATCAGGTGGTCAGAATATTGGAGCTTCAGCTTCAGCTTCAGCATTATGGATGCCCTTTAATTTTTTCTTGCCTGAATCTTGCCTAATTTAACTTGCCAGTACAATGTTAAATAGCAGTGGGCTTCCTTATCTTGTTTTTGATCTTAGGGGAAACAGTGTTAACTATTGATTTTTCATAAAATTACTTTATCATGTTAGGGAAGCTTCCTTCTGTTCCTAGTTTTCTGAGTATTGTTTTTAGCACAAAAAGCTGTTGAACTTTGTCAGATGCTTTTTGTATGTATATCTATTAATACTATCATATGGTCTCCCTCCCGAAGTTCTATTAATATGATTTATTACACTGATGAAATTGTGTGAGCCATTCCAAGGTAATTCTTATATGGTCATGGTATATAATCCTTTTAATGTGCTGTTGTATGTAGTTTGCTGATATTCTGTGTAGGCTTTTGCATGTATATTCATAAAGAGTATTGTTGTGTAGTGTAGTGTTTTTGTTGTTTTTTTTTTTTTGCCATTGTACTTTTGTCTAGCTTTGGTGTCAGGGTAATACTGCCCTCATAGAACGTGTTAGGAAGTATTTCTTGTTGTAATTTTTGTAGGAGTTTGATAGTATTGGTGTTATTTCTTTTAAAATGTTTGGTAGAATTCACCAGTGAAGCTGGCTTTTCTTTGTCTGGAGGCTTTTGATGATTGATTCTCTTGTTAGAAATATATTGATTTTCTTCTTGAGTTAGTTTTGGTCTGTTTCATTTACATTATCTAATTTGTTGGTGTACAATTGTTCATAGTGTTCTCTTATAGTCCTTTTATTTTCTGTGTGATTGGTAGTAATAGCCTTACTTTCATTTCTGGTTTTAATTATTTGTGTTTTGATTTTTTGTTCTTAATCTAGGTAAAGATTTGTTAAGTTTGTTGATTTTTGTAAGTTGTTTTTCTGTTCTCTATATTTCATTCATCTCTGCTTTAGTCTTTCTTACATCCTTTTTGCTGGCTTTGGGTTTTGTTTGCTCTTCTTTTCCTATTTCATTAAGGTATAAAGTTAGGTTATTGATTTGAAATACTGTTTTTTTAATGTAGATGTTTATAGGTGCTATAAATTACTTTCTGAGCACTGCCTTTGCTATATACAGGTTTTGGTAACTTGTAATTTCATGTTCATTAGTCTCAGGTTATTTTCTGATTTTCTTGCTGATCTATTCTTTGACTTGTTTCTTGTTTAAAAGTGGGTTTATATCGCTAATTTTCCAGTTTTCCTTCTGATATTGATTTCTAGTTTCGTTCTATTTTGGTCCAAGAAGATATGTTGTATATTTCAGTCTGTTTAAATTAATCAAGGATTGTTTTGAAACCTCAACACGTGGTATATCCCAGAGAATAGTCCATGTGTACTTGAGGAGTATATGTTCTTCTGGTAGGTGGAATGTTCTATGTATGTCTGTTACATCTAGTTGACTTATAGTATTGTTTGTGTACTTAATTTTCTTATTGATCTTCTGTCTAGCTGTTCTAGCTGTTGTTTAAAGCAGAATTTTAGAGTCTTCACAACTATTATCATCTGTTTCTCCATTCAGTTCTCAATATTTGCATGTGTTTTTCTGGGCTTTTTTGCTTGCTTATAATCATTATCAATTTTTTTGACCTAAAATCAGTAAATGAACCTGAATAGTTGAGGTGAATTATAAGTTTAATTATAGGTGAATTTATAAAGTTACATTTGCTAATTTTAATAATTTAATTTAATGTTGGCCATTATTGGTTGGAAATAATTTTAATAAGTAGTGATTTTCATTTTAAAAATGTAAAAGAATAGTCAAATTAGGTTTGAATCAATAATTAAAATCTAATTTGTGTAGTAAAACCGTGGGGGCAAAGAAATAGCTCTTCGTATTATATGATGTTAATTAGCTGACTTCATTTGAAGTTTTCAGTGGATAGAAAGAATTGATTTGTTAAATGAGTTCCACAAAAGTAATAGTCACCTTTTATTGAGTGATTGCTATATTCCTAGGACACTGAAAGTTGCAGTATATGATCCATTTTAATCCTCAGAGCATCTTCACAAGACAGGTATTTATCTTTTCTTGGAGACAGTTGATGCTCAGAGAGGTTAGGTATATGTACACAGTGGGGTGGCCGATACCAGCTATTAAGTAGCAGAGGTTGGAGGCACGTTCAGGTCCTTCTGACTCTTTTACTGAGCTGCTTTTAATTATGGGGATACAGTGACTTCTAGGACTTACCTGAAAAAGTAGAAAGAATACGACTTACTCTGGAGAGATTTCCTATAATGAGGCATGGGGTATTGATGTTTTCATTGAAGAAGAGGGTCTTTTTTTTAGACCTTTTGTTTTGTATGGAGTGTAACCCATCAACAGTGTTGTGATAGTTTCAGGTGAACAGGAAGGGGATGCAGCCACTCGTATACTTGCACCCTTTCTCCCCCAGACTCCCCTCCCGTCCAGCCTGCCACATAATACTGAGTAGAGTTCCATGTGCTGTACCATAGGTCCTTGTTAATTATGCATTTTAAATATAGCAGTGTGTACATGTCCATTCCAGACTCCCTAACTCTCTTCCCACATCCTTCTGCCCTGGCAACCATAAATTCATTAAGAGATTCTTTCTTAATAAGGGTTTTATAGCTTTGTACATGTGTAGACATTTGTGGATAGACTAGTGGTGGTGGTGTGTCAGCTAGGGGTTAAAATTTAATCAGGAACCAAAATATTCAAGGATAGAAGTCAGGTTTTTATTTAAAAAGAAGCTTTTAATATATTTCAGACAAATTGGATATTTAAAAAATAAATATATTTAAGGGTTTTTGAAGATGCAATAATTCAAGATAGGGAATGTTACATTTACTTAAAATACTCGAGAAAGCATATCTATGTCCTTTTAAATTGTTTTTTGCAAGACCTTGTGTTGATTTCTTGCAATGCCATTATAAGTAACAGAATCATTAAATCATATATCCTGTAACCGGAAGGGATTTTTGAAGTAATCTGCTTCTGTTATGTCCATTTATCAGATGAGAAAACTGAGTTTGAAAGTTACTAAGGTGAGAAACTCTGTTTGTTTATATGTGCTTGCTGCTGCTGCTAAGTCGCGTCAGTCGTGTCTGACTCCGTGCGACCCCATAGATGGCAGCCCAGCAGGCTCCTCTGTCCCTGGGATTCTCCAGGCAAGAACACCAGATTGGGTTTCATGCGTTGGGTTCTCCAATGCATGAAAGTGAAAAGTGAAAGTGAAGTCACTCAATCATGTCCGACTCTTAGTGACCCCATGGACTGCAGCCTACCAGGCTCCTCCATCCATGGGATTCTCCAGGCAAAAGTACTGGAGTGGGCTGCCATTGCCTTCTCTGTGTATGTGCTTTGCTGTGTCCAGCTCTTTGTGATCCCATGGACTGTAGCCCACTAGGCTCCTCTGTCCATGGAATTTTCCAGGTAAGAACGCAGGTATGGGTTGCCATTTCCTACTCCAGAGAGAGACCCAGTTTTGTGATACATTTGCCTTAAGTTCCCTTGGTGCTTAGTTGCTCAAGATTAGGAATGGAAGATAGCATGAGTATCTAGAAATCATTTTCTGTAATTGCCAGTTCTAGACAAAGCTTTCTAGACAGGGAGGAAGAAAAAGTTTGGGAGGTATGCCAGTAAGGAGAGAAGGTGGAAGGACATTGTCACATTTTAATCATGTAGAAGAATATCAAAGAAAGGGAAGAATAAACTATTATTTTTCAACAATTAGGCTGTTTTGAATCTTCTAAAGTAAATTTATAGGTATTAGCAGACAAGAGGAAGAATTGGAGGCCTGTTGCATGGTAACAAGCATAGAATTTTGAAGGTGGTCATATGTAGACAAGATGTGGCTACTTAGTAGGTCCCTCCTTATTTCTTAGTATTGATCAAACCTATTGATTAATCTATTACTTTAACTATTCTTGTTCCTCTGAAAGTACTTTTCTTTAAGAGAATCACGGATGTGAATACTTAAAGATTATGAATCACAGCCTTGTATATTTTAATTCAGTGATTATCAGTGTAGTGTTTGGGGTTATATAACATTAGATGTGTCTAGGGAAGATTTTTGGAAAGTATATACCTATTTATAATTCTCTTTGGTAAATCAGAATGTACAAATGTAGGGTCAGAATAAAGAGGAAGATACTATTTATATTTTGGGAGAAGCTACCCGTGTGATTATTCTGCATCAGCCTCCTACCTTCTCTCTGAAAAGAGGGTTGAAAAAGTTAAAATCTTCTGTCAAAGACAGGAATTTGGAGAAATCTGAATTTGGAATTGATAGAGCTTTAAAATAAGGATGAGTTTTAAAATACGTCTATTTAACTGAATATGTTAATGCTGAAACTGAATTGATGTTTTGACTAGGAGATATGACACCAAATGATGTGTCACAGAGGAAGACTTCTTCAGTTATCTTTAGAAATACAATTAGAAGAGTTCAGTGGCAAATCGCAGACAAATGAAATTTGGGTCCCAAGTGAACTACATACATTAGCAGAATGAAGAATGACTTTTTAATTTACATTTTTAAAAAGCTTATTTATTGTTAATTGAAGGATAATTGCTCTACAATGTTGGTTTGATTTCGGCTATACATCAGCATGAATCAGCCACACATGTATGAATGTCGCCTTCCACCTCCCAGCATTTCCCACCCCTGTAGGTTGTTACTGAGCCCCAGTTCAAATTCCCTGAGTCATAGAGCAAAGTTTTGATGCCTGTCCAGTATACATATGGTAGTGTATATGCTTCCATATTACTCTCTCATTTATGTTTTTTTAGTTAAAAAATCAGTTTAGCAAATAAATCATGGAATTATCATGTGACAGGCTCTGTTCTAGATAAATCAGGAAACAAAGATTACAAAGATCCCTATCATAAAGAAAGTTACATTTCAATTTGAGGAGGAGGGCACAGTGTAGACAATAGCTGAACATAAGTAAATAGATTAAGTGGTAAGTACTCTTCTAAAAGAAAAAAGTAGAGCGGAGTAAGGAGATTGAGAGTGTTAAGAGGTGGAATGTTGAAATTTGTATTAGGATGGTAGGAGTAAAACTATTAAGAACCAGACCAGAAGACCTAAATTATCTGGTATAGATATTTAATGGTAGGGAAAGTTAACTTAGCAGATACTTGGTGGTGATGTCAGTGTTCAGTTAAGTCGCTCAGTTGTGTCCAACTCTTTGCCACTCCATGGACTGCAGCAGACAAGGTTTCCTTGTCCGTAACCAACTTCCAGAGCTTGCTCAAACTCATGTCCATCGAGTTGGTGATGCCATCCAACCGTCTCATCTTCTGTCATCCCCTTCTCCTCCTGCCTTCAATCTTTGCCAGTATCAGGGTCCTTTCCAGTGAGTCAGTTCTTTGCATCAGGGGGACAAAGGATTGGAGTTTCAGCTTCAGCCTTTCAATGAATACTCAGGGCTGATTTCCTTTAGGATGGACTGGTTAGATCTCCTTGCAGTCCAAAGGACTCTCAAGAGTCTTCTCCAGCACCACAGTTCAAAAGCATCAATTCTTTGATGCTCAGCTTTCTTTATAGTCCAACTCTCACATCCATACATGACTACTGAAAAAACCGTAGCTTTGATTAGATGGACCTTTGTTGGGAAAGTAATGTTTCTGCTTTTTAATATGCTGTCTAAGTTGGTCATAGCTTTTCTTCCAAGGAACAAACATCTTTTAATTTCATGACTGTAGTCACCATCTGTAGTGATTTTGGAGCCTGAGAAAATGAAGTCTGTCAGTGTTTTCCATGGTTCCCCATCTCTTTGCCATGAAGTGATGACTGGATGCCTTGGTCTTTGGTTTTTGAATGTTGAGTTTTAAGCCAGCTTTTTCACTCTCCTCTTTTACTTTCATCAAGAGGCTCTTTGTTTCCTCTTGGCTTTCTGCCATAAGGATGGTATTGTCTGCATGTCTGAGGTTATTTGTATTTCTCCTGGCAATCTTGATTCCAGCTTGTGCTTCGTCGAGTCCGACATTTCCCATGCTGTACTCTGCATAGACGTTAAATAAACTGGATAACAAAGTACAACCTTGATGTACTCCTTTCCCAATTTGCAACCAGCCCCTTGTTCCATGTCTGGTTCTAACTGTTGCTTCTTGATCTGCATACAGATTTCTCAGGAGGCAGGTAAGGTGGTCTGGTATTTCCATCTCTTTAAGAATTTTCCACAGTTTGTGGTGATCCACACAGTCAAAGTCTTTGGCATAGTCGATGAAGCTGAAGTAGATGTTTTTCTGGAACTCTCTTGCTTTTTTCTATGATCCCACAAATGTTGGCAATTTGATCTCTGGTTAGTCTGCCTTTTCTAAATCCAACTTGAACATCTGGGAGTTCTTGGTTCACATACTGTTGCAAGCCTCGCTTGGAGAAATTTGAGCATTACTTTGCTAGCTTGTGAGATGAGTGCAGTTGTGCAATCGTTTGAACTTTCTTTGGCATTGCTTTTCTTTGGAATTGGGATGAAAACTGACCTTCCAGTCCTGTAGCCACTGCTGAGTTTTCCAGGGTTGTTGGCATATTGAGTGAAACACTTTCACAGCATCACCTTTTAGAATTTGAAATAGCTCAACTGGAATTCCATTACCTCCACTAACTTCGTTCATAGTGATGCTTCCTAAGGTCCACTTGACTTTGCATTCCAGGATGTCTGGCTATAGGTAGTGATCCCACTCTTGTGGTTATCTGGGTCATGAAGATCCTTTTTGTATAGTTCTGTTATTCTTGTCACCTCTTAATATCTTCTGCTTTTGTTAGGTCCATCTGTTGTGCCTATCTTTGCATGAGATGTTCCCTTGGTGTCTCTAATTTTCTTGGAGAGCTCTCTAGTCTTTCCCATTTTATTGTCTTCCTCTATTTCTTTGCATTGACCACTGAGGAAGGCTTTCTTATCTCTCCTTGTTATTTGAACTCTGCATTTATGAACAGTATGAGAAGGCAAAAAGATATGACACTGAAAGATGAACTCCCTAGGTCGATAACCAAAGCGAACAAAAACGCCCCATTTTGGATGTGACTGGTGGTGAAAGTAAAGTCTGATGCTGTAAAGAATAATATTGTATAGGAACCTGGAATGTTGGGTCCATGAAACAAGGTAAATTGTAAGTGGTCAAACAGGAGATGGCAAGAGTGAGCATCAACATTTTAGGAATCAGTGAACTAAACTGTACTGGAATGGGCAACATACAATTCAGATGACCATTATATCTATTACTGTGGGCAAGAAATGAAGTAGCACTCAGAGTCAGCAAAAGAGCTCAAAATGCAGAACTTAGGTGCAGTCTCAAAAGTGACAGAATAGTCTCTGTTCGTTTCCAAGGCAAACCATTTGATACCATGGTTCCCAAGTCTGTGCCCCAACCACTAATGCTGAAGAAACTGAAGTTGAATGATTCTGTGATGACCAACAAGACCTTCTAGAACTAACACCAAAAAAAGATGACCTTTTCCTCATAGGGGACTGGAATACAAAAGTAGGAAGTCAAGAGATACCTGGAGCAACAGGCAAGTTTGGTCTTGGAGTACGAAATGAAACAGGGCAGAGACTAACAGAGTTTTGCCAAGAGAACACACTGGTCATACCAGACATCCTCTTCCAACAACACAAGAGGCAATTCTACACCTGGACATCACCGGATTGTCGATACCGAAATCGGATTGATTATATTCTTTGCAGCCGAAGATGAAGAATTTTTATACAGTCAGCAAAAATAAGACCTGGAGCTGACTGTGGCTCAGATCATGAACTCCTTATTGTAAAATTCAGACTTAAATTGAAGAAAGTAGGGAAAACCACTAGACCATTCAGGTATGACCTAGATCAAATCCCTTATGATTCTACAGTGGAAGGGACAAATAGATTCAAGGGATTAGATCTGATAGAGTGCCGGAAGAACTATGGACGGAGGTTTGTGACATTGTACAGGAGGCAGTGATCAAAACCATCCCCAAGAAAAAAAATGCAAAAAAGGATGTCTGAGGAGGCCTTACAAATGTAACTGAGAAAAGGGAAGCTAAAGGCAAAGGAGAAAAGGAAAGATGTCAGTGTAGGAAGTTGCATAAAACAAACCAGGAGTTTGGGAAAGATTTCTATACTAGAAATATAAAATTGAGATAGTTTAGGTCTTTAAATCTGTAAAATTACCTCGGCAGAGACTAGTCATAGGTAGGGAAGAGCCTTAGGGTGGTTTTGCACTGCGGTATGTACTCAACGGTTGGGGGGAGAGGTGTGTGTGCCTGCCCAGCAGTGTTTGATTCTTCGCGACTCTCTGGGCTAGCCCTCCAGGTTTCTCTGCTCATGGAATTTCCCAGGCAAAAATACTGAAGTCGGTTGCCCTTTCCTCTTCAAGGGAGCTTCCAGACCCAGGGATTGAACTGCGTCCTGTGTCTCCTGCATTGTCAGGCAGATTCTTTCACCATTGAGTCACTTGGGAACCCGGGGAAGGAGAGGAGGATCCAGTAAAGTTGTTACCAGCAAAGGAGAACAGCTAGAAAAGTAAGGTAATCCAGAAGTCAACAAACATTTTAAATTAAATTTTTGTGCTGCTGATAGGTCAAGTTAAGATGAAGACTGAATACTGACTGTTAGGTTTAGCAAAAAGGAGTTACTGGTGACTTTGGCTGACTCTTGATGGTGTAGTGGAGGAAAAGTCTTACAGAAAAGTGAGTTTAAAATACAAAAACCACTACAATATTGTAAAGTAATTAGCCTCCAACTAATAAAAAAAAAAAGAATGCACACTTAAAAAATAAAGAACTGAATGAGCAATGTTGGAAATAGCAAGTACAGATAATTAAAATGGGCTCCAGAGATTTTTATTATTTAATTAAAATTTTATTTTTGATGTGGACTCTTTTTAAGTCTTTCTTGAATTTGTTACAGAATTGTTTTTGTTTTATTTGATGTTATTTTTGACCCTGAGGTGTGTAGGATCTTAGCTCCATGACCAGGGAACCAACCCACATTCCCTGAATTAGAAGGAAAAATCTTAAACCACTGGACCACCTGGGAGATCCCTGGTGAAGGTGTTTAAAAGAAAATGCAAATTCGTTTCTGTGCTGAGGTGAATGATCAATTAGTATGTGAAAAATTGATGTTGGAAAAATTTTGAGAAATTGTGGGAATATATCCTTGACAAGTTCACTGGAGGGAGGCAAGTCTGTGGGCGTAGGTGCCAGTGAGTGGGTAAATGAAGGGTTTTTGGCTTGTGGAAGTTTTCTAATAATTTCAGTTGTTTTCTGTGAAAGGGGAAGCTGAGCAAAGATGGGAAACGGCATGTTGTAGGATTGAAGAGAGATTTAGTATGGGTGTGTGTAAAATGGTTGTCTAGGACAGTGGGAAATAAAGTGCTCATTATTTAATTTTTTTCAGAACTATATAGAGTATGAAAATTACCATTCACTTTTTTATCTGCCTCCCTTCCGTAACTGCTGTTAATAGTTTTCTCTGTATCCTTTCATACCTTTTTTCTAGCTATTTAAAAATATGTTCACACACACACACACACACTCTCTCTCTCTCTCTCTCTCTCTCTCTCTTAACAAAATGTAGCTGAGCTGAGTAATGTTGAATAGTACCAGTTATGTGTCCATGTCCTAACCTCTGGAACCTGTTGTGCATGTGACTTTGAAAGAAAGGGTCTTTGCAGATGCAATTAAGGATCCTGAGGCAAGATCATCTTGGATTAGGGTGGAACTTAAATCCCAATAGCAAATATCCTTAGAAGAGAAGAGAGGAGAAGACACAGAAGCAGACATGTGAAGTCAATAAGTATGGGGAGAAGGTGACAGGAAGATGGAAGCAGAGGGTTAGTCCACAAGCCAAGGAACACTAGGAGCCAGCAGAAACTGGAAGAGGCAGGGAAGAATTTTCCTCTAGAGCCTTTGTGTGAGCATATGGAAATATAATGCAATTGTTGTAAAAGAACAAAATCTATCCTTCTTCAGTAGCTGTATGTTTCTGTCAAATTTCTAGAAGATCTGCCAAATATGCCCTCCTGAAAGATTGTTTTAATATATATTCCCATCTTCAGTTTGAGCATTGCTTACACTAACACTGTATATTAAGAATCTAATTTCTCTTATCTAATGGGTAAAAATTAGTATATTGTTTTGCTTTCCTCTAATTGCTAGTGAATTAAATATTTTGTTATGCTCAGCCACTTGTAAGGCTGCCTAACAATACTTTTCTTTTGTTTAAAAGAAAATAGCTAAGTATAGTAAACTTCAAGTATATTTTTAAGAGACAAATGTATAATCTTCTTTTGTTTGAAGTTGACAGTTATCTTCCTTTATTAGTTTAATAAAAGGTAATAATAAGCCTAACATGACATAAAATGCTGAAAAAGAAGGGAGGGCAGAGTTGGGGGAGGCGGCTTTGAAACCTTTGAAGACAAAAGTAGAATCTTGTAAATGTAGTTTGGTATGTTGAAATCGTATAAAATACAGGTAAGCCTGCATATAATGAAATTGTTTTAACTCACAGAAATCTGGTAGTTTGTAAGTATTAGAAAACCACTTTTGTTATGAACTGTATGTAATTCTCACCACTTAAAATCATGAGTTCTTGGTACAACTTCTCACACCACTCTTCTTTGAGCCCTATTCCTAGATTTCATTTTTCTTTGTTTGTATTTCACGTAAAGCATGACATTGGTCTCTCATAATAAGAATCCTGTATGTTATGAAAATCAAATCATCATCATGATTTTAATTACTGAAATTAAATATATTCAGAGCATCTTAGGTTATTTAAATGAAGAGAATTAAAGGAGAAAGACTCCTGTTGTCATAAACAGAAAATATGACTAGTGAATTAGATTGCAGTTTGATCCCCATTCTGAAATTAAGAAATGAGTTACTTAATCAAGAAATTCCTATATTAATTACCTCTTCCAGCACTGAAGATTTGATTGCTCCTTTGGTTTTTCTCTTAACTAAGTCTTCTACTGTTATGATAGATTGATGTCTGTTGATTCATAGGTCTGTGAAAGGTGGCCCAGATTCAGTGTGCTCTGTCTTAAGTTACTGTTCTAATTTAGTTATTTAGTTCAGAATATAAATTTTGTGAATTTTGTTCAATTTTTGAAAAAATTTTAATTGTCAGTTTACCTTTTCTTACACTTGGTCAGAGGAAATAGGATGAAAAATGACAGATTGTCATAAAGTTAAGAAAAGCTCAACAAAACTTTGGAAATGGTGCATGATGAGGCAAGTCAACAACATTTAGGAATGAAAGAGTTCTTGGTGGTTTTTTTTTTTTTTTTTTGCTGTGATCATAGTTATGAAGGACCCTGGAAAACATTGAAGGCAGTGAAGAGCACCAAGCCGTATAATCAAGTGATGAGGAGAAAATGCAGTTGACTGATTTTCTAATTTGGAACAAATTTTGGTTATGTGGATGAAAAGAAAAACACTCTTGTATTTCTTCTCTTCTCTGCTACAATATTGAAGACTCGCTACCCAGATGTATTGGTTATCCAAACATCAAGCAATTCCATGTCACCAGCTGGGTATCCCAAAATTTTAGTCAATTCTGAAATTTTACCTGGGGTTAGCATCAGATCACACAAGTAAAAGACTTAATCCCATAGGACCAAAGCCCACCACCTCTCCTCCCACAGACATACGGATACACATGCACATATCTCAGATACCAGTAACTAACCCAAGTTGTTACTCATGCTTCTGACCAACTGGCTGTCAGTGGAGGTTCCTACACCTTCCTCCTCGGGGGTGATTAGTGTGCTCTAATGGCTTATGGAACTGAAGATAGTGGTCTATTTACTAGAGTATGGGTTTATTATAAAAGGATACAACTCAGGAACACCTGGTGGAAGAGGAGGTATAGAGCCAGGTGTGGGAGAAGAGGCATGGCACCCCCACCTCCATGGGTTCCCAACCCAGAAGCTCTCTGAGCTTCCTTTTGGCTTTCTATGGAGATTTCATTGCACAGGCATAATTGGTAACTCATTGATCATTGGTGATTAGTTAATCTCCATCCTTTCTTTTCTCACTTCCTTGGAGGCCAGGGGATAGGGTTTAAAAGTCTGACCTTCTTCTTACAAAGTACAGTACAACAGTGGATAAACAATCAGACACAGAGTGCCTTAAGTATATGAATAAATGGTTATCTCAGCAGAGACATTATCTCCCTATAAAATTAAGTAGGCTAGTGAGACATTAAAAGGAGACATTTTTAATAGGAGCAATGAAGATGGTTTGATCTTGCCAGTAAGACAGCTGGTTAGCAAATAGCACTAGTATCAAAGTATTTCCAGTGTGAGCAAAATAGGAAACTATTTTGATTCTTGACTGTGAAGCAAGTATGGTTGAATTGTTAGATACAGAATCCCAGGAATGGAAGATTTTTGCTTAAGAGTCTCCATGGGAACAACATTCTGCCAGCATTTATTCTCATACCTTCTAAAATGAATTTAGATTATAGAAGGTAAATCACAGAAGATTTTTACAAAGAATAACCCCAGTTTTATAGGAAACTCTACATTCCTTAAGCAATGATTGCCTGTCTTTTTATATAGATTAAAATAACATCAAAACAAAAAAAGTGTGTTCTCCACAAACTTGTTTACTGCTTTATGATATGAAACAGAATTCCAGGAAGACAAAATGACAGGTTCAGGAAGTAAGGGATCATCTTAAGGAGAATTACTTTGCAACTATTTGTTTCAGGAATCAGTGGGTCTTAAAGTGGGGTTCAATCACTGATCTTTAGCAATGAATAAAATAGCATTGAAAAGCAGGAGAATATAGATTTATGTCTTGACTTACTTGATTTTTTGGGATAAATACCTCCTTTAGTCACAGTTTGCTGTTCTATAAATTGATAATGCTTCTTTTTAATGGGACTGAGAGAATGTATCTCAAAGTGATTAGTAAACTGTTAGATATATCTATCTATATATATGTGTGTATATATATGTTTTGTTAAAGATTGTAAATGGAAAGCCAGGGGAAAGTGGGGAAAAAAGGAAAAGAAATGTCAAAAAGTTGAGTCTTATAATATTAAAACCCAATAAAATTTTATCTTTGTTTTTAAGTTTTACAAAGAGTATTTAGCGCTAAAATGAATTTTTAATAGCCAAAAGTTAATAGTGGGCTCACCTATCATTTGTGTTTCTTCATTATTTTTCTTCAAGTGTATAAAATTAATCTGAAACAGACAGAGCCTGTATTAGTGCTAAAGTTTGATAATCATCAGATCTTCTGTAGTTATAATGTGTATTTCATTGAAAAATGTGATTGTGGATATCTCACTTGTGCCAAATGTACCTCACATTTATTTGCTTAAATATTTTTTGTGTAGCCTAGCTTCTCTAAATATATGCTTTAACTCCTCTATTAAACAAGATACAGATCTTGGGGATGCAGTCAGGATGAGGAAATTTTGGTCTCTTCATTTTCTATTTCTCTTTGCTGCATAACTCTAGATTTTAAAATGTCTGGATTGTGTCTGATTTCAGAATGTTCAAGTAGATGAGTTTTAGCAGTAATAAAAAAGTACAGTATATTGTGGTAGTGTGTTGTAGTCATTATTTGTGATGAATGATTGTTTTTTTTAATTGTGGATCCTTAGGCTACTGACATTAGAAATGACTAGAGTGCTTGTTAAAAATCTGACCTCTGATTCCAACCCAAGACTTACTGAATCAAAATAAACCTTAGTTACACATGGAAATTACCTGGGAAGATTAAAAAAATTCGAGATGACTGGACCCCACCCTCAGAAAATCTGATTTAATGCATCTGGAGTCCTGGTTAGGGGTTCTTAATAACAGTGTTAGAATTACCTGTAGGGCTCTTCTGAGTTTGTTAGATCCCAAACTGAGAATTTGTGTTTCAGCTGGTTATGTTTGAGGTCTGATAGTTTGCAGTTCTAAGAAGTTCTCAGGTGGTACTGATGCCAGTCCAGGGACTACACTTTGAGAACTGTACTCTGAGGTTATGAACTACTTGTTTTGGAGGATATGCAATATTAAATGAGGAAGCTTAGTCCATAAGGAACATAGGAATTATAATAATTTCAAAGTAAAAAGTGTTATGTGGTAAACTCTGTATTTTAATTTGTAAATAAGAAAGATTATTACTGTATTCATTATATTCCTAAATCTGAAACCTTTAAAGTTTTTAGATGAAATGAAAAAATCCCAAATATTATTAATAACGTGTGTGTGCTCAGTTGTTCAGTCATGTCTGACTCTTTGCAACCCCAGACTTGTGGCCCACCAGGCTCCTCTGTTCATGAGATTTTCCTGGCAGGAATACTGGAGTGGGTTGCCATTTCCTCCTCAAAAAAAAATATCCTCTGATGTTGAAGAAAGCAAATTTTTCTCTCTCATGTCAGGTTTATTGAGGTGGAATTTACATAAAGTAGAAGTTACTCTTTCCTGAGTTTTGACAAATGCATTAACTGTGAAACTATCAGAATAAAAATATAGAAGAGTTGTAACTATTCTCTCATGCAACTGTGTAGTTGCCTGTTTTTCCAACCCCATACCTTGGCAACCACTGATCTCCTTTCTCATCTTATAGTTCTGCTGCTTTAAGAATGTCATGTAAATGAAATCACCTATTCTGGTTTCTTTCATTAAGCAGAATGCATTTGAGATTCATCCTTGTTGTTCCATTTATCAGTACTTCCATTTCTTTCTTTCTTTTTGTAAGAGCACTTTAGGTTTACAGCAAAATTAAGCTGAAAGCGTAGAGAATTCTTGTATAGCGACGACCCCCCTATTCTCAGCTGATCTGACAACAGAGTGGTTCACTAGTTACAATCAATGAACCTACATCGACATGTCATTATTACCCAAAGTCCATAGTTTACATTAGGGTTCATTTTATTGTTAATTTTTTGAGTTTGACAAAAATGTAATGACATGTATCGACCATTATAGTATTAAACAAAATAGTTTCATTGCCCTAAAAAAACGTGTTATGCCTGTTTATCCCTTCTATCCCCTTAATCCCTGGCAGCTACTTTTACTGTCCTCCATGATTTAGCCTTTTCCAGAATGCCATTTAGTTGAAATCATACAGCATGTAGTGTTTTCAGATTGGCTGCATCACTTAAAAATATGTATTTAAACTTTCTCCATGTCATTTCATGACTTGATAGCTCATTTTCTTTTTATCACTGAATAACGCCACAGTTTATTCATTTGCCTGCTGAAGGACATCTTAGTTGCTTCTAAGTTTTAGCAGTTAGGAATAAAACTGCTCTAAACATCTGTGTGTATATTTTTATGTGAGCACAAGTTGCTAATTCATTTACATAACCTTCAAGGAGTGGAGTTGCTGTATCGTATGGTAAAGGTATGTTAGTTTTGTAAGAAACTCCCCTACTGTCTTTCACGTTGTTATACCTGTCAGCAGTATAAGAGAGTTCCTGATGCTCTACATCCTCAACAGCATCTGATAGTCAGTGTTCCAAACTGACTATTTTGAGAGATGTGTGTTGTTGAGTATCTTTTTATATGCCATCTGAGTATCTTCTTTTTGGTGAGATATTTAGGTCTTTTGCCCATTTATAAATTGAATTGTTTATCTTACTGTTAAGTGCTAAGAGTCCTTTGTATATTTTAGGTAACGGTCATTATTAGATATATTGTTTATATACATTTTTTTCTCAGTCTGTGAATTTGCTGCTTCTCTTGGCAGTGTCTTTGGCAGTGGAAAAGTTTTTAATTTATTAAAGTCCAACCTAATTTTTTCCTTTTATAAATCATGCCTTTGATGTAGTATCTAAAAAGTTCTCTCCAGATCCAAGATCATCTGGATTTTTCTCCTATGTTATCTTCTAAGATTTTTATGCATTTTAGATACAGGCCTGTCATCTATTTTATATTCATTTTTGTGAAGAATGTAAAATCTTTGTCTAGCTTTTTTTTTTTTTTTGGCATGTGAGTGTCTCTTTGTTCCAGCACCCTTTGTTGAAAATGTTTATTTTCTTCTCCGTTGTATCACCCCTTGCTCCTTTGTCAAAGATAAGTCGACTAAATTGGTGTGGGTCTATTTCTGGGCTCTCTGTAATGTTTTCTTAATCTAGTTATCTGTTCTTTTGTCACCATCACACTGCTTTGATTACTGTAGATTCAAAGAAAGTTTTAAAGTTGAGTGGTTTTAGTCCCCCTGAATTTTTTTTAATATTGTGTTGGTTCATAATTGGAAAAGACACGTATACCCCAGTGTTCATTACAGCGCTGTTTAACAATAGCTAGGACATGGAAGCAGCCCAGATATCCATCAGCAGATGAATGGATAAAGAAGTTGTGATGTATAAATACACAATGGAATATTACTCAGCCATAAAAAGCAACAAGTTTGAGTCAGCTCTAGGGAGGTGGATGGACCTAGAGCCTGTTGTATAAAGTTAGTCAAAAAGGGAAAAACTCATATTGTACATTAATGTGTACATGTGGAATCCAGAAAAATGGTACTGATGAATGTATTTGCAGGGCAAGAATAGAGGCACCGACATAAAGAACACTCTTGTGGACACAGCAGGGGAAGGAGAGGGCGGTTCGTGTTGAGAGAGTAGCATGGAAGTATATACATGACCATGTTTAAACTGGATAGCGAGTGGGAGGTTGCTGTACAACACGGGGAGCTCAGTCCAGTGCTGTGACAGCTCAGAGGGCTGGGCTGGGGTCAGGGTGGAGAGGTTTAAGAGGGGGTCATACGTATACTCATGGCTGATTCATGTTGTTGTATGGCAGAAACCAACACAACATTGTAAAGCAGTTATCCTCCAATTAAAAGCTAAAAAATACTGTGTTGGTTTTTCTGTCTTTTGCCTACCTGTATAAGCTTTAGAACCAGTTTGTGATATACATAATGTAACTTGTTGATTTTGATTGGGATTGTGTTGAATCTATAGCTCCACTTTGGAGGAACTGACATTTTGGCAATGTTTTCTATTCATGAACATGGAATAGCTCTCCATTTACTTAATTCTTGGGTTTCTTTCATTAGTTTCATCATTATTAGTTTTCCTCGTATAGATCTTATATATAACTTTTTAGATTTAGCTGAAGTATTTCATTTTTTGGTGTTGATCCAAATGGTGTTATGTTTGCATTTTTTGATGTTGATACAAATTGCACTTGCTCATTGCTGAAATACAGGAAAGCAATTGACTTTTGTATGTTAACCTTGTATCCTGCAACCTTGCTATAATTGCTTATTATATAGGAATTTTTTTGTCTATTCATTTAGATTTTCTGCATAGACAATCATGTCATCTATGAATAAAGGCAGTTTTATTTCATCTTTTCCAATCCATATATCTTTTATTTCCTTTCCATGTTTAATTACATTAGCCACAGTGATCATGGGACATCTTTGACTTGTTCCTGATCTTAGTGGGAAAGCTTCTGTTTTCTCAACATTAAAGAATGAAATTAGCTGTAGGCTTTTTTTTTCTTTTATTATGTTCAAGTACATGTAAAATGTACCATCTTGATTTTTAAGTGCACATTTCAGTAGTGTTTAGTACTTCATATTGTTCAATCAATATCAGAATTCTTTCCATCTTGCAAAATGAAAACTCCATACTGGTTTAAACAACTTTGTATTTCTCACTCTTCATAGCCCTTGGCAGCCACCATTTTACTTTCTGTATCTATGAATTTGACTACTCCAGGTACCTCATATAAGTGGAATCACATACTATTTGTCTTTTTGTGACTAGTCTATTTCACTTAGCATAGTGACCTTGGTTCATTCATGTCATAACATGTGTCAGTCTTTTTTAAGGCTGAATTATTTGTATAATGTATAATTACATGTATATATAGTTTTTTTTTTTTTATCCATTCATCCATCAGTGTACACTTGCATTGCTTCCAGGTACTATTCTGAATAATTCTGTTCTGAATGTGGATATACATGTATCTCTTTGAAGTCCTGTTTTTAATTGTTTTTGGTATACACTCAGAAGTGGAATTACTGGATCATACATTTCTTCTTTAATTTCTTTAAACAACTTTTTGTAGTTTTTAGTATATAAGGCTTTTGCTTTCTTTGTTGTATTTGTTAAGTATTTTATTTTCAGTTTTTCAATTTTATTTTTTATTTTATTGACTTGTGGTTGATTTACAGCATTGTGTTAGTTTCTGGTATATAGCAAAGTGGTTCAGTTAAAATACACACACAAACACACACATAAATTTATATATTTATTTTTTACATTCTCTTCCACTATAGGTTATAACAAGATACTGAGTATAGTTCTCTATGTTTACATAGTAGGTCCCTGTTGATCATCTATTTTATATATAGAAGTTTGTATATTTTAATCCAGAACTCCTAATTTATCCCTCACTTTGGTAACCATAAGTTTGTTTTCTTTGTGAATCTAATTCTGTTTTGTAAATTCATTTGTATCATTTTTTTAGATTACACATATAGGCAATGTTACATGATATTTGTCTGGGTTACTTATAACAATCTCTGTGTTCATCCATGTTGCTGCAGATGGCGTTTCTTTCTTATGGCTGGGTAGTATTCCATTGTGTTTGTATGGGGGGGTGGGGATGTACGCACATCCGTTCACTTGTCAATGGACACGGAGGTTGTTTCCATGTCTCAGTTATTATAAATGGTGCTCTAGTGGATATTGCAGTGTGTGTTTCTTTTCAAATTATGTTTTCCTTTGGATATATGCCCAGAAGTGGGGTTGCAGGATCATACGTTAGCTGTTTGTAATTTTTTAAGGATTAAGTATTTTATTTTTGATGACATTATAAATGAAATTATTCATTTTCAGATTGTTCTTGTTTATTATATGGAAGCACAGCATATATTTGTTTATTTTTTAATCATACAGGTTTGCTAAATTTTTAAAATTAATGCTAAACTTTTTCTGTGTGTGTGTAATCTTTAGGATTTTCTGCATGTAATATTATATGATCTACACATAGTTTTATTTCTTTTCCTATTTGAATGCCGTTTCTTTCTTTTTCTTGCCTGATTGTTGCGGTTTCTAATACGGTGTTGAAAAGAAGTGGTGAAAGTAGGCATCCTTAGCTCCTTCCAGATTTTAGAGAAAAGCTTTCAGCCTTTCACTATTACTTAACTGTGAATTTTTCATATATTGCCTTTATCATTAAAAAGATGATTTCCTTCTATTTCTAGTTTGTTGTTTTTAATCTGAAATGGTGTCACATTTTGTAAAGTGCTTTTTCTGTATTGCTTGAGATGATTATGTAATTTTTTCCCCTTTGTTCATTAACGTGCTGTGTAGTATATTGATGGATTTCAATATGTTGATCCATCCTTGCTTTCTAGGAATAAATCCCATTTGGTTAAGGGGTATAATTCTTTCAGTATGCTATTGTTTAGTTCAATCTTGAAATATTTTAAAAAATAAAGTTATTTTTGTTTATATAATGATAGTCTTAGTAAATGACAATAGGCTATGTTTATTTTATACAGAGTTTGTATAGTATGGTATTTCAGTTCTTATTTTTGACCTCATGTTTATATACTGCCTTGCTTGGATTATACCTGATTTAAGGGAGTATATTGTTTTCCCTAAGGCTACAGACAGAATTTCACATATGAAAGCTGCTCATTTAAGTCATACAGTTAAATATTGGTGAGTTTGATACAGTTTTCAGTTCTAGTATAAAAGAGGCATATTTTGCAATTAGGGTATAGATATGTTGCTATTTTGTAATGTTCTGAACTGTAATTCTCAGATTAATGTATTTTAAGTCAAAGAGATACTATAATTTTTGTTCTTCAGTCACCAAGTCATGTCCGACTCTGCAACCCCATGGACTACAGCTTGCCAGGCTTCCCTGTCCTTTGCTATTTTCAGGAGTTTGAATGATTTTATTTTCCTCTGTATAATTCAGTTGATAGTTACGCATATTTATATATTTTTACCATGCAAAAAATCAAATTTTTGTGTGTGTTAAAACAGGCAATGCTTAGTTTAGTTTTCCTTATTATATATAATTCTTTAATCCTTATATTGGGCAAAATTTGCATCTTGATTATCTACTTAAAATTAAAAATATTCAATTCATATAGATTTTACATTAAGACATGAAAATTTATCCCCGTCACTATTCTTTTTGGCTTAGCTCTCAACTTTTCCTTCATTCTGTGTAAATACCATAGTATCTATTGCTCCATATTTATCTCTCTTCATATTATCTTATACAGATATTTGTATTCCCAGTTCAATGTCAGGTTTAAAAAGGTGGGATCATTATGTATACTTTCTGCATCCTTTCTGTTTTCATTAATAGTACCTTAGAGAAATCCCCCATCCAGAGGGTAACTTTGCTATCCATTTGAAGTGTAACTCTAATTCATTGTTTTTGTGACTTCAAAAGAGTGCTTAACTGTGTGTTGTATAAAATTTATTTAATCATTCCCACATTTATGGAAATATTGTCTTTCTAGTTCATTGTCATTTTAAACAGTATTGCATCTTTGAATATGTCCTTTCTTCCAGATGGTTTTATTTCTTTGGGATAGATTTCCAGAAGTAGAATTGCTGGGTTGAAGGGTTTTTATATTTTTTATTTAAGTAGATGTTGCCAAATTGCTTTTTACCAAAATTTTCCATGAGCATTGTGTGATAATACTCTTTCTCCTACACCTCTGCCAGGAGTTGGGGCTATAGCTTTTTAAACCTTTGCCAGTCAAGTAGGTGTAATGTTCATTTCATTGTTATTTCTAATTTGAATTTCCCTGAGTACTAATGAGTTTGGACATCTTTTTTTTTATCTGTGAGCATTTGATTTTCCTCTTTTGTGAATTGTTCTTTTGATACCCTTTTTGCCCAAATTCTGTTTGGGTTGTTTGTCTTTTTCATTTGGTAAGAGCTCACTGTGTCTTAATACATTAATATATTACCTCTGTTGCAGATGTTTTTATTTCTCCCCAGGTACAAAAAGCTTTTTATGCGAATCCCTTTATACTTTTTTAGTTTTGAATTGTGAATAAGATGTTTCCCAGATTTTTTTTTTGTGGAAGATTTTTACTTTTTTTACATTTCACCTGTCTTGAGTTTATTTTTGTATGTCTTACAACTTTAGAGTACCCACTTTTTCTTGAAGATTACCAACACTTAAAAAAAATTAATTAAACCATTGTGACATTGTACCAGAGGGACCAAGACCATCCCCAAGAAAAATAAATGTAAAATGGCAAAATGGTTGTCTGAGGAGACCTTTACAAATAGCTGTGAAAAGAAGAGAAGCGAAAAGCAAAGGAGAAAAGGAAGGATATATTCATTTGAATGCAGAGTTCCAGACAATAGCAAGGAGAGATAAGAAAGCCTCCCTCAGTGATAATTGCAAAGAAATAGAGGAAAAGAATACAATGGGAAAGATTAGAGATCTCTTAAAGAAAATTAGAGATACCAAGGGAATATTTCATGCAAAGATGGGCTCAATAAAGGATAGAAATGGTATGGACCTAACAGAAGCAGAAGATATTAAAAAGAGGTGGCAAGACTACAGAGAACCATACCAAAAAGATCTTCATGACCCAGATCATGATGATGGTGTGATCTGTCATTCACCTAGAGCCAAACATCCTGGAGTGCGAAGTCGAGTGAGCCTAAGGAAGCATCACTACAAGCAAAGCTAGTGGAGGTGATGGAATTCCAGTTGTCCTATTTCCAATCCTAAAAGATGATGCTGTGAAAGTGCTGCACTCAATGTGCCAGCAACTCTGTGGAAAACTCAGCAGTGGCGACAGGACTGGAAAAGGTCAGCTTTCATCCCAATCCCAAAGAAAGGCAATGCCAAAGAATTTTCAAACTACCACACAATTGCACTCGTCTCACATGCTAGTAAAGTAATGCTCAAAATTCTCCAAGCCAGGCTTCAACAGTATGGGAATTGAGAACTTTCAGATCTTCAAGGTGGATTCAGAAAAAAAACAGAGGTACCAGAGATCAAATTGCCAGCATCCGTTGGATCATCAAAAAAGCAAGAGAGTTCCAGAAAAACATCTACTTCTGCCTTATTGACTATGCCAAAGCCTTTGACTGTGTGAATCACAATAAACTGGAAAATTCTGAAAGAGGTGGGAATATCAGACCACCTGACCTGCCTCTTGAGAAACCTATATGCAGGTCAGGAAGCAACAGTTAGAACTGGACATGGAGCAACAGACTGGTTCCAAATTGGGAAAGGAATACATCAAGGCTGTATATTGTCACTACACTTATTTAACTTGTATGCAGAGTACAGCATGGGAAATGTTGGACTGGATGAAGCACAAGCTGGAATCAAGATTGCTGGAAGAAATATCAATAACCTCAGATAGGCAGATGACACCAACCTTATGGCAGAACGTGGAGAACTAAAGAGCCTCATGATGAAAGTGAAAGAGGAGAGTGAAAAAGTTGGCTTCAAGCTCAACATTCAGAAAACTAAGATCATGGCATCCAGTCTATCACTTCATGGCAAATAGATGGGGAAACAGTGGCTGATTTTATTTTTTTGGGCTCCAAAATCACTGCAGATGGTGACAGCAGCTGTGAAATTAAAAGATGCTTGGTCCTTGGAAGGAAAGTTATGACCAACCTAGACAGCATATTAAAAAGCAGAGACATTACTTTGCCAACAAAGGTCCGTCAAGTCAAGGTTATGGTTTCTCCAGTAGTCATATATGGATGTGAGAATTGGGCTATAAAGATAGCTGAGCACCTAAAAATAGATGCTTTTGAACTGTGGTGTTGGAGGAGACTATTGAGAGTCCCTTGGACTGCAAGGAAATCCAACCAGTCCATCCTAAAGGAAATCAGTCCTGAATATTCACTGGAAGGACTGATGCTGAAGCTGAAACTCCAGTACTTTGGCCACCTGAGGCGAAGAACTGACTCATTTGAAAAGCCCCTGATGCTGGGAAAGATTGAAGGCAGGAAGAAAAGAGGACGACAGAGGATGAGATGGTTGGATGGCATCACCAACTCAGTGGACATGAGTTTGGGTAAACTCTGGGAGTTGGTGATTGTCAGGGAGGCCTAGCGTGCTGCAGTCCATGGGGTTGCAAAGAGTCAGACACGATTGAGCGACTGGACTGAACTGAACTGAACTGAAACCATCAATTTTCCTCTAACTTGCGGGAATGTCCTTATTTATTAAAAATTTTCAGTTTTATGGCACTCTTTCTCCCAGTTTGTTATTTTATTGATACTATTCTGCTTCTGTATAAATACTGAGTAGTTTTCTCTAACTGTAATGTGTTTTCATATTAGATGCAGGTTCCAGCTTAACCTTTTTCATCTTTGGTTTGCAGCAATTGTTCTTATATATAAATATGATTGTTTTTTTCCTTAGAAATAGTTTGTAAAAGCCATTTGGATTCTAATTTGAATTACATGAAATTCGTTAGCATAGGGGATAACTGACATGTCTATGCTAGGGCTTTCTGAAATGATAATTATATTTTTTAAAAAATATTTTATAGGTCTTGATGCTTTTGTAATGAGAACATTTTGTTCTTACTTCTGTCTGTAAGGTTATTCTTCCTCCAGCACAAAAACTATTGATTTTTGTACATTGCTCTTTTCTCCAGCCATCAGCTGGTAAATGGATTAAAAACAATGTGGTATACAACAAAGCATTATTTAACCATAAAGAGGAACCAAGTGTTGATTTGTGCTTTAGATAAGATAGATGAACGTTGAAAGCATTATGCTAAATAAAGAGTCAAACCCAGAAGTTCATATAGTTTATGATTTCATTTATATGAAAATGTTCAAAATAGGCAAATGCAGTGATACAGAAAGTAAATTAGTATTTGTCAGGGGCTGTGGGTAGGAGAAATTACTGCCAGTGGGTGTAGGGTATCTTTTGGGGATGATGAAAATGTTCTGTAAGTAGATCGTGGTGATGGTTTTACAACCTTGTGAATAAACTGAAAACTACTAAATTGTGTGCTTAAAGTATATAAGGTTGAATTTTATGATGTGTGAATTATATCTCAGTGTTTAAAAAGAAACTGTGACTTTTTATTTGTATTACTTAGCATTGAATTTGGTGTTAGGAAACAGAAAACCAGACAACCTTGGCGTGATAAAATAGAACTTCATTTTTCTTACACAACTGTCTTGTATGGCTTCATTGATAGAGTGATAGCAGAACAGATAATTAATTCTTTCTCCATAATTTATTCTTGACTTCTTTTTCATGTTTGCATGTGGTTGAAATGGCTCCAAGCACAGAAAGATAGAGGAAGGGGAAGCAACAGTGATTTTATCAGTAACTCCAAAGTAGTCTTCAAATCTCAAGGCTGGACCTTGTTAAATGGTCACTCTTGGCTGGAAGTTGGTGGGGGAAAAGATGGATGGGAGTGAGATTTGTGTCAGAAAGTTGTGGCACATCAGCTTTCCCATCTAGATCCTTATTTAAACTAATGTCATTTGGCGTTTAACAGTTTAAAAAGACACTCATTAATTTTGTAGTCTCAGTTATATTCAAGTTTTTTTCCTAGTTCACTTAGTTTTTTTCTTTTAAAGTTCTCTACGTTTTCAGGGGTTGTTCATAGCATTTGTTTATTTACAGAATAGGGAATAGGGAACTAATTATTCAGGGCTCCCTTTAGCTTTGTTTTTAATAGCTTTATTGAATTAGAATTGACATACAATAAAGTGTACGTATTTAAATTGTGCACTTTTAATTGTACTATTAAGTTTTGACATAAGTATACACTTGTGAAAACATCCATCACTGCAGTTAAGAAACTTTTTTTTGTTTTATGTCTCTCTTTTTTATTGAGATGTAATTGATGTGTAATATTATAATAGTTTCAGGTATACAACATAATGATTTGATATTTGTATGTATTGCACAGTGGTCACCACAATAAATCTAGTAAATGTCCATCAATACACAGTTACAAATTTTTTTCTTGTGATAAGAACTTTTAATACTGTCAGTAACTTTAAAATATATAATATAACATTATTAATTGTAGTCACCATGCTGTACATTACACCCCTTGGACTTATTTTATAAATGGAAGTTTGTACCTTTTGGTTACCTTCATCCATTTTGCCCACCCTGACCTCCTGCCTATGAGAACTACCAGTGCCCTCTGTATTTATGAGTTGGTGTTCTGTTTTGTTTTAAATTTTTTAGATTCCACATTTAAGAGATCATGTAGTATTTCTCTTTCTCTGTCTCACTTATCATAATGCCCCCATGGCCCATCCATTTTTCACAAATAAGATTTTCTTTTTTATAGGTGAATAATATTTAATTGCATATGTATATATAGTTACATATATAGGTGTGTGTGCATGTGTGTGCACACACACGCACATGTATATATATGAAATGTTTTCTTTATGTAACATGCAGTCTAAATTGCTTCCTGCCATGTTTTGGCTATTGTAAACAATGCTGCAGTGAACATGAGAATGCGGATCTCTTCCAGATAAGGTTTTCATTTCCTTTGGACAAATGCTGAGAAGTGGAAGTGCTGGATCATGTAGTAGTTATATTTTTAATATTTGGGGAACTTTGATACTGTTTTCCATGGTGGTTACACCAATTTATATTTCCATCAACTGTATACAAGGGTCCCTTTTCTCCATATTCTCACCAAGACTTCTTTTTTTCTCTTTTTGATTATAGCCAAAGAGTTGGACATGACTTAGCAACTGAACAACAAAATTCTAATACATGTGAAGTGGTAACTCATTTTGGTTTGATTTGCCTTTTCCTGATGGTTAGTTGTATTGAGTGTCTTTTCATGTACTATTGGCCATATATATGCCTTTGAAAACAGTATCTGTTCAGGTTTTCTACTTGTTTTTAAATTGGATTTTTTTTTTTTGCTATTGAGTTGTATGAGTTATTTATGTATTTTTGATATTAACCCCTTATCAGGTATATGGCTTAGAAATATTTTCTCCCATACAGTAGGTTGCCTTTTTACTTTGTTAATGGTTTCCTTTGCTGTATAGAAAATTTTTAGTTTGATATTGTCCCACTTATTTGTTTTTTCTTTTTTTGCCTTTGCTTGTGGTATTAAATTCAAAAAATCATTAACAAGACTAATGTTAAGGGTCTCAGCACCTATAGTTTATTTTAGGAGTTTTATGGCTTGAGGTCTTACATTCAAATTTTTAATGATTTTGAGTAAATTTTTGTGCATGATGTAAGATGGTGGTCCGATTTATTTCTTTTTCACATGGCTGTCCAGTTTTCCCAACACTATTGAGATTGTTCTTTCCTTGTGTATTTTTGGCTCATTTGTCATAAATTAATTGACTGTATAGTCTTGATTTTATTTCTGGGCTCTGTATTCTGTTTCATTGATCTATGTGCCTATTTCGTTGCCAATATAATACTGTTTTGAAATTAGGAAGTGTGACGCCTACAGGTTTGTTATACTTTCTCAAGATTGCTTTGGCTATTCATGGTCTCCTGTGGCTCCATAAAAATTTTTGGATTGTTCTGTTTCTGTGAAAAATGTTGTTGCAATTTTTATAGGGATTTCATTGAATCTGTTGATTGTTTTAAGTAGTATGGGCATATTAGCAGCATTAATTTTTTAAATTCATGAGCATGGTATACCCATTTATTTCTGTCACTTTCAGTTTTTTTTTTCATAGGTGTCTTCTAATTTAAAATGTACTTCTTTCTTCTCCATTAAGTTTATTCCTAGGCATTTTATTCTTTTTGATACAATTGTGAATAGGATTTTTTTTGTTAGTTCTTAAAATCAACTTTTTTGGGGATAGTGTTTATGTTTGAATTTTAAGTATATGGTTTTAGTTTTGACAGATGCATGGGTTTTTGTAACCACTGCTACCATAATCAAGATGAAATCATTTTCAGCAGTCCAAGAGAGTTTCCTCATGTTTCCTTCAGTCATTATCTCAGGCAACTATAGTTACACTGTATGTGACAGATTTTTTCAACAGAACAGATAGAATCAGTAAATGTATATAGTTTTGCTTTTGGCTTCTTTTGGTGAGGCAGTGTCTTTTAAAACTCATACATGATGTTGTGTAGGGCTTCCCTCATAGCTCAGTTGGTAAAGAATCCACCTGTAATGCCAGAGAAGGCAATGGCACCCCACTCCGGTACTCTTGCCTGGAAAATCCCAAGGACGGAGGAGCCTGGTAGGCTGCAGTCCATGGGGTCACTAAGAGTCAGACACTACTGAGCGACTTCACTTTCACTTTTCATTTTAATGCACTGGAGAAGGAAATGGCAACCCACTCCATTCCCCATTCTTGCCTGGAGAATCCGAGGGATAGGGCAGCCTGGTGGGCTGCTGTCTGTGGGGTCGCATGAGAGTCGGACACGGCTGAAGCAACTTAGCAGCAACAGCAGCAACAGCCACCTGCAGTGCAGGAGACCCCAGTTCGATTCCTGAGTCAGGAAGATCCGCTGGAGAAGGGATAGGCTACCCACTGCAGTGTTCTTGGGCTTTCCTTGTGGCTCAGCTGGTAAAGAATCTGCCAGTAATGCGGGAGACCTGGGTTTGATCCCTGGGTTGGGAAGATCTCCTGGAGAAGGGAAAGGTGACCCACTCTAGTATTCTGGCCTGGAGAATTCTAGGACTGTATAGTCCATGGGGTTGCAAAGAGTCAGATACAACTCAGTGACTTTCACTTTCATGTTGTTGTATATATCAGTATTTTTATCTTTTTAATTGATGCAAAGCATTCTATTGTTTGAATTATTCAATTTGTCTAGTCCCTTGTTGACATTTTTGGCTGTTACTGGTGTGGCCAAAAAGTTTGTTCAATTTTTTCCAGTGGTGGCTCTGTAACACTTAGTTATCTTTAACTCAATTCGAAAGAATTTTGTTAGATTGTTTTGTGACAACTGTGATTTAAAAAAAAAACATCAGAATTGGCAAATTTTTGTGTAGACATAATATTGAAGATGGAAGAAAAAAAGCAACATTTTTGCCATATTACACTTTAGTATTTCAAAAAGGTAAAACCCAACTGAAATGCAAAAAAGTATTTGTACAGTGTATGGAGAAGGTGTGTGCTGTGACTGATAAAAGATGTCGAAAGTAATTTGCAAAGTTTCATGCTGGATATTTCTCACAGAATGATGCTCCATGGTTGGGTAGACCAGTTGAAATTGATAGCAATCAGATTGAGACCTTAATTGAAAACAGTCAGTGTTATACCACTTGAGAGATTGCCAACATACTCAAAATGTCTAAATTGGCCCTTGAGAATCATCGGCACCAGCTTGGTTTTGCTAATTACTTTGTTGTTTGGAATCCACCTAAGTTAAGTGGGGGAAAAAAACCTTCTTATCCCTATTTCTGCATGTGATTGTCTACTTAAATTTAACAATAATGTTCTGTTTTTAAAACATTGTGAGGAGTGATGAGAACTGGATAGTGTGAGTAATGTGGGACAGAAGAGATCATGGGACAAGTGAAATGAACCACCACCAACCACACCAAAGACCAGTGTTCATCCAAAGAAGGTGATGTTGTGTACATGCTGGGATTGGAAGGGGGTCCTCTCTTATGAGCTCATTCTGGAAAACCAAACGATTAATTCCAACAAGTGAAGCTCCCAGTTAGACCAACTGAAAGTAGCGCTTGATAAAAAGCATCTGAATTGGTCAACAGAAAATGCATGGTCTTATATCAGGATACTCCAAGACTGCCTGTTTCTTTGTTGACCAGTCAAAAACTGTTACAGCTTGGCTGGGAAGTTCTGATTCATCTGCTGTATTCACCAGAGATTATACCTTCAGATTTCCATTTATTTTGATCTTTACAAATTTCTTTTAAAGTAAAAAAGTTTTTATTCCCTGGAAGATTGTAAAAGGAACTTGGTACAGTTCTTTGCTCAAAAAGAGGAAAAGTTTTGGGAAGATGGAATTATGAAGTTGCCTGAAAAATTGAAAAGATAGTGAAACAAAATGCATGGTGAATACATTGTTCAGTAGAGTTCTTGGTGAAAATGACAAGTGTGTCTTTTATTTTTATTTTAAAACCAAAGGAATATTTTTGGCTAACCCAGTAGAAATAAATTCTTCTCAAACATTTGTGTAGAAATCTTTGTGTGGATGTAAGTTTTCATTTCCGTAGACAATGTCAGTCCACATTGTCTAAAAATGTCTTTTCTCTTATATGACTACTTTATCATTGTCATGTCTGAGAAAAATACCAGTGATTTGTTCTTTATTATAATGTCATGCTTTGTTCAAATTTACCTAGTTGATTTCAAAGGTCTTTCATAGTGTCTTTTCCTTCCCTTGTGTGTATGGGTAACCCACTGCATCAAGGCGTATGGTTATGTCTTTCTTCTCTTGTAATCAATCTAGAGTAACTCATGCCCTTTTCCTTGTGTGATACTGACTTTTTACTAGACAAGACTGCTTATTTTTAAAATGTCTCAACCGTCTTTTTTTCTTTGTTTCAGAAGTATTCTTTAACTTATTTCTTTGTCTTCTGTATTCCTTGTGAACTGAAAACACTGAAATGACTGTGTTTGCTGAAAGCTTTTTAGTTATAACTAGTTTTTACCATAAAGTCTCTTCACTCTCTGATAACGTTAAGTATGTTCTGAGCCCAGGATGAATATACATTTCATTTATTATTTCATTTTTGGAAGGAAAAATTGTACTAGTTATAATATATTATAATTATATAATTATTCAGAGAAGGCAGTGGCACCCCACTCCAGTACTCTTGCCTGGAAAATCCCATGGACGAAAGAGCCTGGCCAGCTGCAGTCCATGGGGTCACTTAGAGTCGGACACGACTGAGCAACTTCACTTTTACGCATTGGAGAAGGAAATGGCAACCTACTCCAGTGTTCTTGCCTGGAGAATCCCAGGGATGGGGGAGCCTGGTGGGCTGCCGTCTGTGGGGTCGCACAGAGTCAGACACGACTGAATTGACGCAGCAGCAGCAGCAGCATATAATAATTAGATAATAAATTATGTAATATATTAGAACACATGAGTTGTTAAATCTAAAAGGAGTAGCAGGTTTAACAAAGATGAATTTAGGTCATCAGAAATGACCACTTGATGTAGGGATTGGAAAACTGTAACATAACAATCCAACAACCTCTATTTCAAATTATATATATATGCTACAGTGTTACTACCTCAGTATGTTAATCTCTTTTTCATAACTAATATCTAAAGAGAAAGGGTTTCAACGCCTGCCCATTAGATGACACAGTCCTTGGTCTACAATTTTGTTTTCCCTGTGCATGAAAAAAACCTCACTGGCTAAATTTTGAACAATTTTAACATCAAAAAGAATAACTATAATTTATTATAGAAAATGTAAGAACTGTGAGTACACAAGGCTACTCAGTAAGACACAGTGAGAAACTGACTTGCTACCAGAGAAATGTACATTGGATAAAATCCTTATTCTGAAAATATGGTTAAGTAAAGGTAGAGAATTAAACATTTCTGTTGCATTTTTAGGTGAGCTATAGTTTACCCTCACTTGTAAGGAGAGTTTTTTTTTTTTTTTTTTTTTAATGGTAATAGAAAAATGCCAGTGAGTAAATGTGAAAGAAAAGAATTAGAAAATTACCATTTTGCAATCACCAGTGAAATAACTGATTCAGATAAAGATCATCAGTGAATTCTAATGCCATTACGTGAAAGATATTCTGGGCAACAATATCACTCCACTAATTGCAAAGGGAAAGATCTGGTAAATCTTACCATTTCATTAAATGATCAGATTCATCATCACTCACAGTGGGAAAAAATTGAATATATGTTCCCACTTCAGCAGGAACACAGAAGGTTCACGATGTTACTTTTAAACTATCTCTGCAAAAAAAAGTTTAACCATGAATTAATGAAGGATTTTAGACAATTTTCAGTTCACAGAACCTGAATATCTGTGTTGGTATGCTCTCTGCAGTCTCTCTTCTCTTATATCTGATTTACTAGTTTAGTCAGCCTCTTAATTGTGCCCTTTGTCTAGCAGTATTCTTACATTCAAAATCTTGTATTCAAAATCTGAAGCTGTACTAATTCTCTTTGTTTCTTCTTTTGACTTGAGTGTGTGTGTGTGTGTGTTTGGCATGGAGTGGAGTGGTTGGTACATTTACTCAATGATAACTTTATTCCAAGATCTCTGGTTGATTTTTACATCTTGATAAAAATCACTTTGTTAATTTCTGTGTTTTGTGGTAAAATTTTAATGAAAATATGTGGATGTCAAAAATACAAAAGAGCAAAACTTTGTCATAGTTTTTTTCTCTCTCTAAATTGGATTACTTAAAAAATGTACACATATATGCATATATGTTTAGGCATATAATACAGCTGAAAAGATACACAATTGGTTACAATGGTGGGTCTAGTTGTCTCTGGGATAAGGAGTTGTAGCAGTCTTACTTTTCATTATGTATCCTTACTTACTTATTAACTCCCTATCCCCAGATTTAAGATCTTCTGTTCTAATGACGCTCACATATCACTGTGTGTACATACATCCATTAAAAATGCTGTTTCCATATTAACTGACACATTTAGCAGGGACAGTAATTTTCAGTTTGTGGGCTTCATTTTTGTGGGCTAATCTGAATTCTGATGACCTTTCTATATTCTAGTTAGGCTCATATATGTTGGCTAGAATGCTCGCCCCATGTCAAGGAAATCTTTGCTTTGTTAAACAGTAACAACAGCTACAAAATAGAGAAGTGTTTCTGCATATTTATTTGAGTGAAATTGTTGAAATATGCTTTATTGTTGAATGGGTTATTTGACTTAGCTCATGTTTTAGCTGCTCAGCTTCCTACTACCTCATAAATCACTAAAGATAAGAATATTAATTTATTCCTTGTTGGTTCTGCACTTAGATTATATGTATCTGTTCATTTGTATCTGGTCATCATTTCAGTATATTGCATTTTTATTAAAATTCTTCTTCGAGTCATATTTTTCAAGTATTTCTTAAGTTTATATGAGGGTGAAAAATCTGGCTTAAAACTCAATGTTGAAAAACTCAGATCATGGAAACCTGTTTCATCACTTATGGCCAATAGATGGGGAAAAAGTAGGAAGCAGTGGCAGATTTTATTTTCTTGGGCTTCAAAATCACTGCAGACAGTGACTGCAGCCACAAAATTAAAAGACCCTTGCTCCTTGGAAGGAAAGCTATGACCAACTTAGACAGTGTATTAAAAAGCAGAGACATCACTTTGCCAACAAAGGTCCATCTAGAGAAAGCTGTGGTTTTTCTAGTAGTCATATAGGGATGTGAGGATTGGACCATAAAGAAGGCTGAGCGCCAAAGAATTGATGCTTTTGAACTGTGGTGCTGGAGAAGACCCCTGAGAGTCCCTTGGGCAGCAAGGAGATCAAATCAGTCTATCCTAAAGGAAATCGGTCCTGAATATTCATTGGAAAGACTGATGCCCAAGCTCCAATACTTTGGCCACCTGATAAAAAGAGCCAGCTTCTTGGCAAAGACTTTGGTGCTGGGAAAGATTGAGGACAGGAAGAGAAGGGGATGACAGAGGATGAGTTGGTTGGATAACCTCACTGACTCAATAGACACGAGTTTGAGCAGACTTTAGGAGATAGTGAAGGACAGGGAAGCCCAGCATGCTGCACTCACGCGGTCACAGAGTTGGACATGATGTAGGTGACTGAACACCTACAACAACATTTTTCTTTGTGCTGTCAAAGGAGTTATCTAGAGATATGTTGAATCCAGATGTTAGCTTTCTCCTTTGCTTCCTGTCAGTCTGCGTTTATGAAGATAATAGTAAGGCTGTATTGAGAACCAAAGAGTATGAGATATGTATCTGTTATAGGTTTATAAAGGATTTGGAAGAGAAAAAACATGAGCTGTAAGGTATATACACATTTTGGTCAATTTATTTTAAAGAGAATAAAAGCTCATTAAAAAATTGAGCCTCTTTGTTTTTGTGCTGTTTCTGGCATAGTCTTTATAGATGCAAAACAAAAACAGTTCACCATAAGCTGGAAAATTCATCCATTATTGAAACTCTTAGTGGTGTCAGTTAATATTTATCCCAACATGTACTGGGATACATTGTTTTTCTTCAGAGTACAAGTTGATTTAAAAAAAATCTGGAGTTCTAGCTCTTTTCTTTAAAGTGAATGTATTTTTATTCTGGTAAATAAGAGTTCTGAAAGAATGGGTGAGTTTTGCAAGAGTCTTACTAGTGTAGTCTAAAAATCAGTTATGGATTAGTGTTTTTCCCTGGCTTTGCCACTCACTTGCTTGGCGACTTTGGCCTCATACATCAAATTCTGCATTTATTAAATGGGAATACTGGAAGTTTTTTTGGCCACAGGGTCGGAAAAATCAGAAGAGTAATGTGAAATTATTTGCTTTTTACTACATACATTGCTGGTAATGTTGAAAGAGCCTGTGAAATTGAAATGGTAACTGAGTAATTTGACTGTAAGTTATTCCTGACACACATATTCAAATCATTGAAAATTTCCTGAAAATTATGTAATATGTGTTAGTTATTTGTCTGCTGCTATAAATAGTAAGTGCCATGATTTCATTAGTTGAATGTAAGTATGTTATTTAGAATAATTAAATCCACATCTTGTTCCTTAATGGGTAGAGTGCTCTTTGAAGTGAATGTTACAATTTGTAATGTGACTTTTTTGGGGGAGGCGGGTGGATAAGTATGTTGCTTTTTTCTTTTTTTTAATAAAAATATAGTTGATTTACAATGTGTGAGTTTTAGATATATAGCAGAGTGATTCAGTTATGCATATAAGTATATATCTGGTTTTTTCAGATTCTTTTTCCTTATAGGTTATTACAAAATACTGAATATAGTTCCCTGTGCTATATAGTTAGGTCTTTGTTGGTTATCTGTTTTAAATATGGTAGCGTGTTTATGTTAATTCCAAACTCCTAATTTATCTTCCTTATCTTCCCCTTTGGTAACCGTAAGTTTGTTTTCTAAGTCTGTGGGTCTGTGTTTTTTCTGTATATAAGTTTATTTGTACTTTTTTTTTTTTCTTTAGATTCCATATATAAAAGGATTTTGTCTTTGGCTTTGTAAATGTGATTTTTTTTTCTGTTATTAATAAGATGCCAAGTAATGTTTTGAAGTAATGCATAGATCTGAAGTTGTGGGAAGAGACAGTTTGTCAGTTCAGGGCTTTACATTTTAATAGAGTTTACTTTCCCTGATTGGCAAGATCTTGTAACGGGAATTGTAAAAAGTACAGAAAATACAAGTAAGCAAAAAAATAAAAAAGTTATAATCTCACCACTGAGTAGGTTACATAATTCTGATGTTTAAAAGATTGTAACATTTATCCTTATAGTCTTTTATGTTTCTGTTACAGGCTTACACACAAGCACAAGAATAATTCTAAACACAATTTGTTAATTTTTTCAATTAGAAGTTATTTTTTGTGGCAGAGATGTTTCTGAGTTCATTTTAGCATTGCAGCCATTGGTTCAAACTAATTTTAGGGAGAAATGTAGTAAAGAGATAACAGTGGACTGCTTTTGTTGAAAATAGGATGGAAATACACAACTTCAGTATTTGGCTTTTTTTCCCTAGCCTGAATAATCTGTCTTGGAGATACCTCTGAAGAACTCTAGGAAGTGTAATTGAAGATTAGGACTAACATACAGTTTTAATGGCTGCAGAATGTATTCCTTAATATGGCATCTGTAATAGCCCTATAGGTATTCTGCTTAGCTTTCCCTTGGAAGAAACCTACCTTAAGAAGTGTTAGATGACAGCCTCCAGGCAACAGAGCCTTTGGGATTTGCTGCAGCATTGAGGCATGGCCTTGTTCTTCCTGGTCAGCTGTCTGCCAGTAACTGAGTACAGCAGGATACTAACGTCTCTCCATTTCTTCCCAGCATGCATTCTTTTTAAGGCAGTTCTTTGGGGATCTGGAATTTCCCCTGGAGAAGGAAGTGGCAACCCACTACAGTATTCTTGCCTGGAGGATCCCATGGACAGAGGAGCCTGGCAGGCTACAGTTCATGGGATCACAAGAGTCAGACACGACCTAGCACTATCTTTATCTTTTGTACCTAAACTCCCTGTTGTGCTGGCAGACCAGAGCTGCACTGGTCTGAGGCTCATACAGTACTCAGACCTGCGTTGCAGCCTGAACAGTTTCTCTGCCTATCAGCTTCTGCTCCTCCTCCTCTCCTTCATTCTTTTTTTTTTTTTTTTCTTCTTCATTTTGGCTGCATGACATGTGGTATCTTATCTTAGTTCTTGGACCAGGGATAGAACCTGTGCCCCCTGCTTTGGAAGCCTGGAGTCTTAACCACTCAACTGTGAGGGAAGTCCCTCCCCTTCATTCTTCATAGGCATTTTTCATAATGAATTTCTTTAACTTCTGACTGCATGTTGGGTCTGATTCCCAGAGGAACTGACTTGACTCACATCCAGGTTTTTAGTGTTTACTAAATCTTTTCATTGTTATAGATGTAATACATGTGCTTGGTTCTAAAAAAGCAGAGAAATGCACAAAATGGAAAGTGTAAAATATCTATCCCTTCCCCAAAACCCTCAGAAAACAATCTTTACAAGTTAATTTTTATACCAGTGTCATACTGTAACTTATTATTTTTGGATTTGTCAACTTTATGTAGTATGTTATCTTACTGTTTTGAAAGACCAAGGAATTAGTGTATCTAACATTCCTTTTATAATTCCTCCTTCTCTTTTAATTTTTATTAACTTGTGATGTTATTATTTTTACCTCATCAAAGTTTTGTTTATACATAGTTATAAAATCTGTAATTTGTACTGTGTTTTGACTATCAGTTGACTTTGAAATTTAAACAGTAGCATCTGCTATTTTATAATTGTATAATTTAGTTGTGAACCAGGTGATTTGTTGAAACTTTAGGAGGAGTGTAATTCTATGTATTTTAGCTTCTGCCAGAGAAAGTCTTCAAGTTTAATTCTAGATGCCCAACTATCTCTGTTCCTTCTTGCTCATGTTGTCTTCTTCAGTGGTTAAGAACACATTCCACACTACTTATGGTTGAATCTGAATATCAGTAGTTATGGTAATGTGATATTGAGCAAGTTACTTCAGCTCTCAGCTTAAAAATTCTGATCTGCAAAGTTCATGTGTTGTTGTTCAGTTGCTACGTCAAATCTGAATCCTTGCAACCCCATGGAAGCAGCATGCCAGGCTTCCCTGTCCTTCACTGTCTCCTGGAGTCTGCATAAACTCATGACCATTGAGTCAATGATGCTATCCAGCCATCTTATGCTCTCTTGCTCGCTTCTTTTCCTGCTCTCAGTCTTTCCCAGTATCAGGGTTTTTTCCAGTGAGTTGGCTCTTCACATCAGGTGGCCCAAGTATTGTAACATCTACTTCAGCATCAGTCCTTCCAGTGAATATTCAGGTCTGATTTCCTTTAGGATGGGCTGGTTTGATCTCCTTGCAGTCCAAAGGACTCTCAAGAGTCTTCTCCGGTACCACAGTTCGAAAGCATCAATTCTGTGACACTCAGACTTCTTTATGGTACAACTCTCATATCCGTATATGACTGCTGGAAAACCATAGCTTGGACTAGACGGACCTTTGTTGGCAAAGTGATGTCTCTACTTCTTAATACACTCTCTAGGTTTGTCATAGCTTTTCTTCCACGGAGCAAGCGTTTTTTAATTTCATAGCTCCTGTCACCATCTACAGTGATCTCAGAGCCCAAGAAAATAAAGTCTGTGACTGTTTATATTGTGTCCCCATTTATTTGCCATGAGGTGATGGGACTGGATGTCATAATCTTAGTTTTTTGAATGTTTAGTTTTAAACCAGCTTTTTCACTCTTCTCCTTCACCTTCATCAAGGGGCTCTTTAGTTCCTGTTCACTTTCTGCCATTAGGCTGGTATCATCTGCATTTCTGAGGTTGTTGATATTTCTCCCGGTAAACTTGATTCCAGCTTGTGGATTCATCCAGCCTGGCATTTCGCATGATGAAATCTGCATATAAGTTAAATAAGCAGTGTGACAATATACAGCCTTGATGTACTCCTTTCCCAGTTTTGAACCAGTTGATTGTTTCATGTCTGTTCTAACTGTTGCTTCTTGATGTACATACAGGTTTCTCAGGAGGCAGGTAAGGTAGACTGATATTCCTATCTCTTTAAGAATTTACCACAGTTTGTTGTGATCCACACAAGCAAAGGCTTTAAACCTAGGCCAATAAGCAGAAATAGATTTTCTGGAATTCATTTGCTTTCTATGATCCAGTGTATGTCTGCAATTTGATATCTGGTTCCTCTGCCTTTCTCAATCCAGCTTGTGCATCTGGAAGTTCTCAGGTTATGTACTGTTGAAGCCTAGCTTGAAGAATTTTGAGTATTACCTTGCTAGCATGTGAAATGAGAACAATTGTGGTAGTTTGAACATTCTTTGGCATTGCCCTTCTTAGGGATTGGAATGAAAACTGACCTTTACCAGTCCTGTGGCCATTGCTGAGTTTTCCAAAGTTATTGGCGTATAGAGTGCAGTACTTTAATAGCATCATCTTTTAGGATTATAGCTCATCTCAAATTCTGTCACCTCCACTAGTTTTTCTTGTAGTAATGCTTCCTAAGGCCCACTTGACTTCACACTCCAGGATGTCTGGCTTAAAGTGAGTAACCACACCATCATGGTTATCTGAGTCATTAAGACTTTTTTTGTACAGTTCTGTGTATTCTTGAGACATCTTTTTACTATCTTCTGCTTTTGTCAGGTGTTTGCCTTTTTTGTGCCCATCTTTGCATGAAATGTTGTCTTCGTATCTTTGATTTTCTCGAAGAGATCTCCGGTCTTTCCCATTCTATTGTTTTCCTCTGTTTTTTTGCACTGTTCACTTTAGAAGGCTTTATTATCTCTTTTTGCTATCCTTTGGAACTCTGGATTCAGATGGGGATATCTTTCCCTTTCTCCTTTGCCTTTCACTTCGGTTCTCAGCTATTTATAAGACCTCAGGCAACCACTTTGCCTTCTTGCATTTCTTTTTCTTTGGGTTGGTTCTGAGCACTGTCTCCTGTACAGTGTTATGAACTTGAACTTTGTTCAGAGTTCTAAAGGCACCCTATCACATCTAACCCTTGAAACTGTTTGTCACTTCCACTGTATAATCATAAGGGGTTTGATTTAGGTCATACCTGAATGGCCTAGTGTTTTCTCTCCTTTCTTCAATTTCAGTCTGAATTTTGCAGTAAGGAGCTCATGATCTGAGTCACAGTCAGTTCCAGGTCTTGTGTTTGCTGACTGGATAGAGCTTTCCCATCTTCGACTGCAAAGGAAAGAATCCATCTGATATCAGTTATATTGACTTTAGATTAACAATTGAGAAATTACCACGGACTTCGCATCTTTCAGTTTCCATAGGTTAGATTCAGTGGGCTAGGCTGAACCTCTGTAGTTTCCCAAGGCCAAAATCTATTGGCAGGACTGGTTCCTTTCTGGAAGCTTCAGGAGAGAAACTCTTTCCTTGATCATGCAGATTGTTGGCAGGATTTATAGAAGTTGTTTTAGGGCTGAGGTCTCTTTTCCTCCTTACTGGCTTTGGGGAGAAGAGTCATTCTCAGCATTTAGAGGCCTGTCGCAATCTTTTTGTTATGGTCCCCTTCATATCAGACACAGCAATGGAGGGTTGAGTTCCTCTCAAGCTTTAAAACTCTCCTGCCTCTTCTGCTGATCCTTGATCTTCTCCCTTCCTCTTTGCTTGTGATTACATTTGAACCTACCTGTATCAGTTCAGTTTGGTTGCTCAGTTGTGCCCTACTCTCTGTGATGCATGGACTGCAGCACGCCAGGCCTCCCTGTCCATCACCAACTCCCGGAGCTTACTCAAACTCATGTCCATCGAGTTGGTGATGCCATCCAGCCATCTCATCCTCTGTTGTCCCCTTTTCCCGCCTTCAATTTTCCCAGCTTTGGGGACTTTTCAGATGAGTCAGGTCTTTGCATCAGGTGGCCAGCGTATTGGAGTTTCAGCTTCAGCATCAATCCTTCCAATGAATATTCAGGACTGATTTCCTTTAGGATGGACTGGGTTGAACTCCTTGGAGTCCAAGGGACTCTCAAGAGTCTTCTCCAACACCACAGTTCGAAGGCATCGATTCTTCGGTGCTCAACTTTCTTTACAGTCCAACTGTCACATCCATACATGACCACTGGAAGAACCATAACCTTGACTTGACGGACCTTTGTCGGCAAAGTAATGTCTTTGCTTTTTAATGTGCTGTCTAGGTTGGTCATAGCTTTTCTTCCAAGGAGCAAGCGCCTTTTAATATCATGGCTGCAGTCACCATCTGCAGTGATTTTGGAGCCCAGGAAAATAAAGTCTGCCACTGTGTCCACATCTATTTGCCATGAAGTGATGAGACCAGATGCCATGATCTTAGGGTTTTTTTTTTTTTTAATGATCTTAGTTTTTTGAATGTTGAGTTTTAAGCCAACTTTTTCACTCTCCTCTTTCACTTTCATCAAGAGACTCTTTAGTTCCTCTTCGTTTTCTGCCATAAGGGTGGTGTCATCTGCGTATCTTAGGTTATTGATATTTCTCCCGGAAATCTTGATTCCAGCTTGCGCTTCATCCAGCCTGGTATTTTGCATGTTGTACTCTGCATATAAGTTAAATGAGCAGGGTGACAATATACAGCCTTTATGTACCTGTTTCCTAATTTGGAACCAGTCTGTTGTTCCATGTCCAGTTCTAACTGTTGCTTCCTGACCTAATACAGATTTCTCAGGAGACAGGTACGGTAGTCTGGTATTACCATCTCTTGCAGAATTTTCCACAGTTTGTTGTGGTCTACATAGTTAAAGACTTTGGTGTAGTCAGTAAAGCAGGAGTAGAATTTTTTCTGGAACTCTCTTGCTTTTTTGATGATCCAAAAGATGTTGGCAATTTGATCTCTGGTTCCTCTGCCTTTTGTAAATCCTGTATAGTCTGTATAGTCTGCCTATATGGTGGTGGTGTAGTCCCTAAGTCGTGTCTGACTCTTCTCTGTGATAATCTCCTTGTTTAAAAGGTCATAACTAGTTTCTCATGTAGTGAGATGTATAAAGAAGTAACTACAGGGAATGGACATCATAGTGGCCAAAATCTTGGCCTAATACAGTCTTCCCTTTGGCCTCTGTGATCCGTGTCTGTGTCACATGTAAAAATGCGTTAACCCTGTCTGAAGATCCCCAAAGGCCTCATCCTTCTTAGAGTATCAATTCAGATTTCTAAGTATCATCAGCGTAGAAGTCTTAAATTTTGTGTCTAAATTATTTAATTCAAGTATGGGTGAAGCTCTGTGTCTGTGGACCTATGAGAATAACGAGGTAGTTGTCCATCCCCAAAATACAGTGGTGGGACAGCATTAAGATGATAGTTATTAGATTTTTCAGTTCAAAAGGGAGCAAATGGAAAGAAAAATTAGTCACAAGTACCAAGTAACTTTTAAAAGGGACCCATGTACACCCATGGCTGATTCATGTCAATGTGTGGCAAAATCCACAATACTTTACAATGTTGTAAAGTAACTAGCCTCCAATTAAAATAAATTAATTAATTTTAAAAAAACCAGTTGGGGAATTATCAGTAGATTTTTAAGGCCTGGGAGTGAGTAATCCAATCCTCTGCATTTGGGGCCTTTGCCCTCTGGGCTTGCATCTCTGCCCTCTTTGGGAATTTTTGATATTTGGATTTTCATCTTTTATCTTTCCTTACATTTGGTAATTCTTGGTTTTCTTTCATATTCATGGAAAGACTAAGTTGGTAAGTGAGTTTTTCTGCTACAGGTTTGTTTTATTAATAGATTCCTGCCTATACTATGGTAGGCTTCTTTATTTACTCTAAGGCATTAATTCTTAAAGGGGTAAAAATTGGTTATAGGGTTAAAAAAAAGTGGCTCTTTTTAAGTATAAACCACAGATATACATATATCAGTAGTACACAAACAAATTCACAGTATGTCTGTGGTACTACAATTTCATGGAAATGGTGATTAGGGTGAAGATGTTAAAAAAGCTCCTTAGGTGGTAAATATTGGAAAGAAATGTGGGAAAAGTGCTTTAAGGTATTTAGTTGAGGAGGAGGCAGACTATTGGGTAACCACAATTGCCAACCTCTCATAGCTTATGTGGAGAGTGTCTGAGCTGCTGCTTTCCTTTTTTTTTTCATGCTTCAACACCCACCCTGGGAGCCCTTCACAGACCTGCATACTTTATTTCAAGTAATAGTCTTCTGGTATTTTCATTGCAACTTAGTACGTACACACATACATAAGTTTATAGATCCATAACTGAGCAAAAGTTCCGTGAAATAGTGTATACTCTCACTTTGTATTTTCTGTACTATTCATTTTTGACTGTTAAAAATGGCTAGCTGGGATGGTGGAGGAATAGGACGGGGAGAGCACTTTCTCTCCTTCAAATTCATTGAAAGAACATTTGAATGCTGAGCAAATTTCACAAAATAATTTCTGATTGCTAGCAGAGGACATCAGGCACCCAGAAAAGCAGCCTATTGTCTTTGAAGGGAGGTAGGACAAAAAATAAAAGATAAAAAGGGAGTCAAAAGAGCTACGGACGGAGACCCGTCCCGGGAAGGGAGTCTTAATAGAGGAAATTTCCAATCACCAGGAAACCCTCTCACTGGCGGGACTGGGGGAAGTTTTCAGCATTCTAACTGGGAGGAAAAATTAAACAAGGCCCACAGATTACGTGCCTAAAAGCAACTCCCAGCAGAAAAGTACCCCAGACGCCCGTACCCGCCAGCAACAAGCGGGGCGGAACGGAGAGGAACCGGCGGCATTGCTTAGGGTGAGGACCGGCCCGAAGACCCTGAGAGCAATCGGAGGGAGCTTTTTTAAACTGAGGGATAGCAAGTGTCAAAATTAACTGGCCCGAACACACTGCCGGCGGTTCGCAAAACAAAGGGACTGAGAAACTCCAGAGAAGAGCCGGCCCATCCCCACTGGAGGTAAGAGGCAGGGGGTAGGGGAAAAGGGCAAACTCAGCCCCTGAGAAGCCACCTCCTCCCACACTGCAAACAGGCCTCCGGGTTCTATCTAAAGACTTCCTGAGACCCGACTGGCGGTGCGTGCTGGGGCCGTGGAGGGAAAAGGCACGCCGCATCCGGGGAGAGTGCGCCCAAGCCTCTGGCTGCCTGGGCCGCTCGCCGCGGAGGGAAAAGGCGCGCCGCACCCGGGAGAGTACGCCCAAGCCTCTGGCTGCCTGAACCGCTCAGGCCGGGGAAGGCACAAAACGCAGGCGCAACCGAATCTGCGCTTTTGTGGAGTACCCGAAAACTGGAACCGCACTCAACACAGGGCCCGCTCATATAGAGCAGCCGGGAGCCTGAGCAGTGTAGACGGGGAAAGCACTGACACCCGTGAGCGGGGCAAACCCAGTGTGGCCGGAACACGGTGAGTGCTCTCCAGACAGAGCGGTATCTGTCTGCAGTGCCCCGCCCTCCCCGTAGCAGGACTGAACTGAACTAGAGAACCTAAATAAGAGATCACTACCGCCCGCCTGTGTCAGGGCGGAAATTAGACACCAAAGAGACAGCAAACAGAAGCCAAATAAACAAAGGGAACCGCTTCAGAAAGGACCGGTGCAACAGATTAAAATCCCTGAAGGTAACACCAACTACACCAGAAGGGGCCTACAGATATCAAGAAGTGTAAGCTGGAAAGAGGAGCTATCTGAAATTGAACTGAGCCTACGCTGACTGCAACAACTCCAGAGAAATTCCTAGATATATATGTATATATATATTTTTAATTTAAAAAAAAAATTCTTTTTTCTTTCCTTTTTTTTATTTTTTATTTTTTCTCTTTTATTTTCTTTTAAAATTCCCTATTACTCCCCCATTACTCCTCAACTTTCATTTTCATATATTTTTACAATTTTTTTAATTAGGGAAAAAATTTTTTTTTCTTTTTTTTTCTTGTTTTTCTCTCCTATTTCCTTTTAAAGTCCTCTAATACTCCTCTATTATTCCTTAATTTTCATTTTCATTTCACTATAACCTTGCCAAAAAAAAAAAGAGAAACCCTATTTTTAAACTGAACTTCATATACAGTTCTAAATTTTTTGTGTGTGTTTTTGTTTTTAAATATTGTATTTCAAAGAGTCTAACCTCTACACTAGATTTTTAATCTTTGTTTTTCAGTAGTATGTGATATAAATTTTGGTCATTTAAGAATCCAATGTTCAGTTCCCATTTCTATTCAGGAGTGTGGTGATACTCTTCCACTTTAGTCTCTCTGTTTTCTACCTCAGAACACCTCTATTTCCTCCTTTCCCCTTTTCTTCCCAATCCAACTCTGTGAATCTTTGTGGGTGTCTGGGCTACAGAGAACACTTTGGGAACAGATAACTGCATAGATCTGTCTCCTCTTTTGAGTCCCCTTTTTCTCCTCCTGCTCACATCTATCTCCTTCCTCCCTCTCCTGTTCTTCATGTAACTCTGTGAACCTCTCTGGTTGTCTCTCACAGTGGAGAATCTTTTCACCATTAACCTAGAAGTTTTATTATCAGTGCTGTATAGATGGAGAAGTCTTGAGACTACTGGAAGAATAAAACTGAAATCCAGAGGCAGGAGACTTGAGCCCAAATCCTGAGAAAACCAGAAAACTCCTGACTACACGGAACATTAAGGAATAAGAGACCATCCAAAAGCTTCCATACCTACACCAAAACCAACCACCACCCAAGAGCCAGTAAGCTCCAGTACAAGACATACCACGCAAATTCTTTAGCAACGCAGGACATAGACCTGAGTGTCAACATACAGGCTCTCCAAAGTCACACCTAACACAGAGACCCATCGCAAAACTCATTACTGGACACTCCATTGCACTCCAGAGACAAGAAATCCAGTTCCACGCACCAGAACGCTAACACAAGCTTCCCTAACCAGGAAACCTTGACAAACCAATCATCCTACCCCACCCACTGGGTGAAACCTCCACAATAAAAAGGAACCTCAGACCACAAGAATACAGAAAGCCCACTCCAGACACAGCAATCTAAACAAGATGAAAAGGCAGAGAAATACCCAACAGCTAAAGGAACATGAAAAAAGCCCACCAAGTCAAACAAAAGAGGAGGAAATAGGGAATCTACCTGAAAAAGAATTTAGAATAATGATAATAAAAATGATTCAAAATCTTGAAAACAAAATGGAGTAACAAATAAATAGCCTGGAGACAAAGATTGAGAAGATGCAAGAAATGTTTAACAAGGACCTAGAAGAAATAAAAAACAATTAAAAATTAATAATGAAATAAATGAAATCAAAAACACTCTGGAGGGAACCATGAGTAGAATAACAGAGACAGAAGATAGGATAAGTGAGTTAGAAGATAAAATGGTGGAAATAAATGAAGCAGAGAGGAAAAAAGAAAAAAGAATCAAAAGAAATGAGGTCAACCTCAGGGACCTCTGAGACAATGTGAAACGCCCCAACATTCGAATCATAGGAGTCCCAGAAGAAGAAGACAAAAAGAAAGGCCATGAGAAGATACTCGAGGAGATAATTGCTGAAAACTTCCCTAAAATGGCGAAGGAAATAGCCACCCAAGTCCAAGAAACCCAGAGAGTCCCAAACAGGATAAACCCAAGGCGAAACACCCCAAGACACATATTAATCAAATTAACAAAGATCAAACACAAAGAACAAATATTAAAAGCAGCAAGGGAGAAACAACAAATAACACACAAAGGGATTCCCATAAGGATAACAGCTGATCTATCAATAGAAACCCTTCAGGCCAGAAGGGAATGGCAGGACATACTTAAAGTAATGAAAGAGAATAACCTACAACCTAGATTACTCTACCCAGCAAGGATCTCATTCAGATATGAAGGAGAACTCAAAAGCTTTACAGACAAGCAAAAGCTGAGAGAATTCAGCACCACCAAACCAGCTCTTCAACAAATACTAAAGGATCTTCTCTAGACAGGAAACACAGAAAGGTGGTATAAACGTGAACCCCAAACAACAAAATAAATGGCAACGGGACCATACCTATCAATAATTACCTTAAATGTAAATGGGTTGAATGCCCCAACCAAAAGACAAAGGCTGGCTGAATGGATAGAAAAGCAAGACCCCTATATATGCTGTCTACAAGAGACCCACCTCAAAGCAAGGGACACATACAGACTAAAAGTGAAGGGCTGGAAAGAAATATTCCACACAAACGGAGACCAAAAGAAAGCAGGAGTCGCAATACTCATATCAGATAAAATAGACTTTCAAATAAAGGCTGTGAAAAGAGACAAAGATGGACACTACATAATGATCAAAGGATCAATCGAAGAAGAAGATATAACAATTATAAATAAATACGCACCCAACATAGGAGCACTGCAATATGTAAGGCAAACGCTAACGAGTATGAAAGAGGAAATTAATAGTAACACAATAATAGTAGGAGACTTTAATAACCCACTCACAAATATGGATAGATCAACTAAACAGAAAATGAACAAGGAAACAAACTTTAACGGACACAATGGACCAGCTAGACCTAATTGACATCTATAGGATGTTTCACCCCAAAACAATCAACTTCACCTTTTTCTCAAGTGCGCACAGAACCTTCTCCAGAATAGATCACATCCTGGGCCATAAATCTAGTCTTGGTAAATTCAAAAAGATTGAAATCATTCCAGTCATCTTTTCTGACCACAGTGCAGTAAGATTAGATCTCAATTACAGGAAAAATATTATTAAAAATTCAGACACATGGAGGCTAAACAACACGCTTCTGAATAACCAACAAATCAAAGAAGAAATCAAAAAAGAAATCAAAATATGCATAGAAATGAATGAAAATGAAAACACAACAACCCAAAACCTATGGGACACTGTAAAAGCAGTGCTAAGGGGAAGATTCATAGCATTACAGGCCTACCTCAAGAAACAAGAAAAAAGTCAAATAAAAACCTAACTCTACACCTAAAGCAACTAGAGGAGGAAGAAATGAAGAACCCCAGGGTTAGTAGAAGGAAAGAAATCTTAAAAATTAGGGCAGAAATAAATTCAAAAGAAACTAAAGAGATCATAGCAAAAATTAACAAAGCTAAAAGCTGGTTTTTTGAAAAAATAAAATTGACAAACCATTAGCAAGACTCATTAAGAAACAAAGGGAGGAGAACCAAATTAACAAAATTAGAAATGAAAATGGAGAGATCACAACAGACAACACTGAAATACAAAGGATCATAAGAGACTACTACCAGCAGCTCTATGTCAATAAAATGGACAACTTGGAAGAAATGGACAAGTTCTTAGAGAAGTATAACTTTCCAAAACTGAACCAGGAAGAAATAGAAGATCTTAACAAAACGATCACAAGCAAGGAAATCGAAACTGTAATCAGAAATCTTCCAGCAAACAAAAGCCCAGGACCAGATGGCTTCACAGCTGAATTCTACCAAAAATTTAGAGAAGAGCTAACAGCTATCTTACTCAAACTCTTCCAGAAAATTGCAGAAAAAGGTAAACTTCCAAACTCATTCTATGAAGCCACCATCACCCTAATTCCAAAACCAGACAAAGATGCCACAAAAAAAGAAAACTACAGGCCAATATCACTGATGAACATAGATGCAAAAATCCTTAACAAAATTCTAGCAAACAGAATCCAACAACATATTAAAAAAAAATCATACATCATGACCAAGTGGGCTTTATTCCAGGAATGCAAGGATTCTTTAATATCCGCAAATCAATCAATGTAATACACCACATTAACAAATTGAAAGATAAAAACCATATGATTATCTCAGTAGATGCAGAAAAAGCCTTTGACAAAATTCAACATCTATTTATGATTAAAACTCTCCAGAAAGCAGGAATAGAAGGAACATACCTCAACATAATAAAAGCTATATATGACAAACCCACAGCAAGCATCACCCTCAATGGTGAAAAATTGAAAGCATTTCCCCTGAAATCAGGAACAAGACAAGGGTGCCCACTCTCACCACTCCTATTCAACATAGTTTTGGAAGTGTTGGCCACAGCAATCAGAAAAAGAAGTAAAAGAAGGGCAGAAAAAGAAGTAAAAGGAATCCAGATAGGAAAAGAAGAAGTGCAACTCTCGCTGTTTGCAGATGACATGATCCTCTACATAGAAAACCCTAAAGACTCTACCAGAAAATTACTAGAGCTAATCAATGAATACAGTAAAGTTGCAGGATATAAAATTAACACGCAGAAATCTCTTGCATTCCTATACACTAACAATGAGAAAACAGAAAGAGAAATTAAGGAAACGATACCATTCACCATTGCAACAAAAAGAATAAAATACTTAGGAGTATATCTACCTAAAGAAACAAAAGACCTATACATAGAAAACTATAAAACACTGATGAAAGAAATCAAAGAGGACACAAACAGATGGAGAAATATACCGTGTTCATGGATTGGAAGAATCAATATTGTCAAAATGGCTATACTACCCAAAGCAATCTATAGATTCAATGCAATCCCTATCAAACTACCAACAGTATTTTTCACAGAACTAGAACAAATAATTTCACAATTTGTATGGAAATACAAAAAACCTCGAATAGCCAAAGTAATCCTGAGAAAGAAGAATGGAACTGGAGGAATCAATCTGCCTGACTTCAGACTCTACTACAAAGCCACAGTCATCAAGACAGTATGGTACTGGCACAAAGACAGAAATATAAATCAATGGAACAGAATAGAAAGCCCAGAGATAAATCCACGAACCTATGGTCACCTTATCTTCGACAAAGGAGGCAAGGATATACAATGGAAAAAAGACAATCTCTTTAACAAGTGGTGCTGGGAAAACTGGTCAACCACCTGTAAAAGAATGAAACTAGAACACTTTCTAACACCATACACAAAAATAAACTCAAAATGGATTAAAGATCTAAATGTAAGACCAGAAACTATAAAACTCCTAGAGGAGAACATAGGCAAAACACTCTCTGACATAAATCACAGCAGGATCCTCTATGACCCACATCCCAGAATTTTAGAAATAAAAGCAAAAATAAACAAATGGGACCTAATGAAACTTAAAAGCTTTTGCACAACAAAGGAAACTATAAGCAAGGTGAAAAGACAGCCCTCAGATTGGGAGAAAATAATAGCAAATGAAGCAACAGACAAAGGATTAATCTCAAAAATATACAAGCAACTCCTGCAGCTCAATTCCAGAAAAATAAATGACCCAATCAAAAAATGGGCCAAAGAACTAAACAGACATTTCTCCAAAGAAGACATACAGATGGCTAACAAACACATGAAACGGTGCTCAACATCACTTATTATCAGAGAAATGCAAATCTAAACCACAATGAGGTACCATTATACGCCAGTCAGGATGGCTGCTATCCAAAAGTCGACAAGCAATAAATGCTGGAGAGGGTGTGGAGAAAAGGGAAGCCTCTTACACTGTTGGTCGGAATGCAAATTAGTACAGCCACTATGGAAAACAGTGTGAAGATTCCTTAAAAAGCTGGAAATAGAACTGCCATATGACCAGCAATCCCACTTCTGGGCATACACACCGAGGAAACCAGATCTGAAAGAGACACGTGCACCCCAATGTTCATCGCAGCACTGTTTATAATAGCCAGGACATGGAAGCAACCTAGATGCCCATCAGCAGACGAATGGATGAGGAAGCTGTGGTACATATACACCATGGAGTATTACTCAGCCATTAAAAAGAATTGATTTGAATCAGTTCTAATGAGATGGATGAAACTGGAGCCCATTATATAGAGTGAAGTAAGCCAGAAAGATAAAGACCATTACAGTATACTAACACGTATATATGGAATTTAGAAAGATGGTAACGATAACCCTATATGCAAAACAGAAAAAGAGACTCAGATGTATAGAACAGACTTGTGGACTCTGGGAGAAGGCGAGGGTGGGATGTTTCAAGAGAACGGTATCGAAACATGTATATTATCTAGGGTGAAACAAATCACCAGCCCAGGTTGGGTGCATGAGACAAGTGCTTGGGCCTGGTGCACTGGGAAGACCCAGAGGGATCGGGTGGAGAGGGAGGTGGGTAGGGAGGACCGGGATGGGGAATACATGTAAATCCATGGCTAATTCATTTCAATGTATAACAAAAACTACTGCAATGATGTAAAGTAATTAGCCTCCAACTAATAAAAATAAATGGAAAAAAAAAAAAAAAAGGCTAACTGTAACCCATCCAAACTCTTTCAGACCTGTGGTTTGAGTAGGGTCTTCCCATATGTTGCAGTGGTAAAGAGTCTGTGTGCCAGTGCAGGAGATGGAGGAGATGTGGGTTCAGTCCCTGGCTCAGGAAGATCCTCCCAAGTATGAAATGGCAACCCACTCCAGTATTCTTGCCTGGAGAATCCCAGGGACAGAGAAGCCTGGCGGGCTGCAGTCTGTGGGGTTGCACAGAGCTGGGCCGCTGGACAGCAGCTGAGCACAGCAGCATCGTTTGAAGAGGACTTTAGCGCCCGGGCTTAACTGTAAGACTAAGAACCACTGTTCTCAGCTTTTTCTTTAAGCAGGGAGAGTTGACTAATTATTTGGAATGCAGTTCTTTTATTACTGACACACTGATTTATATTCTGGATGACATCCCATCCTCACCTCCCGCTCTTTTTATTGGGATCTTACGGAAAATCCTGAGTGAGCTTTCTGGCCTACCCAGTCTTTTAAGCTTGCCACCTCTCTGACTTTGTTGGGAAGACCCAGTGTTTATCTTGGTTTCAGTTCCCTTTGTTCACTTCTTCTTAATCTGGATTTTCTTTTTCCAAGTATTATCCAAAATTTCTGATCTGATTATGGAATGCTTTTTCTTCCATATGTTTATGATGTATTTTCTGGAAGGCACCTTTGTGTGTTTAGTCTGCCATCTTGAATTGGACGTTCTTTAGTTTAACGTTGGGCTTCCCTGGTGGCTCAGACAGTAAAGAATCTGCCTCTAATGCAGGAGACTCAGGCCCAGGTTCAGTCTCTCGGTTGGTAAGGTCCCCTGGAGAAGGAAATGGTAACCCACTCTAGTATTCTTGCCTGGAGAATTCCATGGACAGAGAAGCCTGGTGGGCTACAGTCCGTGTGGTTCCAAGAGTCAGACACACTGTGCAACTAACACATTAACACTCAAATGTTGTATCTTGGTGTTTTCCAATTTTTCTGCAAATTTATGATGGTTAAATCTGCAGGCATAGCCGCGATTAGTTTTAGGAATGTTTATGTTGACTGACTGTGTGACATATCTACCTGTAAAATCTTTTGATTCCCCATTTCATCAGAGCTAAGTAGTTGGTTGGGTCATAATTAAGAGTTAAGCTGTCCATGGTGAAGCTGCCAGAGGTTTTTGAATTCCAGTTTTGCCACTTACTAGCTCTGTACCTTTGGGCAAATTACGTCATTTCTCTCTACCTGTTTGCTTATTCTAAAGTAAGGGTAGTAATGTGTACTTCTTAGGGTTGTTGTGATAATTAGAATTTAGAACATATTAAAAAAAAAAAACTTAGGACAGTGCTAGTGACATATTCAGCTCGTAAAGAATCTACCTGCAGTGCAGGAGACCTGGGTTCAATCCCTGGGTTGGAAAGATTCCCTGGAGAAGGGAAAGGCTACCCACTCCAGTATTCTGGCCTAGAGAATTCCATGGACTGTATCATCCATGGGGTTGCAAAGAGTTGGCATGACTTAACTTTGACTTTTAGGGCTTCCCTGATAGCGCAGATTGTAAAGAATCTGCCTGCAGTGCAGGAGACCCTGGTTCAATTCCTGAGTCAGGAAGATCTGCTGGAGAAGGGATAGGCTGCCCACTCCAGTATTCTTGGGCTTCCCTGGTGGCTCAGATGGTAAAGAATCTGCCTACAATGTGGGAGACCTGGGTTTGATCCCAGCATTGGGAAGATCCCCTGGAGAAGGGAAAGGCTTACCCACTCCAGTATTCTGGCCTGGAGAATTTCATGGATTGTATATAGTCCATGGGGTCACAAAGAGATATAACTGAGCAAGTTTCACTTCACTTTTGTGACATGTAGTAAGCATTTGATTGTTACTTGTCTTTGTCACTATCATAACCATATTCACCTATACATATGTGGTTTTTTTGCATAAGAGGAAGGAAATGGTATTTTGTTTTATCCTCTTGAACATTGTTTTTATCTAGGTTTCATATTTGAGCAAATTCCTCCTTTTGTGGGGGTTTTCAGCCTACTTGATTTTTATTTTAAAAAATCAAATTCATTTTTGCTTTGATGGAATTATTTAAGCTGGGAGATTGACATAGCTAAGGATGAGTTAACTAAATTAAGGATAGCAAGGGTAAGAGGTAACTGGAGAAACATCAGTTAGGCTGATAGGTTGAGGGTTGTAATCCACATTCACTTACTTTGGCACTGTGGATATAGATAAAGGTAAGGGATATCAAGTTGGATTGTCTGGCTTAACATTGATTGCATGACTTATTTACTGGCTGTGTGACTTGCTGTAAGTTACTTATCTGTACCTCAGTTTCGTCATCTGTAAAGTGGAGATAATAAGGATTATTGTGAAGATCCCATGAATTAACACATAAAAGTTGCTTGGAAGAGCTTAATTATTAGTAGTTTTGATATGTTGCTAGAGTTTTGAATTGTGTTTGGTGGTGTTCAGAGTTAAAGTCTAAGGAGTTCAATTCAGTTCAGTCGCTCAGTCATGTCCAACTCTTTGTGACCCCATGAATCGCAGCACGCCAGATCTCTCTGTCCATCACCAACTCCTGGAGTTTACCCAAACTCAAGTCCATCGAGTAGGTGATGCCATCCAGCCATCTCATCCTCCGTTGTCCCCTTCTCCTCCTGCCCCCAGTCCCTCCCAGCATCAGGGTCTTTTCCAATGAGTCAACTCTTCGCATGAGGTGGACAAAGTATTGGAGTTTCAGCTTCAGCATCAGTCCTTCCAATGAACGAACACTCAGGACTGATCTCCTTTAGGAGGGACTGGTTGGATCTCCTTGCAGTCCAAGGGACTCTCAAGAGTCTTCTCCAACACCACAGTTCAGAAGCATCAATTCTTCGGCGCTCAGCTTTCTTCACAGTCCAACTCTCATATCCATACATGACCACTGGAAAAAACATAGCCTTGACTAGACGAACCTTTGTTGACAAAGTAATGTCTCTGCTTTTTAATATGATATCTAGGTTGTATAGAGTTGTAAAAAGGATGAGGTTTTTGTAGTGAAAGGAGAAATGTACTGTTTTCTACCCTTTAGAGATGAGATAGCATTTGGAACAAAGGAATTAATCTAAATTAATGAATATTTTATTAACACAAATAATACTTCAGTCATTGGGCCTTCTAGGGTTGTTGCTGTGTGTTTGGAGCCACACCTAGTCATTGTTGCTAATTGTCTCATTTAATAGCCATTAACACATTTCTATTTCATCTTTGTTATGTCTTATTAAAAAAGTTTCTCCTTTAGTAGTTAATAGTAGTTAGCCCCTATTTATTTATTTATGTTTTATTGAGGTGTAGTTGATTTATGATGTTTTGTTAATTTCTTCTGTGGAGCAGAGTCACTCAGATATATATATATATATATATATATATATATATATATATATATCTGACCCCCATATTCTTTTCAATTATGGTTGTCATGAGATATTGGAATATAGTTCCTTGTGAACTCTATACAGTAAGACCTTTCTTTATCTGTTCTATATGTAATAGTTTGCCTCTCCTACTCTAAAACTCCTATTCCTTCCTCCCCTAGCTGCTATTAGAAATTTATTTTCCTTCAAGTTGTACAAAATTTAAAATTAAAATATGTATGACATACAGTCTTACATGAACTTATTGTTTCCTTTTAGAGTAGTTACTCAGAATATTTTTCTTTAGAGTTTTTGAGTATTACATACTCAAAAGTATTGGATTTTTAGTAATTTCAGTGTAGTTTACCTAGTTATCCTATTTGTAGCAAATTTTTCCTGTTTGAAAACACTTTGGGTAATACTTGTTATATGTTCTGTTTATTTATATGAATTATATGTTTCAGTATAGCTTTAGAAATAGATTTTTTAAGACTTCTAAGTTTTGTTTACTATTTTTTCCTTTAATCATGAAAATGCATTAAATAGACATTTGAAGTTATTTGCAGATACAGATTTGTTTTTGAAAGTTTTTAATTGCAGAATTGGATACTGTTCAAATGACTTCATTGGTTAACCCTGCTAGCTGTGTATCTCTTCATGAGAAGGAATTTCATCAGTATAGTCTTTGAAGAAAAGATGTCTTATCTCTGGTGAGTTGCCAGAAGAATAATTTTCTTAAAAATAGTGAAGTGTCTTTTGTATTGACTATTTGCCTGCACATCTTTTATCTGTGAAGTGTGTGTGACACACACATGTGCAAATGCCATATGTGCATTGAGAAACAGTTTAATCTACCACATTTAGGGCCAACTTTTTCATTAGTAAAATTGCATGAAAATTTGGCAGTTTTTATTATAGCATATTATGTTTATTACCTTTTATGGTCTATTGCTAAATGTAGTTCTGATTATTTTTATCTCCTTCCTGTATCAGTTTTGTGCGTTTATTAAAAAGCTCTGCATCTATTCTTTATATTCTCTGTTATTAATTACAAGCTCAATTTTGAAATTTATAAAACATGATAACATTTTGATTCAAGGGTATCAAATATCCCTTTTATTGCAAAGTAGTTGCCCTGTTAAAGGTAGTTGAGTTTCTCCTTTCATTGGGGTAATATGCTGTGTTGAGCTTAGGTTGTTAATTGATAGATTTGGTATGCTCTCTGCGAGAGCTTTTAAAATGCATAACACGTATTTCTGAAAGCAGCTGTTGCTATGGCAACTCTCGGGTCACTTGCAGCTCAGCTTACATGATTGGCTGTTAATGTAGTCTAATATGCTTGAGAAGAGAATTGAGCAAATGAAAGAGGGTTTGGAAGGGATCCTCTTAAACCTCTTGAAGTTTAACAGACTAGCACATAAAATTTTAACATTTATAACACTGTTTAAACAATTTACTAGTTTTATGAATAATGAAAGACAGGAAACATTTTTGGAAAAATAATTTTTGAACCCTTTTAAGAATGCTGGAAGCTTGTGTTGTCACTACTCCTCATTTTACTGTTGTTTAAAGAAACACAACTGTCAGTTACATTCCATATTCTGCTGTCTGTAGCACCTACCTCAGAGGGGTTAATTAGTTTGAGACATGGAAAGGTTACTAATTGTGCAGGCTCAGAAAGAATGGTAAAACTAGGAATGAAGTTTAAATCGACTCTAGTTACCTGAGTTAAGAGTCTGCCCTCACTTGGATTCTTAATGTAGCCCCATGAACTTGCCTGTCTTAGGGGTATAGGAATGGTGTGAAAAGGGAGGTGGTGGTGTATAGTTTGGATTTTGAGGCCTATGAAGTAAAATCAAGTCTAATTAGGAACTACCATAGTAAAAATAAATTGAGTCATGCAGATTGGCACAGTTATAAATATCTTCTTAAGTGATGGAATTTTTCTCAGTATCTACCTATACCACCTCTTTTGTAACTATGATGTTAGAATGAGGGCAATTATACTAATTTAAGTAATTGCTGTCTCTGCTTTATGTTAGGGTTGAAAAAAGTTGATTATGGTGGTGGTGCTGAAATTGATACACTAAGGAGTAGCTGTGTTGGTATGTATAGTTATATTAGATTTTCTTATTTTGCTAGCAAAACTAACTCATGATAAAACGTTAATTAGTACTTGATAACACCCTAAATTACCTTTGGTATTTCCCTTATTAAGGAAATCCTTTATGATATTAAAGTACTTTTCATAACAGACTGCATAGAAGTATGATGTAGCCCCATTAATTTTTTGACAAAACAGTTTGGAAGTTCAGTAAATGACTTCTAAACACTAAACCTGTATGCCCATCATCAGTATGATCTTTGGAAATATTTTAAAATATAATTTGTTTTTAAATGATAAAGACATGTGATCTGGGGGATCTGATGACCCTAGGTCCTGCTCTGCCTGGGCCATTCTGGTAGTACTGAATTATTATTATTATTATTCTGTTACCTAAATTTAATACTAGGAAATTAAAAGAAAAGTACTGGAAATTATGTACAGATTTGTATGTAGCTCATAGATAATCACCTGTTAACATTTTAGTGCATCTACTTTTCAGTCTTCTGTGTATGTAAACATGTATGCAAGTCACTCTTCATATATTTTCCTTCCATAAAGTTTCATTAACATTTCATGTTTAATATTTCACAGTCATTATTTTAATGGTATATGAAATATACTGCTGTCCATTTATAGGGCATTGTTTCCATTGTTTTTTTTTCTTTTATCATTGTTTCAAGACAATGTGTAAAAATTTGTATGTGTAAAATATTTACTTTTTAAAATTTAAGATAGATTCGGAGAATAACAGTGAGTCAAAGATTACTGATATTTTAAAGGTCTTAATATGTTAGTTGCTTTCTAGAAGAATTTTTTTTTTCATTTTTTTTCCTACTTTGAAGTTACTTTAAATTTACTTGTTGGACCCCAAGTGTGGAATGTAGAATTAATACTCTCCTCACTTCATGGCTCATGGTAATTACTGACTCACTTAAGGTCTTGCTCTTATTTTATTTATTTCCTTTTATCTGCATTATCTACTCCTCCATCTCTTCTCACAGGCATTTATATAATATGATTCATACACACACACACAAATCTATTTGTGTGCATTCTTGAGAAACATATATTGCTGTCTTGTGTGGAGTTTCTTCTTGTCAGATGTAGAGTAGAATTGGCATCATTTTGTCCTTTACTTTTTAGCATTGTGTTTTAAAGATCTATTCATGTTACTCTATGCCTGTCTTGTCCATTGACTCTAATAGCTTCTTAGTATTCCATGGTGTTGCACCTGCTATGTTTCACTTAACCATTGCCTTAGTGCAGTGATGTACACTATAATTCCTCCAGCTCTCTATTAGCACAAACAGTGTTGAAAAAAAGCATCCTTATTCTTATTCCAAAGAATAGCAAGGAGCAATAAGAAAGCCCTCCTCAGCAATCAATGCAAAGAAATAGAGGAAAACAATAGAATAGGAAAGACTAGAGATCTCTTCAAGAAAATTAGAGATACCAGGGAATATTTCATGGAAGGGTGGACTCAATAAAGGACAGAAATGGTTTGGATCTAACAGAAGCAGAAGATATTAGGAAGAGGTGGCAAGAATACACAGAAGAGCTGTACAAAAAAGATCTTCACGACCCAGATAATCTTGATGGTGTGATCACTCACCTAGAGCCAGACATCCTGGAATGTAAAGTTCGTGGGCCTTAGGAAGTATCACTATGAACAAAGAAGGTGGAGGTGATAAAACTCCGGTTGAGTTATTTTCAGTCCTAAAAAATGATGCTGTGAAAGTGTTGCACTCAATATGCCAGCAAATTTGGAAAACTCAGCAGTGGCCACAGGACTGGAAAAGGTCGGTTTTCATTCCAATCCCAAAGAAAGGAAATGCCAAAGAATGCTCAAACTACTGCACAGTTGCACTCATCTTACACACTAGTAAAGTAATGCTCAAAATTCTCCAGGCCAGGCTTCAGCAATACGTGAACCATGAACTTCCAGATGTTCACCTGGTTTTAGAGAAGGCAGAGGAACCGGAGATCAAATTGCTAACATCTGCTGAATCATCAAAAAAGCAAGAGAGTTCCAGAAAAACACCTATTTCTGCTTTATTGACTATGCCAAAGCCTTTGACTGTTTGGATCACAATAAACTGTGGAAAATTCTGAGAGATGGGAATACCAGACCACTTGACCTGCCTCTTGAGAAATCTGTATGCAGGTTAGGAAGCAACAGTGAAAACTGGATATGGAACAACAGACTGGTTCCAAATAGGAAAAGGAGGACATCAAGGTTGTATATTGTCACCCTGTTTATTTAACTTATATGCAGAATACGTCATGAGAAAGGCTGGGCTGGATGAAGCACAAAACTGGAATCAAGATTGCCAGGAGAAATATCAATAACCTCAGACATGCAATTGATACCACCTTTATGGCAGAAAGTGAAGAGAAACTAAAGAGCCTCTTGATGAAAGGAAAAGAGGAGAATGGAAAAGTTGGCTTAAAGCTCAACATTCAGAAAACTAAGATCATGGCATCTGGTCCCGTCACTTCATGGCAAATGGACGGGGAAACAGTGGCTGACTTTATTTTTTTCGGCTTGAAAATCACTGCAGATGGTGACTGCAGCCATGAAATTAAAAGATGCTTGCTCCTTGGAAGAAAAGTTACAACCAATCTAGACAGCATATTAAAAAGCAGAGGTATTACTTTGCCTACAAAGGTTGATCTAGTCAAAGCTATGGGTTTTCCAGTAGTCATGTATGAATGTGAGAGTTGGACTATAAAGAAACTGAGCTCTGAAGAATTGATGCTTTTGAACTGTGGTGTTGGAGAATCTTGAGAGTCCCTTGGACTGAAAGGAGATCCAACCAGTCCTTCCTGAAGGAGATCAGTCCTGGGTGTTCATTGGAAGGGACTGGTGTTGAAGCTGAAACTTCAATATTTTGGCTACCTGATGCGAAGAGCTGACTCATTTGAAAAGACCCTGATATTGGGAAAGATTGAAGGCAGGAGGAGAAGGGGACGGCAGAGGATGAGGTTGTTAGATGGCATCACTGACTAAATGGACATGAGTTTGTGTAAACTCCGGGAGTTGGTGATGGACAGGGATGCCTGGCATGCTGTAGTTCATTGCGTCACAAGAGTCGGGCATGACTGAGCGACTGAACTGATATACGTCCACTTATGCATATATTTTCAAGACTTGGATTCCTGGGTTATGTGTGTATATACTCAGTCTCACTAAAGCCAGATTACTCTTACGAATAATTGTATTAGTCTGTACTCCCACCACGAGTTCATGAGGATTCTGATTTTTCCACTATAGATAAATTCCTGATATGGTCAGTTTTTTTAAATATTAGTAGGAAAGAGCCAGTTTCTTCCAGGAAGAACTTCTTCTAGGAGTATACTTGTTTTCCAGGCATTTCATTTCAGTCTTTCTAGGGTGGTTTTTGTGTTGTTTTGCCAGGTAGGATAGTGAAGTGGTTAATAGTGTGTGTTTTGGACCCAGTCAGCTTGGGGTGAATCCTGGCTGTGTCAGGTAGTAATTCTGTGACCCTGGGCTTGCTCTACAACTGGCTGCTTCAGTTTTGTAATTTGTGAAATGAAGTTAAGAGAAATTTCCTGCCCTTTTGAGGATTAGATTTGTGAATATGTGTGTAGTGTTATGTTAGTGGCTGGCACAGACTAAATGCTACATTAAGTGGCTTACTGTTACCAAAGTAAGAAAATCCAGCTAGAACTTAGAAGGGAATTCCATTGAATTGGTATATTTGATACATCCAAGAGCATGGAGTGACTCTCCATTGATCAAAACTTTTCATGTATTTTACTGAAATTAGATTTTATTTTCTTTCTCCTTAGTACTCATTATTTTTGATTACTAATTTTTAATCAAGGTCATTTTGTGTCCCCCAGAAACCGTTTGCCTTGTCTGGAGACATTTTTGTTTATCTTTGAGATACAATGCACACATTAGCACCCACAACAATGGTTATCTAACTCTACATGTCAGGAAATGGTGAGTTAAGAAACTCAGAGTAGATAACATGTTTTTTTGTTGTTTCCATTGTAAATTGTATATTTTATTTTTTAATTGGAAATGGTATGGATTTTCTGTTACCTTGTATCTGGCAATACTGCCCAGTTCAGTTCAGTTGCTCAGTTGTGTCTGACTCTTTGTGACTCCATGGACTGCAGCACACCAGGCTTTCTTGTTCAAATTCATGTCCATAGAGTCAGTGATGCCATCCAACCATCTTATCCTCTGTTGTCCCCTTCTCCTCCTGCTTTCAGTCTTTCCCAGCATCAGTGTCTTTTCTAATCAGTTAGTTCTTTGCATCAGGTGGCCAAATATTGGAGCTTCAGCATCAGTCTTTCCAATGGATATTCAGAACTGATTTCCTTTAGGATGGACTGGTTGGATCTCCTTTCAGTCCAGGGGACTCTCAAGAGTCTTCTGCAACACCACAGTTCAAAAGCATCAATTCTTCAGAGCTCAGTTTTCTTTATAGTCCAACTCTCACATCCATACATGACTACTGGAAAACCCATAGCTTTGACTAGATCAACCTTTGTAGGCAAAGTAATACCTCTGCCTTTTTTTTTTTTTTCCCATTTATTTTTATTAGTTGGAGGCTAATTACTTTACATCATTACAGTAGTTTTTGTCATACATTGAAATGAATTAGCCATGGATTTACATGTATTCCCCATCTCAGTTCCCCCTCCCACCTCCCTCTCCACCCGATCCCTCTGGGTCTTCCCAGTGCACCAGGCCCAAGCACTTGTCTCATGCACCCAACCTGGGCTGGTGATCTGTTTCACCCTAGATAATATACATGTTTCAATGCTGTTCTCTTGAAACATCCCACCCTCGCCTTCTCCCAGAGTTCACAAGTCTGTTCTATACATCTGAGCAATCCCACTTTTGGGCATACACACCAAGGAAACCAGATCTGAAAGAGACACGTGCACCCCAATGTTCATCGCAGCACTGTTTATAATAGCCAGGACATGGAAGCAACCCAGATGCCCATCAGCAGACGAATGGATGAGGAAGCTGTGGTACATATACACCATGGAATATTACTCAGCCATTAAAAAGAATTCATTTGAATCAGTTCTAATGAGATGGATGAAACTGGAGCCCATTATACAGAGTGAAGTAAGCCAGAAAGATAAAGACCATTACAGTATACTACCACATATATATGGACTTTAGAAAGATGGTAACGATAACCCTATATGCAAAACAGAAAAAGAGACTCAGATGTATAGAACAGACTTGTGGACTCTGGGAGAAGGCGAGGGTGGGATGTTTCAAGAGAACAGCATCGGAACATGTATATTATCTAGGGTGAAACAGATAACCAGCCCAGGTTGGGTGCATGAGACAAGTGCTCGGGCCTGGTGCACTGGGAAGACCCAGAGGGATCGGGTGGAGAGGGAGGTGGGAGGGGGGACTGGGATGGGGAATACATGTAAATCCATGGCTAATTCATTTCAATGTATGACAAAAACTACTGTAATGATGTAAAGTAATTAGCCTCCAACTAATAAAAATTAAAAAAAATAAAAATAAAAAAATAAAAAAGAAATGATAATAGAATGTTTGAGGGAGGAAATAGCATGAACAAAATCATGAACGTGTAAAACAGAAAAGTATTTGCATTGAAACTGCAAGTAATTTAGTAGTATCAGAGTAGCATTATAAAATGTCAGGGAAAGATTGGAAGTGAATCTAGGAAGGAACCAGATCATTACAATTTTTGTTTGCTATGCTTAGGAACTTGAGTTTCACCCTAGAAGTGATAGGGATCTATTTGAAAGAGTTTAAACTGATCTGGTATGATTAATATTTAAACAAACCAGTCTGGCTCTAGGATGGTATATTGAAATGAAGGAAACATGAAGAGTAGGAAACTATTGAGATACTCATGGGGACAATGAGGGCCTTTATTAGGGCAATATGAGGAGGATTAGAGAGATTAAAGGTGAATTTAAGATACATTTTGTTGGTAAAATGGGCAAGATTTTAAGGAGGAATCAAGGATGATCTCAAGGATTCTGATTTTCAGCTTGGGTGACAGGATGAACTCTGTGAGATGAGATGAGTAATTGGAGGAAAAACAGAATTTTAAAATTTCATTTTATTGATTTATTTTTTTTTAAAAACAAGAAGTACTATTGAGAAGAGATGCTCAATTTATGGACTGTCACAGTAACTGAAAGTCACTATTTTTCAGTTAAAGAAATGTATACAGGAAGAAGTAGTTAAATCTGAAATAAGATTTTGGAGTCATCCAAAAATTGATATAAACAACATTTAAACCTTTCCAACACACCTAAAGGATATATCATATCCCATAGGTTAAAGTATTTTGTTGTCACATGATGACAACGATTGGGGGATTTTGGGGAGGTTGATAATTCAAGGATTCTGTGGTGGTTGAAATTTATGGTCTAGTTGAAAAGAATACTAAAATATATAGATCTGTGTTCTTTTTTATTATAAACTTTTTATTAAGGAAGATTTCACATACAGAAATAAGTAGAATTGTGTAGTGAACCCACATGTAATGAACCCAGCTCCAACTCATAACTAATAGTGTTTCATCTGTGCATCTCCAATCCTATATTCATTTGAGGCAAATCCGTGACATACCATTTCATCTGTAAATATTTTAGTATGTATTTATAAAAGGTAATGACCTAAAGAAACTTTTAAAATATTGATAACTTTATAATCTAAAAATATTTCCTAGTGATTGTTTTAAAAGTGTAATTCAGCAGAAAATTAAGGCTAAAATCAGATTTAAAAAACCTGCAAGGGGGAATGAGAAGCAAGGAGATGGAAGCAGTGAATATAACTTACTTTTCTAGGAAGAAAAACAGATACAGTTCCCTACCAAGGATAGGGAGCTGCAGTCTTTCTGTTTTAAGTGATAAGGGGACACTTGAGTTGTTTGTAGACTTCGAGAAAGAGAAGTAGAGAATGAAATAATGACATGAGTGGATAGAGCAAGAACAAGGGAAAAGAATTATGTTCTGAAATAATATTAAAGAAGAGACAGTGAATGAAGGAGAGGCTAAGAGTTGGGCAGATTTAATCACTGATTTTTTCTTTCTTTAAAAATAAACTTCAGGGAGGGTGGAGGTTGGCCAAGGATTGGCCAAAGGGAAAGGGAAACTTTGAAGTAGTTGTTAAAGAGAATAAGAAAGGGCACCTACCAGGGTTAAATAAAAATAGTGCTTTAGTGGAATTAAGATTCCACGTGAAATTATAGACCACAGTTTAGAGTGGTATTAATTTTCGTGTCTGATCCTTTTTCCAGCTGCTCAGTAGCTTAGATATTTAAGAGAAGATACCATGTGGGGTTGTCTTAGGCTTGGACTTTTGCATGACAGATTTTATAGAAGGACCAGTGGTAAAAGCGTGATGTTGAGGAAGTGGTTTAAGAGATTGTTCACATGTAGGGTTTCCCTCATAGCTCAGTAAAGAATCTACCTGCAGTGCAGGAGACCTGGGTTCAATTCCTGGATCAGGAAGATCCCCTGGAGAAGGAGATCGCAGCCCACTCCAGTATTCTTGCCTGGGAAATCCCATGGACAGAGGAGCCTGGCAGGCTACAGCCCTTGGGGTTGCAAGAGTCGGACCTGACTCAGCGACGAAACCACAACACACAAGGAAGAAGATGACAAAGAGACTAGGTAGACAGTGGTTAGTGCTAGGCTTTGTGTATAAAGTTGAGGAGCAGAGATAAGGATAGTGTGGGCATGATGGAGTTGTGAATGTTGGAAGATTGGGTCAGATTAGCAAAGTGTTCGATATAACATTGGCAGATGAAGTCAAAGACTGTGTGTGAAGGTCTTTGGAATTGAAAAGGTTCAGGAATCTTGAGAATTCAATTTTAGATAGCTGTTGCCCATGGTGGTGGAACGTACAAGGGCAAAATTCTGACCAAGATATAAACTTATTCAGTGAATATGAAGAGCAGTGGTAGGTGGTCAGGAAATGAGTAGATGAATGACGCTGTTGAGGAAGATTAGAGCCTATACATACTTGGAGGGCAGGAGTGGTAATGGTTTAGGAGAGGCTGTAGGTAATGGAGAAAGTTCAGTTTATATGAAAATATTTGTCCTACTTTTCAGCTGAGTTCTACATAGCTGAGATGTTTCAATATGAAGATGTCCAAGATCTTGGCCTTACCCATAAAACCCCAATATAGTCATTTATAAATATAAAATGAGGCAAGTTTTATAAATAGGTGCTATGAATGGTGTGGGCAATAATATTCTGTTGTTGTTCACTCACTCAGTCGTATCTGACTTTTTGCGACCCCATGGACTGCAGCATGCAAGGCTTCCCTGTCCTTCATCGTCTCCTGGAGTTTGCTCAAACTCATGTCCATCGAGTCAGTGATGCCATCCAACCATTTCATCCTCTGTTGTCCCCTTCTCCTCCTACCTTCAGTCTTTCCCAGCATCAAAGTCTTTTCCAACGAGTCAGCTTTTTGCATCTGGTGCCTAAGGTATGGACGCTTCAGCTTCAGCATCAGTCCTTCCAATGAATATTCAGGGTTGATTTCCTTTAGGATTGACTGGTTTGATCTCCTTGCAGTCCTAGGGACTCCCAAGAGTCTTCTCTGGCACCATAGTTCAAAGGCATCAGTTCTTTGGCTCTCAGCCTCCTTTATTCTCCACTTCTTAACATCCATACATGACTACTGAGAAAACTGTAACTTTGACTATACGGACCTTTGTAGGCAAAGTAATGTCTCTGCTTTTTAATATGCTATTTAGGTTTGTCATTGATTTTCTTCCAAAGAGCAAGCGTCCTTTAATTTCATGGCTGTCACCATCTGCAGTGATTTTGGAGTCCAAGAAAATAGTTTGTCACTGTTTCCATTGTTACCCCATCTATTTGCTTTGAAGTGTTGGGCCAGATGCCATGATCTTTGTTTTTTGAATGTTGAGATTTAAAGCTGCTTTTTCACGTTCTTCTTTCACATTCATCAAGAGGCTCTTTAATTCCTCTTTGCTTTCTTCCATAAGGGTGGTGTCATCTGCATATCTGAGGTTATTGATATTTTCCTGGCAATCTTGATTCCAGCTTGTGCTTCATCTAGCCGGGCATTTCCCATGATGTATTCTGCATAGAAGTTAAACAGGATGACAATATACAGCCTTGACATACTTCTTTCCCAGTTTTGAACCATTCCATTGTTTCATGTCTGGTTCTAACTGTTGCTTCTTGACCTGCATACAGGTTTCTCGGGAGGCTGGTAAGGTGGTCTGGTATTTCCATCTCTTTAAGAATTTTCCACAGTTTGTTGTGATCCACACAGTCAAAAGGCTTTAGCGTAGTCAACAAAGCAGAGGTAGATGTTTTTCTGGAACTCTTTTGCTTTATTGATGATCCCACGGATGTTGGCAGTGTGATCTCTGGTTCCTCTGCCTTTTCTAAATTCAGCTTGAACATCTGGAAGTTCTTGGTTCATGTACTGTTGAAGCCTCGCTTGGAGAATTTTGAGCATTACTTTGCTATCATGTGAAAAGAGTGCAATTATGTGATAGTTTGAACATTCTTTGGCATTGCCCCTTTTGGGGATTGGAATGAAAACTGACCGTTTCCAATCCTATGACCACTGCTGAGTTTTCCCAATTTGCTGACATATTGAGTATAGCCTCTAACAGCATAATCTTTTAGGATTTGAAATAGTTCAGCTGGAATTCTATCACCTCCACTAGCCTTGTTTCTAGGAGGCCCTAGCTTCCTAAGGCCTACTTGACTTGACTCTCCAGGATGTGTGGCTCTAGGTGAGTGATCACATCATTGTGGTCATCCGGGTCATTAAGATTTTTTCGTATAAGTCTGTGTATTCTTGCTACCTATTCTTAATATCTTCTGCTTGTATTAGGTCCATGCCACTTCTGTCCTTTATTGTGCATATCTTTGCATGAAATGTCCCTTGGTATCTCTAATTTTCTTGCAGAGATCTCTAGTCTTTCCCATTCTATTGTTTTCCTTTATTTCTTTGTATTGTTCATATAAAATGGATTTCTCATCTCTCCTTGCTATTTTCTGGAACTATGCATTCAGATGGATATATCTTTTCTTATCTCCTTTGCCTTTCATTTCTCTTCTTTTCTCAGCTATTTGTAGGGCCTCCCTAGGCAACCATTTTGCCTTTTTGCATTTCTGTTTCATGGCAATGATTTTGATCACCACCTCCTATACAATGTCAGGAACCTCCGTCCATAGTTCTTCAGGTACTTTGTCTATCAGACCTAATCCCTTGAATGTCTTTGTCATTTCCACTGTATTTATTTTAAGGGATTTGATTTAGGTCATAGCTGAATGGCTTTGTGGTTTTCCCCTACGTTCCTCAATTTAAGTCTGAATTTTGCAATAAGGAATTCATGATCTTAGCCACAGTCAGCTTCCGGTCTTGTTTTTGCAGATCGTATAAGGCTTGTCCATCTTTGGCTACAAATAATATAGTGAATCTGATTTTGGTATTGACCATCTGGTGGTGATGTTCATGTGTTGTTGTCTCTTGTGTTGTTGAGAGTGTTTGCTATGACCATTGCATTCTCTTGGCAAAACTCTGTTAGCCTTTGTCTTGCTTCATTTTGTACTCCAAGGCCAAACTTGCCTGTTATTCCAGGTGTCTTTTGATTTCCTACTTTTGCATTCCAGTCCCCTATAATAAATAGGACATCTTTTTTTGTGTGTTAGTTCTAGAAGGTCTTGTAGGTTTTCATAGAACTGTTCTACTTCAGCTTCTTTGGCATTAGTGGTTGGGGCCTGGACTTGTACTACTGTGATATTGAATGGTTTGCTGTGGAAATGAACAGAGATTATTCTGTCATTTTTCAGATTGCATCCATATACTGTGTTTTGCACTCTCTTGTTGATTATGAGGGATACTCCATTTCTTCTAAGGGATTCTTGCCCACGTTGTAGATATAGTGGTCATCTGAATTATATTCGTTCATTCTAGTCCATTTTAGTTCTCTGATTCCTAAAATGTCATTGTTCATGCTTGCCATCTCCTGTTTGACCACTTCCAATTTACCTTGATTCATGGACCTAACATTTGTATTCCTGTGCAGTATTGTTCTTTACAGCATTGGACTTTGCTTCCATCACCGGTCCCATCCATAACTGGGCGTTGTTTCTGTTTTAGCTTAGTCTCTTCATTCTTTCTGGAGCTATTTGTCTGCTTTTCTTTAGTGGACACCTGCAAGTCTTGAGGGTTCATATTTCAGTGCCATATCTTTGTGCCATTTCATACTGTTCATGGGGTTCTCAAGGCTAGAATACTGAAGTGGTTCACTATTCCATTCTTTAGTGGACCGCATTTTGTCAGAACTCTCCACCATGACCTTTTTATCTTGGGTGGTCCTACATGGCATGGCACATAGTTTTGTTGAGTTAGGCAAGGTTATAGTCCTTGTGATCAGTTTGGTTAATTATCTGATTGTGGTTTTCAGTCTGTCTGCCCTCTGATGGATGAGGATGAGAGGCTTGTGCAAGCTTCCTGATGGGAGGGACTGGCTCTGGGGAAAACTGGGTCTTGTTCTGGTGGGCAGTAATGATCAGTGGTAAATAATCCATCTGCCAATACAGGACACTCAGGTTTAATCTCTGGGTTGGGAAGATCCCCTGGAGAAGGAAATGGCAACCCACTCCAGTATTCTTGCCTGGGGAATCCCATGGACACAGGCCAAGCAGTCTATAGTACATGGAATTGAAAAGCGTTGGACATGACGTAGGGACTAAACAACAACAATATTTAGTAACTAAATTTATAACTGTGTAATCTAATTTTGTATTAAAACAACATGGTGTCTTGACTTAACATACAATTATCAAGTTAAATGTCTTTTGAAACCTGACTTTTGTGATCAGCAAACTCTCATGGTATGATTGGGGACTATACAGATATAAATGATTCAAAATTGAAATAACATAAAAAGTTAAGTGTCTTAATATTTTCATGTACAGGATTTGATAAAAGACTCTCTTAAAGTAAGAATCATAATTTTAAATTAGGTATGCCTAATAAACTGTAAACTGTCTGCACCATTGACACATGGCCATAACAGATAACTAAAGAAATGCTTTCCCTTCCTTCATTGTCAAGAATAGTCATTCTGCTTGGGCTTCCCTGGTGTCTCAGCTGGTAAAGAATCTGCCTGCAATGTAGGGGACCTGGGTTTGATCGCTGGGTTGGGACGATCCCCTAGAGAAGGGAACAGCTGCCCAGTCCATATTGTGGCCTGGAGAATTCCGTGGACTATTTCATGGGATCACAAACAGTTGGACAACCAGTCGGAAACGACTGACTTTCACTTTCCATCCTTTTACATTGACCATTACACTTGCACACTCCTCAAGTCTTTACTCAAATGTTAGCCTCTCAGAAAGTTTTAAACCACCCGTTTAAAGTAGTTTATCACCTCCTGTCACTGCACAATCTGAAGTAGTCATGTTTGTCTATTTATTGTCTGATTCTGTGAACTACAAATGTGCTCACTCGTGTCTGACAATTTTCAGCCCCATGGACTTTAGCCTGCCAGGCTGCTCTGACCATAAGATTCCCCAGGCAAGAATACTGGAGTGGGTTGCCATGTCCTACTCCAGGGGATCTTCTTGACCCTGGGATCAAATCTGCATCTCCTGAATTGTTAGGCAGATTCTTTATCACTACACCACCTGGGAAGTGAGCCATAATACAGTTTGACTGGTGTCCTTATAAGAAGAAAGAATGGAGACACAGGAAGGAAAATGCTGTATGTAGGCACAAAGACTCATGGATACGGGGAAGATAGCCATGTGAAGATGGAGACAGAGGTAGGAGTTAAATTGTAATACATCAAGGAATGCCTGGGATTCCCAGAAGCTGGAAGGCAAGGAAGAATCCTCACCTAGAGGCATTGGAGGGAGCATGGCCCTGTCAACATCTTGATTGTGGACTTCTTGCCTCTAGAACAGTGAGAGAATAAATTTCTGTTGCTTTACAGCCACCCAGTTTATGGCACATTGTTATAGCAGCTCTAGGAACCTTGGAAGTGTAAAATACAAGCATAAAAGGTGAAAGAACTTAATATTGTTGTTCTGGCTTCTGGCTTTTACAGTCTTTTGTTAGTAATTTTCTTAGTGGGATTGAACATTTATGGCATTTTGAGGCATGTAAAAATATTGTTTTTATCAGAAAAAAAAATCTTCCCCCTTTAAGGATTTGTTGAAATTCCATTTGTTGCATGGTACAGTCCCACGGTCAAAGAATGCTCAAACTACCACACAATTGCACTCATCTCAGACACTAGTAAAGTAATGCTCAAAATTCTTCAAGCCAGGCTTCAATAACACGTGAACCGTAAATTTCCAGATGTTCAAGCTGGTTTTAGAAAAGGCAGAGGAACCAGAGATCATATTGCCAACATCCGCTGAATCATCAAAAAAGCAAGAGAGTTCCAGAAAAATACCTATTTCTACTTTATTGACCATGCCAAAGCCTTTGACTGTTTGGATCACAATAAACTGTGGAAAATTCTGAAAGAGATGGGCATGCCAGACCACCTGACCTGCCTCTTGAGAAACCTATATGCAGGTCAGGAAGCAACAGTGAGAACTGGACATGGAACAACAGGCTGGTTCCAAATAGGAAACGGAATGTGTCAAAGCTGTATATTGTCACCCTGCTTCTTTAACGTATATGCAGAGTACATCATGAGAAAGGCTGGGCTGGATGAAGCACAAGCTGGAATCAAGAATGCTGGGAGAAATATCAATAACCTCAGAAATGAGGATGACACCACTCTTATGGTAGAAAGTGAAGAAGAACTGAAGAGTCTCTTGATGAAAGTGAAAGAGGAGAGTGAAAAAGTTGGCTTAAAGCTCAGCATTCCGAAAACTAAGATCATGGCATCCGGTCCCATCACTTCATGGCAAATAGACAGGTAAACAGTGGAAACAGTGCACACTTTATTGTTTTGGACTCCAGAATCACTGCAGATAGTGATTGCAGCCATGAAATTAAAAGATGTTTTCTCCTTGGACCAACCTAGACAGCATATTAAAAAACATATTACTTTGCCAACAAAGGTCCATCTAGTCAAGGCTATGGTTTTTCCAGTAGTTGTGTATGGATGTGAGAGTTGGACTGTGAAGAAAGCTGAGTGCTGAAGAGTTGATTATTTTGAACTTTGGTGTTGGAGAAGACTCTTGAGAGTCTTCTTGAGGAGATCCAACTAGTCCATTCTAAAGGAAATCAATCCTGAATGTTCACTGTAAGGACTGATGCTGAAGCTGAAACTCCAATACTTTGCCACTTGATGTGAAGAGCTGACTGATTTGAAAAGATGCTGGGAAAGATTGAAGGTGGAAGAAAAAGGTGAAGACAGAGGATGAGATAGTTGGATGGCATTACCGACTTAGTGGGCATGAATTTGAGAAAACTTCGGGAGTTGGTGATGGACAGGGAGGCCTGGTGTGCTGCAGTTCATGGGGTTGCAAAGAGTCGGACACAATTGAGTGACTGAACCGAACAGTTCCATGGAACTCCAGTATTCTTGCCTAGGAAATTCCATGGACAGAGGAGCCTAGTGGACTACAGTCTGTGGGGTTACAAAAGAGTTGGACGTGATTTAGTGACAAAATAGCAACAAGAATGAAGCAATGTTTTCATCCTTTGGGGGAAAGTTGGAAGATCAGTTGATAAAATCATCTGTTTCATTCTTCATGTTCTTGGATCTTATAATGAGGTGTATTTAGTGTACAGTTTGGGAGTTATTTTGGATTTTTCTCTTGACCTTCTAAAATAATTTCAGTTAAGTCCCCAAAGTAATATAGAGATTTATTCTCTGCATCCTTCACCTAGCTTCTCCAAATGCCAGTACCTTAATTATCACAGCACAATTATCAAAATCAGAAAATTAATATCATATTGTTAACTAATGCGCAGACCTTATTCAGATTTCATCAGTTGTCTCACTAACATTCGTTTTCTGATCTAGGATCTAATCTAGGATCACACATTGCATTTAATTGTTATGCCTGTTCTCGACTGTGGCAGTTTTTCAACTTTCAGTCTTTCATGACTTTGATGTTTCTGAAGAATACCAGGTTGTTATTTTCTAGAATGTCCTTCAGTTTCGGTTTATATGATTATGATTAAACTCAAGTTTTTCTTTTTTGGCAAGAATAGAATGGAACTGAAATTGTATCCTTTTTTGTTCCTCCTATCAGGAGTCTCCGGTTGGTATGTCCCATTATTAACAGTGTTAACTATGATTCCCTGGTTAAGGAGGGCTTGCAGGTTTCCCCATTGTAGTGTCACTGTTTTCCTCTTTGTCATTAGTTAGTATCTTGTACAAAGGAGATACTTTGAGACAATAATTTTTGTTATACTTTTGCTTACCAGTTTTGGTATCCGTTAATGATTCCTGCCTGAAAAAGTAATTATGATGTTTATTAAATGGTGATTTTTCTTCTTTTATCATTTCTTACACATTTATTCTACTGTGAGGAAAAGCTTTCCCTTCTCCGCCATTTACTTTTTCATTCAATTGTTATTTATATCTTTATGTACTGTTAGATGATTGCCTTATTTTGGGGATTGTAAGCCATTATAGTTCAGGTTTTTCTACTTATACTAGCCTTCAAGATTTAAAGAATTTTTCAGAGTTTAAGATAAAATGTTACTTGCTCTTGGAACAGTAGATTTGAGGAGAACTCACAGTAGCTCTCTGGATTTAAAGTAGCAAGACAAAATTAGATACTTTAATTATTGTTCAAATAAACAATGTTCAAATTTTCTAGTTGTAAAGGAACTTTTCCTGAACCTATGCACAAAGCAGTGAATCTGTAGAATTTCATATCTTTTATCTGGTTTGGACCTCATTATTATTATTTTTTTCACTTGAAGTATTAAATATTGTGGTAGTTTCAGATGTACAGCATAGTAATTGAGCATTTGTACAGATTATATGCCATTGTAGGTTATTATAAGATGATTGATATAATTCACTGTGCTATACTAGTATATCCTTGTTGCTTATTTATTTTATATATATGTAGTAGTTTGTGTTCCTTAATCCTGCACGCCTAATTTGACTCTCTCCCTTTCTGTCTCCCCTGTGGTGTACCCCTGTGGTAACCACAAGTTTTCTATATTTGTGAGTTTGCTTTATATATATATTCATCTGTATTAGTTTTTTAATTCCACATATAAGTTACATATAATATGTTTCTTTTTCTGACTAAATTCACTAAGCATAGTATTCTCTAAGTCCATTCTCATTGCTGCAAATAGCAGTAGTTTGTTCTTTTTATGTGACTGAGTGACAGGCTATTGTACCTACACAGCATATCTTCTTAACCCAGTGTCTGTTGATAGGCACTTGGGATGCTTCCATGTCTTGGCTGTTGTAAATAGTGCTGCTATGACCCCTGGGGTACATGTATCTCTTCAAGCTAAAGTTTACCTTCTTTTTTCCCAGAACATGCCCAGGAGTAGAATTATTGGATCACATGGTATTTCTATTTTTAGTTTCTTAAAGGGCCCTCCATGCTGTTTCCATGGGCTTTCCTGGTGGCTCAGTGGTAAAGAATCCACCTGCCAATGCAGGAGACCTGGGTTCAATTCCTGGGTCACGAAGATCCCCTGGAGGAAAAAGGGGCAATCCACTCCAGTATCCTTGCGTGGCAAATCCCATAGACCAAGGAGCTTGGTGGGCGCCGGTCCATGGGTCGCAAAAGAGTAGGACCTGACTTAGCAACTAAGCAGCAACAACTTAATGTTTCCATGGTCCTGTTATTAATTGCATTCCTATCAGTACTGTATGGACTCCTTTCTCTCTACATTCTCTTTAACATTTATTATTTATAAACTTTGATGATAGCCATTCTGACAGGTATAAGGTGATACCACATTGTGACTTTGATTTGCATTTCTCAAATAATTAGCAGATGTGCCTGTTAGCCATCTCTCTGTCATCTAACTTCAACCTCATTCTTTAAAGTTTGTTTAGTCATAAGGATTTATTAAGATCCCATTTCTTCCTGATCATGGCCCCATAGAATCTGTTTTTTCACGGCTTTTATCAAACTGAATAGGCACATATTCCTCCCTCAACAACTAAGAATCTATCATGGATTCTGTGTGTTTTTTCTGTCTTACTGAATTTTGAGTTCCTTAAGAGCAAACGGCATAATTTTTTTAATAATTAAACTTATTTTTAATTGTAGAATAATTGCTTTACAGTTTTGTGTTGGTTTCTGCCGAACATCAACATGAATCAGCCATAGGTATGCCTGTGTCCCCTGCCTCTTGACCCTGCCTCCCTCATCCCTCTCCATCCCTCCCCTCTAGGTTGTTACAGAGCCCAGGCTTGAGTTCCCTGAGTCACACAGCAAATTCCCCAGTGGCTGTCTGTGTTATATGTGGTAATATGTTTCCATGTTAACTTTCTTCATACATCGCCCCTTTCCTTTTTCCCCCACCCATGTCCATAATGAGACACTGTGTCTCCATTGCTGCCTTGCAAATAGGTCATCAGTACCATCTTTCTAGATTCCATATATATGCATTAGTTTATGGTATTTGTTTTTCTATTCCTGACTTACTTTGTTCTGTGTAATAGGCTCTAGGTTCATCCATCTCATTAGAACTGACTCAAATGCATTGCTTTTTATGTCTGAGTAATAGTCCATTGTGGATATGTACCACAGCTTTTTTATCTGTTCATCTGTCAGTGGACATCTAGGTTGCTTCCATATCCTAGCTGTTGTAAACAGTGCTGCAGTGAACATTGGAGTATAGGTGTCATTTTCAATTTTGGTTTCCTCAGGGCATATGGCTAGTAGTGCAATTGCTGGGTCATATGGGGGTTTTTTTTTGTTGTTTTTTTTAATCTTTTTTTTTCTTTCTTTTTTTTTCATTTATCTTTATTAATTGGAGGCTAATTAATTTACAGGATTGTAGTGGGTTTTGTCATACATTGACATAAATCAGCCATGGATTTACATGTATTCCCCATCCCGATCCCCCCTCCCACCTCCCTGTCTACCCAATCCCTCTGAGTCTTCCCAGTGCACCAGGCTCGAGCACTTGTCTCATGCATCCAACCTGGGCTGGTGATCTGTTTCACTGTAGATAATATACATGTTTCGATGCTGTTCTCTCGAAACATCCCACCCTCGCCTTCTCCCACAAAGTCCAAAAGTCTGTTCTGTACATCTGTGTCTCTTTTTCTGTTTTGCATATAGGGTTATCATTACCATCTTTCTAAATTCCATATATATGTGTTAGTATGCTGTAATGTTCTTTATCTTTCTGGTTTACTTCACTCTGTATAATGGGTTCCAGTTTCATCCATCTCATTAGAACTGATTCAAATGAATTCTTTTTAATGGCTGAGTAAATAATTTCTCAGTTGGTATGGAAATACAAAAAACCTCGAATAGCCAAAGTAATCTTGAGAAAGAAGAATGGAACTGGAAGAATCAACCTGCCTGACTTCAGACTATACTACAAAGCCACAGTCATCAAGACAGTATGGTACTGGCACAAAGACAGAAATATAGATCAATGGAACAGAATAGAAAGCCCAGAGATAAATCCACGAACCTATGGACACCTTATCTTCCACAAAGGAGGCAAGGATATACAATGGAAAAAAGACAATCTCTTTAACAAGTGGTGCTGGGAAAACTGGTCAACCACTTGTAAAAGAATGAAACTAGAACACTTTCTAACACCATACACAAAAACAAACTCAAAATAGATTAAAGATCTAAATGTACCAGAAACTATAAAACTCCTAGAGGAGAACATAGGCCAAACACTCTCCGACATAAATCACAGCAGGATCCTCTATGACCCACCTCCCAGAATATTGGAAATAAAAACAAAAATAAACAAATGGGACCTAATGAAACTTAAAAGCTTTTGCACAACAAAGGAAACTATAAACAAGGTGAAAAGACAGCCCTCAGATTGGGAGAAAATAATAGCAAACGAAGCAACAAAGGATTAACCTCAAAAATATACAAGCAACTCCTGCAGCTCAATTCCAGAAAAATAAATGACCCAATCAAAAAATGGGCCAAAGAACTAAACAGACATTTCTCCAAAGAAGACATACAGATGGCTAACAAACTCATGAAAAGGTGCTCAACGTCACTCATCATCAGAGAAATGCAAATCAAAACCACAATGAGGTACTATTGCACGCCAGTCAGGATGGCTGCTATCCAAAAGTCTACAAGAAATAAATGCTGGAGAGGGTGTGGAGAAAAGGGAAGCCTCTTACACTGTTGGTGGGAATGCAAATTAGTACAGCCATTATGGAGAACAGTGTGGAGATTTCTTAAAAAACTGGAAATAGAACTGCCATATGACCCAACAATCCCACTTCTGGGCATACACACTGAGGAAACCAGATCTGAAAGAGACACGTGCACCCCAGTGTTCATCGCAGCACTGTTTATAATAGCCAGGACATGGAAGCAACCTAGATGCCCATCGGCAGATGAATGGATAAGGAATCTGTGGTACATATACACCATGGAATATTACTCAGCCATTATAAAGAATTCATATGGTGATTTTATTCCTAGTTTTAAAAGAAACCTCTATACTGTTTTCCATAAAGGGTGTATCAATTTACATTTCTACCAACAGTGCAAGAGGGTTCCCTTTTCTCAACACCCTCTCCAGCACTTCCTGTTTGTAGATTTTATTGATGATGGCCATTCTGATTGGTGTGAGGTGATGCCTCATTGTGGTTTTGACTTGCATTTCTCTAATAATGAATGACGTTGAGCATTTTTTCATGTGTTTATCAGCCATTTCCTATGTCTTCTTTGGAGAAATGTCTATTTAGGTCTTTTGCCTAGTCGTTGAGTAGGTGGTTTGTTTTTCTCATATTGAGTTTTGTGAGCTTCTTAAATATTTTTGAAATTAATCCTTTGTCAGTTGTTTCAATTGCTATTGTTTTCTCCCATTCTAAGGGTTGTCTTTTCACCTTGGTTATAGTTCTTTTGCTATGCAAAAGCTTTTACGTTTTATTAGGTCCCACTTGTTTACTTTTGTTTTTATTTCCATTATTCTAGGAGGTGAGTCATAGAGGATCTTGCTGTGGTTTATGTTGCAGAGTGTTCTGCCCATGTTTTCCTCTAAGAGTTTTGTAGTTTCTGGTCTTACATTTATGTCTTTAATCCATTTTGAGTTTTTCTTTGTATATGGTGTTAGGAAGCATTCTAATTTCATTCTTCTACACGTATCTGTCCAGTTTTCCCAGCAGCACTTACTGAAGAGACTTATCTTTGCCCCATTGTTTATTCTTGCCTCCTTTGTCAAAAATAAGGTGTCCATAGTTGCTTGGGCTTATCTCTGGGCTTTCTATCTTGTTCCATTGGTGTGTATTTCTGTTTTTGCACCAGTAACATACTGTCTTGATGACTGTAGCTTTGTAGTATAGTCTGGAGTTAGGAAGGTTGATTCCTCCAGCTCCATTCTTCTTTCTCAAGATTGCTTTGATTATTCTGAATCCTTTTTGTTTCCATATGAATTTTGCTTTCATATGAGATTTTTTTGTTCTAGCTCTGTGAAAACTGCCATTGGTAATTTGATAGGGATTGCACTGAATCTGTAGATTGCATTTGGTAGTTTAGTCATTTTCACAATATTGATTCTTCTACGTCAGAAACATGGAGTATCTCTCCATCTGTTTATATCATCTTTTTGATTTCTTCTATCAGTGTCTTTTTCTGTATACAGCTCATTTGTCTCCTTATGTAGGTTTATTCCTAGATACTTTATTCTTCTTGTTTCAGTGGTGAATGGGATTGATTCCTTAATTTCTTTTTCTGATTTTTCATTGTTAGTGTATAGAAATACAAGTGATCTCTGTGTAATGATTTTTTTATCTTGCAATGTTGCTAAATTCACTGATTAGCTCTAGTAAATTTCTGATAGTATTTTTAGGGCTCCATGTATCATGTTATCTGCAAATAGTGAGAGTTTTACCTCTTTTCTAATCTGGATTCTATTTCCTTTTCTTCTCTGATTACCATAGGTAGGACTTCCAAAAAGTGATAGTGGTGAGAATGGGCACCTTTGTCTTGTTCCTGATCTTGGAGGTAATGCTTTCAGTTTTTCTGCTGAGAGTAATATTTACTCTGGGTTTATCATATATGGTCTTTATTATGTTGAGGTAGATTTCTTCTATGCCCATTTTTTGAAGTTTTTTTTTTTAATCATAAATGGGTACTGAATTTTGTCAAAGGCTTTCTCTACATCTATTGAGAATGCCATATGGTATTTATCTTTTATTTTGTTAATATTGTGTGTCACATTGATTGATTTGTGTATATTGAAGGATCCTTGCATCTGTGGGTTAAACCCTACTCGACTGTGGCAAGCACCGTAATTTAAACATTTTTTGATACCAACATTTTCTAACATTGCCTTGCATTTAGTAGATCAAATACCATTGGGGGCATTTAAATACACTGGGGATATGGAATGGAGGGCTCCAAAAGAATATGGTCTTGTCTTTTTAAGTTTGTGGGATTATTCCCCTGTGAAACTAAGCATATAGAAAAGTATTCCAGAATGTCTCCTGGAGACTGCACATTCATCCCTAAACCAGAGAACAGAAGTATGCATTCTGCAGTGAGAAAAGTTTATAATGTTGCTTTTATTTTGAAAATCAGAATTACTGTTAGAAAGTTAGTTTTGCAAATTAATATTGTACAAGCTGATAAAAGAGACAGTGAATTGGAAATAAAAGCATATTGTGGAAATTTTGGCAGACAGGTATGTCAGTTAAGTGTTTGCAATTGTATTCTCTCTTGTATACTTAGTACAGGATAATTCAATGTAAGGAACTTGATTTCCTTGGTGTTCATTTTTCTTATTAGCTATCTTAAAGGTTGATGGCATTTTTAATGCTATTTAAATTTAGAGCAGGCCAATCAATAGCATATTTGTAGTTGGTTAGCTGTATAATTTAATATTTTTAAAGATAATTTTAGAGGGCTATATATTTAAATTTATTTAAATTTAATTTTTTCTTAAAATGATAATGGATACATATTTATAATGCTTTCTTAAAATTTTTATTAAGTTAGATTAATAATAAAGATGAGCAAATGTCTTGACTCTGGCACAAATCCATGTATTATATTCATGCAGTCTTTGAAGTTTTTTTATTTGTTTCCAGTCTGCTCTGGTCTTGATACAATAATTTATGTAAGGTTCTTTTATCTTAGTTCTATTTTGTGTTTGTAATTTTACTCCTGTTTGTTAGATTTGTCATTTTGCATCTGACTTTGGATTCTGATCAAAACTCTAGTTTGGATCTGTTCAATTGATGCTTTTTTATTTTTCTACATTTTTCCCATAGTACACCTGCCTGTCAAACTCTTGAAACTTAACTCAGAAGGCCTCAACCTTCTCTAGAGAGGAACCAAGGGTGAAGCTTACTGTACTCTGATTTCCTTTTGTAGCTTTGTTGCTGTACAGATATCCAGAAATGAGAAATCTCAGTTAAACTAAAAGGCAGTTTTTATGACAGCTATGTAACTGGTTAGAAATTACAGTGAGAAAAAGATCCCATGCACAATAGTTTTAAAAACTTCCCTTATGGTCCAGTGGCTAAGACTGCACACTGCCAGTGCAAGGGGTCTGGGTTTGATCCTTGGTTAGGGAACTAGATCCCACCTGCTGACATTAAGAGTTCACCTACTATAGTTGTTGTTGTTGTTGTTTTAAAGATTTCACATGGTGCAACTAAAGCCACATAAATAAATATTTCTTTTTTTTTTTTAATAAATATTTCCAACAAACTTATAAATGAACTAGCAATTTACTTACCACTTCAGTGAGCTTCCCTTGTGGCTCAGTGGTAAAGAATCCACTTGCCAGTGCAAGAGAATGCAGTTTGATCCCTGGGTTGGGGAGATCTTCTGGAGAAGGGAATGACAATCCAATCTAGTGTTCTTTCCTAGAGAAGTCCATGGACGGACCATGGAGTTGCAAAGAGTTGGGGCACGAGTGAGTGACTCACACTTTCACTTACCACTTTATTAATGTTTTACATTTGCTAATAAGCCACCTTTCTGGGTGCCAGGTACTAGAAATTTCCTTAGGAACAAGATGAGAAGACATTTCTCCCTAGAAGATCATAAAGTCTCCTACAGAGCTAGAAATGCAAATGAATTACTTAAATCATGTGGTGAATTGCTGTGAACTTAAAACTGCCCTAGGAAACTCAGTCAGGGGCTGTGTATCAACCTAGAGGGGTGGGATGGGGAGGGAGATGGGGAGGAGGTTCACGAGGGAGGGGATATATGTACACCTATGGCTGATTCATGTTGAGGTTTGACAGAAAACAAAATTCTGTAAAGCAATTATCCTTTAATTAAAAAATAAAAAGAGTAACAGTGGAGTGACAGATGTAAGGAGATGAAAGAAATTTGTGGAACTATTACTGACAAAATAATACATGATCACACACAGACACAGACACATAGTATGCAGCGAAAGATACTCTCAGTGGTATGTACAACGTGGTATGAAAGCTTATTGTAAGTGTGATTCTTAACCCTGCCTAAATTTCAGGAAGTTTAGAGCTTTCAAATTTGCTTTAGGAGGAGTAGGGTTTTATTGGGGATGAGGTAGTATTTGCACATGCACAGAAGCAGAAGAGAATTGGTTTTGTCGTGAAATAACAAGCACTTTGGAATTAGGAGTAGAGTATTGGGAGAGGAGCAGTGAAAGTTGAGATTGTAGGAGAGTTTTAAGTTTCTTGCTGTTATCTCTTGGTTTTAGAGTTATAAGAAAATAAAGTAATGGGAATATAAAAAGTAAAGGGAAAATGTGACTAGATGTGAAGAAGATAAGCAGGAAGAATTTGGGAAATAGTTTGAGGATGTTTATTGTGGAACTGCATTTTCCAGGGCCAACATGTAAAGCTTTAGCACGGTTTGGTCAAAACAGAAAAAAATTGGAAGCTCTCTGGACATGACAGGAGTCTTATTTTGGCTTGTCATTTTCCCTTACTGCGAGGACATTTATCTGTGTGGTAGACTTGCATGTGTGTATAAGATCACTTGTGGGGGGCTTTTTCAAACAACTTTCTTCATTTCTCATATGCTCTGTTCCTCCATCTTATCCCCTAACCCCCTTGCTTGTCCTCCCACCTTCATCTGCCCAACATCTTAATGTCACTGCTAAATAAGTCAGTTACTGAGAATACTACTGTCAACTATTTTTGTGTTTGCTTTTAAAGAAAATGCTGCTGATTTTGGTTTGTTAACTATCTGAGAATTCTCATGTTCAGTTTTGCAACTACTGTTTTTAAAAATGTATTTACATAATACACATGCATGGACACATACTTTAATTGAACAAATTTTTACTAGGTTTCATTCATTAAGAGTATGCTTTCATGTGTGCTAATTCTCTTCAGTCATATCTGACTCTCTGCGACCCTGTGGACTATAGCCCTTCCAGGCTCCTCTTTGTCCATGGGGTTCTCCAGGCAAGAATAGAGTTGGTTGCTATGCCCTCCTGCAGGGGATCTTCCCAACCCAGAAATCAAACCTGCATCCCCTGCACTGACAGGTGTGTTCTTTACCATCAGTGCCACCTGGGAATCCCCATTAAGAGCGTGGCAGTGAGCAAAAAGAATAGATATTTGGGCCTGCAGAACTTTATGTTTTTATAAACATCTTTTTGTAGCTCGATCTTAATATTTTTTAAACAGCTACAGGCATTCTTCCAATTATTTCTCTCAGCAACCATATGAAGCCTTTTTTTTAGTTTATTATTACTGTTTGAGAGGTGGGAATACTGAGGCATAGTGAGTTACAGAGTTAGAAAGCTTAAGGCCCAGATGATCTGGATCCAGGGCCCAAATTTTTGAAGCCCTCTACTATATTTCCTTTTGATTTTAAGGCTTTGTTATCTGGAGATGGTAAAAGAAGGGGATACTTTTTTAGAATATTTGAAGAGGAAAAGAGGACTAATGATTGAGTCAGCTTGCTGTTACCAGTGAAATGTCCCATTGAGCACATAATTCAGTTTTGGTATAAGTTGTCTTGTCTCTTTAATATTTGAGATTTTGAGGATTGATGTTTTCTAAAGTTTATTACTTCTCCATTTCCTGTGTCATAATAGTGCCTTTTCCCTATTTGCATCATCTTGTAGTAGGAATTGCTGTGTAACTTGGACGTTTGTCTTCTATTTTGGCATTCTTTTTATTCACTAAAAGAACTAGAAAAATTTTATCATTTGTAGGTTTCTCTTTTCTTAGAAAAGAGATTGGTACTTTGTTTTCTTGATTGAAATCTACTTAAATTCTTTATAGTATGATGTATACATTTATGTATTGGAAACATTTTTTCTCTTAATATCTTTAATTTGCTGTCATTAACATGAGTAACAATCATAATTCTAGTTCAAAGAGTAAATGAGTATAACACTTCTATGTTGGTACAGAGTAGTACTTCAGATCCCACCTGCAACATGCAGGATCTTTGTTGCGAAAAACACATGAGCTCTCTAGTTGTGTGACGGCTCAGTTGCCCTATAGCATGTGGGATCCTAGTTTGCTAAGCAGGGATCGAATCCTTGTCCCCTGCATTGCAGGGTGGATTCTTAACCTCTGGATCATTGGGGAAGTCCACAGTTTCAGAAACACCATTTTAATCATTGTTTTGCTTTGCAAATCATGTGCCACCCACTACCACCTACCCACATGTGTATGTATATACACATTCACTGCTAAGAGATTCTCTAAGACAGCTCAGATAAAATTTTAGGAATGATAAAATAGGTACCTGAATTAATTAGATTGTATGTATGCCTGGTGAGTGAATTCCTCTGATTAAAGAGCTAGAACTTTGTACTCCACAGGTTACAATTACTGCCTGTAATTGGAAATAAGCTGTGTGTTAGATATGGCTTTTTAACCCTTGTTCTTGAATCAGTTAATGAGAATTTATAAAACTGGGTGTTATTTAGGCAAGATACAGGCTGGTCATTATATTCTGAATTTTATTTTTCTTCCTCTCATCATCCTTGGCACAGTGCCTGGCAAACAGATAGGGCACTGTGTATTTCAGTAGATGGGGCATTATGCCTCTGTATCTGTGTGTGTATATGTGCTTAAATCCATGTGAGATCAAATAATTGACTAAGGATATAAATTAACTTTGTGGAAAACTTTAATTGGCTAATAAGTTATTTACTGTTTCTAAGAACTTTATTTCTAAGAGCAATATAAGGATCACAGCAAAATTGGACGGAATATACAGAGACTATCCCATATATTCCTTGTCCCCATGTACATACAGTTTTTTCCACTATCAGCATCCTGTACCATAGCGGTACATACATGAGTTTAATTGATGAACCTACACTGACATGTCCTTATCACCTCAAGTCCATAGTGGAACATTACTGTTTACTTTTGGTGTTGTATAAACTATGGCTTTTTATAACTATATCTTGACATGTATCCATCATTATAGTATCATGCAAAAAGTTTTACCGCTGTAACAACCTTCTGTGCTCCACCTATTATCTCTTCTGCCCTGTAATCCCTGGCAGCCACTGGTATTTTTAACATCTCATAGTTTTGCCTTGTCAAGAATGCAGTGTAGTTGAAATCATGGAGTATGTAGCAGTTTCAGATTGACTTCTTTCAGTTACTAACATGCATATGACTTTCCTCTGTGTCTTTTCATGACTTGGTGTCTCGTTCCTTTTAGTACTGAGTAATATTCCAGATGTTCAAGCTGATTTTAGAAAAGGCAGAGGAAGGTTCAACCAAATTGCCATCATCCGCTGGATCATCGAAAAAGCAAGAGAGTTCCAGAAAAACATCTATTTCTGCTTTATTGACTGTGCCAAAGCCTTTGACTGTGTGGATCACAATAAACTGTGGAAAATTCTGAAAGAGATGGGAATACGAGACCACCTGAACTGCCTCTTGAGAAACCTATGTGCAGGTCAGGAAGGAACAGTTAGAACTGGACATGGAACAACAGATTGGTTCCAAATAGGAAAAGGAGTACATCAAGGATGTATATTGTCACCCTGCTTATTTAACTTACACGCAGAGTACATCATGAGAAACGCTGGGCTGGATGAAGCACAAGCTGTACTCAAGATTGCCGGGAGAAATATCAATAACCTCAGATATGCAGATGACACCACCCTTATGGCAGAAAGTGAAGAACTAAAGAGCCTCTTGATGAAAGTGAAAGAAGAGAGTGAAAAAGTTGGCTTAAAGTTCAACATTCAGAAAACTAAGATCATGGCATCTGGTCCCATCACTTCATGGGAAATAGATGGGGAAACAGTGTCAGACTTTATTTTTTTGGGCTCCAAAATCACTGCAGATGGTGACTGCAGCCATGAAATTAAAAGACGCTTACTCCTTGGAATGCAAGTTATGACCAACCTAGATAACATATTAAAAAGTAGAGATATTACTTTGCCAACAGAGGTCCGTCTAGTCAAGGCTATGGTTTTTCCAGTGGTCACGTATGGATGTGAGAGTTGGATTGTGAAGAAAACTGAGCACCGAAGAATTGATGCTTTTGAACTGTGGTGTTGGAGAAAACTCTTGAGAGTCCCTTGGACTGCAAGGAGATCCAACCAGTCCCTCCTAAAGATCAGTCCTGGATGTTCATTGGAAGGACTGATGCTGAAGCTGAAACTCCCAATACTTTGGCCACCTCATGTGAAGAGTTGACTCATTTGAAAAGACCCTGATGCTGGGAGGGATTGGGGGCAGGAGGAGAAGGGGATGACAGAGGATGAGATGGCTGATTGGCATCACCGACTCGATGGACATGAGTTTGAGTAAACTCTGGGAGTTGGTGATGGACAGGGAGGCCTGGCGTGTGCTGTGTTTCATGTAGTCGCAAAGAGTAGGACATGACTGAGCAACTGAACTGAACTGAACTGAATATTCCATTGTCTGCATGTACCACCGTTTATTTATCCATTCACCTCCTGAAGAACATCTTGGTTCCTTCCATGTTTTCACAATTTTGAATAAAACTACTGAACATCTTTATGTAGGTTTATGTGTGGAGATGAGTTTTTACTTCCTGTGGCTATGTACTTTGGAGTGTGATTGCTGGAACATATGGTAAGAATATATGGAGTTTGTTAGAAACTGCCAGACTGTCATCCAAAGATGCTGTACCATTTTGCTTTCCTGCCAGCAGTGTATTTCTGTTGTTCCATTTACTTGTCAGCATTTGGTTTTGTCAGTCTTTTGGCTTTTCATCATTCTGAGTGTAGAAGTATCTTACGGTTTTTTAATTTGCCGTTCTCTAATGACATAGAATGTTAGGTATCTTTTCTTAGGCTTATATACCAGCTGTGTAGTTTCTTTTGTGAGGTGTTGTTCAAGTCTTATGCCCATATTTTTAGCAGGTTATTTGTTTTCTTATTGAGTTTTAAGACTCCTTTGTATATTTTTGATACTTAAGCTCTTAGAAAGACTAAAAATATATTGAAAATATTAAACAGAAATGTCTAGAGAAATATTATTTCCCTGTCTGTGACTTGTCTTTTCATTTTCTTGACAGTCCTTTGCTCAGCAGAAGTTTTTAATTCTAGTAAGTCCAGTTTAACAATCATTTTTCCCTCATAGTTCGTGCCTTTGGTGTTTTATCTAAAAAGTCATCACCATGTGACTAAAAAGTCATCACCATACTCAAGGTCATCTGAATTTTCCTGTATGTTATCTTAAGAGTTTTACTTTTGAGTTTATATTTAGTTCTTTGATCCATGTTGAGTTGATTTTTTGAAGGGTATAAGATCTTTGTTTAGATTCTTCTTTTTCTTCCCACATGGATATCCAATTTTAGCATCACGTGTTGAAAAGGTGTTTTCTCCATTATATCACTTTTGTTCAGTTGTCAAAGATCAATTGACTATATTTGGGTGGGTGGACTTCTGGGCTGTCTGTATTATTTTATTAATCTAGTTATCTATTTTTTCGCCACTATCACAGTCTTGATTACTATAGACATATTAAAGCAAATCTTAAATTCAGATATTATAGTCTTCTAATTTTGTTCTTGTTTTTGAATATTGTTTTGGCTATTCTAGATCTTTTGCCCTCCAAATCAACTTTAGCACCAGTTTTCGATATATAGAAATTAACTTGTTATGCAATCAACAGAGAATATGTTGAATCTACGGACCAAGATGGGACTGACATCTTGACAGTGTTGCGTCTTCCTGTCTGAACCAGGAATAGCTATCTGCTTATTTAGTTCTTGGGCTTCTCAGGTGGTGCAGTGGTAAAGAATCCACTTGCTAGTGCAGGAGATTCAGAGGACACAAGTTCCATCCCTGGGTTGGGAAGATCCCCCTAGAGTAGGTAATGGTAACATGCTCCAATATTCTTGTCTGAAAAATTTCATGGACAGAGGAACCTGGCAGGCTATAGTCCATGGGATCACAAAGAATCAAGACGCGATTGAGCACATACTTAGTTCTTAGATTTTTTTCATTGGAATTTTGGAGTTTTCCTTGTCTAAATCTTGTCCATATTTTTTTTTATTTATATCCAAATGTTTCTCTTTTTTTCAGTGCTGATGTAAATGGATAGATGGATAAACAACATTCCTGAATCAATAGACATGAATTTGAGCAAACTCTGGTAGATAGTGGAGGACAGAGGAGCCTGGTGTGCTGCAGTCCTTGGGGTCTCAAAGACTCAGACATGACATAGCGACTGAACAATATAAATGGTGTATTAATTTCAAATTTCATTTGTTCATTTTATATATGAGAAATGGCTTTTCAGTTTTTTCAGGTTTTCTGTATAGCAAGTCATGTGATCTGCATACAAAGAAAGTTTGATTTCTTCCTTCCTGGGCTGTATACCTTTTATTTTCTTTTCTTATTGCTTTAGCTTGAATTTCTAGTACAGTGTTCAAAAGTAGTGGTAAAAGGTACCTTTGCTTTGTTCTTAAGAGGGCTAGTTCTTCCCATTATGTATGTGTTAGGTGTAAGTTCAGGAAGTTCGCATTTATTTTAGTTTAGTGAAAGTTCTTTTAAAAATTATGAATGTGTCTTGGATTTTATAAAATGTTTTTCCTGAATTTATTGATATGACTGTGTGGCTTTACTTCTTTGCTTCCTGTTGTAATGGGTTCCATTATTTGATTTTCAAATTTTAACTAGACATGTGTACCTGGGATAAAGGACTTTACTGGTGGCTCAGATGGTAAAGAATCTGCCTGCAATGAAGGAGACCAGGGTTCTATTCCTAGGTCACGAAGATTCCTTAGAGAAAAAATGGCAACCCACTCCAGTATTCTTGCCTGGAGAATCCCATGGACAGAGGAGCCTGGAAGACTACAGTTCATGGGGTTCGTTTCTAAGACAAACCATTCAGTATCACAGTAATCCAAGTCTATGCCCGAATCACTGATGCTGCAGAAGCTGAAGTTGAACGGTTCTATGATTACCTAAAAGACCTTCTAGAACTAACACCAAAAAAAAAAAAAAAAGTCATTTTCATCATAGGAGACTAGAATGCAAAAGTAGGAAGTCAAAAGATACCTGGAGTAATAGGCAAGTTTGGCCTTGGCGTAGAGTAAAGTAGGGCAAAGGCTAACAGAGTTTTGCCATGAGAATGCACTGGTTATAGAAACACCCTTTGCCAACAACACAAGAGACGACTCTGCACATGTGCAGCAGCAGATGGTCAGTACCGAAATCAGATTGATTATATTCTTTGCAGCCAAAGACAGAGAAATTCTATACAGTCAGCAACAGCAAGACTGGGAGCTGAATGTGGCTCAGATCATGAACACCTTATTGAAAAATTCAGACTTAAATTGAAGAAAGTAGGGAAAACCACTAGACCGTTCAGGTATGACCTAAGTCAAATCCCTTACAGTTATACAGTGGAAGTGACAAAGAGATTCATGGGATTAGCTCTGATAGAGTGCCTTAAGAACTATGAACAGAGTTTTGTGACATTGTTCAGGAGGCAGTGATCAAAACCATCCCCGAAACACGCAAACAGGCAAAATGGTTGCCTGAGGAGTCCTTACAAATACTGAGAAAAGAGGAGAAGCTAAAGGCAAAGGAGAAAAGCAAAGATATACCCATCTGAATGCAGAGTTAAACTAGCAAGGAGAGATTAGAAAGCCTTCCTTACTGATCAGTGCGAAGAAATAGAGGAAAACAATAGGATGGGAAAGACTAGAGAGCTCTTAAAGAAAATAATAGAGATACCAGAGCATTTCATCCAAATATGGACATAATAAAGGACAGAAATGGTATGGACCCAACAGAAGCAGAAGATACTAAAAAAAAGGTGACAAGAGTACAAAGAAGAACTATCAAAAAAGATCTTAATGATCAGATAACCACGATGATGTGATCACTCACCTTGAGCCAGACATCCTGGAGTGTGAAGTCAAGTGGGCCTTAGGAAGCATCATTACAAACAAAAGGTAGTGGTGTTGATGGAATTCCACATGAGCTATTTCAAATCTCGAAAGATGATGCTGTGAAAGTGCTGCACTCAGTATGCCAGCAAACTTGTAAAACTCAGCAGTGGCCACAGGAGTGGGAAAGATCAGTTTTTATTCTAATCCGAAAAAGGGGCAGTGCCAATGAGTGTTCAGACTACTGCACAGTTGCACTCTTTTCACATGATAGCAAAGCTCAAAATTCTCCAAGTGAGGCTTCAATGGTATGTGAACTGAGAACTTCAGATGTTCAAGCTGGATTTAGAAAATGCAGAGGAACCAGAGATCAAATTGACATTGGTTGGATCACTGCAAAAGAAGAGAGTTCCCGAGAAACATCTGGAACATCTGCTTTATTGACTACACCAAAGCCTTAGACTTTGTGGATCACAAGAAACTATGGAAAATTCTTAAAGAGATGGGAATACAAGATCACCTTGCCTGCCTCCTCAGAAACCTGTGTTCAGGTCAAGAATCAATAGTAAGTACTGGACATGGAACAACAGATTGGTTCCAGGTTGGAAAGGGAGTTATTTCAAGGCTGTATGTTGTCACCCTACTTACTTAACTTACATGCAGAGTATCATGTGAAATGCTGGATTGGGTGAAGCATGAACTGGAATCAAGATTGCCAGGATAGATATCAACAACCTGAGATATGCAGATGACACCACCCTTATGGCAGAAACTGAAGAAGAACTAAAGAGCCTCTTGATGAAAGTGAAAGAGGAGAGTGAAAAAGTTGGCTTAAAACTCAACATTCAGAAAACTAAAGTCATGCCATCCGGTCCCATCACTTCATGGCAAATAGTTGGGGAAACCATCTAAACAGTGGCTGCAGCCATGAAATTAAAAGACACTTGCCCCTTGGAAGAAAAGCTATGGCCAACTTAGACAGCATATTAAAAAGCAGAGACTTTACCAACAAAGGTCCTTCTAGTCAGAGCTGTGGTTTTTTCCAGTAGTCATGTGTAGTTGTGGGAGTTGGACCATAAAGAAAGCCGAGTGCCAAAGAATTAATGCTTTTGAACTGTGGTGTTGGAGAAGACTCTTGAGAGTCCCTGGGACTGCAGGGAGGTCAAACCAGTCCATCCTAACGGAAATCAGTCCTGAATATTCATTGGAAGGACTAATGCTGAAGCTGAAGCTTCAATATTTGCTACCTGATGTGAAGAACTGACTTATTGGAAAAGACTGTGATTCTGGGAAAGATTGAAGGCAGGAGGAGAAGGGCTGACAGAGGATGAGATGGTTGGATGGCATTACTGAATCAATGGGCATGAGTTTGAAGAAGCTCTGAGAGTTGGCAATGGACAGGGAAGCCTGGGTTACTGTAATTTGTGGCGTTGCTCATGACTGAGCAACTGAACTGAACTGTATCTGGGATAAATCTCATTTGCTTGTGGTGCCTAATTTTTTAAATACATTTAAAAGTTTTGATTTGCTATTATTTTGTTGAGGGTTTTACATCTGTGTTGACGAGAGATAGTGGTCTGTAATTTTCTTGCAGTGTGTTTGTCTAATTTTGATGTTAGGGCAATACTGTCTCATAAAATGAGGTAGGAAGTATCTCCTCTCCTTTCATCTTCTGGAAGATATGGTAGAAAATTGGTTATAGCTTCTTCCTTGAATGTTTGTTAGAATTTACCAGTAAACCTATCTGGGTTTGGTTCTTTATGTTGTGGCAGGTTTTAAAACATTGATGCAATTTCTTTTATAGATACAGGCCAGTTTATATTGCCTGTTTCTTGTGAGTTTTGGCATATTTTATCTTTCAAAGAATTGGGTCCATTTCATCTCAGTTTCACATCTTGTGAGTATACTCATAGTATTCTGTTGTTACCCTTTTAGTGTTGTCATTTTCTGTAATGATATTCCTTTTTTTATTTCTGATATTGTGTCCATTTTTCAAGGTGGATGTTTATTGATTTTTATTGATGTTTTCAAAGAGCCAGTAGTTGGTTTTAGTCACTTCCATCATGTTGTTGATTTACTCTTTTACAACTTCTTTGACTTTTGCTCTAGTTTTTATTATTTCTTTTCTAATGCTTAGTTTTTATTTACTCTGCCCCCCCCCCCCCCCCCCCCCCCCGCGCGCCCCAAGTTTCTTAGGTTGGAAGCTTAGACGATTGGTTTTAGATTTTCTTCTTTTCTGCTACATGCAGTCAGTGCTATAAATTCTCTCCAAGCTGCTTTGGCTGCATCCTAAAAATTTTGATGAGTTGTATTTTCATATTCATTCAGTTGAAATGTTTTTAAATTTCTGTTGAGGTTTCTCCTTTGACTTGTGCTATTTAGAAGCCTGTTGTTTAATTTCCAGGTGTTTTGTGATTTTTCCAACTACCTATTAATGATTTCTAATTCAATTCCATTTTAGCCTGAGAGCATGGATTGTATGATTTCTGCTTTTTCAGATTTGTTAAGAGATTTTTTATGGTCCAGAATGTTATCTGTTCTGATGAATGTTCCATGTGAGCTTGAGAGGAACGTGAATTCTGCTGTTGTTGAATGAAACAGTTTAAAGATGTCAGTTAAATCCAGTTGATTGTGTTGTAGAGTTCACTTGTGTCTTTATTGATTTTCTGCCTACTTTTTACTATTTTTGTTGCCATTCATTATCCCTCAGAAGTTTGACAAAATAAGAACAACTCTTTTACATTCTGAATGTGAGAACTAATAGGAGAAGTGAAAGAGTTAGGAGCCCTGAGAAGAAGTAATCAGCTCAGCTTAGAAGATAACCTTGGGAATGATGAGAAATGTACCTTTAGAGTGATATATATATGTATATATGAAATATATGGCATAATATATAAGAGCATATTATATATGCTCTTTCAGGTGTAGTATCTTTCCAGGTGGCTCAGTAGTAAAGGCTGCCTGCCAGTGCAGGAGATTCGCATTTGATCCCTAGGTCAGGAAGATCCTTGGAGGAGGGCAAGGCAGTTCATTCTAGTATTTTTCCCTGGAAAAAACCCCATGCACAGATGAGCCTCATGGGCTATAGTTGGGTTGCAAAAAGTTAGACACTACTGAGCATGCATGCATCTTTAAAACCAACATAATTCAGAAAGAATGGGGAATTTTCTTTATTGAAAGTGAAATTTAGCACAGTGTTTGGCATGTAGCTAGATGCTTTAATGAGTGTTGGATGTTATCAGTAAAGAGAAAAAACAATAGCAAGTTAGTTACAGAGTGATACCAATTTATGGGTGACTACCTATAAAAACGAAATAGAGGACTATATGACCAATGATAAATTTATAAGATTGCTGGAATGATTGAGAAATGTTTAGAATGGCTTATGAAAAATGTAGTAAGTACGAACAAGAGTTTTTTTGATTGCTTAACTGATTTTAATAACATGGCGTAAAGCCCCTACACTTGATATAATTGTTATGCAAAATACATTAGATGAATACTGTCTTCTTTTAAAAATATAAAATAAATAGCCAAGATGTGAAAATAGGCAAGATTCCATTAAATAAATGAAAAATTTTTTTAAAGTTTTGCTTTCCATTTCATTTGAAGAAGGGAAATTACCATTTTAAACAATATTCAGGTTTATTAAACAATTTTAAAAAATTTTTATAAAATGTTTAACTTTCATCAGCTTCAAGGCTTATGTTACTCTCAAATTTTGTATGTAACTTACAGAGGATGAGATGGTTGGATGGCATCACTGACTCAATGGACATGGTTTGGGTAGACTCCGGGAGTTGGTGATGGACAGGGAGGCCTGGCGTGCTGAGGTTCATGGAGTCGCAAAGAGTCGGACATGACTGAGCGACTGAACAGAACTGAACTTTCAAATCTGCTAACACCCACTGAATTGATTCCTCTCTGGACTCTAAGGCATCAATTTCTTCTTGCAAATTTTTTTTGGCTTCTTCTAACATCTCTTGTGTTTCTTCTTGAGAGTGACTAATGAAAACATTGCCAGTCTGATAAGGTATCATTAAGCAGTTGTCATCTGCAAGCATGATGTCCTCACAGGCATCTTCTAAATTTTGGAGTTGTTTCTTTTTTACTTCTATTTCTCCTTCAGCTCTGTGATTCTACTTGTATTCTGTGCAAATTTGTTTATCTTTTGTTGATCTTCAAAAGTGACATTGACATCTTCTGCAGCTGCCTTCTTCTTTGGTGGCCGCCATCTTGGCAAACAAGAGTTTTAAAGCTATGATTAGAACAGTAAGATTAAGGGATGGTAAAATGTAAGTGAAAAATTGGTATACATCATTTTTATGTACCTTCTCCATCAGGGGAAATTTTTTTAGAGCTGTAGAGAGCCAAATGTATAGGTTTCTAAGACAAAGTTGGTTGTGTTTAATAAAATGAGACTTAATTTAAAATGGGGAATAGAGAATAAGAGTGCACCAGATTATTTACTTAAGTAAAGTACTCATAAAATGAGGTCCTCAAAATTTTTCAGATGTCCTGAAACCATCACTAGACTTCTTGTTTTTTGATCCCAAAACCTGGTGTTCGTATGTGCTAAGTCACTTCAGTTGTGTCTGACTCTGCAGCTCAATGAACCATAGCCTATCAGGCTGCTCTGTCCAGTCAAGAATACTGGAGTGGGTTGCGTTTGCCCTCCTCCAGGAGATTTTCCTGACTCAAGGATTGAACTCATATCTCTTAGGTCTCCCGCATTGGCATGCGGGTTCTTTACTTCTAGTGCCACCTGGGAAGCCCCCAAGGAAAAAAAAAACCTAGCAGTGGGCTTTATTTTCTGAGCAAGAATATTAAGTGCAGGAAGGTAAGCTGAGTGTTCTGCCTTTTAAAGTTGTATTGCTGTAAAACTAAAACTATAGTAGGTTTAATGCTTGGCTGCTCAGTCGTGTCTGACTCTTGCAACCCCATGGACTGTAGCCCTCCAGGCTCCTCTGTCCACAGCATTTCCCAGAGAAGAACACTGAAATGGGTTGCCATTACGTTCTCCAGGGGATCTTCCCCACCCAGGGATTGAATGCAGGTCTCCTACATTGCATGCGGATTCTTTAATAGCTGAACTACCAGGGAAGCCCCATACTGTGTTTATGTAACTTTAAAGTATATATTAAAATGTTTGTCTGATTAAGGAAGACTACATGACAGCATTGTTTATAGTAGTCAGAAACTAGAGACAGGCTAAATTTAACCCAAGGAATGGGTTAAATACACTTCTGACACATAAGTATTAACAAATGGTGTAGAGTTTCCACAGTGCTTTTTCCAAGTAAAAAATGTAAATTGCATATAAACATGTAAAGCATTCCATATTTGTATTTCTTATTAAACTTGTGTAAGTTTGAATGCTTATAGGAATCATGCATTTTGTTTCTTCTCACTTTTTTCTTTTTCAAAATATTGTAGTTACTCATTTTAGTTCCTTTCTGTTTTGAGGATTATCTCAGTTATTTGAGATATTATTTGAGAATTAAATGAGTTTCTGCAGAAGATCCTGGTTGGATTTAAAAGTCAAGTTGTAATTTGGATATTACAAAATCCAGGTTGAACATCTGGAATTTCATGGTTCACGTATTGCTGAAGCCTGGCTTGGAGAATTTTGAGCGTCACTTTACTAGCATGTGAGATGAGTGCAGTTGTGCAGTAGTTTGCACATTCTTTGACATTGCCTTTCTTTGGGATTGGAATGAAAGCTGACCTTTTCCAGTCCTGTGGCCACTACTGAGTTTTCCAAATTTGCAGACATACTGAGTGCAGCACTTTCACAGCATCATCTTTTAGGATTGGAAAGAGCTCAACTGGAATTCCATCACCTCCACTAGCTTTGTTCATGGTGATGCTTCCTAAGGCCCACTTGACTTCACATTCTAGGATGTCTGGCTCTAGGTGAGTGATCACACCATTGTGATTATCTGGCTTGTGAAGATCTTTTTTGTACAGTTATTCTGTGTATTCTTGCCACCTCTTCTTAATATCTTCTGCTTCTGTTAGGTCCCTACCATTTATGTCCTTTATTGAGCCCATCTTTGCATGAAATGTTTCCTTAGTATCTCTAATTTTCTGTAGAGATCTCTAGTCTTCCCCATTCTATTTCTTTGCATTGATTACTGAGAAGGACTTTCTTATCTCTCCTTGCTATTCTTTGGAACTCTGCATTCAACTGGGTGTATCTTTTCTTTTCTCCTTTGCTTTTTGCTTCTCTTCTTTTCACAGCTCTTTGTAAGGCCTCCTCAGACAGCCATTTTGCTTTTTTTTTTCATTTCTTTTTCTTTGGGATGGTCTTGATTCCTGTCTCCTGTACAATGTCACAAACCTCCGTCCATAGTTCATCAGGCACTCTGTCTATCAGATCTAGTCCCTTAAATCTATTTCTCACTTCCTCTGTATAATCATAATGGATTTGATTGAGGTCATACCTGAATGGTCTAGTGGTTTTCCCCACTTTCTTCAATTTAAGTCTGAATTTGGCAATAAGGAGTTTATGATCTGAGCCACAGTCAGCTCCCGGTCTTGTTTTTGCTGACTGTATAGAGCTTCTCCATCTTTGGCTGCAAAGAATATAATCAGTCTGATTTTAGTGTCGAGCATCTGGTGATGTTCATGTGTAGAATCTTCTCTTATGCTGTTGGAAGAGGGTGTTTGCTATGACCAGTGTGTAAAACTCTATTAGCAAAATTTGGCAAAACTCTATTAGCCTTTGTCCTGCTTCATTCTTTACTCCCCAAGGCCGAATTTGCCTGTTACTCCAGGTGTTTCTTGACTTCCTGATTTTGCATAACATTCCAGTATAATGAAATGGACATCTTTTTTGGGTGTTCGTTCTGAAAGGTCTTGTACGTCTTCGTAGAACTGTTCAACTTTAGCTGCTTCAGTTCAGTTCAGTTCAGTTGCTCAGTCGTGTCTGACTCTTTGCAACCCCATGAATCGCAGCACGCCAGGCCTTCCTGTCCATCACCAACTCCCAGAGTTCACTCAAACTCATGTCCATCAATTCCGTGATGCCATCCAGCCATTTAGCTGCTTAGTCATATATTAATAGTGTCTGGTTACTGAACTGTTTTCAGAGGGATTGTGCTATTTTTGCATTCCTTCCAGCTATGTGTGAGTTTTCCAGTTGTTCTGACTTCTTACCAACACTTGAAATGGTCTTTTTAATTTTAGTCATGCTAATATGTATGTAGTAGTATCTCATTTCAATTCTAGTTTCCATTTCCCTAATGGGAAGATCACCTGGAGAAGGAAATGGCAACCCACTCCTGTATTCTTGCCTGGTAAATCCCATGAACAGAGGAGCCCGGCGGGCTAAAGGCCATGGGATCACAAAAGAGTTGATACAACTTAAGAGACTAAAACAACAAAACAGTGGTAAAGAGCCTCCTCCAGTGGCATATATGTCACCCTTTTATCTTCTTTGTTGAAGTTTCTGTTCAAATCCTTCACCTGTGGGGGGAAAAAAAGGAGCTGTTTTCTGTCACATTTGAGGTTTGAAAATTTTCTTCCTGTAAGTTCTTTTTCAATTACATGATTTGAAAGTTTTTTCTTTTAGTGTATGACTTTTAAAAATCTCTCAAATGTCTTTTATAGAGAAAAAAGATTAAGTTAATCTCTTTTTTGTTTCTTTTTATGAATGATACTTTTGGTGTCACCATGTAAGAACTCATTACCTAACTGGAGATGACAGAGACTTTCTCATATTTGTTATATTCCATTTTGTGATTATAGCCGTCCTCGAAACTGCAAAATGTTACTGCATTGTGGTTTTTTTTTTCTTTCATTTATTTTTATTAGTTGGAGGCTAATTACTTTACAATATTGTAGTGGTTTTTGTCATATATTGACATGAATCAGCCATGGATTTACATGCATTGTGGTTTTGATGTGCATTTCTCTAACAAGTTGAGCCTCAACTCTTGATGTGCTTATTGGCCAATTATATATCTTCTTCGGAGACGTGTCTGTTTGAGTCCTTTGACCATTTAAAAAATATATATATTATTTATTTTTGGTCACGGTGGGTCTTTGTTGCTGCAGGCAGCTTTCTCTAGTTGTGGTGAGCTGAAGCTCCTCTCTGTTGTGGTGCGTGGGCTTCTCATTATCCTGGCTTGTCTTGTTGTGGAGCATGGGCTTCAGATTCGCGGGTGTAGTAGTTGCAGCTCACAGGCTCTAGAGCACAGACTCAGTAATCGCGGTGCAGAGGCCTAGTTGCTCCAAGGCATGTGGGATCTTCCAGGGCCAGGGGATGAACCTAGGTCCCCTGCATTGGCAGGTGGACTGCCAACCACTGAACCTCCAGAGAAGTTCTGACAGTTTCTTCTTAATTGGTTTTTTTTTTTTTTTGGTCTTATTGGATGGTAAGAAATTACAGTGCCTGAACAGCATGAATTTGAATTATGTGAATCCACTTAAACATAAAATTTTTTCAATAAATGCATCCTGTAATACTAAACACAGTCTACAGTTGGTTGAATCTGTATCTGCATAACTGTGGATGTAGAGGGCCATCTGTGAAGTTATATGTGATTTTTCAACTGTGTGGGTGGTTGAACCTTGTAAGCTCTGTGTTGTTCAAGGGTCATCTTTGTATTCTGGATACTGGATTCTTATCAGATAAATGATTTGCAAATTTTTTTTTACTATCCCTTGGTTGCCTTCTGACTCTGTTGATAAAGTCCTTTGATGCAGAAAAGTTTTTTTATTTTGATGAAATCTATCTTATTTTTTCTTTTGTTGCCTGTGCCTTTGGTGTCACAGCCAAGAAATCATTTCCAAATCTACTGTCATGATACCTTTGCACTAGTTTTTCTTTAAGGAGTTTTATAATTTTTACACTTAGATGTTTGATCCATTTTCAGTTGATTTTTGTGTATGATGTAAGACCAGGGTTCAGTTTCTTTTTTTTTTCTTTTTCTGTATGTGAATATCTATTTTTCCCAGCACCATTTTTTTGAAAAGACAGTGTTTCCCTTATTTGCATGATCTTGGTTTGCTTGCCAGAATCCATTTGACCAAATATGTGAGGATTTATTTCTGGAAGCACTTTTCTTTTGGTTTGTATGTTTGTCTATATAGTTGTATCACAGTGTTTTGATTACTGTCACTTTGTGGTGAGTTTTGAACTCTAGAAGTGTGAGACTTCCAACTTTGGTCTCTCTTTCCAAGATCATTTTGGCTTTTAAAAGTCCTTTCCATGAGGTTCCGTAAGAATTTTGGATGAGATTTTCTGTATAAAAGAATTAAAATTTTGATAATTACAGTATTGAATCTGTAGATTGTTTTGAATACTCAGTGACATCCTTATAATATTATCGTCCCATCTGTGAACAAATCTTTTACCTTGGTTAAATTTCTCTTTAAAATGTTTCATAATGCAACTGTAAATGTAATTTTCTTCCCTTTCATTTTTTTTAATGGTCACTGTACAAAAACAGTGTTTTGTGGTTGATTTCTTTTATCTTCTAACATTGTTAAACTTATTAGTTCTAAGAAAGAAACAATTCATTTTTGTATGTTATCTTCCACCTACAAGTTTTTTCCAACTTGTTCTGTCGCTCAGTTGTGTCCAACTCTTTGCAACCCCATGGGCTGCAGCCCACCAGGCTTCCCTATCATTCACTGTCTCCAGGAGGTTGCTCAAACTCATGTCGATTGAGTCACTGATGGCATATTCAACTAGTATTTGGCTGTTGTTGATTCTTTAAGATTTTCTATATATAAAGGATTATGTCATCTCTGAATAAAGATAGTTTCACTTCTTTTCCTACTTGGATGTGATATATGTCTCTTTCTTGCGTAGTTGTTCTGCTTCAACATACACTAATTTGTTGAAGACCATCGTAAATATGGACATTGTTGACTGCTTGATTTTAGGGGGGATAGCTTTTATTTTAGTCGTTCAACAGAGTATGAACTTAGTTACGTGTTTTTCGTAAATGCCATTTAAGAAAGTTCCATTCAATTTCCTAGGTTTTTTAATGTTTTTTATCGTGAAGGAATGTTTTGGCTCTTCAGTGTCCCTTGAGATTTTGTCAAATGCTTTTTGTCTTAATTTGAGATGATTTTGTGGTTCTTTTTTTACTTTTTAATAATGGATCTTATTACATTGATTTTCTAATGTTGAACAACTTTGGCATTCTTGGGTAAACCTACCTTGCCCATGGTATATATTATGTTTAATATGTAGTTGTATGTTTGCTATTTGAAAATTTTTGCATTTATATTTATAGGAGAAATTGTTCTGTAGGTTTTATTTTGTATGGGGGGGTGCTGTCTTTGTCTTTTATATAGAAGAAATGCTGGCTTCATATATTGAATTAGGAAATCTTCCTCGTATATTTCTAGGAAGACTTTGAGAATGATCAGTGTTATTTCTTTAAATTGCTTGTAGAATTCACTAGTGTGACCATCTGATTCTGGACTTTTTTGTTGGGAGGTTTTGATAGCTGATTCTCTTTGATTATACAGGTTTGTTCTAATTTTTTACTTTTCCTTGAGCCATTTAATATAAATTGTACAGTTTATTGGCGTACAATTTTCCCCTATTATCTTATAATCTTTTTTATTTCTGTAAGGTTTTTAATTCTAGAAATTTAAGAAAGGAAAGGTGGAAATTTATAAATAAATATATAAATTTAAAATTCCTTTAATCAGATCCTGTTAGGAAACACTTGCAGGCTGTATAGAAGTAATTCTCAAAGTATGGTTCCCCACCAGCAATGTCAGTATCACCTGGGCACAGTTAGAAATGCGAATTCTTGGAAATTCCCTGGAAGTCCAGTGGTTAGGACTCTGTGTTCTTACTACGAAGGCACGGGTTCAATCCCTGGTCAGGGAACAGATGCGGCAAACTACATGGCGTTGCTAAAAAAAAAAAAAAGAAATGTAGATTCTTGAGCTATACCCCATACCTACTGAATCAGACCCTGGGGATGGGATCCAGCAGTTGTATTCCAACAAGACTTTCAGATAATTCTGATACACACCAAAGTTTGAAAAACCCCAGTGCACAACTTTCCTGAATGTTGCTGGTATTCCCTAAATGGAGACCTGATCCCCTCAGCCCTCAGGAGCAGAACCCCTAGGAGTATTCAAAACCTCCAAGCCACAGTCTCCAGCATCAGTGGCCTATCCAGAGTTGGGTCTTACTGGTCCCAACTTTTCCTCAGAGGCAGACAGAGAATGAGCATCATATCAGCGTGTCCTGTCCCTCAGATGTTGTACTATGTGCTTGTTTGCTTCAGTTGTCTGAACAAAGGCCATGTAACTGTGGCAGGAGCTCGTATCTCTTCACACAGGGCTTAGGAGCCAGGTGGCATGGGGCTTAGACCAGGATGGCAGGGTGGGGCTCCTGTAGGCTCAATGACAGGTAGAGGTCCTGATGTTGAGTCTTCATGTAGGTTGAATTCCTGGCTGAATTCAGTTCAGTTGAACCCTAAGTTCCATTTAGGGTTCTACACGCTGGCTGCATGATGACAACTTTGATAATGCACACACTTTCATGAAGTTAGAGCTTCATTAATTTGAAATACTTGATATGAAAGTGTTCCATTAGAGGGAATTCTCTGGTGATCCAGTGGTTAGAGTCCCACATTCCCACTGCCAGGGCCATGGGTTTGGTCCCTGGTGAGGGAACTGCAGGTGTTGGAGAGGCTGAAGGCGTGGATCAGCAGTGGCTTGCTGCGGGAACCTGCTTATCTTCCTGCTTTAATTGACCAGTGTGGTTATTTGCATCTTCTCTCTTTTTTACTTACTGAATTTGAAAGTTTGTCAGTAATGTCAATACGTTAAAAAAAAGTCAAATTTTAGCCTTATAAATTCTATTATTTCTCTACTCTTGTTTATTTCTTGTTATTTTTATTATTTCATAACTTTTGCTGCCTTTAGGTTTAATTTGGGCTTCCCAGGTGGCGCTAGAACCTGCCAGTCGGTGCAGGTGGCATGAGAGATGCAGGTTGGTGCCTGAGTCAGGAAGATCCTCTGGAGCGGGGCATGGCAACCCACTCCAGTATTCTTGCCTGTAAAATCTCATGGACAGAGGAGCCTGGCGGACTACAGTCCATTGGGTCACAAAGAGTCAGACATGACTGCAGCGACATAGCACACACATAGGTTTAATTTGCTCCTCATTAAGGTAGACTCATTGGAAAAGACCCTGATTCTGGAAGGGATTGGGGGCAGTAGGAGAAGGGGACGACAGAAGATGAGATGGCTGGATGGCATCACCGACTCGATGGACGTGGGTTTGAGTAAACTCTGGGAGTTGGTGATGAACAAGGAGGCTTGGTGTGCTGCGATTCATGGGGTTGCAAAGAGTCGGACACGACTGAGCAACTGAACTGAACTGAAGGTAGAAAGTTAGCTTACTGAATTGATGCACTTTTTTTTAAACGTGGGCGTTTACAGTTATATTTCCCTCTGAGCACTGCTTTTGGTGGGTCTCATAAATTTTGACATACAGTGTCTTTGTTTTCACTAGTCTCATAGTATTCTAATTTGTCATTTCTTCTTTAACTCAGTAATTTAAGAGTATGCTGTTTAGTTTCCACATATTTGCAGATTTTCCAGTTTCTCTTCTGTTACTGATTTCTACTTCCTTTTCTTTCTGTTCTAAGAATACAGTTTGTATGATTTCAAGCTTTTAAAATTTGCTGGGACTTTGTTGTGGCTTAATCAGCTATGCTGTAGAATGTTGTATGTGAACTTGAGAAAAGGTGTATTCTGCTTTTGGGTGGAGTGTTCCTTACACGTCTGTTAGGTCTGTTTGATTTATGGTGTCTGTTGTTCAAGTCCTCTATTTCCTTTTTAATCTTATGTCTCGATCTTGGTTTTTTTATTTTAAAAGTGGTGTATTGATGTCACCAACTATGGCTACAGTCGTCCATGGGGTTGCAAAGAGTCCGACATGACTGAGTGACTGAGCATGCATGCTTGATAAGTAAAGACTTTTGACACTTTGCTTTGTTTTTCTTTCCTGCTTGTCTTATATCTTCATTTTTCTTTAACTTTTTGTTGGGCTGTAGTTGATTAACAAACAATAGTGTGATATTTTCAGGTGAACAGCAAAGGGACTTAGCCATACATATACATGTTTCCATTCTCCCCCAAACCCTCCTCCCATCCAAGCTGGCACATAACATTAAGTAGAGTTCCATGTGCTATACAGTAGGTCCTTGTTGGTTATGCATTTTAAATATAGCAGTGTGTACATGTCCATCCCAAACTCCGTAATTATCCCTTTCTCCCATCTCCACCCTGGCAATGAGAAATTTGTTGTCTAAGTCTGTGAGTATCTGTTTTGTAAGTTAGTTCATTTGTATCATTTCTTTTTAGATTCCATATATAAGGGATGTTATATAATATTTCTTTGTGACTTCGTTCACTCAGTATGACACTTTGTAGGTCCATCCATGTTGTTGCAAATGGTGTTATTTTGTTTTTTTTAATGGCTTAGTAATACTACATTGTGTGTATATATATTTTATATATAAATATATATATATTATATATATATATATATATATATGGTGTGTGTGTGTATATATATACATACACACACTACATTTTCTTTATCCATTCCTCAGCCAGTGGACATTTCAGTTGCCTCTATGTATTGACTGGTTCAAAATGGGTCAGGGAGTACCTCAAGGCTGTATGTTGTCACCCTGCTTTTTTAACTTACATGCAGAGTAATCATGTGAAATTCAGGGCTAGAGGAATCACAAGCCAGAATCAACATTGCCAGGAAAAATACCAACAATCTTAGATATGCAGATGCTACTATTCTAATGGCAGAAAGCAGAGAAGAACTAAAGGGCCTTTTGATGAGGGTGAAAAAAGAGAGTGAAAAACCTGGCTTAAAACTCAGCATGCAAAAGACTAAGATCACGACATCTGGTCCCATCACTTCATTGCAAATAGGTGGAGAAAAAAGTGGAAACAGTACATTTTCCACTGGGCTCCAAAATCACTGTGGACAGTAACTGCAGCCACGAAATTAAAAAGTTCTTACTCCTTATAAAGAAAGCTATGACAAATTATCTAGACAGTGTATTAAAAAGCAGAGATACCACTTTGCTGACAAAGCTGTGGTTTTTCCAGTTCAGTTCAGTTGCTCAGTCGTGTCCACCTATTTGCAACCCCATGGACTGCAGCATGCCAGGCCACCCTGTCCATCACCAACTCCCAGAATTTACTCAAACTCATGTCCATTGAGTTAGTGATGCCATCCAACCATCTCATCCTCTGTTGTCCCCTTCTCCTCCTGCCTTCAATCGTTCCCAGCATCAGGGTCTTTTCCAGTGAGTCAGTTCTTCACATCAGGTGGCCAAAGTATTAGAGTTTCAGCCTCAGCACCAGTCCTTCCAATGAATATTCAGGACTGATTTCTTTCAGGATGGACTGGTTGGATCTCCTTGCAGTCCAAATGACTCTCAAGAGTCTTCTCCAACACCACAGTTCAAAATCATTAACTCTTCGGCACTCAGCTTTCTTTATAGTCTAACTCTTGCAAACATACATGACTGTTGGAAAAACCATAGCTTTGACTAGACGGACCTTTGTTGGCAAAGTAATTTCTCTGCTTTTTAATATGCTGTCTAGGTTGGTCATAACTTATTTTCCAAGGAGCAAGCATCTTTTAATTCATGGCTGCATTTGCCATCTGCAGTGATTTTGGAGGGGCCCCTCCCCCCCGCCAAAAAAAAAAAAACAAAAACCTAGACAGCATATTGAAAAGCAGAGACATCACTTTGCTGACAAAGGCCTGTATGGTCAAAGCTGTGGTTTTTCCAGTAGTCATGTATTGATGTGAAAGTTGGACCATAAGGAAGGCTGAATGCTGAAGAATTGATGGTTTAGAATTATGGCACTATAAAAGACTCTTGAGAGTCTTTTGGGCAGCAAGGAGTTCAAACCAATCTATCCTATAGGAAATCAAACCCAAATATGCATCGAAAGGACTAATGCTGAAGCTGTTGTTCCAATACTTTGGCCACGTGATGCAAAGAGCCAACTCATGGAAAAGACCCTGATGCTGGGAAAGATTGAGGACAGAAGGAGAAGGAGGGGCTACAGAGAATGAGATGTTTCGTGGCATCGTCGACTCAGTGGACATGAGTTTGAGCAAACTCCTGGAGATAGTGGAGGACAGGGAAGCCACGCATGCTGCAGTCCATGGGGTCACAAAGTTGGACACAACTTAGCAACTGAACAGCAGTGTTTTGGCTATTGTAAACACTACTGCAGTGACCTTTGTTGCTTAATTTCTCCATCACTGCCTTCCTTTGTGTTTGATCTTCTAGTGCACCTTTTTCATTTTAAAAAATTTCACTTTCAATTACACTGGTGATCACGATATGTTATGTTTATATCAATTTAGTTCGAAACGGTAGTAATTTGACTTTTTATTTATACATTTGGGTATACTTCAAATATATTGCGGGTTTGATTCTAGAGCACCACAGTAAAGCAAATAGCACAATAAAGTTACGTGAGTCACTTGAGTTTTTCAGTTTTCCAGTTATGTTTGGTCTAAACTATAGCTTGTTAAGTATTCAGTGTTACTATGTCTTAAATGATGTACATACCTTTATTTACATATATAAAAACACTTTATTGTGAAGGCATGCTAGCCATCATCTGAGCCTTCAGCTATTTGTAGTCTTTTTGCTGAAAGAGGGTCATGCCTCAGTGTTGATTGCTGCTGAATGATTAGGGTGGTTATTTCCAAAGGATAGAGTGACGGTGGCAGTTTCTTAAAATAAGGCAACAGTGAAGTTTGCCACATTGGTGGACTCTTCCATTCATGAATGATTTCTCTATAGCATGCAGTGCTGTTTGATAGTATTTTACCCACAATAGAACTTTTTTAAAAAATTGGAGTGAGCCCTACCAAACTTGCCACTGCTTTATCATTTAGGTTTTCATAATATTCTAAACTCTTTATTGTCATTTCAGCATCTGCTCAGCATCTTCAGCAGTTACAGTTTTCATCTCAAGAAAGTACTTTGTTTGCTCATACATAAGAAGCATCTCCTTTGTTAGTGTATATCATGAGATTTGTAGCAATGCAGTCACATATTCAGACTCCACTTCTAATTTGAGTTCATTGCTATTTCACTCACTATACCAGCAGTTCTTTCCCACACTAAAGACTTGAATCCCTCAAAGTCATCTCTGAGTGTTGAAAACAACTGTTTGCAAACTCTTGTTGATATTTTGACCTTTTCCATGAATCATGAACATCACTAATGGTGTCTAGTAAGTACCATTTTGAATGAATGAATCTTTTCCTGGTTTTCATCTGACTTCATCCAGGTTCATCAGAGAAATCACTGTCTATGGCAGCTACAATCTTATTATAGGTATTTCTTAACTAATAAAACTTGAAAAGTGAAATAACTCCTTGTGGGCTGCAGGATGGATTCTGTGTCAGGAGATGTGAAAATGGCATATGTCTCACTGTGCATCTTTAGCAGAACTCTTCGGTGATCAGGTGCATTGTCAATGAGCAGTAAGTAATATATGAATCTTTTCTTTTCTCTGAGCAGTAGATCTCAAGAGTAGGCTTAAAGCACTTACTAAACAGTGTTCCAAACTTGATGTACTGTCAACCAGGCTTTGTTTTTCCATTTCTATAGCACAGGCAGAATAGATAATAGTGTAATTCTTAAGGGCCCTGTGATTTTTGGAATAGTAAATGAACACTGGCTTCAATTTAAAGTCACTAGTTGCATTAGACCCTGTCAGGAAAGTGTGCTTGTTTTTTTTGAAACTTTGAAGCCAGGCACTGACTTCTCCTTATACCTGTGAAAGTTCTCAATGGCATCTTCTTCTGGTGTAGTAATATTTTGTCTACACTGAGAAACTTTTGTTTAGTTTTCTTGTTCAGTCACTCAGTCATGGCCGAGTCTTTGCAATCCCATGGACTGCAGTACACCAGGGTTCCCTGTCCTTCACCATCTCCCGGAGTTTGCTCAAACTGATGTCCATTGAATTCCAACCATCTCATCCTCTGTCGTCCCCTTCTCCTCCTGCCTTCAATATTTCCCAGCATCAGGGTCTTTTTCAATGAGTCTGCTCTTCCCGTAAGGTGACCAAAGTACTGGAGCATCAGCTTCAGCATCAGTCCTAGTGAATATTCAGATTCGATTTCCCTTAGGATTGACTGGTTGGATCTCCTTGCTGTTCAAGGGACTCTCAAGAGTCTTCTCTAGCACCACACTTCAAAAGTATCAATTCTTTGGTGCACAGCCTTCTTTATGGTCTAGCTTTCATATCCATACATGACTACTGGAAAAACTGTAGATTTGGCTAGATGTGCCTATGTCGACAGAGTGATGTCTCGGCTTTTTGATATATTGTCTAGGTTTGTCATAGCTTTTCTTCCAAGGAGCAAGCCTCTTTTAATTTCATGGCTGCAGTCACGGTCTGTAGTAATTTTGGAGCCCAGGAAAGTAAAGCCTGTCACTGTTTCCATTGTTTCCCCATCTATTTGCAATGAAGTGACAGGACCAGATGCCATGATCTTTGTTTTTTGAATGTTGAATTTTAAGTCAGTTTTATCACTCTTCCCTTTCACCCTCATCAAGAGGCTCTTTAGTTCCTCTTTGCTCTGTGCTATAAGGGTAGTGTCATCTGCATATCTGAGTTTATTGATATTTCTCCTGGCAATCTTGATTCCAGCTTGTGCATCATCCAGCCTGGCATTTCGCATAATGTACTTCGCATTAAGTTAAATAAGCAGGGTGACAGTAGACAACCTTGACATACTCCTTTCCCAATTTGGAACCAGTCCGTTGTTCTATATATTGACCTGCATACAGATTTCTCAGGAGGCAGGTAGTCTGGTATTCCCATCTCTTTCAGAATTTTCCACAATTTGTTGTGATCCACACAGTCAAAGGCTTTGGTGTAGTCAGTGAAGCACGAGCAGATGTTTTTTCTGGAAATCTCTTGCTTTTTCTATGATGCAGTGGATGTTTGCGATTCGATCTCTGGTTTCTCTGCCTTTTCTAAATCCTGCTTATACATCTGGGAGCTCTTGGTTCGAATACTGTTGAAGCCTAGTTTGAAGGATTTTGAGCATTAATTTGCTAGCATGTGAGAAGAATGCAGTTGTTTGGTAGTTTGAACATTCTTTTGCATTGCCTTCTTTTGGGTTTGGAATGAAAACTGTCCTTTTTAAGTCCTGTGGCCACTGCTTAGTTTTCCAGATTTGCTGGGACATTAAGTCCAGCACTTTGACAGCATAATCTTTTAGGATTTGCAGTAGCTCTTCTTGAGTTCTATCAGCTTCACTAGCTTTTTTTTCATAGTAATGCTTCCTAAGGCCCAGTTGACTTCACACTGCAGAATGTCGGGCTGCAGGTGAGTGATCAATCACACCATTGTGGTTATCTGGATCATTAAGAACTTTTTTTTTTGTATAGTTCTTCTGTGTATTCTTGCCACCATCTTCTTAATATCTTCTGTGTCTGTTACATCTGTACTGTTTCTTTCCTTTATTGTGCCTGTCTTTGCATGAAATATTCCCTTGGTATCTCTAATTTTCTTGAAGAGATCTTTAGTCTTTCCTATATTGTTTTCCTGTATTTCTTTGCATTGATCACTTAGGAAGGCTTTCTTATGTTTCGTTGCTGTTCTTTGGAACCCTGTATTCTGATGGATATATCTTTCCTTTTCTCCTTTGCTTTTTGTTTCTCTTTTCAGCTATTTGTAAGGCCTCCTCAGACAACCATTTTGCCTTTTTGCATTTCTTTTTCTTGGGGATGGTTTTGATCACTACCTCCTGTAGAACATCCGAGCCTCCATCCATAGTTCTTCAGGCACTCTGTTTATTAGCTGCTGAACAACCATCGACAGGAGAATGTTGGACTCCCCAGAAAAGATACCCCATGTACAAGGGCAAAGGATGTCACAACAAGATGGTAGGAGGGTGCAGTCACATTTAAAATCAAACCTCACGCCATCCAGAGACTCTCGGAGGGTGCAAACAAAACCCAGTGTGCCCCAGGGAAAGGGGCTGTGATTTCCACAAGAGGCTGAGCCAGACTTGCCTTTCTGTGTTTGAATGTCTTTTGCGGAGGCATGTGTCAGAAGTGGCCATCTGCTGGGATAATTCTGGGAGGTGTGGCAAGTGGCTTATAAGTCCTCTTGGAGCCATTATCCCCACTACAGAGCCACAGAGCAGGTGAGCCAGAAACTGGAGAACAATTATACCAAAGTAGTTCTTGCACTGTTGCGAATGTTCTAGGCCCCACAACAGATTTCTGCACCTGAGGATCTGGCAAAGGGACTGAAAACCCCCAGGGAGTTTGACTTTGAAATCCAGTTTATTGTAAATACCTTAATTGTTTTAACTAGATCTTCTAGTTAATTTGGTGCAACTTCTGCATCAGCATTTGCTGCTTTACCTTGCACTTTTATGTTAAGGAGACAGCTTCTTTCCTTAAGTGTCATGTACCAACCTCTGCTAGCTTCAGACTTTTTTTATTGCAGCTTCTTCAATTCTCTTAGCCTTTATAGAATTAAGAGAGTTAGGACGTTTTTTGAATTAGTCTTGGCTTAAGAGAAAGTTGTAACTGATGTGATCTTTTATTGAGATCACTAAGACTTTGTATCACCAGTAGGCTGTTTTGTTTCCTTATCAATCTTGTGTTTTCTAGGATAACATTTTTAATTTTCTTCAAGAACCTTTTCTTTGAATTCACAGTTTGATTGACTGCTTTGTGCAAGAGACCTTGCTTTTGATCACTCTGAGCTTTCAACATTCCTTCTTCATTAAGCTTAATACAACTAGGTTTTGATTGAAAGTGAGAGACACACAATTCTTCCTTTTGAGTTGAACACATAGTGGCTCTTGTAGGTTTATTAATTGGCCTAATTTCAGTATTATTACATATCAAGGAATAGGTCCACAGAGAGGGAGAGAGAGAGAGAGGAACGGCTGTTCAGTGGAGCAGTCATAATATAGACAATATTCGTTGACTATGTTATTTGGCTTATGTGGGTGTCATTCACAGCACCTGAAAACAATTATGAAAGTGACCTTGGTGATCACAGATCACCATAACACATGATGATAATAATCAAAAGTTTGAAGTATTGTTAGAATTACAAAAATGTGACTCAATAGACATAGCAACTGCTATTGGAAGAATAGCAGTGATAGACTCTCAGGGTTTCCACAAAACCTTAAATTAGTTAAAAAAAAAAAAAAGCAGTATCTTCAAAGTGCAATAAAATGAGGTATACCTATAATAACTTGTAAAATCTTGCTTCTGTCCCCATCCCTCACTTATATTATTGTTATATCTTTTCATTCAAAAAATTAGATCTTCCGTAATCTTGGAAGAATTTATATTGTTAAAATGTCCATACATTTTGGACAAAGCAGTCTACAGATTTAATGCAACTTGTATCAAAATATCCATGGCAGTTTTCATAAAACTAGAAAAAGTTGTCCTAAAATGTATGTGGAACTGCAGAAGACCCAGAATTGCTGAAGCAATCCTGAGGAAAAAGAACAAAGCATAGCTCTTTCAAAATTCAGACTCTACTACAAAGCTGTAATATCTTACCTATTACGGAAAATAATCTGGTAAAATGGTATAATTGAGTCACTTTGCTGTATACCAGAAACAAACATGGTATTGTAAATCAATCATACTTCAATTAGAAAGTCAACTGTATCTACTTTGTGTATTAACATAGATATATAAATACTATTTTATTATTTTTCTTTTAAATCATAAAGGAAACAAACATGGGAATTACAAACCAAAAATAAATGATGTTGGCTTCTGTATTTGCCTTTTAGTTCATTTTTCCAGTGTTTTCTGTTTGTTTGTGTGTGACTTCAAGTTACTGTTTATTGTTCTTTCATTTCTGCATAAGGGACTTCCTTTATTATTTCTTGTAAGGCATTGCAGGTCTAGCAACAAGCTTCTTCAGTTTTTATTTTTCTAGGAATGTCTTAATTTCTCTGTCATCCTTGAGTGATAGTTTGCTGGGTATAGAATTCTTGTTTTGACAGTTTTCTTTTAGCATTTTAGATATGTCATTCTAATGCTTTCTGGCTTCTATATTTAATGAGAAATTGAATGTTAGTCTTATTGTGGTTTCTGTGGATTACTTGTATGTGGTCAGCTCGTTTGTTTTTGTTCTTTGTTTAAGATTCTTTCATTAATCTGGCTCTTACAGTGTGACTGTACAATTGACTTCTGAATCAAGTAGGTTTGAACTGCACTTGTTCACTCTTAGTTAAACAGATATTTTTCAGTAAATACTAAAGTACTTCACAATCTGGTTGGTTGAGCACTGATACAGAATCATGGATATGGCCAGCCAACTGTGAAGTTATATATGAAGTTTTTGAATGTGCAGGAAGTCAGTTCCCCTAATCTTGTTCAAGAGCCAACTAGGGTTTGTATCTGTGTGACTTTAAAAAGATTACTTTCTATTTACAGTTATTATAAAATGTTAGCAATATTCCTCATGTTTTTTAATACATGTTTAAACGTATCTTACACCCAGTAGTTTGTTTCCCTCACTCCCCCATCCCTATATTACCACCCTTCACCCTTCCCCACTGGTAACTACTATTAATAGTTTATACTCTATATCTCTGTGTGACTCTCTTTTGAATTTCTTCTTCCTGGAGTTCATTTATCTTACTAATTGTGTAGATTTATGTATTTAAAATAGGTTAAGTTTTTGCCATGTATCTTCAGATATTCTTTCTTGTCTGTCTTTGTGTATCTACTTCTGGAAGTCTCAGTTCAATATCTGAGCTTAGATGGAGATGATTTCTGTGAATTTTTTTTTTCTGGTAATGGGCCATCATTTCATGTTTTTTGTATGCCTTTTGAATTTTTGATGTTATGAAAAACTGGACACTTTCAGTATGTCCAGTGTTGTAAAATTGGACACTGGGGTCTTCTCTCCTCATGGTTTACTGTTGTCTTTTCGAGGGCTACAGTCATCTCTTAGAATTTGCTTTGCTAACCTGTTTTTGCAAGGATTGTATTGTTTGTCATGTGTGGGTCCTAAAATTTTGTTGTCTTGTTCAGTGGTGATCTTCCAGGTTTCTTTTGCTAATGGAAACAAGTAATTTCTGGATTTTTTTGGGCAGATTGTCTGTTAGCTGAGGTACTTCTTCAAAAATTAGGCAGGCTGCCTACAGCTTTGTCTTAGTATTCACTTTGTGCTTGCATGGAGAGCAAAGATCACCTAGAAATGAAAGCCTGTACTCCTTAGTTCTTCTCTAAGAATCCATCTAGCCCTGGGCATTCATGTAGTACTCTCCATTTCCTTGCATACGTGATACCTCTTTAAAGTACTTATTCCCCAAATAGCTTTCTCCTCCCCCTTTTTTAATTTAAGGCTTTTTAGATTGTTTAATGCTTATGCAATCCACTCTCTTGCCCCAGACAGCTACTTGTATCACTGTGTGTTTAAATGCTTTTGAAAGATAATAGTTTCTCCAAAAAAAGAAAAAGGAAGCTCTTCCAAACACTCTGCTACAGTTTTAGAGAAGAGGTCCATGGTGTTCTCTTGGGCACTAGCAAGCCACACCAGTAAGTTGGTCTGTTGTCCTTGTGGGCTATGGAGTTGGCATATGAGTAAGCACAAATACTACTGTGCTCTCTTATCAAGTATAATAGACGTCTTTTAGGCACCCCTCTCTTTATCATAAACTTTTATTAGGTTCCAGATGTTCATAAGAGATGAGCTTTGTTGTTTTTTGGCCAAACTAAGAGTTGTTTCTGGCTTCCCTGGTGGTTCAGTGGTAAAGAATCCACCTGCCAACATAGAAGATGTGGGTTTGATCCCTGGGTCAGGAAAATTCCCCTGGAGAAGAAAGTGGCAAGCCACTCCAGTATTCTTGCTTGGGAAATCCCATGGACAGAGGAACTGGGTGGACTATAGTTCATGGGTTCCCCAAAAATCTGGACTTCATTTAATAACTAAAAAACAACCAAAGTTCCTTTACTGGAAGGGCTTAATTTTTGAGGTTTCCTAGTCCTCCATTTTCCATGACATCATTTCTTTCTTTTGTTCTTGAAAGATTGGTAATGATAATTCAATTTTCATGATTTTTTCCACTTCACTGTCTTTCAGCTTACGTTGTTGGAGTTGGTGATGGACAGGGAAACCTGGCATGCTGCAGTCCATGGGGTCGTAACGAGTCAGATACAACTGAGTGACTGATCCCATCACCCCAACACTCCAGGCTTCCCTGTCCTTCACCATCTCCTGGAGTTTGCTCAGACTCATGTCTATTGAGTCAGTGATGCCATCCAACCATCATCCTCTGTTATCCCCTTCTCCTGCCTTCTCTCTTTCTCAGCATCAGGGTCTTTTCCAGTGAGTTGGCTTTGCATCAGGTGGCCAAAGAATTGGAGCTTCAGCTTCAGCGTCAGTCCTTCCAATGAATATTCAGGATTGATTTCTTTTAGAATGGACCTATTTAACCAGCTTACATAGATAGTTTCTACCAAGAAGTCTGATCATAATTTTTTGTTTTTTCTCTGTGAGGAATTATGTTTCTTTTGTTTCCTTTCAAATTTTTTTCATATTTACCAATATTTATATTTTAGAATATTCGTGGGAATTCTCTGATCTTTCTTCTGTGTTTTAAATTCTCAAATTACTTTTGGAAAGCTCTTTGCTACCTCTTCAAATGTTTGTTCTTGCCTTGATGTTTCTCTCTCCTTCTGAATTCTAGTTATGTGTTATTCTGTTAGGTATTGTGTCATGGCCTGTCTTGGATGCCCTGTTTTGTCTCACTCTGCTACTTTTTTTTTTGTTTAATAAATTTTAGTTTTAAGATAAGTTTTAGGTTCACAGCAGAATTGAATAGAAGTTAGAGAGATCCCCCATAACTCTTGTTCACATATACAGATAACCTCTTCCGCTATTAACATCCCACATCACAGTGATCCATCTGTTACAATCAATGAACCTACGTTGAGATGTCATTATCACCCAGTGTTTGTTGTTTACATTAGGGTTCCCTCTTTGTGTTATATATTCTATGGGTTTTGTTTTAAATGTTCAGTTTCGATGTACCCATGATTCTAGTATCATACAAAATAGATTCTGTGCCCTAAAAATCTTTTGGTCTTACTTGTTCATCTTCCCTATCCAATAATGTTTGGCCATCCCTGATATTATTACTGTCCTCATAGTTTTACCTTTTCCAGAATGCCATGTCATTCAAATCATATAGGGTGTAGCTGTTTCACACTGGCTTCTTTTAGTTAGTAATAGGTATTTGAGCTTCCTCCATGTCCTTTCCTGGTTAGATAGCTCATTACTTTTACGTGTTAAGTAATATTCAGTGTTTTCTGTGTACCACAGTTTATTTGTTCATTCACCTCTTAAATTACACCTTTCTTCTGTTTTGGCAGTTTTGAATAAAACTGTTGTAAATACCTTTGTGCTGGCCTTTATGTAGACATAAATTTTTAGTTTATTTGGGTAAATACAAAGGAGTGTGATTATTGGTAGTACTGGTAGTTGGTAGTACTATTGATTGTAGTCTGTGTATTCTGGCATACTCATTTTTTTCTAAAGTAGTTTTCAGAGGACCTAAATAGACATTTTTCTGAAGAATATACACAGATAACCAAAATTTACATGAACAGATACTCAATATCACTAATCTTCAGGGAAATGAAAATCAGAGCCATAATGATGTATCCCTTCACATCTGTGTGAGGATGTCTTTGCTCAAAAAGCTAAGAGAGATATTCTGGTTGAGGATACAGACAGAACAGAAGCCTTGTTCACTGTTGGTGGAAATGTAATTTGGCATAATCTTTAGAAAACAAATAATTAAAAATAAGACTATTGTATTATATATTATATATAATATTATATAGCCATCCCACTTCTCACTATATATCCACAATAAATGAAATCATTATCCCAAACACAGATGTGTTTATCCCACACTTACAGCAGCATTTCAATTTGCCTTGATTCATGGACCTAACATTCCAAATTCCTATGCAATACTGCTCTTTACAGCATCAAACCTTGCTTCTATCCCCAGTCCCATCCACAGCTGGGTGTTGTTTTTGCTTTGGCTCTATCCCTTTATTCTTTCTGGAGTTATTTCTGTACTTATCTCCAGTATCATATTGGGCACCTACCGACCTGGGGAGTTCATCTTTCAGTGTCCTATCTTTTTGCCTTTTTGTACTGTTCTTGGGATTCTCAAGGCAAGAATACTGAAGTGGTTTTCCATTCCCTTCTCCAGTGGACCACATTCTGTCAGACCTCTTCACCATGACCTGTCTGTCTTGGGTGGCCCCACACCACATGGCTTAGTTTCATTGAGTTAGACAAGGCTGTGGTCCATGTGATCAGATTGGCTGGTTGTCTGTGATTCTGGTCTCAGTATGTCTGCCCTCTGATGCCCTCTCTCAGTGCCTACCATCTTACTTGGGTTTCTCTTACCTTGGATGTGGGGAATCTCTTCATGGCTGCTCCAGCAAAGCGCATCTGCTGCTCCTTACCTTGGATGTAGGGTAGCTCCTCTCGGCCCCTGCCCCTGACCTCGGACGTGGGATAGCTCCTCTCGGCTGTGCGTGTTAAAAAGCAGAGACACTACTTTGCCCACAAAGGTCCATCTAGTCAAGGCTATGGTTTTTCCAGTGGTCATGTGTGGATGTGAGAGTTGGACTATAAAGAAAGCTGAGCACCGAAGAATTGATGCTTTTGAACAGTCCTGGGTGTTCATTGGAAGGACTGTTGTTAAAGCTGATACTCCAATACTTTGGCCACTTGATGCGAAGAGCTGACTCATTGGAAAAGACCCTGATGCTGGGAGGGATTGGGGGCAGGAGGAGAAGGGGACAACAGAGGATGAGATGGCTGGATGGCATGGGACAACAGAGGATGAGATGGCTGGATGGCATCACTGACTCAATGGACATGGGTTTGGGTGGACTCTGGGAGTTTGTGATGAACAGGGAGGCCTGGCGTGCTGTGGTTCATGGGGTTGCAAAGAGGTGAACATGACTGAGCAACTGAACTGAACTACAGCAGCATTGTTTACCATAACCAAAATATGGAAACAGCTTTATGTGTCCATGGACTTAACAAATAGAGAAAACCTTGTTGTCTCTGTGTACACACAGTGGAATATTACTCAGTCTTCAAAAAAGTAACAAAACTGATCATTAGACAACTTGGATTAACCTGGAGGCCATTATACTAATGAAATTATCACCACAGAGAAAGGCAAATATCACATGAAATCACTTATATGTGATATCTATAGAGCGGGAAGGCTCATGGAAAAAGTAGTGGAAAAAGTAGTTGCCAAGGGTAAAGTGGTAGAAATAGGGAGCGATTGGTGAAAGGGCACAAACTTTGTTCTAAATGAATAGGGCCTGAAGAACTAATGTATAATAAAGTGACTGTAGTTGATAACACTTTCTTATATAATTGAAATTTGCTAAGAGAGTAGAATTTATTAAATGTTTGGGGCAAACAAAGAGAAAATATGTGAGATGATGGATGTATTAATTAACTCATTGAGGGAAGCCCTTCACTGTGTGTACATATATCAAATTATCTTGCTGTAACTGTCTTAGAGTTTGTCAACTCTACATCAGTAAACTGGAAAAATAATTTCTTTCTTTCTTTTTTAATTAACAGGATTACCTTTGAGGTTATTTTGAAAATTTTGAGTTGTACAGCACTTGATTCTTTTGCTGCCTTGTGGACAGATCTTTGCAGCAATGATTACTTCAGAGTTACCAGTGTTACAGTAAGTATTACAGCTTTTTATTTTTTTAAATGCATATAACACTTCTGTACCAAAATACTTTTATTACTGAGACATGAAATGTGTTCTTAGATAGTTGGGGAATATGTTTGAAGTAAAAGAACTATTAGAGGGTATAATTATTATATCCATCTATAGCCCTTGCATTGTAATGTCAGTATGTAATGTCCATGTTACTGAACAAAGAAGTTACTGTTTTAGTATTCAGCAGAAACGATGACTATGGGCTGGTTTGACATGGCAACTTCTTTTGTAAATGAAGTGTTAATGAAAGAAAATCACACTGACTCCTTTGCAGAATTGTTTATGTGCTAGAGAAAAAATTAACCTGCAAACAGAAATATTTCGTTTGGCTATTTATAGACAGGAGTTTGTAGACCTCTATCCCATATCACCCTCTCACCCTATGCCAGAATTTCTTTTCCCTGAGATTGAGATTGTAATTGATGAGTCCTTGGCATTTCTGGTGACATCTAATTAGATTTTGTTGGAGTTATGGGACACATCTAGAATTTGATTTCGATTCTCTGTAAAATGTGATCATGTAATGGCAAATACTTTTCCCTTTATATGTTTCATTAAGCTCCAGTGTAGGAATCTGTATACTCTGATTGTGTACGATAATAGCAGTTTAGATATAATGAAAGTGACCAACAGTTTACATAATTATTTATATATTTTTATAGTTTTAGATCATTTATATGTGTTTTTTCTAAGAAACTGTAGTCTCCTTCCAGTTGGTCTCCTGTCCTTCCGTTTTTCCTCCAGAGTTTTAAGACAGAATGCTATCCAAATTACTTTACATGCTAAAAGCCATCAATACCTACCCTGCTTCATTTGTCTAAATATGAAAGTGTTAATTGCTCAGTTCTCTGTAACCCTCCAGGCTCCTCTGTCTAGGGGATTCTGCAGGCAAGAATACTGGAGTGGCCAGCCATTCCCTTCTCCAGGGGATCTTCCTGACCCAGGGATCAAACCCTAGTCTCTTGCATTGCAGGGAGATTCTTTACTGTCTGAACCACCAGGCAAGCTTTGCTATTAATTAAACATTATTAAATATTGCCAATTACAACATATTATTTATTCCACCAAATGTTGTAGTAGAGCTATGCTGGGCTTTGAGGAGAATGAGCAAGTGGAAAAGACCCACTCTGTCCTTGCTGCCATGAAGCTTATATAGATATATATTAATCAGATAATCACCATCATATAGATTTAAACTGCCATTGGTGCTTTGAAGGTAAGCTAGAGGGTTTTATTAAAATTTTAATATGCCTTGAAGTAGTCTACTTTTCTAAGGAAGAAGTGTAGAGAGGTAGGAGGAATCGTGATAGGTGGAATCACATTGTGTTTGAGGGACTGAAATAAAGCTGTGATTTTTCTTTTTTCAGGATTAAAGATGGAGGATGGGGTGAGATATGGCTTGCAAGTAGAGTAGGGCTGTATTGTATAGGACCTGCTAAGTCTTAAATTAAGAATTTTTGAGGTTGTTTTCCCCTGGAAGTAGAAGGAAATCATCATAGAGTTTTAATCATGAGAAAGATAGAATAAGACATATATTCTGAATATCATTCTTAGCACACAATATAGTGATTTGATTGGAAAAGGCAACAGAAGAAACGAGGAGTCTTATTCGGAGAAAGGTGTTGTGGTGTCGAGGCCAGAGATAATAACAACTTGAGCTACAATGATTACAGTGGAAAATAGAAAGAGTAAAACAGAATTTAGAGAGTTTTCAGGGAATTAAAAAGAATGACTTTATAAGGTTGAATCTGATTTTTGTATTCTCCTTATTCATGTCCAGTATTCATTTGCAGGCTTTTTGGTAGAGCAATTTGGTTGAAGTTTGAATTTGCATAGCCCTTGATCCAGCTTTCTGTGTCTATTCTAGAGAGGTATTTGTTGATGTGTAATAAGAGTTAATGTGCAAGGACAGTTGTTTCACCTCTGTTTGTAGTGGTTAGAAACTGGAGACAGTCTAAGTACTCACAGATAAGGAACATATTATTGAGTAACATTTAGGAATCCTTTGTAGGAAAATTCATATTAATTTAAGTTTAAAAAATTATATAGTCTTTGCTTTGTATTTATGTATATTTATGCCAGAACATAAGTATTTATGACAGTATTGATAAAACTTAATAATCTTGTTCTGCAGATTGAAATTCAGTGTTAGGGTATAGTGGAGAGAAACTCTTCCTTGTATTCTTACATCTTGCTTGAAATTAAAAAACATATTTATATATCATGTATTCTAATAAAATACATATACTGATTGAAGTATGTTAGTTGTTTGTTGGTAATAGCTTTCATCTTTTAAGCTGGATGAAGTGTGAAGAATTGAAAAACAATTGTACTTTTTTCTGTTGTCAGTAAACTATTGCTGAAGGATAAATTAATTTCACTAATGGGACACATTTGGTATCCTTGGAACAAATTTGCTTTTGTAGTTGCCTGGAGAGTTCTATAAGCATCAAAAGTACTAGTGTATTCTGTCCACATAAGAGAAATACTAAACATAATATTTGCATTCTGCTATCCTACCTTAGAGATAGAGAATTCGCATTTACCTTGAGATCTAAGTGGACCCTACCACTTAATAGTTGTGTGAATATGAACAGGATTGTCAGGTTTTGAGATCTTTCATTTCCTCATCTGTAAAACTGAGACATCAGTATGTTGTCTTAATAAGATTTTGTGCATAGGTAATGTCTATAAACCAGCACACAGTATATACTAAATGGTCTGCTTGGATTGTAGTGAGGAGAAGTAGCAGTATGATTTATTATTCTTAATTAAATCAGTGATTGAAAGACTACTGATACTGTTTCAAAAACCTGTTTTTATAAATATTATTGGGCCACAGCAATATCCATTCACTTATGTATTATGAATGGCCATATTCATGCAAGTTGAGTATCAGATACAGAGAACTTCATACCATTCAGCCTAAAATATTTTCCTAAAATATTTACTGTATAGCCCTTAAAGAAAATGTTTCCTGACCCTTGGACTAGATCAGTATTTATAGTTTTAAATACCAAGTTGCCTTTGAGGGTTTGCAGACAAAGAAGGAATGTGATAATGAGAATATTAGTGACAGTAGTGTGTTGAGTGGCTTGGACAGGGAAATGTTAGAAGCAGAGAGATAAGTTGTGATTAATTCAAGAAGTTGTGATTATGGTAGTAATCATAAAAAGAATGAGAGACAGAATTAGTATATAGAGGATGACTCAGGAAGATTTTTAACTGATGGCCTAAGAGGAAGACTGATGTGGTTGTAGGTTTGAATAAGACAGAGTAATAGTGACAATAATAAGCTTATAAAACAGTGCAAATTTGGGTATCAATAAATTAGTTATTTAGTGATATTGCTGTGAGTAGAGAGCTAGAATTAAGTCATAATTGGACTTAATTTTATGTGTGTTATTTGGTGAATTTGCGATGGTATGCAAAGGAGTATGTTACACATGCAGTTGAAAATCTTGAATTACAGATAGGTCTAGTGATAATATACTGAAGTCATTTGCATAAAAGTTGCATAAAAGTTCCATATCAATTGGATGAGATCTCCAAGAGAGGTTAGTTTAAAGGGGGAAGAGCAGATACTAATGCGATGAGCTTCAAGGGATCAAAACAAAGAGAAAGGAACTAAGAGCCTTCAGTGGAGCAGTTTCAGAAATACTAAGTTGTGAGTTGAGTTTACCATTTGCTTTGTACCCTTCCTCTTACTTGCAGTTTTATATAGATACAGTGAGTAATATAGAATTCAGTGAAGATATTTTTGTTAATATCATCCATGTGTTTTTAATGCCATGCTAGGGCCAGTCTGTATTAGCCTGGAGAGCTGAATATTAAATTTCCAGGAATTTTGTGACCTTGTTAAATACAACATGCATGCACATGTGCGTGCTAAGTTGCTTCAGTTGTATCTGACTCTTTGCAACCCTATGGATCGCTTTAGCCTTCCAGACTCCTCAGTCCATGGGATTCTACAGGCCTGAAGACTGGAGTGGGTTGCCATGCCCTCCTCCAGGGTGTCCTCCCTACCCAGGGATAAAACCCGGGTCTCTTATGTCTCCTGCATTGCAGGTGGACTGTTTACCACTGGCGGCCCTGGGAAGCCATATATAACATAACGTTTATGGACAGTTAAATTATGCAAGCTTAAAATTAAATAAATCCTATTAAAAATAAAAGTAAATGCTCAAAACTCATCACTTCCCAATTATTTTACATCTTACCAGTTTCTATGCTCTCTAGATTTTTATTTACATCTATTCCATGTATGATGGAAATAACTTTGTAGTAGTGTACTACTATTATTAATTACTTCTCAACTCTGTATTTTGTGATGTCACTTTGATAGTTTGAATTTGGTTGTGGTAAGAGTATTCACTTTATGAAAATCAGCAAACACTACAAATGAGGACTCAATTTATTGGTTTGTTGTTTGTGGACTCAATAAAGTGATGGAGAAATTGCTAATAATGCAGATTAAACTTAAAGATAAATATCAGGTCTTTAGTCATTATATTATGATACCACAAAGATTTGAGGACATATCCTTCTAGTGTTCGAGAACTATTACATATGCAATTCAGTAAAGAAGATGCTCACAACGTGACCAATGAGTGACGTTCCAACAGATGGCTTTGTCATTTCTTTTGCCTTCTGTTCATTAAAGTGCACAAAGGTATCAACTGTCTTTCACGGCATAAGTCTGTTCATTCATCAGTTGAAACCATAGATTAGCTAGGGATACAAGAGTTTCACACAATTATCAAAATCATTTTATATGAATCTGTTAACTAGATGGATGCTCAAAATTCTCCATACCAGGCTTCAGCAATACATGAACCGCGAACTTACAGATGTTCAAGCTGGTTTTAGAAAAGGCAGAGGAGCCAGAGATCAAATTGCCAACATCTGCTGGATCATCGAAAAAGCAAGAGAGTTCCAGAAAAACATCTATTTCTGCTTTATTGAATATGCCAAAGCCTTTGACTGTGTGGATCACAATAAACTGTGGAAAATTCTGAAACAGATGGGAATACCAGACCACCTGACCTGCGTCTTGAGAAATCTGTATGCAGGTCAGGAAGCAACAGTTAGAAATGGACGTGGAACAACAGACTGCTTCCAAATAGGAAAAGGGTTACGTCAAGGCTGTATATTGTCAACCTGCTTATTTAACTTATACGCAGAGTACATCATGAGAAATGCTGGGCTGGATGAAGCACAAGCTGGAATCAAGAATGCTGGGAGAAATATCAATAACCTCAGATATGCAGATGACACCACCCTTACGGCAGAAATTTAAGAAGAACTAAAGAGCCTCTTGCTGAAAGTCAAAGAGGAGAGTGAAAAAGTTGGCTTAAAGCTCAACACTCATAAAACTAAGATCATGGTTCTGGTCCCATCATTTCATGGCAAATAGATGGAGAAAAAGTGGGAAAAGTGGCTGATTTTATTTTTCTGGGCCCCAGAATCACTGCAGATGGTGATTGCAGCCATGAAATTAAAAGACGCTTACTCCTTGGAAGGAAAGTTATGACCAGCCTAGACAGCATATTAAAAAAACAGAGACATTACTTTGCCAACACAGGTCTGTCTAGTCAAGTCTATGATTTTTCCATTGGTCATGTATGGATGTGAGAGCTGGACTATAAAGAAAGCTGAGCGCTGAAGAATTGATGATTTTGAACTGTGGTGTTGGAGAAGACTTGAGATTCCCTTGGACTGCAAGGAGGTCCAACCAGTCCATCCTAACAGAAATCAGTCCTGGGTGTTCATTGGAAGGACTGATATTGAAGCTGAAACTCGAACACATTGGCCACCTGATGCGAAGAGCTGAATCATTTGAAAAAACCCTGATGCTGGGAAAGATCGAAGGCCAGGGAAGAAGGGGACGACAGAGGATGAGATGGTTGGTGGCATCACTGACTCAATGGATGTGAGTTTCGGTGGATTCAGGGAGTTGGTGATGAGCAGGGAGGCCTGGCGTGCTGCGGCTCATGGGGTCACAAAGAGTCGGACACAACTGAGTGACTGAACTAGATAGAATTTACAATAAAAAATATTGTGCATTTTATTATTGTTTGTAAGTTGTATGCTCTACTTCCTTTATATTGGTACTGTTTCTAATGACTTATATGCATAGATTTTTGAAGTGCCATTGTTAAACATTTACTAACACACTTTCATTATTTTATGAAATGAGTAAAGTTCCTCCCAAGCCTTTATTTTTTTATATTGAAGAATTAGTCTTTTGCAGTTGTATTTTGCATTTATATTTTCTATAGCAGCTGCCATTTCCACAGTCATTTCTTTTCTGTATTTCTCTGTTTGGAAAATCATTTTATTCATTGTTATGTGATATTAACCAGGGAGGGTAATATTTTGAATTTGCTAAAGATTTTTTCTGAACATGAAAGTATAAACCACTTTTAATCAGCTATATGTGTACATACAGCAAACAGTAAGAAAGCTAGAGGAACAGAGCTGCATTGTATTATTAATAGGTATGCATATGTTAATTTTTTCACTAAAATAATGTATCATATTTTCTAGAGATTCAACTAATGAGACTACTGCCCATTCTGATGCTGGCAGCGAACTTGAAGAAACAGAGGTCAAAGGAAAAAGAAAAAGAGGTCGACCTGGCCGGCCTCCAGTATGTATATTACTTGTCATCTTTGTTTCTATAATGGTTATTGATAATGAGCTATTTGTTAATTATAATACTGTTAATACTTTTAAAAAGCTCACTGACACATTAGAATGTCTTGGAAACTTTGCTTCATAAATAGGCTTAGCAGTGGTTAGAAAAAGAAAATTAATTATAGTATCTTTTTTGCTTTCCCTGCCTCTCTTATAAATAAATGGTAGTCCATGTGAAGGGATTGGGAAGATGATTGACATGGAGTGACGTGTAGTTACGATTTCCTTGCTTTTTATTTTTAGATGCAGCTCTCATTTCTTGTGAGCTAAGTATATATTTTTGTAGTATTTGAGTTCAGTCTCAGAATATATTCTCATTTACACATGATCGAGAAGTTTAGAAAAGCTCTATGTATTCTTACTGTATGGTATCTTTATGTCATATGAGTACACAGTCATTTAATTTAAAGTAGTACTGTCAGAGACAGTAGTATCAATGGTATCAGTGGGTTAAGGCTTGTATTATTTTATACTCACCTTTATGAGTATAAAGGTGAGTTGACTTTGTTATTACAGTTTAAAAATTTTATTTTATAAGAGTTCTTATTATGGAAAAATTTAGCCTCCTCCTATGGAAGTCATAATAGTATAATAAACCCTCCATATAAATCTAAGGTACAGCAGTTATCAAGTCATTGCCAATCTCTTTTTCCTGTGTTATTTTGAAGGTCATTCTGCATAGCATTCCATTTTTTAATATTTCAGAATGCATCTAAAAGATAAGGGCTTCCCTTCTCTCTTTTTTAAACATCACTAGCAACTAAAGAACAACCAGTATCATTCTCATAATGCAAGATGACAATAGTTTAGTAAAGTCACTAAATAACACATTTAAAATTTATAATCATCTCATGAATATTATCTTTTAAAAATTAGTTTGTTGGTTTGACTCATGATCTACCTATCGCAATCAGTGGCTATGTTATTTAACCAGTTATTATATATATACGTCCTTTGTAGTGACTTAAAAATGTTTTTTTATATTAATTTTGTTCTATCAATATTTATCTGTTTGCCACAGTTTCTTATTCGATTCAGTGAAACTCCATAGCTTTTACTTTCAAAGACAGTCTAACAACAACAAAGAAAGGGGTAGAAGAATGACTTCTACAGTTTTCTTTACACTTGATTTTATCTTTTGCCTTTATGTAGAGTAAAAAAATAGTGGAGGAAAAGACATATATTATAAGCACTCTTTATAATCCTTAATTTTGTATAAGTATTTGATACTATGATATTCCTTTAAAAAACATTTTGGGCAAAGTGAGAGTCTTGTATGTAGAAGCAGTAGACTCTTAGTTTGTCTTACTACCATATGGTTTTTCTTTCTTTCTTTTTTTTTTTTCCCTCATTTATTTTTATTAGTTGGAGGCTAATTACTTTATAGCATTGTAGTGATTTTTGCCATACATTGACATGCATCAGCCATGGATTTACATGTGTTCCCCTTCCTGATCCCCCCTCCTGCCTCATACGGTTTTTCTAAGACTTTTGGCAAGTCATATTGCTTTCTCTAGGATTCATTGTTTATAAGTACACATTTTGAAATAAGACTAAAGTTTCTTGAAAATAGTAGAGTAAACTGCAAACATGATTGCTTTTTTGAATTTGTTCCCCTCCAATTAAAATTCTTTACTTAATGATTCAGGTTAAGTGCTATTTTCTTCAAGAACACCTTTATTTATTTATTTATTTATTTTCCTAAACAGAATTTATCACCCCTTCAGCAGTCTGCTGTGTTGTTTTTTATAACCTATTTAGTTTTGACTTGTCTATAGCTATATTCATGTAATGTTTTGCTTTCCTGATGAAAAGGAATCTGTGTATCCAAATGCTTAGCTCTTTTGTGGTTAGAAATAAGATTTTATTTTTAGTGAAATTGGCTTTCCTGGTGGCTCAGACTGTAAAGAATCTGTCTGCAATGCAGGAGACCGGGGCTGTGTCTGGGGGTAGGGAAGATCATCTGGATAAGGGAATGACTACCCCCTCCAGTATTTTTGCCTGGAGCATTCCATGGGCAGAGGAGCCTGGTGAGCTACAGTCCATGAGTTTGCTGAGTCTGACATGAGTGAAAGATTAGCACTGACTTTAGGGAAACTGCTACTACATAATCTAATATGTAAATAGTACATGTTCATCCCATGTTTCTAGAATGGAAAAACTGTCAACCATCATAGGATAGTAGCATTCTAGAGACATGTGTTAGACTCTAGTCCTTATATTCACACTCATTAGTCACATAGCTTTTTATATTTTTACCTGACTCAGACCCATTTCTTAACCTTGGAAACAAAAGAGCTGCCTGAGTTTCTCCTCTGGGGTTTGCACTGCACTGATGTTTTTTATGTCATTTAATCTTCACACCAGTATTGTTACATAGGTCTTGTATGCAGTTTGCAAAATAGAAAACAGAAAAAGAAAGTGGCTGAGATCACATTGTTGCATAAGAAACAAAGCTAGGATTTAAATTCATAACCTACCTCCCAAACTCTTTCCCTCAAGAATGCCAAAACACCAAGATGTTACTTAAAATTGAGAGGTATAATTGTCATAATGATCATATTTGAGTTAAGCCACAGTACCTGTTCTGAAGATGGCTTGGGCACTTTCCATCAACTGGCTCCATTTTGAACAGTTCTAAGTTTTGGTTGATAAACTCTTTGTTACTGCTCATTCTTGTTAAAAGGACTTCATGGATCTGTGATTTTACTAGTTTACTCAGTGAAATGAAAACAAATTGTATAAGGACTTCTGCTTTGAGAAGCATTATTTTCCTTATTTCTAAATTCTTAGTAGACATCTCGTTTTTGGTGTTTCTTTTCAGTATGTTATTTCAGAGACTTTTCTTACTGAACTGTTACTTTGCAGATGTCCTAATTCGTACTTGTTATTATTGTGGCTGTGAAAGGATGATGCTCTCCAAGAGTTGCACTCAATATGTCAGATGATCTGGAAGACCCAGCAGTGGCCACAGGACTAGAAAAGGTCAATCCTCATCCCAATTCCCAAGAAGGGTAGTGCTAAAGAATGTTCAAATCATAGGACAGTTTTAGTTATCTCCCTTGCTAGTAAGGTCATACTTAAAATCTTGCATGCTAGGCTTCAGCATTATGTGAACCAAGATCTTTCAGACGTACTCGCTGGGTTTAGAAAAGGCAGAGGAACCAGAGATCAAATTGCCAACATCTGTTGGATAGTAGAGAAAGCAAGGGAATACCAGAAAAAACATCTGTTTCGTTGACTGTGCTAAAGCCTTTGACTGTGTGGATCATAACAAACTGTGGAAAGCTCTTAAAGAGGTGGAAATACCAGACCATATTACCTGTCTCCTGAGAAACCTGTATGTGAGTCAAGAAGCACCAGTTCACACCCTGTATGGCACAACTGATTGGTTCAGGATCGAGAAAGGAGTATGACAGGGCTGTCTGCTGTCACCGTGTTTGTTTATACTCTGAGCACATTATGAGAAAAGCGGGACTGAACAATTTACAATCTGGAATCAAAATAGACAGTAGAAACATCAACAAACTCAGATATGCAGATGATACCACTCTAATGGTAGAAAACTAAGAGGAATCACAGAGCTTCTTGATGAGGGTGAAGGAGGAGAGGGAAAGAACTGGCTTAGAACTAAGTATTAAAAAACTAAGACCATGGCATCCAGCCCCATTACTTCATGGCAAATACAAGGGGAAAGGTGGAAGTAGTGACTGCAGATGGTGACTGTAGCCATGAAATCAGAAGATGTTTGCTTCTTGGCAGGAAAGTTATGACAAACCTAGACAGTGTATTGAAAAGCAGAGACATTACTCTGCTGACAAAGGTCCGTATATTCAAGGCTATGGTCTTCCTACTGGTCACATATGGTTGTTAGAGCAGGACATAAAGAAGGCAGAACACCAAAGAATTGATGCCTTCAATCTGTGGTTCTGGAGAAGACTCTTAAGAGTCTCTTGGACTGCAAGGAGATTAAACTAGTCAAGCTTAAGGGAAATCAAGCCTGCATATTCCTTGAAAGGACTGAAGCTGCAGCTTCAGTGTTTTGGTCATCTGATGTGAACAGCTGACTCATTGGAAAAGTCCTTGATGCTGGGAAAGATTGAGGGCAGAAGGAGAAGTCGTCATCAGAAGAAGAGATGGCTGGATGGCGTCACCGATGCAATGGACATGAACTTGGGTAAACTTTGGGAGATGGTGAGGGACAGGGAGGCCTGGTGTGCTGCATTCCATGGGGTTGCAAAGTATCGGACATGACTGGGCAATTGAACAACAACAATTCAAATAATTATTGATCTCCACAGTAACACTGTATAATATCAGGTTTATTCTACCTCTGTGATTGTATTAGGAATTAATGGACATCGTTTTGTCTGTCTACATCATCTCTAAGCTCATGTCACCCAGATTTATGTCTCCAGCTTGGACTTTACTCTAGATTCCAGACCATATCTAGCATGCATTGAGAATCATCATTTAGCTATTAATGGGCCCAAGATATTTTAAAAAACCAAACTTTCACAATTCCTGTCCCCTGCTCAGCCCTTTTCCATAATGGCAGCTTTGTGCTTCTAGTTGCTCAGCTGTAAACTGTGTAATCATTGAATCTTTCTTTTCCAGCCTGTATCTAAACCATCAACATATGTTGTCTAATTCATTTGCAAATTGCATCAGTCATTTTTTTTTTACTGTAATGCTGAGTTAAGCCACCATCATGTGCTTTGTTGAAACCTATCATGTGTGCTCCTTGCCTCAGAGTCCTGTGTCCTTTTTTCAGTGGGGTCTCCTTTATGGATGGTATCTAGAATTGCATATCTTCCCTCCTGCTGCAAGGAACTTTTTTTCCTCATTGTTTGTGTGTGTTCGTATTCTCCCCCTTTTGTCCTCATCTTTTATGTGTGTGTGTTCTCCCCTTTTTGTCCTCATCTTGTGTGTGTGTGTTCTCCCCTTTCTCTGTAGTACCTATTGCTCTCTAACATAGTATGTCCTTTAGTTATTTATTCATTGTCTGTCTCCCCCTGTTAGAAGGCAAGCTGCTTGAAGTGAGGGATTTTTTTTCTGGTTTGTTTACTGCTGTATACTAGTATTTGACTTCAATGACTGTTTATTGAGTTAATTTTGAGTTAATATTGAGTTTAATTTTGTTAAATCATCACTCTTTTTTTTTCCTTAGTGTGTAAATTTTTTTAAATTTTGAGATAATTTCACTCACAGATGAATTCCAAGAATTCTACAGAGATTTCCTGTGCAGATTCTTCATGCATATTGTCCAAATGTTAACATGTTACAACGTTTGCTTTATCATATTCTCTCTCTCTCTCTCTCTCTCTATATATATATATATATATATACACACACACAGATGCATAAATGTCAGTATACATTTATATGTACAAATCTGCTATATACCAGTTATTATTTTTTAACTCTTTGAGAGTAATTTGTTGACATGATGCCACTTTACTCCTAGTACTTTATTTAGTATAGATTTTCTTAAAATCAGATATATTCTTCTCAACCACAGTACATGTTTGAAAAATCAGGAAAGCAGTATTTGTATAATACTGACCTTATGTACATAAATTTCATTCAGATTTTGCCTGATATTCGAGTAATGCCCTAAATAAAAGAAAAAAAAGTTTTTTTTCCCTTGGCTTATGATCCAATCCAGGATTTCATGTTGCTTTTAGTTGTCATGTAAATCAGCATAACTGTAACCTCACCTGTCTTTAGTCTCTGGTTTAATGTTTTATTATGATTTTTGTTCTCCATTCGATTTAAGTGAGAACCAGTACTTATATTCTTAACATTGTTTAACTTTCATATTTGCGTAGGCTGAGTAGGAAAAGTAGAAAAAGAGATACAGTTTTTACTTTTCTGTCCATATGTTTATACACATAGAAGATTTAGCATAGCATATGCAACAAAATATTAACAATGAGTGTCAGAAGTAGAGGTTAACAGGTTAATATATTTTTGAAAATCAGATATTTTAAATTCCTTGGTACTTTTGTTTATAATGTTACAAATTTTATGATCTATATTTTATAAACTTAAATCACTGCATAGTATTCTGCATGTAATTATCTAATTTAATTGATCCCCTATTCTTGAACATATATGTTAAAATTTGCTTACTAATTTAAACCATGCAGACAGAAACTTATATCTCAAGAATAAATTTTGTTCTAGAGCCATAGATACTTTTTAGTCTAGATTCTTAAAAGTAGAATTTATTACTCAAAAGATATGCTATATATTTTGAAAGTTTTTCATGTATGTTACTGGGTTACTTTTCAGACAACAAAATATATGGCATTCCCTATCTTACTTTTGAGTATACTGTTTGTTAAATCTTCTCTGATTTTTAAGTACTGTAATGTTTCATCAATATGTTCTGCAGTAGTGAGTGGTCTATTGTGTTTTCTGAATTGCCTATTGGTCCTTTTCCATACGACTTTTTCTATTTTTAATTTTCTAAACAATTGAAATATCTTTTAAAAATAGTTTTTGTAGCTTAAGCCTGCATACTTTTATGATCAGTTTTGGAAATGTAATTATCAGTTGGATTTGTATCTATCTCCTCTTTGTCAAATCAGCTTTGTTGTTTTATTTTGAAAATGTTTTCATTTAACATTTCTTCCATAGACTAACATTTAGTTCTGGCTTCCTTAATTATGCTAAAAGATACCATAATTTTTCCAGGAATCTAGAATTAAAACAGTAGTCACCATTTAATTTCCTCATCCCAAATCCCTCCCCCTCCATCCTATATGTAATGAGATTCCAAGTCTCATGAATTTGTTTCATATCTTATACATCTGTCTCTTTTGTTACATTTCCAATGTTTCTTTCTTTAGGCTTCACTTTATAGGACTTTATACTGTTACCTTCTTGTTTTTAAACTTTTCCCTTTTCCATCATATTTTTTTAATTACTGCCAAGTTGACCCTTTTTTTCTTTTAAACTTGTTCAAATATTAAGAAGCACCATTTTATTGGGGGTCATGTTCTTCTAATTTATTTTATTGTGTTTTTAAACTCATAACTTTTTATTCAGTCAAATACATCTCTTTTGTCCTTCTGTATATGGCTTGTGGTTTTTCACTTATATACCTTAGCTCATGGTGTTTATTTTCTTTCTGAAATCTTTGTTTCCTAAATTCTATTCATGCTAATCTAACTAATTTTATTAATCTTATTTAATTGACCAAGTCTCAATTTTATGCTTATCTCTTGTGTGACTTTTTCCCTGATTATCAGTCAGTGAAAGTTATTTTTCCTTTCATAGAACCCTTCCAATACTTATCTTAAAGCAAGTTTCCATAAAAAGTCTTTTTTTTTTTTAAATATACTATAGTTTACAGTAGTTATTTGTGTTTCTGTTTCAGTTAGTTTCTGAAGATTTTATATTAAGCTACCCCACATATGTTGATATTCATTATTTGTGAAAGGATGGGGATTACTTTATATTCATACCTCATGAATAAGTTTAGGTTAGGCACAAGGAATGGAAAGAAAAGTCAGTTTATCTCTCTGTTTCTTAAAGTTTGTAGAAAAGTTATTGTACATATAGACTGCAATTTATCCTGTAGAGAACTTTTGGGATAGAGTAGTTTTGAACAATCTTCTTGTCCAACTATACCAACTTAAAATAGTTTATCAGAAGTGTGGATACACATTTAAATTAAGTAGTATAGAGTTGTAGTAAAGCATTTGTTCTAAAGGTTGGTCTGCTGCTGCTGCTAAGTTGCTTCAGTCGTGTCTGACTCTGTGTGACCCCCATAAGATGGCAGCCCACTAGGCTCCCACGTCCCTGGGATTCTCCAGGCAAGAACACTGGAGTGGGTTGTCATTTCCTTCTCCAATGCATGAAAGTGAAAAGTGAAAATGAAGTCATTCAGTTGTGTCTGACTCTCAGCGATCCCATGGACTGCAGCCTACCAGGCTCCTCCATCCATGGGATTCTCCAGGCAAGAGTACACTCTGACATTAAATTGCATCATTTTCACAAAGTGAAGGATGTATATAGCTTTTTGAATTCCTGAGTCTGTTTTCCAGAAAATTCATTACTTTATACATTGAGTCAGGGTTTGTTTTAGGAAGTTGTCCCCCACTCCCCCACAGATATTCATTCGTGTCTTTTTTCCCCACAGTGTCCCTTGAATTATCTATAGCAGTGAATATCTGAACCCTGTGTACCATAGATATCTCACTTGAACTATGGTTTATGGGATTTGAAGCTTCAGTGTCCCTCCTCCACCACCAAATGACAGAATTGTATTAGGATATTGAAAAATACATTTTAAACACTGTGAGTTTTTTGAAAGTTATATGTGCTGCTATATAGAAGGATCACCTATTTATTATTTTTGGCACATAGTAACTGGACAATGAATATAGAAAGAAAAGTTGTGTTGAATGAGTGAAAGAAATTGTCTAATATCTTATAGTCTGTAGATTGAATCAATTTGAGCATGTCTCTTTGCTCATGATTAAATTCACGTTAGGCATATTTGATAATATTACCACTTACTGTCACTTGGGCTATTAAGCATAAATTCTTAGAGGTAGAATAAATGAGCCTCTGTGAGAAGACATTAGAAGCTAGCCATGCATGCTCGGTTGAGGCACGTATTTGGAAGGAGGTCCACTTTCCATTAGTGGAAGGAAGATTTACTAGGCAGGTAATAGCTGGGATAAATGGAGTAACCTGACCATCTTCTACCAGGGAAACTGCATCTCTAGAATCATGAGCTACATCTGGGCTAGAACTAGCACCTGTGTTACCTGGCAGCCTGTTATGAGGGCCCCATTCAATAGCCTGGGATTCAGGGATAGGATTTCAGTCCCTGAGACAAACCGATAATGGATAGGACTCTAGCTCCAGGGAACTGGGTTACTGGCTAGGTTTCTAAGGCATTAGTAACCTCTCAATTAAGGCAAAGACTCAGGGTTTTTTTGTTTGTTTGTTTGTTTTTCTATTAACTTATTTAAATTGAAGCATAGTTGATCTGTAATATTGTTAGTTTCGGGTATGCAACAAAGTGATTCAGATTATATACTTCAGATTATTTTCCATTATAGGTTATTATAAGATTGAATATATTTTTTTGCTTACAGTAAATCCTTGTTGCTTATCTGTTTTAGTTGTTTGTATCTGTTAATTCCATATTCCTGATTTATCCTTTCCCCTTAGTAACCATGTTTTTTTCCTATGTCTGTATGTTTCTGTTTTGTATATAGATACATTTGGTTTTTTTTTTTTTTAGATTCCACATATGAGTGATATAATATTTGTTTTTCTCTGTCTTACTTTATTAAATATAATATTCTCTAGGTACATCTGAGTTGCTGCAAATGGTAATATTTTTTGTTGTGCCTGCATTATATATATGTGCCACATCTTCTTAAGCTAGTTGAATGTTGAGGGACACTTGGGTTGTTTCCATGTCTTGACTTTTGTATTTAGTGCTGCTGTGAACATTGGGATGGATGTATCTTTTTGAATTGGAGTTTTCATTTTTCTCCTGATTTATACCCAAGAGTGGAATTGCTGGATCATATGGTAGCTTCATTTTTAGTTTTTTTGTTTGTTTGTTTTTAAGGAACCTCCATACTGTACCATGTGACTGTATCAGTTTGTATTCCCATCAACAGTGTAGTTCAACAGTTCCCTTTTCTCCAGACCCTCTTCAGCATTTATATCTAGGCTTGTTGATAATATCTATTCTGACCAGTGCAAGGTGTTCTGTTGCATTTCTTCATAGTAAAATGAAATATCAGAAAGAGAAAGCTAAAGAAAAATCCCATTTAAAGTTGTGTCAAAAATTACCTAAGAATAAACTTAACCAAGTTGAAAGGCCCCTATGCTGAAAATGACAATACATTGATAAAGGAAAGTGAAAATGATTTAAAGAAATTGAAAGATATCCCATGTTCCTAAATTGGAAGAATTAATAGTTAAAATGTCCATAGTACCCAAAGGAGTCCACAGATTTAATGCAATCTATATGAAAATGCCCATACTATTTTCATAGAAGTAGATCAAATAGCCCTGAAATTTATATGGAACCCAGAATTGCCAAAGCAATACTGAGGGAACAGAACAAAGCTGGAGGGGTAACCCTTCCAGTCTTCAGACTATACTACAAGGGTATAGTAACCAAAACAATGTGATATTGGCATGAAAAACAGGCATATAGATAAATGGAACAGAATAGAGAGCCCAGAAATAAACCCATGTGTTCACGGTCAAGTAATCTATGACAAAGGAGGCAGGAATATACAATGGGAAAAGGAAAAGAAACACCTTCTTCAGTAAGTTGTGTTGGGAAAGCTGGAGAGCTGTATGTAAAGTAATGAAATTAGAACATTCTCATGTATTATGGACATGAATAAACTAAAAAATGCTTTAATGACCTAAAGACATGACACTGTATTATCTCCTTAAAGAGAAAATAGGCTAGACATTCTCTGACACAAGTTGGAGCAGTATTTTCTTCAAGTAGTTTCCCATTGCAAAAGAAATAAAAGACAAAGAAGTGGGGCTTCATTAAACTTAAAAGCTTTTGTACAGGTTTTGCACAAAGGAAACCATCAACAAAAGAAAAGACAACCTGGGAATGGGGGAAAATATTTTTAAATGATATGACTGACAAGGGGTTAATAACCAGAATATACAAACAGCTCATACAACTCACTATTATGAAAACAAACAGCTCAGTCAAAAAAGGGGGGGGGGGTGTTGCAGAAGACCAGAATACTTTTTCCAAAGAAGACATATAGATGGTCAATAGGCACATGAAAAGATGTTCATCGCTAATTGTTAGAGAAATGCAGATCAAAGCCACAGATGAGATATTATTTCACAGTGGTCAGTGTGACTCAGTTCTTAAGGTGACACCACTGGAAACTGGACCAGTCAAGCAAATTTGATACAGAACATCACCCATTTCTTTCCTTTGAGAGCACCATGATTTCTTGTCCAGGAATGAGACTACATTTACAGGTGTCCTAACCTTTATATCAAAAATATGTAGCCAAGGGAGTCTGAAAAGTCACAAGAAACTAAAAGGGTAATATATATATTATTACTCTTTGAAATATTAAGCTGTACAAAAGTAATTATAATGTCAGATCATGAATTTTAAATCATTATAGCTAGGCTCAAATACATCTTTATTAATAGGAACCATTGCAGTTAGCACATTTTTGCCAATGAGAAATAAGTTTGTTTTTTCCTGTAGTGTAAAAGTCAGTGCTTTGGGATTCAGTGAATTCTTGGAAAACAGTTTCTGTGTCTTGCTGGTCGTGGAAGCATTTTCCCTGCAAAAAGTTGTGAAGATGCTTGAAGAAGTGGTAACTGGTTGGCAAGAGGTCAGATGAATATGGCGGATAAAACAGAACTTTGTCACCCAGTTCATTCAACTTTTGAAGCTTTAGTTGTGTTACGTGCATTTGGGCATCTTTGTGGAGAAGAATTGGCTCATTCTGTTTACTAATGCTGACTGCAGGCACTGCACTTTTCAGTGCATCTCAATGGTTTGCTGAGCATAATTCTCAGATATAATAGTTTTGCCAAGATTCAGAAAGCTGTGATGGATCAGACTGGCAGCAGACGACCGAGCACTGATTGTTCCCTTTTTGGGTGCAAGTTTAGCTTTGGAAAGTGTTTCGAAGCTGCTTCTTGGTCCAGCCACTGAACTGGTTGTTTACCTGTTATTCCATACCATTTACTTTTTCACGCACATCACAATTCAATCGAGAAATGGTTTGTGGTGGTTGTGTAGAATAAAAGACAACACTTCAAAACGACAATTTTTTATGATCCACGGCCAGCTTTTGAGGCACCCACTTACCAAGCCTTTCTACCTTTCCAGTTTGCTTCAAATGCCTAATGACTGTAGAATGGTTGATATTCAGTTCTTTGACTACTTCATGAGTAGTTGTAAGAGGATCGGCTTCGATGATTCCTCTCAGTTAGTTATCTGTTTCTGACGGTTGGCCACTATGCTCCTCATCTTCAAGTCTCTTGTGTAGTTTGCAGAACTTCTTGAACCACCACTGCACTGTGTGTTCGTTAGCAGTTCTGGGCCAAATGCATTGTTGATGTTGTGAATTGTCTCTGCTGCTTTATGACCCATTTTGAACTCAAATTAAAAAAAAAAAATTGCTTGAATTTGCTTTCTGTCTAAAAGAAATATAAAGCAAAGAGCAAGTGTTAAGTCGTTAGGAAAAAAGTGAGAAATGTACATTCAAATGATGTGAATGAGAATCACGTGTATTTAACAGTGTATTCCAGTATCAAACAACAAAGTTCAACAATGCAAAACCACATCTACTTTTGCACCAGCCTAATAGCTATGTGAGGATAGAGGTTATGATGTTGGATTGTACAAGGTTGGAGAGTCTAATCAGGACACAAATCTTCACCAGTAATTCAAACAGAAAAATGTAATGTGAGGAATTATCATTTGTTGAAAATTCTTTAATCATTTATCATTGGAGGATTGTGAATTAAGACAACTAACTATCTCCCTGTTAGAGTGGCTGAAATCTAAGAACCTGGCAATACCAATTTTCTGGCACGAATGCGAAGCAACAGAAACTGGAGCTCATTGCTGGTTAGAATGTGAAATGGTGTTGCCACTTTGGAAAACTGTGGAAGTTTTGTACTTTGCTAAACATAGTTTTACCCTATGATCTGGTAATCCCAGGTGTTTGCACAATGGATTTGGAAGTTTTATTTATACAAAACTTTTCATGTAAATTCTTAAAGGAGTTTTATTCCTAACTGCCAAAAATGGTGGGCAGTATGTCCACTGTTAGGTAAACAGATGACAAAACATGGTACATGCATACAATGGAATATTGTTTACAGATAAACAGAAGTGAGCTATTCAGCCACTAAAAGACATGGATCAATCTTTAATTCCTTTTGTTAAAATGAAAAATACCAATATGAAAATGTATGCTGTGTGACTACAATTATATGACTGTTAAAAGACAAAACAGTAGTGGTGATTAAAAAATTGTTTTTGGAGTTTGCCAAGGGAAAGTGGGAGGGTTAAATGTGAAGCACAGGCATTTTTTAAGGTAGTGAAACTTTTTTCTGTTATACCATAATTGTGTATACATGACGCTATGTGTTTATTAAAAAAATCATTGAACTTTTCATAAAAAGTGAATTTTATTAATTCACATGTTTAAAAAATCATTTATAAGGTTGGGGGAATACCAGGATGAAATGTAGAGTGTATCAATATCATCTAACTCTGTTGCTGACTTTAGTAACTTTGGAAATGAGTCTGTAAGACTAAAGTCAAAGAAAACTGCTGTACAAAGTGTATAAAAGAACTGCAATCTAGTTCATAAAATTGTTTCCCATGGGGTAGGGCTTAAAATACTGGTAGGGCTTAAAATACTGCTATATAAGTACACTGATGAGAGCCAAATTTCTCACTGTTGGAGTGGGAGTTTGTAGATGAGTAAGGGGAAGAAACATCCATATGCTAATGGATTAGAGTTGGAGATACCAGTTACAAAAAAAATTTGCTTAACTTAATATAGATAACAGATCATTGCATACAGAAATATTTATAGTTATGTGTGTATATATGGAACATACATTTCATTGTTTTGCCCACTTAAGGGCCTAGAAGCAAGGGCACTCAGTGTCAAGGAGCAAAACCTAGTGCCCAGATCTTCATTCTTAATAAAATTCTCTAATAAAAGAAACCAGGACTATTACCTGATTCTAAAACTGGAGAACAGAATATACAGTATGAGCATGGAGAATGTTGTGTTGCCAGAAAGTAACCAAGTACTAAATAAAAAATACACACAATGGAGTATGTCTGTATTTATCACACAATAATATGTCAAAAGGACACAGGAGACAAAACTGAAAGATCTCTCAATGGCCAAAGCTGAAACAAGTTGAACAACAAAATAAAATAATTTTGAATTGTAATCCAAAATAAATGTTGATGGGTCTAACGTTAGTTTAAGTGATTGAATGAATGAGAGAGAATAGAGAAATCTTCCATGCTGAAAGAATATCAAATAGTATGTATAAATGCTCAACCTCCAAGGAGGTGGAGCATAGCTCTTCACCCCTTCAATGTGGAATGCACATAGTGACTTTCTTCTAAATGGTGAAATATGGAGAGGAGAGTAAAAGTAACTTGACAGTGGAAAACCTGACAAGTATCACCTCTGCCAACTGATTAACAGGTCAGCATTAAGAATGATAAGTCATGTGTTAGACTATACCCTTGATGTGAAGTGACAAAAATGACACTTTATCTCTCATATCTTCCTTTCCAAACCCATAATTCCAGTTTGGTCATGAGAAAAACATCAGACAAACCCAGTTGAGGAACATTATATGAAATACCTGTACAATATAAAATACTTGTCCAAAATTCCTTAAAAATCTCAAGGTCACCATAAACCAGGAAAGAATAAAAACTGTTGCAGCCCAGAGGAGCTTAGGGAGACATGATGTGAATATGTTGAAGAGCCCTTGGGTGGGCTTCTAGAGCAGATCATTAAACAAAAACTAGGAAAATCTGAATTAAATATGGACTTTTGTTAATGTGTCTATAGTGGTTCATTAATTGTAACAGATGTATCATACAAATAATAAGGTTAATAATTGATCTAATCATATATGATATATGCGGGGGTTCCTTTTACTATCTTCACAACTTTATTTTTTGTATAGCTAACACTGTTCTAAAATTGCTTTATTTAAAAATAAGCAGTAAATGTATTATGTATTAATCCACACACACAAATAGAGGTCAGGCTATTAACTATAATATCAAGAGGAGTGAGAGAGTACTTTGAAGAATACAAGAATAGAGAATGACGGGAGTGTGTCCTGTGAGCAGGAAGAGAAGCCTCAGTATGCTGTGCTTTGTAGTGTTCCTCCAGGGCATTTTAGTTACCACTGCAGCATAGGACAAGAGAAATGTTTACTGAATCCAGTTCCAGCGTCACAAAGTGGGGCAAAATAGAGTACATTTGGAGAACAGTAAATTGATAACCATAACAGACTGGTATGAGAAAGAACTAAACCACTCAAGAAAGCGTATAAAGATTGAGAAAATGCTTAGCAGAGACCTGACGGGTAAGGAATATAGGGAGGGAAGAGATATCTGAAACACATAGGGATAATGTGGCTTGCTGGGAGAGTTGCAAAAAAATGTCCATTTAGCAACATTAATTTTACTGGTGAGTTTGGTCAGGAACTCTAATGAGTTTATATATAAGTGAAATTTACGGGAATGATAACAAGAATGGTGACTGTAAGCTACTCTATCTTGACTCTAAAGGTGAGACATAGACAAGGTGATAGCAGGTGTTGACTTTTCTTTGTAAGTTGGGGGCATGGGATGGGTTGTTAATTGAAGAATGTGCCTTGTCTAACTCAATGAAACTATGAGCCATGCCCTGTAGGGCCACCCAAGTTGGACAGGTCATGGTGGAGAGTTGTGGCAAAATGTGGTCCACTACAGAACTGAATGATAAATCACTTCAGTATTCTTGCCTCGAGAAGCCCATGAACAGTATGAAAAGGCAAAAAGATAGGACACTGGAAGATGAACTCCCCAGGTCAGTAGGTGCCCAATATGCTACTGGAGAAGAGTAGAGCAATACTCCAGAAAGAATGAAGAGACAGAGCCAAAGCAGAGAAAAAACCCAGTTGTGGACCGACTGGTAATGGAAGTAAAGTATGATGCTGTAAAGAACAGTGTTGCACAGACACCTGGAATGTTAGGTCCGTGAATCAAAGTAAATTGGAAGTGATCAGACAGGAGATGGAAAGAGTGAACATTGACATTTTAGAAATCAGGGAACTTAAAATGGACCAGAATGGGCAAATTTAACTCAGATGACCATTATATCTACTACTATGGGCAAGAATCCCTTAGAAGAAATGGAGTAGCCATCATATAGTCAACAGAGGAGTCTGAAATGCAGTACTTAGGTGCAATCTCAAAAACAACAGAATGATCTTTGTTGGTTTCCATGGCAAACCATTCAGTGTCACAGTAACCCAAGTCTGTAGCCCAACCAGTAATGCTGAAGAAGCTGAGGTTGAATGGTTCTATGAAGTCCTACAAGATCTTCTAGAACTAACACCCAAAAAAGATGTCCTTTTCATCATAGCAGACTGGAATGCAAAAGTAGAAAGTCAAGAGATACCTGGAGTAACAGGCAAGTTTGGCCTTGGAGAACAAAATGAAGCAGGGCAAAAACTAACAAGAGTTTTGCCAAGAGAATGCACTGGTCATAGCAACCACCCTCTTGCAACAAGACAAGAGCTGAATCTACATGTGGACATCACCAAATGGTCAACACCCAAATCAGATTGATTATATTCTTTGCAGCGAAAGCTGGAGAAGCTCTATACAGTCAGCAAAAAGAAGACCAGGAGCTGACTGTGGTTCAGATCATGAACTCCTTATTGCCAAATTCAGACTTAAATTGAAGAAAGTAGGGAAAACCAGTAGGCCATTCAGGTATGACCTAAATCAAATCCCTTCAGATTATACAATGGAAGGGACAAATAAATTCAGGGGATTAGATCTGATAGACAGAGTGCCTGAAGAACTATGGACGATGGTTTGTGACATTATTCAGGAGGTATTTATCAAAACCATCCCCAAGAAAAAGAAATATAGAAAGGCAAGATGGTTGTCTGAGGAGGCCTTTGAAATAGCTGAGAAAAGAAGAGAAGCAAAAGGCAAAGGAGAAAAGGAAAGATACATCCATCTGAATGCAGAGTTCCAAAAACAGCAAGGAGATATAAGAAAGCCTTCCATAGTGATCAATGCAGAGAAATAGAGGAAGACAATAGAATGGGAAAGACTAGAGATCTCTTGAAGATTAGAGATACTGAGGGAACATTTCTTGCAAAGATGGGCACAATAAAGGAGAGAAATGGTATGGACCTAATAGAAGCAGACTATACTAAGATTTGGTGGCAAGAATACACAGAAGAACTATACAGAAAGATGTTAATGACCCAGATAACCATGATGATATGATCACTCACCTCGAGCCAGACATCCTGAAATGTGAAGCCAAGTGGGCCTTAAGAAGCATCACTAGGAACAATGTTAGTGGAGATGATGGAATTCCAGCTGAGCTATTTCAAATCCTAAAAGATGATGCTGTTAAAGTGCTGCACTCAATATGCCAGCAAATGTGGAAAATTCAGAATGGCCACGGAATGGAAAATGTCAGTTTTCATCCCAATCCCAGAGAAAAGTAATGCCGAAAAAGTTCAAACTACTGCACAATTGCGCTCATCTTACACTCTAGCAAAGTAATGCTCCAAATTCTCCAGGCTAGGGTTCAACAGTAAAAGAACAGTACAGATGTTCAAGCTGGATTTAGAAAAGGCAGAGGAACCAGAGATCAAATTGCCAACATACATTGGATCATTGAAAAAGCAAGAGAATTCCAGCAAAACTTTGCTTTATTGACTGTTCCAAATGGTGTGACTGTGTACATCACAGCAAACTGTGGAAAATTCTTAAAGAGATGGGAATACCAGACCACCTTACCTGCCTTCTGAGAAATCCATATGCAGGTCAAGAAGCAACAGTTAGAATCATATATGAAATCACGGACTGGTTCTAAATTGGGAAAGGAGTACGTCAGGGCTGTCTGTTGTCACCCTGCTTACTTAACTTCTCTGCAGAGTACATAATGAGAAATACCGGGCTGGATGAACTACAAGCTGGAATCAAGTTTCCTGGGAGAAGTATTATTAATCTCAGATATGCAGTTGATAACCACCCTTATGGCAGAAAGCGAAGAGGAACTAAAGAGCTTTCTGATGAAAGTGAAAGAGGAGAGTGAAAAAGCTGGATTAAAACTCAGCATTCAGTAAACTAAGATCATGGCATCTGGTCCCATCACTTCATGGCAAATACATGGGGAAACAATGGAAACAGTGAGCGGCTTTATTTTTTGGTCTCCAAAATCACTGCAAATGGTGACTGCATTATGAAATTAAAAGATGCTTGCCCCTTTGAAGGAAAGCTGTGACAAACCTAGATAACATATTAGAAAACAGAGACACTATTTTGCCAACAAAGGTCTGTCTAGTCAAAGCTATGGCTTTTCCTACAGTCATGTATGAATGTGCGAGTTGCACCATAAAGCTGAGTGCCAAAGAACTGATATTTTTGAACTGTGGGGTTGGAAAAGACTCTTGAGAGTCCCTTGGACAGCAGGGATATCAAACCAGTCAATCTTAAAGGAAATCAGTGCTAAATGTTCATTGGAAGGATTGATGTGAAGCTGAAACTCCAATACTTTGGCCATCTGATGAGAAGAAATGACTCACTGGAAAGACCCTAATGCTGGGAAAGATTGAAGGGGGGAGAAGAAGGTGACAACAGAGGATGAGATGGTTGGATGGCATCACTGACTCAATGGACGTGTTAGAGCAAGCTCCGGGAGTTGGTGATTGACAGGGAAACCTATCGTGCTGCAGTCCATGTGGTGGCAAAGAGTCGGACATGACTGAGAGACTGAACTGAACTGACTGAAAAAAAAACTTGAAGGCCAAAATATTTGCTGTATTTTTAGTACTTGGGATGGTTCCAAAAATTGTCAATATATATTTGTTGCATGACTGAATAAGAAATATTTTAGTACTTAAGTTGAAGGAGAAGTTGAACATGCCAAGTTGCCCAAGTAGCATTTTGTTGAACATGATTTCTGAGGAAGTCTAGTCTTGAGGTTGGTAATTAAGAACATGTCAAGATGGGGTCGTGTTTGGGGACAGGGTTACAGCATTGTCATTATTGTACAAAATAGTAAATCTTTTTCTTTTCATACCTTGTATAAATTAACTTGTACTTTGCTGTTTGCACTTTTTAAAAAATCATTACAAACATTGTAAAGCTTCTTTTGAAATTACCTCTTACCTATAACAGTGCTAACTTCCCTTTCACAGGCTCAAACATAATTTGAGATCACTCTCTGTAAGGCAAGTATACCTGCATTTAATTTTGCTTTTCCTCTTTTTTTTATTCAGTCTACAAATAAGAAACCTCGAAAATCACCAGGAGAGAAGAGTAGAATTGAAGCTGGGGTTAGAGGAACAGGCCGTGGAAGAGCTAATGGGCACCCTCAACAAAATGGTGAAGGGGAGCCTGTCACATTATTTGAAGTGGTGAAACTGGGGAAAAGTGCAATGCAGGTAAATTTTAAGTGTTTCTATCTTACTAATAAAGCAATATAGGGTCAATTAAATGTAAAACCTGTTAAGTGTGCATTTTGACATTTTTATACAATTGTTGATTGTGTAGTCAAGTTTAGTAAAGGTTTTTCTTTGCTTGTTTTGGAAAAGTGTAAGGAAAGGCATATTGTTTAATAGTAAGTTAACATTACAAATTTTAGATTGCATTATGTTTAATAAAATAATTTGCATATAGTAGGAACTGCTTGAGAATTTGTATTGCCTCAATCATGTGTGTATTTTTAGAATTTGACTTAATGTAACTAACATGTGTATTGAAGAATATTTGAAAGAAGAAAGGGTGTAAAAAAATGCTTAAGTAGTGAAATAGAAATAACCACAGTTAATATTTTATGGATATTTGTGTTTGTGTGATCTTTTATAACTTCTTATGCTGTTTTTTCTGCCCTCATTCACTCAACAGGTGTCATTAAATAGTCTCAAAGAGCACATCTTTATTGGCTTCTGACTAATTCATTTTAAGGATAAACTATAAGTATTATGATTCCTTTAGTCTGTGTTTACACTTTTAGAATATTTTCAACTTTATGCATCATTTGTATTTAGTTCCTTACATCTTCTTTTCATTTTAAAGGACTAGAGGTAAAGTTATTTTAAGAATATTTCTTAACTATGTAGTAATAAATACCATTTTATTCTCCAGAATTTGTACTAGTTTATCTTTCACCAGAAGTGTAGCTAGCAATTGGATATATTATATTTAATAATTACTTGGAAATATAGATAAAGCCTGTAATTCATTATTTTAATTTCCATTTTTTAATTACAAATGATTGTATGTTAAATCTTTCAATTTTGTATTTGCTCATTTTTGATACTTCATTTTCAATTTAAGTGTGAAAGTTGGGTACTTTATGAAACAGATTTACTTTTAGAACCAAAAGCAGGCAACTTTTCATTAGTATATTTTTTTATTTTTTATATGTATTTCTTTTTGAATTCCTTACAGGGCTTTAGTGTATATTACCAGATTGATTTGTTCAGGAATCTTGGAATTTGCATGGGAAGGGGACAGTGTTGGAATGGTGGGATGATGCTAAATGGTGAAAGAAATATTGAATTCTCAGTTATTCAAAGCAATGGACAACATTAAAGTATATAAGTATAATTTTGAAGTATATTAAGTGATTTTTAGCCATTAAGCTTGATAGTTTCCATTGCAGATACGAACTGCAATAGAAAAATTGTTAACAGGCTATAGAAATACTAATCGAAATCTATTTATTGCCTCTCATCCGTAGGTAGAGACACAAGCAGAAAATCAAGGAAATTAAATTTTAAAATTGCACTTCATTATTTTGCTTTCTTTTTTCATGCAAAAGTTTATTTTTCCAGCTTTTACTTAATATGAATAAAATCTTCAATATTTATTGTGAACAAAATGTAGTCATTTGATTTCGATATACACTGCTGCTGCTGCTAATTCGCTTCAGTCGTGTCCAACTCTGTGCGACCCCATAGATGGCAGCCCACCAGACTCCCCCATCCCTGGGATTCTCCAGGCAAGAACGCTGGAGTGGGTTGCCATTTCCTTCTCCAGTGTGTGAAAGTGATGTTGCTCAGTCCTGTCTGACTCTTAGTGACCCCATGGACTGCAGCCTACCAGGCTTCTGCGTCCATGGTATTTTCCAGGCAAGAGTACTGGAGTGGGTTGCCATTGCCTTCTCCATGATATACGGTAGTTATGAGTATAAGATTTTTTTCTTTTTCACCGACTATGTTCTGTATTCTTCATCTACAATACTCTTCCCTATTGTTGTTTTCATACTTTATTCTCTTTATTTTGGATTCATATTTTATAAAGGGTAAAGATTAGTAGTCAGAACCTTGGTACCTTCCAGAATTTGGTTTTAACTCATTTTTTCAACTTTTTCTCACTATTATTCTATTGAAAGTGACCCTATGCGTTTTTTACTTTGCTGTGATTTTTTTGTTATTCCTTTTATGTTTTTGTTTCCTAGCTGTATTCAAATTAATCTACAAACTGCTGTAATTTTTTCCATTTTATTCAGCGTTCTGTTGTGGGCATTTTTTTCAGTGGACTAACCTTACAATTTTTTTTTTTCCATTTATTTTTGTTAGTTGGAGGCTAATTACTTTACAGTATTGTAGTGGTTTTTGCCATACACTGACATGAATCAGCCGTGCATTTACATGTATTCCCCATCCCGATCCCCCCTCCCACCTCCCTCTCTAACTGATCCCTCTGGGTCTTTCCAGTGCACCAGGCCCGAGCACTTGTCTCATGCATCCAGCCTGGGCTGGTGATCTGTTTCACCCTAGATAATATACAGGTTTCGATGCTGATCTCTTGAAACATCCCACCCTCGCCTTCTCCCACAGAATCCAAAAGTCTGTTCTGTACATCTGTGTCTCTTTTTCTGTTTTGCATATAGGGTTATCGTTACCATCTTTCTAAATTCCATATATTTGTGTTAGTATACTGTATTGGTCTTTATCTTTCTGGCTTACTTCACTTGGTATAACGGGCTCCAGTTTCATCCGTCTCATTAGAACTGATTCAAATGAATTCTTTTTAATGGCTGAGTAATATTCCATACTGTGTATGACCATAGCTTCCTTATCCATTCGTCTGCTGATGGGCATCTAGGTTGCTTCCATGTCCTGGCTATTATAAACAGTGCTGCGATGAACACTGGGGTGCACGTGTCTCTTTCGGACCTGGTTTCCTCGGTGTGTATGCCCAGGAGTGGGGTTGCTGGGTCATATGGCAGTTCTATTTCCAGCTTTTTAAGGAATCTCCACACTGTTCTCCATAGCGGCTGGACTAGTTTGCATTCCCACCAACAGTGTAAGAGGCTTCCCTTTTCTCCACACCCTCTCCAGCATTTATTGCTTGTAGACTTTTGGATAGCAGCCATCCTGACTGGTGTGTAATGGTACCTCATTGTGGTTTTGATTTGCATTCTCTGATGATGAATGATGTTGAGCATCTTTTCATGTGTTTGTTAGCCATCTGTATGTCTTCTTTGGAGAAATGTCTGTTGAGTTCTTTGGCCCATTTTTTGATTGGGTCATTTATTTTCTGGAATTGAGCTTCAGGAGTTGCTTGTATATTTTTGAGATTAATCCTTTGTCTGTTGCTTCGTTTGCTATTATTTTCTCCCAATCTGAGGGCTGTCTTTTCACCTTGCTTATAGTTTCCTTTGTTGTGCAAAAGCTTTTAAGTTTCATTAGGTCCCATTTGTTTATTTTTGCTTTTATTTCCAATATTCTGGGATGTGGGTCATAGAGGATCCTGCTGTGATTTATGTCAGAGAGTGTTTGGCCTATGTTCTCCTCTAGGAGTTTTATAGCTTTTGGACTTACATTTAGATCTTTAAACTTACAGTTTTTAACGTTTGTATACTACAACATGTCCGAGCCATGATTTATCTAATTAGTTTTCTGTTGCACTGCTTTATTGTTTAAGAAGGATAAGTATATTTACGATACCTATTTAAAAGTAGTTTTATTCTGTTAAAAATAGTACTTCTTTGAAGATCTTTATATATCCCTTTGAAATATTGCCTGTAAGAATCCTTTGTAATGTCAATTCCTGAAAGTGGTGACTGAGCGGAAGGAATGCTTAAAAATTCATGTTTAAAAAGTGAATGCACATCTTTTAATGAAGCTGACACAGTCATTTCAGTGTTTATTACCCCTTCATTTCAAAGATAAAGTAACGATAACCCTATATGCAAAACAGAAAAGGAGACTCAGATGTATAGAACAGACTTGTAGACTCTGGGAGAAGGCGAGGGTGGGATGTTTCAAGAGAACAGCATTGAAACATGTATATTATCTAGGGTGAAACAGATCACCAGCCCAGGTTGGGTGCATGAGACAAGTGCTTGGGCCTTGTGCACTGGGAAGACCCAGAGGGATCGGGTCGAGAGGGAGGTGGGGGGGGCGGACCGGGATGGGGAATACATGTAAATCCATGGCTAATTCATTTCAATGTATGACAAAAACTACTGTAATGATGTAAAGTAATTAGCCTCCAACTAATAAAAATAAATGGAAAAAAAAAAGATAAAGAAATGAAAGACAAAGTACTGGAAAGAGGGTAGACATTAATGGGTTTAGAAACTAAATGTTTCTGTGGTTTATATAGAAAAAAAGTACTTAGTGGTCAGCATTAGGTTTAAGGTAGTAGAAGTAGATACTTGTAGCCACGAGTTTGGATCTTTTATGTTTAAAGGATGTAAGGTGCTTCATGAAGCATGTGTGAATAAAGTTAGGCTTAAAATACATGAAGCCAGGGCCTAATATGAGACCCCATACTTGGAAAGGAGATGGAAGAAAGCCACTGATAACTGATGCATAGGCTAAGGCTTGTGTTTAAGGGGATCATATTAATAAATATCTTAGGTTACCTGTGAGACTCTGCTTTATGCTTATCATCCATGTAGTTAACTAACAGAGATTTCTTTACTACTTAGGATGGCCCTAATTTGGATACTGGTTTATGCTAAAACCCCAGTTTTTGGAAATCGTGATGAAGGAAAGGAGAGGACCGACATAGTCCTTATAATCAGAACCTGAATTAAATTGATTACTTTCTTGGTTGGTGAGGGAGTCTTAAAAAATCTCCTGTATCATCTTACAGCAGGAAGTTCTTTTTAAGCCCACTGTACGATCTAATTCTCCATGTAGTGAATAGATGGAGCAGAGATAATCTCAAAAACATAGGAAGGGGTAAATAATAAAAGAAGTATGTTTAAGTTTCCATAGAGATGAAAGAAATTCTACCTAATACTAAAGAGGAAATAAACTTAGTAAGTAGATTTTTCTGAGGTTAAAAAGCCACATTTTATGCCATCAAAGGAAGAATTCAAGAATTGGCATTCATTAGGCATTCGTTCAGAATGTAGCCCAGAAATAAAAAAGTAAATATGAAAGAGCAGTTGAGTGACTTTGCTGTGGATTGAAAGGGTTCCAAAATATGCAGGGGAAGAATTCCAAGGGAATAGAAGAGACATAGGTTTTGAAGAGGTAGTCTTGTAGAAATTTTCAGTTAATATTTCCTCGGATCTAGAGTTTGTTGTTAGGAGTAAGTAAGATAAGTGAAAATCATTACACAGGCATTCCTTGTTGTTGTTGTTTTTTTTTCCTGTGCTTCACAGATACTGCATTTTTCATAAATTGAAGGCTTATGGCAACCCTTCATCGAACAGGTCTATAAGCACCATTTTTCCAAGAGCATTATCTTTTAATTAAGGTATCTACAATGATTTTTTAGACATAAATGTTTCTGCACACTTAACATAATATGATGTGAACATAACTTTTATATAAACTGAGAAAACAAAAATTCATGTGACTCACAGTATTTTAATATTTGCTGTGATGCAGTGGTCTGAAACCAAATCTTTAATAGGTCTAAGGTGTGCCTGTACAGTATAAGTGTAGGATATTGAGCCTTGAAAGAAAGTCTTGAAATATTTCATTAAGGATGGCCTGAACCTTTTGACTGACTGCAATGCAAGTAAGATTAAAATACACAAAATCACTTCCTTTTCTACATTACATCATAGTCACAAATCTGGAAAGGAACTTTTAATTATTTCATGTAGTAAAGAGTTTAACAAACAGTTGAAATGTGAATGTTAATAAAAGTAATATCAGCAAAAGCACTAATTAGCAAAAGTAGTATCAATTTAGAGAAAGAAAAATAGCAAACCTAAAGTAATTAGGAAGAAAGGAATAAAAAAAGTAGAAATGGAAATTAAGTAGGAAATAAATGATAGAAATGTCTACTGATTCAAAGTAATGGAAATTTGACTTCAGTACACTTAAAGCTTATGGATTTTATCTTAGAAATGCAAGAGTGGCTTATTGTTAGAAAGTCTTTTACTATTATATAGCAAATAATCATATCAAAGGGAAAAGTGATGTAGAATGTTTATAAAAATCATTTGATAAAATAATAGCCGATACTCCCAGTGAACGATAACACTTTCTGAGTCAACCATCAAAAGGTAAATTCTGTAGCTTGGTAAAGGTTATCACACAAAAACTTTGTAGCTCACGTCACACCATTTTTAACAGGGAAATTTAGATGTATTCCCAGGAATAAGCACTAGAGTATACTAGTTGAAAATATAAAATTATCCATATTTGCAGAATATACAATTGTCTATGTAGGAATTTCAACATAACCTAGATTATTGGACTAATGAGTATTCAATAAAACTCTTAGAAAGAAGATTAACACTATAAGAAAAATCAGCACTCTGTAAAGTAGTAATAAACAGAACATGTTAGAGGGAAGAGTAGGCCATTTAAGAAAATAGGAAGGAAGAATGAATAAAATTTGGCATGAAATACCATTAACCTAGAAGTTTTATTATCAGTGCTGTATGGATGGAGAAGTCTTCAGTCTACTGGAAGAATAAGACTGAAATCCAGGGGCAAGAGGCTTAAGCCCAAAACCTAGGAAACCAGAGAATTCCTGAATCCAGGGAACATTAACTAATAAGAGATCATCCAAAAGCCTCCATACTTACACTGAAACCAACCACCACCCAAGAGCCAATAAGTTCCGAAGCAAGACATACCACACAAATTCTCCAGCAATGCAGGAACATAGCCCTGAGTGTCAATATACAGGCTGCCCCAAATCACACCAAACCCATTGAGCCATCTCAAAACTCACTACTGGACACTCCATTCCACTCCAGAGAGAAGAAATCCAGCTCCACCCACCAGAACACCAACGCAAGCTTCCCTAACCAGCAAATCTCACAAGCCAAATGTCCAGCCCCACCCACTGGGAGAAACCTCCACAATTAAAAGGAACTACAGACTACCAGAATACAGAAAGGCCACTCCAAACACAGCAATCTAAATAAGATGAAAAGGTAGAGAAATATCTAGCAGGTAAAGGAACATGAAAAATGCCCACCAAGCCAAACAAAAGAGGAGGAAATAGGGAATCTACCTGAAAAAGAATTTAGAATAATGATAATAAAAATGATCCAAAATCTTGAAAACAAAATAGAGTTACATATCAATAGCCTGGAGACAAGGATTGAGAAGATGCAAGAAATGTTTAACAAGGACCTAGAAGAAATAAAAAAGAGTCAATTAAAGATTAATAATGCAATAAATAAGATCAAAAACACTCTGGAGGGAACCAACAGTAGAATAACGGAGGCAGAACATAGGATAAGTAAGGTAGAAGATAAAATGGTGGAAATAAATGAAGCAGAGAGAAAAAAAGAATTAAAAGAAATGAGGACAACCTCAGGGACCTCTGGGACAGTGTGAAACGTGCCAAAATTCGAATCATAGGAGTCCCAGAAGAAGAAGACAAAAAGAAAGGCCGTAAGAAAATACTCAAGGAGATAATAGCTGAAAACTTCCCCAAAATGGGGAAGGAAATAGTGACACAAGTCCGAGAAACCCAGAGTCCCAAACAGGATAAACCCAAGGTGAAACACCCCAAGACACATATTAATCAAATTAACAAAGATCAAACACAAAGAACAAATATTAAAAGCAGCAAGAGAGAAACAACAAATAACACACAAGGGAATTCCCATAAAGATAACAGCTGATCTTTCAATAGAAACTCCTCAGGCCAGAAGGGAATGACAGGACATACTTAAAGTAGTGAAAGAGAATAACCTACAGCCCGGGTTACTGTACCCAGCAAGGATCTCATTCAGATATGAAGGAGAATTCAAAAGCTTTACAGACAAGCAAAACTTGAGAGAATTCAGCACCACCAAACCAGCTCTTCAGCAAATGCTAGAGGATCTTCTCTAGACAGGAAACACAGAAACGTTGTCTGAACGCGAACCCAAAATGAAGCAAATGGCAACGGGACCATTCTTATCAATAATTACCTTAAATGTAAAGGGGTTGAATGCCCCAACCAAAAGATAAAGACTGGCTGAATGGATACAAAAGCAAGACCCCTATATATGCTGTGTACAAGAGACCCACCTCAAAACAAGGGACACACTCAGACTGAAAGCGAAGGGCTGGAAAAAAATATTTCACGCAAACGGAGACCAAAAGAAGGCAGGAGTCACAATACTCTTATTATCAGATAAAACAGACTTTAAAATAAAGGCTGTGAAAAGAGACAAGGACACTACATAATGATCAAAGTATCAATCCAAGAAAATATAACAAATATAAATATATGTGCACCCAACGTAGGAGCACCACAATATGTAAGGCAAATGCTAACAAGAATGAAGGCAAATTAAGAATAATGCAATAATATTGGGAGACTTTAATATCCCACTCACACCTATGGATAGATCAATTAAACAGAAAATTGACAAGGAAACACAAATTTTAAATGACACAATGGACCAGCTAGACCTAATTGATATCTGTAGGACATTTCACCCCAAAACAATCAATTTCACCTTTTTCTCAAGTGCACACGGAACCTTGTCCAGAATAGATCATATCCTGGGCCATAAATCTAGCCTTGGTAAATGCAAAAACATTGAAATCATTCCAGTCATCTTTTCTGACCACAATGCAGTAAGATTAGATCTCAATTACAGGGAAAAATCTATTAAAACATGGAGGTTAAATAACACGCTTCTGAATAACCAACAAATCATAGAAGAAATCAAAAAAGAAATCAAAATATGCATAGAAATGAATGAAAATGAAAGCACAACAACCCAAAACCTATGGGACACTGTAAAAGCAGTGCTAAGGGGAAGGTTCATAGCAATACAGGCCTACCTCAAGAAACAAGAAAAAAGTCAAATAAGCTAACGCTACACCTAAAGCAACTAGAGAAGGAAGAAGTGAAGAACCCCAGGGTTAGAAGAAGGAAAGAAATCTTAAAAATTAGGGCAGAAATAAATGCAAAAGAAACAAAAGAGACCATAGCAAAAATCAACAAAGGTAAAAGCTGGTTTCTTGAAAAGGTAAATAAAATTGACAAACTGTTAGCCAGACTCATCAAGAAACAAAGGGAGAAGAACCAAATCAACAAAATTAGAAATGAAAATGGAGAGATCACAACAGACAACACTGAAATACAAAGAATCATAAGAGACTACTACCAGAAGCTGTATGCCAATAAATGAACAACTTGGAAGAAATGGACAAGTTCTTAGAAAAGTATCACTTTCCAAAACTGAACCAGGAAGAAATAGAAGATCTTAACAGACTCATCACAAGCATGGAAATGGAAACTGTAATCAGAAATCTTCCAGGAAACAAAATCCCAGGACCAGATGGCTTCACAGCTGAATTCTACCAAAAATTTAGAGAAAAGCTAACACCTACCTTACTCAAACTCTTCCAGAAAATTGCAGAAGAAGGCAAACTTCCAAACTCATTCTATGAGGCCACCATCACCCTAATTCCAAAACCAGACAAAGATGCCACAAAAAAAGAAAACTACAGGCCAATATCACTGATGAACATAGATGCAAAAATCCTCAACAAAATTCTAGCAAACTGAATCCAACAACATATTAAAAAGATCATACACCATGACCAAGTGGGCTTTTTCCCAGGAATGCAAGGATTCTTTAACATGCGCAAATCAATCAATGTAATACACCACATTAACAAATTGAAAGATAAAAACCATATGATTATCACAATAGATGCAGAAAAGGCCTTTGACAAAATTCACCATCCATTTATGATTAAAACTCCCCCGAAAGCAGGCATAGAAGGAACATACCTCAACATAATAAAAGCTATGTATGACAAACCCACAGCAAACATTATCCTCAATGGTGGAAAATTGAAAGCATTTCCCTTAAAATCAGGAAGAAGAAAAGGGTGCCCACTCTCACCACTACTATTCAACATAGTTTTGGAAGTGTTGGCCACAGCAATCAGTGCAGAAAAAGAAATAAAAGGAATCCAGATAGGAAGAATAAGAAGTGAAACTCTCACTGTTTGCAGACAACATGATCCTCTGCATAGAAAACCCTAAAGACTCTACCAGAAAATTACTAGAGCTAATCAATGAATACAGTAATGTTGCAGGATATAAAATTAAGACACAGAAATCCCTTGCATTCCTATACACTAACGAGAAAACAGAAAGAAATTAAGGAAACAATACCATTCACTATTGCAACAAAAAGAATAAAATACTTATGAATATATCTACCTAAAGAAATGAAAGACCTATATATAGAAAACTATAAAACACTGATGAAAGAAATCAAAGAGGACACAAGCAGATGGAGAAATATACCATGTTCATGGATTGGAAGAATCAATATTGTGAAAATAACTATACTACCCAAAGGAATCTATAGATTCAGTGCAATCCCTAGCAAGATACCAACGGTATTCATCACAGAACTAGAACAAATAATTTCACAATTTGTATGGAAATAACAAAAAACTTCGAATAGCCAAAGCAATCTTAAGAAAGAAGAATGGAACAGGAGGAATCAATCTGCATGACTTCAGACTATACTACAAAGCCACAGTCATCAAGACAGTATGGTACTGGCACAAAGACAGAAATATAGATCAATGGGACAAAATAGAAAGCCCAGAGATAAATCCATGTACCTATGGACACCTTATCTTCGACAAAGGAGGTAAGAATATACAATAGAAGAAAGACAACCTCTTTAACAAGTGGTGCTGGGAAAACTGGTCAGCCCCTTGTAAAAGAATGAAAGTAGAACACTCTAACACCATACACAAAAATAAACACAAAATGGATTAAAGAGCTCAATATAAGACCAGAAACTATAAAATTCGTAGAGGAGAACATAGGCAAAACACTCTCCGACATAAATCACAGCAGGATCCTCTATGACCCACATCCCAGAATATTGGAAATAAAAGCAAAAATAAACAAATGAATAATAAACAAATAAAAAATAAACTAATGAAACTTAAAAACTTTTGCACAACAAAGGAAACTATAAGCAAGGTGAAAAGACAGCCCTCAGATTGGGAGAAAATAATAGCAAACGAAGCAACAGACAAAGGATTAATCTCAAAAATATACAAGCAACTCCTGTAGCTCAATTCCAGAAAAATAAATGACCCAATCAAAAAATGGGCCAAAGAACTAAACAGACATTTCTCCAAAGAAGACATACAGATGGCTAACAAACCCATGAAAAGATGTTCAACATCACTCATCATCAGAGAAATGCAAATCAAAACCACAATGAGGTACCATTACACGCCAGTCAGGATGGCTGCTATCCAAAGTCTACAAGCAATAAATGCTGGAGAGGGTGTGGAGAAAAGGGAAGCCTCTTACACTGTTGGTGGGAATGCAAACTAGTCCAGCCGCTATGGAGAACAGTGTGGAGATCCCTTAAAAAACTGGAAAGAGACCTGCCATATGACCGAGCAATGCCACTCCTGGGCATACACACCGAGGAAACCAGGTCTGAAAGAGACATGTGCACCCCAGTGTTCATCGCAGCACTGTTTATGATAGCCAGGACATGGAAGCACCCTAGATGCCCATCAGCAGACGAATGGATAAGGAAGCTATGGTCATACACAGTATGGAATATTACTCAGCCATTAAAAAGAATTCATTTGAATCAGTTCTAATGAGACGGATGAAACTGGAGCCCGTTATACCAAGTGAAGTAAGCCAGAAAGATAAAGACCAATACAGTATACTAACACAAATATATGGAATTTAGAAAGATGGTAACGATAACCCTATATGCAAAACAGAAAAAGAGACACAGATGTACAAAACAGACTTCTGGACTCTGTGGGAGAAGGTGAGGGTGGGATGTTTTGAGAGAACAGCATCAAAACACGTATACTATCAAGGGTGAAACAGATCACCAGCCCAGGCTGGATGCATGAGACAAGTGTTCAGGGCTGGTGCACTGGGAAGACCCAGAGGGATGGGATGGAGAGGGAGGCTGGAGGGAGGATCAGGATGGGGAACACATGTAAATCCATGGCTGATTCATGTCAGTGTATGGCAAAAACCACTACAATATTGTAAAATAATTAGCCTCCAGCTAATAAAAATAAATGAAAAGAAAAAAGGAAAGAAAATTTTGCGTGAAATAGATTAAAATTCTTTTTCACACTCTTCATTTGAGTAACATAAAAACATCTGGAAAGTACTAAAAGTCAGTAAGGATGCAGAATATCACCTAGTGAGAGTATAAATCTGTGTAACCCCTTTGGAGAACAATTTGACAGTATTAAGAAAAGTTAAATGATCTATTCATGTTTCCTTCATTTAGCAACTATTTAATGAATACCTACACTGTGGGCAACGTCTTTTTCTTTCTTATGTCTTCCTTTTTGTAACTGGGGTACTTTGAAGAAAGGGAATTTAATTCCTAGATATAACTTCTAGAGAAATTTTTATGTAGTTTTATAGATGAGGCTCATACAGTAATTTTTATTGTTAATTTGTAATGGTGAAAAGAAAGACGAAGTAAAAGTCTGTGAACAGAACAATTGATAAATAAAACGTGGTATATTCAGATAGTTAAATTTTCTATACCTGTTAAAACCAGTGTGAACTAGAGCTTTAGGTACCATTATGGACACATTTTAGAAATGCATATTAAGGGACAAAAGGAAGCTGCAAAATGGTACATAATGTATAGTGCTACTTATATAAACACATGCCTAAAGGGATCAGACAGGTGTATTTGGACTGCTATAGCAATAACTGAAAAAAGAAGCAGAAAGAAACAAATATGGCTGTAAAATATTAACTGTTGTTAAAACTGGATGGTCTATACCTTCTTATCTATCTTATTTTTTAAATAAAAATCATAGTATTTCTGAAATGCTTCCCAAAAGGAGGACTTATATTGCCAGTATATTTGAAAAATGATTGTATCCCTACCCCTTTGGAGAAGTGAGATGTGAAGGTTTTGGTAAGATTGGTTTTAAAAACCCTAGTTTTTTATTTATCCAGCATTCCATGAACCTTTGATTCCTACAACTATTTATGACTGTTTTGTATTTTAGTTTTTTCTCCTTATTGAAATTGTGAAAAATCAATTTTACTGACTTAATAGATATTTGTTACATGCCTACTGTAATTGGATGATAGTTCCTGAATGTATAGAAATAAAATCACAGTTTTTCTCTCATGGGAAACAGGTATTACAGAATACTTTTTTTTTTCATTTATTTTTATTAGTTGGAGGCTAGCTACTTTACATTATCTTAGTGGCTTTTGCCATACATTGACTGCAAATCAAAACCTTAATGAGGTACCATTACAGAATAATAAAACAAATATATAGAATAGGTTGAAAACACTAAAAATTCACTTGAGCCTGTCTGGAGAACAGGGTTATCATGGAAGTCTTGCCTGTATAACTGAAATTTGACCTGAGACTTGAAGGATGAGAAGGAGTTAGGTAAGCAGTAGCTGAGGGAACTGACAGCAGAGATGCAGCACACAAAGATAAAATCTCTACCCCTGCAATGGAAGCTGTAACATGTCCAGTAAACATAGAGCTAAAAGAGGCTAGATTCTAAACATTGACCTTTTTGTGAAATCGATGGCATTTTAGTAAGAAAATGACAGGATCATATTAGCATTTTTAGAAGTACCTTTCTGGAAACAGTTTAGTTGATGATTTGGGGTGTGTAAGGCTGGAAGCAGAGAGACTAATTAGGAGACTCTTTTTTTAAAAAATTGATCCAATTCGTAAGTAATGAAAGTTTGAATTTATAGTGTCAGTGAAGGGGAAGAGAAAGAGAAAGGGGTTGATTCTATCAATATTAAGGCTGCAAGGTGCTTCTGAAAGTTGAGAAGGAGGACGGAATCTCAGGTGGTTCCTATTTGTTTGACTTGTGGATATTCACTGAAAGGAACTTTGTAAAAATATAGGTGTTAGTGATGGGTGTGGGAATAGTTTGGTTTGAAAATTTTGCCATTTAGGTGCGTGACACTGACTACATACTGAATTTTGGAACATTCAAGCTATTATTCTGTTATTTGGTGCTTTAGTAGTTATGAAGTAGTATTTTAACGAATTTCTATAATCTATTGGCATTTGCATTTTGTACCCCCAGATTTCATCTAAAAAAGTTGTGCTACATTTCATTGAGAACTCTTGTTTAATGCATTGGGTTAGGTACAAGAGATATAGTATGAACTAAGCTTGTCTGACCCTTCCCTTCATAGACCATAGATGGGAGAGGAAATTCTGCTTAAAAGTCAAATGGTCTGTTAATATACTATTACAAACTGTTGATTAATGCTAGGAAAACTCCATTTGGTCTTAATGTACTGATATAATAAATTTTGTGAATAAGGAAGTGCATTAAGCCTGTAAATGAAGTATACTCAATGGCACAGACTGGTTTCCTATTTGCTTTTGACAGATGACTATGAAGATAAAACTGATATTTTTCTGTTGAGATTGGGAAAGACACAGGTATCTTAGGGCGTTAGTCTGTGATTAGTCATTCTCTTTCTTTTAGGGAGGAAACTGTTCTGATGCTAAATAAAAGTATAAACTTTTCCAGGGCATTTGTTTCTTCTAGTACCCAACTTAGAAATGGGTTAGATGCCAAATCTCAAGGTATCAATGCAGGGGAGTTCTCCCCCAAACTTTGGGTAGGTGAGTTTTACCTACTTTATGACGACACCAAGGATAGTGAAGAAGCACCTATGAGTTTATTAAAATCACACCTGTTAACTTGTGTTTGAACCGACAGGTAGTGACTGTATGAGAATTGAATACTTTTCTGAGCTGTTAATTGAATGGATAAACATGTCTATAATAGTTTTTTAATGTCTGAATGTTCATTAAAAGCTTAAAAGTTTTAAGAAGTATTAAAATAGCTGAAGAATGTCGTAAGAAGTGTAATTATAGAAGAATTGGTAATGAAACAAACCTTAGGAGACAAATACTATTAGGAGAACTTAGAACTGTTGCGTGAAATGAAGAGGAGAACTTAGAACTATTGCATGAAATGTGCTCGCTTTGGCAGCACATATACTAAAATTAAAACTATTGCGTGAAATGAAACTTTATAACAAACATGGTCAAGAAATATTGAGAGAAGGAAATACTACGATGATGATGAGTGAAACATTATAAAACTAAGCAAATACATACGTACTTGTCAATGTATGAGTATAATATAAGAAATACCTGCTTATAAGTACAAACACTACGGTGGCAGAATATTGGGTATAGGACTTAAAAATCATGAAAAAAAAGATTTCTTCTAATTTTTAACAGTATCATAATAAAACATCTAAACTCAACATAAAACATTTAGATTAAGTTTAGGTGATGGTAAATGTGGAAAACTAAAAATAGCCATTGTTTCAACAATAATTTCTCTTATATGTAAAATATCTTAGGTGATCTTTGCAATGGCAGTAGGTAGACTGACAGACCATCAAAACTGTTAATATATTTTAATACTTCAATAATCATTAAGAAATATGTAATCATAACTTTAACAGCTGTACATTTCGATACTTATAAAAGGGTATTACATAATAGAAAGTTACCACAGCAGCACAATTGTAGTCTTTACCCAAGGTAGCAGACATTGGGTCCTATTTTAAATCCAGTGATTATCTTTTCAATCCTATTTCTCATTCCTCTGTCTTGAAACCTTGTGGACCTAATATTTCTACTAATGATGACAGCTAGCCACATTAGATGTTACATATTCCATGAATAAGTTGATGTTTTAGGGATGTGGTGAGGGAGGAAGTCTTGCTGGTGCCAGGCACTGGAGTCTTGAGATAAACTGCTTCATTTTAAACCTCTTACTCCCTGTAGATAAACCATGCATGAATGGCCACAAGAATGGTCAAAGCCTGGTAAGTAAGGTCTAGCAAGCATACCTTTGTGGACATTGATTGCCTGCAGAGCCCCAAATATGACGGAAATTTTGTTTGAAGGCCTACCAGTGCAACTAGATGTAATCCTGTTGGTGAACCTGCGTGGCATCCATGAGTTGGAAAAAGAAGATCTGAGTCTTCTACAAAACACCCTATTGCAACAACATCACTGTTAGGATGCCTGTGGCTTTTAGACTCAGACTGGGAAATTGAGCTGCAGTGACTCTTTTGTGACTGCTGCTGGCTAAATTCCAACTGGCACTACAAGCTGGCACTGCACGCAGCGCACCATCTACATTAAGCAGCAACAGAGCACTTTTTAGAAGACCCTAGATGAGATGGACATTGTATGAAATGGAATTCCTAGCTCTGCCTATTTTGAGATGAGGGTAGGGTTGAATTACTCTTCTGGGTCTAGAAGTCTCACTGTGCACTTATTTGGAAGTCCCCTGCTGGTGATCTCTACATGTATAACAAATCCAACCCAACCCCCATGAAACTTTGACAGCTAGTTCCAGTCACTGTGATGGTCCTGCTGCCATGGTTGTTAGCATTGCAGTCCTGCTGATCAGCATCAGGAGGAAGTTGGGAAGTACAAGAAGGCAGGAATCTAGGACTGGGAAACTCAGTATACACCCCAGCATATGTTTATAGTGGGTAGAGTCAGAGAACAGTGTTCAGACCACTTCTAGGGTGAAATTTGAGTCTTGACTCAAGGCAGATAGGTACTTTCTTCACCACCATCCCGTTCTTCTCACCTACTTGTCTCCATCCTAACAGTTCTTTTCCTAGGACTTTCTTTCTTTCTGGCTTTGTATCCCAACCTCTTGAAGACCCATTTCTAATATTCCTTCTTATTCTTAGTCCTTGGATAAGAAATCTGATTCTGTAAAAGCAGACACAATAATGTCATCTTTGATTGTGCTTAAAATAAAAGGTTAAGATTGGATGCATGAGACAAGTGCTCGGGCCTGGTGCACTGGGAAGACCCAGAGGGATTGGGTGGAGAGGGAGGTGGGAAGGGGGACCGGGATGGGGAATACATGTAAATCCATGGCTAATTCATTTCAATGTATGACAAAAACCACTGCAATGTTGTAAAGTAATTAGCCTCCAACTAATAAAAATAAATGGAAAAAAAAGATTAATTAAGAAGAAATGCAAAAAGGCAAAATGGTTGTCTGAGGAGACCTTACAGGTAGCTGAGAAAAGAAAAGAAATGAAAGGCAAAGGAGGAAAAGATATATCTATATGAATGCAGAGTTCCAAAGAATAGCAAGAAGAGATAAGAAAGCCTTCATAAGTGAATCAGTGCAAAGAAATAGAGGAAAACAATAGAATGGGAAAGACTAGAGATGTTTTCAAGAAAATTAGAGATATCAAGGGAACATTTCATGCAAAGATAAGCACAATAAAGGTCAGAAACAGTATGGACCTAACAGAAGCAAAATATACTAAGAAAAGGTGGCAAGAATACACAGAAGAACTATACAAAAAGATCTTAATGACCCAGATAGCCATGATGATGTGATCACTCACCTCGAGCCAGACATCCTGGAGTGTGAAGTCAACTGGGCCTTAGGAGGCATCACTAGGAACAAAGCTTGTGGAGGTGATGGAATTCCAGCTGATTTATTTCAAATCCTGAAAGATGATGTGGTGAAAGTGCTGCACTCAATATGCCATCAAATTTGGAAAACTCAGCATGGCCACAGGAATAGAAAATGTCAGTTTTTATCCCAAGCCCAAAAAAAGACGATTCCAAAGAATGTTCAAGCTACCGCACAATGCACTTACCTTGCACTATAGGAAAGTAATGCTCAAAATTCTCCAAGCTAGGCTTCAACATTATGTGAATTGTGAACTTCCAGAGGTTCAAGCTGGATTTAGAAAAGGTAGAGGAACCAGATATCAAATTGCCAACATCCGTTAGATCATGGAAAATGCAACAGAATTCCAGAAAAACACCTACTTCTGCATCATTGACTATGCCAAAGACTGTGTGGATTGCAACAAAACTGTAGAAAACTCTTAAAGAGATGGGAATACCAGACCAGCCGACTGCCTCTTGAGAAATCTGTATTCAGGTCAGGAAGCAACAGAAATGGACATGAAACAACAGACTGGTTACAAATTGGAAAGGAGTAAGTCAAGGCTGTATATTGTCACCTTGCTTATTTAACTTACATGCACAGTGTACATTATGTGAAATGCTGGGCTGGATGAAGCACAAGCTGAAATCAAGATTGCAGGGAAAAATATCAGTAATCACAGATATGCAGATGACATCACCCTTATGGCATAAAGCAAAAAGAAACTAAGGAGCCTCTTGTTGAAAGCGAAAGAGGAGAATGAAAATGCTGACTTAAAACTTAACTCTGAGAAAATGAAGATCATGGCATCTAGTCCTATCACTTCATGACATATAGATGGGATAAGAGTGGAAATGATGACAGACTCTTCTTTTGGGCTCCAAAATCATTGCAGTTGGTGACTACAGCCTTTAAACTAAAAAAGATGCTTGCTCCTTGGAAGAAAAGCTATGACAAACCTAGACAGCATAAAAAAGCAGAGATACTACTTTGCTGACAAAGGTCCATCTAGTCATAGCTATGGTTTTTCTGGTAGTCATGTATGGATGTGAGAGTTGGACCATAAAGAAAGCTGAGCACCAAAGAATTGATGCTTTTGAACTGTGGTGTTGGAGAAGACTGTTGAGAGTCCCTGGGACACCAAGAAGATCAAACCAGTCAATCCTAAAGGAAATCAGTCCTGAATATTCATTGAAAGGACTGATGCTGATGCTTCAATACCATGGCAACCTGACTGATGTGAAATACTGACTCATTGGAAAAGACCCTTATTCTGGGAAAGATTGAAGGCAGGAGGAGAAGGAGTCGGCAGAGGACAAGATGGTCAGATGGCACCACTGACTCGAGGAACATGAGTTTGAGCAAGTTCCAGGAGGTGGTAATGGGCAGGGAATACTGGTGTGCTACAATCCATGGTGTTGCAAAGAGTCTAATATGATTGAGCGACTGAACTGAACTCTTTAGTCCAAGGATAAGAAATCTGATTCTCTAAAGGCAGACAAATTAATGTCATCTTTGATTATGTCTAAAATAAAAGGTTAGGATGACATTCTAGAATCATTTAAAGGTGATAGACTACCTTTTGAAGCCTTAGGTGAATTTTGGTGAGAAACAGGTGTTTCTCAATATATTACAAAGAAAGAAGTATCACCTTCATCCTGAATTATCTGTTAGTACTACTTATTAATGAGAAGAAAATTTGGCTTCATTTGGGCTTGCATAATGGCCATATCATTGTGGTCAAACTACCAACACGTATGCTTCTCACTTAAAAGGGAATATTAATTTAGTTGTCTAAACACATTTTAATTTTTTTACAAAAGACTGTCCACAAACTGTCAGGGTTTATTCTTCAGCTTACCTCTATTATAGCTGATAGTGATGTTTTTTATATTAAAATATCTGTATATACTTTATCACTAATATTTTTTGTGACTTTCTTAATATTACAAATGTAATGAAATTTAATAAAATGTGAAGAAAACATTTAACAAGAGTTTGAACTTGCATCAGAATTATGCCAATAAAAGAAACCTATATATATATTTTTTTTATCCTGTGTTAGGTTTTACATAGAACTTCAAATAGTAATTGAATAATTGAAATAGTTACTTTAGTCATGATATTAACATACCAGGGTACGCACCTTAGAATCATAGTAACTTAATTTTAATTTCAGAAATGTTCGATTTTATAACCCAAGTTTTCTCCCATAAATGATTAAATTTTTATACAGTAATCATCGATCCATTTTAGATATTTGACTGGGTTATTTTTCAACTCCTTTATTGTTTAAGATTCATGGTCCCATACCATTATTATTTGTGCATATCTTAAACTGACATTTGGAACTGTTCCAGACTATTTCATAATCAGTTTAGTGCCTTAAGATGCTTTGGTTATTTGACAACAGTTGTAACAAAGTTCCAAACATAAACTGTATACCTTGCAGTTTTTGTGTTGCATAGATTTTGAAGTATTAAGCATTGTTTACTGTTTCTCAAAGATACATCTACATTTACATTTATCTACTGTTTACCAACCACAGTGGAAAAATGAGCAAGTGAAGACAATCTTGTTCTGCTATTTGTCAATATTTCCTTGTTCTGCTTGTCAGTATTTTCAGGAGAAAAGATATTAACATTAAAGTAAGTTTCTGATTCTTCCCTCAATCAGTCTAATTCTTAGGGCTTCTCTGGTGGCTCAGAAGGTAAAGAATCTGCTTACAATGAAAGAGACCCGGATTTAATCCCTGGGTCAGGAAGATCCTCTGGAGAAGGGAATGTCAATCCACTCCAATATTCTTGCCTGGAGAATTCCATGGATTCTTTACCACCACAAAATTGTAAAGCAGTCGTCCATCAGATAAAAAATAAATAAAATTTAAAAACGAGAATACTTGAGTGGGTTGCCGTTTCCTTCTCCAGGGGATCTTCCCTACCCAGGCATCAAACTGGTGTTTCCTGCATTGGCAGGCAGATTCTTTAATGCTGTGCCCTTAGGGAAGCATAAATAAAGACGTATTGAGGTATAAATGAGATTTCTTAGCATTTCTTCTTTTGTCCACCTCAGTAAATTTGGATTATGTGCTCTTGTAGTTTCTTACTGTATATACTAACTAATCATGTATAAATAAGAACTTTTCAGAAAATATTTCCAGGATTTGTTTCTAAACTGTTTAAGAAAATTATATATATGTTGATAACATTCCTTATTATTTTCTGGGCTTTAGTCCTAAACCTTTGAAAAAGTGAAAGTCGCTTAGTCATGTCTGACTCTTTGTGACCCTGTCGCCTATATAGTCCATGGAACTCTCCAGGCCAGAATACTGGAGTGGATAGCCTTTCCCTTCTCCAGGAGATCTTCCCAACCCAGGGATTTAACCCAGGTTTCATGCATGACAAGTGGATTCTTTACTTGCTGAGCTGCAAGGGACACCCAAGCCTTTGAAAATGGAAGACAAGAACGATTTCCTCCTGTTCAGGACTTTTGATCTAGTACAGGATTTCTTAACCTGGAGTCAAAGCTAGAATTTTTAATAAGCATGAACAGAGATGAAGAGAGTAGTAACAAATTTGAAATTGGTTTTAAAAAAGTAAGTGCATGGAGAAGAAATAGTGGTGATCAGATCTTTCTGTGCTGCTCACAGAAGCTTCAGAACATCTGTTTCCTTCCAGTGGCTTCTCTTCCAGAAGAATATCAGGGGACATGGGCTCGATCCCTGGTTGGGGAACTAGCATCTTGTTACACAAAGTGACCAAAAAAACAAGAGACCAAGCTCCGAGCCTTTGGAGTTGGAGCACTAACTCCAAGACCCTAGACTACCAGAGAACTATAAACCCTAGGGAGTATCAAATAGTGTGAACTGACACAAAGGAAACCACTTGAATAGAAGACCCAGCATCTTCCAACCACCAGTAGCACCCTGTGCAGGATGCCTCATCTAAACAAGAAACAAAAGAAAAATACAAACCCAATCATCAGCAGACAGGATTACCATCTCACTTGCTCATAACTGGAAAAAGAAATAGCAACAAAAATCTCAGCACAAATCTCACCCTATATAAAGCTTACACAAACCACTGGTCCAGCCTTAGGAGGGCAAAAACCAAAGTGAAGAAAGAATTCAATCTTCAAGCCTGGGAAAAGGAGACCTCAAACACAATAAGTTAAAAATAATAATAAAAAGACAGAGAAATGCTAAACAAATGAAGGAACAAATTAGAAACGCAGAAGTCCAAATAAATGAAGAAGAAACAGGCAAACTACCTGTAAAAGAATTCGGAATAATGATAGTAAAGATGATCAAAAACCTTGAAAGAAAAATGAAGAAAATGCAAGAATCAATTAACAAAGATCTAGTAGAATTAAAGAATAAACTTACAAACAACACAATTATTGAAATTAAATATACTCTAGAAGGAATCAGTAGCAGAATATCTGAAGCAGAAGAGAGAATCAGTGAGCTGGAAGATAAAATGGTGGAAATAACTTATGAAGAGCAGAATAAACTAAAAAAAATGAAAAGATCTGAGGCTACTCTCAAGAGTCCTCACGGACGATATCAAACCCAATAACATTCGAATTAGAGGGGTCCCAGAAGAAGAGAAAACAAAAGGGTATGAGAAAAATTTTGAAGAGATTATAGTAGAAAATTTCCCCAACATGGAAAAGGAAATAGTCAGTGAAGTTCAAGAGATGCAAAGAGTCCCATACAAGATTAAACCATGGAGAAACATGCCAAGACGCATATTAATCAAACTAACAGACTAAACACAAAGAATATTAAAAGCAGCAAGGGAAAAGCAACAAGTAACATACAAGGGAAACCCCGTATGTTTAACAGCTGATCTTTCAGCAGAAACTCTGCAGGCCAGAAGGGAATGGCAGAATATATTTAAAATACTAAAAGGGAAAAATCTACAGCCAAGATTACTATACCTGATAAGGATCTCATTCAGAATTGATGGTGAAATCAAAAGCTTTTCAGACAAGTGAAAGTTAAGAAAATTCAGTACCACCAAATCAGCTTTACAACAAATGTTAAAGGGACTTATATAGTCACAAAATACAAGAGAGGAAAAATATCTACAAAAGCAAACCCCAAACAATTAAGAAAATGACAGTAGGAACATATATAATAATTTCTTTACATGTAAATGGATTAAATTCTCCAACCAAAAAATTCAGACTGGCTGAATGGATACACAAACAAGACCCATATGTATGCTGTGTACAAGAAACCCACCTCAGACCTAAAGACTCATATAGACTGAAAGTGAGAGGATGGAGAAATATATTCCATTTGATTTGTGCCAGTGACTCCTTTTCAATAGTTGTAGTCCTTTGAGGGTTCTGATTACTTGAAACAATGCAAACTAATCTGACATTAACAGTTTTAAAAAGTATGTATATATGTTGTGTTGTTTGCAGCATCTTTGTGCTCAAATATGAATGCTTTCTGACTACAGAAATTCTGTAGTGTATGAATACACATTTTCAAGAAAGTCACATATTTCATGTAATCTAGTAAAACTCCAACTTTCAGTCATCACTCAGAGATGCTTGCCTAGATATATTTCTTATTAGCTTTTCCTGGTGAACTTTGATGTCTTATGACATTAAACTTGGTTGTGCTTAGGTCTTTTCTTCCTGTCCATTTTAAGTAGGTCTGACAAATGTTAATCTGTATTTTTACTAAGATCCTATATTTTAACTGAGAAGAGTGTGATTAACAGGGTTTTTCTGGTAGATATGATAGGAAATCATTTGTGTATAATATCTATAGCCTAACTTTGGTTTTGAAATACCAGTACTTCATAATATAGTCATTTTGATTTCAAAAGGTACATTATAGACATATATTCAATACTTGGAAAATGTTATTGCCAACTTTATGACAACATCTCATGCATTAACTGCAAGGCAGGTGTATTTTCACTACAGTCATCAGTTTTAATTATCATGTCATCATATCCACACATATATCTTAGATTTTTCTGCTGTGATATCACTTCCTAGTCATTTGTAGCCAGCCATTTCACACCTGTTCCACATACTGATACAACAGTACGTTATTCTTCAGTGATAATAAGGACTGGGAAGATTGTTTTAAAAGGTGTTATTTAAAAAATCCTTTTAGAACTGTTTGGTTTATGAAATGATATTTACTCATTTAATAAATTGTAGAAGGACTTGATCGATCCCAGAGTAAAATGGAAGAGAAAAAAAATAGTTAGGGTGACTTTAACTCCACTTTTCTATTAACTTGAACATTTAATTCCAGAATAACCTTGTGTTACTGGTTGAAGCCAGCCTCAGCAGCATAAAGCAGTTGAAAATCCTGGTAAGAGAGTGAAAAGATTTAGGACAGACTTTTCTAGTATAATTAATAGTACCCCCTTTCACCCTTTAAGTTTTTCTAGTTTGTATGATAAATTGTAATGGCACTCCAATAATTGGTGAAGAAATTAACTGAAGATAAAGAAGTTACAAGACTGAAGTTTATTGATGAGGCTCAAAAGGTACAGCATGGGTATAAGACGTTATGTGTTTAATGAACAGAGATAATGCCAGGTAATATGGAAATTTAATGATTTCAAAGGAGAAGTAGTTCCTCAATGTCTTAGATGTATTTGGGGAATTTGAATTTAAAATATTGATGGCTTTTCAGATCATCAGAAGTAAAAATTATGTATCTTAAGATATTGGGTATATCTTTATTAACATTTTAGAATTGACTCAAGATGCTTTGATTGGGGTGGAAGGGAAGACCTTGACCAAGAAACAAAGGTTCAGTTACATAGGAGAGAGAGAGAGATGACCCAGGTGAAGTTGCTCAGTCGTGTCCAACTCTTTGTGACCCCATGGTCTGTAGCCCACCAGGCTCCTCTGTCCATGGGATTTTTCCAGGCAAGAGTACTGGAGTGGGTTGCCATTTCCTTCTCCAGGGGATCTTCCCAACCGAGGGATTGAACCTGGGTGTCCCGCATTGTAGGTAGACGCTTTTACCGTCTGAGCCACTAGGTAAGTCCTAGGGGAATAATTAGTGTATCGTAAAAAGGGTGGGTAGTAGGAAGGTAAGCCACCTGGCAAGGATCTTAAAGGCTGATGAGTTTGGAATGCTGATAGAAACAGGGTGGTTTGGTTTTGATATTAAAGCCAGTTATCATAAAGCACAAAAAAGGAAGTATGTAGTATTCTGAAGCCATTAGGCAGAACAGCCAAGTTTCAGATTGCATTAAGGATATAGAGGCATCGAATTATTTGAACGTGTAGAGGAATTTTACAGTGAACTGCTAGTTCTGGATGTTTTCAGAGAAAATAGTTGGAAGGAAAGTCAGTTGGAGAGTGAATTAAGAGAAATAAACCAAAAACTGTGTAGTATTCTAGAGCAGGAAAAAAGTGGGCTAAGTGGTTTTATTTATTTTTTCCATTTATTTTTATTAGTTGGAGGCTAATTAGTTTACAGTATTGTAGTGGTTTTTGCCATACACTAACATGAATCAGCCATGGATTTACATGTATTCCCCATCCCGATCCCCTCTCCCACCTCCCTCCCCACCCCATCCCCCTGGGTCTTCCCAGTGCACCAGCCCCGAGCACTTGTCTCATGCATCCAACCTGGGCTGGTGATCTGTTTCACCCTTGATAATATACGTGTTTTGATGCTGTTCTCTCAAAACATCCCACCCTCACCTTCTCCCACAGAGTCCAGAAGTCTGTTCTGTACATCTGTGTCTCTTTTTCTGTTTTGCATATAGGGTTATCGTTACCATCTTTCTAAATTCCGTATATATGCATTAGTATACTGTATTGGTCTTTGTCTTTCTGGCTTACTTCACTTCGTACAACGGGCTCCAGTTTCATCCATCTCATTAGAACTGATTCAAATGAATTCTTTTTAATGGCTGGGTAATATTCTATGGTGTATATGTACCACAGCTTCCTTATCCATTCATCTGCTGATGGGCATCTAGGTTGCTTCCATGTCCTGGCTATTATAAACAGTGCTGCAATGAACACTGGGGTGCACGTGTCTCTTTCGGACCTAGTTTCCTCGGTGTGTATGCCCAAGAGTGGGATTGCTGGGTCATATGGCAGTTCTATTTCCAGCTTTTTAAGAAATCTCCACACTGTTCTCCATAGTGGCTGGACTAGTTTGCATTCCCACCAACAGTGTAAGAGGCTTCCCTTTTCTCCACACCCTCTCCAGCATTTATTGCTTGTAGACTTTGGATAGCAGCCATTCTGACTGGCGTGTAATGGTACCTCATTGTGGTTTTGATTTGCATTTCTCTGATGATGAGTGATGAACATCTTTTCATGTGTTTGTTAGCCATCTGTATGTCTTCTTTGAGAAATGTCTGTTTAGTTCTTTGGCCCATTTTTTGATTGGGTCATTTATTTTTCTGAAATTGAGCTGCAGGAGTTGCTTGTATATTTTTGAGATTAATCCTTTGTCTGTTGCTTCGTTTGCTATTATTTTCTCCCAATCTGAGGGCTGTCTTTTCACCTTGCTTATAGTTTCCTTTGTTATGCAAAAAGTTTTAAGTTTCATTAGGTCCCATTTGTTTATTTTTGCTTTTATTTCCAATATTCTGGGAGGTGGGTCATAGAGGATCCTGCTGTGATTTATGTCGGAGAGTGTTTGCCTATGTTCTCCTCTAGGAGTTTTATAGTTTCTGGTCTTACATTTAGATCTTTAATCCATTTTGAGTTTATTTTTGTGTATGGTGTTAGAAAGTGTTCTAGTTTCATTCTTTTACAAGTGACTGACCAGTTTTCCCAGCACCACTTGTTAAAGAAGTTGTCTTTTTTCCATTGTATATGGCTAAGTAGTTTTAATTTTTATACAGGTTTAATGTTTATACAGGTTACATAGCCATTTTAAGAGATTTACCGACTTCGGTTTTCCGAGTAAATGTGGCTTAAGATAACTTGAAAATTCAGTGCATTCAATTCTCTAAGTATTTTTAGCTTTCATTGACCTAAAAATGAGCCTTATTAGACATCACTGGGGAAAATGCTGCACTATTAGAACACAAAATTTTCATTATTCAGCTGAGATGGCTTTGCGAGTCACTAAACATCTTTTACCTGTAGTTTTCTTATCCGTGAATGATATTGTGCACATTAGGCTCCTTGTGAGAATAAATAAGGCTAATTTATGGCAGTGTGTTGTGATACAAACTATTTTAGTCATACTTGGTGTATGATAAAATTCAAAGCTCACCTTTCAGTGAGACTTAATGTCGTTTTGATTCTGTTTTGGGCTTGTATTTGTAGATATTGTAGGGGAATTTTAGAATGCATCATGCTAAAATTTTGGTTAAAGCTGGAGAAAGTTATAAAGAAAAGTATTCTGAGAGGTCATGTTCTCAGCCAAGGCAGACCTTGCCAAGCATGTGTAATGTCAGTTACCACAAATAAATCATGTTCTTTGGAAATGTGCATTAGACAGTGTACCCTGATAAAATGCTGCTTGGAATAAAATGCTGAGGTTAATAAAAAAATAACTCATTTGGACATTTTTAGTTTTGATATCAGTATCTCTTCTAGTAAAGGACTGTTGTAAGTATGCAAAGAAACATAACAGTTCAGAATAGTTCCATTAATTCTTTGACAGTTATTCATGCAGAAGAGAAAAATAAAGGCAAGTATTGACTGTTTTTCTCGTATTTTGTTTTTCATTATTTTACTGTTAAGTTGTTTGCACCTCTTTGCTTCTCTCTCAAATCATATATTTAGACTTGCTGGTTCATGAAATAAAAATATCTTGAATCACTAGTTTAACTTAAAGTCTGACATCGGTAAGTATTGGGTTGGCCAAATAGTTCATTTGGGTTTTTCCATAAGATGATATAGAAAAACTTTAATGAACTTCTGGCCAACGGAATAGCCGGCTACATTTTCTCTTCAGTTTTCCATTATCAGCTCCTGCTGATGGCTTACTGAAAAACAGGTGGTCACAGTTAACTGTTATTTTAAAAACATCTGTTCAATGTGAGGCAAACTCCCTTAGCTCTCTTTAAAGTATATACAGCTTCTTCCAGTCAAGTTTAATGCATGTACTTCTCTCATACTAGATACTAGCTACACACTTAAGATACGTTTGTGTCCCTCCCTGCCCCCACGCCCCTGTCTCCAAAACCCTCAAGATTAAGTATTTTTTAGTATCAGCAACTATGACAAGCACTTTTTGTATCTACTATAACCACATTTGACTGTGCCAAAATCAAGTATTTTTTAGTATCAGCAACTATGACAAGCACTTTTTGTATCTACTATAACCACATTTGACTGTGCCAAAATCTTCGATTGTGTGGATCACAATAAACTGTGGAAAATTCTGAAACAGATGGGAATACCAGACCACCTCACTTGCCTCTTGAGAAACCTGTATGCAGGTGAGGAAGCAACAGTTAGAACTGGACATGGAACAACAGACTGGTTCCAAATAGGAAAAGGAGTACGTCAGGGCTGTATATTGTCACCCTTCTTATTTAACTTACATGCATAGTACATCATGAGAAACGCTGGGCTGGAAGAAGCACAAGCTGAAATCAAGATTGCTGGGAGAAATATCAATAACCTCAGATATGCAGATGACACCACCCTTATGGCAGAACGTGAAGAGGAACTAAAAAGCCTCTTGATGAAAGTGAAAGAGGAGAGTGAAAAAGTTGGCTTAAAGCCTAAGATTCAGAAAACTAAGATCATGGCATCTAGTCCCATCACCTCTTGGGAAATAGATGGGGAAATAGAGGAAACAATGGCTGACTTTTATTTTTTTGGGCTCCAAAATCACTGCAGATGGTGACCGCAGCCATGAAATTAGAAGACTCTTACTCCTTGGAAGGAAAGTTATGACCAACCTAGATAGCATATTAAAGATCAGTGACATTACTTTGCCAACAAAGATCTGTCTGGTCAAGGCTATGGTTTTTCCAGTGGTCATGTATGGATGTGAGAGTTGGACTGTGAAGAAAGTTGAGTGCCGAAAAATTGATGCTTTTGAACTGTGGTGTTGGAGAAGACTCTTGAGGGTCCCTTGGACTGCAAGGAGATCCAACCAGTCCATCCTAAAGGAGATGAGTCCTGGATGTTCATTGGAAGGACTGATGCTGAAGTTGAAACTCCAATACTTTGGCTGCCTCATGCGAAGAGTTGATTCATTGGAAAAGACCCTGATGCTGGGAGGGATTGGGGGCAGGAGGAGAAGGGGATGACAGAGGATGAGATGGCTGGATGGCATCACTGACTCGGTGGGCATGAGTTTGAGTAAACTCCAGGAGTTGGTGATGGACAGGGAGGCCTGGCATGCTGCAATTCATGGGGTCACAAAGAGTCGGACACGACTGAGCAACTGAACTGAACTTATACCACATTCCACAGTAAAATGCATATATTCAACATTTATTAAATAGTTGACAGTGACCTCACACCAGTCAAAATGGCTGTCCTCTGAAAGTCTACAAAGAGCAAGTGTTGGAGAGGATGTGAAGAAAAGGAAACCCTTGTACACCATTGTTGAGAATTTAAATTGGTACAGCCACTGTGAGAAATAGTGTGGAATTTCTTAAAAAACTAAAACTAAAAAAAAAAAAGAAAAAAAAACTAAAAATAGAACTACTATCTAATCCCAAAAAAGCCAGTCTCCACAATATATCTGAATAAAATGGAAATACGAACTTGAAAAGACACATGCCTCTCATTGTGCTCAGCAGCACTGTTTACAATAGCCAAGATGTGAAAGCAATGCAAATATCCAACTGTTGAATGGATGAAGAAAATGTCATATATATACACACAAGCCTTAAAAAGAGTGACATCTTGCCACTTGTAATAATGTGGATGGTTCTAGAGAATATTATGCTTATTGAAAGAAGTCAAAGAAAGATAATACTGTATGATATCACATGTGGAATATAAAAAATAATACAAATGAATGTATATGCAAAAAGAAGCAGACTCAGATATAGAAAACTAGTACTTATCCTGTGGGGAGGGTAATAGTGGGGCTATGGGATTCAGTTCAGTTCAATTGCTCAGTCGTGTCCAACTCTTTGTGACCCCATGGACTGCAGCACACCAGGCCTCCCTGTCCATCACCAACTCCCGAAGTCCACCCAAACCCATGTCCATCGAGTCGATGATGCCATCCAACCATCTCATCCTCTGTCGCCCCCTTCTCCTCCCACCTTCAATCTTTCCCAGCGTCAGGGTCTTTTCAAATGAGTCAGTTCTTCACATCAGGTGGCAAAGTTTTGGAATTTCAGCTTCAACATCAGTCCTTCCAGTGAATATTCAAGACTGATTTCCTTTCGGATGGACTGGTTTGATCTTGCAGTCTAGGGGACTCTCCAGAGTCTTCTCCAACACCACAGTTCAAAAGCATCGATTCTTCGGTGCTCAGCTTTCTTTATACTATATAGTTTTTCTTTATAAAGAAAAATAAAGTATATTTCTTTATACTTTACACTAAATCATACTTTATACTTTATTTTTCTTTATAAAGAAGTATAGTTTATATAAAGTGATAAATTATAAATTATTATTAAATTATAATTATAAAACTATAATTTAAAATTAAATTATAAATTAAATATAAATATAAATTATATTTATTTATACTTAACAACTATACATCAGTCAAAAAAGTGTTTTTAAATGGTGGAACTTTGAATCCCCTGGATTTTGTTTCTTTACTTAGAAGTAGATCAGTTTTTTCCTGAAATAGTATTGTTCATTAATATATCCTTTAAAAGTCTTTTAAAATTAATTTATTTATATAATGCAACACCATTCAGAATCTTATTCATTGATTTTTAAATTGCTGAAGTGATTGAGAAGAACAAATTACACTTAAGTGGCCAAGAAAGTTCTAAAAATAAAGAGTAACAAGGGAGTCTGTGTGCCATTTAGTAGACTATAAAACTACAGAGAATATTAATGTTGGTGATTCGTTTAACAGCTGGAAAATGGATCAGTTAAACACAAACAGACCTCAGCAAATATAATAATTTGTTAAAAATTGTGCCCTACCTATTTGTTTCTCTTCATAGTTGTCACTTTATTAACAACTTGAAAAAAAAATGCAGAGCTTTATCTCCTGTAATACACTGACGTCTAAATGAGTAGAGTGTATTTCTGGTGGTTCACTGGTCAGGAGTCTGTCTGCCAGTGCAGGGAACACTGGTTCCATCCCTAGTCTGGGAAGATTCCAAATGCTACTGAACTTGCATGCTCTAGAACCCATGTTCTGGAACTAGAGGACCCACCAGAACCAGAAGCCTGCACAGAGCAAGGAAGACCTGGCACAGCCAAAAATAAGTAAATAATTTTTAAAAAATGTAGTAGAGAAATATACACAGTAATGTCTTAAAACAATTAGAAAAAGGTTATATGAAAAATAATTGGATTGAGAATTCTAAAAGCAAACTTAAAGCAAACGTTGTACTTATTTAAATGTCTTTAGTATTTAGCCTTTTAGAATTATATAATATCTATTTTCTGTTTAGTGTTTCAAATTTTAAGTTTCAGTTTAATTTTAATATTTCCACTCAGCATATCTGTATTCACCTAGTATTTCTCATCCATATCTTTATTTTCTTCCTTTTGTAAGCCAATTCATTTATATGTATGTACATGATTTTTTAGAGAAATCAAAGAGTACAGGGACTGTAATTGCAAGTTGTCATGACTTTACTTACTCCCAGTCCTGCTTCTCAAAATAATATTTTCATTTCTTTCAAGATTCTCTTTTGATATTTATTCAACGTAATTACTCACTATTATTTTTGACAGCATTGTGCTGATTGGATATGATGAACAGAAGGTATTAACTGGTAGCAAACCTTAGATATACGCAAAATAGAAGGCAGTAACCTAAAATCATTAGGGGCCTCATGGCCATTTCAGTGAAGTATTTGGGCATTCTGTGGTTGGGGCATGTCATCAAAATAGTGAACTAATGTGATGTTTTGTGGAATGTAAAGATGATCAAGATACCTGTGGACTGCTTTGGCGGTAGACTGAAATGTTGCCCCCGATGGCTTCCTTATATTCATGCTGTTGACTCATCCCATTGACTGTGTTGAGACCTGTGACTTGCTTCTCACCATCAATTATAGCAAGGGTGATGGGAGTGCAGTTCTTAAATTACCCTTTGTTATACAAGATTCTGTCTTGCTAGGCGAATTGGTCTAAGGATTCTGGTTGTTGGCTTGACAAGTAATTGATCATGTTGGGGACGTCCATGTGGCAAGAAACTGTGGGCAACTTCTTGGATTTGGAACTTGCTCCCAGCAAATAGCCAGCAGGCGGTCAAGGTCCTCAGTTCTTTTTTTTTTGGTCCTCAGTTCTTTAACGAACCACAAGGAAATAAATGCTCCCAACAACATAAGTGAGCTTAGTAGTAGATTCTTTCTCATTTGTACCTACAAATGATAATGTAGGATAGCAAATACCTTGATTGCAGCCTTGTGAGACCCTATGAGAAAATTCAGCTGAGTTGTATCTAGATTCCTCACTGTCAAAGATTGGGAGATATAGGTAACCATGAAGCTGTTTATGACAGCAGGGAAATTAACATAGTGATGAGGCAACACTGTGAAAATAGTACTTTCTTATACATTCCAGATAAAAACAACTTACTTTGAGTGGTCCTTGTAAAAAAGGAAAAGAGACATTAGCCAGATTCTGTGTGTGCTCAGTCGTGTCCACCTCTTTTCAACCCCATCAGCTGTAATCCACCAAACTCCTCTGTTTATGGGATTTCCCAGCAAGAACACTGGAGTGGGTTGCCATTTCCTCCTCCAGAGGATCTTCCTGACCCAGGGATCAAACCCATGTCTCCGGCATCTGCATTAGCAGGCAGATTCTTTACCACTGAGCCCACCTGGGTAGCCCAACCAGGTTGGTAGCTGCGTATCAGTTGACAGGGTCTGCAGGTGCCATGAAAGTCACCACTTGATTAAGCTTACAGTGATCCATAGTTGTTCTCCAGTTTCCATCTGACTTTGGTGTTGGCCAACCTGCTGAGTTTAGTAGGGATAGGATAGATTTCTCTACCTCTCACTCTTTGAAGTCTTTGGTTAAATTCTGTAATTCCCCCAGGGATGTTGTATTGCTTCTAGTTTATTACCTTGGTAAGGAAAGGAAGTTCCATGAACTTTCTTTAGACATTGCTACCATAATGCCTCTTATTCCATAGATCAGAAAGTTAATGTGGGTTTCTTCCAGTTGCCAGGTATGTCTGTTCCAAGTATATATTCAGGAACCAAGGAAATAACCACAGGGTGAATTCCTGGACCATTTGACCTCATTCTTGGTCAAGCTGGAGTTAACAACTCCATACATATCACCTGAACCATGTATCATGTATCACCATCATCCTCTTTCTTCACTCTGAACCACAGTGCCAGGAATCAAGGGCTCTTCAGAGACAATGTTTTTTAATAGCTATTTCATTTTTACAGTATATAGTGCCACTCATTAGTGGCTGCAGGACTCTGGGGAAGGTTAAGAGGAAGGTATATGGTATGACTTAACTTCTTCTGCAAGGTCCTTTTGCAAGGGACCTGGTTTCCACTTTATTCGGCCGACTCTGCATCTGTGAGCTAACTCAGATTTGGCAAGTGAGAAGGCTTTAAGTTCTTGGTGGGAAGTTAACTTGATGAGAAGGCTTTAACTCTGCACTATGTGTTGGTGACAGACTTCTGGCTATAAGACCTAGCATTTTTCCTGTTATATTAAACACGGACTGCACACCTATTTTGTTCCTGGGGGCACTGTAACCATTTCGCTGCTGCCAAATTCTGATGATAAGTACATCCCTGATGCCCTGTACAGGTAATGTACCCACCTTGGTTTTGGTGCTTAAGTATATCCTCTTGGACTGTGTTACCTTGGCTCTCATCATCTCCATTGAAGCCTGGAAGCTCTTCTTGATGACCACTTTCCCTGCACTCTTACCAGGCTCACAAAGGAGAGTAATCACAGGCCTTTGTAAGGATGGTAGATGTCATTCCTCCCTGGGCTCTCTTACATAACATAGATGAGGAATGGCGGTATGACGTTCTCACATGATAGTAAGTCCAGTTCAGCTCCCTAAATCATTACATTCTTTCCTCCTTCCTTCCATAACAATACGAAGAAAGCTCTGGCATCTCAACCTTTAAATCCAGCTTTTGGTGCACCAATTAGAAAATAATGATTACCACTTTCAGCTATATGAAATAGTGTATTAAATCTGTTCTCTCTGCTGAGTGTACCCATGTGAAATAATTTGTCCTGATGTGGCATTATATTTTACCCTCTGTGGTCAAATACTTCAGGAAACCACTGTACACATGGTTCTCTAGTTTCTTCTGGGTATGTAAGCTATTTCCTCTTGGGTCATAGTGTGTACCTGTTCCACCTGAATCATGCTGAGTTTTGACTCTAGTTATGAATCTAATGGCCAAAGGAGTTGGCTGTGGCGGGTCTTTAGAAAAATGAACATAACCCTTCAATAATTTTTCCATGTGAGACTATCAGAAGATTTTTAAGCCAAAGAGGGCTAGTGTTCTTAGACACTGGAAAGCAAGCTGTTTCCACCTGTATAGTTCAGTTCAGTTCAGTTGCTCAGTCGTGTCTGACTCTTTGCGACGCCATGAGCTGCAGCACGCCAGGCCTTCCTGTCCATCACCAACTCTTGGAGTCCACCGAAACCTATGTCCATTGAGTCGGTGATGCCATCCAAACATCTCATCCTCTGTCATCCCCTTCTCCTCCTGCCCACAATCTTTCCCAGCATCAGGATCTTTTCAAAGGAGTGAGCTCTTCAAATCAGGTGGCCAAAGTATTGGCGTTTCAGCTTCAGCATCAGTCCTTCCAGTGAACACCCAGGACTGATCTCCTTTAGGATGGACTGGTTGCATGTCCTTGCAGTCCCAGGGACTTTCAAATCTTCTCCAACCCCACAGTTCAAAAGCATCAATTCTTCTGCGCTCTGCTTTCTTTATAGTCCAGTTCTCATATCTATACATGACCACTGGAGAAACCATAGCCTTGACTAGACGGACCTTTGTTGGCAAAGTAATGTCTCTGCTCTTTAATATGCTATCTAGGTTGGTCATGACTTTCCTTCCAAGGAGTAAGCGTCTTTTAATTTAGTGGCTACAGTCACCATCTACAGTGATTTTGGAGCCCAGAAAAATAAAGTCAGCCACTGTTCCCACTGTTTCCCCATCTGTTTGCCATGACGTGATGGGACCGGATGCCATGATCTTTGTTTTCTGAATGTTGAACTTTAAGCCAACTTTTTCACTCTCCTGTTTCACTTTCAGCAAGAGACTCTTTAGTTCGTCTTCACTTTCTGCCGTAAGGGTGGTGTCATCTGCATATATGAGGTTATTGGTATTTCTCCCAGCAATCTAGATTCCACCTTGTGCTTCTTCCAGACCAGCATTTCTCATGATGTACTCTGCATACAAGTTAAATATGCAGGGTGACAATATACAGCCTTGACGTACTCCTTTTCCTATTTGGAACCAGTCTGTTGTTCCATGTCTAGTTCTCACTGTTGCTTCCTGACCTGCATACAGGTTTCTTAAGAGGCAGGTCAGGTGGTCTGGTATTCCCATCTGTTTCAGAATTTTCCACAGTTTATTATGATCCACACAGTCAAAGGCTTGGCATAGTCAGTAAAGCAGAAATAGATTTTTTTTTTTCTGGAACTCTCTTGCTTTTTCGATGGTCCAGCGGATGTTGGCAGTTTCATCTCTGGTTCCTCTACCTTTTCTAAAACTAGCTTGAACATCTGGAAGTTCAGGGTTCACGTATTGCTGAAGCCTGGCTTGAAGAATTTTAAGCATTACTTTGCCAGCATGTGAGATGAGTGCAATTGTGGGGTAGTTTTAGCATTCTTTGGCATTGCCTTTCTTTGGCATTAGAATGAAAACTAATGTTTTCCAGCCCTGTGGCCACTGCTGAGTTTTCCAAATTTGCTGGCATATTGCGTGCAACACTTTCACAGCGTCATCTTTCAGGATTCGAAATAGCTCAACGGGAATTCTATCACCTCCACTAGCATTGTTCGTAGTGATGCTTCCTAAGGCCCACTTGACTTCACATTCCAAGATGTCTGGTTCTAGATGTGTGATCACACCATCCTGATTATCTGGGTTGTGAAAATCTTCTTTGTGTGGTTCTTCTGTGTGTCCTTGCCACGTCTTCTTGATACCTTCTGCTTCAGTTAGGTCCCTACCATTTGTGTCCTTTATTGAGCCCATCTTTGCATGAAATGTTTCCTTGGTATCTCTAATTTTCCAGAAGAGATCTCTATTTTTTCCCATTCTATTGTTTTTCTCTATTTCTTTGTATTGATTGCTAAGGACGCTTTCTTATATCTCCTTGCTATTCTTTGGAACTCTGCATTCAAATGGATATATCTTTCCTTTTCTCCTTTGCTTTTTGCTTCTCTTCTTTTCACAGCTATTTGTAAAGCCTTCTCAGACAACCATTTCGAATTTTTGCATTTCTTTTCCATGGGGATGGTCTTGATTCCTGTCTCCTGTACAATGTCACAAAGCTCTGTCCATAGTTCATCGAGCACTCTGTCTAATCAGATCTAGTCCCTTAAATCTATTTCTCACTTCTACTGAATAGTCATAAGGGATTTGATTTAGGTCATACCTGAATGGTCTAGTGGTGTCCCCCACTTTCTTCAATTTAAGTCTGAATTTGGCAATAAGGAGTTCATGATCTGAGCCACAGTCAGCTCCCATTCTTGTTTTTGCTGACTGTAGAACTTCTCCATCTTTGGCTGCAAAGAATATATTCAGTCTGATTTCAGTGTTGACCATCTGGTGATGTCCACGTGTAGAGTCTTCTGTTGTGTTGTTGGAAGAGGGTGTTTGCCATGACCAGTGCATTCTCTCGGCAGAACTCTATTAGCCTTTGCCCTCCTTCATTCTGTACTCTAAGGTCAAATTTGCCTGTTATTCCAGGTGTTTCTTCCTACCTTTGCATTCCAGTCCCCTATAATGAAAAGGACATCTTTTTTGGGTGTTAGTTCTAGAAGGTCTTGTAGGTCTTCATAGAACTGTTCAAGTTCAGCTTCTTCAGTGTTACTGGTCAGGGCATAGACTTGGATTACCATGATATTGAATGGTTTCCCTTGGAAACAAACAGAGATCATTCTGTCATTTATGAGATTGCATCCAAGCACTGCATTTCGGACTCTTGTTGACTATGATGGCTACTCCATTTTTTCTAAGGAATTCCTGCCCATAGTAGTAGATATAATGGTCATCTGAGTTAAATTCACCCATTTCAGTCCGTCTTAGTTCACTGATTCCTAGAATGTCGATGTTCACTCTTGTCATCTCCTGTTTGACCACTTCCAATTTGCCTTGATTCATGGACCTAACATTCCAGGTTCCTTTGCAATATTGCTCTTTACAGCATCGAACCCTGCTTCCATCACCAGTCCCATTCACAACTGGGTGTTGTTTTTGCTTTGGCTCTATCCCTTCATTCTTTCTGGAGTTATTTCTCCACTCATCTCCTGTAGCATATTGGTCACCTACCGACCTGCAGAGTTCATCTTTCAGTGTCCTATCTTTTTGCCTTTTCATACTGTTTATGGGGTTCTCAAGGCAGGAATACTGAAGTGGTTTGCCATTCCCTTCTCCAGTGGACCACATTCTGTGAGACTTCTCCACCCTGACCCGGCATTGCTTAGTTTGATTGAGTTAGGCAAGGCTGTGCTCCATGTGATCAGATTGGCTAGTTGTCTGTGATTTTAGTTTCAGTCTGTCTGCCCTTTGATCCCCTCTCTCCTCCAGTTGTATAGGAGGCTCCTAATTACTAGTGGAGGTTTAGGGAGTAGGGAAGGGGTCAAAATTGTTAGTTTCCTTTAAGACCAACTAGATGATCCATTTGAATTTCAGGATCATATTCTTTTCCTGTTAAGGTTTTAATTTTCAAATGAGAAACTTGAGACTGAATTTAGCTGATTTTTGTAATTCAGCAGTGTACACAATTGAATTTTTAGTTTGACTTTCAGCAGTGTCAGCTCTCTGGTTCTCCCAGTGTGACTGAAGCTGAGAGTTAATGGAATTGAGGTTTTCATATTCTAAGTGCTCAGTTGTCATCTTTAGTACCATAATGGGAGGTATCCTATGCTGTACTAGGTCATTCATTCATGTCAGACTCTTTGTGACCCTATGGACTGTAAGCTGCCAGACTCTTGTCTGTGGGATTCTCCAGGCAAGAATACTGGAATGGGCTGCCATGCCCTCCTCCAGGGGATCTTCCCGACCCAGATATTGAACTCAGGTCTGTTATGTCTCCTGCATTGGCAGGTGGATTCTTTACCATTATTACCACTTGGGAAACCCAGTGGCAAATATAATAGCCACTAAAGTTCCAAAGGCATGTGCTTGAGTTGACACTTATCACGATGAAACACAGCTGAAAGTTTCACTGGTTTCCTGAAACTGCTGCATGCCATATATTACTTGCATCCCATTTGCTTGGCCAGGATCTCAGCTCTGTGCTTAATCCCCAGGACATGACCAAACCAGTCCCCAAATCTCATCTTTACTGGGTTATCATTTGGAACCATTCCCAGGACTGTTTCTGTACTTATCTGGAATCAGTTGGGAATTGGAAACCACAGAGTAATTTGAATTGGTAAAATGTATTATACATAATTACTAAACTATGATAGAACAGGAACTATAAAGATATAAAGATAACACTAAATCTTTTAGGGCTGAAGACTTTTTAAGGAAAGACAGCCTTGGAAGAGAAGGTTCCCTAGGCAGGAGTTCAGACCTTATTGGAGCAAGTGGAGTTAGATACTATTAAATAACAGAGAAGTTCACTGGATCGCCTTAACTAACTGGTTCACAGTTACTGGGCAGCAGAAAACGGTACTGAACTGTAGCCATGTTAAGCATGGTAGACAGTTGTACATGAAAGATGGGGGCACTGCTGCCAGCATGAGACCTGAGGCATGCCAGTGTGTGTGTCAGTAGGCCTGCATTACAAGGGTGATCACTAATCCCAGGCTGGGGTATAAGGTTGCCAAAGGACTGCACACTCTTGTCATGCTGCTGCTGCTGCTAAGTCGTTTCAGTTGTGCCCGACTCAGTGCAACCCCGTAGACGGCAGCCCACCAGGCTCCCCCGTCCCTGGGATTCTCCAGGCAAGAACAGTGGGGTGGATTGCCATTGCCTTCTCCAATGCATGAAAGTGAAAAGTGAAAGTGAAGTCGTTTAGTCGTGTCCAACTCTTAGCAAACCCATGGACTGCAGCCTACCAGGCTGCTCCGTCCATGGGATTTTCCAGGCAAGAGTACTGGAGTGGGGTGCCATTGCCTTCTCCAACTCTTGTCATGAGCGTGGGATAAACACCACTGGATTTCCTTTTATATAATTGCTGCTATTGGACTGTGGCTTAACAGTAAGAATAACTAGACTGACATATGAAAAGGAAGAGAGGCCCCTTTCCTCCTGCAGTGTTCTTCCAGAGCTATATGCGAATACAGCTTAAATAGTGCTTACTCTGAAAGAGAAGTAATAGTGCTTACTGTGAGAGAAGTATCTGCTCATTAGTACAGAGGAGATAACTGAAGGGTAACTTTGGAGTTGAGGCACAGTACTCCGGAAGCTGGTGATGGACAGGGAGGCCTGGCGTGCTGTGATTCATCGGGTCGCAAAGAGTCGGACACGACTGAGCGACTGAACTGAACTGAACTGAAACTGGTAACTGATGATTTCCTTAAATGTCTGGTGTTGGCAGCTCTTTGCTTTCTTAAAAGAGAGGCAGGCTAGATGCTCTGTGTGTAGAGGTGGAGTTTGTATAGGCTTTCTGATAGATTTTATCTTGACTTTACTCTTTTCCTCATGAATTCCATTTTTATATTTTTGTGTTGAGATTTGTTTCCCCATTCACCTTGCAGGATTTTAAATTTATTCTTTATAGTGATTATTCTTAAATTGGCCCAATGAATATTTAAATTTGAAAGTCTTTTTTTTAACTTCCAAGAAGTCTTTTTATGCTTTAAATCTTCCATCTGTTTCATATATACACAATTTTCTTTTTTCCTTCTTGATTGCTGAGTCTTTTAGGCATATTATTTTGCTTTGACCTCTTAAGGCTCATTTTAATTTGGGTGGTCAAATCCAATTATTAGGATCCTTCCATTGCCAGAAATTCATGAATAATGGGTGTTGCCATGGCCTCCATTCCTGTGAATATCACACTAACCAATAGTTCTATTAACTGGATAGTGTTTTCCCAGCTTAAGGAGTAGGAGGCAACTCACTTTATAGTAATAGTCCCCTGTAGTTCCTCTGAGTTCAGGAATATAAAAACTTTACATTAAGAGAACTGATATTTAAAATATTATTTTAACGTATTTGTACCATTTTACTTAGATATCACTATTACAGTACTCAACTTCAGACCTAGTTAGGTTATCATGTTAAACTGAAAAGTATACTTGTTGAAAGTGCTTTCTATTTCAAAAGCTGAATAATACAAAAGAAAAACGGAAAAAGATTAGTGTCAAATAAAAGTATGAAAGTGGTTTATTTTTCTGAAAAATGACATTGAAATGATATTACAATATGTGATTCCATACCTAACTCCAGAATGAAATCTGCCCTGTCACATGATGGGTCACAGCATTTATCTGAGTTTAAAAACAAATTTCTCTAAGCAGTAATATAGTTGGGTAAAAGGACAGTGATAAGGTGATCAGATTGGCCGGAAACTGCAGTTAACACAAAAATCAACAACAAAGAGCAGCTGTTAGAGAACTCTGAAAAGAAGAATATTTTAACTTATATCTGAGGTTAAAATAACGGTCTAGTTTCATGGGATAATAAAAGCTCTTTTCCATCTACCTATGTCGTATTTATTTTTTTACTTGCATCCGGAGAAAACATGTATGTGGTATTAGTAAAAGCAATGTTGAAAAAATCATCTAAAATCTTTCTTTTAGGTTTACTTTATGACGCTTAGAGGCAAATCTAAAACTCATTTTAAACTATGATATTGACTATTCTGTTCCACATTTTTTCTTGTTTCCTGTTCTTATCCTTGACATTTATTCTCTCTTTAGTTTTTCTTTCTCAGTTTTTAAGCTATACTTCTAACTACTATAAATTTATTATACTGTCCTATATTTGTAGAATGATAAAACGTATAGCAAATGTCATGATTTTTGTCACTTCACTGTTATCTGTGATTCAGGTGCTGGCTTATGGTTTTCTCTTTGAGGATCTATAACTTCTCAGAGAATATCATTTTAGTAAAGTCTTACATGTAAACTTTTTGTAATGAATTGAGGACAAGGCTGTCAGTGTCACAGTTTGAATTTTTGCATATCTTTTTCTATGCTACTATAAATGCATGTGTGTGATATCATCTAAGAGTAGAATCATACGGTTCTCTTTTCACTTAACATGTCACAAATAACTTTATATCGTTAGTGCTAACATATTGATATAGCTCATTTGTATAGTTATATTTTATTCTGTATACATCTAAGGTAATTTTGTGAAATGTTCTTTTATAAGTATTTTAGATTGATATTTTTGCCCCAGTAAGCAGTACTTACAGTATCCAGGCAAGTGAGTATTTTTTCTATGTAGGAAGAAGAAATATAAATATTTATAGACAAGAGGGCAGATTTTGGCAGACATGACTGGCCACTTACCAAATTTATGTTTTCTTTTTCATAGTGGATAAAGTTCCAGGAGGGTACTGGCCAAAACAGACATCATGCTTCCCATTTATCTAGATGTGGCTAGTTTATATGTTCTTGCTAATAAAGTGTTAGAAAAAGTGTTAATATACTACTTCCAAAGCTGAATTATAAAAATCTGCCATGCTTTTCTGTGTTTTTTCTTCCATTAGCTGGCTTTGGACTTCTCATGATCAACCTTGGAAGCCTCTTATAGAGGATGACCTTATAGGACCTTATAAATTGATAGAGGATGGTAGAGCCTCTGTCACCTTAGCTCCCAGAATGATTGTGTGACTTGTATTTTATATGTTCTTCTCTCTGAGAGATTGTGGGTGTATTATTAGAAATGTTTTTTCTTGTAATCTTGGAGTAATATCTTTCTCTGCTCCTTACCTGAGGGCAACCAACATTTAAATGTAATGTGTGTTTCTTAAGGTGGAAGCTTAAATCATTGGTTTAGAATTTTCTTTTGTTATAAAGTATGTGAAGCTATAAATTTCCCTCTAAGCACTGTTATACCTGCATTCTACAAATTTTGATATCTTGTACTTTCATTATCATTCAGTTCAAAATATTTCCTAATTATCAAAACATTTGGGATATTTCAGATAACGTTTTTGTTGATGATGTCTTAACTTAAATCCATAATATTCTAACAATTTTTCCTGTATTTTTTTATCCTTAAAAACTCACAGAGGCTTGCTGTTCAGTCTTTTGGTGAATGTTCAGTGTGTAGCTAAAAGGAGTGTGTATTCTGTAATTGTTGGTGTTGTTATTGTATGTTGTTCGATCATGTTTATTAGTAGTGCTGTTCAAATCTTCTATATGTTTACTATTTTTTGTGTTTGTTTCTTCCCTCCGTTACCAATAGAAGGGTAGTAAAAATCTCACCTCTGGTTGTCTATTTGCATATTTTTACTTGTAGTTCACGTTTTGTTTTATGTATTTGGGGACTCATTATTTGGTATATAAAAATTTGTAATTATTTTATCTTCCTGATTATTTACCACTTTATCATTATATGTTTTTTTAAATCTTTGTAATATTCCTTGTTTTTTTGGTCTAATATAGCAATCATAACAGCATTTTATAGTTAAAGTTTGCATGGTATACATTTATTCTCCATTTTACTGTAACCTATATGTGCTGTTATATTCAAAGTATGTCTCTTGTAAATATCATGTGATTGATTTTTATTCAGTCTGGATTGTCTTGTTTTTCAGGAGTAGTCTTTATTAGTCTATTTGCTTGGTTTTGTTTTAGTTTTCTTTGTGAAATTTTTATTTTGCTTTTATTCTAAGGTATCTTTTTGCCATATTCACAATTCTAGATAGGCAGTTTTTTCTTTATTTTCTCCACCTTTATTGAGATATACTCTATGTGTGTGTTGGGGAGAAGGGAATACTAATTCATCCATGAGAGTAAGAAATCCTGCCATTTGCAACAACTTAGATAAACCTTGAGGCCTTTGTACTAGGTGAAGTACATCAGAGAAAGACAAACACTATGTAACACTTATATGTGGAATATTAAGAAAAGAAAAGATACTGAAGTTATTTCCATATTTTGACCATTGTGAATGCAGTGAACGTAAGAGTGCAGATATTTCAATAAAATCTTTATTTTACTTCCTTTATATATATACCCATAAATGGGATTTCTGGATTATGTGTTGGTTCTAGTTTTTAATTTTATGATGAACATCTGTACTGTTTTATGTAGTGGCTGTACTAGTTAACATTTGCACTAACAGTGCACACTCTCACCAACACTTGTTATGTGTTATCTTTTTGATGATAGCCATTCCAAACTGGTGTGACATTAATATCTCATTGTGGTTTTAATTTGCATTTTCTTGATGATTAAATGATGTTGAGTGTCTTTTCATGTATTTCTTAGCCATTTCTATGTCTTCTGTGTAAAACTATTCAAATTCTTTGCCAGCTTTTAATTGTATTGTTTTATATTAAAGTTAGTGATTTATTAATTTGATTTAATATAAAAATGCAATTTTACATTGTATAGAAATGCAGCTGTTTTCCGTATGTTGGTTTTGTATCCCGCAACTTACTTGTTGCATCCTGCAACTTGTTGACTTGCTTTTTCATGAAGTCTTGAAGATTTTCTATATGGAAGGTCATTATCTGCAAAAACATTTTTTTATTGCTTCCTTTTCTATTTGGATACCTTTTATGTACCTTTTAAAATACATTTTCTTTTTCTTGACTGATTGCTCTGGCTAGGAGAGTTGAATAGGAGTGATGATAAGAGTGCACTTTTAATCTTTTATTCTATTCATGTGGTGTATCACATTTATTTTTGCATCCTGCACCATCCTTGCATCACTGGAACAATCGTGCTTAGTCAAGATATATGATCCTTTTAATATATTGTTGAGTTTGATTTGCTAATATTCGTATAGGAGTTTTGCATCTGTGTTCATCAGGAATATTGGCGTTTTCTTGTGGTAGTTTTTTTGTCTGGCTTTGGTATCAGAGTAATATTGTCCTCATAAAATGTGTTTGGACGACTTCCACCATCTTCCTAGAATGTTTGTTAGAAGTCATCAGTGAAGCCTTCTGGTCCTGGACTTTATTGCGAGGTTTTTAATTACTGATTCTGTCTCCATGCTCGTAACTGGTTAATTCAGATTTTCTATTTCATCATGAGATAGCCTTACTAGGTTGTATGTTTATAGGAATTACTCATTTTTAAAAATCAGGTTTAATTATTTATTTAAATATTTGGTCCCACCCTTGCAGCATGTGGATTCGTAGTTCCCTGACCAGGGATTGAACCCACACCCCCTTTGTTGGAGGGTAGAACCTTAACCACTGTACCTCTGGGGAAGTCCTGAAATTTAGTAATTTTTTCCCCCAGGTTCTCTGATTTGTTGGCCTATGATTGTTCACAGTAGTCCTTCATCATCCTTGCATTTTTGTGGAATCAACTGTAATACCTCTTTTATTTCTGAGTTTGTTATTTCAGTCTTTTTTTCTTGGTGAGTCTTGATAAAGGTTTTGTCAGTTTTGCTTAGTTTTTCATAGAACCAGTTCTTAATTTCTGCTTGAATCTTTATTATTATATTTCTGTCTCTCCACTAATTTTGAGTTTAGTTCCTTCAAGTTTCTTGAAGTATAAACTTAGGTTGTTAACTTGAGATTTTTCTTGTCTCTTGAGATGAGTGTTTATCACAATGAACTTCCTTCTTAGAACTACTTTTGCTGTATCCCATAAATTTTGGTATGTTATATTTCCATTTTCATTTTTCCCAAGAGAAGGAGAAAGCAATAGAGAGGAACTAGAAAAGCAGCCTAAAAGCAATGAAAAAGGTGGCATTCACACATACATATCAATAATTACTTTAAATGTGAATGCAGTAAGGTCTGTAATCGAAAGATACAGTAATAGAAAACAAATTTCTATTTATTGATACCAATAAATGTGTATCTCTTTAATATATTCTGTATTGAATTCTTCAATATAGTCATTGTATTCTTCAGTTTCAAAATTTGTTTGGTTCTTTTGTCTTTTGTTTCTTTGTAGAACTCATTTTGTTGTTGTTGTTGTTTTTCCTGATACATTTGTTTTTTATTTGTGTTCTCTTATAGCTCTCTGACCATCTGCGGAGTAATTATTTTGAATCTCCTTGTCAGGCAAATATCTCCTGGATCAGCCAGTTATTGTAGGCTTACTATGTTCTTTGGTAGAGATATATTTCCCTAATTCTTCGTAATCCCAGTTTCTTTGTTTTCATGTCTGTTGATTTGAAGAAGCAGTTAACCTCTTCCAGAATTTATAGACTGAATTTGATAAGGATCAGCCTTTCGCCTGTGAGTGAGAGAACGCTGGAACTTGCTGTGACCCTGGGTCTAGTGATGCAGGGTGACAGTGTGGGGGGCATGTGGTAGTTTGGATCCCGCTGGTCATGATGTGTATTTAGTTCAGGCCCTTGGGCTACACACCACTGACAACTGTGTGGTTCTTCCTCAGCTCTGAGAGGAACCTTGTAGTAGTTCTAAGCCGTGCCTTCACTAGGGATTTATCAGCTAGGGACCAAGGCTGGCTGTTGTAGAGGCCAGTTGCAGGCATACATACAGTGATGAGGGCCATTGCACACAACAAGGATTGGTGCTAACTATGGTCTCATTGGCTAAACTGGAGTTCCTGGCCATCAGGGTCATCTCCTGTGGTTGCACACACTCTGCCCACATGTGCACACTGCTTTGAAGACTGGCAGAGGTGATTGGGCTGGGTTGTGCAGTGCACAGCTTGGAGTGGCTAAGTATAGGTGGACATGTCAGTACTGGCCCTTGATAGGAGGCAGGGCCTTATCTGGGCCCACAAGACGTTATGGGGTGCCTTCGTTGTAGGTGCTCTCACTGGTGGCTGCATATCCCTCCCATCCCTTCTGTGCATGCTCACTGCAGTGGAAGCCAGTGATGGATGTCAGTCTGGTAGTGCACAGTTGGAGGGACAATCCCTGAGCATGAACACAGTGGTCTGGTTCAGTGTGGGGAGGTGGTGTTAGGCTGGTATTTTGCATTTGTGCAGCTGCAGCAGCCCCAGTGGGCTGCAAGTGTGGCTGTCTGGCTCCTTAGTGGGTAGAGATTCAGGGGGCTGGCATCTTAAACTCTCACAGCTGTAGAGAGCTATAACATATTATAATCTTTCCTCCCCTCCCCCATTGTGTGTGTGTTTATTTCTTTATTTTATATATTTATAAAATATAAAATATCCTTATTTATAAAATAGCCACTGTAGTGGATACAATGTAGGTTCAGTATTGGCGGGAAAAGGGAACAGAGGGGGCCTCAGGAGGTTGGCATCAATGAACACAAACACAAATATCTGTGGGGGAAAGCTGGCAAGATCTGTAGGGGTCTACAGTGACTATGTTGGCCTTTGGCTTTCTCGGTGAAGTTTGCTGAGTTTGTCTGAAGAGCCGTTCCCTCTGAACTGTGATCCCTCTGGCTGCTTTTCTGTTAATAATATTACTTCTGCTTTTATTCCTTGTTCATAGCTGGGTCAATAACATCTCAGGTTGCTGGGCTTGGTGGGATGAAACCAAAGCAGAACCTCTGTACAATGCACTATGAAGCTGGGGAAGCTGGTCAGTCACCCTGCACTCCTTTTCTTGGCAAGAAGAGTTCTTTTTAGCTGTGAAAAATTTCTTCTTAGCATTGAAGTGTGCCAGTTTGGGGGATGGGATGATGCAGGCAAAATGAAGTTAACCTTCCTTTTCTTCTAATGTGAATGCTCTCAGTTTTGTTGTTCTTAAAACTTCATAAGTGAACTCTAGAGATCTCCTGGATGTTTTTTTGTTCTTAGATAGCTGTTCAGTCATTGGTTTTTTTGTTTGTTTTTTAAAAAAAGATTTAGTTATTTATATATGGCTGCACTAGGTCTTCCTTGCTGCTTGAGGACTTTCTCTAGGTGCAGCAAGCAGGGGCTGCTTTTCAGTGGGGTGCGTGTGCCTTCTCATCGTGGTAGCTTTTCTTGTTGTAGAGCATGGGCTCTGTAATCTCAGCATATGGGTTTAGTTGCTCCACAGCATATGGAATCTTTGTTCCTCAGCCTGGGATGGGATCCATGTCCCCTGCTTTGGCAGGAGAATTCTTAACCACTAGACCACCAGGGAAGCTCCAGACATTGATTTTTATGGGATGATGGAGAAGCTGGGTTTTCTCCCAACCAACAGGCAATTTTTCTTTCTTTCTTTAAATATATCATTCCATTATTCACTGGCTTTTATTATTTTATATGAGAAGTGTGCCATATATCTTATCCTTTTATCTCATGTATGTACCCTATGGGGTTTTTTTTCCCTCTTTATTAAATGTTCCCAGCTATTTCGTTTTGATGTACCTTATGAAGTTTTTTATTTTATCCTCCTCTTCACCTATCAGCCAAGGCCCTGTGAATTATGACAAGTTGTATCATCCACGTGCTTGTGTCCATACTTGGTAATGTCTCTAACAGTTAGCAGTCTGTCAGTCTAAGAAAGGCTTATCTTTTTGGAGTTAACTGTTTAGATTCTTTGGTCCCTACACTCTTAAAACTTTTAAAATTTATACCTTTGTTTCCTCCCAGATGAATAATCAGTTATATCAGCATCATTTATTAAATGAGCCACTCTTTTCCATCTGAAATTGAAATATTTCCTCTATTATAGCTTAAGTTTTAAATATACCTGTATCTGTTTCTGTGCTCTCTTGTCTTATATTACTTTTCTAGTCCTATGTTGCTTTCAATCTACATTGTTTTCAGTATTCTTGTATTTTTTTAATGTTCTAATGCAAGTCCCTCCTCACTAGTGTTACTTATTCAAATGTTTTGGGCTCTTCATATATAACTGGTGGGATCATAAATTTATATTTGTATTATACATTGGGAGCTAAAGAAATTTATTCACAGTATTGAGTGCATTCACAATGCCAGGTCCCATGTAAAAGTGGGGAAATGGTCTCCCTCTGTTCTTTGTGCCATACTTTGTTACCTGGGTCACAAAGCATTTCTGCTTTACTCCTGAGCTCAAAGTCACTGTTGACCTGCTTTATCCATTCTTAGGCCTCACCACCATGCTTAGCCAACAGACCCAGACACAATATGCAACAGAGCTGAACCTTGAATAGGTACTAAGAGCTGTTCATTCTTACTCGTTTTCTTTTTACCCTCTACTACCATCCAAGAAAAAGAAATGCAACAAGGCAAAATGGTTGTCTGAGGAGGCCTTAAAATGAGCTGAGAAAACAAGACCTAAGTGAAAGGCAAAGGAGAAAGGGAAAGATATACCTAACTGAATGCAGAGCTCCAGAGAATAGCAAGGAGAGATAAGAAAGCCTTCTTAAGTGAATGATGCAAAGAAATAGAGAAAAACATTAGAAAAACATTAAAAACATGAGAAAGACTAGAGATCTCTTAAAAAAAATTACAGATACCAAGAGAACATTTCATATAAAAATGGGCACAATAAAGGACAGAAGCAGTATGGACCTAACAGAAGCAGAAGTTGTTAAGAAGAGGTGGCAAGAATACACAGAAGAACTGTACAAAAAAGACTTCAATGACTCGGATAACCACGATAGTGTGATCACTCACCTAGACCAGACATTCTGGAGTGTGAAGTCATGTGGGCCTTAGGAGGAATTAGTACAAATAAAACTAGTAGAGGTGATGGAATTCTACCTGAACCATTTCAAATCCTAAAAGGTGATGTTGGCAAAGTGCTGTACTCAATATGCCATGAAATTAGGAAAACTCAGCAGTGGCCACAGGACTAAAAGAGGTCAGCTTTCATTCCAGTCATAAAGAGGGCAATGCCAAAGAATGTTCAAACTACCACACAGTTGTGCTCATTTCAAATGCTAACAAGGTAATACTCAGAATCAACGTGAACTGATAACTTCCAGATGTACAAACTGGATTTAGAAAAGGCAGAGGAATCAGAGATCAAATTTCCAATGTTCGTTGGATCATAGAAAAAGCAAGAGAATTCCAGAAAAAAATCTACTTCTGCTTCCTTGATTATGCTAAAGCCTCTGACTGTGTGGGTCACAACAAACTGTGGAAAATTCTTAAAGAGATGAGAATAGCAGACCACCTTAACCTGTCTCCTGAGAAACCTGTATGCAGGTTGAGAAACAGCCATTAGATCTGGACTTGAAACAATGGACTGGTTTAAAATAGGAATAAGAGTACTTCAAGGCTATCTGTTGTCAACCTGTTTATTTAACTTATACGCAGAGTACATCATGCAAAATGCTGGCTGGCTGAAGCACAAGCTGTAATCAAGATTGCTGGGAAAAATATCAATAACCTCAGATATGCAGATGACACCACCCTAATGGCAGAAAGCGAAGAGGAACTAAACAGGCTCTTGATGAAGGTTTTAACCTTCATCTCCTCTTTAGAGAGTGAAAAAGCTGGCTTAAAACTCAACTTTGAAAAAACTATCATAGCATCCGGTTTCATCACTTCGTGGCAAATAGGTGGGGAAAAAATGGAAACAGATTTTGTTTGTCTTAGTCTCTAAAATCACTGTAGATGGTGACTGCAGGCCATGAAATTAAAAGAGGTTTGTTCCTTGGAAGCAAAGCAGTGACCAACCTAACAGCTTATTAACAAGCGGAGACATCACTTTTCCAGCAAAGGTACATCTGGTCAAAGCTATGGTTTTTCTAGTAGTCATGTATGAATGAACTTTTGTTCTGTGGTATTGGAGAGGACTCTTGAGAGTCTCTTGGACTGCAAGGAGATCAAACCAGTCAATCCTAAAGGAAATCAACCCTGAATATTCATGGGAAGGACTGATGGTAAATCTGCAGCTCTAATACTTTGGCTACTTGATGCAAAGTGCTGCCTCATTAGAAAAGACCCTGGTGCTAGAAAAGATTGAAGGCAGATCAGAGGCCAGAAGATTTGTATTATTGTAATATAAATGAATTCTGAAGAGCTAGGGCAAAGTAGCTGCAGCGTTACTACCTTTTCGTGTGATAGGAGATGTGAAATTAGCCTGAAGCATCAAAGAGATGGTCCCTGGATCTGAACAGGAAAACAATGGCCCCTGGATATCATGAAGCCTCTTCACTTCCACTGGTGGGATGATAAACAAATACATAAGAACTTCAGCTGTAGTCCGAAATCTTCATCAATAAATCACTGTATCTCCCATGGGGGGAAAAAAAAGATTGAAGGCAGAGGAGAAGGGGACCACAGAGGACAAGATGGTTGGATGGCATCATGGACAACTCAATGGACATGAGTTTGAGCAAGCTCCAGGAGACCGTGAAGGACAGGGAAGCCTGGCATGCTGCAGTCCATGGGGTCACAAAGAGTTGGACATGACTGAGCGACTGAACAGAAATAAATGTACGAATGTGAGAGTTGAACCACAATGAAGGCTGAGCACAGAAGAATTGATGCTTTTGAATTGTGGTGTTGGAGAAGACTGTTGAGAGTCCCTTGAACAGCAGGGAGATCAAACCAATCAATCCTAAAGAAAATCAGCCCTGAATATTCATTGGAAAGACTGATGCTGAAGCTGAAGCTCAAATACTTTGGCCACTTGGTGGGAAGAGCCGACACACTGCTAAAGACCCTGATGCTGGGAAAGATTGAAGGCAGGAGGAGAAGGGGAGAAAAGAGGATGAGATGATTGGATGGCATCATCAACTCAATGGACATGAATAAGCTCTTGGAGATAGTGAAGAACAGGGAAGGCTGGTGTGCTGCATTCCATGGGGTTGCAGAAATTCAGACACAACTGAGCAACTACCACCACCCTTGTATTTTCTTTATACTTTAAAAACAAAATCTACCAGATGCTAATGTGTCGAGAGAGAGTTGTTATATACACCAACTTTTAATAAAGTGTCTTCCCCTTAAACATATAAGGAAATATGATTGCTCCTCAGATCACTAAACAAGAGAAATGTTCAATCAGAATGGGTTAAAATAAAAGGGCTAATGAGATCTAAAATTGGTGATATGTGGAGCACTGACTATCAATATCATATGTTGCTGGAGGAAGTATAATTTAATATACCTGTTTTGGAAAATAGTATGATATTGTGTACTAAACCTCAGTATATATGTACTGTTTGTTAATAAGTCTGCTACTAGGTATGTATGCAGCAGAAAAAATGTTTATGTGAGAAGATGTGTATAGTTGTGTTCATAGTAATTTTATTTGCAATAGCCCTAAAATGGAAACAACTCTTATGTACATCAATAGTAAATTGGGTTATAAGATAAAGTATGTTAAGTCAGTGAAACACTGTCCAGCAGTACAAACAAGGAATTACTAATAACACATAGTAACATGACTGAATCTCACTGATAAAACATTGAAAGAAATCAAACACAAAACATAATAGTATTTACATGAATTTCAAAAGCATATCTATTGTTAAGGAATAATAGTTATGTTATTTGCTTGCCGAATGGTTACTAACTGGACGGGAGCATGAGGCAACCTGTTTTAGTTCTGGAAGTGTTTTTTATATTTGCATTTTGGTTATGGTTATACAGGTGCATGTATATGTAAACCTTCATCAAGGAATACCTTAAGATTTCTGCATTAATCATCCATAGTTGTAGCTAATACAGAAATAAAAGTTTATTTAAAACTTTTTAAAAAGTAATTTTTATCTATTTCTTGTGCTTCCCCTTAACCCCCGGCAGAACTCTCAATAGTTATGCCTGGTAGTATGCTAAGTAGAATTACATTAAATTTATCTAACAATTTGGAAAGATTTTCTTGATGCAGCATGAAGCCTTTTTAATATGGAACTTATTTAAGTCATTTTCTGTAGCCTAAAGGTGTTTTTATAATGTTCTTCATTAAAATTTATATAGTCCTTCAATTTGTTTTTGGATGATTTTAGTTGTGAGCAGCCTTCTCAATCCATTTATATTTCATAATATTGCTAATGTTCAAATTTGATTTTGTACTTTTATCTTTTGTCAGTTATCAGATATTTTATGCATTAGCAGAGACTTGTAGAAAAGGACAATTGTCCTTGTTGATATTTTACTAATTTTTGCATAAACTAAAATCTTTAAAATATGTGTTAAATGCTTAGGGATGCATCCTTGCCTCATTCTTCTTAGAGCTGAAAAGTGTCAAGGTTTCCACAGGAAATATGTTTTGGCCTTTGTTTTTATGTTGTTTACCAACATTATCACATCATCCGTTTTCTAGACATGTTTTTATTAAGCATGGTTCCAGGATTTTTATCAGATACCTTTTGAGATCTGGTATTATAATCATTTACTTTTCTTCTTTGCATTGTTGATTAATTGAATTGAGTTCCTAATATTGAATCATCCTTGTATTTCTGGGAAAAAATGCATTTTATTATATATGGTCTTAATTTTATATTATATATATAATTTTATATAATATATGTGATTAAGTAGTTTTCTTGTTTAAATATCTACACATAGAAAACCAGTAATTTATCGAAAATTCATTTGCTATAATATCAATTAAAATTTTTTTTCTTTCCTCTTTTTTTTTCCCCCCACAGTCTGTGGTCGATGACTGGATTGAATCATATAAGCAAGACAGGGACATTGCACTTCTGGACTTAATCAACTTTTTTATCCAGTGTTCAGGATGTCGAGGTACAGAATGTTGGAATATATGATGTACTGTTAGTCCAGCAGTTTCAAATTTACTTTACCTTGTGTTAATCATTTTATAATTCATTCTGGAATTAATTGCTAGTCTTTTGTGGTAAAATTATTTTATTTAAAAATATTTCTCTTTATCCTAGTTCAATTTTGTTCATAACAGATTTCTGAAATTTTAATGTTTTGAATGAAATCTGAAATTAAGGAGTTTGTGAATTGACCTTTTAGATCACAAGATTTTATAATTAATATTTACTGATATTATTTGTATCTGTGCTCTATATTGTGAACTGTGCCAGTTGCTAACATTCATTACTTTGGATCCTCATCTTGTAGATGAAGTGCTTGAAGCTTAAATGTTTGAAGGTAACATAAATATGAAAATCAGGTTTAAGTTTACAATCATTTGGAATCCATAGACAATTTGTTAAAAAATGAAGTTATTCTTATCATATTAGTAGGTAACTGATACAGACCTTTTTTCTCTAGAATAAATATTAACAGGTTAAATTGTACTGTGTGGGATAACTCAGTTGGTTAACACCATTCTGTGCTTATCAATGCAGAAAGGTGATCTTTCATTGAGGTCACTGATCAAATTGATTTCTTGAAGGCTTTCTTATTTCTGATTAAGTTATCACTCACCATGTTAACATAAGAATTTTATCAATATTTACAAAGTACCTAGGTTATTGTTCCAAAGTATATATATATATGTATATGTATATATATAATACTATCAAGACAGTCTCTGCCCCAGTAACTATTAGAATATGTTTAATTTTTATTTTTTAACAATTTCTGCTTTAATTTTTTTTAATGTACTTTCTACTTTGAGTTTATTTGCTATTTATTTATTTGGCCATGCCATGCAGCGTGTGACATCTTAATTCTCCAGTTGGGAATCCAGTCTGTAGCCTACTGCAGTGGAAGTGTGAAATCTTGATCACTGGACCACCAAGAAAGTCCCTGTTGAGTTTTTAAAGAAGGATGTTTTGCAAAGAAAAGGAGGGAAATATACCAGTAATTCACTGAACTGTTTATTAATAGGAGAGTAATAAAATTGGATACAATTTAATGACTTTCAGCTTGGCAGTGTATGTGCCAAACTGTGTGCTTTACATGCATTAGCTCGTTTGATATTAGTTTGACACTTCTATCAGTCAGATATGATTTTTATTCTGTCATTCAAGAAACTAAGGATTCAGGGCTTAGGTTAGTTTTTGGACATCATCCAGTTTTAAAGTGCCGAATTCATGATTTAGATTCAGGCTTGTCGCTATCTGGAGTCTCCATGTCTAACCACAAGGTGTAGTGTAGCAATAACAAGGAGGAGCTTCTGATTCAACCTAGGCTGTGTGTTTCTGTGTATGTGTGAATATGGGGATATTTGTAAGAAAGTGCATCTCAAAGGAACAAACTTGATACTGGAACTGAGGTGTTGAGTAAGAGTAAATTAAGGTGGAAGAGAAAGGTCCAAGTTGACAGTTGGTGTAAAAATTCCAGAAAAAGAGAAAGTACAGCACACTCTAGTGCATAAAGAGAGTTTGTGGCAGCAACCTGGAGCATAGAGTTAGATGAGGATTGGCAAGAGATTAGTTTATTTGAAGGAAAGTGAGGTTGTTAATTTTACAGTCTTAAACTGAGAAAGGCAAGTACTGAGTGAAGTGCTTTACATATGTGGTCTTGTCTAATCTATGTAAGTGTCCCGTTAGAATGAGTTTCGATTTTAAAACAAATGGTAGTCTTTAAAATTTTTTGTTTTTGTAAATTGTTCATATGGTTCAAAAAAAAAATGCAACAAGAGAAATGTAAATCAAAAAACCTTTACTACTTCTTGCCTTCCCATCTATCTCCACAGAGTTACTTCTTAACTCCTTTATTGTATATCCATCTATCTGTCTGTATGAGTAGGAGATGTATGCTCTTTTCTTCCTCACCCCTTTCACACAAAAGATACTGGTGTATAGAGAACTTTCTTGGTTTCTTGCCTTCCCTTCCCTCTTTATTTCTTTTCCTTCATTCCCTCACATTTTTCCCCTTCCTCCCTTTCCCTTCCTTTTCTTCCCTTTCTTCCCTCCTCTCCATTTCCTCCCTTCCCTCTCCCTCTTTTCCAGCATCAAAGCATTCCTTTTTATGTATGTACAGCAATTTATTTAACTAGTTGTCTGTTAACAGTGCATTGACTACTATCTGTTGTCTTTTGTTCTTACAGTGAGTAATTTCATTTGTTCTTTGTGGCAGAATAAATGTCTGTAGGTTATTATATTTTTAATTATATTAGATATTTCCAAATTTCCTGTTACGGAAATTATGTCCATTTTACTCCTATCAGTAATATATGAAAATATATGTTTCTATTTGGTCTTTTCAACAAAGTATTTTTATCAAATTTTTTTATTGGTCTTATGAATGATTTAAAAATACATTATATGATTTTTTTTTAATTGAGGTGAAATACACTTAAACAGTTAATCATTTTAAAGTGGGTGGTTTAGTAGTTTTTGGCACATTAATAGTGTTGTATAACCACCTCTTTCTGGTATCAAAACTTTTTTGTTACCACCCCAGAAGAATACTTATCATTAATTAGTCACTCCACATTAGCCTCTTCCCTGCTGTCCTTGGCTACCTCTAATCTGCTTTCTGCTCCTATGTTCTACTCATTTTATGTAAAAGGAGATTGTACAGTATGTGATCTTTTGTGTCTGATCTCTTTAATTTAGCATATCTTTGCGATTTCTCTGAGGAGTAGCATATATTGATAAAATTCATTTCATTGTACGTATATATTACAATATGTTTATCCATTCATCCATTGATGAATGGACTTGTACTTTTTGGTTGTTGTGAATATTGCTACTATGAATATTTATGGCCAGGTATCTATTTGAGTACTTCTTTTTTAATTCTTTGGTGTAAATACCTAGGAGTGAAATTGCTGGATCATATGGTAATTCTATTTTAAGTTTTTGAGGAACTGCCAAACTGTTTTCACAGCAGCTGCACCATTTTAAATTCTATAAATATATGAAGACTCTTATTTCTCTACATCCTGTAAAACACTTTCACTTGCCAGTTTTAAAATTTTAATGTCCTGGGGGTATGAAATGGTATTTTTTTTAATGGTTTTGATTTGCATTTTCTTTATTACCAGTGATTTGGGCAACTTTTTGTGTTTTTGGCAATTGGTATGTCTTTTTTAAGTAATGTGTATTTGAGTCCTGTGGTTATTTTGAAATTAGATGGGTTTAATTTTATTTGTGAGTTATTGTATTAGAGTTCTTTGTATATTCTTGATATTAAATCTTTTATCAGATACATAATATGGAATTGCTTATAACTTGTAACTACTCCCACACTGTAGGTTGTGTTTTCCCTTTATTAAAGATGTCCTTGGATGGACAAAAGTTTTAAGTCTTTGTGAAGTCTAACTTTTCCTTCATTTCTTTTTCTCATGCTTATGGTATCAAATCTATGAATCCATTGCCAATTCTAAGAGCATGAAGATTTACCTCCATATTTTCTTCTAGTAGTTTTATAGTTTTAGATCTTATATGTAGGTCATTGATCCATGGTTAAATTTTGTATTTGGATGATTTTAATTTGTATTTCTCTTACGTGTGTGACTTGAGAGCCATTTTTATTTCTTTTTTTTCAGTTTTCTGTTCATATCCTTTGCTACTTTTCCTTTCAGCTATCTTCATAGTTCCTTATAAGGCATTTGACAGATTTTAAAACATTTTAGTATATCAGACTGAGATGCATCTTTTCTTAACATGTTTAAAAGAATGCTCACTGTCTCTCATATTAGTGCATTATAATAAAAATCTAAAATAGATTCAAGTACCTGTGAACCTGTAGTAAGCAGATACTGCTAGCACATATGAAGACAGCTGCAAGATACAACTATACAATATACCATTTTTCATCTCTCAGATTGATAGAAATTATAAGTTATAATCTCTGTTCTTTAGGATGTGAGGAAACAGACACTCTTAAATTACTTGTTGGAATAAAAGTGGATACCTATGTCTTAGATAGAAATTTGACGTTATCTACCAAAACTCCCTCATAGCTCAGTTGGTAAAGAATCAGCCTGCAATGCAGGAGATCCTGGTTCAATTCCTGTTTCGGGAAGATCTGCTGGTGAAGGCATAAGCTACCCACTCCAGTATTCTTGGGCTTTCCTTGTGCCTCAGCTGGTAAAGAATCTGCTTGCAATGCGGGATACCTGGGTTTGACCCCTGGGTTGGGAAGATTCCCTGGAGAAGGGAAAGGCTTACCCACTCCAGTATTCTGGCTTGGAGAATTCCATGGACTATACAGTCAACGGGGTCAAAAAAAGTTGAACCCGACTGAGCAACTTTCACTTTCACCAAAACTCCTTATGTTCTTTTCTTTTGACCTAGCCATGCTGTTTCTGGAATTTTGCCATGAAGATATATTTCCATCTTACAAAAATAAATGCACAAGGTTATTCAGTAACATATTTATAGTTGTGAAATATTGGAAACAACCTAAGTGCCAATGTGTAGGACAGTGATTGAGTAAACTGTGGCAAAGCTTATTCAGTGGAGCTTTTTGGCATGGCGAAAAACTGTGAGGAAAAACTGTGTGGGCTAATACAGGGAGATTTTCAGGACACATTTATTTTTTTAAGTGCAAAAGAGTGTCTAAAAGTATTCAACTTTTTTTAAAGGAAAGAAGAGAAATAATAGAATATACACATGTATCTGGTCACTTGACAATAAAGAAATAAAGGGAAGATAAGACACAGAATAATAATTTCCTACCTGTAGGGTATAGTGACGGAGAAGGCAATGGCACCCCGCTCCAGTACTCTTGACTGGAGAATCCCATGGACAGAGGAGCCTGGTGGGCTGCAGTCCATGGGGTCGCTAAGAGTCGGACACGACTGAGCAACTTCACTTTCATTTTCCACTTTCATGCATTGGAGAAGGAAATGGCAACCCACTCCAGTGTTCTTGCCTGGAGAATCCCAGGGACAGGGGAGCCTGGTGGGCTGCCGTCTATGGGGTCACACAGAGTCCGACACGACTGAAGTGACTTAGCAGTAGCAGTAGCAGCAGGGTATAGTGAAAGTGAAGTCGCTCAGTTGTGTCCAACTCTTTGTGACTCCATGGCCTGTAGCCTACCAGGCTCCTCCATCCATGGGATTTTCTAGGCAAGAATACTGGAGTGGGTTGCCATTTCCTTGTCTAGGAGATCTTCCCTATCCAGAGATTGTACTCGGGTCTCCTGCATTGTAGGCAGATACTTTACTGTCTGAGCCACCAGGGAAGTCCCTTGTAGGGTATGTGTGTATGTAAATGGAGTGGAAAACTTACAGGGAACTGGGGTGGAGGGATGATACTTACTGGAATATACTTTTTGAACAGTCTTGATTTTGGGAGTTATCTTCATATTCCATATACTCAGAAAAAAAGAAAAATCAGTGAAGATGGATGGAAAATCCAAGACTTGGATGCACTCAGAATAGATGAATCATGTATACATGTAATCATGAATACATGTATACATGTATTCATCATGTATTCAATCATGAATCAGCATGTATTATTTATGCTGAAGAGTATAAAAAGTACAAATTAAAATTTGAACTCAGTGCTTATACTCCAAAACTAGTGGGGGAAAGTGAAAAACATAATATTTACCTCCTCAGATTGTCTCCTTACAAGATATGTATTATGAATAAAATGGTACTTTACCTGTACAAACTTAATAGACACCACCTTAAACAAATGATGAAAGCAAAACAGTGCAGTTATAGAACCAGTTGATAGCATGTGCTTCATGGTAGGCACTTATAAGAACTCCACCTCATTTTTATATTATTCTAGTCTATAGTACAGAGTCTGAAACTACTCATGAGAAAACAGTGGGCAAGCTCAAGTTGAGGTATATTTTTCATAATACCTATCCTGTGTCCTGTAAGAGTGTCCATGACATGGAAGTAGAAATGACTAAGAAAACTGTTCCAGAACTTAATGCAATACACGATCTTAGATTTTTCTTTTGACACAAAGAACATTATTGAGACAAATACTAAATTCCAAAATCAGTTCTGTGAATTAGAACATATATATTATATTGTTAATTTCAGCATTCTGATCATTGTTCTGTAGTTGTATTAGATTTTAATTTGCTTTGGGGAAGTATATACAAGAGTATTGATGAATAAAGGGATATGTGAAGAGGGAAAGGATAAAAAAGGTAAAATGTTTACATCTGAAAATATGGTGATGGATATTCAGAATCCCGTGTACTTTTCTTACAACTTTTTTGTAAAGTCTGGAAAGTGAAAAATGGAAGGATGAAAAATCCTTTTAACCCCAAAGCCAACATCATGCTCAAGGGAATCTAGTAGAATAATTTTCATTGAAGTCAAACAAGACAGAGATGCCCATTTTTCACAACTGCCAGTTAATATTAGCCATATAAGCCAGCATGTTTGTGGTGAAGCCAGTAAAGTGAAGTATATATGATCACTATTTGAGAGTAATATTGAAAGTTGAGAATTTCAAGAGGAACAATTTGCAAAACTAGTAAAAACAGTATAATAATTCTGAAAGAGATCAAAATGGCAGAGTATGAGGATGCTGAGCTCCCTTCTCCCTGATGGACATCTAAAAATACAGTACATGTGTAGCTACTGTTACTGAAACAAGCTGTACACTGATAGAACAGCCTTTCTGTAACCAAGACTGCAAAGAAAGATTCACACAGAGTTGAGTAGGAAGAGAGGAGAAATGATCAGTCCTGGACTTGCACCCCTAGCAAGGAGAGCATATCACAAGCTCGAGGATCCTTCCTAGGTTGTGAGACATTTGAGCTACATATTTGGCAACCCAGATTTGGGGTCTGTTACCAGGAAGATGAGTCCCCTTAGCTGGTTTGAAATCCAGTAAGACTTACCATATGGTTATACAAAACCAAAATTCCACTTATGATGGTTGCATACAAACACTTGCTTCCCCTCGGGAAGAAGGTGGAGGAAGCACATTTAAAATGACCTGAGAGTCTGACTGATTTCCTGCAACTGTCCCATTGCACACGCTAGCTTGCACTGGGTACTTGGTCCGCCCCCCCTTGCTCTAACACCGTACTCTCCTGGGGTGAACGCTGCCATTGCCAAGTAGGGTGAGGACTTGGAGATTCGGAGCTAGCTCAGACTCAGTCTTCTGTCGGAACAGAGCAAGGGCAGTCCAAGACTGGATGGCTTCACAGGAGAATTCTACCAAACATATTAAGAATGTCTACTACCTGTCCTTGTCAAACTTTTCCAGTAAGTTGAAGAGGAGGAAAACATTCCTAAATTCATTCTTTAAGGCCACTAATGCACAAAGACTGCCCCCACCCCAAATACAAGCCAATATCTCTGATGAATATAGTTACAGAAATCTCAAGAAAATATTAGAAAACCAAATTCAGCATCATCAAAAGAATCATACACCAAGATCAGAATTCAATAATCAGAAGGATCATACACCATGATCAAAATTCAGCAATCAGAAGGATCACACACCATGATTAAATACAGGGATGCAGGGATGGTTCAGCATTCATAAATCAATACACCACATTCATAAAAAGAATAAAATTATGCAATCATTTCAGTAGACAGAATTCAGCATTCATTCATTCATGATAAAAGCTCTCATCAAATGTGAAAGTCGCTTAGTCGTGTCTGACTGTGAGACCCCATGGACTATGGAATTCTCTAGGCCAGAATACTGGAGTGGGTAGCCTTTCCCTTCTGCAGGGGATCTTCCCAACCCAGGGATTGAACCCAAGTCTCCCACACTGCAGGTGGATTCTTTACCAACTGAGTTATCAGGGAAACATCAAACTTGTTATGGAGGATATATGGCAGTATAATAAGGTGAAGTATGACAGACACACAGCTTTTAGGTTAGTGCAAAAGTAATAGCGGTTTCAGAACCTGAGTTTTAAATCATTATAACTAGGCACAGACACATCTTTATTAAACAAAAGAGGAACCATTACAGTCAACACATTTTTTTTGCCAGTGAAAAATAAGTTTATTTCTGTAGCATAAATATCCATGCTTTGGGATTCGATGAACTCTTGGAAAGTATTTTCTGTGTCCTGCTGGTTATGGAAACATTTTCCTTGCAAAAAGTTGGCAAGATGCTTGAAGAAGAGGTAGTTGGTACCGGTGAGAAGTCAGGTGAATATGGCTGATGAGGCAAAACTTTGTAGCCCAACTTATTCAACTTTTGAAATGTTGGTTGTGTGACCTGTGGTCAAGCACTGTTGTGGAGAAGAATTGGACTCTTTCTGTTGACTAGTGCTGGCTTCAGGCATTCCAGTTTTTGGTGCATCTTATCAATTTTGTGTACATGAGTAAAAAAGTCTTATATTTGTGTTTCCAAAATTTTTATTTCTGAACTCTAGGTATTAAAAGAAATCATTATAAGTAGAGTCTTCATTTTTTCTAAAGTAGACTTTATTTTTTCTAGGAGTTTGAGGTTTACAAAAAAATTAAGCGAAAATTACACAGTTCCCATATACCCCCTTCTCCCCTCAGTTTCACCTGTTAACATCTTGTACATTTGTTAAAATTGATGAAACAGTATTGATACATTATTAGCTAAAGTCCTTAGTTGACATTAGGGTTTGTCCACTGAAAAAAATGCACAATCTAGAAGTTGGGAATCATGTTTTATTTTGTGGACTTGCTGAGGACCTAAGCCTAAAACATAGCCTGTGAGATAGCTCAAAGGGACTACTCCAAAGAGGTAAGGGAGGAACCAGGATATGTAGAAGTTTTTGCACCAAAAAACAAATATTAGTATTTTATTTTGTCTTGTTTTTTAATTGGAGGATAATTGCTTTACAGTATTGTGTTGGTTTCTGTTGTACAAAAACTCATATCAGCCATAATTATATATAACCCCTCCATCTGGACCTCCCTCCTACCCCACTGCATCCCACCCCTTAGGTCATAACAGAACCTGACTGGCGTCCATGTGTTATATAACAGCTTCCCACTAGATATCTATTTTAAACATAGTAGTGTGTATATGTCAGTGCTACTCTGTCAGTTCGTCCCATCCTCTCCTTCTACCACAAGTTCATTCTCTACATCTGTGTTTCTGTTCTGCTCTGCAAAGAGGTTCATCGGTACTGTTTTATCTTGATTCCATATATATACATTAATATATAGTATTTATTTTTCTCTTTCTGACTTACTTCACTCTGTGTAACAGGCTTTAGTTTCATCCACTTCTGTTCATCTGACTCATGTTTGTTTATGGCTGAGTAATACTCCATTGTGTATACATACCACACCTTCTTTATTGTTAGTATGTCGATGGGCAGCTAGGTGGTTCCCATGTCCTGGCTAGTTAACATAGTCCTGCAATGAACATTGGGGTACATGTGTAAAAATTATGGTTTTCCCGGGTCTGTGCCCGATAGTGAGATTGCTGAGTCAGAGGGTGGTTTTAGTCCTAGTTTCTAAGGACTCTCCATACTGTTCTCCATAGTCACTGTATCAATTTACATTGCCACCAGCAGTGCAAGAAGGTTCCCTTTTCTCCCCATCCTCTACAGCATTTATTGTTTGTAGATTTTTTAATGATGGCCATTCTGACTGGTGTGAGGTAGTACCTCATTGTAGCTTTGATTTGCATCTCTAATAATGAACAGTGCTGAGCTTCTTTTCATGTGTTTATTGGCCATCTGTGTGTCTTCTTTGGAGAGATATCTGTTTAGGTCTTCTGCCCCTTATGGGATTGGGTTGTTTGTTTTTCTGATAATTAGCTTCATGAGTTGCTTGTCTATTTCCGAACTTTGTTGCTTCACTTGCAGTTATTTTCTCCCATTCTTAAGGTTGTCTTTTCACCTTGCTTATACTTTCCTTTGCTGTGCTAAAGCTTTTAAGTTCAATTAGATCCCATTGGTTTATTTTTTTAATTCCCTTTACTCTTAAGAGTTGGGTCAAACAGAATCTTGCTGTGATTTATGTCAAACAGTGTTCTGCCTATGTTTTATAATTTACGGTTTCTGAACTTATATGTCTGTCTTTAATCCATTTTGAGTTCATTTTTGTGTGTGGTGTTGTTAAATGTTATAATTTCATTCTTTTACTCATAGCTGTCCAGTTTTCCCAGCACCACTTACAGAAGAGACTATCTTTTCTCTATTGTATATTCTTCCCTACTTTGTCAAGGATAAGGTGCCCATCAGTGTGTGAAGTAATCTCTGGACTTTCTTGTTCCATTGATCTATATATATATTTTTGCCAGTATCACACTGATATTGATTGCTATTCCTTGGTAGTATAGTCTGAAGTCAGGAAGGTTGATTCCTCCAGCTCCATTTTCTCTCTCAAGATGGCTTTGGCTGTTTGGAGTCTTTGGCGTGATATTTTTTCTTCTAGTTCTGTGAAAAATGCCATTGGTAATGTGATAGGGAATGAATTGAAACTGTAGATTGCTTTAGGTAGTATATCATTCCCATCCAAAAACATGGTATATCTCTCCATCTGTTTGTGTCGTCTTTGATTTCTTTCATCAGTGTTCAAAGTTTTCTGTATACAGCAAGCCTTTTGTCTCTGTAGGTAGGCTTATTTGTATATCTTTTATTCTTTTTCTTGCAGTGATAAGTGGGATTGTTTTCTTAATTTCTCTTTCTGATTTTTCATTATGAGTTTACAGGATTACAAGAGATTTCTTTTTAATTTAGTATCCTGTGACTACTGAATTCACTGATTATCTCTAGTAATTTTCTGGTGGCATCTTTAGGGTTTTCTATGTATATAGTATTATGTCATCTGCAAAGAGAGACAGTTTTACTTTTTTTCCAATCTGGATTTTTGTGTTTGTTTCTTTCTCTTATCTGATTGCCTGGACCAGAACTTCTCAAAACTATACTGAATAATGTGGTAAGAGTGTGTACCCTTGTCTTGTTGCTAATCTTACAGGAAATGCTTTCAGTTTTTCACCATTAAGAATAATGTTTATTGTGGGTTTGTCATATATGGCCTTTATTATGTTGAGGTAGGTTCCCTATATGCTCACTTTCTGGAAAGTTCTTGTCATAAATTGGTATTTTGTTTTGTCAGAAGCTTTTTCTGCATCTATTGAGATGATCATATGGTTTTTATTGTTCAGTGTGTTTATATGGTATATCACATTGATTCATTTGTGTATATTGAAAAATCCTTTCATTCCTGGGATAAACCAACTTGATCATAGTATATGATCCTTTCAGTGTGTTGTTGGATTCTATTTGTTAGTATTTTGTTGAGGATATTTGCATGTATGTTCATCAGTGATACTGGCCTGTGATTTTCTTTTTTTGTGATGTCATTGTCTGGTTTTGGTATCAGGGTGATGGTGGGCTCGTAAAATGAGTTTGAAAGTGTTCCTCCGGCTCAATTTTTGGAAGAGTTTGAGCAGGATAGGTGGTTAGCTCTTCTCTAACCATTTGATAGAATTCTCCTGTGAAGCCATCTGGCCCTGGGCTTTTATGTTTTGGAATATTTTTGATCACAGTTTTCATTTCTGTATTTGTGATTAATCTGTTCATACTTTCTATTTCTTCCTGGTTCAGTCTTCAGAGGTTATACTTTTCTAACAATTTGCCCATTTCTTGCAGGTTGTCATTTTATTTGCAGATGGATGCTTACAGTAGTCTCTATGATCCTTTGTATTTCTGTGTTGTGTATTGTTAGTTCTCTTTTTTATTGCTAATTTTATAGATTTGATTCTTCACCCATTTTTCCTGATGAGTCTAGCTAATGGTTTATGAATATCATTTATCTTCTCAAAGAACTAGCTTTTAGTTTTATTGATCTTTGTTGTTGTTTTCTTCACCTCTTTCTACTGTAATTTTTGTGATTCTGTTCCTTCTACTGACTTTGGGGGCTTTTCGTTCTTTTTTAGTTCCTTTAGTTGTTAACCTTACTGGCATCCCTTTATATGTTATCTGTTGCTTTTCCCTTGCTGCTTTCAATAATTTTTCTTTGTGTTAATTTTTGTTAGTTTGATGGATATGTGTCTTGTTGTATTCCCTTGTAGCTCAGCTGGTAATGAATCCGCCTGCAATGCTGGAGACCTGGGTTCAATTCCTGAGTTGGGAAGATCCCCTGGAGAAAGTAAAGGCTACCCACTCCAGTATTCTGGCCTGGAGAATTCCAGGGACTATTCAGTCCATGGGGTCACAAAGAGTCAGACACGACTGAGCGACTTTCACTTCACTTCACTTGTTGTGTTTCTCATTTGGTTTATCCTGTTAGAGACTCTCTAGATATCTTGTACTTGGGTGGCTATTTCCTATGTTAGGTAAGTTTCTAATTATAATCTCCTCAAATATTCTCTCATACCCTTTCTTTTTTTCTTCTTCTTCTGAGGCCCCTGTAATTTATATGCTTGTGTATTAAATGTTGTCCCAGAGGTCTCTGCAACTGTCCTCATTTCTTTTCTTTATTCTGCTGTGCTTCAGTTATTTCCACCATTCTATCTTGCAGCTTAGTTACTTGTTCTTCTGCCTTAGTTATTTTGCTATTAGTTTCCTCTAGTGTAGTATTTATTTTAGTTTTTGAGTCATTCATCACTGATTGTCTGTTCTTTAGTGCTTCTAAGTTCCTGTTAAACATTTCTTGTATCTTCTCTATCAGATCTCCATTCTATGATCTGTGCCTTCCTTCTGTTTCCCAGATTTTAGATCATCTTTACTATCATTACTCTGAATTCTTTCTCAGATAGGCTTCCTATTTCCTCTTCATTTTTTTTGGTCTTGTTGGTTTTTACCTTTCTCCTTCATCTTCTGCATATTTCTCTGTCTTCTCATTTTGTTTAATTTACTGAATTTAGGGTCCCCTTTCCACAAGCTTCAGGGTCGTAGTTCATCATAACTTGTAGCGTCTCGGTCCAGTGGGTTGGGTTTGGACCAGTGCCTTGTGTAGTCTTCCTAGTGAGGGATCTGGTGCCTGTGTTCTGTTGGTAGATCTAGATCTTCTCTTTCTGATGGGCAGTGCTGCCTCCACAGTGTGTTTTGGGGAGTCTGTGAGTTTGGTATGTGTTTACACAGCTTGTCTGCTAATGGGTGGGGTTCTGTTCCAATTTTGCTAGTTGTTTGGCGTGATGCGTCCAGCACTGGAGCTTGCTGGCTGTTCAGTGGAACCAGGTTTTAGTGTTGTCAACTAAAATGATACGCAATGTGAGAGTTCCAGATTAAATTTTATTTAGGGCAAAATGAATATAGTGGCTTGGGAGATAGCACTTCAGACAGCTCTGATAGACTGTTCCAAAGAGGCTGTGGGGAAAGGTCAATGTAGAAGATTTTGGTGAAGTTAAGTGCAATCAAGTGCCTACTTTACGGAATGTTTTCTGCTAGTCACAAGGAGCTGATGTCATCGTGAAGGGATTTAGTAATTTTCTAGATGTGAAAAGAAACAAGCATTGGGATCTTGAAGTAGTTCCTGAAAATATATAACTATCTGAAGACCTGTTCCACCAGTTTCCCTGGAGCAAAGTGCCTCATTCTTCATCCTGAATTCCCCTCAGGAGGTATTGAAGGTCAGTAGCTGCAACAGCACAGACAGGGTGCAGTCACCATGAAGCAGATGACAAAAGCCCTTGTTGTTGTTCACTTGCTGCCAGATGCTTTTGGGAAGTACCAGTTTGTAGTTGACAGGCAAGTGCTGCTTTGTAGTTGACAGTGTTGAGATGGAGGCCTTTTGGAAAGCTCTTGAAGCCATTTATACTGGATTGGGACTTGAACCCATGTGCTGGGACTCAAATGCAGCCGAAACCCATCTTAGAATTTGAGCCCACGTGGTTGGACTGGAACCTGGCCAAAATTCTGTTTGGGACTTGAACCCATAAGACTGGAAATCTAACCCACCCAAATTCCATGGTACCTGATTTCAGGACCTAATGAAGCTCAGGTTCTTGATGTCTTGTCTCTGAAAGAATTCAGTGAGACAAACTGATGGGTAAGAAGTGGGTTTATTCAGATTCAGAGAGAAACATACTTCACAGATAGAGTGTGGGCCATTCCAGAGGGTGAGTGCGGCTATGAAATGGGGCCTGGTTAGTTATTATAGACTGGGTAATTTAATATGCTAATTACTGGGAGGATTATTCCAACTATATTGTGGAAGGGGTGGAGATTTCCAGAAATTGGGCCTACTCCTTGGTCTTTTGACAGTGCCTTAGGACTGTCTTTGGTATCTCTTATGTTCCTGAAGAGATCTGTAGTCTTTCCCGTTTCATTGTTTTCCTCTATTTCTGTGCATTGATCACTGAGGAAGCCTTTCTTATTTCTCCTTGCTTTTCCTTGAAACTCTGTATTCAAATGGGTATTAGTTCAGTTCAATCCAGTCATGTCCAGCTCTTTGCGACCCCATTGGAGCACGCCTGGCCTCCCTGTCCATCACCAACTCAGGAAGTTTACTCAAACTCATGTCCATTAAGTCAGTGATGCGATCCAGCCATCTGATTCTCTGTCATCCCCTTCCTCTGCCCCCTTCAGTCTTTCCCAGCATCAGGGTCTTTTCAAATGAGTCAGCTCTTGGCATTAGGTGGTAAACGTATTGGCGTTTCAGCTTCAACATCAGTCCTTCCAATGAACTTTTAGGACTCATCTCCTTTAGGATGGACTGGTTGGCTCTCCTTGCAGTCCAAGGGACTCTCAAGAGTCTTCTCCAACACCACAGTTCAAAAGCATCAATTATTCAGTGCTCAGCTTTCTCTATAGTCCAACTCTCACATCCATAGATGACTACTGGAAAAACCATAGCTTTGACTAGACGGACCATTGTTGGCAAAGTAACATCTCTGCTTTTTAATATGCTGTCTAGACTGGTCATAACTTTCCTTCCAAGGAGTAAGCATCTTCTGATTTCATGGCTGCAGTCACCATCTGCAGTGATTTTGGAGCCCCCCAAAATAAAGTCTGCCACTGTAGACTTTACTCTAGTAAAGGCTATTCTTCCTTTACTTCTTTGACTTCTACTTCTCTTCTTTTCACAGGTATTTGTAAGGCCTCCTCAGACAACCATTTTGTCTTTATGCCTTTCTTTTTCTTATGGATGGTCTTGATCCCCACCTCCTATGTAATGTCACGAATCTCAGTCCATCGTTTTTCAGACACTCCATCTATCAGATCTAATCCCTTGAATCTATTTGTCACTTCTACTGTATAATCGTAAGGGATTCAATTTAGGTCATACCTGAATGGCCTAGTGGTTTTCCCTACTTTCTACAATTTAAGTCTGAATTTTGCAGTAAGAAGTTGATGATCTGAGCCACAGTCAGCTCCTGGTCTTGTTTCTGTTGACTCTATAGAGCTTCGCCAGCTTTGGCTACAAAGAATATAATCAATCTGATTTTGGAATTGACCGTCTAGTGATGTCCATGTGTAGAGTCATCTCTTGTGTTTTGGAAGGGGATGTTTGCTATGACCAGGGCATTCTCTTGGCAAAACTCTACTACCCTTTGCCCTGGTTCATTCTGTATTACAAAGGTAGATTTGCCTGTTACTCCAGGTATTTCTTGACTTCCTACTTTTGTATTCCAGTCCCCTATAATGAAAAGGATATCTTTTTTGGGTGATAGTTCTAGAGGACCTTGTAGGTCTTAATAGAACCATGCAACTTCAGCTTTTTCAGCATTACTGCTCGGGGCATAGACTTGGATTACTGTTATATAAAATGGTTTTCTGTGGAAACCAACACAGACCATTCTGTCATTTTTGAGATTGCATCCAAGTACTGCATTTTGGACTCTTGTTGACTATGATGGCTAATCCCTTTCTTCGAAGGTATTCTTGCCCACAGTAGTAGATATAATAATCATCTGAGTTAAATTCACCCATTCCAGTCCATTTTAGTTCACTGATTCCTAACGTTTCAATGTTCACTCTTGCCATCTACTTTTTCACCACTCCCAATTTGCTTTGATTCATGGAACTAACATTCCAGGTTCCTATGCAGTATTGCTCTTTACACTATTGGACTTTACTTGCGTCACCAGTCAAATCCACATCTGGGTTGTTGCTTTTGCTTTGGCTCAATCTCTTTATTCTATTTGGTGTTATTTCTCCACTGATCTCCAGTAGCCTATTGGGCACTTGCCGACCTCAGAAGTTCATCATTCATTGTCCTATCTTTTTGCCTTTTCATACCGTTCATGGGGTTCTCAAGGCAAGAATACTGAAGTGGTTTGCCATTGCCTTCTCCAGTGGACCACATTTTGTCAGAACTCTCCACCATGACCCGTCCATTTTGGGTGGCCCTACAGGGCATGTCTTGTAATTTCATTGAGGCAGACAAGGCTGTGGTCCATGTAATCAGATTGGTTTGTTTTCTATGATTGTTTTCATGAAAACAATAGAGGAAAACAATAGAATGGGAAAGACTAGAGGTCTTTTCATGAAAGTTAGAGATACCAAGTGAACATTTCATGCAGAGATAGGAATAATAAAGTACAGAAATGGTATGTACCTAACAGGAGCAGAAGATATTAAGAAGAGGTGGCAAGAATACACAGAAGAACTATATAAAAAAGATCTTCATGACCCAGATAACCATGATGGCGTGATCACTCACCTAGACCCTGACATCCTGGAATGTGAAGTCAAGTGGGCCTTAGGAAGCATCACTATGAACAAATCTAGTGGAGGTGATGGATTTCCAGTTGAGCTATTTCAGATTCTAAAAGATGATGCTGTGAAAGTGCTGCACTCAGTATGCCAGCAAATTTGGAAAACTTAGCAGTGGCCACAGGACTGGGAAAGATCAATTTTCATTCTAATGCCAAAGAAAGGCAATGCCAAAGAATGAGCAAACTACCACACAATTGCACTTATCTCATATGCCAGGGAAGTAATGCTCAGAATTCTCCAAGCCAGGCTTCAACAGTACGTGAATCGTGAACTTCCAGATGTTCAAGCTTGATTTAGAAAAGGCAGAGGAACCAGAGATCAAATTGCCAACATCCGTTGGATCATCAAAAAAAGAAGAGTCCATAAAAACATCTACTACTTTATTGACTATGACAAAGCTTTTGACTGTGTGGATTACCACAGACTGTGGAAAATTCTTCAATAGATGGGAATACCAGACCAGCTTACAGGCCTGCTGAGAAATCTGTATTCAGGTCAAGAGGCAATACTTAGAACCAGACATGGAACAACAGACTACCTCCAAATTAGGAAAGGAGTCTGTCAAGGCTGTCACCCTGCTTATTTAACTTATATGCATAGTACATCATGCAAAACGGTGGGCTGGATGAATCACAAGCTGTAATCAAGATTGCTGGGAGAAATATCAGTAACCTCAGAAATGCAGATGACACCACCCTTATGGCAGAAAGCGAATAAAAACTAGAGAGTCTCATTATGAAAGTGAAAGAGGAGAGTGAAAAAGTTGGCTTAAAAAATCAATATTCAGAAAACTTAAGATCATAGCATCCGGTCCCATCACTTCATGGCAAATAGATGGGGGGAATCAACGGAAACAGTGAGAGACTTTATTTTTTGGGCTCCACAGTCACTGCAGATGGTGACTGCAGCCATGAAATTAAAAAGATGCTTACTCCTTGGCAGGAAAGTTATGACCAACGTAGACAGCATATTAAAAAGCAGAGATGTTACTTTGCCAACAAAGGTCCATCTAGTCAAGGATATGATTTTTCCAGTAGTCATCTATGGATGTGAGAGTTGGACTATAGAGAAAGCTGAGCACTGAATAATTGATGCTTTTGAACTGTGGTGTTGGAGAAGGCTCTTGAGAGTCCCTTGGACTACAAGGAGATCCAACCAGTCCATCCCAAAGGAGATCAGTCCTGAATATTTGTTGGAAGGACTGATGTTGACGCTGAAACTCCAATACTTTGGCCACGTGGGAAGAGCTGACTCATTTGCAACGAACCTGATGCTGGGATAGATTGAAGGCAGGAGGAGAAGGCCACGACAAAGGATGAAATGGTTGTATGACATCACCAACTCCATAGATAGGAGTTTGTATAGGTTCCCGGAGTTGCTGATGGACAGGGAAGCCTGGTGCGCTGCACTCCATGGGATTGCAACAAGTCAGACACGACTGAGCAACTGAACTGAACTGAGGTGAAATAAAAAAAGAATAATAACAAAGAACAACAGTAGAACAAAATGAACACACACATATGTGTGTGTGTGTGTGTATATATATATATATGTATATATATATATATATATATATATATATATATATATAAAAAGAGAGAGGGGACTAGTGTGACGAATATTTTCCTGTGGCCTCAGCTGTTAGGGTCTTGACCCGAATGTGAACTCCAGCCAGCCACTACCTAGGAGGTGCTCAAGTATTTCCAGGAAGCTCTCTGGACTCGTTATAGGCACCGTGGGCCCCAGCTCAAACTCTGATCTTGCCTTACTCCAGCTTGTACTTGCTTCCAAAGTCTTCAGTTGCCACCTAAGTCCACAGCCTCATATGGGAGAACACTTGTTTATTCCAATATTCTGCATTTGCAGGGTTTCCCAAGCCAATATTGGAGATTTAATCTGCTGCTTTTCCAACCTCATGAGAAAATTCTCTTCCTCTTTTTTGGCTACACAGGCCCTTGGGATCAGCTTTGGTTTTGGCCCCACTTCTTTTTTTATGCCACCCTCTGGTGTATGTTCCCTTCCCAGACATTGGAGAAAAAAGCACAGCCTGATTAAGGCTCATTAGCTCACTCAGGCCAGGTAGAATGTGTGATTCAGCCAACATAGTTGGGATGCCCGGGGAGTTTCTGGGGTGGCAGAGGCCTTCGTGAAGTTGCTCCAGCCTTAGCCATATCGTGAGTTTTCCCCTGGTAGTTGGTTCCAGAGTGTGGCATCTGTGGCTGTGTCAGGCTGCACAGGCCCTGGGGAAGGTGTGGGCCATTACCTAAGCTTGGTGGCCCCAGTGGCAGCCATCACATTCACTTACAGGGTCAGAGACAGCAGGATATGGCTTACATCACCTCTGCTTGGCACCGGTTTCTCTCCAGAATTCTCTCTGCTTTGCACTCCACACAGCTGTTACTGCACTATCCTCTGAGGCTCCAGAGTGCCCCTCTGTCCCTGCTGGCGTTTTCTAGCATGCAGAAGCTTTTCTCCTTCACAGCTTGCTACCAGAGGTGTAAGTCCCATCCTAATTCATTTGTCTCTCTTTCTCTGTCTTATTTCTTTTGCCGTATCTTGTTATGTGAAAATTAACTTGCCTTTTCAGAAATCTTAAATCCTCTGCCATTAGTCAACATTCTGTAGGAGTGGTTCTACATGCAGATATATTTTTGATGTATTTGTGTGGAGGAAGGTGATTTCCATGTCTTACCCTTCTGCCATCTTTAAACACTCAAATATTACTGTTAATTAAATAAATACCAGACATCTCCTGTTAATTAATTTAGCACTTTTTATGTATGAAAAGAACCAAGAGTCAGGGCTCCTTGAAATAATTTCTTTAACAAGCTACTTAACTATCTAGGGCGAATATCCTTCCCCCCACCACTTCTTAATTCCCCTCAGAATGCACAGTGTAGAGCCACTGAAGCACCTGGAGGCTTGATGCCCACAGCATCTTTGTTTAACAATATGGCAAACTTTCTTAGTCCACAGGTTCACTTTAAATTTCTATGAATTTTGACAAATGCATGAGGTATCTACCATTATTGAATCAAATAATAGTTTCAATATCCACATAATTCCTCCTATGACTTCTTGTAGGACGCAGCCATTAACCCAAACATAGAGCCACTGAGCAGATGACCCACAAGCTGCAGAACTATACCAAGTAAATTCTTGCACTTTTAAGAATTTTCTAGAACCCACAGCAGATTTCCAAGCTTGGGGAGCTGGCAAAGGGACTGAGAACCCCCAGGGAATTTTACTTTGGAGGACAGTGGGATTTGATTACACATCTTACCTGCGACTGGAGAAACCGACCCTTTGAGGGCACAAGCAGAAGCTTGCGTACCAGGACCCAGGAAAAAGAAGCAGTGACCCCACAAGAGACTGAGTCAGACTTGCCTGTGAGTGTCCATGAGTCTCTGGCAGAGGTTTGGGGTGGCGGTGGCCTGCTGCAGGGTAGGGGGCACTGAGTGCCGCAGTGCCTGCACAGGACCTTTTGAAGGAGATAGCCATTATGTTCATTACCCCATCACAGTTTGGTCTCAGGTTAAACAACAGGAAGGGAACACAGCCCTGCCTACCAACGGAAAATTGGATTAAAGATTTACTGAACATGGCCCCACTTATTTTCTGGATCAGAATAATACCCAGTTTCCATAAACCTTTTATCCTCATCCCTCAGAGGGCAGACAGAATGAATACCACAGTCCCAGAAAACTAATCAAACTGATCACATGGACCGCAGCCTTGTCTAACTCAATGAAACTGTGAGCCATGCCATGTAGGGCCTCCTAAGAAAGACAGGTTATGGTGGAGAGTTCTGACAACACGTGGTCCACTGAAGAAAGCAATGGCTAGCCACTTCAGTATTGTTTCCTTGAGAATCCCATGAACAGTATGAAAAGGCACAAAGATAGGACACTGAAAGATGAACTCCCCAGATTAGTAGGTGCCCAGTGTGCTACTGGAGAAGAGTAGAGAAATAACTCCAGAAAGATAAAGAGATGGAGTCACAGCGAAAACAACGCCCAGTTGTGCATGTGACTGGTGATAGAAGTAAAGTCTGATGCGTTAAAGTACAATACTGCGTAGGAACCTGTAATGTTAAGTCCATGAATCAAGGTAAATTGGAAGTGGTCAAACAGGAGATGGCAGGAGGCAACATCAACATTTTAGGACTCAACTAAAATGACTGAACTAATATGGACTGGAATGTGGGCAAATTTAATTCAGCTGACCATTATATCTACTACTGTGGGCAAGAATACCTTAAAAGAAATGGAGTAGCCATCATAGTCAACAAGAGTGTGAAATGCAGTACTTGGATGCAATCTCAAAATGACAGAATGATCTGTGTTGGTTCCCACAGCAAACCGTTCAGTATCACAATAATCTTAGTCTGTGCTCCAGCCACTAATGCTGAAGAAACTGAAATTGAACGGTTCTATGAAAGCCTACAAGATCTTCTAGAAGTAACACCCAAATAAAATGTCCTTTTCATCATAGGGGACTGGAATGCAAAAGTAGGGAGTCAAGAGTTACCTGGAAAAACAGGTAAATTTGACCTTGTAGTACATAATGAAGCAGGGCAAAGGCTAATAGAGTTTTGCCAAGAGAATGCATGGGTCATAGCAACCACCCTTTTCCAACAACACAAGAGATGACACTACACATGGACATCACTAGATGGTCAATACTGAAATCAGATGATTATATTCTTTGTAACCAAAGATGGAGTGACTCTTTACAGTCAGCAAAAACAAGACTGGGAGCTGACTGTGGCTCAGATCATGAACTCCTTATTGCCAAATTCAGAGTTAAATTGAAGAAAGTACAGAAAACCATTAGACCATTCAGGTATGACCTAAATCAAATCCCTTGTGATTATACAGTGAGAGTGAGAAACATATTCAAGGGATTAGATCTAATAGAGTGCCTAAAGAACTATAGACGGAGGTTTGTCTTTATATAGGAGGCAGTGATCAAAACCATCCCCAAGAAAAAAACACGCAAAAAGGTAAAGTGGTTGTCTGAGGAGACCTTGCAAATTTCTGAGAAAAGAGAAGCAAAGGAGAAAAGGAAATATATACCCATTTGAATGCAGAGTTCCAAGGAATAGCAAGGAGAGGTAAGAAAGCATTTTAAGTGAACAATGCAGAGAAATAGAGGAAAATATTAGAATGGGAAAGACTAAGGACCTCTTCAAGAAAATTCAAGATACCCAAGGAACATTTCATCCAAAGATGGGTACAATAAAAGACAGAAATGGTATGGACCTAACAGATGATATTATGAAGAGGTGGCAAGAATACAGAGAAGAACTATCCAAAAAAGGTCTTTATGACCCAGATAATCATGATGGTGTGATTGCTCACTTAGAGCCAGACATCTTAGAATGTCACGTTAAGTGGGCCTTAGGAAGCATCACTATGAACAAAGCTAGTGGAGGTGATGGAATTCCAGTTGAGTTATTTCACATCCTAAAAGGTGATGCTGTTAAGGTGCTGCACTCAATATGCCAACAAATTTTGAAAACTTAGCAGTGGCCACAGGACAAAAAAGGTCAGTTTTCATTCCAGTCCCAAAGAAAGGCAATGCCAAGGAATATTCAAACTATGCACAATTGCAGTCATCTCACATGCTTGCAAAATAGTGCTCGAAATTCTCCAAATTAGGCTTCATCAGTACGTGAACCAAGAGCTCCCGTATGTTCAAGCTGAATTTAGAAAAGTCAGGCAAACAAGGGATCAAATTGCCAACATTTGTTGGATCATAGGAAAAAGCAGGAGATTTCCAGAAAAACATCTACTTCTCCTTTATTGACTGTGCCAAAGCGCTTTACTGTGTGAATCAAACAAACTGTGGAAAATTCTTCAAGAGATGGGAATACCATGCCACCTGACCTACTTCCTGAAAAATCTATACAGGGTAAGAGGCAATGGTTAGAACCAGACATGGAACACCAGACTAGTTGCAAATTGGGAAAGGAGTATGTGAATGTTGTATATTGTCACCCTCTTATATAACTTATGTGTAGAGTACATAATGTGAAATGCTGAGCTGGATGAACCACAAGCTGGAATCAAGATTTTAGGGAGAAATATCAATAACTTCAGATACACAGGTCACACCGCTCTTATGGCAGAAAGCGAAGGAGAACTAAAGAGCCTTCTGAGGAAAGTGAAAAAGTTGACTTCAAACTCAACCTTGAAAAAACGAAGATCGTGGCATCCAGTCCCATCACTTCATGGCAAACAGATGGAGAAACAAGGGAAATACTGACAGACTTTATTTTCTTGGGCTCCAAAATCACTGCAGATGGTGACTGCACCATGATAGTAAAAGACGCTTGCTCCTTGGAAGGAAAGGTATGACCAACCTAGACAGCATATTAAAAAGCAGAGACATTACTTTGCTGACAAAGGTCCATATAGTCAAAGCTTGGTTTTTCCAGTAGTTATGTATGGAGTTGAGAGTTGGACTATAAAGAAAGCTCAGCGCTGAATAATTGATGATTGTGAGCTGTGGTGTTGGAGAAGACTGTTGAGAGTCCGTTGGACTTCAAGGAGATTCAACCAGTCCAATCTAAAGGAAATCAGTTGTAAATATTCATTCAAAGAAGTGATAGCTGAAGCTGAAACTCCAATACTTTGGCCACACGATGGGAAGAACTGCCTCATCGGAAAAGACCCTGATGCTGGGAAACATTAAGGCCAAGAGGAGAAGGGGACGATAGAGGATGAGACGGTTGGATGACATCACCGACTCAATGGACTTGAGTTTGAGCAAACTCTGGGAGTTGGTGATGAACAGTGAAGCCTGACATATTGCAGTCCATGGGGTTGCAGAGAGTTGGACATGACTGAGTGAATTGAACTGATATTCCTCCTGTTTATCCCATCAGGAACTCTCCATCCCTTAATCCTGGCTACCTCTGATCTTTTAATGTTATATGTAATATCTATTCTTGAAAGAAATTTTTCTTGATTGTGGTAAATTGTGTTTTTAAAATCATTTTTAGTTTCAGTTGGGTAATAGCTTGTTGATGTTTTTCGTTTTGCTTTTATTTTTCTCTGCGGTGAGTCTTCATTGTTGTGGGAAGTCTTTATCTAACTGCAGCCAAGTCGGGCTGCCCTTTGTTTTGGTGTGCTCACACCACATTATATTCCATTGGCTTCTCTTGTTTCGGAGGACAGGGTCTAGCTGCACAGGCTTCAGTAGTTGTGGCACTTAGGCTCAGTATGTGTGACTTTTGGGCTCTAGATTGCAGGCTCTGTAGTTACGGAATGCTGGCTTCATAGGTCTGTGGCTTGTGAAATCTTCCTGAACTAGGAATTGAATCGCTGGGCCATCAAGGAAATCCCTTGTGTAGGATTTTTTACATTTGTATTTATCAGTTGCATTTGCCTGAAATTATTCATTTTTATTCTTTCTGTCAGGTTTTATTATCAAGACTTTGCTAACTACGAAAAAGGAATAATGTAGAGTATCTTCTTTTTTCTGTAAAGCTTTCTGAAATTGGAATTAATCATTTATAGGAAACTTTATACAATTCACTATTGAAAACATAATGCCCTGAAGTTTTTTGTTATTATACAGCTTTGTAGACTGATTTAGCACTATTCAGGTGTTTTATTATTTTGACAGTTCATATTTGTAGCAGATTGTCCATTTCATCTAAATTTTCAAATTTATTTAATAAAGTGTTTTGTAATAAGCCCTTGTATTTTTAATGTTCATAACTTTTTGTGATGTTTCATTTTGTTTAATTCCATATGTATTTTAATTTTCTTTATGACTGTTGGAATACTTAAAGGTGTATTTCTTAATTTTCAAACATGAGATCTTCTGGTTAACTTTTGTCATTGATTTCTTCTTGGACTAATTGACTTGAGGCCAGAGGAAATGTTCTTTATGGTTTCCTTCTAATTTGTGTAAACTCTTGTTTAAAGTTTTATTTTCAGTTTTTGCAAATATTCCTTCCATGCATACTTGAAATGTGTATGTATTATTTAGGTGCCGTTGTGTCCTTTAAGTTAAGATTTTTCAATAATTGTGTTAAAATATTTTATATTATTTGTTTTTGTCATAATTTCTGAGAGAAGTTATTAAAATCCCATATTATGATTATAGATTTATATATTTCTTCTTGATTTCTCCTTGAAGGTCTCCCCACTCCCTCACTCCCCTCCAGATCTCCTTCCCCTACTGTTATTATGTTACTAGGCTAATACAAATGTTCAGATAATTCTTATAACTCAGTCTGTATTTACTTAATGCTCTTTTTTTTAAATCTCTGACAATGCTTTTATTCTAAAAGTATTGAAATATCAATGAAACACACCACCTATTGTGGTTTTCTGATGCAACCTTTTCTGTCTTTTTAAATTTATTATTTCTCTCTAACCATACATATTAGATACTGTTTGTATATAACAGAACTGAGTTGTTTTTTATTTACTCTAAAAATTGTCTTTGACTTTAATTGTATCATGTAATCTTGTTTTTATTTTTAGTATAATCACTGGACATGTAGCTTTACATTGAATCAGTGCTTGTTCTTTGTCCTATCTCCTCTATATTTTCCTTATTTTTCTCTCCTTTATTGCATTTAGATTTTTTTAATCTTAAAGAGTTTCCTTTTTTACCGTCTACTACTTTGGACATTTTTGTTCTCTTTACATTGATTTAATGGTTGCCATATTAATTTTAGAAGTCATGCTTCATATATTGAAATCTTAATTAGCAACCACTATACCATTCAGGTATGATCTAAGTCACATCTCTTATGATTATACAATGGAAGTGAGAAATAGATTCAAAGGATTAGATGTGATAGACACACAGAGTGCCTGAAAAACTGTGGCTGGAAGTTCCTAACATTGTACAGAAGGTGGTGATCAAAACCATCCGCAAGAAAAAGAAATGCATAAAGGGAAAATGGTTGTTTGAGGAGGCCTTACAAATAGCTGATCAAAGAAGAGATGCTAAAAGAAAGGAGAAAAGAAAAGACACACTCATGAATGCAGAGTTCAGAGAATAGCTAAGAGAAATAAGAAAGCATTTTTAAGTGAACAAGGCAAAGAAATAGAGGAAAACAATAGAATGGAAAAGGCTAGACATCTCTTCAAGAAAACTCGAGATACCAGGGGAACATTTCATGAAAAGATGGGCACAATGAAGGGACAGAAATTGGAAGGAGCTAACAAAAACAGAAGAGATTAATAAAAGGTGACAAGAATACAGAGAAGTGTATAAAAAAAGGGCTTAATGATTTGAATAGTTTAAATCTCTTTAGCTTTTCCATTGTCATTATTATTTTTTATTTTTCATTTTTTTATTACCAAAAACATCTTGTATTTGGGTATAGCCAGTTAACAGTGTTGTGATAGGTTCGGGTGAACAATGAAAAGACAGCCTTACATATACATGTTTCCATTCTCTCCCAAGCTGTCCTCCCATCCATGCTGGCACATAACATTGAGCAGAGTTCTATATGCTATACAATACATTTTTGTTAGTTATGCATTTTAAATATATGAGTGTGTCTGTCCGTGACCCTCCTCAAATCCCTAACTATCCCTTCCCTTCAGCAACGAAGACTTTGTTTTCTAAGTCTGTGAGTCTCTATTTGTTTTGTAAGTTAGTCCATTTCTATCCTTTCTGTTCAGATTTTACATATAAGTGATGTGATATGATCTCTCTGCTTCTCTGTCTGAATCACTTCACTCAGTATGACCCTCTTTATGTTGATTCATGTTGCTACAAATGGCTGTATTACATTCTTTTTAATAGTTGGGGAATAGTCCATCGTACGTGTGTACCACATCTTTATCCATTCCTCTGTCCATGGACATTTAGGTTGTTTCAATGTCTTCCTCACTGTAAAGAGTGTTGCAGGGAACATTGGAGTACATGTATCAACATTGGGGTACATGTATCTTTTGGGGCCATGTTTTTCTCTGGATGTATGTCCAGGAATGGGATTGCAAGTTCATTCAGTAGCTGTATTTTTAGTTTTTTAAGGAGCATCCATACTGTTCTCCATAGTGGCAGTACCATTTTACATCCCCAGCAATAGTGCAGGAGAGTTTCCTTCTCTCCACACCTTCTCTAGCATTTGTTGTTTGTGCATTTTTTTATGACAGCCATTCTGACCGGTGTGAGTTGATAGCTCATTTTAGTTTTGATTTGCATTTCTCTAATAATTAGCACTTTTGAACATCTTTTCATGTGCCTATTGCCCATCTGTATTTCCTCTTTGGAGAAATGTCTCTTCAGGTATTGTACCTATTTTTTGAGTGGGTTGTTTGTTTTGATGCTATTAAGTGTCACAAGCTGTTTGTAAATTTTTGAGACTAATCCTTTCTCAGTCACATCATTTATAAATATTTTCTGATAGTTTGTGGGTTGTCTTTTTGTTTTCTTTATTATTTCCTTTCCTGTGCAAGTTTTTGAGTTGAAGGAGGTCCCATTTGTTTATTTATGCTTTTATTTGCATTATTCTGGAAGGTAGATTAAAAAATATTTTGCTTTGTTTTATGTCAGAGAGTGTTCTGCCTATTTTCCTCCAAGAATTTTATAGTGTCCGGTCTAGCATTTATGTCTCTAATCCATTTTGAGCTTATTTTTGTGTATGGAATTAAGGAATGATGTAATTTCATTCTGTTACATGTGGCTGTCCAGTTTTCCCACACCATTTGTTGAAGAGACTGTCTTTCAAACATTGGTCTTGCCTCCTTTTTCATACATTAATTGCATATAGGTGCTTGGGCTTACGGAGAAGGCAGTGGCACCCCACTCCAGTACTTTTGCCTGGAAAATCCCATGGACGGAGCAGCCTGGTAGGCTGCAGTCCATGGGGTCGCTAAGAGTCGGACCCAACTAAGCGACTTCACTTTCACTTTTCACTTTCATGCATTGGAGAAGGGAATGGCAACCCACTCCAGTGTTCTTGCCTGGAGAATCCCAGGGACAGGGGAGCCTGGTGGGCTGCCGTCTATGGGGTCACACAGAGTCAGACATGACTGAAGTGACTTAGCAACAGCAGCAGCTTGGGCTTACATCTGAATTTTTATCCTGTTCCATTGGTCTGTATTTCTGCATTTGCATTTCTCCTTTGCATTACATTTTTTTAGGTTAGATGGGGAAGAAATGGTTAAATAGGGAAGAGGCAAAAGAGCTGGTTTTAATAATTCTAATATTTCCATGTAGTTTTTGGTTCTTTTCTTTTGTGCTTGTCCTTTTTCCTGTTGCTCTTCTTTTTGATATATGTAGTTACCTTTTATTTCAAGCTCCATATTTTCTCTCAAATTTAAGGCCTAGGATAAAGATATTAGTGAGGATTTATCATTTACCTGACAAATGCCCAGGGCTATTACCAATCTAGGAACACTTGCTACTAAGTACACTTTGAAGTTTTCTGGTTTGGGTTATATGAATTCAGGATACTTGTGAGAATACCAGTTTTTGATTACCACATTGGTAAATGTTCCAGGCACATTTACCTCCTTCTACTTAGTACCAAAAAAAAAAAAGAAAACCCACCAGAAAAGCCTTTTTTTGGGGCACTCCCCAAATTCTTAGATTCACTGTTTCTGCTGTTTTTCAGTCACCCAGTCATATCCGACTCTTTGCAACCCCATGGACTGCAGCATGCCAGGCCTCTCTGACCCTCACTGTCTCCCAAAGTTTGCCCAAGTTCATGTCCAGTGCATCGATGATGCCATCCAGCCACCTCATCCTCTCATGCCCTCTTCTTCTGAGATCAGTCTTTCCCAGCATCAGGGTCTTTTCCAGTGAGTCAGTGGTTCACATCATATAACCAAAACACTAGAGTTTCAGCTTCAGCATCAGTCTTTCGAGTGAGTACTCAGGGTTGATTTAACTTAAGATTGACTGGTTTAACCTTGCTATCCACGGGACTCCCAGGAGACTTCTCCAGCACCACGGTTCCCAGGCATCAATTTTTCAGCACTCTACCTTCTTTACAATTCAGCTCTCACTACTGTATGTGAGCACTGGTAAGACCATAGCCTTGACTATACAAACTTTTGTTGACAGAATAAGATCTCTGCTTCTGAACACACTGTCTAGGTTTGTGATAGCTTTACTGCTAAGAAGCAGTCATCTTTTGATTTCATGGCTGCAGTCATCATCCACAGTGACTTTAGAGCCCAAGAAGAGGAAATCTGTTACACTTACATGTTTTCCCTCTCTATTGCCATGAAGTAATGGGTGACATTCCACAGTCTTAGTTTTTTAAATATATACTTTTAGCTGGCTGTTTGACTCTCCTCCTTGCCGTCATCATGAGCCTCTTCAGTTCCTCTTTGCCTTCTGCCATTAGAGAGTGGTATCATCTGTATATCTGAGGTTGTTGGTGATTCTCCCACTGATCTTCATTCCAGCTTGTAACTCATCCAGCCCAGCATGTTTCACGATGTGCTCAGCCTATAGATTAAACAAACAGGGCGACAGCAGACAGCTGTGTCATACTCCTTTCTCAATCTTGAACCAATCAGTTGTTCCATACAGGCTGGTACACGTTGCTTCTTCACCCACATACAAGTTTCTCTGGTGACAGGTAAGATGGTCTGGTATTCCCATTTGTTTAAGAGGTTTCCACAGTTTATTATGATCCTCACAGTCATAAGTTCCTTTGGTTCTTATTCCTTTTCTAAAGCTAGCTGTGACATCTAGAAGTTCCACAAGATATGTTAGGGGAGTGTAATTTCCTCAGTTCTTTCTCTCCACAACAAAGATTTGAAACGGTGGTCCAATGTTACCGCTCCCTTACAGCTCAGAGTTACATTTGGCAAACAAAGGTTAATATACCCTTTGAGGCATGAGGGCAGGCCAACCCGAAAGGAGAGGCCTCAATCTGTCTCAGTTCAGTTGCTCAGTCATGTAGGACTCTATGTGATCCCATGGACCGCAGCACACCAGGCTTCCCTGTCCATCACCAGCTCCAGAGTTTACTCAAACTCATGTCCATTGAATCAGTGATGCCATCCATCCATCTCATCCTCTGTTGTCCCCTTAGTCTCATCCCTTTAATTTTTCCCAGCATCAGGGTCTTTTCAGATGAGTCAGTTCTTCATATCAGGTGGCCAAAGTATTGGAGTTTCAACTTCAACATCAGTTCTTCCAGTGAACATTCAGGACTAATTTCCTTTAAGATGGACTGGTTGGATCTCCTTGCAGTCCAATGGACTCTCAAGTGTCTTCTCCAACACCACAGTTCAAAAGCATCAATTCTTCGGTGCTCAGCTTTCTTTATAGTCCAACTTTTACATCCATACATGACTACTGGAAAAAACATAGCCTTGAATAGACGAACCTTGGTTGGCACTACTTTTTAATATGCTATCTAGGTTGGTCATAACTTTCCTTCCAAGGAGTAAGCGTCTTTTAATTTCATGGCTGCAGTCACTATCTGCACTGATTTTGGAGCCCCAAAATAAAGTCTGCCACTGTTTCCACAGTATCCTCATCTATTTACCATGAAGTGATGGGACTGGATGCCATGATCTTAGTTTTCTGAATGTTGAACTTTAAGCCAACTTTTTCACTCTCCTCCTTCACTTTCAAGAGGCACTTTAGTTCTTCACTTTCTGCCATAAGGGTGGTGTCATCTGCATACCTGAGGTTATTGATATTTCTCCCAGCAATCTTGATTCCAGCTTGTGCTTCTTCCAGCCCAGCATTTCTCATGATGTACTCTGCATGTAAGTTAAATAAGCAGGATGACAATATACAGCCTTGACGTACTCCTTTTCCTATTTGGAACCAGTCTGTTGTTCCATGTCCAGTTGTAACTGTTGCTTCCTATCCTGCATACAGGTTTCTTAACAGGCAGGTCAGGTGGTGTGATCCACACAGTCAAAGGCTTTGGCATAGTCAATAAAGCAGAAATAGATATTTTTCTGGAACTCTCTTGCTCTTTCAATGCTCCAGCGGATGTTGGCAATTTGATCTCTGGTTCCTCTACCCTATCTAAAACCAGCTTGAACATCTGGAAGTTCGCAGTTCACATATTATTGAAGCCTGACTTGGAGAATTTTGAACATTTATTAGCGTGTGATATGAGTGCAATTGTGTGGTATTCTTTTGTCATGGCCTTTCTTAGGGATTGGAATGAAAACATCTTTTCCAGTCCTGTGGCCACTGCTGAGTTTTCCAAATTTGCTGACATATTGAGTGCAGCACTTTCACAGCATCATCTTTTGGATTGAAATAGCTCAACTGGAATTCTGTCACCTCCACTAGCTTTGTTCCTAGTGATGCTTCCTACAGCCCACTGGACTTCATGTTCCAGGATGTCTGGCTTAAGATGAGCCATCACACCATCATGATTATCAGGGTTGTGGAGATCTTTTTTGCACAGTTCTTCTGGGTATCCTTGCGATCTCTTAACATCTTCTGCTTCTGTTAGGTCCATACCATTTCTGTCCTTTAGTGAGCCCATCTTTGCATGAAATGTTCCCTTGGTATCTCAGTTTCCTTGAAGAGATCTCTAGTCTTTCCCATTCTGTTGTTTTCCTCTATTTCTTTGCACTGATCACTGAGGAAGGCGTTCTTATCTCTCCTTTCTATTCTTTGGAACTCTGCATTCAAATGGAAATATCTTTCCTTTTCTCCTTTGCTTTTTGCTTCTCTTCTTTTCACAGCTATTTATAAGGCCTCCTCAGATAGCAATTTTGCTTTTTTGCATTTCTTTTTCTTGGGGATCGTCTTGCTCCCTTTCTCCCCTGAGCCTGCGCTATGCAAATTGGGAAGGAGTTGAGTTTGGTTCACCTCAGGTTTCAGTCTTGTCCTTGGATTGTCTTTTGTTCTGTTTTCACAGGCTTTTTCCTTTCTTTGTCTTGTAGCCACCACCATTTTGGACTCCCTTTTTCTATTCTTAGTGCCTAACGTTCCCCGCTCTCGAGATCGGAGGCCCAATTCTTTGGCAGTAGGAGCATTGAGGTCTCTCTGGCTACTTCCTGCTGATCCTGTACAACAAGGGATGTTGGGCCTCCCCCAAACCCCTGCTAGTCTCAAGCATCAGAGTCCTTATGAGAGTGCCCGTTTAAGGGTGAGTGATAGATACTTTACTCAGCGTCAAGTAGTTCTATATATCCTTGTTGAACTAGCAGTTCACTTTGTAGCTTGTTGACCTGGGAAGAGACAAAATGACTTAAAGAATTTACCTTGATTTGTGGACCTGTTTCCAGGTTCCTATGCATTTCTGTTGTTTGTAACATCAAATTTTACTCTATCACCAGACACATCCACAACTGAGCATCATTTCTGCTTTGGCCCACCTGCTTCATTCTTTTGGGGGCTATTAGTAGTTGTCCTTCACTGTTCCCCAGTAGCATATTGGATACCTTCAGACCCATGGAACTCATCTTTTGGGGTCATATATTGTTGTTTTATGCATTTCTTGAAGTTCTCAGGGCAAGTGACCCATTTGTCTTCGATGGCTATAAACTGCATGGCTCATGGCTTAAAGTTACCGGCAATTCCCTTTGCCATGAAGGAAGTGATCTGTGAAGGGGAGGTATACTGCTAGTTTAACCTTAATCTAGAGGTTAAATTCTTTGAGCCCTCACTTCATGAAAGAACTATTTCTTCTGACCTTTCACATTAGAATTCTGAATTCATGCATTGTAGGTTCAGCAAGTGTTATCAGAGAAAGATAATTTCGGTGTTTCTTCCTTATTTTGGTTTTCTACTTTTAGTTATTTATCATAGTAGTTTTTTTTTACAACTTTATAATGTTTCAGATGCTTTTCGAATATTTTACATATTTTTGGTAGCATTTCAAAGATTTCTGTTACTAATATTGTTTAAAATAGCACATAATCAGAATTTGTATATATCAATTAAATGTAACTTCTTTCCTTGAAGAATGATACGTGTGTGTATATATAAATATAACTGAAATTTTTAAAATTTTCACAGTTTGGACATATTTTACATATTCATCTTTTGTGGTAAATTAATTTCTACTTTTATGTACTTTAGAATCTCTTGGGACTAATTATAAATCTAAACTCATTATTATTCTCATGTTTTTGAAAGAGCTTTTGAATATAGACTTATACAGATAATATATTGGATAGAGTGCTGTTGAAATCACAGATAATTCTGAGAGATTTATTGTTGATGAGAAACTGTTGGATGTGAAGAGAAGAGGATGAACATTATTAAAATATGGATAGAATGGAACCTAAAATATTTTATATATTTGCCTTTCTTTCCGATTGACTTCCTGGATATGAGGTATCAAATTTTTATGCCTGTAATTATTCTTTTAAAATATTACAGAAATCACCCAAATGTATTCAGCTGAATTTTTTCAAAGATTTTTCAAAGATGCAAAGGGAGTTAAATGGAGAAATATCTTTTCAGTAAATGGTGCTAGAGCAGCTGATGTTTATATGTAAAAAGTGAATTTTAACACAGAGCTTATTCCTTTACACTAAAATTAACTCAAAATCGATCCCATAAAATACAAAACTATAAACTTGTAAAAGGAAACATAGAAGAAAGTCTCTATGACCTTTGGTTAAGGGATGACGTTTTTAGATATAACCATGAAGAATGTGATCCCTGGAACGAAAAATTTGGCAAGTTGGATTATATTAAAATTTTTTTCATTCTGTACAAGATAATGGTTAGAAAATCAAAAAGCAAGTCACAGGGCTTCTCTGGTAGTTCGTGGTAAAGAATCTGCTCACCAGTGCAGGGGACATGGGTTCAATCCCTGATCCTGGAATATTCCACATGGCATCACAGCTATTGTGCCAGTGCTCTAGAGCCCACAAGTCAGAACTACTGGGCCCATATCCCTGGAGCCTGTGTTCCATAAAAACAGAATCCACCACAATGGGAACCTCATCCATCACAACTGGAGAGAAGCCAGCGCAGCAATGAAGACCCAGCATAGTCAAAAATAAAATTAAAAAAAAATTTTTTTTAAAGAAGTGTCACAGAGTTAGAGGAAATATTTGCAAATCACATACATGATACATCATTTGTATCCAAAATATACAAATACCTCTTAAAACTCAATAATAGCAAATTAAACAATTGTATTAAAAAGTGGGTTAAAGATCTTAACAGACATCTCACCAAATAAAATATACAGATGGTGAATGAGCATGAGAAAAGACACTCAACGTCATTTGTCATTAAGGCAATGCAAATTAACATACCATTATATAAGCTCTTCCATTGACAGCTCAGTTGGTAAAGAATCCACCTATAATGCAGGAGAGCCTGGTTTGATATCTGGGTTGGGAAGATCCCTGGAGCAGGGATAGGCTACCCCCTCCAGTATTCGTGGGCTTCCCTTGTGGCTCAGCTGGTAAAAAATCCACCTGCAATGCAGTAGACCTGAGTTCGATCCCTGGGTTGGGAAGATCCCCTGGAGAAGGAAAAGGCTACCCACTCCAGTATTCTGGCCTGGAGAATTCCATGGACGGTACAGTCCTTGGGATCGCAAGGAGTCGGACACGACTGAGTGACTTTCACTATATAAGCCATTAGAAAGTCTAAATTCAAGAAAAGCCTATAAAATCAATTATTGCCAAGAATGTGAAGAAAAAGAATTCAGTACTGGTGGGAATACAAAGTGGCAAAGTCATTTTGGAAGACAGCTAAGCGTTTCTTTTAAAACCAAACACAGCCTTACTATAAATCCAGCAATCATGCTCTTAGATATTTACCTAACTGATTTGAAACTTAATGTGCATACAAACACCTGAATGTAGCAAATCTGGGTCTTGTGTCTCCTGCTTTGTCAGCTGTGTTCTTTACCAGCTAAGCCACTAGGGAAGCCCTTCATAATAATTATAATTGCTAAAACTGGAAACAACCAATATGTCTTTGAGAAGATGAAATGGATAAACTGTGGTGTATCCATACAATGAATCCTTCTTGATGAGAAGGAAGTGAGTTCCCATGACACGCAAAAACAGAGAAATCTTAATGGGTATTATTGAGTGAAAGACCAGTTTTAAAAGCCTTCATAATGTGTTAATTGTTTATGTGACATTCTGGAAAAGGCAAACTGTGAAGATGGTAAACATATCAGCATCAGGGTTTTGGGGAAGAATTATGGTTGAATAGGGGATGAAGCTATTCTGTATGATAATGTAGTAGTGGATATGTGGCTATTATGCATTTTTCAAAGCCCCTAGAACTTTATAGCACAAAGAATAAAAATCAGTGCATGACAATTAAAAATAATACATATCAGGTCATCCCAGGATGAATGCAGACTATTACAAAAGGATAAAGGATCTAACTGTATTTTTTAAAAAAATACATGAAATAAACTTACTGCTGGGTATTTCATGTATTTTTTTTTTCATGCATTTTTAAAAAAAAATTTTTTTTGGCTTCCCAGTTAGCTCTGTGGTAAAGAATCTGCCTGTAGTGCTGGAGACCTGGGTTTGATCCCTGGCTTGGGAAGATCCCCTGCAGAGGAGAATGGCAACCCATTCCATTCTTCTTCCCTGGAGAATTCCTTGGACAGAGGAGCCTTGCAGGCTACAGTCCCTCGGGTTGCAGAGAGTGGGAAATGACTGACTAATACTTTCACTTTCAGCCTTGCTGAATTGATGTGGGAAAACAGTGTTCTTAATAACTGAAGAAGTGAGTGAATGCTCATAACTAATGACAAAAGGAAACTCTATGTGATAAATAAGAGGTATCTACTATATAGCACAGAGAACTATATTTAGTATCTTGCAGTAAAATATAACAGAAAAGAATGCAGGCATTTCAGTAACTGAAATCACTTTGATGTACACCCAGAAGTAACACAATATCATAAATCAACTATACTTCAGTTTTTTAAATAAATGAACTGTATGTAAGCACTGTACTCTAAATAGCAAGTTGTTTCCCATGGGAGTGTCAGTTACCAATTCTGAGGTATGCTTGGGTTGGAAAATTAAGTAAATATATGATTAATGGTGGGAACTGGGTTTTTTGCCATTGAAGGAAGAGATTATGGATAAGCCAGGGGAGGACATTAGAATAATACATTTGGTAATTCTGTTGACAGTATCAGTATAACTTGTATAGCATTATATATATTTATGTTATTACATATGAAAATATTTATTGGTATGTTTGTAAGGTGGTGGTTTAGTCACTAAGCTGTATCTGACTTTTGTGACCCTGTGGACTGAGCTTCCCTGATGACTCAGTGGGTAAAGAATCTGCCTGCAATGCTGGAGACACAGGATACGCAGGTTCGATCCCTAGGTCGGGAATATCCGTTGGAGAAAGAAATGGCAGCTCACTCCAATACTCTTGCCTGGAAAACCCCATGGACAGACGAGCCTGACGGGCTAATTCCAAAGGGTCACAGAGTCAGATATGACTAAGCATGCAGGCAGGGACTGTAGCCCACCAGGCTCCTATGTCCATGGGATTTCCTAGGCAAGAACGCTGGAGTGGGTTGCCATTTCCTTCTGCAGGCCGTCTTCCAGAACGCAGGTCTCCTGTGCTGCAGGCGGTTTCCTGCATTGCAGGCAGATTCTTGAAGGGCTGAGCCACTAGGGAAGCCCCACGTAAGTGTTTCCTTGTTGTTTCAGCTGAGAGGGCTTAGGGGAAATGACATTCTACTAATAGTGAGCCAGTGCCAATGGACTTACCTAGACCAAATCTTGGGCTTCAGTTCTATTCTCCAGTAAGAAAGCTAAGCAGAAATCCGAAGTGTTCTCATCATAAGGAGGTTTTTCTTTTTATTGTAGCTATATGAGATGATGGATGTTAACTAAACCTATTGTAATCATTTCATTCTGTATATATGTCAAACCATCATGCTATATGTGATAAAATTACATGCAGTGATGTATGTTAATTATTTTTCAATAAAATAATGTTAGAAAATAGTAATGTTATCAATATTGGCTTGTTAAGTTGTTTCAGATATGTCATACTAATGTCACATTCTAGCAATAGAAGAAACTGATTGTGGTATGTATGACAACCTGTGTACTGTGTTCATAACTTTTCTGTCAACCTAAACTATCCTGAAATAAAATGTATATTTTAAGAAAATACTGGGGAATTCACTTTAAGAAAAACTTTTTGAGACTCTTAGTAAAACCAGTTAGTTTTTTTTCTCTTTGATCATATACCTAAGTTTGATAAAATAGAAAAAGGACCTTTTAGACAAAGATAAGTTGAGAAAGTTTTAATGGCCCATAAAAATTTTATAAGAGGGATTTCACAAAACTGTGCTTGAGAGTATTTAGGACTTTCTATTGATAAAGCTTTGAAACACAGGTTAAACAAACAGGACTTGGTTATTTACATGAAGTTTGATAAGAAACTGCCAGATAATCCTACATAATCTCAAATATTTGAATCTTAAATTATATTATGTAGTTGGAGTGAAATATGTAGCATTTTCTGTAAATTGGATAGTTGGTAAATAAAAATTTTCACCTTTTATGGATTAATCTAATGTGCAGATTCCCTTGTGTTTTTTCTTTGCCATTTAGACATGACAGGGGTTATCTTTAAACAATACAGTTTCACTCACAGCTTGATTTATTAGGATTAGAAAGAGTTCAGCCTTTTCTTTTCTCAATTTTAAAGTTCAGTCTTTGCTTTTCTGTACCACATTATGAAGGGTGAATCTTCTCTGGAGCTATTCTTTACTGTCACAATTTTATTTCTCTGTTTATTTTTCTAAGAAGAAAAATCTTTGGTATTTTTTCTGCAATGGATAATTTGGACTTTTTTGATTTCTCAAATTCCTATAATAACATCCTGAGAAGCTAGGACCTATCTCTACAGAAGTACATAGAGCCAAATTTTCATATAGTTTCAAAAGGTTCATAGATACTTAAGAATCCATGTGCTGCGGATCAAGGAAGCCTGTCTGTCTAGAATTACGTTAGCAATAGTAATAGAGCCTCAGGTAACAGACAGGCATTTTAAAAATGTTTATTTTCCTCACTTTTCTTTATTCTAATTCTTGTCTATATGAACAGCACTAGCACTGAAGATGAAGTTATTATAATATTGTTGAAGATTTGGTGAAAATAGTTTAAAATATTATAGCTCTGGGACGTTGCTTTGCTTTGGCCCTGTGCTATACTAGCATGGCTCAAACAAGCTCAAAAATTTCAAATTCTAGTATTTTAGTAAAATTATCTGTTCTCGATATGGATGAAATATGCTATATTCAGTTTTGAAAGACTTGGTTCTCATCATATCATATGCCAATATGTGATTTTTCTTTTTGAGCATTTATTTTGATGTTTCCCTTACCTTCTATATTTACAGAGGAAGAAGTATATTAACTTTTTTTTTTCTTAACAAAGAATGTTACAAAGTACAGCCTGCCATCTAGAGACAGAGTGTCACTGGAGACATCACAACAAGTTTTATTTTTATGCAATTTAAGATTTATGTTTCTGAAACTACGTATTTATTTATAATAACTTGTGAGTTAATTTTTTGCATGTTTTCATATATTACTTAGACCAAATACATCCTAAGATTTTTATAATTAAGTTTGAAATGCTTATTGAAAGGAAAGTAAAGTATCTATTTCTACCTTTTCCCCACTCCCTTCTCTTAAATCTTGAGGAAGACTTTTACATCAGGTCACTGGATTCCTAGGTTTCTGTTACATTCTACATTTTTGGTATGCAGATGTTCCTTTAGTGACTCCTTAGTTTTCATAGCCTCAGCATTATTTCCCCTCTTTGGACTCAGATTTTCTCTACTAAATTTAATCATGTTTATGTTCAATTTTTCTCATTTAATTAATTTATTTTTGGCTACACTGGTTCTTTGTTGCTGTGAACAGGCTTTCTCTAGTTGTGCGGAGTGGGGGCTACTTTCTATTTGCAGTGTGTGGGCTTCTTATAGTGGCTTCTCTTGTTGTGGAGCACAGGCTTCAGTAGTTCTCCAGCCCTAGAGTGTGTGCTCAGTAGTTGCAGCACACAGGTTTAGTTACCCTGAGACAGTGGAATTGTCCTGGACCAGGGATGGAACCTGTGTCCCCTGCATTGGCAGGCAGATTCTTAACTACTGGACTACCACAGAAGTTCTTTCTCCATTTTATTTTGATTTATAGTCTGCTGCACATTAGGTAAAATAAAATGAGACAAAAAATACAAGGCAACCAAACCATCCTGTTACATACTTGGATTCTCTGGTCCCTCATCAGATTAAATTTTATTTATTTAGACTCTGTAATACACTCTGCAAAGAAACAGTCTTAAAATTAAAAGTTTTAAAATACATAGACCAGTTACTTAGAAAACTTACGGGGTTGGAAGGCTCTCTGTTAAGTGCTCCCAGGCAATGTTAGCCTCCTACACCCATGAAATCCCAACTCCCAGGTTAATTTTGAGCTAACTGTAATGTTACTATGTCATAAATGTTACAAATATTTTGTTATTTTTAGATAGATTGTTTTTCATTCTTCATTTCTACCTGCTTCTGTATCTTGTTGGAACCAGACAGAGAACGCTAGTGTTCCTGTCTGTCTGGTATCATAAAATAAGTGGAGCGATAGAATTGAAAAGATTGAAGAAGATGAGATGAGATGTTCTTTAAGACATGAGCTCATACATATAAGAATAAGACAGTTTGCTGGTTCCTGCTTGACTTCTCTAAGAATGAATTCTTTATGGCCATAGCTTACCCCTGTGACAGGTTCTAGGCTTTTGGGGCACAGATGTTTACTGCTGTTGTATTTGATCAGCTCCACTCTGGACGTGGAAGCTAAAGGTCTGGGTGATGGGAAAGTTGCTGGGATGACTTTCCACAATTGTGGAATAAAAGAGGTGACTGATCTCATTTTCCAAAGATCATTAACCTGGCAACATGCACAAGTATGAATCTGGAGTCCAGTAGAAGTCAGGTAAGAAATTAGAGCTCTTAGCTTGCCTCCGAAATTGCAGAATAATCTATCCAGAAATGAATGCTTAAAGTAAGAGAGTATAATACTAACTGAATACCTTATATCCTGCAGATACTGTGCTAAGTACTTTACATTTATTGTCTCTTATATTTCCCGTCCTTAGTTTAACAATTCTTTTAAGTTCGTTTAATAGTCACAGGTTTTTGTTGGAATCTTTAGGATTTTCTCTATACATAAGATCATGTCATTTGCAAACAGTGATAGTTCTACTTCTCCCTTTTCAGTTTCCCTTTTCAGTTTGGATGCCTTTTGTGTGTTTATTTTTGATTAATTGTTCAGACTAGGATTTTCAGTACTATGTTAAATAAAAATGACAATAATGGGCCTTGTTGTCTGGTTCCTAATCTTAGAGAAAAGGCTTCAGCTGTGCACTATGAACTATTATGGTAGCTGTCATGCATTCATGCATGCTAAGTCGCTTCAGTCACCTCCGATTCTGTGCAACCCTACAGACTGTAGCCCGCCAGGCTTCTCTTTCTGTGGGGATTCTTTAGGCAAGGATACTGGAGTGGGTTGCCATGCCCTACCCCAGAGGATCTTACCCACCCAGGCACGGAACCTGCCTCTCTTATATCTCCTGTATTGGTAGGCAGATTCTTTACTACTAGTGCCACCTGGAAAGCCCATAGGCTTGTCATGTATGGCTTATACTGTGTTGCAATAAGCTCCCTCTATAACTGCTAAGTTGAAAATATTTATCATTTCAGTTCAGTTTCAGTTCAGTCGCTCAGTCGTGTCCGACTCTTTGTGACCCCATGAACTGCAGCACAGCCAGGCCTCCCTGCCCATCACCAACTCCCAGAGTTTACTCAAACTCATGTCCATCGAGTCGGTGATGCCATCCAGCCATCTCATCCTCTGTCATCCCCTTCGTCTCCTGCCCTTAATCCCTCCCAGCATCAGGGTCTTTTCCAATGAGTCAACTCTTCACATCAGGTGGCCAAAGTACCTGAGTTTCAGCTTCAGCATCAGTCCATCCAATGAACACCCAGGACTCATCTCCTTTAGGATGGACTGGTTGAATCTCCTTGCAATCCAACGGACTCTCAAGAGTCTTCTCCAACACCACAATTCAAAAGCATCAATTTTTCGGCACTCAGCTTTCTTCACAGCCCAACTCTCATATCCATACATGACCACTGGAAAAACCATAGCCTTGACTAGACGGACCTTTGTTGGCAAAGTAATGTCTCTGCTTTTTAATATGCTGTCTAGTTTGGTCATAACTTTCCTTCCAAAGAAATTTATCATTTATGGATCTTTAATTTTGTATGTATTTATTTATTCATTTATTTACCTGTGCCAGGTCTTAATTGCAGCATGCAGGGTCTCTGATTTTCCTTGTTGTTTGATGATTTTTACATCTGTGTTCATCAGGGATACTGCCCTGCAGTTTTCTCTTTGTGGCATCTTTGTCTGATTTTAGTATGAGGATAATGCTGATCTTGTAAAATGTGTTTGAAAGAGTTCCCTTCCCCCTGCCCCCAGTTCTGGTTTTTGGAAAAGTTTCAGGTTTGGCATTAATACTTCTTTGAATATTTGATAGAATTCACCAGTGAAGCATTAGGTTTTGGATTTTGTTTGTTGGGAGAGCTTTGATTACTTGTTTCTCTTTAGTAATCTATCTACTCAGATTTTCTATTTTGTCTTGATTGACTATTTAGATAGGTTATTTCTAGATATTTATCCATTTCTGCTAGGTTGTCCAGTTTGTTGGCATATCTTTGATTATAGTAGTTTCTTATGATCCTTGGTGTTTCTGTAAAATCAGATAGAACACCTTTTTCATTTCTTTTTTTAAGTTTGAGTCCTCTGTCTTTTTTCCCCTTTTTGGTGAGTCTAGCCAAAACACTTCTCAGTTTCATTTTTCAAAGATTCACCTCTTCATTTCATTAATCTTGCTTACTCTCCTTCTAGTTTCTGTTTATTACTGCCCCAATCTTTATTTCCTTCCATCTACTAACTTTTGGCTTCATTTCTTTCTACTCTTTCTAATTCATTTAGGTATAAAGTTAGATTGTTTTCTTGTTTCTTGAGGTAAGCATTTATCTCAGTAACCTTCCCACCTAAAACTGCTTTTGCTGTATCTCATAAATTTTGACATTTTGCATATCTATTTTCACTTGCCTCAAGGCATTTTTTATTTCTTTAAATTTCTTTGACCCAGTATTTATTTAATATCATATATGGTTTAATCTCTGCTAATTGTAAATTTTCCAATTTTCTACATGTAACTAATTTCTACTTTATACCACTGTGGTCATGAGGTATGCTTAATATAATTTCAATCCTCTTAAGTTTTCTTGTAATTTTATTTTATATTAGAGCATAGTTGTTAACAATATTGTATTAGTTTCAGGTATACATAAAAGTGATTAGGTTATGTATATTGTTCATGTAGCTATACTTTCTCATTGAATGTATGTGTTAGCTGCTCAATCATGTCTGACTCTTTGCGACTCCATGTAGCCCACCAGGCTCCTCTGTCCATGGCTTATGGCGTTTTCCTCCTTCTCCAGGGGATCTTCGTGATCCAGGGATCAAACCTGGGTCTCCTGCATTGCAGGCAGATTTTTTACTGTCTGAACCCCCAGGGAAGCACATACTTTTTCAAGTTCTTTCCCATTTAGATTTTTACAGAATATTGAGCAGTGTTCCCAGTGCTATGCAGTAGGTCTTTGTTAACTATCTGTTTTAAATATAGCAGTGTGTACATGTCAGTCCCAAACTCCCATTCTGTCCCTCTCCCACCCTTCCCTGCTGGGAGCCAGAAGGTCATTCTCTTAAGTCTGTGAGTCTGTTTCTGTTTTTTAGATAAGTTCATTTGTATCCTATTTTTTTAGATTCAGAATACAATATTATTTGATATTTGTCTTTCTCTGTCTGACTTCTCTTATCTGATAATCTCCACATCTGTCCATGTTGTGGCAAATGGTATTATTTCATTCTTGTTAATGACTGAATAATTCATGTTTTGGTACCACATCTTCTTTATCTCTTCATCTGGCAGTGGGCACTTAGGTTGTTTTATGTCTTGGCTATTGTTAACAGCACTGCTATGAATGTTGGCATGCCAGTATACTTTCAAACTATGTTTTTCTCCAGATACATGCCCAGGATTGGAATTTCTGGATCATATGGTAGGTCTTAAGGAACAAAGTCTTAAGGTAGGTCGTAAGGATCATCTGGTAGTCTTTAGTTTCTTAAGGAACCTCTGTACAGTTCTGCATAGTGGCTGTACCAATTTGCCTTCCCACCAATGCTGTAGGAGGGTTCCCTTTTTTCCACACCCTCTCTAACATTCACTGTAGGTTTTTGAGGATGGCAGTTCTCACTGGTATGAGGTGATTTCTCACTGTAGTTTTCATTTGCATTTTTCTAATAAGTAGAAATGTTGAACATCACTTCGTGTGCCTGTTGGTGAACTGTTTTTTGGACAAAGAAATGCCTGGTTAGGTCTTCTGCCCAGTCTTTGATTGGGTTCCTTGGTTTTGTTTTAATACTGAACCACAAGAGCTGTTTTGTGAATTTTGGAGACTAATCCATTGTTAGTTGAATCCTGTGCAAATATTTTCTTCCGTTCTCTTGTTTGACTTTCTGTTGTGTTTATGGTTTCCTTTGCTGTGCAAAAGCTTTTGAGTTTAATTAGGTCCCATTTGGTTTTTTGTTTGTTTATTTTCCATTACTCTAGGAAACGGATTGGAAAAGATACTGCTGTGATTTATGTCAAAGAGTGTTCTGCCTATGTTTCCTCTAGCAGTTTTATACTATTTGGTCTTACATTTAGATCTCTAATCAGTTTTGATTTTTTGTATGGTATTAAGAGAATGCTCTAATTTTATTCTTTTACGTGTAACTTTGTGATTTTCCCAGCTCCACTTATTGAAGAGACTGTCTTCTCTCCATTGTGCGTTCCTCTCTGTTTTGTCATAGATTATGTGACCGTAGGTGCATGAGTTTAGCCTTTCTATCCTGTTCCATTGGTTTCTATTTGTGTTTTTGTGCCTGTACCATACTGTTTTGATACTGACTTTAGCTTTATAGTATAGCCTTGAGGGAGGGCGCGTGATTCCTCCAGGTCCGTTTTTGTTTTTCAAGATTGATTAGGCTTCAGGATCTTTTGTGTCTTCATGCAAATTTAAGATTTTTTGTTCTTGTTGTTATATTAATAGTTCTGTGGAAAATGCCATTGGTAATTTGATAGGCATTGCATTAAATAGATTGGCTTTGGTCATTTTGACAATATTGAGTCTTACAGTCCAAGAATATTGTATATCTTTCCCATGTGTTTCTGTCATTTTTAATTTCTATCTTCAGTGTCTCATAGTTTTCTGCGTACATGTCTTTTGTTTCCTTAAGGGAGTTTTTTCCTACATATTTTATTTTTTTTGATGTGATGATAAATGGTATTGTTTATTATTTAAAATTTTTTGAAATCAAATTTTATTCCGTTATTGAAAATCATTTATTTTTGGCTGTGCTAGGTGTTCGTTTCAATGTGTGGGTTTTCTCTAGTTGCAATGAGTGGAGGCTGTTCTTTGTTGCAGTGTACAGCCTTCCCACTGCAGTGGCTTCTTGTTGCAGAGCATTCGTTCTAGGTGCGTAGGCTTCTGTGGCTGCAGTGCAGAGGTTCACTGGTTGTGACACACAGGCCCTAGAGTGGACGGGCTTCAGTAGTTGCTGTGCTTGGTCATAGTAGTTGTACCTTGCAGAATCAAGCGTGGTGCACGAACTTAGTTGCCCCTCAGTATACGGGGTCTTCCTGGACCAGAGATCAAATCCATATCCTCTGCGTTGGCCCATAGACTCCAACCACTGGACTACCAGAGTAGTCTGGGATTGTTTCTTTAATTTATCTTTTGTTGTTAGCATACGGAAATGCAACAAATTTCTGTGTATTGATTTTGTATGCTACAGCTTTACCAAATTCGTTGATGAACTCTAGTAGATTTCTGGTAGCATCTTTAGAATTTTCTATGTATAAGTTCAGTTCAGTTGCTCAGTCGTGTCTGACTCTTGGCGACCCCATGAATCGCAGCATACCAGGCCTCCCAGTCCATCACCAGCTCCCGGAGTTTACTCAAACTCATGTCCATCAAGTCAGCGATGCCATCCAGCCATCTCATCCTCTGTTGTCCCCTTCTCCTCCTGCCCCCAATCTCTCCCAGCATCAGGGTCTTTTCCAATGAGTCAACTCTTCACATCAGGTGGCCAAGTATTGGAGTTCAGCTTCAGCATCAGTCCTTCCAATGAACACCCAGGACTCATCTCCTTTAGGATGGACTGGTTGGATCTTGCAGTCCAAGGGACTCTCAAGAGTCTTTTCCAACACCACAGTTCAAAAGCATCAATTCAATGCTCAGATTTCTTCACAGTCCAACTTTCACATCCATACATGACCACTGGAAAAACCATAGCCTTGACTAGACGGACCTTTGTTGGCAAAGTAATGTCTCTGCTTTTAAATATGCTGTCTAAGTTGGTCATAACTTTCCTTCCAAGGAGTAAGCGTCTTTTAATTTCATGGCTGCAATCACCATCTGCAGTGATTTTAAAGCCCCGAAAAATAAAAGTCTGACACTGTTTCCAGTGTTTGCCCATCTATTTCCATGAAGTGATGGGACAGGATGCCATGATCTTAGTTTTCTGAATGTTGAGCTTTAAGCCAACTTTTTCACTCTCTTCTTTCCCTTTCAGCAAGAAGCTTTTTTTAGTTCCTCTTCACTTTCTGCCATAAGGGTGGTGTCATCGGCATATCTGAGGTTATTGATATTTCTCCTGGCAATCTTGATTCCAGCTTGTGATTCCTCTAGCCCAGCGTTTCTCATGATGTATTCTGCATATAAGTTAAATAAGCAGAGTGACAATATACAGCCTTGACGTACTCCTTTTACTATTTGGAAGCACTCTGTGGTTCTGTGTCTAGTTCTAACTGTTGCTTCCTGACCTGCATACAGATTTCTCAAGAGGCAGGTCAAGTGGTCTGGTATTCCCATCTCTTTCAGAATTTTCCAGTTTATTGTGATCCACACAGTCAAAGGTTTTGGCATAGTCAATAAAGCAGAAATAGATTTTTTTCTGGAACTCTCTTGCTTTTTCTATGTATAGTCAGTATCATTTCACTTGCAAACTTTTTTTTTTAATTTGTTTACTCGTTTATTTATTTTTGGCTACATTGGATCTTCACTGCTTCCCATAGGCTTTCTGTAGTTGGGATGAGCAGGTGCTCTTCCGGTTGTGGTGCACGGGCTTTTCATTGTGGTGGCTTCTCTAGTTGTGAAGCACAGGCTCTAGAGCATGCAGGCTTCAGTAGTTGTGCTACTTGGGCCCAGGAATTGTGCATGGGCTTAGTTGTCCCATGGCCTCGGTTGTCCTCAAACCGAAGATCATACCCTTGTTCCTTGCCTTGGCTGGTGAATTCTTAACCACTGGACCACCAGGGAAGTTCAGACAGAATTTTAAGTCTTCTTTTCCAATCTGGATTCTGTTTATTTATTTTTTTCTTCTCTGATTGCCCTGGCTAGGACTGCCAAAACTATCCTGAATTAAAATGGTGAGAGTGGACAGCCTTTCGCATTTCTGATCTTACATGAAATGCTCTCAGATTTTCACCATTGAGTATGATGTTATCTGTTGATTTATCATAGAAGGGCTTTTTATATTGATGTATGATCCCTCTTTGCCCATTTTGTGGAGAGGTTTTTTTTTTAATTATAAATGGGTGTTGAAGTTTGTCAGAAGCTTTTTTGAATCTATTGAGATAATCATGTGCTTTTTATTCAATTTGTTTATGTGTATCCCATTGATTGGTTTGTGGAGATACTGAAAATTCTTTGCATTCCTAAGGTAAATTGCAGTTGATCATTAGTGCATGATCCTTTTAATGTGGCATTTGTTGGATTTGGATTGCTAGCATTTTGTTGATGATTTTTGTGTCTACATTCATCACTGATACTGGCCTGTGGTTTTCTTTTTTGTGTGTGTGATATCTTTGTAATGTTTGGTATCAGGGTGATAATGGCTTCATAGAATGGTTTCAGCATATTCCTTCCTCTGCAGTTCTTTTTAAAGAATCATTTCAGAAGGAAAGGTGTTAACTATTCTCTAAGTGATAAGCTTTTCTTGTGAAGCTTCGTGTCTTGGGCTTTTGTTTCTTTGGAATTTTTTAAATCATAGCTTCAATTTCAGTGCTTGTGATTGCTCAGTTCACATTTTCTGTTTCTTCCTGATTCACTCTTGGGAGACAGTATGTATGCTTTTAGCATTTGCCCATTTCTGCCATTTTTTCCATTTTATTGGCATATAGTTGCTTGTAGTAGTCTCTTATGACCCTTTGTATTTCTGTAGTGTATATTGTAGCTTTTCCGTTTACATTTGCAATTTGATCCCTCTTTTTTTGATGAGTTTGCTAAAGTTTTATTGATTTTTTTAAAAAATCTTTTTAGAAAGCAGCTTTTAGCTTTATTGATATTTTCTATTGTTTTCTTTGTTTCTGTTTCATTTATTCTGCTTTGATCTTTATGATTTCTTTCCTTCTACTAACATTTTTTTTCTTTCTCTAGTTGCTTCAGGTGTAACATTAGGATGTTTATTTGTGGTTTTCATATTTCTTGTGGTAAGGTTGTTTTCCCTCTTAGAACAGCTTTTATGGTGCCCCATAGGTTTTAGATATTTGTGTTTTCATCATTTGTCCTCTAGATATTTTTTGACTTCTTTTTTTGATTTTTCACAGCTTCATGATTATTATGCTGTGTTCAGTTGCACAGTCATGTCCAACTCTTTTCAACCCCATGAACTGAAACCCAATAGACTACTCTGCCCAGGATATTTTCCAGGCAAGAATAGTTGAGTGGTTTGCCATTTCTTACTTCAGGGACTCTTCCTGACCCTGGGATTGAACCCATGTCTCTTGTGTCTCCTTCATTGGCGGGCGGATTCTTTAGCACTAGCGCCACCTAGGATCCATGTTTAGTAGCATATTTTGCCTCCATGTGTTTGTGTTTTTTATAGTTTTTGTTATCCTTGATTTCTAATCTCATGAGCATTGTGGTCAGAAAAAATACTGGATATAATGTCAATTTTCTTAAATTTACCAAGGATCATTTTGTGGCCCAGCATGTGATGAGTCCTAGAAAATATTCCATGAGCACTTGAGAAGACTGTTTTTCTGTGGCTTTTGTATTGTATGCTCCATAAATATCAGTGAAGACAGTCTGGTCTAACATGTCATTTAAGGCCTGTGTTTCCTTATTGATCTTCTGTCTGGATGATCTGTGCATTGATGAAAGTGGGGTCCTAACCCACTGTAATTGAGGTTTTTGATGCCAGTTTTTCCTTTCATGGCTCCTAATGGCTGTGTTATATGTTGGGGTGTCCTTGTGCTGGATGCGTGTGTATCTGTAGTTGTGATGTGTTCTTGTTGAGCTTATCCCTGATCATTATGTAGTGTTTGTCTCTTGTAATAGTCTTTACTTTAAGATGTGCTTTGTCTGATATGAGTGTTGCTATTCCAGCTTTCTTTTGATTTCCGTTTGCATGAAATACTTTTTTCCATCCCTCACTTTCAGACTGTATATGTCCCTAGATTTGAAGTGTGTCTTTTGTAGACAGTATATGTACAAGATTTGATTTTTTATCTATTCATCCAGTCTCTGTCTTTTTGTTGAAGCATTTAATCCATTTACATTTAAGGTAGTTATCTCAATGTATGTTACTATTGCCATTTTGTTGATTGTTTTGGATTTGTTTTTGTAGGTCTTTTTTTTTCCCTTCTTGTTTTGTTCTCTTCTTATTTGATGGTTAACTTTAGTGTTGTGTTTGGATATCTGCATGTGTGTGTGTGTGTGTGTGTGTTTATATATTGTAGAGTTTCTATTTGTCATTATTGTGAGGGTTTGTTTTAGGTTTTTCTTATTTGTAGCATTTTTAAAATTTTTATTGAATTTTGCATAGCATTCTTTCTGTTTTACGTTTTGATTTTTTTTTTGGCCATGAGAAGTGTATGATCTTAGCTCCTTGATCAGAGATCCAACATGCATCCCATGCATTGGAAGGCAGAGTCCTAATTACTGGACTTCTTGGGGAAGGCCCAAGGATGGAATGGGGGATATTTTTGTTTTTGCCCTGCTGCTCAACATGTGGGGATCCTAGCTCCATGACCAGGAATCAAATCCGTGTCCCCTGCTTTGGGTTCATGTTGTCTTAAACACTGGACCACCAGGGAAGTTCCTGTGAGGATTTGATATAGCAGTCTATAAGAAGAATATTCTAAGTTGCTGCTTTTTAAATTCAGTTGCGTTTCTGCATTTGTTGCTCTCCTCTTCTCACAGTTGCTGGTTTTGATATCCTATGTGTATACAGATGAATTCCTACCTTTATTTTATATTTGGCTTTACCAGTGAATTTTTCCATTCATAGTAGTGGTCTTGTTTCTAGTAGTGGTCTTTTATTTTTCACTTAGGAAAGTTCCCATCACTTTTGTTGCAGAGGTGGTTTCATGATGCTGAATTCTCTTAGTTTTTGCTTGTCTGTAAAGTTTTTTATTTTTATTTTTTGTTGAATCTGAATGAGAGCCTTGCAAGATGGGAAATTCTTGGTTGTAGGTTTTACCTATTCATCACTTTAAATGTATCATTCCACTCCCTTCTTGCCTGCAGAGTTTCTACTAAGAAATCAGCTGATACCCTTATGGGAGGGATATCCCTTATATGTTGCTTCTTGCTTTGCTTATGTTTTTTAAAAAATATTTTTTTCTGTCTTTAATTTTTGTCTGTTTGATTACTGTGTCTCAGTATATTCCTTTTTGGGTTTATCCTGCCTGGAACCTGCTGCACTTCCTGAACTCAGATGGCTGTTTATGTTCCCATGTTAAGGAAGTTTTCATGGATCTCTTCAAATATTCTCTTAGGTCCTCACTCTCTCTTCTTCTGGGACTCCTGTAATGAAAATTAGTGCATTTAATGTTGTCCCAGAGGTTCTGAGGCTGTTTTCATTCTTTTTTTTTTTATTTATTCTGTTCTGCAGATGTGATTTCCACCATCCTTTTCTTGCAGCTTATTTATCTGTTCTTCTGACTCAATTATTCTGCTATTGATTTCTTCTGTTGTCTTTTTTATTTCATTTATTGTATTGTTCCTCTCTTTTTGCTCTGTAGTTCTATTCATTTATTGTATTGTTCCTCTCTTTTTGCTCTGTAGTTCTATCAGGTTTTTGTTAAACATTTCTTGCATTTTGTTAATCTTTGCCTCCATTTTTTTCTCCCCCCCTGAAATCTTGCATCTTCTTCACTCTCTTTACTCTGTATTCTTTCTCCAGTAGATTGCCTATTTGGACTTCACTTCATTACTTTTCTGAGATTTTGTCATGTTCTTAGTCGGCAGTATATTCCTCTTCCATCTCGTTTTGTCTTACGTTATTTGATTACAGTTTCTGTTTCACAGGCTGCAGGACTGTAGTTTCTTTCCCTCTCGGTTTTCTCCCTTTCTGCTGGAGGAGGCTGTCTGAGAGGCTTGTGCAGGCTTCTTTGTGGGAGAGTGCACTCCTGCTCTCACTGGTGGATGGGGCTGGGTCTTGTTCTTCTCGTGGGCAGCACTGCGCTGCCTAAGCAGCCTGTCTTTTGTTGGGTGGGGCTCTGCTGGCTGTGTGGCCTGAGGCCTTCCAGCACTGGAACCTACAGGCTGTTGGGTTAGGCTGGGTCTTGGGGAGGAAATGATGGTTTCCAGGAGGGCTCATACATTGAAAATTCACCACAACTGCCAGTGTGTTTATCCCTGCACTCAGCAACAGCCACCCCACCATGCCACCTCTGCATAAGACCATCTAGTTCTAAAAGGTAGGTCCAGCCCAGACTCTTATGTGGTCACTGCTTTTTTTCCCTATGTGCCATTGTGTGTGGGACCTTGTGTGCACTCTCCAAGAGTGGAGTTTGTTTTCTACATTCCTGTGAAATTTCTGTGATCTAACCCCACTGACCTTCAAGGCCAGATTCTGCAGGGGCCCTTCCCCTTGTTGCCAGGCCCCAAACCTTGGAAGTTTGACCTGGGCCCAGGCCTTTCACTACCATGGGAAAACTTCTGTGGGTATCATTATTTGCCAGTTTGTGGCTCATCAATCTGGCAAGTATGGGATTTTATTTTGTTGTAACTCCACCCCTCCTACTGTGTCATTGTCATTTCTTCTTTTTATTTGAATCTAAGGTATGTTTTTTGGTAGCTTCCAGCATGCCCACCCCCTCCACCATGGTTATTCAGGATTTAGTTGTGATTATAGTGTTTTTGTCAGAGAGGGTGAGGTCATGTCCATCTACTATGCCAACTTTCCAGACAACATTGTGCTATGTACTTAGTCGCTCAGTCGTGTACAACTCTTTGTGACCCCATGGACTATAGTCAGCCAGGCTCCTCTGTCCATGGGGATTCTCCAGGCAAGAATACTGGAGAGGGTTGCCATGCCCTACTCCAGGGGATCTTCCCAACCCAGGTCTCCTGCATTTCAGGTGGATTCTTTACCATCTGAGCCAACAGGGAAGCCCATCTACTCTGCCAACTTTCCAGACAACATTAGTCATCTTGAATTTATTAGAACTTGTTTTATGGCCTAACATACGATCTAAGAATATGTTCCCTGTGCACTAAATAAATGTTAATTTTGGATGGAATGTTGCATGTATATCTGTTAAGTCCGTGTGTTCAAATTCTTCATTTAAGGCAATTATTTTCTTCTTAAGTTATGAAAGTCTTCTATTATACATCGCTTTCTCTTTCTCACTTTGTTTCTTTTATTAGTTGCTTTAATTCTTTCATGCATAAATATTTTCAGGTGTTATATTTGTTGTTGGATGACCCCTTTACCATTATTTTACACATTAAATTATTTTTTTATTATATTGTCTCCTACTTAATTGTCTCCATTAATTGTCTCCTACTTAAGTCTGTTTTGTGTGATGTGTGAATATCTATCCCAGCTTTATTTTAGATTTTATTTACATGGTATAGTGTTTCAGTACCTTTACTTCAGTCTGTGTGTCTTAACATCTAGTGTGTCTTATGTTGGCAGCACATGGAAGGAACTTGCTTTTTCATTTACTCACCTACTCTATGTCTTTTGGTTGGAGAATTTAGTCCACTTACATTGAAAGTAGTTACTGATAGACTTTTGCTCATTGCCTTTTTTTTGTTTCCTAGCTGCTCTTGTAGTTGTTCTCTGTTTCCTCCTTCTTCTCTGCCTCTCCTTTGTAGTTTGATAACTTTCTCTAGTGGTAGGTGTGTATTTCTTTATTTTCTGTGTATTTATAGTGTAGGTTTTTGCTTTGGATTACCATGAGATTTATAAGAGCATTTTAAGTTGATAATAACTTACATTTCATCCCATTTTAAGGCTCAACATGTCTACTGTGTCCCCACACTGGTTTTATATTTTTGATGTTATATTTAACATTTGAAAAGCTTATGTATTTCTTAACGAATTATACTATATATTTACTTTTCAGTCAGATTTATTATTTCATATGTGTTCTGATAACTAACTAGTGTTGTTTCCTTTAATCTTTAAGATGTCCATTAAACATTTCTTGTAGACTGGTTTAATGGTATAGATTCCTTTAGCTTTAGCTTACCTGGAAAATTTCCTCATCTTCAATTCTGAATGAGAACTCTTCCAGGTGGAGTTTGCTTGGTTCGAAGTTTGTTTTCTTTCTTTTTTTTCCTACCAATTTGAATATATCATGCATTCCCTTCTTGCCTGTACAGTTTTTACTGAAAAGTGTGTTCAAAGTCTCATGGGAGGTCTTTGTGTATAGCCAGTTGCTTTTCTCCTGTTGTTTTTAGCATTATTCTTTTGTCTTTAACTTTTAACATTTTATAATGTGCCTTCCTTTGAGCCGTTTTCAATTCATCTTATTTGGTATTCTGTGGACTTCTAGGACTTGAGTGTCTGATTTTTGCTCCTTTCTTGCCCTCTTCTCCTGGGAGACCTAAAATATGAATGTTAGGATATTTGGTACCATCCCATAATCAAGGTTGCCAGGAGAAATATCAATAACCTCAGATATGCAGATGACACCACCCTTACGGCAGAAAGCGAAGAACTAAGAGCCTCTTGATGAAAGTTAAAGAAGAGAGTGCAAAAGTTGGCTTAAAGCTCAACATTCAGAAAACTAAGATCATGGCATCCTGTCCCATCACTTCATGGAAATAGATGGGCAAACAGTGGAAACAGTGGCTAACTTTATTTTTCTGGGCTCCAAAATCACTGCAGATGGTGACTGCAGCCATGAAATTTAAAGACGCTTACTCCTTGGAAGGAAAGTTATGACCAACCTAGACAGTGTATTAAAAAGCAGAGACGTTACTTTGTCAACAAAGGTCTGTCTAATCAAGGCTATGGTTTTTCCAGTGGTCATGTATGGATGTGAAAGTTGGACTATAAAGAAAGCTGAGCACTGAAGAATTGATGCTTTTGAATTGTGGTGTTGGAGAAGACCTTTTAGAGTCCCTTGGACTGCAAGGAGATTCAACCAGTCCATCCTAAAGGAGATGAGTCCTGGGTGTTCATTGGAAGAACTGATGTTGAAGCTGAAACTCCAATACTTTGGCCACCTGATGTGAAGAGCTGACTCATTTGAAAAGACCTTGATGCTGGGAAAGATTGAGAGTAGGAGGAGAAGGGGACGACAGAGGATGAGATGGTTGGATGGCATCACCGACTCAATGGACATGGGTTTGGGTGGACTCCGGGAGTTGCTGATGGATAGGGAGGCCTGATGTGGTGCAGTTCATGGGGTCGCAAATAGTCGGACACGGCTGAGTGACTCAACGGAACTGAACATAAGTCACTTAAGCTGTTTTCATTGTTTTTTGTTTTTGCTGCTGTGATTAAGTTCCAGTGCATTGTTTAAGTTCGAGTTGATTGATCTTTCTTCAATTTAATTTGTCTTCTCTTAAACCAATCTAGTGTACTTATCAATTCTGTTGCTGTCTTCATCTCTGTGGTTGTATTGGTTACCTTTTCATGTTTTCTATCTCTTGCTGAAGTTCTCACTGTATTTATCCATTATTCTCCCCATTTCAGTGAATACCTTTATGAGTTTTACTTTATAAGGTAAATTGTAGTTCTTTCATTTGGAACATACTCCTCTGCTTCTTCCTTTTGCTCGACTCTGTGTTGGTTGCTATACAGTGGGTGAAACAACCACCCCTTCTAGTCTTGAGGGAGTAATCTCGTGTAGGAGATGAACCTTTTTGTTCAGACTTGCCCTAACTGTTTGTCATCTGTCAAACCTCTGTTTGTTGTCCAAGCAGCCTAATATATTTTTAATAGCTCTTAGTAGTTGAGGATGTGCCAATGCCTGTCACTGGCTCAAAGTGGAAGATTTCACCCCTCGATTCAGTGTGACTAGAAGCCAGGCCATCACCTAACAGCTTTTAAAAATATGTAGATATAATATATGCAGTCCTAAAAGCCTGCAAGCATAAGACCCACTGGTTACCAGAACCAGGCAATCTGAAAGTATATCTTGGAGAGCAATCACAAAAATCAGGGCTTCAGATGAGTGTATAACTTCTTTGTAGAAGATAATGGTAAATTGGAACAAGGCCAAAGAGAGCACCAAAATGACATCCACAGTCTGTATTCCTTGAGAGCTGCTCCATATATGCTGCTACATGTGTGTCAAACCTGAAGCCTTTTTGTCGATCCAAAGGTCCAAGAGAAGTAAAGTACCTCTTTCATAAACTGGAAATGTGTTTCAGGGAGCTATTTGTGCAGTGGTCTATGTGTGTTAACCTGCACAGAATCATCCCTCTAATTGCCACAGTCCATCACCTATGTATCCCAGCCTCTTCTACCAGAACAAGGTGATCAGATAGCCATGAGTTCCATTTGCAAAATCTCATGTGTTAAACACAAAAATCCAGGGCACCAGATACATGTAAAAGTTCGTACCAGTAGACTCTAGTGCTCTGGAACACTTCAGAGAATGAGGGTGAATATAGTGCCCACTCTCTGAAATCATTGAAAAAGGAATGCTCAGTCCCTAGATATTTGTTTAAGGAGAACCCTGCCCCTCCGGTCACAATCGCAATGACTAGGTAATAGGTCTCTTTCACAGAAAGATTGAACTCTTGGATCTGTTGCCTCTTCCTATTCCCTGGAAGTGGTAGCTGATTTAGAACTCTGTCTTCATTGGTTTAGGTGTTGCAAGATCTACAATTTTAAGCACTTTTACATGTATCTGGTGCCCTGGTTTTTTGTGATTAACACGTGAGATTTTACAAATGGAACTGGCCTCCAAAGTCAAGTGAAACAAAGGTGTCCCCCTGGCAGCAGTCACACAAATCAGGGCGCCAGGTGGATAAGAGCTCCATTCTGGTAACACTGATTATTACAGTTCCGTGTGATCAGGAATGCAAACTCCCCTGACCTCCAGAGCCAGGTGATCAAGAATTATACTCTCTGCAGCAGCCACAAAAATTAGGATATCAGGCACATGTAGGCCCCCTTATAGGAGATATTGGTGCTCCAGAGCATGGCAAAGGGAAAGTATAAAAATGGTGCCTGCTACTCTCTGTCCCCAGAGAGTGTTCCAGCAGGCTCATAGATGTGCATGTGTTAAATTAGGTGCCTGCCTCTTAGGCCATGGTTTTAATGTAAGCTTGTGATCCTTATTTGCTTTAAGTTTTAGTTGCCTTAACCTACCTCTGAGCTGAGCCCTGCATGGAAGAGTTCAAGTTGTTCAGCCCTTTTTGGAACTTTCTACTAGATTGATGCTGTTTTATGGGTCTCAAGATGCGATCCCTGTTGATTTTCAAAAGTAGATTTTTTGGGAGGCCAGTTCCATTTGTAAAATCTCAGGTGTTAAACACAAAAGAGATGGGGCTCATCTCTCAAGTGCATATCTTAAAATTTGGCATGCCTGTTGTGGGGTTTGAGCCCTTCACTCCTCAGGGAGAAGCTCTGGTTTTGAGTTCCCTACAAGTTGTAGTTCATTGCAGTGTAGATTGGTTTTATCTTGTGCCACATTTGATGATATTTTGTGCCAGCCCGTCTTGCTGCTTTGATGTGATTTTCTTCTCATTTGCCAGATATATAATCATCATTCAGCCAACCTTTAGGTTTTTTTAAAGAGGAAGTCTTTGCATATGTAATTGTTGACTCTCTCCGTGGGAGAAGGTGAGTTCAGGATCTTCCTATGTTGCCATCTTGAACTAGAACCTATACCTCCCCTCTTCATGTATGAATATATCCTACACATCTTTTTATATCAGTCATAGATAACTTTGTTTTATATCCATGGCTTCCGATGACTTTGAGAACCATTTAATAATAGTGGTTTCCATGGATCTATTGCCAGTCTGCCTACATATAGGCCATGGATCTGCTGCTGGAAAAGCCCTTTACAAGTTGCTAAATCTCTTAAGTGTCTCAAGTTTCTCATCTGTAAATGGGAGAAAAATTGTATTCTGAATAAGGTTGCTGTGAAATTTAAGCACTTTTTAGTACATTGCCTAGTTGGTAGTGAGCAACCAAATGTTGCCTGCCACCATTGTCATTATCATCACCATTTTTACTTAGATTATTATTTACAGAGAAATGGGGTGTTTACCTTTTTCATTGTTGCAAACTGTGCTTCACGGCATAACCTTGTGTGTTCATTATTTTGCACACGTGATTTTATGAATACTTTGCAACAAGTACAATGTCAAGGCAAAAAGGAATATAAATTTGTAATTTTTATAGACATTTTCAAATCACATCCCACAGGAATTATATCAGTTTTTGCTGTCATCAGAGTTTGACATAGTTTAAATGATCATGAATTTGCAGGTAGATTTCTGATGTTACTTCTGTTTCTAAATTATTCATAGTTTAAAATGACAATTTTTAAAGTTCTTCCTTTTTCTTTATTAAAACTACAATCCTGTCTGGAGAGCCTGCTGAAACAACCTTTCATAAAATATGTATATTGGTGGCTTATTCTTTTAGGATTCTCATAGGTAACTTGTTAGTATTTAAGGGCTTGGAAGATGATCTTTACTCTTTTATATTCTATATTTTCGTATAGTTTTGTTTCCATAAATCTGAATTGTTTCAGATTCATTTACTTTTACTCTCCATAATCTTAGGACAGTCTATTAGGAATATTCATATTTAAGAACCAAGAATCCAAAAATGAACTGAGGTTAGCTTTTTAATGTATTTTGAAAAAGTCTTTAATTAGGGCAATATTCTTCATTGTTATTATCAAAGAAAACTTAATGGGACAGAGGAACTTAAGATGTCAGAAAGTTTTCAAGGCTCATGGAGAAATTAAAAGATCAGTAAATAGTGGTCCCTGCTATACTTTTTTGTATTGGGTGAGCTAGATGTGGGCCGTTTCCAGGCTAGAAAATTTAAAAATGGACAAAGAATGCTTGAATGGAGCTTTAGAAAATACCTGTATTTACTCATGTTAAATGCCTAAAAGTAAGTGAAAGAAATCAACACAAATCAACAGAAAATATAGTACAAATATATAGTGTTATAGGAACCAATGAAATAAACAAATGCTTTAAATAGAATAGATATAGATTATTACTAAAATTGTTTGATGTGGCAGTTCAGAGATAACTGGTGTGAGGAAGCAGTTTCAGTAGGATTGTGGAACTCAGTTGGAGAAGAATGAATAGGAGGAAAATAAGTAAATAAGGTAATCTTTGGCACAGTCATTATGACAGCAAAAGGAATTTCTTTCTTAAAAATTATTAGTGCAAAGCTTCTGTTCATTTTAAAAAGTATGACTTTTAGACATCTGATTTTATTTTGTTAGTAATTGTTTTTTGTATATTATAGTCATCTTTAAAGTTTTTTATATTGCCTTTAATACTGGTTGCTGTTTTGTTGCCTTTCCTTTCACCACATTAACTGATGCCATGAAATAGTCCTCCCTTTATGAACTAACATACCTATTTTATTGAAAGTATATTTAAAACTCCACTCTATGTGATAACTGCCTTGTCAATTATGGAAATTGGGTAGTTGAGCATTATTTACATTGGAAATATTTTAACAGTGTTATGTGCAACTCATTACTGAAGAAGTAGGATTAGCTTTGTCCTTTTCCTTAAATTTTTAAAGAATCAACTTTACCAAGATCTAATTCCTGTGCATTAAAAGTCACCAGAGTATATAGATAGATAGCTTTTGACAAATGCATACGGCCTTATGATGACACTCTGTTCAAGATCTAAAATATTTCCACCCCCCTAAGAACAGTTGTTCTCATGTTTAATAATTTTGACATCTAATTTTATTTCTTTTGCTTTGTAAGTACAGATGAATGTAATTTTACTTATCAAATGTTGTTGTTGTTCAGTTGCTAAGTCATATCCCACTCTTTGTGACTCCATGAATTGCAGTACGCCAGACTTCTCTGTTCTTCACTACCTCCTTGAGTTTGCTCAAATTCATGTCCATTGAGTCGGTGATGCCATCCAGCCATCTCATCCTCTGTCGCTCCCTTCTTTTCCTGCCCTCAATCTTTCCCAGCATCAGGGTCTTTTCCAGTTAGTCAGCTCTTCGCATCAGGTGACCAAAGTATTAAAGCTTTAGCTTTAGCATAAGTCCTTCCACTTATCAAGAGTACCATAAATTAACTCCTGAAATGACTTGCCTTTTGTCTATGGAAATGTATTTCTGATTGATGCAATATTTCATGACCCATGCAAAGTTAAATATAAACAATTTTATTTAATTGAGTGATTTTTAAGAATATCTAACAAAGTTGTTTTTATTTGATCTCACTTATCAATTTAGCACATTTCTTGTTTATTTGATTTTAAAATCTTCTGAAAATACAGACTGTTCTATAGTACATAAACAGCCTATTTTCAACACTGTTGAATACTCTCTGCATTACTGTTTTTCTCATAAAATTTTAAATCACAGTATAAATTTTCTTATTTTTTTGTGGAAATTGCATATTTCCAAAAACTATTGGAAGTTTTAAAGAACTTTCAAGAGGAAGAACTATTTAAAAACATTTTTCCTTTTTATTCTCCTTCCAACCTGTTATCTCTACAGTTGAATATTTGGAATACCTATTGAAAATTAAGGAGAGCTATGTATCATTAAATAAAATGTGCTGTAAAATGGTTCTGATTTAAAGATAGGGTAAATATAATTTTTCTCATTTTAAGATTAGTAAAAATTAAGTTAAATAAGAGCTAGATATGCCTCTGTAGTTTTTTTAGGACTCTGATTCTAGATCATGCTTTGACTTTATGGCTATTCATTGCTCCATGCTGTTTCATACAGTACATCTCAAGAGACTCTTCCTGCCTCCATTCCTAATTGTGACTTCAGTTAGAGCTGATATTAATCACTTGCAAGGAGCCTGTCAGAAGTTATAACTTAATTATTTTCCTACTGTTTATTGAGTATTATTCGTGTGATTTTTAACTTGAATATTTTACATTTATGCAGTTGAAACTGAACCTCATTTAATTATTGAGCTTCCCAGGTGGCTCAGTAGTAAGGAATCCACTCCTGCCAATGCGGGAGATTCTGTTTGATCCCTGGGTCAGGAAGATCTCCTGGATCAGAAAATGGCAACCGACCCCAGTATTCTTGCCTGAGAAATCCCATGGGCAGAGAAGCCTGGTGGGCTACAGTCCATGGGGTAGCAAGAGCCAGACACAGCTTAGTGGCCAACACATTTATCCAACTAAAACAGAACCTCCTTTAATTATTATGTCAGAATTCTTTGTATCTAAGTAGATTTTGAACCTCGTTTCAATTTTCTTTAAATTGTTATTTTTAACATAGATTTTCAGTATAAACCACTCATTCTTCTAAGAGTGATATTTACATAGCCATATTTGAGATAAAAGTAAAGTAAGGTAGAAGTATGAAGGAATGAGATGAAAAAGGGGTTACAGCTTTTTCGTTATGTAGAAGTTCCTGGCATCTTCAAAGAAAACAGGTTTGACTGAAAGTATAGTTAAATTAAAGAACAGTTCGTTTTAAATAATAGGAGAATATTCTAATGATTTAAAAAAAAACAGAGGGGTACCTTGAAGGGATTTAACATTCTCTATACTTGGATGTTTTTTGGACTAAGGCAGCCAGCTGGGATCTTCTTGATCCAGGGATCAAACCCAGGTCTCCTGCTTTGCGGGCCAACTCTTCATCATCTGCCACCAGAGAAGCCTCATATATCTGGTTATCATAAGTCATCTTTAGGGCTCTCTGTACTATGTAAATTCATTGTTTTCTTTGTCTTTTCCTTCTTCAGTACTTCTCTCAACATTTTACCTTAGACTTATCTAATTCATAGGTTATTCAGGTGTTTGTTTTTTTTTAACATTTAAAGAATTTTTAAATTCTTAAACAAGGGATTTCTTTAAAATAGAAGTTTGCAGAAGAAAGAAAAATCCAATCACTTTCATATAAAACTTTTCAAATAGTAGTCAAATTTAACTTTTAGCATGGATAGGAAAAATTAACTATAGAATCTGTTGTTCCACAGGTACTGTGAGAATAGAGATGTTTCGAAATATGCAGAATGCAGAAATCATCAGAAAAATGACTGAAGAATTTGATGAGGTATAGCATTTCACTGTTTATACAAATTGCCTGCTTGTACTTGTAAATGGTGAATGCGCTGATTATTTTAAGTTTTGTTTTGACTTGGTACTTAGTATAAGAGAAGTTATAGTATTTTCTCATTTATGTGATAATCCATGCTGTTAATTCCAAAATGAATCATCTTTGGAAATTTTATTACATTGCATGGAGATAGTAGCACTGAATAATGACCGATGGCTGATAATGATTGGAAAATTAATGGTATGAGGTATGACTTGATTCTTGACATTCATTCTTGAAGACCATCTAAAATCCTGAATTTATAAATGCACCTCCAACAGCTTCATACTCTGTGGAATGCTAGTCCTCTTAAATATTTTAAAGAAAAAAGGGTTTGGAGGTCAAGGAAATGTCAGAAGGCTGGCTATTACACCTACCTTAGATCTTGTCAAAGCACATTATCTTATTTAAGGTTATTAGAAATCCTAACAATGAAAAACTTCCTAAATTTAATCTGGAATTCCCCAAATTATTTCATATGGATCCCTGCCACTGACATGTGTCCCCCTGCCCTCCCCCGCCCCATTTCCATTTTCTGTGTGTGTGTATAGTACTTCATTTGGAACACTCTACTTGAGATAATCTGATTTCTATTCAAAATACACGTTTTCTTTGCTAGTTTTCACGAGTTAATCATGCATGATTTTCCATTTTAAGACTTAAATATTCTCTCAAGTAGTTTTACACTGGTCATAAATGTTTATTTTTGAGACACTTTAACAATTTTATTTCTTTATTTATAGTGAACTCAATTCATGTCAAGCTTTAGGCCAGCATCAGTTCCTGTTTTAACATTCTGCCTTTGGTATTATTTTCTGTTTTCTTATAGGTGTTCCTTTGTTTTGACCTTCAACACTAACCACAAAGATTGGTTTTCTTATAAGTCCACTCTTTTAGTAAGATGGGTTTAGGTTTTTTATTAATAGTAGCAGTAGTATTTATTTTTAATTGAAACTAGTACTACAAATACATAGTAAAGTAAATATTCAAGCATAGGCTGTTCAATGTGTTTTTCTCATCAGGTGTTCACCTTTAGCAGCAGTATCAAAATGTTTTCATGTGCAGCTTTCTAGATAAACGTTCTGTCACTGGCTTTCAGACTGTGTAGTCACAATTTATGGGACATACGGAAGACCTTGAATTGTAACGTGTGGACATAATATTTCAGAATCACTTGCCTATATTTCTGTAATCTCAAAAAGCTCTGAGTTCATAATCCAAACTCTCAGGTTTGGCTCTAAGGCCACTTGGCCTCAACTAACATAAGGCTGCTGCTGCTGCTAAGTCACTTCAGTCGTGTCTGACTCTGTGCGACCACATAGATGGCAGCCCATCAGACTCCCCCATCCCTGGGATTCTCCAGGCAAGAACATGAGGCTATTTACAGTCAATTTTTATTTCTCACAGTTTGAATATATATATATATATATGCATTGCTGTTAAGTATTAATGTTCTTAACTACAGAGTGCTACACCAGATTTTATTGGGGTATGATGAAATATAAGGTTATGCACCAAGTTCACTTTTAAAATTTAAAAACCCTAGATTCTGAAACATTTCTGTGGGGCTGCTGTTCAGTAAAACATATTTTTTTGTTGTTGTTAATACATGAGTTTATATGTTAGAAATAGAAGCTAAAGCCAGGTAACATACAGTTAAGGTGCAAGTAGTAGATTTACTCACCAGCTACTATTCTACCATGTGTGGCCTGCAATACAGGTGATTCAGATTGTAGATTTAAAAGTGGTATATGTCTTGGACCTTCCCAGGACTAACACATGATGGAATGATTATTAAGTATTTTAAGACAGTAGTTCCCAAACTAAATTTAAGCTGCAAATTAATGTCTCACTGGGATAATGATGCCAGGCTCCCTTACGCATGCCCTAGACATTTGATTAATTTGTAAGGCATGTGACCTTGGCATAGGGATTTTTTTTAAAAAAGCTCACCAGGTGATTTTAACATAGAACAACTATTGTTTGAGAAATATTATTCTAAGGTAAGTAAAAAGAGGAATCCAAGATTTAAGTTAAAAGAACACTTCATATATGAAAACAGGCTGAGGGGAAAACAAAAATGAATACAGTGTAACAAATGAAATTATTCAGAATGCATGTTTCATATTCTTAAACATTTTGTCTGAATATTTGAGATTATTGACCTAATCAAAGACTTTTAAAAATCAGCATTCTGTTTGAATACAATTCTGTTCTAATATTATTTTGATTGTTATTAGAATATATTAACTTAAAGCAGAATTAGATATCTCCTAGGGCTATATAAAAGTAAATAAATATAATTGTGATGATTAGAAATTTTAATAAATATATTAAGTTTCAATTTTAAATATATAATACTTTTAATTAGGTGGCTTAAAACAGTGTCATTAAAAAAATAGGATGCTTACTCATGTGCTTGAGATTTTCTTGTATAACCAATTTGAAAAATAAAAATTTGAACTCAGAATAATGAATAAATAAATAAACACACAAACAAATATACAAAATTTCCAGAGATGATATTAGTGAACAAGATGTGCCAGACCTATTTGACAATGATAATTGTCTCCAAGTATGACAAGATTTAATGAAGCAAGAACAAGTGGAAATTCTGTTTAAAGGTGGTATTGTGTTTTGGAGGGACAGACTATGTATTTGCAAAAGCCATTGATGATGCAGAGTGGTAAGACTTATGAGCTCAGTCCATAATAAGCGTAAGTGGGAGTGAATCACACATTGTTCACTGTAATGAATTCAATGAAATTATAATTCAGATGCAGATAACAAAAATTTTTATCTTCAATTCTTTAGAAAGATATTAATCTTTTGCTGCTATGTATATACTTGAGAATGCATTTAAATGCTTGCATATTATTAAACAGGTTTTTGGTTTTTTTTTCTTAAATACTGAATAGGTCATTTAATTCCTTGGGAGTGGAAGTAGGTTAGTTTTTAAATTATGATTTGTGATAAAATTCTGCAATATCTGATGAAAGGAGTCATTAGATCCCAAGATCCTAGAAAAACACCTAGTTAGTAGAGAAAAGCCACTAAACTTCTGTTGAATGAATGACTGAATATGTTGCATTACAGTGAAGTGAAGTAAATTAAAGGTGAAATGAGGTAGAAGTCATTTCAGTTGAAACTGTTTAAATTGAAAAAAGTGGTCAAGAGTATGTTTTTGCCTGAAAAAATAATATGCTGTAGCTTCTATTCCTTATTACAAACTAGTCATACCCAGTTATTACATGACCTCTTTTGAAAGCCCTACAAATCTCTACCTGGCCAAAAGTCTTTTATAATTGTAATAACAACCTAATTTAGAAATATGTTGATTCCCAAAGCAGTCTATGACTCTTTAGGGTCAGTAGATATACTTGGTTCCTGGTGGAGTCAGTTGTCATGAGATAAAGCAAAATGTAATTGTATTTCTTACTGAGATTATTAGAATCAGATCTCCATATATAGATTCTTAGATATGGTTTCTCAAAGGTCAGTTTGTGTAGTTTTCAAATATTTAAGTAAGACTTCTATGTTGGGGAATCTTTGCAACAGAACACATTTCATGTTCAGCTGACCCTTGGACAGCGTGGGTATTGGTTACTGTAATGCCTCTGTAGCTGAAAATCATCAATATAACTTTTGACACTCCCAAAAGTTAACTACTAATACCTTATTGTTGACTGGAAACTTTACCAAATAATATTAAGTCAGTTAACATGTATTTTGTGTTTTATGTGTAGTATATGCTATATTCTTATAATAAAATAATCTAGAGAAAATAAAATGTTATTAAAATCATCAAAAGGGGAAAGTAAATTTAGTTTTGTGTACTACATTTATCATTACTGTAAGTTTGTCATCAGTTTACAAGGTTAATCATCCATTAGTACCTATATCAGTATTGTCTTATATGATACAAAACACCATAGTAGGTCTTACATATATAGCTAACACTAGATGTCAAAAATGAAAAGATAATGTGAATAATTCATATTGATTTATAATTATGATTTATGGGTGATGATGAAGAAGGCAGCAATATATAGTTGCTTTTATATTAGCCTAGTGTAACTGATAAAATTGTTTCACAGTAGCCTTGCCTTTACACTAATGAATGAATTGTAATAAAATTTTTACAGCATACAGTATTACTGTCATATTTATAATATGCTGTTGGAAACATTTTTTAAAATCACGCTAATACGTAGTTTCAGCTCATATATAGCTGATACAAGATATGCTGATACATAGTTTCTCCAGCTATATGAGAGATAGTGTGTCATACTATATAGTATTGTAACTCTTTGAAAGCAAAGTTCTAGAACACTGTGTAAAACATATCACTCACCTTATGCTTGTCTTGCACACAGAACATAATTGAACACTTAAGGAATGATGATGGCACAAGAACTCATACAGTTCTTGCCATAAAAAGATAAAGATAGTGCTCAGGTGTGTCTGACTCTTGAGATCCCGTGAACTGTAGCCTGCCAGGCTCCTCTGTCCATGGGATTCTCCAGGCAAGAATACTGGAGTGGGTTGCGATTTCCTTCTCCAGGGGAACTTCCCTATCCAGGAATTGAACCCAGGTCTCCCGCATTGCAGGTAGATGCTCTACCTACTGAGCTATGTGGGATATTTTCCGTTGGAGACACAGACATATACAACAGATAGATTTATTAAGTGTATGGCGTGGTGACTATTTGCTGTTCCTTAAGTGGAAGTGAATCATCATAAAAGTCTTTTTCCTCATTATCTTTACATTGAGTACACTGCAGAAGAGGAGAGTTTGGTCTTGCTGTTTCAGAGATGGCAGATGTGGAGGAGGTGGAACAGTAGGCAGGAAAACAGGCATATTCAGTGTAATTTTATGCAAATACATCATAATTTCTGTCTGTATTTTGCTTTTTCATCTGTATAAAAATGATTCTATATAATACCAAACCTTCTTCCACCCTTCGCTTTAGTTTCAGTGCCCTATAATAAAAGGGTCCTTGTAAAAGAAGTTAAAGGTAGTGTTTGAGTAAGATTGTCTAATGTTATTTGCTTTTTGGAATTGTTTCTTCTGTGTGTTCTTCCTCATATTGTACAGTACTGGTTTGGAAGTGCTCAACTCTATCAAGTCATCTTCTCATAATTCCTTTGGTGTAGTGTCTGTTAGCTCTTGATTTCTCCAAGATTCGTATCTTAAAACGTTTCGCCACACCCCACCTTTTATGCCATATTCATAGTCTCTTTCATGATTCCTTTGATAGGCTCTCTCCTAAGTCCTCTGAAGTCACGGAAAACATCTGGGCAGAATTTATCTCCAGTGAGAATTCATTATTTCATGCCTGATAGCTGTCATGACTTTTTCTGTAGCAACAGTGGCAACTTCCGTGGTGAAGTTCTTCCAGACTTTCATGATGTTCTATCTTCCATAGTACAGAGACAATCCTTTCCATCGAATACTGTGTGTCATGAGGCCCTCATGTGAACATTTTATTCAGTGATCAGGCACAGTAAAGGACAGAAACAGTAAGGACCTAAAAGAAGCAGAAGACATTAAGAAGAGATGGCAAGAATACACAGAACTATACACAAAAGGTCTTAATGATCCAGATAATCGCAATGATGTGGTCACTCTCTTGGAACCAGACATGTTGGAGTGTGAGGTCAAGTGGGCCTTAGGAAATAATTACTATGAACAAAGCTAGTGGAGGTGACAGGATTCCTCCTTAGCTATTTAAAATCCTGAGAGCTACACTCAGTGTGTCAGCAGACTTTGAAAATTCAGCTGCAGGACTCAAAAAGGTCAGTTTTCATTCCAGTCCCAAAGAAAGGCAATGCCAAACAGTGTTCAAACGACCATTCATTTGTTCTCATTCCACGTGCTAGCAAGGTAATGCTCAAAATTCTTCAACCTAGGCTTTAGCAGTATGTGAACTTCCAAATATACCAAGAACTTCCAAATGTATAAGCTGCGTTTCGAAGAGGCAGAGGAACCAGAAATCAGATTGCCAACATCCATTGGATCATAGAGAAAGCAAAGGAATTCCAGAAAAACTTCTGTTTCATTGACTAAGTGAAAGTCTTGGACTGTGTGGATCATAACAAATTTCGAAAATTTCTTCAAGAGATGGGAGTACTAGGCCACTTTACCTGCCTCCTGAGAAACCTGTATTCAAATCAAGAAGCAACAGTTAGAACTGGACATGGAACAACTGACTGGTTCAAAATTGGGAAAGGAGTACAACAGCAGCCCTATATATTGTCACCCTACTCATTTACAGTGTGTGTTCGCATGTTGAGTCACTTCAGTGGTGTCTGACTCTGTGCAACCCTGTCACTTTAATCCACCAGGCTTATCTCTCCATGGGATTCTCCAGGCAGTACTGGAGTAGGTTGCCAGTTTTTACTCCAGGGCATCTTCCCAACCCAGGGATCAAACCTGAGTCTCTTACATCTACCTGCATTGGCAGGCAAGTTGTTTCCCACTAGTGCCACCTGGGAAGCCCCTATATGCAGAATACATTATGTGAAATGCCAGGCTGGATGAATCACAAGTTAGAATCAGGGTTGCTGGGATAAATATCAATTTCAACCTCAAATATGCAGATAATGCCACTCCAATGACAGTAGTTGAAAAGGAACTATAGCACTTGACATATAGCATATGTCAAAGGAACATATAGCACTTGAAAGAGGAGAGTGAAAAAGCTGGCTTGAAACTCAACATTCAAAGACTAAGAAGACCATGGCATCGAGTCTCATCACTTTATGGCAAATAGAAGGGGGAGATGTGGAAATAGTGACAGATTTTATTTTCTTGGGATCCAAAATCACCGTGGACAGTGACTGCAACCATAAAATTAAAAGACCCTTCTCCTTGGAAGGAAAGCTTATGAAAAACCTCGACTGCATGTTAAAAAGCTGAGACATCACTTTGCCAACAAAGGTACATACAGTCAAAGCTATGGTTTTTCCAGTAGTCACGTATGGATGTGAGAGTTGGACTGTCAAGAAGGCTGAACACCGAAGAATTGATGCTTTTGAATTGTGCTTTTGGAGATTCTTGAGAGTCCCTTGGACTGCAGAGTCAACCCTAAAGGAAATAAACCCTGAATATTCATTCGAAGTACTGATGCTGAAGCTCCAATACTTTGGCCATCTGATGTGAAGAACCAACTCACTGGAAAAGACCCTGGTGCTCGGGAAGATTGAGGGCAAAAGGAGAAGAGGGTGGCAGAGGATGAGATAGTTAGATAGCATCATGGATTCAATGGAAATTAGTTTCAGCAGACTCCAGGAGATAGTGAAAGATAGGTGAGCCCGGCATGCTGTAGACCATGGGGCTGCAAAGGATCGCACATGACTTAGGAACTGAACAGCAACAACTGTGACTTCCTGATCTAAAGACTGAATTAGAGATGTTTTATTTGAGAACAGTTTGATTACTTTGACCCCTTCAGTGTTGAATTCATAGGGTTCTGGGTAATCAGGGGCATTGTTCATTATGAAAAGAATTTTAAAAGTCAGTCTCTTACTGGCAAGGTACTTCCTAACTTCAGCAACAAAGCATTAATGGAATCAGTCCAGAAAAAGGGTTCTCATTGTCCATGCATTCTTATTGTACAACCAAAAGTCTGGTAGCTAGTGTTTATCTTTTCCAATTCAAGGCTGAGGAGTTTGTAGTTTTTTAGTTAAGAGGAGTCTTGATCATAAACCTGACTTCCGTGTATACCAAAAGTAGAGTTAACCTATGCCTTCTTACGTTATGGCCTGGTGCTAACTTCTCTTGCTTACTAATAATGTTCTTTATGTTAATTTTTTTCCTGAAAAAATTTTTTTTCACAGAAGTGCACTTTTATCTGCATTAAAAACTTGTTCAGGCAGACTTGCATACCACTGAGCATGTGCAGTTGTAAATAAACTTTGTCTTTTCTCCACTTAGTCTGTTGGTTGTCAGTTAATCTTCAGGCCCTCTCTACAGGATCCAAGCTGGAAGGGAAAAAAGTTTTTCCTTTCAGAAGTTTTGTTGGCTAGGACAGGATGGCTGGAACTTTCTGCTCAGTCCAGAGACAGTAGCTGCAGTTGAGATCACTAGTCCAGCAAAGCTGAGCTACTCTCCTGCCACTGAGATGTGTAGGAACACACCCAGCTATGAACAGCGAGGTGTCTCATGCTGGAGAGCAGTTTCTAGCACTGTTGACACTACGCAAGGGTCTGTGGCTCTTGCCAGTTCCCGTCCTTAGCTGGCCAGGAGAGAAAACAGTATGGACGAGTAGAAGAATGTAAGCTCACTTCCTCCCATAAGAATATCAAAGTCACAACTAACTTATGTATAGCCATAAATAAAAAAGACTGAAACCTTCCAAAAAGGTACTCTACATCAAAAGACAGGAAATCACGAGGTGATAGGTGGAGCACATTTGTGATGTAATCAAATCCTGTACATCTTGAGTGACCCAGAAACTGGAAAATAATTCCATCACAGAAATTTTCCCATGGGAGTGAGAGCTCTGAGCCCCACATTAGGCTCCCTAGCCTGTGGGTCTGGCATCAGGATGAAGAGCCTCCAGAGCATTTATTTGGCTTTTGATCACAGGAGCTCCATAGGACTGGCGAAAACAGAGACTCCAGTCTTGGATGATGAACATGAGATTGTGTGAGTACCAGGACTCAGAGGGAAAGCAGTGACTTCATAGGAACCTGGGCTGGAACTAATCCTGCTCTTGGAGGGCTTCATGGGAGGGAGGATGTGGCTGTGGCTCTCTATTGGATCATAAAAGTTGGCAGTGAACATATCCGTAAGAAATCATCTGAAAGTTGACATCTTACTTGGGACATTAGCACGAAGACCTGGCACCATCCAACAGCCTGTAGGTTCCAGTCCTGGAATACCTCAGACCAAGTAAGCAACAGGACTGGAAAACAGTCCCATCTGTCAATAAAGAGGCTACCTAAAGACTTCCTGATGCCACAGCCACCTCTTGGCACACCTTTTGACAAAGCCCTGCCCACCAAAGAGCCAAAATCCAACTCTACCCACCATGCCCTCCCACCAGGAAAGTTCCACAAGCCTCTAGACCAGCCTCATCCACCAGGGAGAAGGCAGCTGAAGCAAAAAACATATAGTCTTACACCCTGTGGAGCTGAGTCCACAAACACGTCAGATCTTAAAATGGGACCAGCTGGTACCTGACCATTGTGTTATGAGAGGGAATTGTACTGCTGTAACACACAGGACATGCTCAACAGAGGGCTTCTGTTTCAAAGCCAAGAATAATAGCTTTACACATACATAAAGTAAAAATAGAACTTCAGACAAAACGAGATGACAGAAGAACATGTTCCAGATAAAGGAACAAAGTTAAATCCCAAAACAACTAATTGATGTGGAGATAGGTAACTACATGAGAAAGAGTGCAGAGCAATGATTGGAAATGTGATGCATTTAGGGAGAGAATGGATACACAGAGCAGTAAGTTAAAAGAAGTTTTTAACAAGGATTAGAAAAATAAAGAATTCAGTATCTGGGGGGTTCTTGGTGGTCCACTGGTGAAGAATCCTCCTGCCAGTGAACGGTACATGGGTTTGATCCCTGATCCAGGAAGATCCCACTTGAAGTAGGACAACTCGGCCCATGTGTCAGCTACTGAGCCTGTGTGCTGCAGCTACTGAAGCCCATGCACCCTAGAGATCATGCTTTGCAACAAGAGAAGCTACCACTGCAATGAGAAGCTTGCACACTGAAACCAGAAAGTAGCCCCTGCTTGCCATAAGTAGAGAAAGCCTGTACATAGCATTGAAGACCCAGTACAGCCAAAATTCAAATAAAGAAAAAATTTAGAAAGAGAATAGAAAAATTGATATGAAACATACAGTGGAAGGAAGCATTAAATGAATAAAGCAGAAGACCAAATAAGTGTACTGGTAAGCAGAATAGTGTATATCACCATTGTGATTTAGAATAAAGGAAAAAGAATGGAAAGAAACAATAGTATTTTTTTTTTTTTTTTGTTGAAGGATAATTACTTTATAGAATTTTCTTGTTTTCTGTCAAACTTCAAAATAAATCAGCCATTGGTGTACATATATCCCCTCTTTTCAATCTCCCTCCCCATCCCACCCCTCTAGGTTGATACAGAGCCCCTGTTTGAGTTTCCTGAGCCATACAGCAAATTCCTGTTGGCTATCTATTTTACATATTGTAATGTAAGTTTCCATGTTACTCTTTCCATACATCTCACCCTCTCCTGCCCTCTGCCCATGTCCATAAATGAATTCTCTATGTCTGTTTCTCCAGTGCTGCCCTGTAAATAAATTCTTCAGTACCAGTTTCCTAGATTCTATATATGTGCATTAGAATATGATATTTATCTTTCTCTTTCTGACTCACTTCACTCTGTATACTAGGTTCTAGGTTCATCCACCTCATGAGAACTAACTCAAATGTGTTCCTTTTTGTGGCTGAGTAATATTCCATTGGTTCTCTGTACCACAGTTCTTATCCATTCATCTCTTGATGGACATCTAGGTTGCTTCCATATTCAAGCTATTTTAAATAGTGCTGCAATGAACAGTGGGATTACATGTGCCTTTTCAATTTTGGTTTCCTCAGGCTATATGCCTAGGAGTGAGATTGCTGGGTCATATGGTGGTTTTATTCCTAGTTTCTTAAGGAATCTCCATACCATCTTCCATAGTGGCTGTATCACTTTCATTCCCATGAACAGTGCAGGAGCATTTCCTTTTCTCCACACCCTCTCCAGCACTTATTGTTTGTAGACTTTTTGATGAGGGCCATTCTGACTGGTGTAAGGTGATAATCTGATTGTGGTTTTGATTTGCATTTCTCTAACAGTGAGCTGTGTTGAGCATCTTTTCATGTATTTGTTAGCCATTGGTATATCTTCCTTGGAGAAACGCATGTTTAGGTCTTTTTTCCCACTTTTTGATTGGGTTGTTTGGTTTTCTGGCATTGAGTTGTATGAGCTGCTTGTATATTTTGGAAATTCATCCTTTGTCAGTTGTTTCATTTGCTATTATTTTCTGCCATTCTGAGGGTTGTCTTTTCATCTTCCTTATACTTTCCTTTGCTGTGTAAAAGCTTTTAAGTTCAATCAGGTCCCACTTGTTTACCTTTGTTTTTATTTCCGTTAACCTAAGAGGTGGGTCATAGAGGATCTTGCTTTGATTTATGTCATTAAGTGTTCTGCCTCTGTTTTCCTCTAAGAATTTTATAGTTTCTGGTCTTATATTTAGGTCTTTAATCCATTTTGAGTTTATCTTTCTGTATGGTGTTAGGAAGTGTTCTAATTTCATTCTTTTATATGTAGCTGTCCAGTTTTCCCAACACCATTTATTGAAGAGGCTGTCTTTGCTCCACTGTATATTCGTTTGTCAAAAATAAGGTACCCATAGGTGCATGGGTTTATTTCAGGGCTTTCTACCTTGTTCCATTGCTCTATATTTCTGTTTTTGTGCCAGGAGCATACTTTCTTGATGTTTGTAGCTTTGTAGTATAATCTGAAGTCAGGAAGGTTGATTCCTCCAGCTACACTCTTCTTTCTGAAGACTGCCTTGACTATTTGGGGTCTTTGTGTCTCCATATGAATTGTGAAATTTTTTGTTCTAGTTCTGTGAAAAATGCCGTTTGGTGGAGAGGGAGGTGGGAGGGGGGATCAGGATGGGGAATACATGTAAATCCATGGCTGATTCATGTCAATGTATGACAAAAACCACTACAATATTGTAAAGTAATTAGCCTCCAACTAATAAAAATAAATGGAAAAAAAATGCCATTGGTAATTTGATAAGGGGTCACATTGCATCTGTAGATTACATTTGGTAATATAGTCATTTTCACAATATTGACTCTTCCTACCACGGAACATGGAATATCTCTCCATCCGTTTATATCATCTTTGATTTCTTTCATCAGTGTTGTATAATTTTCTGTGTGCAGTTCTTTTGTATCCTTAAGTAAGTTTATTCCTAGATATTTAATTCTTTTTGTTTCAGTAGGAATGGGATTGATTCCAATTTGTCTTTCCTATTTTTTTATTATTAGTATATAGAAATGCAAGTGATTTCTGTGTATTGATTTTGTTTCCTGCAACTTTGCTAAATTCACTGATGAACTCTAGTAATTTTCTGATACTGTCCTTAGGGTTTTCTATGTACAGTTACATGTCATCTGCATACAGTGAGTGCCTTACTTATTCTTTTCCGATCTGGATTCCTTTAGATTTTCTTTTGGATTTCTTTTTCTTCTCTGATTGCTGTAGCTAGGACTTCCAGAAATATGTTGAATAATAGTAGCGAAAGTGGACACCCATGTCTTGTTCCTATTCTTAAGAGGAATGCTTCTTTCAGTTTTTCAACATTGAGAATAGTGTTGCTGTAGGCTTCTTATATATGGCCTTTACTATGTTGAGGTAGGTTCCTTTTATGCCCATTTTTTGAAAAGTTTTAATCATAAATGGCTGCTGAATTTTGTCAAAGATTTTTTCAGCATCTATTGAGATGATCATATTGTTTTCATTTTCAATTTGTTAATGTGCTGTATCTCATTGATTGATTTGCCTTTATTGAAGAATCCTTATATCCCCAGAATAAACCCGACTTGATCATTGTATATAAGCTTTTTGATGTGTTGCTGAATTCTGTTTGCTAAACTTTTGCTGAGGATTTTTGCATCTATGTTCATCAGTGATATTGGCCAGTAGTTTTCTTTTTTTGTGTTATCTTTGTCTGATTTTGGTATCAGGGTAATGGTGGCCTCATAGAATGAGATTGGAATTGTCCTTCCTTTGCAGTTTTTTGAAAGAGTTTTAGAAGGATAGACATTAGCTTTTCTCTAAATGTTTGATATAATTCTCCTGTGAAGCCATCTGGTCCTGGGCTTTTGTTTATTGGGAGATTTTTGATGAAAGCTGAAATTTCAGTGCTTGTAATAGTGTTGTTTATAATTTCTGTTTCTTCCTGGTTCAGTCTTGGAAGATTGCACTTTTCTAAGAATCTGCCCACTTCTTCCATATCATCCATTTTATTGCCATATATTGCTCATAACAGTCTCTTATAATCCTTTGTATTTTTACATTGTCTTTTGTAACCTCTCCTTTTTCATGTCTAATATTGTTGATTTGATTCTTCTTTTTTTCTTGATGAGTCTGGCTAAAGGTTTGTTAATTCTGTTTACTTTCTCAAAGAATCATCTTTTAGTTTTATTAATCTTTGCTATTGTTTCTTTCATTGCCTTTTTGTTTATTTCTGCTAGGATCTTTATGATTTCTTTCCTTCCACTAATTTTGGGAGTTTTTTGTTCTTCTTTCTCCAGTTGTTTTAGGTGTAAAGTTAGCTTGCCTATTCGATGTTTTTATTGTTTCTTGAGGAGCCCACCAGGCTCCTCTGTCCATGGGATTTTTCCAGGCAAGAGTACTGGAGTGGGTTGCCATTGCCTTCTCTGCCATTGGTGTGAGTGGGGTGTTAAATTCTCCTACTAATATTGTGCTACTGTTCATTTCTCCTTTTTTGTCTGTTAGTGTTTGTCTTATGTACTGAGGTGCTCCTATGTTGAGTGCATAGATATTTACCATTGTTATGTCTTCCTCTTAGGTTGATCCCTTGATCACTGTGTAGTGTCCTTCCTTATGTCTTGTAATATTCTTTTATTTTGCAGTCTAATTTGTCTGATATGAAGATTGCTACTCCAGCTTTCTTTTGCTTCCCATTTGCATGGAATATTTTTTTTCCATCTTCTCACTTTCAGTCTATATGTGTCTTTAGGCCTGAAGTGAGTTTTTGTAGACAGCATATATATGGGTCTTGTTTTTTTATCCATTCGCGCTATCTGTGTCTTTTGTTTGGAGCCTTTAATCCATTTATATTTAAAGTAATTATTGTATCTCCTATTGCCATTTTTTAAATTGTTTGGGGTTGATTTTGTAGATCTTTTCTCTTTTGTATTCTGTAACTATATAAATCCCTTTAATATTTGTTATAAAGGTGGCTTAGTGGTACTGAATTCTCTTAACTTTTGCTTCTCTGGAAAGCTTTTATTTCTCCATCAATTTCAAATGAAATCCTTGCCTGGTATAGTACTCTTGGTTATAGATTTTTCCCTTTCAGTACTTTAAATATATCCTGCCATTCCCTTCTGGCCTGCAGAGTCTGCTGAAAGATCAGCTGTTAGGCGCATGGGGTTTCCCTTGTATGTTACTGGTTGCTTCTCCTTTGCTTCTTTTCATATTGTTTCTCTGTGCTTAGTCTTGGTTAGTTTGTTTAGTATGTGTCTTGTTGTGTTTCTCCTTCTGTTTATCTTGTATGGGACTCTTTGTGCCTCCTGGACTTGATTGACTGTTTCCTTTTCCATGCTGTGGAAATTTTGAACTATAATCCCTTCAAAAATCTTCTCATACTATTTATTTTTCTCTCCTTCTTCTGGGACCCCTGCAGTTCGAATGTTGTGTGTTTGATATTGTCCTAGAGGTCTCTGAGATAATCCTCCATTCTTTTCTTTTTTTTTTACTTTATACTGCTCTTCAGAAGTTATTTCCACCATTTTATCTTCCAACTCACTGACTCGTTCTTCTGCTTCAGGTATTCTGCTGTGACTTTCTTCTAGAGTATTTTTAATTTCAGTAATTGTGTTGTTTGTCTCTGCATGTTTATTCTTTAATTCTTCTAGGTCTTTGTTAATTGATTCTTGCAATTTTCCCATTTAATTTCAACGTTTTTTTATTCTTTCCTATCATTATTCTGAATTCTTTTTCAGATAGCTTGCCTGTTTCCTCTTCATTTATTTCGACTTCTGTGTTCCTAGTTTGTTCCTTCATTTGTGTAGTATTTCTCTGCCATTTCATTATTTTTTTTAACTTACTGTGTTTGAGGTCTTCTTTTTTCATGCTTGAAGGTTGAATTCTTTCTTCCTTTTGGTTTCTGCCCTCCTAAGGCTGATCATTGATTCCTGTATGCTTTGTATAGAGCAAGATTTGTGCTGAGTTTTTGTTTGTTTCTTTTTCCTCTGATGGACACGGCTGAGTGAGATGGTAATCATCTCTGCTGATTATTCGGTTTGTATTTTTGTTTTCTTTGTTGTTTAGATGAGGCGTACCACACAGGGTGCTACGGGTGGTTGCATGATGCCCAGTCTTGTATTCAGGTTGTTTCCTTTGTATGTTCAGTTCAGTTCAGTTTACTCGCTCAGTCGTGTCCAGCTCTTTACAACTCCATGAACCAAGGCACGCCAGGCCTCCCTGTCCCTCACCAACGCCTGGAATTCAACCACAGTCATCTCCATTGAGTCGGTGATACCATCTAACCATCTCATCCTCTGTCATCCCCTTCTCCTCCTGCCCACAATCTTTCCCAGCATCACGGTCTTTTCAGATTAGTCAATTCTTTCCATCAGGTGGCCAGAGTATTGGAGTTTCAGCTTCAACATCAGTCCTTCCAATGAACACCCAAGACTCATCTCCTTTAGGATGGACTGGTTGGATCTCCTTGCAGTCCAAGGGACTCTCAAGAGTCTTCTCCAACACCACAGTTCAAAAGCATCAATTCTTATGAACTCAGCTTTCTTTATAGTCCACCTCTCACATCCATACATGACTACTGGAAAAACCATAGCCTTCACTAGACGGACCTTTGTTGGCAAAGTAATGTCTCTGCTTTTTAGTATGCTGTCTATGCTGGTCATAACTTTACTTCCAAGGAGTAAGTGTCTTTGAATTTCATGGCTACAGTCACCATCTGCAGTGATTTTGGAGCCCCCCCCAATATAAAGTCTGCCACTGTTTCTCCATCTATTTGCCATGAAGTGATGGGACTGGATGCCATGATCTTAGTTTTCTGGATGTTGAGCTTTAAGCCAAGTTTTTCACTCTCCTCTTTCACTTTGATCAGGAGGCTCTTTAGTTCTTCTTCACTTTCTGCCATAAGGGTGGTGTCATCTGCATATCTGAGGTTATTGATATTTCTCCCTAAAGTCTTGATTTCAGCTTGTGCTTCATTCAGCCTGGTATTTTGCATGATGTACTGTGCATATGTTAAGTAAGCAGAGTGACAGTATACAGCCTTGACGTACTCCTTTTCCTATTTGGAAGCACTCTGTTGTTCTCTGTCTAGTTCTAACTGTTGCTTCCTGACCTGCTTACAGGTTTCTCAAGAGGCAGGTCAGGTGGTCTGGTATGCCCATCTCTTTTAGAATTTTCCACAGTTTATTGTGATCCACACAATCAAAGACTTTGGCATAGTCAATAAAGCAGAAGTAGATGTTTTTCTGGAACTCTCTTGATTTTTTGATGATTCAGTGGATGTTGGCAATTTGATCCCTGGTTCCTCTACCTTTTCTAAAAGCAGTTTGAACATCTGGAAGTTCACACTTCATGTATTGTTGAAGCCTGGCTTGGAGAATTTTTAGCATTACTTTACTAGCGTGTGAGCTGAGTGCAATCGTTTAGTAGTCTGAGCATTCTTTGGCATGGCCTTTCTTTGGGATTGGAATGAAAGCTGACCCCTTCCATCCTGTGGCCACTGCTGAGTTTTCCAAATTTGCTGACATACTGAGTGCAGCACTTTCACAGCATTATCTTTTAGGATTAAATAGGTCAACTGGAATTCTATCACCTCCACTAGCTTTGTTTGTAGTGATGCTTCCTAATGTCCACTTGACTTCACATTCCTGGATGTCTGGCTCTAGGTGAGTGACTGATCACACCATCGTGATTATCTGGGTCGTGAAGATCTTTTTTGTACCCTTTCTGTGTTTTCTTGCCACCTCTTAATATCTTCTGCTTCTGTTCAGTCCATACTATTTCTGTCCTTTAATGAGCCCATCTGTGCATGAAATGTTCCCTTGGTATCTCTAATTTTCTTGAAGAGATCTCTAGTCTTTCCCATTGTATTGTTTTCCTCTATTTCTTTGCATTGATTGCTGAGGAAGGCTTTCTTATCTCTCCTTGCTGTTCTTTGGAACTCTGCATTCAAATGGGTATATCTTTCCTTTTCTCCTTTGCTTTTCACTACTCTTCTTTTCGCAGCTATTTGTAAGGCCTCCTCAGACAGCCATTTTGCTTTTTTTGCATTTCTTTTTCTTGGAGATGGTCTTGCTTCCCTTCTCCTGTACAATGTCATGAACCTCTGTCCATAGTTCATCAGGCACTCTGTCCATCAGATCTAGTCCCTTAAATCTATTTCTCACTTCCACTGTATAGTCATAAGGGATTTGATTTAGGTCATACCTGAATAGTCTAGTGGTTTTCCCCACTTTCTTCAATTTAAGTCTGAATTAGACAATAAGGAGTTCATAATTTGAGCCACGGTCAGCTCCCGGTCTTGTTTTTCCTGACTGTATCGAGCTTCTCCATCTTTGATACTCCGTATGGTTAGTTCTGTGGTAGTCTAGGATCTTGGAGTCAGTGCTCCGACTCCAAAGCTTCCGGTCTTGATCCCCACAACCCTCCTGTAAGGGTGAGAGAGACAGTGATCTCAAAGGGTACAGATTGTTGATCATGTTTGTCTTGCTGTCCCATAGATAGTTAGCAGTCTGCTTCAATCTCATTTCTCCATTGTCAGAAACAAAATCTGCGGGTGCTCATACCCATACGCCGCCCTCTCTCGAAACAAGAGTATTTTAAGTGACCTTTCAGACTGTGTCAAATGCACCAACATTTGCATTGTAGGAGTGTTAATAAGAGAAGGGAGAGAAAGAGCCTGAGAAGACATTTGATGAGGTCATAGCTTAACATATCTGCAGCATGGAAAAGTAAACAGTAACTAAGTTTACTAAGTACAGAAAGTAACATATGGGATGAAACCTAGGAGGAACATATCAAGACTCACAGTATCAAATTGAGAAAAAGATAAAGAGATAATATTTTTAAAAAAACAAGGGGAAAACCACGAATAACATACAAGGAAATCCCCATAGTGTTACCAGCTGAATTTTTAGCAGAAACTTTGTGACCGGAAACGGTTGGCATAGTACATTTAAAATGAGGAATGGGAAAAGCCTACAACCAAGAATTCAGTATCCAACAGGTCTCTTGTTTAGATTCATTGAAGAAATCAAAAGCTTTACAGACAAAGAAAAGCTATGAGAATCCAGCCCCACCGAAGCAGCTATACAGCAAATGCTAATGGAAATTCTATAGGTAGAGAGGCCCACTTTTAGAAGGAGCAAAATTACAAAGCAGGTAGGTTCACCGGGAAAGGCAAACATTCAATAAAGATAGGAAATTACACATGCACATAAATGGTATCTATACCAATAATTGTGAAAGGAGGAGTGTATAAATGCAGGATATTTCAAATGCATTTAAAATCTAGAGATCAACAACAGAAAACATTCATGTGTATGTACAGACTGCTAATGTCAAACACTCATGTGACCACAATGGAAAAAGCTATAATAGATATACACACAAATAAGACAATAGAATCCAAACACAGCACTAAAGAAAATCATCAGATCATAAGAGAAGTGAACAGAAGATGAACAAAGTAAAAAAGAGCTGTAAAAATAAGTCCAAAACTATTATCAAAATAGCAGTAAGAACATACATATTGAAAATTGCCTTAAATTTAAATGGATTAAATTCTTCAGCCAAAAGACATAGACTAGCTGAATGACTATAAATAAAGACCTGTATATATGCTGTCAACAAGAGACCCCGTTTAGATCTATAGTTATATACAGAATGAAAAGGAGAAGGTAGAAGAAGGTATTTCATGCAAATGGAAGTCAAAATGAAGCTGGAAATAACAATACTCATATCTGACAATATAAACTAAAAAAAAAAAAACCTACAAGAGGCTAACAAGGGTATTGTATAATGACTAATCCAAAATGATATCACAGCTGTAAATGAATGCACCCAACATAAAAGCATCTCAGTGTATAAGGCAAATGTTAATGGACATAAAATGAGAAATTCCCAATAACACAATATTAAGGCTTCCTTTAACATTTCACATACATCAATGAACAGATCATCTGGATAGAAAAGAAGGAAACACAGACTTGAAATGACGCATTAGACCAGATGGACTTAATTGATATTCATAGAGAATTCCATCCTGATGCTGCAGAGTGCAGATTCTTTTCAAGTATACATGCAACATTCACCAGGATAGATTACATGCTTGGGTATAATGCAAACCTCAGTAAATTTAAGAGTGTTGAAATTGTTTGAAGCACCCTTTCCAATCACAACACAAGGCTAGAAATTAACTCCAGGAAAAAAAAAAGTGTGCACATGGCACAAACACATGGAGACTTCACGTATTCTAGGAAACAACCAGTGGATCATTGAAGAAAATCAAAGAGGAAATCAATAAAGACCTAGCGACAAGTGAAAATGAAAAGATGAATACTCAAAATCAATGGGATGCAGCAAAAGCAATTCTGTGAGGAAAGTTTATAGCAATACATTCTTACTTTAGGAAAGAAGAACAGTCTCAAATAAACATCCTACCTATCCACAAAAACAGTGCGATTAAGAAGAACAAGGAAAACCCCAAGTTAATAGATGGAGAGAAAATACAAACTTCAAAGTAGAAATGAATGCAATAGAGACTAAAAAAGCAATAGAAAGGATCAGTGTAACTAAAAGTTAATTCCTTGGAAGATTGAAAGATTTAAAGAATGGTAAAACTTTAGCCAGATTCATCAAGAAAAAAAAAGGGAAAGGGCCCAAATCAATAAAATTAGAAATTATAAGGAAAAGTTAAAACTGACATCACAGAAATAGAAAGGACCTTAAGAGAGTACTTTGAACAGCTGTATGCCAATAAAATGGACAATCTGTAAGAAGTGGAAAAATTTTCAGAAATTTACAATCTCCTAAGCTGTATCTAGGAAGAAATAGAAAACAAGAATAGGACAGTTGTCAGTACTGAAATTGAATGTGAGACTAAAAAACTCCCAAAAACCAAAGTAACCAGATAATTTCACAGGTGAACTCTATCAGATATTTAGAAGACAGTTAAAGCACTTATTCTTTATAAAACTGTTTCTAAAAATTGCAGGGGAAAGAGCATGTCCAAAGTCATTCTGTGAGGCCAAATCAGTGTGATATCCATATGATATACAAAAAAGAAAAATTATGTATATATATATATATATATCACAGGCCAATTTCACTGATGCACATAGATACAAAGTTCTTCAAGAAAAAAGAAGCAAATTGAATATGGTATAAAGAGCATAAACTGATCAGGTGGGATTTATCTCAGAAATGTAAGGACTTTCATATATCTGCAAATCAGTAAATGTGATACATTGCATTAGCAAATTGGAGAATAAAAACCATATGGTCCTCTTAATTAATGCGGAAAAATGCTTTTAATAAAATTTAACATCCATTTATAGTTTAAAAATATTTTCAAGAAAGCAGACAGAGAACAGAGCTCAATATAATAGAGGCCATATGTGAACAAATGCATAGCTACCATCATACTCAGTGGTGAAAAGCTGAAAGGATTTCCTCTAAGATCAGTAACAAGATAAGGTTGTCTGCTGCGACACTTTAGGAAGTCCTAGTCAAGGTAGTAAGAGAAATAAAAAGAATCCGAATTGATAAAGAAATCATAATACTTTTATTGTTTGCAGATGACACTGCCTATAGAAAATCCTAAATATAGTACTAGAACTCTGCTGAAACTCATCAGTGAATTTTGTAAAGTTAAAGTGTGTGAAATTAATACACAGAAACCTGTTCTATTTCTGTACAATAACAATGGTAATTCAGAAAGTTAAATGAAAGAAAAATCCCATTTAGCGTTGTATCAGAGGGAAAAAATACCTAGGAGTGATCCTAGAAAAGGAGGTAAACGACCGATACTCCAAACACTATAAAATGCTGAAAGAAACTGAAGATGATGCAAATAGATGGGAAGATATACTATATTTTTGGATTGGCAGAATCAACATTGTCAAAACGACTATTCTGCTGAAGACAATCTACAGACTCAGTGCAGTTCCTGTCAAATTGCCAGTGGCACTTTTCACAGAACTAGACTTTTCACAGAGTTTGTGTAGTCAAAGCAATGTTAAGAAAGAAAACTGATGATGGAGAAAGCAGGCACCCCGTGTTCAGACTATATCACAAAGCTACAGTCATCAAAATGGTATGGTACTGGCACAAACAGACAGAACATGATACAAAACTCAGAAATAAAACCATGTACCTGTGGTCAATTAATCTACGACAAATGATGTAGGAATACACAATGGAGGGTAGAAAATCTCTTCAGTAAGTGGTGCCGGGAAATCTAAAAACTACATGTAAAAAAATAAGATTAGAACTTTCTTTCACACCATGCACAAAAACAAACTAAAAGTGGATTAGATCAAACATAAAGACTAGATAGTATAAAACTCCTGTATGGAAACATAGAACATTCTTTAACATATATCATGGGAATATCTTTTTGGATCCATCTCCTAGAGTCGTGGAAACATAAACAAATTTAAAAATGGGACATAATTAAAAAACAAAAAAATAACGTATACAATAGAATATATTTGCAAATGATGCAACTGGAATGGGAGTAATCTCTGAAATAATGCAAAGAGGTTATGCAACTCAACATCAAAAAAGCAAGCAAATAAAAAATGGGCAGAAGAGATAGAGAAGCATACAGATTACCAACAGGCACACAAAAAGATGTTCAACATTACTAGCTATTAGAGAAGTGCAAACCAAAACTATAATAAGATACCATCTCATACCAGTCAGAATGACCTACATCAAAAAGTCTATAAATAATAAATACTGGAGAAGGTATGGAGAAAAGAAAACCCTCCTATATTGTTGATAGTAATATATATTGGGACATCCACTTTGGAGAACATGATGGAGGTTCCTTAAAATAGTACAAATCGAGCTACCATATGATCCTGCTGTCCCACTCCTGGGCTTGTGAAAAAAAAGAAAAAAAAACATTCTGAAAACAAAGCGTAGTTGGAAAAGATACATACACCACAATGTGCACAGCAGCACTATTTATAACAGTCAGGAAGTGGAACCTATGTAAGTGTCCATTGACAGATGAATGGATAAAGAAGAGTGCTGTGTGTGTATGTGTGTTTGCAGTGAAGCATTACTTAGCCATTAAAAGAGAAAGAAGAAGAATGAAATCTCACAGCAGTGTGGTTGCACCTAGGAGATTATCATGCTAAGTGATATAAGTCAGAGAAAGACAAATATCATATATCATTTATAAGTGAAATTTAATAAAAGTGATACAAATGAACTTATGTAGAAAACAAATACACTTACAGATATAGAAAGCAAATTTTTTGTTTACTAAAGGGCACAAGGGGTTTGGTTCCAAAATACACACAGTACTATATATAAAATATATAAGCAGCAAGTACCTAAGAGTTATAGCACAGGAAGCTAGACTCAGTATCTTGTAATAATATATAATGGAAGAGAATGTAAAAAAAGAAATATATATACATACACATACATATGTACACACCTAAATAACTTTGGTGTACACTTGAAACGAATACAACACTGAAAATCAACTGCATTTCAATAAAAGTAAAAAAATTTTTTAGGCAGTTGTCCTTTCTCCTTAGTGATTGTCTTAATGAAGACTTGGAATTTCTCTGCTGCCTCTTGGTCAGCAGAATTTTCTTTGCCTGTTATCTTGATGTTTGTTAAAGCAAACACTTTTTCTAAAATTATCAAACAATCCTTTTCAAGCTTTAAATTCTCCAGCTTTAGATGTTTCACCTTTCTTTCGCTTTGTGTTTTCATATGACTACATTTTCTCCACTTACATTAGAAGTCATAGGTATGCCTTTCTGAAAGCAGTCCTATACCAATATAAGAGCTACATTCAATATGAAATAAAAAGATGATATGAAAAGTGCAAGGTTTTCATACCTGCTGGTGTAGCTACAGTGATCATTTCATGAATTTCCTTTTCTTTTTAAATGGTATTTATGCTGGATTTCATTTATTTTGAAATGGTGGGCAGCCACAGCTGCAGACCTCAGTCTTTCGTACATATCAAGCAACTTTTCTGTGCTTTAGAAGAGCACTTCCAGCATCACTAGTAGCACTTCCTGTGGGTCTCATGGTATTATTGAAGGTTTCTCATGGTATTGCACTAAATATGATGTTAAATATGAAAGAACAGCAAGAGATTCCATTTTACTGTAATTATGCAATTTACTAAGGAAACAAAGTGCTCACATGGAGATGATTAGTGTCACACAGCATATTAAGTCAGTACTCACTAAAATAGCAACAGGAAATAGATACAAAATTATGACAGTAATACAGTATGTACTATAGTTAATTTTATGCAGTTATGTTTTAATATTGCATCTTTACATTTGTTTACATTTCTCCCAACTGCAAATGGCGCCATGTGACAGTCTGTAAGTGTTTGTGTGGGTAAGTTTTGATATATTTTAACTTTTTATAGTATGATTTATGTATATTTTATGGTAGTGATAAAATAATATCACATTTTTAGCATTTATGATATTTCTATTTTTCTTAGCTTTTGGTTGACAAGCTATGTGGTTTGCCAGTTGATTTTCAAGTTTTTGCAAATCTATAAAAAAAAATTCCCAATTTATTTAAATTTGAAAAACTTTGTGTGGATTTGCATAGTTCAAACCCATGTTGTTCACGGATCAACTGTATTCACTTAGTGCCTTTCATTCATATGTGTGTTGTTTTGTATTGCTCTGCTCATAATTCTAAATGTTTATTGTGCTCTTTATAGTGATTATGACTTATCTTCTAGGTTTTTTTCTTCTCATTTCTAATCATATGTGCTTCTGTGAATTTGTTGATTTAAACTTAAGTATAGTACTTTTTGCTTATCCATTTGAGCAGTTATTAAACAAATGATTAAAAATATTATGAAATGTAAAAATGTTTAAATAGTACAAACTGAGAAAATGTGAGGAGATGCCAAAACGTCATAGAGGAAACCTGAATTTAAAGTCTCTAAATATTTTTGATTGTATATTCTATTAGTGAAGCATTTTTAACCTAAATTTCTAGTAATAAAAGCTTATGAAAAGACTAATTTTATATATGAAATTATTCTGCCTATGTCTTCCCCACACTTCTTCTCAAAAGACTATAGTTCTTATCTTGTAAGGAAATTGCTTAAAAAGTAACTGCCTGGTAATTGTTGCAGACTTTCTTAGTTCTGAACTAAGCTTATTTCCTAAACACCTAGTAAATAAAAATTGGAAGTTGTTTCCTTTTATCCTTATGTCAGTAGACTGTGTATTTATTGTTTATTATATTTAGTGTTTGTTAAAGCATATATTTATTTATAGAATTAAATGCTTGTACTACTATGTCAGTTTCTTTTTGTTATTAATTTATTTTTAACTGAAGGATAATTGCTGGCGAGTTTCTAATGATGGATGCCATTAGCTTGTCATCATGGCTTTAAGTGTCATAGTGGTCTAAGGGAGAGCTTGTGCAGGAAGTGTCAGTGCCTCCATGTTTCTTGTTATTCACTTGTGATTATAGATTTTTGTTTTTGTGTCTGTTTTCTCCAGAAATCTTTGCATTTCCATTTTGTGAAGAGTTAAACATAGTATAAATAATAAATCCATTGCAATGATAATGAGTAACTTATGAACAGCCTGTGAAGAGGTCCATTTTTCATGTCAATCCTTTAGAACACTGAACTATTTTTGTTCTCCTAGGGTACCTCAAATAGAATATCTCAAATACTATCTGTGACACAGAACAATCTGAAATATGGACCTAGTGAGGACATACCAATCTTATTCATTATCTTAAATATTTATAGTAAATTATTTATTTTTAGATAAAAGTAAAAAGTTGTATTTTGTTGCAGGACATTGTTCAGTTTGTGTTGTCTGTATTACTTTGGAGACTACTCCAAGTTGAGGAAGGTAAACAGAATATTAAAGAAAGGAAGCAAAGAAATGCCAAAACAAAGGAATGATCATGTAGGAAAGTAATACAGACTCAAGAAGTTGTACCCAATTTGAAATGTGGAAAGGTTTCAGACTGGAAAGAATATTACACCTATGAACCTTAAAGTATAATTGTTGAAGACATGATGAAACGTTGAAAAATAACAGTAGCAGATACAGATACCATACGTATTATGTACCATGCACCATTGTAAGTACTTTTCATAAAAATGTAATTCTTAACATTTTCATGAGGTAGGTTTTTTGTATCTCCTTTTCACAGATGATAATATTGAGGCCAAAAGGGTAGGGAAACTTCTCTGAGGTCACAAAACTAGTAAATGGCAAAGCCATTTAGATCATTTAGCTCCTTAGTTCATATTGGTAGCCACTACTGTATTCTGCCTTACATGTAACTATAAGTGTATAATCTGAAATAGCTGGAGATGGGTACAAGTAATAGTTACACTTTCAGTCAGGTAATAACTTTGTGGTGGGTTTTATTACATGTGTCTTAGGACTAACTGAATTAGTTGTGGAATTTAGCTAGTATTTTAAAGGATCAATTATATTCTATTGATTAATATTAAATCTTTAATTTGGATTGAGTTTTCTGAGACACTCATTGTGAGAAATGCTTAAATGAGATAATCATAAACCAGAGTATGACTCAACAATAGTACTTGTATTGCTGGGAACTGGATTAACTCCTTATCTGCATTTATCATAATCAGCTATATATTAAAGTTATTCCTTTGTGGTAATTTCAAGCATTATATCCTTCGGTTTTAAAATATACCTACAAAATCATGATGTAATTGATGTGTGACATAAATGATGCACGTTTATTTTAGGGGTAACTTTTTATTTTACCAAATGTTAAATGAACTGTTTGATCTTTCAAACATTTCTGTGGTATTAATGTAATTTTGTAATTGTTCAGTAATAACACTTAATGTATGTCCAACTTTTGGTTAGGAACTATAGGAATCAACAAGGTTATAGCTCTAGACAGTGAATTTCTGTTCTAAATGATGAAAGAACTTTGTAAACTAATAGCAGTAATACACTGACAACTTCAATAGTTAAAAAATATAAGACCATTGAGAACCCAAAGGATGAGGTCATTATCTGAGATGTGAATGCTTCATACCTCAGATAATGATTATTTAACCATTAAAATTAGATTTCCAAAGATAAATAGAAGTTCAGTCATAAAACCTAGAAGGAGCTTATAGAGAAGATGGTGTTTAGCCTGTAAAGGAGGAAATAGTGAGATACAAAGCTGGAAAGAGTGAATATAGCCTTGTAGATTAGACTAAGGAGATTGTATTTAGTACTAACAAGTAAGTCATGTCTAAAACATTGTTGCCTTCCTGAGCACATGAGACAGTGTCCTAGATAAATTCTAGAGATACAGAGAGGAGTAAGATTATAATAACATTTTTGTTGCATTGACTTGTAAAGTTGTTCTTTCCAAATGTATTTTTATATTGTTTCTTAATTAGTGTACATATATATCTATGGGCATATGAATTTACTGACACTTTAGAAGTCTGAGGGTTTGCCAAAATTGGAAGAGTTAGTTTCGGCTTAATTAGCAGAGGTCTGATAGTAAAGAGCAATTTCTCTTTTTGTGCATCATGGCAGACAGCCACAAAATCTCTCCTGTAAAAAATTTTTATAGTTATTTTTGTTTCTTTTTAATGTACAGTATAATTTAAAAACAAAAGTTCAAAGGACATATTTAATAATAAAATATTAATGATAAAATGTGAAATACTCTAGTTTTGTTTCGTAAATATGTTTTCTACTGATCTTTCCAAAGATAAGGAGTATATCCTTTTCTTTGTTGCCATGACACACAGTTTTTATACATTTTGACATTCTGAGGGAAAATTAAGATGAAGAACTCTACTGGTCACTGTGATACATAAATTCACAGATGTTAAACACAGACTGCGACATTGTGATAATTTAGATAATGATACCCCAGAATTTGGGATTTCTTCTAGTGATTTTAGGAACTCAAAGATGTTGATGTGGATAGTTTCAAATACTTTCTAATGCATCCACCTAAAGAAATTATATGTCACCTGATACATACCAAAGAATGTACTTAATGTGTAAGATATGTAAATCTCCCACCCTCAGCTTAAGAACTGAACTGTTAATATTACTTTTCTCATCAGAGGTAATCAATGTGTTGAAGTTTGTAAGCATTGTTTTTTCTTAAAAACCCATTAATCATTTACCATGCCTCATGAAATGTTTGTGAAGATGCATGGATAGGAGTAGAGGCCAGACGTTTGGTAGCACTTCACTTGAATAACTGATGGCAGGACATATTTAAAAGGAGCGGTATTGGTAGTCCCATTGCTGCTTTGACTTTATATATTTTCCTTATTTCTGTCTATGCCTAAAGAAACAAAAGTTATCAAAGATTGTGATTAAGGAAGATATTGATAGGGATCATTTAGATAACATTTACCATTATTTTAGGCCTATTTTGACAGTATCATTTTTGAGGTAATTCATTCATTCTACCAAGAAATATTTGACTGTCTATTAACCATGCCAAGCATGAAAGATATAGCACTGAATAAACCAAAATCCCAGTCTTCTTTGAAATTTTCATTTTATTCAGGGGAAAAAGCAAATGAATGGCTATATATTAGCCAAAAGAGTATGACAAATGATAATAAATGCTGTGCAGAATAATAAGTCAGAGAAGACCAAAGAAATTAGGAAGAGAAGGATTATTTTAAATAGGATGGTCAGAAAAACTCTGTAAGTATGTAACCTTAAATAAAGACTTGAAGGAGGTGATGGAACATCCAGGCATTTATCTGGGGGTAAAGAAAGCAGTAAGGGCAGATGGCCCCTTGATAGAAGCATAACTAGAATGTTAGACAACAGTGAAGTAAAGCCCACTGATTTAAATACTGCACTTGATTGTTATGTTCTCAGGACTTTTTAAATATGAAATAGTTCCTCCACTTTTTTTGTTATTTGCATTACATTAACTTTTAGATGACAACTTAGTTGTCATCTAAAAAAATACCTCACATTTTTATTTGTTTTCCCACCATGGTATCATTTAATTTATTCCTATAGTATAGCCTCCTAAAATATAGCCTCTATTTTGTAACTGAAAGTTAGGTCTAGTGACTTCATTAAATTATATTTACATTCTCTGGAAAGATAATTTCATAGGTGATGCTATATACATTTTGTCATAGTAGGTAGCTCATAATGTCAGGTTGCCCACTTATTATTCTGATTGAGCTCTTGTTTAATTTAAGGTAATAACTGTTGAATCTTTCTGTGAAACTACTTTTCCCTTTTCAAGCCTCAAATTATTTGGCACTTTATTAACATTCTGCTTATGTCAACTTGCCTCTGAATGGTTTTAGCATCCATTGACAGCATTTTCCAGAAATTTTGTATTTATTTTGACTGTAGATACCAGTGTGGTATGATGTCTAAAAATAGAATATTCTCTATCAACCACTTATGAATTAAAGGGTGTTCGTCTCTTCTTATGGGATATACTCATTAGGCATTCTTAAAAGTGTTATGCCTTCTGCAGGAGTCAGGGAGTAAAAGAATTCTTTGTTTCCTGTTGTAAGGAAACAGGTTCCACCCAGAAACAGAAAGTCATTTTTGTCCATTACTCACTTTACTTCAGTAGGTTTTATTTCTTTAATTTTTGAATATTCATCACATCCCTCCCATTTTGTCTGTCAATATTGTTACTATATTAAATGGCCTCTCCCCTCACATTTTTGTTTTTTGATTGACTGCAGTGGAGTCACCTTTGCTCCATTTCCTTCACCTTTTCCTCTATTTTTCACACTGAAACCAAAAATACATTTTTAAAGCTCATAGCTGTTGATGAACATCCTTCAGTTCAGTTCAGTTAAGTTGCTCAGTCGTGTCTGACTCTTTGCGACCCCATGGACTGCAGCACGCCAGTCCTCCCTGTCCATCACCAACTCCTGGAGTTTACTCACATCCATTGAGTCGGTGATGCCATCCAGCCATCTCATCCTCTGACACCCCCTTCTCCTCCTGCCTTCAGTCTTTCCCAGCATCAGGGTCTTTTCAAATGAGTCAGCTCTTCACATCAGGTGGCCAAAGTATTGGAGTTTCAGCCTCAGCATGAGTCCTTCCAATAAATATTCAGGACTGATTTCCTTTAGAATGGACTGGTTGGATCTCCTTGCAGTCCAAGGGACTGTCAAGAGTCTTCTCCAACACCATAGTTCAAAAGCATCAGTTCTTTGGCGCTCAGCTTTCTTTATAGTCTAACTCTCACATCCATACATGACCACTGGAAAAACCATAGCCTTGACTAGATGGACCTTTGTTGACAAAGTAATGTTTCTGCTTTTTAATTCAGTGACCACTTGTTTTCTCCAAATTAAGTTTGTCTTCCTTACCTTTCTTTGATCCAGCCCCATCTTTCTTCTTGGTTACAGAATCTGGTTTAGATTCCAAATGTAATACAGTTCTATACTCCCATTGTTGTACTTTTGTTATAGGCCTTTGCTGTTGTTATTGCCTTGAAAAGGTGTTGACCCTGTTTTCTCTGTCCAGTTGCTTCTGCAGAGAATTGACATTCCTTTCTAAGTACTACATTCCCTTGTCAAGTTCCTTTTATTGTATAAATTCTTTTACAGTTTTTTTAATGTGTTCATCTTATCAGTGAAATTAGTTTCTTTAGGGAATTGGAGAAATGGGGAGAAGTTGATAAAAGAGTTTAAATTTCTACTTACAAGATTAATAAGTTCTAATGATTTAATGTACAGCAGTAGTATGTGTTGCATACTTAAAACTTGCTAAGAGAGAAGATCTTAAATCTTTTGTCACACATACAAAAAGTAATGGGATGGAGGTGTTAACTAATTCAGTGGTGATAAGCTTTACAATATATGTGTATTAAATCAACATGTTGTATAACTTAAACACACACACTGTGTGTGTCATATATCAATTATATCTTAATAAAGCTGTAAAAATATATACAGTAGAAATTCTTAGAAGAAGATCCTTGTTTTGTTCATCTTCGTATGCCTGAGGACCTGGTATAGTGCCAGAGCTTATTTGTTGCTTAATAAATGGAATGAATGGATAAGTGAGTGGGTGGATGGATAGTTTCTCCAAACAGTTGTTTGCAAATCATTGATTTAAGCAATAGTGGTACATATCCTTGGGCAAAGTCTGTTGAAATTAGGTAACCAAAAGCCATGTTTTACCAAAAATAGGTAACTTTTTTATAACATTGTCCATCAGCTGGGTTAAAAATCAAATCTCTTGGGTTTATTCTTAGAAAATGTTTTGTCTCTTAAAATGTTTGTAATTTGTGACCACATTGAGTTCCCAAATACCAAACTCTTAGGAATTAGGCAGTTAGCCTTCCACCTCTGCTAGCTGCATGAGTTTAACCTTGCAGTGGACCTCTTATCTTTTAAGATTCTTATTTTAATCCCAGTTAGAACTTCACAATCTTATTAGTTCTTATTGTTGACTCTTTTGTCTCTGAAGCTTGGCACCCTTACCTACCCATACCCATCAGTGTTCCCAGAACTTCCAAAATAGATATTTTCATTAGTTTTTTGTCTCTCCGTTTGGCAGCAAAAAGAGTTTTTCTCCTTTGGAAGAGTATTCACTTGACAGCCTTTCTGTCCTCCAAGGCTACTGGAGTAAACCAGGTGAAGCTCCATTGTAGAATAGAGAATACATGGATTTTACAAACCCAGAACCAGAGGATACTTGTAGCTGTGTGATCTGGGACAGGTTCTTTAGAACTTATTTTTCTCATCTTTATATGTACTATAGGATTCTTTTTTCTACTCTTTTCCTAGCTATAGTGGGTTTTGCTGTGCTGTGATGGTGAATCCATTTACTGACCCTCCCCCACAAGATTAAGGTTTCTGGCTTTTCAGGGAGAAAGGTCTAGAGAAGTGAGCTGTAAGTCTTACCTTTCCCATAGCAATTGAGGATCATCCTCTGTAGGCCTGCATCAAAATAGGTTCTGTCTTTTCTGCTGTCTCAGGCTTTTAATACCTGGTTGAAACCTGTGGTCAACTGATAAAAAGAGATTTGGAGTGAGTGTAAATTCTTTGTCATTCCACACTGACAAGTTGGCGCACACTTGGTCTTTGACATTTGTTAGCATTTTGCCTGATTTGTTCTTACCTCTTTTTATCACGGAACCTTTTCTTCCTGGGTTCTGCTACAGGTGGTAGAGTTTGTGTGGCTCATCTTTTCTTGGAAAACTTATTCTTTGAAGTTCAAGTTACTTCAGCTCAAGGTGGGATTAAGAAAAACTAAATTTTTTATGTTGATTAAGTTATTTTCATTGTTTGTAGCATTTTATATTGTAAGTGGAGGCTAAACCCTGTTACTCTTTCGACTTTGCTTTTAGTGTTATGTTTTTTTAATGCAAAAAGTTACTTTTATGTTGATTGAATTTCTTAGTTCTTCTTTTTTTAAATTTGTTGATTCTTTATGATTTCTGACTTTTTAAATATTTTTGGAAAAAAGACCCACTCTGAGAATATTCTCCCATATTTTCTTCTATTTCTCTTTTTGTTGAGTATTTTTATTTCATAGGGAATTTAATTTGGTATAAGGTACAGCGATATCTAATGTTTTTTTTAATGAAAAGCCAGTTGTACCAAAATTATTTATTGAGTTATCTTTCCCCACTGCTCATAATTCTGCTGTAACAGAAATGAATTTATTTGTAGCAGAAAATCTGATTAGTAGTGGCTCAAATTCACAGGAGTTTGTCTCACACAAAATAAATCTACAAGTAGACAAAGCGTGGTTAGTATTAAACCTTAACAGAGCAAAACCTATACTTTTTCCATCTTTCTCCCTAGGAATCTTTATTTTTTTCTTTTTATTTTTTCAATATGAATTTTTTCATATTTTTTTTTCCATTTATTTTTATTCATTGGAGGCTCATTACTTTACAATATTGTAGTGGTTTTTGCCATACATTGACATGGGTCAGCCATGGATTTACATGTGTTCCCCATCCCTCTGGGTCTTCCCAGTGCAACAATCCTGAGCACCCGTCTCATGTGCCCTCATCGTTACAAAATGGCTGTTGAATATTAGTACAAAATCCAGTGAAAAGGGAAAGGGCAAAGGTTGAAGAGGTCATAGTAACCAACTTTGTCCATTTTAAAAGACTTTTTCCACAAGTCCCATCTACGGTATTATTTTCTAGGCTACTAGTGTAACTACTGTCATTGACCATCCTTTCCTTCAGTTCATCAGTTGAGTTCCTAAAGAAATAAAGTATTTTGGATATATGCAACCTAATGTTAATTGCAGCATTATTTACAGTAGCCAAATATGGATGAATGGGTAAAGGAAGTGTGGCATGTACACACATACAAGAAATAGTATTCAGTAGTTCTAAAAAGGAAATCTTGGAATTTGTGACAGCATGGGTGGTCCTTGAGGTCATTACACTAAGTGAAATAAGTCAGAGAAGGACAGATACCATATGATCCCATTTATACATGAAAAACACAGAAAAATGCTGGGCTCATAGATACAGAGAACATGTTAGTGTGGAGCAATGTACAAAATGGGTGAAGGGGGTATAAAGATATACATTTTCCAGTAATGAAATAAGTCCTGGGGATGTAAAGCATGGTGACAATAGTTATTAATACATTATTGCATACTGGAAAGTTGCTTAGAGAATAGATCTTAATAGTTCTTACCACAAGAAAAACAAAACGTTTTGTAACTGTTCATGGTAACAGATATTAACTACACTTATTGTGGTGATTTTTTTAAATATGTACAGATATTGAATCATATTTTATACCTGGAACTAATGTTATATATGAAGTATACTTCAAAATAATACAAATATATAGATATATATATAAGTTCTCTAGAGTTGTTTGTTTTCTGCTACATTTGAATCTTTGAAGTATACTTATTTTTTATTTAGATTTTCCTAAATGCTCATTTTTTGGGCTTCCTTTCTTCTTGCTGTTGGACCTGAACAGAAAGATTATTTTCTTTCTGTTTCCTTGGGGCCCAGGTCAGGTTATGAGCTCTAAGTGGTTGACTTTCACAGTTGGTACAAAGCAAAAGAAACTCTCCCCTGGTAGGCTTTTATGAAATAGAAGCACCAGGCAGCCTTCAGAGAAATACCTTGCCTTTCCATCCTGCTACCCTCTGCAATCTGTGTTTCCACATCCCCAGTCTAAAGAGCTGGGAAGATTGAGCCAGCCCCTTCAGTTCCTTTTTGGTCTCCTATAGAGATTAAGAGAGATTATATGGAGCTTATAGAGCATATATGGCTGTCTGAGGAGGCCTTAAAAATAGCTGTGAAAAGAAGCAGCCAAAGCAAAAGAGAAAAGGAAAGATACACCCATCTGAATGCAGAGTTCCAAAGAACAGCAAGGAGAGATAAGAAGGCCTTTCTCAAGGATCAGTGCAAAGAAATAGAGGAGAACAATAGAATGGGAAAGACTAGAGATCTCTTCAAGAATATTAGAGAAAGCAAAGGAACATTTCATGCAAAGATGGACTCAATAAAGGAAGAAATGGTAGGGACCTAACAGAAGCAGAAGATATTGAGAAGAGGTGACAAGAATACACAGAAAGTGTACAAAAAAGATCTTCATGACCCAGATAATCACGATAGTGTGATCATTCACCTAGAGTCAGACACCCTGGAATGTGAAGTCAAGTGGGCCTTAGGAAGCATCACTACAAACAAAGCTAGTGGAGGTGATGGAATTCCAGTTTACCTATTTCAAATCCTAAAAGATAATGCTGTGAAAGTGCTGCACTCAATATGTCAGCAAATTTGGAAAACTCAGCAGTGGCCACAGGATGGAAGGGGTCAGCTTTCATTCCAATCCCAAAGAAAGGCCATGCCAAAGAATGCTCAGACTACTAAACGATTGCACTCAGCTCACACGCTAGTAAAGTAATGCTAAAAATTCTCCAAGCCAGGCTTCAACAATACGTGAACCGTGAACTTCCAGATGTTCAAGCTGGTTTTAGAAAAGGTAGAGGAACCAGGGATCAAATTGCCAACATCCACTGAATCATCAAAAAATCAAGAGAGTTCCAGAAAAACATCTACTTCTGCTTTATTGACTATGCCAAAGCCTTTGATTGTGTGGATCACAATAAACTGTGGAAAATTCTGAAAGAGATGGGCATACCAGACCACCTGACCTGCCTCTTGAGAAACCTGTAAGCAGGTCAGGAAGCAACAGTTAGAACTAGACAGAGAACAACAGAGTGCTTCCAAATAGGAAAAGGAGTACATCAAGGCTGTATATTGTCAACCTGATTACTTAACATAATGTTAACACAGTGTACATCATGAGAAACGCTGGGATGGAAGAAGCACAAGCTGGAATCAAGATTGCTGTCAATTAACCTCAGGTATGCAGATGACACCACCCTTATGGCAGAAAATGAAGAAGAATTAAAGTCTCTTGATGAAAGTGAAAGAGGAGAGTGAAAAAGTTGGCTTAAAGCTCAGCATTCACAAAACTAAGATCATGGCTTCTGGTCCCATCCCTTCATGGCAAATAGATGGAGAAACAGTGGCAGACTTTATTTTGGGGGGGGGGGGGGCTCCAAAATCACTGCAGATGGTGACTGCAGCCATGAAATTCAAAAATGCTTACTCCTTGGAAGTAAAGTTATGACCAGCATAGACAGCATATTAAAAAGCAGAGACATTTCTTTGTCAACAAAGGTCTGTCTAGTCAAGGCTATGGTTTTTCCAGTTGTCATGTATGGAAGTGAGAGTTGGAGTATAAAGAAAACTGAGCGCTTAAAAATTGATGCTTCTGAACTGTGGTGTTGGAGAAGACTCTTGAGAGTCCCTTGGACTGCAAGGAGATCCAACCAGTCCATCCTAAAGGATATGAGTCCTGGATGTTCACTGGAAGGACTGATGCTGAAGCTGAAACTCCAATACTTTGGCCACCTGATGCTTAGAACTGACTCATTTGAAAGGACCCTGATGTTGGGCAAGATTGAAGGTGGGAGAAGAAGGGAATGACAGAGGGTGAGATGGTTGGATGGCATTACCAACTCAATGAACGTGAGTTTGAGTAAACTCCGGAAGTTGGTGATGGACAGAGAGGCCTTGCGTTCTGCAGTCCGTGGGATTGCAAAGAGTTGGAAACAACTGAGCGACTGAAGTGAACTAAACTGATAGAACATAGTATTCCAAGTAGCAATCATGTGATACCAAATTAACTTTTTTTGTGGGGTATGTAGCTAAGTGCCACGCTTTCCCCTTCTTTCTGTTCCAGGCTCTTGAGATTCTTTCAGATTCTTTGCTGTTGTAAGTATCTCAGTACTCTTTTGTGGGACACCAGCAGAGCTCAAGACCTCATTTGTATCCAATTTTCCTAGCCGCATTTTGGCCTGGAAAAAACAAATTAGCCACAAATTGAGAATAGTCAGATAACGAAGTTCACAGAAATTCTCACTCTTTGCCTTGTGAATTTCCATTTCCAAAATGTTTTAGGCTAGAGTGGGAAACCTCTGCTGGATTCAGCTGTCAGTTTTGTATTTTAAATAAGATGACACAATCTGGTGATACCAAGAGCCCATGGTAGGTTTTTTCTTTGAAAAGTTAATAAATTCAGTGCATCAACTATAGAGTTAAATGAAAGTTCATAGTAGAATTGGAAGAAACAGGGTTGAAATTTCAGATGTGGGAAGTTGGTTATACTCTTGAAATGCTTAACTCTTTAAGGTGTCTTATTTAAAATAATTGAAAACTGCTGTCACACATATCATGATTAGTTTGATCTGAATTCAGTAGCCAGTAATCCTTTCTAGTTAAACTTCTTTCTGTTTTTGTTTTCTTCTTTACTTTAAGTTATCTCAAAAGAATTGAAAAGTGCTGTCCCAAATATCATGATTAGTTTGATCTGAATTCAGTAGCAAGTAATCCTTTCTAGCTAAACTTCTTTCTGTTTTTGTTTTCTTCTTTATTTTAAATTACCTCAACTAGTTCCCAAGTACAACAAAACTTAAACTATTATTTGGAATGAATGGCTTAGAATAATGAATTAAATACTGGTTGTGAATAATAATTTTGAACACATTAACAATTATTTAGTTGGGGCGGATCAAAACAAGCAAAAAAGAGAAAGCCATCATGTACTTCTTGATATCTGTCCACATCTACTTTGAGAGAAAACGTTCTTTTTCCAGTAGGAGGAAAAAGAAATCGAACTGGATGTCATATATCATATTTAATATGTTCTTTTTTCTTTTTATCCCTTTTAGGACAGTGGTGATTATCCCCTTACCATGCCTGGACCTCAGTGGAAAAAATTCCGTTCAAACTTTTGTGAATTTATTGGAGTCCTGATTCGACAGTGTCAATATAGCATAATTTATGATGAGTATATGATGGACACAGTAATCTCACTTTTGACTGGTTTGTCAGACTCCCAGGTCAGAGCTTTTAGGCATACAAGTACTCTTGCTGGTAAGTAACTAACAGTTTGTTTCCTTTTCATTTAATTTTGTTAAATATATTCCATTCTAGTTGAGCTTTATTTAGATTAAATATTAATTTAAAATAATTACTTTACTCTTGGAAAACAGCTTTTCTCCAAAATTCACATGAATGGTTTGTATTCTCTTTTGGGCTAAAGCTTGTGCTTATTTTGATAACTGAGGTTTGATAGTCTTGAGAATGAAAATTGAAATTTTCTGACGAACGTTACCAAATCTCTTTCTGAATACATAGTTATTCTCTTGCATTTTTATTTTATAACCAAATAAGCTCTAGGAGTCCAGCGGGCCATATTCTTTGATAAAACCAAATAGTTGAAATTCCAAATTCACAGGTTTTTTCCTACTTAATTACATGGTTTCATTGTTACTATACATAAATGTGTAAATATTTGTTTATATATATATTTTTTAAACAGTTCCATCTAATTGTAATAGGTAATTGTGACGCAGCTAGGATTCTTTCTATTCCTAGTGGTATAATCACTTAAATGTAGTGTTTGTAAAATCGGTTCAAGTAGGTAGACTAAGTCCTGAAGAACTGATAGATTATCATTTTCCCTTTTGCTTCTGTTTTAGAATTATCTATATAACTTCTGAGTCAAGTATATTCATTTTCCCGTAACAAGATAAGTTTGTTAATTTAGCTGTTCTGAAGTTTTCAACGATTAGGTAACTGTGTTTACCTAAAATGACTAAATGACTTCTTTTTCTCTTATATATATGTGTATGTTTACAAAGAAACTGTGTGTTTGCATAAACATATATTTAAATATTCCCAAATTACATTCCTTTTAGTAGCAATAACTGACTATATTCAACTTATACACATTACCATGAAAAAATGAGATTTAATATAATTAATTGCATTTTATTTTGAATTTAAATTTCTCATTTATGTAAGTTATTAAATACATTGATTCTTAAATTTTAGCATTCACCAGAATCACCTCCAGGCCTTACTGAAACAGACTGTATGGCCTAGCCCCCAAGTTTAGCAGATTTCTAACTAATGCTGTTACTCTGGGCAGTGTGCATTACAAATCCTAGATTTAAAGTTTTATCATTTTCTTGTTTAACTTGTTGGCTAAAGCCAATGTGATAGTTTTATATAGCATCATCTGCATTTTTTCCATTTTTTTTCAATTATTTTCCTTCCCTATTCAATGTGATTAATCTATATCATTAGTGTCCCTTATTCCCTTAGTTGTAATTCTATATGGAACAAACATGGCACACAGTTATTCTTTTGAGAGTGTCCCTTTCCTATTTATTAGGTAAAGAGGAAGATCTTAATTTTATCTTCTTTATAAAGATAAAATCACAGTTTATTGTTGAGAAAACTTCCTGTATAGAACAAACATCAAGCACATTTTATTGTGTGTTTTAAGAGACTTTGTACCAAGTTATAGCTTTTTTGACAAGGTACTATAAATATACTACTTATTACTTAAAAGTTACCTGATAATATGTATTTTTTCTAATCCCATGACTTTCATTATTTTCTGCCCTTTATAGGTACTTTTTTCTTTTCTTTATATTTTCTATTTACTTTTCATCTATCATTCTTCTGTCTGTGTACAGCAACTCCCATTTATTTAGCTGTTGCTCAGATGCATTGTACCAAGAAAAATAGGAGATCAATGTTATGTTTATCCTTATTTTTCAAAAGCTAACCTATTTTTCAAGTTATTCTCAAATTTACTTCATAATACTATGTAATTTCTCTGTGTACATTAATGATCGTGTCTTCCAAAGTTCAGTTTCCTAAAAAGTGAGACACCAGTCTTGCCCTTCAGCAAAGTGGGAATCTTGCTGAGAATTTTAATTTCAGGCTGGATAATAATTTCATCTTTTCAAGGATTATTTTCTTTTCATCTTTGATCTCTTTATGGTTCTCCCCCCCCCTTTTTTTCTTTTATGGTATGTGTATGAGGGATAGATTTAAAGATAATCATTTTTATTCACTTTGCAGGACGAGTCTTGGGGACTAGATAAAATGGGCAGGAACATTTAATCCTCTGCTTCAAAGACTATGTGCATGGACAGTTACAAGGCAGTTATGGCCAGATATGATTATCGGCTTTGGAATAAAATGCTCCTTGACATTGCTTTTATCTTAGCTGAGAAGAGAGACAATCAGGTTAGTTGTTTTCTAGGGTACAGACAAGATAAGTTTTAGAGCTTCATAAGTCATCACAGTGGTCTTTTCAGTAGTACTTTTAATCTGTTTACCAATATCCCATTTTCTTGTTGTTAATTAATAGTGTGTCCCAATTTGTTAGTGTTTATGCATTGCATTTAATTGTATATTTTTGCCACATTTTTATTAAAAATTTTCACCATTTTGTAGTTTTTCAGGTTTGTCTATTCTTCAGGTAGAAGTACTTTCATTTTCTATTAGTGATAAACTGAACTTTCCCTTTTATTTTTGGAATTCTTTTTACCATTAAATTGAAACAAACTGTTAACAATTAGATTTTATATTACATTTTCCTTACTTTTTTTCTATTCTTTTAATTGTACTTGTAAAGCATACTCTCCTGTTTGTCTGATTTATCTTCAATAAAGAAGCTTTACTTTGTAGTAAACTTTTCATTAACAATCTTCATAGTTAAGTGCCTTTGCTGTGAAGCTACATAGATAAATAGATAGCTAAATAGTTAAGGCATATTAGAACATAATTTGTGGAATTAATATATATAAGTAATATTTTGGTGGATTTACAACTGAGATTGGCCATATTTTCTTTCTCCAATTTCATGAAATTTTCATGAAAAAATGTTTTTCTCCTCCAGATCAAAAATAAGTAGGATTCCCTTTGTTTTACCACTTTGTTCTTTGGTATTATAAAGATAATTCTACTCTCAAAGGATCTATTTTTCATATTTATAGTTATATTATGCTCAGTCATTTGCTGTTTTAATCTATGCCAGTACTTTAGAAATTAACTTTAAAATTTTGTTAGAGAGCAAGATGAATAATGTTGGCTTACTTTTTTTATTTTTTGCTTTTTTCTCACCTACATAATTTTCTACATTAGAAATAGATTAATAATGGCTATGTCTCGCTTCTAAGGTAAAAATGCCAATTTGTACAAAGGGGGATTAACAGTACAGATTTTTATTAATAACAACATGGAGATTGATTCTGTTCAATTTTTTTCTAACGTGAATTATGGAACAATTAGAAAATATGGTTAAAATCACCATATGATAGGTGACTTCATTATGCTGGAAGGTTATCACTATTTAACAATAATGGGTGCCTCTCAGACTCTTGGGGAAGTAAACATTTCTTTTATATCTCATTGTTTTACATCATTGTGTTGGTATATGGTTGATTTTTATATTGACGTATGATTTGTTATTGATTAGCACTTCTTACCAAGTCAGCATCTCTGGACTTTTACTGAGGCAAGACAAGCTATATGAAATTTCTTTGTTCTCCTGTCATAGACCAAAAATAACCTTGTCTCAGTAAATTGATGTCTTTTCTTTGGCTTTCAGTTGCTGAAACCATATAATATAGGGTTCATAGAATGGGTTCTGAACCAGATTGTCTGAATAAATATCCTTTTCTGCATTTTACTAATTAGGTAATTTTGACAAGTCCATAATTTATTTGGCCTCACTTTCTTCATATGCAAAATGGGAAAGATGTTGATAACTATCTCATTAAAAGAAATTAGGAAAGCCTGAATGGTGCCTGACATTTAGTAAACTAGTGCTATTATTCTGTAATTACAAAAGGAGCCAGTAGTATTTGCAGTGTTTCCCTTCATTCATGTCTTTTTCCTTCAGAATTTATTGAACATCTACTATTTTAGTAATAGAAGACATTAGAGATGGGGAAATCAGAAACAAACATGTAAATAAACAGATCTTGCCAAAACTATTATTAGGAAAACTAACAGTAGGCACTTTCATTTTATTTATCTTTTGGCTCTTCAATGCCAAATTCTGTTTATTAAATTCAGTAGCTATTTTATGACTCTTAACCAAATTGGATATGAATTTCTATATGGTAGACTTCTGATATTCTAGGATTAATGCCCAATAATTGACCAAATCTACAAGTGCCACTATATATAATTTTATACATAAAATATAGTAAAATTTTAAATGTAATTTGCTCTTTCGAATCTAAATATAGATAATTAGAGTAATGAAGAAGTATCATTTTCTTAGAATTATCTCTTATTTTCTGTCACCAGGTACAAAAGTTAGTTTTCTTTTGGGAGCTAGTTTTTGTAATGAAGTTACGATTTTTAAAATCATTTTATAAGCATGTCCTTTCTATGTCAACTTAGTGACCTTGGACAAGTTACATAACTTCAGTGCCTTACTTTCCTCATCTGTATAATGTTGATATGAATAGTTCCATTTTATTAGGAGTGTTTTGAGGCTTAAATGAAATAATTTGTGTTAAATGTTTCACGTATACAAGTCATTAAGTAAGTGTCTGATGTTATAATTATGATAGAATGACAAAGCTTCCTTGGTTTGAATCTAAAGAGGGCAGAGAAACTGAGAAAATCTTATAGATTTTCCATTAATGCTTTCATATTACACGTGTAAACATTTTCTGTACATACAAAATTACATATACAACTTAACGAATTCAGAAAAGGAAAAAAGTGCAAAAGTAAGAATCAGCCGTAATCATACCATTTCTGCCATAATCATACTGCTTCTTAATGTTGCCGTGACATGTTGATGTTTCCTTTTAGCTTTTTTCTTCACATATATGAGGATTTTTAATTTTTAAATAGATAATACGATATTATAATCAATTTTGTGGAATGCGTTTTCTGTGCTTTTAATTTTTTATAATTATGTTTAATATAGCAGCCTCATCTTCTAAAATCTAGCTGTCCTTTAACTAATGTAGCCTTTTCGCCATTATTTGGATCCTTTGTCTTCTGCTGGATCTCCTATCTTTTTGCCTTGGCTTTTTTTTTTTAATTCTCTTCTTTTTGGGTAGCATGGTTTTTGATAGCTTCTTGAGAAAAAGAACATTGGAAGAGTATATATTTTAGATTTCACATGCCTGAAAAATACATTATATTCTTATGTTTAGTTGGCCCAGTACAAAATTCATCATTGAAGATCTTCTGGAGAATTTTTTGTCTTTTTCCAGCATTGCTGTTGAGAATTCCAGTACATTTTCAAACTTTTGATTTTGATCCTGTTTCTGTCTGTAGAAGCTTTATTTTATGAAATATCATGGTGATATATCCTGATATATATAGATATATAATTTCCCATTCATTATTCTGGGCACTCTCTGCTGAATATATTTTACTTGGATGTTAATTTGTTGAATCAGTCCTAAGTTTCTTGTTATTTCTCTTTTAGTTTTCATTCCTTACTCTTTTTGTTCACTTTGCTTATATTTCTTCAACTTTATTGAGGTAATTTTCATTATTGTTTTAAATATTCTAAGAGTTCTCTTCCATTCTCCATGTCGTTTTTTAACATTATCATGGGTGAAACGTTTTCTCTTATCTCTTTAACAGCGTTATTACTCAGAAGTTTTGTTTTTGTTTTTTTTGGTGCCCCTTCTGACCTCTTTTTCAGTTCTCTTTTATCAGTGTCTTTCATGGGAAGCTTTCCTTCAGTGTCTGTTGGCTCTCTAGTTACTGCTGGCAATGAGACACTGAAGAACTGACTGCCTCTGTGTGTGTGTGTTGTGGTTGACAGGCAGTGGCAATGACTTTAAGCTTTTTGGTGACCATCACTGTAGGGTGGACCTGTGGTCACTTAGTGTTTCATTGTGAAGGTTGGTGTTGATAATTATTTTCCCTGGGGAAGTTCCGCTCCTTCACAGAAGGAACTTTCAGTCTCAGGTCTGGTTGCCTCTACCATTTGGGAGTTATATATAGGGTGAAGGAGCACCCAGGGCACTCTGCACTTCACATGTATCCCTCCTCTGTATCTGATTAATCGAAATCTCTTGCTTATGTTCTTTGGGGAATAAACTTTTTAACTTCCAAGATGAGTTTGTGTTGGAGGAATTACATGACTGCCTTGGCTCAAGTGGAGATTTAATTGCTTATTATACAGACTGTGAAATGCTCCTGTTTTTAGACCTTACTTCACTCCATCTTCTGTAAAAGCCAGTACTTCTCCAGTTCCTTAATGCTTCTGGGTTCTCCAGAGTAAAATTACTTTGTTTTTGTCTTTTTTCTTTAAATACAGTTGTCAAGCTTTTTTGACCATTTATTGTGATTTGCATACTTCATCCATCTGCTTTTTATGTACATATATTAACATATTATGGTTTGGCATTCCAAGTGTTTTTCTGAATTTATTGGGGATGAAAATTGTTTTCTCATTATTTTGGTTGGATTTTTAAGAGACAAAAGATTTGTTAAATATTCTTTGTAAAGTGGAAGCTTGTCACATTTTATTTTTTTTAAATAAGTTTTTTAAAACTAAAGAAGAAACATGATTACAATGGAATACTCTTCAGCCTTAAAAAATAATGAAGAAATGCCTTTTACAGCAACATGGGTAGCCCTAGTGGTCAGAAGGACATATGGTATGTGATACACATGAACTTATTTAGAAAACAGAAACAGACTCGCATACAGAAGAAATGTATGATTGGGAATGGAGGTGGGGGATAAATTAGGATTTGGGATTTGCAGATACAAGCTACTATATATAAAACAGATAAACAACAAGGTTGTACTGTATAGCATAGAGAATTATATATACTATTCTGTAAACATTATGTAAAATATGTATGTAAAAATACATAATATATTTTATATGTAAAAATAAAACATTATGGAAACGAATATGTATATATGTGCATAGCTGAATCACTTTCTTGTACACTAGAAACTAACATGGTAAATCAATGATACTTCAATTTTTAAAAAAGGAAGATAATCATATCTCTCTTTAAAATTTAGTTTTGTCCCACTATGAAAGTTTTAGAGTTTGCAATAATATTTTTCAAAAGTATAGTAGGTATCACTAAATATAAGGTAAGATTTTTAGTTTTCATTTTTATGTTTAAGAAAACATAATTGCAAATTGTTGAATAGTAATTAAATGGCCAGTGTCCATAATCTTAGTTTCAGCCATCCTATTTGCTGATACCTTTTTTCCCTGTTTTTGTTTTATATGTTCCCAGCTCCAGTATTGTTTTTCCTCTTCTAGGCCGTTAAATTCCTGATCGTCTTTGTTTAGTGCTCTTGATGTCGTTACTTCCTCCACTTTCCTAGCTTAGATTCTGTTACCCAGATTAATTTTAATCATGTCCTTCTCATGAAGGACCCTTAACATCCTTGCCTGTTTGCCCTCTATTATATCCCTTAGGAAAACCTCATATTATCGCCTGCTCCATAACTGAACCAGTGGAGTTGAAAATGAGTGTAGAAAAACACATAATGACTGGGCTTTTTACATTTTTCTCTCATTTCTACCTAGCAATCCTATTATAGTATTTTATGCTATGGATATTCCTTTCTTATAATATTATTTCATACCTTCTCCTCAAACCTGTAATGTCTGCTCTCCTCTTTTCTTAACACTTGGCTGATTATCTTGCTAGCTTTATAGGAACAGAATAGAATCCTTCAAGGATTAAATCTACTTATCTTAGCTGCACCTGTACACATATTCTCTGCCTTTTCTCTTATGAGGGTTCTGTCTACCTAAGATCAGTCCTTGCACTTGTGCAGTGGATCCCATCCCTGTTCACTACCTCAAGAAGTTCTCTGTCTCTGTCTCTCCTGCTTCAATTCCCCAACACCCTTTATCATTATTTTGTATGCTGTAGCAGCCCTTATCTTTTAGAAACACTTTGTATCAGTTAGGGCTCTTCAGAAACAGAACCATTGGAAAATAGTTTGTTACTTGCTTACTTATTTGCATAACACAACCATTAAGCTATATTGTGTGTGTGTGTGTATTTGGAGAGAGGAAGATTTATTTTAGTGAATGACACATACAGTTTTGGAGCTGGCTATTTTAAAATCTGTAGGGCAGACCTGCAGGCCAGAAACTTAGGGAGGAGTTTTACAGTCTTGAAGGAGAAATTGCTTCTATTGAACCACTCTGTTTTTGCTAAAAAGGCATTCAGCTGATTGGATGAGGCCACCGCATTATTGGGAGTAGCCTCCTTTACTTATAGCTGTTAATTTTATCTACAAAATAGCTTCACAGTAACACCTGGGTTAGTGTTTGTTTACATAACTGGATACCACAGCCTAGCCAGAAAACAGTCTGATTTTATTTTTTTGGGCTCCAAAATCACTGCAGATGGTGACTGCAGCCATGAAATTAAAAGACGCTTACTCCTTGGAAGGAAAGTTAATGATCAACTTAGACAGCATATTAAAAAGCAGAGACATTACTTTGCCAGCAAAGGTCCGTCTAGTCAAGCCTATGGTTTTTCCAGTATTCATGTATGGATGCGAGAGTTGGACTATAAGGAAAGCTGAGCACTGAAGAATTGATGCTTTTGAGCTGTGGTGTTGGAGAAGACTCTTGAGAGTCCTTTGGACTGCAAGGAGATCCAACCAGTCCATCCTAAAGTAGATGAGTCCTGGGTGTTCATTGGAAGGACTGATGTTGAAGCTGAAACTCCAATACTTTGGCCACCTGATACGAAGGGCTGACTAATTTGAAAAGACCCTGATGCTGAGAAAGATTGAGGGCAGGAGGAGAAGGGGACGACAGAGAGTGAGATCGTTGGATGGCATCACCAACACAATGAACACGGGTTTGGGTGGACTCTGGGAGTTGGTGATGGACAGGGAGGCCTGACGTGGTGCAGTTCATGGCGTCGCAAAGAGTCGGACACGACTGAGCAACTGAACTGAACTGATAGCCTAGCCAAGTTGATGCCTAAGACTGACCATCCTACCATCCCTTGTTTCCAAGGGATGGTAGCTATAGTCCTTAGCTACAGTCCTACTTTTCTCCTTTTCTTTATAGCAGATCTCAAAGAATTATTTCTGTTTACTGTCTTTACTCACTCTCCTCTTACTGTCTTCAAACCCACCCCAGTAGGGTTTTTATCTCTACCTCTTCGCTGCCTTTGCTCTTGTTGAGGTTGGCAGTTACCTTCTTAGTGTCCTAATCATTGTGCAGTTCCATTGTTACCTTTCTCTTTCTTGAAAGACATAGCTACTTCTTCCTTGTTAAAGTCTATTTTGATGGATCTTAGAAAGCTAAACTGTAAATACTTAATTATCTCAGGACTCATTCTAAAGATCTTTTGATTTTTTTATATCTTTAGTCACTCCTCAGTGAATAAAGTGAAAACAGATTCCAGGTTTTTATTGTTTCTACTAAAAAATAATTATGGTAAGAGAGTAATGCTGTCATTTGATTTAAAATTCCAGATTTAAAAATGTTATGTGATGAAATGTCACTCTTCTACCCATGGCTCTCAGGCAACAGATTCTCTTCTCTGAATGCATCCTGAGTTTCCTATTTCTAATGTATCTTTCCAATGATATTTTATGAATATGATAGCAAATGCATATTCAGTGAGAGGCAGTATGCTATAGTGGTTAAGAGCTTAGACTGTGGAGAATGATGGCTGCAATCAAATTATATCTCTGCCAGCTACTGGCTGTATAATTGCCAAATCTCTAATCTGTGCCTCAGATTTCTCTTATATAAAAAAGAAATAATTATAGTACTTGATAGAGTTGTGAGGTACAAATGAATAAGTGTGTTGAGCTTAGAAGACTGACTGCCACATAATAATAAAGAATGCATTCCTTCTTTATGCATAAATGATAATTTAATATACACACTGACAATCATCTTTTTTTTCCCCATTAACAAGTGTACCGGTAGACTTCTTTTCAGCATACAAATCATGCCTCATTTGTTTCCAATGACTAAATTGTAGTCCATTGAATCAATATGACATCCAGTTTCATGGCTTTAGAAACCAGTATTTTGATGAGGATGTATATCTGTTAACCATCTCCACTTGTTGTTTAGTTGCTAAGTCGTGTTCAACTCCTTTTGCAACCCCATGGACTGAGGCCAACCAGGCTCCTTTGTCCATGGGATTTCCAGGCAAGAATAGTAGAACATGTTGTTATTTCCTTCTCCAGGTGATCTTCCTGACCCAGGGATCAAATCTGCACCTTCTGTATTGGCAGGCAGGTTCTTTACCACTGAGCCACCTGGAAAGCTCCATTTCCACTTAAATACCTAATAAGCACAAGACTTTCTAATTTCCCTTGCATTTGCTGTTTCTCTAATTTCCTATATTATTGTATTCTTTCAGCTTTACCTTGGAAATATGTTTCAGATCTAATTTTCTCTCTACTTCTTGCTGCCACTCTAATCAAAGCCAGGATTGCTTTACTGAGTTGCTTAAGGCCAAAAACTTGAGAATCAACTTAATAAGGTTTTGACAAAATATGTGCAGCTGTTATTCAGTGTTCTTCTATTTGGTCTTCCTTCTTCCACTTTTACTCTTCTATAAATGTTCGCACAGCATTTTAAAATATAAATCAGTCTATTTCTCACCCACACCAAAATTTTCAGTGAGTCATATCTCATTTAGATTTCATTCTTGTGTTCTAACAGGTTCCTAGTAAAACTCTTGTAACCTGGCCTTTTCATTTCCTCCTCAGCCTTGTCTCTTGCCTGTTTCTATGCTTCGGCCACACTAATATGTTACTCTTTTTATGAATAGTTTACCTCATAACCTTTGCACTTTTTATTCCCTCTCCCTGGGACACAATTCTGTTATAGAATCATGTTCATCGCCTCAGTTTGTGCTTAATTGTGAGCTCTTCAGAGAGGCCTAACCAGCCTGTTTGCTCTCTCTCCTTTTTTGTTGTTGTTTTTCGGTTGCTTAGTCATGTCCAACTCTTTGTGACCCCGTGAACTGCAGCACACTAGGCTTCTCTGTCCTTTCCTGTCTCCTGGAATTTGCTCAAACTTATGTTCATTGAATTGATGATGCCATCCAACCATCTCATCCTCTGTTGCCCCTTTCTCCTCCTGCCGTCTGTCTTTCCCAGCACCAGGGTCTTTTCCAGTGAATCGGCTCTTCACATCAGGTGGCCAAAGTATTGGAGCTTCAGCAATCATCCTTCCAATGAACATTCAGGATTAATTTCCTTTAGGATTGGCTGGTTTGAACTCCTTGCTATCCAAGGGTCTCTCAAGAATCTTCTCTAGCATCACAGTTCAAAAGCATCAATTCTTTGGCACTCAGCCTTCTTTATGGTCCAGCTCTCACATCCATACGTGACTGCTGGAAAAACCATAGCTTTGATTACACATACCTTAGTCGGAAAAGTGATGTGTCTGCTTTTTAATACACTGTCTAGGTTTGTCATACCTTTTGTTCCAAGGGGCAAGTGTCTTTTAATTTCATGGCTGCAGTCACTGTCCACAGTGATTTTGGAGCCCAAGAAAATAGCCTGTCACTATTTTTCCATTCCATTTTTCCCCATCTATTTGCCATGAAGTGATGGGACCGGTTGCCATGATCTTCATTTTTTGAATGTTGAGTTTTAAGCCAGCCTTTTCACTCTCCTCCTTCAAATTCATCAAGAGGCTCTTTAGATCATCTTCATTTTCTGCCATTGGTATGGTGTCATCTACATATCTGAAGTTATTGATATTTCTCCTGGAAATCTTGATTCCAGCTTGTGCTTCATCCATTACAATGTTATCTAGCATTTTGCACGATATACTTTGCATAGAAGTTAAATAAGCAGGGTGATATTATATAGCCTTGACATATTCCTTTACCAGTTTTGAACTAGTCAGTCAAAATTGTTGGTTCTAATCTAATTAGTCTGGTTCTAACTGTTGCTTCTTGACCTGCATACAGGTTTCTCAGGATGCAAGTAAGGTGGTCTGGTATTCCCATTGCTTTAAGAATTTACCACAGTTTGCTGTGATCTACACAGTCAAAGGCTTTAGCATAGTCAGTGAAGTAGAAGATGTTTTTCTGAAATTCCCTTGCTTTTTCTATGATGCAACGAATGTTGGCAATTTGATCTCTGGTTCCTTTGAGTTTTCTAAATCCAGCTTTTTTTCTGTAATTTCTTGGTTTATGTACTGTTGAAGCTTCAGTTCAGTTGCTCAGTCATGTCCAACTCTTTGTTACCCCATGGATTGCAGCACACCAGGCCTCCCTGTCCATCACCAACTCCCGGAATTTATTCAAATTCAGGTCCATTGAGTCGATGATGCCATCCAACAATCTCATCCTCTGTCATCCCCTTCTCATGCCTTCAATCTTTCCCAGCATCAGAGTCTTTTCAAATGAGTCCGCTTTTCACATCAGGTGGCCAAAGTATTGGAGTTTCAGCTTCAATATCAATCCCTCCAGTGAACATTCAGGACTGATCTCTTTTAGGATGGACTGGTTGCATCTCCTTGCAGTCCAAGGGACTCTCAAGAGTCTTCTCCAACACCATAGTTGAAAAACATCAATTTATCGGCGCTCAGCTTTCTTTATAGTCCAGCTCACATCCATACATGACTACTGGAGAAACCATAGCTTTGACTAGACAGACCTCTGTCAACAAAGTAATGTCTCTGCTTTTTAATGTGCTGTCTGGGTTGGTCATAACTTTTCCTCCAAGGAGTAAGCGTCTTTTAATTTCATGGCTGCAGTCACCACCTGCAGTAATTTTGGAGCCCAATAAAATAAAAGTCAGCCACTGTTTCCACGGTTTCTCCATCTATTCGCCATGAAGAGATGGAACCAAATTCTACGATCTTTGTTTTCTGACTGTTGAGCTTTAAGGCAACTTTTTCACTCTCCTCTTTCACTTTCATCAAGAGGCTCTTTAGTTCTTCACTTTCTGCCATAAAGTTGGTGTCATCTGTATACCTGAGGTTATTGATATTTCTCCCGGCAGTCTTGATTCCAGCTCGTGCTTCATCCAGCCCAGCGTTTCTCATGATGTACTCTGCATGTAAGTTAAATCAGCACGGTGACAATATACAGCCAATGTACTCCTTTCTTTATTTGGAACCAGTCTGTTGTTCCATGTCCACTTCTAACTGTTGCTTCCTGACCTGCATACAGGTTTCTCAAGAAGCAGGTCATGTGGTCTGGTATTCCTCTCTTTCAGAATTTTCCACAGTTGATTGTGATCCACACAGTCAAAGGCTATGGCATAGTCAAAGGATTTTGCACATTACCTTGCTAGCATATGAAACTAGTGCAATTGTGTTCTGTCCTTTCTACCATACTTTATTTTTCTTAACCATATTTTATTTTTTTAACTGATAGATTTTTTTTTAATATTATCTATTGATACGTTGCCTTCTCCTCACGAGACAATAAGTTTATGGAAGCAGATACTGTCTCATTCACTTTTCAGCTTCTGATACTCAGAACAGTGCTTAGTCTGGATTGGCAGATGAATGGGAAGCACTAAATAAGTATTTTTTGTGGCGAAAGACTGGTTTTAACATTACATTCTTAGTGTCATTTTGTTAAGACTCAATATATATAAGATTATTCTGTCATATTGTTATAAAAATTTCTAAAAACTTACTTTCAAATTTATACTTTTTTTTTTCTTACAGCAAGAAACATTTATTTTTCTCACTAATAAGTTTATAGTTTTTCTTGGAAGTCTCTATGGACTAAATAGGGATTAGCTGGCTAGACTCTAGGCTGCAAGTGTGTTTTGACTCCAAGCTGCAATTTGGATTAGATGTGCTTAAAATTTCTCTCTTCTGGAATCAGCAGCTCCCTAGAGCATGTTCTTGTTATGATTTTAACAGAAGCACAAGAGGCCAAACCAAATCATTTAACAACAGATTTATACTTTACTGAACTGGTAACAAGCCATTTGTATCGTGTACATATCTGCATAGCACACTCTTAGTAGTACGGCAAGAGAACAAGTTTGTCATTCCATAGCTAACCTTTAGAATGTGAATGCTAAATGAAGTATTCCCTTTGGTAAACAAAGAGAAGACACTTTGAAAGTCCAATCATAGGCCAGGCTGAGTTCCTATAGGATTATTAATTTATAAAATTCTTTTAATAATACCAGTAAACCGTAATTCATGCTCACTTTATGCAGGAATGAGTCTTTTTTCAGGGGACTGTCATCCTTATCACAATCCCCATATTGTATCTATATTGTTAAGTTAGGAGTCTTCTTCACTAGCTGTATTTGCTTGTATGTTGATATTTAAGGTGAAAATAAAATTTCAGTGAAGTTTAAATTTTACATATTCATAAACATTAAATACTGCACTATCATATCTAATATATTTCTAAAAATATACTGATCATTTTACATTTCTTCTCTTTTAGTATGTTGATATATTTTGTTGTTGATATATACTAGAGTGTGAGAAGGGTCATTACACAACCAACAGTTGGGGAGTTTGGAATCTGGGGTCACAAGGCAATATAACAAAACAAAAAGCGGTTAAGTTCAAGAGCATTAATGTCTCAGCTTCCACTGATTTATTCCAGACAGTGTTGGTGTAAATTTAAATGCGTTCCAACTCCTTGATCTTCAAGTCATTTTATTTTAGAAGTCTAGAAGTATAAACGGAATTAAACTCCATTTGGGTAGGAGCTTATGACTTTGTATGCTTAGGGCAAACTCCCTTAAAATATTATCCCTAAAAGAAAAGTTATTCTTGACTTAGGCAGTTTGAATGCCCCTGATCAGTTGTGTCTTTGAGATATTCTTTATTATACAGGTTAATTTTAAAAGTACTTTTAGCTTTCAGCAGTATTCTACTGACAGTGTGTAAAATGCTGTCAAATCACTAGCCTATATTTTGAAACACAAGATTTCTCAATATATTATATTTAGATGTTGTATCTCAGGAAAAGATAAACATTTTAATTTAAATACATTTCTAACAGCTCACTAACTTAAATGCATTTTGTTTTTAGGATTTTTGTCTTATATTTTGGTTTGAGGGCAGTATCAACTGATAATATCCAAAACGTAGATAGAGTTTCAGAATAATGTGTGTATGTGTGTAGATGAATAGATAGATATAGATGCAGCATTATGTCTATGTGTTTATATGTAATTAAAGGAAATTTTGGAAGTTTTAAAAGAAATGCAGGCTCATTTAATTATGTATGTGTTTGTATTGGTTCTTCCAAAACACTCAGTAGTAACTGAGCATTCATATTGCAGATAAGTAAACTAAGGGAAAAAAGGGAAGATTATTTTTCCATCACAAGTTCTTCTGTTCCTTTTAACAGATTTTCCTATACTCTCATCATCTCAATGATGAAACTGAATAGGAATAGACAAAAGATTAAGTATTGTGTCATACCTGTTACTCAGAGGATTTGAAGCAGAAGTTTGAAAATATTTTAAAAGATTTGTAAATACAGGTGAATGTTTAAAAGTACATGAACACTTTGACTGAGGAAAATAGATCAATAAGAAATTCACAAAATATGTTTTTGATGAATTTAATGTGTTTCATAGGTTCAGTCCATTTTTCAGGAATCAAAAGTTATGTCATTCACTGAGGTGAGGAACACAGGGAAAGATCCATCTATGGGAATAAAAGTCATGAATTGACTGTACACAGCTGAGACACCTCTGAGGCCTCTAAGCACAGGTATTAAGGAAGCAATTGCATACACAGAACTGGTAGCCAGAAGTGAGGTCTAAAAGGCTTGGTTAGTGTTCTTGCCTGAAGAATCCCATGGACAGAGGAGCCTGGTGGGCTACAGTCCATAAGGTTGCAAAGAGCTGGATACGACTGAAGTGACAGAGCACACATGCACACACTTAGATTTGTGTATGTTTGAAAGTGAGGGAAAGGAGTTTTTGAAGATATTATTTAAGCTCTTCATGCTGATAATTAGAATGAGTCAGTTGCAGGGGTGAGGGTGGTGTTTGGGTTTGGGATTTTTTTTTTGTTATTGTTACTTGTTTGTGTCTGCATCATGCAGCTTTCAGGATCTTAGTTCCTCAACCAGGAATTGAACCCAAGGGCCATGGTAGTAAAGGTGCCAATTCCTAGCCACTGCACCACCAGAGAACTCCCAGGATGAGTCTGCTTTTCGTAGGAGCATTGTTAAGCCAAGCTTATAGGGACACTGAGACAGAGATAATTTTTGCAGACTAAAATGATGACTTTATTTCCATAATATAATTTTTCTTTTTATTTTAACTATGCCTAGATTATAAAACATAGAAGTTGACTAGTTTCCTTCCATCATCCATTTCTGTTACAAAATTGTAAACTTTTGAAGTTCTGATTCACAGATGAATACTATAATCTTCCTTTACTTCATAGCCATGAAGCTCATGACTGCTCTGGTGAATGTTGCCTTAAACCTCAGTATTCATCAGGATAATACACAGAGACAGTATGAAGCTGAGAGAAATAAAATGATTGGGAAGAGAGCCAATGAAAGGTTGGAGTTACTACTTCAAAAACGTAAAGAGGTAAGTTTCACAGTAACTGAGATTCTTCAGTTTGTTTTTTAAAGCTAGATTATTTGATCTCAAAGTTTTCAAATGAATATGGCATTTTATTCCAGCCAGTAGTTATCTGAGTGCGGTATGATGGCAGAAGAGTATCACAAAACAACCCTGTTTATAAAGAAGATAGTCTGAGAGTTAGATAACTCAGAAAGATTATCAAGCTATGAACCCAGAAAGCACAGTAAATACTAACATCAGAACTAGGGGCCAACAAAGTTGCATTCCACAGGAAAGCCAAAGACTGTATAGTTGTAGATGAATGAGACATTTCTGTGAATAATACGGTTGGCCCCAATTTTATAGTGAAAGTTTCGTATATGGGTTGAAAATGATTTTAAAATGGATTTTTATAGGCAACATTTTCTCATCCAATCAGAAATAAAATTTTAGATGTGCAGTATTAATCTCTGTTTTAACTTGAAAAAAGAATAAGATCTCAGTGCTATAAACACATCGCTGTCAACAAATACTGGGTTATAACTGGCAATAAGAAGGAACAAGCTTACGATTGATTCAATCATAGTCTATGATGTATTGGAGGGCTCAGGTATCTGTTATAGCAGATACCACAAACTGATTTTTCTTTAGGACAGAAATTTATTGTCTCACAGTTGTGTAGGCTGGAAAGTAGAAGTTAACTCTAATCTTCACATGGCCTTCTCACTGTGTCTAAGTTTCTCCTTATAAAAAGGAGACATCAGGCATATTAGATTTGAGGTCCATCCTACTCCATTATGACTCCAAGTTAACTAATTACCTCTGCTACAACCCTATTTCCAAATAAGGTTTGAGGTCTAGGAGTTAAGACTTCTCTATATGAAGTTTTGAGGAACACAATACAACTCATAGCACATTCCATACTAGAAATAATTGTAAATAAGTTATGGAATTGTTCTTTAGTAAGTCCTGCTAACCAAACTGCATACCTCTTATATAAATTATTAAGTTTTTATATAATAAAGGTAGAAAAAGTAAATTTAAAGTAAGTTTCAATAATTTGAATGATTCCCAAACTTAATTCAGTAAAACTGAAAATAAAGCGTATAGCAAAAGAGGAGGTCTGAAGGCATTTTATTGTCACAGTATTAAATATACTTTTTGTATAGCTGGTTTTATTCCTTTTGAGTAGTAATTGAACTCAGATTTTAACTCCAGTGAGTAGTAATGCCTGAAATTTCTTTATCTCTTTTCTATTGTATTTATTTTGTTGTTGCATTTCATCACTAATGGCTAAGATGCTTGCTGCCTTGTATTCATCCTATATTGGGAATTTAACCTACACTTACTTTGAGGCTAATCAGATGTAGACTAATATTTGGATACTTTAGGTAGAATAGGAACTTTCCCGTACAATGGCAAATATAATAATCAAGAATTATCTGTTACTGAGAGAAGTAAAACCAAGCAGGGGACCTGGTTTGCACAGGAGAGGTATAGAAATTGAGGCCTGTTCCCAAAGCAGATGTTATTTTGTGATAGTCATCTGGTCACACTTAAACCTACCACTCTTTTTTAGTCATTGTGTAATACATGTTGCTGCTGCTAAGTCACTTCACTGGTGTCCGACTCTGTGCGACCCCATAGACAGCAGCGCACCAGTCTCCCCTGTCCCTGGGATTCTCCAGGCAAGAACCCTGGAGTGTGTTGCCCTTTCCTTCTCCAGTAATACATGTTGAGAGAGACAGAAAGAGGTTCTAAGCCAACATAGTAAAGCTGTAGAACAAATGAAAGGATCTTGGTAATTTAAGACATCTGTTGCACAATACTTAAGAAAAAAGATTGAAAATTACACAGAATGAGAATAATCATGAATTTAAAATAATTGGAACTCTTTATTTCAAATAAAATTATTAGTATTTTAATTTATATTTATTTCTCATTTCAGCTACAAGAAAATCAGGATGAAATCGAAAATATGATGAACTCTATTTTTAAGGGTATATTTGTTCATAGATACCGGTAAGGGATTTCAAAAATCATTTAGATTTTTAGCTTAATTTGTTGCTTCTTTGTAGTCCTACTCAATTATAAAAACATAAACTCTTTAATTACTTGTTTCATTAGCTAGAAAGCACCTTTGTATATGAAAGCTGAATAAATGTCATGCTATTAACTGTGGTCAAAATTGTACCACAACTATCACTGACATGTTCTTCCAGATTCAGAATATATTCTGTTAGAGACTTCCTATGTACTTGCATTTGTACTAATTTCATTTTAATTAATAAGATATCAGTAAGTTAATGTGGCCTTAATATGGTTTCATTATCTTCATTTTTGAAAGAATTAAATTCCATGCTTAATGCCCCATTGTACACATCTTATTATATGATCAAATTAACCAGCAGTGTTTTAAAAATTGTCATGGGAGAGATGTGTACAGGAAAAGGCACCTCTGCAGTTAATGCAGCATCTCTGTAATATCATTCTTCTTTACCTTCAACTATATACATGAAAATAGGAGCAAAATATTCCTGAAGTATTTTTGTCATCTTCTATTGCAAGTGTCTCTCTGTAAAACCTGTGAACTTTAAAAATATAAACTACATGAGTGTATGTCATAGAGAATTAATGAATCAAATACATATGCTTGTTGCTTTCTGTTAGTCATGATGTTTACATAAATAAGACACAGATACAGATAATAGGACTGTTTTTTTTAGACACATTTGAAACTTGTGATGGGCCAGTTAATTTTAAAAGTTAATTAAAACAGAAAGTAGGGGGAATTTTTCTTTTTAAGGAAAAATTGTAACTTTGATAATTTACTTTAAATCATTTTGATGTCATTCAAAATATAAAACTCTTGAAATAGAACCAAGGCTTTTACTTTGAGGGTGGATTCTCTGAATGGAGAATCACATGCTCTTCCTTGCATATACTGGGCTTTCCTGGTGGCTCAGCTGGTAAGGAATCTGCCTGCAAAAAAAAGAAAAAATCTACCTACAATGCAGAAGGCCTGGGTTGGGAAGATCCCCTGGAGAAGGGAAAGGCTACCCACTTCAGTATTCTGGCCTGGAGAATTTCATGGACTGTATAGTCCATGAGGTCACAAAGAGTCGGACATGACTGAGCGACCTTCACTTCATAATAAATTATCATCAAATTAATTTTCAAAAATGCAAGAATTTCCCTATCCCTGCTGTGCAGTCTTTTTTGACTTCCCTGGTGGCTCAGTGGTTAAAGATTCTGTCTGCAATGCAAGAGACGCAGGAGACATGGGTTCGATCACTAAGGTAGAAACATCTCCAGGAGAAGGAATCAACATCCCCCTCCAGTGTTCTTGCCTGCAAAATCCTATGGACAGAGGAGCTTGGCAGGCTGCAGTTCAAAGGGTTGCAGAGAGTTGCACATGAGTGAGTGACTGAGCATGTACATACATACATAAATATAATTAACATAAAATAAATTGTACATTTAAATGCATAATTTAATGTTTTGGCACATACACACACACACACACACACACACACACACACACACACACACACCTGTAAAAGTCACAGGCAGGGTATGTCCATATCCTGAAAAGATTTCTCATAACACTTTGTAATTCCTCCCTTCCTACCACTCTTCACCTTCCCCATCCTTAAGCAATCATTAATCAGCTAACTGATTTGTTTACATTTTCTAAAATTTTATAGAAATAGAATTTACATATTGTACTCCTGATTCTCTTTCTTGTCTCCTTCTGATTTCTTTCACTAATAAAATTAAAGTCTTCCATTCTTAAGATTGAACTATAAGTTTTTCATAGATTAACTTTGTTGAGTTCAGGAAGTTTCGTGTCTTGTCCTGGTTTTCTGAGATTCATTAGGAGTAAATGCTGAATTTTGTCAAGTACTTTTCTCCATCTTTTGAGATCATTTTGTGGTTTTTCTTTTTTAATACTATTAATGTGGTGAGTTAATTTGGTTGATTTCTCATATGTTAACTCAACCTTAAGTTCTTGGGATAAAACCCACATAATCATGATGTATTATTTTTCTTCATTTGAATGTTTTTATCACTGTAAATTCAGATTTATATTTCAAAGTACAAATGATTTACAGTATCATATTTCTGGTACACAGCAAGTGACTTGGATACACACACACACACACACACACACACAAATTCACACACACATGCTTTAAGTTCCCTACATGAGCATGAGTTCTGTCCTGAGAGCAAATTTTTAAGTCCAGTGAGTTGATAAGTCCAACAAAGTTACCCTGAACCCCTAACTAACACAATTGGCTATATGGCTATATGGTACAGTACTGTACTTAGTCACTCAGTCATGTCCAACTCTTTGCAACCCCATGGACTGTAGCCACCAGATTCCTCTGTCCATGGGGATTCTCCAGGCAAGAATACTGGAATGGTTGCCATGCCCTCCTCCAGGGGGTCTTCCCAGCTCAGGGATCGAACCCAGGTCTCCTGCATTGCAGGTGAATTTACCAGCTGAGCTACCGGGGAAGCCCATATAGTACAGTACCATAGTGTAATAGTTTTGTAATACTTCTATACACGAGTAATACACAAAAACAAACAAACATTTTTAATGTTTACAGTATTGTAAAAAGTACAGTATTACAGCAGCTGACATACAGGAGTTGGCATCAAGTGAATAAGCAAGAAGAGGTGCTGACTATAGGAGGGAGGAAGGTCAGGAGATGGTAGAGCTGAAGGATTGTCAGCAATAAGAGAGAGCAAGGGTGCAATTTCACTCACACCTGATGATGATTGCACAGTTTCTGGTTTCTTGCGGGTCTCAGTTCTGTGTACTCTCTTGGGGAAAAAAAAAGATCCCGTGATATGTGGGTAGTAGCTCTCTTTTTCTTACCATAGATGACACAGTACCACTGGATTCCTTTCTGAACCGCTGCTGCAAGCTTCATGTACTGATCCACATTAAGGTCCTGTGCCTACAAACAAATAACACTTCCTCAAATAAAATCCCCTTGCCATTTCCCGCATTATGGATCTCTTCAGTCTTTGAGTTACTTCTTTCTTGTCTTTGTTTTTTCTCTGAGCTTCCAATTCCTGGCACTTCTTAGCATTACCACTTATATCACCGCTGCTCTTATGCTTACTTCCAGACATCCTGGACTGACTTAAAGATCCTATACTACTGTACTCTATACAGTATTGCACAGTGAGGTACAGAAAAGAACAACCAGTTGTAGAGGATGCACACACATGACAATGTATGCCAGACATGTGAACTAACTTACATAAATTGGACATGCAGACACATGTTCTCATCTTTGAAATTTCACAACTTGCATGTTTATGTGGAGGGCACTCACTGTACATGAATGTAGATCTATTTCTTTTTCCTGATTCTTTTGCCATGTTGTTCATTCGCTAAGTCATGTCCAGATCTTTGTAGCCCTATGAACTGCAGCATGCTAGGCTTCCCTGTCCTTCACTATCTCCCAGAGTTTACTCAGACTCATATCCATTGAGTCAGTTATGCTGTCCAACCATCTCATCCTCTGTTGCCCGCTTCTCCTCCTGCCCTCAATCTTTCCACACATCAGGATCTTTTCCACTGAGTCAGCTCGTCCCATCAGGTGGCCTAAGTATTGGAGCCTCAGCATCAGAACGTCCCATGAATATTCGCTGTTGATTTCCTTTAATACACTGTCTAGGTTTGTCTTAGCTTTACTTCCAAGGGGCAAGCATCTTTTAATTTTGTAGCTGCAGTCACTATCCGCAGTGATTACGGAGCCCAAGAAAATAAAATCTGTCACTGTTTTTACTTTCCCTCCAAATATTTGCCATGAGGTGATGGGACCAGATATCATGATTTTTGCGGGGAGCCAGCCTGACTGCTCAGGCTCCTTCTTGGCTCTGAGAGAGATCAAGAGGTCCCTCTCTGTCCCGCCACCCCTGATTTATTAAAGCACAGGTTGGCCTTTCTCACCTCCCTCAAGGAAATTGCTGTAGCGATCTTTCACCTGTTTTCCTGGTGCTGATAAACTCGTCATGATTGAAGCCTGTTATCTATCCAGTTAATGATCTATTGATCTCAGTCATGTTGGGCGCTAGGGTGATGCTTTACTGATCTTAAGTGGAGGAATTTAAAACATCTGTGCCTGTAGCTCTGCACATATGCAAACCTTTAATCTATTAGTAACTCCTGTTAGCATATATACAGGTGTGGTATTCTTCAATAAAGTTGGCAGAGTCAGATGCAAGCTGACTCTGTCCCTCTCAACCCCATCTTTCTAAGTCTTTCTAAGTCTGTCTAAGTCTTTCTGAGTCTTTCTAAGTCTGTCTGAGTCTTATTTTTCTTAGGTACTCTGGTAATTGCGTTCTCGACCAGTTCGTTTGCCGGCAGGCTCCGGCAGATTTTCACTTTTTAAATGTTGAGGTTTAAGCCAGCTTTTTCATTCTCCTCATTCACCCTCATCAAGAGACTCTTTAGTTCCTCTTCACTTTCTCCCATTAAAGTGGCAGAAGATTTGTGCACTGTGTAGAGAAGGTGCTGTGACTAATCAAAGATGTCAAAAGTGGTTTGCAAAGTTTCACGCTGGAGATTGCTTGCAGGAAATGCTCCAAGGTCAGATAGAGCAGTTGAGGTCGATGGCAGTCAAATCAAGACTTTAATTGAAAACAATCAATGTTATACCATTCAGGAGATAGCTGAGATACTCAAAATATCTAAATCAAGCATTGAAAATCATTTCCACCATCTTGGTGATGTGGAATGGAAGAGATCTTAGGACAAGTGAAATGAACCAACCCCAACCACACCAAAGGCCACTCTTCATCCAGGGAAGGTTATGTTGTGTATATGGTGGGATTGGAAAGGAATCCTACTAAGAGCTCCTTCCAGAGAACCAAGCAGTTCCAACAAATACTGTTCCTAGTTAAACCAACTGAAAGTAGCCCATGATGATATGCATACAGAATTAGTTGACAGAAAACGCATAATCTGTTTCATCATGATAACACAAGACTACATGTTTCCTTGATAACAGATAAAAACTCTTACAGCTTGACTGGGAAATTCTGATTTATCCACTGTATTCAGCAGACATTGTGCCTTCAGATTTCCATTTATTTTGGTGTTTCCACAGTTCTGTTAATGAAAAAATTCAATTCCCTGAAAGACTGGACCAGAAAATATACCTGGAACAGTTCTTTCCTCACAGTAATAATAATTTTAGGAAGAAGAAATTACGAAGGTGCCTGAAAAATCATAGAAGATAAGAGACTTTTTATTTTGCCTTTATCAGTGAGCTTTTCAATTTTGTCAGTTTTGTTTTGTTTCCAGTTGTGGCCTTTTCTTTTCAGCCTGGAGAACTTCTTTCAACATTTGTTGTAAAGCTTGTTTGCTGGTGCTGAATTATTTCATCTTTTGCATGTCTATAAAGCTTTTGATTTGTCCATCAGATCTGAGCAAGAGCTTTGCTGGTAGAGTATTCTTTGCTATATGCTTTTCTCTTTTGTCACTTTAGGTATATTGTGCCACTCCCTTCTGGCTTGCAGTTTCTGCTGGAAAATCAGCTGATAACCTTATGTGAATTAACTTGTATGTTGTTTGTTGCTTTTCCCTTGTTTTTAATGTGCTCTCTTTAACTTTAACTTTTGTTAATTGGTTACAGTGTGTCTAGGTGTGTTCCTGTGTGGAAATTTGGGTGACTGTTTTCTTTTCTTGGTTAGGAAAGTTTCTAGCTCTTCAAGTTCTTCCTCAACCTCTCCCCTCTCTTTATGGGACCCCTATAACGTAAATATTAATCTGCTTGATGACTTCCCAGAATTCTCCTAAACTTCCTCATTTTATATCATTTTTTTTTCTATTCTGTGGCAGTGATTTTCACTACTCTGTCTTCCAGCTGATACATTCTTCTACCTCGTGTCATCTACTGTTGATTCCTCCTGTTATATTTTTCATTTCAATTACTGTATTCTTCTGTTTTGCTTATTCTTTATATTTTCTAATTCTTTGTTAAAAATGCCTCATTTCTCGCTCCATGCATCCATTCTTCTCTCAGTACCTTTCGTCATCTTTACAATTATCACTCTGAACCCTTAGGTAGATTGCCTGTCTCCACATCTCTTGGTTGTTCTTCTGTGGCTGTATCTTGTTCTTTTGTCTGAAACATATTCCTCTGTCATATCATTTTGTCTGAATTGCCATTTGTATGTGTGTAATAGGTTGATTACATTTCTCAACCTTGTGGAAGTGTGGCCCTCTGTAGGATATGTCATATAGTTCCAAGCAGTGCACGCCTCTCTTCTAAGGACCAGGGTTCAGCTGGCCTGCATTTGGAGATTCAGTCTGCAAGTTGCCTGACTGTAGTTTTATTGCTTCTGTTGTCTGCCCTCTGGTGGGTGAGGCTGGTCTAGAGGTTTGTGCAGGATTCTTAGTGGGAGGAGTAGAGCTGAGTTTTGGCCCTCTGATGGGCAGAGCTGGGTCTTGACCCTCCAGTGATTAAGGCCATGTCTATGGGCCTGTATTTAGGTGAATGTGGGCTCAGGAAGTCTTAGGCAGCCTGTCTAGTGACACATCCCCACCCAGTTAGTTGTTTTGCCTGAGGCATTCCATTACTAGAGTCTACAGGCTGTTGGATGGGGCCAGCACTTTGTATTAATGAGCATTTATGCATTTATGCAGATGAATACTCTGATATGTCTGTCTAGTGTCTGCGTCCCCAGAGTGAGCCTTAGCCACCCTCCCCAACTCCCCAGGAAACCCTCTAATACAAGCAAGAAAGTCTGGCTCCTGTCAGATTACTACTTTTGCTCTTTGTCCCAGTGCACATCTGATTTTGTGTGCACCCTTTAAGAGTGAAATCTGTTTCCCCCAATCATGTAGAACTCCTGTAGTTAAGCCCTGCTGTCCTTCAAAGCAAGGTGCTCTGGGCACTCCTCTTCCCAAGTGTTGGACCCTCAGCCTAGAGAGCCTCCTACAGAGAACCTCTGTAGTATAATTATTCTCCAGCATGTGGATTGCCCACCTGGGGTATGGAATTTGATTATATTATGAGTCCGTCCCTCGTACCTGTCTTACTGTGTTACTTCTTTATGTCTTTTGTTTTACAAAATCTTTTTTGATGGATTATACTCTTCACAGGTAGTTGTTCTGTACATTGTTCTGATACTCATGTGCGCATGAGAGGAGGTGAGTTTCAGATCCTTCTACTCCACCATCTTGGCTGCTCCTCTCTCTGTTATTCCTTTTTTTTTTTTATTGTTGGATGTCATTTGCTGAAATTTTCCTAGGAATTTTTCCATCTGTATTTAAGAGGATATATATATATATATATATTATATATTATTATATATGTATATGTATATATATATTATTATATATGTATATATATTATATAAATGTGTATATATATATATATACACACACATACATATATAAGTTTTTAAATTTCATTCGGATACCTCTTGACTGCTTTTGGTACCAGGGAGATGCTGGCTTTGTAGAATGAGTTGTGATTATTCTTTCCTTTTTAATTTTCTGGAGCAGTTTAATAATTCAGTATTATTTCTTCTTTTGATAGGAATTAAACTATTGGGTCCTGGAGTTGTCTGTTTAGGAATGTTTTAAACTACAGATTAATTTTTTTTAGTAGTTTTAAGCCTGTTCAGTTTGTTTTACCAAAAAAATATATATATATATTCATCTAAGTTGTTGAAGTATATTCAGCAAGTATCAACATGTGTTTGGTGTTCAGTTGCTAAGTTGTGTCCAACTCCTTTGTAACCCAGTGGATTGCAGCCCTCCAGGCTCCTCTGTCCATGGGATTTCCCAGGGAAGCATACTGGAATGAGTTGCCATTTCCTTCTCCAGGGGATCTTCTTGACCCAGGGATCAAACTTGCATCTCCTGCTTAGTAGGTGGGTTCTTTACCACTGAGCCACCTGAGAAGCCCAAAGTATTAATATAAAGTTATTCATAATATTGGTGGTTGCATATGTCTCTCTCAGGTATCTTCTGTCTAGAGCTAATCAGTTATATAATCAGTTATTTTTTCTTAAGAGAATGATATTTTGGTTCTTCACTGTTCTTTTTTTTCTGTTTAACTTGAGGACTGCTCTTTGTATTATTATTTTCTTTCTTCTGCTTTCTTTAGATTTACTTCCTTTGTCCTTAGTTTCTCAAGGTGAAAACGGAGATTGTTGATTTAATCCTTGCTTTTCTTTCTGCTATAATTCTTTTGTTGTTCAGTCAGTTAGTTGTGTTCAACTGTTTGCGACCCCATGGACTGGAGCACACCAGGCTTGCTTGTCATTCAGTTTCTTGGAGTTTGCTCACACTCATGTCCATTGGGCTTCCCTGGTAGCTGAGATGGTAAAGAGACCTGGGTTCGATCCCTGCGTTGGGAAGATCCCCTAGAGAAGGAAATAGCAACCCACTCCAATAATCTTGCCTGAAAAATCCCATGGACAGAGGAACCTGGTGGCTTACAGTCCATGGGGTCACAGAGTCAGACAATGTCCGTTGAGTTGATGATGCCATCCAACCATCTCATCCTCTGTCAACCTCTTCTCCTCCTACCTTGAATCATTCCCAGCATCAAGGTCTTTTCCAATGACTCTCCTCTTAGTATCAGGTGGCCAAAGTATTGGAGCTTTTTTACTCCTATTATTTTCTTTTAGGCAGTGCTATACCTATTTTCCCTAGATTTGGATGTGTGGTGTTTCCATTTTCATTTAGTTCAAAATACTTTCTAATTTCCCTTTGGGCATATTTTTTTGAACCATGGATTATTTAGAAGTTTTGTGTGTATTTGCAAATATCTCAAAACTTTCTATTATTTTCTCCTAATTTAATTTTGTTTTAGTCAGAGAATATACTTTGTATGATTCAAGTGTTTTTAGGTTTAATAAGATTTCTTTTATGTACTACAGTATGCTCTGTTGTGATAAACTTTCCTTTTGAGTAGGAAAACAGTATGTATCATGCTTTTGTGTTTATGCCAGTTAGGTCAGAGTTGGTTGATGGTTGGTTAAGTCTTTTCTATCCTTACTCATCTTCTACTTTTTATTCTAACAATTATCAAGAGGGATATTATAAGAGTACTTTTTGTATTCTTAATTCTGGTGTGTTATCACATAAGTGATTTTCATAATTTTCCCCAGCCTATGACTTTATTTTCTTTCTTCATGGTACCTTTTGAAGAGCAAAAGTTTTCAAATTCAACACAATAATTTATCCATTTTTCTTCTTTGGTCATGCTTTTGATGTCATATCTGTGAACATTTTGCCTAACCCATTCTTATGCATTATATTCTAGAGGTTTAATCATTTAAATGAATTTATATAAACTATTTTAAGTTAATTTTTGTATATGGTGTATATAAGGGCATAAGTACATTTTTTGCATATAGGTGTTTATTTTCAGAAACACCATTGGTGGAAGGCTGTTCTTCAACTGAGTTCTTTAGCACTTTTCTTGGGAGTCATATTACTATAAATGCAAAGTTTTATTTTTGGATTTTTTAATCTTTTCTTATACGCATACCACCTGTATTGATCTCAGTATTTTGAATTTTTTTTTAAAAGTTTTATTGAGATCTAGTTGACGTATAAGATATGTACGTTTAAATGCAAAGTTTTATTTTTGGATTTTTTAATCTTTTCTTATACCCATACCACCTGTGTTGATCTCAGTACTTTTGAAATTTTTTTTAAAAGCTTTATTGAGATCTAGTTGACATATAAGATATGTACATGTAAGGTGTACAACAAAGTCCTTTGAAACACATATATTTTGAAATGATTAACCTCCAATAAGGTTAGTTAATACCTCCAGCACCTCACCTTTTTTAATTTATAGTTGTGGTAATATTTAAGAATTACTCACTTAGCAGTTTTCAACTGTATAATACAGTATGTTTAACTGTAGTCGCCATACTGTATATTAGGTCCCTGACCCCTTTTTATCATAAACCAGAAATTTGTTCTCTTTGATCAGTACCTCCCCACTTTACCCCACCCTTAGCATTTGGCAACCATCTTTGTACTCTGTATTTCTGCAAGTTCACTGTTTTAGATTCTACATAAAATTGAGAACATAAAATTTTATAATTAGATTGTCAGCCTACGTAGAAGCTTTCTGGAATTTTGATGGAGAATATACAATCAATACTTCAATATGGAGAGAATTGCCTTCCTCATTATATTGCATTTTCCATTCTGTGAGTATAGGTTGTATCTGCATTTACTTAGATATTCTTTAGTTTCTCTTACCAATTTTTATTATTTTCAGTGTATGTTTTTATTGCTTTTATTAAATTTCTTTTTTTTTTATTTTTATTTTGTTATAAATGGGAGTTGTTTCCTTAATTTTTGTTCTAGACTCCTTCTTATCAATATGTTAAAAATATAATTCCTTTATTCCTCAAAAATTGTAAAATATTTTCATCAATTCTGTAGTTTCAGTGTTCTGTTTTTTTAGATTCGGTAAGATTTTCTACATACAGGATCATGTCTTTTGTGAGCAAAGACACTTTTAATACTTACCTTGACTTTCCAGTATAATATTCAATAAAAATTGTGAGAGACAAGTTTACTAGATTCCCTCTTCCAAAAATATACTCTATGTGCATAGAAGAATATATTCTATTTTGTTACACCTTCCCATAGACCTTTTTATTATTATGAAATGTCCTTTTCTAATATGAAATGTCTTTTTCTTAAAGACTTCTTTGCCTGATAACAACATACCTAAAGCTCTTTCCTGTTTACTTGATGTATGACGTTTTTTTTCATCCTTTTACTTACAACTTGCTTGTGTCTTTGAACATGAAACATGTCTCTTATAGAGAGCCTAGAGATGGATATTGGGTTTTAATGATTAAACAGCCTCTTTATTTTCCTTATGGTTGCTACAGAAATTTCATCCCATTAGCATGACTAACTTCACATAAATACAGTTTCTTTGCTTCATTATATCTCCATTTTCTTGTTCTTCCTTTGTAGTATTATCGTCATGTATCTTTTATCTCTGTTTGCTATTGTCTTAACAGTGCCATCTTAACCATAATCCACTATCAAAATCTTATGCTATTCAATGAAATTAAACAAGTTAATGTTCACTCTGTCTTCTCTGTTTACCCTGTTGTTAGTATTTCTAACATTCTTCATTTTCTTCTGTGAATGCGAGCTATTATATAGAGTTATATTTCCTTACAGTTTGAAGGACTTTCTTTCCTGTTTCTTGTAAGGCAAGTGTGCTAGCAGTCTTTCTTTATCTGGATATGCATTATTTCATCATCATTTTTAGAAGATAGATTTGCTGGGTGTAGAATTCTTGGTGGACGATTTTATTTTCCTTGCAATAACTTGATGCCTTTCTGCCACTTACTGTACTTCTTATATTCTGAATAAAAACTCAGTTGTTAGTCTTGCTTTCCCCCTGTACATCATGAGTTACTTTTTTTGTATTGTTCATTTTTCTTTTCTTTCCCATTTTTGTTAGCTTTCCACAGTTTGTTTATCTGTTTAGATGTGGACCTCTTTGTGTTTATCATGAGATTTTGTTGACCTTGGATCTGTAGATTAATGATTTTTATCAGTTTCAGAAGCTTTTAGCCATGGATTCTTCTAATTTTTTTAATTTATTTATCTTGGTTTGGACACCTTTTTTACATATGTTGGTACACATGATACTGTGGCCAAAGTATTGGAGTTTCAGCTTCAACATCAGTCCTTCCAATGAACACCCAGGATTGAACTCCTTTAAGATGGACTGGTTGGATCTCCTTGCAGTCCAAGGGGCTCTCAAGAATCTTCTCCAACACCACAGTTCAAAAGCATCAATTCTTCAGCATGCATCTTTCTTTCTAGTCCAACTCTCACATCCATACATGACCACTGGAAAAACCATAGCCTTGACTAGACGGACCTTTGTTGGCAAAGTAATGTCTCTGCTTTTTAATAATGCTGTCTAGGTTGGTCATAAGTTTTCTTCTAAGGAGTAAGACGTTTTAAAATTTATAAGTAGTTTATGCCATTCTTTCATGCTAATCTTTGGGGAGAGATAAGAAGCCTTCCCCAGTGATCAATGCAAAGAAATAGAGGAAAACAGTAGAATGGGAAATACTAGAGGTGTCTTGAAGAAAATTCGAGATACCAAGGGAACATTTCATGCAAAGATGGGCTCAATAAAGGACAGAAAGTTCATTTTCTTCATGTTTCTTTTATTCTCTCCAGGCTTTCCTGTAGCCTCTTGAACACATGAATTTAGTTGTAACTCTTTTTTACTCTTTATTTTATTAGTTTCATCATCTGCATTATTTCTGGTTTTGTTTGTTTTGATTGATTTTTCTCATTCTTATGAGTCATTTTCTTGCTTCTTTGAATGCCTCACCATTTTTATTAGATGCCAGCCACTGTGGGTTTTGTTGAGTGCCAAACAAGACATTCTGAAAATTATCATCCACTTTTTCCTGGGACATAATTAATGTTTGGTCTTTTCAAGACATTTTTATCAAGGTTTGCAAAGTGGACCAATGCACCATTTTAAAGTTAACTTTACCCAGGTACTAGGGTAAAACATTTTTTGTACTTTTCTTGAATTACAAGGCTTTTCTGTTCTAATTCATTGGAACACAGAAGTATTCCAGGCCCTATATTTGCTCCAGATATTGCCCTATCTGCTCTTTCCATTCTTTCCTCAGCATTGCGTGGTTTCTTCACATGCACATGCTCTTGAGTACTCAGCTGAAGACTTGCTGGGGTCTTTCTGCAGACTTACGGAGCTCACTGTCATGTGCGTCTCAGGTACTATGCCATGTAATAATTTAGCTACCCTGCTGTCTATAGTCCCAGCTCCTTTTCCTCAACTAAGGGAGAGTCCCAGTCTCTGTCTGGGTTCCTATGCCTATACTACTGACCTTCTCAGCCTGACATTCCAACATCTAAAAACTATTATTTTATATATTTTATGCAGCTTTTTTTACTTTTTTTCTAGTAGAAGTATAAACCCTGCCCATCTTGGCTCAGCCATGCGATCTTCAGTGCAGAATCCATTTCATTTTTTTATGATTTTGATTTAGTCTTTAACCCCAAAGTAAGATAGCCTTTATTTTCTTTTAGTGACTCACCCTTTTTGAGTCTTGTGGAAAGTTTTCAGTCTGTTATTATCATAGAAACAACAATTCTTTAATTTCTTACTGTTACCTTTTTTGATTTTTAATTTAACAAGACTTTGCATACTAGCATTGAGTCTGCCATAGCTTAGTTTTCGATTTCAGTATCAGTTCAGTCACTCAGTTATGTCCGACTCTTTGTGACCCCATGGACTGCGGCATGCCAGGCCTCCCTGTCCATCACCAACTCCCAGAGTTTACTCACTAATTTCCATCAAGTCAGTGGTGCCATCCAACCATCTTATCCTCTGTTGTCGCCTTCTCCTTCCACCTTCAATCTTTCCCAGCATTAGGCTCTTTTCAAATGGGTCGGCTCTTCACATCAGATGGCCAAAGTATTTGAGTTTCAGCTTCAACATCAGTCCTTCCAATGAATATTCAGGACTGATTTCCTTTAGGATGGACTGGTTGGATCTCCTTGCAATCCACGGGACTCTCAAGAGTCTTCTCCAACACCACAGTTCAAAAGCATCAATTTTTCGGTGCTCAGCTTTCTTTATAGTCCAACTCTCACATCCATACATGAATACTGATTAAACCATAGGCCTGACTAGACGGACCTTTGTTGGCAAAGTAATGTCTCTGCTTTTTAATATGCTATCTAGGTTGGTCATAACTTTCCTTCCAAGGAGTTAGCGTCTTAAATTTCATGGCTACAATCACCATCTGCAGTGATTTTGGAGCCCCCAAAAATAAGGTCAGCCACTTTTTTTTTTTTTTTAAGTCAGCCACTTTTTCCATTGTTTCTCCATCTATTTGCCATGAAGTGATGGCACTGGATGCCATGATCTTAGTTTTCTGGATATTGAGCTTTAAGCCAACTTTTTCACTCTCCTCTTTCACTTTCATCAAGAGGCTCTTTAATTCTTCTTCACTTTCTGCCGTAAGGGTGGTGTCTTCTACATATCTGAGGTTATTGATATTTCTCCCAGCAATCTTGATTCCAGCCTGTGCTTCATCCAGCCCAGCGTTTCTCATGATGTACTCTGCATAGAAGTTAAATAATCATGGTGACTATATACTGCCTTGAGGTACTTCTTTTCCTATTTGGAACCAGTCTGTTGGTCCATGTCCAGTTCTGACTGTTGCTTCCTGACCTGTGTATAGGTTTCTCAGGAGGCAGGTCAGGTGGTCTGATATTCCCCTCTTTTTCAGAATTTTCCACAGTTTATTGTGATCCACACAGTCAAAGGCTTTGGCATAGTCAATAAAGCAGAAATAGATGTTTTTCTGGAACTCTCTTGGTTTTTCGATTTCTTTTTTCTTAGGGAAGTTCTTGATCCCAGCCTCCTATACAGTGTCACGAATTTCTATCCATAGTTCATCACGCACTCTGTCTAGGAACAGCTGTGAGGAAATATCCCACGCCCAAGGGCAAAGGAGAAGCCCAGTAAGATGGTAGGAGGGGCAAATTCGAGTTCAGAATCAAGTCCCATTCCTGCCAGAGACACTCAGAGGGCTCAAACAAACTTTGTCCACCAGGACCCAGGAACCCCACAGAGACGAGACAGAACTGTGTTGAGCATCTCCTGTGACAGTTCAGGTCAGGAGTGTACTGCCACAGGGACAGGAGCTCTGGGTGTAGCAGACTTGCATATGGCATAACCCCTCTTGGAGGAGGTCTGCGTTAACCTCACCATAGAGCTGCCAGAACTTACACAGGGCTGGGAAATAGACTCTTGGAGGGCACAAACAGAACCTTGTGTGCACTCGGACCCAGGAGAAAGGAGCAGTGATCCCACAAGAGACTGACCCAGACTTTCCTGTAAGTGTCCAGGAATGTCCAGTGAAGGCATGGGTTGGTGGTTGCCTGCTCCAGGGTTGGGGGCACTGAGTGTAGCAGTACATGCATGGGATTTTTTGAAGGAGGTCACTGTTACCTTCCTCACCTCCACCATAGTTTAGTGAAGTCGCTCAGTCATGTCCGACTCTTTGCAACCCCATGGACTGTAGCCCACCAGGCTCCTCCATCCATGGGATTCTCCAGGCAAGAATACTGGAGTGGGTTGCCATTTCATTCTCCAGGGGATCTTCCCAACCCAGGGATCGAACCCAGGTCTCCCGCATTGCAGGCAGACATTTTAACCTCTGAACCACCAGGGAAGCCCAAATAGCAGGGAGGGAACACAGTGCCACCCATCAACAGTAAATTGGATTAAAGATTTACTGAGCATGGCCCTGCTCATCAGAGCAAGACCCAGTTTTCCCCTCAGTCAGTCTCTCCCATCAGGAAGCTTCCATAAGCCTGTTAGCCTTCTCCATCAGAAGTCAGACAGACTGAAAACCACAATCACAGAAAACTAACCAGTCTAATCACATGGACCACAGCCTTGTCTCACACAATGAAACTATGAACCATGACATGTAGGGCCACCCAAGATGGACGGGTCATGGTAGAGAGTTCTGACAAAATGTGGTCCCCTGGAGAAGGGAATGGCAAACCACTTCTGTGTTCTTGCTTTGAGAACCCCATGAACAGTAGAAAAAGCAAAAAGATAAGACCCTGAAAGATGAACTCCCCAGGTCGGTAGGTGCCCAATATGCTACTGGAGATCAGTGATAAAATAACTTCAGAAAGAATGAAGAGATGGAGCCAAAGCAGAAATAACACCCAGTTGTGGATATGACTGGTGATGGACTCAAGGTCCGATGCTATAAAGAGTAGTATTGTGTCGGATCCTGGAATGTTAGTTCCATTAATCAAAGCATATTGGAAGTGGTCAAACAGGAGATGGCAAGAGTGAATGTTGACATTTTAGGAATCAGCAAACTGAAATATACTGTAATGGGTGAATTTAACTCAGATGACCATTGTATCTACTACTGTGGGCAAGAATCCCTTAGAAGAAATGGAGTAGACACCGTAGTCAACAAAAGAATCTGAAATGCAGTGCTTGGATGCAGTCTCAAAAACAACAGAATGATCTCTGTTCATTTCCACGGGAAACCATTCAATATCATGGTAATCCAAGTCTATGCCCCGGCCAGTAATGCTGAACAAGCTGAAGTTCAGTGGTTCTGTGAAGACCTACAAGACCTTCTAGAACTAATACCCAGAAAAGATGTCCTTTTCATTATAGGGGACTGGAATGCAAAAGTAGGAAGTTAAGAAACACCTGGAGTAACGGGCAAATTTGACCTTGGAGTACAGAATGAAGCAGGGCAAAGGCTAATAGAGTTTTGCCAAGAGAACCCACTGGTGACAGCAACCACCCTCTTCCAACAACACAAGAGAAGACTCTACACATGGACATTGTCAGATGGTCAACACCAAAATCAGACTGATTATATTCTTTGCAACCTAAGATGGAGAAGTCTTTATACAGTCAGCAAAAACAAGATTGGGAGCTGACTGTGGCTCAGATCATGAACTTCTTTGTTGCCAAATTCAGACTTAAATTGAAGAAAGTGGGGAAAACCACTAGACCATTCAGGTATTACCTAAATCAAATCCCTTATGATTATACAGTGGAAGTGACAAATAGATTCGAGGGACTAGATCTGATAGACAGAGTGCCTGATGAACTAGCTCATTTTTGATACAATGTAAAAGTATGATCTTCTTGCCAGAGTGATTAGCATGCCATGAATACCGGTTATTGATTTTTCCAGGAGTATCTCTTAATCTATTTTATTTGTTAAAGAAAGATGCTACTTCATGTACATAGAAACAGACGTTCCATGGAGAGATGCAAGTTTCAGTTGATGCTGTGTGTCTCGCCTGCCACCCCAACTTCAAACCAAAACTAAACATTAATGTATATGTCGCTAGATTTAACTCCTAGTTATAGGAAATACAGAAAATAGAAGATCATTCTGTGTGACTGAATCCTTATGGTATCATTTTAGTCCAGAATGTGGGAAATTCATATGCCAAATGACTCAGTTTATTCAACAATTAAATGGCATATAATACACACAAGTAGACTTAAAAATACAATTTTTAAATACCAGATATAAAAACTCTATTAATGGATATATATTTAGTGAAGAAAATATACTTTAGACAGTTGAAGAGACTGTTAGTGAATTAGAATATAATACTGAGGAATTTACCCAGACATAGAATGTAATAGAATGGCATTTCTGGAAAAAAAAAAGGGGGGGGGATAATTTGAGAGGCTTTGTAAGTCCTTTACATAATATTTCAAAAGAAGAGAGACATTTTGGAAAGTAGTAATAAAATTTACTGAAATTTCAAAAATTGGTTAGAAAAATTGATTGAAAAAATTAATGAATGTTAAGTAGGTTAAGAAAAATATTTCACATCTATGCATACCATAGTCAAAGTACGAAACATCAAAGACCAAGAAAAAGTCTTCATTAAAAGCAATCAGAAAAGAAAGACTGTTATTTTAGTGTTAGTAAAAGAATTTAAATGTTTTGGGGCTTCCCTGGTAGCTCAGTGCTAAACCCATTGTGAAAGACCTGTTGAGTCTTCCATTTTTTTTAATATAATAATGGAACATTTCAAATCATATTTTCAGAACTATTCTTATACTATACAATGATATGATTTATTATGAGTAAACCTGTCATTCTGTTGCTTTAATCTCCTTCCTGACATTTCATCCTTGACGTAAAAATGTGGGTCAAATTCATAGTTTCAATGTAAATATAAATTAAATATAGTTTTCTTTGAAAGTTAATGTCAAGTATCCTTGACATTCACTTTTTAATCTTATACATAAACTTCTGTTAATAGTAACGTATTAAGGGGTAATACAAGATAGCAGATAACTATGAAGCTGAAACTCCCAATACTTTGGCCACCTCATGTGAAGAGTTGACTCACTGGAAAAAACCCTGATGCTGGGAGGGATTGAGGGCAGGAGGAGAAGGGGACGACAGAGGATGAGATGGCTGGATGGCATCACCAACTCGATGGACATAATTTTGAGTAAACTCCGGGAGTTGGTTGTGGACAGGGATGCCTGGCGTGTTGTGATTCATGGGGTTGCAAACGGACACGACTGAGCAACTGAACTGAAGTGATGTCACCGGTTCTGTCGGAGACTTTTAGTGATATAATGCACTGTCATGTATTTCGCCAGTATTTTTTCTAATGGGTAATGCAGCAAAAGAAAGGAAATACATTTTTAATTTCTGTAAGCTTATTATGTTTCTGATGCACTTAAAATCAGTGGTCCCCAACCTTTTTGGTACCAGTGACTGGTTTCATCAAAGACAATTTTTTCATGCACCAGATGTGAAGGGGAATGGTTTTACAAGGATTCATATATTGTGCCCTTCATTTGTATTATTATTACTTCATCTCCACCTCATTTCATCAGGCATTAGATCCCAGAGATTAGGGACCCTGGCTTTAAATAACACTGGTTATTTAAACACTGAAATAGTTGAGTGGAAGATTTGGATTTAGTAAGCAAACCAGGAGAGTTTCAGCTGTTTGGGTCTATACAAACATTACTGCCTCTCACAAGCCTTCTTTGACTCTGTGTTTCCCTCCGTCATTTTACATGGTTCAGTGTTCCCTGTACTGCCCTTTATTAACGTTTAACACTCTCTAAGTGAATATTTTAATCATTTTCTGCAAGCTATGTTTCTCTAGTTCTTATTCACACTCCAGTGAATGATACAGTATGACTTTTTAGTGACTCTATTCTTTTCTCCCTTAGGCTTTTGTCCACCTTATAAGAGTTGTGTTGTGTTGAAAAATGTAAATTTTTTACCAAAACAGTAGTGACAAAATTGGTTGAGACATCAATTTACTGTGTTGTACAATTTAGATAGCAGACCTTCTCAGCTTTTGTAATTATACTTCCAACTCCAACTCTAGTACTCTCGTGAGATTTCTTGTATAAGAGAGATAACTGTGTCAAAACATGTATATTAACTAAGAATTTGTCTCTGAAACTTGTTTATTTGCCAATTTAGCATTCTTTCTTACTGGGAAAGCATCTATAAGGATAGTTTGCAAAACATTTAATTAAAATTAATAGAAAACAATTTAAATTTCATCTGGCAGGAAAGGAATTCAAAACAAAAACAAGTCCAGATATTAAATTAAAGGTACAGTAACTGTGAGGATCAATAAAGTGTGGAAGTTTTCCACAGAAATGAATATAATTATTCTTTTATACTGTGAAAAAAAAAAGAGGTACAGCAAAGGATTAATTGCCACAGAATTATTCTTTTCTAGTTTTTTTCTTTCTTTTAAGTTTGCAGGTAAAGGTGTTCTGGTCTTCCCAATTGGCTCAATGGTAAAGAATCCACCTCTAAGCAGGCAACATTGGTTTGACCCCTGGGTCAGGAAGATCCCTTGGAGAAGGAAATGGCAACCCACTCCAGTATTCTTGTCTGGGAAATCCCATGCACAGAGGAGCCTGGCAGACTGCAGCTCATTGGGTCACAATCAAGAGTCAGGCATGACTTATTGACTAAATATCAACAACAATGTGAATTCTGACTTCATTTTTAGTTGTTCATTTCAAGACCCCAGTACTAGAACTAATAGAAATTAGTCCCTCATATTATTGTCTTTATACCTTTCCTCTTGTCTTACTAAGTTTTTTGCTCCCCCAGTTTACTCTTTACTTTGGAAACGTCCACAAACACCTGCAGCTAAATGTTATCTTTCGAAATGGAGTGAGGCCTTTGGAAATAGATCAAGGTGTTAAAAATAAATTTAGTATGAAAATCAAGGACTGAAAGACTCTTACATGAGAATATATCTGTGTATCAAAAGATATACTGTAATCAAACCAGGGAATATTTAGAAGTATACTGAATTTTCATTTCCTACTTCATATACTTAAATAGAATGTTAGTTCCTGGAAAGCAAGAAAGCATTCTCTGATAATGAGAGAATATGCCATGGATCGTGAAAGAACTGAAACTTTACTGGAACTTGAAAGAATAATCATTGTACATAGTCAGAGTTGAATGAGGACACCACTGTATGTGTAGGAATGATCACAGACATGTAGTCTGTATAGTTGAGATATTTGGACCAAAGAACTCATTCACGGACTAAACTAGAAGAAAATTGGTTATGGCTTAATTGGTAAAGGCCTTTAATAATAATAAAACTAATAGTTGTGGTTGCACAATCACTATTTCCAACTCCTTGAGACCCCGTGGACTGCAGCACACCAGGCTTTCCTGCCCTTCTTTATCTCCTAGAGTTTGCTCAGACTAATTTCTATTGTGTCAATGATGCCATCCAGCCATCTCATCCTCTGTCCTCTCCTTGTCCTCCTGTCTTCAATCTTCCCCAGCACCAGGATCTTTTCTAGTGTGTCGGCTCTGTGTATCAGGTGGCCAAAGTATTGGAGCTTCAGCTTCAGCATTAGTCCTTCCAATGAATATTCAGGGTTGATTTCCTTTAGGATGGACTGGTTGGATCTCCTTGCAGTCCAAGGGACTCTCAAGAGTCTTCTCCAGCCCCACAGTTAGAAAGCATCATTTCTTTGGTGCTTAACCTTCTTTATGGTCCAACTCTCACATCCATACATGACTACTGGAAAAACCATACCTTTAACTATGCAGATCTTTTTTTGCAAAGAGGTGTCTCTTCTTTTTAATATGCTGTTTAGGTTTAGTCATAGCTTTTCTTCCAAGGAGCAAACATCTTTTAATTTCCTGGCTACAGTCACTGTCTGCAGTGATTTTGGTGCCCATGAAAATAAAATTTGTCACTGTCCACTTTTACCCCATCTAGTTCCCATGAAGTGATAGGACCAGCTACCATGATCTTAGTTTTTGAGTTTTGAGTTTTAAGCCAGCTTTTTCACTGTCATCTTTCACCCTCATCTTGAACAGTATGAAAACTAGTAATATTGGTTATCTTTTGCCATGTAACAAGAAGCAATAAAGACACCCATATTCAAGAAAAGAGGCATGTGCCTCCACTATAGGGAATAGTAACAAAATCTATGAAAATTTTAAGACCACCATCAAAAAATTCTACTCTGTAATCTATGATTACATAATATAATTACATGTAGAGAATGGTTAGTAGGGTGCTATCACCAAGCAAAGTAGGTTAGCACTCCAAAACCCAAATTGGAGAAAAATCACCAAGGGACTTTTATTAGTAGTAAAATGAGCTATCTTATCACACACATTTAAATTGAAGTTGAAGGGGTTAGATGAGCATCTGAAGTAGACAGGTACTGGGATTCCAAGAAGAAAAGCTGAATCAGAATGTTGGCAGTGCACACAGAGGAGAACTGTGTTCCAAAATCATGAGCTTTGGGGAGTCTAATAAGTGAGCCAAAATGGCGTTAGAATATGTATACATATAGCTGATTCAGTTTGCTATACAGCAGGAAAAGCACAACTTTGTAAAACAACTATACTCAAACAAAAAATACTTTTTTTAAAAGAAAACATTAAAGATTAGGGTTAGACATAGATATGGTTATAAAAAAAGATTTTGAACACTGTTTTCAGTTTTTCCTATTGAAATAAAGCTAAACCTTTATATTCTCTAGCCTTGGAAATCACCCATCCATAAGCTCAATTCCAATAGTAAGGATAATACCAATAGTAATGAGTAGAAGAATGATTGAGCTATATATTATGAATTACCATACTTAATAGTCACTAAAGTTTGTTTGTAATATTTATTTATTTATTCATTTATTTTTGTCTGCATCAGGTCTTAGTTGCTGCTTATGGGATCTTTCATTGTAGTGCATGGGCTTCTCTCCAGTTGAGGCTCACAGACTCAATAGTTGGGATGCATGGGTTTACTTGCTCCATGGCACGTGGGATCCAGCTCCCAGATTAGGGATCCAGTGCATGTCCCCTGCAATGGAAGGCAGATTCTTAACCACTGGATCATGAGAGAAGTCCCATAATTACTATAGTTTTAGTCACAATCCTCTACCTATTCATTTTCTCCTTTGCCTGCTTCCCTGAGATGGTGTAGTTAAAAAAAGAAAAAAAGAAAACTCAGCCCAGTTTGGGTTTGTTTTGGTTTTTATTTTTATTTTAGGATTAGTCTTTACAAAAGTAATTCAACAGGAAGTAAGTGTAATAGATCTCTGGGAGTGACTGCATGGTAGGACTGGGAGAGCTAAAATGGGTATTTTGTGTTTATGTTTTGTTTTTGGATGGGGAGCTATTTTGTTTGTTTGTTTATTTTGTTTTTGACTTACTCCAGTAGAACCAAAGTATATGAACTTGTAGTTCTTAGGGGTGGAAATTTATATGAAATAGTAGAAGACGATGTCAGGCAGGGATTTAAAGCACTGTATAGAGAAATCTGTTAATATCTAATTAAGGTGAAGATGTGTATTCATTCTCAGCCATTAAATTCTACTTCTAAGTATAACAACACTGTCTCACAGACTTCATTGACCATGATTTAGTCCCTAACTCGTGTCTGACTCTTGCAACCCCATGGACTGTAGCCCTCCAGAGGCTCCCCTGTCCATGGGATTTTCTAGGCAGGAATACTGGAGTGGGTTGCCATTTCCTTCCCCAGAGGATCTTCCAAACCCAGGAATTGAACCTGTGTCTCCTGCACTGTAGGCAGATTCCTGCATTGACCATGTCCTACATCAAGTACACAGATGTTCCAAGAAAAAATACTTACTTGCCTCACCCCAAGTGAAGCACTTTAGTGTTTTCTGTGCTGAACACTTTTGGTTGTCATTCATAATGTGCTGAAGAACACTGCCCTAGGGAAATCCTTACACATGTGCATGAGGAAACATGTAAGAAAATGCTTATGGCATTCATTGTTAATAAAACCAAAAACTGGGAAACAACCAGGGTTTGCTACTGAGATAATGTATAAGTAATTTGTAATTTATTTGTAGAAAAGATCACTGAACATCAGTTAAAGTTAATATATTGGAGTTGAAGCTATATGAATCAGTATGTATAAATTATAAAACCTGACTTGTGAAAATACCAAGTTGAAGACAATATCTACAAGATATAATGTATGTAAAGTTTCAAAATATGTAGTATGAAGTTAAAGTTTAATAGCTTTGTAATGTCTGAAATGTTTCATATTCAGAAAAAAATAAATGTTTCATATTTAGAAAATGCCCTTAATCTATTACATTCAGTATTTTACAGGTCAGGGAACATTCTTTTACAGCTCTTAAGCTGCTTTTTATATTATCTTGTCTAGATTGATGATAATTAAAAGATTATAGTAATGAACATTTATGGAAGGTTTTAGTAGATACAGAACACAGTTCTGGGCTTCTCAGGTGGCGCTAGTGGTAAAGAACCCACCTGCCAATGCATGAGACATAAGAGACATGGGTTCGATCCCTGGGTTGGAAAGATCCTCTGCAGGAGGGCATGGCAAGCCACTCCAGTATTTTTGCCTTGAGAATCCCCGTGGACAGAGGAGCCTGGCAGGCTGTAATCCCCAGGATCACAACGAGTCGTACACAATTGAAGTGACTGAGCACACATGCACGCAAACACATTTTTAAATATTTTATTTTACTCTCAGACCTTCTCACAGGTACACCTTCTCACAGTACATATGAGGTCTAGATTCCATTATTATTCTTGTTTTACCAATGAGGAAATTAAGAAAGAGGGAAGTAACTTGCAGCTAGTAAATAGCAGAGTTAGGATTTATACTCAAGATGTCTAGCTCCAAAGTCTGTATCATTCGCCTTCGTGCTATAGAGAAAAAGGTATTAACAACAGCAACAACAACAAAAATGTAGGAAGACCTTAACTCTGTAATTGGTAGTATACTTTTGAGAGAGAGTGTTTCATATTTTTATTTTTTAAACAATGACATGGACTTAGAAGGAACTAAAATTTTTTAGAGCAGAGAATTAAATATTAGAATACTAGCACTCATAGCAAAAGAGGAACCAAGAAAAGCACCTTGATAGATCATTGCCTTGTGTAAATTGGAGAATTAAAAGTTACCTGAAGTTTTAACTATGTATTCATGTATGGAAGCTCAGAAACCTTTAAGATTGATCTACAAAAGAAAGTTAGGATTTACCATATTGTATAATTTGGGAGTGTTTTTAGCCAGAATTATTAACCTGTTGAAAGATAAGGTAAAAAGTTAATGTCGTGTGTGTTTGTGGTGCACAGATTTTAGAGTAGAAGTAATCCCAAGGGGTTGTGGTGGATGCTGATGATGAGGTGAAAAGTTGTCTGGGCACAGAGCCAGAGACCTTGACTTTTGCAGTTTTTTCTCCTACAACTTCATAATGTAATCACCAGGATTGTTGTTTTGTGACTAAACATGAATTAAGATCCTGGGTTTTGTAAGGTCTTCCCGAGTGGCACAGTAATAAAAAATCTGCCTACCAATGCAGGAGACACAGGTTTGATTTCTGGGTCAGGAAGATGGCCTGTTGCAGGAAATAGAAACCCACTCCTATATTCTTGCCTGGAAAATTCCATGGACAGAGGAGTCTGGTGGGTTACAGTCCATAGGATCACAGAGTCAGATGCGACTGAACACAAATGCTCATACATTTTCAAAGAATACAGACTTCTAAAATTTTGCCTCATAAACACTAATTTATTGTTCATGAAAATTATTTTCATTTAATTCTTTAGATGTGTACTAGCTTATAACTCACAGTTATTTAGAGAAACAGTTTTTGAATTCTACTTTATTCTCTATTTGGATATTGATACTCTAGTTCCTTAGAGGTTTTAACATATTTAATGATCCCATAATTGTGTGGTTTTCAGAAAGCTGCAAATGCCATTTCCAAGTCTGCTGAAAATACAGCACTTGAGTCAAAATAAGATGATTTCCAGAAGCATTTTTTTTTTTCAGTTTGTTATTGGTAGTTTTTATAGAAGTCATATAAAGAATAGAAGATATTCCAGTTGGAGACCTTTGAGAGTGCATGTATAAATAACAGTATCTGCATTGTGCTAAGTTGCTTCAGTCGTGTCCAACTCTTTGTGACCCTATGGGTTATACCCCACCAGGCTTCTCTGCCCATGGGATTCTCCAGGCAAAAATACTGAAGTGGTTGCCATTTCCTTCTCCAATGGATCTTCCCAACTGAGCGATCGAACCTGCATCTCTTATGTCTCCTTCATTGGCAGGCGGGTTCTTTAACACTAGCACCACCTGGGAAGCCCAGTATTTGGATAATACTGTTTTTATTGTTTGCTGAAAATAAGTACGAAGTCCATTCTACCTTTGAATGTTAGTCAGATGTTTTTCTTTCTTTGTTTTTTCTTTTGTTTTTTCCTCCCTAGTGATGCTATTGCTGAAATTAGAGCCATTTGTATTGAAGAAATTGGAGTATGGATGAAAATGTATAGTGATGCCTTTTTGAATGACAGTTACCTAAAATATGTTGGCTGGACTCTTCATGACAGGGTAAGTTACTCTGTTCTCAGCTTTGGTAGACGATATGCTTTGTGCAATTATTAATGATAAAAAGCTTGAAATTAAGATGGCATTTGTTGGGGTTTTTTTTTTTTTTTTCAAAAAGTGTAATAATAATGAAATTTTAGATGATATATACTGTTTACTTGTGGCCATGATGAAACTTGAGACATTAGCATGTGTCTCAAAACTCTTGTCTTACTTAGTTGTAATGCTGTCTTAAACCACGGTTGACAGCCTGGCACATCTAAATTTAAGAGGATGTAGTATCTTAAGAAGCTAATTACAGTTACGATTACAATCTTTTTCCAGTTAATAATCAAAAGAGATTCCTTGTTTCTCTTAATACATAGAAACTAAATAAGCTTTCTTATTTTGATTCTCAAGGGTCATATCCATAGTAGAACTTTTATCAGAGGTGAATAGATCTGTTGGATTTTAGAATATTTGATCTTAAACTCTTTCTGTACTTCCACTCTCTTATAAAAAGCTCTGACATAAAAGGAATCCCACAGTATTGAATATTGGATATGTAATCCTTAAAATAACAAAGGATAGGAATGAGAAATCACTGGAATTTTTATATTGAATAACCTAGATTCCTATAACTTGAACTGCCAGATTTTCACAGAAAAAACTAAATCTCACAACAATTTGTTTTAAAAGTTGCTATATTCCATTATTTGAATTGTTGCAAGTATCATAGGTATTAGAAAACATTTTAAATTTCTGTTTATTTATTTATTTTTGGCTGTGCTTCGTCGTCATTGCTGTGCCAGCTTTCCTCTAGTTGTGGCAAGCTTGAGCACATTCTGGTTGTGGTATGTAGCTTTTCAATGTTGTGGCTTCTCTTTTTGCTGAGCACAGGCTCTAGGGAATGTGGGCTTCAGGAGTTGCACTTTCTGAGCTCTAGAGCACAGGCTCAGGAGTTGTGGCACATGGGCTTAGTTGTTCCATGGCATGGGGGATCTTCCCAGATCAGGGATTTGAACCCTTATTTCCTGCATTGGCAGATGGATTCCTTACCACTGGGCAACAAGGGAAGCCCAACATTTTATCTTTTTAAGTGCAATTTTATTTTTAGACTTCTAGGGTAATTTTTTAATATTCTTTGACTTTCTTTTTTATGCTATTTTAAAAATTTTGTTAATTGGAGGATAATGGCTTTACAATGTTGTGTTGGTTTCTGCCATATAACAATGTGAATCAGAAATAATTTTATACGTTTACCCTCCCTCTTGAGCCTCCTTCTCTGCTCACATCCAACCTCTCTAGGTCATCACAGACAGCCAGGCTGGGCTCCCTATGTTACATAGCAGCTTTCCACTAGTTATCCATTTTTACAGGATAGTATAGGCTTTCACATCAGGAAGCTTCCATAAGCCTCTTATCCTCATTCACCAGAGGGCAGACAGAATGAAATATACAATAACAGAAAACTAACCAATCTAATCGCATGGACCACAGCCTTGTCTTACTCAATGAAACTATGAGCCATTCTATGTAGGGCCACCCAAGACAGATGAGTCATGGTGGAGAGTTACGACAAAATGTGGTCGACTGAAGAAGGGAATGGCAAACCCCTTCAGTATTCTTGCCTTCAAAACCCCATAAACAGTATGAAAAGGCAAAAAGATAGGAACCTGAAAGATGAACTCCCCAGGTTGGTAGGTGCCCAGTATGCTACTGGAGATCAGTGGCAAAATAACTCCAGAAAGAATGAAGAGACGGAGTCAAAGCGAAAACAGCACCCAGTTCTGGGTGTGACTAGTGATGGAAGTAAAGTCCAATTCTGTAAAGAACAATGTTGCATAGGAACCTGGAATGTTAGGTCCATGAATCAACATAAATTGGACGTGGTCAAACAGGAGATGGCAAAAGTGAACATTGACATTTTAGGAATCAGTGAACTAAAATGGACTGGAATGGGCGCATTTAATTCAGATGACGATTATCTGTACTACTTTAGGCAAGAATCCCTTAGAAGAAATGGGGTAGTCCTCATAGTCAACAAAAGAGTCCAAACTGCGGTACTTGGGTACAATCTCAAAAACAACAGACTGATGTGTGTCAGTTTCCATGGCAAACCATTCAGTATCACAGTAATTCAAGTCTATGCCTGAACCAGTAATGCTGAAGCTGAAGTTGAATGGTTTCTGTGAAGACCTACAACACCTTCTAAAACTACCACCAAAAGAAGATTCCTTTTCATCATAGGGGACTGGAATGCAAAAATAGAAAGGCACAAGATACCTGAAGTTTGGCCTTGAAGTACAAAATGAAACAGGGCAAAGGCTTTCAGAATTTTGCCAAGATAACGCAAACACCCTCTTCCCGAACGACACAAGAGATGATTCTACACATGGATATCACCAGATGGTCAACATTGAAATCAGATTGATTATATTCTTTTTTTTTTTTCTGTTTATTTTTATTAGTTGGAGGCTAATTACTTTACATCATTGCAGTGGTTTCTGTCATACATTGAAATGAATTAGCCATGGATTTACATGTATTCCCCATCCCGGTCCCCCCTCCCACCTCCCTCTCCACCCGATCCCTCTGGGTCTTCCCAGTGCACCAGGCCCGAGCACTTGTCTCATGCACCCAACCTGGGCTGGTGATCTGTTTCACCCTAGATAATATACATGTTTCAATGCTGTTCTCTTGAAACATCCCACCCTCGCCTTCTCCCAGAGTCCACAAGTCTGTTCTATACATCTGAGTCTCTTTTTCTGTTTTGCATATAGGGTTATCGTTACCATCTTTCTAAATTCCATATATATGTGTTAGTATACTGTAATGGTCTTTATCTTTCTGGCTTACTTCGCTCTGTATAATGGGCTCCAGTTTCATGCATCTCATTAGAACTGATTCAAATGAATTCTTTTTAATGGCTGAGTAATATTCCATGGTGTATATGTACCACAGCTTCCTCATCCATTCGTCTGCTGATGGGGATCTAGGTTGCTTCCCTGTCCTGGCTATTATAAACAGTGCTGCGATGAACATTGGGGTGCACGTGTCTCTTTCAGATCTGGTTTCCTTGGTGTGTATGCCCAGAAGTGGGATTGCTGGGTCATATGGCAGTTCTATTTCCAGCTTTTTAAGAAATCTCCACACTGTTTTCCATAGTGGCTGTACTAATTTGCATTCCCACCAACAGTGTAAGAGGCTTCCCTTTTCTCCACACCCTCTCCAGCATTTATTGCTTGTAGACTTTTGGATAGCAGCCATCCTGACTGGCGTGTAATGGTACCTCATTGTGGTTTTGATTTGCATTTCTCTGATAATGAGTGATGTTGAGCATCTTTTCATGTGTTTGTTAGCCATCTGTATGTCTTCCTTGGAGAAATGTCTGTTGAGTTCTTTGGCCCATTTTTTGATTGGGTCATTTGTTTTTCTGGAGTTGAGCTGGAGGAGTTGCTTGTATATTTTTGAGATTAATCCTTTGTCTGTTGCTTCGTTTGCTATTATTTTCTCCCAATCTGAGGGTTGTCTTTTCACCTTGCTTATAGAATGAAACTAGAACACTTTCTAACACCATACACAAAAATAAACTCAAAATGGATTAAAGATCTAAATGTAAGACCAGAAACTATAAAACTCCTAGAGGAGAACATAGGCAAAACACTCTCCGACATAAATCACAGCAGGATCCTCTATGACCCACATCCCAGAATTTTAGAAATAAAAGCAAAAATAAACAAATGGGACCTAATGAAACTTAAAAGCTTTTGCACAACAAAGATTGATTATATTCTATGCAGCCAAAGATGGAGAAGCTCTATACAGTCAGCAAAAACAAGACCAGGAGCTGACTGTGGCTCAGATCATGAGCTCCTTATTGCAAAATTAAATTGAAGAAAGTAGGGAAAACCACTAGATCATTCAGGTATGACCTAAATCAAATCTTTTACAATTATACAGTGGAAAAGACAAACAGATTCAAGAGATCAGACCTGATAGAGTTCCAGAAGAACTATGGACGGAGGTTTGTGACATTGTACAAGAGGCAGTGATCAAGACCATCCCCAAGAGAAAGAAATGCAAAAGGGCAGAAAGGTTGTCTGAGGAGGTCTTACAAATAGCTGAGGAAAAAGAGAAGCGAAAGGCAAAGGAGAAAAGGAAAGATATACCCATTTGAATACACAGTTCCAAGGAATAGCATGGAGAGATAAGAAGCCTTCCTCAGTGATCAATGCAAAGAAATAGAGGATAACAGTAGAATGGGAAATACTAGAGGTGTCTTGAAGAAAATTAAGAGATACCAAGGGAACATTTCATGCAAAGATGGGCTCAATAAAGGACAGAAACAGCATGGACCTAACAGAAGCAGACTCTATTAGGAAAACGTGGCAAGAATACACAGGAGAATGAGATGAAAAAGATCTTCATGACCCAGATAACCACAATGATGTGATCACTCAACTAAGCCAAACATTCTAGAATGTGAAGTCAAGTGGGCCTTAGGAAGTATCATTAAGAAATAAAACTTGAGGAGGTAATGGAATTCCAGCTGAGCTATTTCAAATCCTAAAAGATGACGCTGTGAAAGTGCTGCACTCAATATGCCAGCAAATCTGGAAGACTGAGTAGTGACCACAGAACTGGAAGAGTTCAGTTTTCTTTCCAGTCCCAAAGAAAGGCAGTGCCAAAGAATATTCAAGGTACTACACAACTGCACTCATCTCACATGCTAGCAAAATAATGCTCAAATTTCTCCAATCAAGGCTTCAACAGTACCTGAACCAAGAACTTCCAGATATTCAAGCTGAAGTTAGAAAAGGCAGAGGAACCAGAGATCAAATTGCCAACATCCACTGGATCATTGAAAAAGCAAGAGAGTTCCACAAAAACATCTGGAACATCTGCTTTATTGACTACACCAAAGCCTTTGACTGTGTGAATCACAACAAACTGTGGAAAATTCTTAAAGAGATGGGAATATCAGGCCACCTTACCTGCCTCATGAAATCTGTATGCAGGTCAAGAAGCAACACTTAGAACCGGACATAGAACAACAGACTGGTTCCAAACTGGGAAAGGAGTATATCAAGGCTGTCTAATGTCACCCTGCTTATTTAACTTATATGCAGAGTACATCATGCAAAATGCCGGGCTGGATGAAGCACAAGCTGGCATCAAGATTGCTGGGAGAAATATCAGTAACCTCAGATATGCAGATGACACTACCCTTATGGCAGAAAGCAAGGAGGAACTGAAGAACCTCTTAATGAAAGTGGAAGAAGAGAGTGAAAAAGCTGGTTTAAAACTCAACATTCAAAAAACTAAGATCATGGCATACAATCCCATCACCTCACGGCAAGTAGTTGGGGAAACATTGGAAACAGTAAGGAACTTTATTCTTGGGTTCCAGAATCACTGGAAATATTGACTGCAGCCAGGAAATTAAAACTTGCTCTTTGGAAGAAAAGCTGTGACCAACCTAGACAGCATATTAAGCAGAGACATTACTTTGTCAACAGAGGTCCATCTAGTTAAAGCTATGGTTTTTCCAGTAGTCATGTATGGATGTGAGAGTTGAACCATAAAGAAAGTTGAGTACCAAAGAATTGATCCTTTTGAACTGTGGTGTTGGAGAAGACTCTTGAGAGTCCCATAGACTGCAAGGAGATCAAACCAGTCCATCCTAAAGGAAATCAGTCCTGAATATTCATTGAAAGGACTGAAGCTGAAGTTGAAGCTCCAGTTCTTGGGCCACGTGATGCAAAGAATTGACTCATTGGAGAAGACCCTGATGCTGGGCAAGATTGAAGGCAGGAGGAGAAGGGGATGATAGAGGATGACATGGTTGGGATGGCATCACCAAGTCGATGGACATGAGTTTGAGCAAGCTTCGGAACTTGGTGATGGACAGGGAAGCCTGAGGTGCTGCTGTCCATGGGGTCTCAAAGGATCAGACACAACTGAGCAACTGAACTGAATATGTATATATATATATATATATATGTATATATATATATATATGTCAATGCTACTTTCTCCCTTCATCCTACCCTCTCTTTTCTCCATTGTGTCCACAATTAAGACATTTTCTACATGTTACCATTATTAGGCTGTAGGTCATTTTTAGTTTTTTATTTTTAGAGAGCTCAGGGCAATTTATTTTTTTAATAGGTTGGCAAGTTTAAAATTTGTTTTAATTGAAGAATAGTTAATTTATATTATCCAATCTCTGTAGCAAAGTGACTCAGTTATACAGATACATATATTCCTTTTTAAATATTCCTTTCCAATATGATTTATCACTGGATATTTGGTATAGTTTCCTGTGCTATATATTAGGAGCTTGTTTTTTATCCATTCTGAATGTAATAGTTTGCATCTACCAACCCCAGCCTTCCAGTCCATCTCTCTCCCTCTCCCTCTTCCCCATGGCAACCACAAGTCTGTTCTATATGTCACTGAGTCTGTTTATATTTTGTAGGTAGGTTCATTTGTAGCATATTTTAGATTCCCCATATAAGTTCTCATGATATTTGTCTTGCTCTTTCTGACTTAACTTCACTTAGTATGATGCATCCATGTTACTGCAAGTGGCATTATTTCATTTTTTTTATGGCTGAGTACTGTTTCATTGTTTATATTTACCACATCTTCTTAATCCATTCATCTGTCAATGGACATTTATGTTGTTTCTATGTTTTGGCTATTGTGAACAGTGCTGCTATGACTATAGGAGTACACATACCTTTTTGACTTACAGTTTTGTCCAGGTGTATTCCCAGCAGTGGGACTACTGGATCCTGTAATAATTCTGTTTTTATCGTTTTCTAAGAAGCCTTTATTGTTTTCCATAGTGGCTGTACAAACTTTCCTTCCCCCGAACGGTATAGGAAAGTTCCCTTTTTGCCACATCCTCTCTAGCATTTATTACTTGTAGACTTTTTAAAGATGACCACTCTGACCGGTGTGAGGTGGTACCTCATTGTAGTTTTCATTGGCATTTCTCTAATAATTTAGTTATGTTGAGCATCTTTTCGTGTACCTAGTGGCCTTTTGTATGTCTTGTTTGTAGAAAGATCTATTAAGGTTGTCTACCCACATTTTGATTGGGTTATTTGGTTTTTTGTTGTTAAATTATATTGAGTTGTTTGTATATTTTTGAGATTAAGCCCTTGTCTGTCACATCATTTGCAGATGCTTTCTCACATTCCATAGGTTTTTTTCAGTGGTTTTTTTTTTCCTTTAATGGTTTCCTTTGCTGTGCAGAAGTATATACATTTGATTATGTCTCATTGGTTTATTTTTTATTTCTATTGTCTTGGGAGCATGATCTAAGAAAACATTGGTGTTTTGTCAGAGAGTGTTTTGCTTATGCTTTATGCTTATGCTTTTTTCTAGGAGTTTTATGGTGTCTTTTCTTATGTTTAGTCTTTAAGCTATTTCAAGTTTATTTTTGTGCATTGTGTGAGGATGTGTTCTAGCTTCATTGATTTATTGATACATGCAGGTCTCTAGCTTTCCTAGCACCACTAGCTTCAGAGACTTTCTTTTTCCCATTGTACATTCTTGTCTCATTTGTCTAAGATTAATTGGTCATGGTTGTGTGGGTGTATTACTGGGCCCTCTATTCCTTTAATTCATATGCATGTTTTTGTACCAATACCACACTGTTTGGATTACTGTAGCTTTGTAGTATTGTCTGAAGTCTGGGAGAGTTATGCCTCCTGCTTGCTTTTTTCTTTTTTTCTTTCCAGAATGCTCTGGCAATTCTGGGTCTTTTATGGTTCAATGTAAATTTGTTACAGTTCTGTGGAAAATGTCATGAGTATTTTGATGGTGATGGCATTAACTCTGTGAATTACTTTGGCTAGTATTGCCTCTTTAACAGTGTTAATTGTTCAAATTCAAAACCATGGATTATTTTTCCATTTTTTGAATTTTTTTATTCCATTTATTAATGTTTTATAGTTCTTAGCATATAAGTCTTTCACCTCCTTGGTCAGGTTTATACCTAGGTATTTTATTTTTGATGTAATTTTTAAAAATAGTATTTTTTTTTTTACATTCTCTTTCTGATATTTCATTGTTTGTGTAAAGGAATGCAACTGATTTCCGAATGTTAATCTTGTATTCTGTTACTTTCCTGAATTCACTTTGTCTATCGATTCGTTTTCGTGTGGAGTCCTTGGGATTTTTCTGTGTGAAGTATCTAGTCATCTATTTAATAGTTAAAATTTTGCCTTCCAGTTTGGATACCTTTTATTTCTTTTTCTTGTTTGATTGGTGTGGCTAGAACTTCTGAAACTGTATTAAGTAGAAGTGGTAACAGTGGGTATCCTTGTCTTATTCCAGCCTTTGCTGCAAAGGTACTCCATTTTACCTCAGTGAGTATTATATTGGCTGTGGGTTTCTTATAAATGGCTTTTAGTATGCTGAGCTTTGTTCCCTCTTTTCCGACTTTGGTAAGAATTTTTATCATGAATGGATGTTGACTTTTGTCAAATGCTGTTTCTGCATCTAATGAGATGATCATGTGGTTTTTACTTTTCTGTTGTTAATGTGATGTTATTACATTCTTTTATTTGCATATTTTGAACTATCCTTGTAAATCTGGGATATGATCTCACATAGTCATGGTATCTTGTCTTTTTTATGTGTTACTAGATTCGGTTTGTTAGTATTTTGTTGAGAATTTTTGCATCTACATTCACCAAAGATACATGTCATTTTCTTTTTTGGTAATATCTTAGTCTGATTTTGGTATTCGGGGTGATGGGGCTTCATAGAATGTCTTTGGGAGTGTTCCCTCTTCTTGAGTCTTTTTGAAGAATTTGACAAGAATCAGTATACATTCTTGTATGTATTTTTATAGAATTTGTCTGTGAAACCACCTGGTCCTGGACTGAATTTTTTTAGTACGTTTTTTAAATACAGGTTGTATTTTGCTTTTAGTGATCAGTCTTTTCGAATTATTTATTTCTTCTTGATTCACTTTTGATTGTCTCTATGTTTCTAAAAAGTTGTCCATTTCTTCTAAATTGTCAGATTTGTTGCTGTATAATTGTAATATTCTCTTACATTTTTTTTTTCCCCTTCACTATCAGTTGGAATTACTCCTTTTTCACTTCTTATTTTGTTTATTTGGGTGCCATCTCTTTTCTTCTTGGTGAGCCTGGCCAGAGGTTTGTCAATTTTGTTTGTCCTTTCAAAGAGCCAGCTCTTGGATTTGTTGATTTTGTTTTTTTAATCTTTATTTTCTTTCCACCCTGATCTTTATTATTTCACTCCTTTGACTTTAATTTTTTGTTACTGTTTTTGTTCTCCTTTTTCTAATTCTTTTAGGTGATAGCTTAAGGTGTTTACTTGAAATTTTTTGATTTTTGATCAAGGCCTGTGTCATTCTGAACATTCCTCTGAGAACTGCTTTTGCTGCATCCAGATTTTTTATTGTTTTCATTGTCATTTGTCTCAAGGTGTTTTTTAAATTCTTTTATTATGATTTCCTCATTGACCCATTTTTCAGTAGCATGTTATTTCGTCTCCAGGTCATCATTTTTTTCTCATTTCTTTTCCTGTGGTTGATTTCTAGTTTCATGCCACTGTGGTCAGAGAAGATACTTGAGACAGTTTCTGTATTATTAAATTTGTTAAGGTTAGTTTTGTGCCCCAGGACGTGGTCAGTCCTAGAGAACGTCCCATGTGCACTTGAAAAGAATGTTTATTTGGGGTTTTGTTTTTTATTTTGTTTTGTTTTCTTTTTTGGATGTAGTATCCTGAAAATACCAATTAAGCTACTCTGTTCTGTTGTATCATTAAGGACTTAGGTTGCCTTATTGATTCTCTGTATAGAAGATCTGTCTATTGGTGTAAGTAGGATGTTAGAGTCTACTGCTGTTAATGTATTCATATTGATTTCTCCCTTTATATCTGTTAGTATTGGGGTGCTCGTATATTAGGTGCATATATGTTGAAGTGGGTAAAATCCTCTTATTGTATTGATCCTTTTATCATTATTAATGCCGTTTATCTTTCAGCCTTTGCTTTAAAGTCTATGGATTTCTTGTATGTTTTTAATTTATGGTTGCCCTGTTTTTTCAAGTCTGTGAACCCCTTCTTAATCCACTTGATTTAGACTGATACTCATAAGGGCTCAAATACATTCTTAAAAAAAAGAAAAGAAAAAGAATCTGCATTTTCTTACTTTCCTTCCTTACATTTTATGATTTTGATGTCCCTTTTTATATCTTCATATTTATCCCTTTGATGTTCCTTGTGTTTATCATTGCTTGCACAAGTAGGGTTTTTTTTTTTTTCCTTTTCATCTGTATTCTGGCTAATTTAAGTGCTTTACTTTCCAGTTGTGATTTCCTCATTCCTATTTCTTCTTTCCTATTTAGCAATGACCTTTCAATATTTATTTTAGGATAGGTTTAGTATTGCTATGTTGTTTTAATTTCTGCTTCTCTGAAAAATTCTTTATTTCTCCTCCTATTCTAAATGATAATCTTGCTGGCTAGAATATTCTAGGTTGCAGATTTTTCTCTTTTAAGATTTTGAATATATTTCGTCACTCCCTTCTGGCCTGCAGTATTTCTGTAGAGAAATCAGCTGACTGCCGTATGGGAATTGCTTGTAAAAAAAAAAAACTTTTTCTCTTGCTGCCTTTAGAATCCTCTCCTTTTAACTTGTGCCTTTTTTATTATAATATGTGTTTGTGTAGATCTGATTGTGTTCATCCTGTTTGGGACCTTCTGTGCTTTCTGTATCTGGATATCTGTTTCCTTCTTTAAGTTTGGGAAATTTTCTGCCATAATTTCATCACATACATTTTTAATCCTCTGTCCTCCTTTTTCCTCTTTTGGAATTCCTATTATGCATAGATTAACCCACTTTACATTATCCCATAGGTCTCTTTATGTTGGTTTTTTGTTTTGTTTTGTTTTGTTTTGTTTGCATTCTGTCTGCTGCTTTGATTCCGTAGTTTTCTTATCAGTCTATTTTCCAGGTCACTTATTCTTTCTTCTGCATTCCTTCTTCTATTCATTGCCTTGAGCTCAGGTTTTGTCTCAGGAAAGGAATTTTCTGATTTTTCTTGGCACCTCCTTATAGCTTCTACTTCCTTTTTATAATAACCTGCATTTTCATCAACAGTCTTTATTAATTTCTTCAGTATTTTCAATACCTCATTTTTGAAGTCCGTATCTGTTAGACTGTAGAGGTCTGTTACATTGTTTATTCCTTCAGGGGCATTTTCTTGATCTTTTAACTGAAAGTGGTTCCTCTGCTTTTTCATTTTCTTATATTTCTCTTACTCTGAGTTTAGGAGGAACAGTTATCTACTGTTCCTTAGAAGGCTGTTTATCAGCAGGAGTGAAGAGAAGGAAAAGCAAAGGAGAAAAGGAATGATACACCCATCTGAATGCAGAGTTCCAAAGAATAGCAAGGAGAGATAAGAATGCCTTCTTAAGTGAACAATGCAAAGAAATAGAGGAAAACAATAAAATGGGAAAGGCTAGCAGTCTCTTCAAGAAAATTAGAGATACCAAGGAAACATTTCATGCAAAGATGAACACAATAAAGGACAGAAACAGTATGGACCTAACAGAAGCAGAAATATTAAGAAGAGGTAGCAAGAATACACAGAAGAACTATGCAAATAGGTCTTAATGACCCAGATAACCACAATTGTGTGATCACTCACCTAGAGCCAGATAGCCTGGAGTGCGAAGTGAAGAGGGTCTTAGGAAGCATCACTACAAACAATATGCCAGCAAATTTAGAAAACTCAGCAGTGGCCACAGGACTGGAAAAGGTCAGTTTTCATTCCAATTCCAGAGAAAGACAATGTTAAAGAATGTTCAGACTACTGCACAATTGCACTCATTTCACATGCTAACAGGTAATGCTCAAAATCCTTCAAGCTAGGCTTCAACAGTATATGAACAAAGAACTTCCATATGTACGAGCTGTATTTAGGAAGGGCAGAGAAGCTAGAAATCAAATTGCCAATGTCCATTATATCATAGAAAAAGCAAGGCAATTTCAGAAAAACATCTATTTCTGCTTCATTGACTCTTCTAAAGCCTTTAGCTGTGTGGATCACAACAAACTGGAAAATTCTTCAAGAGATGGGAATACTCGATGAACTTACCTGCTTCCTGAGAAATCTGTATGCAGGTCGAGAAGCAACAGTTCAAGCGTAACATAGAACAACAGTCTAGTTCAGAACTGGGGAAGGAGTACGTCAAGGCTGTATATTGTCACTCTGCTTATGGAACTTGAGTACATCATGAGAAATATCTGGCTGAATGAAGCTCAAGCTGAAGTCAAGATTGCCAACATAAATACCAATAACCTCAGTTATGCAGATGACACCTACCCTCATGGCAGAAAGTGAAGAGGAAGTAAAGAGCCTCTTGATGAAAGTAAAAGAGGAAAGTGATAAAGCTGGCCTAAAAAATCAACATTCAGTAAACTAAAATCATGGCATCTGGTCCCATCACTTCATGGCAAATAGATGGGAATAAAATGGAAACAGTGACAAACTTTATGTTCTTGGGCTTCAGAATCACTGCAGATGGTGACTACAGCTATGAGATTAAAAGACGCTTGCTCCTTGGAAGAAAAGCTTTGACAAACCTAAACAATGTATTAAAAAGCAGATATATCACTTTGCCAACAAAGGTCTGTCTAGTCAAAGCTATGGTTTTTCTAGTAGTTATGTACAGATGTGAGAGTTGTACAATAAAGAAGGGTGAGCATTGAAGATGCTTTTTAACTGTGGTGCCTTTTAACTGTGATGTTGGAGAAGACTCTTGAGAGTCCCTTGGACAGCCAGGAGATCAAACTAGTCCATCCTAAAGGAAATCAACCCTGAATAGTCATTGGAAAGACTAATGCTGAAGCTGAGGCTCCGATACTTTGGCCACCTGATGTGAAGAGCTGACTCATTGAGAAAACCGTGATACTAGGAAAGATTGAGAGCAGGAGGAGACGGTGATAACAGAGTATTAGATGGTTGGATGACTTCATTGACTCAATTGACATGAGTTTGACTAACTCCTTGAAATAGTGAAAGACAGGGAAGCCTGGCAGGCTGCAATCCATAGGGTTGCAAAGAGTCAAACACCAATTAGTGACTGAACAACAATGTGCCTGTGTAGCTTGTGTGAATTCAATTTTTGTTTTTGACTTGAGGGCTGTTTTCAGTTTAGATGCTTGCTGTTTCTTTCCTCAACCTATGCTGGCTGTTGTTCCTTTGATAGGAGGCTTGCAGGTGCTCACTCCCAGAGAGGTACGTCGGTGATTACCTCCCAATCGTGGGTCCCTAGCAGTGGCAGCAGCAAGTCACCAGTCTTTAGGAAAGTTGGCCACTGAGCCTGGGACCCTAGGTGGCGACAGTGTGTCCTGCACCCCTGGGAGGTGGGAGCAGTGATTGGTACCAGGTCACATGGTCCTCTTCAGCAGCAGTGGGCCATCCTCACTTCTGAGGATGTTGGTCCTGGATCACAGGACCCTCAGCAGTGACAGGCCATGCTGACTTCTGGGAAGGTGGGGCCAGTGACACCCACTCACAGATTTCTTGGCAAGGTGGCAGCAACAGCAGCGGTCTGTGTCTGCATCTGGAGTCCAAGATGGCAGCCATGGCTCACACCCTCCCCTGGAGCTCATGTGGGCAGAGCCCTGCTGCCTGCAGGTGCATGGAGAAAGGAGCATTGGCCCACCCCTCTCCTCACACACCTCCTAACATTGGTCCCATGGCTCTCTGGCAGGCCCAGGCTTCTTCCCAGACTCCTTCAGTTGTAGTGCACTGCACTCTAGCCCCTCAGGCTGTCTTCGTGCAGCCAACTCCAGTTCAGTCCCCAGGGTCATTGAAGCCTGAGCCTTAGTACCCAGCCCCCACCATCTCCACCTGGTGGGCAGACAGGTATCTCAGGCTGGAGAGTGCTGGTGGTCAGGACCTGACTCTGCTTTGCCCTCTGCACACCTATTGCTGGGCTCTCTGAGGCTCCAAAGCTCCACCTGTGTCCCTGCTAGTGAGAGGACTTGCTTGTGTGATGAAAGCATTGCTCTTTCACAGCTCCCTCCCAGAGGCATAGATCTTGTCTGTATTTCTTTTTCTTTATTTTGTTTTTTGGTTTTTTTGCCCTATCTACTTTTCATGCCCTTTTGGAAGTCTGAAGTCTTCTGCCAATGTTCAGTAGATGTTCTGTGAGAGTTGTTCCACACATAAATGTATTTTTGATGTATCTGTGGGAAGATGAGCTCCACATCCTACTCCTCTGCCATCTTGATCTAGTCCCCCAGACATGTTTTTTTAATAGTAGTGTGCTAAGTATTATAAAAGATATTTAGAAAATGACAAAATTACATAAATTATAATGAAAGTTCCCAATGGAATTTACTAATGCCATTTTTGCTATAAGAGAGATTTTAGAGCATCACAGATGGGTTGGTCAGTTTCACAATTATTGATTTTTATTTGATGATTAGAAAGTTATATGGAAAGAGATGGTTCTTATTTCCTACCTCGTGTGAGGGGAAATCCAGTTAGTATGTACATAGCAGATTTTTTCCTGAATATTTACTTTCCCTAGCAATTCAGATTCTTTTCACTAATAAACCCCATGCTCGATTTTGTTTTCGTTTTCCAGTCTTCATGTGGTTTTGGGAGCCTCATCTCAGGTGCATCCAGTTAAATTATACTACAGTGGGAGACATTACAGGATTTCACCCTATGCCATTATGCAGGCATCTCCACGCTATTAAATCCAAAAAGACCAACTTCTTAGTAGGAATAAGTTTAAAGTCTTTCATTTTTATTCCCCACTACTACCATACCAGTTTGCCTCCTTTCCTTATCTCCCTAGTAGAGTATTGTACTGAATTTCAGTAACAATAACCTTTACTAGTTTTAGCAGAACTTATGTATGTCCACAAATTCTGGGGAAAATACCAATTTGATGTTACATATCAAAAAATAACCACCCTTTTCAAATAAATTGCTAAACTGTGTTTGTAGAAATCTTCTGTCAAGATAAAGGAAGAGGTAGATTTCTCTTTTATATTGTTGATAAAATGATTTAAGGAGATTTCCATAGAACGATTTTAAAAACTTCTTGTGTGATCTCCAGTTGCTTTACTTAGAAAAGGGCATAAGTGTTAAATATTTGTTTCATTTTAAACTTTCTTTTTTGTCATTTCCTTTTCATCACCTTATATTTTTTTTTTCCCTCTGAGGACCAAATTAATTTCCTTTCTCTCCATTTAATCATCTGGTTGAATCTGCTCATTGTATAGGCTATGGCTTTTGTGTTCAGACCCAACCTGTGCCTTTTCTAATCAGCTGATAAAATCTTTCTCTTTTTTTAAGATAACATTTTAATTATCAATTGCATTTTCCCATTTTTATTGCAATATAATTGACTTTATCATTGTTTTGGTTTAAGGTGTACAGCAGAATAATTTGATATTCTGTTTTTATTTTAGAGTATTATAAATTATAACCTAGTTTACCCTCCTAAAAATAAGACACACTTTTGTATATTACTGCTGGTTTGTGTAAGTTTTAAAGTATAAGTTTTGGGCAATAGAAAGACAAACAATTTCTAGTTCGGCTGAAGAGTTGTTAGAAATTCAGTTTGTCTTTCTCTTCGCCAAAACGTATTTCCAAATTCCTGCTCATTCGTTTTAATTCTAACATTGAGACTGACAGAGAAGAGATCTCATTTAAATAGACCTTTAGTAATCTTGTGCTCTGGGCTAAATATCTTACTCTCTTTTTGTATTTATGCTCATGACTCTAGGTTGCCTTTCTCTGTCCTTTCCAGTTAGGAAATATGACTCTGTAGTGTTTTTACTTTTAGCTTATGTGTACAGTTCTCTTACTCTCTTGCATTATACTTGTTTTGCTTGAAGCAAAACACAAAGGTTTAACTTCAGTTGGCCAGTGTAAGAAGGACTGCACAAACTTCACATGCATGATAATATCACCCGCCTGATTGAAACGGTCAGCAGAATTCCAGCACTACTAGAAGGATCCTAGCTAATACCCTGGTACTGCTTGCTTGGTTTCATCTCCCACCTTTGTGGTATCCTATAGGAGGAAAGTGCCCATGGGAAGCATCACATCAAGACTAGAGTCATGGAGCCCTATTTGGGATACATTGGTACCCAGAACCTCAGACCACCCCAAAGTTGTACACTCCAAGGGGAATAAAGAAAAATAATGATTGACATGTTGAGATTGTGATTTTGCAGGCATAGCCTAATTCTGTGACTGCCTAGTTTACTTCTACCACGATCAAACTGAGTATTTCCCAACATATCTTGCAGAGCCTTGTTCCCTTGAACTGGAGTGTTTAGTTTCCATAGTCCATAGGAGTGTGCCCATTGTTGTCTTGTTTGGGCAGTGAAAGATTTTCCTTGGACAGAGTCCAGTCACATGGTGTCTCCAAAAACATGATGTATGTTTTATTTAAGGGCAGCTATGATATTTTTGGCATCCACATGCCAGACTGAATAGTACCGTAGCCTGACCAGGCCTTATGACAATGAGGCATCATCCTTGCCTATGGCTGTTGATCAGGGGTTCGATGTGAATAATCTGCCAGACCCAAGCAAGACCAAGTCCTTGGTTAATGTATCCCACTTCTCTCTGAATGATTTAAGTATGTCAGTGAGAATCACAAGATTGTATTACATCCTTAGACTTCTAGGTCACCTTTTGAGCCCTGGCGCATTTTTGCATCTCAAGTGGATTCCTTTTCCCGTAGATGGACCCAGGCATCTGTTGCAACCTACTGGGCACAAATTTGTTTGGCACATGAATTCCTTGTATGTATTTTAAAAGATCCTTTGCAAACTCAGGCATGTAGTTCTTTGCAAAAAAAGAAAAAAAATGCTGCTGTTAAAAAAAAGAAAATCAATGAGTCAGTGAAGAAATTAAAGAGGAAATCAGAAAATACCTGAAGACAAATGGACATAAAAATGCAACTTGCCAAAATCTATGGGCTATAGAAAAGCAGCTCTCAGAAGGAAGTTTGTAGCAATACAGGTCTATAAGAAAAATCTCAAACAAACAACCTAACCTGCCAATTGAAGGAGTTAGAACAAAGCCCAAAGTCAGCAGGAATAAAGAAATAATAAACATCAGAGAGGACATATATGAAATAGAGCCCCCCGTCCACCCCCCCAAAAAAAGATGCAATAGGAAAGATCAGTGAAGCTGAGCTGATTTTTTTGCAGACATAAGCAAAATGGAAAAGCCTTTAGCCATGCTTGTTAAAAAGAGAGAGAGAGAACCCAAATAAGCAAAATAAGAAATGAAAGAGGAGAAACTATAACCGATATCACAGACATACAAAAAACTCAAAAGAGAGTACTATGAGAAGTTATATGCAAACAGATTGGAAACCTAGAAAAAAATGGGTAAATTTCTAGAAACTTATAATCTTTTAAGACTGATTCTGGAAGAAATAATCTAAACTGAACAGTCACTAGTAGTAAAATTGAATTAGTAGTCAAAAAACTTCCAGCAAATTTAAGTCCAAGATCCAATGGCTACACAGAGGAATTCTACCAAACACATAAAGAAAAGGTACTGCCTATCCTTCTCAAACTATTCCCAAGAATTGAAAACTGCTTTCAAATTCATTCCATGAGGCCACCATTACCCAATACCAAAACCAGACAACGATACTTCAGAAAGTGAAAGTCACTCAGTCATGTCCAACTCTTTGTGACCCCATGTACCATACAGTCCATGGAATTCTCCAGGCCAGATTACTGGAGTGGGTAGCCTTTACCTTCTTCAGGGGATCTTCCCAACCCAGGGATCGAACCCAGGTCTCCTGCATTGCAGGCAGATTCTTTGCCCGCTTAGCCACAAGGGAAGCCTAAGAATACTGGAGTGGGTAGCCTATCACTTCTCCAGGGGATCCTCCAAACCCAGGAATCGAACCGGGGTCTCCTGCATTTCAGGCGGATTCTTTACCAACTGAGCTATCAAAAAAAGAAAACTAGAGACTAATATCTCTGATAAATAAAAATGCAGAAATTCTCAACAAAATATGAATGGAACTAATTCAGCAATATAGGAAAAGGATCATACACCATGATCAACTGGAATTTATTATACAGATGTAAGGATAATTTATTATCTGCAAATGAATCAGTAATACACCACTTTGGCACAGTGGCAAATATAACCACACCATTTCAGTAGACACAGAAAAAGCATTTGATGGAATTCAACCGCTTTTATCTAGGTTGGTATCAGGAAAGCATATGTCAAATAATAAGGCCTATTTATGACAACCTAAGAGGCCCTAGCGGTAAAGAACTTGCCCACCAGTGCAGGAGACATAAGAGACACGGGTTTGATCCCTGGATTGGGACAATTCCCTGGAGGAGGGCATGGCAACCCACTCCAGTATTCTTGCCTGGGGAATCCCATGGACAAAGGAGCCTGGCGTGCTATAGTCTATAGTGTCATAAAGAGTCAGACAAAACTGAAGTGACTTCGTGCGTGCGCGCACACACACACACACACACACACATGACAAACCCACAGCTGACATCATCCTCAGTGGTGGAAAGCTGCTAGAATCAGGAACAAGACTAGAATGCTCCACTCTTGCCAGTTCCATTTAACATGGTATTGAAAGTCCTTGCCACAAGAATCAGACAAGAAAAAGAAATGAACGACATCTAAATTGGAAAGGAAAAAATAAAACTGTCTATTTGCAGATAGCATGATACTGTGTTTGGAAAACCTTAAAATGTCCAATAATGTACTATTAGAATGAATAAATGTATTTAGTAAAGTTGCAAGACACAAGATTAATATACCAGAATCTGTTGCTTTTCTATATACTAGTAATGAACTATCAGAAAAAGAAGGCATGAAAGCAATCCCATTTAAAACTGCATTAAATGGACAGAATAGAAAGTCCAGAGATGAACCCATGCACCTATAGACACCCAGTCTATGACAGAAGGCAGGAATATAAACTGAAAGAAGGAAAGTCTTCAGTAAGTAGTACAGGGAAAACTGGAGAACTATGTTTATTTTTATTTTTTTTCATGTTTTTGTTATATGTTTATTTATTTATTTATTTATTTTTCCATTTATTTTTATTAGTTGGAGGCTAATTACTTTACATAATTACAGTAGTTTTTGTCATACATTGAAATGAATTAGCCATGGATTTACATGTATTCCCCATCCCGGTCCCCCCTCCCACCTCCCTCTCCACCCGATCCCTCTGGGTCTTCCCAGTGCACCAGGCCCGAGCACTTGTCTCATGCATCCAACCTGGGCTGGTGATCTGTTTCACCCTAGATAATATACATGTTTCAATGCTGTTCTCTTGAAACATCCCACCCTCGCCTTCTCCCACAGAGTCCACAAGTCTGTTCTATACATCTGAGTCTCTTTTTCTGTTTTGCATATAGGGTTATCGTTACCATCTTTCTAAATTCCATATATATGTGTTAGTATACTGTAATGGTCTTTATCTTTCTGGCTTACTTCGCTCTGTATAATGGGCTCCAGTTTCATCCATCTCATTAGAACTGATTCAAATGAATTCTTTTTAATGGCTGAGTAATATTCCATGGTGTATATGTACCACAGCTTCCTCATCCGTTCGTCTGCTGATGGGCATCTAGGTTGCTTCCATGTCCTGGCTATTATAAACAGTGCTGCGATGAACATTGGGGTGCACGTGTCTCTTTCAGATCTGGTTTCCTTGGTGTGTATGCCCAGAAGTGGGATTGCTGGGTCATGTGGTAGTTCTATTTCCAGCTTTTTAAGAAATCTCCACACTGTTTTCCATAGTGGCTGTACTAATTTGCATTCCCACCAACAGTGTAAGAGGCTTCCCTTTTCTCCACACCCTCTCCAGCATTTATTGCTTGTAGACTTTTGGATAGCAGCCATCCTGACTGGCGTGTAATGGTACCTCATTGTGGTTTTGATTTGCATTTCTCTGATAATGAGTGATGTTGAGCATCTTTTCATGTGTTTGTTAGCCATCTGTATGTCTTCCTTGGAGAAATGTCTGTTGAGTTCTTTGGCCCATTGTTTGATTGGGTCATTTATTTTTCTGGAGTTGAGCTGGAGGAGTTGCTTGTATATTTTTGAGATTAATCCTTTGTCTGTTGCTTCATTTGCTATTATTTTCTCCCAATCTCAGGGCTGTCTTTTCACCTTGCTTATAGTTTCCTTTGTTGTGCAAAAGCTTTTAAGTTTCATTAGGTCCCATTTGTTTATTTTTGCTTTTATTTCTAAAATTCTGGGATGTGGGTCATAGAGGATCCTGCTGTGATTTATGTCGGAGAGTGTTTTGCCTATGTTCTCCTCTAGGAGTTTTATAGTTTCTGGTCTTACATTTAGATCTTTAATCCATTTTGAGTTTATTTTTGTGTATGGTGTTAGAAAGTGGAGAACTATGTTTAAACGAATGGAATTAGAACTCTCTCTAACATCATACACAAAGATAAACTCAAAATGTGTTAAAGACCTTAACGTGAAGCTGGATTCTATAAAATTCAGCAAGATATTTTTCAATCTGTTCCTTGAGAGTAATATAAATAAAAACAAAAATAAACAAATGAATCCTAATTAATCTTAAAAACTTTGCACAGCAAAGGAAACATAAACAAAAAGACAACTGTCAGTATGGAAGAAAATATTTGTAAACAAAGCTACAGACAAAGGATAAATCTCCAAAACATGCAAACAGCTCATAAAGCTCAAAAAAAAAAAAAAAAAGAAAAAACAGTCAAAATATGGCACAATATCTAAATAGACATTTCTCTAAAGAAGACATACAGATGGCTAAAATATACATGAAAAGATGCTCAAAATTAGTAATTATTAGAGAAGAATTATTATTAATATTCTTCTCTAATAGATATTAGAGAAGAATCAAAACTACAGTGAGGTATCATTTCACACCAGTCAGAATGAAAGTCAAAGTCACTCAATCATGTCCAACTCTTTGGGACCCCATGGACGATACCGTCCATGGAATTCTCCAGGCCAGAATACTGGAGTGGGTAGCCTTTCCCTTCTCCAGGGAATCTTCACAACCCAGGGATCGAATCCAGGTCTCCCACACTGCAGGTGGATTCTTGACCAGCTGAGCCACAGGGGACGCCCAAGAATACTGGAGTGAGTAACCTATCCCTTCTCCAGCAGATCTTTCCAACCCCAGAATCAATTTGGGGTCTCCTGCATTGCAGGCAGATTCTTTACCAACTGAGCTATCAGGGAAGCCCCACTCAGAATGGCTGTCATCAAAAAATCAACAAACAGTAAATGCGGGAGAAAATGTGAAATAAAGGGAGCCCTCCTATACTGTTGGTGGGAATGTAAATTGGTACATGCACTGTGGAAAAACAGTCTGCATATCTATATATAGAGATATCTCTATATAGAGAGATTTATCTATTATATAGAGAGCTATATCTATATATAGAGATACCTTATAATCCTGCAGTCCAACTCCTGGGCATATATCCAGAAAAAAACATAATTTGAAAAGATACTTGCACCCCAGTGTTCATTGCAGCAGTGTTTACAATAGGCAGGATATGGGAAGCAAGCTATGTGTTCATCAACAGAGGAATGAATAAAGATGTGGTACATGTATACAATACAATATTACTAAGCCATAAAAAATAATGGAAAAATGCCATTTGCAGCAACATGGATGGACCTAGAGATTGTCATACAGAGTGAAGTAAATCAGAGGAAGACAAATATCATGTGGTACTGTTTATATGTGGAATCTAAAAGGGGAATACACCCATGTTAATTGCAGCACATTTACATTAGCTAGGACATGGAAGCAACCTAGATGTCCGTCAACAGGTGAATGGATAAGGAAGTAGTAGTCCATATACACAATGGAATACTGTTCAGCTGTGAAAAGGGAACACGTTTGAGTCAATGCTAATGAAGTGGATGAACCTGTAACCTATTATACAGAGTGAAATAAGACAGAAAGACCAATACTTTATATTAATGCATACATATGGAATCTAGGAAAATGGTAATGTTGATCCTATTTGCAGGGCAGTGAAGGAGATGCAGACATAAAGGACAGACTTTTAGACACTGGGGAAAGGAGAGAGTGGGATGATTTGAGAGAGTGGCATTGAAACATATATATTACCATATGTAAAATAGATAACCAGTGGGAATTTACTGTATAATGCAGGGAACCCAAAGTCAGGACTCTATGACAACCTAGAGGGGTCAAATGGGGAGGGACATAGGAGGGAGGTTCAAGAGGGAGGAGACATGTATACATATAACTGATCCATGTTGATGTATGGCAGAAACCATCACAGTATTGTAAAGTAATTATCTTTCAATTAATTTTAAAAATAAATTTTTGAAGAGTACAAGTGAACTTCTCCACAAAACAGAAGGCGAGGGTGGGATGTTTCGAGAGAACAGCATTGAAACATGTATATTATCTAGGGTGAAACAGATCACCAGCCCAGGTTGGATGCATGAGACAAGTGCTCGGGGCTGGTGCACTGGGAAGACCCAGAGGGATCGGGTAGAGAGGGAGGTGGGAGGGGGGATCGGGATGGGGAATACATGTAACTCCATGGCTGATTCATGTCATTGTATGACAAAAACCACTACAATATTGTAAAGTAATTAGTCTCCAACTAATAAAAATAAATGAAAAAAAAAAAACCAGAAATAATTGCAGGCATAGAAACCAAACATGATTACAAGGGGGTAAGGGAGAAGAAGAGTAAATTGGAGCATTGGGCTTGATGTATATACACTACTGTATATAAAACAGATAACTAATAACGATCTATACAGGAGCACAGAACTCTATAGTAGAGCATGTAGAATTCTACTCAATACTTTGTAATGGCCTATAATGAGGAAAAATCTGAAAAAGAGTGGGTGTATGTATATCTATAACTGATTAACTTTGTTCTACATCTGAAACTAACATAACACTATAAATCAATTATATCTTGTAATTACATTAAAAAAATAAGATACCTAGGAATAAACTTAAGCAAGGAGATGAAAGACCTGTTGCTGCTGTTGTTCATTCGCCCAGTCGTGTCCAACTCTTTGCGACCCCATGGACTGCTGCACACCAGGCCTCTCTGTCTCTCACCACCTCCTGAGGTTTGCCCAAGTTCATATCCATTGCATAGTGATGCCATCCAGCCATCTCCTCTGACACCTTCTTCTCTTCCTCTCAATCTTTCTCAGCATCAGGGACTTTTCCAGTGAGTCAGCTGTTCACATCAGGTGACCATAATACTGGAGTTTCAACTTCAGCCTCAGTCCTTCCAACAACTAGTCGGGGTTGATTTCCCTTCAGATTGACTGGTTTGTTCTTGTTGCTGTCCAGGGGAGTCTCAGGAGTCTTCTCCAGCACCATGGTTCAAAGGCAGCAATTCTTTGGTTGTCCATCTTCTTTACAGTCCAGCTCTCACAACCATATGTGACCACTGGGAAGACCATAGCCTTGACTATATGAACCTATGTCAGAGTAATGTCTCTGCTTTTCAACGCACTGTCTAGGTTTGTCATAGTTTTCCTACCAAGAAACAAGTGTCCTGATTTCATGACTGGAGTCACCATCTGCAGTGATTTTAAAGCCCAAGAAGAGGGCTACTTCCACCTTTTCCCTATTCGCTATGAAGTAATGGGCCCAAATGCCATGATCTTAGTTTAATATTTAGTTTTAAGCCAGGTCTTTCACTCTCCTCTTTCACCCTCATGAGTCTCTTTAATTCCTCTTCACTTTCTGCCATGAGAGTGGTATCATCTGCATATCTGAGGTTGTTGATGTTTCTCCCACTTATCTTGATTCCGGCTTGTAACTCATCCAGGCTAGCATTTCTCATGACGTTCTCAACGTATAGATTAAACAAACAGGGTGACGGCAGACAGCCCTGTCATACTTCTTTCTCAGTCTCGAACCAATCAGTTGTTCCACACATGCTGCTACATGTTGCTTCTTCGCCACATACAGATTTCTCTGGAGACAGGTAAGATGGTCTGGTATTCCCATTTCTTTAGGAAGTTTCCACAGTTTATTATGATCCTCACAGTCAAAGGCTCTGGCATAGTTGATGAAACAGGTAGATGTTTTTCTGGAATTCTCTAGCTTTCCCTGTGATCCAGCAAGTGTTGGCAATTTGATCTCTGGTGTCTCTTCCTTTTCTAAACCCAGCTTGGACATCTGAAAGTTCTTGGCTCTCATAATGCTGAAGCCTAACGTTTAAGATTTTAAGCATGACCTTACTAGCATGGGAAATGACTGCAATTGTCCAGTGGTCAGTACATTCTTTAGTTACTACCCTTCTTGGGAAATGGGGTGAGAATTGACTTTTTCCAGCCCTGTAGCCACTGCTGGGTCTTTCAGATTTGCTGACATATTGAATGCAACACCTTGATGGCATCATCCTTTAAGGTTGTGAATAGTTCTACTGGAATTCCATTGCATCCACTAGCTTTATTAACAGCAGTGCTTTTTAAGGTCCACTTGACTTCAGTCTTCAGAATGTCTGGCTCTGTGTGGCTGGCCACACCATCATAGTAATCAGGTTCATTGGATCTTTTTTGTACAGTTCTTCAATGTATTCTTTCCATCTCTTCTTGATCTCTTCAGCATCTACTAGGTATCTACCATTTATGACTTTTATTGTGCCCATCTTTGGGCAAAATGTTCCCTTGATAGCCACAATTTTCCTGAAGAGATATCTAGTCTTTCCCCTTCTGTTGTTTTATACACTATTAATTGAAGAAAGCCTTCTTGTCTCTCCTTGCTGTTCTTTGGAAATCTGCATTTAGTTGGATATTCCTTTCCCTTTTTCACATCTTTTCTTTTCTTTAGCTATTTGTAAGGCCTCCTCAAATAACCACTTTGCCTTCTTGGTTTTCTTTTTCTTTGGGATGGTTTTGTTCGCTACCTCCTGTACAATATTATAGACCTCCATCCATAGTTCTTCAGGTACACTGTTTACAATTTCTAATCCCTTGAATCTATTTGTTACCTCCACTGCATAGTCACAGGGGACTTGATTTAAGTCGTGGGCTTCCCTCATAGCTCAGTTGGTTAAGAGTCTGCATGTGATACAGGAGACCCCAGTTCAATTCCTGGGTTGGGAAGATCCCCTGGAGAAGGCATGGGCTACCCACTCCATTATTCTTGGGGTTCCCTTGTGGCTCAGCTGGTAAAGAATCTGCCCGCAATGTGGGAGACCTGGGTTCGATCCCTGGGTTGGGAACATCCCCTGAAGAAAGGAAAGGCTACCCACTCCAGTATTCTGGCCTGGAGAATTCCATGCACTAAGTCCATGGGGTCACAAAGAGTCGGACACGACTGAGCAACTTTCACTTTCTCTTTAAGTCGTACCTGGCCAGCCTAGTGGTTTTCCCCACTTTCTTTAGTTTAAGCCTAAATTTTGCTATGAGAAGTTGATGATCTAAGCCACAGTCAGCTCCAGGTCTTGTTTTTACTGACTGTATACAGTTTCTCCATCTTCAGCTACAGAGAATGTAACCAGTTTGATTTCAGTATTTGGCCATTTGGTAATGTCCATGTGTAAAGTCATCTCTTGTGTTGTTGAAAAAGGGTATTTGCTATGACCAGTGCATTCTCTTGGCAGAATTCTGTTAGCCTTTGCACTGATTCATTTTGTTCTCCAAGATCAAACTTGCCTGTTACTCCAGCTAAGACCTGTACTCTGAAAATTATAAAATATTGTTGAAGATCATAAATGATACAAAAAATGGAAAGATATTCCTTGTTCTCAGACTGAAAGAATACTAAGATGGTTATACTACTGAAAACAGTCTACACATTGCAGTCTGTATCAAAATACTCATGTCATTTATCACATAAGTAGAACAAATCATCCTAAGATGTGTGTGGCATTACAAAATACCCTGAATAATCAAAGCTGCCTTTACAAAAAAGAACAAAGCTGGAGATATCATGCTCCCTGACTTCAGACTACACTACAGTGCTACCATAATCAAAGTATGCTACTGACACTAAAACAGACACACAGATAAATAGAACAGAGTAGAGAACCCCAAAATAAAGTCAATTAATCTACAACAAAGTAGGCAAGACTACAATGGAGAAGATACAGTCTCTAAAATAAGTGGTGTAGGGAAAGGTGGACAGCTATATGCAAATAAAATTAGAACATTTTCCCACACCATATACAAAAATAAATTCAAAATAGATTAAAGACCTAAATGTAACCCAAAAGTACAAAACTTCTAGAAGAAAACAGGCAGGATACTCTTTGACATAAATTATAGCAATTTTTTTTGGCTCAATATCCTAAGGCCAAAGAAACAAATGTAAAAAATAATCAAATAGAAGCTAACTAATTCAAAAATTTTGGAAAGCTTTTGCCAAAGGAAACCATCTACAAAATGAAAAGACAACCTACTGAAAGGAAACCATCAACAAAATGAAGAGACAGCCTACTGAAAGAGAGAAAATACTTGCAAATGATATGATGGATAAGGAGTTAAAAACAGCTCATACAACTCAATATCAAAAAACCAAGCAACCTGATTTTTAAATGGGCAGAAGATCTGAATAGTCATTTTTCCAAAGACATACAGATGGCAGACAAGCACATAAAAAGATGCTCAACATTACTAATCACCATAGGAATGCAAATCAAAACCACAATGACATATCACCTCATACCTGTCAAAATGTCAGGTCATCAAAAATACCATAAGTAACCATAAGTAACAAGTGTTGTCAAGGATGTTGAGAAAATGAAACCTGCCTACAGTGTTCATGGGAATGGATGCCACTGTGAAAACTAGCATGACAGTTTCTAAAAAAACTGAAAATGTATGTGATATAGCAGTTCTACTCCTAGGTTTATGTCCAAAGAAAATGAAAACACTAATTTGAAAAGATGCATGCATTCCTGTGTTCATAATGGCATCATCTACAATAACTAAGATATGGAAGAAACCTGTGTTCATCCACATATGAATGGATAAAGAGGATGTGTTATATATACACACATACAATGGAATATTACTCAGCCATATAATAATATGAAATTTTGCCATTTGCAACAACATGGATGGATCTGGGGAGTACTATACTTAGTGAAAAGTCAGAGAAAAATACTGCATGTTAATACATACCTAAAAATGAAATGAATGAATATTACAAAATAAGCCAACTTACAGATATAGAGAACAAACTAGTGTTTACCTGTGAGGAGAGGGAAGTGAAGAGGGCCAAGAAGGAGTAGGAAATTAAGAGGCACAAACTACAAGGATATACTGTACAAAGCAGAAAATATAGCCAATATTTTATAACTTTAAATGGAGGATAAATCTATAAAATATTGACTCTGTCTGTTATACACCTGTGACTAATATAATATTGTAAATCCATTATACTTCAATAAATATAAAGAGAAGATCCTTTGCCATGAGTATCTACATAAGTGACATATGTGTTTTTCTTCTCAGGGAGCAAGCTGCTGCCATAGTTCTTTTTCCCATATGGGGGATCCATCCAGTCTTTTAGTTACCATTTGCCTGACCAGATGGCTAGGTCATTGGCAACAAACAGCTTGTTGGTGAAAAATGTTACAAAGAATGGTAGTAGGGGTGACCTGCACTGCTATTACCATAGTGCAGAGCTTGGCCTATTGAAGTGCTGACACCTGATAGTCAAAAGATAGCCATACACTGGTCCAGATGGTGGCTGCAACCTAGCAGGATTTATCTGCCTTTGTTTCACAGAACTGTCAGTAAACCATGCCACAATGTTGTTTTTGAGCCCTGAGCCTTAGAAATTGCACCTGCGATTTTTCTGTGCCTAGGGCCTAGATTTTATCTGGATTTATAGTCAAATTGGTACTAATCATTCAGTGTCAGTGGCCCCGTACAGCACTGTAGCCTTCATGTCATTAGGAGCACTGTAGCCATGTCATTAATTAAGGGATGGCTAAAATTTCTGTGGGCACTTGGGCTTATTGAAGATCAAGCCCTGCCCTCTGGTAGCATATTGCAGAATGATTCAGGTATCCCTGCAGGAGTGCAGTAGAAATATACTGTAGGCTGTTCAGTGTGAACGAAAATTGGTCATGACCTGATTCTGCAAAGGGATCAAGTAAAAAGCCTTAGCCAGATCAGTCACAACTTGCTTGTTTCACATATGGGTTGCACTGTCTCAGTGATGGTGATAATACCAGAAGCTGCTGGGGCAAAAGCTCAAACTTCCACGTTTATCCTTTGGTAATCTGTCAACCTCTAGTCTCTGGAGGCCTTCCTTATGGGCCAGATTGGACTGCTTGTAGTATCTTGAATTAACAGAATGATGTCCTTTTCCCCACCATAGATTTAGTATTTTTGTTGAACAGTGTACCATGATTTGGACAGCTCTGGAGTTGGTTAGGAGCGCACCCGTCCCATTGTGCTTGAATTTGTCCTTGTTGTAGATACCCTGTGAGGCAGTGGTGGTGGTCAGTACTATACACAGCCAAAATGTTAATGCCTATTACATACTCAGTGATAGGACCCACCCAGTGATAAGATTATCAGCACCTTAAATGGTCTAAAGGGCCTCATCCACAAAAACATGTGGATTGCCTTCTATGAGTAACTTCATTCTTCACAGAGCTACTATGTACATCAAGGATGTATAGTGTCACCCTGCTTATTTAACTTATATGTAGAGTACATCATGTGAAATGCTGGACTGGTTGAAGCTCAAGCTGGAATCAAGTTCCTGGGAGAAATGTCAATAACCTCAGATACACAGATGACACCACACTAATGGCAGGAAGCGAAGAACTAAAGAGCCTCTTGATGAAAGTGAAAAGGAAGAGTGAAAAAGCTGGATTAAAACCCAGCATTCAGAAAACTAAGATTATGCCTTCCAGTCCTATCACTTCATGGCAAATAGATGTGGAAACAATGAAAACAGTGACAGACTTTATTTTGGGGGGCTCCAAAATCACTGCAGATGGTGACTGCAGCCATGAAATTAAAAGACGCTTGCTCTTTGGAAGAAAAGCTATGACCAACCTAGACAGCATATTAAAAAGCAGAGACGTCACTTTGCCAACAAAAGTCCATCTAGTCAAGGCTTTGGTTTTTCAAGTAGTCGTACAGATGTGAGAGCTGGACTATAAAGAAAGCTGAGCGCTTTTGAACTGTGGCATTGAAGACTCTTGAGAGTCCCTTGGACTGCAAGGAGATCCAACCAGTCCATCCTAAAGGAAATCGGTCCTGAATATTCATTGAAAGGACTGATGCTGAAGCTCCAATATTTGGCTACCTGATGCAAAGAAGTGACTCATTAGAAAAGACCCTGATGGTGGGAAAGATTAAAGGCAGGAGGAGAAGGGGACGACAGAAAGATGAGATGGTTGGATGGCATTACTAACTCGATGGACATGAGTTTGAGCAAGGTTTGGGACTTGGTTATGGATAGGGAAGCCAGGCGTGCTGCAGTCCATAGGGTCGCAAAGAGTTGGACACCACTGTGTGTCTGAACTGAACTGAACTCTTTCACAGTATTCCCATTGGGGTGTTCATATTATATGTATGCATTTTAATAACAATCAACATTTTCTCCTATAAGTATGAAAACTGTCCCTTTAAATACAACCCATTATGAAATCATACCGTCTTTTTTATAATACTTGTAGCTCTTGACATTTTTCAAAAATAATTTAATTTAAATAATAATTTAATTTAATAATAATTTAATTGCAAAAACTTTAATATTTTTGTGTCTCTGACAAACAACGCATTCCCTCTCCCTTAACAAATTATTTTTCTGTGTTTCTTTTTTGTTTTCTCATTTTTATATCGTTAGTCATTCAAAAAATATTTATCAAGCAACACAGTGGGTTAGGCACTGTGTTAAATAGCACTCAGGTCTGAATAAGATTTTGTGTAATAGGAAAACAACAAAGCATTTAGGCTCTGTGATAGCAGCAGCTTCAGAGTATAATGGAGTCCCAAAAGAGAAAAATTACCAAAATTGCAGGTGGGTTTTTCGTTTAAGTTATTGTTAAAGTTATTTAGTTAAGTTCCTGTAATGAAAGCAGGCTATGTTATAGGTAAAGAAAAAGATTTGGTATGAGAGGTACTTGATTGGGAAGCATCACCAAACAAAGTGTGGATAAAACTTGTTTAATGTCTTTGTTCTATGTATAATTTGCTCTGTGAACTTGATTGGGTGAAAGTAATTTCATGTTTTTTGGCCTTATTTTGAAATTTAGATGTAAAGAAACTTCTTACTTGCTATCTTAAATCTGGAGTTATAATTTTACCTTGGGTCAGCTGTCTTTAATCTTTTTCTATCTGTTGTTGATCTCTTGTAATCAAGGATACATATTATGTGATACTTTTGTTGACTTTTCATATATCTTGCCTCCAGGAAAACCATGTCTTATGAGCCATATCCACAGACCCCATGGGCTGCTCTTCGACATTGCTCTGCCCGTTAAGAGTTATCATGTCCACCTTGCATCTGCTAGTGTGGTGATGCTACCTTGTTTCTGCTATTCTGTGATCTCATCATCATTTTTGTTATTGGAATGGAAACTGAATTCTATTTGAGTCTCTTCTGTTGCCAGCTCTAGACTTCAGAACAGAGCCATTTTGTGGTTTCTCAATAATGCCTGGGCCCCCAGTCCTCTTTATTGCCTTGATAAACAGTATCGTCCAGGCCCTCCTGAGGAACATACCCAACAAGTAGGTCTTCTGAGTTTATACAGTAGATCCTTTATATAGCTTACTTCACTGTGTTTTAATTGCCTTTCTTCACAGTCTGCCACAATGATTCTTGGATCTCTTATTTCTTTAATATGCTCCACTGCTTTTTCCAGAGGTCATCCAGCAGTGTTAGTCCATTTGCATGGGCCTTAAATTCTGAGGGAAGAAAGAGTGCCCCATATCCAAAAACTCTCATCTTGTTTGATATTCCCATTCCTAATCCAGTACCCTTAGCAACCACTCTCGGTTCTTATTTGTTCAAATTGGCCCATTCCTGTAGCACTTACAGAAGTATAATCTCCCTCTTCCTTTAACAGACCTATTACTTCCCCACTTGGGCCATACTGAAATTTGACCTTAGCTTGTGGCCATAAGGGAAGGTTGGTGTAGAACATGCAGAAAGCTACTAGCATTGTCCTTAAGGTAGTTGCTTCACTTGAGGTTTCCATATGTTCAAGGGGATAGTTAGGTGGAAGAAGCATGCTCTCTTCTACCAGGGGAACTTGAGACTTATTTGCAGACCCACATGTTCATGGAAAACTTCAAGTTCTTGGTTCTATCTACATCTGCCAGCTAGTCTTTGAACTCCTACTTCTTTCCTATATGACTGTGATTTTGGCATAGACTTGCCTGAGATGCAATGTCTCATAAATTCTGCCACCCTTAAAATTGAGTTCTCAGTCTAGTCTTCACTATAATGAACTCTTTATCTGCAGGAGATGAAAGTCTCTTAAATGTTGCCATTTGTTGATTTAAACTGGTGATTAATTAGCCTGTCATTTTCTCTCTTCAGCACTCTCAGTGACAGCCACCCACTTCCATAGTCCTTATAGTTATTGTTTACAACGTTATCCATCAAATGCTTGTCATGTTGTACAAGCTAAGTGCATATCTCCTTTCATGTATAAGTGAATTAGCAAATGGCTGCTCTTCTATGTCAGAGACTATCATTGACTTCACTTACAAACAGTAATTGGGTCCATCCTCATAGTAGCTCTTCCTTCAAGTGATCCATCTTCAGAATCCCATCAGAGAAGTCTGCTTGTAAGGACCACTCTTGCTACCAGCTGTTTAGGTCACATTCCCTAGAATCTCAGCCTTGGTCAAATATTTTTGTGCTAGAGATACATTGAAGTTTATATTCTCAGGAGAGACCTGTAAGTAAATGAGGATATAGGATAAAGTAGGAGACACTGACAGAAATGTGGCTTTAGGAGAAGTTTTGTCTGAGCATCACCTCAGAAGGAACTTTGAAGAATAAACTGCACCTCAGAGGTTATCCTGTCCTGAGACAAGGAGATTGGGCTCTTTTACCCTCCTGTATTATTCCCCAATGGCTATGAACTTCATCCTGAAGGAGGCAAAGGCAAAGTAGAGCATAGGAATCTCTGTACTAGGTGGTTCTTTCCAGCCATGGTCAGTTCTCGAGAGAGATGCAGATAACCTCCATTAGCTGTCAATACAGAAGGAAGTGGGAAGATTAGCCGTGTATATTAGGATTTGGACATCTGGGCAGGTCATCAACAGCAACTACCACGGATACCTTCTCTGTGCTAGAGACTTGACCAACAAGCATATCTCACAGTGGTGTGCTTGAGCTACCTTGAATCAGCTTTCAGTGCATATCTGTTCATTTATATCAGTTCAGGATTGGTATCTTGAAATTGGCTGTGGAGGGAGTAATCACATCACAGAAATCTGTAAATGGAACAGTTCAGGGCCCCATTCCCAGAGCTTGTTGTTAAAACTTTTACCAGCATACCTCTGCATTCAAATTTTGAAACAACTGTATGAACTCAGAAGCATATTTTATAACTGAGAAACCTAGTATCAGAATGATTAGTGTACTTCAGTTCAGTCTCTCACTTGCGTCCAACCCTTTGCAACCCCATGGACTGCAGCACCCCAGGCCTCCCTGTCCGTCATCACCAACTCTCAGAGCCTGTTCAAACTCATGTCAATCGAGTTGATGATGCCATCCAACCACCTCATCCTCTGTTGCCCCCTTCTCCTCCTGCCTTCAATCTTTCCCAGCATCAGGATCTTTTCCAACGAGTCAGTTCTTCACATCAGGTGGCTCAAGTATTGGAGCTTCAACCTCAGCTTCAGTCCTTCCAGTGAATATTCAGGACTGATTTCCTTCAGCATTGACTGGTTTGATCTCTTGCAGTCCAAGTGACTCTAAAGAGTCTGCTCCAACACCATAGTTGAAAAGTATCAGTTCTTTGGTGCTCTGTTTTCTTTATGATCCAACTCTCGCATCCATACATGACTACTGGAAAAACAATAGCTTTGACTAGAGGGACCTTTGTCGACAAAGTAATGTCTCTGCTTTTTAATATGCTGTCTAGGTTAGTCACAGCTTTTCTCCCAAGGAGAAAGCGTCTTTTAATTTCATGGCTGCAGTCACCATCTGCAGTAATTTTGGAGCCCAAGAAAATAAAGTCTGTCACTGTTTCCATTGTTTCCCCATCTATTTGACATGAAGTAATGGGACCGGATGCCGTCATCTTAGTTTTCTGAATATTGAGTTTTAAGTCAACTTTTTCACTCTCCTCTTTCACTTTCATCAAAAGACTCTTTAGTTCTTCTTCACTTTCTGCCATAAGGGTGGTGTCATCTGCATATCTGAGGTTATTGATATTTCTCTCAGCAGTGTTGATTCCAGCTTGTGCTTCATCCAGCCCAGCATTTCTCATGATGTACTCTGCATATAAGTTAAATAAGCAGGGTGACAGTATACAGCCTTGATATGCTCTTTTCCCAATTTGGAACTGGTCTGTTGTTCCATGTCCAGTTCTAACTGTTGCTTCTTGACCTGCATATAGATTTCTGAGCAGGCAGGTAAAGTTGTCTGGTATTCCCATCTCTTTAAGAATTTTCCACAGTTTGTTGTGATTCACACAGTCAAAGGCTTTAGCATAGTCAATGAAACAGAAGTAGATGTTTTTCTGGAATTCTCTTGCTTTTTCTATGATGCAATGAGTGTTGGCAATTTGATCTCTGGTTCCTCTGCCTTATATAAATCTAGCTTGAACATTTGGAAGTTTTTGATTCACATACTGTTGAAGCCTGGCTTGGAGAATTTTGAGTATTTCTTTACTAGCGTGTGAGATGAGTGCAATTGTGTGGTAGTTTGAACATTCTTGATATTGCCTTTCTTTGGGATTGGAATGAAAACTGACCTTTTCCAGTCCTGTGTCCGCTGCTGAGTTTCTAAATTTGCTGGCATATTGAGCGCAACACTTTAACAGCATCATTTTTTAGGGTTTGAAATAGCTTAGCTGAAATTCCGTCACCTCCACTAGCTTTGTTCATAGTGATGCTTCCTAAGGCCCACTTGACTTCACACTCCAGGATGTCTGACTCTTAGTTGAATGATTACACCATCGTGGTTATCTGGGTCATGATCTTTTTTGTATAGTTCTTCTGTGTATTCTTGGCACATCTTAATATCTTCTGCTTCCTGTTAGGTTCATACCATTTCTGTCCTTTACTATGCCTTTCTTCGCATGAAATGTTCCCTTGGTATCTCTAATTTTCTTGGAGACATCTCTAGTCTTTCCCATTCTACTGTTGTCCTCTATTTCTTTGCATTGATCCCTGAGGAAGGCTTTCTTACCTCCCCTTGCTATTCTTTGGAACTCTGCCTTCAGATAGATATAGCTTTCCATTTCTCTTTTGCCTTTCCCTTTTCTTTTCTCAGCTGTTTGTAAGGCCTCCTCAGACAATCATTTTGCCTTTTTGCATTTCTTTTTCTTGGGGATGGTTTTAGTGTACTTACCATCTCTCTAATGACACATAGAATTGGAAATCTAGCTTTGTCTGATTCCAAAATTTGGACGCCCACCGTGGAACATGTTGCTTTTTGAACATAGAAATTTCGTTCTCTTTTGAATCATTTGGATTGGCTAAGTTTCCATGTGATCCTGAATGCATTTTGATTACCAACATCTACTCCAAGTTAATGGTTTTATTATATTTCCCTAGTAAAGAGCAACCCCAGGACACATGACTATCATTTTGCCCTTGTTTTAAACATTCTTCCCTTTATCATGTTTTCCTAACTGCTGTTTCTGGAATATAAAAGACATTTAGTAAATGTTTGCTAATAAATGAGTGATAATACTTTATTATGAAGTTAGTTTTTTTTTTTTTTTTTTTGCAGAAAGGAGAAATTAGCATACCCTTCTTTTATTAAAATCATAAGCTAAAAATTATCTCACTGTGCTACAGTATGATTGTAGGAAATATTTCATGTTGAACCAGAATTGATACACATTTGAAAAAGGTGTAGGCGTACTCTCACCTAACTAAGGGGTTTTAGTGCATTTTTAGTTAAATGTAAGTACAATATAATTACTCGGTTCTGCCTTATGTCAAATTACAGTGTGAAATAAATTGAATGGTTAAGCTGAAAATCACTAGTCCTCATATAGACTTGAAAATCTAACTTTTGTGAAAATCTAACTTTTGTGACATGGAATTGACTGTTTTGGTTTTATTTGTATTTCTGAAGCAAGGCGAAGTCAGACTGAAGTGTTTGAAAGCTCTACAAAGTCTGTATACCAATAGAGAATTATTCCCCAAATTGGAGCTATTCACTAACCGGTTCAAGGTAAGAATGCTTAACTTCTTTTCTTTTTCGCTTTAAAAATGCTTGTTATAGCTAGCTTAGCAAATGGCATTACCATACCAGTGTAGCTCATATTCTTTACTACATATTCTTTAAACAGACCTGTATTAAATAGATGAATCTCTGCTCTATAAAAGATATTACCAACATGATTTCTTATTTATTACCTTCAATGGAAAGCTCTCCTGCTTAAAATAATATTTTTTTCCTGGACATCTCTTTATAGTTATATTGATTTTGCAAGGTAAGGTTTGTCTCTTTGTTAGAGAATGCTAGTTGATGAAAATTATAAACATTTACAACACCTCCTGTGTGTGCATAGGACCATGATGATAAGATTTAAAAAGGAAAACTTTCCATCTAATCTAATCATTATTAAACTAATCTATCATTAGTCTTCCATCATCTTCCCCCAAAACATTATCTCAGATCTGTCTCAGCTTCTTTTCTGTTCGTGGTTGGTTTGACTTATAATTTTTCTTCAGGATCGCATTGTATCAATGACACTTGATAAGGAATATGATGTTGCTGTTGAAGCTATTCGATTGGTTACACTAATACTTCAGTAAGTATAATATTTTAATTTAGTCTGTTAAAATATTAATGTTGTTTCCCAGCATTATTAGTGCCCTTCACATATATAATCCTAATGTATATTCTTATCACTTTCGGTTTTGCTTTCTTATTTTAAGATTAGGTTTGAAACAAAATGTTTTCTCTTTGTTTATTATTTTGAATATTTTATATTTCCTCTATGTAAAAGTTCTTTTATGCAATCCAGGAGAAGTATCAATAAAGTAACATTGTTATTGTTTAATCTCTAAGTCATGTCCAACTCTTTCGCAACTCCTTAGGCTGTAGCCCACCAGACTCCTCTGTCCCTGGGATTTCCCAGGCAAGAGTACTGGAGTGGGTTGCCATTTCCTTCTCCAAGGGCTCTTCCCAACCCAGGGATTGAACCCAATTTCCTGCATTGGCAGGTGGGTTCTTCTGTTTAAAGAGAGAGACAGATGCAGGAGGGAATGGCAAGCCACTCCAGTATTCTTGCCTGGAGAAAATCCCATGGACAGAGGAGCCTGGCAGGCTATAGTCCATGGGGTCACAAAGAGTCGGACACAACTTAGCAACTAAACAGGAAACCTTTCTTTACTCCTTCAACTCTATTACATCTTATTTGAAAATTTTATGAAAAATTATGAAAAAATTTAATTGAAGAATTATGAGGCTCCATACTAATGCCTCATAGCATGAACTCAAGTGAAGACACGGTGTTAGTATATAGTGTTGAGGGGAATACTGGGGCACCTTAAACCAGAGATATTTTAATATATTTTTTGCTTGAGGGAACACCCATGTGTATACACATGTATGTATGTGTCTGTATACTTCTGGGTAGGTATACAATATATATGGAGAAGGAAATGGCAATCCACTCCAGTATTCTTGCCTGGAGAATCCCAGGGACAGAGGAGCCTGGTGGGCTGCCGTCTATGGGGTCGCACAGAGTCAGACATGACTGAAGTGACTTAGCAGCAGCAGCAGCATACAATATATACATACATGTAAATACACACACACATACACAGACGCACACATATACACGTGGGTAGCTTGAGTATGAGTCGCTGCAGAAATTGTTTTCCCAAGTCACCAGTGGCGGATGCAACTCTAAAGATCATTGGAATAATCTGTTTTCCCCATCGGTATCAATTGTATGAGAAAACAGCGATTTCTCCAAATTAAACATTTTCACGGAAAAATAAATACATAAATAAAGAGAGAGACAGAGAAATTGAGAAAGAAAAGACTTCAAAGGGTTAGGTTTTTCAAATAGGCTTCTTTGGAATGGTACAGAAGTAAAAGAAAGGAAGCAAGGTGTTTAAATTATGTCATTAATATGATATAGATTTTAAAATAGGAATAGTTTCATATATAGAACTAACTAAAAACCAGGAAGAATCTGTTTGAGAGAATGCAAGACCTGAAAAAGTCATTACAAATCCTCCCCTCCCTATTTTGTGATGCTGTATCTGTCATACACCAAATACCGTGTATGCCAGGGTCTGTTGTTGTTTTGGTGTCTTTTTACCCCTTTTGGCTGTACTACCATATTCTTTATTATTGTGGCTTTATATTCTAGTAGGTGCTGTGTGTTTATAAATATGGCCTCTTACTGATCAGTTACCTTCTTTGCCTTTCCTTTCAAAATGCACTTAGCTACTTTTTTCTTTATGAATTTTTTAGGTACTTTTGTCTAATTCCTCAGAAACTTTGGTTGGGACTTTAAATATTAGAACTGCATTTAGGAACTTCCCTGGCAGTCCAGTGGTTAAGACTTTGCTCTTTCACTACAGGGACAGGGTTTTGATCCCTGGCTGGGAAACTAATATCTTATAGTGGCGTGGCCAAAGAAAAAAAGAACTGCATTTAATTTTATGATAAATTTAGGAGAGAATGGAGTTTTTATAATTATATATATCATTTGTACATGAAAATGGTATATTCCTTTATTCATATCTCATTAAGTCTTGTATAAGGTTTAAATTTCTTTTGTAGCAGTAGTGTACATTGTTTACTGGGTTAATTCTTAAATACTTTATGGTTTTTTTGTTATATGATTAATATTTAGTTTTAAAATATTTTCTACTGAATTATTGCTAAGAGAGAGAACCTTAATTTTCATGTTTGGCTTTTATGTGCAGCATATTAAAACTTTTATCCATGTTGATGGTTTGACTTTCTTGAGTTTACTATGTAGATTATTTTATGATGTGAAGACAGTTTTAGTTCTATCTTCTCCTCTTCTAATTTTAAAACTTTTGTTTCATTTTCTTGTCTAATTCCATTAGCTAGAATATTGAGCACTCTAAAAATATCCCTGATAGTGGATTTTTTTTGTTCTTTTTCTAGGAAGGCATCTAAAATTTTTTGTTTCTGCAGTTACTGAGATAGGTTTTTTATATGAAAAACGTTCTTTTGTATTCTCAGTTTCCTGGGATTTTCTTGTTTTACATAGATGAGTCTGAATGAAATTGATGGATTTGTCTAATGGTAAACCACATGTGCATTTCTTTTTTTTCTCTCTCTCTCTTTTTTTTTAAAATTTTTTATTTATTTTTTCCATTTTTTTTTATTAGTTGGAGGCTAATTACTTTACAGCATTGCAGTGGTTTTTGTCATACATTGAAATGAATTAGCCATGGATTTACATGTATTCCCCATCCCGGTCCCCCCTCCCACCTCCCTCTCCACCCGATCCCTCTGGGTCTTCCCAGTGCACCAGGCCCGAGCACATGTCTCATGCATCCAACCTGGGCTGGTGATCTGTTTCACCCTAGATAATATACATGTTTCGATGCTGTTCTCTTGAAACATCCCACCCTCGCCTTCTCCCACAGAGTCCACAAGTCTGTTCTATACATCTGAGTCTCTTTTTCTGTTTTGCATATAGGGTTATCGTTACCATCTTTCTAAATTCCATATATATGTGTTAGTATACTGTAATGGTCTTTATCTTTCTGGCTTACTTTGCTCTGTATAATGGGCTCCAGTTTCATGCATCTCATTAGAACAGATTCAAATGAATTCTTTTTAATGGCTGAGTAATACTCCATGGTGTATATGACCACAGCTTCTTCATCCATTCGTCTGCTGATGGGCATCTAGGTTGCTTCCATGTCCTGGCTATTATAAACAGTGCTGTGATGAACATTGGGGTGCACGTGTCTCTTTCAGATCTGGTTTCCTTGGTGTGTATGCCCAGAAGTGGGATTGCTGGGTCATATGGCAGTTCTAGTTCCAGGTTTTTAAGAAATCTCCACACTGTTTTCCATAGTGGCTGTACTAATTTGCATTCCCACCAACAGTGTAAGAGGGTTCCCTTTTCTCCACACCCTCTCCAGCATTTATTGCTTGTAGACTTTTGGATAGCAGCCATCCTGACTGGCGTGTAATGGTACCTCATTGTGGTTTTGATTTGCATTTCTCTGATAATGAGTGATGTTGAACATCTTTTCATGTGTTTTTTTGCCATCTGTATGTCTTCCGTGGAGAAATGTCTGTCTAGTTCTTTGGCCCATTTTTTGATTGGCTCATTTGTTTTTCTGGAGTTGAGCTGGAGGAGTTGCTTGTATATTTTTGAGATTAATCCTTTGTCTGATGCTTCATTTGCTATTATTTTCTCCCAATCTGAGGGCTCTCTTTTCACCTTGCTTATAGTTTCCTTTGTTGTGCAAAAGCTTTTAAGTTTCATTAGGTCCCATTAGTTTATTTTTGCTTTTATTTCTAAAATTCTGGGATGTGGGTCATAGAGGATCCTGCTGTGATTTATGTCGGAGAGTGTTTTGCCTATGTTCTCCTCTAGGAGTTTGATAGTTTCTGGTCTTACATTTAGATCTTTAATCCATTTTGAGTTTATTTTTGTGTATGGTGTTAGAAAGTATTCTAGTTTCATTCTTTTACAGGTGGTTGACCAGTTTTCCCAGCACCACTTGTTAAAGAGGTTATCTTTTTTCCATTGTATATCCTTGCCTCCTTTGTCGAAGATAAGGTGACCATAGGTTCGTGGACTTATCTCTGGGCTTTCTATTCTGTTCCATTGATCTATATTTCTGTGTTTGTGCCAGTACCATACTGTCTTGATGACTGTGGCTTTGTAGTAGAGTCTGAAGTCAGGCAGATTGATTCCTCCAGTTCCATTCTTCTTTCTCAGGATTACTTTGGCTATTCGAGGTTTTTTGTATTTCCATACAAATTGTGAAATTATTTGTTCTAGTTCTGTGAAAAATACTGTTGGTAGTTTGATAGGGATTGCATTGAATCTATAGATTACTTTGGGTAGTATAGCCATTTTGACAATATTGATTCTTCCAATCCATGAACACGGTATATTTCTCCATCTGCTTGTGTCCTCTTTGATTTCTTTCATCAGTGTTTTATAGTTTTCTATGTATAGGTCTTTTGTTTCTTTAGGTAGATATACTCCTAAGTATTTTATTCTTTTTGTTGCAATGGTGAATGGTATTGTTTCCTTAATTTCTCTTCTGTTTTCTCATTGTTAGTGTATAGGAATGCAAGAGATTTCTGTGTGTTAATTTTATATCCTGCAACTTGACTGTATTCGTTGATTAGCTCTAGTAATTTTCTGGTAGCGTCTTTAGGGTTTTCTATGTAGAGGATCATGTCATCTGCAAACAGCGAGAGTTTCACTTCTTCTTTTCCTATCTGGATTCCTTTTACTTCTTTTTCTGCCCTGATTGCTGTGGCCAACACTTCCAAAACTATGTTGAATAGTAGTGGTGAGAGTGGGCATCCTTGTCTTGTTCCTGATTTCAGGGGAAATGCTTTCAATTTTTCACCATTGAGGGTGATGCTTGCTGTGGGTTTGTCATATATAGCTTTTATTATGTTGAGGTATGTTCCTTCTATTCCTGCTTTCTGGAGAGTTTTAATCATAAATGGATGTTGAATTTTGTCAAAGGCTTTTTCTGCATCTATTGAGATAATCATATGGTTTTTATCTTTCAATTTGTTAATGTGGTGTATTACATTGATTGATTTGCAGATATTAAAGAATCCTTGCATTCCTGGGATAAAGCCCACTTGGTCATGATGAATGATTTTTTTAATATGTTGTTGGATTCTGTTTGCTAGAATTTTGTTAAGGATTTTTGCATCTATGTTCATCAGTGATATTGGCCTGTAGTTTTCTTTTTTTGTGGCATCTTTGTCTGGTTTTGGAATTAGGGTGATGGTGGCCTCATAGAATGAGTTTGGAAGTCTACCTTCTTCTGCAATTTTCTGGAAGAGTTTCAGTAAGATAGGTGTTAGCTCTTCCCTAAATTTTTGGTAGAATTCAGCTGTGAAGCCATCTGGTCCTGGGCTTTTGTTTGCTGGAAGATTTCTGATTACAGTTTCGATTTCCTTGCTTGTGATCGTTTTGTTAAGATCTTCTATTTCTTCCTGGTTCAGTTTTGGAAAGTTATACTTCTCTAAGAACTTGTCCATTTCTTCCAAGTTGTCCATTTTATTGGCATAGAGCTGCTGGTAGTAGTCTCTTATGATCCTTTGTATTTCAGTGTTGTCTGTTGTGATCTCTCCATTTTCATTTCTAATTTTGTTAATTTGGTTCTTCTCCCTTTGTTTCTTAATGAGTCTTGCTAATGGTTTGTCAATTTTGTTAATTTTTTCAAAAAACCAGCTTTTAGCTTTGTTAATTTTTGCTATTGTCTCTTTAGTTTCTTTTGCATTTATTTCTGCCCTAATTTTTAAGATTTCTTTCCTTCTACTAACCCTGGGGTTCTTCATTTCTTCTTCCTCTAGATGCTTTAGGTGTAGAGTTAGGTTATTTATTTGACTTTTTTCTTGTTTCTTGAGGTAGGCCTGTAATGCTATGAATCTTCCCCTTAGCACTGCTTTTACAGTGTCCCATAGGTTTTGGGTTGTTGTGTTATCATTTTCATTCATTTCTATGCATATTTTGATTTCTTTTTTGATTTCTTCTATGATTTGTTGGTTATTCAGAAGCGTGTTGTTTAGCCTCCATATGTTTGAATTTTTAATAATTTTTTTCCTGTAATTGAGATCTAATCTTACTGCACTGTGGTCAGAAAAGATGACTGGAATGATTTCAATCTTTTTGAATTTACCAAGACTAGATTTATGGCCCAGGATGTGATCTATTCTGGAGAAGGTTCCGTGTGCACTTGAGAAAAAGGTGAAGTTGATTGTTTTGGGGTGAAACGTCCTATAGATGTCAATTAGGTCTAGCTGGTCCATTGTGTCCGTTAAAGTTTGTGTTTCCTTGTTCATTTTCTGTTTAGTTGATCTATCCATAGTTGTGAGTGGGGTATTAAAGTCTCCTACTATTATTGTGTTACTATTAATTGCCTCTTTCATACTCGTTAGCGTTTGCCTTACATATTGCGGTGCTCCTATGTTGGGTGCATATATATTTATAATTGTTATATCTTCTTCTTGGATTGATCCTTTGATCATTATGTAGTGTCCATCTTTGTCTCTTTTCACAGACTTAATTTGAAAGTCTATTTTATCTGATATGAGTATTGCGACTCCTGCTTTCTTTTGGTCTCCGTTTGCGTGGAATATTTTTTTCCAGCCCTTCACTTTTAGTCTGTATGTGTCCCTTGCTTTGAGGTGGGTCTCTTGTAGACAGCATATATAGGGGTCTTGCTTTTGTATCCATTCAGCCAGCCTTTGTCTTTTGGTTGGGGCATTCAACCCATTTACATTTAAGGTAATTATTGATAGGTATGGTCCCGTTGCCATTTATTTTGTTGTCTGGGGTTCACTTTTATACCACCTTTCTGCGTTTCCTGTCTAGAGAAGATCCTTTAGTATTTGTTGAAGAGCTGGTTTGGTGGTGGTGAATTCTCTCAGCTTTTGCTTGTCTGTAAAGCTTTTGAGTTCTCCTTCATATCTGAATGAGATCCTTGCTGGGTAGAGTAATCTAGGTTGTAGGTTATTCTCTTTCATTACTTTAAGTATGTCCTGCCATTCCCTTCTGGCCTGAAGGGTTTCTATTGATAGATCAGCTGTTATCCTTATGGGAATCCCTTTGTGTGTTATTTGTTGTTTCTCCCTTGCTGCTTTTAATATTTGTTCTTTGTGTTTGATCTTTGTTAATTTGATTAATATGTGTCTTGGGGTGTTTCGCCTTGGGTTTATCCTGTTTGGGACTCTCTGGGTTTCTTGAACTTGGTTGGCTATTTCCTTCCCCATTTTAGGGAAGTTTTCAGCAATTATCTCCTCGAGTATCTTCTCATGGCCTTTCTTTTTGTCTTCTTCTTCTGGGACTCCTATGATTCGAATGTTGGGGCGTTTCACATAGTCCCAGAGGTCCCCTGAGGTTGTCCTCATTTTTTTTGATTCTTTTTTCTTTTTTCCTCTCTGCTTCATTTATTTCCACCATTTTATCTTCTAACTCACTTATCCTATCTTCTGTCTCTGTTATTCTACTCATGGTTCCCTCCAGAGTGTTTTTGATCTCATTTATTTCATTATTAATTTTTAATTGATTTTTTTTTTATTTCTTCTAGGTCCTTGTTAAACATTTCTTGCATCTTCTCAATCTTTGTCTCCAGGCTATTTATTTGTAACTCCATTTTGTTTTCAAGATTTTGGATCATTTTTATTATCATTATTCTAAATTCTTTTTCAGGTAGATTCCCTATTTCCTCCTCTTTTGTTTGACTTGGTGGGCTTTTTTCATGTTCCTTTAGCTGTTGGGTATTTCTCTGCCTTTTCATCATGTTTAGATTGCTGTGTCTGGAGTGGGCTTTCTGTATTCTTGTGGTTTCAGGTTCCTTTTTATTGTGGAGGTTTCACCCAGTGGGTGGGGTTGGACGATTGGTTTGTCAAAGTTTCCTGGTTAGGGAAGCTTGTGTCAGCGTTCTGGTGCGTGGAATTGGATTTCTTCTCTCTGGAGTGCAATGGAGTGTCCAGTAATGAGCTTTGCGATGGGTCTCTGTGTTAGGTGTGACTTTGGAGAGCCTGTATGTTGACACTCAGGTCTATGTTCCTGCGTTGCTAAAGAACTTGCGTGGTATATCTTGTACTGGAGCTTATTGGCTCTTGGGTGGTGGTTGGTTTTGGTGTAGGTATGGAAGCTTTTGGATGGTCTCTTATTCCTTAATGTTCCGTGTAGTCAGGAGTTTTCTGGTTTTCTCAGGATTTGGGCTCAAGTCTCCTGCCTCTGGATTTCAGTTTTATTATTCTAATAGTCTCAAGGCTTCTCCAACTATACAGTACTGATAATAAAACTTCTAGGTTAATGGTGAAAAAGATTCTCCACCGTGAGAGACAACCAGAGAGGTTCACAGAGTTACATGAAGAATAGGAGAGGGAGGAAGGAGATAGAGTTGAGCAGGAGGAGAAAAAGGGGACTCAAGAGGAGAGAGACAGATCTACGCAGTTATCTGTTCCCAAAGTGTTCTCCGTAGCCCAGACACCCACAAAGATTCACAGAGTTGGATTGGGAAGAGAAGGGGAATGGAGGAAATAGAGGTGTTCTGAGGGAGAATAACAAAGATGGAAAATCTAGTGTAGAGGTTAGGCTCTTTGAAATACAATATTTAAAAACAAAAACACACAAAAAAATTTAGAACTGTATGTGAAGTTCAGTTTAAAAAATAGGGTTTCTCTCTCTCTCTCTTTTTTTTTTGTGGCTATAGTGAAATGAAAATGAAAGTTAAGGAATAATAGAGGAGTATTAGAGGACTCTAAAAGGAAATAGGAGAGAAAAACAAGAAAAAGAAAAAAAAAATTTTTTTTTCCAAATAAAAAAAATCGTAAAAATATATGAAAATGAAAGTTGAGGAGTAATGTGGGAGTAATAGGGAATTATAAAAGAAAATGAAAGAGAAAAAATAAAAAATTTTTTTTAAAAAAGGGAAAGAAAAAAAAATTTTTTTTTAATTAAAAAAAAATGTACATATATATCTAGGAATTTCTCTGAGGTTGTTGCGGTCAGCGTAGGTTCAGTTCAATTTCAGATAGCTCCTCTTTCCAGCTTACACTTCTCGATATCTGTAGGCCCCTTCCCGTGTAGTCGGTGTTACCTTCAGGGATTTTAATCTGTTGCACCGGTCCTTTCTGAAGCGGTTCCCTTTGTTTATTTGGCTTCTGTTTGCCGTCTCTTTGGTGTCTAATTTCCGCCCTGACACAGGCGGGCGGAGGTGATCTCTTATTTAGGTTCACTAGTTCAGTTCAGTCCTGCTACGGGGAGGGCGGGGCGCTGCAGACAGATATCGCTCTGTGTGGATAGCGCTCACCGTGTTCCAGCCACACTGGGTTTGCCCCGCTCACGGGTGTCTGTGCTTTCGCCGTCTACACTGCTCAGGCTCCCGGCTGCTCTATATGGAGCGGGCCCTGCGTTGAGTGCGGTTCCAGTTTTCGGGTACTCCACAAAAGCACAGATTCGGTTGCGCCTGTGTTTTGTGTCTTCCCCGGCCTGAGCGGTTCAGGCAGCCAGAGGCTTGGGCGTACTCTCCCGGGTGCGGCGCGCCTTTTCCCTCCGCGGCGAGCGGCCCAGGCAGCAAGAGGCTTGGGCGCAATCTCCCTGGGAACGGCGCGCTTTTTCCCTCTGCGGCCCCAGCACGCACCGCCAGTCGGGTCTCAGGAAGTCTTTAGCTAGAACCCGGAGGCCTGTTTGCAGTGTGGGAGGGGGTGGCTTCTCAGGGGCTGAGTTTGCCCATTTCCCCTCCCCCCCTGCCTCCTACCTCCAGCGGGGATGGGCTGGCTCTTCTCTGGAGATTCTCAGTCCCTTTGTTTTGCGAACCGCCGGCAGTGTGTTCGGGCCGGTTAATTTTGTCCCATGCTATCCCACAGTTTAAAACTCCCTCCGATTGTTCTCAGGGTCTTCGGGCCGGACCTCACCCTAAGCAATGCCGCCCGCTCCTCTCCGTTCCGCCCCGCTTGTTGCTGGCGGGTACGGGCGTCTGGGGTACTTTTCTGCTGGGAGTTGCTTTTAGGCACGTAATCTGTGGGCCTTGTTTAATTTTTCCTCCCAGTTAGAATGCAGAAAACTTCCCCCAGTCCCGCCAGTGAGAGGGTTTCCTGGTGATTGGAAACTTCCTCTATTAAGACTCCCTTCCCGGGACGGGTCTCCTTCCGTAGCTCTTTTGACTCCCTTATTATCGTTTATATTTTTTGTCCTACCTCCCTTCGAAGACAATGGGCTGCTTTTCTGGGCGCCTGATGTCCTCTGCTAGCGATCAGAAGTTGTTTTGTGAAATTTGCTCAGCATTCAAATGTTCTTTCGATGAATTTGTAGGAGAGAAAGTGGTCTCTCTGTCCTATTCCTCCGCCATCTTGGCTCCTCCTCGCCACGTCAGTTTTAAGTTTCTTTTGAGGAGAGGTCTTTGATCATCATTCCTACTTCTTTAACTGTTATCTAAGTTAATCTTTATTTTCTCTTATATTAATTTTGGCTTTTTATAAGCTTTTGAAAATAAATTAGTCTTATCACAGTTCTCAACTTTGTTGTTTTATTGTTTATGATATGTTTATTCAGAACACTTTGCTATTTTTCTGTTGTTTCTCTTTTTCATCATTTATCTTATTTGTATCCCCTTTTTCTTGATCAGTCATGCCAGAGGTTTGTCCATCCTACTGTTCTTTTCAATGAAGTAGCTTCTTTAAGCTATTTGTTTATTGTTTCTGAATAATCATGTTTAAAGTAATGAATATACCTTTAAGTACTACTTTCAATTTCACTACTTTACTAGTCTCCTAAAAATTTGCACACGGAATATTTTCATAGATAATCAATGAAAAATATTTTGATTACTGTTATGATTTTCAGTTTAAACATGGATTATTCAGTAGTAATTTCTGTTTTCCCTAGATCAGATTGTTTAAAGCTATTCTTTCTATTTTATTGTATTATTTAAGAGTGTGTTCTGCTTAGTTTGGTCAATCTTCTGAATTTTCTAAATATGTGTAAAAACAATGCTTATCTGTGTTGCTTATATAGTTATGTATTTATATTCTTTACTTTGAATTTATTCAGTGTCATTCAAAGTATCTATGACTTTACTGTTTTTTGCCTGTTTTTTCAGAAAGATGTGTTAGAATCTTCCAACTATCTTATCTTTTCTTACACACTCTTGTTTGATATACTTCAGAATATATAGATCAGTACCTCTCTACTCATGATTTCTATATCTTCTGATAGTATTCACTTTATTGTTATATTTCTTTCTTCTTTGTCATTTATGAAGACTATGACTACTATGACAAGTAGATTATAATCTACGTGTGAATTTTACAAGCTTGTCAATGTCTTTCTCTTAAACATAAAATAACCTCATTCCACCCACGCATCTTTTTCATTGAAATTGTCTAGAGTTTAAAATCTGTTTTTAAGGATTACTTTTTTACCTTTTTTTTTGGTTTTAGTTTCAATACTTGCTCATCTAGGCAAGTGTTAACTGCTTTGATATTTTCAATACTTCTTCCCTTACCTTCAAGGAAGAGTAATTCTCTCATTTGTTGTTGTTGTTCAGTCGCCCAGTCATGTCCCTTTCTTTGTGACCCCATGGAGTGCAGCACGCTAGGCCTGCCTGTCTCTCACCATTTCCCAAAGTTTGCCCAGCTCATGTCCATTGGATTGGTGATGCCATCCAGTCATCTCATCCTCTAACGCCCTCTTCTGCTCTCAGTGTTTCCCTGCGTCAGGGACTTTTCCAGTGAGTTGGCTGTTCCCATCAGATGACCAAAATACTGGAGCTTCAACCTCAGCTTTCCTGATAGCTCAATTGGTAAAGAATCTGCTTACAATGCAGGAGACCCTGGTTTGATTCCTGGGTTGGCAAGATCTGCTGGCGAAGGGATAGGCTACTCACTTCGGTCTTTTTGGGCTTCCCTTATGGCTCAGCTGAGAAATAATCTGCCTGCAGTGTGGAGACCTAAGTTCTATCCCTGGGTTGGGAAGATTCCCAGGAGAAGGGAAAGGCTACCCGCTCCAGTTTTCTGGCCTGGAGAATTCCATGGACTGTATTACCCATGGGGTCCCAAAGAGTCAGACATGACTGAGCGACTTTCACTATGCTTAGCTTCAGCATCAGTCTTTCCAACAAGTATTCAGGGTTGATTTCCCTTAAGATTGACTGTTTTGATCTCCTTATTGTCCAAGGGACTTTCAGGAGTCTTCTCCAGCACCAGAGTTCGAAGGCATCAATTCTTTTGCGCTCTGCCTTATTTACGGCAGTCTCTCATAGGCTCCTCCAATATTATATTTTCCGGCTAGTTTACTTCCTTAAAGAGTGTTTTTCAAACTGTCTGGTACCTTGTTTGGCAAGAAAAAAAAAAAATCATACTTTCATCCTGAATTTAGAGAGTAGTTTGGCTAGTTTCAAAAGTCTATTTTTAAGATTCTTTTCTGTGTTTTCGTTAGAGGAAATAAGGGCAGAACATATCTTATGTAAAAAGTACAGTTATGTCCCTCCAACTGTGTCAGGTAATCTCGTTCATTAGATAACTTTGGTCCTTTTCTGGATTCCTCAGAGAGCTCTCCTTGTTGCAGGAGAGGGAGATGTCATCCTAAGACCCACAGAAGTCCTTAGGATGGACCTCCAAGTGAGGGTCGTTTGCAATCCACAGGAAGAATTCAGGAAGGAACCATAGTAAAGGGAAAGCAAGTTTTAGTGATACACTTTTCCATAGACAGAATGCGGTCTGTCTCAGAAGGCAAGAGCCACCCCAGGACACAGGGTCCTCTGGGAAAGTGAAATAGGCCCAGGGGCATGGGGACGTACTTTTTTTGGGTTAAGTGATTTCGTAGGCTAATGAGTAGGAGAAATATTCTTGCTATTTTGGCGAAGGGTGGGGATTTCCCAAGAATTGGGCCACTTCCTACTCTTTTTTGCCTTATATGGTCCTTTTCAGAACTGACATGGTGTGAAAGCAGTGCTTTTTAGTATTTCAGTGAAGGTATTATGAGGTAAAGTTCAATAACTGTACTATTCTCAAAGCCACCTTGGTTTCAGCTGGCTCCAGCCGGTCCAGCATGCCAGCAGGTGCTCCCCATCATCATTATCTAGCGTTTGTGTCCTGCCCTTTTCCCTCCTGTCTTATGCTCCCTTTGGGTGTTTATGACAGTGGTTCCCCACAGTGGATGATACTCTCTGTGGCTGTTTACTTTGTGATTCAGCACCTGGCTTTTGGTTTCCTCTCTTTGAGTCACTTGCCCTGTATATGGCCTAGTTGGATAAGATGTCTTTTAAAACTATCCAGACTGGCCTATTTTCATGTCTGGCCTAAAGGAAACTTGGAGGAAGTATGAACTTCTACTCATTATATTGCTCTGTCTCCTGATTTCTACTTACTTGGTGAGGTTCACAAACTAACTCTTCAGTCTCTTATAGCACTGCATGAAATAATCTGACCTTATTTTTCTTGGCTTGTGAGATGTCTACCAAAACTTCCTCAAAATAACAAGTTAAAGTCACCTTTAACATCCTGTTGTACTATCTTTAAATTCTTTTTCTGTCCATCTGTTTATTCTTCTTTTGGTGTAGATTATTTCCTTTCCCTTATGAACTTGGATTACTGAGAAATCTTGTTAATTTTTTTTTCCTATGAGTTTAACTTCATCCTGAGGGTATTAGTTTATTGAGCTGATTTATATACATATAATTAAGTGGTTAAAACTTGGGCCTTGTTGAGAGGGGAAAAGAGTGAACTTTAAAATTAAACTGCTTCTAATCTGTCTCCCATTATTGATATCCAGGTGTTTTCATTCAGAACTGAAGTGTCTCCCTTATACTATGATGCAACTACATTATTTTGCTGCAAAGGTCATTCTAATTTATATTCATTTGACAGTTCTCTCAATCTCCTAGTCTCTGAGGCATCTCCAGAATTGAATTCTGTGGAATGAGTTTATACTGCTACATCTTGTCAAGAACCTGTACAGCCCAAACACTCTGTACCCCATCTAGTCATTAATCTTTAATCCTTTCAAATGTTTTTAACCATGTTAATAGTCAGGAAATGGATATTCCCTCTTTGGGAAAAAAAATACTTAAAGATACATTCCAGCAAACCAATAAAAGGTTGAAACTTTAAAACTACATGAAAAGAAAGACGGCAAATTTGCATTAGTAAAGGAGTGATTATGACTAATAAATCCATTTTATATAGAAAGAAGACTAGTATTGTAAATATTGTGATAAACTATAAAATAGACAATTCTGGCGAGAGTGACATAGCACAGTAACAATTTAACTATGAAACAGGTGGATATATGACTAATGTCTGTTAACAAAAAAACTTATGAACATTTAAAGAAACTGAGCTGAATTGGGCTAATATATATCCCAAGGTATTAAGAGTCATTGTCTGTAAGTGTGTATGGGAAGAAATGTGGACCTTTTATTTTCTTGTTTTATCTGTATTTTCTGAATTTTATATAACAATTGTAGTGACCTTCATAGTTAAAGAAAAATATTATTTTCAAACTCAACTAAAAAGAGTGGAAAAATGAAATAAGTATACCTTGAGCTTTTATAAAGAACCATACAAAATTTTGATCAAGGTAGAACTGACAGTAAGCATTTGTTTTGGCTCAGTTTTACTTTTCTGAATTTTTCAGTGGAAGTGAAGAAGCTCTTTCCAATGAAGACTGTGAAAATGTTTACCATTTGGTGTACTCAGCACATCGCCCTGTTGCTGTGGCAGCTGGAGAATTCCTTCACAAAAAGTGAGTTAATTCTCTTTGAAACAAGTTCCACTTTTCTGTTTTTGTTTTGTTGTTGTTTTATAGTTAGTAAAAGAAAGAGTGATTGAAAATAGTGCTAGAAGTGGCCACTGCAAATTCTGTGGGCTGTAACATTCTTACAGCCTATATACACATCATGAATCATATCCCTGAGAAAGGTGTCCCTTGTGACGTATTCCTTTGATCTAAAATCTAAAAGGACAGTCCTCAGCTAGTCAGCTCCTTGTAAATGGAGATGGCAAAAGTGCTTGAAGTTTATAAAGACTCACATAAGTAAATGATACTTTATTTCATCGAATTGTTTTCCCTTTTAAAATTCTGTGTTCTCATCTTAACTTCCCAACACTGGTAATCTAAAATTATCTTCAAAATACCTCCCAAATTTTCAGGGCTCTTTCATCTTATTAGGAGGAGGATTATTTTAATCAGTAATCTGTAATGATAGTAAAAATATGTATGCAGCTACACTTTAATTTCAAAGCAAAATCTCATCCAATTTTTTGACAAAGCATAGAGCTAATGAGAATTTTTGATGTAATTAAACATCCTTATGAAATATGTTTTTGATCATGGTCTCTACTATATATATTCTATAATTTATTAATTCATTCTTAAAATATAAGCATATAAGCAGGGGGATGTTTTGCTGTGTTTTTGTTTTTGTTCATAGATTTAACTTAGTGACTTTGACAGGTTAACCCAGAGGTCTTTTACATATAGTGATTTGTAATTATTTGTGATTATGCTAAGCACAGGTATAAATCATGCACTGGGCAACTGTTGTACTGTGATTAACTTTGATAATGAGCAAGCGTGGCCCTCCATCTAGCATCAGCATCTTGGTGCTGCAATCACAAACTGCTCTTTACTCAGTGGTAAAGTGACTCTTGCTTATAACTATTATATATTTGTCTCACTGTCTTTTTTTAAACCTGTTTCTCTGTGGACAGCTGCAAAGTAGGCTAAGACTGAGGGTGCTCAGCTGTCATAGGAGTCAGCAAAGCACAAGGAAGCGCCGCCACACATCCAGTGTGCTTAGCCACTAGTCGTGTCCAGCTCTTTGCTGCAGCCTACCAAGTTCCTCTGTCCATGAAATTTTCCAGACAAGAACACTGGAGTGGTTTTCTGTTTCCTCCTCCAGGGGATCTTTCCAATCCAGGAATCGAACCTGATCTCCTGTGTCTACTGCATTGCAGGTGGATTCTTTCCTAGCTGAGCCATTGAGGAAGCCCCTCTTTACTCAGTGATACCTCTCAAAACAAGATAGAGCTATTTCTATGTAAAAAAATCTTTATTTAAGAAGGAAGCTGGCTAGTAGGCATGCTGCTAATGAAAGTGAAGAAGTCAGAATTTTCAGGCCTGGCTTTTATAGTAAGATGTGACTGACTCATTGGCTAATATAGAATAGTGCTATTTCCATACTTATCTTGAGGTGTTGTCTGTTGCGAATATCAAGGGTATATTGTAGTCTTAATTTCCCTTTCTTTTTTTTTTTATTATATTCTAGTTAGTCTCTATTTGACTTTTCAAAAGGAATTTTAGAAAGAATTTATTGCTTCTGTATTTTTAGAAAGAATGTATTGCTTCTGTAGTTTCAAAGAAAAGATAGATTTAAAAGGTTCATTATCTATAGAATGGAGGTCATTAATGCCAGCACTGGAATCAGAAAGAGCCCTTGGATATATGTAATTTTATCTGTATTGTATTTGTCTAAGTTTGGAACATTTGCTAAAATTTTTTAAGTTTAACATTTCATATAAATATCTACCAATGTAACCCTCCATTATTTTTTATTTCTTTGAGAAAATGGAGTCAATTCCTATGCAAAGAAAAGCTTCACTTCATAAGCATCTTTTATTCCCCTACCTTGGAAATACTCAGTTGGAGAACTTTTGAAAAAGCAAATGATCTTTTTTTAGCATTTTCCTACCATTTTAATATTGTGATCTTTTAAAATCTGTCAAGTAAACTGTAGAGTAGACTCAGAATTCCATGATCAAGTTTTTTTTGTTGTTGTTTGTTTTATATGAAATGTACGTGCACATACGCTTAGTCTGTTGTTTAAACACTGAAATTTCTATACTGAAGGAGAAGACTTAAATTCACATCCATGTAAATTTGTAATATTCTTGTTTTGTTACTTATTTACAGATTGTTTAGCAGACATGACCCACAAGCAGAAGAAGCATTAGCAAAGAGAAGGGGGAGAAACAGTCCGAATGGGAACCTTATTAGGATGCTTGTCCTTTTCTTTCTTGAAAGTGAGGTAAATTTTTAACATACCTCTTTATTTTGTTGTATTAGATTACATTTTAAGTAAAATTGTCATTTAATCATTGTAATTAGTGATATTTTTTAATAAAATGAAGACAAGACTGTTTCTTACAAAGTTGCCTCCATGGATATTTTGAATTTTTTGGCTGTGCTGTGCAACTTGTGGGATGTTAGTTCCCTGAGTGAAAGCCCATGTCCTAACCATTGGACCATCAGGAAATTCCTTACCTCCATAGATTTGATTCCATGATAAATGGGATCAGTACTCTACCTTTTTTGGGAATATGTATGCAGGTATGGATTAACACTGAATATAGGTTAGCAGTTTTTAAAGTTTTATAGTACTGCATTGCAATACAGCATACTTTTTTTTGGTGCTTTTTGTTTTTCTTGTAGCTTTTCTTTTTACCTGTAGCTTTTAAATTATATTATTTAGGGAATTCCCTAGTAATCCAGCAGTTCACTAGGGAATTACCTGCAGAGGGCCTGGGTTTGACCCCTAGTCAGAAAACTAAGATCCTACAAGCTGTGTGGTATGGCGAAAATAAAAAGAAATATTATTGAAACAGTATATGAACATTTTCAAGCTGTCAAAACCACTGGTTCTGTCTTGTTTGAAAGTTATTTAAGGATAAGGAAAAATATGAATTTGAATGTAAATTAGTAGTTGTGCAGGCTCATGCAACATTTCCATGTCAGTTTATCAAACAGCTAACATCCATAACATATTATCTATCAGAATCTGTTTGCACAAGTGAACTTTAGTTTGCCCATTTAAATGTTCTTTAATGTTAGAACTGTATTTCCTACTGCTGGTATAACATGGGGGGATGGCAGACTTACACCTAAAGCTCTGAATGAACAAACTTATTGGCTTAGAAATGAGTGGGAACAGAGTTACAAATAAAGGGAGCAAAAATCTAGAAATCTAGGACCCTGAACTTTACTTGGGTAAAGAGTATTTTTGGTTTGGATGGGAATGTCTAGGAATAAGAGAAACATAAGAGACTGTATGACTGCTCAAGTTTGAAAGTGCTGGAGCAACTGTAGAATGAGGAATTGAGAAACAAACAGGTAGTCTATAAGAAAATTAAGATCAGAGAGAGACGTAAGGGTTAGTGGAAAGAGTGGGGTTAGGGCAAAGCAGAGCCAGAAAAGTGAAGAAATTGCTGATATTTTTTAAGCGAGTTGGGAACAGATAGAGAAAGAATACAGTCAAAATGAAACCAACTGGAGAGTTGCATTTGTGTAAAGGATGTGTTTGAGAACAGTGTATTAAATATGTATACAAATTTTGTGGGGATCTTCTTAAAATGCCAGTTCTAATTCAGTTACTCTTGAGTTGGAATCTGAGATGCTACTTTTTGTTTATGCTTCTGGACCAGAAGTCCAGGAACCACTTGGATAGCAAGAGTCCAAAGCATTATTTTCTTAACAAAGCAAGTGTGGATATTATTATGGAGTAAAATACAGATGCTTGTGAATGTTTAAGGTAAAACACTAAATACTCAGTAAATATCACTCCTGTGATAGGCTATTCAAATTAAACGCTTAACCCTTTAGGTTTTAAAGAAGTGAGACTAAAAGTATTTTGCAACAATCAAGTCCTATTTAAAATTTTGACTTTAATAGTAACAGTAGTATCAAAAATTGATAGGGATGAGATACACATATACTATTAAACTGCTGAAAAGTTTGGGGAATATGATGATCAGATTAGTTGAACTTGATTATTAATTGAAAGAAAATGTTTTGGATCTCTGAAAGCCCAAGGACTTTACTTTTTTGATATATTAAAAGCCGTAAGTACTTAGTTTTACAGTTTTGTTTTCTATTCATAGCAGTAATTTGTGATGTGTATTACTGCTCTATTTTTGAAATGGTATTGCTGTTTTATGTGTTTGCTGCTCTTTACTAAAATGTTACAAGAACATTAAAATATATTTCCCAGTTGTCTTCTGTGACATTCTTGTCAGCTACAAAAACAACTGCAAATCGTATTTAAGGGTTTCTAGTTAATTCATGATCATAATATTGGTGTTTATGGTCTCCTGTTGCACAGGAAGCATTGTTTGTTAAAATCTCTCTTATTTTGTAATACTAGCATACACCTGGAGTTGAATGCTTATTAAACCTATATTCTTGTAATATGGTGGGATTCTAATTATACCTTACTCTGAATTCCTGTGGTTTTGCTATAATGTGTGTTTTAGTAATATTTTAGTCATAGGCTCATAAAAAGTTGAATTGAAAGAAACCTTAGAAATCATAAAAGTAGAATAAGTCTAGCTTATAGTTGAATTATCAATCAGTTACCTAGAATTGACTGAACTGATTATCTTTCCTCTTCCTTTGTTTTACTAGGATGATGTTGTTGTTCTTTACTTGCTAAGCCCTGTCCAACTCTTTGCAACCCTATGGACTGTAGCCCTCCAGGCTCCTCTGTCCCTGGAATTTCCTGGGATGTTAAGTAGTAACATTTTAGTAGTAGAATTGTAAAATATTGAATTGAAAGAGGTTTGCAGTCCATAGGGTCTTCCTCTTTTATATATGAATTATAGGTGAAATAATCAAGATTCAGAGATCTACCTAAATTAGTTTTTCTTTCTTTTTGTACCAAAAAGTGGCATTTTTAGGCCATCACAACTTTTTTTAGCAGTCATTGGTTTCAAGTGAAAAAATACCTAGTGTATTTGAGATTGTTGTTGTTTGAAGTACATGCCAAATTTTAGGATGAATGGTATTTGTGTATGGTAAGTCCAGATTTCCCTGTAGGTAGTGTGACCATGATATTTACTATACAAACTTTTGAAACTGATGCTTTTCAGAGTGACAAGGATGCTGTTAATAATTATTCCAAAGCAGTTAATCATAACCCAGAACATTTCCGGACAATCTAGAAGTATTGTAACTGTACTTCTAGGCAATTAAAATGATAAGGCCAATTATGGCAGTCATTTAAGACAGATGGTTAACAGATATATTATGAATATAACAACCAGGAAATCCCGCCCCCTCGCCAGAATAACTTTTTCTTGTGTTTTATTTTTTTTAATGTGTTCTTCACGATTACCAAAGCTGACTCTGTTTCAGCAGAGAATAAACCCAGTATAAGAGTATTTACAAATTTAGGCTTAATTATTTAGAATGGTTATTTGCACTGTAAATGATTTTTCATAAAAGGAATAAGTGTAAGATTCCATTATACTGTGAGCTCCTTTAGAGTATTAACTGTTTGGCAGAAGAGTTAATTATTTGACATGAGGTACAATATTTATGAATAACCTTGAAACCAATTAAAGACAAGTGGGAACAGACTGAGAAAATTTTAATTGAAGTCACCAGGAAAATGAAATTAGTTTGTTGTATACAAGATTAGAGGAAACTCTATAAAATAAATTATGCTTAGATATAGCAGGGTAAAATTCACCCCACAAAAATGTAATTTTAATTTATGTGTATAATATAATTCTGATTATTCTGCTGTACAATGACTCTTTATCTATTAATGAGCAACCTTTTTTGTTCATCAGTGTCAAAGGAATACAAAGAATGCTTGCACAACCTGATTTTCATGCTGTTTTTATAAAATTATGATACCAAAAACTGTTTTTAGAAAGTAAATTTTTGTTTCATTTAGGGTTCCAGATCCTTTTTAATTCCAGGGCTTCTTTATGGCCATTGAGAATACCTCAAGACCTTCCTTCTTAAGAGCTTCGTCTTTCACTTACAATAGAAGATCCTTGGTATGAATTGTCTGAAAGACTATTGTAAACTTTTACCCTATTGGCCACATAAAAAAATTTTTTTTCTCTCAAACATGGATCTGTCTACCTGGTATTCTTGTAGAGGTTTGAGAGTAGCAAGTTATGTGGCCATCACAGATGCCCCAAGACAGGAAGATGGTATCATGAATATTGTCAAGCCAGTTCCTGACAGACTCTGTTGTACTGATTCTTGTTGCTAATACTGGTGAACTTAAAATGTTTTATTAAAAAAATGCCCTTCTGGTGTACACATTGAGTTTGAAACAAGAGGTTATTGGTGTTAACAGAATGCATTTTACTAAGCCACCACCCTACAATCAGAAAGAGGAAATGGTCCAAGACATTAGCATCTATATTGAGAATATACACACAAAAAATTTCCAGAACAATGACAACATTCCTGAGTTAAATTTTAATATGCTGTCATTTAAAGCATAGAAAAATCATCCTTAAAAATGCCAATACTAGGGGAATCACAGTATTTAAAGCCTTGAATTGTGCCAAGAACTCATCCAACTGAAAACCTCCGGCTAAAAATGTCAAAATGAATGACACATTACCAGTTGACAGGACAATGCAAAGTAAATGATTATGAATTCATTCCAATAGAGTTAAGTAACCCATATCCTCACAGAAGACAAAAATAGAGAAAAAAAATTTCGAGACTTCTTAGTAGAAATCTGAAATACGTTAAAGACAAGAGAGAGCAGCAAAGGCTGGTGAAAGGAGTAAGCTATCAATAATAATTAAGTGACTGCCCTTTAGTGGAGCTTATTCCTCACTTCAGAAATGCTGGTCCAGGCATTGGGATATAGACATTAGGCTGAGAAGCAAAGTCATGAATAAATACCCCAATAATTTGTGGGTACCTGTAGGGACAGGGAACTTCTGCACTCAGAATACAAAGTGCATACCTATAATTAGCCTGCCTGACTATATATCCCCCTTTCCACTTTCTTTTCAACCAAGGAACCTAGGACCTTGTGATCAGACTCAAGGAAAGCATTCTAGCTACTAGTATTCTTCAGTCTGGGCTCATTAATGTATATATGTATGTATGCTGGTACCCAAGAAACTCTGAAACCTGAAAATAAAATACGATGAAAAAGAAGTGCAAGACCTGACATACGAAAATGTTTGACTAATGCTCCCAAATACAATAAGAAGTAATTATGAAAGAAGAAGAGAGTTCTTAGAAATTAACATGATTTTCAAAATGTGGGGAAAAGGTGAATCATTAAATGACCTGAATTGACATAACCAAGGATTGACTACAGATCAAGGGATTTTTTTTCCAGGAAGGAAAAATTTTTTTCCAAAGGAGGAAAGAAATTAAAAGTATGAGAGAAATTAAGAAATAGAGAGTACAGATTAAGGAGGTTTATTATGTTATCTAGTAGAAACTCGAAAGAAAACAGAATGAAGGGAGGGAACTAAGCAAAGGATATGTAGTTAAAATATTTACTACCTTTGTATCCTATATGCAGAGTATTACTTGAGAAAGTTTTTTAGCAAAATGAAAAATTGATGAAATAACAGGAAAATAAGGAACATAAGAAATATTGGTGAACAAATAAGTCTGTTAATCAAGCTAAACAATATGGCTGTTATGCTTAAGGCAAGTAAAATTTTAAAATTCTGGTGATCATGGTGATGGAAAAAAACAAGTTAGGAAAAAACTCTGCAGGAAGCACATATTTAAAAAAAACAACTGTCATTAGTAGAGCATGGGGGAAGCAGATGCCAGCATCTGTAATCTCAATAAATGTAAATGGACTAACATGCTTTATTTACAGGGCAGGTTATCATATAGGGTTGAAATAAAGAGATTAAATGTTTACAAATACACCTTAAATCAAAAATTTAACACAGAAAGTGAACTGGATAGATACTGGATGTAATTAACAAATGCTTATAAAAAGCTGAAGGGGCCATGTCATATATAAGTCCAGAATTCAGAACTATAAAAGGGACAGGGAGGATATGTATAGAAGGTATAATCTGCCAAAAATATAATTGTGAGCTTTTTATACTTATTCTATAGATATGGTTAAGTATGTTAACCATAAACTCAAGTTTACTCAGCATTTTTTAAAATTTTGGTGAAACAGTTTACCATTTTAGCTACTAGTAAGTGTACTTGTTCATCGGCATTAAGTACATTCACGTGGATGTCTAGGTGTCACTACCATCAATCTCTAGAACTTTTTCAAAATCTTCCCTATATTGAAACTGTATACCCACTAAATAGTAACTCCATTTCACTATAGGCTTAGTAGCCAATTAAACAACAACAAAAAAAAAAACCTATTGTTTTTTCTATTTTCTGCTGCTAATTTTCATTTTTGATACCAGGTTGTGCACTGTACTTGTGCCTGTCACTGTTGGAATGATGTTACTAATGGTCTAGGGATATTTTCCTAGGATATGTGATTTAGAAAGTTTGACTATATCTGGCTGCAAACCTTTGCCCATCTTCTTTCTGAACAGAGATGCTAATCAGTATTATCTACTCTGGCTTTGACAAAAAACTTAGAAAACTGTAGATGTTGAGTGTGCATGAGTGTGTACATAGTTTCCTGAGGCATTTCGGAAAACAGAATGTGAGATTTAAAATGCAGTGGAAATGAAGTATAGAATTCAAGAGTTAAAATGAGGCAGAGCTTTAAATAGGTCATCAAAATTTACATAGAAGTTAAGAATAATGATAGAATTAGGAATGAGGAAGAAAAGCAACTCACCTGCAAAATGTACCAAAATACCAGTAGATAACCAATAGGTCTACTAAGGTGACTTTCACATTTTCAGACCCCTCCTCATAATGTAAAACTATTTTCTCTCACAAATACAAGATTATATGACTGATATATAAAATAGTACTTAACATTCTATGTGCTATACACTCTTTTTTACTGTTTCCTTTTTTTTTCAACTTTGATCTCAACACATTAACTTATTTTAACTACCAGTGAATGGGTTGCAATCCTAAAGTTTGAGAAATGGGGATCTTGAAAGTGGTTGTCATGAGACTCAAAGGTAGTAGAACTTTCATACAAGGATCGAGAAGTTAATTTTAAGTAGCAGAAACTAGAACATGGCCAACACCTCTACTTACCTTTTCTAAAGAACTTTTCTAAAGAGATTAATATTCTTTACAGTTTAGTGACTGACAAGCAGAAAAGAGTTGAGCGTGAAATGTTTGATGAGGAACTTGAGAGCATTTGTCTACTGTGGGAACAAGGATTCCAGCGAATAGTCAAGTAATAAGCAGCAAAAAGTGAAGGTGTGGTGAAATGACAGATTCATTGAATTAAGTGGAAATTAGAGGGGAAAAGCAAAGATATGGAATAACTTACATTTTGACCTTTACCAAGAAAAGAGATAAAGTAAGACTGGTACCAATGTTTCAAATGAAATTATGGGAGAAAGTAATTGATTTTTTTTTTAAAGGTGGTTATAAAGAGAGACAAACCAAAAGTGATGAATAGTGTCATAAATCCAAGTGTAGCTTCAGGAATTCTGTTAACTAGTTGTCCTCTCAGTTTTCTTATTAAAGATCATGCCGTTGAACTAGGAGATCCTTAACCTTACTATTATTTTTAAAAATTGGTTGAGTCTATATATTGTATCCCCATTATCAGTAGTAGAAAGCAAGTGTGTGTATGTGTGTGTGTATCCTCTCAAGTGGCTCTTGAAAGCATTGTCAACAGTTTTAATTATAAACAAAATGACTGAATAACTCAATATATTAATAGTAGTTTCTTCATTAAGTGTTCTTCAGTCACATTTGATTTGTTTTTTTTTAGTTACATGAACATGCCGCCTACTTGGTGGACAGTTTGTGGGAGAGCTCTCAAGAACTGTTGAAAGACTGGGAATGTATGACAGAATTGCTATTAGAAGAACCTGTTCAAGGAGAGGAAGGTACAGTATTTTGATACGTTGATTTACATATTGTTTTGGGTTCATACTAATAATCATACCATCCTGTATAAATGACTTCTTAAAAATGAGTATATGCAAGTATACTGTGTATCTTTTTTGCAAAGAGAATAGTTTGCTTCCTGTAACAAGCAAAGGTGTCTTAATAGTATCTAACATCTGTCTATATTAGGACTACAACCATGCATGTCCCACAAGTTTTTAAAACCCTATTAACGTCATGGAACATCCAAGAAGGTTTTCTTTATGCTTATTTCAGATACAAAATACTGACATACTTAATGTAAAAAGAAAAAAAAATGGTTCATCCAGAGTCTTTTTGTTGTATATAAGTACTTGGCCTTTCACATACAAGGTTTAATTAGACCACAATCATCCCATCTTTCGCTATATATTTTTTTAACATTAAAATTAGGAAGCCAACAATAAAGTCACTTAGCTGTTCAAGAAATAGGGAGGGAACTTCCTTGGTGGTCCAGTGGCTAAGACTCCACACTCCCAGTGCAGGAGGCCTAGGTTTGATCCCTCATAGGGGAATAAGACCTCATATGCTGCACCTAAAAGTTCACATGCTGCAACTGAGACCCAGCACAGCCAAATAAATAAATATTAAGAAAAAGAAGAAATATGGAGAAATAATTGCTATACTGATAATTTCTGAAGTATACATCTTAATGTTACACTTTGTGTAATAACATGAATAGCAGACTGGATGTGTATACTTAATAAAACATTCATAGCAATGCCTCTTCTGTATAGCTTGTTTTTCAGTCTAGCCCAGAATATTGTTGTTCAGTCGATAAGTCATATCTGACTCTTTGCAACCTTCTGGACTACAGCACACCAGGCTTCCCTGTCCTTCATCTCCTGAAGTTTGCTCAAACTCATGTCATTGAGTTGGTGATGCTATATAACCATTTCATCTTCTGTCACCCTCTTCTCCTCCTGCCCTCAATCTTTCCCAGTCAGGGTCTTTTCCAATGAGTCCACTCATTGAATCAGGTGGCCAAAGCTTTGGAGCTTCAGTTTCAGCTTTAGTCCTTCCAATGAATATTCAGGAATGATTTCCTTTAGGATTGACTGGTTTGATCTCCCTGCTGTCCAAGGGACTCTCAAGAGTCTTCTCCAGCACCGCAATTCAATAGCATCAATTCTTCAGCACTCAGCCTTTATGGTCCAACTCTCACATCCTTACATGACTACCGGAAAAACCATAGCTTTGACTAGACAGACCTTTGTCAGCAAACTGATGTCTCTGCTTTTTAATACACTGTCTAGGTTTGTCATAGCTTTTCTTCCAAGAAGCAAGCGTCATGATTTCATGGCTGCAGCCGCAATCCACACTGATTTTGGAGCCCAAGAAAATAAAGTCTGTCACTGTTTCCATTGTTTCCCCATATCTTTGTCATGAAGTGATGGGACTGGTTGCCGTGATCTTAGTTTTTTGAATGTTGAGTTTTAAGTCAGCTTTTTCACTCTCCTCTTTCACTATTATTAAGAGGCTCTTTAGTTCCTCTTCACTTTCTACCATAAGGTTGGTGACATCTGGATATCTGAGGTTATTGATATTTCTCCTGGCTATCTTGATTCCAGCTTCTGTTTCATCCAGCCCAGCATTTCTCATGATGTACTCTGCATATAAGTTAAATAAGCAGGGTGTCAATAAACAGCCTTGATGTGCTCCTTTCCTAATTTGGAACCAGTCTGTTGTTCCATGTCCGATTCTAACTGTTGCTTCTTGGCCTGCAAACACGTTTCCAAGGAGGCAGGTAAGGTGGTCTGGTATCTCCATCTCTTTAAGAATTTTCCAGTTTGTTGTGATCCACATAGTCAAAGGATTTAGCATGGTCAGTGAAGCAGAAGTAAATGTTTTTCTGGAATTTCCTTGCTTTTTCTGTGATTCAGCAGATGTTGGATACTTCACCTTCTGGGATGGTTTTGGTCACTGCCTCCTGTACAGTGTTACAGACCTCTGTCCATAGTTCTTCAGGCACTCTGCCTACCAGATCTAATCATTTGACTCTATTTGTTAGCTATGCTATATAATAATAATAGATTTAAGTCTTACCTGAATGGCCTAGTGGTTTTCCCCATAATAGTAGTTTAAACAATAACTACTTCATGTAATCTATGTGAATTCCTAGAATGGACATAATAACTTGATGTAAGTGAGACTTGTAATGAACTTTAGAATTGAAAGAAACATTCAGCTATCTAACTATCCTTTGTTACTTATATCATCTTTTTTCTGTTCCTTAGATTACTTTTCTTTAAAACATAGATTCTTTTTCTTATTTTCTTAAATAACTGTTGTGAGGAGTAAATGAAATAGTTTACTGTTGATTCTCTATTTTTTTTCCTACTTTTCTGTGTGGCTCAGCTCTGGTATGTAAGAGCAGAATTAGCCATTACCTGCAATAGATTACCTATGCTTAATAGTGATCATCCCTTAGTGTTCTTTCCAAGCAGTAATGCTAATTCTTAACCACCAGACCACCAGGGAAGTCCTTGGTATTGTTAACTTTTTACTGTCATTTAAATGTATAAAACATGTCTTTCAAAAAATAATTACCATGACTTTTAGTCATCAAGGTATTCTAGATGGATCTGCCTTCTTAAAATAACTATGTATTAGATTTTCTTTGGTTTAAATGTAGTTGACATTGGATTTAACTTTCAGCCAGTTGGCTTAGTTTGGTTTGATTTGGTTTGATTTTAACTAGAAAAGCAGATTGTAAAATGGGGGGAAATTTTTAAATCAACCACAATTTTACGATATGGTTGAATCTGGAAAGGCAAGGCTGGAGAATTTATTCATAACAAGTGCAGAACTATTATGAAATCCTGATTGAACTTTTTTTCATACATTTGTCCATATGCATGCTGTACTACATATAAGCTTTGGTATGGAATGACATCCAAATCAATATTTTGAGCTACTGTTTTGCTGTATTTTATATAATAAAATGCCATAGTAACTTATTTCTTTCAGACTAATTAGAATTTGATTTGTACTTTAAGTGAAGTTTGATAGATATTCTAGTGGGTGAAAGTCTAGTTAGCAGTTGCAAATATAGGACTAAAATTTTTTCAAAACAGTTATCAAAGACTACCAATAGAAATTTAAATCATAACTGCTATATGTCCAAACAAAGTTGTCAGTCAAAAAGATAAATGCACCTCTGACTGCATAGCAACACTATTTACAGTAGCCAAAATGTGGAAACAACCTCGATGTTCATCAACAGATGAATGGATAAAAAACATGTGGTGCATATGTACAATGAAATACTACTCAGCCATAAAAAAGAATGAATGTCATTTGCAGCTACATGAACGGACCTAGAGATTATCATACTATACGAAGTAAGTCAGAAAAAGGAAAATAAATACCACATGATACCACTTATATGTGGAATCTAAAATATGACACACATGAACTTATCTATGAGATAGAAATGGACTCGCAGAGAACAGCCTTGTGGTTGCTGATTGGGCAAGGGGTTGAATCGGGCGTTTGGGACTAGCAGATGCAGACTACTGTATAAAGGTGGTGTCACTCAGTCGTGTCCAACTCCTTGTGATCCCATGGACTGTAGCCCACCAGGCTCCTCCCTCCATGGGATTTTCCAGGCAAGAATACAGGAGTGGGTTGCCGTTTCCTTCTCCAGGGGATCTTCCCGACCCAGGGATCAGGTCTTCTGCATTGCAGGCAGACTCTTTACCGCCTGAGCCACCAGGGAATCCCAACTGTATATAGAATGGATAAACAACAAGGTCGTATTGTATAGCAGAGGGAACTGTTAATGTATTCATTATCCTATAATAAACCATAATGGGAAAGAAAAATAATAAATAAATCACAACTTCTATAAGACTACTTTGCAGCATTTTTAAGAGATGGTTGTGGGGATATATGTGTATTCTACAGCAAAATCAAATTGCTGGTTAAATTTTTAGTGTAATATGAAGGTCTGGATAACAGGTAATCAGGCAAAAACAGGACCATAGCTATGTTATTTAACTTCTCTGGGTCTTAGCTTCTTCATTTATTAAAAAGTTTTGTTGATTAGATAAACTTCTGTGGTCATTTAAGGTTAGAATTCTGTGATCCAGTTGAGGCTGACATAACGTGGATAAGTGGAATTCTTCAGGTCGGGAGTCATTAATTCAGTTATAATGTGAACATATTTATTGACCAACTTTTATGTACTGTTATACTAAGCATTGCAAGTGTAGTCTTAAACAGGAACAGCTCACTGCCCATATGGAGCTTACATTTCAAGTGGGGATGGTAGACCAAAATGAAGTGGTCAGAATAATTTCAAAAGTTAGTAAATACCTGTGATAGGTGATAACAATAAGAAGGTGTCCATCCTTAGATTGAATCTCAAAAGGAGATTCTAAGGATGCCATCCATGAGTCAGGAATCTAGAGGATATGGGGACTAACCTTTAGAAGAAAACAGCTGTCTGGATAGAGGAAATGGTAATTGCAGAGTGTCTGTAGCATGAATGATATTGTTATATTCCAGAAGCCGCGATAGCTGGAGCACTGTGGGTCAGTGGCCCTAGATGAGGTAGAGGCAGAGGCCTGATGATGTAGAATATTTAAGTTCATAAGTGGATTTATCATTATTTATTTATTTTAGTTTACTGTAAGTGTAATAGGAAGCCACTGAAAGATTTTAAACAGGGAAGTGATGTGACCGCATTAGTATTTTAAGAAAAATGCTTTTTGTCAACCTTTTTGGAATAGGCAGAAGATAAGTTAGATAACTGTTGCAGTGGTCTCTATGGGAAGTGATAATAAAAATACAAAAGATGAAGATAAATTATAGAAATAAAAAGCCCATGTGAGTTTTTAAAATTGTGGATAGGAAGGGGACAAAGGCAGGAAGAGCAAGAGTGAGAGTAAGGCTATATAAAAAGGATGGTAAGAGATAACTGTACACTATAGAAGGCCCAGTAAAGAGGGTGTTCAAGAGAGCTGTGGTTAATAATATCAAATATTGCAGAGGAAGAGAAAAGGGACTGTGCAAAGACCATCAGCTTTAAGTGAAGATTTAGGTCATCAGTGACTTTTTAGTGTTTCTTTTCAGTGGTATAAAGGAGAAAAGCCAGAGTTTAAGGTGATAAGACTGAAATCAGTAATGAGGAAATTGAGATGATGTGTAAAGAGGTTTCTGAAAACTTAAAAAGTTGTGTAGTTATTTGATAATTCATAGAGCAAACAGCACCCTTTCCTTTCTGCCATTGTGGCTGTTTGGCTCTCAACTGTGTCTTAAGGCTTGCTTGTTTTCACTTTTAAATTTCAATTGTTTTGAGTTTGCCATATCAAAATGGGTGATTTCAAATTATACACTAATAAAGCTGATGGCGTTAGACACTGTATAAGGTTGAGTTATTCTTCAACACTAATCTATATATTTTAGTTTATAATAAAAGAGTATTTCTATATTTGATAAGGTTTTCTTTGTCCTCACTTTCCACAGAACTAGATTTTTTTTCATAAATAATAGAAAATGCATTTATTGGGTTAACCAGAGGGTTCATTCAAGTTTTTCTGTAACATCTTATAGAGAAACCCAAACAAACTTTTTGGCTGACCCAGTAGTTCATAGTCTAGTCATTCCTTTATCCCCAGCCTAATGTGAAAAAATAAGAAATTCTAGAATCATAAAGTAGAAACTTTGATTGTTTTATTGCATGGGAAGTTTTTTCATATTATTAAGCATTGAATCAGAGAGTATAAATGGAAAGCTGAAGCTGTTTCTGTGGTTTTACTAAGACAAGCTAAAGTTCATGTGTCTTTCCTATCAATTAAAGTGTTAAAAATGATTGAACTAAGATGTACATACATATTCCTGTTCAGGATGATTTTGGTATAGAATAAGGGATAAGATGTAACGTCTTTGCTTGCCTTTTCATTAGTGTTGCCCCAGTTTATTTTGAAATAATCAATATAGACATCTCTGCTTCCAAAACTTACTATTTTTTCTTTATGCCTAGTTCTGTCTCTATAATTCCCATATCTATTGGTTTTTTTTAAATTTGTCTTTAGCATAAATAAGTATACAGAGAAAAGAACACGAGGAAGGAGACAAAGATAAACTATTCAAATTAGTTTCAAAATGTTTTTAAATATATATAGGAATGAATTCAATAAGGAAAGTACAGAATCAATGTGAAGAAAATCATAATGTTTCATTAAATAATGTCAAATACGATCTTATAAATGGAGAGTTATATCACGTTCCTGACTGGAAAGATGATTAAAATGTCAGTTCTTCCCAACATAATGTATAATTTTCTTAAAAATACCAGTTCAAATTCCAGTGCATTTGAGAGAAGTCTGAAAGGTGAGGTGAGAAAATAAACTAAGCATAATGATTTTAAAACTTACATAGACTGAGTAAAGTTAAGTCCAACAAAGAAGACAAATATCATATGATATTAGGTATATGTGGGATATTTTTTTAAAAGGGTACAAATGAGCATTCTGCGAAACAGAAATAGAGTTACAGATGCAGAAAACAAACATGGTTACCAGAAAGTTGAGGCAAATAGACTGGAAGATTGGGATTGACATATACACACTGCTATATATAAAATAGATAACTAATAATGGCCTAGTGTATAGCACAGGAAACTACTTAGTACTCTTTAGTGGCCTATATGAGACAAGAATCTAAAAAAGAGTGGAGGTATATATATATATATATTTGGCTCACTTTGCTGTACACCTGAATTAACACAACACTGTAAATCAACTATACTCCAATAAAAATTAAAAATTAAAGTTTATGCAGAATTTCATGCATAAGTTATAAAGACAGTATAGCATAGTGCTTAAGAGCTTAGACCTTGAAGTCAGACTGCCTGGGTTCATATCTTGGGTCTACTACTGATTGAGTGCTTTGAAAAGTTATTTATAACTGTGCCCTGCATATAGAAAATACTTAATAAATTGTTTGCTACTAGCTTTATAGAAATTAGAATTTTTTTAGGAAAAGGATTAGATAAGGGAAATTTGTTCAACTAGATATTCAAATTAGTTGAATTAAATTACACATTAAGGTATATTATAACATTATAAAGTTGCTATAATCAAAACAGTATGGCTTTATAACACTGAAACTAAAGAATCCAGAAATATTAATAGATCAAAGTATATAGGAGCATCTGCTGCTAAGTCACTTCAGTCATGTCCGACTCTGTGCAACCCCATAGACGGCAGCCCACCAGGCTCCCCAGTCCCTGGGATTCTCCAGGCAAGAACACTGGAGTGGGTTGCCATTTCCTTCTCCAATGTGTGAAAGTGAAAAGTGAAAGTGAAGTCGCTCAGTCATGTCCGACTCTTCGCAACCCCATGGACTGTAGCCTACCAGGCTCTTCCATCCATGGGATTTTCCAGGCAAGAGTACTGGAGTGGGGTGCCATTGCCTTCTCCGATAGGAGCGTCTAAAACATGTTAAAAGGTGATGTTCCAAATAAACCAAGGAAAGCTGGTTTTCTTTATCAATGGTGGGGGCATCATTGAGTGAGTGCTCATCTGGTGGGAGTTAAACAGACCCTTACCTGATATTAATACTATCAGCAGAATAAATTTCAGATAGATAAGAGAGGTAAAAGCAAGCAACAGAGACAGAAAAGAAAATATACTTCTTTAATCTCTGGGAGAAAGGAGCTCTTTGAAAGCAATGCAAGAAACCCAAAAGACTTTTATTTTAATCTATATGAGATGATAGATATTAGCTAAACTTACTGTGGTAATCATTTCACAATGTAGGTAAATTAAATCATTGTGTGGTACAACTTAAACCTGTATGGTATTGTATGTCAGTTATCTCTCAAAAAAATAAATAAATAAATAAAAATCCTGGAAAGCAAAGAGAGAAATCTGAAAGTCATAAATCAGTATAGATATGACTCTGCAGAAGTTAACTATTTCTGACAGAAGATACCATGAGGAGTCTAAAACCAAAAGCACAAACTGTGAGAAAATATTTGCATCATTTAAGACAAAGTTAATGCTACTAATATATAAGAATCCAATAAAAGTGTATAACAATAGAAAAATTAGCAGAGAATAAACAGAAAAGTCTCCAAAAAAATTTTTTAACTAATAAACAAGAAAATGCACTCCACTAATTATGCAGGAGCAAAATAAGAAATACCACTTTCAGTGATTGGATTGGCAAAAATTAAAGGAACTTAAAGCATCCAGTGTTGGCAGGGATAAAAGGAATCAAACATTGTCATCATTGCAGTTGAAGGTGTGGATTGCAGTAAGTAACGTTATTGATTTGTCAGTACCAAGATTTTAACCTTTGACTCATTACTCCCTCTCTTGACATTTATTCTGCAGAAATAGAAGTGTTAGTTACATAAATTTGTGTATATTTATGATACTTGTTATTGAATTTTTTATAAATGTGACAAGAATTGGGGGAAAATTTGAGTGAATGTTAGTAGAGAAGGTTGAGTTGAATAAACTGTGGAACACAAATTATATAATAACTTGTAATTATTTAAGGTAATTGTTCATATGTGTCATGTGACTTGAAAAATACTCAAAATCTATTGTTAATTTTTTTTTTTTTTACTAAAAAAAGCAAAAGATATGTAAACTTTGAAATGATATAGAAGGAAAATTTTGGCATTGCCCAATTCAGAAGTATGATATTACAAGAAATTAGGTATTAGAAGAAACCAGAGGTTACCCTGTTTTTCTTTACTTTGTATACCTCTTTCTTATTTGACTTATGACAGATGCATATTATTGAAAAGATAAAAAGGACAAAGAATAGGACTTAACCTTAGTCTTTAAGTAATAGGTTGCAGGTTTTTTTTTTATAATTGTGTGCATTTTTGATATGTGGCTATTATAAAACTATCTACTTATGCTAGTGTGTTTTGTTTGACTTTAGCAATGTCCGACCGTCAGGAGAGTGCTCTTATAGAGCTAATGGTTTGTACAATTCGTCAAGCTGCTGAGGCACATCCTCCAGTGGGAAGGGGTACCGGCAAGAGAGTAAGTTATATTAGTGAGAAATCTAAAAAAAAAAAAAAAAAATTAATGACTTATCTTTTTCAAATATTTGAATATTTACTGACGTATGTATTCCTAAAAACATGAAATTTTTGTAAATGATACATGCTTGTGGTAGTTCATCTTATATCCTGTCTACTCATTTTCCAAAAGTAGGTTCTTTTCATCCATGCTGCTTGCTATAGCACCTGTGCCTGCTTCTAGTTCAGTATCCTAAGAATTTTCACATTCATATTTGTTTAAAGTACAGAAAGGCTCTGAAGGCTAACTATCTAGTTTTGTAAATTCTTCCATTTAGCATCTATATAATCTTTGGACAGTTGACCATTTTCTTTGTTAATGTGCTTACCCATAGTATGAGGCTAATAATACAGGTGTTATTGCTGATAGCTTACAGTGAACGATGAGGGATTCATGATCTCTGAGGAAGATTTAGCTTCAGGACCAGGGACCAGGCTTGATCACTCTAGCTTTTGTGTAGCAGAGTTTTATTAAAATGAAAAAGGACAGAGAAAGCTTATGACATAGACATCAGAAGGAGGATGGAGAGTGCCCCCCTCACTAATCTTATCAAGGCCTTATATACTTTTACCAGACCCCCTCCCACAACAGACATCTTAAATTAACAAGATTAGAACTAACAACTGAAAGGTCTCACCAGATCCATTCCTACAGCATACATCTTAAGATAACAAGATTAGTCAGAAGGTTCTTGTTAAGGAGAAACAAGATACATTGCTATATTGACTAAGACAAAGCAACGTAGAAAAAGTTTTTTTTCTCCTCCTTGAGAGCCCCAGACCCCTTCTTCCTCAAGGGCTCTGGACCCCTTCCTCCTTGAGGACCCCAGACTCCTTAACAACCTACCTAAGGATTAGATCTTTCATTGTTATTCCAGATGAATTGAGATGATCACAGATGGGAAGACTAGCTCTGGTAGTGTGAAGAAGTAGGCAATTTCCCTTCCTCCCGTTTTCCCCCCGCCCCCCAAAAAAAAAGGAATGAAACTGGAAAAATTATGAAAACTCATATCAGGGCTCTGGAAATTCACCACAGATTTTTTAAAAAATAAATAAATTGAGAAGTATTTCTAGGCATATCTTAGAGATATTGTAGGTTGAGTTCCAGACCACTACAGTAAAGCAAATATTGCAGTAAAGCCAGGCACATGAATTTTTTCTTTTCTCAATGCATACAAAAGTTATATTTACACTATACAATAGTCTATTAAGTGTACAATGCCTTAGGCCTATAAAAATGATGTACATACCCGTAATTTAAAAATACTTTATTGCTTAAAAAAAAACACAATCACCTGAGCCTTCAGAAAATTAGAGTCTTTTTGCTGATGGCAATTTCTTAAAGTTAGACAATGATGTTTACCTCATTGATGGACTTTTCCTTTTGAAAACTGGTTCTCAGTAGTATGTAATGCTGTCTGATAGCATTTGACCCACAGTAGAAGTCTTTCAAAATTGGAGTCGGTCCTCTCAAACCCTGCCACTGCTTTATCAACTAAGTATGTGTCATATTCTAAATACTTTATTGTCATTTCAACAATCATCACAGCATTTTCACCATGAGTAGATTACATCTCTGGGAACCACTTTCTTTGCTCACCCATAAGAAGTAACTCCTCATCTGTTAAAGTGTTTGTCATGAGGTTTATACATATTCAGACTCCACTTTGAATTCTTTCTCTTGTTATTTCCAGCACATCTGTAGTTCCTTGCTCCACAAAACCCCTTGTACTTCTCAAAGTCATTCATAAGAGTTGAAGTCAACTTCTTCAAAAATTCTGTTGTTGATATTTTGACCTCTGCTTGAATCATGAATATTTTTAGTGCCATCTAAAATCTGAATACTTTTCAGAAAGTTTCCAATGGACTTTGCTCAGATTCATCAGCGGATCACTCTCTATGGCAGCTATAGCCTTACAAAATTTTTCTTAACTAGTAAAACTTGAAAGTCAAAATTACTCTTTGATCCATGGGGCTGCAAAATGAATATTGTGTTAGGCGGCATGAAAACAACATTATTCTCTTTGTGCATCTCCGTCAGAGCTCTTCAGTGACCAGATGCATCGTCAGTGAGCAGTCATATTTTGAAAGGGATCTTTTTTTTTGAGCTGTAGATCTCAACAGTGGGCTTAAAATACTTGCCAAACCACCAGCTCCGGGAGTTGGTGATAGACAGGGAAGCCTGGCTTGCTGCAGCCGATGGAGCAAAGAGTCAGACATGACTGAGCAACAGAACTGAACTGAAACCACGTTGTAAACAGATGTGCTATCACCCACACTTTGTTGCCGCATTGATAGAGCATAGGCAGGGTAGATTTAGCATAATTCAAGGGGCCCTTGATCCATGGGGCTGCAAAATGAATATTGTGTTAGACAGCTCGTAGCTCAGTTGGTAAAGAATCTGCCTGCAGTGCAGAAGACCTGGGTTCAGTTCCTGGGTTGGGCAGGTCCCTTGGAGAAGGAAATGGCAACCCACTCCAGTATTCTTGCCTAGAGAATCCCATGGACAAAGGAGCCTGACAAACTACAGTCCATGGGGTCGAAAGAGTCAGACATGACTTAGCGACTAAACCACCACCACCAAGGGGCCCTAGGACTCTCAGAAAGGCAAATGAACATTGGCTTCAGCTTAAAGTCACCAGCTGTATAACTATGAAAATCCTAGGTGGCATCTTCTTTTAATATCATGCTATTTTATCTACACTGCAAATCTTTTTGTTTAGCATAGCCACCTTCATTACTTGTCTTAGCTAGATCTAGATAACTTGCTGCATCTTCTACATCAGTACTTGCTGCTTCACCTTGAGGTCTTATGTTATGGAGATGGCTTCTTTTCTTAAATCTCATGAACTAGATTCAGACTTTTCCCTTGGAGCTTCCTCACTTCTTTCAGCGTAGAATTTAAGAGAGGGCCTTGCTTTGAATTAGACTTTGACATAAGGGAATGTGGTCCCTACCCCCCAGCAAATCAGGTCTCAGAGAGGAGGAGTCTTATAAATTTGGAGCATTTGAACACAGTCTCTGCCAAATCATTGGCTAACCAGTGATATGTTGAAACACAGAGGAAACGTCCAGAAAGACAGGTTAAAAAAAAAAAAAAGAATAAAATTCCAAACAGAAACCGTCCATCGTGTGAGAGACAAGTTACACAGTTTCAATTAAAGATTAATTTGTTAAAAGGAAACTTAGGAAAATAATTTTGAAATACACAGCTGTTACAAGATACCCCAAAATGTCTGCTTTTCTAGAAAAATTGGAGCCATGCCAAAAAAATAAACGAACAGTAAAGTGTGACCATACTAAGGGGGGAAAGCAAACAATAGAAATGATTTCTCAAGGGCTTCCCTGGTGATCCAGTGATTAAGAATCCACTTGCCAGTGCTGGGGATACGAGTTTGACCCCTATTCAGGGAAGGTCCCACATGCCACAGAGCAGCTAAGCCCACATGCCCCAACTACTGAAGTCTGAACACCTGGAGCCAGTGCTCTGCAGAGAGAGACGCGCCACAGTGAGAAGCCCACGCTCCACGACGAAGAGCATCCTGACTTACTGCAGCCAGAGAAAGCCCGAGTGCAGCAATAGAGACCCAGAGCAGGCTAAAAACAATTAAAATTAATTAAAAATGTAAAAAAAGCTTAGAAACAAGAGATGGCTTCTCAGTGGGCCAAGTTGTTGGGTTTAACAGATACTTCAGAGCCCTTTTTGTAAATGTGTTCAAAGAGTTCTAGCAAAATATGTTTGGAGAATTATAAGAAAATATGGTAACAAGAAATAAAAAGTGAGTAATTTCAGTTTTTCAAATGCTAATTTATGAGTTGAAAATTACAATAACAGAAATTTATAACTTATTAATGAGCTCAACAGATTTTAAATGACAGAAGAAACATTGAACATGAAAGATTAATAGAAATTGTTTATTTTGAAAAAAACAGGGAAAAAGATAAAACGAAATGACAGAGCTTAAGAAATGTGTGAAACATCAAGTGCACCAGATTTGTGTAATAGAGTCCTAGAAAGAAAGGAATGAGAGAAGGAGACAAGAAGGAAAAACTTTTAAAGGAATATTAATAATAATTGCCATAGACTCCTCAAATTTGGTGAGAAATGTTAATCCACAGATCCAAGAAATTTTTAAAAAACCCAAATAGTGTAAACACAGGTCACGTTGTTGAAAAGACAAGGATGAAAAATCTTGAAAGCAGCAAGTAAAAAAGAACTAATGTGGAGGACGCAGCAATAGGTTTAATAATTTGACTTATCAGAAACAGTTAAGGCCAGAAGACAGTAAAATGACAGTCACCAAAAGACAACAAAATTGCCAACAAAGAATTCTAAATTTGTAAAATTATTTTACAAGTATGAAGGTGAAATGAAAACATTCCTATATAAACAAAGATTGAGAGACATATTGTTTTAAAAAACTGCCTTTGAAGAAATACTAAAAAAGAAAAATCCTTTAAGTTGTTAAGAATAGAAACTATAATCCACAGGAAGAAATAGAAAGTACTAGAAATGATATATATGTGGGTGGGTATAAAAGGCTGTGTATATTTTTTTTTAATTTTTAAAGGGACATGAGATTATTTAAAGCAATAGTACTAGCATTGTAGTGTTAAGATTGTAATATACATAGACGTGTGAAAATAGCACAAAGAAGGGTAAAGGAAATAGAACTCTCTTGGGAGAAAAATTGCTGTGTTTTGTTGTAATTAATTCATTATTAATTTGAAGTTGTAATAAGTTGAAGAGCTATTGATATATTGTAACCCCTAGAACAACTTCTCATACCTAAAAAAGGAGAACAAAATCAAGAGAAGTTACAATTGCATGCTGAAGAATGTTTAATTGCAAAGAAGACAATAAAGAATGAAAAGAGGGGAGGAAAAAAACGTACATGGATAACAAATAGCCCAGTGGCTGATATAAATTTAACCATATTAATAATTTCATTAAATATGAACATAGGTCTTCCCAGGTGGCGCTAGTGGTAAAGAACCCGCATGCCAGTACAGGAAACTTAAGAGACACAGGTTTGAACCTTGGGTCAAGAAGGCCCCCTGGAGGAGGTCATGGCAACCCACTCCAGTATCTTGCCTGGAGAATCCCATGGACAAGGAAATCTGGAGGGCTACAATCTATAGGGCTGCAAAGAGTCAGACACGACCTAGCACACCCACATAAATACAGGAAAGATTCCAAAAAGTAAATGATTGAGAAAAGTACTGACTGGGTATGTAATGATAATAAGGGATTGTTGTTTAATGTTGGAGATGTAAAGTCTGTTCTTGCATCTTCATCTGTTAAATACATACTTAAATATTAGGGGTGAAATGATATACCAAGAATTTGCCTCAAAATGCTACAGGTGGGGGGAAAAAAAAAACTCAGAGAAACTGATGAAGCAATCACAGAATGTAATTTTGACTGACAGCCCCTTTGGGCTAATTTCTTGTCATTTTGACATACTACCATTTTTTGAGTGCTTTCTCTTAGAGCAAAATGTTCAGGCTCACTTTCTACCTTTACTGCTTATATTAATAATCTATTGCTACATTTAAAAAAATTGCAGTAGTTGTCCCTTATCCATCATTTCTCTTCTCAAGCTTTAATTACTAGTCAACTATGGTCCAGAATATTAAATGGAAAATTCAAGAATAAACAGTTGATAAGTTTGAAGTTGCAAGCTGTACTGAGAAGCATGGTGAAAATTCTCACACATCCAGCTTTGTCTCTCTCCATCCTACCCAGAACATGAATCATACCATTGTCCAATGTACTCCACCAGTTAGACACTTCGTAGCTCTTGGAGGTTGTCAAATCTGCTATAATATTATTGCTGTGATTGTGTTCAAGTATCCCTTATTGTACTTAATATTGACCTGAATGCACAAGAGTAGTGATGCTGGCATTTTGGATATGTCAAAGAAAAGCCATAACTGCTTCCTATAAGTGAAAAGATGAAAGTTCTAGACTTAACAGGGAGAGAAAAAAATATGTACTGAATTTGCAAAGATGTTCGTTAAGAATAAATTTCTGTCTGTGACATTGTGAGAAAGGAAAAGGAAATTTCTGTTTGTTTTGCTGTCATACATCAAACTGCAAAAGTGATGGCCACAATACTTGATGAATTCTTAGTTAAGATGGAAAACAGCTTTGTCTAACTCAATGAAACTAAGCCATGCCGTATGGGGCCACCTAAAACGGATGGGTCATGGTGGAGAGGTCTGACAGAATGTGGTCCACTGGAGAAGGGAATGGCAAACCACTTCAGTATTCTTGCCTTGAGAACCCCATGAACAGTATGAAAAGGCAAAAAGATAGGACACTGAAAGATGAATTCCCCAGGTCAGTAGGTGCCCAATATGCTACTGGAGATCAGTGGAGAAATAACTCCAGAAAGAATGAAGGGATGGAGCCAAAGCAAAAACAACACCCAGTTGTGAATGGGACTGGTGATAGAAGCAAGATTCGATGCTATAAAGAGCAATATTGCATAGGAACCTGGAATGTTAGGTCCATGAATCAAGGCAAATTTGAAGTGGTCTAACAGGAGATGACAAAAGTGAATATCGACATTGTAGGAATCAGTGAACTAAGATAGACTGGAATGGGTGAATTTAACTCAGATGATCATTGTATCTGCTACTGTTGGCAGGAATCCCTTAGAAGAAACAGAGTAGCCGTTATGGTCAACAAAAGAGTCCGAAATGCAGTACTTGGATGCAATCTCAAAAAGGACAGAATGATCTCTGTTTGTTTCCCAGGCAAACCATTCAATATCACGGTAATTCAAGTCATACCCCAACCAGTAACGCCGAAGAAGCTGAAGTTGAACAGTTCCATGAAGACCTACAAGACCTAGAACTAACACCCAAAAAAGATGTCCTTTTCATTATAGGGGACTGGAATGCAAAAGTAGGAAGTCAATAAGGTGGAAAAGGCATTAAATTTACATAAAATATTTTGAAAGAGAGGCCACATTCACATTTTATTGCAGTATATTGTTATACTTTTTCTGTTACTGTTGTTAATCTCTCACTATGCCTAATTTATCAATTTAACTTTATCATAGGCATGTTCGTGTTGGTAAAAAACATACTATATCAAGGGTTCAGGACAATTAGCAATTTCAGACATCCACTGGGCATCTTGGAATGTATCCCACACAGTTAAGGGGGACAGCTGTACTCCAAACTTTGACGCTTAAAGGAATAAGTATTCATTGTCTCATATAGTTTCTGTAGGTCAGAAATTTGTTAATGACTTAGCTGTTTTTACTTTAGATTCTCTCACAGGGTTACAGTTAAGATATAGCCAGGGACTTAACCTCTGAAGTCTTGATAGTAAATTTGCTACTTCCGTAATGGTTCAGTCACATGATTGACAAGTTAGTGTTTATTGTGGATAGGAAGCCATAGATCCTTACCTCATAGGTAGTACTGTTGACCTCATAGTAGTACTGTTTCAAGGCTGCAAGTCTCCCCCAGAATTAATGATCCAAGAAAGAATAAAGTATACACTTCTATGTCTTTTATGACCTCAAAAGTCATATAGCATAATTCCCACAGTATTCTTTAGGTTACACATGTCAGCCTTATTCATTTTTGGAAGAGATTCTATTAAGGGCATGAATACTAGGAGATAATGGAGCCACACTGTAGGCTACATTACCCTAGAACAGGAATCTCCCACGAGCACTAGTTCCTTTTGATACAGAGTAATATGTAAAAATCAAAATCTTGTCACTAAGGATCAGTTCAGTTCAGTCATTCACTCATGTCCAACGCTCTGCAACCCCATGGACTGCAGCACGCCAGGCCTCCCTGTCCATCACCAACTCCCAGAGTTTACTCAAATTCATGTCCATTGAGTCGGTGATGCCATCCAACCATCTCATCCTCTGTCATCCCCTTCTCAATCTTTCCCAGCATCAGGGTCTTTTCAAATGAGTCAGTTCTTCGCATCAGGTGGCCAAAGTATTGGAGTTTCATCTTCAACATTAGTCCTTCCAATGAATATTCAGGATTGATTTCCTTTAGGATGGACTGATTGGATCTCCTTGCAGTCCAAAGGACTCTCAAGAGTCTTCAACACCACAGTTCAAAAGCATCAATTCTTCGGCACTCAGCCTTCTTTATAGTCCAACTCTCACATCCATACATGACTACTGGAAAAACCATAGCTTTGACTAGACGGACCTTTTTGGTAAAGTAGTGTGTCTGCTTTATTAATATGCTGTCTAGGTTGGTCTTAGCTTTTCTTCCAAGGAGCAAGTGTCTTTTAATTTCATGGCTGCAGTCACCATCTGCAGTGATTTTGGAGCCCAAAAACACAATGTCTGTCACTGTTTCCACTGTTTACCCATCTATTTGCCATGAAGGGATGGGGCCAGATGCCATGATCTTAGTTTTCTGAATGTTGAGCTTTAAGCCAACTTTTTCACTCTCCTCTTTCACTTTCATCAAGAGGCTCTTTAATTCTTCGCTTTCTGCCATAAGGGTGGTGTCATCTGCATATCTGAGGTTATTGATATTTCTCCTGGCAATCTTGATTTCAGCTTGTGCTTCATCCAGTCCAGCATTTCTTATGATATACTCTGCATATAAATTAAATAAGCAGGGTGACAATAATACAGCCTTGGTATATTCCTTTCCCGATTTGGAACCAGTCTGTTGTTCCATGTCCAGTTCAAACTGTTGCTTCTTGACCTGCATACAGATTTCTCAGGAGGCAGGTAAGGTGGTCTGGTATTCCCATCTGTTGTAGAATTTTCCACAGTTTGTTGTGATTCACTAAAATACTCATTGTCAACTGGTTATCATTTCTGCTAGGCACCATTAGTATACAGAGCTAAGAAATATATATATATATATACACACACACACACATTGTGCTTAAATCATGCATTCATATTAATATTTCTGACTTAAATTTAGCATAACAGAGTTTTTACCTCTTTGATTTTGTTTCTCATCTTTATTTTTTGAAATACATAAAAAATTTACTTAGTTAAAAAATCAGAATGTTTAGAGAAGTCTTTCTTAAATCCTTCCCTCTATACCCCTTTTCTACCTGTATCCAATTTTATTTGTTTTTTTATATCTCCTTCAGTGTTTCATTTTGCAAATATAGATAAATGCATGTACAAATACAGGTACATGTATTCTTATTCTCCATCCTCTTCCCTTTCAATATCCTATCTCCTACAAAAGATAGCATATTTTATGTGGTTTTCTGTACTTTATATTTTCATTTAACAGTATATCCTGGGTATTACTACATAAGTTTACTTGCAGGTTTTTTGTATTTTCTTATGTCTGAATAGGATTCGTTTTGCAGATACACTGTTGAGAGTCTTTTTGGTTGTTGCCAGTCTTTTGCTAGAAATAATGTGAAATGAATAGTCCTGTGTCATTTCATATTTGTACCAACTGTGTTGGTGGGGTAAATTGCTAAAGTAAGATAGCTGGAGCAAAGCAAAAAAGTATGTACAGTTTTGTTGGGTATTTTCAAGTTTCTCCTTCGTATTTATTATGCCCATTTTTGTTCTCCCATCGAAGATTCCGTGAGGATTAAATGAGTTCATGTACATAGAGTGCCTGACACAATGACCATTTAATTGATGATAGCTATTACCCTAAAATCAGTATCCTTAGACCTTTCATACATTGTATAATGAATTTCAAGACTTCTCAATATTCTAAAAGCATTTCTATATACATATGCATTTCATTTTATATGTAGCCCCTTTAATTATTTTGTCAAAACTAAGCTTGACACTTGGTGGTAGATTATTCCAAAATGTTTATTTTGTGTCTTAAGAGGTTGAAGAACAATTGTTGTTCAGTTGCTCAGTCGTGTTCAACTCTTTGCAACCCCATGGACTGTAGCATGCCAGGCTTCCCTGTCTTTCACCATCTCCCGGAGCTTGCTCAAACTCATGTCCATTGAGTCGTTGATGCCATCCAACTGCCTGATCCTCTTTTGTCCCCTTCTCCTGCCTTCCATCTTTCCCAGCATCAGTCTTTTCTAATGAGTCTGCTTTTCACATCAGGCGGCCAAAGTATTAGAGCTTCAGCACCAGTCTTCCATTGAATACACAGGGTTGATTTCCCTTAAGATTGACTGGTTTGATCTCCTTGCTGTCTGAGCAAGGGACTCTACAGAGTTCTCCAGCACCACAGTTCAAAAGCATCAGTTCTTGGATGCTCAGCCTTCTTTTTGGTCTAACTCTCACATCCATACATGACTACTGGATAAACCATACCTTTGACTATATGGACCTTTGTTGGCAAAAAAGAATGTCTCTGCTTTTTAATACACTGTTTAGGTTTGTCATAGCTTTTCTTCCAAGGAGCAAGTGTATTTTAATTTCATGGCTGCCTCGCCATCTGCAGTGATTTTGGAGCCCAAGAAAGTAAAGTTTGTCACTATTTACATTGTTTCCCCATCTAATTGCTGTGAAGTGATGGGACCAGATGCCTTGGTTTTATTGAAAAGCAATAAAGCCCCTGAAAGAACAATTAAATAGGACGTCCTGTTCTTTCATATGTTATCAGACATTGAGGTTTACATTTATAAAGTACCAGTTTATATTGGAATGTTTCTGTCCTGTAAAATCATTGAAAATTATGTTGGTAAATTCCTTCAAACTGCAGAATACTTTGGGGAAATAATTATCCTCACTGAGCCTGCATTTTAATATTTTATTTTTGGAACCACCTATGGTTCCCTATGGGGCTTCCCTGGTGGCTCAGAGGTTAAAGCATCTGCCTGCAATGCAGGAGACCCAGGTTCGATCCCTGGGTTTGGAAGATCCCCTAGAGAAGGAAATGGCAACCCACTCCAGTATTCTTGCCTGGAGAATCCCATGGACGGAGAAGCCTGGTAAGCTACCAGTCCACGGGGTCGCAAAGAGTCGGACTTGACTGAGCGACTTCACTTTCACTTTCACGGTTTAACTAGTTGAGTACAGGTTAAGGTGAAGGGCTCGAGTCTGCTCGTTGACCATAGGCTGTACCCTTCTGTCTCAAATATTGTAGGTGGTTTTTTAGAAATGTTTTTGTTCTGATTTAATCTAAACAAGTAGTAATTTATCTAAAATAAGTAGCTATTTAATAAAGGACGAGTACATGTTTATTATTAATTTGAATGAAACTAGATACATTTATTTTAGTAGTTTGTTAAGCTTTTCTGAAAATTCTGTTATATTATCTGCCATTGCTTCATCATCTTTGTAACATTCTAGATTTATAAATTAGTACATGACACTTACTCTTTACACATTTAAATTGATTTCTAGGTGCTAACTGCCAAAGAAAGGAAAACTCAAATTGATGATAGAAACAAATTGACTGAGCATTTTATTATCACACTGCCTATGTTGCTGTCAAAGGTACAGTTTCCATTTTCAGTTTTGTGATAGTATGCCACCAAATTTGCTTACTACACTGTACTATTAAAGTAGTTACATCTTTTTCTTTGCTTCTTCTAGTATTCTGCAGATGCAGAGAAGGTAGCAAACTTGCTACAAATCCCACAGTATTTTGATCTAGAAATTTATAGCACAGGTAGAATGGAAAAGGTAAGAAACTTTAAAATTGAAATTGTGCTATTATAGTCTGTTTTATTAACTGGATTATTTTATTTTCTTATAATATGTAGGTTTATTATGTGACAGATGCTGTTTTGTTTTTTGTTATTAATCTAAATATCATAGTTTTTTTTCCTCTGCAGCATCTAGATGCTTTATTAAAACAGATTAAATTTGTTGTGGAGAAACATGTAGAATCAGATGTTCTGGAAGCCTGCAGTAAAACCTATAGCATCTTATGCAGTGAAGAGTATACCATCCAGAACAGAGTTGACATAGCTCGAAGCCAACTGATTGATGAGTTTGTAGATCGATTCAATCATTCTGTGGAAGATCTATTGCAAGAGGTTGGTCTTAAAGTTAATGTGTACATAAAATAATTTTGGCTAATAATTATTCAAGGTAGCTGAGTTTGTAAATTTTTTCCATTTTAAAATAAAATTTAGTAGATTCTCTAATGTTTTCACAGCTTGGCAGCATAATTGCAGTTCATTTTATAAAGATAAGCCTTAGTTACACTTTATTTTTATTTTAAAGAACCTGTTTCATAAAGGGCAGATTTTTTTGTTTTTTTTTCTTTTCAGGAAAATCTTTTTAAGACCAGCTTTTTAAACTCATGTTTTTCATTTTCTATTCCTGGGATCTAATTTGCATTTTAATATTACTGAACTATTATGATGTACTAGTGAATAGAACATCAAAATAACCTGTGCTAATAAAGAATGGCTGCAGCAAGCACCTCCATCTGGTTACTTTTATGATTATTTCTGTGATTCCTGGGTCTTGCTGTCTTCCTTCAATCTATATAAGGCAACCTGGAATTCCCACAGCTTTGTATGTCCTGACAGCCAGGCTCATAGGACTTCTTTTTAATCCCTATAATCAATTTTCCCCTATTTTTAATTTTAACTTTTAATGTTTTCAACTATTTTAAAATTTCCATTGTGATTTTGCAGTTACACATGTAAGTGACAGTAAAGTCTTTGAAATAACCATTAAAATATTTAAAGTAAATATCCTTCCACTCAGCAGTTTCAAGGAATTTATCCTAAGGTATTAATCAGAAAAGGGTACAAAGTCATATTTATGACATTGTTTAAAATGCAAAAATGGTCATCTCTGGGTGTTGGACTTAAACACTTAAACAGGTGTTGTTTATTTTCTGGTATTTTGCTTATTTGTACTTTCTCATTTACCAACAGTGAATTTTTTTTTTGTATAATTTAAAAGAATTTTTCTTTATATGGTATGTATTAATAGATTTTCATGTGAATTTGAGAATGAGTAAATTTATGGTAGTGAGGTGCTTTCTGCTTTCTGTTTATAGGGAGAAGAAGCTGATGATGATGATATTTACAATGTTCTTTCTACATTAAAGCGGTTAACCTCTTTTCACAAGTATGTCGTTTTATTTAAAGTAGATTTAGTGAATATCCTATATTATTTAACATAAAACAAACTGATTGTAATGTTTAACATCTATGTAACAATGGGAAATTTTAGAGAAATATTAAGATGTAAATTTTTTATTATTCAGATTGTCTCAAGATAAATTGAGGTTTTTGTTATTATTTGATTACTTACGGAGTAAGATTTATCTTTCAGCATAGTGAATGTACACTCTACACTGTAAAAACTTGAAAATAATTAGTTTTAATAACAAACTTACGGAGTAAGATTTATCTTTCAGCATAGTGAATGTACACTCTACACTGTAAAAACTTGAAAATAATTAGTTTTAATAACAAATTAGATGGGCTTATTCTGTAAGCTAGTTTTGTAGGTGTAATTTTCAGTTCACATATCTTAGAAAGCTTGCTAAATAAGAATCACAATTTTGACAAAAGCTATAAAAGTTATTTCCATATGCTTTTTTCCCTGAATTGGTCTTGTTTGTTTATTCTTGTGTTCTTACTGTGTAAACAGAACAGTTGGATTTGAGTAAGGAAAAAAGGCTCAGAGCAGTGAAATAGGTATCATTTTCAAATTCTACTTTGCATATCCTTTGTAATGAGACATGCTTATTTTCTCCATAAAGGGAGGAAGTAAAGAACTTTGTTGTGAAAAAGAATGTTTAGGTATAGCTCTTACTTTAATGAATACTTCAGAGTCATTTCAAAAGCAGTGTCTAAAATCTAAGCCCTTTTCTATATACACAAGTACATTTTTGGAATTCCATGAAGAAACAGACTCATATCTGAAAAAATATTTTGACATCTGAAAATATAAGTTGACAATCAGTGTCAGAACTCCTTTTTAAGAAAATATTTTGACACTTGAAAATAGAAGTTGACAGCCAGTAATCATACTGTTTTTAGTAGCAGAGCTCATGAGAATTTACAGTGTCAGTCTTAACTCATTCAAAAGTCCTCAGCCCACATAGACAGCTACACTAAAGTTTTTGAACTGTGCCATATTTCCCTTACCCTGACTTTGTCTTTCGTGTCTTTTGTTATCTCCATATTGTGATGATTACAGATCTGTTTCAAAAATACACATGTATTTATACTTTGAAATTGTAAATGAATTAGTTTAAATATGCTTTAAAATATACTAGAAAGAATGGTAACCTTCACTTGAATATATAAAGTTTTATTATTATTGATTTCTCTTAATGAATTCCTAATATCAGCTTCTACTCTCTTTCTCTACCCACCTCTGTTCTCTTCTCTCCTCTCAGTCCCCTCTTCCATCTCTTTTTCTTTTCTCTCTCTCTCTGTCTTTGTCTCTCCCCCTTTTCTCTTTTTCCTTCTAAGTTTGGAGACTTGAACATTTCCTTATAGAACTTCTACACTTCTACTAGAAAATGAAATTATGTTATTTTTCCCCCAACTGAGCTCAACAAATTTAAACTTTCCTCCACTCTAGAATAAAGTTAATGCATCTTTGTTTATTTTAGCGCTCATGATCTCACAAAATGGGATCTATTTGGTAATTGCTACAGATTATTGAAGACTGGAATTGAACATGGAGCTATGCCAGAACAGGTAGGGGTTTATCATTATTCCTTCCATGCCGTTTTATTTATTTATTTACTTATTTATTTTGGCTGTGCTGGGTCTTAGTTGCAGCTTGCAACTCCATTGCAGGATGCATATGGGATTTAGTTCCCAACCAGGAATCGAACACAGCCCTCCAGCATTGGGAGCACAAAGTCTTACCCACTGGACCGCCAGCAAAGTCCTTCTGTGTCACTTTAGAAAGCTAAGATTTTTCTGAGATCATATAGGATTATCAAAAGCCTTTCATGGAAACATAGTTGACAGTTCTTAAATGCAGCCACCTCCTTTGAGAATTATCACCATAGTGATTGAGTGTTACAGATAGGTATATTTTACCTTCAGATTTGAACACAAAAAAATAGAAAAAATTTGCTATAATGTAGCAGAAGTTTAATATGAACATTTAATTTTGAAGTAAGTATTGTTACTCTTTTAGGAAAAACACCATTAATTACTCTAGAAGCAGTTTCAAAACTTGATCAATTTAATATAGTGAGAATTTCTGATCATGTGTGTTTCAGGCACTGTTCTAGGTATTGATAAGAGTAAGCCTTAGATATGGCTTAGTTTTTGTGGAAGAATCATAGTTAAATAAGTTTAGAGGCTTTTAGCAGATTTTAGACTTTTTTGTCTTCATATGTAAGTCGGAGTGAAAAAGTTTCTCTAGTCTGAAAGAGATTCTGTCAGCTATCATATAGAGAATTAAGAATATAATATTTCTATATGAGAATTAAATTGTTATTAATTAGCAATTATAATTATTGCTAATTAACAGTAACAATCTGTTGTTAAGAAGTAAGAGTTATTTTGTACATTGCAGACACTCATTCATACAGACCAAAATTTTAATGCTATCCCTGTGGTTAGGTACAGATGATGTTTAAGGGTGAGTTCATCCATTCCTGTTTTGGTAATATGGGATGCTTAGATGATACTTCATTATACTAAAGCAATAAGAATGTCAGTAGATGTAACAAAATTATTAATTCACATTAAAACTTAATTGCACAAACAATGCTTTATTATTGCTGTGATTAACTCTTAAGTTGCCTTAATTCATGTCTTTGATCTCTACTTTGTAGGCACTCTTAATAACAAATGTCCCTGATTGTATTAAATGTTTTATTACAGTTTGTGCAAAAATGTTGAATATTTGACCCCTTGTTTGTTCTTCATTTATTGTTGACTCTTCCAACTTTCATCCTTTTTTTATCTCAAACTTTTCAGTAGCCTAAATGCAATTCACTGTTGCTTTAAGCTGTGCTTCAGAGTTGAAGTGATAGAGTGAAGATAATCTTTTTTTGGTCTACTTATTTTCCTCAAGAAGAGAATAAGAATAGCACTTTGCTGTTTTATCTGGAGATTATAACTATATCTAAATTTATTTTTAATTTTCAATACCATCATTTCTTAGTGGTCTTTTTAAAATTTATTTATTTATAATTGAATGATAATTGCTTTATAGTCAGTATCATTTTTTGTTTTAGACCTTTGTTATAGTCTCACAATATTTTTTGGTGATGATGCCAGTTTTCTGTTGTTTATTTGTACTACCTATGCATTATTTACCCCATCTTATTTTAATTTCTTTGAGTAAAAGAACATATTTATGTGACATTTGCTTTAGCTTTGTTAACTTCTTAGACACATTCTTTAAACTTTAATCATGTGTATGCATGATTAAATTGAGTACATCATTACTAGATTATACTCTTATTCATTTTATTTAGCATTTAGCAGCTCTTAGAAACATCTCTTTAGATACCCAGTATTGAAAATCCAAAACATGAATTCAGTCATTTCTTCATAGGACCATGAAAAAGAAAAAGTAGAATTGTTAGTCGCTCAGTTGTGTCCAACTCTTTGCGACCCTGTAACTGTAGCTTGCCAGGCTCTTCTATCCATGAAATTCTGTCCATTCTGTCCATGAAATTCTCCAGGTGAGAATACTGGAGTGTGTAGCCATTGCCATGCAAGCTTACTTTTTTAGATTCCAATTCTGTACCTTTCATTTAGAATCCAAATATATATCAAAAAAAAATATATATATATATATCAAAATATATATCAAAAAACTACCACATTGTATACTATTATTAAGCCTCAGCTATGCTTAATATTTTGAAGATAGATTAAAATTTATTTACCAACTGTTTTGTGGAATGTATTGTCCTTTTATGTTTGACTGTTCATTTTCTATGGTAACCATTTCAATGAGAAGGTTTGCAGTCCCACTGTTTGGGATTAACTGAATTCTTTTTTTCCTTCCTCTTTCCATGATCTCATTTCAGTGCTATTTTAACTATTATAGTGTAATATGTAAAACCAAATTTTATAAAATCTATTTGTTCTTAAAATACACTTTTAACGTTGAATTATAAAAAGTTATAATAGAAACATTAACTTGTTTCCTTTAGTTCATCAGTTGTCTATTTCCCATAGTTGCACACTCACGTTTGCACTTGCTCTCTCCCTCTTTCTCTCTTCTTCCCCATATAATAATAGGCATGTGTAAAAATAAATATTAATACTCTAGAATTTTTCTCCAGCCCTGGATCCAAGTCATAATAATGCATTACATTTTTATAATATCTTTGGTGGTTTTTTTGGTCTCCTTTAAATCTGAGTGGTCATTCAGGCTTGTCTTTTATGACATTTGAAGAGTATGGACCAGTTATTTTATAGAATGTTCTCCATTTAGTTTTGTCTGATCTGCATGTTTAGATTTAGATTATGCATTCTTGGCAGGAATGCTACATAAATGATACTCTGTTTTCAGTGAATCACATCAGGAAACACATGATGGCAGTTTGTTCAATATTGGTAATAATTAATTTTGATCACTTTAGTAAGTGAGGTCTGCCAAGTAACTCCTGTGTAGAGTTGCCATGTTCTTTTTTAATGCGTAAGTAATCTGTGGGAAGATTCCTTAAGACTGTGTATATAATCCTATTTCCTGTCAAACTTTGACATCATAATTTGAGCGTTCATTTATGATTTTGCCTGACTCGTTTATTACTATGATAGTCACAAAATGGTAATTTAAGTGGTGATTTTCTGTCTTTTGTATTTATTTGTTGGCCCTCCACTGTAAGAAAGAGCTTTTCCTTACTCCCAATAGTTATTTACTTATGTATTTGTTCATTAATTTACCTTTTTAAATTTTAAACTTATTTTTAAAAAATTTAGTAACATAATGGACTTATGGTTTCCTGTTTCATTCCTATTCTGTTCATCTGGTTAAAACAGTACTATGGTTGTTTATTTTGGTGCTCAAGTTGTTGTAGATTTAGCCAGATGGAATTTCTTTCCAGCCTGCTCCTGTGTGCTTTAAATATCTTTTTGAGCATTTCCATAGTTTCTGGCTCAAGAATATGTTCCAAGGTCTGTTTAGGCCCTGCCCTATGCTAATGAATTCTTAACCTATGGAAAACATGAAACTTACTGCAACTCCTTGACACAGTAGTCATTAGCTTGTATAGAATGCACATTTCAGAATTTATTGTAATAGTCATACCCTTTTTTTTTTTTTAGTAGAAAAATGAAGGCAAAAAATTTTAAATATTTAAATTCTTCTTATCCTGTTTTGTATTTCTTGTTAGTATATCTGTAAGTTATCTAAAACTCCTCTTAGGCAATATCTAAGAAAAATTAAATATTAAAATTTTGCTTTAATCGTAGTTCCAAGAATTATCTTTCCATATTCTAAAAATTGAAAGCCAATAAAGAAAAATTCATAAATTATTTTGGTAAATATTTGCTATATAACAATAGTGTGATTAAACACATAAAAAAAGAAGTTAATCATGTCAGTAACTTTGGACCTGTCAAGCCATCAGTAATAGAAAATTTTAGTTTTGTGTTTATTATGTGCCATGTACTATTTTAAGTCTTTATATACATACATTTGTTGAAGCCTTCTGACAACCCTATGGAATATACATTGTTCTTCTCATTTTATTGATTATTAAACTGATGCAAATAGACATTAACTTGCCCAAAGTCTCATAACTGCTTCATACCTTCTTAAATCAAGCTTTTAAATTCTTTTCATTGTCTTTTCAAATTTTCTACTGCTAGTTTACTACTACTGTTTATGCCCATGCCTTCTGATGTTTGTCCCAGGTCAAACTCTTATTATTTTACATTTTTATATTTTTTCCAAATTTCTTTCGTATTGTTCTAGTGATAATTATGGGGAGAGATTAGATGCTGGTACCTTATCATTGTGAACTGAAAATCAACACCTTTCTTTCTTTCTTTCTTTTTTTAATTTTGGCTATGTTGAATCTTCATTGCTACACAGGCTTCTGTAGTTGCAGTGAGTGGGAGGGAGCTGCTGTCTAGTTGCCCTGCATGGGCTTTTCATTGCAGTGGATTCTCTTCTTGCAGAGCACAGGCTCTATGAGTTTCTGGAAGGTTTCAGTAGTTGCAGTTCCTGGACTCTTGAGCACAGACTCAATGGTTATGTGCATGGGCTTAGTTGCTCCTGCACAGTGGAATCTTCCTGAAACAGGGATCAAACTTGTCTCCTGCATTGGTGGGTGGATTCTTTACCTACCAGGGTTAGGGAGCCACCAGGGAAGCCCTCAACATATTTCTTTAGACATAACATACTATATAGGGTTAAGTTTAATTTTAGTCAAGTTTTTGCTTATGATTATAAGATGACTTATTATATAAATAATGGGACCTTGTTTTCTCTAGAAGTATATCAATGTGGTCATGCTTTCCTTGAAAGACTACATACTTATTTCATTGACTGGGTATAGAAATGTTTTCACTTACTGACTTCTGACTATTCTTTGGGCATGCCATATCAGAACCTTTTGGAACATCTTCACGACCCTTCCACACACATCTGCTTAATTCTCTGGTCCTTGTTGACCAAAAATGTGTTTGAGTGTCAGGTTCTGGAGGTATAAGGGTATCTTGGAAGCAGTGTTTAACCTCAAGAGACTTTTGATCTTTTTAAAAATTCTACCTCCTTAATATCTCTTCCTGTCATCATTCTTCTAACCCTACTGCCATTTCCTTAGTTTCATCCTTCATATCTTCTCTTGCAGATCATAGCAGTAGCTGCCTATTTTGTCTTAGCAACCTGAGTTTCATCCTCTGTTCAGTCTAGGTTCTATTCCAGTAATTTTCAACTATATGTGTGTGTCAGAAAACGTTATGGAGTTGTGTTTTGTTTAATACTGACATATTTTCAAATACCATTCTGAGAAAAAATTAGTGTGATCCTCTTGCAAGGTTATTTGTCAGTCTCTATCAAAATTTAAAATGGACATACCTTTCATTGAGCATTAGTAGTTTGAGGAATTTAGACTGCAGGTATCTACTTGGACATAGGTACAGAGATATTCATTGCAAAATTACTTATAAAAATTTAAAACTTAAAATAATTTTAAATGTCCAGCAACAGAAAACAAAACAGAAGGACTGTTTTGATTCTGTATAATACTGTGTAGTCATAATTAAAAGAGTGCGGTTGATATTATTTCTTCTATAATATTCTCTGGGAGAAGAAATTTTATGAAAAAGGCAAGGAACAGAACAATGTAAGTTTAAAAGGATGATAATATTTATATATACATGTACCTTTTGCTTGACAGACTATTTCTGGAATGATACATAAGAAATTAACAGTGACTTTAACAGTGGCTTTCTCAGTGGAAAACTAGAGATTTGTAGTGGTCAAAAAACTTAATTTTAAGCGGGTAGGTAATTTAGGAGTTTGAGATTAACATATACACAGTACTATGTGTAAAACAGATAACCAACAAGGACCTTCCGTGTAGCACAGGGAACTGTACTCAGTATTTCATAATAACCTATAGGGAAAAGAATCTGAAAAATCTGTGTGTACACACACACACACACACACACACACAGGTATGTATTACTGAATCACTTTGCTATATACCTGAAACTAACACAACTTTGTAAATCAACTATACTGCAATAAAAATAAAAACAAAATTATATTGTTGTAAATTTTGCCATTATACTTACTGCTTTTTAAGTTTAAAAACCAGGTGTTTAAGACTAGTAGGGTAAAGGCATGGGGAGGGGCAAGATAAGGGTATGGAACTGATACAAACTATAATGTATAAAAGCCAGTTGTTTAATAATAAACACTGGCAAATGAAACTTTAGAAATATGTGCCATTTGCAATAGCACCAAAAGACGTGAAATACTTAGGTATAAATCCAACAAAATATGTGCAGGATATGTATACTGAAAACTATAAAACACTAATGATAGAAATCAAAGATTTTAATGAATGAAGATATATCAAGTTTGTGAATTAGAAAGCTCTGTGTTGTTTAAATGTCAGTTTTCCCCAAACTGATCTTAGATTCCAATTCCAGTTAAAATCTCAGCAAAATTTTTTTGTAGAAAGTGACAACTTGATACTAAAATTTATATGGGAAGGAAATAAAATAACCAAAAGAATGTTTCAAAAATGAATGAAGAAGATTCACTCTACTTGATTTCAAGACTATAAAAGTGTTAGTGTGACACTGAAGAGAGGATGCTGCTGCTGCTAAGTCGCTTCCGTTGTGTCCAACTCTGCGCGACCCCATAGACATAAATAAATCAAAGGAACAGTATAGAGAATCCAGAGATAGACTCACACATATATGGTCAATTGATTTTTGAAAAAGGTGTCAAAGCAGTTCTTTGGAGAAAGGATGATCTTTTCAAAAGTGGTGCTGAAATGGCTGGATATCCATATGCCAAAAAAAAAAAAAAGAAGAACCTCAGTTCATTTACTTAATTCAAAATAGACCATAGACCTAGAACGTGCAAGCTTCAGTAGCTGTGGTTCCTGGGCTCTGGAGCTCTGGCTCAACAGTTAAGTGCAAGGGCTTAGTTACCCCTCTGCATGTGCAATCTTCCTGAAACAGGGATCAAACTTGTGTTTTCTGCATTGGCAGGCGGATTCTTTACTACTGAGCCATTTTATTGTTTGAATATTTCACTTGAGTTTTTCAGTCTTAAAATTAAAAATTTTATAACACTATAATTTGCTTCCATGTTTGTGCTTTTCTTGCATTTACTCAAAAATATTACTGTAAACTCTACTCTTTGCCACATTGATTCTTACTCATTGTTATACAGTAAAGCTGACTTGTCTTCCTTCCTATGTGAAGAATTTTAACATATGTATAGATTCATGTGGTTACTACCAAAATCAGGATGCAGAACAGTTTCATCATCCCCAAAACTTCATATTATCCCTTCATAGTCATATGTTTGCACCACCGACATACAGCTGCTGGAAATCACTCATCTGTTTTGCATCACTATAGTTTTGTCTTTCTGAGATTTCCAAATAAATGAAATTTTATAGTATAAACCCTGAGCATAATGCCTATGAGATTAATCCAGGGTATTGTGTGAGTCAGTAGTTGGGTTTTTTTACTGCTCATTGTTAGTCCATTGTGTTTATATTTATGTTGGTGAAAAAGTAATTGTGGTTTCAAGCCATAAATTTTAAATCGTTATAGGTAGGCTCAAACAAGTCTTTATTATTCAAAATAGAGACCACTACAGTCAACACATTTTTGCCAATGAGAAATAAATTTGTTTATTCCTGTAGCATAAAAAATCCATGCTTCACGGTTTCAAGAACTCTTGGAAAGCATTTTCTGCCTCCTGCTGGTTGTGGAAGCATTTTCCTTGGAAAATGTTTCAGAGATGCTTGAAGAAGTGGTAGTCCGTTACCTAGAGGTCAGGTGAATATGGAGAATGAGGCAAAACAGCATAGCCCAATTAGTTCAACTTTTGAAGCATTGATTGTGTGACATGTGGTCAGATATTGTCATGGAAAAGAATTGGGCCCATTCTGTTGACCAGTGCCAGTTGCAATTCTTGCAGTTTTCGGTGCATCTCATTGATTGACTGAGCATGCTTCTCAGATGTAATGGTATCGCTGGGATTCAGAGAACTGTAGTGGATCAGACTAGTAGCAGACCACCAAAGAGTGACCATGACCCCCTTTTGGTGCAAATTTGGCTTTGGGAAGTGCTTTGGGGCTTCTTCTTGGTCCAACCAATGAGCTGGCTATTGCCAGTTGTCATATAAAATCCACTTTTCGTCACACATCACAATCCAATAAAGAAATGGTTTATTGTTGTTGCATAAAATAAGAGAAGACAACACTTCAAAGCAACGATTTTTTTAATTTATAGTCAGCTTATAAGGCACCCATTTATGGAGCTTTTTAACCTTTCCAATTTGCTTCAGATGCCAAACGACCATAGAATGGTTGATGTTGAGTTCTTGGGCAACTTCTCATGTAGTTGTAAGAGGATCAGCTTCAGCGATCCTCTGAATTGGTCGTTGTCAACTTCCAATGGCCGGCCACTGCGCTTCTCATCCTCAAGGCTCTTCTCTCCTTTGCAAAACTTCTTGAACCACCACATGCTGTATGTTCATTAGCAGTTCCTCAGCCACATGCGTTGTAGGCGTTGCAAGTTGTCTTTGCTGCTTTACAACACATTTTGAACTCAAATAAAAAAATTGAATTTGCCTTTTGGGTAACATAATTTCCCTAGTCAAAAATAAACAGCAAGTAATGTCTTTAGCAAAAAAACAGAAAGCAATAAATGTGCATTAAAATGGTGTGCAACATAACTACATTTATTTAAGAATATATTCCAGTATCAAATGGCAAAGTTCAGCAGTGCAAAACTGCAGTTACTTTTGCACCAACCTATGTATCACTGTTTTTAGTTGTTCAGTTGAAAATATTTGGGTTGTTTTCAAGTTTTGGCTATCACAATAAAAAGCACTGTAAATATTTGTGTAGTCTTTTATTTGAACATAAATTTTCATTTCTCTAAAGTAAATTCGCAGGAGTGTAATTGCAGGGTCTTATGGTAAGTATATGTTTAACTTTATTAGAAACTGCCAAACCATTTTCCAGAGTAATTGTACCATTCTATATTTCTGCCAGTAATGTATGAAAGTTCCAGTTGTTCTAAATTCTCATCAGCACTTCATATCATCAGCAATTTTTACTCTAGCCATCTGAGTAGATATGTATTGGTGTTTCACTGTGTTTTTTAATGTATGTTTTCTTAATGCTAATGATGTTGAACGTGTTTACATGTACTTATTTGCCAGCCTTATATCCATTTTGATGAAACCATGTTGGTTATTAACTTTTACCTTAAAGGCTCTTTTTATTCATGTTAACCAAGTCTAAATATGATAAATAAAAAAGACCAGTTTGGGATATTAGAAGCAGACTAGTATTAAGTTCAGTTCATTCTTTTGTCATGAACTTGTCCACTAAAAAATATTTGATCATCCTTCCCCTTAAAATGTCTTACAAACAGAAAAAAAGTAAGAGTCTTAATTTATCCCAATGGATTTTCAGAATTTTATTACTTTGCCAGGCAAAGGGGGAACATAGTAGGCTAGCGCCTCAAGAACTGTGCCCCCAGGTTTTCAGGATTTTAAACATGTCCTGTATATGTAGATGATATATATCTACACATGCATATATATTACATAAACATTTTTCCCATTCTTAGTGTAATAATCATTTTTTCCTATTATTAGTCTCTTGTCAGATTTTATTTTCCAGGCAAATTCAGTTTTTTCAAAACTTTAAACTTTCTAATTTTTATGTTGGTTAGGGTAATACTAGCTGCTGTAATAGAGTAATCTTAGTATCTCAGTGGCTTAACACAATAGAAAGTAATTTCTCACTTACATAACCATAAAGCACAGTTACAGGAAGTAGGTGTTACTGTACAGCCAAGTCATTCAGAGACCCATGATCTCCAGGATTGTTGGTATCCTGCTGACAGATAAGGGAGGAAAGGATGAAGAAAGCAGTCCTGCTTCTTAACTAATTTTTGCCCGGAAATGTGCAGTATACATTACTGTGTCCTTTCGGGAACATCATTACCTTGTGCAAAAATAAGGTCAGAAGAGTAGGGTTGGAAGAAATTCTTAGTCATGAGACTAATACTTGGTATTACTCAGTTCATTTCAGTTCAGTTCAGTTGCTCAGTCATGTCTGACTCTTTGCAACCCCATGGACCGCAGAACACCAGGCCTCCCTTGATCACCAACTCCCGGAGTTTACCCAAACTCATGTCCATTGAGTTGGTGATGCCATCCAACCAACTCATCCTCTGTCGTCCCCTTCTCTTTCTGCCTTCAATTTTTCCCAGCATCAGGGTCTTTTCAAATGAGTCAGTTCTTCACATCAGGTGGCCAAAGTATTCGAGTTTCAGCTTCATCATCAGTCCTTTCAGTGAACACTCAGGACTGATCTCCTTTAGGATGGTTGGATCTCCTTGCAGTCCAAGGGACTCTCAAGAGTCTTCTCCAACACCACAGTTCTAAAGCATCAATTCTTCAGCGTTCAGCCTTCTTTATAGTCCAGCTCTCACATTCATACATGACTACTGGAAAAACCATAGCCTTGACTAAATGGACCTTTGTTGGCAAAGGTCTCTGCTTTTTAATATGCTGTCTAGGTTGGTCATAACTTTCCTTCCAAGGAGTAAGTGTCTTTTGATTTCATGGCTGCAGTCACCATATGCAGTGATTTTGGAGCCCAAAAAAATAAAGTCAGCCATTGTTTGCACTGTTTCCCCATCTATTTGGTGTTATTAAAAGATCCTTTCCAGAGTCAGAGCAGTGTTAGTCAAGAAAAGGCAGAAGGACTGTCCTGCTTCTAGGTTAGAATTATCTTGAAGCTTTTTCAGTTTTTAATTGCTTGTCTTTCTTGTTTTACCTGTACTACAAAAAGTTGAAGTTGCTAAATAAAAATGACTTTCAGATTTAGGATAACATTGCTAGTATGGGAGATAAAAATCAATATGATTGATGTAAAGCCTGGAAGAAAGTTCTGAATTTTCTTTTGAAGTGTAATCAACTATATTGTTACATAATTATAACTATGAGAAAGCAAAATATTTCCCAATCAATGAGCTTTTTATTTTAAAATAATACTGTGGAGCTCTTCTGAAGTAACCATATGATGAATACCATTGTATTGAAAATTAAAATGGGGATGCTGTATTGGGAATAGGTATTGAAGTGACCTGTTTCTCTCTTCTAAGAAACTTGTGCACAACTTTGAAATACATTTTGAGTAATTCCTAGTATCTAGGTCATAGAAATGTAGAATGAAAAGAAATGATATTTGTAATGATAGGATAGATATAACCAAAATTAAGCAGATCTTCAACAATACTTTTTTCCATATCTTAATTTCCCATTGATTAATGTTCTTTGTATATCACTTTTCTAGTAATCTAACAATACAGATAGTTTCAAATTCAAGAAAAAGCTTTAAATCACACAAACCACTTCAATACTTTTTTTATAAGGTAGAAATTATCAGAAGGTGTCTCAGGACCAGAAGTGTACCATATTGAGTATCTTCTAAGTGTAGTAAGAGGATTTCTTGAGCATTAATGTTCTTAAGTTGACGGTGTTTCAGTTAAGTCTTGTTTCTGACATTCTGACATAAATCAGGCATTTAATTATCATGTTTAATAAAACCTTGACATCTCATTAGTATTGTATGAAAAGCAGCACCACTCATCCTTCTAATTCTGATGAGTTATTTTCAGAGCTGAGAAGATGCACTAGATCTGAAACCTGAAATTTTTAAAGTAAAACCAATCAAATTTCTACTTCCTGAAGCATTCCACTTAATGATTTCTCTTTTGATTTATCTTATACATATATTCATTCTTATGATTTTTAGTCTATCTAGAGGGGAAAATAATAGAGACACTATAATAATGGAGCATCATGTCTGATAGGCTTTATTGCAGTAGAGATGTATCATGTATTGAAACAAAAATGTTAATAAAAGCCCTATCCAAAATGAAATTTTCTTTTTTATTATGATTCTTAATTCTTATTTTCCTAAATTCTACTGTTTCCCTTGGTGAAATATATGGATAAATATCTTACAGAATAGGGGTTTATTCCTAATAAAAAATGAAAAGGTGCTCATCTCCATTGATTATTAGAAAAATATAAATTAATATGACATTAAGATACTACTCATACATAAAATAAAGTCACCAAATGTAAAACATGTGATGATATCAAATGTAGATAAAAACATGGAGCCACAAGAACTGTCAAAGAATATTAGATATAGCCACTTTGTCAAAAATTTGGTACTGCAATCCTGTTCTCAGAGCAGAGATTCTCAAAATGTGGTCCAGGGAGCCTGGGAGATTTCCAAGGCAGTCTCATAAGGTCAAACTATTTTCATAAAAGAGAAAGATGTCATTTGCTTTCTCACACAAGTGCAAATTGAAGTATTTGGTGTTGTATCAAAGAATATCCACATTTATCTACAAACACTATAATCTGTGACAGTATTTTCTTCATATACTTCAGTCATTAAGTTTTATATATGTTTATGCACATTTCTGTGTGTTATATTTCATATTAAAAACTCTTTAAACACATTAAGTAATCATTAAGTGTAACATTTGGATAAAACAATTTCTTCAATCTCTTCTTAAAAATTTGACTGTGTAAAGTATTCATGACATTGCATTTTTGCTTAGAGCATAGTGTATTCGGGTTCATATTTGTTGAGATACATTATATCTATATTCTTTAGATTGATTGGTTTGTCTTTTTTAACTAAATATTATTTTGTGCATTCTTATTAATTCAACTATTTGCACTTGAAACTTTATTGTAAGATAAAAACTATGATAAATATTGTTCTCTTAATATTGTACAAACGTAAATTATGTCTCATTTGTTTGAATTTTTTATTTGATACAGATAGTCGTACAGGCACTGCAGTGTTCCCATTACTCGATTCTTTGGCAGTTGGTGAAAATTACTGATGGTTCTCCTTCCAAAGTAAGTAAGAGTTTCTGTAGGCAGAAGGATTATTACTAAAGCAAAATAATCTTGCTTAACTCATTATATTATTTTTATTATTATAATTTTAATAAAATATATAATTATTGTTATCAATTCTTGTTTTATCCTAAACATTTATTTATATATATTTTTTTACATCTTTGAAAGATAAAACAGTTTTTCAAGCAATAGCTTCAGAGTTGTATGTGTACATAAAGTTTAAATTCTTTTAAGAAATAACTGTACTTGAAACCACAAGAGCTTTGATAGGTGACATGCTGTAAGAAAGAGAATAATATTGAAAGACAATAGTGTGTAGGTTTCAGTTCTGGCATTATGGCACCTTGGGGCCCAAACTAAACAGCACTTTTGTTTCTGAACATTTTAAATCATTGGATAAAAATTTTTTAAAAATTTTAATTTACCCATGACCATGCAGAACAAAGGGAAAATACAAACCGAAAGTTAAGTGAAACTCAGATCCAAGAAAGTCAAGCAGAGTACTAACACCTACTTACCTTGAGGATATTTTCTAATCTAGACAATTCCCAAAGCCCTCCTGAAGAGGAATGTCTAATAGGTAGCGTGTCCCTTAATAAAGTTGGGATCTAAAGAGAGCTACTCCCAACATAAGGGTAAATTAGAAATAAACTCATACCAGTTCCATTCATGAGGGAATAAATAAGATTTGGATTTAAAATGTTCTATAATGGTAGTATCCCCAAGCACCTAAAAGAATCAAATATAAATCCTTTCTGAAGTAAGTTGCCTCAGAGAGTTTTCCAGAGTTTTAAGAAAAATTAGCTCATATTAAAAAACCAACTTTACTAAAAAGAAGACTAGAAACCATGAAGAGATTCAGACTAAAAATATTTTATACATTGAAATTATCTGACATAAATACAAAATGAATATATTTCAATTGTTTTATGAAATCAAAGGGGCTTGAACATAATGCACAAAGAGCAAACACTTGATAAAGAACCAAATAAAGAGACTATGATGTTTACATATCCTCAGCTTAACAAAACAGAAGCTATTCAACCAGTAACAGTGTTCATAATACATTTCCATATAGAACCAACTGCTTGATACAGAGTATTCCTTTCTTGGAGAAAGAATTTTTTTTCTTTTTGTCTTTTCCATTGAATGATTGGAGGATTTCTTTGCCTTTGGAAGTAATTGGGGATTTTGTTCATTTTTTGTTAGAAGGGGGTTGATATATTTGTAGTCTTCTTGGTTTTTTTCTATTTTATTAAAAGTTTTAGTCTTGAAAAGCAAAAATCAAGGTTAATCTTCTTTTATTGGAAACAAAAACCACTTTAAAACTATATAACATTTTCATGTTTTTTGAAATATTCTTAAAGATTAAAGGAGAGTGTATATATGTAAGTTAAAATTTGAAAGCAAGAGTTTATATGTTATGCATAATTAGTCTATTTGAATTTTTCACTTAATTTGACTTTTTTTTAAAATGCCTACTAGTTCAGTTTATTTTTTTTTTCATTTATTTTTATCAGTTGGAGGCTAATTACTTTACAATATTGTAGTGGTTTTTGTCATACATTGACATGAATCAGCCATGGATTTACATGTGTTCCCCATCCCGCCCCCCGCCTCCTGCCTCCCTCTCCATCCCATCCCTCTGGGTCTTCCCAGTGCACCAGCCCTGAGCACTTGTCTCATGCATCCAACCTGGACTGGTGATCTGTTTCACATCGCCCTAATTCCAAAACCAGACAAAGATGCCACAAAAAAAGGAAAACTACAGGCCAGTATCACTGATGAACATAGACGCAAAAATCCTTAACAAAATTCTAGCAAACAGAATCCAACAACATATTAAAAAGATCATACATATCATGACCAAGTGGACTTTATCCCAGGAATGCAAGGATTCTTTAATATCCACAAATCAATCAGTGTAATACACCACTTAGCAAATTGAAAGATAAAAACCATATGATTATCTCAATAGATGCAGAAAAAGCCTTTGACAAAATTCAACATCCATTTATGATAAAAACTCTCCAGAAAGCAGGAATAGAAGGAACATACCTCAACATAATAAAAGCTATATATGACAAAGCCACAGCAAACATTATCCTCAGTGGTGAATAATTGAAAGCATTTCCCCTGCGTTTGGAGGCTTCTTTGAGCTCGCAGAGTAGACATCATGAGCAAAGCACACCCTCCCGAGTTGAAGAAATTTATGGACAAGAAGTTATCATTGAAATTAAATGGTGGCAGGCATGTCCAAGGAATATTGCGGGGATTTGATCCCTTTATGAATCTTGTGATAGATGAATGTGTGGAGATGGCAACTAGTGGGCAACAGAACAATATTGGAATGGTGGTAATACGAGGAAATAGTATCATCATGCTAGAAGCCTTGTAACAAATATGAACAACATCTTTGTTCATCAGAGAAATCAACTGCTTCCGTGTGTCCCCTTCTCCACATTTTACTACCAGAAAAATTGGGTTGTGTACATTTTCTTATTTGAACTTTTTTGTTAAATAAACTTTTGTATGGCCAAAAAAAAAAAAAAAGAAAGCATTTCCCCTAAAGGGTGCCTACTCTCACCACTACTCTTCAACATAGTTTTGGAAGTTTTGGCCACAGCAGTCAGAGCAGGAACAGAAATAAAAGGAATCCAGATAGGAAAAGAAGAAGTGAAACTCTCACTGTTTGCAGATGACATCATCCTCTACATAGAAAACCCTAAAGACTCTACCAGAAAATTACTAGAGCTAATCAATGAATGTAGTAGAGTTACAGGATATAAAATTAACACACAGAAATCCTTTGCATTCATATACACTAAAAATGAGAAAACAGAAAGAGAAATTAAGGAAACAATACCATTCACCATTGCAACAAAAAGAATAAAATACTTAGGAGTATATCTACCTAAAGAAACAAAAGACCTATACATAGAAAACTATAAAACACTGATGAAAGAAATCAAAGAGGACACAAATAGATGGGGAAATATAACGTGTTCCTGGATTATCTGACTTTTATAATCTATTTTTCCACTGAGATCATTTTGATTGAGTTATTTTTATTTTAACTGAATGTTGATAACTGCATTTTAGTAAATTTGGAATATATGCTAGCCTAAAACTTTAGCATAATTAGTGCTTATTTACTTCATTTAATTTAAATTTTGTCCCTTTACAATTAAATTCCATAATTAGAGTAAGAATCTATTGTTGGACCTCTTTCTTTGAATATTTTGTTTTTTAACCCCAGCCAGAGATCAAACCCATGCCCCTCTGCATTGGAAGCACAGAATTTTAACCACTGGACCACCAGGGAAGTCCAGAATATTTTGTTTTTTTAAATCCTGTTGCAGCAGAGCTATTTTGAGATTCTTTGCTTTTCTGTTTAACTTTCATCTGATATATTCTCCTAATGAAAATAGCTTCCTTTTTGTCTTTAGTCATTATACTGATTTAGTTTTTGTCATTGCCACAATGGCAATGCAGATTTTGTAGCCAACACTGGTTTTCTTTATTCCAGAAACAGTGCCCTAGCATCTTTTAGATGCTTTAGTGTTCATTGATTTCCATTTTGATTTTGTGTGCATTTATATCACATGTGAAATTCTCCTTGCTTAGCTGTATCTCAGGAAGTTTCTTCTCACTTTGAAGTTGTTGGTAATTTTTGGAAACCAAAGTATATTTAGTAATCATGTATTGGTTGTGTCTGTAGTTTAAAAGTGATTCGCTCAAAGTGATAACCTTGTAAAACATGAATCTTTAGGATACACACAAACTTGAAAAATTAATCTTCCGTTGCTAATATTTTTTATTTTAAATAGTTATTTTAATGATTCTTATTTATAATAATTACAAGATCAGGAATTGTCAAACTTTCTAATTCACCATATGATATAGGATATCTTTGAAAATATATGAATCACATACATAAGCTTTGTATACATGAATCTATATTAGTAACATCCCACTTGATAACATATCAAATTCCTAAGTATAGACTCAGCCACATCATAAAGTAATGAAAATAACCTTAAGTCAAGTCACTTAAATAATTTTAAAATAAATAATTTATATCAAAGCATTTTATCAGTTGTAAAGGGCTTTCCATATTCTAGTAACAGCTGAAAAATCACTTATCTGTGTCTCAGGTTACTTTGTTATGAAGTTTATAGTTGTGTGTCGCCAATCTTTTTTAGCTCTAGAATTCTACAACCTACGCTAAAGTTAAAAACTGCTATACTAAAGATGTTTGGATAAATATACAAGAATGTTAACAGTGATTACCGCTGGGGAGTAGAAATTCTTTGGGGGCAGGCATAAGGAGAGAAATTTACTTTTCCATTTATACCTTTTGATACTTTTTGAGGGATTGTTTTTGTTGTTGATATTTAAAGTAAATATTAATGTCTTAAAAATTAATTTTTAAAAACTACTACTATGGAAATTTTTTGATTCTCCATCTTCTAATCTTAAGTTTTGGTTTATCACAAATAACTCACTGAGTTGTTGGACTTAGATGAATACTAAAAAAGTACATAGTATGTTCTGTGTCTTACTTGCTGTTACAGCATTCTTCTGTTGTTTATAAATATAATATTAAAGCTATAAAGGAATTTGAAAATAATTTGATGAAACCTATAAGGGGACATTGTTATTTTTACTTTGTTTATATTTTACATGTTATTAATCATTTTAATATAAATGTTCTAATTTAATTAAATCTGCTTAATAATCTTGTAGAGTGGATATTATAATCCCATTTTTACAGAAAAGGAACCTAATACTTAACAAAAATTGAGAGTTGTCTAAAATCACACTTACAGTACAAGTCTCTTTGAATTTCAACATACTGTCTTTCTGTTACTACTCCTTAAAATTTTGTATTATTAAGCTTTTAATACAACTACTTTTTATGGAGTTTTGTTGTAGTCGGTTTATTTAAAAACAAATTTTCTAAGGACACATTGGTTGATTCCACACTGAACAATATCAGTTGTCAGTTGTATATTGAAAAAGTATGACACATGGCAGTTTTCTGTGGTCATTCTGTATCCTTCAAGGTATTTAAATGAGAAGTTACCATGATTTTTAAATGGCTCAGTTTGTAATGTCAGTGGCTTAGCTAAAGTATTTGGAAAACTTTGCTAATGATGCACCTGAAATTCTCTGTCCATTTTTTCCCTTTTAATTTGTTTCCTGAAATTTAAACATAATACAGCAAACCCTTTGGGTCTATATATTTAACATTTGTAAAATTGATTTTGTAGAGGTAACATGAAAGTCTTACTACATGAATTAATTTTGGTTTTTTTATTGTTGAATAACTTAATATAGAATGAGCCATTTATTTAGTGAGGAACTGGCCGCCTGACTGCTGTTTTTCTCTGCTCATTTTTGTTATATTTGTAGAAATTCATTTAAACCTCTGAAAAGGTCACTCATATTTCTAATTAACAAATTATGCATGTTTGGTTTTGGTGTAAAAATACAAGGTAGAATGGTTTTCATAAATTTGAGCTTTCTTACTTATGTGTTCATTATAAAAACTATATACATAAAATGAAATTTCCAAATCTTACTACCTGTTAATATTTTGATGTATTTTCTTTCAGTACTTTTTCTTACATACTTTTCAGTCTTATTAAGATTATGATGTATTTATAATTTTTGTCTCTTCAATTAACATATTCTTCATGTATTGAATGTTTATAGATAATATTTTAACATTTGCATGATAGTACATAGTGTAGCTTATTTATTTTACTGCTTTCTTGGATATTTAGATTGTTTACACATTTTAAGTAATAAAATTAATTCTGTGATGGACATTCTGGTGCAAAAGCTTGTTCTGTGTTTTGCATTTTTTCATCTTACATTCTTGGAAATGGAATTGCTTGGTCAAAGATTGTACATACTTTTAAGGCTTAATTTCACATTGCCAAATTGCTCTTTAGAAAGTACTTTCTAAAATTTACTTTTCTTCTTTCTGTTGTCATGAACACTGTCATTTGAGGGATTATGAATGGTAGTTATATTTGAAGTTTAAATTCAAATTATAACTTTAACAGTGAACAGTATTCTATAACATGAAGTTATATGAGAAGATTGTGTCAAAAACAGGATTAGATCTTTATTTGAAGTGGAAGTCCACTGGGTTTCACCAATGGGTATTTCCTCTGTTCCCCTAATTTCCAGAGTTGAAGCTCTTTGGCAATCTCACAGGTCATGCTCAGTATACTTTGCTCCGGTGCCCCCTAGTGCTGGTCCTGTAGAAGCAGCCTTCAGTTTCTCTTCTCTGTAGCAGAAAACACACTTCTTCCTTCAGCTCCTTCTGGACATACACAGAGACATTTAAAGAGCCAGGTAAATAACAGTTAGGGCTGAACTAATGCCCCTATTTCCTTTTTTGACCTGGGGATCTAGAATTTATCCTCAATTTTTTTTTCCTCCCAAGAGGAGCTGTCCTACTCTCTATAGTCTTAAATTTGTAGTACTCTCTGCCTTAACCCTGCATGTTTCTATTCTAGACAGCAGTAGGAATGGCCTAGGGGAAACATCCATGTATTCTGGACCCAGGCTTTATCCTTAAGTCTTCAAATTAAGGAAAATCTACATCCCTCAGGGAGCTACAAGTCAAATTATTACTGAGAAGTATAGCATGTTTATTACAAAATTTGTTCTTCCATTACACTCTTGACTGAAGGTTCTCCTCTGCAAATTTCAACTTGTTTACCTCCAAACAGTTAGGGTAAAGATGGGACTGATGGTGGCCAAGCCCCCTGAGGAGAAATGTTTAACCTTGCTGTGTATAAAAATCCACAGTCTGCTTTCTAGACCTCTTCCTCTCCCCTTCCAAGTCCTATAGAGTATTAATGTCTGTGAACAAGAAAGAGATATCTCACTCAGGTCCTTGCCCCCATACTCTTATAACAAAATACAGATAATACACCTTAGTCTGCAGAGTTCCCTGCTTTGAAGGGGAAGGGAATGAGGCCAATAGCTGGCAACAGTAGCTATCCTTCTAGGAATAAAGTATACAACCATTTTGCTTCATTCTTTTCTAAATCTCCCCTCCCTTACCTTTTTATTTCTTGAGAAGTCTATCCTCAATAACTGTCTACTTGGTTTTAGTTTTAAGCCTTTCCTTTTGACTTGTCCATGACTTCAGAGTGATTTTTTGATAGATTTGTTTCTATTAATATTGTGTCCAGTCTCAAGTACCTGATTGGCTGGTCTAGGAAAGAAACAGGACTTGTTTTATATTCACTTCTTTTTCAGCTCCTGGAGGGTTTTTTTTTTTAATCTGGAATACATAAGTAGATGGCTGTTTATACTAAACTCTCAACTTGTCCAAAATTTTATCCAGCTCTAACATTCTAAAAATTTCTGGAAATCAGAAGTAAATATGTTCAACTTAGAGGGGAATGTACAATTCATGATTCCAACATCTTATTAAGAATTCCATGCTGTGTTTGCATCCCTGTTCCTGGGCCTCTGCTTTTTGGTGCTTGCTTTCTGGTAAGGAATGCCTTCTCACCCCTTGAAGGACAGCATAAGGCTTCTTCAACTTCACTAGCCTGTCCATTTGGATGCTGTTTTTACTTGCACAGGGACAGTGGTATTTAAAGTACCACTTTATAAATACCCTTAACTCCTAATTTATTTAATACCTCAGGATCTAAGCAGTGAGCCAGGACTGAGAAGATCTATTCTAAATAACCATTATTATAATGTAAAAATGTGTTTTAACTGAGTTTATTAGAGGCTGAAAGCAATGTTAACAATATTTAATGCTGTGTGGTTTGGCCAGATATTTTTTAAAAAGAATATTTAAACAAAATCATAACACTTCCCACTCTTCAGTACAGAAATTAGAGATCTTTCTCCACCAAAATTAATGATAAAGGAGGTTTACTTTCCTGTCAGGCCATTTATTTTAATAAAAGAATGTAAGTATTTTATATTATTTAATATTCCCTAGTGATAAAATAATCACTTTTCCTTTCTGCAGTAGGTTTTTTGTTTTGAAAATGTTTTTTCCAGTGGCCATTCTGTAATTTCTAGGTATTTGTTTAAATGATTTCTTCTTGCCGACCCAATTTATATATATATAAGAAACTTTCAGTTTATAAATAGGATATCTTTCCAGCATTTTTTGTGTTGAAACATGGCCTTTGGAGTTAAATCGAGTTTGAAGTTTGGCTCCATTTCTTACCACCTGTGACAAAGATATACAAATTACTTCGCATTTGAACTTTAGTTTCCTAATAAGTGATATTCAATCCTAGATAGGGTTGTTGGGAAGATTAAATTAAAAGAAATGATTTTCAGCAATAACTGTTGCTTTGATAGCATTAAATTGCAGTCCTAGCCTGTGCTTTCCTAATCTTCTCCCCTGCCAAAACCAAAAATTAATGCTAAATGAACTGTTATATAAAGTTATGGAAGTACGTAAACATGGTCAGTGTCTAGTGTAGGTCTGGAATATAGCATGGTAGATTTTGTCCTCCATCTGTATTTTGAATAATTTGAGAATTCACATCTCTCGCTTTGCTCCTAACAGTCACTGCTTTCCCCCTGTCCCTCTGACTCCTCCTTTAGCTTCCTGCATCTTTGTACACCACAGAAAAGAGAAATCAGAAGATGTTTTGGAACTACAGTAGGCAGCTTAAGGGTTCCTAGATCAAGTGGATTACCCTTGAGGCAATGGCAGGAGTCAGCAGGTGGGGATTCATATCACCAAGAAAAACAACACTGAAAACTAGGTATTACATTTGGGGTTTTAAAGTCTACTATTTCACTGTATATTCACAAAAGTGGCACACTCTCCTTACTCCAGAAGAGAAGCGAGTAGCAGTCACTTTTGCATGAGAGCAGGGTCAAAGAGATTCTGTAGGGTTTACCCTACAGCATGGTGAGGCTTTTTGCCTCTTGCCCACTGATGTGTCCCAAGTGAATGAATTACCTAGTTATTAAATATGTTTCTGTCATATTTACTATGGATATGAGTTAGTTGAGCTGAAAAATAATTTAATGAACCTTATGTTAGTAATTATGCTAAGTACATAAAAGTATAATGCAGTTTATATGTCCAAAGAGCTTTGTAGCCCAATACAAACCAGACAGACTTTAGCCCATGGGGCAAATCTGACTAGACACCTGTTTTTGTAAGGAATGTTTTAATGGAACGCAACAATGCTCATTCATTTATGTGCTGCTCTCTTGCTCCAAAGGCAAAGTTAAGTAGTTGTAACAGACATTATGACCTACAAACCCTAAAATATTTACTATCTGACCCTTTACCCAAAAGGTTTGCCAGTACCTGGCCTAGTTGAGTAACCCCTTGGTCTTGTTTTTAACTAGCTTAGTTTTGTGCCCCATTTTTTAATCACAAAAAATGTTTCACTAAATTCTTAAGAGGCTTTATTCTCATATTCTAAGATCTTTGGCCTGATCTAGGTCCTTATTTCACAACTTCTCATGTTTTACTTCTGTATACTCTGAAAATTTACAATTGTCAGATAATGTTGAACTAGTTTTAGATATTTATTGCTAGTTTTTCCATGGCTTCAGTTTCTATGATTATCTAAATGGTATTTCATAGTTGTGGATAAAAGGATAGCCAAATGTAGTCTTCCTCTAGACACATAAAATTATGATGCAAAAATGAAAGGAAATCACCCATTTAAGTCTGCCTATCTGGGTCTTCCAGGGAGTTCAGTGAATAAGACTTCGCCTCCCAATACAGGGGGTACAGGTTTGATCCATGGTCAGGGAATTAAGATCCCACATCCCCTGTGGTATGACCCCCCCAAAAAAATCTGTCAATATCTGCATGTTTTGTGTGTTTAAGAATTAAACCCTTATCTTTCCTCACTGACTATAATCATATTGAGATACTTGGCTCTTAAAGAACAATCTGCATTTTTTCTTCCCAAGATGTTAGAGTAAGTCAAGTTTGAGCCTTTGTACCTTTGAGAAAATTTATAATGTAGTTTGTATGATAAATTCACCATTTTAATTCTGCCAGCCTTATTTGGGGCTCTTCTTTGTTGAGATTTTGCTGAGTAGGGTATATTTTCAAAACATCATGTTAGTTCATTAAGAGAAATTTCTTTTATTTTGACAACAGATCACTGAAAAACTGAAGCTCTTTTAGCCCTTTCACATTTGAGCATATTGGGTTTCAGTCTTCTAATTCTTGGTTTCACTAAATCTACAGGGAAGGAAAAGCTTCTCTTAGTGAAGCAACTTGCAAAATGCATACAAAAGAACATAGCCAAGTTATTATAATTTAAATCTCAGTGTCATCTTCTCACTTGACCCGTCTGAATTCCTTTCCATAACTATTTTAGGAAAAATGCTCTGAACCCCAAGCTGCTTTCTGAAAATAAGAGAAAATACTGGTTTCATCTAGGGAAAAGCATTTAAAAGGAAGCATTCTGTTCTCAGTCTACATTCTCTTATATGGACTGAGAGAAGAGATTACTGTTCTAACTCTGCCTTCAGTTTTTATCACTGTAATGCAGGTACTCTGGCTAGAAAGAGTTTAAATAGAATTCCATTAAGTTCAGAGTGTTAGAGGCACTCCCTAAAAATTTTAATCACTTAAAATTACAGTCTGTTACAGATACGTTAGCTCATGTGTTGTTCTTTTTCAGTGTCTTTTGGGTTGACCTGCGTTTTTGTTTATATATAAGTGTATTTGAGTAATTTGAGTTTCATATTTCTTGTCTCCATAATGCTGCCTGTATATTCAGTATATTAATTTTCCTGCATTATAGAAAGTCACTATAGCAAAATGGTTAAGACTATAGACTCTGGAGGCAAACTGTTCTGGTTAATTTACTACCTCACTTACTAGCTTTGTCTTTGGGTCTGCGTTTAACGTTTCTGAGTCTGTTTCTTCATCTGTAGAATCAAAGTGATTATATCTATACCCATCACAGCTGAATTAATATGTGAGAAGCTTAGATTAGTGCCTAGTACACAGTAACTGCCAATAGATGTTAACTTTATGTAGTGTGAGATGCTAGCATAATGAAGTTTGTAGGAAAATTATAGGATGAATAAAGAAAGCATAGTGTTCTGAAATTCAAAAGAACTAAAATTTTGTTCTCAGCTGTTCAGAGGAATTTACTATTTGAGATTAGTTACCTCTGTTAAATGGCAACCTATTCCAGTACTCTTGCCTGAAAAATCCCATGGACGGAGGAGCCTGGTAGGCTACAGTCCATGGGGTCGCAGAGTCGGACACAACTGAGCGACTTCACTTCACTTCACCTCTGTTAAATATACAGTATCTGTGCCTGTTTACCTAAAATTGTTGGTACTTACACTTCTTTCAGTGGGTTCTAACTGATTACAATTAAGTTAACTTTCTTGAGCACTGAATATTGAAGTTCTATCCAAATCTATGCTAAACTTACTGCTAAAGAAGCTTCTATTTCCTTAGTTGCTTTCTGTTTCCACATTCTTAAAATGCTACTGCTGATTAGTAAACAATCAGTAGGTTGCTTACCTAGTTGTGATGTTAAATTGTAATCATTTTATATAAGGCACATCTGCTTTATGATTGACCTTTTAAAGGAATCTTTTGTCCCCAACTCCAGCAATAGCTGATTCCCTAGACTGCTTCAAACTGCACAGTAACCATGAAATTTAGGGGAATAAAGGAGCATTAATGCCTCCTAGCATCATTTTTAACTATATTTATTGTGTAGTAAAATGATCACATTTATTTGTCCCTCGGATTGTGCTATTATCTGTATTATGTGTACTTGGATATCAATCAGCAAGTATTTACTGAACATCTGCCCATGTGCCAAACACTGTTCTAGGTACCAGCAGGAACAGTGAACATTCATCCTTTGAATATTAGGTTTACCAGTTAGCACCTGTATGTTCTCATTTGAGTGCCTAGATTAATTCAGCAGAATCACAGAATGCCATAGAACCTCAGAGAATGTATATTTCAGCCCTTTTGTTTATAGATTGTTTAAATCTGTAATCCTGAGATACAGTTTCTGTAAGGTCTAAACTAGTTCATAGCATGGCCTGCATTTTGTTTTTCTTCCAGTTGTTTATTCAACAAACATTCTCAAATCTTTTCTATTGAAAAGGACAACGAAGACCCCCAAAGACCTCTCCAGTAGCTGTCCTATTTTTCTCTCACTCTTTACAGACTTTTTTGAAAGAATTGCTTTCTTTCTTATCCTTTGTACCATTGCAGTTTTAAGCCCTTTTAATTCCTTTGAATGAGTGTGTGTGCTCAGTCATGTCCAACTCTTTGTGAGTCCATAGACCGTAGCTCACCACGCTTCCTTATCCATGGGATTTTCAAAGCAAGATTACTGGAGTGGGTTACCATTTCCTACTCCAGGGGATCTTCCTGACCGAAGGAGAGAACCTGCATCTCTTGTGACTCCTGGATTGGCAGGCAAATTCTTTACTTCTTGTGCCACCTGTGAAGAATTGATGCCTTCAAATTGTAATGCTAGAGAAGACTCTTGACAGTCCCTTGGACTGCAAGGAGATCAAACCAGTCAGTCTTAAAGGAAATCAACTTTGAATATTCATTGGAAGGACTGATGCTGAAGCTGAAGCTCAAGAATTGATGGCTTCAAATTGTAATGCTAGAGAAAACTCTTGACAGTCCCTTGGACTGCAAGGAGATCAAACCAGTCAATCTTAAAGGAAACCAATTTTGGATATTCATTGGAAGAACTGATGCTGAAGCTGAAGCTCCAGTACTTTGGCCACCTGATGCAAAGAGCCTACTCAATGGAAAAGAACCTGATGCTGGAAAAGACTGAGGGCAGGAGGAGAAGGGGACAGATGATGCTTAGATAGCATCACCGACTCAATGGACATGAATTTGAGCAAACTCCAGGAGATAGTGAAGGACAGTAAAGCCTCGCGTGCTGCAGTCCATGGAGTCACAAAGAGTGAGACACCACTTAGCAAATGAACAACAACAACAAAATTCTTTTGAAGAGCTTTCCTGGTGGCTCAGTGGTAAATGCAGGAGAAACGGGTTTGATTCCTGGGTCAGAAGATCCCCTGGAAAAGGAAATGGCAACCCACTTCAGTATTCTTGCCTGGAAAATCCCATGGAGAGAGGAGTCTGGTGTGCTGCAGTCCACAGAGTCACAAAAGAGTTGAACACAACTTAGCAACTAAAGAACAATCCCTTTGAAAGTGTTCTCCCCATGGTCACTCAGAATGTTGTTGCTTTATTCTTACAACACTTTCAAGTCCTTTTCTTTTCTCTTGGTGGCATTTGTCATCATTAAGCTATTCCATTCATTATTGTTGTTTAATATTTTTGTTTATTTGTTTATTTTTTAGCTGTGTTGGATATTAGTTGCAGCAGGTGGGATCTTCACTGCAGTGTGGGGATCTTCAGTCCAGCACACAGGATCTTTTGTTGTGGTGCTCAGGCTTGTCTCTAGTTGTGGTACAAGGCTTAGTTTCCCTGCAGCCTATGGGATCCAAGCTCCCTGACCAGGGATCAAAGCCACATCCCCTGCAGTGGTTTATTTAAGGTACAGTGCTCAAGGTGCATTCTTAAGCACTGGACCACCAATGAAGTTTCAATTCTACTCATTTTTAAATGTTTCCTTTTCTTACCTCTGGGATGCCATATTCTGATTTTGTTCCTACTTCTCAGACTATTTCTTAGATTTCTTCATATGCTTTTCTTTCTTATCCATCTATTAAGTTTTGGTGTTCCCTCGGGTACTTTTGTCAGCCCTATTTACATATTCTCTTTTTAATGGTCTCATCTACTTCCATTCATTCTAAATGCCGAGGACTCCGAAATCTCTTTTTGCTCAGATTCTTTACTGTGGACTTTGAACTCATCCAGCTGCCTATTACACATCTTTAGTAGGGTATTGTAGGGGTAGTGTGCAATTTCCTGGGTTCTGTCTCACCACAACAAAAATTAGAAGCAGTGGGCGGACCAGTGTTACAGTTCAGTTCAGTTCAGTTCATTCGTGTCTGATTCTGTGTCCCCGTGAACCACAGCAGACCAGGCCTCCCTGTCCAACACCAACTCCCAGAGCCCACCTAAACCCGTGTCCATTGAGTCGGTGATGCCATCCGACTCAATGATTGCCATCCTGTCCTCAATCTTTCCCAGCATCAGGGTCTTTTCAAATGAGTCAGTTCTTCGCATCAGGTGGCCAAAGTATTGGAGTTTCAGCTTCAGCATCAGTCCTTCCAATGAATATTCAGGACTGATCTCCTTTAGGATGGACTGGTTAGATCTCCTTGCAGTCCAAGGGACTCTCAAGAGTCTTCTCCAACACCACAGTTCAAAAGCATCAATTCTTCTGCGCTCGGCTTTCTTTATAGTCCAACTCTCACATCCGTACATGACCACTGGAGAAACCATAGCCTTAACTAGACGGACCTTTCTTGGCAAAGTAATGTCTCTGCTTTTTAGTATGCTGTCTAGGTTGGTCATAACTTTCCTTTCAAAGAGTAAGTGTCTTTTCATGCCTGCAATCACCATCTGCAGTGATTTTGGAGCCCCGAAAAATAAAGTCAGCCATTGTTTCCTCTATTTCCCCATCTATTTGCCATGAAGTGATAGGACTGGATGCCATGATCCTAGTTTTATGAGTGTTGAGCTTTAAGCCAACTTTTTCACTCTCCTTTTTCACTTTCATCAAGAGGCTCTTTAGTTCTACTTCACTTTCTGCCATAAGGGTGGTGTCATCTGCATATCTGAGGTTATCGGTATTTCTCCTGGCAATCTTGATTCCATCTTTTGCTTCCTTCAACCCAGCGTTTCTCATTATGTAGTCTGCATATAAGTTAAATAAGCAGGGTGCTAACATACAGCCTTGATGTACCCCTTTTCCTATTTGGAAATAGGAAAATAAAATAAAAAGTCTGTTGTTCCATGTCCAGTTCTAACTGTTGCTTCCTGACCTGCATACAGGCTTCTCAAGAGGCAGGTCAGGTGGTCTGGTATCCCCATCTCTTTCAGAATTTTACACAATTTATTGTGATCCACACAGTCAAAGGCTTTGGCATATTCAATACAGCAGAAATAGATATATTTCTGGAACTCTCTTGCTTTTTCGATGATCCAGCAGATGTTGGCAATTTGATCTCTGGTTCCTCTGCCTTTTCTAAAAACCAGCTTGAACATCTGGAAGTTCACAGTTCACGTATTGCTGAAGCCTGGCTTGGAGAATTTTAAGCATTCCCCGTGTAATTTCCTCAGTCGCAGCAAAACTTTGAAGTGATGGATGGACCGGTGTTATAGCTCAGTTTTATTGGCAAGCAAAGGAAAATACATCCAACCCAAAAGACGAGGAAAGAAAAGCCCGAGGCTCGATTTTGGCTCCTCTCGTTATGTTTTTTCTCCTGTTCCTGAGCCTGCCCTATGTAAATTGGGCTGGCCAGGAGGGCTGTTTGTTTTACCTGAGGTCCTCACTCCTTCGTTAGTTCTATTTTCACAGGCTTTTCCCTTCCTTGTCTTTTAGCCACCACCATTTTGGACTCCTTTTTCCTATTGTCACTACCTAACGCTATCTTTCAGGGTTTGCAGATCAGCATCCCTAAAGCCAAACTTATTACCTTAGCATTTGTTCCTGTATTAACTATCTTGGTGACTTATACCATATGCCATCTAGTAGGCAACTACCTAGAAATTAGGTCACATCAACATCCTCTGTTCCTGTTAGCTCCTAAATGCTATCAACTCTGCTGCTTTAATTCCTCTATACTCTGTTGATATCTTTACTGACAACATTTTATTTTTAGGCCCAATATTTTATTTTCAGATTATTCCTATGGCACCTGTTAATATATGATGAACTGTAGGATGATGATTAGAAGCTTATGCTTTAGAGTCAGATAGCCCTAAGTATGGATCCTTACTCTATCACTTAGAATCTATAGATGCTCTGAACCTGTTTCCTCCTCTGTAATATAGGCATATTAATCACTTATTTCATAGGGTGATTATGAAACTTAAATTTATGCCCATTCATCGTCGTTCAGTTGCTCAGTTCGACTCTTTACAACTCCATGAACTGCAGCATGCCAGCTTCCCTGCTCTTCACCATGCCCCTTACAACACAGCATTTGGTACATAATAAACCCTCAAGAGAAGACTGTATTTATTATTAATACTATTAAGATTTTATTTACTATTTTACATCTTTCTCTCTTTTCCTTAGAATATGATTCCTTAGCATAACTTTTTAACAACTTCATGATAAAAATCCTTATTCATTAGCTCCTTATTGCTGACAGGATAATAGCCAAATAATTTAACATGGCATTTTAAATTGTATTCCATTTAAATGGAAATGGGTCTCTCTCTCTCTCTCTTTGGTTTTCTCTCACCACTCCTCTCATTTGCACCCCAACTGCAATAAATTAACAGTAGTCTCTCAAAAGCACCTCCAGGCTTTTGAACATTCTGTGCCCTCTGGAACACCTTTCCTTATAGGTAGATGATTTTTAGTTGTTCAGAACTCTTCTTTGGCAACCATGCTCTGACTGCTTTTGACTCTGGGTTAAGCTTTCCAGTGTAAGAACTCCTTATATTCTTTTGTGACTGCCTATTCTCTTGTCTCTTTCCCCTAATGCTTTATGAGTCTGAAATTAAAGAAGATCAAGAAATGTTGAAGTTTGATTTTTGGATGTTAATCTACAGGAACATTAAAGGTTCTGGAGACAGTGTCCTTTTTACTAGTCTGCACAAGAGGGTCTTATTTCTTCTAAATACTGCACTCATTTTAGCAAAAGAAAATATATGTAATTTTTGAAGTATCATTATTTGGGATGTGAAGATTCCAAAAAGGAATAAGTACTGTCAACTATGCAAAATAAAAAAGCTTAAAGAATCTTAGTTTCATAGAATACTTTTTAAAAGTGACTTCTATACCAGCCTATGCTCATTTAAGTACTCTTCATTACTATTTTAAATATCAGTATAACACTGAGTTATCTGCATGCATCTTGCTCATTAGTGAAAACAATGTGAGCTCTGATACCAGACAGTCCTGCTTTCAATCTTTGCTAGTAATAACTACTTCTTATAATCAATATAAATATTAAATTATACAACAGCCCTCTTACCAGTGCCTGGCACTTTATAGGGACTTGATAAATTTAAGTTTCCTTTTATAGTTCTCCAATGTTTCATATTGAATATTGTAATATGGCCATCTGATTAAATCCTATTCACCTGTCCAATCTTGGATTAAAGCTCATCTTTCTATGAAGCTGCCTCCAACTCAGCCATGTCTGTCTGCAACAGTTAGAGTTGATACCAAAAAATTAAACAATTAATTACTCTATGATTGGTCTGACTCCCTGCTAAAATATTAACTCTTTGAGGACATGGACACTATCTTAAAGTTATCTCTTCACCTTGACATTTTGCAGAGTGCTGAGAATATGGGAAAAATTCAGTACATGTTTATTGCTTAGTTGGTTTTTTTCCAGAATGCTGCTGCACTTCCTTATTTTACTACATCTAGTATTTGTTATAGGAATGACTATCAGTTTTAATACCAGCCCAAGTAAACCATATTTATAAAGGAAATATGTTGGAGGAAGTCATACTGAGCATTCCAAAGCGAAATTGAACAGAGTATTTGGGATTATCAGTTTTGCTGCCCCTTCCATTAGGATAACTGGGAAATTATGATTTGGTTCTCAGTGATAAATTTGGTTTTATGAATTTACTTAACAATAAGCTGGTTTGGCTATTTTCCATTTATTATTTCTTCAGTTTTCAAGAATACTGTAATTCATGCTTGCAAATTTGTGTCTTACAGGAGGATTTGTTGGTATTGAGGAAAACAGTGAAGTCCTTTCTGGCTGTTTGCCAGCAGTGCCTATCTAATGTTAATACTCCAGTGAAGGAACAGGTAAGAGATTGTCAGTTAAGAGCTCTCAATATAAATAACTCAAATGCATTGAAGAAGCATAAGAAGATGTAAATTTTTTTAAGATGTAATTTTTTACGGCAGTTCTTAGCATGTAGTTTATGTTATGGGACCTTGGATAGGAGTATAGATGTCTAAATATTTAAGTTATAAAGTAAGCTAATAAACTTGTTATACATCTTTGTACCTTGGCAAGTGAGGTCAGGTTTAAATTTAGAATTCTTGATTCTTATGAATTCTATACCAGAACCTGAGGATTCTGTACCAGAATGGGAGCTGGCTTAGGGTCCACTTTCTTCTCATCTTACCTTCAGTTCTTTCCCACACCAGGTAGAACTTTTCACATAGGCAGGTGAACAGTTTAGCCCACATATCCAAACTATCAGCATCACTTCCTTAAACAAGTTGTTCCTTAATTATCCTGGGGCCTAGGAGTACACACTGGGGATGCCGTGTGTCTCAGAAGGATGCCTATGCAGCCGCTCATAGCAGAATCCAGTCTGTGAGGGCAGGGAGTCCCTGAATCCCTGTCCCTGGACAGAGTTGTAAAGTTGGGGTGCTAATGGGCATATCCCATTGGTCCAACAGACTCCTCACCCCTTGGCAAGGGGTGTAGACCAAAGATGGTCAAAGTGAAGCCCAAGGCAATACCATTTTCACAAAGTGATTTTGTAAACTAAAACTGTTCTATTAGGAAGAGCTTCTATTTGAAAAAAAAAAAAAAAGATATATCTTTTCCATGCTGTTTTTTATTATGATGTTCAACTAGAAAGAGTCTATATCTAGTTAAAGAATACAATAGTACTTACCCTGTGGTATCTCATCTTACAAATAGGGTATCACGGGTCTCTTCTTTATTAAGTTATTAGCATCTAACTTAAAATGGGAACAGAGATTATCTTTCCTAAACGTTTATTCTCTAAATCTTCTGAACTTAACCAGTGCTATCTAAAAGTACCTAACTCAGGACATTTAAGCCAGAAATTCAGTGTTTCTGCTTCATCACTTTGGTGACATGCAAAAGTATGGCCTCGGTTAAAAATACACATTTCCCCAGATTCCTTTCATGCTGTCCTCTTTTCAGGTGACTTGTTTCTAAATTTATGTATTTCATGGTAGTGTACTTAGAGCATGAATTTCTATGATTCTTGCTGGAGGTAAACGATACAACCATCTCCAAATATATACCAAAATTGTGTTTTCCACATAAGTCAATTTTTAGAGGGGGGTGAATGGATTGTTTTAGGGTATAAGAACCCTCAGTTATTCCATAACAGTAAATTAATGACACAAGTTTATTTTGTACCATCCATTAAATAGGATAAATTTGGCAATATAACCATAATGTATTCTCTATGGGAAAATATATTGAAAGTTCTTTATGTGAATGCATTTGTTGGGAAGCTTTGCATCACTGTTTTTTATGTGAATGATCTTGAATCCAAGTTTAACCTATGGTTCAAAATTTTGTTTTACAGTAGATTATTAAAAGAAGAATCCAAAATGGTAGCTTACAGATTTAGTGTACTACATTGTAATTGATTGAATTATACAGTTTATCTTAACATTTGTGCTTATTTTTTGCTTATGCAGTATACAATTTATTTATAATCTGTCATTAATATAGTAATTCAATTTTGTGTTTCCAGAGTTGAATTCAGTTCATTTTTTATAAGTTCAAGTCAAAAATCTCTTAATTGTTTTGGGTTAGTACAGCCAAATAAAAAAATAGTTTATATTTAGGGGAAGTGAAGAGTCTTAAATATGACTAATATATAATGAGAAAAAGTAATTTTATTATGTTTGGAAATTAAAATTAAGTAGCTACTTAAAATTAAATAGCTGCAATTTGAATACTTAGCATTTCTATTATGGTACTGTTACTGAACTGCATTTAATTTAGTATATTGTCATTTGTAGTTATTATTGTACAATGTTTTACTGATGAATTTCCTTTTCATTCCAGGCTTTCATGCTACTCTGTGATCTTTTGATGATTTTTAGCCACCAATTAATGACAGGTGGCAGGGAGGGCCTTCAGCCTTTGGTGTTCAATCCAGATACTGGCCTTCAGTCTGAACTCCTCAGTTTTGTGATGGATCATGTTTTCATTGACCAAGATGAGGAGAACCAGAGCATGGGTATTTGCAGCTATCATCTTGTCACTATTGATCTTTTCTTAACAACCTCAAGAGATTGAAGAAAAAATTTCCAATTCAGTCCTAAAAAATACTGCCGTTTCTCTCTTTTAAACAAAAGTTAATACGTTCAAATAATTCAGAAATCAAGTATAATATACACAGTGAAGTGTCTCTCCTTTAACATAATACCTTAGAGATCTTTCCCCATCACTAAGTACAGAGAGGTCCTTATTCTTATTCTAATAGCTACACAGTGTTTTATTATTTAAATATAGCATAATTTATATTGTTCATCTCATATTGATTGATATTTGACTAGTTTCCAGTCTTCTGCTATCCTAAGCTACACTATAATGGCTAATTGTGTACATTTGTCATTTCCCACATGTTTGAAATATATGTTTAAGATAGATTTTTTTTAATAAAACTGCATCCAGGTTCAAAATTTTCTAAAGCAAAGCATCTGAATTCCTTTCTGTTCCTGAGTAGTGATCATATATTACTTAAATTAACAAAATGTGACTCTAAGATACTAAATGCTAAAAGAATATTATGAAACCTCACCAGTCAAAATTGTTCTGAGCCTCCAGAATGAAAACTTAGCAAAATAAGACTGGATATAAATAATTATAAATAAATACTATATAAAATAGGTTATTTGTGAAATAGATGATTTAAGCTCTCTTAAGTAAGATCTGTGGCATATCAAATCCACAGATCTACCTGGTGCTATTGGAATGTTCTTTATTTAACAGAATATTTTAGAAAATACTAGACTGCTAAAAAAGGATCTCTTGAGTTCATGTTAATCTCAGGAGACAATATTTTTTACCTGCTATTTGTCCTAAGCAAAAAGATTTCCAACTTCCAAAAGCATTGATGCTTCACAGCAGGACCAGGGAAGAGAGAAGGAGAGAATAGAAAGGGAAGAGAGAAGTTGAGAATAAGTTATTTTATGAATACACATGTGAGGAAGAGAAAAAGAACACTGGTCCCTAAATAAGGGCAGGCCAAGACATGAGAGGGTCAGTACAGAACCTGAAACAACTGTGTCAACTTTTATCGTCTGGAGACTTGTGGAGATATTTTTGGGGGGATTAGAAATGGATAAACCTGAGAATCTAAAAAATGAGGAATAAACAGTACTTGTTTGAAAGCATTTGATAATGATTTGTTTTAAAAAATGTGTATGTACATAACATGGTTTGCAAAATATACTTTCTCAGCTTATAATGTAGCCATGTTTAAGACAAGAACTGAAAACTAACTCCTTCATGTAATTTCCATTACTCCCCATACATGTTTCTAAAGGAAAACTTTTCCTTGTGTCTTAAATTTTTCTGGAAATTTCTTCTCTGTAGAAAGAGATTAGCACATAAGGAATATTCAGATAAAAGGCAGCATTTTAAAGGTAAAAGGACAACAGTATTGTTATGACAAAAGTATGAGAAAAAAATCTATATATAGTTTGCTGCTCTAACTAGTCTTTGCTATGATAATCTCCTAGAACCTTAGTGCCTAGTTTTTAATAAATATGTAACTAAGTATAGCACCCTAAGATAATCAGCATAGCTAATAATTTTTACCCTATCTAAAACTAAATTTTACCTATTTGTAAAGTTATAGCCTAGTTATTTGTTCTACAGTTTGTCTACAATGTTTTCCCTTGGATAAAGGGCCAAAGTTCATAACTAATTTATTTTCTGTGGTTAGAGGGTGATGAAGAAGATGAAGCTAATAAAATTGAGGCCTTACACAAGAGAAGGAATCTACTTGCTGCCTTCAGCAAACTTATCATCTATGATATTGTTGACATGCATGCAGCTGCAGACATCTTTAAACATTACATGAAGGTATAGTTTCATAGTCTTTTTTTTTAATGGATCAAGGACATTTATTGATTGATTGATTAAGATAGTAGCTACATATTCTTGTTTTTCTCATTCCACCTAAGTGCCTTAGAAGTTTGCAACTAAAAATGAAAGAGTAGTGAGCAAGCTAAAATTGACAGCTTTTGCCTAAATATTATTGATGGTTTTCTGACATATTTAAAATTTCTCTTTTGTATGAGCTTTTTATCACTCTATACCATTATATCAATTCCATGAAGTAGGAGTTCCTTACATTTATAAGAAAGAATGCTGTTTTATTTTCTTAAGGCCATGGACCCTTCTTACGGAAGAAAACTCTCTCTCTTCCCTATGACATCTCTCCAGATATGTTTATATGTGTGTCTACCATGCTACCTGCCAGGCACTAAAGTTAACAAAGATTTTTAAATTCCTACTCCAAAGTGATCTAAAGCTGGAGACAGTCATTAGACAATTGCATTTCTGCAGTGTAGAGAGATATGTTTAGGGGTTCCTGGAAATATATAAAATAGATACACTCTTAAGAAATATGAGGGTTAATGAAAACCATTAGACATGCCTTTTGAACTAAGTCTGAGATGAGAAGCATTCATTAGTCAAGGAAAGAACTAGTAAAAGGGCTTTCAGGCAGATTGGACTACTTGTACAAAGACAATGGAAATTGTTTGAGGAAAATGGAAGTAACTTGACATAGCAACAGAGATTGCTTGTGAGAATGGAGCTAGAAGTAAGATCTAAAGATATTAAATGAGGTTAGACCTTACATGCTCTGTGAAAATTTGGGATTTTTTCCTGCAAGAGGTAAGGAGATGTGAGGGTTTTACACCATTCTGATAAGTATGCAACTTCCTGGCTGTTCTTCTTCCCATAAGCCCCATTTTGTTTCTGGACACTCAAAAAAATCAGTCCTCAAAAATCTTTATGATAAAACCTAACAGGCATACTTATCAGTGTATGTATTTTTGCCTTGTTTTTATGTCAGAGACAGTATTTTATTTTGCCCATGTTCAGAATATTGTGTATGCCATTGATTCACTTGTGTCTTTGTCCATGTTTGGGTTCCATTCTAGTTATGACACAGTAAGTAAATATTTTGCCAGACAGCTCCAATGTGATGAGTACTGTGTTGGTAGCCAGAGGTTTAAATAAGACATAATTTCTGTACTAAGGCAGTTATAGATTACAGAGAACCTGAAATGTAAACATTATATAACATGCTAATAATGAATAGCTGCCTATGTTCTATGCCATTTATATTCGAGAGACTGCTCTAAGGCTTTTATATTATCTTTGTTGACTGCAGTAACTGTGATTTAGGAAATCATCATTTATAGAAAAGGAAATCAAGGCTCAGAGAGGCAAAGTAACTTTCAAAGATCACACAACTATTAAAGTAGCAAAAACTGACATTTGGTTTCTCTAACTTAAAGCTTAACTCTTTCTAGTAGATGTAAAACCTCAACATGATTATTGTGGTGATAGATGTATAAATTACAAAGCAAGCACAGATATATAGACACTTAAATGAGCAACCAGGGCAGGCTTCCAAAAGTAATATCTAAACAGGACTTGGTTGGATGAATATGAGCTTACCATGGTTTTCCTTGTCATCCCTCAGCAGTACTGTCTTGGGTTCAAGAAATAGGCTTTATCCAAACTTTTATCATCCTTAGCAGTTTTTACACACCTGTGTTCATTATAGGCTTTAATCTCTTATGAATATTTTAATCGCTGTTTACTATTCTTTATATATCCTTGTCTATTTGGCTTTTTGCCTCATTTCCTCTATGTGATTATTAAAAATCTGAATTTTTGTTGATCTACCTGTTGAACTACTTTAATGTTCTCATATATCTTTTTCTTTTTATCTGCACTGAGATAATTTTTAATTGCACTGAAAAGATGATTCTTTTGAGATATTTCCCCTTTTTTTGCTTTCCCTTTTTTTTTGCACCTCACATCATGGAAATATACCCATCTTCTTGAAGATAAAATGCAATTGTCAAGCTAATATACTCACTTCTTTACATAGGTTATAGGTTTTAGACTTTAGTTTGGAAATAACACCCAGATTTAATAGTCTTAGAGTTTCTCCTAATTATTTATTCACAAGGAAAACTCTTTAAATCCTGTGTCAAAAAATTGAATTATAAAATTAGTTGAATTTTTCCCAATCACTGTTGAAGAAATCACTGTTTTTATTTTTTATATTATGTATAATAGTAAAATACAGACATTGTGGGGGGAAATGGGTACACAAAAGTATTTAATGAAAAGTTAAATCTGTTATTGTAATCTACCCTTCCTTTGTTTAGGCCCTGTCCCCAGAAGTAAGCAATTTTGACTGTTTAGGTTTTAGTTCTTCAAGATGTTTCTATTAGAGTTCTGTTTCTTGATCTGGACAAGTGGTGTCTGTTGAATCCATGTTGTAAAGAATGAGTAATTTTGCTCACATGTATCACTTCTCCTCTTTGAATTTCCCAGTTTTCTAGTTTTATTATTTATTTCATAATTTTAAATGTCCAATGTGTATTTTTTTTAACATTAGACAATATCTTTTAACTCTCATTAGGTTTTTAACATGAAAAATTAAACATGTCTTGACTCACCTTTCCGTTTTTTTCACCAGCCTGTTCTTTATCTCATGAAATGTCAACGGTTTTAAAGCTGTGTTCCTCTCCTTACAGTATTACAACGACTATGGTGACATCATTAAGGAAACATTGAGTAAAACCAGGCAGATTGATAAAATTCAGTGTGCCAAGACCCTCATTCTCAGCTTACAGCAGGTAAGAAATTTGAAGGAAAAGAAATTAGTAGAATTAATATTGTTGAGCACCTGCGTGTGCTTATTATTATATGCTAGTTATCTCACTTCATTTAAATTAGATCATTATATTAATACATTACTATGGATACTTTCTGGTACAAAGATGTGTTATGTGCCTTTTCTTTAGGAAGACAGTCCTATAGTTTACATTTCAAATGGGTGAAATCCTAAGGTGATCTACTCTTAGACTAGATGAAATGCCAAATTGGATATTTAAAAAGTGATCATTTTTAAAGAACAAATATAAAAATACATTTTAAAAGTATTTAATAAGGGAAGGGGCAACAGTAGTATCCAAATCAGAAAATATGTCGCATGTATTTCCTAAAGACAATTCCTAGTAAATGCCTGGTATTAAAGTAGAGATGAGGGATAGTAGTGGCTATAGGTTTGTATGTATGTATATTTTTAGCCTTTGATAAAGGTCAGTGGGAAAAGGATCAGCTCCTTTTTAATAGGTAATGGGTCCATTGACTATGTATTTGGAGAAATGGCTATAAATAGCCCTACCTAACATGTAGACAAAATAACTACTATATATGTTAAAAATTAAGTTTAAAAGAATATAAAAGGATATTTTTATATACTGGAGTAGGGAAGTCCTCCAGGAGAGAAGCCACAATGTAAAATTTTGATTATATATATAAGCTTAAACAGATTTATACATCAACCAGCACTCTGAACAAAATTTAAAAACCAATGACAGATTATGAGAAAATATTTTTAATCATACATAGCAAATCCTACAAACCTGTAATAAAGGTAAACAAATCCCATACAAAAGCAAGCAAATGAAAAAAGCCACTTTTCAGAAGAGGCAACTTTTCCTTAAAAAGCAATAAACATGTGAAAAAACATAACTTCATTAATAATTAGTATAATACAAATTAAAACAAGGAGTTATTTATCACTGCCAAATAGACTGGCATGAATTAAAATGATAGATATACCAATGATTGTTAAAGATATGGAAAGAAAAAGGTCCCTTGTGAAAGCAATTGCTCCTACCTTCTTGGAATATAATTTTGCAGTATATTTCAAAGTTTAAGATATACATTCCTTTTGAACCAGTTTTTTCCTACTTAGGTATCTGCATAGATACATTCAGGTATACACAAAACCGTGTATATGAAAGATAGTTTTATTGCAACAGTCTGTGTAATATTGCATGATTCTAAATAGTCTAAATGTTCATCAACATAGGACTAGTAATATAAACTTATTCTGAAATAGCTAAAATAATTGTAAGACAAAATATTAAGTGAAAAACAGCAAGTTTCAGGACAAAATATAGTACAATACCATATAAACAAAAATTAAAACTTTATGTATGTGTAATATATTAATGTGTCTAAATTAGTCTAAAAAACTTTCAAACTTTAACCCTAACATTGATTACCTTTGGAGAGAAGAATGATATATAATGGGAAAGAGAAAAGATAATTTTACTTTGATATTCTTTGAATTTTATACAGTGAAATATATTCTTTGTATTTATTTTAAATGTAAATTTTAAGAGTTGAAGGCTATTGTGTACAACTATCTCTGAAAACAGTTTAAAGTTTAATAATTTATAAACAATTACCCATGAGTAAATTTGAAAATCTCTGGAAGAACTGCTGTTTCTAGTCATGGCAGAGTAAGTAGTTTAAGCCAGTCTATTGCTAAAGAAACCTAAAAAGGTAGACAACTTAACTAATAGAAGATAAGAGCTATTTCAATGACATGGTGTGCCTAGAGTGAATTGAGAGATTGGGAGGTGAGGAAGTAAAGAAAACAAATATAAACAGTATTTCTCAGGATCATTGTGTAAAGAGAATGTGACAGATGCATCTGTAATTGGCAGAGGAGATGGAATTAAGAAGTTAGGATTGTTTGTTTTTTAAGAGGCATGCATCTAACAGAGAGGGAGTAGTTAATGATTCAGAAAAAAGCTGTACACAGGACCAAACCATTAAGTAGGTAAAGGACGGTGAGATTCAGTACATAAGCAGGGAGTGGCTTTAGATCAGAGCTTGGACTGTTCATTCTCTCATAATAGAAGAGGCGGCAGATACATGTAAGTGTCTAACTTTGGTGGCAGAATGACGATGGCTTTTATATTCTTTAGTATTCCAGAGTTTTGATTCTATTATTTTGATGCAATACATGTAACGTGTATGTAATTATAAAACCCCATCACTCAGTTTTAGAACTTTTTTGTGTATTTTGTCATTGGATGGGAAAAAAACATTTCATATATCTTAATGATCTTCGTTTACATAATGTTCTTGTCTAAGATGTAATGAGTGAGAAACAAAGTTCTGAACCCTGCATTTTATATATTGCCATTCCTGTGAAAACAACAAAAAGAATACATAGTATATTTTTGTAAACATTTTCCCCAACCCAAAATATGTTCCTTTTGGTAGAAAAATAGATTCTGGTTTGCATGTAATCACACAACTAGCATGAAAATAAGCTCGAGAAATAGTAGATGACTTGGAGAAGGGGAAAGTGTGGCTACTGTTAATACAGGAAGGGAAATAACTTATTTTACCATATGGCTTTTAAATATTTTTTAAATTGTATTACCTATTCTAACAGTAAATAAATATTTCTTAGCTATGAACTTTTTCCTCTTTTTTTCTTTCTACCAGTTGTTTAATGAACTTGTTCAAGAGCAAGGGCCCAACCTAGATAGGACATCTGCCCATGTCAGTGGTATTAAAGAATTGGCACGTCGCTTTGCCCTCACATTCGGATTAGACCAGATCAAGACACGAGAAGCAGTTGCCACACTCCACAAGTGAGTGAGCTAAATAAACACTGTTATACACAATCTGGTTTACTGAAACTTACCAAAAACAACTATTATTTGACCGATTTTTTAAAGTAACAAATGTTAGACTTTTCAAGGAAAGTTTTAACAAAATATTCTTGTCACTCTGTCAGTGAGAAAATGTTGTGGGAGACATGTTTAAAAACACTGTGCATCCTCATTTCATAATTGAAAACCGAATAATAAAAAAATTTTCTTAAGTACCTTACAAAAACTTAAGTAAACCAAATTTTCTGACAATCTCTGTATTCTCCCAGGATATTCTGTTACCTCTAAAACCTACACAGAAATTTAGCTTTGTGGCTGCATAGCTGTTTTTTATTTTTTACAACGTAAGTTTGAAATATAACTTCACAACATAAATTGTTTTCCACTGTAAATACTAAAATGAAATATTATTATGCAACTGTCATGCAAATTATTACTTTACCATTTGAGTTTATTTTTACCTTCGGTGATAATTTTGCTGCCTTCCCAACTAGTTTTTTTAAATTCTAGCCTGTTGAAGAACTATACTAGCCATTTGGAAAAATAAGACAATATTTTCTTTTATTTCAGAGATGGCATAGAATTTGCCTTTAAATACCAAAATCAGAAAGGACAAGAATACCCACCTCCTAATCTGGCTTTCCTGGAAGTACTGAGTGAATTTTCATCTAAGCTTCTTCGGCAAGACAAAAAGACTGTGTAAGTTGCACATTGCAGGACAAGTGGTTTTTATCATGACACCATTATAATTCTTGGAGAAGGAAATGGCAACCCACTCCAGTACTCTTGCCTGGAAAATCCCATGGACAGAGGAGCCTGGCAGGCTACAATCCATGGGGTCGCAAAGAGTCGGACACGACTGAGCAACTTCACTCACATTATAATTCTAAGTGTTAAAATTTTTGAAGGAAATTAATCATGTAATTACAATGATAACTTAGGCTCTGATAGTTTAAAGGACTATAATTTTCTTTCAAACTTTTATATGGTTTTTCTTTGCTTACCTTTCAGTACCCTAGAATTTGCAAGTGGGAATGATTTCTTATTCTCTTATTCAAAGATCTGTGAACACTAGCTTAACCATTGTGGGACACTTTCTTCTTTTGTTTTATATTAGTTATAGTTTAATTTTATATTTGACCTGTTTCCATAAAATCAAAGTCCAGTTGGCTTATAGTTTTCTTCATAACATTCTCTTCTATTTTCTGTTAGTTCTGTCCATTACTACAAGTGGGGTATTGAAGTCTCCAACTATTTTTATTGAATTGTTATTTCTCCTTTCAGTTCTCAGTTCTCAGTTTTTACTTCATGTATATTTTGGGACTCTGTTGTTAGGTTATATATATAATTGTTATGTCTCCCTGGTGGATTGACTGACTCTTAACTCCACTGCCTTCTCTGTCCCTAGAAAATTTTTGTCTTAAAATCTATTTTTTCTGATAGTAGTGTGTAACCACCCCAGCTCTATTTTAGTTACTGTTTGCATAGTATAGCTTTCTTTCCCCATCCTTTCACTTTCTACCTTTTTTGCCTTTGAATCTAAAGTATGTTTCTTGTAGACAGCATATACAGGCATACCTCAGAGATATTACAGGTTCAGTTCCTCACCACCACAAGAAAATAAATACTGTGATAAATAAAGTCACATGAATTTTTTGGTTTGTCAGTGAGTGCATAGAAAAGTTGTATTTACACTCTACTGTAGTATATTAAGTGTATGATAGCATTATGTCTTATAAACAATGTCCATACCTTCATTTTAAAAACACATTATTGCTTAAAAATACTAACCATCATCTGACAATGCAGGCTTACTGCAAGCTTTCAATTTGTAAAAACTGAGGTATCTGCAAAATGCAGTAAAGCAAAGCGCAATAAAATGAGGTTATTTGTTATGTTATTTGTTATTAGATCATGTTATTTGTTTTAAAACAGTCTCTGCCATGATACTTTGTTTTCTATATGTCTGTCTTTGATTTTTCCCTCTTTTATTGCCTCCTTTTATATTAAACAGATATTTTCTACTATAACATTTTAATTTCTTCAGTCCTTAATTATATTTTTCAGTTCTTTCTTAGTTGTGGATGTGAAATACCATCTCTGTCTCATGTCATTTCCTTACTCCAATACATCTTTGCTGTCACCCACCTTTTTGTGTATGTTGTTAAATATACATTTCTGTTATTGGCCCAACAGCACAGTAGTGCATATTGTTTTATACAGTTGCTTTTAAAATCAATGAAAAGATAAGTAGGAAATTATATTGTTCTTTATGACTACCTGGTAATTACTCTTCCACACTCATAGTTTTTTCATGTAAATTCAGATTACTTTCTAATGTGATTTGTTTTTAGTCTGAAGAACTGTCTTTAGTATTTCTTATAAGGCAAGTCAGCCACAAACAAATTCTGTATACACTTTTGTTCATCTGAGAGTGTTTTTATTTCCTCTTTACCTTTGAACTATAGTTTCTTAGATACAAGATTCTTGTTTGATAGTGTTTTACTTCCAGCATATTGACTGTGTAATCCTGCTGCCTTCTGGCCTTTACTGTGTCTGATGAGAAGTCAGCTTTTAAATTTATTGGCGTTCCCTTGTTTGTAATCAATTACTATTCTCTAACTACTTTCTAGATTTTTTAATCTTTGGCGTTCAGTATTTTCATTGTGATGCGTCTCATGGATCTCTTTGTATTTATACTGCTTAGAATTTGTTGAGCTTTGAGGATGTGTTGATTGTTTTTCATCAAATTCTGAAGTTATTACCGTATTTCTTCAGATTTGCTTCTACACCTTTCTTCTGGTACTCCCATTACATGTCAGTGTGTTTAATGATATCCCACATTTCTCTCAGGCACTGTTCATTTTTCTTCAGTTTTTTTTTCTTTCTGCTCTTCAGATTACATAATCTCTATTGATATATGATCAAGATTATTGACTTCTCTTCTGCCAGCTCAAATCTGTTGAGCACCTTTAATGAATTTTTAATTTCCATTGTTGTACTCCAGAATTTCCATTTGATTCTTTATCATTTCTATCTTCTTATTCATGTTCTCTATTTAATGAGAAATAGTGTTCTTATGGGGCTTACTTTTAATTCTTTAGACATTGTTTTCTTTAGTTCTTTGAATACATGTATAATAATTGCTTTGCACTGTTTGGGGCCAAGTTTTCTGTTGCTTGCTTTTTTTTTTTTCCTATATATGGATTACATCTCCCTATTTCTTTGCATGTCTCATATTTTGTTGAAAAGTGATCATTTTAGATAACGTATTGCACATAGGATATACAATGAGATAATAATGTATCTGCTCATGATGTTCATGCTTCATCTCCCTAGAGATGGATGTTATTGGTTACTTGGTTGTTTATTTGTTTAGAGACTTGCATCAGCAAACTCTGTGAGGTCTGTTTCTCTCCGTTATGCAGACTCTACTGTCCCTACTCAGATCTTTGTTCTTTATTTTTTTATCATTTAACCTGTATTAGCCTCTCAAAGGTTGTGCTTAAACCTCCTAGTTAGATTTTTACCTTTTACTGTTGGATATGGGTGTGACTTTTAAAAGCTGCTATCACAGTTCAGGTTGTTTACTTTGCCCAGAGTCAGTCAGGAGACCAGCAGCTTAGAAGCTTCCTCCATGATTGCTCCTGAGAAGGGCAGCCTTGGGCCATGTACAGTCTTGTAGACCAAGAGGGAAACATGTGATATAAAGTATTTATTTCATTTAACTTTACTTTTTTAGAGCAGTTTTAGGTTGCTAGCCTAAAACTGCTCTAAAAAAGTAAAGTTAAATGAAATAAACACTGGGATGGCATAGAATTTGCCTTTAAATACCAAAATCAGAAAGGACAAGAATACCCACCTCCTAATCTGGCTTTCCTGGAAGTACTGAGTGAATTTTCATCTAAGCTTCTTCGGCAAGACAAAAAGATTGTGTGAGTTGCATGTTGTCAAGTGGTTTTTATCATGACACCATTATAATTCTTGGAGAAGGAAAATGGCAACCCACTCCAGTACTCTTGCCTGGAAAATCCCATGGACGGAGGAGCCTGGCAGGCTATAATCCATGGGGTCGCAAAGAGTCGGACACGACTGAGCGACTTCACTCACTCACTCACTCAGGTTCATAGCAAATGTGAGGGGAAGGTACAGACAGTTCCCATCCCATAGACCCCCTAGGGTCCCCCACTCTCAACATCTACCAGCAAAAACGTGGTTTTGTTGGGGACAGGGTATGTCACTCCCCACACTCCACCATTTTAGAAATCCTGCCCTGTCTGAACATTTTAAAAGAGAATCAGTATCCTTTTTGAGCCAAACTTCTGATTTGTTTTTTTTGAACACTGGTACTTAAAAACAAAAAAAAAGGAATAAAGGAAGAAACACACATACCCTTTAGTAATACATTGCTTATTCCAGAGATAATGTGAAGCAAAATCTTAAATTCTCAATCCCTGTATTTCTAAAGGTAACCACTGTGAACAGTTTAATGTGTTCTTTAAGGATTATTCAGAGAGAGAAGAGAGCTTCAAGTTATGAAAAAAATTAAATGAACTGCTTCCATAAAAATGACCGCTTCTGTTCTGTTTCTAGTCACTCATACCTAGAAAAATTCCTTACGGAGCAAATGATGGAAAGGAGGGAGGACGTATGGCTTCCACTCATCTCCTATAGAAATTCTCTAGTCACTGGCGGTGAAGATGATAGAATGTCCGTGAACAGTGGAAGTAGCAGCAGCAAAACCTCCTCAGTGAGGAATAAGAAAGGACGACCTCCACTTCACAAAAAACGAGTAGAAGGTAAGTGTGCCTTTATGGTGTGAGGCAAATAATGTGCCTGTCAGGATAAATAAAACGGTAAATACTCTGTTGAAGCAAGATAATACTGTTAAGCACATTATTTCCTTGTGTGTTTCAAACACATTGAGAGAGGTGTAGGCATGAAGGTTAGAATAGACAAAAGTCGAGCAGAAGAGGGTCAAGGAAAAAGAAGCTGAAAAAGCATTGAACACAGGAAGATGATAAGCACAGAGAAATAAAAGAGACAAGAAGGTTTATAAAATTGATTCCCTTACCATAGACCTCTAATACATTATAAAGTTTAAAATAAGACAGTCATAATGTTATTCTATCAACATGCATACTAATATAGGAGAGATTCTGGTAAGTTGAGGGTAGAACTCCGCAACACATTGAATATACCAAAGCAACTTTCCATTTCCACTGCTTGGTTGGAAAGTCTATTTTTGGATATTAAAATAGTGATGGTCTCTAGTTTTAGATCTAGACCTCATAGATCTAGATTACTTATAGGCTATGGGGAACAGGGAGTTGAATTGTTGTGAAAATGTGATCAAGAGTAGAAAATCCTATATCCCAAAAGACTAAAGATTGCTATTAAAACAAAAGTGTGAAAGTCACTCAGTTGTGTCCGATTCTTTGCAGCTCTATGGACTGTAGCCTGCCAGGCTCCTCTGTCCATGGCATTCTCCAGGCCATAATATACTAGAGTGGGTAACCCTTCCTTTCTCCAGGGGATCTTCCCAACCCAGGGATCAAACCCAGGTCTCCTGCATTGCAGGAGGATTCTTTACCTCTGAGCCACCAGGGAATCCCAAAGGATTATTCTTTTTTTTTTTTTTTTAAGGATTATTCTTAAACTAAGAGAAAAAGCAAAGTAAAAATGCTTGTTTCCTCAGATAATCTTCCATCTTGATGATTCTCCTAATAAAATTTCTCCAAAGCAAGACTGCAACATGCTTCTTTTTACAAATTTCTGTTTACTTCTGCTAACTTAAAAACAGTGACTCATCAAAGACTTTGCTGAAATCTGTAGCAGAATTAATAAGTCTAATGTTTCTTTCATCATTGAGGAGGTGGTATTAACTATTGATGAAGAGCACAAACTCTAAATTCAGAGTTCTAGATAGAATACAGACCTGGCTTTCTCATTTTTCAGCTGTATAACCTTTGAGCATGTTACTGAATTTCTATAAGCCTCAGTCACTGAGCAGATGAAGTACAATCCTAGTACTTGTCCTGTTGGCTGTTGTGAATATTAAATGAAATACTCTTAAGTAAAAAACTTGGTACACAGACAGTGATTACCTAGCACAGTGCTTGACACAAAGGCATCGTTTGATAAATGTTCGCTGCCATTGTTCAGATGTGGTCATCATATAGTATTCCCCTTCATCTAGCATTAGTCAGTGGATTAGGCTGAATGTATATTTCAAAGAGAATAAAAAGATTTGAAAATACAAAATGAATGTTAAAGTTTAAGATTCCTTTCAAGTTTCAACTTTAGGACTTAACATCTTTTTGGTCCAGAAAATGAAAATAACAGAACCCTATCTTTATAGTATAGGAGCCTCAACTTTTCTCTAAGAATGATTTCAGTCATTTCCTCTTGAAAATGTCTTTATCTGGGCACCTCACATCTATTCATCTATCTGGACTTTTTTTTCTGCTCACAGCTTTTCTTAGGTGTAGTATGCATTTATGAGCCAGCATTCATCACATCCTTGCTATGTACTTAATAGCAAGAAGTGTACTTCTATCACTTAATCATTTATTTGACCAATGTTTGTAAAGCACTTAGGTCAGTTCCTGGCACATAATGAATGCTGTATAGATGTCTCATAAATCAGTTCTGAGTTCAGCACTATTACCCAGATTTTACAGAGAAGAAACAAAGGGCTAGAGAATTTAGATACCCACTTATCTACACACTAATGGAGAGTTAGTCACTAGTGTGCTAAGGACAGAGAGGTCTATGTGGGCCAGATAATCCAGTTTGGTAACCATTTAATTGCAAAAAAAGAAAATCTTTCTCCGTATCAGTTTCAGATTTACCAAGTGACTAAGGTAGGTTAGGTGTCCAGAACCCTTAGGCAATAGGGTTTCATCAGTTTGGGATGAAGATGAGAGAGCTTTGCAAGAAATGTTTTCATTGAGGAATCTTGAGGGGTTGGGAGGATCTCTTCAAGAAGAATAAATTCTACCTGAAGTTATACTTTTATTCAGTAAGTTTTTACCAAGCACCATCACGTGAAGAGGAACTAAAAAGCCTCTTGATAAAAGTGAAAGAGGAGAGTGAAAATGTTGGCTTAAAGCTCAACATTCAGAAAACTAAGATCATGGCATCCGGTCCCATCACTTCATGGCAAATAGATGGGGAAACAGTGGAAACAAGAGTCAGACTATTTTTTGGGCTCCAAAATCACTGCAGATGGTGACTGCAGCCATGAATTTAAAAGACACTTGCTCCTTGGAAGAAAAGTTATGACCAACCTAGACAGCATATTAAAAAGCAGAGACATTACTTTGCCAACAAAGGTCCATCTAGTCAAGGCTATGGTTTTTCCAGTAGCCAAGTATGGATGTGAGAGTTGGACTAAAAAGAAAGCTGAGCACCAAAGAATTGATGCTTTTGAACTGTGATATTGGAGAAGTTGCTTGAGAGTCCCTTGGACAGCAAGGAGATCCAACCAGTCCATCCTAAAGGAGATCAGTCCTGGGTGTTCATTGGAAGGACTGATGCTGAAGCTGAAACTCCAATACTTTGGCCACCTCATGCGAAGAGTTGACTCATTGAAAAAGACCCTGATGCTGGGAGGGATTGGGGGCAGGAGGAGAAGGGGATGACAGAGGATGAGATGCCTGGATGGCATCACCGACTCAATGGACATGAGTTTGAGTAAACTCCGGGAGTTGGTGTTGGACAGGGAGGCCTGGTGTGCTGCGATTCATGGGGTCGCAAAGAGTCGGACACGACTGAGCGACTGAACTGAACTGAACTGACTGATCCTAAGAACTGTGCTAGATGCTGGGGATTTGGTATTAAAAAAGAGTTCATACTACAGAAAGGGAGACAGAAGCAGGCAGTTTCAGTTCAGAATGGTGAGTGCTCTGATGGGCCAAAAAGGTTCTCTGGAAACATACAGGGAGTGACCAAACTCTTAATGGATCCGGGAAGATGTTTTTGGAGATGACATGTAGTAGAAAGCTGAAAGATGGTTCAGTTCAGTCACTCAGTTGTGTCCGACTCTTTGCAACCCCATGAACCACAGCACACCAGTCCTCCCTGTCCATCACCAACTCCCGGAGTCCACCCAAACCCATGTCCACTGAGTCAGTGGTGCCATCCAACCATCTCATCCTCTGTCGTCCCCTTCTCCTCCTGCCCTCAATCTTTCCCAGCATCAGGGTCTTTCAAATGAGTCAGTTCGTCACATCAGGTGGCCAAAGTATTGGTTTCAGCTTCAGCATCAGTCCTTCCAATGAACACCCAGGACTGATCTCCTTTAGGATGGACTGGTTGGATCTTCTTGCAGTCCAAGGGACTCTCAAGAGTCTTCTCCAACACCACAGTTCAAAAGCATCAATTCTTCTGCACTCAGCTTTCTTTATAGTCCAACTTTTACATCCATACATGACCACTGGAAAAACCATAGCCTTGACTAGACGGACCTTTGTGGACTGAGTGATATCTCTGCTTTTTAATATGCTGTCTAGGTTGGTCATAACTTTTCTTCCAAGGAGTAAGCGTCTTTAAATCTCATGGCTGCAGTCACCATCTGCAGTGATTTTGGAGCCCAGAAAAACATAAGTCAGCTACTGTTTCCACTGTTTCCCATCTATTTGCCATGAAATGATGGGACCAGATGCCATGATCTTAGTTTTCTGAATGTTGAGCTTTAAGCCAACTTTTTCACTCTCCTCTTTCATTTTCATCATGAAGCTTTTTATTTAGTTCCTCTTCACTTTCTGCCATAAGGGTGGTGTCATCTGCATATCTGAGGTTATTGGTATTTCTCACAGCAATCTTGATTCCAGCTTGTGCTTCCTCCAGCCCAACGTTTCTCATGATGTACTCTGCATATAAGTTAAATAAGCAGAGTGACAATATACAGCCTTGATGTACTCCTTTTCCTATCTGGAACCAGTCTGTTGTTCCATGTCCAGTTCTAACTGTTGCTTCCTGACCTGCATACAGGTTTCTCAAGAGGCAGATCAGGAAAGATGGTTTACCAAGTTAAAAAACCTAAGTGAAACCATTCCTGTGGTCATCAAATTTTAAATTCTGCAGAGAATAACAGTTTTGAATTAAATGTTGAATGAAAGTGATATGAATAAAAGATGTAATCTTGGCTGACTTAGAAGAGATTTGGTAGTGAGCTTCAGATCAGTGGAATGACCTTCACCAGATAGTAGATAGATATTTCCAGGAACAGAAAAGCTTATCTAGAACATACATGCATCTGAGAAAATTTTAGAAAAGCTGAGGCCAATAGAATGCTTGATGGCTAAAGAGAAGCCTCACGTGCACATTGTCTCTGTGACTTAATGGGGTAGGAAAACTTCATAATATATCTTGTGATTAAAATTCTTCTGACACAAGAAAATGCAGTTTACTTTGAACCAATGGGATGAGGGGGAGCAACCACCTACATGGTTGAAAATCCATATCTAACTTTACAGGCCATATACATGATTCTGCATCCGTGGATTCAGCCAACCGTGAAGCACATAGCACTGGAATACATATTTATTTTTTGAAATCCATGTTTAAATGGACCCAACAGTTCAAACTATATAGTTCAAGGATCAACTGTAATTTAGAATTTTATAGGTAGAACTTTATAATTACATGGTATTTTATTAGAATTTAGATATGCAAATGATGCTATAAATAGTGATTTAATCTGTTCAAGTCTTTATAAATGATCTTTAGAAGAAGGAAAAAATAGTTCCTGGTCTCTTGAAGAAACTTAAATCTGATTACAGAGATAGTGAATGCACATTACAGATCACTGCCAGGACAGTATATAAAATTAAGCCCTAAGTGAGCAAGAATGATTCTGTTTCCTCTAGAAGCTAAAAAAAGAATGGTAAGTGGGGGCCAAGCAGGGTGACCAGGGAAGACTTCCCTAAAGAGGTCAAAGTTAAAGGTGTGAAAACAGATCCTCAATCCAGCCCTAGAAGTATAACTTGGCAGAGAGTTACTTGCCTGGTGACCAGAGCCTAATTGTGTAATAGGACTTGCTGATTTCTCAGTGAAGCCAGACTTTCAGTGCTACTGCCTGCGGTGCCTGTAAGACCCAACAAATAGGCCCTTTATTGCTTGAGCAAAGGAAGGTTAGAGGGGTCTCTGGCTGGCTACATTCTTCCTCTCTGTGGAGGTGGAGGGACTTGAAAGAGATGATAATGTAGGATAGCTAACATTTATTTGCTGATTATATACATCACCTCGTTTAATCCTTACAATTGGGAGGGCAGTTACTGATATTCCATTTTGCATATGAGGAGGTTGAATTTTGGAAATCTAATAGCTTATAGAAAGTCAACAAGTGAGTGGTATAACTGGTATTCAAACCTATGCAGTCTACTCCAGAGCCATGCTCTTTGCAAGTGTGCTGTAACTTCTACCAGAGTTCGTTCCACCCATTGACATTCTGTGACTCCGACTGGAATTTTACAGATGAAAGCCTGGATAATACGTGGCTGAACAGGACTGACACCATGATTCAGACTCCCGGCCCCCTGCCCGCACCGCAGCTCACTTCCACCGTCCTGCGAGAGAACAGCCGGCCCGTGGGGGAACAGCTCCAGGAGCCTGAGTCTGAACACGGCCCCGAGCCCGACTTCCTACACAAGTGAGTAGTAGAAAGTGGTTCTCTTGGCATAAACCTTCAACTGTTAAAGTCAGAAGAATTATTTCCTCCAAGCATATTCTTTTCTCAATTCATGAGAGAACAAAACCACCAAGAGATTAAATAACTTATATTATAAGATATATAATATCTTCTAAAGTGGTGATAAATTCTGAGAATAGTTGCTCTTTCTGTCAAAGAGAATCAAGCTCTTACCTTTTCCCACACCAGAGATTAAAGTGTTTTCTGGTACCATGGCTCTGCAAATCACAGAAAAGTCAGGGTGATGGCATGACTTTTGCTGTGAAAACCTTAACTTGTTCTTTGTTATTTTTCCATTCAAATTTGAGAGTCTCTAAGCTCCACTTGTGTTTCTATTCATTTAGAGTAATTCTGTGTTATTCTGATGGATAAAAGAATTCTCACTCGAACTCGACAAACTTAGCAGGTTGGAAAGAGGAAGGTTAGAAGTGTTAGAAGTATTCAGATCTTGGGTTTTCATAAGGAATCTTTTCTCTGAAGATCTGCCGTCTTCAAAGCTGAAAGGATAATTATTGTCAGCTCCTGCATAACTGAGCAGTCTTAGAGGGGAGTTTGCCTTTTGACCAACATTCCTACTTCACTTCCTTGGGCAGTGGGGAAGTCTTTTATTTGAGCAGCCCGCCTTGCCTTCCTGACTTTATACCATGTCAGGCCCTCCTGGCTGTGGCCTGTCTTCTTTTTCCTGCTATAGTTTTATAGGTTGAATCAAGGTGGTAGCTTCACATGATACAAAGACAGCTGCTTTGAGAGAACTTCATGTGGCAGATTATAGCAACTAAAAAGTCATCCCATCCAAGTTTGCATCCTATGAAATTCTCAAGAAGCATATGTATGCAAGTGTCCATGTTTCAGGAAGGATAGAGTGCAGGTGAAGATTTGGCCCAGCATGTACCTGACTCCAAACTTCCTCAGAAGGAATGAGAAAAAATGCAGTCTACCCTTCCTTGTTCGACTCTGGAGAGCTCTGAGCCACCAAGCCAGCATCATTCCTGTCCCTTAGGGCACTGAGTGTCCAGCTAGGAACACCTGTAAGTAGTGTAGCAGCTGGATACGGGAGTCTGAGAAGCATTCTTGTTTAGTAGGGATTTGGGGAATTAAGCTGATAATTTAGGCACCTAATAGGGGAGGAAAAAGTTTTCCTCAACCCGTGTAGAGCCCCTGTCTGGGTCTAAAAATTAAACTGACAAAGACAGATTAACAGGAGAAAAGTATACAAATGTTATTAAATTTTTACATGTACAGGGGAGCCTTCACAAGAGAAGGAAGACCTGAAGAAGTAACCAGAGTAGGAAGCTTTTAAGCCTTTTGGACAAAGAAACAATGCATTTGTAAAGAAATGACAAGACACATGAGTTTGGACTAGGAGTGGTCCCACCAGGGCTAGGTAGTCCTCGTCTTCCTTAACCAGGAAGAATGAGCATTTGTTTAGCGAGGTTTGTTTGCAGGTTCCTCTGGTTCCATCTCTGGGCTCATCAGAGTCTGTCTCCAGTAAAAGGATAATTTATTTCCTACCCTTTTAGGATGAAAAGGAGAACTTTTTTGTATTTTGCTGCTTAATTGCCTTCAGCTCAAAATAATTTGTCTCAAAGAGGCATATTTGGGGATGACATATTCCGATTGCCTTCACACCTAACAACTAGCTGCCACAGCCAACTGCTCTTGGGGACTTAGGGATCTCCAGCTTACTACCATTTCTGCCAAAACAGGTCCTTTGATGGTCTCAACCTTGACCCTGGAATATATCTAGCAAACTCCCCTTACATGGGGATGAGACCAACCAACTGTGCCTTCTTAGCATGGGACTGATTATCTAAACCCCTCTTGTGCTGCCACAAAATGAATAACACTACCCTCTCTTAGTCCTCAGATGCAGATCTCTTGGTTAGGCCAGCCGAAATTAGAAGACTTAAATCGGAAGGACAGAACAGGAATGAACTACATGAAAGTGAGAACTGGAGTAAGGCATGCCGTGTAAGTGTTCCGTCAAGTGCCATAAGAACAGGAGGACTGTGTGATGATGGTCATTTTGTGTCATGACTTGGGTTTCTCTGAAGTTTAGTCTTAGGAGTTAAAATCATAATTCAAATATGCTATGCAGCGTAGAATAAGAATGGAGGGCATGGGCTCTGAATGCATTCAGCATTTAAATCCTAGTGCTGTCCCTTATCAGCTGTGTGATCTTGGGTAAGCTCTAAAACCTCTGTGCCTCCAGTTCCTCATTTGTAAATTTGGGATAATGTACTAATCACTTAGAGTTCTGTGGGAATTTGTGTACATAGTTAGCTAGTAATATGGTTATTGCATTTAACTTCCTTCTGAGATGAGATCTTGAGTGAACCAAATGAATGATCCTTAATTACCTGAGTTCAATAGCATAATTTGTGCAATCTATTGGTTGCAACTGGAAGGTGCTTTAACTGGTTCGCAAACCCAATATAAGAGTCAGGATTCCAGGTTCTATGAGTCTGAACAGCTTTCTGACTGTATCTTTTCGTATCAGTCGGGGTCTCATGGAGGAAGATGCTGAGCCCATCTTTGAAGATGTGATGATGTCATCCCGGAGCCAGTTAGAAGATATGAACGAAGAATTTGAAGACACCATGGTTATTGACCTCGTAAGGAAGTTCAATACATTTTTTTCTGTTAAAATATGTGAAAGCGTTGGTGTAAGATGATGCTCTTGTTTTAAGAACCCTGTGAGGGACAAGAGGAGGTAACATTGACCATCAGTGGGTATGGCATTTGGATGAGCTTGTGTTTTTTAAACCTGCTTTCAAAGCAAGTCAGATTTTGAATTCTGGCAATAATAGGAACTGGCTCCTTATTACATTCATGAAAAATAGCTTTCCTAGATCTGTCTTTCAGTGCAGCATGTGCATCTGGCCTCTCGTACTTTAAACTGGAGTCTGACTACATAACATAGCAATCAATTGCAGAATATGGACCTTACTGTTCAGTACAGAGAGACATGTTTAAAATAAGGAAATCTGAATATGGATTTAATATAGGTATACTAAGAAATTATTAACTTTGTCAGAAATACATGGTGGTTATGTTCTTTTAAAAAGAGATCTGTTAAGAGACACACTGAAGTTGTCAGAAGTGAAATGACATGAGGGGAAAAAAAAACAGGCGATTCAATGAAACAAGATTGGCCAAGTGTTTGAAAATTGTTGAAGCTGGGTGATAGGTGCACAGGGCTTCATCATACTGCTTCCTCTGTGTATTAATTTGCTAGACTGCCATACAAATACACCACTGACTGGGTGGCTTGACAAATTTATTTTCTCACAGTTCTGGAGGCTAGAAGTCTGAGAGCAAGGTGTCAGCAACGTTGATTTCATTCTGAGACCTTTCTCCTTGACTTGTAGATGGGCATCTTCTCCTTTGGCTTCACATGATGTTTCCTCTGTGTGTCTCCTCTTATAAGAACATAGATCACATTGAATTAGAACCCACCCATCTGATCTCTGGGCTTCACTGGTAGTTCATTTGGTAAAGAATCTGCATGCCGTGCAAGAGACCAGGGTTTAATCCCCTGGAAAAGGAAATGGCAAACCACTCCAGTAGCTTTGCCTGGAAAATCCCATGGACAGAGACACCTGGTGGGCTGCAGACTGTGATGCAGAGGGTGAAGAGTCTGCCTGCAATGTGGGAGACCCAGGTTCAATCCCTGGGTCAGGAAGATCCCCTGGAGAAGGAAATGGCAATCCATTCCAGTATTCTTGCCTGGAGAATCCCCATGGACAGAGGAGACTGGCAGGCTACAGTCCACAGTGTCCCAAAGAGTCAGATGCAACTGAGCAATTTCATGTTCACGTTCATATGATCTCCTACCTTACTCACCTCTTTTTTTAAACACCCTATCTCCAAATACAGTCAAATCCTGTGGTCTAGGGGTTAGCAGTTAAATATATTAATTTGAGGGGCATAATTTAGCTCATAACAGTATGCTTTATGTGTTTTGAATTTTACATAATGAAAAGGTTTGGTAAGAAATATGAATGAGACATATCCGGTCTATAACCTCCTTCAACCCACGCATCAGTAGCTCTCCATCTACCTACTTTGGGTAGGGAATTTAATGAAGTTTTGTCACCTACTGTTTGATCAATATTATAATTATTCCATGATTGAAATTTGTGTTGTTTATAGGCCCCCAAATTACATGCTTTTATACATTCATTATAATTTGAAAGCATTTTTTAAAAAATTAAGTGATAAAAGCCAAAGTTAGATTTTTCTTTGATGTATGCTCCTGTAAGTCAGACTCTTTTCCTTTCAAAGTGACACTTAACAGTTATTTATATTAACGATACCATAGAAATATTAGCTGATTATCAGTGTTTGTCTTCATGTATCTCGGGGAAAAAATTAAGTATCCGTTTCTCTTTCCAGCCCCCGTCAAGAAATCGGCGAGAGAGAGCCGAGTTGAGGCCAGATTTCTTTGATTCTGCAGCTATCATAGAAGACGATTCAGTAAATGTTAAATTATTACTGTTCTTTCTTGTGTTTTCTGGGTCTTGTTTATGCATGAAGTTAATAATTGTGTTTCATTTTTTCTAGGGATTTGGAATGCCTATGTTCTGAAGTCTGAAGAAAATTTACAAATCTGGAACTCTATTATTTAGAGCTAGAGGCCTATATACTGTGATAGCTTGTATGGGGAAAAAAACACTTTTGATGTGATCTGATTTGTTTTTTAATCAAATGATTAAGGTCGATCCCTTTTTGCAGTGACAGAAGAGGAGCATGTAAATTACCCAAGGGAATGTTCGTGAATGTCACCTCAGAAAGACTGACCTGAAAAATCATTTGTGTCCTATTATTGGACTTATCCCAGTACAGATGTGTGTGTTTTTCTGGAGGGAGGAAGAAATTTTAAATTTTTAAAACAGCTGTCAAGATAAACACTGTAATACACCTGTTTTATGAAAACTCAGCATTGAGTAAAAAAAAATATTTTTAACTTTATTTTCCTGTTGTACAATTTAAAAACCGTTTTAACATTTTGCCTTTTTATGTTTTAAAAGCTAACCATTTTTATTAAACCTATGAGTAAGCAGCTCACCCTAATTGCCGAAGAGTGTTTTTGGAGCTCACTGGATTTGGTTGACCATGTGGAATACAGGAATATGGAGGAGCAGAATATTGACAAGCTATGATGAAATTCTGACAGTGCATCTCTGCCAAAATCCACACACCCTCTGTGGACATGGATGTGAATTCCCAGATTTTATATACTCTTGAATAAAAAGGTTTATTTTTATTTATAAGGGGGCATAAAATAAGAAATGTCCATGCAGCCATTTTTCCAACAGATGCTGTACACCATTCATTTTATATAGAATAGGGAGATTCAAATACAGTACATTTTCTATTGGTATTTGTTCTGTGCATTTTTAGCAACTTCTACCAGCAAATAAAGTATTCTCAGTAAAACAAAAATGGTTCTCAAGTTATCAGTTTGCTGTTTTTACCACTTATTTCATGCCCTGCCAAATTCAAGTTACATGGACTTCCATTTTCTTAAAAAGATAATCATGAACTCCTTTGCCATTCAAACGTAATTTTAAGTGTAACATAACCATGTCTACTTCCCATGCACTTAATACCCTTATGCACTAATTTTGTGAATTAAGTTTACCAATTATAGAAGTATGTGCTGCATAGAAGTCTGTGCTTAGAGGGTGAAGTTCTTAAGCTTACCTTGAAATACAGCTACATTTCAGTGTTAAATGTGCATATTAAGGATAATTCTTTGGGGGAAAGAAATTACAAATCTTCAGGACAGCCTTCGATGGTATAGAGTTACATACTGCTTAGAATTTTATGACTTGCTGCTACTATTATTTTTAAAAGCCCACTTAGTTTCTTCCTTTCTGATTTTAAAAGTAAGCCTCAGAATTTGCAAACCAATCCACCACAGCTGTTTCCCGGCTGGTTTTTAAAGTAGCTGCAGCAGAATGATGAGGCTTTGCTTTCCCTTTTTACCAAAAAAAAAAAAAAAGCGTTTTTTAAAAAACAAATCTGTGCAGCCAGTGACTATGTGGGAAAACAAAATGGGTTATTTTATTCATCCTTTTAGTAAACAAACTTCTCAACATTTGTACAGTTCTGAAAATAAACTTGGTCACCAAAAATGTTTTATCTGATAATTTAGCAATTCCTGGGCTCCATTTAGGGGGGCTAGGGTATTGCTTTCTTCCAGAAATATGGATTTCACTGGATGTGAAGGGGCAGGGATGACTGGACTGTCCACCATACCAGCCCTGCCCCTGTGGCTCTGGCTGGGGAGCAGGCTGGGAAGTGCCCTGGCACCTGCACAGATTGGTCCTTTGCTGGACAGTTTCATGTGGAAAAACCAATGCCGACGTAGAATCGTAGACAACCACATGACAGAAAAGGCTTAGTATCTACTCCAATGGGTTTCCAGTTTAGTTTGAAGTCAATCGAATTTTTGTATTTTCAGTGTCTCCTTGATTGGTTTTGCTAGTAATTCTGTAAATTGTACATTTGCAATATGAGGTTTTTTTCCTTTTGTACAATTTGAAACTGATGCTTCACCTTTCCTTTAATAAACTATTCAAAATCAGGCTTGTGGTAGTCATCCTATTGTTCCTATTAGGTAAAGCTTGAAAGAGGTGATTTCTCGTCCTGTTCAACAGAATGATGAAGCTTTCCTTTTTTTTTTTTTAACCAAGAACTGAGAATTTGTTCTTTAGGATAATTTGTTAAAACAACAGCAAATCACCCTATCAGTGAGGCTTTACTTTTTTAAGCAAGTAGAATTTTAGGACTAGCTCATCAGTTTTCCTTCATCCATTGAATTTCCTTGGAGAGAGGGAAAGACTGGTTAGACCAAGTGGGCATTCAAGAGGAAGTCTCTTGTGGGCTGAGTGTTGGAGGAGGCATTCATGGATTATCATCAACTGGTCTGAAGCCTAGTACCTTCCTCCACCTGAGATATAGACCCAGCACTTATGCACGATCATGCCCTTTAAAGACCACTTGTGCTCTACATGGCTGCCAAAGTGAAGGTTTTTCTTGACACTGCTGCCAGATGTCACTGCACAAAATCATGTCCTACAGTTTACAGGCCCCACCATGTTCTCCGAGCTGTGTTCATTAGATTAGATGGCCTGAGATGTTTATGAGAAGAAGCAGGAATGCAGGGGATAAATGGGCAGCGGGGACTCTTGGGCAGCCAAAGACGGATGGTGAGGCTCTAGCAGCTCATCTTGAAGGTTTGTGCTTATGAGCTTAGACCAGGGCTTTACCCAGGTGCAATTCTACCCTGGCTGTGACTGTTGGCCCTGCTCTCAGAAAAGAATCAATCAAACAAGGAGCAGGATCTTCATGGGAAGCAAAGGCTTAGTGCCTGTTCAGGTTCTTCATAGCAGACCAAACTCAGGTAAGGTTCCATCCCTGCCCTCCTAAGTGCCTTGCTCTGCAGAGATCAGGATAGCTTTCTACTCCCAAGGACACACAAATTATCACAAAGACAGTAGGGACATGGGAAGTACCTACCTACTAAATAGACTCAAGTCCTCTGGTGACAAGATTCAGCATTTTCCTCTTAAACAAGACCACAGTTGGGAAAGGCATGCCTAAACACCAGCCCATGAGAACTCAATGCCACTCTGTAACCCACAGAGGGGCTGGTGTACCGGACAAAGCTGCCAAGATCTTACAGCCTCGTGTCTCCTTCACCACCAGCTTGGTTTTCAAATGGGCCAAATCCCAGACTGGCAGACTCCAGAAACTGGACTGGCCAGGCAACTTCAAGCTATTGAGCCATGCACTAGCCAACCTGTATGATTCTTCCTTTGCCGGGAGGCCTCTAAAAACCCAGGAATCTGCCACCACTCCCTTCCCAGCTCCAATAGCTTAATCTTCCTGCTGGTGGATCCCTGGCCAAACATCTCTACCCACTAGAAACTTATCGCCTAGCCTGGAAGACAAAACTATGTTTTAGGTCTAAAAAGGGAAGGAGGGTGAGGAATGCACTATAAGCTGCTTAAAAAAATACATGTTATGAGCAGAATCATCTCAATACAAGTTGAGATGAACTAATGGGAAAGTCAGGTCCTTGAGCATGAGCAGATTGGAGCTACTTGAAGCAAGACAGTATTCTCAAAACTCGCTAGAGGCAGGACAGGGACATACCAGAACCTTCTGTGTGGGCTGCACTTGAAGAGCAGGGTGCTATCCATTAGAAGTGCTAAAAATGCAACAAGATCTGGACATGGAATGAGTCTTAGCTCAGAACAAGATTTCTGGCTTAGTGGGAGGCCACAGAGATGGGTAAGAGGTGGGGGAAGACTGTTGTAGAACTCAGAACCCAACCAGAGTGGGAGATTCCCATTCTCCAACAGAGGGAAGATGCTCAAGAAAAATAACTCTAGGGGCATAAACCTATCTATCCAGAATGGTGGGGTGACTGGCAGAAAAAGTGGATGATAGTCACATGTAGGTTAAATCGAGCTTTTTAAAATGATAGAATCAAGCAGGGCTTACAGACCTTTAGAACTAAGAGTCTGGAACAAAGAAAGTCATCGGGGATTGGAGGATTCAGAATTCTTGCCTTGGAGAAGCACACCCATGCTTTAACCTTCATGATGGAATCACTTAAAATCACCATTTCTGGTATAACTTAATAGTTTACATACTCAGAAAAACAGAGTCAACAAGGGTGGGGGGAAAAACTCTATAAAGTGATCTACAAACATAAAGGACTGATTCTTCAAAAATGATAGCCACCCAAGTTACTAATCCAAAGAACCATGTACCTTCTGTTTAGAAACAATTACAAAAAAAGTTTTGAACTTTACTTTAAAAGGTTTGATGTTGATAAAGCTGTAGTATCTCTGAAATTGGTGTTTATTGTAGGACTGAGCAAGTGAGTAAAATACCCTTAAACAACACAGGTTTCAATTGGGCAAGTCCACTTATACAGGTTTTTCAACAGTAACTACTACAGCACTACATGGCGCACAGTTGATTAAATCCTGGACGTGGAACCACAGATTGGTTCTGCATACAGGAAGAGCCAACTATGTTTTACATGGCTTCTTGACATCAGGAGGGCAGGCCCCCCTAACCCCCGCATTGTTCAAGGGTCAAGTATATACTGAGTAAGAGCCCATTTCATCCGTGTAGAAGACCTAATTATGGAATAAAAGGAAGGCAAATAACTTATATGTTAGATTAGAATTAAAAGTTTCAATATGAACTCAAAATTCAAAAACATACATAATAGATATTTTCATGTATATATGTTCCCCATATATATACACACACATACCAGGATAAATATTTCACAGTCCACTGAAAATACCTAGAAGCAATGACAACCCAGTATCAGTGTGAAAATCTAGTGTCAATGTTTGCATCTAAATTTCATCTACTAAAAGAACCATGGCTCTAAGGAAAACATAATTAACCTAATATATTGAACCTAATATAATGAACCTAATATATTATCCTATGTCAAAAAATAAGCAAGTGCACAAAAAATTACTCTAACATATCAAAAGGACTAGGAAACCAGCTTGAAAGAGCACCCCTCTGGTCGTATCAGGAAATTCTGAACATCAAAATGACTAACATTAAATCTTTAAAGAACCCATGATTGAATATATTCATTCACTAAAAACAAGCGTTTATGAAATTATGTACCAAGCACAGATTTCAGCTATGAATATATGATCCTCAATCTCAAGAAAACCTAGGGTAGGGCTTCCCTGGTAGCTCAGTGGTAAAGAATCCTCCTGCCAATGCAGGAGACACGGGTTCGATCCCTGGTCCCGTAAGATCCCACATGCCTCAGAGCGACTAAGCCTGTGCCCCCCAACTACTGAGGCTGTGCTGAGCCCGGGAGCCGCAACTACTGTGAAACCACACGCCCGAGAGCCCGTGCCCCACACGAGAAGCCTGAGCAACGCAACTACGGAGTAGCCCCAACCTGCCTTAGAGACAAGCCCACACACCAAAAAAGACCCAGCCCAGCCAAAAATCATAAATAAAAGAAAAAAAAAGAAACCCTGGGGTGGAGAAGGTATGGGACAGGGAGAAAAATGTAACAAACGAGTATAATGTGTGCCTGGAAAATCTGACAGGGTGATAGAGAGCATAGGCTTCCCTAGTGGTTCAGACAATAACAAGTCTGCCTGCAACTGCAGGACACCCGGGTTTGATCCCTGGACTGGGAGAATAGCAACCCACTCCAGAATTCTTGCCTGGAGAATTCCTAGACAAAGGAGCCTAGCGGGATAAAGTCCATGGGGTTGCAGAGTCAGACACAACTGAACACACACACACATAGTAAGAAAAATAAACTATTTCAGGAAAACTGCTTAAAAATGAAAAAATAATTTACATGTCTAAATTGATGCTAAAAAAATTTTTTGAAGAGAAGAAAACTCCTTCCTTCCTTATGGATAAAATGATAGGATCAGAAATACAGTATTTTATAACCAACACAGAACAGCTGATTGAGGCAAGAATCATACTACAAGTACTAGACAAAAGTGTGCTGATAGGCTTACAAAATGCCCTCGTTACTAATTACAAAGAGAAAATTACAAAGGCTGTCATCTTTGTAGCTGTCACCTTAACCAAGTGATCAGATTCAATTTCATCAATAATGGGAAAAAACTAACATGTGCTTCCTAATGTAATATAAGAAAAGAACACTCTTGTGTATTATTCTTACCTGAATCTAAATGTCTGTAAACAATCAGACAGACCCAAACTGAGCGACTGTCTACAAAATATTTGACAAACATGCTTCAAAAATGTCAATCTCATTAAAGACCATGTAAGACAATGAGCCTGTTTCATAGGAAATAAACACTGAAATCTGGAGAGACAAAGGGTTATGATTCTGCAACTTACTCTCAAATAGGTCAATAAAAACAGTAATTACACATTTATGTAGGAGATGAAGCAAATGTAGAAAGTGTGAAGAACTGGAGAAACTAGGTAAAGAGTATACACCTCTTGCCACATTTCCACAGGTTTGAAATTTTCCAAAAAACTTTTTTAAAATCTGAGAACACATTTCTGGAAAGAAGTTAATATAAGGTAAGCAATTACTATATAGTATATGCTTCCTAGGCATCTATTCTGATAGACACACACATGTATACAACACAATTATAAATACTTTTAATCCTAAACATTTCCTGAAGGAAACAGAAGGATAGTATACATCATTTAAATATCATTTATAAGTAAGAAAACTGAAGCCTAAGCAGATAAGTAGTTCACTCTAAAGGCTTATTATCTCACCTTCAGAGAAAAAAATAATTCTTAGGGAAAGAAAGGAAAACAATATACAGATAAGGGTCAGCTCAAAGTGATAATACTATAGTGTTTTCTTTCTAGTTTTCTTCATTTTTCAGATTTCTACCACAAAGAAAAAACAAGAAATTTAAGCTCAAAATATATCAGTTAAGATTTTTAATAAGATAATTTTACAGTAAGGCACAAATGAAATCGTTCTAGAATTTAATAAACTTAGCCATTTCAAGCAATTAATGGTATTTAGATTCCCAGATTTCATGACTGCAAAGGCAGGGGCATATACAAATGGCCAGGCAGTAATTAGCTCCTGGTTTATCTTTCCCTGATTCATTTACAATGGAATATTCGCATGTTTCCTCCAAGGGCGCTGTACCTTCTTGCTGGCCAGGACATCCAGGTCACAGCAGATTCGGGCACGTGTGGAGGAAGGCTGGATGATGTCATCCACAAACCCTGGGGAAGCACAGGAAAGGAAGCGGATCACCTGCTGCCCACCAAGCCCTCACGTGGCGCTCAGTGTGGGCACCACCTTCTGGGGCCGACAGTGTGTATGGGGCCCAGGCCGACACAAGAGGGGCTTGGTCCTGCGGACCTCCCCATGACCCCAGGAGCCCCCTGTTCCTCTGGCGGGTCCCAAACTGGCCCAGAAACACTCAGCAAGAAAAGGAAAATGTGACCCCTCTTCCACCCTGTCAAGATGGAATTTAGTAGGGAATAAAATGAAGAAAGTGCACTTTTATTTTTGAAAACTCACTACAGTCATTCGCCCCATCCTGTGCATAAGGCCGTCTTGCCACTTCACTTTGCCACTCTTCCCATTAGGAAGTGGACTGTACTTCTTCACCTGGCCTTGTAAATTGCCTTGGCCAACAAAATGTGGCAAGAGTAACATTGCAACTTCCACACCTGGGCCTCAAGGCACCTTCTTTCCCCTCTCACCTTCTTGCCGCCCTCAGGACACCCTGCAGGGCAGCGTGGACTCACCTCCCAAAGAATAAGCAACCCTGTGAAGGAGAGTCCAGCTGACAGCCAGCACCAGCCACGTGAGTGGGGCCACCACGGACTATCCAGCCCCAGTCAGGCGACTAGATGACATACTTCCATGACTGATCCAGCAGAACCACTACCCAGCTCAGCCCAGACCAAACGCTGACTCTCAAAACTATGAAGGGAAGGTGCAGGGAGGTTATTCTAGACCACTTTGTTTTGAGTAGATTTTTCACAGTACTGGGTAACTGGAACACCATGAAGAGAGATTTAGCCACTTCAGCAATGTTTTCTTGATCACAGTTACAAAGTGGCCCACACAGGCCCCTCTGCTCTTAAGTGATGACGGCTCATGGTCTAGCCAGCCCTCACCAGTCTCCAGACTCAACAGAAGGGCAAAGGTAGGCTTTTTGAAGCAAAATAAGCAGCAAGCGACCCAACAACTGAGCCAAACTGCTCTCCCCACCACAGGCCCACCTCTCACGGCTGCAGGAAAAGGGTTGGCAAACTTCTCGATGTACTCTGCCTGAGCAGCCTCCACGTTCTCGTGCCCTTTGAAGATGATCTCCACGGCACCCTGTCACGAGAGGAGTTGGTGATCGTCCTGGAGGCCCCTGGAGACCAGGGCAGGCCCCCCTCCTCTCAACATCACTGGGAGTGATTGCAAGCGTCTCGGTAAACAAAGTGTGCTGGAGAGGAGTGGCCACACCAGGTGCCTGGAGCAGCTGGCATAACCCCACGGCTGCAATGGATGCTCAGCCACGGCTCCAATGACTGGGTGGCCCAGACCAAGGCATCACTTGCCTCCCTAATTCTGTCCTAATCTCTCCAAGTGCATTTGTCCTTCTCCGAGGCCAAGATATTTGGCCCAGTTTCCACTGTTAAGAGTCAAGGTTCCCTTATCAAGGGAAGCAGAATGCTGTTACACTTTTTCATTATCCTGAGCCCTGAGCATACAACTTAATAGCCAGAGGCAGAGAAACTAAAATGCAAACATAGAAAAATGAGGACTGAGAGAGAAGCCTTCCTGTCAGCACCCCTAAAAGTCGGCTTGGGGAGGTTGGGCCTGGGAGATACCTAGTCCAACCCCGACAGCTATTTCAAAGCAGGAAAGGAGTGGTGGGTAGACGAAGCAACAGGAGGCACCCTGCCCAAAGTCAGCAGGGCCAGGACTACAGCGTGGCCTCCGTGGGCCGCAGGAGTGGCTCCGGGCCCGCTTGGCAGCTGGGGATGGGGTTGGGGAAACATCCAGTCCTCCAACAACTAGTTCAGCTGACTCAGCCCTTTCCTTTCTACTGAACCCCTGAACCCACTTGAGGCCCCTACTACCTGGGTCCATGCCGGAAGTGAAAGTGCCGGAGGGGGACTGCCAGGTCTAGACCCCTACTCCCCGGAGGCCTGGCGACCCCAGGGGCCCAGGCCTCTTCCCAACACTTCCCAGTGATGCGGGGTGAGTGGAGTCCCTGGAGCCAGAAGAAGGGAAAGCTGGAGGGTCTTACCTTTGCTCCCATGACAGCAATCTCCGCCGTGGGCCAGGCGTAGTTGGTGTCACCACAAAGGTGCTTGGAGCTCATGACATCATAGGCACCACCGTAGGCCTAGAACAGTCCCAAATGATGAATGTTAGAGCCGGAGTCAACCAGATCACATCCCTATAAGACCCCAGGAAGCCAAGTGAAATGAGGATGAAAAGCAAGAACTGGCCCTCCTGGGCTCCTGAAGGCCCAGGGGTGGGAGGCCCAGGAATACCAGGGCGCAGCCACAGGCCTTTCACAGTTCATAGTCATGGTCTTCCGGCCTTTTCCCACTGCTGCTCTCCGTTCCCAGATGAGCAGGGACTTCACTGCCAGGCGTTGTCTGCAGGACCATACACGCTGTTGCCATCCTTAAGAACTTGTTAAGGGGAGTGAGGCATAGACTCCTTCCAGCACTGCTGACCCTCTCGGCCAGACCCCCAACCCCCAGGCCCCGCCGCTGGGGGGGAGCGGGCTCCAGCCTCCAGCCTGAGCTCCTCACCTTCCTGGTGATGATCGTCACTTTGGGCACAGTGGCCTCCGCAAACGCATAGAGCAGCTTGGCGCCGTGGCGGATGATGCCCCCATACTCCTGTGCAGTGCCTGTGTCACGAGCAAGCTATTGGATCCCCACAGAATCTCCCCGGGGGCTTCCCCTCCCCACAGGGTCACCCCCAGCCAGTCCCGCCCCCAGGACACCCAGAAGATGGCACAAATCCTGGAGGGACTGTGCAAGAGGATCTCCAAATAAAGTGGGCATCTCACTGGGCAAAACCACCTCTCCTGACCCACCTCCGTCAGGGACTCACCAGGCAGGAAGCCAGGGACATCCACAAAAGTGATGAGGGGAATATTGAACGAGTCACAGAATCGGACGAAACGAGCCCCTTTCACGGAGGAATTAATGTCCAAGCATCCTAGAAAGAGAGAGACCACGTGCTGAGCTTCTAGGCCACTCCCAGTCCCACCCACACTGGGCAACCATTCAGAGCTGGTTTCTACAGGGGTACCAAAGTTTCATCATCAGAGAAACTAAAGGAGGACTTCATACTCCAAGAAAAACAGGGGAGACAGGAGAATCCACCTGGCCACTGATCAGAGGACGCAGCAGTGGCTCGGCCCTGAGGGCTGGCACCACACCCCAGCACAGATATCCAGTCTTTGTCTTGTGAACGAAGGGTAGCTGTCACCTGAGGCACAGCCTACCTCACCCCCTGGAGCCCACAGTGGGAGGCCTCATCCAAGGGCTGGTCTTATAGAGTCTTTGTAGTTGGAATTGGAATCTGCCTCCATCAACTACAGCCATGTGTTTGGGGAAACTACTTTCTGAGCCTGAGATTCCCCACCTGAAAAGGAGGGATGTTACTACCCTCTACTATGGAGGTGGTGGGTTAGTTGCTAAGTTGTGTCCAACTCTTGCGACCTCATGGACTATAGCTCGCCAGGCTCCTCTGTTCATGGAATTCTCCAGGCAAGAACCCTGGAGTGGGTTGCCATTTGCTTTTCCAGGGGATCCTTCCTGACCCAGGGATCGAACCAGGGTCTCCCACATTGCAGGCAGATTCTTTACCAACTGAGCCACCAGAGAAGCCCTACCATAGTTGTAAGGATTAAAGGAGATGGTATCAGTAAAACGGCGCAGAAGAGAATAAGAGCTCAATTACTAGTAAATCCCCTCACCCAGAACAGTCTGCAGAGTATTCTATGAGGCCAGCATTGTCCTGATACCAAAACTTCTTGTTCTGGGACAAGAAAATGCAGAGCAAAATCCCTCATGAACACAGATGCAGAAAGTCCTGAGATATTATAAAAACACTGTCGAGTGCAGTTTAACGCAAGAATCCAGAGTTGATCTAATGTGTGAAAAGCAGTTAAATTATTAAAGGAAAAAAACAATACGGTCATCACAACAGATATAAACATCTGAGAAAATTCAATATTCATAATTAAAAACTAGCAGTAAACTCTGAGTGCAATGGAACTTCTACAATCTGATAAAGAATGTCCATAAAAAACTTAAATACTCATGGATCAGAAAAATATATAAATCCCCAAGCTGAACTATGCCAGTGCTGTCCAAAAGAACTTTCTATGATGATGAAAATGTTCTCTGGCTCTGTTATTTGTTGGCATAGTATGTGCCAATGTGGCTACTGAACACCTGAAATATGACTAGGGAAAATAAGAGACTAAGCTCCTAATCGTGTTGAATCTTAATTACTTACACTATTTTATTATTTTAGACTTAAAGCTTAATAGCTAGGCTAGCATAGCTGGACAAATTTGCATTTTCAAGCAATTTCTATCAAAATCATAGGTAATTCCTTTGTAGAAACTGATAAGCAGATTCTAAAATTCATATGCTAATACAAAGGAGATAGACTAGTCAAATGGTATTTTTTTTTTTAAATAGCAGTATCAGAAGACTTCCACTAGCTGACCTGAAGACTCACAAAAGCAGGGTTTCTCCATCGTGGCACTACCAACACTTCAGACGGAATGAATCTTTGCTATGGGAGTTTGACTTCTGCATGTAGAATGTTTAGTCGCCATCTCTGAGTTAGACACACTAGATGTCAGGAACCCCCCTCCACCCCCTCACACCCACTGTGACAGTCAAAATTGTTTCCAATAATATCCACATGTTCCCAGTACATTGAAATGGTCCCTAGTTGAGAACCACCAAGAACTATAACGCTTCAGAAATCAGAGAAGATGGCAGAGGCATAAAGGTGGGCAAAACCAGCAACAGAACAGGACAGACAGGGAAGAAACAGACCCAGAGGCCTGATTTCAGACCAGGCGCCAAAGCAATGTGGAAAGCAAGTCGTCTTAACAAATGGTAATACTGTTTCACTCCATACTCTACACACGAAAATCAACCCGAAATGGATCATAGACCTTAACATAACCCACACAACAAAGCTCCGAGAAGGTGATTTGGACTATCTTCAAAACCTTGCAGTAGGCAAAGATTTCCTGGACAGGACACAAAAAGCTCTAATCAAAAGTAAAACACTGATAAAAAGGATTTTACCACTTTTTAAAAATAATATGAGTCAAAAGACACCATTAGTTAAATAAATAAACAAGTCACAGACCAGGAAAAAAATATTTAAAATACACATATCTGACAAAGGGTTCACATCAGAATATATAAAGACCCTTAGAAGTCAACAATAAAAAGACAACTCAAAAAATAACAACTATAGGCAAAACTTCCCTCTTGCTAAATGCATTTTCTGAGATGACAGAAATGTTCTATATCTTAGTTTGGATGGTGATTACAGGTCGGGAGTTTCCCCCTGGGTGGGGAAGATCTCTGGAGGCGGGCATGGCAACCCACTCTAGTTTTCTTGCCCGCAGAATCCCATGGAGCCTATGGTCCATAAGGTCACAAAGAGTCAGACATGACTGAAGTGATTTAGCACACATGAATTATCAACTTGCCAAAACCCATCCAAACGAGCATGTAAAAATCTGTGCATTTTATGGTCTATAAATTATAACTCAGTAAAAGAAAAATGTCCTCCCTCTCTATCCAAATCTATGCTAATAAAGAATGCGAATGATGAGTCCTGGGATGAAGACAACTCTAAACTAAGAAACTGCAAGATGGAAAGGAGGTTAGAATAAAAATCAAAAAGAAGAAAAATATGAGCAATGACAACCAAAACAAGATAAAATCACTGGGGAATTGAAAATAGTCAGAAATGGAAAACCTGTGACCCTGAGCTGCCAAAAGTGGGCCCTAGGTCCAAGAGCTTGGCTTCCTCATCTTAGTCCAGGCCTGTCAGAGCATCTGGCACCCAGGGAGTCCAATGAGCCCTGGCGAATTCTACAAGGAAGAAATAAGAACCAGTGCCAAGGGGGTGGAGAGGGAGGGGAGAGAAGGGGTGCAAGTTTGGGATTAGCAGATGCAAACCAGTATACATAAAATAGATAAACAACAAGGTCCTACTATATAGCATGGGGAACTATATTCAATACACCATGGTTTATCATGAATATGAAAAAGTATATATGTATTAATATATGCATAATGAATCACTTTTTTTTGTATAGCAGAAGTTAACACAACATTGTAAATCAACTACATCAATAAAAAAGAAACGGAAATGAGGAACCATGACAGAGGCCTCCTCTGTGAGCCTCTGACACTTTATGACATTCCATAAACATCACAAAGAAAACTACAAGGTCAGAAGGAGGGAAGCTGAAGAACCACAATGGAACCAAGTATTCAGACCCCAGTCAGGGCTCAGGAAGGCCCTGGGATAGAAGTCTAAGTATTTGAAGATAAAGTTTGCACAACAAGCCAGGCAGTTTCTTCAAAAGTGAGCTTGTGAGAATGTGCCTGTACTAGAGGGTGCCAGAACCTGCAAACATGGTCTCGGGACAAGAAATCTCTTTGTGCAGACACAGGAAATCATGTGAAGTCCACGCCAGGGACAGACACAGTGAGGAGGAGGAACTCAAGAATACATGAACAGATGAGAACGTACCACAGGAACAAAATGCACATTCAGTGTGTGTAAACATGATTTCTAAACAACAAAACGGTGGAACAGACAGCACCGAGCTCCTATCCTCAAAGAGAAACATCAAAAAACAAGCAGAAACAGTCAGAACTAACTTTGTCAAAATTCTGAAACAGGCAAGTTAACTAAGTAAAAGCTGAATGGGAAAAAGGCAATTTAGAAACTGCAGAAAAGTTTGTGGCATTTTGAATTACACTTGCCCCACATTCTCCCTGGTTCTAGAGGAAGCAAAGACGACCTCAGACACCAATCACCATGTAGGTCTGTTCTACCTGGTGTGAGGGGGCCCTGAAAGATGGTGCAAGCCTTTCATCTCTGTACCTAACTCGGAACTCACCCAGACCACAAAAGTAGCAGCCATTGCTCACTGTGAGAAAAAAGAACCAGCGACAGACATCGGGGGCAAAAGATTACAGCTGAGATCACCTAAGGCCAGGCAGGAAAAAAACAGGCAGAGTGGGGGTTTGGAGGGGGTGAGGCAGAATTTGGACATTCAAGAGCAACTGTATATACAAGGGACTTCAGAAAGAGGCAGATATGCCTAGAGCGAAATGTATGCTCAGAAAAGATCTGAGAAGGGAAATTAGAAAGTACCTTGAATAGATCAGTGAAACAAAACAGAGAGCCCAGAAATAAACCCACAGAGCTAAGGACAATTAATCTTCTACAAAGAAGGCAATAGTATACAATGGGAAAAAACAGTCTTTCAGCAAGTGGTGCTAAGAAAGCTGGGCAGCCACAGGTAAACCACCCTCTGAGCACACTCAAAAAGAAATTCAAAATGGCCAAAAGACTTAAATGTAAGACAAGACACCATAAAACTCCAAAAACAGTACACTGGCAAAACATTCTAACATAAATTGTACCAATGTTTTCATAAGTCAGTGTCTCATGGCAACAGAAGTAAAAGTAAAAATAAACAAATGAGATCAACCAAGCACATAAGCTTTTGAATACCAAAGGAATCCATAAACAAAATGAAAAAGACAAACTTCCAACTGAGAGAAGATATTTGCAAATGACGCAACCAGCAAAGACTTAATTTCCAAAATATATAAACAGCTTCTACAATTCAATAACAAAAAAGTAAATAACCAACCAAAAAATGGTCACAAGGACTAAACAGCCATTTCTCCAAAGAAGATATACTGATGGCCAATAGACACATAAAAACATGCTCATCACTGCTAATTATTAAATAAATGTAAATCAAAACTACAATGAGGTTCCACTTCACACCAGTCAGAATGACCACATTAAAGAGTTAGAAATAATAATTGCTGGAGAGAGAGTAGAAAAAAAGAGAATCTTCTTATACTGTTGGTGGGAATGTAAATTAGTGTAGCTCAATGTAAAACAGTATGGAGGTTCTTCAAAAAACTAAAAATAGAGGTGAAGTATGACACAGAAATCTCACTCCTAGGCATATACCCAGACAAAACTATAATTTGAAAAGATGCATGCATCCCTATTGTTCACAACAGCACTATTTACAACAGCCAAGACACGGAAAGAAGGAAAACGTCCAGTGACAGAATGTGTGTGGTGTATACACACACACATGGAGTATTACTTAGCCATTAAAAAGAACAAAATAATGCCATTTGCAGTTACATGGATAGACCAAGAGATTATCACATGAAGTGAAGTGAGTCAGAAACAGAAAAATACCCTATATCACTTATATGAGGAATACAGAATATGACACAAATGAACACATGGATGAAACAGACTCACAGACAGAGAACACACTACGGTGGCCAAGAGGGAGGGTGTATGGAGGAAGTAAAATGAGGAGTTTGGTTATTAGCAGGTGCAATCTATTATATATAAAGTGGATAACAACAAGGTCCTATTGTATAGCACAGGGAACAATATTCAACATCCTGTGATAAATCAGAATGCAACAGACTATGCAGTATAGCAGAAATTAACACAACACTGTAAATCAACTATCATTTCAGTCACTCAGTCGTGTCCAACTCTTTGCAACCCCATGAACTGCAGCACGCCAGGCCTCCCTGTCCATCACCAACTCCCGGAGTTTACCCAAACTCATGTCCATTGAGTCGGTGATGCCATCTAACTGTACTTGAACAAAATTTTTCTAAAAAAGAAAATACCTTGAGATGAATGAAAATGAAACTATAACATTACAAAACAAAAGACCTGAGAGGATCTTAAGCTTTAATCTTGGGCTGATCCCTAAATTCTGTTTAAGTCTGGCCAAGTGTTGAAAGAAATCCTCAACACAGAGCCAAATTGCAAAGACTAAAAGAGATATTTTCTTATCTATTTTGGCACCTCAGTCAAAAACAGTAGTTGGACACAAACTAAGGAAGAGAACAAGGAATATAGCCTCTGCAAAAACAGTTAGGAAAAGTCACTAGACAAATGGACTACTACAGCATTCAACAATTAAAAAAACAAACTCTGGAAAAGGGGGAGAATATGATTTCAGAGTTTAACACGTTATAATATTCAAATGTTCAGTTTTCAACAACAATTTTTTAAAAAGCATACAGAGAAACAGGAAAGTAGAATTATTCAAATGAACAAAATAAATATAAATAATCATCCTTAAGGAAGCCCAGACAATAAATTTAGTAAACAAAGATTTTAAAACAACTGTTTTAAATATGCTCATGGAGGTAAAGAAAAACATGAAGAACTAAACAGACAAACAACAACAACAAAAAAAAAAAAAAACAGGAAAAAAATGTATGGACAAAATGAGAATATCAATGGAGAAACAAATTATAGAAAGGAACCAAACAAATTCTACTACTAAAAACTACAATAACTGAAATAAAAACATCGCTACAGGGGTTCAACAGAATTGAGAAGACAGGATGAAGGATGAGGAATCCTGAAAATACAAAAACTTAAATTATCCAATCAAACGAACAGAAAGAAAAGAAAAACTGAAGTGATTAGAGACTAATGGACTATGAATATCATGAAGTAAACCAATATATACAGCATGTCAGTATCATAAGGAGGAGAGAGGAGAAACAGGCAGAGACATTGTCTGAAGAAATAATGTCCAAAAATTTCTCGAATTTGGCACAAAATATGAAGAAACAAAATCAAGAAACTGTAAGCCTAAGTAGAATAAACTCACACATATCCACACTGAGACACATTATAATCAAACTATTTAAAAAAAAAGAATCCTGAAAGTAGCAAAAGTAAGTGATTAATCAAATACAAAGAATCATCAATAAGATTACAAATTGATTTCTCAGCAGAAACTATGGAGGCCAGAAAACAATGGGAATCATATCTAAAGTGCTGAAAGTTCTATTTTTTATTTATTTTTTAATTGAAGGATAATTACTTTACAGAATTCTGTTGTTTTCTGTCAAACCTCAACATGAACCAGCCATAGGTATACCTATGTCCCTCCCTCTTAAACCTTCCTCCCATCCCAACCCTCTAGGTTGATACAGAGCCCCTGTTTGAGTTTCCTAAAACATACAGCAAATTCCCACTGGCTATCTATTTTACATATGGTAATGTAAGTTTCCATGTTACTGTCTCCATACATCTCACCCTCTCTTCCCCTCTCCCCATGTCTGTAAGTCTGTTCTCTATGTCTGTTTCTCCACTGCTGCCCTGTAAATAAGTTCTTCAGTACCGTTTTTCTAGATTCCGTATATATGTGTTAGAATACAATATTTATCTTTCTCTTTCTGACTCACTTCACTCTGTATAATAGGTTCTAGGTTCATCCACATCATCAGAACTGACTCAAATGCTTTCATTTTTATGGCTGAGTAATTTTCCATTGTGTACACATACCACAACTTCTTTATCCATTCATCTGTTGATGGGTATCTAGGTTGCTTCCATGTTCCAGCTATTGTAAATACTGCTGCAATGAACAATGGGATACATGTGTCTTTTTCAATTTTGGTTTCCTCGGGGTAGATGCCTAGGAGTGGGATTGCTGGGTCATATGGTGGTTTTATTCCTAGTTTTTTAAGGAATCTCCATACCGTTTTCCATAGTGGCTGTATCAATTTACATTCCCACCAACAGTGCAAGAGCATTTCCTTTTCTCCACACCCTCTCCAGCATTTATTGTTTGTAGACATTTTGATGATGGCCATTCTGACCGGTGTGAGGTGATATCTCACTGTAGTTTTGATTTGCATTTCTCTAATAATGAGTGATGTTGAGCATCTTCTCAGATGTTTGTTTGCCATCAGTATGTCTTCTTAGGAGAAATGTCTGTTTAGGTCTTTTTCCCACTTTTTGATTGGGTTGTTTGCCTTTCTGGCATTGAGTTGTACGAGCTGCTTGTATATTTTGGAAATCCATCCTCTGTCATTGTTTCACTTGCTATTATCTTCTCCCATTCTGAGGGTTGTCTTTTCACCTTTCTTAGAGTTTCCTCTGCTGTGCAAAAGCTTTTAAGTTTAATCAGGTCCCACTTGCTTACTTTTGTTTCTATTTCCATTACTATAGGAGGTGGGTGATAGAGGATCTTGTTTTGATTTATGTCATCATGTGTTCTGCTTATGTTTTCCTTTAAGAATTTTATAGTTTCTGGTCTTACATTTAAAGCTCTTTAATCCATTTTGAATTTATCTTTGTGTGTGGTGTTAGGAAGTGTTCTAATTTCATTCTTTTACACATAGCTGTCCAGTTTTCCCAGCACCATATATTGAAGAGGCTGTCTTTGCCCCGTTGTATATTCTTGCCTTCTTTGTCAAAAATAAGGTACCTATAGGTTCATCAGTTTATTTCTGGGCTTTCTATCTTGTTCCATGGGTCCATACTTCTGTTTTTGTGCCAGCAGCACACTGTCTTCATGATTGTAGCTTTGTAGTATAATCTGAAGTCAGAAAGGTTGATTTCTCCAGCTCCATTCTTCTTTTTCAAGACTGCTTTGGCAATTTGGGGGCTTTTGTGTTTCCATACGAACTGTGAAATTTTTTGTTCTACTTCTGTGAAAAATGCTATTGGTGATTTGATAGGGATCACATTGAATCTGTAGATGGCCTTTGGTAGTATAATCAATTTCACAACATTGGTTCTTCCTACCCAAGAACATGGAATATCTCCCCAGCTGTTTATGTCATCTTTGATTTCTTCCATCAGTGTCTTACAATTTTCTGTGGACAGTTCTTTTGTCTCCTTAGGTAAGTTTACTCCTAGATATTTAATTCTGTTTGCTGCAATAGTGAATAGGATTGATTCCTTAATTTCTCTTTCTGATTTTTCATTGTCAGTATACAGAAATACGAGTGATTTCTGTGTATTGATTTTGTATCCTGCACTTTGCTAAATTCACTGATTAGCTCTAGTAATTTTCTGACACTACCTTTAGGGTTTTCTATGTACAGTATCATGTCATCTGCATACTGTGAGCACGTTATTTCTTCTTTTCCAATCTGGATTCCTTTTACTTCTTTTTCTTCTCTGATTGCTGTAGCTAGGACTTCCAGAACTATGTTGAATAATAGTAGTGAAAGTCAACACCCTTGTCTTGTTCCTATTCTTAAGGGGACTGCTTTCAGTTTTTCAACTCTAAGAATGATGTTTGCTGTAGGCTTTGCATATATGGCCTTTACTATGTTGAGGTAGATGCCTTCTATGTCCATTTTTTGAAGAGTTTTAATCATAAATGGGTGCTGAATTTTGTCAAAGGTTTTTCTCCATTTATTGAGACTATCATATGGTTTTGATGTCTCAATTTGTTAATATGGTATATCAAATTGACTGACTGGCATATATTGAAGAATCCTTACATTCCTGGAATAAACCCAACTTGATCATGGTGTATGAGCTTTTCGATGTGTTGCTGAATTCTGTTTGCTAAAATTTTATTGAGGATTTTCGCATCTATGTTCTTCAGTGATATTGGCCTGTAGTTTTCTTTTCTGTGTTGTCTTTGTCTGTTTTTGGTATCACAGTGATGATGGCCTCATAGAGTGAGTTTGGAAGTGTTCCAGAGTTTTACAAGGATAGGCATTAGCTCTTCTCTAAATGTTCGACAGAATTGTCCTTCTAAGAAAGCCATCTGGTTCTGGGCTTTTGTTTTGGGGGAGATTTTTGATCACACCTTCAATTTCAGTGCTTGTATTTGGGTTGTTCATAATTTCTACTTCTTCCTGGTTCAGTCTTGGAAGATTGAACTTCTCTAAGAATCTGTCCATTTCTTCCAGATTATCCATTTTATTCCCATATAGTTGTTCAAAATAGTCTCTCATAATCCTTTGTATTTCTGCATTGTCTGTTGTAATCTCTCCTTTTTCTAATTTTGTTGATTTGATTCTTCTCTCTTTTTTTCTTGATGAGTCTGGCTAAAGGTTTGTGAGTTTTGTTTATCTTTTCAAAGAATGAGCTTTTAGTTTTATTAAGCTTTACTATTGTTTCTTTCATTGCTTTTTCACTTATTTCTGCTAGGATCTTTATGATTTCTTTCCTTCTACTAAATTTTGGGGTTTTTTGTTCTTCTTTTTCCAGTTGTTCTAGGTGTAAAGTTAGGTTGTCTATTTGATGTTTTTCTTGTTTCTTGAAGTAGAATTGTATTGCTATAAACTTCCCTCTAGGACTGCTTTTGGTATATCCCATAGGTTTTGAGTTGTCATGTTTTCATTGTCATTTGTTTCTATAAATTTTTTTATTTCCCTTTTGATTTCTTCAGTAACCTGTTGATTATTTACATACGAATTCTTAATCTCTCCATGTGCTTGTATTTCTTACAGTTTTTCTCTTGTTATTGACATCTAGTCTCATAGCATTGAGGTTGGAAAAGATGCTTGATACCATTTCAATTTCCTTAAATTTACTGAGGTTTGATTTGTGACTGAAGATGTGGTCTATCCTGGAGAATGTTCCATATGCACTTGAGAAGAAGGTGTACTCTTCTGCATTTGGATGGAATGTCCTGCAGATATCAATGGGATCCATCTCATCTAATGTATCATTTAAGACTTGTATTTCCTTATTAATTTTCGGTTTTGATGATCTGTCCATTGGTGTGAGTGGGGTGTTAAAGTCTCCTACTATTATTGTGTTACTGTCCATTTCTGCTTTTATGTCTGTTAGTGTTTGTCTTATGTATTGAGGTGCTCCTGTGTTGGGTGCATAAATATTTATAATTGTTATGTCTTCCTCTTGGATTGATCCCTTGGTCATAATGTAGTGTCCTTTCTTATCTCTTGTAATATTCTTTACTTTAAGGTCTATTTTGTTGGATGTGAAGATTGCTACTCCAGCTTTCTTTTCCTTCCTATTTGCATGGAATATATTTTTCCATCCTCTCATTTTCAGTTTATATGTGTCTTTAGGTCTAAAGTGGGTTTCTCGAAGACAGCATATATATGGGTCTTGTTTTTGTATCCATTTAGCCAGTCTATGTCTTTTGGTTGAAGCATTTAATCTATTTACATTTAACGTAACTATTGATATATATGTTCCTATTGCCACTTTCTGAATTGTTTGGGGTTGATTTTGTAGCTCTTTTTTCTTTTCTTGTATTTCTTGGCTATATAAGTCCCTTTAACATTTGTTGTAAAGCTGGTTTGGTCATAATGAATTCTCTTAACTTTTGCTTGTCTGAAAAGCTTTTGATTTCTCCATCAATTTTGAATCAGACTCTTGCAGGGTACAGTAATCTTGGTTGTAGATTTTTCCCTTTCAGTACTTTAAATATATGCTGTCATTCCCTTTGGAGAAGGCAATGGCAACCCAGTCTAGTACTCTTGCCTGGAAAATCCCATGGACGGAGGAGCCTGGTAGGCTGCAGTCCATGGGGTCGCTAAGAGTCAGACACAACTGAGCGACTTCACTTTCACTTTTCACTTTCATGCATTGGAGAAGGAAATGGCAACCCACTCCAGTGTTTTTGCCTGGAGAATCCCAGGGATGGCAAAGCCTGGTGGGCTGCCGTCTATGGAGTCGCACAGACTCAGACACGACTGAAGCGACTTAGCAGCAGCAGGAGCAGCCATTCCCTTCTGGCCGGCAGAGTTTCTGCTGAAAGATCAGCTGTTAAGTGTATGGGGTTTCCCTTTTACGTTATTTGCTGCTTCTCCCTTGCTGCTTTTAATATTCTTTCTTTGTGTTTAGTCTTTGTTAGCTTGATTAGCATGTGTCTTGGTGTGTTTTTCCTTGGGTTTATCCTGTATGGGACTCTTTGTGCCTCTTGGACTTGATTGACTATTTCCTTTTCCTTTTTGGGGAAATTTTCAATGATAATATCTTCAAAAATTTTCCCATACCCTTTCTTTTTCTCTCCTTCTTCTGGGGCTCCTATGATTTGAATGTTGGTGCATTTGATATTGTCCCAGAGGTCTTTGAGACAATCCTCAGTTCTTTTCATTTTTTCACTTTATTCTGCTTTACAGAAGTTATTTCCACCATTTTATCTTCCAGCTCACTGATTTGTTCTTCTGCTTCAGATATTCTGCTATTGATTCTTTCTAGAGTGTTTTTAATTTCAATAATTGTATTGTCTCTGTATATTTATTCTTTAATTCTTCTAGGTCATTATTAATTGATTCTTGCATTTTCTCCATTTTGTTTTCAAGGTTTTTGATCATCTTTACTATCATTATTCTGAATTATTTTTCAGGTGGTTTGCCTATATCCTCTTCATTTATTTGGACTTCTGCGTTTCTAGTTTTTTCCTTCATTTGTGTAGTACTTCTCTGTCTTTTCACTTTTTTTTTTACCTTATTGTGTTTGAGGTTTCCTTTTCCCAGGCTTCAAGGTTGAATTCTTTCTTTCTTTTGGTTTCTGCCCTCCTAAGGTTGGGCCCGTGGCTTGTGTAATCTTCACATAGGTGGGATTTGTGCTGAGCTTTTGATTGGTTGTTTGCTTTTCCTCTGATGGGCAAGGCTGAGTGAGGTGGTAATCCTATCTGCTAATGACTGGGTTTATATTTTTCTTTTGTTTGTTGTTTAGATGAGGTATCCTGCACAGGGTGCTACTGATGGTGGGGTGATGCTGGGTCTTGTATTGAAGTGGTTTCCTTGTGTGAGTTCTCACTATTTGATGCTGCCGAGGGTCAGTTCTCTGGTAGCCCATGACCTTAGAGTCAGTGTTCCCACTCCAAAGGCTCAGGGCTTGATCTTGTGCTGGAGGCTGAAAGTCTGAGATCGAGGTGCCTGCTGTGGTCAGGTGAAGACACTCTTACAAGCCACAGACTCATCACTGGATCCTCCCCTCTCTGAAGCAAGGTCCTGGAGGGATACCCCAGCATGTGCAGCAGACACATTGCTGGCAGAACATGGCGGCAGAGGCTTCCTTGGTGGCTCAGACAGTAAAGCGCCTGTCTCCAATACTGGAGACCCGGGTTCGATCCCTGGGTCAGGAAGATCCCCTGGAGAAGGAAATGGCAATCCACTCCAGTACTCTTGCCTGGAAAATCCCATGGACAGAGGAGCCTGGTAGGCTACAGTCCATGGGGTCGCAAAGAGTCAGACACAACTGAGTGACTTTACTTACTTATTTTTATTTAATGGTAGTTTTATTTTTTAGTTCTTTGAGAATCCTCCATACTGTTTTGTATAGTGGCTATACCAATTTACATTCGCACTAATTGTATACAAGGGCTCCTTATTCTCCACATCTTTGCCAACATTTATTTCTGTTCATCTTGATGATAGCTATTCCGACAGGTGTGAGGTGATATCTCATTGTGGGCTTGATTTTTCATTTCCCTGATGATTAGCGAGGTTGAGGATCTTTTCATATGCATGTTTTCCATTTGCATTTCTTCTCTGGAAAAATGTCTATTCAGTGCTTCTGCCCTAGTAATTTCCATTCCTGGGTATGTATCAAAAAAAACCCCAAAACACCCACCACTAATTCAAAAAGATATATGCACTCCAATGTTCATAGCAGCATTATTTATAATTGCCAAATCTGCAAGCAACCTCAGTGTCAATCAACAGATGAACAGATAGAGAAAAACGGTGTACACGTATAGTGCGCTTGCCCGGTGGTTCATACAAGTAAGGAACCTGCCTGCAATGTGGGAGACCCAGGTTCATCCTTGGGTCGGGAATATCACCAGGAAATGGGAATGACTACTCTTCCAGTATTCCTGCCTGGAGAATTACAAGGACAGAGGAGCCTGGCCAGCTACAGTCCACTGGGTCGCAAAGAGTCAGACATGACTGAGTGACTAACACTCATACATATAATGGAATACTACTCAGACATACAAAGAATGACATTTTGCCATTTGTGGCAACATGGATGGACTTGGAGGGCATTATACTAAGTGAAATAAGCCAGAGAAAGACAAATACTGTATGGTATCACTTATATATGGAATCTAAAAAATATAACAAACTAGTGTATACCACCAAAAAGAATCAGACACAGATGCAGACAACAAACGAGTGGTTGGCAATGGGGAGAAACAAGACAGGAGGGGCGATACAGGGGTAAGAGAGTAAGAGGCACATGGGATACACTGCATAACATGGTGAATACAGTCACTATTTTATAACTATAAACATATATACAACTATAAATATTTTTAAACTATAACCTTTAAAAATTGTGAATTACTATATTGTATGCTATATTATACAGCAAATATATATACTTCAATTAAAAAATTAAGAAACAAAGTGCTGAAAGAGTAAAATCTCAACCAAGAAGTCTACACTTGGCAAGCTGTCCTTCAAAAATGAGGGACAGATTAAGACGTTTCTAAATAAACAAGCTGAAGAGTTTGTTACCACTATGCCTGCCCTACAAAAAATGGTAAAGCAAGCCCACAGGTTGAAATAAAGATAGTAGATAGTATCACAAAACCATATAAAGAAATCAAGATCACCAGTAAAGATAACTACATGGGGAAATATGAAAGTCATTATTACTGTATTTCTGGTCAATATTTCTGACATTATTACTGTAATGCCACCTTTTATTTCTTACATGATTTAAAAAACAAATTCAGGGAATGCCCTGGCAGTCCAGTGGTTACAACTCCACACTTTCATTGCCAGGGCCTGTGTTCAACCCCTGGTCAGGGAACCTAAGACTGTGTAAGTCATGTGGTGTAGCCAAAAAACATACTCCAAAAAGGTTCATTGGTGGAGAATTCTACAAAACCTTTAAGAACGAAATTGCACCAGTTCTCTATGATCTCTTCTAGAAGATACAATCAGAGAGAATATTTTCTAACTCATTCTATGAGGCCATCATCACCCTAATACCGAAACATTACAAGAAAACTACAGACCAGTGTCTCTCACAAACATAAATGTAAGAATCCTCAACAAAATATTTAGCAAGTCAAACTCAGTAATAGACAAAAATAATTATACACTACTTCCAGGTGAGATTTAACCCAGGTATGCGAGGCTGATTCACCATCTGAAAAACAGACTTTCCTGGTGGTCCAATGGGTAAGACTCCATGCTCCCAATCCAGGGGGAATAGGTTTGATCCCTGGTCAGGGAACTAGATCCCACATGCCACAACTAAGAGTTCACATATTGCAACTAAGAGTTCTTATGCCGCAACTGAAGATCCCTCATGCTGCAACAAAGATCGAAGACCACATGTACCACAACAAAGACCCAGCACAGCCAAATAATTTCTTTTATCTGAAAAACAATTCACATATTCCACTACATCAACATCTAAAGAAGAAAAACTACATGACTGTATTAACAGATGAAGAAAAGCATTCAGAAAATCCAGCATCTCATGATTAAAAACTAACAACCAACTATAAATAGAAATAAAGGGGAACATTCTTAACTTGATAAACAACATCCACAAAAACCCACAGCTAACATCATATGTAATGGTGAAAACCTAGAAACTTTTCCACTAAGATCAGGTATAATGGCAAGAATATGTCCTCTCACCACTCCTTTTAAAAACTGTACTGGGGAAAAAAAAAAAAACTGTACTGGAAGTCCACGCTAATACAATAAACCAAGAAAAGAAAATGCTTAGAAGCCACACAGACTGGGAAGGAAGACCTAACTTTCTTTGTTTACACATGACATGATTGTCTATGAAGAAAATCCTATAGAACAAAAATACTGCTGAAACTAATAATTACAGCAAACTTGAGGATCCAAAGTGAATTTACTAAAGTAAATCACTTTTCTATATACCAGCAATGAATTTGAAACTATTAGTAACAACACAATACCATTTACATTAGCACACGCCCCTCCCCCAGAAAGAAATATATAGGCATAAATCTAACAAAACAAATACAATATCTATATGAGGAAGGTTACAAACTCTTATGAACAAAATGAAAAAGCTAAATAAGTGAAGAGATATTCCATGTTCATGGAATGAAAGACTCGATATCATCAAGAGGGATGGTATTGGTGAATGAGGTACGGTATTGGTGAAATAACTCAATGGAACAAAATAGAGTCCAGAAACAGACCTACATAATTATAAGAAACTAATCTTTGAGAGGAGCAACCCCTTGTCCAAGGAGCGGCGCTGCACAGTTGCAGGAGGGCTAAGAGGAGCTACTCCATGATCAAGGTCAGGAGGGGCGGCCATGAGGAGATATCCCTTGTCCAAGATAACGAGCAGCGGCTGCGCTTTGCTGGAGCAGCCGTGAAGAGATACCCCACGTCCAAGGTAAGAGAAACCCAAGTAAGAGGGTAGGTGTTGCGAGAGGGCATCAGAGGGCAGACAGACTGAAATCATAATCACAGACAACTAGCCAGTCTGATCACATGGACCACAGCCTAGCCTAACTCAATAAAACTAAGGCATGCCATGTGGGGCCACCCAAGATGGTCGGGTCATGGTGGAGAGGACTGACAGAATGTGGTCCACTGGAGAAGGGAATGGCAAACCACTTCAGTATTCTTGCCTTGAGAACCCAGAAACAGTATGAAAAGGCAAAATGACAGGATACTGAAACAGGAACTCCCCAGGTCGGTAGGTGCCCAATATGCTACTGGAGATCAGTGGAGAAATAACTCCAGAAAGAATGAAGGGATAGAGCCAAAGCAAAAGTAATACCCAGTTGTGGATGGGACTGGTGATGGAAGCAAGATCCAATGCTGTAAAGAGCAATATAGCATAGGAACCTGGAATGTTAGGTCCATGAATCAAGGCAAATTGGAAGTGGTCAAACAGGAGATGACAAGAGTGAACATCAACATTCAAGGAATCAGCAAACTAAGATGGACTAGAATGGGTGAATTTAACTCAGATGACCATATACCTACTACTGTGGCCATGAATCCCTTAGAAGAAACAGAGTGGCCATCATGGTCAACAAAAGAGTCCGAAATGCAGTACTTGGATGCAATCTCAAAAATGACAGAATGATCTATGTTCGTTTCCAAGGCAAACCATTCAATATCACGGTAATCCAAGTCTATGCCCCAACCAGTAATGCTGAACAAGCTGATGTTGAACGGTTCTATCAAGACCTACAAGACCTTTTAGAACTAACACCCAAAAAGGATGTCCTTTTCATTATAGGGGACTAGAATGCAAAAGTAGGAAGTCAAGAAACACCTGGTGTAAGAGGCAAATTTGGCCTTTGAGTACAGAATGAAGCAGGGCAAAAGCTAACAGAGTTTTGCCAAGAGAACGCATTGGTCATAGCAAACACCCTCTTCCAACAACATAAGAGAAGACTCTACACATGGACATCACCAGATGGTCAACACCAGAAATCAGACTGATTATATTCTTTGCAACCAAAGATGGAGAAGTTCTAAACAGTCAGCAAAAACAAGAACAGGAGCTTGTTTGATCTGTGGCTCAGATCATGAACTCCTTATTGCCAAATTCAGACCTCGATTGAAGAAAGTAGGGAAAACCACTAGACCATTCAGGTATTACCTAAATCAAATCCCTTATGATTATACAGTCGAAGTGAGAAATAGATTTAAGGGACTAGATCTGACAGACAGAGTGCTCGATGAACTATGGACGGAGGTTCATGACATTGTACAGGAGACAGGGATTAAGATCATCCCCATGGAAAAGAAATGCAAAAAAGCAAAATGGCTGTCTGAGGAGGCCTTACAGATAGCTGAGAAAAGAAGTGAAGTGAAAAGCAAAGGAGAAAAGGAAAGATATTTCCATTTGATTGCAGAGCCCCAAAGAATAGCAAGCAGAGATTAGAAAACCTTCCTCAGTGATCAATGCAAAGAAATAGAGGAAAACAACAGAATGGGAAAGACTAGAGATCTCTTCAAGAAAATTAGAGATAACAAGGGAACATTTCATGCACAGATGGGTTCGATAAAGGACAGAAATGGTATGGACCTAACAGAAACAGAAGATATTAAGAAGAGGTGGCAAGAATACACAGAAGAACTGTACAAAAAAGATCTTCACAACCCAGATAATCATGATGGTGTGATCACTCACCTAGAGCCAGACATCCTGGAATGTGAAGTCAAGTGGGCCTTAGAAAGCATCACTACGAACAAAGCTAGTAGGAGGTGATGGAATTCCAGTTGAGCTATTTCAAATCCTGAAAGATAATGCTGTGAAAGTGCTGCACTCAATATGCCAGCAAATTTGGAAAACTCAGCAGTGGCCACAGGACTGGAAAAGGTCAGTTTTCATTCCAATCCCAAAGAGAGGGAATCCCAAAGAACACTCAAACTACCTCAAAATTGCACTCATCTCACACGCTAGTAAAGTAATGCTCAAAATTCTCCAAGCCAGGCTTCAGCAATACGTAAACCGTGAACTTCCAAATGTTCAAGCTGGTTTTAGAAAAGGCAGAGGAACCAGAGATCAAATTGCCAACATCCGATGGATCATCGAAAAAGCAAGAGAGTTCCAGAAAAACATCTATTTCTGCTTTATTGACTATGTCAAAGCCTTTGACTGTGTGGATCACAACAAACTGTGGAAAATTCTGAAAGAGAAGGGCATACCAGACCACCTGACCTGCCTCTTGAGAAACCTGTATGCAGGTCGGGAAGTAACAGTTAGAACTGGACATGGAACAACAGACTGGTTCCTAATAGGAAAAGGAGTACATCAAGGCTGTATATTGTCACCCTGCTTATTTAACTTATATGCAGAGTACATCATGAGAAACGCAAGGCTGGAAGAAGCACAAGCTGGAATCAAGATTGCCAGGAGAAATATCAATAACCTCAGGTGTGTGACACCACCCTTATGGCAGAAAGTGAAGAGGAACTAAAAAGCCTCTTGATGAAAGTGAAAGAGGAGAGTGAAAAAGTTTGCTTAAAGCTCAACATTCGGAAAACTAAGATCATGGCATCCAGTCCCATCACTTCATGGCAAATAGATGGAGAAACAGTGGAAACAGTGGCTGACCTTATTTTTGGGGGCTCCAAAATCACTGCAGATGGTGATTGTAGCCATGAAATTTAAGATGCTAACTGCTTGGAAGGAAAGTCATGACCAACCTAGATAGCATATTAAAAAGCAGAGACATTACTTTGCCAACAAAGGTCCATCTGGTCAAGGCTATGGTTTTTCCAGTGGCCATGTATGGATTCTGAGAGTTGGACAGTGAAGAAAGCTGAGCGCCAAAGAATTGATGTTTTTGAACTGTGCTGTTGGAGAAGACTCTTGAGAGTCCCTTGGACTGCAAGGAGATCCAACCAGTCCATCCTAAAGGAGATCAGTCCTGAGTGTTCATTGGAAGGGCTGATGCTGAAGCTGAAACTCCAATACTTTGGCAAACTCATGCAAAGAGTTGACCCATTGGAAAAGACCTTGATGCTGGGAGGGATTGGGGGCAGGAGGAGAAGGGGAGGATGAGATGGTTGGATGGCATCACCAACTTGATGGACATGAGTTTGAGTAATCTCCGGGAGTTGGTGATGGAAAGGGAGGCCTGGCGTGCTGCAATTCATGGGGTCGCAAAGAGTTGGACACAACTGAGTGACTGAAATGAACTGAACTGAACTGAATCTTTGACAAAGGATCAAAGGTATGACAATGGAATAAAGATGGTCTTTTTTTTTTTAAAATTTTTATTAGTTGGAGGCTAATTACTTTACATCATTACAGTAGTTTTTGTTATACATTGATATGAATTAGCCATGGATTTACATGTACTCCCCATCCCAGGCCCCCTCCCACCTCCCTCTCCACCCGATCCCTCTGGGTCTTCCCAGTGCACCAGGCCCGAGCACTTGTCTCATGTACCCAACCTGAGCTGGTTATCCGTTTCACCCTAGATAATATACATGTTTCAATGCTGTTCTCCTGAAACATCCCACCCTCGCCTTCTCCCAGAGTCCACAAGTCTGTTCCATACATCTGAGTCTCTTTTTCTGTTTTGCATATAGGGTTATCGTTACCATCTTTCTAAAGTCCATATATATGTGTTAGTATACTGTAATGGTCCTTATCTTTCTGGCTTACTTCGCTCTGTATAATGGGCTCCAGTTTCATCCATCTCATTAGAACTGATTCAAATGAATTCTTTTTAATGGCTGAGTAATATTCCATGGTGTATATGTACCACAGCTTCCTCATCCATTCGTCTGCTGATGGGCATCTGGGTTGCTTCCATGTCCTGGCTATTATAAACAGTGCTGCGATGAACATTGGGGTGCATGTGTCTCTTTCAGATCTGGTTTCCTTGGTGTGTATGCCCAGAAGTGGGATTGCTGGGTCATATGGCAGCTCTATTTCCAGCTTTTTAAGGAATCTCCACACTGTTTTCCATAGTGGCTGTACTAATTTGCATTCCCACCAACAGTGTAAGAGGGTTCCCTTTTCTCCACACCCTCTCCAGCATTTATTGCTTGTAGACTTTTGGATAGCAGCCATCCTGACTGGCGTATAATGGTACCTCATTGTGGTTTTGATTTGCATTTCTCTGATAATGAGTGATGTTGAGCATCTTTTCATGTGTTTGTTAGCCATCTGTATGTCTTCCTTGGAGAAATGTCTGTTGAGTTCTTTGGCCCATTTTTTGATTGGGTCATTTATTTTTCCGGAGTTGAGCTGGAGGAGTTGCTTGTATATTTTTGAGATTAATCCTTTGTCTGTTGCTTCGTTTGCTATTATTTTCTCCCAATCTGAGGGCTGTCTTTTCACCTTGCTTATAGTTTCCTTTGTTGTGCAAAAGCTTTTAAGTTTCATTAGGTCCCATTTGTTTATTTTTGCTTTTATTTCTGAAATTCTGGGATGTGGGTCATAGAGGATCCTGCTGTGATTTATGTCGGAGAGTGTTTTGCCTATGTTCTCCTCTAGGAGTTTGATAGTTTCTGGTCTTACATTTAGATCTTTAATCCATTTTGAGTTTATTTTTGTGTATGGTGTTAGAAAGTGTTCTAGTTTCATTCTTTTACAGGTGGTTGACCAGTTTTCCCAGCACCACTTGTTAAAGAGGTTATCTTTTTTCCATTGTATATCCTTGCCTCCTTTGTCGAAGATAAGGTGACCATAGGTTCGTGGACTTATCTCTGGGCTTTCTATTCTGTTCCATTGATCTATATTTCTGTCTTTGTGCCAGTACCATACTGTCTTGATGACTGTGGCTTTGTAGTAGAGTCTGAAGTCAGGCAGATTGATTCCTCCAGTTCCATTCTTCTTTCTCAGGATTACTTTGGCTATTCGAGGTTTTTTGTATTTCCATACAAATTGTGAAATTATTTGTTCTAGTTCTGTGAAAAATACTGTTGGTAGTTTGATAGGGATTGCATTGAATCTATAGATTACTTTGGGTAGTATAGCCATTTTGACAATATTGATTCTTCCAATCCATGAACACAGTATATTTCTCCATCTGCTTGTGTCCTCTTTGATTTCTTTCGTCAGTGTTTTATAGTTTTCTATGTATAGGTCTTTTGTTTCTTTAGGTAGATATACTCCTAAGTATTTTATTCTTTTTGTTGCAATGGTGAATGGTATTGTTTCCTTAATTTCTCTTTCTGTTTTCTCATTGTTAGTGTATAGGAATGCAAGAGATTTCTGTGTGTTAATTTTATATCCTGCAACTTGACTGTATTCGTTGATTAGCTCTAGTAATTTTCTGGTAGCGTCTTTAGGGTTTTCTATGTAGAGGATCATGTCGTCTGCAAACAGCGAGAGTTTCACTTCTTCTTTTCCTATCTGGATTCCTTTTACTTCTTTTTCTGCCCTGATTGCTGTGGCCAACACTTCCAAAACTATGTTGAATAGTAGTGGTGAGAGTGGGCACCCTTGTCTTGTTCCTGATTTCAGGGGAAATGCTTTCAATTTTTCACCATTGAGGGTGATGCTTGCTGTGGGTTTGTCATATATAGCTTTTATTATGTTGAGGTATGTTCCTTCTATTCCTGCTTTCTGGAGAGTTTTAATCATAAATGGATGTTGAATTTTGTCAAAGGCTTTTTCTGCATCTATTGAGATAATCATATGGTTTTTATCTTTCAATTTGTTAATGTGGTATATTACATTGATTGATTTGCAGATATTAAAGAATCCTTGCATTCCTGGGATAAAGCCCACTTGGTCATGATGAATGATTTTTTTAATATGTTGTTGGATTCTGTTTGCTAGAATTTTGTTAAGGATTTTTGCATCTATGTTCATCAGTGATATTGGCCTGTAGTTTTCTTTTTTTGTGGCGTCTTTGTCTGGTTTTGGAATTAGGGTGATGGTGGCCTCATAGAATGAGTTTGGAAGTCTACCTTCTTCTGCAATTTTCTGGAAGAGTTTGAGTAAGATAGGTGTTAGCTCTTCTCTAAATTTTTGGTAGAATTCAGCTGTGAAGCCATCTGGTCCTGGGCTTTTGTTTGCTGGAAGATTTCTGATTACAGTTTCGATTTCCTTGCTTGTGATCGTTTTGTTAAGATCTTCTATTTCTTCCTGGTTCAGTTTTGGAAAGTTATACTTCTCCAAGAACTTGTCCATTTCTTCCAAGTTGTCCATTTTATTGGCATAGAGCTGCTGGTAGTAGTCTCTTATGATCCTTTGTATTTCAGTGTTGTCTGTTGTGATCTCTCCATTTTCATTTCTAATTTTGTTAATTTGGTTCTTCTCCCTTTGTTTCTTAATGAGTCTTGCTAATGGTTTGTCAATTTTGTTAATTTTTTCAAAAAACCAGCTTTTAGCTTTGTTAATTTTTGCTATGGTCTCTTTAGTTTCTTTTGCATTTATTTCTGCCCTAATTTTTAAGATTTCTTTCCTTCTACTAACCCTGGGGTTCTTCATTTCTTCTTCCTCTAGTTGCTTTAGGTGTAGAGTTAGGTTATTTATTTGACTTTTTTCTTGTTTCTTGAGGTAGGCCTGTAATGCTATGAATCTTCCCCTTAGCACTGCTTTTACAGTGTCCCATAGGTTTTGGGTTGTTGTGTTATCATTTTCATTCATTTCTATGCATATTTTGATTTCTTTTTTGATTTCTTCTATGATTTGTTGGTTATTCAGAAGCGTGTTGTTTAGCCTCCATATGTTTGAATTTTTAATAATTTTTTTCCTGTAATTGAGATCTAATCTTACTGCACTGTGGTCAGAAAAGATGACTGGAATGATTTCAATCTTTTTGAATTTACCAAGACTAGATTTATGGCCCAGGATGTGATCTATTCTGGAGAAGGTTCCGTGTGCACTTGAGAAAAAGGTGAAGTTGATTGTTTTTAAAGACGGTCTTTTTAACAAATGCTGCTGGAACAATCAGACATCCCTCTCCAAAAAAACTGATGTAGATCCAAACCTTATTCCTTTCACAAAAAATTACCTTTAAATGGATTCACAGTCCTAAATATAAAACACAAAACTATATAACTCCTAGAAGACAACAAGGGAGAATACTTAGGTGACCCTGGGTATGCTAATTAACTTTTTAGATATACTACTTTCAAAGGCATGATCCATGAAAGAAATAATTGGTATGCAGGACCTAAAACTAAAATTTCTCCTCTCTGAAAGACACTATCCAGAGTATGAGAAGACAATCACAGACTGGGAGAAAATACTTACAAAACACACAGTCTGACAAAAGCCTGTTATATAATATATACAAAGAACTCTTAAAACTTGTGAAAGAATATCAGTCTAAAATAGGATATAAAATGGAGAGGATATAAAATGGAGAATCTCATGCATTTGTCCTCAGGGAGACAAAACTTAAAGACTAAGAAAACTGATTTATCTAAAATGCCTGATTTATTGAACACCAATAGTGCCAAAATTTTCTCAGACGACATGGGGTTGATCAGGGGCTGTCTCAAATCAAACTTCAGAAAGTTTCAAAAACGGGAGATGATCCAGGTCGGGTTGGACTCAAAGAGGGGGCTGAACTGAGTTTTGTTTTCGTGGCTAAACTGATTTTTATCTGCTCAGGAAGTTTTCAAGGCTGGTCTCCATTTGTTGTTTATTTTAACTGACTCTAAATGAACTCTCCCCTCTTTACATTCCTTGTCCATAAATACAACCTGCCCCAAACCCTCAATGGACTCACCTGTAGCTTGCTACAGTTTGCTTGTCCTGAATTACAGTTCCTCTGCTATTCCTGAATAAACTCATTTTCTTGAGCTTGCTTCAGTTTACATCTATATTCAGGTCAAACAAACTCAACAATAAGAAAACAAACCAATTTAAAAAATGGGCAAAAGACCTGAACAGATCCCTTACCAAAGAAAACACAGACATGGCAAATAAGCATATGAAAATATGTTCTACATCATGTCACCAAGGAAATGCAAATTATAATGAGATACCACTACACATCTATCAGAACAGCCAAAATTCAGAACACAGACTCCAAATGCTGAAAAAAAGATGTGGAGCAAGAGAACTCTCCTTCCTACTGCTAGGGATGCAAATTAGTACAGCCACTCTAGAAGACACTTTGGCAAACTAACACTTACAAATTTACTTACAAGCTAAACACACTCTTACATTTTTGAGCCAGAAATCATGTTCTTCCATATTTACCCAATGAGGTGAAAACTTATGCATGTCCACATAAAAACTTGCATATGTATTTTTAGCAGCTTTATTATTCATAACTGCCAAAACTTAAAAGCAGCGAAGACATTCTTCAGTAGGTGAAGAGAAAAAGGAACTGTAATATAACCACACAGTGTAATATTAACACTAAAAAGAAATCAGATATTAAGCAATGACAAGACATGGAGGAAACTTGAATCACAGAGTAAACAGCCTTATCAGGCCAGCTTCTCCCATATAACTAGATGGAAGGGGCTGATCCAAAAAATCTACATACTGTGTGATTCTAACTACACAGTATTTTGCAAAATTATGGAAAACTATAGAAACAATAGACGCATGAGTGACTGCCAGTGGTTATCAGGGTTATGGCTAAGGGAGTGATAAATAGGCAGAGGATTTTTAGGGCAAGTGAAACCATTTAGTATGGTGCTGCAAATGGTAGATACATATCATTATACATTTATCAAAACCTACAGAAATGCAAAAGTGGTTCACTATACAAAAAAAAAATCCATCAGTATGATGGTTCACTATACAAAAAAAAAAATCCATCAGTATGATATACCACATTAATACAACAAAGGACAAAAGCTACATGATTATCTCAATTGACACAGAAAAGGCATTTGGCAAAATTTTTCACCTTTCATGAAAAACACTCAGAAAACTACAAACAGAAGGGAATTTCCCCAACATCATGACCATGTACAAACACCTACAGCTAACATCCTATTCAATAACGAAACACAAAATTCTCACCCTAGGATCAGGAACAAGACACTAGTACCACTGCTCTTCAACACTGTGCTGGAAGTTCCAGGAAGAACAGTTCATGATAAAAAGGCATCCAAGTTGGAGAGGAAGAAGTAAAACTATTTTTATTTGCATAAATATGTTCCTATATATAGAAAATTCCAGAGCATTTACAAGAAAGCTATTCAAGCTAATAATTTCAGCAAAGTTGCAGGCTACAAGATCAGCAAACCAAAAGCAGGTGCGTATATGCCAATAATGAACAATCTGAAACAGAAATTGAAAAAGGAATTCCATTTACATAGCATCTAAAAGAATAAAAGACTTAGGAGTAAATTTGACCAAGAGGTTACTTAAAGACTTATGCAGTAAAAACTACAAAATACTGTCGAAGAAATAAAAGAAGACCAAAATAAATAGAAAGACATCCTGTGTTCATGGTTCAGAAGACTTTACATAGTTTAAAAAAAAAAAGTCAATACTACATGAAGTGATCAATAGACTCACTGCAATCACCATCAAACTTCCAACAGCCTTTTTTGCGAAAGTAGAAAGGCCAATCAATAGTCAAATTCATAAGGAACTGCAAGGGGGCTACAAAATAATCTTGAAAAAGAAGAGTACAAGAAGACTCACACTTCCCAATATTAAAACTTACTACAAACCTACAGTAATCAGAACAATGTAATACCAGCATATAGACAGACATGTAGCTGAAAGAAACAGTATTGAGAAACAAGAAATAAATTTATACATCTCTAGACCATTGATTTCTGACAAAAATGCCAAGTCCATTCAATAGGAAAAGAATAGTCTATTCAGCAAATGATACTGGGATAACTAAGTTTTCATATGCAAAAGAATAAAGTGGGGGGGGGGGTCCTAAGATGGCAGAGGAATAGGATGGAGAGACCACCTTCTCCCCCACAGATTCATCAAAAGATCATTTGAACACTGAGCAAATTCCACAAAAAAACTTTTGAACGCTGGTGGAGGACACCAGGCACCCAGAAGGGCAGCCCACTGTCTTCAAAATGAGGTAGGACAAAATATAAAAGATAAAAAGAGAGACAAAAGAGTTAGGGATGGAGACCCATCCCAGGGAGGGAGTCGTGAAAGAGGAGAAGTTTCCAAACACCAGGAAACCCTCTCACTGGCAGGTCTATGGGGAGTTTTGGAATCTCAGAGGGCAACATAACCGGGAGGAAATAAAAATAAATGTTTTTATTTATAAAATAAATATTTTATTTATAAAATAAATTTAAAAAACTCACAGAGTACGCACCTAATCACAACTCCCAGTGGAGAAGGAGCCCAGATGCTCGTGTCTGCCACCAGCGAGTGGGGGTTAAACAGGGAGGCATGGGCTGCATTGCTTAGGGTAAGGACTAGGCCTGAATGCCCTGAAGACAATCTGAGGGAGCTAACCTGAGATAGCAACCCAAACTGTGGGAGAGCCAGAGAGGAAAAAAAAAGGGAGAGAAAGAGAGAACTTTCCCGTGAAAAGCTCTAACCTAAGGCACTGCTGGCCGCTTACAGAGCAAAGGACTGAGCGAATACCAGAGGAGAGCTAGCTGGCTGCAGACTGGCCCATCCCCCACCAGAGGCAGAGAGGCAGGTGGGCAACAGCCAGAGCCGGGGGGGAGAGGGGCAATCTCTGCCCCAGAGACGGCATCCTCCACCAAACTGTGAGTAGGCCCCCAGGTGCTAACCAAGTCTTTCCGGAATCATGGACGGTTGACATCCACCAGGAGGGTCACAGCCAGAGATTAGCTCCCCAGAGGAGACACACGGCACACATGAGATGACGCTGTTGCTGCGCACCCAGGAAACCAAGTGGCTGGGACCAGGGAGGTGATAAGATGTACTGCCCCACTAGGGAGAGTGCGCTCGCCAGGCACCTGGCTGCCTGAGCTGCTCGGACCTGGGAAGGAAGGGCACAAAATGTAGGCCCAACCAAGTCTGCACCTTTGTGGAGTACCCAAGAACCTGAACAGCTTAGACCTGGGAAGTGCACGCAACCCAGGGCCTGCCTCAGAGAGCTCCCCAGCAGAGCAACCTGGAGCCTGAGCAGTGTAGACCGGGAAAGCACACACACCGTGAGCGGGGGCAAACCTGGTGTGGCCCAGACACTACGAGCACTCCCCACACACGCCAGTGATATTTGCTTGCAGTGTTCCTCCCTCGCCACAGCACAACTGAACCAAGTGAGCCTAAAAAAGTGTCCACGACCGCCCCCTTGTGTCAGGGTGGAAATTAGACACTGAAGAGACTTGCAAACAGAAGAAGCCAAAATAACCAGAGGGAACAGCTTTGGATGTGACAGGTGCAATAGATTAAAACCCTGTAGTTGGGACCAACTACATTGGAAGGGGCCTATAGACCTCAAGAAGAAGTATAAGCTGGAACAAGGAACTATCTGAAACTGAATTGACCCCACACTGCCTGCAACAGCTCCAGAGGAATTCCTAGATATATTTTACTGTTATCATTTTTTATATTTTTAAAATTTTAATTCCTCTATTACTCCTTTAATTTTCATTTTTATAACCTACCCTTAAAAAAGACCCTATTTTTAAAGCAAATTTCATATATATTTTTTATAATTTTTGTGATTTTTTTTTCAATATTGTATTTTTGAGAGTCTAACCCCTACTCCAGATTTTTAATCCTTTCTTTTTGATGTCTGTTATCAATTTTGTACTTTTAAGAATCCATTCTTCACTACCCATTTTAAATCAGGAGTGTGATTACTGGCTTGACTGCCCTCTCCCCATTTTGACTCTCCTTTTTCTCCCCCAGGTCACCTCTATCTCCTCCCTACCTTTCTCTTCTCTACCCAACTCTGTGAATCTCTCTGGGTATTCTGGGCTGTGGAGAACACTTAGGGACCTGATAACTGGCTAGATCTGTCTCTCTCCTTTTGACTCCCCATCTTCTCCTCCTGGTCACCTCTATCTCCTTCCTCCCTCTTCTCTTCTCTACGTAGCTCTGTGAACCTCTCTGGGTGTTCCAGGTTGTGGAGAGCACATAAGGAACTGATAACTGGCTAGATTGCTCTCACCCCTTTTGATTCCCCCTCTTCTTCTCCTGGTCACCTCTATCTCCCTCCTCCCTCTTCTCTTGTCCATGTAATTCTGTGAACCTCTCTGGGTGTCCCTCACTATGGAGAAGCTTTTCTCCATTAACCTAGATGTCTTATCATCAGTGCAGCATGGATGGAGAAGTCTTGAGGCTACTGTAAGAATAAGACTGAAAACCAGAGGCAGGAGGCTTAAATCCAAAACTTGAGAACACCAGAAAACTCCTGACTCCAGAGACCATGACTTGACAAGAGCTCATCCAAAAGCCTCCATATCTACACTGAAACCAAGCTCCATCCAAGAGCCAACAAGTTCCAGAGCAAGACATATCACACTAATTCTCCAGCAACGCAGGTACATAGCCCTGAGCATTAATATACAGGTTGCCCAAAGTCACACCAAACCCACAGACACCTCAAAACTCACTACTGGACACTTCGTTAGACTCCAGAGAGAAGAGATCCAGCTCCACCCACCAGAACACCAACGCAAGCTTCCCTAATCAGGAAACCTTGACAAGACACTCATCCAACCCCACCCACAGGAAGGAACCTCCACAATAAAGAGAAACCACAAACTTCCAGCATACAGAAAGGCCACCCCAAACACAGCAATCTAAACAAAATGAAAAGGCAGAGAGATATTCAACAGGTAAAGGAACATGATAGTTCAGTTCAGTCGCTCAGTCGTGTTGGACTCTATTGTGACCCCATGAATCGCAGCACGCCAGGCCTCCCTGACCATCACCAACTCCCAGAGTCCACCCAAACCCATGTCCATTGAGTCAGTGATGCCATCCAGCCATCTCATCCTCTGATAAATGCCCACCAAACCAAACAAAAGAGGTAGAGATACGGAGTTCACCTGAAAAAGAATTCAGAAAAATGATAGTAAAAATGATCCAATATCTTGAAAACAAAATGGAGTTACAAATAAATAATCTGGAGACAAGGATTGAGAAGATGCAAGAAATGTTTAACAAGGACCTGGAAGAAATAAAAAAGAGCCAATCAATAATGAATAATGCAATAACTGGGATCAAAAACACTCTTGAGGGAACCAACAGTAGAATAACAGAGGCAGAAGATATGATAAGTGAGGTGGAAGATAGAATGGTGGAAATAAATGAAGCAGAGAGGAAAAAAGAAAAAAAAATTAAAAGAAATGAGGACAGCCTCAGAGACCTCTGGGACAATGTCAAACGCCCCAACATTCAAATCATAGGAGTCCCAGAAGAAGACAAAAAGAAAGGCCATGAGAAAATACTTGAGGAGCTAATAGTTGAAAACTTCCCTAAAACGGGGAAGGAAATAGCCACCCAAGTCCAAGAAACCCAGAGAGTCCCAAACAGGATAAACCCAAGGCAAAACACCCCAAGACACACATTAATCCAATTAATGAAGATCAAACACAAACAACAAATATTAAAAGCAGCAAAGGAAAAATAACACACAAGGGGATTCCCATAAGGATAACAGCTGATCTTTCAATAGAAACCCTCCAGGCCAGAAGGGAATGGCAGGACATACTTAAAGTGATGAAAGAGAAAAACATACAACCCAGATTACTGTACCCAGCAAGGATCTCATTCAAATATGAAGGAGAAATCAAAAGCTTTACAGACAAGCAAAACCTGAGAGAATTCAGCACCAGCAAACCAGCTCTTCAACAAATGCTAAAGGATCTTCTCTAGACAGGAAACACAGAAAAGGTTTATAAACTCAAACCCAAAACAACAAAGTAAATGGCAACGGGATCATACTTATCAATAATTACCTTAAATGTAAATGGGTTGAATACCCCAACAAAAGACAAAGACTGGCTGAATGGAAAAACAAGACCCCTATATATGCTGTCTATAAGAGACCCACCTCAAAACAAGGGACACATACAGACTGAAAGTGAAGCACTGGAAAAAGATACTTCATGCAAATGGAGACCAAAAGAAAGCAGGAGGAGCAACACTCATATCAGATAAAATAGACTTTGAAATAAAGGCCATGGAATGAGACAAAGAAGGACACTACATAATGATCAATGGGTCAATCCAAGAAGAAAATCTAACAATTATAAATATATATTCATCCAACATAGGAGCACCACAATATGTAAGGCAAATGCTAAGAAGTATGAAAGAGGAAATTAACAGTAACACAAGAATAGTGGGAGACTTTAATACCCCACTCACACATATGGATGGATCAACTAAACAGAAAATCAGCAAGGAAACACAAACTTTAAATGAAAGAATGAACCAGTTAGACATAATTGATATCTCTAGGCCATTTCACCTCAAAACAATGAATTTCCCCTTTTTCTCAAGTGTACAACGGAACCTTCTCCAGGATAGATCACATCCTGGGCCATAAAGCTAGCTTTGGTAAATTCAAACAAATTGAAATCATTCCAAACATCTTTTCTGATCACAATGAGGTAAGACTAGATGTCAACTACAGGAAAAAAAACTATTAAAAATACTAACACATGGAGGCTAAACAACATGCTTCTGAACAACCAGCAAATCACAGAAGAAATCAAAATATGCATAGAAATGAATGAAAATGAAAACACTACAACCCAAAACCTATGGGACTCAGTAAAAGCAGTGCTTAGGGGAAAGTTCATAGCAATACAAGCTTACCTCAAGAAACAAGAGAAAAGACAAATAAATAACCTAACTCTACCGGACACAACTGAGCGACTGAACTGAACTGAACTAAACACCTAAAGCAACTAGAAAAGGGAAGAAATGAAGAACCCCAGGGTTAGTAGAAGGAAAAAAATCATAAAAATTCGGGAAGAAATAAATGAAAAAGAAACAAAGGAGATCATAGCAAAAATCAACAAAGCTAAAAGCTGATTCTTTGAGAAGATAAATAAAATAGACAAACCATTAGCCAGACTCATCAAGAAAAAAAGGGAGAAGAATCAAATCAACAAAATTATAAATGAAAATGGAGAAATCACAACAGACAACACAGGTATACAAAGTCTCATAAGAGACTACTATCAGCAACTATATGCCAATAAAACGGACAACTTGGAAGAAATAGACAAATTCTTAGAAAAGTATAACTTTCCAAAAATGAACCAGGAAGAAATAGAAAATTTTAACAGACCCATCACAAGCATGGAAATCGAAACTGTAATCAGAAATCTTCCAGCAAACAAAAGCCCAGGACCAGATGGCTTCACAGCTGAATTCTATCAAAAATTTAAAGAAGAGCTAAAACCTATCCCACTCAAACTTTTCCAGAAAATTGCAGAGGAAGGTAAACTTTCAAACTCATTCTATGAGTCCACCATCAGTGCAACAGCAAAACCAGACAAAGATGTCATAAAAAAAGAAAACTACAGGCCAATATCACTGATGAACATAGACTCAAAAATCCTTAACAAAACTCTAGCAAACAGCATCCAACAACATATTAAAAAGATCATACATCATGACCAAGTGGGCTTTATCCCAGGAATGCAAGGATTCTTTAATATCCGCAAAACAATCAATGTGATACACCACACTAACAAACTGAAAGATAAAAACCATATGATTATCTCAACAGATGCAGAGAAAGCCTTTGACAAAATTCACCATCCATTTATGATAAAAACCCTCCAGAAAGCAGGAATAGAAGGAACATACCTCAGCATAATAAAAGCTATTTATGTTAAACCCACAGCAAACATTATCCTCAATGGTGAAAAATTGAAAGCATTTCCCCTGAAGTCAGCAACAAGACACTCTCACCACTATTATTCAACATAGTTTTGGAAGTTTTAGTCACAGCAATCAGAGAAGAAAAAGAAATAAAAGGAATCCAGATTGGAAAAGAAAAAGTAAAACTCTCACTGTTTGCAAATGACATGATCCTCTACATAGAACACCCTAAAAACTCCACCAGAAAATTACTAGAGCTAATCAATGAACATAGCAAAGTTGCAGGATATAAAATTAACACACAGAAATGCCTTGCATTCCTATATACTAACAATGAGAAAACAGAAAGAGAAATTAAGGAAACAATTCCATTCACCATTGCAACACAAAGAATAAAATACTTAGGAATATATCTACCTAAAGAAACAAAAGACCTATATATAGAAAACCATAAAACACTGATGAAAGAAATCAAAGATGATACAAATAGATGGAGAAATATAACATGTTCATGGATCAGAAGAATCAATATAGTGAAAATGAATATACTACCCAAAGCAATCTATAGATTCAATGCAATCCCTATCAAGCTACCAAGGGTATTTTTCAGAGAACTAGAACAAATAATTTCACAATTTGTATGGAAATATAAAACACCTCAAATAGCCAAAGCAATCCTGAGAAAGAAGAATGGAACTGGAGGAATCAACCTGCCTCACTTCAGGTTATACTACGAAGCTACAGTCATCAAGACAAGTATGGTGCTGGCACAAAGAGAGAAATATAGATCAACAGAACAAAATAGAAAGCCTGGAGATAAATCCACACACCTGTGGACACTTTATCTTTGATAAAGGAGGCAAGAATATACCATGGAGAAAAGACAAGTGGTGCTGGGAAAACTGGTCAACCACTTGTAAAGAATGAAACTAGAACACTTTCTAACACCATACACATAAATAAACTCAAAATGGATTAAAGATCTAAATGTAAGACCAGAAACCATAAAACTCCTAGAGGAAAACACAGGTAAAACACTCTCTGACATAAATCACAGCAGGATCCTCTATGACCCACCTCCCAGAACATTGGAAATAAAAGCAAAAATAAACAAATGGGATCTAATTAAACTTAAAAGCTTTTGCACAACAAAGGAAACTATAAACAAGGTGAAAAGACAGCCTTCACAATGGGAGAAAATAATAGCAAATGAAGAAGCTGACAAGGAATTAATCTCAAAAATATATAAGCAGCTCCTGCAGCTCAATTCCAGAAAAATAAACAACCCAATCAAAAAATGGGCCAAAGAACTAAACAGACATTTCTTCAAAGATGACATACAGATGACTAACAAACCCATGAAAAGATGCTCAACATCATTCATTATCAGAGAAATGCAAATCAAAACCACAATGAGGTACCATCTCATGCCAGTCAGAATGGCTGCTATCAAAAAGTCTACAAACAATAAATGCTGGAAAGGGTGTGGAGAAAAAGGAACCCTCTTACACTGTTCATAGGAATGCAAACTAGTACAGTCATTATGGAGAACAGTGTGGAGATTCCTTAAAAAACTGGAAATAGAATTCCCATACAACCCAGCAATCCCACTGCTGGGAATACACACTGAGGAATCCAGATCTGAAAGAGACACGTGCACCTCAATGTTCATGGCAGCACTGTTTACAATAGCCAGGACATGGAAGCAACCTAGATGTCCATCAGCAGACGAATGGATAAGAAAGCTGTGGTACATATACACAATGGAATATTACTCAGCCATTAAAAAGAATGAATTTGAATCAGTTCTAACGAGCTGGATGAAACTGGAGCCTATTACTAACGTATATATATGGAATTTAGAAAGATGGTAACAATGACCCTATATGCGAGACAGCAAAAGAGACACAGATGTAAACAACAGTCTTTTGGACTCTGTGGGAGAAGGCAAGGGTGGGATGATTTGAGAGGGTAGCACTGAAACATGTATATTATCATACGTGAAACAGATCGCCGGTCCAGGTTCAATGCATGAGACAGGGTGCTCAGGGCTGGTGCACTGGGATGACCCTGGGGGATGGGATGGGGAGGGAGGTGGGAGGGGGGTTCTGGATGGGGAACACATGTGCACTCCTGGCTGACTGATACTGACATTTGGCAAAAACCACTACAATATTGTAAAGTAATTAGCCTCCAATTAAAACCAATAAATTAATTTTAAAAAAAAGAATAAAGTGAACCCCTAACTCATAGTATTTGGAAAAATATAGGTATATATGCAAAGAACTGAAAATGGAGTTTCAAACAAATACTTAAACGCCAGGGCTCACTGTGACGTTATTCACAATACTGAAAAGGTAGAAGCAACCCAAGTGTCCATCAACAGAAGAATGATTAAATAAAATGTAGTATGAAGCTTTCCTGGTGGCTCAGTGGTAAAGACTCTGCCTGCCAATGCACAAGATGCAGGTTCAGTCCCTGGGTTGGGAAGATCCCCTGGAAAAGGAATTGGCAACCCACTCCAGTATTCTTACCTGGGAAATCCCATGGACAGAGAAGCCTGGAGGGCTATAGTCTAAAGGGTCACAAAAGGGACAGACACAATTTAGTGACTAAACAACAAGTATACATATGCACTATCATATATAAAATAGATAAACAACAAGGATTTACTGTATAGCACAGAGAACTATATTCAATATCTTATAATAACCTATAACCATCTGGACATCACTGGATGGTCAATACTGAAATCAGATTGATTATATTCTTTGCAGCCAAAGATGAAGCAGCTCTATACAGTCAGCAAAAACAAGACCAGGAGCTGACTGTGGCTCAGATCATGAACTCGTTATTGCCAAATTCAGACTTAAATTGAAGAAAGTAGGGAAAACCACTAGACCATTCAGGTATGACCTAAATCAAATCCTTTATGATTATACAGTGGAAGTGACAATAGATTCAAGGGATTAGATCTGATAGACAGAGTGCCTGAAGAACTATGGACGGAGGTTCGTGACAAGGTACAAGAGGCAGTGATCAAGACCATCCCCAAGAAAAAGAAATGCAAAAAGGTAAAATGGTTGTCTGAGGAGGCCTTACAAATAGCTGAGAAAAGAAGAGAAATGAAAGGCAAAGGAGAAAAGGAAAGATACACCCACTTGAATCCAGAGTTTCAAAGAATAGCAAGGAGAGATAAGAAAGCCTTCCTCAGCGATCAATGCAAAGAAATAGAGAAAAACAATAGAATGGGAAAGACTAGAGAGCTCTTCAAGAAAATCAGAGATAACAAGGGAACATTTCATGCAAAGATGGGCTCAATAAAGGACAGAAATGGTATGGACCTAACAGAAACAGAAGATATTAAGAAGAGGTGGCAAGAAGACACAGAAGAACTATACAAAAAAGATCTTCATGACCCAGATAAACACGATGGTGTGATCACTCACCTAGAACCAGACATCCTGGAATGCGAAGTCAAGAGGGCCTTAGGAAGCATTACTATGAACAAAGCTAGTGGAGGTGATGGAATTCCAGCTGAACTATTTCAAATCCTAACAGATGATGCTGTGAAAGTGCTACACTGATGATGCTGTGAAAGTGCTACACTCAATATACCACCAAATTTGGAAAGCTCAGCAGTGGCCACAGGACTGGAAAAGGTCAGTTTTCATTCCAATCCCAAAGAAAGGGAATGCCAAAGAATGTTCAAACTACCACACAATTGCACTCACCTCACACGCTAGCAAAGTAATGCTCAAAATTCTCCAACCCAGTCTTCAACAGTATGTGAACCAGGAACTTCCAAATGTTCAAGCTTTATTTAGAAAAGGCCGAGGAACCAGACATCAAATTGCCAATATCCGTTGCATCATGGAAAAAGCAAGAGAATTCCAGAAAAACATCTATTGCTGCCCCAAAGCCTTAGACTGTGTAGATCACAACAAACTGTGGAAAATTCTTAAAGAGATGGGAATACCAGGCCACCTGACCTGCCTCTTGAGAAAGCTATATGCAGATCAAGAAGCAACAGTGAGAACTGGACATGGAATAACAGACTGGTTCCAAACAGGGAAAAGAGTATGTCAAGGCTGTATGTCACCCTGCTTATTTAACTTATATGCAGAGGACATCATGCAAAATGCCAGGCTGGATGAGGCACAAACTGGATCAAGACTGCCAGAAGAAAAGTCAATAACCTCAGACATGCAGATGACACCACCCTGATGGCAGAAAGTGAAGAAGAACTAAAGAGCCTCTTGATAAAAGTGAAAGAGGAGAGTGAAAAAGTTAGCTTAAAGCTCAACACTCGGAAAACTAAGATCATGGCATCCAGTCCTATCACTTCATGGCAAGTAGATGGGAAAACAATGGAAGCAGTGACAGACTATTTTCTTGGGCTCCAAAATCATTGAAGATGGTGACTGCAGCCATGGAATTAAAAGACGTTTGCTCCTTGGGAAGAAAGCTATGACCAATCTAGAGAGCATATTAAAAAGCAGAGACATTACTTTGCCAAAAAAGATCTGTCTAGTCAAAGCTATGATTTTTCCAGTAGTCATGTATGGATGTGAGAGTTAAACTAAAAAGAAAGCTGAGGGTCGAAGAATTGATGGTTTTGAACTGTGGTGTTGGAGAAGACTCTTGAGAGTCCCTTGGACTGCAAGGAGATTCAACCAGTGCATCCTAAAGGAAATCAGTCCTGAATATTCACTGGAAGGATTGATGTTGAAGCTGAAACTCCAATACTTTGGCCACCTGATGCAAAGAACTGACTCACTGGAAAAGACACTGATGCTGAGAAAGATTGAAGGTGGGAGGAGAAGGGGACAACAGAGGATGAGATGGCTGGATGGCATCACCGACTCGATGGACATGAGTTTGAGTAAGCTCCGGGAGTTGGTGATGGAAGGGAAGCTTGGTGTGCTGCAGTCCATGGGGGTCACAAAGAGTCGGACATGACTGAACGACTGAACTGAACTGACATATATCACACACACACACATATAGGTGTATATAAATACTGAATCACTTTGGTGTACACCTGAAACTGACACAATATTGTAAATCAACCTTAGTTCACTAACACAAAAAAGGGTTAAAATAGCAAATTTTATGTTAATATATTTTACCACAATAAAAAGCATTTTTACAAACCCTTTTCTAAAGACAAGGAGAAATTGCCATGGCAGAAACAAAAGATGAGACTGGGTCAAAAAGGGAAGGTGTATGCATCCCACATAGGGATTCAAAGGAAACCTAAGAAGGAAGACAGTAAGGAGGGAAGTGGTAAGCAGCATCCCCAGTCCCACCCTGAGCATGAGCATGGAATAGTCCTCATCACCCGGCTGGGATTCAAGTGTGGCCATCTCACCAGAAAACTGTGCACAGCAGGATGCTGTTAATTTGTCACATATAACTCTGTACCTAGCACCCTTGAAGGCACAATAAAACTATGAATAAGACACCAACACCCCTGGCCTCATGGAGCTCACAGTTCAGGAGGTTAGTCATAGCATAACCAGATAGACAGAAGGCAGACCTCTGAAAAAGCGAAGAGCTTAAAAGTTAAAAAGTAATCCATAAACATTTAAAAAACTAGAGAAGCATGAAAGAAGCATTTTCAGATGCGTATGTTAATTTTGAGAAATTAAGAGAGAAAGGAGCTTTTGCAACATCTATTTGAGTTTCTCTGGCCACAGAAGGCCTTGACTGAGGAAAAGGTAGAAGACAGGCACTGTGGGCGCAGGCAGCCCTGGCCCCTCTCTGCTCCCCTACCCCGATTTAGGTCTGTAAGAGCATTTCCCTCCTACCTGAAGCCACCTTAGGTTGGTTGCCAACAATTCCAACAGTCCTCCCGTTCATTCTTGCAAAACCGACAATGATGTTCTTGGCATAATTGGGCATGATCTCAAAAAATTCTCGCTCATCAACAACCTGCAGGGATAAATTCACTCCTGAGCTCAAAATGATAAACAAGATAAAACCACATTACGAAATGACAGATATTTACAGATTTACAGGCAGGACAGCTGCTCCTCAGCACAGGTTCTCCCTATGAACAGGACAATGGGCAGAGATGGTACCTCTTCCTTATGCTTGCTTGGGGGAAAATAAATCAGTGGTCCCTTCTTTTTAAAGGTTCTATTTAACTTGCCATATTTAATACATTTTTTACCTTATTTTGAAATAATTTCAAACTTACATAAAAATTTCCAGAATAGTACACAAAATTTAAATATTCTTCACCCAGATTCCCCTTTATTAACATTTTACCATATAAGCGTTATCATTCCCTTACTACCTTACTCCTCTCTTAGTCTCTCAAGTATATAAGCGCGTATCTGTATTTACTACTATGTATGTATATACAAGCAATCTCTTTTTCTGAATTTTGAGAATTACAGACATGCTGCTCCTTTACCTCTAAGTACCTAAGTGTCCATCTCCTAAGAATAGGACAGTCTTCTATGTAACTTCAATGACATTCTCAAAATAAGGATGCCAATATTAGTAGATTATCACCTATTATAAAATCTTATTCACATTTCTTCAATGATTCCAATAACACCTCTTACAGCAACAAAAGTCTGGTCCTAGAACCTAACCCAAGATCACCTGGTACTTTTAGTGGTAATGTCTCTTTAGCCTCCCTTAAATTTTTCCCCTCCATCTTTGTCTTTCATGTTCATAACATCTTTGAAGACTACAGGTCGGTTATTTGGTTATTTGGGTTTTGTGTTTGTTTATGTTTAATTTCAGCCTAAGCATTTTTGGCAGAATATCACAGAAGTGACCCTCTCAAGTGCATCACATCAAAAGGCACACAAAGTCAATTTGCCCATTAATAGTGGTGAGATATGCCAGGTTTTCTCTCCTGTAAAATCACTATTTTTCCACTTGCAATTAGTATTTTGTGGGGAAGTATTTTGAACTTATGTAAAAGTCCTATTCTTCATCAAGTTTTTACTCAGGAGGTTTACTTGGCATTCATAGATGAGTGCTCAGTCACTTCAGTTGTGTCCGACTCTATGCAACCCTATGGACTGTAGCCCGCCAGGCTCTTCTGCCCATGGGATTTCCCAGGGGAGACTGCTGAAGTGGGTTACCATTCCCTTGTCCAGGGGATCTTCCCAACTCAGGGGTTAAACCCACATCTCCAGCACCGGCAAGCAGATTCTTTACCTCTGAGCCACCAGGGAACCCAAATTACTCCCACAGTAACTGTCAAATGGCTTCTCTAACTCATTTTCCTTCTCCACTTATTACTTGGCATTCGACTGTTAGAAATGTCTTTGCCTTTCCCATTTACTAATGGAAAATCCACAGTGTGAATTTACAGATTTATATTTTATCTGTGGATTACAATCTTTGCCAACATTACTTTATGTTCAAATTTTCCCATATTTGACAGTGAGAGTTCATTCAAGATAGATCCTATGCCCTTTTGATGTCTCTCCATCACTCTTGGAGCACTACCTTACATTCTGGAATTACCTTACTTTCAGGTTCATCTTATATTTTTTTCCTTCCCCAAATGTATAAACAGCCATTTTTCCAAGAAGCCCAGGTCCCTGGGGTGGAAAGGTGGGGTAAATAATTACTTCCAAGAAGCTATCCCAGAGCAAAGAGATAGGAAGTCCACAGACACACACATATACACATTTCTGTTAGTAATACGAAAATCAGGAGTTCACACTGACAACTTCATTCTAGTTCAACTACAGGGTTCATTCTAGTACCTCCGTTTCCATAGCTCTTTCTCCTACAGTGGAATCTAACTCCATTAACCTCAAAACATTTATTCAATCTGCAAATAAAAATGAAATAGTTTCAGAATTCATATGACCACCAAATACACACAAATTGAAGGAAATTTAACTTCAATTCAGTATTTCCTTATTTCTGCCATTACACTAAAGGTATAGAGTCAAAATACTGTGTTTAAGTCATTCACTTGAAACACAGTCATGTTCTTTTTTTATTTCAAAGGTTAACCACCCAGTACTGATTTTGTTTTTTAATATGTAAACATTAACATAGTTTAATAATGTCATTCCCAATCTCTTCCACTCACCATGTTATGAATGACAATACTTTCTGATTTATGATTTGTGTGTGTATTGCAGAAATGAGTAGATACATTTATAACATTTTGATTCCCCTTCCACCTTAGAGAAATACTCTCTCTTGCACTCTGGGTTTCTTCAATTAATATATGCTGGGAATCACTGCATGTGAGTTCAGAGGGCTCTAACTCACTCTTTTTCACTCCTGCATAGCACTGCATTGTGTGGATGTACCATAGTTTATTCAATCAATCTCCTGTGTGTTGTTTACATCACTGTGAAACTGACATTCAAGTTGCTTATTTTGTAATCATAAATAATGATGTAACAGTAGTAACCTTGTTCATCTATAATTTTGTATGGCGGGAAGTGTATCTTCAAGGTAAATCCCTAGAGGTGGGACTGCTAGGGCAAAATCTCAGATATTACCATAACCCTTACCAGCAATATATCAGAGTGTCTACTCCCCACACACACTTACCACAGAAAGTATTTCCAAGTTTTTAGTTTTTGGCCAATCTGACAGAGAAGAAACAACTCAGTGTAATTTTAAGTTGCATTTCTAGCATTATGAGTAAACTTGAACATCTTTCTAAGATGTTTAAGGTCCATTTCATATCTTTTGTGTGTGTGTGTCAGCTATCTATTCATGATTTTTTTCCTGCTTTTTATCAATTTTAGTCTTTGTCCTCTTAATTTTTTAAAAAGTTCTTTACATGTTAGAGTTATCGGTCCTTTATTTGTGACATATGTCAGAAATATTTTCTCCCAGGCTGTTGGTTGTCTTTTTCCTTCTCTTATGCCACACCTCGGGGCGTGTGGGATCTCAGTTCCCTGACCAGGGATTGAATTCCAGCCCTCTGCGGTGGAAGCAGAGTTCTAATCAATGGACGGCTAAGGGATTCCTGGTTGTCTTTTTTAATATTCATGTTTCTATTTGGCTGCACTGGCTCTTAGCTGCAGCACGTAGGATCTCTGATCTTTGCTGTGACATGCAGGATCTTTCCGTTGTAGCATGCAAACTCTTCACTTCCTGCATGTGGGATCTAGTTTGCTGACCAGGAATTGAACTTTGGTCCCCTGCACTGGGAGTGTGGAGTCTTTGCCACTGGACCACCAGGGAAGTTTCATTCCTGGCTGTCTTTTAACTGTATGTACTTTTTGCTATGCAGAGTGGAATTTTTAAATGTTTACACAGTCAAATTTATCAATTTTTTAACTGAAACTGCATTTTAAATCAGTTCAAAATCCTTTATCCTCTCCTAGAGAAATTGATCCATGATTTCTTTTAGTACTAATTCACTTATTATATTTAGTTCTCTGATCTATTTGTAGTTTATTTTTGTATATGGTATGAACTAAAAATATAACTTTATATTTTCCTAACCAGCTATCTGGGCTTGCCTGTGGTTCAGTGGTAAAGATTCCGCCTGCCAGTGCAGAGACGCAAGTTTGATCCCTGGATCAGGAAGAGCCCCTGGAGAAGGAAATGGAAACACACTCCAGTATTCTTGCCTGGGAAATCCCATGAACAGAGGAGTTTGGTGGGCTACAGTACACGGGGTTGCAAAGAGTCAAATACACCTTAGGGACTGAGCATACAACCAGCTATCCAGTCACCTAGCACCATTATTTTGGGGGGAGAGCCATTTTCTTCTTTTGAATGCAGACCCTCAGCAGTGAGAGAGTGGACACCTAACCACTGAACTGCCAGCAAATTCTTTAGCACCATTAAAAAGCTCATCTTGCCCCGATAATTTGACATAATACCTTTATCATATGTGCCTGAACTCTATATGTACTTAAATCAACTTCTAGCTTTTCTCTTCTATTCCACTATTTATGTGTCAAGACTATACTGCTTTAACTATAGCATGCTTTAATAAAGGATATGGCCATAGTTTTTCTTTTGACATTTTTATATTAACTCAATATCCAGGAACAAGGGATGTCTGCATTTGTTCGAGCTTATATTCATGTTTTTCAGAAGTTTTAAAATTTGCCCTATAAGTTTATTACTAAATATTTTATCTTTGTTGTTGTTCAGTTGCTAAGTCGTGTCCGACTCTTTGTGACTTCATGAACTGCAGCCTCCAGGCTTCCCTGTCCTTCACTATCTCCCGGAGTTTGCTCAAACTCATGCTCACTGAGTCAGTGATGCCATCCAACCATCTCATCCTCTGTGGCCCCCTTCTCCTCCTGCCCTCAATATTTTCCAGCATCAGGATCTTTTCCAATGAGTCTGCTCTTTGCATCAAGTAGCCAAAGAACTAGAGCTTCAGCTTTACTATCAGTCCTTCCAGTGAATATTCAGGGTTGATTTCCTTTAGGATTGATTGGCTTGATCTCCCTGCTGTCTAAGGGACTCTCAAGAGTCTTCTCCAACACCACAGTTTGAAAGCATTGATTCTTCCATGCTCAGCTTTCTTTGGGTCCAACTCTCACATCTGTACATGACTACTGGAAAGACCACAGCTTTGACTAGATGGACCTTTGTTCGCAAAGTGATGTCTCTGCTTTTTTAATACAGTCTAGGTTTGTCATTGCTTTTCTTCCAAGAAGCCAAGTGTCTTTTAATTTCATGGCTGCAGTCACTGTCCACATTGATTCTGGAGCCCAAGAAAATAAAGTCTGCAACTGTTTCCACTTTTTCACCATCTATTTGCCAATGAAGTGATGAGACCGGATGCCATGATCTTAGTTTTTAAAATGTTGAGTTTTAAGCCAGTTTTTTCACTCTCCTCTTCACCTTCATCAAGAGGCTCTTTAGTTCTTCTTCTCTTTCTGCCATTAAAGTGGTATCACTACATATCTAGATTGTTGATTTCTCTCTCAGCAATCTTGATTCCAGCTTGTGATTCATGCAGCCCAGCATTTCCCATGATGTACTCTGCATAAAAGTTAAATATTCAGGGTCACAATATATAGCCTTGACCTACACCTTTTTCAGTTTTGAAAATGAGTCCATTGTTCCATGTCCGGTCTATCTTTATTGCTATGTAAAAGGAGTTTTTACACTATCATATACAATTGGTTATTGTTTGTGTATATGAACACTATTCCAGGTTATATCCTGTTCCCTATTTATTCTATTTATCACACATTCTCTAACATCTTTAGCATATTATGTCCTCTACAAGCATAGGTTAAACTTTCCAAAGCTTTTTGCCTCTAGTTGATTTTCTTGCCAAATTGCATTGGTTGATACCTTCAGTACAATGTTAAATAAGAGTGAAGATGGACAGCATCCCAGATCTTAGTGTAAGTATTTCTATATAAAGTAAGATGCTTGGTTTTGAAGAAGTGTGTATTAAAGTCTATCATGTTAAATATTCATCAATTCCTAGTCTCATGAGTGTGTGTATTAGAAATGGGTGTTGAACTTTCTTAAAAGCTTTTCTCAGCATCTATGAAAACAACTACATGATCTTTCTTCCATCGTTTAACAGAGGACATTATAGATTTTCTATATAACCAAGCTTGCATTCCAATAAATCCTTTTTCCTTATGGTATATATTAACATAGTGTTGAAATCGTTAGTTAACATTTATTTGGTATTCTCGCCAAGTGAATGGTAAGTGATGCCAATCTGAAATATTTTTCTACTCTACATCAGGTTCAAGTATCAATGCCATACTTGCTTCATGAAAAGAATTTGTAAAGGGTATGTGTATGTGTGTGTTTAATGTCTAGTCTCTGAAACAATTTATGTAGCATTATCACACTTTGGTCTTTGAAAGTTTCATAGAATTCCCACAAGAAACTATCTAGGACTGCTGCTATTTTTGTGAAACAACTACTATGTAATTGGGTCCACTTAGGCTTTCTACCTCTAAGAGGGTCAGTTTTTGGTAAAACGTATTTTCCAAATAAAATGTCCAGTTCATCTAACCTCTTGTGATTTTGAAATTTCTTATATGTCTTTTCTTTTTTCTTTTTTTAAAAATTAATTTGTTTATTTTAATGGGAGGCTAATTACTTTACAATATTGTAGTGGTTTCTGCCATACATTGACATGAATCAGCCTTGGGTATCCATGTGTCTCCCATCCTGAACCCTCCTCTCACCTCCCTCCCCATCCTATCCCCCAGGGTCATCCCAGTGCACCAGCCCTCTGGCCCTGAGCATCCTGTCTCATGCCTCGAACCTGGACCAGTGATCTATTTCACATATGGTAATAAACATGTTTCAATGCTATTCTCTCAAACCATCCGCCCTCACCTTCTCCCACAGAGTCCAACAGTCTGTTTTTTACATCTGTGTCTCTTTTGCTGTCTCGCGCATAGGGTCATCATTACCATCTTTCTAAATTCTATATATATGCGTTAATATACTGTATTGGTGTTTTTCTTTCTGACTTACTTCACTCTGTATAATAGGCTCCAGTTTCATCCACCTCATTAGAACTGATTCAAATGCATTATTTTTAATGGCTGAGTAATATTCCATTGTGTATATGTAACGCAGATTTCTTATCCATTCATCTGCCAATGGACATCTAGGTTGCTTCCATGTCCTAGATATTGTAAATAGTGCTGCAATGAACATTGGGGTACACATGTCTCTTTCAATTCTGGTTTCCTCAGTGTGTATTCCCAGCAGTGGGATTGCTGGGTCGTATGGGAGTTCTATTTCCAGTCTTTTAAGGAATCTCCACACTTATGTTCTCCATAATGACTGTACTAGTTTGCATTCCTATGAACAGTGTAAGAGGGTTCCCTTTTCTCTGCACTCTCTCCAGCATTTATTGTTTGTAGACTTTACGGCAGCAGCTATTCTGCCTGGAGTGAGATGGTACCTCATTGTGATTTTAATTTGCATTTCTCTGATAATGAGTGATGTTGAGCATCTTTTCATGTGTTTGTTAGCCATCCGTATGTCTTCTTCGGAGAAATGTCTGTTTAGTTCTTTGGCCCATTTTTTGATTGGGTTGTTTATTTTCCTGGAACCGAGCTGCAGGAGCTGCTTGTATATTTTTTAGATTAATTCTTTGTCAGCTGCTTCATTTGCTATTTTTCTCCCATTGTGAAGGCTGTCTTTTCACCTTGCTTATAGTTTCCTTTGTTGTGCAAAAGCTTTTAAGTTTAATTAGATCCCATTTGTTTATTTTTGCTTTTATTTCCATTACTCTGGGAGGTGGGTCATAGAGGATCCTGCTGTGATTTATGTCAGAGTGTTTTACCTGTGTTTTCCTCTAGGAGTTTCATGGTTTCTGGTCTTACATTTAGATCTTTAATCCATTTTGAGTTTATTTATGTGTATGGTGTTAGAAAGTGTTCTAGTTTCATTCTATTACAAAAAGGTTGACCAGTTTTCCCAGAACCACTTGTTAAAGGATAGTCTTTTCTCCATTGTATATTCTTGCTTCCTTTGTCAAAGACAAAGTGTCCATAGGTGTGTGGATTTACCTCTGGGCTTTCTATTTTGTTCCACTGATCGATATTTCTACTTTTGAACTTTTTACTTGTCTTTTTAACTTGCCTAGTAGTTATTCTACTCCATTAGCTACAGTTGTTTTTCTATATCCTAAATCATAAAATTGCTGCTTTATTATTAAATTCCTTTAGAATATTTTCTTTTTCCCCAGCTTTTTGAGTACAAAATTTAGTTTCTTTTCCTTCTTTCATTTTTCACTAAGCATTGAAGGCTATAAATTTTCCTCCTCTCACAGAGAGCACTCTGTAGATATTGATAAGAAGTGTTTTTATTATCTAATTCTCTTATAATTCTGTCATGTGTGCAAGTTAAGTCATTTCAGTCATGTCCAACTCTTTGAGACCATGTGGACTATAGCCCACCAGGCTCCTCTGTCCATGGGGTTCTCCAGACAAGAACACTGGAGTGGGTTGCCATGCCCTCTTCCAGGGCATCTTCCTGACCCAGGGCTCAAACCCACATCTTCTACATCTACCTGCACTCGCAGGAGGGTTCTTTATCACTAGCACCACCTTATAATTCTGTCATTTTGGCTTATATTTTCTCCTTTCATCCAAGAATTGTTTAACAGAAAATTTATTTCCAAATGAGTATATTTATTGTTGTAGCTATAAATTTCTAGTTTTGATCAGTGTTGTTTATAATATTTTTGCTTTATGGGCTGCTAGGATGCTTTCTTTCTGACCAAATATGTGATCAACTTTTGTAAATATTCCACGTGCACTTGAGAATAAGATTCATTGCCTTTTGCTGCTGCTGCTGCTGCTAAGTCGCTTCAGTCGTGTCCGACCCTGTGCGACCCCATAGACGGCAGCCCACCAGGCTCCCCTGTCCCTGGGATTCTCCAGGCAAGAACACTGGAGTAGGTTGCCATTTCCTTCTCCAATGCGTGAAAGTGAAGTCGCTCAGTCATGTCCTACTCTTAGCGACCCCATGGACTGCAGCCTACCAGGCTCCTCAGTCCATGGGATTTTCCAGGCAAGAGTACTGGACTGGGGTGCCACTGGGTTACCTTCTCCTCATTGCCTTTTACCAGGCTGCAAAGTCTGAAATACATTCATAATATCTATCTATGATGTTACTGAGGTCTTCCATATATTACATTTTTTGTCCATTTCATGTACATTGTACTAATTATGGTGTGTTGTTTCTACCTATGTCTACTTGAATATCCTATAGTGTTTCCTTTTCAAAGATGGTAGTTGCATAATTTAGGGCAAAGATCTTTTTATCATTATTGTGGATTATGGCTTTTAACATTTGAAAATGTCTTTCCTTGTCGCAGTAAATATTTGAATTTTACATCATCCAATATCAGACTCACACATACTTGCTATTTCTGTTCTCCTGACATACCTTTGCCCATCCCTTATGTTTAACTTTTCAGAATCACTTTGTCTCCTGTATATTGCACATAGCTGGTTTTGCTTTATGAGGTATATTGAACATCTTTTTCTTTTAATAAATGAGATGAATTTAATAAGTTAAGCCATTCATATTTATTGGTATTTTAGATTTTTATTCTTATAATTATTCTGTGTATCATGTTGTATTTGCTGTTTTAAATGATACGTTTTATGTTGTTATTTAAAAAGATGTATATTTTTGATCTAGTGGTTGCCACTGTAATTATACCTTTCTAGTGCTCTTAGTCTGTTTCCCCACTTAATGTCTTTATTAACTGAGTTGTCTACTTTTAAAATCTGTTGAGCCACAACTATCAGTGAACTTACTGTTATACTCTTTCCCTCATCCTTCTCTTTCATCTTTCCCTGGCATTTTCTTCTCCAATTGAAACACTCATTCCCAACCCAGTTTTAGTCTTCTAATTAAATAAGTACCATCAATCCCTTTGCTAAATTTCCCCAGTCATCTCTTAGTTGGATGAAACTCATCCTCTGGTAGCTTCAAGAAACACCCGGGAACACAGAATTTCCCTCAGTTTTACCTAGTTAAAACTAGTATTCTTTAGTCTTCATACATGAACATCAGCTTGGCCAGACATAAAATCCTCAGTCCCATACTCTTTCCTGGAGTCTCCAGGAGTGTTTTTCTGTTGTTGCCTTGTTCTGTTGTTGCTTTTGAGAAATCTGCTGCTACTCTAGTCCTCCTAACCTTGTAAGTTTTCATTTTTTTGCCTCAAAGTCCTATTTGTATGTGCACTATGTGCTCAGTCATGACCGATCTGAGGATTTTTTTTAATCTAATGGTTATAAGTGGATATTAACTAGAGTGTCATCATTCTTGGTTAATTTTCCCATATACTCAGTGGCAGTGTAGCTCTGGGTTTTATTTCTGGAATGCTTTCTTAGATTACAGTTTTACACATCAATTCTATACCTGTTTGTCCTTCGTCAGACCCTCCAGTTATATGCATGTTCAGTCTTCTTTGCCACTTTAATCACCTGCTTTCTCATTTTTTTCTACCTTTTTCTTTATATTCTTGGTTGTCTTCCCCCTTTTTACAACATTCGTTATTAAATTTCATTCAAACTTTCTCCCTAGAGCACTCTATAATTGTCTTCATTTCTGATATGTGATTTTGTTCCCCACATTTTAATTCAGTCACCACTAACTTTTACTTCTTCCTATTTTATGTCTATTCTGTTATTTGTTTCTGAATTTTTTACAGTTCAAGTGATTTAGGCTACTGAACACAACTGCAGGGTGATCATCTGCTGAATCAACTCTTACTCTGAAAGGAGTTTTGCCAAGTGACGTTTTTCATTCTCATTTTTGGTTTTCTAATTTTAGTAGCTTTATATGGATAAACTACTTGTATCTGAATGAACAAGGTTGGCAGTTTGGATGGTGAACAAGATTCCCAGTTCAAGAGCACCCTCTTCTGTCAGTATAACAAAGTGCCATTTAGTTAATGCGTGTCTTGATATTAGAGTGGTAGGGAAAGGGGTATTACAACCTTCAAATTTTTGTTTTTATCTTACAAACACATAAATTTATCTCTCTCTTCATTCTTCCCTCATTTCATAATTCCCAAAGGTGCCTCAATAACCTCATATATGCAGATGACACCACCCTTATGGCAGAAAGTGAAGAAGAACTAAAGAGCCTCTTGATGAAAGTGAAAGAAGAGAGTGAAAAAATTGGCTTTAAAGCTCAACACTCAGAAAACTGAGATTATGGCATCCAGTCCCATCACTTCATGGCAAATAGATGGAGAAACAGTGGAAACAGTGGCTGATTTTATTTTTTGGGGCTCCAAAATCACTGTAGATGGTGATTGCAGCCATGAAATTAAAAGACTCTTACTCCTTGGAAGGAAAGTTATGACCAGCCTAGACAGCATATTAAAAAGCAGAGATATTACTTTGTCAACAAAGGTTCATCTAGTCAAGGCCATGGTTTTTCCAGTAGTCATGTATGGATGTGAGAGTTGGACTATAAAGAAAGCTGAGTGCCAAAGAACTGATTCTTTTGAACTGTGGTGTTGGAGAAGACTCTTGAGAGTCCCTTGGACTGCAAGGAGATCCAACCAGTCTATCCTAAAGGAGATCAGTCCTGGGTGTTCACTGGAAGGACTGATGTTGCAGCTGAAACTCCAATACTTTGGCCACCTGATGCAAAGAGCTGACTCATTTGAAAAGACCCTAAAAAAAAAAAAGAAAGAAAAGACCCTGATGCTGGGAGGGATTCGGGGAAGGAGGAGAAGGGGACGACAGAGGATGGGATGGCTGGATGGCATCACCGACTCAACGGACATGAGTTTGGGTTAACTCCAGGAGTTGGTGATGGACAGGGAGGCCTGGCGTGCTGCGGTTCATGGGGTCACAAAGAGTTGGACACGACTGAGCGACTGAACTGAACTGAAAGATGCCTCTCTCTTCCTTTAAATCTTTTCTTCCCAAGAAGGAATACCCTTCCATGACTGCCTTCTTGATTCTTGTGCATGTTTAAATCTCCCCTCTGAAGTAACTCTTCTGAACTAACAGGACTGTTTTCCAATATTTTCACTCTTACAGTGAACTTTCTCTCTGAGTGGTTTCTTCTAAATTCCCTTCTCTTTCTTCTGAGCAACATCTCGACACTTCTTCTAGCTCTCCACAGAGACTTATAGCCAAAACTCAAGAAACAGTCCAACTATTTATTGTTCCACTCATTTTTATATTAAGTTTATGGTTTCCTGTCTTCTGGTTACAATAAAGGCATGGAATTGGTAGGGTTTTTTCTTCTTATTGACCTACATACAGTTTTTCAAGGATGTGTAGAGTTTTGGATTTAGAAGACCATGACTACCCAGAAATACCACCTTCCCTACTGCCTTTTTTTAAAAAAAAAAAAAAACAATTTTAAGACTTTTGCTCTCTGGCCAAATTCCATTACTGGCCAAATATCCATTCTGATCCAATGGATATAGTCACAAAAACATGCTGATACACAGAGATGTCTTCTGCATCACTACTGTAAAAGCAAAAACTATAAAAGACTGAACAGTCCATCAGTACAGTGATGCTTAAACAGTGTTCCACCCATACAATGGAATAACATACAGCCATCACAATGAATAAGGTAAATTTGTATGTCATGATTGGGAAAGAAAGTGAAAAAAAGCAAGGTGTGCAAGTGTCTATAATAATTTTTTTCAGTTAAAAGTAAATATATTTGACACATATTTGACATATAATTTGTTTTCTGGAAAGATACACAAGAAACTTAATATTAGTTACCTCTGAGAAAGACTGATGAGGAAAGAGAAAAAATTTGCATTTCACCTTACATGTTTCTATACTATGTTTTCTCCTTTGTAAATATTATTTACTTTTATTTTAAAAGAATTAAGAGAGTGTAGCAGAAACTCCTAAGTATCCACCAAAAATCCAGCTTCCATTTCTACCACTGTAACGGAAACGATGGCCAAATGGCCCTCATATTTCCTAACCTCCCCTGCAGTGAGATGTGGCTATATCAAAATTAAAGAAAATATATTAAACTTCTGGTTCAAAAATCTGAGAAGGGGAAAAAAATGATTAAACGAAAGGAGAAAAGGAGTTAATACAAAAGCAAAAACCATATAGCCTTAAAAAAAGAAAAAACTTAAAATACCTCAATAAAATATTTCAACTACTAGGTAACTATCAAGAAAATACAGAATACAAAATGTGAGAGGAGAAAACCACTGAAACAGATTTTGCTGGTCTGAGACTATATCACCCTACATAACACTATGCAGGTAAAATTAAAAATCTGGATGAAATAGGTGAGTCACAGAGAAAATTTTATATACTTTGCCAAAACTGACCCCAGCAATAGTTTAGACAGTTTAGAGACATTAGCATTAAAGAGCAGAGGAAGTTATCAAAAAGCCACTCCTCCATCAAAAAAAAAATAACAATAAAGCACTAGGCGCTGACAATTGTACATGAGAATTTCTCCAAGATTTTTAAAAAGGAGAAAATCCCAATGCTATTTCAGTTGTTCAGTCCATAGAAAAAGAAAGAAAACTTGCACATTCTTATTATGGCACTTTATGAACTGAACTGTGTAACCCCCCTCCAAATTCACATGTTGAAACCTAACACCCAATGTAATTATACTTGGAGACGGGACCTTTAAGGAGACAAACAAGGTCATAAAGATTCAGGCCCTAGTCTGAAAGTACTGGTGTCCTTTTAAGAGGAAGAACACTTGGGCAGTGTCCACTCAAGCTCCGTGTGTGCACGACTGTGACGTGATGCTTCCACTCTCAGTATGGACTCAGAGACGGGAAAGTTTTCTTTACTTTTTTGCCAAAATCACATAACAGAATGATCATATCAGAACTATTTGTAATAGCCTCAAACCAGAATTATCCAAATGCCCACCAACAGTAGATAAACTGTGGTCTGTTCATATAAAAGATGAAGAACCATGGGAACAATACACAATGCAGACAAATTTCAATTGTCACGTTGAATCAAAGTAACCAGACAGGCAAGACCACACACTATATGACTCCATTCCTATAATATACAAAACCAAGAAAAACTAAACTATGCTGTTAAAAGTCAGGATGGTGGTTTCCCTTAAAGGTTTAGGGGGAAACAGTGCCTGGAAGAGAACAGCAGGGAGGCTTCTCTGTTTCTCTATGTGATGCATTTGAGCTACTCTACATAATTTTGCTTTGTTTTAGGAAGACTTGTAATTGTTAAGAATAATAATAATGGTTACCACTGTAACTATACCTGTTTAATGCTCTTGGTACCCTGGAGTTAGCAATTGGAGAAGTCATCAGGAGGGCTGTCATTCAACAGAGGGACAAAACCAGAAGCCAGGTTCCAGAGAGGAATAAAGGAAGAAGAGACACGAGGAGATGAAGGAAAAAGGGAGAAAAGACTGTGGACAGCAGTTAAGCAGAAATACAGGTAAAGAGGGGCATGTTTTAGCCAACAAGAAGTCCATACATGTTCAAACACATTGATTGCCCAAAGGAAGGAGTTACGAGAGGGAGAAGTTAAACCAGGTAAGAAAGCAAGAGGCCAGATAGACAGGGATGGAGCAAAAAAGCCCCAGTGAAGGCACCTCATTCCTTGAGCCTGGGGAGATTTGATATGGGAAGTTGGGAGGGTGATTGGGGGGGGGGGGGAGGGTAGAAATGGGCAACAATGGGCTCGAGGAACCTGATGCTCTTAATTTTCTCCATAAAGGAAATGCCAATGTCATGTGATCCGAGTGCGGAGTAGACAAGGAAGTTAGGGTTTGGATCAGGAAGAGTGAAGATAAGACCAGGGGCTGAGCAGAGGTTCACAACACATATTCAAGCCAGGGGCCAGAGAGGCACACCGAGGACCCAGCTAAGGCTGGAGCAAGGCTCCAGGGCTTCCCCCCAGCAGGCTAGCAACATGGGTGGATGGGCAGATGACTGCAGCCCTGAACCAGGGATGGCACTCCATAGGATCAAAGGAGAATTGGGGCACTGATGACAAAAGACACCATTTTACCTTATTCACTGTAATTCTGGACCTAAAATTACCCATGCTGGGTATGCTTTCGCTCTCTGAATCTCTCACCCAGAGGTGAGGTCGCCAAGGTAGGGTTTTGTCCATCACAGTGTCACTAAGAACAGGGCCCGGCTACTAACATCTGGCACAATGGCAGAGGTGTCAGTGAGAACAGTGCCAGGCTACCAAAATCTAGCACAATGGCAGAGTCCAAGCTGGGTCAGGAAGGAAGTGTCCAGAAGGCGCAGAGGGCTCCAGAAGAAAGGGAAGGACAGTGAAGAAGAAGACAGTGAGAGATGGGACAGGACAACTGCGAGGTGCAGAGTAGGGAAGGCCAAGGTCAGAGGAGGGCATGCTGGAGGAAGGGGGCTCACATGGTGCTCAGCAGGCAATGACACCAGCAACAAGGATCAGCTGCTGACTCACACTGGCTTCCCACAGCACAGGGGAGAAGGAACAGGTCCCTGGGGGAGCCAGGCCTCGGGAGAGGCTGTCCCCAAAGAGCTGCCTGGGCTGAATTAAGCAAGAAGAGCTGAGAGCTCAGAACACATAGGGAAGCAGGAGGGAGACAATAGCCATGGACAGGCGCCTCCAGTTCACTCCAACACTGTCCTCTTCACTTAACGAGCCAGGAACCCACTACACCAAGAAAGAGGTACAAAGGACTCCTATGCCCCTCAGACCTACACACATATCCTTCAACTCTGTCACAGGATGCCTCGTGAACTCTCCTTTCTCTAGAGAAACAAAATGCCCTCTGAGCATGAGACCCCAGACAGAAGTATGTAAAGAGTCAACCCACCTCAACTCCAGGCTCTGGACACACGGCCCCTTCTCCATGGGCCAGAGCCAGTAGTGTGGCCACAGTCACTGACTCTTCCCACAACACATTCCTCAGTGCCCTGGTTGTGTGCCACCCCACGCCCTGTCTGTGGTGCCTGCTGTGAGGGCGTGTGGGTCCTGCTCTTCCTCACTGAGCCAAAGCACAAGGACATGCACACTGCCAAGCCAGCAGACAGACAGACAGATGTGGGACTCACAGCGTGTATGATGTCCACCATGTTGTAGGCTTTGGTAGATTCCAAAGGGACAATTGTGTCAAGCTCAGGAACCAGACGGTCACTTTGGGTAGAAAAAGAAGTAGATTTAATCAACATGGAAGAGTCGGTTGCCTTCTGTGGGTGGTGGGGGATAGGAGAGGGAAATGTGGGAGACAAGAGTGTAGGGGCTGGACTGATTCTGTCCCTGCCGGGCTTGCAAAGCAATCCCCAAAGATACATTCCTATGTTACCACCACATTAAAATGAACCTGAGCTTGATATTAACCTAGAAGATCTTCCCATTTTCATTTAGAGGGAAAAAATGAGCTTATTCTCCTGAATGTGGTGATGCCTTCATTTATCCTCTGAACACTTCCCACATTCCAGGGACTGTACAGGGTACTAAAAGACATGTAGTGAACAAGACAATGCCCATCCAAGTCTGTCTTGTGGAAACAAGACAATTCCCACACTGGGGTTTTGGGCATCACCCCACCCAGTAACAAAGGCCTCCCTTACTGTTCATTCGCTGTTTACTCAGACACAAACAGCTTCCCTGGGACTGAATAGACAGCAGCTATGGCTGGGCCAAAGCAAGCTATTCAGACATGTGTAGGCCCTTGGTCCATAACACCTTCAAAGATGTCCTAAACTTTTCAAGCACCCCCACACAGTGCAGAGGCTTAGAAAAGGAGGCTGTGCTCATTGCTCTGGGCCTGGTGACCACCCTCCTTTTCATGACCACACACAGTGGGCCACTGGTTGGGTCCCCTGAGGAGTAAGGCAGGCAGACAGGAAGGGGTCCTGGGGACATGATTCTTCAGAGCAACCCTGGCCCATACACAGCCCAGAAGGTGGGAGCCCAGGTCCACCCACAAGAGAGGGTCTGAAAATGGCTTCTTCTCGAAGGACACAATTTCAAATCCTCCTGCAGAAGTCGTGTAGGCCGAGTGAGTGCTTCAAAATCAGAGAGGAAACAAAGTGGAGGAGAAAGCCGCCAGAGGTCTGGAGCAGTGGTTCCCCAGCTGGGCTTCTGGTTTACTCTGTGGAGTGCCCCCACATCAGACAGTGGCCCACAGAAGCAAGAAGGAAAGTGAAGAAGGTCTTCACAGGGTGGCCAGCAACACGGCCTTCCCCAGGGCTGCCCTAGCTTCTGGCCGCAAGCAAGTGTGCATAAGCACATTTCCTAAAGGGCATGCTATCTATATCAGTTCACACTGATTTACTTCATGTTAATACAAACAAACAAAATCTATCTCATTTCTGAACAAATTAAGCCAGAAATAATATTTTGGGGCCCCATTTTTTTTTTTATTCCCAAGCTACTTGTCAGGTATTACAGAAAGGAAAAAAGAAAATAAAAATAAAATCTTTCGGGACTTCTCTGGCAGTCCAGTGGTTAAGACGCCACACTTCCAGTGGAGGGAGCACAGGTTCGATCCCTGGCTGGGGAACTAACATCTCGCATGCTACACATCATGGCCAAAAATAAATTTAAAAAGAAAAAAAATTTTAATAAATAAATAATATCTTTCTTGGCTTCTGTACCCAGACATGCCACCACCATGCCTACACCTGACACCACTCCACAATCTGCTGCCAGCTGCCCACCAGGGCAGACCCTGGAGGTCCAGCCAGGGCAGGGGGACCAGAGGAGGACTCCAGCCTGCAACTCACCTGGGGTCATGGCACTCAAGGACAGGAGCTGGGTCCTGATTGCTGAGAGGCAGGTAGTTGAAGAACTCCCGGAGATTACACAAGGCATCAACGTCATTCTCAAAAGCCCGGTGGGCCACACCTGAGAAGACAGGGAGGACGTGATGAGCCAGGGCGCGTGTCAGCCCAGAGATGCAGCTTCATGTCCACCTGCCTCTTCTAGGGCAGGCCGGCTGACAGTCCTGTTGCTGCCCCCCTCCACTGAGGATGGCACCCCACCACACACCTTGAGGCTGATCCTCTGTCTATGCAGCCTGTTTCTTCTGCTCTGAATCTACACCCCTAGAGGGGTCACTCCTTATATTATACAAGTTTTTGCCCTAATATCACCTAGTCACTGGGGTTTCCCCTGGCCCCTCTCCCAAACACAGCCCACTATGTGAATTATATCTCAATAAAGCTATTACTAAAAAATAAATATATATGTGTGCATGTAGAGCATATTTTGGGTCTTACCCTAAGACTACAGAGCTAAGTACATCAGACACAGCCCAAGAGCCTAAGATTCAGGACACCAAATGATGCTTTTAAAGCTAAAATTATGTTATAAAAGAAAATATAATGTCACAGTCATTCATCACATTAAGCTGTCACATGAAAAAACAGGCCACAAATGAACATTATACACCTATGTTGTACATTCACATCCATCTGCACAAAAAGACTGCAGGGCATAACCAAAAAGTGAATAGTGTTTATCTTTGGGTAATAAAATTCCTAGTGATTTTTTTCCTATAGTTTCTAAATTATCTACCACAAACATGTAATATTATTGCAATCAGGAAAAAAATTGCATATTTCATCAAATCTGACTCCATCAAGACTCAACATTATTTAGGGTGGGATGGACTGTGAGATTGGAATTGCCGTATAGACACTACTATATATAAACTGATAACCAGTGAGAACCCACCGTACAGCACAGGGAACTCTACTCAGCGCTCCGTGGTGACTTAAATGGGAAGGAAATCCAAAATGGAGGGGATGTATGTAGACATGTAGCAGACTCACTTTGTTGTACAGCAGGAAGGAACACATTATAAACTATACTCTATTTATATAAATCTATACATTTTTTTAAATGCTATGGTTAATTTTCAATGATGGCATTAATTTAAGAACTTCTGCACTGTGATCTATAAAATCAGATCTATAAATCTACAATAAAGTCAAGACTACGAACAAAGGGAAAAAAAAGTTGCAACATTATTTTATATTCCAGTAAGAAAAAAACTGCTGCCAGTTGAGCCCTGAGATAGGAACGTGACAAACCGTGGATCAGCAGTGAGAAGTGTGCTGGCCAGAGAGCTGACAGGACCAGAGGGGTGAGAGAAAGGGGTGTGTCAAGGTGACCCCCACCCAAGATAGGGGAGGAACAACTTCTGTGGGGGGGGGGAATCAAGAGATCTGACTTTTATTTTTTAACCAAATTTCATCAAATGTTAAGACCCCATGGACATTAAGACATACCTTGACTATATGTACACTAAGAAAGAAACACTGACAATCAAATGATGACCCAATGCCTTAACCACAATACAGCGAGGTGCACAGATCATCCACCAGCCTCTCAATGCTCTGAAATCTCTCAAAGAGGCAGTTTCTCCTGTCTTCAGTTACACTGCTTCCTGTGTGGTACGCAATCCTTTCACAACTTGAGGTCTTTTGCCAAGGAATTATGGAATTCCAATCATTATTCCAACAACTGTCTTCTCTAATATCAGATTCATGCTCTGCTCCCAATTACATGCCTCAGTGTATAAACAGCATCTTTCAATGGTGAAAGCAAAGGATAATTTTCCAGCATATGTGACACTTGACCTTAAGGAGGTGAAAAGCTATGACCAAGCTCGTGAGCACACGAGTCTTGACCATGTGCTCACTGGCCGATGGTGACTGGTAACATGCCACTGACTCTTAAAACATACCCCAACTTTGGAGTAAAAAAAGTCCCACACCAAAGGGCTTCCCTGGTATGGTCCAGTGGCTAAGACTCCCCACTCCCAATGCAGAAGGCTTGGATTCAATCCCTGATCAGGGAACTAGATCCCACAGGCCACAACTAAAGATCTTGCTTGCCTCAACTAAGACTCAGCACAGCCAAATAACTATTTTCTTTTTAAAAAGTCACATCAAAATGCAATTTTTTACATGTAAATCCATGGCTAATTCATTTCAATGTATGACAAAAACCACTGCAATGATGTAAAGTAATTAGCCTCCAACTAATAAAAATAAATGGAAAAAAAAAGGAAAAAAAATGCAATTTTTTAAGTTCAACTATACTCACATGAATCATAATTCTTAGAGCCATCATTCTAGTTAGCTCAACATTTTCAAAGACTACAAAAGCATTAAAAGTACCCTGCTAGTTAACGAGTTTGAGATATAAATTCACATTTATTACTATCTGTAGACAATATGTCACACTACAGTCTATTCAAATAAACTCTGTCGATGAAGTGATATTTGTAACAGACTGTCAGCTATAGCAATGTCTCCTCTCAGTGTCTGACAACAGTGAGATGAGCCTCAAGGCCCCTCACCTGACATGGTGGTGTGGGTCCTGGCACCCCCGAGTTCCTCCTGAGTAACGTCCTCATTGGTGACAGACTTCACAACATCAGGGCCAGTGATGAATAAGTAGGAGGTGTCCTGAAACCAGAGAATTCCAGAAAGTTCAATCTCAGAGAAGGTGGTGACATGGTGGCAGAACCAGGTTAGGATACAGCTCACAGATGCCTAACCAAAGTAAAGACCCGTGTTTTCCCTGCCTTGCCATCAAAAAATCTTCATTGCCTGGTTCTCTCTCAGCAAAATGACCTGCAGTGTGGCTAACATTTCAGGGTCATCTGTAGGGCCACACCCTAACAGGTGGCCCTGATGCAGACCTTACTATGCACCAAGGACTTTTCTAAGCACTTCATCAGACTGTGTCATTAAAGCCTAGGTACTATTATCACCTTATTTATAGATGAAGAGAGGCACTGGTCTGCAGTTTGCCGAAAACTAACCAGTCACTTTGAGTGAAGCCATCTGGAGACAATGATAATAATCAATGTTTGGTGTTCTGAGAGACTGATCGGCTTTGAGTTCTAGTTTCTAACTTAAAGATAATAAAGACATATTATAAAATATTTAACCAGAATAGGGGATACAGTGGAATGTAAGTCTACATGCCAGCCCTTATTTCCAGGCCTCCATTTCCATCCCCAAAGGCAACTGCTGTCAGTTTCTCTGACATCCATGCATATGGGAGCATTTATATATTTTTAATATATATATAAGTATATTTATATATTATAAATTTATTTAAAGTATAAATTTATATATTTATACTTTAAGCAACTAAGACTCAGTGAAGTCAAATATAAAATAAAATAAAATTTTAGAAAACTGTGAATGAAAAAAAAAGTACATACTTTTTGTATATACTTGGTACATACAAAATGTTATTTTGTAGAATTTCATTTTGTATGATTCTGTTTATATCAACATAATATTCTAGAAAATGCAAATTTAATCTAGTGTGATAAAAAGCAGATGAACCTGAGGACAGGGCTGGGAGGTAGGAAAGAATGAATTACAATGATACATGAAGAAACTTTGAGAAGTAATGGCTACGTTCATTATCGTAATTGTGGTCATAGCTTCGTGGCTATAAACATGCATCAAAAAACTCTTAATTATACAACTTAAATGTGTGCAGTTCACCATACATCGATTACATCTCAAAGTTGTAAAATATGTGGAAATGCAAAGGGTCAAGAATATCCCATATCCATATGACTTAAAGAAAATAACGGGGAACAACTTGCTGTACCAGATATGAGCATTTGTTATAAAGCCATTGTCGTTGATAGTATGGTACTGACCGCCATAGAGATAAGCAAACGGATTGAGAAAGCACAATAAACACTCTTGATATATGGACACTTGATTCGTGACATAAATGACATTACAGAGCAGGAAACAATGTTCTTTTCAATATAAAGCTCTATGTTAACTAGGTACCTGTATTGGGGAAAAAAAATTTAAATAAATCAAACTAGCCTCCATGTGTAAAAGCCACTCTAATTTTAGATGAAAATATAAAACACAAAATAAAAAAGCCTTTAGAAAACAGAAAGTATCTTCATGACTTCGGGATTGGAAAAGGTTCAAGAACTTAAACACACTATCCATAAAGTATTCATTTGACACTGGTTCTCCTATCAAAAGGGCACAGAAGCCAGCTTACAGGGACTCCCACTGGCTAAGGGAAGGATGATTTGAGCATCAAAATAATGATAGTAGTGGATTATAAACCACTCAGTAAAATCTGAAATCCATGAACCTATATTAAGTCAATGAAATGAACAAACACCAAAGAAATGCAGGGCTCTTCCTTAAAGTAAAATGGCAATTAATATGAAGCAAGTGGTGGAGCTGGAAAATAACCATTTTGTAAAGATTGGTTTGGACAGGAATAATCAATAGATATTAATCAAGGAGCAAAAGTATAACATGGAACTGAGGCCAGTTACATGGCCTCAAAGCATCTTTCCAGTGAGGATCAGCTACAAAGGAAAAACAGCAACTACACAGTGGAGAAACCAGACAACACCTCAACAATGATCAAATTAATATCATCAATGAAGGGCAGATGGCCACCACTTGCCTCCAGACGTGATCATCTGTGAGGCAAGGATACAATATCATTAATGTAGTAAACAGACTGGGATATCTAATCTGAATCTGATTGTGAGGAAATTCCAGATAAACCCAAACTGAGCAACAACCTATGAAATAATTCATTCTGCAGCCTTCGATGTCATGACAAGGAATCTGAGGAATTGTCATAGGGTAAAGGAAGTTAATGCAATATAACAACTAAATGGAATATGTGATCCCGAAGTGGATCCTGTGCTAAAGAAAATGCTGTAAAGGAAATTTTGGGGACAACTGACTGAACTGGAATCTGCTTGGTAAACAAAAGTATTACATCAGATGGACTACATGTTAGTCATATACAAAACAAGCTTAAGAAATTTTTAAAAACTGAAGTCATACAAACTATCTTGTTTGACCACAATGGAATGAAACTGGAAACAGAAAGAAAACTGGAAACTTACAAACAGGTGAAAATTAAACATCACACTCTTTAAACAACTAATGGACTAAGATGAAATCAAGGGAAATTAAAAAATATGAAGAAATGAAAGCATACAAAAACTTATGAGCTACAGCAAAAACAGTGCTAAGAGGAGAAATTAAAGCTGTAAACACTTACACCAAGAAAGTCCTGAACCCAACTTTACACCTTAAGGAAATTAATAAGAAAAAAAGAACTAAACCTAAAGAGCAGAAGGAAGGAAATAAATATTAGAGCTGAGATAAGTGAAAAATAGAAAAAATAGGGGGAGAAAAAAAATCAGTAAAACCAGAAGTTGGTTTTTCAAAAAGATCAACAAAATTGACAAATATTTAGCAAGATGGACAAATAGTTAGCAATATTTAGCAAAGAGAGACTCAAATTACTAAAATCAGAAATGAAAGTGGGGGGACTTTCCCAGTGGTCCTGTGGTTAAGAATCCACCTGCCAATGCAGGGGACACAGGTTCGATCCCTGCCACAATTACAGAGCCCACACTCCAGAGCCCAGAAGCCACAACTACTGAAGCACGCACACCCTAAATCCTGTGCTCTTCAATACGAGAAGCCACTGCAATTAGAAGCCTACCCATCATAACGAGAGTAGCCCCCACTCACCTCACCACAACTAGAGAAAGCCCACATGTAGCAATGAACATGCAGCAATGAACATTCAGCACTGCCCAAGACAAAAAAAATTTTTTTATACAGAAATGAAAGTGGAAACATAACTACTAATTCTACAGAAATAAAAAGATTATAAGTCCTATGAACAATTCTATACCAACAAAATGGATAACCTAGATGATATGGACAAAATTCCTAGAAACATACAACCTACTACCTAGACTGAATCATGAAAAAGTAGAAAATCTGAATAGATCTGTAACTAGTAAGGAGACTCAGTCAGCAATCAAAAACCTCCCAAATAAAAGCTCAAGACCAAGTTGTTTCACCACTGAATTCTACCAAATATTAAGAAAGATTAAACACCAATCCCCTCAAACTCTTTCCAAAAAATTGAAGAGGAGGAAATATCTCCTAATTCATTCTATGAGACCCAGCACTACCTTAATACCAAAGCAGACAAAGACACTACCAGAAAAGTACAGATCAATATCCCATATAAATATTGACGTAAAAATACCCAACAAAATACCAACAGACCTAATCCAACAATATTTTATAAGGAATTATACACCAAAACGATTATTTTTTCCTGAAATATAAGGATGGTTAAACACACCAATATCAATGTAATATACCACATTAACAAAAAACAAAGAAAAAAATTATATGATCATCTCAATGCAAAAAAAGCATGACAGAATTCAACACTCTTTCATGACAAAAATACTCAGAAAACTAGAAAGAAACTACTTCAACATGATTAAGGTCATATACAGAAAACCTACAGCTAACATACTCAATGGTAAAAGATTAGAAGCTTTTCTCTAAAAACAGGTACAAGGTAAGGATGCCCATTTTCTCACTTCTGTTCAACATAGATCTAATCAAAGCAACCAAAAAAAAAAAAAGAAAAGAAAAGGCATCTAAATCAGAAAGAAAGAATAAAATTATCTGTTTGCAGACGACACAGATTTTACATGCAGAAAACCCTAAAGATTACACACAAAGTTAGAATGAACAAATTAAGTTGCAGGATACAAAATTAACAAAACAAAATCAGCTGCAAAATAGTTGTACACCAACATGAAAAATCTGAAAAGGAAGTTACAAAAACAAGTTCATTTACAATAGCTTCTAAAGTGCTTCTAAGTGCTTTATTCCTCTAAAAGAATAAAGCACTTAGGAATAAGGCAAAAAGGCAAAAGAAAAAAGAAAACTTGTACAATGAAAATTACAAAATATTTCTGAAAAAAATTAAAGAAGATATAACAGAAAAGACAGCTGTTTGTGGATTGAAAGACACAAATTCAATGTCATCCCTGTCAAAATCCCAATGACATTTTTGAAGAAAATCCATCCTAAATTTGATGTGGAGCCTCAAGAGACTCTGCATGCAGTCAAATAATATTTTTTTTAATTACAAATATCCTTATGAATATTGACATAGAAATCCTGGACAAAATACGTGCAAACCAAAGGAGAACATTAAAAGGTTTATACACTATAATCAAGTGGGATTTATTCCTGGAATTTGAGAATGGGTCAACAGACAAAAATTAATCAATATGATATGTCACCTTAATAGAATGAAGGGAAAAAAACCCAAAATCATCTCAATTGATGCAATAAAAGAAGGGCAGTCAAACAATTTTTTTAAAAAACTAAGTTGGAGATCTCACACTGACTTCAAAACCTACTACAAAGCTATAAAAATCAAAACAGTGTGGAACTGGCATTAAAGCAGACATACAGACGAATGGAACAGAATAATTAGCCCAGAAATAAACCCTTCCATATTTGGTCAAGTGGTTTTCAACAATGATCCTTAGACCATTCAATGGAGAAAGAACAGTCTTTCCAACAAATGGTGCTGGAATCCAACATTATGCTGGAATCCTGAGCATATATTCAGAGAAAACTCTTAATTCAGAAAAAATACATGCACTCCAGTATTTATAATAGCACTATTAACAACAGCCAAGACACAGGAGCAACCTAAATGTCCATCAAGAGATGACTGGATAAAGAAGATGTATTACATATATACAATAAAATACTACTCAGCCATAAAAAAGAATGAAAGACATCCCTGGCGATTCAGTGATTAAGACTCCATGCTTCCACTGCAAAAGGCACAGGTTCAATCCCTGATGGAGAACTAAGGTCCCACATGCCACTTAGTATGGCCAAAAATTTTTTTACTAAAAATAAATAAAAGAATAAAATAATTGCCATTTTCAGCAACATGGATGGATGCAGACATTATCATACTAAGTGAACTAAAGAAAATGAAAGTTAGTCACTCAGTCGTGTCTGACTCTTTGCACCCCCACGAACGGTAGCCTGCCAATCTCCTCTGTCATTAGAATTCTCCAGGCAAGAATACTGGAGTGGGTTGCCATTTCCTTTTCCAGGGGATCTTTCCAACCCAGGAATCAAACCTGGGTCTCCTACACTGCAGGCAGATTCTTTACCATCTGAGTCACCAGGACTCTTAAGAAAGACAAATATCATATGATATTACTTCTATGTGGAATCTAAAATATGATACAAATGAACTTATTTACAAAACAGAAACAGACTCCTAGATATTAAAAACAAGCCTATGGTTACCAAAGGGGAAGGAGTAGGGAGAAGAAAAAATTTGGAGTTTGGGACTGATGGATATATACTAGTATATATAAAATATGACAGCAATGACATGACATAAAATAGGACAGCAAGGACCTTCTGGAGAGCACAGGAAACTAAATTCAATATCCTATAATAAACTATAATGAAAAAAATATTGCTGGGAAAACTGGATATCCACATGCAAAAACATGAAGTTGGACCTTATGTTATATCATATACAAAAATTAACTCAAAATAGATCAAAGGACCAAACATAAGAGCTAAAACTATACAACTCAGAAAAGAAAAAGTGGAAACTCTTGCAACACTGGATTTGGCAAGACTTCTCAGGTATGATAACAAAAGTACATAGACTTCATCAAATTAAAATCTTTTGTGCAAAAAACACCAACAGAATAAAAAAGCAGCCCACAGAATGGAAGGAAATATTTTCAAAGATGTATCTGTTATGCGGTAATATCAGAATATGTAAAGAACTTCTACAACTCAACAACAACAAAAACAATCCAATCAAGAAGACTTGCATAGACATTTCCAAAAAGATATGTGAAAAAAGTATCAGTTGCTCAGTCATTCCCAACTCTTTGCAACCCCATGAACTGCAGTCCACCAGGCCCCTCTGTCCATGAGACTTTCCAGGCAAGGATACTGGAGTGGCTTGACATTTCCTTCTCCAGGGGATCTTCTCAACCCAGGGGTCAAACCCAGGTCTCCTGCACTGCAGGCATATTCTTCACCAAACGAGCTACCAGGGAAGCCCTTACCAATGGCAAATAATATGAAAAGAGGCTCAATATCACTAATTATATTAGGAAATATAAATGAAAACTACAATGAGATACCACTTCACACAAACTAATATAGCTATCATCAAAACAGAAAACAAGTGCTGGCAAGAATGTGGAGAAGATGGAACTTTTGTACATTATTGGTGGGAATGTAAAATGGTACAGACATTGTGCAAAAACAGTGTGATGTTCCCTCAAAATATTAAACAGAATTACCATTTTGTCAAAAAGTGTGAAAAGGCAAAAAGATAGGATACTGAAAGATGAACTGCCCAGGTTGGTAGGTGCCCAGTATACTACTGGAGATCAGTGGAGAAATAACTCCAGAAAGAATGAAGAGATGGAGCCAAAGCAAAAACAACACCCAGTTGTGGACGTGACTGATAGAAGCAAAGTCCAATGCTGTAAAGAGCAATATTGCATAGGAACCTGGAATGTTAGGTCTATGAATCAAGGAAAATTGGAATGGTCAAAGAGGAAATCGCAAGAGTGAACGTCGACATTTTAGGAATCAGCAAACTAAGACGGACTGGAATGGGTGAATTTAACTCAGATGACCATTATATCTACTACTGTGGGCAGGAATCCCTTAGAAGAAATGGGGTAGCCATCATAATCAACAAAAGAGTCCGAAATGCAGTACTTGGATGCAATCTCAAAAATGACAAAATGATCTCTGTTCGTTTTCAAGGTAAACCATTCAAAATCATGATAACCCAAATCAATGCCCTGACCAAATATGCTGAAGGAGCTGAAGTTGAACACTTCCATGAAGTGTTCTACAAGACTTTCTAGAACTAACACCCAAAAAAGATGTCCTTTTCATTATAGGGGACTGGAATGCAAAAGTAGAAAGTCAAAAAACACCTGGAGTAACAGGCACATTTGGCCTTGGAGTACAGAATGAAGCAGGGCAAAGGTTAACAGAGCTCTGCCGAGAGAATGTGCTGGTCATGGCAAACAGCCTCTTCCAACAAGACAAGAGAAGACTCTACATGTGGATGTCACCAGATGGTCAATACCGAAATCAGATTGATTATATTCTTTGCAGCCAAAAATGGAGAAGCTCTATACAGTCAGCAAAAACAAGACTGGGGAGATGACTGTGGCTCAGATCATGAACTTCTTATTGCCAAATTCAGACTTAGATTGAAGAAAGTAGGGAAAACCACTAGACCATTCAGGTACGACCTAAATCAAATCCCTTACGATTATACAGTGGAAGTGAGAAATAGAAGCAGGGATTAGATCTGATAGACAGACTGTCTGAAGAACTATGGACAGAAGTTCATGACATTGTACAGGAGACAGGGAGCAAGACCATCCCCAAGAAAAAGAAACACAAAAAAGCAAAATGGTTGTCTGAGGAGGCCTTACATACAGCTGAGAAAAAAGGTAAAGGCAAAGGAGAGAAGGAAAGATACACCCATTTGAATGCAGAGTTCCAAAGAAGAGCAAGGAGAGATAAGAAAGCCTTACTCAGTGATCAATGCAAAGAAATAGAGGAAAACAACAGAATGGGAAAGACTAGAGATCTCTTCAAGAAAATTAGAAATACCAAGGGAACATTTTATGCAAAGATGGGCTCAATAAAGGACAGAAATGGTACAGACCTAACAGAAGCAGAAGATATTAAGAAGAGGTGGCAAGAATACACAGAGGAGCTATATGAAAAAGATCTTCAATGACCCAGATAATTACGATGGTATGATCACTCACCTAGACATCCTGGAATGTGAAGTCAAGTGGACCTTAGGAAGCATCACTATGAACAAAGCTAGTGGAGGTGATGGAATTCCAGTTGAGCTATTTCAAATTCTGAAAGATGATGCTGTGAAAGTGCTGCACTAATATGCCAGCATATTTGGAAAACTCAGCAGTGGCCACAGGTCTAGAAAAGGTCAGTTTTCATTCCAATCTCAAAGAAAGGCAATGCCAAAGAATGCTCAAACTACTGCACAATTACACTCATCTCACGCTAGTAGAGCAATGCTCAAAATTCTTCAAGCCAGGCTGCAACAGTATGTGAACTGTGAACTTCCAGAAGTTCAAGCTGGTTTTAGAAAAGGCAGAGGAACCAGAGATCAAATTGCCAACATCCACTGGATCATTGAAAAAGCAAGAGGGTTCCAGAAAAACATCTATTTCTGCTTTGTTGACTATGCCAGAGCCTTTGCCTGTGTGGATCACAATAAATTGTGGAAAATTCTGAAACAAATGGGAATACCAGACCACCTGACCTGCCTCTTGAGAAATCTGTATGCAGGTCAAGAAGCAACAGTTAGAACAAGACATGGAACAACAGATTGGTACCAAATAGGGAAAGGAGTACATCAAGGCTGTATCCTGTCACCCTGCTTATTTAACTTATATGCAGAGTACATCATGAGAAATGCTGCGCTGGAGGAAGCACAAGCTGGAATCAAGATTGCTGGAAGAAATATCAATAACCTCAGATATGAAGATGACAGCACCCTTATGGCAGAAAGTGAAGAAGAACTAAAGAGCCTCTTGATGAAAGTGAAAGGGCAGAGTGAAAAAGTTGGCTTAAAACTCAACATTCAGAAAACTAAGATCATGGCATCTGGTTCCATCACTTTGTGGCAAATAGATGGGGAAACAGTGGAAACTGACAGACTTTATTTTGGGGGGCTCCAAAATCACTGCAGATGGTGACTGCAGCCATGAAATTAAAAGACACTTACTCCTTGGAAGGAAAGTTATGACCAACCTAGACAGTATATTAAAAAGCAGACATTACTATGCCAAAAAAGGTCTGTCTAATCAAAGCTATGGTTTTTCCAGCAGTCATGTACAGATCTGAGAGTTGGACTATAAAGCTGAGCACCCAAGAATTGATGCTTTTGAACTGTGGTGTTGAAGAAGACTCTTGAGAGTCCCTTGAACTGCAAGGAGATCCAACCAGTCCAACCTAAAGTAAATCAGTCCTGAATATTCACTGGAAGGACTGATGCTGAAGCTAAAACTCCAATACTTTGGCCACCTGATGCAAAGAACTGACTCATTTGAAAAGACCCTGATGCTGGGAGGGATTGGGGGCAGGAGGAGAAGGGGGCAACAGAGGATGAGATGGTTGGATGGCATCACCGACTCGATGGACATGTGTTTGAGTAAATTCCGTGAGTTGGTGATAGACAGGGAGGCCTGGCATGCTGCAGTCCATGGGGTCACAAAGAGTCAGACACAACTGAGCAACTGAACCTAAGTGAACTCAGGAACTCCACTCCTAAATATACATCCAAAAGAATTGAAAACAGGGATTCAAACAGATATATATACACCGACGTTTACTACAGAATTACAATAGCCAAAAGGTGGAAACAACTTACATGTTCACTGGCAGATGAATAAACAAAATATAGTAGTAGATACAAAGGAATATAATCACTCTGATAATGAAGGTTGACACATGCTAACATATGCATGAGCCGTGAAGACATACTAACCAAAATATGCCAGTCACAAAAAGACAAATTTTGTATGAGTCCAAAAATTCTGAGATAGAAAGGGACTGGGAGTGGGGAATGAGGAACTAACATTCAATGAGTACAGAGTTTCAACTGTAGTAGATATGAAAAATTTCTGGTGGTAATGGCTGCACAAGTATATAAATGTACCTAAGGCCACTCTGGCAACCTACTCCAGTGTTCTTGCCGGGAGAATCCCAGGGATGGGGGAGCCTGGTGGGCTGCCGTCTATGGGGTCGCACAGAGTCGGACACGACTGAAGCGACTTAGCAGCAGCAGCAGCAGCAGCAAGGCCACTGAAATGTAACAAATTTTTACCCCATTAACGGTTTCTTATGCATATTCTATAATTTTTTTTTAAGCATTATATCTGAACTTCCCTGATGGCTCAGTGGTGAAGAACCCACCTGCCAATGCAGGAGACATTAGTTGGATCCTGGGTCAGGGAAGATCCCACGTGCCTCGAAGCAAATAACCCCATGCACGATAACTATTGAGTCTGTGTCCTAGTGCCTGGGAGCGACAACTACTGAGCCATGTGCCGTGACTACTGAAGCCCGCACGCCTACAGCCCAGGCTTCACAACAAGAGAAGCCGCTGCAATGAGAAGCCCAAGCACCACAACAAGAAAGTAGCCTCTGCTCACTGCAACTCGAGAGCAGCATGTGCAGCAGAGACCCAGCACGGCCAAAAATAAGTAAACAATTTTTTAAAAGTATTATATCAGTGTTAAACTTCTAGAATTTAACAACTGGTTATATAAGTTCTTAAAAATTATACACTGAAACATTAAAAAGGTAAAGGGACATGATATATATATATAACCCACTCTCAGTTAAGAATTCTGCACGTTTGAAATTTCAAGATAAAAAGATTTTTTAATTCTGCCCAAAGGACAGCAAAACTTCACGTCACAGAGTTGGAGAAGACAGGTGCAACATACATAATTGATACTTATATCCAGACCATATAAAGAACTGCTAAAAACCAGTACGAAAAAAATTAAAACCTCAATTTTTAAAAATGGGCAAAATAGATGAACAGGCATGCCACAAAAGAAACATGCAAATGAATTCCCTGGCAGTCCAGTGGTTAGACTCCTTGTTTTTACTGCCAAGGGCCTGGGTTCAGTTCTTGGTCAGGGAACTAAGATCCCACAAGTCACACAGCATAGACAAAAATAAATGAAAGAAACACATGAAAAGAGTTCAACCTCATCAGTCATGTAAATGCAAATTAAGACAAGAAGAGATCACACCACATGTAAACTGGCATTAATTAAATTGCGTCAATAAAAGTGCTGGCAAAGACATTAGTTCAGTTTAGTCAAGTTCAGTTCAGCCACTCAGTCGTGTCTGACTTTTTGCGACCCCATGGACTGCAGCACACCAGGCTTCCCTGTCCATCACCAACTCCCGGAGCTTGCTCAAATTCATTTTCAACAAGGCAGTGATGCCATCGATGCAGTCGGCAAAGACATAGAACAAGTGAAATTCTCACACACTACTAGCAGAAGTGTAAATTGCTGCAACTTCTTGGTAACAAGTGTTACCTAGAAAAGCTGAAGATATGTATATCCTACGATTTTGAAAAACTGAAACATGTATGCAGCAAGATACATGTGTAAGAATGCTTACATCAGCATGATTTGTAATGGCTATACCACTATTAAAATGAAATACTTTTACGAAATACATGGATAAACCTTAAAAGCACGAGTCACAGTCACACACAAAAGAATGTATATTGTATTTACTTTAAAGGTAAAATAGGCAGCATTACCCCACTGTTGAGTGAGACATAAATAAAATTTTAAACCGAAAAGCAAAACAAATTTTTAAATTACAAAAAAAGTTGAAATAAATACTTCTAGGCAGGACAGATGGAGACAATAGTGACTAGGAGGGTAATGAGAGCAGGGCTCCTGGAGGGCCATTTCTTTCTTTCTTTAAATTTTTTGGCTGAGCTGAATGGCATATGGGATCATAGTTCCCTGACCAGGGGTCAAAACCACACCCCCTTGCAATGGCAGCACAGAGTCTTAACCACAGGACCACCAGGGAAGTCTCTGGAGGGCCATTTTTCGATCTGAGTGTTATTTACATGAATCTGTACTTAATAACAATTGCTTTACATACTTTATGTACTCCCATTAGTATGTATTTCATCAGAAAATTTAAAGTGTTCAAAATTTGGGGGACTTCCCCAGTGGTTCAGTGGTTAAGAATCTGCCTGTCAATTCTGCGGCCATGGATTCCTTCCATCCCTGCTCCAGGAAGATCCCACATGCTGAGCGGCAGCTAAGCCCGAGTGCCACAACTAATGAGCCTGTGTCCTAAACCCTGTATTCAAGAGAAGCCACCGCAATGAGAAGTCCTCATGCCTCAACTAGAGAGTAGTCCCTGCTTGCCCCAATTAGAGAAAGTCTCTGCACAGCAAGACCCAGTGCAGCCAAAAACAAAAATAAACAAGCAAGCAAATAAATAAAGTATTAAAATTTTTTAAAATTAACTGGGAGAGGGGGCTGAGACAGAAGCAGGAAAATCAGTTAGAAGGATTCTGCAATAACCCCAGATGAGGTGTTTGACTCAAAGTACTGGCATGCAAGTAATAAGACATACATGCCAATTTGATTATGCTTTAGATTATACCCTAAGGTACAGCAAATATGATTTCTGACTGATTGAACTTGGAATTTGACAGAAAAATATGAGTCAAAATTATGCTAATGTTTTTGACCTGAGCCAATGGAAGGCTGGTCTTGCCATTTATTGAGAGGAGGAAGGATACAAAAGAGCACTTTGGGAAAGGTTCATGAAAGATCTAAACCTATCCATTTTGAGATACCCAAAAGTCCAAATGGAAATGTTGATAGGAAACTGAATGTTTAGTCCTGAAGTTCAGGAGACCGTTTCATCCTGAACAAATAGGTCTGAGAGCTGTCAGCACATAGATATTTGAAGTCTTGAGACAGGATAAGATTACCAAGGGAATGAGAGACTCGACAGAAAAAAACCAAGAGAGTAGAGTGCCCTGATGTTTCAAAGAGGAAGAAGTGATGAGATGGGTCAAGTGCTGCTGGAAGATCAAGAAAGATGAGGACTGAGAAATGTCCACTGGATTTAGTGATACAGAAATCATGGTGTCTTTGATAAGAGAAACTGATATTATCAATGACCCTGAATAGAATAATATCCTTTTCATCCTAAATTAAATGTCTAAGTATATTTGGGCTTCCCTGTGGCTCAGATGGTAAGGAACATGCCTATAATGTGGGAGGCCGAGGTTTGATTCCTGTATTGGGACGATCCCCTGGAGAAGGAAATGACAACCCACTCCAGTATTCTTGCCTGGAGAATTCCATGGACAGAGGAGCCGGGCAAGCTACAGTCCATGGGGTCAAAAAGAATTAGACATGACTGAGCGACTAACACACACAAGTATATTTAGATTTATTTCTCAATTCTGTTCTGTTCCCTGGTCTACTTATTTACTACAGAGAAGGAAATGGCAACCCATTCCAGGACTCTTGCCTGGAAAACCCCATGGACAGAGGAGCCTGGGAGGCTGCAGTCCATGGGGTAGCTAAGAGTCAGACATGACTGAGCAACTTCACTTTCACTTTCATGCATTGGAGAAGGAAATGGCAACCCACTCCAGTGTTCTTGCCTGGAGAATCCCAGGGACGGGGGAGCCTGGTGGGCTGCCATCTATGGGGTCGCACAGAGTCAGACACGACTGAAGCAACTTAGCAGCAGCAGCTACTTATTTACAAACTGACCAAACAGTTTTAGTTGTTTTAGCTTTATAATGTATTTTCTCCCCTGGCAGCACTAGCCCTTCATTGTACTTCCTTCATGGTATGTCTATTTTTACACTGTAGTTTTCCCCCTAATAAGAACTTTATGGTTACCTTGTCTAGTCCTTTAAAAGAGAATCTGCTAGCATTTTTACTGTACTCTCATTAAACACATGGGAAATTTAAGATGCAGACTGGTTAAGCCTTAATGATTAGTTGTGGAGGATGAGAAAGAGGAGGTGGTGCCAATACGTAGGTATTAAAGTTCTACCAGTGAAGAATGGAATTACTTAGGATGAAAACACAGGATTAAAAGACAAAGCATACAAAGTTAACATAGAAATCAGCTGTACTTCTACATACTATATACAAAATATCTGAGAAAGAAATAAAACCAGCCTATTCACAATAGCATTGAACATTACAATACCTAGGGATTAATTTAACCAAGGAATTGAAAACTATAGGACTTTGATGAAAAACACCAAAGAAGACACAAATAAATGGGGGGGGGGGGGGTGGAAAAACCCATGATTACAGATTAAAATATTGTCAAAATGTTCATACTATCCAAAGCCATCTATAAATTCAATGCAACTCCTATCAAAACTGCAAGGGCATTTTTCAACAGAAGTTTGTCATGGCATAAAAAGAGAAACACAGACTAATGGACTAGAATCAAGAGCCCAGAAACAAGCACTCACATATACAGTCAATGAATACTTGACAAGTGAGTCAAGAATACTTAGTGAGGAAAAGATAGTCTCTTCAATAAATTTACAATGGGAAAACTTGATAACCACACGCAGAAGGTGAAATTGATCTTGGACCCATATCTTACACCTCTCACAAAAATTAACTTAAAATGAATTTACAACTTAAAAACCTGAAGCTGTAAACTTCTAGAAAAAAAAAAAAACAAACACACACAGGGGAAATACTACCTAACACTGGTCTTGGCAATAATTTTATGTATGACACCAAAAGGGGATGCAACAGAAGCAAAATAAGTGTGAGGCTTCCATAGTGGCTCAGTGATAAAGAAACCATCTGCCAATCAGGAGACACAGGTTTGCTCCTTGGTCTGGGAAGATCACACATGCCACCAAGAAACTAAGGCCATGCTCTACATCTACTGAGCCAGCACTCTAGAACCCACATGTTACAATTACAGAAGCCCTCGCACCTAGAACAACAATAAAGACCCAGCACAGCCATAAATAAATGAATTTTTAAAAACAAATTAGTAAGTGGGACTATATCAAACTAAAAAGCTTCTACAGAGCAAAAGAAACAATCAACAAAATAAAACAGCAACCTACTGAATGGGAGAAAGTATTTGCAAATCATATATCTAATAAGGAGTTAATATTCAAAACATATACAGAACTCAAGCAACAGCAAAATATTTTTGATTAAAAAATGGGCAAAGGATTTGAACAGGTATTTTTCCAAAGAGAATATAAAAATGGGTACGTGAAAAGATGCTCAATATCACTCATCATCAGGGAAATGCAAACCAAAACCACAATGAGGTTTTACCTTCACACCTGTTAGAATGGCAATTATGAAAAAGTCAAGAAATGACAAGTGTTACTGAGGATGTGGAAAAAAATGGAACACTTGTGCACACTGGTAGGAATGTAAATTGATACAGCCATTGTAGAAAAAAATATGGAAAGATTCCTCAAAAAACTAAAAATAGAACTATAAAATGATCCAGCAATCTCACTTCTGGGTATATATCCAAAGGAAATAAAATCAGGACCTCGAAGAGATATCTGCATTTCCATGTTCAATACAGGATTATTCACAATAACCAAGATACTGAAATAAACTAAGCGCCCACCAATGGATGAATGGATAAAAAAAAATGTCACACACACACACACACACACACACACACACACACACATATATACACAGCATCAACCATTGGATACGCATATCAATAAAGAAAATGTACACATACATACACACAACCACACCCAGAGAAATATTCAGCCATGATAAAAAAGGAAATCCTACCATTTGTGATATGAATGGACCCTTAGGGCACTCTGCTTAGCATATGCTAAGTAAAGTAAGTCAGAGAAAGTGAAATACTGTATGATCTCATTTTATGTGGACTCTAAAACAGCTGAACTAGTAGAAAAAGAAAGGAGGTTACCAAGTTGGGGGGGCATGTTAATCAAAATATATACAACCTTCCAATTATAAGATGAATAAGTTCTGGGGATTTACTGCACAACATGGTGATTAGTTATCAGTAAATATCATATCATATACTGGAAAATTGCTGAGAGAGTAGATCTTAAATGTTATCATCACAAAATAGGAATGGAATTTATGCGAGGACTATAGGGGTAATCATTTTGCAATATGTAAGTATCAAATCAACATGTACACCTTAAACTAGAACAGTGTTATATGTCAATTATATCTCAATAAAACAGGGGAAAATGTTTTAAAATCCCAGCATGTAAGTAGGGAGAGGAGGAAAGAAGCCTTTAGCTAGAGGAACTGATCCCACACCTCCATTCCTACCAGGTAGGAAGACAACTAGGTAGCACCAGGTAGGTATGGCATACACAGATTTAGTGGGCAAAGTTCAGGAAGTAAGGGATGTGGTCATCTTAATTTTTAAAGCCCAACCTAAACTGAACATTGAACTTTTAGGTTGTTTTTAATCCATCACTAAGAAAAAATAGTTTAGTCAAGGGGTAAGGACTCTGCTAAACCTTAATTCCTAATGCCAAAGAGAAAAGTGTTTCCTACGTATGTTCCCTGTGTTTACACTGTTTCATCTTGGATGATTCTCTTTCATTTTTTACACTAATTTGTCTTGACATTTATTGCTCATTATGTTTAAAAATATTTTAAGAGAAAAGACTTTTTTAAGTATCAGGGTAAGGGTAATTACACACATATGATTTCAAATAGTCTTCTTTTAAAAATCTTTTTTTTCAAAGGCTACATATTGTATGATTCCATTTATATGACTTTCTTTTTCTAATGTGGACCATTTTTAAAGTCTTTCCTGAATTTGTTACAATATTGCTTCTGTTGTTTATGTTTTGGTATTTTGGCCATGAGGACTATGGGATCTTAGCTCCCAGAAAAGTATGTTAGTTACTCAGTCGTGTCTGACTCTTTTTGACCTCATGGACTGTAGCCCACCAGGCTCTTCTGTCCATGGAATTCTCCAGGCAAGAATACTGGAGTGGGTTGTCATTCTCTTCTCCAGGGGATCTTCCTGACCCAGGGATCAAACCCAAACTCCCTGCATTGGAAGGCAAAGTCTTAACCACTAAACTGCCAGGGAAGTCCCCCAAAAATTGTTTTAAAATATCAAGTCATCTAAATCATGTAATAAAGATATGTACCTTGCACAATGAAGCTAGAAATCAGATCTAACATTACCATCATAGACAAAATATAATAAAATGGCAAAGAGCTGAAGAAATAAAGGCAGAACATAAGAAACAACTTCCCAATGGAACAGATTATAGAAAAGTTTTCCATGAGAAACCTTCTAAAAGAATCCATTAAATAATCACCTGTCTGGGCAGAGGATAGAATCCTTCGATTACCTAAAATCATCTGCAATTCATATCAGCAAGTAAAATCACCCACCAATGAAGTACATAAGCACATTTTGCCACTGAATCCATACAAGCTGCAGTTTTCATGCCAAAAGTTTCTCCCTACCAAGATTTTATCATCACTACATTGAAAGTCAATACAACTGTACAGATAACAACCCAGATCTGGGTCAGGAATGATTGCTATCGCAGGTGAGGTGCTGCATAACTCTCAAAGGGCAGGAGAACCAGGCACTTCTTTCTTACCTTCACCATGAACGTGAAGTCTGTTAAGGCTGGAGAGTAGACAGCCCCACCAGCACATGGGCCCATGATCAGAGAAATCTGAGGGATGACTCCGGATGCCGTGACATTCCTCTGCCAAAAGAGAAAGGCAAAGGTATCTGGTTACAGAGGTGTTCAAGGCATTATCTGCAGAAAGACAGAGGCAACGGTGAAAGTACATTTGGCTTTTATTCACAGAAATTCTAGCCGAGAGAGCTAATCTGTACAGTTTCTACCAAAATTGTATATGGGACCTTCTCCCCATAACTGGTGGGAGGGTTGACATATTACTTTCTGGACCAAATAACCTCTTCTTTCCTTGGCAGAGCATTCATTCCCCAAAATCTCCATCAGGACATGAACTCAGAGAGAACCCCACCACTCTCACCCCACCTCTAAACACACCTCAGGCCAGAGCCTGTGTCTGTACAAAACTGGCTGGGAGAATGAATGGAAACCTTAGGCATAATACAGAGGGCCAACACTTATCCTGGACCCTTGACCTCTACTTGGAGCCCCTTCCCACTCCACACAGAGGATACCCAATAGTTACAGGGTAAGGCTAAGAGGTTAAGTGCTACTTTACCCTGAGTATTCAATGTCTGCCCACCCATAGACAAGGCAGATGGGCCGTAAGGAGGCAGCAGGAGCCAGAAGGGCTCCACAGGGACAGTGGTGCTGTGAAGAGCCAACCCTCAGGCCATCTTTTGGGAAAAACAAGATTTCCCAGGGAGCTGGAGGACCCTGACAAGATATGAGCCCAATGACTCCTTGCCCAACCACCAGCTTCTATCCTTCCCTGAGCCATGTCCGCTTAAGAGAAATATGTCCATTTTTAGCCCTGCCCTGGGTCTGAGTCCAATTTCTGTAACTCATAGGACATAGCTCAGGACAGCACAAAAAGGATCTATAGAGAGGATTATGGGAAGATAGTAGAGTGGGAAGCACCAGGAATCTGACACTCCACCTGGACAAAAACTGCACTGGCAGAATCTGCCTCATGTAACTTTTTTGTAATGCCAGAGCCTACTGAAGGTTTTTAACTTCCAGAGGAAGATTAGGAAGGCAAATTGTGGTTCATTTCCATTTCAGCTCTTTGCACAGCATCACCCACCCCTACCCAGCCCCTAACCTGAGCCATGAGGCACATGCAGCTATGCATGTTTTCCTGGAACAGTTGACCCAGACAAAGGCAAAAAGGACTCTGTCCTCCAAATATTGGAAATCTATGCTCTGACGGTCAGTTGCTGATTCTAACCAGGGGTGCAGTTAGTAAGTTGGGCAGTCATTGTTGTTGCACCTCACCTCATTGTTGCGAGCCCCTCCCACTCCAGCTCAGAATCACGTGCATGAGAGCAAATCAAACCTCGAATGAGATGCTACATCACACGCATTAGGATGGCTACTATTAAAAAAATAGGAAACAAATAGTGTCGGTAAGGATGAGGAGAAATTGGGCCCCTTGTGCACTGCTGGTGGGAATGTAAAATGGTACAGCTGCTGCGAAAAATAGCATGGTGGTTCCTCAAAAACTTTTAAATAGAATTATCACACAATCCAGAAAGTCTACTGTGGAGCCCTATACCAAGGTCACAGGTGCAAGGCCTTGTACCAAGGCCACAGATGTGGAGCCCCACAACCAAGGTCATCTCTGGAACTGATTGAGCCCCATAACAACGGTTGCCAAGAGCCCCTCTGATCTAAACTGGCCTGTTCTCTGACAGCATATTAGAAAAAAATATCCACCTTGTTCACCATCTTATAGCATCCTCACAAATCACCTAATGCCACCCTTCCAGCAGGAATTTTCTTTGTTGTGAGGCTATAAATATTGGCTACTAGCCCACAAAAAGCGTGGGCTCTCGCTTGAGCCAGCCGCTGTTATAACAGCATCTCCCACTATAAAAAACTCAATCCTCCTCTCAGTCTGCCTCATGTCAGGAAATTCTTTTCCAACCCACAACATCTACTTCTGGGGATATACCGTATAGAATGCAAAACAGCATCTCAAGGAGATAATTTTACACCCACATTCATAGCAGTATTACTCACAATAGCTAAAATGTGGGATCAACCCAAATGCCCATCAACAGATGAATGGATAAACAAAATGTATGTGTATACAGTGGAATATTATTCAGCCAGTCACAAAAAACCAATGTACAATTTTCCTTAAATAAGCTATTTAGTCAAAATAATAGAGACAGAGTAGAATGGTGATTACCAGGGGTTGGGGGAGGAGATAACAGAGAGTAATTGTTTAATGGGTTTAGAGTTTCAGTTTTGCAAGACATAAAGTTATGGAGATGGACAACGGTGACAAGTGCATAAAATCATGAATGTATTCAAGACCACTGAACTGTACATTTAAGAATGTTTAAATTTAGTAAGTTTTCTAGTATGCATATCTTACCACAATTATTAAAACAAAAAGATGAAGAAAAGCTGTCCATATTCTGTTGAATTCAAGCTGGGTGAACAGGCTTCCAGCTATGACAGAGTGGAGAGTTCAGAAGACTCTCTCCCCAAAAACCAACTATAAAATATCACTAAGTTGTCAAAAACATTTCAGGGCTCTGAAACCGGACCAAATATTAACAGAAGCATGTTTACTAATAAAACACTGCTGACTGCACGATAAGAACAGTGGGAGTCTAAGGCATTCTTAACCAAGGCTTTATCATTGCCCACACAAGCTCAGGACGTCCTTCGGGGTGAAAGAAAACACCAACAGATGGTAATTCAAATCCACAAGAAGTAAGAACACTAAAACTGGTAAATTTGTGGTTAAATATACAATACTGTATAAACATAGTTCTCCCTCTTAATACTTTTAAAACAACAAGGGTGCACAAAGCAAAAATGGTAACATGTTGATGTTAGACATAACAATAACAGCACAAAGAAAGGATAAAAATGGAGCTCTGTTGGAACAAAGTTCTTATATTTTACCAGAATTAAGTCAGGATCAATTTGAAATAGATAAATCTACATATTATTACCCTTAGAGGTGAAACCATGTACAAGCCCCATGTCCTTGTCTTTTGAAGTAAAATGCTGACTCCAGAGTTAAAGAGTGGGAAATGGGAAGATGTAGAAACAAAGAATAGCTGTTGGGCTAAGGAAGTGGTAACAATTTAGACTATAATTCTGCCACATAACAGAATCACCAAACTCCCAGTTTCCTGAAAGATATAAAGGCCTGACACACATTCCTAAGTTGTTTTTACAGGAAGCAGACCCCTCCAGATGAAAACTGCAGGTCAGATGAAAACTGCTGACCACAGGAACACAGACCCTAGACTGGGTGAAACCAGAAGGTTGACTGTATTGCTGATCCTGTTCGTGATGCCAACTGCTTTGCTGCTCACACTGTTCGCTGAACCCAGGGTAGGCAAGCTAAGAGGCTGGAAGAAGACACAAGGGGCCATAAGAACTGCAAACGTGGTTATTCTCTCCTGACTGGCAGCAGCCATAACACATCTCTCTCCTAGCCGACACAGCAACTGTAGCCGCAGCCACAACATAGCCATAACCGAGTCATCGCTTTCTCTCTCATAACACAACTATGACGCCGCCCCAGTAGGCAGGGCTTTTCAGGTGAAGCTTATATAATAGAACAAAAGTAGCCAGTAGCCAAGCGAGGACCTCGGGGCGTGCATGCGCATTGCTATAACTGATCTCAGTTGTTACATAACCCTGCAAAGTCATTGTTTACAGAACACAGGGTGAGAGGGTGTGAGAGCGTGGAGCGAGAGAGCCTGACTGGAGCCATCTTGTTAATTTCCCCACAGTTGATGATGCTAGAAACTTCACCTTGATGCCAACCAATCCACAAGCCAATCACGCCCTGCTCCTTGAACAGTATAAAATTCCTCGCTACCCCTTCCATGGTGGGTCACACAGTCTTCAGGGCACTAGCCCACTTTACGCCCCTTTGCCTGGCAAAGCGATAAAAGCTAGTCTTTTCTACTTCACCGAAAACTCTGTCTCCGTGTTTCTATTTGGCACCTGTGAAGAGAGGCTGAGTCTCAACAAGAGTAACCATTTAAAAAACTCATAGAGTACTAAAAGTTCAGAGGAATTGGAAAGATTCATTTAAAAATATGTTTCACATAATATTTGAGTGACATCAAAGAAGATTATAGAAAAGGAATCCATCCCACCACCAAAATAACTATGGAGTTGGCAGGAACTGTCTGAAGCAACTATTTGAAATTCTGGAATCTAGGGGAACACTTGTAGCTTCCAGGAAAGACTTCCTAAAGTGGTAGGTAAATTTCAGTCAATTTTCACATTTAGCATAATAGTCTTACAACAGAGTTCTTGGCCTCCATAATTAGCAGAAATTGACTAGAGACCAGACAAGAAATTCAGGGGAGGCTTGGGGTGGGCAGGGGGAAGGGGAAACCCATGCTCAGCAGGAATGAGCAAGAACAAACAAGTTTCCTTTGGTTGCTGGTTCCCCAAACTGGGAGGCAGGACAGGTAGTGAGCTTGTTCATTATATTGGGTGAGGGTAGGGGTGTGCCCAGATGTCAGACCAGAGGGGTGGCTTAGGAGGTTTGCCCACCCCCTAGGTTCTGTACAGAGGGCATGCGCAGTACCCTGCTTTTCCTCCAGGCTCCTTAGAAGTTGCAGTTGCGTTTTCTGGTTTCTTTGCATCTTTTGTCCAGGATTTGTCATGACTGCCCATGCATGAAGTTATTTTTAGTCCCATATAGTTTCTCTGTATTCTGTTGCTCAAGGTGTGTCCAGGTACAAGCATTGCAGCAAAGAGTCCCAGATCTCAGTAGCTACCCTCCCACAGCCTACAACTCTGGCAGCCTGGGCTCCTAGGGTTGCTAGCTGGTGTCAGGGTGGGTAACAAGGGCTTTGTCCTCCAAAACTCAGATTTGTGGGTTTGGTTACTGATCAAGGGTTTTGACCACTAGGAGGCCAACACAGAGACTAGCCAGTGTTTTATGCCCAACAGGCTAAAGCCACTTCCCAGCTGAGATGGGATTTAAAGGGACTTCCCTGGTGGCTCAGACGGTAAGGCGTCTACCTACAATGCGGGAGACCTGGGTTCAATCCCTGGGTTGGGAAGATCTCCTGGAGAAGGAAATGGCAACCCACTCCAGTATTCTTGCCTGGAAAATGCCATGGACGGAGGAGCCTGGTGGGCTACAGTCCATGCGGTCGCAAAGAGTTGGACACGACTGAGCGACTTCACTCACTCTCATCTCCTAGGAGCCAGATATTTAAAGAAATCTTTGTCAGGTCACCAGGCGACCGTAGAGACAATGGAATTTTTAGGGGAAGCACACTGACTGAAACTGCCCACCCTGGCCAGGCACCATAGTAACCATTTGCATGAGTTATTTTATGAAGGAGGTCCTGGAAAGAACATGAAACTAATAAGCCACCATCAACCAAAAGAGTTCAGGAAAAGTCAAAAGGAGGTGCCAGCTGTCCTACCACCTCCCAGAATCCTTCTCACTGGCATTCATCTTGGCTGAGAAATGTGTGTGCCATCAGGAAACAGAACAATCGGCCAAAGACAACTCAAGAAACTAATCCCATCACCATAAAACCTGAGACTGCAAACCACATGGCAGAGAAGTTCTCCTGGGTTCCCTTGCTCTACTGCTCTCCACTCAGGCACCCCTTTCCCAATAAAACCTCTTATATTGTTAGCATGTGTGTCCCTCAGTGAATGAGTGACAAGAGCCCACCTTAAGGCCCTAGAAGGGGTTCCCCTTCCTGCAACAAAATTAAAACTTCAGTGGCCACAAAAATGGAAAACATTTTGCAAAAATAAGTTGGAAAAGTCACAAATGGAAGCCCCTGGTGGCTGATGGTAAAAAATCTGCCTGCAATGCAAGAGACCCAGGTTCAATCCCTGGGTCAGGAAGATCCCCTGGAGAAGTGAACGGCAACTCATTCTAGTGTTCTTGCCAGGAAAATCCCATGGACAGAGGAGCCTGGTGGGCTACAGTCCATGGGTTCACAAAGAGTCAGTCATGAATGAGCTAACACTTTCAGTTTTCAGCCCTCAGTAAGCAAAAATCAGCCATCTAAAAAGTGGGTGAATTAGATTTCCAACATTATCAAACATAATTCAATGTCTAGTACATAAAAAATTACCAAACACACAAATAAACAGCCTAGTATAGTCTATTTACGGGGGGAAAAAAAAAAAAACCTGACAAAAACTACTGCTGGGAAGCCCAGACAATGGAATTATAAGTCAAAGATGTTATATTAACTGTCTTAAATATGTTCAGTGAGCTATAGGGAATCAGGAAAACAATGTGTGAACAAAATGAGGACAGTAAAGAAATAGAAATTATAGAGAGAAACCAAGCATAAATTCTGGAGTTAAAAAGTACAATAACTGAAACAAAAAGATAACTAAAGGGGTTTTACAGATTTTAGCAAGCAGAAGAACCTGAGAGAACTTGAAGACAAGACAATTGAAACTATTCACTCTGAGGAACAGCGAAAAAGGGAGAAAAAAATAATAGAGACTGAGGGACCCATGGAAAAACATCAAATGAACCAACAAACACCATACACGAATACTAGGAGAGAGTGTATTTCTGATGGAAGATAAGCATACAGATCAATGGAAAAGAACTGAGTCCAGAAAGAAACCCTTACATTTACGTCAATTGATTTTCTTTCCACCAAAGTGCCAGGACAATTCAAGAGAGAAAGAATGATCATGTCAGTAAATGGTGGTGAGACAAGGATGAATTTGGACCCTGACCTCACACCTTACTGAAAAATTAACTCAAAAGGGATCACAGACCTAATATGAGAGCCAAGACCTATAAAACTACATTTAAAAAAACAAAACACTGGACAAAATCTTCATGACTTCATGACATATTGGGCAGGGTTCTTACATATGACAAATAAAGCATGATTCACAATAGAAAAAACTGATAAACTGGACTTTAAAATTTAAAATTTTGTACTTCAAAAGCACCACTAAGAAACAAAAAGCTACAGATTAGAAAAATACATTTGTAAATTGTATCTGATAGAGGACTTGTATCCAGAATAGATAAAGAACTCTCACAACTCAAGATCCAATTATAAAATCAGTGAAAGATCTGAATAAACACTTCAGCAAATAAAATATACAAATGACTACTATGTACATTAAAAAATACTCAACAGGATTCATTAAGAGGAAAATACAGATTAAAACCTTAGATACCACTACTTACCACTGAAATGGCTATAATGAAAAAGGATGACAATGCTAAGTGTCAACAAGGACAGTAAGAACCTGAAACCCTCAATTACAGCCACTTGGAAAAAAATCTGGCAGTTTCTTATAAAGTTACACATAAACTTATCACAGTGAAGTCGAGTAGGATCTTGTAAGACCTTCCCAAGTACAATAATCTTACTGTGTCCCTCAATTCTTGTTTGTAGGAAAAATGGTTCAGCCTCTGAGACCTTCCCTGAGTTCCAAAGGGCAGATTCAAAGAGTAACTAGTTAAGGGAGTGAATGGGGCCTGGGCCTGTTCCTCCTCAGGGGATGTGCCTAACAATTTGATACTTATCTCTGAGTTCTACAGAAGCTAAGGCCCTCCACCACCAAGGTGGGGGATGTTAACCAGGCTAAGCACAAGCACTGGACCCCAGCCTGGCTGGAACCAGAATGCTGATGAGTGAGATTCCTGGAACACCACCATGTTATCTCACCATCAACAAGACAGAGGGAGGTCACACACACTGCCACTCCTCTCCCTTACCTTCCCAAAAAATTCCCTGAAACCCATTGAGGAAGGAGTTCAGGTCTTTCCTTGGCCCTACAATAAACCTTTCTCCACTCCAAACTCCAACATTTTAGTTTTGTTTGGCCTCGCTGTGCATCTGGCACACAAACTTGGGTTCAACAATTTGATGCAATAATTCTACTCTTAGGAATATACTCAAGGGTTATGAAAACATATGTCCACACAATGAGTAATATCCAAATGTACATTGCAGCATTATTTATAATAGTCGAAGTAGAAATCCAAATGTCCATCAATTAGATAAACAAAATGTGGTATATCTATATAATATTATTCAGCAATAAACACAAACCACTGATAAACAGTACAATATGAATGAACTTCAAAAACATTATGCTAAGTGAAAAGAGTCAGATGAAAAAGGATCTTTTTGGAAGGAAAAATTTTAAACTGTAGATTGTGGTAATGGTTGCATAACTCTAAGTATATTTTAAAAATTGTTGAATTGTATGCAATGGATGGATTTTATGACTTGTAAATTATATCTCAACAAAGCTGTATTTAAGACTATCAGAAGTCATGGAAGACAAAGAAAATCTGGGGAAATGTTCCAGATTAAAGGAGATTAAAGAGATATGACAATTAAAGGCAGTACCTAATCCTAGATTGGATGGGGGGGGGGGGGTGCCCAGGGACTGGGGAGTAACTTGAAAGTCTTTATTAGGATCATTTGATGGAATATGAATAAAAACCATGAATAACATCGATGTGTCAATATTCAGTTTCCTAACTATGCTACTCTGTTTATACAAGAATGTCCTTGTTCTTAGAAAACAATGAAGGATTTAAGAGATAAAGGGTGCACAATCTCCAATCTATTCTCAAATATTTCAGAAAAATATAACATGCAAATATGCATATAGAGAGAGACAATGATAAGAGCAAACAGGCAAAATGTAAACTGGTGAATGAGGGTAAACAATATACAGGAATTCCTTTACTCCCTAGTGGGCTATCCCTAAGAGTTCAAATTTAAAGATTAAAAAGTAGGTTTAAGATCTACAAAGTGGCTTCTCAACACACCCAAGTGCCCCCACAGCTAACCAAGCATCATACACAAAGTAAACACACATTTTTCTGTCTGATCACAGAGGGCAGTGGCCAGGAATAAAAACCCTCATAAGCCTGCAGGCCAGAGAACAACAAGAACAGCTGGCCTGATTAGAAACAATGTCTGCCTGTCTCTGTCCTATCTCTCCTCCCTTCCCTGGAAATGCTGACCTGTCCCTTCTCTTAAGTTTCCATTTGGCAGGATCTCTCCCTCACCCTAGCCTCCCTTCCTATACTCTCACAATACACTTCCCACTTCAAATAACACATTTAATTTATTTTTGTCTTTCTTTTTCTTTCTTTCTCTTTAATTTCAGTCTGTAAGAAGGCAGAAAGACATCTGAAATGATGTTCACCAACTGTTCCTGAATGGTGAGGTCTGGGGGAGGGGAGATTTCTTTCTTCTTTGCACTACAGCTTGAACTTTGTACTGTGTAATGATCTTGCAATGACTTAACCAAAAAAAAAAAAAAAAAGCCCTGCTTTTTTAAAATTTCCAATCCTATAGATACATGTATACATATAACTGAATCACTACACTGTACATCTGAAGCTAACATAGCACTGTTAATCAACTATACTCCAATATAAAATAAAAAGTTAAAAAAATTATAATAAGAAAATTCCTAATTCCAGCAAGTCAATTCATTTTAACCTTTTAAAGTCCTTCCTCCTTGCTTTTGAAAAAAAAAAAATACTTAAGTGACTTTCGCTTCTGAATAATCTTTAATTTTGTTTTTCCCCAGTAAGTATGAGGCCTCTACGAGTAAAAAAGGAAGAAAATCCTCCCCACTGCACCGCTCTTGTTTTTCTTCCCCTTGTTGCAGCACTCTGCTTGGGAGATCTCAACCAGGGATTAAACCTGGGCAATGGCAGAGTCCTAACCACTAGGCCTCGAGGGAACTCCCATCTCTCTCACTTTTCATCCACCCCCAGTGACACAGGACACAAGGAGGTGAGATGGGGAAGATCCAACCAGCATACAGCTTAGAGAACTCAGCCCTGTACTCTTTGATTCTCTTTGAACAGTTTCTCACCAGAAAGATGTCTGCGTAGCCAGCCAAAGACTCCACTCCCTCTTGAATCCGTGCACCCCCAGAGTCATTCAGTCCAATCACTGGAGCCCCCACTGTGAGGGCTTGGTCCATGATCTGAGACAGCAGAGAAATCTTTTGTGAGACAACTGATCTTGCTATGAAAAACCATATTTACAAAGCACCACAGTAGTTTTCCAGAAAATGTTTTGAGTGTACTTTTCAAAACAAGAGTTGGTAACACTGGCTTCATTCCCCATGGTGACTGGGTACCTTCATGGAAGACAGAATCAGATATTTAAAGGGCTGATTAAAGACCCCCAAGCAGCCCAGAGTCAAAGAACTTCCCATTAGCAGAGGCTAAGACTATTCAAGGCAATTTCTAGAGCCAGAGGCCCAGGCTGTAATGTTTTTTTCAATAGTCAGTTTTGTTCCCGATTACTCTTTCGAAATAACTGATAGAAGACAGAATGGCTAAGCAATATTTTTCTTTTAGTGTTTATATATTTATTTGGCTGCACTGGGTCTTAGTTGTGCCATATGGGATCTAGTTCCCAAACTAGGGATCAATCCTAGGCCTCCTGAATCAAGAGCATGGAGTCTTAGCCCCTGGACCACCAGGGAAGTCCCCCAAAGCAGTATTTTGTGAAAGTAAATGTGGACCCATCTATTAAGCAGAGCCCAGGCTCAGGCCTTCTACTTCCAACAAGACAGATTTTTCTCACAGGTCAGTAATTGACAGCCTCATGAGCAGCATTTTTAACAGTGCTAGAGAATTTACAAAGTATTTTCACTTCCATTATCTCATTTAACCATCATAACAGAGGCAGTAAGAAAACAAAAATTAGGAAGGTTTAAAAGTGAAGTGGTTGGCCCAAGGTCTCAGGAATAACACATGACAGGACCACATCGAGAAGCCAGGCGTTCTGTTACACAGGGAAACCCACCCAGCTATTAAGTAATGTCTACCTTTAGATCAGCTGGTTAGAGCGTGGCGCTCATAACACCAAGGTTGCGGGTTCAATTCCCGTACGGGCCATAGTTCCCTTTGGGCTTCTCTAGTGGCTCAGACAGTAAAGAATCTGCATACAACGTGGGAGACTTGGGTTTGATACCTGGGTGGGGAAGATCGCCTGGAGGAGGACATGGCCACCCACTCCAGTATTCCTGCCTGGAGAATCCCATGGACAGAGGTGGCTGGCGGGCTACAGTCCATGGGGTCACAAAGAGTCAGACACAACTGAGCGACTAAGCACAGCACTTTTAATTCCAAAACTCTCCAAATGTGATCTACACTATTACTCACTTCCAGAGCATCTCATCTCTAGCAGAGGTTTTTAAATACCATCATGTAATCCCTGCACTGTTCTTTTAGCAACTGAACTCTCCACCTAGACCACGGGTTCTTTACCTGGAGTCCCAAGAACCCAAAGTGGCTTATGAACCTGGACCCTTAGAGCAAGGAGTCTGTGAACTTGGATGGGAAAATCTTACATCTTTATTAACCACATAAGTATTAGAAATACCTGTGATTTTATCATAAATAGAAGTCACAGATTTTTATGTCCCATTAAAGTTCCTGTAGATAATCTCAAAATACTGTTTTCATTCATACCTACTTTGAAATGAGAGTTTATCCATTGCTAAATCTTGTTATTTAACACATTAAATAAGGAAGCATATATATTACATGTAATTTTTAATATTTTTAATCCCTTCTAATCCTACATATTTTATTTTATGCATGTGTAAAAACGTGGGTCCAGGCTTCATAAGACTGCCAGAGATCCATGTTACAGAAAATGTTAAGAATTCCTGCCCTGGACTGAAGGAACCTTCAGGTCAGCACCACATCCTGCACACCTCTGACCCACCCCATGTAACTGATGAAAGTACTGAGTTTGTTTTGCAACATTAAATACTTACTTTGCAAATCTTTTGGGCATGTGCTCCGGACAGGCTACCTCCAAAAACTGTAAAATCCTAAAAAGAAAACAACTAAATAAAAAAATATGTAATGTAGGCAGAAATGAAGACCCACTAGGAGGAGGAAATGAAAAATTCACAGACTTTGAAGTTTTTAAAGCGTTTTCAAAAGTTTAAAAGACTGGGGGAAAAGTCTGACTTCTAAATTATTCCAGAGACTAAGTAGTAAATAAAATATCTTAAAAGGGGTTCATGGAATGTGAAGAGCAAAAGACCTAGCTCTCCTAAAAAACTAGACCTACAAAAAAGATTTGTAGCTCTGCGGAAAGGAAAAGTTTTCATACAGAATTAACCTCCAAAATCAGATTCTATGGAGGTCAAATAGGCATTTCTATTACTAGGATATATTTGCTGTTTTGACAAAAGAGGTGAAAGAAGTGAATGGCAGTCCTCACTGCTTCTTCTTGCCTCTAGATTTTCATTACCTTCTGATATAAAAAAGCTTTCTGTAGGAATGACCTCCTTCCTAAAATCCCCTCAAAAAGACAGTGGAGAATTCATAACAGATTCAGCCCATGAGGACAAAAAAGGAAGAGCAAACAACAGCAGACGAGAGCGTGAACAAATGAGCGAACACACAAGAACATCTAACTTGGAGCAAATGGAAGCCTCCACACCTGTGTGGGGAGTAACCTCAGGAGGGGACAACCCAGGAACCACAGAAAGTGTGGTGGGACGTGGGCTAACAGGAAGTCTGGATTGAGAGCAGTTAGACCCCACAGGGCCTCTTCTTTACCTGGAGAGGAGAAAGGACATTTGCTCCCTTAGAGTAACCTAACCAGAGGGCTGTTGTCACAACCCCTGCCACTACAGGCAGCAAAGATGAGGCTGAAAACAGGTGAGATTTCCAGTCTGTACAGTGAATGATGAGCCAATGTTGACCTCCCTCCCCCAGGAACACATCTACAGCCAATTATCGCACAAAAGACTGTGATTGCTTCTCTGGAAAAATGGACGCTCCTCCTAGAAAAAAGGCCTGCAGACACGAACATCTAGGGGATCACTACAAGTTGGCTCGTCATTCTTCCCCTCAGTATCCTTCAGGGCCTATTTCATATGCTCCATTTTCCCTAAAGCTTTCCTGGATTCAAATGTGATCTTTCCATGTCCTGAGAGCTAGCCCAGAACCTCACTGTAGATGTAGCCATTCCTGTTCTGCCCCATTCCATCAACAAAATGATTAGCTTCTTTAGGACAAGAACTGTCTCATCTTCTCCACCTCCACCACACTCCCACCAAACAGGGGCAGAAGAGACGCTCAAAGTATCAGTTCAATGAATTTTTGCATCTGCTTAAAGCTCAGAGAACATTGTGCCCAAAAAGCACAATAACCTTCTTTGTTCTAGCTATCTTACTAATGGTTCCTTCTGTACAATTTTTTGCCTAGCTCTCCTAAATGACAAAAAAAAAAAAATATGATTCTTACAGCCAGGCATTTGGTAGACTCATTTATAAAAAAGTTTTAAAATATTTCAAAAGTAATCCTATTCGCAAATTAGTATGGTTTAAATTTTAAAATAATCAAGTATAATTATTTTACTACCAAATTCAGAAAACATTCTAGGTTCCTAAACAAGCTCCCTACTTTTAAGATCTGTAAAAGAAACTGAATATTTAGAACTATATATATATTCCCATCTCTTAGTGGAGGGGAAAAAAAAAGTCAAACAAAAAAATAGTATACAACATGTTCTTTGCATTAGTTTTCATTGCTGTTGTAACAAATTACCACAAATTCAATGGCTAGAGACAATTCATATTCATTACCTGACAGTTCTGTAATTCAGAAGTCCTACATGGGTCTCATTGGGCCAAAATCATGGTTAGCAGGGTTATGCTCCTTTCTGGAGGCTCCAGGGGAGAATCTCTTGTCTTATCTTTTCCAACTTCTAAAGACCATCTATTTGCTTTCCTCCCCTCACGACCCCTGCCCTCCCTGTTCTGAAGCAGCAATGGCAGGCAGAGTCCTTCTCACATAGCCTTACTCCGACCTCCCCTTCTGCCTCTCTCTTCCACTTCTAAGGACACTTGTGCTTACACTGGGCCCACCTAAATAACCCAAGCTGCTCTATTTTAAAATCAACTGATTAGTAACATTTATTCCATCTGCAAGCTTAATTCTATTTTGCCAGGTAGAATTACATACTCACAGGTTTCAGAGATTAGGATTTTGTGTCACTATTCTTTCTACCACATTCTCCTATGGTCTCCATGTGAAGAAACTGTATCTGTCTTGATACAGCCTAACAAAACTTGCTTGAACACATTCATGAAAGCCAAAAGGACTTGTGGCTCTGAGAGTCAACTCCCCTCTGCCCAAATGCATCCACTGCCCAGACCACGGCAGCCCTCCCAGCACAGAACCAATCTGCCAAGGGGAATCTCACTCACTTGGATAAACTCCTGTCTCCCAAGACTGCTCTATGATCCTCCCCCAAACAAAGGACTCTTTCTCCCTAAGAAAAAAAAACACATAGTACAATACTCTGGACATATGTACTAAAAAAAAATAATAATAATAATAATAATTCCCTCACAAGCCCCAACTATAGGAAAGCATTCTTTCCCCAGAACTGTTTTCTTTTCAAAGAAAAGAACATTTTGCTCCTGGCTCTGACCTCAAGGAAAGCTCAGCCAATTAGAGTAGAAAATACCTGACTGAAGACATAAACCAGTCTTCCATTGATTCGTCCTCGTCCAGTGACCACACTGTCTCCAGGAAACTACCAGAAAAACAGAAAAATAAAGGTTAAAAAACCCAATTACTTCTCTCATGAATCTAGCAATTATGCCCCAATGAAAGATCCCACCCTAAAAAAAGACTCCACCCCAAATCCCTTAAAATTCAGTATAAATACAGAACATGAAGGAATCCCCTCCTCCCTGCCTCAGTTCTGCAACAGCAAGCGCTGGGCTACTGCTTCATCACCAGAAATGAAAAGCACTGTATCCTTCCTAGAAGTAGAATAATCATGAGACTCCCCTAGGGCTGTCACTACTGAGGGCTCAGAGGGAAAAAGAGGACATACAAAAAAACATGGCAATTTCTGCAAAGCCACATACCAACCCCCAAACCTTAAGAAGGCAAACCTAGCATTTTGCTTGGAATTCTGACAGTCACTGTATGGTTCATAATGAATCAAATGGAGCTGGCTAGTTTATTGCCAAGGTTACAAATCTTTGATCACAGACCTTTAGAAAATGGACCCAGTGAGTCCAAAGAACTCTGTGCATCTTGGAGAACACCCAGTTGAAAGAATAGGTGTAGGTGACTCTGACCTCCAAAACTCCAAAGCATAAACTTAAAGTATGTCAAAGAGGTGACTGGTTAGCCTTTAGGGGTCCCTGGTACCTAGGCAGAACAGAACCCAATCAAAAGACATTCTCAACTTTCCTTCTAAGTTTGTCATTCTATACCTTCGAGAACTGGGAAACCACACCAGAGCCCCGGGAGCTGGACCAGTCACCTTGCACAAGGCATGAGCAGTGCACCCACATTCCTTCAATTGCAGACAAAGGTGAGTGGGGAACCTGGAGGCCCCAACAGTGCTTCTCAAGAGGCACTTCTGCAATTCCAGAACCTGATACTTGAAATTTTTCAATGTATCCTGAGTTCCAGCAGGACTTCATTATCTAGTAGTAGACCAGCAGGGCCACAGCTGGTAAGTGCAACTTGGAGGCCTGCACCATTGTGAACAGATACCTTATTCTTATCAGCAGCCATTCCAAAATCTGCACATCGGTGTTCCACAAACATGTCGCTCTCAACAAAACTTCCAGGGTCCAGCAAGAGACTGATCCGCTCTCTGGCCGTCAGCTTTCCCTAAAATGCAACAAAAATCACTCAGCAATGTCATGACACACACAGTCAGTAGGCAAGGAGTGTTCACGGGAGGGCCAGGAGGACTGGGTTTGCCTTCACTCCACATGAAAGCCCTCTCTCTATTCCACCAGTCTGCCAAAGAGACAGGTGTTATCAGTAGAATTCAGCCAGTAAGGCAATCAGGGCAAACCAGCTGCTCCAGGAGCCACTAACTGTGAAAACAAAGAGTGGGAGGAAAAGGTGGAGAGGACAAATGGATGGTTAAGGAGAGCCTGACCCTGGAAAAAGATAACTAGTTCCACAAACATTTACTGGAGAGCCAAGGGTCAATAAAAAGAAGAATGGAGAAGCAGGAGGTAGAAAATGAAAGCATGCTTTGCAAAGCATCTGCGGCAACACTCCCAGGTTCACAGACTTCCTATAGGGAATCCCACCACCCTTGTTAAAAAAAGAAAACAAAACAAAAAACACCTCTACTAGCTATATTTCCCCTTAAGAAAGAGACCAAAGCTAGCGTTGCATATTAACACAAAAAGGCAATCCTCCACACTATTGTGTTAAATAAGTTTTCAGGAAAGCAATTGGGCAATATATATCAGTGTTGAAAAATATTCAGATCTTTTGACCTAGTAATTCCACTTCTGGAAATCTACCCTATGGAAGTAGTCCAAAAATTGTGTAAAAGGGGGTGGAGTGAGAGGTTTAAACTAAGTCAGCCTCCTGACTAAGTCAGCTTTGGCAAAAGAAAAACAGTTTCTGGGGGTTACATCTAAAGTAGGATCACTTGGAAATGGTTGGGGTGATGATCCAGGGAGGGGCTGAGCCATGGACCCCAACAGAGAGTGCACAGAGCACCGACAGGCCTTTGCAGAGGATGATTTGAAGTTCCCTCACAAACACAGCCACCTGGGGTCAGGGGGCACTCCTGGAACCACACACTATCAACCAAATTTACATCTCACAGAAAGGAACTGTCAGCTTCAGGCCCTTATCAAATGGGTATTTACAACATCTAAATCAACTTTCAATTTAAACTTAATAAAGGGCTGGTGCAAATCTCCTCACTGAAGACCCCACCTCCCCCTGCTTGTGAGTTTATGCCTCAGTCTCCTTCATCTCTAAGAATTTCACTTTTGTGCCTTCCAGGTTGGTTATTTAACTCTTCCAGCACACCAATCCAGACTCACACGTGTCCAGGACCCACTGGGCGAGCCTCGTTTCAAGGCCCAGGTCACTGATCTGGGCCTCAATTTTTTTTTTTTCTGCTACTAAAATGATCCACAGAAGCAACCCGGGCAGCGGGTGGCAGTGCTTGAGCTGTTCACTTCAACCAAACACCCAGACTGACCTCAGCAACCCCAGGGGGAAAAAAAAAAACCAAACACCTGCTTCCTAGGGGGCGCCTTTCCTACCCAGCAAGCAGGTCGATGGATGTACTCTGAGACCCATAAGAGGTTCAGCTGGCATTGGGGGGAGAGTTTCCACAAGTTCCCTACACAAACCACACGCCTACCCAGGTGAAGGAAAGTTTGCCCATGTAACTTCCCCTGCCAAATGTCTTGATTTTCCTGCTTCCATGATGGGCCAAAAAGCTCCTACCACTCTTAAACCGGGCATGAGAAGAGCAAGATTTTTTTTTTCCCCGTGCCTGTCGTTGTTTCATTATCTTATTCCACTAAGATTATGAGGGAAGAATTATTGCCATTTTCTGTTAAGAATAAACTGACTCCGGGGGAATAAGTAACTTGTCCAAAGTTAACTGGTGAGCCGCTGGAGCCCAGCCAGGCTCGTCTAAAATTCCAAAGAGAAAGCAGACAGTGACAAAGCACAATGGTGCTTGTCCTGGTTTTACCTGCCCAGTGAAAGGCGTCAGGTTCACAAGGTGAACATCATTGGCCCCGCCCCGCCCCTCAAGACATCGCGTCGATTGGCTGGGAGGCCTCTTACGCAGCAAGCCGCGCTCGCGGTGATAGATTGCGACCGCTGGGGGCGGGCCGGCTGGCCTGGACTCCCCTAAGACTCACTCGCTTATGCTGCGCGTCAATGCGACGCTGCCCTCCTCCCAGCAGTGCAGCTTGCCGCTTGTTCTCGATGCGTTCGTTAACCGATAGGGGCTGGGTGCACAAGCTGCGCGCGGCGCCCCGGAGACTTCTCACTACCACACTGAGCCTGGCTCCGGCCACCGCCATGCGCATTGCTGCAGCCATTTTTGGTCTAGCAGCGAGCCGGAGTGCGCATGTGCATCAAGTGGGCGCGCTGTGGTGTCTGCGCCTGCGCAGCATGGGCGGGCCGTAGGGAGCCTGTGAGCTGGAATACCGTAGGCTTTGGGGAGAAAGGCCTTGGAGTCCTGAGGCTGGGCGTCACCCTGAGAAGACATGTGGGACGGATCAATCTGTGTTGTGCTCTCTAGGTTGCAGAGAAAAGGGACTTAGCCTTTGCTAAGTGGCTATCTAGACCGCTAGTTGTGTCCTCCACGTAGCAACCAAGAACTTCTAGCTGTCCAAGCTGGATTTAGAAAAGGAAGAGGAACTAGAGATCAAATTGCCAGCATTCGCTGGATTATAGAGAAAGCAAGGGAATTTCAGAAAAACATCTATCTGTGTTTCAGTGACTACACTAAAACCTTTGTGTGGATCATGACAAACTGGGGAAAGCTCTTAGAGATACGGGAATACCAGACCTGAGAAACCTGTATGTGAGCCAAGAAGCAACAGTTAGAACCCTGTATGGAACAACTGATTGGTCCAAGATCGAGAAAAGAGTATGACAAGGCTGTCTGCTGTCAGCCTGTTTGTTTAACCTTTACGCTGAGCACATCATGCGAAATGCTGGGCTGGATGAGTTACAAGATGGAATCAAGACAGGTGGGAGAAACATCAACAACCTCAGATATGCAGATAATACCACTTCAATGGCAGAAAGTGAAGAGGAACTAAAGGGCTTCTTGACCAGGGTGAAGGAGGAGAGTGAAAGAGCTGGCTTAAGACTAAGTGTTAGAAAAACTCAGATCAAGGCATCCGGCCACATTACTTAATGGCAAATAGAAGGGGAAAAGGTGGAAGTAGTGACAGATTTCCTCTTCTTGGGCTGCAAAATCACTGCTGATGGTGACTGCAGCCATGAGATCAGAAGACGATTGCTTCTTGGCAGAAAATCGATGATAGACCTAGACTGTTGAAAAGCAGAGACATTACTCTGCCCACAAAAGTCCATATAGTCAAGGTTATGGCCTTGCCTGTGGTCACGTTTTGTGAGAGCTGGACCATAAAGAAGGCAGAAGGCCAAAAAATTGATGCCTTGGAACTGTGGTGCTGGAGAAAACTCCTGAAAGTGCCTTTGACAGAAAGGAGATCAAACCAGTCAATCTTAAGGGAGATCAACCCTGAGTATTAACTGGAAAGACTGATGCTGAATCTGAAGCTCCATTATTTTGGTCATCTAATGCAAACAGATGACTCATTGGAAAGGTCCCTGATGCTGGAAAAAATTGAGGGCAGAAGGAGAAGAGGGTGTCAGAGGATGAGATAGCTGGACAGCATCACCAATGCAATGAACATGAACTTCGGCAAACTCCAGGAGATGGCGAGGGACACAGAAGCCTGGTGTGCTGCAGTCCATGCAGTCACAAAAAGTTGGACACACAACTGAGTGGCTGAACAAAACAATAGTTAACTTTATGAAACACTGTACCAAGTGTCACTTTAAGCATTTTCCGTATTAGCTATTATCCGGATTTTACTGGTGAGGCAAATTAAGAGAGGTAAAGTGATTTGATCCAGCAAGGAGTACAGAAATGGAAACAGGATTCAAACACAGAGGTGTATTATGTATGACTTATTGAGCACCTGGCATCAGCCTCACCTGAAGGTCAGTAGGGAAATGGAAACTTTCAAATTCCCAGATTCCATCGCAGACCTACTCAATCAGGAATTCTGGGGGTTTGGCCAGCAATCTGTTTCAACAGATGGCCTCTAGGTGATTTCAGTACTTGCTCTGAGTTTGAGAACCACTGCTCTAGGGCTTTAGAACTGAACTGTAGGGAGCTTGTCTGTTTCCCCAGCTAACAGTCGGCTCTTCAAGGAAAAGAATAAGGTGTACATTTTATATTCTTCGCCACAGGAAACTGCTGAAGTTGATCATTAACCTCACTGAGCTCACAGCCAGGGCATTCATAAAGTTCAAACTCTGGCCTGAGACTTAAGTGTTAATACAGCTCAATTCAGCAAATGTTTTTGAGCAGTTGCCATCTGCCAAGAACAAACCACCAGTACTTACTACTTTCCTGGAGTACTAATTGTTCACCTAGATATTCAGGGAAACTGAGGACTTTAGGCCTGAAGTCATATGACTGGACAAAGCCCACTGCAGCTCTCTGACTCCATAGTATTAATAGATGCTCTTGGCCCTGCATTTGGGCCCCTCCTGGGTGGCACAGTGGTAAAGAATCCACTTGCCAATGCAGAGACACAAGAGACACAAATTCAATCCCTGGGTCAGAAAGATCCCCTGGAGTAGGTAATGGTAACCTGCTCCAGGACTGGAAAATTCCATGAAGAGAGGAACCTGGTGGGCTGCAGTCCTTGGGGGTTGAGAAGAGCTGGACATGACTGAGCACACAGCTGAGCGTGCATGCACAGCCAACCTAGAGAGGTAGACTAAGGACCGGCCTGGTAACACAGGGAAGAATTTGCACAAGGCTGAGTGTGTGTCAAGGAGAGTTATCTCTAAGAAGGTAACTGCATTCCAGGAGTAATGGCCTGTCCAGATTCATACACATGATTGTGTCCCCAGCTTTAGGGAGAATGGTGGTAAATTATAGTGTGAAGAATTTTGCCATATTCTGAAACTGGGACTTGATTTGGCTTGGGGCATTGGGACACCTTTGTCCTAAAGTGCTTTGCAGATCCCTCTCCTGTGGCTCATTTCACACTGTGTTAACATTTCACTCTGTGTTTAGCCCTCTTCCCAGTGAGATTCCCAAGCCAGAGAGCAGGGAGCATGGCAGCTTGCTCACCAGTGTAGCCCCTGCACATAAAACGAAGGAGGCCTTCAGAATGTATTTGTGGAATTGAGCTTTAGGCAATAGCATGTGGTTCAGGTGGTTTTCTGCTAGACCTCTACATCTTTCCAGGCTCTGCTCAGGTATCATCTCCTCAGGCAGTCTACCCTGATCCTCCCTCTACCTGAGTTAGGGAGACTATTGGTCCCTCTGGCAGCAAGGAAGTTTGTTTTTCTTATTTAACTTTGAGTAACCTGTGTTTCACAGAAAGCACGGCACAGGAGAGATCCATAAACAACTGTTAAAAGTTGTTAAGAGTCCTGTCCAGGTAATTCTCTTTCCCTCCCTTTCTTTCTCCTCCCAATCTTCCTCTTCACTGTTCTAGTAACCCACCCTGGCTACTCAATACTGTACAGAATTCTGAAGATCTATCATGTTATTTCTCCTACTTCAGATGTAAGCCTAGGGGGGTGGGAGAAGGAGGAGGAAGATTTAAGTACTCAACAGTTGCCCTTTGAAGTCCTCGCATGCTCTGGGCTATGTTTGAGTTATTTCTTACTTCAAGACAGGAGTCATCTTGATCTGGCCATTCTATGCTTGTCAGTGACCACTGTCAGGGTGGTGAAATGATGGGTGAAATGGAAGGAGTAAATTTGGAAGAGGTGACATAGTTGGGGGAGTGGGTTAGTCAGAATCTTCAGAAAAGCAGCTGCCAAAAGAGGAATTAAACATGTAAGAAATCAATTAGGGTAATGTCTATAAGAGAAAATGGGATAGCACCTGGGAAAGGCTGGAAGACCCTCAGTCAGATTGCAGTTCAGTCTGACCCCCAGTCAAAGAGCAAGAGAAGGAAGAAGGGCAACTAGGAGCTTTTTAGAGTAATGTGCCATTTTAAGGGACTGTGAGAGGTGTGGCCTCAGGGCAAGTTCAGCAGTTAATTAAGGAATGAAGCCAGGGGCTCTCTGTCAGTTAGGCTTAGTGTAATACTGGTATCTTCTCACCTTAGAGAAGGTAGGACAAAAGGGTGTTAGAGGAAATTTTGGAGAGCAGCTGCCATCCATGTGGGGAGAGAGGATTTTTTTTAAATGTTTCTTGTACATTATGAATGCACTTATCCCTCAGTGTTCTATTTTTTTAGGTGAAGGGGTAAAGTACTTTAAATTCACTTTTTGTTTTTTTTCTGAACCATGTTTCTTTGACTACTGAGATTGGGTCACAAGAGCCCTGGTTTAAATTCCAGTTAAAACTGTTATTAAGATGTGGAACCTGGTTTTCCCCAGTCCACACGTTTTTCAAGTCATCTTGGAAAATCTTCATCTTTTCTGACTCCTTGGACTCTGTGGGAAATGAACAGAACTGGCTTATCCTTTTTTCCAGAGGCACTTCCAGGCCTCTCTTCCATGTTTGATGAGCTGCTTTTCAAAAAGTTTTTGCTATCTGTTGATACCACCTTTCAGCATTCCCTGACCTCCACAGCATACCTCCTTTGCCTTCTCTTACAATGTCTATGTCAAGCTCACATTTTCCCTCTTCTCTACTATGCTAGTCAGGATTAGGGTTCTCCAAAGAAATAGAACTATTGAGCAATAGATAGAGACAGAGAAAGACACACAGGTTTTTTATAAGAATTGACTCAAAACAACAGTGAGCTACTACCTCACATCAGTCAGAATGGCCATCATTAAAAAGTCTACAAATAACAAATGCTGGAAAAGGTGTAGAGAAAAAGGAACCCTTTCACACTGTTGATGCAAATGTAAGTTAGTGCATTCACTATGGAGAACAGTTTGGAGGTTCCTCAAAACATTAAAAATAGAGTTGCCATATGACCCCACAATCCCACTCATACTCATATACCCAGACAAAACTATGAAAATATACATGTACCCCTATGTTCATAGCGGTACTATTTACAACAGCCAAGACATGGAAACAACCAAAAATAGTTAGTGACAGATGAAAAAGAAGATGTGGACGATGGACTTTTTGCTTAGTCATTAAAAAGAATGAAATAATAGTTACAAGGACAGACCTAGAAATTATTATAGTAAGTAAGTAGGAAAGAGAAAGACAAATACCATGTGATATCACTTATATGTGGAATCTAAACTATGGCACAAGGACTTCTCTGGTGCTGCAGTGGATAAGAATCCACCTATCAATGCAGGGGACACAAGTTCAGTCCCTGGTTTGGGAAGATTCCATGTGCCATGGCACAACTAAGCCCTTGTGCCACAACTACTGAGCCCACGCTCTGGGACCTGCAAGTCACAGCGACTGAGTTCCCAGGCAGCAACTTCTGAAGCCCACATGCCCTAGGCCTATGCTCCAAAACAAGAGAAGCAACCACAATGAGAAGCCTGTGCACTGCAGTGAAAAGTAGCCCCTGCTTGCTGCAACTAGAGGAAGCACATGCCCACCAACAAAGACCCAGCACAGCCAAAAATAAATAAATTAAAATTTTAAAATAAATAAAATAAGTTATGACCCAAATGAACATATCTACTAAACAAACCCACAAATATAGAAAACAGACTGTGGTTCCCAAAGGTGGGGGTGGGGTAGGGAAGGATTGAGAGTTTGAAATTAGCAGATGCAAACTGTTATATATAGGATGGATAAATAATAAGGTCCTACTGAATAGCACAGGGAATTATATTCACTATCCTGTGATAATTTATAATGGAAAATAATATATATAACTAAGTCACTTTGCTATATAGCACAAATTAAACACATTATAAACTAACTGTACTTCAACAATAAAATAATAATAATCTGATTTTAAAATGGACAGAGGATTTGAATAGACATTTTTTCAAAGAACACATACAAATGGCTAATGGGTACATGAAAAGATGCTTAATATCACTCATCATCAGGGAAATGCAAATCAAAACCACAATGAGGTTTAGTCTCACACCTGTTAAAATGGCTATTACCAAAAGTCAAGCAATAACAAGTGTTAGTGATGATGTGGGAAAAAAGGGAACACTTGTTCACTGTTGGTATGAATGTAATATGATACAGCCATTATGGAAAATATTATGGAGGTCCCTCAAAAAACTAAAAGCATAACTACCATATGATCTAGCAATTCCACTTCTGGGTGTTTGTCCAAAGAAAATGAGAACACTAATTTGAAAAGGTATATGTACCACCATGTTCACTGCAGCTTTATTTACAATAGCCAAGATGTGGAAACTGCCTGTGTTCACCAATGGATCAATGGGTAAATAATATAATATGAATATTATTCAGCCATGAGGAAAAATGATATCTTGCCATGTGTGACATCATGGGTGGAACTTGAGGGTGTTATGCTAAGTGAAATAAGTCAGGCAGAGGAAGACAAATACTGTATGATATCGCTTATATGTGGAATTTTTAAAAAGTGCCCAACTTAGTGGTTGTCAGAGCTGGTACAAACCTCCAGTACTAAATATGTCATGGGGAATGTAATGTACAGGTTAGTCACATTGACTATAGTTAATAATACTGTATTTCATATTTGAAAGTTGCTAAGAGAAGAGATCTTAAAAGTTCTCATCACAAGGAAAAACATGTGTAACTATGTATAGTGTCAGGTTAACTAGACTTGTTGTGGTGGCCATTCCACAATGTATACAAATATAGAATCATTACATTGTATACCTAAAACTAATGTTATATGTGAATTACACCTCAATTAAAAAAGAAAAAGCATTTTCAGCAACATGAATGGATCTAGAGACTGTCATACTGAGTGAAGTAAAGTCAGACAGAGAAGGAGAATTATCATATGACAGATATTACATGTGGAATCTAAAAGAAATGATACAAATGAACTTACAAACCAGAGAGACTTAAGAGAATGAACTAATATGGTTGATGAGGGGAAGGGATAGTTAGGGAACTAGGGGTGGACATGTACACACTGCTATATTTAGAATGGATAAACAACAAAGATCTACTGTATAGCACATGGAGCTCTGTTCAATGCTACGTGGCAGCCTGAATGGGAGGGGAGTTTGGGAGAGAATGGTTGCATACATATCTGTATATGGCTAAGTCCCTTTGCTGTTCACCTGAAACTATCACAACATTGTTAATCAGCTGTACCCCGATACAAAACAAACAGTTTAAAAAAGAAAGGGCTACAGTTAAAATTTTTTAATTAAAAAAGAAAGCACTCTGTAATATTCATAGTTTACTTCATATTTGCATATGTTATCAATGTTCCATCCAGTTCAATCGCTCAGTAGTGTCCGACTCTTTGGGACCCCATGAACCACAACACGCCAGGCCTCCCTGTCCATCACCAACTCCCGGAGTCCACCCAAATCCATGTCCATGGTGACAGTGAGCCATCCAACCATCTCATCCTCTGTCGACCCCTTCTCCTCCTGCCGTCAATCTTTCCCGGCATCAGGGTCTTTACAAATGAGTCAGTTCTTTGCATCAGGTGGCCAAAGTATTGGAGTTTCAGCTTCAACATCAGGGCCTCCAATGAACACCCAGGACTGATCTCCTAGGATGGACTGGTTGGATCTCCTTGCTGTTCAAGGGACTCTCAAGAGTCTTCTCCAACACCACAGTTCAAAAGCATCAATCCTTCCATGCTCAACCTTCCTTATAGTCCAACTCTCACATCCATACATGACTACTGGAAAAACCATAGCCCTGACTAGACGGACCTTTGTTGGCAAAGTAATGTCTCTGCTTTTTAATATGCTGTCTAGGTTGGTCATAACTTTTCTTCCAAGGAGCAAGCATCTTTTAAATTTATGCCTGCAATCACCATCCCCAGTGATTTTGGAGCCCCAAAATATAAAGTCAGCCACTGTTTCCACTGTTTCCCCATCAGTTTGCCATGAAGTGATGGGACCAGATGCCATGATCTTAGTTTTCTGAATGTTGAGCTTTAAGCCAACTTTTTCACTCCCCTCTTTCACTTTCAGCAAGAGGCTCTTTAGTTCTTCATCACTTTCTGCCATCAGGGTGGTGTCATCTGCATATCTGAGGTTATTGATATTTCTCCTGCCAATCTTGATTCCAGCTTGTGCTTTCTCCAACCCAGCACTTCTCATGATGTACTCTGCATATAAGTTAAATAAGCAGGGTGACAATATACAGCCTTGACATACCCCTTTTCCTATTAGGAACCAGTCTGTTGTTCCATGTCCAGTTCTCACTGTTGCTTCCTGACCTGCATACAGATTTCTCAAGAGGCAAGTGAGGTGGTCTGGTATTCCCATCTCTTGAAGAATTTTCCATAATTTATTGTGATCCACACAGTCAAAGGCTTTGGCATAGTCAGTAAAGCAGAAATAGATGTTTTTCTGGAACTCTCTTGCTTTTTCGATGATCCAACGGATGTTGGCAATTTGATCTCTGGTTCCTCTGCCTTTTCTAAAACCAGCTTGAACATATGGAAGTTCGCATTTCACATATTGCTGAAACCTGGCTTGGAGAAATTTGAGTATTACTTTACTAGCATGTGAGATAAGTGCAATTGTGTGGTAGTTTGAGTATTCTTGGGCATAACCTTTCTTTGGGAGTGGGATGAAACTGACCTTTTCCAGTCCTGTAGCCACTGCTGAGTTCTCCCAATTTGCTGACATATTGAGGGCAGCACTTTCACAGCATCATCTCTTAGGCTTTAAAATAGCTCAACTGGAATTCCATCACCTCCACTAGCTTTGTTTCTAGAGATGCTTCCTAAGGCCCACTTGACTTCTCATTCCAGGATGTCTGGCTCTAGGTGAGTGTGAGTGATCACACCTTCGTGATTATCTGGGTCGTGAAGATCTTTCTTGTACAGTTCTTCTGTGTATTCTTGCCACCTCTTCTTAATATCTTTTGCTTTTGTTAGGTCCATATCATTTCTGTCCTTTATTGAGCCCATCTTTGCGTGAAATGTTCCCTTGGTATCTTTAATTTTCCTGAAGAGATCTCTAGTCTTTCCCATTCTATTGTTTTCCTCCATTTCTTTGCATTGATTACTGAGGAAGGCTTTCTTATCTCTCCTTGATATTCTTTTGAACTCTGCATTCAAATGGGTATATCTTTCCTTTTCTCCTTTGCTTTTCACTTCTCTTCTGTTCATAGCTATCAGTAAGGCCTCCTCAGACAGACATTTTGCTTTTTTGCATTTCTTTTTCTTGGGGATAGTCTTGCTCCTTATCTCCTGTACAATGTCCTGAACCTCTGTCCATAGTTCATCAGGCACTATGTCTATCAGGTCTAATGCCTTGAATCTACTTCTCACTTCCACTGTATAATCATAAGGGATTTGATTTAGGTCATACCTGAATGGTCTAGTGGTTTTCCCCTATTTTCTTCAATTTAAGTCTGAATTTGGCAATAAGGAGTTCATGATCTGAACCACAGTCCGCTCCCAGTCTTGTTTTTGCTGACTGTATAGAGCTCCTCCATTTTTGGCTGCAAAGGATATAATTAATCTGATTTCAGTGTTGACAATCTGGTTATGTCCATGTGTAGTCTCTTGTGTTTTTGGAAGACAGTGTTTGCCATGACCAGTGCATTCTCTCGGCAGAGCTCTGTTAACCTTTGCCCTGCTTCATTCTGTACTCCAAGGCCAGATGTGCCTGTTACTCCAGGTGTTTCTTGACTTCCTACTTTTGCATTCCAGTCCCCTATAATGAAAAGGACATCTTTTTTGGGTGTTAGTTCTAGAAGGTCTTGTAGGTATTCATAGAACCGTTCAACGTCAGCTTCTTCAGCATTACTGGTTGGGGCATAGACTTGGATTACTGTGACACTGAATAGTTTGCCTCAGAAACAAACAGAAATCATTCTGTCATTTTTGAGATTGCATCCAAGTACTGTATTTCAGACTCTTTTGCTGATTGTGATGGCTATTCCATTTCTTCTAAGGGATTCCTGCCCAGAGTAGTAGATATATGGTCATCTGAGTTAAATTCACCCATTCCAGTCCATCTTAGTTCACTGATTCCTACAATGTTGATGTTCACTCTTGCCCTCTCCTCTTTGACCACTCCAATTTGCCTTGATTCATGGACCTAACATTCCAGGTTTCTATGCAATATTGCTCTTTACAGTTTGAACCTTGCTTCTATCACCAGTCCCATCCGCAACTGGGTGTTAATTTTGCTTTGGCTCCATCCCCTCATTCTTTCTGGAGTTATTTCTCCACTGATCTCCAGTAGCATATTCGGCACCTGCTGAACTGAGGAGTTCATCTTTCAGTGTCCTATCTTTTTGCCTTTTCATACTGTTCATGGGGTTCTTAAGGCAAGAATACTGAAGTGGTTTGCTATTCCCTTCTCCAGTGGACCACCTTCCGTCAGACCTCTCCACCATGACCCAACCATCTTGGGTGGCCCCACACGACATGGCTTAGTTTCACTGAGTTAGACAAGACTGTGGTCCGTGTGATCAGATTGGCTAGTTGCTGTGATTGTGGTTTCAGTCTGTCTGCCCTCTGATGCCCTCTCTTAGCGCCTACCGTCTTACTTGGGTTTCTCTTACCTTGGACATGGGGTATCTCTTCATGGCCACTCCAGCAAAGCACACGCAGTGGCTGCGATGCTAAAGATTATTTAATTACTTTTTTTTTTTTTTAAAGAAAGCCTGTTGTGCTATTCAGTCTGAGTCAAAAATTCTGAAAAAAAAAAAAAAAAGGCTGAAGAGTTAATGATGTTAATCTCCAACTGAGTCCAAAAGTCATCAGGAATGCACGTGTTCAAGTGCAGGAAATAAATGGATGTCTCAGCTCAAGGAGAGACATTTGTTCTTCCTCTGCCTTTTTGTCTTACTCAATTGGATGATGCCCATCAACATTTGTGATGCTGATCCTTTTTACCCAGTATGCTCAAATACAAATTTCTTCTAGAAACACCCTTACAGATACACTCAGAAATAATGTTCACCAGTTATTTGGACATCCCTTAGCCTAAACTTAGTTAGGCTGACACATCAAATTAATCTTCCTTCTACCACCATTGTCAAAGAGTTTATTCAATCTTTATACTGATACCCTCTGATTATCTGGCCTGAGAGTACCTCACCTTCCCTAACAAGAAGGGTCTTCAGCTGTCTTCCACTTCAGCCACCCACATGCTGGGCCTTCTAATCACCTAGAATTGCTCCACTTCCAGGACCTAGAATCCTACCACTCTTTGTTCTCCTGCCTTTCCCACACAGTTTCTTCATACTGAATCTGGTCCATGCCCTCAATATAATCCCCCACCACCCCCTCCTTTTTTTTAATGAAGATGACATAGCAGGAATATTTATTCATTTTTATTTTATTTTTGTCTGTGTGCGGTCTTTGTTGTTTTGCTCATGCTTTCTCTAGTTTTGACGAGTAGGGCTACTCTTCACTGAGTGCACAGGCTTCTCCTTGTGGTGACCTCTTTTGTTGCAGAGCACAGGCTCTAGAGCTCAGTAGTTGCGGTGCAGGGGCTTAGTTGCTCTGAAACATGTGGAATCTTCCTGGACCAGGGATTGAACCCATATCTCCTGCATTGGCAGGCAGATTCCTAGCCACTGTGCCACCAGGACAGTCCAGTAGTATTTATTTATTGGCTGAGTCAGGTCTTAGTTGCAGCAGGAGGGATCTTTCATTGTGGCACGTGGGCTCAGTTGCCCTGGAGAATCCCATGGACAGAGGAGCCTGGCAGGCTATAGTTCATAGGGTTGCAAAGAGTCAGACACAACTGAAGGGACTTAGCATGCATGCACGCTGTCTAAATCCAGAATGACCTCATCTTGAGATGATGCACAAGATTACATATGCAAGGGTCTATTTCCAAATAAGGTCACATTCACAGGTGCTAGGGGTTAGGGCTTGGATGTATCATTTGCGGGGACATCATTCCCAACACTGCCCTAGGTCACTGCAGATTCTTGCTGTTCCTTGCTGCTCTCTTCAACCCTATCTCTGCATGTCCAAATCTAATACATCCACTTTCAAACACCAAGCAACCTCTTCTTTTCCTAAATTCCCATTTGCTTTTTGTTCCTAATGTATGGCTTTTATCAATTTCTACCTGTTACTGGTGATATCTCTGGTTCCCTGGGTTGCAGAAAGTATCTTATTAGCAGTCTTTACTGTGGAATCTTAGCTCTGACTGGAATCATTTATGTTGTTCCTGCCACGAATGAACATCCTACCCTGGCCCCTCTACCTTAACAGTCCTTGTCTTTCTCAATTAAAAGAGGCTTATGATTCTTAGTCATTCTTCTTCCCTAACTAGTTTTCTGTCTTCCTTCCTCTTGCTTCCGCTTCCCCTCAGTACTCTGCTCAGCAACCTGTCCTTTTTCTACTTCCACTTCTCAATCAGGCCATTGGTTGCTTCCCTTTTCTCTCTTTGACCAGTTCAGTTCTTTGCTTAAGCTTTTCTTCTACCTCCTCAAGGCCCACTAGATAGCCCTTTTAAAAATCAGTTGATTAATTAATTTGGCTGCTCTGGGTCTTGGTTGAGGCACATGGGATCTTCAATCTTTGTTGCAGCATGCAAACTGTTAGATCTAGTTTCCCAGCCAGGGATTGAACCCAGGTCCGCTGCATTGGGAGTGCAAAGTCTTAGCCACTGGACCACAGGGGAAGTCCCCTTGATAACCTTAACTTTCTCCAAGAACACTCCCTTCAACTTCTTGCCTTTTCTGACAGACTTAGTCCCTTTTTTCTAATATCCAACATGTATCCATTTGTTTTTCATGTTTCCATTGTTTGTCCCTACTTCTGTGATGGCACCTTCTTGATAAATTGCATTAAAATTACTTGTTCAGGTTTTGCAAACTTGGCCCTTACCATCCACATTACACTCCAATTCTATCTGTATTTATACCTGGCAATGGGTTTGGGATGAATGTGTTCAGGACTGTGGTATATTGGGTACATACACCCAGCTGGAATGACAGAAGATAAGAAAAATGATGTAGATTCGAAGAAAGAGTCCTGAGCTTGCAAAAACAGTTCCAGTGTTAACTTCTGAGTATACTGATTCTACTACCCTTGAGAATAGCCTTTTCCACTTCAACTGAAAGTCTTAATGGTTCTCTCCATTTCTGGATACTGGGTGGCATTTAAATTAAAATCTAACCATCATACTAGAAATATTCTTTCGTTTTCCCTTATCTTCCTCCTTCCTAGCCCTCTTCCAACTGTTTAGAAAACCCCAAGACAAGAGTTATGGTACTGGATTAAGAAATGTTTCTTTTATTTAGGGGCTTCTCCTCCTTGCTTCTTTTCTAATTTCTGGTATAGAATTCCATGGACAGAGGAGCCTGGTGGGCTACAGTTCATGGGGTCTCAAAGAGTCAGACACAAGTCAAGTGAGCAACCTACACTTTACTTTCACACAGATGATCTATGCTACTTTCACAATTATTTCTATTATAATGTATGGTTTTAAGCATTTGGTATGAATTATGCTGTTCTAAATCAATTAAAGTTAACATCTAGAAACTGGAAAAATTGAGTATTAATATATGACTCTCTATTGGTTTATAAGGTTGTTTAGGATAAGGATTCTATAATCTTTATTTCTAAGTTTCTAGCAAACAATGGTTCCTAGTCTAGGGGAGGTATTCAATCACTGGATGAACTTCCCATCTCCTTACTCTAGTTTCTTTGGGAGAATGGAATTTTCCGACCCTCAGTTCCATTATTAGAAGCAACTTCAGAGAGAACAAAGTGGCAGAGAAGTATGTGGACGTGGAGTATATCTCTCTCCCCGGATACATCAGGAATACACTTCAGGCACAGAAATTCATACAGAACACCAGCTGAGAGTGAACAGGAGTACCTGGCCAGCAGAGAAGAATATATAGACCTACCCAAAACTCGGTAAGATGAATGAACTAGGGGGAAAAACAAGAGTGTTAGTAGGCCTAGACCTGCCCTCAACTGGTGGGGGAACTGAAGCAGGGGTCCAATCCCCACATTGGGGCAGTTGTCTGAGTCAGAGGAGAAACATTTAAGGCTGAGAGTGAAACAGATGATCTGTGGCAGTCACCCAAGATGGACGGGTCATAGTGGAGAGGTCTGACAAAACGTGGTCTACTGGAGAAGGAAATGGCAAACCACTTCAGTATTCTTTCCTTGAAAACCCCATGAACAGTATGAAAAGACAAAAAGATAGGACCCTGAAAGATAACTCCCCAGGTCAGTAGGTGCGCAGTATGCTAATGGAGATCAGTAGAGAAATAATTCCAGAAAGAATGAAGGGATGGAGCCAAAGCAAAAACAACACCCAGTTGTGGATGTGACTGGTGACAGAAGCAAAGTCTAATGCTGTAAAGAGCAATATTGCATAGGAACCTAGACTGTTAGGTCCATGAATCAAGGCAAATTGGAAGTGGTCAAAGAGGAGATGGCAAGAGTGAACATTGACATTTTAGAAATCAGTGAACTAAAATGGACTGGAATGGGTGAATTTAATTGAAACAACCATTACATCTACTACTGTGGGCAAGAATCCCTTAGAAGAAATGGAGTAGCCATCATAGTCAGCAAAAGAATATGAAATACAGTACTTGGGTGCATCTCAAAAATGACAGAATGATCTTTGTTTTTTTCCAAGGCAAACTATTCAATGTCACAGTAATCCAAGTCTATGCCCTGACCAGTAATGCTGAAGAAGCTGAAGTTGAATGGTTCTATGAAGACCTACAAGACCTTCTAGAACTAACACCCAAAAAAGATGTCCTTTTCATTATAGGGGACTGGAATGCAAAAGTAGGAAGTCAAGAAACACCTGGAGTAACAGGCACATTTGGCCTTGGAGTACAGAATGAAGCAGGGCAAAGGTTAACAGAGCTCTGCCGAGAGAATGCACTGATCATGGCAAACACTCTCTTCCAAAAACACAAGAGGAGACTCTACACATGGACATCACCAGATGGTCAATACCGAAATCAGATTGATTATATCCTTTGCAGCCAAAGATGGAGAAGCTCTATACAGTCAGCACAAAAACAAGACCAGGAGCAGACTCTGGTTCAGATCATGAACTCCTTATTGCCAAATTCAGACTTAAATTGAAGAAAGTGGGGGAAAACCACTAGACCATTCAGGTATGACCTAAATCAAATCCCTTATGATTATACAGTGGAAGTGAGAAGTAGATTCAAGGCATTAGATCTGATAGACAGAGTGCCTGATGAACTATGGATGAAGGTTTGAGACATTGTGTAGGAGACAGGGATCAAGACCATTTCCAAGAAAAAGAAATACAAAAAAGCAAAATGGCTGTCTGAGGAGGCCTTACTGATAGCTGTGAAAAGAAGAGAAGTGAAAAGCAAAGGAGAAAAGGAAAGATATACCCATTTGAATGGAGATTTCCAAAAAATATCAAGGAGAGATAAGAAAGCCTTCCTCAGTGACCAGTGCAAAGAAATAGTGGAAAACAATAGAATGAGAAAGACTAGAGAGCTCTTCAAGAAAATTAGAGATACTAAGGGAACATTTCATGCAAAGATGGGCTCAATAAAGGACATAAATGGTACAGACCTAACAGAGGCAGAAGATATTAAGAAGAGGTGGCAAAAATACACAGAAGAACTATACAAAAAACATCTTCATGACCCAGATAATCATGATGGTATGATCACTAACCTAGAGCCAGACATCCTGTAATGGGAAGTCAAGTGGGCCTAAGGAAGCATCACTAGGAACAAAGCTACAGAGTAGGACCCCACCCAGGGTGCACCTTTAAGTGCCTGACTTGCTGATCTACAGAGTAGGACTGGGGGGGGGGGGGGGTCCTCTACGTGCCTGATAAGCCGAACAACAGAGAAGGGCCCCAGGCAAGAACGCCCTCTAAGTGCCTGACCGTGTGGGCGGAGCTACGGAGAAGGACTAGCCAAAGAGGCCCTCTGATCACCAGCTACAAGAGGCTTGTAAAAAGACTCTGATAAGGCCAAAGCACCTGAGGCTAAGGCAGTCCGTGTCTCTGCACACTTGGTGCTGCCAGGGTCCCCACAAACCAAGCAGCTGAGCCACCTTCACGCTCAACTGTCACTGGGGCAGAGCTGTCACAGGCAAAAATAAGTCTTGTGTCTATGCGGGCAGGGGTGTTTCGGTAGTGTCTGACTCTTTGTGACCCTGTAGACTGTGCCTGCCAGGCTTCTCTGTCAGGGAGGGGGATTCTCCAGGCAAGAATACAGGAGCATATTGGCCAATGTTGGTTGCCATTCGCTTGTAGAGCGCTTTATTTCCTGCTGCCTTAGCTGCCAACTCCCCTGAGTACCTGGTGCTGCTAAAACCCCTGCAACCCAAGCAGCTGCACCACTTCCACACCTGACCCTCACAGTGGTAAACCCAAATCCTCCAGAGCAAACCCCAGTGGACCACCCACATGCAGAGGTGGAAATAAAACCACAATTGAAACCCAGGGGCAGTGTGACTAAGGAAGAAGACCCAAAACCCTCCCATGAGCTGTACAAGCTATAGATTAAATCCACACAATCAACTAAGCAGACCCTGTGTCTATGGAGTATATTAAAGGTCATTGAGATCTCCCACAAAGGAAAACATGCTGGTTCTGATAGCTGTGGACACTGGAGGTGAGAACACAGAGGAGTAGGACCAGATCAGAATCTGAGCTGCCCCCACAGCAGGTCCAGGGATCAGCACAGTGTTAGAGGGCATCCTAGGGAGGTGAGATGGACTGTGACTCCCAGCGAGGGAAAGGACTCTGACAGCAGTGACTCAAGAAAAACATTTATTATTCTTATGTTTTGACTTACACTTAACAGCTGATCTTTCAGCAGAAACTCTGGAGGTCAGAAGGGGATGGCAGATATATTTTAAGCACTGAAAAGGGGAAATCTACAACCAAGATTATTGTACTTGGCAAGGATCTCATTCAAAATTGATGGAGAAATCAAAAGCTTTTCAGACAAGCATAAGTTAAGAGAATTCAGTACCACCAAACCAGCTTTACAACAAATGTAAAAGGGACTTACATAGCCAAGAAATACAAGAGAAGAAAAAAAGATCTACAAAATCAACCCCAAACAAGAAAATGGCAATAGGAATATATATATTAATAATTACTTTAAATGTAAATTTACTAAATGCTGCAACCAAAAGACACAGACTGGCTAAGTGGATACAAAAACAAGACCCATATATATGCTGTCTACAAGAAACACACTTCAGACCTAAAGACACATATAAACTGAAAGTGAGAGGATGGAAAATTATATTCCATGCAAATGGGAAGCAAAATAAACCTGGAGTAGCAATCCTCATATCAGACAAAATAGACCATAAAATAAAGAATATTACAAGAGATAAGGAAGGACACTACATAAGATCAAAGGATCAATCCAAGAGGAAGACAACAATTGCAAATATCTATGCAACCCAACATAGGAGCACCTCAGTACATAAGAGAAACACTAACAGACATAGAAGGAGAAATTAACAGTAAGACAATAACAGTAGGAGACTTTAACACCCCACTCACACCAATGGAAAGATCATCAAAACAGAAAATTAATAAGGAAACACAAGTCTTAAATGATACATTCAATGAGATGAATCTCATTGATATCTTCAGAACATTCCATTCAAATGCAGAAGAATACACCTTCTTCTCAAGTGCACATGGAACATTCTCCAGGATAGACCACATCTTGGGTCACAAGTCAAACCTCAGTAAATTTAAGAAAATTAAAATGGTATCAAGCATCTTCTCCAACCATAGCACTATGAGACTAGATCAGGAAAAAAACTGTAAGAAACACAAACACATGGAGATTAAACAACATGCTTGTAAATAACCAACAGATTACTGAAGAAATAAAAAAGGAAATAAAAAATTTCTAGAAACAAATGATAAGGAAAACACAACAACTCAAAACCTATGGGATGCAGCAAAAGCAGTCCTAAGAGGGAAGTTTATAGCAATACAATCCTACTTCAAGAAACAAGAAAAACATCAAATAGACAACATAACTTTACACCTAAAACAACTGGAAAAAGAAGAACCAAACCTCCCCCCCTCCCCGCCAAATTTAGTAGAAAGAAAGAAATCATAAAGATCCTAGCAGAAATAAGTGAAAAAGCAATGAAAGAAACAATAGTAAAGCTTAATAAAACCAAAAGCTGGCTCTTTGAGAAGATAAACAAAACTGACAAACCTATAGCCAGGCTCATGAAGAAAAAAAGAGAGAAGAACCAAATCAACAAAATTAGAAATTAAAAAGGAGAGGTTACAACAGACAATGCAGAAATATAAAGGATTATAAGAGACTATTATAAACAACTATATGGCAGTAAAATGGATAACCTGGAAGGAATAGGCAGGATCTTAGAAAAGTTCAATCTTCCAAGACTGAACCAGGAAGAAATAGAAATTATGAACAACCCAATTACAAGCGCTGAAACTGAAGCTTTCATCAAAAATCTTCTGAAAAACAAAAGCCCAGGACCAGACGGCTTCACAGGAGAATGCTATCAAACATTTAGAGAACTAATGCCTATCCTTCTAAAACTCTTTCTAAAAATTGCAGAGGAAGGAACACTTCCAAACTCACTCTATGAGGCCACCATCACCCTGATACCAAAACCAGACAAAGACAACACCAAAAAAGAAAACTACAGGCCAATATCACTGATGAACATAGATGCAAAAATCCTCAACACAATTTTAGCAAACAGAATTCAGCAACACACCAAAAAGCTCATACACCATGATCAACTTGGGTTTATTCCAGGGATGCAAGGATTCTTCAATATACACAAATAAATCAATGTGATATACCATATTAACAAATTAAAAGATTAAAAAAATATCTCAATAGATGGAGAAAAAGACTTCGACAAAATTCAGCACCCATTTATGATTAGAAATCTTCAAAAAATGGGCATAGAAGTAACCTACCTCAACATATTAAAGGCCATATATGAGAAGCCTAAAGCAAACATTATTCTCAATGGTGAAAAATTGAAAGCATTCCCTCTAAAAATAGGAACAAGACAAGGGTGTCCACTTTCATTACTGTTATTGAACATAGTTCTGGAAGCCCTAGCTACATCAGTTAGAGGAGAAAAAGAAGTAAAAGGAATCCAGATCAGAAAAGAAGTAAAGTGCTCACTGTTTGCAGATGACATGATACTGTACATACAAAACCTTAAAGATAGCATCAGAAAATTGCTAGAGCTAATCAGTGAATTTAGTAAAGTTGCAGGATACAAAATTCAATACACAGAAATTACTTGCATTTCTATATACTAACAATGAAAAATCAGAAAGAAAAATTAAGGAATTTGTTGCATTCACCATTGCAACAAAAATAATTAAATATATAGGAATAAACTCACCTAAGGAGACAAAAGAACTGTACACAGAAAATTATAAAACACTGATGGAAGAAATCAAAGATGACATAAACAGATGGAGAGATATTCCATGTACCTGGCTAGGAACAATCAATATTGTGAAAATGACTATACTACCAAGCACAATCTACAGATTCAATGCAATCCCTATCAAATTACCAATGGCATTTTTCACAGAACTAGAATAAAAAATTTCACAATTCATATGGAAACACAAACACCCCCGAATAGCCAAAGAAGTCTTGAGAAAGAAGAACAAAGCTGGAGGAATCAACCTTCCTGACTTTAGGTTATACTACAAAGCTACAGTCATCAAGCAGTATGCTACTGGCACAAAACAGACATATAGACCTGTCGAACAAGATAGAAAGCCCAGAAATAAACCCATGCACCTATGGTACCTTATTTTTGACAAAGAAGGCAAGAATATACAATGGAGAAAAGACAGCTTCTTCAATAAATGGTGCTGGGAAAACTGGACAGCTACATGTGAAAGAATGAAATTAGAACACCTCCTAACACCACACACAAAGATAAACTCAAAATGGATTAAAGACCTAAATGTAAGATCAGAAACTATAAAACTCTTAGAGGAAAACATAGGCAGAACACGCGATGACATAAATCAAAGCAAGATCCTCTATGACCCACCTCCTAGAGTAATGGAAATAGAAACAAAAGTAAACAGGTGGGACCTGATTAAACTTAAAAGCTTTTGCACAGCAGAGGAAACTATAAGGAAGGTGAAAAGACAACCCTCAGAATGGGAGAAAATAATAGCAAATGAAACAACTGACAAAGGATTAAATATACACAAGCAGCTCATACAATTCAAAGTTAGAAAAACAAACAACGCAATCAAAAAGTGGGGAAAAGACCTAAACAGACATTTCTCCAAAGAAGACATACCAATATCTAACAAACACATGAAAAGATGCTCAACATCCCTCCTTATTAGAGAAATGCAAATCAAAATCACAATGAGACATCACCTCACACTGGTCAGAATGTCCCTCATCAAAAAGTCTACAAACAATAAATGCTGGAGAGGGTGTGGAGAAAAGGAAACACTCTTGCACTGTTGGTGGGAATGTAAATTTATACAGCCATTATGGAAGACGGTATGGAGATTCCTTAAAAAACTAGGAATAAAACCACCATATGACCCAGTAATCCCACTCCTAGGAATATACCCTGTGAAACCAAAATTGAAAGAGACACATGTATCCCATTGTTCATCACAGAACTATTTACAATAGCTAGAAGCAATTGGAATAGCAATGGCAATAGCAAATGGAAGCAATCTAGATGTCCATCTACAGATGAATGGATAAAGAAGTAGTGGTACGTATACACGATGGACTATTACTCAGCCATAAAAAGGAATGCATTTGAGTCAGTTCTGATGATGTGGATGAACCTAGAACCTATTATACAGAGTAAAGTGAGTCAGAGAAAGATAAATATCGTATTCTAACACACATATACGCAATCTAGAAAAATGGTACTGAAGAACTTATTTACAGGGCAGCAATGGAGAAACAGACATAGAGAATGGACTTCTGTACATGAGGAGAGGGGAGGAGAGGGTGAGATGTATGGAAAGAGTAACATGGAAACTTAAATTAACATATGTAAAATACATAGTCAACAGGAAATTGCTGTATGGCTCAGGAAACTCAAACAGGGGCTCTCTATCAATCTAGAGGGGTGGGATGGGAAGGGAGATGGGAGGGAGTTTCAAAAGGGAGGTGATACATATATACCTATGGCTGATTCATGTTGAAGTTTGACAGAAAACAGCACAATTCTGTAAAGCAATTATCCTCCAATTAAAAAAAATTAATTAAAAAAAAAAGAAGCAACTTCTTTCTCATGGAGCACGGGAAACCTATACAGTTTCCCAATGGTGTTTTTGATATTTGAGACATACTTCCTGGGGAATATAAAAAATAATAAAGATAGTCGCTTTCCTTTAGGGCATGGTTCATGCAATCTTATGACTGATGCAAATGTGAATGACCTTAAGTGAATGAGAGAAAGAAGGAAGGAGGAGGTTTGGGAAGAAGCAGTGCATTCTAAGGAAAGTCAGCAGGGGAGCTGAATGATGTGATGCCACAAAGTGCTATCTGCTGTCCCACATGATTTGTTATTTTGTTAAGGAAGGAAGGGAAAAATGAAAGAAGGAACAGAGGGAGCAAGGAAGGAGAAAGAAAGAAAATAAGGAAAGATGAAAGAGAAAGGAAGAAAAGGAAGAGCAGAGAAGGGCAAGAAAGGAAATGAAAAACACATATTGTTTGAAGGCTTAGAAAGCAGATACAATAGAAGAATTTTCTCTAGAACCTCTTTTATATGTAGGGAAGGAGCAAGTAAATATTGATGTATTTCATACTTCCAGAATCAGATGATCACGGGCTACAAGAGGCCCTAGAGAGCAACACTGCAGTAATTAGGAGTTAGTGAAGGGTTTCTGGCACAATGAAAAAACATGCTTTGATGACACAAAAATGGAATTTCAAGTAACACAGTACTGAAAAGAATCAGTTAATCGCTTTGAGCTGCAGTTTTCCCATTTATTAACAGCAGTATTAATATTGACCCTATAGAAGAGATGGAAGGATTAAGTTAAGTGTGGCAGCATATTTAAAAGTGCCTTTCATGGTTCTGGGTATGCACTAGGTGCTTAATAAACATTAATCTCATTGACTCTAGCTTGGGAGGAGAGGCCAGTTAGATAGGAAGGATAGTATAGATGAAACCAATTCTGTAGCTCTGAATAAGATAGCTAACTATTGCAAGGAAGGAATTGTCAAGAAGTCTGAAGAAAAGTCAAAAAGTAAGTGAATCTAGAAGTAGGAAAACAGAGCCAAGGTCAAGCCACAAGAATAGTCTGCTTAGAACATTGAGCTAAAAAACACTGTTGCCAGGCCATGCTGGCACTGCCCCTGGATTCTCAAGGCCATACCACTACTGTGAATGGTTTTGATACTGTTATGTATCTTCGTGTTACTCCCACCTTTGGAGTTTTGAGTGGGAATGTGTCAGATTGTCAGAGACTAAGTAAAATGCCCACACTCTAGCATGAGAACGATCTAATCCATTTGTCAAGAGTCCCATGAAAGGAGACTCCCTCTAAATAAAAGGGAGTTATAATGGTGAGTAGCCAAAAAAAGGACAAATGTTTTCTGTATTATTTAGAATAATGCTAGCAACTGTAACGAACCAACCCCCAAATTTCAGTGACCTAACACAATAGAAGCTTATTGTTCACTCATCCAACATTCCAGTGTAGGTGTTCCTCACATGGTGGGCAGCTTTCCTCCACATGGTGTTTCAGGGGCCGAGGTATCTTCTCTCTTGTGTCCTCACTATCCCTAGAGTCCTCTGTATTCAACTGGAGAAAAGGGAAGAGGACAAGTGGAAGAGGAGTCCTGCTTCTTAAAGACCCCAGCTATCCCTGGATACAGGAGCAAGCTTGGCCGTGTGATCCCTGACTGGCCAGCCACTTTCTAGCAACAACTCCACACTACAGAAAGGGAATTGCAAAAGTGTGGTTGCCAATATGCTGCCTGGGCCACATTCTCTACTGAATCAGCGTATGTGGTAAAGTGTGTGGGGTTTGGGATCAGGGAAGTAAAGATGAAAGGAACCTGAAAAGATGGGAAACTCTTTGAGTAGGGGATTGGAGAATGAGGAAAGAGATAGTATAGCAGGAAGTGGAAGTAAATGGGGAACATCAATTCCGGGGTGCAGGATAGTCTGAAAAATATGGCATCCTTGACAACCTCTTTCCTATGACTGATGCACTGAATTCCTTCTGTGTATAGGGCACTTGGTAAAGTGCAGAGGTTGACAAGGGTGACATAATGGTAGTTATCTCCATGAGACTTCTAAACTATTGGGAAGATATGAATGTATATAGAAAGATAAGTTTTGTTTTTTTTAGGTAAAACTTGGGAAGTATCAAGTGAGTGGTGCAGGCAAGTGCCATAAAAGTTCAAAATAGGAAGTTGTCACTGACTGCTAAGGGCTTAGAGCAGGTGTTTAGTCCAGGTCCTCCAAAAAACTGACACCCAGACATGACTGAATGTGTAAGAAATGTATTAAGGTAAATGCCTGTGAGAGAAAGGGCTTCCCTGGTGGCTCCGACGGTAAAGACACCGGCAATGTGGGAGACCTGGGTTTGATCCGTGGGTTGGGAAGATCCCCTGGAGGACGGTGTGGCAGCCCATTCCGGTATTCTTGCCTGGAGAATCCCTATGGACCAAGGACCCTGGTGAGCTATAGGCTCACCACATGGTCGCACTAGTCACATAGTCTCAAAGAGTTGGACACAACTGAGCGATTAAGCATAGCACAGCAGTGAGAGAAAATGCAGCAGGAGCCAGGGGAGTCTGGGAGAGACTCTAGACTATGAGCATAAGGTAAACCTGACCCTGAGTGAAGGAGAGCGTGAGAAGTGATCTGAGTGGAAGCATCTTTTTATTTTTGCCTGTGCTGCACATCATACAGGACTTTAGTTCCCTGACCAGGCACTGAAACTGCACCGTCTGCAGTGGACACTCAGAATCTTAACCAGTGGACCTCCAGAGAAGTCCTGCTGCTGCTGCTGCTAAGTCACTTCAGTCGTGTCCAACTCTGTGCGACCCCATAGACGGCAGCCCACCAGGCTCCCGTCCCTGGGATTCTCCAGGCAAGAACACTGGAGTGGGTTGCCATTTCCTTCTCCAATGCATGAAAGTGAAAAGTGAAAGTGAAGTCGCTCAGTCGGGTCCGACTCTTCACGACCCCATGGACTGCAGCCCACCAGGCTCCTCTGTCCATGGGATTCTCCAGGCAAGAGGACTGGAGTGGGGTGCCACTGCCTCCTCCGAGAGAAGTCCTAGGTGGAAGCATCTTAAACTGCAGAGTAGGTTAAGGAAAGTGGAGCCAGACCACCAGGAGTCCTTGAGCAAAGTCACTCACCTGATGAGCCCCGCGTCTCCCAAGAACTTCAGCTTCCCCGCCACACTCAGTCATTGACTGGGAGCAGCCTACAGGATGTGCAGCCTCGGAGAAAATCCAGCCGGGGAATTCGGAGAGCAGCACCGAGGCCCTTGGTCAGTTATATTCCTTGAAGTTGGAGACCTGAAATGTATATCTTCAGGGCCACCACAGTCTACCCTCCACCGCCACACAGATCTGCCTCTTCCCGTAGGTTAGGAATCAGTTCCTCCCTGTTCCTGTGGGCCTTTCTTTCTGAGAGGAAACAAAGAGGGCACTTAGTGGTACAAGCTCTAGCCTCTGTGGCTGCAGCTACTCTCAGAGCCACAGCTGGTGTTCATCCTCCATCCCTCACCACCCATTCTCAAATCCCCTCACCCTCAGCCATCACCTTAGCAGGTCTTGTTGACTTCACTGGTGATGTGACCCAAACTTTCATCCTGGAAGAGCCTGAACCTTTCTCAGGCCACATTGCATTTATGGCTACAACAGAGGGTACCAGGAGGCACCTAAGTGGATCACTTGGCTTCCACATGTTTCCTCCTTGTCCCCATTGTGTAAAAGCCATGTCCCCACCCCACCCCACCCCCACCCAGCTAAACAGAGTCAATCACCCTTGCTGGATAGTGATTCCTCTCACCTGAGGTCCTGGACGCACAGAACTCAAAGAGCCATGGCAGGAGCTGCAGCTTGTAGTTCAGAGGGATCCTCATTATCTCTTCTGGCAAAAGTGTGTCCTGTTTGGGTACTTGGATGTCTAACCTGCAGAGTTAAGAGTTGTTGGTCTAGGGACTTCCTGGTGATCCAGTGTTACGACTGTGCACTACCAATGCAAGGGGCCTTGGGTTCAATCCCTGGTCAGGGCACTAGATCCCACATGCTACAAATAAGAGCCCACATGCTAAAGATCCCATGTGCCACAACTAAGACCAGGCACAGCCAAGTAAATTTAAAAAAAGAAAAGTGTGGTGGGTCCAGGAAGTACAAAACTCCTTGGTGGGACATTGGGTGTGATAGCAAGCGAGGTCACTTCTGCTTCTGTCTTTTGGTTCCTAGACCCGTGCATGTATCCTTCCTAATGAGGACATAGCACCTTGTAGAGATCTCTGCTTTAACACATACACTGTGTCTTGTATGTGTTAAATCAGATGGGCACGCCATCCACCAAAATCTATGCTGTAACTTGCTGCCTCTATCAAGTACTTCAGTGCCCTTAGAGGCCACTGCAGACCTGCCTTAGCTGAGCATTCCAATGTCTTTGGAGCTCTGCTACTCTAACAATTGGGTCTTCATCCTGCAACTCAGCTGTGTATTCCCTTCCCCTGATGGACATAAAGGTCTCTTTGTAAGCTATCCCAAAGGCCTATGGCTTCTTGCTTAACCAAAAATTGCTTGTTGTTAATGGCCTTCCATCTCTCGTGATTTCTCTGCAGGCATCAATACAACTTGGTAGTAATCACTCAGTTTTACTTTGTAAGCATTATTTCTTCCCATGTTTTTATTTATTATTATTATTATTATTTTTTTGGCCACACCACATGGCATGCAGGATCTTAGTTCCCCAACCAGGGATCAAATCTGTGCACCGTGCATTGCAAGTGTGGTGTCTTAGTCACTGAGCTGCCAGGGAAGTGCCCCCCAGTCCTGCTCCCGTGTTTTAAAATGCTTGTGTCATCACATCTGCCACAGCATTCCCATCCATTGGGCCATTTCCCTGGGTTAACACTGGTAGAATCTTTAGCAGTTGAGCTACTACCTATGTTCTGCCTACAAACCAGCTTGGTGTGCCTTTGAATAGACAGTAGATAAGCCAGTCCAAATTCTTATCTTACCGCCTGTTCTTGGGCCACTTCTGGTACCACTTGTGTAAGTCCAGGCCACTGAGAAATGATGCAAGACAAGACTAATCATGCAAGAAAGGTATTAGAGGAAATGACTGTAGAGAAAATAGAGAGTAAAAAAAAAAAAGGATGCTGGAAGAGCCATCAGGTTACAAAGCAAGTCTGGCTCTGAGTGAAAGGATGAGGGAAGGAAGATTGAATGTAAGCATCTTACACCCCAGTGCAGTTCTAAGTACAGTTGGACAAGGATTTTCAGTATTTCTCAAAGTCGTCTATCAGAGGAGTCTGGCATCTCTTGAAAATAGGCCTGCCTTAGTGTCTGTGCCGTGTTCAGTCATCGTCTGGGAGCAGCCCATGGGAAGGAGAACCTTGGTGCAAACAGAGATGAATTTCAGATGTCAGTAGCTAGTGCCCTCAGTCAATTATGCTCACTGCAATCAGAGATCTGAGAAGTATATTCTAATGACTTCCACAGCAATCTTCATAGGAATGGTAAGATAGGGTCAGGGCCTAGAAAATAGGCAGTAATTAGATAAGTAGTGATGGGCAGAAGATATAGCCAATGGTGATTGTTAGAGTATATTTTCTGTTCTAGATTGAAAAGAAAATTGGACACCTTATCTGAAGGGCATCTTATCTAAAAGGCTCATTTTAGCACTGTCATGGGAAAAACAATGGAAAGGTAGGGAAAGATATAATTGTTGTGGGCCTTCTACCAGAGTAAGAAATTCAGGCTTTATCCCATCAGCATTTGGAAGTGATGGACATATTAAATCTACATTCTACTCTCAGTAGCTTCGAATACTAAGATCACTCTCTTCTTCTTTACTTCCCCCTTCTTGAAAAATTCTCTTGGCTTCTTTGACATCGCATACTCCTAATTTTCCTCCTGTATCATTGACCACTTGTTTTCAGTCTCCTTTGTGCAGTTACTTATGACTTGAAAGTGGGTGGTTTGCCCAGAGGAGAATGTAAATGGGGAAGAGCAGAAATCTAAAGGGATAATTAGTTATTGAGTTAATCCATCCTTAAGAAACTATTTCAGGATTATGCCATTCTCAAATCTAAACACTTCAATGGATTCTCAGTGTTCATATGATAAAGACAAGCATTCTTAACACTGCCTGTAAGACCTTGCATGGCATAGATCGTACCAACCTCTATGACTCAACTAGTACATCCTCCAATCTCTCTGCTCCAGCCAAACTGGTCTTCTACCAACTCTTCAACATCACCATGTTTCTCCTTCTGCAAGGTCTTTGCCTTCACTGGGTAAAGGTGCATCTCTTCTTTTTTCAGTGGTTGAAATCTACTCATCCCTACATTTAGTTTGACACTTCCTTAGAGAAGCCTTCCATGACTTCTTTAAGTCAAATTCTTCTGTTTTATCTCTTATGCCATTTATTTTTATTTGTAATTATCAAAGTGGTTATTGTATATTTATTTGAGTGTTTAATTTCTGTTTTGTCAGTCTCTCTAATTCTACTGTAGAGGCACATGAGGGTAAGGACTGTATCCATATTTTTATTTATCTTCTATCACTTAGGACAGTGACTGAAGTATATTTAACATAGTACCTTAATTAATTGGGCTTCCCAGGTAACTCAGTGGTAAAGAATCCTTTTGCCAATAGAGGAGACACAGGAAATTCCATTTTAATCCCTGGATCGGGGAGATCCCCTGGAGGAGGAAATGGCAACCCACTCCAAGTTGTGTGTTTATAGCAAGAGGCTTTTTGTTCTCCCACGGAAGCAATGCTTTTCCTCTATTCTCACCACCAAGTGAGTTTGGAGTCGTGGTATGTGGGAAAGGGAAGCTGACTTCCTGTTGAATGTATTTTTGAGCAGGAGACTTGATGGAAGCAAAAGGAAAGGAACTGAAGAGAGATGTCAAATGGGCATTGGAGGTAGGCTATGGGGGCTTCCCAGGTGGCGATAGTGGTGAAGAATCCTCCTGCCAATGCAGGAGACATGAGATGTAGTTTCGATCCCTCGGTTGGGAAGCTCCCCTGGAGTAGGAAATGGCAACCCCTTCCACAGTGTGACAAAGAGTCGGACCCTACTTTAGTGATTTAGCAGGCTATGGAGTAGTCTGAACTTCCAACATTTTTCATAACAAGGATGAGTGATTCCAAAGAAACAGAGGTAACCATAAGGGCAAGAACTGTGATCCTTCCCTGCTGAGCAGACATTTGCTGAGACCCACCCCAACCATTTGCAGAGCCCAGGACAAGTGTACAAATGGCAGCCTACATACCATAGGTCTAAATATTTACACGTTATAAATCAAACTAACAAACTTTTAAATGATACATATTTTACCCTCCTACTTTGATGAAAATATTTTCAAAACAACATGTAAGGCAGGGTTACAATTTAGAATTTTTGAAGTCTTTGGAGTTTCACATCAGAATGTGACAGCACAGGCAGAGTTGGTCTTCCAACTATGGCTCCTGGCCCACATCCCTTCTCTTCTTGCTCTGATTCTTCCACATTCTTCAAAGTTCCTAACCTTGAGGTTTTTCGCCTCAACACAAACATCCAACCTCTATTACAAACTGCTGTCCCTTGACCACTTCTTAGACTCTCGGGCAAATCTCTTTGGCTTTGTGGACCCGAAAGAAGGAGAGTCTTCCCCAGAGTGGCTCCTTCTAGTTTGGGTCGAAGTGTGCTACTGCCTTAGTTCCTCTTCCTCTCCTATTTGTAACAACACACCAAAAGAGCTACATCTTGAGTGAAGGGAAAAGGAGAGATGAGATTTTAAAATATTTTGAGATTATAATCTGTGGTTGAAACTACTAGTTGCCATCGAAAGTCTATTGTCTCCTTCTTCCTTGATGTTAGAACTTCCATTTTGCTTGGCAAGTCCATGCACGTACTAAAAGCCTGTTTTTCTAGGCTCTCTTCCCATTGGGCATGGTAAAGTGATTAAGTTATGGCCAAAGAAATGTAAAAGAAGTGTTATGTGGGCTGCTTAAAACTGGAAATTTCTTAGAAGGTGCTGACTCAGATGGAAGGTAGGCCCTTTTGTTTTCCCTTTCTCCTCACTGTCGTCTGAAATGCTGAAACTTCAGAAGCTGTCTTGTACTATAAGACAGTCTTGAAGATAAATGTTTTTGGATGGTAGAGTATAAAGATAAAGCCTGAGTCCCTGATGACAGTGGAACTACCATGCTAACTGTGCAAGTCCTACCTCTTGACTTTTTCTTTAAGAAACATGAAAGAAGTAGATACCTATGTTGTTTAAAAATTATTATTTTAGATTTTCTGTGATTTCATCCAAACCTACCCGTGATTCAAAGTTTTAAACTAGACTAGGCTTTATTAACCAGAAAGTTATGGACTCTACAGAACATATAATACAAGGACAAGAAAGGTCAGTTTAATATAGCATGGTTGAAAGTAGTGATTGGATAATAAATGAGTCAAACAGTAGGGGCCCTCTGTGGTTTTGAAGAATATAGCTTCAGTAAATGGTAGAGACAGAAATCTGATTTCAAGAAATGAAAAAATTGAAATAAGGTTGAATTCTACCAAAAGTTTTACAGATTAAAGGAAGAGAGAGCAGAAGAGGTCTGAAAGATGGTTTTGAAACATATGCCTCAGTTAGACAGAACTGAGGAACATAGCAATGAGGGATGGAAGGCTGAAGAAGTATTTAATAAGATTTGGGAAAACCATGGAACAAATTCCTGGAGGAAGCTAGAAACAGAAGGCAAAGATAAAAGATGGGGAATTATGGACTATTTTGATGCAGACAAGAAAAAGATCTCGAATTTCTCCTGAAAGTAGAGAGGTAAGGTCTGCTAAGAACTGCAAGGTGAGATGGGAGTTCAAAGACATGAGAATGTGGAAAAGATTTGCAACAGACAGCCCCATTCCACAGCTAAGAAAGAGCTGGCCCTTTCAAATAAGACTTCAGTAGTAAAAGGTGCTACCACTTGTGATGCCTACCGTATACTGATTAGTATGCTAGACACTTACACCACTTCACTAAAAATGAAAAAATTTTCCAGTTTGCTGCTTACCTTCGTAACTACTCCTTCTCAGCCTTTTTTGTGAGATGCTCTTCTCTGCTCTTTGTTTAAATATTGGTGGTCCTCAGGGTTTCATTCTTAGCCTTTTTCTCTTCTTATTTCCCCTGGGTAATTCCTGTCTCTCCCATGACTGCTCTTGCCAGCTGACTGCCAGGGTTATATCTACAATCCAGATCCCTCCCTCCCATACCTGGAGCACCAGACTCATCTAACTGCCTACTGGACATTTCATTTGGATGTTTCATAGCAATTGTAAATGTCCAAAATCTGCATTTATCATTTCCCTCTATACTCATTTTACCTACTGAGTTCCCTATTCTGAATTTATAGAATATTAAGAGTAGAGACTGTGGAACCAGACAACTGGGATTCAATTCTCACCTCACATTAATTGTGTGACCTTGAACAAATTACTGGACCTCTGTGCTTCAGCTTCCCCATAAGTGAAATGGGGATGATAAAAATAGCAATTACTTCATAAAGATGTTGAACAGGTTAACAAGCTAATATACTTAAATGACTTCGATCAGTGCCTGGCACATGGTAAGGCCATGTAAGTGTTTGTCATTATTGTTTTCAAAATAAGAGAACTTGGACATCACCTATGACTGTCCCTCATTCTCACATTCCATCTTTCATCAAGTTCTATTGATTTAGTCTCCTAATATCTCTCCTCCCTCATTGACACCTCCTTAGCTTGATGCCCAAGATCAAGGGTCAGCAAATTTGTTAATGTAAGAGGCCAGTTAGTAAATACTTCAGGCTTTGCAGGTCACAACTACTCAAATCTCCTGAAATAACTAAAAAAATTATATAAATTCATAAATGATTGAGTGTGGCTGTGTTCCAATAAGATTTATTTATGAACACTGAGATTTGAATTTAATGTGCCATGAAATATTATTATTTTAAAAAGTTTTAAATGTAAAAAATTCTTATTTTTTTTAACCATAAAAAAATAGGCCTTTGGCCTTTGGTCTGATTGCCAACTCCTGGGCAAGATCATTTTTTGATGAGATATTGCAATAACTTCTTAATCGGTCTCTCAGCTTCTGATCTTGTATCCCCTCCTTGCAAAATCTATTTTCTACAATGTCCCATTACTCTTAGGATGACCCTAATAGTGTCCATAAAGGCCTCTATACATCACTTTTTCTCTTGCACTATATATGTTTTAGCCCTACTCAGCTACATGAAGTCTCCCAAATATGCAAGCTTTTTCCTCTGGGCCTTAGTACAAGCTGTTTCTTCTGTCTAGAGACTCCTCCCACCTTTCCCACTTTCTCTTACTTCTCCTTCAGGTCACATTTTGTATACCACTTCCTTTATGCTTTGCTGAGCTTTGATGTCTGCTTAGGTGTCCCTTCTCATGTTTTTCAGTCAGTTGCAGTTCAGTTGAGTTGCTCAGTCATGTCTGACCTTTTGAGATCCCAAGAACTGTAGCATGCCAGGCTTCCCTGTCCATCACCAATTCCCAGAGCTCACTCAAATTCACATCCATCGAGTCGGTGATGCCATCCAACCATCTCATCCTCTGTCATCCCCTTCTCCTCCTGCCTACAATCTTTCCCAGAATCAGGGTCTTTTCAAATGAGTCAACCCTTCGCATCAGGTGGCCAAAGTATTGGAGTTTCAGCTTCAACATCAGTCCTTCCAATGAATATTCAGGACTGATTTCTTTTAGGATGGACTGGTTGAATCTCCTTGCAGACCAAGGGACTCTCAAGCATCTTCTCCAACACCACAGTTCAAAGGCATCAATTCTTTGGTGCTCAGCTTTCTTTATAATCCAACTCTCACATCCATACATGACTACGGGAAAAACCAGAGCTTTCACTATACGGACCTTTGTTGGCAAAGTAATTCTGCTTTTTAATACACTGTCTAGGTTTGTCACAGCTTTTCTTCCAATGAGCAAGTGTTTTTTAATTTCATGGCTGCAGTCATCATCTGCAGTGATTTTGGAGCCCAAGAAAATAAATTCTGTTGTTGTTTCCATTGTTTCCCCATCTATTTGCCATGAAGTGATGGGACCAGATGCCATGATCTTCATTTTTTGAATGTTGAGTTTTAAGTCAGCTTTTTCACTCTCCTTTTTCATTTCATCAAGAGGCTCTTTAGTTCCTCTTTGCTTTCTGCCATTAGGGTGGTGTTATCTTCACATCTGAGGCTATTGATATTTCTCCTGGTAATCTTGACTCCAGCTTGAGCTTCATCCAGCCCAGGATTTTGCTTGATACACGCTGCATATAAGTTAAATAAGCAGGGTGACAAATACAGCCTGGAAATACTCCTTTCCCAATTTGGAACCAGTCCATTGTTCCATGTCCAGTTTTAACTGTTGCTTCTTGACCTGCATACAGATTTCTCAGGAGGCAGTTAAGGTGGTCTGGTATTCCCATCTCTTTAAGAATTTTCCAGTTTGTTGTGATTCACACAGTCAAAGGCTTTGGAGTAGTCAACAAAGCAGAAAGTGAAAGTCGCTCAGACATGTCTGACTCTTTGCAACCTCATGGATGAAAGCACATGGAATTCTCCAGCGCAGAATACTGGAGTGGGTAGACTTCCCAGGGGATCTTCCCAGCCCAGGGATCGAGCCCAGGTCTCCTGCATTGCAGGTGGATTCTTTACTAGCTGAGCCACAAGGGAAGCTCCAATAAAGCAGAAGTAGATGTTTTCCTGGAACTCTCTTGCTTTTTCTATGATCCAAGAGATGTTGGCAATTTGATCTCTGGTTCCTCTTCCTTTTCTAAATCCAGCTTGAACATCTGGAAGTTCTCGGTCACGTACTGTTGAAGCCTCAGTTGGAGAATTTTGAGTGTTACTTTGCTAGCATGTGAGATGAGTTTTAGTTTTAACATTCTTTGGCATTGCCTTTCTTTGGGACGGAATGAAAACTGACCTTTTCCAGTCCTGTGGCCACTGCTGAGTTCTCCAGATTTGGTGGTATATTGAGTGCAGCACTTTCATAGCATCACCTTTTAGAATTTGAAATAGCTCAACTGGAATTCCATCACCTCCAATAGCTTTGTTCGTAGTAATGTTTTCTAAGGTCCACTTGACTTCGCATTCCAGGATGTATGGCTCCAGGTGAGTGATCATCCCACTGTGACTATCTGGGGCATGAAGATCTTTCTTGTATAGTTCTTCTGTGTATTCTTGCCACCTCTTCTTAATATCTTCTGCCTCTGTTAGGTCCATACCATTTATGTACTTTTTTTGTGCCCACCTTTACATGAAATATTCCCTTGGTATCTCTAATTTTCTTGAAGAGATCTCTAGTCTTTCCCATTCTGTTGTTTTCCTCTATTTCTTTGCACTGATCACTGAGGAAGGCTTTCTTATCTCTCCTTGGTATTCTTTGGAACTCTGCATTCAAATGGATATATCTTTCTTTTTCTGCTTTGCCTTACCCTTCTCTTCTTTTCTCAGCTATTTATAAGGCCTCTTCAGACAACCATTTTGCCTTTTGCATTTATTTTTCTTGGGGATGGTCTTGATCACTGCCTCCTGTACAGTGTTAGGAACCTCTGTCCATAGTTCTTCAGGCACTCTATCAAATCTAATCCCTTGAATCTTTGGCAGAACAGGAGGATATGCACTCATCTTCTCCTGTAAGAACTCCAAAATTGCAACTTACTGCTGAACTACCATCAACAGGAGAATGTTGGATCCCTTCAAAAAAAGATACCCCACATCCAAGGGCAAAGGAGAAGACAGTTGGAGGGTGAAATCACGTTTAGAATCAAACCCCATACCTGCCAGAGATGCTTGGAGGGCTCAAACAAGGCCTTGTGTGCACTAGGACCCAGGAACCCCACAGAGACTGAGTTAAACCTGCCTTTGAGTGTCTGTCTCCTGTGGAGGCTCAGGTCAGCACTGGCCTGCTGTGGGGACAGGGGCTCTGACTGCAGCAGACCTGGGACATGTAGTATGTAGCATAAGCCCTCGGATGAGGTTGCCATTAGCCCCACCATAACCTGCCAAGCAGACAACCCACAAATTGCAGAAAAATTATACCAAAGAAATTCTCACACTGTTAATTAAGAAAGTTCTAGGACCCACAACAGACTTTTCAACCTGGGGATCCAGCAAAGGGACTGAGAATCCCCAGGAAATTTGATTTTGGAGGCCAGTGGGATTTGATGATAGAACTTCCACAGGGCTGGGGAAACAGACTCTTGGAGGGCACAGATAAAACCTTGTGTGTACCAGGAGCCAGGAGAAAGGCGTAGTGTCCCCACAAGAGACTGAGCCAGACTTGCCTGTGAGTGTCCAGCAGTCTCCTGCAGAGGCCTGCTGAGGGGTCAGGGGCACTGAATACAACGGTGCGAACATAAGCCCTTTTGAAGGAGGTCACCCTCACTGTTATTACCCCTACCATGGTTTGGCCTCAGGCCAAACAACAAGGAGGGAACAGAGCCCCACCCATCAATAGAAAATTGGATTAAAGATTTACTGAGCATGGCCCCACCCGTCAGAACAAGACCCAGATTTCTCTCCCATCAGGAAGCTTCTACAAGCCTCTTATACTTATCCATCAAAGGGCAGACAGAATGAAAACCATGATCACAGAAAACTAACCAGACTGTTCACATGGATCACAGCCTTGTCTAATTCAGTGAAACTATGAGCCATGCCGTGTAGGGCCACCCAAGACACATGGGTCAAAAAAGAGAGTTCTGACAAAACGTGGTCCACTGGAGAAGGGAATGGCAAACCACTTCAGTATTCTTGCCTTGAGAACCCCATGAACACTATGAAAAAGCAAAAAGATATGACATTGAAAGAAGAACTCCCCAGGTTGGTAGGCACCCAATATGCTACCAGAGAAGATTGGAGAAATAACTCCAGAAAGAAAGAAGAGACAGAGCTAAAGTGAAAACAACACTCAGCTGTGGATGTGACTGATGATGGAAGTAAAGTCTGATGCTGTAAAGAGCAATATTGCATAGAAATCTGGAATATTAGGTTCATGAATCAAGGTAAATTGGAAGTGGTCAAACAGGAGGTGGCAAGAGTGAACATCGACATTTTAGGAATCAGTGAACTATAATGGACAGGACTGGGCAAATTTAATTCTGATGACCATTACATTTACCACTGTGGTCAAGAATCCCTTAGAAGAAATGGAATAGCCCTCATAGACAACAAAAGAATCAAAAATGCAGTACTTGGGTGCAGTCTCAAAAATAACAGAAAGATCTCCGTTCATCTCCAAGGCAAACCATTCAGTATCACAGTAATCCAAGTCTATGCCCCAACCACTAATGCCAAAGAAGCTGAAGTTGAATGGTTCTATGATGACCTACAAGATCTTCTAGAACTAACCCCCCAAAAAGATATTCTTTTCATTATAGTGGACTGGAATGCAAAAGTAGGAAGTCAAGAGATATTTGGAGTAATAGGCAAATTTGGCCTTGGAATAAAGGATGAAGCAGGGCAAAGGCTATCAGAGTTTTGCCAAGAGAATGCACTGGTCATAGCAAACACCCTCTTCCAACACAAGAGAGGACTCTACACATGGACATCACCATGTCAATACAGAAATCATATTGATTATATTCTTTGCAGCTGAAGATGGAGAAGCTCTACACAGTCAGCACAAACAAGACCAGGAGTTGACTGTAGCTCAGATCATGAACTCCTTATTGTCAAATTCGGACTTAAACTGAAGAAAGTAGGGAAAACGACTAGACCATTCAGGTATGACCTAAATCTCATGTTTTTACAGCAACATATTGAAGTACTTGTTTCACTGCCTTATAACTGTATATTCGTTTCTGTCTTAGCTGGTAGACTGGAACTCCTGAGACTGTCTTTATCACCTGTGTACTCATAGTGCCTATGTTAGAATTACATTTGATGACAATATGACTCTCCATGGTAGCCCTTCAAGGTAAGTATTTTTATCCCCATTTTACAGATGAGAACACTAAGGCTCAGAGAGTTTGGATATTTTCCCCAAATCTACACAGTAAATATTGGAATAAAGATTTGTTCATACTAATATCACTACCCAATGCCACCCCCCAAAAACTCAGGAATAATAAGAAGGTTTGGCTCAACTTCAGGTTAGAAATCTTTAAACTATTTTTTTTTAAAAATTGCAGTACAGTTAATTTACAATTTGTGTTAATTTAGTTTCAGATGTACAGCATACATACATACATATATAAAACAGGTTAGAAACCTTCATTCTTAGCCTGTGTTCTGTCTTTAAGTTGCAAATACCATGTTTTTCCAATTTTATTGAGAAATCATTGACACACATAACTGTGTAAGTTTAAAGTATATAGCAAGATGGTTTGATTTACATATGTTGTGAAATGATGACAATAGGTTCAGTTATCATTCATCTTCTCATATGGATATGATAAGAAAAAATAAATAAGAAAAAAGGAAAACATTTTCTCCCCATGATGAGAAATCTTAGGGTTTACTCTCTAAACAAATTTCCTATTTATTATATATCAGTGTTAGTTATAGTCATCATATTGTACATTACATCCTTAGAGCTTATTTATCTTGTAACAGAGAGTTTGTACCTTTTAACTACATTTCTCCAATACTCTCTCTTCCCACCCATCACCCCTAGTAACCACAAATCTGAATCTTTTTCTGAGTTTTTATTTTCAGATTCTACATATAAATGAGATCATACAGTATTTGTCTCTCTGTTTGACTTATTTCAGACAGAGAGCATAATGCCTTCAGCATAATGCCTTCAGGTTCTATCCATGTTGTCACAAATGTTAGGATTTTCTTGTTTGTTTTTTTTAATGGCTGAATAATTTTGCATTGTATATATGCCAGAACTTCTTTATCCATTTACCCATGGATGGACAGTTAGCTTGTTTTCATGTTGGATATTATAAATAATGCTGCAGTGAACATGGAAGTGCAGTTATCTTTTTGAGTTAGTGTTTTCATTTCCTTTGGATGTATTCCCAGAAGTGGGATTGCTGGATCATATGGTAGTTCTATTTTTTCTGTTTTAAGGATCCTCCATACTGTTTTCCACAGTGTCTGTACAAATTTAGAATCCCATCAACAGTGCACCTGGGTTCCCTTTTTTCCTTACATCCACACCAGCATTTGTTATTTATTGTCATTTTGATGGTGGCCACTCTAACAGATTTGAGGTGATATATCGTTGGAGTTTCAGTTTGCATTTTCTCTAATGACTAATGATATTGAGTATCTTTTCATGTATGTCTTGACTTTCTGTATATCTTATTTGGAGAAATATCTATTCAGGTCCTTTGCCCATTTTTATTTATTTATTTATTTTTGCCCATTTTTAGATTGGATTTTTTCTGTTGTGTTATATAAGTTCTTTTAATATTTTGGATAGTTAACCCCTTACCAGATAAATGGTTTGCAAATATTTTTTTTTCATCCCACAGGCTCTTTTCAGTTTGTCGATGGTTTCTTCTCCTGTGCAGAGCATTTTAGTTTGATATAGTCCCTTGTTTATTTTGCTTTTGTTGATTGTGACTTAGATGTCATATCCAAAAGATCATTGCGAGACCAATATGATGGAGCTTTATTCCTATGCCTACTTCTAGGAGTGTCACAGTTTCTGGTCTTACATTTAAGTCATTAATCCATTTTTAGTTAAGTGTTGTAAGAAATGAATTCAGTTTCATTCTTTCACATGTGAGTATCCAGTTATCTCAGCACCATTTATTATTATTTATTTATGTATTTATTTATCCAATTATTTTTATTAGTTGGAGGCTAATTTCTTTACAATATTGTAGTGGTTTTTGCCATACATTGACATGAATCAGCCATGGATTTACATGTGTTTCCCATCCTGAACCCCCCTCCCACCTCCCTCCCCACCCCATCCCTCTGGGTCATCCCAGTGCACCAGCCCCGAGCACTTGTCTCATGCATCCAACCTGGACTGGTGATCTCTTTCACACTTGATAATATACATGTTTCAATGCTGTTCTCTCAGATCATTCCACCCTCACCTTCTCCCATAGAGTCCAAAACTCTGTTCTATACATCTGTGTCTCTTTTTCTGTCTTGCATACAGGGTTATTGTTACCATCTTTCTAAATTCCATATATATGCGTTAGTATACTGTATTGGTGTTTTTCTTTCTGGCTTACTTCACTCTGTATAATAGGCTTCAGTTTCATCCACCTCATTAGAACTGATTCAAATGAATTCTTTTTAATGGCTGAGTAATATTTCATTGTGTATATGTACCACAGCATTCTTATCCACTTGTCTGCTGATGGGCATCTAAGTTGCTTTCATGTCCTGGCTATTATAAACAGTGCTGCGATGAACACTGCGGTACACATGTCTCTTTCAGATCTGGTTTCCTTGCTGTGTATGCCCAGGACTGGGATTGCTGGGTCATATGGCAGTTCTATTTCCAGTTTCTTAAGGAATCTCCACACTGTTCTCCACAGTGGCTGTACTAGTTTGCATTCCCACCAACAGTTTATTAAAAAGACTTGTCTTTTTTCCAGAGTATTCTTGGCCCCCTTTTCAAATATTATTTGACCATATATGCTTGGGTTTATTTCTTGGCTCTTGATTCTGTTCCACTGGTTTAGTTGTCTGTTTTTATGCCAGTACTATACTGTTTTGATGACTATAGCTTTATAGTATAGCTTGTAATCAAAAAGTGTGATGCCTCCTGCTTTGTTCTTTCTCAGTTCTTTCGCTCCTTAGGATCTTGTGTGGTTCAAAGACCACTCTTTAAGACTTATTGTTCAGGAGTGTCTCCTAAGATATCTTTACAGATCTTATTTTATCCAAGAGATATACCCTTTTAGAAACAATTTCTGCAATCCCTTTTTTCCTGTCCCTAAGCAGTTCCCTCTCTCATTTCACATAGCAGCAATTCCAAACTCTCATCACTCTCTCAATGAAATTTTCTTGCTACCTTCCCTAACACTAAAATTTTGAACAATCAAATTTAGGGCTAAGGCTCTTTTAGTCTTACCCTCTTGACTCAACCTGCTTGACTAGAAACCTGTCTCAATCATGTAATGCTAAACCCTGTACAGTAAGTTGGTGGCCCTGATACTAGCAAACTTCAGGTAGTACCATATGCCATATGGAACAGGTGGGAATTGTAAAGAGATATAAATTGTCCTAAGACAAACAGGGATCTTAGACAATGGCCACATGAAAGGCCCCAGGGACAAATGGGCTGTGTTCCAAAAATTCAATTTTAAATTGACTGTTTGGAATGCAGAACATGTTTTCCCTTAGAAACAATGCTATGAATAATTGCAACTATTCTCTCAGGGAAGTCTACAGAAGCTTGTTTAACTCATAGTGTAACAGAAATATCTGCTAAGATATTTTAGATTTGCAACAAGTGCATCCCTAAATCCTTACCACTCTGAATTATAAATTAGCTGTTTACATAGCTGCCTCCCCAACAAGACTATAAACTCTTTGAGGGCTGGAAACTGTTGAATTATTCATTTTTGTATTTTGAATGCCTGGCATATAACTGGCAATAAATGTTGGTTGCATAAATGAATGGACAAATTTAATAGGCATTTGAATAGTGTTAAAAGTGTCTTAAGGAATAAAAACAGTAACATTTAGTGGCTACCTTAATATGTGTCTGGCTCTGTGCTAGTCAGATGACCAATAAAGCAACTGCTTTGCTTAAGCTAGAGTTAGAGATGAAGAAACTGAAAGCAATTTTAATATTTGAGACATAAATAGGTGCTGGACTTGCTAAACAAAGGTTTTGGATGAAATGAATGGATATATGTAATGATTTGGAAAAAATTTCATTGAAAAATAACAAATTTATATGCAAAGGGATATGTTTCTTTTGAAAGTCTACTTTAAAAAAAAATTTTTATTTATTTGTTCATGCTGGGTCTTCAGCCGCACCACCCAGGATCTTTAGTTGTGGCATGTGGGATCTAGTTTCCTGACCAGTGACTGAACCCAGACTCCCTGCATTGGGAGCATGCATTCTTAGCCACTGGACCACTAGGGAAGTCTCACTGAGGGGCTACTTTTGAGGAGGAGATAGGTATGACCACAGCTAAAGAGAAGCAGATAGAAGATGAAGTTTGGTAACAGTCAGAAAGGAGTGGATGGAAAGAGAAGGACTGGTTTTGATTAAGCCCTGGGCTTAAGTTCATCTGGCTTACTGTTCCTCATAAAGCGATATTTGCTCTGGCCACTCTTCAAAGACTTCTTGTGAGTTATATTAAGCTATTATTACTTTCCATAGATGGAGGTTAATTGGATTGATTTCTTTCCACAACAGTAGATCAAGCACTTGTTAAAATTTGGTAGGGATGATGTCTCAGTGAGCCTAGGCTGCTATCACACAAAACCATAAACTGAAATTTAGTGGCTCAGACAATATTTACTTCTACAATTCTGGATGTTCAAAGTGTGAGAATAAGGTGCCAGCATGATCACCTGGCAAGGGCCCTCTTTTGGGTTGAAGATGTCTTATGTCCTTGTTGTAGTCTCACATGACAGAGTGAGAGAGTTCTTTGGGGTTCTTTTCATAAGGGCACTAATCCCATTCATAAGGGCTCTATCCTCATGACCTAATTATCTCCCAAAGCCCCACCTTCTAATACTATCACACTGGAGGTTAAGATTTATATATATAAATTTGAGTTGGGAACTTCTCTGGTGGTGCAGTGGATAAGAATCTGCCTGCCAATGGCAGGGGATACGGATTTGATTCCTGGTCCAGGAAGATTCCACATGCTTCAGGGCAAGGAAGCCCTGAGCCACAACTACTATGCTCCAATTATTGAAGCTCATGTGCCTAGAACCTGGGTTTCACCACAAGAGAAGACATCCCAATGAGAAGCTCCTGCACGGCAACAAACAGTAGCCCCCGCTTGCCACAACTAGAGAAGGCCCCGCACGCAGCAAAGACCCAGTGCAACCAAAAATAAAAATAAATAAAATTATAAAAAATTAAATAAATTTGGGTTGGGGAGGGGGACAGAGACAACCGATGGTTACAGGAGAGAAGGTACTAGAGCAGAGATACTAGGCAGTTAGGGAGAATGCATCCTGGGAAGGTGAGAGAGGGAATATCATCTCCAGATAGATGTTGGTTTTGGAAGGAGAAGGCAGAGGGAGGAGGGTGAAATAGGAAGAGGAAAGAAGGCAAAACTTTTTGACAATTTTGTAAAGGGCTTAACCCCTCAGAAAATCCCTTTGACTTATTGCCAGCCTGATCTTTGTTCACTGAAAGTATAACTACAACTACTTCTGCATTAATTTTATTGTCCTCAACTGCTAGACGACAATCAATAAATACTTGTTTGATTATTCCTAGTGTTTCAAATCAATCCACACTCTGGCTTTACTAAAGATCTTAGAACTGACATTGATTAAGCTGAAGTGAGAACTATCTTTAAATTTATAAGACATTTTAAGTTTTTCTCCAAGGAGAAGCAAACATTTGTCCATGCCTATTATTCACCACACACTGTACTGGGGTGTTTGCTTAGCTATCACATGTCTACTAATTCATCATTATTTTAACAATTACTGAGTAGCCATTGTATGTCGAACCCTGTGCTTGGCAATGATGATAAAGGCAGAGAGAGGAGAGGAGAAAACTGCTCTTCAAAAGGCTCTAGCATAATAGGGAGAAGATAGGGCTAAACCAAAACCTGTCACTTAGTGTGATAAATGCAGCCAAAGAGGTAAACACTTGGAAATCTTGAAAGACAGAAAAGGGGAGCTTTAATTCAAAATGGATAGGAAAAACGATAAGGAGAAGGAAACAAGTATTTGTTGTTTGTCTGAAATGAAAACTTAAGTGTCGAAAGGAGTCTAAGGAGCCATGACTAAATATGACGTGCTATCCTTCATGGCATCCCAGATCAAGAAAAGAACATTAGGGAAAAACTGAAGAAATATGAATAAAATATGGATTTTAATTAATGATAATGTATTACTATTGGTTCATTGATTGTGACAAATGTACAATACTGTTACTAACAGAGAAAATTGGATGTAGAATATAGGAGAACTGTCTGTATATCTGTGCAATAATTCTGTAAATTCAAAACTGTTTTCAAATAAAAAGTTAAGTAATTTTTAAAACCGACATTTTATATTTTTGTCAGAACCGGCAACCCTAACCGTTTTACTTCCAAATAATAATTAAACAAAATATGAAAAAAATTACCTTAAGTTGATAGTTTAAGATTTAAGTTATATATGAATTCTCCTAAATATCCGATCCAGGCACTTCTTTTAATATAAACAGTTCATTTGTTTTCTTTTCAGGCAAACCTCAAACAAGTAAATAGTTATTATACAAGCAATGTATTTCAGTGTGGAGATGCTTTGCCTCTGAGTGCCATAGCCTATCAGCATTTGCAACCAATTTCAAAAGCTAAAAAAGAACTGCCTCTTCTTTCTCTTTCATACCACTCACACATGAACCATTAATAGAATTATTCTTAATCTGATGTGAACATCTCAAGAGATTTTTAAAAATCCGTCTATGCGAAAATCAGCAAGGTTAAGGCCCTGCAAGTAATTACTTGTCTAGGGTGACCGCTAACTTGTACTGTCTGAATGGCAACAGTGCTGATTATTTTACTCTCCGTGTTGGTCCTCTGGGGAAGAACAGCCTGTGTGTTGTAGAAGAACTTGAGTCTGGAATAAAAATAGAACTGTATATTAAAACAGCTTCATTTGAAGGTGAGCTTAGAAAAGATTTATTTAAGAAAAAAGGAAGACCAGACTTTTAAAAGAGAGTGAATTTTATAAACTATTTGTCATTTTCTAGATAAGATGACCAAATACATTTTGCACAGCTTTGTTTCACAAAATTAGGAAAATAGGTTTTTTTTTTAACACCTCGTACTAATAGTATGCTAGTGCTTCCAGAGAAAATGTACCTGTCCTCAAATGGTAATACAATTTATCAGAGGTAATATGGGTTCTCTTGATATCTTAACTTTTCATTTCTACATTAAAGTGGCAAGCCTCTAAAACAAAAGTGTTTGTGTCAGAAAAGATTAACATACGTCATAAATCTTCGTTTGCAGACATGTTTAGAGCATTTACTAAGCGCAAAAAGTTATGCTGAAGAGCTCTGGTGTATCCAGAGATAATTCCTACGCTGTTTCTATTTTTAAAGACGGTTTTGTTCTTTTGTAGGGTAGGGGAGTCAGACATTAAATTAGCGTTTTGTTTTTATCTCAGTGACCTTGGTCTCCTGCAAAAACAGGTCGAAACTTACTTTAAAAAACAGGTAATACTTTCAAGGATTTGGGTTCTAAAGCAGAACCATGGGTTCTTTATCTGTTCATACAGAGGGTGAGGTCTGTTAAAGGACAGAAAAAGAAATTCGTTTTGTTGTTAAATTGGATTCCTGTGGAGAGCTCGGTGCCCTGGAAGGCTGGGCTGCTCACGTCCGTCGTTCTCCGAACACTAGGAAAAGAGCCCGCTCTGACGGGCAGGGAAGGAGGTGGGTGCAGGCACCACCGCTTCAGACGGCCTGCTCCGGCCTTGGAGGCCTCAGGGTGGCGTCGACGCGGGCCGCGGCCCCAAAAGAGCCCACGCCGCCCGAACGCCCGCTGGGCGCGCAGCCGCGTCGCTCGCCACCTCCCTTCTGAGCCGGGCGGGTGCAGGGGAGCGGCGGCAGCGCCCTTTCGGCCGTCTGGAAGCTCGGTTCCAGGAGAAAGGCCGCGAGGGCGGGGCTTGGGGCGGTGCGGAGCTTTCTCCTCACCTCGCGGTCAGCCCGGGCGAGGAGAGGCCGCGTGGGGCCAGGGCGGAGCGTCACATGGCGCGACCCAGCCGGGGCTCCGCGTTGGCGGACACCGAGGAAGCCGTGTAGTGCGGGAAGCCTACAGCCCACACTGGGGAAGGATGGGTCAACTAACGAATGTTTCACCACAGTCCACACGCCTAAGAGGGAATTTGAGAGCGCATGGGGGAGGGGCGGGGAGAGCAGGCGGCTCACCAGCAGCACGCTCTGTACAGGGAGCAGTAAAGTGGAGAGTCAGGCATGCGCAGTGAGCTCAGGGTGGGTTGGCAGCGGGGAGGGGCTGGTGTGAGCGGGTTGATGTGTTTATCCGGTTTTCTGGGTGGGCGCTCAAAGCGCACGCGTAAGGGCGAAAGGCGGCGGAGCTGGGTAGTGGAATGCGCATGCGCCGAGCAAGCCGGTAGCTCTGGGAGGGTGTGGAGGGGGCTCTTAGAGGAGAAGCAGGGGAAAAGGGAAGCGAAGGGAAAGGAAAGGGCGGGGGGAGGGGTGAGAATGTGGTCTGCGCATGCGTGCGAGCACTAGCGACGACGGCGGCGGGGGAGTCTCGGGGATGACAGTGGCTTTGCCCGTTGGGGTAACGGTCGTCGTCGCCGGCAGGGCCTGAGGCGCCGCACAGCCCGCGGGATTCATTAAGGCCGCAGCAGCCCAGGCCCTACCGAGCTAGAGTGGCGCGTGGAGTCGGGGTGAGGGCGGCGAGGCACGGGGGGAGGGGCCTGCGGCGGGGCCTTGCTGTGTGCGCTGGGCGGCGGCGGGGCCTGTCGGTGTGAGCGCTCGCCTCAGCCGCGGCCGGCCGGGCGTCGTGGGCGGTGGCGGCCGTGGTGCTTGGCGGAGGAGGCGTCCGTGTGTGTGGCGCGGAGAAGATGGCCGGGCAGTGAGGGGGCGGCGCTTGCGCCTGGTGACCTCGGAGTGAGCGACTGAGGAGCGAGGGGCGCCGCCGCGGCCCGTCCGGGCCTGCTCCCCGCCCCCTCCCGCCGCCGCCGGCCCGCGCACTTCCTCCCCGGCCCTCCCCTCTCGGGTGGGGGCCTCCCCTACCCGCTTCGCCACCTCAGGGAACAGCCGGGCTCTAACCGCCGGGGCGGAGAGCCAGGCTCAGCTCCGGGCTCCGCGTCCGATATGGAGAGAGCGGCGGCGGTTTCCGCCAGCCGCAGCAGCAACGTTCGCCGCCGCCGCGGCTCGGTGCACTAGATCCAGGAAGCCGACTCCCGCGCTGCCGTCCTTGCCGTCGCCGCTGCCTCCGCGTCAGGCGCTGTGATGGAGTAAGGGCCCCGCAACCCGTGAGAAGCGTGCCCGCCCCTCGGACCGGGCCGGGGCCTGCTGCCGCGCCCGCCCAGCTCGACCACAGGAGGTGCCTCCGCGTCCAGGGATGCAGCTCGAGCGCAGGCCACCCGCCGAGCCGCGGGGCTAGACTGAGCGCCGCCTCCGCCGCGTTCTGCGCCCCGCGGCCGTCCGGGACGAACTCGAACGCTGGTTTCTCGCTCGCTCTTTTTTTTTCCCCCCTACTCGGTCTGCAAGTCTCAGGGACGGAGGAGGGGCGCCAGGGCCCCATGTGTGGGAGGATTGCTTCAGCTCCACAAACTTGTACGGATTTTGGTTACTACTTTGGCCAGTGGTTCTGCCCCGGTTTCCTCCAAATTGTTACAAACTCGCCGTTGTTCCCTGGCTGCTTACAAAGTTGGATCCGGAATTTCTTTTCACCCGGGAGCCAACGGTGTCGAAGCGTCTGCAATGAACCCGGTGAATGCTACTGCTCTCTACATTTCCGCGAGCCGCCTAGTGCTCAACTACGACCCCGGAGACCCCAAGGCGTTTACAGAGATTAACAGGCTCCTGCCTTACTTCCGACAGTCCCTCTCGTGCTGCGTTTGCGGTGAGACGCTTTTTATTGTTCCCTTTTCAATGCTGGTTTAAAAAAAAACAAAACTCTGGGCGATGGTAACAGGAACGGTTTGACGGCCGGGTACTTTATTAAGCTTTTGTTATTTGTGCGGCAGTGCAAGGTCTTTAGTTTTGAGACTCGCCAGAGGACTTTTGCCCGGCATTTGAGACAGAACCTTGTAAACCGCCCTGTACGGCGGCCTCAATGTTCAAAACTGTTTAATTCGCCTTAAGTCAGTTCTGTACCATTTCTGGTGGTGGGTTTTTGTTGTTTTTTTTTTTTTTTGGAAAGGGGGGAAATCATGCATGCTGCTGCCTTTAAAAAAACTTTTTTTTTTTTTGTGTGTGTGTGTGACGCTTTCGATAATAGAACTGACAAAACACCTACCTTGGTTAAACGTGGTTTAAACATGTACATGTGGCGTGTTTGCATTTCTCCAAACCTGTTAGGTGTGGGAGATGGTATAGCGGGTGAACTCGGTGCGGAACTTTCCCCCCAGGTTTTTCTAATGGCTTGACATCTTGATGGTAAACGATGATCCAGGGCATACTGATGGTACTAAGTGCTTTTTAGCTGGTGGGGTTTTTTACAGGATTACGTTTTCTTTGGCTTTACTATGTCGTGGCTTGGTAGAAAGTGATTTTAGGTGTTTTTGTTCGAGAAGTATTAGTTCTTGCTGGGAAAGATATTTTCCAAGTTATCTCTGAGAGATGAAGTTGTCTAACATTCGTGTTTCAAAAATGGTAATAACTTGTGATTATTATCGAAGTGATTGAAATTTATTTTTCAAAAACACACCTAGACTGAAAACTTGAAAGGAAACGGCAACCGGCAAAACCAAAACAGTAATACTCAACATTCTTATTTCTCCAAAACTTCTGAGGTTTTGTTGATCCACTTGTTTAGTCAGAATTTGAGAAATTCAGTCGTTTCAGGCTTTCACTTAAAAGAGAAATTTTGCGACTGTAGTGTCTGAAGGGAGAAATAGTATTTATCTAAGAATCAGCATTTTCTGTATAACTCTGGGGCAGAGCACTGAGGAGGGTGCAGAAAAGGTGAAGAGGTTTTGTTTTGTTTTTTTTTTTTTTTTGCACGTCAGGTACTTAATTTAATCTCAGACATTTAAGTAACAGTGTTCGAATGTGATTAAGTGCTACGCTGACTGGTAACGGAGACTTAACCTTAGAGAAGCAGTTGCCCTGGGTAAATCAGTTAACTGCCTCCGGACCTCAGTTTCTTAACGTGTAAAATGAGAGCTTTGGGCTAGAGTCACAGTTTTCTTTCTGCTCATATTTTACAAATACAAGAATTTGCTTGATTTCAGCGTTCTATCCCACCTCATTCTCCCTCTCTTTTTTGTATGGAGTGCTTTTTTTTTTTTTTTTTTTTTAAATGCCTTCACAGCTTTTGATAGTTCGTGGAATGAGGAGATGGGGCTGCTGTAACAACTTTTTACACAAACTTTTCTGGGGGTGGGGATTGCTACTGTGGTAATGTAGAGAGCATAAGCCAGCCCATTCTGGCCTGCTAGAACTGCAATAAAGAGTGATGTCATAATCCAGGTAACGCTTGAGTATCTGGTAGGTCTCCTTTTTACAAGATAGAGGGAACTTAGCTCTCTAAGAGGGAAATGGTAGTTTTGAATAGTGAAGGTGCTTGCTTCTTATCAGTAGCTTCAGGACAGTTGTGGTCTAAGTGAACATTTTCTAGAGTCTAACCTGGATTTTAAAAAATGTTATTAAAGCTACACTAGAACCTTTTTTTAAAAACCAGTTTGACAACTCAAAAAGGAATTTTTCTGACATTGAGGCTTGGTAATTATTCCTTTTTCTTCAAACGTCTTTTTACCATCATTCTATGGAAGAGATTTGTGGGTTCTACTTTGCCTTTATAATTAAGTAGCTGGCATAAAATTTCAGCATTATAGGTGTAGATTCAGTTTTTTTCCCCTTATCTCTTTGGATATAAGCCTGTGGTTATCAAGAGATGGGGAAAAAAATCTGTTATTTGAATTTAGATCCAACATTTTTCATCTTTGTACCAGATTCTATCCTAGACCCTTTCTTCTTAGCTGAAACATAGTTAATTCAATTAACAGGGCATGTGCAATCTTACTTAATAAGTATAAACAGATATGTTAAAACTAAGTTTAATTCTCTTGGTGCTTTAAATAGGAAGTTTGTTTCAATAGGTCCTTCAGTGTCTGACCCAGTCCTACCTTTTCAGCTTTGTATTCAACTGCCCTTAGATATAATTTCAGTCAGGTTAATATTTTTGTCTTTTCAAACATACATAGCTTGTGACTTCCTCCTCTTTTCCCCACCTTTGCACTCTGAAGTTCCTTCTACCTAAAATATGTTCTGTATGGTCTAACTCCCTCCTCAGTGAATACTTTCTTCTAATCATAGGCACTTTTAACTCTTGTAGTGCAGTTTTTATATAAAATTATTCTTAGGGTAAATACTAAGTTTTTGTACATTTTTGTGTTCCTTCTGCCTCATTCTTTCCTATCCAGTGACTTGCATGCAGGTATTTATGACAGACTTAGAGGAAGAAAATGAGAGGAGGTGGGGAGGTAAAAAAGGTCCATGAACTTTGCAGTTAGGATGGTACAAATCCTAACTTTGCTACTTGCTGTCTAGGCAAGTTATTTTAACTTTTCATCTAAATTTCCTCTATGTACAGAAGGGGATAGTTATGCCTTCTTTAAGTTTTGTTTCTCCAAATCTGTGTTTTATGTGAGTTTATTTTTAAGGGGGAAAAGCCTTTTGAGGGGGAAAAGCCTTTTGAACCCGTGAGGACAAGTGTGTGGATCTGCTGTCTGGCTTAGTATCCTACTCTTGCAGAGAGGTAGAGAAAGATACGGAAGTGAGAGATTGAACTGTCAGTTCAAATATTGTGAGTGAGTGAAAGTTGCTCAGTTGTGTCCTACTCTTTGCAACCCCATGGGCTATACAGTCCATGGAATTCTCCAGGCCAGAATACTTGAGTGGGTAGCCTTTCCCTTCTCCAGGGGATCTTCCCAACCCAGGGATCAAACCCAGGTCTCTGGCATTGCAGGTGGGTTTTTTTAACCAGCTGAGCCACAAGGGAAGCCCTTGTGAATATCGTGAAACCTTGAGTATTCACTGGAACTACAAGTTTTGTTCTTTGAAATGTTAATAAGCTGATTATCACTGCTTCTTTTTCAGTTGCTTTGTATGTTTAAACTTTATGAAGCTTCTGGTGAATGGGATAGCAATGCTCCAGAGAGTTATTGTTGTTTCTAGGCCACAGAAACAGTGACCAGACAGTATTACTGCAGGTACTAATTTTGTGTCAGTTTTTTCCCCTTGTTATAAATGTTGAGCCTTATTATTTTGTCATTTATCTTGAAGTATGTAGAATTTACTTTTGATAGCAGGAGACTTCTTAAGTTCTAAGGATTTTAAGTTTTTTGTTAAGCTTTTAAGTCCTCAAATGGTGTAATAAGTTTGATATGTTAGAATCAAATACTGTTAGAACTGGAAGGACAAGATAAGTGGAAAAATATTACTCTCTGACATATTTGGTGTCCTGTAAATTAATCATGATCACATCTCTACTCAGGGACATGAATATTTCCCTGATGTTTTAAATTCTAGAATCGAAATGGTTTTGGCTTTTACTGAATAGTTGTGAAACTTTTGGATATCCAGTTTCTCATTTATAAAATAGAAAGGGACTGGAGAACAGTACCACTGACTTAGGCTGTCCAACTTTTTGTTTTGAATGTTACGGTCTTAAAAACCAATCCCTATCTTTTCTTTCTATTGTTACTCTCGTATTGCATTACAAGGTAGTTGGTTCCCTGAGGGCGAGAATCTTGCTGGTCTTGGTCACCTCTGTAGCCCTGCACCTTACAGTTACTGGCTCAACGAGTATTGTTGAATGGATGAAATTACCGTTAAATAGAACAAGGTTCAAAGTAGGAAGAATGTGCTCTCAGAATAAAGTGTATGCCTTAAAATTAAATAGATTTAACTTTATGAACGACAACTTTCATTTTCTTTATTTGTCTCACTTTGGCATTGTTTGTAGGACCACATTGGAATTAGTGCAGGAGATGATCTCAAGAATCTCTTTCAGTTATGAAATTCTGATTCTTGAAGCAGAAATACTTTGTCTTTTGACTGAGTAAACAATTCATAAATAGCAGGAATCTTCTAAAATGAAGTTTGAACATGTAGCATGGAGTGAGTTATTTTAAACTATCTTTTAGACAGTGGCTGAATTAAAAGCCATTTGTATAATGTAAGCCTTACACTAATTTTTAAAATTTTAATTAATTTACTTGGCTGTGCAGAGTCTTAGTTGCAGCCCGTGGGATCTTCCATCTTCGTTGAGACATGGAGATCTTTAGTTGTGGCCTGTGGGATCTAGTTCCCTGACAAGGGATCGAACCTGGGCCTCCTGCATTGGGAGCATGATTGACCACTGGACTGCCAGGGAAGTCCTTATACTAATGTTTTATATTTATATTTGTTTCAACTCTGAGTTCATTTGATAGTATATTTTTCTTGTACCTAAAATCACTGAAGTAAAATATTTTTTATTGTAAGCACATAATATAAATATAAAACTTAGCCACCTTAACCTTTTTATTAAAAGTTAATTTTTGGCTGTGTTGAATCTTTGTTGCTTCTCGTGACTTTATTTGTTGTGAGTAGGGGCAAGTCTTCATTGCGATATGCGGGCTTCTCATTGAGGTGTCTTCTCTTGTGGAGAATGGGCTATAGGTGAGTGGACTTCAGTAGTTGTGGCGTGTGGGCTTAGTTGCTCCAAGACACATGGAATCTTCTCAGACTGGGGATCAAACTTGTGTCCTCTGCACTGCAGGTGGTTTCTTAATCACTGGACCACCAGGGAAGACTGTTAACAATTTTTAAATGTATGGTTCAGTAGTGTTGAATATGTTTATATTGTTGTGGAACAGGTTTCCACAACCTTTTTGGTCTTGCAAATCTGTGCCTAACAAGCAGCCACCATTTTCTTTCTTCCCCCCAACCCCTTGTAACCACCACTGTACTTTCTGTCTTTCTGAATTTGACTGCTGTCACTGATTGCTCATATAGTTAGAATTATATAGTCTTATATTTCTCTTTATTTTGACTGGCTTATTTCAGTTAGCATAACGTCTTCAAGGTTCAAGCATCAGATTTCTTTCCAGCTTTTGGCTACAGCACATGTGGGATGGTAGTTCTCCCACCAGCGATCAGACCCACACCCCTTGCATTGGAAGCACAGAATCTTTACTATTGCGCAGCCAGGGAAGTCCCAGGATTTCGTTGCTTTTTAAGGCTGAATTATAATTCTCTTGTATGTATAGCACATGTTTACTTTATTCATTCACCCACTGTTGAATGTTTGAGTTGGTTCTACCTCTTGACTGTTGTGAATAGTATTAAGAACATGGGTGTGTAAACAACTCTTTGAGACACTGCTTTCAATTCTTTTTGGTGTGTATATACCTAGAAGTAGGATTGCTGAATTGTGTGGTATTTCTGTTTTTATTTTTTGAGGAACTCCATACGGTTATCCAAAATGGTTGTACTGTTTTACAATTCTACTGGTAAAACAGGGTTTCCAGTAAGTTTCTCCATGTCTTTGCCAACACTTGTATTTCCTGTTTTGTTGTTGATTTTTTTTTTTCCTCTTTAATGGTAGCCATCCTGATGGGTGTGAGATGATCTCTTACTGTCATTTGTATTTCTCTGGAGATTGGTGATTTTTGCACATACTTACTGGCAGTTGTATTTCTTTAGAGAATCACTGTTTTTTTTTAATCTTGAAAATCTTTTATTTTGCTTATAAAATCTTTATTAATCAGTTGTGATGTTCTCAGTGCTGGAATAAAAGATGAATTAAGACACATAGCCCCAACCATATGTTACTCAGTGATATGGGGAAGACAGATAAGTAAACCAGCAATTATTGTGTGTTAGAGGCACTTAGACCAAGTCTCAAGCATTATACTAGAATACTCATATGTTAACTTTGTACACATGGAAAAACCTCAGAAATTAATAGAGTGGTCCCCCGCCCCCAACTTGTTTTTGAATAGCTGTTTGGGTCAAAATTTGGGCAACCCTGATTGGGGTTAAAGCAGAATTTGGTTTACCAGTTTTTTCTTAGAACTTAAGTTTGCCTCTTTGATCTGGGAAGAATTCTTTGCTCAGTCACCCATGTAACTCTTTGCAACTTTTTCAATTGTAGTCTGCCAGGCTCCTTTCTCCATGGGATTTTTCAGGCAAGAATACTGAAGCGGGTTGCAATTTCCTCCTTCCAAGGGATCTTCCTCACCCAGGGATTGAACCCACGTCTCCTGCACTGCAGGCAGATTCTTTAGCACTGAGCCATCGGGGAAGCCAAAGGGAGAAAAATTATTTAGTGTTATGTTTTGGCAGATGCTCTTATTTTAGATATATTTAACTGTTGGTTTCTTCTCCTAAGGAAAAAATCTCCTTTTTACAGTTTACCATTTTAGTATTCTAAAATTATTTCTAAAATGTTAGTTCCTACTTGGTTATGTTTGAAAAGTCAAAGTCTCTCAGTTGTGTCCAACTCTTTGCGACCTCATGGACTGTAACCTGCCAGGCTCCTCTGTCCATGGAATTCTCCAGGCAAGAATACTGGAGTGGGTTGCCATTCCCTTCTCCAGGGTATCTTCCTGACCCAGGGATCGAACCCAGGTCTCCTGCATTGTGGGCGGATTATGTTTATGTACAGTGAACTTGCCTTAGGGAAAGAATGCAATATGCATTGTTGTGGATGCTGAGTGAGAATAACTTTGATCCACAGTCCTTTGTCATATGATAAAACCTACTGAAAATGTAGTAATGGTTCAGGGCAGAAACAGTGTGGTGGCTCAGATAGTAAAGCGTCTGCCTGGAATGCGGGAGACCCCGGTTCGACCCCTGGGTTGGGAAGATCCCCTGAAGAAGGAAATGGCAGCCCACTCCAGTACTCTTGCCTGGAAAATCCCATGGATGGAGGAGCCTGGTAGGCCGCAGTCCATGGGGTCGCTAAGAGTCGGACACAACTGAGTGACTTCTCTTTCACTTTTCACTTTCATGCATTGGAGAAGGAAATGGCAACCCACTCCAGTGTTCTTGCCTGGAGAATCCCAGGGACGGGGGAGCCCGGTGGGCTTCCGTCTATGGGGTCGCACAGAGTCAGACGCGACTGAAGCGACTTAGCAGCAGCAAGGGTTTCCCAGGTGGCTCAGTGGTAAAGAACCCACCTGCCAAGCAGGAGATGCAGGTTTCATCCCTAGGCCAAGAAGATCCCCTGGAGAAAAGTGAAAGTGTTAGTTGCTCAGTTGTGTCCGACTCTGCAATTCATGGACTGTAGCCTGCCAGGCTTCTCTGTCCATGAAATTCTCCAGGCAAGTTATACTGGAGTGGGTAGCCATTCCCTTCTTCAGGGAAGATCCCTGGGTCAGGAAGGTAGCTGGAGAAGGAAATGGCAACCCACTTCATTATTCTTGCTTGGGAAATACCATGGACAGAGGAGCCTGGCGGGCTACAGTCCTTGGGGTCTCAAAAGAGTTGGGGACATGACTTAGTGACTGAACAGCAGCAGCAGCAGCAGTGGGATCTAGGAAGTTTGGGGCTTGAGCTGGGCTAAGAGGAATGGTGAAAAGTGAACATTTTCAACAAGACTTAAGAGAGAGAACATTTGGCTTGTTTAGGATGCAGAAAATCAGGTTTATGAAGATGAGTCCTTGTAGGAGAGTCCATCTGTGACCCGTAGTAGTAACTCAGGGGCCTTTTGTGGGAGGGAACCTTGATGTCAGGCTGAAGAGTTTGACGTTTACCATATGACTTGTTCTTTTTCACAGTGTTCTATAGGTCACCAAATCAAAGCCACTGAAAGAGATTGTTAAAATACAGATTCCTGGTTATCAGACTGAATTGAATTGAAATCTTTGTGGGCAGGGCCTTGTAATCTGCATTTTCCCCCCCCCCCCCCCCCACCAATATGGGGAGCAGAATCTGGAAATCCCTATTACCTTTGAGAAATATTTTTTAAAGTAGGAGAGTGATGTGATCGAAACTTTATTTTAGAAAAGATTAGTTTGGGGATGGAATTTAGGATTGATTATTGGAGTAAGGTGAAATTCAGTTAGGAAGTATAATATGTATCCTTGCTGTAGAGGCCTGAATAGTGATGGGAGTGAAGAGGCAACACCCTAAGATAATGCAGAGGGAAAATTTTGTCCTCTTTATTATTCAGTTCAGTTCAGTCACTTAGTCGTGTCCAACTCTTTGCAACCCTGTGAACCGCAGCACGCCAGGCCTCCTTGTCCATCACCAACTCCCAAAGTCCACCCAAACCCATGTCCATCGAGTCGATGATGCCATCCAACCATCTCATCCTCTGTCGTCCCCTTCTCCTCCTGCCCTCAATCTTTCCCAGCATCAGGGTCTTTTCCAGTGAGTCAGCTCTTCACATCAGGTGGCCAAAGTATTGGAGTTTCAGCTTCAGCATCAGTCCTTCCAGTGAACACCCATGACTGATCTCCTTTAAGATGGACTGGTTGGATCTCCTTGCAGTCCAAGGGACTCTCAGGAGTCTTCTCCAACACCACAATTCAAAAGCATCAGTTCTTCTGCACTGTGCTTTCTTTATAGTCCAACTCTCACATGCATACATGACCACTGGAAAAACCATAGCCTTGACTAGATGGACCTTTGTTGGCAAAGTAATGTCTTTATGGTTATAACATTTTAATTCTTTGATATATACTGTAGTATACTTTGTTTTTGGCTAGGCATATTTCACTGTGAATGGGTTAAATGAAATATTTCCTCCCGTTAAATTTATAAAAGTACTAAATTTTACAGATAAAAACTGGCTTGTCAGGTACTTGGGAGAGGTTTCAGTTAAGATATGAGTTAGTGGAGAAGGAAATGGCAATCCACTCCAGTACTTTTGCCTGGGGAATCCCTTGGACAGAGGAGCCTGGTGGGCTACAGTCCATGGGGTCGCAGTCGGATACGACTGAGCAACTGACACACACACAAAATTGAGGAGATACTTGATGGTGCAATACACTTTATCTACTCTCCCATCTCCTGCAGGAAGCAGCACCTGGGAGGCAGGATGGCTCCCCCCGACCCCCCCAAATCCCTTCTGGAAGTCTTGGGGCCTTAGTGCCTGCAACAGCTGGCCTTGGGCAAATAAAAGACTAAGTTGTTTACTGGCAAAAAACAAAAAGATAGGAATTAGGACCAAGTGGGCCTGGGGAGAATGAAGAGAAGGATGAAACAGTAATGATTTGATGATGCCTGGGAGTTGGGACTAGTGAGGAAATATTATTTTATATATTATTATTTTATTATATTTTTATTGGAAATGTGTTCAAGAAAGGCTAAAATTAAAACAATTTAGTTTTGTGCCCTTTCTTGGACCTTGATTTTAAAATGATCTTATATATTTTTTGGTATAGTAAAACAATATAGCTTTTGACTCCTGGGGTTGTGGTCTTCATTCCCTCAAATTAATTTGAACATTCAGTCCTTTTTTTATGAAAACTCCTGGTTTTCATTGCATTGATAGCCATCATTAATTGGTTAATGCTTTATTGTATTATCTTCTCTTGGAGTCCACCTGGCTATTTTAATGTATGGTTTGATTTATTTTTGTGAGTTCTGATTAAATTTTATCTTTTATTTTAAAGGATAGTGTTTCAGAATCCTTATTCTAATTTGTATTTTTCTCTTGTGTCCATCACCTTTGAGTTTTCTTCTTATCCATTTAGTTTATGTTATTGTCTTTTCTCTTTTAAAGTTTACTTTTTGTTGTTTTCATGTCAGGAAATTAATTCAGATAATTTTTTTTCACTTTAATTACTGTATGCATGGCCATTTTCATTCCCTGTCCTGATTCCATAATATTTTAGCAGAATTTTTCTTGTTCATTGCCTTTCTGCTCAGAAACATCTGGCTTCGTCAAGCTATTTTTATCTAGTCTTATAGCCTGTGTATTTTGTGTATGTTGACTTTACTTTGTTTATTAATTAGCATTTGCCCTTTAAAAAATAATTATGTTTCTGGCTGAGTTTGTTCTTCATTGCTGCAAGGGCTGTTTTCTAGTTGCAGCAAGCAGGGGCTACTCTTAATTGCAGTGTATGGGCTTCTCATACCCATGGCTTCTCTTGGGTTGTAGAGTGTGAACTCAGTAGTTTTGGCATGTGGGCTTATCCCACTGTGTGTGGGATCTTAGTTCTCCAGCCAGGGATCGAACCCATGTTCCTTGCTTTGGAAGGCAAATTCTTAACTAACCCCTGGACCACCAGATAAGACCACCTTGAAGTTTAAATCTCTCTCTCCTTTTCTCCCAGATGGCACAGTGGTAAAGAATCTGCCTGCCAATGCAGTAGATGTGGGTTCGATCCTGGGTCAGCAAGGTCCCTGCCATAGGAAATGCAACCCACTCCAGTATTCTTGCCTGGAAAATTCCATAGACAGAGGAGCCTGGCAGCTACAGTCCATGGGGTTGCAAAGAGTCAGACGTGATTGAGCTACAGAGCACGGCATACACTCCTGTTGTGAAACTTGTGACTCTGTCCATATATAACATGGGATTATAAAATTAGAAGGGAGCATTCCAATTCAGGTATCCTTGTGATGAATTTCTGAATCCCCTCCACAGTTAATTAGTTGGTTGTCCAGCTTGTGAGTCAGCTTTTTCAAGATATGACATAAGATAAGACTGGCATATTCTTTAAATCAGAATCTCTTGAGTATCTCAGGGATGCTTTAATGATGTCATTGAGCTTGCTAGTTCAAGTTTTACATAGATTTTACATGGAAGGTTTTTCTTCCTAATGTGAATTTATAAAGCTTTAGATAGAAAGGAAGATAAATTTTAAAGCCATTTTCTTCACATCAAGTAATCCCTTCTGTAATACTCTTGAAAATTCATCCAAGCCTTTTCCTGAATACCTCTGGGGTAGGGAGATAAATTTTACTCTGCAAAATAGCCTTGTTTTGAATCATAGAATTCTAATGTTGGGATCTTGAATTATTTTGTGAAACCATATCTGGATAAGGATCAGTGTTGCTTTATCTCGTTTGGCATTTGGGATAGTTATTATGTTTATGGTCAATTAAAGCATTTTCATAAGTTGGTTGATGGTGGTGTTTAAATCTTTTCTGTCATTACTGATTTTCTGTTTTGTAAATTTTTGAGAGATGTTGTTATCTCTAGCTGTGATTATGGACTTAGCAGTTTCTCTTTGGAGTTGTCTGTCACTTCTTGCTTCTTGTATTTTGAAGTTCTGCTTTTTAGGTGCATAAAGCAATTCTGAACGTATGGAATATAGTTAAGATATATAATGTCTTAGTTATATAACATAGATGATCAACATCAAATTGATATATAATATTCTGGTCTAATCCTGTCATCTATCATTTCTAGTTATGTTGCTGTTTGATTTTTCTACTCTGCATGGGTCATATTTTTTTGGCCTTTTTTGCATACCTACTTAATTTTTAAAAAAATGTATTTTTGGCCATGCCGTGGATGCAGGATGTGGGATCTTAGTTTCCCTATCAGAGATTGAACCTTGTGCCCCTTTCGATGGAAGTGTGGATGGAATCTTAACTACAGGACTACCAGGCAAGTCCGTACCTGGTTAATTTTGATTGGGTGCTAGATACTGTGAATTGTACCTTGTTGGTAAAACTTTACCTTGTGGGTGGGTGTTTTTCTACTGTTCTTGAGCTTTGTTCTTGAGAATGAGGTTAAGTTACTCAGTAGATAGTTTGATCCTTGATCCTTTTGAAACTTTTTTTTTTTTTTTTAAGGGATAACCAAAGCAGCCTTTGGGGCTGATTTTCTGCCCTACTGAGGCAAGAGCCTTTTAGCTACTCTGCTGCCTCGTGAATTATGTGGTTTCTCACACTAGGTGGTGGGAATAAGAATTGTTCTGCTGCTTTGGAGTTACAGGTATTGTTCTTTTTGCTCCTTTCTGGAGTTTTTCTATCCATCCTGGGGTGATTTCCTCATACACATGTGCTAATCATTTATTACTCAGCTGAAGATTTGAAAAGGACCATGTATGAGTACGTCTTCTTTCACTGTGCAGCTCTCTCATCTCTGGTGTACTCTGCCCTGAGAAGTGGAGCTGCCTTAGCGTCCCAGTTCTGTCTTCTCAGCTCAGGGAGACCCCTGTGCCTTGTCTTGGTCCTCTCTCCTTGTACTGTGGCTTGAACATTATTTCCAGACAGTAAGCTGGGACAGCTTGTTTGTTACTCCATCCAGGGATCTGGGGAATCCATTGGACGATATATGTGAAAACCATTGTTTTATCCAGTTTTTGTTTCAGTTGGAAGAGTAAGTCTGATATTCCACTTTGTCTGGAAGCAGAATCAGATTATATTTTGAACCTATGTTGTCCCATACAGCAGCCATTAGCTGCTGTGACAATTTTAAATACAGTTCTTTAGTTATACTTAGCTATATTTTAGGTGCTCGGTAGCCACATGTAGGTAACAACTACCTTATTGCGCATGTAAAATATTTCCATCATTATGCATAAAACAGTTCTACTGGGACTTCCTTGGTGGTCCAGTGGTTAAGACACTGCACTTCCACTTGCAGGGACCACAGGTTCTCTGGTTGGGGAACTAAGATGCTGCATACTATTGGTGGCCAAGAAATAGAAGGGAAAAAAAAAACCTTAAAATAATAAAAAAGTTCTACTGGACAGTGCTATATAACACAACTAAAGAACTTAGGGTTATTCCTGAAAGCTGTGGGAGCATTGAAAGATACCTTCAATGTTTTCATCTCAAGTTTTGATTTTAAAGCATTGAGTCCTTAAAACATTATGAATAGATCACTGGCGCTCACCACTATAGACTTAAAAAACAACTTTCCTAAATCAGTGTTAGCGAACTGGGTTCAAGAACGTGTTTCCCAGTATTCATGTAGTTAAGTAAAGTAAAATGAACTGAAGTGAAAGTTGCTCAGTTGTGTTTGACTCTTTGCAATCCCATGGCCTATATAGTCCATGGAATTCTCCAGGCCAAAATGCTGGAGTGGCTAGCTGATCCCTTCTCCAGGGGATCTTCCCAACCCAGGGATTGAACCTAGGTCTCCTGATTGGCAGGCTGATTCTTTACCACTGAGCCACCTGGGAAGACCTCATGTAGTAAAAGGTTTCCATTATTTAAGAAAAGGGAAAATAACTGTTTTTCTTCTCTTAAAATGAGGCAGTTTGAGATGTCAAATGAATACTGGACCAAATTGTGTGCCATACTAGTGCCAAATCCTGTCTGTTGTGAGGGTTTTAAATTGTTCTACTACTTCAGTTCAGTCACTCAGTCGTGTCTGACTCTTTGCGACCCCATGGACTGCAGCACGCCAGGCCTCCCTGTCCATCACCAACTCCTGGAGTTTACTCAGACTCATGTCCATTGAGTTGGTGATGCCATCCAGCCATCCTCATCCTCTGTCATCCCCTTCTCCTCCTTCCATCAATTTTCCCCAGCATCAGTCTTTTCCAGTGAGTCAGTTCTTTGCATCAGGTGGCCAAAGTGTTGGAATTTCAGCTTCAGTGTCAGTCCTTTCAATGAATATTCAGGACTGATTTCCTTTAGGATGGATTGGTTGGATCTCCTTGCTGTCCAAGTTACTCTCAAGCGTCTTCTCCAGTATCACTGTTCAAAAGCATCAATTCTTTGGTGCTCAGCTTTCTTTTTAGTCCAACTCTCACACCCATACATGACCACTGGAAAAACCATAGCTTTGACTAGATGGCCCTTTGTTGGCAAAGTAATGTCTCTGCTTTTTAATATGCTGTCTAGGTTGGTCATAACTTTTCTTCCAAGGAGCAAGTGCCTTTTAGTTTTACTGCTGCAGTCAACATCTGCAGTGATTTTGGAGCCCAAGAAAATAAAGTCTGTCACCGTTTCCACTGTTACCCCGTTTGCCATGAAGGGATGGGACCAGATGCCATGATCTTAGTTTTCTGAATGTTGAGTTTTAAGCCAACTTTTTCACTCTCCTTTTTCACTTTCATCAAGAGGCTCTTTAGTTCTTCACTTTCTGCCATAAGGGTGGTGTCATCTGCATATCTGAGGTTACTGATATTTCTCCTAGCAATCTTGATTCCAGCTTGTGCTTCATCCAGCCCAGCCTTTCTCATGATGTATTTTGCATATAAGTTAAATAAGCAGGATGACAATATACAGCTTTGACACACTCTTTTTCCCTATTTGGAACCAGTCTGTTCCATGTCCAGTTCTAACTTTCGCTTCCTGACCTGCATACAGATTTCTCAAGAGGCAGGTCAAGTGGTCTGGTATTCCCATCTCTTTAAGAATTTTCCAGAGTTTGTTGTGTTCCACACAATTAAAGGCTTTGGCATAGTCAATAAAGCAGAAGTAGATATTTTTCTGGAACTCTCACTTTTTTGATGATCCAGCGGATGTTGGATGTTCCACTACTTAGTCATGTGTTAATGTTTTATTATTTCTTAGTAATATTGTTTTAGTTTTTTAAGTTCTTTGTATATCCACTCAATGGACCATTGGTTAGGGACAAGAAACATTAAGAAAATTAAGTTGTTATTGAAATACTAGGTAACAAGGAACACAAAAACACTGACGATTTTAAGTATCTGGCTCATGATTATTTATTTTTTATTATCTGTGTTCTGTTAATATCCTGTATATTAACGGAGTATAGGTAATTATCCAAGAAGAAATATTAGCCATTTATAAGATAAATGATGTCTGGCATTCTTTTAATTTCTTACTAGAATGTGAAATGAGGCATGACTTGAGTTTATGACTGTGCTGTGGTTTATATATCATCCATTTAATAATTTATGGTGGGTGTTTGGTCTTTTAGTTTATAATGGTAGTTGACTGGTGAAGCCTGCTTACCTTGTATCAACTACTGACATAACCAAGAGTATCAGGAAATATTTTTCATAGTTTTACATTGACTAAAGACATAAAAGTTAAAGAAGCTCTGAAGTTTAATTATTCAGATGTTCAGTAGACAGGTTGGCTTGAGTAACATTCATACTTTTAAAATTGCAGTATTTAACAGTTGATTTGCATTTTTCATTATTCAGCAGACTAGTTGTAATCCTTTCTCCAAAACTGGAAACTCAGATTTTGTGTCTTTTTTTTACCACCCTCCCCCCACCGCCGCTCCCCTGGTGTACGTGATTATGTCACTGGTCTCTCAATAAAGTAGTGCTTAGTTATTTAAAGTGATGTAATGAACTTTAATTAGTTGATCAAGCAGTCAAAATACATCTCTCTGTGTCACCATTTTTAGTGATCAATGCATATCTATCTTCATACTCCCTGATTTTAAAATGCACCTTTTTCTATCATACTGTGAAATTATGGATGTTTGTGCTAGATATTTTACAGAAAAGTTTTCAGCTCTGTGAAATCTAGATGATCAGGGGCTAATGGTGGTTTGGGACATAGCTGCTTGAATACTTAATTAAAGAACTAATTTCCTTGAAATTTTAATTTGTTTGGATTTGTTGACTTTTTGAGGCATGGATTTGCTTTTTTTTTAAATTTGCTTTTTAGTTTACTACTAAAATAAATTTATGCAAAACTTTAAAGGAACATGTTTTAAGCACTGCTTAATCAACAATTTAAAGAAGAAAAACAGACCTGGATTAGCAAGCTCTGCCAAGAGGAAAATGGAGCTGTCTTTTTAAGAGGGTTCTCTAATCTCACTCATTTCTCTTTGATTTGTGCTTATGATTCTTCATAGTAGCACTCATACTCATGAATTTTGCCTAATGAAAAGATTTGTAAGAGGTTTAGACTTCAAAATATGTTTGAAAAAGGTATATTGGGCACAGGTTTTATAAGACTAGTAACAAGTTTTAGAAAGAACAGTTTAAATTGTCTGAAAGTTAATTCATCTATGCCCATTTGCTAAGTGATACATAGGATCTTTTTATGGTATTGTAATTTTTGTTCTTAGCTGAATCCAGATTATTATTCCAATGTGTTTATGTATCTAGGAGATCTCTTAATATTGTTTCAAAATGTACTTTATGTCTTTAATTTTGGGGTGTAATTTTGGTGCTGTAATTCAGTGATGTAGAAAGGTCCAAGTATTCTTTATTAAATGCACAGTCCTTGGCACAGAGCTGGGTCTTAGAAGTTACTGCTTAAGTGATTAAGGAAAGAGGACTGTTTTCTTAATTGAAGATGATAGCCTAAGCAATTAATTCTTCATTTGGAAGAGGTGAAGAATGGGGATACTTAGATCAGTAGGTTGAATTATGCAAAGATTATTAACCTTTGATTGATTATGCAAAGGTTATTGAGATCAGTAGGAGAAGTATATTTTCCCAGTCTTTTTTTTTTTTCCTCTTCAGCTAAGACAGTAAAAGCGATTATTTATTTTATACAAGTTACATTTAGCCACAACTGAGTACAGAACTAGTCCAGAATGTCAGAGGTCCAGGGCAAAGGACCCAAAGGGACTGCTTTGTTACAAGCAAGGTGGGTCTCTGAAAGGTGGTCTAGGTGATCAGAATGGCCATAGTGTTCCGGATACATTGAGACAAGTTCTAGACAGTAGGCATGCAGTCCAACACTTTATAGGAGTGTCCTTGGCCCAGGTTTCCCTTGTTTCTGTTTCTGGCTTCTGCGGTGTACAAGTTCACTTGGCCTCTGCCTTGTCTTTCTTTTGCGCTTTAGCCTACACATTTCTTCTTCCTCCACTTAACTTGCACGGTGTGGAGGTTTCTCAGGATGGTGCTAATAAGGCTGAGAACTCTCCCAGTCTTTATATGTGCCTTGATACTGCTGTTGGAGATTGAATCTAGGCTGAATGAATATAACTCAAAGCAGCATAGTTATTCTCACACCACAGGAAGAATAGGGTGTATGTATATACTGGGGTCCATTAGCATCAATTTAATGCTACTACTAGCTTCTTTTATAGATGAATTATAATACTTTCAAAAGTGACATTGCTTACAAAAACCAGCTCATCCTAATGATGAATTTAATATGTACATATTTACTTATTTTATATACTTAATGTTATGTACATAAAACATTTAATATATATACACATAGTCTTTAGTTAAGATTTCTCATGCTGTAAATTCATAGACTGATGTGTAGTCTGTTTTTGTTGTTGTTGGGCTGTCTTCACAGAGGAGATAATACAGTGCTTTATCATGTATGTTCACTTAAAACATTTAATATTAACTTTAAAAATAGAGCTTGGTGTATAAAGGAATCCAGGCAGGACTCTTGTAGCTCCAGTTTCTATGCAGTAAAGATTTCCTCACCCTCACCAAACTATTATTGGTCATCCATTCTCCCCTTTGTTTCACTTTTCCTGTCTCATTCACTGTTCCTTACTGCCAGTACCCATTCCTGTCTTGTATCTCATTCCCTCAAAAGGTTTTACATCTTGTGGGGGTTGATTCTGCTATGGCCCAATTTCAGTAATTACTCTTTTTTATAAGTGAAAACAAAAATGGTCTCAGTGGATGCCATGGACTTAATAGCAGATGTAGGGATGCTGCCTGTTAAGTAGAAAGAATACTAAGATTGGGAATCAATAGACTAAGCTTCTATTTCTCTTTGCTAGTAACTAGCTATGTAATTGTATGAAAGTCCATCTTGGTTAAAATGAGGCCATGGAACCAGTTGATTTCCGAGGTCATTCCCAACTCTAATGTGCTTTTTATGATTCATTCATTGAACATTTATTGGGTGCTGGCTTATGTGCCAACACGGGCTTAAAGATACAGAGATAAATAAGCTTGTTTCTGGCCTTGAGTAAGTGAGACCTAGTGAATGGTGACAGTATAGTGTGATAAGTGCTATAATAGGATGTGCAGACTCCTTTTTGAACAAACTGAGGGGTAACAGTTAAGGAAAGGTTCCTCTTGGAGGTCATAGTTGAGTCATTTCTTAAAAAGTAAAGAGTTTACCATGCAAGGAATGAAGAAGGTCTTTATAGGAAGAGCAAATCACAGAGGAATGAGTAAGCAAGCATTGCTTGCTTTGAAATGGCCAGGTGAGAATAGAGTATGGAGTTGTGGAGAAAGCTTAATGGTACAAAATTTTTGGGAAAAAGATTAGTAGGGGCTAGATTCTGAAAGGCCATATGTCATTCCAAAGACTTTGGATTTTAAAGGTTGCTTGAAGGTGTTTTTAGTTGTTCCTTTGTGAAGTAGTTTGTAAAGAAGAAAGATCATCAGGTTTGTGTTTTAGAAACGTCACTCTGTGGCAGTATGGAAAGTGGACTGATGGAAGCAGGTGAAATTAAGTCAGGAAGATACATTATAGAGAACCCTTGCAGAATTCAGGATGAGAAATGATGAGGGTCTAACTAAGGCAGTATTGTTTGGAGTGGGTGTGGGTAGGATGGGCCGTAGGGAGAGAGGGAGGATATTTAAATATGTAAAGCTTGTAAGTTTGAATCATGAAAATATTGGGGCAAGTGAAAATATACAAGCTTTCATTGAGTTTTATTTTGAAACTTTTATAGAAAATTTCATTATACCAAATAGCACTCTATTATGCTTATCGTTTCAACAATGGTATTCAAATGTAAGACTTCAGATATACTATAGATCTTGCCGTAATATCTTAGTATCATCAAATTTTGTAGTTAGATATTTAGTCACCTTATAACTTTAAGAAATGGGCTAGTCATTTTTAAAGGCAGAAATCATACTTTTTTTTTAAAACTCAAAATCCATCAGATTGGGACAGCTAAAATTACTAATTGTAGTGGTTGTTATGTACACACTGCTCAAATCCCCACTTTAGGACTGAAGGATTTCATTTTCTTAGTTACTGAGAGTGTTACTGGGGTTGTCAGACCTCCCTGGGAATTGCTGCTGGCTGAAGAGAGAGACTCATCCATTCCCTTCCTTGGAGTATCTTGCATCCAAAGACTAGTCCATTAAAGACCTGGCTCTCTTGCCAGGACAACCTTGAGGAGCCATCTCAGCTTGAGCGCTGTGGGGTTGGTCTGAGGCCTTTGCTGTGATAGATCCCAGCCTAATTTGTTTTTCTGCCCCTTCCTTCCTTGCCCGATAAACTTTCCACACTCTACAACGTCTCTCCCAAGAGTTTGAGTGTCTAGAAACGTGATTTCCAACACTGATGAACTTTAAAAACTTCGTTTGATTTGTAACAGATTTGTCAACTTTGAAGGATTTCACATCTATCAGTTTTTCGTGTTTATGAGAAATATTCAGGTAAATATTGAGTCATGTAATAATGTAATGAAAGGATGGAAAAAAATTATTAATTTGTGTGCGTGTGGGTGTTAGTTGCTCAGTTGTGTCCAGCTCTTTGCTACCCCATGGACTCCTCTGTTTGTAGAATTCTCCAGGCGAGAATACTGGAGTGGGTTGCTGTTCCCTTTCCAGAGGATCTTCCCGATCCAGGGATTGAACCCGGCATTGCAGGCAGATTCTTTACCATTTGAACCACCAGAATGGGATGGAACAAAAAGGACAGTGACTTTTACAGTATGATACACTTTTACTAGTGGTATTCCAAAGTGAATGAATTACCACTGGCTTTGTTCAGACTTGGTATCACTTACGAATTTAGAAGAGTTTGCCATGACTAATCATATCTTTGCATGCTTATACTAAGGAGTTGTGCCTATTCCTTGTACAGAGAAAGGGCAAGCTGATTTGAGGCCTAGTTATATAGTTTGCTTATTTATTTTGGTGCTGTGGGCCTTTTTCTCAAACTTAAGCTGCTTTGTTATTCTTGATGCTGGCAGTGGTTCTTGGCAGAGGTAGGGCATGGCAACAAATCTTAGCTTTGGTATATTAATACTGCAAAAGTAGTGATTTGAATGATCTATGTTAAATCTGTTTAAAAGAAGGAACATTTTATGACTACCCCAAAAGCCATAAATATGTTTACTGAGAAAATACAACTTCTGAAATTTTTTTTATAATGCTAGAATTAAAGCCCTCTTCTAAGTTTTTAAAATTTTTTCCCTTAAGGTAAACCTAAATTTGGTTTACATTTTATTTATTACATTTATTTAAATAATTAATTTTGTTAGGTGTGGTAATAACATTCTGATTACTTAAGAAAATGTACTTTGTAGTGATTTATACTGATATATAGAGATGAGACTTGCTGGAATTTGCTTTGAAATACTTAAATATCAAAAAATGTAGATGAACCAAATGTGGCATAATCTAGATAATTATTGAATCTGTGTGATAGGTATTTGAAGGCTAATTTTACTACTCTCTGCTTTTGAAATTACTATAATAGTTTCACAAATTTAAGATCATTAAAAAATTCTGGTATTGAATATCTTAGTAAATTACTTGCCAACAGTTATGTATTCTCAGAAATTCCCAGAATGACTATTATGATAATCTAAAACTAAATCTTAAGTCTCAAATTACAAGTATCTTACTTGGGGATGGGAAAAGTTAAGGAGAGGGAGAGAAAAAAAGGAACTAGTAACTTTCATTACTGTGAGGAGTAAAAATGAAATTTAATCTTCATTATTTTTAGGGTCAGTTTAGCATCATTTAGTATCAGGGCACATGATATCAAATTCATTTAGTTACAAGCCAGCTTGCATTATGTAAAGGAAGGTAATTCCTGTGATATATTGCTGATTATGAATTCAAGTCAGTGCAGTGAGAAAACCTTTTGTCAGTTATCAGTTTTTAAGGTCTGAAGATGTGTTTTTTTGAGCAAGTCTTTTTGTGCATGAGTATGAAACTGGATGTAAGCTAGGCAAGTTAAACCTCTTCCCAAATGTGTCCTAGTTTTTATGGTATGGTCTATCAGTAAGTGACACACTTCCTCTTGATGCACATTGCCTCTCCATTTTACTTTCTAAGGCAAGATATTTTTACCAGGTAAAAAGTGTTATTTGATATTTCTTAATTTTGCAGGGAGGAGTTTCCTTAGGGACATATAGTAAGTATATGGTTAACATTTGGTTCTAGGAAGCCCTTGAACTTTTTCTTCCTTCCTTGTATCACTGGAGTTGCCTTCCTCGTGAAGCGTAAAGAGAACCCTCTGGGAAGCTTTTGAGTATTAGGATACTTAACTGAGTGCATGAAACAAGTTTGCTGATAGGCATCTTCAATAGTAGTTAAAATTTCAAATATCTTTGTTGAGGAATGGTTGGGCAATCCAAAAGGTAATATGAGTCTACATGGCCGAAGTTCTTAGGAACTCGGTGGTGGTAGAATTATGAATTAATAAGTGATAGTTTTTGTGTTTTCTAGCCCGTTTTCAGTTCTCAGGATTAGGCATAGTCTAAAAGCTCATCAAAGAACACAAAAGATGTGTAGGGGGTAAGACCTTTAAAGGTGCTGCGTAGCTCATGATTAACATGACTGCTGAAAAGAAAATCAGTGATGGAATGAGGGCAAGAGGTAATCTTAACTTTTCACTTAGCTTGTACAATTTGCAAATCATTGTTGTTGAGTTGCTAAGTTGCGTACGACACTTGTGACCTCATAGACTGTAGCCTGCAAGCTTCTCTGTCCATGGGATTTTTCAGGCAGGAATACTGAAGTGGGTTGCCATTTCCTTCTCCAGGAGATCATTCCAACCCAGGGATTGAACCTGCATCTCCTGCATTAGCAGGTGGATTCTTTACCTCTGACCCACCAGGGGAGCCCTTAAAATGATATTAAAATTATTTCATTCTTCCTTTATTACTTACATTATTCCTATAAAATGAAACTTCTCATCTATGATTTGGTTATTTAGTGGTTTAGCTCATATATAGGTAAGTCAGAATAAATACTTGCTTCTTGCTCTTTGTTGTTGCTGTCCCCTTCTCCAGGGGATCTTCTCGATGCAGGGATCAAACCTGAGTTTTCTGCAAGTCTCCTGTATTGCAGGCGGATTCTTGTACTGCGGAGCTGCTGGGAAAGCTCTTGCTCTTTATTTACTAGTTTCCAAACTCAATGAGCAGGTTCACTAGCATCCTGAAACTGATTTTCTCCCTTTTTAAAAAAATGAACTCTAGAGATTTGAACTTTTTTAGGTGTGCATTTATATTCCATTGCATTTATGCATGCTCAGATGTTCTCATCTTTGGTCTCTGGAAGTCTCTTCAGGTTTTCTCCTGAGTCTCTTTAAACATTATCCTGATCTTTGATAGTTTACTTGTGAAATTTCTAGCATAAGGTAATCAAAATTTATCTCTTATGTCACAGATTTAGAATCCACCATTTGCCCTGATCCCTTTGAACAGGAAATTGTTTTTCAGCATTATTAACTGAGTTCATTGCTGCAGTGGTTGGTTCCCGTTTCCATGCCTTTTCAGTGCATAATGCTAGGAAATATGTATGTCTGACATAAAAACTGAAGTTCATATTGATAAATCCAATTGAAATTCAGGACTACTGAATTTTTACTTTTAACTTTAATATCTTATAACATTTTCCTTCTTATTTAAAAAATCAGGATTTTCAAGGGTTTCAATGTTTACTTTATCCCACAATTAGACACTATCACTTTATGGTAACTATCAACACTACCAGCAACAAATATAATTTCTGAAAACAAGGATATAAGGACTAGAGTCAACTTTCTGTTTTAAAGTTTAATATTTGAAATAGTTAACTGAAATGGTTATACCATCAATTTGATAAATTACAGTTATTTGTTTTGCTTTTGATTGGTAGGAGTTTCCTTTACATTTATATAATTATGTAAAATATTTACATGGCTTGCAAGTTAAGAGTTACAAAACAGTTTAAGCCCAGAATAGACTAGTGCTATCCCAGGTCATTTCACTTTGTTCAGTCTCCCCTTCTCAAGAGGGTAACATATTTTATGTTTTAGCTTTATGCTTTATCCTTTTTAAAGTATGTACACATCTCTTTCTATTCATATTTTCTGTACCCTTTCTTAGATTAAGTCAAGGGTACCTTAAAGGATTCCTGCATTGGATGGAAAGCAGGTTGGACTCTGTAACTACAGAGGTCTTGCCTTAAGGTGTTTTTATTCTTTTAAGTGCTGTGCTGCCATCACCACGAAATGATGTTAGAACATTTTAATCACCCCAGAAGTTCCATTGAGCCTACTTAAAATTACCCCCTGCTCCTGCCCCTAGACCTGGGCAACCACTATTTCTGCTTTTCTGTCATTTCTAGACATTTTATATAGTTTTTGTGCTTAGTCGCTCAGTCATGTCTGACTCTTTGCAACCCTTTGGACTGTAGCCCGCCAGGCTCCTCTGTCTGTGGGGTTTTCCAGGCAAGAATACTGGAGCGGGTTGCCATTTCCTTCTCCAGGGGAGTCTTCCTGACCCAGGGGTCGAAGCAGCATCTCTTGTGTCTCCTGCGTTGCAGGCAGATTCTTTACCCTCTCAGCCATCAGGGAAGCCCTTTGGGTCATCAGGGAAGCCATTATATAAGTGGGATAATACAACAATGTATGCTTTTGCATCCGCCTTCTTTCACTTAACGTAATGTTTCTGAAGTTCATCATGATGTGGCATGTACCAATAGTTCTCATAATTGCTGAACATTATTCTTTTGTATGAATACACCACATTTTGTTTATTCACTAGTTGATGGACATTTGGATTGTTTTTGTCTATTATGAATAATGGCTTTATTGATAGCTCAGTTGGTAAAAAATCTGCCTGCGATGCCAGACACCCCAGTTTGATTCCTGGGTCTGGAAGATCCCCGGGAGAAGGGATAGGCTACCCACTCCAGTATTCTTGGGCTTTCCTTGTGGCTTAGCTGGTAAAGAATCTGCCTGCAGTGCTATAGACCTGGGTTCAGTCCTATTCACAAACATCTTTTTATATGGATGTATGTCATTTGTTTTTGAGTAGGCGCCTAGGAGTAGAATTGCTGGTTTGTATGGTAAGTGTATGTTTAACTTTTAAAGAAACTACCATACTGTTTCCTGGTGTGATTTATCATTTTATATTCTTACCAGTGATATAGAAGGGTTCTGATTTCTCCACATTTTGGTCAACTCTTGATATTATCTGTCATTTTGAGTTTATCCATACTCGTAGGTATATAGCAGTATGCCATAGTTTTACTTAATAACTATTTTTGGCATGTTTTCATATGCTTATTAAATATCCATGTTTTATTTAGTGAGATGTTTATTCAGATTTTGTTTGATTTTTTAATTTTTTCATTGATTTATATGAAGTTTTTAAAATATCATGTTATGAGCTCTTTATCAGATGTATGGTTTGTGAATATTTTTTTCTCATCAATCTGTGGATTATCTTCTTGTTTTCTTAATGATGACTTCTGAAGCACAAGTTTTTTTTATTTTTTGAATATGTTTTGCAGTTTTTTTCTTTTTGTGCATTTGATGACACATCTGACACTACTCAACCCAAAGTCACAGTTTTTTTCCCTGCATTTTCTTCTGCTTCTGACTTTCAGCTTAGGTTTATGTCTGTAATCTACTTTTAAGTTAGTATTGGTGTATGTTGTATACTAAGTGGAGTGAATCCTCTTCCATTTTAGCAGCTTCCTGTTCTCACAGGGTGAACACCGATGGCTCTGGGTGGTTGGGGAGCCCCAGAGCAGAACCCCACAGATCCACTGTCCTCACCTGAGGTTCAGTGGGTTTTTACACATAATGCTTCTCAGATGGCTTTATGTCTTTGGTTGTGAAAATGACTCTTTGTCAAAAATTTTCAGGTTTATAGTTGCTTTTAAGGGAGAGGGTGTGCTGATTTTACCATCTGTAACCAGAAGTACCTTCTATCTCAATCTTAAATTATGTAATGTTTATGAGAAAACAAGAGCTGCTTTGAGTTCATTATTATTTGTCCTGAATTGGAAACCAGTGAACAGTTGTTTCTTTGGGGAGTAAGGGTAGAGATAGGGACTGTATCTAGTTGTTTTCCCCTTTCTGATTCATTTTGTATAGGTCATTTATAATTTGGAAGTTATATCAAGTTGGGCAATCACTTTCACTTTTATATTGCTGTACTTGGGATACTTGAGCATGGTCATTTTCTATTCTGACAGAAAAATTTGAGCCGAATATTAAATTCTTTTATTTTTTTAAGCTACATTTAAAATGTAGTTCTTTTTGTTGTCATTGTATTTTGATTTTCTGTAAAAGGATTTAGTAGTATTTCCTTTTTTTAAATAAATGAATATAGTTCTTTTTCATCATAACTATATTTTGGTCATCTCTTTTCTAGTTTATGATTAATATACACAGTAAAATGGCTTACAGTTACACTTTTTTCATGAAGATGCTTTTGTACTGATGATTAATGAATACCCTCAAACAATGTCTGATGAGGCAAGGACTAACTTTTTTTCCCTGGGTCTTGTTTATCTACCCATAAGGCCTCAAAAAATTTCCAGGAAATAGTTGGCCTGACATACCTAACTGAATCTTTGGTATGAAACAAAACATTCAGTTTAAGGAAGAGAAACAAGTAAGAATAGGGATTAACTCTTGCTCTTATCTTTTTCCCAGTGTCTAGACAATCGTTGCATTAGGTTAAGGTCCCAAGGGTTATAAGCCTAGTTTGTACTTTGAGTGACTGATCTCCACCTCTTTATAGCCTTTGGAGAAGAGAGTAAGAAAGTGAACCAGAATATACTGTTTTGGGGGAGAAACAGACAGAGGAAGATTGTTTGAGATAAAGAAATGGGGAATATAGCATGGAAATGAAGTGAGCTATTGAGTGTTTTTCTGTTTCCTGTAAGATGCATTTTTTGTATCCTGTTTTGTTATCTGGTCTGGTGAGTTTAATCCATCTTAATTTTAATAGATTACTTATAATCTCAACTTCTGTATATGAAATTATAAATTTATTTTACTAAAATTTTTGCTTTCCTCCTTTTTCCCTCTTAGGACATTTGCTACAAGATCCTATTGCACCCACCAACTCAACCTGCCAACACTATGTCTGCAAAAGTTGTAAAGGCAAGAAAATGATGATGAAACCTTCATGTAGCTGGTGCAAAGACTATGAGCAGTTTGAGGAAAACAAGCAGTTAAGCATCCTAGTGAACTGCTACAAAAAACTATGTGAATATATAACACAGACTGCATTGGCACGGGATATAATAGAAGCAGTCGACTGTTCTTCTGATATTTTGGCTTTGCTTAATGATGGATCCTTGTTTTGTGAGGAGACGGAAAAACCCTCAGATTCATCCTTTACTTTATGTTTGACACATTCCCCCTTGCCTTCAACCTCAGAACCTACAACTGATCCTCAAGCTAGTTTATCTCCAATATCTGAAAGCACCCTCAGCATTGCTATTGGCAGTTCTGTTATCAATGGTTTGCCTACTTATAATGGGCTTTCAATAGATAGATTTGGTATAAATATTCCTTCACCTGAACATTCAAATACGATTGATGTATGTAACACTGTTGACATAAAAACTGAGGATCTGTCTGACAGTTTGCCACCTGTCTGTGACACCGTAGCCTCTGACTTATGTTCCACAGGCATTGATATTTGCAGTTTCAGTGAAGATATAAAACCTGGTGACTCTCTGTTACTGAGTGTTGAGGAAGTACTCCGCAGTTTAGAAACTGTTTCAAACACAGAAGTTTGTTGCCCTAATTTGCAGCCCAACTTGGAAGCCACTGTATCCAATGGACCGTTTCTGCAGCTTTCTTCCCAGTCTCTTAGCCATAATGTTTTTATGTCCACCAGTCCTGCACTTCATGGATTATCATGTACAGCTGCAACTCCGAAGGTAGCAAAGCTGAATAGAAAACGATCCAGGTCAGAAAGCGACAGTGAGAAAGTTCAACCACTTCCAATTTCTACCATTATCCGAGGCCCAACATTGGGGGCGTCTGCTCCTGTGACAGTGAAACGGGAGAGCAAAATTTCTCTTCAGCCCATAGCAACTGTTCCCAATGGAGGCACAACACCCAAAATCAGCAAAACTGTGCTTTTATCTACTAAAAGCATGAAAAAGAGTCATGAACATGGATCCAAGAAATCTCACTCTAAAACCAAGCCAGGTATTCTTAAGAAAGACAAAACAGTAAAGGAAAAGATTCCCAGTCATCATTTTATGCCAGGAAGTCCTACCAAGACTGTGTATAAAAAGCCCCAGGAAAAGAAAGGGTGTAAATGTGGGCGTGCTACTCAAAATCCAAGTGTTCTTACATGCCGCGGCCAACGCTGCCCTTGCTACTCTAACCGCAAAGCCTGCTTAGATTGTATATGTCGTGGCTGCCAAAACTCCTATATGGCCAATGGGGAGAAGAAGCTGGAGGCATTTGCTGTGCCAGAAAAGGCTTTGGAGCAGACCAGGCTCACTTTGGGCATTAATGTGACTAGCATTGCTGTGCGCAATGCTAGTACCAGCACCAGTGTAATTAATGTCACAGGGTCCCCAGTAACGACGTTTTTAGCTGCCAGTACACATGATGATAAAAGTTTGGATGAAGCTATAGACATGAGATTCGACTGTTAAATCAGTGGGTCTTTAAACCTACCTCTGGTAGGAAAATAGCTACAGTTTTACGGCAGCTATGGTTTTGTTGGTTTAACTTGCCGGAGCTCCTGCATATAGATCACTTGTATCAAGTGTTTTCATTGCTAAGTTATATGTGTTAGTGTCGGGGAAATAGTTTGCAGATAATGGAGGAGTAACCCTACAACTATATGTCCTTAGTTCTTACAGAACCTCATAGTTTGAGAACAAATGCTGATGCAACTGATTTATACAAAATGAACTTTGGCAAGGAAAATAACATTAACCTCATTGTTTATGGTCATGCTTTGTGCATAATCAAAGTTTATGATTAAATGTAAGGAAGTGGTATCTAGTCAGTCCATAAAGATTGTGCTCATATTTTATGGAAAAGTAGCCATTAGTTTGTTCAGGAGACTCAGTGCTACCTTCAGATGCCATTGATGTTTCTCCTGTTGAAAAGCTGATGTGTCCAGCTCAACCTTTGTACTGACATAATACCATTTCTGATCATGAAAATTGGCTACTGGTGTATGTAGCAGTTTTTAAATCAGCAGTATTATGAAAGAAAATTTGCCCCTCATTAGAACGTTGAAAAAATCTGTCTTTTAAAAGTGAACAAACTGAAATTCTGTCGGACTGTGGATGTTTAGCTGTTCATGCCACGAAACTCTTCTGAGTTGAATCCCATTTTTAGTTAAGTCTGACTCATTTCTAGGGGAAAAACTCTTAAATCTTTCCTTCACTTTGAGCAATGTTCTGATTAGATAAATGAAGTGGAGAAGAGTAGTTTTATTCTGAAGGTAATTGAATTTAGACTATACTATGTGACAGAATTTTAAAAAATTATACAAATGTTTTATTTAGAAATTGGGATTTACTTAAAATAATTTTGGAATAATGCCCCCAAACTTACTCAGATTTATGCATTATACCTATTGCCATTGGCCACTTCAAAGCGATTTTTTGTTTCCTCTGATAGTTTGCCGCAGACTTTATTTTGAAGATGCTTTTTCCATTTTTTAAAATTTTTAAATAGGGTGCTATTCGTTGTGGAAACTTCTTTATAGAGGCCTAATAAAAATGCCTTCTTATGAAGCCTGTGCATTTAGGTAGGTTTGAAGCTAGTTGGATTTTCTTTAGAATACTCTTTTGCATGTAAAGCACAAACTATGTTTCAGTTTAAATACTTGTCTTCCCTGTAATTTTTATGGGGAAGATAAGTGAGTCACAAACATTCTGTTGAAGGGAAATCTAGTCAGTTGCTTGAAAGAGCACACACAGCCCAAATAAAACAAGGACTGACTAGGTTGTTAAGAAATGACCTTATGATTTAAAAGAAGAGTTGCTGCTTTGACAGTGCTTATTTAAAGAAAAATACTGCTGGAAAATTTTCAGTTTCTACTACGTTCACCATCTTTTCTGAGATCTGACATATGCTGAAGTTATGTTTTGATTTGGCACACAGCATGTTCAATGATGGTTACTCACCTAGTACAAGACATGGAGAAGAAACCTTTGGACACAGAGCAGATGACACCTCCTTCTGTTTTGTAGTGTATCCTGGTGTCATTTTCTGTGAATGTGGTCAGGTAGAGTTGTTTTTGTTGTTGTTGGGCTTTTTTTTTTTTTTTTTTTTTGTCTCTTTTGGTGGGGTGGGGGTGGGCTAAAGCCATAGGAAGAAAAATGTGATGTATGTGTCCAGTATGTACTATTTTGTTTTTGTTTTGCAAGAAGAGTTGAACTATTTTTGATAACAAGAGTAAATGGTGGAAAATGCTTCTTAGTTGTCTTGTCTTTATTTGCTTTCCAAGTTTTGGAATTTTATTTAATTCCTCTGAGTGTTAGCAGTGTCCTATGAAACATGTATTTGCCTAAAGTTTGTAACAGTTTTACGTTGGACGGAGATGCCCTGCTATATAAACTTGTAAATCTGTTCTTTATTCACTAATGATCACTGCAAAAATGATTAGAAATATGAGATTGTACACATGGATGATTAGAATATATTTTGCAAATCTCCCAAACTTTCCTAATATTATGATCTTAAAATTTCTTGAGTACTTTATTGCTTCCCAAGTTTGATAATCTTAGTTTCGTGTTTTTTGATGCATGGGAGGTTGGCAATATAGACACAGTGAAAATCATTAGTATGTGAGGGCCTTGATTGTTATGTAATATTGCCAATGATGAATTCAGGTTGTTTTTAGCACAAGTTTCTCTTTTTTATGCTGGTATTATCACTGCCACACTTTTGAAAACCTGTATTACACCTTAAATCTATCAATAAATGTTAGTTTTCTAATTCTATGTTGTAGAATACTGAGGAGTTTGGGATAGCATGCTTTGAATGGCCTGTATTTTATACATTTGGGGAAGAGTAATTACTGTGCCTTGGTTTTTATGTTGTTTTTCTTTATATGGTGAATTATTTTTAGGAATGCTGACCAGTGACTAACAATGGATAATTGAGAAATTATTACTGAAGTAACTGGATTTACTTCAACAGGATTTAAAACCACCAAAACAATAACAGCATTTGATATGACTCATCTTAATTTGTTTTTTTTGATCCTTGTAATTACCATAAATGATCCAATGATCTTTCACCTTAGGCAACAGAAGTTTTACAGCTGACAGTTCTAGAACTAATCTTTTTGATTAGTTTCCATAGGTCTATATCTCTAAACAGAGATGCAGTACAGTTAGGATACAGAATTTCTTCACTGTGTTCTTAGTTTTCTTAAAACAATTAGATGGTGACTAAAGAAAAGTTTCACAACAGATGAAAAATAAAATTTTCCCTGTATTATAGGCAAAAAAATATAAAATGTTTTAGTAGAAAATACTAAGTTCACAGTTTAGAATCAGAATCAAAAGTGTGGATGGTATTTTCTCTCCCTCTTTGCTAAAAAAAATTTAGGTATCCAAATATAACAGTTACACATTCTTTAAACAATATATAAGGCTAAATTCTCCTTTGATCTTGTGAACTTCTCATTCCCAAACCCAAATTCCCATCCCCAGAGGAAATGACTTCTTAGTATGAGGTGTTATCTTTCCATATCTTTCTTTATAAAGTTTTCCCAGAGGTTCAAAGAGTTACTTTCTTTGAAACTCAAGCTTGTTTATAATGCTACTCTTTCAAACATAAAAATGAGTTGCAAGTGTCATTAAAACCAAAAGTGTGTATTTGACAACTTTATTTAGTTTTGCAAAAAGGGAAAAACAAAAGTTAAATCATGCAGGCTTCTCCACCCAAACACACCGTAACATTTCCAAAGTTGAGCAAATGACTTTTCTCATTTGATCAGTCTAGAGTTTTAGAAACACTTTGAACAGTACACAATGACATAGATAAGATGCAGGGAAAATACACATAATTTCATTAGTTTGATTACCTTGGCAGTTAATGTTAAGCTTTGAAACTTGTATCTCATTGACTAGCTTTAAGGTCATACCTTCAATTTAACTTTTATCAAGAAATCTTGGATATTGTAACAACTTGAAATTTCCAGTTGGGCAATAATGATTGTATTCTGCATGATCTTTACCAGAAAGTCAAATATATCCTATTTTAGTTCCTCAGAATTCACATTTCTTATATTTAATACTAAGAAGGGAATACAGTGAAACACATTCTTGTTTCTGAAAATGTGTTACTTTGGGTGACCTAAATTAAAAGCACTTATGTGGAATGATACTGGTAGCTATACTTTTATAATAATTACAGGCTTTTGAAACCAAATATTGACCAAAATGAAAGCAAGATGACTTCAGTACGGAGAAACAAGGTAAAAAGTACAGCCATGTAGTTAAAAAAACAAAATCAAACGTATATTGGAAAATGAATTTTTGCTGAGCCGTAGAAATAGTTTAGATCACAATGGCTAATAAAACCTATAAACCATATCCGACTTCTAAAAAAATTTACCATTTGAGTATTTTTATCTGAAAAAGATTTGTTTCCTTTGTAAAGGCTGGATGGAGTAGATGGTAAATTTTATGTACAAAAAAATACTTTTAATCCTAATTTCCAGTGTGTTTAGATTATTGCATGTAGTATTTCCTAAAAATTTAGTCACTTTTAAGCTTTTCTTTCTTTGTGAGCTATTAGGAACTAAGTTTTTTCTGTAATAGTTAAATTGAATGTCAGTTCTGATCATGAAGGTAAAATAACAGGAAACTGGGAGGATACTGACAAAAGGATTGCTAAATCTATTAATAACTGTACTAGTTGATGGTGCATTTCCTAGATTCTCCTTTTCTCCACTTTTTGCCAATGTTTGATTATTTCAAAAGTTTGGCCTTCACACCAGCAAGGGAACAAATGTGGGGTGGAAAGGGAGCTATTCTGACATTTAGGACTTGTGGTTAAAAAATCCAGGGGAAAACTTAATGACTTTATACAGAGGTGGATATTAAGTTTCTTGGAGGTTTCTTTTATACGAGCAGAAATTTCTATCCTTTTTAATAGTTTATTTTCAGTTTGTCTTCAACAGTATTGTGAGATTTGACTGCCTTGTGGTTTGCTGAAAAGTACAGTATTCTGTAATAACCACATCTACTACTATAGTAAACATGAAGTTGCTTTCTTTTATGTATAGCATCTCTGTTTTTTCCCATTTTTGTGATAAATACTGAAGTGGATGCAGTATTTTGAATAAGTTATTTTTCAACATGAAAGAATAATGTTGAGATTGAGGCCTTTACTGTTAGCCTAGTCTAATATTCAGTGATGAATATGTCTAGTAAGAATTTTCATATATAGTTATTTAAGCCTTCAAGTAGGCTTTCTGATATGGACACTAATTTTTAGATTGATTAATCACTCAATAATTTGCTACTAATGTTAATGTTAGATGAGTTAAAAGGAAACTTTTTTTCCTCCCAATTAGGAGTCATATTCTGTACTTGTCCTCAGTTAAGTTTTTCTTCAGGTTTTATATAAGATCCATGGTCAAGATGGGGGTAGGGTTTAGAGCTTGCTAGCAAGGTTGGAAGGCCCAGTGGTTACAATACCTGAGGATGTAAAGTGACTAGCAGTTTGGCAGGTCATTGTGAAATTACATTAACTAAGTTCAAGATCTTTGAACTCCAGTACACATACAATTAAAAGAAGTCTCTGAGATGTTTTGGCAGTGCGTTTATTACCAGGGCTATTTCAGTTCTGGAGGCCCTGACTGCTTTTTCAAGTTCCAGAATTTCTTGACTCAAGTTTTCTGCAAGTGAAGGTTTCTTCTGGGCTCCATAGGAGCCCTGATGGGCCTCCGGGATACTGGACAACAGAGGCGAGTTCTGCTTTTGTGCAGAGAACCGTGAATGGCACTGTCCCCAAGAGATCCTTGGTACATTCAGGGTGAAGAGTGCTGATTCACAGGAAGCACTGGAAGGTGATGTATGTATCATTTGCTTCTGAGGAAAAGCTCTGTAGGAGGTTTGAGGCAAACTGGAGGAGTCTCCCAAATTGGGTATGTGTATCCAGAGCTATTGCTCAAAAACGTTCAAAAGTTCCTAGTGCAGATACACACTTGCAGAAACAAAGCTTTTAAAATGCAATATGCAAACTAGAGCATCTCTTCACAAATTTTTTTTTTTTTTTAAATACATATCTCCCTTTCATGTAGACAGTGGCAGCTATTCTTCATCCACTGACTGAAGCTTTCCACATTTCTCTGAAAGGCTTGAGGTCACTATTTTATTGCCTTTGTTTCCAATTTCAGAGGGAGAGGGAGGCTCCTCTGTTTCATAATCTTCAAAGGAGCTGAAAGAACAAAAATGAGTTACTGATTATGTTTGGGTAGAAGTCAATATAGCAAACTAGACTGAAGATTAGCTAGCAAAAGTACCTGGAGTTGCTAAATGGCAGCTATAAATTGAAATACCCCGGAAGAAACCATGCCCTGGAACAGAAAACACATTCTCCCTGTTCCTTCAAGCTCAAGTTCATGTTAGAATATGTTGAAAATGTGCTGAATCAAGCTTTCCCTAGAGGCTTTGATGGGAATGAAAGCATTGTGGATTGAGGGTATGAGGTCTGGAAAGTATGAGCTTTTACATGAATGCTTTCACTGACGTGGCTTCAATGCAGAGCGGGGAACTTTCTCAACTCTAATTGCTTTATAGTTTCCATGGCTTCTAAGAAATCTGTGTACATAAAGCTGATTAAAGCTTACTCTTGGATTTCGTTTCATTCTTTGCGGAATTCCACAGAGTATTCCCTCTGCTCACCCCTCTTTAGAGTTCCATATCCTCCAGACTGTCCCTCCTGGCTACTCTTGGCATGGATGACAAAATATTTTATCTCCTGGGAATGATGGCTGCTTCACCTGTGCAGAAGTTTCTGGGTATATAATTGTTTTGTCAAAAAGGTATAATACTGGCTGATGACAAAAAATAATACTAGGTTAGGACTACCCAGTAGGTGGCACTTACTCATTGAGGGTAGAGAATGTTACATTTTATTAAAAAGCATATCTGATGTTTGGAAAACTGCTCTGAGTACCAGTTGATCCTGTCAGAAATAATTTACAACTGTCATTCTGCAAAAACTGTTCATCCTTAATTTCTGTTTTCATTCTGCCATCTCCTAGAGGCTTCACTATAACTGGTATATGATGAATAAGGAAGCAATAAGAGTAATTTTGCTTTAATGGAATTGAAGCAGGGTTGATAGAGGATCCTCCATTTCTAGGGGGGAACACTCAAAGAAAAGTTAATTCTAGAAATGCAGCTACTTATTTCCCATCAGACTGGAAGACATTTTCTTCCTCTTTGCGATCTAATCTGCTGTCTGAGTGCTCTCTCAATGCAGATCTATGAATGAATTAGAGTTAAGTCTGAGCTGAGACTATTCAATATTCAATAAATATTTGAGCTTCTGTTACTAAGCATGAGCCAAATGCTAGGTATATGATGGTGAAAAACACTGACCAGCCCCTTCCTCACAGAGCTTGCAGCCTAATGGAGACCATCTGGAATAGTGGTTAAGTGGTTTAGCTGTAGAGCATGGACTTTGGAGTCAGACTCCAAAGTTGAGTTCTAATCTTAGTTTGGTCACTTAATGCTACTTTGGCCACGTAATTTAACCCCCCTGCCATCAGCTTCCTCAACTAATAGTTCCTACCCCATTATATATGGGCTTTCCTGACAGCTCAGTTTGTAAAGAATCTGCCTGCAATGCAGGAGACCCTGGTTCGAGTCTTGCACTGGGAAGATCCGCTCTAGAAAGGATAGACTACCCATTCCAGTATTCTTGGGCTTCCCTTGTGGCTTAGCTGGTAAAGAATCAGCCTGCAATGTGGGAGACCTGGGTTTGATCCCTGGATTGGGAAGACGCCTTGGAGAAAGGCATGACAAGCCACTCCAGTATTCTGGCCTGGAGAATTTCATGGACTGAATAGTCCATGGGGTTGCAAGGAGTCGGACACGACTGAGTGACTTTAACTTCACTTCACCCCATTATAAGGGTTCAGTAGAGATTAGGTGAGAGAGAAGTACTGGGACTTACTGAAGCAGAATGGTGACACCTAACCCTATACTAGGGGACAGGGTTTTGTGTAATTTTTTTTTTTTTTTTAACAAAAGAGTATGTGTGTTTTCTCACTGTAGCCTCATGTAGAAATGGAATTTTAAACAATGGATTTGATTCAAGCTAGTACCTAAACGTATTCCAACGCTTTGTGGGTTGGATGTAGTGGAATGTCACCTGCATTTCTTTTGTACTTTCAAGGCACCAAGAACAGTAATATAAAGGCTTTGAGGAATCTTGGGTCAAGGGAGTTCGTTCAGAACTTCTTGTCAGTGTGTTGATGAATCTTTTTATCCTAACTCAGTAGTTCTCAGGTGGGGTTGATTCCTCCCACCTTGGGGGTCATTTGGTGATGTCTGGAGACATATTTGTCATTAACTGGGCAGGTCCCATTGGCATCTAGTGGACAGAGACCAGGGATGTTGCTATACATCCTACTACAGAATTACCCAGCTTAAAATATCAGTAATGTTGAGAAATCCTGCTCTAACCTGCCCTTGTAGTGTCAGTGCATCCCAGGGTTCTGGACTAAGCTCTTCTCACTTTGTACTTCCCTGAGCAATCAGTCTTTCTCATGGCTTTATCTATACTTGTGGTTTCTAAACATAATGTCCAGCCTTAGCCTCTTTCTAAGCAGAAGACTGCCATGTGTCCACCTGTCTAGTATGTGGCTCTTCCCATGTAGAAGCATATACAAACCTGGACTCATCCTACCTACAGCCCTGGTTCTCCCTATTATAGCAAACAGTACCATAATCTACTCAAAGCCATAAATCTCATTACTTCAAGCTCCTCTTCCCTCCCCTCTTCAAATCCAGTGACTCCTATGACTTTCAATAATACCACATGGATACAGTCTTGGCTCTTCCTCTCCATTGCCACTAATTGAGTAAAGGATGTTACACTTTCTTACTTGGATTAGTGCAATCGTTTTCTAACAGTTGGTCTTCCTGTTTTCGCTCCTATCACATACCCTTTGCTCTTGCCATACCAGACTGTTCACAGTGTCAGAACAGGTCTTGGGACCTAATGCCACAATAGATGTTTTTCAGAGGCCTGCGGTGCCCTTCCTCCTTGGTTAACTTGTGCTCGTGTTTTAATCTGAGACGTCATTTAAAAGGTTCTTGATTTCCAGTGCCTGAGCTTCCACCATCTCTTATTTAGATGTCTGTAATGGTGGCTTCCTTATTGTCTCCTTGCCTCTGTTCTTGCACCTCTCCAACCGAGCAGAGTACTACCTTGCTTAACTTTTTTCAACAGCTCCCCCAGGCCCTGCATGATCTGACCCTTGCTAATCTTTCCAGCTATGATTCCCTCTGTTTCTCACTATACTCCAGCTATACTGGCTTTTTAAAATGTCCTCAACACCATTTCCTGCCTCAGAGCTGCTGCACACATTTACCCCTCTGCCAGAATATTTCTCCTCCCTGCTTTTTGCATAACTTTGCTTCTCAATTTTTAGGTTCTCATCACCTTAGAAAATTCTTCCCTCAGCTCCCTAAGTTGCAAGCCTCTCTCTATTACTGGTTTACCCTGTTTATTTTTCATAATTATATAATTAAATGTGTCATGCCCACTCAAATATGAAATGTCCTTTTTGTAACGCACTAATTTCCTTGGGTTATAGTATAGTGACTGACGCTAGCTGCTTAAAATGTGCCATTGAATGAAAAATAATGTCTTAGTGCTCTTTTAAAATGATGAGTTGTTGAGGAAGGCTGGAGTCAGTAAAATGCTGAGGGTACAAAAGTCATCTTGAAGTCACCAAAGTCTTTATCTTGTTCTCTAAGAATTCCTGAGGGAGAAAGAATGTTTACTGATTGTCTTCTAAATGACCACTTCTAGGCTTATTTGCAGGTCACTGGAATTCCTCTGAGCTCAAATGAAATTTTTTTATGATGTATTCCCTGTTCATTTATTTTTCCCCCCCCTGTTCATTTAATTGGCCATTTTAAATTGAGTAGAGGGGTCAGAAGATTAAAGAACTCATAGGGTTCACAAACAGTTCACAAAGAAACCCTAGGTATCAAATTGAGCACAGATTCTTTAATTGATTATTAACAGTATTGTTAGCATAAGGGAAGATAATGGTTCATGGTTGTTTTTTTTTTTTTTTTGGTTCATGTATTTTTTTTTAAACTTTATTTTGTATTGGGATATAGCCGATTATTGATGCTTTTGAATTGTGTTGGAGAAGACTTTAGATACTGCAAGGAGATCAAACCAGTCAATCCTAAAGGAAATCAGTCCTGAATATCCACTGGAAGGACTGATGCTGAAACTGAAACTCCAGTACTTTCGCCACCTGATGTGAAGAACTGACTCATTTGAAAAGACCCTGATGCTGGGAAAGATTGAAGGTGGGAGGAGAAGGGGACGACAGAGGATGAGATGGTTGGATGGCATCACTGACTTGATGGACATGAGTCTGAGTAAGCTCCAGGAGTTGGTGAGGGACGGGGAAGCCAAGCATGCTGCAGTCCATGGGGTCATAGAGTCACACATGACTGAGCAACTGAACTGATAGCTGATGAACAATGTTGTGACAGTTTCAGGTGAACACAAGGAATTCAGCTATACATATATGTGTGTCTATTCTCCCCCCAAACCCCCTCATCTATGATGCCACATAACATTGAGCAGAGTTCTGTGTACAATAGGTCCTTGTTGGTTATACATTTTAAACATTGTAGTGTTTACAGGTTCATGTATTTTTGCTAGAAATATGGTAGCCTTTAGAAACCCATGTCTCTAAGTTTCTCCTTTTAGACACTGTGTCCCTAAGTAAGTTTCCCATTTCAGATGAGCAATTTCTGGGCAAATGTATTAAGGCTAGTTCTGCAGATTCCTGGATGGAAGTATAATAGCTGGAATGAACAGAAATAATGACTGGCACATATGTGGTCTGACAAAGGATTTGTATGCAGTTTCAGGATGTTGTCTGGGAGTTCTGGTTTGATTCCAGTGTGGGAATTCTGACTATTCATAGGTGCAAAGGGATAGAATATTCTATTCGGGGTTTGTCTGAGGAAATGTAAGGTATATGCAGCTGTAAGCACAGAATAGAATGGTAACCAGTCCTCTTAATTTGAAGTCTGTGTTGCTGTAGAAATAAGAGTAGATGAATCTTACCCGTATGCTTTTTTTTTAAGAACAGATATCCTAAGATAGCCCTGGTGGCTAAGACAGTGAAGCGTCTGCCTGCAGTGGGGGAGACCTGGGTTTGATCCCTTGGTTGAGAAGATCCCCTGGAGAAGGAAATGGCAACCCACTCCAGTATTCTTGCCTGAGAATCTCATGGATGGAGGAGCCTGATAGGCTACAGTCCACAGGGTTGCAAAGAGTCAGAAATGACTGAGTGACTTCACTCATTCATCCTAATCCATTTACATAAAATGAATTACTGAAATACTTTAGAAGCTGAATATCTGGTTCAAAGAATTTCGTTATTGACCCATTCAATCACTAGAAAATCTTTCGCTTCGAATTTGTTGAAATTTCCTAATACGTACCATTTACTTTTCTACCTTAGGAAGTTGATCCTATTTATTTTTTGATGGCTGAGGATCTCTTGCAGTTCCAGGTCATGAACCATCAGTAATTCTTATTTTGGCTGTAGATATTATAAAAATTTTGGATTAAATATATTCTAATTATGAACTTGAAGGAAGGGACAGAGTTCAATTCATTTTTATTACCAGCCACAGTGCCTGGCATAAATTAGATACCAGTGCATGTCTACGGAAATAAATTAAAATTTGTTTAATTTTAAAATTCTCTGGCCTTCTGACTAACCTTCTATAGTGTCTTATTTTCCAGTGCTAATTGAAGTAAATGTACATCTCAGATAAATAGTAGTTCAGTATATGTTTATATTTAACATAAAGGAGAAATACACCTTTAAAAACACCCAGTGGAAAATAATTCTAAATTATCTAAATGTCCGAAGATAGGGAATATGGATGTGTTACTGCTTGAGAGAATACTCTGAAGCATTAAAAGTCATGTTTTTGAACACACTAGTAATAACATTAAGCATCAAAAAGAAATACACCAGAGTATACATAATGGTTATCTCTGGATGACTGAACCGAGGATGATTTTAATCTTTTTATATTTTTGAACTTTTCTTCAGCAAAGCCTGTCTTTCTCTACTAATCAGATAAAGACTCAGAATAGAAAACTGTGTTTAATCTAGGTTAATCAAATGTAAAGCTGTTGGTGAAATATCAGAATATCCTATAAGAAAGTATTTTTAAGATAATGTAAAAGACTCAACTAAAAATCTGAAGTAATCAAGTTTTCGTCAGATTGGTAGAGAAGCCTGTTTCTAATGATTAAGGTCCCAGGTTCTCAAGATAGCAACATGGAGGACCCTTTAGCCTACTTTGCACAGTTCTCGTGGCATTTCAAACTTCACTGCAAAAACCATAAGAAAGTTAATTATAAGTTAATTGGGTGTCATAACTTGTTATCTTCATGTATGTGACATGTTTAGTTGACCAGGGGTATGTAACTGTTACCCTGTCTATGGCTTCCCCTATGACCTTGGTTGGATTTATACAAATGCTGTTGTATGCTGTTATCATGCTGTGTGCTAGATGGGATAATTCACAATGTTTGCAAATTCATTCCTAAGGAGACCCTTGGCCCTCCTTCACCTCACTAAACTATGAAGTCATACTGCATTTCTCATTTTCTCATTACTTGGTTGCTTACTGAAGGCATTACCCAAGCAACAGCCTTGAGTCAGGCGGTACAGGCACTTGGCCCAGAGGTGGCCTGCGATGTGAAATGGTAAAGTAGATAGAGGATTTCAAGTTGTTTCTGGAAGGTCACGTTGTCTAGGCTTCTGCAGTCATCCTTGTAAGGGTGGCTGCCAGATTAGTGCTGCCTTCTGTGCCACTCAGTAAACATTTGCTGAGGCTCTCCTACCTCCCGGACAGTGCCCAGTGCTGGGACTACAGGATGAATGAAACAGGTGCTCTGCCTTAAAGGAGCCTGTGTTCCAGTGGAAACACAAACAGGTCCATTTCCCCCAGCATTTATATGCCGGATACTGTTAGATACCATTAGAAATCTCTAATTCTCATGCAACAGATGTTTACTGTGTGTCAGCTGTGTACCATGGTCTGGGAATGAAGGGGAAAGAGGCAGGCAGTGGAATGCTAATGTGCTGCTGCTGCTGCTAAGTCCTTCAGTCGTGTCCGACTCTGTGACCCCACAGACGGCAGCCCACCAGGCTCCCCCGTCTCTGGGATTCTCCAGGCAACAACACTGGAGTGGGCTGCCATTTCCTTTTCCATGCTAACGTACTACCTGACTAAATTCTAGTTCAGAGAGGTTATGTAATGTGGCCACGATCACAGAAATGATAATAATTGTTATTGTTTAGTCGCTCAGTCATGTTGGACTCTCTTGAGACCCCATGGACTGTAGCCTGCCAGGCTCCTATGTCCACGGGATTTTCTGGAATACTGGAATTCTGGAATACTGGAGCGGTTGCCATTTCCTTCTCCAGGGGATCTTCCCCACCCAGGGACTGAACCCATGTCTCCTGCAACTGCACCAACATTCTTTACTGTGGAGCCACTGGTGAAATCATGGTACTAATAATAGCCATTGTTTATTGATTACACATTTCCCCAGTGGTAAAGAATCTGCCTGCAATGCTGGAGACTTGCAGGAGATGTGGATTTGATCCCTGCGAGTAGAAGATCCCCTGGAGAAGAAAATGACAATCCATTCCATATTCTTACCTGAGAAATCCCATAGACAGAGGAGCCTGCTGAGCTACTGTCCATGGGGTTGCAAACAAGAGGGAGACTAAACAACAAAATTGATTACATAGGCACTGTGCATAAGAACGTAATATATTATGTATGTTGTCTTATTTAAAACAGTCTGGTGTGGCAGGTGGTATCATTGTATAGGGAATGCTGAGGCTTAGATGACTAGTAAGTGACAGCAAGGATTTGAACTTAACTAAATTTGTCTAACTCCAAATTCTGTGGTTTTAACCATGATGTTATATTGTATAATATCTCTTCCTCTTCAGGGAGTAGTAGTAATAGCTACTATTTGTCAGGTATTTATATCAATACTATGTGGCAGGTGTTTATAGAAATATATTATCTTTGATTCTCACAACCACCTTGGAAGGTAATTGAAACTGAGCTGCAAGGAGTCAGATAACCTGCCCAGCTGGTGAGTAAGGAGGCAGAATCAGATCTGCCTGGCTCTTTCCATCGTACTGCCGTTCTTCCTCCCTTTGTAATATTTGATTCTGGTAATTTCTGTTTGACAAACTCACCCTGACTTATTTGTAATTCTTTTTGAGATGAAGCCCTAGGTAACATACCCTTGGAATTCTGGATCTGGCCTTGCTTTTGAACTATGTCAGTCAGTTATTCACAACTGTAAACAGGCCTTTCTTTTCTTGTGGTGACATTCCAGTGCTCCCTCTACAGGCTGCGGCTGTCATGGCTTCTCTCCCCCCGAGACCTCATCACCCCGTGGGCTCTGTGCAGGCCTTATCTTATCTCCCACAACATGAGAAGAGGGACGCCCAGCAGAAGCCTCTCATATGCACTGGTCAAATTTCACTACAGCTGGCCTCTGCATCTCCTTTTGTGCCCCTCCTCACCTCTGTTTCTGTCTGCACCCCTTCTTCTCCTGTCTCCCCTCCACACACACTGGGACCTTCTTTGAGCAATACCACAGCTCGAACAAAATTTTTATGTGACACAATAATTCTCTTTAGCTGCCATCATTTTCCTGTCTCTTTAGACTAATAAATTTCTAAGTGTTTAGATCTGTTATCTCTTTTCTCCTTCCTCTAAAGCAGGTTACAAAACAGTATGTTGTATCAAATTCCATTTTTGTAAAACAAATTACTTATCTATTAATATTTGCAAAGAAGTATCTAGAAGCATACCCCTAAATGATGTCAGGCTATCTCTGGGTGGTGGATTTTAGGTGAAGATTTTTATCTTCATTTCTACTCTTCTGTAATGAATACATATTAACCTACGTAAGCAGGTAAAGGAGAAAAGTAACTTTTCCTATTTATTAAAATATTACATGTTCATTATACAAACATTATAAATTAGAGAACAGAATAAAAAAGCCAAACTACTTGCAATCCTACAGCCCAGAGTTAATCACTGTTAATATTTTGGAGTCTTAATGATTTAGCTCATGTATATATAGATATACATTTGTAATATTGGGATTATATCATAATTTTGTAAACTTGATTTCTCCATGTTATGTTTTTGTGCAACACATAGTTTAGATGTCTGCATAATATGACACAGATATTAATACCATGACTTATTTAACTATTCTATTATTATACATTTGTGCTGTTTTGAATTTTTTAATTTTATAATTTAGTTAGAAGAGTTCTATCTAAACTTCTGATTATTTACAGTGGATATAGATACCCAGAATTGGGAGTTAAAGGGTATGAATTCAGGCTTTTGTAGCATATTGTCAAACTAATTTCCAGGGAGGTTGGACCAATTTGCTTCTACCAGCAATATCTGTTAATTACAGTGTGTTGCTTCTGTGAGAGAGTAAAGACACTTTAATTGTATCTGCCTGTTTCTCCCACTAAGGCAGGGATCCTTTGTTCATCAGTATCCAATGATGCTTGGTGTATAGAAAGAATGCAAACATTTATTGAATTAATATTGTCTTCTAAGAAATTCCTACCAGTTAATCTCAACTTTTTTTGGTACTTGCTTTTTACAAAAATTTTCAGTTTAATTTACATATCACAGAATTCATTCATCTTAAGTGGAACTCACTGCAGTATTCTTGCCTGGAGAATCCCATGGACAGAGAAGCCTGCAGGCTATAGTCCATGGGGTCACAAAGAGTTGAACATGGGTGAAGTGACTGAGGACACACAGTAAAGTTTTACAATTGTGCAATCATCACCACAATTCAAATTTAGAATACTATCATCTCTCCATCTGTCCTCCTCTCCCTGTGCTTGTTTGTGTTCATTTTCTACTTTTTCCTGGAACCTAGGCAACCACTGATCTGTTTCATGGCTCTATAATTTTGCCTCTTCTAGAAATTTCATATAATGGAGTTATGCAATCTTTGGTGTCTGGCTTCTTTCATGTAAAATGGTATTTTTTTGGATTCGTCTGTGTTGCTGCATTGTTGCTGCATGTATTAATAGTTGTTTATTGAGGTATAACTGACAGAATAAATTGCTTATATTTAAAGTGTATGATTAATAAGTTCTGACTTTTGTATACACCTATAAAACATCATATCGAGATCATGAAAATATCGATCCCTCCCACAAAAGTTTCCTCTTGCCCCTTTCTAATTACTTTTGTCTTACCAAGGTAACCACTGATTTGCTGTCATTATAGATTAGAATACATTTTCTAGAATTTTCCATAAATGGAATCATACAAGATTGGAATATATTTTTGTTTAGCTTCTTCCACTTCACTTGCAATTCATCCATGTTGTGTTAGTCAATAGTTCATTCTTTCTATTGCTGAAGAGCATTCCATTATATGGAAATACTGTATTTTGCTTATTCACCAGTTTAGTAGATATCTGGATTATTTTCAGTTTCGGGCTGCTATGAATAGTGCTGCTATAAACATTCATGTACAAGTATTTGGGTGAACATTTTTCTTGGGTAGATTCCTAGGAGTGGAATTGCTGATTCATATGACAAATGTTTGTTTATCTTTTTAAGAAATTGCCAAACATTTCCAAAGAGGCTACATAATTTTACATACACATCAGTCCAATATATGCGGGTACCAGCTTCTTCACATCATTGCCAATGGGTGGTTTTAGTTGTTCTAGTGGCTGTGTATGTATCTAAATGTGGTTTTAATTTACATTTCCCTAATGACTAGTGATGTAGAGCATCTTTTCATATATCTATTTGCTGTTGGAACCTCTAAGTTATTGTTTAACCAAATTTTTGTCCTTTTAAAAAATTAGGTTGCCTTTTTTATTAGTGAGTTGTAAGTTCTTTATATATTCTGGATGGAGTCCTTTATCAGGTTGTTTTGGAAATATTTTCCCCCAGTGTGTCTTTTTCATTTTCTTAATGGTGTCTTTGGAGAGCAATACTTTTTAATTTTGAAAGAAGTCCAATTTATCAATATGTTATTGCTCTTGCATAACTCAGGGTTATAAAGATTTTCTCCTGTGTTTTATTCTAAAAACTTCAGGATTTCAACTCTTACATTTATTGAGATTATTATTATTATTTTGGCTGCACTATGCAGCTTTAAGGATCTCAGTAGCTCGACCAAGGATCGAACCTAGACCATGGCAGTGAAAGCACCAAATCCTAACCACTAGACAACCAGGGAACATGAGATAATTATTTTTGTATATGGTGTGAGATATGGATTGAGGTTTTCTTTTCTTTTTTGCAGAAGGACGTCCAATTATTTCAGTATCATTTCTGAAAAGACTACCCTTTCTCCTTTGGTTGAAAATTAATTGGTCGTATATATGAGCATCTATTTCTAGAGTGTTTCACTGATTGTGTATACTTACCAATTCTGGGACTTCCCTCATGGCTTAGATGGTAAAGAAACTGCCTGCAATGCAGGAGACCCAGCTTTGATCCCTGGGTTGGGAAGATCCCCTGGAGAAGGGCATGGCTACCGACTTCAGTATTCTTGCCTGGAGAATTCCATAGAGGAGCCTGGTGGGTTACCGTCCGTGGGGGTCACAAAGAATCAAATGTGACTGAGCGACTAACACACAGATACTTAGCAATTCTATGGTGCCTTGATGGTTGTTTGCTTTATAATAAGTTTTGAAATCAGGTAGCCTAAGCCTTTGTTCTTTTAAAAAAGTGTTTGGCTATTCTAGGTATTTGCATTTCCATATAAATTTTAGGATCAGTTTGCCAGTTTTAACGAAAGCCTGTAGGGATTTTGATAGGGAGTGGGTTAAATCTGTAGATCAATTTGGGGAGAACTGACATTTTAAAAATACTGAGCTTTCTAATTCTATTGTTATAATATTATTTGGATCTTCCTTAATTTTTCTCAATACTATTTTGCAGTTTTCAGTGTGCAGGTATGTTCTTTTGTTATATCTGTGTGTCCTTTTGTTACATTTATTATAAATATATAAAAGTGTAGTTTTTTGTTATATTTATTCCTAAGTGTTTTTCTTTTTGATGCTCTTGTGAATAATTATTTTTATTTGAATTTCTCTATTTGATTGTTTATTACTAGTACATGGAAATACAACTTATTTTTATATATTTAGTTTGTATTCTGAAAAACAGTGAGTGTTAGTTGCTCAGTCGTGTCTGACTCTGTGAACTCATGGACTGTAGCCCACCAGGCTCCTCTGTCCATGGAATTCTCCAGGCAAGAATACTGGAATTGGTTGCCATTCCCTTCAGGGGATCTTCCCGACCCAGGGATCAAACCCATGTCTCCCACATTTCAGGCAAATTCTTTACCATCTGAGCCACCAGGGAAGCTGAGACCTTGCTAACGAATTTATTAGTTCTGGTAGCTTTTATGTAGATTTCTTCTTATTTTCTACTTAAAGTATATATAACCTAGGGATAGATTTACTTCTTTCTTTCCAGTCTGAATACTTTTAATAGTTTTTTTTTCCCTTGTCTTAATGCACAGGATAGGACCCTCAGTTACAATGTTGATTAGAAATGGGTAGGAACAGAAGTGTATTTGCCTTGCTCCAGATCTTAGTGGGAAGGCATTCAGTTTTTCACCATAAGTATAATGTAAATAATGTAATTATAGATGTCTTCTGTCAGGTTAAGAAAGTTCCTTTCTATCCTTACTTGGGTAAGAGATATTTTGAATGGATGTTGGATTTTGTTAACTGGCTTTTTTTGTGTCTATGGAAATGATCATGTGCTTTTTGTCCTGGGTTGTATTAATATGGTTTATTATACTAGTAGATTTTCAGATGTTAAGACAGCCTCCCATTCCTGGGGTAAACCTACTTATAGTGTATAATCTTTTTTATATGTTTCTGGATTTGATATTTTTAATATTTTGTAAAAAGTTTTATATTGATTTCATAAGGGATATTGGTATCTTTGTCTGGCTTTGGTATCAGGGTAATACCAGCTTTCTAAAATTAGTTTCAAAGTGTTCCCTCCTACTATTATTTTCTGAAAATGTTAATGAAAGGTTGATATTATTTTTTTCCCTTATATATATGACAGACATTGCCACTGGAACCATTTGGACCTAGACTATTCTTTTGGAGAGAACTTAATAACTTATTTAGTGTCTTGATATGGCCTATCCTGATTTTCCATTTCTTCTTGAGCTGTTTTCTTTTTTAAATAGATATAATTAAATTTATATGAGTTGATTTTGGTAATTTGAGTTTTTAGATGATTTTGTCCCATGCCATCTGAGATGTGAAACTTACTGAGATAAAGCTGTTCATAATACTCCTTTATAAGTAAGTTCTATAGTATCTATAATGATGTATCCTCCTTTATCCTGATTTCAATTTATTCCTTTCTCTTTTTTTCTAAAGCTTTCTCTCTATTTTCAAATCTTTTCAAAGAACCAACTTTTGATTTCCTGAATTCTTTCATACTATTTTCCTATTTTCTATTTCATGGATTTCTACTCTGATCTTTATTATATCCTTCCTACTTTTTTTGGGTCTGATTGGCTCTTACTTTTGCTAGCTTAAGATGGAAGCTTATCTTACTGATGTTAGAACTTTCTGGGTCATAAATATTCCTCTAAGCACTGCTTTAATTGTACCCCATACATGGATTTTCATATCATCTTTTATTTTCATTTGTTTCAAGATAACATCAAATTTCCCTGCAATGTCTCCTTGACCCATGTGTCTTCAGAAATGTGTTATTTAATCTCTAAACATTTTGGGGTTCCTAGATTTCCTTCTGTTACTAATCTGTAATTTTATCCTATTATGATCAGACAACATACTTTATTTGAATTTATTGAATCTTTTTTTTTTCACCTAACATATGGTCTTTCCTGAAGAAGTTCCATGGGCATTTGAGAAAAATGTATATTTTGCTACTGTTTTTGTAGAGTATATATGCTTGTTAGATCAAATACACTGACTGTGTTGCTCAAGTCTTCTGTCCTTAGTGATTGTCTCTACTAGTATCGACTACTGTAAGAGGAGTGTTGAAATCTCCAACTATTAATTGTTGAATTGTTTGACAATTTTTGTTTTATGTATTTTGAGGCTGTTGTTTGGTAAAAATAACATTTAAAATAGTTATATCTGGCTGCTACATTTTAACTGTTGGTGAAGTGGGAATTTTCATTGTTATTTCCTGGTGAAATTTCTATCTTATGATGTTTTAGAATTGGTTAATAGTCATGTTCTTAACTATTGATTTTGAAGACTCCAACAATGAAAGAACATTATTGATCATATGATTCAACGCTATGCCTTTTGATTGTGATATAGAATTTGTCACTTTTAAAATATACTCAAATCTATAAATAATTCCCTTATAAATTTCTCCCATCATTTTTTTTACTTTTAAAGTCTTTATTTACATGCAGGTATTAGCTTAATATGTCCTTTTTTCAGTCTGCAGAGAGTCAACATTTTACTGACTTGTCAGTAAAAAAACCCCCTCACACCTCCCTCCCCATCCCATTCCTCTGAGTCTTCCCAGTGCACCAGCCCTGAGCACCTGTCTCATGCATCCAGCCTGGACTGGCGATCTGTTTCACACTTGATAATATGCATGTTTCAATGCTTTCTCTCAGATCACAGTTCTTTTGTATTTATTGTTCAACATGAGTTTCAGAATTAGGGAGGCGGGAGGGGAGATCAGGATGGGGAACACATGTAAATCCATGGCTGATTCATGTCAATATATGGCAAAAACCACGACAATATTGTAAAGTAATCACCCTCCAACGAATAAAAATAAATGGAAAAAAAATTAGTTGATCAAGTTCTATAACATATTTGAGGGGATTATATAAAATTTTAACATGGAGAATGATCTTTGTAATTTTTACTGAAATTTTATATTTTAGTCATATATGTTTTCAAGTCACTTTTTTTGTTGCTATCACAAATAGGAATTTTCTCCCTATTATATTTTTAGCTGGTTATTTCTGGGGTATTGGATTAATACCCTTTACCCATTAAGGAGGTGCTCCTTTTAAGTTTGCTTAGTTTCATTTTTTCCAAATTAGAAAATATATTTTATCACATGCCTTCAAAGAATCAGTCTATATTTTCTTTTCTTTTCTTTCTCCTTTAATCTGTTAATGACAGATTTTGTAAAGTTGAACCACTTGCAATCTTGGGATAAAAGCAACTTACTTATGATGTATTCTTTTATATATGTTGGTAGATTTGACAAGTTAATCTGTATTTCAGTTTTAATATCTGTAAAATAGGGGTAAAGCATCTACAAGATAAGAGTTTTGTGATGAAAATGAATTAAAATATTCAGAATGATGCTTGGCATAGAGTGTGCTTTGTGGTTGTGTATGTATAAATTAATAGATTTAATTTTTGTTTGAAATACAGTTGTTTAACTTCCTTTCATGTACTTTATTTGGGTCTGTTTTGTTATCCTTTTTCATGCATTTTGAGATGACAGCCTAATTTATTTCTTTCTACAGATTACAACTTTTCCATTATTTATATCCCACAGATTTTAATAAATATAATGCTTTTATTGCCTGGTTCTAAAAAAACCTGCAATTGGTTTTTTGATCTTATCTGTAGCTTAATGGTTATTTTAAGATATATTTAATTTTTCAAAATGTTATTTTTAACTTTCCAGATACATGTGTTTTTGTTGTTGTTGCTAATTTCATAAGTAACAAATATGGTCTATATGCTAGTAATTTTTAAAAATGTGATATCCTTCATGCCTTAATAAATAGGCACTGTATTGTGATGGTTCCATATTTATTGGGTACCAAATCTATTTTTGAGTACCTCTATGAACGATAGTAATTCTATATGTATTTTTTGTCCTATTTGATTTGTTGGGTTTTATATGACTATGGGATTGTCAGTTTTTCCTTTGTATTTCTATCAGATTTGCTTTTTGTATTGCATAAAGTTGGTGACTTATTTTCATGGCCAACTGCTGAAATACTAATGTTTCTTTTAAAGCTTTCAATTCTATCTATCTCATAAACACTGCTATACCTGATTTCCTCTTATTTACTGTTTATTTGGCTGTTGCCTCTGTGTTAGGTATGAATCTAAAGAATAGTGTACAGTTGGATTTTTAATCCATTCTGAGTTTTGTGATTCATACTACGTTTAGACTTATTCTATTTTGTACTGTCCTTGGCTTTTTGTCTCCTGTTTTACTGTAGCGATCATCTGCTGTTCCTTTACCAACACAGCGTTTCCCCTTTTCTGACCGTGTGTTCAAATTTCCCAAATTTTCCTTGAGAAAACACGTGGTTTGGATGAACTTGAACTTCTGTCCAAGCTCATTTCTAGGTCTGACTCCTTCTAGAGCTGATTCAGGGACTAGACCCAAAACAAGCCAATTACAGCCAAACAAGTCCTGGGCTTTTGTAGAATGTGGTGGGAAAGGGAATTGCTCTTTTATTTGAATGTAAAGCTATCATTTTGCCACCACATACTAAAAACTTGCTGAAGAGTGAATGAAAGAAAAGCATTACCTAAGAGATTAAAGAGATACAATCTAAGTCTCTGAAGTCAGTACTAGCCCTAGACGTTTCAGTTCTTTAAGCCCACAATTTCCTTTTTGCTAAGGCTTTGCTTTTCCTTTATGCCAATGTGAGTTAAAGTCACTTCTTACCAAAAGAATACTGGTTAAACACACTTGTCTTTTAGTAGACTGAATTTTCTATATATATATATATTTTTTTCTAGTTAATAGTCTTACTGTCTTTTTCTGAAAATGATTGGAAAGTTTCCCATTTAATATTTACTTTTAGTGATTTTCCTTAAAAATTTTAAGACATTTTAACTCTAGTTATCATTAGAAAAATATAAATTTATCAGTGTCTGTATTCTCTGTTCTAATAAAGATTCACCCTGACCTTCTTTTACTATTTGTTAACGGTATCTATAATAAATACTTACCCAATTCAAAGGATAAATTTTGCTAATTTTGTTGTTTCTTATATCCCACTATTACTCTAGGATGTATTTACCTTGTTGCCGAAGAAAACCCTTTAATGTTTCTTTCAAAGATTGTCTGTGGGTGGTAAACATTTTGCATCTCTTGATGTCTAAAAATGTCTTCATCTGTCCCTTACATTTAAATAGGAACAGAATTCAAGGTTCAAAGTTATTTTTTAAAAAATGCTGTTTCTTTTTGTGTTTATATTGTGGGTATTTTTTTTTCTCTCTAGTAGCTTTTCAGTTCTATCTTTTTATGTTCTGAGATTTCATTCTAATACAGGAGTTGGGAAACTGCAATCTGTGGTCCAAATCTGTCTCACCACCTGTTTTGGTATAATAGCCCATGAACTAAAAGCTGTTTTACCTTTTTAAATTAAAAAAAAAAAATCAAAGAATATGTCATGACGTTAAAATGATCTGAACTTAGTATCTCAGTGTCTGTTAAAAATTTTATTGGAACACAGCCACATTCATTTGCTTACATATTATGGCTACTTTCACACCACAATGGCAGAGCCAAGTAACTGTGACAGAGATTGCAAAGCCTAAAATATTTATACCTGGCCAGAAAAAAATTAGCTTACTTCTGTTTCTGTTTATATTTTTATTTGTTTTAATAGCTAAAATTCTGGGAATTAGCTGGCTATTATTTCTACAGCTTCTACAAGAATTTCTTACTCCCGTATTACAATCAATATTATAAATAAAAAAATTTCCAGATGTGTCCATTCTGTTATCACATCACCCAATGATTGTGTTTTCTTTCATTTAAAATTTTATCTGTCTAAAAACAGGCAGACTTCTCTGGTGGTCTAGTACTTGAGACTCTGCACTTCCACTGCAGGGGGCATGAGTTTGATCCCTGGTTGGGGAACTAAGATCCTGCATGCCACACAATGTAGCCAGAAAAACCAAATAGTAAATATACCAATTTTGATGTCTTGCTCTGATTGCTGTAGTGAGTCCAGGGTTAAAAGTTCTTTCATTTGCTGAGTATTTTGTTGGTTGACATTTGTCTACTTTACTGTGTACTGTTGCCCCTGTACTGGTTGCTCAGGAGAGAGCAGTGTGGACTTGCTGGTACTTTAAATGAGAATGGGGGATGGATGGGCCATGCATGTCTGAGGTTATTGATACTTCTGGCAGTCTTGATTCCAGCTTGTGCTTCATCCAGCCTTGGATTTTGCATGATGTACTCTGCATACAAGTTATAGTATGCAGTCTTGACGTACCTTTCAGATGTGTCCAGGAGAAATATCAACAACCTCAGATATGTAGATGACACCACCCTTATGGCAGAAAGCCAAGAGGAACTAAAGAGTCTCTTGATGAACGTGAAAGAGGAGAGTGAAAAAGTTGGCTTAAAACTAAACATTCAAAAAATGAAGATCATGGCATCCAGTCCCATCACTTCATGGCAAATAGGTGGGGAAACAATGGAAACAATGACAGACTTTATTTTCTTGGGCTCCAAAATCACTGCAGATGGTGACTGTGGCCATGAAATTAAAAGATACTTGCTCCTTGGAGGAAAAGCTACGAGCAACCTAGACAACATATTGAAAAGCAGAGACATTACTTTGCCAACAAAGGTCTGCACAGTCAAAGCTATGATTTTTCCAGTAGTCATGTATGGATGTGAGAGTTGGACCATAAAGAAAGCTAAGCACCAAAGAATTGATGCTTTTGAACTGTGGGGTTGGAGAAGATGCTTGAGAGTCCCTTGGACTGCAAGAAGATCAAACCAGTCAATCCTAAAGGAAATCAGTCATGAATATTCATTGGAAGGACTGATGCTGAAGCTGAAACTCCAATGCTTTGGCTACCTGATGAGAAGAACTGACTCATTGGAAAAGACCCGATGCTGGGAAAGATTGAAGGCAGGAGGAGAAGGGGATGATAGAGGATGAGATGGTTGGATGGCATCACCAACTCAATGGACATGAGTTTGAGCAAGCTCCTAGGGTTGGTGATGGACAGGGAAGCCTTGAGTGCTGCAGTCCATGTGGTTGAAAAGAGTCAGACACGACTGAGTGGCTGAACTGAATGGGGCCATTATGCTCTAAGATTCCATTCTTTCTGCTTTTGTCTTTAAGAGTAGGATAGGATGTATAGGGTTCAACCTACCTGGATTGAACCTCCCTTTTGCTTTTGGTTTCAGTCATATTAAGGTATAGATCATCTTTAAGTACTGCTCCCTTATCTGTGCCAATTATCTTTCTCATCTTCCGGCAGAGAACCTAAGCTCTGGCTCCCTCTTCAATCTGATTCCATCTGCTGTCCTGTTAGTCCACTGGAAGTTTCTCTTCTTACTTCAGGTGATGCTCTGTATTTCTTATTTTTATATGGCATGAGAGACTGAAAACTATAGGATGCTTTGTTTACCACCTTGAAATAAGAAGCTACTCTATATTATTGTAATACTTTTGGGAAGTCTACTGAAGTTTTGTTTGTGGCTTAATATTTATTTTGTAAATAGTTTCTGGACAATTCACCACAAAAATATTTTCAGGGAATAATTTACTACGGATGCAAATAACAGGTTTTAAGTTCTCCTTTTTTTTCTTTTGGAGTTTCTGCTTCAAAAATTTGATGTTCTCAGGACAACTTTTTGGGGGTGGTTAGTTGTTTTTTTAAAAGTCTATTTGGCTGCTACGGGTCTTAGTTGCAGCACGTGGGATCTTAAGTTGCAGGATCTTTTTTATTTTCAGTTGTGGCACAGTGGCTCTTAGTTGCAGCATGCAGGATCTAGTTCCCAGACCAGGACTTGAACCCAGGCCCCTGGCACTGGGATTGTGGAGTGTTAACCACTGGACCACCAGGGAGGTCTCTATTTAGTCTTTTTAAATTCAACTTTTGTTACCATTCTATAATGGAATTGTTTTCTTTTTATAAATGAGTTTGTTCACTTATATTCACTGATCAAAAAGTATTTATTTTAGTTCTGTCATCTTTATGCTGCATGGTGTGTGTTTTTCTTTTTTGTGCACACATGTTTTTTGATTGAATTAGAATACTTAAGAGTCTGGCTTTGGTTTTTCAAGTGTTTATTTTAATTAATAGTCTTAAACTTCAACTTATCAGCTTTAGAGGGTAGCCGTTGAGGACTTGCTAATGAGACTTACACATATGTTTCTTCCTCCTCTCTACATCCCACTTTGAGTTATGTTATTTTTTCCAGAATGCTATGTTCTGACCCTATCCTTTATATTTAAATGGACTGAACACTCACTGTTATTTCTCTTCCACCATGGTTGCTCCATTTCTGGGCTCCTTATTTTGGCTCATCTCTCTGTTTTATGATTATGCCCTTTTTAAACAAAAGCTCTTGGGTGCTTTATTCCTTTCATTTTTTAGAAAATTCCCATTTATGTTCTCATGCTTGAATGTCATCTTGGGTTAGTATAAAACTTTAGGGTACAGAATTTCTTTCTCTGAGAGACTTACAAATATTGCTTCATGATCTTTTCCAGTATTCATTTTTACTGTGGTGGTCTCTGAGGCAAGGTTGACATTTTTTCCCCTCTTACCTGGTGACTTACATTTTTTTTTTTACTTACATTTTTAAAAAGCTGAAAAAGTCCCCCAAATAATCTTTGAATTGTGTTAAATTCCCCACATATCTGTTGGGCCAGTCATTATCATATGGTGTGATTTCTGACCTTTCAGACTCAGGTCTTCTTTTATTTCAAAAAAGCTTTTCTATTATCTTTGAATTTTTTTTCTACTTCATTTGTTCTGTTGTCTAGTATGTGTAAGTTAGGTCCCTTTTGTTTTCCTCATATATACCTAAGTTTCTCTCTGATACTTTATTTTGTTCTTTTCTATTCTGTTTTATTTTAAGGCCTTTTTTCATATTCCTATTTTTTCTTTGATGGTCAATAATTATACACCCACAAAATGATTTAATGGTTAAATGGGATTGCACTGTGTATATGTATAATAATTTTATTAATCTTATTACTTAGATTGTCTCTGGTTTTCACTGTTATAAACATCTGCACATGTTCTTAACGGTAGTGATATTGCTTCATAAAATCAGTAAACTTACCCCAGTTCCTAACTAACAAAGCTCATTGACAAAGAATTCAATCATGCCTGTGAACAAGCTGCTCCTCTGGGCTCTGACGATGCTGTCATCTCCTGGTCCTTTCAGGCCTAGGGGTGATACGGCTTCCTGCCACTGCTAATTCTGGGTCTCTGTCATTGCTTACTGGCTTCTCTAAAACCCTCTGTATTTGTGAGTTTGCTCTGTGTGTGTGTGTGTTCGTGTGTGCTCCGTTGTGTCAGACTCTTTGCAACCCCATGGATTGTAGCTTGCCAGGCTCTTCTGTTCATGGAAGTTTTCAGGCAAGAATACTGGAGCAGGTTGCCATTTCCTACTCCAGGGGATCTTCCTGACCCAAGAATCGAACCCACATCTCTTGTGTTTCCTGTACTAGCAGGCAGATTCTTTAACCACTGTCCGACCTGGGAAGCCCTATCTGTTAAATACACCCTAGAAATTTATCCCAAATATGTATAAAATAACATGTATTTAAGATTATTCACTGCAACCTTATATCTCTAATATTTCACTATTTTCACTATAATGTCTGTGAACAGAGGAATATAAGATAATGGTGTAACTATACAGTGGAATATTATGCAGTTATAAGAAACTTAGCACATTCACTGAATATATTTATGGAATAATTTCCAATTTATTGATTTGTTTTTCCTCCAATCTTCAGTTATTCTTTTATTAATTTTTTTATACACTCAGGGATCCCCAGATATTTATGCTGCCTCATTTATACCTCAATGATCACAAAATACAAGTATTTTGTTCACCATGCTGTTCTCCCAAGCTTTGTTGTTACTGTTCTTAGATTTATTGAAGTTTGATACAAAAAACTGGACACACTTAGTGAATACATCTTGATGATTTTGGAATATGCAGATATCTGTCATATCATCACTACATTCAAGGCACTAAATATATCCATTACTTCCAGACATTTCCTTGTGTTCTTTTTTTTCTTTTGTAGGGACACTTAACATAAGATCTATCTTAATATATGTTAAACTGCACAGCACCACATGTCAACTATAGATACTATGTTGTTCAGCAGGTCCCCAGAACTCATGTAACAGAAACTTTATCAAAAGTGTGGAAAAAGCTGGGAACCGAATAGTGAGTATGCCATCATATATGTAAGAGAAAAAAAGAAAGAAAAAAAATGTATATGTGTATTTGCTTTTATACACATATACATATGTATAAAGAGAGAGTGTGAGAACGGGAGGGAACAGGATGGAGCATCCTTGGAAAAGCACATAAAGTGATAATAGTGGTTGCTTCTGGGGGGAACTGAGTAGCAGGAAACTTACTATTTATTCTTTAATTTTGAATATTAAATGACTATACTGCCTATTCAAAAAAGTATTACATTAATAATAAGGATTAATTGAGAGCCTTACAGAAACAGTGACTATAGAGGAGCTGCTAAAGAAATCACTAGAAGGTGAGAACAGCCAACAAATTATAGATACTGAAATGTTCTAAGCAGTAAAAGTCTTGGACAATTTAATTTCTTACCATGGTCCCTTTGTAGAAGTTAACTTATTCAGAGTTGAATGCACAAAACCATGTCTGATAAAGGTTTGTTTTGATGATCATAATATAGATCTTTATTATTTAAAAGAGCTTCAGTTCTCCTGTGTTTATAGGGTTTACTAACATCCCTAACAAAGTAGTATGACTGCACAGTGATCTCCGTTTTCAGTGGAAGGTACAACTTCATTAAAGGAAATGGCACATAAGAAGACTTTTTATAAAATCAGTGAAGGGAAGAGAAGACTGCTGGGGGAATATTCACTCAACTAAAATTGGGTTAAAATCACTCGTTTTTATGACATGGCAAAAACAGGAAAGGACTACTAGCTTGAGTTTTTTACAGGTGATCCTAATGTGGTTACCCCTGTTAAAAAAGTTCACAAGACACAGGGAAACTTACCCTTCCTGGAACTGTGCTTGGGCAGACTCCTCTGCTACAAGGGTCTCATACTCTTCAGCAGCAAACCTGTCCCAGTCGGAAGGCTCAGGACTGTCATTCTCAACATCCTGATTGGGAAGGGGATGGCCACAGGAAACAGAATCAAAAACAAAAATTGGAGATAGGTCATCACAAATGTTTTACATCCTGAAAAAACCTATGTGAAATATGTTTCATTTGACCCCACGGACTATACAGTTCACAGACTTCTCCAGGAAAGAATACTGGAATGGGTAGCCTTTCTCTTCTCCAGGGGATCTTCCCAACCCAGGGATTGAACCCAGGTCTCCCTCATTGTAGGCGGGTTCTTTACCAGCTCAGCCACCAGGGAAGCCCAAGAATACTGGAGTGGGTAGCCTATGCCTTCTCCAGCGGATCTTCCCGACCTAGGAGTCGAACTGGGGTTTCCTGCATTGCTGGCTGATTCTTTACCAGCTAAGCCATCAGGGAAGCCCTGAACATGTTGAGAGAGGCACTAAAGGCACACTCCTAAACTGATTTTCTACACCCTGAGTCACAAAATTATTAAGCACTGTGCATCAGCTGGACTGTTTGGGTCTAGATTCTTCAGCCTTGTAATCAGAGACTTCTCTAGCCCCTTCTCCCCTCACACTTGGCATAGCAGTGATCTGGAGTGACCTGTGGTTCGCATTTGCCCACCTGAAATGTGGCTTCCCTGGTGGCTCAGATGGTGATGAGTCTGTCTGCAATGCAGGCGACCTGGGTTCGACCTCTGGGTTGGGAAAATCCTCTGGAGAAGAAAATGGCAACCTACGCCGCTATTCTTTTTTTTTTAATTGAAGGATAATTGCTTTACAGAATTTTGTTGTTTTCTGTCAAACCTCAACTTGAATCAGCCATATATATACTGCTCCACTATTCTCGCCTGGAGAATTCCATGGACAGAGGCTACTGTCCATGGGGTCATAAGAGTCAGACAGGACTGAGTGACTTAAACTTAACCTGAAATATACCATCCCCTCCTCTAGCGAATTTTGATTGCTTCCTTCACAGCCAGCTCGGATACCCTGCCATCTGAGTTACCTTCTTAGAAACAGCCCTTCTCCCCCAGTCACTTCCTTCATTGTACTATGTATGCTTGGTTGCCAACTTTTGTTCTCCTGTCCTTGTCATCTCTATATACCCGTTCTTTTTATATACTGAGTTATCTCTATATAACCTCCAGTGTCTCTTCAACACAGTACCTGGAATTTACTAGGCACTTACTAATAGCATTCTTTGCAGATCAGAATGTTGATAATTACTACCTCTAAGAAAAAAGAGGAAAAATTTAAAGTAAAATTTGTAATACAAATAAAAAAATGAAGGGGGGAAAAAGTATATATTTTCTTTTCCTTCTACAATACAGGCTGCATCTTAGATTATATGTTCTAGGTAAAATGATGTTTTTCCATAATGAAATTGGGTTAACATTGCTCTAGGATGTAAGGTTAGTTATGCTAGAACGTAAGTACCTTAATACTGACTACACAATGTGTTAATTACTATAATCCATTTGAAGAACTTCACCCCACCTTTTAAACATGTCTGAAATTGCTATGCATCTTAGATTTATAATTGCTTTTTCTTTAAAGGTATATAAAATAATGGGATATTTTAAACTCAATGAAATATAATACTGACTTTAGGCTAGTGATAATGTACCTTGATAGGCCCCAAGTTCTGGTGCAGAGTATTTGTTTTTAGAAGCTGGTCCTTGTATTCTTGGCTATTAATATTTAGGTCAAACAGTTATGCAACATATGAAAGACGACTGAGGAAGTTTCCTGTAGTGTACTCAACCAGTTCTTTTCCATTAATATAGTTTTTACTCTTTAAACAGGGGAATAGAAGAAGTGGTGATATTCATTCTGCTTTTTGTTTTTTTCTGGACATGGGTTTTCTGAGAGTCCACAGGTTTTTGCGTATGGGGAAGGCAGCTCACAGCTCTTCAGCTGTAGAATGACTTCAAACTGATGTCATGTACAGTCATCATTACCGCTTGAAAAAGTGTTACATCTATCTGAAGGTTGTCTATCTTGGAGAGCATCTAGTTTTCATTACCATGCCATCCCGAAATTGAATGGTACAGTTAAATCAAGCCCAGTGTACTCTGTAACAGAGATGTATCTATTGATATAGGTTTTTTTTAATGAATAATAAGATGAACACACGTTTATTGATTTGAAAGTGAGAAAGACAATTATTTCAAAATTTTCTGTAACCAGTTTCTATGTATATGGAAGTACACAAAACACACAATTCATTCAGTGAAAGGTAGATGCAGGTTATTACCTACATTTGAAGATTAGCTATGGGAAGAGATGGGCTCTAAGTCCTTTATTCTTTCTTTTCAGTATGTGATGAAATGTTTTAAATGTAAGCCTTTTTAAATACCAAAATTCCTGCAGACAGAGGCCACTTTTATCTGAAGCATACATCCCCTGATATTGCATCCCTCAAACAGAAGTTAAAACTATACTGGTACCTTCTGGACTGCAAAGGGATCTCTTTGTTCATGGTCTAAGTATTTCTCGAGATTAAAGAAAGTGTCATAAAAGATGTGAGCCATTCTGCATCTCTTCAGATCTCGTAGAGTTATTTTGCCTGTGTAAGAACAAATCTGGTAAATTTCAAAGGCTTTTTTCGAAGTGGGGAAAAAAAAAAACCTTCTACTGAAGTTTAAAAGGATATATGCATATGCTTATTTGATTATAAAAATTTGATTTTTGAGGTAAAGTTCACATAAAATTCACCATTTTAACCATTCTAATGGTTTTTCATACATTCACAATGTTGCATAAGCATCACCACTATCACATGCCCTAGCATTTTCTTCACCTCTGAAGGACACTCTGTACCCATCAAACAGTCTCACTCCCCTCTGCAATCCTCCCCAACTGGCTACCACTAATCTGCCTACTGAATTTGCCATCGTTAGTTCTATGCTGATGCTAAAGCAGAAACTTAAATACTTCTGTATTTGGATAGCCTGTGTGGAAGACTCTGGGAAGTTAAATAATTTGGAACAATCCAGGATTACAACCCCCACTCTGTAATGGAGATGAACAGTGCAACTTGGCTCTTTATTCAATCTTACCATCACTGGCTGGCTTCACCAGGTCAAGCATCTGGCACAACAAATCATGGAATGGCAAGGGCTCAATGCCCATGGCTTCCATCCGTTCACACTGCTCCTCGTAGAAGTATTCCAGCTCGTACATGGAGAGCACTCCATCCCCATCCACATCCATACAGCGGAACCAGTACTCAATGCTAGGAGGTAAGGATACTCATTAGCAATGGCTTGTTAAACCTCTTTTATTCACTCAGATTTATTATTGTTTGTTTCTTTTAAAAGTTATATATGGGTATACTTTGGACTTAGACATAGTTTTACAAAATTTATTAGAAAAAATGGCAGTCATTTTTAAAATTTTCTCTTCCCCAGATTCAAGCATTTTCAACACTTGATTATTTTGGTTTTTATCTTTACATTTCAGTTAAGATGTCTATATTGTTCCTTTCTTGTATTTCTGATTTAAAGACTGTGGTTTAATTTTGCACTATGAAAGATGAGGTTTCAGGTCTTTTGCTACTCATTCCACCTTACCCACATGCCCTTTATAACCTCTTAGCATAGATAAATTACTCAACATTCACAGTTTATAACTTTACATTTTCCTTTTATCTCTTTTGTTTAGTTTTGGGACACAGTACATGTTATTACCACTAATTCAAAGACTTCTGCTAGTTTTCTACGTCCATAATCAGTCCCATTGGGTATTCTATCAATTGCATTTCCTTGAAATCTTTTTCAGTTCCTCTGACCTATTCTAATCTGGACTGGTTGATCTCTAGGCCTGATTTATAGTTTCACCCTAGGGAATCCTTTCAGCTTTCTCCTGTTTCTTATATCTCACATTTTCATCATTCTTGGTTTGCTTCCTTGTTTGGTAAAACACATTCTTCAGTAGCTTCCTAAAAAAGGGAGCATAGCAGGTACATTTTTTGGATGTTAGATCATTGAAAATACCCTTATCTACCCCCTAATGTGGTTGGTATATATAGAATTATGGCATGATGGTTCTTTTCTTCAGAATTTTAAAGGCCCTGATTCACTCTCCTCCATTTATCCACTGTTGTTGAGAAGTCTAAAGCCACTGATCCTTTGCAACCTCTTTTTTTTTTTCCCCTTTGAAGCCTACAGAGGTTTCTGAGTTCCTGGTGTTTTAAAATAAAACTGATGAAGTGCCTTGGTCTGGATCGAATTCACTTTTGCTGGGCTCAGAGCCTCCTCAGTTTGGAAACTAGTATTCTTAAGTTCTTGGACATTTTCTTAAAATTGTTTTATGTCTTCTCTGCTTCTCTTTCTCATCATTCACTCTCTTTCTGGAATTCTTGTTATTCAAATCAGCATGGTCCAATATGGTGACCGCTAGCCATATGTGGATAACCCAATTTGAGATGTCTTTTAAAAAAAAAATTTGTTTTCTGTTAATATTTATTTATTTGACTGTGCCAGATATTAGTTGCAGCATGTGGGATCTAGTTCCCTGACCAGGGACTGAACCCGGTCCTCCTGCATTGGGAATGCAGAATCTTAGCCCCTGGACCACTAGGAAAATCCCTGGGATGTCTTTAAGGGCAAATACAGATTTCGAAGACTGTAAGAAAAAAAACAGTAAAACATCTTATCAATACTTTTATACTGATTACATGTTGGAAAAATATTTTAGATATATGGTATTAAATAAGAGATGTAAGTAAGATTAATCCTATGTTTCTTTTTACTTTCTTACTGTGGTTAATTTTATTTAAAAAATTTAAACACATTTAAAGTAAAAATTGTATGTATTTAAGATATATAACAAAATAATGTGATATAGACAGTGAAATAATTACTACAGTAAAGCTGCTTAACATAGCATCTCCCCACAATATTACTATTTTGCAGGATAGTAGGGATGTAGAGGACCTGAAATCTACCCTCTTAAGTGAATTTTCAGCATTTAAAACATTATACTAAATGTATAGTCATCATATTCTACGTTAGATCTCTATAGATTTATTCATCCTGTATAACTGCAACTTTGTACACTGGGTCAGCATCTCCTCTTTTCCCTCATACCCCCAGCCCCTGGTAACCACCATTCTACTTTCTGCTTCTATTAAGTCTGACTTTTTTTTTGATTCCCATATAAGAGATCATGTATGACTTTCTGTGCCTGGCTTATTCCACTTAGTATAATATCCTCCAGGTTAATCCATGTTGCAAATGACAGGATTTCCTCCTTTTCGAAGGGTGAATAATATTCTATTGTGTGTGTATACATATACCACATTTTATTTATCTATTTATTCTGTGAGAGACATTTAGCTTGATATCATATAATGTTGTAATGAACAAGGGAGTTCAGGTATCTCTTCAAGGGACTGATTTCAGAGTTCTGGTTCAAGATGGTCAAATAGGAACTCGCTTTCTCCCACGGATGCATCTATATAGTTACAGATGGACCAGTTTCTTCTGAAAAAACCCTAAAAACTAGCTGAGTGACTTCTCCATTATTGGGAAAATGAGAAAAACTCATATTTAGTGGATAGGAGATGCTGAGACACAATCTTGCTGTAAACCCCAGCACACTGACCCACAATTAGGAGGAAACTGGAAATCCAGAGCTTTTCCTTGAGGAGCAAACAGTTTGAATCCCATGTTGTGAACCCAACTTTTAAGACCTGCAACTGAGACAAATACCCTCAAATCTAGCTTTTTCCCTTCCTTTTAAAAAACTGAAATATAGTTGACATGTAATATTATATTAGCAGACTTCCCTGGTGGCTCAGATGGTAAAGCGTCTGCCTACAATGTGCGAGACCCAGGTTCAATCCCTGGGTCAGGAAGATCTCCTGGATAAGGAAATGGCAACCCACTCCAGTATTCTTGCCTGGAAAATCCCATGGATGGAGGAGCCTGGTAGGCTACAGTCTATGGGGTCGTAAAGAGGCGGACAGTTAGTTTCAAGTGTACAACAGAGTGATTTGACATTTGTACACATTATGAATTGGTCACCACAATAAGTCTAGTAACCATCTGTTACCAAAGTTATTACTGTGTTATTGACTATATTCTCTATGCTATACACTATATTCCTGTGCCTTATTTATTTTATACCTGGAAGTTTGTACCTCTTAATTCCCTTCATCTATTTCACCCAACCACCCGCTTACCCTCTCGTGACCGCTACTGTGTTCTCTCTATGGGTGTTTCTGTTTAGTCTGATTTTTAAATTCCACATATAAATGAAATCATATAGTATTTGTCTTTCTCTGTCAGACCTATTTCACTTAGCATAATACCCTTAGAGTCCATTCCTGTTGTTTCACATGTCAAGCTTTCATTCTTTTTTTATGGCCAAGTAAAATTCCACCGTGTGTATGTGTGTATCACATCACCTTTATCCACTTATCTATTGATGAATACTTAGGTTACTTCCATATGTTGGGTATTGTGAATAATGCTGCAGTGAATGTTGGAGAGCATGTATCTTTTCAAAATAATATTTTTATTTTCTTTGGGTAAATACCCAGAAGTGAAATTACTGGATCATACAGCAGTTCTATTTTTAATTTTTAGAGGAACGTCTACATTGTTCCATAGTGGTAGCACCAATTTACATTCTCGTAACAGTGCATAAGGGTCCCCTTTTCTCCATATCCTTGCCAACACTTGTCATTTGTTGTTTGTTTGATAACAGTCAATCTGAAAGGTGTGAGGATAGCTCATTGTGGTTTATATTTGCACTACACTGATGATTAGTGATGCTGAATACCATTTTATGCATCTGTGGCCATCTCTATGTCTTTCTTGAAAAAGTGTGTGTTCAGGCTTTTTGCTCATTTTAAAATCAGGTTGGGATTTTTGATACTGAGCTATGTAAGTTTAAAAAAAATATACTTTAGATATTAACCCCTTATCAGATATATCATCTACAAGTATTTCTTCCTATTCAGTAAACTGCCTTTATGTTTGTTGATGGTTTCCTTCGTTGCACAAAACCTTTAAAATTGATGGACTCTTATTTATTTTTGTTTTTCCTGCCCTTGCCTGAGGAGACAGATTCAAAAAAAATACTGCTAAGCCTAATTTTAAAGAGTGTACAGCCTATGTTTTCTTCTAGGAGTTTTTTATGGTTTCAGATGTCACATTTAAGCCTTCAATCCTTTTTGAGTTTATATTTTGTATACGGCATTGTGAGTGATCCAGTTTCATTCTTTTGCATGAAGCTGTCAAGTTTCCCAATATCATTTATTAAAGACACTGTCTTTTACCTATTGTATATTCTTGGCTCCACAGTTGTACATTCAGTTCACTTCAGTTGCTCATTGGTGTATGACTCTGCGACCCCATGGACTGCAGCATGCCAGGCTTCCCTGTCCATCACCAACTCCCGGAGCTTGCTTAAACTCATGTGCAGTGAGTCAGTGATGCCATCCAACCATCTCACCCTCTGTCGTCCCTTCTCCTCCTGCCTTCAACCTTTCCCAGCATCAGGATCTTTTCCAATGAGTCAGTTCTTTGTATCAGGTGGCCAAAGTATTGGAGTTTCAGCTTCAGCATCAGTTCTTCCAATGAATATTCAGGACTGATTTCCTTTAGGATCGGCTGGCTGGATCTCCTTGCAGTCCGAGGGACTCTCAAGCATCTTCTCCAGCGTCACAGAAGTGTCAATTCTTTGGCACTCAGCATTCTTTATAGTCCAACTCTCACATACATACATGACTACTGAAAAAACCATAGCTTTGACTGTATGGACCTTTGTTGGCAAAGTAATGTCTCTGCTTTTTAATATACTGTCTAGGTTGGTCATAGCTTTTCTTCCAAGGAGCAAGCATCTGTTAATTTCATGGCTGCAGTCACCATTTGCAGTGATTTTGGAGCCCCCCAAAATAAAGTCTGTCACTGTTTCCATTGTTTCCCCATCTATTTGCAATGAAAGAATGGGACCAGATGTCATGATCTTAGTTTTCTGAATGGTGAGTTTTAAGCCAACTTTTTCACTCTCCTCTTTCACTATCATCAAGAGGCTCTTTAGTTCTTCTTCACTTACTGCCATAACGGTGGTGTAATCTGCCTATCTGAGGTTATTGATGTTTCTCCCAGCAATCTTGATGCCAGCTTGTGCTTCATCCAGCCCACCATTTCTCATGATGTACTCTGCATATAAGTTAAATAAGCAGGGTGACAATATACAGCCATGATGTACTCCTTTCCCGATTTGGAACCAGTCTGTTGTTCCATGTCCAGTTCTAACTATTGCTTCTTAACCTGCATACAGATTTCTCAGGAGGCAGGTAAGGGTGTCGGGTATTCGCATCTCTTGAAGGATTTTCCACAGTCTGTTGTGATGCACATAATCAAAGGCTTTGGTGTAGTTAATAAAGCAGAAGTAGATGTTTTACTGGAACTCTTGTGCTTTTTCGATGATTCAGTGGATGTTGGCAATTTGATCTCTGGTTCCTCTGCCTTTTCTAAATCCAGCTTGAACATCTGGAAGTTCACAGTTCATGTACTGTTGAAGCCTGGCTTGGAGAATTTTGAGCATTCCCTTGCTAGTGTGTGAAGTGAGTGCAATTGGGCTTGAATATTGTGTTTTTGTGCTTGAAAATGTGTTTGAATATTCATTGCCATTGCCTTTCTTTTTGGATTGGAATGGAAACTGACCTTTTCCATTCCCGTAGCCGCTTCTGAGTTTCCCAAATTTTCTGGCATATTGAGTGCAGCACTTTCACATCATCATCTTTAGGATTTGAAATAGCTCAGCTGGAATTCCATCACCTCCACTAGCTTTGTTCATAATGATGCTTCCTAAGACCTACTTGACTTCACATTCCAGGATGTCTGGCTCTAGGTGAGTGATCACACCATCATGATTATCTGGGTCGTGAAGATGTTTTTTGTATAGTTTTTCTGTGTATCCTTGCCACCTCTTCTTAATATCTTCTGCTTCTGTTAGGTCCATATTGTTTCTGTCCTTTATTGTGCCTATCTTTGCATGAAATGTTTCCTTGGTATCTCTAATTTTCTTGAAGAGCTCTTTAGTCTTCCCATTCTATTATTTTCCTCTATATCTTTGCATTGATCACTGAAGAAGGCTTTCTTATCTCTCCTTGCTATTCATGAAACTCTGCATTCAAATGGGTATATCTTTCCTTTTCTCCTTTGCCTTTACCTTCTTTTCTCAGTTATTTGTAAGGCCTCCTCAGACAACCATTTTGCCTTTTTGCATTGCTTTTTCTTGGGGATGGTCTTGATCACTGCCTCCTGTACTGTGTCACGAACCTCCATCCATAGTTCTTCAGGCACTCCTTCTATCAGATTTAATCCCTTGAATCTATTTGTCACTTCCACTGTATAATTGTAAGGAATTTGATTTAGGGCATACCTGAATGGTCTAGTGTTTTTCCCTATTTTCTTCAATTCACGTCTGAATTTGGCAATAAGGAGTTCATGATCTGAGCCACAGTCAGTTCCCAGTCTTGTTTTTGCTGACTGTATAGAGCTTCTCCATCTTTGGCTGCAAAGAATATAATCAATCTGATTTTGGTATTGACTATCTGTGTAGAGTCTCCTCTTGTGTTGCTGGAAGATGGTGTTTGCTATGACCAGTGCATTCTCTTGGCAAAACTCTGTTAGCCTTTGCCCTGCTTCTTTTTGAACTCCAAGGCCAAATTTGCCTGTTACTCCAGGTATGTCTTGAGTTCCTACTTTTGCATTCCAGGCCCCTGTAATGAAAAGGGCATCTTTTTTGGGTGTTAGTTCTAGAATGTCTTGTAGGTCTTCATAGAACCATTCAACTTCAGCTCCTTAAGCATTACTGGTCGGGGCATAGACTTGAATTACTGTGATGGTGAATGGTTTGCCTTGGAAACAAACAGATCATTTTGTCATTTTTGAGACTGCACCCAAGAACTGCCTTTCCGACTCTTCTGTTGACTATGAGGGCTACTCCATTTCTTCTAAGCGATTCTTGCCCACAGTAGTAGATATAATGGTCATCTGAGTTAAATTCGCCCATTCCTGTGAATGGTTGTACATTAACTGACCATATAAGAGGGGCTTTATTTCTGGGCTCTCTATTCTCCGTTGCTCTATGTGTCTCTTTTTGTGCCACAACCATACTGTTGTGATTCCTATAGCTTTGTAGCACAGTTTGAAATCAGGGTGTATGACACCTCTGGCTTTGTTCCTCTTTTAAATTGCTTTGGTTTTCACAGTCTTTCATGTTCTAGAATACACTTTAGGATGCTTTGTTTCAATTCTGCAAAAAATGCTGTTGTTACTTTGATAAGAGATTTCATTGAATCTGTAGATTGCTTTGGGTAGTATGGACATTTTAACAACATTAGTTCTTTCATCAGTGTTTAATGGTTTTCAGAGTATAGGTCTTTCACTTTCTTGGCAAATTTTATTCTTATTCTTTTGGCTGCAATTGTAAATAGGATTGTCTTAATTTCTATTTCTCATAGTTCATTATTGGTGTATAGAAATGCAGCTGATTTCTATATATTGATTTTTGTATCCTGAAATTTTACTGAATTCATATATTAGTTTCAATAGTTTTTATTTTTTTTGGTGGAGTTTTTATTTTTTTGGTGGAGTTTTTAGGGTTTTCTATATATATTATCATGTCATCTGCAAATAGGGACAGTTTTACTGCTTCCTTTCCAATGTGGATGCCTTTTATTTCTTTTTCTTGTGTGACTGTTGTGGCTAGGACTTCTGATACTATTTTGAATAAAAGTGTCAATAGTGGACACTTTTCCTTCTTCCTGATCTTAAAGGAAAAGCATTTGGCTTTTCATTGTTAAGTATTTTCTGAGCTACTGGTTTGTCATACACAGCTCTTATTATGTGGATACATGTTTCCTCTATACCCACTTTATTGAGAGTTTTTATAAAAAATGGATATTTAATTTTGTCAAACACCTTTTCTGCATTGATTCAAATCATCATGTGGTTTTTATTCTTTACTTTGTTAATGCAATATATCATGTTGATTTATTTGTGTATATAGAACCATCCTTGCATCTGTGGAATACACTTGATAATGGTGTATGGTTCTTTTACTATACTATTGATATCTAATATTTTGTTTAGAATTTTTGCATTTATGTTCATCCAGGATGCTGGCATGTAATTTTTTTTGTAGTGTCTTTATCTGGTTTTGATATCAGCATAATGCTGGCTTCAGAGAATGAATTTAGAATAGTTCCTTCCTCTTCAATTTTTTTGAATAGTTTGAGGAGGATAGGTATTAACTCTTCCTTAAGTGTGTTGAATTTACCTGTTGTCTGGTCCTGGGCTTGTTTGTTGGGAGGTTTTTTAAAATTTCTAATTCAGTTTCATTACTAGGCATCTGTCTAGTATTTCTAGTATTAAATAAAAAAATTCAAATTTTGTTTTTCTTGATTCACTTTGGAAGGTTGCATGTTTCTGGCAACTTACCCATTTCTTCTAGGCTGTTCATTTTGTTGGCAAATAGTTGTTTATAGTAATCTTTTATGATCCTTTATATTTCTGTTGTGTCAATTGTAACTTCTTTGCTTTCAGGTCTGTTTTGCCTGATATTATTGCTACTACAGGTTTATTTTCATTTTCATTTGCATGAAATAGCTTTTTCTATCCCTTCACTTTCATTCTGTGTATGTCTTTAGATCTGAAGCCTGGGTATGCAGCATATAAACGGGTCTTGTTGTTTTAATCCATTCAGCCACCTTTCTCTTTTGATTGGAACATTTAGTCCATTTACATTTAAAGCAGTTATTGATAGGTATGTACTTATTGCCATTTTGTTAATTTTTTTGTAGTTCCTCTGTTCATTTCTTCTTTTCTGGTCCTGTAATTTGATGACTTTCTTTATTGTGTTGTTTCTATTCCTTTTTCTTTATTTTTTTGTGTGTATATTATAGGTTTTAGGTTTGTGGTTACCATGAGGTTCATAAACAACAACCTATGTAAACAGCAGTCTATTTAAATGGATGGTAATTTAAGTCAGAGCACATTCTAAAAGCACTACTTACCCCCCACCCCAGTATTTTATGTTTTTGACATATTTTGCATCTTTTTGTGTATGGTCTATTTGTTTCATATATAGGTGATTTTACTATTTTTGTCTTTTAACCTTCATATTAGCTTTGTAGGTGACTGACCTTTAGTACATGTTTGCCCTTACCAGTGATGTTTTTTCTCTCATGATTTTCATGCTTCTAGTTATGTCCTTGTCTTTTCAGTTTAAAGAAGTCCCTTTATCAGTTCTTATAAGGCTCAGTTAGTGGTGATGAACATTATTAGCTTTTACTTCTCTGTGAAACCCATTAACTCTACTTCAATTCTGAATGATAGTCTTGCCAGGTAGAGTATTCTTGGTTGTAATTTTTTTCTTTTAGCACTTTGAATACCATGTTAGTCTCTTCTGGCCTGAAAAGTTTCTGCTGACAAGTCAGCTGATAGCCTTATGTGGGTCCCTACTTAAAGATTTCTTCTTGGTCTTCAATGTTTGAGGTTTTAATTATAATGTATCTTGGTATGGGTCTCTTGGGTTCATCTTATTTGGGACTCTGTGCATCCTGGACTTGGATGTCTGTTTTGCTAGCTAGGTTAGGAAAGTTTTCAGTCATTTCTCTTCAAATATGTTTTGAAGAAAAATTTCTGTCTCTCTGTGACCCCTGTGAATGTTAATACACTTGATGTTGTCTCCCTTACCAGAGATCAAACCTGTGCCCCCTGTAGTGGAAGCATGGAGTTTGAACCATTGGACTACCATGGAAGTTCCAAGCTACCTTCATTTTAAAAATTATTATTATTTTATTTTTTTGCTGTTTTGATTGGGTAATATATCCACTACCCTGTCTCAGATTGTTGATCTATTCTTCTGCATCTTCTAGTCTGCTGTTGATTCCCTCTGGTGTATTTTTCATTTCTGTTAATCTATTTTCCAGTTCTGATTGGTTCTTTTCTATATCTTCTATCTCGTTGTTGCAGTTCTCACCAAGTTCATCCATTCTCCAGAGTTCAGTGAACAACTTTAAGACTATTAATTTGAACTTTTTATCTGGTTAATTGCTTATCTCCATTTTGTTTATTTTTCCCCTTGGTTTTGTCTTGTTTTCTCATTTGTCAGCTATTCCTGTGTCTCCTCATTTTGCCTCTCTGTATTTGTTTCTACATATTACAGCTACATCTCTCATTCTTGAAAGGCTGGCCCTATGTAAGTATCTGTGGGCCCAGTGGCACCATCACCCCAGGCCCCAGAGCGAGATCCTCCTGTCATCTCCTGTATGTGCTGTGTATGCCTTCTTGTTGTGGTTGGGCTGCAAGTGCTGTGTGTGCACTGGTAGATGGAGCTGGTCCCTGACCTGGCTAGCTGAGTGGCTTGGCTACAACTGCTGTTGACAACCTCGTGGGTAGGGCTAGCCCCCAGCCTGGCTGTCCGTGAAGCCTGGCTGTGACTGCTGTGGGTACATGAGTGTGCAAGGCTTGTCCTCTCTAGCAGGAGCCATTTCTGAGGGGCGCTGGTGCTGGTTGGGACTACTTGCCAGGTAGGGCAGGGTGGGTGCTATTTTGGAGGCACTGGTTGAGGTGGGTGGGTTGGGCAGTGTGAGTTCTCAGAGGAATGCTGGGGATGGGTCCAAGGTGTTAGGTAGGTTGATGGAGAGCGACAGAAATGGTACCTGGCAGAACAGGAGAGTAAAAACAAAAAGGATGCCCAACTGCAGTTCTATCACTGGAGAAAGATCCACCAGAAACCTGCCTTTTATGGCACATGCCCTAAAATAAGTCTCCCTCTTGTATGATCCAGGTGCTTTTCAAGCTGCTGTCTCTGTGCAGGGACTCAGAGTAAGTGAGCTTGTGTGAGTTTTTCAAGAGCAGAGCTTTATTTTCCCACAGTCCTTAGGCTCTCCTGGACATAAGCCCAGCTGATTTTCAAAGCCAGACATTGTGGGGATTCATCAACTCATCTTCCCTGAGTAGGCCTATGGCCCATGAAGCCCGACATAGGGCTTGAGCCTCTTGCTCCTCAAGGGGGGACCTCCTCGGTTATCGTACGCCTGCTGCTTGCGGCATTGTCTCAGGGGCATGGGTTCTGTTGGAATCCATCTCTGCCTCTCCTGTCTGTCTTGATGTGGCCTTTTATTTATATCTAGAGTTGTAGAAAATTTGTTCTGCTAGTTTTCAGGTTGTTCTCAAAGACAGCTGTTCCATATAAAGTAGTTTTAGTGTGTCTGTGGGAGGAGATGAGCTTAGTTTTTCTTTTTCTGCCATCTTGACCTGGACTCTCCCAGAAACATTTAGCTTTGAAAACCAACGAGACTAGAGTCCATGAGTCCTACAAGGCTATACTGAAGTGAGAAAAGGCTCTTAAAGTGTTTGTATGCTTGGTCTCACCTGCACCACGGCCCAGTTTAGAAGCAGCCACTATAAAGGTGCCAGGTTTTCTATTAAGGAGGCGAATTTCTTTATCTTTAAGCCTTGGCCTAAGGGACAAGCATCTGATTTAATGCACATCTAGGGGCCTCCTGGCTACGCTGAAAGGACAGACACTAGCAGGCACCATCTTTACACTCTCTCTGTGGCTCACTCCAGCCAGAGGGCACCAATTTCCCACTCTCTCACTGCTTTACAGAACACCAGTATCTCACCAGTGTCCTGGCTTTTATGTCAGGTGCTCCAGCTTTTATTGCACCACCTGGGGGAATGCCACTTGATTGCCTGGCTCGGGAAGCCAGCATGGCTATGGTACCATAGCATGGGACCATAACAATTTGAGACAGTTCTTAGCAGGCTACCATATCCAGGGGACAGCACAGACAGCAGACCAGAAAACACTCCTAGTCTTTCAGTGAGAAGCCTATTTGCTTAACCAGGAACTTGGGCCTGAGGGGCAGGCTTCTGATTTGGCACACATCCATAGGTCAACAGAAGAGCTCTCAGGGAATGAGGACTGATGGATGCAATCTCTGAGCGTCCCCTCTGCCATCTCTAGCTGGTTGTATCTTTCAGAAAAGAGCTTATAATAAACTTGTCTGACACCTTGATTACTGGCTGCCTCCAGGGACATCTCTGGATTGTCTGGCTCTGGTGGCCAACAGGGCTATACTCATCGGTTCCACAGGACTGTAACCAAAGGAGAAAGAATTCTTAAAGAGCTGCCACTCCCAGGGCAAAGCAAGAGGCAACACACCCAGGAGCCCAGCCTGTTAAAGAAGCCTATCAGCCTACCATCACAGCTGGTCAGAGGGAGAGAGATCCTTCATCAGACACAGGCTAAGGGCGACCCTTCCCGGAGGCCTCAGAGGGCGGGCTTCTTCACACTGTCTGCTGTACCCCAGAGCCCCAGCAGCTCCGGGTGAGGGATTTCTGTGCACGTCTGCTGCCCCGGGTTTATATCTGGAGCCCTGGTTTTACCAGCTGCCACCCAGGGGGCACCTGATCACCTGGTTCTGGTGGCCAGGGGGCCTTGCATTCCGAGGTACCATGAGACTATAACAGCTGGAGAGACAGTTCATTGTAAGCTACCAAACCAGAGCACTATGCAAACAGCAGAGTGAAATATAAACCCACCAGTCTTTCTGTGAAAAATGTGTACTTATGTGTGCTGGAGCACTGGCTTTAGCCACAGGCCTTGGGTTTGGCTCACATTTAGGGCCCTATGGAGGTGCTTTTAGGGAACACAAGGTGATGGATGCCATCCTTTCACTCTCACTTTGTCTTGCCTCAGCCTACCAGTACCTCCCAGAAAGGAATTTAGATAGTTATTTAGCACCCCTGATTTTTTTGACTGTTGCCCAGGGATATCTCCCAATTAGTTAGTTCTGATGGCAAGTGGGACTTATACTTGTGGTGCCGTAAGATTTTATACATTTGCATAATTTAAGAGCTGCTGATGAGAGTCTCCCACTTCCCTGGTGACTCAAGACGGTAAAGTGTCTGCCTGCAATGCGGGAGACCTGGGTTTGATCCCTGGGTTGGGAATATCCCTTGGAAAAGGACATGGCAACCCACTCCAGTACTCTTGTCTGGAAAATTCCATGGCTAGCTTTTAATCAGCCTGAATCTAGCTGCTGCCTGAGATCCTTCCTTTCGGACACTGACAAGTCTTCACATACTCTTAACTACTGGGAACCATCAAACTTAAAATAGGATGCTTGGATGAGTACAGAGGTTTGAAAGACAATCAAGAGCTAGGGCAGAGTTGAACCATAATGTTCATGTCCTATGTGAAGCCACTTCAAGATTGGGAGAGGGATTTGTTTTATCTAATGCATAGAAACTAACACGGGGAGTCAAGCACAATGAAGAAAGAGAGAAAGATGTTCCAAACTAAAGAACAAGGGAAAAAAATCCTTAATGAAATTGAGATAACTGACTAACCTGATAAAGAGTTCAAAATAAAGGTCATAAAAATCCTCACAAAACTCAGAAGAAGAAAGAATGAATACAGTGAGAACTTCAACAAAGACAGAAAATATATAAAAAAGTGCTAAACAGAAGTTACAGAGTTGAAGAATACAATAATGGAATGAAATACACTAGGGGAGTCCAGCAGCAGACTAGATGAAGCGAAGAAAGGATCAATGAACTCAAAGACGGAATTCATACAGTCAGGAGCAAAAGTCACAAAGAATGAAGTAACGTGAAGACTGCTTAAATGACTTATGCAACAGTATCAAACAGACCAATATTTGCATTACAGGGGTCTGAAAAGGAGAAGAGACAGAGAAAGAGGCAGAAACAGAAAACTTAATTGAAATAATGGCTGAAAACACTCCTAACATGGTGAAAGAAACAGACATCTGGATCTAGGGAGCCCAGAGAATTCCAAAACAGAGAAACCCGAAGAGATCCACAGGAACACATATTAAAGTGTAAAAAGCTAAAGACAAGAAGAGAATCTTAAAAGCAGCAAGAGAAAAACAAAACTAGCTGCATACAAGGAAACCCATATAAGATGATGAGTTGATTTTTCAGCAGAAAAATTGTAGACCACAGGGGAGCAGCATGGTATATTTAAAGTGTGGAGTACTCTAGCCCAGAGTGCTCTACCAGGCATTGTTTTCATCAAGAACTGAAGAAGAGATAAAGAGTTTTCCAGACAAGCAAAGCTAACAGAGTTTATTACCACTAAACTGGCCTTACAAGAAATAAAAGTACTTTTTTAAAACTGAAAAAAATGGGGCTAATTAGTAACAAGAAAACACATGAAAGTATATATCTCACAGGTAATGACAAATACATAGTAAAGATGGTGAATTATTTATAAAATATGAAAGTTAAAATATAAAAGTAGTAAAAATCACTATTATTAATACATATATAAAAGATGTAAAATGTGACAATAAAAAATGACAGGAGAGAGCAAGAATGTAGAGCTCTAGAATGCATTCAAACTTAAGTTAAAATAGAGTGTTCTTAACATAATTTTTTTATGTAAGCCCCATGGTAACCAAAAAGCAATAACCTATAAGAGATACACAAAAGATAAAGAAATCTAAGCATACCATGAAAGTCATCACACTATAAAGAGAACATAAGAAGAAAGAAACAGAGAACTACAATAACAATCAGAAAACAATTAACAAAATGGCAGTAAATACATAACTATCAATAATTACTTTAAATGTAAATGGACTAAATTCTCCAATCAAAGGACACAAACTGGCTAAATGGATAAGAAAACAAGACCTAGCTATATGCTGCATACAAAAATTCACTGACTGTAAAGACATGCGCAGACTGAAAGTGAAGGAATGGAAAATGATTTCACTCAAATGGAAACAAAAAGAAAGCTGGGTTAGCAATACTTGTGTCAGACAAAAGACTTTATATAATAAAGACTGTAATAAGAGGGAAGGAACGGCATTGCAGAATGATATAGAAATCAACATGAGGACATATCATTTGTAAATATTTATGCACCTCAATATATAAAACAAATACTACCAGACTTAAATGGACAAATAGGCAGCAATACAATAATAGGTGGCAATACAACAATAGTAAGATACTTAACTACCACAATTTCATCAATGAATACATCATTCAGATAGAAAATCAGTGAGGAAACATATCTTAAATGACATGTCATATGAGCTTAATTGATACATACAAAACATTCCATCAAAAGCAGCAAAATACACTCTTCACAAATGACATGAGAGTTTCTTCAAGATAGATCATACATTATGCTATAAAACATGTCAATAAATTTAAGAAAGTTCAAATTTTATCAAGCATCTTTTCTGACAGTTGTATAAAACTAGAAATTAATTGCAAGAAGAAAACTGGGAAATTCTCAAATATGTAGCAATTAAACAACATGATACTGAACAACCAACATATCAAAGAAATAAAAGAAGGCAAAAAATACCTTGAGATAAATGAAAATCAAAATACAACATACCAAAACTTACAGGATATAGTGAAAGTTGTTCTAAGGGGAAAATTCATAGTGATAAATGCTTATATCAAAACCCAAGAAATATCTCAAATAATAACTGAACTTTAATCCTCCAGCAACTAGAGAGATTAGAACAAATGAAACCCAAAAGTAATAGAAGGAAGGAAACAACAAAGATCAGAGTGGAAATAAATGAAAAAGAGGTTAAAAAGACAATAAAAAGTCAATGGAACTAAGAGCTGGTCCTTTGAAAAGATGAACAAAATTGAAAACCTGCAGCTATACTCCCAAAGAGAGAGAAGTCAAATAAAACCAGAAGTGAAAGTGAAAACATTAATAGTGACAGTACTGAAATACAAAGGATTATAGGAGGCTACTATGAACAATTACACACCAACAAACTTGACAAGCTAGAAAAAAATGGATAAACTCCTAAAAACATACAACCTACCAAGATTTGAATTACGAAAAAAAGAAAATCTGAACAGTCTAATTACTAGTAAGGTGATTGAATCAGTAATGAAAAACCTCCCAACAAAGTAAAGTCTAGGACCAGATTTACTAGTGAATTCTATAAAACATCTAAAAAGAATTAACACTGGTTCTCTCAAACTATTCTAAAAGACAGGAGAGGAAGGAATATCCAAACTAATTTTGAGGCCAGCATTACCCCCAAATAACAAAATCAGACAAGGATGCCACAAGAAAATTACAGGCCAATATTTATGATAATTATAGATGAAAAAACCTCAACAAAATATTAGTAAACCAAATGCAACAACAAAGTAAAAGGTTCATAAACCAAGATTCATTTCAGTTCAACATCTGCAAATCAATCAAGGTGATACAACGTACATGAACAAAAGGAAGGGTAAGAAACATATGATCATCTGAATAGATGTGGAAAAAGTGTTTGACAAAATTCAACATCCATTAATTATAACAACTCTCAACAAAGTGGGTATAGTGGGAACGTATCTCAACATAATAAGGGACATAGTGATAAATGCTTATATCAAAACCCAAGAAATATCTCAAACAAACAGCTGAACTTTAATCCTCCAGGAACTAGAAAGAGTAGAACAAATGAAACCCAAGAGTAATAGAAGGAAAGAAACAACAAAGATCAGAGTGGAAATAAATGAAAAAGAGATTTAAAAGATAATAAAAAGTCAATGAAACTAAGAGCTGGTTCTTTGAAAAGATGAAGCTTTTCAGCTAACATTATACTCAATGGTGAAAAGCTGGAAGCTTTTCCTCTAAGACTAAGAACAAGAAAAGGGTACTCACTCTTGCTACTTTTACTCTATGTAGTACTGGAAGTCCTAGCTGGGACAATTAGGCAAGAGAAAGAAAGAAAAGCTAACCAAATTTAAAATGAAGAATTAAACTGTCACTAGGTGCAGATAATATTATATATAGAAAACCTTAAGATTTTACCAAGAGACTGTTAAAAACTAATAAACACAATAAAATTGCAAGATACAAAATCAATATACAAAATCCTTTTGCATTTCTACACAGTAACAATGAACTAGCAGGAAGAGAAATTAATAAATCCATTTACCACTGCATCAAGAATGAAGTAAAATATATGGAAATAAATTTAAGCAAAGAGGTGAAATATCTGTGTACTTAAACTTATAGGACACTGATGAATGAAACTGAAGCTACACATAAATTGAGATATTTCATTCTAATGCACTGGAATAATTAATGTTGTCAAAATGTCCCTACTACCCAAAGTCATCTACAGATTAAATGCAATTCCTATAAAAATTCCAATGACATTTTCCACATAAATAAAACAATCCTAAAATTTGTATGGAATTATACAAGATCCCAACTTGTCAAAGCAAACTTGAGCAAGAAGAACAAAACCAGAGCATCACATTACCTCATTTAAATTATACTACAACACTATAATAATCAAAACACTATGGCTGTCACAAAAATAGACACGTAGATTAGTGGGACAGAATAGGGCCCTGAAATCAATCTACACATATATGATCAATTGATTTATAACAAAGGAGCCAAGAATATACAATATACAAGAATATACAATGGGGGAAAGAACATCTGTTCAATAATGGGTATTGTGAAGAATGGACAGCTTTATGCAAACAAAACTGTACCACTGTCTTACATTACACACGGAAACCAACTCAAAATGGATTAAAGACTTGAATATAAGACCTGAAACCAAGCTTCTAGGCTGTGATCTCCTTGACACTGGTCTTGGCAATGTTTTTTTTGGGTCTGACACCAAAAGCAAATCAATAAAATAAAAAATACATGAGTCAGCCACATCAAACTAAAAAGCTTCTGCACAGCAAAGGTGAGGTGAGATGAAGTCGCTCAGTCGTGTCCGATTCTTTGCGACCCCGTGGAGTGTAGCCTATCAGGCTCCTCCGTCCACGGGATTTTCCTGGCAAGAATACTGGGAGTGGGTTGCCATTTCCTTCTCCAGAGAAACAGAGAAGATCTGCACAGCAAAGGAAACCATCAAAAATAAAAAAATAAAAAGACAACCTACTGAATAAAATATTTGCAAATTACATAGCTGATATGGCATTAATATTCAAAATATATAAAGAACTTATAAAACTCAACAGCAAAAAAAACCAAAAACAAAAACCTGAAAAAATGGCAGAGGATCTTAGTAGACATCTTCCCAGGAAGAGAGAAGAATGGGGGGAAAGACATACAACGGCCAACAGGTACATGGAAAGATGCTGAACATCACTGATTATCAGGGAGATGAAAATCAAAATCACAATGAGACACCTCGTACCTGTCAGAATGACTGTTACCCAAAAGACAACTGTTAGCAAGGATGTGAAGAAAAGGGAATCCTTGTGAACTGTGAAACATATATTAGTGTAGCCACTATGGAACACAGTAGGGAGTTCCTTAAAAAATTGCAAATAGAACTACCATATGATCTAGCAGTTCCACTTCTGGGTATTTATCAAAAGGAAAAACAACATCCCTAAAAGATATTTACCCCCTTGTTCACTGTACAGCTAATATATGGAAACAACCTATATGTCCATCAATGGATGAACAGGTAAAGAAAATATGGTATATACACACAATGTAATATATTTCAGCTATAAAGAATGAAATATTGCCATTTGTGACAACATGGATGGATATTGAGGGCATTATGTAACTGAGTTAAGTCAGATCAAGAAAGGTAAATCCTGTATGATCTCACATATGGACTTTAAAGACCACCACCACTACCACCACCAAAACCCAAAATCAAGAGATCACACATAAGAGAACAGATTGGTGTTTGCCAGAGGTGGAGGGTAGAGAGTGTGTGAAATGGCTTAAGGGGGTCAAATACTACAAAGTTCTAATTATAAAATAACTCCTAGGGATATAATGTATGGTATGGTACCTAGAGCTTATAACACTGTATTGCATATTTGAAAGGTGCTAAATGAGTAGTAGATCTTAGAAGTTGTCATCACAAGAAAAGTGTAACCATATATGGTGACAGATTAAGCAGACTTATTGAAATGATCTTTTTGAAGACCTTTTTGATCTTCATGAACAGTGAATCATGAAGTACATCAGAAATTAAATTAATGTTATAGGTCAATGATACCAAAAAAAGGAAGGAAAAAAGGAGGTAGAAAAAGAAAAAGAAAAGACACAAATTGCAACTGTAGTAATTTGATATGAGGCCAGTCTTTTTTCCTGGGGGGAGGTAGGCCAAGAGACTTTATTTATATGGAATCATGAGAAACGCTGGGCTGGAAGAAGCACAAGCTGGAATCAAGATTGCCGGGAGAAATATCAACAACCTCAGATATGCAGATGACACCACCCTTATGGCAGAAAGTGAAGAGGAACTATAAGAGCCTCTTGATGAAAGTGAAAGAGGAAGAGTGAAAAAGTTGCCTTGAAACTCAACATTCAGAAAACTAAGATCATGGCATCTGGTCCCATCAGTTCATGGGAAATAGATGGGAAAACAGTGGAAACAGTGTCAGACTTTATTTTTTTGGGCTCCAAAATCACTGCAGATGGTGACTGCAGCCATGAAATTAAAAGATGCTTACTCCTTGGAAGGGAAGTTATGACCAACCTAGATAGCATATTAAAAAGCAGAGACATTACTTTGCCAACAAAGGTCTGTCTAGTCAAGGCTATGGTTTTTCCAGTGGTCATGTATGGATGTGAACGTTGGACTGTAAAGAAAGTTGAGTGCTGAAAAATTGATGCTTTTGAACTGTGGTGTTGGAGAAGACTCTTGAGAGTCCCTTGGACTGCAAGGAGATCCAACCAGTCTATCCTAAAGAAGATTAGTCCTGGGTGTTCATAGGAAGGACTGATGCTGAAGCTGAAACTCCAATCCTTTGGTCACCTCATGCGAAGAGTTGACTCATTGGAAAAGACCCTGATGCTGGGAGGGATTGGGGGCAGGAGGAGAAGGGGACGACAGAGGATGAGATGGTTGGATGGCATCACCAACTCATGGACATGAGTTTGAGTAAACTCTGGGAGTTGGTGATGGACAAGGAGGCCTGGGGTGCTGCAATTCATGGGGTCGCAAAGAGTCAGACATGACTGAGTGACTGAACTGAACTGACAGCTGATTTATAATATTGTATTAGTTTAAGGTGTACAGCAAAGTGATTCAGATGTATGTATTTTTCAGAGTATTTTCCATTACAGGTTATTATATATACAATATATTGACTAGAATTATGTGGATTTATTTCTCATCTGCCCATATTTTGACTTTTTTAAAAAAATTTTTGAGTTTTATGAACTGTTTATATATTTTGGAAATTGACCCCTTGTTAGTCCCATCATTTGCAAATGTTTTCTCCCATTCTGTTTTTTTCATTTTGTCAATGGCTTCTTTTGCTGTGCAAAAGCTTTTAAATTTGATTAGGTTCCCTTTACTTATTTTTGCTTTTCTTTCTCTTGCCTTGGGAGACTGATCTAAGAAAATACTGCTACAACTTATATCAGAGGATGTTTTGCCCAAGTTAAGAGGCCAGTCATTGAAGTCTGTACTTTCAAGGGCTTTGAGTCAGAAAAAAAATTACCTTAATAATTTACTGTGGTTAAAAAGACCATTACATTTGCTTCTAAATCAGTTACTATTTGAGAAAGAGAGTTTCTTTAGAGCCCAGAAAATGTCACTTGCCACAAGCATAATCAGTTTTCTCGATACCCTTTATTATTTATTTTCCAACATCCTTTATCGAAGAGACTATCCTTTCTTCATGTATGTTCTTGGCACCTTTGTTGAAGATCAATTGAACATAAATGCATGAGTTTATTTCTGGATTCTCTATTCTATTAGTGTATGTGTGTATGTATGTTTTTATGCAATATGATGCTGTTTTATTATAGCTTTGTAGTATATTTTGAAATCAAGTAGAATGATGCCTTCAGCTTTGTTTTTGTTTCTTAAGATTGCTTTGTGCTCTTTTCTAGGACCATATGAATTTTAGAATTGTTCTTCTATTTTTGTGAAAAATTTCATAGGAATCTTGATAGGTATTGCATTGAATCCGTAGATAACTTGGAGAAGCATTTTTTTTCATTTAAACAATTTATTAATGTATAATTAATATACAATAAATTGGACATATTTAGTTATATATATATATATATAACTACTACTATAATCAAGAAAGCTACCTGGTCCCAGTGGTTAAGACTCTGGGCTTCCACTGCAGGGACACAGGTTTGATCCCTGGCTGGGGAACTAAGATCCCATATGCTGAGTGGCCAAAAAATAAATTGAAAAAAAAAAAAAAAAAGCAACCATATCATCACCCCCAAATGTTCTTCATGCATTTTGTAAACCCTTCCCATGTCCCCTCCTGCTTACTGGCACCCCACCCCCAGGAAACCACCTGTTTTCTGTTGCAATAGATTAGGTTACAATGTTAGGATTTTATATCCATGAACCCATACAGTATGCACTCTTTTATCTGGTTTCTTTCACTCACCATAACTATTCTGAGATTCATCTGTGTTTTTTATATGCATCAGTAGTCTATTACTTTTTACTGCTGAGTGGTCTTCAAGTTTGCATAATCAGTTCAGTTGCTCAGTCGTGTCCGACTCTTTGCCACCCCATAGATTGCAGCATGCCAGGCTTCCCAGTCCATCATCAACTCCTGGAGTTCACTCAAACTCATGTCCATTGAGTCAGGGATACCATCCAACCATCTCATCCTCTGTTGTTCCCTTCTCTCATCTTCAATCTTTCCCAGCATCAGGGTCTTTTCCAAAGAGTCAGTTCTTCTCATCAGGTGGCCAAAGTCAAAACTGGAGTTTCAGCTTCAGCATCAGTCCTTCCAATGAATATTCAGGATTGATTTCCTTCAGGATGGACTGGTTGGATCTCCTTGCTGTCCAAGGGACTCTCCAACATCTTTTCCAACGTCTTTTCCAACATCACAGTTCAAAAGCATCAATTCTTCTGTGCTCGGCTTTCCTTATAGTCCAACTCTCACATCCATACATGGCTACTGGAGAAACCATAGCTTTGACTAGATGGATCTTTGTTGGCAAAGTAATGTCTCTGCTTTTTAATATGCTATCTAGGTTGGTCATAACTTTCCTTCCAAGGAGCAAGCATCTTTTAATTTCATGGCTGCAGTCACCATCTGCAATGATTTTGGAGCTCAAAAAATTAAAAGTCTGTCACTGTTTCTATTGTTTCCCCATCTATTTGCCATGAAGTGATGGGACTGGATGCCGTGATCTTAGTTTTCTGAATGGTGAGTTTTAAGCCAACTTTTTCACTCCCCTCTTTCATTTTCATTAAGAGGCTCTTTAGTTCTTTTTTGCTTTCTGCTGTAAGGGTGGTGTCATCTGCATATATGAGGTTATTGATATTTCTCCCAGCAATCTTGATGCCAGCTTATGCTTCATCCAGCCCACCATTTCGCATGATGTACTCTGCATATAAGTTAAATAAGCAGGGTGACAATATACAGCTATGATGTACTCCTTTCCTGATTTGGAACCAGTCTGTTGTTCCATGTCCAGTTCTAACTGTTGCTTCTTGACCTGTATACAGATTTCTCAGGAGGCAGGTCAGGTGGTCTGGTATTCCCATTTCTTTAAGAATTTTCCACAGTAATCAGTTTTCTTTTGAGACCTGTTCATCATATCAGTTTCCTAAAGCTGCCTTAAAAATTATACCACAAACTATGTGGCTTTAAAAGTTTTTCTCTTTCAAGTTCTGGAGGGAAGCATGGATATTTTAACAAGATTCTTCTAAAACATTAAGATGGGATATCTTTCCATTTTTTGTATCCTCTTAAAATTCTTTCATCAAGATTTTATATATTTCAGTATACAGATCTTTAATTTCCTTGGTCAAATGTATTCCTATGTGTTTCATTTCAATTGATGCTATTTGTACACGGGAAGATTTTCTTAAATCCCTTTTCAAATACTCTGTTGTCAGTGTACAGAAATGCAACTAATTTTTGTAGGTTCATTTAATATACTGCAACTTTCCAATATTCATTTGTTTTTTTCTAACAGATTTTGTGGTCTTAAGGGTTTTCTATATATAACATTATGCAATTTGCAAAGAAAAAATTTACTCTTTTCCTGGTCTGGGTACTTCTTCTTTACTTTTCTTGACCAATTATTCTGGCTAAGACTTCTACTTCAGTAAGTGGCAAGAGTGGGCTTCCTTGTCTTGATCTTAGAGGAAAAGCTTTCACCTTTTTACCACTGAGTATGATGTTAGTTGTGGACTTGTCATGCATACGTGCGTGCTAAGTTGCTTCAGTCATTTCCAACTCTTTGTGACCCTATGAACTGTAGCCTGCCAGGGCCCTCTGCCCATGGGATTCTCCAGGCAAGAATACTGGAGTGGGTTGCCATGCCGTTCTCCAGGGGATCTTCCCAACCCAGGGACTGAACCTGCTTCTCTTATGTCTCCTGCATTGGCAAGTGAGTTTGTTATCACTAGTGCCAAGTGGGAAGCCTGGGACTTGTCATACATAGCCTTTATTATGTTGAGGTACTTTCATTCTACACCTAATTTGATGAGACTTTTTTAATCTCTTTAATTGAAAAGTTGTTCAATTGTTTCAAATGCTTTTCTGTATCTATTGAGTTGACCATATAACTTTTATCCTTTATTCTTTTAATGTGGCATATGACAATTTACAGATTTGCATGTCAAACCATCCTTGCATCCTAAGCATAAACCCCACTTAATCATGGTATATGATCATTTTAATGTGTTGAATTCAGTTTGCCAGTATTTTGAGAATTTCTGTATCTATGTTTATTAGAAATATTAGCTTATAATTTTCTTATCTTATAGTTTCCTTATCGGACTTTGGTAGAAGGGTAATGCTGGCTTCATAAAATGAATTTGAGAGTATTCCCTCTTCACATTTTAAGAGGAGTTTTAGAATAATTTGGATTCATTCTTTCATTGGCAGAATTCAACTGTAAAATCATTAGGTCTTGAACTTTTCTTTCTTGGAATGTTTCTGATTTTTTATTCTATCTCCTTACTCACTCATTACTGGCCTGTTCAGACTTCCTTATTCAGTCTTGGTAGGTTGCATGTTTCGAGGAATTTCATTCTTTTAGGTTATCCAATTTCTTGCTATGTAAGTATTTACATAAATCAACTCTGAATACTCACTGGAGGGACTGATGCTGAAGTTGAAGCTCCAATACTTTGGTCACCTGATGGGAAGAGCTGACTCACTGGAAAAGACCCTGATGCTGGGAAATACTGAGGGCAGGAGGAGTAGGGGGTGACACAGGATGAGATGGTTGGATGGCATCACCGACTCAATGGACAGGAGTTTGAGCAAACTCCAGGAGATAATGAAGGACAGGGAAGCCTGGTGTGCTGCAGTCATGGGGTCACAAAGATTTGGACACAACTGAGCAACTGAATGACAACAACAGCTACTACTGTTTCTCCATTTAAGTCTGATAATATCTGCTTATGTATTTAGGGGCTCCTACATGATAGGTGCATAAATACTTATGTGTTATATCCTCTATTGGAATGATCTCTGTATCATTCTGCATTGCCCTTCTTTCTCTTTTATTATTCTTTATTTTAAAGTCTTTTGTCTGGCATAAAAGTAGCTAATCCAGGTTTCTCTTTCCATTTGCATTGAATATATTTTCCTATCCCTTAACTTTTAGGCTATGTGTGTCCTTAAAGCTAAAATGAGTCTCTTGTAGGCAGCATATCATACCATCTTGGTTTAAAAAAATTATTTATTTATTCTTTTTTGCTGCATCAAGTCTTAGCTGTGGCATGTGAGAGTGCGTGGACTCAGTAGTCATGGATGTGGGCTCTGTAGTTGCGGTGTGTGGGATCCAGGGCATCTGGGCTCTGCAGTTTGTGCAGAGCCCTCAGGCTTTCTAGTAGAGACATGTGGGCTCAGCAGTTGTGGCAGGCAGGCTTAGCTGTCCCATGCCATGTAGGATCTTAGATCCCTGGGTTTTTTGGTGGCTCAGTTGCTAAAGAGTCTGCCTGCAGTGGGGAAGACCTGGGTTCAATCGCTGGGTCAGGAAGATCCCCTAGAGAAGAAAATGGCTACCCACTCCAGTATTCTTGTCTGGAGAATTCCATGGACAAGAATTCAATAGCCTATAGGGTTATCGTTACCATCTTTCTAAATTCCATATATATGTGTTAGTATACTGTAATGGTCTTTATCTTTCTGGCTTACTTCGCTCTGTATAATGGGCTCCAGTTTCATCCATCTCATTAGAACTGATTCAAATGAATTCTTTTTAATGGCTGAGTAGGTAACGATAACCCTATATGCAAAACAGAAAAAGAGACTCAGATGTATAGAACAGACTTGTGGACTCTGTGGGAGAAGGCGAGGGTGGGATGTTTCAAGAGAACAGCATCGAAACATGTATATTATCTAGGGTGAAACAGATCACCAGCCCAGGTTGGGTGCATGAGACAAGTGCTCGGGCCTGGTGCACTGGGAAGACCCAGAGGGATCGGGTGGAGAGGGAGGTGGGAGGGGGGACCGGGATGGGGAATACATGTAAATCCATGGCTAATTCATTTCAATGTATGACAAAAACCACTGCAATGATGTAAAGTAATTAGCCTCCAACTAATAAAAATAAATGGAAAAAAAAATTCAATAGCCAACCTGGTGGGCTACAGTCCATGGGGTCACAAAGAGCCAGACATGACTCAGTGACTTTCACCTTCATTTTCCAGGGACTGAACTCACATCTCCTGAATTAGAAGGCTGATTCTTAACCACTTGACCACCAAGGAAGTCCTGTACAATCTTGTTTTTAATCATTTCACAATCTGTGTTTTTTGGTTGGTGATTTTGATCCATTTACATTTAAAGTAATTATTAATCAGTACATCAAGGCTGTATATTGTCACCCTGCTTATTTAACTTATATTCAGAGTACATCATGAGAAACACTGGGCTGGAAGAAGCACAAGCTGGAATCAAGATTGCCAGGAGAAATATCAATAACCTCAGATATGCAGATGACACCACCCTTATGGCAGAAAGTGAAGAGGAACTATAAAGCCTCTTGATGAAAGTGAAAGAGGAGAGTGAAAAAGTTGGCTTAAAGCTCAACATTCAGAAAACTAACACCATGGCATCTGGTCCCATCACTTCATGGCAAATAGATGGGGAAACAGTGGAAACAGTGACAGACTTTATTTTTGGGGGCTCCAAAATCACTGCAGATGGTGACTGCAGCCATGGAATTAAAAGACGCTTACTCCTTGGAAGGGAAGTTATGACCAACCTAGATAGCATATTAAAAAGCAGAGACATTACTTTGCCAACAAAGGTCTGTCTAGTCAAGACTATGGTTTTTCCAGTGGTCATGTATGGATGTGAGAGTTGGACTGTAAAGAAAGTTGAGTGCTGAAAAATTGATGCTTATGAACTGTGGTGCTGGAGAAGGCTCTTGAGAGTCCCTTGGACTGCAAGGAGATCCAACCAGTCCATCCTAAAGGAGATTAATCCTGAATATTCACTGGAAGGACTGATGCTGAAGCTGAAACTCACAGTACTTTGGCCACCTCATGCGAAGAGTTGACTCACTGGAAAAGACCCTGATGCTGGGAGGGATTAGGGGCAGGAGGAGAAGGGGACAAGAGAGGATGAGATGGCTGGATGGCATCACCAACTCGATGGACATGAGTCTGAGTAAACTCCGGGAGCTGGTGATGGACAGGGAGGCCTGGTGTGCTGTGATTCATGGGGTCACAAAGAGTCGGACACGACTGAACGTCTGAACTGAACTGAAGAACTTACTATTGCCATTTTGTTAATTTTTTTTTTTTATAGTTCTGTTGCCTTTTTCTTCCTGTCTTCCTTCTTCAGTGGATGATTTTTTTGTAGTGATATACCTGGATTCCTTTATCTTTTGTGTATCTATTATAGGTTTCCTATTTGTGGTTATCTTACATGAAAGATCTTATAGTGATAAAAGTTTATTTGAAGTTGACAACAGCTTAAATTTGACTACACACAAAATCTGTATGTTTTAATTTTTCCTCCCATCACATTTTGTTATTAATGTCATAATTCATATCTCATATATTGTATATTCACTACAAAATTACTGTAGTTATAGTTAAATACTTTTGTCTTAACTTTTTAGGCAGAGTTAAAGTGATTTATGCTTTATCCATATAATATTAAAATATTCTGAACTTAACTATATTCTTATCTTTACAATGAGCTTTATAATTTCTGTTTTTATGTTAGTTGGCATCCTTTAAGGAATGGTTGAATAACTCTCTTTAGCATTTCCTGTAAGGCAGGTCTAGTGATGATGAACTCCCACAGATTTTATCTGGAAAAGTCTTTATCCCCCCTTTATTTCTGAAGTATAGCTTTGCCAAGTATAGAATTTTTGGTTGAATTTTTTTTCTTTCAGCAGTGTGAATACATCATGCCACTCTTTCTTGTCTGTAAAGTGTACACTAAGAAATATATTGCAAGTGGACTGAAAAAGAGAAAAGAAATAGGGGTCTTTTAGGGGTCCCCTTGTATATGATGAGTTGGTTTTCTCTTGGTGATTTCAAAATTATCTTTGAGAATCTGATTATAATGTGTCACGGTGAAGATCTCTTTATATTTTCTATATTTGAGATTCCTTGTGCTACATGGATCTGGATGTCTATTTCCCTTTCCAGATAAGTGAAGTTTTCTGTCATTATTTCTTTAACACATTACTGACGAGACACATATGTCTTTTGTTACGCAAATGTTACTGACCAGAGGCATATCAGTATCACTTACATAAATTGCCCACCACAGGCATTAGTTTCTGCAAAAATCCCCCAGTTAATAATGAGTTAAGTAAACTTTCTGCCTTTGTCTCTTTCTCTGTTCCTTCTGGGACTCTAATAATGCATATATTGTTCATTTTCATGGCCTTCTGTAAGTCCTGGAGACTTTTTATTCCCTTTTCCATTCTTTTTTCTCTGATTGGGTAATTTTAATTGACCTGTTTTATGCTCACTGATTCTTTCATTTAATTGGTCTATTGTTGAAGCTTTCTACATACTTTTTCAGTACAGTAATTTTGTTCTTTGGTTTAGAATTTCTATTTGGTTCATTTTTATGATTTCCATGAGCCTGATTATGTAGGGACTAGCCTAGTGCTGGGATGTTACTTGATCCCTGTGGTACCTGAAACTTCAATCTGCAAGGCTAGATCCTGGGTCTGGCCAGCGTTGGTTTGTGACTGGGATGAGTCTGGGACCATAGGAAATGGCTTGGTGCTGGGTGAGTCGTGAATGCTCCTTTTATTAAAAAGCACCATTCTGTTCTATGAGTTTAATTTCTTATCTCTGAGGATACTAATAACTGTATTTGTTGTTTTTGCTGAAAGTGTCTTCTCCCTGAATTCTGTTTCATCCAAGTTACTTTCTCCCACTTCTATTTGTTTGGTTTCTATCTTTTAAGCAAGAAGTTTTACAGGTATTTAGTGATTCTTTGTTCTCTGCTCCTATTTAAGAGTAGTCGTTAAAAAGCTGACTGGAAGTTCTGGCTTATGGGTTTGTTGATGTTGAACTTTACTGTAAAACCATCTGGCTGGTTTCTTTCCTTGGGGATGAGCCAATGTCAAATTTTCAGGTCTTTTATTCTTTGGCTGCCAGATTCTCCAGAAAAGCATCTTCTTGTCTTCTGCCTAGAGGTTCAGGACAGGCTGCCAGGATTAAGGTTCAGAGAGGAATGAAGACTGGACATCTTATTTTCAGTATTCACACACTCATTTCATCTGTTTTCAGTATCGCAGCCCTACCTTCAATTGTGCCCAATGTTCCCTAGTCCAGAGGCTCTCTATATCCTCCAGGGAATAAGGCACCAGTTTCCTGCCTGGGCAGAGGAGATGATCTGGAGGTTAGCTATTTCTTTAACAAGCTTTCTATAAACTCTCCAGATTTTTGGTTTTATCTTTCAGTTCAGTTCAGTCACTCAGTCGTGTTTGACTCTCTGTGACCCCATGGACTGCAGCACGCCAGGCCTCCCTGTCCATTGCCAGCTCCTGGAGTTTACTCAAACTCATGTCCACTGAGTCGGTGATGCCATCCAACCATAATCCCTCTCCTAATTCCAGCATTCCTGCTACCCCCTCAAGTCCTGAATGTTTGGAGGTTCGTGCGATATATCCGATTGCCTCTTTGTCTTTTCCTGTGGTGGCGTAGGTTTCAGGTAGTCTGCTAAATTTATTTACTTTCTGGTTTCCAAGTCTTCATTATTATTTTCTCTTTTTTTCCTTATAAAAATCTTACAAAAATTTCTTATAAAAACCTCTGTATTGTCATTTTGATGGAATGTCAAGAGGGATTAAAAGTACTACATGTGGTTATGTTGCTATCTTCATTCAAAAACTTATCCACACTCTACTATGACCATTTTATCATTTAGCAATGTCACTTTTAGTAGCAAGTATAGCCATATTACTGATTTATCATATAATAAGAAAATAATAGCATTAAATGAGAACAATATTTTTCTATGAAAAGCCAGTGATTCATGGTAAAGTAAAGCTTCTCGAGAGAAGGTTCTAAGAGACTCTTGGATAAATTACCATTTGTAGGCTTTAAGCTATATTGAGAAACCATATACTTACTGGTTTTAAAAAATCTCTTTTGAGAAGAGAAAGGTAAAAATAACTAGGTTGTAGCTATTAATAGTTTTCACGTACATCATACTAAAATTTGTGATGTACCTTTATTCTGAAAGAGAAATTTTACATTATTGAAACAAACTAAACATGTAATATTTGCAAAATTCTTTTCAGAAATCTATTTTAAAAATTGTACCAGTGTCATGTTTAATATTACCATCAAAGAACACAGGAAACATTCATTGGATCCAAAAACATGAGGGAAATGAGTTTGGCTGTGGTGAATTCCAGTCATATTACATCTACTGGCAGAGTTTGAATACTGTCCTACCTTGAAACATTTCCTGATTGTGAGAAAAACCTTGAGGAGACAGATCTCCTGAGCAGAAGGCTACAATAAATGTGGTAATATGTGGCTCTTGTACTGCTGTATCATTGCTCTTTTAAGTAATAATGTTTTGAACAGTACAAACAGAAGCAGTAGACTGTCCTTTGAATGCTCTCTGAGGCCTCCTGGTGACTTGAAATTCCTTTTTACTTATCTTAGGATAATAAAAATTAGGACAATAGGAAGGAAGTCAGTCTGGATTTTGGCAGTTATCTAATAGGACTTCAGTGAAAGGCAACTCATTTTACTGAGAAATATAAACTAAAGTTAGTTGCATTTTGAATCAAGAACTAAGTTGTTGTTGTTCAGTCGCTAAGTTATGTCTGACTCTTTGTGACCCCATGGACTGCAGCACACCAGGCTCCCATGTCCTTCACTATCTCTCGGAGTTTGCTCAAAGTCATGTCCATTGAGTCAGTGATGCTGTCCAGCCATCTCATCCTCTGTGGCCCCCTTCTCCTCCTGCCCTCAATCTTTCCCAGCATCAGGGTCTTTTCCAATTAGTCTGCTCTTTGCATCAAGTGGCCAAAGTACTGGAGCTTCAGCTTCACTATCAATCCTTCCAGTGAATATCTAGGGTTGACCTGCTTTAGGATTGACTTGTTTGATCTCCCTACAGTCCAAGGGACTCTCAAGAATCTTCTCCAAAACCACAGTTCAAAAGCATCAATTCTTTGGCACTCAGCCTCCTTTATAGTCCAACTCTCACATCTGTGCATGACTACTGGAAAAACCATAGATTTGACTATACGGACCTTTGTTGGCAAAGTGATGTCTCTGTTTTTTAATAAGCCGTCTAGGTTTATCATAGCTTTCCTTCCAAGGAACAAGTGTCTTTTAATTTCATGGTTGCAGTCACCATTTGCAGTGATTTTGGAGCCCAAGAAAATAAAGTCTGTCACTGTTTCCACTTTTCCCCCATCTGTTTGCTATGAAGTGATGGGACCAGATGCCATGATCTTAATTTTTTTAATGTTGAATTTTAAGCTAGCTTTTTCACTCTCCTCTTTCACCCTCACCAAGAGGCTCTTTAGTTTTTCTTTGCTTTCTGCCATTATAATGCTATCATCTGCATATCTGAGGTTGTTGATATTTCTCCTGGCAATCTTGATTCCACCTTGTGAGTCAGCTGGCCTGGCATTTTGCATGATGTACTCTGCACAGAAGTTAAATAAGCAGGGTGACAATATACAGCTTTGACCATACTCTTTTCCCAATTTTGAACCAGTCTGTTCCATGTCTGGTTCTTACTGTTGCTTCTTGACCTGCATACAGGTTTCTCAGGAGACAGGTAAGGTGGTCTAGTATTCCCATTTCTTTAGGAATTTTCCACAGTTTGTTGTGATCTACATAGTCAAAGGCTTTAGCATAGTGAGTGAAGCAGAAGTAGATGTTTTTCTGGAATTTCCTTATTTTTCTTATGATCTAGTGGATCATAGGCAATCAGAAAGCTTGCATAAGCCTCATCCTCATTCATCAGAGGGCAGACAGAAGAAGCAAGAACTACAATTCCACAGCCTCCAGAATGAAAACCACAATCACAAGAACTAAGTTAAAGAGTCTGTATAATAAATAAGGTTAAGATGAATTCACTCACAGATGAATGGATAAAGAAGCTGTGGTACATATATATAATGAACTATTACTCAGCCATAAAAAGGAACACATTTGAGTCAGTTCTAATGAGGTGGATGAACCTAGAGCCTATTATACAGAGTGAAGTAAAAGTCAGAAAGATAAAATATTGTATATTAACACATATATATGGAATCTAGAAAGACTGTACTGATGAACCTATTTGTAAGGCAGCAGTGGAGATGCAGACATAGAAAACAGACTTGTGGACGCAAGAGAATGTGTAATGAATGGAGAGAGTATCATGACAACATATACACTACCATATGTAAAACAGATAGCCAGTGGAATTTGCTGTATGGTTCACGGAGCTGAAACCAGTGCTCTGTGACAACATAGTGGGGTGGGATGGAGTGGAAAGTGGGAGGGAGGTTCAAGATGGAGGGGACATATGTATACCTGTGGCTGATTCATGTTGTATGGCAGAGTCCAACAAAATATTGTAAAGCAATTATCCTTCAATTAAAACTAAATAAATTAAAAAAGAACCTGATGACAAATTTCTTTTGTTTCTTGCAGGCTAGCAGGCAGTGAAAATAATGGAGTCAGTATTATATGTAATGCCTCTGGTTCACTGAAATTTAGCATCATGAGGTGTATGACTCAAAGTGCTCTATGTTGCTGTTTTATCATACCTCATTATATCTGACAGTTTTACAAACTCATCTTTAATGTTATGCCAAGAAAAAAGTATAAAGTGTGCCAATATTTCATGGTGTTAGAAAAAAAAACAAACAAGGAGCAGGGATTAGTCTTTTAAGTTAAAGCAGTTAACTTCAGAGTTTGCTTTATAATCCAGATGATGTCATTTAAACTACTCTATCAATTTGCAAAACCAAAAATACAATGCTTTGTTTTCTAATTTAGATAAATCTTATGTTCAATTAAATGTCTTCCTGGTTTAAATAAAAGTTACACAGTTAATTAAAACAAACAAAAATAAAGCTAAAGCATACACTTCAGTTCTCTGTAATAGCCCATAAAAGAGAAGCAAAGCTAGAACACAAAACAAGTGGCAAATAAACTGCCTTGATATCTGCCGAAGTCACATGAGAGCTGCTTTTAAATATTTGAAAGAGTATCATGTGATAGATGAATCTGATGTAATTTTGTGAGTATTAGCATAAAAAGGATCAATGCACAAAAAGAGAAAATGTTTTTAAGCTCAGAGCTAGGAAAAAAAAAATACCTCAGTAGATAGCTATTTGTCCCTGAAAGTTTAGAACAGGGTCTGCTGCAGGGTTTAACACTTACAGGACATGTTCAGAGGAAGTTTTCTTATTGAAAATTATAGATACTCTCTAAAGTTCTTTTCCAATATAGATTTAATTCTTTTCTTTCTAACAAAGGCAATATTTTTTTAGGTCTAGAAGGAATTCATTGTAGGAAAATTGGAAAACAGGAAAACAAAAGGAACAACTACCCAGAAAGAATCAGTGTTAAATTTTTGGTATATATACCACCAATTTTTGGTTTTAAAGCATTAATTATATTCATTAAAGACTGTACAATTTTAGACATAAACAAGGTTACCTTTTGGCTTGTCCCCAGGCTGATGAAATTAAGTTCTGAACTAGAGATGTCTTATCATTGGTATAAATTCTTATATGCTACTGATGAAGCAAGTTATGGGGAACTTCATGATTACTTAGGGAATAACTAAATGTATATTCCTCTGTATATTCAATATACATAATTTAGTACCTATAACCTTCAAAGGCACTGGCCTAGTGTCCTCAGACATAAAGGTGAATGACATAGTTGCTGGAAAGGATACCTAATCAGAAGGCCAAGGGAGAAAGCAGAATGTGACAAATAGCCAGTTCAGAAGGATGCTTAAAGGCATACCAAAAGAGTATGCCTTTGGTTGCAAGAGCCTGTCCACAAAAAATAATCTATCCAAAGACACTTTCCATATCCAACCCTGACAGAGCCAGGCATAGGAAGGACTCATGATCACAATTTTCTAAATAGTATTTTACACAGCACTCATTGCACTTTACAGAGTATATTGCTTCTTTTATAAAATACATTTTTTTTTCTACCCACGTCATTTGTAAGCCACAAATCTGATTTCTATAAAGTGTTGCCTACTATATTTTAAATGAGTTTGATGTATAGATCTCTTCTTCATTACTTTAAAACAGTGAGGTTTGACTGTTTTCTCATCACATTCTGCTTTTGTAAGATAATGTGAAACACTGAGAACAAATACACTGGGTGCAAAGTAAGTGCCAGTAGGAGCCAAGAAAACAAATTAGGCCAATGCCTAATCTTGAATCTGTTAAACAGTAAGGAATTTCAGGACACCAGGAGAACACTCTTTCAGGGATTCCATAGCCTAGTTGGAAAGAAGATAGACAAACGTGCTGTCTCATATGATAGGTCATACCTTACAGTGGTAAATAGTCCAGGATTTGGAGTGATACAGACCTGGACTTTAATCCAAGCTAGGTCACTTACTAGGTCTGCAATCTCTCAGAGTGTTTGTTTTTTCAATTGCAGAAGGGGAACATTGACACCTAAAGTCATAGGGATGAAGATTAAATAAGCCATTACATATGAAACACTTGTTACCTGGCAAAGAATAAAGCTTCAACAATATCTGAACTGTTAGGTAGAAGAAAGGCAACATACAAGGCAGAAAAGAGGAATAAAAGAAAGCTTTTGACTTAAAGACCTCTTTTGCAATATTTCTATAAATAAAGATCCAGTTATATATCTCAAGATGTGAAAAGTTGATCTGAAGGGGTCTGCTTCCAGTAATGATGAAGTAACTGTTTGGATTAACCATCTCACTGAGAAAATCTGGAGTAAAATTCCTTCTTGAAAGCATTGAACTATTAACTGGGCAGTGAAGAATTATGGTGTCCAGATGTAGAAGGAAATCTAGAAAGAAGGAGCCTAGCATTTGGGACTATCTTTCCTGGAGGGCTTCAGCAATGTGTGAACCGAGAACTTCCAGATGTTCAAGCTGGTTTTAGAAAAGGCTGAGGAAACAGAGATCAAATTGCCAATATCCGCTGGATCATCGAAAAAGCAAGAGAGTTCCAGAAAAACATCTATTTCTGCTTCATTGACTACGCCAAAGCCTTCAACTGTGTGGATCGCAATAAACTGTGGAAAATTCTGAAGGAGGTGGGAATACCAGACCACCTGACCTGCCTCTTGAGAAACCTGTATGCAGGAGGAAGCAACAATTAGAACTGGACATGGAACAACAGACTGGTTCCAAATAGGAAAAGGAGTACGTCAAGGCTGTATATTGTCACCCTGCTTATTTAACTTCTATGCAGAGTACATCATGAGAAACACTGGGCTGGAAGAAGCACAAGCTGGAATCAAGATTGCCAGGAGAAATATCAATAACCTCAGATATGCAGATGACACCACCCTTATGGCAGAAAGTGAAGAGGAACTAAAAAGCCTCTTGATGAAAGTGAAAGAGGAAGAGTGAAAAAGTTGCCTTGAAACTCAACATTCAGAAAACTAAGATCATGGCATCTGGTCCCATCACCTCATGGGAAATAGATGAGGAGACTGTGGAAACAGTGTCAGACTTTATTTTTTTGGGCTCCAAAATCACTGCAGATGGTGACTGCAGCCATGGAATTAAAAGACGCTTACTCCTTGGAAGGGAAGTTATGACCAACCTAGATAGCATATTAAAAAGCAGAGACATTACTTTGCCAACAAAGGTCCGTCTAGTTAAGGCTATGGTTTTTCCAGTGGTCATGTATGGATGTGAGAGTTGGACTGTGAAGAAAGCTGAGCACCGAAAAATTGATGCTTTTGAACTGTGGTGTTGGAGAAGACTCTTGAGAGTCCCTTAGACTGCAAGGAGATCCAACCAGTCCATCCTGAAGGAGTTAAGTCCTGGGTGTTCACTGGAAGGATGGATGCTGAAGCTGAAACTCCAGTACTTTGGTTACCTCATGCGAAGAGCTGACTCACTGGAAAAGACCCTGATGCTGGGAGGGATTGGGGGCAGGAGGAGAAGGGGACGACAGAGGATGAGATGGCTGGATGGCATCACTGACTCGATGGGCATGAGTTTGAGTAAACTCCAGGAGTTTGTGATGGACAGGGAGGCCTGGCGTGCTGTGATTCATGGGGTCGCAAAGAGTCGGACACGACTGAGCGACTGAACTGAACTGAATTTCCTGTTGGGCATCAGCTGATTTTGGAAAAGGGTCTGAGACGTTCAGAAGTTGAGCTTTGACTTGCTAGTATCCTGTTAATGATTTTTGAGTCTATCTTTATGAGGGATGTTGTCCTGTAGTTTTATTTTCCTGTATGTGTTTGTTGGTTTTAGTATCTAGGTAATGCTGGTTTCCTAAAACAAGCTGGGAGTTGTCCCCTCCTTTTCTATTTTCTGAAAGAAGTAGGGCAGAATTTGGTATTTTTTCTTTAGCTGTTTGGAAGAATGCAATAGTAAAATTATCTGGGCTGAGATGTCTTTTTCAGAAAGCTTTAAACTATGAATTCAGTTGTCTTTAATAGATACAAGACTATTTGGATTATATATTTCTTCTTGGACAACTTTTGTTAATTTGTGACTTTAATGAAATTGGTCCATTTAAGTCACCACATTTATGTGTGTGTATGTTATTCATAGTATTCTTTTACCTTTTGAATATCTGTTTCTCTTGATACATGCTTTTGGACCCAAGGATTACTTAGCTTTGTGTGTTTAATTTCCAGTCACCTTTCTCTGATTGATTTTTACATTAATCCCATTATGATCAGAGAATATACTTTGTAGTATCTTGACTCTTCTTTTAAAAGAAACAGCTTTACTGAGATAGAGTTCACATATCGTACAATTCATCCATATAATATGTATAATCCAATGGTTTTTAGTATATCCACAGAGTTGTATAACTATCACCAAAATTTAACTTTCATCACCTCAAAAATGAAACTCCAAACCTATTAGCACTTATACCTCATCTCTACCTCCCTGCCCTCACCCCTCCAGGTCCCTCATGGTCTAGAAAACTATTAGCCTACCTCCTCTATTATAGATTTATCTGTTTGGACAACTCATATAAATGTATTCACACAATATGTAGTATTTTGTGATTGATGTCTTTTAATTTGCATAGTATTTTCAAGATTCAACTATACTGTAGTATTTATCAGTATTTCATGTTTTTTTATTGCTGAATAATGTTAGATTACATGGATATATCACATGTGTTTACTCATTTATTAAACTGATAGAGACATTTGGGTTGTTTCACATTTTGGCTACTAAAAGTAGTGATGTTATGAAAATGGGTGTGTAACTCTGTGTGTGAATATATTTTCATTTTTCTTGGGTATTTTCCCAGTACCGGGCAGTGAAATTCCTGGGTCCATGGTAACACTACAGCCATTTGAGGAACTGCCAGTGTTTTCAATAGTGGCTGCTGCATTTTATACTCCCAATAGCAGTGTATTAGGGTTCTGATTTATCCATACCCTTGCCAACACTTGTTTATTACCTGACTTTTTATTCATAGCTATCCCAGTGCATGTAAAGTGGTATTTCACTGTGGTTTTGATTTGCATTTCTTTGATGATAGTGATATCAAGAATTTTGTTATGTGCTTATTGGCCATATAGATACCTTCTCTGGAGAAATGTCTATTCATATCCTTTGTTCATTTTAAAATTGAGTAACCTATTTTTTTATTATTGAGTTGTGTTATTCATACATTCTAGATACAAGTCATGTATGAGATATATCATCTGAAATATTTTCTCCCATGCTATGGGTTATCTTTTATGTTTTTGATGTCATCTTTTGAAGCATGAACTTTTAAAATTTTGATGAAGTCCAATTCATTCATTTTTTTTCTTTTGTTGTGTTTTGGTGTCAGCTAAGAAACTGCATCTAACCAAGGTCATGAAAATTTATTCCCATACTTTCTCTTGAAAGTTTTATAGTTCTAGCTCTTGCATTTAGGTCTGTAAACCATTTGAGCTAATTTGTTTTGTATAATGTGAGGTAGGGTTCCAAATTAATTCTTTTCCATGTGGATATCCAGTGCCTAGCAACACTTGTTACAAAACATTTCCTCTCCCCCAATGAATTGTGTCTTAACATCCTTGTTGAAAATCAATTAGCATAAATGTAAGGATTTATTTCTGGACTTCTAATTTAATTCAGTTTATGTTTGTTTATCTTTATGCTAGTATTACATGGTCTTTACCTCAGCTTTGTATATTTTGAAATCATAAAGTATGAATCCTATAATTACATTCTTTTTCAAGATAGTTTTGGTTACACTCATCCTGATCCTTTTGTATTTTCATATGAATTCAAGATTCAGTTCTTCTCTTATTGCAACAACAACAAAAAGTAGCTGAGATTCTGAATTTACAGATCAGTTTGGGGAATACTGCATGCTAATATTAAGTTTTCTGATCCAAGGACATGGAATATCTTTGTTTCATTTAGATATTCCTTAGTTTCTTTCAACAATGTAATTCTCACAATATAAGTTTTATACTTCTTTTGCTAAATTTATTCCTAGATGCTCTATTCTGTTTGTTGCTATTATATTTATTTATTCTTATTTACTTTTGGCTGCTCTGGGTTTCGTTGCCACGCGTGGACCTTCTCTAGTTGCGGTGAGCAGGGGATACTCTTCATTGCAGTGCAAGAGTTTCTCACTGTGGTGGCTTTTCCAGACTCTAGGTGTGCTGGCTCAGTAGCTGTGGCACACGGGTTTTGTTGCTCCACAGCATATGGGATCTTCCTAGACAAGAGAATGAATCTGTGTCCTCTGCACTGGCAGGCAGATTATTAACTACTGGATCAGCAGCAAAGACCTGCTGCTATTATAAATGGAATTATTCTCTTAATTTCAGTTTTGGGGTTTTCATTGTTCATGCACAGAAACAGATTTTTATAAATTGATATTATATATCAATCTTATAAACTAATTTTGTAAGTTGAAATTAACCTTTACTAAGTTCTAATAGTTTCTTGGTTGATTTCTTAGGATTTCCTATATACAATATCATATTTAAACAGTTTTCCTTCTTCCTTTCCAATTTGGATGCTTTTAATTTCATTTTCTTGCCTGATAATTCTGTTTAGGATCCAGTGTTGAACAGAGCATACAGTTTTGTCTTTTTCCTGATCTTAGGAAAATAGCATTCACATTTGCACTATTAACTAGTTGTTAGCTGTGGATTTTTCATAGATAAGCTTTATCAGGTCAAGGAAATTTCTGTCCATTTTTTAACCATTTTTTCTTTTTTAACCATGAAGCAGTGTTAGGCTTTCTCAAGTGCTTTTTCTGAGACTGCTAGGATGAGCATACGGTTTTTATCCTTTGTTGTATTAATATGATACATAAATAGATTTTTATGTGGTAAACTAACCTTGCATTTTTGGGAAAAGTCTCGGTCATGATATATTTTTCATATTTTGCTAATTAATTTTCCTAATTTCGTTGAGTATTTTTGTATCTATATTCATAAAGGATAGTCACAGTTTTCTTGTTAATGTGTTGTCTGGTTTTGGTATCTGGGTAATACTGGCCTTATAAAATTAATTTGGAAGTGTTCTTTCTGCTTTTTCAAAGAGATTGTAAAAAATTGTTATTAAAAAAAAATGTTCGGTAGCATTTTTTAGTGAAGCCAGATCAGTCTAGGATTGTTTTTCCTATTCAGATTTTTAATTCCTTCTTGAAACAGTTAAGTAGTTTATGTCTCTCCAGGATTTGTTCATTTTGTCTGTTAGTTAATTTGACAGTATCAAGTTGTTATATATAATACGTATACTATAATCCTTTTCATTCATGTATGGTCAGTAGTCATGTTCCCTCTTAATTCTGACCTTAGTAATTTGTATGTTCTTTTTCTTTTGATCAGTATTTGTTGTTGTTCAGTACCTAAGTTGTGTCCAACTCTTTGCAACCTTATGGACTTAAGCATGCCAGGCTCCCCTGCCCTCCACTACCTCCCAGAGTTTGCTCAAAGTCATGTCCACAGAGTCAGTGATGCTATCTAACCATCTCATCCTCTGCCATCCCTTTCTCCTTTTGCCTTCAATCTTTCCAGCCTCAGGGTCTTTTCCAATGGGTTGGCTCTTTGCATCAGGTGGCCAAAGTATTGGAGTTTCAGCTTCAGCATCAGTCCTTCCACTGAATATTCAGGGTTGAATTGTTCCTTTAGGATTGACTGGTTTGATTTCCTTGCAGTCCAAGGGACTCTCAAGAGTCTTCTCCAACACCACAGTTCCAAAGCATCAATTCTTCGGCACTCAGCCTCCTTTATGGTCCAACTCACATCCATGCATGACTACTGGAAAAACCATAGCTGTGACTATACAGACATTTGTCAGCAAAGTGATGTCTCTGCTATCTAATATGGTGTCTAGGTTTGTCACAGCTTTCCTTCCAAGGAGCAAGTGTCTTTTAATTTCATGGTTACAGTCACCATCCACAGTGATTTTTGGAGCCCAAGAAAGTAAAACCTGTCACTGCTTCCACTTCCCCTTCTATTTGCCATGAAATGATGGGACTGGATGCTATGATTTGGGTTTTTTTAAAGTTGAGTTTTAAGCCAGCTTTTTCACTCTCCTCTTTCACCCTCACCAAGAGGCTTTTTAGTTCCTCTTTGCTTTCTTCCATTAGAGTGCTATCATCTGCATATCTGAGGTTGTTGATATTTCTCCTGGCAATATTGGTTCCAGCCTGTGAATCATCTGGCCTGGCATTTTGCATGATGTACTCTGCATAGAAGTTAAATAAGCAGGGTGACAATATACAGCTTTGATGTACTCTTTTCCTAATTTTGAACCAGTCTGTTGTTCCATGTCTGGTTCTATCTGTTGCTTCTTGACCTGCATACAGGTTTTCAGGAGACAGGTAAAGTGGTCTGGTATTCCCATCTATTTAAGAATTTTCCACAGTTTTTTTGTGATGCACACAGTCAAAGGCTTTAGTGTAGTCAATGAAGCAGATGTTTTTCTGGAATTCCAGTGCTTTCTCTATGATCCAGTGAATGTTGGCAATTTGATCTATATATGGTTCCTCTGGCTTTTCTAAATCCAGCTTGTATATCTGGAAGTTCTAGATTCATATACAGATAAAACCTAGCTTAAAGGGTTTTGAGTATAACCTTACTAGCATGTGAAATGAGCATAACTGTATGGTAGTTGGAACATTCTTTGGTGTTTCCCTCCTTTAGGATTGGAATGAAAACTGACCTTTTTCAATCCTGTGGTCATTGCTTAGTTTTCCAAGTTTGCTGACATACTGAGTTCAGCACTTTAACAGCACTGTCTTTTATGATTTTAAGTGGTTCAGCTGGAATTTCATTCTCTACTAGCTTTGTTTGTAGTAATGCTTTTTAAGGCCCACCTGACTTCAAACTCCTGGATATCTGGCTCTAGGTGAGTGACCACACCACTGTGGTTATCTGGGTCATTAAGACCTTTCTTGTATAGTTGTTGTATGTATTCTTGCCACCTCTTCTTAATCTCTTCTGCTTCTATTAGGTCCTTACTGTTTCTGTCCTTTATGTGCCCATCCTTGTATGAAATGTTCCCTTGGTATCTCCAGTTTTTTAGAAGAGATCTCTAGTCTTTTTCCATTCTACTGTTTTCCTCTATTTCTTTCCACTGTTCACTTAAGAAGGCTTTCTTCTCTCTCCTTGCTATTTATTCTCGGAAACTCTGCATTCAGTTGGGTACATCTTTTCCTTTCTCCTTTGCCTTTGGCTTCTCTTTCCTCAGCTATGCCTTCTTGCAGTTCTTTTACTTTGGGATGGTTTTGGTCACTGCCTCCTGTACAATGTTACGAATCTCTGTCCATAGTTCTTCAGGTTCTCTGTCTACCAGATCTAATCCCTTGAATCTATTCATCACCTCGACTGTATCATCATAAGGGATCTGATTTGGGTCATACCTGAATGGCTTATTGGTTTTCCCTACTTTCTTCAATTTAAGCCTAAATTTTACAGTAAGGAGTTCATAATCTGAGCCACAATCAGCTCCCAGGTCTGTTTTTGCTGACTGTAGAGAGCTTCTACATTTTCAGCTGCAGAGAATAAAATCAATCTGATTCTGGTATTGATCATTTGGTGATGTTCATGTGTAGAGAAGTCTTTTGTGTTGCTGTAAAAGGGTGTTTGTTATGACCAATATGTTCTCTTTACAAAATTCTGTTAGTATTTGCTCTGCTTCATTTTGTACTCCAAGGCCAAACTTGCCAATTATTCCAGGTATCTCTTAACTTCCTACTTTTGCATTCCAATCTCCTATGATGAAAAGGACATCTTTTTTTGGTGTTAGTTCTAGAAAGTCTTGTAGGTCTTCATTTAACTGGTCAACTTCAGCTTATTCAGGATTAGTGGTTGAGGCATAGACCTGGATTACTGTGATGTTGAATAAATTATAAGCTATATAATAATAAATTATATAATTATTGGAAATAAACCAAGATCATCCTGCCATTTTTGAAAATGTACCCAAGTACTGCATCTTGGGCTCTTTTGTTGACTATGGGGGCTACTGCATTTCTTCTAAGGGATTCTTGCCCACAGTAGTAGATATAGTGACCATCTGAATTAAACTCTCCCATTACTATCCATTTTAGTTCACTGATTCCTAAGATGTCAATGTTAAGTCTTGCCATCTCCTATGTGAACACGTCCAACTTACCTTGATTCATGTTAATTCCAGGTTTATGCAATATCATTCTTTACAGCACTGGACTTTACTTTCACTACCAGTCACATCCACAACTGACCACTGTTTCCACTTTGGTCCAGTCGCTTCATTCTTTCTGAAGCTATTTGTAATTGCCCTCCGGTCTTCCTCAGTAGCATACTGGACACCTTCTGACCTGGGGGATTCATCTTCCAGTGCCATATCTTTTTGCTTTTTCATACTACTCCTGGGGTTCTCATGGCAAGCACTGGAGTGGTTTGCCATTCCCTCCTCCAGGGCACCACGTTTTGTCAAAACTCTTCACTGTGACCCATCCGTCTTGGGTGGCCCTGCAGAGCATGGCTCATAGCTTCACTGAATTATGCAAGCCCGTTTACCACAATAGAATTGTGATCCACGAAGGGGATCAGTATAGCTAAGCCTTATCAAGATTACTAATATTTTCAAAATAACTGACTTTTTGGCCTCATTGATTTTCTCTATTGTTTTCCTATTCTCTCATTTATCAATTCTAATCTTTATTCTTTTCTTCTGTTTGCTGTGCTTCATTTGCTGTTTTTTCCCCAGTGTCTTAAAGTGGAAGGTTAGGTTATTGATTTAAGACATTTCTTTTTCAGTAGATGGAGTTATAGCTTCATCCTGCACATTCTGGTATGTTTTGCTTTTTATTCATTTAAAGTTTTAGTATGTTGTTCTTCCATTTCATTAATTTCAAATTAGTTTCTAATTTCCTTTAGGTATTCTTTTTTGATCCACTGGTTACTTAAACTGTGTTATTAAAATTTTTGCATATTTGTGGAACCTCAAATTTCTTTCTATTAATTTTATTCCATTGTGGTCAGAGAACATAATTGGTATAATTTCACCTTTTAAATTTTTTCAGGCTCTTTTATGGCCTCCCACATAGTCTATCCTGGAGAATATTCTATGTGTACTTGAGAAGAATATAGATTCCACTGTTCCTAGGTGGGAGATTCTATAGATATGTTAGGTACAGTTGATTTTTAATTTTATTTATAGTGTTGTTCATGTCTTTTATTTCCCTGTTGATCTTCTTCCTGGTTGTTTTTCCATCACTGAAAGTGGGGTACTGAAGTCTCCAGATACTACTGTTGAATTATTTATTTCTCTTTGTAATTGTTAGTTTTTGTTTCATGTATTTTTAGGGCTCTGTGTTGTTAGGTGCATATATGTTTTTAATGATAATGTCTTTCTGTTGGGTTGACCCCTTTATGAAACACAATGTCCTGTTGTCTCTATAGAAACACTTTTTGTAGTGAACTCTAAGTCCTCTGATATTTATATAGCCACTCCAGGTTTCTTATGGTTGTTGTTTGCATTACATATCTTGATCCTTCCTCCTCCTTTCTTACCCCTCTTGTATCTTTAAACTTAGTATATGTCTCATATAAAAAGTAGAGAATTGTATCCAAAAAATGTTTTTTTGATCCACCTTGAAAATCTCTGCTTTGATAGAATGATTAATCCATTCACATTTAATGTTATTAATGTTATAGTTGGACTTATGTCTGCCATTTTAATTTTTGTTTTTTAAGTGTCTTGGAGTTTTTCCTCTATTCTTCCTTTATTGCTTTCTTTTACAATTAAGTGAGTATTTTCTAAGTGGAATACTTTAACTCTTTTAACAATTTTTTTACTATGTATTTTTGAGTTAATTTCCTTCCAGTTCCTCTAGAGCTTACTATATACATTTCAACTTCTTAGAATTACTTCAGATTGATACTTAATTCCTGTGGGATACTGAAGTGTTACTCCTATATAACTCGATTTCCTCATCCCTCTTTTTTGTGCTATTATCTCTCTATATTACAAATCCAACAATACAGTGTTCTAATTATTATTGTATATAATTTATGTTTTTTAAAGAAGCTGATAGAAGGCAAACAAGTATATATTCATGTTTGTTATATAAAGCTTCTTTATTATAATTTCTATCACTTATGTCATTTGTTCCTATGGAATAACAGAAGGAAAAGATGGTAAGTATTTGAGGAAAACTTTTTTATAACTAAGTAAATATGAAAGGTAAAAGACTAAGAGGGTTAATTAAGAACACTCCAAAGGCAAGAAACAGAAAAATGCACAGCTTTCAAAACTTTGAGGATTCAGATAATTAAAACCACCTAAGGTTTTTCCAGTAGTCGTGTATGGATGTGAGAGTTGGACTATAAAGAAAGCTGAATGCTGAAGAATTGAGGCTTTCAACTGTGGTGTTGAAGAAGACTCTTGAAGAGTCCCCTGGATTGCAAGGAGATCCAACCTGTCAATCCTAAATGAAATCAGTCCAGAATATTCATTGGAAGGACTGACGCTGAAGCTGAAACTCCAATACTTTGCCACCTGATGCGAATAACTGACTCATTGGAAAAGACCCTGATGCTAGGAAAGATTGAAGGCGGGAGGAGAAGGGGACGACAGAGGATGAGATGGTTGGATGGCATCACCGACTCAATGGACATGACTTTGAGTAAACTCTGGAGTTGGTGATGGACAGGGAAGCCTAGCATGCTGCAGTCCATGGGATCACAAAGAGTCGGACATAACTGAGCAACTGAACTGAACTGAAGCATTCAAAAATTGGATTAATAATATAAACAAGCACACTTACTGGCATAGAAATAAACTGTTATGTGAAGAAATGTGTCACAAAATTGTATAATATGATACCATTTAGTATACTATGTCATTTGGTGCAGAGAGGAGGGTGAAGGAGGAGGGAAAGGAAGAGAAGGGAGGGGGATGAGGATGAGGTAGGAGGACCCATACCAAAATGTTAGCTATGGGTCAAAGAATTATGGATAAATTTTATATTAAGGTCTCTGAATGTATATATTTAAAGTTTTTAATATTTAATACGTATTTGTGATAAAACAATAAACTTAAAAAATTAATCCAGCAGAAATGATCAAAAAACAAAAAGGCAAGTCACCTTCGATGAAATAGAAATGGCCAAAAATGTATGATAAAACTTCTGTCTCACTAGTAATTATAGAAATGCAATGTAAGATAATGCTGAATTTATTACTTATCAAATGGGAAAGATTCTTAAAGAGGAAGATACTTAGTGTGAATAAGGGTTATAGGAAATACACTCACTTTGTTGATGAAAGTATAAAATGAAAATACATTCTGAAAATAAATTTAATAGTTTTTATAAAAGCCCTTAAAAATATCTACACTCTTTAATTTAGCAATTCCTTTTCTGGGGAATTTATTTTAGGGAAAAGTATAGTGGATGTTGGGTTTCCCAGGTGGCATTTGTGGTAAAGAATCTGCCTGACAATGCAGGATATGTGGGTTTGATCCCTGGGTTGGGAAGATCCCCTGGAGGAGGGCATGGTAACCCACTCCAGTATCCTTAGCTGGAGAATCCCATGGATGGAGGAGCCTGGAAGGCTACAGTCCGTGGAGTCACACAGAGTCAGACATGACTAAAGTGACTTAGCACGCATGCATGCATAGTGGATTATTACAACTGTTTAGCTAAAACTACTAGGGGATATTTAGGAGAATAAATTAATCTAAATATCCAAAGAGTATATAAAAGTTTATATGAAAAAGACTGTACAACACATTCCAACTTTTAATAGTGTCTTTTTCTGAGTGGTAGAATTATTAGCATTAAAATTATTATTAAAATTTATTTTCTTCTGCTTTATCCATGTTTTTCGAAGTTGTCTATAATGAATAATAAATTAATATCTTTGAAATGGACAACAAAGTTATTTAACATACATGCTGCCCATGAAATAAATTAGTTCCATTTCTATTTCATTGATTTCCAAACCATATATCTAACATTTAGATAACTTTTTGAACTAATATGCAGACAGCCGAGTCAGGGACTATAGGCTCCCCCTCCCTTGGTACTGAGCATAAGCTACATGCAGGGTACTGTTTACACAAGATAGGTATAAAAAGAAAGGGACATAGATTTTTGCATCCCTCTTTTTTTCTTTTTATTCCTAGCTTGTGTAACACAGTATTATAGATGTCTAAGAAACAGGTGCATAAACTCACAGCTACCAATCAAGGTATGCCAAAGAAACGGAGAGGAAAAAAAAAAAAAGAAACGGAGAGATGGTTCTAACTGGCAGAGTGAGGGCATGTTCTCCAGTTTACTACTGAACCAGGAAGATCATGAAACAACTAAAATTCACAGTTATCTATTCCCATATTCCATATAAACGCTTGCTATCCTTCAGAGACAGCTCACATGTTGCTTCACCTTTGTTTCTGGGGGTAAGAGCACTCCTCTTGATACACTGTGACTGTGGACTCAGTTTGAGGGCAGAGACTAAGTCTAACCCATCCTGGCACCCCTAGTTAACCTGGCATTCACTAGATAGTCATCATGAATTTTCCAAGCTTTGTTCATGTGTTTAACATCCGGGCAAAGGAAACTTAGAAGTCATACCTGGTGGGGTTCCTTTTGTCTTCCTCAGAGATCAAAAACCAAACAAAATCTGCATAGCTCATTCTTCCCTCTTTCTGTACTGTTTTTCCCCTGAAGAAAACACATGGTTACAAAGTTTCCTAAGCAATTAATTACTCTTCTAAATTTAGCAGGATGACAGACTTAAGGAATAAAGTAACATTTCTTTGGAAATTAAGTTAAAAAAAAAAAAACCAGAATGCTGGAAACCTCACAAAGGGCAACCTCTTTTATTGCCTATCTTATTTTCAAATGCCTGGAGGATGAAATTAGAAAGCATTTTGTAGATCTGAAGGAACTCTGGTTTCTAATATGAATACAAATCAGGTCAAATGCTGTTACCTGTACTTAGATAAATAGGGCTTCCCTGATAGCTCAGCTGGTAAAGAATCCGCCTGTAATACAGGAGACCCCAGTTTGATTCCTGGGTTGGGAAGATCTGCTGGAGAAGGGATAGGCTACCTGCTCCAGTATCCTTGGGCTTCCCTTGTGGCTCAGCTGGTAAAGAATCTGCCTGCAATGCGGGAGACCTGAGTTTGATCCTTGGGTTGGGAAGATCCCCTGGAGAAGGGAAAGGCTACCCACTCTAGTATTCTGGCCTGGAGAATTCCATGAACTGTATAGTCCATGGGGACTAATATCCATATGTTAAAGTATTACTGCCATCTTGTATGAAGCCACACTGAATATTTTGTAGGGTATTATCTAACCTACAGCACAGACAAATTATGCAGGAAGCCTTGCTAAAAGGACATTGCTAAAAGTACTACCTGTAGTTCATTTTAAATCTCAGATGGTTTTTCTTACCTTGTTACTGCCCCAGAGAATATTCTTTCAATAATCCTGTTTGATGAAGCTAAACATAAATAAAAAGCACAAAGCTAGTTAAAACACGCTCCAAAAGGTACCATTTTTGGCAAATTTATTTTCAAGTAGCCACAAGGTAAAACTTAATAATCTTCCATGATAAGATAGTTAAATTTTTACTTTTTATGTACAATTGACACTTTTTGAAAGAAGTAATCTGAGATAGCTAGGTCTATCAATCATTAAAAAAAGAACAGGCAAATGGATGTGCCTGACAACTGAAATATATTAATATAGTTGAGCACCAAATTGGTTCTGAATATCCTGACAACTGAGACAAAAATGTACAAAATTTATATTGATCTTGTTATCCAACAAGAAAAGACAACATTCCCTCTAAAACAAGGCAGATTTTATCCTAGCATTAAATTCAAGGGGGAACTGATTGTTGGGGATTTGAGTCAAACAACGGAGAACTGTTGTTCAGGTAGAATTTTAGAAAAGGTACCAAAAACATACCACAAAATACTTTTCTTACAGTCTTATCCTATAAAATTCCAGGATATAACATAATATACAATTTTTAAATAAATTCCATCAGTAAATTTTATTCAGAGAGAGATGATTGTATCTTAAGGTAGTATGTTGCATTTGATGATAGATCCTAGTAATCTGTACACTCACAGTGTACCTCACTGTGAGTTCAAAGTAACCAAAAGCATTAGTCAAAAAATGGAGGTAACAATAAACCTCAGATCTAGGGATGTGGTGAGGATAGCAATCTGTTTTTTTAACAAATGCCTAGCCAGTGGTATTCACACTACAATTTCAGAACCAGTGATGAGGTCATTAGAGAGTTAGCAGCTACCAGCATCTAACTCTTCTGCATAGCGTTAGGTACAGTCATTATTATTAAACCATTATTTTGGTTGAAGAATGTTGAAAAGACGAGTGTCAGCACAGCCATTCCTGGCCACATACCAAAGGTTGTATAAGGGCCCTCTAGAGTCTGTTGAGCACTGGTTTATGGGGTTAATAATTTGAAAATAAGAGGAAACAGAACAAAAGGCGCTACATGGGAAAGGCAGGGATATTTATTTCTGAAGTCTTTCTTTAGATTTGGAAGGTTTAACTTCCTAAAACTGCAGATCATGTTGTCCCATTAAGGACAGGTTGGTGGGTAAGCAATTACACAGAGTTTCAGTGGCCCCTTCATTATGCAGGCCTAGATGCCTGCTTTTCTGGACTTCATTCCTTCAACATGCCTCTAATGAGTTACTATATGTGTATATACAATATTTTAGGGCTTAATGAGAACTACGTTTATGATAGCCAGAGAAGGTGCTTTACAGCCCATAGGGTTTTGTGTGATCTCTGGAGGCTAGCTCACGTTAAACAGATCATCTGGCCACTGATGATCAAAAAGTGCATAGCTAATGAAGCTGATCCAATACGCCTATAAATATCTCCATCTTTATACTATGCTTGTAATAGGAAGGTATGACTATAGGCATAACACAGAGATACTGTGGGTTCAGTTCCAGGTCACCCCAATACAGTGAATATCACAATAAAGTTGAGTCATATGAATTTTTTGGTTTCCCAGTGCATATGTTATGTTTGTACTATACGACACCACCCTTATGGCAGAAAGTGAAGAGGAACTAAAAAGCCTCTTGATGAAAGTGAAAGAAGAGAGTGAAAAAGTTGGCTTAAAGCTTAACATTCGGTAAAACTAAGATCATGGAATCTGGTCCCATCACTTCATGGGAAATAGATGGAGAAACACTGGAAGCAGTGTCAGACTATTTTTTTGGGCTCCAAAATCACTGCAGATGGTGATTGCAGCCGTGAAATTAAAAGACGCTTACTCCTTGGAAGGAAAGTTATGACCAACCTAGACAGCATATTGGGGCTTCCCTGGTGGCTTAGAGGGTAAGGCGTCCGCCTGCAATGTCAGGAGACCCGGGTTCAATCCCTGAGTAGGGAAGATCCCCTGGAGAAGGAAATGGCAACCCACTCCAGTATTCTTGCCTGGAAAATCCCACGGACAGAGGAGCCTGGGAGGCTGCAGTCCATGGGGTCGCAAAGAGTTGGATACGACTGAGTGACTTCAGATAGCATATCAAAAAGCAGAGACATTACTTTGCCAACAAAGGTCCATCTAGTCAAGGCTATGGTTTTTCCAGTGGTCATGTATGGATGTGAGAGTTGGACTGTGAAGAAAGCTGAGCACCGAAAAATTGATGCTTTTGAACTACGGTGTTGGAGAAGACTCTTGAGAGTCCCTTGGACTGCAAGGAGATCCAACCATCTCCTTTAGTCCATCCTAAAGGAGATCAGTCCTGGGTGTTCATTGGAAGGATTGACGCTGAAGCTGAAACTCCAATACTTTGGCCACCTCATGTGAAGAGTTGACTCACTGGAAAAGACCCTGATGCTGGGAAGGATTGGGGGCAGGAGGAGAAGGGGACGACAGAGGATGAGATGGTTGGATGGCATCACCAACTCGATGGACATGAGTTTGAGTAAACTCCGGGAGTTGGCCATGGACAGGGAGTCGCAAAGAGTCGCATTCATGGGGTTGCAAAGAGTCGGACACGACTGAGTGACTGAACTGAACTGAAAATCTATTATGTGTTTAACAGCAGTTATGTCTTGAAAAAAACCAATGTATATAGCTTAAAAATATTTTATTGCTAAAAAAAAATGCTAATAATCATCTGAGCCTTCAGTGAACTGTAGTCTTTTTGTTGGTGGAGGGTCTTGCCACCACCAATGTTGATGGCTGCTGACTGATCAGGGTGGTGGTTGCTGAAGGCTAGGGTGGCTTTGGCAATTTCGTAAGACTACAGCGAAATTTGCCACATAGATCGACCTGTCCTTTCACAAATGATTTCTCTGTTATGTGCAATGTAGTCTGACAGCATTTTACCCATAGCAGAAATTCTTTCAAAATTGGAGACAATCTTCTCAGACCTTGTTGCTGCTTTATCAATTAAGTTCATGTGATATTCTAAATCCTTTGTGGTCATTTCAACAATCTTCACACTGTCTTTGCCAGGAGCAGATTCCATCTCAAGAAACTGCTCTCTTTGCTCATCCATAAGCAGCAACTCCTCATCTGTTAAAATTTTATTATGGGATTGTAGTGATTCAGTCACATCTTCAGGCTCCTCCTCTAATTCTAGTTCTCTTGCTGTTTCTACTGCATCTGCAGTTACTTCCTCCACTGAAGTCTTGAACCCCTTAAAAACATGCATGAGAATTGGAATTGACTTCTAAATTCCTGTTTATATTGATATTCTGCCCTCATGAATCATGAATGGTCTTAATAGCATCTAGAATGGTGCTCCTTTACAGCAGGTTTTCAATGGACTTTGCCCAGATCCATCAGAGGAATCATTACCTATGGTAGCTAATACCCTTATGAAATTTATTTCTTGAATAAGACTTGAAAGTTGAAATTACTTTTTGGTCCATTAGGTGCAGAATGGATGTTGTGTCAGTAGGCATTTAAAGAACACTAATCTCATTGTACAATCTCCATCAGAGCTCTTGAGTGACCAGGTGCATTGTCAATCAGAGTCATATTTTGAATCTCTCTTTTTTTTCCCCCTGAGCAGTAGGTCTCAACAGCTGGTTTAAAATATTCAGAAAACCATGTTGTAAACAGATTTGCTGTTATTCAGGCTCTGTTGTTCTACTTGCAAAGTGTAGGCATAAAGAGATTTAGCATAATTCTTAAGATCTTTGGAATGGTAAATAAGCACTGTTTTCACCTTACACTACCTGCACTGTATTAACGCCTAAAAAGACGCCTGTCCTTTGAAGCTTTGAAGCCAGGCACTGACTTCCTCTCTCTAGATATGAAGGTCCTAGATGGCATCTTCTTTCAACAGAAGGCTATTTTGTTTATATTGAAAATCCGATGTAGCCACTTCCATGATCTTAGCTAGATCTTCTAGATAACTTGCTGCTTCACCTTGCACTTTCATATTATAGCGATGGCTTCTTTCCTTAAACCTCATGAACCAATTTTTGCTAGTTTCAAACTTTTCTCCTGTAACTTCCTCACTTCTTTCAGCCTTCCAGAGTTGAAGACAACCTTGCTCTGGATTAGAATCTGGCTTAAGGGAATGTTGTGGCTGGTGTGGTCTTCTATCCAGGCTACTAAAATTTTCTACATATCAGCAAACAAAGTGTTTCACTTTCTTCTTCTTCTTTTTTGGCTGCATCACACAACCTGTGGGATTTAGTTTCCTGGCCAGGGATTGAACCTGGGCCCTCGGCAGTGACAGCGTGGAGTCCTAACCACTGGATCAGCAGGAATTCCCTGCTCCACTTTCTTATTCATGTGTTCACTGGAATAGCACTTTTAATTTTCTTCAAGAACTTTTCATTCACATTCATTCCCAACTTGGTTAACTGGCACAAAAGGCCTAGCTTTCAGCCTATCCTAGCTTTCAACATGCCTTCCCCTCTAAGTTTCTAGCTTTTGATTTGAAGTCAGAGATGTGTCACTCTCCCTTTCACTTGAACACTTAAGAGACCATTGTAGTATTAATGGTATGTATTAACTGGCCTGATTTAAATATTGTTGTGTCTCAGGGAATAGGGAGACCCGAGGAGAGGTAGAGAGACGGGGAAGACTTGGTTGATGAAGCACTCAGAATACCAACAACAGTTATCAATTAAGTTTGCTGTCACCTAGGTGTGGTTCACGGCACCCCAAAACAATTATAATAGTAATATCAAAGATCACTGACCACAGATCATCATAACAAATACAATGTTATATATCAATAAATCAATAAAATTTTGACATATTGTAAGAATTACCAAAATGTGACAACGACAAAAAATGCACAAATGCTGTTGAAAAAATGGCACTGACAAGACTTGCCCAATGCAGGGTTGCTACAAACATTTAATTTGTTTAAAAAAAAAAAAAAGCTCTATTTGCAAAGTACAATAAAGCGAAGTGAGTTAAAATGAGGCACACCTACCTGTACTTAAAGGACAGATATAGTACTAAAATGATTTTTTATCAGTAAGTATGATTTAGTATTTCCTCTTGATGCCTGGTTGGCATGCGAACTTTTGAGAACTAGAACACTGTTTGCTAAATATGGAAAGGTCTATGAATATTGACATGTAGAATGAACCTTTTCTTAAGATATATACTACTAGTCATAGATACACTAAATTATAGAAACAAAGCATTTATTTAAGATTTGTACTTTGCTACATATAAAAGGATAAAGGCTTATTTAGAAAATCCACAGTGTCTGAGAAGACATTTAATAATAGAATAGCGACAATCTTATGAGAGAAGAATGAATCAGTGCTTCTTGGTGCTTGGTTAAGAATATGCAATCAGCAGATAATAGGTTCTAAGCTTACTACTGGTCAAAATGAAGTAAAAAGGGTAGTATCATGTGACATACACTTTTTGTTTTCTGGCAAAAGAAAGCACACAAAATTCATCTGCAGAGAAATTATGTTTTTCTAGAACTAAATTCCAAAAAGTTTTATGAATCCTTGAAAGCACTGGCAAGTCAGAGACATCATTTTCATCCTTAGCTGTTTATAAATAGTGTAAATTGAGAATTTATAAAAGTGTATATAATTTCCTTTCAAATAAACTTTACATAGATGTGGTTCTTATTGAATTCATCAGGAGAAAACCAGCATCACTATAAAGACTCCTCCATTCATCAAAACCAAGGTTCTAATTTCTTACTTACCTCCAAACCTCTTCTCCTAAACCTGGTTTCTAGGTAAAAAATTAGTATCTTCAATTCTTGGCCTTTTCAAGAGGATTTGATTAGATACATAATTTAAAAATGGGAATTCCCCATAATGAGTACAATTCCCCACAGTTTAACTCTTGTCTCCTTCAAATAGCTAAGTCAACATCCACAGAAACACTCACCCTGGTCATTGTATCGAGATAGATCGGCCTGGCTGATGTAGAGGTCATGATCACTATCTAGTTCCCAGAATTTACAATAAATAACATAGAAGTGTTCATAGGAGAAGTAATCTGTGATTTGGTTTATATCTTCCTCTTCTTCCAAAAGGGCTAGAGTCTGAAATGGTATGAATAAAAGGATTATTTTATTTTAAAAATATGAAGACCCAGCTTTGGCCATTATTCAGATTCTAGTACATTTTTATTCTAAACTGAATTAAAAATTTTGGTTTTGGTACCAAACCAGGAAATTTACTAGGCAACCTCATCCTATCTTTTAATCAATTGACCAATCTGCAAGCATTTATGAACTCTGTACTATTTTTAGCAAAGAATTAGGGGTTATGGAGGATTCAAAAACAGGGAAAGGGAAGAACTTTCATCAAGAGAACTGCAGGCAGAGGTCCCCCAACTAGGAAGCATAGAACAATCAGACAATAGACTTTCAATTACATGACTGTAAACTGACACTGCTTTTAACTTTTCAAATTTACAAAAAGTGGTCTTCTATCCATTCTGTTATGAAGAGTGGGCATCCACATGCAGGGTTTGGCTTTGTAATGGCATCAGTTTACCAGAAAGGTGATTCATGTACACCTCTGTGATAGTTGGGGCAGCCTGGTAAAAAAGGCATGGGGGTAGAGCTGCAGGGCCCTGAACTGGAAATATTATCTGGGTCTCTCTTGACTCTCTGTGTGCCCCTAGGATAAACACCAAAACCCATCATTTTTGAGTCCAGAATTCTTATTATCAGTCAAATTATCATAATTCTTATTACCAGTCAAATTATCTTAAGGGCCAGAGATAATATGAAGACCTTTTTAGAAAGATTCAGGAAAAAAAAAAAGATAAACCATAAGGAAACTCAGGAAATAGAAAAAACAAAGTGAGATGACAGAAATAAGATCAGATACATCAATGGTTGGGACTTCCTTCATAGCTCAGTCGGTAAAGAATCTGCCTGCAATGAAGGAGACCTAGGTTCAATTTCTGGGTTGAGAGGATCCCCTGGAGAAGGAAATGGCAACCCACTCCAGTATTCTTGCCTGTAGATTCCCATGGACAGAGGAGCCTGGCAGGCTATAGTTCATGGGGTTGCAAGAGTCAGACATGACTTAGCAACTAAACCACTGCCATAGCAACAATCACAATAAAGGTAAAGAGGTAAATCTCCCTATTGAAAGATTTTCAGATTGAGAATAAAACTCAGATCCAAAAAGCAGATCTAGGTATACGTTGTCCATAAGAGATAAGTCTGACAGAGGATGAGATGGTTGGATGGTATCACCAACTCGATGGACATGAGTTTGAGCAGTCTCTGGGAGTTGGTGATGGACAGGGAAGCCTAGCGTGCAGGAGTCCATGGGGTTGCAGAGTCAGACATGAATGAATGGTTGAACTGAACTTAAAATTTTAAAGTAAGGTTAAAATATATACTAGCTAAATCTTAAAAAGAAAGCACATCAATATTAGAAAATAAAATGGAATCCAAGGTGAAAAGCATTATAAGAAAGATAACTATTAATATTTCATAATGCAAATGTATTATTTTGATAAGATTCAATTTCTAAAATGTGAATACTGGAAATCCAAAATACTATGGCAAATTGAAAACAAGATAAATTATGAAATTATGGTAAAAGAGACTCAATGAAGATTTTGCAGCCAGTAAAAATTATGAAGTCTACATAGAAACAAAGGAAAATCATGACATGCTAAGTGCAACATACAGGATATACGATTGTACACACTAAGAACTACATTAAATTCTAAAATCCAAATATGCATGTGAATACGACTAGAAGTACACATAAAAATATTAGTTTTATTAGGGTGCTAAAATATGCTTTCTCTTCTGTTTTTCACACTTGCTTGTAATGTTTTTATAAAATGATCTTTGATGTATAAAGCAGAGTATGTACAATAAAATGAATCTTGAGAAGCAGGGGGCTCTCATTTTCATCTACTGGATTGTGATAAAATGAAAAAATTAATAACTTCTGCTGTTGGTGAGCATGTAAATTTAAGTATGCATTAGTGCAGGTGTTTAGGAGAGTAACTTGGCAGGATCTATGAAACTGAAAATGCACACACCATCTGATCCAGGATTTTCCTTTCAGTAGTCTATTTTAGAGATATTCGTACTCATATGGAAACAAGAGGAAAGTGTAAGGGTGTTTGCTGCATTACTCTAATAGGGAGAATATGAAAACGACTTGAGCATCTTCAGTATGTATGTAATTACAGCATAGCCATGCCACAGATTATGCAGTAGTTAAGAGAATGAGATAGAGTTACATTGATCGAAATGAAAAAACATCAAGACATACTGTTAAGTGAAAAAAAGTTAACAGAATGTAAGGGTGGTATCACATATTAAAAAAATTCATAAAAAGCAGCCATACAGAACAAAACTAAATAAATACTCCATACATACATACTCCATACACATGCATAAAAAGGAATAAAACCACAGATAATATGGGTTCCCTCTGGTAAAAGGAGTGAAATGGCAGGATAAAGAGATAAATAATGACTTCCGGTTATTATTTTATACATGTTTATATTATTTGAATATTTTATGTGCATACATTCAGGTACTAAGAGGCAAACTAAGGAGAGGGTTAGGGAAGAAAATAGAGGGAAGCAGAAAGCAGAACACGAGCTCTATTTCCAGTTCAGTCACTGAGCAGCTGTATGGTCTTATCCAAGTCATTCAACCGTATTTGGGCCTCAAATTTTATTGTAAGTAAGAAAAATCTGGATTATAATAATGATCTAGAAATACAAACTTAACATGCATCAGGAATGTTAGGATTATCATTCTTCAGATGTAAGACCTTTATTCAATGGAATTCTTGCCATCTCAACCCATCCCATCTAACATCCGGAGAGCCCAGGCAAAAACCAGATGTTCAGTAAATATTAATAATGACTGTAATGATGACTTTTCATTTATTAGAATAAGAAATGTTTGCATATCTATTACAGACTGCTAATTTCGCCAATTTTGTCTGTCCCAGATAAAGATGGGAAAAAAATAAAAGTGTAAACAAAGTTGTATTATTCACCCAAGTTTCATTTAGTATGATTTATTTAAAACAAAACATTTCATTTCCTTTCATTTCCTTTCAAGTGTGACCAATTCTACTTTCTTTAAGTTAGTAGAAATGCTTGAACAATCAAGCATGAAGACTGCCTCAGTAAAAGGCACTCACTAGTGGTCAATACTTTCTCATTTGGTAAAATAAATAAAATAATTGAATTAAATACATTCTTTCTTAAAAGGACTTTTCAGTATTTTTCTCCAGCAGGAGCTGGATAAAGAGTCATTGCTCAAAGGAAAAAGTTGAAACTCCTCCATTTGCTTTGCCAGGCTTTTCCCAACCTGGCCCTGTCTCACCCCTCATCCCTCATCACTGGTCACTGATCACTCTGTCCTTGGAGCCTGTGGCCACTTTAGACTGTCCTGCAGTTTCTGAACATGACACTTTCATGCTTCTGGGCCTTTGCTTATGCTGCTTCCTCTATCTGGAATCCCCTTTTCTTTTAATTTTTTTATCTTGTAAACACTTGATATCTTCAAGGTCAAGATCACATGCCAGTCCTACTGTGAAGCCTTCATTGCATATTTATGACACATTTCTGTGTAATTTTTCAAGTCAGGTGTGGCTGTCTGTACACCTTTCTCTTGTTCCACAGTGCATGCCCTGATGCGAAAATCTCTTGTTACTCATCTTTGTTCCCCCAACACATCCCAGGTATCTGATAACTGCTTAATGACTGAAAATAGTGACTTTGCACATAATAGGGCTTTGCACATAATGAGCACTCAAATATCTGTTAAATGAAGTAAGATTATCATTTAAATTGCTCCTTAAACATGAATTTCAATGAGAGGCATACTTGCAAAAAGTTGCTTTTTCTTATCTCTGTTGCAGTAATTTTTCCGCTCCAAGATCTGTTGACTGTGTAGAATATTCTCTGAATAACCTGGTTCCAGAAGGAAAACAAAACCAAATAAAAACATTAAAGATATCTATTACGTTATCAAAGGCCATCTTATGAATATTCTTTGAACCAAGCCAAGTTTTGTGATTATATCAAGTGTCATTTCTAGTAAAATGTTTAAAAAACTACATCCATATACTTTACATCTGTCCTTATAATTCTAAGAATAAAAAGATTCTTTGCTCACAAGTCTGCATTTCCTAGGTGCCTACATGTCACTTTTTTTTTAACCTCTCATAGAGTGATGCCTGATTCACGTAGTGCCTATTAGGCGAAGTGTTTTTGGAAAGTACAAAAGGTGAGAAGTATACACTGGGTTGGCTTAACAATTACTAGGTCAGAAGAATGGCTGCCAACGTGGTATGATTCAAGAGGGCATTATTCCAGTTAGTATAGCCTTATCCATTGGTCAGAGAAGGCAATGGCATCCTACTCCAGTACTCTTGCCTGGAAAATCCCATGGACAGAGGAGCCTGGTGGGCTGCAGTCCATGAGGTTGCTAAGAGTTGGACACGACTGAGCGACTTCACTTTCATTTTTCACTTTCATGCACTGGAGAAGGAAATGGCAACCCACTCCAGTGTTCTTGCCTGGAGAATCCCAGGGACACGGGAGCCTGGTGGGCTGCCGTCTATGGGGTCGCACAGAGTCAGATACGACTGAAGTCACTTAGCAGTAGCAGTATCCATTGGTGTTTTGAAGACTTACAGACTCTGGAAATTCAGATACATTTGGGATAATTTATATCCCAAGTCCTTACTTGGGCATGAACAATTTTGTTACTAACTGGGTTTTAGTAAGTTTAACTAAGGTGAAATTCTGGAGAAGACCAGGACAAGACGAAAGAGCAGGAGGAAGGGTGGCAAGTGTGTCTGAAATTGAGGATGTATGTGCTGTGGTAGAGGGAGGACTGGAGAAGAAGACAGGCTGCAGTCCTCGAGGTAGGAGGCCATGGTGCATTCTTTCCATTTTACCTGGCTTATTCCCACCCATTTAATTTGCCCTTGACCTGGCTGTTTTTTTTTTTTTTTCCCCCCATTTTTCCTTTTCTCCAAAAAGAAGCAAGGATGAGAAAAGCAATTAAACAAGTTTTTTTTTTTTTTTTGTACATTGGCTTTGATTTTGATTATCTAATGATTTGGAAATTCTGTATCCTTGGTGGGTTTTTTTTGTTAATCATAGAATAGATTAGATCCCTTTAAAAAGACTATTTTAGGGCATGAAGAACAAAAAGGGGAAGACATTTGGACATTTATCCTAAATTAAACCACTATTCTGTTTCTGGACCCTTTGCCAAACAGAGTGATTCCCAAGAATAAGAGGAGAAAACTAGCCTCATGATGAAGGTCCAGACTTCTGCCACCCAACAGTTCTCACCCCACCTTTGCTATCAGTGCTAATGTATCCTGATCCCTCAGAATCCAGCTCAATCACCAGCTCCATAGGAAGCCCCTGAATAGGGAGTTGGGCTGAGCTGTCTTCTGTGTTCCTGACATCAGCTATGTCTCCTTCAGTCATCCTGTGGTTATATTCTAGACACAGGTACACCTGTCACCACTTCCAAACTCTAAGGAACCTGGTCTTTTTTCACGTGCATCCCAGTGCCTGATATATTACTCTGCCTATATCATCAGGTGGTCAATAACTACATGATAATTTAAGAAAAACTGAGGTATAATTAACATACATTAGTTTTTGGCATACTAATGATTTAATGTTTGTATATATTGTGAAGGGCTTCCCCGATGGCTCAGCAGGTAAAGAATCCACCTGCAATGCAGGAGACACAGGTTCGATTCCTGGGTCAAGAAAATCCCCTGGAGGAGGGCATGGCAATCCACTCCAGTATTCTTGCTGGGAAAATCCCATAGACAGAGGAGCTTGGTGGGTTAAGGTCCATGGGGTCACAAAGAGCTGGACATGGCTGAAGTGACTGAACATATATATTGTGAAATGATCACCAAAATGTCTCCTTAACATCCATCACTATAGTTACAGTGAAATTGTGAAATTTTAAGATTTACTCTTAGTAATTTTCAAACATGCAGCATAGTATTATGATCTATAGTTACCATGCTGTACGTTACATCCCCATAACTAATTTATTTTACAACTGGAAGTTTATGCCTTCTGATTTTCTTCACCCATTTCCCCCTCTCCCCATCTCCCACCTCTGGCAATCCTCAATCTGTTCTCTGAGTTTATGAAGTTTTCTTTTTTAATTTTTATTCGTTGGAGGCTCATTACTTTACAATATTGTAGTGGTTTTTGCCATACATTGATATGAATCAGCCATGGATTTACATGTGTTCCCCATCCTGATCCCCCCTCCCACTTCCCTCCCCGTCTGATCCCTCTGGGTCTTCCCAGTGCACCAGCCCTGAGCATTGTCTCATGTATCCAACCTGGGCTGGTGATCTGTTTCACCCTTGATAGTATACTTGTTTCTATCCAACCTGGGCTGGTGATCTGTTTCACCCTTGATAGTATACTTGTTTCAATGCTGTTCTCTCAGATCATCCCACCTTCTCCCACAGAGTCCCAAAGTCTGTTCTGTACATCTGTGTCTCTTTTTCTGTTTTTGCATATAGGGTTATCGTTACCATCTTTTTTTCTTAAAGATTTATATCATACAGTATTTATCTTTCTCTGACTGATTTCACTTGGACCCTCAAGGTCCATCTATGGTATTGCAAATGGCAAGATTTCACTCTTTCCTAATGAATGAATAATATTTCATTGTATATATATTCTGAAAGTGAAAGTCACACAGTCGTCTCTGATTCTTTGCGGCCCCATTGACTATGCAGTCCATGGAATTCTCCAAGCCAGAATACTGGAGTGGGTAGCCTTTCCCTTCTCCAGGGGATCTTCCCAACCCAGGGATTGAACCCAAGTCTGCTGCATTGCAGGTAGATTCTTTACCAACTGCGTTATCAGGGAAGCCCACATCTTCTTTATTCATTCATCTGTTGATGAACATTTAGCTTGTTTCCATATATTGGCCATTGTAAATAAGGCCATAGTAAACACAGGGGTGCATGTATCTTTTCACATTAGTGTTTCTGTTTTCTTTGGATGAATACCCAGAAGCAGAATTACTGAATTAGCTCTATTTGAATTTGTTTGAGGAACTTCCATTAGTGGTACCAATTTACATTCCCACTAACAATGCACATGGTTTTCCTTTTCTCCACATCTTTGTTATTTTTTGTCTTTTTGATGAAGCCATTCTAACAAGTGTGAGGTGATATCTCACTTTAGTTTTGATTTGAATTTCCCTGATGATTAGTAGTGTTGAACATCTTTTCATGTACCTGTTGGCCATCTGTATGTCTTCTTTGGAAAATTGCTTGATAAATAAATGAGGTTGGAAAGCTGTGTAACAGATTTCTGAGTTATATTTGTGATAGAGACATATGCATTGGATTCATAGCTAATTGAATAAACTTCAGAGTTTTGAACAGCAGATGGATGTAACCTAGGGAAGTAATTAATATTTTACATAAATCAGTATTGTTGTCTGATTTATTGATAGGCTACATATAACATATATAGAAAGTAAAAAACAGAAAACTGTATACAAAATTATCGTGAAAGATACTACTGGACTAGAGTGTAGATGTGATCATGATCTGAAAGTCTATCAGGCGGAAGAAGTTGATTTGCTTTGTATTGCATTACAGTGTAGAACTAGAACTGGAATTACAAGAATTACTAGATAGAAATGCTTCAATGTAAATACGAGTTTCCTAAAATTAGCCCTGTTAAGCAATGGGTTGTATGAAGTAGCGAAGTTTCTTCTCACCAAGTTATTTATGCAGAAATTCACAGGATTCCTATGTTAGGTGGGAGCAGGGACTAGCTGATGTCTATAACTTCTCTACTGGCTCCACTCAGACTCTGAATGAGGTGCTTCAGGGCAGAGAATAGAGGATTTTAGGCCAGAAATTATATATATATGAAAATAAAAATTAAGAATATCTTTTATCATAGTTCTATGTTCCTTTTCTCAAGTTAATTACAACACATATTATTACACCAAACTTTTTTTTTTGTACATTCTTAGATTTTGCCCTTATTTCTTGATTTTGAATATAAAATTTTCTTAAAGTCTAAGTTTCCTATCTACCTAAATTTTATATATATATGTATATACTCCTTAAATATTTTATATTACTTATGAAGGTACTATGTTATACTTAAAAATATAAAACTTGAGTCTGTATTTTTGCTTATTTTATTTTTTCATTTTTTTGTTTTGACAGAATTTTTAAAATTTGTAAACATTTTGAATATCAAGTAATTTCCTATTTTTAGCATCTGATAAGCTACTTGTCTCATACTGTAAAAAACTACATGTATTCCATTTTTCCATAGCCTAAATCTCCTTATTCAGTGGCCCCACTATATCAGCACATTTACTGGTTTCCACAATACTGATTCAGCATTTTAACTTATCGAGGTAGGGGCACCATCTAGTGGTAAGAGCATGTAGCTGCTGGTTCTACACTGCAGTTTTTTCCCCCCTAATTTTTGGTTTACCAGTTTTAGGTTTTTAAAATAGAAATTAAGAAGAATATAAAAATATCAAAAAATGTAAAAATTAATAGCAGTAAGAATAACTACATATTAACAATGAGAGAAATGAAATTGGATAATTTTTCACCAGGTGATCTCTAGTCAACTTGATAGACAATTTGAATTATAAATCAGTTTTTCTTTATATCTACTCAATTGGAAATTTCTAATTCATAATTTTAGATCACCAGGAATGGAAGGGGACTTCCCTGGTGGCTCAGATGGTAAAGAATCTGCCTGCAATGCAGGAGACCTGGGTTCAACCCCTGGGTTGAGAAGATCCCCTGGAGAAGTGAATGGCTACCCACTCCAGTATTCTTGCCTGGTGAATTCCATGGACAGAAGAGCCTGGTGGGCTACAGTCCATTAGTTTGCAAAGAGTTGGTTACAAGACTGAGTGATTGATACTTTTCACACTTTTAGGAATGGAAGTACGTGTTTGGTGGCTCTGTCAAGAGAGTTTTAGACGGGATCAGACACAGACACAGAAATTACAGAGATTGCTCTTTGTAGGTGATCTGGATGCAGATGAACAACTCAGTGCCAGAAGCCTGACCCTTCTACTAGGTGCCACTGAAATATCTTTACTGCCAGCACCAATATTACAAAAAAGTCTTTTCAATCTTACCGCTTATTTTAAAACCTACCTCTTTCCTTAAAAGTCAGCATATGTCAATAAGGATAAGCAGAGTCTTATTTACTGGTAATTTCTTTGCATGGTATGTAAATATGCAAACTCAAGGGTCACAATTTGCAGCTATTTCCAATTTTCATTTTCATTCAATATCAAAAGGCTTATTAGTCAATGTCAACTCTTCTCTGGAAAGAAGGGTGACTTTGGGTATTTGCTATATGCATAGTTGGTGTTCTGTCTTTCCAATCTAAAACAGCTGACAAAATAATTATGATTAACTAAACAAATATAAAGTCTTTTCCTGTAGCACAGGTTTTCACTGAGAAATGGAAAATAAAAGTTGCCCAGTTTTCTTCATCATTTATGTGCCACACATAAGCTAGTACTTGAGTCATACACTGTGTCAGCAGTTTCTGCCAACTGTAAAGTGAAATAACTGTGTAACTCTAGTATGCAAACAAAATATATTAATTGTCCTATGCTGTATGCCATTGAAATTATATAATATTCAGTACGGTCATATGATAAATTAATTTTGCTTTTTTGAGACATTTGTCATTAATTCTGAGGCTGATCTTTGTAAGTCTCTTGGAAATACTGTTGTCTGTCTTTGCCATGAGCAGGGCAGAGTATGACACTTTTCTAAATTTGCTTACTATTATGCCTTTAGCAAGAAAATTAATTTCATACTAGAAAGCTTATTTTGTATTTTTTATAGAAAGATTCACTGTACTTTGATATAGCACAAAATTTTCAATGACTTCATGTCATTATCTGACCAAATTTCATAATAGAAAAGACACTGTGGAGAACAGACCATCAGTCCAATAAAATTCTATTCAGTGCGATGCTTTGTTAGCATCTCTGTGTTTTCAGTGATAGTATGAGATTATCACAAACAAGCAGTTACACTTATCTCAGTATATACAAATTCACATTTTGTATTCTCAGTTGGACCTAATTTACTACTTATGTTATGATGTTGTTTCGAGCTGCCCCATTATCACTATTTAATCACAAGTAGTTTATACTTTTAGGACAACTTCTGAGTAACAGGCTCATCTTTATTTTTTTTGGCAGGGGGCTCATTTTTAAAACAGTTTTATTGTTTATAATGTTGTGTTAGTTTCTCCTGTACAGCAAAGTGAACAAGTTATACTGGATTAATTTTTGTGAACTGGGGATAAAGTAGCATAATGCTAGCAAGGTATAAATTAAAAAAAATAAACAATAATATGAAAATACCATGGAGATATGTCAGCAGAAAATTAACTGGATTCCGGTAACTGACCTATGTAGTTCTTTTAGGTCAATGATTAACATACTAGTATTTCTCAGAAAATGTGAATTACATGCAAACAAAATTGTATCATGGCTTTTCACTTTCAAATCATAAAACTACCAGGGGTCACTAGATGACCCCAGTTTATCATAGGTCTGGGGATCATACTTTAGTAAATACCAAACTAGAAAGAGTACAAAGGAAAATTTATGTTTTCATAATCCTGTTCTTTAACATCTTCTCTAAGAACAAATTGAAATGATTCCTATAGAGGGCATTTTCTGAATTGGCAGAAGGTTGGAAGAGATTATCAAGATCTCTTCAATCTCTTGAGATTCTAATATATTATTGAGTGACCAAAAAGTTTGTCCAGGTTTTTCTGTTACATCTTACAGAAAAGCCTGAACAAACTTTTTGGCCAACTCAATTTTAATATGCCCTGAGTTTACAGAACAGTCAACAATCAGAATCCAGTAATTCTCATTGGGACTGAAATCACGGTTACATGTAGAATTCTTAATTCTACACATGAATAACTTCACTTACTCATTCAATAAATACCTACTGTATATCTATTATGTGCCAGGCCCTATTTCAGGTATTAGAGATATAGCAAGATCTAAATGTAGACAAAGTCCCTCCTCTCATGGAGTTTATGTTATAGAGAAAGACATGGACAATAAACAAAAAATTTAAATATCAGATGTTATATGCACCAAGAAGGAAAATAAAGCAAAACAAGAGTAGAGGGAGGGGACAGAGAGGGAAGACAGGGGAAGAAGGCAGAGGGTGATCAGGGAAGGTCTCATTAAGAAGGGAATGTCTGAGCACACGTCTGGATGAAGTGAGGGAGTGGGTCACGCAGCAATCTGTAGGAAGAGCATTCCAGGCAGAGGAGAGAGTAAGAACAAAGCACCTGAGGCAGAAGTAGGTTTGGCTTGTTCCTGGAACAGAGAGAACAACTGTTGCTTAAGTAACAGAGAGTAGGCATTGTAAGGGTGTGAGTGGGTGGGTGGGGGCTTAGGGAGAATAATGGCAAGAACTTTGGCTTTTATTCTGAATGAGACGGGGAAACATTGGAAGGTTTGAGCAAAGGAGTGACATGATCTGACTTACGTTTTCAAAGAATAACTCTGCTTTGTGGAGACGAGACTGTAGGGCAATGAAGGTAGGGAGACCAATTAGAAGGAGTCCACGTGAGAAACAAGGATGACCAGCTGGGCCAGGGTGACTGTGGTAGTTTAGTATCAGGTTGTGGTTAACAGGCAAAAATAACTTCTAAGATAGTCTTAGATGGCAGTGACATTTTATGGTTCAAATGAAGCCTTATAAAGTTTTATGTCATAAGAGAATCAATGTAAAAAGGAAATAATGAAGTTCCTACAGGAGAAAAAAGAATGGTAGTATTCTGTAACTCAACAGAACCCAACAATCCATAGCCAACAAAAAGTGCCCCAAGAAGGAGAGGGTCTTCCTCAGAAGAGACTGCCCTATTTACTGGGAGATCTGAACCAGAGGTGGGGATCATATCAGCCGGGTATGGCTGTGAATGCGAGGTATGCCCTGAGGTTCATCTGTGGAATTCTTGCAAAGATAATCTGGAAGCTAGGACAGAGAACGCCTGGTGTGGCTGCAGTGAGCTGCAGGCCTGGGAGCTCTCACCCATAATGCATGCCCTGCCTGTGACTGATCAAATGAGGCTGTGCATGAGAAACGGAATGAGAACACCTTGCAAAACAGGAGACTGTGATTATGTTATTTTAAATTCTTACATGATTTATTTTCTGATTATATATACTCTTATTTCTCATTATCATCTCGTTCTAATTTTGAGGTACTCTAGATATATCTTTTTTTTGGGAAAAGGCTGTTGAAAAATTCTTGTATTATTTGCAAATACTAAAGATCAACTGGGTATCAATATTAATAAAGACCAGACAGAATGAGTATATCACTTAGATTTTGTATACAAGAGACTTCTTAAGCACTAGGCACATATAAGAAATGAACTAGATATAAATAATTCAATTTTATTTCCTCCTATTTTAAATAATCATTATGGTCCATTCTACATAAAGATCTAAAAGCCTAGATACTAGGTAGTGGCAAAAAGAAAACTTAAAGAGTTTTATTAAGACAAAAAAGGACACAGCCTACCGTGGTGATGTACCGGGAGTGGAATTCTGGAGCATCTTTCAGGAACGTGAGGCCAGGATGTGTATCTACCACATCCTGAAAAAGAACAAAATCATAACGAAATTAACAAACATACCAAAAAACCCCCTAAGAGACATACTGAATTTTTTTTTAACTCTTGTACAATACTTGCCAGTTGAGCAAACTTGCTGTTTCACAATACTGAACAATGCATTTAAAATTTAACTAGTATTTTATTAAACTCAAATATTTCACAACCACACTTTTGTGTGACTTGGATATGTGCAGTATACTTCAAGAAAGTTAAAATGTTAATCTGGCTATATCTGGTGATTTGTAAATCAAGTGTCTTACAGGTACATGCTGTAATTCTAACACACGTCAGCGAAATTCATCCCATAGATCTTGTTAGGGATTGCCAAGTGAAATTTACACAGAAAGGAGGATAGACAGAAGCCAACTAGAATGATTCTTTCTTAACCTACAGACATGGGAAATTACTGGAAAAATTACTGGTAGCCAAATAAATTTATGTTAAGGTATGTGAGTCAGCAAATGTTCATCAAAATCACTGTGTTGATAAATCTGTTTTCCAATTTAGGATTTTATTTATTTTAAATCTGATATCCTGTTCTCACAGAAGACTATTTGAATATTAAAACCTTGAAGTAGTTTTTTTTTTCTTTGTTGTTCAGTTGCTCAGTCACATCCGACTCTTTGCAACCCCATGGACTGTAGCACGCCAGCCTTCCCTGTCCATCACCAACTCCTGGAGCTTGCTCAAACTCATGTCCATTGAGTCAGTGATGCCATCCAACCATCTCAACCTCTGTTGTCCCCTTCTCCTCCTGCCTTCAATTCTTCCCAGCATCAGGGTCTTTTCTAATGAGTCAGTTCTTCGCATCAGGTGGCCAAAGTATTGGAGCTTTAGCTTTGGCATCAGTCCTTCCAATAATATTCAGGATTGACTTCTTCTAGGATTGACTGGTTTGATCTCCTTGCAGTCTAAGGGACTCTCGAGAGTCTTCTCCAACACCACAGTTCAAAAGTATCAATTCTTCAGTGCTCAGCCTTCTTTATGGTCCAAGTCTCACATCGATACATGACCACTGGAAAAACCATAGCTTCGACTATACAGACCTTTGTTGACAAAGTAAAGCCTCTGCTTTTTAATATGCTGTTTAGGTTTGTCATAGCTTTTCTTCCAAGGAGCAAGCGTCTTTGAATTTCACGGCTGCAGTCACCATCTGCAGTGATTTTGGAGGCCAAGAAAATAAAGTCTGTCACTGTTTCCCATTGTTTCTCCATCTATTTGCTATGAAGTGATGGAATCAGACGCCATTTGTTTTCTGAATGTTGAGTTGTAAGCCAGCTTTTTCACTCTCCTTTCACCTTCATTGGGAGGCTCTTTAGTTCCTCTTCGCTTTCTGCCATAAGAGTAGTGTCATCTGTGTATCTGAGATCATTGTTATTTCACCTGGCAATCTTTTTTTTTTTCACCTGGCAATCTTTTTTTTTTTCCACCTGCCGATCTTTTTTTTTTTCACCTGGCAATCTTGACTACAGCTTGTGCTTCATCCAGTCTGGCATTTTGCATCATGTGCTCTGCATTAAGGTAAATAAGCAGGGTGACAATATACAGCCTTGACATACTCCTTTCCCCCTTCTAAATCAGTCTGCTTTTCCATGTCCGGTTCTGTTGCTTCTTGACCTGCATACAGGCTTCTCAGGAGGCAGGTAAGGTGGTCTGGTATTCCCATCTCTTTAAGAATTTTCCACTATTTGTTGTCCACACAGTCAAAGGTTTTAGTGTAGTCAATGTAGCAGAAGTAGATGTTTTTCTGAAATTCTCTAGCTTTTTCTATGACCCAACGGATGTTGGCAGTTTGATCTCTGGTTCCTCTGCCTTTTCTAAATCCAGCTTGTTTTAAATCCTGGAAGTTCTCATTTCACATACTACTGAAGCCTAGTTTGGAAGATTTTGAACATTATTACCTTGCTAGCATGTGAAATGAGTTTTTTTTTTTCTAATTAGGTTTTTAAAACATTTCAATGAGTCTAGAGAATCTAATGGAGATAATTACTGTTAATTTAATAACCAGAGACAACAGTAATGCTACCACAGAAATAATCTATTAACTGGCTAGTCATGAATGGACAGACATCAGTTACATCTCTTTTCTTTGTTTCCTCAGAGCAGTTAGCTATTCATACTTACCAGTACAGTCTAAAACCAATGAACCTTATTTAAATTTTTATTTGGAAATAATTTTAGTCTTAAAGAAAGGTACAAAAATATTACAGAGATTCCCTATGTTCTCCCAGCTTCTCATAGTGGTAACAACTGACCTGCCTCTTGAGAAACCTGTATGCAGGTCAGGAAGCAACAGTTAGAACTGGACATGGAACAACAGACTGGTTCCAAGTAGGAAAACAAGTACGTCAAGGCTGTATGTTGTCACCCTGCTTATTTAACTTACATGCAGAGTACATCATGAGAAATGCTGGGCTGGAAGAAGCAAAAGCTGGAATCAAGGTTGCTGGGAGAAATATCAATAACCTCAGATATGCAGATGACACCACCCTTATGGCAGAAAGTGAAGAAGAACTGAAGAGCCTCTTGATGAATGTGAAAAAGGAGAGTGAAAAAGTTGGCTTAAAGCTCGACATTCCAAAAACTAAGATCATGGCATCTGGTCCCATCATTTCATGGCAAATAGATGGGGAAACAGTGGAAACAATGGCTGACTTTATTTTTCTGGGCTCCAAAATCACTGCAGATGGTGACTGCAGCCATGAAATTAAAAGACGCTTACTCCTTGGAAGGAAAGTTATGACCAACCTAGACAGCATATTAAAAAGCAGAGACATTACTTTGCCAACAAAGGTCTGTCTAGTCAAGGCTATGGTTTTTCCACTGGTCATGTATGGATGTGAGACTTGGACTATAAAGAAAGCTGAGCACAGAAGAATTGATTGTTTTGAACTGTGGTGCTGGAGAAGACTCTTGAGAGTCCTTCGGACTGCAAGGAGATCCAACCAGTCCATCCTAAAGGAGATTAGTCCTGGGTGTTCATTGGAAGGACTGATGTTGAAGCTGAAACCCCAATACTTTGGCCACCTGATGCAAAGAGATGACTCATTTGAAAAGGCCCTGATGCTGGGAAAGATTGAGGGCAGGAGAAGAAGGGGACGACAGAGGATGACATGGTTGGATGGCATCACTGACTTGATGGACATGGGTTTGGGTGGACTCTGGCAGTTGTTGATGGACAGGGAGGCCTGGCATGCTGCGGTTCATGGGGTCACAAAGAGTGGACATGACTGAGCGACTGAACTGAACTGAACAAACTATAGTACAATTATCAAAACTAAGAAATGAACATTGATGTAATACTGGGTTGGTGCAAAAGTAATTGTGGTTTCACTCTGTTGAACTTTGTTGTTTGATACCGGAATACATTTTCAAATAAAAGTGGTTATATGTCATTTTAATGCACATTTCTTGCTTTATGATTAATGACTTATTACTTGTTTATTTTATATTTATTTTAGACTCCAGAAATGATGTTAGACAAGCAAATTTCAGTGATTTTTTTATTCAAGTTCAAAATGGGTTGTAAAGCAGCAGAGACAACTACCAATGTCAACAACACATTTGGCCCAGGAACTGCTAACGAACATACAGTGCAGTGGCAGTTCAAGAAGTTTTGCAAAGGAGATGAGCCTTGAAGATGAAGAGCATTGTAGTCAGCCACCAGAAATTGATAATGACCAACTGAGAGCAATCATTGAAGCTGATCCTCTTAGAATTACATGGGAAGTTGCTGAAGAACTGAACATCGATCTTTCTACGGTCATTTGGCATTTGAAGCAATTTGGAAGGGTGAAAAAGTTTGATAAATGGCTGCCTCATGAGCTGCTGTTTTGAAGTGTTGTCTTCTCCTATTCCATACAACAACAATGAAACATTTCTTGATCAAATTGTGATGTGTGATGAAAGGTGGACTTTATACAACAACTGGTGATAACCAGCTCAGTGGTTGGACCAAGAAGAAGCTCCAAAGCACTTCCCAAAACCAAACTTGCACCAAAGAAAAAAAAAAAGGCATGGTCACCGTCTGGTGGTCTGCTGCCCATATGATCCATTATAGCCTTCTGAACCCCAGCAAACCACTACATCTGAGAAGTATGTTCAGCAAATCGATGAGATGCACCAAAAACTGCAATGCCTGCAGCTAGTATTGGTCAACAAAAAGGGCCCAATTCTTCTCCATGACAATGCTTGATCACACGTTGAAGAACCAACGCTTCAAAAGTTTAATGAATTGGGCTATAAAGTTTTGCCTCATTTGCCCTATTCACCTGGCCTCTTGCCAACTACCTACCACTTCTTCAAGCATCTTGACAACCTTTTGCAGGGAAAATGTTTCCACAACCAGCTGGAGGCAGAAAATACTTTCCAAGAGTTCACTGAATCCTGAAGCACAGATTTTTTTTTTTTTTTCCTGAAGCATAGATTTTTATGCTACAGGAATAAACAAACATTTTTTGATGGCAAAAATGTGTTGATTGTAATGGTTCCTATTTTGATTGATAAAGATGTGTTTGAGCCTGGTTATAATGATTTAAAATTTATAGTCCAAAACCGTAGTTACTTTTGTACCAACCTAATGCTAAACTACAGATCTTATTCAAAATTTACCAGCTTTCCCCCAATGTCTTTTTTTTTCCTGTTTCAGGATCCTAACTGCATTTAGTTCTTGTGTCTCACTGCTATCCCAATCCATGGCAGTTCTTCAGTCTTTCCTTATGTTTCATGATTCTGACACTAATGAGTTCTGGTCAGTTACTCTGCAGAATGTCTCTGTGGCATGTCTGGTATTTTCTTATGATTAAAGTTACACACTTTTAGTGAGTTTACCAAAGAAGAGATGTGTCCTTTTCAGTCATATAAGGAGTATGTGGCATTGATAGGTCTTACAACTTGTATTAATTTTTTAATACACTTGGTTAAAGTGGTATCTGTTGGGTCTGCCACCATAAATTTATTACGTTCCTTTAATAGTTGATAAATATCATGGAGGAGATACTTAGAGACTCTGTCAATATCCTGTAGCTCTGCAAATTTTTGCCCACAAATATTAGCAGCCATTGATAGAAATTGACTGTGGCATTTTTATAGTGCTGTTTACCAAATTTATATAGTGGTGTTTACTTTGCTTTTCCCCTCATCCCCTCCACATTTGTTAACTGAAATTTTTCTATAAGGAAGAGCTGTCCTTTCCCTTGTATTTATTTATAATGTTCAATTTATGTCAGTATAGACTCAGGGGTTTTATTCCATTCTATGGGTTATAGTCCAATACTATCATTGTGTTGGATTGTATCAGTTTATCAGTAGCATCATAAAATACTAATATTCTGCTGCTCAAGCTGAGCTAGCTTTGGCCTCTGGGAGCTGTTAGGTTGGCTCCTCTGTCCTCTTGACATACCCCATCCTTTTGTGAGCGCTTCCATATTTTCTGGTATCACAAAATAGTGCAGGCTCATTTTATGTTTTCTATGCTCCTACCTGAGAATCAACCTTTTCTCCAAGTAGCCCTGATTCCTTTTACTAGAGAATGGTATTTGGAACCAAATCTGGGGGCTAGGAGTGCTCGTTACTACTAGGGTATCATTGCTACCGAATCCTCTTAGTAGACACAACTAGGAATACATGTATGTATATCCGTTCATACATACACATATACTTGTATTTTTCTATATCTATATGTATTAAAAACTATGTAATCATACAGATAACTAATTTTAATTCAATACTGCAAGGTTCCCCCTTTCCTTTGTAACTTTTAACAGAATTGCCGACCCTTACCTCATTGAGAAAGTAATTTACTAACTAGACTACAGTATTTGTGTACAGTATCTTTGATCTTTAGTTTTAGATTATCCAGTGAAAGTATTATTTTCCAAGGTTATTTAGCTCTTTCCTTATCTTCCTTTATCTTCTTTAATGTAGTTGTGTTACCCATTTGTAATACATTTCATTTGTTATTGTTTATATTCTATTTTGGGCTTCTTTTCTTCTCTTTTTTTTTTTTGGACTTCTTTTCTACAGGTTTAGTTGATTTTAGTTCATTGTTTATTTCTTGGAGGGAGAGTATGCAAAACATTACTATGGTTCTAAGAGTCCAATCTAATGTAGAACTAACATCTTAATAATACCAAATCTTCCTATCCATAAAGAACATAATCTCTCCATTTATATAAATCTTAATTTCTCTCAGCAATGTTTCACTCTTTTCATTACACAGGTCTTGTACACCTACTGTCAGATTTACCTCTAAGTATTTAATATTTTGGTGAAGAATTATAAATGGTATTTAAAAGATTTTATTTTCAATTATTTGTTGCTAGTATATAGAAAGCTGAGTTTCATATATTGATCATGTATCTGTAACCTTGATAAACTCACTTATTAAATACAGCTTTAGCAGCATCCTGTAAATTTTGATATGCTGTATTTTCATTCATTTCAAAATACTTCCTAATTTTCCTTTTGATTTCTTCTTCCCTGACCCATAGGTTATTTAAAAGTTGTTATTTATCAAACATTTAGGAATTTTTCACAGATCTGTTATTATTTCTAATTTAATTCCATTATGGTCAGAGAACATATTTAGTGAACTGAATATTTAACATTTGTTGAGATTTATTCTATAGTCAGAATATAGTCTATCTTGGGAAATAGTCTGTGTATGTGTTAAAGGTATGTATATTCTATATGACAAGGGTATGCTTGAACCCATACCTTCTTACTCAGATTTCTAATGCCCTTCTTGCTCTTCAGTATAAAGTAGAAAAGATAACATGTAGGGAAAGACAATAAAATGTATTAAGATTTCACAGGAAAAAATTAAAAGAAGGTATATTCTGCTGTGGTTCAGTGAAGTGTAATATAAATGTCAATTAGGTCAGGTTGGTTGATAGTCTTGTTTAAGTATTCTATATATCCTTATTGATTTTATCTCTACTTGTTTTATTCATTATTAAGAGCAGCACATGGAAATCTACAACTATAATTGTGGATTTATCCTTGCAGTTCTATTGGATTTTGCTCCACGCATTCTGAAGTTCTGCTATTAGGTGTATAAACATTTAGAATTGTTATATCCTCTTGAAAAACTGACCCCTTTACCATTCCCCAGCAATAATAGTTTCTCTAAAAATTACTTCGACATTAATATAATGACCCAGCCTTTTCTTTTCTTTTTGTGGTAAAGAAAACATAAGATTCATTCTCCCAACAATTTCCAAGTGTAGAGTACAATACTGTCAATCACTTGCACAATCACTTACAGTACAATATTGTCAATCACTTTCACAATACTGTCAATCACTTGGGCTTCTATTGTTTTCAGCTTGAAACAATTACATCCAGATATTCTGTGGTGCAAATACTGTAGTTAACAGACTACAATACTGTCAATCACTTGCTCAATCTGGGATATCCCCAGATTCTCCCCACTTCCCATCCAACTCAACCCTGCATGACTGAAATTCTACACTCATCACACAATGAACTCTTACTTCATCCTCCCTCCAGCCCCTGGCAACCACTATTCTTCTGTTTGTATGCATTTGACCACTTTAGATTCCTCGTAAGTGGAGTCATGCAGCATACATCTTTTTGTGACTGGCTGATTTCCCTTAGCATAACATTCTCAAGATTAATCTATTGCTTCATGTGACAGAATTCCCCTTTTTTAAAAAGGTAAACAATATTCTTTTGTATATATATACTACATATTCTTAATCCATTCATCCATTGATGGATATTTACATCACTTCTACCTCTTGGCTAGAGTGAATAATGCTGCTATCAACACTGATGTACAAATCTCTTTGAGATTCTGTTTTCAATTCTTTTGGATGTATACCCAGGAGTAGTACTGATGATCATATGGAATTTCTGTTTTATTTTCCATAGTGGCTATACCATTTGACATTCTTACCAGTATTCCAGTTTCTCCACATCCTTCAGTTCAGTTCAGTTCAGTCGCTCAGTTGTGTCCGACTCTTTGCGACCCCATGAATCACAGCACGCCAGGCCTCCCTGTCCATCACCAACTACCGGAGTTTACTCAAACTCAGGTCCATCGAGTTGGTGATGCTATCCAGCCATCTCATCCTCTGTCGTCCCCTTCTCCTCCTGCCCCCAATCCCTCCCAGCATCAGGGTCTTTTCCAGTGAGTCAACTCTTCGCGTGAGCTGGCCAAATTATTGGAGTTTCAGCTTCAGCGTCAGTCCTTCCTAATGAATACCCAGGACTGACGTCCCTTGAGATGGACTGGTTGGATCTCCTTGCAGTCCAAAGGACTCTCAAGAGTCTTCTCCAACACCACAGTTCAAAAGCATCAATTCTTCGGCACTCAGCTTTCTTCACAGTCCAACTCTCACATCCATCCATGACCACTGGAAAAACGACAGCCTTGACTAGATGGACCTTTGTTGGCAAAGTAATGTCTGCTTTTTAATGTGCTATCTAGGTTGGTCATAACTTTCCTTCCAAGGAAGGAAAGCGTCTTTTAATTTCATGGCTGTAATCCTTACAAACACTTTAAAAAAAAAAAAAAAACAGCCATCTTAATGGGTGTGAGGTGGTATCTCACTGTGGTTTTAATTTGTGTTCCCCTGCTTATTTAATGATGTTGAACATCTTTTCATATGCTTATTTGACATTTTATCTTCTTTGGAGAAATGTTTATCCAAGTCCTTTGCGCATTTCAAATTCAGGCTACTTGTTTACTTGTTTGTTGTTACTGAGTCACAGGAGTTCTTTGTATAATCTGGACAGTAGCCTATCCAGATATGTTTGCAAACACATATCAGATGTTTGCAAATATGTCTTCCATTCTGTAGGCTGCCTTTCACTGTGCTGTTTCTTTGCTGTGACAGTTTAAAATCTGATATAATCCCATTTTGTCTTTTCCTTTTTTTTTTCCTGTGCTTTTGGTGTCATATCCATAAAAACCATTGTCAAAACTAGTATCATAAAGTTTCTCCCTACGTTTTCTTCTAAGAGGTATATAGTTTGAGGTCTTATGTTTAGGTCTTTAATCCATTTTAATTTTTGTACATGCTATGAGATATGGTCTAACTTCTTTCCTTTGCATATGAATATTCAGTTTTCCTAACACCATTTGTTGGAGATTATCTTTTCCCCACTGTTACTCTTGACAACAACACTGAAGATCATTTGACCATATAAGCAAGAATTTATTTCTGGGTTCTCTATTCTGTTCCATTGGTCTACATGTCTGTGTTTATGCCAGTACCATCCTGTTTTGACTGCTGTGTCTTTGTAATATGTTTTGAAGTCATAAAGTGTGAGACTTCCAGCTTTATTCTCCTTTTACAGGATTGTTTTGGCTATTCCAAGTCCTTTGAACTTCCATATGAATTTTAGAACTGTTTTTTCCACTTCTGTAAAAATACCACTAGTATTTTAAAACAACTTTATTGAGGTATAATTAATATACAAAAATTGTACATATATACAATTATCTGAGTCTGGATAAATGCATATACCTTAGGAAACCGCCACTGCAATCAAGGTAGCAGATATAGCCATCATCTCCAGCACTTTGCTTGTGCATCTCCAGCACTTTCCTTGTGCTCCTCCTTTTTTTGTTTGTTTTTTGATAATACTTAACGTGAAATCTACCTTCTAACAAAAATTTAAGTGCACAATACAGTATTGTTAATGATAGGAGGCACTATGTTGTACAACAGATCTCTAGAACTTGTCTTGCATAACTGAAACTTTATACTCATTGAACAACATTTCCATGATTCCACTTATATAGGGTATCTAAAATAGTCAAACTCATAGAAACAGAAAACAGAAATGGTACTGGCCAGGGAATGGCAGAATGGAACCACTGGGATTTTGATAGAGGTTACACTGATCTATAGATTGCTCTGGACAGTATGGGCATTTAAAAACAGTAAGTCTTTCAATCTATGAACATGGAAAGCCTCCCATTTATTTACACGAGTTTTCTTTTAACAGGCAAAAAATTAAACAGAAGTTTAATAATGTGTATACATGGGAGAGACCCAGGAAAACTGAGTAACTAGGCAAAATGGCCAAAGCTCTTACTTTAAATACCATCTTCAGCTAGAGACATTAGTGGATGTTGGAGGTGGTGGTTTGGGACTCCAAGGGGAGGAAAGCAATTCACATGAAGATGGAAAAGCTATGTTTGATAAACAAAGGTTTGCTGGGCAAACAACAGGACAGGGGGACACAGAGTGGACTGTGGTCTCTAGGCCCTGCTCAGTTTCGCTCACCATACTTTGCCCATATTCTTTGCAGAGATTTCTGCTGACTGTTCTGATCACTCTGCTCCAGGAAGAGGTCCTCTATCTAAATTTTTTTAGGCAGCTAGGGGAGATGGTCAAAGTTTTTTCTGAGTCTTTTGGGCTTCAATTGCTTTCAGCTTGAAATAATTACATCCAGATATTTTGGGGGGGGGGGGGCAAATTTTGCTCCCTTTCATGGACTTCAGTGAAGAAGTCAAAATATGAATGGGTTACCTCACAAAAACAATTCCCAGACTTTGGAAGTGGGTGTCAAGGCACATGAACTCTGGGACCTGCAGGAGAGCTGAGGGCTACTGCAGTGAGGGAACTCCTGGGGACCGCATCCTTACTCCCCAGCAGATAAAGCCTGGGACATTGCTTATTAACAATGTAGGAAATTAGTATTTTGATGAAACTTGCTTTACGGGTCTCTCTGGCCCCCTGTCTTCATGGCCCTTTCTGACTGAGTTCAGAGCCCTTGAAGTGCCTTCAAAATCCTCTACTCCCTACCCACTGGGAAATCTCTACTGGGATCTGCTTTCTTCTTGGAGATCCATGAGGAGAGAGGTCTGGGTATATAGGTGAGATCCTCCAAACAGTGTGTACATGGAAAAGACGTGTCAAAGGGCTCAGCTCTGGGAGTTCCAGCATTCAGAAATCAGAAGAATGTGGAGGGACTTTTCTGCTTTTGCCAAATTATTTCTTTCTTGAGTTCTTAACCATGACATTTCTGGCTAAAGGGTGGGAACAATATGGCTATAAATGAATGTATGAGTCAATTTCTGGGCAACTTCACCATCATTGGATATTAACATTCAACTTTTGGGGGCTTCCTTTTAGAATGTGTTCATTGTTATCTTCAGACTACTTTCATTTACATTTCCTTGATTTCTAGTGAGGATAACATTTTCCTGTCTGGGGCTTCCCTGGTGGCTAGTGGTAAAGAGTCCGCCTGCAATACAGGAGACAACTACAATGCAGGAGACACAAGTTCAATTCCTGGGTCGGGAAGACCCCCTGGAGAAGGAAATGGCAACCCATTCCATCATTCTTGCCTGGGAAATCCCATCAACAGAGGAGCCTGGCAGGCCACAGATCATGGGGTTGCAAAAGAGTCAGATAAGACTAAGCAACTAAACAACAACTATTTGTTTATTAACTATATTTCCCTTATGGGGATGATCCTGTCTTTTATCTCTTTATCTTTTAGAATATAGACATTTATTTTACAAATTTGTATCAGCTATTTTTTTCATTTAATTTTTTGTTGAAGTATAGTTGATCTACAGTGTTATGTTAGTTTCAGAATTTTTGCAGATTATATTCCATTATAGATTATTACCAGAAAATGGCCATCATTCCCTGTGCTATACAGTATATCCTTGTTACTTATTTTATATATATATATATATATAATATGCACTTTTTCATATTCTTTTACATTGTAGGTTATTACAAGATATTGAATACAGTTCCCTGTACTATACAGTAGGTCCCAGTTGTGTATCTATTTTATATATAGTATGTGTATTTATTAACCCAAAGCTCCTAATTTATCCTACCCTCTGCCTTGGTTCCCCTTCAGTAACCATATATTTGTTTTCTATGTCTGTGAGTCTGTTTTGTAAATAAGTTCATTTGTATCATTTTTTAACATACTACATACAAGTGACAGCATATGATATCTATCTTTGTCTGACTTACTTCATTTAGTATGATAATCTCTAGGTCTATCTATATCAACGCAAATGACATTATTTTATTCCATTATGTACATCTTCTTTATCCATTCCTCTGTCAATGGACATTTAGGTTGCTTCCATGTATTGGCTACTGTAAATAGTCCTGCTATGAACACTGGGGTGCATATATCTTTTCAAGTTAAAGAGTTTTGGTCTTTTCCAAATATGTGCCCAACAGTAGGACTGCTGGCAGCTCTATTTTTAGTTTTCTGAGTAACCTTTATACTGTGTTCCACACTGGCTGTACCAATCTACATTCCCACCACAGAGTAGGAGGGTTTCCTTTTCTCCACACGTTCTCCAGCATTTGCTATCTGTAGACTTTTTAACAGCCATTCTTACTGGTGTGAGTCAGAATGTTTTGATTTGCATTTCTTTATACCTCATTATAGTTTTGATTTGCATTTCTTCAAGAGCCTTCTTTTGATTAGTGTTAGTATGATATATATTTTTTCCTCTCCTTTCACTTTTAACCTGTTTGTGTCTTTCAGGGTCTTGGTTTTTGTCTAATCTTTGGGTCTTGGTTTATTTGTCTAATATTATTTTAGGTCTTGGTATTTCTGTCTAACATTTGCCTTTGAGGGATATGCACACCACTTATAGGTGACTACTGATATGGTTAGGTTTAACTCTCTTATCCCATCCAGCCTTTGTTCCTTTTTTTCCTTCCATTTCTGCCTCCATTTGGGTTAACTGAGTGTGCTTTATAATTCTTTTGTATCCTTTTTTGGCTTATTAGCTATAACTTTAGCTATAGCTCTGTTATTTCAGAGGTATGTCAGAGGTTACAACATACATCTTTAACTTAGTATAATCTACTTGCAAGAAATGTTAAACAACTTCATGGATTATATGTGAACCATAACACTACCATTTCTCTTCTAATTTTTATGCTATTGTTGTTAAATTGTACTTAAACATATGTTAGAAATAACATAATGCAGTGTTGATAGCTTCATTTAAAGAGTTAATTTTCTTCTAAAGAGATGTGAATAATAAAAAAATCACATATATGTAGTTACTACTTCTGGAGCTCATTCCTTTGTGTAGATTTGTATTTCCATCTGCTATTATTTTCCTCCTTGCATAAACGACTTTTTAAAAAAACAAACAAAAAACAAACAAATGAAACACATCTCTTGTAATGCACTTCTGCTGGTGATGAATTCTTTATGCTTTTTTATGTCCAAAAATAAAAATCTTTAGTTCACCTTCATTTTCAAAAGATATTTTCTTTGGGTATAGTATTCAAGGTTGACTGTTCTTTTCTTTCAGTACTTTAGAGATGTTGCTGCTCTGTCTTCTGGCTTGGACTTTTCCAACGTGAAATCCACTGTCATCTTTATCTTTGTTTCACTCTATGAAATGTGACTGTTTTCTCTGGCTACTTTTCAAACTTTCTATCATTGATTTTGAGCTACTTTATTGTGATGTGCCATAGCTCAGTTGGTAAAGAATCTGCCTGCAATGCAGGAGATCCCCGTTCAATTCCTGGGTTGGGAAGATCCGCTGGAGAATGGATAGGCTACCCACTCCAGTATTCTTGGGCTTCCCTTGTGGCTCAGCTCGTAAAGAATCTCCTGCAATGGCGGGAGGCCTGGGTTTGATCCCTGGGTTGGGAAGATCCCCTGGAGAAGGGAAAGGCTACTCACTCCAGTATTCTGACCTGGAGAATTCTATGGACTACAGTCCATGGGTAACAAAGAGTTGGACATGACTGAGTGACTTTTACTTTCACTGGTATAATTTTGTGTTTCTTGAGCTTTGGGCTTATTGAGCATCTTAGGTTTGTGGGTTTATAGTTTTTATCAAGTACAGAAAATTCTGGGCCATTATCTCTTCAAATAATTTCTGGTTCCCCCTGCAATGTAATTTCAGCACTAACCATCTAGAGTTAGTGCAGATTTCACAGGTTAAGGACACAGTCCTAAACAAGACTCCTCTTACTTCAGACACCAGCCATAACTCTGGGGTTCCCAGGCCACCCACACTTCTGACTAACTGGTTATAAATTTGGGGGTTTCCATCATCCTCTGAGGTTCAACGACTTTCCCAAATGACAGAACTGGGTAAACACTATACACAGAACCGAGGAAAGTACTATATTATGATTTCTATTCTATTATAAAAGAATACAAATCAGGACAAGCCAAGTAAGAGATGCACAGGGCAAGGTCTGCGAAGCTTCTATGGAGCTCTGTGTCCCTAAGACAAGTCACCCTTTCAGCACACCACTGAGTATCATTAACCAGGGGAGCTCAATTGTGCTTCAGTGTCCAGAGTTTTTAACTGGGTTTCATTATGTAGACATGATTAACTGAATCACGGCCACATGACTGGACTCAATCTCCATGCTTCCTCCCTTTTTTGGAGATCAGGCTGATAATCTGATCTCAGGTTATCACCTGGCTGAAAGCCTCAACCTCTATTCATGTGGTTGCCCTTCTAGCATGGCAGGCTCTCATCCTAGAACTATATTGGGGCTCATGATGAGTCACCTCATTAGTATAAATGCAGGCATGGTCCCAGGAGCCCACCATGAAGAACATAGACACTTATCATTCAGGAAATTCCAAGGCTTTAGAAGCTCTGTCCCAGGAACCTTGGGCTAAGACCTGACAAATTCTTTATTTTACAGCATCCTCTCTTCCATTTATGTTAGTTTGCTTGAAGCCAGGTCCCACAGCTCCCTGATGCTCTTTTCATTTTCCTTTAATTCTTTTTTATGTCTCTGTGTCTCATTTTTGGTAGTTTATATTCTATGTCTTCAAGTTCACTATTCATTTCATTTGCAATGTTTAATCTGCTGTCAACCCATTCTGGTATATCTTTCACCCCAGACACCTTAGTTTTCATCTCTGTAAGTTCATTTTGGGTCTTTAAAAAAGTGTTCAGTTTTGATATTTATTTTAATATACTTATCTGCTAATTTTAAATTCTATGTCAGTTCAGAGTCAGTTTCAATTGATTCGTTTTTCTCCTAATCATCAATTGTATTCTTCTGTTTCCTGGCATGCCTGATGACGCCAGTCATTATGAATTTTGTCTTTTTGAGTGTTGGATATTTTTATATTCTTATTCTCAGCTTCTGAATAGAACATATTTTATATTCTGGGATGCTGTTAAGCCACTTTGAAAAACCTTTCATCCTTCTAGATTGTGCTTTCCTGATCTGTTAGACAGGACCCAGCACTGTCTATTCTGGGGCTAATTATTCTCCCCCACTACTGAGGCAGGTGGCTCAGAGGATAAAGTGTCTGCCCACAATGTGGGAGACCTGGGTTTGATTCCTGAGTCAGGAAGATCCCCTGGAGAAGGAAATGGCAACCCACTCTGGTACTCTTGCTTGGATAATTCCATGGATGGAGAAGCCTGGTAGGTTACAGTCCATGCGGTCGTAAAGAGTCAGACACGACTGAGCGACTTCACTTTCACTACTGGGGCAAGATCTGCCAATATAGGAGACACAGGTATGATCCCTGGGTTGGGAAGATCTCCTGGAGAAGGAAATGGCAACCCACTCTAGTATTCTTGCCTGGGAAGTCCCATGAACAGAGGAACCTGGTGGGCTACAGTCCATGGAGTTGCAAAATAGTCAGACTCAACTTAGTGACTAAATAACAACTGAGGCAAGACTCCTATGACTACTCAAAGTGCTGTGTCTATGAAGTTTTCCAGCCTGGGTGGTGGGGTCAGATACTATTCTTGGCTCTGTGTGACCCACAGGTATTGTCTCAGTTTTGGTTGCAGACAGTCAGAAATGACTGAGCAACTTTCACTTCACTTCTTCACCTTTGGTTACTATCCTCACATATATCTGCTGGATACGCATAGAGGAGTTCTGAAGATCTCTGGAGTTTCTCTCTGTGCACTTCTTTCCTCTTTGGTGCTCTGCCTTGAGAATTCTAGCTACTTTTCCTTCCAGATTCTCAACTCTCCTAAACTCAGGGAGTTCGCTGAACTCCGCTTAGGGTCCCCATCAATACACTGTGGCTTCGAAACTCTCTCAAGGAAATTATAAGGCTAACCTTGTTTGTTTTCTCTTTCTCAGGAATCACTCTTATCTTTTGTTGCCAGATGTTTGGCCTGTTGAAAACCACTGTTTTGTATTTCTTGCCTGATGTTTTTTGTTGTTTCAAGTGGCAAGGCAAATCCAGTCCCAGTTCCTCCATTTTGGTAATAAACAGAAGATCTATTGATTTTGTATGTTAATTTTATTTCCTACTATTTTACTGAATTCTTTTATTGTTTGAGTTTTATCAATGATTCTCTTAAATTTCCAGGTTTACTGTCAAGCCATCTATGAGTAGATACTTCTTCAACTATTCTTTTTTTTTTTAATTTTGTACTGAAGTAGGGCTTCAGCTCAGTTGGTAAAGAATCCGCCTGCAATGCAGGAGACCTGGGAGCGATCCTTGGGTTGGGAAGATCCCCTGGAGAAGGGAAAGGCTACCCACTCCAGTATTCTGGCCTGGAGAATTCCATGGACTGTATGGTCTATGGGGTTGCAAAGAGTCGGACACAACTAAGCAACTTTCACTTACTATAGCCAATTAACAATGTCTTCAACCATTTTTATGCCTCTAATTGTTTTCTCTTGTATAATTACTCTAGCACAGTGTTGAACAGTACTGGAGACAGTGGCATTCCTGCCCTGTTTCTGATCTTAATAGAAAGGCCTTTAATATTTCCTTATCAAATAACACACTGGCTTTAGCATTAGGTATATACATTGTAACAAAGTTAAGGAACTATCTCAAATACCTACTTTCTAGAGCAGTTTTTTTTTTGGCTGTGCCATATGGCATGTGGAATCTTATCAACGGTTCCCCAACCAGGTATTGAACCTGTGACCTCTGCAGTGGAAGCATGGAGCCTTAACTATTGGACTGCCAGGGAAGTCCCTTGAGCATTTCTATGAATGGTAGTTAAAATTTTGTCCAAAATTATTTCAGCATCTGTTGAGACAATCATGATTTTTCTCTTAGATACAATATGTGATATTAATAAAGATCTTAATTTTGAACCAATTTTGACTTCCTGGAATAAATCCCAGGGGGTTATGTGCATCTGCTTGGTAATATTTTGTTACTTTTTATCATTAATCATGAATTAGGTTCATTTGCAGTTTTCTTTTTTGTACTGTCTTTACTTGGTTTACATATCAGTTTAATAGTTATTTCATAGAAAGAGCTATGGAGTTTTTCTTCCTTTTCAATTCTCTGGAATAATTTACTGAGCATTAGGACTCTCTGCTATAAAACCCTCAAAGAGCAGAGAGTCCTAATGCCTAATGCTCCTCCACGTCATTTCTTATTTTGTGTATTAGTGCTCTCTTCTTTTTCTTGATGCAATTAGCTAATTGTTGGTCTATTTTGTTAATGTTTTCCCCATAGCAAGATTTCAATTTACTAAAAATGCTACTGTTTTTTAAATTCTCTGTCTCTTTAGGTTTTGATCATTATTGGAGGTGAGTGATGGGTATATGGAGGTTCATAGATCACTCTGGATTTGTAGATGCTCAAAATTCTCCATAATAAAAATTTGAAAATTATATATACATATGGTATAAAATCAAACAGTATATAAAAACTTGTGATGGAAACCACCATTCTACCAACCTACCCTATCCATGGACCTTTAGCCCTATTTCTTTTGAATCACTTATGTTTTTATTTCTTTTGCTGCTTACCTCTATAATTAAACATAAATTTAAAATAAACATAAATTACTTAAGTATAATGAAATACTATGTTACAATTACTTTTCTTTATAGCTTTATCAACTTTAGACAATATTTATGACTCTCTGCTAGGGAAGACGAGGATTTAGCTCATTTATACTGGCCCACTTTACTCCCCTTTACCCAGTATCTGTGGTTATGATTTTTAGTTTTTGTATTGGTTATCTCTGTAAATGAGAAATAATCTATTTATACATTTAATTTTCACCCCATTTCATCTTAGTGCCTTAAGCTCTATTTACAGGATGATGACAATAGCACTTCTACCTTTGTTTTCTCTTTTTCTCCTTCACATTTTGGCAGTATTTTGACTTACATTGTTCAGGTTGCTTAAATACTGTTCTGCAACTATAATAAAATTTTCTTCAGTTTATTCATAAGATGACTTTAGGTGTTATACATTAAAATATTTTACAACATTTTGACTCTAAATACTGTTGAATGTCAGTTAAGCAGCATACCAGGAATGCACATCATTTCTTACTGGTCCAATATCATGCCCCTTGGGCATTCAAAGGAGAATATGCCAGGCACTGAAGTTAAATGAACTTTGTTCTTTTTCTTTTTTTAAGGTGAGGCACCCTAAAGGAAATCAGTCCTGAAAATTCATTGGAAGGACCGATGCTGAAGCTGAAACTCCAATACTTTGGCTACCTGATGTGAAAAGCTGACTCATTCATTGGAAAAGACCCTGATGCTGGAAAAGACTAAAGGCGGGAGGAGAAGGGGACAACAGAGGATGAGATGGTTGGATGGCATCACCGACTCAATGAACATGAAGTTGAATAAACTCTGAGAGTTGGTGATGGACAGGGAGGCCTGGCATGCTGTAGTCCATGGGGTTGCAAAGAGTCAGACACAACTGAGCGACTGAACTGAACTGAAGGTGAGGCTTTACTGGGGTCCCTTGAACTTCCTTTTCTTACTTTCCATCAGTTGTTTATAATCCTGTCATATTTTAGTTTACATCATGTTTATACATGACTTCAGAGTTTTTTTCATTTTTTTTTAGAGTTTCTAATTGCCTTTCTTCAGCTTGTTGACACATAATGCTGCATTTTCATCATACTCTCCGGTTCCCCTGTTCTTAAATATAAAAACTATTGCATGGACTCACTCCTCCCCTCCTAGCTCCTTCCCAGAGAAATCCCCTATCTTCTCTATTCTACAGTGGCTGCTCTTCAGTTGCCAACCTGGGACTTTATTTCACTGATTCTCTGAAGTGAATCCATTGTTTCCTAGATCTCATGCATTTCTTCTTCTTGGTTTATTTAAGTTGCTATAGTATATATTCAAGTAACTCTCCAAGAAAACAGGATATAAACTTTCTGAGTTTGTAAATGTCTTTATTCTAAACTCATATCTGATCTACAGTTTGGCAGGATATAGAAATCTGAGTTCAAATTCATTTCCCCAGAGTTGCCAATGAGAATGTAATACCACCCCAATTCTTATTCCTATTAGGGTGACCTGGTTTTTCTCTCTGGAGGATTTCAGTGGCTTTCTAAAATTTCAAGAGGACTTGTTTATGCATGTCTTTTTTAAATTCATTGTGTTTGGCACTCAGAGGCTCCTTTCAACCAAAAGACTTATATTCTGAATATTCTGGTTCTGTGGGCAGTGACTGGAGGGAACGTGAGAGCTGGGTTGGAGGGTCATATTCTGTTTTTGATCACGTGATGGCCACACAGGCATGATGTGTTTCCCCAAGAAAGTAAACAGGAATCTGAAGGAGTTTCCCACTGGGTTTCTGCTCTTTGGACACATCCTATCACTCCTGTCTTTCCAATCTTGTATTATTTATTTGATGATTCTGTATTACTTCTTTGATGATTTCCTTCTTTTCACTTTCCCTCTTCTTTCTCCCCTAGACTCCAGTTAGTGAGATGCTGAAATTCTTGAATTGGTCCTTTATGTCATCACTTATGACTCTCTCTCTCTCTCTCTCTAACATGTGTGCATTTATGTGCCCCAGAGACATCCTTAACTTTATTGCTAGGCCTTACACTGAAATTTAAATTTTGGCACTTCCACTTTAAAATTTGCACAGCTCTTTCTTGTATCAACTCTATTCTTGTCTTATATAATCTCTCTGAATATAGTAATTATTTTTTTAAAAAAGACTTTTTAAGAACAGTTTTAGCCTTACAGAAAAGTTGAGAAGATAGTTTCAAGTTCCCATATATCTGCACCCAGGTCTCTAATTATTAACATCTTGCATTAGCATTTGTTATAATTAATAACCCAATATTGATGCATTGCTATTACTATTATTCAAGGCTATACTTAACTCACATTTTCTCCAGTCAGTTCAGTTCAGTCGCTCAGTCGTGTCCGACTCTTTGCAACCCCATGAATTGCAGCACCCCAGGCCTCCCTGTCCATCACCAACTCCCAGAGTTTACTCAAACTCAGGTCCATCAAGTTGGTGATGCCATCCAGCCATCTCATCCTCTGTCATCCCCTTTTCCTCCTGCCCCCAATCCCTCCCAGCATCAGGGTCTTTTCCAACGAGTCAACTCTTCACATCAGGTGGCCAAAGTATTGGAGTTTCAGCTTCAGCATCAGTCCTTCCTATGAACACCCAGGACTGATCTCCTTCAGGATGGACTGGCTGGATCTCCTTCCAGTCCAAGGGACTCTCAAGAGTCTTTTCCAACACCACAGTTCAAAAGCATCAATTTTTTGGTGCTCAGCTTTCTTCACAGTCCAACGCTCACATCCATACATGACCACTGGAAAAACCATAGCCTTGACCAGACGGACCTTTGTTGGCAAAGTAATGTCTCTGCTTTTTAATATGCTGTCTAGGTTGGTCTTAACTTTCCTTCCAAGGAGTAAGCGTCTTTTAATTTCATGGCTGCAGTCACCATCTGCAGTGATTTTGGAGCCCCAAAAAATAAAGTCTGACACTGTTTCCACTGTCTCCCCATCTATTTCCCATGAGGTGATGGGACCAGATGTCATAATCTTAGTTTTCTGAATGTTAAGCTTTAAGCCAACTTTTTCACTTTCCTCTTTCACTTTCATTAGTTGCTACCTAATGTCTTTTCTTCTGTAGTAGCATCTCATATCACATTTAATTGTTCCTCCTTAAGCTGCTTTTGGCTCAGACAGTTTTTCAGACTTCCCTTGTTTCTGAAGACCTTGATAATTTTGACAAGTACTGGCCAGACACTATCTAGGATGTTCCTCTACTGAAATCTGTCTTAACATGCTCCAAGTGCAGTCTGGCTGCACTTTATATTTGGGAACCAGGTAAGCAGTCAAATGGTCAACTGCTCTGTACCCCAACCTTCAGTGATTCCCCATTCCTAATACTTCACATCAGCTCTGCCAACTCTGAGTTCATAGCCTCCTTGGGAGATCCTAATGAGCAGAGTGGAATAGAGTAGCTCACTTCTCCACTGCAGCCCATACATAGCCCCTTGCTCTGGGCTGTGGTCTCCTTTGCTTGCTTCCACTTTCTATCTTCAAGAAATACTAGATCTCCTGTACACTGATTTTTTTCCTCCTCTCTTCCTCTCTGACATTCCACTCACTTTCACTGGTTTATTCCTTTTAACATATCAATATTTATCTTCAGAGGAGTTTGGAAAAGAATGAGAGGGGTAGCAGTCTGTCCTCTTTTATGAGCAGACTCCACATATCCACTTTTTATATAAAAATAAAACTTCTTATATTTAAGGGAAGGAAGTAAAAATGTCCACTAATTTTGTTGTTTGTTCATAACTCTCTTGGCATAACTTAGTTTAATTCCTGTCAAAGCTTTTATTAAAGCTTCTGATAAAACTCAGTCAGGGTAGTCCCCACAGAAAAAAGAAATCTCCCACATGAATCCTTGATGAAGCAACTAAGTGAAGAGTTGTGGGTAAGGGAACAAACAAGGGAATGGAAGGTGCCAGGGATGAGCAACAGAAAGATACTGTTACAATCCCTAGGGCCAAGGGACCAGGGAGGACCAGACCAACAGGAGCCCAGTAAGCACCTCAAAAGCTGGATTATAGAGAAACATACAATTACTATGCTGAAGCAAACAGCTGGGAAGACATGCAAACTTCTTTCTTCTCTGCACTCCCACCTCCTGCCAGTGTGAGCCACTGGCCAGACCACCCTGAAGCTAGTCAGCAAACGGAGTAAAAAAGATGCAGTTTATAGGAGACAGAGTAGGGCCGGGAATGGATGGAGTGGGTGAGGGTGAGGGGTGGCTGAAGAATTTACAGAAAACATAAGTATGAAAGCATAAAATTTGGTTTTATACATGATGGTCTCGATTAAATGTGAAAAACTTAACAATCTTCATTCCCATGAATATTTTTTAAAGGGGAACAAAAATATGTTGTAGAAGAGTTTAATAATCAAAGCTATCATGCAGATTAAAATAAGCTCAAAACTCCTGCACATAAAATAAATTACATCCAAACTTCATTTTCTGAACATGCAAACTGTTCCAACAATTAGAATCTGTCATACAGTGTTAGAAGTTAGGACAGTGGTTCCCCTATGGTGACAGGGACTGGGAGGGAGCATGAAGAGTTTGGGGGTGCTGGTAATGTATGGTTTCTTCATCTGGGTGCTAGTTATACAGAAGTGCTCACATTGTGAAAATTAATTGATGCATCATGATTAGTGTGTTTTTATGTGTGTATATGTTGCAATTCAAAAATCTAAAAGAAAAAAAAAGATGGTAGCCACAAATACAACTTAAAAAGACCTAAAGTATGTCCATGCATCTTTCTGCCCTTTTTTAGGCATCCTCACTAACAGTCAACAAGGATTTACTAGAACAACTCAAAAAATGATGTGTATTCAACAGAAATGAAAGGCAGATCTCGGCTTCAAGGAATTTGTGAACTACTTAGGAAAATGTAATATTTAGATATGGAATACATTATTAACAAGCAATGTATCAAGCTATGAAGAATGCTGTAATAAAAACAGATTCAATATTGGCATGCAACTGATTCTCATCAGAAGGCCTGGATATAAATATTCCCCCACTGGGCTCTTTCTGTTGGAGATCTCTTTCTCTTTAACCTTAATGAAGGTCAACTTGATTAGCCAGGTCAAATGCCTGATTTCAGGAGGTGCTTCTGTGATTGCTGTGGGTGGGCAAAGGGGGACCCTAAGTAAGGCCTCTCTCTTCTGCTTCAGTGGGAGTAGCCCTATTTCATCTGGGCTATAATATATATATACTATTATCTGTTTTATACTATCTGTTTATACTATTATCTGTATCAACTTTTACTTAACAAAAGGATTTTGCTGCTAAAATAAGCTTGGAAACCACTTGTCTAGAAATCTAATCTCTAAATTTGTATATCTCAATTGACATATCTTACAGTTGAAAAAAATTTTAAAGCCTCTGAAACTCTAAAAATAAACCTATTTTAAAAGGAAATGAAAATTACCTGAAGTAAAGGAATAAAATCATCTTGTTCTAGAGAGTTGCAGCTGGGCTTTGCAAGAAGACAGATAAACTTAGAGGCATCATCATGATGGTTACTCAGCAACCTAGAAAAGAAATGACCGCTTAGGAAGATTGGCTACTGTGAACAGTCACCACAACATCAATAGTTGGGAATTTCAGCCTGGTCTGAAGGCCATTTAGGTCAAGAATCAAGTGCTCTCTTTTCAAGGATTAAAAAAAAAAAAAGGAAAAATCTCCATGCTGCTGATGTTGTCCAAGGGCGTTCTTAATAAAAGCTCAACAAGATGGTATATTATTTTTGTAGAATGCTTCTGAGACCACCAGGTCAACTGAACTAATGCAGGTAAAAATACACCTGAAGAATGTCCATTCAGATTAGCTCAGGGTATCTGGAACCAGAACTCCAGAGCTGCCCACAAGAAGGGAACGTATCTGATGGACCACCATGTACCACGTAAGACATGAACTTCTGTTTGTCCAGGTCTGCAGACATTTAGGACCAATCTGAGTGGGCTTTTGAAATGAGACTCTGAAGGACCAGGCTTAAGAAAAAATGAAGGCCCTATTAAATCTTAAAGCTCTAAGAATTTCTCATATCCAGCTAATTGCTGGACATTTCCATTTAGATGCTATACTCACAATAGCAAAGTCAAAATAGTGAAAACCAAATTTAGAATCTTCTTCTCAAAGTCAGTTCTTTTCATGGATGTCTATTTTTGTTAATGGTGGTACCACTCCAAGTTATTTGGGCTTGAATATTTGAAGTCATTTCAAACTTATTTCTCTTCCTTATTCTCCACATCCAATTAGTCTCCAAACTTTTTTGCTTTTCTTCCTTAATCATTTATTGAATGCTAATTGTGTGCCAGATACTGTGTCTGGCCTTGTGTATATTTGGAATACAAAGAAAATAAGACATGGTTTTGTGCCGTATAAGGAGCTTACAGTCTAGTGAGAGAGATACACCAATAAGATCATACTCTTGGATAATCTTATTAGAGAAATAATAAATTCAGGGTGTCATGGAAGGACATGGGATGGCCAGTGAGATTCCCTGAAGAGTTGTGAAATGGAAAAGGGGCTGCTGTGGATCAAGAGGGCTGCATGTACAAATGCCTGGTATGAGAGTGCACAAATTATCTGGGCAACTGCAAGCACTGGAGGTAGGAAGGGAAGGGGACATGAGCATTAGGATCAGATCCTGGAGGCCCTTTCACATTCAGGTCCAGGTCAAGTCCAGGTCAAGAAGCCTGGACTTCCGCCTACTCACAGAAAAATTTTAACTTGGACAGGGACATGATCAGATGTGTTTTTCATAAATACCAGGCAGAAGTTTGTCTAAGGGCTTGAACAAGAATACTGGCAGCGTGAGACGAACAGAAAGGGGCAAATACAGTTGAAAATGAAAGGGCGTGGTAGCTGATTGGTGTGGAGGGGTAGAAGTGGGCAAAGTCCATGATGACTTCCAGGTTTCCAGCCTGGACCACTAGGTGCTTGGAATATAGGATGGGAACACATTTTAAACAACCATTTCTTCCTTCCTGTTTCCAGTTTACCACTAAGTCCAGGGTCTTTTTATTTCATGCTGAGACTTTCAGAAGGGAAGAGGGTGAAAACAGGCTTCAGTGTCCATGCAACCTCACATCACAGATAATTCATCATTCTTAAACATTTTTTGATTATATCATTCCCTTTTCCAAAAATGTTCAACAGTTTTCTACCACTTATATGAGGAAATCTAGATATCTAAGTCTGGCATTTAAGGCCCTCTTTAACTAGGCTAGAGCCAGTATGCCTATCTCACCACTTTGCTAAACTGAAACATCCACTCTGGGCAGCCGGCCTGACCCACTCTGCTCTGAGTGTGCCGTGGGCATTCTTGTCTCAGCGCCATTTCTCATGCTGTTTATCTCTCCTAGAAAACCACCTCTCCCAACTTTGCTTTCTGAATACTGGTTATTCTTTAAGGTCCAGCTAATAACTCACCTCTTTCAAAAAGCCTTCTCTGATAACTAAATCCCTTACTGATCTTTGTACTATATTTAGTTTATGTGTATTACATATGCCATTGTACCATGAATTTCCTTTTATTTCTCTGGCACCTAAAGGGCAGGCAAAGTTATAGCTCTTTTTTTTTTCCCCTTTAGCACTAGAAACAGTGACTTTCATACAGAAGATTCTTAAAAAATGTTTGTGATCTGACCAACAGATATCCACTTAACTGATTCTATTTGTGATTATTAAAGTCATACTGCTGCTGCTGCTGCTGCTAAGTCGCTTCAGTCGCGTCCGACTCTGAGCGACCCCATAGACGGCAGCCCACCAGGCTTCCCCGTCCCTGGGATTCTCCAGGCAAGAACACTGGAGTGGGTTGCCATTTCCTTCTCCAATGCATGAAAGTGAAAAGTGAAAGTGAAGACGCTCAGTCATGTCCGACTCCAAGCGACCCCATGGACTGCAGCCTACCAGGCTCCTCCGTCCATGAGATTTTCCAGGCAAGAGTACTGGAGTGGGGTGCCATTGCCTTCTCCGATTAAAGTCATAGAACACTCTTTAAAGTTATTTTCCTTATCATTCTTCAGCATGCTTAAGGCTCCCAAAGTTAAATAAATACACGTTTCAGAAAGAGATCAGTGAAACATGCTGATGGGACCCATCTCTTACGATTTGAAAACGAGTGGGAGGATCACAATCAAAAGGCAGTGAGGTCTTTGGAAAATAGTATTTTCATGAAGAAAAGATAGCAGCACTATGTACAAACTGCACAGATATACCAGATGAGAGAGATTCTGAGAGGGTAAAGTTAAGTCAGGTATGGCCTTTTGGTATTAGAAGCATGCAACACAAAGAAGAGATGAATTATGATGTTCAACCAGTGCTAGAGGCTGGTGAACTTCATACGGCAGGAGAAAAAGAGATAATAAAAGTCACGAAAACTGGAGAAAGAAGGTAAACATAGCTATTCTAAACTATCTTCCAGAGCTCTTAAGATGAAATGTTGTTTTGTTAATGAACAAATGATACCTTGACATGAAAAGGTAAGAGCAAGTAAAGCATATAAAAGTTGGAGCAAGAACTAAACAGACATTTCTCCAAGAAAGACATACAGATGGCTAACAAACACATGAAAAGATGCTCAACATCACTCATTATCAGAGAAATGCAAATCAAAACCACAATGAGGTACCATTATACGCCAGTCAGGATGGCTACTATCCAAAAGTCTACAAGCAATAAATGCTGGAGAGGGTGTGGAGAAAAGGGAACCCTCTTACACTGTTGGTGGGAATGCAAATTAGTACAGCCACTATGGAAAACAGTGTGGAGATTTCTTAAAAAGCTGGAAATAGAACTGCCATATGACTCAGCAATCCCACTTCTGGGCATACACACCAAGGAAACCAGATCTGAAAGAGACACGTGCACCCCAATGTTCATCGCAGCACTGTTTATAATAGCCAGGACATGGAAGCAACCTAGATGCCCATCAGCAGACGAATGGATGAGGAAGCTGTGGTACATATACACCATGGAATATTACTCAGCCATTAAAAAGAATTCATTTGAATCAGTTCTAATGAGGTGGATGAAACTGGAGCCCATTATACAGAGTGAAGTAAGCCAGAAAGATAAAGACCATTACAGTATACTAACACATATATATGGACTTTAGAAAGATGGTAACGATAACCCTATATGCAAAACAGAAAAAGAGACTCAGATGTATAGAACAGACTTGTGGACTCTGGGAGAAGGCGAGGGTGGGATGTTTCAAGAGAACAGCATCAAAACATGTATATTATCTTGGGTGAAACAGATCACCAGCCCAGGTTGGGTGCATGAGACAAGTGCTCGGGCCTGGTGCACTGGGAAGACCCAGAGGGATCGGGTGGAGAGGGAGGTGAGAGGGGGGACCAGGATGGGGAATACATGTAAATCCATGGCTAATTCATTTCAATGTATGACAAAAACTACTGTAATGATGTAAAGTAATTAGCCTCCAACTAATAAAAATAAATGGAAAAAAAAAAAAGTTGGAGCAATATTACCGACTCTGAGATGAGTTTTGTCACAAAGTTGGTAATCTAGGAACTCAAAAAGAAATGCTGTGGAGCAACCTCTTTCCCTTAAAAATGTCTTGACTGGAGCAGAAACAGTTGACAAAGAATACAGAGGAAATGGGCAGCAGAACAGGGAAGGGAGGGGGATCAGAGGCAGGCGAACAAAAGTCTGGTGAGGAGTTCATGCTCGAAACACTCAGAAGAGGGCCAGAAACCTCCACCCCATTAGCACTGGGACAGGAGGAAAATTATTTACTGTTATGCTGTGACTTTTGTATTTGACTTTCCCCACAAGGTTATATAGAGCCTATTATTGGTGTAAGTCAGCATGAATATGTATATACCAATATGTTTTACTTCTGTTATTTTTTTTGTACTTGAAAGTCTTAATATGATAAAGTTGGACCCAGGTCACTAAAAAGGGCACAATTTGTAAAAAATTATAAACACATGTCTTCTTCAAGGTAAGTGTGGTAATTCAAACCATCATGCTTAGTTGCTTCAGCTCAGCTCAGTTCAGTCGCTCAGTCATGTCCGACTCTTTGCGACCCCATGAGTCGCAGCACTCCAGGCCTCCCTGTCCATCACCAACTCCCGGAGTTTACCCAAACTCATGTCCATAGAGTCGGTGATGCCATCCAACCATCTCATCCTCTGTCGTCCCCGTCTCCTCCTGCCCCCAGTCCATCCCAGCATCAGGGTCTTTTCCAATGAGTCAACTCTTCGCATGAGGTGGCCAAAGTACTGGAGTTTCAGCTTCAACATCAGTCCTTCCAATGAACACCCAGGACTGATCTCCTTTGGGATGGACTGGCTGGATCTCCTTGCAGTCCAAGGGACTCTCAAGAGTCTTTTCCAACACCACAGTTCAAAAGCATCAATTCTTCGGCACTCAGCTTTCTTCACAGTCCAACTCTCACATCCATATGTGACTACTGGAAAAACCACAGCCTTGACCAAACGGACCTTTGTTGGCAAAGTAATGTCTCTGCTTTTTAATATGCTATCTAGGTTGGTCATAACTTTCCTTCCAAGGAGTAAGCGTATTTTAATTTCATGGCTGCAGTCACCATCTGCAGTGATTTTGGAGCCCCAAAAAATAAAGTCTGACACTGTTTCCACTGTTTCCCCATCTATTTGCCATGAAGTGTTGGGACCAGATGCCATGATCTTAGTTTTCTGAATGCTGAGCTTTAAGCCAACTTTTTCACTTTCCTCTTTCACTTTCATCCTAGCCATACGTAGTGCTTCTTTAAAGCACCCTGGTTTTTAAAAGGCATTTTGAGCGCGCAAGAGAGGAGCTGCCACTAGAGGGCGCTCCAGTCATTATAGTATCTGGCCAGAAAATAGAAAAAAAGACCTTACATAGGATTTTTTTTTTTAAAAATGAAATAAAGACAGGGACAGTTGGTCATGCTATATGTTTCATAAGCAGTTTTCTGCAGTAACAGAAAATGAGGACTTATGCTTCATGTCTTTTTACCCCCTTTGACTTTGCAGAAATCTCTTTTCCTTGGAGATAAAGTGAAAATAATTCATCTCAATAAAGAAATACAGCTGTTGTGGATGCTGCTGCTCTATCCACCAACATAAATGTCCACTTTATCTCAGTGACACAGAGTCTTAAGACCAAAAAATTTTGGCTATTACTATCCTTAACATTATAAAGTTAATTGTAGGTAAACAAATTGATTACTGGTTTTCTTCTGCCATAGTCAGCTTCAGGCTCACAAACACAGGGTCCTCACATAGTGAAAATAACTTAGAATGCATAGTGAAAGTAACTTAGAATACAAGCTCTTCTGTCTGGCTGTAATCATTTATAGAATGAACTACTTCCTTTTATTTATTTTTGAATTTCCCAGGTTGTTCAAACTTTTATCTGAAACAATCACAACTCACTCTTGCTGCTCTCCCAGATTGTTAGAGGGTTTTTGCCAACAATGCTGAATTCAGGGGCTGAAGATACCCTGACAAGAGCTGTGTAACATCCCTATTCTTTCTACTCTTTGTTCACACTCCACCTGAGGCCTCTTTTGGGGCCTGGCACCTACCCAGGGGAGAGAAGGTAGCCGAAAGCCAGAATATCTACACATTTCAAGTTCTTCAATTCTGCTACTGTTATATGCTGATTTAAAATAACAACAATAGTAACTAATAATAGACAAGCAGACCACCCTGCTGAAGTCCTGGCTTTACTGGTGGGGAAAGGAGAGGGAATCCGAGGCCTTTGGTTCTATTTTCTTCCCTCTGGTTCTAGATGCCACAATAGCCAGAATGGCAAATACCATTTTTTTTTTTTTTAAACTGGCTTACTCCTGCCTAATTAGTGCTTTTTGCTAATTCTGGACTCCAAGGAATTATTCTACTTTTATTACTGCTTAACCATACACTGAAAAAAAAAACCCATTTTTTAGACTTCTATCCAGCTGTGTCTTATTCACAATAGGAGAGAGGGAATGGTGACCATGGCCCTGACTTCTGGAGGGTCATTCCACTAGTGTATAAGGAATGATTCTTCCATGGCCACTGCAATCCTTGGTATTTGAACGACTTAGAACTATTCCCTGTAACAAAATGATCAAAATTCACCTGGAAAACATGAAGCACTTATAACTTTTAGCTTCGGTGTGAACTGGTTGTCTTATTTCTCCTGATCACTTTGCTGCTGTTCAGTCACTTAGTCGTATTTGACTCTTTGCGGCTCCAGGGACTGCAACACCCCAGGTTTCCCTGTCCTTCACCATCTCCCAGAGCTTGCTCAAACTCATGTCCATTGAGTTAGTGATGCCATACAACCATCTCATCCTCTGTCGTCCTCTTTTCCTCCTGCTTTCAGTCTTTCCCAGCATCAGCGTCTTTTCCAGTGAGTCAGTTCTTCACATCAGGTGGCCAAAATATTGGCATTTCAGCCTCAGCATCAGTCCTTCCAATGAATATTCAGGATTGATTTCCTTTAGGACTGACTGGTTTGATCTCCTTGCAGACCAAGGGACTCTCAAGAGTCTTCTCTAACACCACGGTTCAAAAGCATCAATTCTTCAGCAATCGGCTTTCTTTATGGTACAAACTCTCACATCCATACAACTGTTGGAAATATCACAGCTTTGACTAGACAGACCTTTGTTGGCAAAGTAATGTCTCTGCTTTTTAATATGCTCTCTAGGTTTGTCATAGCTTTTCTTCCAAGCAGCAAGCATCTTTTAATTTCATGGCTGTAGTCAGCATCTGCAGTGATTTTGGAGCGCAAGAAAATAGTCTGTCACTGTTTCCATTGTTTCTCCATCTATTTGCCATGAAGTCATAGGACTGGATGCCATGATTTTTGTTTTTTGGATGTTCAGTTTTAAGCCAGCCTTTTCACTCTCCTCTTTCACTTTCATCAAGAGGCTCTTGAGTTCCTCTTCACTTTTTGTCATAAGGGTGGTGTCATCTGCATATCTGAGCTATTGATGTTTCTCCCAAATCTTAATTTCAGCTTGTGCTTCATCCAACCCTGCATTTCCCAAGATATGCTCTGCATATAAGTTAAGTAAGCAGGGTGACAATACACAGCCTTGACGTGCTCCTTTCCCAGTTGGGGACCAGCCTGTTGTTCCATGTCAGGTTCTAACTGCTGCTTCTTGACCTGCAGACAGGTTTCTCAGGAGGGAGGTAAGGTGGTCTGCTATTCCCATCTCTTTAAGAAGTTTTCCACAGTTGGTTGTGATCCACACAGTCAAAGGCTTTAGCACAGTCAATGAAGCAGATATTTTTCTGGAATTCTCTAGCTTTTTCTATAATTCAACAGATGTTGGCAATTTTATCTCCGGTTCCTCTGTCTTTTCTAAATCCAGCTTGAACATCTGGAAGTTCACATTTCAAGTTCTGCTGAAGCCTAGCTTGGAGAATTTTGAGCATTACTTTGCTAGCGTGTGAAATGAATCCAATTGTGTGGCAGTTTGAAAATTCTTTGGCACTGCCTTTCTTTGGGATTGGAATGAAAACTGACCTTTTCCAGTCCTGTGGCCAATGCTGAGTTTTCCAAATTTGCTGGTATACTGAGCGCATCACTTTAACAGCATCATCTTTTAAGATTTGAAATAGCTCAGCTGGAATTCCAACACCTCCACTAGTTTTGTTTGTAGTGATGCTTCCTAAGGCCCACTTGACCTCATACTCCAGTATGTGTGGCTCTAGGTGAGTGATCACACCATCATGGTTATCTGGGTCATGAAGATCTTTCCTGTATAGTTCTTCTGTGTATTCTTGCTACCTCTTCTTAATATCTTCTGCTTCTGTTAGGTCTATGCTGTTTTTGTCCTTTACTGTGCCCATCTTTGCATGAAGTGTTCCCTGGTATCTCTAATTTTCTTGAAGAGATCTCTAGTCTTTCCCATTCCTGATGACTTTAGTTCTATTGTAATGCAAGAAGAACTTGGTGAATTCAACTTGTGGTTAGATTTTTCAAAATAAGAATATAGTTATTAATCACCTATGGTGTTCTCAAGCATCATACTAGTGAGGGCTTTGAGGTGGCAGGAAAGGATTAGAGGAGACTGTAAGCTGAGTTTTGCTGCTATCATATGCTTACTTTAAATAACAGTGATGATAGTGATGGCAGGTGAACAGCATTTCCCAGTAGTTCATCAGGAAGGGTATCCAGCCCAGAAAGTGAGAACAACATACTTAAAGAAGGCTGATCAGTTAAAAGAGGTAGAAGGGGCAAGCTATAACATTCCCTTAAATTGTGCATAAATATATCAAGAAATAATTTCTAAAGAAAGAAGGGAGAAAAAAGAAAAGAGAGAAGAAAGTTGGATTTAAATTCAAGAGAACTTGTCAGGATAGTAAAATCCAGGAGTATATTTATAAATATACTAACCCTTTGTTCCTTAACTGGAGCTTTCAAAAAGTAATGACTAAAATCTATTAGAATTCAGTTATTTTTTAAAAGAAAGGTCTTTTTTTCTCCATTTATTTTTATTAGTTGGAGGCTGATTACTTTACAATATTGTAGTGGTTTTTGCCATACATTGACATGAATCAGCCATGGATTTACATGTATTCCCCATCCCGATCCCCCCTCCCACCTTTTTCAGCAGTGCAGCATGTGGGAATCCTAACACTTGACCAGGGATGGAACCGGCGCCCCCTGGGTTAGAAGCACAGAGTCTTAACCACTGGACCACCATGGAAGTCCCAGAATTCAGTTATTTTTAATAAATCAACTGGATACAATTCTAAATTGGATCAGATGAGAATGAAAGCATATGACATGTATGATTTGCTCCCCTTAAAGGAGCATTTATGTCACTGCTACAAGAGTCAAACCCTAAGACTCAAACTGTTAACAAGTGAAACTAAGAAACTATCAAATAGTTATTAAACAAATATTTTTGGAGATCTGCTTTACCGATCAGAGACATGTAAGATAAAGGCTTAGGGAAAGAATTTCTTTGTGGGCATAAAAAGTTGTGAATCATTTAATTTAACTGCTGAAACAAAGGGTAAGGGGGAAATTAATGAATGAGTAAAATTAGTGTCTTTTATAAAGCATGTCACGAGGACCAGATAATTCCTTGCCCAGCCCGAGTAGCTGCTCTCTTACTTACTTTCTCCACATGGCGATGAATGACTGTGCTGACACAAATCCTGTCCTCTCTCCCCCTGCAGCCCTGAACATGGGGGCTTTCCAATAAAGAGGACAGCCGCAGGCCTGCAAATGAAACACAAATGCAGTGTGAGCCAAGGGGCAGTGAAGAGATGACATGGCCCAAGAAAGGGCCTCTGTGGCTTTAACCCTTTAGGCCACAGCGGACAGAAGAGCACCTGGCGGAGCAAAGCTGGGATGGAGGCAGATACAGCAGCTGGGGCAGATTCAGCAAGACAGAGGGGAAGCAATACAAGAGGATGACATGTTTCACGAAGAAGATGAATATCCAACTGCCTTTTCTTAAAGTACATTTATAGTGATGTTTCTTTTCTGTGACTTTTATAGTTAGAGCAACCAGTCTCCCTTCCTTCCTACCACTCTTACATCATGTATTTTCTACTTTTAGAAAGAAAAAGATGTGACTGAATGTCATGGTTGTGTAAATGGCCTCCCTTCCTACGGGAGAAAAATACTTTTACTGCCCAGTAACTTGGTATCAACACACTCCAACTGCTTTCTCCTTTTCTCCTTTGCTTATTGTGTTATTAAGCCCCAGGTTCAAGGAGAAACAGAAAAGCCTGGACTGTTTTAGAAAACAGCTATAAATATATTTAAATGGTTACAATTCAGGTGAAAGATGGAAGGCAAAAATTAAAATGCTATAATTTATTTATATATTAGAACATATCACTAATGACAACATATTATAAGAGCCTTAGAAAGAACTAAAATACAATACCCTAAAAGGTAATGATTTTCTTCTCAATAAAAAACCTTTTTCTTTCAATTAAGAAAAATTATTCTTATCCTTTTATAAGAAACAATTCATACCAAATTTACCTGCTTTTTTTCTAGAGGGAAAATTCTTCCAAGTAATAATATCTAAATATTAGCTGAAAAATAGTTTCCAAATGTTCCCAATTTTGTATATACACATAAAACGTATTCCCAAATCTGAAGCTCTTCAAAGAGTCACATCTTATTATTGGATAAAGATATTCTTATTATCATAATAGATATAGGACTGTTGAGTCTTATTCTACAAAGGGAAGCTCCCCCTCTGGTAGATGACTAGATGTGAATACACATTAGGCTGAGGTTAAGCTGCTTCTGATGTGGGGCCTCTGTGCATAGCGGATCCTACAGAACCCTGAACAGTACTTCATCTGAGGTTAGTCATGCTGAGAGAATGCCCAGGACTGCTGGGTTTATGTCAGAGATGAGGACATGGATGATGAGATTCAAGCCAAGGGAGGTAGGTAAGTACAGGGCAGAAATAAGAGATTGCTTCTGCCAGGGCCACCCAATCACATTCTGCAAGCAGGGTGGAATTTAAAATTTCTTAAGTCCAGAGGTCAAATACCTCCACTGAGGTCAAGAATGAGGGAAAGGTGTTGCTTAGCAACCAAATGGATTTTGTTTATTGTGTAAATTATGATTGCCAAGGTACAAAGCTCACAATTAATATACTTTGGGTGGTTACTGTCAAATCCACTTTCCCCAATCCCAAGTCTCCCTTTCATGAGGAATGGTAGTTTGCCAAGAAAATGCTCTTATATGTGATAGGCTATTGGCAATTGCTGGGAAAATTAAAAGCAGCCTGTATTATGGAGGTGGGGGTGCAGAGCCACAAAGAGAGAAAATATAGAGAGGGACTGGGACTGGCTTACCAAAGTACTTGAAGCTCTCAACATTAGAGTCACTATGGATTTTTCAGAATTGGAAGGGATCAAGAATCGTCTAGCTTATCCTTGGGAAGTGGTCACCAGCTCAGATGAAACATGTTCGGGACCTGTGTACTTACCATCCTGTAGGACTACATCCACTATTAAACAACTTTCATTTCCTTGGATTATGATTTTTATTCAGAAGACTTTGTTAAAATGTACATGTCAGCTCATAAAGAGTATGGGATTAACATTTACAAATTTATTATTACCCAAAGGCAAAACCCTAAGAGATATGGTGCGGAATAGATAATTTTGAAGTGGGTGTGAAAGGACTGACCTATTTTGCTTGCAGTGGACACCCCGAGTAGCCACGGGTAGGGCAGCAGGAAGGTATAAAGCCCTTGGAGAAAGCACCAAAGGCACAAGCAGGAAGGGCAGTGGGTGGGAAGGGCTGCAGATATTACACTCTGACTGTTTTTAAAATGTAGGGGCTTCTCTGGTGGCCCAGTGGTTAAGAATCCATCTTCCAATGTAGGGGACTTGGGTTTGACCCCTGGTTGGGGAAATAAGATCTCACATGACGTGGGGCAACTAAGCCCATGTACCACAACGAAAGAAGCCCCCATGTGCACAACTAGAGAAAGCCTGCATGCCACAAGGAAGACACTGCACAGCCAAAATAAGTTAAAAATAAAAATTGCTCTGAAATCAGAGAAAATAAGTACACTTTCCCGCTATTTAAAAAATAAATGTATGTCTGGCCTGCATCTTCTTAAAAACAGAATTACGATAAAAGGAGCCAGGAGATCAATACAAACCTAAAAAAAAGTAAATAATATTAATCTGAGGGCAACAGAATAGAGACTTTTATGACAAAAGAGAGAACAAGCTCATGTCAAGGCTCTTCACAAAGGAAAAGACAGGATGACAAGTGAGGCGGTACAGGACATGCTGAAAATGGGTTTAGGCAACAGGTTTAGAGGAGAAGGCAAGCGTCAGTGTTGCTGGAGCCAAGAAAATGTGATTAACACCTGTAATTTCATCTGAAAATGACCCAACAACATAAAGAACTGAAAGCAAATTGTCTAATGATATGTAGGAAGAGATGCTCACCCAATATTTGTAAGGTTCTTTAACATTTTAAAATGTCTCATGCTTGTTCTTTTATTCAGTCCTGACATGACCCCATACAGAAGAGGGCAGGTATTTTTATTTCATTCTGCAAACAAAGAAATAAAGGTACCAAGCGGCTACCTTACAGGCCACAGGCAAGAGGGCTAAGATGGTGCTACATCAGCTAGCAGGAAGAGCTGAAGCGCTCTGTATAGTTCAGAAGATAGCTTCATTCTTCTGCCTCAAATTCTCCCTCTTTTCCCTCAAGCCTGTCAAAGGCTAAAACTCAGTGGTGCCAAATACTTTCCTTTCTGTTCCTATGCTGCTTTTGTCCCTCTTAGATCATTCTCTATTCATTTATTTTCCATCACTTCATAAAGCTGTGGAAAAAAATACAAACTACACACTAAGAATTTACTCAGAAATGGAGATCAATCTCTCCAAGGAGGGAGGACAGTCTGCAGAACAGAGTGGTGGAAAGGCTGGTTTAGTGAGTACTAACAGTCTGGCCATAGCTGAGAACAAGTTGGATTACATGGAATTTAAATAAATTCCATGATTAAATAAATTTTTTAAAATAAATGATTTTGAGAATAAAGAGATAAAATCCAATAAAATGAGCTAATATAGTACTTGTGAGGTCATCATACACATAGCCTCATCTTACATGCAATGTTAATTCACTTTGCTACCTAAACTGACAATTAAGGTCTGAGGGAATGAACACAAATGCTTGGCACCCCTGAATGGAATTTAGGACTATAGTCAAGCACAATTCAGACAAGTTAATCAGATATATGTGTGTATACTGGCTATTGTGCCACATGATAATTTGGTATAAACAGTAAAGTATTATGTAAACGACTGTTATTATGGTTATCAAGTTTTCTATCTTTTTTTATAATTAAAAATTTATCTCTGGCTATGCTGGGTCTTGGTTGCTGTGAGCAGGGCTGCTCTCTAGTTGCAGCACACAGGCTTCTCACTGTAGTGAGCAGTGCAGGCGCTCCTGTTGTGAGCATGGGCTATAGGGCATGTGGTTTCAAGAGTTCTGTCTCTCAGGCTCTGGAGCAAAGGCTAAATAGTTTTGGCACACAGACTTAGTTGCTCTGGAGCACATGGGATCTTCCTGGATCAGGGGTAGAACCTGTATATTGGCAGGCAGATTCTTTACCCCTGAGCCACCGGGGAAGCCCCAGTTTTCTCTTTTTAAACTTCTCTATGTTGTCAGCTGTAACACTGGCAGTTTTTCCTGATGCCACCTACAGATAGATCCCCGCTGTCTGTGAACAGCAAAGTCCCCTTTGATTCCCCAGCACCAACCCCTTCCCTGACCTGACTACTCTCTCTCCTACACTCCCCGTGACCACGTGGAGTCCTCGGGCTCCTGCTGTCCTCTCACTGTGCATTCACTGTGGGGTGCTGGCGGCTGCTGAGCCACAGGAGGGGGGCTACCACGAGCCAGGTGGGAGGGCCAGAGCAGGAGGGTGGAGGCGGCATGCAGGAGAGCTCCTCAGGCCGGGGCTGGGAATATTCAAGAGGAGGAAGGTTGACCTGAGACCTTGAAACAGAGCAGGCTGTAGGTCTCTGACAGTGAGGCACTGATCCCTTGGATTGGCTCTCCAGATGTGGGGAGCCCAGCAGAGCACGAAGGAACTACTATGGGGCTCAGTCTGCAGTTTCCCCTGCTTGTTTGCTCAAACTAGTCCATGAAGCCTCCTGTCTCTCTTATGCAAACGCTGCCATGTTAGACATACCCTGTTTGGCATTTATGTGATTAACATGTTATCTCCAAATGCAGATTTCATTCATCTCTGCTAAATTCTCTCCCTTGGATTTAGGTTCAACATTCCAGCCCATTCAGATAATTTACCACCTTGATTCATAATAAAATAGTCACCTTTCAAAGCTTGGGGTAAAAAATTGCAAATGCCCTGAAAGAACTTATAATTTATTTGAGTGGGTACTGCTTAGTAGAAGTAGCTGATTTTATGTTAGCCCACTTCAGGGGATAAGGTAGAAACAGCATAATGCAGCAGTCAGGGGACATGTCTCCTGACATGGACAAAATGTGACCTCAGGTACATACTTGTGGGATATCAGTTTCCTCATGTTACAGTAGAGTGGAAATAGGTGAGATCTTATTACTAGAATGAAAGAGTTTGTTTTTAACTAGAAACACCTAAGGTGTCAACAAGAAAGCAAGACTGGGGGATGATTAGAAAAGAATTCTTTTTCATTTCCTTGAAAATCACTCTACTTACAAATTAACAGTAGTAACAAATATTCTGGGGTTATTAGTAGGAAAGCAGAGGGGGCATGAACCACAGGGCAGGGTCTTAGAGAAGGGTGATGAGGGAGTGGAGAGAAGTCCATTTTGGAGGGGAGAAGCACGAAAGCCCAAACGCAGAGGCAGGAGCAAGTGGGTCAGGCGGATACAGGGAATAGTGGTTTGGATTTTATCCTCAAAAGTGGTAGTTGTCAAACTTTTAAATATGCTTGCTGAAGACAGAGGTAGTGTTCTGAGTAGAAGGGTGCACGGGGCCTTGGGAACTCCCACTTGGTGTCCCCTTGTCCACATGCTAACCCCTCTGTCTCTTGAAGCACAGCTTGAGACCACTGCGAAATCCTGAGGTTGGATCTGACTCTTCAGAATAGTGTACGTGCATGATCAAAACAGGACTCAAATGAAACAAAGCACTCCTATAGTTCAGGGGTCCCCAAACCCTGGTACTGGTCCTTAGCCTGTTAGGAACTGAGTGGCACAGCAGGCAGTGAGCAGCAGGCGAGCAAACCTTCATCTGCGGCTCCCCACCACTGTGCGTTACTACCTAAACCATCCCTCCCTCACCCCCTCGGTCCACGGAAAAACTGTCTTCTGTGTGAAACTGGTCCCTGGTGCCAAACAGGCTGGGGACTGCTGCTATAGACGGTAGGAATCCCTGCATTTTGCTGAGCTGGGGAATGACATGATCAAATATAAACTGGTGGTTACGCTCAGTATTAACTGTTCTAGGAGGTGGCTGGAAGTGTAGAATCCAGTTACCGAAGGTGCTACAGTAGTCCAAGGGTTAGGGACTAAGAGCTTAAATTAGAAGCAGCTGGATGTATTGACAAGTATCAAAGACTTGCAATAACAAATCCATCTATTTCTGAGAAGAATCCCAGCATTGAGTTGGCCTAATAGTTCCTTGTCTGGCTTCAGGGCAAGGAATTATGATCAATGAATGAGAATAAAAAAAGAGATTTGTATTCAACAAGGGGATTTTTTCTAACAAGTAAAGCTATTTAATGATGGAACAGGCTACTTGGCAAGGGAGTGAGTCTTCTGTCACTGAAGGCACTCAAGCAGGAAATTTATGTTTTGGTGATGCCATGAATGGAATTCCCATATTAAATGGGAGGTTGGACTGGGAGACCACTAAGGTTTTTTTCAAACTGTACCACAGCCAGTACATCAGTATCAAATATATTTTTTTCAATATGGAAAAAAAACCTATGCATGCTTAAAAATAGAGAGCAAGGAGGCAGTAAAAGAGGGAGATTGGGACAGCTAGAGAAAGGGAGATTATACATCATTTAGTAGTGACATTACCTTTGCAATTTTCCCCATTTCAAAAACGTCTGCTTTCTGATCTTCAATATCCATGAAAGCAGCTTCAATTCTGCCTAGAGTCTGTTCATGATTACTGCAGGCATCGGGGAGCCCCTCAGGAAAGTAGAACTGTGGAATGTTGACAGATAGCGCTGCACTCACAACGGTATTCACATGAGGAGCAGGGGAGGGAGGTCGGGGACTACTCGGAAAGGGGGCTGGAGGTGGGAGTGGTGTTCCAGGTTTCTTTTCTGTTTTATTTTGAATCTGTAAGGAAAATATGAGATATAAAAATTTTAAACAGTTTGTATTACTAGAAAATCCTCACCAGTAATAGGAAGTTGGGTATAGATATTAAAAAGAAACATAATTAGAATCAGTACAGATGAAGAGCTCACTCTACTCGAGGGGGCAGGCATGCTCTGAGGGAATGCTTTTCTACACTGAATCAATCAATACATTACTTATCTGTCAATACCTGAATTTACACAGATCTGTGCTTAAAAAAATCCTACAGTACATTTTCTACGAGTGATGTGGAAGAGTGATGTCAGCTGACATATTAAGGATCTCCAGGTGAATTCTCAGTCTATTGGACCTGGATTAGTAAATTCTTCTTGGAGACTGTTTTTGGTCTTTCTGTTATTTTCACCTGTCCTTCAAAAGGCAGATAGAATGAGTTCCTTTTAAATACGTAGATCTAAAATGTATTGTGTGTGGGGGTCCTTCTACCTTCTTCCTTGGTTTGGCTTTATCTAGGAAGAATCATTTCAAGTGTCTTGAGCAGAGAAAGTCTTTGTTAAGAAAATTAAAGCATTTTAGTTTTAGAATATCTTCTCCCAGGCTGATTTACTTTCAACCAGGGGCATGCTATTTTTTCTGAGATGCACATTTCTCCCATTCCTGGTAGACTCCAATAGGCAGAGATCATGGTCATTAACTTCACCATGGCCAAATCCTCTTTACAGTTAATTCATTAATAGTTTATATCATCCCTTTTCCCAAAAAGGATCTGATGTGGTAAACCATAAAGAGACATAGAAAGGACAGTATAAAAAAAGTGGGGGGCAACGGGGAGACTAAGATTATCCACGATTTAGGGAAAGGGGAGGGGAAATACATTACTATTCGGGTAGAAGTTTAGTTTACTAATGAAGACTAAATTTAGTTCTGAGACTCCTAGCAGAAAAAGCAAAAAAGATTTCACGAAGAATTTCAGAGACTAATTTCAAAGCTCATGAGCATGGTACTACTAGATGCTACATAAAGTATGAAAAATGGATATGACTATTGACTAGCTAAATGTATTTTAAATTCCCTGTGAACTCAAAATATTACTCTACTGTTTGTCTTTCTTAAACTATATCCTAATGCCATTCCTAAAGTCTGAACAATGGTTTATCAGTACGAAGCAGATCTGAATATCATATTCCCTTCTGATACATGGACTTATAATATGATTTTTAAATTCAGGGTAAAATTTTTAGCTACCTTTGAAAAGCATGAGTATTACAGGAAGATAGGCTTCATTCACATAAATATGTGAAAAATATGATATATTCTCCTACTTTTGTTAAACATGGCCCATTTTTCATGTTAATATCTGACATTAACACAGAGTGGAGTCTGCTCATATATTAACACTATTGAGGATATGAAGGTCAGCTGTCACACCAAGCCGTTGCTGCAGTAAAAGGATATTACCCACATAAAGCAACAGTCAAGGAAGAAGTGGCAAAGGGAAGTGATGCCAATGAAATACGAAAAACTTAACAAAATACAGTGATGGGTTACTAGCTCTGTGACCTCATGACAGTTACTTAACCTTTCAGAATTTCAGTAATAAAATAGATTATAACCCCTTCTTCTTGGAAGGCTGTTGTGAGGGTTAAAGGAAATTACAAGATGTAATGCAGGGAAATGGCTCAAAGCTGTGCTGGGCAGAGATGCCAAAAGGATGGGGTTCTCAAAAGATTAAACATAACTTGGCATGGTCTTTCAGCTTCAATAACAAATAAAATAATAATTGACACTTGTAAAGCAATTTAAAATTTATATACTACTTTCAAATCAACAAACTGATAATCTATTCTAAGTAATATTTCTCTCTGCCTTGGTGCTAAACCCGCAACTATTATTACACAGTCCTATGAGTCAATAACAGAAGAAACTGTTCTTAAATTTCTAAAATAAGGCATATAATTCTTCAGCAGCTTTACTTAGGTCATTTGTATTCAGTGTCATTTCCTTTCTATTATTCTAAAACTCTAAAGAGATTTGTGAGACTACAAGCATACGATTGTCCAAATTCTTGTTTCCCCAAAATGTTGCCCATAGTGTGATAGCCAGGGCAGTTATGGATAACTTCAGGGTAGTTATAACCATAGGATTAAAGTCACAGTCCCAATGAAGATGAAACTCAAGTATAGTGAACACATACTACTGGAGAAGGTTTATAGCAAGGCTTTCATTCTTTTTGCTTTTGCACTGACAGAAGTAAGTGACATTCAGAACAAACCCAGGCTATCTGTCAAAGTTTTAATTTGAACAGTAAAATATTCAATTATATAATAGCCTACCTTGCTTTTCTCAGTGTACTTAACATAGAACAGTTCACTAATAGCAAGTATTTATTAATTCACTGTGTAATTCCATATTTAATAAAATATTTAAAGGGAAAAGAAAAAGAATGCATTTATTCTGAATTTTTCAGGTATACTGATTTACTTTTCACTGAGTTCAATAGGAGACATATAATTTAAACCTTAAAGGAGTTTAATAAAACTGACACTTTACAACATTATAGAATAAACCCGAAACATAAAGTGTGTCAGATTTACTAAGTTTAGCATCTGCCCACTTTGATAAAACTTTTTCATTCAAATCTAGGATTACAAGAGAATTAAAAGAGATAAAGAGAATTAGCTGTGCTGAGTATCTCAGCTCTCCATTACCTTACAGTATCACTTAGATATTCATTCTGAACAGTACCCTAACACAGTTATGTTATTGTAGCATTTCCAATATTTGACCTTTTTTTTACCTGTTTTTAAAAAAGCAATTTCACATGATTCAGTCAAATAATTTGAAATTACTGTAGGTCAGAATAACTATGAAACTGTGGTTTCTTGCTGGATTCTGGATGTCTGTCATGATATGGCTCCCAATTTGTACTGTATTCAATGCTAGGCAACTTGTTTCATGAGATACCGGCCCTATGGTTGTGAGCAAGTAAGCATGGTCTCTGCAGACAGAAATGACTCAACCTCACAGCTGAGGGAAGACATTCTTTCACAACCCAGAAGTAACTGCCATGCTTTATTACCTATACACAGTATATCATACACATACAACTGCTGATACATGTAAAAATAGTCTTTACAAAAAACCATGATTATTAGGATCAATATTCCTTTTTAAAAAAGATTAATTACAGATGTATGCATGTTAAAACAAATTTAGTCTACTGATTCAAAGTGCAAACAGGCTTTTAATATGGAAATTCTAATTTCTCAAAGATATTTTTATGAAAAATTCTAAATTGCAATATATTTGTTAAGTTGTATTTATTGTCTCTAAAACTGGATTCTCTCTCTACAAGAGAAAAATGTGAGTACTGTACTTCAGGTCCAGAAGGTCTATTTTTAAACCTGTTGGAATCTCTCTACAAATAGCTTTCTGGAAATAGCTGAATAGAGGACACATATTAATTCCTTGATCTAATATCAAGTGAGCTGTAAAATTATTTGTAAGTTAGTTCACTGGGTGGTTTTATTAGTAATAAAAATATTTTAAAAGAAACACCCAAGTTTCAAACCTGTGTCTGCTGAAATGACTTCAGCCGCTTCTTAAACCGTGACGGGAGAACAAAATCACAGCCCCTTGCCAGGAAAGCTAACTCTCCCCTTAAATCCGGGTCCCTTCGTAGAGATGTTTCCTTGATCATCATCTTTGAAAAGTGGATGTTTACTTAGCAACTGTCCAGCACACTTCTGAAGATAGTCAGAGTTAATACGTTGTCAATCTTGTCGGGTAGAAAGGTATTTTTTTCTTCTTTATCTCCCAAAGAAATTAAGCTCAAACATTGTGCTCTCCCAGCCTCCAGGGACCACAATCCATGCTTGTACTGACATGCAGCTGGTTCCCAAGTAAAGCCTGTGACTCCCAAGACCTGCTCATAATTTTCAAGTAAGAAATGGGCTGCAATGGGCCTGCTGCTCCTCGTAGGTAGCTTTATGTCAAATTGACCTGCCCATGTAGAGAATACAGAGCCTTCTGGGAAAGGAAGCACCCACTACTCTGCACACCAAAGTTAGAAACATTACAGCTGGACCTAAAAATAGTGACTTCTCAGATAAAGCTAACTTCTTAAACTCAAGAGTATGTGAGGTGTCAACCCACATAAAACAGTTTCTGCTCAAGCTAGAAGAGAATGTGTAGAGGGTTTTTTATTTTGTTACTTAATATTTTATGGAAAAAAAAACAAAACCATGCTGCACTTCAAATGTGAAACTATCATTTTAATTTAAAAAAATTTCTGTATTAGAAGGTAAGCAAACATCCAACACTCTCTAGATATATCCACAGGATGTATGGAGAAAAATATGGAGAAAAACACTTTTATCCTCAAATGCGAATATACCAAGAGATTTGTTAAGTCTCAGATTTTAAAATGAAAAAAATTTTTTGGTTTGTTTGCAGAAGACTATCTTAGTGATCAAATATACTTTTCTGAAGTGATTCTGAATCTGGATACATTTGAAAATTTATTGTCAAAGAAAATGATGGAATTCCAAAAGAAAGCAGATTTAGATGCAGAGAAGTGAATGAAATTTGGCTATAGTAAAGGTAGAAAAGATGATCACACAGCAATGACATAACAGATCTTGAATTTGTGAGACTTGTTTTTTTTTCTTAAGAAGCTTTGAAGAATTCTCAGATTTAAAATATATTCTATTATTTTATCATATATTGAATAGATGCCTTACTTATTTAAAGTGAATCAAGTACTCGCTCATGTTTAATATTCAGAATTCAGTATTTGTTTTCAATCACCCATATTTAAATCCATATTGATTTTCTATTAATTGAAAGTATGAATCAAATATTACCAAATAAACCCCCTAAACCAAAAAGAGCTTATGATTCTCTTCTGCTGAACCTTTGTCTAATTAGTGGGAATTAAATTCTTCAGTTTTGACAACACTTTGTAACATGTATATTTGGCTTATATATCTAAATCCATAGTTTTCAAATTTCTTAAGCTGTAGAATTCTCCACTCATATAAAATCTTACCTGGAAGTTTTCAGTATATACTCTGATTGAAAGGATTACACTGAAACCACCGGGCTGATGCTTTAACCTGGGCCTTTCCTTTGACCCCCCAGTTTTCCTCATTTCAGGCTGACTCTTTAAGCTAGGTGGCTTTCCCTACACTCTTGTTTGTAATACTCTAATTCCTCCTTCATTATTTACCTCCAAATTAAAACATTTAATAAGTTTGTTATAAATGCAACTGGGTTTTTAGACTTGTGAAATAATGCTTTTTCAATTAAATCACATCTTTGCTGTATTTCTCCCCTTCCAAATATAAACCTGTGGCTTTGGGGGGTGGCTTTTCATCCCCTTCCTGAGAACACTCCTTCTCAAATTATATACATGTCAACCATCCTTCACAATTCAACTCAAATTTTACCCATTTCATAAAGGATTACCTATTTAAGCCCCCTTACTGCAATCCTCGTAATAAAATATTGTAGAATCTTTCTTGAATGATTCCATTTATTCTCTCGATGAGCCACTGCTCTCTTTCCATTTCATCTATAAAAGAAAACCACCAACGCCCTGGACACACTGATTCATGGCTAAATAGTTTAGTTTCTGTTATGCTCTCATGTGTCTTATCTCAGTTCAGTTCAGTTCAGTTGCACTCCGACTCTTTGCGACCCCATGAATCGCAACACCCCAGGCCTCCCTATCCATCACAAACTCCCGGAGTTTACTCAAACTCACGCCCATCAAGTCGGTGATGCCATCCAGCCATCTCATCCTCTGTTGTCCCCTTCTCCTCCTGCCCCCAATCCCTCCCAGCATGAGGGTCTTTTCCAATGAGTCAACTCTTCGCATGAGGTGGCCAAAGTATTGGAGTTTCAGCTTCAGCACCAGTTTCAAACTCAGCAGTGGCCACAGGACTGGAAAAGGTCAGTTTTCATTCCAATCCCTAAGAAAGGCAATCCCAAAGAATGCTCAAACTACTGCACAATTACACTCATCTCACACGCTAGTTAAGTAATGATCAAAATTCTCCAAGCCAGGCTTCAGCAATACATAAACCGAGAACTTCCAGATGCTCAAGTTGGTTTTAGAAAAGGCAGAGGAACCAGAGATCAAATTGCCAATATCTGCTGGATTATCAAAAAAGCAAGAGAGTTCCAGAAAAACATCTATTTCTGCTTTATTGACTAGGCCAAAGCCTTCAACTGTGTGGATCACAATAAACTGTGGACAATTCTTCAAGAGATGGGAATACCAGACCACCTGACCTGCCTCTTGAGAAACCTGTATGCAGGTCAGGAAACAACAGTTGGAACTGGACATGGAACAACAGACTGGTTCCAAATAGGAAAAGGAGTACGTCAAGGCTGTATATTGTCACCCTGCTTATTTAACTTCTATGCAGAGTACATCATGAGAAACGCTGGGGCTGGAAGAAGCACAAGCTGGAATCAAGATTGCCGGGAGAAATATCAATAACCTTATCTCAGTAGCTGAGTTTAATGTTTACTAAGAGCTCGTTGTACTCATCCCCACTTGTTTACGCTGGTTGTACTTTTCACAGTAATTATTCAATTCATAAACTAATGAAAAAAAATAAACTAATGAGTGTGGAAAAGAGTTGATATTTTTAGAATTGAGGGGAAGACTCTAAGTTAAATATTTTATAAAGACTTATAAAAGGCAAAAATCCACTGAAATTTTGTCACTGTAAAATTAAGTTTTTGGTGCGATAAAAGAAAAAAACATTAAAATCTAGAAGGTATCTACATTCAAACTGTTTTACTACTGATTTAAGTTCCTTGAAATAAGGGAACAAATGTACTAAGTATGATTCATTAAAGAAAGATGTCATGAAACTTCAACTTCCAACTATGACACTTATTTCCAAAGAAAACACTTTGGCACTACATTAAAAGATCTGAATACTTGATGTCTGAGTTAAAATAAAATGTTTAACATACACATTTTACAGACTACATAGAGTTTATGATGTCCTACTAAGTAACTACCCATATCCCAATCATGTTCAGGTAAATGGGCTTCTACTGTAATATTTTACAATCTGACAATATTTTCCAACAGTGTCTAAACTCTTGAGGGTATGGTCAATTTTAAAGTCATTCAACAAATATTTTTCTGATGTTTTTTATACGTAGTTACTTTGCTGAGTGCTGAGGATATGAAGAAGATAAAGAAGTGATCTTTTCTTCATTGCACCTAGCACAATCTTGGTTTGGAACAAAGGACAACAAATACTTTTATTTCATTCACTTCTCGTAAATCTTTTGAGTTTCAAAGTCAGAACAGTGGTTAAAAGCCTGTCCTGCTATTCCTCTTAGGCAAGAAGAAAACATTTCTCCACGTCTTTTGATGGTGAAATAAGCTCTAAGTTTTTATTTATCCAAGTGCTCTCCCAAAAATTCAGAGGGAGAAAAGGCCAGGTCCCCTAAAGGGAGCTGGGGAAGAAATGGTCTGTGGCAATGAGTTACTGATGAAGAAAGACTATTTTGAAATTTATTTGCCTTTATTTTATTAACTTGTGTTTCTATGTAAGTATACCTCCTTGGTTCTAGAAAGAATATGAGAATGTGAGCTGGTTTCAAGAAGTATATGATAACTAGAACACAGAAGCAAAGAACATGGTTTTTAGAGTGACCTCTTCTTTACTGGGAAAAGGTCAAACATAAGGAATTTCACTAGAGGATGAGAAAGACTGGTGCTCTCTTGTTGTGAGAATTACTGGGATAGATCAGGTGCTACCTCAAGATCCAGCTGCCTCAACTGGGGTTCCTTTCCTATCTTATCATTCTATATATGTTCCCCCAGAGCAAACATGCTTGAGTAAGGAGCATAACCTTTCTCAAAGAGAACAAGTTTGCTGGTGGGTTCTTGAGTTACAGGGTTTTTACAGGCTCCCTGGCAGGAGTACATAGAAGAGAGGCTGGTCTCTCTGAAATGACTCTAAAAACTAAAGAATTGTTTTAGGGTAGCCTCCAGTATATCAAATGAGAAAATATATTCCTTCATCATGTCCTAAAATGACCTGCAGAACTGAGGAGTGAGTCCAGAAAGAGCTTGCATCCTGAAGGAAGGTGACAGTGGGAGGAGACGAGGATAAAATTGTACATAACACCAACATATTCTGTTTTTGTAGAATTCACTTTAGGAAGTTTAGTTTGAAACTCAGGATGGATTTTCCAGAGCTTTCCAAATCCTTTCACAACTCTTTGCCCTTCCCCACCAGTTCTATGGAATGTTTTAAGAAAAGAAAAATGGGTTGATTACACAAGCTAGAGAAAATTCTGAATACCTGCTGAAGATGTAAATCACTTATTTTGAATTGTATAAAACTGCTAAATAGTTAATGTTGTATACGTAACATTTTGTCCTAAAATAAGTCTAGCTTTTATTTTACAAACCAACATGTAAAGTCATACCAGCCTCAAATGAAGATGACTTTGGAGACTGAGAGAACAGCATCCACCAAGGTCTCAGAGTTAAGACCTGGCTGGAATAAACAATGTAGCAAAACCATCAACATCTGAGTGAAGCACAGCAAGCCTGGAAATCAGCTCAGCTGTGAGGACCTGTGTTGAGGTGAAGATCAGAACCAGGTCCGGAAAGCAGCAGAGTGACTCTAAATTCACATCAAAAGATTTTGCTCATAAGATGCTATAGGAGAAAAAAAAGTCACATATTAAAGAGGAAGTTCTGCTACATGAAGAGGGTACTTCTGATTTTAAAAAGGAAGCTGGCTGTTTCGAAAAACTTGAAAATGCTAAATCAAAAGCCTTTCTGTCTACATGAAAACTTGTATGTGAATGTTCATAGTAGTGTTATTCACAGTAGACAAAAAGTGGAAAGAACCCAAATGGCCATCAGTTGATTGATGGATAAACAGCATGTGGTATATTCCTACAATGGGACATTATTTAACCATAAAAAGGAATGAAATACTGACACATACTACATGATAAACCTTTAAAGCATTTGCTAAGTGAAAGAAGCCAGACACAAAAGACCACATATTGTATGATTCCGTTTACATGAAATGTCCAAAATAGGCAAATTCATAGAGATGGAAAGATTAGTGATTGCCAGGGGCTGGTGGTTGGGGTGATGGGGAGTGACTGCTAATGAATACAGATTTTTTGTGAAGTGATGAAAATGTTCTGGAATTGGTGCTGATGGTTACATAATCCTGTTGAATATACTAAAAACCTATGAATTATGCACTTTGTATGGTTGTATTTTATTAATGTATAAAAATAAAGTGACACAATAAACACGACAGGGCATATAGTTCTTTTAACTGAGGTTCAGCTGATGTACAATATTATATGTTACAGGTGTACAATGTAGTGATTCTTAATTAGGCACTTTATTTTTTTAACTTTTACTTTTTGTATTGGAGTATAGCCAATTAACAATGCTGTGATAGGTTTCAGGTGGACAGTAAAGGGACTCAGCCATACATATTGAATTAGGCACTTTTCAAAGGGTAAATTTTATACTACTATATTTCAATTTAAAAAAGTCTTTCTCGTCTTGGCTCTAATTGGCAAAGCAGTTATTAATTTTAAAAAAAGGTATAATAACTTGGAATCACAGACTTTGCTTAAAACATCATTGTAAAGCTTTAACAGAGAAAACTGATTATAAGCCAATTAGTTAATTACTCTTAATCCTAAATTTTTATATCTTCACTTATGCTCCAACTCGGTGTCTTTGCATTATTTAATGGCTTGCTCTGTTGTGCCAGTAGCGTTATTTCACTCTTAAGTAATGACATACTGGAGTGGGGAATGGAGGCTGGGTGGTTGTGGTGATCTATGGCTTCTTCGCTCCTCTAGCCTTAACTTCACTGGTTGCAGAAAAACAGGAGCAGATCTAATAAGCATTTCTGTGTCTTGCTTCAACTGCATTGAAATGATAGGAACACATTTCATGACTCATAACAGAAAGAACCCACAAATCTAGTATTTTTACCTCTCAGTGTTCCTAATACTTGGGAGTAGATGTTCTTCTGGGATCTGGGGCAGGGAGAGATAATTAAGAACCTAAAATTATTACATATGGTAATTCTTGGATCTCTACAACTTCTGGTTCCTGGAGTGCTGTACTTGTTAGTCTGCCTTTCTTCTTCCTCAGTAATTACTTCAAGTAGAGACTGCTCATTATACAGCATAAGAAATTCATTTGGGGCTCATAAATATGTCAGACAACTTAAGTTAGAAGGAATAGAGGGTTTCTGATCCACTGACACTGCCATGTTGAATATCAGTGAATACACAGTGGCAGTACTGTAAAATACCTTGCCCCCCCTCCCAAATACCTTGCCCCAGTGTCTTTGTGGGGGGTAAGCAAGTGTATGGTTTCTCAGTAATTTGGGGTGAATTAAGAGATGTCAAAAGAGAAAGCTAGAATTGATGGTCAAGGACCCTAGGGATGATCTTTATGTTGCAAATATAAAAGCTGATGGAACTGTATCTCCTGCATGCCAAAATGTCTTTTGAATGCCTGGTTTTAAGGAGGGGAGAATTGTGCATGTTTATCAGTTGATGGAATGATCAAAGGGAAAAAACTGATGCCTGCAGGGGAGGAAGGGGCCGGGGCCTGAGAATTATGTATTTCTATCCAGTTCCCAGGTGATGCTAATGCTGTTAGTTGGGAACTACATTTTTAAAGCCACTGACATAAGAACAGGACCAGAGAATGACTAGCTAAAGAAGGGCAGACGACAAGCTCACTGGAGGAGAGATCAAAGAACTGAGAAGCTCATGGGTTGGATGCCTCATCTACTGAAAACTCAAGAGAATCCTGGCAAGTAGTATTGAAAAGTGTCATACAGCCAGGAGCTAAAATCAACAAGGGACGGACCTGGGGGTGGCAGATGACTACAATCAAGGAAGGGTAGGGCTTCCCTTGTGGCTCAGATGGTAAAGAATTTGCCTGCAATGCCGGAGACCTGGGTTTGAGCCTTGGGTTGGGAAGATCTCCTGGAGGAGGGCATGGCAACATGCTCCAGATTCTTGCCTGGAAAATCTCGTGGACAGAGGAGCCTGATGCACTACAGTCCATGGGGTCGCAAAGAGTCAGATACGTCTGAGCAACTAAGCAAGCTGGGTAGTGAGTCTGACGACATTAGCTCAAAGTTGGGGGATGGTAGTTTCAGAGAAGTGGGAGAAAGGATAGTTTGGACGTTGCAATGAAACGCAAGAACATTTACTGCTTCCTCCAGATCCAGTGAAATAGGGGGTAGAATGGGAAAGAAGAGAGTCACCATTTCACATGGCTATAGTACCTTTGGGCTTCCCTGGTGGTGCCAGTGGTAAAGAACCTGTCTGCCAAGGCAGGAGACATAAGAGATGTGCGTTCAGTCCCTGGGTAGAAAGATCCCCTGGAGGAGGGCACGGCAACCCATTCTAGTATTCTCGCCTGAAGAATCCCATGGAAAGAGGAGTCTGGTGGGTTATAGTCCATGAGGCCACAAAGAGTCGGACACCACCTGAAGCAACTTAGCACACACCCTTAGGGAGAGATGGGTTTCAGACAGAACAAGAGGGTAAAGGGAATGTTTAGAAGAGCTTGATGACCTAGGACATTTTGCCAGTGAATGATCAAGAGGGCACAGTGAAAGATTTCAGGGCTGGACACAGAAACAGGATATACAAGAGTAGGGTGAGGAGGTGAGTGGTTATGTGAACTCCTAGACTTCTGTGGTGACTGATGTAAACAGGGATGAAGGGCTATTAGATTAGTCCTGATTGCCTTAAGGCAGAGAATGATGAAGCTGTGTGCTGGGCAGGTCTATGAGGGGAACCACAGGCTGAACAGAAGCAATCTGCGTTCTGGGAGCTCCTTTCACTCCTGCTTTGGCAGCTGGGGAGCACTATACTTATCAGGAGTATCTGAATATCTGGGTCTCAGTCTTACTTCTACAAGAATATGTGTAATTTAGAATGCATTTACCCCCCAATTTTTTGCATACACATAAACATATTAATTACAAAAAGGGATCACATTGGTATATTTGTTTTACAATTTATATCTTTATCTTGACAATTGATGTGAATAATTAGAAAGGATGGAGATGCAACAGGACCTGATCTCAGAAGACATTAAAGGTGGAGGGGAAATACCTGTTAAACTCATCCTGCAAATTTATATGTGCCACTGGCCAGATCCCTTTACTTTTATTAATATCTGTTGTGGTTAAATGAAGTAGAAAGGAGAATGGTTTCTTGCTGTATTGATAAGTGCTTTGATTTCTATTCAAATATTTGCAGCACTGAACCCAAGAAACCGTCAGCACCTAAAGCTGGTGGAGAAGAAACATTTCCCCTCAATGATATGACTGCTCAATCTTAATGAAGGTATGGATAAAAACCTAGAAAGTAAAAGAAGAAATGCTTCAGAAAAAGCTTTTAATAAGATTCCAAAAGTGTGTTCTGCTATAATTTCATTTTCATAATATGCTACACTTAAACATATATGAAATTATACAATATAATATCTAAACTTTGAAAAGACTCATAATATTAGATCATTAACCTAGGAAAGCTCTTGATTCCTCCTGGAATGATATCTGAGACACATATTACTGATCAGGGTCAGAAAGAAACTAAGTAAGTTCTAGTAACAGTGCAAATCCTAACCTTCAAAGATTTCTCTGACCCTCTTGGGCATCCAAAAACAAACAAAGAAACAAATGCCATACTGAAGGTAAGTAGCCAGAAAAGTTCTTTTCCAAGCTAAATCTGTTGGGATGAAGGTGGGACTTCTAAGGAATTTTCAGGATTTAAATAAACAGCTCATATGTGGAGGTACTAAAATAGGGCTTAAGGGTGAAGTGGTGAGTAAGAGGCTACAGGTCTGGGAGAGATCTGAGTCTTGCTGAGGAACCAGCCTCAAGTCCTAGAAGGGAACCAGTTGTCAGGTCCTTTTGCATGCATCCTTGAGAAGCCAAGGGCCAGGAAAGAGATAGCCTTCAGGCAAGAGAGCACAGTTTCTACTTGAGAAGCAGGCAAAGCAGACTAGCAAAAATCCCTTCATTTGATTATTCATTCACTTGTTTATTCATTCAATAAATACTTATTTAATGCTACCATTTGTTAAATAAAGGCCAACGGAGGATAGTGCCAGGCAAAGAAACTTGAGAGGGATTCATAAATCTCTCTGCATGTGCTTATTTTAATATTTCATCTTTATTAGGTATAGGTTTGGGAGCTGGAGATTATAATTTTGGAGCCTAAAGTGGTAAAAGAGAAGATAAGGTATGAATCAGGCTGTCAGATAAGACTGTCTGCTTTAAGTGTGACTTAAAACCTGCAAAAAACAATGGGAACTACACATCTATCCCTTTACTTTATTAGCATGAGCTCTATCAACTTAGAATTGGAAATAAAATAAGCAGAGCAGCCTGATATTTTCTTTTACACTCTATAGGAAGGAAAGTTCTGTTAAGACAATTTCACTTACTCTTGATCTTCAAGATTAGATATCCAGAGAGCTTGGGTTTGACAGAAATAATGAATTTATGATCTAGCCATCTAGCCTCCCTTACTGGATTCCCCAAGGAACAAAAGCTTCTATTTGTAAGATAGAGAAGATTCACATGGACCACAGTCTTGTCTAACTCAATGAAACTATGAGCCATACCGTGTAGGGCCACCCAAGACGGATGGGTCATGGTGGAGAGTTCTGACAAAACTTGGTCCACTGGAGAAGGGAATGGCAAACCACTTCAGTATTCTTGCCTTGAGAACCCCATGAACAGTATGAAAAGGCAAAAAGATAGGACACTGAACGATGAATTCCCCAGCTTAGAAGGTGCCCGATATGCTACTGGAGAACAGTGGAGAAATAACTCCAGAATGAAGAGACACAGCCAAAGCAAAAAGAACATCCAGTTGTGGATGTGACTGGTGATGGACGTAAAGCCCGACGCTGTAAAGAACAATGCTGCACGGGAAGTTGGAATGTTAGGTCCGTGAATCAAGGCAAATTGGAAGTAGTCAAACAGGAGATGGCAAGAGTGAACATCGACATTTTAGGAATCGGGGAACTAAGATGGACTGGAATGGGTGAATTTAAATCAAATGACCATTATAACTACTACAGTGGGCAAGAATCCCTTAGAGGAAATGAAGTAGCCCTTACAGTCAACAGAAAAGCCTGGAATGCAGTACTTGGATGCAATCTCAAAAATGACAGAATGATCTCTGCTCCTTTCCAAGGCAAATCATTCAATATCACAGTAATTCAAGTCTATGCCCCAACGAGTAACGCTGAAGAAGCTGAACAGTTCTATGAAGACCTACAAGACCTTCTAGAACTAACATCCCCAAAAGATGTCCTTTTATTATAGGGGACTGGAGTGCAAAAGTAGGAAGTCAAGAGATACCTGGAGTAACAACAAATTTGGCTTTGGAGTACAAAATGAAGCAGGGCAAAGGCTAAAAGAGTTCTGCCAAGAAAACGCACTGGTCATAGCAGACACCCTCTTCCAACAACACAAGAGAAGACCCTACACATGGACATCAACAGATGGTCAATACCGAAATCAGACTGATTATATTCTTTGCAGCCAAAGATGGAGAAGCTCTCTAAAGGCAGCAAAAACAAGACCAGGAGCTGACTGTGGTTCAGATCATGAAATCCTTATTGCCAAATTCAGACTTAAATTGAAGAAAGTAGGGAAAACCACTAGACCATTCAGATATGACCTAAGTCAAATCCCTTACAATAATACAGTGGAAATGGCAAACAGATTTAAGGGATTAGATCTGATAGACAGAATGCATGAAGAACTATGGACAGAGGTTTGTAACATTGTACAGGAGGCAGTGAAGACCTCAAGAAAAAGAAATGCAAAAAGGCAACATGGTTGTCTGAGGAGGTCTTACAAATAGCTGAGAAAAGAAAAGAAGCTAAAGGCAAAGGAGAAAAGGAAAGATATACCCATCTGAATGCAGAGTTCCAAAGAAGAGCAAGGAGAGACAAGAAAGCCTTCCTCAGTGATCAATGCAAAGAAATAGAGGAAAACATTAGAATGGGAAAGACTAGAGATCTCTTCAAGAAAACTAGAGATACCAAGAGAACATTTCAGGCAAAGATGGGCACAATAAAGGACAGAAATGGTATGGACCTAACAGAAGCGGATGATATTAAGAAGAGGTGGCAAGAATAAACAGAAGAACTATGCAAAAAAGATCTTCATGACCAAGATAACCACAATGGTGTGATTACTCACCTAGAGCCACACATCCTGGAATGCAAAGGCAAGAGGGCCTTAGGAAGCATCACTATGAACAAAGCTAGTGGAGGTGATGGGTTTCCAGTTGAGCTATTCCAAATCCTAAAAGATAATGCTGTAAAAGTGCTGCACTCAATATGCCAGCAAATTTGGAAAACTCAGCAGTGGCTGCTGGACTGGAAAAGGTCAGTTTTCATTCCAATCCCAAAGAAACGCAATGCCAAAGAATGTTCAAACCACTGCACAACTGCACTCATCTCACGTGCTAGCAAAGTAATGCTCAAAATTTTCCAAGCCAGGCTTTAATCGTATGTGAACTGTTAACTTCCAGATATTCAAGCTGGATTTAGAAAAGGACAGGAACCAGAGATCAAATTGCCAATATCTGTTGGATCATTGAAAAAGCAAGAGAGTTCTAGTAAAACATCTACTTCTGCTTTATTGACTACTCCAAAGCCTTTGACTGTGTGGATCACAATCAACTGTGGACAATTCTTTAAGAGATGGAATACCAGACCACCTGACCTGCCTCCTGAGAAATCTGTATGCAGGTCAAGAAGCAACAGTTAGAACTTAACATGCAACAACAGACTGGTTCCAAATCAGGAAAGGAGTATGTCATGGCTGTATACTGTCACCCTGTTTATTTAACTTATGTGCAGAATAAATCATGTGAAATGGTGAGCTGGATGAAGCACAAGCTGGAGTCAAGATTGCTGGGAGAAACATCAGCAACGTCATATATGCACCGATGACACCACCCTTATGCCAAAAGTGAAGAAGAACTAAAGAGCCTCTTGATGAAAGTGAAACAGGAGAGTGAAAAAGTTGGCTTAAAACTCACCATTCAGAAAACTAAGATCATGGCATCCAGTCCCATCATTTCATGGCAAATAGATGGAGAAAAAATGGAAACAGTGAGAGATTTTATATTTTTGGATTCCAAAATCACTATAGATGGTGCCTGTAGCCATGAAAGGAAAAGGTGATTGCCCTGGGAAGAAAAGCTATGACCAACCTAGACAGCATAATAAAACCCAGAGACATTACTTTTCTGACAAAGGTCCATCTAGTCAAAGCTATGGTTTTACCAGAAGTCATGTATGGATGTCAGAGTTTGACTATAAAGAAAGTTGAGTGCTGAAGAACTGATTTGAACTGTGGTATTGGAGAAGATTCTTGAGAGTCCCTTGGTCTGCTAGGAGACCCAACCAGTCAATCTTAAAGGAAATCAGTCCTGAATATTCATTGGAAGGACTGATGCTGAGGCTGAAATGCCAATATTTTGGCCACCTGATGTGAAGAACTGACCCACTGGAAAAGACCTTGATGCTGGGAAAGATTGAAGGCGGGAGAAGAAGGGTCAACAGAGGATGAAATGGCTGGATGGTATCACCGACTCGATGGACATGAGTTTGAGTAAGCTCTGGGAGTTGGTGATGGACAGGGAAGTGTGGTGTGCTGAAGTCCATGGGGTCACAAAGAGTCACACACAACTGAGCAACTGAACTGGAGAAGATTAAGGTACATTTTTATGTCTTAGAACAGAATGGAACTGGTTCAAGCCAATGAGATAAATAAACCTCTAACCTTAATACCATTAACACTATAATAACACTAACATTTAGGACTTTAAGTAAATTCACTGAATAAGACTAGGGTATCCATATCCAAATGCTATTTCCTCCAGAAAAACTTCCCTGAATTTCACAAGCTGGGATCTCTCTCTCTTCATCCTCTGAACTCCTGTAGCATTTCATCTCTCTCTCATGGAATCCATTCTTTTCACTCTGCATCACAGTAAATAGCTCATCTCTTCTACTAGACTGTGGGCTTCACAAAGGCTTATGATGTCTGATTCATCTTAATCCCCAACTGTGTGCTCTACACAGTACATGCTCAAGCTATTTAGAAACTATCCTTTTTAAATCATTTTGGCAACCTCCATTTTACATAATAATGTATTAACTATATTGAAATAAACTTCCAGGCTCATGATGGAGCTGTTCCTGCCCAGGAGCTCCTGCCAAATCTGGATAACTTATATGTCCCTGTATATGGTCCACCTGACCAAAAATGTAGTACATTCAGTCAGCTAATCCCCAAGTGCCAAGCCAATTCTGGGCCTTCTCACCCCAAACAAGCTTGACTATGGGGCGCTGGCCATTCATATACTTTCTTCCTTAATAATTTTTTAACAATTATAAAAGTGATCTTTACCCCATTTTTGAAATAGGTCCTGCTAAAGTTCACATCTGGCAATACTCTGACAACAGTTTTAATAGTTTTTTAAAAAATTAGAGTTTTAATTTGAACTTTCTAATAATTTAAACACCTTCCTGCCTCAGTTAGTGAAGTTTGTAAGGTTTCACTAGACTTAAGCATTACAGTATAGTTTTTAAAAAATCTTCCTTTTTGTTTACCTTAAAATTTTCCTCTTTCATTGACAAGTCCTCCCCGCCCTGCCCTCCACTCTTTCAGTGGAGACAAGTAATAATGAAGACTTTCTCAGGCTTTGTTTTTACTAAAATTAAGTAAAAGTAAATAATTTTCAGGGGAGGCTAGGGTTTATTATTTTAACCTGTCAATAACAGCTAACAGGTTATTGTCCCATAAAGCTAAAAACAAAAATGACTGTAATATCATCTGCTAACACTAATAAAATGTGGAATTAAAACATCATTTATTATGTGAACTTCCAAAGCAGTATATTTTTCTAAGTGTTTTTTAAAAAAATTTTATGTCCATGTCACACATGTAATTCACTCATTTGATATTATGAAAAACACTCTTGAAACCTCAGCCACACCCCCTTTCTCAGCTGTTCTTATTTTTTTTTTAACTGAAGTATAGTTGATTTACAATATTATATTAGTTTTAGGTGTACATTATAGTGGTTTGATATTTTTTATAGATTTTACTCCATTCAATTATTATAAAATATTGATTGCATTCCCTATGCAGTACAATATATCTTTGTAGTTTATTTTCTACCTAGTAGTTTGTACCACCTAATGCCCTTCTCTATCCTTCCCTATGTCCCAACCCTCAACCTAGTAACCACTAGTTTGTCCACTCTATCTGTGAGTCTGTTTCTGTTTTGTTATATTCATTTGCTTTAATTTTTAAGATTCTATATATAAGTGAAAACATACCGTTCTCTTTGTTCAACTCATTTCAGGCCTGTCTGAGTAACGTCTGTTATTCCAGGACCTACAGGGTTGTTTCCTGTCACCTGTTGACCAATTATACAGAACTTGACACAGTGAGAGAGTTCATGAGCAAAGAAAGGAAAAAAAGAGCAGAGAATAAGACATGGGATGAAAAGGAATGTGTTTTAAGTGGAAAAGTCAGAGATAGGGAATGACTGGACAAGAAAAGGGAGAAAGCTATGTAGATAAGAACCCATGATGAAGAATTCTGAAACTCTGGGCTTGCTTATTTTTTTATTTCTATTTGACTATCTGACTGCCACATTGGTAGTTTTTACTACTGATGTTTTTAAAAAAATATCACACTTAACCTTATCAAAAATCGTTTTGCTGATCTACACGAAATAATATCTAGACCAGGAAATTAGCTAACTTTTTCTATAAATGGCCAGACAGTAAGTATATTAGGCTTTAAGGTCTCTGTTACAACTACTCAACTTAGTAGACAGAGCACAAGAGCAGTCACAGTCCATATGGAAAAGAAGGACTGGAGCTGTGCTAAAATACAGCTATTTACAAACACAGGTGGCAGGCCAGACTTGGCCTAGGCTTCTGACCCCTATCTATTTAAGCTGTTTAAAGCCGATTTGTGTCTTTATTTTTAATTGGAGGTAATTGCTTTACAGTGTTGTGTTGGTTTCTGCCATACAGCAGTGTGAATCAGCCATAAACACACATGTGTACCCTCCGTCTTGGAACTGCCTCCCACCACTGCCCCCAGGTTGTCACACAGCACCAGGGCTGAGCTCCTTGGGCTATATAGCAACTTCCCACTAGTTATCTATTTTACATATGGTAACATACATGTTTCAATGCTACTGTCTGAACTCATCCCACCCTCTCCTTACCCCACTTTGCCTATAAGCCTGTTCTCCATGTCTTCATCGCTATTCCTGCCCTGCAAATAGGTTCATCAGTACCATTTTTCTAGATTCCATACATATGGGCTAATATACAATATTTGATTTTCTCTTTCTGACTTACTTCACTCTGTATAATAGGATCTAGGCTCATCCACCCCAGTTCAGCTGACTCAAATCCATTCCTTTTTTATGGTCAAGTAATATTCCACTGTATATATGTACCAGAACTTCTTTATCTGTTCATCTGACCCCTGATTTAGATTGATATCCTCTGTACCAACCTCTCAACACCCTTCTAGTATTTTTTATTTGATTCCCTCTCCCAATACAGATTTGAAATGTATTCCTGGAAAACAAATACTGTTCCTCTTGAGAAATTATTTTGAAATACATATTAAAATATTAATGATATATAATATTGTCAAGTAGATCTTTTCAGGGATAATCATCAATGTCAAATAAAAGCAATTCCTATATGTCCCTTACATAGTCTTTCAATTGAAATGTTTTGAACAACTGGAAAACTTTTGACTGCTCAAAATGTTAATTTTTAAAAGTCTTAATTTAAAATTTATTGTTCTTTAAAAAATTATTCTTAAAAAACTATACTGTGGGACTCCTGTGCTTTAAAATCTTCATTAGCTAGCCACTCCCTTAGAGTGATCTTTTTTTTAAAAAAAAATGGAAGTACAGTCACTGTATAATATGTTACAGGTATATGATACAGTGATCCACAATTTTTAAAGGTTAGGCTCCATTTATAGTTATTATAAACTACTGGCTATATTCCCTGTGTTGCATAATATGTCCTTGCAGCTTATTTTATACCTAGTAGTTTAAACCTCTTACTCCCCTAAGCCTATATTGGACCCCACCCACTCCTCTGTCCCCACTGGCAACCACTAGTTTGTTCTCCATATCTGTGAGTCTGCTGCTTTTTTGTCAAAGAAACACTTTAGCATAGCATACAGGGTCATTCGTAAGTTGGTCCCAACCTACCTCTCTGATTTTATTTGCTTTGGAGAAGCAAATTTGGTGTTGGAGAAGACTCTTGAGAGTCCCTTGGACTGCAAGGAGATCCAACCAGTCCATCCTAAAGTAAATCAGTCCTGAATATTCATTGGAAGGACTGATGCTGAAGCTGAAACTCCAATACTTTGGTCATCTGATGTGAAGGACTGACTCATTGGAAAAGACCCTGATGCTGGGAAAGACTGAAGGCGGGAGGAGAAGGGGACAACAGAGGATGAGATGGCTGGATCGTATCACTAACTTGATGGAATGAGCTTGAGTAAGCTCCGGGAGTTGCAGTGATGGACAGGGAAGCGTGGCATGCTTCAGTCAATGGGATCACAGAGTCAGACACTACTGAGCGACTGAACTGAACTGAACTTTCTGTTCATTCTTTGTATACAAGAATAAAAACATGACCAGGAGATAAAAACACTGACATTTCAGGAAGTGGTTACTTCTGGAAGAGGAGAGAATGCTGGGAAGGGGAACCCTTGGGATTTCAACTATATCTGAGGTGACTTTTTAAAAAATGATGATATTAATGAAAATATTAAATAAAGATCTGAAGCAAAGCTACAGCAAAGCATTAAGATTTGATAAAGCAAAGTGGTGAGTAATAAAAATGCTTCTTCTGTCATTCACAATACTTTTCTATTTGTTTAAGACAGGGGTTGACAAACTACAATCTGGCCCACTGGCAATTTTTTAAGACTTGGAGCTAAGAATAGTTTTACATTATTGAAAGGCTGTTAACTATTTGGCCCTATATAGAAAACATTTGCCAACTTCTGATTTTAAATATTTCATAAAAAAAAATTTAAAAAATGAAGAGGTAAGGAGGCAACTGAGTCAAGGAAGGACGGTTTTCTTACCTTAAGTATCTTCCTGAAACATTTTATATTGCTTGTTTCTTTAAATTAGCTTTTTGTGAATCATTTTTTCAACTTTTATGAAGAAGAAATCTCATTAAAGTAATAAAAATGGTAACTATGTATGGCAGTAGATGGTAACAAGACTTAATTGGAATTGTTTCAGTGTATACAAATATCAGGTTGTTGTACACCTGAAACTAATATGTCAATTATACCTCAATTTTAAAAAAATGATGTACCTCTGTGGGGAAAAAAGAAATCTCATCAAATTTTATTCTATGAGGTTGGAACTCATAGAAAATGAGTTCTATGAGGAACTCATTTAAAAGACCTATGGGAGAATTGTTTAATATGATTTTGATTTCAGTCAGTCCATACTTGTCAAAAAACTGAGCTCATTTAGAGCCCAATGTGTCATTTTTAGGCTGCTGTACTTAGATTGGTGACCCACTTATGAGCTGTCAGCCAGGCACACAAGAGAGATGCTGCATGGGATCTATTCTTGGCTTCAGGTTCACATTTTCTGCTTTCTGCAGTCCACCTCTTCTAGAAGAATCTGTTTTTTTTTTTTTTCCTACAGATGATAATGGGGCAATAGGGCTAAACAAATTTCACAACACTGTATTACAGTAATAGTTTCTGGCCATAGTAGTTGTGAAACACTGGAATATGTCATCAGAGAAGGTAGACTTTTTTTTTTTAATGGGGAAAACAGATAACACATTTAAGTATTTTGGTATGCCGCAGATCACAAGAACTGTTAGAGCTTATGTTATTATAATTTTGGTTACTATATAGGTATTTTCTTTATAAAATAGTAAGCACATCAGTCTTGCCTATGTACATGAAAGGATTTTAAAAAAATTTTTTCTAATTAACTGACATAGTTTCTCCCCTTCAGCATTGACCCATGTTAACAAATGAGTATTACCAACTATGAATCAATGAATGAAGAGACTCACACAGATTTCACAGTAATGCTCAGTGGACAACTGAGGATCTTTTAGACCTATGTTATTTAACACTTTAAATATGTACTGTTTTAAACTTTAGCATCACTGGTAACTAAAAATGTGTACAGGAGAACAACAGCCACAAAAAAAATGAGGTAAAAATTATTCGTCTGATCATAATATGCATTTTTTCTTGTTCTAATGAAAATATTAATGTATTTATAAGAAAATAATAACTTGTTTTTTAACTGGGCCATATATATGACATCTCTAATATCCATTTGTTTTTTTAAAATTTATTAAAGATATACAAAATGGCATGACAAAATACTGGTGATTCATTACCAGATTAAACATTACTGAGGCCCTGTGCACCCTTCCTCAGTTCTATCTCCCTTCCTTCTTCCATGGATTAATCACTGTTCTGAACACTGTACCTGATGTATCCATGTATTTATTCATACTTTTTATACAATGCAAATACCTCTAATAATTCCTATCATTATTTTACAACTAGTTTTGTTGAGTTCGCTTCATGTCTGAATTCATACATGTTGACACGTATAGTGTATTCACATGGTAGAGACAGAGCTCACCAAATATTCTATGTGCTCCCATATGATTCTTAGACTTCAGGTTGGAATCACTGGGCTGTGAGCAGACGGGAACTGTGTCAAGAGTGGGACAAGGTGGTTAAAAGCTCCGTTTCTTTCTTAGCCTTCTTCAGTGAACTCTTAAGCCACATCTTCCAGATGGGGCAATGGGGCAGCTGTAGGAACATGGAGCATCCATCAGTCTGGGTCCCTGCGCGAGGTGGAGCAGAGCCCTCTTACCAACTGCGTTGGACGTGTAAAACGAATAAGAATAATCCTATTGGGCTAAGACACATATACATACCTACAAATGGGCAGATAACTTCCTTTCTGGGATTATTCAAAAGTAATGCTATCAGTAGCAGGGTAAGTTCAAAGCCTTCTGAAAATACTTTTACCTTGTAACTCTACACCGCCATTCATTCTCACTTGCATGATGAAGGATATTTCATATACTCTAATCTTTACCTTCTTTGAAGATCTACTGCACTAACAAAACTTTCAGAGATGTGCTCATATGTTCACATACTTTTTCTGGCATGTTACTTTTGTTTCCCCAACTAGATTTTAAGTTCTACACAGCCTTGTAGTCCACAAAGGCATGCAGTGAAGAGTGGCTTACTGGTTGAGGATGGTGAAACTAATATTAAATAACTCTTTGTGTAAGGCACCTTGCTTGTGCTTCACCTGACTTATCTTGATCATTATTATTCCCGTAATACAGATGAGGATATTAAGACTAAGTAACTTTCCTTTGGTCACAGAGCTAGGAAGAAGATAACGGGTATGGGGAAGGAAATTGAAAGCAATCTGCTTAACTCTATAAAGACTTTGCTTTTTATAGCTTTTTCCACCGAACTTGGTGAGACCATGCCTAGTGTAGGGTAGGAGTTTTAGTGGAACATAAAATGACTGACAAAAATATTTTTGTTTCTAAATTTTGTAAACATTAGTACATTTCTTTGGAGACTTCTTGGGACTGAAGATTGTTAGGTCTTACCTTGATCACCTCTGGGGTCTGCTGAATCAAAACCACTGAGGTAGTGTCTTTGACTTTATCACCAACAGGACTTCTGCAGACTGATAAATTGGCCTGGGAGGAAGTTGTCAAGGTTTCTTGTAGAATTTGCATCATCTCTTTTTCTTGTGATAGGCTCCCTCTGCCCGATTTGCATTCAACCAATTCTTGAGCAAAATCTTCAATGCTCTCTAGAATCCGCAGTAAGAGGGCTCGATCCTCTTCCTCTATTTTGTGTCCATTGGTTTCAATAATCCTTGTTAGACAGGAAGGTGACACTTTTTCCGTAGGTGAAGAGACTTTAGATTTAGGCTCAAGATCTGGGAGCTGACCAATCAACTGACTCTGACTATTTAGAGAGTTAGAACTTTTACCTTTAGCAAGTGGCTCTCTCAGAGAGTTCTCCATCTTCTGTGAGAAAGATTCCAAGTCCATTAACAATTTATCTATCTCTTCCTGACTGTTAGAATTCATAAAATCTCTGTGGTTTCCCTCTTCAACTTTAGGAACTTTAGATTTAAGATCTTCTTCAGGTAGACTAACAACTGATTTCTCAAATATCTTACCAATTTCATTTTGCATTGAGGCAGGGCATTTTTTAAGATGAGTACCATGGTCTGATAATTTTGCTCTATCTTCATTTATCTTTATCAACTCCTGAGAGGGTCCATTTTCTGTCCTCTGTTCTTGATATAAGGCTTTCTTTCCATCTGACTCTTCTTCAATATATAGGGTTTCCATGAGATCACCAGAAGAAACATTTTCTAAAGGATTTACAGTTAGTGACTGTGATTGAAGCTGGACATCTTTTAGAGTTCTGGGATCACTTATCTCTAAATTATATAAGGAATTTGTAGAGTTATTTGGAATGGGTTTTATAGTATCTGTTTTTTTAGAACTGTGCTGGTCATCTTGCAGTTCTATAGTTTGAAACTGTCCAGAGTCAAGGGCTGAGAGCTGGACAACATCTTCATACTTAGGGGGCTGTTCAGTGCCAAATACTGGGGAAAAGGGAGTCAGTTGTAAACTAGGCATATTACTGACCAGTTCTGTTAAATCTATAGACTCATTATTCCCAGATTGCATGAATTCAAATGGTAGCTTTTTCAGGTAGGATGCTAACCTGGTCATTACATTCATATAGACAGTTTCAGAGCTAGAAATTGCATCATTACCATTTCCTTCATTGATGCTACTCCCTGTCTTTTTCTTTATACACTGTTTTATGATGTCTGTGCATTTTTTCAAATCCTCAGAGCATTTCAGCAAGATGTCTAAGCACATCTTTATGTCTGTACCAGAAGAAAAATTATCTATTTTATGTTTTTCTAAAATCTGAGTAACCAGGTCTTCTTCAGAGAAGTTGTGAAGAAACACTGAAGTCAGGTTTGTATCGAGTGAGTTTCTATGGGATAAAGATTTTTCCTCAACTGAGGAACTCCGGAGTAAACCAAATGATGGAGAGTTCCCATCATGATTATAATGGCCACAGAGCAAGTCAAAATCAACTGACCTCCTATTGAATGAGTCAGATTTAACTTTCCTTCCCTTTTTGTAAGTGGCATGGTTAGAGTTTTTGAGTTTTTCAAGGGAAAATTCTTTTATTTTCCCACTGGCAAAACTGATTGCTTCTCCTGCAATGTCCTTTAAATTACAGGTACTCTGAAATGTAGATCCTTTCCTGACCTTGGGTATGCCCGTGAGGGCTTGATGGGGATAGTCACCTTCAGCTGAGGAAAACCCATTTTCATGGGGTAGAAACAGAGAGTCCAGATCTGTATCTTTGAACTGAGATACAGGGATGTGTAAGAGGTCTGCACAAACACTATGATGTATCACAATGCAGTCAACTCCATGTGTGAAGGTGTGGCAGGTTCCAGTGCAATAATGTATTGCTTGCTCAAAACGCCGGTCTATCACCACACTGCTATAGTGGTTCACAGTACTAACCACAAGTCTGTAAGTTGCTGCCATAATATCAAATCCACTGGGTGGCAGGATGTAGAATTTTCCAGAACTTGTTTCAAGTAAATTCTCCTAAATGACACAGCTAAAAATATATTTGACTGACAATGTTCAGTGGTTTCTTGCAAATATAATGACCTTTCCCGCAAAGGGAAAGCATCAAAATTTGAGGTTTGGTAACTGTCAGATACAGTAGCTGTTGCACATGCGTGCTTGTATCAGCAAGTCTAATAATTTAATAATTGTGCTTTCTAGTTTCATTTAGTAATATCATAATACTATAGGATTATTTTTAGGAATAAATTTTAAGAAGAATAAAGAATATTCTCTTTTAGTTCTTCAGCAGTTCTATGATGCAGACATTTATGGTCATAAATGTACTGTCATAAATCTCAGTTGATAGTATAGAAGTACTGTGATAACTGAGTCCTCCAAAGGCTTAAATGATCCATTTTTTTGTGAATGACAGGAAAACCTATAATGAAAAAAGAAAACAATTAAAAGGAAATACAATCTCTTAATACTGACAGAATCTTTTATTTCCTCTTCTTTTGTATCCCACATGCAGTTAATCATCTTTTTCTTTGCCACATCAATGATAGCTTATCTTTGATTCAAGCCTTTGCTTCATGACATCCTATACTCCTTATTACCTAAAGTAGTATTACCAGCTTTCCTGGGGACTTGGTGATAAAGAATCCACTTGCTAATGCAGGAGACGTGGGTTTGATTCCTGAGTCTGGAAGATCCCCTGGAGGAGGAAATGGCAACCCACACCAGAATTCTTACCTGGAAAATCCCAAGAACAGAGGAGCCTGGTGGGCTACAGTCCATGGGGTCGCAAAACAGTCAGATATGACTCAGTAACTTAACACAGTAACAGCATTACCTCAACTCTGCCTTGCTACAACTGCCTCTCAGGTGGCATTTCTAGGCCCACCCTTCTTGCTTCCTAACATGACACTGACTAGCTTGGATATAGAGAGCTTTCTCACCTCTTACAGATCAAGAATTCACACTACTGACCTCTATCATGTATCATGGCAGGCCTGAATTCTTTGACTAATTTTCAACCACTATTCCCATCCACACATAACCTTATTTTCTGCTACTGTCCTGCATCAACAGGACAGGTTGACGTTGCTTCCATCAACATAGGTTTCTTAAAGACGGCTGACACACAGTGCTTGTTCTTGATTATACAACCTCCTCGACACCTGGAAATTATTCCCTTACCTTCATCTCTTTTCTTACTCTTTCTGAGAGAGAAAAACAACCTTTATTACTGATCTTGATCTCATCCTCTCAGACCCTGCCACACGTAGATCTCCCTCTCTTGTCATCAATGGATAGAATTTAATCATTCTCTTATTTTTTTTTAAAAGGGTGCTTATACAGTGTGGAGATTTCTTAAAAAGCTGGAAATAGAACTGCCATATGACCCAGCAATCCCACTTCTGGGCATACACACCAAGGAAACCAGATCTGAAAGAGCCACATGCACCCCAATGTTCATCGCAGCACTGTTTATAATAGCCAGGACATGGAAGCAACCCAGATGCCCATCAGCAGACGAATGGATGAGGAAGCTGTGGTACATATACACCATGGAATACTACTCAGCCATTAAAAAGAATTCATTTGAATCAGTTCTAATGAGATGGATGAAACTGGAGCCCATTATACAGAGCGAAGTAAGCCAGAAAGATAAAGACCATTACAGTATACTAACACATATATATGGACTTTAGAAAGATGGTAACGATAACCCTATATGCAAAACAGAAAAAGAGACTCAGATGTATGGAACAGACTTGTGGACTCTGGGAGAAGGAGAGGGTGGGATGTTTCAGGAGAACAGCATTGAAACATGTATATTATCTAGGGTGAAACAGATCACCAGCTCAGGTTGGGTGCATGAGACAAGTGCTCGGGCCTGGTGCACTGGGAAGACCCAGAGGGATCGGGTGGAGAGGGAGGTGGGAGGGGGGACTGGGATGGGGAATACATGTAAATCCATGGCTAATTCATATCAATGTATAACAAAAACTACTGTAATGATGTAAAGTAATTAGCCTCCAACTAATAAAAATTAAAAAAAAAAAAAAAAAAAAAATAAAAGGGCGCTTATATCATGCTGTAAGTTGCTGTCCAAAAAGGCTCAATCCACTGCTGCAGAGTAGTCCTATCCATTATTGAAAGTGGGGGGGGGGGGGTACTGAATTCTCCAAACATTATTGTTTAGCTTTCTATCTCTCCCTTAGTTTGTTTTGCTTTCTGCATTTTGATATTCTGTTGTTAGATACGTATGTTTCTAACTGTTATATCTGCCAGATGGACACAAACTATTATAAAATATGTATAACTGACTCACTTTGCTGCATAGCAGAAACTAACACAGTACTCTAAACCAGTTATCCTCTAATAAAAACTAATTAAAAATAATAAAAAGAGAAAAAACATTAAAAAACAAAACAAAAAGGTTCAGCCAATGTTCTGACTTAATCAATAAATACTGAGTGCTTACTGTGTGACAGGCACCTGCCAAGTGCTAGAGATAGAGCAGTGAATAAAGTCCCTGTCCTGAATGAACTGACAATCTAGCTGGAAAAAGAAAAACAACACGTAAGTGAACCTAACTTAGATGGTAATACGTGCAACAGAGAAAGATGGAGCACAGCAAGGTTTTAGAAAGGATGAGAAGGTGTGGGTTACAAAAGGCAGTCAGGGAAGACCTCACTGATATCTCAACAGAGATCTGAAAGAAGAGAGCGAGCAGGTTGAGGAGGTATTTGGGGCTAAATCATCTTGGGCAGAATAACCAAAAGTAGAAAGGCTCCTGTGGTATGAATATGTTTGACTTACTAAAAGGATGACAAGGAGGCTAAGTGACTGGAGTAGAGAAAGCAAGGTGGTAGGCAGTGTGGGAGAAGAGGCCAGAAAGGAGAGGTGGGTCTAAACATGCAGAGCCTGTAGACTATTATGATGAAGTTGGCTTCACTGTGAGTGAGCTGGGAAACAACTGATGTCTACTGAGCAGAGGAATGACATGATCAGACTTACATTTTTAAATGGGTAATTTTGGCTTCTGTGTTCAGAAGAGACGGTAGAGGAGCAAGACAGGAAATAAGAACAGGTAGGAGCTGTATCAGTAAACGAGGTAAGAAGGCTGGGGGGCCTGAACCAGGAGAGGCACAGTGCAACTGAAAGTCACTCAGTAGCATCTGACTCTTTGCAATCCCATGGCCTATACAATCCGCGGACTTCTCCAGGCCAGAATACTGGAGTGGGTAGCCTTCCCCTTCTCCAGGGGATCTTAAATGCTGAATATATTTCAAAGGTAGAGCCAATATGACTTGTTCAATGCTAAGAGTGTGCAATACTACTGCATCAAGAAAGGTGGACTAAGACAATGACAGGCAGGAGATGACAACAGCAGAGAAAGAGAGCATCAGTTTAACAATACCAAGAATTGCACTGGTATTTTAACAATAAAAACAGTTACACATCCAATAATGAGAAACAGAACTTGACTGTTTTCATTTTTATTTCTTCAATCTTAGAAAATTCTGTTTATTTTGCTCATTTGTTATATTCTTTGGTAAAGTTTCTATTCAAATTCTTTGCTAATTTCTGTATTTGAGACAGTGAAATCAGATATGGTTAATACAATTAATTCATGAAGAACCCTTTATGTTTTTGAATTCTTACACTGTTTAGGATATATTTCTTGGCTCCTTAGATTCAATGATTATTACTCTGTTTTTATGCCAATCCTATACTATCATAATTACTGTTGTCTCATTAAGTTTTACTACCTGACTTTTTCCCTCATATTTTGAATTGTGATTCCTTTTTATATTCCAATATTCTTTGATGGTCTTCCAGGTGAATTTCTGCATTGTCAGGTTTTAAGGAAAATCTGATAGGAATTTGATTATAATTACAGTAAACTGATGAATTATTTTGAAGAAACACTAATATCACTATAATATTGAGATTTTCCTTCCACAAACATATAAATTGTAATTCCAACACTCCTTTCTTTCCTTGTGGTTTTTCTTCAGTGTTTCGCCCCCATTCTTCTTTTCCTTCAGTGTCTCAACTTTGTTGCTGTGTGAATGGATCTTGAGCCATTGCTTTGTCCTCTACTTCCTTGCCTTCAAATCCAAGATGGTGGTTCATATAAAACAATAAAGCTGAATATCATGCAGGTTGGCTGAAGCTCAAGTATAAAGAAGATTCATAGTAAAGGGAATGAGTGAAAGTTGCTCAAACATGTCCGACTCTTTGTGACCCCAGGGGATTCTCTAGGCCAGAATACTGGAGTGGGTAGCTTTTCCCTTCTCCAGGGGATCTTCCCAACCCAGGGATCTAACCCAGGTTTCCCGCATTGCAGGCAGATTCTTTACCAACTGATCCACAAGGGAGTACCTACCCAATAATTCTTAAGTGAAAATACAAAAGTGCCAAAGAGGAATAAGTGTTATGGGGCAAAAGACTAGAATGCAGCAATGGAAGGAAATACATTTTTAAAAGATGTACATCCAGGAGACAGGGAAGAAATACCACCAAACACAAAAAACTATGTGCCTTTTCAGAAAACCATGATTTTGAAAGTGTTTTTGGGTAAGGGTAAAAGAGAAGGCAAATCAAAGGACACTATCAATAAAGTATATTAGGATAGCTGTATGAGAGCTATTAAGACTATATCGTTTTTATTTGTTTTGGCCATGCTATATGGCATGTGGGATTTTAGTTCCCTGACCAGGGACAGAACTTGTGCCCCCTGCAGTGGAAGCATGGAGTCCTAATCATTGAATCTCCAGGGAAGTCCCAGGACTATATCTTAATATGGGTGATAAAAGTGGTCCTGAGGCAAATATAGAACTGTTAAGACAATTTAAATATCCAGATTAAATTGGATATTTAAATATTAAATTTAAGCTATTAAATTAATTGTCAGATAAATTCCTAAACTGACATAAGACTCTTTTATTTCTCTGAAATTTGAGAAACTAAAGAGAAATCTTTCTCTAGGTTTGAAAATGAGCAAAACAACCAGTTAATACGGTAACATGACAGAAAATGCAAGAAAGTATTGTTGTGATGTTAGAATTTGAAGTAATCAAGGGAGTGAATACTGGCTAGAGTCAGATATAATGCTTTTAGCCAGTGCTGCCTAATAAAACTTTCTGCATTGATGGAAATGCATGTCTGGAATATCATGTCTGCCATGATATGGCTGCCATCTGCCACATGTGGCTATTGAGCACTTTAAACATGGCTACTGTAACTGAAGCACTGAATTTTAATTTTATTTAGTTAAACATTTTAAATTTTGAAATTATTTTAGACTCACAGAAAAGTAACAAAAATAATATATGGAGTTCCTGTGTACCCTTCCCCCAGTTTCCTCCAATGGTAACTATATCACCACACCACAAGGATCAAAAGCAGGAAACCGACTATTAACAGACCTTATTTAGATTTCACCAGTTTTATATGACTCACTCCTTCCTTTTCTTTACTTCCTCCCTTCCTTTTACAGTAAGTACCACCACAATCAGGATACAGAACTACCCCTTCACTCTTCAGAATCCCTCACACTACCCTTTTGTAGTCATACAGTAAACAGATCACTGAACTGTTCTGCATCATTACGATTCTGTCATTTCAAGAACATTTATGTAAGGCATACAGTGTTTAAGCTTTTGATATTGGTTTCTCTCACTGAACGCGGTGATTTTGAGAGTCATTCACTTTACTGAACATTTCAACAGTTCATCCCTTTTTATTGTTGAGTCTATTGATTGTATGGATATACCACAATTTGTTTGCCCATTCACCTATTTAAGGATATTTATATTGTTTGCAGTTTTGGTTATTATAAATAAAGCTTCTGTTTTTGTATAAACACGGTTTTCATTTCTCTATGGTAAATAACCACGGGTTATTTACAAGTCTGATGGTTAGGTTGAATGTTAAGCATATTTTCATAAGAAACTATTTACCAGAGTGGCTATGCCATTTTACATTTCCACCAGTAATGTATGAGAGAGATGGCTGATTCCACATCCTCTTCAACATTTGTGATTGCCAGTATTTTCTACTTTAGCCATTCTAATAGTGTGCTGTATTATCTCAATGGAGCTTTAACCTACATCTCCCTTCTAGCTAATGATGTTGAACATCTTTTATCCTGTGCTACTGACCAGTCCCATATGTCCTTAGGGAAGTAGTGTTTAAATATTTTGCCTATTCTTATTAATTCCAAATAATTTCTTTGAAAGCCATATGTGGTTAGAGGCCACCATATTATGCAGTATAGTCCCAGTTAGTAGGAAGGCAGCTTTCAGAAATTCTAAGACTTTAAAAGAAAATATGAAGGAAAAAAAGAGAAGATATAAAAAAAATGAAGACTGATAGGTTTTAAAAATGAAATCTGATGACCCTGTCATAAGGAATCTTACTGAGAAAGAGAAGTGGTGAGAGGAAGAGCTAAAGAACTAATTAAAAATTTAGGCCTTTGAGTTTAAGTTTTGAAGGGACATGAATATCACAGAAAGGGAACATAAAACTAAATCCCAAAGGATGGCACCAATTTCAATTAGAAGTTTACAGTGTAAAATGATTTGAGTTTTTGTTTTTTTTTTAAGGTAAAAGAAATGGAGATTACTCTCCTGGTATTTGGTTCAGATTCTGTGGGTATCAAACTCTGCCTTTTTGTTTAAACCATGATTCAACTGATGCCCAACTGTACGGCTAGAATCCTAGACATGGAGTCTAATCCAATTATTCTTAATCAGAGAAACAATCTAACTCAGAACTATGATGCTACCTTATGTCTCTCAGTAAAAGCCAGTCTGCACGGATTTGAATCCCAAGCCTGCCACCAACAGCTATGTGGCCTTACAGAAGTCGGTTAACTTTTATCAGCCTGTTTCACCTGCAAAACAGAGATAATAACAGTAATCATCTCATGAGGATTAAGTGAATATGTTGAATGCTTAGGATAATGCCTCAGACACCAGAAATACTCAATAACTGTTAGCTGTTACTGGTATAACTCACTTATCCAGCATTTTCTACTCTGAGCCAGATGTTGGTGGGATGATGCTGAATAATTCTTGGTGATGGCCCTCAGCACACTCACTGTTTAATCAGGGCAACCAGGGAGGCAAGTACAGCACGGATCAGGAGCACAAAGGTGGGGGTTCTCTTTTCCATTTTGCTCTCATAATTAATACATGTTCTCAGAAAAGTTAGAAAAGCACTGTAATTACTCATATCGCAATTCAGAAATAACCATTGTTAATATTTTTTTGAACAAACATCATGAAATATATTCCAAGGTATAAAATGCTAAGCCAAAAGGAGTGTGTGTATATGCCTATTATTTTTAATGATTCTAGAAACATACATCCATTTTCTTTTCTCCAGAAAAATGGCTAATTTATATTTCCAATATCAGTGTAGGAGTAGGCCCATCTTTCCATGTTCTCCTTGAGTGATACCACTCTTTGCCAATTTGATAGATGAAAAAATGAAGTGCATGTTTCAATCTGCACCTAAACATCTATTTACCTAGTAGACATTCTGTGTTCATTCACAAAGCCTTTCTTCAAGCCTTTTTGTCCATTTTAAAAAAGAGTATCTAAATCAGACCTCAAAGTCATGAAAGGCTTCCCCAAATAAGGGATGGATATACCTGTTCTTGAGTTCTAAATTCTAACTAATGAGAATTAGATAAGAAGGAGAGGGAGAATACTCTAGAGGGAAATATACATGTGAAGGTTCAGAGGCCTAACATGGCACAGTGAGTTCAGAACAATGATAGTTTCAGCTGATTTCACTGGGGGTCAGGTGGGAGGGGGAGTGTACAGACAGGCAAGAGGGGAGGAAACCAAAGAGGAGCAGGAACTGGACCACAGACTGTCTTGTGTGCTAATCTCAGCAATCTGAACTTTATTCTGAAAACTATGGGAAAAGAACAAAGACTTTTAAGCTGGGAAGTAACATGATGAGGTTTCTGTTTGAGAAAGACATTCCAGCAGTTGAGTGAAAGTGTGGAAGTCAATTAGAAGGCTAATGTAATAATCCATGCAATAAGTGCTAAGACTCTAAACCAAATAGGTGGCAGAAGTTAATAAACAGGAAGGCACTGATTAAAGAGTCAGTGAGAAAGAATTCACAGAAAAGGAGGAGGAGCGAGTAAAAAGGGAAGAATCTTGGGTTTCTGATTTAGGCACTAGAGGACTAAGGTTATCACTTCCAACACGTTTTTTGTTTTTGTTTCATGGGAGGTGGTCATAGAAAACATGAAGGGTTTTATTCTGAATGTGTTATTTGAAGAGGTAACACACATGGATCATCCAAGTGGTGATGAGTGGATAAAATGTGAATGTAAAAACCTTCAGGTCAGCAGCAAGATCTGCATGGGAGAGGCAGCTCTGAGAGGTCACTCAGAGTGTGTGCATATAGTGAGAAGGGCTCTGGGTTGAGGATCATAGACATTTCTGGGCTAAAGAGAAGAATGGAATTCTTAAAAAAAAAAAACTTTCAAGGATGCTGAAGGAGAAACTTTCAAAATGGAGATCGTTAGTGTTGGGTGCTGCTGAGAGATCAAGAGAAAACAAAAATTACCCACTGAATTTGCCAGTGTGAAGATCATTGGTAACCTCAGTAAGTGAGATTTCAAAAACAAACCCCAAAGACTATGGCATAGTTCCAAAGACTATGTATGTATGCACAAGAGCTATGTATAATTAAAAATATCTGTCAACAGAAGTCCAAAAGAACTACGTAGAAAAAGTCCTAAATGATAAGAAAGCATTGTATTCTAGTTTGAGATTTTTCTTTCTAAGTGGCACATGAAATGAGTGTTTTACAATGTTCAATTTGATGAAATATCAGTCTAAACATGTTATATCAGGGATAGAAAGCAGAGAGGGAGGGAAATTAGAGATGATATTCTGAATATTTACATTTATTTCTCCTCAGGTCTTCTTGCACACTGCCTGCCCACCTCCCCCAAGCCTTTCATCTTCTCTGTTCCTTGATTTCCACAATGGGCCAGAGTCTGTTTTCCCAATTTCTGTCTAAGTGGTTCATATGCACTCTAAGTGGTTCAGCATTCATTCAACACTTCCTATTACCTCCACGTTAATCAGTGTATGACTGTGTTAACAAGTACTCTCCAGTGGCTCCTGGTATTCCTTCAGAGCAAACATCCCGAAGTGGATTTCTTGTGAAATAAAGGTACAGAGACAGCCCAACAAGAAAAGTTAGAAGGGAGAACTGGATTTTTTTTTTTTTTTGAAGGATGAGAGCCTTAGCAGGTGAAGATGGGATTTAACTGGTGGTGAAGATCCCCTAGAGAAGGAAATGACAACCTACTCCAATACTCTTGCCTGGAAAATCCCAATGAGCCTGGCAGACTATAGTCCATGGGGTCTCAAGGAGTCAGACACAACTGAGCACGCACATGCATATAAGCAAAAATGAATTCAACAAAGGTACAGAGATATACAGATATTCTACTATATAATTAAGAGAGAGTTTTGTGTGTTTGGAGAAGTAGCAGGAGTTTGGTATCGGTAAGGCTGAAAATGTACAGTATGGATTTTATAGTTTTAAGGTCTCTTTCAAATATTAAGAACAAAAATAGGAATGTAAACTCGATCTTCAAAGAACCTAAGAGACATCAGTAACCCCAAATCACTGTATATGAAGACAGAAAACTGCAGTGGGATAGTAAGTGACTTAGCAGAGTAGAGAATGAAGGGATACTAATGACAAACAAACCAACTCCCCCTGCACGACCCCAGAAGGCCCAGTTAGGAGGTACCAAGAATCACAGAAAATGGGCGAGGGTAGAGGACGGAACACAAGGGGAGTGCTTAAAAGTTTGAAAGGAATAGAATTCTCCCCACTCTTACTCCACAAACTCAGAAAATCATCCCTCCTTTCCTGCTAAGACAGGAATCTATTTGTTGGTGAAAAACCTGAACCAGAAAAACATCAACCTCAGGCCATCACACACAGAGAGGATGGTAAAGGACTGAAAATTGAGTAAAGGTCTAGTTTCTGAATAAGCCCACCAGTCTCAAGTCCAGGTCAGTCACCAAAACCAGGTTTATTATCTCCAGCTCCCAGCCCCCACTATGGGTTAAAGAATTCTTTTCTGGAGATTAGAAAGCCCATCTAATCACATGATCACCTAATTGACAAACGAACTCTATTCCTTTCAAACTTTTAAACACTCCCCCTGTGTTCACTAATTGACAACTGCTACTCCAAAACAGAGCTTCCTCTCAGCTCTTTGAGAGTGTGTAAGTCGCTTCAGTCATGTCTGACTCTTTGTGACCCTCTGGACTGTAGCCTTCCAGGCTCCTCTGTCCATGGGATTCTCCAGGCAGTACTGGAGTGGGTTGCCATGCCCTCCCCCAGGGTATCTTCACGACCCAAGGATCAAACACGTGCCTCTTACACCTCCTGCATTGACAGGTGGGTTCTTTACCACTAGTTCTACCTGGGAAGCCCCTCAGCTCTTAGAGTCTCACTTTTATTTTAAATCAGCTTTACTGTTGTATAATTTACAGAGTAAAAATGTTCATATTAGATGTATAGTTCAAGGAGATTTAGCAAGAACCACTGTCCTAAAAGAGAGGGAAAATTTACATTGTCCTCAAACTATTTCTGTGCCCCTTCCCAATTTTCCTACCCTGAAATATTTGACAACTGCTCATCTGAGTCCTATCACCATAGATTCGTTCTGCCAGTTCTAGATCTTCACATGATTGAAGATGTGTATATACGAGATGTACATATATTTTCAGTCTGGCTTCTTTCATTTTGCATAGTGGCTTTTAGATTCATCCATGTTACTGCATACATCAACAGTATACACCTTTTTACTGTTTAGTGGATATTCTACTATATAATTAAATATACCCAAATTCATCTTATCTATTCAGTTAAGGGACATCTGGGTTGTTTCTAGTTTGGACTATTATGAATTAAAACTTCTAAGAACTTTCAAGTAAAAGTCTTTTTTGTCAATAAGCATTCATTTCTTTTGGGTAACTAACAATGGAATTAATAAGTCATGAGAAGTGTATGTTATATAAAAACCTGCAAAATAGTTTTTCAAAGTGGTTCTGCCATTTTATGGTCTCATCAGCAACACTCAAGAGCTCTAGTGGCCCTACAACCTTTTGGATACTTGTCAGTTTCCTTAATTTTAGCCATTTTAGCAGGTGTGAAGTGGTATCCCACTGTGGTTTTAATTTGCATTTCCCTGATGACTAATGATGTTGAGCAATTTTCATATGCTTTTTAAAAAATTGGTGTATAGTTGCTTTATAATGTTGTGCTAGTTTCTGCTCTACAACAAAGTGTCATATGCTTATTATTAGCAATTTATACGCACCTTTTTTTTGGGTGAAGTTTCTATTCAAATCTTTTGGGTTGCTTTTGACTACTGAATTCTAAAAGCTCATTTACATACTTTAGATGTAGATATTGTCTGTGGTCTGTGGCTTTCCTATCCGGTTTCTGAGCAGTAGCCTTTGAAGAGTAGGAGATTTTAATTCTACTAATTTTATTAATTTAATTAATCAAATTATCTTCTGTAGTTAATAAATTTGTATCCTGTCTTAGGATTTCTATCTTAAGGTCACAGATGCTTTAAGGTTTTTAGGGGTTTCAAGTGTTATGTTTAGGTCTATAATCTATTTTGAATTAATTTTCATGTACAGTATGAGGCTGAATTTCAACATTACCCAGCATCACTTGTTCGAAAGACTATCCTGTCCCCATTGAACAGTGTTGGAGCCTCTGTTGAAAAGCAAATCACCATACATATAGATTTATTTCTGGATTCTCTATTCTTTTGTCTTTGTATATACCAATACCATTCTGTCTTAATTATTGTAGCTTTATAATAAGCCTTAATAATGTAAATGCACCATTTCTTCTTTTTCAGAATTGTTTTGGCTATTCTAGGTCCTCTGCACTTCCATAGTGCTACTGGAATCACTGTGCCTATTTTCACAAAGAAACATGCAGGGGTATTGACTGGAATTTCATTTAATCTAAATCTCCATTTGGGACAATGGAGACCTTAACAATATCAAGTCTCCAATCATTATAATCCATGAACATAAATGTATCTCTCCATATATTTACATACTCTTTCATTTCTCTAAGCAATGTCTATAGGCCTTTCATTAAATTTACTCCCAAATATTTCATGTTTTATGATGCTAATACAAATGGTACTGTTATACTAATTTCACTTTTCACTGTGTTTGTTGTTGGTATAGAAAAATACAGTTGATTTATGTATATTGATCTTATCACTTGCCACTTGGCTAAATTCACTTATTAAATAATTGGGGGGGGTGGTAAATTCCTTGGGATTTTCCATATAGACAATGGTACTGTCTGAGACTAGAGAGTTTTACTTTTTCCCTTTCCAATACTTACTGCCTTACTGACTACTGCACTGGTTACAATCTTCAGAACTATACTGAATAGAAATGTGAGTTCAGAAATCCTTGCCTTGTATCTGATCTTAGGGAAAAGTACTGTCTTTCACTATAATGACAGCTGCAGCTTTTTTAGTAGATATCCTTAATCAGATTGAGAAAGTTCTATTTCTAGTTTGTTGAGATTTTTAAAAAATCTCATGAAGTGGTTTAGTTCTGTTAAATATCTATTCTGAACCTGTTGAGATGGTCATACAATTTTTACCCTTTATTTTGCTAATGTGATGGAAGAGGGGTGAGAAAACTGAAATTCAGCTTCAGGCACGGGCTATTTTGGTAGGGCATCCAGAAGCGATACTTCCCACTCAGATGAATACACATGGCAGTAAAGAGACAGGAGTTGAAAATAAAAACTTGGGAGTAAGTACCAGATAAAGGTTTTAAAGCCACAAGAGTGGACAAGACTGATCTACACAGAATGAGAAATGAGACAAAGACAAAACTCTGAGGAAGCCTGATAACTATAGGGTGAAGAGAAGGATACAAGGAAGGAGACAGAGAATGAATTTTCAAAAGGCAGGAAGAGAACCAGCCAAATGTGACTTGGAAGTCAAGGGAGGAAAGTGCTACATTCTTTCAACATTCTGAATTCCAAAGAGTTTGTGTACTAATAAACATTAAAACTATACCTTTCTTTTGTACATGTTTCTCCCTCATTTCATGTAGAAATTTGAGGAGTTAATAAAACTTTAAATAGCATACATATAATGATGGAAAATAGAGAATGTTACACAAATTTTTATGTTGCTATTTGTGTGTTCTATTTCAGGAAACATCTGGAGCAGAGAGTATGAGGTAAAGAACTTCCACCACTTATCTCAGCTGATGAAAGGGTTCAAGAAGAAAATGATCCGCATAAATCACAGACACAAGGGACAACTGTTTGAATATCCATGTTATTTAAATAGGACATTCTGAAGACTAGACAGGGAAAAATTGTAGAAAAGTGCCTAAAATTTTTTTTAATAGAGTACACAAGGTGTGATGATTCAGAAGGAATGAGTCATTTAGAAATAATACGATAATCTGCCTGGAAAACACCGACACTCTGTAGTGGATGACTCAGTATGGAAACTGATCCCAAGAGAATGATTTAGAGGGATATAAAAACATATACTACAGAGCTACTTGTAGGATAAAAAAAGGAGACCTGGAATATTTTATCTGTTGTAATCACTTCAAAAATTGCTGAGAAAATAAGAAATCTCATAGAAGGCAATATTTTTCTGATGCTCAAAGAAATTACATATATGAACATGAAAGAACAATTAATGTTCTAGGTTTAACGCTGATGTCTTGATGAGGCTAAAAGTAAAATAAGAACATCTTAGCAGCAGGCCTAATTTGAGCATACAGGAACTAGGAAGTGCTTAAAGACTTACTTTTTTCTTTACTCCAGTGGAGAAGGAGGAAATGTGGCTGAGGGAAAAAGCACCAGGGCAGGCAGGAGTTCCTTGTCCAAGCTTCTACTTCTGCACTGACAAGCTCAGTAAGATGGTCAAGTCAATGCCCTCACTGGGATTCACCTTCTCTTCTGGAAAAATAGGACAAGAGATGGTTCTGGGGTCTAGGGAACACAAGAAAAGCAAAACATTCTTTCTTGCTTTGAATTACAAAAAAAGCAATATTTTACCCAAAAACTATTCTGTATTTTTTGATGTGGAAAGCACACTATTAATTTCTTAAAAATATTAATGTATTTGGCTGTGCTGGGTTTTAGCTGAGGCACACAAGAGCTTTAGTTATGGCATGTGAACTCTTAGTTGTAGCATGTGGGACCTAGTTCCCTGTCCAGGGATCAAACCTGTGCCCCCTGCATTAGGAGTATAAAGTCTCAGCCACTGGACCACCAGGGAAGTCCCTGAACTGGCTATTAATTTTTAATGCATGTAATTTGCAAAACTACTGATTTCTGAGTATTTGCTCTAAGCGGCAAACCATGAAGTTAAACTGTGCATGTGTGCACGCTCGCTCACTCAGTCGTGTCTGATGCTTTGCAACCCCATGGACTGTAGCCCACCAGGCTCCTCTGCCCATGTGATTTGCCAGACAAGAATACTGGAGTGGGTTGCCGTTTCCTTCTCCAGGGAATCTTCCCAACTCAGGGATCAAACTGGAGTCTCCTGCACTTCTTGCATTGGTAGGTGTATTCTTTACCTTTGAGCTACCTGGGAAGTCTGGTGATTAAACTTTGACCATTTTATAATTAAAAAATTCTCTATAATACATTCCAAAACATCAACAATAGCTATCTCAGTTGCTGGTAGTACTTTAAGTTACTCTGATTCATATGTTTCCCTTTTCTAAGGCTTTTCTTATTTTGGAGCAGATAACATAAAGATAAAATCACATTCTATAGTTGAAAATCATTTGGATGATTTAGAAGAAAATATATACAACCCAGTTTAATAAACATTTGATGCTACTACAAGCCAGGTACTCTTCAAGACAAGGAAACTACAAATCCTATAATTTTGCCTCAAGCAAGCTTACAGTGTAATTAGGCAGAGAAAAGAATATTTTTTATATCAAGGAAGGCACCCCAGAGAGCAGGACTGCCAAGCTGAGTTTGGAATGGAGCAGAAGCAGTGGCTGTTGAAAGAAAGGGAAGATGCCTTGTGGATAAAGAAGGACAGGCAGGAGGTGGCCTGGGACGTGTGAGGAGCTCCTGGGAGCTTGGTGTTATTTCAATGTCAAGTGTGGAGAGGCTTCTCGGTGCTACCACTGAAGGGGTGGGGAAGAGGCAAGAGCATCAGAGAGTCCCTAAGCGGCTTCAGTGGGGGTAAGGGGGCCTCGGTCAGGTTTACACTGTGGGCGTATCACTGTGTAGCGCCGCGGAGGACAGGGCTGGGGAAGCAAGACCAGAGCCAGCAGACCAGGTAGGAGGGCTCGGCAGAGAGAGTTCAGAAGACAATCAGTGAGCTATAAATGAAGGCAGCTCGAAGGCTCATGTGACTACCCGTGATCAAAAATCTATGAGTACGATCTGAATTAAGTTACCTTTATTTCTTTTTAAAGATTTTCTTTCTGTTTGGTGCTGGGTCTGTTGCTGCGTGGACTTTTCTCTAGGTGTGGGGAGCAGGGGCTACTGACTGCTGTGGCTTCTCTTGCTGTGGAGCCTCATGTGGGCTCAGTAGTTGTGGCTCCCGGGCCCTAGAGCACAGGCTCCAAAGTTGTGGTGCGTGGGCTTAACTGCTCCACAGCATGTGGGATCTTCCCTGATTAGGGATTGAACCTGAGTCTCCTGCACTGGCAGGCAGATTCTTTACCACACAGTCACAGAGGAAGTCCATAAGTTATCTTTAAATCCTGTTCTTTTCTGTATCCCTGTGCAAATACAAATTCTGGCCAAAGCTGACAAGAGATCCTGCATTCAGTTTTATTAGGTAATTACGGATCTTTAAAAAGAAAAAAGGACTATTTAAGTACCCAAAATGTTTAGGGTATCATAGAAAACAAGCAAAGCTCCTGACTATAGGAACTTACAAAACAAATGAGGCAAAAAAGAATAAATCAATTCATTCAACTGGAGTATACAGGGGTATACTGGGGGGCACTTCTGGGTCTTGATGGAAATCATATTCTAGTGACAGTTCCTGTTAGAACATAATTTTTACATCCACCTTTCTTTTTCTGACAAGTTTATTGTGGTACAAGTGAGCAGAGAAGCTCTCCAGAGGCAAGTGGGCAATTCTAGGTGATGACCAGGAACTTGGAGTTAAATAAATAGAAGCCTGAGTCAGGGGAAAACTTGCTTGAATGGGACAATAACAGACCAGAGAAAAATCCCAAAAGATGGCATGGATGTCAGTAGCTGAGGAGGAGTCTGAAATTGCTTTGAACGTGGCTTGGATTTGACAGATCGAAGTTATAACTGTTTATTTCTTAAACAACAGTTTTAATCTTTGTAAAAGTAATGACTGTAGAAATAAGACATGACTGCTGAAAAAAAAAAAGAGCAAGAGAAAATACAAAGAGGAAAATAAAGATCACACCCAGAGACAGTATCAGTATGAAGATTTTCCCCCTTTTTGACTTTCAACACACACATAAACATACACATGAATAGACATGTGGAATTTTGCAAATATTTATCAATTTTTAAAACAAAAGTGAGACAATTATAGTTTATTATCTGCTTTTTCCACTTAAGATAGGAAAACACCTTTTCATGAAAATAAAAATCAACGGCATACATCCTAGATACAATCTGTGGACATACCAAATTTACTTGTTCAGCTCTTTACTAAGGCACATTAAAGCTCTATGATAAGAAAGGTACATAAAGGAAGCAAGCAGCAAGCAAATAATAAAACCGACTTCAGCTTTGGCAGTATTTTCAATATTTTAAAGGTGGAAATAGGTAAGACATGGAAGCTCATGAGATTTTAGTGTTCCAGACACTAGATGAATAATGTCTGATTCTGGAATTCTTTGTGGATGAAGAATTTCCAAAAGGGGAGCTGGAAAAAAAAGACTGCAGCCCAACACACACTAAAAATGAAGTAATTTCAAATCTTCACATCTGCAGAACAGATAGAATGTCAAAGACGGCACCCAGACAACCAAAAGCAGTGGGTGGACTGCCAGGAAGAAACCAAGTGCCATTCTGGTGACCGTCCATAACCATGGCTTTCCCAGGAATTGACACTGAGCTCTAACACAGAGAGCACTGAACCTTTCTCATAAGATGCTAGGCCACCTTAAGACTTCATGGACCCTCTTCAGGCCTCGCTTCCTCCAGCGCTTGGCTGGGCTCTGTGAATTACAAACTGAGCTCGTCAGAGTTCCCTTGGAAGCTGCCAATACTAGCCATTTCCCACTGAAATTAGAATAGCTCTGCTGTTATCTGCTTTACTGGGTTGGCCAAAAAGTTCCTTCCGTTTATAAGTAAAATAAAAGACACATTTTTCATTTTCACCAAGAACTTCACTGAACAATGTATTCTCTGTTTTGTTCCACTATCTTCTGCCATTTTTCAGGCAACTTCATCATTCCATCTTTGCAAAAGTTTTTCTCTTTTTGAGCAAAGAACTGTTCCAGGTGGTTTTTTACAGTCTTTTAGGGAATTGAAATTTTTCCAGTAAGAGAATTTTTTAAAGACTGAAATAAATGGAAATCTGAAGTTGCAATATCTGATGAATACGGTGGATGAATCAGAATTTCCCAGTCAAGCTGTAACAGTTTTTGCCTGGTCATCAAAGAAACATGCAGTCTTGCTTATCCTGATGAAAGATTATGAGCTTCTGTTCACAAATTTTGGACACTTATCATCGACCACTACTTTTCAGTTAGTCTAACTGGGAGCAGTACCTGCTGGAATTAATCGTTTGGTTTTCTGGAAGGAGCTCATAAAAGAGGACTCCCAATTCCGCCATATGCACCACATCACCTTTTTTGGATGAAGACTGGCCTTTGGTGTGGTTGGTGGTGGTTCATTTTGTTTGCCCATGATCTCTTCTGTTCCACATTATTGTACAGTATGTACTTTTCATCACCTATCACAATTTGTCTTAAAAAATGGAATGTTCTGGTTATGTTTCAGAAGAGAATCACATGTGTAAATATGGTTAAGAAGTTCTTTTTCGTTTAACTTAGGCAGAATCCAAACATGAGAGCAATTTAATATAACCAAGCTGGTGTAAATGACTTTCAAATGTTTATTGATTTTGATATTTTGACTAAGTTGGCTATCTCCCTTAGTGTAGATTATTCTTAATTAATGTCTCAGTTTGATCGCTATCAAATTCAACTGTTTTACCATAAAGCATTGTTCAGCAAAGAATCTCTAGCATGCAACTTTGCAAACCACTTTTGACATGTTCAGGCTTCCCTCATAGCTCAGATGGTAAAGAATCCACCTGCAATGAGGAGACCCCAGTCTGATTCCTGGGTCTGGAAGATCTGCTGGAGAAGGGGTAGGCTACCCACTCCAGCATTCTTTGGCTTTCCTTGTGGCTCAGCTGGTAAAGAATCCACCTGCAATGCGGGAGACCTGGGTTCAATCCCTGGGTTGGGAAGATCCCCTGGAGAAGGGAAAGGCTACCCACTTCAGTATTCTGGCCTGGAGAATTCCATGGACTGTATAGTGCATGGGGCTGCAGAGTCGGACACAACTGAGCAACTTTCACTTTCACTTGACATGTTCGATCAGTCACAGCACCTTCTCTATACACTGCAAAAGTCTTTCCTTACATTTCAGTTGTGTTTTTACTTTTCTTGAAATAATAAAGCATAATATGCTGAAAATATTGCTTCTTTTCTTTCATTTTCAATATTAAAATGGCTATGCAAAAATTCACCTATTTTGGTAAGTTTTCTAAAAAATGTGTGCTGATATGACAGTTGTAACAATACAACCTAACAAAATTGTGTTGAGTGAAGTTAAATACACTAAGCCCTATAAAGCCACCTTACAGAAAAAAATTGAATGAACTCTTTGGCCAACCCAATACATATTGGATGGATCTCTAAAAAATATTTTATTTGAAAAAATACAAATAGCTCAAAGTTATTCTTAAAAATCATGTGATTAAAAAAATAACATTCACCATTCAGACTGTTAATCACAAAGGTTAAAATACAAATTTATAATGAAGGGATCTGAAAGTCACCACCATAACACGTTAGTTAAACTTAGAATCACTAATGGTGGGATAATCAGATAGTATGTACCTCCCAACTGGATGCAATATGAAGCCTGAATATCATGCATGGACTTTTCTTGCCAAGAATATTTAGCTTTAATCAAACTTTCAGATTTAACATTCAATTATAGGAAATACAGGCAATAGAGAAATACGTTTTAAACAACCATAGGTAAACAGAGAAGTTCACAATGTGGCTCATTCTGTAAGACAACTGGCCAGGTCTCTTCAATAAGTCAGTATCATGAGGGAAAAAGCACATGTGTGGAGCTTGGAAGGGGGCGTGGTGGAAAGAGTATCAACTATAAACGCTCTGAGGTGGGAACATGTCTTAATATTTTAGCAAGGTGAGAATCCCAGTGTGACTAGACTTTGACTTTTACTGAGTGAGATAGGAAGCTACTAAGGAATTTTAAGCAGAGAAATTACATGATCTGACTTACTTTTAAAACAAGGTCATTTTAGTTGCTCTTATGGGAACAGACTACAGGGGACAAGGGTAGAGGTAGGGAGACCAAAAAAGGGGGCCAAATTTGCCTAGAATATTCCAGGCAAAAGATGATGCTGGCCTGAACCAAGTGACAGTAGAGGAAAGGTGAGCAGTCAGGTTCGGGATATATTTTGAGACAAGAGCCAGTGGGACACATGCAAGGGCTCTGTTGAAAACAGAGAGGTCGAGGGTGAATCTAAGGGTTGATTTTTTTAAAACCGTTGTTTGTTTCCCTGAACAACTGGAAGAAGAAAACTGAGATAATTCAGACTGGGAAGACTGCAGGAAGAACCAATTCATTGGTGGGAGATGAAGCAGTGGTGGCAAGAAGGTCAGTAATTCAATTTTGGCTGTTACTTTTGAGGTACGTAGTAGTGCTGTTAGAGAATTAAACCTAGACTTCTGGGGAGAGATTTAGGCTGGTATAAATCCGAGACTCATATTTAAAGCCTTGAGACTAGATGAGATCACCAAAGGAGGGAATATACAAAGAAAAGAAATACATACATATCCTATAATAAATCTTATTCATTAAGATTCTACAGAAATCTATGTTTCTCTATAGGAACAGAATAAGAAAGAACCAACCATGGCTAAGCCTAGGTGCTGTTCAATAGAACTGTCTGAGATGATGAAATATTTTATATATCTGTGACATTCATGTGGCTATCGAGCACCTGAAATATGGCTAATGCAACTGAATAGTTGAAAACTTAAATGAAGTAGCTCCATGAGCTAACGGCCACAGGAGAGTAGTAGCTACGGTACCTGAGCGTCTGAGGGAATGAAGCGGCATCAGCAGAGAAGACAGAAGAGAAGTGGTCAGAGAGGGAGGAACTGTGAGAGTTCTCCACGGGTCTCTCGTGTTTCTGTACACACTGCAAGCAATGCACTGCATGCCTTGATAATTAGTGATAAGATATTTTATATAATATGACAGTTCCCTATGATCTTTTTCAAGAATGTCTGTATAGCAAACGACCTTGAACACTTGATACTGCCTCCCTCTGGAGCAGAGAAGGCATGCTAATTGCCCATCATAAAAGATTTGCATTCTCTAAGGTCAGGCTTCCTTTCTAATAACACAACCTACCACGCCGGTAGCTGTAGTTTGCCCCCTTTCGCATTGCCTCAGAGTGACTGGGGCTAAGGGAACCAGTACAAAAAGACTCCTACTGTGGCTACTGCCATTGCTGTGTTTATTATAGACAATTTACCTGTCTCTGATGCAGAAGTCTTGTGCCTTCTACCACCATTCATGAAACTAATGGAGTTTCTGTAGTGTAGCGGTTATCACGTTTACCTCACACCATTCATGAAACTGGCAAGCTAAACTGTTGGCTTACAAACAGGGTAAAATCTAAGATATTGCACAGTTCTCGACAAATATTTTAAAGTGAATGAGGTATTTCAAGGAGGAGACAGTGGTTAACTCTGTTCCTGAATGTTAAACCAGGTAAGTATAGAGAAATGTGTTGATGAAATTTGGGAAGCAGAAATACGACTGGCTTGAGTTAAAAACAAACAAAAAAGAGAATGGGAAGACAGAAACTATCAATAGAATATAGACAACTCTTCCAAGACATTTTGCTGTGACGTTTAACTGAAATAAGGCAATAGTAAGAGAAGAAGGTGGAGTCAAGGAGAAATATTTTTGAGATGGGGCAATACAAGCATATTTTCATGTATAAGACACTGACTCAGAGAGGGTACAACTGATATAAGAGAAAGAATTACAAAGCACTTAGGTTAATAGGAAAGAAAGCAGAGTACATGGATACTATGGCAAAGAGTGGGTAAGTATGGTGGTGGAAGCTTTTGAAAGCTCTTTTTCTTCTGTTTCTTTTTTGAACTAGGAAGTAAGGTCAATAGCTGGAAGTGAAGAGTAGGGAGATGGTGAAACATGTAAGGAGACTGAGTAATAATCATCTAGGGGAAATGAAAGAGAAAATGACTAGGGAAATCTAGTATGATTGACAGGCAGCATTATGGGCCCACTTGAGGTTATGATCATTAATTTGACAAGCACCCAGCCACATGGTTTTATAGGCATGGAACAGGCAAAGAATTGTATTTGATCAGTGCTGTGGATTAGCCAGGCAAGGCTGCTGAAGTGAGAGGGAGGCAAAGGACCTGAGGATGTATGCAAGGTAGAGATGATGATGATAACGACGATGGACTCCAAGCTTCTATCCTATCTCCAGAAATTGTAACCCATTCACTGAGCCCTATAGAACACATGTATAGACATCAGCAAATTCCCCAGATCTTGGATCTCTTCTTTGAAACTTCCTTCAACTTCCTCATTTAAATTGAATCTGTACTCTCCCCTGAGGATGCTGCTTTCCCTGTAGCCCTCTTAGATGATGACTCTCTTCCACACCCTTCAAACATGAGGCCTGGTAGGAGCCCTTCTTGTTCTTCTTTGCTTCTCTGCTTGCCCTCCCCCTAAGTCCCCTGCTCGGAGTCGCATATCATTCAATTCTACCACCCACCTGCCTTCCTTATTGCAGGATTTAAGGCTTCCCAAAGTCACTCCCTTTCATTCCTTGATTTTAGCTTTTGGCTCACTGTCACTCCAACAGTATTTCTAGCGTATTTCCTATTGATTTTGACAGTCAGATAATCCATCTGATATCCTGGCCTCTTCAGTTCTTGACCTTTTCTCTACTATGTTAAATATACTGTTCTTGTCCTCTACTCTGTCTCAGCCACTTTCTCCCATGATCTTACCCTAAGCCTTCAGAACATCCAGAAGTATATTTTAAGAGCCACACATCTGAAGGAGTAGCATTTACCCAAAATGTGCTAGTGAGCTGAGAGTGAGTGGGCTTCCCTGGTGGCTCAGTTGGTAAAGAATCTGCCTGCAATGCAGGAGACCTGGGTTTGATCCCTGGGTTGGGAAGATCCCCTGGAGAAGGGAATGGCAATCCACTCCAGTATTCTTGCCTGGAGAATTATAAGGACAGAGGAGCCTGGAGAGCTACAGTCCACAGGACCACAGAATCGAACATGACTGAAGTGACTTTCACTTTCACAGTAAGAACATCCTCTCTAGGACTCCACTGGCAAAGTCAAGAAGATGGTCATTCATCAGGCAAAAGACCATCCTTTGCAGGAATTATGCTACCATCATCAGCAGATAACGAGACAGCAAGAAAGAGAAGTAGGAATACTTCTTTGAGTACTCTTATCGTGGGCTTATATTCCTTAAATGCAGGGGAGAGGTATGTGTGAATGCCTTGGGAGGGAGAAGTAGAGGCAGGCTGTTGTGCTGACTGATCCTTCTTGAACTGGACTTGCAAAGGGAAGATTAGTATTATCACTTAAAAAGTATTCATATGCTAGGTATTGTGTTGAACACTTAAATGCATTTTCTAATTTATTTTTATGCCAGCACTGAGCACAGTAGTATCTCTATTTCACAGATCAGTAAACTGAGGCTAAGTTTAAAAAAAAATTTGCTCATATTACATACTTAGAAAGTGGAAAAACTGACTGAGCATAATTTTCTCTAACATCAAAGCCCCTCTGTCTTACGCCATATCCATACTAAAGCCAAAGGAGCTGGGATAGACAGTACTTGAGTCCCTGCCATAATTTCAGATTTCTCAACATATAGAGAAGGAAATATCTCAAATCTCAGCAAGAACAAGAAAGAGAAAAGAGTCTGGAAGGACAGAAAGATGGAAGGATGGCAAGAAGGAAGGAAGAAGGGAAGGAGTGAAAAAGGAAGGATGTACATAAATCTATAGAACACTGAAATTCTTTGTAGTAACATGGATAAAAAGAACATAAAAGGTTCTTTTTTAATCTCAATTTTGTGTTTCAGAAACCTTGATAACTTAATAAATTTATTAGTGAATGATGAAATTGTGACACATAAAATAGCCAAACAAAATACGTAAAATACATTAACAGAGTAAAATGGAGACCCTTAAGGACCAATGAATAATGTTAATGCTACCTATCTGAACTTTAGGTCACAAGCATATTACCAAACTTTATAAGCATAATTAAGACAATGGGCTTGTTCAATAATAAAGCTGAGAAATAATTAAAGGCAAATACATGCATGGCATCATATCCAGAAGCAGAGCTATATACAAGACATGCCATGAAGTCAAACACATAGCTTAATCTTTTTTCTCTAGAAGAAGAGACCTATAAGATTAAATCAATGAAGGAAATGAAAAATGCAGAAGACTGTAAACATGAAAGAGCTGCAAGCATCAGGGCAAGAAACAAATTAATGTATTAATAAGTGTGAAATACGAGATATGATTTGGAGGAAAAGAAATACAAAAGTTTAGCACAAAGATTCTCTGAATAAAAGAAACTTGGAAATAATTTCATTTATTCACAAGGTATTTATTAAGCATTTACAGCACTGCTAAGTTTCTCAGGAACGGAGATGATGGGATTCAGGTGGCAGTGTGATGGATCAGGGAAACAGAAGTAGAAATGAGTCAGAAACCCACTGCAATTTACTCATCCTCATATACCCAATGTGGAGCCAGTGCACAGCATAAGACAGGAATTCAGTGTTATTTTCTTAATGTATGAACTGTTAGATGCTGCGGAGCACCCCAAAATTCAACTGGAGGAGAGGAACAGAGCAAATGGAAATATCTGGAACAGCCCAATTGAAATTTCTACAGGCATTATTTTGAGCTGACAATTTTCAGTTTTCACGTGTCTCTCAGAAGAACCCAGTGCTTCCCCATTTCTTTGTTTGTGCCCTGGATACAGTTTTGATATCTTATTTATTGAGCCAATTGATCCCCTCTATTTAATCAACCTTAACGTATCTCAGTTGAAATCATGCTATAAATAAGATCATCGCTTCACTTTTGCACAGATTCATCAAACCTCTGAGCCCGCCCACTGGAAAAGTGCAGGAAGCACTTGTCTATCTTTAAGTCAATTTCAGGCAAAAAGTTGTGGTCTTTTGGGCTTCAGAGTAGTACCCAACTAAACAAACTTGGTGCACAAGTCTGAGCCACCACTTCTAGTGGGCCTCTATGGCCACAATTTCAGCAGAAAAAATTTTAACAGGTGTGTTGGGAGAGTAGGGATCTGGGAAAGAGGATCCTGAGATCAGACAGGAAAGCAGAGATGAGAACCAGGTTTCAGGGGGAGACATAATGGGTGTCCAAACAAGAAGGCTAGAAGTGGGTATAGAGGTTGACCACAGAGTCAGAAATCTGAGAGTAGGAGAGATGAGAATAAACAGAGTTATTTGCTGTAACAGAACAAGTGAGATTCTTTAGGACTTGCTTTGTGTTTTCTGGGCATACATATGGTTATGTTAGACTGAGCTGACAAGTCCAAGTCGAGGGCCACCACCAAGCCTGTCTCACCACCTGTCATTCAGCCTGAAGGACATGAGAACCTGCGACACTCCCAAAGTTCTTCATTCAGTTGGCATTCTATATGTGGGACAAGCACCCTCTGTTTCCCTGTAGATGGGGTCTAGCAAGGGTTTCAGTTCAGTCGCTCAGTCGTATCCAAAAAAAAAAAAAAAGTCGTGTCCAAAAAAGCAAGGGTTTACTTGTTACTAATTCCTTACTGTATACAAGACAACCCAGTATAGCTGGTACACACGCAACCAGAATAACTTATGGGGGCAATATATCTTTTTACAGATACCTTGGTAGGTGTTTGTAAGTCCAAAAAAGTACAACGGCCATCGTGACATATTTGTCGGCCATACCTAGGATATGAATTCACTGTGCTCAGTCACTCAGCCATGTCCGGATCTTTGCAACCCCATGGACTGCAGCCTGCCAGGCTCCTCTGTCCACGGGATTTTCCCGGCAAGAATACTGGAGTGGGTTGCCATTTCCTCCTCCAATAAGCTCACTAAAGCCTATCAACCCTATTGCCAAAACCTCTCTCAATTCTGACCACTTCTAATTAGAATCCTGCTACAATCTTGGCCCAAGTTACCCAGCTCTATCACCTGCACTACGATTATGGCCTTCTGACTGGTCTCTCTCTTTCAATGTTGCCTCTGCATACTCCAGTAGTTTTCCAAACAGCACATTTAGAGCAATACACATCAGTGAATCACACTTCTATTTAAAATGCTCTAATGGTTACTAGTCACCAAAAACAAGACGGGAGCTGACTGTGGCTCAGATCATGAACTCCTTACTACAAAATTCAGACTTAAATTGAAGAACATAGGGAAAACCACCAGGCCATTCAGGTATGACCTAAATCAAATCCCTTGTGATTATACAGTGAGAGTGACAAACAGATTCAAGGGATTAAATCTGATAGAATGCCAGAAGAACTATGGATGGAGGTTTGTAACACTGTCTAGGAGACAGTGATCAAAACCATCCCCAAGAAAAAAGTAAAATGCTTGTCTGAGGAGGCCTTACAAATAGCTGAGAAAAGAAAAGCAAAAGGCAAAGGAGAAAAGGAAAGATATACCCATCTGAATGCAGAATTCCAGAGAATATCAAGGAGACATAAGAAAGCCCTTTTAAGTGAACAATGCAAAGAAACAGAGGAAACCAACAGAATGGGTAAAAGTAGAGATCTCGTCAAAAAAATTAGAGATACCAAGGGAACATTTCATGCACAGATGGGCACAATAAAGGATAGAAATGGTATGGACCTAACAGAAGCAGATGATATTATGAAGAGGTAGCAAGAATGCACAGAACTATACAAAAAAGATCTTCATTTCCTAGATAACCACAATGATGTGATCACTCACCTAGAGCCAGACATCCTGGAGTGTGAAGTCAAGTGGGCCTTAGGAAGCATCACTATGAACAAAACTAGTGGAGGTGTTGGAATTCTAGCTGTTATTCCAAATTCTAAAGGTGATGCTGTTAAAAGTGCTGCACTCAATATGCCAGCAAATTTGGAAAACTTAGCAGTGGCCACAAAACTAGAAAAGGTCAGTTTTCATTCCAATCCCAAAGAAAGGCAATGCCAAAGAATCTTCAAACTACCACACAACTTCACTCATTTCACATGCTAGCAAGGTCATGCTCAAAATTCTCCAAGCTAGGCTTCAACAGTATGTGAACCAAGAACTTTCAGATGTACAAGGCACAGGAACCAGAAATCAAACTGCCAACATCCACTGGATCACAGAAAAAACTAGAGAATTCCAGAAAAACATCTACTTCTGTTTCATTGACTATGCTAAAGCCTGTGACTGTGTGGATCACCACAAATGGTGGAAAATTCTTAAAGAGATGGGACTACCAGACCACTTGACTTGCCTCCTGAGAAATCTGTATTCAGGTCAAGATGCAACAGTTAGAACAGTCAGAACAACAGACTGGTTCCAAACTGAGAGAGGAGTACGTCAAGGCTGTATATTGTCACCCTGCTTATTTAACTTATATGCAGAGTACATCATGTGAAATGCCAGGCTGGATGAAGCATAAGCTGGAATGAATGTTGCTGAGAGAAATACCAATAACCTCAGATATGTAGATGACACTACCCTTATGGCAGAAAGCTAAGAGGAATTAAAGAGCCTCTTGATGAAAGTGAAAAAGGAGAGTGAAAAAGCTGGCTTAAAACTCAACATTCAAAAAACAAATCATGGCATCTAGTCCAATCAGTTCATGGCAAATAGATGGGGAAACAATGGAAACGGTGACAGACTTTATTTTCTTGGGCTCCAAAATCAATGTGGACGATGACTGTAGCCATGAGATTAAAAGACACTCACTCCTTGGAAGAAAAGCAATGACAACTCTAGACAGTATATTAAAAAGCAAAGACATTATTTTGCCTACAAAGGTTCATATAGTCAAAGCTATGATTTTTCCAGTAGTCATGTACAGACGTTGAGAGCTGGACAATAAAAAAGACTGACAGCCAAAGAATTGATGCCTTCAAACTGGATTGCTGGAGAAGACTCTTGAGAGTCCCTTGGAATGCAAGGAAATCAAACCAGTCAATCCTAAAGGAAATCAACCCTGAATACTCACTGGAAGGGCTGATGCTGAGGCTCCAATACTTTGGCCACCTGATGGGAAGAGCTGACTCACTGGAAAAAACCCTGATGCTGGCCAAGATTGAAGGGAGTAGGAGAAGGGCTGACAGAGAATGAGATTGTTGGATGGCATTACTGACTCAATGGACATGAGTTTGAGCAAACTTTGGGAGATGGTGAAGGACAGGGAAGACTACAGTGCTGCAATCCATGGGGCTGCAGAGTCAGACACTACTGAATGACTGAACAACAACAACAATGGTTACCCACTCCATTCTGAACAAAATCTAAACCCCTCTACCATGGCCAAATATAGCTCCAGAATCTACTTACCACTTTCCTGACCTCATTTTGTTCTGTTCTTCCTTGGCCTCTGTTTTGGTTCCTCCAATAAACATTTCTTCCTTGACCAAGGTCCCATTTCACTACTCTCTACCCTTCCCTGACAGCTCAGTTGGTAAAGAATCCACCTACAATGCAGGAGAACCCTGTTGGATTCCTGGGTCAGGAAGATCCACTGGAGAAGAGATAGGCTACCCACTCCAGTACGCTTGGGCTTCCCTTGTGGCTCAGCAGGTAAAGAACCTGCCTGTAATGCGGAAGACTTGGGTTCGATACCTGGGTTGGGAAGATCCCCTGGAGAAGGGAAAGGCTACCCATTCCAGTATTCTGGCCTGGAGAATTCCATGGACTGCACAGTCAATGGGGTTGCAAAGAGTCAGACATGACTGAGCAACTTTCACTTTCACCCCATTACTCAGTTTATTGTCTGTATCAGCACTTATCTGTATCTATAATTATTTATTGTTTACACATTTAATAATTTATATCTGCAATAGAATGTAACCTCCACAGAGGCAGGGATCTTGTTTGCTTGTTCACTACAGTATCCCAACACCAGTACAGTGCTTGGTATAGAGGAAGAACTTAATGAGGAAGTGAAGGAAGCAATCTGCTAATATACTACCATTTCTAATTCTTTGGATAAGACTTGGACTGGGAACAAAGTCACCTTTTAAAACTAGTTTTGTTATTTTTTTAAACTCAAAATGGATTAAAGATCTAAATATAAGATCAGAAACTATAAAACTCCTAGAGGAGAACATAGGCAAAACACTCTCCGACATAAATCACAGCAGGATCCTCTATGACCCACATCCCAGAATTTTAGAAATAAAAGCAAAAATAAACAAATGGGACCTAATGAAACTTAAAAGCTTTTGCACAACAAAGGAAACTATAAGCAAGGTAAAAAGACAGCCCTCAGAGTGGGAGAAAATAATAGCAAACGAAGCAACAGACAAAGGATTAATCTCAAAAATATACAAGCAACTCCTCCAGCTCAACTCCAGAAAAATAAATGACCCAATCAAAAAATGGGCCAAAGAACTCGACAGACATTTCTCCAAGGAAGACATACAGATGGCTAACAAACACATGAAAAGATGCTCAACATCACTCATTATCAGAGAAATGCAAATCAAAACCACAATGAGGTACCATTACACGCCAGTCAGGATGGCTGCTATCCAAAAGTCTATAAGCAATAAATGCTGGAGAGGGTGTGGAGAAAAGGGAACCCTCTTACACTGTTGGTGGGAATGCAAATTAGTACAGCCACTATGGAAAACAGTGTGGAGATTTCTTAAAAAGCTGGAAATAGAACTGCCATATGACCCAGCAATCCCACTTCTGGGCATACACACCGAGGACACCAGATCTGAAAGAGACACGTGCACCCCAATGTTCATCGCAGCACTGTTTATAATAGCCAGGACATGGAAGCAACCTAGATGCCCATCAGCAGACGAATGGATGAGGAAGCTGTGGTACATATACACCATGGAATATTACTCAGCCATTAAAAAGGATTCATTTGAATCAGTTCTAATGAGATGGATGAAACTGGAGCCCATTATACAGAGCGAAGTAAGCCAGAAAGATAAAGACCATTACAGTATACTAACACATATATATGGACTTTAGAAAGATGGTAATGATAACCCTATATGCAAAACAGAAAAAGAGACTCAGATGTATAGAACAGACTTGTGGACTCTGGGAGAAGGCGAGGGTGGGATGTTTCAAGAGAACAGCATCAAAACATGTATATTATATAGGGTGAAACAGATCACCAACCCAGGTTGGGTGCATGAGAAAAGTGCTCGGGCCTGGTGCACTGGGAAGAACCAGAGGGATCGGGTGGAGAGGGAGGTGGGAGGGGGGACCAGGATGGGGAATACATGTAAATCCATGGCTAATTCATTTCAATGTATGAAAAAAACCACTGCAATGATGTAAAGTAATTAGTCTCCAACTAATAAAAATAAAAGGAAAAAAAATAAATAAATAAATAAAACTATTTTTGTTATTTTTTTTTTTTTTAGAAAACTGGTTTCAGGAGGGACTGACTGAAACCATGTAGAATGAGGTGGACCTCTTGGACACTTCTGATAACTGCTTAGCCTAACCTTCATTTTACCTGATAAAGAGGTTTAGCACATGCCCTGTATCTAAGACCAGTGTCCCTGGCCCATAGGACAAAATACTGAGAGACAATGTACAGAAGACAATCCACTAGAGCTGCATGACCCAGCACCACTCCCTTCCAATATACACTGAGAAAGACTGCCTGCCAATAGCAGGAATGACTATTCTTGTACTATTGCTAGGAAAGCTCTTTCATCAAAGTCAATAGATTTCTGGTTCACCAATAAGGGGGCCATGTACCACCCTGATGTCCAAACTTAAGTAACACATGTCCAAATCCTACAGAATGCATTCCTGTACAGGTATTTTCTTACTGAAGCATCTGAAAACATTCTGCCAACTAGGTCTTGGTCCTTTAAGAAAAGTGACACATCCACACTGATAAATGGTACCATTAACCAGTACTTCTGCTGGTTAGTATTGTCACTCTGTACATCTACCCTGGCAGTGCTCCTCCTTATGAATGCCCTTGCTACTACTCACCTATACTATGCATGAGGGGCTCAAGACAATCCCAACCCTCCCACTTTGGAGTGGGAGGACCAGGACATTTGAATGCTGGTGCTTACCAAGCTTGGTGAGCTGGATGGAACTTAATGGAGCTTTCCAATCTGATCTGTCATCTGCTTAAACAAACTTTTATCATGACTGTAGCTGGAAAACAGACTTTAGACAAAGGTAACTATTTACACCTTGACAGACATTATACTACAGGTTTATGGAAATTTTTGGTAACATTCCTAAAGTTTTAATCATTTACTTTATCTCATTGCCCAAGGCCCTCATTCCTGTTGGATGGGAAGCAGTTGTAAAGACTATCGGGACAACCTAGTTGAATAGGGTTATAGAACGGACAGTGGGTGGTTCATTTTGTAAACTGAAGCGGAGGTGATTTACAATGTTGTGTTACTTTTAAGTGTACAGCAAAGTGATTCAGTTACACATACACGTGCATGTTGTCACTTTAGTTGTGTCTGACTCCTTGCGACCTTATGGACTGTAACCTGCCAGGCTCCTCTGTGTGTGGGATTCTCTAGGCAAGAATATTGGAGTGGGTTGCCATGCCCTTTTCCAGGGAATCTTTCCAACCTAGGGATCAAACCCACATCTCTCATTTCTCCTTCAATGGCAGGTGAGTTCTTTACCTAGCACCACCTGGGAAGCCCCTTTATGTACATATATATACACAAATATATATATTATTTTTCAGATTCTTTCTCCTTATAGGTTACTACGAAATACTGAGTATAGTTCTCTGAGCTATACAGCAGGTGCTTGGTGGTTATGTATTTTATATATAGTAGTGTGTATGTTAATTCCAAACTCCTAATTCATCCCTACACCCTCTTTTCCTTTTGGTAACCGTAAGTTTTTCTATGCCTATGGGCCTATTTCTGTTTTGTATGTAAGTTCATTTATATCACCTGTTTTTATTTCTTTTTAAAAAATATTTTAAAATTTAAGTATATGTGGTTTACAACTTTGTGTTTGTTTCCAGTATACAGCAAAGTGATTCAGTTACACATATATATTCATTGGTACCTTTTTTTAAGATTCCAAATATAAGTGATATCATGGACTATTTATCTTTCTCTTTTTTCATTTAGAATAATTTCTAGATCCATCCATGTTGCTGCAAATGACATTATTTCATTCTTTTTAATGCTGAGTAATATTTCACTGTGGCTTCCCAGGTGACTCGGTGGTAAAGAATGTGCCTGCCAATGTAGGAGATGTGGGTTCAACCCCTGGGTTGGGAAGATCCCCTGGAGGAGGAAATGGCAAGTCACTCCAGTATTCTTGCCTGGAAAATCCCATGGACAGAGGAGGCTGGCAGGCTAGAGTCCACAGGGTCGCAAAGAGTTGGATACGACTGAGCAACTGAGTATGCACACAACATTCCACTGTATGTATATCTATGCATATACACACATATATATTATATCTCCTTTATTCAATCATCTCTCGATAGACATTTTGGTTGCTTCCATGTCTTGGCTATTGTGAACAGTTTCGCAGTGAACACTGTGGTGCATGTATCTTTTTGAATTACAGTTTCTTTCTGGATATATGCCCAGGAGGGGGACTGCAGGATCATATGGCAGCTCTATTTTTAGTTTTTTAAGGAACCTCTGTACTGTTCTCTATGGTGGCTACATATTCACATTCCCACCAACAGTGCAGGAGGATTCCTTTTTTTCTACACTCTCCAGCATTTATTACTTGTAGACATTTGATGATGGTCATTTTGACTGGTGTGAGGTGATACCTTACTGAAGTTTCGTTTCACAATTTTCCAGTAATTAGCAGTGTTGAGTATCTTTTAATGTGCTTTTTGGCCATCTGAATGTTCTCTTTGGTGAAATGTCTATTTAGATTTTCTATCCATTTTTTCGACTGGGTTGTTTTGTTGTTTGGGTTTTTTGATATCAAGCTGTATGTATATTTTGGAGGTTAATCCCTTGCAATAATATCCCCTGCAAATATTTTCTCCCATTCTGAGGGCTGTCTTTTGTTTTGTTTATGTTTTCTTTTGCTGTGCAAAGCTTTTAAGTTTGAATAGGTCCCATTTTGTTTTGTTTGTTTGTGACTTCCATTACTCTAAGAGATGGATCCAGAAAGATACTGATGAGATTTATGTAAACTGACCTAATCTTCCTAGGAAGATTACACTTAGGAGACTATTATACTCTTTTATTTATTTTTGTGTGTGTGGGCGTACATATTTTATAATCCCCTCTTTTTCTCAGAGCTCAGGGCACTAATCCATTCCTTCTTGGACTGGTCTTCTCCCCTATATACTGAACAAGAGATACAGGAGAACATCCTACAGATGCTCTCTATAGAACAGCCTACTTCTTAGAGACTTGCCTTCTTCACAGGCTAGGAGGGACAACTTTATGAGTCACATGCTTTCCAATCTCTGGTCAAGTTTAGTTGGGACACTGACTCAAGGTAGGCCAACCTTGTTTTCTCTACTGGGGACTTGGAAGTAAAGCAGTGAAACACTGTCAATTAGCTGAGAGCTCTGGGTCTTAATACAGAACTGAAGGCTGTAACAAAAAGCCATTTGGATAGAATAACCCTTATTTTATCTTTTTCTCATTTTTGAGTGTTTAAATCTTTCCTTTTTAGACCACTGCTTGGGGGCATTCATAATGAGTAACATGGCAGGAGAAGCTGGGGTTAAGAAAAAAGGAGTACATATAATACAGAGGGAAAGAGCAGTATGCTCAGTTTCTAAAATTATAGTGAACTGTATGCTCTCTGTGTATTTTTACTATAAATAACCTTTACTAATACATCCTTAAGTGGATATTTATTCCTTATAGCTAATCATTTTCCGTGACATTCAAACATACACCTCCATTGATACTCTGTCTCCAGTTTTTTTTTCAGCTCTTGCTTTCATAATACTGGACTGCCTTCCCTCTACTGGTCTTTCTTCATTTAATCTGTAACCAAAAAACTTCACACTGTGTAATGGATACTTAACATTTTTTTCTTTTTTGAAAGCAGCCTAGAATCTTTTGGACATTGCAATCTTTGATTATAATGGGGCAGTTGTGCAATATATGTATCCATCTGCCCAATTTTAAGACCAAAGTGACAACATGTATTGAAAGAGGAGAAACTATTACCCTTCTGAAAGTGAGCAGCAATGCTGTGCTCTTCAGTTAAAAGCGTGGCCACATCACATGACACATCCTGTCCCTACATTTGGATGATGGTACATGTCTTTTCCAGGCTGGCCATTCTGGATCCAGGCACAATCTGACATCAATCAGTACAATTTTAGTGACCAGGCCTACACATTACTTTGATAATTTGGAGGTTTTGTTTTTAAATACCAAGGTAGAAAATGGTTTCATGTACTCTTTGAGAGACGTTCTCAGCAAACATATACTATAGATATTTATCACCAATAAACAAAAAGTCAATTGGATAGAATAATCCTTAATTTTTTTCACATTTTCAAGTGTTTAAATCTCTCCTTTTTAGAATTTTAAGTATCTAAACAGAGTATGATCAATTATTGATATAATAAACATCCAGCTGTCTGTAACACTGCTGCTGCTGCTAAGTCACTGCAGTCGTGTCCAACTATGTGTGGCCCTATAGACGGCAGCCCACCAGGCTCCCCCGTCCCTGGGATTCTCCAGGCAACAACACTGGAGTGGGATGCCATTTCCTTCTCCAATGCGTGAAAGTGAAAAGTGAAAGTGAAGATGCTCAGTTGTGTCCAGCTCTTAGCAACCCTATAGACTGCAGCCTACCAGGCTCCTCCGTCCATGGGATTTTCCAGGCAAGAGGACTGGAGTGGGGTGCCATTGCCTTCTCCGGTAACACTAGTTGTACAGTAAGTTGAATTCTTTTTAGAGCAAACCTCTTCCTTACTTCATGCCACATAGAATCCCACAACTGACAGTCCATTTTAGAAATGAAAGCATCTTAATTTGACTGGACCCTTTCTGTTTCATAATATTCAACACAGTAACTTGACCTTGCTGTTAGTATGTGTACTTAGCTAACAAACCTGAATTATTCTTCTCTACAGTAGCTTTAAGACTAGGAAATAGCAAATGCCAATTATATACATATATGAATGCCTATATGATTTTAAACTAAGGCATGTTGGCTAATGTTTTTGTATATAAATCGATTGAAAAACCTTTATATCTTGAAATAATTATAGATTTCCAGAAGAACTACAAAAAGAATACAGAGAATTTCACCCAGCTTCCTTTAATCATGTAATTTTTTAAGTATTAGAAACATCTTGGTATTTCATAAAAATTTTGATCAGATGAATGCAAATTACATTTCATAAAAGCATCTTGAAACAGTTTTACAGAATTATCATTTTTCATGCACTTCATTAATTTATGATATTGTGACATGTGTTTCACACATGTTCCACCTTTAACCAACAGTCCACTATGAGTATAATTTAAACTATACTTACAACTACGACCCACACTTAAAAACAGTACAATGGTCCTTCTTAAACTCTCCCAAAAAGCAGAAGAAGAGGGACTACTTCCAAACTCACTTTATATTTAAAAAATTTTATTGGAGTATAGTTGATTCACTTTGCTATACAATTGAAACAAATAGAAAAGTGAATCTGTTATAAATACATATACTTAAAAGTTTCTTTCCCATATAGGCCATTACAGAGTACTGAGTAGAGTGCCCTGTGCTATTAGTAACTAGGTCCTTATTGTATGTGTGTTAGTCGCTCAATCATGTCTGGCTCTATGACATGAGTCATGTAGCTTACCATGGAGTGTAGCTTACCAGGCTTCTCTGTCCATGGGATACTCCAGGAAAGAATACTGGAGCGGACTGCCAACCCTCCTCCAGGGGATCTTCCCTACCCAGGGATTGAACCTGGGTCTCCTGCGTTGCAGGCAGACTCTTTACTATCTGAGCCACGAGGGAAGCTCCAGGTCTTTATCAGTTATCTCTTTTATATACACTAGTGTGTATACATCAATCTCAATCTCCCAATTTATCCCTTCCCCCAATTCCCTAGTAACCATAAGTTTGTTTTCCACATCTGGGACTAGTACTTCTGTTTTATAAACAAGTTCATTAATATCATTTTTTTTAAGATTACACATATAAGTACTATCATATGGTATTTGTCTTTCTCTCCCTGACTGACTTCACTCGTATGACAATCTCTAAGTCCATTCATGTTGCTGCAAATGGCATTATTTTGTTCTTTTTTATGGTTGAGTAATATTCCACTGTATATATGTACAACCATATCCATTCCTCTGTCAATGACATTTAGGCTGCTTCCATGTCCTGGCTATTGTAAATAGTGCTTCAGTGAACACTAGGATGCATGTATTTTTTCAAATTATGGTTTTCTTCAAGTATATGCCCAAAAGTGGGATTGCTGGGTCACATGACAGTTCTATTTTTAGTTTTTTAAAAGAACCTCCATTTTGTTCTTCAGTGGCTGTACCAATTTACATTCCCACCAACAATGCAGGAGGGAGGTTCCCTTTTCTCAGTTTTTCTAGCATTTATTTTTTTGTAGATTTCTTTTGGTGATGGCCATTCTGGCAGGTGTGAAGTGATACTCACTGTTGTTCTGATTTACATTTCTCTAACAATTAGCGATGCCAAACATCTCTTCATGTCCTTCTTGGCCATCTGTATGTCTTTAGAGAACTATCTATTTAAATCTTCTGCCCATTTTTGATTAGGTTATTTTGGTCTCTCTCTTTTTAAAAATATTTGAGCTGCATGAGCTATTTGTATACTTTGGAGATTAATCCCTTGTCAGTAGTTTTATTTACAAATATTTTCTCCCATTCTAAGAGTTTTCTTTTTGTTTTATTTATGGTTTCTTTGCCATATAAAAGCTTTTAAGTTTTAATTAGGTCCCATCTGTTTTTATTTTTATTTTCATTCCTCTGGGAGATAGATTAAAAAAAGATTTTGCTGCGATTTATGTCAAAGAGTGTCTGTCTCTGATTTCCTCTAAGAGTTTTATAGTGTCCAGCCTTACATTTAGGTCTTTAATCCATTTTGAGTTTATTTTTGTGTATGGTGTTAAGAGAATGTTCTAACTTCAATCTTTTATATGGTTCAGTTTTCTCAGCAACACTTACTGAAGAGACTATCTTTTCTCCATTGTATATTCTTGCCTCCTTTGTCACAGATTAGGTGACCGTAAGTGCATAGTCAAACTCATTTTATGAGGCCAGCATTACATGTAATTCAACTTGGCAACACCACTATAAAAAAAAGAAAATTAGAGACCAGTATCCTTGATGAACAAGTACAAGATGAAAATCCTCAACAAATTAGCAAACCAAAAAAAAAAGAAAAGAAAAAAAAAACAAATTAGCAAACCAAAATCAACAATACAGCAAAAGACTCATATACCATGGTCAAGTGGAATCTATTCCAGGGAGGTAAGGATGGTTTAACACCCACAAATCAACCAACATGACACACCACATTAACAAAATGAAGGACCAGGTTGGATGCGTGAGATGGGTGCTCAGGGCTGGAGCACTGGGAAGACCCAGAGGGATGGGATGGGAGGAAGGTGGGAGGGGGGATTGGGATGAGGAACACATGTAAATCCATGGCTGATTCATGTCAATGTATGGCAAAAACCACTACAATACTGAAAAGTAATTAGCCTCTAATGAATAAAAATAAATGGAAAAAAAAATAAAAATGCAAGATTTAGAAAAAAAATGATCATCTCAATAAATGCAGAAAAAGCATTTGACAAAATTCACGAGCCATTCATGATAAAAACCCTCAATAGACTGGGAGAAGAGGAAATGTAAATCAAAATAAGAAAGGCCATATATGACAAACCCACAATCTGTATGAGACTCAATGGTAAAAAGTTTAAAGTGTCTCCTCTAATATTGGGAACAAGAAAAGGATGCCCACCCTTACCACATGTATTCAACATAGTATTTGAAGTCCTAGCCAGAGCAATCAGGAAGGAAAATAAATAAAGGAATCCAAATCAGAAAGGAAGACATAAAACTGTTTCTATTTATAGATGACATGGTATTATATATAGGAAACCCTGAAAACTCTACCAAAAAAACTGTTAGGACTAATAAACAAATTTGGTAAACTTTGCATGATACACAAACAATACACAAAAATCAGTTGCATTTCTATATGCTAATAATGAACTATGAGAAAGAGAAATCAAGAAAACAATCACATTTACACTTGCATTAAAAAGAATAAAATATCTAGGAATAAATTTTACCAAAGTCACTCAGTCATGTCTGACTCTTTGTGACCTCAAGAACTGTAGCCTGTAAGGCTCCTCTGTCCATGGAATTCTCTAGGTAACAATACTGGAGAGAGTAGCCATTCCCTTCTCCAGGGGATCTTCCCAACCAAGGGATTGAACCCAGTGCTCCTACATTGCAGGTGGATTTTTTTACCATCTTAGCCACCAGGGAAGCCCAAGAATACTGGAGTGGGTAGCCTATCTCTTCTCCAGGGTATCTTCCTGACCCAAGAATTGAACCAGGTCTCCTGCATTGCAGGCAGATTCTTTACCAGCTGACAATCAATCTTGAAATTTGTATGGAACCGCAAATGATCCTGGATAGCCAAAAGCAATCTTGAGAAAGGACGACAAAACTGGAAGCACCATACTACCTGATTTCAAAATATATTACAAAGCTATAGTAATCAAAACAGTGTGGCACTGGAATAAAAACAGACACACAGACCAATGGAACAGAATAGAGCTCAGAAATAAGCCCGTCAATTAATTTATGAAAAAAAAGCCAAGGACATGTGGTGGGGAAAGAACAATCTTTTCAATAAATGATGTTGGGAAAACTGGACAGCCACAAGCAAGAGAGTGAAAAGAGACCACTATCTTATCCCATACACAAAAATTAACTCAAAATGGACCAAAGAGTTGAATGTAAGACCTGAAACCATAAAATTCATAAAAGAAAACACAACTGGTAAGTTCTGTGACACTGCTCTTGACAATGGTATTTTAGATTTGACACCAAAAGTAAAGGTAACAGGAGCAAAAATAAAACAAATGGGATTACATCCAACTAAAAAGTGTCTGAACAGCAACAGAAACCATCAATCATCAACAAAATGAAAAGGCAACCTCTGGGAGAATATATTGCAAATCAGCTACCTGGTGAGCTGTTAATATATAAATATATAAAGAACTCACACAAGAGTAAAAAAGCACAAACAACCAGATTAAAAAATGGGCAGAGGATCTGAACAGAGATTTTTCCAATGAAGATACACAGAAGGCAACGGGTACAGAGAATTCACTCATCAGAGGAATACAAGTAAAAACTACAATTAGTTATCACTTCATACCTGTTAGAATGGCTATTATCAGAAAGACAACAAATAATAAGCATTGGCCAGGATGCAGAGATAAGGGAACACTTATGCACTGTTTGTAGGAAACTAAATTGGCGCAGCCACTATGGAAAGCAATGTGGAGGTTCCTCAAAAGATTAAAAATAGAACTACTATATGATCCAGCAATTCCACTTTTGGGCATATATCCGAAAGAAATGAAAACATTAACTTGAAGAGACATCCACACTCCCATGTTCACTGAAGCTTTATAGTAGCTAAGGCATGGAAACAACCCAAGTTTTTTTTCAATGGGAAAAACATTTAATAGTTAGTTTATTAATTTCCAAAAGACATTATTGATACAGAAACTATTATTGCCTTCAATTATATGGACTGATTCTAAGATCAATATATAAGCTAATTCTAAAATTTCACATGGAAGAGAAAATATGAAAGAAGAGTGCAGAGAAACTTGGGGTCAGAGGACTAAGACAAAATAGTAATAATATTTTTCCATTAAACTGAGCAGTGTTTAACACTCATTGTACTGCTATTCTTTACACCTTACATATATTTTATAAATATTGTGCTGTAGCTGTCTTATTTTTTAAAAAGTACAAAGAAAGAAGATCATGCCTACCAAAAATCAAAATATATTATCAAGATATAGTAATTAAAAGTGTATTAGTGGCACAGAAGCAAAGATCAATGGAACTAAATAGAGTACTAAAACCAACCTATACATATAAACTATTAATTAGTAATCTGACATGCAACTTACTAGGAAAATTATTCAAATGAATACCCAACTGAACAAGATTTTTCCCTTACACTATTCACAAAAATAAATTCCAGATGAATTAAAGACCTAAATGTTATAAGAATATATAAGAAAATGTAAAAGTACTATGTTTTTATCTTCAGGACAGGAAAGACATCCATTAAAAAGTTAGTTTTTTAAAAAAAATAACTTAGCAAAAAAAAAAAATTCAAATAAAAAAGCCATAAAAGCAAAGACAGGAAAATTTGAGCTCAAAATTAAAAACTGACAATGTGAGAGGACTTACAGATTGGAAGAAAATGTACAATTTTCATAAATAAAGAATGAGTATCTAGAACCCAAAGAACTCCTATAAATAAATAAAAAGCATTTACTACATTGTATATAACAGAAAAAAAAAAAAAAAGAACGCTTAAACAAAACAGAAGTTAAATTTCTGTCTTATGCGAAAGAAGTTGAGGGCTGGTGCAGCAGCTCCACCAAATGCTCAGAGACCCAGATTTTCTGGCTCATTGAGCTAATGGTTCTCTAGGACGGCTGGTAGAGCTCCAGTTATTACTTCTGTGTTCCAATATACAGATTGGGTGAAGGGATGAGGGGGTGCCTTCTCTCTTGAAGGAGACTTCAGAAAGTTACATTGAGCCCTTCTGCTTATGTATTGTTAGCTAAAACTCACATAGTTAAACTTAGCTCCAAGGAAGCCCAGAAATGTAATCTTCTGGATGCTGGCAGCAATGGACCTATGTAAAAGCTGGGGTTCCTATTACTAAAGATAAAAGAAGAATGGGTCATAGGAGGTAACCAGCAGCCTTTGTTATGCAATCCATTTAGAAAAAAGAAATACAAATGGTCAAAAATTGAGGAAATGTGCTCAACCCCAGGGATATTAAAATTAAAACAAGGAGAGTGCTATGGCTGATTTATGTTGATGTCTGAAACCAATGCAATACTGTAAAGCAATTATCATTCAGTTAAAAATAAATAAATTTTAAAAAAACAAGGAGAGGGGAGTTTTAGAAACTTTTGAGAGAGGCAAAAATTTGCAAGTTGGTGAATACATGAGGCTTTTTTTTAGCCTTTGTTAACAAAGAGACTATATTCCATATTCCTAGTGTGACTAAAAGTAATACAAATATTAAAAAACATAAACATATTACAGATTTAATTATATTACACATACTATAATATTAGAATAGACACCTTGGGGACCAATTTGGCATTATCTGTTAACATTTTGATTATATGGTTATATGACCTGGTAATTCCATCTTTCAGAATCTATACAATATAAACATTCATACATTTGCATAAGTACAAGGATGTTCACTGCAGTAATGCTTAAGAGAGGAAAAACTGGAAACAACCCAAGGGTTCATCATTAGGGGAATAGCCCTACTTAATTTTCTTCATAGCACTATTACCACTACATGAAATTACATTATTTATTTATCTACTTATTTGTCATCCAGGAAATTAGCTCATCTAGGGGCTTCCCTAGTGGCTCAGAAGGTAAAGAATCTGCCTGCAATGAGGGAGAGCCAGGTTTGATCTTTGGGTTCTGAAGATATCCTGGAGACAGGAATGGCAACCCACTCCAGTATTCTTGCCTGGAGAATTCCATGGACAGAGGAGCCTGGCAGACCACAATCCATTGGGTCACAAAGAGTCAGACACGACTGAAGTGACTTAGCATATATGCATGTAACTGCTTTTATGTGTGGATTCCAATAATGCTGCCAACAGTGAATGAAACCCCACTCATGAGCAGGGCCTGCCATAGCAAAGAGGTCCCAACTAGAATGTCAGAATGCCAAGACTGCTAAGACATACCATGCTGAGAGAAGATGAAATGCTGATATATGAGCCACAGTGCTTGAGTGGGGGCTTGGCAATGGTAGAAACGTTGTAACCATCATTACATCAGTCCTCACAGCAGGAATATGCTAGGGCTCCATCCTTGTTTTTCAGTCACTCAGTTGTGTCTGACTCTTTGCAACCCCATGGACTGCAGCACGCCAGGCTTCCCTGTCCTTCAGTGTTTCCCGGAGCCTGCTCCAACTCATGTCTGTCAAGTCGGTGATGCATTCCAACCGTCTCATCTTCTGTTGTCCGCTTCTCCTCCTGCCTTCAATCTTTCCTACCATCAGGGTCTTCTAACGAGGCAGTTCTTCACATCAAGTGGCCAAAGTATTGGCGCTTCAGCATCAGTCCTTTCAATGAATATTCAGGATCGATTTCCTTTAGGACTGACTGGTTTGATCTCCTTGCAGTCTAAGGGACTCTCAAGAGTCTTCTCCAACACCACAGTTCAAAAGCATCAATTCTTCAGTGCTTAGCCTTCTTTATGGTCCAACTCTCACATTCATACATGACTACTGGAAAAACCATAGCTTTGACTAGGCAGACCTCTGTTGGCAAAGTAATGTCTCTGCTTTTTAATATGCTGTCTAGGTTTGTCATAGCTTTTCTTCCAAGGAGCAAGCGTCTTTTAATTTCATGGCTGCAGTCGCCATCTGCAGTGATTTTGGAGCCCAAGAAAATAAAGGGCTCCATCCTTAAGGCTGTGAAATAGGGAATATGTCTGTGATCATGAAATGGAAGGGCTCAGTGCCTTTGCTGTGATTTCTAAGTTCATAATGACAAACCCATTCACAGATTCTAATCTCTGCTTTTTATTTCTAAACTCACAGACAAGCAATTTTCAAACTGCTTAAAAAAAAACAAAACAAAACCAGGGGACTTGGTTCAAAAGAAAGCTTAAAGATGGATCAACAAACAGAAGGGAGAGAAATAGCCTCAGTGCTCAATCTTGGGAGTTGGGAGGAACACTCAGACTACCCAGGGCTCTGGGAAGAAGAATTTGAAAGGGAAGTGAATGCTGGGGAAAATGAACTTAAGCAAAGACCTGACAGAAGGAGCTTTGTAGACATTATGGGAGAGCAAACGTCCTGAGGGAGGGATGTACCTGCTTTGTTGAAGGAAGTACAAGGTACACTGGTGACTGGGACAAAGTAAGCACAGGGAAGAGTAGTAGGAGATGAGATCAGAGAAGTAAAAGGGGGTTTAGATTATGCACGGCCTTGTAGGTAAGTGTCAAACCTCTGATCAGAGAACTTACTTAAAAAAAATTTTTTTTTATTATTGAAGGATAATTGCTTTAAAGAACTGTTGTTTTCTGTTAAACCTCAACATGAATCAGCTGTATGTAAAGATATAGCCCCTCCCTTATGAACCTTCTGCCCATCCCATCCCTCTAGATTGATACAGAGCCCCTGTTTGAATTTCCTGAACCATACAGCAAATTCCATTGGCTATCTATTTTACATATGGTAATGTAAGTTTACATGTTACTCTTTCCATACATTTCGTCCTCTCCTCCCCTCTTCCCATGTCCGTAAGTCTATTCCCTATATGTTTCTCCACTGCTGCTGTACATAAACTCTTCAGTACCATTTCTCTGCTGCTGCTGCTGCTAAGTTGCTTCAGTCGTGTCTGACTCTGTGTGACCCCATAGACGGCAGCCCACCAGGCTCCTCCGTCCCTAGGATTCTCCAGGCAAGAACACTGGAGTGGGTTGCCATTTCCTTCTACAACGCATGAAAGTGAAAATTGAAAGTGAAGTCGCTCAGTTGTGTCCAACTCTTAAGTGACCCCATGGACTGCAGCCTGTCAGGCTCCTCTGTTCATGGGATTTTCCAGGCAAGAGTACTGGAGTGGGGTGCCATTTCCTTCTCTGACCATTTCTCTAGAGTCTGTATATATGTGTTAGAATACAGTTTTTATCTTTCTCTTTTTGACTCACTTCACTCTGTATAAAAGGTTCTAGGTTCATCCACCTCATCAGAACTGACTCAAATGTGTTCCTTTTTATGGCTGAGTAATATTCCATCGTATATATGTACCACAACTTCTTTATCCATTCATCTGTTGATAGTAATCCAGGTTGCTTCCAGGTTCTAGCTATGGTAAATACTGCTGCAATGAACAATGGGATACACGTGTCTTTTTCAATTTTGATTTCTTCAGGGTATATGCCTAGGAGAGGGATTGCTGGGTCATATAGTGGTTTGCTTCCTAGTTTTTTAAAGGAATCTCCATACCATCTTCCATAGTGGCTGTATCAATTTACATTCCCACCAACAGTGCAAGAGCATTCCCTTTCCTCCACACCCTCTCCAGAATTTATTGTTTGCAGACTTTTTGATGATGGCCATTCTGACTGGTATGAGGTATTATCTCATTGTAGTTTTGATTTGCATTTCTCTAATAATGAGTGATGTTGAACATCTTCTCATGTATTTGTTAGCCATCTGTATGTCTTCTTTGGAGAAATGTTTTTTAGGTCTTTTCCCCACTTTTTGATTGGGTTGTTTGTTTTTCTGGCATTGAGTTGTATGAGCTGCTTGTATATTTTGGAAATTCATCCTTTGTCAGTTGTTTCATTTGCTATTATTTTCTCCCATTCTGAGGGTTGTCTTTTCACCTTGCTTATACTTTCCTTTGCTGTGCAAAAGCTTTAAAGTTTAATCAGGTTCCACTTGCTTACTTTTATTTCCATTACTCTAGCAGGTGGGTCATAGAGGATCTTGTTTTGATTTGTGTCATCTCATGTTCTGCCTATGTTCTCCTCTAAGAGTTTTATAGTCTCTGGTCTTACATTTAGGTCTTTAATCTATTTTGAGTTTATCTTTGTGTATGGCTTTAGGAAGAGTTCTAACTTCATTCTTTTATACATAGCTGTCCAGTTGTCCCAGCACTATTTATTGAAGAGGCTGTCTTTGCCCCATTGAATATTCTTCCCTTCTTTCTCAAAAATAAGGTACCCATAGGTGCATGGGTTTATTTCTGGGCTTTCTATATTTTTCCATTGGTCTGTATTTTTGTTTTTGTGCCAATACCATACTGTCTTGATGACTGTAGCTTTGTAGTATAACCTGAAGTCAGGAAGGTTGATCATTCTTCTTTCTCAAGACTGTTTTGGCTATTCGGGGGCTTTTGTATTTCCATATGAATTGTGAAATTTTTTGTTCTAGTTCTGTGAAAAATGCCATTGGTAATGTGATAGGGATTGCATCGAATCTATAGATTGTGTTTGGCAGTATAGTCATTTTCATAATATTGATTCTTCCTACCCAGGAACATGGACTATCTCTCCATCTGTTTATGTCATCTTTGATTTCTTTCATCAGTGTCTTATAATTTTTTGTGTACAGTTCTTCTGTCCTCTTAGGTAAGTTATTCCTAGATATTTAATTCTTTTTGTTGTAACAGTGAATGGGATTGTTTCCTTAATTTCTCCTTCTGATTTTTCATTGTTAGTATGAAATGCAAGTGATGTCTGTGTATTGATTTTGTATCCTGCAACTTTGCTCAATTCACTGTTTAGGTCTAGTAATTTTCTGATATGATATTTAGGGTTTTCTATGTACAGTATCATGTCATGTGCAAACAGTGAGCACTTTACTACTTCTTTTCTGATCTGGATTCCTTTTAATTCTTTATCTTCTCTGATTGCTGTAGATAGGACTTCCAGAACTATGTTGAATAATGGTGAAAGTGGACACCCTTGTCTTCTTCCTGATCTTAGGGGGAATGCTTTCAGTTTTTCACCATTGAGAATAATGTTTGCTGTAGGCTTATCATATATGGCTTTTATTATGTTGAGGTAGGTTTCTTGTATGCCCATATTTTGAAGAGTTTTAATCATAAATGGGTGCTAAATTTTGTCAAAGGCTTTTTCTGAATCTATTGAGATGATCATATGGTTTTTATCTTTCAATTGTTATCATCAATTGTTAATATGGTGTATCACATTGATTGATTTGCATACATTGAAGAATCCTTGCATTTCTGGAATAAACCCAACTTGATCATGGTGTATGAGTTTTTTGATGTATTGCTGAATTCTGTTTGCTAAAATTTTGTTGAGGGTTTTTGCATCTATGTTCATCAGTGATATTGGCCTGTAGTTTTCTCTTTTTGTGTTGTCTTTGTCTGGTTCTGGTATCAGGGTGATGGTGGTCTCAAAGAATGAGTTTGGAAGTGTTCCTTCCTCTGCAATTTTTTCAAAGAGTTTTAGAAGGATAGGCATTAGCTCTTCTCTAAATATTTGACAAAATTCTCCTGTGAAGCCATCTGGTCCTGGGCTTTTGTTTTTCTGGGAGATTTTTGATCACAGCTTCAATTTTAGTGCTTGTAACTGGGTTGTTCATAATTTCTATTTCTTCCTGGTTCAGTCTTGGAAGATTGAACTTTTCTAAGAATCTGTCCATTTCTTCCAGGTTATCCATTTATTTTATCCATATAGTTGTTCATAATAGTCTCTGATAATCCTTTGTATTTCTGTATTGTCTGTTGTAACCTCTCCTTTTTAATTTCTAATTTTGTTAATTTGAATCTTCTCCCTTTTTTTCTTGATGATTCTGGCAAAGGGCTTGTCAATTTTGTTTATCTTCTCAAAGAACCAGGTTTTAGTTTTACTAATCTTTACTGTTGTTTCTTTCATTTCTTTTTCATTTATTTCTGCTCAGATCTTTATAATTCCTTTCCTTCTACTAATTTTGGATTTTTTTTTGTTCTTCTTTCTCCAGTTGTTTTAGGTGTAAAGTTAGGTTGTATATTCAATGTTTTTCTTGTTTATTGAGGTAGGACTGCATTGCTGTAAACTTACCTCTTAGAACTGCCTTTGCTGCATTCCATAGGTTTTGAGCTGTCATGTTTTCATTGTTATTTGTTTCTAGAAAGTTTTTGATTTCCCCTTTGATTTCTTCAGTAACCTGCTGGTTATTTAAAAATGTGTTGTTCAATCTCCATGTGTTTTTGTTTCTTACAGTTTTTTCTTGTAATTAATATCTAGTCTCATAGTGTTGTGGTCAGAGAATATGCTTGATACAATTTAAATTTTCTTAAATTTTCTGAGGTTTGATTTGTGACTGAAGATGTGGTCTATCCTGGAGAATGTTCCATGTGCACTTGAGAAGGTGTATTCTGCATTTGGATGGAATGTCTTGAAGATATCAATGAGACCCACCTCATCTAATGTATCATTTAAGATGTGTCTCCTTATTAAATTTGTTTTGATGATCTGTCCACTGGCATGAGTGGGGTGTTAAAGTCTCCTACTATTATTGTGTTACTGTCCATTTCTCCTTTTATGTCCATTAGTGTTTGTCTTATGTATTGAGGTGCTCCTGTGTTGGGTGCATAGATATTTACAATTGTTATGTCTTCCTCTTGGGTTCTTGATCATTATGTAGTGTCCTTAACTCTTGTAATATTCTTTATTTTATGATCTATTTTGTCTGATATAAGGATTGCTACTTCAGCTTTCATTTGCTTCCCATTTGCATGGAATATATTTTTCCATCCTCTCACTTTCAGTCTATATTTGTCTTTAGGTCTGATGTGGGTTTCTTGTAGATAGCTCATATAGATGGGTCTTGTTTTTGTATCCATTCAGCCAGTCTGTGTCTTTTGGTTGGAGCACTTAATCCATTTATATTTAGAGTAATTATTGATATATATATTCTTATTGCCATTTTATAATTGTTTGGGGTTGATTTTGTAGATCTTTTCTCTTCTCTTGTATTTCTTGACTATATACACCCCTTTAACATTTGTTATAAAGCTGGCTTGGTGGTACTGAATTCTCTTAACTTTCGCTTGTCTGAAAAGCTTTTGATTTCTCCATCAATTTTGAATGAGATCCTTGCTGGGTACAGTAATCCTGGTTGTAGGTTTTTCCCCTTCAGTACTTTAAATATATCCTGCCATTCCCTTCTGGCCTGCAGAGTTTCTGCTGAAAGATCAGCTGTTAAGTGTACGTTAAGTACGTACGTTACTCATTGCTTCTTCCTTGCTGCTTTTAATATTCTTTCTTTGTGTTTAGTCTTTATTAGTTTGATTAATATGTGTCTTGGTGTGTTTCTCCTTGGGTTTATCCTGTATGGGCCTCTTTGTGTCTCTTGGACTTGACTGACTCCTTTGCCATGTTGGGGAAATTTTCAACTATAATCTTTTCAAAAATTTTCTCATACCCTTTCTTTTTCTCTTCTTTTTCTGGGACCTCTATAATTCAAATGTAGGTACATTTGATATTGTCCCAGAGGTCTCTGAGACTATCCTCATTTCTTTTCATTCTAATTTATTCTGCTCTTCAGAAGTTATTTTCACCATTTTATCTTTCAACTCACTGATTTGTTCTTCTGCTTCAGATATTTTGCTATTGATTCCTTCTAGAGTATTTTTATTTTCAGTAATTGTGTTGCATGTCTCTGTATGTTTATTCTTTAATTCTTCTAGGTCTTTGTTAACTGATTCTTGCATTTTCTCCATTTTGTTTTCAAGGTTTTTGATCACCTTTACCATCATTATTCTGAGTTCTTTTTCAGGTAGTTTGCCTATTTCTTCTTCATTTATTTGGACTTCTGTGTTTCTGGTTTGTTCCTTCATTTCTGTAATATTTTTCTGTCTTTTCATTTTTTTTTTTTTAACTTATTGGGTTTGAGGTCTCCTTTTCCCAGGCTTCAAGGTTGAAGCCCTTCTTCCTTTTGGTTTCTGCTCTCCTAAGGATTTAGTGCCCTGGTGTCTCAGACAATAAAGTGTCTATCTACAATGCAGGAGACCTGGGTTCAATCCCTGTGTTGGGAAGATTCCCTGGAGAAGGAAATGGCAAACCACTCCAGCATTCTTGCCTAGAAAATCCCATGGATGTAGAAACCTGGTGTCTATGGGGTTGCAAAGAGTTGGACATGACTGAGCAACTTCACTTTCACTTTTCAAGGTTGGTCCAGTGGTTTGTGTAAGCTTTATATAGGATGAGATTTGTGCTGAGTTTTTGTTTGTTTGTTTGTTTTCCTCTGATGGGCAAGGCTGAGTGAGGTGCTAATCCTGTCTGCTGATGATTTGGTTTGTATTTTTGTTTTGTTTGTTGTTTAGATGAGGCGTCCTGCACCAGTGATAACTGGTAGTTAGGTGATGCCGGGTCTTATATTCAAGTGGTTTCCTTTGTGTGAGTTATCACTATTTGATACTCCATAGGGTTAGTTCTATCGTAATCTAGGGCCCTGGAGCCAGTGCTCCCACTCCAAAGGCTCAGGCTTTGATCTCCTGCCTGTGTTCTTCTGTCTTTCAGTAGGTGGCTCAGCAGTGAAGAATCCACTTGGTAGGGTTGTTGCACAGGTCTCATACTTTCATCCAGGAAAGCACCTGTAACAGTGCCTGGCAAGTAGTAAGTATGCAAAAAACTTTAGCCTTTACTAATATGTTAACATTCAGTCGACCTCAGACACCATAAGGGTCATGAAGCGGAATGCCCCCACCTCAGGCCGCATGGAAGCCAGGTCCGAGAACTTACTTTTAACGGGGTCCCTCTAGCTACCAGGAGAGCAAGGGTAGAAGGAGGGGAAGAGGCTATGGCAATAATCCAGATAAGATACAATGGTGGTCTGGACAAGGTAGAAGCAGTAGAGATATTGGGATGTGACCAATTCTAGATGCATTCTCTTGGCAGAGTCAAAAGAGTTTGCTGATAGACTGAATGTGGGGTGAAAGAGAAGAGAGTCAGCGATGATGCCAATATTTTTGGCCTGGGCTACTGGAAGAATGGAGCTGCTATTTACTGAGATAGGACAGGCTGTGGGAAGAGTGGGTTTTATAGGGGAAGATCAGGAGTTTGGTTTTGAGATACCTGTCAGCCAGCCAAATGGAGAAGTCAAGTAGGCACTTAGATAACAGAATGTGAGGTTCAGAGGAGAGGTGTAACTTGGAGAAAAAAACTGGTAGTCTTTGGTGGTAGTAGTTGGTATGTATTTAAGGTCACGAGACTGGGTAAAATGACAAGGAAATAGGGTTGATAAGGAAGATTGGAAGTTTCAGGAATAAGCAGCACTCCAATTCTCAGAGGTCAGGAAAATGATGAGGAATGAGCAAAAAGACTGAGAAAAAAATCACCAGTAAGGCAGGAAGAAATACAGAGAATGTAGTATTTTGGAAACTAAGTAATGAAAGTATTTCAAAGAAAGGAATAAACAACTATACAAAATGCTGTTGAAAGGTCAAGCAAGAAAAAGACTGCAAACTTACTCACTGGAGTCAGCAATGTTGAAGGTAAAGTCCTGACTTGGGAGAGAGGGCTCAAGAGAGGGTGGTGGAAAGGAACTTACTGTCTCTCGGTAAGTGAGACAACAGAGAGGAGCAGATGTGGAGAAGGATCAAGAGGAGGGTCAAGAGAGAGTTTGGGTTTGCATCACAAGGCACGATCTCTCTAGTGTTTGGTAAAGTGCCAGGCACATAGTGATAACTCAATAAATATTTGTTGACTAAAGAGAATGAAATCACTAACCACTGATTCAGGAAATAGTTTCAGAAGTTCAAAGTTGGTACAATAAAATGTGAAATTCTTGGTCCAATTAAAAAAAACTGCTTTCATTCTCCTTCAATGCCTGAAAACTCCTTCATATTGAAAACTATGACTCACATACCTAGAACAGCTATCCTTAAATTTGAGAGGAACAGTAACAGAATTTGACAAGTACATGCTCAATAAGAAAAAAATACTTTCAATTCTGGATGAGTACAACCTATCCATATATCTTTTGCACCTGGGGTCCTGTGACTGGCTGAGTCCTAGTCCTCCTCTAGTTACGTCATGACTCACTAGGCACTATTAATAGAATGGAAGACTCTTGGTAGTTGCTGAAGGATCATATATCTGACAAGGGTCTGGTAACCAGAATATATAAAGAACTCAACTACACAAGAACAAAAGGACAGACAACACAATTAAAAAACAGGCTAAGAACTTGAATAGACATCTCTCCAATAAAATGGCCAAAAAACACATTAAAAGATGCACAGCATTAAGGTAATGCAAATCAAATCATAGTGAGATATCACTTCACACCCACTAGGATGGCTATAATAAAAACCAAAACCAACCCAGAAAATAACAAGTGTTGATGAGGACATGGAGAAACTGGAACTTTCAAACACTGATAGTGGAAATGTAAAATGGTGCAGTTGCTATGGAAAACAGTATGGTGGTTACTCAAATAGATAAATATAGAATTACCATATGGTCCAGCAATTCCACTCCAGGTATATACACAAAAGCACTAAAACAGATATTCAAATAAAAACTTGCAAACAAATGTTCTTGGTAGCACTATATACAGTAGCCAGAAGGTATAAACAACGGAAATGCCCATCAACTGATAAACGGATAAATAAAATGTGGTATATCCATTCAATGGAATTATTATTCAAAGAAAGGAATGGATATTATTCAAAGAAAGGAACACATGCTACAACATGAATGAACCTTATAAAACTTCATGCTAAATGAAAGAAGCCAGACACAGGAAGTCACATATTTTGTGATTCCATTTATATGAAATGTTCAGAATAAACAACTTCACAGAGAAAGAAAGCAAACTGGTGGTCACTAGGAAATAGGGGGAGAAAGGGATGGGGAGTGACTGCTTAATGGGTATAGGGTTTCCCTCTGGGATGATAAAAATATTCTGGAATTAGATAATGGTGATGGTTATTCAACACTGTAAATGTATTGAGATTCACTGAACTGTACACTTTAAAATGATTAAAATGGTTAATTTTATGTTACATGAATTTTAACTCAATAAAAACAATAAATCACACAGCTCACACTTGAGAGATTAAGGCCATACACCCAAGAACTGACTCAGTTCTCTTACCATGCCACCACTGCCTCCTTTACAAACCAAAGGTGCTCTGGACAACTTTGACAGTGAACTTTTTCCTCCATCTAGCACCATCAGGCATACTCTGTGTGTGTGTGTGTGTGTGTGTGTGTGTGTGCGCGCGCGCTCAATTGTGTCTGACTCTTTGCGACCCCATGGAATGTAGCCTACCAGGCTCTTCTGTCCATGGAATTTTCCAGGCAAGAAATACTGGAGTGAGTTGCCATTTCTTTCTCCAGGGGATCTTCCCAACCCAGGGATTGAACCCATGTTTTTTGTGTCTCCTGCACTGGCAGGCAGAGTCTTTACCACTTGCGCCACCTGGGGAACCAATAGGCATAGTACCTAACTATATTTGTGATAACAGAATTCCTACAATTGACTAAGCACATAAAAGTTTCTAAGCAAAATATTTTATCATAGACTCACAATGTAAACCTTCTTAAACCAAGGTCTGCTATTCATATCACAAAGTCATTTAGAAGTTAACCATTATTCACATAACTGATGAACCAATGACAGCTGTGAAGGACAATCCCTTATGAGATGATACTGTTTGCAAAAAGAGTACAGCCAATGGTGTTTATGCCTTCAACTAATAAATACCATTTTTCACTAACAATCCTTGGCATTTTCCAACCCCTGTGATTTCTATCCTGCTGGTAGATCAGAACTCTTAGAAATATGCTGTCTAAAACTGACCTTTAAACCTTCCTGTGTCAAATTACTGTTGCCAATGAGGCAGAAATGGATAAAAGACAGATTGGTAGTGAACATCTGCATGACAACCCACTCCAGAGAGTCACTCTTACCTAGTCTTCAGGCAGCAGCATTCAAACAGCCTTCTGGAAACCAAAGTTTGTTTGGTATTCTCTTATTCTGAGCTCAATGAGGGCCTAATCCTCCAACTTATATCCATACCTTTTAATCACCATCAATGATGAAGATTTCAAAGTATCAGAAATGTTACATGCATGCAACTGGAAAACCAAACTGCAAGATCAAGTTAATTAGGAAAAAAAAGTAGCTGCAAAGACTACTAGGAATGACACCTAGATGCATAATCCCTGACCAAGCCAAGTATTACATTTTCAACATGCTGACAATCTGGTCTTTGTTCATCAGTTCACTGAAAGGATGATGTCAGGGTCACTGGAGTGCTGCTGGCCTTTAGGATTGATGGCTTTCCAGATAAGAAACAGACTAAGGGCATAATCACCAACATCTGAGTCTCAAGAGTCCTGGCAAAATAACCTCCTCAGGGAAAAGCACAAAGTCTCCAAAACAAATGCAAACAAGACTCCTTGAAATGGGGTAGAGGGGTAATCAGGCACCTCTGAGATACCTCCCTGAAAAGTCAGGAGAAGCATTCGGGTAACAACACAGGCTAAGCGCCTCCCATAGAGACATATAAGATACTTCCCTCTCCCTTATCACTCCTCTATTGGGTAAACTTCTCAAAAGATTTTTCCAACATTCACAATTTCCATTTCCTTACTTTGTATTCACTTCAATCTGGTTTCTGCTTTTTTTTCAATTTAAAGCAGTTGTTACTGAGGTCAAAGACTCCATCTGGCTAAATTCAATATATCATTTTCGGTCTACATCTTTACTTGAGGACTCCTTTTTTAAAAATACTCTCTTCCCTTGCCTTTCATGACACATCTTAAACTGGAATTAAATTTGAAAGTGAGTTTCTAAGACAAAAATCAAATACAGTTTCAAATACTCTTGAATTCTATAAATGGCCTACTAAGTAAATCCTATTTTTTCTATGTATAACTTTATGCAGTAATGAACAGAATATATGTATACATGCAAAACAAACAGTAAGTATACCTGCTGTTTAGAACACTTTCTTTCATCTAACTAGAAACAACTTCAAGTGTATTGGGTTAAGTTTGCACACCTTAACTGCAAGCAAGTTACCATCCACTGTACCTCTCTTGCCATTTCTCATCACTTTCCTGGGGCTACCCTCCTGGACCCAACTTTGAAATGCTAGGGCTGAGCCCTCCTCTCAGTCTCTAACGGATGGTTCTCAACTTCCACTGCTCAGTGGAAACACCTGAGGACTTTAAAGATCCCAGGCTGCAATTCCGATAAAATAAACAGAAACAGGGGCTTCCCTAGAGGCCCAGATGTAAAGAATCTGCCTGCAATGCAGGAGACTCAGGTTTGATCCCTGAGTTGGGAAGATCCCCTGGAGAATAAAATGGCAACCCATTCCAGTATGCTTTGCCTGGAAAATCCCAAGGATAGAGGAGCCTGGCGGGCTACAGTCTGAGGGTTGCAGAGTTGGACATGACCTAGCAACTAAACAACAACAACCAGAAAAAGAAATTTCTTAGGTAGGTTCCAGCAACAGTATTTTTTAACCATTCAGTGTTTCCATGTGCCACGAAAATGAGAATCACTATTCCATACTCTCTCCCCACAGCAGGGATTCCACACTCAAATGCCTATAGGGTCAGAGAAGAAAAAAAAAACAAAGCAGGCCAGGAATAAGTCTTAGGTAGTGGTAGGCTCTTTGGTGGACTAGAAAGCAGCTGGGATCAGCTGTGCTCAATTGTTCCTATATGCAAAAGCCAGCTCAGTAGAGCTACATCTTCATACTTTTAAAGAAAAGCCCAAAATCTAGATTTTCATGGGAAATTTTCACATTTTAAATTACTGGCAACTAACTCAAAATTAAACAACAAACACTACCACTGTATGTGAAAAACAACACACATCTGGAAAGCAGATTCAGCTGTGGGCTGAGGGTGTACAACCTCTCTGCTGGTTAATTTCATCTATGCCCTTCAATTTACACCTAAATATGTGTATCCCCTGTTCATCACACTCTTCTGGGCTCTGGATTTGAATTAGCAAATGCTCATCCGACATCTCCGCTTCTCACCAGTCCCAAAGTGAACTGTAATTTAAACTGCCTCAAACATTTGACCTTCCAGTGTTCTCTAGTTCAGGTACCAGCACCATTCACCTGGCTGGGCAAGCAAGAAACCTGGGCTTCATCCTATGCATGTATTTCTCTTTCTCAGTGCTTGTACCATACCACTCATCAAATCCAATCAATTACACCTCCTAAATATATCCCTTACATCTATCCACTTCCCTTTATCTCCTCTGTTATCAGCTTGGTCTCAGCTACCAGGTTTTCTCTACCTTTCCACAGTGTAGTTTTCCTCTGTATCCATGGATGCAAACCTGCAGATATGGAGGCCTGACTGTACTACACCATGTTATATAGGACTTGAGCATCCATGGATTTTGGTACCCAAGAGGGTCCCAGAACCAATCCCCAGTGGATCCTAAAGGCTGACAGTATTAGCCAGCTCAAGGTGCCACAATAAAATACCACAGACTGGATAGCTTAAACAATAGAAATTTGTTTTCTCACAGTTCTGGAGGATAGACCTCCCATATCAATGTCTGGCAAGGCTGGTTTCTGGTAAGGACTCTGCCTGGCATGTAAATGGCTACATTCTCACTGTGTGCTCACATGGCCTTCCCTTCCTCCTCTTCTTGTATGTAAGGCCATCAATTTTATTGGATTAGGGCCCCACCCTTATGACCTCATTTAACCTTAATTACCTCCTAAATACTACTTTCAAATATAGTCACATTAGGGTGTAGGGCTTCAAAAAGCAATTTTAGGGGGATGTAATTCACTCAACAGCACACTGTAATCTTAGAATCATTTTTCTCCCAACATTCACTCATTCTCTTCAATTTGATAAGAAGAATCTTTCACAACCACAAATATTTACAAATGTTTGTGTGTATACATGCTTGACCCAACAATTCCACTTGTAGGAATTTATCCTACAAATATATTCACACACATATGAACTAGCATATGCATAATACTATTTCTTATAGTAAATTACTGGAAACAATTTAAATGTCCCTCAATAGGGGAATGGTTAAATAATCTGTGGTGTATCTATACCATGGAATACTAGTCATTGAAAAGAATAAGAACGCTATGTACTAGAATGGAAAGATTTCTAGGACATTAAGAGAACAAAACAAGAAACAGAACAGTGTATACGAGTATGCTGTTTGTGTAAACAACAGAAAGAATATGCGTTTGCTTGAATGTTAATGACATTTCTAGAATGACAATTCTAGAAAATGTCTAGAATGATACATAAAACTACTAACCATGATGACGCCTTTGGAAGGTATGGGAAAACTGGCAGCTGGGGAAGGGAGTAGGACCCGCTACAGACATTCTGCAGACTGTCCCCCTAAGCTTCACCTTGTAACTTCTATTTTTTCTTGAGTTTACCTCACCTTAAAGGTTATTTCCCAAGGAAACTTTCCCCAGTTTCCAAACTAGGTCAGTACCCCTTTTTTAGGTACTCACAGTACCTATACTTCTTCCTGAACCTATCACGACTATAATGGGGAATTGTATAATTATACATTTCTGTCACTCTCTTTAGACTACATGGTCCAAGAGTGCAGAGACAACATCCATGGCTTTTACTGCTGTATTTCCAGACCTAAAATAATGTCTGCCTGGCAAAGGAGGCCCTCTCCCACATGTTTGCTGAACAAATGAATGACTGCTCTTACCTTCAAACCTAGCAGAGTAAACCGACACAGAAGCAAATGAAGACAATGCGTTTGTCATTAGTGTTAAGACAGCAGTCCATTTAGAACAGTGATTCTCAAGTGGGGGTGATTTTGACCCTCCCAGGGGACATCTGGAAGTGTCTGGAAACATTTTTGAGTGTTACAACTGTGTGGGTTGTGTGACTGTTTGACTGTCACAACTGTGTGTGTGTGTGTGTGTGGAGGGGGACTCCTGGTAACTATTAACTAGAGGTCAGGAATGCTGCTAAACAACCTATAATGCACAGGATAGCCTCCACAAAAAGAATTATCTGGTCCAAAATGTCAACCACATCTCTAATTTAGAGGAAGGTCATAACCAAAATGGTGATCAGCTCTATTCCAGGTGGTGGTGTTTTTTTGCAGGGGGTGGTGGGGTGGGGTTAGGATGTCAAGAAAAGCTTCAGAGAGGAAGTAAAGCTTTAAATTGCCTGTTGAAGGGTGGCAGGGACCATATCACAGTAAATTGTTTGCCAAAGGTAATGTGAGGTGTTTAAAGGCAAAGTTATGGTTTAAACAGGTACCACCCCCAAGTACCCCATACCCCGATATTACTCATCTTTATTCCCTTCTTGTTGAAACCAAACTTTCATTCTCTTAGGGTAGTGGTTTCAGCTAAAAATATTAAGGCCAAATTAATTCAGACTAAGATAAAGTCAGATAGGCCTTTCACTCTTCAAAATGTCAGCTGCATTTTAAAATATGCAAATACTTACAAATACAAAAAAACCTTTAACTCCTTAATGTTCAGATTACTTGTAATAAAGCTATTTTTGAACTCAATAGCCAGGTTGGTTCTGGTAAAGATTTCTCCAAGTTTTTTTTTAAAAAGGGCTTCTCCATTTTTAAATTTTTGTTTTAACTTTCTTCCCTCTGTCCTCAGTTTCTGAGCTCCCATGATCCAAGTTTTTCCACAAGCATCTCATGCTATTAAGTTCTTGTGCCAGAGACGATAGGATGCAATAAATGCAAATAAATTGTACATATAAATTAGGAGTAATCTGTAGATTTTTTCAAAAGGCTTTCACTAAAAGTTATAGATACTCCTGGAAGAAATTGAGTTCAGATAATTTAAAATAGAAAGAAAAAAAGAAAACAGTGTTTTACTGTAACACAAGCCTGCTGCCTACTGAGCTGGAAGCACACACTCTGCTCTAGTATGGCCATTCTCAGGGTCTCGGAGTGGGTGTTCTCTCCAGAAACTGAGGCTTGAGACTAACCAAGAACAAAGAAAAACGCCTGGCACAGAAGGTTTGGGCGAAGTTTTGTACACAAATGATTTGAGGAGGAACACTTCCTCAGATTTTGGAAGGCATACAAATCACTCTTTTTCTTGCTTACATGTAAAAAAACTTTTATTTCGTGTTTCCAGATCATTTCCTAATAAGAAAATACCTTATAATTTACAGACAGCAATTTATTCTCCCTTACATTTGCTGACCACTAAAACTGGATACAGTTTCCTTAAGCTTTACCAGAGTCAGAGGATTGGGAATGATGTGAGCATAGCTGAGTGCAGATGCAACATCAACTCCAACGTCGGCCAGCTGGTTTCCATCGAGAGGTCCCCCAGGAGAAAGCCCCTCCGAGGCGGCGGCCGGGGTCGGCGCGGAGTAAGACCCACCGGGGCGGACCAGTGGCAGCCACGGGGCAGGGCCGGGGTCTGCCTGGGCCCTGTTTACCTTTGTTTCAGGTACTCCCGCTCCCAGCCGGGCCCGGGATCCCGCCCGAGGCCCCGAGCTGGTGACACATCCTTCTTTGGCCAAGTCGGGCCGAGGTTGGGCAGGGGGCGGGGAAGGAAAATAAAGCCTCAGCGCCTAACGACGTGACTCTCAGTTCTTCCAAAACGTTGGCATTTGTTTCTCTGCCAAGCTTTCCTATTAACAAGTTCCCGAGGGCTGTACGGACGAACTGGCCCCGGAGCCCCGAAAGTGGGAGGGACCAGGCCGTCCCCCGCCCTCTCGTCCGTGGGCGCCCTGGGGCAGGCCGTTTTCACACCTCCCGGGCTGACAAGGCCCGGGACCAAACTGGGCATGAGGCGGCGCCCGTACCGCCTCGAACCCCGACTTCCGCGGCCGGCCCTGCCCAGCTGACCCCTCGGGCCGGTCCGGTCCCCGCCCCCAGGCCCCGGCCCCGCCCGCCCGGGCCTCCGCGCACCGCCCCCCGGCCTCGCCACAACCCGCGGGCCGGACCCGGGGCGCGAGAGCGCCGGGCCGCGCGGCGGGCGGCCACACGCCTACCTCAGCGCCCGCGGTTCCTCCTCCTGCTCCTGCCTCGGATCACGGACAGCGCTAGCCGCCAGGCCTCCCGGCGGTGCGGGATATGAGACTGCGAGTGCGGCGCGTGAGGAGCTGAGGCCCGAGCGCGCCCCGCCCAGCCGCCAGTCCACCCCCACCTACCCCTCGGCCCCACCCTCTGCTGTGGGCTCGGCGCCCCGCCCCGCCTGCCAGGCTCCGCCCCTCCCAGTGGGCCCCGCCCACCCTGCCGGCCCGAGAGTGACAGGGGGCGGTCAGGGGCGCTTGGAGAGCGCGGCGGCCGCAGTGCCTGCAGTCCTGCGTCTGGCGGCCATCCGGGAACGCGATTCGTAGTGCTTACTACGATTTGCGGATGCGAATTTCACTCTAGGATATATTATTACAGTGACTGGTATTATAACCTTATCGTTGTTGTTGTTATTGTCATTAGTAGTTTTGCTCTCTTGTAGCCGACTGGATGGTACCATTTGAGGCTATTGGTGGCAGACAGGTAGCCCTCACCGCTGACCGGACACTCCTGGTCACTCTGATACAGCGTCTGCGCCGTATGTCGTTATGAAATAGTGAATAAGGTGTGGGAATTTTGAAACAGATATTTATTATTAGCAGTTATTGTTAAATATAACACAAATACAGAAAGTCGTATAAAACCAGTATACAACTTATGAATTATCCAGAGACATACGCCTTTATAACAACTCCTGAGATTTAGCACCATGTTAAATGGTCTGGCTTAAAACATAAATCTCACTGATAGTTGGGAGGAGTCAGCTCTAGAAGGTCCTCCCAAAATTACCTTCCTTGTAAATGACACAGGAATTCACAGGCCACTTGCCCACAGTCCTGTGCTAAGAGCACATATAGAAAACTTGAAAAAGTGAAATTCTTTATTAAAAAGATAAATCAATAAATATACAAACATGTAAATAACTTAATAAATTAGTCAATCAGGAGAGTGAACAGCGTGAATAAGGAGCACCTAGGGGTGGGAAGTATGTGGGTATGTGAAGACTTAAAAATAGCCAAGGATTAGGTGGCCTGCAAGGGTAGGTCCTGGACACCTAGCTGTCCTCGCTGTGTCACTAGCACCTAGCACAAAACCAAGGGTTTAATAGATGCTGTGTGTGTATTTATAGTTCAAGAAAGGAAAAAAGATAGGTATATATTCATATATACAGTTGACCCCTGAACAAGGCTGGGTGGGTAAGGGGCGTCTATCACCCACCCACCTCCCTTGCAGTGGAAAATCCTCTGTCATGCTATCTCTGACTCAAAAACAAAGAATTGATAGATGACTCACTAGAGGGCTGAAAAAGTTTGGATAGAATCAGGACTCAAATCTTAGTTCTTTTGACGCCACATATTGTAATCTCTAATCAAGCACAGATTTCCTGCTGCATTTAAAGATCTGAAACGTGAAAATACAAGTACTGTATTTATTGAGAAGTATCTGCATATAAGTGGGTCTACAATGTCCGAAACTTTGTTGTTTAAGGGTCAAATGTATAGTCACACCAAACATGCTTTGCCTATTGAATAATTTCATCCAGGGTCACATCTTCCAATAGTTAAAATGATGTGTTCCCTAAGATGCCTTCATGCCTTGGAGCTTTAAACTTTATGCTGCTTTCCAGTTTAAAAAAAAAAAAAAAAGCTCTTTCAAGTGGATTAGCCTATCTTACTTGAGATTTAGAGCAGTCTTGTGAGAAAGGCAGGGCAGGACAGAAGGACTTTGCAAAGGTCACAGTGTAATGCATACTTGTGAGGAAGGGAAGTACACAATGAACTGGACAACAATTTCAGTACTGCTGACTCTGCCAATCCCTGCTGGATTCCAGGTTTGTTTTGACAGTTTCATTATCTGAGTTTTTACATTAGGACTTTTTGGGCTCCTTTGCTATATGCAGTATGATTTGAATTTATAAAGCACGCAAGATCTAACTTGAAATTTGATTCAGCACGACAGAGTCAGCATATCCGTCGTAAGCACCTTGGCGAGTTAGGGTAGAGAGCTGCCAATTCACCACCATTTATTGAGCATCCAAACTCTGTGGTTGGTGATATGAATACGAAGAATAGAAAATGTGTAGACATAATCTTTGCTCTAAAGGGATTTATAGCCGAATTAGGGAGAACAAGTTGAAAATAAACAAGTGTTTAATTTGTTTGGATGGTAGGGGAACAGTCTTAAGCACAATTAATTCTATTAGGTGTAGGGAGAGAGTATGATAAGTCTTTTCAGAGAAGAGAATACCTGAATTTTTTTTTTAATTATGGAAAAGAAAATCAACTTTTGCAAAAGTGGGGCTTCCTCAGTGGCTCAGCAGTAAAGAATTCACCGGTAATGCAGGAGATTCAGGAGACTCGGGTTCAATCCCTGGGTTGGGAAGATCCCCTGGAAGAGGAAATGGAAACCCTCTCCAATATTCCTGTTTGGGAAATTTCATGGACAAGAAGCCTGGAGGGCTACAGTCCATAGGGCGCAGAGTTGGAAATGACTGAGCAACTGAACACAACACAACGACACTGCAAAAGCAGAGAGAATAATGTGATGAACTACTGTGCTCTCATTACTCAGCTTTAACAGTTACCATCCCATGACCCATGTGTTCCCTCTGTATCCTCACCTTCTCTTTCCCTCCCTGGATTATTCTGAAGCAAATCACAGTAGAATATTATTTCAATCATCAATATTTTACTATGTATCTCTAAAATATAAGTTCTGTTTTAAAAACAACAAAATCATTTATCTTTAAAAATTAATGATTTTGTTTTGGCTCAGGTGATAAAGAATTTCCCTGCAATGCAGAGACCCGGTTTCATCCTTGGGTCAGGAAATCTCCTAGAGAAGGGAATGGCTATCCATTCCAGTATTTTTCCCTGGAGAATTCCATGGACAGAGGAGCCTGGTGGGCTGCAGTCCATGGGGTCGCAAAGAGTCGGGATACAACTGAGTGAATAACACTTTCACTAACATCTAGTCAGTATTCAAATTTCCCCAATTTTCTCACAAGTGTTTATATAGTTTATATCTTCAAGTCAGGATTTAGATAAAGCCCTCACGTTGTATTTTTTAATGATTCTTTTTTATTTTTTAAGTTTATTTAGGAAGCATTACTATGAATAAAGCTAGTGGAAGTGATGGAATTCCAGCTGAGCTATTCCAAATCCTAAAAGATGATGCTGTGAAAGTGCTACACTCAATATGCCAGCAAATTTGGAAAATTTAGCAGTGGCCACAGGACAGGAAAAGGTCAGTTTCATTCCAATCCCAAAGAAAGGCAATGCCATTGAGTGCTCAAACTACCACACAGTTGTGCTCATTTCACATGCTAGCTCAAAGTCCTTCAAGCTAGGCTTCAACAGTACATGAACTGAGAACTTCCAGATGTACAAGCTGGATTTAGAAAAGACTGAAGAACCAGAGATCAAATTTCCAACATCTGTTGGATCATAGAAAAAGCAAGAGAATTCCAAAAAAACATCTACTTCTGTTTCATTGACTATGCTAAAGTCGTATGGATCACAGCAAACTGTAGAAAATTCTTTTTTTTTTCCATTTTTATTTTTTTTTTCCATTTATTTTTATTAGTTGGAGGCTAATTACTTTACATCATTACAGTAGTTTTTGTCATACATTGAAATGAATTAGCCATGGATTTACATGTATTCCCCATCCCGGTCCCCCCTCCCACCAGCAAACTGTAGAAAATTCTTAAAGAGATGGAAATACCAGACCACCTCACCTGCCTTCTGAGAAACCTGTGTGCAAATCAAGAAGCAACAGTTAAAACCAGACACAGAATAACTCACTAGTTCAAAATTGGGAAAGGAGTATGTCAAGACTGTATGTTGTCACCTTGCTTATTTAACTTCTATGCAGAGTACATCATTGTGAAATGCCAGGCTGGATGAAGCACAAGATGAAATCAAGATTTCTGGGAGAAATATCAATAACATCGGATATGCAGATGATACCACCCTAATGGCAGAAAGCAAATAAGAGCTAAAGAGCCTCTTGATGAAGGTGAAAGAGGAGAGTGAAAAAGCTGGCTTAAAACTCAGCATTCAAAAACAAAGATCACAGCATCCGGTCCCATCACTTTATGGCAAATAGATGGGGGGAAAATGGGAACAGTGACAGACTTTATATTTTCTTGGGCTCCAAAATCACTGCGGATGGTGACTGCAGCCATGAAATTAAAAGATGTCTGCTCCTTGTCATAGCTATGACAAACCTAGACAGTGTATTGAAAAGCAGAGACATTTTGCTGACAAAGGTCTGTAAAGTCAAAACTATGGTTTTTCCAGTAGTCATGTATGGATGTAAGAGTTGGACTACCTAACGAGACCACCTTACCTGCTTCCTGAGAAACCTCTATGCAAATCAAGAAGCAGTAGTTAGAACTGGACATGGAACAACTCACTGGTTCAAAACCGGGAAAGGAATATGTCAAAGCTGTATATTGTCACCAAAGAACTGATGTTAAGCACCAAAGAACTGATGCTTTTGAACTGTGGTGCTGGAGAAGACTCTTGAGAGTCCCTTGGACTGCAAGGAGATCAAACCAGTCAATCCTAAAAGAAATCAACCCTGAATATTCACTGGAAGGACTGATGCTGAAGCTCCAATACTTTGGCCACCTGATGTAAAGAGTAGACTCATTGAAAAAGACCCTGGTGCTGGGAAGGATTGAGGAGAGGAGGAGAAGGGATGAGAGGATGAGATGGTTGGATGGCATCATGGATTCAATGGACATGAGTTTGAGCAAACTCTGGGAGTTAGTGAAGGACAGGGAAGCCTGGCATGCTATAGTCCATGGGGTCGCAAAGAGTCTGACACAACTGAGTGACTGAATAACAATACAAATTTTTATTTTGACTGTGCCATGCAGCTTGCAGGATATCTTAGTTCCCTGATGAGGGATTGAACCTATACTTTTGGCAGTGAAAGTGTGGAGTCTTAACCACTGCACTGCCAGGGAATTCCCATCACATTGTATTTGGTGAAAATGCTTTAAACATTTTTCTTTCCGTGCACTTTATATGTTAAAGAAATTAATAGTTGGTCCTGGATTTTCCTACATTCTGCACTTTACTGATTATACCCTGAGGTATAATTAGGGTATTGTTATTGTGTTATTGTGTTCCTCTATCTCTATGTTTCCCATAAACAGGTAATAGATAAAGGCATTAAAACAGTTACTGTAATTGTATTCTAAATGTTCAAAAAGCTAAGCAGAGAAATGAGATAAATAAAAAGACCCAAATTGTACTTCTAAAGAAGATGACAATGTTTGAATAAAAATATATTGGATAGGTTAGTGGCAAATTGGACATTGCCAAAGAAAAGATTAGTGAACTTGAAGTCACACCAATAGGAATTTCCAAAATGAAACATACATAGGGGAAAAAAAGATTTTGAAAATGTAGAGAATCAGTGAGTTTTGGGACAATTTCAAGTGGCCTAACATATGTAAATGAAATCTCCAAAAGAGAGAGTTGGAGCCAAAAAGTATTTGGATAAATAATGGCCTAAAATATTCAACATTGATGAAAACTATATACTCACAGATCTAAGAATTTCAACAACCAAAACACACAAAAAAGTAAAGAAAGCTATATGAAGGCACATCAAAATCAGATTTCTCATTAATACAACATTATAAAGCAATTACACTTCAAATTAAAAAATAAAAGTGATAAATGAAAACTATCAGATTGCTCAAAATCTGTAATAAAGAGAAAAATCTTAAAAGTACGGAGAGGAGAGATATGTTACATATAGAGGAACAAAGAAAGGATGACAGCAGATCTCTTGTTGGGAACAATGCAAGCAAGAACATAGTGAAATAACATCTTTAAAATACTGAAAAAAACCTATCAATCTAGAATTCTATTCTCAAAAAAAGAAGCCTCAACAAATTAGAAAAAATAGAATTCTATTCTCATCTAAAAATTTCTCAAAAATGAAGATGAAAGAAAGACTTTTTCAGATGTACAAAAGGTAAAAAAATTCATCATAGCAGACCTGTACTGCAATAAATGCTAAAGGAAGTCTTCCATACATAAGGAAAAATGGCACTGAAAGAAATTACAGATCTATGGAAATGAAGGAAGAGTGAAAAATAGTAACTGTAAGTATAAATATATAAAATCTTAAAATTATTATTAAAATCACTTTAAAAGATGCTTTATTACTTAAACAAAAATACATTGTATTATGGCTATGATTGCCAGATAAAATATGAGATGCCCAATTAACTTTGAATTTCAAATAATTGTTACCTTATTAAGTATGTGTTCCTAATATTGCATGAAACATATTTAATGAAGTTATTTGGTATTTATCTGAACTTTAGATTTTACTTGGTGCCCTTCATTTTTATTCGTTAGACCTGGCAGCCCAATTTTGAAGTTTATAATGTATGACAAAAACAGCAAAAATGCTAAGAGAGGGAATAAAAGTATGCTGCTATAAGTTTCTTATACTGTATTGATACTTAAAGAAATAAAATTTCACTTGAATTTAAATTTTGATAACCTAAAAATTCATATAAACCCTAAAGTAACTACTAAAATAACAAGATAGTAAAAGCTAAAAAAGCCACAAATGAGTTAAAATGTAAACATAAAAAATTTTAATTAACCCAAAAGCACATACAAAAACAGGAGAAAGCAACAAAGAATCAATTGAAAAGGTAGAAAACAACAAGATCATAGACTTTAACCAAACAATATCAATAATCATACTAAATATAAACAGATTGAACACCTCCAATTAAAAGGTAGAGACTGGATTAAAGAGAAGGCAGAACAGTATGCTGCTTACAAAGAATGCATTTTAAATCCACAGGCACAAACAGGTTAACACTAAAAGGATGGAAGAAGATTTACTATGCAAACAAAAGGAAATTAATCAAAAGAAAAGATTTCAGAGCAAAGAATATTACGAGAAGTAAAGAAGATCAGTTCACAAGGATAAAGGGATCAATTCATCAAGAGGACCTAACAATTCTAATGTTTATTTAATATAATAGACCTTTGAAATACATGAAGCAAGCACTGAAGTAGATAAATTCACAATCATACTTGTTTATTTCAAACCCTTCTCCTAGTAATAGAATAAGTAGACAGAAAATTAGTAAGAATGTAGAAGACTTGGATAACACCATCAAGCAGCTTCACCTAACTGACATTTGTAGGACACTCCATCCAATAAAATAATTCACATACTTTCTAGATACGTATGGAATATTTAACCAAGATAGACCAGATTTTGTGCTATGAAATAAAGTTGAATGCATTTAAAAGAATTTAAGTCATACACATTATCCTCTCTGACCACAATGGAATTAAATTAGAAGTCAGCAATATATCTAGGATTTAGGGTACTCCCTCCTCCTTCCCCTAAGTCTCAAAACTCCTCTTCCTCCCATGTTCATCCTTTCTCCGCCAAAATCCCATTATCCATTCAGTTACCTAAGCCAGGAATTCTTTTCTTCGTTTTGAAAAGTTTTCTTTTTGTTAAATAGAAATGAACTATTTTTGATTATTCTGGGTCATCATAACTGCATGGGCTTTTCTCTAGTTGTGGAGAGCAGGGGCTGCTCTCTGGCTGTGGTGCACAGGCTTCTCATTGTGGTGACTTCTCTTTTTGCTGAGCACGGGTCTTGGGCTTGTGGGCTTCAGTAGCTGTGGCACGTAGGCGCACTGCTTGTGGCTCCTGGGCTGTAGAACACAGACTCAGTAGTTACGGCACGCGGGCTTAGTTGCTGTGCAGCATGCGGGATCTTCCTGGATCAGGGATTGAACTCATGACTCCTGCACTGGCAGGCAGATTCTTTACTTCTGAGCCGCCAGAGAAGCCAAGCCAAAAAATTCTTAACTCCTCCTTCTTCCTCATCTCTCTTGTGAAACAAATCTCCAAATTCTGCTGACTTTTCTTTCAAATTGTTTCTCAAACCTGTTTGCTCCTCTCTGCTTCAATTACTGCAGCTTTAGTCTTCAAAAGTTCAGATCATAACCATCCCTCCTTGTGGGCCTGCACCAGGCACCTAACTGGTCCCTCTGCCTCCCATCTTTAACATAATTCGCATACTTTCCAATGTGGCTGAGCATAGTGAACAATCTATCACATCCTTACAGTTTCTTAGTATCTGTGAATATTTTTCCTTTATTTAGAAAGTCTCTGCTGTTAGGCATCACCAACTCAATGGACATGAGTTTGAGCAAGCTCCGGGAGATGGTGAAGGACAGAGAAACCTGGTGTGCTGCAGTCCATAGGGTTGTGAAGAGTTGGACATGACTGAAAGAGTGAACAATTACTGTTAGAAGTTCTGATTCCTAGGTTGAAACCAGAATTTAATTTCTCCACTTTTTTTTGCAGCTATGGGAGGATATGTTTCTAGAGACATTGTTTCCTTGCATGGGGTGTGTGATTACTTTGGGAAATCTGAAAAGTTTGAAGTTTGTGTTTAGTTTTCTTTCTTGTTTTTGTTTTCTTCCTTCTTCCCATCCACTTTTCCTCTTTTACTTCCTTTCTGTGACATCTTTATTGAGACATAATTCACATATCATACAATTCACCTATTTAAAATATGAAATTCAGTGTTTTTGGTATATTCACAGATATGTGCAATCATCATCAAAATCAGTATTAGAACATTTTCATCAACCCAAAGAGGAATGCCACATCCATTAAGCCACTCTCTGTTTTTACCCATCCTACCTTCCAGCAACCACTGGTCTACTTTCTGTATTAATAACTATTCTGAGGATTTTATGTAAATAGAACCATCTAACATGTAGCTTTTACATCTTGTTTATTGCATATCTGTAGCATGTTTTCAAGGTTCATCTGTGTTATACTGATCCATGTCTCAGTATTTTACTCCTTTTTTTTTTTTAGCTGAGCAATATTCTTAATATGGCTATACTACAGTTCATTTATCCATTCACTTGCTAATGATCAGTGTTGGGTTGATTTCAACTTTTTGCTATTACAAATAAGATTCATGTCTAAGTCTTTGTATGAACATATGCCTTCATTTCTCTTAACTATATATTTATTGGTGGAATTGCTGGATCAATTACCATATAGTGGTAACTCTGTGTTTAAGTGTTTAATTTTCTTTGCTTGAAGGTTAAAGTTAAGAAGATGATTTTTGAGAGAACTAGGATATGGGATAAGTTAATTTTTCATTATTTCATCATTTGAGTTTTTTAAAGAGCGACCTTTTGTATACAGAAAGAGAAACAAAAACAAATACTTAGAGCTACATTTGTTTAATTAAAGTCAAATTAGTTAAAGGTAACCAGTTTTAAGATTTAGTTTTTCTTAGGCTTTTAAACTTAATTTTAAATATTGTAAGATAAATGTAGTATTCTGTTGCAACTTAAAATTAATTCATAAATATGAAAAGTCCCCTAAACATTTATTATTACATTGACTAAATTATCAGATATTTCAAACTACAACTACAAATGTAACATATTTGATCCTCCAAAGCACTTTAAACATTCAATAAGCAATCCTACAAATCTAAAAACCAATATTCCTAAGCATTTAAACTGTGTAAACTTAGTGACTCAAAATTTATAGATTTAGTATCTCAGATTCTCTGAAAAATTCAAACACAGTTTATAATCATAATCAATTCAACTTTTACACATCTCACATTTGAATCCTCAATCTACTATGAATAAAATTCTTTTTCAATATTTAAAATTAAAATCACAAGTTTAAATTCAAGATTTCATGTACCCAGTTGTAAAATAAGAGACACCTAGATTGCCAAGATGATTAAAAAATAACTTATTCTTGAACTCAATACCAAAAGTGTTAAATCTTAGTCTTGAGTCACTTCCTCACTCTTATTTGGGGACTGTGGAAATTTGACTAGTAGAAAAATTCAGCTAAAGTGACAAATCATAAATAATAGTTCATACATAGTTTAACATTTTTAGGTAAATGTTTAGGTTAGAACATTATAAATATACATTCATCCACCATACCTTTTCTTTGAGTGAATCTGAACTGAAGAGCCGAGACATTTTCATTGCTTAATCCACTCTCAAGTTGTATCCTGTATGACTTCTAGTTTGGATTGTGTTAAAATGGAGCAAAACCGTGGGTTGAGTTTAGATTTTTACATTTCCTTTCAATCTTTCATTAACTGTCTTGTCCATTTATTTTGGCTGCACTGTGTGTAATGAGGGATCCTGCTTCCCTGACCAGGGATCAAACCTGTGCCCCTTGAAGTGGAAGCATGGATTCTTAATCACTGGACTACCAGGTAAGGCCCTGTCTTGTCCATTTTTTAGTTTAAGAATTTTTTTTAACAAGTTGTCATTAGCTAGTTTTTCCAAAGCATTCATCTTAATTTTCATAGAAACAAAAACTTCCTTTCCACACTTACGTTTCATGGGTTTATGTCATATTTAACTAAATCGGTTAATTAGAATTACAAGCACAAATAACATCAGTAAGTTTGGAAAAATATGCAACTGATTCTTGGTTTGTGTTGTGCTTAACTGGCGGGAGCAGACAATGACTGTATACTAGAGAAGGACTAGCTATAAATACTCAACTGTAAATTTCCTGGGTACCAATAGGTATATATTATGGAAAAGAATGGAGAATGTTGGTTAATTCAGTAATAGAGCTAAGTGGAGGCTGGTTTAAAAAGTTTCTATCATTTTTCACAGTTTTAAAAATTGAGTTACAATTGTTACATGCAATAAAATCTACCCTTTTGAGTGTATAGCCCTATGAGTTTTGACAAATGCTTGCAGTTGTGTAACCACCGTTATCATGATCAAGGTACAGGATATTGCTACCAACCCTCGAAATGCCCTTTTGCTTCTCCTTTGTAGTCAGTCACTCCCCCACTGTTCCCCAGCCCCAGCTCCAGATAACAATGATGTCTGTGTAATTCTCTGAAGAGTCAACTAAATTGCTAGGTATATCATTAGTTTTTTCCTATTTTCTTGCTGAGTAGTATCCCATGGTATGGATATACTAAAATTGATTTGACTATTTACCTATTGAAGCACATCTAAATTGTTTCCAGTTTGGGGCTATTACGCAGAAAGCTACTAGGAACATTCACGTACAGGTTTTTGTATGAACATACATTTTCATTTCTCTGTAAAGTGATATCTCTTTGTGATTTAAATTAACCCCTAATGGCTAATGGGGTTTCCCAGGTGGCTCAGTGGTAAAGAATCTGCCTGCCAAGCAGGAGACATGGGTTTAGTCCCTAGGTGGGGAAGGTCCGCTAGAGAAGGAAATGGCATCCCACAACAGTATTCTTGCCTGGGAAATCCCATGGCCAGAGGAGACTGGTGGGCTACAGTCCCTGGGGTTGCAAAGAATCAGATGACTAAACAGAAGCACCAGCAATGGCTGATGATGTTGAATATCGCTTCAAATGCTTATCTGTATATCCTTTTTGGTGAAATGTCTGTTCATGTCTTTTGCCCATTTTCTAATTAGATCATTTATTCTGTCACTGTTGAGTTTGGGATTCCTTTGTATATTGTAGATACTAGTCTGTTTTTAGATATGTGGTTCGCAAATATTTTCTCTCAGTCTGTAGTAACTTGTTTTTTTCTTTCTTTTAATAGAGTTTTTTTTTTCGGAGCAAAATTTTCTAATTTTGATGAGATCTTATTTATCAATTTTTCTCTTTTGGATCATACTTTTTGTTTTAAGTCTAAGAACTATTTGCCTAGTCCTAGATTCTGAAAAGTTGGTATTGTTTTTCAAAAGTTTTATGGTTTTGCATTTTGTGTTACATCCATGATTCATTTTTAATTAATTTTTACACACAATGTGACTTCTATCCTGACCCTCCCACCCCCCATGATGTCCAATTGCTACAGCACCATTTGTTGAAATGGTTATCCTCCCTCCACTGACTAGATTTGCATGTTTGTCAAAAATCAGTTGGACATTCTAGTAACAAGGGTACACTAAGTGTCCAGATTGTGGTTTCTAATATCACTCTCCAAAAAAAGGAATAGGGTTCCTTAGAGAAAATTTTGATTTTAGGGCTGTGGCGGGAAATAAATAAGATGATACTAGAGCATCTTATAGTATCAGAAAGTAAGGAAGCGATTAAAAAACAAAATACGTTGACGGAGGTATGCCAAAGGTGCAACTGGAAGAGTTCCCAGTGGCCAAAGTTGAAACAATTTGAGCAAGAAAATAAAGTAGTATTGGATTAAAGCTCACAGTGCAAAATAAATATTCATGATTCCCTACTGAGGTAAATGATTGAATAATAAATAAATGGGAGAGAATAGACAAATCCCCTATACAGAAGGATTCCAAATAATTGATGCAGATATTCTGACTTCAAGGAGGGGAATATAACTCATTATTTTGATGTGATCTATGCATAGATCCTTTCAAAGAATATAGTCTGGAAATAGGAGTAAAGTAACTATACAGTGGAGAAACCTGACAAGCACTAGCTTAGTCAGGTGATCAACATCAGCAGTCATAAATCACGTTGAGAATATGTGCTTTTGATATGAGCTGATAAAAATAATACTTCACTTCTGTTACCTTCATCCTAATAAACATTACCACAGTCTCATTAGAAGAAAATCATTAGACAAATTGTAATATTGTGGCATCCTACAAAATATATGACCCATACTCTTCAAACCTGCAAAGGTTGTGAAAAACAAGGAAAATCTAAGAAACTGCCACGGCTAAGAACAGCCAAGGAAATGTGACAACCAGAAACTAAGGAAATCTGAGTACACCGTTACTATTAGTTAATGAGAAAGTTATCAGTATTGGTTTCCTCTCTGTAACGAATGTACCATCCTAACATACGATATTAGTTATAAGGGGAACTGAGTATAAAGTATACAGGAACTCTTTGGACTATCCGCTAATTTTTCTCTAAATCAAAACTGTTCTAAAAAATAAAGTCTATTTAAAAAATCAGTTGGGCATATTCGTATGGTTCTATTTCTGGGTTCTCTATTCTGTTCCATCGGTCTATTTGGCTATCCCTGTGCCAGCAACACACTGTCTTGATTACTCTGTGGTGTTCCAGAGGAAAAGCTTAAAAGTTTTTAAGCAGGACTTAAAAACTGTGTGGTTTTTACCCATTGTAAAGAGTTGTTTGTTTTCTTATTTTTGAGTTTTGAGGAAGTGCCAGTGGACTAGAGAGAAGCCCTCTAGTACTAGTGCTAGCTGCAAGAGCTCCGTGTGACATTGATACATAGGATCACAAAGGAAACCAAGTATTAAAATACAGTTTTCAAAATATTAAAGTAAATGTGCAGTATATTTACATATGCCTCTTTATTAATAGGTGAAATGTTAAAATCCAATGACAAATTTTATTGCCATCATATTTTCAGAGTAACAATTCAAGATATTTTTAACAACCATAAAGTTAATTGAAGATACCTGTGAACTGAATTGGTGACAAAGTCATTGATGCTATGAAAGTCCTCTGGTATATTGCTTCCATTCATAATTGAAGGAAATGCTAGATTTTTAGTTACAGGTTAGTGAAAATAAAGGTGCATTTTTTTTTCTTCCTCTGAGTTCATGGCTTAATGGAATCCCATTTCTGTTCTGTGAGATTCTTCAGCCTTTTCATATTTTACGTTATGTGACTCATCTGCCACCATTTTCTGCTCATTTGTATTAACCCCTCTGGGATGAGCTTTAGAAGGATATTGAAGGGAGAGAGGGATATTAGTGAGTACAGACTAGATTCCTGGAATGGATGCTTGCCATCTCCCCTTCCTTCCCCCAACCTAGCTGGCTGTTGCCAGCAACTCTTCAACCTTAAGGACCAGCCCTAGTCACAGAGGCTTGGACTCTGCGTTGGTTTCCTTCTGTGCTTTGTTGACTTATCCACAAGACCTACCCACAGCAGCAAGTTGTTCTCTCTCTGTCCTCCCAAAACTTGTGCTGGGAAAATGTTTTGCTTCAGACAGTCTGAATCTGGACAGGCCCTTTGAAATGTGTAAGAATTCAAATTGCTTTTCGGTTTCAACCTCTATAGATCCTAGAAGGCAAACTAGCACCACATATTTAAATACCACCTTAATAAAGCACAATATTGAAGACTATGAAGACTAAGAAAAATGAGCACTCAAGTATATAAGCAACACATTGCCAGTACTGTGAAGCTAAACAATGAAGGCAATTATTTTATTAAAGCGGGGACAACTGTTTAGCCTCTGCAACATTCTTCTGTCTTTGATTCCAGTGCCTGGAGACCGGCAGTACAGTCAGACTCTTAGTGGTGAGAACGAAATGTGTTTTCTGCCTTTGGTGACGCTGCTGTTTTCACCGTGTTTTCTGTGCTGTGGGACTCCTGTTGATTTCTTTTGTAGAGGTCAAGGGCAGACATGTTCCAGCTCTCTTGACGAGCTCCCAGAGGACTGGGAGTGGACTGGATTCTGGCCAGAGCCATTTATTCTTGAAGAAATTAGAAACCAGCGGGATATGGCTCTGCTTATTCAGAAGGAGTAAGAAATAAACTAGTATGTGACAGGGCAAGGAAGTTTATCTCCATCTAGACAAACTTTCATTTTTATAGGTCTATAGAGGTATAAAGGTGATCAAATGAAGACCAGGAGAGAAGATACGGCTGGTAGTAAAATGAGAGGTAGGGATGGGGGAGGGAAGGAGGAAGAAAGAGAGAGAGAGAGAGACTGATAAGGCAAGTTTCTATCCAATAAAGGTTGTTTTCATGTAGAGTTAGGATTCTTTCCCCTTATTCTCTCTTATAGCTCTTTTTCTTTTTAAATGAAGAAACTTTAGAATACTTGAAGCATACAGAAAAGTAAAGTTATAATATACATATTATGTAACATCCATGTTATCACCACCCAGATGGGACAAGTGTGATAGATACCTGAAAGGAGAGAGAAGCCCTGATGAGTCTATGAAGATGACCCAGGAGAAGATGCCTGCTAACCATCTCCCTGGCTCAGAGCATGTGAAGCCACCCAGTCAGGTAGGAACTGCTCTATGCCCTTCCTCCTCTCGCTGTCAAGCCCCTACCAGTAGGAAGGAGAGTAAGACAGCAGGTGTTAAGTGATGAATGAGGAAGACAGGTAGGAAGAGCGGAGAGCAGGAGGACCCATTCCCCTTTCCTACGGCAGGCTGCCACCCCCACAGCTGGTGGAGGGGAGAAGGTTTACCACTAAGTGAAGTTGTGAGTTTTGATTATTTCAGGGGATTTTACATTCTGACGCTAAATTGACTGTGTTTGTGACTTAAAATAACTGTGGGATTGTTCCTTATTTAAGAGGGAACAGAAAAGCCATGGGGCTCATTGAGTTTTTGTTCAGGAATGGGGAAGGTGACTTCCACTGAATAAATGTGTAAAGGAAACAGAAAGAGACAAAGCCAAGTTGAATTTCATTGCCAGGTGTCGACCTTGTTCCACATACCATATGGGAAGCATCTCACAAAATCTAAGATGCCTCTGATACTAAGGAAAGCTATAATTTATTTATTTATTTATTTTTCATTTATTTTTTATTAGTTGGAGGCTAATTACTTTACAATATTGTAGTGTTTTTTGCCATACATTGACATGAATCAGCCATGAATTTACATGTGTTCCTGATCCTGATGCCCCCTCCCACCTCCCTCCCCATCCCATCCCTCTGGGTCTTCCCAGTGCACCAGACCTGAGCACTTGTCTCGTGCATCCAACCTGGGCTGGCTATCTGTTTCACACTTGATAATATACATGTTTCAATGCTATTCTCTCAGATCATCCCACCCTCGCCTTCTCCCACAGAATCTAAAAGTCTGTTCTATACATCTGTGTCTCTTTTTCTGTTTTGCATATAGGGTTATCGTTACCATCTTTTAAAATTCCATATATATGCATTAGTATACTGTGTTGGTGTTTATCTTTCTGGCTTACTTCACTCTGTATAATGGGCTCCAGTTTCATCCATCTCATTAGAACTGATTCAAATGAATTCTTTTTAATGGCTGAGTAGTATTCCATTAGCTTTCTTATCCATTTGGCTGCTGATGGGCATCTAGGTTGCTTCCATGTCCTGACTATTATAAACAGTGCTGTGATGAACATTGGGGTGCACGTGTCTCTTTCAGATCTGGTTTCCTCGGTGTGTATGCCCAGGAGTGGGATTGCTGGGTAATATGGCAGTTGTATTTAAGGAAAGCTATAATTTTAGATGCCACTTAGAACAAAAAAAATTTCTATCCATGATACATCAAAATTAAGGCAAGGGGATTTCCCTGGTGGTCCAGTGGTTAAGACTCTGTGCTCCCATTGTAGGGGGTGCTGGTTTAATACCTGGTCAGGGAACTACTTGCCTCAATGGAGCCCCATTGCAACCAAATATACATTGAAAAAATTAACAACAACAACAAACACCCCCCAATGTTAAGGCAAAAATCAATAATGAACAATATGCCAAGTTTTAAATAGGCAGGATCAGAAATATCGACTTTTCCTTTTGCTTTAGGCTTCAATATATCTTGGATGGCACTGTTACTCATCTTTATCTAAAAATGTGACTTTTTTTCATTGTTTGGCATTACCTAATTTTTGAAAAATATTCATTAAAATATATTTATCTTGACATTTGTGGTTTCTTGTCACTCAATTAAAATTTTCATCATCGACTAGTGCCTCACTCATCTACTTCTCTGTCTCTGAGAGACAGAGATGGGGGAAGAAAAAAAACTAAAAAGGGAAGAAAGCAAGGAAAAAGAATGAAAGATTCGTTTGCTTATTTTCTTGCCCATGTAATTACAAATGGGAGGAATAGTTTCATTAATTTCTCAGAGATCTCATTAAAAGTCTTGCTGGGAATTATTAGAAATGGTCTAACTGATAACCCCAGATAACAGTGAGTAGAGGAGCTCTAATAAATTTGAGAAGACTCCCATTTACTGCCTGGGTGACAAAAGTCCACAATAACCCACTAAAATGGGGCTCTCACAGCTGCTGATGTTAAAGTAGGAAGCAGAATTTTTGTTGTTTATTTCCTCATTCCTGCCACTTAAGGAAATTCCCTCTAGTTCCAATGAAAGTGTAGAAGGAGATTTATGACACTTGTGTGTAATGATAATACCTGGTTTACAGCCCTCTACCATTTCCATCACCTCACTTCATTCTCGTCATATTTCTCATTCAATTCTCAAAACGACTGCAGGGTGTAGGCAGGGAGGGTATTGCCCTATTTTATGGACAAGGTATCAGTCTCATTTTTCAGGTGAGGCTGACCCAAGTCACCTGATGAACTGCTACTGAATAGGAAGCAGAACCCTGATCTTTCTGCTTCCAGACGGGTCCCTTTCCTTTACAGTGTTGTATGCCACCGAAGACAGGCAGATAGGTATTCTTAAGTGGCTGTGTTTGAGGAATTGCAGCTATAATCTGAGCTGGTTAGCAGCTGATCTCCTTGAGGCTATATCCAGTCTCCTAATGCTGTTTCATATTAAACAGGTTTGAGAGTGAGTCATCTGGCTGGCACAAACCAGCCGAGCGATTGCTTCAGCCCGCTTGGAAACTCCACGTCCTCCCTTGCCTGGGGGAAGCAAACTCTGTGCAAGCCACAGCTGTAAAACTGCAGCTGCTCTGGGGCCAACTTTGTGCTTCACTTTTGTAATTTCAAGCTTCGTTGAACATTCACTCATTTTCCCCTTCCATGCGTATGTGGTTTGGTACAGTGTTCTCTTTTGCTCACATCCCAGTCTGCACACATTTTCCTTTGCATAGGTGATACTGGAGTAGAAAGGAAGACACACCCTCCCCGCAGAGCTCTCAAAAAAGGCACTCAAGTGGGATGCTTGCTACCTGCCCCCTGGGTGGGTCCTGGAGGTGGTGGGTGGGATTTTGAGGAGTTTGAGGAGGGAATTTGGATCTTCTGCTTCTTCTTGTCTGGGACTGAGGTTTAGGTTGCTCTTGGTCATCAATTTGGGAGCTAGAAAATGTCCCCTCCTAAGCCCCACTGACCTTACTGCTGAAAGATCACTTATCTGTCCTTGAGCAAGAGGTAAACTAGTGACCTCTCCCTCAATTGCCACCCCATGCCTTACAGAGAGGTGTGACACAGCACTTGGTTTTATTGTGCTATTTTACATTAAACGACTGTTTTCTCTATTGGACTCTGAGCATCTAGAGGGCAGGGACCATGTCTTATACTATAATCCCCTTAGAGCAGGGCTACTTTGTAGCAGCCAGTTTTATCATAGTGTGGCATCCAAGGGTAAAACATGATCCCAACTGCAAAGAAGTTCATAAAGTCTCCAAGAGACCATGGGCAGAAATTGCTGTCACATACACACACATACCCTGTGCTTCTCTGTCCTTCGCAGGTCTGTTCATTGACCCATGTGCTACCATTTTTCTCACCACCTCAACTCCAGACTCATTCAGTTTCTCCCTCCTCTCTCTCTCCTTCCCCCCAGTCCCCTTCCTTGCTCCTGCAGATCTCTGATCTCCTCTGCCCCAGTTCTTTTTGGCTCAGTTCTTTATTGTTTCCCCTGAATTCTTTCCATCTTCTTTGTCACCCATTTTCCTGATTAGCATAGCACATCTCCAGAAGTATGTGAACAGAAACCTCCATAAAAGGGCTGGAAGTGTTGATAGAGGGGGAGGAGGAGGCTGTGAAAACATGTTTGTTAGTATTTTTGTCCCTGTCATATTTACTTTTGTCTCCTCAGCACTTAGCTTTGCATTTAGCACTTATTAGGCTTTCAGTAAATGATCCATGAATGAATGAAGGATTGTTAGCCTTTACCCCAATGTATCATCAAAGCTGCTCATGAGTTCCACCCCTTTTAAGGAGAGACTGGCAGATCAGTAGTTTTTGTCTCATAAATCAGTAGGGTTTGGCCATAACTTTTTGGCTGCTTTTAATCTTGCAGGCTTTGCTGGTAGCTCAGATGGTCAATAATCTGTCTGGGTTTGATCCCTGGGTTGGGAAGATTCCTTGGAGGAGGGCATGGCAACCCACTCCAGTATTCTTGCCTGGAGAGTCCCCATGGACAGAGGAGTCTGGTGGGCTACAGTCCATGGGGTCACAAAGAGTCGGATACGATGGAGTGACTAAGCACACGATCTTGTAGGCAAAAGTGCCAGACTCCCTGGAGCCATCCCTCATCAGGAGGGGACTAATTCCTCCCAAGCCTTCTCATGCCTAGATGCCCAGGTCACTGGCTTCCCAGGTGGTGTGTGGGGCTGGGAAGCCTTGTCCTGACATATGGGTGTACAGGGCCTTGATCCTGCCAGCCCTGTTTCCTGGGACCAGGCCCATGCTGCCAGATCCCCTGTGCCTCAGTGAGCAGAATGCTTCAACAAACCTCATCTACCTGGTGCCCCTCACTCTTTGGACCCCAGTTCTTTGAATGAGTTCTTCCTGTGACCCCTCAACTCCTGGCCGGTAAGTGGGCTGAGTCTGTTGCATTGGCTCAGACTTTTGTCTTTTTAAAAAAATATATTGTTTATTTTTTACAAGACTTTATTGAATTTGTTATAGTATTATTTTTATGTTTTTTAAATTTTTGCCCACAAGTCATGTGCAGTCTTAGCTCCCCAACCTGGGATTTAACCGACAACCCCTGTATAGGAAGTTCTAACCACTGGACCACCAGGGAAGCCTCAGATTTTTGTCTTTTATTGTTGATCTCTGCTGGACCCACCTCTACTCCCATCTCTGACTTTTTGGCCCTACATTTTCTTTTTCCCGTTTTACAGTCCCCTAGCAACCATTTTTTTTTAACTCTGCTGGATGCAAATGTTGACAGTCTTCTTATAAGATGGTGGGTCTCGACTCTAGAGAGCCATGGCTTGAAGTGGAGAAGGATGAGAAAAACAGTGCCTGCCATCTGAACAGCAAGACCCACATGTTATGGACTTTATTTGAAGGTTAGCATTCATACATTTTGGCAAGAATATTAGTTATAAGTGACTTTTTATAGGTTGACATTAAGAAGTATTTCTACATTATGATAAAGGAAGAAAAGTGATATAAGATGGATGGAGAGTTAGGTGGAAGAGGAGATAATTCCCTTAAGACATTATGATGACTCTTTAAAAAGACAAGGCACCAGCATAGTACTGAGAGGAGAAATGTTTGTTGGATAATAAAATTCTAAATTATTCCAGGATAGAGTCCTCTAAGTTCTACTGCTCTAACTCTGCTCCAAATCCAACTGGGAGGTGAATTGGCTCTATTTAAATCCAAGTAGAGTTTACTTATAAGGATGTGCTTTTGCTCAGTCATTAAATATTAGCCAGAGCCCTGTGAAAAAGCTTAAGATTACCTGGATAATATCAGTACTAGTAGAATTTTTATTTTATTAATATTTATTTTACAGAAAACACTGTTCATTGTTTCCAGTGTTTCATTTGTAAATAAGGTTGTCTGTTCTCCTCCTGAATGGATCTATAAAAGACAGTGGTAAAATACCGGCTTAATGGATAGCACATAGGGCCCAAGTAGGTGAGACAGTGAAAGCAGATGAGAGAGAGATTAGAATAAAATAGAGGGACCCAGGGGTTAGCACGCTGAAGGAGGTCAAAGAGTAGTTGTTTTTGTTTGTTCTTCTTAAAAGAGAGAACTGGAAAATGGACAGGTAATGGGTTTTGGTGGGATATTAGACTTCAAGTTGGCAGAACTGATATAGCTCTGAGTAATGATTATGTTCAGAGTGAAGCCTCAGGAGTGACTGGTGAAGAGGAGAGGAGGTGAAAGTCACCTGTAACCTTGGCAAGACTTTGGGAAGAGAGAGTGAGGGCCAGTGAGTGTGGAGGGAGTGACGGAGAGAAGGCTAGATGACAACTATGACCACAACAAAGGCAGAGAGTGTTTCTAGATGAATGAAAAGTAAGTGTTTGGATATGTTCATAGGGCACCAGAAAGATAAATATGTTCCTTTCCCCAAATAGTAATGGGGTGTGTGAAGAATGGAAGAATAAACATCCTTACTCCCTGGGACCTGCAGGAATGGCAGTATCCTTCAACAAGTGTTATGTTTCAGTTAAGGCAGGAGGGCAAAGGAGCCCAAGGAAAGTCTTAGATTATAGAGAAGGGAGTTTGTGAATGAATGAGGGGTCCAGAGGGACAGTAGGAAGGGTAAGTTGTGTGGGAGGGATAAGTAAGAAGATGAGCCAGGGAAGCATGGAGGTCATAGTAACAGAAACAGGTCATCAGAGGAGCCAGGAGTGGAGAGATAGGTAAAGCTGAATGAACTAGTCTGGATGATCTGTTTGGGCCTCTGGCATTAGGGGTTTCTAAGCTCATGCAGAGAGGGTGCCAGGTGGTATCTGAGGCTAGGTGTTGCCCACCCTCATGGTCTTGTCAGCAACAAGAGCCCTCTGCCCAGGGCACCAACGGTTTGCAACATGGCTATATGGTTGTGTTTCAGCATGAACCAACCTCAAAAAAGGAGGGTAGGGACTTCCCTGGTAGTCCAGTGGCTAAAACTCCATGCTCCAACTGCAGGGGGCCCAGGTTTGATCTCTGGTCAGGGAACTAGATCCCACACGTGTGTGTGTTAAGTTGCTTCAGTTGTGTCAGACTCTTTGCGAACCCATGGACTGTAGCCCTCCAGGCTCCTCTGTCCATGGGTTTCTCCAGGCAAGAATACTGGAGTGGGTTGCTATTTCCTTCTCCAAGATTCCACATGCCACAGCTAAAGATCCCACAAGCTACAAATGAAGATTAAAGATCCTGCATGCCACAGTTAAGACCTGGCACAGCCCAATAAATAAATAAATAAATAAATAAATAAATAATAGTCAAACAAATATTTACCATTACATGCCAGTCAGGATGGCTGCTATCCAAAAGTCTACAAGCAGTAAATGCTGGAGAGGGTGTGGAGAAAAGGGAACCCTCTTACACTGTTGGTGGGAATACAAACTAGTACAGCCACTATGGAGAACAGTGTGGAGATTTCTTAAAAAACTGGAAATAGAACTGCCATATGACTCAGCAATCCCACTTCTGGGCATACACACCAAGGAAACCAGATCTGAAAGAGACACGTGCACCCCAATGATCATTGAAGCACTGTTTATAATAGCCAGGACATGGAAGCAACCTAGATGCCCATCAGCAGACGAATGGATAAGGAAGCTGTGGTACGTATACACCATGGAATATTATTCAGTCATTAAAAAGAATTCATTTGAATCAGTTCTAATGAGATGGATGAAACTGGAGCCCATTACACAAAGTGAAGTAAGCCGGAAAGATAAAGACCAATACAGTATACTAACGCATATATATGGAATTTAGAAAGATGGTAATGATAACCCTATATGAAAAACAGAAAAAGAGACACAGATGTACAGAACAGACTTTTAGACTCTGTGGGAGAAGGCGAGGGTGGGATGTTTCGAGAGAACAGCATCGAAACATGTATATTATCAAGAGTGAAACAGATTGCCAGCCCAGGTTGGATGCATGAGACAAGTGCTTGGGGCTGGTGCATTGGGAAGACTCAGAGGGTTGGGTGGGGAGGGTGGTGGGAGGGGGGATCGGGATGGGGAATACATGTAAATCTATGGCTGATTCATGTCAATGTATGGCAAAAACCACTACAATATTGTAGAGTGATTGGCCTCCAACTAATAAAAATAAATGAAAAAAAAAATAATTATACCTAAAAAAAAATAAAAAATAAATTAAAAGAAGGTAGAATTGTCAGACCTGACTCAAAGGAACAGAACTATACATGCTCCTAGGCCTCCTGGGGATGTGTATCTAATCGTGGGTCCTTACAAACTAGCTAAGCCACCCTCATGTTGCTGACACACCCTTGTCCCTGGTGTCCCCTCAGAACACAAAGTCCTCAAGTTTAGGAGACAGAAGAAATCAGCACCTAAACTCCTTGGCCTTCCCAACAAGTGACCAGGAAATAAAACTGCTCCCAAGAGTCTTCATCATGATGACAGTGAGTCTCCCCAGCACTGCTTCCCTTTGCTAGGGTGACCACCCCTCACCCAACCCTTTACTAGACAGGGGATCAGTTGCTGGAGATTTAGATATGAAGCTGAGAATTTGGTCAAAGAGGGAAAAACTATAAATTCAAGTTTGGGGAAAAATTGATATTAAATTAAGACAGAAATAGCAGGAAGATAAACGCCATGCTGAATCAATTAGTGGCTGATCTAATCTTTATGTAACTCAGATGTCAGCTGCAGTCACCCTGCCCTTAGTATCTGTTAGGATTGGCTCCAGCCAATCCGTGGCTCAGATGGTAAAGAATCTGCCTATAATGTGGGAGACCTGGGTTTGATCCTTGGATTGGGAAGATCCCCTGAAGGAGGGCATGGCAACCCACTCCAGTATTCTTGCCTGGAGAATCCTTATGGACAGAGGAGCCTGGTGGGCTACAGTCCATGGGATTGCGAAGAGTCGGACATGACCAAGTGACTAAACACATTCTGGGGAAGTTCTGTGCCCTCCTGGAGTTTCTGCACTGCCCCTCCTGCTGTGTGTCTGAGTTCTTCTCCACCTACAAGTGGTCCTGGTCACAGAATCTAGTTCTTTCTCCTTAGTTTCCTCCTAAAGCACCACTCATAGAAGTTAGCAGCGCTTTGGTGAGTTTCTGCTGTTGGCATTCCAGATACACACTAGACAGTGGGTGACAAGAGTTAACATCAGATAAGCCTGTTTGAAAACCCCCCTACACCATTTCTCCCAACTCCCAGATTCCAGATTCCCACCACATTGCCTAAGTCTCTTTCTCCTCTCCTCTTTCTGCCATCTTCTTCCTCTTTCAATCTCTCCACTCCAAGTCCCTTTCCATTTTTTTTGAGCAGAGGCGTCTATCTGCTTCCTTGATAACTCCTGTCAATCCCTGTCCCAGGGCTCACCCTTTATCTCCACCTGACTTTTCAAGATATTTTCCTATGCATGGTAGTTGCTTCTCTAGGAGGAATTCTGGAGCAAGCTGGCTAGAAGGTTTTCCTTACTTCTCTGCTTTTATTGCCCCAATTGGAAGACAACTGACTCCCAGAATCTGTGATGGGGCTTAACCTACAGGTACATTTTAAGTGGTTCCTTATTTGATGGGTTGGAGGAGGGGTCAGTAAACAGCACTGGGCTGTTGCCATGACCTTCTCAACCAGGGCTTGGTTCTCACACATTCTCAACTTTGTGGCCCCCTGAGCGACTGTGGGGACTTCCAGACCACCTGTGTGTTTTTCTTGGAAAATGCATCAGCCTGTCTCTTATTCACTCTCATTCAGGTAACAGACTGGTGCTCCCTCAGTGTTCTCTCTCTCTCTCTTTTTCTCTGCACTCTTAGCTCAGAGATACCTTCCTCCTTTCTCTCCAGTAGAACAGACACAAAGCAGCTCTTTGTTTAGGGCTTGAAAACTCAGTGTCTCTTTTCGCCTAACTGGAAGGAAGTATTTTTCCATTCACTTCATTTTCTTATTGGAAATTTTGCTAACTGGATCCGAGGAGCTTAGTTTGCACACAAGGTTGTTCATTAATTAACAGCCTCCAGGCCAGGTTGTTCTTATCAGGACTTAATATCTAACGCAGCACCAGCTAAACCAGAAAGAGTGCTGGAAATTGCTGGTAGCTACTGCTCTGCTGGGAAAGAACCTCCACAGTGCTAGCAACTCTTTTTCTGGGTTGGAAGCTATTTTGAAGACGAAGACCCTCCAAGGACTGTACCTGAAATGTTTGGGGATCCTTGACAGGGGTTGGGGATGGCCACCACTTTGCCAGTTGCTTGTCAAGACAAAGTAAAACAAATGCTTCAAGTTTCTGAGAACACAGAAACAGTCAAAAGAGGTTTTTTAAAAGTATTTTTTCCAAACAAATCTCTTTTTATTTTCTACTCAAGAAAGCACTAATTGCCAGCTATTGCCTCACTGGTTTCTCCATCCTCTGCTATCTGGTTGTGATTATGTGATTTTGCTCCCTGATATTAATCCTATGATTATGCTATATTAATTGGCAAAGGAGACTTTACAGATATAATTAAGATTACTAATCAATTCACCCTAAAATAGGGATATTATCCGAGAGGGTTCAGTGTAATTATGTGAGCCCTTAAGCTGAAGGCAGAAGGGCAAGGCAGAGAGATTTCAAGCATGAGAAGGATTTAATGCGTTGTTGCTGGCTCTGAGATAGAGGGCCATGTGCACGGACCAGGAAGAGGCCTTTTGGAGCTAAAGGCAGCTGACAGTCAGCAGAGAAACAGAGACCTTAGTCCTGCAAAAGCAAGGGACTGAATTCTGCCAACAACCTGAATGAGCTTGGAAATGGATCTTCCCCAGAGCCTGCAGAAAGGAATGCAGCCTGGCTGACACCTTGACTTGAGCCTTGTGAGACCCTAAGCAGAGAATTCAGTTCACTTCTGCCATGTGCAGACTTCAAACCTACAGAAACTGTGAGACAAATCTGTGTCAGTTTAACCTTCAAAGTTTGTGAAAATCTGTTGCAGAAATAGAAAATGATTACAAGGGGTTTATTTATTTATTTATTTTTGCTCAAAAGTTGTGAGCAGCAGAGACCCTTCTTGCTTAGGAGCAGCTAAATAAGTAAGGATCTTCACAGCAAAGTTCCAGATTGGTCACTGTGCTCAAGGTGGTGAGGCGGCTGGGGCTCTTGTTTTCTAATCTGGATCTGTGCAGTCCAATATGGTAGTTGTGAGCCATGGATGGTTTAAACTGAAATTTAAATGAGTTGAAATTAAATAAAATTTTAAAGTTTTTTTCCTCTGCTGTATTAGCTATGTTTTAAGTGTTCAACATCACCATGTGGCTAAGGGCCATTGAACTGGAAGGCACAAGTACAGAACATTTCCTTCATTACAGAAAGTTCTGTTGGGCGGTTCTGGTCCAGATGATTAACAGTGATAACATCCAATGACAACTGTGGTTTTTCTCATTTGGTGCACAGAGAGATAGGATTCCTGTACTCTCTTGTAGAATTATCACAGAGCAGAATGCAGGCAAATTTCTCTCAACTGCAGCAAGAAAATGTTTGAAGTTTGTGAGAACTTTCATGTCTCTACTTTTTTTCCTTATCACTTGCATAAGTTTTCTCTTGGAGATAGAAAGCCCTGAATTTGCAGTAGAATACTTTAGAAATACCAGTGACAGGGAATCAAGGCGCATTTTTTTCCAGATGAAGGATGAGTTACCATATGAGGTATGGCCATAAGGCCCCTGACTTTGACTGCAGGATTTTCTAAGGGTCTCTTGTACAGTAAGACAAGGTTGCTACTGGGGCAGATCAATAAGATCACCCCCTGAAGCCAACAAACCCCCAAAGGCTATTGCTATAGTTAGACTGGCCTCTTTATGTTGGTTTCCAATGCCCCAAAGTGACACTAACCAAAGAGGAAAAGAGGCTTATTCTCCAGGAGACTGAAGCATCTTTGCCTTAGGCTTAAACAACAAAAGTTGAGACATAAGACTTGGTGGCCAGGACTTACCTGGTGGTCCAATGGTTAAGACTACACCTTCCAATGCAGGGGGTTTGGGTTTGAGCCCTGGTTGGGGAAGTAAGATCACACATGTTTTGCAGTCCAAAAATCAGAATATAAATAACAAAAGCTGGTATTATAACAAGTTCAATAAAGACTTTGAAAAAAGTTGTCTTTAAAAAAAGACTTCAGGGCCAGAGCATATATGTGCCTGCGTGTTTAGTTGCTTCAGTCATGTCTAGCCCACCAGGCTCCTCTTGTCCAGGCAAGAATACTGGAGTGGATAGCCATTTCCTTCTCCGTGAGATCTTCCCAACCCAGGGATTGAACCTGGGTCTCTGGACTGCAAGTAGATTCTTCACTGTCTGAGCCACTTGGGGCTCAGTTGTAACTGGTGATCAGGGACTAAAGCTTGTAGGTGATGCAGTTGTAGAGGTGTGGGACAGGCCAAGGGAAAGAACCTGGCTTTGGGGTTAGAAGACCTGAGTCTGAATCCTGTAGCCATATTGCTGTGTTACCCTGAGCTAGTTAAGGAACCTTTGTGAGCCTTAATTTTTTTCATCTGGGACACAGGTGAAACAATTGGAGGATAATAATCTCTGATTCTTGGGGTTGTTGTAGGGTTATTATGAGGATTAAAGGAGAGGATTGCATACAATGTCTGGAGCACAGGAGTTGCTCAGGTAATAGTAGCCAGTGTGGTTACTCACACATGTGTCAGCCCCAGGTTACATCAGGAAAGACCATGCACCCGATACCCTGGCCGGTCACATATGTAGTCTTGTCTCTATTCGTGCCCTAATCCTAGCTCCTATGGCCAGAGCCTCACATGAGGCAATTCAACACTTGCACTCCCCACCAAGAATCCTACAATTTGAAACATCCCACTTACTCACCTCTACTTGGTACACTCCTCTGAACATCTGATTCCTTGCAGTCCTCCATATCACTAATACTGGCAGTCCATCATTTCACTAAGAAAATATAAGCAGCCAGAATAGAACTTCCACAAGCTCTCACCACCATGTCTACCCATCTCTGGCATCTGTGCACAGATGCTGCCTTTCTTCCTGCCGTGATGGGTGCGCTGTCTGTGCTTCTGTGTAAGTCAGCCTTGCCACTTCTGCACTGGATCCAGCCCCTCTTCCCTACTCTAAATTTCACTCCTGCAATTGCCCTTCTCCTGAACCTTTAAGTTTTTTCTTTTTCACTGGATCATTTTCATTGCATCAAATATACCTTACCATTTATCATATATAAAAACTCCTCCTCGATCCTTATCTTTTGTTATCTGCTACCTCTTTCCTCTGCTCACTTTATAGTGTCCTTCGCTGGTGTTTGCTCATCACCCTGAATTCTAAATGTCAGAGTGTCTCAGGGTTTGCTTCTCAGAACTCCATTCTTCTCTGCCTATACTCATTCCCGGGGGATGGACACAGTTCCATGACTTTAAACACCTTCATCTTGCTGCCAGATTTGTAGGCCCTCCCTGGACCGCTCCCCTGAACTGCAGAACATGAAACTAGGCACCTGCTTAACATCTCAACTGAATGCCTATTAGGCATCTTAACCTTAATATGTTCAAAAATGAACTATTGATCTTCAGCTCCCAACTCCCAAACCTGCTCCTTCCACAGTTGTCTCTGAATTCAATACATGGAACTCTGTTCTTTCATTTGCACGCACGTAAAAATTTCAGTTTCCCCTTTATCTCTTCTTTTTCTCTCACATACCGCATCTAGCCCATCAGAAAGCAAAGTGAGATCAAGAATCCTGAAAGGCTGTTTCAACCAGGTCAGAGAAAGTTCCTAGTCACCAAATAATACTCCAGTGGTGAGAATTATTACATAACGTAGGTGTGTTCAGTCTTAATTCGGCAAATAAATTTGGAACATTTATCACACTCCAGGCAATGTTCTAGGTGCTAGGGATATAACAATGAACAAAACATTTCATGGAGCTTACCTTCTGCCAAAGGGAGACAGAAAACTTGTCAGATGGTTAAGGAGAAACACTTTTAGGGTTAAGGGGATGTAAAAGTGAAGGCAGGAGGCTGTTTCAGGTAGGGTGATCATCTGTGACTTCTGCAGTAAGATGCCAGTTAAGCATAGATATTTAAGCATTAAGCAGAGTGAGCCATGCAGATATCTGGGAATAAATGATTCAAGCAGGAAGGGGATATGAAGAGGTCGTAAGGCGAAAGCATTCTTGGGGTATTCCAGGAGTAGGATGAAAGAACCTGTAGAGTGAGTGAGGAAGGTATTGGGCTACAGTGAGATCAGAGAATAGGGGTAGAGCATGCAGTCCAAGAAAGACATCTGGGCTTTTATTCTAAGAAGTAGGAAGCCAATGGAGATACATCATGATCCTTTACATTTAAAAGGATCAGCCTAACATCCTTATCATATTTACCAATACTGGACTTTAGCAGGGAGACAGTGGAAACCAGGAGACTAGTTAGGGGGCCTAGTTCATTAGTCGAGGTGCAGGAAGATGGTCCCCATTTAAAATGGTTACTGTGGATATAGCAGGAAGTACTGAATTTAGAATTCATTTTGAAGGTAGAGCTGACAGGCTTTGGTAAGTATATGGTAATAGGTACACAATTTATATTTGTTGAGTGATGAATACACAAAGTATTCTGGGGGTATGTGCGTGCATGCATGCTCAGTTGTATATGACTCTTTGCAACCCCATGGACGGTAGCCCGCCAGGCGGCTCTGTTTCTTGGAGTTTTCCAGGCAAGAATAATGAAGTGGGTTGCCATTCTCTGGGGGTGAGGCAGGACATTTTCCTGACCTGGATGAAATTTCCCAGCCATTGACAGTCCACCCTCTGTTTTCTCTCATGCTTATTTGCAGCGGTCTGATGACTGATGTTTTGTTCCATATCTAGGGAGGGATGTCCTGAACATTGAACACCGTGTTATTGTCACTGGAAAATATCTACAACTCTTAGTAATTGGGATTCTGGATTATTTGTAATTCTCTTGCCAGTTTCAGATCATTTTTCTTTATGCTGATTAAATTGAGCTCCTGGTCGAAAAACCTGGAGCCCAAACTCTGGAACTTGGAAGTCCCACATGGTCCTTTCACACTGTTGACTCATTCCCATTAATTGGAATCTTTGTTGAGGATTTTCTCTCATTTTAGCAATACACGCTTCTTATTACTCTTCAAATTCATATCATTAAATTTCTAATTTGTGGAATAATAAAATAGGGCAGAAACTCAGTTATCATTGTCAGAGATTTATAGAGTTCTTCTTTACTTCCGAGCCTTTTACTTCAATTCCAAGGGCAGCAATAACGCCTACCATGGCCAGGACAAGGGTGAAGCAAGTGAAGTGCCTCGGGTGCAGCACTGAAGGAGGTGTTCACTTCCAGAGCTGAGGATGTGCAGGTGGGCACCTGGGAATGGGGGTATCCTGAGAAGCTGTGCTCTGGGCACCTTGGGCGCATCCCTCCAGTCCTGGCCCTTCTACTGCCTGCAGAAAAGCATTTTGGTTTATTAGCCGGGCAGCTGTAGCATCAAGAGCAAGACCAGTTCCCCACTGTTTGACCGTGACTGTGCAAGAGAAAGCTGCTCTCAGAGAAAGCAAATGGCATGGAGAGGAACCATGTTCTGGGAAGCTTTACCAATTTAGAAATTAAAACTAGTGGGAAAAGGGTGATGAACATCATGGAATTTTGCTTTGTAATCAAGCCAACAAGCCACTGGCGTTCTGTTTGTTGAGGGCTATCTGGATCTAGTCATCCTATCTATAGCATTTCTATCCAGTTTGCAATTTCTCAGATAAAGTACTTAAAAACTGTTTATTCTCAACTGCCTCTTGTGCCTTCTTTTTATATGTTCCAGAAGTTAACAGAACAAATAAATGGCTTCAGTGTAAATGCTTTGGACAGTCAGGTAAGGGCTTATTTTTAAGGTTGGCTTAACAAATTCCATTTTCAAAACAAACCCAAACTGAGTGAGTGATTCTAAATTAGCTCCTTAGTTTCCCCCCCTACCCAGTGATAATGCCACTATTAATTTCAATTATTTAGAGGCAACATTAATGTGTGAAACAAGAATAGCGATAAAGACAGAAAGGAATAAATTACTCCCTGCAAGACAGAATGACATTTTGACTGGCACAGAGGTTTTTTTTCCTTCACACACTTTGTGCTTTGACATTTCACTTGGCACAAACATCTCACAAATTCTTGACCTATTCTGATGTACTGTTGTTTAGCTATTGCTGACATGACACATTTTAACCTCAAGCTCGCTGGATTCCAAATGTTACCTTTTTCTGTCAATCAGGGTTGGATGACCTCCAAAAAACAGTCCAGGCAAAAGTCTGTGTACCTAGGAGGATAAGTGTTTGCTCAGAATAGAGAAAGAGTAGCCTGAAGTAAGATTTGGGGGAAAGGCAGGAAAGAAGGTGTCATTTAGGCAATTATGGGGTGAAAAGAGGAGGAAGACAGATCCCTAGGGAACCTCAACATCTTGAAAGAGACAACAGCCCCAAACATAAAATACCTAGGAATAAACCTAACAAGAAATAGCTGGGGCAATATGACAAAAATATAAAACTTAGAAGAGATTTAAATATTGGAAAAATACATAATCTTCCAACAGAGGAAAACTGTATCGTATAAAGATGTCACTTCTCAAATTATCTTTTAAGTATGACTTGATTGCCTCTAAGCCTCACTGACTGTGGGTGCTGTAAGGAGGTCACAGTCTTATTATTACTCAGATTTTGCTAGCTTGTTAGGTGCTATTGACATCTTCTATCTCCCAGATCTTTACTGAAGAATAAACCAATTTACAATGCTCTGCTTGATATCCTTTTTTAAGGGCTCTATCATTTAAAAATGCTTTCAGCTACAAGTAATAAAACACCAACAATGGTTCAAATAGTAAAGATTTTCATCATCTCCATCATTAAACCAGTTTCAGGTATAATGCATTGGCTTACTCAACAAAATCATCAAGGACCTAGGCTTTTTCTGTGTTTCCATTCTTGCCAACCTGAGAAAATTGCTTTTGTTGAAAGAACCACAGCTCCAAGTGTGATGTACACACATAACCACGTTCAAGTCAGGAAGAAGGGGTGGGCAAAGGAATTTCTTTTTGCAAGACTGTGTCTTTTTATCAGACAGGACAAACTTTTCTAGAACCATTCCCAACAGACTTCTCCTTAATCTCATGGTCCAAAACTGGGTCATGTTGCCTGCCAGTCTAGACCAATCATTTGCCAAGGGGGACTGCAACTGCCATGACTGACTTTGACCAAACATGATTCATTCACAGGTGCTGGGAACATGGCTACAGGAACCAAACTGTGGTTCTATGAACTATGAAGAAAGGGGCCTGACTGTCGGGTAAGCAGCCACAGCATTTGCCCAAAGAGGCAGTACCCATAGGCATTTGAGAGCCCCCTCACAAAAGCACTGCGCTGCTGGCTTCTCCAGACTCCTCTTTGATCTGCAAGGCAAGCTCTCCTTAGTGGTTGCTCCCAGCCGCTGCATGGCCTCCTGCAGTAAGGAGGGGCAGAATGGCCTTCTCAGTAGCGTGCACTGTGTTACCTGGGTCCCACGGCAACACTCCTGAAACCAGTCTTGCACAGGTGCTCCTGAAAACGGCTCCCACAGCTCCTGCCTATGGTTCCTCCTCCATGGTGACTTCATGGGAGTCCCCGCAGGTGGACTCACTCAATATCCTTTCTCATCTCTCTTCTCCTATCTCCATTCTAGAAGCTGGAAACCAAACATTTTGTAGCCTCCTTTACAGGGAAATGTAGTCATGTGTGTGACAGTTTGGGGTAATGATATGGAAGCAGACATTTGCCAGGGGTTTCGGGAAAAACATTTGCTTTCCTGATACAGGCCTTGGCTTTGCCTTGGATTATAGGGTTACAGAAGTTTAACATGACCTCAGTCAAAGTATTAATGGGATATTTAGGTGGAGGGGAAAACAGCAAAATTATTCTACAGTTTGCCTGGAAAAAGACACAAGTGAGGATACTTAGAATACTAGCTTTATTGGAACAGGGATTATATCAAAGTAATTTCCTCATTATTTCTTCCAGTGCTTTTATGATACGAGACTTCCTAATTCTGATATTCATGAAATATTTACCTTATTTTTCTGGTTTTATTTTCTATATTCAAAATACTTATATATCAAAAATCACTACAAGCAAAGGTATGAGGCAAGCAACAAATGGGGAAAAGTCTTGCATGGTGACATGGGAGCGTGTTATCGGGGGCGGGGTGAGAGCTAGGGTTACTGGAGTCTGGGGTCTCCTTGATACCGCAGGTTTGTGGTATTATCATCCCCCAATACAACTGTTGTTGTTTATCTCCAGGGCTTTCCTGGTGGCCCAGTGGTTAAGAATCTGCCTTGCAGTGCAGGGGACATGGGTTCAATCCCTGGTCAAAGAACTAAAATCCCACAAACAGCAGGGTAACTAAGCCTGAGCATTGCAACTACTGAGCTCAAGAGCTCTGGGACCTGTGGGCCACAACTAGAGAGTCTGTGCCCTGCAGTGAAAGATCCTCTGTGCTGCAACTAAGACCAGATGTGTCTAAATAAATAAATATTTTTCTAATTTAAGATTAAGTTAATGATAATGCTAGAAACATTAAAAAAAAAGAAGTTAGGTAACTTGTCCATTGTCAAGTGGGATGGACTGAAATCCAATCCAGGTGTTACTAATGATAAAAAGCCAAGGTTTGTGCTCTCTCTACTATACCCCACTGCCAATGAACTCTTAACTGAGAAAAGTTAGCTTTCCCACAAATAGAAATAATCAGAGGAGTGGCGGAAGAGGGCTTTTGAGAGATATGGAAAGCAGGAAGAATGTAAATTAATGGGGAAAGATGAAAATGAAAGTTATCTATACACATAGCACAAATTGGGTCTAGGATCATTGGGAACTGGTAGGTAGGAAGGTTAGACCCCAAATCTGTGTTGCTTGTGACCTGGATTGAATTCTTGGTCACACATAGCCAAGCAGTACATAATGGAAAGTCCAGACCTTTTATATCCAACAGATCTTTGTTGATCCCGCTTCATCACATACTAACCACATGTCAAAACGAGGATAAAACTGAATCCTTAAGTAATCCAACCATAGCCTCCATCACATTGCAATTTTCTCTTTTCCAAGGATACTGAGGTTGGGGCTGTTGCTCCTGGTGTTTGATTCCTGCTAGATTGCACTCCCAGACACCAGTGCTATATCCCGGTGCCATAAAGCTGTAGGCATGACAGCTTTTGTTGCCAGCAAGAACCCAATAAGCATAATTTAATTCTGGTTGCAAGTATCCATCCAAACTCCATGTATTTAGTACTCTCCACTATTTTCCCTGGCCTGATTCTGCATAAAGATTACACTGTACACCCATAGCCCTCCAGAGAATACTATTTTTTTTATAGGTATACCATATTTAAATGGGAGTGGCCGTTGTGTATTGACAAAGGTAATGCAATTAAATAAAAGCAATTGTGATCATGATGGATAATTTCTATTGGTCCTATTCATACAATAAATGTGAATAGTAAAATCCATGATGAAATAGTTCCAATTAAAACTAATGTTGCTCAATTTATGGCCAGCTTTTCAAAATCTTAACTTCAATCACTTTCTTACTCAACACAATTATAACCATAAATAATTCAAATTGATTAAATTTGAAAATGAAAAATTCAATTTATGGAAAGTTAAAAAGCATAGTCAAATGTGGCAGATCAGATAGCACATGAAAATTGGCTTACATTGCTTGCAAGGAAATTTTTTTTGGCAAAGAAATTCTTAATACAAAGAAATATGATTAATTATAAGATTAATTATTTATAATAATATTATTAAAAATAAGATTGTCAAATTTTTCAATAAACAGAACTGAAGATTATCACAATAACTTCTAAAAATAAATAAAAGTGACTGATGTGATATGATAATTTATATTCTCTTCTTCTTATATTTAATAATAAATAAGAATACTCAATTAAAAATGGCCATATTCTTTTCCTAGTTTAGCATATTTGCTTTTTATTGTACAATTGCTCTGAGCTACTGCTTTGATGTCTTTAAAAGCTTTAATTTTGCTACAGACCTTGAAATTAATTTAGAAACAATTTGATGTTCAATTTTTTCAGTAAACAAAGAAACAAGCTGGTAAAACTAATCACCGTGCATCAATATGAACATATTTAATGAGTGTGTATGGGAGGAAAAAACATTTTCTTGCTTCAGATGGTTCTTAAATATTTATAGTACTGTAGTTAAGTACGAGCATGCATATCAAGGCATTTCCTGGTACATAGTATGTGGTTAGGAAATGTTTGTTGAATAAATGATTAGTACACTTTATCAAACAAATAAGTTTACATCATTGTGCCATATACGTATTCTCCAAAAATTATGGAATTTTAAATATTAAAAAGGTATTCTAATGATGTGCAGAGTATTTACATGAGGTGATAGGGCACAAAGTCCTCAGACAAGTGTGAATCTCGTGTCTGTTTTGTTTGCCACATAGTATGTCAATTCTAACCACCTCTTCCAGATCCCCTCCCATTTCTGCACCTGTGAACTTAAACTCCATTATTATTAGAAAGGTTCCATCCTTCCCCTAGGGAAGCCACGTTTTTCATTTCTTATTTTAGAAAGAATCTCTGTTGGATTAGGTGGACTTGTACAATTTTCTTTGGCTTTTCAAAATATAAAACTTTTTTCATTGTGTGCCCCCAGACCTGGGAAAAACCTTCTAAACTCAATTCTACTTTGGTTTTTCAATTTATCCTACTGCTTCTTAGTGGGTCATAACCTTTTTGTTTCCTACATTCATTTTAAGTCTCTCAAATCCATGCAATTTTGTCTTGTGCTTCCTCCAAATGTTTAGTGACCATCCATCAATCCAACTGCATGCTGGCATTTTTAGAGTTAAAAAGAACTTTAATTTACTAGCACATTGGCCTAACAGATGTTCTTGCTTGAGGACACAGGAGGCATCTCTCCTGCAGGCGGTGTTACCAGGGTCCATTAGGTACACTGAGCCAAAAGAGCTTCTGGTGGCTGGGATAAGGTTGAGGTACAATGAATGAGACCTACAGCATGTGAGGGGCCAGCCAGGAAGTCCCATCAGTCACTGAAATAGAATTTACTCAAGACTGTTTGTCAGGAGATGGGAGGGTGGTCATGGGACATGGCACATTATGGAGGACCTGGCTTCTGCCTCTCAGCTTCTCTCCTGAGGACTTTGGGAACACCCACACAAATGCCCTACTCACATCCTATGTACTGGATGCTGAATTGTCCAACCATTTCCCCCTCCCCCTTTCCCGCAGGTCCACTTTCCTTTCGGCACCAGTCTCTCCTCCCCATCTCCCCCCCATAGCTGGCTGCCTCAAGGAAGCTGACCCTCTTTTGGTTCCCAGGCTGGGACTCATTGGCCCAATGACTCACCCCTTTGTTAGGAAGTGGGTAGTGAATGTGCACGTGGCCCAGTTTGAGTCAGTAGGATTTTACTGTGTTTTGGGGAAAGGACTTCATCGATTTCTAGGAGAGTTCCTAGTAGCAGCTGACTTTATCTTCCTATGGCTGCTGTCACTCACAGTCCTGAGGCCTCCTGCCTGAGGAAGAAGCCAAAACACAGAGGACGGCATTGTTGGAGGACAGAGGAGGCTTTTTCATCCATAATTTGGGAAGACAGTCTTTGTCCTTTCCCTACCTCCTTTCCTTCCATGAAGGGGGACCTAGAAAAAATTGTGCTAAAATACACACAGCATAAAATTTTACCACAGTAACTATTTTAAGTGTACAATTCAGAGGAATTACAGTATATTTGCCTTGTGGTGCAACCATCATCACTACCCATCTCCAGAAATTTATCATTACCCCAAACTGAAACTCTGCACTTATTAAATATGAAAATGGACTTTTATTTAGTATGTGTGTATGTATGTATGTATTTTTATTAAAGTAGAGTTGATTTATGATGTTGTGATTGTTTCTGGTGTACAGCAAAATGATTCATATATAGATCCTTTTTCAGGAGGCTTTCCTAGTGGCTCAGGGATAAAGAATCTGCCTGCAGCACTGTTTATAATAGCCAGGACACGGAAGCAACCCAGATGCCCATCAGCAGACGAATGGATGAGGAAGCTGTGGTACATATACACCATGGAATATTACTCAGCGATTAAAAAGAATTCATTTGAATCAGTTCTAATGAGATGGATGAAACTGGAGCCGATTATACAGAGCGAAGTAAGCCAGAAAGATAAAGACCATTACAGTATACTAACACATATATATGGAATTTAGAAAGATGGTAACGATAACCCTGTATGCAAAACAGAAAAAGAGACTCAGATGTATAGAACAGACTTGTGGACTCTGGGAGAAGGCGAGGGTGGGATGTTTCAAGAGAACAGCATTGAAACATGTATATTATCTAGGGTGAAACAGATCACCAGCCTAGGTTGGGTGCATGAGACAAGTGCTCGGGCCTGGTGCACTGGGAAGACCCAGAGGGATCGGGTGGAGAGGGAGGTGGGAGGGGGGACTGGGATGGGGAATACATGTAAATCCATGGCTAATTCATTTCAATGTATGACAAAAACTACTGTAATGATGTAAAGTAATTAGCCTCCAACTAATAAAAATAAATGGAAAAAAAAAAAAAAAAGAATCTGCCTGCAATGCAGGAGACAGAGGCGATGTGGGTTTGATTCCTGGGTCAGGAAGAGCGCTTGGAGGAGGGCACGGCAACCCATTCCAGTATGCTTGCCTGGAGAATTCCATGGACTGAGGAACCTGGCAGGCTGCAGTCTATGGGGTCGCAAAGAGTTGGACATGACTGAAGCAACTGAGCATGCACACACATATTCTTTTTCAGATTCTTTTCCATTATGGTTTATAACAAGATAGTGAATATAATTCCTTGTGCTATACAGTATGACTGTTGTTTTAATCTCTTTTATGTACAGTATTGGGTATCTGCTAAGTATCAATTCCTAATTTACCCACCTCCTCCTTTCCCCTTTGGTAACTGTAAAATTATTTTCTGTGTCTATATCTGTTTCACTTTTATGAAAAAGTTTGTGTCATATTTTAGATTCCACTTAGATCCCACTTATATAAGTGACATCATATGATATTTGTCTGACTTTACTTAATATGATAATCTCTAGGTCTACCTGTGTTGCTGCTAATGGCTTTATTTCATTCTTTTTATGGCTGAGTAATATTCCATTGTACCATACTTCTTTATCTATTCTTCTATCAACAGACATTTATATTGCTTCCATGTTTTACCCATTGAAAATTGTGCTATTATGAACATTGGGGGATATGTATCATTTTAAATTATGGTTTTCTCCAGGTATATGCCCAGGGATGGGATTGCTGGATCATATGATAGCTCTATTTTTAGTTGTTAAAAGAACTTTCATACTGCTTCCCGTAGTGGCTGCACCAATTCACATTCCCCCTAGCATCAATGTAGGAGGGTTCCTAAAAAGGAAATTTCAATCTGGCTGGATTCCAGGGTGCACACTGCTCCCTCACTTCCTGGAGAAGGTGGTCACATGTGTTTGAATGTCATACATGTAGGGGTGGCTCTCTCTCTCTGGCTTTTCTTTCTAGAAAAGCCAGAGGATGAGCTGAGTCAATGCCGTCTCCCCGGGGAAGGCCTGGACATCTTGGTCCCTCCACTTCTGTTTCAATGAGAAAGTACCTCAAGAAGGCTGGTGGTTGGTCGGGAAAAAAAAAAAAATTTGTTGTTTACCTGAAGTTCTACTTCACTGGACATCCTGTATTTTTATTTGCTAAATCTGGCATCCCTATGTAAGCAGAATGAATCCTATTGAGTGAGGTGACTGGAGACCTTGAAGGACCACTGGCAGTAGCAGTGGACCCCAGTGCATGGCAATAAGGATAAAGTAAGAAGCTGGCTCTCTCGGTAGAGACCAGCAAGAAGAGAGGATTGTGGGCCCAGCTGAGACTCTATATCTTCATTCCTGTTGTCTGGATAAAACATAAATTACACCTCATACCCCACCCTGAGCTTAGACTGTGGAGGTTGGTAAGGAGGAGAACAGAGACAGAATCCTTAACTGGTTTAGTATTAACCCAAAAAAGATAGATCTGAGGGTGTGTGCGCATGGGGAAATGTGAAAGTGACCGAGTTCTGTACTGGTAAGACTGAGTTGAAATGAGAACTTAAGCACTAAGTTCAGTTACAGTGTAATAAAGTCATGTTTTCATATTTGAGCCTGGGAGTGAAAATCTGAACCTGCTACAGATTAAAAATTCGGACTGACGAGTATGTCTCCAAGGTTCCTTCTGTACTGACAATTCCATAGCTATAGAGATGAAGCTTGACGACCTGAAAAGAAAAGTGAGACAGAAGCTAGATGGGGGTTGCAGTATTAGAAAAAACCCTATTAAGTGCCTGGCTACAGGAGACCTAGCAAATGAGTCTGGATGGGAAGAGGGGTAAGGAAAATCATAACTACTGTGCATTTAAGCTGTCCCTGTTTTGAGTTTGCTACTTTTTAAACATTTACAGTTGAGAACATGCTGGAGTTAATTATTATTAGCAGTGAGAGGCAGCTGATTTATGTTGATTAAGCTGATTTAAGAGCTGTTTTCTTAAGAGAACTATGGTCAGGCTTTCTAGGGAAACAACCAGTGAACAAACATGTTTTTACAGGGAGAGCCACAAAGGACTCTCGACACAGGAAGTCTGAAAGCTGAAGGAATTGTTGCCGAGTGCACCATGTTCAACTTCCTGCTCAAACAGGCAGTACGTGCTGCAAGCATAGGGTGTCCTCCCTGTTTCCAAAGAGGGTGAAAGGCTTCATCTGGAGTTCCCCAACCCCTGCAGAGGAAAAAGGGTGACTAACCAGTGGGAAAGACACATGCCAGTCAGGAAGCCAGAATGGAAACCTTCCTAAGAGAGATGGGAGTTTAGCTAATTTCAGGAGGCTTGAGAGTAAAAGCGATCCAGTGGAAGGGCTAGTGGAGGAGAAACATTTCTTCCTGGGGCCAAGAAGGTGGCCTTGAGCTCCTGCCCAGCCGTGCCCCACACTTACCTGCAGTCAGAAAGCAGACCATGCACTGGTAGGAGCAGGAACAAGCAAGCCTGTTCCTACCCAGTGAGGAAGAAGTGAGTCACAGAGGTTGATGAGTAACTCCCTTTGGTGGAACCATGTAGCCTGACCCAGACAGCAGTGGTGAATTGTCATTCTGGAGCATGGAGGCATGGCTGCCACCCACCAGTATATATTAGTCCTATCAATCAATACTCACCCCTACAAATTTATATATAAAGGAGTGAGTGAGGCAGAAGAAGTCTGCCATGTATATCTTTTCTGGCTTTGAAGTCCCATATAAAATACATGGAAGGCTAAAAGCAGAGGTGGGCAGTGGTCACCATCATCTTGCCTTGTATTTTAAAGGGTGCCCCTAGTGAAGAATAATGAGGAGTGAAAACTGAAGTATTGGTTAATCCTGGTATTAAATATCAGGCTTTAATTTTCTAGATGGTGGTTTTTGATACCAGAACCTCTGGCAGAGATTTTTCACTGTATCTGGGAAGACCTGTTTGACAGGAAACACCTATCTAATTGAGAGATTTTACCCAAAATTGGAAGGAGTGGGGAGAAATTGGTCTAATAGCTCCATGAAGCCAGTTATCATGGCAGATAACCACTACAGCACAAAACGAATATGAAATTCATGTGGAAGCATCCAGTAAATGAATTAGAAGCAATGTCCATAGACACTGAGATCTAGTCTGTAAGGTGCAGAATCAGGGAAAAAAAAAACCAAAATGTGTTCAACATTTTTACACAATGAGGTAAATATAATCCCACAGATATGATGTGCAATGGGAAGAACAAATTGCTGGCCCAGGCCTGTCATATCCACGAGAAGGGTGTCAGAAAAGCTAAAGCCAAGAACAAGCCAAAACTTGCGGGGGAAAAAAAAAACTAAAGACAAGCAAAAGTTTTTTTTAAAAAAACTCTGGAACAAGAAGTACACGGAGGGTGTAGTTCTGCTGTTCGGGAAATTTAGCACAATATTTGCAGACAATAAAGATCAAGGGAAAGTACATAACAAGGGTAGTGGATTCAATCACTTATAAAGCAAGCATGAAGGCTAAAAGATAAAAGTAGCAAAATTAACTAAAATTATAATAGTTAAGGGATGCATGAAGTAAAAAGATGTAAAATGTCATCAAAAGTATAAAATATGGAGGTGGGTAAAATGATAAAGCTTTGGGATGTGTCCAAATTTAAGTTGTACCAGCTTAAAATAGATGACTATTTACATAGAATGTTATATGTGCACTGCACAATAACCACAAGGAAAAAAATTATAGTAGGTACACACAAAAAATGAGAAAGGAATCTAAACAGAATGTTAAAGAAAATCACAAAAGCACAAGGGAAGAGAAAAAGAGAATAAGAAAAGAACAGAGAAGAGCTAGAAAAACAGCCAGAAACCAAAATGGCAATAAGCACATATCTATCAATAATTACTTTAAAGGTAATTAAGACTACGTTCACCAATCAAAAGACATAGAGTGGCTAAATGGATAAAAAATAAGACCCATCTATATGCTGCCTCCAAGAGACTCACTTCAGAAGAAAGGACACACAGCATGAAAGTGAAGGTGTGGAAAAAGATATTCTATGCAAATGGAAATAAAAGGTGAAGTAGCTATAGTCATATCAGACAAAGTAGACTTAAAAATGCTTAATGATAAAGGGGTCAATACATAAAAACATATAACATTTATAAATGTATATGCACCTAACAGAGGAGCACCAAGATATATAAAGTGAATATTACTGGATTTAAAGGGAGACATTGAAAGCAATAAATAATAGTAGAGGACTGTAACACCTTCACTTACACCCAAAGAGTAGATCATCCAGATAGAAAATCAATAATGAAACATGGAATTTAAATGACACATAAGACCAGATTGACTTTACACACACACACACACACACACACACACACACACACATGACATTCTATCCAAAAGCAGTGAATAGTTCACATGGAACATTCTCCAGAGTAAATCACATTAGAGCACAAAATTAGTCTCAAATTCAAGACTGAAATCATATAAAGCATTTTCCATAGAAACTACAGACTATACAGATTACAATGATATTAAACTAGAAATCAATCACAAGAAAAACCACAAAAGTGTGGAGATTAAGCAATATATTACTAAACAACTAATGGGTCATCAAAGAAATAAAAGGAGAAATTAAAGAAAAAACTCTAGAGACAAATGAAAACAGAAATATGGCATACCAAGATTCTAAGTGATGCAGCAAAAGTGGTTCTACGAGGGAAGTTAATAGCACCCACCTCAAGAAACAAAAATCCCAAATAAGCAATCAAACTTTACACCTAAAGGAACTAGAAAATGAAGAACAAATAAAGCCCAAACTTAGTAGAAGGAAGGAAATAATGAAGATCAGAGTGGAAATAAATGAAATACATTAAGAAAACAAGAGATGATAATCAATAAAAGTAAGAACCGGTTCTTCAAATTTTCTTTGAAAATTTACAAATCTTTAGCTATATCAACAGAGGGGGAGAGAGAGAGGAAAGATATGGAGAGAAGAGACTCAAATGAATATAATCAGAATTGAAAAAAAGTAACAACATCAGAAATGCAAAGGATCATAAGAGACTACTGTGAATTACATGTCAACACATTGTAGAAGTGGATAAATTCCTTAAAACATATAATCTCCCAAGATTGAATCATGAAGAAAAAAAAAATCTGAGTAGACTGCTTACTAGAAAGGAGATTGAAATAGTAATCAAAAATCTCCCAACAAACTAAAGCTCAGGAGAGATGGCTTCACTGGAGAATTCTATATTTATTCAAAGAAAACTTAATCTTTGTCAAACACTTCCAAAAAATTTAAAAGGAGAGAAAACTTCCAAAACATTTGACAAAGCCCTGATACCAAAACCAGACATGGAAACCACATGAAAAAATTACAGGCCAATATCTCTGATGAAGATAGATGCAAAATCCTCAACAAAACATTAGCAAACTGATGAGAAAATACATTAAAAAGATCATATCCCATGATCAAATGGTATTTATTCTGGGGATTCAAGGATATTAAACATCCACAAATTGATCAATGTAATACACCATATTAATGAAATGACGGATAAAAATTGTATTATCACCTCATGAAAGAAATCAAAGATGACATAATCAGATGGAGAGATATTCCATGTTCCTGGGTAGGAAGAATCAATATTGTGAAAATGACTATACTACCAAACACAATCTACAGATTCAATGCGATCCCTATCAAATTACCAATGGCATTTTTCACAGAACTAGAACAAAAAATTTCAAAATTCACATGGAAACACAAAAGACCCCAATAGCCAAAGCAGTCTTGAGAAAGAAGAATGGAGCTGGAGGAATCAACCTTCCTGACTTCAGATTATATTACAAAGCTACAGTCATCAAGACAGTATGATACTGGCACAAAAACAAAAATATAGACCAATGGAAAAAAATAGAAAGCCTTGAAATAAACCCATGCACCTAGGGGTACCTTATTTTTGAGAAAGGAGGCAAGAATATACAGTGGGGCAAAGACGGCCTCTTCAAAAACTGGTGCTGTGTAAAAGAATGAAATTAGAATACTTCCTAACACCATACACAAAGATAAACTCAAAATGGATTAAAGACCTAAATGTAAGACCAGAAACTATAAAACTCTTAGAGGAAAGCATAGGCAGAATACATGATGACATAAATCAAAGCAAGATACTCTATGACCACCCCCCCTCTTAGGGTAATGGAAATAAAAACAAAAGTAAGCAGGTGGAACCTGACTAAACTTAAAAGCTTTTGCACAGTAAAGGAAACTATAAGCAAGGTGAAAAGACAACCCTCAGAATGGGAGAAAAATAATAGCAAATGAAACAACTGACAAAGGATTAATTTCCAAAACATACAAGCAGCTCATACAACTCAATGTCATAAAAACAAACAATCCAATCAAAAAGCGGGAAAAAGAACTAAACAGACATTTCTCCAAAGAAGACATACAGATGGCTAACAAACACATGAAAGGATGCTCAATGTCGTTCATTATTAGAGAAATGCAAATCAAAACTGCAGTGATATATCACCTCACACTGGCCAGAGTAGCCATCATCAAAATGTCTACAAACAATAAATGCTGGAGAGGGTGTGGAGAAAAGGGAACCCTCTTGAACTGTTGTGAAGTGAAAGTCACTTAGACTTGTTCGACTCTTTTTGACCCTGTGGACTGCAGCCTGCCAGGCTCCTCTCTCCATGGAATTCTCCAGGCGAGAATACTGGAGTGGGTCGCCATTTCCTTCTCCACTTGCACTGTTGGTGGGAATGTAAATTGATACAACCATTATGGAAGATGGTATTTTTTATTACTTAAAAAACTAGGAATAAAAATATGACCCAGCAATCCCACTCCTATACATGTATTCTTTGGAAACCAAAATTTTAAAAAACAAATGTATCCCATTGTTCACTGCAGCACTATTTACAATAGCTAGAACATGGAAGCAGCCTAGATGCCCATCGATAGATGAGAGGATAATGAAGTTGTGGTACATATACACAATGGAATATTCAGTTCAGTTCAGTCACTCAGTTGTGTCCGACTCTTTGCGACCCCATGAACCACAGCACGCCAGGCTTCCCTGTCCATCACCAGCTCCCGGAGTCCACCCAAACCCATGTCCATTGAGTCGGTGATGCCATCCAACCATCTCATCCTCTGTCGTCCCCTTCTCCTCCTGCCCTCAATCTTTCCCAGCATCAGGGTCTTTTCAAATGAGTCAGCCCTTTGCATCAGGTGGCCAAAGTATTGGAGTTTCAACTTCAGCATTAGTCCTTCCAATGAATATTCAGGACTGATTTCCTTTAGGATGGACTGGTTGGATATCCTTGCAGTCCAAGGGACTCTCAAGAGTCTTCTCCAATACTGCAGTTCAAAAGCATCAGTTCTTCTGTATTCAGCTTTCTTTATAGTCCATACATATAGTCCAACTCTCACATCCATACACGACCACTGGAAAAACCATAGCCTTGAACAGACGGACCTTTGTTGACAAAGTAATGTCTCTGCTTTTCAATATGCTGTCTAGTATTACTCAACCATAAAAGGAACACATTTGAGTCAGTTCTAATGAGGTGGATGAACCTAGAGCCTATTACATAGACTGAAGTAAGTCAGAAAGAGAAAGATAAATATCGTATACTAACGCATATATACGGAATCTAGAAAGATGATACCAAAGAACTTATTTGTAAGGCAGCAGCGGAGAAACAGACATAGAGAATAGACTTATGGACATGGGGAGAGGAGAAGAGGGGGTGAGATGTATGGAAAGAGTAACATGAAAACTTACATTACCATATGTAAAATAGATAGCCAATGGGAATTTGCTGTATGTTTCAGGAAACTCAAACAGAGGCTCTGTATCAACCTAGAGGGGTGGGATGGGGAGGAAGATGAGAGGGAGGTTCAAGAGGGAGGGGATATATGTACACCTATGGCTGATTCATGTTGTGGTTTGACAGAAAACAACAAAATTCTCTAAAGCAACTATCCTTCAATAAATAAATAAATTAATTAAAAATACCGTATTATCACCTCGATAGATGTAGAAAAAAATATTTGACAAAACTGAACATTCATGATAAAACCCTTAACAAAGTGGATATAGAGGGTACCTCAATATAATAAAGGCCATGTATGGTGAGCCACAGCTAACATGATATCCAACAGATATCCAACTATATCCAACTGATATCCAACTATCTAAGATCAAGAAGAAGACAAGGATGCCTATTCACACCACTTTTATTTGAAAAAGTATTGGAAGTCCTAGCCAGGGCAATTAGGCAAGAAAAGGAAATAAAAGTCATTCAAACTGGAAAGTAAGAAGTAAAAGTGTTGTTATTTGCATATGAAATGATACTATTTAGAGAGAACATTAAAGATTTCACTTAAAATTTGTTAGAACGAGTAAATGCATTCAGTAAAGTCACGGGATACAAAATCAATATACAGAAATCTCTAGCATTTCTATACACTAATAAACTATCAGAAGGAGAAATTAGGAAAACAGCTGTATTTACAGTTGCATCAAAAAGAAAAAAATTCCTAAGGGTATACTTAACCAAGGAACTGAAAGACTTGTACACTGAACTCTGAAATTGATGAAAGAAATTGAAGAAGACACAAATAAATGGAAAGACATTCTGTATTCATGGATTGGAAGGATTAATATCGTTAAAATGTAATCTACAGACTCAATGCAATCCCTATCAAAATTCCAATAGCATATTTAACTCAACTTAAACAAATAATTCTAAAATTTATATGGAACCTCAAAAGATCCTGAATAGCCAAAACAATCTTAAGAAAGAAGGATAAAGTTGGAAACATCGTGCTCCTGATTTCAGACTATATTGTAAAGCTATAGTAACCAAAACAGTATGGTACTGGCACAAATTCAGACACACATACCAATGGGACAGAAGTGAAAGCCCAGAAATAAACCCATGCACATATGGTCATTTAATTTACCAAAAAGAGCAAAAAACACTCAATGAAGAGAGGATATTCTCTTTAATAAATGAAGTTGGGAAAACTAGACAGCCACATGCAGAAGAGAAAAAATAGACCTCTGTCTTTCACCACACACAAAAGTTAACTCAAAATGGATTAAATACTTGAAGGTAAAGACCTGAAACCATAAATCTCCTCGAAGAAAACATGTGCATTGACAACAGTCATAGTGATGTTTTTGCGGCTCTAACTCCAAAGGCAAGGGTAACAGAAGCAAAAATAAACAAATAGACTACATCAAACTAAAAAGCTCCTGCATAACAAAGGAAACCATCATCAAAGCAAAGAGACAACCCACAGAATGGGAGAAAACATTTGCAGATTATATATCCCATGAAGGATTAACATCTAAAATATATAATAAACTCATATGATCCAGCAACAACAGAAAACCCAATTAAAAAATGGGAAGAGGATTTGAATAGACATTTTTCAAAGACACACAGATGGCCAATAGACACAGACAAAGATGTTCAACATCACTGTTGGGGAAATACTAATCAAAACCCCAATGAGATATCACCTCACCTGTATTTAGAATGGCTACTATCAAGAGGATAAGAAATGACAAATGTTGGAGAGGTTGTGGAGAGAGGAGAACACTTGTACATTGTTGGCGAGACTGTAAATTATTGTAGCCACTATGGAAAACAATAAAGATTCCTCCAAAACTTAAGCAAAATCTGTCATGTGACCCAGCTCTTCCTTTTTTGGTTATTTATTCACAGGATATGAAAACACTAATATGAAAAGGTATATGCACTCCTATGTTTATTGCAACATTATTTATAATAGTCAAGATAAGCAACCTAAGTGTCTGTTAATAAATGAATGGTAAAGAAGATATGGTATAAGTACAATGGAATACTACTTACCCATAGGAAATAATTAAATTTTGCCATTTGTGACATCATGGATGGACTTTGAAGGTATTATGCTAAGTGAAATAAGACAGAGGGTGAAAGACAAATACCATATGATTTTGCTTATACACGTGTCTGAGCCACCAGGGAAATCTCATACATGGATCCCCCCAAACCCAAAACACATGAGTGAACAAAATAAAATTAAAACAAATACATAGATACAGAGATCAGATTAGCAGTTACCAGAGGGAAAGGGGGTTGGGTGGATGAAACAGGTGAAGGGGGTCAACTGTAGTGTGTGTGTGTGTGTGTGTGTGTGTGTGTGTGTGTGTGTGTTAGTTGCTCAGGTGTGCCCAAATCTTTGTGATCCCACCGACTGTAGCCCACCATGCTCCTCTGTCCATGGAATTCTCCAGGCAAGAATACTGGAGAGGGTAGCTATCCCTGGAGATCGAACCCTTCCCTTCTTCCTGACCCAGGGATCAAACCCGGATCTTCCACATTGCAGGTGGATTCTTTACCATCTTAGCCACCAGGGAAGCCCCAACTGTAAAGTGACTTGTGGTGATCACTTTGTAGGGTATGCGGTTGTTGAATTTTAATGCTGCACACCTGAAATTAACATAGTAAAAAAGTGTTTAATCTCAGAGAGAGAAGTTGAATTGGAAGATGAAGGATATGGGAAGGTTTTCACTTTACATATTTCTGTATTACTTTTTTCACAAGTTTTATATATTACTTAACAGAAAGAAACATTTGAAAACACATTTAAAACATCAATCAGGCAAAGCACAATGAATTTAATGGCTCACTTTAAAAATACTGGAATGAACTAATTCTTAGTTTAAAAAAGACCAAGAGAGAATACACTGTTTGGATGTTGCTTCTGTCTCCTCCAAGAAGAGTATGCTTTTCAAGCTCCATAGAGCTTGAAAATACATAGAGGAAAATGAAAGATAGCAGAAGAGATCCAGGCTTCAAATACTTACCTGTCAGGGAAGTGCTTTTTAAAAAATTGTTGTTAATTAACTTGGTGCAAAAAATGAAGAATGGTGAGGAGATAAAAGAGACCTTTATACAAAGGAATTTGAGTACTTGTTTTAGAAGATTCCCTTTATGTAGACTATCCTCTCCAAGCCCTCTGGGGAGTATCTGCCAAGCTTAATGACTGTCCTGACCCTCCCAACTGCATGCCCTCTTAATGCACGGTACAGAGAAAGGGCGTAACAGAGAGAAACCTGTACATTACTACAGATCAAGGTCAAAAGCCCTACCAACTTCCCATTCTCAAAGGCAGGAGCAGAAAAAGTGGGAGGGCGATAGGGGGTCCTCTGGTCCTGGTGGCAGGAGAGAGAGCCACCATATCATTCTCTGCTAAACTGACACCTGTTTTCAGCAGGTGACTTAATCACTAATCCCTTAAAATAGATGCTCATGACTTAGCAGCAGCAGCATTCCCTAAGCATTCTGGGTTTCTAGTTTTAAAAAAATGCTCTTTAATGATTTGTTTTAAAGAGCCATACATTTTCATAGTATGAAATTTGAAAAATATTTTGGAAAACACACAGAATTAAGAAATCAAAATTAAGAAATTTTCTAGAAATAGCCTCTGTTAATATTTTCTGTTGTAGTGTTTATTATTTTTCTCTGATAATAGTGGGGTATACATAGGATTAAATTTTGGAAAATAGAGACAAACATACAGAATAAAAGAAAACTGCCTGTAATTTTACAACTGCTGATATTTTGATCTTTTTTCCTCGTCTTTTTACACACACACACACAAGTAAATTTTAAATAAAATGTAAATCATATAGTATATGTAGTTTTGTATCCTATTTTTTATACTTAATGTTATATTGAGCATTTTTCTTGTCATTAAGTATTATTCAAGAACATGATTATAATTGGTCATCAACTATTTTATTAGGTAAATTAGCCACAGTTCATCTAACCTGTATCTCAGTGAAGTTTGGCTTGTTTCTACTTTTTTACTATTTGAAAATAACGCCATTTTAAACATCTTTGTATAGAAATCTTCACCAAGGATCAGTTTCTAAAGGTTGAGTTTGTAGGTCAAAGACCATGGACATTTTTAAGTGTTTTAGTACATACTGTAGCCTTGTCCTACAGGAAGGCGGTGCCCTTTCACACTCCCCCAGTGAGCAAGCCAGTGCCCGTTTCTTGTCAACTTCTATTAGATTTGTGGTTTCTGTCTGAGAGGCCTTCCTGCTTTGTGCAATCCCATCGCACCACTGCCATCTTGTGTCCTCCCTCTGTGGCTTTTCTGGGAGAGAAAGCCCTTGTACTCTTTGAGACACTCCTCCTATATTCCTCCAAAGAGCTTCAGTGCTCTGAGGTTATTTCTGAGTTTGCTTGGAGGTGATGTGGATTCCCCTCATTTGACCAGCTTGACAATTCCTGTCCTGCACTCAGCTTATAACTGGTCTCCTCTGCAAAGCTTCCACTGACACTCCAGGCTTGTTTAAGGCCCTCTCCGTGGCACTCCCCCAGCCCTTCCCCGTCAAAGCTCTTGTCACACTGTAAGTGTGCTCAGCTGTCTTTCCCCCAGATGTGAGCTCTCTGAGGATCGAGGTATGTGTCTTTTCCTACTGTTCCCAGTGCCTGATGCTGCACTGGCTGATGTGGATAGTCCAGAGATGCTGAATAAATGCTTATTTTATTTTAAAAATTCTTGAATGCTCATCTCTATTTCCATACCATGTATTCTATCCTAAACCCCGTAAATATTTACTTAGAACTTTTCTGATTGTATAAGCATCTTGTAGTTCTATTTATTTAATCTTATTTTTTTTCTAGCTTTATTTATGTATAATTCACACATAACATTGTGTAAGTATAAGATGCACAGCATGATAATTTGATATATATATATATTTTTTTTTATTTATTTTTTTAATTTTTATTAGTTGGAGGCTAATTAAGCTTAGTTAATACATTTATCACTTCACATAGCTACTATGGTAGGGTTTCTTTATTTTTTTGCTGTGAGAACTTTCAAGGTCTACTTTCTTAGTACTTTTCATGTATGCAATGAAGTATTGTTAACTATAATCACCAGGCGGTATATTAGATCCTCAGAACTTATCCTAGTACAAACTTGAAATTTCTACCTTTGACCAACAATATCCAATTTCCTCACCAACCTCACCTGTGCTGCCTCTCCCCAACACTGGCGAACACCATTCTCCTCTCTGTTTCATAGAGTTTAGCTTTTCTAGATTCCATATGAAATGTGAGATTACACATTATTTGTCTTTCTCTGTCCTTACTTATTTCACTTAGCACATGCTCTTAGTTTTCATCCATGTTGTTGCAAATCCTTTATTTCTTATGACTGAATAATATTCCATTAAATATATATGTGTATATACATATATATATATATTTTAATCCATTTCTTCATTAGTGCACCTTTAGGTTGCTTCCCATATTGGCTATTGTAAACAATGCTGTTATGAACATGAAACAGTAGATATCTATTTAAAATAGTGATTTCATTTCCTTCCACTATATACCCAGAGTGGAATTGCTGGATCATATGGCAGTTTGGGACATCCCTGGTGGCTTAGAGGGTAAAGCGCCTGCCCGCAATATGGGAGACCCGGCTTCGATTCCTGGGTTGGGAAGATCTCCTGGAGAAGGAAATGGCAACCCACTCCAGTACACTTGCCTGGAAAATCCCATGAACGGAGGAGCCTGGTCCATGGGGTCGCGAAGAGTTGGACACGACTGAGCGACTTCACTTTCTTTCACTTATGGCAGTTTGTAATTTTTTAAGGGAACCTCATACCATTTTCCACAGTGGCTGTGCCAGTTTACATTCCCATGAACAGTGCGCAAGAGTTTTCCTTTTGCGACATCTTTACCAATACTTGTTATTTGCTATCTTCTGGATAATAGCCATTCTGGCAGGTGTAAGGTGTTATCTCATTGTGCTTTTGATTTGCATTTCCCTGAGCATTAATGGTGAGCACCTTCTAATGTACTTGTTGACTATATACCTTCTTTGGAAAACTGTCTATTCAGGCCCTTTGCACATTTTAAAATTAGATTATGTGAGGGTTGGTTTTATTTTGCTATCAAGTTATGTATTAACAATATTGTGTGAATTAACCTCTTATCATATATGTGATTTAAAATGTTTTCTCCTATTCTGTAGATTACTTTTCATTTTGTCCATCAACCTTTTTTTTTCTTTTTTGCTATTTAAACTAAAGAAGCTTTTAGTTTGATGTGGTCCCACTGGCTCATTTTTGCTTTTATTGCTTGTGCTTTAAGTGTCATATCCAAAAACTCCTTGCCAAAATCAATATCCAGGAAATTTCCCTCAATGTTTTCTCCTAGGAGTTTTATGATTTCAGGTTTGACATTCCAGTCCTTAATCTATTTTGAATTAATTTCTTAATATGTTGCAAGATAGTGGTCTAGTTTCATTCTTTTGCATGTGGCTGTCTAGTTTTTCCAACTATATTTATTGAAGAGATTGTCCTTTCTCCACTGTATGTTCTTTGTGCATTTTTTGTAAATTAATTAATCATGTGTGCATGGGTTTATTTCTGGGATCTCAATTCTGTTCTATCGATCTGTGCATCTTTTTTTTTTTTTTTACTAGTACTTTACTGCTTTGATTTCTATACCTTTGTAGCATAATTTGAAATCAGGAAATGTGATGCCTCCATCTGTGTTCTTCTTTCTCAAAATTGTTTTGGCTATTTAAAATCTTTGTGATTCTACAGGATTTTTAGGATCGTTTTTCTACTTCTGTAAAAGATGTCATTGGAATTTTGATAGAGACTGCATTGACTCTATAGATGGGCTTGGATACGTAGCAATTTTTAATCATCTTTTGATAACCTCAAATTGACCTAAGAGACTGAAAAAGGAAGAAAGAAAGGAAAAAGATTGAGGAAAAGAAAGAGAAGAAGGAGATATATATTATAATATAAATTATACTTTATATTTCTGTATGACTTTATAGTTTACAGTGTTCTTTCATATGCTTGTGGAAATTCTAAGCCCCCTGCCAGAAAGGATGGATCTTTATGCTGAATGCTGTGATAGTACTCTGTATCTTCTATAGCACCTCTTGCAATTGTTGGCATATCATTTTTAGTGTTCACTGATGTATCCCCAATACCTAGCACAGTGCTTAATGTACTGTGGCTATTTAGTAAATATTTATTAACAAAGAAAAAGCATTATTATTTCCATTTCATAGATATATCATTAGAGAACTGACATTTCAATCTAGGGAGCTGGATACCAAATTTGGTGTTCTTTCCACATCAACTAATGTAGAGTACATTTTTCATCCTTGAGAGAAAATGCAAAAGGAGAATAAGTGAAGGAAAGAAGAGAGGGAAGAGAGGAGGAGGAACTCATAGAGATGAGGAGAAGTGATTTGAAATTGATGCCTGATGATGAAGGGAGGATAAATGCAGAGCTTTGATGCACATAGGATGTGACATTTGTGGCTCCACCAAGCTTAGTAAACCAAGATTCCACTCAGAACTGGAGTATTTTTAAAACAAGTCAAACATGAAAATTCAATGTTACTCTCCCCCATAGTAGCTTTTTATACCCTCAGGCCAATCAATGGATAGATTACCACAGCTTCGAGACCGCACTAAGTGGTAATAGTGGGAGAAAAGATTATTCTGGTGTTGCTCTCCAGAGAATTATGGGAAGGATCTAGCTGCCTCTTCCTGGCTTCATACAACTGAGTGTAGAGGGTTAAATGAAGCTTTTCTGAGACCAAACAGATGTCACTACTTTCCATTTGACTACACCAAAGACTTTGACTATGTGGATCACAACAAATTGTGGAAAATTCTTAAAGAGATGGGAATACCAGACCACCTTATGTGCCCCCTGAGAAATCTATATGCAGGTCAAGAAGCAACAGTTAGAACTGGACATGGAACAACTGACTGGCTCCAAATTGGGCAAGGAGTACGTCAAGGCTGTATATTGTCACCCTGCTTATTTAACTTATATGCAGAGTACATCATGAGAAATGCCAGACTGGATGAAGCACAAGATGGAATCAAGATTGCCTGGAAAAATATCAATAACCTCAGATATGCAGATGATACCACCCTTATGGCAGAAAGCAAAGAGTAACTAAAGAGCCTCTTGATGAAAGTGAAAGAGGAGAGTGAAAAGGCTGGCATAAAACTGAACATCAAAACGAAGATCACAGCATCTGGTCCCATCACTTCATGGCAGATAGATGGGGAAACAATAGAAACAGTGAGAGACTTTTTTCCTGGACTCCAAAATCCTTGAGATTTCATGTCTGCAGCCGTGAAATTAAAAGACGCTTGCTCCTTGGAAGAAAAGCTATGACAAACCTAGACAGCATATTAAAAAACAGAGACATCACTTTGCCTACAAATATCCATCTAGTCAACACTATAGCTTTTCCAGTAGTCATGTATGGATGTGAGAGTTGGACCATAAAGAAAGCTGAACGCCTAAAAATTGATGCTTTTGAACTGTGGTGTTGGAGAAGATTCTTGAGAGTTCCTTGGACAGCAAGTAGATCAAATCAGTCAGTCCTAAAGGAAATCAGTCTCGAATGTTCATTGGAAGGACTGATGCTGAAGCTGAATCTCCTATACTTTGGCTACCTGATGTGAAGAGCTAACTTCTTAGAAAAGACCCTGATGCTGAGCAAGATTGAAGGCAGGAAGAGAAGGGGATGACAGAGGATGAGATGCTTGGATGGCATCACCAACTCATTGGACATGAGTTTGAGCAAGCTCCAGGAGTTGGTGATGGACAGGGAAGACTGGCATGCTGCAGTCCATGGGGTCACAAAGAGTCAGACATTACTTAGTGACTGAACTGAACTTTCCATTTATAGCATTTTTGAACTCTTGGAAACAACAGAGCATAGAAGTTAAGAGTATGGGTTGTGCAGGTTGGATGCATGAGACAAATGCTCAGGGCTGGTGCACTGGGAAGACTCAGAGGGATTGGATGGGGAGGGAGGCGGGAGGGGGGATTGGGATGGGGAACACATGTAAATCCATGGCTGATTCATGTCAATGTATGGCAAAAACCACTACAATATTGTAAAGTAATTAGCCTCTAACTAATAAAAATAAATAAAAAAAAAAAAAAAACCGCTCTAAATTGAGAGAAAAAAAAAAAAGAGTATGGGCTGTGGAGCCAGACTGCTTGGGCTGGAATCTTGATTCAATCACTTCCATTTTGTGTGATTTTGGGTAAGTTTCTCAACCTGTCTACAATCTAGTTTCCTCATTTGCAAATTGGGAATAATAAAAGTACTTAACCCAGTGGGATATTGTGAAGATATAATGGGATAATGCATATAAAAGGCATATAACAGAGTCTGGCCCACAGCCAACACTTAATATTGACTCTCTTCTAGGATTGCCTTCTAGTTGCAGACATGGAGGAAAATGTTTGCAGATGTGTTCAGTAAGCAATGAGCATGGTGCCATTTTCAGTTGCCTGGGATCCTCTAAGAATTCCTATGTACTTGAAAGTCACATATGAGAACATACTTTATGGTATCCCAACCTTGACCAAAGTTTCTGGGAAAGTGGGTAGACTCCTCAGGAGCCACTGGCAGTCGCCCTCTTTGAGCACTTCACCCTTTATCCACACCTCAGCTAGGTTCCAGAGGTTACATGACATTCTCTTCCCTTAAGTTGTCTTTGATATTTACCTTAAGGTGACTCCAGACACAAGATTAGAGTTGGACACCAAGAAAACTATTGAAGATACTCCCAAAAGTTAGTCCTAGAAAACTCAGCAATTGGAATTCAGTATTTCCTTAGACACACTAATTACAAATGATCTAGGTCAGAGCCAATAAGTGATTTGTTTGGCTAGCATGTTATCCATTTGGTGGTATCTATCTATCTATCTCTACCTACCTACCTACCTATCTGACTTTCAATACTTTTAGTCAGGGCATGTACTCTCCAAGGGCTTCCCTGGTGGCTCAGAGGGTAAAGCATCTGCCTGCAATGTGGAAGACCTTGGTTCGATCCCTGGGTTGGGAAGATCCCCTGGAGAAGGAAATGGCAACCCACTCCAGTACGCTTGCCTGGAAAGTGCCACGGATGGAGGAACTTGGTAGGCTACAGTCAGTGGGATCGCAAAGAGTCATACATGATTGAGCAACTTCACTTTGTACTCTCCAATCTGTTGACATACTTTTGTTACTAGCTTGAGCAGACAGATGCCCCTATTCTAGATTCAACTTGCCAACAAAATCTAATACTTATTATTTATTTGTTATTGATAATTTTTTTTTGTATGGTGGGCCATACGCTCTTCTTTCCTTAATCTAGGTCCCCATTGAATATCTAATACTGTCCGAGTTTCTCTCCAGTGCTTACCAGGTCCTTCATGACCTGGCCCCTGATCCCACTTCCATTTTCTTCTCTTGCTCCTGCCCACTCTTCCATCTATTCTAGCATCAAAACTTTAAGCTCCAGTCATAGGACCTTAAATAGTTCTTGGCACTCTTTATGCATATATTCACCTTCTTGCCTTTACAAATTTGTCTCTTATCACATAACCTGACTAATATCTCCTATGAATATTTCGACTTAGTTCAGTCCTTACATTATTTTGGAATCTTTCTTGAATCCCCTTGTGCAGGATCAGATTCTCCCTTCAGTTTTCTCATAATACTCTAACCAAATGTCTATTTTAGTCTTTACACACTGTGTCATAATTTATGTACTGTGTTTTTGTCCTTATACCTCCTTGGCAATAGAAATCATGTCTTACCCACTTTTCAATGCCCATCGTGACTTGTATACACGAGGCTCTCAACAAGTGTTTATTGAATGAATTCCTGGATGATTATGACTAAAGATATAAAAACAAGCAATAAAGAACATAAGAAATTTATGAGACACTATTAAAAAATAGATGAAACCAAAAGGCAGAATTAAATATACTTTCTAGAAACAGCAGTATAGTTATTAAAATAAAAACCTAATCTATGAAATAAAGAGCAAATCAGACAGAATTGAAAGGAAATTGATAAATTGAATGCAGGAGAGAGAAGCTAAGATGTATAAATCATGAAAGAGAGCTAAAGACACACAAGCACACACATACACACTTGCATGCCACATATAATGAGAAAGACTAAAGTAAAATGAATTGTAGAAAAGGAATATTTGAAGAGAGAATGGTTGACAATTTTATAGTGTTGATAAAAGGTAGACATTCTCTTTCAGGAATCATGAATCTTTTGTTTATCTGACAGAAAAAAAAAAAAAGGAAAACGCACACCTAGACATATGAAAATGCCAAAATGTTAGATAAGAAAATGTCATAAAGGCAGAAAATAGACTTCATCTATAAAAAAATAATAATTGGAATGACAGCAGACTTCTCAACCATTACAATGGAAAGTAAAACACAATGACTAGACTAACAGTTAACATGGAGCAAGGTTGGGTAAAGAAGTACAGACCTGAGAGCCTGGGGCTATATTTAGAAACAGAAAGTGATATAGGTATGGCTTCACCCGTAACTTAGAGGAAATCCTCAAATGAGTTCACATTTGGAGGAAAGGAGCATGTTATGATATCAACATCCAAGGACCCCCTCTCACCTCAGAGGCAGCTTAAGATCCAAAATAGAAATTGCATCCATCTAATGTGCTGCTTATCTGAAGGAGTGAGCCACCAGCAGGACTGTAATTTTGCCTCTCACTCTTGGTGTTTCAGGGCCCCAGTATGGGTGATTTGGAACGCAATGTTGGCTGTAAGTAGATAGCCTCACATTCGCTTCCTTTAAGGCAAACAGGGAAATCTTATGATTGCTTATCTCTAGGCATCCTGTCCTCTTCACAGTCTAGAGTTGGGCCCCTCTGGTGGAGATCACTTCATGTTCATTTAGTGTGACTTCAAATCTTTTCATTTTCCTCATAAGCCATGATGTGCAAGAGGTTATGAAATACTACTCGAGTTAATACTCTTGTAGGGAGGGAGGATTAGGTGTGAATAGGGATATATCTCTGCCTGGGAAATTTCCCATTACCTAGTCCAACTGTTTATTAGAAAGGTCTGATAAGTCCAGACAAGTTCACTCAGCAGCAGTGCACAGATCCAAGAGAGCAATGGCTTTCAACTCTGTTAGATCAGTGATTCCTAAAATTGAATGTGATAAGACTCTCCCTGGCAGGCACATTAAAACAGTTTCCTGGGCCCTTTCCCCAGAGATTGTAATTCAATACATCGGAGTGGGGCTCATGAATTTGCACTTTTGATCAGCTCCCAGCTGATACAATGCTGCTGGTCTAAGGCATTGAAATTACCATAGAAAAAGATGGGGAAAAAATTGGGGAGGGGATGTGGAGGGAGGAAAACACTGAAATGCCAGTGTCCCTACAGCATGTATTTGTATATGGCATAGCTTTTTGGGGGGATGGGATGGGTGAACCTATGAAAATTCCCAGCCTTTACTCTTCTATTCTCCCCTGCCACCTAAAGATTGTTCTGGCTTTGCATTCTGTTTCCTGCCCTCCTCTGCACAGTGAGGGGACTAATTCCTGAGTTTCGAGGGGCAGAAATTAGAGACCAGGAGATAGAGAGCCAGAGAGATGAAAGGAAAGGGAAAGAGTGAAAAGACAGGAAGCTCAGGGCCCAGTGATGGAGGACTTTTCCAGGCAGTTTAGGGGAGGGAGGTGGAAGAAGCTGTGGGGCATGAGGGAAGTAGATAGAGAAGAAAGGGAATTTCTTTGAGTGCCATGAACTCAGGGTGCCAGAGTGTGGTCTGGGACAGGGTACAGGTATTTGAGAAATGCAGGAAATAGCTCAAGTAATTTTGAAGTTACTTTTTGATTGTTTGATGGTGTGTCTTAGGACATGCCACTGCTCTGAAACTCTGGTCTTGGCTTCATTAGAGTTACAATAGCATGACAGTTCTGATGCATCATGTTTGGGACACTGGGGGGCCCAGGTGGGACCACCCAGTCCCTCATCCTTATTAAGACCCTCCATGTTTCTCACTGGGCCAGCTTTGCAATGGTTTCATCCTGTTACCCTACCTTGAGGCTTTCTTCCTCCTTCCCTCCACACACAGCCATTAGGCTAGTCCTCATAGACAAGAATTCTGGTAACAACCACTAGCATTCAGTGGCTTCTGCCACAGAACCCTTGGCCTCCTGGAATGTTAGATTCCCTACTGTTGTAACAGGCTCTTATGTTCCCTCTAAGATTCTTCTAGTAGAAGAATTGTTACAGATCCTGCTGACTATTGGTTTTAACCAAAGTACTTTTCAAGGCATTCAAGGCTTCATAGCACTATGCTTCTAGTGCTCTCTCTAGATGCATGTATCTCATTTTCCAATACCTCTGTCCTTTGAATATTTACTTAGTTTCCCACCTCCATGCCTTTGGACATGCTGTTCTTGCCACCTGGAATGCTCTCCTTATTACTTCTGCCTAAAGAGATGAACCCATGCCTCAAGGCCTCGCTCAAATGCCTCCTCTTTAGGAGCCTCCTATGGTCATCTCTACTCATCCTTCCCACTTTGAAGCTTTATTTGTACTTCCCTGTGCTACAAACTCTGCTGACACTGTAGTTGTCTGTGTTCTAGTCTTATTTGTCTTTCAAGACCTGTGCTGTTCAGTGTGGTAGCCAGAAGCCATGTGTGGCTATTTAAATTAATTAAAAGGAAATAAAATTCTAAATTTAGTTCCTCACATTTAAAGTGCCCAGTAGCCCATGTAGCTAGTAACCATTGTACTGGGCAGTATGGATAGAAGACATTTTGAAAGTTGTAGTGGACAATGATGAGACCATATATCATTTACTGCTCTTATTTTCATTGACTAAAAGTCAGTTTGAATCAACTAGAATCTTACTGGTTGTTTTATATTGATTTCTTAACCAGAGTGGGAGCTTTATATTTCTATATTTTATACCTGTTCCTTCCTCTCTCTTTTTATACCTGTTCCTTGCTCTTTTTTATAATATGTATTTTTAAAAAATAATTTTATTTTTATTTATTCATTAGTATTTATGTAGGCTGTGCTGGATCTTTGTTGCTGCACAGACTTTTCTCTATTTGCTGGGAGCAGGGTCTACTATCTAGTGGTGTGAGGGCTTCTCAATGTGGTGGCCTCTCCTTTTGTGAGGCACAGGGTCCAGGGCACTCAGGCTTCAGGAGCTGTGGCACGTGGGCTCCATATGAGCTCAGTAGTTGTGGTTCCCAGGCTCTAGAGCACAGGCTTAACAGTTGTGGTGCATGGGCTGAGTTGCTCTGTGGCATGTGGGACCTTCCTGGACCAGGGATCGAATCTGTGTCTCTTGCATTGGCAGGTGGAGGGGAGGCCCCTATATTTCATATTTTACACCAATTTCTTGCTCTTTTTCTTTTTACAACTTTCTCATAGGCTTTATTTGATCTCTACAACTTATTCAAGCTTACTTTTATTTATTTACTTATTTATTTTTATAATGTTGTGTTGGTTTCTGCTGTCCAACAACTCAAATCAGCCATACATCAGCCAAATCACACATATATTTCTCTTTTTTATACCTTTTCCTTGCCCTACATTCTGATGAAGCTCTGTCTTCTTTTTCTGTGGATTGCCTTCATTACAAGTCCATTCCAAAAAAAAAGAAAAGACCATTCCGAGAGTTGTTTGCTGCTTCATCTTTCTCCAAGGTGTCCCAGGTCACTTCCCAAGGCTTACCCCATTACCAGTATTTTTCAGTAATGAGGCCTCTGCCTTGGAGGAAAAGAACAGCTTCTGTAACTCTCATAGTTACACTAAGCTGCCAGTCCTTCTCGACAGTCCCTTGTGCCTGCAGAGTGAGAAAGACATGGACACGAGGACACCTACGACAATTAGCAATGACATTTGACTTTCTGATTACCATCTTGTAAAATCAGGTGTCTGTAGAAGGCTTCTGGGAAGAAACCACAAAACCAGAATGACCACAAGAGGGCACCAGCACACCTTCAACAACATTTACCTCCAAAGACCCTGGGAAGATTCTGTTGCAAGGGCAGGGTAGAATGAATCACATAGAATCTGAAAGGAATAGAAAAAGAAAAAAGAAAAAAAAATTTTTCATCATATTATGTCTAACTGGAAGACCTGCTTGCCAGGCTTTTATTTATGCACCCAGAACCTCCTTATATATAGGAATAACAGTCACATTATACAATAATAGCCAGACAAGGGATTAGATTGAAAATATTCCAAATGGGGATATGAATAGGTCAGTAGACTTTAAAACAGAATGAACCTCACTTCGAAGCAAGGTAGCTATGGAAACATTACCAAAATCATTCTCTAACTTCATGGCTGCTGTGGTTTCTGCTGCCAGGAAATGCTGTCAAGGGACGACAGAATATTATTTTCTTATAAATAATACAACATAGGATCCTATATGGAAAGTTGCAAGAAATTAGATTTCAGAGGTAGAGATGTTTCAACAAAAATGCCCAACAGCTTTAATCTGGTTTCTGATAACTTGGCTCTGGGTTTGCAATTGTTAAGTTTTTCTCTGTTTCTGTTTTCTGTTGCAGAAAGAAAGGGTGCCTTTGAGAGATTTATTGTTTCCATGTCTCTGGATATATTATATACATACAAATATGTGCACAGTTAGCATGGCTGATAGAAGTCACCTGTTCACCTCTGGTGTGACCCATAAGGGCAAGTGACCTATATTTAGACCTTAGACAAAGGATTTACTTTCCAACAGGGGATGGACCTGCAGTCACGCAGCCTAAGGCGACAGGGTCATGCCATTGGCTCTCTGAGACACTACACCAACTACCCATTCCCTTGAGATTCCTAGCAAACCTTAATGAACACATGAAGACCATTATATGTGTTTGTTCTCTGACCATGCTTAATCCTTTGAGTTTTCTTTTTCTTCTTCTTCTTCTTTTTTTAATTTAAGTCTTATCTGACTCTTTTGTCACCCCATGGACTCTAGCTGGCCAGGCTCCTCATTCCACGGGATTTCCCAAGTAAGAATACTGGAGTGGGTTACCATTTCCTTCTCCAGGGGATCTTCTGGGCCCAGGGATCCAAGGATCCAACTCACGGTTCCTTCACTGGCAGGCAGACTCTTCACCACTGAGCCACCAGGGAAGCCCTGGACCATCTGATCATGTAGTTGGAGGTGTGGGTAAACAAAGTAGGTTGGCACTTCCTTGGTGGCCCAGTGGTTAAGAATGCACCTGCCAATGCAAGGGACATGGATTCGATCTCTGGTCTGGGAGGATCCCACATGCTGCAGGGTGACTAAGCCTGTGCGCCACAACTACTGAAGCCCATGTGCCTAGGGCCTGTGCTCCACAGCAAGAGAAGCCCCAGCAATGAGAAACCCGCAGACCACAACTGGAGAGTAGCCCCGCTCACTGCAGCTAGAGAAAACCCATGTGTAGCAGAGAAGACCAAGCATAGTCAAAAATAAATAAATTAACAAAATTAAAAAAGAAAAAAAACACAAAAAACAAAATTGTGAAAAGGGTAGATGTTTAGTAAGTTAGGAAATGTGGTACCTGCCCTGGAAATATGGTAAATGTCATGCTGGTAGGTGCCATCTCCTTTTCCCCATTCATTCCAACTCTTCAAGGCCACTACTAAATACTTTCTTCTGGACGTTTTGTGTAAATGGAATCATGCAGCATATTGTTTTCTTATGATTGGCTTCTCCCACTTAGCATAATATTTTCAAAGTTCATTCGTGTTGTAGCATTTCTTTATATTGCCAAGTAATATTTGATTGTGTGTGCATATATCACGTTTGATTTATCCATTCATTAGTGGATGGACATTTGGTTGTTTCTATTTTTTGCCTATTGTAAGTAATGCTACTATGAAAATTCATGTGCACATTTTTGTGTGGATAAATAATCTTATCTTTCTTGGATATATACTTAGGAATGGGATTACTGGGTTATAGGATAACTCTATATTTAGCATTTTGAAGAACTGCCAAACTGTTTCCCAAAGTGACTGAAATTTTACATTTTACATTCCCATCAGCAGTAAGGGTCCAATTTCTCCACGTCCTCACAAGCTCTTGTTTTTTGATTAAAACCATAAGAGTTGGATACGACTGAGTGACTTCACTTTCACTTTTCACTTTCATGCACTGGAGAAGAAAATGGTAACCCACTCCATTGTTCTTGCCTGGAGAATCCCAGGGATGGTGGAGCCTGGTGGGCTGCTGTCTATGGGGTCGCACAGAGTCGGACACGACTGAAGTGACTTAGCAGCAGCAGCAGCAGTGGGTCTTAAGTGGTATCTCATGTTGTTTTGATTTGTATTTCCATGATAGCTAATGATGTTGAGCATCTTTTCCTGTGCTTATCAGTGATTTGTGTATCTTCTTTGGAGAAATGTCTATTCTGATTCTTCAACATTTTCAATTGGGTTATTAGTCTTTTTATTGTTGAGTTGTAAGAGTTCTTCATAGTCTATTTAAAGTCCTTTATCAGAGATACAATTCAAAACCATTTTTCACTCTGTGTCTTTTCACTGTTCTAATGATGCCTTTTGAAGAACAAAGATTTTTAAAAATTTTGATGATGTCCAGTGAATCCATTTTTTCTTTTATTACTTATGCTTTTGGTGTCATACCTAAGAAACCATTGCCTAACTCAACAGCATAAAGATTATTTTTATGTTTTCTTCTAAGAGTCTTCTATTTCAGCTCTTACATTTATGTCTATGATCAATTTGGAGTTAATTTCATGTATTGTATAAGGGAAGGAGTCCAAATTCATTCTTTTGCCTGTGAATGTCCAGTTGTCACCCATTTAAAATATGGTTGATAAAAAAACTAGAGCAAAAAAAGAACCTCTTTTTTTTGTGGGAAGTTTTGAATATTGATGTGATTTGAACAGTATTATTTTTGTGGATTTGCTCATACCTGATCAAACACACCCATTCTTCTAATAAATATTTTCAGAGCACCCACTTTCTGCCAAAGATGTTTAAGTTGCTGGTGATTACAGCAACAAATAGGGCAAAGATCTTGCCTACATGTTGCTTATATGATAGTGATGAAGAATAAATGCATAACTATATAGTATACTGCAGTAGTACTAAGAATTATGAAGAAAAAGCAGAGTGAAAGATTGGAGGAGGTGTGGGGACTGTGGAAAGAATACTATTTTGTATTGCGTAGGATAGTCAGAGAATGCCTCTCCAGAGTGGTCACATTTGTTCAGTGACCTGAATTACATAAGGAGGTAAGACATGTAAATACCTGGAAGAAGTGTTCCAGGCAAGGGAAGAGAAATACAATTATCATGGAGTAAGAATATGCTTGGATTCTTCGAGGAAGAGCAAAGAAGACAATAAGGTTAGAGTATGACACACGAGAAGCAGATGGGTGGAAAATGATGTTGGAGAGGTGGTCTTGGGGAAAACCAGACTCCCCTAAATTTACTGATCTTTTGCGTGGCAATGCATTTTGACCAACTGCTGCAAGATGGTATGGGAATTGTAGTCTCTGTCTGGGCAGATGATTCCTATTACTAAGTTTAGAGAGAGATTTTCATGGGCAGCTGCAGGACTTGAGCAAAAATCAGTATCATTCTTTCTCCTCCTGTGAATCTAGTGCTTGCCTCAAAACTTTTAGTAAACAAATTAAAAATAAAGAATATAAATAATCATATGAACATAATTCTAAGGCATATATTTCCTTGAAAATAAATAAACATCAAGATAAGTCAAAGGAAAAAGCAATTGAAACTTTCACAGTCCTTCTTTGTTTTTCAATGTGATTTCCATTAATCAAACCTTCCTCCTTTTTTTTGCTTAAGTTCCATGGTCAGGTCTGCAGCTGTCCATGAAAATCTCTCCTCTACAACTTAGTAATAGGAAGTAGCTGCCCAGAAGGGGACTACAATTCCCATACCCTCTTGCGGTAGTTGGGGCCATGTGATCAGTTCTTAGCAATGGCATATGAGTGGAAGTGATGTGTAACACTTCCTGCCCTTAAGGGGCAGGTGGAGCTTCTCTTTGTTCTTTCCCTTTTCATCTGCTGAATGCAGAAGTTGTAGAGAATGATGGGGCTCCAGAGGATGGTATGGCCACAGATTGGCAGGAGCCCGTGTCCCTGAGTCAGTATGTGATGAAAAGCTTCCTGCTGGTTTAGAGACGCTTGCCATGGATTGTTATGTGATTTGAGCTATTACTTTTGTGAATACATTTGCTAAAGCAATTTAGCCTATCATAACTAATATAAATTCAACTTAGAAAGGTAGAAAAATAGACTACTTGAAAAGCCAGACTGAAAGGGGCTAGGGTTGAAAACAATGTTAGATTGGGGTCTGAGAAAGAGTTATCTGGGCAGAGGAGGTCTGGAATTGAATGGGCTCCCCTCTCTGGTCATATGCATTGCTAATGCGTGTCTAAAAATCTTTCCTTTTTTTTTTTTTTTGTGCCCTTGGCAGAAGAGGTAAAAGGGTGGGTGTGGGTGGTAGTGGAGGGTAGCAGAGGTAATAGGGTAGGAGATAAGCCCTTGAATGTGTCTTCAGGAGTACCTGGACAAGTGGGCTGAGATAGTACCTGATCCTGGGAAGGTCACTGGGCCCTGAGTATGTCTGTCATCTCTGTTTTGCCAGTGTGCTCAGGGCTGCAGACTCCTCACTATACCATAAATGGGAACTTATTGGTTCAATAGCACACTGACTTTTAAAACTAAAGAATAAAGACTTTTTTTTAGACTCAGTAAGCAGCATTCAATAATCTTCAGATTTACCTCATCAAAATCAAGCCACAATCAATCAAAAAGACCAGTAGTTCATTCTCACACAATTCATGAGTTAGAGCAAAACTCCCATCACCTCACATTAGGACATTAAGATAATTACTTATCTCTTGAGGGCAGGGAGTGAGGTGCTATACCTCATTTCTGATTACATAAACCAGCTGTTATGGGAAGAGAGGTCATTTGTAAGAGAGAAATCTGGACTGATGGCACCAGTCACAAAGGTCAAATGGTCACTAGTGAATTTGGGCCCAAACTTAGCTGAGAAAAATAGATGAAGGCACATTAGCTTTGGGAAAATGAAATAAGTTAGAGGTAAGGTGAATTTATGGGCTTCCCTGGTGACTCAGCAGTAAAGAAAGTAAAGAATCTGCCTGCCAATGCAGGAGACTTGGGCTTGATCTCTGGGTTGGGAGGATCCCCTGGAGAAGGAAATGGCAACCCATTCCAATAGTCTTGCTTGGGAAATCCCATGGACAGAGGAGCCTGGTGGGCTACAGTCCATGGGGTCGCAAAGAGTTGGACATGACTTATCAACTGAACAACAAGAAAGTGAATTTAGGTTAGTGTAGTAAATGGTGACATGCAAATTTTGACAAGCATTTGGTAGTTTAAAGATGAGAAATCTGCCTGTAACTTCACCTGTTTGTGCTTGTGTTTTCTATTCTTTTTGTTTCTTTATCCCTAGAATTTTTTTAAAGACAAAAATTCAAAAAGGCTTTTGACTTTTGTCTCAGCTGGATCAAGAGAAAAAAGATATTGACAGTTATCAAAATCTAAGTTAAGATTGGTAAGGAGAGCAAACTGCCCCCCAGAACAGTTATGGTGACAGTAGTCATCTCTCTTAGAGGAGGGAGGGGGATGGGTTAAGTGAGGACAGGCTTTCTCCCTGGGAGAAGGTTAAGGATGAGATGATTGGTCCTCTTTGCTCCTTGAGTTTTTCCCTCATGAGATTTTCCTGTGTGTGTATGTGTGTGTGTGTGTGGTTGTTAACTTTTATGCAGAAATAATTTAAAACATATAGTAAAGTTGCAAGAATAAGGGTAGAACACAGGACACACATATACTCTTTCCCCATATTCATGTATCTTAACATTTTGCTGGATTTGTTTTATCATTTGTGAGTGCTTGTCTGCTCTCTGTTTAACACATAAATACACACACATAATTTTTTTCTGAGCAATTTGAATGAAGATGGTATACCTCATTGCCCTTTATGACGAGATACTTCAGTGTGTATTTCATAAGACTAAGGAAGTGTGCCTCTTAACCACAGAACAATTATTAATTTCACTACATTTAACATTAATACAATACTCTAATCTATCTACTATATTACAATTTTTTCAGTTGACCCAAGAATGTCCCTTGTAACATTTTCTACCCATAGACTTGGTATAGCATTCCAAATACTTGTTATAATTTTAGTCTCTTTATTTGAAGCATTTCTATAGCCTTTCTTTGTCTTTGAAAACATTGGCCTTTATGAAGAATTCAATTATTATTATTTTTTAATATATAGAATTTTCTTCATTTTTGGTTTGTCTGATGTTTCTTGATGGTCAGCTTTAGGTTACAGTCCTGGCACAATCTTTAGATAGCATCATGTCTGGAGGCACACAAAGTCCATCCACCTCTCATTGGCGATGCTAATTTTGTTCCCCATCCACCATTCAGGAGACCCCTTAAGATCATGAAGACATTCTATGCCTCATCAACAATTCCCTCCAGATTTAGCAACCATTGATGATTCTTGCTTGGACCAATCTTTGCTCTGGCATTTGCAAAATGATGATTTCCCATCTCCAGCTCTCCCCTCATTTACCTGTCAGCTTTTGGCACACCTTGTGATTCTGTCAGAAGAGTGCTTTTCTTTACAGAACTCAGAACTGATTCTCATGATGTACAAATTTGAATTCTATTTTCATATGTAGGAATAGTATGTTTTACCCTTATATCTGACAGTTTACTAAAATAAGATATTAAAGAAAAACTCATTTCCATCTTGGTTTAAAAAATATTATGTTCTGCTTAAATACAGTTAGGTTGAATGAAGATTGTGCGTGAGTTGGAGGTCTTTAGACATGTTAAACAAGGAAGTAAGAAAACAAACATTTGACTCTCATGGACAGAGGGCTGGTTGAAGAAGGACTTCCTCTTTTTTTAAGTCTTTATTGGATTTGTTACAATATTGCCTCTGTTTTGGCTGGGAACCTTGTGGGATCTTAGCTTCCTGACCAGGGATGAAACTGCACCCACTGCTTTGGAAGGTGTTTTCCACTGGACCACCAGAGAAGTCCTTTTTAAAAGAGGATTTCCTCTTTGTGTTAAATCATCCCCTTTTACTAGGTAAAAAGAAAATATACTCTGTATGTGTGTGTGTATACGCTACACACCATGGGTAGTATGTGGCACGATTCTAATCACTTTCTCTTCCTGGCTGTTGACAAATGGTGTGGATTAGAAGATCAGCCTGTCACAACAGAAGACAGAGTGATTAGACAGCAAGACTGTTGATTAGAATGTTAGGACCCAGCAGGGCCCCATCTCACCGAGAAGCTGTATGAAGGCAGCTAAAATTGTGAAAAGCAGGAGACAAACCACGTGAAATATTTATTGGTGCCCAAATCTCTAATAACCTGAGGGAAAAAAAATGCCAAGTCCCAACCCCAAACAGGACTTAAACTCTTAGGGAAGAGAGTGAATTCTAGCTGAAGTTTTGGGCAAGTACCAAGATTACGTTAAGCAGTGAATGATGGCTGTTAACAGTAACAACGAGGTATATGTATTTCTTTAAACCTTGCTCTAAGTGCTATAATCAATTTTTATCTATAATAATTTGAAATGAATTATCATGCTTTGTTAACTTAATAAAGTATTCTATTCTATAGAAAAAGCACAGAGGCACGGAAGAGCATATTAACGTCTTTCTCCCGTGGGAAGCCTTTGTTCCAATTTACGGTCATGGTCCAAGGCCAGGTCTACCCAGGAGCAGTCAGTTCATATTGGCTGTAAGAGAGAAGAGTCCATATGTGCAAACTCCAAAACCCAAACCTTCAAAAGAAGGTGACAACCAATTTTTTTGAAGAATGAGATGATGAGAGGGTCCATGAAGGTGTCAGGAACCTGGAATCCTACCCTGCTCACCTGATAGGTGTTTGCGGCTCTACAGTCTGGGAGATGACTTTTGGCATAGGAGTCAATTGAAAAACTGGTGAGGCCTTGAATACAACATGGACATGGAACAACAGACTGGTTCCAAATAGGGAAAGGAGTACGTCAAGGCTGTATATTGTCACCCTGCTTATTTAACTTATATGCAGAGCGTATCATGAGAAATGCTGGGCTGGAGGAAGCACAAGCTGGAATCAAGATTGCCAGGAGTGTATGGACGTGAGAGTTGGACTATAAAGCAAGCTGAGTGCAGAAGAATTGATGCTTTCGAACTGTGGTATTGGAGAAGACTCTTCAGAGTCCCTTGGACTGCAAGGAGACCCAACCAGTCCATCCTAAAGATCAGTCCTGGGTGTTCATTGGAAGGACTGATGTTGAAGCTGAAACTCCAATACTTTGGCCACCTGATGTGAAGAGCTGACTTATTGGAAAAGACCCTGATGCTGGCAAAGATCAGGGCAGGAGGAGAAGGGGACGACAGAAGATGAGATGGTTGGATGGCATCACCGACTCAGCAGACATGGGTTTGGGTGGACTCCGGGAGTTGGTGATGGACAGGGAGGCCAGGCGTCCTGCGGTTCATGGGGTTGCAAAGAGTCGGACACAACTGAGCGACTGAACTGAATACAACAACTTCTTTTTCTAGATGCCTCTTATCCTCACCGTGAGGCCCATCTCTGCCATTTTCCAAACCCCCTTTTCCATGTTTCTGTTCTTGCTGATGCCACACAGTCTAAACTACTAAGGATGGGAGGGCCTGTTAAAGTATTTCCCTCTTTTAGAAAAAGCAAAGTGACTTTCAGAAGAGATGCCTTGGAAACTGTTGATACACACTGCCAAGGATGGAGGCAAAAGCCCTTCTTAATTGAAAAGAAAGATGTTTGGAAGCTGGAGAGTAGGCTGAAAGCACTGGCCATAGAGCAGTTTTGTGTATTTTATTTTATTTTTTTGGTAATATCTTTTTATAATATGACATAGTACTTTACACTTCAAAGCATTTGTTTATTTATTTAGCTGTCTCAGGTCTTAGTTGCAGCACGTGAGATCTTCTGATGCAGCACATGGGCTCTCTAATTGTGGCCTGTGGGCTCCAGAGCGCCTGGGCTTCAGTAGATGCTGCAGACAGACTCAGTAGCTGCGGCTCTCAGACTTAGTTGCTCTGTAGCATGTGGGATCTAAGTTCTCTGACCAGGTATCGAACCCGTGTTCTCTGCATTGCAAGGCAGATTCATTACCACTGGGCCACCAGGGAAATCCCAAGAAGAATATTATTTGAATTGCAGCCTACCATTTCCAAGCTTTGTGATCTCAAGTATTAGTTACCTAAACTCTCTAATCATCGCTTTTGCCATTCTCATTATAGAGTTAATAGCACTTACCTCTTGGTATTGTGAGGAATAAATTTAATAATTTTTATAAATCTCTGACTACAAAGCTTGAAACACAATGAGCATTAAATAAGTGGTGGCCAGTGTTGGGAGCTATTATTGTCAGGCTTAAATTACAGTGCTGGTATTGAAATGCCTGTGCAATCTGCCTCCAGCTTGCCTACTTATCTTGTTTCCTACCATTCATCTGTTCATTCCTGCTACAGCAGGAATGTTCATCATCAACCTGAACCAGGCTCTAGCCTGACCTGGGCCCATTTCATCTCCCTGTTCTCACCTCCTTCTTAGTACCACTTCCGGGGGAAATGCCCCTGTCTGTGCTTTCATTTCATCCCTTGAGGCTCAGTGTTAGCCCCATTTCCTCCCTGAAGCCCTTTATAGCTATTTCCACTCACTTTAGGCTCTACTGTTCTCTGAGTCACTATTGTAATTATGGTTTGTGTTACAGAGTTTAGTGCTGCGTTATATAGAGATGAACTTTCTGTGATGGCAGAAATATTCTTGAGCTGGATTGTGCAAAAAAGTGAAAGGTTGTTGCTGACCACGAAAAGAAGCTGGGATTCTTGGCCTCTGGAGGAAAAGAATTCAATTTGGGGCCAGACACGAGGCTTGATTGCTTAGAGCTTTTGTGTAATAAAGTTGTATTAAAGTATAAAGGAGATAGAGAAAGCTTCTGACATAGGCATCAGAAGGGGGCAGAAAGAGTAGCCCCTTGTTAGTATTAGCAATGGAGTTATATACTCTCTAATTAGTTACTACAGTGAATCAAAAGAATGTCTGGAGGTTGTAAAGACCTTACTAGACCTACTCCCATAATTTCCATTTTAAGATAACAGGATTAGCCAGAAGGTTTTTTTCCAGAGACTGTCTTCAAGCAGGATACATTATTGTTATATAATCGTAAGGAATGTAGAGTGAAAAAAAGGTTGTCCTTTCTTCCTCCTTGAGAATTCCAGACCCCTCTCTCCTTGGGGACCCCTGGACTTCTTATCAATCTGCCTGGGAATTGACTCTCTCAAAAGCAGCCACTACCTTTGTGTGACTGTTGAGAATTTTAAATGTAGCTAGTGTGATTAAAGTAGTTAATTTTAAATTATTTTTCATTTTAATGAATTCAACTTTACATTACAGTTTTTTTTGTTGGAGTATAGTTAATGTACACTGTAGTATTAGTTTCTGCTGTGTGGCAAAGTGAATCAGTTAAACATATATCCTCTCTTTTTTAGATTCTTTTCCCATATAGGTCATCACAGAGTATTGAGAAGAGGTCTCAGTGAGAAGTAGGTCTTTGTTAATTATCTATTTTATATATAGCAGTGTGTATATGTCAATCCCCATCTCCCAATTTATCTGTCCCACCTTTTCTCCCAGTAAGGTGCGTTTGTTTTCTATATATATGTCTCTATTTCTGTTTCATAAGTTCATTTGTGCCATTTTTTTTAGATTCCACATATAAATAGTATCATGTAATTTAACACCATTTGCAGCAACATGGATGGAGCTAAAGGTTGCCATACTGAGTGAAGTAAGTCAACTTTACATTTGAATGGCCCCTTGGCTCAATGTGTGGACCATCTACTCTGACAAAAGCTCTTGTAAGAGGTAGTACTCCTGTGTTCCCACTGGCCTCATAGAACCAAACCTATCATCTCTTTCCATGGTAACCCCTTTGCCCATAGAGAAATCAAGGGTTCAGTTCAGTTCAGTTCAGTTCAGTCGTGTCCAACTCTTTGCGACCCCATGAACCGCAGAACACCAGGCCTCCCTGTCCATCACCAACTCGCGGAGTCCACCCAAACCCATGTCCGCTGAGTCGGTGATGCCATCCAACCATCTCATCCTCTGTCGTCCCCTTCTCCTCCTGCCCTCAATCTTTCCCAGCATCAGGGTCTTTTCCAATGAGTCAGCTCTTCACATCAGGTGACCAAAGTATTGGAGTTTCAGCTTCAACATCAGTCCTTCCAATGAACACCCAGGACTGATCTTTAGGATGGGCTGGTTGGATCTCCTTGCAGTCCAAGGGGCTCTCAAGAGTCTTCTCCATCACCACAGTTCAAAAGCATCAATTTTTCGGCACTCAGCTTTCTTTATAGTCCAACTCTCACATCTGTACATGATCACTGCAAAAACCATAGCCTTAACTAGACGGACCTTTGTTGGCAAAGTAATGTCTCTGCCTTTTAATATGCTATCATATGGATTAATATGCTGTCCCTGTGGATTTAGGGAAAAAAGGAAGACATGGGATAGAGGGGCAGTGCTCAATCAGAGGAGGTAGTTGTGAGCTAGACTGAAGTTGGGGTGAGTGGGACCCAGTCAGATGCCTCCCATCTGTTTGTCAGTCTTCCTGTAGAATTGGCCTCACTGTCCAGCAGGATTTAGAGGAGCCCTGTGACCCACAGGGTTCACACCCTCTCAAGTGAGTGAAGTCTCTCATGGTGCCCCTGAGTCATTGTGTCCGACCCTTTCAGGGATCCCTGGAGATGGTGCTGTAGCACGCCATTTGGCCTAGACCAAGCCTCTGCTTAACTCTTCCTTCCAAACTAGACTTTTCTGAGAGAATCCTCTTCCTGTCCCTCAGCTCTGGCTCCTGATTTCAGACTCTTCAGAGCTGCCCCAGCCTCCTCCCTGTCTGTCTTGAGTCTATTTGTTTATATTTCCCAATAGTTCATGAACTTTTAGAGATCACGGACCTCTTTGAGAAACCAACTAATGCTATGGACACACTTCTTAGGAAAATGCACATGGCCATATTCTTATGCAATTTTGTAAATTGTTTTGGGAAGGTCACAGATCTCTTGAAGCCCAGGCTCAAATCTGAGACCCTTGGCTAGGAACACGTTCTCTAATTCGACTTTAGCGGTTTCATATGCTATTCCTTCCTCTCTCAGCACCAGCTCAGCTCTAACTAATTCTGTACTCATTGGGCAATGTTTTGATGACTGGTTGAAGGCTCTAGTTACCTACATGACAGCAACAGTAACTCTAAATAGCTATGAGGAACATTTCAGTTGCTATAAATATCTATCCTTATTGGTAGGTTAATAGATTGGCATTATGGCTTCTAAATCCATTCCCCAGCTTGCAAAAGAGTTTTTAAGAGCCTGATATCTGGGTGAAATAATACGATTCATAAAATAGCAGTACTGAGCTATAGTCTTGGGCTGACAGTATGCTCCCCACCCCCACCCTCATGACCTCTAGTTAATTAGAGGTTTGCAGCCCTGAATCTGTCATGTGGTATCATTCATATCCTCAGCTGAACTTTGAATGTGCACTTCTCTAACTTGGTTGGGCTTTCTTCTGTTTTCACCTGAGCCTCTATTTCACAAACCACAAAAATTTATAGTTAGTGGACATGCTGAGATCATTTCTTGCAGAGCCCATGGAGGGAAGGGGCTGATCCAAGTTTCCACAGCTGGTTCCACAAGGCAGGGCTAGACCCGAACCGCCTTTTGTACCAGCTCAGTCTCTCAATTTCTCTATGCTTTATGAGCAATTTGTCCTGGAGCTTTGGCTAAAATGACTTAGGAAGTAGAGTTTGTACCATGTGTGTAGAGACACCTCATTGCCTGCCTTGGATAGATTCTTGCAAATTTGATAATAGAGTGAATTTCAGTAAGTTATATATCCTGTCATGTCTTTCAAAGACTACAGATGTATTCCTTCTGTGAAAGCTTTCAGCCTTGGGTATATACATGGATATAATTGAAATAACCACGTGCTTAGAGGGAAAATATTTTTCTGATGAAATATTCAACTAATGTTCAGAATAAACCAACAAATACTAAAGTGTGAGATAACAGTCTTTTTATCTAGAGGAAGATATAGCCAGTCTATTTCTTTAAACTTAATATGCATTTTTCTCTACCCACAGGTAAATATTCCTTTTGAAAAGCTTTCTTCTTTCTGAGGGGTTTATCTTGCATGATTACTTTTAATTGTTTATTTAACAGCCTGGATTAGCTTGCTGCAATGTTTGCTCAGCATCTTGTGTAAATTCTTTATCATTAAAAGTCAGTTTCCCTGATGGCATTATTGAAATTTATTATTTCTATAAGTATGCCTCTCTCTGTAGTGGAGATTCTGTAAGTGGAATAGACAAAGGAGGAAACAGTTGTTTTGGTTTTTACTAGCCATAGAATAGTCTATTTTACTTCTAATTAAAAAAACTGTGAAAGATTATATGAGATAACATTAAGTTTTAGATGCTTTAGAAAGAAAGTCTGATGTCAGTTTTCCCTCAGTTACTTGCCATGATTATCTTTACTGGGGCCAACATGATCAGAATAACTTTCTTTAGCCTGATCCTGTGACCAGTACATTTTGTACTATAGATGCTTTCAGGAGGAAGAACTTGAAAAAGCTGCAGTGACGATCCTCAAACCTTGTATTAATTAATCATTTCAGGCTGCTTCCCTGCTAAACTTTTAACTAGAGCACCTAATAGGAAGCAAATGGATGGGTTTGAATTTCATCTCCTTTTGTTTTCCCTGCTCACCCTCTGGAAAAGGGGCTAATGAACAGTGAATGAGTTTGAGCCGCAAAGGAGAGGACGCTCTGCCTGGGGAGGCTGGTGCTGTGTAATCGGCTCCTGAATTACCGCAAGATGCCCCGGGTTTTTATGAAGGTGTCCAAAATAGCCAGGATCCAGCACTGAGGGGAGTAAGGAGAAGAAAAGATGGGGTTCCAATGCCCATGATGTCTACTCTGTCCATTGGATTGAAGCTGTCCTCCCAAAGAAGACTCCTTAGAGAAAAATGTGAAAGGCAAATACTGGTGTGCAAAGTGTAACAAACTTGTTAGTGTTTACAGTACAGCTGCTGACACTGTTTAACCCAACAGCAAGCTGTTTTCTAAGCATCTTTCAGAGGGTAATTAAAAGGCTCCTACACACACTGAAACCAATTATAATAAATTTTTACTTGAAGGGAGTGCTCAAGACTTAAGGTAAAAAAAAAAAAATCAGGATTCATAACCCAACTGAAGATGTCTTCCTGCCACAGGCAACAGAGATGCTGCCGAGGAGAACCCAATTAAAGGCCAGAACTTGGTTACAAAGGCGGAGACCTCAAATCAGCTTTTCTCTGACCCAACCCAGTGCTACTTTAATGAGGGAAAAAAAAGTTCACTACTGCCACATTATTAAGTAAAAATTGGAAGAAAGAACGGGTTATTCCTTTGGAAAAAAAGACCAAGGGAATGATGTGAGCCTGCCTGAAGAAGTTGCAGTAGCAGCAGGGTTTGGAAAAAATCAATGTTGAGAGGGTTCTAAGAAGATGCTTTTTTTCTGGAGAAAAAAAGCATTCTTCGGGCATAATAAATGATTTATATTTATATTTGTTGGTCATTGCCAAACAAAGCAAAATGAAGCAGCACAATCCAGCAGGTTAATCTGCATGCTCCAGCTAAATTCCAGGAGAGAAGCATTAGGAAATTCATCTCCTCATTCTGAGACCATCACTAATCGGCTGGCTGTGTGACCTCAGAGAAGTCACTTTCCTGCTCTGAGCCTCAGGATCTTAGGATCTGTAAAGTGAAGGTAACACTTCCAGTTCTAAAAAGCCTCAATCTTGCTATAATAATATTCTGGATTCAGAAAATGTCTGCTCCTCTAACTCCTAAATAATTTGGAAAATGCTGTCAGCGCTTAACACCCCTCTGTAATTCACAGGTATTAGTTTCCTCTTATTGCAGTTGGAGTTATGGAGAGTCAGTGAAGTTAAGTAGCAGGCACAAGGTGACCTTGTCATTTTTCAGAGGAGGATAAAGAACTGTACTCCTGACTTCAGTCCAGAACTTAAGCCATTCAGGCCAGAATTATATGGAAAATGATAAAGATTCTGATGGAATTTGATGTATGGTGTTTTCTTTAATTAACCACATCAAATCAACTCAGTCATATGAGTCTTTCCAGTTTTTCATCAGGCCTCTGTCCTTTTTGTTTTTTGACCAGAGCTCATCAGCAGCAGCTATAGCTAAAGATACCAGGATGGCAGTGATGTTGTCTTTTTACATAGTCTTTTGCTATACCTGTGGGGTGAGGGATGTGATGTGAGTACCTGCATGTGTAGGGACAGCTAATATATCACCAACTTCCTTCCAGGATGTTCTGACATTCATTCTCCACTCTCACAGCCAGGGCTGTCTTCTGTGTCTACTGGAAGAGATGTACTGGGATGAAAATTTGGGGTCCTTTGCAAGGATGTGTCTTTGGCTGGCAGCTCTCACCCATGTTTCTTGGCCCCAACAGTCAGCATGCTCCAGCTCCCTGCCACAGCCCCTGCTCCTGTCTCTGGGAGCTCCTCGGGGGATCTCAGCTATGACTGGCACATGGGCATATACTTTCACCCTCTCTCCAGTGAGAGAGACTTATAGGATGCTGACCATTGTCACTGCTGCTCGAGGGCCCGGTGTAAGTCCCTGGGCCTAGAACTGAGGCTGTCTGAGTGTGTCATCTCTGGCTGTGGCCTGTTATGCTTGAACCAACTTTTGTACTTCCTTGTTCTCTTTTCTCAAGATAGGACTTACTTTATCTTTGTCTTCCTTAATTATAGTTTACATTAATGTTTATATTGATTGTTTTTATCTTGTTTTTATTGGAGTATAGTTGATTTATAATATTGTGTTTTAGTTTCAGTTGTGCAACAAAAAGTGTATCAGTTATATATATACAGTGTATATATATCCACTCTCTTTTAGAGTCTTTTCCCATATAGGCCATTACAGAGTATTGAGTCCAGAGTTCCCTGTGTTATATATTAGGTCCTTATTTTATATATATATAATAGTGTGCCTATCTATGTCAATCCCAAGCTCCCAATTTATTCCCACCCCCTTGACGTGACGTGAAGTCGCTCAGTTGTGTCTGACTCTTTGCGACCCCGTGGACTGTAGCCTACCAGGCTCCTCCGTCCATGGGATTTTCCAGGCAAGAATACTGGAGTGGGTAGCCATTTCCTTCTCCAGGGGATCTTCCCAACCCAGGGATCGAACCCAGGTCTCTTGCATTGTAGATAGATGCTTTACCGTCTGAGCCACCAGGAAAGTCCCTCTGGTAACCGTAAATTTGTTTTCTTCTACAACTGTGACTATACTTCTGTTTTGTAAAGCAATTCATTTGTACTTAAAAAAAAATCATTTATTTATTTACTTTTGGCTGTGCTAGGTCTTCATAGCTGCGTTGGCTTTTCTCTAGCTACAGAGAGTGCGGGCTGCTGTTTCATTGTGGTGGCTTCTCTTGTTGTGGAGCATGGGCTCTAGGGCATTTGGGCTTCAGCAGTAGGCCCAGTAGTTACAGCTCCTGGACTCTAGAGCACAGGCTTGATAGTTGTGGTGCACGGGCTCAGCCTGCTTCTTGGCATGTGGGGTCCTTCCAGATCAAGGATTGAACCAGTGTCCCCTGTAGTGGCAGGCGAACTCTCCACTACTGAGCCACCAGGGAAGCCCTGTATCCTTTTCTTTTTGATTCCGCACTTAAGTGCTATCATATGGTACTTGTCTATCTGACTTATTAACTCAGTGTGACAATCTTTAGAACAAGACTCACTTTGGAGGGCCCTTAGTTTCTTCACATGAAGACTCATCATGTTTGATTCTTCAGGCTCAAGCTGAAGTGCTCACCTCCTTGGATTCTAAAGGTAGAGTCAAAGCTGCCCTTGGGCCCTTGATATCTTGGTCCATGATGTTACAAGACAGAAGCAAGAGCCCTCAGTTAGCTTGCTTCTTCCTCTGGTGGGAGGTCTCACACTAGGGCATAGGAGGAGAGAATAGTATCTGGTGCCCCCAGTTCAGTATCCTTGAAGCCCTCTCAGCATGCATCCCAGGCTCCCTTTGACCAAAGTGAAAAGCAGAGACCTTGCTTCTGTAATGACCATCTCTTCTTTCTCTGCTTCTTCAATTCTTCAATGCCTGTTACTGGAAGTGCGATGTGTCCTTAAGGTCCACCTGCCTGCTAGGAATCTCCATGGGGCTGTCTGTCTTGGCCTGACCGCCATAGATGGGGCCTTGCGCTGTGAACCCCTCCTCTTTCTTTCTTCCCCATCTATCCAGGGTGCCACTCCACCTAGAACTGATCTTTTTAAAAAATGATAAGCTGAGATGTTGCATAAGGATCACGACTTTGCCTTGCCTCTTCAGCTGGCTATTCCTGATGGAATGTGATTAGATCCGAGAGCTGATACCCACCAGGGTATCAAAAGCCTTGCCATGAACATGATGAGAGTTCACCTGGGAGTGGATGGGGACACTGCCTGTGAGACCATCCACATGTGTGGCCCTTCACCAACCTCTTTACCATCCTTCAAGATTGTTATAAGTAAAACTTATGGCTGTCTAGACCCAGAGCATGCTATCTCTCTGAAAGGTTCTTGTACCTGTTACTGTTTAAGATAATGCGTGTTGCCTGTCTGTTAGAGTAAGGAAGGCTGACAGAAGACAGCAAGTCTGGGGCTTCATTCAGTTGGCACAGAGGAGTTGGAGGTGGATATAAGAGAATTAAAATGGTGACCAGTGGAAGCCATGGAGGAAGGTAAGCGGGTGAGGATACAGAGAGAAGAGGGCATTGGAAATATTTGATCCCTGTTATTTCAGGGAGATCTGGGTTGTTAACACAGAGGTTAAAGGAGGAATAGGGTAAGTAGGTATAGGGAAATGTACGGAGTAGGATGGAATGAACATTCTCCTTGGAGGAGTCAAGGTGAAGGTCACTGTTAGATTTAAGGACAAGGGAAACAGGACTGCACTGGATGTTCTGGAATACACATACTCCCAGCAGTCCACGTTGAGCAGATGGGAGGAAGGATGACTGAAAGAATGAATGAACACTGCCAGTATACTCCCTGAGCCTACGAAGACTTGTTGGGTGAGTCAGAGTTATTAATATAAATAGTTATGGTGGCAACAATATGTCCTAGTGACAGTCTTATTTTAAAAATTAACTTTAAAAGCTATTTTAAAATATTGTTCTAAATCCTACGTGCATTCTCTTTTGCATTCTTTTGAGGACTCGAGTCTGTTATTTACAGTGTTTATTACTTTTAAGCATATGGGTGTGCATATGAAGTCTGTCCACTTTTTTCCAGAACTAGTAAACAGACTGAGAACAGGACCAATATAATCATATTCATTCTGCCATTGACCTTGTGCAGGCTCTCCAAGGTCAGTAATGGTGGTTGGATTTTTGTCAGAATTGACTTGTTTTCAGCAGGAGCTGGGTCTCCCGCCTACTAACATTTGTAATCTTTCCTCACTATCTAGCCTGCTGTAAAATTACTAGTACAGTTTCCCCAGGCAATGACTTTGTGATTTTCTACTCTTTTATTGATCAATAAACAGTTTTAAACCAAAAACCCCACAGTGAGAATAGAAACTTATTTGGTACTTGTAACTACCTGCCTTGGAGAAGAAAGAAGGATTGGAAAGATAAGAGCCTTAGGCTCCTGCGGCCTTCTTGATGCCAACACCAATAGATAAAACTAGAAAGATGGAGCCATGGGTTAACAAAACAACAATTGACTACACTATGCTAAATAACCCATTGTTTTGCATGGAATTAACCCATTGTTTCCTTGTCCCATGGTTATATGTATCACTTTCTGTAAACTTCAAGGAGGCAGGCTTTGGCTTTTTTTACTTGTTCCAAAAACAGTGTCTAACTCAGAGTTCGCATTAAGGAAAAAGTAATGGAGCTATTGGAATTGAGAATAAGAGGGTGAATTTATGTCTCTGTTATACTGAGACTGGTTTCCAGTAAATTCCTTGCATAAATTTGACCTCTCCAGCTAGATTTAAGGAGAGACCCCAGGCCCTGTTTGTTTCTTGTCTCCTATGGCAGCAAATTTAGTATGACCATAGAAATACCTCTAGGTAGTAATGACTGTGTTTCCAGTGGTTATGGCTTCTCGTCAATCTATTTGTTTTCTTTTGGCTTTGTTTTTGGGTAAATAGAATTTTGAAAATAAGTATAGTAAATAAGGTATCATTTTTTTTTTAAAGTAAAACCAAATCAATAACCAGCTAAGGATAACAGAAAATTTGTGATTTGAATTCAAAACTGTTCACGTGGGTGCATTTTGAAGGATGACAGAGCTTTCTTCCCACATTTGTTGATGTCGTTTGTTTTATCCAAGGAGAATTTGAAGGTAGGATGAAGTGAGAATGTGTTGTTTTCTGGAGCAATGTTGAGTTCTTTGCTTTTCTGATAAGAAATGTTGAGAGACCGTTGACTTTTGGTTTTCTTGTTTTCCATAGGGACATCACTGACAAATACCTGTTGTCTGTGTAATGCTTAGAATTCAGAAATGGCAAATTCAGTGATGACACAGCAGGGTATCAAGAAACAGGGAAGGATAAAAGAGCTTTTTTAAAGTTCATCAAAGGGTAGGAATACTCTTTCCACAAATATTCCTTGAATAAAACACGTGTTTTAATTCTCCCAACATGGAATCCAGATACTGGACCTGGAAGGGCCTTGTGTGTGTCAGTTGCTTGGTTGTGTCTGACGGTTTGCAACCCCATGGACTATAGCCTGCAGGCTCCTCTGTCCGTGAAATTCTCCAGGCAAGAATACTGAAGTGAGTTGCCATTTCCTTCTCCAGTGGATCTTCCTGACCCAGGGATCAAACCTGGGTCTCCTGCATTGAAGGCAGACGCTTTACTGTCTGAGCTATTAGGGAAGCTACCAGGGAAGGGCCTTGGGAGCCTCTATTTCAGTCTGCTCATTTACAGGAAAGGGAGTGGATTCAGAGCAGCTCAGGGCTGTTTGAAGTCACATAGTGAGTCAGTGGCAGAGCCTCCCACTCTGGGGCTTCCCTGGTGGGTCAGTCGGTAAAGAAGCTGCCTGCAATGCAGGAGACCCGGGTTCCATCCCTGGGTAGCGAAGATTCCCTGGGGAAGAGGATGGCTACCCACTCCAGTGTTCTTGCCTGGAAAATTCCATGGACAGAGTAGCCTGGCAGGTTACAGTCCATAGGGTTGCAAAAGAGTCAAACATGACTTGAGAGACTAACACTTTTACTCTCACTTTATTCCCACTCTGGCCCCCAGTCATGGGTTCTGAGGAGTGACTGCCACCCTTGATTGCCACCTACTGTGACACCCACAGAAGCAAATCTGCTCCGGTTACAGATGGGGGCTCAAGTGGCCTTTGCCTGTCTGTTTTCTCCAAGTGGCCTCCTCAGGTTGCTGGGTACCTTGGGGACCAAGGGTCCCTTCCCAGGGCACTGACAGGAATCCTGGGGATGGAACAAGGAGTGAGGTTCATTGTCTTGAGATCATCCTCAACCCACTTCTCCACACCCAGAAGCTGTCTCGTGCCCACGGGCTGTGTGTGTCGTGGCTGCAGCCCAGCAGACCTAGTAGCCTTGAGGCAGAAGGCCTTTCACTCAGCCAACTGATGCAAACTCTGTCCTTTTCAAAATGTCCCAGAAAGCCAAAATAACTCATATTTCCCACGCAATGTTAGAGCAGATTTATGCCCCTTTAAGAACACATGTGGTGTAAAAAGATGAAGGGAGAGAGGGCCTAAAGTTTTACATATGGCACCAAGGTAATCCTAGCCGAGTTGGCTCCTCTCCGGAGCCCGCCTGCAGGGTATAATTAGAATGGAGATAGCCATCCCAACAGATCTATACTTGAGCAAGTCGTGGCTGTGACAAAATTGGAACCAAGGCTAAATTTATCAATAACAGGGTTTAAAAAAAGGAAAAGAAGACAAATGAATTTGAAATTTCTCCTTGTTTATTTTAATGTGCAGAACATTTTCTAGCTGATTTATGCCACAGCTTCAGTGTATTTTTCATTTTTTATTTATTTTGCAGTTAATTGGATTTCCAGGCTTTGCAGCCAGTCACTGCAATTGATCCCTGAAAAGATGGATTTATTGCTTAGACAGGCAGAATTCTGACAATCTTCAGAGGCTGGAAAATGAAAGAAAACAGCCCATACATAGAATATGGTGGGTCACCATTGGGTCAGATCAGGGACATATGTTACACCTGGCAGGTTTATGCCAGAACTTCAATACAAGTAATCTTCTTGAATGGGCATCTCCAGAATCCAGTGGAATATTTTGTAGGATACTGTCAGTGATCCATGCTTAGGAGGAAATGTAGCTTCAGATGGAGACACTAAAGTAGATGTCAGATCCTGGATAGGTTGGATCTATGGTTGCAGAATTTCTAATAATTAAACTGGACACAGCTCACACCTTTGATGGCTCCATGAGGAAGAGGACCTTGTTTTTCCTGTTGGATGACTTTGTTGAAATAACATAATGGCTCAAGAGACAGAACCAATATGGAACTTATGCTTTTAGCTACTTTTTGTAGAAGTTTCTGGAAATTTGTCAGCTGATAAGCAGCAGAATATTGCCCTTGGTTCTGCAAAACTCTGACATCCATTTAACCATTCTTCTAGCCATGCATCCATTCATCCATATAATAATGTTTTTTATTGAGCTCCTACCATATACTAAACCCTTTGCATGATGCTAAGCAAAGAAAATGAATATTTAAAAAAATATAGTCCCTACCCTCGCAGAGATTGTAATCTACTGGGCAAGCACTAATTACAAATTTGCTGAGAATTAGGAAAGAGAAATTCAGGAAGCTGCATGTACATATTACAACTGGACCTACCCTGATCTGGGGGTTGGGGAAGACTTTCAGGAGGAAATGCTGTGAGCTGAGACCTGAGGGGCTGAATAGACAATGGTCAGATCATATGTAAAATAGAACTCTCACCCATAATCTGCAGCAATCGGCCCCCTAAACCAAATTATTATCTATAGTAACCAGCCTGGGCTATCGGCCTGTTGTCTATATAAGTCAGATGTGTAGGAAGTCAAAACAGTCTCTGTAGCACCCAGCCCAGGAAGCCAAACAATAACTCCTGTAACAATTGGTTCTAAACAGCCAGGACTTGATTAATAACTGACAGCTACCCTAATTTTTGTTCTTACTTCCAACTTGGTTCACCAGAGAAAGCCAGATCTGTAGCCCTAACCAATCACATAGAATGCCCAGCTTCTAGTTCTCCTACCTACAGCTTTCCTCTGCCTACAACCCCCAATGGGGGCACACATGAAACCTTCCCTTTCTCTGTTATAAAGCTTTCTTCCTCTGCCTGCCTGTGAGGTTCTGTCCAAACTCAAGCAGAAGGGGCTGACTCTCTTGCTGTACCAAGTTCTGGATACATAGCTTTTGCTTGTTCTTACTTGGCTGGGTTTTGTTTTTTCCTTTTTTTCCCCACAGTCCTGAAGAATGAGCATATGTGGGCAAGAAAGTGGTGGGAAAAGAGTGCTTCAGAAGATGGAACAGCACATGCAAAGACTTTAAGAAGGTAGGAAAGACTAAGGCACACCCTTCAAACTGTAGTTGAACATGACTGAAACATGGAGGGTGAGGGAAAGACAGGCATGAGATATGCAGGACATAGGGTTTTGGGGAGAAGGGTTGGGGTCCTGCAGGGCTTTTTGAGCTGTGTTGACAATCTTGGCCTCTATCCTAACTAGAGCTTCACTTACGGCCGATGGCTTGGGAGTTTTCTCCTTAACTAGGGTTTCCGCTCTGACTCCAGCTGCTGCCTGCTGCTATTCATGTGAGCCACTTACATCCTGTCAGAGGGCCTCCCGTTGTTTTAGTGAGGCAGATGCACAGGCAAAGGTGGCTTGCTGTGTGAGTCCTGCTGTATGCCAGGACCAGCTTCCTTGTCCTTCTGGGCAATGATGAAGTGCGCCCTGGCTTACCCGAGCTCCTCTCTGGGCCTGAGCCCAGCCGAGCCTAGGGGAAAAGGTCAGTGTAGCAGAAATTGGGACTTATTCCCATATCTGTTCTCACCTTCTACAGTGATAGAACACGCTGTCAGCTAGATGAGAGAGATTTCCCAGTCTCCTTTGCAGTTCAGTAATAGGCTTTTGTCCAAGATCTGGCCAATGGGATTTGAGGGGAAGTGATACACACAACGCCCTCCCCTTCATGCTGTCTGGAGTGTAGAGGTTGGTACTAAGAATGGCAGAATAGCCATAAGGAGCGTCATGACTGAGGAGGACTGCTTACATCCATAAAGTTAAGCGAGAGAGAAACATATTTTTATCTTATTCAAGTCACTGTTATTTTAGTCTCTGCAACAACAGATGACCTATACTGTATCTTAATTCAGCAGTTTTTAAAGTGTGGTCCCTTAACCCCTGGAGTGGGAGACTGTGTCTCTGAGACTCTTTCGTGAGGCTCACCTCAGTACTGACACTTGATTCGCCTTTTTTATTCTCATTTCCCCATGATTATATAGCTGAATTTTCCAGAGGCTACATGATGAGTGACATCACAACAGATTGAATGCAGAAGCTGATACATGAATACAACTGTCTTCTATTAAGCCAGATATTAAAGAGCTTTGCAGAAGTGAAAAACAATGTCACTCTTCTCAGTAAAATTTTTCAGAAAATATGAAAATATTTGTTTGCATCTTTATTTTTGCTATTTTAAAACAAATGTACAAAGAAACATTAAATTTTCTTCCATTTTAATTTCTAGTGGTAAATATGGACAGATGTAACTCTGTCCATATTTTATGGAATATACATAAAAGCACTTTGGAATAGTTGATAACAAAATCCAAATGTTTGAGAGCCACTGTCTTAACTAATCCAGGCAGCTAGACCTTGCCTGTTGATAAGCAGTTACCAGCTCTAGGTCCCACTGTTTCGGGGATCAGCTGGGGCAGCTGCCACTCCTTTCTGCACCCTGTTTCTGATTTCTTCTCTCTTGGTGTCCTTTGATTCTCTAGGAATTGACTTCAGTTGGCAGAATCCACTGAATATTTCTCCCTCCTCCATCCTTCATTAGTTCATCCATTCACTCAATAATGAAGCCTCCTAATATGGGCTGGGACTGTGCTTGGTGAGGGTTGAAGATGACCAAAACGTGGTGGCTACTTTGGTTTGGCTCGCAGTCGAGCTGTGGACAGAGGCTGTGAATGAACAGTGGAAGCTCAGGCACTCAGCACGTTAGTGACTGTGGAGAGTGTGGAGGTGATGCAGAGAAGGGATCATCAGCTCTGCACTGGGGGAAGCGGGAGCAGTGGGTCAGGAAGGCTTTAAGGTAGAGGTGGCTTTGAGGGAAACTGAAAAATAAATATAAATTAAGGAACTTCTGTGCAAGGAGTGCTAGGAAGGGGAAGGGCACCCAGGCAAAGGACAATGCAGGGGGAAGGGCAGAGTGACTTCACAGCGCACGGTGTTTTTGGAAAAGTCTAAGTGGTTCATCATGGGCTGAGAAGCTGGAAAGGAGCCAGGACCCACGATAAACAATTTGACTTTTATTCTTAGGGTGTGTGTTAGTCACTCAGTTGTGTCTGACTCTTTGTGACCCCATGTATTGTGGCCTTCCAGGCTCCTCTGTCCATAGAATTCTCCAGGCAAGAATACTGGAGTGGGCTGATGTTCCCTTCTCCAGGAGATTTTCCCTGCCCAGGGATGGAACCCAGGGCATTGCAGGCAGATTCGTTACTGTCTGAGTTACTAGGAAAGGCAGTTAAAAATCACAGAATAATTTTAAGCAGAGAGTGATGTGATCATATTTGATTCTAGAACTGAATCGGAGGTTTTCTTCACTCTGTTTAGGGACTGTGTTCTCTGACTTCCAAAAGATGCTGATATATTTCCACATGACTGGTGGGTGGGGCCTCTCTGGAGAGAAACTGTCATTCAACTCATAGCTGCTGATTACCGGCCCCTCCATTTTTGAGGGGAGGAGAAAGACAAATGATTATGAGTAAGGCTGGGAAAGTCTGTGTCCTTTTGATTCATCTGCCTGCAGAGACTCCTAGGCATTGGCGTCTAGATTCTAGGGAGGGAGGGGCTATATAGTAATTAGAAAGAACTATTTTGGTCTGTAATTAGGACTACTTAACAGTTATAACTAATTATGCCTTTATAAGTTTGTGACTAATTACAAACACTTTTGAGCACTTCAACGTGTACTGGGCACCTTTTATGCTACATGTATTAGTGCATAGAATCCTCATAACAACCCTTTCAAGTAGGTCCTATATTATCTCCCTTTTTATGAATAGGGAACTGAAACATGGACAATTTATTGAATTAAACAAACACTGCAGCCTGAGGCTGCACTCTTTTTTATACATTTTAATTAAATTAATTCAGTAATTAGGGTGCACTGGGTCTTTGTTGCCCTGTGCGACTTTCTCTAGTTGCCACTAGTGGGGGCTACTCTCTAGTTGTGGTGTGCGGGCTTCTCATTGTGGTGGCTTCTTTTGTGGAGCCTGGGCTTCAGTAGTTGCAGCATGTGGGCCGGGTAGCTGGGGGTCTCGGACTCTAGAGTGTGGGCTCAGTTGTTTGGCACACAGGTTTAGATGCCCCACAACACGTGGAATCTTCCTGTACCAGGGACTGCACCTGTGCTCCCTGCACTGGCAGGTGGATTTTTTAACCACTGGGCCAGGGAAGTCCTAAGACTTCCTTGACTGTACTCTTGACTGCCACCCTGCACTGCCTTCCAGAGCAGAGCAGGGGACTCCACACAGCGGGCTGGGCAATCTGCAGAGGATGCAGGTCCTGAGGGTAAGTTCATTACCATCATAATTTTTCCTTTTTCATCAAGATCAAAGTGACTGGAGAACACATGGATAGAAGTCCAGTGAGCAGCTTCAGCATCACCTGGGAATTTGTTTGGAAGGCAAATTCTGGGGCCCTGCCTCAGACCTGCTGAATCAGACACTCCCAAGTTGTGGCCCAGGAAACTGTTTTTCATAATTCTGCCTGGGTGATTCTGATGCATAATAAATAGTAAAGTTTTAGAATTACTGAATTAGAGATGAATCCTGGTGTGCATGTGTGTGTACTGTGTGTGTGTGTGTGTGTGTGTGTGTGTGTAGGGGTGGAGAGCAGATTGGAGGGAAAGACTGGAAGCCAACAGCCCACTTCTGAGGTTGTTTCCATTGTCAGAATGAGAACTCAGAGACTGAAATCAGATTCTCCAACCTGGGCTGCTCTTTAGAATCATCTAGACAGCGTTTGAAATATACCACTGTGTTGGCTTCAGCCCAGATCTATTAGATCCGAATGTCTGGAGGATAGAACCCTGGCATCAGGTTTATAAGAAAAATTCCCCTCAGTGATCCTAATATGCCTATAGGGTTAAAAATTAGTGGTTTTCAAACTTGAAGATGCATCGAAATCTCCTAGGGGGTTTGTTAAACAGAGGTCTGGGCTGGAGCCTGAAAATCTGTATCTCTGCTTTCCCAGATGATGCTGGTTCAGGGACCACACTTAGGGAATCACTGCCTTGCATGTTCACCCCATTAGCTCTGGCAGGTTAAGCAGAGTGGAGGCTGTAGAACCAAACCTGGAGAGCCCCTCCCTCTGCAGTTAACTGGGTTGAGCTGATATATTAATGTGCTTATGACATGATTTATCTTGTTGAAGATGTGAAAAATTCTAGTTAGCTACCTAGATATTTTTACCTTCCAGATATGTTTATTAGTTAAATTTTTAGACCTAAAGTTTGCCTTTCCTCAGGACAGTGGCTGTTTGAGATTTGATAAAGAAAGTCTAATTTTCAGTTATTTCTCAGTTTTCCCCCTAGAGGATTTCTCCTACCTATGAACTTGTAGAATGCAAGTACTCTGAGGGAAATGCTAAGATTTGAATTATCATTTTAGATCTGTTGTCAGAAATCAGGGTTTTAAAACAATCACAGTTATGGGGCATTCAATATAATACTCATTGCTCAAACAACTCCTGAAAATAGTCCAAGGCAATTTAACTTTTATTTCCTCTATAGAGCTTGTCACCATTTATTAATCTTAATTTCCCTCAACATCACATATCAGATAAGAGACCAATTTTTCTCCTCTGTTTCCATAACATTAATATTTAAATGGCAAAGTATGACACTCATAAACAGTTCAGGAGGAGAGGAATATTTCTAGGAAGAAAAACCTGGATCAAATGCCACCTCAAAGCGATTTCCTCAAAAACTGCCCCTAATGAAGCCAGGTAAACATGCCCAGTATACCTTGCAGTACAGAATAGAAGGATGAAGAGGCATTGCCTGTGAAAAGAACAACATTAAGTAAAATGAATAACATTGTTTCAGAGACTTCCCTTGTAAGACTGAAGAAACATTTGGGGAGGTGGAGGCGGAAGGCGGTGCAGGTGGAGATGCTGGCAGAAGTCCTTCTACTCTGAATGCTAACACAGCTCACTGAAGAATCCAAAGCACATTTGCTGGTTGCTTTGTGGATCCAGGAGGGAATTCAGTTTTATTACTTTAGATATCTATTTGGCATCACTCATGTGTCAGGCTCTGGATTACAGGTGGCGTGGATACCAAGACAGTTGAGGCACAGCTGCTGCTGCTGCTAAGTCGCTTCAGTCGTTTCTGACTCCGCGTGACCCCGTAGACGGCAGCCCACCAGGCTCCCCCGTCCCTGGGATTCTCCAGGCAAGAACACTGGAGTGGGTTGCCATTTCCATCTCCTATGCATGAAAGTGAACAGTGAAAGTGAAGTCGCTCAGTCGTGTCCGACTCTTCGTGACCCCGTGGACTGCAGCCCACCAGGCTCCTCTGTCCATGGGATTTTCCAGGCAAGACTAAGGAGTGGGGTGCCATTGCCTTCTCCGAGAGGCACAGCAGCAGTCTTCAAATAGCTGATTGAGAGGATCAGACAAAAGCCCAAGTTGGGCGGGACATGCACCAGGGAGAGATGTAAATATAATGGTGGGTGTGGAGGAAAGGGAACCCTCCCATATTCTTGCCATGCCAGGCCATGCTCACTTGTGTCTGACTCCTTGGGACCACACGGACTGGACTGTAGCCCACCAGGCTCCTCTGTCCATGGGATTTTCCAGGTGAGAATACTGGAGAGGGTTGCCATTTCCTCCTCCAGAGGCTCTTCCTGACCCAGGGATTGAACCTGCAACTCCTGTGTCTCCTGCATTGCAGGCAAATTCGTTACTGCTGAATCACTGGGGAAGCCCTTAGAGTCTTAGTGGGAATGTAAATTGGTACCGCCACTATGGAGAACTCTATGAAAGTTCCTTAAAAAACTAAAAATAGAACTACCATATGATCCAGCAATCCCATTCCTGGGCATATATCTGGAGAAAACCATAATTCGAAAAAATACTTGTACCCTAATGTTCATAGCAGCACTACTCACAAGAGCCAGCATATGGAAGCAACCTAAATGTCTATCAACAGAAAATGGATAAAGGAGATGTGGTATAAATATGCAATAGAATTACTCAGACATAAAAAAAAATGAAATAATGCTATTTTCAGCAACAGCAATGGATCTAGAGACTGTCATACTGAGTGAAGTAAGTCAGAAAGAGAAAGACAAATATCATGTGCTATTGCTTATATGTGGAATCTAGAAAAAGGGTACAAATGAACTTATCTACAAAATACAAATAGAGTTGCAGATGTAGAGAACATCCGTAACTCTTTACCCCAGGGGTTAAAGGAGGAGAGGGATAAATTTGGAGATGGAAATTGATATATGCACACTACTATACATAAAATAAATAACTTATAAGAACCTACTGTGTAGCAAGTGAACTCTACTTAATATGCTGTAATTAAGGATACTGAAAAATAATCTAAAAAAGAGTGGATATATGTATAACTGATTCACTTTGCTGTATACTTGAAATTAATACAACATTGTAAATCAACTATACTCCAACAAAAATTAAAAAAACTAAGGATATCATATCTTCTCAATATTTTGAGTACATTTAATAAAGTTTTTAAAGTTCTCTGTTAAAAATGAAGCCAAAACAATGACAAAGTGGTGGGCATATCATGGGGATGGTGGGTGAGTGGGGGGAGATTGGGAAGGCATTGAAAAGAGTTTTGGAAGATAGGATTCTTGCAAATAAGAGATTAGAAATTTGGGTAAAGGGAGCAGAACCGATTCACTATATGTTTCCAAAGCATTCATTGGGCCCTTACCTTATGTAAGGCACTACATTGGATTCTGGTGATGTGAACGTAAGTAAGACTCTTTCCTGCTCTCAAGGAGTGGGAAAACAGGCAGGGCCAATTACAGTGTAGCAAAGGCTTTTCGGAAGAAGTCTTAAGTTGATTCCTAAAAGTGAATGAGACTTATTCAGAAGAAGATGGAAAGAAGTGAGGAAAGGAAAGCATACTACTGAGAGAGGAGATGGCAGGTACAAAAACCTTGAAGAGAGAGATAGAGAATCAGGTGATTGTGGAACTGCAAGGGCCCATGATGGCTGGAGGATGGAGTGTTAGGACAGGAAGGACAGGAGGTGATGATGAGGTGTCACGGTGGCAAGGTCAAAAAGGGCTTATCTTTTAGACATCTGTCCATGAAGAGGGTTTAGACTTTTTCTACAAATTCTGGGGAACCACTAAGGGATTTTAACATGGGTACTCTGTGAAAATATTTAAAGTTTAGACAGACTCTTCTGGTTACTGCCTGGAAGAGGGTTTGGTAGAAGGCAAGGTAGAATCAGATGGTGGTTTAAGAACCTATGACAGTCAGAGAGGAGATACAAGATGGGAGTTAGTAAAGTGGATGGAAAGAAGGGTAGGATTAAAGTTATATCAATGAACTAGAATCAATAGGATTGATTGGCTGAGAGGATGTGTGGTAGGAGAGGAGGAGTTAAAAATGACTCCACAGTTTCTGGGTTGGGCCACATTGATGGTGGTATCATTTATAAAGTCAGAAAATAAAGTAGGAATGGGTGTAGGTTGAGGGAGGAGACTAGATGGTGTTGAGTTTTTGGAACATTCAGATCGAGAGATTCAATAACCACAGTTGGACACATGAATTAGGATAGAGATCTAGACGGTGACGGAAGCCTTGCAGCCAGAGGAAATCACCCAGGATGAGTGTAGGATGAGAAGAAATAAGAAGAGCATGCTTTCTATTACCACTTCTCTGTAACACTGTACAGAAAGATGGTTCTAGGCGGTTCAATAAAATAAGAAAAGGGTATTAGAAACATAGGGATTGGAAAAGAGGAAATAAAACAGTCTTTATTTTCAGGTTATATAATAATTTACATAGAAAACCCCAATTACTCTAAAGAAAAATTTTTAGAAATAATAGGAGAGTTTAGTAAGGTATAAGATTAATACAAAAATCAGTTGCATTTCTTTATACCAGTGAAACCTATAAGACATAATTAAAGATAAAATAACATCTACAAAATTATCATAGAATATGGAGAATGTAGGAATAATCTAACATAATGATGTAAAAGACTTCTACTGGGAAAATTATTATATAAAACTTTCTTTAGCACTGTTAAAGAAGGCATAAAATAGAGGAAGATATTGTATGGTGGCTAAGACAATGTCATAAAGATTTCAATTATTTTCTATAGAGTCAGTGTATTTTTGATCAAAATCTCAGGCTTTTTTTCATGGTATTCGATAAAATTATTTCAAAACTCATAGGAAGGGGTAGAGGGCCAAGAGTAGTTAGGATATTTCTGAAAAGAAAGAGCAGAGAGAAAGGACTGTGAACTGATGCAGGAATAGACAATAGATCAGAGGATTAGAGTAGAGAACCACAGATGAAACTATGGTTTCACGTGACAGAGGTGACATATCAGATTAGTAAGAAAGAAAGAGTGATCAATAAATGGAGCTGGGAAACATTAGTTATCCATTATCGATATGGAAAACATAAAACTGAATCCTTGTCTCACACTGTATCAACTCCAAATGGGTTAAAGATTTAAAGATACTTTAAATAAACTGAAAGATGAGCTATAAAATTGGATAAATATTCATAACAGAACTGCAAAGGACTGACATCAAAATATGTAGGTGAAGTGAGTGATAGTCTCTCAGTTGTGTCCAACTCTTTGCAACCCCATAGTCTATACAGTCCATAGAATTCTCCAGGCCAGAGGAGTAGGTAGCCTTTCCCTTCTCCAAGGGATCTTCCCAACCCAGGGATTGAACCCAGGTCCCCCATGTTGCAGGCAGATTCTTTACCAGCTGAGCCACAGGGGAAGCCCAAGAATACTGAAGTGGGTAGCCTATCCCTTCTCCAGCAGATCTTCCTGACCCAGGAATCCAACAGGGTTCTCCTGCATTGTAGGTGGATCCTTTACCAACTGAACTATCAGGGAAGCCCTCAAAAAATGTGTAAACAACTCCTACAAATCAATAAGAAAAGCACACAAATACATACCCCCCAATAGAAAAATGGGAAGAATACACAAACAGTAAAATTACTATGTTACCAATAAACTTGTGAAGATTAATGACCAAGGAAATGCAATTCACAACTACTATGAGATATCATTTTACATTTATTGAATTAGGTAAAATGAAAATGTCTGATAATGCCAAGTAGGAGTACAATAACTTTGGAAAAGAGTTTGACATTATTAAAGTGAAACATGTGATCAGTTTAGAAAAGTGTATAGCATTGTCTTCTAAATTTGAATTTGCACATACCCTGTAGCTCCAGCAATTCAACTCATAGGCATATACTCCAGAAAAACTCTTGTACATGTACAGCAGGATACATGTAGAAGAATGAGCATGGCCACATTGTTCACAGCAGGAAAAACCTGAAAACAATTTAAATGCCCAGCATTACGAGAGTGGGACAATAAATGGTAGTATATTCACACAGTAGATTATTGTATGTTATTATCCAAAAAGAAATGAAGAGTAACTTGCAACAATATGGATGAATCTAAATAACATTGCATTAAAGAAAAAAGTAATTCTCCAAAGGTTACTTACAGTATGATATCTCCTTAAAAAAGTAAAGTAAAAATACTGATACATATATACATCTATATATATTAAACGTATATATATATATATATATATATGCACTTGTGTATATAGCATACATTTTACATATAATAAACATTATATATGTACGTATATAATGCATATAAAGGTAGTAAAACTATATACAAAGAAAGCAAAGGGAATGAACCTGGAATTTGAAAGGATGCTCATTTCAGGTGGGGAAAGGAAGGAGGAGGATGGAATGGGGGGGATTCACATGGTTAGATGTAGATCCTTGTCAAGGTTCTAATGCTATTTGTGCATTTGTGAATGCTTAATGTGTTATTAAAAATAACCAAATAAAAGTACCTCAGGCTTGGACCAATGATGAGAGGATCATCAATCAAGGATTATGATGAATCCAGTACCATGCATCTGAGGTCCAATTAGAGAAAAATAATTTTCTTGAATGAATGAATGAATTGAAAATCATCAGTGACAGTGATCAGAGACAAACCTGATACGGGCAGAACTTTATCACACTACAGAATTGTATAATAGAATGTACTTGCTAGAGCATCTCTTTAGGGGATTATAAATAAACACAAGGAAATTTAGGAAGAAAAAGTTACTAGGGTAAGCCATGCTTTGTCTAAAAATGTCCTTGGGTCATTTCTAAAAATGATACCGCTTGCCATTCCTTTATAGCTTCAGTGATACAGTCCTTCTTACCCTTCCTCTTGTGTGTTTTTCCCCTGCAATTAAAGTGAGCTATGGGACATCCCTTGTGGTCCAGTGGTTAAGAATCCACCTCTAGTGCAGAGGATGTGGGTTCAATCCCTGGTTGGGGAACTAAAATCCCACATGCCTTGCTGATAACTGAGCCCTTGGCTGCAACTACGGAGCCCCTGCACCACGACTAGAGAGAAGTCCACGTGCCACAACTACAAAAGCCCAAGTGCTGCAACAGAGAGCTCGCCACAACGAAAGATCCCATATGCTGCAACTGAGACCCAACACAGCCAAGCAAATAAATAAATATTTTAAAAAGTGAGCTGCTATTGGATGATTTGCAATTGGATTACATGATCTAAGTCATGTGGACCAAAGGAGACATATTTAAAGCACAGTCTTTCTATTTCAGATTGTTTTAAATAGTGAGAGCATCCAGAGAATTGCTATTGCTAAGTCACTTCAGTCGTGTGCGACTCTGTGTGACCCCACCCCTGGGATTCTCCAGGCAAGAACACTGGAGTGGGCTGCCATTTCCTTCTCCAATGCATAGAAGTGAAAAGTGAAAGTGAAGTCACTCAGTCATATCTGACTCTTCGAGACCCCATGGACTGCAGCCTACCAGGCTCCTCCGTCCATGGGATTTTCCAGGCAAGAGTACTGGAGTGGGGTGCCACAACTCCCAAGTTTCTAATATGGTACTTTCAGAGTAAATATTAAAATTTTATACAAATAATTTTCCTTCTCACCATAGTTAACAACTAAAATTTAAGCCAACTTAGATTCTACCCCCAGTGTTTTCTTAGATTGTTTTTCTCTCATCCTGAATCTTGTCATGTTGTAGTTGGGCTGCTTCATTTGAACCCCCCCCCCCCCCCCACCCCTGCCCACTGTGGCCTGCGAACTTCATGTGATTAGCACGGACCCTAGTAATGGGATTTTCTCAGCTCGTGGAAGTGGAGGCTATCTATGGTTGACGTTGACCCAACTTTCTGAGAATAATTCAGAAAGAGTTTTATTGTTACACAGCAACACCTGCCCTTTACCTGCCCTAGTGAGTTGTTCAAAGGAATAAGGAACTAGAAACGAAAACTCTTCAGAAAGAAACAGTCTTAAACATCCATCAAGTCATTTGTCCCCACGGCTTCTTTTCAAGAAGGAACTTTTCTCCTTGTGGCTAGGATGAACTCTAATGGGTTTATTCACACATGTTTGTGTCCACTCTCCTATTTTGAGGCAGAAGTGTGCTGGGGAGTAGGGACATGTGTGGTGGGATCAGAACACCTTCCTGGGTCCAGACTTTCTCATGGTGAAACACTCTGGTTCTGAACTCTTTTCTTCCATTAAAAAAAGCCTGCCAACCACCAACTTGTAGTTTCCATTTCTCCAGAATTGTGCCTGGACATTTTGGGTTTGAGGTAGAATTATGTCTTTTAGTTGCCTACTTAATTTCTTGCTTTTTTCTGGTTAGTAAAGTAACTGTGTAGCTATGTGTGTGTGCTCGGTCAGTCGTTGTCTGATTTTGCGACCCCATGGACTGTAGCCCGCTAGGTTTCTCTGTCCACGGGATTTTCCCAAGAATACTGGAGTGTGATGCCATTTCCTCCTCCAGGGGATCTTCCCCACCCAGAGATAGAACCCATGTCTCCTGCATTAGCAGGTAAATTTTTTACCTGCCCTTGTAAAGGATCTGAGGCAGCATCAAAAAATAAAAGAATGCTAACCATGTATGACACAGATGCCCAACTTCAGTGTTGTAAATTCCCAAATTTCGGCTGTGAAATCCCTTTCATTTATTTATTAAAGCTTTTTTTTTTTTTATGTGAATCATTTTAAAAGTCTTTATTGGATTTGTTACAATATTGTTTCTGTTGTAATTCTAGCCTTTTGGCTACAAGGCATGTGGGATCTTGGCTCCCTGACTAGGGATTGAACCCATACCCTCTGCTTTTACGGTAAAGTCTTAACCATGGACCACTAGGAAATTCCTTATGAAATCCTTTTTAGATCTTACTTAGATTTCATTTTAAATGTCTCTTGTAAAAGATAAATGTTTGTTCATATATTGACCATGGAAACATCATTTCCAAGCAGATAAAATGTTCCACCAGATTGCAAGCCCCTGGAGGAGAGGGTTGTGCTTTATAAGACTATCTCTTTGGTGCCTCACTCCAGGTATGATATCTAGTAAATTTTAGAGACTGGAGGTGAAATTGTTGAGTAATGTGGTGACCTCATAGCCTGGATATTTGAATCACATCCTGCCAATCTTCTCTATATTCCAAAAGTCTTCTTGGAGATGTTAATTGAAAGTATTACTTGGGTAACCAACGTAAGTCCCAATTTATGACTCCATGACAAAACTGGGGAGGAGAAAGTCGGGCCTCTCACCTCTCTGATGCTCCCTACCGTGAATCTGGGACTATAATGCTCAGGCATGCCTATGAAGAGATAGACAAAGAGCAGAGAGAAGTGGCTTATCCCAAGAGAGTCTCTGGAAACATTTTCCAGCCAGCCCTCAGAGTAGAAGAGGAAGAATAATAAGGCTGGTTGACCCAGGCAGACTTACCAGGGTCTGAGGCAGAAAGGTAAGCAGTATACCTAGGTGCTGACTTTTATAGCAAAGTAATCCTGCCTCTCAGGAAAAAAGTGGTCTCACCAAATGTTCCAATCAATCAAGATGAGCAATTCCTCCTCTTTAAGGGAAGAGCTAGCTAATAAGAGAAGCAGTCAAAAGGGAACAAAGGTGGTGGAGAGCCCACCCCCAGGGTGAGCACTCAATATGTGTTTGTTGAAAGAACGAATGAAGTCAGGCAGTGTTGCTAGGGAGTTGTTACTATGAGAAATGCCATTTGCATGCAAATTTTACATTATTAGCAATGAGGAGCCTCTAGCAAGTAGCCTGATGGAAGGGCCAATATGTTGCTTTTCTGAATAAGACATGGATGGAGAGGAATACCGCTGGTATTCTGCAGAGCCCAAAGGAGAAACTTGGCTTTAGTTATGTTACATTAAGACTGTGAGGTCAAGTAGGTAAGTTCTGGAGGCACTATAGAAACAGGAATGGATTTCATGTGGAAGCTCAGAATATTGGATTTCCAATTCTCTTCTCCAATTCAGTCTCCTTTTCCCCACGCATGGAAAAAAGAATATTTAGGTTCCAGTTCCTATAAGATGCCAAATTGAGCCAGAGCTAGTTGTGATGCTAGGCTTATACATTTAAAAGCTAATGGAAACTGAAGACAAATTAGGAAAAAATATGCAAAGGATTAAAAAGTTTAGAAATACTTGGAGTGGAAGTTATGCTATTCAGAGGAGATATATATTTATTTGGGAAATATATATTTGGGAAAGTATTTATTTCAGCTAAAACACAGCCAAAGAAAGGTCTGACATTACATCAAGGTAAGTTTAAGGTTGGGAGAACTTTCTGATAAGGATTATAAAAAAATCAGAGGTGATAAAAATTATTTTTTGAATAAATGATCAAGTCATGGAATCATTCTTAAAACTTTTCACAGTACACATTGCTTTGCATTTTTGATGTTTAAGAATCGTGAAAATTGGCCAGATGATTTCTCATCTCCCTTCCAGCTCTTTATTCCTACGAATGGCCCAGAGTGGTGGATTATTTATCCCAGACTCTAAAGAGTACATAGAGGCCACAGGTAATCTCATCTTTGCAGCATGTGTCCACACTCACTCCCTGGTTTTCCACCAGAAACATTTAGTTAGACTTTTTCTCCATTGGAAAATTGCTATCATTGTTTGCTCTCTATAGTGCTATTATTTATTCTAATCACTGAGGCTGCGTTCCGCAGGTCCCTCTGATACACATCAGTGCGAGTTATACATGTGCTATAAGAAGGGGAAAATGAACCTCTAAGCTGTAGTCAAATTGGTTTCCTAAATGATGCCGCACGTTTTAACTGGAATTTGTGTAGTATTCTAGTGGAAAAAAGAAGCTGGGGGTGGAGGGAAGGGTTCTTTTGGTTTTCAGGCTGTTAACTGTAATTAGCCTGGTTTCTGAGATGTAATTATCTTGCAATCTCAAAGCAAACACCCTGGAGGAAATTGCACTGTTAAAGACAGCATGGCATTAAAAATAAATTATTACCCTGGTGCTTGCTATTGCTGCTATGCTTTGTGATTTGTCGGGGTTTCCGTTAGCAAGTGCTTGTTTAGGGCTGGAGTTGTGCAGCCATGTCGCCACTGTTTGTGCTAGAGAGGTGGGAGGCGTGGTTTGCTTCATTGTAATAATGATGTGAAAACTTATATGGTGGCGAAGGCTGGTGTGGTACCATCCATGTTTCCTTACTGATCACCAGTCACCAAAAGACCCCAGGATCAGGGAGAAGGAGCACCGGGAGTCCTCTTAACCCGCTGACGTGGATGGATGAGTAGAGAGGAGCGTCTTAATACAAAGCTCAGGCATTTCAAATTATCCACCAGGAAAAAATTAAAAATGTTTGGAGATAACTGAGAGGAAGCAAGAATCATCCCCCCTATTTTAGGACCAAACATCCAGGGGTCATGAATCATCATCACTGACCAATGACAGAGGCTGGAAAGACCACCCATGTCATGGGGTTTGAAATCAAAGACTTGTAGGTTTGAACATAGGATTGTGCAGCCTGTATACTGCACCGAGTGTCCCCACTGAGTGGACAGGTGGAGGTTGACATCTCACCAGTGCCCCCTGATCAAGCTGTGTGCTCACGGGGCTTCATCCATTCAGGGGAAGGGTACTTTTTTTGCAATTTGCCTATTCCATAGGGAATGCTGTATAAAATTTATCTGTCCAGGATATTTTACAAAGATGCTATATAAGCCACTATTTATGCTCTGTATGAATTTGATCAAATTACTTATTCTCTCTGAAACTCAGCTTTCCCAAGTTAAAAAAAGATATTCATCCTCCTCCTCTTCCTTCTGAGGATTATTCTGTGGACTCAAAACTGAATCTGAAAAGCTTGTGCTCAATAGGTGGCTGGGGTTTTGATGATAATAATGATTATGACCATGATGATCATTATCATCAAGTGTTCATCCAGATTGGAGTTTAACCAAGTCCTGGGTCAGGCACAGGGACCTACAAGAGGCATGAGAACTTGGCTTCCTCTCTCATAGAGCTGAGGGTTTGGTTGGAGGGACAAAGAGAGCAATAGGGAATTCACTGTGCCGTGATTTTGTATGGGTTCTGTTGGGTAAAATTCCACAGCCCCTGTAACAATTTATCTTTGCTATTAACTCTCTGCTGAGGCTAGCAATTTTTTTCTGGTAACAGAGGGAAAAAAATGGGGAAACCCTATAGAATTTGGAGTTGAAGATAAGATGGTGCATAAAGGGAAGGTATGGGAAAGGAATAGGGGAAGAAGGAGCTATCAATAATTCAAAGAAGGCTTTGACTAACTAGAATATTTTCCTTTCCTTCTAATAGGCTAGGTTGAAATGTATTACATGTTTTTACTAGAAGAACTTCATTTTTGCTCACGTCACTACTTTCCCCTTAAATTTTATTTGTACCTCTGATGTTTCATTAAATGAATTATGAAATAGAAAGCAAATTAAGTCCATCCAGGTTTATGTCTCACCACCAGGAATATTAAGCTAAATTTGCTCAGAGCTATTAATCACGGCTTATTAACAAAATATACAAAAACTCTATCCTGGCTTTATGAGTTTTAAGACTAGAATAGAACGTATGCTCAAAGGTAAACTTTGAGAGTGACTTTACCACATTGGTCCTATAGATGCCTTATTTGATTGTTAAAGAATAAAGGGCAAGAAGAAAGTTCATAATTCCTCTTTCAGATAAATCTGTCAGTATTTAACTGAGTTTGAAAAGAACGTTTGGTGTCAAGATTAAAATTTTTTCTTTGGTAGATTCTTAAAAAAGAGAGAGAAATACTTTGTAAATAAACAATATCCTTTCTCATTTATTTAACTAATATCAATTAATAAGATTCATGTCCAATAATATGAGCAACAGTGCAAATTACAATCCATTCCTCCCAGAAGTTAGAGGGAATATGCATGGGGATTTCCATTTACAGCAAGATGGTGAGTTAATTGCCTTGAAAAGCCTCTTCTGACAACAACAACAAAACTAGGACAGTGAATAAAATGAAACAAACATTCTTCTAAATGCATAGCAGGTTAGGAAAGAAAAGACTCATAGACCAAAACATGAAAACAAAACTGAAAATCAGAGTGGCATGTAGGCACTCTCGTCAGCTGCCCTGGGATGTGTTGTTAGTCTCAGTAAGCAGATGACTTCAGTTTAAAGACCACAGGAATTAAGGCCTTGGATGTTCCTATAGCAGGATGTTTGAACTGAGACCCCTCTCCCCTGTGCAAAGCCCGCAAAGGGCTACACTCTCAGTGAAATGGTGGTTGAAAATATCCACCTACTGGCAAAGCAAAACAAAAAACGAAAGAAAGCAAAATGAAAAAACTTACAGAGAGGATTTCCTTGGTGGTTCAGTGGTTAAGAATCTGCCTGCCAAGGCAACCCACTCCAGTATTCTCGGACAGAGGAGCGTGGCAGGTCTCAAAAGAGTTGGACACAACTGAAGGAGTGTGCACACACGCACTCCAATGGGGGGGACCCAGGTTTGATCACTGGTCTGGGAAGATTCCACATGCTGCAGGGCAGCGAAGCAGACACACTGCAACTACTGAAGCACACAGAAGCCACCCCAGTGAGAAGCCTGTGCACCGCAACGGGAGAGGAGCCTCTGCTCACTACAACTAGAGAAAGCCCGTGTGCAGCAAGGAAGACCCAGCACAGCCAAAAATAAGCAAAAGTAAATATTAAAAACTTATAGGAATACTTGGTTTGTTTTGCCTAGGGAAAAAATATCTCATGAGAATTTGTAAGGCCATCCTATTATCCTTACCTGCATGATCCAGGGAATCCAAGCAAAAACGTTAACATGAAATTGATGTTACACTAGTAAAACCCAAGGGGCACCACTCTGGAAGGCCAGCATTTCAGTCCAGATTGCACAAGCTTCCAACAGCTAAAGCCCTGCCAAACTCAAGATTATGATTCAATATTACAACATATACGAGGAACCAGTTCACCACAAGTGGACAACTCACTACAAGGGACAAAAGAATTAAGTCCCTAAAATTTCAGGTAACAGAATTATTGGATGCATTCTCTAAATGAAGTTGTTTAAATTGACTAAACACACACAAAAAGAAATAAATATAATAAATAAATAGTACCTATATAATTATCAGACAGTTTTGTAACAAATAGAATAGGACTTCTGGAGGTTAAAACATAAAATAATTGAATAACAAATTCAAAAGTCAAGGTAAGTACAGATTAGGCAGTGATGAAGAGTGAACAAGTGAACTGGAAGATATTTGAAGAGAGATAAAAAGAAGGAAAATATGAAAGAAAGATAAAGAGATGGAAAGTAGAGTGAGAAAGACTGAGAAGCATAACATAGAATTTTTTAAGAATATTAATAGAAATACTGAGGGAAAAGTAATATTAGAAGAAATATTAGAAGAAATATTAGAAGAAATATGATGAAAGACATGAATTTTCAGGCTCAGGAAATACAGAAAATTCCAAAACATTTATATTTTTTAGTAAATTAATTTCCTATTCAAATATATATTAATGAAATTTGAATACCTCAAAGACAAAGAGAAAATGGTAAAAGAGGTCATAAAACTAATAAAGATCATCTACTAAAGAAGGAAGTTAGACTGACTGCAGGCCTCGCCATAGGGACTATAGAAACCAGAAGACAGTGGAATAAGGTCTTCTGTGTGTTAAATGAAAGTAACTGTTTATTTAGAATTTTATGTTCAGCTTAATTGTAATTCCATAATGAAGGTGGATGTCTTTATATAGATTTCCAGACAAAATCAGAGATTATTTACTGTTAAGAAAACTTTGCTAAAGGATTTTCTAAGATAAGGTGCTCAATCTGGCTGCATATTAGCATCATTAGGAGAGACTTATGAAGTACTAATGCCTGTCTTATACCCTCAAGGATTTACAGATAATTGTTTTGTGGTACACACTGGGAACTGCAATTTTAAAACTATCTATCCCTACATGATTCTGGTGTGTTATCAAGTTTGAGAACCACTGGTACAAAAAGATGCACTTTGTGAATAATGAAATTGGACCTAAGAAGTAACGATAAACAAATAATTGTTAAGTATGTGGATAAACCTAAATGTTCATTGACTGAATAAAGAAACAATAATATTGGTAAAGAGAATATGAAAGCAACATCAAGGTAGATTACTGGACAGAAATAACATGTAAGAAGAGAGGGAAGTGATTGGAAATTCAAGGCATTTAAGGCCTTTTATTAGTCAGAAGGAGGGTTGGTTTATTAATTAACTTTTAAGTAAGCATGTTAAAAAGCTAAGGGTAGTATAAATGAATAGAAATGTAATATGTAATTTTGAAATTGGAAGAAGCATTAATTTGGCAGGATTATGAGAAGGGGATGTAGAATGCAGGGAGGTCCTTGGTGACAAGGGTAGTGGAAGTAGCAGGGGATGAGGCAGTTACATAGAAGTTAGGAACTAATGTGACCTCATCACTAATTTGCTAAAGGTACGTATTAGGAGGAACAGAGGGAGAACAACTGCACTCTCAACATAGCACTCCAGGATGTGCAGTCAGGCCAACAGGGAAAATGAGGGTGAGGAGATTCAAAGTCAAAGGGCTGGACAGACTTGGTGAGTAGTTGGTAAACTGGTTTCACATATTTGGGGATAGTGTTTAGTAGTAATGTTTGGTGGCTGACAGCTGAAATTGGAAAGGAATCAGACCATCTTGCTAGGAAGAGGGCAGAAAGGGTGGAAGAAAGGGCAGAGGACTGAATGTGGGTATCCAGGTTTAGGGAACATAGGGAGGAAAGAGACTCTGGGTCATATAAAGGGGATTGTTTGGATTGAGACCATATTCAAAGCAAACCTTTAAGATGGAGAAGACAGAACTTCCTTCCAAAGATCACTGTTTGTCTTCTTATTGATGGATATAAATGCTTAGGGTGTCAGCACTTATACTATCTTAACTTTATTTTCTAAGTAAAAAAAGAGGTTTGAACTGTTAATATAAAACAAAACAAAAGGCTACCAGGTGAGAACTCCTTTATTCTTTTTCTCCTCTATTTTAAGTATCATATTGCTTCATTCAGAGTCATGGGTGGACTTGTAGAGGATGAAAAATTGGCTGCCAAGTTTTTGATAAATCCTAACATTAAGAGGTGAGGTCCTTCTCCTTCCCCTTGAATCTGGGCTGGTTTGTGACCACCTTGACCAAAAGAGAGGGCATAAAAGATACCACACCAGTTCTAGATCTAGAGTTTAAGGACCATGCAAGGTGGAGGTCATCATGCTGTGAGAAGTTCAAACCAGGTCCATGGAGAAGTCCTGTAGGGGTGAAACTCCATATAGAGAGAGGCCAAGGAGCATAGAGGTGCCACCCATGTGAGTGAAGAAACTATCTTCTAAGTAAATGATTCTGTTCCAGTTGTCCCAGCTGAAAATATATGGACCTGAGGAGGACAGCCAAGCTCACTCTCCCTGTATTCCTCAGTCACAACACTGAAAAAGAGGAGAATAAGAAGATTGTTTTAGGCCACTCGGTTTTGGGGTAATTTGTTACCTAGCAATAGAGAATCAGAAAACAACTGCTTCTTTCAAATACTAATCACTACAGGGACCCTAGAGCCACTGTTAAGACCTCCCACCACCACTTGGCTTCCTTTGTCTTTTCAAGTATTTTAAAAATCCTCTCTCTCTTTATTCTTTACACTTTTACCCTTAAATTACAAACACAGCTCAAAACATTTCCCCTATGGTTTTGCTTTTGCCTCAGTCTCTGGAATGTCTTTTATTCTTCTCTTTGGAAGATTTGCCTTTCTTATCAAGTCTTATTTACTAAGATCTTATTATATCACCATAGTGGAATGAATCAGAATTTGTGAAAAATAAATTACAGACTTTCTTGCTCATAATATAGACATTTTTAAAGGGATGCAGTTTTTACTTGCAGATAACACAGCAGTATATACTAACTGCTAAGTGCTTTTAAGCTGACATTCGTCTAAGCCTGCTTTAATGAACAGATAACTCATTTATAATTAGCAGTGCCAATTAATTGGCAGGCAAACAATTAAAGTGATTAAAGTGCTAAAGTTCTTAAGAACAGTTTTTCCTAAGTAGGTTGTAGACAAACCCTCCTTGACCCTGCATTTTGTTTACATGATTAAATTGCTGAGGAAGCCTGATTTGGAATAGTGAACCCCATTTATGCAGAATTTATTATACTCTGATCTTCTAAGTCAACACTCTAAAAAAATGTTTAAATTACGTATGTTTGTCATCCTCCTGCTGTTATGTCCCACCCCCAACTTCAGCCTCCACCCAGGACCTTGGTAGATTTGAAACTGTCAAAATCCTATCCAGATCACTTTTTACTCCAAGTCATCTATCTTACAGCCTAGAAATTGGATAGAAGGCTGTGGGTTTTATTTTAAATGGCCATGACTTGCTTCTAACAGATGGAATGTACCAGAAATGACATTGTGTGATATCTGAGGTTAAAACCAAAACGGACATTGCAGTTCCTGTCTTGGCCATTGGGAATCTGCTTTGGAGGCCCTGGGCTGCCGTGTAAAACTGTCAGCGCCATTGAGACTGCCATGCCATGAGGAAGCCCAGGTCATGTGGGTAGATGTGTATAGGTGCTCCGGTTGACAGCTCCAGCTGGGATCCCAGGTTGCAGCCAGCATCCACACCAGACATGAGTGAAAGTGCCTGTGGATGGTTCTAGACCCTAGCCACTGAGCCACCTCCAGCCTTCAAGCCTTCCCAGTGGAGGGCCCAGGCATGCTGGGGCACAGACAGGCCACCTCTGCTGTGCCCTTTCTAGATTTATGGCCCCCAAGTGCTGCGAGCATAATAAAATGGTTGCTGCTCTATTCCACTAGATTCGGTTTGCTTTATGATGTAGCAATAGTAATTGGGAAAAGGCTTTCTCCTTCTTGTCTTAAGGCTCTATAAAACCTCTAATTTTTTTTCCCCTTTCACATACTTTTCTGGTTTCTGTTTTATCCTTAAATGTCTTACTCTACACTCTTTGTGTTTACTGGTTTTTAATAAAATTTCCCTTAATCTCAGTTGAAAGTGACTGAGTATTTACTCTTTGGCAAGTTATTAATCCTCTGAGTCTCAGCTGCCTCGATGATGAGAGTCATACCTGCCTTACAGCTGTTGTGAGGGTTAGAAACACTGCCGGGAGAGAACCTGGCGCTACTGGTGATTAGTGGTAGACGTCTTTGGATTCAGGTTATTTAACCCCAAACCTCAATTTCCCATTTGTCCAAAGCACATTGCTCTAACTGACAGTAGCATTGTATTCTAAGAGGGAGTTTGGTGTGTATGAGGGTGCATGCCTATTGTCTGTCTCTGCTGAATGAATGACTGTGTTTTTATAGCCCACCCGTCACTGCGTGAGGTTGGAAAACAACAGAAATAACCAAATCAAAGCAAACCAACCAAAACCAGCTCCAAATTAGGAGTTGAAATTAGGAGGGAAATGGGAGTGGATTTAAAAGGGTATCATGAGGGACCCTTTCGGGGATGAAATGTTAAGTACCTCAACTGTGTGACGCAGTATTTTAACTGTGTTATTGTATTCTTGTTGTGTAAGATGTGACCTTTGGGAAAAATGGGTGAAGGGTAAAAGAGATGGCTCTGTATTACTTCTTTTTAAAAATGTTTATTTGTCTGTAACAAGTCTTAGTTGCAGCATGTGGAATCTGGTTTCCAAACTAGGAATTGAATTTGCCACCCCCAACCCCCCACAATGGGAGCACGATTCTCAGCCACTGGACCATTAGAGAAGTCCCTATATTATTTCTTGCTACTGTGTTTGAATAAATAATTATCTCAAAATTAACAAAAAGTATAAAACAAACTCAACTCTGAACTCTCACCATGATTATATTTGTCTAAGGAAATTTGCAAAGCATAGAGACCAGATAATTAAACAGAACCTGCTGGGTGGCCTCTCTACAGCAGAGCCTCAAGTTTGGAGAGAAAGGTCCATACCTTCCTTGGCTGGAGTTGTATTTGCTTTTTGGAAGGAACATTCTTTGTAGCACAGATTCTGGACATTTTGATGGATAATTTTAAAAGCTATGGACCTCCTCTCAGGAAAAATGAACCCACTCATCCTCCCACAGTGTTTTGCCTGTCATTTCAGAGTGTTCGTTGTTGCTATAAACAATAGATGTTGAAGTATTTCAAAGAAGCCTGTAGGAATTCAAGGGCTTGGCTTTGTGATCCTGGGATGGTGACTTTAGTTCTGACTGAAACAGGGAGGGCTGCCCTGTGAATGTTGCCTTGTAAGGCAGGAAGCCACTGTCTGTTGAGCATCAGCTGTCAGTCAGGAGCTTCACACTATTGTTGTTCAGTCGCTAAGTTGTGTCTGACTATTTTGGGACCCCATAGGCTGCAGCATGCCAGGCTTCCCTGTCCTTCACTATCTCCCTGAGTTTGCTCAAACTCATGTCCATTGAATCAGAGATGACATCCAACTATCTCATCTTTTGCCCCTTCTCCTCCTGCCTTCAGTCTTTCCCAGCATCCAGGCCTTTTCCAGTGAGTCGGCTTTTCACATCAGGTGGCCAAGTATTAGAGCCTCAGCTTCAGCATCAGCCCTTCCAATGAATATTCAGGGTTGATTGCCTTTAGGATTCCCTGGTAGCTCAGCTGGTAAAGCATCATCCTGCAATGCAGGAGACCCTGGTTTGATTTTTGGGTCTGAAAGTTCCCCTGGAGAAGGGATAGTACTCAATTCAGTATTCTTGGGCTTTCCTGGTGGTTTAGACAGTGAAGACTCCCTCTGCAATGCAGGAGCCTTGGGTTCGATCCCTGGGTTGGAAAGATCTCCTGAGGAGGGCATGGCAACCCACTCCAATATTCTTTCCTGGAGAATCCTCATGGACAGAGGAACCTGGTAGACTGCAGTCCATGGGGTCGCAGAGTTGGACATGACTGAGTGACTAAACCCACACAGCATTTATGATTGACTGGTTTGATCTCCTTCTGACCAAAGGACTCTCAAGAGTCTTCTCCAGCACTACAGTTCGAAAGCATCAATTCTTCACTGCTCAACCTTCCTTATGGTCCAACTCTCACATCTGTGTATGACTACTGGAAAAAGCATAGCTTTTAATTTCTTTGTTGCAGTCACTGTCTGCAGTGATTTTGGAGCCCAAGAAAATAAAATCTATCACTGCTTCCAATTTTTCCCTGTCTATTTGCCATAAAGTCATGGGACCAGACATCATGATCTCAGTTTTTTTTTTTTTTTTTAATGTTGAGTTTTAAACCAGCTTTTCACTCTCCTCTTTCACCTTCATCAAAAGATTCTTTAGTTCCTTTTAGCTTTCTGCCATTTAGGGTGGTATCATCTGCATATCTGAGGTTTTTGATATTTCTCCCAGTTATCTTAATTCCAGCTTGTGGTTCATCCAGCCCGGTATTTCACATGATGTACTCTGTATGTAAATTAAATAAGCAGGGTAACAGTATATAACCTTGATGTAGTCCTTTCCCAATTTTCAACCAACCCTTTGTTCCATGTCCGGTTCTAACTGTTGCTTCTTGCCCTGCACCCAGGTTTCTCAGGAGACAAATAAGGTGGTTGGCATTCCCACCTCTTTAAGAATTTTCCACAGTTCATTGTGATCCACACAGTCAAAGGCTTTAGTGAAGTCAGTGATGCAGGAATAGATGTCTTTTTGGAATTCCCTTGCTTTTTCTGTGATCCGGTGAATGTTGGCAATTTGATTTCTGGTTCCTTTGCCTTTTCTAAATCCAGCTTGTACATCTGGAAGTTCTTGGTTCATGTTCTGTTGAAGCCTAGCTTGAAGGGTATTGAGCATGACCTTGCTAGCATATGAAATGAATACAATCGTATAGTAGTTTGAACATTCTTTGGCATTGCCTTTCTTTGGAATTGGAATGAAAACTGACCTTTTCCAGTCCTGTGGCCACTACTGAGTTTTCCAAATTTGCTGGCATATACAGTGCAGCACTTTGACAGCATCATCTTTTAGGACTTATAGTTCAGCTGGAATTTCATCACCTGCTCTAGCTTTGTTCATAGTAATGCTTCCTGAGGCCCACTTGGCTTCTCACTCCAGCATGTCTGGCTCGAGAGACTGAATAGGTATTTTAGCTTTACTTTATTATGAGATCAAGAGAAGTTACGTGGCTTTTCCAAGGTCTCACAGTTAATAAGTAGCAGGGCCCAGATGCCAACATCCTGTGGTCTTCTATTGGTTTCTGTTTGTGTCTTGGATTGCTAGTTCAGACCTGCTTCTCTCAACAGATCATGACTGGAGAACTTGTTAGCCCTGGGCTTGCTGTTTTACTTTCTATGTCCTCTATGCCCCCTCTTCCATCCCTGCCTCTCTCTGGCCCACTTAACAACTACAGTATAGTGTGGGCTGGCTGTGGAGTGCATGCTTTGTTGCTGGTAAGGCTTGAGAGAAGCAGTAAAAGATAGTGATATGAACCAAGGCCCCAGAGTCTGTGTGCTAGACCTGGAATCCAATGAACCTCCCCAACATTTATCTAGTATATTTGTTTTACAAAGAGCTTTTTCATTTGATAATAAGCTAGGCATGCCAGACATTTTAATGCCCATTTACAACTGTGGACACAGAACTTTTTCAAGGAAAATTGTCTTACCAGGTCTTCCAATTCTGGTCCCAGTCTCTTTCCATTACCTTCTAGCTGGCTCTTTTGGATAATAAGGTCAAGCACTGCCATTCTGGGAAACTGAAGCTATAAGAATGAAAACATGATGGCTTGGAGCAGTAAGTCATAAGTCATGGTGATTTGGAGGTGGCTTTTCTTGCTCAAGTTCTGGGAAGCAGCCATCACAAATGTAGCTAATGTATAACAAGTAGTAATCTGGGAAACTGTAACGTGAGATCACATAATGGCAGTGGCTTTTGAAAGATAAGGAAACTGATAAGGGATATTGAGAAAAGAACACCGGAGACTAAGACTTTGAAAGATTTCCTCTAATGCTGCCTGGGGAGAGCGTGATCTGACTTTAGATGCCCTGTACTGGTTCTTCAGACTGAAATATCCCTCCAGTGAAGAAGGGCAATCCATCAAGCAACCAGTGCTGGAAAGTAATTCTCTGAAAGAACAGTGGCCATGGCTCATGTTCTCTGCTCGCCAGCAGAGAACTTGCAACTTGGCATCCTGAGTGCTGATGACTGGCGTGAGTTTTCTCAGTGAGAACCCTCCTTCCAGGAACTAATAAGGGATATAAGTCTATCAATCACTCTCTGGTGATTTCAGTTTCCATGATTCAGTCTCTTGTTATCCGATCCCCTCTCTGGGAACTGGTAAGACCTTGAGTCTACTCAGATGTTGAGCAGATTTTGGGCTTTGGGTCCCTACTTCAGTTGTAGCCATGCTGGAGAGGTTCTCACCTGAAGAAGACAGGATCTTTCTCATGATGTGGCCATGGTAGCCCCAGTTCAGTTGAGTTCAGTTCAGTCGCTCAGTCGTGTCTGACTGTTTGTGACCCCATGAGTTGCAGCATGCCAGGCCTCCCTGTCCATCACTAACTCCCGGAGATTACTCAAACTTATGTCCATTGAGTCGATGATGCCATCCAACCATCTAATCCTCTGTCGTCCCCTTCTCCTCCTGCCCCCAATCCCTCCCAGCATCAGGGTCTTTTCCAATGAGTCAATTCTTTGCATGAGCTGGCCAAAGTATTGGAGTTTCAGCTTCAACATCAGTCCTTCCAATGAACACCCAGGACTGATCTCCTTTAGGATCAACTGGTTGGATCTCCTTGGTAGCCCCAGAAGCTAACAAATCTTGTTTTGTCCAGGAACTCAGCATGTCTACCTAGTTCTAAAACTTCAAAGAGCAGATGTTTTGAAGAACATGGGTACGTGTTTGGGCAAGAATCTTGCAGAAGCATTCCTAAACACAGCCTCCTGTGAGGGTCTCATACTCAGGTTAGTATCCCAAATAGAGATGTATTCTTTACTACTAGGCTAAGTGCCTCGGAGGGCCCCTTTGAGCCTTTGTTGCCCTATGGTTTTGAAGAAAGGAACTCACATAGGAAGCCTGAAGGGACAGAGCAGCATCTCAGGATGCAACTGGTAGTATATCTTTTGGGCAACAGCTGGTCAGTCCTGGGGCAGATGGAGAGGAGGCAGCCCAGGGGAGAAGAAGGAGAATCTATCACTGGTCTGGAGGCTGGGAAGTTGGCTGGTGAGGATGCCAGTCAGATGTGGCTCCTGGGTGCTTCTCGCAGAAATCCTTCCCATGGTCTCCTCACCTCTCCTCGTTAGTGCCCCTACTCCACCCCACCCTCATTGTGGTCAACACCCTGAGATAGGTTGGCTTGGAGGGGTAGATCCCAAATCAATGGATGGAATACTCTGAGATTCCATCATGAAGAGGTCACTCAGTGAGCCACTGAGTAGACTCAGGATTCTAGTTTTCTGGGACTTGGAAACTCAGACAGGTGGGGAAGGGGCAGAAATTGGAAGGCCTGGCTATTAAGGGAGTGCATTACATAGTGTCCTATTGGTGTGGCAGGGTTTGGTGAGCCTTAATACAGTGTGGGGAGGGAGTGTCTCATCTGATGGCTGAAGTTGGGTGAAAGTAGATGACGCTCAAGTCAGATGGCATCTATGTCAGGGCTCCACACCATTTATCAGGAGCAAACAGGGTAATATACAGTACAGTCCTTATACTATGCCTGATAAGAGCTTAACAGTGGCAACCACTGCCATTAACATCATTATCATTGTCATCGTCATCATCTTCATAGTACTTTACACCTCTTCATGTGGCATTCAGTAAGACTGATAGTTGGCTATAGAAATTATAGTAAATTATTCTACAATTATACTTAGTCCACTGTTGGTTCATGGTAGAGGCTGGGTCCTAAGTGGCTTTCCAGAGTTTTGGAAAAGCCCATGAGGCATGAAGGTCATATACTCAAGATCAGAGCCAGGCAGGTAGGATGCTTATGTTAATTAGGTTGGTGTAGAATAATAGGGAAGGGTGGAAACTGTGGGGACCTGGAGAACATACGCCTCTTCAAAACGCAGGGACTCATCAACTCTAGTTGGTCGTTGCCAGGCAGATATATAGGTCCAGGGATTCTAGCTCTTCTGATCATTCATGAAAGACAGAAATCCAGATTTGAAGGTAGAATTTTACAGTTTTAAAAATATAGTGAAACAAACAAAATGTGTCTGTTGGCTGCATGGGATCTGTTCATTGTTAATCTGGGATACTCTTCTCTGAAGGAAGAATGCCCTCTAGGGCCCTCCTGCCCCACGGTCAACCAGTGAAACCCCTGCAGGATGGCCTGACTGTCCTTTCTAAGTCCTACTTGCATGGCAGTGTGACAAGTCTCTGAAGTGCAAATCTGGAACAGGCCAGGTCAATAGGTCCGTAAATGCAGCCACCTACTATTGCTTACCTGCTGTTTCAACAGTAATTGGATTGGACACAGATTCTTATCCCTTACCCAACATCACTCACCCCAGGTTCAAACTCACATTGGAGCAATCTGGAAAGTCAGTGTTCCTCTTGTTTACAAGCTTGCTAGTAATACAAGCTGGGGCTTAACCTTTTAAAAGCTGTAGAAAACAAGAGTCAACTTGAAGAAATGAAACCTGGGTGATGCTAAAACATAATTGCAGGACCAGCTGCCTGGTTGTGTAACTTATGCATTTGCACAAGGCTGGGTGCTAAGAAGGACCCACACTTGATTTAATGTTCTGCTCTGGCTGTTTTGAAATTCTTAACATTTTTTGAACAACAGTCCTGTGTTTTCATTTTGTACAGGGCCCCACAAATTATGTAGCCATCCTGCATAAATATGATGAGAGCTGGAACCAGATCACATAAGTGGAATTCTTTTTTGTTAGGGGGGTTGGAACTTCCTACAGATAGATAAGTTTGTACTTTATGTGAGTTGAGAAAATACCCACAGAAACTAGGGAGCAGGAAAATGCATTCCTGATCATTATAAAAGATGAGGATGTTCTCTTCTGTTTGTCATGAGAAGAGTGGGGGAAAGAGTCGATTTCCCACGATATGACCATTTTCCAGGGCTTTTTCCTCTTGTCTCAGGTCCTGGATCAGCATTAACTGTTAGGCATAGGAGATGCAAGCAGACACGGAATTAATTGTGGGGATAGTTTCCATGTTAGCATTAGAGGATATTGAAGAAAAGACAACACCCCATGGATAGGAGAGCCATGAGATTCCAATGTTCCTTTGATCATTTCCAGCTCAATTCTGGAGTTATTGAGGAGCTGGGTGTGCGCTGGGCATCAGACAGTTTTACTGTTGCATTTCATTTGGCACAATAGATCAAAACAGAGGATGCTGCGAAGCTACCAAAAGGCCCTCACTGAACCTCTGCGAGAGATTCATTGGTGCTGGACCTATAATTAACTCCATTTCCATTGCTCCCTTATTCATTATAAATATGGTCTGCTGCAGAGGTCTCAACTGTGGGGCTCTGGGTACAATGGGAGGATCCAATAGAGCAAGCTTTAAAAATTAGGGCTTTGTCTTTGCACTTTGGCGTAGTTGATGAAACAGAGGTAGGTTTTTTTCTGGAATTCCCTAGCTTTCCCTACAGTGAATGTCAGCAATTTGATCTCTGGTTCCTTGAACAACAGAGGAACAGAGTCCTTTGGACAGCAAGGAGATCAAACTAGTCAATCTTAAGGGAAATCAACCCCGAGTACTCGCTGGAAGGACTGATGCTGAAGTTGAAACTTCATTATTTTGGTAAGCTGATGAGAACAGCTGACTCACTGGAAATATCCCTGATCTTGGGAAAGATTGAGGGCAGAAAGAGAAGAGTGTATCTGAGGGTGAGATGGCTGGATGGTGTCACTGATGCAATGGACATGAACTTGGGCAAACTTTGAGAGATGGTGAGGGACAGAGAGGTCTGGTGTGCTGCAGTCTGTGGGGTCGCAAAGAATCGGACATGACTGGGTGACTGCACAATAACTGCAACAACTTTGCACTTTGGCCTTTTAGCAAAGAATTCAGAGACTGCAGTTATAGAGCTTGCTTTTAGTGAGAAGACGAAGCAAAACTTGAGGGAATCTATCATATTAATGCCTTCTCTAAGTCATGGAGATTTGTAGATCAAGAAATTGCTTGCAAACTCGGCAAATTATAGTAGCTAGGATGACCAACTAATGATGATTAGAACAACTCATTAATTTAGGATTCGTGTGACAAAAGCAAGTGTTTTCTCTGGATAATCACCTTTTCCGTCTGCAAACTCTAACACCCAGATCTTTGGGACAAGAATTCCATTAACTGTACAAATGAATTTTGGGGGAGAATTGACATTTTTACTCTAGCAAATTCTACCCGGCACATAGGATGCTTCTCAGCTGATTCAATTCGAATTTTTATGCCCTTTAGTGAAAATTTATGGCCCTTTTTATCTAGTCCTGCATATTTCTTATTAACTCTGCCCCTGGATATTTCACGTTTTTCAATGCTATTTTGAATGTCATCTTTTTTACTATAATTTCTAATGAATTAACTCATTCTTACTGGTATATTAGGAAGCTAATATTTTTTATTGAATGAAAGAATTTTTAACTTCTACAGGGCTTTACAATTTTCACAAGTTTTCCATGATTTCATATATACTTATTTTTGCATATTACCACTGAACTCTCTTATAGTTCTTTTAGATTTATACCTTTTTTGGTAACTAAAATGCAAATATGCAATATGTGGCATAAATGCTGCAGGTACTTTCTCCAGGGTCAGTGTCGGAAATCATTAATTGATCATCTGATCGAGGCCGGGTGCTCTAAATCCTTCTCAATTTGCATCTATTCTCAATTGCATCAATTTGTCTCTACTGAATAGAGACAATTCTCTATGGCTTTGTCTTGTGCCTGCACATATTCTGAGCAAGGCGCTTGCTGCCTATTGTTCTGACCTATCTTTTCAAACTTGTTTGTGTAGCAAACAGCCTTGGAAGATGGAGACAGTGTCTCCCTCATGAGCAAAAGGAAGATGTGCTAGGAAGGATAAAAGACTCAGATTTTTAAAGGTCAGAGTTCTTCTGTAACATATCTCATTGCATGTGCTGCTGTCCTCTGGCTCTCTTCAAACTACCTGGTAGAAATTGGGATCCAGGAACTGGTGTAAAAATGCTGATTTGCTCTGGATGCTGCTATTGATGTGAGTAATAAATGGGCTTTTATCTCTGACCCAGGAGTCTCTTATCTTTTATCAGCATCTATAAGATCATGTCAGGCTAACTTGTAAGCTTACAAGCAGGGGAAAATCTTAGACACTCTTATTTTTTGACAGTTTTGGTGATGAGGATGGGATGCTCCAGAAACATAGTTTTCCGGAAGAGGAAAGATGAGAGACCTGGGTTTAAGAGTGGGATCTGAGTAAGTCCATGATATTGGTAGCAAACATGCTCATTTAAATTGTATGATCAACTGGGCAGTTTTATTTTTCCTTAGAGAGAAGAAACTGTGGAAGTGGTATAGACTAAGTACCAGGAAATAAGTTCAAAGATGGCAGTCTGAATGATGCTAATTCTCCCCCAAGGCTTTGTCACCAAAGCCAGTGGTCAGACTCAAGTCCACCCTATTTAGTGGCTAGTACTAAGGTTTGTTTTGAGTGGGGAGAGGTTTCATTCATTTCAGACAATAGTTACAGAGACACACATCTACCCTGAGTTAAGAAAGCAGGGAAGATTATGATTGGTATGGATAGAAATCACAAAATCTTTGGCTGGCCACTTGGGAGAGGAGGATTGGTGTGTATTAGGAAAAATGGCAATAGTGGAGACCCTTAGGGCTTCACTTCTACTGGCTGCAAGTCAAACAGATCCACTGGAGACAAGAGTTAAAGGTCTCAGGGTTTTTGTTTGTTTATTTATTTATTTTTTCAGTGGATTCTGGCTGCTTTAAGGGAGCTTTTGCTCTCTAGGGAGATTTCCCTGAGAAAAACAAATTGCTGTGGGAAACTGTAGTTGAGACATTGACTAGTATTTGGGCTTTTTCTGTCCTATGATTTGGGCTTACAATGCTAATGAGGATGATCCATTGGTGAATGAAAAACTGAACCAGAGAAATCTAAATACAGTCTTGTGACCAGCCCCAACACCCTGGAGAAATCCCCCTAGCCCTTTTTGTTGAAACTGGGCAAGATCTTTAGGGATATTATCCTGGTAATGGTTTGGCACAGGAAACAGCAAACCTTTTCTGTAAAGGGCCAAATTGTAAATATATATATATATTTTTTTGTTGCAAGTCTTTTTTTAATTTCCAGAGTTCTGAAAAATTTGATTGTGATGGGGGTGTGTGTGTGTGTGTGTGTGTGTGAATGTGTGCACACCTGCATCCTAGCTGCTTTTTTTTTCATTTATTTTTATTAGTTGGGGGCTAATTACTTTACAATATTGTAGTGGTTTTTGCCATACATTGACATGAATCAGCCATGGATTTACATGTGTTCCCCATCCCGATCAAATTGTAAATATTTTAGTCCTTGTGGACCATACTGTCTCTCCTGCAACTATTCTACTCCACTGCTATAGCACAAAAGCAGCTACAGGCACTATATAAACAAACAGATGTGACTTTGTTCCAATGAAACCTTATTTGCAATAGCAGACAGCAGGCTAGATTTGATCCACAGTCGTTTGCTGACCCCTAGTTTATCGGATGCCTCAGATGAAGATGGCGTCCTCAGAGAAGGTTGCTTCTGTGCTAGCCAAGCCTGAGTCAGCCAGAGCATACACACACCATGGTTTCAGCAAAAAAGCAAAATGAAAAAGAAGCTTCTCAATGAAGGGGTTCCCAAAGCTGAGATAGGTCTGTGTCAGCCATGAGGACTTTGCTGCCTGACACAGAGTGTTAGGTGAGCAGAAAACATTGGAAGTTCGTTTGGTTGAGCCATGAGCTGCTGCCATGATGCTCTGAAAACAGGAGTGCTTCCCTGGTGACTTAGTGGTAAAGAATCTGCCTGCCAATCCCTGATCTGGGAAGGTCCCACATGTGGCGGAGCAACTAAGCCCATGGGTCCCAACTATTGAGGCTGTGCTCTAGAGCCCAGGAGCCACAACTACGCAAGCCTGTTCACCTAGAACCTGTGCTCTGCTACAAGAGAAGCCGTCACACTGAGAAGCCTGTGCATCACAGCTAGAGAGTTAGTCCCTGCTCGCCACAACTAGAGAAAGTCCGTGCAGCAATAAAGACCCAGGACAGCCAAACATAGGCAAATAAATAAAATTATTAAAAAAAATTAGCCAGAAATGCTGTTTAGTGGCATGCAGCCATTCCATCCCTCCATTTTTCCTGACCCCCTGTCCTTATCTCTCTTGACCTCAGTTCCTTTAAGGCAAGAGATGGTTAAAAGTGGGGCCAAAATCTCTCTGTCTTCAAGGGGGATCAAAGGTTACACACACTTACCTGAGCAAGATAGGGAATTTCAGGAAGGGAGGGACTCAAGTTTTTAAGACTCTGTCTAATATGTATCCCCAGTTCCTTAACTTATGTAGACTTGTGGGAGAAAAATTGACTTAGGTTCAGCTATTGAACATCACATCACTGACACGTGAGAGTGAAGACCAGCTCCTATTACCATTTCCCGGTCTCCTTTACCCCATGTGTACTCTTGTGCCATTTGCTACCAGAATATACTGAATGTGCCTCCTCCCTTTCATGTCTATATTTCACTATTTGGATGATGTCCCATTGGTAGGTGTTACAGACTGAATTGTGTTCCACCCAAATTCATGTTGTAGCCCTAATCTACAGTGGACTGTATTTGGAGACAGGGTCTTTATTTTTTTAATTTCATTTATTTTTAATTGGTGGAAAATTGCTTTAGAAATTTGTGTTGGTTTCTGTGGTACAGCAATGTGAATCTGTTATATATATATATATATATATATATATATACGCACACACATACATGTATATATATATCCTCCCTTCCTCTGCACCCTCCCCTCATCTTAACCCTCTAGGTCATCATAGAGCACCAGGCTGGGCTCCCTGTGTTATACAACAACTTCCCACTAGCTATCTATTTTACACATGATAGTGTATATATGTATATACACTATATATATGTGTATATACATATATATATATATATACACATTGATATATATATATCAATGCTATTTTCTCAATTCATCCCACCCTCACCTTCCTCTGCTGTGTTCACAAGTCCATTCTCTACTAGTTCATCAGTAGCACTTATTTTAGACTCCATATATATGTGTTAATATAGAATATTTGTTTTTCTCTTTCTGACTTATTTCACTCTGTATAAGAGGCTCTAGGTTCATCCACCTCACTGCAGCTGACTCAAATTTCTTCCTTTTTATGGCCTGGTAATATTCCATTATATAAATGTACCACCACTTCTTTATCCATTCATCTAGAAATGGACATCTAGGCTGCTTCCATGTCCTGGCTAATGAAAATAGTGCTGTAATGAACACTGGGGTACATGTGTCTCTTGGAGTTGTGATTTCTCAGGGTATACGCCAAGTAGTGGATGGCTGGGTCATATGGTAGATTTATTCCTAGTTTCTTAAGGGATCTCCAAACTGTTCTCCATAACGGCTGTATCAGTTTAGATTCCCACCAATAGGGCAGGAGGGTTGGAGACATGGCCTTTAAAGAGGTAATAAAAAGTTAAATGAGGCATAAAGGTGTGGCCCTGATCTAATAGGATTGTTGTATTTATAAGAAGAGAAAGAGACCCCATGGGTCTTTATTTTGACCAGAGTTGAAAGGTTAACACAAAAGTTTAAAGAGAAAGCCACTCAGTTCTCTAAGGTAGACCCTGCTGGTTTATGGGATTTGTTCAGCTGGCTGGGCCTGTTTCTAGGAGTCCTTTGGATACTGGCCTTAATTAAATGCTGTGTGAGACAAATGGAATGGATTTGGAATCAGCTTCATTTCATCTGATTGACTGAAATGGCCAACAGAGTGGGAAGATTCTCCAGAAGATAAGACATTGTATAAATGAGGATATTGTTTTGAGACAATCCTCCATGGGTCTCTTGTATTTCTGCATGTCTCCTGAGTAAGACACTCACTGTCCTTTGTTTTGGACTGTTTTTTCAAGGATGCTTGTATGGTGACCAACCTTCGAAGATACAGTGTCTCCTTCCAAGCAAAGGACAGTTTTGCTTACCATCTTGGAAGGTAGAGAAGAGACTGTCTCTCTCTAGAGCAAAGAGCAGGCATGCTTAAATTCATTATAAAAGATTTGGGTTTCCCTAAGTTCAGGGTTCCTCTTCTGTAATGCAACCTATTATGTCTGCAGTAGTCACCTGACATGAACATGCTGTGGAAATTGAGGTTTGGGGAACTTTGGTTACAATCGTTGAATGAGTAAATAAATGATCCTTCATCTCTGACCCAGGAGTGTCATGTTTTCTACCAACTTCTATAAAACTGTGGTAGGCAACCTTATTATCTTGCAAGAAAAAGAAAATTGCAGACCTTGTTCAATTCTTGACACACTCCAAGGAGTCACTACCAAGCTGTTGGAGTTGAGACATAAGATGAAACCACTTTTCCATGCATGGCCCAGAGGGTGTGAAGAAGGCAGTGGGCCTCTGATAGATCAGAAACAGCCTGGACCAGAAGGTCAAAACAGCGGGGGAAGGCAAAAGAGCACTGCAGCAGACCACATGCCAGACCACTGTGTCTTTAGGTGTGTTACAAGAAAGTTTTTCCACTTAATATGAAGCAGGATTTAGCCCTGACTTCTTACTTTATTTAATAGAGTGGTTTTGCTTGCTTGACCTGTCTCAGTCTTGCTAGGGACAGGTCAGGCTGACGTGGGAGTATGTCGGGGTGTGGATTCAGGAAAACTTGTCATCTCCTTTGAACTCTTATTTTTGTGTCCTTTTCTCCTTCCTGGGTGTGCAGGAGTGCTATGTTGCTTCAGTTGTGTCCGACTCTTTGCAACCTCATGGACTGTAGCCCGCCAGGCTCCTCTGTCCATAGGATTCTCCAGGCAAGAATACTGGAGTTGGTTGCCATGCCCTCCTCCAGGGGATCTTCCCGACCCTGTGTCTCTTATGTCTCCTGCCTTGGCAGGTGGGTTCTTTACCACTAGCACCAACTAGGAAGCCCTTTCTCCTTCCTAGATACCCCCTTTCCACAATGAAAACCTGTTTGCCTGAAAGAGCCCATCAATGATCAGTTACATCCTAGTGTTAATTTACATTGTTGGAGTATTTTAGATCTCTTGGTGAACATTCTTTGAAACTTAAATCCTTTTTCGGGGAAAATGACTCTTCCAAATGGAAGACAATTGCTGCATTTTAGAGCAGACAGATATTTGGAAGGATTTTCTAGTGCTCTTGGCATTGTGTCAAGTTGACCACAACTCTTTTCCATCTATCTGACCAGCAGAGGTGCTGATGGCTGGCTCCATGGCACCCTTCCCCACTCTAAACAATCCTTAGTCTCTTAAAATAAAGTTGTACTAACCTAAAACTAAAGAAAATAAATCTAAGTATCTATCACCTTTTAGAGTCCTTTGCAAGGGAAACCTCAGCTCTTTATTTTCCTGCTAAGGGGCTCTTTTCAGAAACTTGTAGAGCATCTGAAGGGAGACAGAATTTTAAAGTGAACTTCATGCCAATTAACTTGGCCCATTTTTAAGAAATGGGAATGACTATCTCAGAGATTAATTAAGATTGCTAAAGGTGATGTGGACTAGAACCTAAGTGGTCCCATAAATTCTTCTGCTTTGGTTTAGAATGCACATACCACGGGCAAAGGGTAGAGGTTATTAAAGTGAATGAGGTCGTTGCCTTTTACAGGTCGATGGCGCCCTTTCATTTTGCAGTAGCAGGTAAGAGAGAGGAGGAGAAATTTTCTTCACCTTCACATTCGGATTATATAGTGCATTCTCTAATGTAATATGAAATATCATCCTAATGAGTTAGTCTTAAATATGATGTCTCTCAGAGTAATGAACAGAGTGCTTGGAAGTGCAGCATTGCTCCTACTAGTGACGTCAGAAACCATCCAGGGAAAGCAGTTATCATCCAGTGCCTCATCTCTGAGGATTTAATGGCTCTGAAAGACGTGCAGAAGAATGAGTTCAGACCTTAATAAGAACTGTCTCTGAAACTCCTGAATCTTTATTTTCAATTGTGGAGCAAAATATACTGTGTGCTTGCCCTTAAAAGCTCTCAGACATTTTGACTTGAAATGATGGATCCTGGAAGAACCCAGGGACTGAGTCTTTCTAGCTGACTGAGACCCTCAAGTCATATAGTACCTGGGACAGTGTCCAAGGGATGGGCTTGTGAAGAATCGGTTTCCACCCTTGTCTCTGCCCTGAAGGAACATTTCAGAAAGGGTTTTGTTCCTCTGCAGTGACTTTATAGAAGGAGCGATGCTCCAATGGGGAGTACCATTTTCCCCTGGCTTTCTTTCCTGGCTTGGACTGCTTGAGAGTGCATTCCTTGCCTATGACAGAACTGATTTTGTTTAGGTACCCAGCTGTCACCTACTGGACCTCATCACAGTCCCAGGAGGTAAATCTCTATTTGCATAAATTGACCTTGTTAATTACATTCTGCTTACCAATGACAGAATTCTGGCCAATGAGTTAGAAGTAAAGTGAAGGGGGTGGTGCTTCTGGGAATGTTTTCCTTACTTTTAAAAGGAGACACAAGAAAAGAAAGTTTTCTCAAGGTCTTTGAATATTTTTGTGGGAGAGCGTGATGCTTGGAGCTGATGCAGCCATCTTGCCACTGTAAGAGTTCAAACCCAACGACAAGGAACAATGAGCTGAGGATGGCTGAGCCAAAAGATAGAAAGAACCTGGGTCCCCAGTGACATAATTGAGACACTGAATTAAACCGAATATGCCTGAATTCTAAACTTATTATCTGAGCTAAGTGCCTTTATTTAATTTGCTCTTATGCTGTTCTCCTGAAACATCCCACCCTCGCCTTCTCCCAGAGTCCACAAGTCTGTTCCATACATCTGAGTCTCTTTTTCTGTTTTGCATATAGGGTTATCGTTACCATCTTTCTAAAGTCCATATATATGTGTTAGTATACTGTAATGGTCTTTATCTTTCTGGCTTACTTCGCTCTGTATAATGGGCTCCAGTTTCATCCATCTCATTAGAACTGATTCAAATGAATTCTTTTTAATGGCTGAGTAATATTCCATGGTGTATATGTACCACAGCTTCCTCATCCATTCGTCTGCTGATGGGCATCTGGGTTGCTTCCATGTCCTGGCTATTATAAACAGTGTAGCCAGGACATGGAAGCAACCCAGAAACATGTATATTATCTAGGGTGAAACGGATAACCAGCTCAGGTTGGGTACATGAGACAAGTGCTCGGGCCTGGTGCACTGGGAAGACCCAGAGGGATCGGGTGGAGAGGGAGGTGGGAGGGGGGACTGGGATGGGGAGTACATGTAAATCCATGGCTAATTCATATCAATGTATAACAAAAACTACTGTAATGATGTAAAGTAATTAGCCTCCAACTAATAAAAATTAAAAAAAAAAAAATTAAAAAAAAAAATCAAAATTTGCTCTTATGTATTCAAAAGTTTTTTTGAGTTGTGTTTTCTATTACATGCAGCTGAAAGGATTCCAGCCTTTGCCTCCAAAATCCTTGCCACTCCTTTCCTCTTTCGTCAACTTACCTTCTTTTATGAAGACTTCTTTCTTTCATTTTAAATTAATTTTATTTGATTTATAATGTTGTATTAATTTGTTCTGTACAGCAAAGTGATTTGGTTATACGTATATATGTATACATTTGTTTTTATATTCTTGCCCATTGTGGTTTATCATAGGGTATTGAATATAGTTCCCTGTACTATACACTTGTTGCTTACCCATTCTATACATAATAGTTTGCATCTGCTAATCCCAAACTCCCAGTCCATCCCTCCCTACCCCGTAGCACCTACAAGTCTGTTCTCTGTGTCTGTGAGTTTGTTTCTGTTTCATAAATAAGTTTATTTGTGTTATATTTTGGATTTCACATGTATGTGATATCATATGGTATTTGTCTTTCTTTTTCTGACTTACAATCTCTAGGTCCATCTTACTGCATACAAAGATTTATTTCTTAATAGATGTCACTTATAAGCTCAGGTGTCCACACAGATCCCACAGCAATGGTCCCCTCTGAGAACATGTGTGGGACAGGGGTTCTCTAAACCTTCTTTGTGTGCATGCTCAGTCACTAAGTTGTGTCTGACTCTTTGAGACCCCATAGACTGTAGCTGGTAGGCTTCTTTGTCCATGGGATTTCCCAGGCAAGAATACTGGAGTGGGTTGCCATTTCCTTCTCCAGGGGATCTTCCTGACCCAGAGATCAAACCTGTGTCTCCCACATAGGTAGGCAGATTCTTTACCACTGAGCCGCCTGGGAAGTCAAACCTTCACTGAAACCTCCTCAATGACTCCAAAAGGAACACTTTTTTTTTTCATTTATTTTTATTAGTTGGAGGCTAATTACTTTACAATATTGTAATGGTTTTTGCCATACATTGACATGAATCAGCCATGGATTTACATGTACAAAAGGAACACTTTTAAAGCAGCAATCTGATAAATGCCAGATCCATTCTTAGTCTAGAGTGGAGCAAGACATCATGAAACATCAGAAGAATGACAAGGTCTTGGGCTCTTTGGCAGAACACTTCATGGTGGCCCATTTTTGCTTGTCTACCAATCTGGTCCTCTAAATGGGGGCACATTGTCTCACATAGCAGGATTCTGCTTGCCTGGGAAAGGGTAGTCAGGTCACTGTAAGGATGAGATGATCTCAATAATTTTTATTTCTTAGAACTTTTTTTTGTCCAAACTGAGAATAAACAGGAAAACAAATCCCCCACATATTTCTGAATTTCTTTCCCAGTCCTCACATCTCTAAATATATCAAACATGATAATTTTATGAGCAACCAAGTTTATACATAATACATTTTATGTTCTTAAATGTATCAAGTGATTTTAGATCTGCACAGGATGCTAAAAAACAAGAACACACAGTGCCCAATTTGTACATTAATTTGGGAATATAACTTTTTAAAGTGGGTTGCTTGAACTCAGAATGTTTTTTCTTATGGAAGCAGTGGTGGTTGAGTTCCAAGTCTAGACTACAAAAGCCCACATGCTTCATAATACGCTGCAGTCTTATCATTTACTAAACATACCAGTACATTTAAATGCCTCTCCTGTGTGGCTGACTCTTTACTCCATCTTTATATATGTTAGCTTGATGATCTAATTCTTACAACAACTCTGTGTCAAAGGGAACCAAAGCTCTGATAGCTTAAGTAGCTTGCCCAAGTACACAGCATGGATGTAGTTAAAATAAAAAAAAAAAAAGGACCCCTGTGGTCTCTCTGGCCCCAGAGTTGATTGTTTTCACACTCACCCTGCCCTCCTGATGGGTCTCAATCACCAATCACCATCTGCATTAACATTTCTATGAAAAAATGCATTCCAACTTCTAAGGGCCATGCCAAGATCACATCTCTCAGCTCTGGCAGCTAAAGTCCCTCTTTGCCCTTCCAATGTTTCTGCTTTATTCTTCAAAAGGAAAGAGAAAAAGAGAGAGAGATTGGTAGGTCAGCCTAGCATGAAAGCCCCTTCTGTCATTTGCCAGGTAGCCTGTCTCCATCTCTGGCCTTGAGCATCCACTGGCTCCCCACCCCCATGGGGTAGCTGAGCTGGAGATAATCCACACACCAGTCCTTACATTTCTGTTACTTTTACTGACTCTTTGCAGCCCAACTACTGATCTGGGTTTGATAAAAGGGCCTGGGATCATTCAGATCTCAGCTTGAGCCAGAACTTAACTTTGAAAGCATTCAATAAAATGTGGCTTTAAAACACACAGAATGAGATTTCTGCCCCCATATCCCCCATTGGTATCTCACCCAGTGAGGACCATCATAATCTTCTTCATGCCTCATCTCATAGACCTGTCATCCCTCTTCTCACCAGATTAATCTCTTCTTTCTCTAATGCTTCTGAAAGTGTTGTGAATCTTGTAAAATCAACCAAGCTGTCTCAGTTGGACTGCATCTCATCCAATGTATTATCACTTTATTTCTTATATTAAAACTTATCTCCCAGTTAGGTTTTGTGGTCTTTCTTGATAACAAGTTCCATCCTACCCCCTTTCCTTTTTTAAAAAAAAATTAAAAATTTTATTGTCGTTGGTTTACAATGTCATGTTAGTTTCAGGTGAACAGCAAAGTGATTCAGTTACACATATACATATATTCATTCTTTTTTTAGATTCTTTTCTCATATAGATTGTCACAGAATAATGGGTAGAGTTTCCTGTGCTAAATAGTAGGTCCCTATTAATTATCTATTTTATGTGTAGTAGTGTGCATGTGTTCATCCCAACTCCTGATTTATTCCCTCCTCCCCCCCAACTTTTCCCTTTTGGTAACCATAGTTTATTTTCAATATCTGTAAGTCTGCTTCTGTTTTGTAAATAAGTTCATTTCTACATTCTTTAAAAATTAGATTCTACATATAAGTGATATCATATGATATTTGTGTTCTTTGTCTGATCTACTTTACTTGGTATGATAATCTCTAGGTCCATCTATGTTGCTGCAAATGGCATTATTTGATTCTTTGTTATGGTTGAGAAATACTCCTTTGTATATATGTACCACATCTTCTTTAGCCATTCTTCTGTTGATGGACATTTAGGTTGCATCCTTGTCTTGGCTATTGTAAACAATGCTGCATTGAATATGGGGATGCGTGGCTCCTTTAGAATCCTTTAGATAAGTGCTCAGGAGTGAGATTGTTGGATCATACAGTAGCTCTATTTGAAATTTTCTTTTATTGCAGGATAATTGCTTTACAATGTTGTGGTGGTCTCTGCTATAGATCAATGCAAAGCAGTCACAATTATATATATATCCTTTCCCTCCTGAGCCTCCCTCTCCCTCACCATTCCACTCCTCTAGGTCATCACACAGCACCAAGCTAGGCTTCCCGTGTTGTACAGTGGCTTCCCACCAGCTATCTAGTTAAAACATGGCAGTGTGTATTTAACAAATGCTAGAGAGGATGTGGAGAAAAGGGAATCCTACTGCACTGTTGGTGAGAATGGAAATTAGCATGGTCACTATGGAGAACAGTATGGAGATTCCTTAAGAAACTAGGGATAAAACTACCATATGACCCAGCAATCCCACTCCTAGGCATGAGAAAACTACAATTCAAAAAGACACATGCACCCTAATGTTCATAGCAGCACTATTTACAATAGCCAGGACATGGAAGCAACCTGGATGTCCATGGAGAGATGAATGGATAAAGAAGTTGTGGTACATATATACAATGGGATATGTTTTTTCAAGGAACCTCTATATTGTTCTTCATATTTGTTGTACCAATTTACAGTCCCACCAAAAATGTAGGAGGATTCCCCACTCTTTTTCCATAAAAGAAATTTCTCATTTCTCCTACTACTCTGTAATTAATTTCTTGAGTTTCCCTTACTGTTCTTAGGAAGACCTTAAAGCTACCTTCCTTGCCTCTGGTTATCATTAATATTATATTGATAATTCATAATTTAGTATATGGGGTATTTTGGACCTGGCTCCCTAAGTCTTTTCCTGCTGTTTCCTGGATTTCTCTGACCCATGTTGCTGCTACCCAAGGTGAGAGAGAAGCCAGGGAAGACACACAGCACAATGCCTTGGCCAAGGGAAGGTTGTTGCCTCTGACTGGCTAAAACGAGGTATTTCCATTCTCTGTGGAATCACATTCTTCTGTTTCCACAGATGATTGGGAGTTGGCTTTATAAAGTGGAAATGACAAGAAAAACAAAAAAGATATTATCAACATAATCGACACTGAAAATAGGCAGTCTAATGTGTTTTTGGCTAAGAAATTATCCAGAATTACTAGGAAATAAAGAATGATTTAAAATTATCTCCAGTATGAGTGAAAAGTACTCCCTTTGGGAGCTGAACCTCCATGGTCTCCGAAGACCTTTGCTGCCATTAGTTGATTAATTAATTCATTAACACCTCATAGAGCACAGGATATTGACTCCATATGGCATTGAGCAGGCAGTTTTATTTCTTTAGAAAATTTCTCTTACACGAAAGCACAGAAATAGTAAATAATTAAGCTCGAAGCTGCCTCGTTGTGATCTTTTATTGATCAAAGCAGAGATTTGAGAGGAGGAAGGCTTCAGGCGCTCACTCCAGCTAGACCATGTTTGCCCCACGATGACATGTTACTGAGAGACGCTTGTTCCTATTATAAAACCTTTAAGGAACAAAACAAGCTCACATTGTGTCTATGGCTTGAGGTACTTCTGTCTGAGGTTAATCACCTGGGTCTTGAAGATGGAAGCATTTTCTTATGGACTCCCGAGGGACTAAAGGAAATAAGAGATGAGAGTGGACTGCCTGCTGCTTTCTGAGTCCTCTCTTCATTAAGCTGGGTTTTAATGCTTTTTTTCCCCCCTCCTAATAAAGCTATTAGAACAATGACTTATGATTGTGTGGCTCAGTGAGACCTCCAGGGAGCGAGGGTGGGGGCAGGAGCAGAAGCGCTGAACTTGGATCAATGGCAGAGAAAGTGGTCTGAGCCATTCTGCCAGTGAACTTCCTGCTGCTGCCCTCCCGGGTTTCTGTGTTGCCCCTGCTCTTGTCCCCACTTACCAACCAGCCAACTGCCCCCTCCCTCAAGGGGAGGGGTCCCCAGGTGGACCTAAATGGTGGGGGGAGAGCCATGGAGGGGGGATGAGTAGCTGCCTCCAACTCCCAAACCTTTCCGGTCTCTTGTCCTGCTGCAGTCCCCCCGGCCCCCACCATGTGTACCTTCAGATACCACCCCACTTTTCTCCATCTCTTCTGCCCAGAGCTCTTTGGAGGGCTCATCTACACCCTCCATCTCTACCTCCCCCCACGCCGCAGCATCTCCCCATCCAGGGTTCCATGCTTCACTTGTCGCTGCTGCACTGGGGTTAAAGCTAATGTACAATCACGTGATACACTTTCCTGCGGAAAGCTTTGGAAGTTGCCCATAACTTCTTCCTTCAAATCCCCTCCTTTGGCTTTTGTGGCAAATCTTTTTCTTTTTTTTTAAAAATTATTTTATATTGGAGTACAGTTGATGTACTATATGTACAAATGTGTTAGTTTCAGGTGTATAGCAAAATGATTCAGTTATACATATGCATATATCCATTCTTTTCCAGATTCTTTTCCCATATAGGCTATTACAGAGTACTGAGTATAGCTCCCTGTGCTACACAGTACATTCCTATTGCTTATCTATTTTATGTATAATCGTGTATATCTATTACTCCCAAACTCCAAATTTGTCCCTCCCTCCACCCTTCCCCTTTAATAACCGTAAGTTTGTTTTCAAAGTCTGTGAGTCTGTTTCTGTTTTGTAAATAAGTTCATTAACTTCCCAGCTCCTCCCTTCAGCTTTTGTGGCAGCTCTTGATAGTTGCTTTCCCACTTTCTCTCTTTCTCTTGTGACTGTCACGGAGATGGAATGCTCAGACCCCACCTTTGAGAAAGGACTTTCTCCCTAACTGAAGCTCCCTCAGGATTCTCCTCATCCATGGGTCGTCAAGGTCTTGGATGGCCCAAGTCAATGACTGAGCAAGGCTTGGAAGGGCCCAACCACTGGGACTCTCTAACAGGAATCTTTGCCCCGGAACTCCCAGCTGGCTGGCTTAGGTCTGCACTGGTCTAACCACGGCCCTTCCCAATCCTGCCTCTTTCCTTTCCATGTGTCACTCTGAGCAAACCTTTTGTTCTCCTAACTCTATCTCAGTGTCTGTCTCCTGGAGGACCCAAAGCACAGCTTCCTTACACTCCTCTGCTCCTTTCCTTTTTGACAGCCTCTTAAATGATGGTGTTTCAAAGGTGTTGATCTAGGCCTTCTTCCTTCCTCAACTTACCCACTATTATAATTTTTTCCTTTGTACCAGCACATGGATCTTTATTATTATTATTTTTATTGGGGTACAGTTGCCTTACAATGTTGTGTTACTTTCTGCTATACGTTGAAGTGAACCAGCCACATGTATACATATGTCCACTCCTTGGCCTCCCCGCTCAATCCCACCCAGGTCACGACAGAGTATGGAGATGAGCTCCCTGCGCTGCTCTGCAGGTCCCCATGAGCTGTCTGTTTCACACAGGACAGTGCGTGTATGCCAGTCCCAACCTCCCAATTCAATCCGCACCGCCCTGTCCACCTAACCGTTCTCTACATCTGCATCTTTCTCCCTGCTCCACAAGTAGGTTCATCTGCACCACTTTTCTAGATTCTACACATATGCATTGATATACAATATTTGTTTTTCTGTTTCTGACTTACTTCGCTCTGTCTGGCAGACTCTAGCTCCATCCACAGCTCTAAAAATGACCTAATATTTTTCTTTTATATGCCTGAGTAATATTCCATTGTATATATGTATCACATCTTTTAAAAATTTTAATTAATTTACTTTAGTTGGAGGCTAATTACTTTATAATATTGTGGTGTGTTTTTTTTTTTTGCCATACATCAACATGAATCAGCCACAGGTGTACATATGTTCCCCCAACCTGAACCCCCCTCCCGCCTCCCTCCCTACCCTATCCCTCTGGGTTTGAGTGCCCTGATTCATGCATTGAAATTGCACTGGTCATCTATTTTACATATAGTAGTATACATGTTTCAGTGCTATTCTCTCAAATCATCCCTCCCTTGCCTTCTCCCACACAGACCAAAAGCCTGTTCTTTACATCCGTGTCTCTTTTGTTGTCTTGTATATAGGGTCATCATTACCATCTTTCTAAATTCCATATAGATGCATTAATATACTGTATTGGTGATTCTCTTTCTGACTTACTTCACTCTGTATAATGGGCTCCAGTTTCATCCATCTCATTATAACTGACTCAAATGCATTCTTTTTTATAGCTGAGTAATATTCCATTATGTATATGTACCATTACTTCCTTATCCATTCATCTGTTGATGGACATCTAGGTTGCTTCCATATCCTAGCTATTGTAAAAATTGCTGTGATGAACTTTGGAGTACACGCGTCTCTTTCAATTCTGGTTTCTTCGATGTGTATGCCCAGCTTTGGGATTGCTGGATCATATGGCAGTTCTACTTCCAGTTTTTTAACGAATCTCCATGCTTTTCTCCACAGCTGTACTAGTTCGCATTCCCACCACCAGTGTAAGAGGGTTCCCTTTTCTCCACACCCTCTCCAGCATTTATTGTTTGTAGATTTTTTGATGGCAGCCATTCTGACTTGTGTGAGATGGTACCTCATTGTGGTTTTGATTTGCATTTCTCTGATAATGAGGAATGTTGAGCATCTTTCACTGTCACTGTCTTATTCTCCTCCATGTCTTTCACTCTGTCCTCCACCCACCCCCTCCCACGAGTGAAGAATTGCATCTCTTTCTCAGATCATATCTTTCCCCAGTCTTCAAGTCTCTGTATCTCTGCTTTGCTGCTGTCTCCACTTGGAGACAGGCATGTCTTGCAGGCATCTCAAACTTAGCATGTGAAAAAATCCCTCATCAGCCCCAAATCTGTATCCCCCAAAACGGTCCTCTTGTATTTTCTGTCTTAGGAAGTGGTACCTAACTCTGGATTAAATCTATGTGCCAGAAACCTTGGTTTTGTTCTTGATTCTTCTGTTGCCCTGCCAGTCTCCAGTCTTATATGATTGCTGACTCCATTCTTGCTGGAGCTGCCTTCATTCTGTCTTGGGTCACTACAGCCACCTCGCGATTTTCTTTCCCTAATCCTGCCACATTTAATCCGTCCTTGAACCCACTGTCAGAGTGATCCTGAAATACAAATCAGTATCATTCCTCTGATCAGTCCCTTTTAATAGCTTTCCCTCCACCCTTCAATCCAAGCATCTCCAAATGGTTTGCGGAAGAGGAGTCTCTGGGACAGCAGCATTGGCATCCCCTGGAAACTTATTAGAAATGCAAATTCTCAGGCGCCAGCCCAGACCTGAGTCAGAAACTCTGGGGGTGGGGCCTAGCAATCTGTTTAACTAGTTCTCCAGGTGATGCAGGATAAAGTGTGATCATCAGTGACTCAGGAAGCCATCTCTAGTTCCATTGTTATGATAACACTTCTGCCTCCCTTCCTGCTCTGACCACACTGAGCAATTTGCCTGGTCAACACAGGGCTCCTTCTGCTAATTCCTGAATCAGTGCCTTTCCTCCTCCAGGAAGCCTTCTGTGACAGTCCTCTAGCTGAGATAGGCATTCCCTCCTCTATGCTCTCAAGTCCCCTGTGCTTCCGTCTATCACAGCTCTTATCTCGCTGTGGTGTAATTGCCTTTTTACCAGGCTGCATCTCCCACTAGACTGTGAGCTAGTTCAAAAGACAGATTGTCTTTCATCTCAGATTCTCTGGGGCCTGGCTCTCTGCCAGGCCTGGAGAAGGGGCGTAGTCATGACGTCCTGATGGGGGAGTATCAGGTCTGCCTTTGCTGAGGTTGCTGGGCTACAGCAACACTGTCTGTCAGCTGTCGGAGCAAGTGCACTCTGCCTCCTTGTGTGCCTCTGGATGGCTATTTTAAAAGTAGTGGGGCTGGGGTTTGATCTCATCCTGCTTGTTTCATTTCAGCCCTGGGGAGCTGGAGGCCGGCATGTGCTAATTGGATGACGGCATTGGGTCTGACTGGCCTTGTAAATGTGTACACAGGCAGTGAGTGGAGCACAATTCAAACAGAATCATCTTGAAGATGCTTTGATTCTCCCAGCTAAGCAGTCTGACCCTGCTCTCCTGGGATCTTGGCAGAACTCTGTTGCACTGCTATCGGTGAGGGCTGGACTTGGGAATCAGTTCTGCGGGAAAATGTTGCTGTCACTGCTCTGTCTTCCCAGACTTCCCAGACTCCATGAACCCTGCAAGGTCTTAATTTGTCCATCTTCACAGTGGGCATCATCCAGACTAGTCACGTGTTCTGCCAAGTGCTTCAGGTATAAGACTTTCCAAGTGAGTGACTCCTAGGTGAGCCAGTGGTCCTGACATGACAGCTCAGGGCATTAGGTATGCACCTGGAAGCCCATCAAAGCAGAGGGGGAGGTTGATGGGTGCCCTGGTCTTTAGGCAATCTGGGAGCCCAGAGGAGGAACTGTCTGGGTTGTAGATGCTGAGAGAAGACAGCAGAGAAAGGCTGGTTGCTTATCCGAAAGGAGCTATGCTCCCCCACCCTGCTTCCTCCTTTAGTGGCAGCGTCCACACCCCTTACACGATGGTTTAGGAAGCGGAGGTCCAAGAGACAGACAGGCAACGTTTGAGCTTCATGGAGCAATTCTGTTGCTGCTGATCCCTTGTGAAGCCACAACCCTACACTGCACCTGCCAAACAGTCAGCTTTCTCTCACCAGCTACCCCTCAGACCAAAACTGTCACTTTAAGGCAATGGTCCTTCATCTATTTTGGGTGATCAGGGACCCTTTGGAGGATCCTAGAAAATGATAGTATTTCTCCCCAGAAAAAGAAGCAGCTTGCATAGATGCTTATGTTTTGGTCTCATTTCAGGTGGTTTGTGATATCCCTGAGGTCTAACCCATAAGAGCCTGTGGACAGCTGAGAAGGAGTCCCCACTTGCTAGTTGCTCCCAGTCTTTCCTGCACCAAGGTCCCCTCCTGGATCAGCCTCACTCCTGAAGCCCCAGGCAGAATGGCTCCCTCCTCAGTGCTCACAGGTACGGAGCTGACTGCAGAACAGCACGGCAGGGGACTGGGCTCTGGAGTCAGGCACCCAGCTGCTGCCCGGGTTCCTGTCCTGGCTCACCTGCTCACCTGCCGTGAGGAGCCCCTGGCAGTTGGGGTTTCCAGGAGTACACACACACTCTCCTATGCAGGAGAGATTCATCTCAGGCTACTTGAAGCAGAGGCCACATGGATCCAGCTCTCTCTGCAACCCAGCTCCTCCAGGAGAGCCTGCCAGGCCCAGGGGACTGCCGAGCTTCGTTCATATTCATCATTGCTGGGAGCTGCACCTTTCCTCCAGGCTGTGTGTGGATGTGCATCACCATGGAAACGCTAGAGGTGAATCACTCAAGTGTTGGCAAGCGGAGTTTCTCTTTGGAGCTTGAAAAAATGGAGATCAGGCTCACCGTGTCACAGAAAGGAAAGATGCCCTCAAAACAACCTGCACACTCTCGATTCCATTTGGGGACTTCCTCTTTAAATAAAAGCTGAACAGTAAATGAAAGATAAATGTTTTCAGTCTCTAGCTTGGCGGCCCCAGAGAGTCCACTTGGAATGGACAGGCCAATTCTTTCTGGCTTTGCTAACCTGCTATATCTTGTAGAGTGGATAACACATTCTGTCTGAAAAGAAATGGGATGACATCTCAGAGCTGATATTTCAAATAGATGAAGTTGGAGCCCAGAAGTGTAGACCCTTGTGCTTCTTGGCTACTTCTGGTCCTTTGCCTGATTTTTGTGTCCAGGATACATTTTCTAAATGAGGATTTGATAGGCTCCTAGTGGCTAAGCTTCTTAAGGATGTATTTGCTCACCTGGGCAGGCTCCAAGATCCCTGTGCTCATAACTACTCACAGGTCACTCTGCCCTCAGATTTTTGAGGGCTGTATGCCAGCTCCCAACAGCTAATTTGGGCAGTGAGAGGCCACATAGCTCTGGCTGCCTGGACTAGGGTGGGGAGGAGAATCAGGGAAATCAGGGAATGGAGAGAGTGTGGGAGGTGCTGGAGTGGAGTCGGGCACTAGGGTAGCTTACAGGAGACTTTGGCTAGCAGGGGATCTGAGCACATCTATGGCTTGGAGGAGGCCATCAGTGTGGACTACTTGAACTCTAGTTCATCCTCAGTGGATAACAATCTTTCTTGTCTTCTTTTTCTCCATTGGGCAAAAAGAGCACTGATAATACTTCCTCTCCTTCCATCAGGGGTGGGTTTGTACACGTTGTGTCCAATATGGACACATATTTTTTAAGGTTTTAAAGCTTGGCTTTGCTTGTTCATTTATTCATCAACAGGTGTGTGTCAGGTACTATGGCAGGGCCTAAGGAAATAACCTTCTCACAAATAGTTATGGACCAGGATGGCAGGCTGAATATACGGTCACAGATAAAGACACAAATAAAGTAAGTGCTTTCAGCAAACGACTCTATTGTGACAGTTATAACTTTTCTGTTTTTATCAGGGGTTTTGATTACTATGTCAAAGGCGGATGAGAGACGGACAGACACCCACAGAAGTTGGTTTTGAAACTAAGATCAGTGTTTCACTTTCCCAAGTGAGAACAGACAAGTCAATTGAAATGCAATCTAGGGGAGGGATAAATTAGGAGCTTGAGATTAATGTACACACACTACTATATATAAGATAGATAACCAACAAGCACCTATTGTATAGCACAGGGAACCATACTCAGTATTGTGTAATAACCTATATGGGAAGAGAACCTGAAAAGAATGAATATTTGTAAATATACGACTGAATCACTTTGTTGTACACCAGAAAGTAGCACAACATTGGAAATCAACTATACTCCAATAAAATGATAAAAAAAAAAAAAGAAATGCAATCTAACCTAATCCATTCTGTGCTTGAATGGTTGTATCTTAGTTTTCTCCATATTAAACTTTAGTGAGAAAAATTACAATATACTATGTTCCCGAGTCCCTGATGTGGGAAGAGCTAAGGTTTTGGAGTGGGGTCAATGATTTTTCTCCTGGTATCTGACTAAGGCCTCCCAGCGTGCCACTCAGGGGGCATCATTTATGTAGATTATGTTGTGGGTGGTGCTTCTGAACTGTGTAACTAGACAACCCTGGTTCAGGGGGCTCTGAGGGTTGTTTTTGGAGACAAGTGGGAACTAAACTCTGGGAGGCACGCAGGAGAGGAAGAGGTGCTCCAAGGAGTATAGGAGCTCCAGAACAAGTAAGTGCAGGTGGGGTGCGTGGTGTGCCATTGACTTGGCAGAATGCCGTTGCCAGACGTCAATGTGACAAGCAGGGTGATGGTGGGTGAAGCCAACAGGAGAGTAAACAAGAACTCATGGAGCCAAGACCAGTTGCTTCGGGAGGCTTCCAGAAAAGCATAAAAATAGAGACATCTGAAGTGCTACCATTTCATAGGTGGGGGCTATTGGTCTACAGCTTTGGGGACAAACTTGTGAAATGGCCATAGTATGATTCACTATTTAGTGGGGCCCTGGGTCATGTGGGCTTCCTGTTTGGTACATAGATCTCAGGAGGATTATTGTTTTAGAAAAGGAATGCTTGTTTCCTTTTTGAGTTCCTCAGGGAGAGAATTACAAGTGAGAGGACTAGAAATAATTTGCAACTGCACCTGTGTTGAGTGTCTCTTCTCTTTCCTCCTAGCAGAGCTGACAAAGGTTCAGCTGATTTCTTCTTCTTCCAGGGCACACGCCTAGACTACATCTCCCAGCTTCCTTTGTAGCTAGGGGCAACCATGTGACCAAGTTCCTGCCAATGGCATGTGAACTGAAGTGGTGTGAGCTGTTTCCAGGCCTGGCATAAAACATCTCAAGGACAATCTTCCACAATCTTTCAATTTCTTCTGGCTTGATATGGATCAGCATGGTCACCTGGGAAGCTGCATGTTGAAAGTAGTGGAAGCACAAGATGGAAACAGTCTTGAGTCCCTAAATCACCACTCACAGAAGACCTGTTTGCCAATAAGAAACCTCCACTTGGGACTTTACAGAAGTAAGATAAGTCTATGTCAGGTCTGAGCCATCATATAAGTTAGGGTTTGCACGTTGCAGCAGCAAGTAGTACTTTAACTGAAGCACTGTTAGTCTTGAGTTTCCCATAGTCAGGTATGACTGCTCTGAATCAGGGGTCTGCTTCTGGTCCGATCAGTGTGATCAAAGGGCTGCAAAGAACAAACCATGGTTATCTCTGTTCAAGAAATAGCCTCTCTCAGCAGGGGCTACAGTGGGGAAATTTTTCTTGGAAGGGGACCAAAAGCATGGCAGTTACCTTCACTCACTGTCTAATGCTATTGTGGGAAAAATCCCAGTAGAAGTCCACAATCTGAAATCTGCCTTCTAGTTACTTCCCTTCTTACTCCCAGTTCTTCTCTCTGTAGCAATAGTTAAGTCCCTTCTCAGTTGTCTTGTTTCTAGGGGTTCTCTTCTCCCATCTCCCTACCCTGCCACCCCCAGTTCTGACTTGGTTCCTTTGATGGCCTTGTCCTTGAAGCACAGGTTTTGAAGTTACATGGACATCAGTTCAGATCCAACCATCTCCACATACTGGCCTTGTGATGATAAACACCTTCTCTCTCTGAATCCCAACCTCTTCATCTGTACCGTGGAGATGGAGATACTTCTCACAGTTGTTGGTGTAAGTATTTACTGAGATCCAATGCCTGAAGCACCTAACATTGTGCCTGGTAGCGGTGTCTGTGATTTCTGTTGTGTTTGATGTTGTGATTTAGGCCTCTCACTATCCTGGTGGGGGCTTCCCAGGTGGCGCTAGTAAAGAATCTTCCTGCCAATGCAGGAGACATAAGAGACCTGGGTTCGATCCCTGGATCAGGAAGATCCCCTGGAGGAGGGCATGGCAACTCACTCTAGTATTCTTGCCTGGAGAATCCCATGCACAGAGGAACCTGGTGGGCTACAGTCCATGGGGTTGCGAAGAGTTGGACATGAGTGAACAAGTGAGCACAAGCGCAACAACCATTCTGGTCAGTGGCTCTGAATATGCTGCAGTTGGTTCAAATCCTGTGGAATTTGGATCGGAACACAATTCTGCAGCTGGTATTCAACTGACATCAGTACAGGGGATGTCTGCTTCTTGTGATGTTGGTACTGTATTCATGCTCCCTTCTGCTGGTTAGCGGGCCCACCAAAAATTTGTTCTCAGCTTGACCTTCACACTATCAGAGCAGTAGCTTTCTACTAACACACCCGGTCCATTTAAAACATCACTCTTGGGCTTACCTGGTGGTCCAGTGGTTAAGAATCCACCTGCTGAGGCAGGGGACACAGATTCTAGCTCTGGTCTAGGAAGATTCCACATACTGTATGGCAACTAAGCCCATGTACTGCAACTACTGAACCTGTGCTCTAGAGCCTGTGAGCTGTAACTGCTGAAGCCTGCATGCCCTAGAATCGGTGCTCCACAACAAGAAAAGCCATTGAAATAAGAAGCTTGAGCACTGCAATGAAGAGTAGCCCCCCGACCCCTCGCTGAAACTTGAGAAAGCCCACTTGCAGCAATGAAGACCCAGAAGTTATTAAAAAAAAAAAAAATCCCCCTTTGTCCTGGGCCTTAACATCCTAGGACACTGCCAACTGGGAGATGTTTTGGGGGAGCCTGGAACATTCTAAAAGATCTTTGATGCATGAGACAAGTGCTCAGGGCTGGTGCACTGGGAAGACCCAGAGGGATGGGATGGAGAGGGAGGCGGGAGGGGGGATCAGGAAGGGGAACACCTGTAAATCCATGGCTGATTCATGTCAATGTATGGCAAAACCACTACAATACTGTAAAGTAATTAGCCTCCAACTAATAAAAATAAATGGGAAAAATTAAAAAAAATAAATAAAAGTTAAGAATAAAAAAAAAAAGATCTTTGAAAGGATTTTATAGAACTATCATTCTTCACCTTTCTTGGATTATGGGTCCTCTGGAGATTTTGATGAACATTCTGGATATTCTCTTTACAAAGATATCCAGACACACATAGACAAAGAGTTTTGCTACTACCTGGAAGGCCTCCAGGGAGTCAGCTCTTGGCTGGCAGATTGGGCTGGTACAGCCTGCCCTTCCTGGGGAGTGGTAGGCTCTCCCTGGAGAGGGTGCTCCAGGCAGCCTCCCCACCTGGTGGCCTCAGCAAAGTGAGGATGATGCAGGCATTTTTCTCATCAAGTTCAAATCAGCTGTGTGAAACCTCAGCGGGGCCTTCTCTCTGCCCTCCTAGTCATCTGTCTGAACAACCGTACAGATTCTGAACGTTAATCAGTGTCATTGGGAGTCTGCCGATGTTACGTGCAACTTAATTGGTTCTTTGGAGGAAAGAAAGTCACCATCTAGCAGAGTAGGCTGGGGGGCAGGAAGGCACAGAGGGGAGGGAAAATGACACCGAGCTGGGAAAAGATCAAGTGTGCCCTTACCGCTTCTCGGAGATTGCAGCCGGAGAGGAGTCTGCTTCTGCTGATGGGGCTTAAAGAGGTTTTCCGAAGCGCTGAGACAAGGTTGCCGCCTCCCCCTCCCCCCTCTTTGTTTCTCTCCCCGCTTTTCCGCGTGTGGAACCACATCCAGCGGGGAGGTGGGGGGGTGGGGTGGGGGAGCAAGGGAGAGCCCATCCACTTGACTGTCAGAGCTGATCACTGCTGACCTTATCAAAACGCACAATCAATACACTCTCCTCCCAGCAGCCCAGAAAAATCACAAGGAGTTTGAACCGAAGCAATTTGAAGTGCAGAATTGTCCTAAGCAGAAGACAAGCCGGTAAATGGTTGGGTCTCTGAGTTCTCCCACATGCAGAGTCAGGGGAGGCCAGTAGCCTCTCTAGAATTTTGGAAGGATGGGCACATGATGAGGGGAGAATCCACAGCAGTCTTTGCGCCCTGTGCCCTTTGCTGGCTGACCCTCTGGGATCAGAGTTCTACCTGTGCTGGGAAGGAGGCACGGGGTCTGGGGCACAGAATGCAGGGCAGTGACCTTGGCTCCCCAGGACCCTTCAGCAGGCTCTGGGGAAGCCCCTCTCCCCGCCAGAGCCTGGAGCAGAGGCCTCTAGGGTCTACTGTACCCTTAGAAAAGCCACACTATGTCACCAGTTTAGTGCTAAGGGGCCTTCATGAAGCTACCACCTCCCACTTTCCTCTCATTTCTTTCTCCTCTTTCTCTTTTCTTCAGTCTTGCTTTCTAGTCCTTGTCTCTTTCTACTTTGCCTCTTTTTTCAGGAGGGAGAAGACCAGAAGGAAGGACTGGAGTAGAAGCCATCATGGGTGGAAGGGGAAAGGAGATAGATGAGGGCCCCGGTGCTTGCGGAAATTTCTGCCTTCTTGCAGAATCCACATTCTGCAGGTCACTCTGTGCGGCAGGTTTGGGATTGGGGTGGGGGTTGGGAGTGCAGGCTCTCCAGGACACCAGAGGCTATCTCCCTGGTGGCAGCTGGCCCGAGATAGATGTCTTCCATCCCTTCCCTGGCCTTCTAACAACAAACCAGTGTCTTGAGTATATTTCCCAAAGACATCAACTCCTTAAACATGTCTCCATCTCTGGTTTCTGGCCATTCCTGCCATTTCAGAGCTCACAGTGGTTGGAGCCAGCATGGCTCATGTGCCCCGGGCTGGCAGAACCATCAGACTTTACTGTGCTACACATGCTGGACAACAATTGCCCACCCTGTCTCTCCCTTACTTGGCACTGACCTCCTCGAGGGAAGCAGCAGGTCTGATTTATCCAGGTATCCCCAGAGCCCACCCCAGGAGACTGCAGAGCAGAGCCCAGACCCTGACATTCTTGAGGGACCAGAGCTCATCAGGAAGGCAGCACTACCTTCACCAGAATCCACATAGAGGAGTCTGGGTCAGCCCTTCTGTGGCCTCAAGGCTTTGTTGTTAAGCAAGACCACGGACAGCAGGGCTGGCTACCTTGCCAGCCTCATGACACTAATGTGTTTTCATTCTTTTGCATGTTCAGTGGCCTCTGCCTGGAAAGCATCCTACAAATGCAGAATTAATTGCTCTCTTTTCTGAATTCCCAAAGGATGTTGTACTCAAGGTTTTTAGAGTACTGATCACATTGTGTTTTATTGGTTGTTTGCATGACTGTCTCCTCGCATGTAGGCACTCATCCCACAAATACTCGTTGAGCATCTTTGGTGTGGGGATATGTGAGGAACAGCACACGCAGGGCTCTGGCCCTCATGGAGCTAAGTGGGAGGATGAATGGCCAAACAGGGCCAGGTGTAGAGTAAGCCCACATCAAATGTTCATTGAATGGAAATGAGGGTGTGGTATTTGGAGATGCTGGATGGAGAAGTGGGCCAGGAACACAAGAGGGAAGCACGTTTAGGGAGATGATGTCTTATTGTTATCATCCAGATAATTAGTAGTGGGAGGGGAGAAAAGGGAGCAGAAACAAGGAAATCATGTTGGCTGAGATGGTCTGGGGAGGGAGTCCAGCAGGTTAGGCTGCTGCAAAGACAGCATTAATCAGGAGCCTCTGCTCTATGGGGTTCACCCAGTGGTGTGGCTGCAAGGGTTCTGCCAGCCCTTTAAACCAGCCACCACTACCACCATTGCACCGCCACCCAGGTCTTCAGATACTGGGGATGGGAGAATCGTTATCAGGAGGGTATACATGAAGCAGCAGGGGAAAGTGGGACTGGTGCCGACTTTGTTAACTGAGGGGAGTGTGATGCACCTGATTTTTTAATATCACATTGACAAATGGAGGGAAACCATCCCTGAGCAAACAATAAAACAGCAAGGATGAAGCATCACTGGTTTGCATCCTCCCCTTGAGCAGAGGAGAAAGTAAGGTGGAGGACAGATAGGAGTGGTACCCTGGGCCTCGTAAGTCCCTGGCATGCAGAGCCCATGCCTGTGACTGGTGTTGGAACGAGGCTTCCAGCTCCTTGTGCAGCTTAACACACCCGGTGGCAGGTGAGTTTGCCAGCCTGCCAGCTGTCAGGACCTCTTGACAGAGCAGCTGGGAGTCAGCCCCACTGGAGCAGCGGAGCACTGGTGCCTGACCTTTCTTCCCAGTGAATGCCTTCCCGCACAACTGGGCATCTGAGGCCCGGGCATCCTGGGAAATTCCCGGTGCCCTAGAAACTCATCAACCCGCAGGCAGGGAGCAGAAATGAACACAGCAGCACCAGCCGCAGATGGCCATAGCTTCTAAATAAGCATTTCATTAGTTTGGAACCCGGGGAAAACACTATTCAAGATATAGAGAAAAATAAATGAGTAAGGAGAGCCTGATTTTAAATCCTGCTAGTTATGTTCAGCACGTCCATAAAAGTAAGCAGAGCTCTCTTTTTAAAGGGGCCACTGTTAATTAGCCGAGGCGCCGTTTGAGCGCTTTGTCTAGTTGCAGCGTGGTTATGTCATGCTGGGGAGGAGGCATACGGTTCCACATATCCTTTTAATGCCAGCTCCTGTCAGGCGGAAATTGGCTCCTTCACTCTGTAACTGTGCTTTATGGAGGAGTGGAGCTGGAGTAGCAGTCTGGGTGCTTACACTTGCTGCCTGCACCCCCCGCCCCCGAAGGCCAGTTCTTTCTCATTCCTCCTTCCCGAGGTTGGTGCTCCATCCCTATCCAAGTGGACACCTGAATCCATTTCTGCAAGCTGTGTGTTCTGTTTCTGTTTCTCTTTAGCCAACAAGTGATGCCTGGGGGTGCTTTTCATGTTCTTTAACCTCTGATGGCTTGTTCTGATTCTTCATGCTTCCTGGGGATAGCAGGAGTCCTGCTGCCCTCTCCTCCAAGACCAGGAGTCTAGTTTCATCTCCTGTTGTCTCCCTAACAGGCTAGTCCTGCCCAAGGAGGGGTTTAGACTGGGGTTCACAAAACCTCCAGAATGCCACTGTCATAAGACATTTTAGCAGGTGGCAGGAGATGTGTGGGGTACCTGAGACCTGGGTTTGAGTCATAAGCTGCACCACTGATAACCTTGCTGAACCCCAGTCCCCCATCTGCAGGTTGGGGACAGGAGGCTGTGCTGTGGGGAGGGATGATGGCTACAGAGCTCCCAGGCATCTTCCTACCTGCTTCTTTCAGTATTCATGTGCTTGGGTTTATATTACATTGAGATCAGGTGACCTTGCAAAAAACCAGAGAATTTTTTAGTTTTATTCTGATCCTGGGTGCCAAGGGTCCTGGTTTCTGAGTAGGTCTGATTGGTTTGGATATTCTAAAATGCTCTTGGATGGACCCCATCGATCCTCATTAGTATGATAGCTTTTTGAACACCTATTTGTGTAATCACTGAAATATTGTATTCTTTATGTTCTGTAATTTTAAAAAGTGTTTTAAATTAACAATTTGTTGTGACAGTTTAACACAATTAACTGTGTTGTGACAGTTTCAGGTAAACAGCAGAGGGGCTCAGCCATACATATATGTGTATCCATTCTCCCCTAAACTCCCCTTCCATCCAGGCTGCCACATAAGATTGAGCAGAGTTTCATGCATTATACAGTAGATCCTTGTTGGTTACCCATTTTAAATATAGCAGTGTGTTCATGTCTATCCCAAACTCCCTAACTATCCCTTCCCCCATCCTTCCCCAAATTTTTATCATGGCACTATGGGCAGATATTATTATTCCCATTTGATGGATAAAGAAACAGAGACTCAGGGAGATTAATAATGATTCCAAAATATACATTTGATAAGTGTGAGAGCTGAGTTTCTACTGGCCTGCTGACTTTCAATTCTATCCTTCCACCATGCATTGCTATGTCTGCAGAAATCAAAGAATCCAAGTTAAGCAATTCCCTAGAGTAGTGCTGTCCACTAGAAAGTTTTTCTGTGACGATGGAAAAATCCTACTCTGCTGTGTCCAACATGATAACCGTTAGCCACTTGAAATGTGGCCAATGTGACAGAATTGAGTTTTACATTTTATTTCATTTTAATTTCTAAATTTAAATAGCTCATGTGGGTAGTGGTTGCCATATCAGACAGTGTGGTGCTAGAGTTTGTATTTTGCTAATGTGAATCCTCAGGAGACCCAAAGGGCTTGTAGCCAGTGGCTCCCACTCAAGCTCATCCCACTTTCCCACACATGTAGGCACATTGAATGATTACCTTCTGATAGTTCTGTAATAAACTGTATGCCGCCTTCTGCCTGTAATGGTATGACCAGGGCCCTGGGGGCTTTTGTTGGACTGGATGGTTCTCCATCTGGCAGTTTCTTCTCCCAGCTTCCCTTTAACTTCTGGTTTCTGATCTTCAATCTCAGTCTCCAGTGTGCTGGGTCAGTTCTATCTGTAGCTATGATTGGCAATCCTATTAGTTTTCTAAGTCACTGGCACTGGGGTACACAGGCTTTTTTTACATTCTTGGCAATTTGAGCATCACATTTCTTTTTCTTTCTCTTTGGAATATCTTTTATTTAAATTATAGAAGTAGAGTTTGTTGATAATAGAAAATGTAGAAAATATGGGAAAAAGTAAGTAAAAACTGGGAGCAATGCCAGTATCCAGACATTATCATTTTTATAATTTGAGATTTTTTTTCTATCGTATAAATGTAGTTTTGACATAAGGAAGATTCCATTGGCAGTCTCAGTTTTTATTTATCAATAGATCATGAATATTTTATCATCAAATATACTTCAAAAGCATAATTTTAAACAGGTGTAAAGTATTTCCTTGTGTGAATATATTAAACTTATGTAACCATATTTCAGTGGAATATTCAGGTTATTACCAATGTTTTGCTATTTTAGGTAGCATGAATGAACATCCATACAGCTGATTCAGATAATGTCTTGTGTATACTTGTAATCAGGTCCCTAGAGCAGACTTCTAAATTGCAGTTGAGAGGTCAAAGGAGATGTATCTTTTAAACCTCTCACTTCTTGAGTGGCATCTGGCTTCCCCCACAGTGAGTGTTCCAAGAGATCCAGGTTGAAGTTGTATGGCCTTTTCTGACCTAAGCTGGGAGTCACACCGCACCACTTGTACCATACCCTACTGGTTGAAGCACTCATACGTTTGTGCAGATTTATGTGGAGGTGACTGACTCTAATTTTTAATGGGAGAACATGTCAAAGATTTGGGGCCATTTTAAAAAACTGTCAAATGCAAAGGATTAATCTCAAAAATATACAAGCAACTCCTCCAGCTTAACTCCAGAAAAATAAATGACCCAATCAAAAAATGGGCCAAAGAACTCAACAGACATTTCTCCAAGGAAGACATACAGATGGCTAACAAACACATGAAAAGATGCTCAACATCACTCATTATCAGAGAAATGCAAATCAAAACCACAATGAGGTACCATTATACGCCAGTCAGGATGGCTGCTATCCAAAAGTCTACAAGCAATAAATGCTGGAGAGGGTGTGGAGAAAAGGGAACCCTCTTACACTGTTGGTGGGAATGCAAATTAGTACAGCCACTATGGAAAACAGTGTGGATATTCCTTAAAAAGCTGGAAATAGAACTGCCATATGACCCAGCAATCCCACTTCTGGGCATACACACCAAGGAAACCAGATCTGAAAGAGACACGTGCACCCCAATGTTCATCGCAGCACTGTTTATAATAGCCAGGACATGGAAGCAACCCAGACGCCCATCGGCAAACGAATGGATGAGGAAGCTGTGGTACATATACACCATGGAATATTACTCAGCCATTAAAAAGAATTCATTTGAATCAGTTCTAATGAGATGGATGAAACTGGAGCCCATTATACAGAGTGAAGTAAGCCAGAAAAATAAAGACCATTTCAGTATACTAACACATATATATGGACTTTAGAAAGATGGTAATGATAACCCTATATGCAAAACAGAAAAAGAAACTCAGATGTATAGAACAGACTTGTGGACTCTGGGAGAAGGCGAGGGTGGGATGTTTCAAGAGAACAGCATTGAAACATGTATATTATCTAGGGTGAAACAGATCACCAGCCCAGGTTGGGTACATGAGACAAGTGCTCGGGCCTGGTGCACTGGGAAGACCCAGAGGGATCGGGTGGAGAGGAGGTGGGAGGGGGGACTGGGATGGGGAATACATGTAAATCCATGGCTAATTCATTTCAATGTATGACAAAAACTACTGTAATGATGTAAAGTAATTAGCCTCCAACTAATAAAAAAAAATAAAAAAAATAAAAAAATAAAAAACTGTCAAATGGAAGCAACCTAGATGCCCATCAGCAGCCGAATGGATAAGGAAGCTGTGGTACATATACACAATGGAATATTACTCAGCCATTAAAAAGAATTCATTTGAATCAGTTCTAATGAGATGGATGAAACTGGAGCCCATTATACAGAGTGAAGTAAGCCAGAAAGATAAAGACCAATACAGTATACTAATGCATATATATGGAATTTAAAAAGGTGGTAATGATAACCCTATATGCAAAACAGAAAAAGAGACACAGATATACAGAACAGACTTTTAGACTCTGTGGGAGAAGGCGAGGGTGGGATGTTCAGAGAGAATAGCACTGAAACAAGTATACTATCAAGGGTGAAACAGATCACCAGCCCAGGTTGGATGCATGAGATGGGTGCTCAGGGCTGGTGCACTGGGAAGACCCAGAGGGATGGGATGGAGAGGGAGGCAGGAGGGGGGATTGGGATGGGGAACACATGTAAATCCATGGCTGATTCATGTCAATGTATGGCAAAAACCACTACAATATTGTAAAGTAATGAGCCTCCAACAAATAAAAATAAATGGAAAAAAAAACCTGTCAAAAGATAGTGTACAGGTATGCATGGTTTGTATGCTTTAGTGACATATCACCATCAGAGTCATTCATGTTTAAGGGACATGTATCTGAGATGGTGTTTAAAGACATCACTCGATAGACGTAATGGCTGCTAAGGCCTTGTGTTGGGTTGATGCACATGTGACTGTAGGTGACCGTGAACAGGCCGGGGATTTATTAGTCAAAATGAACAGCAGTCAGGAGTCCAGAGTCTGGAGTTAGAGCCCAGACAACTAGGACTAGACAGCATGGATCAGGGAATCTTCTGTGGGCTTTTCCAGAATGGATATGGTCAGGGTGAGGAAGCGATTTTGGCATGTCTGTTTAGAAACAATTCTCTGACAATTATGATGCTGCCCTCCCCAAAGAGCCTTGGTTTACAAGGTGTTTTATTTTGCATCTGTCACGTTAGTTGATTCTTGCAAAAGACAAGGCAGGTGTTGGTACTCCTGTTTCACAGAGAATGAATCTGAAGCACAGAGAGGTTAAGTCACTAGACAGACAGACTCACACTAAAGCAAGAATTTCTGACTCTTCAGCAGGTTCCTTTCTGTGAAGACTTCCTGGGCACAACCTTCACTGTGTCATTCTTTGTGTGCGTGTGTGGTTTTTTATTTTTTGGATGCACTGGGTCTTCATTACTGTGGGAAGCCATTCTCTAGTTGCAGTAAGCAGGGCTACTGTTTGTTGTGGTGCATGGGCTTCTCATTGTGGTGGCGTCTCTTATGGCAGAGCTCAGGTTCTGCGTACACGAGCTTTGGCAGTTGTGGCTCATGGGCTCAATAGTTGCAGCTCTCAGGCTCTAGAACATGGGCTTCGTAGTAGTGGCACATGGGCTTAGTTGCCCTGCAGCATACAAGATCTTTCCGGACCAGGGATTGAACACATGTCCCCTGCATTGGCAGGATTCTTTACCACTGAGCCACCAGGGAAGTCCCACTGTGGCATCCTTGAGGCTGTGACTGGAATATGTTTGGTTGAACTGTATTGGTAGCTTTATGGCCCAGAGGGTCTGGGACAGGAAGACTCTGGGGCTTGGACCTTCTGTGTGCACAGGAACATTGTCCTTCTGATTAGCTTTCAAGTTTCAGCGGGATTCGGGTTGTGAAGGTGACACCTCTGCTGGTGGGAATGCTGAGGCCATTAAGGATGCACACCACATCTCTAACCATAACAGCCAGGCTCCATGCCTCCAAATGTAGGTCGGTGGTGAAAACAACAAAACAAACCTTTATTTTACATTTCAAAGTGCTGCTAGAAGAGGAAGGCTGGCCTGCTGCTTGGAAGTGAGTTAATCTGGCAGGAGCCAACTTTTAAAGACCAGGATGTATCTTTTTGATAGAAAGGACAAGGGAAAATCTGGAGTGACAGACTTCATCCTCAGCCAGCAGGAATAGTGACTGCTAACAGACTACCCTCAGGCCTGCAGCGCTTTGATGACAATCGACAGTATAATCTCTTCACGCGGGAACAGACAAGTGAAGGTTAGAACCACAACTTGTAAGAGTTAAGAGACCCCCTGGTTCGCTCCCGTGATCGACAGCATAAATGCCAGGCTCTGAGAGAAGAGACTTGTCTGGATCACTCAGTGCATCGGTGGCAGCAATTGAATTAGAACCCAGGGCTCCTCCTGTTCGGCTTGGGCTTGTGTCATCACACCACCTTGCAGCTCCCTGGAACAGGGGACCCAGAATGAAAATAGGAGCTAGGCATTTTCTCACTTCTCATGTGACAAGTTTTCAGATTTGAACCTCTTTTTAATCCCATCCCACCCCTCTTCCATTGGTGGGAGGATGAGCTGTTAGTTAAAATAGGATGCCTTACAGTTGGTCTGGTGAGCTTTGAGTGCCTAGAGAAACACCAAACCATTTTCCTGCCACATAGCTAAAATGACCTCTGTTTGTAACATCCCAAGGTTCTCAGAATGTAAAGCAATAAACTGTTATTGGCCATATGTATTTCCAGTTTTGTATTCCTGATGAATCTGAATCACCAAGCAGATCTTCTGATAGTGCTAGAGGGACAGGTTAGTTGGCTTGCTGGAGTGGGATTGTGAAATATGTGAGCAGTGAACATTGCCTGGAGAAGACTTACTTATTTGGGAGTTTTTCGTGAACCGTGAGCTTCCAGATGTTCAAGCTGGATTTAGAAAAGCCAGAGGAACCAGAGATCAACTTGCCAACATCTGTTGGATCATCAAAAAAGCAAGAAAGTTCCAGAAAAACATCTACTGCTTTATTGACTATGCCAAAGCCTTTGACTGTGTGGATCACAACAAACGTGGAAAATTTTTAAAGAGATAGGAGTACCGGACCACCTGACCTGCCTCTTGAGAAACCTATATGCAGGTCAAGAAGCAACAGTTAGAACTGGACATGGAACAGCAGACTGGTTCCAAATTGGGAAAGGAGGAAATGCCAGGCTGGATGAAGCACAAGCTGGAATCAAGATTACCGGGAGAAATATCAATAACCTCAGATACACAGAGGATACCACCCTTATGGCAGAAAGTGAGAAAGAACTAAAGAGCCTCATGATGAAAGTGAAAGAGGAGAGTGAAAATGTTGGCTTAAAACTCAACATTCAGAAAACAAAGATCATGGTATCTGGTCTCATCACTCCATGGCAAATAGATGGGGAGACAATGGAAACAGTGAGAGACTTTTTTTGGTGGGGGGGGATCCAAAATCACTGAAAATGGTGACTTCAACCATGAAGTTAAAAGATGCTTGCTTCTTGGAAGGAAAGCTATGACCATCCTAGACACCATATTTAAAAGTAGAGACATTAGTTTGCCGACAAAGGTCCATCTAGTCAAGGCTGTGGTTTTTCCAGTAGTCATGTATGGATGTAAGAGTTGGACTATAAAGAAAGTTGAGCACCAAAGAATTGATGCTTTTGAATTGTGGTGTTGGAGAAGACTCTTGAGGATCTCTTGGACTGTAAAGAGATCAAACCAATCAGTCAACCTTAAAGGAAATTAGTCCTGAATATTCATTGGAAGGACTGATGCTGAAGCCGATACTTTGGCCACCTGACTTGAAGAACTGACTCACTGGAAAAGACTCTGATACTGGGAAAGATTGAAGGCAGGAGGAGAAGGGGACATTAGGGGATGAGATGGTTAGATGGCATCACTGACTCAATGGACATGAATTTGAGCAAGCTCCAGGAGTTGGTGATGGACAGGGAAGCCTGGCTTGCTGCAGTCCATGAGGTCACAAAGAGTTGTACATGACTGAGCGACTAAACTGAACTGATGGGCCATCAGTAATAGAAAGGCATCAAGAGCCTAAAGTGAGAAGGAAGGAGAGAACCACTGAAGGATGGACATGGCAGGGAACAGTAGTACCAAAGACCTCCTATGAAAGTGAAAGTTACTCAGTTGTGTCCGACATTTTGTGACCCCATGGACTATACAGTCCATGGAATTCTCCAGGCTAGAATACTGGAGTGGGTAGTTGTTCCCTTCTCCAGGGGATCTTCCCAACCCAGGAATCGAACTGGGGTCTCCTGCATTGCAAATGGACTTCCCTTGCCTAGTTCAAAATTTTAAGGGTTTAATCCTTGCTGCTATGCTTGGTTATATCCATGAGGTTTCTCACAGGTACTATGGTCATTAGGCTTTTAGGTCAATGCTCAGAGAATCTGGTTTTCCTTTGGTCTAATATAATATCTTCCATGTTTGTGTTCTAAGAATCTGATATCAAACAGAACTACTATCTGGAAAGATTCTCTGAAGACCTCTAGTCAAGTCCCTTCATTGGACAAGTGAGATACTGAGAGACTATGTCACCTCCTCCCACCAGCCCATAGGGCATTGAGAATGAGACTTGCCTTGACTTTTATCTCAAACAAAACAAAACAAAACCGCAATCAGTGCCACAAACTGCTGTCAGTGGTTATTAATGGGGACTTGAGGTTCTGGCCTTGGTTCCTAGCATCCCTGAATTGGTATAAGGTGAAAATGTCTCATCTTTCCTGGATTAATCATCAGGTGTGTTCTAAGGTACGTTCACTCTGAATGAATATTTTCTGGACAGGTGCATTACCTGGTGGACCACACGAGTGAGTGGAAGAGGGAAGGAAGAAGAGAAAGAGGCTAAACTAGGCAGATTAGATGAGGATAAGGATGATTTTTACAGTTCCTGTTCCCAAAGGAAGTTCTCTGTGAGTGGGATGTTCTGCTCAGAGGGAGAGCCCAACCTATCCACTCATTCTCATGCCTGATCATCTGACACCTTTGATAGAGACCAACAATAATAGTTCACATTTACTTAGCACACATTGCCAAGAAACTCAAAAACATATTATGAATGTCATATGCTGTGACAGGCACTATTATCCTATGAGAGATATTACAACAAATCATTCAATAATTAATTTACAAATACCAGAAAACCAGAAGATCCTGGATGAAAACCAGCGTGATTGTGCAGGGGACCAATCACATCAGACCAATTTAATTTCCTCCAATGTCAGAATTACAGGTCTGGAAGATAAGGCAAAAGCAATAGACGTAAAATATCCTGACTTCAGTAAGCCCTTTAGCTCTGTTCCATATGATGTCCTCATAAACATGCTAGGAAAATATGGTGTAGCCTCTGTTATTGTTATTTAGTCTTGATTTATCACAGTTCCGTTTCCCTAAAGAGTTGGAGTGGAGTTCTCTGTAGAAAAATGTCTGCCTCCTTGGAGAGCACTGGAGGCCCTGGCTCAGGACCCAGGCTTGGAATGAGTCTGCTTCAGAAATACGATTACAGAGATAATTCATGATGACATACACACTTGAACATTTACAAAATGCTTTGCATTGGATCTCAAACTTGAGTCTTTTGATTCCAAACGCAGAGCACTTCCTGCTCTCCCACAACTGCCTTTAAAGGAACTATTCACTCAGCCATCCCAGAGGAAGTCTGGTTCCTTCTGGGACAGTGATGAGGAGGTCTTAGAATAGTAATACTTAGAGTGGAGGCGGGCAAGCTGCTCTTCTGAGGACAGCCCCAGTCCTGTGGCCTGCAGGCCTTTGCATAGCAGTTCTCTTCTAAAGGAGTGGTGGGTGGGTCTGCTGGTGAACCCAAACAGATATGACTCTGGGCATCTGGCTCAGATGAAGTCAGAGTGACCAGGGTAGAGAAGATTCCATTCTCAGGGTGAAAACGGAAGATTTCATAAATCTCTGAAACGCCCAATAGCTAATAGGGCCCAATGGGCCTGTAGAAACCTCCTGAACTGGTTGCTAGAAATACTGCCTGAGCCTGCTGCCTGACCGGTGAGGTGGGATAGGAGAGGACCACCTCTCTGCCTAGTAAGGGGAGATATGTGGGTGGGGCTGCTTCCTGCAGAGAGGGAGCTGGTCATCATTTTTGACAGCTCCTTCACTGCCAGTCCACTGGCTCGAGAGACCTTCAACAGCTCCAACTGTCTGAATGTTCAGGAAACACACAGTAATGAATAGAAGAAGAAAACTCATCACCCACTTAGGGGAATTTAGTAAACAACTAGAACAGGTGGCTTTTACTGAGGTAGAACGAAATAATGAGGCAGGTGAGAACTTCAGTAGAAAAGAAAAAAGAACTCTGGAGGAAAATTAGAGAAAACATTGATTTTCTGAAACAACAAGGAGCAATTGCTGAATTAAAAAAATTGATAGGCAAACTGTAAAAGAGAATGGTCACTGCTGGGGACCAAATTCATGTTCTGGATGAATATGGGAGAAATGGCCCACAGACAAAATAAAACCACAAAGATGTTGAAATCAGGAGCAAAAAGGCTAAGAAATACAGAAACCAATATATTAAAAAAAAAAAAAAACCCAAACAAACCAGGCACTCTAGAAGGGTAGATGGAGAAATAATAATCAAAGAGATCAGAGAAAAAAGCATTTCTTAATTGAAAAAAGACAAGGTCTTGAGTGTGGAAGGGCTCACAGATGGTTGGACAGTTGCAAATAGAAGTGCCCTAAAACATCGTCAGGGGGCATTACTGAGCCCCGAAGAAAAAGAAAAAAACACTTTACAAGCTATTGATGGAAAAAGTGGGTTATTTTCAAAGGAAAGGACTTTCTTTTTTTTTAATTTTGAACTCACACTTTTTTTCCCCAAAACAAAGAATTTATTGTTTTTTTTTAATTGTAGGAAAACTGCTTTACAATGTTGTATTGGTTTCTGCCATATAACAATGAGAATCAGTCATAATTATATATGTGGGGGTGTGGTTAATAACTAAGTCGTGTCAGACTCTTGCAACCCATGGATTGTAGCCCGCCAGGCTCCTCTGTCCGTGGGTTTTCCCAGGCAAGAATACTGGAGTGTGTTGCTATTTCCTTCTCCAGAGGATCTTCCCCATCCAAGGATCAAATCCAAGTCTCCTGCACTGCAAGCGGGTTCTTTACCACTGAGCCAACAGGGATAATCAATTATATGTATATCCCTTCCCTCTTGATCTTTCCTCCCCTCCCCCATCCCACCCTTCTAGGTCATCACAGTCCAAAGGAAAGAACTTTAGGCTCATTCACAAACAGAAGCCAGAAGTCTGTGGAACAATATTTACTCACATTGAAAGAAAAGAATTATGACCTAAGAATTCTATTCCCAGTGAAGGTAATTATCACCTCTCAGGGCATTTGTGGACACACAAGGTACCAGTGAGGATCCCACCCACATTCTACATGCAAGGTCAAAAATTGGAAAGGAAGATAAAGATTGTTGCAGCCACTTCTCTCCTCCCCATCCATCATATCTATTTTTTCTTCGTGTGTGTTCCTGGTGCGATAAAAGCAGGGATCATAAGGGCAAGGAGTGGAGAGAAAGTCAGAAAGGCTGTGAAAACCACTATATGAGATGTAATGCTTATTCACATTTGGAAGTGTTTACCGAAGAATCAAGTTGGCTGTAATAAACATGATCCCAGGTCTGTAGGAGAGGTCCCGGGGAAACCAATTTGGTCGCAGTGCAATTTCCCAATGGGAGAAATGAGACAGCGCTGCATGGCTGGAGGTCCCTGAGAAGTTCCTGCCTATGGTTGCCCGACTTAGCAAATAAAAATAAAAGACAACCTGTTAAATTTGAACTCATGTAAACAATGACTTTTTTTTTTTTAGTATAAGTATGTCCCCCTAGTGTCTCAGATGGTAAAGAATCCACCTGCAATATGGGAGACCCAGGTTCAATCCCTGGGTCAGGAAGATCCCCTGGAGAAGGGAAAGGCAACCCACTCCCATATTGTCGCCTGGAGAATCTCATGGGCAGAGGAGCCTGGCAGGCTACAGTCCATGGGATCACAAAAAGTTAGGCTGACATGACTGAGTGACTAACACATACTAATATTGCGTAAATACATTGTGTTCTACCTGGCAACTCTGTTCTTACCTCCATGCTTAACCTGGACCCATATAGAACTATACTTGTCAGGGGGCTTGGGGCATGGGCTCTAGATAGATACTTGAGACCAGAATTTCAATGGAAGGAAAAAAAAAAAGAAAGCTTTGAAGTGAAAGATGGAGTGAGTGCCAACGTGGGAGCCAGAGGAACAGTTTCTGAAAGATAGGTGTCTCTGTAGAGATGTGAAATGTATTTGATTGGGTCCTTGCCTTTGTGGCATTTAGAACCTCATTATAAAGAGAGAGAGAGAGTGTGTGTATGTGATAATAAAGTCAAGTTTTCATTGAGCATTTCCTACATCAAGTATTATGTTAAGTGCTTTTGCACATTTATTCTTCAGAACAATGGCCCTCATTTTACAGATGTGGAAAAAGGTGCAAAGAGCTTAAGTCATTTGCTTAGGATCATACAGCCAGCAAGTGCAGAGTCAGGACTGAACCTAGGGTGGCCTGAACCTGGCAGCAGGCTCAGGGGCAGGGGCAGGGGCAGGCTTCCCTGTTACCTCACAGCAAGCAAAAATAAAAACAAGCAAAGCAAAGCAAACAAACAAACAAACAAAATGGTGTGTGCAGGCACTGAGGCACTGGAGGTGGTCAAGGAGAGATCAGAGATCAACGAGGGAACCTTCTTGGGAAAAGAAACTCTGAAACTGGGTTCTCACTGGTGGGTTTGGACTCAGGATGGTGAAAGGAGTGAGTGATGAGACCATCAGCCTGGGCTAGTGGAAGGAGGGAGGCTGGTGGAGTGGGCTGCAAGGGTAAGAATGGGCTGCTGGCCCAACAGTTCAGAAGAGATAGAAGTGTTGAGTCAGCCTAGCAGGAGAGTGTTTGTGTCCATTTTGACTCACAGACTGACCAAAAGGGAGACGTACCATAAGGCCAAAGAGGAGGGCAGGGGCCATGTCACCTCATGGGTGACGGGTTGGGTTAACTGTCCAGTTTTGACAATTTATGGGCGGGGGCATGGTTGACTTACCGTTTTCTATCAACTTTTGATCTTTCTCTTAAGGTCAATGGGAAGCCATGAAAGGGAGTGGAGGAGGCGGGTGAAGATGAGGAGTGGAGGGGTGGGTTCCAGCAATGTTTAGAAGGTAACTAGACAGGACTTAGTGATAGAGCTGGATGTGTGGGCAGGGGAGGAAGGGAGCTTGCCGAGCAGGGTCAGGGGGCATTGCACTGGGGTGAAGGGAACCCAGCAAGTGGTCTGGAATAGGGGCAAATGGAGGAGCTTTGTTGATATTGATGCTGGGGAAGCTGTTGCCCCCAAGAGAGGAGGGGACGTGGTGCCTCTCCCTGTTCAGGGCACAGACAGGCAGTGGGTTAGACATGGCTCCATGCCAGTCTTGAGAGTCCACTTATAGCAGCGACAGGCAGTGACAGCATGCACTGGGTGCCTTGGGATCTCCCAGCCAGCCCCAGAGCCTGTCATTGGATCTCCTCAGAGGCTTTTCCCTCTCCCTGGTCATGCAGAAGCCAAACTGGGACCTGACATGGACCAGGCTAGTTGAGGACTGGCTGCTTTGAGAGCAACTTATGTGACATTATGCCTCTCAGGCAGTGTCTGCCCCACTGGTTTTACATAAAACCCACACAGCCTTCCAGATCACCCACCACCATAAGCCCAGCACTGTGTTCAGTGCCGAGTATGGGCAAGCCAAGCCATCGCTGTGCAAGGCGACGGAAATAAAATGTGTAATTGTGCTCCAAGACACCTTAATTGTTTATTAATTACTCCATAAATCATAATGACACCTGTGTTTGTGCTCCTGTTAATTCGCTCTCACAAGGTGGGGGATGGAAACTCATAGCCAAAGAATAACTGGGCTCATAGCTGTGGGATGGAGGGACCCGAAATGGAACAGGGACACCAGGGCTCACAGTGCTTCTCCTCTGCAGTTGGTCTCAGCTCCATTACCATCCACTTCTGGCCAAGACTAGCCCTGGAAGGGGCTGCTAATAACTGGTACTATTAACACTCATTAAAGGAGCCTTGGTGGGGCCGGGGTGGGGCCAAGCACATCATCTCTTCCATCCAGATGACAGTGGACAGGGGGTTACTGTATTTTTCATTTTACAGGTGAGAAACTGAGGCTCAGAGAGTTTTTTTCAAAAATCCCAAGGTTACACAGCTGGTTATATGTCCTTGCCAGAGTTTGAACCTGGGTTTGAATGACTCCCAAATGATGTAGCCCTTGTGGGAGAGTCAGAGAACAGCCTGGGGACGAGGAGGGAGCTTTCCTGTTAATTATCCTTGGCATCTCATATGTGTCTTTCACATTTATCCAAGGAAAGGCAAGCTGTTTTCTAAATAATAATACCCTTAATGTTTCTTGAGGATCATATCTAAAATTGAAACAATTTATCTGGGGGTTTTGGTCAGAATGTTCTGGTGCCCTGCCGCTTAGACTGGCCACTGCCGGCATCCCCCTCTAACTGACCTCCATCCCAGACAGTCACCCGCCCCGTCCCTTGGAGCCCCTCTCTGCCTGCATCTGTTGGCAGCCATCAGCTGCCGAGTGCCGGCCCTGGAGAGCACGCCTTTGCTCCAGATGGCTAATAGAACTTTATTGCCGCAATCATTCTTAATGTGACCATTCCAGAGTCCCTGTCTGGAAGCTCAGCTCCCGAGAGGGGGTGGCTGTCCCTGGATGCAGGGAGCAGGGCCACTGGCATCTAGCTCTCTCTCCGGCCCCCACAGCACACTTCTGTGGGTGCCACAAACCGGCTCGCTAGAAGATAAGTAATGCCATAAAACCCAGTGTGAAGCTAATCCGTTTCCCCTGGGGTGAGATCAGGACTTTGAGGGGAGGGAGGAGCACTCCAGGCAGTGGCCAAAGGAGACTGTCAGCTCTGAGTCCTGAGTGCTGTGGAAGAAGGGAGCTTTGCCAGGGCTGCAGGGAGGGGTGAGGGGGAGAGGCCACCCTGCTTCTGCCCCCCCTCAGTCCAGCTCCTCCCTTGCATCTCAACTGCAAGAGACCTTCCCTGACCAGCCAGTCCTGTTACTCTCTCTTTCTCTCAACCTGTTATTGTCCTTCCAAGCTCTTTTCTCCATTTGTGATGATAAACTTATTTATGGATCTATTTGTTTAATGTCTCTCTCAGACCTGAGACTATGGAGGGGTGATATTTGTTTTATGTGGCAGTATTCCAGGTGTCAGCACAGTGCCTGGCACATAACAAATACCCAATAAATATTTGTTGAGTGAATGAAACAAATGAATGAATATTATTACAGAGTGATGGTCCCTCTCTCCTCAAGAACATTTCTCCCAGGATCTATTCAGAGGTGTCTCATAATGGGCTTGCTATTTGGTGATTTAAGTTTGGAAGGAGGAAAGAAGGACCCCAGATGCTTTCAGAGGTCAACAGAATAGATTCTGGGTCTTGAAGCCTGGATGCCCGTTTCTGTGCGGGGCACATGGAGGGCACTGCACACTTCCACAGTAAGTGAATGAGACAAGGTTAGAAAGGCTGGAATGCTTCTGCAGATGACAAAGTAGGTGAGGCTGAGAGAAGAGTTGCCAGAGCCTGCCAAAAAGAGAGTGGGAGAGTTTGATCTCTGCTCCCTTGCTCATGAGGTCATTTCACACCTCAGAAAGTAGAGCATTTGACTCCCAACTCGCCTTCTTCCTCCTATGCTCTGGCTGGAGGTGATTGGCTAATGGCTCAGAAACATACAAAAGGAAGCAGCCAGGGCACCCAGCCATCGCTCTGGGCTCCAGGTGCGGTGGGACTGGACGACATGGGTCAGTACCGGGATATGGAGAGGGAAACCCAGAGTCTTGGAGGAGCCGTCTGCAGAACTACCCTCCCTCCAGAAAAGGAACTTACAGGGAGCTTAGGAGCAGGAAAGCTTCCTCCATCTGCTGGACCACTCTTCCACTGAGGCTAGCTGCATCCATGGACTGTCTGTCTCTGAGGGCAGGGCCCCAGATGGACAGGAGCCTACTGGGAGTCTAAGGACCACAGGTGGCAGTGGCCACACACAGAAGATGTGTGGCCTACGGAGAAGGGCTTGGGGAGCTTGCCAGGCTAGGTTCTGTTGTATTTCATCACCGTGGTTGCTGTGGGGGAGGAGAAGGCCTCAAGAGGAGGAGGGGTGCTCAACCTTGAGGAGGGCCCTGCGAAAAGCCTGGGTGACCAGAGGGGCGGGGGAACTTGGAGGGGAGGCAGACTGTGAGGATGGGTTGGAGGAGGGACCACAGGGGCTCAGGGGAAAGGAGGCAGAGATGATTCCTTAAGAGGAGGCCTGTTGTACCTGAGGACTCTAGAGGTGGACTGTGGTCCTAGAGGCTTGGAACTGGTGGTCCTCCCTGCAGGCTGGAAATGCAGGGCCATGAAGATGAAGCTGCACTGAGGACTGAGGGGATAAGGAGGTGGTGGGAGCTGGCATCTAGGAGAAAGGGGCATGTGAACTAAGGTCACAAATTCAGAAGCCCGAAAAAATCCTACAATAAAATCCTAGACATTTGGTTTATTAAAACTTAGGAAGGATGTTGTGATTATTTGAACTTATTATGGAGTCTCTGAATATTGTCAGCTGGCCCTTATTCTGGCCAGAGCTGATTGTTCCATCTTCCAGGGAGATGTGTGCTGTGTGCTTAATTGCTCAGTTGTGCCTGACTCTTTGCCACCCCATGGTCTGTAGCCCACCAGGCTCCTCTGTCCATGGGGATTCTCCAGGCAAGGATATTACATCAGGAGAAATGACATCCCTGCATGACCCTGTCTTGAGCAAGTCAGAGATCTTGCCATCTCCTGTTGCATCTGTGATTAAGATGATAAAATGTATGCTGCATGTAAGGGTGCCATTGAAGAAGCCATGATAGTTGAAGCAGGGTGAAGGCCAAGTTAAGGCGAGCTTGTAACTCATCATCTAAATGGACTCACTTTTGAAGGAGAAAGAGTCAGCTGGTCCTCTGAGAAGCAGACACCGAGAAGGAATTAGGAGGTTAAACGTTTATTGGTGAGGAACACCTGTGAAAGAAGACAGGCGGAGGAAGTAGGATTGGATAGCAGGAGCTGGAAAACCATCATGCAGACCTGCCAGAGTACATCAGTACAACACGGAGACATGATGACCATTGGAGGGGTTCTGGCTGGGGTAGAGATGGCTAGGTCCTGTACCACTGTCTGGCTCAGTTATCAGTTGGGATGACTTGGGCTCAAAAGCTGAAGTGGTCTTGAGGATGTAAGAGATGCAGGCTGTCAGTAACCATACTCCTCAAAGGGGGGCAGTGCATCCTTCTGAGAGTGGGCATCTGAGGAACACGCCTCTGTGTCTGGCTCAGAGAACTGGTATGATTGTACTGGGACTACAGGAGTAAACCAGGACCATCCCTCCAAAACCAGGACATCGGCTATTGTATTTCCAGAGAACTTCTATAGGGTTCTGTCTTTGATTCTCTTATTCTATCCTAGTCCTTTCCTGTTAATTTCTTTTTCTGTCTTGAATAAACTAACATGAGCTGAGCACTTATTTACATGCCAACCATGAGCTGAACACTTTATATGAATCCATTTATTTACTTCTAACAACCTCACGACATAATACATTATAATTACTATATATATACTTATTATTTATTATAAAAACACCTATGTATACTATATAACTATATATTCATACAGTATAGTTATATACTTATATAATTCTAATATACTAATATTATAATATCACCCATTGTACAGGTGAGGGAACTGACCTGTACATAGGAGGTTATGTGGCTTGTATCAAGGTCATATGTCATGTAAGTGGCAGAGCTGGGCCACAGAAGTTTGCTTCCAGGGCTAGAACTCTTAAGTGCTTCACTAGTTGTAGTATTTAGAGCTAGCAGGGACTATTGTTGTGTTTAGTGGCTAAGTCATGTTTGACTTTTTTTGACCCCAGGCTCTTCTGTCAGTGGGATTTGTCAGAAATACTAGAGTGGGTTGCTTTTTCCTCCTCTGGGGGATCTTCCTGACCCAGGGGTTGAACCCAAGTCTCTTGTGTCTCCTGCATTAGCAGGCTGATGCTTTACTGCTGAGCCAACTGGGAAGCCCGGTAGGGACTATAGAGGTCATCTTATTGAGATTCAGAGAAGTTAACAGGACTTTCCCATAGTCATGTCCGAGGTTAGGACTCATGTCTAGCTCCCTGACTCCTGAGTCAAGATTTTCTTCCCTGTTGCATGTCTCGGACTTGCTTATTGAATTTATAGGTAACAGAAAGTTTAAAGGGAAAATTCTACCAAAAAAAATTTACAATAGTGGGTCAAAGTGATTTTGACAGGTTAGAATACTGGTTGAAACCAATAAGATGAAAGTTAATAGAGATGTATGTAAGCTTTCATATTTAGGTTTGAAAGCCTCAATTGTGTAAGTGTTAGGTGGGAAAGACCTTGTCTGAATGCAGTTTATTGGTGACTAGATCAATCAGAAGTGGCAGAAGGTGAGAACAAGGGGACACAATTTAGGCTGTGTTAATATGATAGCTAAATCCCTAAACGATGATGCCATCAAGGTTTTGCATTCATTATGTCAGCAAATATGGAAGACCCAGCAGTGGACACAGGACTGGAAAGATCAATTCTCATTCCAGTTCCCAAGAAGGGTAGTACCAAAGAATGTGGTAACCACTGGACAATCCCACTAATTTCCCACACTAGTAAGGTCATGCTTAAAATCCTCCATGCTAGGCTTCAGCATTATGCAAACCAAGAACTACCAGAAGTCCAAGCTGGGTTTAGAAAAGGAAGAGGAAATAGAGATCAAATTGCTAATATTTGCTGGATTATAGATAAAGCAGGGGAATTCCAGAAAAACATCTATTTCTGTTTCATCAGTTAGGCTAAAACTTTTGACTGTGTGACTCATGACAAACTGCGGAAAGCTCTCAGAGAGATGGAAACACCAGACCATCTTACTTGTCTCTTGAGAAACCTGGATGTGGGTCAAGAAACAACAGTTAGATCCCTATATGGAACAAGTGATTGGTTCAAGATTGAGAAAGGAGTATGACAGGGCTATCTGCTGTCACCCTGTTTGTTTAACCTATGCACTGAGCACATCATGAGAAATTCTGGGATGGATGAGTTACAAGCTGGAATCAAGATAGATGGGAGAAACATCAACAACCTCAGATATGTGGATGATACTACTCTAATGGCAGAAAGTGAAGAGGAACTAAAGAGCCTCTTGATTAAGGTGAAGAAGAGTGAAAGAGTTGGCCTAAGACTAAATACTAAAAAAATTAAAATCATGGAATCCAGCTCCATTACTTCATGGCAAATAAAAGGGGAAAATGTGGAAGTAGTGACAGATTTCCTTTTCTTGGACTCCAAAAGCACTGTGGATGGTGACTGCAGCCATGAAATCACAATATGATTGCTTCATGGCAGGAAAGTAATGACGAACCTAGATAGTGTGTTGAAAAGCAGAGACATTACTCTGCTGACAAAGGCCCGTATAGTCAAGGTTATGGTCTTCCCAGTGGTCATGTACGGTTGTGAGAGCTGGATCATAAAGAAGGCAGAATGCCAAAGAATTGATGCCTTCAAACTATGGCACTGGAGAAGAATACTGAAAATCCCTTGGATGGCAAGGAGATCAAATCAGTCAATCTTAAGGGAGATCAACCCTGAAAATTCACTGGAAGGACTGATGCTGAAGCTGAAACTCCAGTATTTTGGTCATCTGATGGGAATAGATGACTCATTGGAAAAGTCCTTGATGCTGGGAAAGATTGAGGGCAGAAGGAGAAGAGGGCATCAGAGGATGAGATGGCTGGATAGCATCACTGATGCAGTGAACATGAACTTGGGCAAACTCCAGGAGGTGGTGATGGACTGGAAGGCCTGGCATGTGGCAGTCCATTGGGTTGCAAAAAGTTGGACATGACTGGGCAACGGAACAACAACAATAAGATAACATTCAGGTCACAGGAAGTGAAGGTCCTCCCTGTGGATCCCTTTACCCTTATCTGGGAAGTGGAGTATTGAGCTCTCTTCTGGTCACCCTGTGTTAACAGAAATGGAGACTGTTACAGGTTGAGTTGTGCCCCTAAAAGGTTTGTTCAAGTCCTGACCTCTAGAATGCATGAATGTATCCTGACATGAAAATAGGGTCGTTGTGGATGTAACTAAGAATCTTAAGACAAAATCATCCTGGGTTTAGAGTGGTCTCTAAATTTAATGATGGGCATACTTCTAAGGGAAAGGAAAGGAAAATTTGAGAGACAGACAAGGAAAGAAGGCCGTGTGAGAAGGGAGACAGAGACTGAAGTAAAGCCACCATGTCCAAGAAAGGCCAGGCATCACCAGGGCTGAAAGAAGCAAGCAAGGATTCTCCCCTAGAGCCTTTGGAGCAGTGTGGCCTGGCAGACACCTTGGTTTTGGACTTGTGGCTTCCAAAGCAGTGAGATAATAAATTTGTGTTGTTTTAGGCCATCTTGTTTGTGTAATTTGCTATAGCAGACCTAGGAAGTGAATATAGAGATTAAGTCAAGAAGGGGCCCTGAGGAGGGGCCTCTAACCATGTGTGTGAAGAGCAGTGAGAGGTCCTGGCTGGAACTAGGGCCACTTAACTGACACTGTTGCTCACTCAGAATTACCAGGGGCTGGGCTGGTGGGGCCCCCTGCAGATCACCCTCAGAAATCCCACAGAGCCAGAGAGTCTCTGGAAGGATGGAGGATGATTAAGTTAAAGAGGGTTGTAGTTGCCAACTTCCCTCAAAGTCTCCTGGGACCCTTCTGCTCTCCCATCCTTGTCATCACCGTGAGCAGTGACAGAACCCCCTCCACCCCAGGGCTCAGCAGAGCACATCCAAGGCCTCTCTTAAACCAGCCCCCAAAATAAAAGAGAGGGGGTCCTTTGCAAGGGACTAGAGTTTCCAGGTAAGGAGGTGGGCAGGTGTCTGGGCATTTGGGTAATGCCTTCTTAAGACTTTGCCCTATTTTGGCTTCAGGACATGGTCTTGCCTGGTTTGGATGACCCAGTTGATTCATTGAGACAGTGACCATAGAAGGTAGGTAGAGCTTTGGTGGACAGGACAAGGTTAGTTTGGAAAGTATTGAATTTGGCTGGAAATCTTCCTTATAGGCTAGGAGCTTGAGACTGTGGGGGACTAGATGTGTGTGAGTGTGCACATGCACATGAGTGCCAGGCAGGGGTGGGGGGTGGGGGTGTTATTAACACACAGGTAGTTGTTGAAGCTGATAGTTCAAAGAGCCTGGGAGGCTAAACCCCCCTTAAAGACCCCAAAGTGTGGTCTGTGCACCAGCAGTACTGGCATCTCCTTATTAGATAAAGTGGAATCTTGGGCCCTAGCCAGGCCTGGGGCATCACAATCTGCATTTTAATAAGGCCCCAGGGGGTTTCTCTGCATATTACAGCCAGAGAAGCACGGCTCTAGGTCAGTGATTCTCTGTTCACGCTTGTGCTCTTTAGAAGCCTCTGTCCCTGGGCTGTGATTCAGTTGGGCTGTGGTGTGGCCCAGGCTTGATTATTTTTGGGTTGGCCAGAAAGTTCATCTGGGTTTTTTTATAAACTGTTATGAAAAACCTGAATGGACTTTATGGCTAATCCAATATAATTTTTAAACTGTTCCCCAGGTGATTGTAATGTGTAGCCATGGTTGGTATAAATTGGTCCTCAAATTTGAATGATACTAGAATCACATGGAGGGCTGGTCACAAAAGTTGCTGGGTCCCACACCCAGAGTTTCTGATTCAGTAGGCCTGGGGTGGGGCTTACAACTTTAAAATTTCCAACAAGTTCCCAGCTGCTGCTGTTTGTCCCAAACTGATAGTTTGAGAACCACTGGCCAGATTTGAAGCCCAAGGAAAGCCACCAGTTACAGGTCAGGGGAAGAAGTAAAGAAACGGAAGAAAAGGCTTCAGATGTGGGAGGGAAACCAGGGGAGTGGTGTCAACAAAAGAATTAATAGTCAATCTAAGAAGGGCTTCCCAGGTGATACAGTGGTAAGGAACCCACCTGCCAATTCAGAAGATAGAAGAGAGTTGGGTTTGATTCCTGGGTTGGGAAGATCCCCTGGAGGAGGAAATGGAAACCTACTCCAGTATTCTTGTCTGGAAAATCCCGTGGACAGAAGAGCCTGGTGGGCTATAGTCCATGGAGTCACAAAGAGTCAGACACAACTGAGCGACTGAGCATGCACACGTACAATGTAAGAAAGAAATGGAAGATTTTATTTGAGCTGACCTGAGTATTATAACCTGGGAAACATCTCTCAGAGAGCTCTGAGGATTGTTCTGAGAAGAGGGGAGGCCAGTACATGTGCTTTTGGAGAAGGGGGATGTGCAATCAAATACACATCTTGGTAGAAGGTTACTGTGACCCACGAGGACCAGATCTCTTAGTTAACAGTTTCAATGCTTCCTGAGTCTGGGAAGCTGCAAGAAACTGGGTTCATAAAACTTTCTCTTGAATATATTGAACTATCTGTGGGCCAGTTCTATCAGTTTTCCCAGAGCACTGAGTGTCATGTCTTGCTCTTTGCCTTGGTGTGTTATGGGTCAGTAACTGCATTGTCTGGTGACTTGATTCTTGTAGAATTGGATGGTGGACAATGTTCCTTATTGTGCAATCACTCTCCTTTCCATCTTAATTTTGACCAAGGTTTGGGAGGCATGTTGTGACAGATTTGTCCCCTGGTGCTGGGAACACTCATTCCCAGGTCAGGTGAGGATTACATGGATAGGCCACTCAATGTGCCTGTTAACAGTAGCCCGAGGGCTCTGAAGAATCCCATGGACAGATGGGACAGAGATGTAACTGGTGGGTTACAGTTCATGGAGTTGCAAAGAGTCAAACACAATTGAGCCACTGACACTAAAGGGCTCTGGGCCACCTGTCTTACTAGTCTGTGATGGTCTAGGAGATGGTTTCCTCTTGTTGCTTCTTTCCATATCTAGAGTTACACTATGACAATCATTGATCTTACAGGGGTCAATCACTTCAAGTCATCATTAACTTTATCAGAGGCTCAGTCACACATTTGATAAAGAAGGAAACAATCTTATAAAATAGGCAGAATACAAGTAATGTAGCTAGGAACATCAATGAGGTCATATGGAAGTATTTAAACCAAGGACAACCACTAGGTGTGGCCCCAGGCTATCTGACTCAGTTTGTTTGGCACTGGTGGTGGTGGTGGTTTAGTCACGAAGTCGTGTCTGACACTTTGCGACCCCATGGGCTGTATGTAGCCTGCCAGGCTCCTCTGTCCATGGGATTCTCCAGGCAAGAGTACTGGAGTGGGGTTGCCATTTCCTTCTCCAGGGGGTCTTCCCAACCCAGAAATTGAACCCGAGTCTTCTGCACTGCAGGCAGATTCTTTGCCAACTGAGCTACCAGGGAAGTCTTAGTTTTCTGCACTAATTCCTATCTTTAAAGGAAATGGTATATTGGCATTGTACGCAAGTTTCACCAAAGGTGTCTGCACATACAAGGTGAGTGGTGGGTCATTATGACCCCTTACAGGATTGAGAAGGGAATGCTATCTTCTGAGAAGTTGCATGTTTGGTGACAGAAGAAGAAAACTTGACCTTTATGGTTGAGCAGGTATTTCTGCCTTTGGGGAGGTCTGGTCATTGCAGATGCAAGTGCACACTAGAGGGAAGTGAGGGGGCCCAAATGGGCAGAGATAAATGTTATGTTAAATTTTTTCTTCTCTTGCCTTAAAATATAAGTTTTTATTTCATCAGTTGGTTCTCCTTAGGGTCTTTCCCCCAGATTATTAACACCTTGCAGATTTATCTCATTCTATTCTTGTCTCCCTCTTTGGTGAATTCTAATAACACCTGATTATCAGCAACCACTACTTGAAAATTTTACCTCTGATCACTCACACGCACCCTCCCTTGCATTCAGGATAAAGCCCGAACTCCTTAGCTAAGCACACAAGGCCCTGCGGGGCAGGGGCAGAGCCTCTGGCCTCCCTCCTCCCATCTCCCGTGGGATCCTTTGCTCTAGGCATCACAACCTACTTGCTGGATCCTCAATTAATTTTGCTCTCTTGTACCTCCCTGCCTCTGCTCAGGAGTCAGGCCTCATCCTCTTCCTCATTTCACAGCTCCTACTCAGCAAGATTAGATTAGAATTCCCTCAGGGAAGGAGTCTCTTTTTATTTATTTTTTTATCTTTTTCCATTCCACCCTTGATACCTTCAACTCCTAGCTCAGTTCAAACCTTCCATCCCTCCCCAAGCCTCCCAAGCCTGCCCTGAATCCCTGGGGCTGGGGTAGCACCCTCTCCCTTCCCCAGATTCCTACTTTCTGGACATAATACTCATTCCTTTGCTTCACAGTTGTTGATTTAATTATCTGCCTCCTTCACTATATGTGGATTTTCTTTGAATAGAGAACCGAGTCTTTTTTTATTTTTGTACACTGAGCTCCTTGTACAATGCTGGCACAGAGTAGGCACTGGATACTCATTTGTCATGTGAAAAGATACAGGAACCAGTGAGTGAATGGCCATGAATGCAGACTCACTTGAGAACCAGGGCCCCTTTCCTCCAGCCCAGGGTATCAACTCACCCTTCCTGGAGGTGGTCTGCTCCTCCCCCAGAAGGGAGACGAAGAAATGCCCTCTGGTCACTGTCCCATGGGAGAGCATTGCTGGTCACTTCCACAATAACCCCATAGATCACTGGTGTCTTCATCCCCTTGGCCAGCAGTGTGAACACCTCTCTTTAGGCAACATCATGGGGAACATGTGCTCTTTCTTCATGTGGACAGTTTTACTTTCTTCATGGAGAGCTAGCAAGGTGAAGGGCAGAGGGCAGAAGTATCTCTTTCTGGTTCCTGTGTGTCTTCCATGCCCCAAGGACCCAAGCCCAGTAGGTTAGAGAGGAAGTTCAGCCTCCCAACTCTACCTGGTGGCTGCTCCCTGGGCCCTCCAGGCTCACAGAGCATGGTGGTGAGCCAGCCCCTAAACAGGCAGCCTCCTGACGGGCTCCTTAATGCACCTAACAGAGTAAAGTCCCGGAGAGGGGCAGGGTGGAGGGGCTGGAAGAGAACCCCAAGGAGGTCACAGTCCTGCTACACAGACAAACACTCATTGGTCCTCATGATTCACACGGCAACTCTGTTCTGTTTGACAAGAGCTTCCACACCTTCTCTTTCTTGGTTGGGAGCTCAGAAGGATGGAGGGTGGGAAGTGGTCAGGTCTCCAAGGGTCAGAGGGTCAGAGCACAGGAATAACTTGCTCAGCATCCCATGGAGTGTGAAGGTAGAGTTGGATTTGAACCCAGCCTGGTCTGCCTCTAGCCTCTTCATCCCCCTCAACATGCTGTATCTAAAATAATGTTAAAATACGTATCAACCATACCGGGTGCAAGTGCAAATTATTCCTTCTGTGGAAGTGCAAAATAGCCAAGTGGTGACGGGAACTTGGCAGGACAGAGTGGGATGAGTCAGGGACAGCTTTCTGAGGTAGAAGAGCTATTCTGCGGGGCTGAGAGAGGGAGGCACGGCAGGCAGGGAGCGAGGGAGAGAGCTGTAGGCAGAGGCGGTGGGCACACACTGTGCTGCCTCTGCAGTGGTGGGCTGTGGACGGGAGCAAGGAGACAGAGCAGGATGGAGCTGGGGAGCCCTTGTCCTGATTAGCTGTCTCCAGGGCCAGAGCTGTGTGTGCGTGTTTATGTGTATGTATGTGTGTGTGTGTGTGCTGTGCATTGTGTATGCAATGTATGGTTGTGTATATGTGGGGTCTGGATGTATATGTATATGGTGTATGTGTGTATATGGTGTGTATGTATGTTAGTGTGTGTGTGTGTGTGTGTGTATGAAATATGGGTATATGCGCTATACATGTGTGTATGTGATGTACATGTGTGTATATGTGGGGTCTGGGTGTGTATGTGTATAGTATATGTGTGTATGTGGTGTATATGTGTATGTGAAGTGTGAATGTATGTGCTATACATGTGTATATGCAATGTATGTGCATGTATATGTGGGCTCTGGGTGTGTATGTGTATGCATGTATATGGTGTATATAAGTGTGTGTGTATGTATATATGTGGTCTGGTTTTGTATGTGTATGGTGTGTGTGTATGTATATATGTGGTCTGGTTTTGTATGTGTATGGTGTGTGTGTAAGTGCTATATGTATGTGTGTGTGTGGGTGTGGAGTGTGGGTGTATATGAATGTATGTGTGTGTATATATGGGATCTGGGTGTGTATGTTTATTGTGTATGTCTGTATATGGTATATATGTGTGTGAGTGTGTGTGCATGTATATGTGTGGTCTGGTTTTGTATGTGTATGGTGTGTGTCTAAGTGGTATGTGTTTGTGTGTGTATATGTGGGGTATGGGTGTATGTGATGTATGTGTGGATGTATATGCAATGAATATGTGTGAATGTGTATACCTGGGGGTCTGGGCATGTATATGCATGAAGTGTGTTTGTATTTGGAACAAGACTGTGTGGTGTTTGTGGATGGAAAATTGTCTGGTGTGTGTGTGTGTGTGTGTGTGTGTGTGTGTGTGTATGTTCAGGTAGGGTACTAGGCACATCAGAAAATTGCTAGGTTCAGGTTTATAATATTCTTTCTTTACTTACTTGTGGATAGTAACCTGGGCTTCCCTGGTGGTATCAACAGTAAAGAATCTGCCTGTGAAGCAGAAGACAGAGGAGACATGGGTTCAATCCCTGGGTCTGGAAGATCCCCTGGAAGAGGGCATGCCAACCCACTCCAGTATTCTTGCCTGGAGAATCCCTTGGACAGAGGAGCCTGGCAGGCTACAGTCCATAGGGTTGCAAAGAGTTGGACGCAACTGAAGTGACTTAGCACACACATATGGATACATTCCCCTCCTCCCTCAACACACCCTGCCCAGTGTTAACCCTTTTGGTCTGAGATATGTAGGATCATGGATTTACTTAACCAACTTAAATAAAAACAGACATTTAAACACACACTTTTAATTCAAAGCTAGGTAGAGCTGTATTTAGGAATTTAGATGGTGCTGCCTTTTTGATCTTCCAGATCTGTCATCCATGTTGTTGCAGGCTCTGTCCATGTGGTGGTGTGTGACAGTTTTTAGGAGGCTATGCCCAGGTTTATACTTTCTCAGCTTCAAGCCCAGTAGAAGGAGAACTTCTTTGGACCTGTAGTTTCAACACAAAACTCCAAATGACTCTCATTGACTGGGTTTGGGTCATGTGTCTGTCTCTAAATCAATCACTATGGCCTTGAGATAGAAAGCTTTGTTTGGCTGCCCAGGGCACAAGCTCAGTTCCTATCTGGGGTGTGAAGTTCAGGACCTCTGAAAGTGGACCAGTTCCCCAAGGACCTGTGGGATGCTGGTGCCAGAGGGGTCATTAGAGGCTAAGCAGACACAGCCCCTGCCTCTCCCTGTTGATTGAGGGCTTCCCATTTGTGTGAACATGGCCTTAACTCAGAGAGGGAATGAAGCTGTGCATGATTACTGTGTTTGTCATATCCTGGGCGAGGGGCAGTCCTGAAATGACCTCCTTAATCTTCTCAACCTCCTCATGAGTTGGGTACCCGTGCACATGTCTTACAGATGAGGACACAGTATTCCAAGGAATGAAAGGACTTACTTAGGTATGTCCACACCTCCAGCTCCACCTCCACCCTCCTCCACCAAATTAGAAAGTGGCAAGAATAGGGGCAGAACTGCACATTCCTTCTGCCCACTGCTTCCTATAAGGCCTTCCTTTCCTATCTAAGGACAGACTTGGGGCTGGAGCAACCTCAGTACTGTGGCCATGCTGTGAGGACCTGATTCAGACTTCACTTCTAGAACCAGTTCTTTTACCCACCAGTTGAGTCCCAGCCTCCTATTCTGGAAAATGCGGATGGTGAAGGCTTTCCTGCTGAGACGTCAGAGTTGTCCTGTCCATCAAATGAGATCAACAAGGAGTGGGCTTTGAAGATGGTTGAGATCTGAAGACATACAAAATGTGATGGCTACCAGGGTTTGTTATTAAAACAATGATGCACTTATTTCTGTGCTGGGTGGTAAATAGCTTTGACTTCTTCCCATCTTACCACTACTTGGGATTCTCCCCATGGCCCTTGGGCCTGGAATTTCTGGGACTTCCCCTCAATCCGGCAAGCAGTGCCTGACCTTGGTCATAGGAGAGAAGGTCACCTAGAGAAATGATTGAAACTCTGGATGCCCCCATCTCTCACCTTTTCCTGTGGGCCTAAGATGGCCATGGTGGCCTTCCTCTCTCCCATGACCTTCTCCTCCCTTCCCTAACTCCCAGTGTTCACCATGAAGAGCCTTCCTGGAGGGGAGGGGCAATACCTCCTGCTGCTGTTATGGGTGCCTCATGGGATTGTGCACATCCTCAGCCATCCCCAGGCTCCCTTGCTCTCCTTCGGGTCCCAACTGAGGTGAGGAGGAGGGAGGAAGAGTAGGTGACAGGCTCTGGGAGGAGAAACTGCTGAATTGTGTCTAAATGGGTGTTTCTAAACTGCGACAGGTGGTGCAGCCTGATGGTTAGGAGCACAGGGCTGGGAACCAGACTCCCTGGAATAAATTGTGCTCCTTCATTGTGATTTTGGGCAAGTTACTAATGCTACTGCCTGCACTTTGTTTTTTTCATTCATGAAATGGGGATGTTAATGGGGCCTACCTTAAGGGATGGTGAGAGGATTAAACAAAGGGTGTTTGTGGATCACTTAGAATAGTGTCTGGCTGGTAGTTTGCTATTGTTAATATTAAAAAATTTTTTTTGATAATACCTATTATCATTCCATGAAATGAGTACTATGTAAATGCTACTTTTGGAAATGCTGATGTGGAGGAATCCAGCAGAGAGAAGGAAGCATGGGATGTGTCCAGTATACACATCCATAGTTGCAAATAGTTCATTCATGGGTTTCGGCTCAGACATCTTGATTGTCATCCACTTAGGACATGAATAACTCTCAAATAATCTGCTGTCTAGGCGATTCTTACCAAGTTATTCCTTCTCTGAAGAACCTGCCGTGGCTGTCTGTTCCTTTTTCTGTTGAGCTCCCTCCAGCTTTCAGTTCCCCCATGTGCCTCCTGCCAGGCTTGTGTCATCAAGATTCTCTCACATCTAGCACCAGAACAGACTCTCTGTTACATCCCAGAATAAGGCTCAGGTCTTGTCTTCATCTGGCTCATTCCCATTCCCACCTGTGATGTCCTCCCACCTGTTTTTATGAAAGCCAGGTTCTCACTTTCAAAAAGCAGATTCAGAGCTCCTCCATAGAGCATCACCCAGGTGTCATGGGAAGGACAGACCTCAGCATTGTGGGCACTGCTTGGACTGTGTTCACAAGCTGCCAGGTGATTTTGTAGCATTTTCAGCAGATATTCTTTTCTCATTTAGACAATACATCTCTCCAACCCACAAGAGCAGGGTCCAGGCCTTCCATTGATGTTGGAGCCAGCTCAACTCTCTGCACCCAGTAGGTGCTGTTCAGGGCACGTGTGAGGAGCTGCTGCAGAGTTGAGGATGCAGGCCCAGAGTCAGATGAGTTTTCCAAGGCCAGAACCCACCAGGCCTGTCGTCAGAAAGCATATAAAGCAACCAGAAATTGCTTTTTTTGTAGGACAAGCAGTGAGGCTGTTTGGAAACTATCTCTTTTTTCTTCTTGTTCTGCAGGAGCAGAAATTACAGCCTAGAAAAACTGGCCCTGACATCACACAGTGGGAACTCAGGGGTGTGGTTGACCCTGCACCTAGAGTCCCTCCCTGACAGCATGTCTGGCAGCAACCCACCTGCCAACTAGACTCTTGGCAGGGACCACACCTGCCTTCTAGGGCTGTCTCAGCACACCCCATCTTTCCTCAATCTCACTAGGAGATGGCAGGATGTGGTGAGGGTGATGGGGGCAGTGGTTTCTGGCAGTGGTTTCTTTAGGTTTCAGATCTGTAACCTAGTTATGTGCTTTGGGTAACCACTCAACCTCTTTAAACCTCAGTTGTGCATCCAGAAAAGAAAGGGAGCTGATGATAATGGTACCTACCTTGTAAGAATGTTGACTATTGTTTGGTCAACTATATGGAGGGCCAAGCACAGTACCTGGCAGTAAGGGCTCATCATGTGGACCATTATTAATTTATATGTGACTGGACTCAAGGTCATGGGTTCTGGAAAGATCTCAGCTTAGAAATACCCTCTCTGTGGAGCCTCTCTCCCTTCTCTATGTGCACAACTTCTGTCCTCCTCAGGACCTGTGCAGCACATTGTGCTTATGTGTATGGACGTTTATCACCTGCCTGTGAGCCTGCTTCGCCATGGTCATGTTGGGGACTAGAGAGTAGGAATCTGTTCTTTTCCATTCAGCAAATGCTTGAAATAAATATATTGGAAATGGCACCTCCTGCCCTGTTCCCCTATTTTTAAATTTTAATTTAATATATTCATTTTTTTAAATAGGCACTGCTTTCCTATGGTTCAAACTACACAGTAAACATACAGTAAAAATCTCCCTTCTTTGCCTTCCCTTCCCCAGAGGCAAACAATGTTATAATTTTTAAATTGTGTTTCCTTTCAGAACTATTATTTGTGTCTGTGTGTATGCAACAATAGGTAAATAGTCTGTCAATATTCCTTTTGCTCCTCCATTATTTTTCTAATTTTATTTTATTTTTTAAGAAAATTTTAAGACTCTGGGAGAAGGCGAGGGTGGGATGTTCAGAGAGAACAGCATTGAAACAAGTATACTATTAAGGGTGAAACAGATCACCAGTCCAGGTTGGATGCATGAGTCAAGTGCTCAGGGCTGGTGCGCTGGGAAGACCCAGAGGGATGGGATGGGGAGGGAGGCGGGAGGGGGGATCGGGATGGGGAATACATGTAAATCCATGGCTGATTCATGTCAATGTATGGAAACCCACTACAATATCGTAAAGTAATTAGCCTCTAACTAATAAAAATAAATGGCAAAAAACAAAAACAAAAACAAAAAATTAACCAGCCAAAAAAAAAAGAACATTTTATGTTGGAGTACAGCCAATCGACAATGTTGTGATAATTTCAGATGGACGGCAAAGGGACTCAGTCATGCATATATGCTCCTCATTTTCTAAAAAATTAATTAATTTTTTATTGAAGGATAATTGCTTTACAGAATTTTGCTGTTTTCTGTTAAACCTCAACGTGAATCAGCCATAGAGGAGAGTGAAAAAGTTGGCTTAAAGCTCAACATTCAGAAAACTAAGATCATGGCATCCGGTCCCATCACTTCATGGCAAATAGATGGGGAAACATTGGAAACAGTGGCTGACTATTTTTCTGGGCTCCAAAAATCACTGCAGATGGTGATTGCAGCCATGAAATTAAAAGACGCTTACTCCTTGGAAGGAAAGTTACGACCAACCTAGACAGCATATTAAAAAGCAGAGACATTACTTTGCCAACAAAGGTCCATCTTGTCAAGACTATGGTTTTTCTAGTAGTCATGTATGGATGTGAGAGTTGGACTATAAAGAAAGCTGAGAGCTGAAGAATTGATGCTTTTGAACTGTGGTGTTGGAGAAGACTCTTGAGAGTCCCTTGGACTGCAAGGAGATCCAACCAGCCCATCCTCAAGATCAGTCCTGGGTGTTCATTGGAAGGACTGATGTTGAAGCTGAAACTCCAATACTTTGGCCACCTGATGCGAAGAGCTGACTCATTGGAAAAGACCCTGATGCTGGAAAAGATTGAAGGCAGGAGGAGAAGGGGATAACAGAGGATGAGATGGTTGGATGGCATCACTGACTCATTGGACGTGGATTTGGGTAGACTCCGGCAGTTGGTGATGGACAGGGAGGCCTGGCGTGCTGCGGTTCATGGGGTCGCAAAGAGTTAGACACGACTGAGTGACTGAACTGAACTGAACTGATACATATATCCCCTCCCTTTTGAAGTTCCCTCCCATCTCCCTTCCCATCCAGCCCCTCTAGGTTGACACAGAGCCCCTGTTTGAGTTTCCTGAGCCATACAACAAATTCCCATTGGCTATCTATTTTACATATGGGAATGTAAGTTTCCATGTTACTCTCTCCATACATCTCACCCTCTCCTCCCCTCTCCCCATGTCCATAAGTCTATTCTCTATGTCTGTTTATTGTTACCCTGTAAGTAAATTCTTCAGCGCCATTTTTCTAGATTCTGTATATATGCGTTAGAATACAGTATTTATCTTTCTCTTTCTGACTCACTTCACTCTGTATAATAGGTTCTAGGTTCATCTACCTCATTAGAACTGACTCAAATGCGTTCCTTTTTATGGCTGAGTAATGTTCCATTGTGTATATATACCACAACTTCTTTATTCATTCATCTGTAGATGGACATGTAGGTTACTTCCATATTCTAGCTATTGTAAATAGTGCTGCAATGAACAATGGGATACATGTGTCTCTTTCAATTTTGGTTTCTTCAGGGTATATGCATAGGAGTGAGATTGCTGGGTCATATGGTGGTTTTATTCCTAGCATTTTAAGGAATCTCCATACTGTCTTCCATAGTGGCTGTATCAATTTACATTCCCACCAACAGTGTAAGAGTGTTCTCTTTTCTCCACACCCTTTCCAGGATTTATAATTTGTAGACTTTTTGATGAGGGCCATTCTGACTGGTATGAGGTGATATCTCATTGCGGTTTTGATGTGCATTTCTCTAATAATGGGTGATGTAGAGCATCTTTTCATTTTTTTGTTAGCCATCTGTATGCCTTCTTTGGAGAAATGTCTGTTTAGGTCTTTTTCCCACTTTTTGATTGGGTTCTTTGTTTTTTTGGTATTGAGTTGTATGAGCTGCTAATATATTTTGGAAATTAATTAATCCTTTGTCAATTGTTTCATTTGCTATTATTTTCTCCAATTCTGAGGGTTGTCTTTTCACCTTACTTATAGTTTCCTTTGCTGTGCAAAAGTTTTTAAGTGTAATCAGGTACCACTTGTTTACTTTTGTTTTTATTTCCATTACTCTAGCAAGTGGGTCATAGAAGATCTTATTTTGATTTATGTCATTGAGTGTTCTGCCTATGTTTTCCTCTAAGAGTTTTATAGTTTCTGGTCTTTAATTAAAGACCTAAACATTTTGGTCTTTAATCCATTTTGAGTTTATCTTTGTGTATGGCATTAGGAAGTGTTCTAATTTCATTCTTTTATTTTTGCTGTCCAGTTTTCCCAGCACCATTTACTGAAGAGGCTGTCTTTGCCCCATTGTGTATTCTTGCCTCCTTTCTGAAAAATAAGGTACTCATAGGTGCATGGGTTTATTTCTGGGCTTTCTATCTTGTTTCATGGGTCTATATATCTGTTTTTGTGCCAGTAGCATACTGTCTTGATGACTGTAGCTTTGTAGTATAACCTGAAGTCAGGAAGATTGATTCTTCCAGCTCCATACTTCTTTCTCAAGATTGAATACAGGGTCTTTTGTGTTTCCATATGAATTGTGAATTTTTTTTTTTGTTCTAGTTCTGTGAAAAATGCCATTGGTAATTTGACAGGGATTGCATTGAATCTGTAGATTGCATTTGGTAGTATAGTCATTTTCACAATATTGATTCTTCCTACCCAGGAACATGGAATATCTCTCCATTTGTTTATGTCATCTCTGATTTCTTTCATCAGTGTCTTATAATTTTCTGTGTACAATTTTTTTGTCTCCTTAGGTAAGTTTATTCCTAGATATTTAATTCTTTTTGTTGCAATGGTGAATGGGATTGATTCCTTAATTGTTCTTTCTGATTTTTCATTGTTAGTATGTAGAAAAGCAAATGATTTCTGTGTATTGATTTTGTATCCTTCTTATCCTCTGCTGCTGCTAAATTCACTGATTAGCTCTAGCAATTTTCTGATACTATCTTTAGGGTTTTCTATGTACAGTATCATGTCATCTGCAAACAGTGAGTGCTTTACTACTTCTTTTCCAATCTGGATTCCTTTTATTTCTTTTTCTTCTCTGATTGCTGTAGCCAGGACTTCCAGAACTATGTTGAATAGTGGTGAAAGTGGACACCCTTGCCTTATCTCTCATGTTAGGGGGAATATTTTCAGTTTCTCACCGTTGAGAATAATGTTTGCTGTAGGCTTCTCATAAATGGCCTTTCCTATGTTGAGGTAGGTTCCTTCTATGCCCATTTTTTGAAGAGTTTTAATCATAAATAGGTGCTGAATTTTGTCAAAGTCTTTTTCTGAATCTATTGAGATGATCGTATGATTTTTATCTTTCAATTTGTTAATATGGTGTATCACATTGATTGATTTGCGTGTATTGAAGAATCCTTGCATCCCTGGAATAAACCCAACTTGATCATGGTGTATGAGCTTTTTGATGTATTGCTGAATTCTGTTTGTTAAAATTTTGTTGAGGATTTTTGCATCTATGTTCATCAGTGATATTGGCCTGTAGTTTTCTTTTTTGTGTTGTCTTTGTCTGGGTTTGGTATCAGGTTGATGGTGGCCTAGTAGAATGAGTTTGGAAGTGTTCCTTCCTCTGCAATTTTTTGAAAGAATTTTAGAAGGATAGGCATTAGCTTTTCTCTAAATGTTTGATAGAATTCTCCTGTGAAGCCATCTGGCCCTGGGCTTTTGTTTATTGGGAGATTTTTGATTACAGCTTCAATTTTAGTGCTTGTAATTGGGTTGTTCATAATTTTTATTTTTTACTGGTTCAGTCTTGAAAGATTGAACTCCTCTAAGAATCTGTCCATTTCTTCCAGGCTATCTATTTTATTGGCATATAGTTGTTCATAATAGTCTCTTATAATCCTTTGTATTTCTCCATTGTCTGTTGTAACCTCTCCTTTTTCATTTCTAATTTTGTTGATTTGATTCTTCTCTCTTTTTCTCTTGATGAGTCTGGCGAAGGGCTTGTCAATATTGTTTATCTTCTCAAAGAACCAGCTTTTAGTTTTATTAATTTTTACTATTGTTTCTTTCTTTTTCATTTATTTCTGCTAGCATCTTTATGGTTTCTTTCCTTCTACTAATTTTGGGGTTTTTTTCCTTCTTCTTTTTCCAATTGTTTTAGGTGTAAAGTTAGGTTGTCTATTTGATGTTTTTCTTATCTCTTGAGGTAGGGTTGTGTTGCTATAAACTTCCCTCTTAGAACTGCTTTTGCTACATTCCATAGGCTTTGAGTTTTTGCATTTTCATTGTCATTTGTTTTTAGAAATATTTTTTAATTTCCCTTTTGATTTCTTCAGTACCCTGTTGGTTATTTAGAAACGTGTTGTTTGATCTCCATGTGTTTGTGTTTCTTACAGTTTTTTTCTTGTATTTGATATCTAGTCTCATAGCATTGTGGTTGGACAAGATGCTTGATACAATTTCAATTTTCTTAAATTTACTGAGGTTTGATTTGTGACCCAAGATGTGGTCTATCCTGGAGAATGTTCCATCTGCACTTGAGAAGGTGTATTCTGCATTTGGATGGAATGTCCTGAAGATATCAACGAGATCCATCTCATCTAATGTATCATTTAAGACTTGTGTTTCCTTATTAAATTTCTGTTTTGATGATCTGTCCATTGGTATGAGTGGGATGTTAAAGTCTCGTATTATTATTATTACTGTCCGTTTCTCCTTTTATGTCTATTAGTGTTTGTCTTATGTATTGAAATGCTCCTATGTTGGGTGCATAGATATTTACAATTGTTATGTCTTCCTCTTAGATTGATCCCTTGATCATTATGTAGTGTCTTTCCTCATTGCTTGTAATCTTTATTTTAAGGTCTATTTTGTCTGATATGAGGATCGCTACCCCAGATTTCTTTTGCTTCCCATTTGCATGGTATATATTTTTCCATCCTCTCACTTTCAGTCTATATGTGTCTTGAAGTCTGAAGTGGGTTTCTTGTAGACAGCATATCTATGGGTCTTGTTTTTGTATCCATTCAGCCAGTCTGTGTCTTCTGGTTGGAGCTTTTAATCCACTTACATTTAAGGTAATTATTGATATATATATTCCTATTGCCATTTTCTAATTGTTTGGGGTTGAATTTGTAGCTCTTTTTTCTTCTGTTGTATTTCTTGACTGTATAAGTCCATTTAACATTTATTGTAAAGCTGGTTTGGTGGTACTGGATTCTCTTAACTTTTGCTTATCTGAAAAGCTTTTGATTTCTCCATCACTTTTGAATGCGATCCTTGCCGGGTGCAGTAATCTTGGTTGTAGATTTTCCTCTTTCAGTACTTTAAATATATCCTGCCATTCCCTTCTGGCCTGCAGAGTTTCTGCTGAAAGACCAGCTGTTAAGCATATGGAGTTTCCCTTGTATGTTACTTGTTGCTTTTTGCTTGCTGCTTTTAATATTCTTTCTTTGTCTTTAGTCTTTGTTAGTTTGATTAGTATGTGTCTTGGCATGTTCCTCCTTGGGTTTATCCTATATGTGACTCTTTGTGCCTCTTGAACTTGATCAACTATTTCCTTTTCCATGCTGGGGAAATTTTCAACTATAATCTCTTCAAAAATTTTCTCATACCCTTTCTTTTTCTCTTCTCCTGGGACCCCTGTAATTCGAATGTTGGTGTATTTGATATGGTCCCAGAGGTCACTGAGATTTTCCTCAGCTCTTCTCATTTTTTTTTTACTTTATTCTGCTCTTCAGAAGTTATTTCCACCATTTTATCTCCCAGCTCATTGATTCATTCTTTTGCTTCAGATATTCTCCTATTGATTCCTTCTAGAGTATTTTTAATTTCAGTAATTGTGTTCTTTGTCTCTCTATGCTTATTCTTTAATTCTTCTAGGCCTTTGTTAATTGATTCTTGCATTTTCTCCATTTTGCTTTCAAGGTTTTTGATCATCTTTAGTATAATTATTCTGAATTCTTTTTCAGATAATTTTCCTATTTCCTCTTCATTTATTTGGACTTCTGTGTTTTTAGTTTGTTCCTTCATTTGTTCAGCATTTCTCTGCCTTTTCCTTTCTTTTTTTTTTTTTTAAAGTTATTTTGTTTGAGGTCTCCTTTTCCTAGGCTTTAAGGAAAGTTGAATTCTTTCCTTGAAGAAGGTTGAATTCTTTCTTGCTTTTGGTTTCTGCCCTCCTAAGGTTGGCCCAGTTGTTTGTGTGAGCTTCGTATAGGGCAAGATTTGTGCTGAGTTTTTGTTTGTTTATTTTTCCTCTGATGGGCAACTCCTGTCTGCTGATGATTGGGCTTCTATTTTTGTTTTGTTTGTCCTTTAGATGAGGCATGCTGCACAGGGTGCTACTGGTGGTTGGGTAATGCTGGGTCTTGTATTCAAGTGGCTTCCTTTATGTGAGTTCTCACTGTTTGATACTCCCTAGGGTTAGTTCTCTGGTAGTCTAGGGTCTTGGAGTCTCCCACTCCAAAGGCTCAGGGTTTGATCTCTGGTCAGGAATGAAGATTCCACAAGTGGTTTGTTATGGCATTAAGGGAGAGTAAAACAAATATCCAAAAACAAGAAACCAAAGATGAACCCCAGACAAATGGCAGTTACAAAATCAGGCAAATAATAATTAAAATAATGGAATATACACACATGCATATACACCCATGAGCAAAGTGAAAACAGTCCAACCAACAAAAAAAGTACCGTTGGTTGATCTGGCAAACAAAGGAAATAAAAAATTATATTTACCAGTTAAGAGGAAAAGTAACTTAAGCACAAACTGGAAAACAAAACTAAAGCAAGGTGCCAAGTGGGAATAAAGCAATGAAAACAAAGCTAGCAAATATATTGAGAAGAAAGGAAACAAAGGAAAGAAAGAAAGAATAGATATTCAAAGTTAAATAGAGGTAGATGAAGATTTATATACATTAAAGATAAACTGCAAGGGGAAAAGAACAGTAGGAAGGGCAAACAAAGGAATAAATGTAGAAAAAATATAATCGGCTTACAAAAATTAAAAATTAAAATTATAAAAAAAGAGAAAAGAGAAATAAATGGAAGAAGAAAGAAAAAAAAAGGGGGGGGAGGGAAAACTCCAAAGAACTGCAAAAGCCCAATATAGAGGCAGAGGTTTATAACAGCAATAAAACGTCACTGAAGAAAAAGAAAAAGCTTAAAAGCTTAATTGGATTTCTTAGTGCCAATAAAATCGACAACTACAACTGCGTGGGGAAAAAAGAAAAAAGAAAAGAAAAAAATCCAGAAGAATCTACAGAACAAGCCAAAATATAAGAATAATAAATGTTTTTCTTGAGTCTCTGCTGTCAGAGCCCTTTGCCTCACTGGGAATCACAGACTGCCTCACCTCCCTGGGATGCCCTTCAACACTGTGCTGATCTCTGGACCTGCTGTGGGGGCCGCTCAGATTCTAATCTGGTCCTACTCCGGTGTGTTCTTGCCTTCAATGTCCACAGCTATCAGAGCTAGTGTGTTTTCTTTTGTGGGAGCTCTCAATGGCCTTTATATATTCCATAGACACAGAGTCTGCCTAATTGATCACGTGGATTTAATCTGCAGCTTGTAAAGCTGGTGGGAAGGTTTTGGGTCATCTTCTTTAGCCACACTGCCCCTGGGTTTCAGCTGTGGTTTTATTTTCACCTCTACATGTGGGTCATTCGCTGGGGCTTAGTTCCTGAGGCTGGCTTGGAGGGCTTGGGTTTGCCCCTGTGAGGGCCAGGTGTGGAGGTGGTGCAGCTGCTTGGGTCACAGGGGTTCTGGCAGCACCAGGTATTCAGGGGGGTTGGCATCTAGGGCAGAAGGAAATACAGTGCTCTAGATGGGTATGGCAAACAGTATTGGCCAATGTGCTCCAGTATTCTTGCCTGGAGTACCCCCTCTCTGACAGAGAAGCCTGGCAGGCCACAGTCTACAGGGTCTCAAAGAGGCAGACAGGACCAAAGCGACCCTGCATGCATAAACACTAGACTTAAAAAAATTTTTTTTGTCTGTGGCAGCTCTATTCCAATGAGAGCTGAACGTGAGGGTGGTGCAGCTGCTTGGCTTGCAGGGACCCTGGTGGCACCAAGTGTGCAGGGACATGGACTGCCTCCGTGGCAGGAGTTATGGCCCATCAGAGCCTCTTGTAGCTAGTGATCAGAAGGCCTCTTTGGCCAGTCTTTATCTGTAGCTCTGTAGATCAGGCACTTAGAGGGATCTTTTGCTTGGGGTCCTACTCTGTAGTTCAGGGCATCAGGCATTTGATGGGCCAGCCTCTTTATGGTTTAGCTGCCAATGCTGGCGTGTGGGGAGAGAGAGGCTCAGGTGATGGCTCCACCCCCTAGGCATGACTCAGCAGTATCGCCTTGCTTCCATGGCTGCCTGGCTTTCTGCCACAGGAACTTCCCACCGCAATCTCCTCCATCACCTCCCCTCGATCTGTCTCTCCACAGTCAGCAGCAGTCCTTGCCCCAGGATTGCTCCACAATCCCTAAATTCCAGCTCCCAGCCACTGCCCCTTCCAGGAGACCCATGTTCCTGCCTGGCATATGTATGGCTGCGGCAAGGACTGTCTGATTCTCATTCCATTTAGGCTGCCACAGATCAGCTGTTTCACTCTCAGCCTTGAATGTTTCTCCTCTGACTCAGACAGTTGCCCTTCCGTGGGGATCAGACCCCTGCTTCAGTTCCCCTACCCTCTGAGGGCAGGTCCAGTCCTACTAATACTCCTGTTTCCCCCCAGTTCCTTTGTCCTACCGAGTTTTGCGTGGTTCTATATATTCTTTCCCACTGGTCAGGTCCTCCTGTTCCCTGTCAGCTGGCGTTTTGTATGCATTTCTGTGTCTGAAGTGTATTCCTGATGTATCCGTGGAGAGAGATGTGCTCCATGTCCACCTACTCCTCTGCCATCTTGTTCTCCCTGCTCCTTATTTTTGATGACTCATCTTCCCTGGTCGCTCAGACAGTAAAGAATCCACTGCAGTGCTGGAGACCTGGGTTTGACCCCTGGGTTGGAAAGATCCCCTGGAGGAGGGCATGGCAACCCACTCCACTATTTTTGCCTGGAGAATCCCCATGGACAGAGGAGCCTGGTGGGCTACAGTCCATGAGGTTGCAAAGAGATGGACACGACTGAGCGACTAAGCACATCTGTGTTGTGGATGTGGTTGTACAGCCCAGGTTCTGGAGCTAGATGGCCTGGGTGCCAGTCCTGGCTCAACTACTTACTACCCATGTGATCTTGGGCAGGTTACTTAACCTCTCTGTGCCTTGTGTCATCATTTATAAATTGAGTATGCAGCAGGCAGTGTTCCTGAAGGCCTGCTAGGAAGAAACATGTATAAATCCTTGAGAATGCTGCTTGCATGGACTGAAGCATATGATGGCAGCTATCATTATGGGCTGCTGTTCATTAGGTGCTTACCCCAAGCCAGGTCTCCTTTACCCTCATTATCTCCTGGACCACCCGACAACCCTGTGAAGCAGGGGCTATCTTCACTGCACCTGGGACTTAAGACTGGTCTCTGGCACAAGGCCCCAGGTTACTAGGATAGTAAATGTCAGAGATGAGATTTAAGGCCGAACAGGCAGAGCCTATTCTATCTCTTGAAGCTTCCTGTTTGTATCTCCTTCCCAGGGCTATAGTCTACACACAGTAAGTGCTCAGAAAAAGCTTGTGTCTTACCTTCCCCATACCTTTGGTTTGTGTTTGAGAGCATCATTTCTGAGCAGACTCTTTGAGTTTCTAGATGTGTCCTGGTTTGACCCTCAGTTCAGCTCAGGGCCTTATGCTTAGACTCTGCAGTTCCTGCCTGGCACATCTCTAAGGGAATCTGCCTCCCAATTATCTTTTTCTTTTCTCCCTCATGTTTATATCAGCAGAAATGAAGGAGAGAAAAACCAGCCTTTAACTAGGATTTTATTACCCATTGACCTCAGCCATCTCCATCTATCTCTCCCGAGCTCTGCCCATTAGTTGTCAGGGCAACGTGGTGTAACTCCTGGCCTGCTACAGTTGGCTGAGTTTAATTCTCCCTGCTGCCCCCGCTGGCTGGGCATGGCCACCCCAAGTACTGGCTTCGGAAGCATTGTCAGGCACAGCCCTGGAAAAGTAAATCAGGAGAATGAGATGTGTTTGAGTGAAGAGCCGGATAGCTGACTAGCTTTTTATTCTCAGAGAGTAATTGCAGCTTTAAGTATGGTTCATGGGTCATTGCTGGAAATCATGAGGTTGAACTTGGTGCAGAATTGTACATGTGAGAACGGCTGACTTTGAAGATGCTCAGTTGGGCCCAAGCTTTGTTCTATTGTATCTTAAACCCTGCAGCTCTTCTGAACCTGATGTTCTCACCCCAGACCCTCCCCTTTGCCTTCCTCTCCCTGTCTCTGCTTTTTTGGAAGAAGGAGCATAATTTTCCATATTCCCTCTCCTTCCTTGGCACAATTTTTGTTTCCATGCCCAGATGAATTCTCGTCACTCCCTTCTAAATTGCTCATCTTGCCTCTTCCTATTGCCCCTCTCAATCTCTGAAGCACCTTGCTTCCTTCTTTTCCAAAGTTTGAGAATGTTTCCTAATATTTCCTTCTTCACTAGCAGTCCCTCTGCCTTCAGGTGTGCACAGGCTTCATCCACCTTTCCATTGGCTCTTTTGCCACTGGAGCTACTTCCTCATTCCACAAGTATTCCTTACACCTTCTGGAAGTCAAGTTCTAAGAAGACAAGGATGAAGCAGACACACTTCCCATCATTGAGGGGTTCCCATTTGGGCACTGGGACAAAAATGTGATCAATGGGTGTGATGCATAAGGTGTGCTTACTGGAATAGCATCAGACACTGACCCAGAAGAGCAGAGGTGAGGTGGGTGGAAGGACAGATCAATTGAGAAAACTCAAGAAGGGCAAGTGGGCTTTGTCATTTAGGACATGGGGACTTTTGCACTGGGTGTGTACTGTCAAGGTCAGGCAACTTGTTATAGCTGCCACCCTATATCCAGTTTTGCCATCAGGATCTGGAGATGTGACCCAGTTTACTCTGATTCTGTCCATATTTTCTCAAATCTGTGTTTAGTAACTTCATGTTGGTTGCTTGATATACTCACAGTGTGTAGTGTAAATACACATATTTACAGTGTGAGTGTAAATACTCACAGTGTGAGTATTTACATCATAAAAATCAGCAAATACTACAAAAACTGAGTTTGTTTCCTTTCTTTCTTTCTTTTTTGAGTCAGTTTACTAGCACACCTCTAGGGCATCATGGGCTTCCTTGGTGGCTCAGATGGTAAAGAATCCACCTGCAGTGCAGGAGACCTGGGTTTGATCCCTGGAGAAGGGAACTGAAACCCACTCCAGTATTCTGGTCTGGAGAATTCCATGGACAGAGGAGCCTGGTGGGCTACAGTCCAAGGGGTCACAAAGAATCAGACCTGATTGAGTGACTTTCATTTTCAGGGCATCAAAGGCAAAGTAGCATTTTTCTTTGAACTTGAAAGATAGCCAGCAGATTTCTAAGTAATGAAAGTGGGCACTGTTTATAATAGCCAGGACATGGAAGCAACCCAGATGCCCATCAGCAGACGAATGGATGAGGAAGCTGTGGTACATATACACCATGGAATATTACTCAGCCATTAAAAAGAATTCATTTGAATCAGTTCTAATGAGATGGATGAAACTGGAGCCCATTATACAGAGCGAAGTAAGCCAGAAAGATAAAGACCATTACAGTATACTAACACATATATATGGACTTTAGAAAGATGGTAACGATAACCCTATATGCAAAACAGAAAAAGAGACTCAGATGTATAGAACAAACTTGTGGACTCTGGGAGAAGGTGAGGGTGGGATGTTTCAAGAGAACAGCATTGAAACATGTGTATTATCTAGGGTGAAACAGATCACCAGCCCAGGTTGGGTGCATGAGACAAGTGCTTGGGCCTGGTGCACTGGGAAGACCCAGAGGGATTGGGTGGAGAGGGAGGTGGTAGGGGGGACCGGGATGGGGAATACATGTAAATCCATGGCTAATTCATTTCAATGTATGACAAAAACTACTGTAATGATGTAAAGTAATTAGCCTCCAACTAATAAAAATAAATGGAAAAAAAAAAAAAGAAAGTGGGGAGAGGAACGGGTGAAGGACATTTGGTTGTTTGGGCTTTTTCAGTTGCAAGTGATATCAACTTAATTCAAACTAATTCAAGGGAAAAAGGATGGTATTAGCTCATGTCATAAGGAAGAGGAGGTGGTTGTTGCATGCATGGATGGAACAAGGGGTTCAACTAAGTTATTGAGAATTTCTATCTTTCTTTTAAGAGTGCCTCTGTTTCCATCTCCATTCTCTCTCTCTCTCCCTCTTTTCATCTCCATCTCCTTCTCTGTCTTAGCTCTACTTTAAGTCTCACAAGATAAGATGCCCTCTTCCAAATTTTCAATCCATCTGCCAATTGACTCTATATATAGTCATGTGCCCACCCCTGGACACCTACTCTGCCCAGGAGGATGGATGTGTGCTAATAAAAAACAGATTCTGTTCTCTGAAGGGGAAAAGATTACTAAGTAGGGAAAGAACATTAATTTCTTCTAAGATTACAGGCAGTGGGAAGAGAGGGAGAAGTGAAAGGATCTGATTTGTTTAAAGACCGCTGAGATGCTCGGCATGTTTGACATGCAGGATTCTTCCAAGCTTTGCCAAACTTACAGAAAGGATGACCCACACCTGTGGCTTCAGTCTTCTTTCCTCTTGTACCAGCCCTCTGTATTTTAGAGTTCATACCACTTTATTGAGGCTGATCTCCTGAAAGGACACAGAAAACTCTGGTCCCAAAGCCAATGGTTTTCTCTACTTTCATTTTCTTGAACTGTGCTATCTGATATTGACCCACACATTGACCAACTTTTTTTCCTTTAAAACTTACCTTTACCTTTGGCCTTCACAAAAACACCATCTGCCTGTCTCCTACCTCCTTGAAGCTTCTTCTTTGACCACAGCTGTGGTTGGATGCCTTTATCATAACTTGGCCCATTTTTCTTGTTTCCCTATTGTTTTCCTCTGGGCCATCCCTTGTTCCCAGAGCTTAAACCACACTAATAACTTTCATATTTAAAATTCTGGACCTTATTTCTGGGTCTCTAGTTGTATCCCTATATCAGTCTGTGATACTTCCTTTCAAAGAGTTCATGATTACTTAGACTCAACCTGACTCAAATGGAATTTATCTATTCCCAATCTCCTTATAATTTCCCTGCCTCTCTGGATAATGCCCTACTTACAGGTTTCCAGTCATGACGATCTGGTGACTATTTCCTTTTTAGCATTCCTGCTCCAGCCTTTGACCTCAGACCACATTATTTTTCTTGGTGGGCATACTGAATAATTATACAAAGATTTTAAATTTAATTCCAGTGTGTTTAGACAACATGCTTTGTATAAGTCTAATCTTTTAAAATGTTTTGAGGCCTATATATGGCCTATAAAGTGATCTGTCTTAGTAAATTTTTTGCATGTGTGCATTCAAAAAGTGTGTCCTCTCTTGCTTGAAGAGTTCTATAAAAGTCAGTTAGGTCAAGTTCATTGATAATATTGTTCAAATTTGTATATCCTTGCTGATATTTTGTCTACTTCTTTACCAATTATTGAGACAGAGCTGTTAAAATCTTGGGCTCTAATTGTAGGTTTATCTATTTCTCTTTGCTTTTCTATCTTTTTTTTTTTTTTTTTGCTTTATATAATTTGAAGCTATGTTATCAGGTGCATAAATGTTTAGGCTTGTTAATTCTTGATGAAGTAAATCCTTGTTATTATGAAATGACTGTATTCACCTCCGGTTATATTATTTGCTCTAAAATATGCTTTATGGATATTGTTACTCCAACTCTCTATTAGTTTTAGTATGATATATCTTTTTCTTAAAATTTTTTTTAAACCTATTTGTGTATTTAAATTTAAAATGGGGTTTTTTTTGTAGGTAGTTATGGGTCAGTCTTGATATTTTTATCTGATCTGACAATCTTTGCCTTTTGTTTGAGATTTTCAGCCCATCCACATTTAATATGATTAGTGAAATAGTTTTTCTTTTTTGTCTGGGTTTCATTTTGGATAGTTTCTATTTCTACATCTTCAAGTTAACTATTAATAATATCTTCTTCTGCCACATCTAATCTGCCATTGATCCCATCCAGTATTATTTTTTTAAAAAAATATTTAATTAATTATTTTTTCATTTATTTTTATTAGTTGGAGGCTAATTACTTTACAATAGTGTAGTGGTTTTTGCCATACATTGACATGAATCAGTCATGGATTTACATGTGTTTCCCATCCCAATCCCCCCTCCCACCTCCCTCCCCATCCCATCCCTCTGGGTCTTCCTAGTGCACCAGCCCTGAGAACTTGTCTCATGCATGCAACCTGGGCTGGCGATCTGTTTCACACTTGATAATATACATGTTTCAATGCTATTCTCTCAGATTTTAAAATCTGAGACATTGATGTTTTTAATCTCTAAAAGTTTTACTTGAGTCTTTTAAACTATCTTCCATACTTAATCTTTTCTTTAGCTATTGTGAATATACAGAATACTGTTTTAACAACTCTTTTAATGATCCTCTAAGGTAATTAAGTTCTGTTTTAGTTCTTGGCCATTTCAATGAACTGTTTTCTCTCATTATTATAAGTCATATTTTCTTGCTTCTTTGCATGCATGGTTATTTTTTATTGGATTTTAGACAATGTAAATTTTACCTTGTTAAGGTGTTGGTATTTTTATGCTTCTGTAAATATTCTTATCTTTGTCTGAGATGCAGTTAAATTACTTGGAAACAGTATTGATCATTCTTGCTTTTAAGATTTGTCAGAAAAAAAAATCAGAGCATCATTTCCTAGGGCTAATTTTCCTCCCCTACTGAGGTAAGATATTTCTGAGCACCCTACCAAATATTTCATGAATGATGAGTTTTTCAATCTGACTGGTGGCAACAGGCACCATTTCTGACTCTGTGTGACCACAAAATACTGTCCACTCTAATCTTTGAAAGTCTCTTTTCCTGGCCTCAGATAGTTTCTTCTTTGCTGATTAGCTCTGGTGAACACTCACAGGGAACTTCTGCATATTTCCAGTGTTCTCTTTTTTTTTGCTGTTCTTTCCACTCTGATACTATATTCTCTCACTGCCCTTGTCTCCTGGACTTTCAACTTTGTCTTCTCAGTTTATGTAGTCCGGCAGACTTTGCCTGTGTTCTCTTGCAGTGTCTATCATTAGCTTTTCTTGCTCAGTCTACCCTATAGGCCTTTAGGTGACCTATAGGTAATTTGAAGTATCATCTCCATAAGATGATCTCTCTCTACATGGTGAAGGTCTTAACGTCCCTCGTCAAGTCTTGGCTACTGCATTTCAAAAATAACTCTGGTTAGAGCCACTCTTTGATTTTATATATTAAAAGAAGAGTGAAAAACTATAAATTAAACAACAGTTATATGAGGCACACTTGGCATGAAATACCATGTAGGAATTAGAAACCATCAATTTCTGCACTTCTGTCATATTATCTCCTCAGCATACTGGCTCTCTATTTACACTTTAACCCTGTTTGCCAACCTGAGTTAAATTCTTCTTTCCCTACCAGCCCCTAGCCTTAACCCACATTCAAAACCAAGAGTCTTCAAGAACTCTCCTCATGCATTTTTCTCTTTTCTTTCGCTCTTTATTAGCCAGAAATGAAGCATATTGGTTCAATGTCCTTTAAATAAACTACCTACTCTGCCTAGCTGACCTCTCAGGGAAATGTTTCCATCCCATCCAGAGGGAGATGGATCAAACCCTTTTCCTTCAGACTTTTCTTAGGTTCAGCAACCCACATACACACACACACACACACACACACACACACACCAAAAAAGGGTCAAATTTGGCAGCTTTTCAGTCCTGCTCTTCTGTTGCTAAAGCCCCCACTTAGTGAAAGTAGAACTGAGTGCAGTTGAATCTGCCTGAGTTTGGGGTTATCTCCCAGTGATGGGTTGACCCAGATACCCAGATGATGACAATCTAATTTCTTCTTCCTCTTTTGGGAAAATCACGGCCAAAGGAGAAAGCAGCAGTTTTCAACAGCTTCACTTTCTATACTAGGTGGGTTTCAGAAGGATATCTCCATAGAAGGGATGCCAATTCTTCCAGATCATGTATTTAAAAACATATAGAAGAGATAACACATCTTTAAAGAAAATTCATAGTGGGTTCCAGACAGTGGCTCCTTCCAGCTAGCTGCACATTATAAAATAGACCTCTGGTTTAGCTTGAAACTTATCATTTATTTTCTTGCCCAAGGATCGTCTGCTCAGCTCCCATGTAAGGCTGAATTTCTCTTTGGTGTTTAAAATCATTCTTTTAGTGTTCTTTTCATTCATTGGAAAATGGATTCTTTTCCCTCCAGAGTTTGAAGGTAAATGCCTGGGTGGGACAGTGATGCGAGGCTGTCAGTTGAGAGGCAATAAGAATTCCAGAGAGGAGCATGAGCTGGATTCAATCAGATATTGATGTTTCAGCCCAGTAAATTGTGGCTGCTTCATAGCAAGGGTAACAAGTACGCTGTGCTTTTCAGAAAGAGATGTGATCAGCTTTTAAACAATCAAGAGGAGCACTGCTGGGCAGAGTGATTTGATTTAAATCCACATGAAAGCCGGTTGTGAGTTTAAAATAAACAAAGCAACATTAAAAGCCACCACCACACCCAGAACCCCACGTCAACAGTAAAACAGATAGGGGGATTTAAGCCAGCCAAGGTGATGTTTAAAGAAATTGAATTCCATTGAGGATAACAGGCTAGATTTAGCTGAAATATCTCAGTGGCTATGACTTTTCTAGACATGCAGGACAAACTCAATACCCAAAAGACCCTCTGATGGGCATCCAGGAGTCACTGTGGGCAGGAGTGTGGGTGCCTCCTTCTCTTAGGGACCAAACTGGCACAAGGTTTTCTGGCTGGGACTCCTTCCCTCCTGACCCTGTGCCTTGCCTCCTATATCCTAGCTGCTCCTCATTAGTCCCCTCCTCTGTGGGGTTCTCGTGTTGTATGTCTCAGCTAAAACCTCATCCTTTCTGGGCAGAGGAACTGGATCCACACCCTGAGATCTCTATGTGTGATTTTTGCTGCTAGTGATGCTGCTGGGAGAATGTGACTGTGTGTTCCCAGCCCCAGGGGTTAGTACTGCATGTTTTGTGTTCTATCCATGGATGATGGAGAGCTCTCTCTCCCTCTCTCTTTCTCTCTCTGTGCCTGCTCAGTCATGGCCAACTCTTTGCAACCCCATGTACTGTAAGCTTCCATGGGATTATCCAGGCCAGAATACTAGAGTGAGTTGCAATTTCCTACTCCAGAGGATCTTCTTGACACAAGGGTTGAACCCAATCTCTTGTGTCTCCTGCATTGGCAGGTGGATTCTTTACCACTGTGCTACCTGGGTAGTCTGATGGAGAGCTCTGAGCCTCCCATTATTTGAGGGTCTAAGACTGCCCTGGAATCACCCCAGTCAAATGCACCTCTGACCACTGCTGGACTGGGCAGGTGTAGAGGCAGATGGCACATACTCATCATCTCCTAAGACCAAGGCTGATGCGGGGAGTGTGTGACAGTGCTTATCTTTTTTCAAGTCCAGGAAGGGGCTATTTGTGTGTGGATAAGGTTTTGAGATTATGTTTTTTTTTCTTCTTGAAATCCCTTGCCCTTTATCTCTTCTCTCTATTCAAACTAGCTCTATGCTTATTGCCTCAAGGAAGGTTTAGAATAGAGTAAAATGCAGATGGCAACAAAACAGCTCTACTAGGAAGTTGTTCTAGAAACTAATTTTAAAAGGAGAGAATAGATGAAAAAGTCGCTTGAACAAACACAAAGGGAAGAGCTTCTCATCTCTAATCTTAGTCTGGAATTTATTTCCTCAGGTTGGAGTATAGTGGGGAAAGAGGCTGATGGAGCCAAGGGCTAGATTCAACTTATTGGCCATGCCTTGGCGAGATGTCTTAATAAAAGCAGCCCCATGGTACAGATGAGATCACTGGTCACATTTAAGGAAGAGGCTCATGCACCACGTGTTGAATAGAAATAGGGATCTGCACATCATGAAGGGCCACATGGACAGGGCCAGTAACCATCTTGCTGCTGACCAATGTGTACAGAAGATCAAGGGCCAATGTGAATCTACCTCTTCAGTATCTTGGCAAGGGAAAAGAAAAGAAAGATAAATATGCCACAATCTATGTTTGGAATGGGGCTTCCCTGGTAGCTCAGCTGGTAAAGAATCCACTTGCAATGTGGGAGACCATGGTTCAAGTCCTGGGATGGGGAGATCCCATGGAGAAGGGATAGAATACCCACTCCAGTACTGTTGGGTTTCCCTCATGGCTCAGATGGTAAAGAGTCCACCTGCAACATAGGAGGCCTGGGTTCAATCCCTGGGTTAGGAAGATTCCCCCAGAGGAGGGCATGGCAGTCCATTCTAGTATTCTTGGCTGGAGAATCCCCACAGAAACAGGTCTACAGTCCATGGGGTCACAAAGAGTTGGTCACGACTGAGTGCCTAGGCAGAGCAAATGTTTGAAATAGTTGCAGGGCCTGAGGTGTAATTAGAGTTTGACAGACCAAGTCCTGCCTCATTACTCTCCCTACCACATAGGAAGACCACACTTTTAAGCCTCTTGCATTTAAGGCTGGACAAATGACTAGTTCTGACCAATAAGCTGCAAGTGGAGTGACATGCAACATTTCTGGGCAAAGGCAGCAGAAAACCCCTATATTACCTTCCAGTTTTTTACTTCTTCCATTGCATGTTGAGATGACAACATCACGTGACGTAGCCTTCCATAGTCTGGGTCCCTGAGTCATCATGGAAGGCACACTCTCCCACTGACCTGTGCTGGGCATGTAGCATAAAGAAGAAATAAGCCAGTGGCGGGTTAAGTCACTGAGATTTCAGGCTTAATTTGTTCCTTGCAGCAAAACCCAACCTGGAACAGTTAGAGATTATGTTGTACCACAGAAAATAGAGTACAATTTTCAATAACCCCAAATTTGTGGACTAGATTTATACTTGCCAGAAGGATATTTGCTGTCTGTGCATCTTCTTTGGTCATACTGTAGGTTTTAAACTCTAGGTATGGGACTGTAATGAAGTCATCAGTCATGAGCCCCTTCAACCTGGCATGGAGCAAGATAAGGTGCACGAACGCATCAAGTTAGTACAGGTCTTGCCTATGGAAGATAGACAACTAAAATGCCAATAGTTCTTCCTCCTCCGAGACCTTCACCTTCCTCTGATATGATAACTAGAGAAGCAGGTGGAAAGCCAGACAGGCTCAAGAAAAAGCATCTATAATTGCTGAGCTTTGTGCTGGACCTGAGACTAAGAGAGGAGCCAGGAGCTGCCCTTGACCTTCAGTCTAAGGGCCCTGAAGGGGAAATTGATGCTGTCACAACAGCAGTACAACACACAAACAAACAGGACCAAGAGTGTTGGGATGAACAGAGCGGGAATTGGAGAAAGTGTGTCTTGGAAATGAAATTGTGAAGAAAGTAATCAGAGCTAATGTTGTTGATCATTCACAATGAGTGCAATGCTTTGTACACAGTATCATATTTAATCTTGCAATAACTCTGTGAGGCAAGTGCTAGTGACCCTGTGATATTTCTTGTCCAGCGTCCAGGTGTCTAGATACGATGGGAATGAAGCCGCCTGAGAGTTGTTCTGATCATTCAGCCCAGGGGGACATGAGAAATTCATCTCATAGCTGCTGTACTGGAGGTTCCACTCACACCCTTAGTTAGCTCCCATGGCCTCAGAAAGGTCTCAGCTCAGCTTCTGAGGCCAGTTTCTACTTGTCAACTCATGACCAGTGATGAGCCCTGAGATGGGGAATAGAAAAAGGTGTTCAGTCTCCAAAATAGGAAGGTCTGAGAAAGGACCAGACATGAGTGGGGCATTTGCAGTGTATCAGGAATTTTAGAAACAGTATATCTCATTTCAGTTTATGGGTGAGAAGCTGAGGCTCAGAGTGTGGCAGTGACTTGCTCAGGTTCAAACAGGGAATAAGAGGCAGTATCAGGATTAGAAACCAGGTTCTCTGACTCCCCCTCGGCCCCCAATCCATGTTCTCTAGTCATGGAGGCCTTGTGGGGTTCCTTGTGGTGTGAGAATCACTAACCATTGATGCATCTGACCTCAGGAACATCCTTACCAGGGACAAGCAGGTAAGAGTGTATGGATAAGAGACGGTAGCTAGATGGCTATTTCAGCTACCCATCCACTCACCGGGCATTTATTTAGGTTCCCAGTAGGTGCCATTCCCTGACCCAAAGTCTGAAGCTACTGCCAGGAATTGACTAGATCAGCTCCTGCTGGAGAGGTGACCACAGGCACATTGTAGGAGAGACCCAGGAACTTGATGGGTAGTTTCAGATGAAATGACAGTCTCCTGTCAGGGATCTTGCAGGAGCCTAGTCAGGTGGAGGTGAAACAGATGAGGCTGGTCTGCAATGAGGTGGCCATTTTGAACACACTCTCACTTCCAGGGCTGAAGATGCCGTGAAACTGTGACTCATTTCACGCGGCACCCAGGGCTCAAGGTCACTTTCCTTTCATACCCCAGGGAAGGCTGATGCCTGCTACTCCAGGTCCTCTGTTTCCTCTGCTGGCCCTGGCTTGACCTGGGGCAGCACTGCCAGAGGCTACCTTCTGACCTGGGTGCAGACATCCCTATGGGGTCAGTGTGCTTCGAGGGACTAATATTTCTGACTGTAACTGGTTCTGTTGCCCAGCAGGCTCCATGGGACCCTCGTTAGGGTCTGCAGTAGATTTTCTGGAGTCCCTGAGCTCACCATAGAGGTTAGCTATTCTGAAATTGAGAATTCTGGGACCGTAAAACCCTCTCCCTGGTTTGCCTTCAACTTTACGGAGGATGCTGGAGGAGACATGCAGACCCAGCCTATGTGAGGGGACGTCTTGGCCTTAGAAGATGCCCCATCCAGAACACAGGCTGCTTGTCTCCGTTTCTTATAGATCTGATGCAGATCCTGGCACGGATTTTTGAGGAACCATGAGATTCAAAATTAACTCACAAAGCTGCTGTCTGAAAATATAAAGCTGGTACGAATCTGGATGTTTAGAATGGCACTGGGGTCCTGGCTGTACAGTCTCAAGTTTCTGTTTGAATTAGACCTCGAAGAGATCTGTGAGACCCTGAACTCTGAGAAAGCCTGATGGGGTTGATCACCTGAGCTGTGTCATCAGCCCAGGTGTCTGGGTCCTTTCTGACTTGATGGGATGGGGCCTGGGTCTGCTGAGACAACCGGGTGGGGGCCAAACCCAAGGCAAAGGACTCGGCTCTGTGACCTTGGTTGGACCATGGCGGCCTGTTTCTCTTCTCCAAAATGTGGACTGAGACATCTGTTAAGCTGCCACTGTTACCACTAAAATAATGTGATGTGATCTTGGACACCTTCTCATACGCAAAAATGTTCACAGCATTTTAGGAACTTCCCAGGTGGCGCTGGTGGTAAAGAACCTGACGGCCAATGCAGGAGACACAGGAGAGACAAATTTGATCCCTGGGTTGGAAAGATCCTCTGGAGGAGGAAATAGCAACCTACTCCTGTATTCTTGCCTGGAAAATCCCATGGACAGAGGGGCCTGGTGGACTACAGTCCATAGGGATGCAAAGAGACACGACTGAAGCGACTTAGCACGCATGCATGTGTAGAGTAACTCAGTGGGATGGACAGGCTCAAAGCTCCTTTTCACTTTGACATCCTAGAATTCTGAGCAGAACTGAAGCTTCAGACATTCTCTGTTAAAGTTTCCGCCCACAGGCTGCCACTGGCAAAGACCCAGACAGAGATCCGGCTGGAAGTCATAAATCTGGGTGGCCGAACCTGCTGGGGAAATAAACACAGTACCAGCTCCTATTTGCATACAGTCATGTCTGTTTGCATCTAGCCATCACATTCATTTTCTTGCAGTGGGAAAAAAGGTAGTTTAAGAAGCTCAGTGAGTCTCTAGACCTCATCTCCCCCAAGCTGCCCTTTTGTGGGGGTCGGTGTCCACTTCAGTGTGTGCTTCTGTGGCCCCTGCTCTCATGGTATCGATCAGGTCTGAGGCAAAAGTGAGGAGGTCATGACTGGTGGCGCGGTGGTAGTGGGGGCGGGGTGGGGTGGGAAGGACCCGGATGCAGGCTGCTCAGACCGGAAGCCCGTCGGAACAGCGCCAGTGAAACTCAGTGGAGGGGTAGCCCCAAGGGAGACGTGCTGTCTGCCAAGCTGGATGAAGTTCCTCCCCTGGTACTAAATATTTCCTTCCCTTGGTTATTTGTCTTGGAGAGATCTCAGCGGGTCATTATTGTGTTACCACTTAGCCATCAATTAGCAAAAGTCTACCCCTTTGGGTCGTTTCTCATAAATCAATCCCCCCCACTTCCCTCATTATTTGGTTGTTTTCTTTTAACAGCCTCTCCTGCGCTGTAATTTATGGATCTCCATCATCCAAGGGCAAGCATCACGCTTGCTGTGAATCCTGGGAAAGACTTTTGTGGAATTTTAAAGGACCAGTGAAAGAAAATTGTACAAGTGAGGGATACTTTGTGAGATGAAACCTTTCTGAATTATGGTTATATTCTTTTCCTTTGCTGCCGCAACCTATCAACGCAAGGGGCAAAGAGCTCTGGGGTGGAAGTGGGCGAGTTCCTGCACTGGGCATGCTTTGCATTTTCCGACTTGAATCTCATTGTGTTGTTTCCTCTTCATATTTATTACCACTTAAGGTTCATTTACATTCCCTCTCTGTCCACAGTGATCAGAGCAACACCTCCCAAATTAGCATCATTTGCAAGTTTCATTAACATGCTGTTTACTCTACTTCTTTTAGGTCATTAATAAAGATGACCCCCATGTACCTCACCTCCCCCCTCAATGCCATACATTTCCATTTGTCATCATCCTTTGTTTGCAGACTTCAAGCCAGTTTTAAATGTATGTGGTAGCACTCCTTACTAAGCCAATTTGAGTTAATTTTGAGTGTAACACTTTATACCACTATATCAAATGCTTTTCTTAGGGTTGCATGCATTCCATCAATAGCGGTCCCGCCGTTTTTCTGTTTGGTATTCAGGTTGAAAGCTCTCAATTCTGCCTGGCATTTTAGTTTTTTTTAAGTCGCTGTATCCTCTGTACTGACTAGGGACTTTCTCCTAATTTTTCGCTTATTTTGAAATGATTGATGTTATGAAAGAAAGGATTTGGAGAGCTATTTATGGCAATCGATAGCTTTCATCTTTCTTCCCCACATCTGCTATTGTGGTTGAGTAAGTAATTTTGGTGAAATCCCTTCACATTCCAGGATGCATGATATCTGAACCTTCTGTTTGAAGGCTATGGATTTCCCCAATATTCCTTCCCCTTGCTTGAAACCATCTGAATGATTTTAAACCTGTGTACACATTTTCAAGATATTTTACGTGCCTGGTATATCATAGGTTTTCAAGTTTTTTTTTTTTTTTTTTTTTTTGGGTTGGTGAAATGAATACAGTACATAAATCTATCAGTCATTCATACTTTCCCCTAATCTGCACCATTTCCTCATTCTGTGAAGTAGTGAACAGGTTAAAAACAAACAAGGAAGATAGGTATACTATTGTCATTCATTCATCTCTTCTAAATATATTTATTGAGATCAGACTCTGTTCTAGGCTCTGAGACTATTACAATGAACAGAAAGAATCTTTTTCCTTCTACACAATTGAGCAAATGTGCAGCTGATACAGATGTATTATCAGATTTAGATGAGTGCTATGAAGAAAAATAAAGACTGAGATTTTGTAACATTCAGAAGCTGCTTTTTTGTGTGATTGATCTGTTTTTCAGCTCTGAATGTTGTTATCTGGGAAGATGTACAATTTCTACAAGCTTCATGGGTAGAAATGATGACTACCAAAGAACTTAAATTTTCTTTTTTTTTTTTTTTTTTTAATTTCCATTATAACAAGTGGCTAGCCATGCCCTGTTTAAGGCCTATGGTGTGTGCATCTAAAGACGTGTCCGTGCTGGGCCAGAATTTTGACTTTGATAGCTCCAGGGACCCTCCCCACTCAGGTGTCTGTGACAGGATCCAAGGAAGGTTATTCTGAATTTTATGAATCTGGGCTAAGAATTGGTGGAGAACACTCAATTCACCCCGTGAGCTGCACCAGGAACAGATTACCAAGCGATCAACTAGATATGAAGATACATGCAAGAGGCCACAGTATTCAGACCCAGCAAAGGATATGCAGGCATGAGTTTGCAGGAGATCTGCAGTGGCTGAGGACAGAAGTGCTGGGAGGACCTCAACTTCTTCCCCAGTCCAGAGTTATTCTCTGGGCCACCACTAACAGGGATCATTGTCCTTAAGCGAGGCTACTTATGCAGTAAATTTCACGATGGCTGTTTATTGTTTTTAGGTTCATCTTTTCCTCCCCTATGTATTTCATTTTATCTTCATAATATTCTTTTGTGGAAAAGTGATTGTTCCAACTTTTTGTTCCAAAAAGTCTCTTTTTGGAGACTCTAAGATGGTGCTTCTTCACCCACAGACTCAGTTACGAATGCTGAGCCCAGTTCTCACAACCTCTTGGTCTTCTGCCTTCCCAGCTATCAAGTCTTATGGCCTGCCCCTTCCTACTGCTCTGACCTTGAAGTCTAAGAAGACCAAATTACCTGTGCCCCTTTATTGCATTAAATTATGTCCTACCTCCCTGTCTTCCCAATGTTCCTTCCGGGTGGAATGTCCTCATCCCTCCTCTTTACCTTCCAACTTCTGTTTAGCCCGTAGACTTGTCTTAGGTGCCACTTCTTCCAAGGCTTAGGCTGGGTGTATCTTACATCAGCATCCTGGACATCTCCTTAGCCTCACTCATACACTTTGCTGGTGGGATTCCAGCATCACAGGAACAATGTCTTATTAGTGTTGAATCTGTATCACCTAGCACAGTCCTGGGCACAGAGTAGGTATTCAGGAAATATTTGTTAAACTGAATTGCAGATGGAGGGAAATAAGGCATTATCAGTCCCATTTTGCTGTTGAGGAGACTGAGGAAGGTAAGGCGAAGACCTGCTGGGCAGGTGGGCGGCATGACCGAGATTATCCAGGAAGGGCTGGGGTGAGGCTGACATCAGAGGGCAAGGTGGTGGGCACCTCACCCCGCTGATCTGGACCGATTTCCTAGGTGATTTCAAAGCACTGTGAAATTTCAGTGCTCGGCCAAGTCTGTCACCCACAAGCATAATTTTTGTTCAAAATACTTCTGATTTGCAACTAATGATTTTTGGTGGTTATCACAGTCATCAGATGGCCTATTTTTGTTGGTGCAGTTTATTCTTTCCATGAAAGTTCTTATTCATTTTCAAGTTAAATAAAATCTGACTTTTATCCCCAAAGGAACTTATATTTCAAACCCCTGATTTGAGCAGGATTTTGGTTTGAGTTTGGGTTTGATTCATCCCTTTGATTAAAGGCTTATCTTCTAAATAACATGTCTTAATAGTTACTCTTTCCCTTTCTAGACCTTCTAAATTTAGATAAATGAGACCAATTATCGCTTCCAGAATGTTCAGTTTATACTCTGGTCCTAGAATTTGGTCTCTAAGAGATGTTGATTTTCTTCCTGTGGGATCACTTAAATTCTGCATTTTCCCAGTTGCTGTCCTTATCTGAAGGGGAAAGACTGTGGGAGGAGCCTGTTGGCTGCTGGTTCACCAGGAGCTGCAAAAGGATGGTCATTTGGCCTCCTGAGAGCCTGGGCATGACCCACAGGGACCTCGTTACCTGTGAGCAGAGGGCTTTCCTGCAGCAAGTCAGCTGGTGCACGAACAAGTCCACTTAGAGCATCGTGTTTGTGGACCCCCAGGTAAGGGAGATGTGCTGTGGTGACATGTAACCTGCAAGGAGAGGTTTTATTTTTTTTTCTTTTTCAATTCCTTTTCTTATTTGTCACTTCCAAAGATGAGCTTCAATTTGTGATGGGGCGATATGGAATATCATTCATGCATTACTTCAGTATGTATTTAGTAAGTACTTCATGTGGGCCAGATATCAAGCCACATTTTGTATATGGAGTGGGCAGGAGATGTGTCCCTGTTCTGACCTTGTAATCAGAATGGGGAGGAGGGTTTGCTGCTAGCCATCAGGGGTGGGGACAGACTGTTATACTCAATGATTTTTGATTATACTCAATTTATACTCGATTTTTGGTATATATGTACCACAGATTCCTTATTCATTCATCTGTTGATGGACATCTAGATTGTGTCTATGTCCTAGTTATTGTAAATAGCAGTGAACCTTGGGGTATATATGTCTTTTTCAATTTTGCTTTCCTTAGGGTATATGCCTAGTAGTGGGATTTCTGGGTACTTTTTTTTTAAAGTTGCTCAGTCGTGTCTGACTCTTTGTGACCCCATGGACTATTCACTCTATGGAATTCTCCAGGCCAGAATACTGGAGTGAGTAGCCTTTCCCTTCTCCAGGGGATCTTCCCAACCCAGGGATCAAACCCAGGTTTCCTGCATTGCGGGCAGATTGTTTGCAGCTGAACCACAAGGGAAGCCCAAGAATAGTGGAGTGGGTAGCCTATTCCTTCTCCAGAGGATCTTCCTACCTAGGAATCGAACCTGGGTCTTCTGCATTGCAGGATAATTCTCTAGGTTGTTTCTAGTTATTGTACTAGTTATTGTACTAGTTATTGTAAATAGTGCTGCAGTGAACATTGGGGTACATGTGTCTTTTTCAATTTTGTTTTCCTCAGGGTATATGCCTAGTAGTGGGATTACTGGGTCATATGGTAGTTTTATTCCTAGTTTTTAAAGGAATCTCCATACAGTCTTCCATAGTGGCTATATCAATTTACATTCCCACCAACAGTGCAAGAGGGTTCCCTTTTCTACATACCCTCTTCAGCATTTATTGTTTCTAATTCTCTTTTGCTGCTAAGGGAACTTTTCCCTTCAGGGTCTCAGAGCTTGGCACTCCGAAACCTCTAAAGGGTCACATAGCCTGGGAACTGCTTCCAATATTTTAAGATGTGGAAGTGGGGAGAAGGAGCTAAGGGGTTTCTTTCCTCAAATGTCTGCCTGCCTCTTTCAGTGAACTCCAGTCCTGTCAACCCTGACTTTTTATCCAGACCTTCCTGTCAAATGTGAACTTGGAACTCTGGATCCCCAGGGCCCCCATAGACAAAATCCATTTTGGGAGGACATAGCATAAGATATGACCCGCCCTCCCCCACCCAAGTCCTGTTGAATCTGTGACTGTTGTGATGTTGCAGGGCTGAAAGTTTCCTCGGCTTGATCCACGGACATGAGGCTCATTAGCACTAGGATAAACAGCTTTACAAGAGTGGTAACCCTTTATCTGCTTAGAAGTAGAATCATCAAGGTGGCCTAGGAATCTGCACTGACCTACAACTGAGGTGGGGGTGATTACAGTGTAAGCACAGACTAGCTCTGTTTGGAGAAGAAGCCTTTAGCTGGGATCCTTGGGCTGATCCCAGCTTTAGAGGGTTTCTGAGTGCCATCCAATTGCACGTGAATTTTCTTTTTGTAAGTGTGAGCATATGTGCATTTTTTTTTTTTTTTTGAAAAGAGGGTCTGTGGTTTTTATCATATTCCTGTCAGCGTGCAGAGTCTGAAGTGCAGGCGACTTGATTTCATTCCTTGCTTCCTCTTTTTGTCAGTTAGGTTGGAGGGAGTCATTGGGGCTCTGTCTTCATCTCTAATGGACTGTTCTGAAGTCAGAATGAGAAACATAGGTAAACGATAAGGTTTGCAAACTGCAGGCTGCTATGTGAGCCCACCCCTTTCCCTTCTGCCCTCCCCCTTCCCCTTATCACCCTGCTTGCTGTTTGATTTCTTTTCTTTTTATTTATTTATTCATTTTTTCATTTATTTTTATTAGTTGGAGGCTAATTACTTCACAACATTTCAGTGGGTTTTGTCATACATTGACATGAATCAGCCATGGAGTTACATGTATTCCCCATTCCTGTTTGATTTCTAACTGTCCTTCAAGGCCCTCTTCTAGGAGCACTTCCAAAAAGCCTTACCCGGCTGCCCAGCTTGCTCGCTCTGGGTAAGGAGCCCCTGTCTGTGCTCCATCACTGACCTCTAATAAGACACGCTTTGCTCTGTGGCCATCACTGACTTACTGCCCTGGGCACTGACCTCGTACCCGGATGGCACACTCCTTGGAGGACACAGGTGGCAACCTGGTTGTTTTCTCTGCCCGGCACAGTGTAGTTTTACCGTAATTTTGTTCAGCTGATAAAATGTTAGTTATTTCTAAATCCTGCCTTGATGAGCTAACTACGAATCATTTTTATCTATTCATCTGAGGCAGACTCAGTTCCTTTCACTACGTGTAAATGAAAGTGATGAAATGGAATCCTTTAAGAGCATCTTAGTACTGTCTATTGGGTTGGCCTTCTAGCAAATTAGTCTGAATTAATGAGGGCTCATCTCCCTCTGTGGAGAGAAGCAGGGCAAGGCACAGCCTGCTGCGGTGTCTGACCAGGCTCGGTGCCTGCCACAGTGATCCCCTCCTCACTGGCAGAGCAGCTCACGCCTCTCCAGCCTGTCACCTGTGACATGTGCTGCCCACAAGATGGATAGATCTGGGGCCAGGAGCCATACAACATGAGAAAGTGTCCGAGCTGGCCTCACCCAGGCAGCACTTGACTGGAGCATCAGGCTGTCCCCAAGCTGGCTCCCCAGTGGCCCTCCTCTCTTTTTCTTTGCTACTTGCTGGCAGGTTATTCTCAGGAGCTATGAAGTTCTGTCTTCTGAGGCTCTTCCTCCTGGTCTCCAGGGCTTTCCTCTGTTTTATCTCCTGCTCCTGTCCTAGGAAGTGCCCACATTTTCCATCCCTTCTGCTTTTATTTCTATTACTGGAAGGGAAAAAGGAATTATGTGCTTCCCACTGGCTCCAGCTCAGCTGGTATTAAACATTGTGTAGACTGATGCGATCTTACCAAGGAGGAAATTATTAACAGGGCGAGGCTAATTTTCTAATTCACACCTGGAAAGTGAATCCGATGGCGCTGGCACAGATCTTTAATGAAATAACATTGTTTAAGAAGTTTCCAGAGAAATTCATCACTAATTGATTTTTGAACTGTGGGAAAAGATAACACAGAGAGATGAGATATGAGCCTCTGTCTGGCCTGCCTCCCCCACAAGCTTTTTATTCTCTTAGTTTTTCTTTCCCATGGAAAATCAATCCCAGCAGCTTCCTGAATTGGCACTGCAGATGGTAGGGCCCGCAGAAAGGCCCACATTTGGATGTAATATTTTCTTTCTGCTTCAGTTTTCTTCTGTTTGGACTCTGCTGTGAGGTCTTGGTGAAAACCATAGGCTTCCACAGTGGAGCTGGCAAATTCTTTGTGACTCAAGTCAAAGGTAGTGAGTGGGAGAGAAGGACTTGGGAGTAAGTTGGGTGTCCTTGGAAGTGGCAGTTTTGTGGCAGAGACACCACCAAGGCACAGTCCTCCCTTTGTCCCCAGAGGCTTCCCAGACTTTCTCCATCCTTAAATAGGTATTATATATATATATATATATATATATTTTTTTTTTTTTTTGGCCATGCAGCATGTGGGATATTAGTTTCCCAACCAGGGATTGAACACTACCTCCTGCCCCTACCTGTCTCTCCCCCACCCCGCCCCCCCACTTCCTGGTGCTGGAAGCACAGATTCTCAACCACTGATCACCTGGGAAGTCCCAACATATATATTCAAGTTACAGTCATATATATGAACATATATTCATATATGAGAGGTACTGCTGACATTTCCTGGTCTTATATTAAGCATTAATAAAAGGAACCTTAAGGTTTTGTTTACATAAATTGATCTGAAACACTTGATTCCATTAAACACTGAATGCCAGCAATGCAAAGCCAGCTTCATAAGTAGCCCAGCCCCTCTGCACACAAGTTGCCTCACTTTGCTACCCCTTCTCTGTTTAAAATTTTAGAGTTCTGCCACTGAGCTTTAGGCTCCTGGACTGACTGGAGAAGTTGGCTTCTGGTCTTTTCATCTTCCTGCTGATGTACTCTTATGAATTTGTCTTTTTAGAAATTTTGAGAACTAGTGGGGGCCTAGCTCTCAGGAGGAATAGATTTGGCTTAAAGGACCTTATTCCAAATCTGGCTTGCGAATGTATTAAGGTAGGTAGATTGGATTTGAGGTGCCCTCCATAAAAGCAGTCAGTAGTCTTTGCCAGGCTCTCACATTGGGGATGAAACAGGATGCAATTTTGTCCTCAAAGAAATCACAGCTAGTGAGATGGAAGCACATGATGACGAGGCTCAGAATATTATGAAATCCATGAAAGCAGGTGTCTCATTCAGTCTTGGGAGTGCCCAGGAGGACTTCCTGACAGGGACTGTATGGACTGAGCCTGGGAGGGGGAGACAGCTTTGGGATAACACTCTTTAACTCTTCCCCTCACAGAGCCTCATGCATCCCTTACTGGCTACTACTCTAGCTTTTGCTAGGAAAAAAATATCCTGTTTATCAAGAAAGTATTCTTTGCATGATTTTTCTGCCCTTGTTGTCAACCTATATTAACTCTATTCAGTTCCCATACCTCATAGAAACTCCCATCTTAGCTCTTACTTGGCATCTGCTGAGCTAGTTCTCAGTATGGTGTTGATTATAATAACAGTCCCAAAGTTCACTTTTGAATGGCTGTTTCCATTAGAAAATTTCCTAAAGAGTTTAATACAAGAGGAAGGGACTTCAGACCCAGAGGCAGGTGGATGGGGAGGCACTGTTGGTGTGAACATTTCTTTTGCTCTTCAGATAATGTTTTAGAGAACCACCAACCTTGGCTCCTGAAAGGTTGGCTTTTCTGGGTGGTTTGGATGATTGGGGTGTGGAACTGGGGCTGAGGAACACTGTGTGGTCCATGAAGGCCAGTGTGGAAGCCTTGTTCTGCCAAGGTGACTGATGGTGACTAAGCTGGGAGCACTAGATTCAATGTTCATTTCTGCCACTATCTATTTGGGTCAAGGTCTTGTCCCCTCAGTCCTTATCACTGTAAATTGCAAGGATAGCTCAACAATTCTGGGAATGTCTGAAATGGATGTATACTCACTGTATTAGTCAAGGTTCTCTGGAGAAACAGGACCAATAGAAGATTATATATGTATATATACACACTGGGGTTGACTCATGCAACTGTGGAGGCCAAGAAGTCCTACCATCTACTGTCTGCAGGCTGGAGGACCAATAGACTCTATGGTATAATTCAAGTTGGGTCTGAAGGCCTGAGAACTTGGAGCTGTGATGTCTGAGAGCAGGAAAAGATAGACATCTCAGATCAAGAAGAGAGAGGGACTTCCCTGGTGGTCCAGTGGTTAAGAATCTGCTTGCCAGTGCAGGTTACCCAGTTTAATCTCTGGTCTGGGAAGATTCCACATGCTGCAGGGCAACTAAGTCGTGTGCCACATCTACTGAGCCCACACTCTAGAACCTGTGTGAGGCAACTACTGAACCTGTGAGATATTACTGAAGCCTCTGCCTTTTTGTTTTATTTGTGCCATCAATGGATTGGCCACACTGATGAGGGCAAATCTTCTTATTCAGTCTACTGAATCAAGTGTTAATCTCTTCCAGGAACATTTTCATAGACACACTCAGGAATAATGTTTACTAGTTATGAGGGCTTCCCTTAGGCCAGACAAGTTGACACATAAAATTAACTATCATACTCACTCATCCTTCTTTGAGAAATTTATAGAAACCCATTGGCATCCTCCCAGAAAGAACATTTTATTAAGGCTATACCCATACCTTTTAGCTTAGTTTGTGAAAATAATCTTTGTGTTTATGTCATAACACTCTTAAATTGTATGGGGTTTTTCTAGTTCACAGTGTTTTTACACCCATGGTCACTTTGTGTCTCCAAGTCATCTCTATGAGGTTGCGTATAATGAATACTTACTGCATGTACTTTAGATACTTCACCCCATTTAACCCTCTCAACAATTCTGTAAGGCAAATACTATTATTATCTAAGCATCTCAGATGAGGAGTCTGAAGGTCAGAAATGTAAAGTGCCTTGCCTGAGGTCACACAGCTAGTCTAAGTCTGTGGGGGAGAGTTCAGTTCTATAGCAGTAGTGTGTCCACTTGCATCTTTGAACCTCAATTATGCTAGTGACCTCTGAGCTGGACATGCATTACTGCTATGCAATGACAAGAGGGTAGGTGGGCTGCTGAGCTTTTAGCTCTGGACACACCATAATACCAGAGCATCACAGAAAAATTCTTTTGTGTTTCAGCCACAGGACAGCATATCCTCACAGCATTGGATGAGCCTGAGGAACATGGGATGCTGTTCATTGGAGCAGGTAGCTCAGGGTCTGAACTCGGGAGACATCAAGAAGAGATAAAATAAGACAAGTTATGTAATCAAGTGGAGAACAGAACAAGGAATGAAACTTTAGAGCATTGGAGAGAGGTCTGAATATTTGAGAGGATGGCTTTAGAGGCAGCAAAAGCACCGAGGAGTCATAAAGAAGAGGGAAGGAGAAAATGATTGTAGCTTCTTAACCAGCATAAGAGGAAATTGCGGGGGACTTAGTCAGTGTTCAAACATTTGGAAGGTGGTGGCAAGCTCTTGTAGAATTCCACTGAAGACAACATACAGAGGGCTCTGGTTAAATAGGGCTCTGCAGTAAGTGGGTGTTTGGTTAGCCTCTAGGAAGGATTTCTTGGATGCAAGGTGTTTCTAACACTGTAACAGATGTAGTCGAGCTACTTGTAGGATAGCTGTCAAGCCACTTGGGCACCCAGCCCTCTTGGACACCCTTTCCTATTTTTGGAGAATTTCTCACCTCTGAATCTGTGCCTATCCAAGAGAGAAGCCCGAAATGGGCTTTCCCAGCTTCTCTTGAGCAGAGTGCAGGGTTAAGGTCCTTCCAAATAGTTGAACCTGTGTCAGGCTTCAGTTAGGAAGCCAGTGATGCTAGAGAGCAGATGTCCAAAGGAGTCCACTCTGATCAGGAAAAAAGTAGAGCCATTCAGCATCCAGAGATGGATATGGCAGAGACTGGTGGGAACACATAGTATGCAGTATCGTTGCTGGGAGATGTGGCTTCTGTGCCAGTGGGGATGCTGGTGGGGAATCTGCGGGGATAATGTGGAGGGTGGCACGAGTGGCCTATTGTTTCTGGCTTTGGGACCTCCCAGAGATGCTAAAAGCTAGCAGTGCCCTTTCATAAATGTCTTTTTCACTTAAATCAGCTAGGGAGAGTTCTTTTGTTTGCAACTAAGAACCTTGACTGGTATAACAGGTTACTGAGTGAACTTATAAGCCTTTGAGACTTTTAGAAATAGGAAAAATGCTCAGCTGTCTGCTCAGCACGATCAGGATTTGTATCAGTCAAGGTTCTTGGTTGCGAACAACGGAAACCAACTCGGGGCATTTTGAGCAGAAAATGAATCTATTGGAGGTTCTGAGATTCAACAGGAGGCTAGAGAACCAGCTTGCAATATGGACAGGAACTAGCGCTTTAGTTAAGAACCCTGCTAAAACAAGGAACAGTCTTTGCTGCTCCAGAATACCACTTGACCTGCCATTAGACACCAGGCATGAGACACCCCTGTGGCTGCCAGCAATAAGCCTGACTGTCTCAGAGTCATATACCACTTACCCCAGCTTCTGAATAGGAGAATCTAACCGTCTGAGCTTCCAGAGAACAGAGGCAGATAGAATCTTCCCCCTGTGGGCTTCTAAAGTGGGAGGCTGGGCACAGTGCTCCCCCAGTATTAGACACAAAGCAGCATTACCTCAAAGAGAAGGGGCATTCAATACAACAATAATAGATGTCCATATCAGACACACATCCTTGACTCCTGGTGCCGTGAGGTGTCGAGCTGCAAGAGATAAATGGAATACAAATGCCTAGCAGATGAAAGGTTTTCATGCTGCACAAGTCAATGAAGGGACAAAACTCATTTCTTTTTCATCACAATTTCATTGTTTATTTGCATATTATATCCCTTTTATTGCAGTCTATTTCTTTTGCCTAAATCTAAAGCAACTGCCAGGACAATAGAATTGGGTGCTTTAAGATGTATTTCTCCATCCATCCAACTATCCATCCATCCATCCATCCTCCAGCAAGCATTTCCTAAGCACCTTCTCTGGGCATGCCCCAGACAGGCTCTAGTGACGCAGAAATGAATCAATAAGGCAGTTTCCACTTTAAAGAGCTCAGTGAGTGGGCGAGATGCTATATAATGGTCAATTACAGTACAAGTTGTGTTAGTTTTTTTGTTGTTGTTGCTGTGTAACAAATTACCCCAAATTCAGTGGCATAAAGTTAGCTCTCAGTTTCATAGATCAGAAGTCCAGCAAGATTGAAATCAAGGAGTTGGCTGGACTGAGTTCTTATCTGGGGACTCTGAGGGTAAATCCACTTCTGAGAGCTCCTTGTTGTAAGCAGAATTCAACTCCTTGAGGTTGTAGAACTGGAGTCCTTATTCCAATGTTGGCTGTCATCCGGAGACTGCTCTTAGCAACTAGAGCTGCTCCTCAGTCCTTGCCACAGGCCCCCTCCATTTGGGCAATGGAGAACTTCCTTGGGGTTGAGTTCTCTCATGCTTTAATCTCTCTGACTTCCTCTTTTCTGGCCAGTTGAAGAGAACTCTGCTTTTAAAGAGCTCTTGTAATTAGATTAGGACTACCTGATTAATCTTCCTACTTTAAGGTCAATAGTATAGTGTACAAAATACAGCATTATGGGAATAAAATCCATCATGCTCACTGTCCTAAAGACTATGCAGGGTGTGTACACGGACAGCTGGGTGGATAAGAAACCTTAAGGGACATCTTAGAATCTGATCTACTGCACTGGGTGACATGTGCAAAGTATGGATGTATACACCAGAAGTGGTGGGAGTACAAAGGAAGGATACTGATCCTAGCTTTGGAGGTGGGATAAGTCAGGGAAATCTTTGTGCAGGGGTATCATCTGCATCATATTAAAGGTTAAGAAAAACTTAGTCCTGTAGCGTGAGGGTCATCTATCTATAGGACCAATCCAGCTAGTGAGGCTGGGGTTATGACACAGCACAGTATATTTGGAAATAGAAAATTTGGGGCTGCCCAGGTGGTGGTAGTGGTAAAGAACCCATCTGCCAATGCAAGAGACCTAAGAGACGTGGGTTTGATCTCTGGGCCATGAAGACCCCCTGGAGAAGAGAATAGCAACCCACGCCAGTATTCTTGCCTGGAAAATCCCATGGATAGAGGAGCCTGGCGGCTGCAGTCCATGGGGTCTCACAGAGTCGGATGTGACTAAAGTGACTTAGCACTCACACACAGAGCTGCTAGAGAGTAAATTTTAGGGGAAGGAGTGGTCAGACAAGGACATGGTGAGGCCCAGAAGGGTGAAGTCAAAGAGGACTTTACCATCCCAACTTGTGGGAATTAGATCTGTGGGCTCAGCCTGGAATTTCCGATTTGGAGTGCGGCCTAAGAATTTACATTTCTAACAAGTTCCCAGGTGATGCTGGTCCGGCTGGCTGGGACCACACTTTGAGAGCTGCTCCTCTAGAGAATGAATGTAGAAGAGTAAGACTGTGGGCCTGAAGGGGGCCATGGCTCCAGTCTAACAGGAGGTATTAAGGCTCTGGCCAGGCTCAGAGCCAGGGTCGTGAGGGTGGAAATAGCATGGAGTGGATGTGATTTTGGGAAAGACTTGGGAGGTAGCACTGGGGTGTGGGTGTGCAACGCAGAACAGCATCAGGGTGACCAGCCATCACAGACCTGCGAGAGACCTCAGCCATTAGTTAGTCCAGACTTCTCATTCCTCTAGTGGACAGGGTAAGGCCCAAGAGATCAAATGACACCTTCAAAATCACAGACTTGGTGTCAGCACCAAAACATGGGGCTCAGATTCTGGGGTCTCTAGGACACAGCATTTGTAAGTTAATTTGGAAAAAAGGAAACAAAATAAAAACAAGGCAGCCCCCAGCCCGCCCAGAAACTCCTTGTCAGTTTCATCTCTGGAGCGCCCAGCTTCCCCTGCCCATTCCTTGGGCAAGCCTGCTTCCTGGAACAGTCACTGCAGCCTGAGTACAAGAGCAACAGCGTCCCCTCCCTGGACACTGACCTGTAAGGGCTTCTGAAAGAGAGGTCAACCTTATCAAAGGTGTTTTAAGTCCCCTATCCCATCTCCTTTCAGCCCCTGGCTCTTGGTTGCTGAAGAATTTTCATGGCTGAGAGAACCTGCTAGTGACAAATCTGCTGAAGCGTGGAGACAGGATTGGGAAATTAGAGGATGCTCTTGGATTTCCAAAGGGACAGATACTGAATGCGGACATTCCTTTTCACATACACAGACGTCGGTGCACACACGCCTGCGAGGGAGATCAATTCTAACCCCCAAAGGCCCCTTTGTCTCACTGAAGCGCTTATTAAATGAATCTGTGTTTTCCACCGGCAGCCCAGAGTCATCTAGAAAAGGAACACAATGCAATGTCAGTCAGTATTTGTTACTGTCAGAGCCTTGCTCACAGTCGGCCCGGCGTTTATTGTCTTTTTGGGGCCTGTTTTATCCATTTTCTGTGGGCAAAGTCATTAATCTTCCTCCAGGCTCGGGTGCTGTGTATCCCTGACAGCCAGGGTCCCAGCTTCTTGGGCGGCTGAGTAGGGGCAACTCCTGGCCTTGCGGTGCCGGAGCTTTGATTAGAAAGAGTGAGGAGCGAGTGGAGCCATAAAAAGGACCGAGAGGGGAGGGGTGCCAACGTCTGGGGTCCCAGGAGGAACAGGGGATCTGCGGAAAAGGTCACTCTGTTTTTGAATCATCTCCAGTGCACCCTGACACCAGAATACGCTTAGTCTTATGCAGAGTCACTTGATAAAGAGGCTAATGAAGTGGAAAGATGTCAGCAGAGCTAAGCGGGCCAGGCTCTGGGGGATACGCCATGATTCACCCTTCCGTTTCCATGGAAACCAGAGAGGCTTGGCTTCTTTCTTCCTTTCCTTCCTTTTGGAAGGTCTTTCCTTAGTAACCTTGACCCTTTCACATTGGCAGCCAGAGATAAGGGATTCCATTTTGCCTTATCTGGTCATGGTTGGCTGGTAGACACTGATGGGTCTGCAATGGGGGCGGGGTACTGGCCAGGGGCTCTGGCATGCCTTAATTCAAATGCATGAAGTGGAGGGTGGGAGGGGATAGAAAAAGAACACAGTTAATTGAGGTTGATATTGCAGAGAAGGTTGTTTTCTGAATAATAAATTCTACAGGCTTCAAAAACAAGTGCAATTAAAGGAGTGCAGAGAGGAGAGACAGTTGAAGGGCAGAGGAGGACCACTTTGGTCAGAGGATGTTTTTGCAGGGTTGGGGTGAGGGATAGAGGTTACATCTAAGGAGCCCTCACTGTGCTAGGATCTTGATACACGGAACCAACTCTGTGTTCAATGACAGCTTGTGATATTATTATCCATACAAGTACACTTTGCCTTGAGCAGTGAGGTCATTTGTGGCCTCAGCTAATGGGGAATGGCTTTGAAATTGATCCAGATAGGAGAGCTGCCTTTAGGTTATTATCAAGGAGAAGGATTTTTCTTCAATTTGGGCTCAGAAATGTTGCTTCTTGGCAGATGCCTTCCCCAGACATGTTGTATATCACTTTTTAGTTCAAATGCCTACTATACTCTTATGTTCTCTGTGTCTTCTGGATTAAATCATTCCAATCAAAGTTTTTATTTTTTCTAGATATATACTCAGGAGTAGAATTGGTGGGTCATATGGTAGTTCTGGGCTTCCCTGGAGCTCAGATGGTAAAGAATCTGCTGGAGACCTGGGTTAAATCTCTGGATCTGGAAAGTCCCCTGGAGAAGGGAATGGCAACCCACTTCAGTATTCTTGCTTGGAGAATCCCTTGGACAGAGGAGCCTGGTGGGCTACCATCCATTGGGTCTCAAAGAGTAGGACAGGACTGAGCGACTTTCACTTTCACAGTAGTTATAGTTTTAATTTTTAAAGGAAGTTCCATACTCTTTTCCCCCCAGTAAGGGCTAACAGAGTTATGCCAAGAGAATGCACTGGTCATAGAAGCACCCTCTTCCAACAACACAGGAGACGACTCTACACATGGACATCACTATATGGTCAATACCAAAATCAGATTGATTATATTTTTTGCAGCCGAAGATGGAGAAGCTCTATAAAGTCAACAAAAACAAGACCAGGAGCTGTCTGTGGCTCAGATCATGAATTCCTTATTGCCAAATTCAGACTTACATTGAAGATAGTAGGGAAAACCACTAGACCATTCAGGTATGACCTAAATCAAATCCCTTACGATTATACAGTAGAAGTGAGGAAACAGATTCAAGGGGTTAGACCTGATAGATAGAGTGCCTGAAGAACTATGGACCAAGGTTTGTGACATTGTATAGGAGGGAGTGATCAAGACCATCCCCAAGAAAAAGAAGTACAAAAAAGGCAAAATGGTTGTCTGAGGAGGCCTTACAAATAGCTGAGAAAAAAAGAGAAGCTAAAGGCAAATGAGAAAAGGAATGAAATATCCATCTGAATGCAGAGTTCCAAAGAATAGCAAGGAGAGATAAGAAAGCCTTCCTCAGTGATCAGTGCAAAGAGATAGAGGAACACAATAGAATGGGAAAGACTAGAGATCTCTTCAAGAAAATTAGAGATACCAAGGGAACATTTCATGCAAAGATGGGCACAATAAAGGACAGAAATGGTATGGACCTAACAGAAGCAGAAGAAGAGGTGCTAAGAAGAGGTGGAAAGAATACAGAGAAGAACTATATAGAAAATATCTTAGTGACCCAGATAACCACCATGGTCTGTTCACTCACCTAGAGTCAGACATCCTGGAGTGCAAAGTCAAGTGGGCTTTAGGGAGCATCACTATGAACAAAGCTCATGGAGGTGATAAAATTCCAGTTGAACTATTTCAAATCCTAAAAGATGATGCTGTGAAAGTGCTGCACTCAGTATGCCAGCAAATTTGGAAAACTCAGTAGTCGCCACAGGACTGGAAAAGATCAGTTTTCATTCCAATCCCAAAGAAAGGCAATGTCAAAGAATGTTTAAACTTCCACACAATTGCACTCATCTCACATGCTAACAAAGTAATGCTCAAAATTCTTCAGTCCAGGCTTCAACAGTGTGTGAACTGAGAACTTCCAGATGTTCAAGCTGGATTTAGAAAAGGCAGAGGAATCAGAGATCAAATTACCAACATCTATTGGATCATAGAAAAAGCAAGAGAATTACAGATAAACATCTACTTCTGTTTCATTGGCTATGCCAAAGCCTTTGACTGTGTGGTTCACAGCAAACTATGGGCAAGTTTTGAAGAGATGGGAGTACCAGACCACGTTACCTATCTTGTGAGAAACCTGTATGCAGGTCAAAAAGCAGCAGTTAGAACTGGACATGGAACAACAGACTGTTTCCAAATTGTTCCAGTTGTTCCAGCTATCAAGGTTGTATATTGTCACCCTGCTTATTTAACTTATATACAGAGTACATCATGTGAAATGCCAGGCTGGATGAAGCACAAGCTGGAATCAAGATTGCTGGGAGAAATACCAATAACATCAGATATGCAGATGACACTCCCCTTATGGCAGAAAGCAAATAGGAGCTAAAGAACCTCTTGGTGAAAGTGAAAGAGGAGAGTGAAAAAACTGGCTTAACACTCAACATTCAAAAAACTAAGATCATGGCATCTGGTTCCATCACTTCATGGTAAATGATGGGGAAACAATGGAAACAGTGACAAAGTTTATTTTCTTGGGTTCCAAAATCACTGCGGATGATGACTGTAGCCATGAAATTAAAAGACACTTTCTCCTTTGAAGAAAAGCTATGACAAACCTAGACAGTGTATTAAATTATTAAAGAGCAGAAACATCATTTTGCCAACCAAGGTCTGTCTAGTCAAAGGTATGATTTTTCCAGTAGTCATGTTTGAATCTAAGAGTTGGACACAAAGAAAGCTGAGCATGGAAGAACTGATGCTTTTGAACTGTGGTGCTGGAGAAGACTCTTGAGAGTTCTTTGGACAGTGAGGAGATCAAACCAGTCATTCCTAAAGAAAACCAATCCTGGTTATTCATTGGAAGGACTGATGCTGAAACTGAAGCTCCAACACTTTGGTCACCTGATTTGAAGAACTGACTCATTGGTAAAGACCCTGATGCTGGGAAAGATTGAAGGCAGGAAGAGAAGGGGATGACAGAGGTTGAAATGGTTGGATGGCATCATTGACTCAATGGACACAAGTTTGAGCAAGCTCTGGGAGTTGGTGATGGACAGGGAAGCCTGGCATGCAGCAGTTCATGGGTCGCAAAGAGTTGGACACGACTGAGTGACTGAACTGAACTGATACTGTTTTCCATAGTGGCTGCACCAATCTACTTTGCCACCAACAGTGTAGGAGGGTTTTCTTATCCCCACACCTTCTCCTTCATTTATTTGTAAACTCTTTGATGATGGCAATTCTGGTAGCTGTGAGATGATACCTCATTGTGGTTTTGATTTGCATTTCTCTAATAATTAGTGACGTTGAGCATCTTTTTAGGTGCCCATTAGCCATCTGTATATCTTCTTTGGAAAAATATTTACTTAGGTCTTCTGCCTATTTTTTAATTTTTTTTTAACATTGAGTTGTATGAGCTGTTTGTTTACTTTGGTTATCAACCCCTTTTTAGTTGTATTGTTTGCAGTGAGTTTCTCTTATTTTGTAGGTTGTCTTTTTATTTTGTTGATTGTTTCCTTTGCTTTGGAAAAGCTTCTAAGTTTGATTTAGGTCCCATTTGTTTATTTTTGCTTTTATTTCTTTTGTCTTGGGAGACTGATCTAAGAAAATATTGCTACAATTTATGTCAAAGAATGTTTTGCCTATATTCTCTTCTAGGAGTTTTATGGTGTTATGTCTTACTTTTAGGTCTTCAAACCATTTTGAGTTTATTTCTGTATATGATGTGAAGGAATGTTCTAATATTATTGTTTTATATGGGGCTGTCCAAATTTCCCAACACCACTTGTTGAAGAGATTATATTTTTTCTATTGTATATTCTTGCCTCTTTTTTCATAGATTATTTGACTGTAGGTGTGTAGGTTTTTTCTGGCCCCTCTATTTTGTTCCTTTGATCTATGCATCTGTTTTCATGTCAGTACTGCACTGTTTTGATTACTGTAGCTTTGTAGTGTAGTTTGAAGATTATGTCTTCAGTTTTGTTCTTTTTTCTCAAGATTGTTTTGGCAACTGTGGGTATTTTGTGCTTTCATATGAATTTTAGGATTACTTGTTCTAATTCTGTGAAAAATGTTATGGGTATTTTGATAGGGGTTGCATTAAATCTGTAGATTGCTTTAGGCAGTATGGCCTGGAGTAAATTACTGATTGAGAAAAATTTACTTGCCCCTGGCCAATAAAAGCTTGGTGATCCTTGGGTTGACCATTCATACTTGGATCAGATAATGGGTGTGTGGCTGAATACATGTGGTATGAACATGACTCCTTACCCGTCCCCTCAATAGCAACTATGGATTGGGATAAGTTCTTAGAGAAAGAGGTACAGTATTAGCCCACTCCAAATACCTTTGTTATAAGACCTCTATCTTAACCTTTAATTTAAAACCTCAGGGAAGAAATGTATATTTAAAAAAATTATTATTATAAAGATAAAAATCTTAACATGTCTTCTTCCTTTATAATATGAGCCTTATTCTTTTATAATTGGGAATCTGGAAACATTCACAGATGTGTACAAGAACTGGACAATATCAAACTTGGTAGGCTACCAAGGAGTAAGTGCTCCATGGTTGGATAATGTAGGTTCACAGAATTCTTCTAATCCATCTTTCATTATTACATTCTAATGGATGATCTAAGTTGGGACTGAGGTAAATTTATTGGGAAAAATACTGGAGAGTGTGACACTCCCTCTTCCATATCATTGAGCAAGGCTTAGGGGAATATTGGAAGCAGAAGAGCTTTTGCTTAGCTGCACATAGACTGTGGACAGAGATTTATTGTGTATGCTTCATCAGTAAAGGATTGGCCAAATCAGTCATGCTACATCTACAATGAAGTACAATGAAGCTCTATAAGATCATGAGGAAACTCTGGAATGATATGAAAGCTTTCCCAGATCTATTATTAAGTTAAGAAAAGAGCAAGAGCAGAGCAGTGTGAATATTACATTTGACTTCTATTAGAAAAAGGAGAAAAATATATTTTCACATATACTTGTAATTATATAAAGAAACTCAGGCAGTACACACAATACATAAACAATAAAAGTAAATTACTGATAGAAGGATGGAGTAAGAATTGAATGAATGCATTGAAAGACTGAAAGGGAGATTATGTACCTTAACTTTTCTGAAAGTGAGGCAACTATAGTAGACGTGATGTGTTCTTCACATACCCCAGCTGACTGTGAGTATGAACAGAAGACACACACCACACATCTCTGGTCAATAGAGACTGTGCTCATGCACGGAAGAGTATGTGAAATATACCAAGGGCACTTAGCGGAAGGTAAACTCCTGGAGCAACTAGAAAATGGCCTAAATTTTGAATGCGCTCCCTAGCCCATGTTAGCAGAGAATATAAGAATCCCTGGTTCAAGGTCTGAAGCACAACCTCTAACTAATATTTGGTTGAACATTAAGGTATATAGACATTAGAGTGAACTTTAGGATGCTAGGCTTGAAAATTAAACTGAGCAGAGACAGAAGCAGCCAGACACTGTGCAGGAGACAGAGTTCACAGATTTGGTCCAGGCAAATTACTCAATGGACAAGTCAACAAATAAAAATGTAACAACAATAATTCTCGGGGAAAGGGTGGAGTCAGAATCCAGAATTGCTAAAATATATGGTCTAAAATGTCCAGGATTCAATAAAAACTGTAAGACATGAAAAAAAAAAAGTCTGATTTATACTATGGGAAAAAAAGAAGTCAGCAGAAATTGTCTCTGACTTCCCCCAGGTGTTGGAATTAACAGATGAATACTTCTTTTTTTTTTGAATTAACAGATGAATATTTCAAATTAGTTATTATAAATATGTTAAAATAGATAAAGGAAATTATGTTTAAAGAATGGAACAAAAGTTGAATATCAAAGATTCAGTGAATAGCAAATCTTTAGAAGAAGATAGCATTTTTAAAAAGGAAATTCTGGAGTTGAAAAGTATAATAACTTGGTAGATTTTAGATCACAGAAGAAAGAAGAAATGAATTTGAAGATGAGTCAGTGTAAATTACCTCAACTGAGTAACAAAGAGAAAAAATGTTTGAAGAAAAATGAGCAGAGCCTCAGAACTCTGTGGGCCAATACAAGTATATCAACATTTATGTAATAGCTGTTTCAGAAAGAGGGACAAGAATGGTAAATACAACTCCCAAAATTTGATTTAAAAAATTAATTTACAGATTCAAGGTGCTCAGCAAGTCCCAAGATGGATAAACACAGAGAAATACGCAACAAGACATGTCATTTTAATCCTGTTGAAAGCCCTTTGGCTTTCATGTATGGAGAAACAATATATTTGTTTGCTGACTTTTAATCAGAAACAATACAGTTTGAAGGCAATAGGATGACATCTTCAAAGTGTTGAAAGAAAGAAAAAACTTCCTAAATACAACGAAGCTAGTCTTCAAAAATGAAGGTGAAATAAAAATGTACCCAGATAAACAAATATCAAGAGACTTTGTTTCTAGCAGACTCATCTTACAAGAAATACTAAAAGAAACTCTTCAGGGTGAATAGAAGTGATGGCAGACTGTCACTTGAATTCACAAAAAGAAATGAAGATAAACTGGCAAACCTCTTTAAGAAAGCATCAAAGAATATTTTAATGATGTTGGGTTAGGCGAAGAGTTTGGGGATATGACATCAAAAGCTTAAGACAAAAAAGAACAAAAATGATACACTGGATTTCATGAACATTAAAACCTTTTTCACTTCAAAAGACATCATTAAGAGAATGTAAGGACAAGTTACAGACTTGGAGAAAGTATTTACATATTTTATTTTTGATAAAAGATTTCTATTCAGAATATGTAAACAACTCTTAAAACTTTATAATCAGAAAACAAGCCAATTAGAGAATGGGCAAAAGACTTAAATAGATATTTCACTAAAAACTACATACATAAGTGGCTATTAAGTATAAGAAAAAGTGATCAGCATTATTGAAGTGCAAATTAGGAACATAATGTGATACCTCTACTACCCACTAGAATGGCTAAAGTCAAGAAAGCAGGTTCTATGAAGTATTGGCCAGAATGTGGAGAAGTTGGAACCCTCATATATTGCTGATGGGAATGCAAAGTGGTACCACCACTTTGAAAACACGTTTGCATTTTTTAAAAGTTAAACAAAACTTACCCGATGACCCAGCACTTCCACTTCTGCACCGCTTCTTGAGTAGACTCAAGAGAAATGAAAAAATGTGTTCACACAAAGACCTATAGGGGAATGTTTATAGCAATATTATTCATAATGGAAACTGGCCATTATGGATGGTCCCAAACTGGAAACAATCCAAATATCCATCAACTGGGTATCAAGGAATGGGTAGGCAAAATGGGGGATTATGCACACAATTCGCAAGAAATAACGCTGTAATATACAGCTGTATATATATGTTTGGAACCTCCAAAATATGTGAAAGAAGTCAGTTGCCAAGGACTTTGTACTGTATGACCTCATTTATACAAAATGTTCAGTGAAGGCAAATTTATATAGGCAGAGAGCTGATCAGTGGTTATGTGGAACTTGGTATACGAATGGAAATTGACTGCAAATGAACTTGAAAGAATTGATTTTGGGTGATGGAAATGTTCTAAAACTGGGTTGTGGTGATGCTTGTATAACTCATTTAAAGCAACAAAATATTATTGAATGGTACACTTACAATAGGTGAATTATATAGTATGCAAGTTATTCCTCAATAAAGCTGTTTTAAAAAATTCCTGTCAAAGAATAAATAAGGGTAGGGGAAATGAGATGAAAGAAAGTGAAGTGAAAGTGTTAGTTACTCAGCCATGTCTGACGCTATGCAGCCCCATGGACTGCAGCCACTGGAGTCCTCTGTTCGTGGGATTCTTCAGGCAAGCATACTGGAGTGGGCAGCCATTCCCTTCTCCAGGGGATCTTCCTGACCCCGGGATCGAACCTGGGTCTCCAGCATTGCAGGTGGATTCCTTACCATCTGAGGCAACAAGGAAGCCCAGGGCAAGTGAGATAGTGATATACAAAACGTGTTCTTGAAAGCCTGTATCTCCATTAGACAAAGTTGTGGGTTTCTGCTAGCCAAAGCATAATTGAGGATCTCTAAAATCATTCATTCAGAAATGCAACTGTTCCTGTTGTTGGATCCTGAGATGACTGTCCTCTGCTGATTAATTTTATTCATTTATTCATAAATATTCAATGTGCATCTGTTATGTGTCAAGCACTGTGTTAGGTTCTGGTTGCATAGGAATGAACAAAACAGTCATGATTCTTGTCCTCTTGGAGCTTTGAGTCTACGATTCTTGGGTGTAGTTCCTGTGCATTTTGAAAACGTAATTGAGATCTTGTTGCATGTTTAATTCTATATTTTGGCTTTTTACTTGATATTATATCATAGGTATCTAATCATATTATTACAAGCTCTCCACAAACCTTATTTTTATTTGCTGCAAACTTTACTGCAACATGTCTCCATGTTGGACATTTAAATTATTTACAGTTTATTGCTGTTATGTATAATACTCCAAAGAATTTCCTTGCAAATGGATCTTTATTTCCTTTTCTTTTTTTCCCAACTAGAATCTCAGAAGAAATATTATTGGGTCAAATACATATATATTTAATATATGAAGTCTTGATTGTTGTTGTTTAGTTGCTAAGTTGTATCTGACTCTTTTGTAACCTTATGGACTATATAGTCCACCAGTCTCCTCTGTCCATGGAATTCTCCAGGCAAGACTACTGGAGTGGTTGCCATTTCCTTCTCCAGGATATCTTCCTGACCCAAGGATTGAACCTGTGTCTCCTGCATTGGCAGGTGGATTCTTTACCACTGAGCCACCAGGGAAGCCCAAAGTCTTGATCAGTTCAGCTCAGTTCAGTTCAGTTGCTCAGTCATGTCTGACTCTTTGCGACCCCATGGACTGCAGCACTCCAGGCTTCCCTGTCCATCACCAACTCCCAGACCTTACTCAAACTCATGTCCATCGAGTCGGTGATACCATCCAATCATCTCATCTTCAGTCATCCCCTTTTCCTGCCTTCAATCTTTCCCAGCATCAGGGTCTTTTCCAATGAATCAATTCTTCCCATCAGGTGGCTAAAGTATTAGAGTTTCAGCTTCAGCATCAGTCCTTCTAATGAATATTCACGACTGATTTCCTTTAGGATTGACTGGTTGGATCTCCTTACAGTCCAAGGGACACTCAAGAGTTGTCTCCAGCACCACAGTTCAAAAGCATAAATTCTTCGGCGCTCAGCTTTCTTTATAGTCCAACTCTCACATCTGTACATGACTACTTGAAAAACCATACCTTTGACAAGATGGACTTTGGCAAAGTAATGTCTCTGCTTTTTAATGTGCTGTCTAGGTTGGTCATAGCTTTTCTTCAAAGGAGCAAGTGTCTTTTATTTTCATGGCTGCAGTCACCATCTGCAGTGGTTTTGGAGCCCAAGAAAATAAAGTCACTGTTTCCATTGTTTCCCCATCTATTTGCCATTAAGTAATGGGACCAAGTGCGATGATCTTAGTTTTCTGAATGTTGAGTTTTAAGCCAACTTTTTCACTCTCTTATTTTATTTTCATCAAGAGGCTCTTTAGTTCTTCTTCGCTTTCGGCCATAAGGGTGGTGTCATCTGCATATCTAAGGTTATTGATATTTCTCCCGGCAATCTTGATTCCAGCTTGTGCTTCATCCAGCTTGGCATTTTGCATGATGTACTCTGCTTATAAGTTAAATAAGCAGGGTGACAATATACAGCTTTGATGTACTCCTTTCCCAATTTGGAACCAGTCTGTTGTTCCATGTCCAGTTCTAACTGTTGCTTCTTGACCTGCATACAGATTTCTCAGGAGACAGGTCAGGTGGTCTGGTATTCCCATCTCTTTAAGAATTTTCCAGAGTTAGTTGTGGTCCACACAGTCAAAGGCTTTGGCATAGTCAATGAAGCAGAAATAGATATTTTTCTGGAACTCTCTCACTTTTTTGATGATCCAACAGATGTTGGCACTTTGATCTCTGGTTTCTCTGCCTTTTCTAAATCCGGCTTGAACATCTGGAAGTTCACAGTTCATGTACTGTTGAAGCTTGGCTTGGCAGATTTTGAGCATTACTTTGTTAGCATGTGAGATAAGTGCAACTGTGCGGTCGTTTGAACATTCTTTAGCATTGCCTTTCTTTGGGATTGGAATGAAAACTGACCTTTTCCAGTTCCGTGGCCACTGCTGAGTTTTCCAAATTTGCTGGCATATTGAGTGCAGCACTTTCACAGCATTCTCTTTTAGGATTTGGAATAGCTCAGCTGGAATTCCATCACCTCCACTAGCTTTGTTTGTAGTGATGCTTCCTGAGGCCCACTTGACTTCACATTCTAGGTTGTCTGGCTCTAGGTGAATGATCACACCATCGTGAGTATCTGGATGCCTATTACCAAATTGTTTTCTGGGAAGGTGATATTGGCTTCTAGTCCCATCAGTAGGGTAAAGGGCTTGTTATCTTCCAAGACATTGGATTGAGTTGGAGGATGAACCTTAGCCCACAGAAGTGGGCCATGCTCTCGGCTGTGGGGGTTGGGCCCTGGTCTAAGGCATTAGTGTTTTCTCAGAAGAAATTTTGGAGCAAAGTTTCATCAACAAAGACTGAACTAACTTCTGGCTGAGTTCTGTCTTCTCTTAGGCTACAGAAAAGTGGCTGGACCAACAATACCCAGATCTCAAAATGAAACTAAGTTGGAAAAGGCAAACTGGCTCAAGGTACGAAGGGAAGGGTATTATGGATTGAGTTGCTGACATTAGGCACAAACTAGATGAAAAGAAATCACAAAGCAACTAAGCAAACAGGAACCTAAGTATCATAGGAAAATCAATTAGTCCAAAAGTCAGGTGAAGAGCCCAGTTTGGAAGAAACACAAATCAGGTGGTAGAATGGCTTCCTCACCAATGTTTTCATTAGAGAATAAATTAGTAGGATTATAAATGTGATACAACAAACTCTGAAAGATGAGGTGGTAATACAACAGGATGAGCTATAAAAGGATATTGCAGACCTAAGGAAATGATTTAAATAAAGTGATCCCGTGAAAAAGGGAATGGCTATCTGCTCCAGTTTTCTTGCCTGGAGAATTCCATGGATAGGGGAGTCTGGCAGACTACAGTCCATGGGATTGCAAAGAGCTGGACATGACTGAGCGATTAGCACTTTCACTTTTCACAGCATAAAATAGCAAGAACAGAATAGCCAGAGCTAAAAACTGAATTAATGGTATGAAGGGAAAGCTAGAGATAATCACATTGAATATAGAGGAGGAAGGAAAAAAAATATTAGTTAGAAGGAAGAGGAAGTGAAACAAAAGTGATTCAAAATAAGGTAATAGGTGTTCTTGTAGTAGAAAATCCTACAAATAGAAAGAATTCAGAGAATATTCAAACTTGCAAACCCACATGTGGAAGGGTACCCCGCAAGTGAAAAAAATAGGGAGAATGACTGATTTTTCTAGGTTAAGTGATTGAATTTAAAGAATAAAGAAGGCATTCCTCAGACATCTAGGCACAAAGCAATTCCTGACAGTGGGAAAATGAGTCTATCCTCCTATATTCTATGATAACTTCCTATGTTCAAAGAACATAGGAAGTTCTGAGCTTTGGAAAGTAAGACTAAGAAAACTATATGCAGCCAAGAAGTTGCCCACGTAAGAAGGCAACAGACAGAAGTCTTAAATATGACCTGCTTACATAAACCCAGAGCTCTTTGGCAATGAGATCAGGTTTGACAAAGCTATAAAAAAGGGTTAGTGGTGAGCAATGAATTCATTTGAATAAAAAACTATTTTTTTCTCAGCAAAGTGTGGTTGCAGCATAGAATGCTACTATTATAGACTCTGGCAAGATGAACCAGCCTAATCAGTAGACATTGAAGGGTAGAGGAGTGGGAGGAAGTATGAGAGTATTATCACCTCCATGCTACTTGAAGCAGCAAGTTAGCCAATACTATTTAAAATTCTCGTTAAAAAATGTAACTACAACTTTCCATGGTTCTCATAACATTTAAACATTTTCTTTAACCTTAATTTTTAAGTTAATGAAGAAACATTTGATGTACTATGAATCTTTCAAATTTCCTTCAGTTCCTTTGTTGTTTAGTCACTAAGTCATGCCCGACTCTTTGTGACTTTATGGACTGTAAACTTCCAGGCTCCTCTGTCCATGGGATTTCCCAGGCGAGAATACTGGAGTGGGTTGTCATTTCTTTCTCCAGGGGTCTTCCTGACTCAGGGATTGAACTTGCTTCTGCATTGGCAGGTGGATTCTTCACCACTGAGCTACCTGGGAAGCCTGTTGTTTCTTTATCTTCTGTTAAATTCAAGAAAAAAAAAATTAAATTTACAAATAGAATTCATAGAATCTTCTCATTTTTAGAAATGTTTCTCTGTGTATATCTCCCCAGCTTTCTTTTTTCTCTTTTTCCTGACATCTATGTAAACATCAGAGGGCCACCACAAAGATGATCACAAAATGATAACACTGATTATTTCAGTGTGATAAGATTTCCAGTGACGTGATTTCTTTTTTGTACTTTTCTGTGTGCCTTGCATTTTAAAATAATGAGTATGAATCATTATAAAACCTTTGTTATTTTTATAAAATGTTATACATGCTCTTTGAGGAAATTTTCAAACATACACATGAAAAGAGGAAAGAATCCTGCCATCCAGATATATCTACCATGGTAACCTGTTCTGTTGGTGGCTCCCAAAGAACAATGCTTCTGGGTTTTCATGCCCCATGCAGTCCCCTTCCACACTGACTCCGAGGTTGGCCATGTGTGGTGGTTAATTTTATGTGCCTCCTTAGCTAGGCTATCATGCCAAGTTATTACTATTATTTTGTTGTTGTTGTTGAATACAAGTCTAGGTGTTGTTGTGAAGGTATGTTTTAAAGATGTGATTAATAGTCAAATCAGTCAACTTATGAGTAAAGCAGATTACACTTCATATTGTGGGTGGGCTCATTCAATCAGTTGTAGGCTTAAGAACAAAGACTATGATTTTCTGAGGAAGAAGGAATTCTCCTCAAGATTGTAACATAGAAACCCTGCCTGAGTTTCCAGCCTGCTGCCCTGTGGCATTCAGACTCAAGACCGCAACATCAACTCTTACCTTGATTTCCAGTCTATCAGCCTGCCCTACCATTTCAGATTTGCCATATTTGGCTAATGGGGCATAAGCAAATGTAACATAAGCACAAACTTAATACAATCCTGCACATTAGGGGTTATTATTTTGGGACAGTTCCTTTTGGAGCCCAGAACTACTGTGTGAAGATCTGGCTGTCCTTCTGGAAGATCATGGTGAAAGAGAGGAGGGGAAAGAGAGAGAGGTTCAGGCAGGCCCCTATCTGTTGCACTCATTCCAGATGAAGAACCAGACAGTCTCAGTCCTGCCACCAGGTCATTGTAGCTGTATCAGTGACCCAGGAAAGACCAGGAAAAGAACTATCCAGACTGTAGATTCATAAACAAATAAATGGTTATAGTTTTAAGCCACTAATTTTGGGGGTGGTCCATTGCTTTGTAAAATGTAACGTAACTATATTGGTATTTGCGCTTTTTGTCTTTTTATGTTATTCAAATATTTTAATGAAACTGAAGCCATACTCTATAATTTTGCATAATGCTTTTGGGGTGATATTATGGGTTATTTCCTATGTTATTAAAGTTTTTCTTAAACCTAATTTTTAATGGATATATATATATATATATATTTATCCATTTCCTATTGCACATCTAGATTGTTTCTAATATTTTCTATTAGACAACAGTATGATAATTGTTCTTGTGTATATTACCAGAATCAGCTAGCCAAGCATCTTCTTTATTCCAGTCTCATTGAAACTGTGTAAGATAATAACAAATGTTTATTATTTTAAACCACTAAATAATGGGGTAATTTCTTCTGCAGCAATTAGTAGCTAATTCAGGATCCCTTGTGACTTTTGGATTTTTCACCTTTAAAGTAGGAAAACCTATCACAAGTTTGATTCCTTGTAACTCAGCTCTTAGCATTGACTAATTCTACCACTTTATGGAGGGAGAATATGAACAATCTGTACTACATCGACTCTTCTTGGGCCTTTCCCTTCACAACAGGTCTTCACTGACCTCTGTGTTTTGACAACTTATTAATATTCATTGGAGCTCTAGCCTTAGTTTCTTCTCTGCATAGACATCAGGCTCATATTTCCAATTATTCACCCCCTATTATCTCCTTCTGGATGTTGCTCAGAATGTGCAAAGTGAAGTTCGTCTTCTGTTACAATTCTTTCCTTCTTTCTTATTTTCCTTGATTCAGAGGTGGGACTAGGCTGGGTGGAAAGTGGGAATGTGACACTGCATTAGTTATCTACTGCTGGGAAACAACTTACCCCAAAACTTAGTGGCATAAAATGAGAAACATCTGCTATCTTGCAGAGCTTCTGAGATTCAGGAAGGTGGAAGTAGGTTATCTGGGTGGCTCTTGATTGGAGTCGCTTATGAAATTACAGTCAAGACGTTGTCTGGGGACTTCCCTAGTGTTTCAGTGGCTGGGAAGTCCACCTGCCAATGTAGAAGACATGGGTTCAGTCCCAGGTCTGGGAGGATTCTACATACCACTGGGCAGCCAAGCCCATGCAGCACAGCTACTGAACCTGTGCTCTGGAGCTGGTGAGCTGCAATTAACTGGAGTCTGTGCTGTCTAGAGCCTGTGCTCCACAACAAGAGAAACCACTACAGGTGTGCACACCACAACTAGAGGGGAGCCCTTGCTCGCCACAACTAGAGAAAGTCTGCATGTAGTAATGAAGACCCAGCACAGCTGCAAAATAAATATATAATTTTTTTGGAAAAAAGATTGTGGTATTCTAGATATCTTCCTGGGGCTGAAGGGTCTGCTTGTAAGATGGCTCACTTACACAGTTGTTGGTTGGAGGTCTCAGGTTTTTGCTGGATGTTGGAAGAAGGCCTCCATTCCTCATCACATGGACCTCTCCAGAGAGCTGCTTGAGCATCCTCACAGTATGGCAGCTAGCTTTTCCTGGAGGGAGCAATCTAAGAGCAAGGGAGAAACTGCCATGTCTTTGATGACCTAGCCTTGAAAGTCACATACCATCACTTCTCCCATATTCTTTTGGTCATGCAGATCAACCTTGAAATAAAGTGCACACAAAATCTTGAAACAATCACATACAAAGCTGTGACTGTGGGGATGGAGGAGGGGTCATTTGGAGCCATCCTGGAGCAGGCACCATTCATGTGCCCATGGTTTTAGAACTGAGACAATGGCTATAGGAAATATATTATGCAGCTTCCAGGTCAGTTGTGCCAGCATAAGGGGCTTGCACGTATCACTTAATTGGAGAGGACAAAATGAGAGAGGCAAGCCAAAACAAGACTCAGAGTGGTACTTGGGACAAAGTAAGTTACTGTGTATTTATCCTGAATGTGTGTATGTGAGTATTCCTTGTGGAGAGGTGCAAATACAAAAAGACCTTAAGAGGGATCTGTAATCTTGATTGTCACCACTGCAGGGACAAGCTCTTTCCTCACTCACCTCTGTGCTTCAGCCTGACCCAGCTAACTATTCATAGTGGGTAAGTGTCTTGCCTCCTGTGTCTGAACTTTTCCCATGTTTCTGTAACTGAGCACTGTCTTGGTTTGAGATGGTCCAGCTGATGCCCACGAGAATAGGCTTGTTAGTGCAAGCAGTTTATTTGGAAGGCAATCGCAGGAGATTCTAGCAGAAGATGAGGGAATTGCCCTGGTTAGAGATAGGGAAGGTGGTCAAGCAAACAGGCTAGTCCCAGGGGCAACTAGCTTAGTCCCTCTGGAGAACTCTGGGAGGTAGACTAGAGCAGTGAAGAACTGGTCTCTGAGTTATCCCATCTGAGAGATGAGATTCCTGGAGGACCTATCCACCAACTTCAATCTGGTGTTGGTCGAGGCCTCTCCCAGGAGGAGTTAATTCTCTGGCATGCTGGCCTGCCACTCAAACAGGCAGAGTTGATACAGCAGCTGGGTGAAGCTCTCAGGCTCAGAGTTGCAGGTGCTGGCAGTTGGAAGTCAGGGGCCTGCAGGGATGTGTTAAGTGCCAGGAGATATGGGAGGGGCACCAATAGCATTTTCTGTGAGCAGCGTTAGAATTCAAGTCAGGCCTCACCTCTCATGAGAAGCTCTCCATGACTCCCCTTTCTCTCCCCCAGTGGGTTGGGTGCCTCCCTGCTTTGCTCTCATCCCAACTGCCCTTTACTTTATTGTAACTATCTGCATCTTTCCCTCTGAATTCTGAGTAAACTGAAGATTTGAAGTCTTTCTTCTCTGTATCCCTGTGGTGCCTAGAAAAAGTCCTGGCTCAGTGACTTCTCTGGTGGTTCAGTGGTTAAGACTTCACCTTCTAATGAACGGGGTGTGTGTTCAATCTTCAATCTGGGAGCTAAGATTGCATATGCCTCAAGGTCAAAAAGCCAAAATGCAAAACAGAAAAAAATATTGTAACAAATTCGATGAAGACTTTAAAAATGGTCTGCATTAAAAAAAAGAAAAAGTCCTGGCTTGGCACATGGCGGATGTTCAATAAATCTTGAGCGAATGAATGAATGAAGACTTCATCATTTGAAGTAGCATGGGAAATGCTCTATGTGTTTCTGTGTCTGAAAGCTTTAACATAAGTTATTACCATTTCTACTCTTGTGGGCTTATTTTATGGGAATAATTTCCTACAGAGGGGTCTTCCAGGTGCAGGAAAAGCACTAACATGTTTATGGTGTACCAGCTGGCACATCAAGCCCTGGCTGATTCACTGCTGAAGCTCTCCCTGGATTCTTGGGGGATGAGCTGGGGAGGGGGCATGAGTGTCTGCCATGCAGTAGCTCTCTGCCTAGAAAACTCTCACAGGGGGTGAGGCGGGGGCATGAGGAATGGCAAGGTTTGTGCATAGACCGAGAACGGCCCCAGAAATTCCATCTAGTCCCATTTTAGGTAGTCATGATTTACTCATTGTCACAGCCACTGAGCACTCCGAGAAGGATGCACTGTCTCTGAGTAGACAGCAGTAGTGATGATTTGGCTGTTATTATGGATAATAATTGTATTTGCTGTCTGTGCTGCCTGGGCATCTTTGGGAGCTTTGTAACCACTGCTGTAATTTTAAATATTTTAATTAATGATACTTTGCTGTGCTTATGCCTTGAGGCTCCTTAAGCAAAATGAGCAATTAAAAAAAAAACACAGAAAGCAAACGAATGAAAATAAAAGAAAGGGCACTTAAAAAAATCATTCTGTTTCTATGATGTTTCAGGCTTGAAAAATGTATTCAACTGCCTGCTGCAGGCAAGAGAAAATTCTCCCTGCTTCTGCCTGTTATCTTTTGCTTCCATAGTCATCCATCTCCTATAGCTGCTGACTGACATGGAATATACATAAAGCATCATCAAAAAGAGCAAGAGAGGAGGAAAAGGGTAAAACAGAGGCTTAAAGTGTCCAGCAAAATTAGAGCCCATGCTTTTAAAAGTATATCATCATCATTGATCATCACCATCCATTGTTGCCATTGGTTATTTTTATACTTCCCTGATATTGGGATATCATTGAGAAGATACCAGACAACTGGTCTCTATCTGAGCTCTTTCAATGTATTGGGTTGGCCAAAAAGTTTGCTTGGGTTTTTCCATAACATCTTATGAAAAAAACTCCAACAAAATTTTTGGCCAACCCAGCAGTAACTGAATATGTGCTGGCTGAGCAATCATGAGCCTCAGAATGTTCCGTGAGGCTAATGGAGGAATGCATGGGAGCGGTCGCTAGGGTAGGTGATCTTCTGACATGTTAATGTTTTATTTTCATAATATAGGAGATATGAAGATATGGAAGCCTAAGAGGCAAAACTTCCCTCCACATCTCACCACAACAAGGGTTCTCTGGCCTGGGCCAGGATTCCAAACTCAGGGATTCATGGGCCTGCACAACTTTAAAATGGAAATGCCAAACAGGAAAAATCTAACTTCCAGTCTTGAAAGTTCAGAAGCTCTGCCAAGCCCAGTCCACATGGCAACACGGGGCTGGAGCCAGTGCTGGCCCCCCTGTGGTGTGCTGGAATGGGCTGTCACCAGTTCAGGAGGGGGACTGTGTGCTTCTCTTCTCAACTCTGATGAGGGCCATTATTAAAGTCTTCACTGAATTTTTTACAATTGCTCCTTTTTTTTTTCTTCGTGTTTTGGTTTTTTGGGCACAAGGGATGTGGGATTTTAGCTCCCTGACTAGGGATCAAATCTATACCCCTTGCATTGGAAAGCAAAGTCTTAACTACTGGACTGCCAGGGAAGTCCCCTTATCAATTCTGATCAGTGACTTCAATGGTGGTAGCTTGAGATCATTGAGATCAGCCACAGTGGGAGTAATTGTATCATGAAAACTGGCAAATGCTACAAGTTATTAATAGTTTTGTTTTGTTTTTTTCTTTCAGGGAACCCATTGTTAAACATTTAACACACCACTGTGGCTGCCCCTGCAGAGAGGCGTGCTGAGTGTGCATTTTCACACCGGCAGCACCCCATCATCTCTCTACCATGAGGTTGGGTTGTCCACCTTGTCCCTGGGGTTTAGATCCTGGGCATCTTAGATTACTCTTTTGTGTTCCAGGGGCCTCCATGAAGAAATCCCCTACCATAGACCTGCATTTGGAAGGGTAGGCTTATCAAAATTGTCACTGAAAGGGAGAAAGGGAAAATCAGCTTTGAGGTGGGAGAGGGGCTGGCTGAATCTTTGGGGGTGAAAGACTCCTGTAAGCCAGGGGGGAAAGAGTTCATTTTAGGAGACAAGATATATGAACTTTAGTGTGGCAGCCCAGCCCCTGGTTAGACATTGTCCCAGTTGTATGCTGTGGGCTGGACCCTGGGCACTGGAGCCTGGGAGGCTAGGGAAAGTTAGGCCAAGACATAGAGAAGTCCCTACTACTGAGCAAACTGCTTGTGCTCTGGTGATGGGAGCGTGGGAGAAACACCATGGGCAGGACTGATGTCATTGACCTGTGCATGGTACTTGCTTTAATGCTGTTTGCCCTGCTTGAAATTCTTTAAAAAAAAATCCAATGAATTAAAAAAATTATTATTGAAGTATAATTGTTTTACAATGTTGTGTTAGCTTCTGCCATAAAACAAAGTGAGTTAGCTATATGTATGCATATATCCAGGCTTCCTACGTGGCTCTAGTGGCAAAGAATCCACCGGCAATGAAGGAGCCTCAAGAGACATGGGTTCGATCCCTGGGTCAGGAAGATCCCCTGGAGGAGGAAATGGCAACCTGCTCCAATATTCTTGCCTGGAAAATCCCATGGACAGAGGAGCCTGGTGGGCTACAGTTTATGGGGCTGCAGAGAGTTGGACATGATTGAAGGGACTTATCGGAGCACACACATACATATATTCCCTCATTTGCGAGCCTCCCTCCCACCACTGCTTCCATCCCACCTCTCTGGGCCATCACAGAGTACTGAACTGAGCCTCCTGTGCTATACAGGAGGTTCCCACACTCTCTCTCTCTTTAGTCACTGAGTTGTGTCCGACTCTGGCGACCCCATGGACTGTAGCCTGCCAGGTTCCTCTGCCCATGGGATTCTCTAGGCAAGAATACTTGAGTGGGTTGCCATTTCCTTCTCCAGGTGATCTTCCTGACCCAGGGATTGAAACCGGATGTCCTGCACTGCAGGCAGAGTCTTTACTGACTGAGCTATAAGGGAAGCCCAAGTTAGCTATTTCACACAAAGTAGTGTATATGTGTCAGTGTTTTCATTTTGCATCGACTGGGCTATACAAATGATGCAGCTGATCCTGTCCATTGGGAATTGACAACTGGAGAGTTGCCCAGTTGTTTTGGGCTGGGGCAATCTCAAGAACCAGGGGGAGGGGTTCTTCAAAATGTCCTACCAACATCTGGGAGTGTGGCTGACTCAGATCCACATGGTCAGAAGCACTAAGAAATGTGTTATTTTTGGATAGATATAGAGCTGTCTTACTGCACTAGGTTGACTGTGTTTTTATTTTTTAGCCCTAGAATGAACTGGCAGCTCAGATGGTAATGACTCTGCCTGCAACATGAGAGACTGGGCTTTGATCCCTGGGTTGGGAAGATTCCCTGGAGAAGGGAATGGCTACTCACTCCAGTATTCTTGCCTTGAGAATTCCATGGACGGAGGAGCCTGGCGGGCTACAGGTCATGGGGTCTCAAAGAGTTGGACACACCTGAGCGACTAACACTATCAGAGCTGTCTTATTTACTGCACTAGGTTGATGGTTTTTCTTTTTTAGCCCTTGGATTAACTGAAGGCACAGTGCCAGATTTTGGTAATATAGGACTGAATGTGACAAGGCCTCTTCCCAAAGGAAGCTCAGAGTCCAGTGGTACCTGTGTAGGTAACCCACAACTCAGCCTATGTAGTACATTAGAATTGCAATCTGTAAAATGTGCCATGGAGATGAAGTTGTTTTTTAGTTTGTGACTCTTTGTGACCCCATGGACTGCAGCATGCCAGGCTCCTCTGTCCATCACCAATTCCAGGAGTCTGCTCAAACATGTCCAACTCATCATCAACTCATTTTGAGTTGGTGATGTCATCCAACCATCTCACCCTCTGTTGTCACCTTCTCCTCCTATCTTCAATCTTTTACAGCATCAAGGTCTTTCCCATTGAGTCGGCTCTTAGCATCAGGTGGCCAAAGTATTGGAGCTTCAGCTTCAGCATCAGTCCTTCCAATGAATATTCGGAGTTGGTTTCTTTTAGGATTGACTGGTTTGATCTCCTTCAGGAGCTATCTATCAGTTCTGTACAAACAGGATGAGGGGAATTTATGGCAAAGCCATGAAGGTGAGTAGAGCTCTCTGGTTGGAGAGGTGGCAAGGTGTAAAGCAGATGCTTGACTAGAATCCTCTTACTTAGGGGTCTGCTGTGTTTTGATGGTGCTGTAGCTTTGAGCAATAGTGAGTTCCACCTAACAGCTTTGTACACCCTGGAATGACTGCCTTGTGCTGTGGTCTATGATGGTTATGATAATAAAACCATTCTGGAGGCTGCTTCAAATGACCAGTTGGTAAGTGGGTCTTTCTTGATAGTGTGGGAAAGTACTAGTGGATGTGTTTCCCCTAATACATGCCTTACTTGGTGACCCTTATCCTATCTGAACAGCTGGACTCTGGAACATGCTTGCTGCAGGAAGGGATATGACAACAGAAGCATTAGCCAGGCTTTGAAAATCTGAGACTCAGGGGTCTTGGGGAGTATCAATGTCAGAGGAAGTCACTGACAGCTTTTCTGAACCTGAGGACTGGACAGCATTTTCCGAAACAGGGAGAAGGTGGAGTCAGATGGGCAGGAGGAGGGAAGAGGTGATGGTCCCAGTGATAGCACTATATTCTGCAGCCATGCTTTTTTAGCTCATCCTCAGAAGGGGAAAGGGGAGAGAGGTGGTTGATGGCAGTGATCCTCAGTTCTATTAAAACTAATGACTGCTTTATGTAGTAAATATTTTGTGAAGTCTTCTTTACTGTCCTGAAATAAAGTGAAATTCATGGGTAATATAACTCCTGTCATATGACAACCAATTAATATGTCCACAAATTTCCAAAGTACCCTTTGGGGAATAGGACCAATACTGGTTGAAAATCACTGGTTTAGGGATTTTTTTTTCCCCCCTGGGTAGGAACCAGGAAAAGGAAAGATCCCATTAGTGGTGGGATGGGTCAGGAAGGGACCAGGGCAGCCTGCAGGAAGAATCCATTCATGAGAGTCCTCTGAGGTGCCAAACGCAGAGTTGGGGAGTGGCTGGGTCACACTAAGTCCTGGACATTATTGTGAAGGAGGTGGCAGTGGCGCTGGAAGGTAGAAGAGAGAAGTCAGATCCAAAAAGGCCTTGTGTTGGGAGGGAAGAATGTCCCACCAGTGACCTGTGTGGCCTGACCACCCAAACAGGAATGAGGCTGAGGCTGTCTCAGCAGATGCCAGTGAGGATACAGAACTGCACCCCAGCCCTGCCATGCTCAGAGCTCAGTGATAGAAATGGAGTCATTTCTACTTGTTACATTTATGTTCAGAAGATTTCCTCACTTGACTGAGTTTGGCCTCTCTCCCATCTCCTCTGATGTAGAGGGTGGACCACGGCTGATGACCCATCGTCCAATCATAGATCCCTGCTGCTTATAATCTAACTATGCCCATCTCCTGGAAGATGAAGGTTCTGGGGCTGTCTGAAGATAGTCTGTGGGTTTTATGAAACAGAAAACCTTTGTGAAGATATATCAGGTGTAAATCCCTGGGAGGTAAGAAGTAACTACCCCTGTGGGGGACAATAATCATATAATCTTGCTTTTCATCTTTGGTGAGAATGAAGGTGGTGATGGACATATTTGTTCTAGTGAGGAAATAGTGGGATTTACAGGGTAAGAACTCTTGAATCTTGATTTAGTTTGTGGGACCACTTATTTATCTTCTTTGAAATTCTAATCTGTAGAATGGGTGTGAGAATCACACGGAATAATGTACAGAGAATATAGAGAGATCCTTGTCATCTGTAAAGTCATGATTGTTAATTATTGCCATGAAAATCACATTAGGAGCAACTGATTTTTGCCATCCAGTGACCAGATGGGGGTAAGTAGATTTCCTCTGGGCTCAATAGTTTCTGCCTCAGATAATCACTTCTTAAGAGCTCTTTGGTTGGCACTTGAAGATCAGAAATTTCTTTGAAAGCAATTTAATCACTCTGTGAATAAACTGAAAGATATATTTCATTTTACAGATGAGTGAAATGTAAACTACTAATAGCATAGGCACTATATCTGTAAGAGTTTAATTCTGATCACTAATGCTTTCACATTGGCCTTGGGTTAGTTTTTGGATTGGAGGTGTATTTATTTAAGGCTTGTTTGAAACCTGTGTATCCATGCATGCATCCTTTCATCCAGCCAGTAAAAGTATACTCATTGAAGTGTTTAATTTGTACAAGTGTCTGGGAAAAGTCCTGGGGGGCTGTAGCCATGAATCTTGGGTAAGCACTATTTAAGTATTAACTCTTGACGATTCACTTTTTCTATTCTTGATGTTACTTCTTGCATCTTCATTAAAGATTATACACTTTATTTAGTTCAACTGTTTTATTGGTAATTCTTAACTGATTTCTTTCTTTCTTTTTTGTAGGCATAGAAGAATCATTTGTTTGGGCTGAAAGAGATCAGGTTATGGCAGACTGATATCAACAAGCCCTGTCTCCAAGAGTAAAGTAATTGATCATATTCAGGTATATCCTACTTTTCCATTTGATAAATTTGCTAAAGTAAAATTAAGAATTAAAAAAAAAAATCACCCAGTGTCAGAAGAGTATATACCCTTGGGGTGGGAAAGATCTAAAATAAGCTAGGAAAGCCATCATCCAAAGAAGAAAACTTTGACATATTAGATGAGATAAATATTTGAAACTTCTATGTCAAATGATATCATAAACAAAATCTAAAGCCAAACAAAACATTGGGGGAAATACCCACAACTCGTATGATAGACAAAAGTTCCTATCTCAAGAGCTCTATAGCATGTTAAGAAAAAGGCTTCCAGCTGTTAGAAGGAAGCACAAAGGCATACCTGAGGAAACAAAAGTGATAAGTAAACATATGAAACAATTTACAGCCTCACAGAATGTTAGGAAAATACAAATTAAAAGAGTGGATTAGCATCTTTACTCAGTCATCAGCAAAACACGAAATGATTGAGGACTGCCAAGGCTTGAGTGGTATGGGGAAACGGGCTCTTTCACCCATTATTTGTGGGAATGTAAGTAGGTGTAACATTTTCGGAAAGTAATTTAAACATATTTTTAAAAATAAAAAATAGGCATTGCAGCAACACGAATGGACCTAGAGATTGCCATAATGAGTGAAGTGACCTAGAGATTGCCATAATGAGTGAAGTAAGTAAGACAGAGAAAGAGAAATATCATATATCGCTTATATGTGGAATCTAAAAAGAAATGATACAAATGAACTTATTTACAAAACAGAAACAGATTCACGAACTTATGAATGAATTTACAGTTATTAGGGAGGAAATGAGGGGGGAGGGATAGTTAAGAGAGTTTGGGATGACATATACTCACTGCTATATTTAAAATGGATAATCAACAAGGGCCTAGTGTATAGCACAGGGAACTCCACTCGGTATTATGTGGCAGCCTAGATGGGAAGAGGGTTTGGGGGGGAATGGTTACATGTACATATATGGCTGAGTCCCTTCCCTGTTCATCTGAAACTGTTACAACATGGTTAATTGTTTATATCCCAATACAAAATAAAATGTGAAAAAAAAATAAAATGAAAAAAATAGAATTCATAACCAACAAAGACCTACTGTATAGCACAGGGAAGACTGCTCAATATTATGTGACAGCTTACCTATGATTACATACTTTTTCAGAGCCCCTGGATTTGTGGTTTTGGTTTCAGTGTTTATGCCTCACAAAAGCAAACAATCATTAATGTGTAGAAAGTAAGAATCTAAACTTCATAAACAGGAACAAGTTCATTTTTTAAAAAAGTTGAATAAAAAATGATTCCAGCACAACACCAAAAAAAAAAAAAAAAAAAAAGTGTGGTGGCCTGAATGAGAAGGTAGTGGGGGAGAATGGATACATGTATATATATGGCTGAGTTTCTCTGCTGTGCACCTAAAATCATCATAACATTGTTAATCAGCTATACTCCAATAAAGAGTAAAAAGTTAAAAAAAATTTTAAATAAAATAGATTAAAAAATAGACATATTCTTTTATGCAATAAATCCAGATTTCAGCAAATAAGGTGCTTAATACAAAAGGAGAAATATATAAAAATAGCTATTGCAGTAGTAATTGTAAAAAATAGGGATGAGGGAGTAGGAAATGTGAATGTTCATCAAGTCAGGGATACCTGAATAAACTGCTCTCTATATCATATGAAATATTATAAAGCCATTAAAAGGCATGACTTGGATTTATATTTATTGCCTTGAAAGAATCCACACTATGACCACCGGACAAAATGTGTGTGCATTGTTAAGGCCTAGGAAAAGCTATGGAAACAAATACCTCAAACTACTGAGATTGATTATTCCAAAGGAGGGATACAAATAATTTTCATTGTTACAGATTTCTGTTTTGTTTGAAAGCATTACAAGCAATATCTTCATGACTTAATGATTTCGTTGAGTTGAAGTGAAGTTATAAAAACAAAAATGAAAAGAGAGAGGAAGGGGGAAGGGCAAGGGATAAAGAGTTGTTAGCATAACTGATACCATCTTGGGCCCTTGCAGTTTCTCCTGCCCTTCCTCTGACCCTACTCAGGACTGTCGTGTGCAGTGAATCACTTCTCTGTCATTAAGGGCTTTGTAGTTAATAGATATTATTTAATAATCATTAGGACCAGGTGGCCTCTATGCCCTGTTAGTCCCCAAACAATGATGGAAACCTTCCCTGACATATTCTCAGCACCCACAAGACTAGTTACCCATTCATAAATCTTGACTTAGGAATGCATGTCCTGTTTCCAAGCACTTACCCTCACGCCCTAGGTTAACTATAAAATTTTCACAGTGGCCCTTTGGCAGTGCAGAATGTAGCTTCAAATGATTCTCAATCATTGTCTGCCCCATCCCACCCTGTAAATGTTACCCAATAATAAATGGATCCTTTGATTATATGGAAGTGCCTGTCTCATTTTTGGTCTTAAGATGCCTTCTCAGTTCAATGGGCACTTTTCATTCCTTCTGTCCTCCAAAGGGGAAGGAGGAAGACAGGGATGGAGGGAGGGATGGGTAGAGAGAAAGAGGAAGTGAGTTAGAGCATTAACATTGTAGAACATTAATGGAGGAAAGAAAAAAAACTTTTCCCAACCACAGAAAAAGCAGTCATAAGTCAAAGGCAGTTAGAGCTAACAGAAACACCACTATAGAGTGAGTTCTTTAACCTGACATTGTTATTCTTATAAATTACACATATGGACTATTTGGGGGTTAATGTTCAGTGTTAGAGTAGTGAGACTCTTTCTAGTCTCTCTTCTACATTGAAGTATTTGTGCCTTGATTTTTGTTGTTAGCATCTTAGTTTTGTTTGTTGAAAGCTTATTTGAGATCTTGGTTGTTTAAAAAGAACAGGACATCAGAAAAGATAAATAAGATTGAGAATGGGGAAAAGAAAAAAAAATATTACTTGTGCCCCTCAGTGGTTTGAAGGTTGCTGTAGTTCATCTTCAAATACAGAGTCATGAAAGATTTATTTACCCACGTTTCTCTTAAGGTCGAAGGAGTTGAGATTATCACTCTCTCGTCCAAGCTCCCTTTCTTCACCCAGGTTCTCTTATTTATTTTCCTCTGCTCCTGAGCCAAAATGTGAGCTTCTGAAAGAGATTCTTAGTTGGTTCCCAATATTTGAAACCGCTTTCAACAATACCATCCATCTCCTCCCCGAGCAAGAGGCATTATCTCCACACTCGAGATGAGCCTCCTCCTCCTGCTTTTATCACTCAGAGCGGCACAGTTCGGTTACAAACACCCTCATACTATTCCTATTGGTATCTCACGAGTGAAATAACAGATAACCATTCTCCCAGTGATGACAATGCTGTCGCCCCACACCTAGATAACTAGGAGGGGAGGTTTCCACTCCCATTGCATGCTGTGATTAAGATCTCACCGGCGAAGATACAAGTGAGATTGCCTTTATAAAATAATATCTGTGCTCATATCATTTTACTCAGCTCAGATAGCAGCTCACATAATTTCTTGGGGCCCTCCCCCATATCAATCTGCATTGGCTTTCAAACATGTATACTACCACCTGCCCCCCTGGTGAGATAAGAATAAAAGCACTAGATGGCATATTAAATTGTGCAGCATTTTTCATATTACTCATACAAATGAGATAACAGCTGCAGGATAGTCTGTTTCATTCTTGGCAGAACTCCCAATCATTGTGCTGCTGAAATAGGGCTAGCCTTACTTCTCAGCAGTGGGGGATTTGGTTCATGGGTGCAATTCAGCAGGGCCAGAAGACCACTCTCCCCTCTGATCACCTTCCAAGCCTACTTGATGTGAATTCATAAAGGACAAATCCTTTTATTCCCAGCCAGATTTAGGTTCAATATACAGTTACTTAAAGGAAGTCATCCATAGAGTATTTCCCAAATTTCACTTATCAAGTTCCAATTTTTAAATATTTTTTAAAATTATTTAACTCCCTGTCTTCAGCTCAGTTCAGTTGCTCATTTGTGTCTGACTCTGCGATCCCATGGACTGCAGCATGCCAGGCCTCCCTGTTAATTGGCATTCTCGGAGTTTACTTAAACTCATGTCCATTGAGTCAGTGATGCCATCCAACCATTTTGTCCTTTGTCGTCCCCTTTTCCTCCTGCCCTCAATCCCTCCCAGCATCAGGGTCTTTTCCAATGAGTCAGTTCTTTGCATCAGGTGGCCAAAGTATTGGAGTTTCAGCTTCAACATCAGTCCTTCCAATGAATATCCAGGACTGATTTCCTTTAGGATGGACTGGTTGGATCTCCTTGCAGTCCAAGGGACTCTCAAGAGTCTTCTCCAACACCACAGTTCAAAAGCATCAATTCTTCAACACTCAGCTTTTTTTATAGTCCACCTCTCACATCCATACATGACCACTGGAAATACCATAGTCTTGACTAGATAGACCTTTGTTTGCAAAGTGATGTCTCTGCTTTTTAATATGCTGTTTAGGTTGGTCATAGCTTTTCTTCCAAGGAACAAGCATCTTTTAATTTCATGGCTGCAGTCACCATCTGCAGTGGTTTTGGAGCCCCCCAAAATTAAGTCTGTCACTGTTTCCACTGTTTCCCAATCTATTTGCCATTAAGTGATGGGACCGGATGCCATGATCTTAGTTTTCTTCATGTTGAGTTTTAAGCCAACTTTTTCACTCTCTTCTTTCACTTTCATCAAGAGTCTCTTTAGTTCTTCGCTTTCGGCCATAAGGGTGGTGTCATCTGCATATCTGAGGTTATTGATATTTCTCTCGGCAATCTTGATTCCAGCTTGTGCTTCATCCAGCCCAGTGTTTTTCATGATGTACTCTGCATATAAGTTAAATAAGCAGGGTGACAATATACAGTCTCGACATACTCCTTTCCCAATTTGGAACCAGTCTGCTGTTCCATGTCCAGTTTTGACTATTGCTTCCTGACCTGAATACAGATTTCTCAAGAGGCAGGTCAGGTGGTCTGGTATTCCCATCTCTTTAAAAATTTTCCAGAGTTAGTTGGGGTCCACACAGTCAAAGGCTTCGGCATAGTCAATAAAGCAGAAATAGATATTTTTCTGGAACTCTCTTGCTTTTCCCATCATCCAACAGATATTGGCAATTTGATCTCTGGTTTCTCTTCCTTTTCTAAATCCAGCTTGAACATCTGGAAGTTCACGGTTCATGTACAGTTGAAGCCTGGTTTGGAGAATTTTGAGCATTATTTTGCTAGCCTGTGAGATGAGTGCAATTGTGTGGTAGTTTGAGCATTCTTTGACATTGCCTTTCTTTGGGATTGGAATGAAAACTGACCTTTTCCAGTCCCGTGGCCACAGCTGAGTTTTCCAAATTTGCTGGCATATTGAGTGCAACACTGTCACAGCATCATCTTTTAGGATTTGAAATAGCTCAACTGGAATTCCATCACCTCTACTAGCTTTGTTTGTAGTGATGCTTCCTGAGGCCCACTTGACTTCACATTCCAGGATGTCTGGCTCTAGATTGGTCACACCATCTCAATTATATGGGTCATGAAGATCTTTTAAAAATAGTTCTTCTGTGTATTCTTGCCACCTCTTCTTAATATCCTCTGCTTTTGTTAGGTCTATACCATTTCTGTCCTTTATTGCCCATCTTTGCATGAAATATTCCCTTGGTATCTCTAAGTTTCTTGAAGATATCTCTAGTCTCTCCCATTCTATTGTTTTCCTCTATTTCTTTGCATTGATCACTGAGGAAGGCTTTCTTATCTCTCCTTGCTCTTCTTTGGAACTCTGCATTCAGATGGGTATATCTTTCCTTTTCTCCTTTGCCTTTCACTTCTCTTCTTTTCACAGCTATTTGTAAGGCCTCCTCAGACAACTATTTTGCCTTTTTGTATTTCTTTTTCTTGGGGATGGTCTTGATTCCTGCCTCCTGTACAATGTCAGAAACCTCCATCTATAGTTCTTCAGCCTTATCATAACTAATAAGAGTGACAAAAAAAATCAGAACTTTGTTATGCTGGTTTTATTTCATTACCTCTAATTGATATTAAAACATATAATTATTAATGCTTTCTGCACAGCATCTAAAATAATTTTGAGTAATAACCTACAGATATTTTTGAAACCCTGTGTTTGGGAAACACCAGTAGAATAGTGCTCACTGAAGTATACACTGCTGCTGCTGCTAAGTCACTTCAGTCATGTCCGACTCTGTGCAACCCCATAGACGGCAGCTAATACACATCATTTCTTGGTAGCCACTTTTGATAGATGATCCCATACTTGGAAAGGGTGGGGAGGAAAATCTATGGATATAAAAAGTGTTCAGAAAGGAGAAATTAGAGGGAAGTGAGGAGCAGTCCTGTTCATTATCTCATCCTGGCCAGACTTAGATGAGTGAGATGGAGCCAGATGTGTCATGACTATTGACTTTCTGGGTGGGCTCTAGGGATGGGGGATCACTGGGCTCTCTGTGTGGTCCTGAACCATATGTTCAGACACCCAAAATTTTAGCCACTCATGACTCCAGGATGAGGGTTCTACTTGCCTCCTCTAGGCTGGCTCACGGCATGGACTCCCCTCAGAGAGAACCAACCCTCACAGAGTGTTTCTCAGTAGGCACCACACACAGGATTGTGTTCAACACTGTGGTGTCCATACTGGTTGGAAACACAAATTAGCTAGCACCATGAAGACGGGGTAAGGATGACACAAGGTGGCAAGTGCCAGGTGTTAGAGAAGCAAGCTTTCTGTCAAGACTATCTTATTCACCCAAGAAAAGTGGCTCCATGATAAAATCACTTCATATGTGTTTATATATGTGGTTTTAAATGCAAAAACAAAACCCCACAACCAAAATCAGATGAATGAAACTGGGTGTTTAGTGTTGGAAAGCATTGATTTAGAGGTAGCAGAGGTCCCTGAGAACTGTCAGAGAAACTTCTGTTCCGAGCTTTTCTAAGTACCTGTAACCCCAGACACCCAGAGCTCTGCCATAATGATGCTTTCCCTGCTGGTCTTTGGCTCTGTCCTTCCTGGTCATTATTCTGAACAAAGCCTGCCAGAGATCATGATGATGATCTCTCCTGCTCTGGCCAAATCCTAAGGTTCTATCATCTCATGTCCAGGTGATGACATCTAGCCAACTATCCCAAACATGGCCCTGAATGCTGTAGAAGAGCTGTCTTGAGCATGTGGTCTCTTCTCTCGCAGAGCTTTCAGGAAACCTGTGCGGATACAGAGCTGAATAGGACACACAGGTTACTGATAGGCAGCTAGACAGGAAAGATTTAATCTCCAAACCAACCATGGTTAGTTGTGGGCCTGTCAAGCATCCAGGCTGAGCTTGCAGGAGCCCCACGGGGCAGCAGTTAATCAGGCATCTGCTTCTAGGAGTGTGAATGACCTGACTGATGACCCAAGATGAACTAAGTGTCTGGGAGAGTTCACTTGTACAGGCCTGAGATAGAGGAGACAATGGTCAATCCCTGCTTCATCCTTTAATCCACATTGGTTGCTAACAATAATCCAGCAAAATTCAGTGGGGCAGGGGAGGGGTTCTTTTGCACTCTGATCGGTAAATTTCCCTATTGTGCCCTCTGGCCACTCCCCGAACAATCTTGCCTCTGATCCTTTCAGTGCCTATTTCCCTCTAGGTTTCTTTCTTACCTTTGTTAATAGGAGAGGGAAAAAGAACTATTCCAAGAATTTAGACTTTTAGTAACTTAGAATATTCTTTTTCCTGATTTTATAAAACCCCAATTTTTCCTCTTTGTCCCTTGAAAGGAAGAAAAAAGGAAGAAAAGAAGGAAGGAGAGAAAGAAGAGTGAGGACAGAGGGACACATTTCTGTTCCTCACAAAGAGTAAATCTTTTCCCAAGTTAAAAAAAATGTACATTTATATGTAATGTAGCTCATTACAAAGGTAATAGAATCACATTACAGAAAAGTAGGAAAAAGAAAAAGAAAAAAAAAACCCCATAATAGTAACAACGTAACAGAATTACTGTTAGCAGGCTGGGATATTTTCTGCTAGTCTTTCTGCTAAGCACCACTTTTAAAATCTAGTTGTAATTGTATGGTATATACAATTTTTTTCCTCTTTATTTAACGTTCAGCCATGAGATTTTTCATGGTGCTATGTGGCCTTTAAAACAATAGTTTTTAATGATTGCATAATGTTTCCTCCAGTGAAAAAAATGCCAATTTAAAAAACCAATTTTTGTTTTCATATCTAGATTGATGGTAATTTAAAAAGAAATCACCTTATCACTGAAATGATACTGTTCAAGCACCCACCCCTACTTTTGCATTATTTTATGAGGATCTCATCAGAAATCTGATGACCAAACAAAGCCCATGGATATTTTAAGGTGCCTGATTCACAATTTGGACTAAAGCACCTGTGGCCATGAAGTCCTCACCATGGGTGTCGGAGGGACCACAGCACACTCTCACTGTGCTTCACCCTCATTTTTTCTCCTTCCACAAAGGTGGAAAAGAGCTGCCCTTCACAGATTTCTTATTATTTGCCCCCAGTCTAAAGCCAAAAAAGCTTCATTGATCTTGCCAGTGGTCTTCATGCTGTTCTCACTGTTCAATCACTCAGTCATGTCCAACTCTGTGACCCCATGGACTGAAGCACACCAGGCTCCACTGTCCTCCACTATCTCCCGAAGTCTGCTCAAACTCATGTCTATTGAGTCGGTGATGCCATCCAAACATTTCATTCTCTGTTTTCCCCTTCTCCTCCTGCCTTCAATCTTTCTCAGCATCAAGGTCTTTACCAATGAGTCAGCTCTTCCCATAAGGTGGCCAAAATATTGGGTGTTTCAACTTCAGTATCAGTCCTTCCAAATAAGGGTTGATTTCCTTTATGACTGACTGATTTGATCTCCTTGCAGTCCAAGGGGCTCTTAAGAGTCTTCTCCAGTACCACAGTTCAAAAGCATCAATTCTTTGGCACTCAGCCTTCTCTATGATTTAACTCTCACATCTGTACCTGACTACTGGAAAAATCATAGCTCTGACTATACGGACCTTTGTCAGCAAAGTGATATCTCTGCTTTTTAATATGCTGTCTAGGTTTGTCATAGCTTTTCTTCCAATGAGAAGCATCTTTTAATTTCATGGCTGCAGTCACCATCTGCAGTGATTTTGGAGCCCAAGAAAATAAAGTCTGTCGCTGTTTCTGTTTTTCCCCCATCTATTTGCTATGGAGTGATGGGACTGAATGCTGTGATCTTAGTTTTCTGAATGTTGAGTTTAAGCCAGATTTTCTACTCTTGTCTTTCACCATCATCAAGAGGCTCTTTAGTTCCTCTTTGCTTTCTGCCATAATGGTGGTATCACCTGCATATCTGAGGTTGTTGATATTTCTCCTGGCAATCTTGATTCCAGTTTGTGCTTTATCTAGCTTGACGTTTCGCATGATATACTTTGCATATAAGTTAAATAAGCAGGGTGATGATATACAGTCTTGATGTACTCCTTTCCCAATTTTGAACCAGTCCATTGTTCCATGTCTAGTTTTAACTGTTGTGTCTTGACTTGCATACAGGTTTCTGAGGAGACAGGTAAGGTGGTCTGGTATTCCCATCTCTAAGAATTTTCCACAGTTTGTGTGGTCCACACAGTCAAATGCTTTAGCTTAGTCAATGAAGCAGAAGTAGATTAAAATAAAAAACTTCTCTTGCTTTTTCTATGATATAGCAAATGTTGGCAATTTTATCTCCTGTTCCTCTGTCTTTTCTACATCCTGCTTGTACATCTGGAAGTTCTCAGTTCATGTATTGTTGAAGTGTAGCTTGAAGGATTCTGAACATTACCTTGCTAGCATGTACCAGCACAGGAGTGGCTTTGAGGAGATACCCCACCTCCAAGGGCAAAGGAGAAGCCCCAGAAAGATGGTAGGAGAGGCAATATCACATTTAGAATCAAACCACATACCCACCAGAGATGCTCAGAGGGCTCGAACAAACCTTGTGTGCACCAGAACCCACAGACCCCACAGAGATTGAGAAAGAACTGTGTTTGAATGTCTCCTGAAGAGGTATGGGTCCGCAGTGGATTGCTGCAGGGGCAGGGGCTCTGGGTTCAGCAGACCTGGGTATGGCATAAGCCATCTTGGAGGTGGTTGCCATTAACCCCACCATAGAGCCACCAGAACTTACTCAGGACTGTGGAAACAGACTCTTGGAAGGCACAAACAAAACCTGTGTGCACCAGGACTCAGGAGAAAGGAGCAGTGTCCCTACAAGAGACTTACCCAGACTTGCCTGTGAGTGTCCAAGAGTCTCTGTCAGAAGTTTGGGTCAGCAGTGGCCTGCTGCAGGGTTGGGGGCACTGAGTGTAGCAGTGCATGCATGCATGGGACCTTTTGAAGGAGGTCCCCATTATCTTCATTACCTCCACCATAATTTAGCCCCAGGTAAATAACAGGGAGGGAATACAACCCACCCTTCAACAGAAAATTATATTAAAGATTTACTGAGCATGGCCCCACCCATCAGAACAATACCTAGTTTCCCCCTCAGTCAATCTCTCTAATCATGAAGTTTCCATAAGCCTCTTATCCTTCTCCATCAGAGTACAGACCAACTAAAAACCACAATCACAGAAAACTAACCAATCTGATCACATGGACCACAGCCTTGTCTAACTCAATGAAACTATGAGCCATGCCGTGTAGGGCCACCCAAGATGAATGGGTCATGGTGGAGAGTTCTGACAAAATGTGGTTCCCTGGAGAAGGGAATGGCAAACCACTTCTGTATTCTTGCCTTGAGAACCCCATGAACAGTATGAAAAGGCAAAAAGATAGGACTGTGAAAGATGAACTCCCCAGGTCGGTAGGTGTTCAATATGCTACTGGAGATTAGTGGAGAAATAACTCGAGAAAAAATGAAGAGACAGAGCCAAAGCAAAAACAACACCCAGTTGTGGATGTGACTGGTGATGGGAGTAAAGTCCGATGCTGTAAAGAGCAATATTGCATAGGAAGCTGAAATGTTAGGTCCATGAATCAAGGCAAATTGGAAGTGGTCAAACAGGAGATGGCAGGAGTGAATGTTGACATTTTAGGAATCAGGGAACTAAAATGGAATGGAATGGGTGAATTTAACTCATGACCATTATACCTACTACTGTGGGCAAGAATCCCATAGAAGAAATGGAGTAGCCTTCATAGTCAACAAGAGTTCAAAATGCAGTTCAGTTCAGTCCCTCAGTTGTGTCTGACTCATTACAACCCCATGAACTGCGGCACGCCAGGCCTCCCTGTCCACCACCAACTGCCGGAGTCTACCCAAACCCATGTGCATTGAGTTGGTGATTCCATCCAACCATCTCATCCTCTCACGTCCCCTTCTCTTCCTGCCTTCAATCTTTCCCAGCATCAAGGTCTTTTCAAATGAGCCAGCTCTTCACATCAGGTGGCCAACATTCTGGCGTTTCAGCTTCAACATCAGTCCTTCCAATGAACACCCAGGACTGAACTCCTTTAGGATGGACTGGTTGGATCTCCTTGTAGTCCAAGGGACTCTCAAGAGTCTTCTCCAACACCACAGTTCAAAAGCATCAATTCCTCGGTACTCAGCTTTCTTTGTAGTCCAACTCTCGCATCCATACATGACTACTGAAAAAACCATAGTTTTGACTAGTTGGAACTTTGTTGGCAAAGTAATGTCTCTGCTTTTTAATATGCATTCCAGGTTGGTCATAACTTTCCTTCCAAGGAGTAAACATCTTTTAATTTCATGGCTGCAATCACCATCTGCGGTGATTTTGGAGACCTCCAAAATAAAGCTAGCCACTGTTTCCATTGTTTCCTCATCTTTGCCATGAAGTGATGGGACCAGATGCCATGATCTTAGTTTTCTAAATGTTGAGCTTTAAGCCAACTTTTTCACTCTCCTCTTTCACTCTCATCAAAAGGACCTTTAGTTCTTCATTTTCTGCCATAGAAGTGGTGTCATCTGCATATCTAAGGTTATTGATATTTCTCCTGGCAAACTTGATTCCAGCTTGTGCTCCCTCCAGCCCACCATTTCTCATGATGTACTCTGCATATAAGTTAAATAAGCAGAGTGACAATATACAGCCTTGACGTACTTCTTTTCCTATTTGGAACCAGTCTGTTGTTCCATGTGCAGTTCTAATTGTTGCTTCCTGACCTGCATATAGATTTCTCAAGAGGCAGGTCAGGTCGTCTGGTATTCCCATCTCCTTCAGAATTTTCTAGTTTATTGTGATCCACTCTGTGCTTGGATGTAGTCTCAAAAATGACAGAAAGATCTCTGTTCATTTCCAAGCAAACCATTCAATATCACAGTAATCCAAGACTATGGCCCGACCAGTAATGCTGAAGAAGCTGAAGTTGAATGGTTCTATGAAGACCTACAAAACCTTCTAGAACTAACACCCCCAAAAGATGCTGTTTTCATTATAGGGGACTGGAATGCAAAAGTAGGAAGTCCAGAAATTCCTGGAGTAACAGGCAAATTTGGCCTTGGAGTACAGGATGAAGCAGGGGAAAGACTAATAAAGTTTTGTCAAGAGAACACACTGGTCATAGCAGACACCCTCTTCCAACAATGCAAGAAAAGACTCTACACATGGACATAACCAGATGTTCAGTATCGAAATCAGATTGATTATATTATTTGCAGCTGAAGATGGAGAAGCTCTATACAGTCAGCAAAAACAAAACTGGGAGCTGACTGTGACTCAGATAATGAACTCCTTATTGCCAAATTCAGACTTACATTGAAGAAAGTAGGGAAAACCACTAGACCATTCAGATATGACCTAAATCAAATCCTTTATGATTATACAGTGGAAGTGACAAATAAATTCAAGGGATTAGATCTGATAGACAGAATGCATGAAGAACTATGGACGGAGATTCATGACATTGTAAAGGAGGCAGTGATCAAGAGCATCCCCAAGAAAAAGTAATGCAAAAAGGCAAAATGGTTGTCTGAGGAGGCCTTACAAATAGCTGAGAAAGGAAGAGAATCTAAAGGCAAAGGAGAAAAGGAAAGATATACTCATTTGAATGCAGAGTTCCCAAAGAATAGCAAGGAGAGATAAGAAAGCCTTCCTCAGTGATCAATGCAAAGAGATAGAGGAAAATAACAGAATGGGAAAGACTAGAGATCTCTTCAAGAAAATTAGAGATACCAAGGGAACATTTCATGCACAGATGGGCTCAATAAAGGACAGAAATGGTATGGACCTAATAGAGGCAGAAGATATTAAGAAGAGGTGGCAAGAATACACAGAAGAACTATACAAAAAGATCTTCATGACCCAGATAATCAAGATGGTGCGATTACTCACCTAGAGCCAGACATCCTGGAGTGTGAAGTCAAGTGGGCCTTAGGAAGCATCACTATGAACAAAGCTAGTGGAGGTGATGGAATTCCAGTTGAACTATTTCAAATCCTAAAAGATGATGCTGTGAAAGTGTTGCACTCAATATGCCAGGAAATTTGGAAAACTCAGCAGTGGCCATAGGACTGGAAAAGTTCAGCTTTCATTCCAATCCCAAAGAAAAGCAATGCCAAAGAATGCTGAAACTAGCACACAACTGCACTCATCTCACACACTAGCAAAGTAATGCTCAAATTCTCCAAGACAGACTTCAACAGTATGTGAACCATGAACTTCCAGATGTTCAAGCAAGCTGGTTTTAGAAAAGGCAGAGAAACCAGAGATAAAATCGCCAACATCTGTTGTATCATTGAAAAAGCAAGAGAGTTCCAGAAAAACATCTACTTCTGCTTTATTGACTATGACAAAGCCTTTGACTGTGTGGATCACAACAAACTGGAAAATTCTTAAAGAGATGGGCACCAGACCTGTCTCTCGAGAAATCTGTATTCAGGTCAGGAAGCAACAGTTAATACTGGGCATGGAGCAACAGACTTGTTCCAAATTGGGAAAGGAGTACATCAAGGCTGTATATTGTCACCCTGCTTATTTAACTTATATGCAGAGTACATCATGAGAAATGCTGGGCTGGATGAAGCACAAGCTGGAATCAAGTTTCCCAGGAGAAATGTCAATAACCTCAGATATGCAGGTGACACCACCCTTATGGCTGAAAGTGAAGAAGAACTAAAGATCCTCTTGATGAAAGTGAAAGAAGAGAGTGAAAAAGTTGGCTTAAAACTCAACACTTAGAAAACTAAGATCATGGCATCTGGTCCCATCATTTAATGGCAAATAGATGGGAAAACAATGGAAACAGTGACAGACTTAATTTTTTGGGGGCTCCAAAACTACTGCAGACGTGACTGCAGCCATGAAATTAGAAGACGCTTGCTCCTTGGAAGAATAGTTATGACCAACCTAGACAGCATATTAAAAAGTAGAGGCATTACTTTGCCAACAAAGGTCCATCTAGTCAAAATTATGATTTTTCCAGTAGTCATGTATGGATGTGAGTGTTAGACTATAAAGAAAGCTGAGTGCCAAAGAATTGATGCTTTTGAACTGTGGTGTTGGAGGAGACTTTTGAGAGTCTCTTGGACTGCGTGGAGATCCAGCCAGTCAATTGTAAAGGAAATCAGTCCTGAATATTCTTGGAAGTACTGATGCTGAAGTGAAACTCCAATACTTTGGCCACTTGGTGTGAAGAATTAACTCTTTGGAAAAGATCCTGATGCTTGGAAAGATTGAAAGCAGGAGGAGAAGGGGATGACAGAGGACAAGATGTTTGGATGGCATCACTGACTCAGTGGACATGAGTTGAGTAAACTCCAGGAGTTGGTCATGGACAGGTAGGCCTGGCGTGCTACAGTCCATGGGGTCACAAAGAGTCGGACATGACTGAGCAGCTGAACTGAACTGAACTTATTAGCATATGAAATTAGTGAAATTGTACAGTACTTTGAACCTTCTTTGGCATTGCCTTTCTTCGAGATTAGAATGAAAACTGACCTTTTCCAGTCCTGTGGCCACTGCTGAGTTTTCCAAATTTGCTGGCATATTGAATGCAGCACTTTCACAGTATCATCTTTTAGGATTTGAAATAGCTCAGCTGAAGTTCCATCACCTCCACTAGCTTTGTTTATAGTGATACTTCCTAAGGCCCACTTTAATTCACCCTCCAGGATATCTGGCTCTTATTAAGTGACCACACCATTGTTATCTGGGTCATTAAGACCTTTTTTCGTGTAGTTTTTATGTGTATTCTTGCCACCTCTTCCTGCTGTTTAGTTCAGTTCAGTTGCTCAGTCATGTCCAACCCTTTGTGATCCCATGTACTACAGCGTGCCAGGCTTCCCTGTCCATCTCCAACTCCCAGAGCTTGCTCAAACTCATGTCCATCAAGTCGGTGATGCCGTTCAACCATCTCATTCTCTGTTGTCTCCTTCTCCTGCCTTCAGTCTTGTCCAGCATCAGGGTCTTTTCCAATGAGTTAGTTCTTTTCAGCAGGTGGCCAAAGTGTTGGAGTTTCAGCTTTAGCATCAGTCCTTCCAATGAATATGCAGGACTGATTTTCTTTAGGATTGACTGGTTTGATCTCCTTGCAGTCCAAGGTACTCTCAAAAGTCTTCTCCAACCCCACAGTTCAAAAGCATCAGTTCTTTGGTTCTCAGCTTTCTTTCTGGTCCAACTCTTAGATTCATACATGACTACTGGAAAAACCATAGCATTGACTATCTGGATCTTTGTTGGCAAAGTGATATTTCTACTTTTTAATAATTTAATACCCTGTCTAGGTTCGTCATAGCTTTTCTTCCAAGGAGCAAGCATCTTTTAATTTCATGGCTGCAGTCACCATCTGCAGTAATTTTGGAGCCCAGGAAAATAAAGTATGTCAGTGCTTCCATATGTATATACCATGAAGTGATGGGACTGAATGCCATGATCTTCATTTTTAGAATGTTGAGTTTTAAGCCAGCTCTTTCACTTTTCTCTTTCACTTTTATCAAGAGGCTCTTCAGTTCCACTTTCACTTCATGCTGTAGCAGATGTATTTAAAAGAGATGGTCTTTGGTCCTTCACCCCGGCTGAAGTTCAGCAGGTGCTGAACACAAGAGGTTAATGATGAGAGAAAAGACTGTGGGCCAGCTAGGAGGGGGATTTGGAAAGTAGATCAGCACAATTGTTGGTGTCAGAATGACTATAATAGATCCAGGAGAAATTTATTGAGTACTTACGTGTATTAGCCACTGCAGTGGGTTTGACTGGATACACAGAGGTATCCCATCAAATAGATACTTGTATGAGTGTCTATTTTTCCAGTAGTCAAGTACTTAAAACTCAATATTCAAAAAATGAAGATCATGGCATCTGATCCCATCACTTCATGGCAAATAGATGGGGAAACAATGGAAACAGTGAGATTACTTTGCTGACAAAGGTCCATTTAGTCAAATCTATGGTTTTTCCAGTAGTCATGTATGGATGTGAGAGTTGGACCATAAAGAAAGCTGAGTGCAGAAGAATTGATGTTTTTGAACTGTGGTGTTGGGAAGACTTTTGAGAGTCCCTTGGACTGCAAGGAGATCAAACCAATCAATCCTAAAGGAAATAAGTCCTGCATATTCATTGGAAGGACTGATGCTGAAGCTGAAGCTTCAGTACTTTGGCCACCTGATGAAAAGAACTGACTCATTGGAAAAGACCCTGATGTTGGGAAAGACTGAAGGCTGGAGGAGAAGGGGACAACAGATGATGAGATGGTTGAATGGCATCACCGACTCAATGGACACGAGTTTGAGCAAGCTCTGGGAGTTGGTGATGGACAGGGAAGCCCAGCGTGCAGCAATCCATGGGGTCACGAAGAGTCGGACATGACTGAGGTGACTGAACTGGGCTGAACTGATGAGTATCTATAATCATCTATGGTAAGTATAGAGCTAATATAGAAGGGCTTTGCAGCTTGTTGGGAAATGAGAGTCCTTTAAATAAATGTTACAAAGACAGAAGGAGGGGAACAAAGGGGTCAGAATGAGCCAGCAGTTTATGCCCTCAGAGAAGATTCTCTGTACTTTAGGCACCATGCTTTCAAGCTTCACGTGATTGGTGGAAGACAGAGTAGGAAGGGAATTATGGCACCTTCACTTCTGCTTGCGTGAGTGCTAGGTTGCTTCATTCGATTTGGACTCTTTGCGACCCCATGGTCTATAGCTGGCTAGGCTCCTCTATCCATGGGATGCTCCAGGCAAGAATACTGGAGTGGGTTCTCATTTCTTCCTCCATGGGTTCTTCCCCACCCTCCTTCATTGGCAGGTAGGTTCTTTACCTCTTGCACCACTTGGAAAGCCCATGGCACTGTCACTTATATAAAATTAATTCTGATTGCAGAAGAAGGTAAGGTCTGTATACAGGTGTCCGAGTAAAACATTTCCATACTCACTGACCATTCACTGACATAAGAGTGTGAGCATATGTATTGATGAGGGGGGGATGTGACAGACGTGGGGAGCACAAAATGTTAGCTTTTGCTTTGCAGCATCCCTATGGTTCCAAAGACTGAAGAATCAAGAAATGCCTACACTGGAAAATCTTCTGACCTAACAGCAGGTTTACAATCTGAATATCAGATTAAGTAACAGATGACAGGAGTGGAATATTAAGGGGAATTAGGTACTATACATACCGAGGTATGTGCAATTCTTTAGATCTTGCCACATAAAGTATCTATTCTTTCATGTGTCTCTTATAAAATGATTAATTTAAATAGTGGGGTTTTAAAATAGAAACTGGCCTTCATCATTTCAGAGGACTTAGTAACATATTAGACTATGACAATGGAATTGAACATCCTCCTTTAATTTCAAATGAATAAAAATTTTAGATTTAAAAACAGCAATAACAAAATTTTGGTGAAATTGCATTTGCTGAGCTTGAAAGAAGGAAGAACTAATCTGAGACGTAAGGGGAAAGAAAGGGAAATGAAAGCTACTGTGAGTGAATGGATAAGGGGGAGCCCATGCCCAGGAACTCATGGGAGTTCAGGTTTCACATGGCCTGGGCTTATGGTATCTACATGAGGATCAGTTACATGGTTTCCAAACCATGGATGATGGAGGGAGGAGGAGTCCTGTATAAAGCCTGAAAAAGTCAAAGACCATCCCTGTTCATAAAATATAGACCAGAAAATTTCACCCTTTTGCCAAGGAAAGCAACATGGAAGCCTGTAATATATCCAGAGACTTAAGCAGATAGGAAAATAAAAATCATTTGAGAAACCTAATCCTTAAGCCTGAACTGCATAGAAGTATGTGATCCAAATTTACACTACCTGTCTGGTGTGGGACGCCCAAGCTGAGAATTTATCATAAACCAGGTCAAGGACCATTGAAACCCTATAGGCTACAGTAAAAGCAAATATAAAACTTCTCAGCAGGAATCCTTTCACAATCCAAGGCACACAGAATTCCAGAGACCTAACATCCCTGATGAAGAGGGACTCATAATAAAAAACAGACAAACATCATAAATCAAACTACCACACATCAACCTCAGGAGACACCACAAACAGGAATTCCTATCTGCTACTGGCTGCAGTGTCATAAGAAAAAACTACACCAGAAAAATTTAGCAAGACCCAGTACATTTGAGTATGGGCACATGCTATACCCAGCAAACTCCTGTACAAGTATATGCTCTTGAAAATTCTCTTACATGTATATAAGAAGATGTGGCCAAAGATGTTCACTGCCCCATTGTTTGTAAAAATAAATTACAACAATAACAGAAAACTCCGAAAGGTCAGAATGGGAATGAATTTAAGTAAAGCGTGATTTATGTATATTAGGATAAAAGTGAAAGTTAAAGTGTTAGTTGCTCAGTCATGTCTGACTCTTTGTGACCCCATGGACTATAGACCGCCGGGCTCCTCTGTCCATGAGATTCTCTAGGCAAGAGTACTGGAATGCATTGCCATTTTCTTCTCCAGGGGATGTTCCCAACCCAGGGATCAAACTCAGGTCTCCCTCAATGCGGGCAGATTCTTTACCTTCTGAGCCACCATGGAAGGTTATGTTAGGATACTGTCAAGTCATTAAAATGAATAAGCATATCCAAATGTATATATCTTAAAAACATGATGTCAAGTGAATATGGCAAGTTCTCAAGTTTTTCAAGGATAAGTATAACATACTATTAATGTAAATTTAAAAATTAATAAATACTGTATATTAATATGGACATGTGCAAATATAGTAAAAGCATAAAACAGAAAAAATATATCAAACTAAGAAAAGTAATTTCCTTTTGTGTGATATGGAAGGTGAAAGACTTGATTCAAATCTAGGTCTGACTTTGAAACTAATATAATACTAAATATATAGGATAGGGGCTCCCTGCAAACCAATACATTTTGTTTTTTACAGTAAAAACAAAAACCCTCTCCAAATATTGTTTTTTTCCCTGTATAATTTTTAAAAAAGAAATAATGCATTATAGAGTCCTTTGAAGCTCCATTTACATATCAATCCCATCCACCCCCATGCCCTTGCATTTGTATGCTCTCTGTTTCCTCTTCAAATATAAACCAAGGTCAAATCATACATTTAATCACTCCCACCATACCAGGAAAGAATACAGCATAATAAGATATTTCTTTTTTTGGGAAAAAAAAAATAGGGAATGGGGAAATAATGCTGTTGGCATTAGTGAATGTCATGTACCATACCCTCCTGGGTGAACATTCCAAGGACACTCTAATGGAGGAGGGAGTTCCTCACTGGGTCAAAATTGCTGTCTTTAACCTGATTTGAAAGCATTTCCCCTATCTAATGTTCTCCACAACCATGTGTAAGCTTGGCAGGGGCTATATTTCTTTTCTAGGAGCTGTATTTATGGTCATAGATCACTTCCTGTTTTAGGGAGTCTAGGGCATTGGGGCTGACCTTAGGGACCGAGCAATTATGAGCTTTTATATTCAGGATTTGAAGTTGGACTAATTAGCCAGTCAGTTAGCTTTCTAGAAACTTCAAGGGATATTTAGCAAAGCTAGAGATGTTATGGAGTCATGGTCTATGAAGTTTGACCATGTTTTCATAGTGTCTATCTCTTAGCAAAACACTCAAGGGCTCTGTGCATGCTCCTAGCCCTGGGCTTAACTGCTTCCATCTTGTCCCCTCAAATAATGAATTGAGGCAAAGCTTGTGATCCTTACTCTGGAGCTGTTTACAATGGGGTCAACTGTATTTTTTGAGCAGCACGTGAACCACTGGAGATGTTGGAAGGGACCTGGGTCATTAGGCTCACTCCACAATTCTGGTTTCTTCTAGGTCTCAATCTTTTTATTTTATTTTATTTTTTTAGGTCTCAATCTTAATTGCCTCTGCATTTCCCATCTAATTACCTTGGCTTAAACTGACTTTAGCTTTGGGAAGACAGTATCAGACTCTTAGCCCTCTTATATTGCTGGCCTCTGTCTCTAAGCAAGACTTTGTAAGCTTCTGTTTCTGCTTGTAGATTGGCAAGCCTGTGTTGAAATAGAAACTCACTCTAACATCATGATAATGTTTTCTTCTAAGCTGAATCTCAAAGCATAACATGTGATGGTTTAACTAGCTCTTTTGCAAGCCCATAAAAAGGATTACCAACTTGAATACAGGAGCAGGAATCCTCACTATATCTTCAGTTCAGTTCAGTTCAGTTCAGTTCAGTCTCTCAGTTGTGTCTGACTCTTTGCGACCCTATGAATCACAGCATTAGTCCACCTAAATTTAGCCACTTCCAAGTAGGTCTGTTGCTCATAGCATCCCATATATAGTATCAATGTATTGGTTAGACCCTTTAAGAGAAAGGAAAAGAATTCAAACTAGTTTAAAAAAGAGCCCAGGAAGGAAACTGACCCATGTTTAGTAAGTAAAAGAAGGGTAGATGTGAAAACAAGCTAGACTCTGTGGGGCTCCTGGGCACAGAGCCTTTCTATATCCCCCGTTTCTTGTTTGTGGCTTTCCTGCTGGCTCAGCAGTAAAGAATCTTCCTGCCAATGCAGGAGACTTGGGTTCCCAGTCCCAGGGTCTGGAAGATCTCCTGGAGAAGGAAATGACAACCAACTCCAGTGTTCTTGCCATGGACAGAGGAGCCTCGTGCGCTACAGTCCACAGGCAACCAAGACACAGCTTAGGGATTAAATAACAACAACAGCTTTTCTTGTTTGTGGAGAACAGACTCCAGGCTCCATGACATTCCCTGAGTTCCAAAGGACAGAAAATAGGGGAAATCACTAGGCCATTCAGGTATGATCTAAGTTAAATCCCTTATGATTATGCAATGGAAGTGACAAAATAGATTCAAGGGATTAAATCTAATAGAGTGCCTGAAGAATTATGGATGGAGGTTTGTAACATTGTACAGGAGGCAGTGATCAAAACCATCCCTAAGAAAAAGAAATGCAAAAAAAGCAAAATGGCTGTCTGAGGAGGCCTTACAAATAGCTGAGAAAAGAAGAGAAGCAAAAAGCAAAGGAGAAAAGGAAAGATATATCCATCTGAATGCAGAGTTCCAAAGAAAGCAAGTAAAGGCAAGAAAGTCTTAAGTGAACAATGCAGAGAAATAGAGGAAAACAATAAAATGGGAAAGACTAGAGATCTCTTCAAGAAAATTAGAGACATCAAGGGACCATTTCATGTAAAGATAGGCACAATAAAGGACAGAAATGGTACGGACTTAATGGAAACAGAAAATATTAAGAAGAGGTGGCAAGAATACATAGAAGAACTAAACAAAAAAGGTCTTAATGACCTGGACAGCCTTGATGGTGTGGTCACTCACCTACAGCCAGACATCCTGGAATGTGAAGTCAAGTGGGCCTTAGGAAGCATCACTATGAACAAAGCTAGTAGAGGTGATGGAATTCCAGCTGAGCTATTTTAAATCCTAAAAGATGATGCTGTGGAAATGCTGCAGTCAATACGCCAGCAAATTTGAGCCCAGGAACATATCAGACTCTTAGCCCTCTTATATAAACTGACATGAAGATGTCAGTTTTCATTCCAGTCCTGAAGAAAGGCAATGTCAAACTACTGCACAATTGAACTAATTTCACATGCTAGCAAGGTAATGCTCAAAACCCTTCAAGCTGGGCTTCAACAGTCTGTGAACTGAGAACTTCTATATGTAGAAGCTGAATTTAGAAAAGGCAGAGGAACCCAAGATCAAATTGCCAATATTCACCGAATCATAGAAAAAATGAGGGAATTCCAGAAAAATATCTGCTTTTGCTTCATTGACTATGATAAAACCTTTGACTTCGTAGATCACAATAAACTGTGAAAAATTCTTCAAGCGATGGGAATACAAGACCACCTTACCTACCTTCTGAGAAACCTATATGCAGGTCAAGAGCAGTAGTTAGAACCAGACATGAAATAACATACTGGTTCAAAACTGGGAAAGCAGTACATCAAGGCTGTATGTTATCATCCTGCTTATTTAACTTATATTCAAAGAACATCATGTGAAATGCTGGGTTGGATGAAGCTCAAGCTGAAATTAAGATTGCCAGGAGAAATAACAATAACTGCATATATGCACATGACACCACCCTAATGGCAGAAAGTGAAGAGGAACTAAAGAGCCTCTTGATGAAAGTGAAAGAGGGATTGAAACACCTGGCTTAAAGTTCAACATTCTAAAAACTAAGATCGTGGCATCTGGTCCCAATCACTGTGGTCGGTGACTGCACCCATGAAATTAAAAGATACTTGCTCCTTGGAAGAAAGGTTATGACAAATCTAGACTAGACAGCATATTAAAAAGCAGAGACATCACTTTGCTGACAAAAGTCCATATAGTCCAAGGGACTCTCAAGAGTCTTTTCCAACACTACAGTTCAAAAGCATCAATTCTTTGGTGCTCAACTTTCTTTATAGTTCAACTCTCACACCCATACATGACCACTGGAAAAACCATAGCCTTGGCTAGACAGACCTTTGTTGACAAAGTTATGTCTCTGCTTTTTAATATGCTGTCTAGTAATAGTTGGCATTGTAGCAAAAGCAGAATACCTCTAACAAGACTGCAAGGAGATCCAACCAGTCCATCCTCAAGGAATTCATTGGAAGGACTGATGCTGAAGCTGAAACTCCAATACTGTGGCCACCTGATGTGAAGAGCTGACTCATTTGAAAAGACCCTGATGCTGGGAAAGATTGAAGGTGGGAGGAGAAGGGGATGACAGAGGATGAGATGGTTGGTTGGCATCACTGACTCAATGGACATGAGTTTGAGTAAATTCCAGGAGTTGGTGATGGACTGGGAGGCCTGGTGTGCTGCTGTCCGTGGGGTTGCAAAGAGTTGGACACAACTGAGTGACTGAACTGAACTGAACAATTCCATTGGAAGCCCTGGGAAAGGCTCTGATTATCTTGGCTCAGCTTGGCCATATGCCTGTTCTTGAATGAAATGCTGTGGATGGAGTCTGGGGTTCAGGTTCTCTGATTGAGCAGGTTGGGCCCATAAGCCCAAACCTGAAATTTAGGGTGGTGTTAATGCCACTTGACCGAGAAGGCAATGGCACCCCACTCTAGTACTCTTGCCTGGAAAATCCCATGGAAGCAGGAGCCTGGTAGGCTGTGGTCCATGGGGTCGCTAAGAGTCAGACATGACTGAGAGACTTCACTTTCACGCATTGGAGAAAGAAATGGCAACCCACTCCAGTGTTCTTGCCTGGAGAATCCCAGGGACGGGGGAGCCTGGTGGGCTGCCGTCTATGGGGTTACACAGAGTCGGACACGACTGAAGTGACTTAGCAGCAGTGCCACTTGAAGCAACAAGGGCAATTAGTAAAGGATGATTCCTTAAAAAGTTCCTAGGCAGAAACAAGGGTTTTGCAATAGGGGTGTCCTGAATCATTTGCATAGTGTCATTGTCAGAAACTTTAGGTACTTTTTAAAGTGAATTTTTAGTGGAAATACATTTGGTAATTATATTTAAAATCAAATTGTCACCCAGTGGTCCCGTTAAATGAAGGTGTTTAATTTTTAATGCAATGCCTCTCAAATTAAATTTTGAGAGTATACATACCCTTTTGTTTACTTTAATGGCGATTATGCCATATATTATTCAAATAAGGAAAGGACTCCAGACTCTTTCAGTGTTGTGTGGTATAGTGCCATATGGAAACATATGGTTCTCAATATTTCCTAGTAAGAGTTCTCTTTGACAGCTCCGCATTTTATGATTTTCCACAAAATAGAAACTATACTTGTAGTATCTTTAGAAAAATAAAAATGACAACAATGATTATGTAACCAGTATTTTATAAGTGCAAAAGCATTAATAACACTTCAAAAGTAACAGTATACATAAGAGCTGGATCTGTAATTTAATCAGGCTGCAGAAAATGCTTGGGCACTTGTGAATTTATTTGAACTCCTTTTGGGATGGTACTTGAGCGAATTGGACGCATAGGTTAGGGACTAGTGCTGGAATGATTAAGAACATGGTTCAATCCCAGCTTTACTGCTTGTGAGCTCTGTATCTTTAGGTGAGTTATTTAACCTCTTCAAGTCTTCAGCGTCCTCAAATGTTAACTGACGTTAGCACCACCTGTGCCTCTAAGGTTGTTGTGAAGATTAGAGATATAGGTAAAGCATTTGACAGAGTCCTTGACACACAATTAGCACTCAATGCGTGATGCATGATGTCATCTCAGTCGTGTCCTGACTCTTTGGGACTCCATGAACTTTAGCCCCCAAGACACCTCCATTCATGTGCTTTTTCCTGCAAGAATACTGGAGCGGTTGCTATGCCCTCCTCCAGGGGATCTTCCCAAACCAGGGATCGAACCCTTGTCTCCTGCATTGGCAGGCAGATTCTTTACCACTAGCACCTCCTGGGAAGCAAGCACTCAATATATGGTAACGATTTTTGTTACCACCTTACAATTATTGATTTACTGTAAGTCTCCTTGAAGGTAGGTGTTGTGCTTTATGGATCTTTATATTTCCAGTCCCTAACAACATCTTGACTTATGAAGGATATGTTTATTGAGTGAATAAATAAATTATTGGAAAATTAAATGCAACGTATATCTAAAGTGTTTGGTCCTGTGGCCACAGTCTGATCAGTATGCCTTAAATATGTCTTTTTCTTGTGTCCATCACCAGGCTAAGGCATGGTCTCGCTCAGCAGTCTTCAAATTTTAGTGTCCTTGAGAATACTGCAGAGCTTGTTGAAACAGATAGGTAATCACACACCAGGTTTCTGATTCAGTAGTTCTGGTGAGACCTGGACAATAGTATTTAGTATTATTTTAAAGCCTCCTCCACAAAGTCTCTCTAATATGAGGCACAAATCATTAGCATTACCATTGGACTTACACAACCCAACTCAGGGTACCATTATCATCTGGCTGTTGTCAGCTGGCAGCACTAAAGGAATTATCTCTAACAGGAAATAACCAACATCAGTAAGTCTGGTCTAGTATTGCTAAATTGATTATGTAGATATAACACACCACTCAAATCAGTTAGTAAGTTGAGATTCTTCACAGGTACAGTGTTGTTTCTCGCAGACCAGTGAGTACTTGCAAATCGCTTGGACAGAACCTTTTTGCTTATTCACTCTGTGTGTGTGTCCCAAATGCAGTGACCTTATCTCAAGTTGCTTTCTATAATTCATTTTATAATCAAAGGATTAATTCAATGGAATCATAAGTGTAGAGAGGAGAGAGCTGCTTTCGTTTTTAGAAATCAACAACCTATTTTCAGTTATAAAATCCTTCCAAGATCCTAAATCTGCAGTCCTGGGCTTATTAAAAGCAAGTTACAATTACAAGTGTGTTTGTCTGCTTCCTTCCCTTTTAGTGCTTGTGTCTGGAGCTCATTTTTTTTTTTTTCTTATGAACTTTAATACATGTTTAATGTGAAACTTAATGATTTGATTACAATGGCATAATTACATAATTGGAATGTATTGTGCATGCTGGCGGGAAGGAGTCTGGAAGGTGCTTAGTGAGTGATGTTACATAAACAGAATAATAATGATAGTGCGATGGAGAATGAGACTAATGAGAAAATGATTAGAAAAACTTGGAAGAAATGGACACTTGTGGAAATGAGAGGGGAGCATTTCTTTTGGTTTAATGATTGAGATTTATTTCACCTCTGAGACTGAGGCCTCTGAGGATTGGTGCTATTGAATGAGGTAGGTTCAGGACTACCCTGGTGGTACAGTGGATAAGAATCTGCCTGCCATGGCAGGGGGAGCAAACTAAAGCCCGCGTGCCACAACTACTGAGCTGGTGCTCTAGAGCTTGCGAGCTGTAGCTACTGAGACTGTGAGTTGCGACTGCTGAAGCCTATGTGCCTAGAGCTTGTGCCCCCCAAACAAAAGAAGCCACTGCAATGAGAAGCCCTCACATGGCAACAGAGATCTAGCACAACCAAAAAAAAAAAAAATCCCTTAGCTCCACTCACAGCCATGGGGGAAAAATAAATGAATGAGGTGGGTTCAGATGATGGATATTTTGGGGACTACTTTGGGGATATGTGATGGGCCCAAACTCTACTCATCTGTGCATAAAACAAGCCAGACTCATCAGGAAGCTCTGATGATACTGCTTCTGAAGATCCTTAAAACAGGACAAGCTCAGGTTTCTTTCTCACCAATGTCCTTGCTTTGTAATGCTTTATGTAGCACATTTGCACCTCATCAGAACATTGAGAGAGCTCTGTTAATGTGGAATGGAGCTACCTTCCCCTCCCTAGTGCAATTCAGCCATCTCTCACTGGTGACATATTGCTACTGAAGAGGGATGGCCCTTAGCCAATCGTTTTGTGCTCCCAGTTAATGACCACCATTATTGTGTCATTTGGGCTAGAGAAACATGTCCACCGCCTAGAGCTCTTCTCTTAGTAATTGGCCTCTGCAGTGTCACTCTTACTTGATGCTCACTGTGTGTTTCTATAATCACAATGATTACTTCCCCAACTTATTTTACTATAAACATAAATCAATTCTACTCATTGATTTAGCAAACACCTATATTTATTAAGGGCTTCCCTGGTGGTTTAGATGGTAAAGAACCCTCCTGAAATGCAGAAGACCCGGGTTTGATCCCTGGGTCAGGAAGATTCCCTGGAGAAGGGCATGGCTACCCATTCTAGTATTCTTGCCTGGAAAATTCCATGGATGCAGGAGCCTGGGGGGACTACAGTCCATGGGGTTTCAAAGTGTTAGACACAGAGACTAACACTTTCACTTATGTTTGTTAAACACCTATCTAGGTGCTAGTTGCTATGTGTGATGCAGAACATTTATGGCTTAGGAGTTGAAGCCTAGAAAAGGCATTCGTAAAAAGTTAAATACTGTTAAGTCCTTACATGGTGAGTTAGAGGAATAGTTCAGAATAATTTAAAAATAACCATGCATTCTTTCATCCATCAATATAAAAATACTTAATGAATGCCTACTGTGTGAACAGCTCAGGGCTGGAGTTAGAATGCTGAGATGAACTTGACTAGGATCCTTCCATCAAGGCAGTTTTGGAAGGCAATCTAGCAATATCTAGTGTGAACAAGTGGACATATTCTGATCCAGAATGTTCATTTCTTGGCTTCTGCCCCAGATGGACATTCACTTATGTGCACAGAAAGGGCATGGGCAATTATGGTAGTTGCAGTATTGTTCATAATATCATAATACTGCAAACAATCAATACGGCAAATGTCCAACAGAAAGTGCAAGTGGCTCAGTCGTGTTTTACTGTTTATGACCCCATGTACAGTCCATGGAATTCTCCAGGCCAAAATACTGGAGTGGGTAGCCTTTCCCTTCTCCAGGGGATCTTCCCAACCCAGGGATCGAACCCAGGTCTCCCACATTGCAGACGGATCCTTTACTAGCTCAGCCACAAGGGAAGCCCAAGAATACTGGAGTGGGTAGCCTGTCCCTTCTTCAGCAGATCTTCCCAACCCAGGAATCGAACCAGGTCTCCTGCATTGCAGGCAGATTCTTTACCAACTGAGCTATCAGGGAAGCCCCAATGTCCAACAGGGAAGTATCCAAATAAAGAAGGTAAAGCCATACAATGAAAATTTCACAAAGGTTAAGAAGAAATTAGACCTATCAGTACATCTTTAGGACACCTTTTTGAATTGAGTAAGTAGCAAGTAATTATATGGTGTCTTTTCTTATATGAAAAATATAAAGTGAAGGAAAATGTAACACTCAGTAATTTTATTCATCTTCTAAGGAACAAAGATATTTATGTAAAATATAAAACAATGGAAGACTAGAAGTTCAGAAGGCTATAAACTAAAGTGATAACAGTTGTTACCTCTGGGTAGGTTTGAAGGATCTGGGACAGGATATTTGTGAAAGGATATCTTAGCTTAGCTTTGATTTTTTTAATAAAGGAAATGTATCTATATTTTGTTTATTCTCGAGTGAGAAGTGCCTCAGAAATGGGTAAGTAAAGTTCTATGGGAATCCTCAATGTCCAATATGCTACTTATTGAATTGAACTAAAGGGGCTTCCCTGCTGGCTCAGATGGTAAAGAATCTATCTGCAATGCAGAAGCCAAGGGTTCAATCCCTGGGTCAGGAAGATCCCCTGGGGGAGAAAATGGCAACCCACTCCAGTATTCTTGCCTGGAGAGTTTCATGGACAGAGAAGCCTGGCGGGCTGTAGTTCATGGGATTGCTAAGAGTCAGACACGACTGAGTGACTAACATTAGCATTAAAGTAAAAACTTAGAGAAAGGAGAGAGAGTTTGAGGCTAAAAGCATCAGGGCAGGCTTTAATGAAGCTGATACATTTGAGCTGGTCCTTAAAAAGGAGAGGTGTTGGAGGTGTGGAGGAAAAAAGTGCCATGCAGGTTCTATTCTATAGTGTGAACATGAGTGGAGAAATTCCTACTAAATAATCATGTCATTTATGAATATTTACTTCCTTTCCAATATGTATGCCATTTACTTCTTTATCTTGCCTTATTGCACTGGCCAGGACACCTAGTTCTGTATTAAAAGAAATGAAAGTGGGGGTGGGGTGGGAGGGAGGCTGAAGAGGGAGAGGATATATGTATACATAAAGCTGATTCATGTAGTTTTATAGCAGAAACTAATATAACATTGTAAAGCTATTAAACTCTAAATAAAAAAAAAGGAGCAAAAGCAGACACTCTTGCTTTGTTCCCAATTATAGGAGAAAGATTTTTTTGGTGGGGGAGCACAGAGGGGTGGTGATGAGAGTTCATTTTCATTTGTTTGTGAATTAGTGATGAATTTTTTCAAATGTTTTTTCTGTATCTCTTGAGATGACCCTATGGGTTTCCTTTTTATTCTGTTAGTGTGGTGAATAATAAATATTTATTTCACTTTTCTGTATTTTCTATTTTTTATCTCTTCTGTATTTTCAGTATTTTCAACTGATCAGTCTTTTAGATTATGAATTCGTCTTTCATCAATGTGGAAGGTTGAAATCAAACCTTGAAATAGCCTAATTCCTCACTGTATTGGCCCCTAGGATTTAATCCTTCATGCATCTGAGGTGAGAGGAGCTTCCTTTATGAGAGATCCTGATGTTTAATCTCCCCTCCCCGCCCTCCCTGATGAGTCTGCCCAAGCTCTGTGTATCCTCTGAGATTCTCCTTTCTGCCCAGTTGGACTTCTATAGGAATTAGCAAAGCCTTGAGTGGAAAAGTTGTGCTTGATGTTGGGCACTCTCTCTGCATTTCTTTTCTCTCTGAGCTTCTGGAACCATATGTCCTGCCCATCTTGGTAGTCTTGAATTCCCATTGTTATTTCCACATTTCCACGGCACTGCCTAAAGGTCTATTCAGGTTCTCGGGTGTGTACCCTCCGCTTTCTGCTTGACTCACCACATCACTTAAGAAATGGCAAATGCCTTAAAGGAAAAAGTGGAGTAGAATATTAGAACTCATCTCAGTGCATTTCTCTTCTCGCCAGAATCTTGAGCCTTTAAGTCCTAGGGCCTAATGGATCTCTGGTGTCTTAAAATGGATTTTCCTCCCTATTATTTTTAGCTACTCCTGGCAGGAAAGTCACTGTACTTTCCTGAGGGTATGTCTCTTAGTATCTATCTAATGTAGTTTAAGATAAAGCCTGGAATTCTGAGGAAGGACCAGCTGGGGGTGTCTCCTGGTAATATAGGTCCCAGCTGTATCCGGCGATAGCCACGGCTGTGTTTTCAGCTAGTCAGGTTCCTTTCAGAGTATTTCTAGACCTTACTCAAAGACCAGGACTTGGCTCAAGGCACTGAGGGACTTGCTCTTCTGAGAAGAGAATGTGGTTCACGTGTGCTCACATCTGAGTTTTGTGTAGAGTTTTAGGGTCTGAAGCCTCCTTTAGGGCAGCTTGAGGACAAAGCTTGGGTATATCTTAGCAAAAGTCTACATATTGGGTGAATTCTCTTGTGTTCCAAGGTGTATCTCTTTAGGAGTAACTGTCAAGAACTAATCTATCAAGATTTAAAATTTATCATGATTTTATTCTCTTCTACTCTTGAGTGTCAGATTTTAGTTGATATTATTTTCTAAATCATAGTTATTTAATTCAGTCCTTGGAGCATACTTTCTGCTAATTCAGACTCACTATGTTGTCTTTTTTTTTTTTTTTGGCTTTGCTGAGTTTTCATTGCTGCTCATGGGCTTTCTCTAATTGCAGTTAGTGGGGACCACTTTCTAGTTGTGGTGTGTGGGTTTCTCATTGTGGTAGTTCTCTTGTTGCAGAGCATGGGTTCTACAGCACATGGGCTTCAGTAGTTGCAGCCTGTGGGTTTGGTTGCTCTGTGGCATGTAGGATCTTCCTGGACCAGGGATTGAACCTGTCTCCTGCATTGGCAAGAAAATTCTCTGCCAGCGAAGCCCAGACTCACTATGTTGGTCCCTCAGAGAATGACAACTGTGTGGAAGGGAGGGTGAATGTGAACGTGGCCAGAAGAGGGCCAGTTTAAGTCATGGGCCTGCAAACCAGTTGGCCAAGAAGGTGATGTTTGATCTACTCAGTATGGAAGAGTGGAGTCTCTCCTAGAAGGTGGTGTTCACAACTAAGGGCAAGAGATGAGGGGCAGATCTACCCACTCTTTTCAAGATGAGGAAATTCAGAGGTATGGCATAAGACCTCTATTTTGAAAATGGAGAGAGCAACCCTGGCCCTGGGTGTGTCTGAGGCAAGAGCTTCTGCTAGTTGAAGACCTTTTCCATCCTTAGCTCTTGCATTTTCTTGTCATCTTAAAAACCACCCTTGGATAACATGTAGCCTACTCTCTGAGGAAGGTTCACTGCCCAATCCTGCCCAGCCCACCCCAGTTGACATGCAAGATACATATGAATCTGAGCATTTGACATTCTGAGAATGGATGTGAGAGGTTAAAGAACTTGTATTGAATGTCACAGGCACTTAAAACTCACAAGCAAAGAGGACCACCCCCAGAAAAACATTTCTTTCTGGGGCTGGTGGTGGTGGTGATGACCTAGGTGTGTTTCAAAGGGTCTAAATTGAAAGGGGACTAACAAATGACCTGAAGAAAAAGTGTTTCTTTTTTTTAAAGAAGCTTTTTTGCCCTGCTGTGCAATATGTGGGATCTTAGTTCCCCAACCAGAGATCAAACCTACACTACCTGCAGTGGAAGTGCAGAGTCTTAACCACTGGGATGCCAGGGAAGTTTCAGGAAAATGTCTATTTCCTATGGAAGCCTCATCTGGAATATCTATTTTGGAGTTCAACTACAACCACCAAGTGCCCTATTTCCTATGTCAACCAGATGAACACTATGATAGTAATAAAATCTCCAACAATTTGAGAAGTCAGACATGCTATTTCCTTTAAAAAATTTATTTCAGGATCCCAAGTCAATCACTCCTGAAAACTCAGGAGGCTAGGTAGGCACCAACATTTATTTAATGCTGCCTGTATGCCAGGTGTATATTAGCCAGTTTGTATGAGCTGCCTTATTGAACAAGACGAGGTCTTTGACGGGTATGTTTTGCATCTGTATCATCTTGCCTCACATTTGTCTTAAACATTGGCTTAAAAGAGCTCTGTGTTCTGCTCTTTTCAAAACTGTGTGTTTCAAATACACATTTGCAAAACTGTAAGCTGGCTCCTGCTGTTTTCTTGTCCCTCATGAGCCTGGCATGGATGAGGTACTCTGTGAGCCTCAAATGAATGCTTCATGAATGAATGGATCTCCAAGGAAATGGAACTGACAGTGACAGAGAATTCTGTCCTTCTGCCTCCCAGTTCCCTGGCCCTTCTGATCCCAATTAGGTTGTGTCTGCAAAGATAAGGATACTGGGAAGGATCTCAGCCAAGTTTCTCCCAGGCACATTCTACTTGTGTTGATACTTGGAGCCACCATGGAAAAAGTTATCCCATTCATGTGAAACATCACAAGCATTTAGACGATAGTTATATGTCAGCAAAATTTGGACTTTGTCATTAAATACTTCAATGGCTTCTATTGTTTCAAGAAGGGATTATCAAACCTAGTGATCAGATTGGGGGACAAAATGGGGACTTTTAAAAATACAAGTTTCTGGTTTAACCTGATTAAATTGGGTCTTGGAAGTGGCCAAAATATATGTTTTCAAAAACAATGCCTAGGAGATTCTAGATGATTCTGAGTGTAAAGTAAAACTCCTCAGCATGGCAGGGAAAACCTCCCCCACCTCTGTAGACTCAGCTGCTGCTGCCTTTGGCATAATTTTTCTTCTTTGTATTTCCTCTACACTTCCACTAAACATGTACACACCAACACACATATACACAGAAACATTCACACACACATAGACCACTTACGTATGCATAAACACACTCACACACACACACACACACACACACACACACACATCCCAACACACACAGTTCTGTCTTCCCTCTGTCTCTTTGCATCCAAGGCCCTTTGCTTCTTTTCCTCCAGCCCAACTGTGATGGTTAGTTTATGTGTCAACTGTGGTGTTCTTTAGTCACTGAGTTGTGTTTGAATCTTTTTCGACCCCATGGACTGTAGTCTACCTGGCTCCTCTGTCCATGGAATTCTCCAGGCAAGAATACTGGAGAGGGCTGCCAGTTACTTCTCTAGGGAATCTTTTCTCCAGGGAATCGAACCCACATCTCGTGCGCTGGCAGGCTGATTATTTACCACCGAGCCATCAGGGAAGCCTGTGTCAACTATAGTGCCTAGTTATTTGATTAAACTAACCTATTATTTTGTAGTTGTGGTTAACATCTCCAGGCAATTGACTTTAAGGACATTATCCTCAATGGCCTGAGTGGGTCTCTTCCAATCAGTAGAAAGGCCTTAAGAGCAAAACTGAGGTTTTGTTTCATGAACAAGAAGTACTGCTTGTGGACTTCAGTTTGTGCATTAGGTTGCCACTTTTATCAAGGAAAAAAGGATTTAGGAAAGTTTATATATATATATATATACATATATATATATATATAATTTATTTTATCAAATATGGTTAATTGCCAATAATAATGACTAATAACTAACATTTATTAGCATATGCCAAGTTTTCTTCTAATGACATTAAGTGATTTAAAGTTTAAACAGCTTCATGAATAGATATCTTTACCTCTGTTTTATAGATGAGAAAACTTGATGTATAGATATATCAGCTAAGACCAGGATTTATACCCAATCAGTCTGATTCCAGAGCCCATGGTCTTAGCTACTCAGTTATAATTTTAAGTAATATTTTATTCCTTTATTTCTTATTGCATCTTTTTCTTTAGTATTTTTGAGAATAATTTCAACTATGATCCTTTCTAGAACGACTTTGGATAAGATAGAAAATCCATTTGCTTTACATCTTCAAAATTCTAAACTAAACATTAGTTAACATGATAGTGATATACGATTTTAATGCTTCTGTTTGTGAAAATTGCTTAAAAATGTCTGCATAATCCTGTACTTAGAAACTTGTCCTATTTTATCTTCAAAATTTGCTGGAAAAAGCATATTACATTTACCTTTTGCTATATACATTTTATAGTAGTATTTGGTTGAAAGCAATACAATTCTGGCCTGACCTTATTAATTCATATTTGGGGCCCCTAAACGAGTGAGGTCCCAGTGGAAATGTACCAGTCTACAGACCAACATGGCACCCACCCCAGTTGTTAGTTAATCCTCAAAGACCATGGGTGAGAGCCAGACCCCAAGGTGACTTGCACTTAAACACCCAAAAGAAGAAGCAATGAACACCTCAGATGTCTATGTGCCAACTCTACCTATAGACTTGGAAGCCAGTCCCAACTGAGCTCGGTGCTCAGGAAGTGGGACTCACATGCAGCCTGCCCCTTGCTTCCCTCTCCATTCAGCGTGGGGCAAAGGCCTGAGGTACCCCCTGCATCCGTCTCCCAGCCCAGCCTTGTTCTACTTTCCATGACCTGTGAGCTGGCCTTTGTAAGTTTGCCATCCTTACCATCCCAGCTTGGGGTGTTGGGGCATCATCCCAATTGTGTCCCAGCCTTGTGGCACAGAAGCCACAAACGTAGCCAGAGCACATACACCAGGTTTGACTTCCAGGTCCGATATTTCATGCTGTGCAGTGTTGGATGCATTCCTCAATCTCACTGAGTCTTAGTTTCCACATCTGTGAAAACAGAGCTAATGTTCGCTTACTGGGATGTTAGGTTTAAATTAGATTAGTGCTGTGGTCCATCATGGACCCCCTCAGGCAGCAAAGAGAAGCACAGAATCTGGTGAGGGGGCATCAGAAAGGTCTTCCTGGAGGAAATTACACCTAAACAGAGTCTTAAAAATAACAAATATAATTAGCCTGGCCAAAAATGCACTTGTGTGTGTGTGTGTGTGTGTGTGTGTGTCTGTGTGTACATGTACGTGGGTGGTCAGAAAGAGGATGGTGCAGCCTGAGATGAGGAAGGAGTTGGGTTCAGAAAACATAATGACATTTGTACAAGAAAGTCATGCCTGGGTCTGTGGGCTAGAGGGGGAAAGTATAAGGTGAAGGATCTGAAAGGTGCCAAGGACCCTGAAAGACAGGCATAAGTAGAGAGGTTGTATAGAAGCTGTTGCCATTTCCTTCCTCAGGGGATCTTCCTGACCTAGGAGTCAAACTTGCATCTCCCACATTGGCAGGCAGATTCTTTACCCTTGAGCCACCTGGGAAGTCCAGCAGAGAGGCTGGGAACACTAAAAGTTAAATTTTTAGTTCTGATAAAGGCAAGTTTGCTATTTATTTAGAATTTTGCAAATCAGTGTTAGTGGGACCATAGTGATAACCTTATTTTACTAATAAATACACTGAAGCCCACAGAGGTCCACTTGTGAAAGTAACATCATTTGTTAGTGGCAGGTCATGAGCCACAGCTTCTTGCTTCCTCTAGACTGGTCTTGCCATGGCCACGGTCCCCACTCCCTTCCTTGCCCACTGTCTCTACCACTTTCCTAATGTCTGTTGTATCTATGTAGTTTTTTGACTGCTCCAACATACAGCCCATATTCTTCAAAAAAAAGAAAAAATCTTTTTTTTTTGTCTGTGCTGGGTCTTCTTGCTGTGCGTGGGCTTTCTCTGGTTGCGGCAAGCAGGGGCGACTCTCTAATTGTGGTGCATGGGTGTCTCATTGCGGTGGTCTCTCTTGTTGCAGAACTTGGGCTCTAGGGTGAGTGCAGGGCTTCAGTAGTTGTGGCATAGGGCTTAGTTGTCTAGTGGCGTGTGGGATCCTCCTGGACCAGGGGTCAAACCTGTGTCCCGTGCATTAACAAGTGGAGTCTTTACCACTGGACCAACAGGCAAACCAGTCCATATTCTGTATTCTTTTTATTTCTCTTCTCATTTCATCAAAGTAACACTTGGTCTTGGTTTTAAGTGTCAAGGTGCCATGATTCTTGTCATGAAATACAGCAGTGGAAGCACTCCAAGGGCATAAATTGGCTAGTGATCTGTCTTCCTCCCAGGAAGACGAAACTTGGCAGGAAGTTGGTGAATGACACCTCAGATCTGAGTGGCAGATGGCATTAGGGTACAGTCTCTGGGGCCACACTTCTTGGGTTGAAGTCCTGACATGCCACTTCCTCGTCACATGATCTTGGGCAGGTTGCCATGAATCTATGCTCACAGTGTTTGGTGTTATCTGCACAGGGCAAGGTGCTATAGAGGACACAAAGGGGGTTCCAGAACAACCTGGCTCTTCAAGGAGCTCTCAGGCCACAGGAAGAAGGAAGTAAGGGGCAAATTTAGAAAGATCTCTGACAATTGGTGAGAATATATGTAATTACAACCTGGAGTCAGAGTTCAAGTTCCAGTACCATCAAGTTCTAGCTGTGACACCTCAGAGAAGCTACCTCTCTGAGCCCCAGTTCTCCTTCTGAAAAATAAGATCATCATGAATACCTCTTTGATTGAATTATTGTGAGAATTAAATAGGATAGATGAATAAAAGCAGGAGGAGGTAAAGGAATCCACCATGGCAAGAATAGGATCTATCCTTAGATTTTGAAAAATTCTTGGAAGATGGAAAGCAGATGGGATCAGATTGCAGAAACATAAGGGCAGAAAAAAATCTATGGCTAACAACACAGACAACAGAAAACTACCAGGGAAGTAACAGACATTCCAGAAATATTTTAAGCTCAGAGTCAACAAATAGAGAGACCAGGAGGGGTTTGGGGGGCAACCACTAGGTTAATTAACAAATCTTAGTATTCAGAACAGCTGAGCCCACCAGGCCCCTTCCCTTCCCCACACCTACTGAGCAGAGAGCATGGATGATGTTTAGACCCAGGATAAAATCTCCAGAAGGGGAGAAACAACCCAGGGAGGCAACACAGAGCTAGAACTAACCCCAGACATCCAAAGAACAAAGAAAGGAAAAAAATAGGACGACTGATTCCCACATTTGTCCCTAGGATAAACTCTGAGCATAGCTGTCTGAAGCAGGAAGAGTCCTGACCCAGGAAACTTAGATGGACAGTTAGGCCAGAATAGTAGAGAAATGACTCCAGATGACTTACACTCCTGGAGGGGTTAGCCCCCTTCCCAGAAAGCACGCTACTAGTTTGTAATTCATGCCCTCCAACTCCCAGCCTCCCTCCCCGCCCCCCAAGTCACTGGAGACAGCTGGAATCAGCACTTAAATACTCAGGCAAACAGGAGTTTCAAATTCAAGTGCAGACAATAGTTAAGAATGTCCAAACATTTAAGGAAAACAGACATCATTAAAAAGAAGAACCAAAGTCAACAAATAAAATAGCTAATGTCTATGGGAAGGAAGAAATAACTTTAAAATAAGTGTAATTAATATTCAGACATGAGAGGCTGGTACACCATCAATTAACAATGAGTGCTGTGAAAAATAACTAATTAGGATTCCATGATCACCAACTAGTTCATGAAAGTGAAAGTGAAAGCCGCTCAGTTATGTCTTACTCTTTGAGACCTCATGGACTGTTATAGTCCATGGAATTCTCCAGGCCAGAATACTGGAGTGGGTAGTCTTTCCCTTCTCCAGGGGATCTTCCCAACTCAGGGATCAAACCCAGGTCTCCTGCATTATAGGTGGATTCTTTACCAGCTGAGCCACAAGGGAAGCCCAAGTAGCAGAGTGGGAACAGATAAAGACAGAATTCATGAATAAGAGAGTTAAAAAAAGAGAAAGAAAATGAAAGAGAGAGAGAGAGAGACCAGCCATCAAGGAAGAGAGAAAATGAAAAAATAATATGAGTAAACTTAGAACTAAAAAAAGTCTCTGTTGGTTTTCAGATTGGAAAGGGTCAGAGAAAGACAGCAAAATGAAGGATCCCAAACTCACAACCTGATACATCAGGAATATCAAGAACAAAAGAAAATACTAGAAGCTTCTGCAGAGAAAAGTAACAATTTGCCTATGACGACAGGTGGGCACTGCATTTCTTTGCTAATCCTGGAAGCTCAAAGTCAGTGGTATCATACCTTCTAGTTTCTAAGAAGAAATCATTTTCCTCTACATTGTGCAGGCGCCTGTGGCCATGTTGTCTCTCTGCCCACCTCTGGTTTCCCCGCCAAGCTGCAGTGGAGATGTCTCACGAGCTCTCTGACCTCCTGCTATCAGCCTTTCTCCTCAGGCTCAAGGTGTGAACCTGCTTTCTGCCCCGGGATCGTCTCTGATGGTCATCCTGAAGCTCAACCTGGAGTGGGGCAAGTTAACTGCCCCTGGGGGCAACCCTCTAACTCTGAACCCATTGGTAATGGGAGCTGGGGGAAAGCCACCCACCCTGGTGTTCTTCAGGGGGATAATTCTAGAAAGGTATTCTACACACTTCTCAGAGGGTCATGGCAGCATGGAGCCGCCAACCTGTGGGAACTTCCTTCACATCACCCACTTATTGATTGACCCCCAACCCTGTCTGAGCTCTCTCCATTCTCCATCCTGCTGCCTGGGACCACCTCACAAGTAAACTACTTACACCCAGGTCCTTATCTCAGGGTCGGCTGTTGGAGGAACCGGAACACACACATCCGCTGCTTGTGTGTGTGTTGGTCACTCAGGCATGTCTGACTCTTTGTGACCCCATGGACTGTAACCTGCCAGGCTCCTCTGTCCATGGAATTCTCCAGGCAAGAATACCAGAGTGGGCTGCCATTCCCTTCTCCAGGGGATCTTTCTGACCCAGGGATCGAACCCTGTCTCCTGCAAGGCAGGCAGAGTCTTTACCGACTGAGCCACCAGGGAAGCCCCTCCCCCCAACCCCCATTCAAGTGTGAGGTCATCGGGAAGACATGCTCAGCCTCGAAAAGACTGTTTTTTCACACATGGCAGGCGGATCATCTTCTTTCTCCGCACCCACATGTTCACCAAGCCTTCTTTCTACATGCAGGCACCACTTTGGAGAAGAGAAGGAGAAGGGGAAAAGATGTTAAAGGGGAGTAAGTACATCCCCAAAGAGATGTATGCAGGGTAGCACAGATGGTAGAAAATGTGTAAATTAGCAAATACTGGGTTTGGTTTCTCCTCCTCCCTTCAACCCCCTTTGCCCTGCAGTGAAGAGAACTTTGTGGCAGTTCAGAGAGCACCTCTATTTTTTTTTTTTTAATATTTATTTGGCTGCATAGTGTCTTAGTTGCGGCATGTGGGATCTAGTTCTTTGTTGTTGTTTAGTCGTTCAGTTGTGTCCAACTCTCTGACCCCATGGACTACAGCCTGTCAGGCGCCTCTGTCCATGGGATTTCCCAGGCAAGAATGCTGGAGTGGGTTGCTATTTCCTTCTCCAGGGGATCTTCCCAACCCAGGGATTGAACCTATGTCTCCTGCATTGGGAGCATGGAGTCTTAGCCACTGGATCACCAGGGAAGTCCAGAGAGCACTTCCTTAATGCAGACCTGTCAGTCTTTTGGACAAACTACCTCCCAGGTCCCGTCTCCCAAGAATGATAATTTAAATAATTATTCAAATTATTTAATTCAAATAATTAAAATTATCTAAATTTCAAATTATTAAAAGAGTACTAATTTAAGTCACAATTCAAAAGCAACAGCTGGAGTGCCTGAGGATGGCAGCCTTTCCTGAGAGAAGACAGGAATCAGAAACTGACATGTGTTTACGTCTGGGCTGTGAACACAGCAACGGAAGAGGCTTAGTTCTGAATGCATAGCCAGACTGAGGGAGCTCTGTCTGAGAGCAAGTTTTGCAGTGTTCCTTTACAAGGAGATAGGGCATGGGAGGTGGGGGTGGGGATGGGGATGATTCTAGCTGTGGTCTTTCTTTCACTCAAGGGAACAAGGCAAGTGTGGGAGGGGGTTTCTTGCTGTGAAAGAGGCAGGTATCATTGTCTCCAGCTAGTTCATTTCTTGTTCTCCAGATTGTAATAAACATTTCACTATGCAATCATTCAACAGATAATTTTGTTCTTACCTTGTGTAAGTTATTGTGACATACTGCATTCCTGTAAGTGCTGGCAGTTGGGGGGTTCTGGGTAAGAAATCATCCCACCTAATGATAAGTTCAGCTCTGGGGTAGATTTAAAACCTGTTCACAAATTCTGAAACCCTCTTCCTCTGGAAAGGTGGATTCTGTGTTCTCTTCCCTGTAGTCTGGTTCTTTCAACCTGTAGAGTACAATGACAGAGATACTCTGTGACCGCTGAGGCTAGCTCAGAGAAGGCCATTTACCTTCTGCACTGGTGTCCTAAGCCACCACAGAAGCTGTCTTCTGACTCTGGAACTGCCAAGCTGGAATGGTCACATGTGGACCCTCAGGTCAATTGTCCCAACTGAGCCCAGGTTTCCATTCATCCATAACAAGGTGCCAGGGCTGGTGACTAAACTGCCTTGGACTGTCCAGACCATCCCCCAGCTGATATCACCGAGGGACCAGTCAATGCCTTGTGCAACAGAACAATCACCCAGAAGACCTTTCCCCAATCTCTACCCTTCAAAGTCATTAGAGATCAAAACATGATACTTGTTTCAAGCTTTGGGATGATTTGTTATGTAGCAAGAAAGTTGGAAAAACTGTGGAAATAGGTTTTAGATATTTACCTAGAAACTACATAACTTTTGGTTCTTCCTTGTCTGAGGTTGAGACCTTCCTTGACAGAGGATGAGATAGTTGGATTGCATCACCGACTCGATAGACATGAGTTTGAACAAGCTCTGCGTGATGGACAGGGAAGCATGGTGTGCTGCAGTCCATGGGGTTGCAAAGAGTCAGATACGACTGAGCAAGTGAACTGAACTGTCTGAGGTGGTCATGAAGGTGCACCCCTTGGACTCCCTGCAAAAGACCCTGCTGCAGGATTGTGGCTGAGTGGCAGGCTCAGCTGCCTCCCTGTGGGTGCAGAGTTAGCAGTCTGGATGATGGGACCCCCTCCTCAGGATGCACTGCACGTATTAAATCAGAGACCCCTATGTGGTGCTGTGTCCTCAAGGGATACCTTAACCTTAGTTATGGATCCAACACCCCAAAGCATGGGTGGCTCCATTCACTGTCACTCTCAGTGACCCTGTGGGAATTTTGGGCTTCAGGTGTCTGGAACTATGGGCACTGTGGGATTAGAGTTTTTCTCCCCAGGGGAGATAGTAAGCTTTGTCAGTAGACAGAGTAAGAATCCCATTAAACTATAGGTTATGTTGTAGCCAGAGCACTCTGGACTCCTGTGCTCAGGGATGAGTAGGCAGGAATGGGAGTCTGAGATACTTGGCTCTGATCCACAGAAAGCCTGCTTTTACACGATAGGGACAAGTGTGACTACTTGTGTAACTCAGCTGATTCAACTAGGTTCATCCTGGTACTTTCCATTAAATGGACCTGTGAAGCAATCCAGCTTGAAAAGGGCATGGCCACCGGTGGTTTGTTCAGGCCTCTCCAGAACAAAGGTTTGAGTCATATTACTACATAAGCCACTAAGGCTTTCTAAGGCAATGTAGTGAAGATGAGGAGACCAGAATGAAACTGCAGTATCGGGGGCGATGTTTCATCTCACTGACTCTGTCTTCTAAGTTTTCTCTTATAAAGAGAGAGTCAACGGGACCACGGGGTAGCTGTTCCTTGAACATGAGTGGACAAATGTATCTGTGCTGTGTAAGTTAAGGATATGGTGGCCATGGGAAAAGGCATTCAGATTTCCTTCGTGTGAACCTGCTGCAGGGACAGACTGACAGCCTCCAGCTGCTGCCCTATGAATACTGATTCCATGCTTCCCGTGAACCATTTCTAGCCAATGAATGAGCACAGTAGGCTCCTTCCTATCCAATGTGAAATTCTGGGACAGGAATTTCTGGAAATAGTGCCAGCCCATTCCTGTCCAACATGGAATTCCTCTAATGGGTAACTTTGCTGGAAATGCCATTGGCCTCTAAGAGATCTCAGAAATGTGCTTTAGTGTGGGACTCTTGCAACTCAGTACTTCCATCACTTTCTCCTTAGGCAGGGGTTAGATCTGCTTCATGGCCTAAAGTTCTCTCTGACTTCTGCTCCTCCTCCCTTTTATGCTTCATAGGTATTTCTTCTAGTGAATCTTTAGACATGTGATTCCATCTTGGTGTCTGCTTCTTGGAGGAGCTGAATTAACACAAAGAGTTAGTGAACAGTTTTTATAAACATTGTTTATTCTTTTCTTAATGACTTAATGACATTGTTATGCTATCAAATAAAATGGCAAAATAAAATTTAAAAAAAGCATCACAATAATGACTGCAATCAGGTTTGGCAGGTACTTCTCCAGCTCTTTAGAACCTTCCCATATTTCTAATGTGTTAAACCTTCCTCCACTCCAACCAATAAGATTTTTTTTTTAAAGAGCCTGGGAATCTGTTAGTGGTTATACTTGAAAGGTCATATTGTAAAAAAGGAGTGGAAAGGCCATTTGGGGACATGTTATGATGAGTAGTAAGAACTGATTTGAATTAAAGAACAACAAAATGGAGTAGTAGGCAGTAGTGAGAGAGAGGATCTGAGACTGATCGTTATGTAGGGAAATCAGCTTCCTTTCACTAGTATGATGATATTTGCTCATTTTCTATCCATTTAGAAACTTTCAAATTTCTTATCTTTATGTTTTATGTGCTGGTAGAAAAGGCGCAGAACTAACTAAAAAAATCCACTTTGATAATTTTTCCCTCTAACTGATAAACTTAATCTGATAACATCTGTAGTCATTACTGATATGTTTGGATTCATTTTTATATTCCATTTATCATGATATTTCTTGGCATCTTTTTTCCCCTTTGTTTCCTTATTTAATACTGATGAATTTTTTTATTCCTTCCCCCACCAAATTTATATGGTCTATTTCTATTCTTTTAGGGGTTACTCAAGTTTTAACATGCATTCTTGCGTTAATAAAACCTTATATTAATAGTTAATCAAGATTGCTACCTTCTTCCTTAATGCAGGGGTCATAGACTACTTGGCCTAATCTTTCTCCTCTGACCTTACATATTGTTCAGAATTGTGGTCCAACCTTATTCTTTAACCCCTCCCATCACTATTGTTATTATTGTTTAATACTGTTAATTCGAGGTTTGATTTATAGCCATAATTATCAATTCCTTTGCTCACTATTCTTTCTCATATCCCATTCCTTCTGGGTTCAATTTCCTACTTCCTGAAGTTATACCCTTTAGAATTACCTTCAGTGAGGGACTGTGAGTGTCAAATTCTCTAATTCACTCTTATTTATTTCATCTTCATTTATGAATAGAAGTTAAGGACAGAAAAGCAGATCTCAACATCTGGGACTGATCTAAAGTCAGAGTTAGGTCTCAGTATTATTGTAGACTGATCTGATGCTGACAGCGAAGCCATGCTGTTCTCTTGTTGGACAAAAAGCCACAGACACTCCACTCAGACAAGGTCACTGTATAGCTCACAAAGCTCCAAGAATCTCCCTCTCTTGCTAAATGAATGACTGCAACTTTTAACCTATTACAGCTTTTCCTCACTCTAGTCTTCCCTCCTGATAGGTAATTTTTGAGATTCACGGTTACAGATTTGCTCTCACTTTCTGGTTACCCCTCAGTCCAAAATGAGTTCCTTGATTCCTCAGACTCTCCCCAAGATTACCTGATGATAGTCAAGACTCTATACTGGATTATTTCTAGCACTTTGTTACTGAGAGGCACCGTCCTCAGATGCACCTGACCCTTGCTACAGCAAGTGATAAACCCAACTTATTCTGTTGTTCTTCAGTCCCTAGGTTGTGTCCGACTCTTTGTGACCCTGTGGACTGCAGCATGCAAGGCTTCCCCATTCTTCACTACCTCCTGGAGTTTGCTCAGATTCATGTCCTTTGAGTTGGTGTACTTATTCTACTACAGGTATATTCCTTAAGTTGGCTGAAGAGCATTAATGAACTTTAACATGGTCCAAAATTTTAGATGATCATTATTTTCCTCTAGAACTTTGAAAATAGTATTTTGTTGTCTCTGATTTCTACCGCTGCCGGTAAATCAGTCCTTTTTTGCTTGCTTATGGATGTAACCTGCGTTCTCTCTCTTTTTGTTTTAGGACATTTTTTCTTTTTTTCTACAATTTCCCCTTGATAAGACTACCTGTTGATTTATTGTTATTCATTTTACTTGAAATAATTTATGCTCCTTGAATTTGAGGTTTAAAGTCTTTCTTCAGTTCTAGAAAAATTTAAGCCATTATCTCTTTGAATATTGCCTTTCTCATTCTCTTTCTTCTCAGATATGATATTCTTGGAACTATGTTAAAACTTTCTGTTCTATCCCCCATTTCTCTTAACTTCATTTGTTTTATTTTCACTTGTCAATTCCTCTGTGGTAGCTTCTGGGTGATTTCTGTAGATTTATCTTTCAGTTCACTAATTTTCTCTTTGTTTAATTTGTGGTTTAACCCATGCTTAAAATTTTAGATTTTTATTTTCAAAATATCCTTTTAATTATTTTTAAAATTAGTATTTTATAGTGTTTTGTTTTTTAAATCTCTTTTTAAAAGTTTCAGCTTTTATTTCATTTTAGACATACTTATTCTACAAGTGTAAGTAGTCCACAATTCTTAGTTGTTAATGCCTATATTAATAGTCTGTCTAATTCTACTGCTTTTTATTTCTTTGGATTATTTTGATGACTTGTGTGAACTCATATTTGGCAGCACTTTATATGTGGGACTCCAACAGTGCTACCTGGGTTAATAATGTATTCCTCCAGAGAGGACTCTTCCTTGCTTCTATAATCCATGGTCGTATTTTACCCTGCTGACTCTTCAGCAGCAGTCTAGAAGAAACCTCTTTTCTGTTTCTTTTAGTGCAAGTTTGATAACCATGATTCCTTTTACTTCTGGTTTATTCTAAAACACTTTAGTTTATATTTATTCTTGAAGAATTTCTCAAGGTTTAGAATTCCAGGCTGACTATTATTTATTCACTTTTTTCTTGGTATAATTGAAAATCATTCTATTGTTCTTTTACTTTTATCATTTCTGTTATAAAATCAAATGCTCATCTTGCTGTTTCTCCTTTGAAGGTAATTTCCCCCCAGACCATTCTTTCTTCTTTATTGAAGTATAATTGACTTATTATATTATATTATCATTTGCACAGCATGGTGATTTGATATTTTTATACATTATGAGATGATCATAATTCTAGTTATTATCTGTCACCATGCAAACTTATTACAATATTACTGACTATATTCCCTATGTTGTACAGATCATTACTGTGATTTATTTATTTTATAATTGGAAGTTTGTATTTTATAATTCCCTTCACCTATTTCATCCATGTTCATTTCCCCTGCTTGCTACCCACAATGAGTTTGTTTTCTGTATCTATGAGTCTGTTTTTATGTTTGTTTATTTGTTTTGCTTTTAGATTCCACATATAAGTGAAATCTGTGGTATATGTCTTTTTATTTATGACTTATTTCATTTAGTATAATACACTTTGGGTACATCCATATTGTCATTTATGGTAAGATTTCACTCTTTCCTGCAGTTGAGTAATATTCCATTGAACACACACACACACACACACACACACGTATATACATTTACAAAATACACATTCTTGCCAACACTTGTTTTTTGCTGTCTTTTTGATAATATCAATTCTGATGGATGTGAAGTGATATCTCATAGTGGTTTTGATTTGCATTTATGTGATGGTTAATGGTGTTAAGAATTTTTTCATGTGTCTGTTGGACAACTGTATGCTTTCTTTGGAAAAATGTCTATTCGGGTACATCATAAGAAACGCTGGGCTGGAAGAAGTACCAACTGGAATCAAGATTGCTGGGAGAAATATCAATAACCTCAGATATGCAGATGACACCACCCTTATGGCAGAAAGTGAAGAGGAACTGAAAAGCCTCTTGATGAAAGTGAAAGAGGAGAGTGAAAAAGTTGGCTTAAAGCTTAACAATCAGAAAACTAAGATCATGGCATCTGGTCCCATCACCTCATGGGAAATAGATGGGGAGACAGTAGAAATAGTGTCAGACTTTATTTTTTTGGGCTCCAAAATCACTGTGGATGGTGATTGCAGCCATGAAATTAAAAGACGCTTACTCCTTGGAAGGAAAGTTATGACCAACCTAGACAGCATATTAAAAAGCAGAGACATTACTTTGCCAACAAAGGTCCGTCTGGTCAAGGCTATGGTTTTTCCAGTGGTCATGTATGGATGTGAGAGTTGGACTGTGAAGAAAGCTGAGTGCCAAAAAATTGATACTTTTGAACTGTGGTGTTGGAGAAGACTCTTGAGAGTCCCTTGGACTGCAAGGAGATCCAACCAGTCCATCCTGAAGGAGATAAGTCCTGGGTGTTCATTGGAAGGACTGATGCTGAAGTTGAAACTCCAATACTTTGGCTGCCTCATGCGAAGAGTTGACTCATTGGAAAAGACCCTGATGCTGGGAGGGATTAGGGGCAGGAGGACAAGGGGACAACAGAGGATGAGATGGTTGGATGGCATCACCGACTCGATAGGCATGAGTCTGAGTAAACTCTGGGAGTTGATGATGGATAGGGAGGCCTGGCATGCTGCGATTCATGGTGTCGCAAAGAGTCAGACACGACTGAGTAACTGAACTGAACTGAACTGAAATAAGATTTATTTATTTTTTTGGTATTGAGTTATGTGAGTTATTTACATTTTGGATATTAACTTCTTATTTGAGGCTTCCCTGGTGGTTCAGACAATAAAGAATCTGCCTCCAATGTGAGGGACCCAGGTTTGATCCCTAGGTCAGGAAGATTCCCTGGAGAAAGGAATGGCAACCCACTTCAGTATTCTTGCCTGGAGAATTCCATGGACAGAGGAGCCTGGTGGGCTGTAGTCAGTTCATGGGATTGCAAAGAGTCAGACATGACTGTGCAACTAACATGCCCTATGCCTAATCTCTTATTGGACATATCATTTGCAGGTATCTTTTCCCATTCAACAAGTTGCTTTTTTTGTTTTGTTCATGATTTCCTTTGTTTTGCAAAAATTTTTAGTTTGATACAGTCTCATTGTTTATTTTTAAAATTTTCTTTTTCTTTTATTTCTCTTGCTTAAGGAGACACATCCCCCAAAATACTGCTAAGACTGATGTCAAGGAACTCACTTCCTATGTTTTCTTCTAGGAGTTTTATGGTTTCAGGCCCTACATTTGTCTTTAGTCTATTTTGAGTTTATTTCTGTATATGCTATAAGAAAGTGGTCTAGTTTCATTTTTTTGTCTGAAGCTGTCCAGTGTTCCCAACACTATCTGTTGAAGAGACTATCTTTTCCCTTTGTATAGTATTTTCTTATCTTCTTTGTCATAGGTTAATCAACTATATAAGCATGGATTTATTTCTAGATTCTCTATTCACTTCCATTGAGCTATGTCTCCATTTTTGTGCCAGTACCATACTGTTTTTATTACTATAGTTTTATAGCATAATTTGAGATCAGGTGAGCTTGATACCTCCAGTTTTGTTCTTCTTTTTCAATAGTGCTTTGACTATTAGAGATCTATTGTTCCATTCAAATTTTAGAATTATTTGTTCTAGTTCTGTGTAAAACGCCATTGGTATCTTGATAAGGATTGCATTGAGCTTATAGATTGCTTTGTGTTGTGGGTATTTTAACAAAGAATCTGTGCTCGGAAAATCATAAGGCATTGATGAAAGAAATTGAAGATGACACAAATAAATGGAAATCTATGTTGTGCTCCTGGATCAAGCCATTTTAAAGATGTTTTCTCTCTCTCTCTTTGTCTCTTCAGCAGTCCTACTGTGATGTGCCTGTATGTACTTTCCTTTGATTTTTTTCTGTATTAATAGAGTGTTAGAAACTGTGATTTTTTTGTCTTTCATCATTGTGGGAGCATTTTGATCATTGCCTCTTAAATAGCTCTGTCTTATACTCCCTCCTTTTCCTTCCATTTGCAGGCATGTGGAACATTTTCACCATTTCTCTTATGGTATTATCTGTATTTTCCTAGCTTTTGCATTTATGTACTTACAGATTTTCTATGGATCTGTATTTTGTTTTTTAAAGTCAATGTTCTATCTTTTTCTTCAAGTATTAGTCTTATTTTATACTATTTTATTAGTTTAGTAATATACTTTTCTGTTGTGTTTTTTTTTGTTTGTTTTTTTTGTGTTTAATTTTTAGTAAGTCCATTTAATGTGCTACTCATTTTGTGATATTATATATTCTGATTTTGCAAGTAATTTCTATTTAGTTTTTATTAATAGGTTACAGTATTCTGAGGAATGTATGCTGATGTTATAATTCTCCAGAGGATTTACCTTTTTTCCTGATAGGAGATAAAGCCAGGCACTGCATGGTGTTGCAACCAAATTACATGTATTTTATATGAAAAGTGAACTTAAATAAGTATATTAACCACAGATTAGTCATTAAAAGGCACTGAGAGACAGGAGCAGACTGAAATTACAATCACAGACAACTAGCCAATCTGATCACATGGACCACAGACTTGTCTAACTCAATGAAACTAAGCCATGCCGTGTGGGGCCACCCAAGATGGCCAGGTCATGGTGGAGAGGTCTGACATAATGTGGTCCACTGGAGAAGGGAATGGCAAACCACTTCAGTATTCTTGTCTTGAGAACCCCATAAACAGTATGAAAAGGCAAAAAGACAGGACACTGAAAGATGAACTCCCAAGGTCAGTAGGTGCCCAACATGATACTGGAGATCAGTGGAGAAATAACTCCAGAAAGAATGAAGGAATGGAGCCAAAGCAAAAACAACACCCAGTTGTGAATGGGACTGGAGATGAAAGTAGGTTTCGATGCTGTAAAGAGCAATATTGCATAGGAACCTGGAATGCTAGGTCCATGAATCAAGGCAAACTGGAAGTGGTCAAACAGGAGATGACAAGGGTGAACATTGACATTCCAGGAATCAGTGAACTAAGATGGACTGGAATGGGTGAATTTAACTCAGATGACCCATATATCTACTATTGTGGGCAGGAATCCCTTAGAAGAAATGGAGTAGCCATCATAGTCAACAAAGGAGTCTGAAATGCAGTACTTGGATGCAATCTCAAAAATTACAGGATGATCTCTGTTCATTTCCAAGGCAAACCATTCAATATCATGGTAATCAAAGTCTATGCCCTGACCAGTAACTCTGAAGAAGCGGAAGTTGAAGAGTTCTATGAAGACCTACAAGACCTTCTAGAGCTAACACCCAAGAAAGATGTCCTTTTCATTATAGGGGACTGGAATGCAAAAGTAGGAAGTCAAGAAACACCTGGAGTAACAGACAAATTTGGCATTGGAGTACAGAATGAAGCAGGGCAAAGGCTAATAGAGTTCTGCCAAGAGAACGCACTGGTCATAGCAAACACCCTCTTCCAACAACACAAGAGAATAGTCTATACATGGACATCACTAGGTGGTTGACACCAAAATCAGATTGATTATATTCTTTGCAGCCAAAGATGGAGAAGCTCTATACAGTCAGCAAAAACAAGACCAGGAGCTGACTGTGACTCGGATCACGAACTCCTTATTACCAGATTCAGACTGCAATTAAAGAAAGTAGAGAAAATGACTAGACAATTCAGGTATGGCCTAAATCAAATCCCTTATGACTATACAGTGGAAGTGAGACATAGATATAAGGGACTAGATCTGATAGACAGAGTGTCTGATGAACTATGGATGGAGGTTTATGACATTGTACAGGAGACAGGAATCAAGACCATCCCCAAGAAAAAGAAATGCAAAAAAGCAAAATGGCTGTCTGAGGAGGCCTTACAAATGGCAGTGAAAAAAGGGAAGCGAAAAGCGAAGGAGAAAAGGAAAGATATACCCATTTGAATGCAGAGTTCCAAAGAAGAGCAAGGAGAGATAAGAAAGCCTTCCTCAGTGATCAATGCAAAGAAATAGAGGAAAACAATAGAATGGGAAAGACTAGAGATCTCTTCAAGAAAATTAGAGATACCAAGGGAACAATTCATGCAAAGATGGGCACAATAAAGGACAGAAATGGTAGGGACCTAACAGAAGCAGAAGATATTAAGAAGAGGTAGCAAGAATGCATAGAAGAACTGTACAAAAAAGATCTTCACAACCCAGATAATCACGATGGTGTGATCACTCACCTAGAGCCAGACATCCTGGAATGTGAAGTCAAGTGGGCCTTAGGAAGCATCACTATGAACAAAGCTAGTGGAGGTGATGGAATTCCAGTTGAGCTATTTCAAATCCTGAAAGATGATGTTGTGAAAATGTTGCACTCAATATGCCAGCAAAATGCTGGAAAACTCAGCAGTGGCCACAGGACAGGAAAAGGTCAGTTTTCATTCCAATCCCGACGAAAAGCAATACCAAAGAATGCTCAAACTACTGCACAATTGCACTCACCTCACACGCTAGTAAAGTAATTCTTAAAATACTCCAAGCCAGGCTTCAGCAATATGTGAACCGTGAACTCCCAGATGTTCAAGCTGGTTTTAGAAAAGGCAGAGGAACCAGGGATCAAATTGCCAACATGCGCTGGATCACTGAAAAAGCAAGAGAGTTCCAGAAAAATATCTACTTCTGCTTTATTGACTATGCCAAAGCCTTTGACTGTGTGGATCACAATAAACTGTGGAAAATTCTGAAAGAGATGGGAATACCAGACCACCTGACCTGCCTCTTGAGAAACCTGTATGCAGGTCAGAAAGCAACAGTTAGAACTGGACATGGAACAACAGACTGGTTCCAAATAGGAAAAAGAGTATGTCAAGGCTGTATATTGTCACCCTGCTTACTTAACATATGCAGAGTACATCATGATAAAGGCTGGGCTGGAGGAAGCACAAGCTGGAATCAAGGTTGCCGGGAGAAATATCAATAACCTCACATACGAAAATGACACCACCCTTATGGCAGAAAGTGAAGAAGAACTAAGGAGTCTCTTGATGAAAGTGAAGAGGAGAGTGAAAAAGTTGGCTTAAAGCTCAACATTCAGAAAACTAAGATCATGGCATCTGGTCCCATCACTTCATGGCAAATAGATGGGGAAACAGTGGAACCAGTGACTGTCTTTATTTTTCTGTGCTCAAAGATCACTGCAGATGGTGATTGCAGCCTTGAAATTAAAAGACGCTTATTTCTTGGAAGGAAAGTTGTGATCAACCTAGACAGCATATTAAAAAGCAGAGACATTACTTTGCCAACAAAGGTCTGTTAGTCAAGGCTATGGTTTTTCCAGTGGTCATGTATGGATGTGAGAGTTGGACTATAAAGAAAGTTGAGCACCGAATAATTGATGCTTTTGAACTGTGGTGTTGGAGGAGACTCTTGAGAGTCCCTTGGACTGCAAGGAGATCCAACCAGTCCATCCTGAAGGAGATCAGTCCTGGGTGTTCATTGGAAGGACTGATGTTGAAGCTGGAACTCCAATACTTTGGCCATCTGATGTGAACAGCTGACTCATTTGAAAAGACCTTAATGCTGGGAAAGATTGAGGGCAGGAGGAGAAGGGGATGACAGAGGATGAAATGGTTGGATGGCATCACCTACTTGATGGACATGGGTTTGAGTGGACTCCGGGAGTTGGTGATGGACAGGGAGGCCTGGCGTGCTGCAGTTCATGGGGTCACAAAGAGTCAAACACGACTGAGCGACTCAACTTAACTGTCATTAAAAATTTAAATTATTAAAAAATGCAATTAAAAAAATTAATGAAATATACTAAATACTTAAGTATAGATTGATATCTTTTTATCCAATCCCAAGCACATTCATTGTCTGTATAACTTGAGGTTTTCTATCATGCTAAATAGTAATTAATTTATATTCACCTAGAATGTTTATTTATTCAGTCATTCAATCAAGTATATACTAAACTCTAGTGTCATACACTTTTCAAGATACTCAAAATTTAGAGAGGGAAATAACATATACACAATCACATTTTAGGGTAGAGTTCAACTAGTGCCAAAAGGTAGGGCTTCAATTCTCTCTTTTTAGTTACCCACCAATGGAATATTACCATACACAAGGCAGATTGTAGTATACGGGTAATTCCATAGTAGCTGGCTGCCAGTCCACCATTACTCTTGTACTTAAGAGCATGTACTAGATCACAAATGTTGCAGATGTTGCTTATCTCCGAATGGTATTCTCACCTCTGGAAATGGTTCAAAAAGATAAAGATGGACCTCCAGGGGCCAGATCTGTGCTTTGTGGCTCTAGATGTCCACCTCTATGCTTCCTGGATGAAGTCAGCCTGCAATAAGAGAGAAGAAAGCCAAAGAATTCATCATGCAAAGAGAAGCAGAGTCCTGGCAGTGTTCGAGTCCCTGCGTCTCACAGTTATGCAAGATAGTTCGGTGTGGTGGTTTAAAAACACATCTACAAATTATTTTGATACTCTTCCTACTGAGAAGTAAGATATTTCCCCTCCCCTTGAATCTGAATGGGCCTGTAACTTGCTTGTAACCAATAGAATATAGCAGATGAGATCTTCTGAGAGTGGGTCAGCCAGTCCAGGTTCGATGCATGAGACAGGGTGCTCAGGGCTGCTGCACTGGGATGACCCAGAGGGATGGGATGGGGAGGGAGGTGGGAGGGGGGTTCAGGATGGGGAACACATGTACACCCATGGCTGATTCATGTCAGTGAACGGAAAAAACACTCCAATATTGTAAAGTAATTAGCCTCCAATTAAAATAAATAAATAAAGTTTAAAAAATAAGGTGATACATTTGTTAGCTGGAAAATTTGCACTGGAACCCTGAGCCACCGTGTAGCCCCATTATGTTGAGACTGCCATGCTGTGAGGCAGCTCAGGCCATATGGAAAGGCCATGTGTAGAAGCTCTGATTGACAGCCCCAACTGGAGTCTCATATGACAGCTAACATTAGCCACCCACATATGTGAGAAAAGAAAGTTCCAGGTAATTCCAGCTCCCAACTATTGAGTCACTCCCAGCCATAGAGTCTTCCCAGCTGAGGTCCCCAGATATCACAGAGCAGAGTCATCATCCTCACTGTGCCCTGTCCGGAGTCCTGATCCGAAAGTTCTGACTCAAATTTTTGAGCATGATAAAATGGCTGTTTTAAGTCACTAAGTTTGGGGATCATATGTTACACAGCAATAGAAACTGGAATATTCAATAACCTTCCAACAAATCTCCCTTTTGATTTAAGCTAGTTTGAGTTAATTTTTGTCTTTTCCAATCAACAAAATCTGACTAATAGAGCAAAGGAAATAAAGTGCTGTTATTGTGGAAATAACCTTGGTAGCCTTCAGTTTATATTAAGAAAACACATATATGCTTAAGTACTTTAATATTAGTAGTCAAATGCTTTCTACTCACCTGATAACTGACAATATCTATTGGTGTATGGTGACACAGGTTGAGAGCCACTACTCCAAAGATAAGGCAAAGTGAGAAAGTTCTGTGGGACAGTGAGATTGGGAAGAGTAATTGTATCCTGTGGGCCTGGTGGGGAGAGCTTTATATTTGCTGTCCAAACAGTTAAAGCACCAAGTCTTTGCCACATGCCAGCTTGGTTCTCTGTTTAGGCTCATGCTTCTGCCTTGACCTGCTGGTTCATGCTCTACAAGAGTCTCTGGCAAGCATGAGCATCCTGCTTGTTTGCCCTGCCTCAGGGAAGACCTTCGCCTCCTGCTGCTGATCTCACTATGTTTCTAGGTTACCTCCTCTGTGCATATAGTTTCTATTCCTCAGATGGTTTCTGTTATCTTTCCTTGTCCAGAAAAGAAGACTTGATGGAGAAAAAGATCATACTATATTTATCTCTTTTCCCCATGGCGCCAACCTGTCTCCAGCCTATCAAGGACGTCCTTCCATCAGGATGGGCTTCTTATGGGAGCATGCAGTTAGGTGCCATTGAGTCCACCAGCTGTAACAGAACTGTGCATACACTGCTCAGGATGACTAAGGAAGTTAACTGTAGCTGCTGTAGGTTTCCCTGAAGCTATGGTCCTTTGCAGTGTTTTCCTTCTGATCTCAATAAAAACATTTTCAATTCCCATGGTCAGCCTTTAAACCTGATGGCATGGCTGTTGGGGTCTGACCTTCAGTGTGGCCCCAAGCAGTCCTGCAGGCAGGAGGGCTCTGTTGACTTGGCTTCCCTCACTGGAACACCTGACCTGTGGTGTTGCTCTCATTGTGGTTTCTTCTCCATCTTTTGGTAACCTGGATCTTCAATTCTCACATCCACTGTTACCTTGATCCATCTGGTGTCCACCTCTTTTCCACTTTATCCATTTGCCATTTTATTTTTCATTTCTCAAACTTTTTCTGGGTTCCTGTGTCTTCAGTTTAGAAAATAACCTCTGGCCCTGGATGGATTTCATTGGTCAGAGGAGTAAAGGTCTGTGAAAGAGACACAGAGAAATGAACTTCTCCTACCTAGATGTTTCTCCAGGCTTGCAGGCTCTCTCAGATTCTGAACTATGGAAACAGATCACATGTTGGTACAGGCTCCCAGCTCCCCACAGATGTGAGCAGTGATGGTAACTTTGGGGGCATACCAGGGATCTATAACTCAATTCTACGGGCTAAATGCTTCCAACATATGGGTACTGGAGAGGGGGCGCTGGTGGTTTGATTTATTTTCTTTGAGGACAGCTAAGAACAGCAGGACTGGTGAGGACTGATGGAAGGGCTCTGACAGTGAGGGGCGCTCTGTAGCAAAGAGGGCTTGTTGGAGGGCTTCAGCCACAGGAGTGGACCAAGGATAAGGGGCTGGAGAGAAGATCAGGCCAAAGAGGAGTGTGAGTCTGGAGCACAGATCTGTCAAGGGCTGCATAGTGGTTTTGCTCTGGGAATCAAGAGAATGGCTTTCTGGAATTCTGGCTGCCTGTGGAACTGTCCTGTCTTTTTCACTGAGATACCGCCTTGTACCAGTGTTCTTCCCACTCCTAGCATATGATGAGGGGACAACCAGGGCCAGGAGACTTGAACTAATGGCTCAAGTTCATGTGTCATAGCATTTTGGATCATCACAAGGCCCTCTGAAAGGGAGGGGGTGGGGTGGGCAATTATCCCCAGCTTAGAGGAGAAAAAGCTGAGGGCCAGGCAAATGAGCAGGTGTGTCCCTGTTTACAATATTATGGAAAAAAAATTAGTGTAAGTCCTCCAGATTTTTGATTCAGCTTTGATTAAAATTAAGTTGCTGCTAGTGGAGAGAATTTTTTAATAGGGACTTTGAGAAGATGAGAAGTTCTTGATACAAGTGTTTTTGAAAAGGTAAATCAACAGATAGACTATGACTCTTCATTCAGAAAGGTCAGGTGATTAGTGAATATTTACATACCAGTTGCCAAGACTTTTAAGGTAATCTGTTCTTATTCTATATCTCATCATAAACTTGAGTTTCTAAATAAGTTTATTCACTAAAAGAGGCAAAGAGTAGTTTCCTATCATTAAAAAATTTGTTCAATAGCTCTAAGGCCTGCTGACTTGTAGCTGATAACCTTAAAAAAATAGATATATTCATTTAGAATGTTAAAACATTTACTGTAAAATACTGAATTTGTTTCTTTAGAGTTGTAATTTATGATTGCTATAAGAAGTTGATTTTATTCACCGACCTCGTGATAATTAATCTTTGACCATGACCTTATTGATCAAATTATAATGAACTCAACCATTATAAAAGGTTCTCTTAGAATCAGGAATGTGCCTAAGGGCTTTTCTCTTTGGAAACATCTTACAAGCAAAACAAGAAGAATGTCTGCTAGGTTAATTTTCAGACACACATAGAATGTTGATTTTTTTCCATAAGGCCATGAACTGTCCCACCCCTGGGTCTGGGGATGTTTGGTTTCCTCCTTCTTGTCTGGCTTGTTCTTACAGGTCTGCAGGCTGAAGGGTTCCAGTCCCTCCATGTGGCATTCCAGATCTCTGCTCCGGAGGCCTGGGGTCCCGCCTCCACATCCCCCAGTGCTCTGCCTTCCCTCTGTCATTTCCCATATGAGGTCAGACGGAGAGGGGCTGTTGATTTGAATATGTTCCCCACCTCACTTTGGGTCGCCAGCAGATCGGGCAGGGTCCTCATCCTCAGCTTTGGACCCTGCGTACATCCTACAGCCAAAATATTCATGGAACAGCAGCAGGAGCAGAACTGGGGCTTCCCAGGTGATGCTCTTCCCATCTCTGCTCCCAGCCGTCTTTGGAGTTTACAACCAGGGGGAGAAGTGTGTGTGTGAGAGAGTGTTGGACAGAGAGGCAGAGACAGACACAGAGACAGAGAGCTGGGGACACAGACAGGCGATTACACAGGTGAGCTGGGCTATGTCAGGTGACTCCCAGCGCCTGGTGCGATGGGTCTTTCTTCCTATCTTGCTACTCCCTTCACTGGTCTCAAGGCCACTGCCGTCCAACATATACTGAGTACCTACTGTGCTCCAACCACACACTAGGTGACTTGCACGTCTGTTTGTTAGCCTAAAGCTCTCTTCTCTGCTAATGAGAAGACTAGGATAATAGAGCCTGCAATGAAATCTGCCAGCTGAGTCCAGAGCCATTCATTTCCTCTTCCATCCAACCTACTCCCAGTGACTGATATGCCCTTCCTCCCCCCCCCCCCACTTTTGTCTTTTTGTGGCCCTGCTAACGAGTTGGGAGAGACCATAGGAGGCTCTTGAGAAGGACTGGGAGAGGAAGAGGAGGAAGTGACCGGGGGTGGGGCAAGCAAAGGGCATGGGTACTCTATAAACCAGGTCATTTATCTTGTATGTCCCTGAGTGGGTGTCCCAATTATTTAAGGTATTTTAGGTTGAAAGATCTGTCAAGACACCTTTTTCTTAAGGACCAGCCTTCTGCCCTATATCTGTCTTGTTTCTCAGCAGGAGATATTGATGTATGGAGCATAAATCTTCTCGAGTGCCAATTAATGCCTGGGCTGCTTCTTTGAAGTCATGTGAAGACTGACTCCCCAGGCTGGATTCTGTTTGGCAGATGGAGGAGGACCTGCTTTTTTTTGGCCACATGAGTTCCAATCAGCTGAGAGAGAGGGAGCTGCAGATATGCTGTGTTTTTGGGGTGACTGGCCTGCAGAGTGCATGTGCCCAGTCAATAGCAGGGGAAGTCATGCTGGGCTTTAGTTATAGTGAAGAAGGACCCCATTAATCAAGAGCCTAATCAGCTGGCTCTGTGATGTGATGGTGAGGGTGACCATATAATTTATTGTCCAATCTAAGACAATTTGAGACTGAAAAGTGAGTGCTATTAATAATGATGGTGGGAGAACAGGTGTAAATCGGGATTGTCCCAGGCAAACCAGGACATATGGTTACCCTAAGGTAATATATTAGTTTTATCAATTAATTCTTAGAAGCCCATGGAATAAGCTCACTCCACATATCATTCTTCCAAGGAAAGCAGGTGTCAGTTGAGTGTCACCTCCTACATATTTCCATTCTCTGTGTTGAACACAAACACAGTATTTTGCAGGTTGATGCTTTGAAAGAACAAAGGTGTAGATGCTGGGTAGGCCTGCATTTGCATTCCCGCTCTGACCTCATAGGGTAACCAACCTCTTGATTTGTCCAGGACTGTCCTAGGTTTTGAACTGAAAGTCTCATGACCCAGGAAGCCCTTTATTCCCAGGCAAACTGGGACAGCTGGTCACCCTCTTGGCAACCTCACTGAATCTAGTATGGGCATGGAGAGCTCACAGCAGTCAGAGTTGTGTGCCAGCCAACGTGTGGGCCACCTGAATAGAGCAGTGATGATGCAAAAGTAGTGGAAACCTTAGAGTGATGGCAATCCCGGTGGCTGGTGCAGAGGGACCTCCAGGAGGGAGCCATGAGAAGAGAGATGGCCCCAAGTTTGGATGGGTCAAGGGGGGCATTGATAGTGTAGTGAACAAGTGCAGGCAGGGTCAAACAGAGAGGAGGGTGACCCTAGAAAAGGCCAAGAAAGAGGGTAGCAGCTGGAGTGGAGGGCAGAGTGGTGCATAAACAGCAGTGTGTATTGCATGTGAGAATCCCCCTCCCCACCTGCAGATCACCAAAGGCCTTTCTACAGGCTGAATGAGCATATTCCAGGGTCAAGAGCTTCCTTGCAGAAAGAGAGTTTCTGCCAAGGTCCTGATTCATTGATTTCCTCTTGTTGTATCCCTTTTGGATCTCAGAGGTAGGAACAGAAAGGGAGAGGAGAGACAACTAGAGAACTTGAGGAAATCACAAGCTCTAGGAACTCTGGGTTTTAGCTTCTGCCAAATGAGACCACACTAAATCACTTGTTCTTAACTCTTTTATTTCTTTTTTGTTATAAATCCCTCTGAAAAGTTATTAAAAACTGTAGATACTCACCCCAGAACAGTACACACCTCTGTGTGTGTGTGTGTGTGTGTATGTGTGTAAGTAGGTAGGTTTTTCATACGATTTTGAGAAATTCATGAACTACTAGAATCCATGCCTGGACCTTAACAATCAAAATCCCAGCATTAGATGATGTCTCTATTTCTTCCAAATTTCAGTTTCTCTGATTCTCCTATAGAGAAAGGGAGGGAAAGATGGAGGAGGGGAGAACTGGTGGCTGGTTGAGGGGGCGGGGGTTAGATCCACCTGATGATGGAAGCCAGTGTCTGTAGCCAGAACCCCAAGTGCTTGGCCCTGGCAGCCACGCCACCTCACACGAACTCCTGGAATGTAAGAATGCAGATTGATGACAGCAATAAACCATCTTCAGATTCTCTGGGCATGAGGACAGCAGGTGTGCAGAGCCGGCAGCATTCTCTGCCAGTTTTGGAGGAAGAACGCCCCAGAGGCTGGGCATGTATCAGTGCTGGTTGCAGCCAGTTGGGGGGAGACTGCTTGCCTCTAGTCAAAAATCTCTGCTGCCTGCATTGCGGGCCCATGAGGTTCCTGCATGGTTTGCACCTAGCAGCTGACATCCTGGGACTCCATGTGACGTTGCTTGGATAAAGCTACTGGAGTGAGAATAGGAGGACGTGTAGGACATGTACAGGGCCATTGTCACCACGCCATGTTCATACAGGCCATGGAAGGCTTGATGGCTGAACATGGGTGGCAGCAGTGAGAAGGACCCCTGGGAAGCAGAAAGTTTCCCAGACGTACTTCCTCAGGGCTGGAACATGTTATGCTCCTGGGTTGTCCATCTTGCTCAGAAATTCAGAGAAGGATGGGTCAAGTTAAGATGGAACCTGCTCCCAACCTGCCAGATGCTTGCCAGCCAGGCTGGGAAAACCTCACAAGGCTGCATCCCCAGATGGGTTTCCTAGGGTGAGACTCTGGCTCCTTCCTTCTTCTAGAAATGTAGAAAGAGGGCGTGCTCCGTTGCCTTCCCCCTCATTGACAGCCTCTGTCAATGGGGCAGTGGCCCGGTGCTCTGCTGAGCAGCTCTGTCTGCTTGACTTAGAGGTACCCACTTCCCTGAGGAGCAAGACCAGGAGTGACGGAAGTGTGGAGTGGGAGAGGAGTGCAGGCTAAAGCTGATGCCGGGCCAGACACCAGCAAGGGAAGCAGGGGTCAATGTCAGGTCATCTGGGACAGACTCAGACATGGGGGTGGAAGATAGATACTGAACCAGACTATGACAGAAACTCCAGCTAGTGTTGCCCTAGCAGGATGAGAGCTGGATGAGTCACTTCACTTCTCCAAGCCTCAGTTTCTCCATATGCAACATGGGATGAATAACTTCTACCCAGAAAAGTAGTTGTCAAAATGGGAAATGAGTATACATATGGTTCTTGACTCACGATGATTCAGCTTATGATATTTTGACCTTATGATGGTGGAAAAGCAACCCCCTTTGGGTAGAAACTTTGAAGCTTCCAATCTCTGAATATTGATCTTTATCCCAGGCTAGTGATATGTAGTATGATCGTCTTGTGATGCTGGGCAGTGGCAGCTGAAGCTCACAGTCAGCCCTCTGATCATGAGGGTAAACAACCATCTCCTTGCAACCCTTCTGTACCCAGACAACCATTCTGTTTCTCACTTTCAGTACAGTTTTCAACAAATTACATGTAATAGTCCACATTTTATGATAAAACAGGCCTTCTGTTAGGTAATTTTGCCCTACTATAGGCTAATGCAAGTATTCTGAGCATGTTTAAAGCAGGCTAGGCCAAGTTATAATGTTCAGTAAGTTAGATGTATTAAATGCATTTTCCACTTACAGTATTTTCAACTTATGATGCGTTTATTGGAATGTAACCCCATTGTTTGTCAAGGAGGATCTAGAAATCATTTAATATATTCATGGTACAAGGAATCAGCTGTAGTTAACAGCGGATCATTATCAATATGTGTTGGCCACCTGGCAAGATCCTTGGACAGGTTGGGTGGGGCGGTTATGAAAATGAGTAAGATAAATTCTCAGTTCTCATTTTGCTTATAACGTCACAATTATCACAGAAGTCAGGCTATGATGAGTGCTATACTAAATGAAACCATTCCTGCTGAATTTCTCCTGTGACCCCATAATTGCTCACTTGTGGAAAACCTCTCAAGTGACCAAAAACCTCCCAGACAAAGATATTACAGGATCCTGCTTCCAATTAATGTCTCTTAACTTGGATTACAAACATGGGCTAGAATTTCTCGGGGTCACTGCTGACTGTTTCTCAGGTAACTGGAACTGAAGACTGTGCACAATGACATTCTTCAAGGATGGTTTTAAAACTATAAGGATATATGTGTGGGATGGACTATTTCTACTGTGGACCATTGAATTAAAATGGGGAAAAAATGAGAACCGTGGAACTAAAGAGCAATTAGATTTTTTTCCTCAGAGAAATACAAAGCTCCTACTCATTCACTTTCATAATTAGAGCTGGTCCCTAAATAAGTTCAACAGATGAGAAAACAACACCCCTTTGTTTATATATAACAGTTATTGATGGAAATGGATAAGGCAAGGAGAAACTGACCCAAGGGAGGGCCAGAGATGGAAAGGTAAAGACTATCAGTGACACACAAGGACCGGGAGACACAGAGAGAGATCCAGACTAGAAGCAAAGATAAGTAATGGCCTAGAGGTGAGAGGACAGGAGTCTCTCTCTCTCTCTCTCTCTCTCTGTGTGATGGGGAAGGAAGATATTCTAAGTCATTCCTTCTAAACGAGTCCGCAAACCTTTTCTGTAAGGGGTCAGATAGTAAATATTTTAGGCTTTGTGTGCTACATGGCTTCTGAAAAACTACTCAACTCTGGAGAAGGGAATAGCTACCCACTCCAGTATTCTTGCCTGAAGAACCCCATGGACAGAGTCTGGTGGTCTACAGTCCATGGTGTTACAAAGAGTCAGACATGACTGAATGACTAACACTTTCACTTTCTGCCCTTGAAAGCAAAAGCAGCCATGGACAATATATATAAGGATGGGCAGACTGTATTTCAAAAAAACTTTATTTAGAAAAGCAGGTAGCAGGCCAGATTTGCCCCAGTGGCCTTAGTTTGTGATCCCTGATCTACACAGACAATAAACAGTGATGTCTCTTCTGGATCTTCAAGGCGCAGTACCTCTAAATAGTTCTCGAAGTCTGACAAGGATCTCGGCTGCTGGTAGGTCCTTTCCTCCAGACTACAAAAGCTGGCACCACTTCTCCCAGAAAGAAGGAGGTGCCAGGAAGGACTACTTCATCCTTGGTAGGTGATGGAGTGAGGTGGGCGGTGAATACACGCAGGCCACCCAGACCCAGCCAGTCAGCAAGGAGCAGGGTGCAGACCCTACCGGAAGCTTGCCAGGGCTTCCTGGGGAACAACCCCCTCCAGGTGCAAGGCTTCCCCTCTGGCCCCCAGCCCTGCCTTTCGTCCCAGCACATAATGACTCTGACCTCTGGCGTTTCAAGCGTCTGCTGTTAAAAAAATGTGGTACTCTAATCCATCTGTTGTTGAAATTCTGGAAAGAGAAATAAATAATTTGAGGCACATGGTGGATTCATCAAGGAAAGCCCTGGGAGAGAAGAGACTGAAAGCAGAAAAGGAGAAGGTAGGAATGCTTTCGAGTTATTTATCTCTCTGCTCTTCTTCCTGAGAGGCTGGGGGTGGGGGTTGGGGGCATGGGTAGCTGCTCCCGGAGGCTCAGAGATGGACCAGATGTGTGCTGACCTCATGGTGGCTTCAGGCTCCAGCTGTCCAGGCTGTTTAGCATTCCTGACATGTGGATTTATATGACACTGTTCCCCTGCAGAGTTCAAGGCGTTCGGTGTGATATATTGGAAAAATGCTGTGTTAGTTGTTGGGAGACCTGGGACGTCAGTCTGGTTTTGCTGGGCTGAACCAGTGTTTCTGATCGTGCTCTGAGAATCCTGGAAGGAGATGACGGTGTCCAGTGGGCTTGGGGAAAGCCTTGCTGAACTAAGTTAAACGAGTTCTTTCGCTGCAGAACCACTCACACCCCTTAGATGTGAATGTACTTTGTGAATGACCAGGGGCTGCAACCACACTAGTACCTGTGATCATCTCCCATCCTGTCCTTCTTACACTTTTTTTTTTCTTCCTGGGATTCAGATCCACAACCATGACCTAGTTCTTCTGCTCTCAGACCATATTTTGCATCTTCTTTCCCTCCTCTCAGGCTCTGTCTGTCGGAGGGACTAAGGGTCTGAACAAGGTCCTCATTCTTTACCAGGGGCCCTCTGTGTGCCCATCATTCTCAGGCTTAGATGGGGACTTTCACACAGCTTAATTTGCATCTTTAGCCTGGACTTCTTGCTGGGACCTAGATTTTCAGAAGCCTTTATCCTGTGGACATCTTTCTATCCTTTCAACAACCCTGACTCATCCTCTGCCCCTCTTCCTCTCCATCCTGTCTTACGCTTCAGTCCCAGGTTCTGGCTGTAACATTCACACATCTGCGCCTCCCTGGATGAGCCCTTTATTTGTAGAATTTCTAGCATTTGTCCACTATTCTCATCCTTGTTACAATCTCCTTCGTTGCATTCCTTCAAAATACACCATATCTTCCTTGTGCCCATGGAACCAAGAGCAAACTTCATGCTTGGACTCACATCACCCAAATCTCCACATGGCCTCCAGCCTAAGGTAAGACCCCTTAGTTTAGGGCTTCAAAGCCCAGTGTAAATCCCTCTGAGGGATTCATATGGGATTGCCCCTTCTTCCCCAGATGTTCACACCACTCCGCACCTGGCCAGTTCACTGTCACCCACGGTGCTCTTGGTCCCTAACTATCTAACTAGGCTATAAGTCTTTGGGGAAAGGGCGCCATGTATTCCACAGATCTTTCATGTCTAACAGGGACAGGAAAATTTGGGGCATATTTTGAGATTGACTGATATTTTTGGGGTTGCCAATTATGCCTAAACAATAGCAAGTGTTACAAAATTGACAGCAGACATTACCAATAGTATTCTAGCTTAACTCATTGAGCAGTTACTGCCGTCCTTCTAGAAAGGATAGTATATTAGGGTTCTCCAGAGAATAAGTCTGCCTGTCTGTCTATTTAGAGAGAAAGAGATTTATTTTAAGGAATTGGCTTATGTGATTGTCGGATCTGGCAAGTCTAAAGTCTGTGGGACAGACCCTCAGGCTGGAAATTCAGGGAAGAACTGATGACATGGTCTTGAGTTGGAATTTTGCAGGGAGCAGGCTGGCAACTAAGTCAGGGTTCCTTTGCTGCAGTCTCGAGGAGAACTCCTTCTTTTATAGGAAACCTCAGTCTTTGCTCTTAAGACCTTCAACTGATTGCCTAAGACCCACCCACATTATGGAGGGTAATTAGTCTACTAAATTAAATGCTAATCACATCTAAAAAATAGAAGATGTGACCAAGAAGATGGGACTATATAGCCTGGCTAAGATGATAGATACAATTAACCATTTCAGGAAATTTTGGGAATCTGCTGGTTGTTTGAAGGTACATTGTATATCTTCCTTTTGGTTTGGACAGGATTTTAGGACACCTGATCAGAGGGAACACACTGAGTTTATAGGCCTGCAGCTTATCACCCTGAGGAAAAGAGCACTGGCCCCTGATGAATGATGTGTCCCAATTTCTTTGTCCATAAAAGATGACAACCGAGTTTCCTTTAGCGCTAATGTTCTACCCTGAGCATCACATAGGGTCTTCATCTGGAAAATGGGAGTAGTAACAACTAACACAGCCAAAGTTGACTGTGTACCAGGCACTGTTGAACATGCTTTATGCAGAATAACCAACTGAACCCTCCCAACAATCTAATTAGATAGCAGCTGTTTCTGTTCTCATTTTATAGATGAGGAAGCTGAGGTATAGAGAGATTAAATAACTCCGGGCAAAGTCAAACAGCTAGTCAGTGACAGAGCCAGGCTTTGAATCCATGCAGCCTGGATCACGAGTCTAAGCTTTAGCCACCACCTAAGATGCTGTCTCTCAGCCTACCTCACAGTGCTGTGGTACAGGATGAATGGCGGAAAGGATTTGCAAACATTCTGTGCACACGGAAGACCTATATGGCCCTGAGGTATCATTACTATTAACGGTTTGTCTCTTGGGTACTTCCATAAGCAATCCTTTTGGGATGGAGGCTCATAACTGAACTCCATCTGGCAGCCCCTAGCGTGTTGTCAAGAACACAGCAAGCTCAGCCGATGGCAGTGAACACAAGGGCAATGGAATGAATCACAGGTGTGCAAAATAAACCACCAGTTGATGAGATCTCAGTCTTAACTCCATTCCCAGGTGAGTGTGGATGGAAGGAGGCAGCCTTGAGCTACTCTTATCTTTATGGCAAGAATCAGAAGAACATCTCCCAGCAGGGCATTTTTACCTCTTTATGCCCCTTCATCAAGTTCTTGGAAAATAAATCACTCCCTGTGTTTTCTTTTTTCCAGGCACAAACATTCAACGTAGGTCAGGCCACAGACCCTCTTACGACAGGAGCCTGAGTGCTGTTGGAGCTGCTGGGCATGAGAGTGTGTGACTGTCCAGTTGCTGCCATTCCAAGAGAAGAGATGAGGGGTCTACTGGAAGGGCCACCATGACCCTTACAACTCCAAGACCACCATGAGGAACCTGTTCCTGGAGTGGCAGACCCTCAGTTTCAGGCCTTATTCTGGCCCAGTGTGTACCTAGGTGCTTAAGGAGGTCAGGGGATTTTGAAGGCTTTGGCTGATTCTCTCTGCTTTGGTTTCTCTGTCTGCTTTCCACTATCATTTCTATCTGCCAGGTGATGCCCTTCCAGGCTTGCAGCCCAGCCCCAGTGGCACTCTCTAGTGAAAAGGGAAGTTCCTGGAGGCATGGGCTGTTGCTGTGACCTTCTAGCTCAATTAGGCTATTCACCATCTCTTCCATCTTCCCCACCTCTGTGTGCTGATATGGTTGGCTGGGGAACAGTATGTCCAGGGTACAGTCAATGTTGCTTGTGACTAGGGTAGGCCTCTATGCCGTGTGCAGTGGTCCAGGCTTCCAGATGCAGTGCTAATCTCACAGCCTTGGTTTCCACATCCACTCACTCCTTGCTCCTAGTAGACAAGACCCTAGAAGCCCACCTGGGCCCCAAGAGACAGATCATAGTTTTCCTCATTTCTCAATTCCTGAGGCACTTTTGACTGATTCAGTGCCAGACATCGCTAGTCATCTACTCAACATCTGTGCTCTTCTTTTTAATTTAATTTTTATTTTATATTAGAATATAGTTGATTTACAATGTTATGTTAGTTTCAGGTATAAAGTGAAATGATTTGGTTATACATATACCAAATATGTATATCCAGTCTTCTCAGCTTCTTTTCCCAGATAGGTTACTGTAGAATATTTAGTAGAGTTCCCTGTGCTATGCAGTAGGTCCTTGTTGGTTATTTTAAATATAGCTGTGTGTACATGTCAATCCCAAACTCCCAATCTATTCCTCCCCCATCCCCTCCCCCTTCCCACCCCAGTAACCATAAGTTTGTTCACTAAGTCAGGGAGTCTGTTTCTGTTTTGTTAAGTTCATTTGTATCATATCTTAAATTCAACATATAAGCGGTATCATATGGTATTTGTCTTTCTCTGTCTGACTTACTTGACTTAGAATGATAATCTCTAGGTCTATCCACGTTGCTGCTGGCATTATTTCATTCATTTTTATTCCTGTGTATGTACCACATCTTCTTTATCCATTCCTCTGGTCATTGGACATTTAGGTTGTTTCCACATCTTGGCTATTGTAAATATTAATTTTTTTTCATGCTCTTCTTTTTTCCCTTACCTATAGATCCTTGATTAGTGCAGGACAGCAATGTGTCTAATTAGACAGGTCACCTGAAGTAAAGGTGACCATGGGACCCAGTTCTTGTTGATGGGATATAAACAGACTCCACTGCCCAGGACTTTCAGGAGAGCTATTTTATTCTGATCAATGGGGCCAACAGTTGACTTTTCCTCTTTGCCCTTCCCCTTCTTTCTGCCTGGATCATGTAGGTTGCACTGCTCCTTTTGACTGTGAAGAACTGGAAGAGCAGGGAGGTGGAAGGAGCTTGAGTCCTTGAACATTTCTTCGAGCTGTCGCAGCAGCATTGGATTGTCTCCTTTTGGACTCCTGTTGCCTGCTAGAGGGTAACCCCACTGCATGTAGCCAAATGTAATCCAGACTGATTCAACCACTTAAGAAGGAGAGTTTAAGAAAAATTCTCATCTTTCTTGATCATGTGTGTGAACCGGGTTGCTTCAGTTGTGTCTGGCTCTGTGCAACCCTGTGGACTATAGTCTGCCAGGCTTCTCTGTCCGTGGGATTCTCCAGGCAAGAATACTGGAGCAGGTTGCCATGCCCTCCTCCAGGGGCTCTTCCTGACCCAGGGATCAAACATGGGTCTTATGTCTCCTGCATTGACAGGCAGGTTCTTTACAACTAGCACTACCTGGAAAGCCCCTTGGTGAAAATAGTGATGAATTTCTTGCCTATCTGCCCTTCACTGGCTCTTTGTCTTCCCATCACACTGTCTTCCCACTGCCATTGAACAAGCCAAGACACCCCTAAAGCCACCCCTAAAGCCCTGCAGACTCAGTGGTAAAGAATCTGCCTGGCCGTGTAGGAGACAAGGGTTCAATGCTTGGGTCAGGAAGATCCCCTGGAGATGGAAAGGGCAACCCACTCCAGTGTTCTTGTGGGAAAATCCCATGGACAGAGGAGCCTGGCAGGGTACAGTCCATAAGTCGCAAAAAGAGTCAACTATGACTTTGCAACTAAAGCAGCAAAGACAAAAGCCCCTGCAGGCAGGCTGCTCTTGTTGTCTCTTCTGGGCTTTAATGGTTAGCTCTAATCTAGGAGATGATTCGTTGTGATTCAAGTATGTCAGAGATGACTACGTTCCATGCGAGAAATAGCATCTAAGTCCCATGAAAGCCAAGAAACTCTACAGTTTGTCTTGCCCCCTTGTTCTACCTGGTAACAGAAAAGCCAACAAAGGGCCTTATTTTATTAGCTAAATTTTAAATTTTGAAGACATCTTTTCCGTGTCACTCTCCCATAGCTTGCATTCTGGACTTGATCATACATTTTTGGCCAACCAAAGACAGAAATGGCAAGTATCTTTTTTTTTTTTTTTTCCTTTGATACCATGCTGCATTCTCCCGCCTGTGGGAAGTCATGACTTGATTCACATTATTCTTTAGTTTGTTCATTTTGAGCCCAAAGCACTTCAGAAACTGGGTAGAAATCTTGCTCAAGGAAGCCATTCTTGCATCTCTGAATTGGTTTGCAAAACAAACACTTGAGTGCAGGTTTTTGTGCTTCTTCTAAAGGGTCTTGGGGCTTCTTTAGGTCTGGAATTCAAGGATGCTAATGAATTTTTGGGGCACCCACATTACTTCATTTGGGATAAGACTGAGACAAAGTTGCTCAGGCAGACCAAAGGAAATGAGGGGATAATGATAGTCTCTTTTCCAACTGCCCCTTTTAATCTTTGTATCTAATCCTGCTAAACCCTCAAATGAAAGCGCCTGTGTCCGCTGTCCTGAGCTGAGGTAGGGAGATGAGTAGGATGGAGCAGAGAGGAAGCTCATCAGAGACAGCACCTTCTGAAGATCAGCAAAAGGGAAGTGTGACAGCCAACTTCTTGGAAGGGGATGGCAAAACTGTAATTAAATTTTCTGATCTTGTTAGCCAATTTCTTCACTCACTGCCCCTGAACCAGAGAACAGGGAAGCAGGAAGGACACTGTTGCATCAGTGGCGGCGGGGAGGGAAATGAGCTTTTCACGGATTATTGGGTTAGTTCCACTTCTCCCACTTTTTAATTTATTTGTCTGCATGTTCTCCAGAGCTGAAAAGGCTCCAAGTCCTTTTCCATTTTCTTTTAATTAGATCTGATTTGGGAGTCTGAAAACTTGGAGGTGCTCAGGTTACAATAGGAGGATGACAACAGTTGGAAGGCCTGCTCTCTGCTAGATCTTTCTGAACGCTTGTATTTTTTTTCTTTCAGAATTTAAGGTTCCCAGTGTTGAGTGTCTCTTTTCTTTGGATTTCTTTCTTTCTTGTTTCTTGAACACTTACAGTATTGTTTGTTTTGTTTATCATCTTATCACATTTTGCCATCTTACAGGTAAAAATCATGAACATTCTCATGAATTTCAAAAGGAAAGTATGCATGTATTTTTACAGTTCTTGCCTTCTTATTCCTTTTTTGGATAATGGAACACAGACCAAGAAAGCTAGTTGTGGTCCCCTGGGTATTTAGGAGGAGTAATTCTGACTCTACATACTCTCTTCTTTGAAGCACAAAGAAAGAAAGAAACTGGCCAGAAAAAAAGAGCCAAATGTGGCCATGGTGGATAACATGGTTTATCATTTAAAACCACTAGTGACTACATCCTGGGGTTAAGAGTGTCTAAGACTTCAGATGAGAAAGCTAAACATAGAATACTTGATGGCTTATAATGTAGCAAGAATCCATCTCTATTCTGCAGCTTCATTTTACAGGTCTCCCAGGCAAGAGGTACCCTATAAAGTTCCTCCTGGTGGCTCAGAATTTATGATGCTACAGGGCACGTTGGGATGGTCTGACTTAACATTGAGACTACAGAATATATGCAAAGTGCATGTTGGGAATCCCGATTTGGGTCCTTCAAATTGATGGGCAGCCACCTTCCAGAGAAGCTGAAATTGAGGTTCCAAAGAGTCCTGTATGACCTCTGACTGGGAGCAACAAGACATTTGTATTCAGCAATTGTAGACCAAGGAAAATGACTCCAACATGAGCCCTCAGTGAAACCTACAAAGGCTGAATTTGGGTTTTGTTTTGAAGTCAAGCTACTTCGTACATGGACAACCCAAAGAAGCTGCTCCAGGATTAGTAGAGCATGGATGTAATTAAAAAAAAATCTTTTTACAGATACTTCATGAGCTCCTGAGATGCCCAGAGAGTCCAGCTGACATTCCTTATAAACTGCCATAAAAATGAGAACGTGTCACATATGAGGACAGCATGCAGTTCAGCTCTGGATCCACCAGCCTAGCACAGGCCTGGCACATGTTGAAGCAAGAGCTGTTCCTAGGGAATCTGGAGGGACACAGGTGGCCTACGGAAGACAAAGCATTTGCTTTGGACCTAGAGGGATGGATCAAGTTGAAATTTGAGGATGTGGGGAAGGAGGAAAGGCATTTTCAGCAGAAGGAAATTTGTAAGTGATAGCATGAAAGGAGATAAATATGATGGATGTATGAGGAATAGAAAGAAAGTTAGCTTGGGAAATGTAAGGGTACATAATGGGCTGCAGTTGGGGAAAAGCCTGGAAAGAGAGCTTGGAGATGAATCAAAGGGGCCCACTAATATGTTACTTGCAATTGTGCTTTATTGAATCTGTAGGAAGTGTGAACACAGGGGGCTGGTGAGCAGGAGAGGATGGTAATAGAGCTTGAGGAAGAATAAACTCTCTGAGCCTCAGTTTCTTTCTAAAAAGAAGCTGGTCAAATTTTTCTCTCAGATTATTTTCTCTAAGCTTCATCTCAGCTGCTACAGAGAGAGAGAGCATATAACTTACAAATTCTGTCCATCTCTCTTCCAGGCAACTCTCTCTTCAGAATGAGGAGTAGGGGAGAGGGTTGACCATCGGTGAGAGAGAGAGAGAGGGAGGGAGGAAGAGATTTAAAAACAAAGTGGTTCTAGAATCCACAGATCTTAGACTCATTAAGGACAAAAATCATTTAAAAATTCTATGGATAATACATGCTTAATTATTATTATTGGTGTTGTTATCTTTATTGTTGATAGAAGTGATGCCGCTGAAGCTCTCTTGCTGAAAGAAAGCAAAAGGAATTCTGGCATTTTGAAGTAAACTTTTGGAGAGCTGTCAGAGTTAGGAAACAGTTGGGAAACAGATCTTCTGAAACTTCAGTCCACAGGAACATCTGATGCGGTTTGGTGAAGACGCACATAAAATAACATACCAGCACACACCACGTGTCACACCCCACACTCTCTACCTCACTGAAGCTGCCACTGAAGCTTCTCCTGGCTGCCTTGGCCCCAGTCTGCTCCCCATCTGCCCTCTCCTCCCTGAAAGAGAGGAAACGACAGAAAAAAACCTCTCCATCTCCCCTCGAATCACAGAATCATAGCATTTTAAGGCTAAAAGGAAACTTTGGAGGGCCTTAACGTTATTTTACAGGTAACAAAATATTCCTGTGAATTCAAACTATGCTAAGAAAACCGGGACAGTGAGACCCATATAGGCGGTTTATGTAACCACTGTGTGAGGCAGGAATAATGTCCAGGTTCTTGCCTGGGAAATCCTATGGACAGGGTAGCCTCAAGGGCTATAGTCCATGGGGTCACAAAGAGTCGGACACAACTTAACAACTAAGCAACAACAAATTCATAATGATGGATAAATCTTCCCCAAAGTGTTTTTCTGTGTGATGCTGACCCTAACTCCCCACAACTTCTGTGGGTGTAAACGTGTTTTAGGACTCAGAAACTGAGCAGATCTGAGACTCTGGCGTGAGCTGAGGTGAAAACTTACTGGAGTGGCTGGCACACATTCACTTTAATCTGCTCAATTCCATGTGGTCACCGTTAGGTCTGGACTACTGTAAGGGCAATGAACTTGAAGGATAGTCTCATGGCCTGCTCTCAGAGCACTGAGCTCCTCAGGTGTCTTCATTGGTTTTACCCTGATTGCTCTGCCTGCCCTAGACTGTCTGCCCCTTCAGGACAAAGATCAGGGAAGAAATGGCCAGAATCTTCGGCCTCATCAGCCCTGGCAACGGAGAGATGGCTGAACAGAGCCCCAGGGCCACCTGCCCATGGCTGCAGCCCTTCACAAACATCAGCTCAAAAACAGTAGAGAAAAACGCCTTGAAACCAAAGTGTGTAGATATTTCTGGTTGTGGATATCAATCATCTACTATGGACATTAAGCTGAATAAGAGCATGAATAAAAACAGCAATGATTTTTGAATAAATATTAAATATGTAGCTTCTGGTTTCAGATTGACATTTCACAATGGCAGGGCTCAAACACCCCAGAGCTAATAAAGACACATCGTGCTTTCATTAGAGCAGATATTAGGATGAAAGTACAGCTTCGACACATCTTTATACAGTGAAATATAGTATGAGCAGTTCTTTCATTAGGGATGGGAAAATCAAATTTTAAAACCAATGTCTACTTAGAAGTTTTTCTACTGATCATCAATTCAGCACTCATTTCCAATATTAATAAGTCAGCTAAGCACCTGGAAGGAGGCTTTTCTCTGCTGAGTTAATAAATTTTTCTGTGAGCCTTCATTTGATTGATGACCTCATCATAAGGGTGACCACATGAGAAGTTGCCCTGGAAATATGATTCTCTGAAGCAACAGTTAAAGAACAAAGAATTACTGAGAACGAACAAGTTCTGTTTAAAATTGTTTATGACTATTTTAAGAAAAGTGGAATCAAAATAGATATGGGAGAAGTGGGATTGTTGACAGAATTTAAACCAAAAAAAAAAAAAAAAGGAAGCCTTTTTCCATAATACATATGCACTTTTGGGGGAATATTTTGACCTTAAAAATTCCTGAAGAGTTTTCTTATCCAGCAGGAAAAATAATTAAAATAAATAAATATCAGCAGCAAAGTCAAAGGTAAAGTAGATCAACTTTGTTTTCTACTCAAACCTATGGGTTTGAGGCTGAAAATGACTCCAGGGATCAGCTTCCCAAATGCCCGAGGGAGGAAGGGGCTGCTGAGCTGGGGATGTCCCCTAAAGGACACTGGAGTTTGTTCTTAGGAAGTCAGTGAAGGCAACAGACTCTAGGAATGTTCCTGTTGGGTGGAAAATTAGCATTACACTCTTCCCCATCCCCTCCCCCAGACCTCCCCATGTTATACTATAAAGAGACCAGCTACATAGTTTACAAAGGCTCCCAGAATGAAACTGCAAGCAGGACTCCCTTATTTAAAAACTATTAATAATTTCAAGAAGGCAACACCAAGCATTAAGCCAAGCACTGGGCCCCGTGTTACTGCCCATGAAGTCAACGTCACTGTAAAGAAGGCAAGATCCACAGCAGCTCTGAGTTGTCCTCCACTAGACCTCCTTACTCTTCTTACTTGTTACTACTAACCCTTAGGCACCAAAGAGGTTGAGCAAAGGGAAAAGATAGGGAAAGCTCATTCAGAAATCATATGATACCCTCCTTTGTCCTCAGTTATTCCTGAGTCAGCTATGCATGCAGGGGTCGCCTGTGACCCCAGGATCCTTTTCTTATACATGTGATCTCAAACACTGAATGCATACAGTGCCAAGCCTTATGCCAGACACCAGAAACACAGAGATAAACAGAACAATATATTCATCCTTGAGATGAGAGAGCTTGACTTTTATCTGAGAAGTGGCATATTTATATTTTATGCATGAAAGTAGGGGAATGTGAGTTGTGTCATATTCAGATAGAATAAAATATCAGCTCAGTTGACATGAGTTTATCATTTTTCAGGGAGGAAGAACACATGAAAAGGTACCAACTCTTTAGTAAAAGAGCTGTCTTTGTTTCTCAATGATTTGGGACAGGGAGGGAAAGGTGAATTGATCTAAACAGGTCAAGAATAGGACCTGCAGAAGGAGGTAGGCTCTGTTGGGAAAGGGGCTCAGTGATTTCCTAGAACTTGACTCCTAGCAGTTATGCACAATGCCATTTGTGAAACAATGGCCACCAAGTGGGCTCTTTGGGGTGACCTCCTAGGGTGGGGAGGCATATTGGGAGGGTGGCTTTATGTACACAGGCCTGTACAGAGAAATGGTGCAGTCAATTTTATCACAGTCTGTGTCTTATCAGACAAGTTTCAGAAGGGAAAGTGAGTCCATTTAATACCTGTAATCATGGTCACAGTTGCTTTCTTCTCAAAAAAGCTTTCCTGACAAAGGAATGCGTCTCTAGGTCCATGAGGAATTAATCTTGTAGTTTCTGGCTTCTAAGCAGTGTTTTTTTTTTTTTTTTTTTGCTTTGAATTTAATTGTGACAGATTTTTTCTTTCCCTGTCTGTAAATCTTAACTAGAACAGAGCAGATTTCTTTTGAATATGGTTGAAAACATTCTGATTTTCATCATTTCTGTAAATATTTTGAAGGTGGGTGAAGACAATCTTTAAAGACTGCTCTTCGTGATATTTTTTTCTCAAACTGTGTTTGCTGCTGCTGCTGCTGCTGCTGCTAAGTCCCTTCAGTTGTGTCTGACTCTGTGCGACCCCATAGACGGCAGCCCACCAGGCTCCCCCCCATCCCTGGGATTCTCCAGGCAAGAACACTGGTGTGGGTTGCCAATTCCTTCTCCAATGCATGAAAATGAAAAGTGAAAGTGAAGTTGCTCAGTCGTGTCTGACTCTTAGCCACCCCATGGACTGCAGCCTACCAGGCTCCCCCATCCATGGGATTCTCCAGGCAAGAGTACTGGAGTGGGGTGCCATTGCCTTCTCCGCAAACTCTGTTTACACCATATTAAACTAAAGAAACATTCTGAGGACAAAAGATGTTGGTTTTTCCATGTGAATAATGTCAAATAAATGGTTAAATGGCTGGTTGGAATATAGCACATGGGATTGATTTGCTGCCTGACCTGAATTTGTTGGGGATTCCAGCAGGAAACTCATTCCTTCTTCCGTTAAGGAAATCTTCATTTCAGTAATTAAAATGGCCCATCCAGTACAACAATCATGTTAACTCTTACTGACTTGAAAGCATCTCCCCTCTGTGGATATTCCCAGGCTTCTTTGAGCTGAGGAGCCTGGCGTGGGGTTGGGGATGTCACCTCTTTCTTCTCTCTGTGGTTGTTGGGTTTTTATTGTACTGTGATTACTTGGATTGGCTACTGATCACAATTCTGCATTTCCTCCTTCTGCCATGTGTTCCTTCAGTGTGTTAGAGTAGCAATGAGGCCTTTGCTTCCCTATTAATCTTGGATTTAACAATGGAACAAGAGTAGTTATGACACAAGCAGGGCTTGAAAGGTGCCCGAATGATTGGTTGCACTTTGGTGATCACAGGGAGAAGGCTGTGTCTTGGCAGTCCACTGTCCTTGTAGCTAGGGTGCAGGTAGATCTCATTAATAATAGCTTAGCCCAGTACAGCCCCTATGGTGGTTATTAGGATTATTAGCCGACTTTTTTTTTCTTTCCTATAGGAACTGAAGTAACCAAGGGCTTCAAAAGTACAGTTTATGAGTAAAGGGGATGACTAGAAGCTCCCTATCTTTGAAAACTCTTCTGGGTAACTCAAATGATGCTAATTGCACCTCTCATTGGATTTTAATTCAGAACTCAGGACTGGAGAGACGGGGGGTGTACAGCCTACCTGTGGTTAGTACTACTACTCTAAAGGTTTCTGTGTTTTATCTGTGGGCTCTTAAGTTATTTCCAGGACATGCATTAAATGCCCGAGCTGGATATCGTCCCTTTGCCCTTTCAAATCCACTCTCCATCCTTTTCAGTCTTGCCCTTGATTCATGGAGGGTGACCTGGATGCACTGGATCAGCTCAGTTCCCCTGTCATTTGGCTGTCAGTTGTGTTCAGACAGTGCGGATAACCAGTGGGGGATCCAGGCAGGAGGAGAGTGAGATCAGAATGTTTATCGCCCTGGATTCCTCCCTCTTGAGCCCCATTCCTCCACGAAAGACCACAGCTCCTGCCGGGTAGTTCTCTTCCCAGAATTACCCTTCCAGTGTTCCTGCAATCTCCTCCTCCCCTTGCCAGTGCAAAGTAAACATTCCCTGCTATTGCTGGTCACAGGCTACTGCATGGTCTCTTATGATTTTTGACCCAGTGTTTCTCAATCTTGGTTGCACATTAGAATCACCTGAGGAGTTCTAAAACAACTCCAGCCTGATGCCCAGGCTGTGTTCTAGACCAGTGCTGTCCATCAGAAATAGAATTTGAGCTGCGTATATAATCTTAGATTTTCTAGTAGCTATGCTATTACAAGTAAAAGGAAACATACAATTAATTTCCATATTTTTGTCATCTCGATCAGAAATCATTCTTAAAATTATTAAAACAAATATTTTGCTTTCTTTTTTTTTCTACTAAGCCTTCAAAACGTGGTGCATAACTTATATTTAAAACACATCTCAGTCTGGACAGTGCAGCTCTACACTCGTTGGATCAGATACTCCGGGGACGAGACCTGGGCAGCAGTACTATTTAAGACTCTTCAGGATCTTGAATGTACAGCAGAATCGAGAACCACTATCCATACCTTTGTAAATAGCCTTTTATTAAACTCTCTTCAAATTGCCTCATTGGAGAACATCGTCTCCTTGATGTTTATGCTCAGCCCTGGCTGGGACTATAAGGGAATTTAGGCACATTGCCTGCCTTGTGGGAGCATCCACTGTTAAGCAGAAGACACCCAGGTCAGCAGGCGATTATGCTGTGAGGAGTAAGCCTGGATGACCCTGTGGGCAAATTTACTGCGCCTTTAGAACACCAAGAGATGGCCTATCAACAAAGTGAGAAAGTGGGGAAAAGGCAAATTCCATTGGAATTCCTTGCACTTTATTTTTTGAATCATATATTGTGTGTGGATGTGTACAGAGGAGGGTAGAAGGCTAGATACCTTAATCATTTTAGTGTCTAAATCCTCTGACAGCTGCCAGAGCTCTGGAGAAGAGAAGCCTTGGGAACTTGGAGGAGGGAGAGCACCTCGTCTCTATCGTCTGGTTCACACCGGTCATTAGTCAATTTGGGTCCACGAATTTCTTTCCGTTCCTCTTGGCCACTGTGCCTCAATTGTCTCCAACAGAGAACCCTCCCACCCTTCCCCACAATCTTGCTGTGATTTCTGTGCTTGTCAATTTCCTAAAAATCACCCTGAGTTCTCCCAATCTCTTAGGTCAGTTATTTTCAGCCTGGCTTGCTGGGTCACCTCTGGTTATTGATCTTGGTTGCTGAGCATCATGTGTGTCAAAGCTAAAGTGACTTGTTGGGGTGATCTATTTATCAAGGTTTGCTGGGAACTTTCCTGGTTTTAGTACTGACAGTCCCATGTCCAAGGCATCTCATCAGTCCTGGGTGAGCTGGGATACTTGGTCACCCTATAAGGCCCCTACTTCCTGGCTCCTCTGTCCTGCTTCTCCTGCTGAAGTCAGAAGGACACAAGGTCGCTGGGGCAGTGAGCATGGAACAGAGGCCCCAGTGCAGCTTGAGAATGAAACCCGGATAGCAGATTCCAGAGCTGAAAGGTAGGAGAACCCAAGCAAGAAATTACTATTTGAGCACCTGGGTCAAGATGGACCTACAGCCAGACCCACACAACTGTACTGTGTGGCCCATACTTTCTCCTTTTGTTTCAGTCAATTTGAGCTGGTTTTTCTACAATGGCCCTACCTGATACATAGAACAGCCTTCTGGTTCTGATTTGTGTTCCCAAGTCTCTGCTTATAGGAAAAGAATGCTGATCTGAATGTCTGGACAGCTGGTTATATGTTCTGTGTAAAAGAATTGATCAGCCTTTGGTTGGTAAGAACTGAGGCTTTTGAGAGTTGATTGGTGTCATCCCAGCCTAAGATTACCTTTGCAGTGCTGACCAGATTGAGGTTCCGGTCCTAGAAACAAGGTGCAGCCTCTGGGATGTGAGAATTAATTCAGGCCCATGGATGCATGGCAGAATGGGAGGGCTTGAGCGGCCTTCTCTGTAGGAACTGGCGCCTGGAATATACAGATGATGTGCAGGTTGAGGCCAGGTTGGCTGTGTTAGTCTCACCGGGAAGACGTGTAGCAGATTGATGGCAAAAATGTCCCCAATTCTCATCCCTCCCAACACCCACACTTCCTGCAGTGGAACTTTGGGCTTCTCCCATGAAGACTCTGATGAGGAGGTGGTTTACATGTTACATTAAGCTGGTAACACGAGTCCCTTCCCTTTCTCTATGAATCTAGACTGGCCTTATGGCTTGCTTTGACCACACAGACTGAGGTGGAAATGACAGTGTACCTGTTCCAAGCTTAAGCCTTAAGGAGTCTTGCTTGCTTTTGCTCTCTCAGAACCCTGAACAAGCTGGGGCCAGCCTGTTGAAAGAGGAGAGACTACGTGGATGGGAGCTCAGTTGTCCGAGTCAATGTCATCATAGACAAGCCTTAGCCAGCCCATCCCCTTCAAATGAGAGGGCCCAGCCTATGTCAGTAGAACCACCTACCCAAACTACAGATGACCACAGATGAATGAATGAGCTAGGCTGAGACCAGCTGGCCTGTAGATTAATAAGAAATAATAAATGCTTAGTACTTTAAGCCACTGGGCTTTGGGTGGTTTGTTATATAGTAATAGCTAACTAATATTACTTGTTAAAAACTTTCATTCCAAGGCTCTATCATCTTGAGATTCTAATTGCATTAGCCTGGGATGGAACTTTTGAATCTGTATTTTTAAAAAATTTCAATGCTAGTGTTCCAGAGCTTCCCCAAGCTCTGGAAGCAATTACAAACAGAACTTCTGCCTGCAAGTGTGACGTTTTATATATCTATATCTATATATCTACATATATATCCCTAATGTTTTCAGCCAGCCTTTCAACAACTCATCCTGGACACTGTTTCCTAAATAATTGGTAAGCTTTAGTAGTGGCAGCCTTCTCTGGTGAGGAGGTCCTGTGATGTGGGTGGGAAGGCAGACCAGGAATCTCTGCAGACATTGAGGAAGTAAAAAAGCATCAAGGTTTTTGGACACTCAATTTGAACTCTATTAAGTAAAACATGGGCCCTCAGAGAGAGGTGTTTGTTCTGGATTCAGCTGCACTGTGCTCAGAGAATGGCCTGTGGGGCCGTTATCTGTCACAGACAGGCAGGTGTCTGGTCTGAGACAGAGGACTGGTCCAGCATGTTTGAGGCAGCCAGTTTTGTAATTTAAGGTGAGCCTGACTGGAGCACTTCTGGACTCTGTGGGGAAGGCCACTCAGCTGGCTTTTGCATGAGTTCATCGTCCACGGTGTATCTGCCTTCCCACACACTAGTAGTGCTAGTATCATTTTGGCCCCTTCCGGAGTGGTGGGATGATGTCCCAGTCTCCCACATCTGTACAATGACAAACCAAACTCAGGCTCTACTTCACAGAGGCTTGCTGCCTGTCTTTCCAAGTGGCTTAGTCATCCTGAGACTGTTCTGACCACAAAAAAGTTGTTTACACATTTACTAGAGGAACACTGCACAGGCGATCCATGAGTGGCGTTGAACAACAAAAAAAAATCACTATTATTTCAGCATTGATCTGGAAGCATCAGTGAATACAATTATAAGAAAAAAAATAAGTATTAATGTAAATAAAACAAAATTTTCATTGTATGCATTTGATACTATCATATACAAACCAAAAGAATTGTGGGAAAGTATTAGAAATAATAAAAGAATAATAAGATGACTAGTTGTAAAATCAATATATAAAAATCAATATTAATTGATTAATATCTTTTACTTTTTATTGTGAAGTGTATTATATATACAAACTGTATGTGTGCATATATATAATTTAAAACATATACATTATTTAAAAATAAGGAAGTAACCAATACTCTCTGATTACATCCCTGTCTTCCTTCCAGAAATATCCATTGTTAATCATTTCCTTCCTTTGTTACAATTTTGCTATAATTGCATGTGTCCCTATTTAATATACTGTTAGTCTTGCTGTGTTTGATTAGTTTCTTCTACTTGTTATTATATTTCTGAATCATCCCTGCTGATCATGTGCTGTGCTTACTTGCTCAGTCGTGTCTGACTCTTTGCAACTCCATAGGCTATAGCCTGCCAGGCTTCTCTATCCATGGGATTCTTCAGGCAAGAATACTGGAGTGAGTAGCCATTCCCTTCTCCAGGGGATCTTCCCAATCCAGGGATTCAACCCAGGTCTGATCATGTAGCTATAGTTCATTCATTTTCTTTGCTCTGTGGAATTTCATCATGTGAATGTACACCATCCATTTTCTCAAATTCTGAAAGTAAAAAACTTGAACTGATGTTTATGGTATTTTTTGGCCCAATTTATTGTGAAAATTCATGCTTTTGCTTCATCTAGTAGCAAATTTAAACCAGCATTTTTGATTGCCTATATAAATGACTGGATTTTGGCTTTGCCTTTCAACTAGCTGTAATATCTCACTTGTTATTGTTGTTGTTTAGTCTCTAAGGCCTTTCTGACTCTTTTGAGACCCCACGGACTGTACCTTGCCAGGTTCCTCTATCCATGGGATTTCTCAGGCAAAAATATTCAAGTGGATTGCCATTTCCATTTCCAGGGCATCTTTCTGACCTAGGGATTAAATCAGAATCTCCTGCTTAGCAGGTAGGTTCTTTACCACTGAGTCACCAGGGAAGCCCCATGGTTTTGCTTCAGAAATGTTTTATATTTGAATATGAAGTGTTGTGTCATATACCTGGGTATCTATGTGTGTGTGTGTTTTATATATATATATACACACACACATATTCTATTGTCTTTCTAAAATTAAAAAAAGCTCACTGTATTTTGTATAAAAGATTAGTAACTAGTATCATAGTTTATTCACCCATTCCCATGTCTGTGGATATTTTTGAATGAATGTCTTTTGGTACATGTGTGCGAGAGTTTCTCTAGGATATGGATTTAAGAGTGGAGATGCTGGGTCATGTGCACATGTTCAGTGTGAAACCCCATTGTCAAAGATGGGGTTTATATGTCTACTGACAATTTATATGTCTACTGACAGTATGAGAGTTCCCTTTGCTCCACATCGTCACTGGCATCTAGTGCTGTTAGACTTTAAAATTTTTTTCAATCTGTTGAATGAAAATTTGTATAGCCATGTGGTTTACATTTTTATTTCTCTGGTTACTAATGAGGGTGAGCATCTTTCCATGTGCTCATTGACCACTGAGATTTCATCCTTTGTCAAGTGTCTGATACATCGTTTGCTTATTTTTCCATCTTTTTTTGTCTTTTTCTTATTTATTTGTAAGAGTACTTTATATATCGAATACACATGTTCTTTATTGGTTTTACATATTACCTTTCTTCCTCTGTTTGTGGGTTCTTTTTTTCTCTTTCTCAATGCCATCTTTTGGTTAACAAAATTTATTTATTTTAATTTAATTGAATTTGACTTTGCTTTGTTTTCTTTTGTCATCTTAATAAATTAATTCCTAAGCTGAGGTAATAAAGACATTTTTAAAGTTTTATAGTTTAACTTTTCTAGCTGGGATTTTAATTTACTTGGACATAAGTTTCATATATGGTGTAAGTTTGACTTTAATTTCTTTCTTTTTTTTTCAATAAAAATAACTGATTGGTTCAGCCCTATTTATTGAAAAATTCTTTCCTTTCTCCACTGATTTACAGATACTCTCTGTCATAAAGCAAATATACGAATATGAATGGCTCTATTTCTGGGTTTCTGAACTGTTTCATTAGCCTAATTTGTCTCTCCCTGCATCAAAACCATGTTGATATAATGAGTGTGTTTAAAAATAAATCCTGATTTTGATTCCTCTTTACACATGTCTTAGATATTCTTGATTATTTGTACACTTGTATAAACTTTAGAGCCATTTGTGAATTTACATACACACACACAAACATAATGGGGAGAACTGACACCTCTGTAACACTGAGTCTTCCAAAGTATGAGTAAAATATCTTTCTTAATTGCTTTAAATCTTATTTACCATCTTTCCATGAAGTTTTATAATATTCAACACAGAGGCCTTAACACATTTTGTTAGGGACCTGATTTTTTTAAATGTTTAGGGTCATCTAAAAATTTTGATTCCTAATAGTTTATTGCTTGTGTACAGAAGTGTAATTGATTTTGTTAATTGTTCTTGAAACAATAAATTAATAGATTTGATTTAGTTTAATTGTATTTAGAAACTTTTATCAATAATTCTAGAAGGTGTTATTTTTCTCAAGTGTACACAGAGCACTTACAAACATTGATATCATGTTCTGGGTTGCAAAACAACTCAGAAATACCAATAAATCTGTATCATACACACTACATTATGTGCCCACAATTTAAACTTAGGATAAAAATGTCTGTCTTTGGAATTATAAGACATTTATAAATTGATCAGAGGAATAATGTAAGGCAAAGCAAAAACAGTACTAGATTGTTTAGAGTGAAACAGTGTTGTAGTGAAAATGCTACATGTTAATATAGAAATATGACAAAATTCAAACAGTACTTAAAGAGAAATTATATAAATATTTTAAAAGACCTTACGTTATGAAAAATTCTTCCCAGGTGGCACTAGTGGTGAAGAACTTGCCTCCAATGCAGGAGGTGTAAAATACATGGGTTTGATCCCTGGGTTGGGAAAATCCCTGGAGGAGGGCATGGCAACCTGGCAACCCACTCCAGTACTCTTGCCTGGAGAGTTCCAAGGACAGAGGAGCCTGGCAGGCTACAGTCCATGGTGTCACAGAGTCAGACACAACTGAAGTGACTGAGCCCCAGCCCATGTTAGAAGAAAGGCTTAAGTCAAAGTTCTATAAAGTTAAGGAGATAAGGGAAAAAAAACAGAATAAACACAAAATAATAGAAAGTAATAAGATAATAAAAAGCAGAAACTAAAGAAGCAGAAAAAAATATATGAGAAAGAAGATCAACATAGCCAAACATTTGTTTTCTGAAATGGATCCAGAAAATTGTAAAATACATACACACAAAAACAAATTTAGAATTGAAAACGGAGACAATTTAAAGATACAGCACATATACGAAAAGATAGTAAGATATGGATGGCTAATGATATGGATGGCTATCATATTAAAAACTTCCTTAAAACATCTAGAAGATATAATTAAACAAAACAGAATCAGTGACAATAGAAACTGCAGATCCAAGTAATTTTATAGGTAAATTCTTATAAATTTTAAAGTAATAGATAAAATTGATTTTGTAAAATTTTCTAGCTAACTGAAAACTATGAAACATTCCTTGAATCACTTCTTGGCCTTTTGGCTAAGATCAAGTGTGAAACACCTCTTGAATGTTTTTAGTGCTGGGATTTCCATTTGGCTTTTCACTATAGTTTCTAGTCTTCTTCTGAAATTCTCAATTTTGCCTTTTATTTCCTTGAGCATAAGTATAGTTATTTTAAAGTACATGTCTGGTAACCCCAGTATTTGCATCCCTTATTATTCTGTCAAGGAAAAATGAGCATAGAGAACAGGGCTAGTCTCCCTGGGCCACTATTTCCCCTTAATTCTTCCCTATTTTATTAATTTCCTAATTCTTTTAATCAGCTTAAAGCCATGTTTGGTGCAATTATTAAAGTATCTTAGGGAAGGATTAATTTGAATTACCTAATCTATCATTTCAGCAAGTGAAAGTCAGTAAATTATTACTACTCTGTTTATTTTTTATGATGTACGTTTACTTTTTTATAATTTAAAAAATTTGTTAAAAAAGTAAGGTCAATCTATACTCTGTGACATGGAATGCTTTCTGTGGCAAGAAATACTAAATATGCCACAGAATAACATGTGTATAACAATGTCAATGCTATTACTTAACATTTAGTGAATGCTTATAATATATTAAGAATTGTTCTAAGGGCTTTAAATATATTGGATAATTTACTTCTCAAAAGACCCTAGTAGGTAGTTATAATTATTAGCCCCATTTTACCTATGAGGAAGCTGAGAGGCTAATGAACTTGCTTCAGATCATGCATGTTCTGCTGGTAAGTTCTATTGAATAGTATGCTACAGACTCAGGATCTGAGTTCAGGCAGCCTCCAGAGGCCATACTGTATTCATTATACATGACATATAGCATATTTCCTCCCACAAAATCCTCCTAAGAATATACCAAACCATTAATAATGGTTTCTTAAGGGCTTTGAAGATGCATGTGATCTTATTTTTTAATTCTTTATCTGGGCTGTCCAATGTGGTAGCCACAAGGTGCACGTAAGTATTTAAACTGTGGTTAACTAAAATTAAATAAATATTAAAATAAGTTCCTCAGTCTTAGTAGTTCATTTCTAGTATGCTCAGTAGCCACAGGTGGCTAATGGCTACTTTATTGAACAGCATAGATATAGAACATTTCCATCATCACAGAAAGTTCTATTGGACAGTTGCTCTGTAGGGTTCAATAGTGCTTGAATTTTTTATAATATGTATGTACTCATGATTTACTTTTGTAATTAAATAAGAAGGATCAATAGTATAAAAACAAAACTGTTTATTCAAAGTGGAAATAGTTTTTAACCCTGTTAATTCAACATAGTGTTATTTTCTTCTAACTTCCATAACTGCTCAGAGTCTATTTCTCCTAACAATTGCCTTTTTGGTTATTTAAAAGCAATACAGTGACAAGCTCATTAGAATAAAACCATGATGGGTTTCTTATAAACGTAGTGGCATCTATGTAGGGCTACATTCATCTCTTGACTCTTTGGAGGCATTTAAAATGTACATTGTTTAAAAAAAAAAAAATAAATAAAATGTACATTGTTTTTAAGACCTGTTAACCAAATCATGTGTATTTTAAAAAGGTTTTCTTGGGAGCAAGTTGGCAAAATATTGATAATGTGTTTTACTAATGGTCAGTTCATTGACTGAAAGTTTCTGTTCATTTTAAAGATGTTTAAAATAGGAAAATTTATTTAAAAAGTACCATTTCCATTTCTGGAATATACAAAGGATTAGAGTACCTTTGGACTAGAAAAAATGCCTTTATTTATCATAAAGAGTCAGAATAGCTTCACTCTCATCTTCCAAGTCTTACAATAAAGTAAGAACTGGCAATGTTTAGTTTGGACATGACTGAGCATCTAATAGATCAAGTTTTGTCTTGTGGAATACAGAGTGGATTGATCTGAGTGGCTACATGTGGCAGGACTAGAACCAGTGGAGGAGAACCAACTGAAAAATTTTGAACAATTTGAATTCCAACAGTGGTATGAATTATCACACAGTCTAATGAGCTCCCTTCCCTGTCACCAAAGGAATTCAGGTAGAGTTTCAAAGACTCAGGGTTCTGGGCAGAGGATTTTTCTGTTGGAGAGGAGGCCAAAAGGATGACCTTCTGACTGTTATATTCTCAAATCCTATGACTCTTCTTGCATTGTGTACCATGGGATTGTTATCAGTTGTACTTATCATTCAGCTTAGGCTAACTTTTTGACTAACAATAAACAACCTTCAATCAGCGATTTACAACAGAGATTAATTTTTCCATCCACCTGGAGGTCAGTTCCATTGTATGTTAGCTACTGCTCTGCTTCACATTGTCTTCATTTTGGGATCCAGGAAGAAGAAGTAGCTCCTATATGGGACATCACTGATTTTGTGGCAAAATAAATGCAAATATGGCTGAACCACAACATAACTTTGAATCTTCAGCTCTAAAATGTCACATATCCCTTTCAGTCAATTTGAATGGACAAGGCCAAGTCATGAGGCCAAATCTGATGTTAGTAGGGTAGGAATTATAATGATCCTATAAGGGTGAACAGCATACACTTGAGAGCAATAATAAAGTCTACCACATAATTTAATGGAAAGGAGAAATCAAATATTAGTGAAAATGTGTTGTGATGAAGGCATAGGTCAAATGGAAGTAAATGCCAGGATTTATTCTTGTCATTCTTTCTACCTTTTCTTTCCCTCTTCATTTTTTGTACACTTCTAGACACTAAAATTGGCCTTGAGGAAATGGAGGTAAATATGAATACTCATCTTGGATGAATTCCTGGTCTAGTGCAGAAAAAAAAGAGTAAATATATATTTATAACAACCATGTTAAGTATTATAAAAGGATAAATTCATAGTTCTCTGAGTGTACAAAGGAATGACATCTAACCCAGAATTTTGGAAAGGAATGAGTGATTTATAGAAGGCCTTCCAGGAAAGACTTTAATTTCAAACTGAGAGTGCAAAAAAAAAGATCATGTTCCACCTGAAGAAATTCTGAGAATACAGGATTACAGGCCCCCAGATAGCCGAGCTACACACTAAGGAGGTAATTTTCATAAGCCTTGACTCTTTCCCCATATGCAGAAAAGGGCTAACTTCCTTAACTTGAGATGCTGCTTCAAACCCAGGGGTTTGAAGTTCAATATTTCTAAGTTGAAAGATGTGAAGTAGACACTTTCCACTTTTCGACTTAGAAATATTGAACTTAAATTGAGCTTGAAACTCAAAAAACTTAAGATCATGGCATCTGGTCCCATCACTTCATGGCAAATAGATGGGGAAACAATAGAAACAGTGACAGACTTTATTTTCTTGGGTTCCAAATAACTGCAGATGGTGACTGCAGCCACGAAATTAAAAGACACTTGCTCCTTGGAAGAAAAGCTACGACCAACCTAGACAGCATATTAAAAGCAGAGACATTGCTTTGCCGACAAAGATTCATCTAGTCAAAGCTATTGTTTTTCCAGGTGTCATGTATGGTTGTGAGAGTTGGACCATAAAGAAGTCTGAGAGCTGAAGAATTGATGCTTTTGAACTTTAGTTTTGGAGAAGACTCTTGACAGTCCCTTGGACAGCAAGGAGATCAAACCAGTCAACCCTAAAGGAATCAGTCCTGAATATTTATTGGAAGGACTGACGTTGAAGCTGAAGCTACAATACTTTGGCCACCTGATGCAAATAACTGACTCACTGGAAAAGACTATGATACTGAGCAAGATTGAAGGCAGGAGGAGAAGGGGACAACAGAGGATGAGATGGTTGAATGGCATCACCAACTCAATGGACATGAGTTTGAGCAAGCTCTGGGAGTTGGTGATGGACAGGGAAGGCTGGTGTGCTGCAGTCCATGGGCTTACAAAGAGTTGGATACAACTGAGTGACTGAACTGAACTGAGACACTTTCCAAGTGGAACAAAGAAAGACTAATCTCAACATTTGGAACACTGGCACCAATGGCGGACACTCCCAGAAAGATCCTTCTGATGCAGCAGTTAGAAGAGTCATTGCTCTTTTTTCTATAAGATTGTGAAATGGACTTTGACCATGGGGAACTGTTGTATGGAGAAGTCAGTTCTGACTCCCTGTTGGAACTGTTTCTTTGACTTGCTTTCGCTGCTGTTGTTACTGTAATCATACATATTGACCTGCCTCAAAGAACCCTGACCCTCTGCCTGACTGTCAAACTAAAGTGCCTTTGTTACACTCAGAGAGAGATAATCTGACCCTGCCCACCTGTGAAGACTACAAAAACAGAGAAGAGATTAACACAACCCTTCCAAAGGCTGACCCTTCCTGGAGATATTTTGCAAGATTGAAGATCCTTTCACTTTAGTTCCCCATTGCCTTTCTTTCTGTATTCTGCCCTTTGACTTCAGATACTTGTTGCTTCTCTCTGACTCTATAAAAGAACCTGGCATTCAGACCTCAACAAGATGGTTACTTTGAGATTTGTGGTGAGCAGAACTAACTTGGACTTGGTAACATGCTGATAAACATCTATTTAATGCACACTATGTTACCTTCTTTGGGTCTGTGGTCAACACAGTTTGGAGCATGTTGATGTTGGACATGATGATGGTTGCATAACCCTGTGAATATACCAAAACCCACTGAATTGTAAATTTTTAAAAGAGTGAGTAGTATGGCATGCAAGTTATATTTCAATAAAACCAATAAAGAAAAAAAATCACATTCAAGGTCGAAGGAACAGCATATGTAAAATACACATATGGGAATGTGGGAATTTGGGAGAGTGGGGCTCTATCTGGGGACATATCACTAAACATATATGGCTAGTGGCTACCATATTGGACAACACAAAGACAAGTCAGTGTGGATGGAACCTGGACTGGAAAAAGGAAGAGTGAAGAAGGGAAAAGTCAGATGAGGTTTTAAATGATGACAATTTAGCCAAGATGGCAGGGTAGGAAGAGCCTGAGCTCACTTCTCCCCATGGGCACACCAAAATTACAACTATTTACAGAGCAAATATTGCTAATAATGATCTAAAAACTAGCAGAAAAGATTTTCCATCACTAACTGTTTAAAGAAGTGACCACACAAGAAAGGTAAGAGGGGTGTAGATGTGGGATAGTCAGGACCCACACTCCTGGGAAGGTGACCCACAAATGGGAAGACAGAGGCAATAAAATTTTAGAGGTTTTCCCCAAGGGACAAGGAGTCTGAGCCCCACATGAGTCTCTTGTAGACAAGGGGTCCTGCACCAGGAAGATGAGCCCCCGGAATATCTGGCTTTGATAGCCATGGGGCTTATTTATGGGAGAGCTAGAGGTCTGCAGGAAACAGAGACTCAAGTCCCAGTGCAGATACAGTAAACTGAAAGGAACCTGGGTCAGACCAACTTGCTGATCTTAGAGAAACTTCCAGAGAGGTAGGAGGTAAATGGGACTATCCCCGGAGACATAGATGCTGGTAGCATCCATTCTGCCACTAAGATACTGGTACTAAGTCCTCCCTATACTATATTAGCACTGGGTATATACCCACCCACAGTCTGGTTGGCAGCAGTCTTGGGACCCTCTAGCCCCATAATCAGCCACCCTGGGACCTGGCCCTGACACACAGTGGGCTGGCACCAGTCCCAGGACACCCTGTGTCCTACTGCTAGATGCCCTGGGACCCATCCTTTCCTATCCATGGATTGGTACCACCCCCAGAACCCTCTGGATCCCATGTCTAGATTTCCCAAGAACCAACCTTGCCCATTAGTGGGCCAGCACCAGCCTTAGGACCCCTCTCCCCCTGGCTCTGCATGCAGCCACTCCAGGACCTGGTCCTGCCCAGAAGCCTATGCATGGACAGGACCAAGAAGTGAACCTGGCTGGGGTCCAGTCCTGCCTATCAGTGGTCCCACAGTAGTCATCCCCACCACAACAGAAGGACCCACATAGTCCATGTGGGGGCACCCTAAAATATATAACTTTGGTGACCAGATGAGAGTGCTACTAGGCCCCATGGGACATAGGACCACTTTTCCAAGATCTGTAAACATAATCAACCTATCTACTACGTAGAAATAAACACAGCCAACATCAAAGGTGAAAACCTGAAACCTTTTCCTCTAAGACCAGGAACAAAACAAGGATGCCCACTCTCATCACTTTTATTCAACATAATATTGGAAGTCCTAGTCACAGCAATTAGGCAATAAAAAGAAATAAAAGGGATCCAAATTGGAAAGAAAGAAATAAAACTGTCATATTTTGCAGATGACATGGTATTATATATAGAAAATGCTAAATGTACTATTAAAACTATTGGAACTAGTCAATGAATTTAGCAAATTTGTAGAATACAAAATTACAGAAGCTTGTTGTGTTTCTATACACTAACAATGAGCTATCAGGAAGAGAAATTAAGAAAGCAATCTCATTATTAATTGCATTGAAAAGAATAAAATATCTAAAAATAAATCTAACCAAGGAGGTAAAGGACTTGGAAAAGACTCAAAAAGTGGTAAGACATTGATTAAAGATATTGAAGATGACACAAACAAAATGTAAGATATCCTGTCCTTTCAATATATTGAATTGAAAAGGTTATTATTGTTAAAATCACCATACTACCCAAGGCAATCTTGGGCAGGTTCAGGGCAATTCTTATCAAAATACCAGTGATATTTTTTTCATAGGACTAGAACAAATAATTCTAAAATTTGTATGAAGACACAAAATTACCAAAATAGTCAAAGAAATCTTGAGAAAAAACCAAAGCTGGATGTATCATGATCTCTGATTTCAAACTATTCTACAAAGCTACAGTAATCAGAATAGTATGGTATAGGCATAAAACAGCCACATATATCAATGGAATAGAACAAAGCCCAGAAGTGAACTCATAATTATATGGTCAACTAATCTATGACAAAGGAGGAAAGAATATATAATGGGGAAAAGATAGCCTCTTCAATAAAGGGTTTTGGGAAAACTGGACAGCTACATGCAAAAGAATCAAACTGGATTACTTTCTGATGCCACATACAAAAAATAACTCAAAATTGATTAAAGATTTAAGTAAGACTCGAAACCATAGAATACCTAGAATAAAATAAAGGCAGTACACCCTTTGACATTGATCTTAGCAATAGTTTTTTGGATGCTGTCTCCTCGGGCAAGATAAACAGAAGCAAAAATAAACAAATGGGACTACATCTAACTAAAAAATTTTGCACAGCAATGAAAGCTATCAACAAAATGAAAAGGCCACCTACTGAAAGGGAGGAGGTATTTTAAAAAAATATACCCCCCAATATACAAGGAACTCATACAATTCAACATCAAAAAAAGCAAGCAACCTGGTTTAAAAACGGGCAAAGGATTTGAATAGATATTTTTCACAGAAAGCATACAAACAGGCAACAGGCACATGAAAAGATGCTCAACAGCACTCATCATTAAGGAAATGCAAATAAAAACTACATGATACCACCTCACACCTGCCAAACTGGCTATTAAGGACTACAAGTAACAAGTGTTGGTGAAGATGTAGAGAAAAGGGAACTCTTTTGTCCTGTTGCTGGAATGTTCATTGGTATAGTCACTATGGAAAACATTATGGAGGTTTCTCAAAAAATTAAGAATAGAACTACCATATGATCCAGTAATTCTACTTATGGGAAATATTTCTGATAAAAACAAAAACACTAATACGAAAAGATACGTGCAACTCTATACTCACAGCACCTTTATTTACAAAAGCCAAAATTTGGAAACAACCTAAGTGTCCATGGAATGATGAATGGATAAAGAAGATGCAATATCAATATCGATATCAGTATCAATATATGTGAAGAAAGCTGAGTGCCAAAGAATTGATGCTTTTGAACTGTGGTGATATAGAAGACTCCTGAGAATCCCTTGGACTGCAAGGAGATCCAACCAGTACATCCTAAAGGAGATCAGTCCTGTGTTCATTGGAAGGACTGATGCTGAAGCTGAAACTCCAATACTTTGGCCACCTCATGTGAAGAAAGAGGAAAAGACTCAGTGGAAAAGACCCTGATGCTGGGAGGGATTGGGGGCAGGAGGAGAAGGGGATGACAGAGGATGAGATGGCTGGATGGCGTCACCGACTTGACGGACATGAGTTTGAGTAAACTCCAGGAGTTGGTGATAGACAGGGAGGCCTAGTGTGCTGCGATTCATGAGATTGCAAAGAGTCGGACACGACTGAGCAACTGAACTGAACTGATATATATATATAATGGAATATATCTCAGCCATCAAAAAGAATGAAATCTTGCCATTTGAGACAATGGATATACTTGGAGAGTGTTTTGCTAAGTGAAGTAAGTGTGATAGAGAAAGACAAATGTCATGGGATTTTCCTTTTGTGTAGAGTTTAAAAAACAAAGCAAATATAATAAGACAGAAATAGACTTAAAGATACAGAAAACAAACAGGTGGTTTCCAGAGGAGAGGGAGTTGATGGACAAGTGAAGTATGTGAGGGATATTAAGAGGTATAAACTTTCAGTTATAAAGTAAATGTTAGAGGAATAAAATATAGAATGTAGGGAATATAGTCAATAATATTGAAATAACTTTGTATGTTGAAAGACAGTAGCTTGACTTATCATGGTTATCATGTTGTAATGTATAGAAATATCAAATTACTATGTTATGTATCTGGGAAAATAAAATAAAATAAAGCAAAGACTTAACATTGTCTAAAAAATAACAACAATGTGAGAAGATTTATCAGCTATTCCAAAAATGTACCTTAAGTGCTAATTTTGGGCCAGCTGAGCATTTGCTAAGTAGTTGCTATGAGCATGGTGTGGAGTAAGGTCTGGTAGGAAACACCAGTGACACAGAGAAAGGTATGGAATTCATGCGTTTTATACTGAGAGACTTCTTTGAAAGGTGCAGATTGAATATAAGCAGCTAGTTTTTTATCTATCCTGAAACATCATTCAAAAGCCACTAAAGGGATCCTCAAAAGGACAAAAAAATTCTTGTAAAGACAAGGAAAACAGGAGAACTGCCTACAGTGTGGCAGCTGGGAAGACTGTATTAGTGATAACTGACTTAGCAGCTACAATAAAGCAAAATCCTCAGTCAGAAGTAGGGAAAGTCAAGAAGTAAATCAACTGTTGTCCCAGAATCCACAAAGTCCCTGTAACTGGGGACATAATGTACCCCTGGAAACAGAGCTTCAGGTAGAGTTAAAATAGAACTAGTTGAACCTCTAGGTTAAGATGAGACTATAAGCTGCACACCTTTCCCCTCCTCAATCCTCTTTACCACTGAACACAGTCAGATGGTAGAACGGAGGATCATAGATTTGGGGGTATCATTGTGAATACAGGACAGTTAATTGAATATTTTCATATATTAAGATCTCAGCCTTCCTTCCCACTGGCATCCAGATTCTTCCTTGCCTTCTCTGTAGATTCTGCTTATTCCAAAAAGAAAAGGCCAAAAGATATCAATATCAGAAGTGCCTCTAGAAATGATCCTGTCTCCCTGTCATGGTGGCTGGGCTCACTGAGAGCTTCCACTGGTTTCTGAATGTTCCCTTTCCATTGAAATTTTAGTTTTGCTGTCATTGTGCTGTTGTTATACTCTCTGAACATCATTTTTTTCATGGCCTCCTATTCTTTTCCTATCTCTTTGAGAATACCAATAATAATTTCCCCCAAGTTTTCATTTTTCAAATATTCTGCTTCTTCTTTTGGTCCTGTCATATTAGACTTACTCAGCTGACTCATGTTTCTTACCTGTCCATTCATGTTCAATTCCCAGAACAAAGGACTAAACATAAGATAGAAAATAAGAAAGATAAAATGAGGATATTACAGGATCAGTCATAAAAATAACTTGAGTACCAGAAAGGAAGAGTAGAGAATTGATGGGAGGGAAATAACCAAAGGAATAATTTAAACATTTTCCAGAATAAAAGGAGGTGAATTTCCAGACTGAAGGGGCCTGCCTAGCAACTTGCCCACATGATAGAAATTGATGAAGGCACAGAGAAACTTGAAAACACCAGTGAGTTACTCCCAAGAGAGAAACATACAAAACCCCCAAATGATCAGAAGTTAACGTGGCATCAGACTTTTCAATAACAAGCCTGATAGAAGACAGTGGAAAATGCCCTCTGACTTCCAAGGGAAGATGATTTTGATTTTCACCCATTAATTCTATTTTAAGCCTAACAATAAATTATTGACAGGATAGAATAAAGACATTTTCAGAGATGAGAAGACTCAAGAAGTATACTACCTCTGTATTTTTTCTCAAGATCATAATGAAGTATGAGTTCTTCTAAAACTGGATTAAATCAAGAAAGTGAAAGACATAAATCCTGGAAATAAGAGATTAAGCATCGCATAGATGCAAAAGGACTCCCCCTTTTGCAGCAGGATGGTGGGTGTGCAGCAGGCATTTCAGAGTAACCAGTCCAGATTGGAGCAGGTCAGCTGGCTCCTAGAGCAATATCTCCAACTGGATAAGACTGATACTTTAAAATGTTCAACCAAAAAAAAAAAATAAATAAATAAAATAAAATAAAATGTTCAACCATATTTACACACCTGATAAAGAGTTTGTTAAATTAGCATTAAATGTAGAGAAATTAAAGCAAAGAAACAAAAAAGGCAATTATATAGGCAGGTGAAAATAAAATGTGCAGGGAGAAAAAGTACTCATAGTACACTATTTGGCTCATCTGAGCATGACATTTAGATGGTTTTAACGAGGGAAACCCTGGATATTGATCTGTAACCAGAATTCAATGGAACTGTATGGGTAGGAGGCAAAGACTAGTAGAGAGTGATAAATATTTTTGTAAAGAGCTAGATAATAAGTATTTTAGGTTCTCTGGGCCAGATGGTCTTTGTGGAAACTGCTCAGTTCTGCTGTTGCAGCACCAAAGTGGCCGTGGACGATACATGAACAGTGGGCATGGTCATCTTCCCATAACATTATTTACAAGAACAGGTGGCAGGCCAAGGGCCATTGTGTACTGACTCTTGAACTAGAAATATTTGTGCAGAGGAGATGAAGTGAAAGAGAACTAAGATATCATATTTTATAGGGGAAAGCCAAGAGTTCATACCTGAAATTGAAAGAAAACACTCCAAAGTAATAATCTAAGTATATTTTTTTAGGATACAGAGATAAGTACCAAATGAAAATAGGGGTGAAGGTAGCTTTTTATTTTATGAATATAATCTTTGTAGAACTGTTTGTTTCTTTAACCCATGTATTTGTGTAACTTGGGTAAAAATAACTAAATTAAAAAGTTAAAATTCATGTAGGCAGCAAACTATAGTCCATGTTTGCTTAGGAGATAAAGAAAGATAAGGTCACTGAGGATACCAGGAGGAGGGGACTTAGGACACTGAAGCTCAAGCAGAGTTTTTACTACCTCCAGGGGCCCCTCTCCATCCCCAGGGGTCATTCTGAGGCACATGGGCAGGTGCAGGACTGGCAGCTGGAAAACATCTCCACCTGTTAACTTACTACAGTCAGGCTGTGCCAGCAGCTTCCAAGGCTGCGACTGGTCATGGTGCCAATGGTGATTGGCACAAACCCCAGTGTGGGTTGAAGGGGCATCTGTGGCGAGGTGCTCAGGAAAGTCTGGCTATGGACACTCTTCTTCAGTCCCATATAGCTAGGCCTGGTGCACCGTAGATTGGGGAGTTCCCTGCAGAACAGAGCTGGCATCCCGGAAGGCAGGATGGGGGAGGCGGCTGAGCATGTCTGGGTGATGGGAAGTGACTGCTCCATGTGGCTGGGAGTCAAGGACCACGATGCAAGGTGACTGGGCTACAGTCTCATCTGAGCTGGCCTCATGTAAGAGTGACACAAATGCTGAGGAGATTGGTGGGTCTGAGGTACACCTGAGGCTCTAAATCAAAGCAGAGAGCTCACGGAAAATTAACAAAACTGATTTCTGACTGGAGTCATCATTTGCGAGCCATCGTGTCTGTGCTCGTTAAATAAATTATCGGTGTCTTCCCTGGCATTACGAATGCCTCGTAAATGAGGGCTCTTCATAAATAATTTGTTTCTGCTTGTGTTTAAAGGGAGCTGGTATGGGGAGAAGGAGGAGAGGACCAGTGCGGTAAGGAGTCTGGAGTGTGAAGAAGGAGGAGCTTGAGGTGGAAGGAACAGGGTTGGGGGGTCAGGGCTGAGCAGAGGGCCATCTGAATCTGTCCTGGTCCCCAGGTGAGCAAGGCCTAGCCCTGTGCCCTGATGCCCTTGCTGCTGAATTCAGTGCATGGGGTATGTGAGGTCCTTTAGATCTGCCATCTGCCACAAGTAGGCAAGGCCCCATGAAGACGGGACCTAAGACCCCATGTCTGCCATTTCTGATCCCTCTCTCCCAGGCTTTTGCTTCAGGCCTGCTGGTAGCTAGGACCTGTTAGGTAAGGATACCCAGAGGCCAATCTGCTAAACTCAGGGTCTTACAGTGGCTGTGAAAAGACCAGAGGAAGTGCTGAGGGTGGATAAGGAGGGAGTAGAATGTGAATCAGAGCAAGGAAGAGGGGAAAGGGCAAGATAGGAATAGGGGACTATGAAGTACAAGCTATTATGTATGTACGACTTCCCTGATGGTCCAGTGGTTAAGAATCTGCCTCGCAATGCAGGGGACTTGTCTTTGATCCTTGGTTGGGGAACTAAGATCACACATGCCAGGGCAACTAAACCCACGTTCTAGAGACCACGCACCATAATTAGAGAGTTTGTACACCAGAAGGGAAGATCCAAATACATATATAACTAAAATAAGCTGTAAATTGGTATTATCTCTTGGAGGAGGGCATGGCAGCTGACTTCAGTATTCTTGCCTGGAGAATCCCATGGACAGAAGAACCTGGCAGGTTACAGTCCATAGGGTCACAATCCAAAGAGTCGGATACAACTGAAGCGACTTAGCATGCATAAGGGTATATCAGATTTATTGTACAACACAAGGAATATAAGGCAATATTTTAAAATAACTATAAATGGAGCATAACCTTTAAAACTTGGGAGTCACTATATTGTACACCTGCAACTTATACAATATTAGCCATCAACTGCACTTCAATTAAACAGTGAGCCATTAAAATAAAAAAGCAAGGAAGGCCAGAGGATGTAGAAGAAGTTCTCATATTGGTTCTGATCACAAGTGAGGAAACACTTTCAATGTGGACCATTACTGCCAGATATCTAGTGATGGGCCACCTCACACCAGGGAAGCTCCCCAGGGGTGGAGAGTCAGGAGCTGGAGCAGGTACAGGATGCACTTTTTCATTTTGTTTTGCAGGTCTCCTCTCCTGAAACTTCCTTCTCCCACTGTTCCAGTCAATATTTCAATAGATAGGGGGTAATTCTAAAGAGTGGAGGAGAGGCAGGGGCTGAGCAGACACCTCCAAAGTATGCACTTCATAAGACAAGAGCCTGAAAAGGAGAAAGAGCTGAAAGAAGGAAAATGGAATTGTACACACTTTAAAGACAATAGTAAATATGAAAAGAGATGACAGGAAGGATGCTTAATGGAAGGATGAAAAGGTGGAAAGGATGCTTAATGGAAGGTGGAGGATGAAAAATCCCCACAGCACTTCTGCCTCTGAGATACACTTTTAGCAGGTATGGCAAGAGTATAGTAGCCCCACAATTTATCCTGTCCATGGATTTTTGTGAAGCCAGAGTCCTTGCTCCACAAAAATAATGTGACAAGTGGAGGATGTGTTCCCAGGTCAGCCTACAAAAGACCAGTGGTCCCATCATGACCCAGGTAACTGGCTGGTCCTGGAATACAGAAAGGTGTCCTCCTGAGCCTAGAAGCAGGGCTTTGAGGCTATCCTTGGAGTGATGCCTGAGGTCTGCAGGGGAGACCTGTGTAGGAAATAGTTGGCAAATAATCTTCCTGACCTGGCAGCTAGATTAAACATATCGAACCTGTGTCTAGAAAATGACCCTGCAGTTCTGTGGGCTCCTGGTTACAGTGCATCCTCAAATGGAGAGGGGTCACCCATTGGGCTGCATCCCAGCACTTGGCAGCACAGCTGGAGGCGGGGCTGGGCTCTGCCTTCCTGACAGTCATCCCACCTGCCTGTCAGTCATTCATACCGCGTGTAGGGTGCGTATGTGTGGAGGGAGGGCGTTGTGTCCATAAAGCCTTTCTCTGGACTTCCCACAGAGCAAGCACACTTTCAGTAATGTGGCCCCCCACAAAAGGTTCTGCCTGATCAGGTGTTCATGGGCCTATAATGGTTTAACAAATTGATATCTGGCAACTTTATGAATCTCTGGATGAGTGGTTGGCATCCTCGAGTCAGACACACTCTAGGACCTGTCACTGGTGGGGTTTCCAAGTCCTCAGACCAGTCTGCCCTCATGGACCTTCTACAAGTTTCTTGATACTTGAATACCCAAAGTATGAATAACGGGTGTGTCCTGAGGTAGTGGAGACAGGCCACAGAGTGTGGAGAGCAGAATAAGGAACAGAATAAGGAGCAGAATAAGAGGATTCTTTTTCCTTTTCAGATGCAGGGCTGAGCTTCGTGGTGGTGGGTGGTGAAACACCATGCAGTCACCTTCATGCACACTTGTATTTGCCCCGCAATGTTCACTGAGCACTTACTCTGGGTCAGGTACCACTCTGGGTGTTGACACAAGTTGTTCTGATGGAGTGTACATCTAGTTTGTGTCTATGGATGAGTGTGTGTGTGTGTGTGCATGTCAGATGTACAGAAAGTAAATAAATAAGTCTGGCAAGTTCAAATCGTGATGACTACTATGCAGAAAAGAAAGCAAAAGATGGGATAGAATGGTAGTTTGGGTCTGGTCAGCAATGGCCTCTCTGAAAGGACAAGGTATAAGTGTAGACTGAGTGCTGAGGAGGATGAGCTGGTCAAGGAAGATCCAGGGCAGAGAGTTCCAGGGAGAAGGAAGAGTAAGTCCAGAATCTAAAGGCAGAGGAAGCTTGGAGGCAGGAGGCTGGCCAGCGGGGCTGGGCTTGAGAGCAAAGGAGTGGGATTCAGCTAGGTTAGGGGGAGATTTTCCTGGATCTTCTGCTGCATGTCAGGAGTTCAGATTTTATTCCAAATGCAGTGGGAAGGGAAACCCATGACCTGTTCTGCAATTTTTAATGCTTCTCTAGCTGCTAAGTGGAGACTAGCCTGGAGGATGTGGGAGGAAGTGAAAAGCAGGTTAGAAGGTTATTGCAATGGTCCTGGGGAGGGGCTGGTCTCTCCTCCCTTTTACTTTCCCTTGTCTTTTCCAAATAAAACCTCTACTGTGTAAGCACTATGCATCTCAGATAAAGGTTCTAAGAAAAGATAGCAATCTCCTTGAACAAATTCTCTGTAGGGCTGGGCCATTAACCCCCTCAGAGGTATTTTCCTTGGTAAAGGCTTATTAACCACAATGGATTTCTGATTGGTAGAGTTTCACTCAGGGAAGGAAAAGCACTCTTATTAACTGGGGGATATTTTGGTCAGGGCTGACACTTACAGCAATGCTTCTTAAACTTCATGTGTTACAATGCAGATTCCTTGTCAGTTTGTCTGCAAAGGGACATGAGGTTTTGCTTTTCTGACATTTCCCCATGTACTTCGTTGAGTTGTAAGTTTTCTCTTAATTATTATGTTAAATTTTATTTATTTATTTGTTTTTAGGAGCACAGCACGTGGGATCTTTGTTCCCTGACCAGGGACTGAACTTGTGTCTCCAGCATTGAAAGTATGGAGTCTTAACCACTGGATTGCTATGGAAGTCCCAAGTTGTAAGGTTTTAAAGGACTTTGTTTGACATATTAAAGACAGGTCAGAATATTAAAAATTGCTTTCTGGATATTCATTTGATCATTTGTTCATTTGTTCTGAAGGGTAACCGAATATGTCATGCCAAATGATACCACATTGGCATAAGAATTGTTTTGACTGGAGGCAACTGAAAAAAAGACACAGGAAGATTTCTCTGTCCTCCCTATATCTGCCTAAAAGCTGGCCATAAATTTTCCTTCGTGGAGATGGCATAAATTCTGTACTCTGACCTCTCCTTCCTCCCCTACTCCTGTACCACAATGAGAGAGTGACCCTTATCAGTACAGACAGAAGGCCAGCGCTGAGACGAGTCGGCAAAAGCAAACCTTACTAAATAACCCTTATCTCCTGTTAGTGTCCTTTATATATTTACCACTTCTAGGTGCTTTCACCATAAGCATCTTTGTCATTAGACATTTTTGTTGCAAGCATTTTTGCTACAAACATTTTCACTGCATAACTGGTCATAAGGCAATTTTGCTGTAAAAAATAAAATGATGAAAAAGGAAAGAGGGACACTGAAAAAGGGTATAACAAAACCTGAAAAATTAATAACAAAATAAAAAGACTTCATTGTGAAATAAAAATATTTGAATCCATTAAAAATGTGTGTAGATTCATGGCCATACTGCACAAATAACTGATTTTATTTCATGGGTTGGTCCTAAGAACTCGTCTTTTGAGTCTCTCATTCTTAGTATTATGCATTTTTAAAATTGATTTTTATTTCAGTTTGGCATCGTACTTTTTCTTTCTTGCCAAAAATTTCTTCTTCATTAAAAAATGTATCTATTTCCAAACACTGGATGCATCTTTGTTACTGAGCTTTCTATTGCATTGTGAAAACCTCCACACTTTATCCTTGGCATATTGTCACATGTCTGTTGATAGATATTCCCAAGTTCTGTGGGAAATATGAGTTCAATTGTGTGGCTTTGAGGTCCTTTGCCTCTTTTTTTCTGCAATATAGTATGTTTTAAAATAAGAAACCAACTCTTGGGGCAAATCATTATCTGTCAACTCAACAAAGCTATCAATAACATCACTAACTGGAAGAAATGCTAACATTGAAACCTAACTGTCAAACCAAACTGTCAACCAGTTATTTTATCTTTGACTGCAAAATTGCCTTACAGCCAATTAGTTATGTGGTAGAAATGTCTGTGGCAAAAATGTTTACAGCAAAGAAGCTAATTTGAAAATACCAGAGACAATATTTATCCTCCCACAATTTACTTCCCCTAGAAAACCCAGTCCCCCCCTCCTTTGTCTCATCCTTTCTCCACAATTTATCATCCTTTGCTAAAGTGGCATATAAGCCCTTGAGTATTTCTTTTGGTTTTTCATTTCTTTCTCTGAAACCTCTGTGCATATAAAAACATTAGCATCAAATGAAATTTGTATGCTTTTCTTCTGCTAGTCTTTTGTCAATTTAATTTGTAGTCTCCAGTTTCACTACCTAATAAGGTAGAGGAAAAAAATTACAGTTAATTCATTCATATGTTTGTTGGTTACTAGGGATCATCATATTTAAGGATATGAAAGAGTTTTCTGAGGAGGTTGCCAAAACATATATTTTTACTGAGCCTTTGAAAGCTGAACACATCTGGATTCTGGTGTTCCTGATCCCATCCAGTGGTGTGCTGGTAAATGTCTCAAAGCTGTCTCTGGGGACAAAGTCTTGATTTACAGCTTTTGTTAATTTCTGTGATGTAAATCTTTCCCCAATGCCGACTTTCAGCTTCCAAAATGACATTACTTAATGATGTTGTTGTTGTTCAGTTGCTAAGTCCTGTCCGACTCTTTGTGACCCTGTGAACTGCACCTTGCCAGGCCTCTGTGTCCTTCACTGTCTCCCTGAGTTTGCTCAAATTCATGTCCATTGAGTTGGTGATGCCATCCAACCATCTCTTGTTCTGTTGTCCCCTTCTCCTCTTTCCTTCAATCTTTCTGAGCATCAGAGTCTTTTCCAGTGTGTTGGCTCTTTGCATCAGGTGGCCAAAGTATTGGAGCTTCAGCTTCAGCATCAGTTCTTCTAATGAATATTCAGGACTGATTTCCTTGAGAACTGACTGGTTTGATCTCCTTGCCATTCAAGGGACTCTCAAGTCCCTTGAGAGTATTCTGCAGCACCACAGTTCAAAAATATCAATTCTTTGGAGCTCAGCCTTCTTTATGGTCCAACTCTCACATCCATACATGACTGCTGGAAAAACCATAGCTTTGACTAATCAGACCTTTGTCAGCAAAGTGATGTCTCTGCTTTTTAATATACTGCCTAGGTTTGTCATAGATATATTCTTCCAAGGAGCAAGTGTCCATTATTTTTATGGCTGCAGTCACTGTCCGCATTGATTTTGGAGCCCAAGAAAATAAAATCTGACACTGTTTCCACATTTTCCCCATCTATTTGCCATGAAGTGATGGGACTGGATACTTTGGTCTTCATTTTTTGAATGCTGAGTTTTAAGCCAGCTTTTTCATTCTGCTCTTTCATGTTCATCAAGGGACTCTTTAGTTCCTCTCCACTTTCTGCCGTTAAAGTGGTATCATCTGCATATCTGAGGCTGTTGATATTTCTCCTGGCAATCTTGATTCCAGCTTGTGATTCATCCAGCCCAGCATTTAGCATGATATTCTCTGCATATAAGTTAAATATGTAGGGTGATAATACACAGTCTTGAAGCACTCCTTTCCCAATTTTGAACTAGTTCATTGTCCCATGTTCGGTTTTAACTGTTGCTTCTTGACCTGCATACAGGTTTCTCAGGAGGCAGGTAAGATTGTCTGGTATTCCTGTCTCTAAGAATTTTGCACAGTTTGTTGTGATCCTGTGGCTCAGCTAGTAAATAATCTGCCTGCAATGCGGGAGACTAGGATTTGATCCCTGGGTTGGGAAGATCCCTGGAGAAGAGAAATGTTATCCACTCCAGTATTCCGGCCTGGAGAATTCCATGAACTGTATAGTCCATGGGTTGCAAAGAGTTGGACATGACTGAGTGACTTTCACTTTCACACAGTCAAAGGCTTTAGTGTAGATATGATACTACATTTTACTTAATGTAGATATAGATAATAATGGATACAACAGATAACATTAAGGACATGGATAATAGTCAAATATAGTCAAACATTTAGGAAGTGAGGCATTTATTATTTATATTTTATTTTTAAAAATTCAATTTAATTTATTACTTAAAAATTTTTCGATGTGGACCATTTTAAAATGTTTTATTGAATTTGTTGCAATATTGCTTCTGTTTTATGTTTCCGTTTTTTGACCACCAGGCATGTGGGATCTTAGCTCTCTGTCCAGGGATAGAACTCTCACTCTCTGCTTTAGAAGGCAAAGTTTTAACCACTTTGGCTGCCAGGGAAGTCCTTGTACTTTAGTATAATATAATGTATTTCATTGTAAATTTTGAAATTTAACAACTGGCTCACAAATTTCTTAAAAATTTATCAATTTCTTCCTCAAGCTTCTTCTTGGCCTTAGGTTCCAAATAAAATCCCTGTGTTGTAAACACTGTGCACCTTAAATAACTGTTTCCAAGAGAAGGAAGGAATCTCCTTCAATGAATTCTCTACCTCTGTATCAGATCCCATTCATGCTCATCCCACCCTTTAATTCTTGTTCTCAGGTAAGTTTTTGGTCTCAGAATTCTGATCCATTTCCAAATTCTGTGATAGGTGCTGGTAAGTGATGGCAGATGTGTTAGAGGTGATAGGTGATAAGACTATGTAAGGATGACAGTGATGAGGGTAAATAAGGTGGGAATAAGGAACAATCTGAGAGGCTTCAGGCCTTGTACCCCTATCTCCTTATCTAGAATTTAGATACAAATCCAGTAGTCTCTAACACCAAACTGACCTGCTTAACAAAAACGTTATAGATATATCTATAAGATTACTTAAATAGGTATGTATGTGTGTGTGTCTGTGTGTGTGCATGCTCAGTCATGTCTGACTCTTTGGGACCCCATGAACTTTGACCTGCCAGGCTCCTCTGTTCATGGGATTTTCCTGGCAAGAAAACTGGAGTGGGTTTCCATTTCCTCCTCCAGGGAATCTTTCTGACCCAGGAATCGAATCCATCTCTCCTGCATTTGCAGGTGGATTCTTTGCCACTGAACCACCTGGGAATCCATACTTATATAAAAGACTACTTATATGAGACATATACTGGCTGATTCATGTTGATATTTGGTAGAAACCAATGCAAAACTGTAAAGTAATTACCCTTCAATTAGAAATTAAAAAAAAAAAGAAAATAAATCTACAAGCATAGTGTTTTATCTTATCCCTTCCCATTCCATTGCTATTCCCTAGAGACAAGCAGTTTTAATTTTCAAATTTCAAATACTACTCTTGTATTTGCTTCAGTTCAGTTCAGTTCAGTCCAGTCACTCAGTCTTGTCTGACTCTTTGCGACCCCATGGGCTGCAGTGTGCAAGCCTTCCCTGTCTATCACCAACTCCCAGAGCTTGCTCAAACTCATGTCCGTTGAGTCGGTGATGTCATCCAACCATCTCATCCTCTGTCATCCCCTTCTCCTCCTGCCTTCAATCTTTCCCAGCATCAGGATCTTTTCCAATGAGTCACTTCTTTGCATCAGGTGCCCAAAGTATGGGAGTTTCAGCTTCAACACCAGTCCTTCCAATGAATATTCAGGACTGATTTCCTTTTTGCTGTCCAAGGGGCTCTCAATAGTCTTCTCCAACACCGAAGTTCAGAAGCATCAATCCTTCGGTGCTCAGCTTTGTTTATAGTCCAACTCTCACATCCATACATGACTACTGGAAAAGTCATAGCTTTGACTAGTTTTGTTGGTAATGTCTCTGCTTTTTAATATGCTGTCTAGGTTGGTCATAGCTTTTCTTCCAAGGAGCAAGCATCTTTTAATTTCATGGCTGCAGTAGCCATCTGCAGTGATTTCGGAGCCCAAGAAAATAAAGTCTGTCACTGTTTCCATTGTTTCCCTATCTATTTAACATGAAGTGATGGGACCTGATGCCATGATCTTAGTTTTTTGAATGTTGAATTTTAAGCCAACTTTTTCACTCTCTTCTTTCACTTTCATCAAGAGGCTCTTCAGTATCATCTGCACACCTGAGGTTATTGATATTTCTCCCAGCAATCTTGATTTCAGCTTGTGCCTCATCCAGCCCACCATTTCGCATGATGAACTCCACATATAAGTTAAATAAGCACGGTGACAATATATAGCCTTGACATACTCCTTTCCCAGTTTGGAACTAGTCTGTTCCATGTCCAGTTCTAACCGTTGCTTCCTGACCTGCATACAGATTACTCAGGAGGCAGGTAAGGTGGTCTGGTATTCCCATTTCTTTAGGAATTTCCACAGTTTGTTGTGCTCCACACAGTCAAAGGCTTTGGCATAGTCAATAAAGCAGAAGTAGATGTTTTTCTGGAACTCTCTTGCTTTTTTGATGATTCAACGGATGTTGGCAATTTGATCTCTGATTCCTCTGCCTTTTCTAAATCCAGCTTGAACATCTGGATGTTCATGGTTCATGTACTGTTGAAGCCTGGCTTGGAGAATTTTGGACATTACTTTGCTAGCATGTGAGATGAGTGCAATTGTGCAGTAGTTTGAATATCTTTTGGCATTTTCTTTCTTTGGGATTGGAATGAAAACTGACCTTTTCCAGTGCTGTGTCCACTGCTGAGTTTTCCAAGTAGCTAGCATATTGAGTGCAGCACTTTAACAGCAACATCTTTCAAGACTTGAAATAGCTCAACTGGAATTCCATCATCTCCACTAGCTTTGTTCCTAAGGCCCACTTGACTTTGCATTCCAGGATGTCTAGATCTAGGTGAGTGATCACACCATCATGGTTATCTGGGTCATGAAGATCTTTTCTGTACAATTCTGTGTATTCTTGCCACCTCTTCTTAATATCTTTGCTTCTTCTAGGTCCATACCATTTCTGTCCTTTATTGTGCCCATTTTGCAAGAAATGTTCCCTTGCTATCTCTAATTTTCTTAAAGAGAACTCTAGTCTTTCCCATTCTATTGCTTTCCTCTATTTCTTTGCATTGATCACTGAGGAAGACTTTCTTATCTCTCCTGGCCCTTCTTTAGAATGCTGCATTCAAATGAGTCTATCTTTCCTTTTCTCCTTTGCTTTTAGCTTCTCTTCTTTTCTCAGCTATTTGTAAGGCCTCTGCAGACAACCATTTTGCCTTTTTTTTGCATTTCTTTTTCTTGGGGATGATCTTGATTACTGCCTCCTGTACAATGTCACAAACCTCTGTCCATAGTTCTTCAGGCACTCTGTCTATCAGATCTAATCCTTTGAATTTATTTGTTACTTCCACTGTATAATCATAAGGGATTTGATTTAGGTCATATCTGAGTGGCCTAGTGGTTTTCCCTACTTCCTTCAATTTAAGTCTGAATTTTGCAATAAAGAATTCATGATCTGAGCCACAGTCAGCTCCCAGTCTTTTTTTTTTTTTTGCTGACTATATAGTGCTTCTCCATCTTTTGCTGCAAAGAATATAATCAATCTGATTTCTGTATCAACCATCTGGTGATGTCCCTGTGTAGAGTCTTCTCTTGTATTGTTAGAAGGGTGTGTTTTATATGACCAGTGTGTACTCTTGGAGAAATTCTGTTAGCCTTTACCCTGCTTCATTTTGTACTCCAAGGTCAAATTTGCCTGTTACTCCAGGTATCTCTTCACTTCCTACTTTTGCATTCCAGTCCCCCATGATGAAAATGAAATCTTTTTTGGGTATTCATTCTAGAAGGTTTTGTAGGTCTACATGGAACCATTTACCTTAAGCTTCTTAAGCAACCTTATTGGTTGGGACATAGACTTGGATTAATGTGATATTAAATGATTTGTCTCAAAAGGGAACAGAGATAATTGTCCTTTTTGAGATTGCACCCAAGTACTGCATTTTGGGATCTTTTGTTGACTATGAAGGCTACTCCGTTTCTCCTAAGGATTCTTGCCCACAGCAGTAGATATAATGGTCATCTGAATTAAATCCACCCATTCCAGTCTATTTTAGTTCACTGATTCCTAAAATGTCAATTTTTACTCTTGTCGATGTTCACTCAAGGTAAATTGGAAGTGGTCAAACAGGAGATGGCAAGAATGAACACTGACATTTGCTTCAATACATTGAAATAAAATAGTTATACCATGATTTCTTGATTCTACAGTTTTAGATATTATCTATTGATCTCTAAATATGCGGGATTAACATTTAATTTCCTTATATTGCAGTCTTTTCTGTCTTCCTTCTAATTGACATATGCCTGAATGCACGTGTGTACAAACACACACACACACACACACACACACACACACACACACACGCATTCTGCCTCTCCCTTAACTACCAGTATATTTTATCATGCTCTTGGTGCAGTCTTTATTCATAGTGTACATCAACACTGTGTAAATACTAGTAACAGCTGAGTCATGTAATGTACTATAATTAAATTTACTTTCAGGAACAAGTATTTATTTTTCGCAGAGTTAATAATGCTCTTGCTCCCTTTGTTTGCTTAGTTTTCTAGTATCAATCTAGTATCAATGAACACGAATTTGAGCAAACTCCAGGAGATAGTGAAGGACAGGGAAGCCTGGCATGCTGCAGTCCATGGGGTTGCAAAGAATTGGACATGACTTAGTGACTAAACAATAATAACTCGTATCAATTACTAATCCATCCCACAATTCTTTTTAACAATTTCTTATTTTCCTAGTGAATACCACCCTGGATTTCTCTATCCTTTTGCTCAGATCTGGGCTAACTTCTTGTCAAGCCTATTTGCAGCAATTGTCCTGGGACCTCTTTTCACCATTTTCCTGGGAATTTCCTTCACTTTTCTCTTGTGTTGAATTCCTTGTTTCTTGAATAACATCTTTCCCTTTGGTTCATTCTCACTGTATTGGAGTACATTCCCTGTAACTTCCTGAAACTACGCACATGGCAAATATAAATTTGGAGACCTGGTGTGTCTGAAGGTGTCTAAGTTCTATCTGTTTTTATAATTAATATTTTGGCTGGGCATAGAATTCCAGCTTGGAAATTATTTCCCTGAAGGATTCTGAAGACATTGCCCTCTGGTTTTCTAGCCTTGAGAAATTGATTGCTGTCTTCCCCACAGAACTATCTTTTTCCCCCCCTCCATAGACTCTTTTAGTCACCTGCTGTGACTTACCCCATATTTATTTTAATTTTAAAATTTTAATTCCTTAGTGTTCTTAATTTATAGTCCAAATACTCCACTGAAATTTTTTTCATTTCATCGTATTTGTAATTCCAAAGAGCGCATCATCTGTTCTGTGGGTATTTCTTACTCCTGTTATTATTTCATGGATGCAGTATTCTTTTACTCCCAGAGTCTCAGTTAGTTCATTATCCCCTCTGAATTCTTTCCTCTTTACTTCAGTTTGTTTCTTCTGGATGATGCAAGGCTTCTCAAATGTTTGCTGATCTTTGGTTGTCAGATGGTATTTTAGCATGGGTCACTGAAAAGTTGGCTTGAAGCTATGCTTGCCGGGGCTGTATGTGTTGGTGGTGGGCTTCAGTGTAGGGAAAACAAGCTTGGCCCTTTCCCTGGGGACCTAACTCTTAGTATTTGTTGGCCTGGTTGCTTTTTCCTGTGAGACACCTGCCAACTTTTTGCCCAGGATGCTTCAGCCAGGTTACCTGCATTCTGGGAGCTGAATATGGGAGCATGGAGCAGGGCCTGGGGGCTCGTGGTTCAGTGTATCAACTCTCACTTTAGTTCTCCTGATTTTGCTCAGGCCCCCAGGCTCTGTCATTCCAGCCCATCAGTTCAGAAACTTTGAGCTCTACATATGAACATCCCCAGATGGTCCTAGGGTAAACACCCAGTTTTCTGCTATAGCAGAGGTAGGGATGTGAGTGTTTAAATGCTTCTTATAAAGATATTTAGCCCGTTCACTGTTTTCTATTCCACCTGCATGCCCACTTTCAGAGGTAAGTACTGTCTCCAGTTCCTGAAACTCCACGGTTCTTCAGGGAAATCAGCTGCCCATGAACTTTCTTGGTCACTGGTGTACATTTGTGTCTTCTCACCGTTCTCCTCTCCAGCTGTCCAGCTCTGAAAGGCATCCTGAACACATCCTCTCTCCATTCCCACTGTTCCTGAAGAGTATCCTCACCTCTGGGCTCCCAAGGCTTGTTAATCTGGAGGTTTCCAAGGATCATCTGTAAACGCAGTCTTTGTTTTTTTTTTTTTTTTTTTTCTTAAGCTGGTTTAGAGTTGGGTTTCTCTCACGACTTGATACACAGGGCTAGTGAAACTGGCCATTTGATTAAGTAGACGATCTAATATTACTTTGATCTGTTTCCTTAGAGTAAATATTGCAAAACTGCATTAAAGGCTGTTCTCAGAACTAGACATGAGGGCCCAGAGTTGATCTCTGCTTGGATCATCAGAGCTTCCCTGACAAGTTCAGGTGGAGCAGCCCCCCCACACCCACCCCTACCCCGGGCTCAATTTGCAGTCTGCATCCTTTCTCTTGCCACTTATCGGGCATTTAGCTGACTCCACTGTGCTCTCCTAATGATGTATTGCTTAACTCAATATGAAAATATTTCATCTCCTCAGTTAATTCTTCCTTGGGTTCAGCAGACTGCTGCAAATATATCTAGCTAATTCTAGATCTAGATTGTTAGTGTCTAGATTGCTGCAGATGTATCTGTGACAAGTGAATGAATGAGGAAATTATTTTTGTTTATGGCTTTTCTACCCTGGATGTGGATGAGTTAATCTAACTTCTTGTTCTTAAATACTTCTAGCATTTAAACCACCTTTTTAAAACATTGATTTTTAAAATTGAAGTATAGTTGATTTACAATGTTTTGGGTATACAGGAAAGTGATTCAGTATATATATTATATATATATATATATATATATATATATGTATGTATTATTTTTCAGATTTGTTTCCATTATAGGTGATTACATGATACTGAATATAGTTCCTTGTGCTACACAGCAGGTCCTTATTGTTATCCACTTTATATATAGTTAAACCGCTTTAAAAAATATTTTATTTATTTATATATTTTTGGCTGTGCTGGGTTTTTCTAATTGCAGCAGGCGGGGCTACTCTCTAGTTAACGGTGCGCGGGCTTCTCATCGCCGTGGCTTCTCCTATGGTGGAGCACGTGTACTAAAGCATAGACTCAGGGGTTGTGTGTGGGCTTAGTTGCCCTGCAGCATGTGGGATCTTTCCAGACCAGGGATGGAACCTGTGTTCCCTGCATTGCCAGGCAGATTCTTAACTACTGGACCACCAGGGAAGTTCTAGCCACTTTTATAGTAGAAAATAATAATGAGTAAAAATTACTGATTAAGGGTAATTATACGCCCCATCCCTGAACTTTTAGCTATTATTTATAACAGTGCTCCGATGTAGGTAGTATTATCCCCATTTTATAGATGAAGAAAAGGAAGTTCAGAGAAGTTATCACATTTCAAGGTCATACTTGTAGTGAGCGGCAGAGCTGGGATTTGAACCTGACTTGGTCAGACTTCAAAGATCACCCTTGCGCCTATACTCTGCACTCTCTCTCAGGCTCCCAATTTATCTTCTATCTGCAACAGTTTTACCCTTTGATTTCTGATTGGTTTTACCATAAAGCAAAACTTTACTAGATTGTATATTTTTCAATCATACAGACACTTAGCAAATTTCAAATGTATCCATCAGCCTCTTCTCCAAAATAAGAAAAAGTGACAAACTACATGAAGACAAGTCTGCTCCAGACAAGTGCCTCACAGACAGAATACAGCAAGAGCTGCTGGAGTCGTTTTGGATGCTACAAGGAGCAGCTTATGAAATGGAGAAATTAGGATGGATCTTGGGTACACTTCCAAAGAATGAGATCCATTAGAACGGTCTCTCCTGGGGAGTCCTGTGATGGAAAACTCATTGCTGGAATTATTTAAAAATGAACTATCAAAACTCTTCAGGGGCAAATCCCACGCTGATAGGGGCTGGATAAGATACCTTAATAGTTCATTTTAGTCTCTGATTTCTGTAAAAACCTCTGTTCTTATGGTACATTGAGATTTTTGATGAATTTCAGTTTCTGCCTAAGTGCCCAAGAAGTTTCTCAGACAGAGATGAAAGGGAACAGTGCGTCAGACTCGGGGTAACCAGAGGAAACATCTCCTTGTCCTCCTTGTCTGGGTTCACTGGATGGCCAGCCTACAGCAGCCTGAGTCCCCACTAGGGCCCTTCTGGGTGTGTGATGCCATGAGAGCAGGCCCAGCCCCACCTGACTCCAAATGCTGTGCCTTGACTACACAAGGCTGTGGTCCCCAGCCAAGGCCCCAAGGTGGCGAGGAAATGTGACATATGCTAAATAGTGTGGTTCCTAAAAAGCCAGAGCGGGCCTGCTGAGAGGCCCATAAAACCCCTGCCTGCAATTCCCTGCCTCCATATGCTCTGAGAGGTGTTTGTTCGGCTTAGGGCTGGTGGGTACAAGAGGGAATTCTGCTGTGGTATTGTTTGCTGAGTTAATTGTTCTGTTTGATCTGAGGCGCTTCGAGGTTGCACAGGGAAATGAGGTGTTTGGTCAGGGTTTTGCTCAAGCAAAGTTAATCTAACAACTTGGACAGGGGAAGAAAGGAAACAGGAGTTGGAGAAAAGGAAAGGGAAAAAGCCCCTGAGAGCTTTGCTAGGTTCTGTCTGGTGCTGAGAGCTCACATGTTATGAATAGACTGGCCAAGGTAATAGGGATGGTCTGTGGCCAGGTTAGAGCAGAGGTCTTCTTTGACTGGAGAATTTGGGAAAAATAAAACATCACATACTTCTGTTTATCTATAATATTTACATATTGATTATAACAAAAAGTACATATCAAGTAAGACTATTAAAACAAAAGATCAGACCCTACACTGAGAAGGAGAAATGCAATTATGCCCAAACCCTAACATAATTTGGGTACAAAAAACTAAGGGTTAGTAGCATTGACATATATAGACTATCATGTATAAAATAGACAGCTAGTGGGAAGCTGCTATATAGCACAGGAGCTCTGTGATGACCTAGAAGGGTTCGAGGGGATACATGTATACTTATGGGTGATTCACTATGGTATACAGCAGAAACCAATACACATTGTAAAGCAATTATCCTCCAATTAAAAACAAACAAACAAAAAAGCCCTAAGGGTTAAGTCAGGCCCTGGATATTTGGAAATTATCCAAGATGGAGCAACCTAGGAGATCTGATTTTCACTATCTAATAAGGAGACCCATATCAGATTAGGAGAGTGACATCATTTCCTAAGGCTAAATTCTGAGAAGACCTATTGAGGGAATAATTTTCATGTCACCCCCACCTTGTGGTGTTGTAAAATAAGTAAACTTTTTCAGGAAAAAACTATTGTCTAAAATATAACACAATGACCACATATGTTGTGATCTTGTTGTTGTGGGTGACAATTCCTTCAAAAGCAGTATGGGTTTGGGACTGGCTTTCCCAAGTAAGTGAGGTAGGGCAGGGCATACCTGGAGCATCTACACCACACAATGAATCCCATCAGCAAATCTAGTTTCATGTATGTTCAAACTAAGTGGTTGGGGCTTGGGGCTTTTGAAGAGGCTGACATCAAAGAACATATTTCTGAAAGATTCATGCACAAAGGGAATTCCAAGAGGGTGGGAGAAAGTGGAGACTGGGACAGACAGCCCTTAGCTTTAATAAAAATTGCTCTCACCAAATGGCTCCATTCATAACTTGTCAAACCCTCATCATGTTGCTTCTTATCCTTTGTAAAGGGGAAATGGGAACCAATGAGTCAGTTACAAACTCTGCAAATAACATATGTGCCTTGGTGTTTCTGCTGATTTTACTAAACCTGGACCACGAGTTCTTGAGACAGACATACTGAATCTGAATCTCCAGAAGGTAGGGTCTGGTTTGTATGTGTTAATAAAACTCACTAGTGGTTCTGATGGACAGATAGGTTGAGGATCACTACACTAGGCTCCACTGTTTGGATGTAATTTTAGGGATGAGGGATGGTGATGCCAAAAGGGAAGTTAGAAACTGGAATTGATGTATTGTGGCTCTGTGTTTATGTCTCACCACATCCATGTTCTTTTTCAGGATTATAGGAGAACCAAAGCCAATGTAACTTGCTACATTACTTCTCTGAATTGTGAGCTTCTAACCATTGCCAGGGTCACCTGTTTGCATGAATCATGTTCAGAAAGTAAAGCATGAGGAAGAAGAGAAAGATTTTTGTCCTGGTCCTCACTGTGTACCCAGTATCCGTTTGAGGAGCCACTGTCAGTCCTACTCTGCATCCATATACAGTGGGAGGAGCTGAATCATCTCTCAGCTCCAGGAGTGAGCTTTCTATTCTAAGGACAATCAGGAGTTTTATGTGGTACTTGTGTGTTTTGCATAGTTTTATTGTACAAATCTTGTCTTAAAAAGCCCTCGTGAGGTGGAGAAGATAAAGTGGTAAGAGGAAGAACTAAATGACAGGCCGAGAAACTGCCATACGTACTGAGGTCGTAGGTGGACATCTGTGAGCCCACAGAGTGAATGTGACTCTAGAGATAGACTTGAGCTGGTAGAGGGGAGGGCCGGGGGGCTGAATCAGAGAAGGGAGCCCCTGTGTAATCTAGCCTCCTTGCCCTTTTGGATTCTGCTTCCCCTCATCTCCACCCGAGGTTATGCTGTTTCTGGTGTGAATGTCAGAACACTTTCTGTGCACAAGTGGCAGAAATGCTGTCAACCCGCCCTAACCAAAGCGGGAATTTACTAGCTCATGTAGCTGAAACGTTTAGGAGTAGAGTTGAGTCAGTGTTGGTTTTGCCCCAAGTCGGGAATTTGAGTCTCTAACTCTTTTCACTTTGCTTTTCTCTCTTTGGGGTTCCTTGCAAGCAGTGGCGCAAACCACTTGCAGCTCTGGGCCTTCTCACCCTGATCCTTAATCCCAGTAGGAGAGCTTTCCCTGCTAATTCCTGCTGTTCATTGGCTTAGGAAGGGCCATGTGCTTCTCTCTGCACCAATCACCATAGCTAGGGCTGTGAAGCACCCTGGAGAGACTTGGGCTGATTGCCAACCGTACTGGTGGAGGTGCGAGGGAGCAGTAGCAGAAGGAGAAAGTAGGCTAGGCTGCACACACCATGGGCTCCCTTCTCTGGCTTGGCTTCCCCTCCCTTCCCCTCTGCCAGCCGAGTCTTCCCTTAGACTCACTACTGCCTGGTGTGCTCCGCAGACATCCACCTACCACCTCAGTACCTATGGCAGCTTCTGGATCTGTCATTTAGTTTTTCCTGGTGCTGCTTTATCTTGTCCGCCCCATGGTTTTTTTTTTTTTTTTTTTTTTTTTAGGCAGGATTCACACAAGAAAACTGCCGAATACACAAATGCCTCATAAAACTCCCGATTGTCCACAGAAACACTGAGGCTTGAGCCAGCTACTTACCCTTCTGGGGTCAATTCCCTTGTTTTTACATAAAGAAATTAGGGGCAATAGAACCTGTAGGCTGTGGCTCCTCTTGTGTTCCTGTGCAGGTAGGAAACCTCAGAATCCTTCCATACCCAGGAATCCAGGGAGCCTCCCCTACCACTTAAAATGCTGGGACTTAAGGAATCTTGTCACATCTCTAAATCCTCCTATAAGAACATTCTACATCTCAGCATGATTTCTTTAGTAAAGAATCTGCTGCCAGATACCACATATAAGATGTTCCACAAATCTCTAATTTTGCATGAAAACCAGTTATTATTTATTCTTGGAGTATCTCAGTAGCAAAAATCCATTTGAAGAACTCCACTGAAGCAAGTTACTCTGAAGCAAGGACTTTGAATACCCAGCAAACGAATCTGAATGCAAAACTTGTTAGAGGTACCATGGGGAAGGAACTGGGGACACCAACCCACTCCAGCAAGTAGTAGAGATCTTCCTCAACTTATGATGGGGTTATGTCCTGATAAACCCATCATAAGTTGAAAATATCCTGAGTTGAATATACATTTACTATACCTATAGTTGAGGCCTTTAGTGGCTCAGAGGGTAAAGCGTATGTCTGCAATTCTAGAGACCCGGGTTTGATCCCTGGGTTGGGAAGATCCCCTGGAGAAGGAAATGGCAGCTCACTCCAGTACTCTTGCCTGGAAAATCCCATGGACAGAGGAGCCTGGTAGGCTACAGTCCATGGGGTCACAAAGAGTCAGACATGACTGAGCGACTTTACTTACTACACCTAACCTTGGGGAAGGAAATGGCAATGCACTCCAGTATTCTTGCCAGGAGAACCCATGGACAGAAGAGCCTGGAGGGCTACCATCTACAGGGTCACAAAGAATTGGACACAACTGAAGCGACTTAGCACACACCCATGCACACCTAACCTACCATCATAGCTTAGCCTAGCCTACTTTAAACAAACTCAGAGCACTTACATTAGACTACAGTTGGGTAAAATCAACTAAAGCAAAGCTTATTTTTCTTTTTAAAAAAATATTGTAGTGGATTTACAATGCTGTGTTAATTTTTTGCTGTACTGCAAAGTGATTCAGTTATACATAGTCTATTAAAGCAAAACCTATTTTATATAAAAATGTTGAATCTCTTATGCAATTCATTGGCTGTTGTACTGAAAGTGAAAAACAGAATTGTTTGTGAGTGTATCTGTTGTTTACCCTTGTAATCACACGGCTGATTGGGAGCTTGGCTCCTGATGCTGCATAGCATCCCCAGAGAGGGTGGTGCTGCAAATCACCAGCCCAGAAAAAGATTAAAATCCAAAATTTGAAATATAATTCTTACTGAATGTATATAGTTTTTGTACTGTTGTAAAGCCAAAGATCACAAGTTGAACCATGGTAAGTTAGAACCATCTGTAATACTCTCTTTTTTTTTTAAGTCTTTTTTTTTTTTTTTTTTGGTGTGGACATTTTTAAAGTCTTTATTGAATTTGTTATAATATTGCTTCTGTTTTATGCTTTGAGGTTTTGGTCATGAGGCATATGGGATCTTATGATTCCTGACCAGTGATCAAACCTGTACCACCTGCATTGGAAGGTAAATTCTTAATCACTGGGCCACCAGGGAAGTCCCTGCAATTTTATCTTGAGTCTATTCCAGTCGTTTCTCCAGAGATGCAAACCCAAAGGCTTGAACTGGCTCGGCACAACATCAGGAGGCTTGGGCAGAATTTCCCTTTACATGTGGTTATTCAAGAGCTCGAACATAGGCCACATCTGCCTGATCCTGGGAAAGACTGAAGGCAGGAGAAGGGGATGACAGAGGACAAGGTGGTTGGATAGCATCACTGACTCAATGGACTTGAGTTTGAGCAAGCTCCAGCAGATGGTGATGGACAGGGAGACCTGGCATGTTGCAGTCCACTGGATCGCAAAGAGTTGGACACGACTGAGCAACTGAACAACAACAGCAACGTCTGCCAAGCAGAAATGAGCATGTTTCCTTTCTGCTCTCTCAGCTTTGCTTGCTTCTCTCCTAGCAATGGAATTGGAAACCATGAGTTACTGTGAAGGACCGTGAGGCCATGAAGCCAACCTGAGGAGGACAAAGCTTGCACAGAAGTCATTTCCTACCTCCCTGAGTGGCAGCTGTGGCCTGGCCCTATTCAGAGAGTAGGCAACGTCCCCACTTTGCGTTTCAGGTGGCGGGATGGAGAATTCCAGAGCTCTCCTTGGCCTGTGCCTGCAGCTTCCATTAATCTTGGTGGCTTGTGGTTGTTCACAAAGCCTCTTATGTTATTTCCATGGTTCCCTGGCCCTCATCCAAGCCTGCCTCACATACCTGGATGGCCCCTGCTCATCCAGCAGCCTGAGCCCGTTCTGGGCTTGAACTAGCTGCAGACGCCAGAGAGGACACAGTCCCTCATCGGATATCTGCCCTCATCTGACTCCTGTCACAGAGGCCCATGTGTGACCTGGGATCACAGGTGAGCCTTACGCCCCACGCCTCTGCTTCCTGCAGTCCTCTGCCCTCTGTGGGCCTTTAGGGAAAAACAGTCCTTCCCATGCAGGCATTGCTGCGGTGAGCATCAGGCAGCATCTGAGCTTAGTGATGACAGGAGACATTAACACCAGGCCCAGGGGTCCTTCTTTCAACACACTCAGTGTCCCTTGGGGGCTGGAGGGCGGGCTGCTGGAGAGTGAGTGTACCCGCCAAGCTGCTGCCCGTGAGGAAGTCCAGGGCCCAGCCCCGCACTCTGCAGGATACAGGCTGACCCCCGTATAGCAGGCTCTGACTCTGCAAGTGGGTCTGTTCTCCCAGATACTTTACACGAGGCTGGTTTTGTTTTTGTGTATTTTTTTTAAAAATATTTTTTAGGTATAATTGCAATGCCCTGTAGTCTTTCAAATCATTGATCACATTTTCTCCTTAAATATTCTTCTCCTGTGGCTCTGGGCTTTTATTCTATCCCTTTCTCCCTGGTGGCTGGGCTGGGTGGCCCCAGGAACTATCCTTGGACTTCATCTATTCCTCTTACCACTGCTTTCATGTTTCCCTCCTCAGGGCAGCGTCTTAAATTCTCAGACTCCACTCTGCATCCTAACAGCCTGTGGACAATTTGTTTCCAAATGCAAGTGCCCAAAGCCAGACACACACCTCTCCCCCAGACCTGCCCCTGTCCCCACAGTGCTCATCTCTCCAACTCGAGACCTGGAAAAGGCTGGTCTCGTCCTTTCCCTTCGTGCTCACTGCCACCCTGTCTTCTGCACCCGATCTCAGCAGTGTGGCTAGAGTTGCTCTCCTGTCCCTCACTCTCAGGGTGACTGTCCTGCTTTGGGTTGCACTTCCCCTTCCCCTGGGCTTCCTTGGTGGCTCAGGCGGTAAAGCGTCTGCCTACAATGCGGGTGACCCAGGTTCAATCCCTGGGTCGGGAAGATCCTCTGGAGAAGGAAATGGCAACCCACTCTAGTACTCTTGCCTGGGAAAATCCCATGGATGGAGGAGCGTGGTAGGCTACAGTCCATGGGGTCTCAAAGGGTCGGACACGACTGAGCGACTTCACTTTATTTCACTTTTCACTTTCTTTTCCTCTGGTGTAAGCTGCTGGCTGGTCTAAACCCTCACGCTGCCTTCTCTGTCTTCATTCTCCTCCCTCTTCATCCCCTTGTTCACGTGTTTCCAGGTCCATTTCTCTAATACTCAGCTTTGAGCATTCTCACTGCCCGGTGCCAACAGGATGACACTGCTGTGGCGTGAGATCTCCGGAAGCCAGTTGCATGAGTCGTGTCTCAAGCTGTCTTTGTATGTCTTGTGCACATACCCTGTGATCCTCAAAGTGTTGTCCCTCATCAGCAATGGCAGTATCACCTAGGAACTTGTTGAAAATGTAAATTCTTGGGCCCTGCCTCAGACAGAAACTCTGGGCCCAGTGATGTGTGTTTCAACAAGCTTCCTGGGTGACACTGATGCAGCTAAAGTTTGAGACCTACTGCTCTAGCCTGGAGCTCTTTAAACCCACTGCATATTAGCTTCATCAGGGAAACTGAAAAATCATTCATGTCCAGGTTTCACCCAAGACCAATGATTCAGAATGTCTCAGAGTGGGACTTGGGTATCAATATTTTATTAAAACTTTTTTTTGGGGGGGGACCTCTCTGAATGGTGTGTGGGATCTTAGTTCCCCAACCAGGATAGAACCCATGCCCCCTGAACTGGAAGTATGGAATCTTAACCACTGTACCACCAGGGAAGTCCATCAGTATCTTTGTAAGCTCCCCAGGTGATTCTGTAACACAATCAAGACATAGGACCTTTCCAAAGCCCAATCCAATGGCTGGAGGTTCCCAGAGCATGTCCTGCTGGAAGAACCCCTCCATGGTTTTATTCACATGTCTCTCTTTGCCTTTCATTCTAACAGTTCAAATCTTATTCCTCTTTCAAGGCCCAGGTACATGTAAACTCCCTTCATTTTGGGTAGTAAGCAGTCACTTGCTTTAGGGTCCCTTGGCCCTTTCAGAAAATAAATGTGTGAATGCTCTGTAAACTGTCAAATATTAGCTACCATAATCATATGAAATATAATGTAAGGAATGTTGAAGAATGTAGTTGAAATGGACTGAATGTTTGTGTCCACGCCCCCATGCCATGTCACCCCAAATTCCTATGCAAAAGTTCTAATACCTGATGTGAAGGGATTTGGAGATGGGAGCTTTTAGGTGGTGATTAGATCATGAGGGTGGAGCTGTTATGAAGGGGACTAGCATGCTTATAAGAGAGACCCCAGAGAACTTTCTGCTGTCTGCTGTCAGGATGCAATGAGAAAATGGCTATCTGCTGCCAGGGAGAGACCTCCCTCCAGAACCTGACCTCAATGATACCCTGATCTTAGTCCTGCATCCTCCAGAGTTGTGAGAAGTAAACTTCTCACAATTGTTTATAAGCCACCCAATCTGTGATATTTTGCTATAGCACACAGAACTAAAGCAATGATATACTAATCTTTTGACTCCTTTATTAGTCATAGGTGGCACTTAAGAAATGCTGACTGTGTGCCTGGCACTGTTCTAAGTGCTTTAAGTGGATTAATCTATTTACTCTTCCCCAAATACTGTATGAACAAACTAAACTAAGGCACAGAGAAATTAAACTGGTCCAGTGTTATACAGCTATTAAGTGGCAAAGCTGAGGTTTGAACCCTGGTCCACTCGGCTCAGAACTCAAGTCTTAATCTTTGAGCACCAACATCTTAATGTATACTATTGTAAGTATTAATAATATTGTAGCTATGTGAGTATCTCCAACACGTATACCAGGTACTTTCTTGTTTACAAAGCACTTTGTGGGCAGTATCTCATTTTTCCTCAACAATTTTGTAAAGTGGGAGCTGTTATTACCACCCCCATGTTCTGGATGAGGAGGTCCAGGCTTTGAGAGGTTCTGTCCCTCATCCAGGGCAAACACCAGTAGGGGCTGGCACTGGGGTGTGAGTCCAGGCATCCGGTTCCAAATCCAAGTGCGCTAGGCTGGGTGGCTTCTCCCAGGACTTCACTCATCTTCCTTAAGTCTTCCTTGCTTGGGTGTGCCTTTCCCCAGCTCTGCTAAGGGGTAAAGAGGGGTGGTGAGGAGAAGTGGTCTCAGTCTACAGTGGAACAGAACAGCAGGCATCTTGGACCTGGCAGGGCACATGGTGAGTGGGCCTCTGTTCAGAGCTAGTCCTAGCTGAGCCACCTGGTGGCCAGTGAATTGCTATGAGCTGGCTGTTCTGTGGTTCCTCCCATAAAGGGGCCTGCAGGAGTGGGCAGAACACAGGTGGGGAGGAGCAGAGAAGCCTGCCAAGGGGTTAAGGCTGAGTCCACTGTAGGCTGAGCTAGTCCATGGGTGATCGTCAGGGCTCTGATACCCAGCATAGTGTCTTTACATGGGTGCTCTGGGGATGGCATAGTCTGATGGGAGATTATGGTTCAAGGTCTGTTTCTTAGGCTCATGTGTCACTACACAGTGAGATATCACTGCACCTCCCCCATGGGGCCATGGTGAGAAATAAATGAGTTAATAATCTATAAAGTGTGACAAGAATCCCTTGTACATAGGAACTGCTCGAAATTATCCACTGTTCTTAGGGAAGCGGAAGAGGCAAAAAGAAAGAGGAAGGGAAAGACAGAGAGAAGAAAGGAGTTTGTCTAGGGTGGGAGGTACGAAGTAGGCAGTCAAAGAAGAGTCCACAAGGGAATTGACATTCGAGAGGCTTTTGCAGGGTGGAAAGGAGTTTGCTGTTGGATAAGCAGGTGAGGAGTGGGATGGTTTCCAGGGACAAATGTGTAAATGCTCTGGAAGCTCTCAAATATTGCTTAGTGTGATCATTAGATGAGAGCACAGATGATACCCTTTCTAAGTTGTGGGGGTAATTTGCTTGCCTACATGTAGCATTCCCTGTGTTAAACGTACTGTCTCTTTCATCCCTTCAAGTTGGTCCTAGTTCCTTACGTGTAGTAAGTATTCAATAAATATATGTTGAAAGAATAAGTTACCTTCTTTGAAAGGTGACATCTCAACTATGAAATATGCTGCACATGAAGAGATTGTGTAAATTCCTTCTTATGATAAGCACTGAGTGGGGCAGATTTCTCTGGGGAAAGATAGAAGACTGCCTCACTCACAGTGATGCTACTTCCTAACCTCTCTCTGGACCCATTCGATGCCTCTCTGATATCCCAAGCATGACAGATGTGGCTATCACAAAATGCCACCAAGGAAGAAGTTAGCTGTCCATTCTAGGACATGGACTTTGGGTAATATTTTTCATTGCAATGATGGGTTGTGGCGTGAAGCTCAGAGGAGATCAATTTGCATTCAGTTTTTATCAATTACCAGTTGGAAAAGCCTGAATGCAAATCCACGTGTCCCTTGTCCCCACGGTCTCTTCACAGTTAAGTTAGCCTGTGCCAAGTTTATTCTCTAAAGGGGCGGGTTTTATAATGTCAAGAGAGAAAACAAGACCCACTTTTGGTTTTTAGGTTTTCAAAAGCATTGTCTTCAGAGGGGCCCAGAAAAAAACCCTAGGAGGCTCTGATTTATAACAAGCTTCTCCCCCAACAGAGGGCAATAAGCCTTCCCATCCTGGACTAGGAGGAGCTGAGGAGACGTGAAGAGCACTCAGGTATGGCAGACACATGTGGAGCTCTCTGCTAGGCTCTCTCTTTTGGAAAGAACCTGCTGTTTGGCTGGGGGGAGTGCAGTGACAGAGCTTGTAGTTGTACCACCTTTAGGATCCGACACAGCGACTAAGATGAGCCCACACCCTCCACTGTTGGCTCCAGCCATCAATGAAGGGCTGGGGTTCTAGGGCTGGTGATTTGGGCTCAGTAGCCCTCTAATGTGCTCTGAAGCTCCCTGGGGGGAGGACTTAATAAAGCTTCAGTGGATGCTCTCCTGCCCAATTCTGCTTCCTCCCCCTTTACACTTCACTAGAGTTCACACTCCCCTCACCCCATTAGTGTCACTTCCCAGGGGACCAACTGACACAGCCCCTGAGAAAGGTGTGGCCCAAAAGGAAATATGTCCTCCCCAAATAGGTTTGAGGAATCCAAGGCACAGGGAACTTGTATCCTACATCTGTTACCAAGTCCAAACTCCCTCTGCTTGCCACATGACAGGCCAATGGATCAGAGACAAGGTGTTGGACCAAGGAATACAACTTTATTCAGAAAGCCAGCAGACTGAGAAGATGGCAGACTAATGTCTCAAACTAACCAACTTGTTGTGGTTTGGGTGCCAGGTTTTTTTTTTTAATAGAACACAGGGGAGGGGGAAGCAAAATTAAAAGGCCATTAATCTTGGAAATATCTCTGGGAATGGCTAGCCTCAGGGATGGGCTGTGTTAATTTCTTCCTTCCTATAGCCATCCAAAGGTGAACAGGGCCCTGAACTGAGGCATTTTGTTTTAACATTCAGGTAGAGGGGCAGGGTTCCACCAGGTGGTCCATTTTGTATAAACAGTGTCCTTTTAGTGAACAAAGAAAGTGAAGTTGCTCAGTCCTGTCCAACTCTTGGTGACCCCATGGATTTTATCCTACCAGGCTTCTCCATCCACGAGATTTTCCAAGCAAGAGTACTGGAATGGGTTGTTATTTTCTTCTCCAGGGGATCTTCCAGACCCAGGGATCAAACCCAGGTCACCCACATTGTAGGCAGACGCTTTTACCGTCTGAACCACCAGGGAAGTCTCAGGAAACAAAGGTTAAAGTAAAAGAAACAGATCCAACATGGAGTCAGTTCTTCCCTCTAACACATCTAGGCAGGACCTCATTGAGGCAGCCAGACCCTGGAGAGAAAGTAGCTTCCTGGTATAACTTGGTGCTTGTGGACTCAGTTTCAGGGATCTGGTATAGAGGGTTGTCACAGTAGCTGAGAAAGAGCCTGATCTATAGAGCCCTTAAGACAAGGAATGGAGGTGGAGGATGATCTGAAGCAATCTGCATGACCAAGTGACCAAAGACCAGATGGCACGAGCTTAGCAGAGGCCAGCAAGAAAGCAGGAGGACTTCCCCATCCACTGTTACCCGGGCACTAGGCAAGGAAACTGCACAGCCTGGCTAGGGTGAGGTGGGGAGGGGTCCATTTTAGCTAAGATGCTAAAATGTATCTATGCTCCAGGGGCCTGGGGGTTTGAAATAGGAATGAAATTCTGTTTCAGAAAAATAAAGGAGATGAAGAGATTAAATATCTCTCAGCATGAGATTTTTCACTCAGTCCAAGTAACGTCATCCAAGGGCAAGAGGCAAAACCTGAAGAGACAGGGGGATTTTCAGGTCAAGGGCCCCCATCTCTCCTTTCTTTCCCATTCATGACACATGACACTCACCCCAAGCAGCTCCACCCACCCCCACCCCCAGCTGGCCCTGGAGAGGCCCCATCCATGCTGAGCTGTAGGATAGAAATGGCTGGTGCTGGGATGCAGGTTTGTGCCACGGCAGACTGCGAGCAGGCAAGCCAAAACCTGGGCCGGCAGGAGACTCAAGGACGCAGCAGCAGGAACCGGAAGCAGAGTGACTTTATCCAGGAACCAGGGGGAGTGGCGGGCAGCCAGGAGAAGAATGTGGGCTGGAGTGGGAGGCAGCTTCTGCAGGTCTTGTCTGGCAGCCAGACCAGAGCAGGGATGCACCAACGGCTGATGAGGATGCGGGTCCCTGGCCGGCTGGAGGATTTAATGGGCTCTGTGGCTCCTCCCACCATGGGCAGAAAGCATCTGGATACAGAAGAGATGGAGGGCAAGTGCTCATCTCCTGACCCCTGGACCGGAACAGCAGCTTTGGAGCCCTCAGCTTCTCTGTGAAAGGAGATGGGGTGAAAATCTGACAGGTGAATCTATGAACCATATGCCTTTCTATTTATCCTTCTCTTTACCACACAGATAATCCTCCTAAATCTCTACTGTCATTGTGTCGCACTGCTGTTTGAACAATTCGAACGCTTCTATTGGCTTTAAAGATAAAAGTCAGGCTGAACTCAAGGACGTAGAGGGTCTGGCCCCTACTTCCACTCTCTCCTGTCAGAACAATCTATGAGTCAGTCCTCAAACAGGCCTGACTCAGGCCTGACCCTGTGTTCACCATCATGGTGTTCTCCAAAGACTGCCTCCCTCCAGCTCCACCAAACCCACTGTCTCTAATGTTCACGATTCGCTGGCATTTCAGGTTCTCCGTGAAGTTCTGTTCCTTCATCTGTCATTCTGTTCTCCTTCTCATGCCCTCTATCCCTGCCTCTAGGCATATAGGAGCAAACTGCATCTCTTCATTGATCCCAAAAGAGTGGGAAGATAATTACTCTTTTCCCCTTGTTTCCTCCACACTTCACTATGCTTCCATGTTTATTTTAAAAGATTTTTTGTTTTTGATGTGGACCATTTTTAAATTCTTTATTGAATTTGTCGCAATATTGCTTTCTGTTTTGTTTCTTTGACTGAGGGGCATGGTGGATCTTAGCTCCCTGACCAGGGATTGAACCCTTACTCCCTGAATTGGAAGGCAAAGTTTTAACTACTGGACTGCAGGGAAGTACTTCCTTGTCTCCCCCCAGCCTCCCCCCCCCCTCCCCCCCCCAAATTAATAGCAATTAAGTAACCACCAAATATCAATTTTTGAAGAAAATTCAAATTTTGAATATTTAAGATTTTTAAACAGTGAAATTCTAGCCACAGGGGGAAAGAAAAATCCCTTTCATCAGGGATTAGTGTGCATTGGGTCATTTTTTTTTTTTCTGGTCTCATTTGCAGACACTCACTCCCCATGTGAGAAGAGGAGATTTTCTTTGCATTTGCATCTTGCAGGCCATTTGTAGCATCTGCAAAGACATCTGGATAATTTCATTTTCATATGCTTTGAGATGTTTGGGCCTCTTTAGATAAATTCAAGATGAGAGAGGAAGGCACATCGCCACAAGTTCATGTAAAGACAATCTGTATGAATGGCCAAGGGTTGGGGTTTAGATGATGTTCTTTTGGATTCCCAGGCCAGGGCTGGGCAGGGATGACCAGGCTGGGTGTAGTGCTTGGGGGCTGCTATAAGAGGTGCTAAACAGCGAGCTGAATTCTAGGGATGAGGCATTTGTTCTGTATCTTATTTTATCCATTGTGTTGGATGTAGAGAGCCTTAGCTTCTATATCATAGTGTGGGGCCAGGGGTCTGTAGGAGTCTCTGCTTGACAGGAGGTGACAGGGACTTCACCCACACAGAGACCCTGTAGCTGCTAGAAACAATGCTGCTTGGTGGAGGGGCAGTATGCAGAGTTTGGAGCTGGGCAGAGCTAGGTTGGAATTAGATTCTGCTCTGCCAGTTGGTACAATTTGGGGCAAGTTACTTCATCTTTTGGATGACCAGCTTGGTTTCCTTGACTCTGAAAGAGAACAATCATATTTTCTACTATGCCTAGTGCAGTACTAGATGCTTAGTTGAAACTCACTAACAGACCCAGCCTTTGGCAGCAGGACTGGGTCGTGACATGGGTTCCTTGTGCAACCCTGCTGCCCATGGCCAGGTCAGCCCATGACACATGGGCTGTTGGCTGAAGGAAAGGCAGACTGGATGAGAGGAGGGACGGAAACACGAAAGGCTGTCTAGGCAGGGGCATAGTGGGCCTCTGGCTCCGACAAAACTTTGTTATTTGGAAACCAGAACCTTCCTGCCATTCTGCCAAGAGACATGCTGGGTTCCTAGATAGAGTTGTCTAGTTCCTTGCCTATGAGTGTGTTGTTTGTCAGCGAGGGGCCGAGGTAGCAGAATCCAGCGACAGCTTTGGCCTCCCGACTGCCAGGAAAGGCAGCCGCCTCACCTGCATGCGCTCTGTAGCCAGCTCGGAGGCAGCCTGCTCACATTCGCCTCAGGAGACGTTGGAATCTTCACCAAGAGCCTGCAGGCTGAGACCATTCCCAGGGCTGGTCAGTAAAAGCTGGCTTTATTTCATCCAGATGAGAAGAAAAAACCACTGGGTAACGTGTGATTACTCTCCAAGTAACGTGTGGGTAACTCTCCAAGTCTCTCAGTGGTCTCATTTTTATGGTATCACTTTGACCCAGGAAAGTTAAATCTAAAAAAAAAATCCATGTTTTAAGTTCAGAATGTTGATTCATTTTTAAATTATAAAACTAGAATCATTCCTATGGGGGAAATGACCCCAGGGCATAATAAAAACACATTAAAAATGTAGTAAACCTAGAGAATTAATCTAATTAAAATGAAAAGTTTCAGCCTCCAATAAAATATCAATGAAGTTATTCAGTGTTTCTGGAATCAGTATTGCTGAATAGGGATTCTGGTGTGTCAGACTGTTGGCTGTGTGGTTCAATGTCTCCTTCAAACCGGAGCGCAGCACTGCTCACACACCAGACTCTCCACCAGGCCTGCCAACAGCCTCTCTCTGGCATTCCAGCCATCTCCCGGCACCTTCCTCCCCTGTTCCCAAAGCATTCCAGGTGTGGATTCAACCTCTTTTCAGCTATGATGTCTGGGCTCCATATCCCATCTCTGTCCCAGTTTTCTTGGTCTTTTTGTCCTCCCGCTGGAGTTTTGCCCTCCTCTTCCTAATGAGATCCAGCTCCTTGCTGGACTTCATATGCACCTGTGTGGTCACCAGAGGTGCTCCCTTTGGCACTCATTACTCCCCCTCCCCACACTCTTAAAACAGTTTGTTTGTGTGGCTGCACCAAGTCTTAGTTGTGGCCTGTGGGATCTGCAGTCTTCATTGCAGCAGTGGGATCTTTAGTTGCAGCCTGTGAACTCTTATTTGCTGTGTATAGGATCTAGTTCCCTGACTAGGGTTCAAATCCAGGTCCGCTGCATTGGGAGCGCAGAGTCTTTAGCCTCTGGAACACCAGAGAAGGTCCAACACCCTCCTCACATGATACACTTAAATGTGCTTTAAATATAAGTGCTTTAAGATAAAATTACATTGGAGGAATCAGGGCTTCTTGGTCATTGTATCTGGTATCAGGGCCTGGTATCAGTAGATGCGAGGGTCAGGGAAAAGACCAGCAGACGCTAAGGGCCTAATGAGGGGCATGACTGGCAGACAGCAGGATGTCTGCAGGCCTGTGATCCTGGCAGGGCTGTGACCCCTGACTAAGGGGGAAACTGGCAGTCACTACCCTGGAACTTATGAGGGAGAGCTGGGATCGAGGAGCCAAGAGTGGATCTTGAGGCAGTCTTGGGTTCCTGGTTTTAACTCTTCCAGGACTCCTCTGAACAGAGAAAGTTCTGGAAGGCTAGTCTGGGCTTGGCCCTGGGACAGATTCACAGTCTGGGAAGGGGAGCCTGGGCCACCAGTCCAGTCAATAGTTGCTTTTGGTGATGCTCAGTTTCCAAGGAATACAACAGAAGCAGAGAGACAAGCTTTGAATGCTAACAAGGTATGCATTAATGTTGCAAGCAAAAGACAGGTGAATATGAGTCATCTAAAACTTCTAGGTCTAAAATTCTAAAAGCCAATACTATGCTGAGCCCTTAGAAGCTCATATGAAAACAAACTTTGATTTTAAAAATAAACTTCATGAATTTATGCTGATATGCAGGGAATTTCTTATAATATGAAATAAATTATTGAAGAACTAAGAGTGTCAAGAAATTATTTTATTGTTCCAGCACTTTATCTCATTCATTTCTGACTTCTAAAATTTTAATATTTATCATTCCTTGAAGATTCTCTGAAGATAAATAGCCTACAAGCTCAGATAAGTGAGACATGTGGCAGGGTTTAAAGCAATATTTTAGGGGGATAAGCATGAGCATGATTCTCATACATCGGCAGAACTTCTTGAAAATTATTTTACTTCTATAGAAAGAAGTAAAGTTATTCTTCAACACTCCCCTGGTAACCTATAAAAATTGCTGTTCCTGTTTAGGATCAAAGCCACAAGGGGGGAATATTTAGAATCTCTCCTGCCCTGGAGCTTCCGTGATGACATAAAAGTGGCCTGCAATGCTCCCTAATTCTTCGTGTTCTCCAGTGGAGCCCTGGAGGCAAAGGTCATGTGGCAGTGACCTTTTCCCACAAATGGGAAGGTTATGGGGTAAGTAGAGAGGTTGCTCTGCTTCTGGCACCCCAACATTGTTAGCAAGGAAGGGAGAAGCCAGGGTACAGTTTCAAATATCCCCAATTCCATTTTATTGCACAGTGAATGTTTGGTTGAGAAAAAGGCCAGTTTAAGAATTAGTAGCAACTGCCTAGTAATTTCTAGGATTTAAAGTAACAGAAAGGAGGGAATGTAGTAAAAGAGAATTGATGTGAATTAGCTGTTTTGCCAACGCTGATTCCAAAGGGAGAAGGCGAAGCCAGGAGAGCAGCTTTGATGGGGAGAAGTACAGTGGGAGAGACCTTAAGCGGGCTTTCTCATTCTAAATGCACAGCAGGTGTCTTCTTTCCTCCTGCCAGCAGAAATGGAGTAAACGGATCTTGCAGGAGAGTAGATTTAGAGTCTGTCCCACAAAAAAGGTCGCTCTAGTGTGAGTCTTTGGCTCCAACTGACTTTGCCTGGCTCAGCAGAGCCCCTGAGTTTGCTTGTTTGCTGAGGTGGCTGCCTGGTTCTGAATGGACAGCAGAATCTGCTCTTCAGGCTGAATGTAATGGGTGGGATGAGGTTTTTTTCCTGGGTATTTACCTAGAAGGCAAAAGAGCTCCTGAGGCATCTGAACCTACCAATCCTTGCAAACCACCCCTGCTGGCATCCTACTTGTATGGGTGGGCTGGATTATTTGGATTCGGAATAGATTTCTTCCTCCTCCATTGCTTTTATCTCCAGCTTAAAACAATAACATCATTGCTCTCAGCAGGAGAGCCTTACCTCCAGCTACTCATTTGAACTAAAGAATCTGACAATTACATTTGTGCTTCTTTCTTTGAGTTGATAATTTAAGGCCATTGAAATAGTTTTGAATCTAGACCTATAATCCAGTGATCATAAAGCCCTCTTAGCTTTGTGTCATCCACAAACAGGCCTATTCTTAGGGTTCATTTGGTAATGAATCCATACCAAGCGCTTCCCTGGTGACACTAGTGGTAAAGAACCCTCCCGCCAATGCAGGTAGACCTAAGAGATGCAGGTTCGATCCCTTGGTTGGGAAGATCCCCTGGAGGAGGTCATGGCAACCTGCCCCATTCCAGTACTCTTGCCTGGGACATGGACAGAGGTGTCTGGTGGGCTACAGTCCATAGGGTCACAAAGAGTCGGACACAACTGAAGTGACTTAGCACACATGCCTTACCAAGCACATTGAAGATGCTGTGGCAGGATCCCTGGAGGCTTTTCTCCGTGGATCTTAGGGATGCTTTCCCCCAGTTGCTATTAAGCAAACTTCATTTCTCCATATTTACAAGAGTCGTATTTAGGGTCCATTGAAGAAAACAATGTACATCAGATATCTTCCTTGTTGAACTTTGCTCAGTTTTGGTGTTTGTATTAAACACCAGTGACCACTGCCTTGATCACCCTCCCTAGGGATGCTCAGCAAGTTCCCTGACTGTTTACTCTCCTTTAGACCATTCAGTTCCCTAGCTTCTGGGTATGATTTTCCAGCTGTTGATTGTTGAGCATCAGCTATAGTTTCTACAGTTTACACATCTTATCTCTAGTCCACCCATTAATTCTGGAGGAAAAATACTAAGTCCCATCTCCTTCTCCTTCTATCCCCACACCTAATTTGTCACACTAGGAGATGAGACAAAGTAGTTAAATGACTTTCCCCAAACCACACAGCTGATCCATGGTTACACCACAGTTTGAACCCAGGACTGTCAGATTTCAGTGTACACCACAGTACATTTTCTGTGTGTACTCAAACTTCATGATCTTGTTCTTCATGATTTTGTTCTATATGTTCTTTCAGGACCTTTGAGTTTGATTCTTCTGTTTCTGAATATCTGACCTCGTGTGATGGAGGCAGCTGCTACTTGAGTAGCTCTTATTTCAGTTTATGTCATTAAGCCCCTCTTGACCAGTAAGCATGCTTCCCTGGTGTCTCAAATGATAAGGAATATGCCTGCAATGCAAGAGACCTGGGTTCTATCCCTGGGTTGAGAAGATCCCCTGGAGAAGAAAATGGCAACCCGATATAGTACTGGAAGTGGGATCTGACTGCTTGCTGCTCAAAAGCGAGTAAAGAGGGGAGGTTAATGGAAAGGAAAGTTTGCTTTATTTCAGAGGCTGGCAACTTGGGAAGGGAGAGGGGAGGGTAGACTCATGTCCAAAGGCCAATTCTTGCCCCTCCAGCCCCTACCTGTCCCCACTGACAAACAGGAGGCAAGAGCTTGAATAGGTGGAGTGAGGGGACTACATGCAGAAACAGCACAGTCATTCGGATAGTTCTTGAAATTGGTTATGCGGTGGTCATTTTGATCAGCTTCACTTTGTTTTAAGTACTGTTAATCTTCAGTTCCACAGTCAGTTCGTTATCATTTCTTTGAGGCTAGTTCTTGGAATTATGGCAGTTTATGTCAAGGCTGCAATCTGGTCATCCTGTAGTTAACTTCTTCCACCTGGTGGGGATCTCAGTATCTACAAGACATCTTGAAGGATATGGCTGTGAATATTATCTATAGCCCATGGGAAGGAACTAAAAGTCTTTGAATTTGTTTAGTGGTGAAACTTGTTTGGCTGTTTTCCTTTGCTTCTGCATTTTCTCACTTCTCTGATTGAACTTATTCTTTGACTGAAATTTTTCTATAGACAAAGGCAGATGGAGGATATGGAGATGGGGAAGAAGTATGGAGTCCTGATCTGTTTCAAATACATCCTCTGGTGCTCAGGGCAGTCCAGGGCTGCTGAATGCATGCTGCTCTGGGGGAGGTGGTGTCCAAAAGGCTTGCGTCTGCAGAGCCTGGGGTTAAGACCACAGCAGAGGCACTGAGAGGGCTGTGGCCCCAGAAGGCTACACCATCCTCTGCAGCTGATGCTATAGGCTCCAGGGGCCTTCCCATCCTTCCTTCAGCCTGGCACACCCTTCTTTCTCCTTCTCCGGGGAAGTTTCATTGTAGCTCAGTTGAAGCCTCATGAGGGCTTTTCCTCTAACTGAACCAGTGAGTGAAATGATCACAGCTCTCCTCTAAGTGGATGAAACTGAGTTTCAAATTTCTCAGCTGTTTCCAGAACCCTAGCATATTTTACTGCTGGGAGGACAGATGCCTGCTCAAGTGTCTGATAAAAACACTTAACTTTTATCGTTGTTTGACATTCATTAGGGAACCATCTTCTGTAGGCAAAATACAAGATATTTCTTTAGGCAAGAGGCATAAAAGGAGTAATGGTGGGTCATAGGCCAGATGGTATGGAAACAAGATGAGCTGAGCCCTGGAGCTACACCAGCTTGGTCCTCCACTGCCTTAGAGAACTGAGTGGGTGTGGGGAAGAGAGAAAGAGATGACTCCAGGGCACCGGTGAGGGTGCCATTGAGACCCATGTGAGGGGGGCAGGTCATACAGTCCCCTTTCCCAGCTGATATTTGAAGAAACACTTGTTGAATTAATGATCAGGAGATGAGGACCAGTGTTTACTGGAGCCCAAAGCTATGTCTGCAAATTCCTTGGGTTCTCACAGTAAACCTGAAGAATGCAGCTAGTCCCAGATTCCAGGTAGGTAGATGAGGTTGAGAGAAATGAAATTGACCAAAGACACATGGTTCATTAGTGGTACTGCTGGAGTTCAAGCCCAGATCTACCTGAGTGTCAAGTTCCCTTTTATTAATATTTCCCTACACTTCAAGAATCCTGAATACTCATTTTTCACCTCCAAAGAAAGAGCAGAATGGGGATGAGGGAGGGAAATCAACAACCCAGGGCTATAGGGTAGGGAAATAAAGTCTAAAATCTCCCTCACTTTGCTATAGGCATCTCAAGACTCTTCTTTTACTGTTTCCTAGCTGAGTCTTGAGGTACAGATGGAGGGCTAATGGGAGTCTGTGATGGCAGAGCATTGGCTCAGCATCCAGGGAGCAGTGCCTCCTCCACAACTGCCACTCAGAAGAAGGAAGAAGAAATGACTGACTTGCCACAGGGTATTTTTAAGTTAGATATATGAATGGGAGGCTTTACTGTGAGGACTTCTTCCTGATTAAATGTTGCTGGTTCCTTCAATCACATCTCCTTGGAAAGTTTCTCTTGCTTTCCCCAATGAGGTCATGGAATTTCACAAAAGGAAAGTCCCTATTAATCAGCCTAATGTAATTTGGGGGCAATTTGGCTTGAAGGTGGGGTCATCTCTGCAAATTTCTCCAGACGTGCCTATGCAGAGATGCCAACATTTTGCACCAAATCAAGTATTTTCTAACTATTCAGCTTAGTTGCTGCTGCCTACTTATATAATTTTAAGATTTATTTTAAAATTTTTAATGGAGTATAATTGCTTTACAATGTGCTAGTTTCTGCTGTACAACAGTGAATCAGCTATATATATATACATATTATATATATATACACACATATCCCCTTCCTCTTGAGCCTCCTTCCCACCCTCCTATCCTCCCCTTCTAGGTCATCACAAAGTACTGAACTGAGCTCCTTTTAACCTGAATTTTCTTTTCCTCCCCCAACTCCAGTGCTTCCTTTCCTGTCAACCTGACTATATGTCCTTAAAGGAAAGGAATCTCGCTCTTGTTTGGAAATTCATCTCAAGTTGCTGGGGCTGGGCTACTTCCTTGGTTGTGAAGTAGTGAAGGAAAGCATCCCTTTGGTCCCCTTCTAGGGAGAGGGCTGCCGTATACTAAGACTGATTAAACTCCATCTGGTGGGTATGTCCTGATGAGATTTTCCTCGAGGAAGTTTTAACTTGATGCCAGTTGTGGGTTTCCCATGTTTTAGGGGTCCAAGCAATCTTGGACCCCTAAAATGTGGGAATCACCTACTGCTCTCTGTCCATAAAGCCATGCTGTCAATTGAAGGAACTAAGCCAAGCAGATGCACGTGAACTCACAACCTCAGCATGGTTTCATTTTAATGCTAGCTGTCCTATTTGGAGCAAGAGTAATTAGAAAATCAGCAGCAAGTTAGGGGAAAAAAAATGCTGAGGTTTATAATGACTTGGGGCAGGGAGAGAGAATCTCTCCATTTACTGAAGGTCTCATTAAATCCTTCACCAGGAGAGTCAAGCTGCTACTGCAGAACTGGGGAAGAAGCAGCGGAGGAAGCTGTGAAGGAAGGAGGCCAGGGATGGGCTGGGGGCCACGTTCACCTTGTCCTGAAGCCTGAGGCTCTCTGTGCTTTTTGCGTCCTAATAACTGTCACCTCCGTGCCGTGCTTGGCCAGAGGGTCTCCAGGTCGGTGTTCTCACCTAGTCTCCTTCTGTCCAGCCCTCCCCTTCCTTCCCTCCCTGATTTCTCCATGCAGCGCCCCTGCCCCGCCCCTGCCTCATTTCTCTCTCTCCCTTCTCCATGGCTGTGGCTGGGTTTATGTGTGTGTGTTGGGTTTGAACATTTGTAACTCTCGATCAGCCCTCAGGGATGCCATGCCCTTTCCACATATATCCAGTGGTAGGTTGAATTGTGTCCCCCTCCTCTAAAGAGATATGCTGAAATCCTAACCCCCCAAACTGGAGATGACCTTTTTGGAAATAATCATTGCAGGTGTAATGTTAAGATTAAATCACACTCAGTCAGCGTGGGCTCTAATCCAGTATGACTAGTGTCCTTGTGAGAGAAAATACAGAGACACAGACACACATTGGGGGGTGCCCCATGATGATGGAAACAGAGGCTGAAGTCCTGCAGGGCAAGCCGAGGGATCCTCAGGGCTGCCCACCACTACCAGAGGGAAAAAGCGAGTTAGTATCCTTTCTCAAGTCTCAGAGGTACCATGTTCTCTACTGACTTTTGACTCCTAGCTTCCAAAACTTAGAGACAATACATTTCTGTTGTTTTGAGACATCTTTCTTGTGGTTCTTTATTACAAAGCCCTAGGATACTAATATACTAATATACTCCTCCAACAAGCAAACACCAAGAAGACTTGTATGGAGGGTGCTGGATTAGATGCTGGGAGGACCAGGATGAGCCAGGCTGGGCTCCTGCCCTTTCAGTGACTCTTGGTTTCATGGGGGAGATTGATGGCCATGATTCATACTCATCCATGGTAATGTGAACATATAGTGTAACAGAGGGACAAATAGACTAAGTGGGAGGGATCTTGGAGGTCTCTGGGGAGAAGTTAGGATCTGAGTTGGGCTTTGTGGACAGAAGATAGGTAACATCAGAGGGCGAAATAGCTTGTCCAAAGGACTGGAGTCTGGGAGCAGCAGAGCATGCTGTGATCAGTGGTTGGAGTGTATGATGAGGACCTGGATATTGACTTAAGCAGGAAAAGTGAACAAGGCAAGGGTAGTATGGGCTTGGCACACAGTACCCATCTGCTTGCATAGTGAGGGATCTGGGGAAGCCATTAATAGCTAGAAGGATCTCCATGATCATCTTTCCAGAGAGAAAGAGAGAAGCCCAGAACACAGAGTGCTGTCCAGATCTTTGAAGCAAGTCATGCAGTATGTAACCAAAGGTGAGCCCAAGATGTGGGCCACTGCATATTCACTGCTCCATCACTTGGCCCACTCCCAGGAAGGAAAGAGGCCTTCTTCATAATCTGGAAGTCTCTCTTCATCCTGGTTCCTTGCCAAGCCACAGTTTCATGTTGGGTGTTGGCTTAGGGCAGGAGTCAGCATTCTGCCATCTGGTCTCTATCCAGGCACCACCCAGTCCCTTCAGAAAGAGGCCTGACTTCTGGCCTTTCTGGTGATTCTCTCCCATCCTTCTAGTCCTCTCCTGTACCTGTTTTCTGGCTGAGAACTAAGTTGTGGTCTCGACTGTCCACAACTTCCTGTCGCTTTGAAATATCCTGCTTTGTAAGCACATCTCTCATTGTTCTGTAGCTGCCTTGCCCGGATCTTTTAATCTGAAGGGATGCTTCACTCATCCTTAGCCCTAGATCTTGTGTTTCTCTCCAAGGCCCAGTCTAAGTGCTATTCATTCATATCATTTAGTTTTGAGCACCTACTGTTATATAAGCCCTATGCCAAGAACAGGGAATACAATAGTAAACACAACAGCTGCCCCAGCTTGCGTATAGTTTACAGTCTGGTGTGGATCCAGAAGAGTCAGTTGTCACCTGATTAATGAAGACTTGTGGTAAGTTCTGAGAAGGAAGTGAACAGGGGACTGTGAAAGGGAATGGTGAGGGAGGGAGTTATAGACTAGAGCCTCAGGGAAGCTGGTAAAATAAGGGAAGGAGCTTGTCTTGAAAATAATCTAGAAAGAGAGAGTGACAGTATGTGCAAAGGCCCTAAGACAGGGAAGACTTTTTTAAGTTCAAGAAACTGAAAGTATGGCTGAGACCCAGTGAGAAAGACAGAGCATTAACAAAAAGTAGATGGATGTTGGTAACAAGTTTTGGGCCATTAAAAAAAAAAAAAAGTAGGGTTGTGCTCTAAAATCAATGGGAAATCATCTGAAGGTTCTAAATAACTGTTTGGAGAATTGCCTGATGGAGTCACAGGGGAAGCCAGGAATGAGTCAGAAAGTTCTGGCAGAAGCCTGGTGCAGAGGAAGGACATTGCTATAGAGATGGAGATCAGTGGATGAGAAAGAGGTGGGTTTGGAGGTAGACCAAGAGGCCTTGCATATGGGTTGGTGGGCAGGGTGCTGACAAAGAGAAGCAAAGGATTATGGCTTGAACAATAATTTAGGTGGGGACTTCAAAGGGAAGAATGGGTTTGGGGAGGTAATTTTAGAATTGAGGATTAGGCATAGAGATTTTGAGATTCCTGAGAGATTTTTGAGTTCAAATGAGTGGCATGCAGTTGAATTTGTGAGTCTGGAACTTTAAGGAGAGATATTAAGAAGTGACATCCAAAGAGGTAGAGCGTTAATGAGAAGAATGTCATGTTGTGGAATTAGAGGAAAGAGGTTATTTTGAGAAGGGAGTACCAAGATTATCAAATATTGCTGAAAAGCCCAGGGAGATGAAGACTTCCAATGTCTGTGGGATCTGGCAATATGGCAACATCCACAAGAACTATTTCTTCTGCTTCTATTTCATCACTCTTCTTTTCATCTTTTCTCATATTTATTGAAACTTACCAACATGTATACAATACACTTGTCAATCTTCAAAACAACCTTGTCAGGTTGATACTGTTATTGTTAACCCAATTGTATAGAAAAAGAGATAAATTCACAGAGATTAAACATCTTACTTTAGATCTTACATTCTCATTTTACAAATCTTTCCCCTAGTATTCTGTTATGGAAGCAGCAGAGTTTATAGCTTGGAGTGAACTTAAAAATGTTCTCGTTTCCTCTTATTTTGTCATCAAGATACTGACCCTGCAGATGAGAAGAATTCATGTTTCTTGTCGCCTCTTATCCCTATACTAGAAGCTATGTGCATTCTCTCACACGGTCCTCCAAGAACCTCAGGAGGTTTTTCCATTGAGGGCTCTGAAAATTGAGGCATGTCTGAATTGTGCTACTAATTGACAATATGGTCAGGATTTGAACCTAGGGTTTGCTGATGCCAAAGCATCTCACTTCCTAAGCCACATGGCCTCCAAGGTCATGGCAGAATCAAGACTAGAGTCAAGCTCCCTCTTCCTTACTCCTCAGCACACACAGCACCATCAAAGCCCCACCCTACCTGTGTTTTAACACAGGCAGTTTTGGGCCTCGTCTACATCATTTCTTCAACATGTGTAGCCCCTCTCCAAAGTGGGAGCATGGCACACAGAGACAGACCTTCACTGTTGTCTAATTTTGACCTGAATTCCCAGCTGCACCTTAGGTGACTGAGTTCTCAGCTGTCTCATTCCACTGCCTGGGGTCTCATCTCCAAGTTGTAATCATACCTCTTAACTCGCCTGCCTTCCACCTCCCTCATTTTCTGGTTTAGACTGTTCCTCATTATAGCTCATGTTTGCTTAAGATCATCCTTAAGTTCCTTTTATCTCTGCTGTGAGCTCCTTAAAAAAATCCTCCTAGAACTTTGATTGGTTGCTGTTTGATGCTTTTTTTCAAAGGTAGCTTTACTAAGTCTTTCCTAAGCTTTTTTGGTTTCGTTCAATTAGAGCTAAGGATTTAGCCAACTGTCTCATTTCTGATTTGAGGTCACTCGATGTGTGCATTTAGAGTCTTAATTCATACATTTCTTTACTCTTGGCTTATTAAGTCTACTCGCCTCAGAAATATAGCATTCACCTTTTTTTTTTTTTTTTCCAGAGGAAAAACTGCATCTTTATCATATGGGCGAGCAATGTTGGAGACTCACAATGACAAGTTCTAGGCAGCCCAGGGGTCTCTGATGTCTTGACTGGTTCCAATGTCACCTGGGCCTCCTGAAGAGGTGGTTGAGGTCAGGGTTCTGGGTGTCGACAATCTTCCTTGATTCCCTCTGCTCTAACGCGTCTCCTTTTGGGGCCTCACTCTTTCCCTGCTCTTCCTGAGGTTCACCCTCATTTCTCTGGCTCCTCATCCTCCACATCCACCCTTTCTAGTGTCACCCAAACAAGGTGATGCAGTGGGGATGGAGTGGACTGAGTCTCAGTGTAGCTGTTCACTGGGTGGGAGGATGGGGGATCAAGGCCTGGAATTCTGGTCTGGGACTGATTCCTGCCTTCATCTTCCACCTTCATAACTAAGATAAAATAGATGCTTCCAGTGTGAGGATTCATTTCTTTCTGAAACCTCTCCCTGACCTTCTTGAGTCTGTAAAAAAATTCATTATTCTATGTATTAACCCAAATTTGGTTCTACTTCTTGCCAACTAATACACAGCTTTACTATGCAAATAATGTCCAGCCCTTCCTTACCTGGAATATGTCATAAGTAATTTTCACTAACTTGACAAGAAACAGCGTAGAGCCCAAATTTCCTTCTTCTTAACTCTTGGGTGAAGGTGTGCGAGTGTATAATAAAGCTTGATTTTATCTTGTCATATAATCAAACGAAGCTGGTATAGATACAATGGAGTCAATTCAAATAACATATTGTGTGGGTGCCAAGCCTGAGTTAGATAAATGAAGACTTAGAAAAGAGATCCAATTCCTGTGTTCAAGAAGCTCAAACTACTGAAAAACAAAACAACAAAAACTGGAGGAGTCCTAGCAGTTTCCCTGCTGAGGCTCCGATGCACCAACCAGTGGGGTTGGGGAACTTTCTACAACCCAGGCTCTCTTCTGACCTGCAGGTGACTCAGAAGCATAGAACTTGAATCTTGTCCACATTACGGTTCAGACACCTGCATGCAGGCTTGTTTGGGCCCCAGTGGGTGCCATGTGTGAACAACAAGCCCCTGAATCAGGGGAGTGGCCAGCTCAGGTGTTGGGGGCAGCAGCAGAGCCTGAATATGGGTGGTGGGCAAACTGTTCAGGCTCAGGCGAGGCTTTATTTGAAGTCATCCCAATCTGTTTCTTGGGTGAGGAGGGGGAGGACTGGCAGCAAAACTGAAAACTGTATTATATTCTCATCTTAGAACTAAATTGCATTGTAAGTGATGTGGATAATGTGTAAACTAACAATTAGGAGACATTTACACAAATATCCATAATAGGCCTGGTGATCAAAATTTTCAGCAAGGCAAGGGAGATGAAACAGATTACTGTGAAAGGAGGAGGTGATTCAGTGCCTGACAGAGTGTCAGGGGTATATGTTCCCCTAAGAAACCTGTGAGAGTTTCCAGTTTGCAAATATGACGTTAATGTTAAAAAAAAAAAAAACCACCAGGGAAGTGAATAGTATGACTTGTACTGCATTTAACTAGAACGTTTTGCTTAGAGAGAAAAGAGATTTTGCTAGTTAAATGTGGTATAAGTCACATTGTTTACTTCTCTGGTGGCCTTTTTTCCACATTAGCTTCATATTTGCAAGCTGGAAACTCCCATAGGTTTTTTAGGGGAATGATATATCCTTGACCCAGATTTAACTAGAATATGTATATCTGTGGTCTTCCCAGGTGGTGTTAATGGTAAAGATCCTGCTTGCCAATGCAGGAGACATAAAAGATGTGGGTTCCATACCTGGGTCAAGAAGATCTCCTGGTATGGTAACCCACTCCAGTATTCTTGCTTGGAGAATACCATGGACAGAGGAGCCTGGTGGGCTACAGCTCATAGGGTTGCAAAGAGTAGGACATGACTGAGGTGACTTGGTGCACACATGCGTGTATATTTGTTCCTCCTAAATCCAGAGCTACAGTTGACTGACTTGAGTTCTCAGAAAAAAAAATTTTGGCATTAGAAGTTTGTAGTTAGTTTCAACAGAGCATAAGAGAAAAAGAAATATTTGTCCATCAGCACAGAACTAATTGAAGGGATATGTAAATTTAAAAATAAGCAAGTGACTGCATACTTTCCAGGTTGCTTGTTTTTTTATTGTGCAAACGTGTTAAATTAATAGAAAAAGTCCCTTTAGAGAGAAAAAAGGGAAAAAAAGAAAATTGGACTTAGGGGCACAAGCAGGTATCTCCTCTGTTGGTATCCTCTGCCCCTAAAACCAGTGCTTGGGACTCAAAAAGAAGGAGCGTTTTCTCTAGTGGATTAAGTGTGAACCTGGGAAATCATGAGGTCAGGAAATCATGTGGTCAGTAATGTAGTTTCATAGGCAGAGTTGCTTATGCCTTGGGGATCAAGAAGGGACATCTAAGAGGATGATGGGCAGCGCATGGCAGGCAGAGCTGGCCAGAGCATCAGTGGGCTAAGAAAGATGGGCTGCAGAGGAAGAAGCAGAAGCCGAAGCCTGAGCTACCCATGAGACACATATTTCCCCACCCACCAGAGCCTTCCGGAGAGATTCTGGAAAGAGAAGGACTGAGGGAGGCTAACATTTGGTGAGTGGGGTCCACTTAACTTGGCATATCATGAGAGACACTGTTTAAGTGACCTTGGCCAGAATCTGCAAGTGGTGAGCCTAAGGGACACTTAGGTTACAAAAAATATGTGAGCGAAATAATAGCATCATTGTTGCAGTTTAATGATAATAAATAGCTTCAGACATGAGAGAAGTCCAAGCCAGCTCCTGAGTAAATGTTCTAGTAGATCATAAAATAAGGGCTCAGAGCAGGGTGAAGGCCCTGTGGTTGCCATGACCATGTTGGATGAGAGAATGGAGGAGGTGTGGCTTGCAGCTTGGGAGACTAGTAAGGTGAAAGGATGAGGAAAAGCAAGATCTTGATGAAAAGAAAGGGAATTTCCAGTTCCAATCCTGACCTTTAAAGAGCTTGGACATCCTCACTCCCATCTTTATGGGACAAGAAAAGCCTGGACAAAGATCAACAACTTTTTTTGAGTTCATCAGAGAATGTGTTTCAGGGCAAACTGCCACTCTAAAATCTGCAGGCACAAGAGCATCCAGAGAGGTTTCTTTATCAGAGAAGCTACTGGAGCCATAAACTAGTGAGACTATTAATGGTAACTGGGTGAATGCCTGGATATTGAGTGTGTCCTAGCGTGACAGTGACAGACCTCTGTGGGCCATCATCTTAGGTGGTCCCTCCCCCACATTTTTATAGACTTTCACTCCAGTAATCCCAACATATTTTCACAGTGAGGATCCTAGAAAGATCTCCTATGGTTCTGTCAGGGGAGAGTCATCATTGCAAAGCAGGCGCATTGCGAAGCATGGTTCTCATAGCATTTTCTCTCTCCAGGAAGAAGGACTTGGCTGGAGCACAATACCAAAACTTTACAAGCAAGGAAGAGGACTTTCCCTCTGCCTTCCTTTATCACCTAAGGGAGAAAAAAGGTTACAAAGTCAAATGGGGACTCAGCCAAGGAAATATATTACCAAAGCTGTACCAGCAAGTGTGTATGGGAAGAGATGCTGACTTGAGTAACCTTTGAAATGAAGAATGCTCTCAGACTAAAGGCAAGAGGAGCTGTATGTAAACATGGTACCGCTGGTAAAGTTGTTTCCCCTGGGGATGCAGGTTAACAATTCTGAAACTAATCTACATGTATCCTGGAAGTGAAGAATGGAGTAAATGGAAGGTGGATGGTGGGAGCCAGGCTTCTCACTGATAGAGCGATAGGTCATAGACAAGCAAGGGGAGGAGGCTTGAATAATCCATGTGATCCTTTATTAGCATCAGACACACTGATCTGTGATCTCGTGTTTAGCTTAATGTGCATACCAATGAATAACAGAGAAAAGTTTTTAGATATGTATATATATATTAAAGGTTTAGTATACACACATGTATTTCCTTACTCAGTCAGTGAGAAAGGCTGAGACATAACAATATTCCAGGAGCAATGAGCACACCCAGAGTCCAATCTTGGTTTCTAACACCATCTTCTGAAAAAAGGAACCAGGCTTCTGGAGAAGTGGTTTATTTTAGGACTGGGGCAGGGAATAGACAGGATGAATCTGGAGAATCACGTAGTGTCAGAAAGTAAGGATGTGTTCAAGAACACACAATGATGAGGCATATCAAAGGGACACAGGGGCCAGTTAGAAGAATCCCCCATGGCAAAAGAAGGAACAAATTGAGTGAGACAACAAACACTGGATTCTAACCTATGATATTAAATAAATATCTAGAAGTCCATACTGATATAAATAATGGTTGAATAAATAAATAAATGTTGAAGAACAGATGAAGCCTCTATGCAGAAGAATTCCAAATAATTTTTGTGGTTATTCCTCCTTCAAGGAGGTGAAAGCTAAGCCCCCCACCCTTCAGGTGTGGGCTGTTCACAGCTACTTCCTACCCCAGAGCATGGTGTGAAAAGGACGAAAGAGCTGGTTTACAGTGGAGACCCCTGACCACACTGTGGGTGGGTAGCCATATGATCAAGGTGTCAGCATTTACTACTGCTGGCTTTGACTCTTGACCTGATGCACCAAGAATGACCCTTTACCTCTGAAAAGACCTTCCTTCCTCAAACTCCAAAACTCCAGTTAATCATGAGAAAAATGTCAGATAAACCTAAATTGAAGAACAGTGTACAAAATACACTAAGTTTTGATGTTAGACTCATTGGAAACAAGTAATATCTGAGAAGCTGTCACTTTCTAGACAGCCTAAGCAGACTAATCATAATGTAGTATCTTCGATGATGTCATGGGAAAGAAAAATGACACTAAGGAAAACTGATGGTTATCTGAGTAAAGAATGGATTTGGTTCATAAAAATGTGTCAATGTTGGCTCATTAGTTGTGAGCAGTGGACCATATTAATATAAGTTGTTACTAGTGGAGACAGGGTGGGGTATATGAGAACTCAATGTGCTATCTATGCAACTTTACTGTAAATCTAAAACTATAGGGTTGGCCAAAAATTTGTTTGGATTTTTCTGTAGCATCTTATGGGAAAACTTCAATGAACTTTTTAGCCAACCCAATGTTCTAAACTGAAAAGTTAATGAAAAAGAGAAACTTGAATTTTGTTAAAGTTTTTACGTCTTTTATTCACTTTTCATTAAAATCTGATTTTTCCCCAACTCACATACTTGATATTTAAAATAAATGAAATATTTCAACCATAAAGAAAAAATAAGACAATGTAAAGAGCATTCAAATTTGTCAAATTATAGTATTTGTCATATGTGCTTTTCGTCATTTTAAAAGAAATAAAGCATTATCGACACAGTAACTCCCTTCTCTAAATCCATTCCTCTGCTCCTAACCCATTTAAGTTTTTACACTGTTGCATAAAATGTGTCTATAAATAATTTGTGTACAACAGTATTTGAAGGGAAACATTTTTTTTAATGGAAGGGGGAGGGAAAATTAGGGGAAGGAGCTCCATCCTACAGGAGAAGCTGTTCATAGGTGGATATAGGAGCACCCTGAAGAGAGGCAGATCTGGCCATTGGAACCTGGCCACCACCAATGGTTCCGTGTAAAATAACACGTGGCCTCTAAGGAGCAGGTGTGGGCCTTCCTGGTGGCTCAGGGGTAAAGAATGTGCCTACAATGCAGGAGATGTAGGTTCAATTCCTAGGTTGGGAAGATACTCTGGAGAAGGAAATGGCTACCCACTACAGTATTCTTAACTGGGAAATCCCATGAGCAGAGTAGCCTGGTGGGCTACAGGCTATGGGGTCACAAAGAGTCAGACACGACTGAGCAACTAAAGAACAATGTGCAAGCGCAGCCCTGGGAGGCAGCTGGGCGGAGTTCCGCAGGATTATTGCACTCTGTTCAATGAGTGTCAACCGTAGGCCAAGTACTTTATGAACATTATCTCATTGAATCTTCTGTGAAGCAATGATTCCTCTTGTCTTTCCTGCAGATGAGGACACTGAGATTCAGTGAAGCTTCATGTTGGAGGCTTCAGTGGAGAGAAAGGGGCTGGAGTTGGAGCTCAGCTCTGTATAAATCTGCACTCTTCATCCTACCTGAAAGTGTTAGTCACTCAGTCGTGTCCCACTCTTTGTGACCCCATGGACTGTAGCCTGCCAGGCTCCTCTGTCCATGGAATTCTCCAGGCAAGAATACTGGAGTGGGCTGCCATTTCATCCTTTCTAATTACTCCCTTTTCCTGAGTGCACAAACCACCGGTAAGGCCCTGCAACAGGGGCTTTAAACGCATCGTCACATGAAATTCTCAGTTTGGATAGCAGGTTCTATCATGATCCCAATTTCACAGATGAAGGAGCAATCTTAGAGGATTTAACAGGATGGTTTGTAAGCCCCACAGATAGGAAATGGTGTATAGATATTTAAACAGAGACCCTCGATTTTGAGAGCCCAAATGTTAAAGCACTAGCCTGTCTCACTTTCTGTGGTCATGACAGGAGTGGTTGTTTCTGCATGGCATGTAATCTAGCCACGGGGCAGTCTCCCTGCCCTGTGTCTCCTAAGTCTGGGATCAGTTGAATTGACTGAATGACCACTGAGGCCCTGCTCACTAGCCTCAGCTCTCATTGCCTGGAGATCTGCATTTCACCCTGGAAGGCCAGCCTGCTGAGAGCATTGCCACCACTGACAACGAGGCACTGTTGCCTCAGCTTAACAAACAGCAGCGTGGATTCTCCTGCCAGCTGTAGGCCTCTGTAATGGATCCATGATAAATCTTTCTATCAGCATCTCAACTCAACAAAAGTGCCCATCTCATGGTACCTTCAGGTGCTCAGAGTCTGGCCTGCAGTGCAAATAAGGTCCATGACCCACAGGGTGACAGCTTCTAGCAGTGGCCTCTGATAAACAGAGGAGCTGGTAGCTACATGAACTGCAGGCTATTTAAAACATACCAATGGGTCTTGAGCTGCAGGGCCCCATGGCTTGCATTGCATGATTCAAGAAGTAGATTCATTAGCAGAAGGGACATATCAAGAGTCAAATGCAAAATCCATGAGAATGATGCCCAGAGTCTTCTGTGCCCGTATACCTCAGTAAGCTTTAGAATACAGCCAGGAATTGCTATATGGCCCAGGGGAAGATGTTTCTGGAAGCACTACCACTCACAACATGGCCAGAGCTCCAGGGAGCAGTTAACTCTGGCAATAGTCTGCCAGGATATCTTCTAATTTCTTGTTCAAAGGGTCTCTGGGCCACCTCTACTATGAGCAGAGGGTTAGCCCCGTGCTGTGACCCTGCTGTGTGGTAGCAGCATGTAATTCTAGGTTGCAGCAGATGTGTTATAGCCCGGAGACATTTTCAGGATTCCTTGGGAAATGCTATTGCATAGCAGTTTGGGGGATTAAATTGTGAGCTGTGGCAGCAACCACATTTAATATGAGGATTTGCTTTTGGTATTACAGTCTTGTGGGGTGGAACTGGCAAAGTGGGATGCATATCCTGTTCATCTCCTTGTGTTTTGAAGAAATAAGACACTCGTGAGACTGAGTGGGAAGGTGGGGAAGGAAAAGTGTTCTCACTTGCAGGGGGAGGTGGAGCAGGTCACAGCCACTGAAGAAGGGACTCAGAGATGCTTCTGCCTTGAGAGTGACCCCTCACCCCTCACTGGGGTAAGCTGAGAGGAAAGCAAAAGGTAAAAGGAAGGTGTTTGCATATAGTTTAGAATTGGACCTATGACCACTGGGCATAGGACATTGATTTCTTGACCATTTGGAATTTTCTGCATCAACCAGGGATGGACTTGGAAGAAAGAGAAGGAAAACGATGTTAAATTTTATGGGCCAGTTTGGGGCATTTTATTTTACAGGCATTGTGTTCTTTGGACGATGCGGTTATCATCTGCTGCATATTGTTTACAACTGTCTGGCAAGCTCTGCTGGAAGACATCATTGGGCATCATTTAAGATGGGAAGTTGGATATCAGTGACCTCCTGGCCCACTGCCCAAGGGTGTCATTGTGGATCCTTGGCATGACTGGCAAATTGGAGGGGCTCTTCTGCCAGAGAGCCATGTGTAAGGAAGACTGACAAGGCTCCTGTGTGAGCTTATCTGATGGGAGAAGGCGCCAGGCACAGTTCATGTGTTCGGAACAAAAGCCATGGTTGTTGGCAGAGAGTCCTCCTATTTCCTCACAGTCCAGTTCCCAGTGGACTCATTCATTCATCCAAAACACCTTTACTGAGGCCTTAATATGTACCAATCACTGTGGTATGTGTGGAATTGCAACAGGGAACAGAGCAGGGACACTGAGTATTCACATCCTATGGACGTGAGGATGGCTGACAGTAAAGTTTGAAAGAGTTGGTGTTGTAAACAGCCTGGTAGACATCGGAGCATGAGCAGTTCACTTTCTCTATAGCTAGGTCTTGAACAGAGAATGACCTTTCCGTCATTTGGAGTTGAGCATGGTGGCACTCTGTTACCCTGGGGGCTTTAGGAGTGTTGGTGATGCTTTCTGGGGAGGCGCAGGGGGAGATTCTGTCCAATAAAGCAGGCATCTCTGGGCCTAGAACAGCAGAACTGAGACCATAGTGCCTTCTGTGGCAGTGATAGAGATCAGAATGCTCAGCAAAGGTGGAGATGAGAACATAGGCCCAGTGGAACACTGATGGGAAGAGGCAGTGTCTGTGACGTCAAAGGAGTAGGGATGAAGAACCTGGATGAACAGTGGGGGAAGGACTGTACTAGTGGGAGAATACTTCTTTGTGAGTATGTTCCTGAAATCTCCTGGGGCAACCCGGAAATACTGGAGAGATTTGTAGGACAGAAATTTGGCTTTTTGCTACTACTATGACCTCACTTACACTCACAGACTGTTGAGTTCTGTGGAAAATTAATTCCAATAATCATAAGGACATTAATACGAACACTACTCTACCACCACCACTACCATTATTGGCATTACTGAATGCTTACCAGAAGCCAGTACTGGGCTAGGAGCTTCAAATATATCACAGTTAATTCTTAGAAGAATTAAAAAGAACTTCCAGTTTGGACCAACATGGCATAATAGGGACTAGATTTACCCTGTTGTCTGAAATAACCAAAAAATGGGAAAAAAAAAATAAAACAATGGTTTTCAAGATATGGAAATCAAGCAACAGAGAACAGTGATCCCTGAAAGATGAGAAATGAACAAGGTGAGTCTGTGATTGCCCCAGGTTGCAGGCCATGGTGCAGGGAAGGGGTTCCTAGGTGGGGCCAAGCAGGCTCCCTGTGTTAGGGAGGTTGGTAGTCTGGAGAGCCCAGGGCAACTGGACTTTACAGGACATACTGCCAATAGAGACGTGCTCAGACAAAGAAGCCCAGCCATGTGCAGAGGGGCTGTCTCGGCTACTCATCAGCACCTGAGGGTAAGCAAAACAACCAAGGCCAGGAAAAGAGTCACACTGGAGGATTAGAGTTGACTGCCTAGTGCTCCTACCGGCCTGGGAATGTGCCTGTTCCCAGTGGTCAGACTAGAAAATACACGATGCCCATGGTGTTAGGTAGAGATGTCAGAAGGACCATTCCTCAGGAGTGGAATAATTAATCCTAGGCAGCTATGGTCCCACTCAACAAATCTTTAAAACAAAAGGATTAAATAATTTCTAAGTGACTTAATAGTATTCTAGAGCAAATTGAAAGAATTTTTATAGAAATACAAAAGCATACAGCAGCCAACAAGGTAAACTCACTATGTCTGGCCTCAAATTAAAAATTATCAGAAATATAAATATAAAGAAGCAGAAAAATAAAAACCATACTAAGGAGAAAAATCGGCTGCCACCAATTCAGAACTAACACAGAGAAGGACAAAACATTAAGAAGAGACAGACATAGAAAATATTTAAAAGCTTGAAATTGAACTAAAGACAAAAACTGTAGTGTGTGAGATGGAAAAATACACTGGTGGGATTAAGGGCTGATTGGATGTTGCAGAAGAACAGATCAGTGACTTGAACACTAGAAATGATCTAAAATGAAACATAGAGATCCTTGGAGCATGACACTATTGATACACACTGCAATATGATGAATCTCGAAATGGTATACTGAGTGAAAGAAATCACACATGCACACACACACTCACACGTACATATTGTATAATTCCTTTCATAAAGTTCTGGAAAATGCAAATACTCTGTAATAATAGAAGGCAGATCACCAGTTACCTGGGGATGAGGCGGGCAGGAAAGGGTAGGAGAGAAAGGGGGATAGGAAATGTTTGGATTCATTATCTTGATTTGGATGACTCTGGGAGAAGGCGAGGGTGGGATGTTTCAAGAGAACAGCATTGAAACATGTATATTATCTAGGGTGAAACAGATCACCAGCCCAGGTTGGGTGCATGAGACAAGTGCTCGGGCCTGGTGGACTGGGATTTGGATGATAATCTCTTATATACATTTGTCAAAACTCATCAAACTATACACAAATATTTAAAGTTTATTGTATATTAATTATACCTTGATGAAAGCTGTCAATAAAGGCCACACTAGAAAGTATTGCCACACTTCTTTTTAAAAATTCTTTATTATTTAAAAAAAATTTTGGCCATGCCCTGCAGCATGTGGGACCTTAGTGTCCTGATCAGGGATTGAACCTGTACTCCATGCATTGGAAGGCAGAGTCTTAACCACTGGACTGCCAGAGAACTCCCTCACACCTACGTTAAAGATGAGAGAACTGATAGGAAAGTTAATGGACTTGCCTAAGAACGAACAGTTCATAGGTAACCCAGGGTTTTGAATTCTGTAGGCCTTTTAAGTAGCATCAGATGGCAACATCATAGCTAATATTACTTAAATCTACTTTTTGAAAGGATCATCTTTTCAAAAATCTTTACAATAATAGTGAGCATTTGCTTACAGACCCGTTTAATACACAGTCCTTATCACAATCTTACACATCATTAACATATTAATTTAGTTACAAAATGTCAGTCTTTCCACCCTTCCTAGGCCAGGATAAAGTAAGCTTGTGAGGACAGGGACTTTGTTTCATATGCTATGTGTATTGAATAACTTCTCTAGCTCTCTCTGGCCTCTTTGTCTATTTTTCTAGCTGTCAGTCTGGTAACCGAATGTGCCTGCATGCACTCCATTGGATATCAGAGACATAATCTGTCAGTGCTCTGCCTCAGCCCTGCCTCCAGTCTCACACCCCGGGGTTTTACTGTTGATGCTGCAGCAAAACCCCACTAGAAGGGGTTACTTGGAAGCATGTGTTACTTGGAAGCGTGGGTTTCCTTCATGGAACGAAACTTTTCTAATGAAAGGAAGAATCTGGAAGACACATTCTGCCTCCTTTCACCTCCTGATGGATGGCCGATATGTGACTTCTCAGGGTGGTGCAGCAAGATCGGTCAGGCTCACTTAGCGCTGGCAGGTGTGAAGCTCCTTATTCACCCTTCCTCCTTCCCCATCTTACTTATTTTGACCCTCACTCCTACCTCTGTGGGTTGAATTCCCTTTAAGTAAAACACATAAGCCCCTTGCCTCAGGCTGTTTTCTGCTACCAGCAGTGGTCTCAGAAAGCAGACCTCTGAACAGTGTTTTGGAGCTGTGTTATTCACCAGTTAGGTGGGAATAAGAACATTTATGCCAATGATGAGTGGGAAAGTAACAACTTCAGGGAGATGTTGGCATTCTAATGATTAACCTTTTCACTGAGGTTTACTTGGGATGAAGTGCAGGTAGAAGGTGATGTGTATGTGGTGACTGTGGCTCTTGAATAGTATGGAGACAATGATCATTATAAATTATCAATTGTAATAGGACTTGTAGAGTGGGTTGACCCTTTAAAACTTCATTAAAGCCTTACAAAATTGTCAAGCTCAGCACTGACAGCACACAGATTATGTTGTGAAAACTAGACATTTCTAAGGCAGCTTTAAAGAAGATGCTCATCTCTGTAGCCACAGGGCAGACGGTGCTGAAGATCAGACCTAACGTTTAGTTGAAAGTGTATCAGAGCTGCAAAGAGACAGCAGGATAAGCATCTCATGTCGTGGTCATATCTTGAATAGGAAAATAATGAAATCCTAAGACTCATGACTAGAGTAATTTGGGTAGATGAGCCAGAGTAACTTGAATCCCCTGCAACTTTTGAACACTTCAAAACCACAGAGGAGCTTCATCCCTTTGTCAGAGGAGAGCTGGAGATTGCAGTGACCTCACCTTAGGGAAGTGCCTCACAATGTTCTGCTTGTTTTCCACAGGACCTTCCCTCGTGTCCCCTCATTCATCCAGGCTGATAACAAAAGCCAGATTTCAACAAAGCCTGAGTAGAGAAGTACAGCCCTGCTATAGGAGAAAATGGTTTAAAATATGAAAGAATCAAAGGACCTTTTGAATATATAACAGCATAGACCAGAACACATGTGTGCATAGATCTCGTGGGTATTGAACCAGAGAGGAATATAAGACTAGAAAGGAGAGAATTTATTTTTGAGGCACCTGCCCATGAATTAGGATTCAATGGTCTGTCGGGGACATTTGTGTTTGAAGTTAGTCCTAACAGTTTTCTGAGATGGCTATCTGAAGCTTGTTTCTGACAATGGATTATAGTTAACAGTGTTTTTTTTTTTCCCCCAAAGTGTGGTCCCTGCAACAAAAGAATCAGCATCACCTGGGGAAATGAAAACTTCGCCTAGGGAATCAACAGTTGCTAGGTGGGCTCTAGCATTCTCTGTTTTAGTAAGTCTTCCAAGTGATTCTCTGGTTTGGGAACCACTGGCCTGCAGTAATGAGTGGAGAAGCCAGAATTTCTTTGATGCAATATTTAAGGAAGGGGTCAGAGGGCTCAGAGAAATGGGGAAGTTAGAATGGATTTATCATGTAAGACATGAAGACCACATTTAGTATGATTCCTCTGAGGGCCTTATGGGCACCCCTGCATTAAAGCAATAAAAGGAGACACAGTGATGGAGATACTGGCACCTTTAAGCAACTTGGTGATGGCCACCCTCTGGAAGATTGGGATAACCATGGGAAATGTTGCTATGAACCTGGGCTTCCTAATGTCAGTGAGATGATGGGATTCTAGAGTGACAGTATTCAGGGGGCAGCACTTAAGGTCAGAGGCAAGATGGTGTCATGACAATAATTGACAATTGGGGTGTATTGATCTGCAGGGATTTGTGGAAATGCTAATGGATCCAGGCAATGGAGGAGTGTGTGGTGATGCATAGATGACTGATGAGAGCATGGCTTGGCTTGTAAAATAACACAAAAAGGTTCATCTCAGTTGCCACAATGGAAAACATCTCCCCTCATCTGGTTTCATTTGGTCTCAGAGTCCATTCTTTGAATAGAAGGCCATCACCTCAGGAAGGACCATGTGGTATGATTGCATGAATGTATGGTCAGTATATCACAGACTCTTCCCCATAGCACCTGGGGCCATTGACAAGGTTGACTTCATGCTGGAAAAAGAGGGATACCCAGATGTGGGGTCACGGGGGTCTGGGATCTGGGAACCAATGTACCATCACGGTCTTTGAACCTAGGAAACTTTGCCACGCCAGCCCCATCCTGATAAGTTTTGACTTCCTTACATTTAGACCTCTCTTCATTTCCTGGCCCATATTCCCAAGACAATTATTGGGGGGAAAAAAAAAGACACATGCTTTATCTTACTTGGAGAAATAGAATGCCGAAGTGTTAGAAATTGAAGCCTCTCTTTGACAAGTTTGGGCTGACCAGGACAAAGTGATCTTCTTCTCAATGTTGAACTTAGGTGTGATCTCAGATTCTCTTTTTTCTAAGTATAGTAAATCTTAGCTTCTCATATTATGCTCTTATTTCTCTCTGGATAGGTCACAGAAATCAGGGCTAGGAGAAACATGCAAGCAATAAGCTGCCTGGAAGGTACAGGTCCATGCATGCCCACAGCCCTGGCTTTAGGAGAGGGTGCTCTCTCCTCTGCCAGCCCATGGCTTCTTGAGTGTGGCCATGAGGACTGGTTGGCAGAAAGCCAAAGCAGAAAGGGGGACCCATGACTGTTAACCTACACTGAGCTTGCTAGGATCAGCAAGAGGAGTGGCTAATCTGTAGAGCTCCAGCAGCTCACAATCACACAACACAAAATCAAATCCTCTCCCCTCCAGGGCTTCCCTCCAGGACCTGCTCTGCTTTCTTGCCATACTTAGGGATGGGCACTGATGCTCTCAGCATTCTTTTTTGCATACGCCTTCTGAGGCACTGAGCCTGGTGATCATCTTGAAGATGTGTGATCTAAAAAGGCATGATGGATCTCTGTGATCTAAAAAGCCCCTCTTCATGGCCGCTCTGTCACACCAGTTGATGTTAAACCAACCTGTGTTGTTTTCCATTGTCTTCATACTTTTCATTTTGTGGCAGAAGGCTGTTTTCTTGGTTTATGTCTTCTTATAGCTAGGGGGCTTCCCTGGTGGCTCAGTTTGTAAAGAATCCACCCACAATGAGGGAGACCTGGATTCAATCCCTGGGTTGGGAAGATTCCCTGGAGGAGGGCTTGGCAATCCACTCCAGTGTTCTTGCCTGCAGAATCCCCGTGGACAGAGGAGCCCAGTGGGCTCCAGTCCATGGGATCAGACACAATTGAGGAACTAAGCCCACAGAGCTAAAGCGCTTTTAGTAGACTTTTAGATTTCCTTTTCTTCCCCGTCAATTAAAGTATTATGAAGGACAAGTCCTCTACACAGACAGACCCCGCTGCACATATTCTGATCCTCCAAGTTGGGCTGGTCACAAGTGAAGTTTTCAGAGCTCTCCTCTATATACAGTGAGATGGAGGATTTACAAACTGGACAAAAGAGCAGTGTGGATAATGGGCCAGGCAGACTTGTTGGACCAGTTTTCCTGGGTAAGTACAGAAATACAAGCATTGGTTGAGCATCTTTTGGCTATTGGCAGCAGCAAAGGCAAGGGAATGAGTCTATCCTCAAGGATCTTATAGTTTAGTTATGGAGGGGTTGAGGATACATAAAAATAGAAAGAGAGTTGACCGGTACATAAGGCATGTGACAGGGGGACAAATGAAGACCTTACTGATGATGGCATCACTGAGGCCGTGGTGCTGAAGCAAGGTTTTGAAGTCAGACTTGGTGGGAAAGCAAATTGCTAGCAAGAAGAATGAGATGGGACAGCCACAAGAAACAGCATTATGTCTGCTGGAAAATGCAAGTAAATGGTGGTTCTGTTGGAGTTTCATCAGGGGAAAAGTGAAAGGAAATGAAACTGGAGAAATAGGCAGGGTTGGGCCACACACCATCTGTCATTCCTAGAAGTGCAGGCTTTATTCTCTAGGCCTCAGCTTGTGTAAGCATGACCCCTGGGCCAGCCACATCATCACCACCAGAGAACTGGTTAGAAATGTAGATTCTCAGGTCCCACTTCAGCAACTCAATGAGGAACACAGGGACTGGGCTGGCGATTTTAATTTTAACAAGCTGTTCAGGTGATCCTGAGGCACATAGAGGTTCGCACCTCTGCTTTCAAGGGTGAGAATCCATGGCAGGTTCTGAGTATTGAGAAGCTGGCACCTTGAAAAGATCCTCTTACAGCTGCATGGAAGTAGCCTTGGAAAGGACAGGTCTCATGGCAGAGTCACCAACTGGGAGACTATTCCAACTGTCCAAATGAGAAACTAGGATGAGAACAAAGACACATGTGGTACAGGAATGGAGGGAAGGAGAGAAGGGAAGAGTGAGAGGTGTGAAGGTCACCCCGAGGTGAGGGCTGGATCTAGGCTGGGGTTTCTACTGTTGAGCCTGAAGTTGCTGGAGGGTGGCCAGAGTGTTCATGCCAGCTACCCGAGAGGGAGGCCTTCTAGGTTCACTTCAGCATCCATGGCAATGCTCCTTAGATGCATCTTCCTGTGACCTTCATGGTGACAAAGCCAAGTTCTTCCTGAACCAGCAGAACTACAGACGTGAGAATGACTGATTCTATGTAAAGAAAACTTCTCAAAACCAGTCTTGCTAATGGAAAGCATGTGCTGAGTGCACACATGTGGGCCAGTGTATGTGCCATGTTACTCTTTTGACTTCTCATATTTTACATCTCCCAGGTGCCTGCTTTTGTGTGCAGCAGGAGGTAGAATGAGGTGAGTGCCATACCTATCAGTACTTTGTTACATCTACGTTGATATTGTCTTGGCCTCTGTGTATTTGGACTCCAGTAAACAAAACACATTGGAAAGCTTAAGTGCTTTAGTAAGGGTGGGGGGTAGGGAGATTACCTTCAGACTTAAGCTTAGCTTATAAGAATATTATAAAATCTAGGCTATAAGCCACAGGAGTATGATTTTGTTGCTTTATTGTGCTAGAACAAGGCACTTGAGAGTCACATTAGTGTATTGTTTTATTTCCACCAGATGCCCTATTGGGTATTGAGTTGTGTCCCCTTATAAGACATGTTCAAGTCCGAGCCCCAGTACCTGTGAATGTGGCCTTATTTGGAAACAGGATCTTTGCAGATGTAATCAGGTGAAGATAGAAGTCATACTCATTGGTGGTGGTGGTGCTGTTGCTCACTGGTATCTGACTCTTTGTGACTTCATGGCCCAAATCCAATGACTGTGTCTTTATAAGAAGAGGGAATTTGGACGCAGGCATAGACTGAAGGAGAATGTCATGTGACCGTGGGGGCAAAGATTGGCGTGATGCATCTCTAAGCTGAGGGTTACAACCACCAGAAGCTAGGTAGAGGTGGGAAGGATTGTCCCTTAGAAACTCTGGAGAGACCCTTGATTTGGGACTTCTGGGCTCCAGAACTGGAGACAAAAAAATGTCTATTGCTTTAAGCCATCCAAGTTTGTGATCATTTGTTACAGCAGCCCAAGAAATGAATGCACGCTCCAAGCCTTCAGCAGGTTTAAGATCTGCAATCCCAACACAAAAATGGAAATGTAAAGCAACAAACAAAAATCAACAAAAAAATACAAACAGTCAGAGACGATTTGAAACTTATACAATTCAAAGTTGGTAATCAGAGAGATTGAAGAGATGGAAGGAGAGCCTCCTGTGTGTGAAATATGAAGAAGAAAGATAATGTGCTTTTTATCAAACTATCTGAAAGTGCAACAGACTGCCTTCTAAGATGGAAGGGAAAATTCTCCATAACTTTCAGGGAAAATAAGGACAGCCAGATAACTTCCCCATTCCGTGACAGACTATCACCAAATGAGAGATGGAGAATAATAGGAAAGGCAGCGATGATATAAAACCGGCCCAGACATGGAACACTGCTGGATTAACTCCAGCAGCATTTGTGTATGTTGTCATGTCAATAAAATTACGGAAATTGAAACTTGAAATTGAACAGAGTGTGAAAGAAAGAAGATATTCCTCAAGGGATGCCGGCAGTAAATATTCACATTAAGGGGATGTGGTATCACAGAAAGTTTCTGTGGCTTGGGATGCCACTGAAGTCCAAACAAAGCCGTCTAATTTCACTGTTTTTCTCCGTGGCATTTCTGCAGAATCGAGCACATGGTTATAATGAAATTGGGCTCCTGAGAAGTGAAATCAAAGTTCAGAGATGCATCAGTAGGTTGGTGTGCACATCCATTTATTTACAAGCCTGGTGGGGCTGCTTTCTCTCAATTAGGAGCCATGAGTTTGCTTTGTTCAGCAGCAGGGATTTGATATTAAGAATAGGCTGTAGGTTCTTGGACAAAGGAGAAAGCTGAGACTCAGGTCAGTTTGGTAGTGTAGCTGGAAATCTCCCTCTCCATCCTCTCCCCTTGCTCAATTGTGAAATGTGTCCTTTTTAAGCCCCCACAGCAATATCCGTGGAGCCCTCCCTACATGCCCCTTATGACCACCCTCTTCTTCTGCCATCCTAGGCAAAGGTCAGGATGCACTATTCCTGAGTCTGAGAACTGCTGCAGACCAGTTTGTTCCTTTCTCTATCTAAGAAAACCCTTCTGCTATCTGTTTTCATCCATCTGAGTGCCCAGTGGGAAGTCTCTCATTCCCACGCCCTAGGTAGCAGGGCATTGGGTATTCCACTGATTATCAGTCTGTGAAGTAAGCTCCTGACCAAAAATATATAGACAGTTTTTTCCTGACACTCATACAACTGCCAGTATTTCACCCTGAGGATTATTTTCTACTGAAAGGGTCTGCAGCTGCTTTGAGTTCTTATGCTCTTATAAAAACAAAACAAGATAAGTCACTGCATCTAATCCATCACTGCATACATCTAAGAAAGGTCCAGAGTTGTTGAACTGGTAAGAAAGATCTGTTTTTGTCTTTCCTGGGGATGTTATTAATATGCTGAGCTCAAGAAAATTTAACTGGATTTTTACAAAGCAGTTGAAGATAATTACTATTATGATCCTTATTTTGTAAATGAAAACTGAACCTTAGAGGGGTTAGAAGTTTTGACCAAGTTTACAGAGTTAGAGTTGAAACCCAGGTATGCATCTCTCCTAAACCATGCCCTTGTGCCTAAGCCACACTGCCGCTCATGAGCTGCAATTTTTAGGGAAGCACAGAATGTGAGCATTGAGTGACCTTAGAGGTCATCCAAGCCAACACATAAGTCCTACTGTTGAAAAGCGATTGGATTCTGCCTACACATCACTAGTGTCTGAGAATTCACCACCTCTCCAGATAATCCATCCTATGTTTTGGTTTAGATCTAAGCATATATGTATATATATATATATGGGCTTCCCTGTAGCTCAGATGGTAAAGAATCTGACTGCAATGCAGGAGACCTGGGTTTGATCCCCAGGTCGGGAAGATCCCCTGGAGAAGAGAATGGCAACCCACTCCAGTATTCTTGCCTGGAGGATCCATGGACAGAGGAGCCTGGTGGGTTACAGTCCACGGGGTCGCAAAGAGTCGGACAAAACTGAGCGCCTAACACTACTACTACTACTACTTCTCTCTCTCTCTCTCTCTCTCTCTCTATATATATATATATATATATATATATATATATATATATATATACATATATATATGATTTGAGGTTTTCCCATGTGTAACCTCTAACCATTCATCCTAGCTCCTTCCTCTGGCATTACACAAAATAATCTCAATTCGTTGGCAGCCTGTGAAACAAAAAAGGACAGACTTTGCATCTATAAATCTTTACTTTTCACTTAGTCTTTCAAAAAGACCTTACCCATGATGATTTCCAGAAATTTTTCTTTCCTTGGAACATACTATAGTTCGCTAAATTTCCTTTGTAATTGTAGGAAGCAGAGTTTAGAAACAATAGTCTAAACAGAATTTAGAAACAAGTGGCCAGAAAATAAAAAGTTAGACTCTTTCCTCCTTTTACCACCTTTGGGTCCTGGGAAGTAGCCTGGTATTGACCGAGTTTCACACAAGATTAACTTGGACTCTGCTCTGAGTTACAATTTGAGATGACCCAGGCATACCTCTACACTGTTAACAAATAGAGCAATTTTATGAACACAGGCCATGGTGGAAATTCTTAGCCCCTTGTGTATTCCATTGATCAACCTTTGTAAAGTCATAAACATAGACCTTGGTCCAAATTGAACTCATTAAAATCTAACACTCCAATTGGTGTTATAAATGTTGCTGTCTAGATATTTTCCCCATGGCTATTTGCCAAAGACCTTCATGTAAATCTGTAGATAACATGGTCTTATTGGTTCCAATACATTGATTATGGCAAAAATTCCAAGTAGGTATATACGTTTTGGATGCAGCCTGAAATTTCCTATAAATCATCCAATTTAGGAGCAAGACCTCTTGAGAAACTCAGAAACTTGCCAGAAATGTGTTTAGCTTAGTTCACTTGAGCTGCTATAACAAAATGGGTGGCTTAACTAGCAGAAATTTATTTCTCACAATTCTAGAGGCTGATAAGTACAAGATCAAGGTTCTGAATGATTAAGTTCCTCGTGAGGATTCTCTTTGTTTGTAAATGGACACCTTCTTGCTATATTTTCACATAAAGAAGAGGGAGACACTCTCTCTGTCTCTTCTTGAGAGGGTACTAATTCCGTCATGGGGGCTTCACCCTCATGATCTATTTACCTCCCAAAGAACCTCCCCCCAATACCATCACACTGGGCATTAAGTGTTCAATATATCTTTTTTTTTGGCAGGGGAAATAATATTGTTGGAGAAGACTCTTCAGAGTCCCTTAGACTACAAGGAGATCAAACCAGTCAATCCTAAAGGGAATCAACCTGAATATTTATTGGAAGGACTGTTGCTGAAGCTGAAGTTCCAATACTTTGGCCACCTCATGCTGAGAAAAGGTGTTAAGAAGACTCATCGGAAAAGACCCTGATGCTGGGAAAGATTGAGGGCAGGAGGAGAAGGGGGTGGCAGAGGATGAGATGGATGGATGGCATCACCGACTCAGTGAAAATGAATTTAAGCAAACTCCAGTAGATAGTGGAGGACAGAGGAGACTGGAGCTGGGCATGACAGTGACTGAACAACAACGATCCCCAATAGTCTATAGCAATCTCCAGTTCAGCATTGCCTTCATCTTATTCCAAATGGCAAATAATCCTTTCCCCTGACTCAGGAAGACAGTTTCTTTTCAGAGTTATTGTCTCCTCTTTGCTGGGTCTACTCAGTTTTCTCTAACCTGTATCTGTGAATTCTGAAAGCACAAACCAGGTTCCTTTTTTGGCTCAGATATGGTCTCAGCTGACTTTCATGTAACAAAGCGGAAGCAATAATTGAACATCTGCTATTTTCCAGGCACTCCCTCACATTCATGATCTTATTTAATTCTCCAATAGCCCTATAAAGTAGAAAAAACAATATTCCCACTTCATAGAGAAATCTGAGAAACCGAGGCTCAGAGAGGTGAAATGACATGCCCAAGGCAGGAAACTGGCAGAATCAGTCTTCAAACTCTTGGAAGCTTATTCTAGGCCTAATTCATTGTACAACCCCCAGATTGTTTTCCTGTTCCAAATCATAGTCCTCTAAGGCGATTTGAAAGCATGTCAATCATTTTCTTCTCAGAGGCAGGGTTTCCTAATAGAATGATCCTATTGTGATATTCCTAAACTAATTCTAGTTTCATCTTAAAGTTCATCAAGGAGGGCAAACATGAAGTTACTCATTCTACTGCAATTATTTTATCTAAATGAGATAGGCTACTTTGACTTGACTTTTCTCACCAGATCAAATCCACTCAATGATTTTTAAGCATCCGAATGTGTTTTTGTCCAGAAAACAGGAGAAAATGGAGATTTTGTTGAGCTATAGGAAGACATTTTTTGTCAATAAATTCATATTACTAGAAGTCTCTGGGCTTCAAGGTTTAAAGGTAGAGGCAGAATGGGTGAAAGAAAGGGTGGGTACTGAATTTGACTGAACTGTACACTAGCAGCATCCAAATGGCTTTATGATAGTGTTTTTAAGTGCTATAGAATAAGGAAAATCTCTAAATCTTTGAGGCAGAATTCTTTTAGAATTTAGGGTTTGGGCCAGGGTTTCCCAGGGTCCCAGGGGCAGGCAGGTAATGTCAGTGTGAGATAGATAGAGCTGGGTATGGGTTTACATAGAATCATGGTACATACTTTGATCAAAGGCACTGAAAAAGTTAAATGGTCCAGTATCCAAACAAGCAAGACCCTCAACTCCTGGGGTTCTAATTAATGACCCATGGTCCACTAGTGACCTCCCCCAATTTTGCTAATTAGTGGCCAACTCTTTGTAAGTTACAGAATTAAACTCCTCCTCATGGCACTGGTTTCAGATTGGCCAGCTCTGGAGGACTGAGAGGACTGCTCTCTACATGGGAAAATAAATATACTTATGAAAGGAGATGGAGTAGGCAATGGCACCCCACTCCAGTACTCTTGCCTGGAAAATCCCATGGATGGAGGAGCCTGGTAGGCTGCGGTCCATGGGGTCGCTAAGAGTCGGACACAACTGAGCAATTTCACTTTCACTTTCACACATTGGAGAAGGAAATGGCAACCCACTCCAGTGTTCTTGCCTGGAGAATCCCAGGGACGGGGGAGCCTGGTGGGCTGCCGTCTGTGGGATCACACAGAGTCGGACACGACTGAAGTGACTTAGCAGCAGCAGCAGCAGCATGAAAGGAGAAGATGTCTGAGATTGTAGTCACAATACAACCCATGTGGGATGATAATAAAAATGAAGAGATTCTCTCTTTATGGAGAATTCTCCCTGCTTCAAAGTTTCAAGTTCTACAGCTTTCTGGGATGATCCCATTGATGACTTTTTAAAAAGATTTTTCTTTTTTCTTGGCTGTGCTGGGTCTTCGTTGCTGCACAGGCTTTTCTCTAGTTGCAGTGAGTGGAGGTTACTCTCTAGCTGTGGAGTGCAGGCTTCTTATTGCAGTGGCTTCTCTTGTTGCCACGCACAGACTGTAGGGCACACAGGTTTCAGGAGTTGTGGCATGTGGTCTCAGGAGTTGTCGTTTCCAGGCTCCAGAGCACAGGCTCAATAGCTGCAGCACAGAGGCTTAGCTGCTCCATGGCATGTGGGACCTTCCCAGATCAGGGATCAAACCTGTGTCTCTTGAATTGGCAAGTGGATTCTTTCACCACTGAGCCAACAGGAAAACTCCCTTTGATGACTTTTTCAATGATTTCAGTATTTCTCTTATGCCAACATCCTCTTCTCTTTCCTCTTTTTTAAAATTAAAACATTTTTATTAAGGGAAAAAATGAACATACAAAAGGAGAGAGAATAATGTAACAAAGCCCTAGGTGTCCATCACCCAGCTTCAATATTAGTAAGCTCACAGCCAATCTTGTTTCCTTTATATTCCTACTCACTGACCTTGCCCTCTCCACCATCCCCATTTCTTGAAGTAAATTTCAGCCAGTATGTCGATTCATACATAATCATGTGCATGTGTGTGTGCTAAGTCACTTTAGTTGCGTCCAACTGTTGGTTATGCTATGGACTGTAGCCCGCCAGACTCCTCTGTCCATGGGATTCTCCAGGCAGGAATACTGGAGTGTGCTGCCCTGCCCTCCTTCAGGGGATCTTCCTGACCCAGGGATTGAACTAGAGTCTGCTGAGTCTCCTGCACTGACAGGTAGGTTCTTTACCACTAGCCCCACCTGGGAAGCCCATATAAATATGTATGTATCTCTAAAATTTAGGGATTTTTTTTTTAAGAATTCCTCACCATAACCAGAATACCATTCATTATTACAGAAGGAAAATCCTGTGATATCATTAAATAGCCAATCAACACTCACATTTTCTCAACTGTTTCATTCTTTTTACATTTTATAGTTTGCTTCAACCCAGATATAAACGAGGTCCACACATTGCAATTACTGATATCTATCATAAGTCTCTTTTAACCTAAATGTTCCTATTTTCACTTTTTCTTTTAATTTAGTTGTTGAAGAAACTGAATTGTCTGTCCTAAAGGGTTTTCTACTGTCTGGATTTTACTAATTGGATCCCATGGCGTCACTTAATGAGTTCCTCTGTTCCTCTAAATTGCCAGTTAGATCTAGGCTTGATTAGATTCAACTTTTTCTTTCTTTCTTTTTTTTTTAGAAGACCACTCCATTGGAGGAGTTCTGTACTTTTATCAGGAAACTGGCTATGTCCATTCAGGTGTCACTCTTCATGATGTAATCAACATTGATAATAATTGTCTAGATCCATCAGTTCATTTGTAGTTTCCAAATATTGATTTCCTAACCCCATCACTTCTTCTTCCCTTGAAACCTAGAAAACTTCTATAAAGTAAAACCTTCCCTAAGCATCGATTTGTTTATAAGAAAGAAAATTTCTTGATATTTTCTTTATATTTACCAATCTTTGGAAGAGTGAACTGATTTTCTAATTTTCCAAAAGTTACTTTTTTGCTGTTGTTATTTTTCTTTAGCATCATTTGGGCTTATGAATTCAAACATATTTGATATGATATCAAGCCATCAAAACTTATCCTTATCAATGGCCAAATTATCCCAGCTTTGGATAGTGGGAGACTTTCAATTTGGATCCTGATTCCTTTTGATAAAATCCTAGTATTTCTCATTTGCTTCCTAACTTTATAGTATTATAAGATATTTTGAGGTTTCTTTATTCATTTCTTGTCCCAGATCTGGAGTCAGCCATTCTTCAAGGAGAGTCCTTTTTGGAGAAATATTTAGAAACCATAGTCTGGATACTCGAAGTGCTCACTGCTACTGGGTTGGTCATTGTTGTTGTACTTTTCAGCAGACTGAGCCAGGAAATATTTACATTTTCAAAAGATAAAATCCATCATGATTTCATTCTGGTACTTGTACCCCAAATTCAGGATTATGGGGTTTTATTTAACCTCATTATTTTTATGCCTGTAACTCCTTCTCCTACACTGAAACTCCCAGTTCTTAAAAATGTCAACATAAGCATTCATTTATTCATTCAAGTAAATATTTGTTTATTCCCACAATACACATAAAACAACCAAAGAATAATAAAACTCATAATGTAAATAACAATATGATAATTGGATACATATAGTTTACAATATTTTTGCAGTTCTTTTATCTTTAGAGCTTATTCTACATTGGATGGAAAGCCAACTGATGTGTTTTACAATATCTTGGAATAATTAATGTGCTTATGCCATCAATTTAGGTTCATTTACCATTTTTCTTTATAATTTGAAACTGGAGCCCATTATATAATTTTAGAGAATTCTTTTTTTAAAAATTTAGTTGTGGTTATACTAGTATCTCTTCTTTATATTAGTTCATCTGGAAGCTGTTCTTTTTCCTAGTTAAATTTTGATTTAGTATTTTAGTTTCTGAATTCTGGATTCAGCTCTTTGTCTTGCTTCCTTTACCATTATTAATTTTCTACACATTTTTGCTTCAAGTTGAAGACCTTCTAGTTTCTTAAATCTACCCCAAATTACCGCTAACACATTTTATGTGCACAGGACACTTTTAATTAAGGATCATCTGTGGGTAATGTTAGGGCTGATAGGCAACTGCTTAAAATTGAGTGTAGGCATTATACTTGAAAATTAGACAGAATCCCCCACAGGCCTTGGCTTACTGCCATCTTTTTTCCTCTTGAGCCCCCTCTTCCATTTTCTGACTCAAACCACAGACTTGCAGTTGTTCATTTATTCTCTCTGCTCACAACCCCAGGAGAAATAGTTTTATTGGGATTAGCATCTGGAAAAAGAAAGTAGTAGTATCTGATACATCATAACAGGTTGAGGAATGCAGATAAGGTAGATATCATTGTTAGCGGACCCTGCGGTAAGCATAGGCAAAACAAGCCTGCTGGGAAAAGAGTTTTCCCACTCTCAAAACACTCTGTTAAGCAACCATTAAGAAAAATGGAACAATGTTCTTAATATACTTTTGTCACCTCTGTTATCACCAATTACCAAAATGTGATACATCACAGTTTACTAATTTAAAATTTGTCTTCCACATATAGCTCAAAGGTTCACTATTTTCAAAAATTGCTAAACTTTTGAATCTGGCAGCTACAAGGTTAACTGAGAAGGAAGAAGATAATCATACTGGCCCAGTGGCCTTTTTCCAATTTTTTCCTCTTCAGTTAGGACCAGGTATCAATGAGTGTCTCAGGCTTGGGGAATAGGGTTATCTCCCTCAGCACAGTACTGCATGAAAGCATCAGAAGCATGTTGGAGAGACAGGTTGGTTGGACATATGGGCAGGAATTCATAGCCCTGTAGTTGATGCAGGAAGAAAAGGAATGCTTACCGCTTTGGGTGCCTTGCGTGCCTATGAACTTTCTTTGCCTTCTGCCTTTGGCTTCATCTTCTCTTCCAATCCTAGCCTTGATTCCAGGTGTCCAGGAATTGGCAGAAGTTTTGCCAGGGCCGGTGGTGGGTGTGGAGAGGAGAAGGGAGCAGTGGGTGTTTGGGGTGGGAGGTTAGTAGCCTGGATACCCTGGCTGCAGGTCAGAGCAAGGGGGGCACTTGAGGGGTGGGGACAGGATTTCCATGGGGGGAGGAGCTCTGGGGAGTATGTTTATGGGGAGGGGAGGATTTACAGGATTGTGGCCTTCAGGAAACGCAGAGTTGGGGGAATAGGGAGGATCCCCACAGGGCATGCCTCATGGGATTCAGTGCCTCAGTGAGTGAAAGTCACTAAGTCGTATCCCACTCTTTGCAACCCCATGGATATAGTCCATAGAGTTCTCCAGGCCAGAACAGTGGAGTGGGTATCTGTTCCCTTATCCAATGGGTCTTCCCAACTCAGGGATAGAACCCAGGTCTCCTGCATTTCAGGCAGATTCTTTACTACCTGAGCTACCAGGGAAGCCCAAGAATACTAGAGTGGGTAGCCTATCCCTTCTCCAGCGGATCTTCCCGACCCGGGAATTGAACGGTGGTCTCCTGCATTGCAGGTGGATTCTTTACCAATTGAGCTATAAGGGAAGCCCAAGAATCAGTCCATCAGTATTCTTTGCTAAATCCATGCCTGTAATCAATCCTTTCTTATCCTCTGACTACTTTCTTAAATAGAGCAGTTCAACTTCCCTCTCTAACCCAAACCAAGTTCTTGACCCAGGTTCCTATATCCAGTTACCCGCTGAAGAGTCATAAAGCACAGGGCCATATACTTAGGTCTGCATACTTTCACAGTTCAAAATATCAATAGTAACTTAAAAATCACATATTTCCTAATTACCTGCTTATGGTCTAGTCTGTCTCTTCCTGTACTTCTTTCCAGAGCCAAAACCCAGGGCTTGTGGGTTTTTTTTTTTTCTCTTTTATTCAAATTATAGAAGCATCTGTAAAAGTAAAAGTCAATGTATGATCCAGAAAATATAACAACATCCCATGTGACAAAAGTTAGACTCAGTGATTTTTTCTTTTTTCATTTCCTTTCTGAGTTCCTTCTCTGAGAAAGATGAGTTTTCTATCTGTAGAAAACTGTAATAGAGGGTCGTATAATAGCTAGCTCAGTCCTGCTGTAGTCTTTTCTCTTGCTCCCAAGGTCTTTCTGCAAACCAATAAGAACAAAGAGTCTCAGAGTCTCTTATACTGGCAGTTTATTTCTCAGTTTGAAATCTGAAGGACTTCCCCACCACCAATAAATTCACCCCCAAATTAAATACAATGAAAAAGAGGAATTGTAATCTGGATGCACTCTTGAATAGATAATCAATACAATCAGATTTGTTCTCCCCTATGAAGAGTATAAATATTTCTCTAAAGATCACACAGCTAAGCCCCAGGGAGGAAGACCTGCTTCAGCCCTGAATATTGGATAGGCAGAGGCCCCAGACTGGACCCACTCTGTGCAGCTGTCACCTCATCTTTCTTCCCCTCCTACCACCTCTCAGCAGCCTGCAATCCCAGACCAGTGAACACTCAGCCATGCTTGGGAATCACTGTCATCAAAGTGACAGAGGATCACAAGACAGATCCACAAACACCAGATGATGAAGCCTCTGTGGCCCATGTCTTCTCCCAACAGTCATTAGACTCCCAGAGACCTGGGGCATGGTGGTGGCCGTTCCTGCTCGGTGCATTCTTTGAGTCTTGCTTGATGGGAATCATTGCCTGACTGCAGGGGTAGACTTCTACACCGATGAATCTCTTTTAAGATTCAGGTCCTCACTGGATCCTGTTCTCTCTAACTGTACCCTCTTCGCCTCCCCCAGTTCCAGAAGAGGGTGGTTCTAAGAGGGCAGAGGAGGCAGTTTTGGGTGGTGGAAGGATGAGCACGTGGAGAAGCCATCACCTGCAGCCCATCTTCTTTAGACATCTCAGTCTAGCCAGCAATGGTCAATCTGATATTTCAAGCCTGCTTTCTATAATGCCTTTCCCCTGCCACTGTCATAACCTATTATTTTGAGAACTGTTGAGAAATGCCACTTTGGAGACTGTGCTCATGGGTTTCTTCCAGCCAATGAAGGGCAACCCAAATATTTCAGTTTTCAGGATTTCTAGACTGATAACTTTACCTTGGGCTTTTCCGTGCTTTTCTCTTCTTTTGTCAGAGGACCCCCATATCTAGAGCACTTTAAGGCCCGGGCTCATTGCACTCTGGATCTTTGAGTCCTGGTCAGAGTCTGGGCTCTGGGCTCCTAAGATTCTTGGCAAGGCCTCATATTCTACCTCTATAGGTTTTGAGCAATTTTAGTGACTGTATTTTGGGAACCCCAAATCAGAGTAAACATATAATATGTTTAAATAGACGTATGTAATCTATAGAGTAGAAGATTTCAAATAAGCACAGACCAGGAGAATCTGTGCCATGTGATGACCCTGGTGGGTCACTGGCACTGAATGATAATCACAAACTTAACCACAGGGGCTCTGCCAACAAAAGCACTCCTTGATGTTTTTGGGAACCTAAAGTAGGCTGCCATTTCTGGACTTTGCACAGCTACTCTTGGGCCATATATCCCCAGGCAGGCCTTACTCTTTCTGTGACCACATATTTCACCCATAAAACAAAAGAGAGAGTTTTAGTAGAAAATCCCTAAGATCTTTTCCAACTTTAGCAACTGTATGGTATTATGATCTCTACTTTTGATTTATCTTTCCTTTCTCCCATATATCCTTGAGAAATCCCACGAATGAAGAAACTGGACCCTAGCTGATCACTGCAACTTACCAGAATATAAAGTGTTCCACTCTCTTCTCTCCTAAGCCAAATGAAGACGATTTGCAAAAGCTCCATTGGGGCAAACTGTCTCTGAGTTGCTCAGTCTGTTTATTTATTTGCATTAAAAATTAGCACTGCAGTGAATTTATAGAAACAATATTTACAGGTTTAGCATGGATCCTAACCATTAATGGAAAAATAAATTAAAATCCTTCCAGCCTCAAGCTGAAGAATCTTGGCACACATATGGGGAGACTAATGTTATTAAAAAAGGTTTTAGAGGAGATACAGGAGACTGTGTCCTTGACATAACTGAGCTGAATGTATTTTATCATGAAATTCCCAGGGAACTGACTTGCAAATCAGAGCTCAGAAGCTCACAATGGTGGACAACAGAGCTGTCTGGTGAGCAAGTCTGGGAGGTGATGAAGTGGGGTGGGATGAGAGTTCGCCAGACATCAGTCCCTCAGGAATTTCTAAAGTTTCTTCCATGAGATGTTTTTGCAGGATTTCACTTGGTGGTGTCTCTCTGAGAGGGTATCCTACGTACCTTTCTATCAGATTTTCTGCTCTGGGAATACATGGGGCAGTGGAGAGTGAGGACTTGAAAGAAGTCAGCACTCCAACCAGTACACATTTCTCAAGATTTTTCCCTGAGGGAAAGCAGTGCTTGGGGTTTCCCAAGTTCAGTGGTAAAGAATCTTCCTGACAAAGCAGGAGATGCTGGGAATGTGGGTTTGATCCCTGAGTCTGGAAGATCCCCTGCAGAAGGAAATGGCAACCCACTCCAGCATTCTTGCCTGGGAAATTCATGAACAGCAGAGCCTGGTGGGCTATAGTCCAAGGGGTCGCAAAAAAGTCAGGCACAGCTACTTTCTTTTTAAACAAAAAAGGGTAGAGTCCATATAACACTCTTTCAACCCACATCAGTTGAGCTCTGACTCAGTGCTACCTTTGCAGATTTCACAACTAGTGGGGGCACAGACCCATCAACAGGGAATAAATAATAATACTGTGTTTTTAGGGTGATGACTGGTTACACACAGGGGGATATAGGAGCACAGAGTGGGGACCTACCTTGACCTTGCCTGGCCCTTAGGGGACATCTGGGAAGAATCTTTCAGGGCAAACCCTGACTCAGTTTCTAAGGGTGGAGTCTGCTTGAGTGAGAAAGAGCAAGAGGAAGTGAGCAAGAGAGGTCATATATGATTCTATCTTTCATAAATTTGTCCAAAGCTTTTGGAAGGCATTTTTATTTCCTGCCAGCACCACCTCTTGGGGGCGATGAATTCCAATAAGTTCCAATCCGTTTATTACTCAGTGTGAGAGAAACTGCTTCCTTTTATGTCTGGAGCTAAACCTGGATCGCATTTCATAGGACATCTCCTAGTCACAGAGTTTTGGAATCTGGTTAAGAAGTCAGTGCCTCATGGGTTCCAGGTTCTGTGGATCCAAATCCCTTCCCTTCCCAACCTTCAGAATGAAGACCCTAACCTTTCAGCCTGTCTGATATTTTCATTTTATTTGCCTATCTACAAGCTCTAATTGCCATGCTTTTCTGGGTTTCAGTGGCCAGAATATCCCTCAATCATCTTGTTTTATGGAAAAACAAAAAACCACCTTGTGTAAAGGAAGAAAAGTATTTTTGCTTTGTGTTTGTGATAACACAACATGGGAACACAGAGCACTGACTGGGAAACACTTCCGGGGCAGGGCCTTCTGCATCTGATGCATCTTTCTATCCCCAGGGTCTCGACCAGAGCCCATTGCCCATAATCAGCTGAATGGGTGTTTGCAGAGAAATGGAGTAATCAGATAGCCCCTAGTGCTGGTAGGTCCCTGAAGCCTGACTACTGAGAACCCAGAATCCTTTACGTGACTTTTAGTGTTCTGATTTTTTATTTAAAAATCTTCTTTCCAAACTTCCTAATGTCTCATCGGAATTATAGATGCTTCCTTAGTGTCACCACTTTTTACTGCCTGGTGGAGTTGTTTATTTATAATGCTTTATTTACAAAATTATTGTGTTTTTGTGGTTATAAAGTGGAAAGCATTCATGTAGAGCATTTGCAAGATACTAAAAGGATAAAGTAGAAATATGAAATTATCTGCAATTTAACCACCCCTCAATAAATTTCTTCCAGATTTTTCTGTGAGATATATATATATTTACAAAATATATACTTTGGAATCTTTCTCAGTGTTATACATTGATTTTTCTCATGTAACACCACATCATGAACATTTTTAAATGTTTGGGAATATTCTTTGAAAACATCACCTTAAACAGTTGCTTACTAGTCTGTCAAATGTGTATAAATTTGACTAGTTATTCTCCTTTGGCTAGGCCAATCTCTTCCAATGTTTTGATATCACAGATATTTATATTTTTCTTATTGTCACAGTCCACCACATCAGATTATTCCCTGTCCACTAGACATGACTGTGTGCTTAATTATTCAGTGGTGTCTGACTCTTTGTGACCCCATGGACTGTAGCCCACCAGGGTCCTCTGTCCATGCAGATTCTCCAGGCGAGAATACCGGAGTGGGTTGCTATGCCCTCCTCCAGGGGATCTTCCCAACCCAGGGATGGAACCCAGGTCTCTTGCATTGCAGGTGGATTCTTCACCATCTGAGCCACCAGGGAAGCCCAGACATGACTAGAATGTTTAATCTAACTCTGTGGTCTCCTAAGTGAGGTGTGATTCCCTGGTACATAAGATGATCTGGAATGTGGAATAAAATATTATAACTCTTATTTTTGGTTTTGCCTTTTACTTTTAATATTTCTACTTTTTAAAAATGTATTTTTATTGGAGTACAGTTGCCTTACAATTTGTGTTAGTTTCTACTGTACAGGAAAGTGAATTGTCTATACATATACTTTTATTCCCTCTATTTTGGATGTCCTTTAGGTCAGCACAGAGCACTGAGTAGACTTCCCTGAGCCATTTATATATTTCTACTTATTAATGCCCATTTGAAAATCAACAATATACTAGTATAGGAGTATATGCATGCAATCTACTAGTGTTAGATTGTAAGCAGCCCTATTCAGAAGGCACAGTTCAGACGTTTTTCTTTCCAAGAGGGGATTACAATCAAGATCATTTGTACTGATCTCACTCATTCAGAAAATTTATAAAGCTTTGCTTCTCTTGGAGTTTTCCTAAAGCCCTGGGATTTTAGGGTAAGCTGGATTAGTAAACTCCTAGTAGCTTTTCTCTGTCACTGTCCACCAAGGGGTCTCTTTTTAGGCTGTGAGAGTTGATGGCAGGGTTTCCTTGGTTGATCTTCCTCCCTTTCTGAACAACCATCAAACCCCATCCACCTCCTGACTTCTTTTGCTGCCTCATGAACCCAAGGAAGCTTAGGTTTCATGCGTGAAGCCTAAGTCTTATTTCCTCCAATCCCTGGCTTCCTCCCAACTAGCTTTGAAGCACTAACTTGGTTTTTTACACCATCCACGGAAACTTCTTTCATGATTCCTTCACTCTTATAAATAATATCTTTTTAAAAAGTTCCTAACATAACATAAAACACATGACATGAAATTACATAACATAAATTAAGAGCAAAATACACTGTTTCTGTAAACTGTTTCTGGTCCCTTGTACTTTTATAACTTTTTTTTTTTCCCCGAGCAGCTTTATTATCGAGTTACCTTGAAGCACATTTTAAACAAGTACAATTTGGTAAGTTTTGATAAATGTATACTCCTGTGAAACAATCACCATGATAAAAATAATGAACATATCCATCACCACTATAAGTTTCCCCAAAGGGTTCCACCCCCTTTACCTACTCCTATTGTCCCCAGGCAACCACTGATGTGCTTGATGTCATTATAGATTAATTTACATATTCTAAAATTTATGTGAATATAATCATACAGCATGTGTTCTTTTTTGCCTGTCTTTAACTCAACATTAGTATTTTGAAATGCATCTGTTATTGTACCAATATTTTATTCCTTCTCATTGTTGAATAGTATTGTACAGATGTTATGCAATTTGTTTATTCATTTGCCCATCAGTGGACATTTGTCTTTTTTTTTTTTTTTCAATTTCTGGCTTTTACAAATAAAATTGCTATGAACATTTGGTTTCATATGTTTTCATTCCTCTTGGGTAACTATCTAAGTAGAGAATGAATGGATCATATATGTTTAAATTTTGAAATACTAAACTGTTTTCCAAAGTGGTTGTACCATATTATGTTCCCGTTTGTGATACATGTGAGTTCTGCGTGCTCCAAATCCACATGGATCATCACCACTTGGTGTGGTCAGTGTTCCCAATTTCAACCATTCTAATAGATACATAGAAGTATCTCATTGTAGTTTAGATACACGTTTTTAGAATGACAGATGATGTTGAGCATCTTTTCAGTTGCTTACCTGTTATCTATATATCTTCTTTGTTGAAGTGTCTTTTCAAATCTTTTGGACATTTAAAAAATAGTTTTTTTTTTTAAATTGAGTTTTGAGAGCTCTTTATATTTTCTGCATATGCTTGCAAAGAATTTCTTTCAGTCTGTCCCTTGCCTTTTCATACTCTTAACAGTGTACTTTGAAGAATAAGAGCATCAATTTTGATGAAAAAGAATTTATCAGCTTTTTCTTTTATGGATTGGGTTTTTGTTGTCATATTTAAGAAAACATTGACCAATTTAAAGCTGCAAAGATTTTCTCCTATATTTTATTATAAAAATTTGTAGCTTTAGGTTTTAAATTTAAGTCTATGATCCATTTTGAGTTCATCTTTGTATATTGTGCTTTTTTTGCATATTGATATCCAACTGTTTCAATACTATCTTGGGAAGACTATTCTTTCCCTACTGAATTGCTCTTGTACTTTTGTTGAAAATCTATTGTCCATATACATGATATATGTGTCTATTTTTGACTCCATATTGTGTTCTGTTGATACTGCCTACATTGAGGCCAATATCACACTGTTTTGATTATTGTAGCTTTGTGTTAAGTTTTAAAATGAGGTTGTTCTAGTTCTTTATTCCTTTACAAAGTTGTTTCAGTTATTTTTGATCCATTATGCTTCTATATGATTTTCCCCCTACCTTATGTAGGTATAGTTGACAAAGAAAAATTATATGTACTTAGGGTATACAACATGATAATTTAATGTACATGTACACTATGAAGTTATTACCCTGATTAGATTAATTAACGCATCCAACAGCTCACTATTTTTTGCTATGCAAACACTTAAGATCTACACTTAAGATCTTATCAAAATTAAAGTACATAACGCAGTGGTTTTTTTATATTTTATTTTTATTTTTAAAATTTATTTTAATTGGAGGCTAATTACTTTACAATATTGTGGTGGTTTTTGCCATACATTCACATGAATCAGCCATGGGTGTACATGTGTTCTCCATCCTGACCCGCCCTCTCACCTCCCTCCCCATCCCATCCCATCCCTCAGGGTCAACCCAGCGCAGCAGCCCTGAGCACCTGTCTCATGCATCAAACCTGTACTGTATTATATATAACAGAGTATTTTTAACTGTATTAATCTAGTCACCATGGTATAAGTTAGAATCCAAGAACTTATTCATCTTATAACTGAAAGTTTGTACTCTTTGACCAATATTTCCCCATTCTCCCCACCCTTTGGCCCCTCACAACCATTGTTCAACTTTAAGTTCTATGAATTTGATTTTCAAATTCTACATATGAGTGAGTCATATGACAATTGTCTTACTGTATCAGGGTTACAGTATTTCACTTAGCATAGGTGTCCTCCAGGCTCACATGTTGTTGCAAATGGCAGGATTTCTTTCTTTTTTATGACTGAATGATGCCTGTCAACGCAGGAGATGCAGGAGAAGGGGGTTCTATCCCTGGGTCAAGAAGATCTTCTGGAGTAGGAAATGGCAACCCACTCTAGTATTCTTGCCTGGAAAATTCCATGGATAGAGGAGCCTGGCTGGCTACAGTTCACAGGATCACAAAGAGTTGGATGTGACTGAGTGTCATGCACTCAGCATGCACCCAAAGGATATTCTATTATGTAGGTACATATATATTTGCTAATGTATATATGTATAAGCATATGCATGATACTTTATATATAATACATAGCTCTTTGAAATATTGATTTCATTTCCTTTGGATATATATTAAGAAGTAGAATTGCAGTATCATATGGTAGTTCTATTTTTAATTTTTTGAGAATCTACCATACTGCTTTCTACAGTAGATGTACCAATTTATAATCCTACGGACAGTGTACAAGAGTTCACTTTTCTCCACATCCTCAACAACACTTAATATCTTTTTTTTGTGTGTGAGGATATCCATGCTAGTAGGTATAAGGTAATTTCTCATTGTGGCTTTTATTTGCATTTCCCTGATGATTAGTGCTGTTGAGCATTTTTTCATATACCTGTTGGCTAATTGTAAATCTTTGCAAAAATGTTGCTTCAGATTCTTTGCCCATTTAATTAGATAATTTCTTTTTTGGCTATTTTTTCACAGAGATAGGAAAAACAGCCCTAAAATTTATATGGAACTACAAAAGACCCTGAATAGTCAAAGAATTCTTGAGAAAGAAGAACAAAGCTGGAGGTATCATACTTCCTGATTTCAAATTATATTATAAAACTATAGTAATGGAAACAGTATGGCTTAAAACAAGACACATAGATCAATGGAACAGAATCAAGAGTCCAGAAATTAACCCATGTATACACACTCAACTACTCTGTGACAAGGCTGCCAAGGATACACAGTGCAGGAAAAGACAGTCTCTTCAATAAGTAGTGTTGGGAAAACTATATATACATGTGCAAAAGAATGAAATTGGATCCTTATCTTACTCCACACACAATAATTTATTTGAAATAGATTAAAAACTTAAATGGAAGAGATGAAACTATTAAATGCCTGTAAGTAAACATAAGGAAGAATCATGACCATGATTTTTTTTTATATGACACCAAAACATAGGCAACAAAAGCAAAAATTAACAAGTGGGATGACATCAAACTAAAAAGCTTCTATAGATCAAAGGAAACAAGAAAATGAAAAGACAATCTATAGAATTGGAGAAAAATATTTGCAAACTATTTCTCTGATAAGAGGTTAATATGACATGAATTTTTATAATCAGTTTGTCAGTTTCTATGAAAAGGCTGATGGAATTTCGATTGGAATCTTTAGATCAATTTAGGAGATTTAACATCTTAACAATATTGAATCTTCTGATTCATGAACACAGAATCACTCTATTTTATTTGAGTCATCTTTAGTTTGTCTTAGCAATGTTTTTTAATTTTAATCATATAGGTTTCTCATATCTTTTGTGAAATTTATCCCTAGCAGCTAATCATGCTATTCTAAATGGTATTGATTTTTAAATTTCAATTTCCAGTTGTTTATTGCTAATATATAGAAAAACAATTGATTTTTGTATATTGATCTTATATCCTGAAGACTTTCTAAACATACTCATTAGTTCTAATAGCTTTTTTGTACATTTCATTGAATTTTCTACATAGTTGATTATTTTTTCTATGGATAAATACACTCTTAATTCTTTTTCCATCTAAATGATTTATTTCTTCTCCTTACCTTATTCAACTGTATAGAACTATGGGAAACTTTTAAATAGATGAAATGAGACTGCATAGATTATGTTATTCTTGATATTAGGCAAAAAATATTTAGTATTTTGCATATAAGTATGATATTAACTGTAGATCTCCCAAATTTGCCCTTTATAGTATTGAAGAAGGTTTGTGTTGATTTTGTCAAATGCTTTTTCTCCATCAATTGAGAATGATATATAGTTTTCTTTTTGGTTTGTCAATATGATGAATTTCAGTGGTTTTTTTTTTTTCCCCCTTTTTTCTTTAAGTTAAAAGATCAGCCTTGCCCTCCTGGGATAGGTTCTACTTAGTAGTGATGTATTATACTTTTTGTATATTATTGGATTAGACTTGCTAAAGTTTTGTGAAAATGATTGCATGTATAGTCATGAGGTATCCTGCTTTAATTTTCTTGTAATATCTTTGTCTGCTTTTATTATCAGTGTAGTGCTGGGCTCATGAAATGAGTTAGGAAGTGTTACTTCTTCTTGGTTTACTCAATGATTGGTGTAGAATTGATATTATTTTTTCCCTAAATATTTGGTAGAATTCAGCAGTGAAGTCATCTGGGCTTGGAGTTTCTTCCTGGGAAAGTTTTTAACTACAAACTGAATGCTTTATATATCGGAGACTATTCAGGTTATTTTTTTCTTGAGTGAATTTTGGCAGTTTTCATCATCCAAGGATTTTGCCCACTTTATTTAAATTGTCAAATTAATTTTTAATAAAGGTGTTTATAATGCTCCCTGTGATCCTTTTGATATCTGTAGAATTTATGGCGATTTCTCTCCCCCATTCTTAATATTACTAATTTGTGTCTTCTCTCTTTTTCCCTGTTTTTTACTGATTAGTCTGGCCAGAGGTTTATAGGTCTTCTCAAAGTACTAACTTTTAGTTTCATTGATATTTTCTGTGATGTGTTTGTTTTCTTATACATTAATACATACTCTGATCATTATTATTCCTTTCTTTGGCTTACACTGGATTTTATGTCTTTTTTTCTTAGCTTATTATAATGGAAGTTGAGGTCACTGACTGAGATATTCTTTATTCTAACGTAGGTTATGGTTCTGTAAAATTTCCCATAAGTTTGCTTCCAGTTCAATTAACTTCTTAATTAACTTATTTGACCCATGGGTTATTTGGAGATATGTTGTTTATTTTTCAAATATTTGGTAATTTTTTTCAGAGCTCTATTTTTGACTTATAATTAATTTAATTTTGGCAGGAAAATATGCATTGTATGAATTAATTTTTTTAACTTTGAGATTTGTAAAATTTTTTTTTTTCTTCAATTTATTTTTATTTGTTGGAGGCTAATTACTTTACAACATTGCAGTGGTTTTTGTCATACACTGAAATGAATTAGCCATGGATTTACATGTATTCCCCATCCCGGTCCCCCCTCCCACCTCCCTCTCCACCCCATCCCTCTGGATCTTCCCAGTGCATCAGGCCTGAGCACTTGTCTCATGCATCCAACCTGGGATGGTGATCTGTTTCACCCTAGATATACATGTTTCGATGCTGTTCTTTTGAAACATCCCGCCCTCGCCTTCTCCCACAGAGTCCACAAGTCTGTTCTATACATCTGAGTCTCTTTTTTCTTTTTTTGCATATAAGGTTATCGTTACCATCTTTCTAAATTCCATATATATGTGTTAGTATACTGTAATGGTCTTTATCTTTCTGGCTTACTTCGCTCTGTATAATGGGTTCCAGTTTCACCCATCTCATTAGAACTGATTCAAATGAATTCTTTTTGATGGCTGAGTAATATTCCATGGTGTATATGTACCACAGCTTCCTCATCCATTCGTCTGCTGATGGGCATCTAGGTTGCTTCCATGTCCTGGCTATTATAAACAGTGCTGCGATGAACATTGGGGTGCACGTGTCTCTTTCAGATCTGGTTTCCTCAGTGTGTATGCCTAGAAGTGGTATTGCTGGGTCATATGGCAGATCTATTTCCAGCTTTTTAAGGAATCTCCACACTGTTTTCCATAGTGGCTGTACTAATTTGCATTCCCACCAACAGTGTAAGAGGGTTCCCTTTTCTCCACACCCTCTCCAGCATTTATTGCTTGTAGACTTTTGGATAGCAGCCATCCTGACTGGTGTATAATGGTACCTCATTGTGGTTTTGATTTGCATTTCTCTGATAATGAGTGATGTTGAGCATCTTTTCATGTGTTTTTTTGCCATCCGTATGTCTTCCTTGGAGAAATGTCTGTTTAGTTCTTTGGCCCATTTTTTGATTGGGTCATTTATTTTTCTGGAGTTGAGCTGGAGGAGTTGCTTGTATATATTTGAGATTAATCCTTTGTCTGTTGCTTCATTTGTTATTATTTTCTCCCAATCTGAGGGCTGTCTTTTCACCTTGCTTATAGTTTCCTTTGTTGTGCAAAAGCTTTTAAGTTTCATTAGGTCCCATTTGTTTATTTTTGCTTTTGTTTCTAAAATTCTGGGGTGTGGGTCATAGAGGATCCTGCTGTGATTTATGTCGGAGAGTGTTTTGCCTATGTTCTCCTCTAGGAGTTTGATAGTTTCTGGTCTTACATTTAGATCTTTAATCCATTTTAAGTTTATTTTTGTGTATGGTGTTAGAAAGTGTTCTAGTTTCATTCTTTTACAGGTGGTTGACCAGTTTTCCCAGCACCACTTGTTAAAGAGGTTGTCTTTTTTCCATTGTATATCCTTGCCTCCTTTGTCAAAGATAAGGTGACCATAGGTTCGTGGATTTATCTCTGGGCTTTCTATTCTGTTCCATCGATCTATATTTCTGTCTTTGTGCCAGTACCATACTGTCTTGATGACTGTGGCTTTGTAGTATAGGAGATTTGTAAAAATTTAAAATCTAAGACATTTTATATTCCAGACAAAACTTGAGACATTTTATTTAAAGGGTTTATGTACATTTGAAAAAAAAGTGTATTCTGCTGTTGAATAAAAAGTATTCCACAGATGTCAATTAGGTCAAGTTGGCTCATAGCATTGTTCAAATTTTGTGCATTCTTACTGATTTTCTATCTCCTTGTTCTATCAGTTATTGAGAGAGGAATATTAAAATCTCCAACAGTAAATTGTGACTTTTCTCCAGTACTTCTATCAGTTTTTGTTTCATGTTTTTTGAAGTTTCATTGTTTGGAACATGGAAATTCAGGACTGTTATGTCCTCTTGATGAATTAACCTCTTTATTACTATGAAATAGGCTTCCTTATCCCTTGTTGGATGCTGTATTTGTATTTCTATAAATATTCTTGAATTTTGTTCTGGGGTACAGTTAAATGACCTGAAAACAGTTTGATCCTTTAGGTTCTTTGTTTTTCATATTTGTTAACTGAGACCAAAGTTGCATTTAGTTTAGGGCTAACTATTCCCCCACCACTAAGGCAAGCTTTTTGTGAGAACTCTATCAAACACTCTGTAGATGATGGGTTTTCCAGTTTTGCTGGTGAGAACAGGCACTGCCCTAGGCCCTTTGTGAACCCCAGACACTGTTATCATTGATCCTTTTGGTGGTTCTCTTCTCAGATTCGGATAGTTTCTTCCCATGCATGTGCTATATTGAATACTCAAGCAGAATCCTTACCCATCTCCTGAATTTTCTCTCTGGTCAGCCTTCTTCTCTCTGTCCTGAAAACTCTAGCTGCCTCGATCTCCTCAAGCTCTCAGCTCTGCCCCCTAAACTCAAGTCCACTGGGCTTGGTTCCCTCTTCCTACTCCGTGGTCTGGAAACATTCTCCAGGCCGTAAGCTGGGACAGTCTTGAAACTCATCTCATCTCTCTCCTGTCTCTCAAGCATCACTGTCTTGATACCCAATATCTTGAAAACTAGTCTTTCACTTTCTAAAAAACTGTTGGTTATTTCAGACAGGTTTAATCTAGCCCCTGTTATTCCATCTTGGTCAGCAGTGGAAGAACTATAAATATTTTAAGATTCAACTTAATTTTGCCAGCTTGCTTCCAGATAAAATCACTTTTCTAGAATAAAAAATCAGAAATATAGTAAAATGATTCTCAACAGGTGTTATTTTTTCATCAACTTTATTGATGAATAAGTCACATACAATAAAATGCACATATTTTAAGTGACCATTTTAATGAGTTTGACAGATGTACAGACCTGTTTGACCCCATTCAAAATGTAGAATATCTCTCTCACGCCGTAAAATTCCTTTCAATAAGGTTTTAATTGCAGTTAGGAGACATCAGTTGAACCCTTGGCATTGCCCTTCAAGCTAAGAAAAGAAGCCCATCAAATGCTTGCCCCTCTCGCTTTGACTCTAGATCCTACCTTCTTAGATCTGTTACCTTCTTAGCCCAGGTATACACACCCATATGTGATGTGCCACAGAAAGAACTGTTGGACCATCGGACTTGGGTGATTTTGTAAGCAGTCAGAGTTCATGGATCAATGAGATGAGGAATTATTTTGGGAACTCAGTACTCCTCTTTGACATTCATGGGATACGTTAGGCTATATACAGTTTCCATCTTGAACTCCTGAAAAACTTTATTTCTGAGATTTTTTAGGTCATTTGTTACACAGTATTATTGCCACAATAACTAATTGATACATGGTGCTTGATAAATATTGCTGAATTGCTTTCCAAAAATGTCGTACTTATATTTATACTGTACCAAGCTTGCCAAACTGAACATTATTTTTATTTAACTTATTTTTCTGAATTAATTGAGATATAATTGCTGTACATCACTGTATAAATTTAAGGTGTGCAGCATAATGTATTTCTATTTTTAACTTCTAAAATTTTAATAAGCTTAGTCATATTCTGGTTATTGTCTTGTTTTTCAGAAACATTCCTAAACTTCCGGGCACCTGTGAGCCATGCTGGCAAGAAGCATTAATGGGTCTCATTTCCCTTCTGGTGGGTGCACCAGAGGGAACCCTGCTTGGCAGCTGGTTGTAGAAGAAGCCAAAAATTAAAGCTGACAGCAAATCATGAAACTGCTGGGATGGTGTCCTATTTAAATAGATCACCTTGTTTCCAAACATTCATTTATTTCCTTTATGACTCTTAATCCTCCATTTGCAATCTTGTATTTTCAGATTTCTCCTGTTTATCATGTGCTGGGCATGGAATAAGCCATATCAGGCCTTGCACCCATAAGACGCAAAGTTGCCTCTCTGCCACTGCAATCCTCTTGTTGCCAGTTGCTATTTGCCCCATTGTCAGCTTGCTCAGAATTCGCATCCTAGACATTGTGTTGCTCCCTGCATTTCTCCTAGCCTACTAAGAATTTGAGGGCTCTTACTCAAACACATCTCACCTAGCACATTGAAATACAGCAGCAGCAGCAAGTTTTCTGGTGAGTGAGTGAGGTGGGTGAGGGGGCAAGTGACCTTTTCTAATCTCGGGACTCAGGTCCTACATGTCAATCTGTTTTAATTGACAAGGATGAATAGAATATCTTTCTAGTTAAGGTTTTCCTTATATGCATTTTCTGTTCCTGTCTGTTGTCTACTTATCTATTGAGGTCTTGATTTTTAAATAAATCAATTTATATGCATTCTTTATATAGCAGATGTATTAAACCATTTCTGCAATGTTTGTTGAAAAATTCTTTCTCTGCCCAATATTTGTTACCTTGACTTTTACTATATAGAAGATATGTTTTCTGAGTGTAAAGTTTATACCCATAAATAAGAAGGGGCATATTTAAATGTGTGTACTTTTCTCTTATCTTTACATAGCCTATAATATGTTTTCTCAGGCAGTTTAAGTCTTCCTCTGGAATGCTCAGATTAGTGGCTGGGGATGTATTCAGAAGGATGGAGAAATTGGATCCTTCTGTGACAGGAATGGTTAATGACATTTTCTCTCTGATGAGGCTCGTGGGCCATTCTTCATTTATGCATTCTAAAATATTTATTGAGCATCTACTCTATGCCAGGCACCACCGCCTGGGACATTCTGGGCCCTGACTTAATGGTCACTGAGATTTAATTGAGGTTTGATGAGATGGATGAACCATATACCATATCAATAAAGTTGAGTATTACCTTAATCGCATTCTTAAGAGTTATTAACTCCAGGGCCTATGGAGACAATTTTGAGTGAGCAAGAAAGATAAAGTCTCTGCTCTCCAGAGGGTCACAGAAGATTGAAGAAGGCAGACAAGTAAAAGACAATTACAGTGAACTGTGGTGGGAGCCATGATGGAGAACATGGGGTGGGAGCTGGGGCTTTGCGAATATACAGCAGGGCACTTAGCTAAGATTTGAGGGACCCAGGGAAGCTTCTTGGAGATGATGTCCCAGTTGAGACCTGGAGAATGAGTAAGAATGACTCAGAAGAGGGTTGGAGGTGAGAGTATGTTTGCAAAGGCAACAGCTCAAAGCAGTCCTGGAGATGAGAAAGGAAACATGTGCCTTTGAGCAGCTAGGGTGCTGAAGACTGTCTCCTGCAGATGGTGTTTGATAATGGGTCATTGTTATTCCTTGGGGTATTTGACCACATTTCTTGTTACTCCCCATCCCTTTGTAAAAGATGCTACCATTATCCCTTACCACTGCAAAAGGGGTTGGCTTGAAAATCAAGATGCTTGATTTCCACTTCTAGCTCTGCTATGAGAGAGTGAGGTAATTTTGGTGAGTTTAAGTTCCCACCCTGGATCTCTGTCTTTTGTCTTGTGACATCAGGGATAGGACAGAATTATGTTCCAGCAAAACATCCTGTGGCTGCCCCTATCGTTTTTGAGGTATGGGTGCTGAGTGGCCTCTGGTCCGCTCTTCTTTGTATTCATCATGTCTGGGTCTAATGCTCAAGAGAGGCTCCAAATTCTGAGTGAGAATACTCTCAAGGAGCTAGAATTCAGGAAGAGGTTTCCCACCCCCTCCCCACCCAAACACAGTGAACCAAATCAACCAGCTGGAATCAGAACAGTCTCTACGCCCAACTCCTTCAAGCATTGCCTTGTGCGCTATTGGTTTCCTCAACAGGAGTCAGGAGGATGAGAAAGAGCTCCTGGGAGGTGGACAGGACTGCTTCGAGGATTCTCCAGGCAGTGCCTAGTACATTATGGGTCCTCGGTTAATATTCATTGAAGTTTCATTGAGGTTTGATGAGATGGATGAACCATACAATATGTCAATAAAGTTAAGTATTACCCTAACCACATTCTTAAAGTTATTAAAAATGTCAAGAGCAGGGTGATTTATTTGCTCATTCTATGGAAATATTGCAAAGACAGTATGTATAAAAATGTTCAGTGCTTAAATGATAATGATTTATCCTTCTGGCTCCATCTCAAACTTAGTGTCAGTGACTGTTTCTGATGTTGCTTGCCTCTTCTAGGTCTTTGGCCTTTTGACACCATTTTTGGCTCTAAGAGGGATGCGAGATTGTAAGACAGGCTGGAGGTTCAGGAGCTGATGCAAATTCCTTCCCCAGCCGTCTCCCATCTGTGGATGATGCCAAGCAGCTGCCTCAGGGTGACCTTTCACATTTGACATCATGGCCCCTGAGTACATAATAGGCGCTTCAGCAGGGGGATAACAAAGCTCTGGCCTGGATCTGACACCTGAAAAAATGTGGTTCCTGCTCTGACATAGCGTGTCTCCTGAGAGAATTATAAGCAATAGCAAATGTGGTAGTTCAGGAAGGAGTGAGAAATTAGAGTTACTTGCTTTGGGAGAATGTGTTCACGTTGTATCACTTGCATTTGACTTGCAGCACAAACTGCTGCGGAGCTTTAGGATTTGTCATGCTGAGTCTCGGGCTTCCGTGGTGACACAGATGGTAAACCTGCAATGTTGGAGACCTGGGTTCGATCCCTGCGTCGGGAAGATACCCTGGAGAAGAGAATGGCAACCCACTCCAGTGTTTTTGCCTGGAGAATTCCATGGACACAGAAGCCTGGTGGATTACAGTCCATGGGATTGCAGAGTCGGATACGACTGAACGACTTTCACTTGCAACCTGGGTCTCAGCCATAACTTCTCCAGGGCGTGGAAAGACGCCGGAGCCTCAAGGTGGGTGTTGAGCTTCTAAGACGGCATATTTCACAGGGCACGTCTGCACAAACAGCTTCACACAGCCACGTCCAAGCACCCTGCATAGACACACGCTTGGTAAAAAATGATCCCGAGGCTTTGTAATAACTGTGTGATTAAAAACCACGTGAAAAATGACAACAGTTAGAACTAAAATCAGCCTTGCAAGCTTGCAAGCTCCTGGGCTGCTCTGACAAAGCCGCTATCCCCACCCCCCCCCTCCCCAGCTGCTCTCAGGTGCCCACCCTCTCAGGAGCGCCCCTCTCAGACATAGGGGGTGGGGCTTTGTGTGCGAGAACCCCCTCCGAGCCTTCCTCCAGCCCTGCATTCTTAGGACCATCCCAGCGCTCCGTACCGTTCTCAGCCTCTGGGGGGCACCAGAGCTTGCGCATAGCAAGGTGGATGCATCCCAAGACAAAAGAGGAGGATTTGGGCTGCCAATCTGTCTTAACATTGTGCAAGGTCTGTCTTGAAGCAGAGGAGGCCATGCACAGACCCGAATTGGGGTGCGCACTGTTCTGGCTGTGGTGACACAACGGGGCTGGGGTCTGAGAGTGGTCCACGCTCCGTGGTGATGGGAAGCCAGATTCTGGTGCCTTCTGAATCTGAATTCAGCCCGGGGGCCAGTGACTGGGAGAAGAGGTCCCCCCGGAGTAAGGCCTTGCAGGATGGGAGCCTTCCTTCACCCTTGCCCCATGCTGCCCTCCTGGGAGCCGCATTCATCCGAGAAACAAAAGATGCCAGAGACACAAGGCAAGTGAGGCTGGTAGGGGGAAACGAAACGGCAAACGAAAAGGAGCAGGAAGAGAGAAAGAGAACAGGAGCTGGGGGCAAATCAGAACAAGACGGGGGAAAGCTAATGTATGGTGATTGTTCTAACCAGTGTTATGGGTTTTGGAGCAAAACAATTTGTAGGAAGCAAACTTCCCAAATGTGAGTACTTAATAAAGAAGAAAACAGAAGGATTGATAATGGGAATTAGGCTAATGAATAAACAAGCTGCTTAAAAAATGGGCTCCTCTCGCAGTCCGTTATTTTTAACTTAGTGGCAATTTGCATACTAGTTAATTTGCATATATTAAATACTGTTCCCCTTCTCCTCCTTCCCACCTCCTCCACTTCAGAATAACATTTCATTACGGTGCTGCTGGGCCCGAGGACTCGGAGGCTCTGGAGAGTTTATTAATTTATCCAACACATGCTGTGTACATTTTTATCACTTGCCACACAGTGGACCCAGTATCTTTGAAGTCATTAACAACACAAGGGGTGTTCTGCTCGAGGTATTCAAAGGAGAGTGAGAAAAGTCAGCCTGCAAAAATGTACCCCAAACAAGGGAGAGATCATGTTTGGTTTATGTTCTTTCTAGGAAGACTAAAAATGAGCAATGGATGACTCTCTCATCTGCATCAGAGAACCCCTGTTTTGTTTAATTTTTTCTTTTTTTTTTTTTTTAATTTTGAAGTGAAATAGAACTGATTCCCAGTGGGGCACAGATGCACAAAAGGAACTAGCCACATATGACATTTCTCCTGCTGCTGCTCATGAGGGAAGGTGGAGGAGACCATGGCTCTTTGGGAGCTCCCTTACTGCTGAGGGGGATGATGAACCATGAAGCAAGTTGGGCAGGCCCCCGTCCTCTGAGCTCCCTAGACTCATCTCCTCTGAACTGCCCTCTCCCAGGGAGCCCTCCCTCCACTGCCCCTTCCCTTCCTGGCTTCTAACTGCTGAGAACTTCTTGCTTGAGCTTCTGGTGGCTTAGTTAGTTGCTTTGTAGAGGATCCTGGCGTCACCCATGGGACCAGAAGAAAGCTACCATGCCTACAAGGGAGCTTTTAGAAACTGTCTGGATCCGACCCACTTGGATTGACCCTGTTGTCCTTTTCCAATGTCATCCTATCAGTTTGGCTATTAGATCCCCTTTCTATTGTCCCAGTTGCTTAAGCTGAGGAGAGGCCTGTGTATTTGCTAAGAGCTTGTAGAGTTTTCCGCAGATGCTGATACAAATTTAAATTAAAATAACTAATTTATTCAGTCATTCACTCATCAATTATTTATTGAATGTCTACTATGTGCCAGACATTCTAGGCACCGGAGATGTGGAACTTACATTCCGGTGGGCAGAGACAGGCAATAAACATATAAATGATAACTAAATTATACGACCCAGGTTATAAACACTACAGAGAAGAATAGGGGAAATGATGGGGTAGCAAGTGACATGAGGAAGGCACATTACCTAGGCTCATTAGGGATGCTGATCTTTGAGCTATGACTAGAGGGAGGCAGGATTCATCTAGGGTCTCGTGGCCATCTCTGTGCTTGGCTTGGCCCTAGATGAGTTTTTGGCCTAGTGACTTTGCACTTGGCTAAAATAATCTGCCCATCCCAGTGTTCTTATTACCATTTGGTCCCACAGTGTGTCTTGCAGTTCTGGGCTTGGTGAAGCAGCAGCCTTGAAACTTCACACCATTCACGTGGCCTGTGGTGTAAGTTCAGATCCTGTCTCCAGGAACTAACTTCTTTGGAGGAAATGGCAATGAAACACCTCAGGTGCTCTGGGTTTGAATCTCACCAGGTTTGTGACTTTGGGTAAGTGACCTGACCTCCTCGCACTGTAGTTTTCCAATCTGAAAAGTGGGTATAATAAATGTAAAAGGCCTGGCATGAAGTTTCAGTAAATGTTCCCAAGCTTTATTGTGCAGAAAATACAGACTTTCCTCACTCCATTACCCCAGAGGATAAGGATTAGTCCATGAATGGAGTGTGGAGGCTTTTTTATGTGAGGCACTAAATGTATAGAGAGTAGAAAATCATCCCAGAGTAGTTTCTGTATAGAAACTACAAGCTATATAAGTCCTGTGCAGCTTGCAGTTTCTAAGTTCCCTGTGGTTGAGTCAAGAAATCAGGCAACCTTGGGTTTGAAATCCAGCTCCACTACCTTACTAACAATATTATCCCTAAGCAAGTCACTTAATCTGATTATGACTCCTTTTTCTCATTTATAATATGGGGATAATAATAATGTCTACTTATAGGGCTGTTATAAGGATTAATGAGACCATGTCTATAAAGTGTGTAACACATAAAACGTTAGCTGATATATATTTAATATTATTTCACTGACCTAGTCTGTGGCAGTAAGTAGTTTGATCCTCTTGATTAACAAGATATTGTTACATTCTTCACATATTGTATTGACTGGGTATTTTGGGGTCCAAATTATTCTCAAACTGACTGCCCCACTGCTCAGTTCCGTTCAGTTCAGTCGCTCAGTCGTGTCCGACTCTTTGCGACCCCATGAATCACAGCACGCCAGGCCTCTCTGTCCATCACCAGCTCCCGGAGTTTACCCAAACTCATGTCCATTGAGTTGATGATGCCATCTAACCATCTCATTCTCTATCATTCCCTTCTCCTCCTGCCTTCAATCTTTCTCAGTATCAGGGTCTTTTCATATAAGTCAGCTGTTTGCATCAGGTTGCCAAAGTATTGGAGTTTCAGCTTCAACATCAGTCCTTCCAATGAACACCCAGGACTGATCTCCTTTAGGATGGACTGGTTGGATCTCCTTGCAGCCCAAGAGACTCTCAAGAGTCTTCTCCAACACCACAGTTCAAAAGCATCAATTTTTCGGTGCTCAGTTTTCTTCACTGTCCAACTCTCACATCCATACATGACCACTGGAAAAACCATAGCCTTGACCAGACAGACCTTTGTTGGCAAAGTAATGTCTCTGTTTTTTAATATGCTATCTAGGTTGGTCATAACTTCCCTTCCAAGGAGTAAGCATCTTTTAATTTCATGGCTGCAGTCACCATCTGCAGTGATTTTGGAGCCCCAAAAAATAAAGTCTGACACTGTTTCCACTGTCTCCCCATCTATTTCCCATGAGGTGATGGCACCAGATGCCATGATCTTAGTTTTCTGAATGTTAAGCTTTAAGCCCCACTGGTACTTCAGTGTAATTTTCTCCATCACCAAAGCCTTTACCCCAGTCAAAGACACCATCATGTTTCCCAGGAACAGCTGTGATGACCCTTAGTCCTGCCCTCCTCTAAGCCCTTCATCACATGGCAGAGGATCTGTAGAATACACATGAGTTATCAGCTGGTTTCCATTCACCCTGAAAATAAAATTCAAATTCCTTACCTGGGTCTGTAAGGCTTTAATTGACCTGTCCCTTGCTTCTGTCTCTAATCTTAGCTGCCTTCACTTTCCTCCATGTCTGCTATACTTCAGCCACACTGGCCTTCTTTCTGCTCCTAAACATGCCGAGCTCATTCCTGCCTTAATGTCTGTCTTTGGGCATGTCATTTCTTCTGCCTGAAATTCCCTTCTGTCTGTGCTTTGCTTGGCTGGTATAACAGTGAGGGATTTCATTTGACCCTGAGTAACAGAAAATTCTGATATAGTGACTTCAGTATATATAAGGGTTTTTGTTTGTTTGTTTGTTTTGTTATTCAGTTAGAAGTCTGGGAAAAGGTAGCATTGGTCATGGCTCAAAAACATCATGGACAAGTTTCCTGAGATTTTCTATTTTGGCTTTTTCCTCATGGTTGCAATATAGTTGCCATAGCACCAAGCACCCTATCCATGTTACAGATAAGAAGGAGGAGCTGAAGGGAAGCAAAAAAGGCAGTACTTAAATTAGAGGAGAAACACTCTCCTCTAAGCCCTAGCCAATATCTCATTGGTCAGAACAACGTCGCATTGGCTACTCTGCTACCAAGGCGGCTGGGACAGGTGTTTTAGCCAGTTGCCCTGTGCTATGGCCCTCTGTAAAGTTGTGGCTGGGTACTTTTAGCTGGGTATATTGTGAGCCTAAACAACAAGGAAGCAGTGAGAAACTGTCAGGTAGGCAACCAGTGGTGCCCGTCACAGCTGGCCTCTAATTTTTTTAGGTCTGATCTTACCTAGTTTCTTCTCAAAAAAGGTGTTCTCTGAACCTCATAGCTAAGTATCACCTCTCTGCCACCATTATTTTCTGCCATAAGCCCCTCCTGTTTGCTTCATAACACTTTTTGTGATGTAATTGTTTAATTCTTGGTTTACTTGTTTTTCATATATCTCACCATAAGGGCAGGGAGCCTTTCTTCTTATTTAGCCACTGAACTCCTTGCACCCAACTCAGAGTTGGGCATGTAATTGTTTCTCAAGAAATTATTCACCCAGTGAATAAGTGAAAGTGTTAGCCACTCAGTGAATGAATGAATCAGCTTGTAAATGAATATAGGATACCTCTAGGATGTTGGAAAAGTTCTCTGTTCCTTTCCTAGGCTTCCCTAATCAAGGGGATCAGACCCAAAGCAATTGCTAAATAGAAGTGAACACAGTCAGCTAATGTTAATAGTGACTTTGTCAAATTAACAAATGATTGAATGCCCAGAAGATAAATTGCTGGGTTCTTATTCTCACATGTTATCACCAGCACTCAGCTTTCATCAGTTATTTCTGCAGATGCAGATGAATTGAGTGCAGCAAGTTGTAGAGATATTCCAAGTAATGTGGAATCTAAGCTCAGAGCTGTCCTTTGAGAGTATTAACTGTTTTAATTCCCAGCACTTGGGGTAGGAACATTCTACACAATGACTGTTTTTTCTTCTGTTTATAAAACCAAACCACTTAGTCTGTGTTATATATATTAACTAATCAAATCCTCAAACTGATCCAAAGAAAGGTGCTGCAGCCCAGGGAAGTTCATGGTTAGGGAGAAGTGATGGAACCTGGGTTAACAGTTGGAGCAGCCAGGCTCCAAAACCCGCACTGTCAGCCAATATTATACTACAATGCTTATTGTTTTAATTTAATGCAAGATTTCTTTGGGGAAAATTGATATTATCAAATGAGAGCCCATATTTTAGTATACCTATGACCCTTCTATAAATGTCAGTGATTGGGCAAAAGTAAAATAAATGACTTTTTGGTGTATTACAGCAAGAAACAAGGGGCCCACTGGACCACAGGGAGTGGGGATGGTTCTGCAGGAGTCTATACCAACGCCTCCATCCTCTTCCAGCCCTTGTTTCTGTAATTGGAGTGTTATCACCCTGAATCTAATTTCAGGGCCAGCTTCCCTGCATTGCTCTAATCTGTTTTTTTCTAAAGAAATGTTAATGTTGCTAATCAAAACCATGTGGAGTGACATTTTTTTTTTTTTTTTCCTGAGGGTTGCTACAAAGCAAACATTTTGGAAGAATGCAATTCTACATTAATTTAAGAATGGGTGCAGGACACAAGCCTGGTAGATTCCAACTTCTCAAATCAGAAAAGCCCTCCAGTGAGGACTAGAACAGGCTGTAGAGTTCTGCAGACTTGAAATCAGATCCTGACACTGCAGCTTGCTGGCTGTGTTGCCTGAGCAGGACATGTAACCCTCTCAATTTCAGTTTCATCCCATTTAAAAGAATTAATAGACCTAAGTAGATCTCACTAATTGTCAGGGATGCTTGTGGTAATGTGTGTCAAGAACCCTGTTGCAGGGGCAGTCACAGGGTGGGATTCAACCAGGACTGACTCTCACCTCCCCTCTCAGACACCATCTGGTTCACTCGCTGCCCCTCTCTGATAAATATTTACAAAGGAGACTCCAGTTACAGAATAGCTTCAGGTAGGAGATTTGCTGAACCCTGTTGGTCACCCATCCCACTGTCATTAGCATCCCTAATTTTCTAGCTTTCTTACTGAAAGCACTAGGCTCAATGGGGAGCCTCACAGCTGAATGAACAGGCAATGCTGGGCCAGGGAGCCAAGACAACCAGAGAGAAACCGAAAAGGTTGGTTAAGAAGACCCTTGAGAAAAACGGGAGATGCTGAAACCATTCAGCCTGAACCTTCAGGCCTGGCTTAAAGGATTTATTAACAGTCCTAGGGCCGCGTGTTTAGTCAGGGGCCAGAAGGGGCAAGTGGACTGACCATGAATATAACCATCAGTGCAAGAGAGAGCTGGTCAGCCCCACTGCCACTGTGCTAATGGGCCACCCTCAGAGGAAGCCTGGTGTCCTAGCTCTGTCTTGACTCAGAGCACTCAGATCCCAGAAACCTGCCCATGTGACAGCTTCTCTTACTTGTGGGCCTGTCTCATCCTTGGTTCTGTGCTTCTTTGAGTCAGGTAGCCTTATCTGGAAAACTACAATTCTTAGAGTCCTCTTCTTAAAGTTGAACAAAAATCTGCTTCCTTTTAACTTCCCACTGCCTCCCACCCTACAGTTTACATGGTAATAATATTCTTCTTTCTAAGAGGTAATCTTTCAGATATTCAAAGACAGTCTTCATCAGGCTAAACAGCTCTATGCCTTCATTTGTGATTCGGTTAACATGGATTCCAGCTGCTTTTCCACAGTATTCTTCTGACCTGCACATCTCAGGGCCATGGGGAGAGGCAGGCTGTACCTCGGAAACTACTCTCTAAGCTCCTGTTAGCCTCCTGGGCGAGAGCTCCCCAGGACCAAGTGAAGCTGAGCCTGCATCTGAATTCAATCCCAAGGTCTTTGCTTTGTGAGTTAATATCCAGGTACATCCCTTCATCCTCTATTTGTACGCTTGAATCTTTGAATAAAACCCCAAAGTTTTTGAAGTAGTTGAAATGTCATCTCATTGGAATTGAACCAATATATTGTCCTGTCAAGACTGTTTTTGGCTTGTTGATCCTGCCACTCCACCCCTCAACTCCTCCTGTCAGCCTTAAGCCATGCAGATGTCCCCTAGGCAGGCTCTAGGGAACAAAAATTTAATAACACTTGCTAAAAATTTTGGACTGGAAAAAGCAGGGGGTCAAGATTCTTCATCATATCATTCAGGGCATCCTGTAGGATCACATCACCCATTAATCATCATCTCGGAATTCACTCAACCAGTTATAAATCCACTGAATGGTATTATCATGAGGTCCATATCTCTGTAATTTGTTCACAACAATATTATAGGAAACTCTAATATTATAGGAAAAGACATTGCTAAAATCGATAGGCACTCTGTCTACTGCATCGCTTTAATTCTCTGTTGTGGTTGTCCCACCAACAAACCTGTCTAACATGGCTTGCTCTTAGTGAGTCTAAGTCAGTCTCAGCAATGAGTAGGCTCCCCCTTCTAAGAGTTCACATTCCTTCTATTATGCAGTCTGCCCAAGGGTCTGATTGGGACCATCTTACTGTCTTAAAAATCAGGACTTGGGCTCCTTCCAAAGGATATTAAACAGATGGGAATGGGACGAAGGAGACTGAGATTAAACTTTGTACAAATAATTTCAATTAGGTATTAATAATAGGTGGCTCAGATGGTAAAGAATATTCCTGCAGTAAGGGAGACCTGGTTCGATCACTGGGTCTGGAAGATCCCCTGAGAAGGAAATGGCAACCCATTCCAGTTTTCCTGCCTGGAGAATTCCATGGACAGAGGAGCCTGATGGGCTACAATCCATGGGATCACAAAGAGCTGGACATGACTGAGTGACTAACACTTTCCGGTATTTAGAATAGTTCCCTGACCAGACATTGTGCTGAAATTCTAAGCAATGTCTATGACGTCATTTACTCAAATTATTAATAAATTGACTATGCATGTGATCATTTTCCTTTGTAGACCTAGAGGCAAAGGTATGGATGAGGTCATGAACAGCAAGGGGACTGCTGCTGTGAAGGAGTCAAAGCCAAGGTTATGCTTCTGGCCCTGCTATTACCCACTGACTTTCTTGATATGTTAAATTGGGATAGTCTTTTCTCTCTGAGGCCCTATTGCCTTGGTTTCAAAGGGGGATAGAATACTTTCCATCCCTGTCTCATGGAGTTATTATGAAAACTCGGATGAAATGCAGCATCACCAAGAGGAAGCAGTTATTATTAAGGCTTCTGGAGGAGTTTGTGTCTCCAAGTAGGCTCCATGGCTGTCAGATCCATGATTGCAGCTGTAAATACTGTGGGATGTGGAAGCACATTGTTTGGGGTTGATCATATTCTCTAATTGGGTGCCACCTTTCATGAGCCAAGCAGCTGCCAAAACTGATTGCCTCTGATTTAGATTCTTGGAACTGATCAGCATACTGTTTTTGTTAACAACTATCTGAGGTTCAAGAAGTCTTCTGAGTGGCACCACTTGAAATATAACAGCTGGCTAGGGGGCTGTATTGTGGTACGTTCAAAGGGGACTTATGTGCTGTTCCCTTCTTGTGAGCAAATGTGGTAACAAGCTTGAAAAAGGGGTTCAGTGATTCCCCTACTGCCTTTGGTACTCAGTAAGTAATTTTCATACTTCAATACAGAAAATACATCTTCAGGTCTTTTTAGACCAATCTTCTTCTTGTCATAAACTAAATGGGGTACACAGAGCCAAGGAACAGAGTGAACACAAGATTCAACATTGCCTCAATAGTAAGATGTATATTCAGGACACTCTTGTCTATGCATCCATCTTTCCATCCATCCATCCATCCATCCTTTCACGCATCTATCCAACAAATATTCAGCATGTATTTATCATGTACAAGGCACTGAATGAGACTTAAATTATGCCTCAAGGAGTTAATAGTGTAGTATATGAAATAAATTGTATACAGTTCACATTGTAAAATGTTATTACAAGATCAGAGAGAGATTACTTCTACTTAGATGGAGCTGGGGAAGCATTTGGGCTGAACCAAGAAAGTTGGCTAAGATTTAGGTAAGTGGTGATGGGAGATATGGTTTTTCCAGGTAGAGGGGATAACCAGTGGCAAAGACATGAAGGAAGTGAACTGTGGACACTGCCTGGAAAATTCTGTTCAGCACTGGGCTTTGTAGGAGAGTAATGGGACGTAAGCTGGGAAGGCAGCCTGGAATAACTGGTGAGAGGCTTAGAATCCCAAGCTGAGGAGTCTGAACTTCATTCAAAGGGAAATGGGAGCCATGGAGGATTTTTGAGTGTTGCAGTAAAGATGACCAGAACTGTTTCAGAAAGACCACGCTTGTGACCATTGTGAAAAGTTGTAAGGAACGTGTAAAAGCCTTGCCTCTGAGTCTTGCTTTCTGATTTTCATGTGGCTGTCATTGCTTCCAGTGGCAGGGAAGAATGTGGCTCTATTTAACCCTGAAGGGAGAAGGTGGATGCAGTAGATCTGTGTGTTCCAGTCACTCACTGGCTTTGGCTACTGAAGGCTTACCGCTGCATCCTTCTCTGGGAATTGCTTTTTCCCTGAAGGTTAGTGTCCCTCCTTCTATGACTGGTTGATACAGGAGCTACAAAGGTCTTAGACCTGCCTCAATATGAAAGAGAATTCTGAAGGACCCTCTAAGGTCATCTGAGGCCTCTCTGTTCCCTGGCGCACACTCCCATAAAATTCCTACACACACATCTCCATCTCAGAGTCTGTTTGCAGGATCTGGACTGAACGCAATGGGTCCTCCTCCCCAGCTCCATCTGTGTTGACCTATCCAGTGGATGGCTTGTTTCAGGCACATGTCATCTCTTCTTAATAGGGAGCTGGAAGTGGGCAGTGCTCCTCCAATTCCAGAGATTCCCTCTGTGAATGCAAGGTTTGGTCTAGGTTCTGAGGGTCTCTGGCCTTCCCAGACTCTGGTCCTCAAGATGTCCTCCATGGGATGTTTAATGGGGGTGGTCCTTGACCAGTGGTGGTCAAACCAGCACTGAGTATCCAGAGGTTAGAATTGTAGAAAGTGCCCAAATGTATTTGATTACAAGACCCTCTTTCTTAAAAAAAAAAAGGAAAAACCATATCAGGAATAAAAGAACTGTTCTTCTGTGCCTTTGAGGGGTTGTTTGGAGCTGAAATAGTCATTAATGAAGGGTGAGGCCAAGGTCTACTTGAGATGATGGTTTTAGAACAGAGGTTGATAACTTAGGTGACTCAGCATACATTGAACATAAATAATGAGACAAGCAGATAGGGACTGTGGAGACCTGGAAATCAGACATATGACCATCAGAAGGGGGGCTGCTGCCTCATGGCCCCAGATGGTAGGCACATGGGAGCACTGGACCCTGTGGCCAGGCCTCAGATTTTGCAAGAGAAGCCAGATATTTGCATTTTTAAAATTTAAATCTCCTGAGTTTTAATTCACATTTTAGAAAACATTATGTTTGTGGAGCAAGACAGATATGTGAGCCGGATGTGGCCCGAGGGCTGTGGTTGTCTGCCTGTTTTTAATCCACTGATGTGCTGCAGAGAGTACCAGAGACAAAAAAAAAGTGAGCACATTCGTGTGCTCTTCTCTAGAGGGGCCTCTGTCTGGGAACAGCCTACTGGGGGCCAGGGTGGGCTAGAGAAATGGAGGGAGGGCTGCTGCAACTTTGCATGAGTGGTGCTAGGAGCAGACAGCTGAGAACACACTTCTGAGTGTGTATTGGCCTCTCGCCTTCATGGAGACTGGGGAAATCTGCAGGTTTTAAAAAAATCTTATTTGCAAATTTACTTATTCCTTAAATTCCTTCTTAAAACATTACTTTCCGTTATTTAATCTTCACAGAATCCTTCAAGGATTCCCAGTTGTACACAAGGTAACCACTGGCATTACGTCTTTCTGTATTAAGACTACACATGCAGTTCATTCATTCATTTGGGTGTGAATTCCTTTATTTGACACATAAATGAATAATTATCCTAATAATTATTGAATGCTGTATTGCTCAGGCCACTGTATGAAATGCTCTAGGAACAAATGAGTAAGATACAACCTCTGCCCTGCAGGGACTCAGATGCCAGCACAGCAAGATAGGATGATGGTGACAGTGACAGGTCTCATTTACTGACTAGCTACTAAGTGCCTGGTGGGATTCTTGATATTATTCCTAAGTGATAGTTGAAGTTATTTAATCCTCATACCAGTTTGCTAAAGACAAAACACTTTCCTAACCTTACTCCACCAGTTGCCCTCGGGAGGGGCTCCAAGCACCTCACATCTCCAGTGGAAAGTGTAGGAGAGGCAGGTGGATGCTGGGCACTGAAGACATGCTTGGGACATGCCTGGGACACAAGTGGAGCGACGTGCACAGGAAGAAAGGTCAGACAAAGGCAGGAAGCAAAGGCTCAGGAGTGGCGAGGTCTGGGTGGGTCCTAGGACCACAGGGAGCAAAGGGAAGTGGCACGAACCAGCTGGAGAGCTCCTGGGTCAGTGGAGCTGACTGCATTGGAGCTGGTCAGAATAGACCTGGTCAGGAAGGAAGAAGCCAAAGGATGCCAAAAATTTCATTCTCCTAATAGACACAAAACCACTCATGCTCCTTAAGAAGGGACCAAAGGGGAATCACAATGAAATGTTATGTTTACCATATCATATTAACACACATTCAAAAGCTTAAAATACTAAACAGTAAATACTAGTTAGTGTTGACCAGGGCTCTCCTTTTTTACAACATTGATGGGACAGTCAATTGGGAAAGTCTTTTTGACTGTGGTTTAGCTATAGGTGTGTATCTATTTTTTAAAATATTTATTTGGCTCCACTGGATTTTAGTAGAGACACTCAGGATCTTAAATCTTTGTTGCAGCATGTGAACTCTTAGTTGCGGCATGTGGGATCTCGTTCCCTGACCAGGGATCAAACTCAGGCCCCTGGCAATGAGAGTTCTGAGTCTTAACCACTGGACTACCAGGGAAGTCCCAATGTATTTTTAAAGGCACATACATTTTGGCCCAGAAAAAATCCCCTAGGATACACTAATAATTTACTGACTCGACTCTTTAGTGGTGATCACTTCTAGTTTTCTGTCTCTAAAAACGCCACACCCTAACATATATGTATGTGTAAGAATGCATTTGTACAGGTGTTCATATAGAATACATGCACATATGTGTGTGTGTGTGCTGAGTGCTAAGTCGCTTTAGTCGTGTCCAACTCTGTGCGACCCTATGGATTGTAACCCACCAGCCTCCTCTGTTCATAGGATTCTACATGTAAGAATACTGGAACGGGTTGCTATTCCCTTCTCCAGGGGATCTTCGACCCAGGGATCAAACCCTGATCTCTAACATCTCCTGCACTGGCAGGCGGGTTCTTTATCACTAGCACCACCTGGGAAGCCTATGTGTATGGGGGTTCTTTGGTGGTTCAGTTGGTAAAGAATCTGCCTGTAATACAGGAGACCTGGGTTCAATCCCTGAGTCGGGAAGATCCCCTGGAGATGGGAATGGCTACCCACTCCAGTATTCCTGTCTGGAGGATCCCATGGACAGAGGAGCCTAGTGAGCTAAAGCTCATAGGGTCACAAAAAGTTAGATGTGACTGAGTGTCTAACACATACACACACATATACCCACACATACGTATGAGCATGAATCCTGTATAAACACCTGCACAAATGCATTCCTGCACAGACACATATGTTAGCGTGTGTGAAACAGAAAATTAGAAGTTTTTAGAAACAGAAGATTAGAAGGGGAATGTTGAAAATGAAACCCCAATTCTTTCCATGGCCCACGAGGCCTGTCATGATCTTGCCACTTCGTCCCTCTTCAACCTCATTCCCACATCTCTTTCCCTCTCGACTCAAGTTCTCAAGTTGTGTGAGGCTTTTTGGTTAGTCCTTGTTCAGGCCAAGACTTTGCTCTTACTGTTTCCCTTCTTGGAAGGTTCTTTCCCCAGATAATCACATAACTCACTGCCTCACTTCATTTATTCCTCTGTTCAAACATCAACCTGTAGTAGGCAGTTTCTAGGATGGGCCCCAGTGATCCCTCCTTCTGGAATTTACATGCTGTGTGATCCTCTCCCTTTAAGTGTGGGCTGAGCCTGATGACTCACTATTAATGAATATGGTGTAACAAAGGTGAAGTGTAACAAAGATGAGTGTCACTTCTGAGATGAGATATAAAATACTGTGATTTCCAACTTGCTGGATTGTTCTCTCTCTCTCTCTCTGACTCTTCTCTCTTGCTTTCTGTGGTGAAGCCAGCTGCCATATTGTGAGCTGTCCTATGGAGAGGCCCACATGATGAGGAACTGAAGGAAATTTCCAGCAAATAACCAATAAAGAGCTGAAGCCCTCAGAGAATGGCCTGTGAGAAACTAATTCTTGCCAACAACCTTGTGAGTTTGGAAATGGATCCTTCCCCAGTTGAGCCTTCAAATGATGACAGCCCTGACTGATACCTTGACCATAGCCTGTGAGAGACTCTGAAGCAGAGTATGCAGTTAAGCCACTCTGGCCTCCTGTCTTATAGAATCTGTGAGTTAATAAATATTGTTTAAACTACTAAGTTTTGGGAAATTTTGTTACACAGCTACAGCTAACTGATACAGAACCCCTTGGAAAAGTCTCCTGAGATGAAACTAAACATGTAAACAACAGCAGTGTTCTTTGTTGTGCAGTGTTACCTTGACTTGCTTTGTTTTTCTTTATTGCTTGTATTCCTTGGTTAGTTTACATTTTACTTGTTTGTTTGTATATATATATATTTCCTCACTACTAGGGTGTAAAATCTCATGAGGGCAAAATCTTACAGTTGTGGTCACTAGTGCCTACAACAGTGCCTGACATGAAGTGTGCTCTTATGTTCAATATTCAGCATTAGTGACTGAATGAATAATGCAACCATAAAGAGAATGAGCTAGTCAAGCACATCTGGACATGGGGAAAGCTTCCAAAGTGTAAACTGTTGAGGAGATTGGGAAGTGGAGACTTATAAGGCAATCTACAGATAGCGTTAACCCCCATTCATATCTAAAAGTGTTTATATCCATCGAAAAACATCTGAAAAGACACCTATCAAAGTGCTAATAGTTGTGGTTTTCTCTGAAAGAGAAGATTACAAGGCTGCACTGTCTTCTTAAATATTTATATAATTTTAAAATGCTTTACAGTGATTATTTGCTATCACAGAAATGAAGGCATTTGGTATAATTCATAAGGCCATCCAGCCACTTGTTTTGTGGTGTCTTTGTGTGGTCTCTGGGGAAGCCTGGGGAGCTAGTCCACTGCTACTCTGGACAGAGCAGCCTTAGAGTTCTTCCTCATGGGGGCCAGAAACCCCCCTCCCTGCACCTCCTGCAGTCAGATTGCAGCCTCTGGGCAGTGCCCGGGAAGAGCTCTTCTCTCTCCCACATGACAGACTGTCAGAAATCTAGCAGGTTTTCTGTGAACATTTCTTGGCAATAATTACAGAATAGGAAATAGGAGGTTGAAAAGAAAGAATAAGACAGTACAGTAAAAATAACTGTTCTTGCACTTTAGCCTTGAGGGGATCGAGGCCTCCGAAGAGCTGGTGGATGGAGCAGAGGGCTCTCATCCTCTGTTCTGCTTGGGGGTATAGTTCTCATGGGGGTGCTAAGACTGGGTTTTGGGAAAGAGACACGGGCTGGTTTCTCCTTGCCTATGCTGAGTGTGTCTGTGCAGGAAGGTACCCAGAGTTGCTCCATCTAAAGCTTCAGGATTCCCTGTAGACTCAGAGCCAGTGTGGCAGAGGGAGGTGGGAGGCAGCCTTGTCATCACATCATTCCACACTTAACTTGACTTGGGTACAGTTTTTCATCAACAACTATGCAATCAAGTCTCCACCACACCCCCTGTATCCCAGGTACTCCGAAGGCTATTGTGTGCAGTGGCTGGGATAGAAGTTGAACATCTGAGAACAGGGACTCAAGGTTTCTGTTCTCTGTGGTAACCTCAGGGCCTGGTACAGTGATGGCCAAATAGGTGCTCCAGTGGTGTGGTTGAATGAATGAATGGCCACACACACTTTTGTGTATGTCCTTCCCAAAGTGTGCTCAGGTACCGTCTGACCACTAGACACAGAGCAGGAATGTGGACGCCTTCTTTGTACATTCTATACTTCCACGAATCTGATCAAAAATTACATTTTTGGGGGCAGCCAAATTAAGCAGTTATATAACTTAATTCTCTTGTTTTTCCAAACTTTTCTCCTTATTTTAAAGGAGATATTATGTATTCTTTCTTTAAGTGTTGCTTTAATTATGAAATACTTTAAATGTACACTACTCCACATATCTCAAACAGCAAATGCTCATGAACCTCTGTCTCAAATTTAACTAATATTCTATTTTATCATAGTTACTCTGCTTTCTGAGAAGTAAAATACAAAGATAAAATTGAAGCCTACTTTTTCATTCTTTGTTCTTCTTCTTTTTATCCAAGAGATAAGTATTATTGTTTTGAAGTTGGCATGCATCCTTACCATTCATCTTTTAATTTTACTATATATATATATATATATATATATATATATATATATATGACTTTATTTTGGGGGCTCCAAAATCACTGCAGATGGTGATTGCAGCCATGAAATTAAAAGACCCTTACTCCTTGGAAAGAAAGTTATGACCAACCTAGATGGCATATTAAAAAGCAGAGACGTTACTTTGCCAACAAAGGTTCATCTAGTCAAGGCTATGGTTTTTCCAGTGGTCATGTATGGATGTGAGAGTTGGACTGTGAAGAAAGCTGAGCACTGAAGAATTGATGCTTTTGAACTGTGGTGTTGGAGAAGACTCGGTGAGTCCCTTGGACTGCAAGGAGATCCAGCCAGTCCATCCTGAAGGAGATAAGTCCTGGGTGTTCATTGGAAGGACTGATGCTGAAGCTGAAACTCCAATACTTTGGCCTCTTCATGCAAAGAGTTGACTCATTGGAAAAGACCCTGATGCTGGGAGGGATTGGGGGCAGGAGGAGAAGGGGACGACAGAGGATGAGATGGCTGGATGGCATCACCAACTCGATAGACATGAGTTTGAGTAAACTCTGGGAGTTGGTGATGGACAGGGAGGCCTGGCGTGCTGTGATTCATGGGGTCTCAAAGAGTCGGACACGACTGATCAACTGAACTGAACTGAACTGAACTGATATCCATAGAAATAGAATGTCATAGAAATTGTATCAAATTATTTTGTCTGATGATTCTATAACTCAGAATTGTGTATTCAATATTGATTCATTGAAACCTAATTTACTCTTTTTAATTACTGGATTCTATGAGTATGACATAGTTTGCCTACTCATCTCTAGTGATATTAGACATCTTTTCATGTATCTATTTGCTATTCAGATTTTCTTGTTTACCAAATACCTGTTCTTATATTGAGATAGATTATAAAAATAATGAAAATTTCCCACCTTGAATCCACACCCTTGGGTAGTTCCCATCAGATTGGTTCTGGGTTTAGACATGTGACTTGCTTTGGCCAATGAAATAAGAAAACATGAGGCTTAAGGCCCAAGAGACTTGAAAAGTGCATGTGCATTGTGTATGTGTGTGTTAGTTGCTCAGTCATGTCTGACTCTTTGCGAGTCCATGGACTGTAGCCTGCCAGGCTCCTCTGTCTGTGGAATTCTCCAGGCAAGAATACTGGAGCGGGTTGCCACTTCCTTATGTGTGTGCATTGGTGCTTGCTTTTTCTTGCTGCTCTTGGGAACACTGAAACTACTATAATGTGAAAAAGCCCAGACTAGCCTGCTGGGCGATGAGAACCTTGCAACCCAGTAACCTCCATGCCTCCTGCCAACTGCTAAACATAAGAGTGAGGCAATGGATCATGAGCTGAATGCAAACGTGAGCAGGAACCCAGCTCATGCCTTGAGGAGGAGAGCCATTCCCACTGATCTCAGTCCAGCCTCCCAACTGTGAGAAAATAGGTGGCTGTTCTTTTAAACCAATAAATACTGGGTGATTTGTTAGATAAAGCTCATTTACATAACATTCTGTCCATTTTTGTTTCTGTGTCCTTTTTTATTGCTAAATTTTTTCTTAACATGTCATTTCTCATGTAACTCTATGAGAAAACTTATGAAATAGACATTTCCAACATCTTCACCACTTTATAGATGAGAAAATTTGTTAAGAATCTGCCTCGGAGGTAGGAGATCCTGGTTAGATCCCTGGGTCGGGAGAAGTCCCTGGAGAAGGAAATAGCAGCCCACTCTAACATTCTTGCCTGGACAGAGGAGCCTGGAGGGCTACAGTCCACGGGGTCACAAAGAGTCAGACACTATTGAGTGACTTTCACTCACTCAGTGACTTACAAAGGATCATGCAACTAGCAAGTAGAGAAGGTGAGATTTGAATCCCTGACTGTCTGACCACAGAGCCCAGGGTCTTAAGCCATTTCACTACCCTGCTTCCTCACGCTCTTAATTCACTCAGTCAGTGGAATGGCTTTATGGTAAGGCACTGGCCACATCTCTCCTCGTGATATTTTGTCTTTTACCAACTCTGTTTTAGAACTTTCTGTTCTCAGTTTTCAATAGTATGCTGGAACCAGTTCATACTGGCTCATAAGGGCCATTTCTGAGTTCAGTGACTTTACTTCAGTAGCTTGACATTTTGGTGTGATAAGAATATTTGTTCCATAGGTATCAGCAAAAGTTAAAAATTAGGGTTTTTTTTTTTTTTTTCTTCCAGGGAGCTGGTTCACCAGCACACCAAACACTGGGCTGAGTATCGTCCTATTCTGTATATCCTGTTACATCTGTTTCTTTCAAGTTGCTCCTTGGCATAGTTTTGGAACATGATTCTGACACCTGACAGATATGCTGTGCTGTGCTAAGTTGCTTCAGTCGTGTCTGATTCTATGCGACCCTATGGTCTGTAGCCTGCCAGGGTCTTCTGTCCGTGGGGTTCTCCAGGCAAGAATACTGGAGTGGGTTGCTGTGCTCTCCTTCAGGGGATCTTCCCGACCCATGGATTGCACCTGCATCTCTTATGTCTCCTGCATTGACAGGTGAGTTCTTTACCACTAGCACCACCTGGGAAGCCCAACATATATGCTGGCCCTCCCCAATTTATACCATCTGTGGAGGAGAAAAGTATAACCTCTACATGTACTTGGGGCCGTCAAGTCAGCTTTCAGGGTTGGAAGTGGAGACCCTCTCCTGGTTCACTTGCTCTGCTAATCAACATTTATATTCCTTTACTAATAGCCATCATTTATTGAGCATTTACTATGTGCTAAGCAGTATGCTAAGCCTTTGGATTGCATTTAAAGGTTTTAATTCCCTCAGCAACCCTATGAGGTGTGGATCTGAGACATAAGAAGCTTGAACTATGTTCCTTTGAGGTCTATATAGCTAGTTGATGGCTGAGTTGTAATTCAAACCCAGTTTGCTACCTCCCTTTATCCAACTGCACTTTAATCCAAACCTGGAGGCATTCTCTGATCTACAAGGATACTGCAGGGTGGAGGGAGTTAGATTCAGTGACCAGTGGGGCAGCAGGCAGCAGAGAGCCATTGAAAATTTTTGAGTTGGAGAGTGACTATTTTTCACATGGCATTTAGGTTATTTTTTCAGACTAGAGTGTGACAGATTGGCCCACATAGAAGAAAGACCATGAATAGGGAAGATGCTTGGGGCGTTATAGTGATCATTTAGAGCCTGATGGTAATGATTCATCCACATGCAGCTTTCCTTTGAAGGGAATTAGACTCCTCACTGGCTCAGTCTGGTCACCAAGGCTGTGTTCATGCTATTTCCCTGGTCCAGGATATATTCCTCCATCTGCTTATTTCTTTATGTATAAAAATGGTTTTAAAATAATGACAGATTTATTATATTATTATTACTACCCTATTATTAAGTTTGCCCACATCATTCTACTTAATATTCACCATCTGATTCAGAGTTTTGATTTGATCATTTCTCACATATTTATTATTTCTTACCAGTGAGTCTTCAGGTTCCTCTAGGGCAGGGAATGCATCTTATTCTCTGGCATGCTCTGCAGTGCTGAGATCATCAGAGCTACCCCGTAAATGCTTGTGGAATAGAAGGATACATAAATAACTCTGCTTTTCTTTTTCCCCCACTGGCAAGCTCATTGACAATAGGTGCCCAGAGTAATATAATTAGAAAGCTCCAAAATAAAACTGTGTTAAGGAACTACTTAAATGCTGTAAAGGAAAGTAGAGAAGACAGCCAATTAGTACATACAAGCACCGATGATTTCTACATAATAGAAGAAGTCATTTATTGGATTTAGTTGACTTAGGTTCCTGGCTGCAGACTGTCCCCTGAGTCCTTAATTGCTTCATCCAAAAGGAAGAAGGAAAGGGTCCCATCAGAGCCAGGTTATAAGGTATACAGACTGAGAAACCCTGAACCCACTGACAGATTTGAGAGTGCAGCTCGAAAATCAGGGAGCCTATATGAGAAGAACAGAACTCTCAGCTGCTGAGCACCCAGTGTGGGCAGACACTATACTAAACACTTTCTTTTGGCCTTACTTAGAAACTAGCTAGGTATGTTTTGTTATCCTCTTTGAAAGATGAGAAAACTAAGCTTCAAAATGATGTACAACTTGCTTAGAGTTCAAAGCTGGGGAGAAGCAGAGATTCAAATCCACTCACCCCTATCTAGCTCAAAAACAATGTTATATTATTTACATACAGGACTAGACTGGTGATGTAAATGTCTAAAGTGGGTTGGATATAAGAAAATTGAGAGAAGTATGCATGTTCTACTTAAAGACATTCAGAATCAAACTTTAAAAAACTGCTAACCAAGAAAACAACTGAAAAGCCACATTTACAGAGTAGATTTTACCGTTTACAACTTTTATTTGAATAAGGCACTGCAGGCAGTCAGAGTGGGAGATGTAGATCCATCTCTCCTGTATTTTCTATGATGGGGTGTTGTTAGCTGGTGAGGCCAGTCTGAACCCTCCACCCAGGAGGGGAAGAGCATGCTATGCAGAGGTTGTGAGAGCAAAGAGGTTGCCGAGGGATCCAGCTTAGGTGATACCTCTAAAAACAACCAGAGCTGGGATGTCAGCCAACAGCCCTCAACAGAGAGAAGGAGGTACAGTGGCAGCCTGGTGTGGGGCAAGAGATCTGGGGGCCCTGGCAAAGAGACTGTTAGGAAAGTATAGGGACACACAGGCCACTGATTCCAGATAAAAGTACAGGTGGCCCCAGAGAGGCCAGCAGGTGATGGAGAGGTGTGGAGGGGATGTCATGGAGAGGGATCCCCAAAACCAACTCTGAGGTGGAGTGTTCAAGGCTGGCCTTTGCTTTCTGGAGGCCAGGGAAGATGCAGGCCCTTTTCTGGGGGTATCAGGTGGGACTTAAACTCAGGAGAAAAAAACAGATTTCTGGGAGTTGTGTTCCAGATCTTGCCCTGGGCTAGAGTGGTCCCTACCCCAATCCTGACAGTGTAGAGGGATGTATGAGTGTCACAAACACGTGCACACACTTTGCAATTTACATAGGAGCACGTGGGAGCCTCTGTCACTTGAGATACAGCTGTTGGAGCTGGTCCATCACAACCTGCAACCCTGAGCATCAGCTCTCAGGGCCATCACCATTCAGGCCCCAGGGAAATGCTTCTCCTTGCTTCCTCCTTCACATCCTGGAAACACAAGTCATTTCCTTCAGGTCTGTGGGTGTATGGCTGTTGTCACTAGAGTAAGACTAGGGGGAATTGGAGCAGTGGAAGTCCTCAAGTGACAGAAAAAACAAATCAGCGTGTCAACTCCTTTTTCTCAAGAAACCTGAGTGCAGCAAATTCTGCCATAATACAGTGCAATTTTTTAGAAATGCCACATATCTTAGTATTCTTATAATTTTTTGGCTTCTCTTCCTGGTTCAACTTGTGGTTCTGGAGGTATATTCAGAATTAATATGATATTGACAACTGTTATGTATAATGAATGGTGAATATTTTGCAATACTAGATATTTTACATTACTCAAATTTGTATATATGTAGCTCTAGACTTATCGAACTTCTGATATAACATCAGTAACAATGGATTATTGTCATAGTCAACTAAATGCTCAAACTGCAAAATAACCTTATTTTATAAAATGTTTATGAAGCTATAATTATATTTTCAAAAATTTTAATCAAAAATTAGGATGTTTTAAATAATTCTTAAAATAGTTGATATTCTCTAGTTACAATTTATGTTTTATGTTTTAAATTCGCAGCAAAATGGAGTACCTAGAGATTGTCATACTGAGTAAAGTAAGTCAGACAGAGAAGGAGAAATATCAGATGATATCCCTTATATGTGGAATCTAATGAACTTACAAAACAGAAAGACTCACAGCTTTAGAGAATGAACTTAGATTGCTGAGGGGAAGGATGGGCAGAAGAGAGAGTTAGGGTATTTGTGATGGACATGTACACACTGCTATATTTAAAATTGGTAACCAACAAGGACCTACTCTACAGCACATGGAACTCTACTCAACGTTATGTGGCAAGCTGGATGGGAGGGGAGTTTGGTGGAGAATGGGTATATGCACACATATGCTTGAGTCCCTTGGCTGTTCACCTGAATCTATCACAACATTGTTAACTGGCTATACAGATACAATACAAAATAAAAAGTTTAAAAAAATACATTTAACAGATAAGTGAATGTTTTAGAAAAAAATATTTATAATTATTTGAGAAATTAATGTTATAAATTTTTAGACTCAATTTACACTTTAAGTGAAAATGTATTCCAGTTTTGTACATGCTGAATATAATTTATATTTTATTTTTTGCAGACTGGACCCATTTTACCCTCACAACAGCCCTGTGAGGTGAGTCTTGCCATTATCCTGATTTGTGCCAATTGAGCACAAATTACATAAAATTCTTGATTATATGAACATACATAGTGATTTTACTTAACTGAAGCAAGAGAAATAAATTTCATGGAATACATATATAATAATTTATGAATTATGTATGTATTTATCACTTAGCCAAATACCATCAGACCATCAATAGTTCATCACACATAAGCAGTGATGATTAAAGTTGGTCAACCTTGATACATTATTTTTGATCATGTGAAACTATATGCACATAAAAACTGTTGTTGTCATGATGGCATAAATGTCAAGGTAAGAAGATATGTTACTTGCCAGTTTGTTAATTTTATTTGTAACTTTTTTAAAGACTTTTATTTTTTATGTGGACCATTTTTAAAGTCTTAATTCATTACAATATTGCTTCTGTTTTTGTGTTTCAGTTTTTTAGCCAAAAGTCATTTGGGATCTTAGCTCCCCAACCAGGGATCAAACTTGTATCTTCCTGCATTAGAAGGGGAAGTTTAACTATTAGACCACCAGGGTTATTTGTAACTTTTCAATATTTAGACATGATATGTGGGCTTAGTGGGTTGAGTTGTAGCCCCCAAAAGATATGTCCAAGTCCTAATCCCAGGAATGTGGGAATATGAACTTATTTGGGAAAAAGGTCTTTGCAGATCTAATTAAGGGAATGATCTTGAGATAAGATCATTCTGGATTAACAGCTGGGCCATAAGTCCAAGGATGGGTGTCCTTATAGGAGAGGAGAAGACATAGAAACACAGGGGAGCAGACCATATGTTGCCAGAGGCTGCCCTGTGCCCAGGACACCTGGCTCCCCTGGAAGCAGGAAGAGGTAAGTGGGGATTCTCTGCTAATGCTTTCAGAGGGAACAAGACTTTGGTGACACCTTGATTTCAGATTTATTGGATCCAGAATTGAGTGAGAATAGATTCTTATTGTTTAGAGCCCCCAGATTTGTGGTAGTTCGTTCTGACAGCCATTCCATCTGTACTTTTGTCCTGGGCCCTGCAAATACTAGAAGTGGGCCTGGCTGCTGGGTAAGCCAGGCACGGGAGGCAGTACCAGAGCCCAAATTTCAAGTCTGGCCCCTGTTCCAGGCTCTCATGCCTTCTGTGAAGGACTGGGAGCTCCCTGGAGGCAAGTAGATCTTTGTCTTCTTTATCCCCCTAGGTTTTAGCTAAGTGCTCAGTATGAGTTAATGAATGAATGAACAAATGAATGTTGGTCATTAAAGTGCAGGTTCCCAGGCCAGGCTTGGCTGAATTAAAATTCAGTTACTACCAGCCATGTGACTGGGGCAAGGTTATGTAACGTGACTCAATTCCAATGTCTTAGTTCAACCTTTGTAAATAGGAATAATAATGCCATTTGCAGCAACATGGATGGGCCTAGAGATTGTCGCACTGAGCCAAGTAAGACAGACAAAGACAAATATCGCATGTTATTGCTTATATGTGAAACCTAAAAAAAGGGTACAAATCAACTTACTTACAAAACAGATGTAGAGTCATGGATGTAGAAAACAAACCTATGGTTTACGCACTACAGTATATAAAATAGATAATAAGAACCTGCTCCATAGCATAGGGAACTCAGTTCTCTGCAATGGCCTATATGGGAAAAGAATATTGTAAAAAAAAGGGATTCAGTTTGCTGTATACTAACACAGCTGAAACTAACACAACATTGTAAATCAACTATACTCCAATAAAAGCTTTTCAAAAAAAGAAAAAAAATTCACTGACTTCACATGAGTGTTACAAGAATCAAATGAGTCATCTGTATATAGCAACCAACATATAATGAGCACTAAATAAATAGTATCTGCCATCATCACCATTAATATTTTACAATGTCCCACCTCAGGGCATTCACACTCTTCCCCCAGCTTCTTCCTACCCATGGTTCTGGTCTTAGCTTAAACCTCACTTCAAGGTTGTCTTCCCTGACCTCTGGGTTTAGACCAGGTGTATGCTCCAGGATTTCTATCCATATTTCCTGTAAGTCTGTGAGCTCTGGGAAGGTAGAGATTTTTGTTGTCTTGAGCACTAATATAATGCTGTATCTAGCAAAGGACATGACACATAGTAAACAAACTTATTGAATGAAAGGTTCAATCTAGTTCAAGATCTGATGGGAGGAAGTCTTGAAGGGAGAAGATGCTGTCTCTGGGAAGAAGATTAATTTGATTCAATTTCTTTACAGGTCATTTTGGACCTCTCTCACCTCTATCAGATTTGAAAACTGACTTCAGGCTTTTTCATCTCTCATAGTTTCCCAGAAAGCTGACACTGGTTTTGGTGAGGTGTAAAATATGGGATCCAGGATACTCAGGATGTAAATGGGCTCTATTTTGAGTGTGAAATGTTTGAGCCTGGTCATGATCTCATCCTGACCCTCAGGGCATTTGTGTCAGTGCCTGGCAGGGGCTCTGCTAGAGAACTGGTGCCTGTTTGGACTGGAAATAAAACCCCCTGTATTTGACTTGCAAAGTGGTTTATGCCCATTAGTAGTGCTCCCTGCCAGAAGCCAAAATAAATGAACTATAGCATCAATATGGCTGGGGTCCTAGATCTCACTTGGGCCCCTGAGGACCTTGTCAGGGACTAGGATAGGGTGATCATGATACACTTATGATTAGATGATTGGATGGTGTTTGTGAGACACTAGATAGGCCACCATATGCAGAGGTCCATACTGTTACATTTTGGGAATAGATGCCAGGGATGTGGTCCCTCCCTTCTTGACCCACCTTCTTACCTAATCAGAAATCATGATCTGCTTTGCTTACTCCAACAAGCACTGGACATCAGCCATCTGCTGCAGGACACCACTGCAGAGCTGGGCTGAGAGCCACTGGCTTTCTTTCCTTGCTACCAAGCCAGCAAAGGCAAGCTGCATGCACACACCATCAAGCAGTAATTGGGAGCTGGGGCAGCTGGACTGCGGATTTCAGGGCAGATTTCAGAATCTAAATGAAGATGGAATTTGTATGTCCACATCTTGAAACAGTAATTATTCAGATACGAATGAACTTACAAAATGGGCTCCCCTGGTGACTCAGTGGTAAAGAATCTGCCTGCCAACGAAGGAGATGCAGGAGAGGTGGATTCGATCACCGGGCTGGGAAGATACCCTGGAGGAGGAAATGACAACCCACTTCAGTTTTCTTGCCTGGAGAATCCCATGGACAGAGAAACTTGGCGGGCTACAGTTCATAGGGTCACAAAGAGTCAGACATGACAGTGATTGAGCACACTTGCACGAACTTAAAACAGAAATAAAGTCACACGAACTTATGATTGCCTACACACAATTCCATATTTAAGATGGATAACCAACAGGGATCTACTGTATCGCACATGGAACTGTGCTCAATGTTATATGGCAGTCTGGATGGGAGGGGAGTTTGGGAGAGAATGGATACATGTATATGTGTGACTGAGTCCCTTCACTGTTCACCTGAATCTATCACAACATTGTTAATTGGCTATACCCCAATACAAAATAAAAAGTTAAAAATCAATGCAAAAAAAAATAATTTAGATGCCTGCTTATCTTAGCTGATTTAGAGAAGTTTCTTCACAGAGACTTGAAGATTTGTGCAAAGATGGATTCAGAGGGATGAGACCTGCATTCCGCCCTCTTCTCCTAGATCTCCTAGTGTGATAGATAACATGTTCTTTAATATCTCATCCCATTTAAATATTTTATTATTATAGTTTATATATACTGTGATCTGGAACCTAGTGATCTGGAATGTGTGATCTGGAACCTAGTAGAGTATGTGGCACATAGTATGCCCTTAACAAGAAGGTGTATTTAGTGATTTTTGCACTGTGTACTATGCTAAGCACTTTACAAACATGATCATCTCAGGGCACCCTCACAAACACATAAAAAATGGCAGCTCAGATGGATTATGTAACCAGTCCAAGCTCACTTAGCTATTAAGGGACAGAAAAGCAACTTGAAATCAGTTATTTCAGCTCCCAAGTTCTTGTTTTTTACCACCAAACTGAGCTTTCTCTCAATAAACAGCCTGCATAACAGCATGAATGTTTCTTCTTAAGCTAACCCAGATTTGTTTGTGAACTAATGGATTTAGATGGACAATTGCCTTGATTGATTCCTTTGGATTATCTAGGGACTGGTCTAGACAAGCGTCACTGAAAATTAGGAAGAGCAGCATAGATACTGAATGCATTGTGCTGTAACATCTCCCAACTTCCCAGGGGGGACAGCGACTGAGAATTTCCTTCTTGGCCCTTCTGGGAAATATAATACCTTCAAGACACTCTTTCATCATACCAGCAGTTGACAGTGCTCTGTTCTCTTCATCTGGGAGCATGACTCATAAGAAAGAAAATAAATGGAGGCATTGATTTTTCTGAAGCAGGACTCCAGTCTGGTCTGAAGAGCAGGTTTTGGCCTATTCACTTTCCTTTATGCTGAGCCTGGCATGAGACCCCCTCCTAAGTTTTTCTGTGGTGATCAGATAAGCCATAGAGAAGGAATTAGCTCTGATGTAAGTTAAGTGAAGCAACAGGCAGGACCAACCTTCAGTGAAGGTCTCTTCAAAGGTGATAAGGAAAGAAGGTGGATTTGGCCCCAGAACACAAAATGGGTCACCAGAAACTGGTGTGGCTGGAGCAGCAGGGCAGGGATTCCTCCAGGGGTGTTGATCTGAAGATAGAAATGATCTGGTCACCGACTTGTATCATCAGGAGCCTGGATTTCCCTCATTGTAACAGACTCGGGCCCGAATGTGTGTACGCACCTGACTAGGATGGACACTTAGTACATTTCCCCCTCAGCATCACTCTCCCTTCTTGGGACAAATGAAACCTTGGCTGGATTGAGGGGTATTAATCCTGCCTCCGTTCAGCTCAAGATCTTCTGACAATGGAGGTCAACCCCTAGAGTAGAATACAAGGCCTGATCAGATCATTTGGGGAGGGACAGTCTTTCCCTACTCCGTGCGTGCATGCTAAGTTGCTTCAGTCATGTCTGACTCTTTGCCACCTTATGGCCTGTAGCCCACCAGACTCCTCTGTCTATGGGATTCTCCAGGCAATAATATTGGAGTGGGTTGCCATTTCCTTCTCCAGGGGATCTTCCTGACCCAGGGATTGAATTTGCAGCTCTTGCACTGGCAGGCAGGTTCTTTACAACTAGTGTTACCTGAGAAGTCTGTGCTACCCCACCCCAACCTGTGTTGTTTACAGAGATGAACCCATAACCCAGGTCCTGCCAGATAGGATCAATGGACCCCCACCCAGGTTTCTGGGTTGCCCTCTAGGGGTGGTGGACTCCCCCAGATGAGTGAATTACTGTGATATACAAGATTGAAATTGCTATAGGGGACCCAATATACAGCCTGGATTTGGAGGCAACCCCGAGGCAGCAAAGTTGTGAGACAAATTTGGGACATTGGTTAAACCCTGAATGATACCCCATCCAGGGGCATTTTGGTGATGCCAGCAAACAAATTTGCTTTTATTTATGCTGATGCGGATGAAGCTTTATATGGCTTTTACTGAAAGAGCGCTGACTGATTCACTGACCTTTTGCTGCTAGCATGCTTCCCTCTCCCACGGGCCAAGCTCCTCTAACAGGGAGGCTGGGACAGCATAAAAGCCGAGCTGCAAAGTGTGTTTGCGGCGAACTGCTATGGACATTCACTTTATGGGAAAAGGCCTACTCATCCATTTTGTCCAAAATATTATCCCTTTGGTTCCTTTGATAATTTCTTTTTAAAGGTTAATACTGACTCTGACATCCTGTGTCTCCATATCCATGGTGGTGCTATTTAATGACATCCAGCATGGCATTTTATATTCCAGTGCTACGCCACACACAGTCTCTTCAGTCATGTCCAGCTCCTTGTGACTCCATGGACTGTAGCCTGCCAGGCTCCTCTGTCCATGGAATTTTCCCAGCAAGAATGCTGGAGAGGATTGCCGTTTCCTTCTCCAGGGGATCTTCCCAACCCAGGGATCAAACCTACATCTCCTGCATCTCCTGCTTTGCAGGTCAATTCTTCACCTGCTACACCATTGGGGAAGCCCTTATATTCCAGGGTAGATGTTTAATCACTTTTTAAAATTGCGATATAGGTAGATGGTTAGGATTGGGATTATTCACTTTCTCCAAGTTTGTTTTGTGGAATGTATGTATTTGGTCTGGTGCCCCCGCTGCCTGTGGGAAAAGGTCACTGGGGTGTCCCTATCTTTTTTTCAGAGAGGGATTTCTGATCCAGGTGGCTGTTTGTAAATCCATACATTTGAAACTTCTGAAGTTAGTGGGTGAGAACATATCTCCCTATGGCTGATATCAAAGGCTCTGTTTTTATATTGGTCAGCGGTGGCACATGAACAGTTCTGTTGGTGATCAAGGGTTTGGTGCTGGTATTGAGTTTGGAAGGAACTGAGGAAAATTCTGTAATGTGGAGAGTATTTGGGGGAGGTACAAAGCCTTTTAGGAATGTCAACTCCTAGGTGCTAGGCCTGGTTTGGTATCTGGTTTGGTCCCATTGCACAGATGTGTGTCATGAAGTCAAAAAGTCCTACAGTTTCAGAAGTCACCCTGGTCTCTGGAATCATAGTATTACCCAGGAACCAAGAGGAGTCAATGATTGCTGGGTGATTGGTTGGGATGATAACTACATCCTAGTTATTCAAAGTGAGGTCCGCAGACCAGATCCATCATCAACACCTTCTGGGAGCTTATTAGAAATGCAGGATCTCAGGGCTCCCCCAGACCTACTGCATCAGAATCCCCAGGTGATGTGTAAAGCACAATAAGGTTTGAGAAGTGCTGGTCTATACCCACTGACTCCAGTACTTCACTCAAGTCAACATTTAATGAGCACCCTCTGTGTTTCAGGTATTGTGCTGAATATTGGATATAAAGATGAATAATGCAGAGTCTTTTCTAATAGTTTGCTCACAGCTTATTTAGTTCTTAATTCTTTTTCTAGTCTCTCTCCAACCCTCTGCATTCTAACTTTTGCCCTATCTCTTCATTGAAATGCTTCCTTTAAAGACCACTAATGACCTGTTTGTTGTCACATTCATTTTTTTCCTCTCTGTAGAATTTAATGCTTCTGACCAACACCTACCACTTCAAGGCTGTCCTTTCTTGGTTTTGCTGATGTTAGTCCATCTTTGTTTTCCTTTTCTCTCACTTCCTGCTCTTGCCTCATTTACTGACTTGTCTTCTTTCCCAGGTTTCCCTCCCACCTCAGTTCTTACTCTCTCACCAGGTTATCTGATGACATGACATGAATTTCTTTTATTATAGAATCCTTGGCCCTCTAAGAACCCCAGGACTGTTGATATGAAAGGGGGATCCTCAGTATCTCCTTCCTGTAATCTCTTTTTGAAAAAGTTTCAATTGCTTTCAGTAGGAGTTTAAATTTGAAAAATGCCCTGAAATGAAATGTGTAGATTTTTGTGAGTATCACTGCTGTGACAAATGATCACAACCTTGGTGGATGAAAACTAATTTATTATCTTAACAGTTCTACAGGTCAGAAATCTGGGGTGGTCTCATTGGGCTAAACTCAAGGTGTCAGGAATGCTGTGTTCTTTTCTGGGGACTCTAGGGGAGAATCTGTTCCCTTGCCATTTCCAGCTTCTAGAGGATGTCTGCATTTTTTTTGGCTCATTGCTCCTCCTCCATCTTTCAAACTGGCAAATAGCAAGGTAAGTCCTCCTCATACTGCCACGCTCTGGTTTACTGCAGCCTGGAAAGTTTCCATGCTTTTAAGAACTTGTGTGATTGGGTCAGACTCACCTGGATAAATTAGGATAGTCTTCCATCAAGGTTCTTAGCACTAATCACATTTCAGAGTCCTTCTTGTTATGTAAGGTAACATGTCCACCTTAGGTGCCAGGGATTAGGTCATCTTTGGGAGTCTATTATTCTGCCCAGCAGAGTGAGCCTGAGGTGAGCAAAAGTTAGAGGAAGGAGAATGGAAGGGTGGCATGTTCCCTGCATGCCTGTATTGTTTCAAGATAGGTTAACAAGACACCTCAGCACGTGCACTGGAAAGGGGGCTGGGAATGAGAAAAAGGGATGGGCTGAGGCATGGAACACAGGAATCCCAGGCATGGAACACAGTGATCTCAGGCCAATGATGGCTGCAAAATCTATCCCCTGTCATGTCACAGAACAGTACTTGGCACCCATCAAGTTCAAAATTAAACTCATTATCTCGCTCATGTCAGTTTTCCCAGGGCTATGAATGAGATCACTACTTAACTTGTTATTCAAGGCATAAATATTCAGTCATTCTGATTTCTTCTTCTCCATCTATATATAAACAGGTCATGGACTCCTGTCAAGTCTTCTTTGCCTGTATTTCCTAAATACAGTCTACAGTTTCTTCAGTACAGACCTAGTGCAGGTGCCCACCTTCCACCCAGACTAGAGTTAAGCCTCAATCCAGCTTTCTTACCTCTGTGACTGATTTCAGTTCATCTCCCACTCTGAGGTAGGGTGATTTTACACTGGTCTCTTAAGAATCACATCAAATACTTTGAATCCTTCCCACTGCCTTGAGGATCAAGTCTAAACTTGGCATGGTTTTCAAAGCCAGTTGGGCAAAAACTTCCATATTTTGTCTTGTTTTTACCTGATTTCGTCCTGTTCTCTATATTCCGGCCTAACGAAATTCTTGCTTTTCTTCAACTATGACCTTTCATTCTTTCATGTCTTAGCAAATGTTACTCCGTCCATCTGATCCTACCTCCCAATCTCATAGGACTCAGATCATCCATTGCCTTCCTTCACCTTCCTGGCTATAGGTGTACACGGTGTTTTGCATACATTGCTATTGTAGCATCTGTCATATTGCCTTGTACTTGTTTGTATGTCTCCCCTTCTAGACTCATCAGGCAGTATTGGTAGGATTCTTCTCTGTCATCATGGAATTTTATTCACATATTTTGAATCAAAAAAGATTTATTAGGGCTTATGGCTATGTCTATTTCTTCACTAGGCCATATCATTTTTTAGAGTGATGAGACTATACAACATATACTGCTATTGCTTTGCACGGTGCATGATGTACTCTAGGTGCTCATGAAGAAATGCTCATGGAGAAATGAATGCTATTTCCTTATCTAAATCTGAGAGCTAAGAAATGAAAGCACTACTTACCCACCCAGGGGAGAAAGACTCTCTATATACTCTCAATCCTGAAAACCTATCGTCCTTGGTCATGAAAATTTTTGCATGCCTCTGCCTGTGCCAAAAAAGATGTAGATGTTGGTTTAAGGAAGGGTGAAGGGTCAGCCTAAAAGTGGGGATCTTTGGGGTCTCTGCTTAACTTAGAGTTCTAGAGAGTTATGCTTCTAGGAGAAGCTGATATTGGTTTCTGGTTACTCCTGCTCAGAAGTAATCTGGGATGAATCCTCTATGTCCCCTGCAGTTTTTTATTTGGATGCCTTTAACTTTAATTGCCTTTTGTCCACTTAGTTGATCAATAGTATCTCTTGAGTGCCAAGGCCCATGCAAGGCCAAGTAGAGAAGGGAAGGGAATCAGAGAGGATTCTGTCCTTACAGATCAAGGCTACAAGAGGGGAAGACTGTACACATAGTAGCTATGGTGAAAAGTCATCAAGGTTAACACTGTGTTAGAGAATAAATGGAACTATGGGGGTCCAGGAGGGCTTGGGGTATAATCTGAAGGCAGCTAAGAGTCACTGGAAGATTATAAATAGTACGGTGACACAATGTGGTCAGATGAAGACTGAGGGAAGCTTAGCAATGAGTTGATATTTCACTTATGCTGGGAAGTGGGGGTTGGGTTTTTATAGCTGGGGAGGTAGTAGGGGCTGGACATTCCAGGAGGAGAGAACGAGAAGAGGAAACATCCAGATGTGGGAAGGCAAGACACGGGTGTTAAGAGAACAGCTAATTTCTTATGGGAATTTGCTGTAACCCTTGCAAAACCAGTGTAGAAGCCACCCAGATGTGTCCATGGAACAATAGCACAGATTTTTTCCGGTTACATGGTCTATATCTTGAGGGGTTCCTCCCAGGTGAAATTACTGAAGGTGACCCTTACCTAGAGAAATGAGAACTTTTGGTCCTATGCAGTATCTTTGTATGCTGTTCTGTCACCACAGCATTCTGCTTCTCTAGGTCTGGCTTCCCTGGAGGTAGTCCAATAATGGTGATACATTTATCTTATGCTTAAGTTTCAGGTTTCAGTATCTGTACAACCAAGGGTTCTATTTTCATACAAATGCCTTGACTGCTTGGGAGAGTCAACTTTAGGAGAAGGAAAACTTCTCATGAAGATGCCATGTAGTTGGTATAGGATTTCTGATTTGCAAATGCTCTGATGATTGTGAGGCCCATTTATGGTATGTATCTTCATTTCAGAAGTCACCCTGTGCTTTCATTATTCATACATATAGTGCCTCTCTTTCTTCTGTTCCAGAAGCCATGGTGCTGGCTCAGGGATATAGTCCAGACAGAACTCAGGCCTGCCAGATACCCCATTAGCAAAGAGAGATGATGAGCTTTCTGGAGGTTTTAACCAAGGCCTGGCTAACGAAGACACTGTAGCTAGCAAATGAGGAGAAGACAGGAGGAAATCACAAATTTTCAGCACAGTGGGACAGACAGTGGTTGTTTTTGTTCAGTCATTAAGTCATATCCAACTCTTGGTGATCCCATGGACTGCAGCATGCCAGGCTTCCCTGTCCTTCACTATCTCCTAGAGTTTGCTCAAGCTCATGTTCATTAACTCTATAATGGCATCCAATCATCTCATCCTGTGTCAGCCCTTCTTATCCTGCCCTCAATCCTTTCAAACATAAGGGTCCTTTCCAATGAGTTGGCACTTGGCATCAGGTGGCCAAAGTATTGGAGCTTCAGAATCAGTTCTTCCAATGAATAGCCAGGATTGATTTTCTTTAGGATTGACTGGTTTGATCTCCTTGCTGTCCAAAGAACTCTCAAGAGTCTTCTCCAGCACCACAGTTCAAAAGTATCAGTTCTTCAGTGCTCAGCATTCTTTCTGGTTCAACTCTTAGATTCATACATGACTACTGGCAAAACCATAGATCTGACTATCTGAACCTTTGTTGGCAAAATGAGGTTTCTGCTTTTTAATAATTTAATACACTGTCTAGGTTTGTCATAGCTTTTCTTCCAAGGAGCAAATGTCTTTTAATTTCATGGCTGTAGTCATCATTCGCAGTGATTTTGGAGCCCAAGAAAATAAAGTCTGTCACTATTTCCATTGTTTCCCCATCTATTTGCCATGAAGTGATGGGACCAGATGCCATGATCTTAGTTTTCTGAATGTTGAGTTTTAAGCCAGCTTTTTCACTCTCCTCTTTCACGTTCATCAAGAGGCTTTTTAGTGCCTCTTCACTTTCTGCCATAAGGGTGGTGTCATCTGCATATCTGAGGTTATTGGTATTTCTCCTGGCAAGCTTTATTCCAGCTTGTGCTTCATCCAGCCCAGCATTCATGTGATGTACTCTGCATATAAGTTAAATAAGCAGGGTGACAATATATGGCCTTGATGTATTCCTTTCGCAATTTGGAACCAGTGTGTTGTTCCATGTCTGGTTCTAACTGCTGCTTTTTAACCTGCATACAGGTTTCTCACAAGGCAGGTAAGGTGGTCTGGTATTCCCATCTCTGGAAAATTTTTCCATGATTTGTTTTGATTCACACAGTCAAAGACTTTGGCATAGTCAATGAAACAGAAGTAAATGTTTATCTGGAATTCTCTTGCTTTTTCTATGATTCAATGGATGTTGGTAATTTGATCTCTGGTTCCTCTGCCTTTTCCAAATCCAGCTTGAACATCTGGAAGTTCTTGGTTCATGTACTGTTTAAGCCTGTTTGGGGAATTTTGAGCATTACTTTGCTAACATGTGAAATGAGTGCAATTGTGTGGTAGTTTGAACATTCTTTGACATTGCCCTTCTTGCAGATTGGAATGAAAACTGACCTTTTCCAGTCCTGTGGCCACTGCTGAGTTTTCTGGATTTGCAGGTATATTGAGTGCAGCAATTTAACAGCATCATCTTTTAGGATTTTAAATAGCTCAGCTGGACTTCCATCACTTTCACTAACTTTGTTTGTAGTGATGCTTCCTAAGACCCACTTGACTTTGCACTCCAAGATGTCTGGATCTAGGTGAGTGTTCACACCATTGTGGTTATCTGGGTCATGAAGATCTATTTTGTATAGTTCTTCTATGTATTCTTGCCACCTCTTCTTAATATATTCTGCTTCTGTTAGGTCCCTGCCATTTCTGTCCTTTATTGTGCCCATTTTTGCCTGAAATGTTCCCTTTGTATCTCACATTTTCTTGAAGAGATCTTTGCCTTTCCCATGCTATTGTTTTCCTCTAATTCTTTGCACTAATCACAGAGGAAGGCTTTCTTATCTCTCCTTGCTATTCTTTGGAATTCTGCATTCAGATGGGCATATCTTTCCTTTTCTCCTTTGCCTTTAGCTTCTCTTCTTTTCTCAGCTATTTGTAAGGCCTCCTCAGGCAGCCATTTCCCTTTTTGCCTTTCTTTTTCTTGGAGATGGTTTTGATCACTGCTTCTTGTATGATGTCATGAACCTCTGTCCACAATTCTTCAGGCATTCTGTCTATCAGATCTTATCCTTTGAATCTATTTTTCATTTCCACTGTATACTTGTAAGGGATTTTATTTAGGTCATACCTGAATGGTCTAGTGGCTTTCCCTATTTTCTTTAATTTAAGTCTGAATTTTGCAATAAGGAGTTCATGATCTGAGCCACAGTCAACTCCTGGTCTTGTTTTTGCTGAACATATAGGGCTTCTCCATCTTTGACTGCAAGGAATGTAATCAATCTGATTTCAGCGTTGACCATCTGGTGATGTCCACGTGCAGTTGTATCTCATGTTGTTGGAGAGAGTGTTTGCTATAATCAGTGTGCTCTCTTGGCAAAACTCTGTTAGCCTTTGCCCTGCTTCATTTTGTACTCCAAGGCCAAACTTACTATAGAGTAAGAATAATGGCTTATACTAAGAATTAAATGTCTGGCTTTAGCAGCATATTAGACACAATAGAACAAAGAAATAATTAACTGGAAATAGGACAACAGAAAAATACAAACTGAAACAGAGAGAAAAAAGAATGGTAAATATGAAAAAAGAGAGTCTGAGCCATTTGGAGCAAGTGAAAAGTGCATCCCATGGGTATAAGTGAGATTCCAAAAAAGAGAGTGATATTGAAGCAATATTTGAGGGAAAATGACCAAGACTGGTTAAAAGACATCAATCTATTGATCTAAGAATCTCTATAAACCCCACACAGGTTAAATATATATAAAAGTATGCTTATGCACAAAATAGAAAAATTATTATAAACTCAAGTCAGAAGAAAATCTGGACAAGCAATTAGAGGAAAGCAATCCGATAAAATAGGAAGATTACTTTTAAAAGAAATAATGAAAGAAGGTGACTGAAATGTCATCTTTCAGTGATGAAAGAAATTAAGTTCCAACACAGAATTATGTGCACAGTAAATATAACTTCAAAAAAGGAATAAAGTCATTTAAGAGAGGCAAAAATTGAGCAAATATGTCATCAGGAGGTTCACACCAAAAGAAATAAATACTAAAGGAAGTTCTACAGCAGAAGGAAAATTATCTCATATAGAAACAGGTGAAGTGGAGAGAAATAAAGAAGATTCAAAAGAATAAATAAGTGGGAAGACACAATGAATATTGACTTGATAAGAAAATACATCTTGGGTGGGTTTATTATAAAAGTAAAATTTTAGTGCATTTTTATGAAAATTGACAAGCTGAATCTAAAATATATATAGAAATGTAAAGAACCAGAAATAGCCAAACACAAAAAGTTGGAGTACTTCCACCACTAGCTAGCAAGATTTTCATGAAGCTAACATATTTAAGATTTCATGGAATGGTGCCAGTAAACACAAATAAATCAATGGTACAAAATAGAGAGTCTAGAAACAGATTCATTCATATACAGTCACCTGATTTACAACAAAGGTGCAACTGCTGTTTCTGTGGGAAAATCATGGTCTTTTAAATTAACATTGCCAAATCAGTTGGCTATCCATATAAGGGGAAAAAAGAAACCTCACCCCAATTCACACCATTTACAAAAAAAAAAAAGAAAAGAAAAAATTCAGATAAATCATGAACCTAAATCTGAAAGGCACAACAAGAAGGCTTCTTGAGGAGAAAACATAAGAGAACATATTCATGACCTTGAGGCAGGCAAATCCTTCTGAAACAAAACACACTGAAAAAATTAACCATAAAGGAAAAAGTTAATAAATTTGACTTCATTAAAATTAAATACTTCTACTCATCTAAATGCATACTTTACAGCATGAAAAGTAAGCCTTAGAGTGGGAGAAGATATTTTCAATATGCTTATCTGATAAGTGTAATATATCACATACAGATAGTATATGTGTAATTATATCACATATCTGATGTAAATGTATGTGCATATAATCAGTCATCTCTCAGTATCCATAAGAGATTGGTTCCAGAACCCACCACGGATTCCAAAATTTGGAATACTTAAGCTCCATAATCAGCCTTTCATACCCACAGATTCCACATCTGCGAATTAACTAACTGCAGATCATAAATATGATACTACATGATCCATAGTTGATTGAATCTGTGGATATGGAATCCATGAATATGAAGATCTGACTGTAATTTTTTTAAGTCAGACCAATAAGCAAAATGTAAGTGATAAACATGAACAGGATAGTCAGTATCCAAGAGGCTAATAAACCTGAAAAGTTGCTCAGCATTAGTAGTGGGTAGGAAATGCAAATTAAAGTCATAATGAGTTGATACTCTGTTCCCACCAGAATGGCAAAAAATGACAAGGACTGACAATGCCAAGTGTTGGCAAGGATGTGGAGCAACTGGAACTCTAACAAGCTTCTATTGAAAGTATATGGAAGTATGTGTTGTTACAACTATTTTGCAGAAATGTTTGTCAACATCCACTAAAGCAGAATATAGTCATGCCAGTAATTTAACTTCTATGAATTTAACAGAGATGGATATGTACATTTGATAAATGGCTGATATAGGGCAAAAGAGAAACTTTTAGAGTGCTGTTATTGCATATCTTCATCATGGAGGTAGATATATGTGTGTTCACTCTATAAAAATTGATTGGCTCTTATGATTTTTCCCTGTTATAATTTAATAAGTCATACTTCAAAAAAGTTTTACTTACAGACAAAGAACTAGGCCCCAAAGTCTTATATGTATTAAAAACAACAAAACAAGACACAAAACTACTCATTTGTGAAACTCAGATGACCAGAAGCTAGAGAGATGGCACAGAACAGACTCATTCATGTTTAGTCATTTGATTTATGACAAAGGTGTAACTGTGGTTTCTGTGTGAGAAATCATGATCTTTTCAGTTAAAATGGCAAAACTGGGGTGAAAAGCATAGGACGAAATTTAGGGTCAGAGCTTTCCTCAGGTCTTGTCTAACTTCCAGACATTATGATTTGCCAAAACCTCAACCTTTAACCCTCTGGGGGAACAAAAGACCAGGGTTGTCAAGGGAAAGGACCATCTAATTGATAAGAACTGCACACACAAAAAAATGTCTTAATGACGCAGATAACCATAATGCTGTGGTCACTCAACTAGAGCCAGACATCCTGGAGTGTGACGTCAAATGGACCTTAGGAAGCATTACTATGTACAAAGCTAGTGGAGGTGATGAAATTCCATCTGAGCTACTTCAAATCCTAAAAGATGCTGCTGTGAAAGAAAAGCTATGGCAAACTGAGAGAGCGTGTTAAAAAGCAGAGACATTACTTTGCTGACATAGATCCAGGTAGTCAAAGCTATAGTTTTTCCAGTAGTCATATATGGATGTGAGAGTTGGACCATAAAGAAGGCTGACCATTGAAGACTTGATGCTTTTGAGCTGTAGTGTTTAAGACTTGAGAGTCCCTTGGACTGCAAGGAGATCAAGCCACTCAATCCTAAAGGAAATCAGTCTTCAATATTCATTGGAAGGACTGATGCTGAAAGTGAAACTCCAGTACTTCGGCCACCTGACACAAAGAGCTGACTCATTAGAAAAGACACTGATTCTGGGAAAGATTGAAGGCAGGAGAAGAAGGGGCTGACAGAGGATGAGATTATTAGATGGCATCAGTGACTTGATGGAGATGAGTTTGAGCAAGCTCTGGGAGATGGTGAAAGACAGGGAAGCGTGGCGTGCTGCAGTCCACGGGGTTGCAAAGAATCAGACATGACTGAGCAACTGAACAACAGCCTAAATCACTAAATCACTGTAGTTTTCAGCTTTAAATTTTTCATTTGATTCCTTTCTATAGATTCTGGTAAAATTTTCTGTATTACATTTATTTTCTTGACCATATTAACATCAATTATTAAAAAATCTGAATTCACAGTGTTCATACGTAGATTTGTTTGCTTCATTTTTTTTTTCTCTTGTTTTTGGTAATTTCATCCTGACTCTTGTCATGTCCGGTTGTATTTTATGGAGTGATGGACAATGTATGAAAAACTTTGTTTTAATTTACAAGTCAAATATTGTAGTGATTTTGTTTGGTGCTATTTTTCCAGAGAATATTCAATTTTCTTCTGTCCAGTAGTTAAGGGTAGATCACTTCTCTCTAATAATAGATAAAATGCTTCCAAGCTTAGTTTCACACTTTGGAGGGACTCATCTATTTTCATCTGTTTTTAACTCAAAGACAGAGCATTTTAGAGGACTCAACTGAAAACATGCATTGTTTATCAGGGCTTCTTGGTGGGCCCGAAACTTTGATATAAACTAACAGTACACAAAAAAAGCATTCTGTGTTATCCATCACAATAAGGAATGCTAACCATCCTTCAACCTCCACACTGACCATACTCCTCTGAGGATGGATAACCAGTTACCATACATAGGAAACTCACCTGCTAATGAACCTATGTCCAAATATGGGAATTACACCTCTTCCTTCCCTAACACAGTCTACTTTCATTCCTATCTCCATCCACTTCTATGGAAATATATTTTCCTTCTCATCTAGGTATGGGGATGCTCTCCTTCTATCTCACCTCCATATCATACCTGTTCCTATGCTACAATCTGTGAATATATATTGAATATCACTTCATTTAGTCTTTCTCTGTGAGCATTAGTAGGTTCAAGGAATCACAGAGTTCGGTCTTCTAGATACACAGAGAATTGGGCCAGACCCAGGAGGCCTGCTATCATCCTATATGTCTCTATACCACTTGGGATCACAACAAAATCTGTTGTTATCCATCCTCCTCTAAGAACTATTAGTACCAGTTCCATAATCTCCACCATTCTACACATCTTTTGTTATAGCAGTCACTAGTTAAAATCAAACCTTCCCAGGACATCCACAATCTCCTACATTCTCATCTTTGACTTATTTTGTACATCTCCTAATCTGGTCCACATCTCTTCCTCTCCTTCATTCCTTCTCTGTGTCTTCTGGATTGCTCTGTATAATTATACTGTTTTGTAGCCCCAACTTTTCTCAGAGCATTTCTTGTATTTAGGAAACCAGGAGTCTACTCAGATATTGAGGAGCAAAAATACGTCATACTTGAAAAATTTATTGGAGTATAGTTGATAATCCCTTAGAAGAAATGGATTATCAATCATAGTCAACAAAAGTCTGAAATGCAGTACTTGGATGCAATCTCAAAAACAACAGAATGATCTCTGTTCGTTTCCAAGGCAAACCATTCAATACCACGGTAATCCAAGCCTATGCCCCAATCAGTAACGCTGAAGAAGCTGAATGGTTCTATGAAAACCTACAAGACCTTTTAGAACTAACACCCCCAAAAGATGTCCTTTTCATTATAGGGCACTGGAATGCAAAAGTAGGAAGTCAAGAAACACCTGGAATAACAGGCAAATTTGGCCTTGGAGTACGGAATGAAGCAGGGCAAAGGCTAATAGAATTTTGCCAAGAGAGCGCACTGGTCAGAGCAAACCCTCTTCCAACAACACAAGAGAAGACTCTACACATGGACATCACCAGATGGTCAACACCGAAATCAGATTGATTATATTCTTTGAGGCCAAAGATGGAGAAGCTCTATACAGTCAGCAAAAACAAGACCAGGAGCTGACTGTGGCTCAGATCATGAACTCCTTATTGCCAAATTCAGACTTAAACTGAAGAAAGTAGGGATAACCACTAGACCATTCAGGTATGACCTAAATCAAATTCCTTATGACTATACAGTGTAAGTGAGAAATAGATTTAAGGGACTAGATTTGATAGACAGAGTGCCTGATGAGCTATGGACGCAGGTTCATGACATTGTACAGGAGACAGGGATCAAGACCATCCCCATGAAAAAGAAATGCAAAGGGAAAATGGTTGTCTGAGGAGGTCTTACAAATAGCTGTGAAAAGAAGAGAAGCAAAAAGCAAAGGAGAAAAGGAAAGATATTCCCATTTGAATGTAGAGTTCCAAAGAATAGCAAGGAGAGATACGAAAGCCTTCCTCAGTGATCAATACAAAGAAATAGAGGAAAACAATAGAATGGGAAAGACTAGAGATCTCTTCAAGAAAATTAGAGATACCAAGGGAACATTTCAGGCAAAGATTGGTACAATAAATGACAGAAATGGTATGGCCCTAACAGAAGCAGAAGATATTAAGAAGAGGTGGCAAAAATACACAGAAGAACTGTACAAAAAAGATCTTCATGACCCAGATAATCATGATGGTGTGATCACTCACCTAGAGCCAGACATTCTGGAATGTGAAGTCAAGTGGGCCTTAGAAAGCATCACTACAAACAAAGCTAGTGGATGTGATGGAATTCCAGTTGAGCTATTTCAAATCCTGAAAGATGATGCTGTAAAAGTGCTGCACTCAATATGCCAGGAAATTTGGAAAACTCAGCAGGGGCTACAGGACTGGAAAAGGTCAGTTTTCATTCCAATCCCAAAGAAAGGCAATCCCAAAGAATGCTCAAACTACCGCACAACTGCACTCATCTCACATGCTAGTAAAGTAATGCTCAAAATTCTCCAAGCCAGGCTTCAGCAATATATGAACCGTGAACTTCCAGGTGTTCAAGCTGGATTTAGAAAAGACAGAGGAACCAGAGATCAAATTGCCAATACCCGCTGGATCATCAAAAAAGCAAGAGAGTTTCAGAAAAACATCTATTTCTGCTTTAGTGACTATGCCAAAGCCTTCGACTGTGTGGATCACAATAAACTGTGGAAAATTTTGAAAGAGATGGGAATACCAGACCACCTGACCTGCCTCTTGAGAAACCTGTATGCAGGTCAGAAAGCAACAGTTAGAACTGGACAACAGTTAGAACTGGAACAACAGACTGGTTCCAAATCGGAAAAGGAGAACGTAAAGGCTGTATATTGTCACCCTGCTTATTTAACTTATATGCAGAGTACATCATGAGAAACACTGGGCTGGATGAAGCACAAGCAGGAATCAAGATTGCCAGGAGAAATATCAACAACCTCAGATATGCAGATGACACCACTCTTATGGCAGAAAGTGAAGAGGAACTAAAAAGCCTCTTGATGAAAGTGAAGGAGGAGAGTGAAAAGGTTGGCTTAAAGCTTAACATTCAGAAAACTAAGATCATGGCATCTGGTCCCATTACCTCATGGGAAATAGATGGGGAGACAGTGGAAACTGTGTCAGACTTTATTTTTTTGGGCTCCAAAATCACTGCAGATGGTAACTCCAGCCATGAAATTAAAAGACCCTTGCTCCTTGGAAGGAAAGTTATAACCAACCTGGATAGCATATTAAAAAGCAGAGACATTACTTTGCCAACAAAGCTCCATCTAGTCAAGGCTATGATTTTTCCAGTGGTCATGTATGGATGTGAGAGTTGAAACTGTGAAGAAAGCAGAGCACTGAAAAATTGATGCTTGTGAACTATGGTGTTGGAGAAGACTCTTGAGAGTCCCTTGGACTGCAAGGAGATCCAACCAATCCATCCTAAAGGAGATAAGTCCTGGGTGTTCATTGGAGGGACTGATGCTGAAGCTGAAACTCCAATACTTTGGCCACCTCATGCGAAGAGTTGACTCATTGGAAAAGACCCTGATGCTGGGAGGGATTGGGGGCAGGAGGAGAAGGGGATGACAGAGGATGAGATGGCTGGACAGCATCACCGACTCGATGGGCATGAGTTTGAGTAAACTCTGGGAGTTTGTGATGGACAGGGAGGCCTGGTGTGCTGCGATTCATGGGGTCAAAGAGTCGGACACGACTGAGCAACTGAACTGAACTGAACTGAGTTGATTTACAATGTTGTTTTAGATTCAAGTGTGAGCAAAGTGAATCAGTTACACATACACATATATCCATGCTTTTTTAGAGATTCTTTTTCCATATAGGCTATATAGTTGGGTAGAGTTCCCTATGCTATACAGCAGGTTTTTATTAGTTGTTTTATATATAGTAGTGTGCATATGTTAATCTCTATCTCACAATTGCACATCCCTCCCCCATTATCTGGTAACCAAAAGTTTATCTTCTACATTCATGACTCTACTTCTGTTTCGTAAATAAATTCATTTGTACACTTTTTGTTTTTTTTTAGATTTCACCTATAAGTGGTATCATCTGATATTTGTCTGTGTCTGACTTACTCCACTCAGTATGATAAACTCCACGTCCATCCATGATGCTGCAAATGGCACTGTTTTGTTTAGGTTGCTTCTATACCCTGGTTATTGTAAACAGTGCTGTGGTGAACACTGAGGTGCATTTATCTTTTTTAATTAGAGTTTCCTCCATGTGTATGTCCAGGAGTGTGATTGCTGGATCATACGGTAAGTTCTATTTTTAGTTTTTTAAGGAATTTCCATACTGTTCTCCATAGTGACTGTACCAATTTACATTCCCGCCAACAGTATAGGAGGGTACACCCTCTCTAGCACTTATTGTTCTTAGATTTTCTTTTATTTTTTTATTTTACAATTTATAAAACATCAGCCGTCTCCCTCTGCTCACCCCCTGCTCAGCCCAGAGTGGCCAGGCACCCGTTCCTTCCCTCCTCTCACCCCTTGGCCAAGTCTTTGTCTGGCCCCAGCCTTCGGGGGTCGCTAGAAGGTGACCATGGCTGAGTCCACGCGCTGAGGCTGGCGGGCGCCTGCTTGCCGCACAGCTGCAGATTGAGCGGTGGCGACTGCTCAGAGGAGTCCAGCTATCGGCTCACCAGTAGGTTTTCTGATGATAGTCATTCTGATCAGTGTAAGGCAAAACCTCATTTTAGCTTTGATTTGCATTTCTCTAATAATTAGTGATGTTGAGTATCTTTTTATGTGCCTGTTTGCCATCTATATGTCTTCTTTGGAGAAATGTCTATTTTGATCTTCTGCTCAGAGTTATTTCAAACTCATTCAATTTTGAATGAGTTATACAAACATATATATGTTTGTATATTTTTGAGATTAATCCCTTGTCAGTTGTTTCATTTGCAAATATTTTCTCCCATTCTGAGGGCTGTCTTTTTGTTTTACTTTTGATTTCCTTTGCTGTGCAAAAGTTTGTAAGTTTAATTAGGTGCCATTTGTTTATTTTTGCCTTTATTACACTAGAAGGTGGGTCAAAAAATCTTGCTGCAATTTATGTCAAAGAATGTTCTGTCTATGTTTTCCTTTAAGAATTTTATAGTGCCCAGCCTTACAGTAAGTCTTCAACCCATTTTGAGTTTATTTTTGTCTATGAAGTTAGGGAGTACTCAAGTTTCATTTTTTTTACATGTAGCTGTCCAGTTTTCCCAGCACCACTTAACTGAATAGACTGTATTTCTCCATTGTATATTTTTGTCATAGATGTTTGTCATTAGATTAGGTGACTGTAGGTGTGTGGGTTTATATCTAGGCTTTCTATCCTGTTCCATTGATCTGTATTTCTGTTCTTGTGCCAGTACAATACTGTCTTGCTTACCATAGCTTCGTAGTGCAGTCTGAAGTCAGGGAGCCTGATTCTTCCAGCTCTGCTTTTGTTTCTCAAGATTTCTTTGGCTATTTGGGGTCTTTTGTATTTCTATACAAATTATAAATTTTTTTTGTCCTAATGTTGTGAAAAATGCCATTGGTAATTTGATAAAAATTACATTGAATTGGTATGTTGTTTTGGGTAGTATAGTCACTTCCACAATATTGATTCTTACAGTTCACAAACATGGTATATCTCTCCATCAATCTGTGTCATTTTTTATTTCTTTCATCAGTATCTTAGTTTTCTGAGTACAGGTCTTTTGCTTCCTTATGTAGGCATATTCCTAGTTATTTTATTCTTTGTTGCAGTGGTAAGTGGGATTGTTTCCTTAATTTCTCTTTCTGGTTTTTCATTATTAACATATAGAAATGCAAGAGATTTCTATGTATTAATTTTTTATTTTGCAATTTTATCAAATTGATCAGAAAGCTCTTGTAGTTTTCTGGTGGCATCTTTAGGACATTCTATGTATAGTATCATGTCATTGGCAAACAGTGGCAGTTTTGCTTATTGTTTCCAATTTGGATTCCTTTATTTCTTTTTATTCTCTAATTACTGTGATAAGGACTTCTAAAAGTATGTTGAATAACAGAGAGTGGGCACCTTTGCTTTGTTCCTAATCTTAGAGGAAATGCTTTCAGCTTTTCACTATCGAGAATAACATTTGCTGTGGGTTTGTCATATATGGCCTTTATTATGTTCAGGTAAGTTCTCTTCAGCCCACTTTCTAGACAACTTTTATCATAAATAGGTTTTGAATTTTGCTGAAAGATTTTTCTGCCTCTATTGAGATGATCATATGGTTTTTAATTTGTTAATATTGTGTACCAAATTGATTTGTGTATATCGAAGAATCCTTGAATTCCTGTGATAAATCCCACTTAATAATTGTGGATGAATGCTTTAAGTGTTGTTGGATTCTGTTGACTAGTATTTTGTTGAGGATCTTTGTGTCTATGTTCATCAGTGCTATTGGCCTGTAATTTTCTTTCTTTCTTTTTATCCTATCTTTGCCTGGTTTTGGTATCAGGGTGATGGTGGCCTTGTAGAATGAGCTTGGAACTTTTCCTCCCTCTGAAATTTTTGGGAAGACTTTAAGAAGGGTAGGTATTAGCTCTTCTCTAAAATATTTGATAGAATTTGCTTGTGACCTGGACTTTTGTTTGTTGGAAGATTCTTAATTACATTTTCAATTTCATTACTTGTGATTGATTTGTTTATATTTTCTATTTCTTCCTTGTTCAGTCTTGGAAGTTTGTACCTTTCTAAGAATTTGTCCATTTCTTCCAGGTTGTCCATCTTCTTGCCTTATAGTAAGCCCTATAGTGTACTTGTAGTAGTTTTTTATGATCCTTTGTATTTCTGTGGCATTAGCTGTAATTCCTTTTTTTTCATTTCTAATTTTATTAATTTGATTCCTCTCCTGTTTTTTCTTGATGAGTTGAGCCAAAAGTTTATCAATTTTGTTTATTTTCTCAAAAAACCAACTTTTAGTTTCATTGATACTTGCTATTGTTTTCTTTGAAATGTATACTATTTTTGCTACGCTTTTCCTGAAAACCTGTTCTACAGAACTCAGTATATAAATAATTTTTATTTTATACTCTGAAGTTATGGGTGGCTTGTTATATAGAATTAGGTAACTAGAACAGAGCCTATCAGGCCCTAGGATTTAAATAACATTTTTATGCTGATGACTCCCACCTTTACACAATTAAGCCTAAACTTGACTTCTAAACCATAGATTCAAGTATCCAACTACCTCCTTTACCTTTTCATTTGAATTTCTAAGAGACATCTCAAGATAATATTGAATAATCTTGAATTTCTGATTCATAAACCTGTCCCTGTCCCCAGTCACAGTCACCTCATTTTAGTAAGTTGCACAGCCAGTCCATCTGCAGGGTCTGTAGAGTCTGCACCTTGTTTCCACTTCCACAGTCACTTCCTGAGTCCAGGAACCTCTCATCTTGACCCCATGCTTCTGTAAGAATCTCCAACTGATCACTGTGCTACACAGTTCCACTGTGCTACCTCTCCACTTTGCTGCTCACTGGGCGATTATTTTAAGATATAAGCCTGGTTGGCTCACTGTCCAGGCTTCCCTCGTAGCTCAGTTGGTAAAGAATCCACCAGCAATGCAGGAGACCCCAGTTCAATTCCTGGGTCAGGAAGATTCCCTGGAGAAGGGATAGGCTACCCACTCCAGCATCCATAGACTTCTATGGTGGCTCAAATGATAAATAATCCACCTGCAATGTGGGAGACCTTGGTTTGATCCCTGGGCTGGGTAGATCCCCTGGAGAAGGGCATGGCAACCCACTCCAGTATATGTGCCTGGAGAATCCCCATGGACAAAGGAGTCTGGCGGGCTACAGTCTATGGGGTTGCAAAGAGTTGGATGACAAAGGAGTTGCACAACTGAGCACCTAGTCACAGCACAGCACACAGGCTCACTGCCCAGTTCAAAACTTTGTTGATTCCTCGGTACTTGGTAAGATAAAACTCAAAGCTCCTATATTCATATATAGGGGAACTTCATAATGTGGAGACTTTATGCTCTGATCCATCCTATATAGCTAACACAGAACCACCAGGTTCCCTTCACATGCTGCCCTCTTTCATACTGCTGTGCCCTTGTTCATGCTGTTCCTTTGGCCTGGCATTTACCCTTTCCCCCATCTCCTGCCATTAACCTGGAAAACTGCATCCTTTCAGATCCTGCTCAGGTGCTACCTTTTTGTCATGCAGATTCTGACTTCTATTTCCTGAAAGCTACTTGCTTATTTCCATATGAGTTGCATGCATGTGTGTGTGTGAGGTCACTTCAGTCATGTCTGGCTCTCTGCAACCCTGTGTACTATAGATTGCCAAGCTCCTCTGTCCATGGGATTCTCCAGGCAAGAATACTGGAGTGGGTTGCCATGCCCTCCTCCAGGGATCTTCCTGACCCAGGGATCGAACCCACATCTCTTATGTCTCCTTCACTGACAGTCAGGTTCTTTACCAGTAGCACCACCTGGGAAGCCCCATTTGAGTTGCATACTTGTATTATAATACAGTTAGAAAGCAGAGAGGGAAAAATAAATCAGCTGTAACATACCTCCCTGATAGGTTATTTTCAATATTTTCCTTCTGTTTCATTCTTACATCTATTTAATATGTTTGTGCATAAACACATATTTTATTATTATGACCTTTATGTCATGTTCTACCCTGCTTCTTTCACTTAATATGATATCAACAAAGCATTATTAAAAAAATGAAAACTTGAAAATAATACAAAGATCCAACAAGAGGGAATGGTTAAGTAAGTTACATACTATTTTTGTTATGAAGTCACTAAAATTTATGATAATAATCATATTCAGGGGCCAAAAGACATACTATTTTTATTTATTTATTTATTTTTTATATCAATAATCATTTTTTTTCCATTTATTTTTATTAGTTGGAGGCTAATTACTTTACAACATTGCAGTGGTTTTTGTCATACATTGAAATGAATTAGCCATGGATTTACATGTATTCCCCATCCCGGTCCCCCCTCCCACCTCCCTCTCCACCCGATCCCTCTGGGTCTTCCCAGTGCACCAGGCCCAAGCACTTGCAAAAGACATAATATTTTAAAAATGCTAATTATCACCAAATTTACCTATTGATTCAACAAAATCCCTATCAAAATTCCAGCAGACCTTTTTGTTGAAATTGTCAAGTTGATTCTAAAATTTATATGAAAAGGCAAAGGACCTAGAACGACCAAAACATTTTGAAATAGAACACAAAGACTTATATTATATGATTTCAAAGCTTGCTATAAAGCTATGTAATCAAGATGATGGGATATTGTATAAGAAGAGATGTACAGATCAGTGAAACACAAGAGAATTAAGAAAGAATCCCACACATACTTAGTTGCCAACAAAAGTGTTAATTCAATGGAGAAAGAATAGTCTTTTTAAATAAATGATATTGGAACAACTGGGTATCCATATGAAAACAACTAATCTTGACCCTTAACTCATATATGAACATTAATTCAACATGCACCAGAGATTTAAATGTAGGAGCTAAAACTATAAAACTTTTAGAAGAAAATAAAAGAAAATATCTAACCTGGAGTTACACTCCGGCATAAAAAGCATGAATCATAAAATTAAATTGGACTTCTTCAACATTAAAAACTTTTTCCTTTGAAACTCAATATTAACAGAATGAATAGGCAAGCCATAAACTGGGAGAAATCCCAAACTGATATTTGATAAAGTACATATATTCAGAATATATTAAAAACTCTTACCATTTAATAGTAGGAAGACAAATAAACTGATTTAAGAATCGGCAAAATATTTGAACAGCTATTTCACCAAAGAAGCACATGAAAAATACGCTAAACTTAATTAGTAACTATAAATCAAAATCACATGGAAATGTCACAACACACTTATGAAAATGACTAAAATGAAAGATACTGACCCTTCCAAGTATTGGTAAGGATAGAGGGCAAATGGAGTTCTCATTCACTACTGGCAGGGTTGCAAAATAGTACAGGCATTTTGGAAAACAGTTTGGTAATTTCTTATAAAATTACAGAATGGGAGAAAGTATTTGCAAATGGAGCAACTGACAAAGGATCATCTTGAAAATATACAAACAACTCATGCTACTCAATATCAAAGAAACAAACAAGCCGATAAAAAAAATGGGCAGAAGACCTAAATAGACATTTCTCCAAAGAAGAAATACAGAGTCAACAAACACATGAAAAGATGATCAACCTCACTAATTACTGCTGCTAAGTAACTTCAGTCGTGTCCAACTCTGTGCAACCCCATAGACATCAGCCCACCAGGCTCCCCCATCCCTGGGATTCTCCAGGCAAGAACACTGGAGTGGATTTCCATTTCCTTCTCCAATGCATGAAAGTGAAAAGTGAAAGTGAAGTCGCTCAGTCATGCCCGACTCTTAGCAACCCCATGGACTGCAGCCCACCAGGTTTTTCCTTCCATGGGATTTTCCAGGCGAGAGTACTGGAGTGGGGTGCTATTGTCTTCTCTGTCACTAATTACTAGAGAAATGCAAATCAAAAGTACAGTGAGGTATCACCTCACACTGGCCAGAATGGCCATCATCACAAAGTCTACAAATAATAAGTGCTGAAGAAGGTGTGGAGAAATGGGAACCCTCTTCTACTGTTGGTGGGAATGTAAATTGGCACAACCATTATGGAAACAGTATGGAGGTTCCCTAAAAATCTAAATATATAAGTACCATGAGATCCAGTAATCACACTAATGGCATATACCCAGAGAAAACCATAATGCAAAAAGATGCACGCATCCAGTGTTCATTACAGCCCTAGTTACAATAGCCAGGACATGGAAGCGACTTAAATGTCCATCAACAGAGGAATGGATAAAGAGAATATGGTATATATATATACAATGAAATATTACTCAGCCATAAAAAAGAATGAAACTGGCTCATTTGTGGAGATGTGGACAGACCTAGAGACTGTCATAGAGAGTGAAGAGAAAAACAAATATCGTATATTAACACATATGTGTGGAATCTGAAAAATTGGTGTAGACAATATTGCTTACAAAGCAGAAATAGAGATACAGTTTTAGAAAACAAACGCATGGATACCAAGGGGGGTAGGAGGAGCAGGATGAATGGAGAGACTGGGATTTACATACATACATTATTAATGTGCTGATGTGCTCAGTCATGGTCAACTCTGTGCAGCCTCATTGGACTGTATCCCACCAGGTTCTTCTGTCCATGGAATTTTCCAGGTAAGAATACTGGAGTGGGTGGCCATTTCCTTCTCCAATACACTATTGATACTAGGTATAAAATAGGTAACTAATGAGAACCTACTGTATAGCACAGAGAACTCTACTAAATGTGGTGACCTAAATGGAAAGGAAATTAAAAAATAGGGGATATATGTAAACATATAGCTTAGTCACTGCTGTGCAGTAGAAAGTAACACAGCATTGTAAAGCAACTGAACTCCAATAAAAATTTTTAAAAAATGAAAAAATGAAACAAACACTCACAATATGACCTATTGTAAGAGAAGCACTCCTACTCCTAGGCATTTATCCAAAAGAAATGAAGACATAAGCCCTTTTAAAGTCTTTTATGTTAATGCTTATAATAACTTTCTCTGTACTATCCAAAAATTAGAAGCAGCCTAAGTGACTATCATCCAGTAAATGAACACCAGTGCACATCCACACAATGGAATTCTACTCAGCAATAGAAAGGAACAAACCATTGCCACACACAATAGCATGAACGAATCCCCAAAACATTATGCTGTATAAGCATACGATGTATGATCCAACTTGTAGAAGATTGTAGAAAAAGCCAAACTATAGCGACAGAAAGATCAGAGGTTTCCAGGGCTGTGGTTAGAGAAAGTGACTATGAAGGAGTATGAGGGATGTTTTGGGGTGGTGCAAATGTTCCATACTGTGATTATGATGGTACTTATGTGACTATATATGTTTGTTAAATTGATTATGTTGTGTGCTTTAAGTTAGTGAATTTTATGGATCATAAAGCATACTTTGATAAAGCTGGTTAAAATCTCCAAAATCCCTTAACATCTATGGTTATAAATGTGAATTGGTAGGTATGGAAATCACAGATTTCTGTGCTAGCCCTATTTCCTCTTTTGTGATCTGTCTGTGCACAGTTTTACTTTTTTTCAAGCAACTATTAGTTTGCATGCCTACTTCTGCTGACTGTGGGTTCTTCAAGGCTGGAGCTTTGTTTATTTGTGTTTGTATTCCCCCAGGACCTGGTCAGGGTCTAACACAGAATATGTGCTCTGTAAATGTTCCATCCTTTCAATCAAAAAAATATTTATTGCAACAAATGTTTAATGATCTTCAGTTCAATAATCACTAAAGAACTTGACCTACATTGCTGCTCTCCTCTTTTGGTCTGATGGGAGCCTGTTCCTTGCAGCTTCTCTTCTCGTCTTGGTTAAAAGCTGAAAGAAGAAATTTTATTTTACTAAAATAAATGTATTGCCTGTTCCAGAGGTTTTAGAAATATTAATTCAATCTTTAAAAAAATCCTAGAGGGTAGGAAATATTATTCTTTCCATTTCAGAAGAGGTAACTGAAGAACAGGGATGTTAAGAACTTACTCCATTTGCACCTCAAGTAAGTGGCTTGGAGCCAGGATTTGAATCCAGATTCAGGGTCCAGGGTCTAACCCAGGATGCTTGGGCATGGAGTGAACCCACATCAGTGAAGTGTGTCCTAGAGGAGCCCCTCCATGGGCATGCATCTGTGCCTCTTCCTGGTAGTGCCCACTGTGGTCACCCCCTTACCTCATCCTACTGCCTTCTGACTTTGTGGAACTTACAGTCCTCACCATTCCTGCTCTCTGGCCTCTGGCCCTCCTTCTGTGGTCCAGTTCTCTGAGAGTTTAGCCCCTCCAGGGATGACTGGGGTCTGAGGCTTGGTATGTTCTCTGGCTTGGCCTCAGAACCCTGGTTGGGGGATCTGCCTCAATGAATGGGCACAGCCAAGCTTCCACAGACTGGCCATCTCCCTTGGTCCATCCAGGAGTCTGGGGTCAGGCAGGCATGACTGTCCACTGAAGACCTGGAGCCTTATTACCTACTGCTCCTCAGGCCTGCTCTGGGGAGGGTGACGGCATTCGCCCACAGGCTGGGTTGATACTGGGACTGTTGTCCCAATGACCAGAATAGCATCTCCCTCCTCCCAATCACTCAGAACTCGGGGATGGTGAGGCTGTTCCCTTCAGCATTTGTGGATTTGAGGAGGCAGTTAAGAACCTGTCTGCGGGAAGATAGTGCAATGCTCATGCTCTCCTTTTAACCAAAGCTTTAACATTCATTCAAAAGGAAACCCAGCCCCTTTCTCTCACTGCAAGCATTTGCCACCTCCCCACTGCCCAACTTGGAGTGTTTGCATGTTTGGGAGTGAGTGGGTGTTGGAAGAAGGCTGAGAGTATGGAGCTGACAATCTCGCTGTGTAATAATGGAGTAGGCAGATTCAATGACGCCCAATTCAAATTAGTCATGAGTGAATGCAGCATCACCAGCGCTCCAGCACTGGGGAATTCCTCCCGGCTTAGCAAAGTAAAGTGTCACAAACAACAGCTAAGAGAGCATTGTATGTTTCAAGTTGTGGGTGTGCTGATTTCTTAATTTTTTTCCTAGGAAAGGATTATAGAAACATAAAACAAAAATATTTCGACTTGAAAAATACTTCGTAATTGTATGTCATAAAATAATTAGGTCATGGCAAATTAGCACAAATGTTTACAGCAAAATTGCCATGTAAAACATTATCGGTAATATTATGCTAATTGCTGCAGAAGCAAAAGCTGATTATGTTTCGGCAGGATGAAAATTTGCCGCGTCTGCATTTCTCTCTAGCTTCACCAGTTTTCTATGAGGGCACCAAGCCTGTGAATACTGTAGGGGCTGAACTGCCCGTCTTTGAGGCACCGAACATGAAAAGGGATCTTTCAGAAGATGAAGCTAAGATCATCAGTATAAGAGAGAATTCCTAAAGGTATTCTCACCCTCTAGCGTTAGGTCAGCAAGGCTTGTACCCAGAAAGATCCAGTCTGGGGTGGAGCATGGAGAAGCATGGAAGGGGGGTACACAGTGTGTTCTGAAGGGCAGACAGGACATGAGATTGGGCTACAAAGAATCTCAGAGGGGAACCCTTGGACCAGCCTGCACAAGCATCATTTAAAATAAATGCACACTCTCTTTCATCAGTTCTGGAAAGGGGCCTGGGATTCTGTGATCCTGGGAAATGCCAGTGCTACTGGTCTGTGGACTGCCTTTAGAGTAGTAAAACCTTAGAGGAAATCTTGCCTAAGGTTACCAATTCAAATGTATATCGGGGCAGGTGGGCAATGCAGCATGCTGCTGATGAGAGGGAGAATTTGGGATGGGAGAACCTGAGATGGATTGGGGAGGGCAAGCTGGTCCATTAAGGGTATTCAAGAGCCATGGAAAGAAAGAGAGGAAGGAGGAAGGGAGACTGGGTAGACACCACCCACTAGCTAAGCCTATTAGTCTGAGACTCTGGTTCTAATTCAAGCCAGTCCTGACGAGAAAAGGCTGGGAGGGGCAGAACGGACTTGCCACAGGCACATAGATGGCTCGTGGGCAGCCAGGGCCCAACTTTTCCTTCCTCTCTCCTGCCTTCTGCGATGGCATCTGTGTTGAACTCCACGCCACGGGGAGACAAAACCATCAACACTTGGGGAACACAGCCATCTGTGCCCGGTGCCCTCAAGGGGGCCAAACCTTCCTGCTGCTTGTGCGATAGCACCTCAGCTTCACCCAGGAGGCTCCCATCACCCCTGTGGCCTCAACTGTGTTCATATCCATCCAGACAATGGGCAGAGGTCCACCCTATCTTGCTGGCTTCCTTGAAGGGCCTTGAGCCACTTTCCTGTGGGCCTCAGCTTTTCATCTGTGAAATGGAGCCACATGAAATACCAGGACAGTGGTGTCATTCGTGCCTCCTGGGGTGGTTCTGGCCACAGCCTCAGCAGCAGAGGCTCTCTTCCCACCACAGAGTCTGGGTGGGGGAAGTTTCACTGTCTACTGGGGCAGGGCACTGGGTTAGACCTCGTGTTGAGGTTTCCCAGTCTTGCTTTAGCCAGTTGCTAGGGTTCTACTTGGGGCTTCCCTGGGGGTTCAGTGGTAAAGAATGGACCTGTCAGTGCAGGAGATGTGGGCCTGATCCTTGGGTCAGGAAGATTCCCTAGAGAAGGAAATGGCAACCCAGTCCAGTATTCTTGTCTGGGAAATCCCATGGACAGAGGAGCAGGTGGGCTACAGTCCATGGGGTTGCCAAGAGTCAGACACTACTGAGCAACTAAACAATAGCAGCAGGGTCCTATGTAACATCCCACGCCCCTCAGTTTATCACCCCTCTCGAAAACTTGCCTTCAGACTCCACAGGGCTTCATGTTTTAAGGGCCTATTCATTCTCAACATAGGGTTAGTCAAAATGGAGTGCTCACTCTGTGCCCAGCCACTGGGCTTGGGTCTCTATAGGGGTGAATACCCTGTCAATCTCACAACACCAGGAGATTCTCTTATTACCCCCATTCTACCAATGAGGAAACCAAGGCCTGGAGAGGTTAAGCAACTCATTGAAAATCACATCGACAGAGCCAGGGCTGCAATCGAATGTCTCTAGTTTGGGATCATGCATGTGTCACCCTTAAAGCCTGGTGCATCTTAATCCTTTCGCCACAAGATGGCAAGGCCCACAGGAGCAGTGTGGTGTTTTATGTTTGTCCTTTGGAAACCCAATGTGCAGTACGGAACCTGGCACTAAGGATTTGTTAATTTTGCACAAAACTTCTTTTTTTTCTTTTTGGCTGTGCCACGTGACTTGTGGAATCTTAGTTCCCTGATTATGGATGGAACCTATGTCCCCTGCATTGGAAGCACAGAGCAATAACCACTGGACCTCCAGAAAATTACTTTGCAAACCTTCTTTTACACACTGGGTTCCTCCTTTCTACAAAACTGACTCCTGACATCTTGCAAAGGGTAGGTCTCTCTGAGAAGAGATGTTTGTTTTCCCAAGATCAGTGCCCTCAGCAAAGCTATTGTTCAGAGTTTCCAGAACTGTCGAGAGCTTTTGGAGCCAGGCTTCTGCCTACCACCTCCCCTCATTTTTGCATTTTGATCATAAGATTCACAAAATGTAGTTCAACTGCTTCACATTATTTCCTTCTGCTCAGAATCATAGCCCTCACAATTATGTTATTCTTTTTTATTATTTATTGTGTGCCCTGGGAAATTTTCATTTTAACCAAGACACTGGTTCAATTGCAAAATGGCAAAGAATGATTTGTAAGGAGATCAGTGTTGGGAGCTTATTAAAATAAGAATTTAGGGGATGGTTTGGAAGTAGAAGAGGGAAATCTCTTGGGAGAGGAGGTATTTCTGAGAGCTGAGAAGAAATTGTGGAATATGAGGAAGGGGATATAAGGGGAGGAGAGACAGAGAGAGAAAGATAAGAAAGAAATAGAATTAATGGGAAACTAGGAGGTAAATGGTGTACATAAATGTGAAAAAGTCACAAAGAGGAAAATAAACCAAAGTCCTCAGAAAGGAAAGATGATAGACTTACCATCATTTGAAACAGAATGAAGATTGTCCCCACTCCATCCTGTAGGCTTCCAGACGGGTTTACGCTGTCAGCTGGGTTATCTGGATGTTTTCTTGAAAGCACTATTGAAAATCACAGCCCCAGGAGGTGTCTGTTCTCACTGCATAAGTGCTGGGTAGACCAGGGACCCAGAGAAGCCTGCAGCTGCTCTTCTGAAGCTGAGGCCAGGACCTAACCTGCTCTGGAACCTGACCAGATGGCTCTAGAAAAAGAGCTGTGTTGTATGGGCCTGACAGAGGCCTCTTCTGTCCCTCCAGGCCCCCACAATGTCAGTGGTGCCTCCTGGAGTTGGGCCTGTGGTGGGTGGAGTCCCTTCTCTCTGAGATGTTCCTGCTTTCCTCCCTTGCTGGGGTCCTCAGGCCCCTCCCCGCAGGGCCCGGGAGGCCTCCACTGAGCGTCTCACTGCTCTGGTGGGAATTAATGACTCACCCCTGCAGAGACTTTCCCATCTGTGTGCTTAGAGAGAGATGTTCCACACACTGAGCAAAACAGCCTGTTTGCAAAGGCCCAGGCCATTCGGGGTCTGATCAGTAAATCTGTGTTCAGAGCCTGAGGGTCAGGCTGTGGAGGCAACAGCTGACCACGTCCGCCTCCCAGTGCAGCCTGAGACAGCAGAAGGCAATTTGCTCTCCTCAGACCTCTTTTTCTGAAATGAGCACTAGAGCATTCTTGAATTCTTCGGCTTCTGTGGAGAAATGAATTCGGCAGTGAGGAGTCTTGGGAATTTGAGATGCACGTTCTTATTATGTCATTTAATGAGAGAATGCTGCCAAGCAGCCTTCTCCATGCTCTTTCTCTGGGTTGCTGTTTCCAGCACTTACTGCCTGCTTTTCTGACCCATGTATACACATGTGCACACAGGGGTGTGTATATACATGCATGTGCACACATCTGCCCCTCACAGCACACCCCCATACTCCCTGGGTAGGATGTCTCAATCAGTGGACTGTCGGTCCAGGAATAGCTTGGGCTCTGCTCCTGGGCAGGGTAGCCTTCCCAAGCGTGCATCCAGTTCTCAAAGCCTGGGCCTCTGCTTTCTGTGCTGACCCAGGGGAAGCTGATATGCATATTATTAACCTGTGGTAGAAAATACGATGGTCCCTCAAACATGTCCACAGCCGAATCCTCAGAATCTGTGCATATGTCACCTTCCGTGGCAAAGGGGACATTGCAGCTGTGATTAAGGATATATTTTTTTTAATATGGAACGCTTCATGAATTTCCATGTCATACTTGTGCAGGGGCCATGATAATCTCTGTATCATCCCAATTTTAGTATATGTGCTGCTGAAGCAAGCACTAAATTAAAGATATCGAGATGGGGCAGTGATCTTGAACCATCTGAATGGGTCCAGTATAATCACAAGGGTTATGATAGGAAGAAGGCAGGAGGGTCAGGGGGAGAGAAGATATAAAAATGGGAGCAAAGATGAGAGCAGCGCATGGCCACAAGCCAAGGAATATGGGGGCCTCTAGAAGCTGGCAAAGGCAAGGCAAGGATCCTCCTGCAGAGCCTCCAGAAGGAATGCAGAGCTGCTGACACCTTGATTTTAGTCCAGTAAGACCCACTTCAGAGTTCTGACCTCCAGAACCTTAGTATAATAAATTTGTACAACATGAAGCCACTAAGTTTTTGGGAATTAGTTATAGCAACAATAACAACTAGCACACACTAGTATAACTCAAGGCATGGTCTTCCTGACAGGCAAAGGGAAACACTCCTCTGTCTTGGAGCTAGCCTCTTGTCTGGCATCTAGGCATCCAGGCAGCAGAGGGCAGGTAGATGCATCATGGGGCTCAATCATGCATCATGATGTTCTAGGAATTGGGGGCAGATTGCATGCCAGGCAGTAGGGTTGTGGCAGAAAGCAGAAGAAATTTCAAATCTAAACTTTGCTGGATTCAGGATTCTGGGGAAACCAATTATTAAAGCCCTGAACTCAGAGAGTGAGCAGACTGCCTGTGTGGGTGGGTCAAGGAAGGAGCTGGTAGTGCAATCTCCTGCTAGCGGCAGAAAACATGGCTGGGGCAGGCAGACTGGGAAGTGGCAAAAAGAAGAATGAAGCTCTTTCAGACCTTCAATTTTTTACCTCTGAAGTTTCCATGCCTGTCTGATGACCAGAACCATCTGGGGTGCCTGATAAAAATATATTTGGGGTCCTGCCCTGGGGTGCTTCCAGGAGCTCAACTGTAGGTCTGTTCACAGTATCATTTGTTGCAATGGATGTGGTATCTTGTTCCCTTGGAACCCTATGCACAGGATTCCCAAGTCTGGTCCTGCCTAGATTTCCACTTTGCCTTCCAGTCACCCATTCCCACCCCAGGCCAGAGTGCCCCACTGGGTGGCGTTCTAACTTGTCCAGGCTCCTCGTTTTCCATCTGAGGCTTGCTCAGCCTGCACTTCACTCCTGTGTCAGTTTCTGACCTGGCGAGGTCACAGCACAACCGTGAGCACAGAGGGTCTGGACCCCTCCTCTTTCTACAGATTTACCATATTCTGATGACACAGACTCAGAACTTCAGCCCCTTTCATTCTTTCTGTTCCTTCCCCACCTTTTCAAACTGGACCCTGGAACTAGGGTAGCTGAATCATTCCACCTCCAACAGATAAGGACAATTGGGATTCTTGCACCACCCTCAACCTTCACTGTACAGGTAAAGATTCTTGTATTTACTACCATGAAAAATATCATCTAGCTAGCTATTTTATATATACATATATATGAATGACATATATCTATATATATATATATATGAATGAACCTATTTTCTATGTATCCATCTATCATCTAATTTATTGCTATCATCTCTTTATCTACCTGTTTGTTTTAGGTCTCCATCTTTGACCTCAAGGAAGCACGACACACAGATGAAGATGACTGGCTGTATTGAAATTGTGTTCTTTAATAGTTCTTAACTGTTTGACCTCAAACAAGTTTCTTAGCATCCCTTGTTATCAGCACCCCATCTAAGAAGTGGCAGTAAGTAATAGTACGTAGCACATAGTTTTCTTGCCAAAATAAAATGAAATCATTTATGCAAAATTTTTAGAACAGCTCCTGGAAAGTTGTAAGGGCTCAATAAATGTTAGGTGTTACTATCATTTGGGTTAGCCTTTTACGAGATATTTATTTGAGAAAAGGAAGATTTAAAAATTCCCCTAGTCAGATTGCTCCTTTATTGTAAAACTCTCCTTTTGCCAGCTTGCCTCTTGGCAGGCCTTCAAACAAGGAGGGAAAGAGTGATTGCAAACTCAGCCCACCTTTCTGGCCCTGCATCCTTTTTACAGTTGAGCAAATAAGCAGGAATACGCTCAAAAGGCAGAGAGCAGAGGGCTGGAGAATCCCAGGTTGCTCAAGCCGAGATAACAGAGTCGTCGGAGGGTGGCCTATGTGAATCTAATCCCCACACCATCTGTTTGCTGATTTTCCCCTCTGTCCTCCTCTTTGAGGCGCAAGACATTCTGAGCAGGTGGAATTGAGGGCCCTGCAGACAGGTGGCCCCGACCCTTCACGCCAGAGTTTTCAATTATGATGCCAGTCAATGGGAGAGAGAGGAGGGCGAAAATGAAAATGGAATATTTGGTTAGCGCTTTGACAAGCCATGAATCAAAACCAAGTGAAATTGCTCTGGGGTCTCCGGGCCTGTCAGACTCCCCCATCCATTCTGCTTGCCCCTCGGCAGTGTAATTCTGTGCGCAGCCAGCACTGTTCGCAGGAAAGCAGGCCTCCTGTGCTGCGTCAGTGGGTTCTTCCGCTGTGCTCTGCCAGGGGCATGGTGGGTGGTGGGGGGTGGAGGGGTGGTCAGCGGAGGTCAGAGGTCAGGTGTAGAGGGCCGAAGGAGGGGCGGCCAGCAGTGTGGGTACTAAAGTGTGTCTGACCTATGTCACAGGACTGGGATGCCTGCTTCCCTCTCAGGGCTCTTCTCTGGGCTCATTGATTCCCTGGCAAGTGATCATTCATTCTTATTTGAGGAGCTGTCTGTGCGGCTAGGGTCAAGGCCAAAAAGTGCTCTGGGTCAGCAGGAGAAAGGGAAAATCTACAAAGGAAGAGTGTCTTCTCCATTAGGAAGCGGGGACCATCTCCGCCTTCTTTTCTCCAGTAACAGCCCCGATTGATTTAAAGCGCATCAGGGCGGAAGCAGAAAGCGCTGTACAAAGAATCCTTAAAAGGGGGAGTTTTGATGGAGCAGTGAAGAAACTCTTGCTGAAGAGGCGGGGCTGACTCTCAGAGGCAAACCCTTACTGACCCAAAGTCCCATGGTGCTATCCAGGGGGTGAAAAGTGAGTTTCTTCTTTTTGCCTTCTTGTCACTCATCTTTTGGCTTGGTAGGCATTTACTGAGCAGAGTGAGTGTTATGAGATGATTTTAGCTCTCAGGAACCTCAAGTTTGGGGTGACTTGGACAGTGATGTGGACTAAAGGCTGCAGGGAGGTCAACTCTGGGTTCAAGCAGGTCCTATGGGGAAAGCCTGGACACTTATGTGCTCAGTGCCAATCAGGGTGATGTCAGACAGGGCTGCTGCTCACTGCTGGGCAGGCTGTCCTGTGCCAAGGGGCAAAGCATGTGGGAACACTAAGGTCCTGCTAACCTTCGACTTACCAAGTCATGTGTCTTGGCGTGCCTGTGTCTATCTAGAATGTGAGCCTTCAGATTCACGCAGAGGCACGAATGAGTCAGAGTCATCAGGTGGCAGAGAAGTCTGCACCTGGCTGGAGCAGTGAGTGATCAGGAGCCTCTGTAGCTAGCGAACAAGGCAGGATTAGGTCCAGTGATGCCAGAACAGAGCCAACAGCAGCTGAGGTTGAGTTGGAAACTCAGAGTAGAATTGGATTTCAAGAGGCCAATCAAGATCCAAACTGTCAGCAGTAACCAGAAGGTGAGGAAAAGCCAAAGGTCTGTGACCAGTTTCTCTGGAAGGCCCAGAGTCAAGCCTGCTTCACAAGTGTCTGCCTGGCTGCCTCTCTTTATTTCTGTCTCAGTAGCACCCCGCCAGAGGTGGAGTGGGGAATTACTGCAAGCCCAGGGGATTCAGGCCATGCTGGGGGCAGAACCAAGATCAATGTTGGAAGTTTTGGGGTGATAGATCTTGGCTCAAGATAAGCTGCTATGAAAATTTTGCTTTGGAGGTGGTGAGCCCTCCGTCACTGGAAGTGTTCAAGGCCCCATCAGGAAGCCTGCTGAGGGGATTCCATATGCCAGGTAGAAGGTTGGGCAGGACATGTTGAAGGTCCTCTTTCAGTCCCACATCATCTATGAGTTTGTGAGACTTCAGTCAGCTGACTTTCCTCCCTGTCAGAGAGAATGGATTGCACAGGAAGTTGAAACTAATGATTAGCACAGGCTTTTAGGTTTTTGTTGCATTTACTTTCCTCCCTCTTTCTGGCCCCCTCCCACATCCCGAGTGCCGAATCTATTCCATGGATACTTGTTAGTAAATTGCCCAGACAGGAAGTTGGGAAGAAACTTGTGGACATTATTCACACAGCTCCTGGTCATCCCCCCTTGGGTGTTTCTTTGGTGCAGCAGGATAGATGACCAGCTTGGCTGGGAGGGACATGAAATGAAGGGGCTAGCCACACTGGACATGGTACAAGGAAAGGCTCCCAGTGAAGGGCTTTTTCCACCATGTCTGCCAGACTCCAAAGTGAGGGCAGAGTCCAGAACAGGCCCTACAAGCTGTGTCAGTAAAGAGTGTTTGTGGGATGTTTCTGTAAATTCAGCATCCATTTCCCCTCCCAAGGTTGGATCTTGGTTTTCCTTTGGGGAACTGTTTTTCCACTCACTGCCAGGCCATGCAGTTTGGAAAGAATGACACCCTCCTTCTTCCCCAGTATACGTTGAAAACCCAAACAATCCATGTGTTCCATCCTCATGACATCAGTTGATTCAGGGCTGGGTAGGTGACATCCATAAAGCCAATGAGGTGCAAATTTATGATTTCATTAGCAATATGAAAAAGTAGAAGCCTCATATTTATTAATGGGGATTATTAAAATGGAAGAATATAAGCCTGGAGCTTCCAAGAGGCACTGCAAAGAAAGAACATGCCTAAGAATGCAGCTGGCACAGGGGAAAGCAGAGCTAAAAGACTGAAAGAGAGCAAAGCCCTGGATCCAGCTTTTCCTGAATATCTCTGGACTCATCTCTGGACTTTTCAAACATAAGCCATTAAAATCCTTACCCTATTTTTCTTCTTGAATCAGTATGGGTAGTAGCCCAGTCCTTATCACCTGATAGCATCCTGGTTAATTCAGGAGTGTGCCTGGGGAAGTCCCATCCCAGGCAGCCATGTTCTGAATCTTACAGTCAATGACACAGATGAACTTTGAGTTTGGGGATTTTGGACTTGAGACCTAAAATGTACTCTGCGGAGTAGTGATCCCAAGAAATGATCCAGAATAAAGGAGGGTGTATACACAGGAGTTTGGGAAGTGATGTGTTCAAGGACATGCCCTTTGGCTCAGTTCAATGACTTATGCAGGAGCATAAAGTTTTGGATATGGGGGAAATGCCACTGTGTTATTTTAACTTCAGAGGTCTCTCTGGTATTGGCTGAAGCTGTTGTTGGGCCTGTGTCACCGAGCCATGACTCAGTTTCTCCCTCTGTCCAACCCACTTCTGTCCTCTCACTCCCAGGGCAGTTTCTTACTGAATGCTACCTGATGATTCCATCACAGAGTCTGCTTCCCAAGTTGCCCGGCCTGGGTAGTATCCCACTGGGTCAGGTAGCCTTCCCAGCCCCTAAGCTTCCCTCTTATTTTGTACTCTGTACCCATCTCAACACTGAGTGGGTTGATTCAGGTGTTCTGCTTTGCTCATTTTCCAAATACCTACTGCCTGGCACCGAGCCTGAGTATAGTAGGTACTCAACAGGTCAAGGCTGGAGATATGAGTGGATGTGTTACTGCTCAGTGGGAGGAGTCGTGGGGTTTTCAAAGACCTCTTAGCTTCTTTCTCATCTTTCTCTTATTGGAGGCAGTGATTCTATGGGCAACAAGGCTAGGTCAGGGAGATAACAGGCAGCAGTGATCTGAGAAGGACCAGGGCAGGAGCCTGAGAAGGCTGTTCTTCTAAAGAGAGTGACCCTGGCTCACCCCAGCATGGGGACAGAGGGCCCCTAAAGCAGGAGCATTGTGGAAGGGAGAGGAATAACTGCATCTAACTGTGCTGCATCCCAGGCAGCTCAAGTTTAGTGGTGCGTAGTGGGAAGAAGTGGGCCTAGCTCTTGCAGGGGAGCCCCTATTTCTGGTTTCCTGAGGCTGGATCATAGAGTGTCATATCCTGGGGTGGCTTTCAGGGGCATTACCTGGTTCCACTATGCTATTCCCCTTTTAAGAAGTCCTCTTTGTAGCTAGGAAGCCCAGAAAATCCTTTTAAGTGCCCTTCCCAGGAGACAGGGCTAGGACACAGGACCTTTTTAAGTTCCTTCCCATCTCAGGATAGGGATGCTTCTGGATGCATTTTTAAGTTAAGAGCATGTGAATATTTTTGCTTTATTGCTTCGAACAGTCCATAGATAAGCAGTGAGAGATGCTGATGGGGATGAGATATGCATCAGCGATAATGGTTTGTAGGCCCTTCCCTTCCCTTCCACCTGGAACACCAAGACTGGAGGGCATCCTTCGGGAGCAATGTGCTCAACAACTGCAAAATGACAAACATCGATCATACTGCAATCCATTACATAATTCTTTATATTGTTTAGTTATAATCCTTGGCCTTTCTGAATACATCTGTCAAACAGGCATGAAGCAAGGTGCCTTATGTACATAAGAACCTAAGAGTCTTGAACCTAAGAACTAAAACATGATGATAATGAAAATAATAAATATAGTAACATCACCCCAGTTCTATTCAAAAGCTTTGCCCACATTATCTGCTTAATTCTCACCACAGCCCTATGAAATCAACATTATTATTTTGCCAGATGAAGGAACAGATGCTTGAGAAGTGAAATTGCTTCCTCACCACTGGTTAGTGGCAGAGACAGAGTAACTAGCTCCCCCTGGCCTCATGCCTGAGACCTTCATCCTGCTCTAACTACTGTGGGTTAGAACCACAGAGGAAGTATGGAGATTGGTCCAGTCTACAAAGCTGGGCTTCAGTGCCATGAGCGAGTTGTGCCATGAGTGAGTTCCAGCAGGCTAGGGACCACTTCAAACTCCACCCAGAGCCTTCTAGGACAGGTGATGGCTGCAGGTCAGGATAATGGATGTTGTGCATGTTAAGGCCATTGTTTTCAGATTATAATTCCTTTTAGCAGTGTAATTCATTTTTTCCTTCAAATTATAAAATAACTCTGACTTGAAACAGACCAGGTTTATTTGATTGGAATGAACTGATTCTTATATGTTCATATGTATAACATTTGAAACTAGCTATGAAGAAAAATGAGGCTTTTTAGATAACACAGGCTTCAAAATAAGCTTTTTTGACCAATATTTACAGCCTTAGAGTAGTCTCAGCATTCCACTTATGTCTGCATCTTGCTAGGCCATATAACACTGGAGAAAAACTTGTGATTCACACAGGTCATAGTGGCATATATAAATTCCTGAAATCTGACTTCATGATATCAGTATTCTCTTAAATGCAACTCATCCAGAGGTTTGAAAGAAAAGTGGCGAGATATTTTTGTTCTAAATTTGAATTACTCTCCATGTCTAAGAACTGTCCCTGTTCCTTAATTAGTAAATGTATAAGCTGGAGAGAGTTGATGAATGGGTTCTTCAGCTGATATAAAACCACAATTGTATTATAGAAAACACTTTTCAAGTTTATGTTCTAACATTATGAGATGTTTGGCAATATCATTAAAAAAAAAAAACTCTCATGCGTCTTAGTACCTGTCTCTGTCACACAGTCACTTAAAATCTCAAAGTAGTCAAGTTAATTTTCATTTGTTCATTTATTCATCTATTCATGCATTCAGAAGAAATTTGTTCAGTGTTTACTATATTCTGGACAGTAGTCTAGGCACTCTGGATATAACCATAAACAGAACAAAGTCCCGTCCTTCCTGGAGTCTACACGTGGAGGGTGGGAGGGAAATGAAAACTGTGATAATAGACAATAAACTCACAAAAACTAAATACATTAGTGAGGCAGTGATATGTGATTTTAATAAAAGGGCAGTACTATTTAGACAATCTTGAAAAGATGTTCAAGGAAGCAGAGTAAAAAGTGCAATTGAAACATAAATGGTGAGAACATGAAACACAGAGTAGAGAGTAGTCCTTTTTTTTTTTTTTTTTAAATGTTCAGTTTTCCCCAACAAATTGGCATAGATGTCCCATCTTACCTTACTGGTAAAATATATCAAAACTTTGGCACTTCCATGATGTAATGACCTTGCCCCACTTCTGTTCATTTTTATACAAAGAAGGTAAATATATTAATGAGATAATGCAGAAATTTAGAAATTTACATATTCGTAAGACAGTAAGGAAAGTTTATTTTGAAGTCTACATGCACTAACTCAGTAGCACAGGTTACCCAAATTTGATATAAAACACACTGACTTTGTGTGTGTGTGTGTGTGTGTGTGTGTGTGTGTGTGTGAAAGTCGCTCAGTTGCGTCAGACTCTTTGAGACCCTATGGACTACACAGTCCATGGAATTCTCCAGGCCACTATACTGGAGTGGGTAGCCTTTTCCTTCTCTAGGATATCTTCCCAACCAAGGGATTGAACTCTGGCCTCCCTCAATACAGGCGGATTCTTTATCAGCTGAGCCACAAGGGAACTGTGTGTGTTGCTTCAATTGGTATAGTTTTATAAAAGTTCTTAAGATATGTTAAAGTGTAAAAGTGCACAAAATAATTGTGATGTTTTAAAAATCATCTACTCTGGACTTTAAATTCCTGGGGAATAGTCTGAAAACCACAAGTATAGTGGGTATGGGGTAAGTGTTAAGGTCAGACAGACCTGTCTTTGGCCTTGCCAAATCTGGTTTAAAATTTGACCCTGTACTTGTAAGTTGTGTGGCCTTAGGTCTGTGTCTAGACCTCAGCATCTTCACCTGTGAGGCAGAGAGAACTGACTTCCCACATCTCCTGGATGCCTGAAGGATCAACACTCAAGACATAGAAGACTCCTTTTCTTCCCCCCAAAGCCCAGACTGGATCAGTTTTGGGGATGCCAGTTAGCAAACAGCAGGGCTCTGGCTAGAGGAATTGGTTTGTGTTGGGGCTCCAGTCTCTGGGGTCAGAGGCCAGGGGCCAAGAGTCATTTGGAGGATTGGCAAGGGGTGGGAACAGGGACTTGGGTGCAGAAAGCAAACAAACTAGACACACAGTGACCAGGAAGGGGCGCGCTGTGCTCGCAGCTTTCAGCAGTGAATTAGAAGCCAAGGTATCTAACCTGAGGCATTTGGTCCAGGATGTCAGCTGGGGCCAAGTGTGGTCAGGTGTTGACGCTAATGAGCTAACAAGTCTCCAGCACCAGCTTCTAGAATGAGCTCTGAAATATGGCTCCTGCTGCCATGCCCTCCCACCTCTCCAGGAGACTCTCCTAGAAGCAGCAGTGGCAGTGTGCACCAGGACCCAGGGGAAAGGAGCAGTGACCCCACAAGAGACTGAGCCAGACTTGCCTGTGAGTGTCCAGGAGTCTCCAGCAGAGGCTTGGGTTGGCGGTGGTCTGCTGCAGGGTCAGAGGCACTGAGTGAGGCAGTGTGTGCATGGAACCTTTATTTTTTATTTTTATTTTTTTTGCATGGAACCTTTAGAAGGAGGTCACCATTAACTTCATTCCCTCCACCATAGTTTGGCCTCAGTTCAAACAACAGGGAAGGAACCCAGCCCTGCCTATCAACAGAAAAGCGGATTAAAGATTTATTGAACATGGCCACACACATCAGAACAAGACCCGGTTTCCCCGTCAGTCAGTCTCTCCCATCAGGAAGCTTCCATGAGCCTCTTGTCCTTATCCATCAGAGGGCAGACAGAATGAAAGCCACAATCACAGAAACTAATCAAATGGACCACAGCCTTGTCTAACTCAGTGAAACTATGAGCCATGCCGTGTAGGGCCACCCAAGATGGATGGATCATGGTGGAGAGTTCTGGCAAAACATGATCCACTGGAGAAGGGAATGGCAAACCACTTCATTATTCTTGCTTTGAGAATCCCATGAGCAGCATGAAAAGGCAAAAAGATAGGACGCTGAAAGATGAACTCCCCAGGTTGGAAGGGCCCAATATGCTACTGGAGATCAGTGGAGAAATAACTCCAGAAAGAATGAAGAGACAGAGCCAGAGCAAAAGCAACACCCAGTTGTGGATGTGACAGGTGATGGAAGTGAAGTCCAATGCATTAAAGAACAATATTGCATAGGAACCTGGAATGTTAGGTCCATGAATCAAGGTAAATTGGAAGTGGTCAAACAGGAGATGGCAAGAGTGAACATCGACATTTTAGGAATCAGTGAACTAAAATGAACTGGAATGGGTGAGTTTAACTCAGATGACCATTATATCTACTACTGTGGGCAAGAATCCCTTAGAAGAAAAGGAGTAGCCTTCATAGTCAACAAAAGACTCTGAAAAGCAGTTCAGTTCAGTTGCTCAGTTGTGTCCGACTCTTTGTGACCCCATGAATCGCAGCACACCAGGCCTCCCTGTCCATCACCAACTTCCGGAGTCCACTCAAATTCATGTCCATCGAGTCAGTGATGCTGTCCAGCCATCTCATCCTCTGTTGTCCCCTTCTCCTCTTGCCCCTGATCCCTCCCAGCATCAGGGTCTTTTCCAATGAGTCAACTCTTCACATGAGGTGGCCAAAGTATTGGAGTTTCAGTTTCAGCATCAGTCCTTCCAATGAGCACACAGGACTGATCTCCTTTAGGATGGACTGGTTGGATCTCCTTGTAGTCCAAGGGACTCTCAAGAGTCTTCTCCAACACCGCAGTTCAAAAGCATCAATTCCTTTGTGCTCAGCTTCCTTCACAGTCCAACTCTCACATCCATACATGACCACTGGAAAAACCATAGCCTTGACTAGACAAACCTTTGTTGGCAAAGTAATGTCTCTGCTTTTTAATATGCTATACTTGGATGGAATCTAAAAAATGACAGAATGATCGCTGTTTATTTCCAAGGCAAACCATTCAATATCACAGTAATCCAAGTCTATGCCCTGACCAGTAATGCTGAAGAACCTGAATGGTTCTATGAAGACCTACAAAACTTTCTAGAACTAACAACCCCAAAAGAAGTCCTTTCATTATAGGGGACTGGAAATGCAAAAGTAGGAAGTCAAGAGATACCTGGGGGTAACAGGCAAATTTGGCCTTGGAGTACAAAATGAAGCAGGGCAAAAGCTAATAAAGTTTTACCAGGAGAATGCACTGGTCATAGTAAACACCCTCTTCCTACAACACCAGAGAAGACTCTACAGATGGACATCATCGTATGGCCAATACAGAAATCAGACTGATTGTATTTTTTGCAGCCAAAGATGGAGAAGCTCTATACAGTCAGCAGAAACAAGACTGGGAGCTAACTGTGCTCAGATCATGAACTCATTATTGCAAAATTCAGACTTAAATTGAAGAGAGTAAGTGAGACCACTAGACCATTCATGTATGACCTAAATCGAATTCCTTATGATAATAGTTAAAGTGACAAATAGATTCAAGGGATTAGATCTGAGAGATATGAGTGCCCGAAGAACTATGGATGGAAGTTCATGACATTGTACCGGAGGCAGTGATCAAGACCATTCCTAGAAAAAGAAACGCAAAAAAGCAAAATGGTTGTCTGAGGAGGCCTTACAAATAGCTGAGAAAAGAAGAGATGCTAAAGGCAAAGAAGAAAAGGAAAGATATACCCATCTGAATGCAGAGTTCCAAAGAATAGCAAGGAGATATGAGAAAGCCTTCCTCAGTGATCAATGCAAAGAAATAGAGGGAAATAGTAGAATGGGAAAGACTAGGGATCTCTTCAAGAAAATGAGAGATAACAAGGGAACATTTCAGGCAAAGATGGGTACAATAAATGACAGAAATGGTATGGACCTAACAGGAGCAGAAAATATTAAGAAGAGGTGGTAAGAATACACAGAAGCACTATATATAAAAGATTTTCATGACCCAGATAACCATGATGGTGTGATCACTCATCTAAAGCCAGACATCCTGGAATGCAAAGTCAAGTGGGCCTTAGGTAGCATCACTATGAACAAAGTTAGTGGAGGTGATGGAATTCTAGTTGAGCTATTTCAAATCCTAAAAGATGATGTTGTTAAAAGGCCACACTCAATATGCCAGCAAATTTGGAAAACTCAGCAGTGGCCACAGGACTGAAAAAGATCAGTTTTCATTCCAACCCCAAAGAAAGGCAATGCCAAAGAATGTTCAAAGTACAGCACAATTGTGCTCATCTCACACGCTAGTGAAGTAATGCTCAAAATTCTCCAAGGAAGTCTTCAAGAGTACCTGAACTAAGAATTTCCAGATATACAAGCTGGATTTAGAAAAGGCAGAGGAACCAGAGAACAAATTGCCAACATTTGTTGGATCATCAAAAAAGCAAGAGAGTTCCAGAAAAACACCTACTTCTGCTTTATTGACTATGCCAAAGCCTTCGACTGTGTGGATCACACAAACCGAAAAATTCTTAAAGTGATGGGAATACCAGACCACCTGACTTGCCTCCTGAGAAATCTGTTTGCAAGTCAAGAAGCAACAGTTAGAACTGGACATGGAAAAACAGACTGGTTCCAAATAGGAAAAGGAGTACGTCAAGGCTATATGTTGTCACCCTGCTTATTTAACTTATATGCAGAGTAAAGCATGTGAAATGCCAGGATGGATGAAGCACCTGGAATCAAGATTTCTGGGAGAAATATCGATAACCTCAGATATGCAGATAACACCACTCTTATGGCAGAAAGTAAAGAACTAAAGAGCCTCTTGATGAAAGTGAAAGAGGAAAGTGAAAAATTTGGCTTAAAATTCAACATTCAGAACACTAAGATCATGGCATCAGGTCCCATCACCTCATTGCAAGTAGATGGGGAAACAATGGAAACAGTGGCAGACTTTATTTTTGGGGTCTCCAGAATCACTGCAGATGGTGACTACAGCCATGAAATTAAAAGCCATTTGCTCCTTGGAAGAAAAACTATGACCAACCTAGGCATCATATGAAAAAGCAGAGACATTACTTTGCCAACAAAAGTCTGTCTAGTCAAAGATATGATTTTTCCAGTAGTCATGTATGGATGTGAGAGTTTGACTATAAAGAAAGCTGAGCACAAAGGAATTGATGCTTTTGAACTGTGGTGTTGGAGAAGACTCTTGAAAGTCCTTTGGACTGCAAGGAGATCCAACCAGTCTATCCTAAAGGAAATCAGTTCTGAATATTCATTGGAAGGACCGATGCTGAAGCTGAAATTCCAATACTTTGGCCACCTAATCTGAAGAACATAGTCATTGGAAAAGAACCTGATCCTGGGAAAGATTGAAGGCTGGAAGATGAGGGGATGACAGAGGATGAGATGGTTGGATGGCATCACCCACTCAATGGACAAGAGTTTGAGTAAGCTCCAGGAGCTGGTGATGGACAAGGAAGCCTGGCATTCTGCAATCTATGGGGTTGCAAAGAGTCGGACATGACTGAGTGAATGAACTGAACTGAACTAGAAGCAAGAGGTTCCAGGTGGGTGGGAGGAATGGTCTTTAGGGACAGAAAACTCAGCAGAAATGCATGGATAAAGGCATGATGGTATCTTTTGGACTTGAGTGATCAGTCTCCTCTCAACAATTATCCCCAGGGTTCACCCCATTTCTGATTTGACTTGGCTGGTTGATCTTGGAAGTAGGGCATGGTGGTCAAAGGTGCTGGCCCTGGTGGCTGATGGGTCAGGAGAGATGACTGTATACATTTCTTCCCAGCTCTAGTTCAGTGATGGTACACTGGTAGCTTGCATTGCTTTTTTCCCTTTTGACTGTGTCGGATCTTCACTGTGGCATGCAGGCTTTCTCTAGTTGCAGGATACTCTCTAGTTGCAGTGCTCAGGCTTCTCATTGCAGTGGCTTCTCTTGTTATGGAGAATGGGCTCTAGAGCATGGGGCTCTGTAGTTGTGGTGTTCAGGCTTAGGTTGCCTTCAGCATGTGGGAACTTATTTCTCTGACCAGGGATCAAATCCACCTTCCCTGCATTGGCAGGTGGATTCTTAACCACTGGGCCACCAGGGAAGTCTCCACATATTGGTATCTTAAAGTCAAAGACAGTGGGAGCATTTACGCCATGGAGCTTGGCAAAGGCTATAAACAGGGCTCTTCCTCTAGAGAGATGGTTATTAAATGCTGGATGCTGGACTTGAAACTATATAATTTGTTGACTTCATCCCTGTGATAAAAATTACATGTGAAATTCCCAATTTACAAACCACCCAAACATGGATGAGTTTACCCCACTACTTCCCCCAACGCCATCACCGACTCTCTTGCTCCTGCCTTCTCCAAGGAGCTAAAGAGAATCCACAGATTTAGGAGAGGAGGAGCCAGAACTCTGGAAGGAAGGCTGTTCTACCTGCTGGCTGGTTTTCCTGGTCATTTTCTCTTCATGTTGACAAGCAGCCTGAAATCTCAGTAATGTACATTAAAGCAGAAAGAGCCAATTGATCATTTATTTATTAATGAGAATGTGTTTCCCAGGAAAGTGGAGGCAAGAAATTGGATAAATGATATTAGAGCATGATCACAGAGGCAGGAGGTGCTGGAGTTGAAGGTAATCTGCATGTGATTCCACCATCAAGGAGTGACCTGGGGACCCCAGGAGCCTGTCAGAAGTGATTCTAAGGTACCAGAGGACTGAAGACAAAGCTACATCTTCTTACATTTCTTCTGGGGCTGGCTTTGCTCCTATGGGAGAGCAGGAATTCTTTCATCATCCTTCTTCCCCTTCATTAGCTTGTGATCCTGGCCCATGAGGTTCACAGATTAGATTAGAATTATTAGGACTCATGCCTAGATATTTGTGGGGAAATATATTCTAAATTGTAAATCAGCATTCAGATGATATAGAGTTGACAACTGCCTTTAGTTATCTTTAGTTGATCAGTCAAGATATTTCTGAAGTTTCATGTAGCACAAGATAGGTTTACTCATCAATTCACATGACAATTTCAGAAATATTTTAATTTCTGATTCCTCCTCTGTGGGTAGAAATGTTTAGTCTGTTAGGACCCTCTGTACTCTAAGCATCCTTGTCAAACGGTTAATGATATAAAAAGAAGTACCAAAATATGCTACGGCCACTTGGCATTTAAATAAACACTTTCATAGAGATTTATCATCCCGCATGGCCAGAGAGCAGACCGTGTTCATTTACATAGAAATTTGTGGAAGAGAACATGGCCATGGTTGTAGATGGGTCCACGGGGGTTTTTGCGATATTGTTGGCAACATTTGCCTGAAAGTTTTGGCTGCATAAAAAAGCTACTATAAAATTAGTGGCTTAAAACAACAACCGTTTTTATGATATCTCATTTGGTGGGTTTAATATTCAGGCAGGATTTGACTGATTTATTCTTCTGTTCTCCATGACATAGTCTGAGGTCACTCAGTGGTTCTCAGCTGGTGGGTTGTTATTCTGGAAAGTCTAAAACAACTTACATATCTGACATCTTGATTGGATAAATGTAATATTGTGATTTATAACAAATATATGTTTGGTCTTTGTACTTGTTTCTGGCACAAAGCTCCTGAAACCATTGCAATTTCCCAAGCGATAAGAGCAATAAAGATGCCTTTTGTTTAGTTAGTAAGGTAACTTTTGGAAAGCACCTAGGTTACCTAAAGGTGGGTGCTGGTTGCCTGAGGACCCAACCATGTGATTAGATGGTAGGAACTTTCAGTTCAACCCAGAACCCACCCTCCAATTCCAGGTAAGGAAGAGGTTGGAGGGTGAATCAATTGTCAATTATTTAATCAATTGTAGGTAATAAAACCTCCATAAAAAGCCCAAGGATGGGATTTAGAGAGCTTCTTGGTTGGTTAAGAGGTGAAGATTCAGGGAGAGTGGCAAGCTTATAGAGCATGGAAACTCTGTGCTCTTCCCTTGTACCCTAAGCATCTTGTCTACCTGGCTGTTCCTGAGTTATACTTGCATATAATAAACCAGTCATCTAGTAAGTAAAAATGTTCCTCTGAGTTCTGTGAGCTCATTAAATTTGTATTTAAGATTACTAAATCTTAGCAATTTAACAAAACCCAAGGTGTGGGTTAAGGAAACCTCCCACATATTGGTCAAAATCATAGGTAACAAGCTAGATTTTCCATTGGCATTGGAAGTTTGGGGTGTGTGTGGGGGGAGTAGTCTTTTAGGACTGAGCCCTTATCCTGTGGGATCTGATGCTATCTCTAGGGAGGTCGTGTCAAAGTCGAGTTAAATTATAGAATTACTTGGTTGTGTGGAAAAGCTCTCATATATTGGAACTGGGTGCAGAATCAGAATATGTGAAAGCTGGGCTCAGCTGGGGCTTTCTAAAGGAACACCTACTTATGGCCTTTTCAAGTGGTGGCCTCACAGTAATTGGATTTCTTCCATGGCAGATAGCTTCTCCCAGAGTGAATGTTGCATGAGAACGATGTAGAAGCTTAATGGCCTTTTCTGACTTTGTCACAGAACCAAGCAGTGTCATTCAATTCACTCACTTGATAGCCAGTGGTTCATCAGGACAGAAAAGATTTAGGAGAGAACAATTAGATTCCGTCTCTTGATGGAGGAGTGGCATGGTGCCAGTGTGGAAAAGCATGTGGCATGGGAGCTAATGATGTGCCCATTCTTGGGGAAACCTATCTGCTGCACCACATATCCTAAAACTGGCCACCTTGACTGCCCTATTACACCATACAGTAGCGAAAGTCTTGATTGACGGCATTTTCTGTTGAATTAGCTAAATGATGCTGAGCTTTGTTTAGGGTGTGGATTAATTTCAACTTGATCTTAATACTTACCACTAGTCTATATCATGAAATCCAAATCCTGGTTTTGCTGTACCCCCAACATGTTGTCAATCAACTTAAGATTGTCATAAACATCCTAAAATATTAACATTAATTAAGTGGTAAATATTTATCATTTATGCCTTTGAGGATTTCAACATTGTTACAGCTGCAATCAGACAAGCTATGACAGGGTATCAGTCTCGACTCTTAAAAATAAAAGAAATCTGAGAATCACAGATGTGTACTCTAAGTGCCATGAAAGAATAGAATTCAGAGGAATGATTTTTTTTTCAGGGGCTGGGGTGAGCATGTGGATAAGTTTCTCTAAATGCAACTAGTTATAGTTCTTTAATTGATTTTTTTTTTTTTTGCTAAGAACTGACCTTTTTTCTTTTGTGCTCAATGACTTCTGTGCAAGCTGTTGCCATTCTATTGTTTCTCTCCCACAAGCAGAGAGCATGCTGTTCACGTGCGTGTTGATGAGTGTGAACGCTGCTATCACTGGCTGACACTGCACTGCATGCCTTGCTCCTGGGGGTGGTTAATAAATCGTCTTTGATGATTTGCTGACATAACCTTTAGATCTGAAATTGCAGTCATACTGGACTGTCAGGAAAAGCTCCTTTGTCATACATTGCATGGATTTATTAGAAAACATATACTACTCTGGTTTTGAAGTCTTTCTGGTGTATTTAAATAATTTATTGAGCACTTGAATTTTTCCTATGGTCTTAACTAAGCTTTTTCCCTTTTAAAATTGACTTCAAGTTGTTTGAAATCTGAAAGAAGAATAGATTGAACATTTAAATATCTGGTTCATTTAGATGATCATTTGTCTCTTTTTTGGGTAAATATAAATCTTTTATAAATTTCCTTCCAGAATCTGCCAAATATAGTACTTCTCTAAAAAGAACAGATTTTTGTAATGAAATGACTGTGGCCCAAGCGTATAAATTTGGTAGTATTCTGACATTTCTTTGTTCTTACTACCCTCATGTTGCCTCTTCATTAGAGCCAGAGTGGGTTTATATGGGAACCATCCTAAGGATGACACTTGAGTGCCAATTTCCTGATTGGTTCAGTCAGATTTGGAAGATGAGCTAGTGGAATATTTTTCAGTCCAGTACAGCTGGGAAACATTAGTAAGCACTTGTCCACCAAGAGAACACTGTGAACTTAGGTCCTAAGGGAAGAAGGCATTCAGGTCAAAAGGGACAGGCAGAGTGTACTCATGCTCAAAAATTTCTCTTTCCCCAGCTTTATTGAGATATAATTGACATATAATGTATTTTGAAGGTGTACAGTGTGGTGCTTTGATACATGTATATATGGTGAAATGATTACCACAATAAAGTTAGCTATTAATAAAACTTCCACCACCCCACATAATCACTTTTTTTTTTTTTCCTGCAGTGAGAACTTATCAAATGACCCTGAACCCAGGATATCCAAGGGAAGATCTCTTTCAGTTGGCCCTGTCAGATAAAACTGAGGTTCTCTTAAACAGCAAAGCAACAGCAACACATTGGTATGAGGTTTGTCTCCTAAGTCATGCATGGATCCTTGGACTCTTCTAATTCACAGGGTTTCCTCTTTTTGGTGAAGTGGGGAAGGGGTGGAAGTTGGACAGCTTGGTTCTATAACTTGCAATCCATCTCGGTAGGTGTGTAGTAGGACTTGCTACATGTGTTGGATTCTAACCACATTCTTTTCCAAAATTTTCCTTTTTCAGACTTCATGATTTATTTATTTCCTGATATGCCCTGTGTGTGTAAATCCTCTCAAAAACACTTTCAAATGGGCTAAGTTATAAAGAATGAAATTGTGGTCTTTGTTAGTATTTATGGTTTTAATGATATTAAATATGGGAGAAAATGGGAGGGGTGAATTAGGAGGTGTAGGAAGAGTGGGGTGAACTACAGCCTAGCAGGATTAATTCCTGGGTGGTACATGGCTGCAGAGTGATGAAATTTCAGGACTAGTTTATCTGCATGTTGGGCACTAGAAGGACAGATTTACCTCTGTGTGGTATTCATTGAGTCTCTTGGTGAAAGTAAGGAATCCTCTTCTCATTTTCACTTTTATTCATTTCTTTTTCTTTTTACTTTTTTTTATTAGTTGGAGGCTAATTACTTTACAATATTGTAGTGGTTTTTGTCATACATTGACATGAATCAGCCATGGATATACATGTATTCCCCATCCCGATACCCCCTCCCACCTCCCTCTCCACCCAATACCTCTGAGTCTTCCCAGTGCACCAGGTCCGAGCACTTGTCTCATGCATCCAACCTGGGCTAGTGATCTGTTTCACCCTTGATAATATACATGTTTTGATGCTGTTCTCTTGAAACATCCCACCCTCGCCTTCTCCCACAGAGTCCAAAAGTCTGTTCTATACATCTGAGTCGCTTTTTCTGTTTTGCATATAGGGTTATCGTTACCATCTTTCTAAATTCCATATATATGTGTTAGTATACTGTAATGGTCTTTATCTTTCTGTCTTACTTCACTCTGTATAATGGGCTCCAGTTTCATCCATCTCATTAGAACTGATTCAAATGAATTCTTTTTAATGGCTGAGTAATATTCCATGGTGTATATGTATCACAGCTTCCTTATCCATTCGTCTGCTGATGGGCATCTAGGTTGCTTCCATGTCCTGGCTATGATAAACAGTGCTGCAATGAACATTGGGGTGCGCGTGTCTCTTTCAGATCTGGTTTCCTCAGTGTGTATGCCCAGAAGTGGTATTGCTGGGTCATATGGCAGTTCTATTTCCAGCTTTTTAAGAAATCTCCACACTGTTTTCCATAGCGGCTGTACTAGTTTGCATTCCCACCAACAGTGTAAGAGGCTTCCCTTCTCTCCACACCCTCTCCAGCATTTATTGCTTGTAGACTTTTGGATAGCAGCCATCCTGACTGGCGTGTAATGGTACCTCATTGTGGTTTTGATTTGCATTTCTCTGATAATGAGTGATGTTGAGCATCTTTTCATGTGTTTGTTAGCCATCTGTATGTCTTCCTTGGAGAAATGTCTGTTGAGTTCTTTGGCCCATTTTTTGATTGGGTCATTTATTTTTCTGGAGTTGAGCTGGAGGAGTTGCTTGTATATTTTTGAGATTAATCCTTTGTCTGTTGCTTCATTTGCTATTATTTTCTCCCAATCTGAGGGCTGTCTTTTCACCTTGCTTATAGTTTCCTTTGTTGTGCAAAAGCTTTTAAGTTTCATTAGGTCCCATTTGTTTATTTTTGCTTTTGTTTCTAATATTCTGGGATGTGGGTCATAGAGGATCCTGCTGTGATTTATGTCGGAGAGTGCTTTGCCTATGTTCTCCTCTAGGAGTTCATTTCTTTTTATTTTTAAATAGTACCTATTGCATAAATACTAGAAGATACAGATAAGAAAAGGGGGGGGGATTTGTAACTCCAGTTCTTACATATCATTTTGGGTAGGATCTTCATTTGAGTAGAAACTTCTTTTTTTCTTTCTACAAATTATTTTTCCTTGAATTCCGTATTGCCTCCTGCTTTAATTTGCTTGTATTTGCCCAGAATGTTTGTCCATCCCTCTATTTATTTCATTATTTTTATGATAATAGCAGTATCAGTCCCCCCCCCAAATAAAAAAAAAAAAAACTACACTATATAGGCTATGAAGTGAAAGAAAAAAACCAAAAACCACTTTTCCTTCCCATCTCTGATCCTAGCATTATATTTCGAAGAAAAAGTTTTGAGTTTTTTTTTTGAATTGTAGTTCTTATTCCATAATTGTAAATAACAGACGTTGCTTCTATTTCTTGATTTGTCAATGTTAAGTGACTTATTAACTTTAAGCATATTTATGGATTCCTCATGATGAAAAATAATAAATTTCACTCAGTTTCTACCCTTCTCCTGCTCCCTTTGTATTTCCACTTTTTTTGTACTTTATTTGTTTCTTCTATCTGATACTTAACAAACTCTTAAATAATGTACCTCTGTCTGTTACTTCTTAATTCATCTATTTAGAGAGTGTCTTGATTCTTAAGAATAGAATGTGAGGAAATCAATGCCCCTCCATTCCTTCCCCTCTTCTCCGCTTCAGTTCTCTCCTGCTGTTGTTGTACTACTATTTTTACATTGTTAAGGTTTCTGGCACAGGCGTAATTAAGCCTTTCACATTTTGTTTAGGTTGATTCCTAAACTCAAATATCCTAAAATTCTCTTTGTTATTTATTAAACATATTGGCTGATAGGTATACTATTGCTGTTGTTGTTTAGTTGCTAAGTCGTGTCCGACTCTGCAACCCCATGGACTATAGCCCACCAGACTCTGCTGTCCATGGGATTTCCCAGCAAGAATACTGGAATAGGTTGCCATTTCTTTCTTGAGGGGATCTTCCTGACCCAGGAATCAAATCTGGGTCTCCTGCATTGGCAGGTGGATTCTTTAACACTGAGCCACCAGGGAAGACCATACTATTCACTTTGGAGTCATTTAATGAGACTGTGTCCATGGAGAAAGAGAAGTAATTTTCTTCAAATCTGTACCTCTCAAAGGAGAATGTTGCAAGTGCCAAGGTCAAATAGGTCCTCAAAATGATATCACATAATTTCTTTATACTTAACTTTGTCATTTCATATATAGATTTTTCTTTATTCTGAAATTTCTAATTACCATTCTCTTTTCTTATTGATAGAAATGTTTTTAAAGCAAAGAGCAAAAGCACACCTTGAACACAGTTTTGGGGTGGTAAATAAGTGCTTTCTAAGACTATTGCACAGAGATCATTCTTCTTTCTTGTCATTGCACTCTATGAGTCTTGTTTGTTTCTTTACTTTTTTCTTTTATAAATTAACATGTAGTAAAATGGTTTCCTTTCCTTTCCTTTTCTCTTTTGCTGTACAATTTTATATGTTTAAATGCATGTATGGATTTGTATAACCACCACCACAATCAAGATAGAAAGCAGTTCTCCTGCCCCCAAAACTCTCTGTGTTCCTCCTTTGTAGCCTACACTGGCAACTACGGATCTCCATTTAACAGTAGCTGCCATTTAAAACTTTTAGTGTTTATGAATACAGCTGCTATAAAAATTTGTGTATGGATTTTTGTGTAAATGTTAAGTTGTCATTTATCTAAGTTAAATATCAGAGTGGGTTTGGTGTATCATATGATGTTTTAGTTTAACTTTATAAGAAACTGCCAAAGTGTTTTCTAAAGTGTTGTACTATTGCATTGCCACCAGCAGTGTATGAGAGTTGATTCACATTCTTGCCAGCATATGGTATTGTTGATTTTAATATTATTAATTTTAGATATATTGATAAATTTAGAGTAATATCTCACTGTCCTTTTAAGTGGCATCTCCCTAAATGGCTAATGATGTTGAACTTCTTTTCATGTGCTCTTTGCCAGTCATGTCTTCTTGATGAACTGTTAGTTCAAGTATTTTGTTTATATACTTTTTCGTTTTTTCCTTACTGGTGAGTTTGGAGAGATCCTTATATAGTTTGGATATGCAAATATTTTCTGTCTGTAGTTTGTTTTTTATTCTCTTAAAAGTAATTTTTATAGAGCAAAGGTTTTCAACTTTTATGAAGGCTAATTTATCTTTTTAAAAAACATTTTTTTTTTTTTTGGTAGCAAAGAACTCTTTGGATAAATTCAATTCGTGAACATGGCATGATTCTCATTTATTTATATCAAATTTGATTTCTTCCATCAATGTTTTATTGTTTTTAGCATATAGATTCTGTACATGGTTTGCTGGATTTAAATAGACTAAACTACAAAATTAACCCATTTAAAGTATACTGTTTGGTGGATTTTAGTATATTCACAAAATTGTGCAAGTATCAACACAATTTAAGGTTGTTACATTTTCATCACCCTAAGCAGTGTTTTGCCTACCCCCACTCCCAAGTCATAGAAAAGCATTAATTTGATTTTTGCTTCCTCTAGAATTTTAGTACAAACAGGCTAAGTGCAGTTTTTCCTCTGGGTTCTTGGCTTAGTGTAAATTTTCTTTTTTAAAAAAAAATTTATTTATTTTAATTGGAGGATAATTACAATATTGTAGTGTTTTTTTACCATACATTGACATGAACAGCCATAGATGTACATGTGTTCCTCATCCTGACCCTCCCTCCCACCTCCCTCCCCACCCCGTCCCCCAGGGTCATCCCAGTGCACCAGCCCTGAGCACTCTGTCTCATGCATCGAACCTGGACTGGCGATCTATCTCACATATGATAATATATTTGTTTCAATGCTATTCTCTCAAATCATCACACCCTCACCTTCTCCCACAGAGTCCAAAAGTCTGTTCTTTATATCTGTGTCTCTTTTGCTGTCTCGCATATAGGGTCATTGTTACCATCTTTCTAAATTCCATATATATGCATTAATATACTGTATTGGTGTATTTCTTTCTGACTTACTTCACTCTGTATAATAGGCTACAGTTTCATCCACCTCATTAGAACTGTTTCAAATGCATTCTTTTTAATAGCTGAGTAATATTCCACTGTATATATGTACCACAGCTTTCTTATCCGTTCGTCTACGTTGCTTCCATGTCCAGGCTATTGTAAACAGTGCTGCGATGAACAATGGGGTGCACGTGTCTCTTTCAAGTCTGTTTTCCTTGGTGTATATGTCTAGCAGTGGGATTGCTGGGTCGTATGGCAGTTCTATTTACAGTTTTTTAAGGAATCTCTACATTGTTCTCCGTAGTGACTGTACTAGTTTGCATTCCCATCAACAGTGTAAGAGGGTTCCCTTTTCTCTGCACACTCTTCAGCATTTATTGTTTGTAGACTTCTTGATAGCAGCCATTCTGACTGAAATGAGATGGTATCTACTGTGGTTTTGATTGTATTTCTTTGATAATGAGTGATGTTGAGCATATTTTCACATGTTTGTTAGACATCTGTATGTATTCTTTGGAGAAATGTCTGTTTAGTTCTTTGGCCCATTTTCTGATTGAGTCATTTATTTTTCTGGCATTGAGATGCAGGACCTGCTTGTATATTTTTGAGATTAATTCTTTTTCAGTTGCATCGTTTGCTATTATTTTCTCCCATTCTGAAGGCTCACTGTCTTTTCACCCTGCTTATAGTTTCCTTCATTGTGCAAAAGCTTTTAAGTTTAATTAGGTCCTATTTGTTTGTTTGTTTGTTTGTGGTTTTTTTTTTTTTTTTTTTGCTTTTATTTCCATTACTCTGGGATGTCGGTCATAGAGGATCCTGCTGTGATTTATGTCAGAGAGTGTTTTATGTGATTTATGTCAGAGAGTGCTTATGTTTTCCTCTGGAGTTTTATAGTTTCTGGTCTTACATTTAGATCTTTAATCCATTTTGAGTTTATTTTTGTGTATGGTGTTAGAAAGTGTTATAGTTTCATTCTTTTACAAGTAGTTGACCAGTTTTCCCAGCACCACTTGTTAAAGAGATTGTCTTTTCTCCATTGTATATTCTTGTCTCCTTTGACAAATATAAGGTGTCCATACCTGCATGGATTTATCTCTGGGCTTCTATTTTGTTCCATTGATCTATAATTCTGTCTTTGTGCAAGTACCATACCATCTTGATGGCTGTAGCTTTGTAGTATAGTCTGAAGTCAGGCAGGTTGATTCCTTCAGTTCCATTCTTCTTTCTCAAAATTGCTTTGTCTATTCGAGGTTTTTTGTATTTCCATACAAATTGTGAAATTATTTGTTCTAGTTCTGTGAAAAATACCATTGGTAGCTTGATAGGGATTGCATTGAATCTATAGATTGCTTTGGGTAGTATACTCATTTTCACTATACTGATTCTTCCAATCCATGAACATGGTCTATTTCTCCATCTATATCTGTCATCTTTGATTTCATTCATCAGTGTTTTATAGTTTTCTATATATAGGTCTTTTGTTTCTTTAGGTAGATTTATTCCTAAATGTTTTATTCTTTTCGGTGCAATGGTGAATGGAATTGTTTCCTTAAATTTCTCTTTCTGTTTTCTCATTGTTAGTATAAAGGAATGCAAGGGATTTCTGTGTGTTAATTTTATATTCTGCCACTTTACTATATTCATTGATTAGCTCTAGTAATTTTCTGGCTGTGTCTTTAGGGTTTTCTATGTAGAGGATCATGTCATCTGCAAACAGTGAGACTTTAACTTCTTCTTTTCCAATCTGGATTCTTTTTATTTCTTTTTCTTCTCTGATTGCTGTGGCTAAACCTTCCAAAACTGTGTTGAATAGTAGTGGTGAGAGCGGGCACTCTTGTCTTGTTCCTGACTTTAGGGGAAATGCTTTCAATTTTTCACCATTGAGGATAATGTTTGCTGTGGGTTTATCATATATGGCTTTTATTAGACTGAGGATGTTTCTTCTATGCCTGCTTTCTGGAGGGTTTTTATCATACATGGATGTTGAATTTTGTCAAAGGCTTTCTCTGCATCTACTGAGATAATCATATGGTTTTTATCTTTCAATTTGTTAATGTGGTGTGTCACATTGATTGACTTGTGAATATTGAAGAATGCTTGCATCCCTGGGGTAAAGCCCACTTGATCATGATATAAGATCCATTTCCTGTGTTGTTGGATTCTGTTTGCTAGAATTGTGTTGAGGATTTTTGCATCTATGTTCATCAGTGATATTGGCCTGTAGTTTTCTTTCTTTTTTTTTTTTTTAGTTTTTTTTTCCATTTATTTTTATTAGTTGGAGGCTAATTTACAATATTGCAGTGGTTTTTGTCATACATTGACATGAATACAGATGGCTAACAAACACATGAAAAGATGCTCAACATCAATCATTATCAGAGAAATGCAAATCAAAACCACAATGAGGTACCATTACACACCAGTCAGGATGGCTGCTATCCAAAGTCTACAAGCAATAAATGCTGGAGAGGGTGTGGAGAAAAGGGAACCTTACAATGTTGGTGGGAATGCAAACTAGTACAGCCACTATGGAAAACAGTGTGGAGATTTCTTAAAAAACTGGAATTAGAACTGCCATATGACCTAGCAATCCCACTTCTGGGCATACACACTGAGGAAACCAGATCTGGAAGAGACACGTGCACCCCAATGTTCATTGCAGCACTGTTTATCATAGCCAGGACATGGAAGCAACCTAGATGCCCATCAGCAGACGAATGGATAAGGAAGCTGTGATACATATACACCATGGAATATTACTCAGCCATTAAAAAGAATTCATTTGAATCAGTTCTAATGAGATGGATGAAACTGGAGCCCATTATACAGAGTGAAGTAAGCCAGAAAGATAAAGACCAATACAGTATACTAACACATATATATGGAATTTAGAAAGATGGTAACGATAACCCTATATGCAAAACAGAAAAAGAGACACAGATGTACAGAACAGACTTTTGGACTCTGTGGGAGAAGGCGAGGGTGGGATGTTTTGAAAGAACAGCATTGAAACATGTGTCGTTTTCTTTTCTTGTGGCATCTTTGTCTGGTTTTGGTATTAGGGTGATGGTGGTGTCATAGAATGAGTTTGGGAGTTTACCTTCCTCTTCAATTTTCTGGAAGAGTTTGAGTGGCTAGTTGTTAGCTCTTTTTAAATTTTGGGTAGAATTCAGCTGTGAAGCCATCTGATCCTGGGCTTTTGTTTGCTGGAAGATTTTTGATTACAGTTTCAATTTCCATGTTCCTGATAGGTCTGTTAAGATTTTCTATTTCTTCCTGCTTCAGTTTTGGAAAGTTATAGTTTTCTAAGAATTTGTCCATTTCTTCCAAGTTGTCCATTTTATTGGCATGTAGTTGCCGATAGTAGTCTGTTATGATCCTTTGTTTTTCTGTGTTGTCTGTTGTGATTTCTTCATTTTCATTTCTAACTTTGTGGATTTGATTCTTCTCCCTTTTTTTCTTGGTGAGTCTGGCTAATGCTTTGTATATTTTATTTATCTTCTCAAAGAACCAGCTTTTAGCTTTGTTGATTTTTGCTATAGTCTCCTTTGTTTCTTTTTCATTTATTTCTCCCCTAATTTTTATGATTTCTTTCCTTCAATGAACCCTGGGGTTCTTCATTTCTTCCTTTTCTAGTTGCTCTAGGTGTAGAGTGAGGTTATCTATTTGACTTTTCTCTTGTTTCTTGAGGTAAGCTTGTATTGCTATGAACATTCCCCTTAGCACAGCTTTTACTGAGTCCCATAAGTTTTGGGTGGTTGTGTTTTCATTTGTTTCATCTCTATGCATATTTTGATTTCTGTTTTGATTTCTTCTGTGATGTTGGTTATTCAGAAGCATGTTGTTTAGCCTCCATATGTTTGTATTTTTAATAGTTTTTTTTCCCCCCTCTGTAGCTGACATCTAATCTTACCACATTGTGATTGGAAAAGATGCTTGGAATGATTTCAATTTGTTTGAATTTACCAAGACTAGATATATGGCCCAGGATGTGATCTATCCTGCAGAATGTTCCATGTGCACTTGAGAAAAGGGTGAAATTCATTGTTTTGGGGTGAAATGTCCTAAAGATATCAATAGGTCTAACTGGTCCATTGTATCATCTAAAGTTTGTGTTTCCTTGCTAATTTTCTGTTTCATTGATCTATCCATAGGTGTGAGTGGGGTATTAAACTCTCTCACTATTATCAAGTTACTGTTAATTTCCCCTTTCATACTTGTTAGAATTTGCCTTACATATTGTGGTGCTCCTATGTTGGGTGCATATATATTTATAATTGTTATATCTTCTTCTTTAATTGACCCTTTGATCATTATGTAGTGTCCTTCTTTGTCTCTTTTCATGGCCTTTATTTCAAAGTCTATTTTATCTGATATGAGTATTGCTACTCCTGCTTTTTCTGGTCTCCATTTTCATGAAATGTCTTTTTCCACCCCTTCTCTTTCAGTCTGTATGTGTCCCTTGTTTTAAGGTGGGTCTCTTGTACACAGTATGTATAGAGGTCTTGTTTTTGTATCCATTCAGCCAGTCTTTGTCTTTTGGTTGGGACATTCAACCCATTTACATTTAAGGTAATTATTGATAAGTATGATCCTGTTGCCATTTATATTTTTATTTTGGGTTTGAGTTTATAAACCTTTTCTGTGTTTCCTGTCTAGACAAGATCCTTTAGCATTTGTTGAAGAGCTGATTTGGTGATGCTGAATTCTCTCAGCTTTTGCTTATCTGTAAAGCTTTTGATTTCTCCTTCATATTTGAACAAGATCTTTTCTGGGCATCATAATCTGGGTTGTAGGTTTTTCTCTTTCATCACTTTATTTAAGTATGTCCTGCCATTCCCTTCTGGCCTGAAGAGTTTCTATTGAAAGATCAGCTGTTATCCTTATGGGAATCCCCTTGTGTGTTATTTGTTGTTTTTCCCTTGTTGCTTTTAATATTTGTTCTTTGTGTTTGATCTTCATTAATTTGATCAATGTGTGTCTTGGGGTGTTTCACCTTGGGTTTATCCTGTATGGGACTCTCTGGGTTTCTTGGACTTAGGTGGCTATTTCCTTCCCCATTTTAGGGAAGTTTTCAACTATTATCTCCTCGAGTATTTTCTCATGGCCTTTCTTTTTGTCTTCTTCTTCTGGGACTCCTATGACTCAAATGTTGGGGCGTTTCACATTGTCCCAGAGGTCTCTGAGGATGTCCTCATTTCTTTTCATTCTTTTTCATTCTTTTTTCTATTTTCCTCTCTGCTTCCTTTGTTTCCACCATCCTATCTTCCACTCCACTTATCCTATCTTCTGCCTCAGTTATTCTACTGTTGGTTCCCTCCAGAGTGCTTTTGATCTCAGTTATTGCATTATTCAATATTGATTGACTCTTTTTTTTAATTTCTTCTAGATCCTTGTTAAACTTTTCTTGCATCTTCTCAATCCTTGTCTCCAGACTGTTTATCTGTAACTCCATTTTGTTTTCAAGATTTTGGATCATTTTTCACTATCATTATTCTGAATTATTTTTCAGGTAGACTCCCTATCTACTCCTCTTTTGTTTGGTTTGGTGGGCATTTATCATGTTCCTTTACCTGCTGAATATTTCTCTGCATTTCATCTTGTTTAGATTGCTGTGTTTGGGGTGACCTTTCTGTATGCTAGAAGTTTGTGGTTCCTCTTTATTGTTGAGGTTCCTCCCTGTGGGTGGGGTTGGACGAGTGGCTTGTGAAGGTTTCCTGGTTAGGGAGTCTTGCGTCGGTGTTCTGGTAGGTGGAGCTGGATCTCTTCTCTCTGGAGTGCAATGAAGTGTTCAGTAGTGAGTTTTGAGGTTTCTGTGGATTTGGTGTGACTTTTGGCTGCTTGTATTTTAATGCTCAGGGTTATGTTCCTGTGTTGTTGGAGAATTAGCTTGGTATGTCTTGCTCTGAATCTTGTTGGCTTTTGGGTGGAGCTTGGTTTCAGTGTAGGTATGGAGGCTTTTGGATGAGCTCTTGTCAAGTCATGGTCCCTGCAGTCAGGAGTTTTCTGGTGTTCTCAGGTTTTGGGTTTAAGCTTCCTTCCTCTGACTTTCAATCTTATTCTTACAGTAGCCTCAAGACTTCTCCATCCATATAGCACTGATGATAAAACATCTAGATTAATAGTGAAAAGATTCTCCAGAGTGAGGGACACCCAGAGAGGTTCACAGAGTTACATGGAGAAGAGAAGAGGGAGGAGGTAGAGGTGACCAGGAGGAGAAGAGGGGGAATCAAAAGGAGAAAGACAGATCTAGCCAGTAATCAGTTCCCTAAATGTTCTTCACAGCCCAGAACACCCAAAGAGATTCAGAGTTAAATAGAGAAGAGAAGGGGGAGGGAGGAGGTAGACGTGACCCGCGGGAGAGAAAGGAGGGTCAAAATGGGAGAGAGCAATCAAGCCAGTAATCACACTCCTAAGTAAAAATGGGTACTGAAGATTAGATTCTTAAAGGTACAAAATTGAGAACAAATACCAAAAAGCAAAGATCAAAAATCTAGAGTAGCAGTTAGACTCTCAAAAATATAATATTGAAAAGACAAAACAAAAACACAATATATATATATATATATATATATATATATAAGTTGCTTATAAATAGTCTTTTTTTGGCAAGGTAATAGGTTTTAAAAGCAAAAATTAAAGGAGTAATAAAGAACTTAAAAATTAATAAATAAAAAACATAAGAAAATGATAATAGTAAAATATATCTAGGAATTTCTCTGAAGCTGTTGAGGGAAGTTGTAGGCTCAGTTCAGTTTCAGATAGTTCCTTGTTCCAGCTTATACTTCCTCTCAAGGTCTATAGGCCCCTTCCAGTGTAGTCAATGCTAACTACAGGGTTTTAATCTGTTGCACCCGTCACTTCCAGAGCAGATCCCTCTTTGTTCATTTTGGCTTTCTCTGTTTGCAAGTCTCTTCGGTGTCTAATTTCTGCCCTGACACAAGGGGGTGAAGGTGGTCACTTTTTCAGGCTCACTTGTTCAGTTGTGCTGTGGGGAGGGAGGAGCACTGCAAGCAAATATCACTGGCGTGTGTGGGGAGTGCTCGCAGTGTCTGGGCCACACTGGGTTTGCCCCCGCTCATGGCGTGTGTGCTTTCACGGTCTACCCTGCTCAGGCTCCGGGTTGCTCTGCAGGGGAACTGTCTAAAGTGCGCCCTGGGTTGCATGCACTTTCCAGGTCTAAGCCACTCAGGTTCAGGTTCTCGGGTACTCCACAAAGGCGCAGACTCTCTCGGGCCTGCATTTTGTGCCCTTCCCAGGTCCAAGCAGCTCAGGTGACTAGGAGCTTGGTGATTGCATGATTCCCGGTGTGTGGTGCACCTTATCACCTCCCTGGTCCCAGCCACTCAGTTTCCTGGGTAGGATGCGATAGCGCTGTCTCAGATGTGCCGTGTGTCTCCTCTGGGGAGCTGATCTCTAACTGCAACCCTCCTGGCGATGTCAACTCTCCAGGATCCCAGGAAGACTTGGTTAGCAACTGGGAGCCTGCTCACAGTTTGGTGGAGGATGCCATCTCTGGGGCGGAGATTGCCTCTCACCTTCTGGCTCTGGCTGTTGCCCTCGCTGCCTCTGGCGGGGGGTGGGGATGGTGGGAGCAAGAGGGGATGGAGTGGGGAGGGACCAGTCCGCAGCCAGCTTGCTCTCCTCTGGTATTTGCTGGAACCTTTGTTCTGTGAACAGGACGGCTGTGCCTTAGGTCAGGGCTTTTCATGAGAAAGTTCTCTCTCTCCGTCTTTTTTTTTTTTTCGGTCTCTCTCTGGCTATCCCAGAGTTTGGGTTGCCATCTCACGTTAGCTCCCTCAGATTGTTCTCAGGGCACTCAGGCCCAGTCCTTACCCTAAGCATGTACCTGCACTTCCCTGTTCAGCCCCTGCTGGCTGCTGGCCAACATGAGCGTCTAGGCTACTTCTCCACTGGGAGTTGCAGATAGGCGAGTGATCTGTGGGTTGTTTTGTTTTGCTTTGTTTTGTTTTTTCTCGGTTATGTTGCCCTCTGAGATTTCAAAACTCCCCATAGACCCGCCAGTTGAGAGAGTTTCTTGGTGTTTGGAAACTTCTCCTTCAAGATTCCCTCCCGGGACGGGTCTCCATCCCTAACTCTTTTGTCTCTCTCTTTACCTTTTATATTTTGCTCTATCTCCTTTCAAAGAGAATGGGCTTCCTTTCTGGGTGCCTGGTGTCCTCTACCAGTGTTCAGAAGTTTTTTTTGTGGAATTTGCTCAGTGTTCAAACGATCTTGTGGTGAATTTGTGGGGGAGAAAGTGGTCTCCCTGTCCTATTTCTCCACCATCTTTGGACCACCCCACAGCGTAAAATTTCAAGTTATGTCCATATTATTGCATGCATCAACTTTTTTTCTTGTGTGTGTATTAAGTCTCTTCAGTCGTGTCTGACTCTTTGCGACCCCATGGACTGTATGTAGCCTGCCAGACTCCTCTCTCCATGGTATTCTCCAGGCAAGAATACTGGAGTGGGTTGCCATTTCCTTCTCCAAACATTTTTTTCTTATTGTCAAGTAATTATTCCCTTTTATGGATATATCACATTTCATTTATTCATTTATCAGTTGATGGATGCATGAGTTACTTCACATATGGCCATTATGAAAAATGCTGCTAAAATTAATCTACAAGTTTTTGTGCAAACATAGTTTCTTTTGTCTTGGGCATATATCTAGGAGTTAAATTGCTGGGAGATATGGGAAGTCTGCTTAGCAATTTGAAAAACTGTCAAACTGTTTTCCAAACTATAGCACCGTTTTGCATTCCTACCAATAATATATAAGGGTTTCTATTTGTTCATGTACCTGACAACACTTATATTTGACTTTTGATTCTAGTTGTTCTAGTGGGTGTGAAGTGATATCTCATTGTGGTTTTGATTTCCATTTCACTGATGACTAATGATGTTGAGCATCTTTTGATGTGCTTATTGGCCATGTGTTTTTTTTCTTCATTTTATTAATATGATGTGTTACACTGGTTGATTTTCATGTGTTGAATAGACCTTGCATTCCTGGGGTAATTCCTTTTTGATTATGATGTGTAATCTTTTGTATACATTGTAGGATTCAATTTGCTAGTTTTTTGTTGAGGATTTTTGCATTTATATTTATAAAGGATATTGGTCTATAGATTTATTTTGTGATATCTTTTGTCTTGTACCAGGATGGTATTAGTCTAAAAGAATAAGTTGGAAAGTGTGTCCTACGTGTCCATTTTTGGATTAATTTGTGAAAGGTTGGTACACATTATGCCTTAAAATTTTGGTTAATTCATCCTTGAAGCTATTTGAGACTGGGCTTATTTTATGCCCAGCTTTTAAATGACTAATTCAGCCTCCTTACTTTTTATAGGTCTAGTCAGAGTTTCTCTTTTGTTGTTGTTGAGTCAGTTTTGATCTTTGTAGTTATTTGTCTACTTCATTTAAGTTATCAAATTTCTTGGCATACCATTATTCAAAGTATTCCCTCACAGTCTGTTGTATTTCTCTCTTTAATTCTTGATTTTAGTAACTGTGTCTTCTCTATTGTTTCTTAGTAAGTCTAGTAAAATTTGCCAATATTGTTGATTGTTTCAAAGAATCAGCTTTTGGTTCTACTGTTTTTCTCTGATTTCTATTTTCTACTTAATTAATTTCTTCTTAAATCTTAATTATTTCTTTCTTTTGTTGGCTTTGAGTTTACTTTACTCTTCTATTTCTAGGTTCTAGAGGTAGAAAGTTAGATATTGACTTGATGTCTTTCTCCTTTTTTAATATAGGTATTTACAGCTATAAATTTCATTCTGTGCACTGCTTTAGCTGTATCTCCTAAATTTGGGGATGTTCTTTGTTGTTGTTGTTGTCACATATATCAAGGTATTTTCTTTTTAAAATAATTTTTAATGTGGACCATTTTTAAAGTCTTTATTGAATTTGTTAAAATATTCCTTCTGCTTTATATCTTGTTTTTTGGCCGTGAGGCACGTGGGATCTTAGCTCCCTGATCAGAGACTGAACCCATACCTTCTGCATTGGAAGGTGAAATCTTAACCACTGGACCACCAGGGAAATCTCTATCAAGATACTTTCTAATTTTCCCTGCAATTTATTTTTTGACCCATTGGTGATTTAGGTGGATATTGTTTAATTTACACATAACTGTGAATTTTACAAGTTTCCTTCTATAGTTATTTTTTAAATTTAATTCTATTATGGCTGGAGGGAATATTTTGTTTGATTTTACTCCTTTTAAATTCATTTGAAACTTGTTTCATGGTTTCATATGGTCTAATCTGGAGAATGTTCCTGTGTACTTGAGAAGAATGTCTGTTCTACTGTTAGTTGGTGAAATATTCTACAGATGTCTGTAGATATAGTTGATTTATAGTATTGTTCAAATCTTCTACTTCCTTCCTGATCTTCTACCTACTTGTTCTATCCATTAGTTATGTCCAATGTATAGATCCATTATCTATACATTCTTCTATCCATTAGAAAGTATTCAATTATTATTGAATTGTCTATTTGTACTTTCAATTCTGTCAGTTTTTGCTTCATATATTTTGTGCTATATATAAGTGCTATATGGCTCTTTTTAGTTAGTGCTTTATTTTTCCTGATTAGTTTTCAATATTTGTTATGTTTTTAATCGTTTAAATCATACTCAGTATGTCATTCCCATACCATATTTATATTATCTGATGTTTTTCAACATCTAACACTACTGTTCATCATATCTACTAATCTCATGAAGCTGAACAGTTTCCTCACATGTTTTACAATTTTTAAATTACAATCTTTATAATTTTCCATTGTAAGCACATGTTAGTTTGTAGGAAACTTTTAAAACCTGAAGTTTTGTCTCTCCAAATAGATTTTTCTTTTACATCTGTCAGATACTCTGAGGGTATCACCAAGTTGAGACATTATTTTATGTATATTTGTGATATGAAAATGTCCTGGAGAAAACTTAAATTTGATGTGTAACACTGAGTAGGTGTAGGCCCATAAACAGTGCTTTTTTTTCGCATTGAGAGGACAGACCAGACAAGAAAACTTTCTTTTTACCCTGTGCTCTTAGGTTAACATTTTATAGTCTATTTTTTGCAGAATGTGGAGCCTTTCTAAGAACCTGGTTTTTTAATACAGAAGTCTCAGATCTGTTCCTACCACAAGGAGGGTCAAGACCTAGTTTCATTTCCCTATGAGTTCGTTAAAACCTAAATCCCTTAGTTATAGAGACCAAAAACCACCCCTAGGGCTGCTACAGAATTTGCTAAGGTCCTTACCTCTTTTGCTTTTAGTTTTCTCTTTGTTTTTGACATGTGGAAATTTCCCTACTTAGGACCATGGCTATGCATATAATAAAATGTTTGTAATAGTTTAACCAGAATCTGTAGAGAGTAGTCAGGCTACTAATAAAAATAAATGGAAAAAAAAAAAAAAAGAGAGAGAGTAGTCAGGCTATCTAGTTTAGACTATTGCCAAAAATAAAAGTCAAGTCATTTTCTTTTTAGTTTTTGAAAATAAAATTGTTTTAATAGATAAATTCAAATTAGCATGAGAGAGACAGAAAAATACTTTATCACTACATTAGTAATTGCTGCAGGCAAGATCAACTGATGCATACCTACTGATGAATATCTACCTAGAGCCAGAGGGACCTACCGACATATGCTTTGCTGACAAGGAATAAACTCATTTTCCCTTCTAAGTAGCATCCACTGGAAACTCATGACTCTTGTGAAGTGGGCCAAGTATCACCTTTTTTTCCTTGATAGAAAGCAAAATATTTATATTCTCTCATCGCCAACAAAAAATTGAGTGTGATTATAGACACAGCCAAGGTTATTTTCTTATTCTTATCAGAGCAATATTCATATTTAGCTCTTAATCCAAAATTCCTATCCCATCTGTGAGTAAGATGCCATTCATAACAATGGCACAAGATACTTCCTTGGTGGTTATGGGGGTGGGCCTCATGATCCAGGTAGTATAGGTCCATGAATATAGTACAGAGCTATTTCTCCAAAAGCTGCATATGACCAGTGCTGATAGGAATGCTACAGTATATGTCTGAAGAGACACTGAGGATCAGTCTGCCCCATAGCCATTGACTTCAGGGAATTCAGATGTAAGACAGTGTGTCTTCCTGAGGAAATGATTGTAGACAAAGGCCACCATCAACAGAGCCAGGCACTGGTCAGTGATATTTTTGAATGTCACCAGGATCTGGTTAGATCCATAGTTTCCCAGGCAACAGGTGAAGCTAAAGTTCTATTTGAAAGCTTTGTCCCACAGTGCTCCACTCAGGTGAGATGGTTTTCTCAGCAAGATCAATGGATTCTAGAACGCCTATGAGGAGTCCTCTGTCTGGGATCAGCAATGATATATAAGGCTGATTGATGAGTATGATGTTAATGCTGTATAGTGAATGGATACCATTTTCAGGCTAAATATATTCCTTCTACTCCATATTTCTAGCAATTGCCTCCCACCCCTTGTTTTGGTTGTTGAAGCTTGCTGAATTTTATCAAATGTTTTATCTTGTGTTGAGATGACCTTGTGGCTATTCTTTCCTTTATTTTCCTATCAAATGTGCATTCCTGGAATAAAATCAACCTGATCATAATGTCATTATCTTTCCAATACAGTTCTATAATAGTGTTATTAATACTTTGTTTAATAATTTTGCATCTAAGTTTGTGAGTGATATCGGTAAAGATTGATAAAGATTTTCTTTCTTGGACCATCCTAGTCTGGATTTGATATTAAGCTTTTACTAGTCTCATAAAGAATGAGTTATGAAAAACCATCTTCTGAAAAAGTTGTGCATATATACATATCTAATCTTACCAGAGATTTGTCAGTTGTATTTGTCTTTTCAAAATACCAGTTTTTGAGTTTTCTGAAAGTATCTATTGCATCTTTCTTTTCCATTGTATGCATTTCTGCTCACGTTTGTAATTTTCCTTCCTTTTGACTTTTTCTGATATCTTAAATGGATATTTAGTTCATTTACTTTCATTATATCTTCTTTTCTAATATCTGTATTTAAGACCTTTTCCTGTCAGTACTGCATTGGCAGCATCCCCAAATTCTAGCATGTGATATTTTCTTGATAGCAATCCAACAGTTACTGAGAGACTTACTATTAAATGTCCCATAATTTTAGTGTCTTTATTAATTTATCCCATGATTCTGTCCTATTTTGCTTTATGTATCTATTATTATGCAGTTAAATTGTTCTATGTTCCTTATGAAGCGAAACTTTTGTCAATGTATTAATATAATGGCTCCCCAGATGGCTTCACCACTCAATTGTGCCAAACATTTAAAAATTACTACCAATTCTTCACAAACTCTTCCAAAAAACAGAAGAGGAGGGAACACTTCCCCACTAATTTTATGAAACCAATATTACCCTGATACCCAAATCAGACAAAAGTTCTTGACATCCTTAGTTACAAGGGAAAAATAAACCACAACTGCAGTAAGATACAGCTTCCCACCCTTTAGGATGGCTAGAATAAAAAATTCAGATATTAATAAATAGTGACAGAGATGGGGAGAAATTGAAACCCCCACACACGGTGGGTAAGAATGTAAAATGGTTCAGCCATTCTGAAAAACAGTTTGGCAGTTTCTCAAATGTTTAAAACACTCCTAGCTCTATGTCCAAGAGATATGAAGACATATGTTCACATAAAAAAACATGTACACTAATGTTTATGGCAGCATTATTCATAGCCAAAAGATGGAAAAATGTATATGCCCATCAATGTATAAATGTAAAAGTTAAATGTCCTGTATTCATATGATGGAATATAATTCATCCATAAAAAGGAATGAAGTACCAATACATGCCACAGCTTGGATGAACCTTGAAAATACAGTAAGCAAGGGAAACTAATTATAAAAGTCCATATATTATGTGAAAGTCCACATAGTATTTAAAATTTAGAATAAGGAAATATAATAAGATAGAAAGTAGGTTTTGGTTGCTTAGATTTGAGGAAGTGGTTGGTAAGAGGGTAAAGAGTTACAACTAAAAGGTATGGGGTTTTCTTCTCAGGTGACAAACTATTCTAAAATTGTGATGATATATCCTTTTCTGTGAATAAACTGAAAGTCATTGAATTGTATACCTTAAATGGTAAATTGTGTATGTGAATCATAGTTTCATAAAGCTGTTAAAAAAGAAGCTATAAAATGCATTGTCCCTCATATCTTAAAATGCTTCTTTAAAACAATTTTGTCTAATATTAATATAAGTATAATAATGTTCTTTCAGTTTGAATTTTCCTGATCTATATTTTTCAATGCTTTATTTTCAACCTTTCCATTGTTCTTGTATCTTATGTGTGTCTTTTGTTTTTTAAATGTGGTTAGTAATTTTGTAAGTCCAGTCTGACAACTTTTTTATTTAATTGGAAAATGTATTCATTATTATTAATTATGGTCATGTGTGTGTGTATGAATATTTTTTACTATCTTATTTTGGGTTAGTTGTACAAGTTTTCTGTTTCTCCATGTTCCTTTTCTTTTAGATTTATTTGTCCCCCAAATTTATGTCATTTTTTTTCTTTCACTAATTTGATGTTTTACATTCTAATTCTATTCTTTTAGTAGTAACTTTAGACATTTTCAATGTGTATATTTAAGTTAACAAAATCATTAATCATATCTTTGTCTGTATCTTGAACAGTATGAAGACTTGAATACTTTAACTTGAGAACAACCTTTGTGTATATCTATTGCTCATTATTTTAGTTTTTTAAAAATTCTGCATCCTGGACATTTCTAAAAATATGGTATTTGATTATATTTAGCTTCTTGTTTGCCATATCTTTTTTAAAAAATTTATTGATATTTTTTATCTGAGTGTGCTGAGTCTTAGTTGCAGCACATGGGATCATCACTGTGGCATGCAGGATCTCTAGTTGTGGCATGCAAACACTTAACTGCAGCATGTGGGATCTAGTTCTCCAACCAGGGATCAAACTCAGGCCCCCTGCATTGGGAGTATGGAGTCTTAGCCACTGGACCACCAGGTAAATCCTTACCATTTCTTGTTCACTTGTCTTTCTGGCATCTTACACCTTCTGTGATCATTTACATTTTTCTTGAAGTTCATTCTTCTCTCGTGTTAGTGTCAATAGTTAACTTTTTTCATTAGTATTTGTCTCAAAATGCCTTAATTTCACTTTTGTATTTGAAAGATAGATCTACTGAGTAGATAGATCAACTGAGTCCTCAGTTGATACTGTTTCCTCCCTGCACTTTGAAGATATTGTTTCATACTCTTACAACTTTTTTGCTTGCATGTAATCTATCTGTTGTGTCTGGTTAATATTAATATCTTTGTCTTTTTTCTTAAAGTTATGCTAAAATTTTCTAGATGTTTTCTGGTTCATCTTGTTGGAAATTGTTGGACTTCCCGAATCCTGAGTCCGAGGATGGTGCCTTTCAACAATTTGAGGGAAGTCTCAGCCATTCTTTGAATAATGCTTCTCCTTTATTATCTTTATAAGCTCTATTATAAACTGTAATTAGATATATATTGGAACATGTCACTTCATATTTTACATCCCCTCAATTTTTTGCATATTTTTCCTATCTTTTTGTAAAATTTGGGAAACAAATTTTGTGTACTACCTAGTTCACAGTGTATCTTCAGCTGTGTCTAATTTTGAACATAGCTTCTATGTAACTTTTAACTTGGTATTTATTTACACTTAATATTTTTTGTTACTAGAAGTTCTACTTGGTACAGTTTCAACCTCGGTGTTTTGATAATCTTTTCATTCAGTATCTTATTGTACCTTTAAAACATTTTAAAAATACACTTTCTATTCCATCACTGATAATGCTAATATCTCCTGCCTTTGAAGATATTGTTATGCAGGTTTTCTCTTTCCTGAAGATTTTGCTCATGGAAGCATTCTTCTTATGCTTTGTGTGTTTTGATTATAAATACATGTTGCACAACAATGCCTTTTAAAGTTTTTTTTCTAAAATAATCTAGTAGCCTACATTTGATGCATTTTGTAGGCTACCTAGTGTTAAATATTGTCAGAAACTTAAGTCCAATCATTCTTTTATTTTAAATTTCCAATGTTATTTTGTTTCAGGTATGTCTTATTAAATAGTAATCATTTGCATTTTGTTTACCAAACAAATTTGAAATGTCTTAATAGATGAGCTTGAAGTGAAGAAGAACCAAAGAGCCTCTTGATGAAAGTGAAGGAGGAGAGTGAAAAAGTTGGCTTAAATCTCAACATTCAGAAAACTAAGATTGTGGCATCCATTCCCACCACTTCATGGCAAATAGATGGGGAAACAGTGGAAACAGTGGCTGACTTTATTATTTTTGGACTAGAAAATCACTGCAGATGGTGACTGCATTCATGAAATTAAAATACACTTATTCCTTAGAAGGAATGTTATGACCAACCTAGACAGAATATTAAAAAGCAGAGACATTACTTTGCCAACAAAGGTCTGTCTAGTCAAGGTTATGGTTTTTCCGGTGGTCACGTATGAATGTGAGAGTTGGATTATAAAGAAAGTTGAGCACAGAAGAATTGATGCTTTTGAACTGTGGTGTTGGAGAAGACTCTTGAGAGTCCCTTGAACTGCAAAGAGATCCAACCAGTCCACCCTGAAGGAAATCAGTCTTGAATATTCACTGGAAGGACTGATGTTGAAGCTGAAACTCCAATACTTTGGTCACCTGATGTGAAGAGCTGACTCATTTGAAAATCCCCTGGTTCTGGGAAAGATTGAAGGTGGGAGGAGAAGGTGACAACAAAGGACGAGATGGTTGGATGGCATCACCCACTCAATGGACATGAGTTTGAGTAAACTCCGGGAGTTGGTGATGGACAGGGAGACCTGGTGTGCTGCAGTCCATGGGGTTGCAAAGAGTCAGACACGATTGAGGGACTGAACTGAACTGAATAGATGAGCCTAATTGATATAACATTGTAAATAAACTATACTTGAGTAAATGTTTTAAAAAATAGATGAGCTTAGACTTGATGTATTCAATGTATATCTGATATATCTTGTTCGATGTCTGTTATTTAAACTTCTATCATTTTTATGCTTCCTTAGTTTTCTTGGGCTGCCTTCTGCAGTATTTCTGTGACCTGCCTTGACTTCTTTGGTAAAGTGTCTTGTTTCACAAGTACTTTTATTCTACTGATACTTAATTAAAACCTGTGTTTTTTCTAAATATATTTACTCTCTTCCTATATAAAGCAAGAGATGTTTTATATTTATGAATACTTCTATTAGTGACCACCATACATTAAATTTTCATGGAATAATCTGGCCTTTTAGATGAAACATTTTTGTGTTATTTTATATATTATGAACTCTCTCTTTAGAATTATTTTTGAATTTGTATTCAATAATTACATTATATTTGTTTAGGCATCTTTTCTAAAGTTTCCTGGATTTATTTACTCACTATTGAGTGTCATTCTCAAGAGGCACTTTTCAGTAAACCACTGGCATGCACATCTCCATCTCAGACCTACAGCTTCAGAGCTATCTCTAAGGTGTGCAGGGTCCTGGGGAGATATTGTTTATATAACAATTGGTTAAAATTTATATTATAAATCCATGGGCCCATGTAAGGTATAGTGAATTGTCAGTGAAGATTCAGAACAGTGGCTGAAGAAGAGATACTTACATATTTGTTTATTGTCCATCAGTGCATACAAAAGCTCTCTCTAGCACCCAGGCACCATTTCTTCCTGTTAGTTCCAGGAATCATCTTGTTTTTTTTTTTTTTTTTTTTTTTAATAATGCTCTATTTATTGTCAAATACACAATCTCTGAGTAATTTCCTATGCCTTTACCCTGAGAAAAAGCTAGTAATTATGTGTAAAGCCATGCCATAAACAAAATGAAAAGACAACCTGCAGACTGGAAGAAAATATTTGCAAACTATGTTACTGACAAGGAATTAATTTCTAAAACATACAAACAGCTCATACAGCTTAATATCAAAACCCCAAACAACCCAGTCAAAAAATAGGCAGAAGACTTAATAGATATTTCTCCAAAGAGGACATACAGATGACCAACAGGCACATGAAAAGATGCTCAGTATCACTAATTATTAGAAAAATGCAAATCAAAAAACAATGAGGTATCTGATGTCACGTTGGTTAGAATCAGTTCAGTTCAGTCGCTCAGTCATGTCCGACTATTTGTCACCCCATGGATTGCAGCAAGCCAGGCTTCCCTGTCCATCACCAACTGCCAGAGCTTATTCAAACTCATGTCCATCGAGTTAGTGATGCCATCCAACCATCCTAACCTCTGTTGTCCCCTTCTCCTCCTGCCTTCAATCTTTCCCAGCATCAGGGTTTTTTCCAATGAGTAAGTTCTTCGCATCAGGTGGCCAAAGCATGGAGCTTCAGCTTTAGCATCAGTCCTTCCAGTGAATATTAAAGACTGATTTCCTTTAGGATGGACTGGTTGGATTTCCTTGCAGATCAAGGGACTCTCAAGCGTCTTCTCCAACACCACAGTTCAAAAACATCAATCAGTCAGTTCAGTTCAGTTCAGTGGCTCAGTCATGTCTGGCTCTTTGCGACCCCATGAATCACAGCACGCCAGGCCTCCCTGTCCAAAAACATCAATAGCCATCATCAAAAAATCTACAAATAATAAATGCCAGAGAGAGTGTGGAGAAAAAGGAACCCTTCTATACAGTTAAGTGAAAATGTAAGTTGATACAGCCACTATGGAGAACAATATAAAGTTTCCTTAAAAACCTAAAAATAGGGTTACAATATGATCTAGCATTCCCACTCCTAGGAATATATCTGAAAAAAATTATGATTTGAAGAGACACGTGTACCCAAGTGTTCACTGAAGCACTGTTTACAATAGCCAAGACGAGGAAGCAACCTAAACGACCATCACAGAGGAATGGATAAAGAAGATGTGGCGTGTATATACAGTGGAATACTACAGCAATGTGGATGGACCTACAGATTATCATATTAAGTGAAGTAAGTGAGACAGAGAAAGACAACTATCCTATAATATCACTTATATATGGGATCTAAAAAAAGATATAGATGAACTTATTTATAAAATAGAAATAGACTCACAATCACAGAAGACAAACTTATGGTTACTAAAGGAGATAATAGGGTGAGGGGAGTGATAAATTAGGAATTTCGAATTAACATATATGCAGCACTGTATATAAAACAGATAACAAGGACCTACTGTGCAGCACAGGGAGCCATATTCAATATCTTATAATAACCTATAATGGAAAAGAATCTGAAAAAGTATATACGTGATATATCTCTATATCTATATCTGAATTATTTCACTATACACTTGAAACTAACACATGATAGATTAATTATACATACTTAAATTTAAGATGGTTTAAAAATTTATTTTAAAAACAGGTTTTTTTCTAAGCCTGTTTGCATCGAAACAATATAGATCTTCTTGATGCTGAAGTTCTTTAATATCTTTATTTTTATTTATTTATTTTTTAATATCTTATCTAATGCTGGTTATATTGTTCCCTGTGACACCACATCATTCAAAGCTGCCTGTGAATACAAGTTTCCAAGGATTCCCAAACGCTGTTACTGTGCTTTGTTTTAGTTGCCCTCAATGCAAGTCTTTGTCAGAGTGTGAAGGCAAATGCAAATGATAATTGATTTTCTGGTCATGTTAAATTTACACCTTGAAATTTTATAGCATAAATGTAGAATGACACATCTTCCACACCTTCCAACAGCACCTTCCTTTGAACTCTTAACACAGTAATCCTGTTTCTAGAACATGATGTCTTTCAATGTCGACAGCACCCCTGTTGTAAACAGAAAGGATTGTTGAGAGGCCTATAGGCAAAACAAGAAAAATGGTCCCATTTCCCCAAAGAATGTCTGTCTCTCATCCAGCACAGATTAAGACTGATGCAGAAGAGCAGGTTGCCACAGATTGTATTTGGCAAAAAAGGTGATGAGTTGTAAGGGCTCTTTGGCGTTTTAGAACAATGATCTCATTGGAAGAGCTTGGTCTGGTCATGCCCGGAGGACTACTTGACTCCTCATGCAGAAGCCGCAGAAGGGGCAGCATGGCCACTCTGGTAGTGGGCACACAGGGTGAAGCATGCCTGCCTCTACCCCAGAACCCCTTTAATGCTAAAGACTGGTGGCAGCATGTGGTTGGAACCTTGATGGGTGAACACCTGCACAGTTCCTTACCTACCGTCTAAGCCCATGTGTTGTGGCAGCCCAGAGACCAGAACTTATGTGGATCCAACATAAGTGACAGTCACCCCAAATCTGTGTATCAGCACAATTCTGGTGATTCAGTCTCACGTCATGCCACGAAAACAGTACTGCACTGGCCAGTGGGAGAGATCTGCTTACCAGGTCAGTCTCTGGGAACCAGGGCCCAGCTTCAAGGCCCAGGACAGCTCCATTGGCCTGTGGGCATTGCATGGATATTCCAGGAAGCTGCTCTCTGGGGTTGTTCAGTGATTCAAGGGTAAAGTTTCCTCCTCTAACTGTCCCTTGACTGCACCTCAGCTTTAAGCTATTTCTATGAGTTTGAAGTATTAGAGATGGGACATCCTGCTGAGGAATCTCCCCTAACTTGGATTTCCAAGGAGTCTTTCCCTTAAATTTTTTTGCAACAGAAACTGGTATGTGATTCCTCCATCTGGGGGGTTAAATTACTAATTTGTTCAAATATCTTTCCTATTTTCTCATAAGGATTTTTTTTCATGTTTTTGTTTCTCTTTATTTTGACCATAGTAAAGGGAATTTGGGGAAAAGGGGAATTAAATTCCTGAGCTTTAGAGGTAATTGCCCATTAATTAATGATGATCCCATTCTATCTATATTCCTGTCTCACTTTTTAAAAATAATGTACTTTTTAATTTATCTTTTATTTTTTAAATTAATTTTTATTGGCATATATAGTTGCTTTACAATGTTGTGTTAGTTCCTGCTGTCCAGCAAAGTGAATCAACTATACATTGTATACCACAGAGCACTGAATAGACGTTTTCAAGGGGTTCTATAGGACTTGCCATTTGGCACTGGGAATCAGACTGATCCTCAAACTTCAGCAGAAAATCTTCGTAGATAGATTTTGTCTCTAGGCAAACATGGGTGCCTTCTTATACTAGAGGACCCAAACTGGCATTTGATCTGTGGATCTGAGTTTTAGGGTAAAGTCCCTTGCTGGTCACCACAACAGGATATTCAGAGCTCAAGGTGAATCTGGATTCTCATGCTCCAAATTGCTGAGAGTCCTTCTTTGAATATACTTCCTCTAAATACACTTTTGCTTATTTAATTAAGGACATCCTTTACTGCCCTCCAACCCTTGGTGCTCTCAGAGCTCAGACAACCTCTGTGGGGTAACATTACCCATTTCATGAGAGAACCAGGCCATAGTAAAGATGCTTGAGTCTCAGCTGTGATGCACAAGAGAGCCCCATGTAATGTGCTCCCAGGCCTCCTCCTGCACTGTGGGGGATGGAGTTTCCTCTGAGAGAAGGTCTGCCTTTGCTTTCTGGACCTGCCTGAGCAGGTACAGCTAGTCCCCTCTTGGCCCTGCTTGGACCATGGGGCCATCAGCCCCCCGTGGAGCATCGCAACAGAGGGTCCAGTTATGCCTTTGGGCCACTGTCACTGCCCCTGCCTTGTGGCTGCACCCGATCCTCACATTCTGACAGTCTCTCCACTTTCTCTTTCAAGTTCTCTGACATTTAAAGAAATTGCCTTCCTTTTTTAACCTTAGTATGCTTACTAGCATCTTGATTAAAAATTGAATGAAACCTGCATGGGCTCACCTGCTGGGCCTACCAGTGGGGCCAGGCAGCATCAAGGGATGCTCTAAAGCTGTCCAGGCTGGGAAGCAAGGGTGGATCAGCCAGCAATGCAGGTATGACACGGTGGGCGACCAGCAGTCACCTGATTTCTGGACTGTGCAGCGCTGTGAGAGGGGTCCTTCTGTGATGTGCAGGCGGTGACACCAAATAACCACTCTAAAATCTTCCCTTTCTGTGGGCATTTACTGGGCAGGGCACCTCTAGGCTGGCAGGTCTGGGCAGTTCTCTGCTGAATCTCCTTTGAAGTTAGACAGACTTTAGGAAAGGCTTAAGCCACTCAAACTGAGAGCCTTTATGCTAGTAATACCCAAGTGTAAGAATCTTGTTTTCTCTGCTCCCTGGCCTTAAATTTCTTACTTGGGGTTTAGGAAAGAGAACTCAAACAGTACTCACTCCTTTCCCCATCTTCTCACATGTCTTCTTCTGTGCTTTGTAGGTGTGGCCATCTTGAACAGTCCACAGCATCTTGGGAATTTCCAGAAGGAGCTTTCATTCTCTCCTTAAGTGTTAAAAGTCTGTAAGTTTTCTAGTTACAAATATAACAAATTCCTGATGTGGAGAATTAGAAATTGTGTATAAACAACAAAGAAAAGAAAAATCACCTGAATCCCTCTATTCAAAGATAATTGCTGTCAATGTTTTAGTATTTCTTTTTTAGCTACTTTTCCATGTTTATATTTATTTTGTACCTGTGTAATACCACTCAGCAAAATATTCTGTACCCTGTGATTGTCACTTAGCAGCATGCCCTGGGTATGTCATGTTATTAAATAGTCCTTGGTAACTCTATTTTTATTGGCTCTATGTATTCCATTTCACAGAGGTGTTGCTGGTTGTTGAATATTTTGGTCTTATTTTCCCTCCTTCTCTTCCTCCTTTTTACATTTTAATACTATAAACAGCATTGGGGTAGTTTAAGCTCCACTCTGCATCATTTCTTAATTATGTCCCTGGTAGTATAACTTCATAGTAGAAATGTTGGCTCCTAATATGTAAATTCTTTTTAAAAAAAATACACCAAATTGTCCTTCAAAAAGGTATATGAATTTATATCTCCACTTGGATGTGTAAGAGTTCATGGTGCCAAAGTTGAATTTTCTTATATGTTAATATAGATTAAATTATTGTATATATTTAATATACAGTTACATACATTAATATATACAAATTTTCTAGAAAAACTCCCAGAAGCTTATATTTTAATTTACATTTCTTTGATACAATGAAATACTGAATAGTTTCACAAAATTGTTTCTCATCTTTTGTCATGCTTCTCCATATCCTTTGATTTTACTAGTCACATTTTCCTTATTGATTTAGAAGAGCTTCTATGTATTGATGGTATTGCTCTTTTGTCCATTTGTACGGTTTTCTTTATAGGTTTTTGGAAATGCCAAATTCTCACTTTGATAGCATTAAGCTCATTCCTGCATTTGCATCACAGCAAATTTGTATATCCTACCATGAGCCAGGGGTTGTTCTAGCTCACAGGGATGTAGCAGTGACAAATGAGACAGTGACTTCTGTCCTGGGCTTATGTTCTCCTGAAAAGTGGAGGAGTCTCACAATGAACAAATAAGATATGCAAAATAACAGATAATGATAAAATTTGAGGGGAAAACACAGTCATGCAAGGGTATAGACAGAGGCAAAAGGGCTGCCATAGCTGGGTGGCCAGGGAATGGATGGCCACTTTTGAGCACTGGAACGAAGAAGGGTGAGCAAGGACCACCTAGAGGAGTTTTCAGGCAGGGGAAACAGCACGTGCCAAAGCCCTGAGGGAAAAGAGAGCTGGGTGTGGAAGGGGCCAGGAGCCTGTTGAAGCCTAGAGCAGAGTGAGGTCAGGATTGAGTAACTAGAGTGGGGTGGACGCCAGGGGCTTGTGTGCTGCACGCTGCCCTCACCTGCTCAACAGAGCCAGTGTCAAGTTGTCAAGATTTCTGAGAACCAGTTGTTAAACAAAGCAGTTGTTAAAAATTAGATTATACCTTCTAAACTTACACTCTGGTATGAACAGTCCCCATGGTGCTGGTTGTGGGGAACCTGCTTGCCAGTGCAGGAGATGGAAGAGACACGGGTTTGATCCTTGGGTTGGGGGAATCCCTGGAGAGGGGTGTGATGGCCTACTCCGGTATTCTTGCCTGGAGAGTCCATGGACAAAGGAGCCTGGCGGGCTTCAGTCCACGGGATCACTGGTGGTTGGACACGACTGAGCCAATTTAGCACACATAAACAGTCCCCATAGCTTAAGAGTGGAAAACTATATTAAGATCTGAACTACCTGTGATATAATATGGGTGATATCAGAAAGAAGTTGCGATAAAGAGGAAGTTGCACAACAAAATTCTCAAATAAAATGGAATTTGTGTCCTGAGAAGTGTCTCTGTGCACTTAAAGCACATGGCAGGCAGCATCTCTGCTTTTGGACTAATTTGAAGTTCACTTCTATTGCTGAACTGTCTAAATGTCGTGACTCTTTCCACTAAAATGAGACAATTTTCTTACTTTATCCATAAGAGGCCCTGCATAGCAGAAGCCCCAATATAAAAACCAGCTACTGTTTGTTCTATAGACTGTAAAAACAGTTGGATAATATAAAGGTAAGTTCAAGCAATGGGCCAAGTTGAGAGCATAAAAGACAGTGGAGGGAGAACTGAGTTCTTTGCCTCAGGCAATGTTTGGACATCTTAAAAAGAGTTATAGGCAGTAACCAAAAATAAGGGCAATCTGGGTGATGCCCTCATTGGTTACTGAAAGTTATATTGTACATTAAGTATACATCAATGATAAAAGGGTTTATGCTGGTCCCAGTTTCTTCTCCAATACCCCAGTGAAGCAGAAAGTTAAAGTGAAAGTCACTCAGTTGTTTTCGACTCTTAGGGACCCCATTGACTATACAGTCCATGGAATTCTCCAGGCCAGAATACTGGAATAGGTATTTCTCTTCTCCAGGGGCTCTTCCCAACCCAGGTCTCCCGCATTGCAGGCAGATTCTTTACCAGCTGAACCACAAGGGAAGCCCAAAACTCAAGAGAAGAAGGGAGCCACACCATGAAAGGGCCTGGAATCCCAAGCGATCACATAGAAAATTGCTGGTCAATCTGACATTACTTGAGCAAGAACAAAACCTCTATCATATTAATCCATGGAGGTTTAGAAGTTCATTTGTTCCTGGAACTGGTTGTACTTTAATTAATCAGTTGTTAATATGTTTAAATCATCATTCTGAAGTAAATAAACAGTGAATATGAAAAACAACAAAGGTAAAATCTATTCAGAGTTCATCCCTTCCTAATTGTTTTTTCTATAGGTGACAGTTTTCTTAGCTCTTGAAGTTTATGGTGTCTATATTTTGGAAATGCTACATAGAGGGGGGCTACTGCACATCTCTTCACAACTCAATGATGTCATGTTGGTAGCATGAAGTCAGCCATGATGTGACTACTTACAGCACAGAAATCAGCTAATTCTACAAATCAAGGCCTCATTTATCATTTTGTTGATTGTCTAGACTTAAAGTGATGGAGAAAAATGTTTTTAATGTAGATTAAAAGTGTGTGTTTCTAGCTGCTACATTGTGAATTTCCAAAACATCAATGAAATATTCCTCCAGCATTTAGAAATTATAATTCAATTCAGCAAAGAAACTGTTTTTTCACTGATGAGCAGGTGGAAGTCCAGCATACATTTTCATTGTTTCAACTTCTTTTTACTCATTAATATAAAGAAACTTATCAACCAACCTTCCTTTTGGAACTGTGTTCATTCATCAGTTGCAGCTATAATTTTGCTAAGGATCCAAGAGTGTGGCACACACACACACACACACACACACACAAACAATATGAGCAATCTGTGAGTATCAATTTGATATATGGGATTTGTGATGAAGGGTACTGTATAGTTCATTACATTCACAAATGTACACTACACATCTTTTATCTCAGTAAAAGTTATAATAAAATTATGAATATATGTGCATACATTTGTTTTCTTTGGTTATTAAACATTTGCCTGCATACCGGTAGAGCCAGCTCCAGAGCATCTGGGAGCCATGGTGAACCAAGGTAAAGATATTTATTCTAAATGTGATGGGAAGTTACCAGTAGGTTCTGAGCAGAAGAATCAAATGGCCAGTTATTGGGTTTACAAGACTCATTCTGGCTGCCATATAGGAAGCCAACTGAAGGAATTAAGAGGGGACACAGGCAGAGCACTGTGGAGGCTCTTGCAATGATCCAGGTGAGAGAAGACAGGGCTTAGAATAGGGTGGTAACAGTAATGAGAAGTGGTTGTATTCAAGATATATTTTGAAGGTAGGTGCACCAGATTTCCTAATGGACATGTATGGGGTTTTAGAGAAAGAGAGGGATCAAAATAGCTCTCTAGATCTTTTAATGTGAGCAACTAAAGGATGGGTGACTATTTCTAAGAGTGGGGAACTAGAGGAGAAGCAATTTTAGTGGAAAAATAAGTATTTGGATTTGAATGAGCAACATTTGTGATGCTGACAAAATATCCAAGGAGGAAGTTGAGCAGGCAAATGGAAATAGGAACCTGGAGTTTTAGGAGAGCAAGTGTAAGAAATAAAAATTTACTGTTTAAAAGGGCAGAAGTACTTGAAGCCATGAAAACAAATGAGGTTCCCCAGGGATAAGTGTAACAGAGAGGAGAGAGTTTCAAGATGGAGCAATGGACACTCCAGCTTTTAGAGACTGCAGCCCTGAAGGTGATCAGAAAGGAACCTGGAAGGCATGGTAGTCTTCATTCTATTATTTAAATTGTCATTGGTGTCTAAACTTTCCAGCTACTTCTGCACCAATAATAAATAATTTTAATTCCTATAGCTGTATGTTAGATTTTAATATTGGGTAGATGAATCACCTGCCATTAGTTTTCATAATTTTTAAAGCTAGTCTTTCATATTCATTCTTCTTTATAGTAATTTTTATGGATAGACTTATGTGTTTATTTTTTTCTAGGTATTTTTAGACAATAGTGTTTGAGTTTTAAAAATTTGATGGCCAAATTCTAAATCATTTATGGGTTAATTGGTATTTTATGATATTGTCTTTCTTTCTAGGAAAATGTTATTTCTCTCTGTTTGTTCAAATATATTTTTATGTGCCTTTGTAAAGTTTTAAATTCTTTTTTACAATGACTCTAAACAATTTTCGATAAGTTTATTCCTATACATCTATTTCTTCCATTGTAAATTGAGTCTTTTTTCCCCATTGTTTCTAACTAGCTGCTAGTATATAAGAAATTCATTTTTGTATACCCCATTTTTATCCAGCCAAATCACTACTTGCTCTTATTCATTATAAGGAATCTTTAGTTTATTGGAGTTTACCAGATGATAATTATTCAAACAATAATAATGTTAGATCTCATTGTCAAATATTTATATGTGTTATTTTTTAATTTGTCTCCTTTATTCCAATAACCAAACTTTTCAGAGTTGAGATAATTAATTGAACTGAAAGCAGACACTCTTATATTTTTCTTGACTTTAATGGGGAAAGCCTTTATTATTTCAGTATTAACTATGACATTAGCTAATTTGGTTTAGATTAGTGGTTCTCAAATTTCAGTGTGTGTAACAATTTTTTGTGTTCTTGTTAAAAATGCATAATCTGGGAATTTGTTTCCACAATGTAAATGTTTAGGATGAGGCTTAGGATTCTACATTTTTGGTGAGAAACTTATTCTGATCATTTTGCTAGAATACTCTGTCTACAAGATATTCTCTCTCTCTCTTTTTTTAATGTTATGATAATTCTCCTATAATTGGTTGAATTTCATCAAATGTTTTCTTAACTTTCATCAAATGTGAATTTTAGTTTTTAATGAAACAAAGTGATACATACTAATATGGAAATAAATTCAGCTGAATTGTTGAAATGATCCTTCAAAACGTTTTTTTCATGTATATTCAAAAATATTTGTTTAAAGTTTGTTTCAGAGGAAAACAGGGACTTCCCTGGTGGCTCAAAAGGTAAAGAATATTCCTGCAATGCAGGAAACCTGGGTTCGATCCCTGGGTCAGGAAGATTCCCTGGAAAATGGAATGGCAAGCCACCCCAGTATTCTTGTCTGGAAAATTCCATGGACAGAGGAGCCTGGTGGGCTATAGTCCATGAGATTACAAAGAGTCGGACATGCATGAGTAACTTTCACTTTCACTCAGAGATTAATTTTGTTGGACTATTTTTCAAAATCAGGCTTACTCTAGCTTTCTAAAATGAATCAGAAAACATAAAAAGTTACATCTCATGTAACATGGAAGTTTTCTGTCTCTTAAAAATTTAAATTATGTTTGCCTATAAAACTCTCTAGGCCTGATGCTATTATTGAAGGTATTCAATTTTTGGAAAATATTTCTAGCTTTTTTCTGGATTACATATCTATTTTTTCTTCATTCTTGAATTTTGATTTATTTAGGATTTTCCATTTTTATTCTTTAATTAAAGGGGATGGTATTATTTATTTCCATTCATTTGTGTCTAATGCTTAAAGAACTTGAGATTCATTACTTTTTCTTTGAGATTAATTTTGGACTCACCTAATATGTATTTACCTGGAGTCTTCTATATTGTTCTTTTCTAAACCTTATACTAATGAAAATTTTATTTCTTCTTTGATCTATGAGTTATTATGAGAGTAGATTTTTAAAATCATTTCAAAGTGGTTGGAGCATTTCAAAATAAATTATAGAATTAAATTTTAGCATATTCATTTTAGCTTGTACAGTATTCATTTAGCTCTTTTAGTTCTTTTTTTCAGAGTCTTTTAGAATTTGTTACAATATGGTTTCTGGTTTTATTCTTTTATGTTTTGGTTTTTTAGCTATGAGGCATGTGAGGTCTCATCTCTCTGATTAGGGATTGAACTCTTACCACTCATTTGGAGGTAAAATCTCAACCACTGGACTGGCAGGTAAGTTCCTAGTTCTCTTTTATTTAGTTCTTTTATGATATATAATCAGTACTTTTGAAGTGTGACACGGCCCATGGAAAAGAATCATGTTACTTATACATTTGGAGTACAGAGTTCAGCTATATACATATACACATGTATACATGATCAGTCAGGCAGTTCAGTCGCTCAGTTGTGTCCAACACTCTGCGACCCCATGAACCACAGCATGCCAGGCCTCCCCGTCCATCACCAACTCCCAGAGTCCATCCAAACCCATGTCCGTAGAGTCGGTGATGCCATCCAACAATCTTTTCCTCTGTTATCCCCTTCTCCTCCTGCCCTCAATCTTTCCCAGCATCAGGGTCTTTTCCAATGAGTCAACTCTTCGCATCAGGTGCCAAAGTATTGGAGTTTCAGCTTCAGCATCAGTCCTTCCAGTGAACACCCAGGACTGATCTCCTTTAGGATGGACTGGTTGGATCTCCTTGCAGTCCAAGGGACTCTCAAGAGTCTTCTCCAATACCACAGTTCAAAAGCATCAATTCTTCAGCGCTCAGCTTTCCTTATAGTCCAACTCTCATATCCATACACGACCACTGGAAAAACCATAGCCTTGAGTAGATGGACCTTTGTTGGCAAAGTAATGTCTCTGCTTTTTAATATGCTGTCTAGATTGCTTATCACTTTCCTTCCAAGGAGTAAGTATATTTTAATTTCATGGCTGCAGTCACCATCTGCAGTGATCTTGGAGCCCAGAAAAATAAAGTCAGCCACTGTTTCCACTGTTTGCACATCTATTTCCCATGAGGTGATGGGACCAGATGCCATGATCTTAGTTTTCTGAATGTTGAGCTTTAAGCCAACTTTTTCACTCTCCTCTTTCACTTTCATCAAGAGGCCCTTTAGTTCTTCATTTTCTGCCATAAGAGTGGTGTCATCTGCATATCTGAGGTTACTGATATTTCTCCTGGCAATCTTGATTCCAGCTTGTGCTTCATCCAGCCCAGCGTTTCTCATGATGTACTCTGCATATAAATTAAATAAGCAGGGTGACAATATGCAGCCTTGCGTACTCCTTTTCCTATTTGGAACCAGTCTGTTGTCCCATGTCCAGTTCTAACTGTTGCTTCCTGACCTGCATACAGGTTTCTCAAGAGGCAGGTCAGGTGATCTGGTATTCCCATCTCTTGAAGAATTTTCCACAGTTTATTGTGATCCACACAGTCAAAGGCTTTGGCATAGTCAAAAAAGCAGAAATAGATGTTTTTCTGGAACTCTGTTGCTTTTCAGTGATCCAGCGGATATTGGCAATTTGATCTCTGGTTCCTCTGCCTTTTCTAAATCCAGCTTGAACATCTGGAAGTTCTCGGTTCACGTATTGCTGAAGCCTGGCTTGGAGAATTTTGAGCATTACTTTACTAGCGTGTGAGATGAGTGCAATTGTATGGTAGTTTGAGCGTTCTTTGGGATTGCCTTTCTTAGGGATTGGAATGAAAACAGAACTTTTCCAGTCCTGTAGCCCCTGCTGAGTTTTCCAAATTTGCTGGCATATTGAGTGCAGCACTTTCACAGCATCATCTTTTAGGATTTGAAATAGCTCAACTGGAATTCCATCACATCCACTAGTTATGCTCGTAGTGATGCTTTCTAAGGCCCACTTGACTTCACATTCCAGGATGTCTGGCTCTAGGTGAGTGATCACACCATCGTGATTATCTGGGTCATGAAGATCTTTTTTGTACAGTTCTGTGTATTCTTGCCACCTCTTCTTAATATCTTCTGCTTCTATTAGGGCCATACCACTTCTGTCCTTTATTGAACCCATTTTTGCATGAAATGTTCCCTTGGTATCTCTAATTTTCTTGAAGAGATCTCTAGTCTTTCCCATTCTGTTGTTTTCCTCTATTTCTTTGCATTGTTTGCTGAGGAAGGCTTTCTTTTCTCTCCTGGCTATTCTTGGGAATTCTGCATTCAAATGGGAATATCTTTTCCTTTTCTCATTTGCTTTTCACTTCTTATCTTTTCACAGCTATTTGTAAGGCTTCCTCAGACAACCATTTTGCTTTTTTGCATTTCTTTTTCTTGGGCATGTTCTTGATTACTGTCTCCTGTACAACGTTATGAACCTCCATCCATAGTTCATCAGGCACTCTGTCTATCCGATCTAGTCCCTTATATCTATTTCTCACTTCCACTGTATAGTCATAAGGAATTTGTTTTAGGTCATACCTGAATGGTCTAGTGGTTTTCTCCACTTTCTTCTATTTCAGTCTGAATTTGTCAATAAGGAGTTCATGATCCGAGCCACAGTCAGCTCCCAGTCTTGTTTTAGCTGACTGTATAGAGCTTGAATACATATTTATAAGTAAATATATGAAATTAAAGTTCCCCTTTAATGTATTATTAATAACACCAATGTTCTTGCTATGCTCTTATTTGACAGTCAAGTATTTATAAAGAATTATGATAGTTAACTTCATGTGTTCAATTACTTGGTTAGGCCATGGTACCCAGATATTTGATCAAACCTTATTCTAGATATTTATTTGAAGGTATTTTTCAGTTGACAATAATATGTAAATCAGTAGACTTTGAGTAAAAGAGGATGCCCTCCATAATGTGGGTGGGCCTCAACCAATCAGTTGAAGGCCTTAATAGAAAAAAAAAATAAACAAACAAAAACTGTCATATCCCAAGGAGAAGGATATTCCAGTAACATATTGCCTCTGGACTTGAACTTCAACTCACCCCTGAGTCAACAGATTGCTGGTCCACCCTTAAGATTTTCAACTCCTCAGCCTCTACAATGCCATGAACAAATTCCTAAAAAGAAATCTTTCTATATATATTTACATATTGTTAGTTTTATTTCCTGGAAAACCATAACTAATATAGGTATATTCAAATCTGCATACTCCATTGTGTTTTTGTAAATTTATTCTTCTGTAAATTTTATTTTTTATTGAAGTATATTTGATTTACATCATATTAGTTTTATGTGTACAGCACAGTGTTTCAGACACACACACATTCTTTTTTAGATTATTTTCTCTTGTAGGTTATTAAACCGTATCATATATATATATATAAGATTAATTCTTTGTTGGTTGCTTATTTGTTATTATTTTCTCCCACTCTGAAGGCTGTCTCTTCACCTTGCTTATAGTTTCTTTCATGTGCAAATGCTTTTTTGTGTTGTGTGTGCAAATGCTTCTAAGTTTTTTTTTTATTTATTTTTATTAGTTGGAGGCTAATAACTTTAAAATAGTATAGTGGTTTTTGCCATATATTGACATGAATCAGCCATGGATTTACATGTGTTCCCCATTCTGATTGTTTTTAAGTTTAATTTGGTCCCATTTTTTGATTTTTGCTTTTATTTCCATTACTCTGGGAGGTGGGTCATAGAGGATCTTGCTGTGATTTATGTCAAGAGTGTTTTGCCTATGCTTTCCATTAGGAGTTTTATAGTTTCTGGTCTTACATTTAGATCTTTAATCCATTTTGAGTTTATTTTTGTGTATGGTATTTGAAAGTGTTCTACTTTCATTCTTTTACAGGCGGTTGACCAGTTTTCCCAGCACCACTTGTTAAAGAGATTGTCTTTTCTTCATTGTATACTTTTGCCTCCTTTGTCAAAGATAAGGTGTCCATAGCTGCATGGATTTATCTCTCGACTTTCTATTTTGTTCTACTAATCTATATTTCTGTCTTTGTGCCAGGGCCATACTGTCTTGATCACTGTGGCTTTGTAGTATAGTCTTCAGTCAGGCAGGTTGATTCCTCCAGTTCCATTCTTCTTTCTCAAGATTGCTTTGGCTATTTGAGGTTTTTTTTTGTATTTCCATACAAATTGTGAAATTATTTGTTATAGTTCTCTGAAAAATACCATTGGTAGCTTGATAGGGATTGCATTGAATCTATGGTTGCTTTGGGTAGAATACTCATTTTCACTATATTGATTCTTCTAATCCATGAACATGGTATATTTCTCCATCTATTTATGTCACCTTTGAATTCTTTTATCAGTGTTTTATAGTTTTCTATATATAGGTCTTTTGTTTCTTTAGGTAGAGTTAGTCCTAAGTATTTTATTCTTTTCATCACAATGGTGAATGGGATTATTTCCTTAATTTCTCTGTTTTCTCATTGTTAATAGGAATGCAAGAGATTTCTGTGTATTAATTTTGTATCTTGGAAAAATACCGTTGATTAGCTCTAGAAATGTTCTGGTGGTTTCTTTAGGATTTTCTATGTAGAGGATTATGTCATCTGCAAACAGTGACAGTTTAACTTCTTCTTTTCTAATATGGATTCCTTTTATTTCTTTGTCTTCTCTGATTGCTGTGGTTAAAACTTCCAAAACCATGTTGAATAGTAGTGGTGAGAGTGGGCACCCTTGTCTTGTTCCTGACTTTAGGGGAAATGCTTTCAATTTTTCACCATTGAAGATAATGTTTGCTGTGGGTTTATCACATGGCTTTTATTATGATGAGGTATGTTCCTTCTATGCCTGCTTTCTGGAGGGTTTTTAAAAATCATACATGGATGTTGAATTTTGTCAAAGGCTTTCTATGTATCTATTGAGATAATCATATGTTTTTTATCTTTCAATTTGTTAATATGGTATATCACTTTGATTGATTTGTGAATACTGAAGAATCCTTGAATTCCTGGGCTAAAGCCCACTTGGTCATGATGTATGATCTTTTTAATATGTTATTGGTTTCTGCTTGCTTAAATTTTATTAAGGATTTTTGTGTCTATGCTCATCAGTGATACTGGCCTGTAGTTTCCTTTTTTGTGTGTGGCATTTTTGTCTGGTTTTTGTATAAGGGTGATGGTGGTGTCATAGAATGAATTCGGGAGTTTACCTTCCTCTGCAATTTCTGGAAGAGTGTGAGTAGGATAGTTGTTCAATTCAGTTCAGTTCAGTCACTCAGTCGTGTCCGACTCTTTGCGACCCCATGAATCGCAGCACGCCAGGCCTCCCTGTCCATCACCAGCTCCCGGAGTTTACCCAAACTCAAGCTCATCGAGTTGGTGATGGCATCCAGCCATCTCATCCTCTGTCGTCCTCTTCTCCTCCTGCCCCCAATCCCTCCCAGCATCAGGGTCTTTTCCAAAGAGTCAACTCTTTGCATGAGGTGGCCAAGTATTAGAGTTTCAGCTTCAGCATCAGTCCTTCCAATGAACACCCAGGACTGATCTCCTTTAGGATGGACTGGTTGGATCTCCTTGCAGTCCAAGGGACTCTCAAGAGTCTTCTCCAATACCACAGTTCAAAAGCATCAATTTTTCGGTGCTCAGCTTTCTTCACAGTCCAACTCTCACATCCATACATGACCACTGGAAAAAGCATAGCCTTGACTAGATGGACCTTTGTTGGCAAAGTAATGTCTCTGCTTTTTAATATGCCATCTAGGTTGGTCATAACTTTCCTTCCAAGGAGTAAGCATCTTTTAATTTCATGGCTGCAATCCCCATCTGCAGTGATTTTGGAGCCCCCCAAAATAAAGTCTGACCCTTTCCAATGTTTCCCCAGGATAGGTGTTAGCTCTTCTCTAAATTTTTGGCAAAATTCACCTGTGAAGCCATCTGGTCCTGTGCTTTTGTTTGTTGGAAGATTTTTTATTAAGATTTTCTATTTCTTCCTGGTTTGGTTTTGAAAGGTTATACTTTTCTAAGAGTTTGTTGATTTCTTCCAAGTTGTCCGTTTTATTGGCATATAGTTGCTGATAGTAGTCCCTTATGATCCTTTGTTTTTCTTTGTTGTCTGTTGTGATTCCTTTGTGGGTTTGATTCTTCTCCCTTTTTTTTCTTGATGAGTCTGGCTAAAGGTTTGTCTATTTTGTTTATCTTCTCAAAGAACCAGCTTTTTGTTTTGGTGATTTTTATTATAGTCTCCTTTGTTTCTTTTACATTTATTTCTGCCCTAATTTTTTATGATTTCTTTCCTTCAACTAACCCTGGGTTTCTCCATGTCTTCTTTTTCTAGTTGCTTTAGGTGTAAATTAGGTTATTTATTTGATTTTCCTCTTGTTTCTTGAGATAAGCTTGTAATGCTGTGAACCTTCCCCTTAACACTGCTTTTACTGAATCTCATAGGTTTTGGGTTGATGTGCTTTCATTTTCATTTGTTTCTATATATATTTTGATTTCCTTTTTGATTTCTTCCATGGTTTGTTGGTTATTCATAAGTGTGTTATTTAGCCTCCATATGTTTGCATTTTTAATAGTCTTTTTTTCCCTGTAGTTGAAATCTAATCTTATTGCATTGTGATCAGAAAAGATGTTTGAATTGATTTCAGTTTTTTTGAATTTACTAAGGCTACATTTATGGCCCAGGATGTGATCTATTCTGGAGAATCTTCCATGTGCACTTGAGAAAAGTTTGAAAATCATTGTTTTGGGGTGAAATGTCCTATAGATATCAAGTAGGACTAACTGGTCCATTGTATCATTTAAAGTTTGTGTTCTTTGCTAATTTTCTGTTTGGTTGATCTATCCATAGGTGTAAATGGGGTAATAAAGTCTCCCACTATTCTTTGTTACTGTTAATTTCCCCTTTCATACTTGTTAGCATTTACCTTACATATTGTGGTGCTCCTATGTTGGGAGCATATATATTTATAATTGTTATATCATCTTCTTGGATTGATCCTTTGATCATTATGTAGTGCTCATGTAGCTCAATACTAGAAAAATAAATGACCAAATCAAAAAATTGGCCAAGGAACTAAATAGACATTTCTCCAAACAAGACATACAGATGTCTAACAAACACATGAAAAAATGCTCAACATCACTCATTATCAGAGAACTGCAAATCAAAACCACAATGAGGTACCATCTCATGCCAGTCAGAATGGCTGCTATCAAAAAGAATACAAATAATAAATACTGGAGAGGGTGTGGAGAAAAGGGAACCTTCTTACACTGTTGGTGGGAATGCAATCTAGTACAGCCACTATGGAGAACAGTGTGGAGATTCCTTAAAAAACTGAAAATAGAACTTCCATAAGACTGACCCAGCAATCCCACTGCTGGGCATACACATTGAGGAAACCAGAACTGAAAGAGACTCATGTACCCCAGTGTTCATTGAACCACTGTTTACAATAGCTAGGACATGGAAGCAACCTAGATGTCCATGAACAGATGAATAGGTGAGAAAGTTGTGGTACATATACACAATGGAATATAACTCAGCTATTATAAAAGAACACATTTGCATGAGTTCTAATGAGATGGATGAAACTGGAGCCTATTATACAGAGTGAAGTAAGTCAGAAAGAAAAACACCAGTACAGTATATTAATGCATATATATGGAATTTAGAAACATGGTAATGATAACCCTATATGCAGATGGCAAAAGAGACACAGATATAAAGAACAGACTTTTGGACTCGGTGGGAGAAGGTGAGGGTGGGATGACTTGAGAGAATAGCATTGAAACATGTATATTACCATATGTGAAATAGATGACCAGTCCAAGTTTGATGCATGAAACAGGGCACTCAAAGCTGGTGTACTGGGACAACCCAGAGGGATGGGATGGGGAGGGAGGTGGGAGGGGGGTTTGGGATGGGGGACACATGTACACCTATGCCTCATTCATGTCAGTGTATGGCAAAAACCATGAAAATATTGTAAAGTAATTAGCCTCCAATTAAAATAAATTAATTGAAAGTATCATATATAGTTCTTCTGCTATACAGTAGGTCTTTGTTGCAAATTGCATTTCTAATAGTACATGCTTGACATATTTTGATACAATGTTTTTTAGTACACAAAGATTGATGACTAATATCTTTTCACTGTAAATTATCTGTTTAGTAATACTAAAATAATGTCTTTCTGCATATTGTTTAATAATAAATTCTTATCCTTAAGGTTAAACTTATATTTTTAAATGCCTTTTTTGGCCTATTTTGTCCATTATTGATCTCTATTTTATTAAATATTAATATTACAGCATTTCTTTAAGATTTGAATTTACATGTATATACATATAGATAGATAGATCTTTGCCCACTTTTCTGCTCTTCAGCTTTTGATATCTTTTGTTTTAAGGATGAATCTCAAAAGCATAGTATTTTGTTTACTCACTTTTTTAATTTATTTTTTTTGAAGGATAATTGCTTTACAGAATTTTGTTGCTTTCTGTCATACCTCAGTATGAATCAACCATAGGTATACATATATCCCCTTCCTTTTGAAACTCCCTAACATCTCCTTCCCCATCCCACCCCTCTAGGTTGACACAGAGCCTCTGTTTGAGTTTCCTGAACCATACAGCAAATCCCTGTTGGCTATCTATTTTACATATGTAATGTAAATTTCCATGTTACTCTTTCCATACATCTCACTCTCTCCTCCCCTCTCCCCATGTCCATAAGTCTATTCTCTATGTCTGTTTCTTCATTGCAGCCCTACAAATAAGTTCTTCAGTACAATTTTTCTATATTCCATATATATGCATAGAATATGGTATTTATCTTTCTCTTTCTGATACACTTCACTCGGTTTAGTAGGGTCTAGGTTCAAATGTGTTCCTTTTTATGGCTGAGTAATATTCCATTGTGTATATGTACCATAACTTCTTTATCCATTCATCTGTTGATGGACATCTAGGTTTCTCCCATGTTCTAGCTATCATAGATAGTGCTGTGATGAACAATGGGATACATGTGTCATTTTCAATTTTGGTTTCCTTAGGTTATATGCATAGGAGTGGGACTGCTGGGTCATATGGTGGTTTCATTCCTAGTTTTTTAAGGAATCTCCATACCATCTTTCATAGTGGCTGTATCAATTTACATTCCCACCAACAGTGCAAGAACATTCCCTTTTCTCCACGCCCTTTCTAGCATTTATTGTTTGTAGACTGTTTGTTGAGGGCTGTTCTGACCAGTGTGAGGTGATATCTCATTCTAGTTTTGATTTGTATTTCTCTAATAATGAGCAATGTTGAGCATCTTTTCATGTTCTTGTTAGTCATCTGTATGTCTTCTATGGATAAATGTCTGTTTAGGTCTTTTTCCCACTTTTTGATTGGGCTGTTTGTTTTTCTAGTGTTGAGTTGTATGTGTTGCTTGTATATTTTGGAAATTAATCCTATGTCAGTTGTTTCACTTGCTATTATTTTCTCCCATTCTGAAGGTTGTCTTTTCACCTTGCATATAGTTTCCTTTGGTGTTCAAAAGCTTTTAAGTTTATTCAGGTCCCACTTGTTTACTTTTATTTTTATTTCCATTACTCTAGGAGGTGGGTCATAGAGGATCTTGCTTTGATTTATGTCACTGAGTGTTCTGTTTATATTTTCCTCTAAGAATTTTATAGTTTCCAGTCTTACATGTAGGTCTTTAATCCATTTTGAGTTTATCTTTGTGTATGGTGTTAGGAAGTGTTCTAACTTCATTATTTTTACATGTAGCTGTCCAGTTTTCCCAGCACCATTTATTGAAGAAGCTGTCTTTGCCCCATTGTATATTCTTGCCCCTTTTGTAAAAAAAAAATAAGGTACCCATAAGTTCATGGATTTATTTCTGGGCTTTCTATCTTGTTCCATTGTCTTGTTCTGTTTTTGTGCCAGTACCATACTGTCTTGATGACTGTAGCTTTGTAGTGTAACCTGAAGTCAGGAAGCATGATTCCTCCAGCTCCATAGTTCTTTCTCAAGACTGCTTTGGCTATTCGGGGTCTTTTGTGTTTCCATATGAATTGTGAAATTTTTTGTTTTGTTCTGTGAAAAATGCCATTGGTAATTCGACAGGGATCTCACTGAATCTGTAGATTGTGTTCAGTAGTATAGTCATTTTCACAATATTGATTCTTCCTACCCAGGAACATGGAATATCTCTCCATCTGTTTATGTCATCTTTGATTTCTTTCATTAGTATCTTATAATTTTCTGTGTACAGTTTTTTCATCTCCTTAGGTAAGTTTATTCCTAGATATTTAGTTCTCTTTGTTGCAATGGTGAATGTGTTTACTCATTTTTTAAACAGAATCTTAATAACCTTTTCTAATAGGAAATTAATATGTGTGCAACTGTGGGCAATTACTTAACTGCTTATGTTTATACTTTCTTACCCATAAAGTAGGGTTAATAGAGATATTTTCTTTAATGGATTAAGTGCATATGCAAGGGGGTCCATGTGTCTGCATGCATGAGCATGTTTGTTCATAAGTATATTCATGTATGTGATGCAGTATATGTGTGAGCTTGTGTGTATGTGTGCGCTTGTGTGTCTGTGTGCATGCTCACGTATTTGCATGTGCTCACATATATGAACATGAATTCACACATGTATGTTTGTGTGTGCATGAATGTGCAAGTGTGTGTGTGTGTGTGTGTGTGTGTGTGTGTGATGCTGCTCAAGAGTTACCCGCTGTTGGCAAGGAGACTACATGAAGACGCTTGCAGAGAAGCCTCTACAGGGACCGGTTTTACAATGCTACAGAACAATCTGGACTGTTCACCTGGTTCCTTCTGTTTGTTCCTCTATTTAATGGTTTTATTTTGGCTGCTTACTTTTATTTTCCTAATTTGAAAGAAGTTATTCCATCCCTATATAGTTGCTTCCTCATCTCTTGCCTTAGTTAATATAAAGACTTATTAACTTCTCTCCCTGCCTCCAGCTGTGATCACCTCCAATTGTCTGCAGTGTTAAGGGTGATTATTCTAAAGTCCAGAGCTCTTAGAACACTCCTACTCCAAACTACTTATTGATTTTCCTTTGCCTACATGTGATGTTCCAGTCCCTCAGCATCTCCTCACACCTACACACTCTCCCCAACCCCCAGATTCCCTTACACATGTCCATGTTTCATGGACACTATCTTTCTCCTCTCCCAATTCTGGCTCATTTGGATAAAACTAAGTGAGGCTTCTCTGAAGCCCCTCTAACCCCTGCTCTGTCTTAATGAGGGAGCCCTCCTCTTTATTGACTCACAGGGTGCCTACCCTCATTCCTCATGGACACTCGCCCAAGAGTGTGCATGGTTTGCTAAATTCCATAGAACTAATAATTGGCAGAAGAGGATTGGAATCTGGGCTTCTAACCTGGAACCCCAGTGATGGTTAATTCAAAACTTGGCACCTTCCCTGACAGGTTGTGCCATTAAAAAGCTGGATTTTGAGGCACTGGTGCTCAGGTGCAAAGAGTATTGTCTACTGCCCCACTCCTCCTACCCTGTTCACTAAATGCTCTGCCAGGTTCCAGTGGAAGAAGGAGACTCTCACGCTCACAAGAGGAGGTGGGTGGAGGTGACAGGGTCCCCACTGTAATGAACAGTGGGCTGGAATGCACACTGGGGCGGGGGGAGGTTAAAGGTGATGTCCCAGATGGTTCCACTGAAAATTACAATTCACCCACTTAATTCAGAGAGCACTACAGGCTGAGTCAGACTGGAGCAATTAGCGCCAAGGGTGTCCCTTAGGAGAATGTTAACAGTGCAACTCAGCAAAGATTACTCCAGGAGCTCTTTATTATGCCACCTTCAAGCCTTGGGGAGGATGGTCTTTGTGTCTTGGGCTCAAGAAATAGTTTGCTCTCTCTATCTCTGAGCCATAAATAATTTCTGGTTCTTGTCTAATCATACTCATAATAAGTTAGAAAAGATTAACTTTACCAGAAACTGTAATTGACTCCAATCCTGTGCTGAATTCAGATTCTATGCAACAACTACTTTTAAGCTACTAAAGGTGTTCAAATAATTACCTTTGTGGGAGTGTTGGAAGAGGGCTTGTGAATTAATGACTTAACATATAATAAAAACTCACATTTGAAATGCACTTTTCTGTGATGCATATTAACTCGTTTTCACCTTTGCAATACCCCACTAAAGTAGGCTGGAAGGGATTGTGAGAGTCAAGACACAGCAGCATCAAGACAGAGTGATAACACCATAGGTTTCTGGACATTAGCTTAAATCAGAGTCTCAGCTCTGTGCTTTTATAGGTGTGATTTTGGGCAAGTTACTCAACTATGTAGCCACCATTCCCTCCTCTCTAAAACAGGCATGATAAGGACTGTTATCAGGCTTGAATGAGACAGTGTCTAACCTTGGGAAAATGCTCAAAGAATGTCCTGCGTTATTCCTAGGGGTTTGTCCCAGGTCACATAACAGTAGATGATAATGTGGAATTTGAATCTGGATCATTTAATTTAAAATTTATTAGCTAACATATGTAATTGGAATTCTCTAACCTCAACTTTCCCCCTCACTTCTTGTTTTCTAAATCTTTATTGATTCATCAAACATTTATTGACAATATTGACTATACTAGCCAGGTTCTTGGGGGGAAAGAGATGAAGTAAACACAGATACATTCTTAGAAAGGTTTCCATATGAGAGACAGAGAAATAGTCATCCAAATGCACGGTAACTTCATAGGATCTGTGATGGAGGCCTGCCTAGGGTTTAGTGGATGCTGAGCCTATGGAGGCCAAATCAACGAACTGTAACTATTGGCCCAAGACAGTGATGATGGAGCTGGATCTGGGTTTAGAAGGCTGAGTTGGAAGGGATGATGGGGTAAAACTGGGGATGGGGATGGGGGGCTTTTCTGGCAGCACTGTCAATTTGGCATTGATGAGTGATTTGTGTGTGGTACAGTTGTGTCTGGGGCATGGAGGGAGGGCCATGGAAGGCATGAGACCAGAGGAGCAGGGGGAGACCAACCCATGAAATGTCTTCCAAGTCCTGCTGGGAGGGCTTGACCTGCTCTGAGGTTTACATTTTGCTCTATAAGGAGAGGGAACCACTGAATGGATTTTTAACAGCAATGCCATCTTCCAATGAAGGTTACAGAATGTTTCAGAAGGGAGCAATATGAAAGATGAATCACAGAGTGAGGAGATGAGGCCAAGGAAATGATCAAGGGACCAGTGTTCAAGCAGAATGTGCTGGACCTCAGTCCATCGTCCTGGGGAGCTTCCTGGGGGGAGTCAAGGGAATGATGGGGAAAGAGGCTATGAATTGAGGGCTGGGAGTTTAGGAGATCATAAATGGGTGAGTTCTCAGTCATCACAAAGTCCAGGGTGGGGCCACAAAACTGGCTGCAGGAGTGGAGTATGAAAGATGTTATGATGAAGAAGAAGGGACTTTGAAGCTGATGCTAGATGTTTCATTATCAGAGATATAGAAATCACCAGGACAATGGTGGACTTGAATAGAAATACAAAATGGAAGTCAGGCGCTGATATCTTAATGACCTTTGGGTCAGTGGACAGCAGCGAAAGGAAAGGTAGAGTACGAAGTAACTGAGACCCAGCTGTCCACAAATTTTCATGCTGGAGAGTTGTAAAGTACAAAGTTAAAAATCCATTCCCTAGACTGGCTCTGGACCCCAAGAGGTTTAGTTAGGATGTAGGAGGATGAGCTGCCTCCCTCGAGAAAATGTCTGGGGTGTTGTATTTTTGTACGAAGCTGGAGGTGCATATTTTAGATGAGATGGGGAAGGCGTGGACTGACTGTGAAGAGATTGAGGCTACGAGAAACTGTTTATAATAAGCTGGGGGTTCCAGAGGCCTTCCCAGAGGAGCAGCAGTGAAGCTAGCAATTAAATCAGAAGGAGAAAGATATGCCCCAGCTGGATTTTTTGCTGTGGTGGCTAGCTGTAAGACTGCTGCGGTTGACTGACCTCACCTTGCTTTTTTTTTTTTTTAAAAAAAAAGACTTTTTCTTTTTAATGTAGACCATTTAAAAAAATCTTTCTTGAATTGGTTACAATATTGTTTCTGTTTTTCATGTTTTGGATTTTTGGCAGTGAGGCATGTGGGATCTTAACTCCCCAAACTGAAATTGAACCCACGCCTCCTGCGTTGAAAGGTGAAGTCTTAACCATTGGACAATCAGGGAAGTCCACCCTCCTTTTTGAAACTCTTTTCTTTGTTGTCTTCCTAGCACTATTCCTTTCTGGTTCACTGATGGTCTCTCAGGCTGCTCTCATGTATTTACATTCACTAAATATTTATTGAAAAACTTCTTTGTGCACCTGGCCCTTTCTCCACAAGGGCTCTTTAAGTTTTCCCTTTTGTGACGCTGACTCCCTTGTGAGAACTGTAAATGTTCTTGGGGCTTCAGTACTCACCCACACGTGGAATTCTACATCCAATTGCATTTCACTCATCCCCGCCAACATCTCCACCTGGACATCAGGTGCCCAGCACCCTCCAGAGTGTGAGGGTCCCTGCTCTGCCCATCAGGGCTCAGGGCTACTTCTCCCTGAAGTGAGGTGTTCCCTCTCTCCATGCACAGCATCCCACCCAGTCCCCCTAAAGCATGGGAAAGATGTAGATAAGATGTAAATGGGAAGGATATAAATTTCAGGAGGTTGGGATTTTCTCTCTTGTTCACCACTGCATCCACAGTACTTGGAACAACAGTGTCTGGCATGTGACAAGTGCTCGGTAAATACTTGTTGCATGAATAAATGAACAGATTCTTGGTGCCCCTCTCCATCACTGCTTACATCCCATGAGATACAAGTTCTCTCAGTTCTACCCTGAGCCCATGTCCTTCTTTTCATGCTCGATTGTCCTTTCATAATTCAGGCTGCATAGTTTTCCTACTGTTTCCCTTCCTGAACCCCTGCCAGGCAAGTCTGCAGCAGTCTACACTCTGCACTGCCACCAGACTGATTTAAAAAAATGATAGTAATTTTAAAAATAATAGCTCAAAATTGTGGAGCACCTAAAAGTAAGTACTTTACCCTCCACAGAATACCATGAAATATTGTTCTCCTTAATAAGACCATGCAACATTAGATCCTTTTGGTTGGCATTTCCTACAGAGCATTCACAGAATAAAAGTTCCTGAATGTACAATGAAAAGAAGTTTCCATGATCAGATATGCCTAGAAAAATCAAATACCTGATCCCTGTCTTGAGGAATCACACTGCATATGAGAGTGATAACAGATTAGATAATTCCTAAAGTAAACATAAAATATAAAAAAAAGTTTAACTTTGTTAAATTCAGTACCTGCTCCCTTGTTTTTTTAAAAACAAAATCTTTTTCTAGGTAATTCCATTAACAACCAATGGAATTAACATTTTGTGAAAAATTATTTAGGAAATACAGAATGAGGCTGTGTTAAAGTGGGTTTGTCTTTACCAAAAATACATAAGACATTTTTAGAAATTCCCCTTGGGCAGATGAAAGTTATAAACATAAGCTCATTGATCACATTTAATGTTGAGATGAGGCTGGCAGGAGGCATAAAGGCTGGAGGACAACTGGCTACCTTAGCTTCTAGTGACTGGTGGCTGAAAAGAATAGTATATCTCAAGGTTAAGCAAATGTTATGGGAGAAAATTTTAAACTTAAAGAAATGGCCCCCATTAACTTAATCTTTGGGAAAAGGAGAAATAAAATGCCATTATTTAATGTCAGTGATGAATAAACACTAGGAATCATCAAGTACATAGTGGGAGGGCAAGTGCGCTAAGACACACACTGACCATGTCCCTGACAGGCCCAGGACATGCACCGTGACCCTGACTTTTGGTTGTGCCCATTTCTGGAGGACTTGGATAGGTTGTAGTCTGTTACAATGAATCTGTGACTGACTCTTCATGAATTCTGCTCTCAGCTTCCTTGATTCAGCTGTATTGTCTCATTTCATGGGATACCACTGTTAGCCCAGTATTGAAAGTCAGTGAAACAAAAGAAACTTTAAGGTATTAATAGTTTCAGGGTTTCAGTTAAGATTTTTCCACATTCCACACAGTCAGCAGGTTAACTGTATGTTTGATTTACCCTAAAATTAAAATTGATGCACTTTTGTTAGACTATGCTGCAGATATTTAAGCAAGGACCATTCTAAACTCCTCAAATTGTATACCTTATGCCAGTGGTTATAAATCTGATAGCTTCAGATTCTTGGGTCTAAGTGATGTAAAGTTTCAAGTCTAAGAATTATTCCTAAGTTTTAAAAGGCCAAATGATAAACTGGACATTAGTAGATTAGGAACCATATCTGTGTCTTCTGTTAATATTGTTGCCAAATTCACACTTTTATTGATTTCCCCAGTGCTGCAAATTAATAGCAATGAAGATGAACTATGACTGGATAAAAATAGGCACCAACAGGCTCAAACACAAAATAACCATCTCTGTGGATCTGAAATAAAATAGAAATGCAGTGAAAGCTCAAGGCACATGCTTGTTCATCTCTGGGTCTTTCAGAAAGTGCATAAATTAACTATTGCAGCCAGGGATAAGGTAGTTCCATTATGTATTGGTACCCCATATAAGAGGAGAGGCCAGAAAAAGAAAAAAAAAAAACTAATGTGATACTAGGACCTAGGGAAGGACATCTTAGCTCATGAAAAGTTCTGAAGAAAAAACTGCCAAGAATCCTTTGCCCAGACTGGTGGTCTCAGCAGTTTATGAACCTGAAGGTGAGAGTTCAAACCCAGATTTGGCCAGAACATGACGAAGCCACTCATCATCTTTATGACTAGATCTTCTTTATCGACAATACCATTCTGGTGCAGGGCACTGAACTTCTAATATAAGACCAGAGTGTCTGTGTTGGAATTCCCACAATGGAAATACTGAACGAAGGCAGCCATAAAACTGCTGCACAGAGCAAAGAGGGAGAGGAAAAAAGTTTAACAACCCAAAGTTGTCCTCTTAGAGTGAGTCTAAAATACAAAATTCTAAACCACTTGAAGAAATTGAAAGCTAATAAATATTGCCAAAAATATTTATAAGAACAGATATTTACTCCAGGTGAAATGTCTTTAAGAATCTGAAAAAGTAATTTGAAAAGTAGGCTTAAAAATCCTAGATAATTAGAAAGATGGTGGAGTAGGAAGATCCTGAGCTCACCTCCTCCCACAGACACATCAAAACTACAACCACTTACAGAACAAGTATATCTGAGAATGACCTGAAGATGAGCAGAACAGTTTTTCTACAACTAAGAATAGAAAAAGCCAAATCAAGATGAGTGGGATAGGCAGAGACAGTCTAGTCAGAATCCACTTCCTTGGTGCAATAACCACAAGAAGGGATTTCAAAGCCATGGTGATTCCCTTTGGGGAACCAAGGGTCCAAGCCCCGCCTTGGGTTTTTCAGCCCATGGGCCTGTGATGTGAGATGAGCCCCCACAATATCTGACTTTGAAATCAGTGAGTCCAGGAGAGGAGGAAGCCTGTGGGAAACTGAGACTCTGCTCTTGAGCGGTTCACACATAAACTCATTTACTCAGAATTTCAACACAGAGGCAGCACCTTGAAAAGTACGTGGGTCAATAGAGGAGATTTTTGACTAATTTTAAGATGTATGTCAAAAGGCAGGGCTTTGGTGTAACTTTCTCCAGCGATAGAAGAGCTGTAGGGTATCTTTAAAGAAACAGAAACAAAAAACTCTCCTTCTACCCAGTTGACCCAGCACTGGAGAGCAACATTCCTGTGTTTCTCCATCAACCTGCATAAAACCATGTGCTCTGACCTGGCCCTGAGGACCAGCCTTGCTAAACCTGTCCATTCAGGCTGGATCCTCTGACGTGGCTTCCACCCCACCATACACCCAGCAGGCAGCCCCACTCAACACTGGTAACCCTCTCAGGCGGCTCCTGCTCTGGGGGACCATCTTTGCATACCAGCATGCCTACAGCAATCACAGTGAGACCTCTCGGCCATCTGAGCTGAGCGCTAACCCTGCACATCAGGGCATATGCAGCAGTCACAGCTAATCCACGGAGCCATCCAGCCTGGAGCCAGCCCTTCCCAGCAGCATATCCACTGCAATCTGAGCCCAATAACAATAGGCAGGTGCCCACCTGCATAGGGTATATCCCTGGATTACCTGGCACTGGTGACTAAGGGGGGATGTGCCACTGGGCCTCACAGAACACCTTCTACATAAGACTACTCCATCAAGTCTGACAGATGTAACTGATAAACCTATTAAGTAGAAACAAGCAAATAGTTGATCAAAATGAGGAAACCAATGAATACTTTTCAAAAAAGAATAAGACAAACCTCAGAAAAATAACTAAACAAAACTGAGATAAGTAAGGTATCAGATAAAGAGTTCAAGTTAATAGTCATATGTTTGCTCACCAAACTCAGGAAAAGAATGGGTGAAGTCAGTGAGAATTTCAACAAAGAGATAGAAAATACAAATAAGAACCAAGCAGATCTGAAGAATACAATAACTGAAATGAAAAATATACCAAAGGGAATCAACAGCAGATTAGAGGATGCAGAAGAACAGGTTAGCAATCTGGAACACAAGGTAGTCAAAATCACCTAGCTGGAACAGCAAAAAGGAAAAAAATAAAATGAGAACAGTTTAAGGGACATCTGGGATAGCATCAAGTATGCTAACATTTGAGTTATGGGAGTCCCAGAAGGACAAAAGAGATAAAAATGATCAGAAAACCCATTTGAAGAGAGAATGGCTGAAAATTCTTCTAACCTAGCAAACGAAACAGACTCAAAGTCCAAGAAGCACAGAGTCCCAAATAAGATGAACCGAAAGAGACTTACAGTAAGACACATTACAATTAAAATGTTAAAAGTTAAAGAGGTAATCTTAAAAGCAGCAAGAGGAAACAAGCTAGTTACGTACAAGGGAACCCCCCATAAGTCTATCGTTGATTTTTCAGCATAAACTTTACAGGCCAGAAGGTCCTGGCATGATATAGTCAAAGCGCTGAAAGGTAAGAAACAAAAAACTTACAACCAAGAATACTCACCCAAGCAAGATTATAATTCAGAATTGAAGGGGAGACAAAAAGTTTCTTGGGCTTCCCTCGTAGCTCAGCTGGTAAAGAATCTGCCTGCAATGTGGGGGAGACCTTGGTTCATTCCCTGGGTTGGGAAGATCCCCTAGAGAGGGGAAAGGCTGTCCACCTCAGTATTCATGCCTAGAGAATTTCATGGACTCCATAGTCCATGTGGTTGCAAAGAGTCGGACATGACTGTATTTCTCAACTCAGTCAAAGTTTCTCAGACAAACAGAAGACAAAGGAGCTATCACCACTAAACTGACCTTACAGAAAATGTTAAAGGAACTTAAGTGGAACAGGAAAAGTCATAACTATAAATAAGAAGATCATGAAAGAGAAAAGCCTCCCTGGAAAAAATAAACATGAAGATAGTGGATCAACCACCCATATAGGTGGTATGAAGGTTATAAGAGAAAAGTAGTAAAATCATCTGTACTTAAAATAATTACTTAAGAGATACATAAAATAAAAAGATGGAAAATATGACATCAAAACATAAAATATGAGTGGGAGAATAAAATGTAGTGCTTTTAGAATGAGCTCAAAAACTTTAAAAAAATGAGCTTAAACTTAAGCAACCACCAACTTAAAATAGATTGATACATACATAGGTTTTTATATATGAATCTCATAGTAATAACAGCTAATACATGAAATATAAAGAGAAAGGAATATAAACATAACACTACAGGAAGTCATCAAATCACAAGGGAAGAGAGCAGAAGAAGAAAGGAACAAAATAGCACTACAAAAACAACCACAAAACAATTAACAAAATGACAATAACTGTCTATCAATAATTACTTTAAATGTAAATAGACTAAATGTTCCAATTAAAGCACATAGGAGGGCTGAATGGATTAAAAAATATTAAGATCAATCTAAGTGTTGGAATTTCAGCTTCAGCATCAGTCCTTCCAATGAATATTCAGGACTGATTTCCTTTAGGATGGACTGGTTTGATCTCTTTGCAGTCCAAGGGACTCTCAAGAGTCTTCCCTTGCGAAGATTGAAGGCAGGAGGAGAAGGGGATGACAGAGGGTGAGATGGTTGGATGACATCACTGACTCAATGGACGTGAGTTTGAGCAAGCTCTGGGAGTTGGTGATGGACAGGGAAACCTGGGGTGCTTCAGTTCATGGGATTGCAAAGAGTTGGACATGACTGAGGGACTGAACTGAACTGATACGTTACTTACAAAAGACTCACTTCAGATCTAAAGACACACACAGATTGAGAGTGAAGGGATGAAAAAATATCCCATGCAAATAGAAATGAAAAAATGTTTGAGTAGCAATACTCATATCATGCAAAAAAGATTTTGAAACAGAGACTATAGCAAGTGACATGGAAATGGTGAAGGGATCAACCCAAAAAGAGGATATAATGCTTGTAAATATCTATGCATCCAATATAGGAGCACCTAGATACATAAAGCAAATAGACACAATGGGAGAAGTTGACATCAGCATAATACAATAATAGTATGGGACTTTAATACCCCTACTTACCTCAATGGATAGATCACCTAGATAGAAAATTAATAAGGAAGGATTAATCTTAAACAACACATACCATCACTCAATAGACACATACAGAACATTCCATCCTAAAAGAGCAGAATACACATTGCTTTCAGATGCACATGAAATGTCCTCTAGACTAGATCACATATTATACCATTAAAATTCTCATTAAAATTAAGACTGAAATCGCTGGGTCATATGGCAGTTCTATTTCCAGCTTTTTAAGAAATCTCCACATGTATATTATCTAGGGTGAAACAGATCACCAGCCCAGGTTGGGTGCATGAGACAAGTGCTCGGGCCTGGTGCACTGGGAAGACCCAGAGGGATCGGGTGGAGAGGGAGGTGGGAGGGGGGACCGGGATGGGGAATACATGTAAATTCATGGCTAATTCATTTCAATGTATGACAAAAACCACTGCAATGATGTAAAGTAATTAGCCTCCAACTAATAAAAATAAATGAAAAAAAATAAAATAAAATAGAAAAGAAAAAAAAATTAAGACTGAAATCATGCCAAGTATCTTTTCTGACTACAACCATATGAAACCAGAAATCAATTATAAGAAGAAATCCATGAAAAGCACAAACATGTGGAGGCACCATGCTACTAAACACCAATGAGTCACTGAAGAAATGAAAGGAGCAATAAAAATAAACCTTGAGACAAAGGAAAATGGAAACACGATGATCCAAAATCTATGGGACACAGCAAAAGCTATTCTAGCAAGGTTTATAGAGATATGGGCCCACCTCAGGAAATGAGAAAAATCTGAAATAAATAATCTAACCTCACACTTAAAGTAACTGGGCAACAAAGAAAGCCCAAAGCTAGTGTAAGAAAGGGAATAATAAATATCAGAGTAGAAACAAATGAAATGGAGACTATCAAAAACAATAGAAAAGGTCAATGAGATTAAGAGGTGGTTCTTTGAAAAGGTAAACAAAATTGACAAAACTTTAGCCAGACTAATCAAAAGGTTCAGGGAGGTGGGATCTAAGGTTCAGGGAGTTTATCTAATAAATAAACTCAGAAATGAAAGAGGAGAAGTTAAAAACAACACTACTATGAGCAGTTATATACCAATAATGGACAGCCTAAAAGAAATAGATAAATTCTTAGAAACATATAACTCTTCAAGACTGAATCAGGAAGAAATAAAAATTCTGAAAGGACCAATTGCTGGTAAGAACTGAATCAGTAAGAAAAAAGAAAACAAAACTCTCAACAGACAAAAGTCCAGGACCAGAAATCTTCACAGATGTGTTCCACCACACACATAAAGAATGATTGCCTGTCCTTCTCAAATTACTAAAAAAAACTAAGAGGAAGGAAAGCTTCTAAGCTCATTCTGTGATACCAGCATTACTGTGATATCAAAAACAGATAAAGACATTACCAATAAATAATTATAGTCCAATATCTGTAATGAAAATAGACACAAAAATTATCAACAAAATATTAGCAAAGAAATTCAACAATACATTAAAAAGCTTAATGACCCCATGATTTAAATGGGCTATATTCCAAGGATGTAGGGATGGTCTAAAATCCACAAATCAATAAGTAGTTTATATCACATGAAGGAATTGAAGGATAAAAATCATATAATCATATCAATATATGCAGTAAAAGCATTTGACAAATTCAACATCCATTGACAACTTTTAGCAAGGTCAGCACAGAGGAAATACACCTCGACATAATAAAGGTGGTATATGACAAACCCACAGCTAACATCACACTCAAGGTGAAAAGTTGAAAGATTTGTCTATAGGATCAGGAACAGGACAAGGATTCCCAGTGTTGCCACTTTTATTCAACATAGTTTGAAAGTCCTAGTCACAGCAATCAAATTAAAAAATAGAGATCAAAGTCATCTAAATTGGAAAGGAAGAAGTAAGCTGTCCTTATTTGCAGATGATCCTATATATAGAAAACTCTAATGATTATGCCAATGAAACTGTTAACACTAATAAATGAATCCAGTAAAGTCACAGGATACAAAATAAGTGTACAGAAATCTGTTGAGTTTCTATATACTAAAAGTGAACTGTCAGAAAGAGAAATTAAGAAAACAGCCCCATTTATAATTGCATAAAAAATACCCAGAAAAAATTTAAGCAAGGAGATGAAAGACCTGTACTCTGAAGACTATAAGGCATTGTTGAGAGAAATTGAATGACACAAATAAATGGGAAGCTATATGTTGCTAATGAAATGGAGAGTTAATATTATTAAAGTGTGCATACTATCCCATGAAATCTACAGATTTAATGCAATCCCTAATCATAGTAGCAACGGCATGTTTTACAGAAGTAGAAGAAATAATTCTAAAATTTGTATGGAACCACAAAAGATCACAGATAGTTAAAGCAATCTTAAGAAAGAAAACAAACTGGAGATATCACACTCCCTTATTTTAAACTATACTACCAAATTATAATAATTAAAACTGTATGCCACACACATACACACACACAGAGCAGTGCAACAGAAATGAGAGTCTGGAAATAAATCCACATATATATGGAAAATTAATTTATGGCAAAGGAGTTAAGAACATACAATGGTGAGAAGATATTCTCTTTAATTAACAGTGTTGGGAAAACTTGACAACCACATGCAAAAGAATGAAACTAGCCCACCCCACTGTCATATACAAAAATGAACTCAAAATAGATTAAAGACTTGAATGTAAACTCTGAGGCCATAAAAGTCTTAGGAGAAAATATAGGCAGTAACCTTTTTGACATTGGTCTTAGAGAAGTTTTTGATAATCTGACTGCAAAGACAAGGGGAACAATAGCAAAAATAAACTAATGAGACTACATCAAACTAAAAAAGCTTTTGCACAGTGAAGGTAACTATCAACAAAATGAAAGAGAAACATACTGTGTGGGAGAAGATATATCCCAATAAGGGGTTAATAGCCCTTAATATGGTGTATATATATATATATTAATAACACATACTATTTAACATAAGAAACATCAAGTCAATTAAAAAATAGGCAGAGGACCTGAGTAGACTTTTTCCAAGGAAGACGTGCAGATGGCCAACAGACACATGAGAAGGAGCTCCAGATTACTAACTATCAGGGAAATATAAACCAAAGCCACGAGATATCACCTTACCCCTTTCAGAATAGCTATCTTTAAAAAGAGACTAAAAAGCAAGTTTTGATGATGAATGTGGAGAAAAGGGAACCCTCATGCACTGTTGGTGGGACTGTAAGTTGGTGTAGTCTCTATGGAAAACAGTATGGAGGTTCCTCAAAAAATTAAAAATAGAACTGCCTCATGACACAGAAATGCCACTTTTGGGCATTTATGTGAAGAACAAAAAATTAATAATTTAAAAGGTATTGTTGTTTAGTTGCTAAGTCATGTCCAACTCCTTGCAACCCCATGGGCTGCAGTGGGCCAGGCTTCCCTGTCCTTCACTATCTCCCAGAGTTTCTCAAACACATGTCCACTGAGTTGATGATGCCATGCAACCACTTCAACCTCTGTCGCCCCCTTCTCTTTCTGCCCTCAGTCTTTCTCAGCATATATACACATACACACACACAGTGTAATATTACTCTGCCATTAAAAAGAAATCTTGCCATTTGTGACAACATGAATGGACTTAAAGGGTATTAAGTTAAGCAAAATAAGTTAGATAGAGAAACACAGATGCCATATGATTTCACTTGCATGTGGAATCTAAAAATCAAAACAAATGAACAAACAAACCAACACAAAGACAGACTCAAAGATATAGAGAACAAACTGGTAGTTGCAAGGGAGGAGGAGGTAAGGGGTTGGGCAAAACAGACAAAGGAGATTAATATAAATTTCTACTTATGAATTAAAAGTGATGGGTATGTAATGCACAGCATAGGGAATATGGTCAATAATATTGCAATAACATCATATGGTGACAGATGGTTACTAGACTTACTATAGTGATCAATTTGTACAGTACATAAATGTGGAATTATTATATTGTACACCTGAAACTAATATAAGGTAGTATATCAACTATACTTAAAAAAAGAAAAAAAGTGTGATAATTAAAAAACAATTACATTAGAAATAAGAAGTTATGAAACAAAGTCAATAAAGTGAAACAAGAACAGATGTATACTGTAAAAATCAAATGCAAACATTAAAAATAAAAAAAACTATAGCCAATGAAATAAAACTTAATGGATGAGATAAATTCTAAACTGGATATATTGATATCTGAAGAAAAATAAAATGAATTGGAAATGGCACTGAGGATGTATCCAAATCCAGAACACAGAAAAAAAATGTATGCAAAAATAAGAAAAGTATAATTAAAAGACATGGCAGTTTAATATTATTCAATGACCATTTCATAGTGATTTCAGAAGTATAGAAGTCAGAACAGAGAAACAATCATTGAGGAGAAAAGGGCTAAGACATCTTCAGAATCAGAGAAAGATATGAGTCACAAGAGCTAGTATATCTTTGAAAGAAAGTGAAAGTGAAGTCGCTCAGTCCTGACTCTTTGCGACTGTAGCCTACCACGCTCCTCCGTCCATGGGATTTTCTAGACAAGAGTACTGGAGTGGGTTGCCATTTCTGTCTCCAGAGGATCTTCCTGACCCAGGGATCGAACCGGGCTCTCCTGCATTGTAGGCAGATGATTTACTGTCTGAGCCACCAGGGAAATCCTAATATACCTTTAGAGTCACTCGATATGCCAGCAAATTTGGAAAACTCAGCAGTGGTCACAGGACTGGAAAAGGTCAGTTTTCATTCCAATCCCTAAGAAAGGCAATGCCAAAGAATGCTCAAACTACTGCACTACTGCATTCATCTCACACGCTAGTCAAGTAATGCTCAAGATTCTCCAAGCCAGTCTTCAGCAATATGTGAACCGTGAACTTCCAGATGTTCAACCTGTTTTAGAAAAGGCAGAGGAACCAGAGATCAAATTGCCAACATCCTCTGGATCACTGAAAAAACAAGAGAATTCTAGAAAAACATTTATTTCTGCTTTTTTGACTATGCCAAAGCCTTTGACTGTGTGGATCACAATAAACTGGAAAATTCTGAAAGAGATGGGAATACCAGATCACCTGGCCTGCCTCTTGAGAAACCTGTATGCAGGTCAGGAATCAACAGTTAGAACCGGACATGGAATAACAGACTGGTTCCAAATAGGAAAAAGAGTGTGTCAAGGTTGTATATTGTCATTCTGCTTATTTAACTAATATGCAGAGTACATCATGAGAAACACTGGGCTGGAAGAAGCACAAGCTGGAATCAAGATTGCCAGGAGAAATACCAATAACCTCAGATATGCAGATGACACCACCCTTATGACAGAAAGTGAAGAACTAAAGAGCCTTTTGATGAAAGTGAAAAGAGAGTGAAAAAGTTGGCTTACAGCTCAACATTCAGAAAACTAAGATCATGGCATCTGGTCCCATCACTTCATGGCAAATAGATGGGGAAACAGTGGAAACAGTGGCTGACTTTATTTTTCTGGGCTCCAAAATCACTGCAGATGGTGACTACAGCCATGAAATTAAAAGATGCTTACTCCTTGGAAGGAAAGTTATGACCAACCTAGACATCATATTAAAAAGCAGAGACATTACTTTGTCAACAAAGGTCCATCTAGTCAAGGTTATGGTTTTTCCAGCAGTCATGTATGGATGTGAGAGTTGGACTATAAAGAAAGGCTGAGTGCCAAAGAATTGATGCTTTTGAACTGTGGCGTTGGAGAAGACTCTTGAGAGTCCCTTGGACTGCAAGGAGATCCAACCAGTCCATTTTAAAGATCAGTCCTGGGTGTTCTTTGGAAGGACTGATGTTGAGGCTGAAACTCCAATATTTTGGCCACCTGATGCAAAGAGCTGACTCATTTTAAAAGACCCTGATGCAGGGAAAGATTGAGGGCATGAGGAGAAGGGGACAACAGAGGATGAGACGGTTGGATGGCATCACTGACTCAATGGACATGGGTTTGGGTGGACTCTGGGAGTTGGTGATGGACAGGGAGGCCTGGCGTGCTGCAGCTCATGGAGTCGCAAAGAGTTGGACACGACTGAGCGACTGAACTGAATACCTTTGGAGGTATTCAAAATAGAGTCCACTCTGAGGCATATCACAGGAAACTGTGGAACACAAAGGTAGAAGAGAACCTCAGAATTTAACAAAGAGAAACGAGAGAGCAAAGGGTAAACAACAATCAGATTGACAGCAGATTTCTTCTCAGCAAAAAGTGATGCTGGAATAATTATATATTCATAGTACTTGAAGTGCCAAACTTTTTTTATTGTATACCACAGCCAACTTTCACTTAAGATAGAAGGCAAAATGAAGATGTTTTGAGACATCAAAAATGAAGACAATTTGCCAAACACATTTCGCTATTCATAAAAAATAGGCAAATAAACACACAAAAATCTTAACAGGAGCACTTTAAATAGAGAAGGAAAGTCAGCCATGAAAGAAAGCATGGGACAAGAGAAACAATGGAAAACACAGAAAATAGTAAGCTATGCACATAAACATAATAAAATGATCACTATAGAAAACAATATAGCCGAGTTAAATAAACTCTAAAATTCTATTTTTTTAAGAAAGGAAGATAGCTAGTAATATTGAATAATTTAGCATTTTATTATAAATTATGAATGTTAAGTAGTTTGTATAGTTCCATATTATTTGTTGGCTTTCATTTTCTTGTCTCTTTTTTTAAAGTGTATGCTTTCACATTTATAGTATACATCTTTTACTTATCACAGTCTCTCTTCAAGTAATATTGAAAAAAGTGAAAGTGATAGTCACTTAGTCATATCCAACTCTGCAACCCCATGGACTGTAGCCTGCCAGGTTCCACTGTCCGTGGAATTCTCCAGGCAAGAATACTAGATTGGGTAGCCATTCCCTTCTCCAGGGGATTTTCCTGTTCCAGGGATTGAACCCACATCTCCTGCATTTTGGGTAGATTCTTTACCATCAGCCACCAGGGAAGCTCTCAGCTAATACTGTGTGCATGTAAGCTAAGTTACTTCAGTTATGTCTGACTCTTTGCGACTTCATGGACTGCAGCCCACCAGGCTCCTCTGTCCATAGGATTCTCCATCAAAAATACTGGAGTGGGTTGCCACGCCCTCCTCCAGGGGATCTTCCCAGCCAGCCCAGGGATCGAACCCACAGCTCATTGTTTCCTGTATTAGCAGACTGGTTCTTTACCACTAGTGCCACCTGGGAAGCCCCAAGTAATATTATGCGACTTCAAATATAGTATAATAATTTTTTCCTTACAACAGTAATTCTCCACTCCCCTTCTCTTGTTCTTTGTGCTCATGTTATCCTTCTGCAAACATTATAACCCTACAATTCACTGATATTACTTTTTGCTTGAAATCTCTTATCTACTAAAGGGAATTCTTAAAATAAGAGAAAAGAATCATATTTACCAAAGTATTCATTTCTTCTTGCTGCCATCACAAATGATAATAAACTTTGTGGCTTAAAAAATTATTTTCTCGGAGTTCTGGAATCCAGAAGTCTGAAATCAAGGGGTCAGCAGGGCCAGGTTTTCTCTGGGCATCCTGAGGGAGAGTTCACTGCATGCCTCTCCTAGTTCCTTGCAGCTGCCTGCAGTCTAGCGTCCCTTGGCTTGTAACTTCATTGCTCCACTCTCTGCCTCTGCCTTCCTCTGTGTGTCTGTGTCTCTTCTTGTGCCCAACTTCCCTTTGCCTGGCTCTTACAAAGGATTTAGGGCTCACTCAGATTATCCAAGATGATCTCATCTTGAAATCTGTAACTTAATGACACACTTCCCAGATAAAGTACAGTCGCAGGTTCCAGGAACTAGGATGCGGATATATCATTTTAGTCCACCATCAACCCACCAACATCATGAAGATGTGAAGAAATGAGGATCATCACAAGTTGCTGGTGAGAATACTTTGGCGATAGAGGGGTTCTTCGGTGGTCCAATGATAAAGAACCTATCTGCCAATGCAGTTAACACTGGAGATGAAGTTTCAATACCTGGATCAGGAAGATCCCCTGGAGGAGAAAATGGCAATCCACTCCAGTATTCTTGCTTGGAGAATCCCATGGACAGAGGAGCCCTGGGGGTTAGAGTCTACAGGGTCACAAAAGAGTCAAACATGACCAAGCAACTAAGCACGCATGCACTTGTAGTAAAGATATGTATTAGTACTTCCTTTCTTGTACCAGAGAACACACACCCATACTCACACATACAACACAGGTGTTTTCCAAATTCAGGAGTCTCAATCCAAGTAATGGGTCAGGTACTTTCTCCAATCCTCCTCCTGCCGACAGGGGACCCAGGGAAAATTCTGCTCTGATGCTCATGCCTCTCCCTACTCTTCTATTTTATTCTCACTGATTTTAACAGGAAATGGCCCTAAATTTGATACTGCTCTTTTTCTACTCTTCATTCAGTCCCTGTTGCAGAGCTCTTCAAGTGGACTCGGAGATGCCCTGGGACTGCTGGGATTAACAGGGAGCCCTGGGCAGATTTTTAGGACAGACCCTCCTTCCTTGAGCTAGCTAGTTCAAGGGGATTTCTGTAAACAGAGATTCCTTAAAGCAGGGTCCACCTGGCCATTATTACCCAGAGCAGAGCTGTCAGATACAGCATTGTTTGGGAACACCGAATTGGATGAATGAGGTGGTATAATTGGGCCCTGATCCAGTCTTGAATCCCACAGCAGGAAAGGGGGGCCTTTCATCCTCCTGCTGCCCCGCCTTTTCACCCTCACTTGCTGGGAGACACCAGCAGTGCTGTCAAGGGAGCCCAGCCCAGAAAAGAGCTTGCAGACAAGATCTGAGGCCCTTTAAAGACCTTGCATCTAACAGAGGAGGATTTCCTCTAACTGGCAGGAGACAGATGCACCGGCAGGCTCAGTGAGAGACATCAGAGAAGGGGGCTGTCCCCTGTGATGAGGGCTTTCTGGGATGAAGGAGGGGGAGCAGGCCTGCAGGCGCCGGGGCTCGCTGTGTGTCCCAGGCCCAGGCTGATTGGGCCATAGAATCCCAGGGTTCCTTCAAGGTTGAGCTGGGGGGTGGGGAGCGGGGAGCCTTCACAGCATACTTGGCCCCGAGGGAAAGGGATTGGCATGGGTCACACAGGGGGAGAGCAGCCAAGCTGGGCATGGCTGCCTAAATAATAAAGACAGGCTGAGTTTCTATGAAGGACATTCCTCTCTCGTTCCTGCTCTCAGATCTTAGTCTCCCGCTGCAGGGAGCTGAGAAATGTGTCCAGCTCTGCACTGCTGATAACCCAATGTCAGGAGAGACCTGACATCCTCCCCCACTGTGAAATCCCTGCTCTGCTCACCCCTCTCCCTCTGGAGGACTTTCTCACAACAGACTCGTTTCTGTCAGTCATCTCTGATCCCAGCATCCCATCACTCTACCTGCCTTCCCCTGATGCAACATAGTAGGTGGGTGGGGGAAGCATTCCTGTACTCTGTCCTAGGGGGCCTTGGCAAAGTGTATGAATGAAGATACCTCAAGGTCAGCTCTAAGCCACACGGTGGCTCCTGACCTTTGCTCTAGGTTCCCCCAATTCTCTGACAGGGATGGCTGCCTACAGCGTCTGGACAGGCCTTGCTCTCTGATGCGTCAGGGGATCACTTCCCGCCACGCACAGATGACTCCCCGCCCCCACACATGCCACACATCCTCACACCTGCACTGATTTCTGTATCAACTCAGAATAAAGCCCAGCCTGCTCAGAGAGGCTCACAAGGCCCTTCACGCTGGCGACCACTCAGTTCTTCAGCACTGGCTTTCACACTACATGCAGGCTCTTGGGTCTGTCAAGGTCAACGGTGGAGCCGAGGATGCAAGAACCTCGGAACCTGTAACCTGCGCCTATTGATCCCTCTGCCTGGGCTTCTCTTCCTGGCACCACCCCCTTCGCACATCTGGGTTGAGTTCCATCCTTCGGGTACCCTCTCCTGGTTAACACACTCATTCTAAATGAGGAAACCTCGGTTTTGAGAGCAGAGTGGGGACTCTACCCTAGGTTCTTCCGACCTCAAGACCAAACTGTGGCCCTTGGAACCAAGACCCCACTCTTCATTTGTAAGGACACTACTCCTGGCTCAGACTTCTTTCCCAGTCCTGCCCCGTCACCCACGAAAGGGGTTTTGAAGCTTCGGAGCTGCCCTGGCAGTGCGTTCCCGCTGCCCCGGGCACTGGGAAAGGTTGCCCATGCACTTCAGGTTTCTTTTTTTTTTTCCTTTTCAAAAAACCGTTTCTTCTATCAATATTTGATGAGGGTAATCTCAAAGACTTGTTTAGTATGATCTGCACATAAGGAGCCCTTCCAAGTATTTATCACGCTCGGGGTATAATTACATTCAAATCCTGAGACACTGTTGCTAGGTTACTGTTGCTGAGGTTCCTCTGACTTCCATGCTTGAGGTGCTGCGGTTCCCCCTTGTGATGTTAGGGGCAGGGGACCGGCAGGGTAGAGCTCCTCGTGGCCCTTAATGAAGGCGAGACTCTGGGGTCTCTCGTGTGGTTGAGAGAGAGCATGTGTGCCCATGGGGCATCTCCCCCACCCCCCCCCCCCGGGTGGGGCGGGAGGTGCAGATCACGTGGTTACTGCGGGCAAGATTAAAGAGGTGGGAAGGGATAAAAGAGGGCAGTTGCTGCCTCCAGAGACCCCCATTGAGGAATTATCTCCGACGCTTCTGTCCCGCTGATTCTTCCTGAAAACTGAGCACACATCCTGCATCCTCCCAGGGCCCCAAGAGCAGTTCCGTTCTGACGGCAGGAGGCTGCCCTTGTCCAAGGACACAGGCAGCTTCTGAGGGGTGAACACCTGCCTTCCGGGCGGAGCAGCGTCAGAGTAGATGGTGGAAAATCAGGATGAGGAGCGGAAGCCCACCCCTCTCCTCGGGAGGCTCCCTCACAAGGCCATCTTGCATGAACCGGTGAGGGGTGACCGGGGTGTTGGACCTGCGCTGTCTGTACTGGTGCCTTTGTGGTGTGGAATCAGGGGCAAGAGGCCTTCAGGTTCACATTTGTAAAAGGTCTTTTACAAATGTAGTCTTGCAATGTTACTTCCAAGTGAGGCTAAGTGGACAAGTATGACTCTTTTGTGTCTGTGTGTGTGTGTTTCTTTTTTTCTTTCTGACACAAAGGAGTCAACTTGTTAAATGTAACCCTTTAAAATAGACCAGGTATTTACAACTCTTGTTTTGGCATTTGCACTTCTTTTCAATCAACCAGTACCTTTCAGAAGTGGCCCGTGCCCACCAACCCTGTCTACCTGTGAAAGCCTAGTTTAACTTCTCCCGCACATGCCTGGCACCTTGTAGTAAATTGCTAATCCATGGTTGTTGCCTCTGTGGCCACACATTGATTAATGGCTGGTCAGGCCCAAACCCACACATTTGTGTTTAATGCACTACTGAGTCAGTACCACTGGCCTTGGGGAAGAAAAAAGGGAATAAAGCCCAGGCAGATGGGTTTGGGATGGAGTTTAGTACTGGATTTGCATTTTCTGACTTGGCTGCCCAATCTATTTCCCACTGGCCTTTAGAAGCATGCGGGATTGAATTGTGTTTCCCACTGCAAATTTTAAATAAGGTGGATGATACAGTAGGCATTACTATCTACAGTCCCCTGGGTATAGCTGCAAATATGCTTTTAAACCTCAGAGCAATTTCCCCAGTCATCACCAAGCAATAATTGCTATTAAAAAGAATATACACCCAGACACACACACAATCCTTGTAGCTCATCAGTGGGGAATATTGATTGTTGTCAATTTTTAATGCAAAAAGTAATTAAAGACTTAGCTGTTCAAAATATTTACAAACAGATTTACTGTAAGTATTTATCTTCAACACCACAAGCAAGATTTAGAGATAATTCCTTGGGACATTAGCTGAGTAAAACACATTTTGTTTCTACAGTAAAAGTTTCTAAGCCTCATAGTAGAAGTTGGTATGGAGGATAGACTTTCCCCAGTCATTGAAGTTAGCTAAGTTGGAGAAGGGTGATTCTCCACAAAATGGCAGAGGATTCCTGGATTCTTCCAAATGACATCAGAGAGTGAGAGAGTGAGGCAGCATTGGTTAATCATGGGAATTTTTGTTTTTAAAGAGTTACACATATGATCCTTCTGTTTGTCAATTGGCTTGTTACCAACAAGAAGAGCCACTTCTGGTTTTGCTGACCCCAGAGCCTTGTCTCATTCTGCTCAGGAAGTCATCCTACTCTTCTGAGAGAAGGTAAGGCAACACAGAAATACCATATTTATCACCCAGGAAAACAGAACCCAGACCAGATAGTTTAACTGACAGAATTTGATAAAGAGAAAACAGTTACAGTGGGGTTGAAAAAACTGAAAATGGGATGGTGAGAAAACCTAGAGATTAATAAGAGAAAAACCATTACCATACTCCAGTTGGTGAGGCATAGGGAAGGGATGGAGTGAGTAAGCCCAGGAGCTAGGGCTGCCCGGTGGGAGCTGAGGCCATCTTGCCAGTGATGCCCTCCCCAAAGCAGAGGGTGAGGGGGAAATTCCCTGGATTCCCCACTTCTGTCTTCCAAGTTCTTTCCCATGCCTCCCACTGGCAGAAGCCACTGGGCACATGCACCTAGAAGATATATTTTGCAGGGTTGGGTCTCTGATGTACAAAGTAAAGGGACAAGGGGCAAGGATGGATCTGAGGGTGAACTGGGAATTGACTGGCCCGCCAACTCAGGCTCAAGGCCAGATGAGGAGGGGGAGACAAAATAGTGAAAGACCCAGAGGAAGGAGTGGATACTTCCAAGGGGAAATCGTGGAAGATTCTCTAGAAGAGACATCACCTGAAGTGGGCCTCAAAGGATGGAGAAGATCTCATCAACAAAGCTAGGGGTGGGAGATGGAGAGGCACTGTCAACACTTAACTGCAGTTGAAGATAACATCCTGTGTGGAAGAGAGATGGTTTTGAGATGGTAGGAGATGGGACCAGACTGATGGGACAGGTCCCGGCCAAGGCTTGAAGGCAGAGCCAAGGAGAGGGCTGGCATGGGTCGGGTTCATCAGGAAGCCAATGCTCAGAGATGAATGTGCAGTGGCTTTATGAGGATGAGTTCTCAGGATCAGTATAAACAAGGAAGTGGGGAGGGCTCAAGTCTGGGCAGAGGGAGGATCTGGGCTGTGATGCAGTCACAAGAGCCTCAGCCAACTGCAAGGTGGGGGATAGGGGAATCTGGAGCTCAGATGACCCTTCAGAATGGTCCTGAGTTGGGGCAAGGGAGCTGGGCCCTCATATCTTTGCATCAGCCTGTCACTGGGTACAGGCTGCCCCAGGAAGGGGTGTGACTCCAGGCGAGGCAACTCACTTCAGTCAGGAGAACTCCCAGCCAGAAAGGCCGCCCCATAGTGCTTCCCTCAGGGAAATGGAGTCCTATAGTTCCAGTTTGGGCAACACACCACAAGTCCTTTATAAGAGGCCAAGGGAAAGGAAGGAAAATGGGTGTCTACTAGGTGCCAGGCACTACACCTGTGCTTCACACAGGTTACCTCATTCCCAGTGCTCAGCAAAGTCAATATCACCAGGCAAGGAAGCTGAGACTCAGAGAAAGTAACTTTCCCAGTGTCCCCAGCCGGTAATTAGCGGAGTTAGGATCTGAACCCACATCAGCCTGACCTTACGCCCACAGGACCCAAGATCTCATGGCGGAGAAGCTGTTATCTCTGTAGAGAAAGAAGTGAGAACAAGACTGAGAGTGAAGGCTCAATGGTGAGGAGGCTGGTTCCAGAAAGTTGAAAAATAATCAGAAATAACTACAGAGCTGAATGTGATAGGAGAAGCATAAAATAATTGATTACCAAGAAACAGAGAATTCCAGTGTTGTTTGATTGCAAGGATGTTTTCTAGCAAATGATAGATTTTTTTTGTTCTTTTTGGCCACTCAGTGAACCAAACCCTCTTTCTTAAATGCTGAAGACTTCCCCATCCCGTGAGCCCAGGTGGGAGAAGTTGAAAAGTGGGAAGTCATCACCATTAGCTTTCCCTGCAGCCAGGTGGGGCTCCAGGCTGCCCAGCTGACCCACATCCACCCAGCTGTGATGTTCACAGGTGGCAGGGAAGCAGAGTCCTCGAGGGTGTGTGTGGTTTGGGGATGGCAGTGGGACCTGGGTGGGCCATTTGGCATTGCAATTTTGAACACACTGTGAACATTGCTTCTACCTGGGCAGTCCTAAGTCTGGCTCTTTAGGCCTCCTGCCAGTTCTGGGAAAGAGCCAATATCCTTTAAAAAAATTATCTTGAAACAATTTATAAAATATTGCAAAAATGTTGTTGTTGTTCAGTTGCTGAGTTGTATCCAACTCTTCACAACCCCCTGGACCTCACTATCTCTCAGAGTTTGCCCAAGTTCATGTCCATTAAATCAGTGATGCTGTCCAACCATCTCATCCCCTGTCCCTCTCTTCTCCTCTTGTCTTCAATCTTTCCTAGCATCAAGGTCTTTTCCAATGAGTCGGCTCTTCACATTAGGTGGCCAAAGTGTTGGAGCTTCAGCTTTAGCACCAGTCCTTCCAATGAGTATTCAGGCTTGATTTGCTTTAGGATTGACTAATTTACTTTATTATTGTAAAAATAATAAACTCATAAACCCTTCACCCAGATTCCCCAAATGCTATCATTTTACCACACTTGTTTTCTATTTATCTAGTAATATAAATTTATATATAAATATAAATTTGTTTATCTATCTATTTAATAGTAATAACTATTATTACAACAGTAATAGTTGGATTCATCAATGGATGCAAAATTAATGATGGAAAAAGTGATGAGAAATAAGATTTTATGCTGTCTCAAAAATACAAAATTCCTTCAATTATATAGAAGAAAGAGTGAATAAGCCTGGCAGACACCACTTTAACCTAGTGATCAAACTTAATACCACAAGCAACAGGACAAATCGACCCCATATGTGTCTTTTTAGGACACACCATCACTTCTATGACATTTCTGCAAAAACGCACAACCTGAACTTGAGGAAACATCTAAAGAAACTTAGCCAAGGTTAATTCTACTAAATAACTAGCCCATTTCCCCTAATATCACTTCAGTAATTTTTATTAATTTTAAGGCAATCTCTATCCAAATGTTTTGTAAACTGTGTGGCACCAAACTGATTTCAGATCATTCTTATAGATTTTTTTGTAATGGGTCTGTGCTGGTGTGGAAGATGCCTGGATGGGGCACCATTCCAGGGACTCTCATATTACAAGGGACCCCTGGGTGTCGCAGGTGGATGGAGAGGGAACAGAGGTAGGCAAGCACTGCGTGGGCACATAGGTGTTGGATAGTGTTCAGCATTCAGCTAATGCTTTTGCCTCTCAGTTTTCTACCCACATGTGTGCTCTGTGGCTGCATAATTGTGGCATGTTTATTCCTTTCTCTTTGGAGCTATAAGGGTGATGTATGGCAAAGGCATATTTAGGGGTTAACACTTCCTGAGCATAACTGAGGGCCCAGCACTTTATTGCTTGGGAGCTTGCATCCTTCCTATTGTGGGCCAGTGTGTTGCAGTGGTTGATCACTCAGGCTGTTGAAAATATTTTCTCATCTGTAAAATGAGGATAGTGATGGGACACCCCACTTGGCCCACCATGAACACAGAATGTTGGCTACGAGTGTGACTTGAAGGGTGGCTGGATTAGATGGTGTGCTTGAGATCACCGAGCCTCAAGAAACGAAACAGTGGTTGAGCTCATGCTTGCATATCTACACCAGTATTCTCCTTCATGTGAGCACAGAGAAATGAGGTCTTGCAAAGGGATCATGGACTGGGGATCAACTGTCCATTTCACAGATGTGGAAGTCAAGGGCTGGAGGGGAGCTCTGGTCCTCCCAGGTCATTGCCTGATGCTGCTCTAGCAGCCCCTCCTCTTTGCCCGCTTCCTCCATCACCTTCTCTTGAGCTAACCTTGGTGCCTGGGGAGGTGGGCAAGGAGCTCATAACTCGGTAATTGCCTTGTGGATTTTATGGGGCCATATAACGGTGTGCTGTGCAAACTTTTATGAGTATTTATTTTACAATGTCTACTGAAACCATTAACACTTTCATTAGCTAGATTCAAGGGCCGTGAGAGGCTTGGCTTCCCTACTAAGATCAATTTCATCTGCAGATTTTTAAATAAAAGTTTATGAAAACATTGCAGGCTCTTCCCAAGGCAAGCAGGTGTTCTCAGTGTCTTGCAGACACAGGTGGGATTAGGAATCCATGATCAACTATTTATCCTTTTCAATTCTGTACTGGCTAGAAGGGGACATATGGGGATTACCAGGCCAGTCAGTCCACAATGTTTATTACTTCTCCTTGAAACTGAATTCCGCCAGCAAAGCTGATCCCCAAGTGACTCCATGCCTTCTGAGACTGTACTTTCATTTTGGATTCTATAATTCTAGCAGGTAGGAGCTTAAGCGTGGGGTACCCAAAATGATAAAAATATAATTTCTAATTCCTCTGAAATATGTGGCTGTACATTTATACCTGATAAAATTAAGATGCTGTCTCTAATGTACTTAAATTTTATGGTAAAGGCTTGGAGTTGTTTATCAGAATTTTTTTAAAGTGGTACTGTATCTCAAATTGTTAAAAGAATTACTGTGGTCCAGTGAAGTGATCATTAGCAGGAAGTGATCAGGAAGAGAGGCCTAGGAGTTTGTTTCTGGGAACATTCAAACTATTGTACAATTGTGCTGATCCCACGTGCTAGCAAGGTAATGCTCAAAATCCTTCAGGCTAGTCTCCGACAGTATGTGAACTGAGAACCTCCAGATGTACAAGCTGGATTTAGAAAAGACAGAGGAACCAGAAATCAAATTGCCAACATCCTTTGGATCATAGAAAAACCAAGGGAATTCCAGAAGAACATCTATTTCTGCTTCATTGGCTACACTAAAGCCTTTGACTGTGTATATCACAACGAACTGTGGAGAATTCTTAAAGAGACAGGAATACCAGTCCACCTTACCTACATCCTGAGAAACCTGTATGCAAGTCAAGAAGCAACAGTAAGAACTGGACATGGAAGAATGGACTGATTCAAAATTGGGAAAGGAGTACATCTAAGCTGTATATTGTCACCCTGTTTAACTTCTATGCAAAGTACATCATGCAAAATGCCGGGCTGGATGAAGCACAAGCTGAAATCAAGATTGCTGGGCAAAATACCAAAAATCTCAGATATGCAATGTGAAAGTGAAAGTGTTAGTTGCTCAGTCCTGTCTGACTCTTTGCAACCCCATGGACACTAGCTTACCATGTTCCTCTCTCCATGGTATTTCTCAGGCAAGAATACTGGAGTGGGCTGCCATTTCCTTCTCCAGGGTGTCTTCCCAACCCAGGGACCGAAGCTGGGTCTCCTGCATTGCAGGCAGATTCTTTACCATCTGAGCCACCAGGGAAGGCCTCACATATGCAGATAATACCACTGTAACGGCAGAAAGTGAAGAGGAACTAAAGAGCCTCTCGATGAAGTGAAATAGTAGTGCAGTGCAGTGCAGTGCAAGTCGCTCATTTGTGTCTGACACTTTGTGACCCCTTGGACTATACAGTCCATGGAATTCTCCAAGAATACTGGAGTGGATAGCCTTTCCCTTCTCCAAAGGACCTGTCCAACCCAGGGATCGAACCCAGGTCTCCCACTTTGCAGGCGGATTCTTTACCAGCTGAGCCACAAGGGAACCCTGAAGGTGAAAGAGGGGAATGAAAAATCTGGCTTACACTCAACATTCAAAAAACTAACATCATGGCTTCTAGTCCCATCACTTCCTGGCAAATAGATGGGGAAACAATGGAAACAGTGACAGACTTTATTTCCTTGGGCTCCAAAATCACTGTGGACGATGACTACACCCGTGAAATGAAAAAAAAAAAAAAGTTTGCTCCTTGGGAAAAAAGCTATGACAAACTTAGTGTATAAAATGCAGAGACATCACTTTGCCCACACAGGTCCTTATAATCAAAGCTGTGGTTTTTCCAGTAGTCATTCACACATATGAGAATTGAACCATATAGAAAGCTGAGCAACGAAGAATTGATGATATTGAACTACGGTGCTAGAGAGTCCCTCAAACTGAAAGGAGATCAAACCAATCAATCCTAAAGGAAATCAACGATGAATATTCATTGGCAGGACTGACGTTGAAGCTGAAGCTCCAATACTTTGGCCATCTGATGTGAACAGGTGACTCATTGGAAAAGACCCTGATGCTTGGAAAGATCGAGGGCAGGAGAAGGGGACAACAGAGAATGAGTTGGTTGCATGGCATCACCGATTCAAAGAGTTTGAACAAGCTCTGAGAGATTGTGGAGGACAGGGAAGCGTGGCAAGCTGCAGTCCATGGGATTGCAAAGAGTTGGACAAGACTTAGCGACTGAACAACAGCAAGATGAGGATGTGAATGGTTTATTTTCTCAGTACCGAGGCATGTTGTACTGTTTACTTGATTAAAATGAATGTATACTTTGCATATTAATTGATCCTTCCAGTAATATGCAAGGAAATGTCCTAGGAACTATGAATAGAGTTGCAAAAATGAATTGAATCATACTTGTCTGGGAAACAAGTTGTTTTGTTGTTATTGGCTATGGTCTTGCTCACAGTAGGTAGTTTATCCTCATCCGTTGTTCATAGCGCTTTGTTATTATTAGTAATGCCAAGCCCTTCTCTTGTTTTATTCATTTTTCCCCTTTATCTTCCCTACTACTTTCCCATAGCTTTCCTCCCCACGTGCAACTGTCTTTTTGCATTTGATGTTTGTCTTTTTTGCTTCTCTATGGTTCTATAAAAGGTTTACTGTTTTACTGCATGTATTTTTAATGTATGTAAGTAGTATTGTGTTATAGAATCTCATTCCTTTTCTTACTCTTCTTGCTAAACACTATGTTTTTAAGATTCACTCATGCTGCTATGTTTAAATCTAATCTGTTGCTTTTAATTGCTGCATAATGCTCTATTCAGATTTTATTTGTGTGAAAGAGTAAGCTATTTTGAGGAAGAGGTCTACCTGCACTTCAGGAAAATAATCATGTAGATCCTGGGAAGAATACACTGGAGTCACTGAGGCAGGGGCAGCTGGGCAGCAAGTTTAACCATCCAAAGGGAGGAAACCTGGGCCAAGTACTGGGACTGGAGGAGAGGGGGTGTGTGTTGGGCCTATTCAGAGGTGTACCTGATGTATTTTGACTTTATGCTGAGTAGAAGGAGTGAGGCATAGAAAGAGTCAAAGGGAACACTACAATTTGAGCATGAGGGGTGAGGAGTTTTCAAGTACCAATGTTTTGGTAGGAAACACACTCTAAGAAGAAGATATAGTAGGAAGAAGAGGAAAGAATAGGATAGCATCGAACATAAACATTCATTGGTTTATTCAATTAATATTTACTGAGACCTGTTATATGCCTGGTGCTGAACTAGCCCTCTAGGAGGACAGGAGAGGAGTGGGGTGTATTAAGAGATGTCTACCTGTATTGAGTGTGAGACAGACATTAACCAGAGATCACAAAAATAAAAGCATCATTGCAAGCACGCTATCCTAAGGACCCTGGGAAGATGAAGGGCCCCATATTCAGGTAGACCAGGTAAGAGTTTTCTGGGACATCACCTTTCAGTTGAAACCTGGATGAGTAGGGGTTGCCCCAAGGACAAAGAAGGAGAAGGGCATTCTGCAGTGAGGAACAGCACTGGGAAAGAACCTAGTACAGGTGAGGTATGAAGGTGGGAAATAATTTGGCCAGTTGGAGGCATTGAAAGAAGTAAGGGTAACTAGACTGCAGGGAAAGAGGGGAAGACCAAGCTAAGTGGTGACAGAACTCGGGTCACATCAGGGCTTGCAAGCCACACTAGAGAATCTGAACATTACTCTACAGGGAAACACTGGGGGGCTTTAGGCGGGAGAGACCCCATCTGATGTCTGGGATTAAAATCTCATTGAGGCTACAGAGTGGAGCACAGATTGGAGGGCAAGTAGGAGACTTTTAGGGGTGGTTGCAGCTTTCCAAGTGAGAGGCAGGGGTGGTTTGGGTTGGAGGTGGCAGTGGAGATGGGTAGAAGGAGATTGATTTGAGAGGTTTTGAGGTTGAGTTGACTGGACTTGATGATGGATGGGAATGGTGGGGGCCAGGGGGTCCGTGTCAATGGTGGCAGGTAAGCCTGAGCTGTCTGTCAGATATGCAAATGTAGATGTCCAGGGGTCACTTGGAAATGACATGCTGACATGTAGGAGACGACATGGAGAGGCTGTGAGATCGATTTCAGAATCACCTGTGCTTTGGTGAAAAAGGAGACCATGAAAATAGGTGACATCGTCAAGGAAGATAGTATAAGGGCATAAACTAGAAAATGCCTATTTGGAAGATAAATTTTTATTGGAGATTTAAAATTTTGTTATTCATTTTGAGACATTAAAAATGCAATAGCAAGCAAAGAAAAATATAGCATAATCTCATATTCACATCATCAAGAATAAATTTGGTCAAATCTGCTATGTTGGAAAAAAAAATATTACAACTCCAATCCCTCAACTCCTGGCAAGCACATTCTTGAGTTTGGTGGCAGGATGCTGTTTTGAGCCACAAATTGATCTTTTCTCTTTGTGTTTTCCCTTACTTGATTGAGATCAGTCACAGACTCTATGCTTGAAGCATCACAAGGCGGGGCTCTGATGTTTATGAGGTTAAGGCTGTCTGTAGAAGTTGAGGGTAGTAGAAACAAGGAAGGTTTCTCAGTCTTGGAAAAGGGTTCACTGGGCAGGATCAGTTGTCCTGGAGCAGAGCAGTGGGGTCCCTTTCCTTGGTCCTGGCACTACTCCAAGCCCTGGCAGGACCCCAGGGTGGGAAGTCCATGGTGCCTGGCTTGCTGGCCCTGCCAAAGCTTCATGGGCCCTGCCAAAGCTTCATGGGAAGCAACAGGGCACGCAAGGCCTCAGAGCCTAAGCCAGCAGAATCCTCAGTGGTAATCAGAGCGAATCAATGTCTTATTAGCAAACAGGTCTCAGTTTTCCTTAGCCCTGTGTCTTGCTTTGGAACCATGGTAAAGATCCCACCCCCACCACCAGAGAAAGAAGATGACTGAGACTGAATTTTTCACCAACCCAAGCAGATGAGATTTGAGCACCGAAAATCTTAGTAGAAAACAAAGAAATGCAATAATTCTTGAGAACTTGAGTCCATGAATAGAAGTCCATCCCCAGTGTGAGTCTGTTTAGTGGTAAGAGACCATGACAGAGATGGAGAACAAGAAGGACAAGAACCAGTATCCCCTAGGGAAGAGGCAGCTCAAAATGAGAGTGTGGTCAGTTGTATGAGATGGGCAGAAAGGCCTGACCAGGAGGATGACCCACCTGCTTGGGGAGAAAGCCTTTAAGAGCCGCCGAGAGGGCATGGGATAAGGGCTGAGAAGAGGATGAGAAACAAAACTTGTGTAGATGCCATTCAAGAAAATTGCTAGTGAAGAGAAGGCAAGAAAAAAAGTTGTTGTTTTTTTTTTAAATTTTGCTTTGGGCTAGAAGAGACTTGAGGATCTTTCTGACTTGAAACAGAGGGAGAAGTAGCAGAGTCTGAATGAGAAAGATAGAATGGATAACTGGTGGAGGGAGGTGCCTGAGTTTGTGACAGCCAGGATGTCCTGAAGGAGAGGGGGCTGCCCTGTGACGAGACAGGGCACACCCTCTGGGCCTGCAGGAGGGAGTGCAGATGGCGACATAGAGGGCCCTTGAAGGCATAGAAAGGGCTGAGGGAGCACGTGTGGGAAGACCTGATCTTCATAATGGAGCAAGGCAATGTCTAGAGGTCAGTGTCTGCCTGTCAGGGTCTGCCTGTCAGGAACATTTTAGGGGCTTTGCAGAAAAGAATGCAGTAAGGAATCATTAAGGCTAAATATAAGTACAGTCATAATAAGATTACCATTATATGGCAGACACGTTCTAAGCCTACTACATAATAATTCATATAATTAGTAGAAATCTTAGACTTTATTAGTATTATTATCCCCACATTATGGATGAGAAAACCAAGGCTTAGAGAGGTTAAATAGCATAATCCCATTAAATAATACAGCCCTGTGGTCATTCAACAAGCAAACTGCAGTGCTAAGGTCTTAACCAGTCTGTGCTGTGCTGTGCTTAACCACTCAGTCATGTCCAGATCTTTGTGACCCCATGGACCATAGCGTCCCAGGCACCTCTGTCCATGGGGACTCTTCAGGCAAGAATAGTGGAGTGGGTTGCCATGTCCTCTTCCAGGGTATCTTCCCAACTTAGAGATTGAACCCAGGTATCCTGTATTGCAGGTGGATTCTTCACCAGCTGAGCTTCCAGGGAAGCCCTTTAACCAGTCTGCTGGATTCCAAAGTCAACTGGAGAAATGCGGCAGTGCAGGCCCTGAGGTTGAAGTGAAGTTTTGTCATAGGATGTTCACCAGGAGCTTGGGGGCAGGAGGATTGCTGGATACTGGGTGAACTGGTTTAGGAATTCACTGGCACTCTGGTCTTAAGACATTTGGATGGAGAAACGAGTGCCCAGGTTGCTTCAGGAGAGCCTGGCAGAATAGAGTGTGAAGGAGTGAAGGGAATGAAGACCAGGGTCAAAGGTGGATTTCAGGGTTCATCTCCATGTGAGTGGAATCTGATGCCATGAGGCTGGTGAGCTCGCTGTGAGGACTTGGGGGTCTAGGTCAAGTTCTGGAGGAATTCTAATATGAAGTTGTCAATAAAAGGAGGAGATGCTTGTGACAGAGGCAGAAAAACCTGTTGGCAGGATATCTAGGAGTGGGGCAATTATCGTGTCACCAAAGCAAAGGGAAGAGAGTATATAGAGAAATAAGAAACGTTTAGCAGGACCAGTGAGAACTGGCAGATGCAATGAAGTGAGAATGGAAATGTGCCCACTGGATTGGGGGCATAGTAGTGGCTCATGACCCAGCAAGAGCTGTTTCAGTGGAATGAAAGGGACAAAAGCCAACCAGGGGTATTTTAATGACTGAGAACAGTGAGGAGCTGTAAATAAAGCAACCTTTTTAAGGAGGTTTCACTTAAAGGGTAAAGAATGATGAGGCAATAGTTAGAAGGGTCTGCAAGGTTGAGAGAAGGCAGTTTTTAAATAGAAAAAAAACTTATGGGTATTTAAATATCCTAGGGAGAAATCCATTAGAGAGGGAGCTGGAGAAAGAAGGGATCATGAAAAATGTGCATTTCCTGACAGAGCAGGAGAAGATGGATCTTAAGGCATGTGGATGGACCAGCCTTGGGTGGTAGGAGGGAGAAAAGGCCAGGGAACAGGAGGGAGGGGGTGGGCTTAAGCACTCAGCAGTGGGTGGGTGAGAGAGTTCCATGTAACAGACTCAGTGTTCCCTGAGAAATAGGAGGAAGGGTTGCAAGCCAAGAGTGAGGAAAGCGGTGGAGAAGTCAGAGGTCTGAGGAGGGCAGATGAGACTGGAAGCATGCTTCAGAGTTGATGAGGGGAAAGGGGCATGTTGTTGGGCAATGTGAAGAGGCATCAGAGAATAGTTATCAAGAATACATAGTGAAATTGATCTGCCCTGATGTAGTACTTTCTTATTAAGACTCATCAACTTGTGCTCTGCCTTAGAGCAAAAGGGGAGCTGGGTCCATTCAGAGTTGGCTTTTTGCCAAAGAGGAGTGATAAAATCACAGAGTGGAAGAGGTATTTAGAATTATGATGAGTGATGAGTCATGAGATCTAAGTTGGATAAAGAGGAGAATGAAGGAAGAGGCCAACTGATGGGTTGGCAGAGAGTGAAGGGGGTCCATTGACTGAAGGTTCCAAGGAGGCGTTAAAACCATCTGGGAAGAAGTTGACCAATCTATCAGGAGAGGAAGCTGACACCTATGTCAAGAATTCAGTGGTTTCGGAAGAAAGTGGCCCATGTAAAAGAGAGGATAAGGTCAATGGGAATGAGAAGATCAAGAGACTGAAAGGCCAGAGGGTTGTTCGGTCATCCACGTGGATTCTGAAGTCACATGATCCAGGGACCAGAGTCATCTATGAATGAAGATACTGGGAAGATCGCAGCACCAAGGAGGAGAAGAAGACAGGATAGCCAGGAGCGCTGGACAGGGACTATATGCCAGGAGGAAAGAATTGAGGGTATGCTTCTGCCTGAAATGCCACAATTCCTTTTTTGACTTGAGACGTTGTCCCCTTTAAGTTGCAAAGGTTCCGAGGAGGAGTAATAAACTAAGCCTTGCGAATCATTTACTCTTTGGAATAGATGAGTTTCTCAGTAGTTTACAGAGAGTACTTTTTGGCCAGGAGAACTAAAAAGGCATATGGAGTGAGAGGAAATGGCTAAGTCTAGAAAATGTCATCACAGTCAGTCCCAGGAACCAACACAGGGCAATTGGCTCAGTGCACCAGGAAAGTTATAATCAGGCAGGTGGAGTTCCACTGGCTCACCACAGCCCTTGCAGGCAAGCAGGGAGCATCGTGAGACTTGGTTCAAGGCTTTCCAACTCTGTGCCTGGACTGCTTTGAATGAGATTCTAGCAGAAATCAGGACCCTGGACAACTCACAGGGACTACAGTTTTCCCCAAGGCAAAAGAAGAGGGCAACTGAGGATAAGATGGTTAGACAGCATCACCAACTCAATGAACATGAATTTGAGCAAACTCTGGTAGACAGTGAAGGACAAGGAAGGATTGCTGCTGTTCCTGGTATGCTGCAGTCTGTGGGGTTGCAAAGAACTGGACATGACTTAGAGACTAAATACATACACAGAGACCATTTCTAGGCTGCTGGCTACTGACCACATACCTGTAGACTTTATAAATGAAAATGGAGGCATATATAAACTTTATTAAATTATAGGCCTGCTCTCACTAATGGAAAGCAGATCACATTCATATATTTGGGGAAGCAGATTGTATTGTACTTGTATGTCCATTATCACATTCCAAACCGAACATTTATTAATCAATTTCTACATGCAGACCTTTTCATGAGGAGTATGCAAAGATCTGAGTAAGACTTTATCCCATTCTTTGAAGAGATCATCATCTGGGCAAGGAAGAGAAAAATAGGTGAGACAAATAATTAAAATGCTATTTGAAAATTTCATAACAGTGGATTGTACAAACTATCTGGAGAACATAACTGAAGAAATAAACTTTGTATACAAATTTTTGTTCTAAATCAGAATACAGGCAAAGTGAAACATTGGTCACAAGTGTCCTAAAATAGTCAGTGCCTTTTTGGGTGAGGAATAAGTGCCTTCTCAAATGTGCTTTCTCAAAAGTGCTAAAAGTAAAGGTTTCAGAAGGCCCTGGCATCTGGATAAATGTCCTAATGTTGGTCTGAACAGGACAGAATGTGCTTTGCTGTTCTTTTGAGATAAGAATATTCCAAATTAATAGCAGAAGTATTTTGAGTTTGAGTACCTATACAAAGAGAAGAACTCCAGCAGAATCATTAAAATGTGATTTCTTTTCAACTTGGGAACATGTCAAAGTGTCCTTGAGGCTGGTAAGGCAAGGATTCCAGCATTCTCTGTCTTTGGGACATGGAGCCTGAGACCTCAGTGGGGCCTCTTTCATTTGTCGACAACCATGACCTCAGCTTGATATCACAGTACAATGATGTGTGGTCACATCTGTAATAATTAAATGGAATTCATGTGCCCCCTATAATAGTTTCAAAATTATTTCTATAACAAAGTAACTCTCACTCATTCATATTTAAATTTTTCCCCAGTGGCATGGAACAGGGTAGGTTTCCAGTTCTGGAAGGAGATTCTGCATGGCCTGTCACCTATCTTATTTCTGCTACATCTTTCCTACCATGGGGACCACTGCTAGTGAGCAGCTAATTATCATGGGATCACACAGGGAAGGTTCAGCTGAGGATGGATGATGCCCTGCAGTTTCTTCTCCAGGTGTAAAGAGTTGACATCTCAATGATAGTGCTTAAGATCGAGTCAGTCAGAATTCTTCTATAAAAAGAAAGGTTAAAGAAAAAAAAAAACTGCTATGCATTAATTAACTTTACTCCATAGGAGGCAAGCAAGTTTGAGGTTTTGAGGGGGTGTAGAGAGAAGTATCAATAGAAGAGTTAGGTCCAGATTGGTGCCTTTGAACAGGAGCTGTCATTAATTGCTGCTTGACCTAAGGTTTTCTCTTATCTTCCAGGAATCCTCTCAACATTCTTTCAGCTCCTGCCTGTCTGCCAACCTCTGGTCCATGTCCCTTCTGATTTGGCTTTTGCTTGGAGTCTCTGCAACCTCCTCCTGTCTCTCCAAGTCCTTTTAGGAGACAATTGACTTCTTGTTTCATTTCCTTTTGTAGTTCAGAGAACAAAGAAAATGAAAACTTCTGTAGTTCACAATCTGGCCTCCTTCTAATCAGTTTGTGGTTCCCCGATGACTGGGTCACTGACTCAGGAAGGCTCTGCCTTCTGCCCCCTGCCAAGGTCCCTCCACCTGCCTGTATTGCCTTTCTGAAGAGCAGACCCCTTCAGACCCACTGAAGACTCAGCCTCAGAGCCTGCAGCATGCAGGATTGTAGAGCCTTCTTCTGACAGCCCTTTTCTTAAAGAAGCCAAACTCTCTTGGCCTTTCCAAAATTTAAAATATATCTTAAATATGCCAGAGCATGTGTTAAACAGAGTGGCATAGTAGTTTTCATATATCCAAGTTACTAGTTTTCTGGGGCCTGCCAACATTTCCATTTTAGGCTTCTGAGATTAAAGAGAATAATTTGAAAATATGTCAAAACTTTCCATTTTCCATCCAGGTCCTGGGTGTGGATCATCTTGGACACTGTTGTTCCTTGGCCACATGTCTTTTGTCTCATGGGTTACACTCATAAGCCACTCACTGGAGGGTGGAGGGCATACAGGATACAGGTAGGGCAGGCTGTGTATTTCTAGTAAAGTGCTAGAATCAGAGACAACTGAGTATGGGAAGAAGATGAAACCATGGACAGAAATTGGGTATTTATTGTCCATGAAAGCAGTATGATGGCTGCTGAAGGGAACTGAGAGAGAGAAGTCAGGTTTTTCAGTGCCGGGCATCCCTGAAAAGGGAGACACCCCACTCTGGCTTAGTCTCCCTTTAGAGCCTCGTTCATCAATGCTTTCCCCATCACACAGACACTTACAAGCCCTCATCATACAAGACACACCCTCACCTCCTCTCACCCCACTCACAACACAGAGGCACACACGCACTCTCACATCCACTCACATTTTTCTTTATACGTGTGTGAATGTGATTTATACTGTACATTATACACACAAACACATGTTCGCTCTCTCTGTCACACACACACACACACACACACACACACTTTTACACATGTAAACCTTCTCAAAGTGTGATCCAAAGAGCAAGATACTGTTCTGGAGCAGAATGGAGTGGAGGGGACTCTTGGCTGGGCACATGAAGATCTGGTTCACTGTGTGACCTTGGTAGACCCTGAGCCTTGGTTTACCCACCTGGACCATATATTGGTTGAGTTTGCTCCCAGCCCCTGGGGAGGCAGGAATAGGCTTATGCTTCCTCAGAAAGTACTCCCATCACTCCTGCACTGAGGGCTTCTCAGAAACCAAAGAAGATACTAAAATGATTAATGGGGGAACAGAGATGAACCTGGCTCAGTCTTCCCAGTTAACGATTTTGTAACCTGCTGAGCTGGTCTGGCACCTTCAGACCTATTACTCAGCTCAGTTTTTTATTGGCCTTTTCCAGGCGTCCAATTAATTCCCCTTGACATGGCACCCATCCCTCCTGTTTTCACTCTCTGGGCAGCTGGGGATGGTGCTGGGGTCAGGCTTATGCTGGGGGTGGTTTGGAGTGGTGGCAAGGCTGCCATACTGGCTGCAGCCCAGAAAAGCGAGTCACCATGGGACACTGACCTCAAAGGGAGAGATGCTAAGCCATTGCTTTTTCAAGATGCTCATGGTCTCACATCACTCTGCTACAGGCAATGCACGTTAACACCTACTAATTACTTCATTGGGTTCTTACGAGAGCTCTAAAAAAAGAGACCTCAAATATTCTTATTGCAATTTTTGGTAAAAGGTTAAGCGACTTGCCTTATGGTCGCAGCTAATGAGGAGCAGAGGGGAGGCTGCACAGGGCTTCTTCTGATGTGACACACCAGGGCCTCTCCTAGAGCTTTTTATCATCTCATAAGAACATGGTTGTCTGGGACTCACCCCTCCCTCGCCCTCACCATGGTGAAGGGGGCTCTTGGTGTCATAATGGAGGATAGGAATCTAGCTTGTCAACTGGGTCCCCAGGGATCCTGACACCCTCTGGGTCTGGGGGCCCCAGATGTATGTCATCCAGAGGCTGGGACAGGCTTGGTGTGGGAAAGAAACTGCGAAGTATGGGGAGCACATTATAGTTGTAATGATGAAGCCTGGCTTGAAATTCTGTGTGACATGACATTCACCCTCCAATCACTCTCAGTCTCTTCACTTGATCATGAGGAAAATGAAGCCTGAGCTAGCCCTCCCCCCTACACACACACACACACACACACACACACACACACACACACACACAACTGTCTGAGTATTAGCCAAGAGAGTACTGTTTGAGAAAGCTCTTATAATGCTCATGGGCAGTGGTGGGGGGGGGGGGTGTGGGTGGTGTCATGTTAGTTAGGCTTCACCTTGGTGACAAGCAGTCTCAAATTGTCAGGGGCTTACAACCATCCACCTACGGGAGGGGCTGCAGTTGGGGGAGCTCTGCCAGCCTCTGCTGGGTTAGACTGAGCTGCTCTCTGGGACAAGCTGTTCTCAGGGTGGAGGTCGGAACAAAAAGGCAGAGACAGATCCCCCAAATGTATTAAAAACTCCTGCTCAGATATAGCCTACAGCCCATCTGCACTCTCATTTCATTAGCAAGTCTCTTGGCCAAATCTAAAATCATTGTGGTGGGGAATTACATGTAATACTCTGCTTGCAGGGAACCATGGCCTGAGTAGAGAGGGAGTGAGTGGTTGTCAACACAGAATGCAGTTTAGCAGGGAGTGTTATTATACTGCCCATGGTTACAGAGCTCACAAGCCTGACTCTCGTGGTTGAATCAAACTTTCTATTGTCTGGTCAGGTGGTCATCTTTTAGTCTGAGCATCTTTAATCCCACCCCTTCTGACACTTTTGGTGCTGCCTCTGTCACAGGGTTTCTTGCAGACCCTTCTTCTCTTCCATTTTCTGCCCCAGCAGTGTTCAAGTCTCAAGGGAAAAGCTCTGGCTTTCAGGGACCATGCAACATAAATGCAAACAGGGAGAGGCAGCGGTGAATTTCAGCAGCCTTCCTGAGTACCTGGCTGCCCATTGCTCAGCATGGCCTGGCAAACACACTCATGCCTTGCTCCTGCAAGAAGGACCCTGCGAGGTGAGAGAGCACAGAGAGAGGGAAGAGGACCAGCATTTATACCCCATGGAGGAACTAGTGTCATTAAGGGAATTTGCAGGATTCTAGAAACTTAATACTTGTAACCACTTCAGTGAGAGGAGAAAAAATGTCAGCATGGGTTCGCCTGACCCCTCTTTCAGGAACATGTTCCCCCAGGATGAGGAGGAGTCCCCGTGGCTGGGACCCCCACCACATATAGTTACTGAAGAAGGCCTGAGCTGGCCCATGGCCGGAGAGAGCAGAGTGAGAGATCATGAGTTGGAGGCTCAGTAACAAGCTTCATCCTTGGGTGGCCCTCTAGTCCCTTCTGTGGATGCCGTCATCACTGGGCATGTTGTCACTGAGCAAGCCCTCTATCCCTTCCCCATTACCATTCCAAGGGCGCATATTGAGTGCTTCCTGGGGGCTGGGCTCATCCTTCAGGATATGGTGATGAACAAACCCCAGCTCCTAACCTGAAGAACCCATCGTCTGCAACACAAGGCAGATGTGTGACCCAAACCTTATGTACCAACAGGGGCCCCTCAAGGATGCATGAGCATCATCCAGGGGGGTGCACACAAGACATTCAATTCTTCAGTTGCCTTGTTTTCTTTTCAGTAATGATATTAATTGCTAGTATATTTGGAGCACTTTCATCCCCTTATTTTGTTTTCTCTATGGACAACACTTAAGGTGATATACTGGGCAGTGGGGCAACACGAGAGATAAGCTGTCCTGGAATTCTAATCCTGGCTGTGTCACTGTATGAGCCCACATGAGTTATTTCACTTCACTGAGTCTTCGCCGGGACAATCGGGACAATAATACCTTCTTTTGAGGAGTCTTATAAAGATTAGAGCCAAAATATTCTCAATGTCTTGATCATATTTCCTGGTGACAAGCTGGATCAGATGGAGGCTTCCTACCAGACTGCGGGGCATGGCTTCCTCCTCCACTTAAATGTAACTCAATTACGGAATGGGGTTCTAGAAGCTGGCCTTCTAAGACAACTCCCTGCATAGCCAAGAACTCAGATAGCTTAGAATCTAGGGTTAGACTGCAGCCGCTGCATCACTGGGGCTTCTCAGGTGGCGCTAGTGGTAAAGAATCCACCAGCCAATGCAGGAGACATGAGAGATGTGAGTTTGGTCTCTGGGTCAGGACGATCCCCTGGAGGAGGGCATGACAACCCATTCCAGTATACTTGCTTGAAGAATCCATGGAGAGAAGGGTGTGGTGGGATATAGTCCATAGGGTCGCAAAGAGTTAGACATGACTGAAGTAACTTAGCATGCACATATATCCAGCAGTTGCTGACCTTCAACACTTCCAGAAAGGAGTTCAGGGCAGAAGTCTGGGAAAAATTGGCAGGACTGGCCTTCAGATAGTTAGATATTTTCAGGAGAAGATTTTATAAGCCCAATTCCTTGCATCTTCTCATATCTAGAAAAGCAATAAAATCATTAATGAAGACATCTGCTCCTCAAGACTAGCAGGAACCTTCTGCCAAAATATGAGCTTGACTGCACATATTGCCCTTAACAAAGTCATGTATATACTGACCTCCCCCTTTACCTATTTGGAACAGTTCCTCAGAGCTATCTGAGGGGTTGTCTCCCAAGCTATAACCCCCAATTGGCTCTGAATAAACCTTAACTCACAACTCTCACATTGTACAGTCTTCCTCAGTCCACAGAAGCCTCTGAGCTTTTAAGCTTCTGTGTTTCACAGCTTCACTGTGATACTAGTGAAGCTGGTGATACTACCTGCTTGATCCTAGCCTTCTTGAAACGATATTTATTGATGTTCACCTGAGCCTGTGTATTACCTGTGGTATACAGAGTCAGGGCATAAAGAACTGGCATAGGGAAACATATAGACTGAATGTTTTATCCCTCACAATTCATATGCTAAAACTCTAATTCTCAATGTGAGAATATTTGGAGGTGAAGCCTTTTGGAGGTAATAGGTTTAGATGAGATCATGAGGGTGGGACCCCCATGATAAGATTAGTGCCTTTTTAAAAAGAGGAATAGATTTTGCTCTCTCAATCTCCAGCCCCACCCCCACCCCACGCATTAAGGAAAATCTATGTGAGCATATAAAGAAAAGGTAGCCAGGAAGCAAGCTCTCATCAGAAACCAAATACACTGACAATGAGTGTGTGCAAGCTCATTCTGCTTGCTGCACCACAGGATAATAAAATTGGAGACTAGGTGTTGAGGCAAGGAATACAACTTTATTTGGAAAGAAGGCTGACTGAAAACATGGTAGACTAATGTCTCAAAATAACCCTCTTGCTGGGGTCTGGATACTAGGTTCTTTTATAGAACAAGAGGAAGAGGAGGTGAGAAGTAAAGTAAAAAGTCCATTATCTTTCACGTATCTCCTGGAATGGCTAACCTTGGGGTAGGGATGTGTTAATAATCTCTTCTTTCTTGCATCCATTCACAGGTAGACAGGGTCAAATTATCTCCCCCTGAGTTGAACAAAGGCACTTTGGTTTAACAGTCAGGCAGAGGGGCAGGAGTCTCTGAGGCAGGCTATTATATATGATTATAACAACAAAAGCAACAGCAAGCAAACGTTGAAGTCAGAGAAACAGATAAAACAGGGAATCAGAATTGACTCTTCCCTGTAACAACACCTTCATCTCAGACTTCTCAGACTGCATACTGTGAGAAATAAACACCTACTGTGCTTTTTAAGCCACCTGGTCTATGGTGATTTGCTATAGCAGCCAGAGCAGAGTAAGACAACCCTGGGACAGGATGAGAAGTGGATAACGAATTTCCTACAGTGTGGAAGCAGCTTTGCAACTGAGTAATGGGTGAAAACTGGAAGAGCTTTGAGGCACATGCTAAAAAAACCCAGTATTATTAGGAAGTGATTTTGAAGGTAATTCTGATGAGACCTCAGAAAGAAAAGAGAAGGGCTGTAGGGAAACTTTCCATTTTCTTAGAGAATACATAAGCAATCATGTACAGAATGTTGGTAAAAATCTGGACAATAAAGGCCATTCTGACAAGGTCTTGAACAGAAATGAGAAACATGTTATTGAACAATGGGGGAAAGGTGATCCTTATAAAGTGGCAAAAAAATCTTGGCTGAATTCTGTTTCTATTCTAGTAAGATAAAATTCTAGTGTTTTGTGGAAGGTAGAACTTGTGAGTGATGAAATTGGATATTAAGCTGAGATTTCAAAGCAAAGTGAGAGAGCTTGGTTCCTCCTGTCTGCTTATAGTAAAATGCAAGAAGAGAGAAACGAATTGAAAAAGGAACAAGAACTTAAAAATTTGGAAAATTCTTACCCTATCCATATTGAAAACAAAACAAAACAATCCAAGAAATTCTGTTTGGAAGAGAACCCTAAGTGTGCGGCTAGCCAATAAGGAGATTAGTGTGGATGTGAACCAATGACCACCTAATCAGCCATTTCAACAGAAGCCAGAAACAGATGGAAATAGTGCAAACTGTGACTAAAAAAACAAGAACAATAAGACAAAACAAAGGAATACTGTAAACATGTGCTACTTCTCAAGAAAAGGGAAGAATGATACCCGAGGTGATTCAGGGATCTGTCATGTTCACCATGGACCCCAAAGGGCAGGACTAGCTCCTCTTTGGTTTAAAAGGGTGGGGCCAACTCTGTGATTTAGGGGGCCAGTACTTCAGGGACAGAGCCACCCCAGAGAGCCATGTGAGCAGCCCATGGAACTGAAAGGGCAGGACACCCTTGCCAACCTGTGGGCACAATACTATCTGTCCTGTGGGCATGGAGGGCAGAGCATAAGACCAAAGAGGATTATTCCTGACCCTTAAGATTTCATGGAACCCATTTGCCTTGGAGAGGCATCTAGCCTGGGACCCATCATCCCCTCTCTTCTGATTTTTCCCTTTTGGAATCAGAGTGCCTGTACTATGCCTGTCTCGCCACTGTGATTTGGAAAAACACAACTGATCTGGTATTGTATTTTCATGGCTGGAGAATAATTTTGCCCCAGGATGAATTGTCCCACAGGTCTCTCCCATATCTGATTTAGATATAATTTAGGTGGGACTTAAATCTGGCTTAAAACTCAACATTCAAAAAACTAAGACCCTTGCATCCAGTCCCATCACTTCATGGCAAATAGGCTTGGAAACCATGGAAACAGTGACAGACCTTATTTTCTAGGGCTCCAAAATCACCATGGAAGGTGACTGAAGTTCAGTTCAGTCAATCAATTGTGTCCAAATCTTTGTAACTCCATGGACCGCTGTACTCCAGGCTTCCCTGTCCATCACCAACTCCCAGAGTTCACTCAAACTCATGTCCATCAAGTTGGTGATGCCATCCAGCCATCTCAAACTCTGCTGTCCCCTTCTCCTCCTTTAATCTTTCCCAGCATCAGGATATTTTCCAATGAGTCAGTTCTTTGCATCAGGTGGCCAAAGTATTGGAGCTTAAGCTTCAGCATCAATCCTTTCAATGAATGTTCAGGACTGATTGCCTTTAGGATGGACTGGTTTGATACCCTTGCAGTCCAAGGGACTCTCAAGAGTCTTCTCCAACACCACAGTTCAAAAACATCAATTCTTTCGTGCTCAGCTTCCTTTATGGTTCAATTCTCACATCCATACCTGACTATTGGGAAAACCATAGCTTCAACTAGATGGGCTTCCTTGGTGGCTCAGATGGTAAAGAATCCACCTGCAATGCGGGAGACCTGGGTTTGACCCCTGAGTTGCAAAGATCCCTTGGAGGAGGACAAGGCAACCCACTCCAATATTCTTGCCTGGAAAGGAGCCTGGTGGGCTACAGTCCATGGGGTCACAAAGAGTCAGACATGACTGAGCGACTAAGCACACACTCGACTAGATGGACCTTTGTTGGCAAAGTAATATCTCTGCTTTTTAATATGCTGTCTAGGTTTTTCATAGTTTTTCTTCCAACGAGCAAGAGTCTTTTAATTTCAAGGCTGCAGTCATTGTCAGCAGTGATTTTGGAGCCGAAGAAAATAAAAAGTCTCTTACTGTTTCCACTGTTTCTCCATTTGCCATGAAGTAATGGGACAGGATGCCATGATCTTTGTTATTTGAATGTTGAGCTTTAAGCCAACTTTTTCACTCTCCTCTTTCACTTTCATCATGAGGCTCTTCAGTTCCTATTCACTTTTTGCATAAGGGTGGTGTTATCTGCATACCTGAGGTTATTGATATTTCTCCTGGCAATCTTGATTCCAGCTTGTGCTTCATCCAGCCTAGCATTTTGCATGATGCACTCTGCATATAAGTAAAATAAACAGGGTGACAATATACAGCCTTGACGTACTCATTTCCCAATGTGGAACCAGCCCATTGTTCCATGTCCAGTTCTGTTGCTTCTTGACCTGCATAAAGATTTCTCAGGAGGCAGGTAAGGAGGTCTGGTATTCCCATCTCTTGAAGAATTTTCCACAGTGTATTATGATCCACATAGTCAAAGGCATAGTCAATAAAGCAGAAGTAGGTGTTTTTCTGGAACTCTCGTGCTTTTTCTTTTTTTTTTCTTTAATTTTTTTCATTTATTTTTATTAGTTGGAGGCTAATTACTTTACAATATTGTAGTGGTTTTTGCCATACATTGACATGAATGATCCAACAGATGTTGGCAATTGGATCTCTGGTTCCTCCGCCTTTTCTAAATCCAGATTGAACATCTGAAAGTTCTAGGTTCATGTAGTATTGAAGGCTTGCTTGGAGAATTTTGAGCATTACTTTACTAGCCTGTGAGATGAGTGCAATTGTGCAGTAATTTGAGCATTCTTTGACTGCCTTTCTTTGGGATTGAAATGAAAACTGAGCTTTTCCAGTCCTGTGGCCACTGCAGAGTTTTCCAAATTTGCTGACATATTGAGTGCAGCACTTTAACAGCATCATTTTTTAGAACTTGAAATAGCTCAGCTGAAATTCCTTCACCTCCACTAGCTTTGTTCATAGGGGTGACTGAAGCCATGAAATTAAAAGCCTCTTGCTCCTTGAAAGAAAATCTATGACAAAGCTAGATGGCATATTAAAAAATAGAGACATCACTTTGTCAACAAAGGTCCTTATAGTAAAGCTACTATTTTTTCAGTAGTCATGTCTGGATGTGAGAGTTGGACCATGAAGAAGGCTGAGCACCAAAGAATTGATGCTTTTGAGCTGCAGTGCTGGAGAAGACTCTCGAGAGTCCTTTGAACTGAAAAGAGATCAAACCAGTTAATCCTAAAGGAAATCAACCCTGAATATTCATTGGAAGGACTGATGCTGAAGCTGCCGTTCCTGATATTTGGAAAGATTGAGGGCAGGAAGAGAAGTGGTGACCGAGGATTAGGTGGCTGGATGGCATCATCAACTCAATGGACATGAGCTTGAGCAAACTCCAGGTGATAGTGAAGGACAGGGAAGCCTGGCATGCTGCATTCCATGGGGTCGCAAAAGTCACAACTGAGCAACTGAACAACAGGTGGCACTTTGAACTTTAGACTTCGGAATTGAAAATGAAACAAGATTGTTGGGACTATTGAGATGCAAGAAATTTATTTTGCACTCAAAAAAGACATGTATTTGGGAAGACCAGAAGCAGAATGTAATGGATTATTCATTTATTTATGTCTCTCCTAAGTTCATAGGTTGAACACAGGAGGGAAGAGGGCAGGGCACAACACTTAAAAGAATGACATGGGGAATTCCTTGATGGTCCAGTGATTAGGACTGAGTGCTTTCACTATCGGGGGCATGGTTCAATCCCTGGTGGGGGAACTAAGATCCTGCAAGCCATATAGCAAGGCCTCAAAATTTAAAAATGAAAGTAAATTTTAAAATGACCTAGCTGTTGGATACAACATAAACTGGTTAGAATCAACTAGGTCCAAAATGGTGGAGGATTCAACTTCTGGTGGACACTGAGCCTCATTATACTCTCATTTTAATGTATTAACATATGCTAAATGATAAACCCACAGGTGCCATGATAGTTCCAAGGTTGATCATAACAGGCCAAAAAGTGGGGAGTGGCCCAATTCCTAGAAATCCAATTCCTGGAAATCTCCAAAATAATTGGAATAATCCTTCTATTTCTTAGCCTATGAAATTATCCAGCCTATAAAAACCAACTACCCCAAATTTTGGGTCTCTCGTCTTCTGAGATGGCCCCTACTCTGCCTGTGGAGTGTGTTTCCTCCAAAGGTCATTCTCAGCCTTTGAGGCGGGCTGCATTCTGTCTATGGGTGTGTATCTCTCTAAATAAACCCACTTCTTACCTATAACTTTGTCTCTCACTGAATTATTTCTGCCATGAGACATAAAGAACCTGAGCTTCATTAAGTCCTAAGAACAGATGTGTGATCTCAATTAAAAGGCAGTGAGGTCAAGTTCCAACCTGTGTTTTGGCTGGTTTCAAGTCCCAATCAGAAAATAAATCACCCTAAATCAACCAGTCTAACTTTCCACATCCCTTTATATTTTATGTTGTTTTGATCATACCTGTTATCATTCTGGATTCTGCTCTCCTCTCCTGCTGTCACATCATTTGTGTGGTCCTTGATAAAACATGCTTGATATAACCAAGGCTGTAGATTGTTCTGGTAGGAAACTCAAGCTTTCTCTGCTCCTCCCTCTCCCAACTCCACCTCCCATTAACCACTCCACAGCTGAACCTTGGACTTCAAGGTGAGGGCTCCATGTCTCTCTGTGTTTTTAGAAGGCAGTGCAGGACTGAGAAGTCTCTTTTTTTTAAAAAAAATTCAAATTTGAGCATCAAATAAGAAATAATATGCACTCTGCTAAGGCAGTGATTTTTAAGGGCTGCTCATCAACAGGTGAGTCTATGTAAATCCCTGCTTTAAACTGCTATATTCAAGTCCAGGAGGAAATGGAAGGTAACGACTCTCTAATTCCTTCATTTGCCCGGACATTCAGCAGGGATGGCAATTTAATTTAAAAGAAAATTTCAGCAGGAATCAATTTTTCTAAATCAAATTCAAGGGTCACTGACTGTTAAGGCAACCGTGGGTACACTAACGATGCTATTTATAGTTTGGTTAATATGTATGCATAATAAGGGAAAATTATTTACAGAGATGATGAATTTAATACTGAGAGTGAAACAGATTTACAGCCTGGAAAATGTAATTGCTTTTTGATATCAATTAAAGGACTGTTTCCAAAATCAATAAGAATTTTAAAGAATAGTGTGAGTCTGAATGAATGATAAGTAACTTGGAAGCAATTTTAAAATCTTACAGTGAACAATTCTCTTGAGCCCCATGAAGGGCTTTATGGACCTTTTAGGAAGAAGGTAAGTTTTTTTTTTTAACTTCTATTGATTCAAAATGAAAGCAAAGCTTGCACACACCACTGAACTGCCACTTATGTGGCTTCATAAAGCCATGCTGGACATGGAGCTCGGGGTGTGATGAATCAGAGGGAATGAGAGAGCCTGAGAGTTGGTGCCTTATGGGCTGGAGCCAGAAGAAGAAACACCTGTCAAGCCTGGGGAGGGGATCAAGGCCTGCCCTGGCGGGGAGCCCCTCATCTCCAGAGCTGAGCATTGGAAGAAGGGGAGTCCAAGAGATGCCAAAGAATCAAAGTCATCTAATTTTGTCACTCCACAGACATCTATGATGCATCTACTGGTGCGTGCAAGGTGGAGGCACCTTGATAGGCTCTGCAGAAACAGAGATGAATTAGAAAAGATTTTGCCTTAGAGAGGTTCATGGACTAGAAGGGAAATAATAAACAGCAACAGGATTATGTAAAGTTTGTTCCCGTTGATGGAGGATTTACTCTGTGCTGGACAACGCATGAAGCACTTGATATGCACTGTCTTATTCAGTCCTCATGAGAAGACTCTGTTTTATAGATTAGGAAAACAAAGACAACAAATGTATATAACCTGCCCAAGGTCATCTAGATACCAAGTAAAAAGCTGGAAATCAAACCCAAGAATTCTACTATTGTTAAAGGTGCTAATGCTATTTGCAGTGGGGTTTGAGACCTGGACCTTTGCTGTGTGTTGCTAAAGCCATGACCACAACACCAAGGAGAATCCCATAAAGGTGAATGCCCAGTGGCACTGGGCTCCCCAGGAGGAAGATACTCACTTTGCCTCGGGAAGATGGAGAGATGCTCAGCCAGCTGGGTTTTCCAGAGGCAATGACATTTAACTATTCAAGAATAAGTAGGCATAGGTTTGACAAAGAACAAATGGAAGGATATTTGACAAGGACAGAATTGTAGCTTTTTCAAAGAAGCAAATGTGGGCCATAACGTAGTCCTACTGTTTGCAAAAACTTCCTCAGATCATCTCAAACAACAAGTGCTATCCCTGTTTTTGGTGATTTCCCATGACATTTGCCTGTGACACAGTCCATCAGCAAAGTGATCACAGACTATGCATCTGAAGAGTGCCTGATTCTTGGGGGAGGGTTCAAGATGGCAGTGTAGGAAGATCCTGAACTCATCTCCTCCTAAAGACACAACAAATCTGCTTCTACATATGAAATAATTTCTTTGGAAAGGGAGTTGAAACTGGATGAACAGAGTCTCCACAACAAAGGGTAAATAACAGCATCAAGATGGGTAGAAGAGGCAGTGACACAGTCTTGCCAAGGGAAAAACCATGTAATAGCCACAGTGGTACACCATCAGGAGGAATCACAAAGGTATGGCTCTTTTCCCTGAGGAACAAGGAATTTGAGCCTCACAACAGGTATCCCACCTCTCAGATCCTGCACAGGACCAACTAGTCCCCCAAACACTTGGCTTTGAAAACCAGGAGAGAATACACCCAGGAACTGCAGAGAATAGAAAACTCACTCTTAAAGGGCCCACACATAGACTCACTAAATGTGAAAACCAGTGTAAAAACTCCAGACTGAAAACCACATGGACCATAGTTTAAGGGGACATGCTTACTAATTTTGAAGTATTTGCTAGAGAGGAAAGAACCAGTTGGGATGATCCCTGGGGATGGAGATACTGGTGGGAACCAGTTTTGCACTCTCAGGCTACCCTGCTAATCCCAGTGCTGGCAAGCACCATTTTGGAATTCTCCCTCTAACTTGTTAGTGCCAATGGACATGCCTTGCTGAGAGACAACCCACCCTGTGCCTCAGCTAGGCCTCACAGCTGGTTGGGTGATAGCCTTACCCACCAGGGCACTGCAATAATCTCAGGTGCATTTAAAGGCCAGGGTTGGAGCCAACCCTACCCATCAGTGCCTCTCAGCAGCCAAAATCAGGCCCTATAGCCACTCTGGGGCCAACCTCATCCACCATCATGCTGCAGCAGCAGCTTCAGCCCCCACCACAAGAGGAAGGCACATGCAGCCCACCTAGGGGACATCCACTGAATACCCGGCTCTGGTGGTTCCATTAAAATTTAGAATCATTTGTTCTTGTTCTGAGAAATATACCATTGGTATTTTGCTAAGAATTTTGGAGCCTATTATACAGAGTGAATTAAGTCAGAAAGAAAACCATCCATTTAGTATATTAACACATATATGTATGGAATTTAGAAAGATGGTAACAATGACCCTATATGCGAGACAGCAAAAGAGACACAGATATAAAGAACAGACTTTTGGACTCTGTGGGAGAAGGCGAGGGTGGGATGATTTGAGAGAATAGCTTCAGAACATGTATATTACCATTTGTGAAATAGATCGCCAGTCCAGGTTCGATGCATGAGACAGGGCACTCAGGGCTGGTGCACTGGAATGACCCTGAGAGATGGGATGGGGAGGGAGGTGGGAGAGGGGGTTCAGGATGGGGGACACATGTACATCCATGGCTGATTCATGTCAATGTATGGCAAAAACTACTACAATATTGTGAAGTAATTTGCCTCCAATTAAAATAAATAAATAAATTTTAAAAAGAAGAATTGCTTTAAATCTGTAGATTGCTTTGGGTAGGATGAACATTTTAATAATATTAATTCTCTCAATCTATCTACAAGGAATATCTTTTCATTTTTTCATTTATTTGCATTTTATTTGATCTCTTTCATCACTGCTGTATAGTTTTTGGTGTACAAGTCTTTCACTAACTTGGTTAAATTTATTCCCAAGTATTTTATTGTTTTAGGTGCAATCGAAAATTGTATTGTTTTCTTAATTCTTGTTTCTAGCTTATTATTAGTTTATACAAATGCCACGGATTTCTGTATATTGAGTGTATCCAGGATCTTTACTGATTCATTTATTAGTTCTAACAGTTTTTGGTGGAGTCTTTAGGATTTTATATATATAATATTGGAAATGGAAAACCAGTCCAGGATTCTTGCCTAGAGAATTCCGTGGACAGAGAAGGCTGGTGGGCTGTAGTCCTTGGGCTCACAAATAGTTGGACACAACTGAGTGACTATTATTTTCATTTACTTCATATACAGTGTCACGTCATCTGTAAATAGTGACAAATTTACTTCTTCTTTTTCAATTTGGATGACTTTTGTTTCTTTTTCTTGCCTAATTCCTATAGCTAGGACTTCAAATACTATGTTGAAATAAAAATTGTGAGAGTGATCCTCCTTGTCATGTTTCCAATCTTTAAGGAGAGGCTTTCAGGTTTCCACTGTTGAGTTTGTTTTTAGCTGTGGGTTTGTCACTTGTGGCTTTTATTATGTTATTGTACATTTTCTTTATACCCACTTTCTTGAGACTTTCCATTATAAATAGATGTTTGATTTTGTCAAAAGCTTTTTTCTGCATCTATTGATTTGAACATGATTTTTATTCTTCATTTTGTTAATGTGATACAGGAAATTTATTGTTTGGTGGATGTTGAACCATCCTTGCATCCCTGAAATAAATTTCACTTGATTGTATTGTATGATCCTTTCAGTATATTGTTAGATTTGGTTTGATATTATTTTGTTGAGGATTTTTTCATCTATGTCCATCAAGGATATTGGCTTGTAGTTTTCTCTCTCTTTTCACTTTTTGTGATGTCTTTTTTTGGCTTTGGTGTCAGAGTAATGATCGCTTTGTAAAACATGTTGGAAGATTTCCATCCTCTTTAATTTCTTGAAAAAGATATGTATAAAATCTTATATGAATGCTTATAGAATTTTTCAGTGAAGCTTCTTAATCCTAGGCTTTTGTTTGTTCATTTTACCATTATTTACAACAGCCAGAAATAACCTAAGCATCCATAAATGAATGGATTGATAAAAAGAATATGATATATATGGAAAATGAGATATTACTCAGCTGCAAAATATAAGAATGACATTTTTCCATTTGCAACAACAAGGCTGGACCTTGAAGGTAAGTGAAAAAGTCAAAAGTAGAAAGGCAAATACCATACGATTTCACTCACATGTGAAATCTAAGAAACAAAACAATGAACAAACAAAATAAAACAAAAATAGACTCATAGATACAAAGGTCACGTTGCCAGGAAGGAAGATGGTGAGTGAGATCAGTAAAGGGAACTAACTCTATGTTGATGAATGATAACTAGTTTTTTAGTGATGACCACTTTGTGGTGTTTACAAATTTTGAATTATAATGATGTGTACCTGAAAATAATATATTTAAAAGAGAGTGTTTGATTCTCAACCAGGCACTATGTCAGGAGTCTGAAGGAAGGGTAGAGTTCTGCCACTTACTCTCTGTGTAACAATGGGCAAGTGTCTCAAAATTGCTGAATCCTAGTCTCCTGATTTGTAAAATGAGTATGCAATAACTACTTCTAATGTCTGTTGTGAGTTTTTAATAGGCAATACTGAATTCAAGGTGTCTGATCTTCCCAGGTGGCACTAAGGTAAAGAATCCACCTGCCAATGGAGGAGACGTAAGAGACGTAGGTTTGATACCTGCATCAGGAAGATCCCATGGGGAAGAGCATGACAATCCTCTCCAGTATTCTTGCCTGGAGAACCCCATGGACAGAGGAGCCTGGTGGGCTACAGTCTATAGGGTCACAAAGAGTCAGACATGACTGAAGTGACTTAGTATGCATGCATTGGGATTTGCACAAAATTAGGCTAAATAGTTCTAAATATCTATAGCTGTATTAACATCAGTGTCCATACATATATTTCCATTTATTTTTTAATACCTGTTTCCAAAGAATGAAACCTAGCTGCTATGACAAAAACAAGTACAGGCACACCTCATTTTTTTCTTGCACTCTACAGATATTGCATTTTTTTTTTTAACGAATAAAAGGTTTGTGGCAATCCTACTTGGAGAAATACTATCAGTACCATTTTTTCAACAGTGTTTGCTCACTTTTTTGTTTCTGTGTCACATTTTGGTAATTCTTACAATATTTCAATTTTTTTCATAATTATTATATTTGTTATGATGATCTGTGATCAGTGGTCTTTGGTATTACTATTATAATTATTTTGGGGCACCACAAACTATGCTCATATAAAATGGCAATCCTACTCTATAAATACTCTGTGTGTTTTGACTGCTTCTCTCCCTTCTCAGAAGAGGAGCAAATCCCCATGCATGCATGATAAGTCACTTGTTAGTCTCTGAGACATAGCAGTATTGAAATTAGGCCAATTAATAACCCTACATTGGCCTCTAAGTTTTCAAGTGAAAGGAAGAGTTACACATTTCTCATTTTAAATTAAAAGCTTGAAATGATTAAACAGAGAGGAAGGCATTTTGAAAGCCAAGATAGACTGAAATCTTGGCCCATTGCACCAAACAGTTAGCTAAGTTGTAAATGTGAAAGAGAGGTTCTTGAAGGAAATCAAAGTGCTACTCCAATGGACACACTAATGATAACAAAGTTGAACAGCCTTATTGCTGACATGGAGAAAGTTTAGTGGTCTAGACAGGAGATTATCTAGAATACCACAGCATTCCCTGAGCCAAAGCTTAATCTGAAGCAAGGTCCTGTCTCTCTTCAATTCTATGAAGGCTGAGAGAGGTGAGGAAGCTGCAGAAGGTAACTTTGAAGCTAACAGAGGTTGGTTCATGAGGTTTAAGGAAAGAAGTCGTCTCCATAACATAAAGAGCAAGGCAAAGCAGCAAGTGCTGATGTAGAAGGTGCAGCAAACTATCCAGAAAATCTAACTAAGATAATGAAATTGGCTTCACTGAACATGAGATTTTTCAATGTAGATGAAACAGCTTTCTATTGAAAGAAGATGCCATCCCAGACTTTCATAGCTAGAGAAGAGAAGTCAATGATTGGCTGCAAAGCTTCAAAGGATAAGCTGACTCTCTTATTAGGGGCTAATACAGCTAGTGACTTTAAGTTGAAGTTATGCTTATTTACCCTTCCAAACATCCTAGTGTCCTTAAGAATTATGCTACATCTACTCTGCCTATGCTCTATAAATGGAATAACAAACCCGGAATGATAGCACATCTGTTTACAGTACAGTTTACTGAATAGTTTAAGCTTACTGTTGAGAGCTACTGCTCAGGAAGAAAGAAATGATCCCTTTCAAAATATCACTACTAAATGACAATGCACCTGGTCACCCAAGGTATCCGATAGAAATTGATAATTAGATTCAAGTTCTCATGCTTGGTAACATGACATTCATTCTGCAGATCATGGATCAAGTAATAATTTGGACTTTCAAGTCTTATTATTTAAGAAACACATTTCATAAAGCTATAGCTGCCATAGATTGTGATTCATTCCTCTGATTGACCTGGGAAAGGTCAATTAAAAACCTTCTGGAAAGGACTCACCATTCTAAATATCATTGAGAACATTGGTGATTTGTGGGAAGAAGTGAAAATATCAACATTAACAGAAATTTGGAAAAAGTTGATTCCAAATCTTGTGGATGACTTTCCATGGGGTTACAAAGAGTCTGACACCACTGAGTGACTGCACACATATGCATCAGATTCTTGGAAGGATTAAACGGGAAAATGAATGTACATTTCCTAGGGCAATGCTTAATCCATAGTAAGTATCCAAAAATGTTCATTAATAGTAATATCAAACATTTTTAAGTTGCAACAGGCATCTTCTCATCAACACAATCAGCATGGCCTTCCCAGCACAGACAAAAAATGCATGGACAATGGTCTGGAATTTTCAACAAGAGGGCTTGATCTATATTCTGCTTCCTTTGTGAGTTTGAAGAACTGGACTTTCGCTAATCCACAACAAATTTAGATAAATTCTTTTGGTTCAGAAATTGATCTTATGTGAGTGCTGGCTTGTCTTCCATTACAGTGTTGCCAGGAAGAAATCAGTGTCATCTTGGGATGGAGGAGGAACAGAAGCATCAATCTGAAAACAGCTATAAAGAAAACCCAAGAAACAAGCTATGCTGGAAAGAGCCTCACTCATCTGAGAGAGTTGATATAAAAAAGTGATTGGATTCTGGGGGCACCATGGGCAAGACATCCCTTTTTGTATCATGTCAGACACCTAGTTTGTGAAATGGGAATAATCTTAGTACCTAATACACAGATTTGTTGTAAAGATAAAATACATGTAAAGCATTTAGAAGACAATAAATGCTGAATACTCATCAGATATTGTTGATAATACATGGATCAAGTGCAGTAAGTGTAAAAGTAGCTGCACAGTATTAGGGGTGGGAGAGGAGAGGATGGGAATTTTCACTTCTTCATCTCTGATTTCTCTCATCATTTTGATAATAGCCCTTTTTGTTAGTTCAGTTCCTTGTAGAAAGCATTTATGGAGGGCCAGCTGTGTGCCAATCAGTGTGCAAGATTTTGTAGAAGACTAAAAGGGAGAGCAAGGAATATGAGGCATCATTTCCACCTCCAGGGAGCTCTTTACCTGAAAGAAAAAAAAAAAGACACTTGATGCAGTGTATCCTTGTCTGTTATAGACATTTGGTATTACACTAGCTCAGGCAAGGAGAAAACAGCAGCAGGATATACACTCTGCTCTAAGCAACAATCCAGGATGACATGAGGGCATTTCAGGTAAGAGGACATCAGGAGAAAAGTCAGAGGGGCTTGGCCTAGTGTGTTAAGTTGGGGTGTGTGTATGAAGAGACCAATCTGGCTAGAAATGAAGGTTTCAGCTTGAGGAGCTGCTGCAGTAATGTGAGTTGGGTGAGGGTCAAGTGGTGCCTGCTGAGACCATACTTGTCACTGAAGTACTGAAATCTGTCCATACATTCATCATCCAGGGAAAAACCAGCCCCACCACAAGAAGTTCCCCAAACACAGAACAAAAGATTAATGCCCAGAACAACAGGGGCCCTCCAGGGCCAGCATGCTCTAACACTATGACCATGGACCAATTTTGATTGGTCAGTGGAAGATCACCTCAATTTTTAGTGTACAGAAGATGTCTAGGGCCAGGCTGGGGAGACTGTGCTTTATTCTGGAAATCACAGAGACTCATTGGCAGTCTGCTGTCCTTAAAAATTCCCTTTATCATTCAAAGACACAGCAGGACAAAGCTTCCTGCTGCAGGGGAATGTGCCTCATCCAGACTCAGCAATAGGCATTTGCTCTTTTCTACTGGTTTCCTACGTGAACTCAAAAGCCATGCCATAGATGCCCACACGGAGGTCCCCTCCCCCAGCACCAGACAACAGAAATGCTCAGCTATCTTCCCTCAGTTCCAATTTCTCCACTGTGCTGGTTGAGCAGCACCTCTCCCATATTTCAGGAGGGATATTTGTTGTCATTTTGGATCTGCCTCTGCCTTCTGCTTTCCTGTACAAATAGTTGGTTTGCCCTGCTAATTCTTTTTCAGCAAATTCTGTTGTGTGTTTTTTGTCTCTACAACCTCAGGGCTGCCCGTCTCCCTGACTGGTGCCCTACAAAAATCTTGATCAGTTAGTACCTTCCCTGTGGCTGAAAGCCCTCTTAGCATCTGCCACTTTGATCTTGTCTTCTAACCTACCTCTGTGGGCAGAGAGTGTGTGTGTGTGTGTTGGGGGGCAGTGGGCTCAGAGGGAGGGAGCAGATGCTGGTTTGTGCTAAGCTGACACATCTGTTGATGAGAATGGCTCCAGTGAACTGCTGGTTCCCTAGAGAATGGCTTGGGCCAATTGGGAAAGCTTTGAGGACAAATTGGAAATTGATTTCTGATACTTTTAAATTCGAAGAAGGAAGTGTTCCTTGTTTTCTATAAATAAGTCTGGGTAATTTTATCAACAAGGTTGATTATATTGGAATTTTTATTGATTCAGAAACATAATTATTTCAATTCAGAAATATATAAAATTACATTGGTTAAAACAATCTTTTTCCTATATTGCCTTTAAACAGATTATAGGATTCTTTGTTCTCGTCTCTGAAGATGGTTATTGAGCAAAATCTGAATCTCCCAGCTGCTTGATTTGCTTCTTTTTCAGACTCAAGACCCACAAATGGTGCTTTTTTTTTTTTGTTTTGTTTTGCTTTGTTTTTCCTTCTCCAGCATTTCAGGACCAGGGAATTTGAAGAAGGCAGAGCTTTCTGGCAAATCCTTTGAAGATCCACTGAAAGGATGATCAGAAACTATCTTCCAGGTAAACAGAATCCAGGAAGAAGATGAGCATGCATTACAAGTTCCTTTTTATTTATCAAGCCTGAAGCTTTCTGACTATCCTATTTTCTCCTCAAGGCCTCTGACTTTTCCCCAATCCAGTTTCAATTGCCTAAATTCTGTTTGAGCTTCTGACAAGCATTTGTAGCTAGTCTTGATTTACTGGCTTTCATTTTTTCTATATGCTAATCATATTACTGCAAACCACTTACCAACTCCTTGAGGTCATACAAATTCTGTCCCATCAAGGTACCCAAAGAAGTTGTCCGTAGGCCCCTCCATGACATTGGCATTTATACTAATGGGAAAGGGTCCATGTTGAAGGGACTCAATCCAAGAAGATTGGTTCAATATGTTGAACTAACATGGCCAACGAATGAGATGACTGTTTGCTGCAATTATATTATTACTGTCTTTGTATAAATGCATGACTAAAGGTGCCACCCCATATGTCTATTTTCTTGGAAAGTCAGCATGGATAATCTGAATAAGGTGTCAAGGAGACATAACTGGGTGCCCCAGGGGAGAGACTGCCCAGGGCAGAAGAAGGGAGGCAGAACAGCATCCCAGTTAAGCATTCAAGCCCTCAGGTCAGGCAGCCGGCATTTGAATCCGGATTCTGCCATAGATTTTCTGCATGAAATTGGCAGTGTCCTCTCGTGCTGTGCTGTGCTAAGTCGCTTCAGTCATGTTCGACTCTTTGCTTTCCGATGGACTGCAGCCCAACAAGCTCCTCTGTCCATGGGATTCTCCAGGCAAGAATACTGGAGTGGGTTGCCATGTCCTTTTCCAAATCTTCTTATACATACCTTCATTTCATTGTAAGTAATCAAAAAAATGATGCTAAGAACAGAGAATCCAAAAGATAGAAATTATTGCTGAAAGATTCTCCCCCCCCCCCCCCACCCCGCTTCCTTGCAGAAGGTAGCTGGGTCCCACACTCACAATTTCTGCTAATATGCAAACACTGGTTTTCCTGTTAATCTTGTAAAACCACTTCAGATCTCTTTGAACAGCCTCACAAAGATCTGTTTCAATGTGTTGATGTATCTTGGGTATTACCATGCATATGATTTTATCAGAATCCCTCTTTCTAGAGGTGAGGTGATACAGGAAAAGGGCTGTAGACTGGGATCAGGGACACAGAACTGCCTCTGGAGCTCTGAGCATGCTTTCCGGGCAGCTGCACTTCTCTGATATCCAATTGCCTTCACCTGTTTAACCATCACCGCAGTTAAAATAAAAAATTTTGAGTCATCACCTAAAGTTATTTTCTCCCTCCCTGTAATATATTTCTCCCTCTACTCTCATCTCCCAGGCAACCACAAATGCTTCACATCACTATTTGTATATTATTTTGCACTTCTAGAATTTTATATAAATGAAATCATACATTATAGTCATCTTTTAATCTGGCTTCTTTCATTCAGCATAATTATTTTGAGATTCATCTGTGTTATGTGTACAACAAGGTATTAGTTTTTACTGCTGAATAGTATTTCGTTGTGTGGATGTACTACATTTGTTTAACCAGTTATCTGTGGATAGATATTTGGGTTGTTTTCAGTGTTTTGTTGTTATTTCAAATAAAGTTTCTATGAACATTTCTATATAAGTCTACATATGTTTCCATTTCTCTTGGGTAAATACACAGAGGTAGACTGGCTGGGTCATATGGTAGGTGTACATTTAACTTTTTAAGAAACTGACAAACTCTTTTATTCCCACACATAGTACATGACAGTTTCAGCTCCTCCACATCCTGTCCAAAACTGGCATGGTCAGTCTTTGACTTGTAGCCCTTATAATGTGCTTCCCTGATGGCTTAGATGGTAAAGGATCTGACTGCAATGTGGGAGACCTGGGTTTGATCCCTGGGTCAGGAAGATCCCCTGGAGAAGGGAATGGCAACCCACTCCAGTATTCTTGCTTGGAGAATCCCATGGAGAAATGAGCCTGGAGAGCTACAGTCCATAGGATCTTAAAGAGTCGGACATGACTGAGAGACTAACATTTTCACTTTCAATGGGTATCTAGTGGTATTTCATTGTGGTTTTAATTTACATTTCCCAGATGACTAATGATGTTGAGCATCTTTTTCTGTGCATGTTGGCTATTTTGATGTCTTCAGTGAAGTGGATGTTCACATTTTTGCCCTTTTTCTTATTGGTTTGTAAGAGTTCTTTATCTAATCTGGATTCAAGTTCTCTGTAATATGTGTTGTGAAGGGGCTTCCCTGGTGGCTCAGTGGTCAAGAATCTGCCTGCCAATGCAGGAGACACCAGTTCGATCCCCTGATCTGGGAAGATCCCCCTTGCCACAAAGCAACTAAGCCCATGCACTATAACTGTTGTGTCTGTGCCGCATAACAAGAGAAGGCACCACAATGAGAAGCCTGTGCACCGCAACTAGAGAGTGGCCCCTGCTTGTCTCAACTAGAGAAAAGCCCATGCCACAGCGAGGACCCAGCAAAGCCAAAAAAAAAAAAAATGGTGCTGTGAGCATTTCTCCCAGTATGTGGCTTGCCTTTTTATTTTCTTAATGATGGCTTTCAAAAAGCAGAAAGTTTTGATTGATGTAGTCTGATTTGTCATTTTTTCTTTTATAGGGCATAATTTTTGTCTTCTAAGAATCATTTGTATAAACCAAGATCGCAAAGATATGCTATATTTTCTTCTACAAATTTTGTACTTTGGGGCTTTATACTTAGGTCTGCAATCCATTTTGAATTAATTATTTTGTATGATGTAAAGGAAAGATCAATGCTTATTACTTTATACCACATAGCTATCTGGGCTTTCCTTTCCCAGTTGAATTTCCTCAATATCTTTGTCATAAATCAATTTATCAAATATGTGCCGTATATTTCTGGACTATCTACTCTGTTTGTTTGATCTATATGTCTATCTTTCCACCAGTATCAAACTATTTTGTTTGATGAAGCTTGACTACTGAAATCAGGCAAGAGAAATCCTCCAATGTTGTTATTTTTTAAAAATTGTTTTGATTATTCTAGGTATTTTGTGTTTCTATATAAATTTTGAGTTCATATGAATTTATATAGAATTTCTGTATATCTTTTAACTTGCTAACTTCTATAAAAATGCCTACAGGAATTTTGATTGAATTACATTACATTGAATATGGGGAAGAACTGCCGTGTAATGATACTGAATCTTCCAATCCACAGAATAAAACAATATACTTTTCCATTTATTTATGTCTCTATTTCTATTAGCAGTTTTTTAGGTTCAGTATCAAGGTTTTGGACTTCTTTGTTATACATTCTTACATATTCAATATTTTTGGGGTAACACTCTAAATGTGTTTTTTAGAATCTTTCTTTCTACATGGTTGCTGTGCTTGCATTTAGTCACTGAGTCATGGCTTTGCAACCCCATGGCCTGTAGCCTGCCAGGCTCCTCTGTCCAGATAAGAATATTTGAGTGGGTGGCCATTTCCTTCTCCAGGGGATCTTTGCCTCTGGTGCCACCTGGGAAGCCCCACACAATTGCTATAGGTATATAAGAATAAACTTTCTTTCTGTATATTAACCTTATACCTTATACCATTGCTAAACTCATTAATTAATTTTAGTACTCATATTTGTAGCTTCCCTGGTATTTTCTACATGCACAATCATATCTTCTGCAAATAAGGAGTTCTACTTCTCTCCAATCTTTCCAGTATTGATTTTATTTTCTTGTCTTAGTACAACTGCTTCCAGAAAAATGTGAATAGATGTGGTGAAGGTGGGCATTCCTGTTCTGTCCCTAGCTCAGGAGGTAAAACATCCAGTATCTCGCCACTAAGTATGATGTTAGCTGTTTCTTTGTTTGTTTTTAGATATAGACACTCAGGTTGAAAAAGTTCTCTTATAGTCCTACTTTGATGAGAGATTTTTTAAAAAAATTATGAATGTTTAATTTTGTCAAATTCTTTTTCACATCTAATAATTAATATTGTATTTTTCTTCTTTAATTTCATTAACATGATAGATCATGTTGACTGCTCACATATTAAACTAAACTTGCACTCTTTGGATAAGCCCTACTTGGTTATGACATATTTTCTTTTTTTTTATAGATCGTTGGACTCAACTTGCCACTATTTTGTTAAGGATTTGTGCATCTATATTCATAAGAGATACTGGTATCTACAATTTTCTTTTCTTTGCTACAGCTTCATTAGAGTTTGAAATTGAAGGTACACTGACTTCAGAAGATGAGTTAAGCATTGATCCTTCTTTCTCTATTTTTTGAAAAACTGTGTACTATTAGTGTTACTTTTTCTTCCTTGTTTTGTATAATTCAGCAGGGAATCTATGCTCATTCGTTTCTTATTGCTGCTGTAGCAAATGACCACAAACTCAGTGGCTTAAAATAATACAAATCTGACCCTTCTGCCTTTCTCACTCATAGTTAAGGACCCATGATTACACTGGGCCCATCTAGCTACTCTAGGATATTCTTTCTACCTTAAGGTCAGCTGATTAGAAATGCTAATCTCTTCTGCTATAATGTAGTCACCAATTTCAGAGATTAGGATGTAGACAAGTTTGGAAAGCCACTGTTCTGCCTAGCATACTGTTTCAGGCTGGAGGTTTTTTGTTTTTTTTTTTGTTTGTTTGTTTTTTCTGGTGAGATTGGTTTAATGTGGTTTTCAATTTTTTAAATAGACATAGCATTATTCAGTTTTTCCATTTCCTTTGTCAATTGTGGGGAGTTTATTTTTCAAAAAATTCTGTTTCACCTAAATAATCAGATTTATTGATTTAAATTTGTTTATATTCTAGTTCTCTTATTTTCATGTATGTAGGATCTATGGTGATCAATCTTTTTCATTACTAAATTGGTGAATGTGTTCTTTCTTTTTCGCTTGATCTACAAATAGTTTGTCTATTGTCTTCAACTTGTTAAAGAACGACTTTTTCCCATATTGATTTTCTTTACTTCCGGCTTGCAATTTATTTCATTAACTTTTGCTCCAGCTCTTTTTTCTCTTCCTTCTACTAACTTAATTCTTAAGTTGAAACTCTAGGGATGATGTTGAGTCTTTCCAAAAAGACTTTACTACACGTGACAAATGTTGATGTGTTGTATTTCTGTTGTTTTTCAAAAAGATCATTGTATCCATTAAATGGTATGGGTCTTCTGTCTCCTTAAGTAGTTTGTAAAAACTGGAATCTGAAACAAAGATACTGCTGGACCCCAAAGTGATTTTACAATGGTAGTACTTGAACTAGAAAAAGAATGCTAGTCCTAGACCAGAAATCTTAGAACTGTGGTTCTTATTTCCTTGCCCCCAATTCTATACTTGTTTCAAGTATGTTCCAGTTATTGAACCTCAGAGTCCAAGTTGGTTGGAAATCACATCCTGAATACTCTGTTACCCTCTTCTTCTCTAGCTGGGGAGAATTGTAAGAATCATCTTTACCAGTGTGTTCTGGAGGCACAGGTCTCCAGCTCATCTGGGACTGACTTTGTTTTTAGTGGTACCTATTTGGACTAGTTCCCTGTGTAAATAGGATGCACATGGGTTCCTAGAGTAGCCTTGTACTAGGGAATATTGATGCAGAGTAGAGTCCATAGTCGGAAGAACTTGCTGAGTAGGTAAGGTACAAAGAAGGAGAAGACAAATAGGGCCAGAAGTTAGCTTCTGGGTTTTACTACAGTCTGCAAAGTGAGGAGATAAGAGAACAAGTCCTTTCCTCTCTCTGAGTCGGTCCTGCCAAGAGCATGGGCGGTGTGGCCTGCAGAGCAGAGCATGGATATGAAAGCCCCATATGGGTTATAATGTGCTGAGGTGACTGCTGTCTTGCATTGCTCTCTGCTTTAACCACTCCACCTCTTGGCTCCTATTTCTCTAGCAGCTCTTCCTTTTTCCTTACCTTCAGGGCCAGCTTCACAAGTATGTCATCCTTCCAGTTGCACGGGACCCCACACTCAGTATGGCCTGCATGCGATTTAATTTAATTTCCTGTCACTGCCTGGAAATTCTTAATCATTTTTAGCAAGGGGGCCCATAGTTTCATTTTGCACAGAGCCACCCAAATTCTGTGGCTCATCCTGTTTATCTGGAAAGTCCATTGAAGACAAAGCAGTGACTTGGTGAGTAAAAAGGTGTAGCAAGACTCCAGGGGCAAAGCTCCTCAGTGGTCATAGACACAGCCAGGTGCGATCTGGGATGGTGCGTCACGTTTCTGTCTCACTGAAACAACTTCCAGCAGCACCTCCCCCGCCCCTGCACCTCCTTGTAAGGAGAAATTTTGGAAGGCTAAGTCATGTTTTCCCAGATATTCCTCACCATACACCTGCCCCAACAACTCCCCCAGCACTCATTCACATCCGGCAACCCAAGAATCAGCAGCATCCATATGGTGCATCCTCTATAAATGAAAGCTCTTTTAATTAGTGATGGGGCACCTCAAATAATTTCAACAGATGCTTCTATTTCATGCAAACAGGCACATGTCTTCGCAATTGGGCAATATTGTTCTAATTATATTATAGCCTGTAGCCCAACTGGGTATGTCTCTCAGACAGCCTTTCTGAGGGAGAGTACGTGGGTGGGGGGAGATCTATTTTGTTCACTCACCCACACACACGCACACTAGGATATCTCCTTTCAATATTTACTGTTTGTTAATTGTAGTTTTGTTTTGTTTTTCACTATTTTGCTTTCCAAGTGCTTTCTACAGTCAGGAAGGGAGGAACAGAAAGGACACAGTTATTTGGCACTAGAACGGGTGAGGGGAGGAGGCTTGGGGATTTTCCTTCTTTTTAAAATTTTCTTAAAAAGCACAAGTCTACTTCAAGGAGGTTACAGAGCATACTATGTGATGCAAAGATTCCTTTCACTCTCCCTGATATCCTGGGATGGGAGTGCTGTTTGCTATAATTAAATCCCCCCTAAGAGGGATGGGAGAGCATGTGGTCTTTGATCAGACTGGGTTTGTGTCTGGAGGCATCAGCATGGTCTGTCTAGTTCTTGGCATACAGTGCAAGAGGGACCTATAGTCTTGTTTTGCTTGGGAAGGTGTATTGTCTGGCTCCATGAGATGCTGGTTGCATTTGTTCACTAAAAATTTCCAGCTCACCATCTACCTTCTGAGCATACAGTAGAACCACATTTCTGTCCTTCTTTGAGGGCTATATATACTCCTATACATCCTTCTATATGGGGCTGTGTAATTGACTTTAGCCAATTATGACTTTGGCCAATTATGTAATTGACTTTAGCCAAATATGACTGGGTATGAACTGTGTTCCTTACAAGTAGAAGACTTCAAGAGCTAGACATCCTCAGTGGTCACAGAAGCATGTATCAAGATAAAGCTTCTGTCACCCTGGTTCCCTGTGTCTAATCTCAGCAGAACCCTCCTATGGGCCAAGGACACTTGTGTTGTATTACATCACTGAGATTCTGAAATTTTCTGTTGGTGGAGCAAAACCTGGTTTATCCTGACTAATACGATAGTGACTAAAGATAGCCCAGTTTCACTCTCTGGGGAGTTCCCAAGGGGCCACTCACCTGAGGAAAAGAAGGGCTCCTGGAGGAACAAAATGGGAATTGGCAGTACAAAAGCAAGCGAGAGGACTTACTGAGGTACACCCATCTTAGAAACACTTCTCTCTTGTGCTCATACCTAGGAATAGACGACCATGATGCTCCCAGACTATTCTGGGCAACAAAGAACAGCTAGACTCTGGGGGCACGGATATGATGACTCATTTCATGTTGAGGAGCCAGCTAAATAAAGTGTAGTTAAAGCTTCCCCAGGAAAACCCAGGGTCTTCAGGCAGACCTGACAGCCTGTCTTCCCAGGTCCTATCCTTCGCGCTTTGACCCAGCCCTCGAGACAGGCTGTGTTGAGGTGCCTCCAAGGACAGCTGGAGAATGCACCAGATGTCCCCTCCTGGCAGAGGTATCCTGAGGATGGCCTGGCTTGGTTCCCCTCCCTCTTGGTTGGGTAAGTACAGGATTTCTCGGTGAAGTGTCTATGATCTGGCAGACTCATTTGCTTTTTTGGTCATCCTCAGATGACCTCCAAGGCCCAAGGCAAGTTCAAAGTTAAAACTTCCTACTCCTGACATACCTTACCTGATGTTGCTCTAGGAACCACCGCTAATGAAGCCTTTACTTATAGGAAACATAATCTGGGCCTCAAAGAACCAGATGAACAAGAGACTCTTTTGAACATTTCTCCATCTGTAAGACAGGGAGCTCTGTGAGTATTTATAATACTCCCTGAGTCCAGGTGATGCTAGTGGTAAATAATCTGCCTGCCAATGAAGAAGACGCAAGAGATGTGGGTTCAATCCCTGGGTTGGGAAGATCCTCTGAAGAAGGAAATGGCAACCCACTCCAATATTCTTGCCTGGAAAATTCCATGGACAAAGGAGCCTGGTAGGCTAGTCTATAGGGCCACAAAGTGTCAAACACAACTGTGCACAGCATATACCAGAGTGCCTCATATTTTTAACCGAAGCTGGATACAAACAAAACTGAGGGGAAAAAAAAAGAAGGAAAGTAAACTTCTTTTTGCAAACTTCTTCAGCCACACGCTTCAGTCCTCTTTATTACCAAGATTGTAAAGTAATGTGGTCAAAGTTAGATAAAAGCAAGGAGACATGTTAACTTTTCCTTTCAGTGACACATAATGTATTTAAAATAGTGTCTCTGTGTAAATGGGCTGGGTCTCACCCCACCCAGAGGACTTCATGTTCTGTCCTCGTGGCAGAATGTTGAGAGAACAATGTTGAAAGAACAGGTCTTCTGCAGTATGGGCATCACCCATCATCCATCACCCATCACCCAGCTAAATAAAGTGTAGTTAAAGCTTCCCCAGGAAAACCCAGGGTCTTCAGGCAGACCTGACAGCCTGTCTTCCCAGGTCCTATCCTTCGCTTTTATTTTTTTCCAGTCTGAATTTGACATACCGAGAACTGTTATAAAAAAGGATCCCAGAAACCTCCTTCAGTCTTGCTCAGAGATAGAGGCTGGATGAGATGACCTCTCAAGGGATCTTACAGCCTGAATGAATAGCACATGTTTCTGTTCAGTTGCTAAGTCGTGTCCGACTCTTTGTGGCCTCATGGATAGTAGCCCGCCAGGCTCCTCTGTCCATGGAATTTTCCACACAAGAATACTGGATGGGTGGCCATTTCCTTCTCCAGGGAATCTTCCTTACATCTCTTGCATCTCTTACATTGGCAGATTCTTTACCACTAGCACAACCTGGGAAGCCCAAATAATGTTTTCTTAGGGAAAAAAAAACAAGAAATTATTGGAATTTGCACGTTCATGCTTTCCTTTCTCCTACCTGAGGTAGAGCTCAAAGGAGATTTGTTGGACAATAACCCAACTCATCAAAAATTTTGGTGTCTTAATGAGGTGAACACACAAAAATGCTAGCGGTTTCAGGAGAGCATCACCCGGAAGTTTATTTTGCACTCAGTCTCTCACTGTCTGTTGGGGGAGGCAGAAGACAAATACATTTCAAAACTGTGAGTTGGGCTGAGTTAGGTGTGTACAGCTAATGTGAAAGTGCAGATGGGGCAAGCAGTTCTGACCCTTTGGATGAAAGGACCTCAATCTGGATATTTGAAAGAAGTGGAAATTAAGTAACAATGGAATGATGGAGCAGCATTCCTGATACTGAAAATGCTTTTCCCTGCCCAGCAGGGCTCTGGCAAGGAAGTGGAAGGAGGGGATGCTGGAGAGGGCCAGCAGTCAAGTACCAATGACGAATATGCCAGCGAGGGAGGGAGATTTCCCCCTGAAGCAGTGGGAGGCTGGGGAAAGATTTTAAGCAGGGAGGAGGCACAGCCAGATGCGAGATACCTCTCTCTAGCTCTGGATGGAGAATGGCTGCAGGATAGCGACACTGGAGGAGGCAGTCCTGTAGGAAGCTCCTGTACTGGACCAGCGGAGAGGGGGCCAGGCCTGGGGGTGTGGGAGAGGCAGGGAATCAGGACAGAATCTGAGGATACATGATGAAGGATGAGCACATTCTTTTGCCTTTACCCTTTCTCAGGGAAGAAGCATGCCCAAGTAGTAAGCCTGCCTGTGTTGAGCTGGGTGTATTTGCAGTTCAGTTCAGTAACATCTACACTGGTGGACTTTCAAGACCCTCAGCCCACACCCTCTCAGAGCAGTGGGTTACCCTCAGCTGAGAAGTGCCTCTCACTGCCCGGCCCATGTGGCTCTCCCCGGCGCCCTGCAAAGGTGTCTCCCAGCCATGGGCTTCAGCCTTGCATCACAGCTGCCACTCTGCGATTCAAAGGATCACCCCTCCCAGCTCCAGGATGCCTGGTCAGCTGCCCAGAGGAAGCAGCAAAAGGTGGTGCCAAATAAACCTGTCCAAACTTCCAGATGGAAACTGGGTTCCCATCCTGATGGTCCATAACTCCCCCTTGCCCTGAACCCTGCTCTTCACTTCAGGGAAATGGAAAGCTCAGCCTCTCCTACAGTGTCATTTGGTACATTGATTCTAAACTCTTGCTGTTGTTTAGTTGCTAAGGCATGTCCAACTCTTTGGTGATCCCCTGGATAGTAGCGCCCCAGGCTCCTCTGTCCATGGGATTACTTCCCAGGCAAGAATACTGGAGTGTGTGCCCATTTCCTTCTCCAGGGACTCTTCCTGACCCAGGGATCAAACTCATGTCTCCTGCATTGGCAAGTGGATTCTTTACTCCTGAGCCACCAGGGAAGCCCGCAAAACATCACAAACATTGGGTGGGAATTGAACCTGGGCCTCCCATGTGGCAGGCAAGAACTCCACCACTGAACCAATGGTAGAATCAATGCTGTGGTGCATGGATATCTTCTTGGGCTTGTTAAAACACAGATGGCTGGGTCCCACCTCCAGAGAGAGACTCTGATCCAGTAGGCCTGGGCTGGGGCCTGATAATCTGTATTTCCAGCAACTTCCCAAGTCATGCTGATGCTGCTGGCTGGGGACCAGACTTTGAGAACCATATTTTCCACTTCACATCTTCTGAGAGCAGTTTTTAGTCATACCATCTGGGGTGCTCAGCCCTTTAAAATAGAGAAAGCAGAAGAACTGCCCTATTTCAGCTGGTGAATGCGAGATCTAGACGGACATTCACCCATGTGCTTCTGGCTGGTGGCTCTGGGCAGGCTTGAGGGCAGCCGGCCTGGCTGGGAGAGGCTGGGAAATCAGTGCACAGTCAAGGCAGACCTGAGCTCTTGGATCTCTAGGGCCATCCTGCAGAGCCCCAGAGCTGCTTTGCCTTTTCCTGCTCCTCCATCCCCTATTCAGTCTCCTCGCTCCTGATATGTGGGGAAATCAATGCCTGCAAGGTATTAGAAAAGCCATCGAATTGCCCTTACCTGCCACCAGGTGACACCTGATATTGATTGAGCTTATGAAAGTGATTCACAGGTTTGCTGAAGCCTGGAAAAGATCAAATGTTATGAGCCTCATGATCTCATCTTCCTTCTCTTCTCTCAGCTAACACTGGAGGAGGTAATTGGGAAATAATAGACCGAAGAAGCTTTTTTGGTGTGCTCACAAGGAGAACAAAATACAGGAGAATCGTTTCATTGGGAGAGAAGAGATTCTACTATCATTTGTTTTTATTTAGGGCAGTTTTCTCTTTAAGTGCAACATCCTCTGGACTTGACCATTATGGAACAATATTTTTAATGGAGCCAATAAATCAATGAAAAAATTACCATGGATGGAAGCTTTCTATGAACGTGCCAGTTGTTGTGTACCAGCCAGAGGTGGGAATGCTGGCGTCTGCCATGGGTCTGTGCTAGGGATGCCCGGCCACGTGGAGGGCACACCCCCTTTTTGGTAGAAGTACTGGTAGTAAGACAAATATATACTAACTTGTAACTTCAGGAAATTTTTACATCTTTGTGTCTTGATTTATAATAATGTTATAAATGTATTTAATAGGGTTGCTTTGCAAACTGAAACGATACAAAGCAGCCAGCACTTGGCAGCAAAGGTTGGGAGTTGCTGTCATATTTTTAAGCTTTTAAAAGTAATAGCCTTGACATAGGAGCTGTAGCCAGAGAGCAGGGTGCCCATTTACTGAATGGCATGGCACTATAGTGATCTGTGGTCTCCGTACTGTTTTTTTCTTCTTGGACACAATGGATGATCACAGCCCCACCTTCCTCTGCAGTTGGTTTAGAATCACATGACAGAACTGTGACCAGTGGGATGAGGGTGGAAGTGATGTTATGAGCTGGCTCCTGGCTTGCACTTACAAAAATTTTACAAAATTTTCTCAACCTTTCTTTCCTTGCTGCACTGAACTTGAGATCACATATTCTGTGTACTTTGGCTACAAGATGGACGAGGGCTACCAGACCTGCATTACAATTTATCTGAGGAATAAATAAACCTTTTCATGTTAAGACCCCGAGACTTTGGAGTTTGTTACTGAAGTATTATGTATGCTATACTGACAAACACAAATGTATACTATGTGTTAAGCAGTAAACTAGACACGTGAGTAAAGTAACATGGCCTCATTTAATCTTCATGGAAACACTGCAAGGCTGCTATTCCCCCTCACCTCTTGACTTACTGTCCCAATCCTCCCCTGCAAACATGATTTGTGTTGGTACCTACTATACTACTGCAAGTTGCTGTAGTTGAGAAAGAAAAAGTTTTAAAACTGTTACCTTGTCTCAAATTTCTTTCTTTTTTATTAGTAGAGGATATGTCTGCCTTCATTTAACCATTATGAAGTTTCATGCTCTTAATCATTCAACTTCCGTAACAGAATCTCTGTTGATAGTTCATGATCTGTGTATCTTATTTCTAGATTGCTCCTTTATCATTTTGTGTAATTATTCTTTGTTTCCTATTATATTGCCATATAGAGTATTTTGAGTGATATAACTATTGTAACACTAGCTTTCATTTGTTTATAATTTGATTAAATGCTGTTATTGGATATTTCAGTTTGAAAATTTAGTTAAATGCTGTTATTTGTTAGGTGCCACTATTATGTTAACTAACATAATAACATAGTATTCCCAGTTACTTTATATGGTTTTCTATATGGCTTGCATAATCTGCTTTTGAGTTCCAAATACAATTTATAGCTTCTAAGCACAAACACATTTTCCTCCCTTGCATCTCCTAGTATTAGTCCATGGCTGTGTGTTCTTTAGATGGCAGGTGCACTTCGGAAGATGGCTGATAGAAGAGAGTCCTTACATGGTGCTCTTCGGCTTGGAACCTGGACAAGTGAAAAGGTGACCTCTGAGAAGCATGCACTGTTGGCACACCTTATCATGACCAGGAAGCCAACGCTATGCTGATATTTGCATCATAAACTGCCTGGTTCTTGAAAGAGGTACCCTTTACTGTAGAGTTGTAGAGTTCCACAATAGAGGAGAAGCACAGTTGCTCTCTGTGTCCAGCAATTATCCTTTGATATTTAAGCTAATTTTGAGATGATGCCATTATTAATTGTCCTAATACTTTGCAGAGGAAATCTGAGAAAATGCCTTCTTGTAACTAAACACAAATCTTTGGAACATGATAATAATATTTTACTTAATATTTATCTCATGTCTGGTTTAACTAAAATGATGTGGATAAAACACTCAATTTTATTCCCCCTATGTGTGTGTGTGCTTAGTCACTCAGTTGTGTCCAACTCTTTGTGACCCCATGGACCAGAGTCCTAGCCAGGCTCCTCTGTCCATGGGGATTCTTTAGGCAAGAATACTGGAGTGGATTGCCATGCCCTCCTCCAGGGGATCTTCCCACCCCAGGGATCGAACCCAGGTCTCCTGCATTGCAGGTGAATTCTTTACCATCTGAGTCACCAGGGAAGCCCTATTCCCACTACATAGATAATATTCACTATATAATCAAGAAAAAATAGTATATATCATGTACTATGTACATTAATTCCAGCTCCATGGGAATAGAAAATGGCTTGAAATACTTGATTTTGTTCATGCATGAGTGCTTGTGTCCGTAGCCCCCATATCTTGCATTTCCCTATTATATGTGTTGGTTTGTTCATTGCTTATCATCTAAATCCCCTCATCACAAGAATATATATCTCAATACCCACAACTGTGGTTTTCATAGATTCATATGCAATTTAGGAAATATGAAGAGATGTCTTGTATGCCTAGTTTCCTCTTGCATTTTACAGAACTATAGGCTCATATCACACTCAAAGTACTGACACTGATACAATCCACCAATTTTATTTAGATTTCCCTGGTTTTACTTGTACTTGTGTGTATGTGTGTGCACATATGTGAATTGTGTTCAGTACAATTTTATCATTTATGTGTTGGCTTGTGTACCTACCACCACAATTGAGATACTAAATGGTTTCAATGCCACAGGGACTCCTTTTATAACTACCTGTTTCCCATCTATACTCCTCCCTCTACAACCTATAATCTATCTTCCATTTCTAAACTTTTTTATTTCAAAAATATTATGTAAACAGAATCATATAGTATAAAACCATAAGGGTGAGATTGGCTTTTTCCTTAAAGTGACCCTTGCATAACAGAATTAACCATTTTAAAGTGCATGATCCAGGTATACTTAGTACTATCATAGTGTGCAACCATCACTTCTACCAGATTCAAAATATTTCCATTATTTTAAGGTAGCCTAAACTTATTAGGCTTATTAAGCAGTGCTAGGGAAATTAAATGGAAGTAGTCTTGTTCAGGCTTCAGAGACAAGAAAGCAGAGCAGGCCTCTGCCCTTGCTTCTGATCTGCTTGGACACTGCCCTGACTACATGCCTGCTCACAAGGGCACAAGTAAGATGAGTGGCAATACAGATGAGATAGGAAGCAAGTCTTAGAATTCTTGAGCCCCTGGTCTTGGCATTCTTGAGCCCCCAGAAGAGGTCTGCCTAACCACACCTGGGGTTTAACAAAATCCTTTGGCTCTCAAGACAAAACAAACAGCATTGTAAAAGAGATTAGTATGAAACCGGAGCTGCAATTTGCTCACAAACTGATGATGATATCAGCTTGTGGACTGGGACTATAAGTGGGAACCCCAAAAACTTCAATTTAGAAGTCTCACTGAAGGGATGGATGGACTGCCTGGAACCTTTTCCCGATTGGGACTTTCAAATGCTGTTACACGAGTATTCTCAGTGGTGCTTGAGTCTGGATGCTGGTTGGCCCCAATCAGGTAATGTAAGAAGGCTGACCTCCAAAGAATTGATGCTTTCAAATTTTGGTGCTGGAGAAGACTCTTGAGAGTCCCTTGAACTCTAAAGAAATCAAATTAGTCAATCCTAAAGGAAATCAACCCTGAATATTCATTGGGAGGACTGATGCTGAAACTGAAGCTCCAATACTTTGGCCACCTGAAGTGAAGAGTTGATTCACTGGAAAAGACCCTGATGCTGGGAAAGATTGAAGGCAAAAGAAGAAGAGAGAGGCAGAGGATGAGATGGTTGGATGGCATCACCAATTCAATGGATGTGAACTTGGACAAATTCCAGGAGATAGTGAAGTTCAGGGAGGCCTGACATGCTGCAGTACGTGGAGTCACAAAGAGTCGAACACAACTTTGTGACTGAATAGCAACAACAATGACTAATGATGTTGAGCATCTTTTTATGTACTTAATTAAGTAAGTAAGTAAGTAAGTAAGTAAAGTCGCTCAGTTGTGTCCGACTCTTTGCAACCCCATGGACTATGGCCCACTAAACTCTGTCCATGGAATTTTCCAGGCAAGAGTACTGGAGTGGGTTGCCATTTCCTCCTCTGGGAATCTTCCCAACCCAGGGATTGAACCCAGGTCTCCAGCGTTGCAGGCAGACACTTTACAATTTGAGCCACCAGGGAAGCACATACTTCATGTACTTGTTGGTCATCAAAACAGTTGGTACTGTTTTGGAGTGATAAGATGTCTAATTCAAGTCATTTGTGCATTTCCTAAGTGAGTTGTGTCTTTGTTGTTGAGTTTTTTATATATATTACATACCACATGGTTATTAGATATATAATTTGAAAATAAGTTCTTCCGTTTTTAGCTTGTCTTTTTCACTTTCTTGACATGGTCTTTTGAAGCATAAAATTTTAAATTTTGATGATATACAATATCTTTATTGTTCTTTTGTTACTTGTCCTTTTGGTATCATATCTAATAAGCCATTGCCAAATCCAGGGTTATAAAGATGTGTCCCTAAAGGTGACTACATTCCTTGGCTGACACCTTCCTGCACATTCAAAGCCAGTGGTGTAGCAACTTCTCTCTTCTCTGGCCTCTGCTTCTACCCTTATATCTTCTGTCTCTGACTGTGATCACCCTCCCTCTTTACAATGAGAATCCTTGTGATTATATTTGGTCTACCTAGATAATACAAGATAATCTTCCCATCTCAAGAACCTTAACTTAATCACATTTAGAGAGTCTCTTTAGCTATATAACGGGACAGTTCAGGGGTTCTGGGGATTAAGAGCATCGATGGGAGTCATGATTTAGTCTGCCACAACTGGTACCCACCTTTTACCATTTCCACTGAAATGTGGAAACCTCACTACCATTTAGATCATGTTACCTTATCCACTTTTAAATATCATTATGTTGGGCATGAGATTCTGTTATTAATATAATTATTATTTCAAACATCAATTACAATTAATAAAACTCATGAGAAAAATATTTATTAGATGTAACCATGTTTCTTCTCCTTTCATTGCTCTCCTTTCCTGAGACTACAACATTCCTTCTTTTCTTGTTTTCTTTCCCTCTGAAGAAATTTCTTTAGCCAAATCTTTAAGGATGTGTGCTACTGATAAACTTTAAAATTTTTCCTTTGTCTGATGATGATTTTGTTTCCCCTTCATTTCTGAATGGATAGTTTCAACAGATGTTGCATTTACAGTTTGCAATTATTTTTCTTCAGTACCTCAGAAGTATTGTGCCACTTCTTTCTAACTTCCATGATTTCAAATTAAAAATTTGCTGTCATTCAAATGAGTGTTCTCTTACAGGTAATGTGTTCTTTCCCTCTGACCATTTCCAAGGTATTTTTCCTTCATTTTTACTTAAAAAAAATTTAATTATGATGTGTCTTAGCATGGATTTATCCTTTTTGAGGTTTACTTAGCATCTTGTTTCTATAAGTTTGTGTCTTTCACCAAATTTGGAAAGTTTTCAGCCATGATTTCATCAAAGACTTTTGCAGCCCCTCTCTCCTTTTCACCTAGGTGGCAGTCACTCTGTTTAGGTTTAATATGCTGGTTTGGGCTTACTTTTGTGGGCTGTGGATCAAGAGGCAGACTAATCAATCAAAAGCTTTAGTGCTATTTTGGTCTGCAGAGTGTATCTAGTGCCACTGGGGTTATCACTGGTCCTTGCTGGTGCTGTCTTTAGGGGGCAGAAGGAGATCCCCCAAGAGGGATCACCAGGGATCACCCCCTAAGTGGGGGGCAGGGAGGTGGGGATATGATGGGATTCCTTCTATCAGTGCCCACTCACCCTTCACTTCCTCAGCCACTTCCCATTCCTGGGGGTGTATGGGTAGGGGAGGAAAGTTTTGGGCTCATGGGGACAAAGATTCTTCCTAGATCAAGCTGCCTGATGTAACTGTGTTCCTGCTGACTCTTATATGTCTTTGCAGAAAAGAGGAATCTCAGGCCTGGGAGGAGAGAGAGTGCCTCCCCTGGCCCTTGGCCAGTTGTGTTAGGCTTCACTTATGTTATCAGAGGGGATCTAGTTGGGTCAGGGGGAAGAATGAACCTACCTAGGTTGCCTTCTACAGTGAGGTTAGGAAAGGCATGGTCTGGGCAGCCTTCCTATGTTGAGTGTGGTCAAGCAAGATGCCCTGCCTCTGAATTGTTACTCAAGTCTTAAAGCCCCAAAACAATTCATCTTTCTTCTGTTGCCACTTTTCAGAGTTCTGCTCTGGTTGTTTATTGCTTCATTTCCAGGGTTACACTTAGCATAGAGTAGACAGGGAAAGTAGACTTACACCATCATGTCTGGATGGAACTTCACCATTTTAAAAATTTTATTTTTAAAAAGTTTTATTGGCGTTTAGTTGCTTTTCAATGTTATATCAGTATGGCAAATGAATAAACATACATCCCCTCTTTTTTGAATTTTCTTCCCATGTAAGTCACCCAGAGCATTGAGCAGAGTTCCATGTGCTATAATACAGTCAGTTCTCATTTAGTCATCTACTTTGTACATAGCATCAATACTGTATATATGTCAGTTTCAATCTCCCAATTCATCCCATCGCCTGCTTTCCCACTTGGTAACCTTATGTTTCTTCTGTCTCTGTCTCTATTTCTGCTCTGTAAATAGATTGTCTACACCATTTTTTTTTCAGATTCCACATATATACATTAACATATGGTATTTATTTTTCTCTTTCTGACTTACTTCTTTATGTATGACAGTAACTAGGTCCATCCACATCTCTACAAATGACCCAATTTTGTTCCTTTTTACTCCATCATTTTTCTTTGATGATTTCCTCATCTTCATTGACTTTGATCTCTCCTATTGGGATTCCCACTGAAAGAACTTTGGATCCTGTTTTTTCCCTTCACTTTAAAAAATCTTTACTTTTTTATTTTCCATCTGTTTTTGCTATGTAATATCTCCTTATCTTTTCACCACTATTTTGGTTTTCATTTATATTAATTCTTTTTTTCTGCCCGATATATAATTTTTATTTCAATTTTCAGAATACAAATTTTCAATAGTTCTTTTTCCCTCTGATTGCTCTTTTTAAATATTTTCTCAAATGACTCTAAGTATTCAGGTAAGATGTATAGTTTTCAAAATTGCTTTCTTTTCCTTGCTTCCTTTAATTAGTTGTTGTTTTGGTTCATTGTGGCTTTCTCTTTCATGCTATTGATTTTCCTTTAAGTTCTTAAAAGCCTGGTGGACTTTTCATGCTTATGAGTGAAAGAGAAAGCTGTTTGGTACATATGGCACACAAGAGACCCTGTGCCGCTGTGCCAGGCCTTGGGGGCAGTTCTGGTGTTGAGCTTGGGCAGACAAGCAGGTTCACGTTTCCTATCGCTGTGTAAATTCCCACCACTGTGTTCAGCAGGTATTTGACCTTTGTGTTAGGCAAAGCTGTTCTTGACCCTCGTTATAGCACTTTACTGTATTTTACTCTGTCTCCATTTCTGTCTGTTGGCCTGCTGAGGAGGTTGGGGTATGTCCCGTCTCTCTTCTCCACTTCCTCTGGCACCCACATTGTGGCCTCGGGGCCAGCCAGGTACAGATGCTGCAGCCAACGTCTTTGTGATTCAGGAAGGCCTAAGGATAACTGGCCTGGATAACACATCAGTGGGTGCTAGTTAGGGGTGGGGAGGTTGAGTGTTATGCACGTGGATCCATTGAGTGTGCAAAAAGATGCTTAGAACTTTTACTGACATGAATTTTATCTCTAATATGAAAGACAGTAAGACATTAATTTTAATATATGGATTGTCATTCCTGGGTAAGTCTAAGAGTTTCTTAATCCACTTATTTGCTTATTTGATTGTCTTGCGATGAGTTGCAGTTTGTATCCTCTTGGTTAAGGAGACTCATGGATAATATATTCCATTTAAAAAATCTAATCCTTTCAAAATGGTTAAGTGATTAAAAATTCTGGCATAGGAAAGAGAATTTTAAAATACCAGCACTAGTAAACAACTTGAGAATAGCAAGATGATACATCTAACTTTTATACTTTTATTGATACTATGTGATGAAAATAATTATAATTTTATAAGATGTGATAAAAAATTTTGCCCCTAGAGTTCAAACTATCATGAAGACTGCTTGGAAGATGAAATCTCACTCATGAGCATTAATAATTAATCTCACCTAAATATAAATTGTGTTGAGATATTTACTAATGAGTACGTGTATGTAGTTTATGAATAAAAAATATGTAAACTGTGGATGTATGCTTAATTTTTTCAAGTGTAGAGTATGTGACTCAAAACAATTTGGAAATCACTGCTATAGATAGTCCTCTAATGAATGAGTCTGATTATCACTCCACAGCCAAACTCAAGCTGGGAGACCCTGTGGGGCCTCCCCTGGGAAGTACTATACTTACTGCTGCTAGAGCTTTCTCCCTCATGGTTTTGAGTTGCAACAATCCAGTCACATCTATAGCCTATTGTCCATAAATTTTTTTATCATTTCTGTTACATTGATGACACTCTTCCACATATTCAAGGCTGTGGCAGATTTATACCTTTTTTTTTTTTTTTTTGCCAGAAGTCTTTGGCTGGTCTATGGAATCCTGCAGGTGGTAGGGACAATGCATATGCATTGCCCACGACCCCATATCTAAAGCCAAAATGTTGCTATTGAACTCAGAGAACAAGAAATTCCCCACTGAATGTTTCCTCTGTAAAGAATTCCTCTTATTTTCTGTTGGTCTTTATTAAGACAAAAGTCAACAAAGGAACAAAAGCAACTCAACTCAGGAATCAGGGGACTAAGCATGCAAGGTTAGAATATGTTATCCCATAGAGGACTCCTGGGGACCGACGTGGCTTTGGCATGTTTTCCAAGGGGAAGATGAAAATGGCAGGGAGAAGTGCAGGGTGTTATTACCATTGGGTGGTGTCATTTAAAGGGAAATAAAAAGAAGAATTTCTTTCCACCTGGGCTTCCCTTGTGGCTCAGCTGGTAAAGAATCTGGCTGCAGTGTGAGAGACCTGGGTTCAACCCCTGTGCTGGGAAGATCCCCTGGAGAAGGGAAAGGCTACCCACTCCAGTATTCTGGCCTGGAGAATTCCATGGACTGTATAGTCCATGGGGTCACAAAGAGTCAGACATGACTGAACCACTTTCACTTTCTTTCTTTCCACCTAGACAAATCTCTCTACCAGCTTAGAGAGAACTAACTCTGAGTTAACATCAGAGTCAGAACCAAGTACTTCCCACTCAAGTTCCTCCCAGGTGGCTAGGTAATAAAGAATTCGCCTGCCAATGAAGAAGACACGGGTTTGATCCCAGGGTCAGGAAGATCCCTTGGAGAAGGAAGTGGCAACTCACTCCTGTTTTCTTGCCTGGAGAATCCCATGGACAGAGGAGCCTGGTGGGATACAGTCCTTAGGGTTGCAAAGACTCAGACACGGCTTAGTGACTGAGCACACATGTGTGCATTCCTTACTCACCCCTACCCCAAATGCAGTGCGCCATCTCCTGGTGCCCTTCCCTGCCTAGGTCCTTGGAGGCTCCTGAGTTTGCATTTAATGTGGGAGGCTATTTCTTTACAAGGCACTCCTATTGCTTAACTTCATGATGCACACACTTCCTCCTAAATATGTCATGTTGCACTTTCAACACAAAAATGAATTTAAATTAATTGGGTTTGAGATTCCTTTTTGGAGTATTTCATGAGTCCCTTTGAAATAACAGAAGTGAGTGTCACAAACACAGTTTGGGAAGCAGATATTGGGTACAAAGGGTATCTTCTGGAGGAAGATACAGTTGTCAAAAAGGTATTTTTCCCCCTACAGTGACAGGTGGCTCTGACAGCTCTGGTTTGTCAGCAGGCAGACACATGAAGATGAGGGGATCAGAAATGAAAGATGCCAGTGAAAATAATTTCTTCCATGGCTGTGAAGTGATCATGACATTGCCGCATCATAACACAGAGCTGAAGACAGAGTCAAATTGAAATCTCAACCTACAGAAAAAAATGTTACCTGATAATGTCCTCTGTCGAACCCTTTCTATATTTGCTGGTGTTCCCTAAAGGGTAAACCTAAGGGAAGGGCAGGACTGAGATAACCTGTCCACGTCCATGGATTTTTGAGGCTGGAGGCAGATGGAGTGTGTATGTCAGGCTTGTGTCCTGGAGAGAATGGTGCTGGGGAGGCTGGGTGCAGGAAGCCCTTGGAAGGATGAGGTAGGTTATAGTTTCTGGGGTCTAGCGCCTGGGGGAGGCTTACTTTCCTAGTGGGGAGACATGGACACCTTGACATGATGGTCCATTTCCCGTTTAAGGCCCTTTCCCATATTCTAAGGGTTGAAGGTCATGGAAAGAGTGTTTGAGGTCTTAGAGAAATACTATCTTCTCAAGGCTTCCAGAAATAGCTGATGGCTACTGTAGTTACCCAAATGAATAGAGGCTGATGGCTGTAGCTGAGAACATAGCCAGCCACAAAGCCCTGAATAAGTTAACCTAGACACCGGAATTCTTCTTCCATCAACCAGCTGCAAAGATGAAAAAACAACTTCCTGCTGGGTCTGAGTTGAGTTAGCTGCAGCCAAGATCCAAAGAGGGATTTGGGAGGTATTAAGCTCAGAATGTGGGTGAACACAGGAGACAAGGGCTCACCTATAGCTAGATGGGCTATCAGATAGGTCCCAAATGCTTGCTCCCTTAGGGAATCTGCTGTGTCTCTGCTTCCCAAGGATTTTTGAACATTTTAGAAGACAACTGGCTGTAAATCAACAGCCTGTACCATTTCATGTTCCTATATTTTCTACCTATAGTGGGTAAACACTGCTCTTTAAAAAAAAAAAAAACTTTCAAATTTAAGGCTTCCTATTCTACTGCTGTGGAGCTTGGGGAAAATGTTTATATTCATCTTAGCACTGCATATTTTTGGAAAACCTGGCAATTCTGCATGCTTGCTTCTCATTGGTAACTGTGGGCTACCAGTTCTAGTCTTAGGTATCAAGCCATCATTTTATCTGTCAGTTGGAAAAATACAGTCTTCTACAAAACTCTACTAAAATGATGTTTAAAAAATTAAAGGCATACACATTCAAGGACAAAGAGATTGTAAAAGGAGTGATACCAACAACATTTTTGGAAGTTGGATTGTAGGTGTACAATTCACATTTGACATAGCATAAAGAAAGTGGAATTTAAAGGCCACAGTGAGCAGAGCTGTAAAGCACTCCAGTTTTCAACCCCAAGTTCTCAAAAGGCTCAGGACTTGCTGGTCTGGGTACACCTGGGAGTGGGAATGAAAATGACACAGGATAAAAGTTGTTCTAGATCTTTCTGACTCCAGGAAGGTGGAAAACCACCCCTTCTCCACCATTCCAGAATACTGGTAACTTATTTTGCAAAGAGAGAAGAGAAGGTTTCTGCCTTCAGGGCATCAGGTCTGAGTGAGGGCAAGGTTGTCATAAGAGAAAGAGATGAGAGGGCTTACATGCAAGCTTGTGTACTGAATGTTGAGACTGCCAGCCCCCTTTCACCTCTCCCAAGACCCTTGCAGCACAACTTGACCTTCCAAGGACATCAGAAGAATCTTCTCTGAGGACTTAGACCAGCCTAGGAGGATAGACCTAAACCCAGTGGGATTGAAGCATCCCAAAGAAAAGTTCAACCAGTACACATGCCCATATGTGGCATCCATAATAGAAAAGACCCAGTCATTTACAAAGTTCCCAATCAGACTTTTGGTTTCCTAATCATAAACATAGGTGGATAATTAAGGATCACCAGAAAACCAAAGAGGTCCTCTAATTTGGAACATAGAACTCAAAACAAATAGCAGAAAAAGCAACTTGGATGAAATGCAAGAATCAAAAATATTTTAAAAATCTATCATTAATACCATCTGACAGCTGGTAGAGATTATCCTTATAAAACAAAAGAAGAGGAGGCTATAAACATTAATATTCAGGGAGAAAAAATGCAATCTTGAAAATTTAAAATATGGTGACAAAATATAAAAAGCCCAAAAGGAGGATCAGAAGATAAAGTTAAATATACCTCCCATAAAGTAGATGAAAACAGAAACAAAAATGATGTAACCAAGGAAAAATAATGGAACATTTTAGGAATGTTAGACATCCAGAATCTAGGAATAGGAAGTCCCAAAAAAGAGAACAGAGAAAATGAAAGGGAGACATTCATCAATGAAGAAATTAAGGAAACGTCCTTGAATTGAAGGGTCTCTGTTTCTAGATTAAAAAGAACAACTGAGTGATCTACAAAAAGTAGACCAACATCATCATCACCATTGTCATTCATAAAAATGAACAAATACATATAATTATTTACAACACTGGACAATAGACAGAGTAGAAACATAATCCCTGACAGAAGGGAAAACTCAGCAAGAGATGAACTCAAGTTCACCAGCTTTCTGTCTGGGAACACTTCCCCTACGATAGTGCAGAGAAGTGGAGGGACCTTTACCTATCATTGAACTGAGGAGGCAGATATGGAGGTTTGAAACTGCTGACAAGTCTTGGAGGGATGGCTATCAACACACAGAGTAAGGACTTGAAATGCCCAGCTGGGAGCAGATGCTTCAAGACACAAGCTGTACAGAGGTACTTGAAGCCCCACAATGTTCGGAGACATTCAAATTTGGACCTAGTCAGGATGAAGAACCTTTATTACACTGCTGAAATATTCCAGAGACCCCCCCAAAAAACCCACAAATTAGCTCTATCACACAAATTTAAAAAGAAAAAAATTGAAATTAATAAAAAAAATCCTCAACAAAATATTAACAAATTAGATCCAGCACTGTATAAAAACAGACATACATTTTAGCCAAGTGATGTTTATCCCAGGAATGTAAATTGGCTTAGTATTTAAAAAATAATTTGTCATGTTAACAAAATAAAAGGAAAATGTGATTATTTCAATAGATATAGAAAGAAATATTTGACAAAATTCAACAACTATTCATGATAAAAATTCTCAGAAACTAGGTAAAGAAGAAAATTGTCCCATTCTGATGAAGAGCATCTACAGAAAATATCCTAGAGCTAAACACTGTACTTGATGATGAAATATTCAATATTTTCCAGCACTGGTATCAAGGCAAAGATAGTCTCTCATCATTTCTATTCAACATTGTATTGGAGGTTCTAACCATTGTAATAAGGCAAGATATAGACATAAAGTAACAAAGATGTGAACAAAGAGGTAAATCAGTCTTTTCCACAGACAATGTTATAGTTCACATAGAAAACCTTAAGGAATTCACACACCAAGAAAACTTACAGAATCTAGTTTATAAAACTTGGTAGAGGGACAAAATATAAAGTCAACACAGAATGCAAGTGAATATCTATATAATATCAGTGAACAATAGGAAGGTGAAATCACAGCATAGTATATACGCTATAATGTAAACTTTAAGATAAGATTGATAGATAAACACCAGATAAATAATAAATAGATACCTAGATAATAGATAGTAGATTGTTTACATAGATAAAAGGTATTACAGGATAGGGGAAAACAGATCAGAGTAATAAATATGTTTTCCCTGTGAACAGAACCATTTCTGCTCCATCCTGGTTTTTGTCATCATAATAGATAGCATCTCTATCCAGCCAGTTGCTCAAGTCAGATACCTAGAAGTCATTCCTGTCATAGCTCTCTCTCAAGTACCACATCCAAACAGTCACCAAGCTCTGGCAATTCTTCCTGCAAAGACAACTTTAATCTGTCCACTTCTCTCTGTCTGAGTTGCAATCACCGCAGTCCAAGCCATCATCATTTCTCACTGGGACTTCCTCATAAATCGTTTCCCCAAATTCAACATGTTTTCCAAAGGGCAATCATAGTGATCTTTTAAAAAAGTAAACTGATGGGGCCCCTCACTCTGCTTAACACACTTCAAAGTCTTCCAGTTGGCTTCAAAGACAGCCAAACTATCAGAGATATAACCTGAGGCACAGAGAGAGGCATCCTCCTGCTCCGACATTCTGTCAGGGCCTCCCATTGGCTGCCAGAGGCCAGCAAACATTCAAGATGGAAAACACCACTTGCAGGTGTCAGCCTCCCCCGTCCCCATGTCCATAATGCAGAGTATCAGAATGAATCTTCAGGCACCCAGACCCAGGACTGACCTCAGTTAGAGAGGTCAGGGGAGTTCTCCCAGGAGGTGACTTCACACTGAGCCCTGAAGGATGAGAAAGAGCAGCTATGTGAAGAATGGCGAGGGGGAAGTGAGAATGGCAGGGGCAAATACTCAAGAGGCAGGAAAAAAGGAGCTGTGTTGTGTTTGGAAAACTGAAATAAAGGCAGCATGTGTGGGATGTGGTAAATGAGAGGTAGAAAACTTGAATGAGGCTAGAGAGAGGGGTACGGGACCCATGAGGCAGGGCCTCACAGACTATGGTGTAGCGTCTGCACTTGACTTTTGGGGGCACACTCGGATGAACACCATCTGAGCATAAAAAGTTTCTTTCTGGCTGCTGTATGGAGATGGATTGGACTGGGTCACTAAGGAAGTAGGAGAACCAGGGGAAGTTGTCACATTCATGCCAGGAGGTGGCCATAGGGACAGAGGGAACCATGCAAAGTTCAAGTACATTTCCCTTCCCCTTGTCCTAGTGAGACTGAAAGGGGCCTGACACTCCCAGGCATCTTCTTAGTCTAAGACAGCTTCTCTCCAGTCCATGCTGCTTGATTGCTGAGGCTCTTTCCTCTTCTTCCTGAGAGCTCTTGGGCTGGAGTTAGGGTAGCTCATGGCCCTAAAGCCATTATTATTCATTCCTCCTTCTCTGGAGTTTCCAGACAGCCTCTTCTTTGAGAGCCCGGGATAAAATTCACCTACAGCCAGAGGCCACTCAAAGTTGTACACAGTCAGTAAGGTTAGGGGAGGGAAGCAGAGAGAGAGCTGTGTCTCCGGTAATTTGGATGACTTGAAAGAATGGAAGACTGGATTTTGATTCATGCCTTTCCTTAAATTCGTCCCTAAACTGCCTGTTTTCCAGCCCATTTCCTCTTCTCTCTGAGGAACTGGTGGAGGTAATAGCCCCTTCCAGCCCTCTTCCATATGTGTGAACTCACACACCAAGGGCAAAGCCTTGTCTGCCCTTGATGTCCCTTCTGCCTGATCTGTCTGTGGGTGGAGCACAGACATGATCACCCAGCTCTGTCCAGGAAGCTCATCATCCACTCAGCCTTCAGAACTCCCAAGAGGCCACAGACAATCTACTCATCAGGCCCAAGGACCCATGTCTTGAGCCCAGTCCTATGTCTGCTCTGTTTCCAACTCCAGGCTTTCACTAGGTTATAAGGGAAGTGACTTTCAAAGTCAAGAGGATCCTCCAAGTGCATCACAGAGGGCTTGGGACAGAGCTGGGCTATAGTTAAGGAATCAAGCCCGTCTAGAGCTTACAGAGAGCTTAAGGCCAATACATTTTCAACTCATTCTCATAATCTGTTTGCATACCAAGCTTTTACTGGGCTTCTTTGTACCCATCCCTGCTCCAAGTACTACAGAGAACAGAATCCAATCTCCCCTTTACACTTATCTGAGCTAATTAAGGACCTTATTCATGTGGTCTTTCCCGATTAGAAAGGCATCTCGTACCCTTTATGCCCCAGTGAAATCTTTCCTCCTGGTGGCTCTCTCAGCAGGAAGGATTCTGAGGAACCCCAGGGGATGGTCAAGGTTGTCTTTGGAGGGTGAGTGAAGAGGCAAATCTTAGCCAAAAATTAGGCTTCTATCCTAAACTGATAGAATCTCCCCATAGGAGTCTCCTCACAGCATTCCCAGGAATCGGCTGGCTGTGCACCCTGAGCTCTCCCTCCTGCAACATCAGGCTTGCTGTCTGCTGGGGATGCTCGTTCTGTGCTCTCTTACATGGAGTGCAGACTTGCCTCCTTGTATGGTGATTGTTCTATCTTTCCAACTGAGTCAGAACACATCATTTATCTCCTGTAGGTAGTCTTGAAGAAAAGACTGCTCTCAGATGTCTTCTGGATGTTTCCTGGGCTGAGGTACCCATTTCTTCCAATTCTCCATCCTAGGGTTGCGTCCCAGGGCTTCCTGTGGCCATGCTCCCTATGATGGAGTCAGAGCCCAGAAGCAACCCCAGCACCCAAGGCTGGGGACAAGTTCTCAACTGAGTTCGCTGGGGTCATCAACCTCTACCTTGCCACCTAAGACAAACAACTCTACCGCCTGTATTTCCAGCTCTGTATTTCACCAAGGGAGAGGTAAAGGGCGTTAACCTCATAAGGTCACTATAGGATTAAAACAGGCAATCCATATTAAAGCATTGAACACACTGACTAAACATGATTAACTTAGTTTGGATCACTTCTGGAACCTGAGACAAAGATTTGCAGGCAGAGAATTTATTTTGGGAAGAAATGGCAGGGAATGGGACTGGGGGACTGGGAGGTCCACATACACTCCTGGGCAGAGAGAAGCAAGAAGGAGGTAGGGCTAAAATTCATGTCCTTGAGTAGGTCACCACCATTGCTAGCTGGGTCTCAATCCTTCCAGGGTCCTCTGCAAAGCAGTGTCTCTTGGGATTTTCCATCTGAAGGATAGGAGAGAAGAGAATTTTTAAATTTATATATATATATATTTTTAAATTGAATGTGGTTGATTTACAGTGTTATGTTAATTTCTGCTGTACAGAAAAGTGACTCCTTTGCATACATATATACATTCTTTCTTATATTCTTTTCCATTTATCCCAGAATATTGAGTATAGTCTCCCATACTGTACAGTAGAAACTTGTTGTTTATCCATTCTACAGCTTGCATCTTCTAACCCCAAACTCCCAGTCCATCCCCTCAATTCCCCCTTACCCTTGGCATCCACAAGACCCTTCCCTATGACTGTGAGTCTATTTCCGTTTCATACCCTGGGTACATTCATGGCATATTTTAGATTTCACATACAAGTGATATTATATGGTATTTGACTTTCTGGAAGAGAGAAGAATTTATTGTTGCCCATCGGCCCCAAACAGCCTTCTTGTTGTTGACTTCCTTGTGCTTTCTGACCACATATGTGTCAGCAGTTCCCATAATGCGCCACACTGAAGAATCCAAGAATCCCTCAAAAGCAACAGGAACAAGGTGCATTGGAAACAAGGTGCTATTAGGTTATATTTGCATAGACGTGCTTGCAGCAAGTGCCCAATACACAGTGCTCCATAAATCTTTATTTTTCTTCTTCTTGTCCTCATCACCATTCATGCAAGTCCAAGGTCACATTCACTCTTCGTCAGCCACATGCTGGTCCTGGTCATCATTTTGGCACAGGGCCAGTTTTCGCAAGAACCTCAGAACTGCTTGTGGTGACCTGCACTGTCTATCAACACCATCTTCAGACAAATTGCACACTCAGCAAAGCATCCTGAGCCCATCTCCTGTAGGCTATCTTCATGACCGCCAGGTATTGTGTGCTTACTCAATCTGAGTTTCCAATCTACAAAATGGGTGTTGGGGTATGAGGAGAGTGGCATCACAGAGCTTTTTTCCAGGTTGGAGTAAAGGGTTTTTCCAAGGCACCTGCAGGGAGGAACTATGGAATGGTCTGCCCCAAAAGCAGATGGGGTGATGATCCTCATTTCCCAGCAGCCTCCAGAGGATACAGATGTGGTCCTTGATAGTCTTTTTGGAACATGGAGAGGGTGAGGAAGAGGCCTGAGTTCTATGCTTCAAAGGTGGACATCAGGGGAACATGTGGAGCAAAGGGCACTGGGGACGCAGACCACCGGATGATGTGCCCCGGAAGCAGATCACATCCTCCCCTGGACAGGTAAGAAGTCTGAGGGTGAGTGAGAGGATGGACCGTGCCCCTTCCTCCCTACTCCAAGTCTTTCCAGGCCTACAATGAGTAAGGGGAAGTCAAAATTTGCAATCTAGACTGGAGGTGACCAGAAAGTCCCAACGTGTCCAAGTTATACCTGAAAGAAGGGAAGTGGAGATTGGACAAAGTATAACTGGAGACAGAAATTGGAGGAAAACCTCTTCAGGAATGTGCCCTGCAGAGTTCAGATGGATCAATGAGATGGTTACATGTGTAGAGCTGGGTACCAGAGTGAACCATGGTGGGGCCAGTTCACAGCAGGCCTGCATCTCTCAAAGTGGTCCTTTCCTACAAAGTGGTCCATGGCATGGAGCGGTTCAGGACTGCCTTCCTGCCCAAATCACAGCGTCATGCTTGATTGTCTTCATTCTTTTCCTGGAAATGATGCTGAATAAGAATCAGACAGAGCCGCTGTCTCCTACTTTTCTGTAATTTAACCCAGGAAGGCGACTGGCCAGGACTGGGTAATTACCCCTGGCCTTCCCATCTGTGCTGGAGATGAAGCTTGGCATTCAGCCATGGGTGTTCCGATCTGTGCTCCAGGCAAAGGAGCTCCTGACAAGCACACTGACACTTGCATTGCTCTCCTGCCAGCATGAAGCACAACTTTAATTAAACAAGGTTGCTTAAAACTGTGACAGAAGAGCTGGGGCTCAGACAGCCCCTTCTCTCCTATGACATCACCCTGCTTGTGGTCCTTCTTTCTCCTCTTCTCCAAACTAATCTTCCCTTGGCATCTGCCATTCTCTGCCTTTAGACCATTAAGATTTCAACCTCTCCTCTCAAAACCCTTTGCAGAAATAAACTCTGAAGCCAAAGCTGGTAGGGAGTGGAGGCAGAGAAATCTTCCTCTCTAGTCCATTGCTTTGGGAAGATGGAAGTCTTTCTGTGCTCTGTCCTATTCATCCCTTACCCCTGTCTGGGTGTGCATAGTAAGAGTAGGGAATGTGACCATCAATTGAGTTTTTATGGTGTCTAAGAGGTACATGATTTGCTCAAAATCTACGGACATTGGTACAGCCTATGGGGAAAATATGCAGGCCTCCCAGCAATCATATCTCCATTATGTCCACAGAGACCTGAACAGTCCCTCCAGGACAAAGTTGAGGGGAAACCTTGTTTCTGCAGGATCTTAGGGACCTCAGTCTCAAGCCGATTCCTCAGCACAACACAGGAACAGGAAGGGACAGAGGGCTGGGAAGAGGGCAGAGTCACACTTCCATAGAAATCTGGCCAAGTTTCAGTTGGCTGACCTCCTGGGCATCACGGCCAGGCACTCCTTCTGCATTGCTATTCACTGCCCATTAGAATTAAGCTTGGGGCTTCTCTGATTTTTGTATTTAGTTGCTTTAAAAGAAGGGTCTCCTTTTGCTTGGAGGTGAAGATGTCTTTTTTTCCCTTTAGGTAGGATACTGTAATTCTGCTCTGGATTCTTGAAGTTGATCTTTGGTAAGCTGCCATATTTAAAGGAAGGAGAAAGAAAAACCGAATAAATAATCTCACCATGCTGGATAACTAGGTGTCAGAGATGGATAGAGGGAGAAAAGGGCCTCTTCCTGGTGACTTATTCTTGGTGTGGAACTTATCAGTACAGGGGGGATAGCCTTGGAGTGAATGTTTAATCAGGGGAAGCAGTGAACGATGGGCAGACTCATTGTGTCCGCCTTCTGCAGTGTGATCCTCGGGAAGAGGGAAAACTGTGCCCTTGTCCGCCCCTCTTGTTAACAGTTTTTAATTTTTCAATGCATTAACATTCTTTTTAAATAAGTGACGAGTTCTGAAGGTTTTTTTTTTTTTTTTAATAACTCTGAATTGACTAAAAGTTGGATTGAGAACGTCATTTTTTTTTTTTCTGGAAAATTTTCCCAGCCTTTGAAGTACTCCCAACTATATTCTCCCTTCAGAGAGAAAATGGTTGTTTTGAAAGTTGCCTTTTAAGCAGCAACGCTGTTTTTTCTCTGCTGAGAGCTGCTCTTGTGCACTTCAAAAGCAGAGCATGTCAGCCTTCTCCACCCTGTCTCTCCCCTTTGAAGTAAGTGTGGGGGCAGCTGCTGTCTCTTAATCACTCTCTCTGGCATTTCCATGGCCCTTTGCAGTTTTCAAAGCTCCTTCACAGTCATTTCCTTATTTGATCCTCACGACAACCCCTGAGGTAGGCAGAGCAGGTATCTTTATCCCCATTTTACAGATGAGAAACCCTAGGGCTCAGAGGGATGGAGATTTGTCCCAAGGTGACATAACTTCCAAACTAGAGGAGACTGGACCAGTGCTGAGGCTTTGATGGTTCTATCAGGGCTTTCCCCACCAGACTGCACTGCCTTGCCCTGTTGGCACTTGAGGCCCAGGGATTGAGAAGCTGGGGTAACTAAGATATCCGAGGTCAACTCTGTGCAGCACAGGGGATGTGTGTGCTCCCTGAGGCTTCCTGTGCTCAGTTTTGGAGACCGTGTCAGGAATAGACCCCCAGGAAGACTCTCCTGGCTACAATGGAGCAAAATTAGGTCAGAAACAAAGCTGAGCATTGGCAGATCTCATCCCCCTCTCCCATGCTCCATAAATTCCCACAGCTGTGGCTGCTCCCCCCCACGTCCCCCTCTCTGGACTCAGCCCAGGCCTGGCCCTGGGAGCAGGAACATCAGATGCTCTGGCTCAGAAACTGCTGGTCCAACTGGTTCATGGTGACATTGTCTTTCAATGACTGAACTTCAGCTCATTTTGAACCCACTCCAGTACATTATTCATCTTTGTCCCCAGCTTAACTCCTATGTCTAGGGCAAAATTCAATGCAGAAATCAAGCTTCCATGGCAAGGAGTCATCTATTTAACCTGCACATCCATGAACTGAAACTTAGGGAAATTGCATTCATATATATATATATATATATATATATATGTCTTTTTAAATTAATTAATTAATTATTGGCTGTATCAGGTCTTAGGGCAGGCGGGATCTTGCTTGAAGCATGCAGGATCTTCCACTGTGGCACGTGGGCTGTCTAGTTGAGGCATGTAGGCTCAATAGCTGTGTCACACCAGCTTAGTTGCCACACAGCATGTGAGATTTTAGATTACCCACCAGTGATTGAACTCACACCTCCTGTTTGAGAGTGCAAGGATGGACATGAGCCTGGGTGTTGTGATCATCTCAGGCCAGAACTAGGAGTCAGAGAAGACTTCTAAGTGAAGGGAAGGCCTGATCTGGCTCCTGACATGTGAATAGATGTGAGCCAGGCAAAGAGGGCCAAAGGTGGGGGCGGGGGGAGACAGTCAGAGAGGAAATTCTTGGAGGTAGAAGCAGCACAGAGAAATGCCAGGAGGTGAGGGGAGGGTGCATTGGGGGCTAAAAGTAGCTCAGTGTGATGAGAGCATAGAGTTTGGAGAAGAAGAGAGAGGTGTTACGTGAGTCCAGAGTGTGAGGGCTTAGTCATAAAGGAACACATTAAGAATCTTGGGCTTTATCCCAAAGCCAGTGTGTAGTTTTAATAAGGGTTTTTAAGCACGATAATGTCATGCTCAGATTTGCATTTTAGAAAGATCATTCTAGTTGCAGCCTTGAGAATTCAGCACAGATATAGAGACCCAACCCTTCCCATAGGCCTGCTCAAGACATAGGCGATTTGAAAGAGACAGTCAGAACAGCATGCTAGTTCCCCATTTTCCTGGACCCCCTAAGCTCTGTACTTTTATCTAACAAGGTCACAAGAAAGCAAAAGGCTTGGCTTGGGCCATTTTACTTCTCTCACAGGCATGACATTGCAGACCTAGAATTTAATGATATTTCCTTTACGCAAGAACCATTCATCAGGAAAAATGCTTTGCGTTTTTGTCAAACTGAAGTTAAAGACATTATCCATCAGTGTCTTTTATTTGAGGAGCCTTTTATTTTATATATTTTAAAAAATTTTATGTTTATTGTCATTGTCTAAGATATTCTAGCTGCTTTCTAAAAATTTTTATTGGAGTACGACTGCTTTACAATATTGTGCTAGTTTCTGATGTACAGCAAAGTGAATCAGCTATACAGATACATATAGCCCCTCTTTTTCAGATTTCCTTCCCGTTTAGGTCACCACGGAGCACTGAGTAAGGTTCCCTGTGCTATACACTAGGTTCTCATTTGTTATCTGTTTTATACATAATAGTGTATATGTGTCAATCCTAATCTCCTGATTCATTTCACCTCTTTGTTCCTCCTTGGTAACCGTAATTTTATGTTTATTAAAAATGTTTTCTCAAATCTTTTTTTAAAAAATAAGTAAAATATTCTTTAATTTTATAGTGCTTTATAATTTTCAAAAGTTTAAGATTTCATATAATCCCATAATAACCCTCCCTTACAAGAGCCTCCCTTTTAGAGCTTTGTTTTCTTCAGCACCAATAAAAAACATCCAACGTGGCTTTCCTATTTGTGATGTGGGTCCTGTTTTATCCTGGGTTTTGGGAAGATTGGCTGTTTTTTTATCTCTAAGTCTTTAAGACTAACATTCATTCTACCAAGTTAGAGAAATGAATGAAATAATACATGGAGAGTGTTTGCCACATTGTAGGTGCTCAAATAGCACTGATACCTTCTTCTTTCTGCAAACAAACCTGTGGGCTTTTTTTCATGTGAGGGTGAGGACCATATAAATCTCTTCTTTCTCTTTCCTTCCTTTTTGCCAGGAAACTCAGAGCTCACTTAGGCTTTAACTGTAGGGTCCTGCCAACATCTACTCTTCTGTTCCTTTTTTCATATTTCTATTTGCTTTCATTTTGCATCATTCTATTTTGTATGTGTTTATGGTTTATACCTACCTCCAATGGACTCAAAGTTGGCAAATTTAAGTCCATAAGGGTTTGTTGTTGATTCGTCACTAAGTCATGTCTGACTCTTTGCGACCCCATGGACTGTGGCTTGACAGGCTCCTCTGTCCATGGAATTCTCCAGGCAAGAAAACTGCATTGGCATGTGGATTCTTTACCACTGAGCCACCTGGGAAGCCCCCTGTAACAAGATTACTAAGTCAATTTATTTGGTTATCAGCATCATGACAGTAGGGTTGAACGCATTAAGCTTCTTTCTGCCCTTGGCCCAGAAGTCTCAAGAAGGTCTCCATGCATCTCATTCACTCTGGTTGAATTTTGTCATTTTGTCTTTTAGTTCCTCCTCATAGTGACCAGTGTGACACAATGCTCTGACAGGCTTATGCCCATCTACGTTTCACCTCTGGAGCTGAGGGTGGACCATTTTACCTAATTTGCAAGGACTGAGAGTGAGAAAAATTGAGTTCCAAAAAATTCAATGGTATTGTTTTTTCCCAGAGAAAGTGAATGGATGTTGTGTGGCAAAAAGGATAAATGAAACAGTGCTGGGGCCATACCAAGACCAGATATTTACCTGATATGTTTCGCCCCCAAGACTACCTTTTCCTACCTTAGTCTATGATGCTGGGGCTGAAACCCTGCAAACTCTACTTCCCAGACGCTCTTGTTGGTGGGACATCCTATGAAATCCTGCCAACTGGAGTCACTAGGGAAGACTGGAAAAGAGAAGCGGAAGAGGGAGTATTTCTTTCAGTTTTTATGTTTTCTTCATTTTCCCTCCATTAACAACAGAAGGTTGACTCCAGCCCCAGCTTCTTTTGACCCTTTCAGAACCATTCTTTCCTGAGCCACTGCCTCTAATTCTTTCACCTTTATTGTTTCTGGACGTATATCCAGAGGGGTGAGCTAAGTCACTTCAGCCGTGTCCAACTCTGTGCAACCCTATGGACTGTAGCCCACCAGGCTCCTCTGTCCATGGGATTCTCCAGGCAAGAACACTGGAATGGGTTTCCATTTCCTCCTCCAGGGAATCTTCCTGACCTAGGAAACAAGCCTCTAGTGTCTCCAGCTCTGGCAGGTGGGATCTTTACCACTAATGCTACCTGGGAAGCCCATATCCAGAGGTAGATCACATGTTCCAGATGACACGCAAGTGCAAAATCTGTCCCAGAGGCAAATAGCTGAGAGGCTCAAATAACTGCAAGATTTTGCTAACTTACATAAGCAGAGACCTGGAAAATAGCCTGGGAATGATTTATAAGGTGATAGAGCAAGAAGGATTGTCTATAATAGTGGATGAGGCTGAATTTATCTATATGGTTCTTGGTTAGTCGACTGAAACCTGAGTTTAGTGATGCTGATCTGCTCAAACTTCCCTGGCATGATAGAGAGGAAATTCAAAATGCAGAAGGAAATAGAAGTGTTCAGGTGGATTTTTCTCATACAGGCTCCACACTTCCTCAGCTCCAATAAGTCCACCAAAAGGTCCAGGTTGCGTTTTCTTAATTAAGGTGTGGAGAAGAACATTAGTGAGGGAACATCTGAAATCTTGCATAGCTCTGTTGTGGCCATCTGTAGGAGATGCTGCCTCTGAAGTGGTTTACTGATGTCAATGATGTTGGTAGAATTCTGGAGTAGCAGAAACCAAGTGATAACATCAAACTGTCAGAGACAAGGTGAACAGAATAAATATAATGAGCAGCAAGGATGAAATGGTCATCATATTTGAACAATTTTAACCCAAAGGTAATTCTGGCAGTTGGCAAGTTGATCACAGTGTTGTAAGGAATAAATTGTACAGGCAGGCTCTTAGACTGTTGCTTCACTGATATAACAGGAGAATCTAGAGTCTGCTGGTCAGAAACCTGGAGAGAGATGTTAGAATGGAGGATACTGGTTTCTCTCCCAGCTTCAAAGCCTAAATCAGGTCACAGAACCAGAGCCCTTGATGGCAGGAAAGACTGCGTTCTCTTGAGACAAGTCCCTGTAACTCTACTTCCTTATCCGCCTCCACAATTCTTCAAAGGGATAGGAAGTCATTTACTAGGACGATTGTATACAAGCTAATGCATAATATCAATCCTCCAGAGATTAGCCAGACACTAGTACTGATTTAATGTTAATCTTTAAGGACCCAAAATGCCAGAAAGGAGCATATGGAGGTTTGGTGATAAATGGGGCCCAATTCTGTCCCATAGTAATCTTCAGCTCTGGAAGTCCTTTATGTTTATTCATTTTCCTTATTCTTTAATATACAATTAGGTTAGACATAATCAACAACCAGTAGGACTCCCATGTTGGCTATCTGATTTAAGAAATAAAGACTCTTGCAGTAGGAAAGGCCAAGAAGAAGCTTCTGGAATTTATCATTCTTATTAGGATAGTTAGTTAGCCCAAGGCAATGGAGAAGGAAGTGGCAACCCACTCCAGTATTCTTGCCGGGAGAATCCCACGACAGAGGAGCCTGGCGGGCTAGAGTCCATGGGGACGCAAAGAGTCAGACACGACTGAAACGACTGGGGCCTGAGGCAAACTCGTGCCTCAGGGGAAATTGCACAGGTCAGTGCTGCTGTTAAAGACTTGACTAACACACAGTGGCCATTTTTCTCAACTCCTGTTGAGCTTGGTCTGCTTAGCGTGTGCAGGAGGTGGACGGATCTTGGAGAAGGACTGTGGAGTATTGTAAATTTAATTATGCACTGGCACAAATTACTGCAGCTGTTCCAGATGTTGAATTTCTCCTGGAACAAATCAACACAATCCCTGGAACCTATTACACAGCTATTTGTAAGCAAGTGCTCTTAGCATTGTATCAGTTAACAAGGGCTGCTAGAAGTGGTTCTTTTTCACTGGGCTAGACTGCAGGATATCTTCCTGATTACCTTCGACTAGACTATATCAATTCTCCTACTCTTTGCCATGTAATCCAGAGAATCAGTCATCTTGACATTCTATAGAATACCACACTGATCACTGCCAGTTCTGAAAATCAGAAAGTACAAAGTACCTTAAAATTTTAGAAAGAAACATTGGTGTCAGAGGCTTGGAGATAAATCCCATAAAATGTCAAGGGCCTACAACCTCAGTAGCAAGTCTAGAGCTCCTATGAGCTGGGACATGTGGGATATAACCTTCATTGTACTTCTAAGAAGAGGAAACATTTTTTGGACTTCTTCGGGTTTTTTTTCCTTTCTTTTTTATTTTTTAATTTATGAAAGTATAATAACACATTGACAGGAGACTTGGCAAATACAGAACAAAGTTACATAGAGTTCTACTATACAATTATTGTTTAAGTAGATAAATTAAGATTTTTAGTTGGAGTTTCAATATCAAACTCTCAAAAATTAATAGAATGAACATACAGAAAAAAGTAGAAGGATACAGTAGACCTGAAAAGCACCATGAATCAATTCAACATAATAACATAGTTATTAATAAGATTTATTCAATTTTCACATGGACTAGGATACAAATTCTATTCATGTTACCACAGACTATAAACTAAGAGACATTGGAACATATCCAGGGACATAAAACAAGGTGCAAAAATTTTACAGGATAAAGGTATTGAAATCATACAGAGTCTTTTATTACTGTGGAATTATGTTAGAAATCAATATCAAGAGATATTTGAAAATAATCCATATATTTTCAGGTGCAATGTGACATTTACCAAGAGAGATATTTGATTTAGCCATTGAAAGCCTTAATAAAGTTAAAGACTTAAAAAACACAGAGGGTGATTGCAGAGAAGAAAGCATTTAAGTGAAAAATTAATATCAAAATGAGAAATTAATATCAAAGATCAAAGATACTTTAAAAACTCCATGTATTTAGAAATTAATTGTCCACTTTAAAATCTTTGGAGAAAAAAAGCAATTTGTACTTTTCAAAAAATTCCAAGATAATTCTGATATACATCTAGATTTTAAAAAATGATTACAGGTTTTCTATTAAATGGTAGTCTTACTGATATAGAATTCTATTATTTTCTGTTGACCAATCATAATACAATAGTATTAAGTGAATAATGGTTACATAATCACAATAGTAAAAGGTGTTTATAAGTTTTCATAATCAATAGCCAGACAAAAAATAAAAGATAATTACAATTGCAAGCCATAATCGAAACATGATTAACCCTAACAATATAAAACAATTGCATACAATTTGAGGAGTTAAGTAAAGTGATCTGGTAAGTGGAAGTGCATACATGCACATGTTTTCATTAGCTCAGTCTGTGTCTTTTGGTTGGTGCATTTAATCCATTTTCAGGTAAAGTAATTATTGATATGTAAGATTCTATTGCCATTTTCTTAATTGTTTTGGGTTTATTTTGTGTAAGTGTTTCTTCTTGTGTTTCCTGCCTAGAGAATTTCCTTTAGCATTTGCTGTAAAGCTGGTTTGGTGGTGCTAAATTCTCTCAACTTTTGCTTATCTGGAAAGTTTTTGATTTCTCCATCAAATCTGAATGAGTCTTTCTGGGTATTCTTGGTTGTAGTTTCTTCCCTTTTTCTCACTCGTCACTTCAAATATATAGTGCATTTTTTGGACTTCTTTGAATATTGGAGGTGATATATACCACATTTGAGTGTGATGTTCAGACCTATTTATCAAGAAAACTGAAAGTTTTAAATAGGGTTCAGAAAAAGACAAAACTCTGCAAGAATCCAGGCTTCAGGGCAAGCTACTCTGATGTTTGGTCCCTATGACCTAGCAATCCAACGTCATGCTAAGTTTCTGTTGCTCTTTATGTCCTCTGGCAAGAATCACTGCATTGAGCCTCAAGATTTTGGAGGAAAACTCTTCTCTCTTCTATAGGTAAGTATATCTTTGTGAAATAACATTTTGCTTGCTATTTAGCCCAGGTAATGCCTGACTGTGTGATCATGGAACTCTAAGTGTGTTCATCCTAAATTGAGTATTATCAAGTTATAAGGTTAGGCATGTATTAAAGCAATTTATTATCAAGTGAAAACATAAGTGATAAAGTGATCAAGCTCATGCAGGTCCTGCAGGTCCAGGCAAGTCAAATTCACTGATGACCCAGACTCCTTTGTACAGAGCTCTATTGCTTCTCCCCCTCCACACACATCTGTAGCACCATGGGAAATTCCCTGTGAACAATTGGCCCCCTAAACTTAGGTCCTACTTTACAGATAGTTCTGCATGATATGCTGGCACTCACAGGAAGTAGACTGCCACAATTTTACTGTCCAGATAGTGTACATTATGGTTATACAAAGATTCTGGTTTTTATTTCTGCAGTGTTCCTTCTTGTTTGCAAGTAGGCATTCCGTGCTCTTTCTTTTTTTCCTCTTCACCATCCTTAGCAGGTTGACTTTTATGGTACAGTGGCAATATGGCTGCTAGCATTTCCAGACATCATTCACAGTCATTGCAGGAACAAACAATAAAGGAAATGCCAGCTTTCTTTCCCATCAATCAACGAAACAACATTCTGGAAAATTTCTGCTAAGTCTCCTTGGCTGTATCAGTGTAGTATGGCTACTAGAGGCAAAGTATTTAACCCTTTCTATTCTTGTGGTGGAGGAGGACATGGCAACCCACTCCAGGATTCTTGCCCGGAGAATGCAATGTACAGAGGAGCCTGGCGGGCTACAGTCCATAGGGTCACAACGAGTCAGTCATGGCTGAAACGACTTAGCACACAGGCATTCTTGTGGTGACAAGTGGCAAAGGAGAAAAGGAATGGAACTAGCTGCAGGGGTTACAAACCAGCAGTGTCTGCCACAAGCACAACTAGTCATCAGCTGTTCTTGCTGACAGAACCTGCCTCCTGAGATTCCTCCTGAGTATGCAACACCATCTTTAGACAAAAGATGCTGGCCATCTTCTTCTGCTTCAGCAGACACAAATAAATTAAAATCATCTACAAACTCTCACAAAATTTTCAAGATGGTGGAGGAGTAAGACAGGGGGGTCATTTTCCTCTCCATAATTACATCAAAACTACATCTGTATGTGGAACAATTGCAGAACACCTTCTAAACCCTGATGGAAGACCCCAGACTTCCAAAAAGGCAAGCTAACCTCCACAGAATGAGGTAGGGATAAAAACATAGGAAAATAAAGAGACAAAGGACTTGGGATGGGCACCTCAGGGAGGGAGATGTGAAGGAGGAAAAGTTTCCACACCTTGGAAACCTCCTCATGGACAGGGATGAGGGAAATTTTGGAACCTCAGACAGAACAGAGAAACAAGTGCTCAGAAGACAAAATGGAGAGAATTCACCACAGAGATCATTGTCAACCAACACTTCCCAGCCAAGATGTTATTTGCACACCACCCCCTACCCCCTGTGAGTTCAGAAGGTGTTTTTTTGTTGTTGTTGTTTGTTTTAAATTTATTTTTTAATTGAAGGATAATTACTTTACCGAATTTTGTTTTCTGTCATACCTCAACATGAATCAACCATGATTATACACATATTCCCTCCCTTTTGAACTTCCCTTGCATCTCCCTCCCCATCCCACCCTCAAGGTTGGTACAGAGCCCCTGTTTGAGTTTCCTGAGCCTTATAGCAAATTCCCATTGGCTATCTATTTTACATGTCCTTTCATAATGTAAGTTTCCATGTTACTCTCCATACATCTCACCCTCTCCTCCCCTCTCCCCATGTCCATAAGTCTATTCTCTATGTCTGTTTCTCCACTGCTGCCTGCAAATAAATTCTTCAGTACCATTTTTCTACATTACATACATATGCTCTAGAATACAATATTTATCTTTCTCTTTCTGACTTAGTTCACTCTGTATAATAGGTTCTAATTTCATCCACCTCATTAGAACTGACTCAAATGTGTTCCTTTTTATGGCTGAGTAATATTCCATTGTGTATACGTACCATAACTTCTTTATCCATTCATCTGTTGATGGACATCTAGGTTGCTTCCATGTTCTATCTATTATAAATAGTGCTGCAATGAGTAATGGGATACATGTATCTTTTTCAATTTTGGTTTTCTCAGGGTATATGCCTAGGAGTGGGATTGCTGAGTCATGTGGTGGTTTTATTCCTTATTTTTTTTTAAAGGAATCTCTATACCATCTTCCATACTGGCTGTATCAATTTACATTCCCACCAGCAGTGCAAGAGCATTCCCCTTTTTCCACACCCTCTCCAGCATTTGTAGTTTGTAGACTTTTTGATGATGGTCATTCTGACCTATGTGTGGTGATATCTCATTGTAGTTTGATTTGCATCTTTTCATGTGTTTGTTAGTCATCTGTATGTCTTCTTTGGAGAAACGTCTGTTCAGGTCTTTTCCCCACTTTTTGATTGGGTTTTTTTCTGGTGTTGAGTTGTATGAGCTGCTTGTATATTTTGGAAATTAATCCTTTTTCAGTTGTTTCATTTGCTATTATTTTCTCCCATTCTGAGGGTTGTCTTTTTTACTTTGCTTGTAGTTTCCTTTGCTGTGCAAAAGCTTCTAAGTTTAATCAGGTCCCATTTGTTTACTTTTGTTTTTATTTTCATTACTCTAGGAGGTGGGTTATAGAGGATCTTGCTTTGATTTATGTCGTTGAGAGTTCTGCCTATGTTTTTCTCTAAGAGTTTTACACTTTCTGGTCTTACATGTAGGTCTTTAATCCATTTTGAGTTTATCTTTGTGTATGGTATTAGGAAGTGTTCTAATTTCTTTCTTTTGCATGTAGGTGTCCAGTTTTCCCAGCACCATTTATTGAAGAGGCTGTCTTGCCCTATTGTATGTTCTTGCTTCCTTTGTCAAAAACAAGGTACCCATAGGTGTGTGGGTTTATTTCTGGGCTTTCTATCTTGTTCCTTTTGTCTATATTTCTGTTTTTGTGTCAGTACCATACTGTCTTGATGACTGTAGCTTTGTAGCATAACCTGAAGTCAGAAAGCTTGATTCCTCCAACTCCATAGTTATTTCTCAAGACTGTTTTGGCTATTTGGGGTCTTTTGTGTTTGAACATGAATTTTGAAATTCTTTGTTCTAGTTCTATGAAAAATTCCATTGGTAATTTGATAGGGCTCACACTGAATCTGTAGATTGTGTTTGGTAGTATAGTCATTTTCACAATTTTGATTCTTCCAACCTGGGAACACGGAATAAATCTCCATCTGTTTATGTTGTCTTTGATTTCTTTCACTAGTGTCTTATAATTTTCTGTGTACAGTTATTTTGCCTCCTTAGGTAAGTTTATTCCTAGATATTTAATTCTTTTTGTTGCAATGGTGAATGGGGATCCTTAATTTCCCTTTCTGATTTTTCATTGTTAATATATAGAAATGCAAGTGATTTCTGTGTATTGATTTTGTATACTGAAACTTTGCTAGATTCACTGATTAGGTCTAGCAATTTTCTGATACTATCTTTAGTTTTTTCTTTGTACAGTATCATGTCATCTGCAAACAGTGAGAGCTTTCTTATTTTCCAATCTAGATTCCTTTTATTTATCTTTCTTCTCTGATTGCTGTAGCTAGGACTTCCAAAACTATGTTGAATAATAGTGGTGATAGTGGACACCCTTGTCTTGTTCCTGATCTTAGGGAAAATGCTTTCAGTTTTTCACCATTGAGAATAATGTTTGCTGTAGGCTTATCATATGTGGCCTTCACTATGTTGAGGTAGGTTCCTTCTATGCCCATTTTTTAAAGAGTTTTAATCATAAATGGGTGCTGAATTTTGTCAAGGCTTTTCTGCATCTATTAAATTATCATATGGTTTTTCTCTTTCAAATTCTTAATATGATGTATCACATTGATTGATTTTCGTATGTTGAAGGATCCTTGCATCCCTGGAATAAACCCAACTTGATCATGGTGTATGAGCTTGTTGATGAGTTGCCGAATTCTGTTTGCTAACTTTTGTTGAGGATTTTCATATCTATGTTCTTCAGTGATATTGGCCTGTAGTTTACTCTTTTTTTGTGTTGTCTTTGTCTGCTTTTGGTATCCAGGGGATGGTGGCCTCGTAGAATGAGTTTGGAAGTGTTCCTTCCTCTGAAATTTTTTGAAGTAGTTTTAGAAGAGTAAGCATTAGATCTTCTCTAAATGTTTGATTGAATTCTCCTGTGAAGCCATCTGGTATTGAGCTTTTGTTTTTTGGCAGATTTTTTATCACAGCTTCAATTTCAGTGCTTGTAATTGGGTTGTTCATAATTTCTATTTCTTACTGGTTCAGTCTTGGAAGATTGAACTTTTTCTAGAATCTGTCCATTTCTTCCAGGTTGCCTATTTTATTGCCTTGTTCATAATATATATACTTGTTCATATATACTTGTTCATAATAGCCTCTTACAATTCTTTGCATTTCTGCATTGCCTGCTGTAACCTCTCCTTTTTCATTTCTAACTTTGTTGATCTGATTCTTCTCTCCTTTGTTATTGATGAGTCTGGCTAAAGGTTTGCCAATTTTGCTTACCTTCTCAAAGAACCATCTTTTAGTTTTATTAATCTTTACTATTGTTTCATTTCTTTTTCACTTATTTCTGCTCTGATCTTTATGATTTCTTTCCTTCTGCAAATTTTGGGGGTTTTTTTGTTCTTTTTCCTGTTGTTTTAGGTGTAAAGTTAGGTTGTCCATTTGATGTTTTTCTTGTTTCTTGAGGTAGAATTGTGTTGCTATAAACTTCCCTCTTATAACTGTTTTCACTGCATCCCATAGGTTTTGCGTTGTCATGTTTTCATTGCCATTTGTTTCTAGAAATTTTTTTATTTCCCTTTTGATTTCTTCAGTAACCTGTTGGTTATTTAGAGATGTATTGTTTAATCTCCATGTGTCTGTGTTTCTTACAGTTTTTTTTTTCTTGCAATTGATATCTAGTCAGAGATATCTAGTCATTGTGGTCAGAGAATATGCTGGATATGATTTCAATTTGCTTAAATTTACTGAAATTTTATTTGTGACCCAAGATGTGGTCTAGCCTGGAAAAGGTTCCATGTGCACTTGAGAACAAGGTGCATTCTTCTGCATTTAGATGGAATGTCCTAAAGATATCAATAAGATACTTCTCATCTAATGTATCATTTAAGACTTGTGTTTCCTTGTTTATTTTCTGTTTTGATGATCTGTTCATTTGTGTGAGTGAGGTGTTGAAGTCTAATACTATTGAGGTGGCCAAAGTCCTGGAGTTTCAGCTTCAGCATCAGTCCTTCCAATGAACACCCAGGACTGATCTCCTTTAGGATGGACTGGTTGGATCTCCTTGCAGTCCAAGGGACTCTCAAGAGTCCTCTCCAACATCACAGTTCAAAAGCATCAATTTTTTGGTGCTCAGCTTTCTTCACAGTCCAACTCTCACATCCATGCATGACCACTGGAAAAACCACAGCCTTGACCACATGGACATTTGTTGGCAAAGCAATGTCTCTGCTTTTTAATATGCTGTCTAAATTGATCATAACTTTCCTTCCAAGGATTAAGTATCTTTTAATTTCATGGCTGCAGTCATCATCTGCAGTGATTTTGGAGCCCCCAAAAATAAAGCCTGACACTGTTTTCACTGTCTCCCCATCTATTTCCCATGAGGTGATGTGACCAGATGCCATGATCTTAGTTTTCTGAATGTTAAGCTTTAAACCAATTTTTTCACTCTCCTCTTTCACTTTCATCAAGAGGCTTTTTAGTTCCTCTTCACTTTCTGCCATAAGGGTGGTGTCATCTGCATATCTGAGGTTATTGATATTTCTCCTGACAACCTTGATTCCAGCTTGTGCTTCTTCCAGTCCAGCATTTCTCATGATGTACTCTGCATATAAGTTAAATAAGCAAAAGAGTTGACTCATGGAAAAGACCCTGATGCTGGGAGGGACTGGGGGCAGGAGGAGAAGGGGACGACAGAGGATGAGATGGCTGGATGGCATCACCAACTCGATGGGCATGAGTCTGAGTAAACTCCAGGAGGTGGTGATGGACAGGGAGGCCTGGCGTGCTGCGATTCATGGGGTTGCAAAGAGTCGGACACAACTGAGCCACTGAACTGAACTGAATACTATTGAGTTACTTTCGATTTCTCTTTTTATGTCTGTTAGTGTTTGTCTTATGTATTGAGGTTCTCCTGTGTTGGGTGCATCGGTTCAGTTCAGTTCAGTTGTGCAGCCATGTCTGACTCTTTGCAACCCCATGACCACACCGTGGCAGGCCTCCCTGTCCATTACAAACTCCTGGAGTTTACCCAAACTCATGTCCATTGAGTTGATGATGCCATCTAACCATCTCATTCTCTATCATTCCCTTCTCCTCCTGCCTTCAATCTTTCTCAGTATCAGGGTCTTTTCATATGAGTCAGCTGTTTGCATCAGGTTGCCAAAGTATTGGAGTTTCAGCTTCAACATCAGTCTTCCAACGAACACTCAGGACTGATCTCCTTTAGGATGGACTGGTTGGATTTCCTTGTAGCCCAAGGGACTCTCAAGAGTCTTCTCCAACACTGTAGTTCAAAAGCATCAATTCTTCAGCACTCAGCTTTCTTTATAGTCCAGCTCTCACATCCATACATGACTACTGGAAAAACCATAGCCATGACTAGATGTATCTTTGTTTGCAAAGTAATCTCTGCTTTTTAATATGCTGTCTAGGTTGGTCATAACTTTCCTTCCAAGGACTAAGCGGCTTTTAATTTCACCATCTGCAGTGATTTTGGAGCCCCCAAAAATAAAGTCAGCCACTATTTCCCCATCTATTTGCCATGAAGTGATGGGACTGAATGCCATGATCTTGGTTTTCTGAATGTTGAGTTTTAAGCCAACTTTTTCACTCTCCTCTTTCACTTTCATCAAGAGACTCTTTCGTTCTTCTTTGCTTTCTGCCATAAGGGTGGTGTCATTTGCATATCTGAGGTTATTGATATTTCTCCTCGCAATCTTGATTCCACCTTGTGCTTCATCCAGCCCAGCATTTCACATAATGTACTCTGCATATAAGTTAAACAAGCAGGGTGACAATATACAGCCTTGACGTCCTCCTTTTCTTATTTGGAACCAGTCTGTTGTTCCATGTCCAGTTCTAACTGTAGCTTCTTGACCTGCACACAGGTTTCTCAAGAGGCAGGTCAGGTGGTCTGGTATTCCTATCTCTTTCAGAATTTTCCACAGTTGATTGTGAGCCACACAATCAAAGGCTTTGGCATAGTCAATAAAGCAGAAATAGATGTTTTTCTGGAATTCTCTTGCTTTTCTGATGATCCAGCAAATGTTGGCAATTTGATCTCTGGTTCCTCTGCCTTTTCTAAAACTAGCTTGAACACCTGGAAGTTCACGGGTCATGTACTGCTGAAACTTGACTTGGAAAATTTTGAGCATTACTTTACTAGCGTGTGAGATGAGTGCATTGTGTGGTAGTTTGAGCATTCTTTGTCATAATTTTCTTTGGGATTGGAATGAAAACTTACCCTTTCCAGTCCTGTGGCCACTGCTAAGTTTTCCAAATTTGCTGACATATTGAGTGCAGCACTTTCACAGCATCATCTTTTAGGATTTGAAATAGCTCAGTTGGAATTCCATCACCTCCACTAGCTTTGTTCATAGTGATGCTTCCTAAGGCCCATTTGACTTCAAATTCTGGGATGTCTGATTCTAGGTGAGTGGTTGCACCATCATGATTATCTGGGTCATGAAAATCTTTTTTGTACAGTTCTTCTGTGTATTCTCGTCACCTCTTCTTAATATCTTCTGATTCTGTTAGGTCCATACCATTTCTGTTGGGTGCATTGATATTTACAATTGTTTCATCTTCCTCTTGGATTGATAACTTGATCATTATGTAGTGTCCTTTCTAATCTCTTGTAATTTTTGTTTTAAGGTCTGTTTTGTCTGATATGAGGATTGCTACTCCAGCTTTCTTTTGCTTCCTATTTGCATGGAATATGTTTTTCCATCCTCTCACTTTCAGTCTACATGTGTCTTTAGGTCTCAAGTGAGTTTCCTGTAGACAGCATATATATATGGATCTTGTTTTTGTATCCATTCAACCAGTCTGTGTCTTTTGGTTGGAGCATTTAATCCACTTACATTTAAAGTAATTACTGATATATATGTTCCTATTGCCATTTTCTTAATTGTTTGGGGTTTGATTATGCAGGTCTTTTTCATCTCTTGTATTTCTTGACTATATACGTCTGTTTAGCATTTGTTGTAAAGCTGGTTTTGTGGTATTGAATTCTTTTAATTTATGCTTGTCTGAAATGCTTTTGATTTCTCCATCAATTTGGAATGAAATCCTTGACAGGTACAGTAATCTTGATTGTAGATTTTTCCCTTTCAGTACTTTAAATATATCCTGCCATTCCCTTCTGGCCTGCAGAGTTTCTGCTGCAAGATCAACAGTTAAATGTATGGGATTTCCCTTTTATGTTACTTGTTGCTACTCCCTTGCTGCTTTTTAATATTTAATATTCTTTGTTTTTAATCTTTGTTAGTTTGATTAGGATGTGTCTTGATGTGTTTCTCCTTGGGTTTATTCTGTATGGGACTCTTCTGCCTCTTGGATTTGATTGAATATTTCCTTTTCCATGTTAGGAAAATTTTCAACTATAATCTCTTCAAAAATTTTCTTGTACCCTTTCTTTTTCTCTTCTTCTTCTGGGAACCCTATAATTCAAATGTTGGTGCATTTAAAACTGTCCCAGACATCTCTCAGACTATCCTCAGTTCTTTTCATTCTTTTTACTTTATTCTTCTCCTCAGAAGTTATTTCCACCATTTTATCTTCCAGCTCACTGATTTATTCTTCTGCTTCAGATATTCTGCTATTGATTCCTTCTTGAGTATTTTTGATTTCAGTAATTGTGTTGTTTGTCTCTGTATGTTTATTCTTTAATTCTTCTAGGTCTTTGTTAATTGATTCTTGCATTTTTCTCTATTTTGTTTTCAAGGTTTTTGATCATCTTTACTATCAAGATTCTGAATTCTTTCCCAGGTAGTTTGCCTATTTCCTCTTCACTTATTTGAACTTCAGTGTTTCTAGTTTGTTCCTTCATATCTGCAGCATTTCTCTGCCTTTTCATTATTTTTTTAAACTTACTGTGTTTGAGGTCTCCTTTTCATAGGCTTCAAGGCTGAATACTTTCTTCCTTTTGGTTTCTCCCCTCCTAAGTTTGGTGCGATGGTTTGTGTAATCTTTGTATAGGGTGAAAATTGTGCTGAGTTTTTTTGTTTTGTTTTGTTTTGTTGTTTTTCCACTGATGGGCAAGGCTGAATGAGGTGGTAGTCCTGTCTGCTGATGATTGGGTTTGCATTTTTGTTTCATTGTTTAGATGAGGCACTCTGCACAGAGTGCTACTGGTGGTTGGGTGATGCCAGGTCTTGTACTCAAGTGGTTTTCTTTGTGTGAATTCTCACTATTTTATACTTCCTAGGGTTAGTTCTCTGAGTCTAGGGTCTTGGAAATCAGTGCTCCCACTTCAAAGGCTCAAGGTTTGATCTCTGGTCAGGAATGAAGATTCCACAAGTGGTTTGATATGGCATTAAGTGAGATTAACACAAATATCCTAAAACAAGAAACCAAATATGAACCCAACAAATGTCAGTTACAAAATCAGGCAAATAATAATTAAAACAATGGAACATACACATACACATATACATCCATAAACAAAATCAAAACAGTCCAACAAAAATAGAGCACCATAGATTGACCTATCAAATAAAGGAAACCAAAAATTATACCAACCAGTTAAGAACAAAGCTAACTAAAGCACAAACTGGAAAACAAAACTAAATCAGGGTGCCAAGGGGGGAATGAAGCAATGAAAACAAATATGTTGAGAGGAAAGAAAGAAAGAATGGATATGCAAAATTAAATAGAGGTAGATAAAGATTTATATACATTAAAGATGGACTGCAAGTGGAAAAGAACAGTAGGAGAAGCTAACAAGGAAATAAATGTAGAATAACAATAGTAGGTTTAAAAAATAAAAAATTAGAGGAGGAGCTAAGATGGCGGAGGAATAGGACGGGGAGACCACTTTCTCCCCTACAAATTCATCGAAAGAACATTTGAACGCTGAGCAAATTTCACAAAACAACTTCTGATCGCTAGCAGAGGACATCAGGCGCCCAGAAAAGCAGCCCATTGTCTTCGAAGGGAGGTAGGACAAAATATAAAAGATAAAAGGGGAGTCAAAAGAGCTACGGACGGAGACCTGTCCCGGGAAGGGAGTCTTAATAGAGGAAGTTTCCAATCACCAGGAAACCCTCGCACTGGCGGGACTGGGGGAAATTTTTGGCAATCTAACTGGGAGGAAAAATTAAACAAGGCCCACAGATTATGTGCCTAAAAGCAACTCCCAGCAGAAAAGTACCCCAGACGCCCGTACCCGCCAGCAACAAGCGGGGGCGGAACGGAGAGGAGCGGGCGGCATTGCTTAGGGTAAGGACCGGCCCGAAGACCCTGAGAGCAATCGGAGGGAGCTTTTTTAAACTGAGGGATGGCAAGGGTCAAAATTAACCGGCCCGAACACATTGCCGGTGGTTCGCAAAACAGAGGGACTGAGAAACTCCAGAGAAGAGCCAGCCCATCCCCGCTGGAGGTAGGAGGCAGGGGGTAGGGGAAAAGGGCAAACTCAGCCCCTGAGAAGCCACCCCCTCCCACACTGCAAACAGGCCTCCGGGTTCTAGCTAAAGACTTCCTGAGACCCGACTGGCGGTGCGTGCTGGGGCCGCAGAGGGAAAAAGCGCGCCGTACCCAGGAAGAGTGCGCCCAAGCCTCTGGCTGCCTGAGCCGCTTGCTGCAGAGGGAAAAGGCGCGCCACATCCGGGGAGAGTGCGCCCAAGCCTCTGGCTGCCTGGACTGCTCGACGCAGAGGGAAAAGGCGCGCTGCACCCGGGGAGAGTGCGCCCAAGCCTCTGGCTGCCTGAACGGCTCAGGCCGGGGAAGGCACAAAATGCAGGCGCAACCGAATCTGCGCTTTTGTGGAGTACCCGAAAACTGGAACTGCACTCAATGCAGGGCCCGCTCCATATAGAGCAGCCGGGAGCCTGAGCAGTGTAGACGGGGAAAGCACTGACACCCGTGAGCGGGGCAAACCCAGTGTGGCCGGAACACGGTGAGCGCTATCCACACAGAGCGGTATCTGTCTGCAGTGCCCCGCCCTCCCCGTAGCAGGACTGAACTGAACTAGTGAACCTAAATAAGAGATCACCTCCACCCGCCTGTGTCAGGGCGGAAATTAGACACTGAAGAGACGGCAGATAGAAGCCAAATAAACAAAGGGAACCGCTTCAGAAAAGACCAGTGCAACAGATTAAAATCCCTGAAGGTAACACCGAGTACACCGGAAGGGGCCTATAGATATCGAGAAGTGTAAGCTGGAGAGAGGAGCTATCTGAAATTGAACTGAACCTACACTGACCACAACAACTCCAGAGAAATTCCTAGATATATATGTATATTTTTTTAATTAAAAAATTTTTTTTTCTTTCCTTTTTTAAAAATTTTTTCTCTTTTATGTTCTTTTAAAATTCCCTATTACTCCCCCATTACTCCTTAACTTTCATTTTCATATATTTTTACAATTTTTTTAATTAGGGAAAAAATTTTTTTTTCTTTTTTTTTTCTTTTTCTTGTTTTTCTCTCCTATTTCCTTTTAGAGTCCTCTAATACTCCTCTATTATTCCTTAATTTTCATTATCATTTCACTATAACCTTGCCAAAAAAAAAAGAGAGAGAGAGAGAGAAACCCTATTTTTAAACTGAACTTCATATCCATTTCTAAATTTTTTTTTGTGTTTTTGTTTTTAAATATTGTATTTCAAAGAGTCTAACCTCTACACTAGATTTTTAATCTTTGTTTTTCAGTATATGATATAAATTTTGGACATTTAAGAATCCAATATTCAGTTCCCATTTCTATTCAGGAGTGTGGTGATTACTCTCCCACTTTTGACTCTCTGTTTTCTACCTCAGAACACCTCTATTTCCTCCTTTCCCCTTCTCTTCCCAATCCAACTCTGTGAATCTTTGTGGGTGTCTGGGCTATGGAGAACACTTTGGGAACAGATAACTGCGTAGATCTGTCTCTCTCCTCTTGAGTCCCCTTTTTCTCCTCCTGCTCACCTCTATCCCCTTCCTCTCTCTCCTATTCTTCATGTAACTCTGTGAACCTCTCTGGTTGTCTCTCACGGTGGAGAATCTTTTCACCATTAACCTAGAAGTTTTATTATCAGTGCTGTATAGTTGAAGAAGTCTTGAGACTATTGGAAGAATAAAACTGAAATCCAGAGGCAGGAGACTTAAGCCGAAAACCAGAAAACTCCTGACTACACGGAACATTAAGGAATAAGAGACCATCCAAAAGCCTCCATACCTACACCAAAACCAACCACCACCCAAGAGCCAATAAGCTCCAGTACAAGACATACCACGCAAGTTCTTTAGCAACACAGGAACATAGACCTGAGTGTCAACATACAGGCTGTCCAAAGTCACACCTAACACATAGACCCATCGCAAAACTCATTACTGGATACTCCATTGCACTCCAGAGAGAAGAAATCCAATTCCACGCACCAGAACGCTGACACAAGCTTTCCTAACCAGGAAACCTTGAAAAACCAATCGTCCAACCCCACCCACCGGGTGAAACCTCCACGATAAAAAGGAACCACAGACCACAAGAATACAGAAAGCCCACTCCAGACACAGCAATCTAAACAAGACGAAAAGGCAGAGAAATACCCAACAGGTAACGGAACATGAAAAAAGCCCACCAAGTCAAACAAAAGCAGAGGAAATAGGGAATCTACCTGAAAAAGAATTTAGAATAATGATAATAAAAATGATTCAAAATCTTGAAAACAAAATGGAGTTACAAATAAATAGCCTGGAGACAAAGATTGAGAAGATGCAAGAAATGTTTAACAAGGACCTAGAAGAAATTTTAAAAAGTCAATTAAAAATTAATAATGAAATAAATAAGATCAAAAACACTCTGGAGGGAGCCATGAGTAGAATAAGAGAGACAGAAGATAGGATAAGTGAGTTAGAAGATAAAATGGTGGCAATAAATGAAGCAGAGAGGAAAAAAGAATCAAAAAAAATGAGGACAACCTCAGGGACCTCTGGGACAATGTGAAATGCCCCAACATTCGAATCATAGGAGTCCCAGAAGAAGAAGACAAAAAGAAAGGCCATGAGAAGTTACTCGAGGAGATAATAGCTGAAAACTTCCCTAAAATGGGGAAGGAAATAGCCACCCAAGTCCAAGAAACCCAGAGAGTCCCAAACAGGATAAACCCAAGGCCAAACACCCCAAGACACATATTAATCAAATTAACAAAGATCAAACACAAAGAACAAATATTAAAAGCAGCAAGGGAGAAACAACAAATAACACACAAAGGGATTCCCATAAGGATAACAGCTGATCTATCAATAGAAACCCTTCAGGCCAGAAGGGAATGGCAGGACATACTTAAAGTAATGAAAGAGAATAACCTACAACCTAGATTACTCTACCCAGCAAGGATCTCATTCAGATATGAAGGAGAACTCAAAAGCTTTACAGACAAGCAAAAGCTGAGAGAATTCAGCACCACCAAACCAGCTCTTCAACAAATACTAAAGGATCTTCTCTAGACAGGAAACACAGAAAGGTGGTATAAACGTGAACCCCAAACAACAAAATAAATGGCAACGGGACCATACCTATCAATAATTACCTTAAATGTAAATGGGTTGAATGCCCCAACCAAAAGACAAAGGCTGGCTGAATGGATACAAAAGCAAGACCCCTATATATGCTGTCTACAAGAGACCCACCTCAAAACTAGGGACACATACAGACTAAAAGTGAAGGGCTGGAAAAAAATATTCTACGCAAACAGAGACCAAAAGAAAGCAGGAGTCGCAATACTCATATCAGATAAAATAGACTTTCAAATAAAGGCTGTGAAAAGAGACAAAGATGGACACTACATAATGATCAAAGGATCAATCCAAGAAGAAGATATAACAATTATAAATATATATGCACCCAACATAGGAGCACCGCAATATGTAAGGCAAACGCTAACGAGTATGAAAGAGGAAATTAATAGTAACACAGTAATAGTAGGAGACTTTAATACCCCACTCACAACTATGGATAGATCAACTAAACAGAAAATGAACAAGGAAACACAAACTTTAAAGGACACAGTGGACCAGCTAGACCTAATTGACATCTATAGGACGTTTCACCCCAAAACAATCAACTTCACCTTTTTCTCAAGTGCACACAGAACCTTCTCCAGAATAGATCACATCCTGGGCCATAAATCTAGTCTTGGTAAATTCAAAAAAACTGAAATCATTCCAGTCATCTTTTCTGACCACAGTGCAGTAAGATTAGATCTCAATTACAGGAAAAAAATTATTAAAAATTCAAACATATGGAGGCTAAACAACACGCTTCTGAATAACCAACAAATCATAGAAGAAATCAAAAAAGAAATCAAAATATGCATAGAAATGAATGAAAATGAAAACACAACAACCCAAAACCTATGGGACACTAAAAGCAGTGCTAAGGGGAAGATTCATAGCATTACAGGCCTACCTCAAGAAACAAGAAAAAAGTCAAATAAATAACCTAACTCTACACCTAAAGCAACTAGAGGAGGAAGAAATGAAGAACCCCAGGGTTAGTAGAAGGAAAGAAATCTTAAAAATTAGGGCAGAAATAATCAGTTCTAATGAGATGGATGAAACTGGAGCCCAGTATACAGAGCGAAGTAAGCCAGAAAGATAAAGACCATTACAGTATACTAACACATATATATGGACTTTAGAAAGATGGTAACGATAACTCTATATGCAAAACAGAAAAAGAGACTCAGATGTATAGAACAGACTTGTGGACTCTGGGAGAAGGCGAGGGTGGGATGTTTCAAGAGAACAGCATTGAAACATGTATATTATCTAGGGTGAAACAGATCACCAGCCCAGGTTGGATACATGAGACAAGTGCTCGGGCCTGGTGCACTGGGAAGACCCAGAGGGATCGGGTGGAGAGGGAGGTGGGAGGGGGGACTGGGATGGGGAATACATGTAAATCCATGGCTAATTCATTTCAATGTATGACAAACACTACTGTAATGATGTAAAGTAATTAGCCTCCAACTAATAAAAATAAATGGAAAAAAAAATTAGGGCAGAAATAAATGCAAAAGAAACTAAAGAGACCATAGCAAAAATCAACAAAGCTAAAAGCTGGTTTTTTGAAAAAAATAAACAAAATTGACAAACCATTAGCAAGACTCATTAAGAGACAAAGGGAGAAGAACCAAATTAACAAAATTAGAAATGAAAATGGAGAGGTCACAACAGACCACTGAAATACAGAGGATCATAAGAGACTACTACCAGTAGCTCTATGCCAATAAAATGGACAACTTGGAAGAAATGGACAAGTTCTTAGAGAAGTATAACTTTCCAAAACTGAACCAGGAAGAAATAGAAGATCTTAACAAACCTCTCACAAGCAAGGAAATCGAAACTGTAATCAGAAATCTTTCAGAAAACAAAAGCCCAGGACCAGATGGCTTCACAGCTGAATTCTACCAAAAATTTAGAGAAGAGCTAACACCTGTCTTACTCAAACTCTTCCAGAAAATTGCAGAAGAAGGTAAACTTCCAAACTCATTCTATGAGGCCACCATCACCCTAATTCCAAAACCAGACAAAGATGCCACAAAAAAAGAGAACTACAGGCCAATATCACTGATGCAAAAATCCTTAACAAAATTCTAGCAAACAGAATCCAACAACATATTAAAAAAATCATACACCATGACCAAGTGGGCTTTATCCCAGGAATGCAAGGATTCTTTAATATCTGCAAATCAATCAATGTAATACACCACATTAACAAATTGAAAGATAAAAACCATATGATTATCTCAATAGATGCAGAAAAAGCCTTTGACAAAATTCAACACCCATTTATGATTAAAACTCTCCAGAAAGCAGGAATAGAAGGAACATACCTCAACATAATAAAAGCTATATATGACAAACCCACAGCAAGCATCACCCTCAATGGTGAAAAATTGAAAGCATTTCCCCTGAAATCAGGAACAAGACAAGAGTGCCCACTCTCACCACTACTATTCAACATAGTTTTGGAAGTGTTGGCCACAGCAATCAGGGCAGAAAAAGAAGTAAAAGGAATCCAGATAGGAAAAGAAGAAGTGAAACTCTCTCTGTTTGCAGATGACATGATCCTCTACATAGAAAACCCTAAAGACTCTACCAGAAAATTACTAGAGCTAATCAACGAATTCAGTAAAGTTGCAGGATGTAAAATTAACACACAGAAATCTCTTGCATTCCTATACACTAACAATGAGAAAACAGAAAGAGAAATTAAGGAAACAATACCATTCACCATTGCAACAAAAAGAATAAAATACTTAGGAGTATATCTACCTAAAGAAACAAAAGACATATACATAGAAAACTATAAAACACTGATGAAAGAAATCAAAGAGGACACAAACAGATGGAGAAATATACCATGTTTATGGATTGGAAGAATCAATATTGTCAAAATGGCTATACTACCCAAAGCAATATATAGATTCAGTGCAATCCCTATCAAGCTACCAACAGTATTTTTCACAGAACTAGAACAAATAATTTCACAATTTGTATGGAAATACAAAAAACCTCGAATAGCCAAAGTAATCCTGAGAAAGAAGAATGGAACTGGAGGAATCAACCTGCCTGACTTCAGACTCTACTACAAAGCCACAGTCATCAAGACAGTATGGTACTGGCACAAAGACAGAAATATAGATCAATGGAACAGAATAGAAAGCCCAGAGATAAATCCTCGAACCTATGGTCACCTTATCTTCGACAAAGGAGGCAAGGATATACAATGGAAAATAGACAACCTCTTCAACAAGTGGTGCTGGGAAAACTGGTCAACCACCTGTAAAAGAATGAAACTAGAACACTTTCTAACACCATACACAAAAATAAACTCAAAATGGATTAAAGATCTAAATGTAAGACCAGAAACTATAAAACTCCTAGAGGAGAACATAGGCAAAACACTCTCCGACATAAATCACAGCAGGATCCTCTATGACCCACATCCCAGAATTTTAGAAACAAAAGCAAAAATAAACAAATGGGACCTAATGAAACTTAAAAGTTTTTGCACAACAAAGGAAACTATAAGCAAGGTGAAAAGACAGCCCTCAGAGTGGGAGAAAATAATAGCAAATGAAGCAACAAAGGATTAATCTCAAAAATATACAAGCAACTCCTCCAGCTCAACTCCAGAAAAATAAATGACCCAATCAAAAAATGGGCCAAAGAACTAAACAGACATTTCTCCAAGGAAGACATACAGATGACACAAAAACACATGAAAAGATGCTCAACATCACTCATTATCAGAGAAATGCAAATCAAAACCACAACGAGGTACCATTATACGCCAGGCAGGATGGCTGCTATCCAAAAGTCTGCAAGCAATAAATGCTGGAGAGGGTGTGGAGAAAAGGGAACCCTCTTACACTGTTGGTGGGAATGCAAATTAGTACAGCCACTATGGAAAACAGTGTGGAGATTTCTTAAAAAGCTGGAAATAGAACTGCCATATGACCCAGCAATCCCACTTCTGGGAATCCCACTTCCTTCCACCAAGGAAACCAGATCTGAAAGAGACACGTGCACCCCAATGTTCATTGCAGCACTGTTTATAATAGCCAGGACATGGAAGCAACCTAGATGCCCATCAGCAGACGAATGGATGAGGAAGCTGTGGTACATATACACCATGGAATATTACTCAGCCATTAAAAAGAATTCATTTGAATCAGTTCTAATGAGATGGATGAAACTGGAGCCCATTATACAGAGCGAAGTAAGCCAGAAAGATAAAGACCATTACAGTATACTAACACATATATATGGACTTTAGAAAGATGGTAACGATAACCCTATATGCAAAACAGAAAAAGAGACTCAGATGTATAGAACAGACTTGTGGACTCTGGGAGAAGGCGAGGGTGGGATGTTTCAAGAGAACAGCATTGAAACATGTATATTATCTAGGGTGAAACAGATCACCAGCCCAGGTTGGGTGCATGAGACAAGTGCTCGGGCCTGGTGCACTGGGAAGACCCAGGGGGATCGGGTGGAGAGGGAGGTGGGAGGGGGGATCGGGATGGGGAATACATGTAAATCCATGGCTAATTCATTTCAATGTATGACAAAAACCACTGCAATGATGTAATTAGCCTCCAACTAATAAAAATAAATGGAAAAAAATTTTTAAAAATTAAAAATTAAAATAAAAGAGAAAAGGGAAAAAAACAGGAATAAGAAAGAAAAAAAGGAAAACTCTATAGAACTACAAAAGCCCAATGTAGAGGCAGAGGTTTATGACAACAATAAAAAGTTGGACTCAATTAAAAAAAACAAAACTCAAAAGCTTAATTAGATTTCAGAGTGCCAATAAAATCAGCAACTACAATAGAGGGGGTGAAAAAATGGAAAAAGAAAAAGAAAAAAGAAAGAAAAAAATCCAAAAGAATCTACAGAACAAGGCAAAACATAAGAATAATAAATGTTTTTCTTGAGTCACTGCTGTCAGAGTCCTTTCCCTCGCTAGGAGTCACAGTCTATCTCACCTCCCTAGGATGCCCTCCAGCACTGCTGCTCTCTGGACCTGCTGGCCCATTTAATGGGCCAGGTTTGATTTCTGTCTTTGGTGTAAACAGTTGATGACAAGATCAATACCTGCTTCTAGGTCTCAGGTTATCTTTACCTGTGTTTTCAGTCAAAGGGAACAGACATCACAGAGTGTTTCCAGCTGAAGTTCCTAGGCCTCTGGTTTACCTGAGGCAGATCTGGCACCAAAGTGAGGATACATTCAATGGGCTGATGTAGCTAAAATCTGGGGGAGCCAAGGAGGACCTTCTCTAGAGTTATTAAATAGACTTGGGGCCAAACCTGCCTGATTATGTGGAATAAGGTGTTTCACAAGAATCACAATCCACAACCCAGTGCAGTTTTAAGGGAATCCTTGAATCAGAATTCATCTCAAAAGTCAAGAAGTTAATCAGATGTTGTGTTATCCATCAAGATAATTTTATATGGAGTGAGTATCACACTGCCACAGATGGGAACTCCAACTCAACCAGACATCCTATGTGACAACCTCTTCAGAGGCCTTGCCATAGCCCACCTTTTTTGTGTGCATATGTGGCAACACTGGGCTTTCCAGTTGGCACAGTAGTAATGAGTCCTCCTGCTAATGCAAGAGACATAAGAGACTTGGGTTTAACCTCTGGATCAGAGCAATCTCCTGGAGAAGGAAATCGCAACCCATTCCAGTATTCTTGCCTGGAGAATTCCAAGGACAGAGGAGTCTGATGGGCTACAATCCACAAGGTCGCAAAGAGTTGGACATGACTGTGAGACTATTTCACTTTAAGGTATTTACAATAGTTCCCTGACCAGACATTGTGCTGAAATTCTAAGCAATGACTATGATGTCATTTACCCAAATTATTAATAAATTGACTATGCAAGTGAACCTTTCCTTGGTAAATCTGGAGGCAAAAGTATGGATGAAGTCACATAATAATAAGGGGACTGCTGCTGTGAAGAAACAGTCTTTTCTTGCCTGGAAAATTCCATGGATAAAGGACCCTGGCAGGCTACAGTCCATGGGGTTGCAGAGTCAGACATGACTGAGCAGTCAGACACGACTGAGCATGCATGCAGGCCCAGAGATGTGTGGCAACATTTTAGCAATTAAAAAAAAAAAAATCACAGTACAACATATCTATAGAAGACAATCACAAATAATAAGTATCCAGTTTAGTGAATTTTCATCATCTTGTCATATGCACATAACCAGCACCCAGATCAAGAAGCAAAACATTACTAGCTCTCTTTCCTGTCAATACTTCCTCTTTCCAAGGTGACAATTCTCTTGATCTTTTAAAATATTTCAATATTTGTTGATATATAATTGACATATAACACTGTATAAGTGTAAAGTATACAACATAAAGATCTGATACATATATGCATTGCAAAATGATCAGCACACTAAGTTTAGATAACATCCATCACCTCTGTATGATGAGAACTTTTAAGATCTACTCTCTTAGGAACTTTCAAATACATAATACAATATTGTTAACTATTACAATGCACCATTACCTCCCCAAAACTTATTTATTTTATAACTGGAAGTTTGTACCATTTGACCACCCTCATCCAATTCCTCCACTACCTGCTTCCTGCCTCTGGTAACCACAAATGTGACCTCAGTGAGTTTCTATGAGCTTTTTTTTTTCTTCCAGATTCCATATATAAATGAAATCACACAGTATTTGTCTTTCTCTTTCTAACATTTCACTTAGCATGATGCCCTTGAGGTCCATCTATGTTGTCACAAGTGGCAGGATTTTCTTCTTTTTCATGGTTGAATAGTATTTAATTGTATATATAGATATCCCATTTTCTTTATCCATTCATCTGTCAATGGACACTCACTTGACTTTCAACAGCATATGTATGATTCACTTGCTTTTGAATTTTTGTAAATAGAATCACAGAGCATGTCATCCTCTGTGCCTGACATCTTTCACTCAGCATCCTGAGGTAGGATTCACCCACGTTGACAAGTGGTTATAGTTCATTTATCCTCATTGATGTGTCCACTGATGTGCAGTATTCCTTTGACTGCATGCACTACTATTGCTATCCATTTTTCTGCCAATGGTCATGTAGTTAGATTCAAATTTTAGGTTGTCATGCACACTGCTGCTATGAATAACAATAACGTACATGATTTTGGTGAATTTACAGATGTGTTTCTGTTGGATGAAGTTGCTGCATCATGTAGTATGCATATGGTTGGTCTAAGGCTGCTTCTTTCTCAATAGGCACTCTCAGACCTCAGCACCCCAGGCTGGGTCTTCCTCTGGAGTGGTAGGTTCACTGACTTTTGCAGGGGATAAAGAACTTCTGATACAAAGTATAATGAGCTCATGGCATCCTCTTATAACCTCCTGTTCAGATTTCATGTTGCTGATTTTCCTAGACTTTTATATATATTTGTAGATGCTTCCTGAATATTCTCATTTAGCCAGCTATTTTATTGCTCAAACTTGGGACAGTCAATGCCTAGCATTAGCCAAGCACTGCTAAGTGCTTAACCTATTTTACTCCATCACAGTTCATATCAAGCCTCTGCAGAAGTCTTGCTTCTTTCACATATGGAAAAACCTATGATGAAGGCAAGGGGCTGTGGAACAAGTAGGGAGACCCAGGCCAGTCTACCTGCCTCATTCTGTCAGCTGATACTGCTTCCCAACTTGTTCTCATATCAGGGTTTAACAAATTTGGAATTCACTAAAAGCAGAAAGATGCATTCCGTAACTTTTTCCCCAACCACTCTTCTCTGTCAGCAGAGACAATATGAGAAGACTGATGGTGGAGAATCAAACCTTGAAACTATTTGAAGATCTACAAAGTGGCCTAGGGAGAGAGGCTCTAGAAAGCTGAGTGTGGAGCCATTAGACCAAAGAAGGGAGGCTGGGCTTGTGCAGGTTCCTGCCTCACAGTGTTCTCCTAAGGGTACAGAGCACAGGCTGCACCCATGTACCCATTCATCCAGGGCTTGCTTGGAATGGCTTTCACACCAACTCTGGACTCTCAGATAAAGAGACGTAGGTGCCTGCCCTGGAGGAACTCACCGTGTACAGAAGGCAGGAGGTTAAGCAAACAATTGTACAAAAATGCCAAGGAGATCTAAGAGAAATACAGGAGAGACTGGGGCACAGGGAGGTAGCCAGTACTCCCAGAGAGAGAGGTTGGAAATGAAGTGAGGAGGGAGCCAAAGAAGATAGGTTTGGAAAGTAAATGGTGGATGGTGATGGAGCCAAGTGTGAAGGGGAGAGTGAGGTTGAGTGTAGACAGGGACCAGGCCCGAAGCGGGGGGAGCATTGTGAGGGGAGAGAAGGGTCAGGTCAGCTATCTGAGAGTCAGCTCATGCCAGGAAATAAATGCCTAGTCACAGATTCCTGGAAAAGGGCCTGATTTGTGCCCTGTCAGCCCCACCATGGAAGGTAACGGTAGCCCTTGTAAGAGGCTGGATTGGTGTGAGGATCAACCCCACCCTGCAGTAAACTGGACATTTGGTCATATGGGAAGTGTCTTCTGGTCATGCAAACAAGACCTCTGGAAACTCACAGGCCTGTTGCCAAAGCTCTTTCAGGTTGGGATATGAAGTTGTATGGGCATTTGCCTTCCAAAGCATAGTTCTCCCTAGAGCCCAGTCCTACTGTAGTCTAGGTTGGGTGAGGGAGCTTTCACATGTGTAGGGAGGAGATTTCAAACTGTCAGTGAACTCAAGAGAGGTTCATTCCTCCCAAGAGAGGCTGCTGCTGGTAAAGTGTTGAAAGGGTTTCTTCAGTGAAACCCACCCATTTTCCAATGTGCTAAGGGGGTTCACCCAGAGGCATGTTAATTCCACCCAGTGGAAATAGACAAGGGTACGTTTCCTGACTACCATCTCCTAGCAGGGATGGAAAAGAGAAAAAGAATGCAGTGCTCCTGCATCTAGGGGAAGAATCCCACCTGGTCTGTGTCCCTTTTCCAGGTTCCTGTGATGTTGGGCAAACTTGTTCTATAATGAAGGCACAAGAATCTGGGAGGCTGATGAAGAGAAGCCTAGAGGAATTCCTTCTGGGCAAGAGCAGAACAGCGGCCCACAGGTCCCATGTCTAGGGTCTCAGAGATGCCAAACTTTACTCTAGACAAGGGTCTGCTCATGGTCCAATCTTGCCCTGATCCCCCTCACATCACTTGCTCAGTGGGAAGAGCACTCAGGAGAAAGGGCTGCATGGCTTTGGGCTGAGTGAAGGGTCAAGTCATTTCTACACAGACACCTGTTTCTCTCCCTTCTGCTGGTAACAGATTCTGACTCTTCTTAGGACTGGAGCTGGGAATCAAGCTGGACTAATCTCAAATCCTATCATGGAAAATACAATTGTGGGGCAAAGAAGATAAAGGGTTGCATATGACATCCTGATACCGACCAGGGTTCTTGGCCTTCCCAATCAATAGAAGTTGACTAGAGGCCAGGCAAGAAATTCAGGCAAGGCTTTTCTGGGGTCCCTGCTGCAGCTGTGGGGAGTGAGAACAACAGTTTCCTTTGTTTACTCACTCACTAAGGGGTGGTGAACTGGTTCCTTCTGTGGCATGAGGGTAGGGATGGCTTAGGTGTTTTGCTCTCTTTGGTGGTGTTGAGTGCAGGGGGCATGTTCAGTATCCTGCTTTTGCTCCCTGCACCCTGATTTTGCTCCTGGCTCTTCAGGTGGCAGTAGGTTTGTGGTCTTTATGTATCTTTTGTCCAGAATTGCCTCAACTGCCCAAGCATGCAGTTGTTTTTAGTACCAAGTAGTCTCTTTGTGTTTCATTGCTTGAGCAGTGTCCAGGTGCAGGCTCTGCAGCATTGCAACAAAGGGTTCCAGTTCCCCCTGTCTCAAGCTGAGAAGGACTCTGGTTCCTGCTGCTGCTGAGATGTGTGGAACAGCCTAGTCCTACACCCCAGGTTCTGAAGCTGGCTTTCCTTTCCTTGGTTCTGTGAGCTACCTCAGGATCCTTCCAGTCAGCCACACACACAGACTCCCTTCTTTCCATGGTGGTTTTTTTTTTTTTTTTCCTTCTTTTTCTCCCCCTGCTTAAGTCAGTCAAAATTGGTTTCTGTTGTTGCAGCAAAATCTGGGCTGATATAGAAATTGGTTCCAGAAATTAGTTGTTGGCAGCAGGCCCTCAGGATATGTGGAATTGGTCATGGGCCCAGATGGAATGTGTAAGTAGACAGAGAAGGAGAATTGACTCAGTTACCTGGTGTGCTTACCTGAGATGCCACAAGCCCAGTGAAGGTGCAGCACTGGGGACCAGCAACCCTGCCACAGAGCATGGAAGGAGGCGAGCCATGGGCATGATGGGTCCTTGGCAGAGCATCTGATAGCATAAACAATGTCCTACCCTAAGCTCAAACAAAAATCTATCCTTAAATAATTTCTCATCTGTGACTGAAGCACCTTTAAAAATTCTGAAGATTGTGTCTCTTGTTTCTGAATGACAGCACTCCATAATTCACAATCTCAAGGATCCGGGGCATGAAGGAGGGAGTTCATGATACAGGGATGGGGAGCTCTGAGCACCAGAGGACTTGAGGACCCTGACTCTGCACTCCTTTCTGAAATACACACTCGCCCTGCCCCTGAGTTGCTTGTAGAGGAGGCTGACAGTTTGAACCCACCTCACTGTTCCTCTCTGAATAAGCAGGAGTTAGACTTGACATGGCCTGGGGTGAAATGGATAATCAGGATACAAAAGAAAAGATTGTGCCTGGAAGTATTGTAGCTCCACCATTTGGGGTAACTTGGGGGCATACAATTTGAGAGCTAACTAATGAGGGTGAAATATAACTTTAAATGAGGCAAACATAATGTCATAGGTGAGCCCATCAGATTCTGTGTGTCTCCTTGGACAGCTAGTTGGGTTCCAACAATTGGATTCTTTTATTAATGAAAATTTCTCCTGAAGACTGGCATATGCTGCTGCTACTGCTAAGTCACTTCAGTCGTGTCTGACTCTGTGTGACCCCATAGACGGCAGCCCACCAGGCTCCACCGTCCCTGGGATTCCCTAGGCAAGAACACTGGAGTGGGTTGCCATTTCCTTCTCCAATGCAGGAAAGTAAAAAGTGAAAGTGAAGTTGCTCAGTTGTGTCTGACTCTTTGCGACCCCATGGACTGCAGCCTACCAGGCTCCTCTGTCCATGGGATTTTCCCAGCAAGAGTGCTGGAGTGGGTTGCCATTGCCTTCTCCCTGGCACATGCTAGGTGGAACCAAAAGGCCAGATAGCTCTGCAGCAATGCAGAGAAGGAAATTCAAAGACTCACCTTCTTGTTATATCCCTTGACAAGACCCCCAAAGACTCCTGTCTCCCTTGCCTTGAAGAAGAGATAGTAATGGAAATGCCAGAAGCTTTTTAAAATGCTTTATGGATAGTCCCCTCTGGGCCAAGAATACTGTGGATGGAGCTCACTAAAAATGGGCCCTTGGGGGTATAGACTGAGACACAGAGAACAGACCCATGGACACCGTGGGGGAGGGAGAGGGTAGGATGCCTTGAGAGAGCAGCACTGACATATATACACTATCGCGTATAAGTGAGGGAGGTCGTGGGAAGCAGCTGTATAGCGCAGGGAGCTCAGTTTGGTGTTCCCATACAAGAGGGAGGGGATGTATGTATACTTATATAGAAGTATATAATCAACTATGTATACTTATAGTTGATTCACTTTGTTTTTCTGCAGAAACTAAGACAGCACTGTAAAGCGATTATTCCCCAATTTTAAAAAGTAGGCCCTTGGTATCCTCGAGGATGGAAGAATCTTAGAATGGAAGCAAAGCAGTTGTGGTTCTCATAATAGACACTTTTGTAAGTGTGGTTGGGACTCAAAGAAGAGTCTTATGCCCAGCAATAACTAGCTGTGATCAATCCATCATGCGTTCACAGAGACTGTGACCTCCTCAGCGTCTGTATCACTCAAGGCTAGGTTATGGTGCAGTAATAACTCCTGTAATATCAGTTACTTAAAATAACAAAGACTTAAATCTCTCTCAGTTCAGTTCAGTTCAGTCGCTCAGTCAAGTCCAACTCTTTGCGACACCGTGAACCACAGCACGCCAGGCCTCCCTGTCCATCACTAACTCCTGGAGTCCACCCAAACCCATGTCCATTGAGTCGGTGATGCCATCCAACCATCTCATCCTCTGTCGTCCCCTTTTCCTCCTGCCCTCAATCTTTCCCAGCATCAGGGTCTTTTCCAATGAATCTCTCTCACTCAATACCATTTTCCACTGAGGGTTACCCAGAGGAGGGGACTATAGAGGACGGTGGTCCTCATAGGTTCATATGGGGCCAAGCAGATGAAGTAGCACCAGTATCTCAAATGATGCCAGTCACACCTGGGAGGAAGAGATCTGGAGGTTCTCGCATTAAGCCTCAAAGGAGGTATGTATATATTATTTCTCACTGGGTAGAAGTAGTCTCACAGTCCCACCCAACTAACAGGAAGCCAGGAAACACAGTCCACTGTGTACTTAAAAGTGGAAAGCTGAAAATAATAGGGAGACAAAACTAATTCTGACTACTATTCTATCCACTTGAACATCACACAACACCTTGACAAGGTGGGTGGTTCTAGTAGCATCTGTTAGTCCCACCAAGAAGTGAGGGCTTCTCCACTCAGAGATGGCCTGAAATATCACTGGGACAGTGATAACCCTCCCCAGAGGCCAGTTCAGCCTAGAAGAATAGATGAGTGTCAAGGTCTGGGTACTGGGCTCAAGAAAAAAAGAAAAAAAAAATCTCCTCTGGACGTATTTTCTTAGCAAACTCTTTTATGGATAAGGATGATTCCCATATATGTGTGTCGTCATTTCTTTATCCATCCATTAGTTTACCAGCTTGTGGAGTCCTTCCACAGTGCCAAGCCCTCAATATACTTAGGAATATGAAGGTGACTCATCTTCCTGAACCACAGTCTCCTTTGGATGTCACTGCAGAGCCCTGTCCTTGGGGAAGGAACAGATGGGAATAAGGCCTTATGTCCAGGCCAGAGATCCCAACTCATGGTAGCAAAGGGGACTTCCCAGTCTCTTGAATGGCTACATTGGTATTAGCCCAGAGTTAGGCAGCATGACCAGCCAGTCCATCCTAAAGGAGATCAGTCCTCGGTGTTCATTAGAAGGACTGATGCTGAAGCTGAAATTCCAATAATTTGGCTACCTCATGTGAAGAGTTGACTCATTGGAAAAGACCCTGATGCTGGGAAAGATTGAGGGCAGGAGGAGAAGGGGATGACAGAGGATGAGATGGTTGGATGGCATCACCAACTTGATGGACATGAGTTTGTGTAAACTCTGGGAGTTGGTGATGGACAGGGAGGCCTGGCATGCTGTGGTTCATGGTGTTGCAGAGTTGGACACAACTGAGCGACTGAACTGACTGACTGACTGACTGAGGCAGCATGGAGGAGGGCAGCCTCAGGACCAATGCTGGGGATTCGGTCCTCTAGTTTCCTGCCCAGGTGATGGGGAGCCATCAGACATTTCTGAAAAAGGAGCAGAGATTTCTAGATTAGTGGCTTTAACTCCTGATGGTCAAAAGCTGGGTTGCTTGCTCTTGGTAGTCACTGAATTGTCCTCTGAGCATGCTAAGGACACTGGCATGACATGGCATGGGGCATGTTTTCTAGCCTTAAGTTCCCCTTGGTAAGGCTTGGACTCTTGTCAGACTGTGCATACACCCTGAAGCCACTGCAGTCCCAGGAAGAACAGGCTGGCACAGTGAATGTGGAGCCCCGGGCAGCCTGCAGGAAGGTCATGACATTGTGGCGTGTGCTGTCAGCCAGCTGCTGAGTGGCACCCACTCAGGGCCAGAAGCAGACAGACAGGGCTAGAAGCTGGTCCAGGTCAACTGGAGATTGATTTACTTGACATGTCCATGTTATATGTCTATTGGATTTCCACAGATGGCTGATCTTTTGTTGATATCGCAGTGGACAGAAGGAGAGTGATGAGATGGGCTGCCTGCTCAGATCCTGGCTCCCGTAGCCCTCCCCTGTAACTGAACTATTTAACCCTTGCAGGCCCTTGAGACTGGACTGGTCTTCCAGTCTCAGGGACCACATCCAGCTCCAGCCTAGTGTTCTGTAAGGAGCCTGGGGTCTGTGATTTATTGACTTGGGGTCTCATCTGTCTGGCTGCGGTACCATCTCAAGTGTCCTGGATTACAGAACTGAGATATTCATCCCATTTCTAGGATCAACCTTTCTATCTTCTTTTGCTTCCATAGTCACCAGCCTTATTCTCTACAGCAGGAGTCCCCAACCTTTCTGGCACCAGGGACCAGTATCATGGAAGACAAGGTTTTCATGGACTGGGAAAGGGGGATAATTCAAGTGCATTACATTTATTATGCACTTTATTTCTAATTTAATTATATCAGCTCCACCTCAGATCATCAGGCATTAGATCCTGGAGGCTGGGGTGAATCTCTAACTCTGGGTTCCAGCTCCTCTTGACCCATGGAGGGCCCTGACTGACCTCAAGCCTCCCAGAGATTTGTCCTGTCCTTGGTCTGTGTCTGGGACACTGACATCTCTCAGATTTTGTCTTGTTCTCAGCCTTTGCCTTTCTTTGATCCCCACCTATAGGTTTTATCCCATCCCTGGACCAAGGATATTGCACACCTCTCAGGGCCCCTGATTGCTCTGCACTTGAACATCTGGGCCCCATCTTCTTGTTGAATGTGTGTCCCATTGGAACCCTACAACCCCTGGACATATGCTTATCTCCCTGGCCTCATGGTCCAGGCTCCTGGCTCCTGCTGGGTAGACCCAGTGCTCCCTCCTGGCTTCTTCCCACTGTCCTGCTTCCAGAAGATACTGGCAACATTGCCTACCACCCAATGCCACCTGCATTGATTCTATGATCTACTGGGCATGGGCTGTGCCCTGGGTCTGTGGGTTGGGTCTAAAGGGTAGGACGATCCCTCTGGACAACTATACATGTGCCAGCTTTATATAGGCCAGTTGAGGAGGCATCACCACTTGCCTCTCTAAAGATACCAAGAAGGACCATATTTTATGCCAAGAAAGCTACTGGGGCTTCCCAGGTATCTTAGATGGTAAAGAATCTACCTGCAATGCAGGAGACCTGGGTTCAATCCCTGGGTTGAGAAGGTCACCTGGAGAAGAGAATGGCAACGCACTCCAGTATTCTTGACTGTGAAATCCCCTGACCAGAGGAGCCTGGTGGGCCACAGTCCACTGGGTTGCAAAGAATTAGACATGACTTAACAACTAAACCACAACCACAAGAAAGCTACTAAGCATGTGCTTCTGGGTCGTAAGGGGTGCCTTGAGGTATCCACCAGAAGAGTGCAGACCATCCAATAAAAAGGGCTGGAGCAATGGATTCTCAATAATTTACTCTCTTTTGTACTTGATTATCTAATGCCATGTTACAAATATTTGTAGAGCATCTACTGTATTAGAAACAAAAAGGACCATTCTGACTACAGAGAGGAGTGGGGCGGCATCCTGAGTATCGAACCTTGTTCTAGTCTTAAGGCCTGGTTTTAGCTACATGACGTAGGGTCCAGGGCTTCTGTTTGGGCTGAAATGTGAAATAAAAAATCAGATCGCCTGAACCCAGGTGGAGGTGGTATCAGCTACTAGCGAGATCCCAATGAGAAGCAGAACCTTGGCAGTGAGAGTCTGAGTAGGCTCGTTCCTCCAGCACTCTCATTGGAGACTCACCATCCTTAGGAGGCTGGCAGTGTGGCACGCCCTACAAGTATGGATTCTGAGTGCAGATGAACCTGGGATACAGACTTACCTCCATCTCTTACTAGGTTTACAATTTGGACAGTTTACCTAATCTTTTTGTTCTTTAGTTTTCTCACTTGTAAAGTAAAAACTCAAATACTTGGATTACAGGAATTGAGATAATATATGCCAAATAGCATAGTGCCTGGAAAAGAGTAAACTTTCAGTAAATGGTAACTACTAAATTTAAAATGTTTCCAGCCTTGTATGATGGGAATCTGTTTTAATCAGGAAAGAAGCAACTTCCTTTTACTGTCTTGTCTGCTCAGTCTTCTGACACCTAATGCTTGAACCTGCACCTTTCCTAAGCCTGAGGAAGGATCCACTCTCTGGGTCCTGGCCAACCCACTGTTTGGTTCTTCCCTTTACCCACTGGGCCTCAGGTCTGGAAGGTGCCAAACCTTGCACACGGAGTCTGAAGACCTTTCTTTTATGCTCCCTATTCCTTGAAGATGTCTTGATAGTGCATTTGAACTCCACCATCACAGGTTAGTCATCTAACCTAAAGGATTTTGTGAGTTTCCTATTAAAGAAAATAATAATGTAAAGTGAATGTGTGGGGACTTCACTGGTGGTCCAGTGGTTAAGAGTCTGTCTTTCAATGTAGAGGACATGGGTTCCATCCCTGGTCGGGGAACTAAGATCCCACATGCTGCAGAGAAACTAAGCCTGCAGGCCACAAGTAGAGAGTCCACACACTGCCAAGAGGGATCCCACATGATGCACTGAAAACTCCATGTGCCACGACTAAGACCTGACGCAACCAACTAAACATTTTTGTAAAAAGTGAATGTGTGGGTCGAGAGGAATGGAAAGACCATCAAGTCACTGACAAGCCACGGGAAGATAATGCTGACACCCATCTCCTTCCCCGTTTCAACAAAGAGTTTGGTTTTGCAGCTCTGGCTTCAATCCCTTTGTGAATCTAAGTTGGGCCTTATGCAATCTATCCCACTCAGGGCTAATTAGACGTGCATGTGAACTATCACTTTCACACCCTCTCTTCTTTTGTTCAACTTAAGCATTTAATTGCCTAATAAGGGTGTTTGTAAGATAATCAAAGGGAGAGAGATCACAGCAAGGCCTGGGAGGACTGAGAACCTAACAGTGCTGAGCAACACAGGACGGCAGGCTGGTGCATCCACCCACCCCCGACTCTGACCCCTACTGGTGTGTGTGTACACCAAGGTTCAAGGTTCAAGAATTCCACCCGGTCAGCCACTCAACACACAAACTCAGCTCCAAATTCCTTCATGCTAAATTAGGGATCACTCTCCTGTCTTTCGGAGAAGGAAATGGCACCCCACTCCAGTACTCCTGCCTGGAAAATCCCATGGATGGAGGAGCCTGGTAGGCTGCAGTCCATGGGGTCGCTAAGAGTTGGACATGACTGAGCGATCTCACTTTCACTTTTCACTTTCATGCATTGGAGAAGGAAATGGCAACCCACTCCTGTGTTCTTGCCTGGAGACTCCCAGGGACGGGGGAGCCTGGTGGGCTGCCGTCTATGGGGTCGCACAGAGTCAGACACGACTGAAGCAACTTAGCAGCAGCAGCAGCAGCAGCTCCTGTCTTTCTTACCTTCTCACATCTTTCTCTTTCCCCTTTGAAATACACTGAAGAGAAGCTTTCTGTGTTATGTCCCATTATTATTAGTGCTTCATATTCATTCATTAAAAAAATGTTCATCAGGAGCCTCCTCCAATCTAAAGATATGGGTTATGTCAAGGTGAGTAGCCTTGAGCTGAGGGATTTATATATTTGATCATATTGAGCACAGGGGAGAATACAAGGTGTGCTCAACAAATACCTTCCACTGATTGACTTAATGTTCCCGTCTTTGACCTTGAGAAAAATGATAATCATTTCTCAGATGATCATGAAAAAGAAGGCCCATCCCTGTTACAAGGGGTGGGTACACACCACACGCCCTGTGCTGGGGAGTCCACACTACTATTCTATCTCCTTCTCGGCCCTTCCTTGCCCTCCCCTTTCTACCAGAGACATGGTCACTCAACAAGATTTTACTGAGAACCAGCTCTCAGTGTGGGGCTGGAACCATAGACACAAGACAAATGGATGAATATCAAACATCAGCACTGATTCACCACCAGAAGATAAATATGTGAAAACATGTGAAAGGCAGGCCGCCTCAGCCACCCCACCCTGGGCGAGGCAGATAGTGGGGGCTTTCTGCTTTCCTGTTTCTCTGTCATTTACAGCAGCATCTGTGACCTCCTAGTAGTGTGGTCTTTTTGCTCTCTTGACACCGTTTTTCTCATGTCAGCATCTTAGGAAGGACACTAGTCTTGAGTTCTAATTCTGCAGTGTGCCTCACTTAACCTTGTACCCTATTCGTCTCATAGCAACCATGACTGACAGGAGAGGAAAAGGCTCTGCCTGGCAGGTTTTGTTCTGTGTTGAGATGACGGAAGATGGGTGAGCATTGGAGCGAGAGCTGTCCCTTGGGATGGAAGTGGTCTGCTGTACGCTGTCACTGACAGCGTGTCTCTCCTATGAAAACTCTTCCCCAGGCCAGACTCTATGACTCTAGAACACCTCCTCCTCTGCTGGCTTCCTGGGTCTGGCTCCAACTGGAGCTTGAGCTGTCCTGCTTATCCCCTGCATGCATCTCCCCCACTTTCCTTTGCCCTTCAGAAGTCGCCTGAGGACCCTAATGATTCTCTGCTTCCAAGTGGAACAGGGACAGGAAATCTGGTGCTCATCCGCTCCCGCTGAGACACAGCTGTTCCTGCTCAGCGGGTGGAGAGCCAGGCCCACCACTTCAGGAGAAGAGCGAACTTAGGTGCCACTGACTTCTGCCAGCGGGACGATGAGATGTCTACATCCCACTGAAGGACATGCCCAGATCCTTCCTGGTTACGTGGTGAGCAAAAATCTGTCACTGAAGTCTGCTGCCTTGGCAGTCTCCAGGCTGCAAGTTCATGGAGAGACCAAGAGCCAGGAAATGAGTTAGCGAGCAGCGTGGCTGCAGGCAGACTGGAAGAGTCTGGCACAGGAAGAACTCAGAGGCAGATCTAGCCAGCCACTAGACAGGGCCTCGCTACGCTGGCTCAGGGCAGAAGAGGGATGGGCGAGACACAGAGAGGCAGAAAGAATGTAGTGGGGATTCCAGGCCTCCTCCGTGACCACATGCAGAGGCTCGTCTCCTCTTGAGGTGCTCTCTTTCTGAAGATTCCCACTGTCACTGCATCTGGGGTCATTCATCCTGCCACCTCCTTGCTTTGCTGCAGGGCGCCAGCTTTGTCATCATGGTCACTGGTGGAGCCAGTGTTAGTTCCTGGACCTCTAGAGCTGCAGATATCAGCGGAACCCGTAAGAAATTTCTTCCTTATATGGCCAGAAAATTTTCCTCCCTACAATTTCTACCCATTTACTCTGAATTCTGAAGCTCCAGAAATCAGGTTACTCCTCTGTGTGACAGTCTTCCAAGTATTTGAAGGCATTCAAGAGTCATGACTTCCACGTGATCCAGGCAAGTTACCCCTTGTTTCTCCAGGGACTGTTTCTAAACCCCTCTTAATCCTCCTATTTTCACTGGATGTTCATAACTTGCTGCTGAAACTGTGGTTCACAGATCAATAGCATTCACATCCCCTGGGAGCTTGCTAGACATGCAGAATCTCAGGTCACCTAGATCTCCTGAAGCTGCCTTTTAACAGTTTATCTGGGTGAATTACATACATGTTAAACTTTGAGAAATACTGTAAGTACTGGCTTATAGCATCTTCATAGCAACACATGTGTCCATATGTAACCTCTATCCAAACAATAGGAGAAAGATTAATTACATTATGACACATTTGGGCTATGAGGTTTTATGCATAGAAACAATCTAGAAAATAAATAGAAACCTGAGGAGATGTTAATAATATTTAAAGAAAGTTTTGACTACACCTCAAACTCTGTTCAAAGCATATTAGTGATTACCTTTATGAATCACCACTATAACCTCACGAAGAAGATAATACTGTTATTTCCATTTTAAAGCAGTGAAAGAGGCCCAGAGAGGCTAAGTAACTTGGCCACAGCCACACAGCCCAGGCAGTTTAATTCCAGAGTAACTGTGTCGGACCACTGCTAAAGTCGACTGATGAAGCACAGGTACAGAATTGTGTATAAGTGCTGACCACATCAATGAGGATATACACTGTATATGCTCTAATGCTGTCATATTGTGTTATTGTAATAAAAATAATAAAAAGCAGCATGCCCCAAATGGAAAACAGCTTTATCCATCCCCAACAGTGTGTCTATCACCTCATTTGCATTTTTTTCCAATTTAAACAATGTTTACAATACAAAAATAATATACAGTCACAGTAAAAAAAAATTCACATGCACAAAAGGATATAAAATAAAAAGTAGAGCTCCCTCCCCAGTAGACTTTCTCCACTTTGAGATCATCACTGTTAGCAGTTTGTTATACATCTTTCAAAAATGTGTTCCTCATTTAAAATAAAGAACACACACACATAGGTACATATATAACACACACGATCCACCCTTATCTTGGCTACATCTGTTAAACAGCCTCGCGATTGGCTCCTGTTTTATTTATGATGAATTGGAACACCCATATCTTTCGCACATGAAGTGTTATTAAGTTTTCATCTCTCCATCTTGTACAGTTTTTTTTTCTCACCTAAATGTAGGATATTTTATATCTTCATACTGAGTTTCATGTAGCTGGTTGTGTTCTACCATTCCAGCAAATTAAATCTTTTTTTTTACTTCTGAATCCAAAGCCTAGAAGCTTTCTCCTTCATAAGTCTAACATTGTAAGTATACTCTGATTTTCCAGGCCTAAGAAAACAACTGCAGGGCTGGAGGAAAGGGGGGCATAGGGATGGTTTATGAGGGTTACTATATTAGTGATTAAATATACCCAAAATGTGCTAAATGTTAGCAGTGGCTATTTCCAGATGGTGGGTATTTGTACACATTTTTCAAATGTCTAATGGTGAGCATGGGTTAATTTTGTCATTTAAAAAAAGGAAATAAAAGCTGAAGTTGTACAGATTGGATATTATTTCTGCTTCTTTATTGTCTTCCTAAAAGAGATGATACACCCATTTCTTCGGCTGGGATACTTTGCAGTGACCCCCAGTAGAGTAAGCACTGATGTGTGCCTGATCTCTTGACATTGGATTTAATCATGTGACCTGCTGTGGTTGATGTGCTGTTACCGGTATGATGTGAGCAGAGGCATCAACTTTGTGTGGTCTGGTTGGCTCCCTCTGCTTCTGCAGCCCACCATCTACCATGAGAAGAGTGTGTTCCAGATAAATGTTGGTCCCAGAATCGAGAGCCCTTGGAGCAGATGTCAACCTGGTCCATAGCCCAAGGCAGAAATCCCTATTCCCCCAACAACCCACATAACCCTGATTGAGAAAAATAAATGTACTTGGGGGAGTCTTTTAATAATAGCATTTTATAGCAATAATTGAGTAGAAGGGAGAGTCAGCTCCTCCCATGCTGACTGGAATGTCCTGGAAAGACTCGTCTGCCCTTCTGCAGCTATTGTAGCCACCCTCTCCTTAATCTGTGCCTCCTCACCACCCATTTGAGCTATGCTCACCCACTCCCACCCTTAAGCCACCTGTCTCCCACCATTACCTGCTGGTAAGGAAGCGGAAGCCACACCTCCTGGCTAGTCCTAATATTCTTTTCTCCAAAAGTTCCTGTTCTGTGGAGTAGAAAGGACTTTGGTCTACAGCTTAATCATGAGTTGTCGTGAGTTGAATTGTGTCCCTTCCAAATTCACTTGTTGAAGTCCTAACTCCCAGCAACCCCAGAATATGACCTTATTAGAAAATATGGTCATTGCAGTTGTGATTAGTAAAGATGAGGTCATAGTGGAACAGGGTAGCTTCTGATCTAATATGACTGGTGTCCTTCAAAGAAGGAGAATTTGGACATAGAAAAAGATACACACACAGGGAGAACGCCTTGTGAGCCTGAAGGTAGAGATCAGGGTGATGCCTCTAAAAGCTGAGGAATGTGGAACATTGTCAGCTGATCATCAGAAGCTGTGAGGGAAGCAGGAAACAGATTCTTCCTCATGGCCTCAGAAGGAAGAAGCAACCCTGCTGACACCATGACCTCTAGACTCCAACCTCCAGAAGTGTGAGACAACACATTTCTATTGTGTAAGTCAGCCAGTTTGAGCTGCTTTCATATGGCAGTGCCAGGAAAACTAATACGTGAGGCCACCTCAGGTTCTGCTCCCAATTACAGCCTGTGGATTCTTTCCCCACCCAGCAATTCTCTGACACAGGTTGGATGTTCTACAGTTCAGCTCAACTCTGACACCACTCCCCCAACTTCAGAGTCTAATCACAAGTGCAGGTTGTCACCTGTGCTTCTAAAGCAGACCATAGACACAAGGTTTCAACAGCCCTTGCTTGCATTCTCTTGATTTGCTAGAGCAGCTCACAGAACTCAGAGAAACATTTTACTTACCAGATTACCAAATTACTATAAAAGGATACATTTTAGGAACAGCCAGATGAAAGAGATGCAGGAGGCATGGTGTGGGGTAAGGCCCTGTAGCTTCCATGCTCTTTCTAAGCTCAATACTCTCTCAGCACCTCTGCGTGTTCCCCAACCCGGAAGCTATCCAAACCCCATTTGGTTTGTATAGAGGCTCCATTACATGGACATGATTGATTTAATCATCAGCCATTGGCGACTGATTCAACCTCCAGCTTCTCTCTCCTCCCCAGAGGTCAAGGAGACAGATGGGACTGAGATTTTCAACCTTCTAATTCCCTGGTTGGTTTTCCTGGCAATCAGCCCCCATCCTTAGTTGTTTTCTGAAAGTCCACTCATTAGCATAGCAAAAGACATCTTTATTGCTCTCATCACAGGAAATTAGGAAAGTTTAGGAGCTCTGTGCCAGGAAGGGAAATAAAAACCAAATAAACAGTTTTTATTATAAATCACAATGTCACACCACAGCCAAGTCTCTCTGTTCTTTCAGTGCCTCTGGAGGTACAACTCTGCACTCCTGCTCCCTGCCCCCAGCTGCTGGGTCCAGCTGACCTTGAGGGTGATGAGCAGGTGAGACATCCTCTCTCCTCTCCTCCTTCAGAACCAGTCCGTTCCCACAGTTGATGCCATGCCGTGCCAAAGCCACTCTCACTCCCCACCACAGTCCTACCACTGGTGGACTCAATACTGAAGTCTACCATCTATTGCTGCAAACTCTTTCACTGTGCTTACGGTGACTGTCTTTCTGCAAAATGAACCCAAAATACCTCTCTGTAGGTTCTATGTGACTGCATTGATAACTCTGTCAATAAAGACAGGGCTGAGTATCCCACTTGCCTTCTCCATTGTCATAAGGCATAAGTGACTTTATATCAGGAGCTGGCCTGCCTTCCAGCCCTGTGCCCTGTCTACCACATGACTTGTCATGAAAGACCAGCCAGATAAAGATGCCCGATAGCCTCAGAATAAAAATGATATGTGAGATGGCCTTCCTGGAGGAATGCATGGCAATCTGCTCCAGTACTCTTGCCTGGAGAATCTCATGGACAGAGGAGACTGGTGGGCTACCGTTCATAGGGTTGCAAAGAGTCAGACACGACTGAAGTGACTTAGCACGCATGCCCTTAATCTGCCAAGCTAGTGAGTTTATCAAATGGGAAATAAAGGAAGTTCAAATTAGAATGCTAGAAATTTAGAGGTGAAAAGAGCTTACATATTTCGACCTCTAGCCTCCATTTTATGAGTGAGGAACCTGAGACCCCAGAGAGGAAACAACTTGGAAAAAGTGAGTTATCAGCAAAGCCAGGACTAGAATACTAGTTTTCCATTTCAGTTTTCCTAAGACCACATTAAAGAGATTACAAAAAATAAAAAATCTATGAAGGTTCTAATTGATCATAGTTCTAGTTTCTATTTTCTATGAGCATTGGTTTAATAACTTATTTCATATTTCATATTACAGAAGTAAACATCCACATTGGTAAACAATTTCAAATCAGACAGTAGAGCCTGTTATGGAAAGTGATAACCCTAGTTGTCCTCCTTCACCTCTAACACTTAAGTTCCTCTGTCTTGGGTTAGTCACTCATAACCTCTCCTGTCCTTAGCATGTCTGATGGTTATTTATCATTGTGTCACTAAATAACATGATTATCCTCTTGCTCAAACTTCAGACAGTTTTAATGTTAGGTTTTGTTTTTTCTTCCTCAACTTTAGACATTATTTCCCACAATGTATGGGAAAATATTAACATTCATTTCTTCCCTGTACCTTCTACATGGTCAAAGTTTGTAACATTTATTTTTATTCTATAAACATAATTTAGTTCTCTTAGTACTTATCCATAATTTAATTTCAAAAATAAGTAAATATCACTTAAAATATTATGAATACAAGAATATACAGAAGAAATATACATAGAAGGTCTTAATCACCCAGATAACCACAATGGTGTGGTCACTCACCTAGAGCCAGACATCCTGGAGTGTGAAGTCAAGTGGACCTTAAGAAGGATTACTATAATAAAGCTAATGGAAGTGATGGAATTCCAGCTGACCTATTTAAAAATCCTAAAAGATGATGCTGCTAAAGTGCTACACTCAAAGTCCGCAAATTTGAAAAACTCAGCAGTGACCACAGAACTGGAAAAGTTTTCATTCCAGTACCAAAGAAAGGCAATGCCAAAGAATGTTCAAACTACTGTGCAATTGCTCTCATTTCACGTGCTAGCAAGGTTATGCTTAAAATCCTTCAAGCTAGGCTTCAGCTCAAAATTCTCCAAGCCAGGCTTCAACAGTACATGAACCATGAGCTTCCAGATGTTCAAGTTGGATTTACAAAAGGCAGAGGAACCAGAGATCAAATTGCCAACATCCGTCATATCATAGAAAAAGCAAGAGAGTTCCAGGAAAAAATATCTACTTCTGCTTTATTGGAGAAGGAAATGGCAACCCACTCTAGTATTCTTGCCTGCAGAATCCCATGGACGGAGGAGCCTGGTGGGCTACAGTCCACAGGGTCGCAAAGAGTCGGACACGACTGAGAGACTTCACTTTCATTTTCTGCTTTATTGACTATCCCAAAGCCTTTGACTGTGTGGATCACAACAAACTGTGGAAAATTCTTAAAGAGATGGGAATACCAGACCACCTTACCTGCTTCCTGAGAAATCTGTATGCAGGTCAATAAGCAACAGTTAGAACTGGATATGGAAAAACAGACTGGTTCCAAACTGGGAAAGGAGTATGTCAAGGCTGCATATTGTCAACCTGCTTATTTAACTTATATGCAGAGTACATCATGAGAAATGCCAGGCTGGAAGAAGCACAAGCTGAAATCAGGATTGCCAGGGGAAATATTAATAACCTCAGATATACAGATGACACTACCCTTATGGCAGAAAGTGAAGAAGAACTAAAGAACCTCTTGATGAAAGTGGAAGAGGAGAGTGAAAAAGCTGGCTTAAAGCTCAACATTCAGAAAACTAATATAGTGGCATCTAGTCCCATCGGTTCATGGCAAATAGGTGGGGAAACAATGGAAACAGTGAGAGATTTTATCTTTTTGGACTCCAAAATCACTGCAGATGATGACTGCAGCCATGAAATTCAAAGATGCTTGCTCCTTGGAAGAAAATCTATGACTAACTTAGACAGCATATTAAAAATTAGAGACATTACTTTGCCGCCAAAGGTCCATCTAGTCAAAGCTAAGGTCCGTCTAGTCATAGCTATGGTTTTTCCAGTAGTCATGTATGGATGTGAGAGCTGGACTATAAAGAAAACTGAGAGCCGAAGAATTGATGCTTTTGAACTGTGGTGTTGGAGAAGATTCTTGAGAGTCCCTTGGACTGCAAGGAGATCCAACCATTCCATCCTAAAGGAAATCAGTCCTGAATATTCATTGGAAGGTCTGATGCTGAAGCTGAAGCTCCAATACTTTGGCCACATGATGTTAAGAACTGAGTCATTGGAAAAGTTCCTGATGCTGGGAAAGATTGAAGTCAGGAGGAGAAGGGGACAACAGAGGATGTAATGGTTGGATGGCATCACTGACTTGCTGGACATGAGTTTGAGCAATCTCCGGGAGTTGGTTATCAACAGGGAGGCCTGGTGTGCTACAGTCCATGGGGTCGCAAAGAGTCAGACACAACTGAGCAACTGAACTGAAATGAATTGAGGTTTCAGTAGTACATGAACCAAGAACTTCCAAATGTAAAAGCTGGGTTTTGAAGAGGCAGAAGAAACAGAGATAAATTGCCAAAATTTGTTGTATCATGGAGGAAGCAATAGAGATCTGGAAAAAAATCTATTTCTTCTTCATTGATTATGCTCAAGTCTTTGACTATGTGGATCACAATAAATTGTGGAAAATTCTTTAAAGATGGGAGTACCAGACCACCTTACCTGTCTCCTGAGAAATCTGTATGCAAGTCAAGAAGCAACAGTTAAAACTGGACATAAAACTGGTTCAAAATTGGGAAAGGAATATGATAAGTCTATATATTGTCATCTTGCTTATTTAACTTCTATGCAGAGTACATTAAGCAAAATGTTGGGCTGGATAAATCACAAGCTAGAATCAAGATTGCTGGGAGAAATAACAACCTCAAATATGCAGATGAAAGTGAAAGTGATAGTCACTCAGTCCTGTCTGACTCTTTGCAACCCCATGGACTAAACAGTCAGTGGAATTCTCCAGGCCAGAATCCTGGAGTGGGTAGCATTCTCCAGGGGATCTTCCCAACCCAGGGATCGAATTCAGGTATCTCACATTGCAGGCAGATTCTTTAACAGTTGAACCACCAGGAAAGCCCAAGAATACTGGAGTGGGTAACCTTTCCCTTCTCCAGGGGGTCTTCCAGACCCAGGAATTGAACCAGGGTCTCTTGCATTGCAGGCGGATTCTTTATCAGCTGAGTTACTAGGGAAGCCCCAAAACATGCAGATGAGTGAGTGTAAGTCACTCAGTTGTGTCCAACTCTCTGTGACTCCATGGACTATACAGTCCATGGAATTCTCCAGGCTGAAATACTGGAATGGGTAGTCAATCCCTTCTCCAGGGGGTCTTCCTGACCCAGGGAGGAACCTAGGTTTCCCAAGTGATAGTGAAAGTCTCTCAGTTGTGTCCAACTCTTTGCAACCCCTTGAACTATACAGTCTGTGGAATTCTCCAGGCCAGAATACTGGAGTGGGTAGCCTTTCCCTTCTCCAGAGGGTCTTCCCAAATCAAGGATCAAACCCAGGTCTCCTGGAAATAATACCACTCCAATGGCAGAAAGTGAAGAGGAACTAAGGAGTCTCTTAACGAGGGTGAAAGAGGAGAGTGAAAAAGCTGTCTTTAAACTCAACATTAAAAAAAAAACTAAGATCATGGAATCCAGTTCCATCACTTCATGGAAAATAGAAGTGAAAGCAGTGACAGGTTTTATTTCCTTGGACTTCAAAATCACTGTGGATGGTGACTGCAGCCACGAAATTAAAAGACCTAGCTAGTTGGAAGAAAAGCTAGGACAAACCTAGACAGTGTATTAAAACGCAGAGACATCACTTTGCCAACAAAGATCTGTTTAGTCAAAACTATAGTTTTTCCAATAGTCATGTAGGGAATTGGACCATAAAGCAGGCTGAGCACCAAAGAATTGATGTTTTCGAATTGTGCTGCTGGAGAAGATTCTTGAGAGTCCCTTGAACTGCAAGGAGTTCAAACCTAAAGGAAATCAGTCATGACTATTCATTAGAAGGACTGATGCTGAAGCTCCAATACTTTGGCCACCTGATGCGAAGAGCCAACTCTTTGGAAAAGATCTTGATGCTGACAAAGGTTGAGGACAAGAGAAGAGGGTGGAAGAGGTGAGATAGCATCTCAGACTCAATGGATATGAGCTAGAGCAAACTCTGAGAGATAGTAGAGGACAAAGGAACCTGGTTGCTGCACTCCAAGGTGTTGCAAAAAGTCGGACATGAACTTAGCAACTGAGCAGCAGCAAAAATATTATGAATATGTAACTATTGCTCAATGCAAATTCCAATACTGTGCTTTTTTTCCCCTCAAAAATATATATTCTCCTTTATTGTTATTGAAGACTGGTCAGAAGCTAAAAGCCAAGTGCTTTTTCTTTCATTTACACCCTGTCAGCGTATAACCATACCTCCTCTCTGATTTGCTTTTGAAGACAGAACCATGTTCTTTCTGAGTAGCCTTTCATTCTTCTAGATATCATGACTGAGATTCTCCTCACATTTGAAGACCTTGAAGTTCTTACTGTTTGAGTGAAATCTCCCTTTTTCATCAAAACATTTTTCACAGAAGTCCCCTTACTCCTGTTTTTATGTGACTTATGTTCTAGGATTGCTATACAGCAGTTAAGCCATTTTGGGAGTCCACACTTTCCTCTTTTATTTGGGTACCTGGGATACATTCTTGAATTTTTGTTTCAGAAAATGTATGTGAATGGAATTTAAACTTTATGAATTTTGGAAATACCTGAAATGTCTTCATTTTGGTCTCACACTTGATTGACTACTTAGACTGGCATGGACTTCCAGATTCAAATGAGTTCCCTCGGAATTTTGAAAGCATTCTTCTTTTGTCTTCTAGAACCCGTTGTTGTATGTAAGTCTGGATCAGTTTGATTTTTCTTACGTTGAAGTCATGTCTTTGTTTCTCTCCAGAAGTTTTAGGATCTTCTCTTCCTCTTTGGAATTGTCACTAAGCTTTCTCTCAGTGGGAGCTTTAAGGCATTAATCTCTGTTGGGATATGGTCACTTCTTTCTATTGGAAGAATCTCTTCTTTAGCTTCAGAACATTTTCTTCTAACATTTCCTTGATATTTGCTGTAATCATTGTCTTCCCTCAGTTTTCTCTTTTAAATCTCTTCTGTATGATTATTAGAACTGCTACATCTGTCTTACAATGCCTGAACTTTCAATTATATGTTTCACTTTATTCTGTTTTCAGACATTAACATAACCTTATTTGCCAGAGGATGAACTTTGTCTTCAGCTGTGTATTTATTATCAGAATACAATTTAATTTTTTATTTTTTGCAATCATATTTGCTCACTAAGAACACTTTTGTTTTCTGGTTGTACTTTTCAAATTATCCAATTCTTCTTCTAGAGATTTAATTTCTCTTAAATTGCTATGTGTACTAAAATGAATTATTTTTAGGCACATAATATTCTGAACTTTGTTTTCTGAAACTGTTTGCCTGACAGTTTATTTTGGCTATTGTGTGTCAGCACCCATAAGGTTGTTTCTTTTTAATAGCAACCTTAAATCTCATTTTATATTTTACATATACGTAAGTCTTTAACAGGTATCTTAGTAAAGGATACCTGGCTTTAAAATAAATAATTGATATTAAAAACATCATTTAACAATTACTATCTTAATATAAATATCTTTGTTCATATAGGTTATTATTTCAGTGAAATAAATTGTATTTCATTGTATATAAATAAGTTGTAAAAAGTGCTTATGTATATAGGATATAGCTTCCTAGGTGGCTCTAGTGGAAAAGAACCCACCTCCCAATGCAGGAAACATAAGAGAGATGGGTGGGATCCCTGGATCAGGAAGATCTCTTGGAGGAGGGCATGGCAACTCACTCCAGTATTCTTGCCTGGAGAATTCTGTGGACAGAGGAGCCTGACTGGCTACAGTCCATAGGGTCGCACAGAGTCGGACATGACTGAAGCAACTTAGCACACACACAGACCATGTATTTATTAAGTTAGCGCTATTTTAAAAATTTTATAGGAATTCTTATGTATTATAAAAATTAGTATTTTGCTATCATGTGAGTTAAAAGCATTTATTTAGAAATTTTTTATGGAGTTTGTTCATCTTAAACTTCCAATAAACTTCTCAAATTTAGAATATTTCAGGTTGTTTTTTTTTAACTGTGACGGTCAGTGGGAGAAGTTGCCCTAGAGGTAATATTAAAGTTAAAAACAAAGAAACAAAATAAAAGTCACCTGAATTTTTAAGATATTGTGAAAATAACACAGAATTTCTATACCCTAGCTTCTCCTATTATTATTATTATTATTTTTTGCTTCTCCTATTATTAACATCTTGGATGAGTATGGTTCAATTGTAGCAATTAATAAATCAATATTAAAACATCATTTTAAACTAGAGTCCATATTTTATTGTTCAGGTTTTCCTTAGATTCTAACTAATGCCCTTTTCCTGTCCCAGGATCCTATCACATTAGATTTAGTCATCATGTCTCCCTGAAAGTCAAAGTGAAAGTTGCTCAGTTGTGTCCAACTCTTTGTGACCCCATGGACTATACAGTCCTTGAATTCTCTAGGCCAGAATACTGGAATGGGTAGCCTTTCCTTTCTCCAGGATATCTTCCCAACCCAGGGATTGAACACAGGTCTCCCACATTGCAAGCGGATTCTCCACCAGCTGAGCCACAAGGGAAGCCCTTAGACTTAGAAATCTCCTTAGACTCCTCTGAGTTTCTCAGATTTTCGTTGTTTCTTATGACCTTGACAATTTGGAGGGTTCTGGTCAGGCATTCTGTATAATGGCCTTCAGTGTTTTTCTCATGACTAGACCTGGAAGAAGAGTACAAAAGTAAAGTACTATTCCCATCACATCATGTAAACTAAACGTACTATAAACATGACAATACTTTTGATGTTAACCTTGATTACCTGGCTGAAGCAGTCCAGTTTCTCCACTATAAATTTACTCTGCTTTTCTCCCTTTCTAAACTTAACTCTTTGGAAGGAAGATGCTATGTCCAGCTCACACCTAAGGAGCAGGGACTTATGCTCCACTTTCTTAAAAGGAAGCATCTTCCTGAATTATTGAGAATTCTGCATGACAGATTTGTCTGTTCTCCCACAATTTATAATTTGTGTGGGTATGTACACAAATTCACAATGGGAATTATAATAATTTTGTAAGCCAATAGCATACAGAATAATGTTTCTTAATAAACCAATAAATAACACACTCAAAACAAGTGATAGCTTAATCATGATACTGTTCCAAGCAAGGAAAATGAAGGGAATGAAGTTCAAATTAAGTGGAAGTTTACATTTTTAGAGTTTCTCTGGAGAGAAGACTTTGGGAAAGTTCAGCTGCCAGCACAAAAATAAAAGTCTCTTGTTGCTATAGCATGTCACTAGGGAACAATGGTGTTGGCTGGCTGCCTGATCTTGGTGGGCTGGCTCAAGGTTTGCCACCACTGCCAGTAAGAGAGTCACCTTTTTTTTTTAGGGCAGAAGCCAACGTTCCTTCTGGTCTTGAGATTTAACATGGTTATTCATGGTTTAACACCACTGCCGACTGAAAAAGAGTCACTTGGCCATAACAGGAACAAGCATCTCAAGATCTTCAAATAGCAGATCAGCAAAGGGCAGATATCCCCTGAAAGAAACTCTAGGATATTCCTCACAAACTCTCAATATCTACCACTTGAGTGTCCGCTCTCTGTAGTTACTTCTCTGTTTTTACTGATAATCCCCCAATGGGGCCTCTCAGCAGCCCAGCTGTTAAGTGCTTATCAACAACAACAGATGACATAATGAAATCTTGATGCAACTTATCTCATTTTCATATCAAAACAACTTTATTTCTGAAATCAACTTTTTTGGTCTTTGTCAAGAACAAGTAGAGTAAAATTACTTTCACTTAAATCATGAACAAGCGGGTTTGAAACCATGTCAAGCCAGTATACAACATAACATCATACACAATAATTTTACCAAAGAAAGATTTTTTTTTTATTTTTATTTTTCTAAAAAGGTGGCTGCCAGCACTTCTGTCCTTGGTGAGATTTCCACCATATTCCTCCCCTTTGGGAAAATACCCTAAAATTATTCAGTGAATCTCCTTCTAATATGACTCAGGTGCTTTTCAACACTCTGCTTCTGTGCTGGGACTTGGAGAGAGTATCAGTGTGAACACTTCAGGGATGGGGTATTGGTTTTCTAACAGCCCTTATGTTCTCCCAGATGTAAGCCCCATTGGTTTTCAAAGTCAACTGTCATGGGAACTCTCTTCCTGGTGCAGGTCCCCAGGCTGGAGACCCTTACATGAAGTCTGGACTCTGTTCCTCAGGGGGAACTTCTGTGATGGTATAATCCTCCTGCCTATGGGTCTCCACACCAAGTGTGAGGGTTCTGATAAGACTGCATCTCTGCCCCACACACCTGTCTCAAAGTGGCCTTTTCCTCGTACCTTTAGTTACAGACAATCTCATCTACTTATCTTCAGGTCATTCTCAAATATTTGTTCTACATGGAGCTATAGTTTTGGTGTGTCTGTGGGAGGAGGTGAGCTCAAGGTCATCTTGTTCCAGATTCTCCGTATACAAAATTTTTATGTGAACATTGCATCTATATCTCATTTTCCTTTTCTGTTCCACTCACAGATGTTCCAGTCATAGCAACAGCACACTGTACATTTATAAAATATTTAAAATTACATTTATAAAATATTTTAATATTTGTAAGACTGATTTTTCTTCATTATTTGTATTTTTCAGAATTTTCCTAGCAATACATACATGGTTACTTTGCCAGTAACATATGATTCAATTTATTCTACTTCAAAAATAATCTATTGTTTTTATAGATATAAAATTAGGACCAAGTGAATTCTTTATAATATTGATCATTCTGTCCAGTAATATAATAGCCTTTCCATTATTAAAAACTTATTTTGGGTCTCTCAATAGTATTTTAAAAGTTACCCTCATAATAAAGCTATACAGTAATCACATTAAATGCAAACAGTGTTACCACTCTAATTGCATAGTGGAGTTATAGATTGGATAAGAAATAAGTCCCACTTATTTGCTTCCTAGAAGAAATGCACTTTAACTATAAGACATAAGTAAATTAAAAATGAAGGGTAGAAAATGATGCAGCCTGCTAACATTAATCAGAGTAAGAATGTTGCTGTTGCTGTTGTTCGGTCACTAAGTTGTGTCCGCCTCTTTGTGACCCCATGGACTGCAGCACGCCAGACCTTTCTGTCCTTCACTATCTCCCAGAGTTTGCTCAAATTCATGCCCATTGAGTCAGTGATGCCATCTATCTATCTCATCCTCTGCCTCCCTCTTCTCCTTTTCCTTCAATCTTTTCCAGCACCAGAGTCTTTTCCAGTGAGTCAGCTCTTCACATCAGGTGGCCAAAGAATATTATCAGGGATAAAGAAGGGCATTTCATGATACTAAAGATATCAATACATCAAGAAAACATGATAGTCCTAAATGTTTATGAACTAAATAACAAAGATCCAAAGTACACAAAAACTGACAAACTACAAAAAGAAATAGATAAATCAGTCATTGCTGGAAATTTCAACCCGCCTCTCTAAATAATTGACAGAACAAGTAGACAGAAATCTAGATATGAAAGACTTGAAACACTGTCAATCAACTTAACCTACTTGACATCCACAGTATGCTTACCCAACAACGGTGTAAAACAGCTTTTTTCAAATTTACATGAACTATTTACCAGGATAAACTATACTATGGGTCATAAAATAACACAAAAATAAACTCAAAATGGATTAAAGATCTAAACTTAAGACCAGAAACTATAAAACTCTTAGAAAAAACATAGGCAGAACACTCTTTGACATAAATCACAGCAAGATTCTCTATGACACCCCTCCCAGGGTAATGGAAATAAAAACAAAAATAAACAAATGGGACCTAATTAAACTTAAAAGCTTTGGCACAACGAAGGAAACTATAAGCAAGGTGAAAAGGCAGCCTTCAGAATTGGAGAAAATAATGGCAAATGAAACAACCAACAAAGAATTAATCTCCAAAATATATAAGCAGCTCATGCAGCTCAATACCAGGAAATTAAATGACCCAATCAAAAAGTGGGCCAAAGAACTAAACAGACATTTCTCCAAAGAAGACATATAGATTGCTAACAAACATGTGGAAAGATGCTCAACATCATTTATTATCAGAGAAATGCAAATCAAAACCACAATGAGGTACCATCTCATGCTGGTCAGAATGGCTTCTATCAAAAACTCTACAAACAATAAATGCTGAAGAGGGTGTGGAGAAAAGGGAACCATCTTACACTGTTTGTGGGAATGCAAACTAGTACAGCCACTATGGAGAACAGTGTGGAGATTCCTTAAAAAACTGGAAATAGAGCTGCCATACAACCCAGCAATACCACTTCTGGGCATACACACCGAAGAAACCAGAACTGAAAGAGACACATGTACCCCAATGTCCATTACAGCACTGTTTACAATAGCTAGGACATGGAAACAACCTAGATGTTCATTGGCAGACAAATGGATAAGGAAGTTGTGGTACATATACACAATGGAATATTACTCAGCTATAAAAAAGAACACATTTGGGTTAGTTCTAACAAGGTAGATGAAACTGGAGCCTATTATACAGAGTGAAGTTAAGTCAGAAAGAGAAAAAGCAATATAGTATATTAATGGATATATATGGAATTTAGAAAGACAGTAATGATGACCCTATATGTGAGATAGCAAAAGAGACACAGATGTAAAGAACAGACTTTTGGACTCTGTGGGAGAAGGTGAGGGTAGGATGATTTGAGAGAATAGCATTGAAACATGTATATTCCCATAGGTAAAACAGATGACCAGTACAAGTGTGATGCATGAAGCAGGGCACTCAAAGCCGATGTTCTGGGACAACCCAGAGGGATGGGTGGGGAAAGACCTGGGAGGGGGTTCAGGATAGGGGCACACATGTACACCTGTGGCTGATTTATATCGATGTATGGAAAAAACCACTACAATATTGTAAAGTAATTAGCCTCCAGTTAAAATAAATTAACTTTAAAAAGTCGATTAATTTAAAAGAATTGAAATGATTAAAAGTTTACCCTTTGACCAGAGCCAAAATTACATCGGAAATCAGTAAAAGAACGATATCTAGAAAATTCCCAAATAGTTGAAAGTAAATAACATGTTCTCAAAGAACTCATGGGTCAAAGAAAAAAATGAAAAGAGAAATTATAAAATATTTGGAGCTAAAAAAATAAAGGAAGAAAAGGAAACACCCCAAGTCAGCTTCCATCTCTAAAAGAAGGTAGAAAAAAGAGCAAATTAAGTTCAAATTAGTAAAAGAAAGAAAGTTACTAAAAATCAAAGTGGATGACAACGAAATAGGAAATAGGAAAGCAGAGAAAATCAATAAAAACAAACTTTTTTTCAAAAAATAAAAAATATTGATAGACTTTAAGCAGACAGATTATGAAAAAAAAGGGATAAGACAATAGTTGTCAGTGTCAGCAGTGAAATATGCAGCAAGACAGTTGAATGGATAAAGAAGATGTGGTACATACACAAATAGAATACTATTCAACCACAAAAAAGAATAAAATAAAATAATACCATTTGCAGCAACATGGATACAATTAGAGATCATCATACTAAGTGAAGTAAATCAGGAAGAGAAAGACAAATATCATATGAAATCACTTATGTGTGAAATTTAAGATACGACACAAATTAAACTATCTATGAAATAGAAACAAGATCAGGGGCATAGAGAATACTCTGGTGGTTGCTAAGGGGGAGGGGATAAGAGAGAGTTGAACTGGGAGTTTGAGATTAGCAGATGCAAACTGGTATATATAGAACAGATAAATAGCAAGGTCCTACTCTTTAACACTGGGAACTATATTCAATATCTTGTGATAAACCATAATGGAAAAGAATATGAAAAAGAATGTATATACATTCTTCATGTATGTGTATACATACACACATATGTATATGTATAACTGAGTCATTTTGCCGTACAGCAGTAATTAACACAACATTGTAATTCAACTATATTTTAATAATGGAGAAGGAAATGACAACCTACTTGCCTGGAGAATTCCATGGACAGAGGAGCCCGGCAGGCTATAGTCCATGGGGTCACAAGAGTTGGACATGACTTAGTGACTAAACCACCACCACCATACTTCAATAAAAATAAATTAAAAAAGAAATATGCAACAAAATGGATTTTATAACTATAAAAACTTAAAACACTATGAAGAATTTTTTAGCAACAAATTTTAAAATCTAGATGAAATGGTGCATTTTCTTTAAATATACAAACTGTTAAAGCTTTCTCAAGTGGCAGATAACCTGACTACCCCTTTATTATTAAAAAAATTGAATATGTAACTAAATCCTATCTCACAAAGAACCCCAGGCCTAGTTCACAACAGTGGGGAGTTCCACTAAACATATCAATATAAGGAAGAAAAATGGCAACTTTGCACAAACTCTTTGAAAATTTAAGAGAAAGGAAAGCTTCCTAATGAATTCCATGTGGCCAGCATTACACTGATAAAATCAAAGACAAGAATAGTAAAGAACAAATACCCCTCATGAACATTGATGTAAAAATCATAATCCAAACCAACCTGAATATATAAAGAGGATGATACATCATGACCAAACTGGGTTTATGTCAGGAATTGAAGTTAGATTAACACTAGCATATTAACAGATTCAATTAGCCATATTATAATCTCAAAAAAAATGATTATCTCAATAGATATAAAAAAAAGCATTTGTCAAAATTCAGTATCTATTCATGACAAAAATGTTCATCAAACTAGGAAAAGTGAACTCCCTCAATTTAAAAAGGGGCTTCTAGAAAGACCCTACATTTAATACCATACTTAGTGTGAAACCCTTAACACTTATCCCCTAAGAAACAAGGCAGGGATGTCTGGTCTGATTTCATCACTTCTGACCAATGTTTTACTGGAGTTTCTAGTCAGGTTGACAAGAAAGAAAGAATAGAGGAAGGGAAGGAGGGAAAAAAAATCTAAATTGGAAAGGAAGGGATAAACTGTCTTTATTGCAGGTAACATGAGTGTCTATGCAGGAAATTCTAAAAAATGTACAATGACGCTACTAGAATTAATAAATAAATTTAATGAGGTCAATAAAAAATAATTGTATTTCTATATAATAGAGATGACCACTTGGAAATATAATTTAAATAGTTTCATTTATAATAGCATCATAAACACAAAATATTAGCAAAATATACCCCAATATTTGTATGCTGAAACTATAAAACATTAATGAAAGCAATCAAAGAAGGACTAAACAAATGGAGAGTTACACCTAAAAAACTATAAATTCATTGCAACCCCATTCAAAATACAAGTCAGCTTTTTTATAGAAATCAGAAAGCTGATTCTAAACTCTACACGGAAAAGTAAAGAAATTAGAATAACTAAAACAGCCTTTTATAGACCATGGAGGAAACTATCACGTTATTTACTTACTTATCGTAAAATACAATTAATACAGTAGTATTTGTGAAAGGTTAGGTATATTGATAAATGGAACAGAAAAAAGATAGCAAAAATAGGATCAAACATGTATAATCAATTGTTTTTCACTAAAGTTCCCAATGTAACTTAATAGATAAAAGATAGCCTTTCAGCAAATATTGATGGAACAATTCTTTTTACGGGATGTGAGTGAGTGAAAGTTGTTCAGTTGTGTCTGACTCTTTGCAACCCCATGGATATCCCCATGTAAAAAGGAAAAAAAAAAAAAAAAAAACCTCAACAAAAACAACTCAAAATGGATCACAAGCCTAAATATAAAATTAAAAAACTGGGACTTCCTTGGCAGTCCAGTGATTAGAACTCCGTGCTTCCAATGCAGAGAGCCTGGTTCAACTCCTGGTTGGGAAACTAAGATCTCACAAGCTGTGTTGCGTGACCAAAAATATTTTAAAATTAAACCAAAAAAGGAACAGAAAAACTGTAAAGCATAACAAAGAAAACACGAAAGGATATTTTTTGCTTTCAGGTAAACAAAGATTTATCAGAGAAGACACAAAAGTACAAACCATGATATTAAAAAAAAGTTAAATTGAATGTAATTGTACTCAGTGCTTTGTGACAACCTAGAGGGGTGGAATGGGGTGGGAGGTGGGACAGACGTTCAGGAGGGAGGGGACATGTGTATACATCATGTTGATGTAGGCAGAAACCAACACAATATTGTGAGCAATTATCCTCCAATTAAAAAGAAATAAATATTTACAAATGTAAAACTTAGGTTCTTTGAATGTCAAGAAAATAAAAAGATAAGCCATAACTGGAAGAAAACATCTTCGGGGGAAAAAAGAAAGCCTGGTAAAAGATGTCCATGCAGGATATGCAAAAAATTCTCCAAACTCAGTAAGAAAAAAAAAAAAAAAAAAGCCTTAAATGGAAAGAAGACTTGAATAGCTACTTCACAAAATAAGACATACAAAGTGATAAATAAGCACATTAAAAGGTGTTTGACATCATTAATCATTAAAGAAATGTAAATGAAAATCATAACTGAATACTCACTAAAATGATTGGAATTAAAAACAATTCCATGTCAAGTACAAGGATGTGAAGTAACATTTTCATGCTGTTAGAAATGAAAAATGGTACAAATCACTTAGAAAAACCATAGTCAGTTTTTTTTTAAAGTTAAACTTGAACTTACTATATGGCCCAAACTAATTGCTCAAAAGAAATGAAAACATATGTTCACACTAAAGCCTGTATGTGGATGCTTATAGCATATTTAATCATAATAATAAAAAATTGGAAACAATCCAAATTGCCATCAACTGGTGGATGGATTAAAAAAAAATCATTGTGCAGACAGTGGAATACTACTTGGCATTAAAAATATATGAGTACTGATACATGCAATGCCATGGACAAATCTCAAAAGCATAGTGCTAAGTGAAAGAAGCTAGACACGAATGACTATAGTTTTTATGATTCCATTCATATAACACTCTGGAGAAGGCAAAACCATAGAGTCTGATCAGTGGTTACCAGGAGCTGTGGGCGGAGGGAAGAAGCTGACAAGAAAGGAGCACAGGGGAACTGTGGGAGATGATGAAATATTCTCTATTGATTGTGGGAGTGATCGCATGACTATATATATGTTTTTCAAAACTCATAGGATTGTACACCTCAAAAGGGTGAAAATTGAAAGTTTTAGTCACTCAGTTGCATCCGACTCTTTGCGGACCCATGGACTGTAGCTGGTCAAGATCCTCTGTCCATGGGATTTCCCAGGCAAGAATACTGAAGTGGGTTGCCCTTTCCTTCTCCAGTGGATCTTCCCAAGCCAGGGATTGAGCCCATATCTCCTGCGTTGAGGATTCTTTACCACTGAGTTACCAGGGAAGCTCAAAAGGGTGAACTTCATGTAAATGAGACTTGTTAAGAGACATTTCTCTATGGATTTCTTGCATGTCTTATGGGTAAGGCAATGCTTGTCCTTTGTTCTGGACTATTTTCTCAAGAATGTCTGCATAGTTCATAGCCTTAGGAGACATGCTCTGGAGCAAAGTACATGCACACTTAGTCACCAGTGCAGTGAAGAAAATGTCTCTCTGTAACAAAACGAAAATTTAGCACTGAGTAAGTTAGGAGTTCTCCTCTGCCGTGCAACGCATTGCCGCGCAGGACATGGCCCATGTCCGCCATTCTGTGGGAAACGGGACTCAGGAAACCAGTCCAAAAACTATGTTATTCTGGTTCCTACTATTTCTGTGGTAATAAACTGTCCTTCATCTCAGGAGACATATCGTATGACATCCCTTGTACGTGGATGATACAAATAAAAGCAATGATACAAATAAACTGTCCTGCATCTCTGACCCAGGAGTCTGATAGAACAGCATTCATGAAACAACGGCAGGGTCACTTAGTTTGCAAGTAGGGTAAAATCTCCTGATCCTTCACAGTTTTGACAGTGTCAGCAAACATGTTCACTAAAATATATGTTCAACCAGGCAATAAATTGTCCTCCATTTCATTGCCTGTTAATGACAAGGAGTTGGGGAGGAACTGTAGATCGAATACTAGGAAAAAGGTTCAAAGTCAGCTGGCTGAACCGGGCCTTGGGTGTTACAACTCTCCTCTAATGGGGACACTTTGTCAGTCCACTGGACAGCTTCAAGTTCACTGTATAACTGATACTAAGATTTTTCTTGAGGGCATCTGGCCAAAGGTTCTGTCTCCATTGAATAACAATTTCAAAAATACCCATATACACCTGAAAGGAAAGGAGGGGAATCTGCGACCACAATGTGCAGAAAGCCAGAGAATTTGTAAAGTTTTAGCCAGTTGAGTTGGAAGATGAAGAAATGGGATGCATGATGCTTGTTAAGGAAGGTTGGGAACAACTGGTTCATCTTAGGGCTTTATCTGTCTGTCATGATGACTACAAATCTATTTGGAAGTGACAATATAGGGTTCAGAGATTTCTTTTCTTTTCTTTTCTTTTTGCAGTAGGTACTAGCCACAATAAGGGAGTTTTCCTAAAACAAACTCCTCTGGGAAACCATAAATGAGGTGTTGACTAGTATCCAGGGCCTTACTGCCCAGGATTGAGTTTACAATAATGATTAAAGTGACCTACTCCAGAATGAGAAACTGACCCAATGGAATCTAGACAAATGCTTGCTGTCAGCCCTGCCACCCTTGAAAATTTCCCTGGTCCTTATGTAGAGATCAAGTAAGAACCTAGGAGGTTTTCTCTTAGTAATGGGAAATGATGCCCCAGATTAATGAGGGCTCCTCAAAGAAGGTTATTGGAGTGGGAGCCAAGCCTAAGCCAGCCAGATGGCACACATCCCATGGCCTCAGTAAGAAATCAAAGTGGCTGTGACTGCTGAGTCAAGAGATTCCCAGTGATGGAATAGAGGGTGTCAGCCATGAGGACGTCACCATTCCATTTAGTATCAGATAGGCTAAAACAATGGAAGTTTGTTTGTAAAAGTTGAGAGAAGCTGCTGAACTGCTTGAAATGAAAAGTAAATGTGCCTTGCTTACTGGTGTGGAGTTACTCTCTCCAGTTACCTCAATTTCTCTATCCCTTGCTATCTCAGTTACTTTGAGGATAAAGATGTTTATGCATGGGGCTGAAATTTCCTCCTGTTTCAAGAAGTTCTGAAGTCAATATGCACCTGTCTGTGTGTGTTAGGGGACTTTGAGGAGGGAAAAGATCCAAATTGGTGTGGCTCTGTCGGATACAGTTACCCAAGCCACCATTGTGCCTGTTGCCTGATTATTTAATACCCACTTTTATGAAGTATAATATAGAATAAAAATTGTCGAAATTGTAAGTCAAAGGCCTAATGAATTTTCATAAAGCAAACTCATCCATGTAACCACCACCCAGATCAGGAAATAAGAGAGCAGATGTAGTTAATGGGGTTTGAACAAGTTTCAGAGAGGAGGAAGGGAGTTAATGTAATTTTGTGGTTGGGACCCTTCAGGCCAATTAAATGTATTATGGTTGTGGCTTCCACTGCTGAATGTGCAATTGATATTGACGTTTTACATGCATGTATTGTGAATGCTAATCAAGTCCAGAGGAGAGTCTCCTGATCAGAAGATAAGTGCTCACTGAATGCTTATTATTTCTCCATAGGTGCCTAAACTGTGCTATGATTTGCCAGAGGGGAATGAGTCAGATTTTAGCAAGACTGTCTCTACTTCCTGATGTCCAAAGATTTCTTAAAAAAATGATGCCCTGTTGGTTGGCAAGTCAGAAGCTTGGGTCTCTGTGGTTCTGACTGTAGTATAATCATACCTGTGGGGTGACTGATAAACCCTGACAAAATTCAAACTCTACTTTCTTGGGCCTATGTGGATTGATTCACAGTGTTCAGGTATACCTCCTTTGAAAAGCATCTATTAGCTTGCTTTTGTGGAAAGTGAATGCCTGATCATGAAGTCCTTGTAAGTCAAGATCAATGATTAACAAATGGGGAATATCCAATGAGCCTAACTTGTCGAATGGAAATAGTATATTTAAGTACTTAACCAGGTTGGCCCAACAGCACCTTGGTTTTTTCATTTAAAAAAGTGAAAACTATCTCTTAAGAAGAAACTTCATGTCCTGTTCTATGACTTTGGAAAACTACTTGAGAGTATCTGTTGAAGCAGTAAATATATAAATTCAATGACCCAGCAATTTCACTTCTGGGTATATGCTAACAGAAATGCAAAGATGTGTTTATCAAAAGACATGCACACCAAAAAACATGTGTTAGAATACTCATAGTACAGTCATAACAATCAAAAACTGGCAATAACTCAAATGTATGACAATGGGGTAAATAAGTAAATTGTGGTGTATTCACAGAAAGGAATATCATAAGCTATTAAAATGAACGAATTAAATTGTAAGGACATGAATTTCACAAATATGATTTGAGCAAAATATCAGGTACAGAATAATACACACTATTATTCCATTTATATAAAGTTAAAAATAACACAAAACATTATGTTTAATGTTTTAGGTAGCAGGAGATGGCTACCTGTTTACTTTTGCAAAGCTGCAGGAATAGTGACTGGGAGGGAACTTGATGCAAGTGGCTTTTTTATTTCCTGATGTAGGTGGTGGTTACATGGGTAAATTTGTTTTATGAAAAGTCATTAGAATATTGACTTATAAGTTGGACAGTTTTTCTTCTGTATTATACTTTTAGAAAAGTGAAAATTAAATAATCAGGGTCATTGAAAATAAAATGCTAGCATAAATATACAAAGAAGAAAACCACACATTAATCATATTTATGAACACAGAGCAAGATAAGTAAAATTATAACATATCAGATCCACCACTCAATTAAAAGCAAAACATACCATGATGAAATATTTTGCTTCAGGAATTCAAATCTAGATCAATACAGTATCTTCTCTGTAGATGCCAAAATGCACTTGAAAAAAATAAAGTACCTATTTAAAATAATTCTTAGCAAAACAAAGATGTTCTCTTACTTGAATATCTATATAATAGCAGTAACCAATATCACACTTCATTATGGAACAATAAAGGCATTTCTGTTTAAATGAGCAGAAAGACAAATATATCTGCCAATATTATCATTGAACATTTTTCTAGAAGTTCCAGACAATACAATAAGGCAGGAAAACAATTAAATTAAAAAATATTGATAACTTGGAATTAATATTCTCTTTTATTGAAGACTGCAATATTATGTACCTGAATAAAAAGCAAATGAAATAATAAATTTCATTGAAGAAATGTTAAATAGTAATTACTAATAGTTAAATAGTAATGTTAAATGAGTAATAATGCTCAGCATTATTGGATATTTGGATATTTATAAAATATACATTAAGGACTTCCCTGGTGGTCCAGTGGTTAAGAACCCACCTGCCAATGCAGGGGACACAGGTTTGATCCCTGGTCTGAGAAGATTCCACACTCCATGGGGCAACTAAGCCTGTGAGACTCAACTACTGAGACAAAGCTGCAATTACTGAAGTCTGCATGCTTAGAGCCCATGCTCTGTGATAAGATAAACCACCGCAATAAGAAGCCTACACACCACAACAAAAAGTAGCCCTTGCTCACTGCAACTAGAGAAAGCCTGCATGCAGCATTGAAGACCCAGTGCAATCAATAAATTAATTAATTAAAAATACATTAAAAATAAGAAAGTGTAATGAGAAACAAGATTCTCTTAACTAAAGCAAAACTTGAATTACAGTAATTTTTAGCAAAAAAGACACACAGCATCTATAAGAAAAGTATAACACTTTGCTGGGGACTATAAAAGACTACGTAATGAAATGGAGAAAAATGCCATATTTGTAAATTACATGGTATATGAGGCAAGGACTTCTACTCTCCCACATTAATATTTAGAGCTATATCTTCCAGCTGGATGAATCACAAGCTGGAATCAAGATTGCCAGAGAAGTATCAATAACCTCACATATGCAGATGACAAAAGAGCAATTTGCAGAAAGCAAAGAGGAATTGAAGAGCCTCTTGTTCAAGGTAAAAGAGGAGAGTGGAAAAAGCTGGCTTAAAACTCAACATTCATGAGACAAGTGCTCGGGCCTGGTGCACTGGGAAGACCCAGAGGGATCGGGTAGAGAGGGAGGTGGAAGGGGGGATTGGGATGGGGAATACATGTAAATCCATGGCTGATTCATGTCAATGTATGACAAAAAACACTACAATATTATAAAGTAATTAGCCTCCAACTAATAAAAATAAATGAAGAAAAAACGTCAACATTCAAAATACGAAGATTATGGCCTATGGTCTCATCACCTCATGGCAAATAGATGGGGAAATAATGGAAACAGCACCCCACTTTATTTTCTTGGGCTCCAAAATGACTGTGTATGGTGACTGCAGCTATGAAATTAAAAAATGCTCCAAAAACTGTGACAAACTTTGAGAGCATATTGAAAAGCAGAGACACTACTTTGTCAACAAAGGTCCATCTAGTCAAAGCTATGTTTTTCCAGTAGTCATGTATGGATGTGAGAGCTGGACATTAAAAAAGGCTGAGTGATGAAGAATTGATGCCTTCGAATTGTGGTGCTGGAGAAGTCCCAAGTCCCTTGTAGAGCAAGGGGATAAAACCAGTCAATCCTAAAGGAAATCAACCCTGAACATTCATTGGAAGGACTGATGCTGAAGCTGAAGCTCCAAAACTTTGGCCACCTGATGCGAAAAAACGATGTATTAGAAAAGACCCTGATGCTGGGAAAGCTTGAAGACAGGAAGAGAAGGGGATAGCAAAGGATGAGATGATTGGATGGTATCACCAACTCAATGGACATGAGTTTGAGGAAACTCTGGGAGATGGTGAAGGACAGGGATGCCTGGTGTGCTGCAGTCCATGGGGTCACAAGCAGTTGGACACAGTTATGCAACTTAACAACAGCAACAGAGCTATATCAATAAAATTGCCTGTATTTTGTAACTTTACAAAATAATTTCATAATTCAACTGGAAAAATATATAGGGGGAAATAGTTATGAAAATTATGAAGGTGAATAAGGATTGATGACCCATGATACACAACATTAAAATGTGCAATGAGGCTGTGATAATTAAGATAGTGCTGTCCTGGAATAAGAGCTAGCAGACTAATGAAGCATCTCAGATGTCCAGAAACAGATATGTATATATGTATATTGATCAAATTTAAAGGCAGCAAGGGAAATAAGAAGGGAATGGGTAGCTTATCCTCAATATTTCCAATCATAGGCAACCATTTTATTGTGTTCAATGCAGATACTTTAGTTATGCATGTATATAATAAAATAGGTATTATATTATCCATCCTAATTCTTGCTTTGCCTATTGATCTTAAAATATATGAAAGCTTCTATGTGAAACTCTACTAGTCCATTACCTGAGACACAAGCACTCCGTGGTGTGCATCCAAAACATTTTGGTTATTGACTTTCTCAGCAATAGGCTCCCAGATTGCCTTGATGTCTCACCGTCAGTCAACTTCTGGTAGAGTCCAGTGACATTAGTCAACTGAGCTGGGAGATTTGAAATCAGTTAGAATGGCTGATCTTGACTCTTTTGTTATTGTTGAGGACTTGTATCTTCCCTTGGTCATGAGTTATCCCTTTTCTAGTGTAAGAACATTCCCCTTGGCAAAGATGCATGTGCCATGTTTGGAAACTGGGCCATACTCAGTGGCAATTGTGTTGTCTTCATGGCTTGGCTCTGTGTGCCATTTGTGATCAGCATCCACACATCCACTTTTACACACAGGAAAGCAAGGTATGTTTTAGAAAATAATGTGTATTTTAGGATCAGTTCAATCAGGATTGGAATCTCATCCTGCAACCCAGTTTCTTAACCAAAGCATGCAGCTTTCCTATGCCTCATCAGTTTTTACATCTAAGTTTTTACATCAGTGAAATGCTAATAACAATACCTTGTTCATTAGGGCATAGTGAGGCATAAATGAGATAGCATATGGCAAGACTACTTACTGTTCTTTGAAGACATCAGGCTGTTTCTTGAACACATCAGACCATAGCTCTAGTGGCAATTGCCTGCAAGACTCCCATCCGGGTCATTTCCTTACCTCTTTCAAGTATTTGCTCAAATCCCATCTTCTTAATGAGTTCTGCCCTGATCACCATAATTAAAATTGTGAACTACTCTTCTACTCTCAACTTTTCTCTTTTCCACAGCACTTTTACCTTCAAAGACATTAGAAAATTTAAGTTTATGTTTATTGTTACTTGTCTGTCTTCCTTCCCTAGGTCCTACTGAAGATCCAGATCTGTATTTTGTCTACTGATGGGTCCTAAGCACTTGAAACAGTGCCTGTTTCCAGATGCTTGAAGTTCCTACTAAGTAAACATTTGTTGAATGAATAGTTACAGTTAGCACTGTTAAAATCAGAGTAATCCTGAGTCCCATTTTTCACAATGACAGAATAGATACTTGAGAAAGTCAGTCTTTGGAGAAGACAAATAGCCGGCTGAAGTCTGGGTGGGGTTGAGAACTTATTCTCAATCACTGTGTAAGAGACCAGAGGTCCTTGGGGGATTCAGTCAGGCAGAGTCACCCTTGTATGGAGTAGACACTTCATAAAGGCCTACTGGCTGGATTTGGAGATGGCATGCATTTGTTAACTTTGAACAAGGAGACATACATTTATGCCTTAAGTGAGAAGAGCTTATACCTTAAGCTCCATGACCAAATGAGAAATGTCCTTTCTTGTCCATCAGTTCAATAACTTGGAAAAGAGCTCAACTTTTGTCTAAAAGTCAGCCTGGAAGCTGATCCTTCTGGTAGCTGAAATGAAAATGGAGTGCTCATTAGAAAGGGTTTTCAGGATCCCACGTGAGCAAAGGAGGAACACCATCCCTGTTTTACAGACCAGTGAAATGACATTCATCCTCCCCCAGTATCAGAAGAAGGCTGCTGCAGCTGCAGATCACTGATGACTTGGTGGTCAGCTCCACTCAGAAAACTACTAGGAAAGAGAGGTCCCTGGTGAGGGCAGATGCTGGTGTCTGTAGGGTCCATGATTCCATGGACCGTGGGCTGTTTGAAAACAACAAGGAGTGTATGAGTGTTACAAGGAGTGCTTCTCTTCTCTTAGTTGCCTTCTGCTCCTCCTCTGCCACTATCAACTCTCTCCCTGTCTTCCCACTCCTCTTTACTGCTCTCCTCCCTTCCTTCCTCTGCTGCGGTTCTGGTCCAGATCAGTGGAAGCCTGAAAAAACACAGATGGCGGGGTCTATCCCTCAGAGCTTCTGATCTGTTGCTGCTGGGCTTAAGCAAGAGAGCTTGTAGTTCTACCAAGTGTCCAGCTGATTGCTGCAGCTACCAGACTGGGGTCCACATTTTGAGAAGCCCTGCTTTACTGCCTGCTCCCTCTTTACTCAACTTCCTAGTATGTTTTATCTACTTCTGCCTTCATCTCCTCTCTCTCTGTCTTGGTCTCTCCTCTGTGTGTGTGCTCAGTCACTCAGCCATGTCCTACTTGTAGCAACCCCATGGATTTTAGCCTATCAGACTCCTCTGTCTGTGGAGTTTTCCAGGTAGCAATACTGGAGTGGGTGGCCATTTCCTCCTCCCAGGATTGAACTCATGTCTCCTGCATTGGCAAGCGGATTCTTTACCTCTGAGCCACCTGGGGATCCCAGTCTCTCCTCTGTGTCCTCGCTAATTTCTCTATGTGCTACTCTGAGGTCACTGGTTCCTCCTTTGGTAACTAAGAATTGTGAAAAGGTAGAGAAGGAAACCCCAGGTCCTATTACCCGGCACCCTGAACCCCAGGCTGGACTGCTGTCTTCCCTTTTCTCCCTGATGCTCTTCGTAAGCCCTTGTGCCAAAGCCTCTCTGTGAGGGACAGTGACACCCTGCATGCCCAGGTGGGAACTAAAGCTCAGGTCCTTCCATATGGCAGACCTGTGCCTTTGTTCCTTTCTCCCACAGAGAATGCCTGGGAATCTTCAAAGAGCTCAGAAGTAGGGGAAGAGATGAGAGAAAGTGAATCCATTAAAAGGCGTAAAAGTTGACAGTTTCAAAAATAATGATCTGGGTTTCCTCTTATTTAAAACTACCCAGATGCCCTGCTGCTTCCCATTGCTGTTGCAACTGACACTCAGCTACATTTGGAATTAAAAATACATAAGTGCTTTTTGAAAGAGCTGCTAATTTGAAGGTCATTAGCAGCCAAAAACATATTTCTTTTATTTATTAAAAAAGGCATGTAATAAAGCTATTAATATTTACTCTCCTCCTGAGCCCTGGCATGCTGACTCACTCCAGCTTAAGCTGCTTGCCTCCCCTTGGCCCCCAGCAACATGTCCTTCGGTGGCCTTTGCGTCCTCACACCTGCCCTGTATCTTACAGCTGCCTGGTGGCCTCCAGGACCCAGAAGAGCCTGTGACTCACAGCTGACTGAGATGGATGTAAATTGCCATTAGAGTTGGTGAAATGGCCCCGTCTTCCAGGACGAGGACACTTTTGGGCAGCTGTTAAGCGCTGATGGGTTCAGAGGCACTTGCCTCGATAATGAGGGTATTTGGGATAATTTCCCCTGTGAGCTGCAGCTTGTGTCCTCACTAGCCCTGGCCTGTGTCACAGCAGCCAGGCAGGCAGTCTCCCCTGGGGCCTGCTGTGATGGCCAACAGTCAGGCTAACACTTGGCTCATCATTCCTGCACGTCTCCAGGGAGCATTGCACACCTCATTCAGCCCCCCAGGCTGGGGTGGCCCCGGCTTCACACTACTGCCACTCACTGCATCCTGGATGCTTTCTTTGTGTGTGCACATCACTCTCTTGTGTTTCTCTGATCCCTGTGGCTTTCAAAGAGCTGGTCTCACCCCACAGCCCCGCCTCCCAACTCCCTCTCCTCAGCTGTTTTATGAGGGAAATTACTAGAAGACCAGTCTGTCAGCAGCTTCTCTGCAAATCCTACTTGCAAAAGGAGGAGGGGATGAGGAGAGAAGTGGAGGGTGAGGGAGGCAATGAGGGTGGGGGTTGTGGTTGCCATAGAAATAGAGAAATGCAACTGACAACTGAGAAGCTCTGCAGAGCAAAGGAGAAGGAGGGGAGGGTGACGAGGGTGAGAGGAGCTGCTGATCGATGGGCAGTTGCATAATATGTGTTTGGAGGAAGGAAGATGTGGAGAGAGGTCTCCACCTAAGAGTGCAGATCCTGCCAGAGGGCAGGGATGACTACAGAATGCAGTCACCAGGCCTAGAGCGAGAGAAGCAAGTAACACAGGGTCTGCAGAAACGCACCAATGCCATGGGTACCAGCCGGATGCCCTCCACGCCAGTTGTGGGACTAGCCACCAGCCTTCTGGTGTGGGTGAGGTGGAGCCTTATGTCGGCCAGGGGACCTTGGAATTCCAGCTAAAAACCTGATGTGTGACAAAAGGAGACATAATTGTGCATTCTGCTTTCACTCCTTTTCCCTGAGATTTATTCCTTCATTATATTTTTTTAAAAAAGCCATTTTGAGCCTACTTAACCAATTTTCTCTCATTGCCTTTGTTTCTTCTAATTACTATATGTGTGAGGCAGCCGGTTATGCTGGCAGCTATGTGTAGGCTGGGAAAGGGACACGTTCCCCGTGGTATACGAAGAGTATAGGTCTCAGCGAGGCTTTAGGGATGCTCTTGGAGCCTCAGAGGCTGCAGGGGTGGGCCGATGGCTCTGAGAACCAGGGCCAGGAGCACACAGCATCTGGATCATCAGGACTATTTCCATCGTTGCCAATGACAGGGGACCTCACCTGGGAGGGTGAGGGCTGCTGGGGGCCAAACTTCTTAGCTGGTCTATCTCTGGAGCATGTCTGCTGCTCCCTGCATGTCCAGAAATGGCCACCTTGTCTCCTGCCAGATCCCTCATCCAGAAGGCCAGACCTTCTGATATCAGCCTCCTCTGCCTCCATCAGGACTCCTGCCCTTATGACGGCACCTCTCACATCATTTTTCTTCATTCCCCAATTAGACTGTTAAGTGCCATTGGAGCAAAGAGTGTGCCTGTGTTTATAGGGATTCAGTAGACACGTGAGTCAATGAATTCATGAATACATAAATAACTTTGGTTTAACCTCTTCGAGACCCCTTTTGAGTCTTAACTGCACCACTCTCGAGTCACCTGCTTGGATGTCTCTGCTTTCCCCTGTCCCTCTATTGGTTGCCTGGAGAAGGTCTCGTTCTTTTCCTTAAACCCTAAGGAGACAGATTCCCTGGGATGACTCTTCCCTTTCCTGATGCTTTAGTCCAACACCAGGATCATTTTAACACTGACCGTGAGCATCTGCTTTTCACCATTCACAACAATGTTCTGAGAAATGTGCTTTGTTTTCACCTTTCTACATGATGGGTGCTAATAAGCAAGGTGAGAGTTCAGTAAGAATCTCCTGAAATGGGCTTTCCAGGATGACTGTAAAAGATCACTGATCAGAGTCCCAGGATCAGGAGGTAGTTGGGGAGGCTTTTGCAAGTATTTTGGATTCCTGAACTTTACCATAGCCTCCCTGACTCCAGTCACTGCCTTTCCATCCACCTGAGGCAGGTTGTATCCAGGATGGCCTGACTCCAGAGCGAGAGTTCTTAACCACTAGTTAGACCAGGCTCAGCAAACTAATACCTATGTACCTTATGTAGCCCTCCACCTGTTTTTGTAAATAAAGCTTTATTGGAACACAATCATACCCATTCATCTAAATATAATTTATGATGACTTTCATGCTACAATGGCAGAGTTGAATAGTTGTAGCAGATACTATATGGCTCACAAATCTAAAATATTTTTTCTCAAGCATTTTACAGAAAAGTGCTACTATCTCCTTGATTACATCTACTGCAGTAGATTCCAGAAGAGATGCTAAATAGTCCTGCTCTCTGGTTATCCACAGCACTCAGAACCACAAACAGTTAACTAAATATCAGCACCATATGACAGTTTGCAAATAAGACCAAAGGAATGATGTTCACTCAGATGAAATCAGCTGTACAGTTATGCCCCCTGGGCCAGACAAGTTAATGCTTGGCAAACTGCCCTTTCTGTGAAACATCCCAGCAGGAACTGAGCCCCATGGTGGGAAAAAAACAATAAAAAAAATTGTTAATTGTTAAATTGAATGTCAGAGAGAATATCTTTCAAAGTCGCAGTTGGCAGTTTGCATTTGGAAAACATTAGATTGTGAGAAAGACTGGAGGTCACCAATGAGGCAGAGGGGCCCTTCCCCAACTGGGCAAAGTGGATGCAAGGTTGGGTGCCATCTGCTGTGTTCTGCAGGGGGACCCGTCACCAGGGGCCCTGCTCAGCTGCTGCATTTTCCTTCAGAGAAAGCACAAATAAAAGCATGTGAGCAGGGCAGTGTAAACACGGTTCTAAAGAGTTGTAGTAAACGTGGCCCAACTTTGCACCTGCGGTGAAGTCACTTCAAGAAGAATCAGTGTAATCAATGAGTATTGTTGGTCTTTTTGTTTTCTCGGTTGGAAGCAACTGATGTCAGAAGTGCATGGATTCAATTATTAGTTCATTTATTCAACAGATTTACTGTGTGAGGACTCTGCCCCAGGCCTGCAGGTTCAGCCATGAATAAGACATGGTCCCCAGTTTGGCAAAGCTCCCAGTCTGGGATTGTGGGATACAGATGCATCAACAGACCATTATAATACAGAGAGTGAGCATTATGATGGTGAGAAGCACAGGGAAATGAGGGACCCCAGAAGAGAAGCAGCTGACCAGGTGGGAAGCCTCTGGGATGCCTTCAAGGGGAGCTGAGACTCAAAGCATGGCCAGGAAGCAGCCAGGTGAGATGAGGTGGGCCAGAGCATTGTTCCAACTTGGAACCCCAGGACAGACAGCAAGGCCATGGGTATCAGGGAAAAAGGGTCATGGGAGATCAGAGCAGGGGGTTGGAAAATGTGAAAATATAAGAGGAAGATTCATAGGTTTCCAAACTTCCATTTTCCAAGTCCCTCATTTAAGCACTTTGCCATGTGTGCTTGCTGTGCTAAGTTGCTTCAGTCGTGTCTGACTCTTTGCAACACTATGGACTGTAGCCCGCCAGGTTCCTCTGTCCATGGGATTCTCCGGGCAAGAGTACTGGAGTGGGTTGCCATGCCCTTCTCCAAGTGATTTTCCCAACCCAGGGACTGAACGATCGCTCATCTGTTATATCTAGCTGCATTGGCAGGCAGGTTCTTTACCCCTAGCGCCACCTGGGAAGCCCAAACACTTTGCTATATCCACATATTAATTACACTGTTATTTAGTTACTCTTTCTTCTTAAAACCAAGGCACAGTTTTACTTAAATAAATATATTTTAAAAGGAAATTTGATGGCATTTGTGAAATAATATAGTATGTGTTTTATGCACTGCGTATTTTTTCTCTAGTATACATTAAAATAAATGTATGATTGTTATGATTTTAAACAATTTAGACACGTAAGTTCTTGCCAATTGATGCATTCATGGAAACACAGCAGGTTGACCCACTAGACTGCATTTCAGTCAGAAGAAAATCTCTGAACAGTTACTAGCTGAAGAAAGCCCCTCATACGGACCAATAGGCCCAGAAACTGGGTTTTGATCCAATGAAGAGATTTGTTTTAGCACAGGAAGGACGAGAGCAGGCAAAGTGCCTAGGCAACATATTGAAGGCATTTCCAGAATCCAAGCGTTGGTCCAGGATGACAGGCAGCCTGGGAACCCACTCAAGAGCAAGGCAAAGTTCAGTTTCAACCTCAGCAAACATGCAAGGTGAAGGGCAGAAATGATTAAGATGACAGATACAAGCAACTGTGAAGTTCGCATACACCCCACATCCACAGAGGTTAAGGATTGACCTTATCAGAGGCAAAAAGGCTTTTTACAGCAAACCTCAGGCACTGATTTGATTTCTATTTTTAGATCATGTTCCCAAATCTCTAGAAGCAAAACAGATACCAGGCAACATTTATGGAGCCCTCACTAAAAACCAGAAATTAGACTGTGTGAATAATGGGGGGCCCTCATTTCCTCCTTACAGAAAGCTCGTGAAGTAGAGAATATGATCCCCACTTTACAGACACAAAGCCTCCGTGTGTAAATAAGTCACCCATGTTGAGTGACAGGACTGGGACATCCAGTAAGGAATTCTGGGAGGACTCCTCACAGAGGTTGGCAGTGTGCTTGTGAGTCAGAGAACAACCTTCAGACAAGCAACCCGTGTTGAAATCCTGGCTCTTCACTGTCATCTAGAACAAGTTGCTTGAACTTGAGCCTCACTACTTAATTCATTTTCAAAATACATATAATAATACCAGTTGAATAAATACTTGGTGTGCATGATTCATAGCAAGTGCTCAAAAAAAAAAGCAGCAATAGTAGTAATTGCTATTACCAATTATATAATTTAATTTGTGATTATTATTTTTAAGAACTTCTCAAGTGGCCATAATTCTGGCTTCACCCTAGGAATACCTCCACTAATTAGCTGATAGAAAGACTCACTCTAAGTTCTAAATAAGGGATACTCTCTGCTTTTACACAGACTGAAACATGATATGGGAGCCCTAATCTGCTCATCTGCCTCTGAAAATCTCCTGGCTGTGGTCAGAGATTCTAGAGATGTCTGTGGTCACATTGGAAGTCCAGCTGGAAAGCCAAACCCCACCAACCATGTGATGAGGTTGAGAAGAGTGGGGAAGGTGAGCTGGAATTCTGCTAGAACTCCTGTCTGAGGTGGGGCCTGGAGAGCTCACAGCCTGCGGGGGGTGGAAGGGACCCTAACACAGGGACAGCCTTGAGTGAAGAGACAGAGATGGAAAGTGCACAGTGGGGAGCATATGGTGAGAAGGTTGGCTGGAGAGATAGGCATGGGCCTTCCCTTTATGGTCAGGAATTTGCCCTTTATCCCTTTAGTGGTGGGGGTCAGTGGTTCCAAGTATGAGAGAGTCCTGGGATGTTCCACATGAGTTCCTCACCAGCTCCTTTCACTGACCACTCATCCATTTCATCACAAATGTCTGCCTTGTCTCTCCAGTTGTTTCAAGTCGGTGGAGTCGAAGGACATGCACTCATCTTTTTCCTGCAGAAACACCAAAATTGCAACTAGCTGCTGAACAACCACCATCAGGAGAATGTTGGAACCCACCAAAAAAAGATCTACGACCAAAGACCCCACAATCAAGAGCAAAGGAGAAACTGCAACAAGATGACAGGAGGTGAGCAATCATGTTTAAAATAAAACCTCATACCTGCCAGAGACAGTTGGAGGGCTCAGACAGAACCTTGTGCATGCCAGGACCAAAGGAAAGAAGCAGGGACCCCACAAGAGACTGAGCAGACCTGCCTTTGAGTGTTTGAGGGTCTAGACCTTGTCTCTAGCACCATGGGTTCAATCGTGACTCTGGTGCTATGGGAACCATGTGACTAGATTGGGAGGAGATGAGAAGGGGAGCTTGAGTTCTGCTAGAACTCCTATCATTTCTCATTTCATTCGCCCTCCACACTGAATTAGAGCAGCTGCATTTTCAGCCACAGCACCCACCCAGCAGCAGTCTCTGCCTTCCTGGGGCCTGACCCTCTCCATGTGTCTCCCTGTCTTCTCTCCTCCTGGGTTCTTTTTCATCAGCCTTTAAACACGCTCAAGCTTCTCCCCCCGAAAAATAACAAGCAAAGGGAGCTTCACCCAGCTACTTCTTTCTTTTTCTTCTTCCCTTCAAAGTCGGGTTTTTTGAAAGATTGTGATGGCCTCTCTGTCTTCAGCTCAGCTGGTGTCTTCTGTCACTGCCTCTGCTGAAACCACCCTACCAAGAACACCCATGGCCTCCTGCAGCTAAACCCACAGCCAGTTTTCAATCCTGGCCTTATATCAGCCCTTCTTGGCAGCACTGGGCCCTGGAGCTGCTGTTCTCTCCCCAAAAGGCTTTCCTTGGGCTCCACAGACATGGCACACTCTGGCTTTTCCTCGTTTCCTGCAGTGGCTTCAGCCTGACCCCTTCTGTGGGCCTCCATGTGCCAGGGCATCTTTTAAATGTGGCTGTTTTCAGTGCATCCCCTTCTATCCCTGCCTTCACATTCTCATGCAGGAGACTCTTCCATTCCCATGGTTTTGCTGATCATCTAGAAAAAGGATGGCCCCCAAATCTATATAATCTACTCAGATCTCTTTGCTGAATTATGAACCATGTGTCCAATGGCCCATCAACAACTCAAATTCAATTGTTACCCCCTCTCTCATATCTTCTTCCTTTTGTATCTTTTATTTCTGTGAATGGTATCAAAACCCACTCAGTTGCCCAAGCCACAAACTTGGGGTGTCTCTTCAACTCCTCCCACCCTCATCCCTGACAGCCAATCCACCTCTACCTTCTGCTGGTCTTACCTCCTTCATATTCCTTGAATTGGTCCACTTTTCTTCATCCCCAATGCAACTTCATACCCACCACCCAGACCACCATCAGCTCCAGCATGCATTATTGCACCAGCCTCCTAACCAGGCTCCCAGAATTGAATCTAGTTCCTCCACTATATTTTCCATTTTGTGGCCAGAGTGATTTGCAGAAAATATTAATTCCCTTGCTTCAGTCCACTTTCCACCATGTGCACTTAGAATAGCACCCAGATTCCTTATGCCACATAAGACCCTTCGTGATCTAGCCCTTGCCTACCTGTCCAGGCATCCACATCCAAAATCTTATTCTCCAGCCTTGTTGAACAGCCAGTGATCCCACAAACATGCCACGTACCCTATGGCTTTCAAACTTTCATCCATGCTGCTACCTCCTCTTGCAAGGTGAGTTTCATCACTGACATCTCCCCCTTCCCAATTTGATAAGTCCTTTCAGTCCTCAGTGAACCCCCTCACCAATGCCTTTTTTGAGTGCCTTTCTCTGGGCTCCCATAGCCATGTTTGTTTATTTCCCCACTAAAGTTATTTATGAAATTGAGTTCAGCTACCAAAGATGGTAGCTGGGAATTGGCATCATAATCTGAGTCAGAAAACCATTTCCAGAGATACATTAATTCATACTGTTGTTGCCAATATGAATTTAAAGATCAGAAAAGGAAACTGAAGTCTCACTGGAATGAAGAGAACCTCTCTCTCTTTTAGGAGAACAGCATAGCACGGGCTCAGCATCTCAGTAGCGTAGAAGTGGCTTATTTGCTCATCATTTTGTTTTCTGATTTCAGCTTCTGTTGAATGTGTGGCTACAGGAAATCTTGTAGTGGCTTTAGAAAGGTAAAACAACTCTTAGAAGAAATTCATAGTGTACAAGGAGTGGCAAAGATGCAAATAAGGTTTCCTTGCTCAGGGAAGGCCTGCCCATCCTTTCAGCAAATTTGACATTGTTCTGAAGGGGCAGGGACCTGGTTCTGCTTTCAGGAGGATGACCACTCACTGTGTTCCATTGCCCTTCCAGTTTGTCTTTACTGTCCTAGGGACAGGGCTGCTTTCATCTCTGCATCTGAAGAACTTCATACAGTGACTGACACTTGGTGGGAGGATGCTCTCCCAGATTGGTACTCTGGGGAAGTTCATGACATCATATCAAAGATGCAGGGTTGAAAGGGGGTGTGTTAAACTTCACACAACTAAAATTAGAATAGCCTACAATTGATTGCAGTTAAGAGTAAGTTAGAAAGATTCCAACTGAATACCTAGCAATTTATTTCTCTAAAAGCATGTTGTTTAAGGTCATGGGCCTCTATAGGTGATGTAGGACCTATTAGACTTTCTCAGCTCAAACTGATTGAAGTCACCCAATACGTGTGGAGCACCTTCCTGTGGCAGGCAGTGTGCTGGCTACAGAGATGAATAGGATGTGCCTCTGTGTCCACTCTCACTTTGGGGATCACTGGAAGGTTCTACCTAGGGACACTGGTGTGCCAGCCATGACTCCTGGCAACACGGGGCCCATCAAGGGCTTGTGATAACATGGTCAACCCAAGAGGGATGCAAATGTTGTGGGAAAGGAGAGGAAGCATCTTCTTTTCTCTCAGGTGAGTGATACATGTCTGTCTGCTGCTGCCCATGGGTTGTCCAGCCCACCCACCCTGAGGTCTGCAGAATGTGTTGCCCCCACCCACCCCCAACTCCCATGCCTGATGCTCTCTGAGGACTGAGAGTTTGTTCTTAGACCTCCATGCTCCCGTTCTGTTCTCTATATGAAACTGCTGATCTCAAGAGACTCTTGGTGGTGAATAATTCAACACTTGATCTCAATCAACTTGAATGACTTCCTTCCTTTGACAACCTTTCTGTGACCTCAGTGACTCCCCTGTACCACCACCAGCCCCTAGTCCTATTGGTATTTTAGACAATACAGAAAGTCTGGCTCCTTTTGAAAATGACCCTGTGACTTCTTTATGAGCTGCAAGGTGTGGCAATGAACACAGGGCTCACTCTGACAGGGATCTTCTTTGAGCCTTCTTGGTGGCAGTGAAGCCTGGGTGATACCTGTCTGCTACTGGTACCCCATCACGCTATGCTTCTCCCTTTATTCACTTTCACAGTAGGAATTAATCATGCTTAGTCAGTTGGTGCCCAAGCCATTATTATTTCAGAAATGATAATGAAGTTCCCAGGCCAGCTCATGAAGGCCTCAGGAACGAAACATAGCATTAGCATCTTTGTTAACTGATGCTTTATAGATTCTCACCCTCTTGTCTGTCTCCCCTTCCTGCTCTGCCCATGCCCCTTGATATTCCTGGAGTCCTAGTCCTCAGTCCTCATTGGTTTCTATTCTCTTCACAAATGGATGACCAAAGCTAAGTTCTAATCCTCATTGGATTTAAATTATCCTAAGGGTCCTTAGTGCACTTCCCTGCTGGCTCAGACAGTAAAGAATCTGCCTGCAATGCAGGAGACCTGGGTTTGATCCTTGAGTCAGGGAGATCCCAGAGGAGAACGGCATGGCAACCCACTCCAGTATTCTTGCCTGGAGAATTCCATGGACAGGGGAGCCCGGAAGGCTACAGTCCATGGGGTTACAAAGAGACAGACACAACTGAGCAACAACAACTACTACTACTAGGGGTCCTTGGTGTGAGCCCAGTGAACCGGTTCTACAATTAACTTGGTGGGGGGTGGGTACAGGGAAGTAGAAGGAGGTGTGTGATCTCAGGAGTATGTGTACCTGTTCAACACCTAAGAACTTCAGTGATTTTTCAGATGGTGCAATAAGTACGTGTCTGTAATTTATCTATTCTATCCTTCATTCCTATCTTTGAGTATTGGAGAGGGGCAAGCAGAAAACGCAGGGAGGTGAGTCATAATCTTCAAGGCTTTCCCACAAATCACTTCCATTCCAATAACTCCTGATCTAGGAACATGGATTAAGCATCTCCCACCTGCCTCCCATGTCACCCCCACCCCTGTGACTCTTCATGGTTCAGGTGGCTCCCCTGGGATCTACACCCTGGGCTGAGCAGGACAGCTACAGATTTCACTTCTTTAAGCTGGTTCTTAGGGCCACAGGCCACTGACTAGTGTGCAAAGTGTGTTTTTAAGGAAGGGCCTGAATTAGAATTAATCCTCCTCCATAGGGTGATGAGGCAGCCTAACTGAAATTCATAAGACTGGGGTCTTACTGTCACTAGTCTTCTCCCCAGGGACTCTTTCGACAGTGTGAGTAGAGTCACCTACTGCCAGTGGGCACAGATGCCTCGTGCAGGAGACCAGCCTCTCCCATCCCTCATGCCCAAGAGCGAGAGGCTTCATTCCCCTCTTTCTGAGTAACTCAAGAACCTCGATGTCTATCAACCCCCGAGTCAAGGGCTTTACATCCACTGTCACTAATTGTTAGGAAGTCAAGTTATTGCAGTGGTTCTCCTAGTGTGATCCCCAAACCAATGGCATCAGCACAACCTGGCAACTTATGAGAAGTGCACATTCTAGGGTTCCCCTCCTGAGATCTGCTGAATTAGAAAACTTGGAGGTGGGGCCCAGAGATGTGTGTTTTATTGACTACACCCTCCAGGTGATGCTGGTGCAGGCTCAGGTGTAAGGCCTGCTGGGATGGCAGGTGAGAGTGCGGAGTCAGAGCTGAGCCACAGCCTGCCTCCACCATTCTGTGATCTAGGTAAGGTCTCTGTCCTTCAGTTTCCTCACCTGAAATGGGGGACAGTAAGGCATCTGCTAAAGGTTAATACAGGTAAAGCACTTAGGAACATGCCTGGCAGGGAAAGCCTGCCTCACAGTGTTAGCTAGGCTTCCTCCAAGGCATTAATAGTTATCACCAGCTGACTATCACTTGAGGAGACTGAGGTCAGAGAGGTTAGTGACCTGCCCCATGCTCAGAGGGAGGGCACAGGGTCTCACTCACCAGAGACACTCTGCATCATTGTAGACAGTTGTGTTCAGGCTTGGCCACGCCCCTCCTACTGGGAACTAGGCAGGGGGTGCCTGAGCCTTGACTCTGTTTTCCCCTTGGGTATGTTGGATTCTTTCTCTCTTTAGTGGGTTTTTTAGACACACCTAACCAAATGGCTTGCTGTGACCCTCACCTTTATCATGCTTTGTTCACAGCCAGGAGGTGGAGGTGGACTGGCTTTGGTGGAGTCACAATGAGGATGTTGGGTTCAGAAGGCTGCTTGAGAAATGTGGTGACAAATTAGAATTCATTCCTGTGGAAAACTGAGAATAGATTAGCCAAATTGCCTAGGCTCATGAGACATGGCGTGGATTGAGGTCTTTGAGGATAATTCACAAATTATGCATGGAATTAGTGAGCTATTAATGAGGGAGGTTCTCTCCTCTACCTGCTGTATGGCTGGATGGGGCCCTTTGCAGCCATATGCGAGTCTGCTGAGACAGTTTGGATCGTCTTCTCCCAGTAGCCCATGAAGCAAAGGATGGAGCTTTCAGATAGGATCCCCCTGCATCAGAGCCATATCCCCAGGCCCATGAACCTCTCTAAAGGGACTTGAAGGTAAGTGTCTCTGCAGGTAAAGTTCCCTAAGAATAGGTAAGAAGGCTAATCTCACCTTAAATATGTTTGAAATTACCTAAGTGGGAAACCTAGCTTTTTTCACTGCCTCACTGCAATACCGCCCACCCCTCACCAACTGCATGTTCACAGACCCCACAAGGAAGCGCCTGGATTAGCCTTCAGTGGCTTTCACAAAATTCACTTGGATGTGAAATTCTCCAATGCAGTGTGTAAACTGAGCTGAGGGCAGAGTCTGTGTTGCTGGTGCTGGTTTATGTTAATTTGCCAGTGACTTTTCGTGTTGTATATTGGAGGCTTTGGAGATTCCTGTTTATTTGGCTCTTCTTCACACCAGTGACGCTAGCTTCCCTGGTGGCTCAGAGGTTAAAGCATCTGCCTGCGTCTGCCTGCAATATGGAGACCTGGGTTCGATCCCTTGGTCGGGAAGATCCCCTGCAGAAGGAAACGGCAACCCACTCCAGTATTCTTGCCTGGAGAATCCCATGGACAGAGGAGCCTGGTGGGCTACAGTCCACGGGGTCGCAAAGAGTTGGACACGACTGAGCAAATGTCTGTGTGTCTATGTGTGTCACACCAGTGAGAGTGGTTCTCACACATTCTGCTTCTTGGGTGTCGTGGGGTCTGGGATGTGCCCCCCACCCCTTATTAGGGGAAGAAAGGCAGTTATTAAGGATTCTCCCATACCATAGGGAGGGACCCACTGGCGTCTGGGAATACACACTCTGACACCATTCTATGTAAACCTAGACATGCTTCTGCTCATTTTAATTAGACAGATAAAATTAGCAAGGAGATTAAGGTAAAAGGAGAAATTAAAAATATTTAAATGTTAGGTGGAATTTACAAAAGTGAATTGAACAATGAGGTACAGGAAGGAATGCAGAGAAACACAGACACATCTGAAACGTTCCTCGGATGCCACACAGCTCAAGCCAGTCCCCAGACAAGGGGAAGAAGAACTCTCTTCCTCACCGTCTTGAATTAGGTTCGGGGGATGTGGAAGAACATTCTCCAGAAACACCTTCCTTCTCCTTCTCTTCAGATGTCACCAAGAATAACGAATCAGTCAGTATCATTCTCGAATGGCCCACACTGCATCCAATTCAAACCACTCACCTGTTTCCTGTCTGAATTTGCAAGCCCTCCGCAGATTTTTCCCCTTTTCATTTTATTTTTCTCCCTACTCTCTCTCCCCACTGAGCCAACAGGCTAACGGGGCCAATCAGAAAACCAGACCGACAACATGCTCCAGCCCCTGTGGATTTTCCAGGGGCAAAGACTTCCCAGTTCTTTCTTGTTTGCATCTGTTACGAACAAGCAGTTACTTGATAACACAGACATACATAGGCGTGCCTTTGCACACGGAAACAGGTTTTTTTTTTTTTTTTTCCAATTTGTGGTTTCTTTTTCCTTTTTGCAGAAAATGCAAACAAAAGAAAAACAAGGTTTTCAATTGAAGGTACATCTCTTCTTCAATATGAAGACATTAATTGAATTGGTTGGATCCCCCATGCAGTGGTCAGCAAGGTCCTCTGGCAACTGACAGACATCTGGAGTCTCAGGAGCTGGGGTTTGTTTGAAGAAACTTCCCTACACGAGTCATGAGCAAAGGGAGATGGGTGTGCGGGGAGGGAGAGGGCTCATGGGGAGGAGGACGAAAGGAGAAAAGAAAAGAACGTCATTGGTGAGGAAGAAAATGGGAAATTACTTCTGTTTCTTCCCTCGACCTCCTTCCCTTTCTTCTTGTTGGTGGATGACTCCAGCCCACCCAGGGTGCGAGCTGAGTTCACTCTTGGGGTCTTTGATGCTTACTGTTTTGTCTTCACTTCCACTGAACATCACCTTTATGTATTTTTATCCTTACATATTTGGTTCCCCACGGCACCTTAAACGTGCATCAGTCACTGAGAAATGAAGGTTGCCTATTAGGAATAGGTCCAGTTTATTCTTCATTATGAGAACACATTTCTCATGTGAGAAGCCAGTCTCTCCAGAACATTCCACAGTGGTCAACCTCTGGTTCCCCTTGAGCCTAGTCCTTTTCCTTCCTCTCCTCCCCACAGAAAACAAGAGTTGTCATGCCATTGCCGTTGGTGACTGACTCATCTGGACCCTCATAGACAGAATGCTGTTCAGGATCTTCTTCTGATGACCTGCCAAGGTGACCCCTATTCTCAGGAGGTCTCTAGGAGGGAAAAAGCCACAAAGAAGGGACATTAGTGCTTTCCACCGGTCAAAATTCATCACAGAAGGCAAGCTTCTAATAATAGTGAGGTAGGCAAGAAAATGTGTTTAGAATCCAATGTGCTTATCCGAGGCTGGCAAACATCTAACTTAATATTCCCTTTCTCAATCTCAATTTCTCCATGCAGTAGCCCCTGCTTCCAATGCCCCCTTCAGCTTAGAAGACCCTGAAAGCACTGTGCATTCTTCTTCACCTGCAGGTTCTGGAGCAGCCCTTTCATTGTGTCCATGACCCTAGGCGGACTAGAACTTTTCTCTGCTATTTTCTGTTTAACACTCCAAGCACAGGCTGTATGGGGCTTCGGTTATTCTGTGAGGTTTCTGCCTAAATTAGTGATTGCCCATTGTGATTGAAAAGATGTAGGGCTTGCCTGGTTTTCTGATGTTTTCCCCTGAGTTTCCATTTTCTGCTTCTGTTAGAATTTTAATGTCATGAATTTTTAAGAAGGGTGATCTCAAAATAACTTTCAAATATCTGCCCAAGCAGGAATCCAAGGAAGAAGTTTAGGATAGGGATTTGGACTGGATTCATCTTTGAGCTGTGAGTCTTAATATGAACAAGTTTGTGGCTTATATTTGACTTTGGGGAGACCATGCATCTTCCTTTAGCTAATAATATTACATTATTTGAGTGCTTCCCACGTGCCATATACTAATTCATTTATACCCATGGAAGCATTTCATAAAAACTGCCAAACCACTCAGAGTCGATGATAATAATTTACCAGCGATCATTTCTCACTTGTGTCCTGCGGGTAGACAGTAGACAAGTGCCTTATATATACTATTCCACTTACCTCTCACCACAAACCAATGAGGTGGGTACTATTATTATTTGCACATTTATAGATAAGGCAAGCAGGGCTCAAAGAAGTTAAGTAACATGTTCAAGATCACACAGCAGGTAAGCAGTGGTGGAGCTGGGATTCAAACTCAGGATGGCCTGGCTCTCAGTTACCCTACACAGCTGTTCTCAGAATTCTTCTAGCATCCTGACTGTATTCCCTGAAGACCCCCCTGCCCCAGCAGACCAGATGGCTCTGAACACTGTACCTGAGACTCATGAGGAGCCCCCTGTACTGGCTTCCCGTCCACACCTGGGCCCTCCCGACCCCTCCTTTCAGCTGGTGGTCAGCTTCCCTTGGGTTGTAGCTGGCCTAGATTGTCAAATTGTCCATGTCTTTTCAGCAAATACTTTTGAGAGGTATGCTTGAATTTTGAATTCACAAATTGTCCTGCAATCTACTTTATTTAGTTACACATGTTCTCTTCCCGCCTTTTATCACTCAAGAAGCAAAGGAAATTGTTCCAATAGTGTGTGGACATTCTAAACTTTGAACTAAATCCTTTTATTTTCAGTTTCACTTTCCTTTTATTCTTCCCCTAGCTCTTTATCATCTGTTCCCAGACTGAAGGAATGACTCCACTTGATTCCTTAGGCTCGTGGAGGATCAGGGGATGCAGGTCCTCATACGCATCCCGTGACAGTGGGAGATCAGATACAGTCCTGTGTTCATGGACACTCACTCCACCCCTAAACTTGGGCATCCTTTTTAGCTCTGTAAGATGGGGAAGCTGGTTTTCCACTGGGAAGGGCTTATTTTTTATTTTTGGTGTCTGATGATAATTCATGATGGCAAGGGCTTTTTAAGGCATCACCGGGAATTGAACTCAAATGTGAAAAAATGAATTCTGGTGTTTAGTGGATCCAAGGCTAGAGGGACATCCAAGCCATTTCCCAGGAGAAAGTGGAGGTTTCATCATTTCTGGAGGGAATAAACCTGACAGACATGAAGCTGGACTCTAGGAAAATTGATTGCAGACTAGGAGTCTGGGACAGAAGGCTGAGGGTCAATAAGCTGTCCCCCTGACACCCAACTGCTAGAGTTGGAAGACCCCCACCTCTCCCCAGGGACTCAGTAACTGGCCTGCCCCAGGATGGAATCCCAGCCCAGAGCACTGTGTCTGAAACAGCACAGGTGATCAATAAGTGTTAGTCCATTACCTGGCAGACTGACCAGGGGAAATATGTGACACAGGACACCAACCTCAGCTGCAGTAGGGCAGCTGGTCAGCTCCCTGCTGGTGTCTGTGTGTATGCATGTGTGTTCAGAATTTGACTCTTGCCCACTGTAATTCAGATGCAGATTAGAGCCAACGCACATTAGAATTATCTTTTAACATCCGGATGCCCAGGTGTCACCATGTACCAAATCAATCAGAAGATCTGGGTGTAGGAATCAGGCATCAGTAGTTAAAAGGCTCTCAGATGACTCAGTCTAAGTGCAGCTAAGTACAGCCCCGTGTGTCCCCGGGTGGATAGGCAGGAGCATACGGAGCTGGCAGTCAGGAAAGCAGGCTTCAGTTCCCTCTTTCTCACTTCTGACAGCCCAGTCTCCAGGCACTAACACCATCGTCTTTCTGAATCTCTGAATGGAAGGGGTGGAACTAGATACAGATTTCCCAAACTGTAGGGCCACAAAACCCTGCCTTCTGAAATACAGTTCCACAGTTATTTAATAATTTTCCATGGGCTTCTTTATCTCAGGATTTTTCATGGCCTTTACAGTGCTAATATGTGGAGTGAATCTCCAGGAGAGTGATAAAGTACTCAGTATTTCCTAAATTTATTTGACCATGGGACCTTTTTTCCAAGGAGAACCTATTAACATTTCCCAGAACGGGTGCTGCTCAGAACATTCTTGGGGAAATGATGGACTGCATGGGTCTTTAAGATCCTTTCTGGCTCTCATCTTATTTGAATAATTTTAGTTTTTGTATTCCTTCACACTCCTGTGGGGGCTGCAGTTGGAAAATAATTTGTGGGGGCTGGAAACGTCGGCTTATTTACAAGCGCTATCTGAGGATGAAGACAGGCTCTGGGCGCATGGGCAATTGCTGCTGAATCAGTGCTCTGCCTCTTCCTGCTCTGATGTTTAAAGTGCTGGCTGGCTGTGTTCTTTCCATCTGGATGCTCTCTTTGATGGGCTGAGTTTAAAAACTTAAACGGAGGAAGGGCTCTTGGTGATTAGGCAAATGACATATGGCAGTGGCTTGGAGGAACTCTCATTTGGGACCTGGAATAAATCTCAGCCTCCCCACCTCACCCTTCCATCTTTCCCAGGCTCTTCCCTGCCAGGCCTGGTTCTATCCCGAGGTGGGGCTCTGAGGATGAGGCCAGGCCCACACCACGAGGGATAGCAGCGAGGGAGCCTTGACTGCCACCCTCAGGCAGGACAGAGGCGATGCCCACCACTTACTCTGATGTCATCTGGGTGACCAGCTGGAGGGACGTGAAGCCGGCAGTGAGGAAGCTGTCTCTGTACTGGACCATCTTGATGGCACTGAGCCAGTCATCCACGGTGGTGAAGGCCGTGAAGTCTGGGATGGAGCGGTCGAGGAGGGGCTGGGAAGGCCTGGGAGACAGAGGTGAGCAGTGACCCTACAGCTGTAGGGGGGCGTGGGCAGACCCACACTCTGAGTGGATGGTGAACTTCATGGAGGTTCAGCGCCCCTGGTGGGACGAGGATTAGTGGAAGAGACCAGGGCTGACCCTTCCTTCTCTACACAGTTCTGAGCTGGCACAGCTCCTCAAGGCCAGGTGGCCCATCCCCCTGTCCGTGGGCTCTGTCCCAGGCCAGTCAGCCCAGACTGGCAGACTGACACAGCATGGAGTCTGAGGGGAAGAGAAGGATCACAATTCCTTTGTAAACTGAAATCTAAGAGCTTCACCAACCAAAGATACGGTTCTTTTACAAATATATGAAGTTCACTGCAACCTCCCCAATATTGGCAACATTCTTTTCTCCTGGTTCCGTCCTCCCCTGATTGAAAGAAATGGAATAGAACAGCCCACCACTGACCTTCTCTTGCATCCTCTCAGAGCAGACTCCCAGGTACCACATCCAGAAATCAGGGTGCCATGTTCACATCGCCCTCACCTTCAGCATCCATGCCCAACCTCTCACCAAGTCATAAAGATTTGACTTTCAAAACCTCTCAAACTCATTTGCTTCTTTCTACACAATTAGCCTGATTCAAGATGCTATCTCTACCATGGTTACTGCCATGTCTTCCTATCGAGTCTGTCTTCATGCTCCCCTCAACATCAAGTCCACACTAGCCTGTACTCTTTAAAAAAGGTAGATGTGATCATGACAGGAACCCCCATCCCACCCCTGATTCATGTCAAACTTGACCCACTTCAGTGGGTAATCATTGCTATAAAAACTCAGAGGCCTTAGCAGGGCCTAAAGGCTCTGAGCATCTGGCCCTTGCCTATCTTGCCAGCCTCAGTCCCCGCGTCGTCGCCTCACAAACAGCACTCCCAACACACTGGCCCTGTCCTTCACATGCTTGGGCCTCTGCACAGGCTGGAACCCTAATCCTCTACTCCCACCTTGCTTTCACTCAGCTAATGCATCCTCGCCCTTCAGCTCTCAACTGAAAAAGAGGCATCAGGGTCGCCTCCCTCATGCAAGACCAAGGTGTATGCTCTCCAAGTATCACACACTTCCCTGCCACATTGGCCAGTGAAGCGTCAACTGGAGTATCTTTGGGCAACCATCTGATTAATGTGTACTGCTCATAAATGATTCTGAGCTTCATGGGGGCAGGTCTATCTTGTTCATTCCATACGGCCAGCAAGGTCATAGCAGTTAGCACATAAGCGCCCAATACACTCTGGTCCAAAGGATGAATTAAAAAACAAGTTAACTCTGCAAATGTAGACGAGTGATGTACAGCTGACAGTTGCTGACAGTAGCTGACAGTTCTGTGCATTTGCTCGTAACAAACCCAATTGCTTAAATTTCTCTGTCCCATAGCCGTCAGGTTGGCCAAGGTTCCAAGTCGGCAGCTCCCCCTGCCTCATACACTGAAAGGTGTCTTCTGGAAACCGAATTGCCCAGAAGTGGGGTCTCATATCAGTCAGATAAGATAAGCCTAATTATTACAGAGCCTGTGCCCAGTTCATCTGAGGCCAATGGATATAGAGAGCCAGACAGGTATTTGATCATCTGTTTACAGCCCATGCTGGGGACAGGGGGTATTTCAGAAAGGTAGAGGGGAAAAAGGAAGGGAAGAGTTTTGGAACTTCTTCTATCTGTGGATAAGCTCAGCCATCTCTCCTTGCTTGCAGCTGATTGAAGGCTAGCAGCCTTGCTCAGGGCTCTGCCCAACTATGAGACCCCACCCTCACCCCCACCCCCACCCCAGGCCCCACCCTGCTCTACTGGACTCACACGGCGGTGATGGTAGCCACAGTCTTGAGACTTGCCGGGTTCCGGATCATCTTGTCCAGGGTGTTGACAATTTCTGCGAAGCGCGGCCGGCTGTTACGGTCCTTCTGCCAACAGTCCAGCATGAGCTGGTGCAGAGCAGCTGGGCAGTCCATGGGAGGGGGCAGCCGGTAGTCCTGCTCAATGGCGTTGATGACCTGCAGTGACACACGAGGACAGGTATGACTGCTGACGCGTCACTAGCCAGTCATTCACAAATTAGCCTCTGAGGGTGGAGCCTCCTTGCCCCAGGTGTCCTCATCCTGTGCCCCTATGCCTCCCACTATAATAGATTTTATGGGCACTTGGCTTCTGCCCCTAGACTACGAGTTCCCGGAAAGCAGGGCCTGCATCTTATTGTGTCTTTGTGTCCCCAGCTACTGGGACAGGGCCTGACACATACTAGATGGCTATGAAATGTTTGCTAAAGGACGGTTGGAGATTCTCCTTTGAGAGGATACCAGGCCCAGTCTTGCCTTCCTGGCAGCTGGTGGCACCAGGACAGATGAAACAATGCATGTGGAAATGCAGTGAACCCACTATTTGCAAAGCATGGTGGGCCTCATCCTTCTAGTGCTATGGAAAGAGAGAGGGAGAGCGGGGATCACAATGTGATGGAGAACCTACTTCATGCCAGGGACCCTCTAGATGCTTTCTAGACATTATCTGCCTTAATCTTCATAAGGCAGCAATAGGAATTCGATAGAAGATAATTTAAACAAACTGGTTCAGTACAATGACAATGATAGAAATAACAAGGGGATCCAACGTGAATATCTTCAATCAGATTCTGTTAATTTTCACAGATTCCAGGGGATAATTTTGTAAAGGTTTTAGGATCTGTAAGCACCCTTTACTTCTCAGTTTCCAATTCATTTAAATTAAGTACGCCTGCTCTTTGGTTTTGGAAATAGTAAAAATAATTATAAGCGACCCAGTGCTAAACATACAAATTTATTATGGCACACTCATAGCACAATGGAAGGAAAGGAATACAGTGCAGGCCTTAAGATGCTGCAAAAATGTACCTATTGAAATGGAAATATACTCCCATTATAATATTAGGCAAAAGAGCAGGCTGCCTAAGTACTTAAGATCATACCTGTGGTATGATCTCACTTTTGTAGAAAAACAAGAACCAAAACAAAACAAAGACTAATAATTACACACATACATGGAAAAGTCCTTGGAAGGATCTATACCTGGAGCTAAGGGTGGATGCCTCTGGGTGGGTAGAAATATGAATGCCCTTTGTGTTTGTCTTTTTGTTTCTTTATATGTTTATACCCTATAATAATTAAACATTGATTTTACATTAACATAAACAGTTAAAGACCTTTAACAACATAGGAAATAATTTGGAGCTCAGGAATTTTCAGGTATTTTTGCTTCTACTTTAAAAAATGTCAGATTCATCTCAACTGATTATTCTTTTATTTTTCTTTACTTTATAAATTGGTCAGAAAGTGAATATTCTTGATTAGTTTATACTGTTACAAATTCTGTGCATGGTATTCAGGGCATGAGGGGGAATGAGATAATATAATAACCTGAAGTCATTAGAGATAATCAAGGTGTATTATTACTTCTATTCAATGTGGCAAAAAAACCCCACAATGTTTCAGAAAAACAAGCACACAAACCATACCAATATGATCACTTTACAAAAAACCAGCAATTGTGGACATGTACTTTTGAATAATACCTTATACCACCAACAAATGTTTATCTCGGCCAGACTGTTGTCAATGAGATTACCTTTTACCTTCTCAGGAGTCCATTTTTAGCCCTATTTTCCCCATGAGGAAATGAACATGCAATCAGGGAAGTCATTTACCTGAGGGCATGAAGCTAGGGAGGGACAGGGCTGGGAATAGAGATATCTGAGTTTAAGTTCTGAACACCTTGAAGCCCACTCTTTCAGACTCCGTGGGATTGCCACAGTGATCTCAGCCTGGAGAACAGTCCTTGGAGCTGTTTGATGTCTTCATGGTAGGAAATGGGGATATGCAGCTAAACCAAGTAACCCAAGAGGGTGAGTAACAGGGCATCCTTTCTAGCTCCTTCCAGGCAGCCAGGTGGAGGGGCTCAGTCACAGAGTTCCCACTCAGCATGGGGACAAGTGGGAATACCCGCTGAATGGCTCCATAAGCTCTGGATTGCCTAATTTACAAGCTGGTGGGGCTGGTAGGAGGAGTTTGTGTCCAGATTCAACTTCTTTGAGGGGGTTGGGCCCCCCAAAGTCTTCCAATGCAAGGCAGCTCATGTTCCCCTAAACTGCTGGCCTCATTGCTCAAATTTATCTCATGGCCAGATTCCCATACACCAATGCTCCCCCCAACAAGATTCCTCTTCTGTCTGCCCAAAGGAAGAAGGGGCACTGGAGGCAAAGCCCTTCTGTGGGCACAGCTCAGAGGTGCGACCAGCTGACCTAAGCACTCCTGGCACAGCATCGAGAGACTGGCATGCTCTGACTCTTCTGTCTGGGAGCTTTAGACCGGATGCCATGTAGCCACTTTGCCCTTGTCTCCTCTACACACCACCTCTTTAGAATCTTCGGAAGACTGTTCTGGTGTTTGATTTTGTATTTCCTCTGTTTGATGTGCTGACTTTCTTTTTAAGGGGACATCAAAGAGTCACGGATTCCTCCTCCCTGCAGGTCTGAAGCCCCACGCACGAAGTTAGTAATGGTGTGGCATTGCCACTGAGCACACAGACCTTGGAGATCTGGGTTAAAATACTAACTCCATTTCTTATTAGCTCCAGAAACACGGGAGAGTCACTTGACTTCCTGAAACTGCACAGATACAAAGAGGCGGTGTGCGTTGAGTGCCAAACATGAGAGTCATGGAAAGGATCCCACCATCACATGGAGGCCATCACTGTGGCCATGGCGATTACAGTGGAGGTCTTCTCTGCAGAAAGTGTTGCTGCTCTGCTACCAGCCATCTGGAGGTTTAGGAAGATGGTGTTTGGAAAGCATGTAGTGGGGACTTGTTAAATGGGGCCTCTCTCCCAGTGTCTCACCTTCTGTGATAGAGGAGAGAGGAAGCCCCTCCCCTGCGTTTGCTTACAAAATTGGACTTTATTCCATCTGCTATTTCTCCTGGACAATTTTGCTGTTATTGCTCGAGTAGATACTTTGGGAGCAGTGATGCTTCTTACACATACAAAAAAAATTAATAAATAAAAGCTTTACTCTCTGCTCCAAAGGAAAAATACCAAATCATTAGTTGGCATATGGGTAACATTAATCTATGATTTTCCCAGGTGGTAAAGAATCCACCTGCCAATGCAGGAGACCTGGGTTTGATTCCTGGGTCAGGAAGATCCCCTGGAGAATGAAATGGCAACTCACTCCAGTATTCTTGTCTGGGAAATCGCAAGGACAGAGGAGCCTGGTGGGCTACAGTCCATGGGGTTTCAAAAGAGTCTGACATGACTGAGCTACTAAACAAAAACATTCATCTACTTATGTCCTTCATTGAAGCACTATACATTTGAAGATTTTTACTCTTTTTAAGGACTGGTGTTTTCTAAATTATCTCAGTACATATAATTTATATTCAAATTAAAACATCATTATTTCAAAAAAGTACTTGTGGTCCTCTAATGGGGCTTTGGGATCACTCCTTGTCACACCTCCCTCACTGGCAGGAGAATTGGGACTTATAGTCCCAACACCAGTGACTGCATCTGACTGCATCTGACTTGTGAACAAAGATGTGACCCAAACCTGAGGTCAGAGGGCATCCTGCCGAGCAGACTTGAAAATCAGAGTAAGTCCTGGGCCCCATGGGCTTCCCTGATGGTTCAGACTGTTAAAAATCCACCTGCAATGTGGGAGACCTGAGTTCTATCCTTGGGTTGGGAAGATCCCCTGGAGAAGGGGACAGCTACCCACTCCCATATTCTTGCCTGGAGAATTCCATGGATAGAGGAGCCTGGCAGGCTATAGTCCTTGGCATTGCAAAGAGTCAAACAGGACTGAGTGACTTTCACTTCACTTCTGCCTGGGCCCCTCTCCTTGATCCATGACAGGATGAGATAAATGGATGTTGAAAGACTGGCGATTGAAATGAGATCAGATGGTATTTCCAGAGAGAAGCTGATGGTGAGTGCGGCAGTGAGAACATCTCGGGAGCTGTCACAGAGCAGGCCTGTCTCACTTTGAATGGCCTACAGCAACAGGTGCGGTGGGCTGCCTTTGCTCACCTGTACCCTGGGATGGCAGGTGTGGGGCTGGGTGGGGACGAGGGGCAGGTAGTCTGGACCAGAGGCCCAGGGCTGGTGCTCCTCTGTGAAAGGAGCAGGACCCCTCCCCTTGCCCTCGTGTCCCCAGCGGGGCTCCCAACTACCCCTAGACATGCACTTTTCATTAGTGAGTTGGGCGGTGGGCGGGCTTCCTCGACCTTCCATGTGGAGAGTGAAGTGGAGGAGCTCAGAGCAGCGGAGGATCCAGGGCAGAGGGGGTTAAGTTGAGCTCTGATGTTTCAATAAAACCGCAGCTCCTCTCCACAGACACTGCCACTCTCATTATCTCTGTCAATCAGATCCAAGCAGTAGAACTTCCAAGTTCTCTCTCTGGCTGACAAACTCTCTGTACATGTTCAAAGAACTTCCTGGGCTCTGGAAGCCCAATTACCAGCACTCCGACTTGCCTCTGCAATTCTCTTTCTTAAAGCCTTTCAATTGTCATCTGTAAAATCCTTTACTGCCACCACCTCAGTGGTTTCTGATGAGTCGGGCTGCAGCTGGGAGCCCCTCCTGGTCTCTGCCAGGCCGGGTCGGGAGATGCCTTCTGAATGGGCAAAAGTCACTCTCTGCCTTCCACAGAGAGTAGACTGGTACTTGGGACAATGGTGAAAGGCTATATTTTAGGGGAAAAAAACAAAAAACGAAAGGAGAATAAAACTGCTCCTTTGCAGATGTTCCAATTCCCTTTGAGGCCCAGCTCAAGCATTAAATATCTGGAAACCTTCTTTACCTACCCCCAAATGCTCCCATAGCCCTATGTATATGGTACTGGGCTGTAAACCCCCAAAGAATAGAGCCAGTGAGCACAATGCTTAGTCACAGTTAGCAAACTCTGAGTGTCTGTTGAGTGAATGATTTGGGATTTCTGAAAGTCTAATATCAGAAACTCCATTTGTTTTCAGCAGAGGTGGATACATTTGCTGAGAACATCCTGAATGTCAAATCTTGCCTGTCAGAGAGTTTCCTAATCCATTCCACATGTGCTGAATTGTTCTTAATCGGATTACAGTCTCTGGGAAGGGCAAAATGGGTCTGCTTTTTCAGGCTAACATTTATTACTCATCTAGCTGACAGTGTGGACGGAACCAGGGTGCAGCTGATTTCATGAAAGCAGCCTTGGCATCAACTCCGACATTTACTGATTCGACACGCTACAGGAGCAGAGGCAAAGCATGGAGAATCAGAGATAATAGAGGATCTAGACACCACCCATGGTCGGCAGTAGAACCTGGCTGAGGAGACAGCTGTTTTGCCTGCTCTGGGCTGAAGCCACTCCACCCTCCGGAGCAGGGGGCATTACCACTAAGCACCCAGATCCTCTTCTGTCTCATTAGAAAGTGTTTTCTGGGTGCCCAGGTCACCACCTTTCTCAACCTTCTGAGCAACAGCCATGGCTGGAAACCTCTGACTGGACAGAGGACTGGTTGGGGGCCAACTTCTCCAGTTTATCAGTGCCTCGGGAGCCCATACCCATGATGGAAGTGCTTCTGGGGTGGCTGTTTTCCCCATCTGGACTGGGCCAGCCCTGTCTCTTTTTCCTTGGAAGTTGGGGAAGATAATAACTGCTCCCCAGTGATGGGAAGAGCAAGTGAGAACAGAGGTAGTACAGATATCGCAGACTGCGATCCCCTTAGCCCCAAAGGAACTGTTTATATTTAGAACACAAGAAGGAGTGGTCCCAGGGATGGGGTGGGGGTAATCAAGGTAGGATTTTGATTGTGACCTTATCGAAGCAAATCATCCACAAAAGGTTATCCACTTTTTGGTAATTATGGAGCAAAGGGTCCCATCTGGAACACCCCTAAAATGCCTCTGCTAAAAGTATCTCAGATGATGCTTCTCTTTCCTGTCTCCCTATCCCTTGCAGGTCAGGGAGGGGTGCTGCTGACCACTCAGCTTGGTCCCCTCCCAAGACCTGTCTGGAGCTGACCAGCTCTGGGACTCTTGCTCAGCACCTCCTTCACTGACAGGTGCCAAGGATTCAGAAGAGCAGATTCTCAGGAAAGAAGGGCCTTTACAACGAACTCCTCCGTTTAGAGCTGAGACACAGAAGTCAGAGACAAAAGCTGCCGCTGGCTCAACACAGCACATCCATCAGAGCAGAGCAGCTGGAAGCCAGGTCCTTCCAGGCAACCAGCACTGCTTCCTCTCCATCACACATGGTGACAGAGGGCACGCAGGCAAGTGCTTGGCAGCAGGGTACAATTGCGTGGTCAACTTTGGACCTGATCTATTCATGATTCAGGCCATTCAGAACCAGCCCATCATCTCTTGGATTGGTCAGGGCACATTTACAGGCTTTGGGGTCATAGGAACCACCACATCTCTGTGCTGGGTTCTTGATTAGTTCAAACATTGGTGCAAAGGAGGTCCCTGCATCCCCTGCACCAGACACTTCACATTCAGGACCCGAGGCCCAGTGAAAAACCAGGTGGGCCTGGCATGCCAGAGTGACTGGGGTGAGGGTGGTAGCAGCCAGGAGAAGCTGACACTTACATCTTGGTTGGACATGTCCCAGTAGGGTCTCTCTCCAAATGACATGACTTCCCACATGACAATCCCGTAGCTCCAGACGTCACTGGCAGACGTGAACTTGCGGTAGGCGATGGCCTCTGGAGCTGTCCATCTCACGGGGATCTTGCCTCCCTGGGGGAAGGAGAAGCCTGGTCAGTCCAACCACTGAGTTCCCAGCTGAAAGTCAGTAAGAATAAACTGGGCACACACGTCCATCCTTCCACCCCTACCCTGATGTCTTGTGAACTAGGACAGCGGGGTCCCCAGGCAGAGGAATCTGCAGGGCTGGTCTCTCTCACACCACGGGTGGGCACGCAGCATTGCTCCACACCAGAGGTGGTGACTGGGCCTGCGGTTCCATTCACCCCTCCGTTCCCTATGTCCTGATTCTACCGTCACCGTGGGTGAGAGGAACAGTGAAACTCACATAGAGGCACTACCATAGCACACTGCGTGAGATCAGCTATGTGAGCCGTGACAGGCAGGTGCGGCTCTGCTGACCCACAGTACTGTACGCACGAGTCACAACACTTGGGTCAGAAGGGAGCTAAGCAAGCAAAACAGGAAGACAGTGAAGGTAATACCTCCAGACACCCCCGACCACAAGATCACCCTCTGCCCCCCGCACCCTGTGCTCCAGCCTCGGGGGACAGGCTGTCCTCACTCTGCAGTCCACAGGCGGCCCCGGCTGCCCCTGGTTTACCCCGCCCGGCACTGAAAGATGCTGGCTCTCCTCCCTGCCGTTCTGTGAGGCTGACACTCAGAGCTGCAGACACTTTCCTAACCGGCCACTTTTAGGTTTGTTTCCCCGTCTTACCCTCCAGCTTCCCCCCTCCCCCCGGAAGTTTCCAGCTTGGCTCTCCACTTAGTCCTCAGGTTGTCTGCCAGATCTCAGCCTATTTTGCCAGTGTGCATGCTCAGCCACAAAGTCATGTCCTCGCGACCCCATGGTCTGTAGCCCTCCAGGCTCTTCTGTCCACTAGATTTCCCAGGCAAGAATATTGGAGTGGTTGCTATTTCCTCCTGCAGGGACTCTTCTGGACCCAGGGATTGAGTCTGCATCTCCTCCATTGGAAGGCAAGTTTCTCACCACTGAGCCGCCTGAGAAGCAAGGGATTGCTATCTATCCATTTGTACATGTGCCCTGTCAACAGATAGGCAGTGGGCACTGTTGTGCCAGGCCCTTCCTGAGGAGCTGGTGTCCCAGAGCTGAGCCAGCTAGGGGCTCTGCCCTCAGGTTGCAGGGGGCATGGGAAGGCAGACAAGAAGCAGAAACTTCATACGTACTGTTAACAAGATGGAAAGTGATGAGGGGGAAGCCGAGGGGGGTACAGGGTGTGTGAGAACTGGAGGAGACTCCCTAACACAGGAAGGGGTCAGGGAAGGTAGCCAGGAACAGTCAGAGGGGCAGTTCTCTGGAGCCTTCGGCCAGATGTGGATACCAGTACTGTTCCTTTCTACCTGTGTGACTTAGGGAAAGTTACCTAACCTCTCTGTGCCTCTGTTTCTTGTTGCCACAATGGAGGTAATGACCACACTTACATAGTCAGGTTGTCATGAGGAAAACAGGGTTACTATCCATCCAGTGCTGGGGCAGGGCCAGGCATAGAGGGTCCATGCTATCCACTTGGTAACTAGTTAATCAGGCAGAGCATGTGGAGGAGGGACGTCCAGGCAGAGAGGAGCACAGGCGGATGTTAGGGGTAGCGGGTAGCAGAGAGGAAGGTAACTGCCAGCAATGTAGGGTGGTCAGAGCGTGGAATTCTGAAGGGGGATATATAGAGAAGGCAGCTCTCTCAGGCACTGATGCCACTCACGGGGGCAGAGTTCATCATCCTCTAGGGTAAAAAACGATCCTGATTTTTAAATCTTCACGCCAAACACTGGACTTCACTGCCCCGGCCCCGTTGAGATGCCTGGGCTCTGCCTCCATAATACATGAGGCCTACAGCTCCCTCCAACCCCTTCTCATCTGCCCCCTGCCTTGACTGAAGGAGGCTATTTTTATACTGACCATTCTCATGATCTGTTCAAATCACCAGAGATACACATTGGACTTCAGCAAAAAAATACCTTAAAAATGTATAAGTGGTTAATCTGAGCACTAGTGAGAGAAAAAGGAGCAAACTGCAAAGTGTATTTTTATCTGGCTTCCTAGCTGGGGTCTGGGAGGAACGAAGGCATTCTGGCCCCAAACTCCCCAGGCACACATCCAGCTTTCCGCAAAGAAGACAGCCCTGATTTCCCCCAGGACTGTGGCAGGCTTTTGTGGTGGGAGAGTCCTCAACTCAAATGCCAGCAACGTGACAAATGCCCGGAGGGCAGGCTCGGGCTGCGGAGGCAACAGGATGCTCTGTTTTCACCATCCCCCCAAACATGAATGAATTTATTGGTTTTATCTCCTAGGTACCATGGTTGGGAAGAGAGGTGGAAAATCCAGCCAGTGAACCAGGAGTTGTCAAACACAGTGTCCGACAGCTCAGAGATCCCATGCTGTGTGCCCCCTTTGGGTGGGGGATGTTGCCACACCCGGAGAGAACCTGGGACTCCCCTGGAGCAGAGGGGTCTCTCAATACAATACACCTGGGTTACTTAATGTAGGAGAGAGCAGGATTTAATCAGTGTCAGTCTGTGTGTGAGGGAGAGAGAGAGGCAATGAGACTCTGAGTGAAAACTTACCAGTGTGTGTGAGAGAGAGTGAGAAGCAGAGAAAATCTGGTCATGTGGGTCTGTGGATAAGAGTCAGGGCTTATCTTTTGTGCCTGTTTGTGTCAGGGAACGGGGAAGGGAGACGAAAGCATGCTTCTCCTGAATTTCAAAGAGGCGATTTGGGAGTGTGAAGGTGTCCTCTCTGCCAAGTCTGGGGCAGACCTCAGGGCCCGCTGTGACAGCTGTTGCACCTCCCTCCTGCGTGTGAGTTGGCAGTACCAGGCCCGCTGGCGAGGTGCCTCAGCCCTCCTGCCACCTTGCACTGTTGGGCCTCACTGAACACAGAGTTCGGCCTGTCACCACCCTGCCTCCATCCCAGAAGGTGGCAGAGCCTCTGAGAAGAGTCACCCTGGACAGGCAGGTGACAGTTGTGTCACGAAGGCCCCCCGCCAAGAGAGCAGGGGCCGCTGACCTCCAGGCAGGCAGGTGGTAGGGAAGGGGCTGGTGGTTTCCTTCCCGGGGGTTTTAGAGTTCCCTCTCAGCTTTGCAAACATCACATCATCAGCATTGCCTTCAGATGCTCAGAGGTAATTATGATGGATTATTTAACTCATCTTCAATTACATGAAAGAAAATCTATTAATGTAGAGGATGGTGACCAGCCCCATGCAGGGGATTAGGTGAAAAGGAAGTAGAATGTCACTGCAGCTGTCGAGGCTTCTTCACATGAGGAAGGTCCTTCTTCCAGAAGAGAAGTCTGGACCAGGAAGACCAAGGGCAAGGTGCCCCTGTGATGGCCAAGTGCTCTGAAGGCCCTGGTTCTTGCCAGTGGAGGCATGAGGAAGAGGCATAAGGAAGGAGTGATTGGCTCTGCTGGATGGGAGGAAGCACAAGGGATGAATTCTCAGGGGGCAGACAATAGCTGAGGCCCACTGGAAGGACTCTGCACCCTTGTGGGCCAGAGGGGCTGACACTGGGCTTGAAGAGAGCATTGTCCCCTGCATGGGTTCCTCCAAGCACCAGATGCCTCGATGCCCCCCAGGGATGCTGAAGGCACAGGTGTGCATTCTGCAGGGACCAGGGACTAGGTTCCCTAGAGCTGCTAAAGGAGTCACTGTTGGGACATGGGGGAGAGAGAAGAGAAGAGGGTAGGAAGGCAGCTCACCATCATCGGTGTACTTCACACACTGACCTTCCAGGTAAAGCTGGGCATTCTTCACAAGTATGACACTTCCAGAAGTTTGTTTCAGAATAATCATGCCTTAAGTCAGGTATGAGATCAACTGCAAAGACTGTGTGTGTGTGATTTGATAAACTAGGAAGTGATGTCTGGCAGCAGATTAATTTTAACCCAGCCATTCAGGGGAATCTGCTAAAAACACACAGCCGCACCTACCACTAAGAGTGATGCCAGTAGGTAGAAGGTTTCAGCTTAGAGGTGCTGTAGTCCCCCAGGCTCAGCCAGCCTGCAAGAAACATCTATGCAACACCCACTCGGCAAGCACCCTGCCAGGAACCTGCCAGGAATGACACTCAGCCCCACTCTCGGGTGATGGAGAGCCCCAAGGCCACCCAGCCAGCTCGCTGCCTTGCTGCAGAGACATTAAGAAAGGTATGGCTCATATCTCGGGTTCTAGGACCCACCTGACTGTGGAGTTTTTCAGGCTATGGTCTGAAAACTATTGGTTTCTCTTCCTAGCTATTCAGTGTAGAGATGCCCAGAAGGGTAATGTTTCTAGCTATCTGGGCACTGCTACAGTACTTTTCTCCACCATCAGGTGTGAGACAAAGTCTCAGTAGAGATATTACAGGAATCCAGACACTGATGAATATTGAGTATTGTCAGTCATAGAATCATTGGAATCATGCTGCAGGAGGAATCCCCTTGAAGTGATAGGTTTATGACTGAGACGTCATGAAGTGGCTCTGAATTTCATAATGCCCACTCTCAAATAGGTTTATAATATATAAAACATATTGGGGTTGTTTTGAAGATCCAACATGATATATATATATATATATATATATGTAAACCACTAAGAATACTATTGTTACCATTAAACAAGAATTTATGGAGTGTTGTGAGTTGAGTTTGCCTCCCCACCAACCCCAAAAATGATACATTCAACTTCTAAATTCTTGTACCAGTACACATGACCTTATTTGGAAATCTGGTCTTCGGGGATGGAACTGTAGCCACAGAACCAGCTCCAATCTGGCCCTATTCTGTTTCTGACAAGATACTGAGTCATTTTTCAGAGGCAATAGGAACAAAACTGCAAGTCCTACAGCTGAATTGTATGCAGAGAATTTATTGATTTCAAATAACACCCGGAACCAAAATTTCTCCATCCCACAGAACCAAAGGACCAGGACATGATGGAACCTGAATGCTGAAACCCTTTCAGAAGCTAAGGGTTCACTGTTCATGAAGACCAGTTCTGCAGCTCCTTTACCATACCATAAATGGCCACGTTCCAAAACCCTCTAATCAAAACCTGCCCCACCAGTGGTCCATGTACCAACCCTCTTCCCCTAATTTGTAAAACTATGGCCCAACCCTGGATCTATCAGGGAGATAGATCTAAGAGCCCTGTCTCCTGTCTCTTTGCTGGTCAACCTCACGATAAAGCTTTTCCTGTTCTTAAATGCTAGTGCCATAGTATTGGCTTCTATGCACATCAGCCCTTTGCTGGGTAACAGGAAGTAAAAGGTGAGGTCATACTGGATTATAGCAGGCCCTAAATCCAGTCACTGGTGTCCTTACAGGAAGGCCATGTGAAAACACAGAGATGGAAGAGGGCATGCGAAGTCAAGACAGAGACAGCAAAGGGAGTGATGCATCTACAAGCCAAGGAATGGCAAGAGTTAACAGCAGCCACCAGAAATGAGGAGAGAGGCCTGGGTCACATTCCTCTCTGGAGGTTCTGGAGGAACATGACCCAGCCAACACCTTGATTTTGGACTTTTAGCCTCCAGAACTGGGAGAGAAAAAAATTTGCTTGCTGTTTCAGATCAGTACAGTAGTTCAGTCATGTCCGACTCTTTGCAACCCCATGGACTGCAGCATGCCAGGCTTCCCTGTCCATCACCAACTCCCAGAGCTTGCTCAAACTTATGTCCATCGAGTCAGTGATGCCATCCAATCATCTCATCCTCTGTCATCCCCTTCTCCTCCTGACTTCAATCTTTCCTAGTATCAGGGTATTTTCCAATGAGTCAGTTCTTTGCATCAGGTGGCCGAAGTATTGGGGTTTCAGCTTCAACATTAGTCCTTCCAATGAATATTCAGGACTGATTTCCTTTAGGACTGACTGGTTTGGTCTCATTGCAGTCCAAGGGACTCCCAAGAGTCTTTTCCAATACCACAGTTCAAAAGCATCAATTCTTCTGTGCTCAGCTTTCTTTATAGTCCAGCTCTAACATCTGTACATGACTACTGGAAAAACCATAGCTTTGACTAGACAGACCTTTGTTGGGAAAGTAATGTCTTTAATTTTTAATACACTGTCTAGGTTGGTCATAGCTTTTCTTCCAAGGAGTAAGCGTCTTTTAATTTCATGACTGCAGTCACCATCTGCAGTAACTTGGGAGCCCAAAATAATAAAAAGTCTGTCACTGTTTCCATTGTTTCTCCATCTATTTGCCATGGAGTGATGGGACCGGATGCCATGATCTTAGTTTTTTGAATGTTGAGTTTTAAGCCAAATTTTTCACTCTCCTCTTTCACTTTCACCAAGAGGCTCTTTAGTTCCTCTTCACTTTTTGCTATAAGGGTGGTGTCATCTATGTATCTGAGGTTATTGATATTTCTCCTAGCAATCTTGATTCCAGCTTGTGCTTCATCCAGCCCAGTGTTTCTCATGATGTACTCTGCATATAAGACAATATACAGCCTTGATGTACTCCTTTCCCAATTTGGAACCAGTGTGTTGTTGCATGTCCAGTTCTAACTGTTGCTTCTTGACCTGCATACAGATTTCTCAGGAGGCAGGTCAGGTGGTCTGGTATTCCCATCTCTTTAAGAATTTTCCACAGTTTGTTGTGATCCACACAGTCAAAGGCTTTGGTGTAGTCAATAAAGCAGACATAGATGTTTTTCTGGAACTCTCTTGCTTTTTTGATGATCCAACGGATGTTGGCAATTTGATCTCTGGTTCCTCTGCCTTTTCTAAATCCAGTTTGAACATCTGGAAGTTCACAGTTCACATACTGCTGAAGCCTGGCCTGGAGAATTTTGAGCATTACTTTGCTGGTATGTGAGAGGAGTGTAATCGTGCGGTAGTTTGAACATTCTTTGGCATTGCCCTTCTTTGGGACTGGAATGAAAATGGACCTTTTCCAGTCCTGTGGCACTGCTGGATTTTCCAGATTTGCTGGCCTATTGAGTGCAGCACTTTAACATCACCATCTTTTAGGATTTGAAATAGCTCAACTGGAATTCCATCACCTTCACTAGCTTTGTTCATAGTGATGCTTCCGAAGGCCCACTTGACTTCACATTCCAGGATGTCTGGAATAACACCATCATGGTTATCTAGATCATGAAGATCTTTTCTGTATAGTTCTTCTGGGTATTCTTGCCACCTCTTCTTAATACTGAATTTGTGGTATTTTGTTATGGCAGCCCAAGGAAATGGATACACTGAGTATATGCCATTTTATCAGGCACTAGTTAAAAATATTGCTGTTAAATTCCCAGGTCCACTATAGGCTACAACTGTGGGGGGGGGGGGGTGATGGTAGTGGGATTTGGGGGTGAGGGAACGTTCTAACATTTAGGTGGAAGCCCAGCAGATAAACCACAGGGCCTTCTGTAACATCTCAGTGCTGTTGATCAGTCTCCTTCCTGAAGGACTGCCCTTTGCCTAGCAACATGAGCACTGTAGGGTGAGGACTTCAAGGACAGCTCCTTGGTGCTTCCACTGATGTGGTTCGGAGGACCACAGTCAGAAGGCAGCTCTGATGATGACGGTGACACGCCCAAGGGAGAACCCACCCTCACTCTGCTAGCAGTGTCGCAGACCCAGGTGGTCAGTCCAGGCCTGCGTAGCTGCATCTTAATCACATAGCACTAGCTGAAGACCAGGTCAGTATCTTTTCCTGACATACCCAGCAAACCTAGCATGTGCTTCTGGGATCACTCTGGGGAAGGTCATTACTATTATTATTTTAAAATGCCAATAGGTGATCCAATTTCTTCAGAATCTCTGGGAGTGGTGCCCAAGTACTGGTGAGTTTTAACATGCTTCAGGTGATTCTAATGAGCGGTCATTGAGCACACGCATTGGTCTGCAGCCATGGTTCTCAAATTCGAATGTGCATCAGAATCGGTCCTGTTAAAACGCACATCACACGGCCCTAACCTGGACTTTCGATTGTACTAGCTCTGGGGCTGGCTTTGAGAATTTACATTTCAAATTTTCAATGTGGCTCCTACACTTTAAGAATCACTAGCATAGACCAATCAAGCGTAAGTCATGGATTGAGTGAAGTCTCATCTCAAATATCAACTCTGGTCATTGTTAACAGCTGGGTTGAAAAGGATTCTAAGGCTTCATCCGGACTCAGCAAGGAAAAGTGCCATGACTGCTGAGCGAAGCCTGCCACAAGTGAGGGAATGGTAGCCTATATATGGCAAGTATTTGCCTTACTGCACTGAACCTCAAAAGATCTTAAAATGGTGGGGGGAAAGGTCAATAAGCTGGCTTCATCAAAGTTTCCATTAAGTATTTTTAAGGCCTGAGGAAACAGAGGATTAACTGAGGTGAAGTTTACATCATATATAGCAAGCAGCCCTCTGGAGTGGCAAGTGGAACACTGCCAGCAGCAGTGACTGTTCTGAACATGTCGTTGAGCAGCCTTGATGAGGCATCTGTCCAGACGGGGCTCCTTGCAGCCCTCAGTAGACACTTTAGACACCGATGTCCCTGCCCTCAGGGTACATCCACGGGACATGCTCTCCTGCTCTCCTGTTCCTGTCCACTGCATGGTGCCCAGAGACCTAACATGATTCTAAGTGTTAAATTAAGAAGGTATTTTAGAATGAATGTCTCTATTTAAAGCACTCTGAAAGTACACTGACCCATTTTTCCCAACCTAATCAGCAAAGTGATTTTTTCTCCAGATAAGACCCATATCAGCCTAGAAGGAAAAGAAGTTTACGCTGAAAAGGTTATCTTTCTCTTAGCGTTACCAGCTTCTAACAGCCAGTGGAAATGGCTTCTGGCTGCTGGATTGCAACTGAGTCTATATTATAAAGAGGCCGTTCCTAGATCCCTAGGATGCCAGGAATTTGCATGAAAACACTCTCTCCATCTCTCCATCTTCTGAGAGAGTTCATCTGGCCCCACTGCTTATTTCTTTCCAGAAGCCACAATCTTGATGGTGACACTGTAATTTATTACCATGCTAAGGATTATGATGCAACATACAGAGAATTAGAACTTTAGGTGGGAAACCGGCTGTGGGAACAGGTGAGCTTTTGGAGAGGATGGTCTTATTTGTCATGCAAATGGCACACAGAACAGAGAAAAGGGCTGGGAGAAAAGACAACCCAAAAAGACACACTGCGTTGGCTGCAGACAAAATTGTTTCTAAATAGAATGTTTTTCAAAGCTTTTCTTGAAGCATTAGCTGCTCCTCCGAAATGAATGACACAATGTATTTCGTACTAGTAATAAAATATGTGATTAGAATAGCTACAAATGGAGAGATTTACAGTCGGTGGGGTCCTGGCTGCCTCTCCCCTGAGCTTTGTGAGCGTTGAAACCCTTCTGTGAGATGCTGCGAAAGGTAATTGCAGCCCAAACATCATTTTCCAGCAGCGAGAGAAAGGCCTATTTGGACATAAATTAACTAAAAATATGCGGATGATAGTGTGTGTTTCATGTGTGAAGAACAGAAAGGCCATTTGGTGACGTTTCCCAGCTGGAAACACACACACACACACACACACACACACACACACCCTGTTTTCAAGCACACAGGCGTTGTTTCCCTGTACTATACTGTCAGGGTAAAGAGCTGTCTTTTACTATCCACCCCCAAAATAGCGCCTGATGGCTGAGATGTGGGCATTTAGTTGATATATGTGTGTGTGTGTGTGTGTGTGTGTGTGTGTGTGTGTGTGTGTGTATCACAGATTTCTCGAGTTTATAATTTAAAAGAAAGGGTAGAGAGACAAGGGCTAAAAATTCACTGGCTGCCTTCATTCATTGGACGAGCAGGCTGTCTGTGCCCTCCGGGCAAGGGCAGGGGTGGCAGAGGGACAGAGAACAATACCACTTCCGCCCTGAGGAGGGCGCTTTGCGGGGAGTCCAGCAGTGATAATCAGCAGGGATGGTGGGGCTTGGTCTCTCCTGGTGCAACCCCCAAGCCTGGGCCTGGCTATCAGTGCTCCTGAAAAGTCTGCCCCTTGAGAGCATTTGGGTTAACCGGTCTAATCTGCTTCAGAGTCTTCACACTGTGCCTACGCAGAGGCGGACTGCTGGTCGCCCAGGGAGGGACCCGGTACCCCTCAAGGACCTGCTGAGCAAGGATGTGTCTGCCCAGCTGTGAAACAAAAATACCCCCGCCCCCAAGGGGGTCGAGTGGGAAGTGAGCCTCTTCGCCCTCCATCCAGGGATGAGCAGGGCTGAGGGGGAGGCTAGCCAGTCACCTTGCTCTCTCCCCTTCCCTTCCTGGGCCGATGCAGTGCGCAGGGCAGGAACTGAGCTTTTTCCTGGAGCCGCCATCGTCACAGCCTCACTGCTGCCGGTCAGCCTCAGCCCCACCCTTAGAGACCACAGCTCTCCTCTCCTTTTCGAGTCACCCTGCTTGCGTTGCCGGTGACCCCCGGACCCGGCCTCTGTGGCTCCTGTCTCTGCCAACAGGCTGTGCTGGTGCCCCGCCTTTGCCCCAAGGGTCTCCCCTGTGACCTTCAGGTAACCACACTTCGCCCCTTCTCGTCCTGCCTCTGTCCGCGAGCTTCCTGCTGCTCTGAGGCGCGGCCGCAGGTCGCGTGGCTGCTCCGTCTACGCCGCCATCCTGGGGACCTCTGTCCTGCTCTGGGAAGCCTGTGAGGTTTATTCCTCGACCTCACTGAGCTGACTAAGGCCTTCCATGTTTTCCTTCCTCTTCTGTAAGCATCGACAGACGGCGGCAACTCGTTTTCACAGGTATACTAGGCCTTTTCCTTACTCACAGGGTAATATGCTGCCTCACCAATGTCCACTAGCCACGCTTCTAGCCTCTCTTCCGGTTCCCACCCTCCGGCAGCTATTTTAAAATAATCAGTCACATTAAATAGCTGAAGTTCCCCTGGCCTTCTGAACTGCCCTCCCTTCTTGGCACGGCTTCTCCCTCAAACAATCCCAGCAGTTATAACCAAGTCACTTAACCACTCTGTCTTACCGTCTCCACCTGCCAATAGGGATAATAATGCTTAATTATCTCAGAGGGGCGCACGAGGCGCTGCTGACTGATGCTGGCAGCGTGTGAGATGTGCGAGTGAGGCTGCTCTGCCTGCCTCCTGGCGGGAGCCCTGTTCTCCAGGCCGCCTGTCCTCTCCGGCAGCAATGAGGGAGGGCAGGGCCAGCCCCAGAGACCATTCGGGGAGGCCAGCTCCTCCAGAGCCCCTTCTTAATCAGTTACATGAACCAGGGGAGGCGAGGATGGTGGCCGTGGGTCCACACCTGATAGAAGGTGGAGGGGGCACTTGAAAGCGGCTTCAATTCCTAACCCCATGCAGCCTTTTCCTCATAGCAGATAATGAGAAAGAAGAAGGAAAGATAAATGGAGAGAAATGTCCCTGAATATGGAGGACAAGAACATCTTTTCTATCCAAAATGGGGGAAAAAAGAACTGATTTCTGTTTCACTTTTACAGAGCACAGAGCCACTAGTCTCATCATCACCTCTAGACTGTCCAAGTCCCAGTGAGTTTAGGCCTACAAAGGACCATGTAACTCTATCGCATTTTTGATGTTTGGAGAGCCTTTGTTAAGATATAAGAATACTAAAGCGTACCTCAAAGTAAAATGAGAAAAAAACACGTGTTGCTTTCTTTTTCAAATAAAGCATTAACAAGCAGAGTGTACTGACTAGACATAAACTAAGAAGATTGGTGGTGGTCCCCACATAAGGAGGGGCATGGGGTGGTGGGGGGAATCTCACAAACTGTGGCAGGAGTATACACTGGCAAAAAAGTTTTAAGAAGTGAACTTTTTTCCTACCCGAATTTGAAATATGCAATTCTTAACATCACCATGAGGGGCAGCTGAACATCATGTGCTCAAATGTGGTACCCTGAGAAAGACACACCATCATTTATGTAACGCATAAAGCATAGCCCAGTTCTAAGCATAAGGAGAGATCAGACAAACCCCAAAAGAGGAAGCTTCTATTCAAAGTAGGGGCAGTATTCTTTAATAATGACAATATCACAAAAAACAAAGAAAGGCTGTAAAATTGTTCTCGATTAAAAGAGACTTTATCAACATGACAATGAAATGCAATATCTGATCCTGGACTAGATCTTGTACTAGAAGGAAAAAGTGCTAAAAAGAACATTGGGGGTCAGTTAACAGTATTAGAATATAGACAGTAGATTTAATAAAAGTATTTTATCCATGTTAAATTACTGAAGTTGACAACTGTACTATTACAGTTATTAACCAAATATTTTCCTATTCTTAGGAAATACAGAAATATATACTGAAGTATGTGGGATGCTTCATGGGGATAAAAGCCATGATCTCTGCAGCAGGCCTTCCAAGAGTTTAGAAAAGAACTTTTTTGGTGGGGAGCAGGCAAATAATAAAGAAATGGGGTGAAATGATAAGAACAAGTAAAATATCTGGGCAGAGGTTATATGGATACTATTTGTATTAGTCTTGGAACTTTTAAGTTTGACATTACTTTAAAAATTAAAAATGTGCAAATTCTTTGGCTCAGCAATTATTTCTCTTGAAGTTAATCATACAAAACTAGCTATGTAAGTGTGCAGAGTCATCTATATAAGAATATTTAGTAAAGCACTGTTTGAAATAATACAACATCAGAAGCTGCCTAGATAGCCATCAAAGAGAGTTTGTTAAAAAAGGAAAGTTTGTTAGTTTCTACAGCTCATTCATACAAAGGATGCCTAAGAAAAAATCTGAGAAACCTACAGGGGTAGCAGCAACAGGTTTCCAAAAGCAGGAAGTAATGCACTAAGCAGGGGAAAACTCATATGTATGATACATTGTCAAGTGACAAAGCAAGGCAATGAATGGATTGGTTTGTATATTGAGACTATTTTTGAGACCATAAAAAATATAAACACACACACACATACAAGCTGGGAAGGAAACACACCAAACTATTCATGACAGTGACTTCTAGAGATTGGGAAGAGAGAGTCTCTTCCACTGTTCACTTTAAACACAATTTTATGTATTTATTTTTTAACCATTGCTTTTAAAAATATAATATTTTAAAAACAAAGAGACTTCTTTGGGTCCCTTTGTTCAGATGAGCTGATGTTTCAAGTTGGACCCATGAGGCCCTTCTTCCTGCCTGCTCTGATCGGTCTTCCCCGGGTGTGGGGGTGGGCCGGGCAGTGAGTGGGGGTGAGGACAGTTGTAAGTCTGGTGAGTGGGGCCTGTGATAACAACCACTCAGAGCCACAGGGGAAGGGTCAAGTCTGGGTTGGAACAGCAGGAACTGAAGGGTGTCTCCCTCCTGCTGTGAAGGGCCCAGCTGCACTGGGACAGCCATCTCACTCCCTGGGTTTATGGGTTTCTACTCCACTCAACACTGACCAGACTCCTACTTGGTATTTCAGATCTCTAGGAAGCATGTCACTCATTAATTCATTTCTTAAGTCACTCCACAGTTACTGAGCAGCATGCGGAAGCTGGGGTAAACGAGGAAGCCAGGCCAGCTGCTGGGAGAGACAAATGCAGGTCCGGCTGAGACCACGAGGCCTGTGGCAGAGGCTTTGAAGAGCCACAGAGCAGCCTGGAGGAGGGTGCTGATGTGAAGGCAGGTAGAGGTTGTACAGGCAGTGTTGAGAGCATGGTGAGAGCGAGCCTGTAGGCTGAGCTGCCCACGGCTGTTCCCAGCCTCTCATGCTCTTTCCTGGCCTTGGATTATGCTGTCCTAACTGGGCTTGCATACAGAACTTGCTTGGGCTGTGCTGGGACCCCAGCCTGATTTAGACTTTAGTCAACGTTGCTTGCATCTTATCTCTTCTTTCTCTTGATTAATCTCTCTATTTTCTGATCTACTTTAGGGTTTATAGTTTTCCCATTTCTTAGAAAACCAACTCCTGGAGAGCCTCACACATTCCCAGGCTCAGCTTTCTCCCAACTTGCTGGGTCTAAACCCCTGGTCTGCCTCCCTGCCTATCCTGCTTGAGCCCATAGGAGCCCAGGGCTGGGTGGTTTGGGACCACTTGGATTCTTCACAGTAGGAAGGAGAAACCCATCAGTGTCTGCACCTCCGACCCTGAACTTGGCCTTTTCGCTGTGGCACTTAGTGGCCTCCCTAATCTCACCAGAGCCTTGAAACTCTGTCTGGAATTGCAAGGCCAATCCCATTCCAAGTTTTCTGTAATTGTGAGTCATGGGAACATTCCCTGCTGAAGTCCAAGGCTCTTTCTCTTCAGAGAGTTCAGAACCCATTTTATTTGGAGCTGGTAAACTGTGTGCCCCTCCAAAACAATTCCTGTTGCCACCAGATCCATAGTCTCCTGAGGCCTGGGAACCCACTGTTTTGTAGGAGCCCAAAAAGTTCAGGAGATAGTCTTCAACCACAAGACAAGAGAAACTCTGGCAACTTCCCAAGACCTGTGGCCTCGGCACATGGTAAGCAGAGCCTGCTCATCTGGGCTTGGTTCTACATCCAAGCTTCCCAGTGATTCTACATCCTGTAGGAAACATCTCAGTATCTCTGGAGGCCTCTCAGATGTTCACATTTCTGGGCCCTCCAGTGCTGCGTTTTACTACCTGGGGCCAAGAATGGGTAAGATCAGAACAGGGCAGGGTGGAATGCGGGAAGGGAGGGCATCCTAGCTCTGGAACAAAGTAGGCATGAGGCAGAGAAGCAGGAATTAATGAGCCAGCATATTTGTGGGACAGATTGGAGTTTGTCTGCTTCCCCTCTCTTCTACCCTCCCCTCAAGTAAATTAAGTAGATCAAAAGTGTGGGCACCTTTGAAAGGTCATAACCTAAAACAGGAATTAGTAACCTGGGGGCAGATGAGAATGTTAATATTTCTGGCCAAAGACCATTCCAAAAGTTCTCAGGCAAAAATCATAGAGTGTGATCTTCAGAATGTTATTAGGTTGAGATTCCAAGCATGACAAAAGAACATTTGATCAGTTTATGGAACTAGCATTGAAAATATTCCCTTTGTCAATGATAAGTGCTGGCCTGATGGCAGAGTTGGAAAAGGTAATTTTGCAGCGCTGGTAGTACAGACAGGTTAAGATAAAAATCATCAATGAACGCTAAAGCTGAGGAAGAGAGAGTGGGGATTTTGATGAAGAACAGGGTATTTTCATAGTCTCACTGTCTTCCCACAGACTGCTTATCAGTTAAAAGAGAAAAAATATGTAACATATATTGCATGTAAATATACACTGGAGAAGTTGGAGAAAACCTTGAATGGGAGATCAAATTAGTGAGTCCAGCGAGGGGGCACATAGGCATGATGTGTTGTGAGATATGATACTTTAGGAAGAACACACATCACTTACATAGACTGTGGCCAAGAATGTAGAAACTGAATCTAATTGTGATGAATACCAGAAAAAACTCAAAGGAATAACGTTCTATTAATGAGAACAAAAGTGACTGTACTCTTTAAAAAAAGTCAATGTCATCACAGACAAAGAAAGACAATGGAAATATTCCAGATTGAAGGAGACTGAAGAGATATGAGGGCTAAGCTCTGACCCTGGATTGCAGGTCCTGGAAGGCAGTCCCTCTTCATAGAGACTGATTTGGAGAAAATTAAAACTCTTATCCATAGTGTAGGTGTCTTCATCAAATTATCCAAATAAAAAGCTCTCTGAAATATCCTTTTCAAATGATCAGGTATCTAAAGAAATTCTCTGACCAAATAATGGCATTTCCTTTTGAAATTGTTCCTACAGAGAAGCCAGTGATGAGTGCCTCCAAGCATTTTTATCATGACTTGAAATGTAGACAGTAAAGAAAATAGAACATGGACAATAACCTAGCTTTGATGCTTCCAAAATGTAATAAAACTTCCCTGAATCTTCCTTAAAGACTGATGGTGGGCATGATCTGAAGAGTCTCTTTCAGGCCTGAAAAAATATTGATATGATTGGTGGAATAAAAATATGGAACACATAAAGTTACCCACTGTCATCAAATTGGATGATCTATGGTCTTCAGGTACTGTACTTGTAGCAGCCAATCCCTTGTCTGAAAGGAAACCTTGGTAAGAGTTCAATCTAAAACAGAGTAGAGTAGGTGTGTGGTTGAAGCTGGGTGGTAGTCTAAACCTAGCTAGGTTTCCCCATCTCCCTGGCAGGGCCCCAACCCAGTTCCTATAAATTCTAGGACACGGAGCTGACATTATTGACCACGTGAGTTGAAAGGCATTCTAGTGACTCACATTTTTTTTTTCTTTCCTTTGATTCACATGTATATTCTAACATAATTGCTTCAATTTTGATCTTATTAAGAATTGCAAAAATATTATTTGTTGCAAATGGTTAGGCCCAGTGATGGTTCAACTATTTCTTAAGCCTAAATGAAGCATATGCTTCCTGTAGGTGACTGAATGGACTCTAATATCTTAATACAGGCTTTTTTTTTTCTATAATGCCCTATATATTTTTTGAAAAAACCTTACACTCTGCAAAATTGCACAATAAAACAAAAGAGACTATGGGGAAAAAAATGCATTTGGAGAAGACCACTCAAAATATAACAAAAACACAACAGTCCTAGTAAAAATAGCAAGTAGGTAAAGTAAAATCTGCATTTGCACCAGTCAGTTGATCTTTTGCAATCAAAACCTGGATTTTGTGCTTCTTCTTTGGAGATATAGGTCCTGGGAAGCATTCCCATCCCACAGAGATCAGTTTCATTAAAATTAAAAATCTGACACACAGTATAGACTTATTTATCCAAAATATTATAATTTAACATAAAGGACATTCTTCCATAGTCTCCTCACCTTTTTGTCTCAGCTTTATCAGGTAGCGGAGTAGAAAATATAGTGGTTCTAAAAACTACTAACCCAGCCACTACTTGCACTACAGAAAGACTTTTCTGTTAATTTCAACTTTTTTCTTAAGGTTTTCTTATGATGCTAAGGTTTTTAATTTTAAGAAATCTTTCCCCTCATTGCTTTATGACATGAGTATCTCAGGAAAGGCTCATATGAGAGCCATTATACTGACATTGTTCCCCCATTAACCAACCACATATTGAGTGAGTTTGCATTGAAGAAACATATGCTATAAGAGAACAGCTATATCTCCATTTCTGTTTTTATGAGGAATCTCAGAGGAGGCGAGAGCAAATGAACATTTATCAAGGACCCACTGGGTACTCTGCTAGACACTTGGTATATTTAAAACCGTTTGATTTTCACAGTCATACCTTATTAGAAGTAGGTTCTTACCCTTGTTTTATAGATTAGAAAACAGGTTCATGAAGTAAAAATCTTACCTGGTTTACATAATATATTAGTAGCAGATCCTGGATTTGTACTTCAATCTCATTGCCATCCAAGTTTGTACTCTTTATATTACATCAGTCAGATTTTAATGCAAGGATCCCACCATTTGCATTATTAACTGAATGTAACTTTATTGGAACAGATTTTCTCCCCAAATCAGGTAAAAATATTTCACTAAGATTCAAAAGAATTGATTCTATTTCATCGACTTTTATAGTAATCTGCATTTGGTTACATTTTACAGGACTTTAGAAATTTATTAAGGCACTTTCAACACAATATTTTTCCTTTGATTTCTACAATCAATAGTTATGTGATATAGACAGAGTACAATATCCTATTCCCATATGACAAATAACAGCCTCAGAGAGGTAAAGTGACTTTTACCATAAGTTAATAATTTGGCCAGGACTCACCATGTTTTCTGGCTAAAAATTCAGCCTTGTCCTTATAAATGCTGAGGGGATCACCCTTCAGAATTATCTAATGTGAAGCTCTATGCTTTGAATTGTTTGTCATTAGAGCTATTGGACTGAGTTATACTACACGTTTTGAAATGTGATGAAAACACTGAAAAATAAAGCAAGGAAAAATGATTTTAGTGTGTGTGTCATTTAAGATAATGATTACTGGTAGAATGATGCATATCAAAAGCCAATACAAATAAACAACAAAAACCCCCTGAATAATGGATTTCAAATGATGATGTATTCTAATTTACTAAAATAATTTTCTGATACTGAGAACTATTGTAGAAAACTAATCACTATTTTAGAATAATAGAACCATAGCATGTGTAATAACAAGTAATTTAGGAGGAACATAAGCTCCCTTAAAGTGATACTAAGGAACCAGCCCTTCCCCTTGCCTCGCCTTTTGCTCCCACCTTTCACCCCATTCCATCCACTCCTGTCCCAGTGTTTCCTGGCCAAATCTCTACCCTTCTAATTTCTCCAGGTAGAATATCTAACTACAAAGCCATTTCATACTATTTTATCAGTGATGGTGGTTTAAAAGCATATGAACTCCCATTGCTGGGCAATGGAGGATAGAGCCTCCCTGGATTTTCTGCCATCCTCTACCATTCTTGTGCATGCTCAGTTGCTGAGTCATGTCTGACTCTTTGCAATCCCATGAACTGTGGCCTGCCAGGCTTCTCTGTCCATGGAATTTCCCAGTCAAGAATACTGGTGTGGGTTGCCATTTCCTTTTCCAAGGGATCTTCCCAACCCAGGGATCAAACCTGCATCTCCTGCACTGGCAGGAGGATTTTGTTTTTTACCACTGAGCCACTGGGAGAGATCCTTCGAGTGTGCAAAATCTCTTTCAAAGAAGTTAAAAAAAAAAATGATGGTGCCTAAAGTCAAGGCCATGGCCACTCCTGGCTAAGTCATGCGCCAGAGCCCTGGGGCGTGTTCTCAAAACATACACCTCTAATAGTCAAGAAGTAAAAAGATGTGTGCAGACAAGGCAAGTATCTTGTCCCATCTGGCATGGAGTAGCAAGATGTGAAGCTGCTGGGTCAGGCCCAGGCAGAATTGGGCTGAGGCTTTGCATGTTAATAGAAAACTCTCAGAAGGTTAATGAACAGAAGGTCAGCCTTGCTCTTGTCACTTGGGTCACCTTCTCTCATTTCTCCCCACTGCTCAGTTCCTTGGCCAACAAGAGAAGAAAGGAATGAAGATCTGACAGGTTACTTTGAAAAGCCGGTCACTGCTGACCAAAAAAAAACAAAAAACAAAAAATATCCACCTCCAAGAAAGAAAGAAAGCTGGCCAGGAGGAGAGGCAAGCAGCTTGTAACTTACAAGCTGAATCCATGGGCTTTGAACTTTTCTTTATGCCTTTTTTCCTCTTTTTTATCAAACACCCAGATGGCATGTGTTCTCTAAGTGAGCAGTATTAGTAGAAGTCTCCACGGATCTTTTCACCAGAGTCGTCTTTTTCCGTTTTATACTCTCTCACTTTCTCACAGGAAAAGGGTTTCCTTGAATGCTTTTGTGGGAGGATTAAAATAAAATCTTCCCTCTGAAATCCTCCCCACATATTCCCCCGGAGCTAGAGTATATGCTGGATGAGGCAGCCAACTGACCTGTGATCACCTCTCTGCCTGCTCTTTCCCTTTCTCAATTTGCTCTCTCTTCCTCTTGCTTACACTCTGACTCACTCTTTCTTTTACCTCTGGATCTATAAACTACTCTAGAAGAGAGCTCCTTGACTTCCTTCAGATTTTTAAATTCAGCTTTCCCAGAGGAGATGTAATATGCTCAGCCTTGATGAAAATCACTCTTGTTTCCATGTGCTCTCAGAGGGCTGGATGGAAGGGCCTGGTTTTCCTTTCTTTGATAAACACCTTGCCTTCTAGAGATTCGCTAGTTCCAGAGGCCTCTCTGTGAGGAGACTCTGCCCTGGGCAGGGCTCATGAATCAAGCCCTCTCAGGTCCTAAATGCCCTACTAAACTGGGAGCAAGCACCTCCCTGTCCCCAGTACCAACTTCTCTAATGATGCAGAGGAGGCCTGCAGAACTAGGGGGAGATTGCAAAGACTCCAGAACCTCCTTCTTAAAAGGACACAGGTCATTAGATTTAGGGTCCACCTTAATCCATCCCATCTTTACTTGGTTATATCTGCAAAAACTCTATTTCCAAATAAGGTCACACTCACTGGTACTGAGGTTAGAACTTCAATGTAACTTCTTTTGGGGAAATACAATGCAACTAATAACAGGGTCCTTCCAGGGCTAACATGCCATGATTTTACTGGCCTGCACATTCTCTCCCCAAAACCAGCCTGTTTACAAGTTGGGAGCACACTAATGCACACACTACTTTCTGACCTCTCCCATTCTGATCTGTTCCCCTTTCTGGAAAACCCTCAGCCTCTGAGCCCTTGTAATCTTATTCATTTACCCATCCATTCATCCATCCTTCCATCTATCCATCATTTCATCCATCCATCCTGTAAACAGTTACTGAGTACCTTTTATGTGCTCAGTTTTACTGCTGAATTTGCCTCTAACTCATCCAGAAACTTACTCCACCCCTCTCTCATCTCAGCTGAAAGCCATCTCTCTTTTCTCTAAGCCATGGCTCCAACCTGTATTTACTAAGCATCCAATCAGGAAAGTAAGCTTATATCTTGGTGAATGATTTACAGATACTACTGCCAATCAACATATTAAATATAAATAACGTTTATTCTCCTTCCCGAGCAGAGGTCCTTGGCTCTTGCAAGGAATCAATGATCCTTGATTGACAGCTTCATTGACTTCTTGACTCACTCTTTGGGACTTCAGCTGAGAAGGTGAAATCTGGCTCTCCACCCTCTGCTGGGTGTGCTTCAATCCAGGCGCCCTCAGGTTTCCAGCCTTCATTTCTGCATAGGGGCCCCCAGACTATTCCCTGAGGGTCTGGGTCAGGGTCTCATCTACGGCTCCTCCTCTCCTCTTACCCTCAGTCCCACCCCTAGAGCGCAAAGGCTGGAGCAAAGCTACTGGGAGCCCGCTTGTGTGGCTCATGGTCCTATCCCATGAAGCTGACTCACCTTTCCTCATCATTCCCACACCATCCCTTTTGAAAGTTCTTCTTCCCGGACAGCTGATTCTGCCCCAGCTGTGCCGTGCACCAGCTTTCCCAGCACTCTCCTCCCCTCCACACCCTGCCCTTGCTGGGATGGTCCTCATGGGGCCCTGGCTTCACTCTTTCCCTAATGAACACCTTCCCACCTCTGAGCTTCAGGCCAGACGTTCCTTCCTCAGAGTATGTAACACATGCTTGATATCTGTTTCATCATGGCACCTAACAATTGCAATTATAGCATGCAACTACTGTAATTCCATGATTAATTGCATTTGTTGTTTAATGTCCATCTTTTTTTGCTAGGAAGGAAATCCAAGGAGCTCAGGAAGCATCTGTTTTTTTCATTGCTGTATTTTGTACACAATAGGTGCTTAATTTGTGTTTGCTGAGAATGACTGGTGGAGGCATTGCAGGGGCCTGCACTTTCCTACGGGTGGCCGGCCCCTCCTGCATGATGACAGGCATGATGACAGGCACATAGGGAGGAGGCTTTTCCTGGCGGAACCCACACATCAGGCTCAGAGCAGAGAGAAGTGCTGGCTGAGAAACCTGACCTGGGCCTCGCTCCACTCCCCAGGGTATGAGCTGGCTCAGGCTCTGAAATCCCATCCTGATTCCACTCATGCTAATAATACACTGGCCTTACTAATAATAATTATGCTGAGTCTTTTTCAAAAGGGCATTTCAGTCAGGGCCTAATATCCCTAACTGAGCATCTGGTGACAAAGTGATCCTGGGAGAGAGAGCGGTGGAGCAGGGGCAGGGTTGCCACTGGAAGAAGAGTGATGTCAGTGGCAGAGCAGGGGCTAGGGAGGCGGCATTTGAATGATTCAACCCTCAGCTTAATTAATGCAACTGGGGAAAGTCCAGGGGACCGGGATTCGGTTTTATTCTGGCTGCAATTAAAGCGGTTCCCCTCTTTTCTTTCCTTGTTTTTGTTCTTCTGCACTTTGTCATCCACCCAAGAGAGAACCTGTTACCCTAGTTCAATGATTGAAAGACGAGCAAGGAATCATAATTTGAAAATGGCCTCCTGAGGGAAGCCTGGGATCAGACCAGGAGGAGAAGTATGATTTAAATGCAAAAACTGCCAAGAAGGGTGAGGAGAAGGGAAACTGGACCTGAAGTCACTGGGCAGACAGCCAGCACACCTTTCTCATTCGGAAGGACTGAGTTCCTAGCCTGAACCCAAAACATTAGGCAGAGGGACAACCTTCTCAGCGGCAACTTCTGAAGGAGAGACTGCAGAGAGCAGACCGAGGGGCTCTCTCCTGGAGCCTGGGAGGAGTGATTGTCTCTGCGGTAATTTTCTGCTTTCCAACATCTCTTAAGTATTAAGTGCACTATATAACAAACAAAACAACAGCAACAAAACAAACAAAATAACCCCCAAACAAAATAGAGGGCTTTAGCAGTATCACTCACTTCTCAGTGGTAAGGAAAGGAACAGCCTAGCCCTTGCCCCCGCAGCAGCTGGGAGGGTCCGTGTCTGCATGAGTCTGTCTCAAAGTAGCCCTGGGGGCCTGTGTGTTCCTCTGTGTCTTTGATTGTGCTAGGGTATCTATGTGTGTATATTGCACTATACCTGTGTAGGTGCCTGTCCACATGATGTGTGTGATGCTGATGGAAGTCACTCACCACAGGCTTTAAAAAAAATTCACATATATATTCACACACAATTGAGAAAAGAGAAAGCAAGGGAATTCCAGCAAAAAAAAAAAAAAACACCTACTTCTGTTTCATTGACTGCCCTAAGCCTTTGACTATGTGGATCATAACAAACTGTGGAAACTCTTAAAGAGATGGGAATATCAGATCATCTTACCTGTTTCCTGAGAAACGTGTATACAGGTCAAGAAGCAACAATTAGAACTTTATATGGAACTGGCTCAAAAGTGAGAAAGGAGTATGACAAGGCTATATATTGTCACCCGGTTTATTTAACTTATATGCAGCTTACATCATGCAAAATGCTGGGCTGGATGAGTTACAAGCTGGAATCAAGATTGCTGGGAGAAATATCAACAATCTCAGATATGCAGATGATACCACTCTAATGACAGAAAGTGAAGAGGAACTAAAGAACCTCTAGATGAGGGTGAAAGATGATTAAAACTCAATATTAAAAAACTAAGATCATAGTCTTGGGATTCCCATCACTTCATGGCAAATAGAAGGGGAAAACGTGGAAACAGTGACAGATTTCCTCTTCTTGGGCTCTAAAACCATTGTGAATGATGACTGCTACTAAGAAATTAGGAGACGATTGCTTCTTGGAAGGAAAGCTATGACAAACCTAGACAGTGTGTTAAAAAGCAAAGACATCACTTTGCCAACAAAAGTCCACATGGTCAAAGCAATGGTCTTTCAAGTAGTCATGCACGGATGTGACAGCTGGACCCTAAAGAAGGCAGAGCACATTGATGCTTTCAAATTGTGGTACTGGAGAAGATTCTTGAGAGTCCCTTGGACCTCAAGGAGAGCAAGCCAGTCAATCCTAAAGGAAATCAACCCAGAATACTCATTGGAAGGACTGATGCTGAAGCTGAAGCTCCAATACTTTGGCCACCTGATATGAAAAGCCAACTCAAAGGAAAAGACCCTGATCCTAGGAAAGATTGAAGGCAGAAGGAGAAGAGGGTGATGTAAGATGAGATGTTTGGATAGCATCACTGACTCAATGGACGTGAACTTGGGGAAGCTCCAGGAGATGGCGAGCGACAGGGAAGCCTGGCATGCTACTGTCCATTGGGTCACTAGGAGTCAGGCACAACTTGATGACTGAACAACAACAACACTATTGATACTACGGGGATCCCAGGTGGTGCTGAGTGATAAAGAACCTGCCTGCCGATGCAGAAGACATAAGAGATGTGGGTTCAATTCCTGGGTCAGGAAGATCACCTGGAGGAAGGTATGGAAACCCACTCCAGTATTCTTGCTTGGAGAATCCCATGGACAGAGAAGTCTGATAGGGTATGGTCCATAGGGCCATCAAGAGTCAGACATGACTGAAGTGACTCAGCATGCACATTGATACTATATACAAAATATAAACTACTGAGAACCTACTGTATAACACAGGCAACTTTGCTCAGCGCTCTGTGGTGATCAACACAGGAAGTTAACCCCAAAATGATGGGATATATGCAGATGTATAGCTGATTCACTTTACTGTACAATGGAAATTGACACAACATTGTAAAGCAACTATACTGCAACAAAAATTAATTTAAAAAAAAGTTCACAGAGGCTTCCTATTTTCACCTAGAATCCCCCTAACCATTTGTCACCCATGAGGGCTGGAGATTGTACCACTGGCTCCTGGTGAACAGAAAGTCTGGGCAGCCTGGACGCAAGATGGCTGTGCTCCCAGCTTTGTCCTCAGTCCCCCGCTGGTTCAAGGACAGTGATACAGGTCTTTCACTCCTTCGGAGTGTGTCCAAGCAAAGGTGGTCTCAGACTGGTTTGTGGTACCTGCTTCCGCTGTGCAGGGTGGGCTCAGGACCTGGCATGGGGAATGGGGAGGGCCTCTAAGGCTGAGGCTCTGACCTCTCCATTGATTTTCTCTGTTGATTCCCTCTTTGAAAGTCTCCCAAGCAGGTTCCTAGAGAAAAAAAGACTCTCTACCTCAGACATGCCCCTCAGGTACCCTGGACAACTTCCCTTCCTTAAGCACTTATTGACTTAAAGAAGATGGAGGCCAAATAAGTGCAATGTACAAAACCTCTGCATGCTGAACTTCAGTGACTGGACAGTAACCATGTCAATGAAAATGATGGAGATGTTAAGTCATGTAAGTTTGGTGCTATGGCATAGAAGAATCTCAAAGCTGAGGGTGATCATCAGTTGGTCTCCAACTCCTTAAAACCAACCTCAGGATCTGTAGGACTGATTCAATCAGTTACGCTTCTCACCCCCACCCCCACCCAAAAGAGAGCTGATGAATGGGGCAGGGGTGAGGCGTTCAGATCTGGGAAATGGGTTATTAGGTGGAGCAAAGTAGCAGGGTCAGATAGGGGTGCTAAGACCTGGAGGAATATGCTGGTGTGGGGCTCTGTGGTGGGGACACTCACAGGTGTGGTGCCCTCTCTGCCTTCTCAGACACAGGTGATGCTGGACTAAGGCAGGAGGGTTCCAGTTCCTGCAAAGACACAGTGCCCAAGGGTGGCCCCAGGACCTGCATACTCCCTGGGGCTTGGGGAGAGAGGAAGAGGTCTAGGAAGGCTGAAAACACATTTTCCTTCCTAGTTTAATTGGACAGGGACTCAGTATCAGATTTACTCTGATTTTTGAAAAATAACTGACATGTCTTACAACGTAAGTTTGTGGGGAAATTTATGCTTCCTCAAACAGTTTCAATGCAAACATTCTAAAAGTGCGGTCCAGCACTAGTGGTACCAGCATTATCTGGTTCTTGTATGAAATGCATATTCCTGGGCCCTATCTCAGGCCCACTGATCAGAAATTCTGAGTGCGAGACCCAGAAATCTATGCTTTCCTAGACTTCTAGGGCATTCTGGGGCACAGGGAAGTGTGAGAACCATGGGTTTTATTTTTTAAGATTTTTTTTTTTTTTTTATGTGGACCATTTTCGAAGTTTTTATTGAATTTGTTACAATATTGCTTCTGTTTTGTTTTGATTCTTTTGGCCATGAGGCTGTACCCACTGCCTTGGAAGGTGAAATCTTTCAAAATTCTTCCATGCTGATCCTGTCACGAGGGCCCTCAGTTTTCCTTTTGAATATCAGCTTTTCCAGGGTTTCTAGAAGCTCTCTGCTCTCTGCTCTACTGTTTTCTGTTTTGGAATGACTCGGAAGAGGGAAAGTCACAATCTTTTTTACTAGTCAGCCTTGACAATGTGTACCTGGGTGTCTTTCTGTGGGGTATGGATTCTGAGAGCCTGGAAAGCACTGGTGGCAGTTTCCACAATTATTGCAGACGCTGTGACCAGGGCAGGACTTGCATTAGGGGTTGTTTCCAGTGTATCATAGGGAGTTGTATGAATCTCATAATTCTTACAAATCCTGTTTTAGGGATGAGGAGACCAAAGGCTAAATTTATAGGGCATAGTGTTAGTTGCTCAGTCATGTCCGACTCTTTATGACCCATGGACTTTAGCTTGCCAGGCTCCTCTGTCCATGGAATTCTCCAGGCAAAAATAGTGGACTTGGTTACCATTCCCTGCTCCAGGGGATCTTCCCAAGCCAGGGATTGAACCTGGGTCTCCTGTACTGCTAGCAGATTCTTTACCATCTGAGCCACCAGGGAAGCCAAGCATAGTTTGAATCCAAACCATGCATATTCCTATCATGTTCAAAGAACCATTTTGCCACCCCAGAGTGGGAGAGAGTTCTAGAAAGATCTTTTTGCCACCTTTCCAGCCCACATTCCTGAAGACATGGGCAGCATATCATGGAATAAAGGCCAATTTTTTTATGAAAGGAGAGGCCCTAGAGACTTCAGCGGGAATCAGTCATGGCTAGAATGGATGCTGTCTCCCAGAAACACAGTGAGGATGCAGGCTGTGGCTAAGGTAACGGGCATAATGGGAGAGGACAAGACAAGGGTCCTGCCTCCATGGTGATGGGTGACTGAAATTCATCACAGGGGAACAAGGGCCTCTGCAAAGCACATGTGGAGCAGATTCAGGAAGAGCCCTGGGGCCAGGTGCTCCAGAGATGGCTTCGGGGGACAGACTTACCCTTGTCCCGCAGGGAGGGAAGACCCTCCACGTCCAGTGCCGCCGGGGTGGGGGGCACTGTGTCTGACACAGACGGAGCAGATTCTAGAGGGAGGGGCCCAGCTGAGCCATCCCAGAGTCCGACTTCATGGAAAGCAGGGGTGGCAGCATGTGAGGGAGAGCTGGGCAGCCCGGAGATCGGCTGGCTGACCACCTGAGAAGATGGATTCTGCTTCCTGCCAGGAAGGGCAGATGCCCAAGAAGCAGCTCTGTTTGAGGTTCACAGATGGGGACAGAGCAGGCAAGGAACGTCAGCTGACATTTGAACAGAGAAAGCCAGAAGGAGGGAGGCACAGGCAGGCTTGGACAGAAGGGAGCCTCAGAAAAGCAGAAACACCAGAAACACACTGGGAGCTGGGGCTGAGACAAGAGGGCTGAGAGGCAGGCAGAGCAAAGGGGAAGGGGCTCTCGAAGATCAGAGGCACCTTGAAGACAGAGTGCACTTCACATAAAACAGGGAGGCCTGCAGGGAGCAGCATTGAGGGAAGGCCTGGGCGGGGCCAGAGACTGCCTAGAGAGATAGCCTGGGGCTCTGAATGATGCGAAAGTTGACACTGCTTTAGCAGAAGGAACCTGGTTGAATACTAAGGAGCTCACAAACTCCGGAATACTCTGAATACTAAGATTCTGCTCACAAAGGGATGAGATGGGGCCTCTTCCCACTGATCAGAAAAGAAAGCCAGGCATGCTGGAGCAGAGGTTTTGACTTACCCAGCAGAAAGCTGCCACACAGACAGGGTCCGTGGAGCCCTGTGAGGGCTCTGTCTACCAGTGTGGGCTGAGAAAGGGTGAAGGTCAGGTTTGTGAACTGTATTTGTGAGCCCCAAATGCAAAGAGTTAACTGAAGATGTGGCACTTTCCTTGATATGAGTGCCTTTTTGTGCTACTAGTATGTGATCTGTGAAGTCAAACACAGAGTCTGGGTCTGTAACTCAATCATGGTGTCTTGGACTAAATGTACATGTCCTCCCCAGATTCATATGAATTCATGTTTATATTTATCACATAACCTTCAATGTGATGGTATTTTCAGGTGAGGCCTTTGGGAGGTAATTGGGTCTACAGGAGGTCATAAGGGTGGAGACCCCAAGATGGGATTAGTGTCCTTATAGGAAGAGGCAGCAGGAAGAGGAAGAGAAACCAAAGCTGCTTGCTTTCTCTGTCTCTTTCTCTGCCTCTGACTCTCTCTGCCATGTGAGCATAGAGCAAGAAGGCTGCCAACTGCAAGCCGGTAAGAGGGCTCTTGTCAAGAACTAAATTTGCCAGCATCTTGATCTTGGACTTCCCAGTCTCTAGTTTCTCCAAAACTGTGAGAAATAAATGTTTAATGTGTAAGCAACCTAGTCTATGATATTTTGTTATAGCTGCTTGAGCAAACTGAGACACATGGAAATGTTATTTTGAATACCCATAACAGCATTCAGACATATACCTGCCAAAAGGAAAGTGGTGCAAATTGTACAGGTGTTAGAGCCCAGCTAAGCTCATTGATCTGTCTCTCTGGAATGTTAGGAGCAATTCAGAACTCCTCCCTGTTTTAGTGGGCTTATTTCAATCATAAGAGCACAAAGGAGCAATTCTATCTGTTCATTATACCAGGAGCCTGATGGGAAGGAAATGCTCCTGGGGCTAGAAATAGCAATTTAAAACAGAGAAGGAAGACCTGGGGGGAAGCATGGTAGAGAATTAAGACAGAATAAGAGATGAAGGCTGAGGGCCTGGTAGGAAAAACTAGAAAACTTTAATAGCTATGACTGAGGTCTTCACTTATAAAGTAAAACAAGATGTGTTAGAAGCTGACGATGTTTAAAGATCTTGACAGAATTGCATAAATAGGGAACTTAAGATGGAGCAGAGCTGGCTTAAGGGCTATTTCATGGATCTGCTGATTAAGGGTTATTAATAAGCCAAAGGTTCCACTTCTAGTGTGGAGGAGTATGCCTCTGACAAACAGATACTCTGCAAATTAAAACAAAATACAAGAGAAGAGAAAAGGAAAGAAGAAAAAAAAAGAAAGGAAAAACTACCTGAAGGTTCCAGAAACTGAGCAGCACAAGGTAAGTCTTACTTTTTGCAGTTTTGCCCTGGGGCAGCTGTCCACCCAGTGGCTAAACCATTAATGGAAAAAACCTACCATCTTTCTGGCTGATGAAACCAAGGGAAGGAGTCCTGGATAATCAGGGATGCTGGAGAGCTGGGGAAGAATCCCTCAACATAAGAGAGCCAGGGAAATGGAATTCCAAATTCTGGGTGTAAACTTTCCTCAATTCTATGGCTGACTCCTGAACCATGCAAGCATAAGATAGACTGAAAGCCACAGGAACTGAGCTGTTGCCCACTGCAGACATAATAAAGTCTGCAGGTTGAGTATAACATGTTAATTTCCTGCTATATCAAAAACATCAATACTCTTTGGGTCAATGTTACAGAATTCAGAGTCTCTACATCACATAATAACATTCACAACACATGTAATCCAAAACTACTAGACATACAAAGAGCCAGAGAAATGTGAACCATCTTCATGGGGAAAAAAGATGGCAACCCCAGGATGACCTAGATTTATGATAGTGGTTACTATGGCTGTGCTCAATGGGGTAAAGAAAAATATAGTTACGATGAATAAAAAAGACATCTCGGTGAACAATTAGAAAGTATAAAAGAAAGATTCATAAGAAAGTATAGAGCTAAAAAAAATACAATATCAGAAAAAAATCTCTTGAGGGACATTTTCAGAAGAATGGAGATGGTGAATGAAAGAATCAATGAATTTAAATATGAGGAATAGAGAAGAAAACAAAGTGGAAAACAATTAACAGAGCCTTAGGAACCTGGGGGACAATCTACACATTGGTAATTATAGTCCTAGAAGGAGGGAAAAGGGGACAGGAAATAATATATGAAGAACTGTGGTTGAAAAATTTCCAAATAATAGTGAAAGACATAAATTTACAATTTAAGAAGCTTAGAGAATCTCGAAAAGATAAATTGGGGGGCCGGGGGGAGACATTACCAGGCACATCATAGTCAAGTTACAAACAGAAAATAATGGGAAAATCTTAAAAGCAGAGAAATATATATCCATCCTAGGGTGACCATGAAAATTGTGAAGAAGTAGAGCTGAAAAAATACATAGACAAATGAAAGTTAATAGCCTGCCCACTTCTGCCTAAAGATGGGGTAGTGGCAGTTATGCAACATGGCCTGACCGCCACATCGCCCAAAGGCCAGCAGAGCCAGTTTGCAAACATGACGATTCTTTTCTGGATCTTTGGGAAGGAAAGGGGAAAGAAAGAAGGAGAAATAGGCTTTCTGGGACATCACAAATGACCTAATATGAGTAGGGAGTCTGGCACACTATGGGGCCAGGGAGAGAGCCAAGGTGTCCCAAGCACTGGGCTCACAGTCTAGAGACTGGACTGAAAGACCAAAGCTACATGAACAGGCTCTGTGACTGAGTAGCTCATTTGATCACTTTGGGCCTCAGATCCCTACTCTGCAAAGTGAGGGGGAAGGATTTACAGTAAATTCTTAGTAATTGCCTCTCTAGAGGAAAGGGACAGTTGAGCATTCATGCTCCTACTTTATTTTTGTGCATTTGTGTTGTTCACTGTTGAGCTTCTTCATGCTCAGAATGAATCCCTTTGCCCTCTCTGTCCTCTCCTGAGTCAAATACATTTACACCCCCTGTTTTGATTCTTGTCTTTATGATAATGATTCCTCAATGCACATCTCATTTGGACTTCTCCCTCATGCTCCAAACCCATAACCAGCAGCCAATTCAGCAGCTCTATTTAGCCTACAAGAACATAAAAGTCAAAATTTTCTAAGCAAGAGTCTTTCAAAATTTTGTATCAGAATCATCTGTGCCTCTGTGCTCCTTGTTAACTCCAGGTAAACCTGATACCCACCAAAATTTGAGAAATACTTATTTAAACTAAACCCACAATTCACTCAAAAGCTGCTATGTCTCTAACCAGTTCCTTTCCAGCATCCCCATTCAATCAGAGAATGGCACCACCATCCACCCAGAGGCACAGTCCAAGATGCCAGGTGTCATCGTTGGACCTCTGTCACCCTCACACCCAAGTATCACCCACTATCAAGTCTTTTCCATGTTTCTCTCCTGATTCCTCTGGGTTTCATTCACCCCCACTGCCCTTAACCTCCTAATACACATTGCTTCCACTTTCGCCATCTGTCCTCCACATTTGAGTCATGGTAAATGTTTTTTAAATATATTTTATTTTGAAGCAAGTTTAAATATCTAGAAAAGTTTCAAGATTACTACCAAAAATGCCTATACACTCTTCATCAAGATATTTTAAGTATTTCCATTCAAATACTTAAAAATTGTCACAGAAATGCCCTAGAGGGATCATGTATATTACCCAGTTATCATGCCTCTTTAATGCCCTTCAATCTGAAACAGTTGTTGGTCTACTTAACTCTCATGACTTTGAAATTGCAAGATCATAGGTTAGGCATTTAATAAAGCATATCTCAATTTTAATTTTTCTGATGTTTCCTCATGATAAGACCCAAGTTATACATTTTGAACAGAGTATCTGAAATGCTATGTTCTTTCACTGCATCTTCTTAAGTGGCACAGTGTCTGTTATTGGTGGTGTGAACTCTAAACATTTGATTCAGACGGTGTTACCAGATTTCTCTGTAAAGTTACTTTCTCCTCTTTTGTAATACATATTTAGGGGGAAATACTTTGAGGCTATATAAGATCCCCATTTCTCTCTCCAGTTTCACCCCAAGTACATTCATCCATTGATGTTTCTTAACTATTAATCTGATGGTCACCAAATAGTGATCTTTTTACTAACATCATTCTTTCCACTCTTTCTTCACTTTATTCATTTATATTCATATCAGTGTTAACTCCACAGTTCTTATCTTATTCAGTAGATTATAATCTGCTACCATCAGTATATATTAAGTTCTAAATTTTCCTATATTTGGACACTGGGAAGTCTTTCAAGCTGAGTATTGTGTTGTTTTGACATATTACCATTATTCTTTGAGTACTTTCTTAATTTCTGGCACAAAACAATGTACATACTTCCTCTGTCTAGGCTCTGGTAGGGGCCATTTAGCTAGTGAGTCCTGGTTGCTTTTAGTATATAAGAGAATATAGAATCCAAGATCTGAGTGCCAGGTGTATTTTTTGCTACATGGGTGCCATTGCTTTCAGGCACTCTCAGCTCATATTTATCTATCTCTTTTTATATTGAAAACCACAAGTTTCACACTGATACCTCCAATTCCAGTTCAATTTTTTTAAACATGGAGAGGCTATTTATTCAACAGCAACTTTGAAGACAAAGCCTCAGAAGTCTGAGGGGATACATTTTCCCTATTTCTGCTTCAGTTCACATAATTCATTCTACTTTCATGCTTTCCATATTTGTACCTCCTTTTCCAAAAGCTTCCATTATCTCCAATATAATTTTCAATATACCTATATATATAGCTAATATCCCAATCATATTGGGTTTCCAGCTCCCTCACCTATGAGTCTCAATTCCTGCTAGGGTTTACTTCTCTAGGTCAGGACATCTACCTAAACTGGACCTGCCAAATGGTCTTTTGGAGAAAGAAGGAAGAAAGCCAAGAGAGGTTTTTTTGTTTGTTTATAAAGAAGGGAGGGAAGATATTGGAAAGAAAAAACAAGAGGAAAAACCAGGCTATGTTTCTAAAATGGAAATTAATCACCTTTGGGTCCTGTGTGTGCATCTGTGTACACGCCTCTCTCCCCCCGCCCCAACCCCCATACACAGAAAGACTGCTCATTGCTCTAAGGCAGTGAATTCCATCACAAATGTCCAGGAGGCCCCATCTCGTGTAACTACTGCTGACCTCACTGGTCAGTTTCCCTTCTTTTTATCCAAATGCCAAGTACAAGCGTCCTCTCTCAGCTCTTCTAAAATTCCACCTTCCCTATTGACACAAGCCCTTTGTATGTACCACTTATGTTTCTCAGTGCTCTGACCTACCTCATGCATTTGGTTGACTTATTCTTCAAATCTCTGCTGGAGCCCATCTCCTCTGAAAGCTCTCCTTAATTCCCCTAGATCTAATAAGGCTGTTTTTCTTATGTATTATTTTCTTCATGCTGTCACAGAACACAGTGACTCTCATCTCAACTGTCAATTATGCACTTATTTGTGTATGCATCTGACTAAGCTTCCCTTTCCTCATTCAGTTGTGAGTAATGTGAGAACAGTAATGCTGTCTCTTTTCAATCCTAATTGTGCCTCCAGATTGTAGCCCAGGAGTGGCACATAGTAGATGATCAATAAATATTTTTCATGTGAATAAACTGCATTTTTAGAAACACAGTTTAGTCATCAAATATGATAATTTTCTCTATTTTGAATAAAAGGAAAAACATGGAAGAATAATACGGTAAAATGGATCCTGAAAGTTGTTAGGTTTAGGAGTTTATAAGCTTCATCATTTAGAGGAAACATATACAAAGTCACAACAGATGATCTAAATAATGTGTGCAGAAAGCTTTACATAGGAAGCTTTACATCCAAGAAACTTTCAATGTAAGGCATATACAGATTCTATGTTTGGCTCACATTATATGACTCAAGGTCATCAAAATGTCAGTCTGTCCAAATGTAGAATAGTGTTCCATTCAAAATTCATATGTGAGTATATATGTATTACTAGGTAGTTTTAGGTAGATCACTAGACAAAGTGATCTTAAGTTGAAAGAAAAGACATTTGAAAAGAGCCAAGATTTTTGAAAGAAGAATGATAATACTTTAATTTATCCAAATAGTAAAACTCTTGCTAAAATTAATATAATCAGAATAATATCAAAGTAAAACTTGATAAAGTTACTATAATTAGAATAATATGGTTGGGCATAAGAGTAAATAAATTGACCAATGGAGGAGATTTTAGAATCAAAACATAGTTTATGTAAGGAACTTAACATATGATAAGAATGACATATGATCCAATAAAATATGGAAAATATCTTCAAAAAATGGTGTTGATATAATTTTCTATATTTACCTGCATAAAAATACAATAAAAATATATGTCCTAACATATTCAAGATCATATTTGAGAATAGCCCTGGAGTCTGCCAACAAGAGAATGGATAAATAAACATAGACTATTACAATAATTAAGAAAAAACTACTGCTTCACTCAGCAATAGGAAAGGATCTCCTACTCAGAATGCTAAAAGAAAGCAGTCAGGCATGAAGAGCATCCTGATTCCATTTATGAGAAGTTCTAGAAGAGACAAAAGAAACCTATAGTTGAAAAAAGTCAGAATAGTAGGCACTTCTGCATTTGGGACAGGGGAAGGACATGAGGGAATTTTCTGGTATGATGACAAAGTTCTCTATTTTGATAGAATTTTGGGTCACATAGTTGTATGCATTTGTTAAAACTCTGTAAATGTACACTTAAGATCTGTGTACTTCTTTATATGCAAATTTTGCCTTAATCAAGGAAAGAAGTATAAACAAAAATATATATTCTCATTAAAAGACATATGCTAAAGTGTTTATGGGTAATGTGTACTAATGTCTACAACTTATCTGGAAATATATCAACAAAATAGGGTGGAGTGACAAATAGACAGAGGAATGGATTAAATAAATAGTTACATGATAAATCAAACCTATCAAGATAATAAAACAGTATAGGAAATTTTAAAAGGCATTTTATAACCTTAGGATGGAGAGAACTTTTCAAATAAGCCAAAAAATCCAACAAGTAGAGAAAAAGATAGATATTTTTGACCAAATGAATATGAACCACTTTTGCAAGCGAAAGGGTATCATAAATAATATTAAAAAAAAGTGTATTCTTTTAAATACAAAAAAGAATTGTACTGGGACTTCCTTGGTGATTCAGTGGTTAAGAATTTGCCTTCTGACGCAGGGGACATGGTTTGATTCTTGGTCTGGTAACTAAGATCCCACATACTACAGGGCAACTAAGCCTGAGTGCTACAATGAAGACGCAGAACAGACAAAAAGAAAAAAATAATAGAATAAAATAATCTTTATAAAAAAGAATTGTACTTTTTTGTACAGGAAAACATGAAGGAACTAAATGTATCATATATGGCAGAAAAAGGGTCAATAAAAATAATAAATAATCAATAAATCAATAAATAATAATTTAATTTATTAATATTTTAATAATAATTAAATAAATAATCAATAAATAATAATAAAATAATAAATAATAAATAATTCCTATAAAAATAATTCCTATACATTTCTAAGAAACCAGAAAGTAACCCAATAGAAAAATAGGTAAATACATGTATAGATAATTAGTGAAAGAAGAAACATGAATCCCAATAGCTATGCAAAAAGATCTCTAGCAGTCAGTTGAAAATTCAATTAAAACAAAACAAGTTATCATTTTTCATCTTTGGATTAGCAAATTTTAAAAGATTGATTACTTCCAGTGCTGGTGAGGATGTTAGAAGATGGGCACCATACATCTCTAGTGGAGTGTGAAGGTTTACAAACTTTCAAAGTAGCAACCTGGAGTAGAATCTCCAAGAGACACACAAGACACAGAGAAACAGGCATAGTATGAGCCCATTTTTATAAAATAAAAAATTTCTTTTTGAACAAATATAAAGGTGTGAAAGCAGACACATCTAACTGTTGAAACTGATGCTTCAGAACAGGAGTTGGTAAACCATTGCCTAAGTACCAAATCTGGCAGGTCACCTGCTTTTTTATAGCCCAGGGGCTAGGAATGGCATTCATACATTTTTAAAGGGTTACATTTTAAATGGTTACATAATCATGTACATAATATCCTCATTTGGCCTCTTAGCCAGCAAAGTCTAAAATATTTTCTTTATGGCCCTTTAGGAAAAGTTCACCAAATCCTGCTTTAAGGGAATTGCAGGTTCTTATTTATCTTTTTTCTTCTCTGTATTATTCTGACTTTTATAATAATCAGGTATTGTTTTTGCAAGTTTAAGGGATATAGCTGGTGGGTAGATTAGGAAGATCAGTCACTTTTGATGCTGTTATGAATGGATGCATGAAGACAAAAGGAAACCAGGGAGACTCATTAGCAAGCTAAGGTAACAGTCCAGGTGAGAGAGAATGGTGCTTTGGAATAGGGTGGGGTCACAGTACAGATGTGAGAGGTGGATCATAAAGAAGGCTGAGCCCCAAAGAATTGATGCTTTCAAACTGTGGTGTTGGAGAAGACTCTTGAGAGTCCCTTGGACTGCAAGGAGATCCAACCAGTCAATCCTAAACAAAATCAACCCTGAATGCTCATTGGAAGAACTGATGTTGAAGCTGAAGCTCCAATACTTTGGTCACCTGATGCAAAGAGCTGACTCATTGGAAAAGATTCTGATGCTGGGAAAGATAGAATGAAGGAGGAAAAGAGGACAACAGAGGATGAGATGGTTGGATGGCATCACTGACTCAATGGACATGATTTTAAGCAAACTCCAAGAAATGATGAAGGACAGGGAAGCCTGGCATGTTGCAGTCCATGTGGTAGCAAAGTCAGACATGTACTGAACAACAGCAGAGATGAGAAGGAGCAGACTTCATAGAAACCTATAGGAATAGGGTAGGGCTTCTCTGGTGGCTCGATGGTAAAGACTGCCTGCCAACACAAGTGATACAGGTTTGATACTTGGGTCGGGAAGATCCCCTGAAGAAGGAAACAGCAACCCACTCCGATATTCTTGCCTGGGAAATCTCATGGACAGAGGAGCCTGGTGGGCTACAGTCCACGGGGTCACAAAAGAGTCAGACACAACTTAATGACTAAACAACAACAACAACATAGTATTAGCGGAAGGACTGAACTTGGATGGAGAGGCACAGACAGAATTCAAAACTGATTTCTAGGTTTCACCATTAGGAATGGTGCAACCACTGAGTTGAAGAGATGGGGAGAAGAGATTGGAGAGTAAATCAAAAGCTCCATTTAGGACCTGTTAAGTTCTAAAGGGAATTGTGTGAACTAGGCAGTTGGACACAGATGATTATAGCTGTTCAGGCTGTAGAAGAGGAGGCTGAGATAGAAATACAAATTTGAGAGTATGCATCATGTTGTTGTTGTTCAATTACCAAGTTGTGAAACTTACAGCTTTCTGGAAGTAATGGAGACAGAGAAGAGGACTAAGGCAGGACATAGATGGGCTCCAGGTTAGGCATTTACAACTGGCCTCCTGTTTACAATTCATGGGCAGGAATAAAAGTGGGCTTCAGGCTGGACACTTACAACTAGCCTCCTGTTTGCACTGCCTGAGACAGAAGATAGGTGGGCCCCAGGTGGGATTTTTCAATCAGTCTCCTATTTGCTCTCCAAAATGGAAGTAACAACAGAAATAGGGAAATAGCCAGGCTTTGTTTCTTGTGGACACCTTAAAATAACCATCATGGCAGGAACAGAGAAGGGCTAAATTTTGAGTAAAAGATCAAGAGATCACACATTTCTCTCCTTGGGGCAAGGGAGACACTACACATGAGCAGAGAGATTCTTTGGGGGTCAAAAGTTAGGGGATGCCAGGTCATAATAAGTTTTGCTTCTATCTTCCCAGCCACTTTTGTGTTGAAATCTATCTTGGCTGAGGAGTGCATAAGCACCTAGGGGAGGGTCACAGAGTTCAGCCATGTGTCTTACTGCATATATGCTGCTTTTGCAAAAAATGTTTTACTTTTCTCTTTATCTTCCACCTCTTCATCAGAATTCTTTCTTGTCAGGGTAGGTAAGGAATGAAGATTTAGGCTCTAGTCATACTTCTGTGGTCTAGTGGTTAGGACGCCTGGTCAGGGAACTAAAGTCTCATTTCCGACTACCACTTAACTGCTGCTGCTTACTGCAAGCTACCACTAGCTGCTGCTTGTGACCCAAATCAGGACCAGGAATCCACCTGATGACACAGTGCTCAACCCAGCTGGAGCCTGCTCCCTGTAGATGATGTCTTTCATGCCACTGACCAAATGTTTGGACTCCCCCAAATCATCCTTTTCAAAACATCCTCTTTCATTGGCCAGGAGCAGCATGGCTTCAGAGGAGACACCAACACTTCCTAACAGCCATGCCCTAACATTTGCCTGAACAACCAGTGGCTATCATTTCTCCTGGATGAATGGTCCACTCGTCATTCGGCTTCCCCAGAGGAGAAATGAGCTCTGGTCCCGGCCCCTCCCAGTATGCCCCACCATGGGTCCCCGCTACATGCAGCCACTTTTTAGTCCTGTCATGCTTTGACCTGAAAAGACCCAGAAGGACTCACCAAGGAGCTGGTGTAGGTGGGATCTGAGGTGTCATCCTGGAGGTAGCGGGAGAGGCCAAAGTCGGATACCTTGCACACCAAGTTACTGTTGACCAGAATGTTCCTTGCAGCCAGATCCCGGTGCACGTAGTTCATCTCCGACAGGTACTTCATGCCCGCGGCAATGCCCCTTAGCATCCCCACCAGCTGGATCACCGTGAACTGTCCGTCATTTTGCTGTAATAAGACACAAAAGGCATCCAGATCAAGACTGGCTTCAGTGGTGACAAGGAAGCCAAGCTGCCGGGGTCCCACTGCTAGTCACTTCTGTCAGCGCTGGACTAAGCTGCTTCCACCTCCTCCCGGCCCTACTCCCATTCTCTTACCTCTGCTCCAATACTCTGCCTTCTTCTGGCCAAGCCTTGTGGATTTCATCTTCAAGTTACATATCAAAGCCATTCACTCCTCTCAACCTTCACTGCCACCATTCTAACCAAGTCATCTTCATCCATCACCTGTAACAGCCTCCCTCCACCTGCTCCCCTCTGAAATCCATTCTCTAAGGGAAGTTAGAGCCATCCTTGTAAGACATAAATCCATTCATGTCACTGGCTGGCTTAAAGCACTCTACTGGCCTCCTATTGCATTAAGGGAAAGTGCCAATCTCCTCAGTTTGGCCCACAGGGCCCCAGGGGATCACCTTATGCCACTTTCTCTTGTACTCCCACGCTGAAGGCACAGTGCCTGGTGATGTTTCAATTCGCTCCCTGGCCAAGCCCTTCCTGCCTTAGGGCCCTGATACAGGCTCTTCCCTCTGCTTCTCCCCCACAGTCAACACCTACTTGCCTCAGATTTCCACGTAAATGTCACCTCCTCAGAGAGGATGCCCCTATAATCAGTGCCCCCCCACATATAACTAGCACTTTCATATTACTATCTTTCAGTGCATGCTCTTCCTTCCCGTCTTAGCACATATCACAAGGTTTATAACATGTGTGTATGTATGTATGTGTGTATGCCTATGTGTCTGCATGTCTTTGCTGCTCTGAGATAAGAAGTCTGTCTCCTGTAGTCACCATAGCAAACTCTCAGTGCCTACGACATTTGAGTAGACAGATGTAGCTCAACAAACATTTGCTGGATGAATGACTGGTACGTTACTTCCTGGCCCCAGAATTAAATGTTAAGATGTTTTTCTGGACACTGGGATAACACATGTGCCTCAGAGGGCTGGCTGGTCAGGAGAAGTGCATGAGCCATATCTGGCTTGTGGACCTTCCCAGCAAATGAGAGCTGTTGCTGCCCCACCTCCTGCCAACCTGAAGCGGTGTCTTCTTTCCAATAAGTTTCTTACCTGGCTGACCTCCCTCCTCCACGGTTACATGACAGCTTGTCAGTGAATGAATGCGTGCCTTCCTCCACCTCCCCAAAGCCACTGAGTTTGGACACTGTCCACCCGGGTTACATCAGTGGACCCTGGACGGTGATGCCAAGAACACGTTTTCCCAATCAGTCCAGCCCCAGCTGCTCCCTAAAGTGCTGTGGCTTATGTAAGTAGAACATGGTCCAGGCATTGAGGTGCTCTGACTGGGGGAGAGGTGGGAGGAGGCAAGATACCCTGGGTTAGTCTAGTTACTGCTGAATGCAAACCTTGGACAAAGCAGCCTCTCCCTCTACCCCAGGGTCCTCCTGTGAAATACAGGAAGCATAAACAATGTGAGGAGCTCCCATTTATTGCGCATCTACAGTCTGCGAGATGGCATACAATGCACTCACATGCATTATCTCACTAATATGTATGGGACACATCATTTAGGCATGTGGTTCTGCAAAAGTAATTTTCTACACAAAAATAAGTAAGGAAAAATAAAACAGCTGTTATTAAAATGTTACACGTTTTTTTATTCAGGAAAAAAAAAATCCAACAATTGAAAAGTTTAACAATGGTGGCATTAATTGTTGAAGACTCTGTTCCTCATGCAAGACTGCAAGTCCAGGGGTGGTTATGCCCCTCGGTCAATTGAAGGAGTGAAGCAAATTGGCACTCCCTCTCCTCCTTCCTGTGCATACCTCCTCCACCGGAAAGAGGACCCCCCAAACACACTGAGTCTGACACACTCCAAGTTTCAATTTCTCACTCAAACCTTAACCACCTCCCAATCTGCCCAGAACACTTTCCCTGCAATTTTGCTTCTAACCAACTCCAAAAGAAAGTGCAGGGCCGCTTTTTGGAAACTGATTGGTTTTCAGCACATGGTGCCCATCTGCCAGAGCTGGATGTGCTGTGAGTGATGCAAATCTTCCTTACTAATGAACTTCACTCCACACCTCCTTAAGAAGCTAGCCCTGCTTTCCCCAGCACCATCATTCTCTAAGTGGGTCTCTGGGGATCTGCCTCCCCAGAAAGTTGTCATGTAACTTTCCTATATTAGAAAATGTATTTCAGCCACAAGCCACAAGGGTCGATTTTTTTCAATTCAGTTTGTTACTTCTCCTCTGTAAGTGGAGACAACAATGTGGTTAAAAATAAATGTCTCCCTACAGAAGGCCACTTGCAGACAGATGTTGGGGAGGGCACTGATGGTGGCTGGAAGCAGTTCTGCCAAGAGCAGCGTTGAAAGCATTTGCAGATTTGTGTCTGTGTTTCCACTTTAAGTCATTAGAGACTTCAATGAGCTGGTTTATTTCTGATTTGAATATTCAGATCAGCCATCTTACAGATTCTGGTGTCAACAAAGGACAAGAAATGGTTAACAGTCCAGGCTTTGGAGCCAGACAAATCACGGTAGATCTGGGCTCCATCTCTTACTGGCTGCATGCCCTTGCGTAAGTTATTTAACCACTAGAGCAGTGATTACCACATTTGTAAAATAAGAGTACAGTGAATCTCTATTCCTTAGATTTGAGATTCAAGGTTAAATGAGATAATACACACAGAGGGACTGGCTCAGTGCCTCATGAATATTAAGATAGCAGCCACTATTGCCGACATTATCAGTAAGGCCATAATGTCTTAATAACCAGCTCTCCCATGAACCCCAGGTGTCTGGCAAGAGACACAGAAGACACCTCAGGCCAAGACTATAGGTTCCTCCTGGCCTTTTGGGTGTGTGGGGCAGATATCTTAGAATCTCTGTCCTCAGAGAACCTAGTTCGCTGAGAATTCAGAGTTCAGCAGGTTGGCACACCCACCTGAACTGTCAGTCAGTCAGTCAGTCAGTTCAGTCGCTCAGTCGTGTCTGACTCTTTGCAAGCCCATGGACTGCAGCACTCCAGGATTCCTTGTCTATCACCAACTCCTGGAGCTTGCTCAAACTCATGTCCATCAAGTTGGTGATGCCATCCATCCAACCACTGCATCCTCTGTCATTCCCTTCTCCTCCTGCCTTCAATCATTCCCAGCATCAGGGTCTTTTTCAATGAGCCAGTTCTTCACATCAGGTGGCCAAAACACTGAAGTTTCAGCTTCAGCATCAGCCCTTCCAACGAATATTCAGGACTGATTTCCTTTAGGATGGACTGGTTAGATCTCCTTGCAGTCCAAGGGACTCTCAAGAGTCTTCTCCAACACCACAGTTCAAAAGCATCAATTCTTCAGTGCTTAGCTTTCTTTATAGTCCACTCACACATCCATACATGACTACTGGAAAAACCATAGCTTTGACCAGATTGACCTTTGTTGGCAAAGTAATGTCTCTACTCTTTAATATGCTGTCTAGGTTGGTCATAACTTTACTTCAAAGGAGCAAGCATCTTTTAATTTCATGGTTGCAGATACCATCTACAGGGATTTTGGAACCCAAGAAAATAAAGTCTTTCACTGTTTCCATTGTTTCCCCACGTATTTGCCATGAAGTGATGGGACCAGATGCCATGATCTTAGTTTTATGAATGTTGAGTTTTAAGCCAACTTTTTCACCCTCCTCTTTCACCCTCTTTCAAGAGGGTCTTTAGTTCTTCGCTTTCTGCCATAAGGGTGGTGTCATCTGCATATCTGAGATTATTGATATTTTTCCCAGCAATCTTGATTCCAGCTTGTGCTTCATCAAGCCTGGCATTTCACATGACATACACTGCATATAAGTTAAATAAGCAGGGTGACAATATACAGCCTTGACCTACTCCTTTCCCAGTTTGGAACCAGCCTGTTGTTCCATGTCCAGTTCTAACTGTTGTTTGCTGACCTGTATACAGATTTCTCAGGAGGCAGGTCAGGTGGTATGATACTCCCATTTCTTTAAGAATTTTCCACAGTTTGTTGTGATCCACACAGTCAAAGGCTTTGGCATAGTCAATAAAGTGGACATTTTTCTGGAACTCTCTTGCTTTTTTGATGATCCAATGTATGTTGGCAATTTTATCTCTGGTTCCTCTGCCTTTTCTAAATCCACCATCTTGAACATCTGAAAGTTCATGGTTCATGTACTGTTGAAGCCTGGCTTGGAGAATTTTGAGCATTACTTTGCTAGTGTGTGAGATGACTGCAATTGTGTGGTAATTTGAACATTCCTTGGCATTGCCTGTCTTTAGGATTGGAATGAAAACTGACCTTTTCCAGTCCTGTGGCCACTGCTGAGTTTTCCAAATTTGCTGGCATATTGGGTGCAACACTTTCATAGCATCATCTTTTAGGATTTGAAACAGCTCAAATTTCCATCACCTCTACTAGCTTTGTTCATAGTGATGCTTCCTAAGGCCCACTTGACTTCACATTCCAGGATGTCTGGCTCTAGGTGAGTGATCACACCATTGTGGTTATCTGGGCCATGAAGATATTTTTTGTATAGTTCTTCTGTGTATTCTTGCCACCTCTTCTTAATATCTTCTGCTTCTGTTAGGTCCATACCATTTCTGTCCTTTATTGAGTCCATCTTTGCATGAAATGTTCCCTTGGTATCTCTAATTTTCTTGAAGAGATCTCTAGTCTTACATTCTATTGTTTTCCTTTATTTCTTTGCATTGATCGCTAAGGAAGGCTTTCTTATCTGTCCTTGCTATTCTTTGGAACTCTGAATTCAAATGGGTATATCTTTCCTTTTCTCCTTTGCCTTTAGCTTGTCTTCTTTTCTCAGCTATTTGTAAGGCCTCCTCAGACAACCATTTTGCCTTTCTGCATTTCTTTTTCTTGGGGATGATCTTGATCACTGCTTCTTGTACAATGTCATGAACCTCTGTCCTCCAGGCACTCTATCAGATCTAATTCCTTGAATCTATTTGTCACTTCCACTGTATAATCATAAGGGATTTGATCTAGGTCATACCTGAATAGCCTAGTGGTTATCCCTACTTTCTTCAATGTAAGTCTGAATTTGGCAATAAGGAGTTCATGATCTGAGCCACAGTCAGCTCCCAGTCTTGTTTTTGCTGGCTGTACAGAGCATCTCCATCTTTGGCTGCAAAGAATATAATCAATCTGATTTCGGTATTGACCATCTGGTGATGTCCATGTGTAGAGTCTTCTCTTGTGTTGCTGGAAGAGGGTGTTTGCTATGACCAGTGCGTTCTCTTGGCAAAATTCTATTAGCCTTTGACCTGCTTCATTTTGTACTCCAAGGTCAAATTTGCCTGTTATTCCAGGTTTCTCTTGACTTCCTACTTTTGCATTCCAGTCCCCTATAATAAAAAGGACATTTTTGGGGGGTGTTAGTTCTAGAAGGTCTTGTAAGTCTTCATAGAACTGTTCAATTTCAACTTCTTCAGCATTACTAGTCGGGGGATAGACTTGGATTACTGTGATATTGAACGGTTTGCCTTGGAAACAAACAGAGATCATTCTGTAGTTTTTGAGATTGCACCTAAGTACTGCACTTTGGACTCTATTGTTGACTATGATGGCTACTCCGTTTCTTCTAAGGGATTCCTGCCCACAGTAGTAGATAAAATGGTCATCTGAGTTAAGCTCACCGAATCCAGTCCATTTTAGTTCACTGATTCCTAAAATGCAAATGTTCACTCTTGTCATCTCCTGTTTGACCACTTCCAATTTGCCTTGATTCATGGACCTAACATTCTAGGTTCCTATGAAATATTGTTCTTTACAGCACTGGACTTTACTTCCATCACCAGTCACATCCACAATTGGGTGTTGTTTTTGATTTGGCTCCGTCTCTTCCTTCTTTCTGGAGTTATTTCTCCACTGATCTCCCATAGCATATTGGGCACCTACCGACCCAGGAAGTTCATCTTTCAGTGTCCTATCAGCGTTTTCATGCTGTTCATGGTGTTCTCAAGGCAAGAATACTGAAGTGGTTTGCCATTCCCTTCTTCAGTGGACCATGTTTTGTCAGAATTCTCCACCATGACCCGTGTATCTTGGGTGGCCCTACATGACACGGGTCATAGCTTCATTGAGTTAGACAAGGCTGTTGTCCATGTGATCAGTTTGGTTAGTTTTCTGTGATTGTGGTTTTCATTCTGGGGCCCTCTGATGGATAAGGATAAGAGGCTTATGGAAGCTTCCTGATGAGAGAGACTTACTGAGGGGGAAACTGGGTCTTGTTCTGATGGGTGGGACCTTGTTCAGTAAATCTTTAATCCAATTTTCTGTTGATGGGCAGGGCTATGTTCCCTCCCTGTTGTTTGACCTGAGGCCAAACTATGGTGCAGGTAATGAAGTTAATGGTGACCTCCTTCAAAAGGTCCCATGCATGCACTTCGGCACTCAGTGCCCCCAGCCCTGCAGCAGGCCACTGTCGACCCACACATCCCTGAACTGTAGCAGGACCTAATAACAGAGGCCCGAAGTTAGGATCAATTAATCTATAAACTCTCACTTCTTCCCTTCCTTGGTTTTTGTATTGCAAGTCATACTTCACGGAATATGTTTTCACCCTTAACACTGGTCCTATGGAGTAGGCAAGGCAGGTGATATTAGTTTGTTTTTATACAGAAGATAAAAGAAGTCCAGAAAGTTTACATGATCAGCCTTAAGTCATTCTGTGTGATATTCATTTATTAAAAAAACTAAGTCCAAACAACAAATTGCTTCTCCACTGACATTCCATCTTTGATCGATTGGGAATGACTGCCTGTGTGGAAAAGTCTGTGTATAAGCTTTGTAGGAAGAAGAGCTATGATTGATTAATGATGTCTGCCATGGCCATAGAAATAGAAAGGAAAGATGTGAACCACAAATATGCTTTGCTAATCTGAATCTTTTCTAATTCCTGTTCAGTGCCTTTTCCACCTAAAGAGAATCAGTCCTGAATATTCATTGGAAAGGCTGATGCTAAAGCTGAAACTCCAATACTTTGGCCACCTGATGCAAAGAACTGACTCTTTGGAAAAGACCCTGATGCTGGGAAAGATTGAAAGGAGGAGGAGGAGGGGACAACAGAGGATGAGATGGTTGGATGGCATCACCAACTCACTGGACATGAGTTTGAGCAAGCTCCGGGAGTTGGGGATGGACAGGGAAGCCTGGCGTGCTGCAGTCCATGGGGTCACAAAGAATCAGACACGACTGAGCAACTGAACTGAACTGATGCTAACTCTGCAATACTTTTTCTTTAAAATCTGCAGGGAAATCACATACCATGATAAGACAGTCACACCAGTTGAGTTCATAATCATGGTGAAACTTAGAGATATGAACATTAAGTTTTTCTGACATGTCCAGCTGTTTTATATTCAGTTCATTGATATAAAATTCCACAAAAGAACTTCCAGAGATAATGAACATCAACATACAAAGATAAACAAGATAGAAAAAAAAAAAAAAGCCAAGATTTCTTAGAACTCTGGAAAGGATCTGGTTCCATGCTGAGCACATGGTAAAAACAGTTTATAGAAGAAATACAGACTGGGTGAAGTGATTTAAACTTTCTTCCCTTCACAAAATGCTTTCTGCTGAAATTGCTTTTCTGCAAATTCACTGAAGCCACTTGCTGGTCCTTTTATTAGACAGGAAGGATTTAGGTATTTCAACTTTCATTGACAAACCCACTTCAGGAAATGAAACCCTTATTTGATTTGTTTGAAGAGAATGAATCATAGATTTTTTTTTTACCTGAAAGAGCCCTTTCAAGACCATCCAGCTCAACGCCTTTAGTTTATAGATTGGGAAATTGAGTTAACAGACTTGCTCAAGGCCACATGGTGACTCATAGCAGAGCCCAAAGCAGGGCCTTGGTCTCAGAACTTGCAGTCTGGGATTCTCTTCCCGACAACTGGCTTGCTGTCGTCTAGCTCCAGCCTACGAATGAGCATCCCGTGAATGATAAATGTCCCCAACTGACATTGCTCAGTGACTTTTAAGAGTTTCCCAGTTATGGCCATCTTTGAATGAACCAGCAATAACCACAAAGCCTTGCTTTAGCCATGAAGGCCTTACAAAGCAGGCCAACCTTCTTGGCTAGGGCATAAGGCATTGAGGAGGGCTTCAGCACGTGTGCCTAAGATGATGGAAGAGCTACCAGATTGAATCCCCTGAATCTGAGTGCCAAGAAGGAAATATTTAATTATAGATTTGCATGCTACCTAATCCATAGCACATTTTTAAAAAATATGGATAATTATGACCCTACTGAATGTATGGTTAAACAATAACAATGTTTCCAATCCTCCATAATGCGAAGGATTCTAAGTCCTGCAATGAGAGAGGAGCACTGAGTGGACTGTGAGAAATGGTGTCTGATGTCTTCACTGGACCCTAGATGCCCAAAGTCTCTGAGACCCTGACTCAGAGCTGGAGGCACGGCCACAATCCAAAGCTACTACATCTGGTGTGAAGGGGCCCCTTTGTGGGGTTGGGGGAGGAGAGAACAGGTGCACAAATTGAAGTCGGACCCTTTTCCTTTCTTCTCTGAATGGTGATCCTAAAATTATACTACCTCCCAGAAGATGGACCCTGCAGAACTGAACTGATGACCCACTTTTCAATTTTATCAAGCAGCAGATACATCAATTAATGCTGCTATGCTCCAGGGTCTGGTAGTAAGGCTGAAATTAGATTTATAGATTACCTGCCTCTACACCACGCAGGGAGTCGGACACGCTTCATTTCCCTCCCCTCCTGGCGCTGCCTGCTCTGGCCGCTCCCTTTCTGCCATCATTCCCCTCCATTTCCCTATGCTCCTCTCTCACCTCGAGCTTTTCTCCCACTGCCTAGGCTGCATCATCATGAAAAATAACTGGCATCCAACTTGTCCCCATGTCCTGTGCCCCCCAAATGGAAATAGGTGTGTGCAGAGCAGTAGCGCAGAGTTCTGACTTTTTGCAGGCTCCTGAGAATGAATCACTTTGCTTGCCTGCATGTTCCAGGGAAAGAGTCTGATCTCAGTTCCCAGGTTGTGTTGAGAGTCTCTGAGAAGCACAGACAGGTGACTTGCAGGAAATAAATGACTCCTGAATGGGTCTGGAGGCTGGTTTCAGAAGATACTTCTTCTAACATTACCACCTATTCATGTTTATTGGACTGTCTTCATAAGCAATCTGATCATGAAGGAATGCCCCCAGGGGAGCATGGTCCATGCCCCACTGTGACACAAGAGGTCTGGTAACAAGGACAAGAGATCCATGCACACTCAGGATGCTCCTTCAATCCTGCCACACCCAAATGCTTTTGCTCCAGAAATGGTATTTCATTCCACTACCCTCTACTCGGTGCTCACGGTGCTAGGTGCTGGGGTTACACAAAGTATATCCCACACCCTCAAGGAGGCTGTACCATGCAAAGTTTACATGGGCCCCATCACTTATATGATCTGCCTCTCCACCCTGCCAAACAAAAACCACTACTGCCTATCGACCCAGATGAGCATAAAGCATGTGCTCCCCTTGTGCAGGCAGCTTCAGTACATACAAGTGCAGCTTCTAGACAAGTCCTCAGCTTCCCATCCACAGGGAAGCCCCTAAACTCTACTTCTGGGCTTCAGAGCCACCATGCAACTGCTGACAGATTACCAAACAGGCCACCCTGACTTCGGCCTCTGAATACGCAGCTCTACTGTTCTGTCAGCCTATCTGCTGTCTGGCAAATTTCTCCTTTTTAATATTAGAAAAGTTCTCTCTCCTCTTTGAAGCCATCCCTGGCTTTCTCAAGAGGGTTTCAGTTCTACTATATATGATACCTCTGTTCTTCATGCGTGGAAACAAAAAGTCACCCCAGGGATTGGAGCCTGCTAGGCTCCTCCGTCCATGGGATTCTCCAGGCAGGAATACTGGAGTGGGTTGCCATTTCCTTCTTCAGAGGATCTTCCCAACCCAGGGATGGAACCCAGGTCTCCTGTGTTGCAGGCAGATTCTTTACCATCTGAGCCACCAGGGAAGCCCATCATCACATATGTGAAACCTCTGTGCTTCATGCATAGAAACAAAAAGTACAATCCAGGCAGATGATTACTGGAAGCTTTGGGCACGAAGGTCCTGGGGGGCCGGGGCATCTCTGCAGGCTGTGTTCTCTATAATGGACATAGCAGGACTTCCCATCCATTATGTGTAAGAACACATCAGGTTGCAGTACCCATGAAAATGTGGGGAGGGCTTCCTTTCCATGAATCTGGGTAGGCTCACCACCATGGTTGAAGGATGCTATGTGACTGTTCAGGCTAGGTTACAGAACTGATATAGCTTCTACCTTCTGTGCTCAGGATGCTTGTTCTGAGGACCCAGCTTGCTGTGAGGAAGCCAGAGATGGCCAGGTAGAGAGATGCCAGCTGACACCCAGCATCAACTATGAGACAGATGAGTAAATGAGTCTTTGGGCGATTCCAGATCTTAGCCCTTGAGCTGCCCCTGCTGACAACACATGGAACAGAGAGGTGCCTACCCAAATTACAGACTTATGAGCAAATTAAATTGTATTGTGCTAAGTCACTGAAGTTTGGGGTGATTTGTTCCATGGCATTAAAGCAATCTCTCTCTCATCAGTATAGGCCCAGTTCCCAGCACAAGGCATGGTCAGCGCAGTCACCTGGTGAATGCTTCAATGACTGACTCCTGGTGAATGTTTCAATGAATAGTCCTTTGATCTGCAGCCATAGCTACTGTTTGGTAGCTTTGGTGACATGCATAGCCAGCTACTTGGTATTACCCTGAAGCCCTTGCTCAGAAGGCCTGGCCCCTGTACCCTCTTGCTCCTAGCCTCCCCAGCTAAGCCTTTGGTCTGAGGCAGGCCTTGCTCCATGCCTGTGGTTAGACAGCTTCTATCCCCCAGACATGAGCACTATGGCCACAGTCATGCAAGTCCTCTCTGAGTAGCTCTGAGATGCCCCATAGAAATGAAAGTGCCTCTACTGTGGCTGCATTTGGGTATTCTGACAATGGTCCTTTATAGATCTCTCAGCCATAGGCCTTTGGGGCCCCCATCCCTGCTCCAGGCTGGGTGGGAGCCACAGCCCTCCATTAACCCCAGAAAAGACTTGTGGACACTTGTGACACATTGTTCCTGTGTCCTGCCCAGAAGCACCTCCTCAGGGGCTAGGTGGCCCAGGTATCAGATAAGGGCAAGGTGTTTTATCTCTGAACTGCAAATGAAGAGAGCTGAATGGGAGGGCGGCTGTGCTGGGGAAAAGGCAGAGATGGTCACTGATGTCTGCATGAATCACGCAGGACAGCATAGCAGCTGGAAGTGTCTTCAATCTCCATGATTCATATGGATGCTGATGGCCATTCTCTGTCCTCTATTCATTCTTACTCATCGAGGCCTGGCTCTGTGCCATCCTTCTACAGAGGGGTCCACATGCTCTGCTTTGTTCTTTCTTTTTAGCAAAAAATCTGTTAACCTTGCTAACATCTCCAATGCCTATCTGTATTTCATCAGGGATTCCTAAGTGGCAGATTGTACTCATGTGGACACTTCTTCCCAGCCCACCACGGTCCCCCAGCTCCCACCAGCACCAGCATCATCTGTGCTGTTACTCTGAAGGGTAAAGGTAAGCTGAGCAGTTCTTACCCTGAGAAAAGAATCCAAAGCGCCATTCTCCATGAACTCCGTGATGATCATGACCGGCCGGCTCTTGGTGACCACACCCTCCAGGCGAATGATGTTGGGATGGTCAAACTGCCCCATGATGCTCGCCTCACTCAGAAAGTCCCGTCGCTGCTTCTCTGAGTACCCAGCCTTCAGCGTCTTGATGGCCACATATATTTCCCTCTTGCCCGGAAGTTTCAAACGCCCCTTGTACACTTCTCCAAACTCTCCTGCAAAAAGAATGCAATTATAACCTGCTTTCTCCTCATCCTGTGCTGCCATGAGGGGAGGCAGCTTACCAGGAACAATGGTGCTCCAAGTGGAACAGTGATTAAAGTGGCAAAAAGGAAAGAGTGACCTCTCATTATAACTGTGATGGCCTGGCTCTTAGCAGTTCATGGCAAACACAGAAGAAATACCCAAATACGTTCTTTACCTCGGATTTTAGACAGCTTGGATAACTGAAATGAAATTTCAGACTCTATACGGGTTTATTTTTCCTCACGTTTAGTTTTTCATTTGTATCCCAGCTGAACAATTGAGATGAAATGGTCAGTTTCACTGTGGCAGAAACATAATTCATTTTCAGCAGAGCCTAGTATAAGAATGGCCAGGGGCTAGGGACATGTTCAGGTCCTCCAATCCTCTGAATGAGATGTATAGTGTTTATGTTCCTACATTGCCCTGAAAGTGTTTGTGTCTGTTGGGTCCCTGAGAAGCAGACACTGAGGAGTTAGGAAGGGAAGTTAGCAGACTCTGTGCAGGATAAAGGGGAGAGGAAGCAGGATTGCCCAAGCCCCAGATCACAATGCAGACCTGACATTTTGAAAAGAATGGAGGAAGGAGGAGAAAGCCAGGAGAGGCCCAAACTGCAATGCAGAGCTGACAGTCTCATCCAACCCAATGAAGAGCTCCAGAGTAAAGAGTGCCCATCCCAAAAGACCCTATCCTAGCATCCCACTGTGCTCTGTCACTGGCTGGGGTTTTGCCAGAAAGAGCTGGGCCCTGTGGGAAAGCGAAGGTAGATCCTGAAGGCACTGAGGTGGGAAGTTGGCAGCTACCTGCACTCCCGGCAGCTGAACAGAAAGCGGCTTTTTCAAGTAGACACGAGTAGCACACCTCCATGGGTTCTGCAGCATTTAAACATTTCTGTAGTAAAATCACCAGGAGTAAAAACAATTCTGGTGACATTATTTCACAGCTGCTTAAAAAAATCTGTTGAATCTTGCTCACGTGCTTTCAAAAGTCATGATTTCACTTGGTTTTGTAACTTCAGTGCTTTCATGTGAAGCAGTTTAGAATCTACTTGTAAGTGCATCACAAAGATGGGTGTCAAAGGCCTGATAGGAGAAACATGTCTTTCTGCCAGGAGAAATTTCTTTGTCACTTTCAGCTTCTGGAAGACGATGATGGAGCAAACTGTGAGCAATCAGATAAATTACTGGCCGAATTACGAAAGCAAGTTAACATCTGTGATTTAGATGGGACTTTTTTTTTTTTTTAATTTTCTGCTGCACGGATTGGAAGGAAGCTGCACAAAAGGGCTTTGGATGTAAAGCTGCTCCAGAGTCAATGGGACTTCTTAGACTCTAAGGCTAGAGTAGAGGTTGTCTTAAGCACCATTAGGAAGATTTCAACATGAACTTAAGATAGACAGCATGTGTAATACTGGTTTTGATACATAATCATACTGTTTGAGGTCAGAGCAAGTCCCATTCACATCCGTACCTTGCACCCACTGCACTGCCTGGTATATGGTAGGCATGCACTAGAAGTCGGGGTATCACATTTATTATTATTTGTTTGACTTTGCCCATCCTTGGGTTACAAACTGCTGGAGGCTCTATCTCTGTCTTATCCAAAATAAGCAGAAGTACCAGTATTAACATTTTTTAAAAGACTGTTTACAACAGCATTTCCTTTAATGTCAAACACCATATGACCATAACCAGGGGAATGATTAAAAAGAGAACCGTTAAAAATGGTTAGAAAGAGCATACTGCAGAATGCTATGAGCTACTGAAGACTAATAGATGAGTGAGATATACTGACTTCAGAAGATGTCTGCATTATATTGCTAAGCGAAACAGAAAAGAAGAGGAAGTTAAGAATGTGGCCCATAGAATATGCCCAGGTTGAGGTCTGTGTGTGTATGCCAAAAAACATTATGGAAAAAATTCATAGCAAATTTATTTTAAATTTCAAATTGTTTAAAAAATTGGTTACACTGGAATGGTGGGAATAGGAATGGGGGAGTATGGATCAGTAAACTTAATTTAGTTGCTTTTCTGTTGTTTAAATTGTTACAATAAGCATTGATTTTTGCAGTTTGAGTAAAATTTTATTGAATAATTAACCACCTGTCATATATGTGTGTGCTTGCATATGTACATATTTGTGTGTGTACACATATGTATGCATATGTGTGTATACATATACATATGCGTCTATGCATGGATATACATATATGTCTATATGCATGTTTGCATATATTGTATATATGGCTGTGTCTCTACATATGTGAATGTGAAAGTCACTCAGTTGTATCCGACTCTTTGCAACCCCATGGACTATACAGTCCATGGAATTCTCCAGGCCAGACTACTGGAGTGGGTAGCCTTTCCCTTCTCCAGGGAATCTTCCCAACCCAGGGATTGAACCCAGGTCTCCTGCATTGCACATGCAGATTCTTTACCAGCTGAGCTGTAAGTGAAGTCATGTGCAGTTCCCCAGTAGAAGTGGAGAGAATGGCTTTTGTATCAAGGTCAACGGTGAGGTGTGAGGGCTCTTAGAACTGAAACTCTGTGGTTTTTCTTTAGCTGAGTTTTTACCAGAAATGAAGAGGTAACTTTTTTCTTGTTGGATTCAGAGATTGACCAAGAGCACGAGAACACCCCTCCTGTTCACCGGGTTTTATTTAGTTGTACTTTCTCTTTCTTCTCCTCCTCCTCATGCTTATTCTAATTCTCTTACACTTTGATCAAGGGCTTCCGAGGTGGCACTAGTGGTAAAAAGCCTGCCAATGCAGGAGACTTAGGAGACAAAGTTTGTATGTATATACATGGGTGCCTGTCCATAGATATATATCCAATCAATTCTCTGACACCTTGACCTAGTAGGTATTCAATAACTAAGAACCAAATGACTATATATGCATATTTAATAAGTATACTAACTGAAGAATATCAGTATTTCTTTCTTATTATTGTACTACTGAGTTCTATTTTCTTTCAGTAAAAAGACACAGTTCAGAGTGAGGGGAAAACATGCTAATATTTCTTCTTGGGGGAGATAGTATACTGATATGTCTTGACTACCTATATGCTAGGCACTGTGCTAGGCTCTTTGCATGCCTTATCTCATTAATTCTTTATGAGAATTTTTATGAGTTGGTTATTATTATGCCCATTTTACTAATAAAGCAACTGAGGCACAAAGGCAACGTGCCTCAGACCCCACAGCTGTGAGGCAGAGTTAGGGATGCTGTCTATAGCTCATACCTTTTCTTGTCATATCACCTCTCAGAAGGCGTGTTCAGTTAGCAGCGCCACTGGGAGGAGAGCTGGGGGGAAGTTACCATACAGGGACCACTGTGCCCCAACCGTGCAGGTCCTAACCATTCATTCACAGGCAGTTACTGTCACAGTGACGCAGTAACAAGGGGACAGGAAACACAGTGGGGCTATCTTCTAGACAAATGGCATACTCATGGAAAGCTCTTGCCTGGCTTGCTAGGTAAGATTAGAATATTTAGGAATCAGAATATTTATTAATTTTTACACATAAGTCTGGGAGTTTGTAAAAGCACCCGTGGTGAATTTACTATTCCCCACAACATACACATAAACCCCATAGTTGAGGACTTCTGTTTTATACAAGCCATTCTCAAGGATGGCTTCTCACAGCAACCCCCAGAGAGCTTACAAAGCACAGGGGCCTGGATCCCACCTGCAGGAATTCTGATTAGTTGGTCGGGGTGCACCCTGGGCATGGACATATTTAAAAGCAGCCCACAGGATCAGCTACATAATTTGTGGGGCCTGGTGCAAAATGAAAATGTGGGACTCGCTGTTGAAAATTTATTAAGAATTTTAAGACTGTGGAGACAGAGCATTAAACTGAGCATGGGCCGTGTTGAGTATGGGGGCCTGTGCACAGGTCACAGGTCCACGAAGTCAGGTCTGGCTGCCCAGGTGGGTCTGAGAAGCAGCCAAAGTTGAGAGCTATGGCTCAAAACCACCCAAGCATATTCAAACAGATCAGAGAACCGCCAAAGGCCCTGGAGTACCTGGAATTCAGCCCTACACCTTTGGATTCTTTTGAAAGCAGTGCTTGCATATAAGCTGCCTCTCACTGCACAGGGTCTAACACACAGGGTAGGCTTTGTAGCTGTGACCGGGGAGAAAGAAGGAGAGAAGGAAGGAAGATGTGGATGAAGGTGTGGCATCGCAAAGTCCTATCTACACAGAACAGTGTGGGCCACGTACATTCCTTTCCTAATCGACAAATGTCATGTCGTTCTTTAACCTTTGTGGCTGACTGGTCTTCCGGTGTAGCATTCATAACACTTTAGCTCTAAATTATATCCTCTATAGGGGGTCTCATCATATAGTTTTTTGAAATTATAAAGTAAAAACGTGAGAGGATTTTTTGGGCAGTGGAATTTCCCTGTAAGAAATTAAATGGGGGGTGCCTACCATTATAAATCTGTCTAAACCCACAGCATCAAGAGTGAACCTGCACTAAGGACCTTGGGTGATAATGATGTATCAGTGTAGGTTTGCCACTTGTAATAAATGGAGCACTCTGCCTGGGGATGTTGACAATGGGGGAGACTGTGTATGTGTGGGGGAAGGGGTTATATGAGACATCTCTCTACCTTCCACTCTATTTTTCTGTGAACCTAAAACTGCTCTAAAAAAAAAAAAAAAATAGTGTTTTTAAAAAAGTGCTCTCCTTGGATAGGGAGAGATGGGTTCTGTGTGGTTACCATATAGTAGTGTTACTGCTCTTGGAAAATCTGCTCCATAATCACTGGAAAGCAGTGACTTAAAGGATTGTGATTCTGTAAAAATAACTCCTTTCTGGTGTCTGACAAAGAAATGACTTCATATTCTCCAATCCCAGAGGTTTTCAAACCAGCAACTGCAGAGAAAGTCACTTCATCCACCGTTCTCACTCAGAGGCTGTCCTCCACCATGTAATGAAGTGGCCCCCAGAGCAGCTGGGGCAAACTCTGGCCAGAAGGAGAAACTCTGGAGAAGGAAACTTGAGTCTACACCACTCCCCACCCCCTCATCCTGGCACCACCCCTGGACTTCCAGCAGGGTGCTTCCCTTGTTCAGCCTCAGATTTCTCAGCTCTGTTGGACAAAAAGAACTGATTAACTATGGGGCCTTCCCAGGTGTGGGGTCTATGAGAAAGTGCATTGCAAACTCCAGACTATTGAAGATATAGCTGGGTGGTGATTTTAAAAAGACAAACCAGGGCTGGGGAGTGGAGAATGGAAGAGAAAAGGGTTTCTGCAGCCAAGACAGGTAGGGCATCTTGCCAAGGGTGGTGAGAAGTCCCCCTGCCAGGTATCTGGGCATGGACAGTGTCTCCAGGAAAGCCCTGTGCACTAAAGTCTGAGGGTTCTGGCCCCTCTAGCACCCCCACAAGCTTGTAGGGAACTGGAGTTGATGCACCATTTTTAGTAATAAACAGAAAATAAGGCCATCCGTCACTTACAATCTGACTGCTGTCACGTGTGGTCTTTGACTTCAGTTCATGTACTATGTTCAGGGAACTATTTTTGGACAACTTTCCTGCCATTAGGGCCAGAACTTGAGGTTTGTGGTGCTTTGATTTGCCATGATCTGAATTCTAAACACAACTGAGCACACAGACACATCACAGGAACTCTAAAAAGCTTCCTTTCACAAGAGCTCCAAATCATAGCCATCAATTTTCCATATTTTTAAGAAAAATTCTTAACCCCTAAAACCTATTTTCAACAAATTCAGTATTAGCATATATATATATATATATATATATATATATATATATATACATAAACACACACACACACACACACACATTGTTGTTGTTTAGTAGCTAAGTCATGTCTGACTGTTTGTGACCCCGTGGACTGTAGACCATCAGCCTCCTCTGTTCATGGGATTTCCCAGGCAAGAATACTGGAGTGGGTTGCATTTCCTTCTCCAGGGGATCTTCTGGACCCAGAGATAGAAACCATGTCTCCAGCACTGGCAAGTGGATTCTTCACCACTGAGCCACCAGGGAAGCCTATAGGCTTCCTGTATGTATATACATACACATAGATATACACATAATTTTAATTTTAGCCATTCTGTGTGACTTGAGGGATCTTAGTTCCCCAACCAGGGATTGAACCTGGGTCATGGCAATAAAATTGCTGAGTCTATAGGCTTGGGTCATGGCAATAAAATTGCTGAGTCCTAGTCACTGGACTGCCAGGGAAATTCACAGAATTATATTTAAAATAGATATTTATAGGAAATGACTAAGTAGTGGTTATGGTTAGTTCTTTCTATGCAGCTCCTTGACTGACAGTAATGGCAGCCAACCTAATTTTGGTCTGGCTGAACTGTGATGGGCACAGTTCTTTGCAGCTGACCTTGGATCCTCTCCTGGAACCAAATATCCTCTTGGCTAAGACCCAACTTCAGCTTCAGGCCAGTTTAGTGCCAGTGGCTCTTAGCAGTGGTTCTCAAAATGTGGTTCCTGCCCAACAGGACCAGCATCAACTGGAAACCTATTAGAAAAAAGCAGCTTTGGAGCCCAACCTCTACCCACCTAGATCAGAAGTTCAGCAGGCAGGGCCAGTGACTTGGGTGTTAACTTGCCTCCAGCTGATTCTGATGCCTGGCTCTAGTTTGAGAACTGCAGGCCTCAAAGCTGTCTGCTGAGGGTCATTTTGCCAGTTCCTGTCACTGCCCTCCCAGACAGCTGCTGAAATGATTCCCTACAAATTTCAGCTCCTTGCCAGGTCCTCTTCCCTATCTTCCTTGACAAAATGAGGCAGAGAGGAAAAAAAAATGGTTTAGCAGCATTAAATGCCTCAACTATTATATATAAAATCAGAAGGAAAGAATTTTCAATTTTTGGAAATGAAACATCCAACCTGCCAGCAGGTATTTCAAGCACTAGCTGTTGGCTATGTGCTGCTCGGATCCACACACAATTGTACTCTTTTCTTTAGCATTTTGAAGTCACAAACTGCCTCAGGGAGGGAAAAAGGGAAGTAGAGCTTCGTGTAACTAATTCAAGCTTCCACCAGAAAAGAAAGTTTTGAAGAATTCATTTAAACTACGTTTAAAAATATGATTTATAGCAAGTTTTATGACACTAGCCTGTGTAAGATAGGTTATGGCTAAACTAGGGATAGTAAAACCATGGCAGGCATTCCACCACCTCCTGATCCTATACTCAGAACAGATATTACTAATTGATCACAATCCCACTTCTCCTTCTCAGCGGAGTTCCCCAGGTACCCTTTACTAGGCTACTGGGGTTGGCAAATTAGATGACTCTAATTAGTAGCCATGATGCTCACAATACCTAATACATAAATGGTGAGAGTAAATCTAGTTTTCTCTTTTCTCATAGCTTGTTGTAGTCATTAGATAACCATATACCTAGATATTATTATTTTTAGATTGAACCCAGGTCTCCTGCATTGCAGGCAGACTCTTCATCATCTGAGCCACCAGGAAAGTACTTAACATAAGCAAACACATACAATTAAAAATGCTAAATATTGCGGCACTCATTTTTAGCCTTCTTAAGTCAATAACTGATTTTATTAAAATAGGAGGACCAGAGGATGGGACAAAGATATTCTAGGAAGAACATGCTCTTCACTTCACCATATGGGTACACTGAATTCTAGGACAGTACTGCCATTCCCAGCCAGTGGCTTGGGCATTCCAAACCGCTAGGTAGAGTTTGACATGAAGCAATGCCTCTGTATACTTAGCTGCTCTTTTCCAGGACAGTGACAAAAGTGGAAGGTAGTGTGGGAGTTACATTCACTGGATTAAGATCAATCATACCTGGCTTTCAATTTTTGCCCTGCTATTAACTCAACCAGTAACATAGGCTTTGGCCAGTTGTTCACTGAATATTGATATCCTTGAAAGAGAAGTGAAAGTGTTAGTCACTCAAGTCGTGTCTGATTCTTTGCAATCCCATGGACTGTAGCTCACCAGCATCCTCTGTCCATGGAATTCTGCAGGCAAGAATATTGGCGTGGCTAGCCATTCCCTTCTCCAGGGGATCTTCCCAACCCAAGGATCAAACCTGGGTCTCCTGCATTGTAGGCAGATTCTTTAACATATGAGCCACCATCCTTACCAGTTTACAAATGCATATGTAAATACATGAGTGCTTGTGTGCATGTGCACGCACACACACACACACACACACACACACACACACACACGAACTCACAGGGCTAACAGGGTCATTATGAGGGCTGAATGAAGCATGCACCTGGTAAGTGTTCAGTGCATGCCAGCTATATTAATTATAATTACTGACAACATCTATTTACTCTGCTCCTCTGGAGACATTATAGTCAAAGCTATGGTTTTTCCAGTAGTCATGTATGGATGTGAGAGTTGGACAATAAAGAAAGCTGAGCGCTGAAAAATTGAACTGTAGTACTGAAGAAGACTCTTAAGAGTCCCTTGGACTGCAAGGAAATCCAAGCAGTCAATCCTAAAGGAAATCAGTCCTGAATATTCATTGGAAGGATTGATGCTGAAGCTGAAGCTCCAATACTTTGGCCACCTGATGAGAAGAGCTGACTCATTGGAAAAGACCCTGATGCTGGGAAAGACTGAAGGCGGGAGGAGAAGGGGACGACAGAGGATGAGATGGTTGGATGGCATCATAGACTCAATGGAGTTTGAGTAAGCTCCAGGAGTTGTTGATGGACAGGGAAGCCTGGCGTGCTGCAGTCCACGGGGTCGCAAAGAGTCAGACATGACTGAGTGACTGAACTGTAATCTAGAAACCCTTCCTGCTGTGACTCCTATCCAGTATTGGTATTTTCCACCAAATCATCACCAAGAAACCCATTCTCTTCCTCACAAAGAAGAGATGGGTCTTTGCTGGCCCCATCCTATCCGTATGCAACACAGACTCCCTCTCCCCAACTCTCCTTATCCAGCCCTCTCACCTAAGCCATCTGTGGAAATGCTGGGTCAGCATCTGCTGGAGTAAGTGGGCGAGGGGAGTTATTAATTAAAATACAATGGGCATGTCTCCCCTTTGATGATCCCTTCTGGCGACACCTTTACCTATATTTTCATTGTTGTGCTCAGGGCTGCTACAAACAGTTATGCAGGTTGCCCACTGTATGACCCAGGAACACCATTCATGCTTTAGGGCCCAAGTATACATGGAAGCCTTAGTTTATGTTCTGGGCATGTCTACAGCTCAAACTGATCGGAATCAAGCAGTGGATCAGAACTCCACAGGTCAATGGAAGTTGAGCTGTGAGTGCCTCCTATGAGTCAGATTCATGGTGTCAAAGAGTTGACATTCTCCAAAGATAGCAGATGCCCTCTCTGAAAGGACTTCAGTAATTCCCATCACTGCAAGGAAAAGAGGAAAGATCAGTCTTCCTCATTCCACTAGGCTCCTTTCAGAGCACTGAATGACTCACAATCTCATGTGACCTCTTTCTGGTTTCTCTGCATACTCCTAAACTATACCCAGTTCTTCAAAGTCTTATCCCTATTATGATTTTCCTTCAAGGACATTTTAAACTGAGCACCTTAGTGCCACAGCAGGCCAGGCTTGGGACTAACAGAGACACTCAAATTTCATCACTCCCATGGAACTTTGAGCATGGTGATAAAAGAGGGGCACTAAACAAATATTGGGACTTCCCAGGTGGCTCAATGTTAAAGAATCCCCCCGCCAATGCAGGAGACACAGGTTCGACCCCTGAGTTGGGAAGATCGCCTGGAGAAGGAAATGGCAACCCACTCTAGTATTCTTGCCTGGGAAATTCCATGGATAGAGGAATCTGGCAGACTGTAATCCACAGGGTCACAAAAGAGTTGGAGACGACTGAATGGCTAAACAACAACAAAACAAACATTACATAATGATAAATGAACTAATTATACAGTTGACTCTTGATCAACATCAAGTTTGAATTGCACAGGTTCACTAGCATAGAGACTTCTTTCAATAAATAGGTACTATAGTACTACTTAATCCATGGTTGGCTCAGTCCAGGGATATAGACTCATGGATATAGAGGGCTGGCTGTCAAGTTATACACATTGATTTTCAACCATACAGAGAGGTCTGTGCCTCTAACCCCTGTGTTGTTCAAGGGTCAAGTGTAATTCAGTCCTCTTGGTTGGTGTCACATCTGGCTCACAGTTATTTTGATTTCTTTGTTTATTATCCTCAACAATGGTAGAAGAAACTTTGGAGGTTGGTGCAGTTCTTCAACCCCAAAGTTTTTAGATTTTATTCCATTGGCCTTTACTGGCAAGCATAACCACCAGTCCCCACACCCTGGTGGCCAGGCAGCCCTCTTTTCCCTTTAAGGTGTTTAACCTGATGGCCATCACTTCTGGCCACAACCTCTATGCCGTGTCTTCCTGTCAGCTCCAGCTATCAAGCCCACTGGCCCCCTCATTCACCATGTTTGGGTACTTTCTGGTTTAGGTTGATTTACTTGCTGCAGAGCAGCCTTCCTTACCAAACCTGATTCCAGCATTGACCACCTCAAACCTCCTCCATGTTTCCCAGTCCCATAACTGGTCTACGTGCCTCTGAATTCTTATAAACCTTTCCCATCACCCTTTCAAGTTCAATCAACACAGGTTCATCAGGTTCTTCTCCCACCTCATTTCTACCGCCTACCCTGCTCTGAGACTATCTCACTCACCATTTTATATAGGATAAAGTCCATACCCAACCTCCAGATCGCTAGATTCCAGACTTAATGCTTGATTAAGTCACCTACCCTCAGGGATCCCCTCTGTAGGAGCCTCCTCTCAGCCTTGCTCTCAGAGAGTGTGCCACACAGAGCATCAGCCCATCCAGCAGCCCCAAGTTCTTAGGGGCCCCCAGGTGCCTCTTCCCTGCCTTCTTCCTTTGGCCATCAAGCCTCTCCTCCTCCTGCCTCCAGGGCTGCATGTTCTCTGATCCCTCATCTCACCTCTCAGTCTCATCCCCTCCTCCTGCAGAGTAGGACTTTGTGTCAACACATCAGCCAGGATTATTAGGCGCTGAGTGTGCTTTTCAGCATCCACCACAGTTTCAGGCATGGAATCAATTTTTAATGAATGAGGATCTCTTTGAATTCTCAATCTAATCCTTCCTGCAACAAACACAGCCCTCTCCTCTGGATCTATATGCAGCAGGAATGGACCAGTTCCTCTGCAGCCTTTTCGAAATTATCTTGCACATTCTGGAAGGCCTGGGGTGTGCTAAACTATCAGCTTTCCAGGAAGTGAAGAAACAAAACCTTTGATTTGTAGCATTTGCCAATTATCATGGTGTAAATACTCCTCCCATGGCTGATGTCAGACTACCAAGATGTCACCAAACACAGGGCTGCAAAATGATGCATGCAATTGGCTTCTGCAAAGTAGCACAAACTGGCTCAGCACACCACTGCTGCAAGGCCATGGTCATTTCCCTCCTTAAGTTATTTAATTTTCCTCTTCTGACTCGTTCTCCCATGAGTTTCCTCCAAACTTATTTTTCCTACTAGTTTTCAACCTTAAAAGCTCAGGCCAAAGATGATGTTCTTTGCAAAGTCCTCCTGATCTCCCCACTCACTCCCAGAACAAGGAGCTGGACGCTGCTCTCTGTTGGCCCCAAACTTCACATTTGCCTGTGTTGTGGGATGTGTGAAACAGTAAACATGTTATTGGCCTGTTTCTCAACAAGACTATCAGCCTTCTGGGCAGGAGAGTGTCTGTTCATCTCTGGGACTCAACATCTACAAGCAAAAAGTACTTAATAAGAGCATGTTGAGGGAAGGAGAAAGGAACAAAATGAAGGACAGGGAAAGGACTTCTGATTCTTCTTCTCATGTTGTATTACCATTTTGGATCCCAGATTTGGTCCCCTGAGCTGAATCTACCACGTGGCTAAGGGATATATTGCCAACTACACTACAAATGTTACCTTACAAAATTCTTTTTTAAAAAACTCAACTCCCACCAGCTCTTTTAGCATAAAGTGAAGTCAAGCTCAGTGAGGCAAGGAGTGGGAAAAGCAGGAGTGGAGACAAGAAGAATCGGAGGATAGAGACTGACTCCAGTCAGGAGTGTCTCCTGATGAAACTGCATCAAGTTCCACATAGTGAAGCTGTGTGATTTCTGAATTGCAAGCAGATGGGTATCAGGTAGAAGGCAGTCAGCAGCAACTGGACAGAAGACTTTATCCCAAGCTCCTGGGCATCTTCTAAACTGCTCTGTGTATCCATCCCTCCCCAGGACCAGATAAACCATGGCAGGGACTAAGTCTTCTCTGAGCAGAATGCACAAACATGGCAGCATCAGCAAAGGCTACCCAGAGATAGAAGGTAAGCGATGGAATAGGGCCATGGATTGTCCTTTTATAGGCATCCAGCAGTCGGTGAGATCACTCCAAGCTGCTCCTCCCCGCAGGGTCACAAAGTGAGAAGGCTCTTAACTCCTCCCCTGACAAAGATGGGAGGGGGGCTGACATGGGATCTCTGGGATGAAATGCAGTCCATAATGCATTGCTCTAAGCACTCGACATAAATAACAACATTAAAATCACTAGCGCCATTGCCACATGACATAACAATAATGAACAACACAGAGGAGCAGGGTACGAGATCAAAAGCTTTCACTTTCAAGTTTACTGGAGAAATCTGAGTCCCTTCAAGTTATCCAGTTTATCTGGGATCCAGCCTTCTAAGGCATGATCCTTAGGTCTGTTGGTGTCTAAGGGGAAAGAGAAAATTATCTGCACAGAAGTGAAAGTCGTGGTTCAGTAACATATTTAATGAAAGTCAATGGGAAATATGTATAGACTCATGTGGATCAGATTATGGTCAGCTTGCTGGAACACGTGAGAGGTTGGTAGAAAGAGGGTCATGTGTCCTACAGGGAGGGTCCAGCACCCACCACAGGGATGCCATGAGGTTGGAGCTCTTTAAGAGGGAAATCAGAGCAGGAGAATGTGACTTAACGGGGCAAGCTTTCAAATATGACTTCCAATTTCACAGATGGCTTTTTGACCCCTCAGCGCATTAAGAGAGGCAGTGAATGGGAGGAGGGTGACTTTCCCCCTAAAGATAATATATGGAGTGGCTGTCTGGAAGACTTTGACTAAACATATTTTATGGAGCTTAAAATATTGGAAGAGGCAACCCCATAGCTCTCCAAATATTGACATGAAAAAAAAAAAGCACTTCCAGACATAGGAGCTATGGGAGTACACAGCATATGAGTGAAGAGAGCCCAAACAACTTCTAATCTGATTTAAAGAAGAAGAGAAGACAACGAATGTTGTATAAGGAACCACAAGTAGGAAAGAGGATGCAAAGCAAACACATCTTTTAAGAAGATTCAGAAAAGACCACAGAGGGGGCACTAAAGAGATTATTTCCAAAGGAATGATATTTTGGGATATTTTTCTCATTTATATCAATAAGGCTGGATCCATTATCCAACTGACTCAACTACTGATCTATTAAAGGAAGATGAAAATGCTAGACCAACCTTTAGGTAGAATTTCCTGAGAGGATCTCACACAGTTATTTTCTGCTGGGCTGGGTTTGTATTCCAATGTAGGAAGATGGATGAGAACATGCATTTCTTGGGAGGGAAGTCTGTCTTATATTACCATCCATATCATGGACCTTTTGTAGAAAATATGGATATGGGTGAGTTTTCTTCCAGAAACAGTGGTCCTTCTTTATCTCATCATAGTCTGTCTCCAAATCCATGTATATCAGAAAAGAAAAACTGAAAGTGTGGAAATAAACGTTGGCCCAAAGCCATGGAAATCAATTAGAGTCAGTGCTTGGGATACTAAGTTCAGCTTCTGAAAAGAGAAGCGCATTTCTCAACTTATCACCCTATTTCTCTTTATTTGCATTTGGTGTTCCATTTCCAGAGCTATTTCTGAATCTTTTAAAACCAGAGTTGACTTCTCTGCAACACCAAGTAAGCTTGGACACCATGAACGAGGTCCCCAGAAGATCCTTAGACACACATTGTAGATGGCTTAGATGCACCTTTTGGGGAGGAAGATGATAGAGATCACCCAGAGTGGTGAAAGAGGATGTCTAAACACCAAGAGGGAAGAAAGGAGGGGAGGGAAGAGCCATACCTGCTCCGATGACCTCTTCAATTTTCACAAAAGAGACATCAATCTCCTTGGCAAACTCCCGGACAGCTTCGTTGGGGTCCTCGTAAGTGAAGGGGTCAATGTAGATCTTCATCCCTGGGGAGCCTTTTTGGAGGAGATAAGCAGGGTTAACATCCCAAAGAGGACACAGCAGACATTAAGCACTGGCCGGTGTCCCCAGCAGTCATGGTCTGGCTGGGTTGGGGGCGACTCTCCTACACGTCCGGCTGCCTCACTTTTCCTTGTTGGACCTCCCTGTCTCCCTTCCCTCTGGGCCATGCTAGCCTGGTTCTCTGTCCTCTACTTCTCCTCCATATTTTCTGTGTTTGAGCTCTTGATGAAATGTGGAGCAGATTACTTATAAGTGACAGATCGGGACCAGTTCCCACAGCAGGCGCTCATAGAAGGCAAAGAAGCTGATTGATGCCAACCAAATGCATTAGCAGAAAAGTGGTGGTGAAATGGCAGGGCAGATATCAATATTTATCAACTTGACAACTTTCCTGAGTGGAGGCCACCGTTAAGGTTATAACTGACAGCTGTGTCCAGGGCTGGAAGAGGTATGAGGATGGATTAAAAGCAAAAGAGAAATGGCTATTAGAAAAACCTCAAGATAGGAGTGCCAAACCAGTAACCAGAACAGAAAACGTGAAGAGAAGAGTATAGAAAATACTGAGAGAGAAAATTGTAAAGTCTACACAGAATAAATGAGGTGGAATGAAAGAAGAAATGGTAATTGAACCCCCATGCCTTCAGACACAGTGAAGTATGAAAAGTGAATAAAATGGTGAATGAGAAATACATAAAGGAATATGGACTTTGTCACTGATGTTTACAGTGGCAAGATAAATAGGTGTGCATGGGGACAAAATAGAGAATTGTCATTGCAGAAAAAATACATTCGAAAAGTGGAAGAGAGGGGATGAAAACAGGAAATGGAACCCAAGAAACAAATGGATTCATCACAATGTCATTTTTCACCGTGTTGGACGTGTCATTAGGCAAGCATGGGTAGGGATTTCCTGGGGGTGGTGAGATGGGAGGTGGGCTCCAAAGGCTGAACAGGACCGTCTGGCATTGCAGCCTTGTGAAGATCAGTAGTTTTCCCTTCCCGCCGCTGCTGTCTGGTTCCTGAAAGAGGCAGGTCAGCAGGGCAGGCAGGTGGGGAAAAGCCCCTGTGGCTGCGGCTTAGGTATGTTAGGTTCCCTGAGCTTTGCCCTCTCAGCACACACTCCCCACTGCAGCTCCTTCTCAGCAACCCCCAGCCTTGAAAACACAGTCTAGTTTATATGTGTATAAATATATATACATATATAATGATAATTTCTATATTATAAATGATCACATAATGACATTTCCCATCCAAAAACTTCTGGTAGCTCTACGGTGACCCCAAATGAATGTTGCCCTAGTCACCAGTTCAGGTCAGTTTAATCCAGATGGAGAAGGAAGATGCAGCCAAGAACTCAAAGGGGAAATGTTTTTAAAGCCAGGTACCTCGCCCAGAGGAATTACTTTTTCTGAAATTTGGATTATTCCCAGTCATGAAATAAAAGCACTCCAAGTGTGCTAGACATCAACCTAAAATGCTCTTTGAAAACTTGGGGATGACCATGTTGACTTTGGAATCTATTGATTGGACTTTGGAATCTATTGATTGAACTTTGAACAAAGAAAATCCTCATCTTTATGATATAATGTCTTAATCCCTGGGGTAGGGGTGGAGAGAGGATGGAAATTTTACTTTAATAGCAGTGGACAAAGGGGAAAGTAGAACTAGAGGCTCATCTCTTTCTCTTTTGGTCTGGAGAGCAAGTAAAGAGCAAGAAAGAGTGAAACCACATGGAAGTCTAACAACCCAGACAGGCATGTTCAGGCAGTCTCACTTTAGGTTTCTTCAGAAGCAACAACTTATAAGACTATGAAAGCAAGTAGGCGGTGATCCCTACTGGGATTATCTGGGAGGTGATCCCAAGAAGTACCTGCAGGTCAGCGGGCAGTAAGGTAGGACGGAAAGGCAGCCTAAGAAAAATGTGCCCTCAAATCACTTACCACCATTGGCTGTGGATAACCGACATAGGCTTAACTCCCTACCCCAAGGAACCTCTGAGGTCACAAGCTTCAGAGTCAGCTAGGGTGGCGTGAGCTGGAGAGGCAGCACACGACTCCCGTCAGTCATTGGTTGGGGCCTGCTCTGCCTGCTGTGAAGGTCGGCCGGAAGGGTCCAGGGCCAGAGAGGCGCTTAGGTGAAGAAACACAGATGCATTAGGCGGACGTTGGCCCCTGTGTGCTAGAGGGCTGAGCACTGGAGACAAGGCCACAGCAAAAGACCCACTCAAAATGCTAAAGGGGTGGCAGGCCAGTGTCGACAACCTGTGACTTCTCCCCAGTTCTGGACTGAGATGAGAGAAGGCTGAGAGGCCAGAAGCGGGGATCCCAAGGTGAGGTCAGAACTCTGAAGCCTCTCACTAGCTGGGCATTTTGCAGCAAGACCACATACATCTCTTCTATCATTTTTTTCTGCTGCTGAAGGAGGAGAAACACCTTCCTCCTGGGGCGGCTATAATATTAAAGACCACATTGCAAGTGACATATCTAACATGGTGCTGGGTGTACAGGGAGGGCTTACAAGCTGAAACGCTCATGATTGTTATCAGTAAATTGTTCTAGGAAGTGTATGGGGAGGTAGGAAGCTGGGCTGGTGGGGGTGGGCAGTGGGGATGAAAGCTGCTTAAGGTTATATTAGTTACTTTAAAAATACCACCATGTTATTTTGGATTAAGGGCTTTTAAATGATGTGTGCTAAGCTGTCCTACAGGAACTCTTCCACGAAAACTAATTAAACAATCTAGAATGTGCTGTAATGAATGGTTTGCAAGTAAAGACATATGTAAGGATGAATGAGAGAGGATTCTGAGTTAATGAGCTCCACAGATATTGGTCCTGATCAGTTCTGGGAAGGAACTATTCCCAGAAGGGAGAGGTTCATCTCTTAATGGTGCCAGGATTCATTCAGGCCAATTATGTCCAGGCAAGTGCATCTTCATGGGAGAAAGTTCACCTTCTAATCACTGTCTGGTTTATTCATGAGCAGGTGTGCTATCTCACTGGCGTGTGGAATTAAGGTGTGTGTGCACGTGTGCGTGTATGTATATGAGTGTGTGTATATATGGAGTGTGTGTGTGAGCAAACAAATGTATATGCATGTATGAATGTGTGTGTATGCGGGCATGCACACCATGTCTCATCTGCTGCTCTGGGCCAGGCATGGGCTTTGGTCATCACCAAAGTCTTTCACAAGAAAGCCTAGGAGAGCTGATGTAATGTCAGTTTAGAACATCCTGCACCTGTTCAGGGTAGGAATTGGTCTTTGTTTTCCCTGAAACTGAGGGTATCGTTGTTAGATTGAGGGAGGAAAACTGAAATCAGAAGTCTAAAATTGATTCAAACCCAGTTCTTTTGCAATGACAAGGGTCTGATACAGCCAGCCTAGGAATGGCCCTGGCTGGACTCCTCTGCTGGGGCGGTCCCTATTCCTAAGTCCGGAGAACCATTTGGCTGAACATGTGCTCTAAAGGCTCTCCCTGCATCCATCTTATCCCGGGATGACACATCTCGCCAGACCTCTCTCCCGCATCACAGCTACCCTTTTCCTAGTCCCAGAAGGAGACGTGGGGGAAAAAAATGCCTTCAGCTACGCAGAACAGGTCATTTGTCTTTTGGCTCATTTTGTGTTTCTGCATAAATCCTGCATCAGCCTGTTCCTGCTCCCACTTGCCAGTGAGCAGTTTTTAATTATCAGGGAAATGGTATTTAGTGCAATGAATCACCAGACAGTGAACAAGGAATTCACGTCAGCTGCGGAGTCGGGCATAGCCAAACATTTGGAGACAGGGCTCAGAAAATGTTCTCAGATTGTGAGTGTTGGGGAAATATTATTAACAGCAGTTATGATAATATCAGATGTAATATAGCTCTATAATGTAAGGCATTTTATAATGCTCCGTTCAATGCTTCTCATTATTATTAGTGTTAATATTGCAATATTTATAATATTTTATAGTTTCTGGTTATTTTCATTATTTTTAATATAGGTTATATACCTTTGGCACGAAAATGGTATGCACAGATATAAACTGATTGATGGTGCCGAGAGAGAGAAAAGTCTTCAATTTTATGATCTTCTAGTCTGCTAATTTCTATTGAAGGTATGATTTGCAGATGTTTGCTCTTTGCTCTCAAAATTCATTTAAGCTATGACTAGGGTCACAGCCTGGATGGCCAAAGCTTTAAAGGACCATAGTCCCAGGAGATCTACAAAATCTTAAACATGAACCAAGGCTTTAAAGATATTAAGTTTGGGGAAAAATGACTCAGCCACTATCCAGAGCCTTCCTACGTGGTATGGAGCAGTCCGTGAAGCACAAGAAACTGTTGGCTATTGCTGGAGACTCTGGATCAGGAGATCAGGATGCTCTCAAAAGGGAAGAGACTGGGACAAATTTGGGGGATGCTTGCAGATTGTGGGGTGTATCTAAAAAGTCAGCTTGAAACATGTTTGCAGGTGCCAGGGTCTCAGGACAGGAGATCATAGGCTGGGAAAGGGCCAGTTCTAAACAGTCTGTAATATGTGGGTATTAACAGTGGAAGGAGAAGATGGAATGCTGCCATCCACCCCTCTTGCACATTCAGAAAGTATAAAAACGGTACCATGAATATTTTGTGGGTCCCATGATAGAGGCTTCAGGGGTGCCAGGAAGAGCCCAGTGCCTTCCTGCTGGTGGAAGATTCCCGGAATCCCACAGCAGGGTCCAGAAAGCTAGTGTATTAATTAGGCCATTTTTAATCTTTGATATCTCGTGTCCCAGCAGATCTGATGGAGCCATGGGGAAGGTGGAAGGCTGCCCCTCCTTTCCCATTCTGGAGCCAAGGCAGACCTTGCCATACTCATAATTCACCTAAATTTAGTCCAGGTATCTAAGCACAAGAGGGAAGCTGTTTAGGGGTTCCTGGAGGGACCTCAGCCAGTCCTCTGCCTCAGGATTTTGATCACTCCTCATTTTCTCAATGCTGACCCGTCACCCAGCTGTGCCAGGGACCGTGGGAGCCACAGGGAAAACAGGGAAAAGCTCGTGGAGCTCTCAGGTCACTGAGACATGAACTAACCAGGGAGCAGTGCTGGAGAGCCTAGAGTCAGGAGCCCACAACTGGAAACGAGCTGTGAGTGCAGCAGAAACCAGAAAAGGCAGAAGACTGTGGATGCCAGTCTCAAAGTCAGAGACCAAAAAGGACCAGCCACACGGTCCTTCACTGATGAGGGACAAGCTTGGAGTGTCAAAAGGCATAGCTCAGAGTGATACCTGCCACTGCATGAGTGAGGAGAGTGTGGCCAGCTTGAGTGTGGAAGGAAGTGGGGTCCGAGGTGGAACACTGCTGATACACTAGTGGGAGGGCCGTGACTACCATCAAAGGCATCCGACTGCTGCCACTGGGCACACAAGCTGACAACTGCTAGCAGCAGGGGAGGGATGTACTGAGAACAAGACATTGGGAAGTTCATTTTGCTGGCAGCCCTCACCACTCCCATGCATTGTTATGAGGAAGGGGCTGGAGGCTGAGAAAACAGCTCCGAGGTTGTTGCAGTAATTAAGGTGCAAGATAACAGTTTTTAGCCAGAGCCTCACAGTGACAACAGCAGAATAAGCAAGAGAAATTTCAAAGGAAAAACTGACAGCACTTGGTGAGCAATTAAAGATGAGGAATGAAGGAAGGACCAGAAGAATCTGAACTAATATCAAGACTTCCAGAATCAAGTGGTACTATTAACTATGCGATGCGTTTTGGGAAGGAAACTTGATTGTCCAGGAAGTTTGCACACGTGGTTTTAGACTTTGAATGTATGGACAAAACACCCGGGTGCCTAGAAGTCAGTCTGAAAACTCAGAACAGAAACAGAGCTGCAAGACTGGATGTGGAGAGGAGGATGTGGGGGACACGTGAATGACAGCCGAAGCTATTGGGATGAAGGGCTAAGGACTGGGCAGTTTCCTAGACCAAATCTACCAGGAAAGGTGGATGGGCACTAGAAACACTTTGCTCCACCTGCTTCTTGGGGCCAAGGCCAGGAAAAATGGGTGGATGTCTTTTTCCATGAAAGAATGGAGGTCATGGGTACTCAGCCAAGGTCAGAGAAACAATCCAAGAGGTGGAGCCCCAGGGTGGGCAACAAGGCTTTGGGGAAAAGCACTGAGTTTGAGGAGGCTCTTCCTTCAATCTTCTGTTTGGGGGTTTTACCACATTTCAAGATTTGTTCTTAAAAACATAGTCATTGCCTAATACGTGTCTCTAGGAGAAGGAAAGTAGACGACAGGCTACTTCTTGATAGAGAAAGGTATTTCAGGAAAAACAGTTTAACATCTCTCTACTTCTTGGGTATCAGTGACCAAGACAGGACTGTCCTTCCAGACAAGGCACCCTGTCTCTGGGCCACTGAAGTCCTGTTAGGAACCTGAGGGCAATGGCCCAGGAGCTGGGACTCAAAGAGTTAACCTGGTTTCTAGAGCTCTGGCTGAGAGCCAACAGCAGCCACACGGGTAAAGCCAGCTCATTAAATTTATTTGGCATTTAATAAGAACCCACTGAACACTCAGCCACCTTTTGCACCTAAGGGCCTTTCCTCCTCTTCCCATAGGCCCTCATTTACTCCTGTTCAGGTACCTCCAGGAGAGGCAGTCAAATGCCCAGTCTGTCTCCCTCCTCCAGGTATACCTGACCTTCACCCTGGTGTCCAAGGTGATTTCCAGCACACTGGATGCTGTGTTCTGTATGGTTGGGAAATCCCAACCAGAGTCAAGCAAGCTGGAGCTAGAGGAAATCTTGGAGCTAGATGTGCTTCTGGGATGAATCAAGTCTAGCGTCTTACCTAAAGCAGAACTCCGCTCTACAGCATCTTTTACTGAGATCTGTGTCTGCGAGAGCAGAGAGCTCACCCCTCTCTCTATAAAGCAGCCTGTCTCTGCATGGACAGTTCCAGTTTGGGGGGTTATTCTTACACTGAATCAAAGTCGGCCTACTTGGATCTCTCACTGATGGTTCCATCTATCTTCACAAAGCACAAGAGCGTCATCTTTCTTTTGCCATGATGGTGTCATGCTTGGTGATGACCCCCAGGTCCCTCCCTGGATGTGACAGTTGGACCATGAAGAAGACTGAACATCAAAGAATTGATGTTTTTGAACTGTGGTGCTGGAGAAGACTCTTGAGAGCCCCCTGTATAGCAAGAAGATCAAACCAGTCAATCTTAAAGGAAATTAACTCTGAATATTTATTGGAAGGACTGATGCTGATGATGAAGCTCAAATACTTTGGCTACCCAGTGTGGAGAGCCAACTTATTGGAAAAGAACCTGACACTAGGAAAGATTGAGGGCAAGGGGAGAAGGGGGCGACAGAGGATGAGATGGTTGGATGGCATCACTATCTCAATGGACATGAGTTTGAGCAAACTCCAGGAGACAGTGAAGGACAGGGAAGCCTGGCATGCCACAGTCCATGGGGTCACAAAGAGTTGGACATGACTGAGAAGCAGGAAAAAAAAAACAAACAAACAGGTCCCTGCCTGCATTTCCCAAGCACCAAATCAGTTGGTGTCTCTTGAGGTCACGACTTGGCACCCTCCATGGGCCGGCTGCTTTGTTGACAATATCCTTCTTGACATGGGGTCCCCAGAACCAAGAATGTCCCTTTAGATGTTTCTCACCAGTACAGAGGACAGCATGTCCATGTATTACCTCCTCTGATCCAAACTTTAATCTTGACCACAGAGTCAGACAAACCGAGTTTAAAACTTTATGTTGCATATCACTAACTCCAAGACTCTGGACAGGCTACTGGATTTTTCTGAGGCTGTTTCCTCACATGTGAAATCTACCTCATGGGATGGTTATGAGGATTAAATTAGTTACTGTGTTTAATACAGTCAATGCTCAAGGTGGAGGCTTTTGGCAGTATTTTTCTGCTTTAGTGGCAGTGCTTAGCCTTTTTTACTAGTTTTTTATCACTCCTATTAAGCATGTGATCAAGCAAATACGTAAACTTTCTCATACAAACAAGTCAGCAAGTCAGGTCTCCTCCTTTTCTTACTACTTTATTTTTGTTTTAACCAACACTAGCTTCTAGATTTATCCCTCTAGCATTTTGTCTTGCAGATTTCAAATGAGCATTCAGAGCTGTTGGATAGTTCTGAATTTTGATTCTATCTTCTATGATGTTACTTATAACTCCCAACTGTTACCTACAAACTTGATAAGCATCCCTAGGCTTGCACCTGACTATGATTTTAAAAAACAGTCAAACAAACAAGAGATTGAATTGGACAAGGATTAAGATAAAACTGATGACTCCCTCCCTGGCTGACAGACTCACTAACCTACTTTCTTTCTGTATGAAGCCCAGCTCTGTACCCACTGTACTGTGCTTTTTCCCCTTAGGAGATCATCAAATATCTTGCCAAAATAAAAATCCACAACATATGCAATGTCTCACAAATGCACAACCCTAGTAAATGAGATGAGGGCCCCATGGTGGTGGTTTAGTCACTAAGTCATATCCGACTCTTGGGACCCCATGGACTGTGACCTTCCAGGCCTCCTCTATCCATGGGATTCTCCAGACAAGAATAGGAGAAGTTGGAGTGAGCTGCCATTTCCTTCTCCAGGGGATCTTCCCGACCCAGGAATCAAACCCGCAATGCAGGAATCTGCCTGCAATGCAGGAGACCCTTTACCCACTGAGCTATGAGGGAAGCCTATATAGCTTTTCTTAATAGTAACTTTTTAAATAATTCTGTATTTAATCCTTAACAATCCCCAATGATCACTGAACTTAGTTTTAAAGGCCCTGAACGTGTCTGCTTCCCAGTTTCCTGGGTGTTCGGCAGGGATTGAGCTCACACTTATGTTCTGAGGTCCCCGTGTTCAGTCCTCTTGTCCTGTGTGAAAATTAGTGTGTGCCAATCTTTCATTTTGGATACATATCTCATTTGTTTTCAGAATTTCTCAAAGCTTAATAAAAACAGCTCTGTGATTATAACTTCAGTTGCCTGTAACATGGACATGATTCTGTCAGGGCTGCTTTCTGAAAACCCTTGACCCCTTCCCAAGCCCTCACCTCTCCCCACTTCTGCTCACTCCATCCATCTTATAATTCAGTGCAGTGTTAACTACCATCCAGTGTGTAGTTATCCAAGTCTTATAAGTACCTGGTAGCATTTCCCAAATGTAGCATCAACTGGAACTTTTCTAAAGATAGACTCCCAAGCCCACCTGGATCATCACATCCAGCCAGTTTTTACTCAGCCAGCACCTTCTGAGGACTGTCTCATGGAAACCATAAGAACTTACCATCTGTCTGCCTCTTTCTAGACATGGGAAACCCACACTTACCCACTCACCCTTGAACATGAACCACAGGTTCCCAGGCTCTTCAGCCCAGCATCCGGCACCATATCCACGCACTTTCTCTTCCCTACCTGCCTTCCCTCTAGTCACTCTCACCCCAATCAAACCCTCCTTTATGAATCCATTCTCTGTGCTGCAGGCTCAGAGTCTGCCCTGGAAAGCACTTGGTATTCTCAAATTGACAAGATCTGTTGCATCTCCACAGGCTAGAGAAGGCAATATATTTGCCAATATTTCTATTATGTCTCATTCAGCCTTCACATCAGCTTGAAAGGCAGGTCTGGGAGGACAGATGCCAGCAGACTCTGTATGAAGCCCTGTGCCCTGCCTGCAGGAAAGACAGGCAGGGGCCTTCTTGGGTACTGATGAGTGAGGCTGGGGAGCTGTTGCAGGATTCTTGTCCCTTCCAGGGCAGGAAGCGCTGAGACGTCCAGGTTAGCATCCACATCCACCCAGTGAGGTGCATGCATATAGGTAGCCCAGGAATGGTTGCATGCACTTTCAGATCAAGGGCATCTGAATTTCTGCCTCCTACAATGAGACCCAGAAGAGGAGCCAACAAACCACCAACTAGGACTCCTGAGACTGGTCCTCATATTTTGACTTGCTCCTGACCTCCAGCCACCTTAAGCCTCTGCAATATGGAGAGATGACAGGCTTTGCAGCAGGTTTAAAGAACCTGAGGTCCATCTCTGCCAGCCATGAGCTGTGAGACCTGGCAAAGTCATGGAACCTCCCTAGATTAATGCCTGCCACCTAGAGTGGTTGTCAGGGTTGGAGGAGTTGAAATGAGCTACCAGAATAAAGTTCCCCACGCATGGCACTGGGTAAGCTTTCTGTAACTAATTATTCCTATCCTCCCCTATCTCAGGCCAGGTCCTCCATAAGAGCCTTGAGTTTCCTCTTCTGCTGTGTGTGTGCTGTGTCTTCCCCAGCTCCACATCCCTTTGGCTGATTCTCCAACAGTAATAGCGTTAGTCAGAATGACGGATGTCTGTGGGAGAAGATGCACTGATGCAATTCAGTGCATGAGGCTATGAGTTCAGAGAACCAGAGTGCAGAGAGGAGCCAGGTTTCAGGGACTGGGTAAAAAGAGAAGGGTTATGAATAGAAAGAAAGAGCATTTATAAAAGGAGAACAGATTTAAAAAGAAGACAGACTTCTAAGGCAGCAGAGGGACTGAACTCTGGTGCAGGAAGAACTCTGTGTGCCCAAGTCCTGGGGATAAAGACTGCACAGCTTGTCAACACTGTCCTAAGCCATCTTCAGTGGTTTCTGCTACTGAGGACTGGGTGTTGGGTCTTCTGTGGACCCTGAGAACTAGGGAGGCTTGATTCTCTTGGCCATAGAGGTGAGAATTCCCCAGCAGGAGGCTGTGAGCACTTTGAAAGCCTATCTGTGCATGTGGGTGCCATGTGGTGGCCCAGGAAAGCCAGCCCCTCCAGAAAAGGAAGTCAGGTCTGAGGGTGAAGAGGCCAAAAAGGCAGCATGATGCACCCCAGCTTGACTCTTGGGAACTCTCTGTACCCCAATGAAGGGTACAAGGTTTAACTCATGTGCCTTTAAAAGGAGGGGCTCCCTCCTAGGGTACCCCATTCTCACTTTGGGCGTCTTTAGTTTTCAAAATGGCATTCCACATTTTGAACCCAATTTTGTGTCCTCCGCTTTCAGGTGGACATGGCCATCTTTAAATGTTTCTTTCATCCAAAGAGTTCAAAGGATGCCAAATCTGAAATCAACTGCATAGTGGCTCTCAAGGTGGCCAGGCATCAGCCCAGAGCAGTGAGGCGGGGTGATGTCAGAAGCCCAGGAGGCAGAGGCCGGGAGGCGGGGTGGTGGAGAGAGCCCACCAGGTAATCCTGATGCACTCTGGAGGGAGCACCTCCACGTGAGAATCACAGACAAATCAAAGTCTCTGTCCTTAGGAAGCTAAAGACCTGCCTGGAAGGGAAATGCGTCAGTTTATGTTAAGCAAAAGTATCTGAAGAGTTTGCTTTGAGGTGCAAAATCAGAATGTGAGCAAAGGAGAGAGAACACATTAGGATTTCCCTCTAAAACCAGTGATGTCTGGTTAAAATGGAGGCCCAGGTGGCCTGCTGGGGGAAAGAAAGAGGGACAGATGGACCTGGAGTGTTGCAGGAGCTGTGCCTGTAGCCTTAGAAGGGGGCTGCTCTCCCAACCTCCCTCCCCCGACCCCAGTTTGTGTTGCTGAACATGGGTGTAAGCTGGACCACCCTCAGAGAGCCTTGGGGTCTCAGCCGGTGCCCAGTCCACAGCCCCATCCCTGCCATGACTTACAACAGCAGCCCAGCTGCCAGGGGCTTAGTCCTTTACAGACCCTCGGTAGGTTCTTGGTCTTGGACTGAAAACCCTGGGGAACAAAGCCACATCTACAGAGCAACCTTTGCACAGCCCCAGCCTTGCTCTCACTCGAAGACAAACTCCTCCGTGGCGAAACTGCCATGTGAGCAGCCCGGCATCACTCTCTTGCCTGGGGTCACCTCGGGTGAGAACTTTTGTCTCGGATGCCATTTCCACTCCCAGAACCACCCAGAGGAAGCCTGCTTATGGTGCGTGTAGACAGAGCCTGTTTTCCATGCTCACCACCCAGGGAGCAGGAAGAGGGGGCTGGTACTGAGGTGAGATGCGGCTCACGGAGGAAGCCAGAGGCAGAGAGGGCAGAGCGCACAGCGCCGGGGCAGGTTTCTGAGTGCGTCCGTGGAATTTGAAAGGAGTTATTTAGAAACAGAGCATGTCTGCTGTAAGGATCTAAGCATTCTGCTTCCTGGAGGCAAGAAGTAGCCCAGCTGACCAGTGGGACCTTTGCAGACCCTGCAGTGTTGTCCTGACACACATCAAAGAAGAATTCTGACACAGGACTTAACGTCGCAAGTCGGTAAAGGGAAATTTTAGCTATAAAAATATTCTATATAGGTTTTGAAAAAAGAGAGTAGATAACGAGTGAAAAACTTTTGAAGGCACTGCTTAAAAGAAAACACTTGGGAGATATCCCAACACTTTGGCCTCTTGGGCTCTGCTATCTTTTTAATTCCCTCCGTTCAAGTTCTCTGGCTTATCTGTGAATTTGGTTAACACATTCCCCAGCAGCCCCATTGGATAAGATAAGGCAGAAGATGTTAATAGAGAACCCTCCATCTTTTTCCACTGAGTCTGATTTCAGGATTCATTGACTTGCTAAACCCAATCTCCCTGCATTCCGTGTCCTCTATGGGCTTATCAGTGAGGAAGATAATCTACCTGCCAGACATCCAATAAGTGCCCATGATGGGTGGACACAAATGGGGTGGACAGCCTTGGTCCCTGGGGACCCAGCCTCTGGGCACTGGGGGCTGGGAGGGGGCTCGCAGTGGGGACGGGCCAGTCTGCCTATGAGGAGCCCCCGAGCACTTGCCTCTCGACTCCGGAGCTCAGGCAGTGGGTGGCTCAGGCTTTCTACTCACCTCTGCCCGTGCTGTAATGCTGGAGCTTGTCACTGTACACAGCTTCTTTGCTGTAAGCACGTTTCCTGTGGACGCAAGGGAGAGGAGCTCTCTTAGCCAGGGTATACCCACACCACTCTGCTCCCCGGACCTCCACCCAGGCCCCCTGTTCTGATGGGGGCTCACCCGGCTTCTCCCGGGGTTGGGAAGTGCAACCGTCACTTAAGCAGAACTCCTCTCGTGGCCAGCATTCTAGCTTGACCACCTCCGTGGGCAGTGGGGTCTGCTTTCAGGTCAAGGTCTTTCAGAGGTCAGGCAGGGCCAGAGTGTCTACAGAACTTGGTGAGCGGCCCTGGAGGATGCCTGCTAGCACTCTGGCTGCGCTGTGGAACTTCTCGGGAGGGGCCAGCTGAATCTGGGCTAACCACCCAAGGCGGCAGCAGCAGCAGTATTAAAAATTCACAAGAACTTCCAGACCCAGCCTCCTGTAGGACCCGCTCTTGCAGAGCTCCTCTTTCCCTCCTTAGCTCCCTGCTGCCCACCTGCACCCTGTGGCCAGGCCCCAGCTCTGGAGCCAGAGGACGGGTTGAGGCACAGGGCGGGATGTTTCAAAGGGTCAAATGCAATTTTGTAACTGTCACTCCAGGAAGACCATCGTGTGCCGGGGGGTTAAATGAGTGGGCGAAAAGGAGGTTGGGGGACGAATGCTCAGAGCCTTGCCCAGCCCCTTTAGAGGATGTATCCCAAGCACAGAGAAAATAAATAATCTGGAAAGTTCTAGGCTGCTGGTGGACAGAGAAGGGGTGATGACTGATGAGCCTGACAGTGTGTCCCTGAACAGTCCACATGACCGGGGAGGGTCCATGAGCCAGCTTCCTGGGTCTGAGGACAGCAGGCAGGAGCGGGGCCAGGGGTCCTACCTGCTGCAGACGATGGAGATGGCCACCAGCGACACCACAAACACCACCCCCGCCGCCGCTGAGCCAGCGATCAGGGGCAGCTGCTCCCGCAGCTCAGACTTGTAATCATCTAGCAGAGAGAGAGGTATTAGAAGCTTCCTGCCTGCCCCCTACATGGAGCTGCTACTCAGCGATGCTACCTAGGACGTCAGAGTGATAGAGTTTCTATATTTCAGAGCTGTAAGCCTGACCCAAACCAAGAGTAATCTTTAAGTCACACACACTCACAAAAACAACCCAAAACAAATAATAACAACAATAAAAGCAAGATAACAGTGACAGAGGACCTCACAACTAAGAGCTGATGACATTGGCCCCAGAGCAGAGGTAACTGTCTCCATGCCCTCAGTCGGAAGGCCTCTCAAAGGTCTGTCAGCCTTGCTAAGGATACATCTAACAGGGGGTATGGAAACCACTGCTGAAGTACCTTCTAAGACACAAAGTCGCTGAGATGCAGCCAGTCAACAGATTGACTGAGAGGAGACTTAAGAGCATCTGCAGCCATCCAGCACCACACCCAGTGCTGCAGGGAATGAAGACACATCGAGAAGCAGCCCAGAACTCTCAAGCTCACACTCAAGAAGAATAGGATCCCGGCTTCCGCCAGTGTTAGAAACACATGGGCGAGTGGCTGCCTGCGGGTCACAGAGTTGGACAGAGCTCTCTCAAACCCCGGCTTTACCATGGGGAAGCTTAGTGATCTTAGACAAAGCATCTAGTCTTTCTGACTCTCAGATTCCTTATCTGTTAAAATAAATTTTTAAATTAAATCACGGGACACATATTTCAGCATCTGATGTATCACAGATCCCCAAATACGAATTCTCTTCTCCTTAATCCATACAAACCACTCGGCCCAGGGGCCTATTGTTATTATCGTGGTTCTTCTCTCACTTGGTATCAAGGAGCCATCACAAAATTTCAGGACTGAGGCAGATGGGGGTCAAGCCATGTATATCCTATTATAATTGGGGCTGCCAGATACAGCAAATGAAAATACAGGATGATCAGTTACGTATGAATTTCACATAAATAACAAATAAGGTTTTAATCTAAATATGACCCAAATATTGCATGGGAGATACTTAGACAAACATTATTTGTTATTTACCTGAAATTCACATGTAACTGACCTGTATCTTATCTGCCCCACTCCCATCATTCTGAGGTTCCCTGCTCTGCAGAATCACTGAAGCCCAATCGTTAAACCCATTTCCAGGTCCCTCCTCAGATCTACTGAATCAGAACCTCTGAGTGAATAGTAGGGTATCTGCGTGTTTACCAAGCACTCTGCGTGGTTCTTATGCGCCCTGATGTTTGGGAACCATGGTTCAACTTTGTGGATAGGGAATGAGACTTGCAAAGACAAGGATATTGTTCTAGAAGCCTCCCACTCTCTAGAAATTAATTTTAAAGAGTGAAGGTAGAGTTTCAGTTTCCCTCTGCTGAGAACTTTTTGTAACGTGTGTTTTTAAAAAAGTTAACTTGGCAAAAATAAAATAAATAAAAGGAACCACAGGGAAGAGTCCATGTAAATTAAAAAATTCCTAAGCCATGTGACCTTCGACCCTTCAAATTGATTTCTAGGTGCTTCCAGAACCAATATCCTTGGGTTTAGAAGTCTCCTTTACCCACAGTGTAGAAGGATGGTTCTCAAACACTGGGGCATAAGAATCACCCAGAATGCTTGGAAAACATGTAGATACACAGTATATACTGTATCTACATATACTGTATATACTGATTTATACTGCTGTGTAAATCAGTTTTTAAAAAATTAGGCAGCCAAGTCAACGGCTGGCAGGTTGTAGCTAAGTGCAGCCCAGAACCACAGCAGCTCTGATCCTTGTAGAGGTCACCAGTCTAAAGCATGGCCACTGACCCTGGGTGGGATCCCACAGGTCCTCCTCGACCCAATGACCCTATCACTAACAACCTTCAGACTCACCTTTGTGCTGCAGGGAGGCCTGAAGCCTCAGTGAACATAATTATTACTGATGTGTGAACCTCAGTCAGTAAGACAAATACTCTCCAATTTGGCCACTTACCAGAACTCTCTTACATCCAGCCCCTCTTGGGTTTACAAAACTTAACTGCCAAATGTAAAAGGAATAGCCTTCTTGGGAGAAATCTGTTACTTCTTGATTTGTCTAGCAGAATTGCCAAGAGACCAGTGCTCACAGCTTTTTGAATTTTGGGCTTTTAATCCTGTGTACCTCTTGATGCCAAAGTGCCCATAAATCTAGATGTGAAGTGAGGTGCAAAGAGGGGAACAGCGACCTTAAGGAACTGAAGATGGACTGCGTTCTTTTCACACCAGCAGCATCATTAATCTGGATAAAGTGGCTCACCTTTCTACCCTAACTCACCATCTTCAAAAATGAGCCCAAACTCACCTAAAATAAACTTGGAACTGACTGCAAACTCCAATCCTACAGAGGCCAGGTAGCTCACATTGAAACATCCAGGTACAGACCACTGGGAAGTGACAAGCCCTGCATGGGGCAGCAAGCCTGTCTCAAGGCAAAGTCCTCATGCTAGGATGCCCACCAGCATTGCCTTCTCTTAGAATTTTTCAAAAGAAAACAGATATTATAATTTTTATATGAAGTCACTTGATTTTCAAATCTTTCTGATGACTTTACAGAAACTGTTGACCTAAAATAAAATGTTTTTCAAGGGCAGTGTGTTTTCTATATACTTTAAGTAATAAAGGAAAAAATTAAAGCCTTTCTATTTGAGAGGCTGGGAATAGATTGACACTTGGGAGCTACCAGGAAACAGCTCATCAGTGAATAAATATAGATAGATAGGTAGTAGAAAAATGAGTACATACACTGTGGAAAGTAGCTAATGTAACAGACACCCATACACAAGTCTGAGGTTACAGGGAAACAATTTTCATAACAACTAAAGGGGGTGATCTCAGAGGAGTAGCAGAGACGGTGACAACAGGGAACTAATAAAGCCCAAAGGTGGAAGTATTTTCAGGGATGAGATTGTCTAGCCTTGGAGACAGCTTGGAAAACAGTGGCTGTTCTCTCTGGAGACACCTCAGCGGGACCTACTGGGGGTCACATGTGAAGCTGTTTTAAATATTCTGAGACGTGTGGGACAGCGACTCCTCCAGTGTGTGCCTCTGTTTTCTTCCCGGAGCCCTTGACTCATGCAGTGAGGCTGTGCACTCAGCTCCCAGCCCCGAGAGCAGAGGAGTGAAGTGGGAGTGAGGATGAAACAATACAGAAACCCAGAAGAACATATTGTTTAATTTTGTGTTGGGCTCACTGCTGGGCAGACACAGGCGCACATGTGGGAGTCTCTGCACGTGCGCGGTAGAGACCCGTGAAGGAAAACCCTCTAGATATCGAAAACCCAGCCAGGCTGCAGACAGATGCTCTTCCTAGTGAATGCAGGTCCTCCTGGGGGCAAATCCTTCCAAGGCAATTCCACTGGAATCCAGTTAGCAGTTGGCATTTTGGCTGTGACCACTGCCTCCTGGGGGCTTCCTCTCCCGACTGCCTGCCCTGATCCCAGGTCACCCGCCTGCCCCTTACCATCCGTCAAAGTCTGGAAGCACATCTTGCCACTGAACTTTCCATAGCCGGCCACGGTGCGGGCGCGCACCTGGACCACGTACACCATGCCGGGCCGTAGGCCGTCAATCCGCGCGGTGTTGGTCTGGCTCCTGGCCATGGAGGAGTTGAACTCATTGTGTTCCTGCAGGAGAGCAAGGGAAAGGGGTTGGCAGCCTGCTCCTAAGCACGTGGGCCCCTCGGTTCCGGGTCCTGCAGATCTGCTAGAAGTTGTCCCCAGCCCCAGGCCATCCCTCGAAACCCCACAGACTGGGCTGGACTTAAAGAATAATAAACTGACTCTGGACTGTGGGGTGGTGATGCTCTGAAGAGAGGTCTGAGTAAATGGCTGAGCTCTCAGCGCCTGGCAAAGGGACAGTCATTTTCTACTCTTTCCTCTCCAGGGATCAGAGACAGAATAACAAAGCACATGCAGCTTTGCAAACCCCCTCTCACCCCTGACCTCAGCAGAAGCGAATGGCTGCATTTGCACCTGCCTGCCTCTCTTTGCGTTGCTCTTGCTGAGCTCTGGTCTTTCTTCTCCTGGTCACTCCTCACAATGGCTATTCTAGAGCACTCCTTAAGAGACCTCAAGTCCTTAGACAAATGACTTTGTGTTCACTCTGCTAAAAAGCTTGAGGCCATGCTGGACTACCTCCCACACCTGCGCCTGCTTTCATCTTGGCATGTGTCTGTCTGGGTCCCCACTGTCCGAGTTCCTCTCCATCAGCATCTGGGGAGGCACGCCCCTTCTCCCAGGAGAACATGGCCTCTATCCTCACCCCTCCCACTATTTAGGGAGTCAGTCCCACTCTTCCATGTGTCATGCTCTTCAGCATCTTCTGCCTGGCCCGCTACAGGCCCTGTCACCTGCACATACGTATCCTCTGGTGCTCACAGACCTGCTTGCGTCTTTCTTCCTTCTGACTCTCCCACCCATCACGAGTGCCTTACTGTGTCCCTGCTTGGGCTCTCTTGGCTGCTGATCTTGTGTAACACATGGTTTGGCCTGAACTTTTGTAGCTTCCTATCTTTTCTGCCACTCTCTTCCTACCCAATCCAAAGTTCTTTTGTAAAAAAGATCTCTGACTCCCTAAAGCTATTATCAGATAGACACAACTCCTAACTCTCAGTCCAGGGGCCTTTCATAATGCAGTCAATTCCAATCTCTCACATCCGCACCCCATCTGAACCACCACCGTGCTGCCTCTCTGGGTACCAAAGCCCTGGCCTCCAGACCTTTGCTTAGGTTTTGTTCCCAGTCTGAAATGCCTCTGTCCAGCGGCTCCTCTGCATTCTCCAGTTTCCTTCAGCCTACACCCCTCAAGATCTCCTCTTCTAGGAAAGTGCCCCTCACTGTTCCAGCCCAAGGACTCTCTTCCCTGCTGCCCATCATCTTTCTACCTCACCCACATGCACCAGCTCATCTCTAATCATTTCCATGTGACCATCAGAGTCTAGGTCTGCCCCTGTTTTGCACTGTGAATCTTAGAACAAAATGGAGATCTTAGGTCACCAGGAAGGAGGCCTCAAGTCCCACATGCAGATCTAGGTCGCTGTGATGAGTTCTAGGCATAGCAGTTCAAGAGGCAGGGTGATAAATGAGGGGAAAGTTGTTGACCAGTGTGGTCTGTGAGCCACATCCTCAGTCAAAGGACAGAAGAAATGTTGAGAGTTGAACCAGGACAAAAGAATACAGTACAGTGAAAAGAAATTACCATCGTCTTAAAATATGCAGAAGTCTACTGTGCAAGGGCAGAGATGACCTGATATGTGATCATTCATTCATTTGGCCAGTGGTCACAATGACAACACACTACCATGTGATGTATGCTACCAAGGGCTGTGGGTATCAAGCCATGGTCCCTGCCTTTGGGTACACAACATCTTGTGGGGTGGGGCTGAGAACTGCAGTGCTGAGTGAGTGACGGGGCAGAGGGCAGCTCAAGGGGTTATGAGGGAGCAGTAGATGGCCCTCCCAACCCAGACTGATAAGGCGGTTGGGAGGGACTCAGAGAAAGGGTGACATGAGTGAGTCCTGAAAGATGAATAGCCCCATGGATGAGTGAGGAGGGTAAGAACTGAATAGAATATCCTTTGAGAACAGAATAAAGCATGCAAAGGTGAGGCCAAAAGATTAGGCACCTGCAAGTAACTGGGAATCTCTGGAGGATAAGTGGCATGTAACTGGGAATCTCTGGAGGATAAGTGGCATGTAACTGGGAATCTCTGGAGGATAAGTGGCATGGGGGTGGTGACGAGTGACTTGGAAGCAGTTGGTGAGAGGCCAGAGCAAATAGACAGCTGAAAGTTACAAAGAGGCCCATGCTCACCCTAAGCGAAGTGATATATCCACTGGCCTCTGGGTGAGATGGCCTGGGGAGGGATCACCCATACATCATTTGATTTATTTGAAAAGCAGGTGGATTCCTAACCCCACTCCACCCCCAATAAGGAATTCAGCAAGAAGAAGGCTGTCCATTCTAGAAGGGATGCCATCTAAAACTTTCATCATTACTATCTTGACATACTGAAAACATGGTCTGAAACTACGAAAACACGGCCCTTGCAAATTAGGACAAAATCCCATTGCTCCAAAATCTAGGCAGCTGCCTGAATTCTCTGGTTTTGCTGTGTTGGATGCAAGTGTGCACTGCTTGAAATATGTGAAACATCTCCTGGGCAGCTCTTTTCCTGAAAAATGTGTGCTGGTGTATTGGCATTTGGATGGCAAGAACCCATAATCACTTTATTGTCCACACACCCTTCAAGAAGTTCAGTGATTAAAATGAGTATCAGTCCTTGTTCTCTCAAAACCATTCATCAACCTCAGGCAGATAAGAGTGAAGAGCAGAGTTGCTTTTCCTTTTCTTCTTCTTTTTTTGGTTGTTTATGATTTTGTAAATGTGAGGGGGACAGATGCTGCAGCTGTTGAGGGCAGAGACCACATCTTCTTTCTCCATCCCTAACATGTAGCATGGTGCTTGCCTTGCCTGGGTGTCCAACACCTCAGTGCTAAATGAATAAATAAACAGTACACTTTGGACCAGAAATTTGAACCCATGGATGGAGCACAAGATATTGCCAAGGTCTGAGTGAGTTCCTGTGAGAAAATGAAGGGTAGAAATAAATTTGAAGAGTAGAAATACTCAAGGCCTAAAGCAGTATGTCCTCGCCTAGTTAATATGAAGGGCAAGTCCATGTCTAAATGCTTAATCATTAAGACAGCCAAGAGCAGCTGTAGATGTTCTCCTTTGGTTTGCCTATAAGCACTAACGTCAGGAGTGAAAAGTGCTACAAGACAGTAAACAAGAGAGAATGATGAATGGAAGCATATTAAAATGGGGAAGAAGATGAGCATGGGAGTGGCCCTGGGAGTGTCATCAGCTTGATGGCATCTGAGCTCTCTATTAATGAGCTATTGGAGGAGACGAAAGCCTCATTGATTCCACTCACAGTACTGAAGTTGACAGGTGTCCCAAGCACAAACCAAGAGAGTGATGTGGAGTGGGAGACCCAGACTTGGAAAACTACAGCCTATGACCAACTACCTGTTTTTGCAAATAAAGTTTTATTGGATCCCAGCCATGGCCATATTCTATTGTCATCTATTGCCCATGGCCACTTCCTGCTATAAAGGCACAGTTGAGTAGTTGCATTACAGAGTATGGCCTGTAAGCCTAAAATATTTACTACCTGGTCCTCACAGAAAAATGATGCTGATTCCTAGTTTAGAAGTGGCATGGGAAGGAGGAATGATGAGTTATATTTCTTTGGACTGAATCCAGGACATCTACTGGGCTGTGTTCTGTTTGTGTTTGCATCTTCTAAAGACCAGGATTCCACACCCTTGTGTAACAGGCAGGCAAACGACTCTGGCTATAAGTATTTGGATTGAAAATTAAGATACACTCTCTTATTTCTGAGGCCACACTAATTTTGAGCAGCATCAACTCAATTGCATCCAGTCCTTCATTGAGCTCAGAAATATACTGAAATATAATAAAAATATCTACAGTTCCAATTCTGTGGTTCCCTAGCTGTGGCCTGTGAGGTTAAGGGTAGATCATTTGACCTTTCTGTGACTTAGTTCTATCATCCATAAATTGCTTATACTCAACTTTCAAGTATCTTTCATTTCTTTTGAGGATCAGAACTAATGTATCTGTGAATATCTGGCATATAACTGGCACTCAATATGTGATGAATTATTGTCATTGTGATTATTATTTCAAAATACCCTCACAAGATAATGTCCTTTCTTCAGAAATTAGAAATGGTCAAGGCAATGTAATGGATTTTATATTTGAGCACTTTATAAGCAAGTGAGAATTCTATCATAATATATTGAATGGTAACCAACGCTTGGGCAAAGAATCTTCTCTGTTCTGAAAGAAAGCATTCTATCCTCCAGGACAATGATCTGCCTCACTGAAGTGTGGAAGCCCCCTCTGGCATTGAACTGCTGTGCATGTGTTCTGTTAATAATTAGCATAAATTATTGAGAAGTAGAGACAGGATCTATAATGGGAGAATAAGCCTCCTTCACAGCATCAGAAGTCGAAGTTAATTGCAGTTTGTTTAGTGAGGAGGCTTGCATGGACAGGGAAAGTCTGTGGAGGATTTGGGCGTGGGTTGGGGAATGAGGAGCTGGGGACAGAGGCCTGAGCCTCATGGTTTCGGTTCTGAGGCTTTCGCCCCCTCCCTTGGTGACTGCCCTTGGCACAGCAGGAGAGGAGGAGGGCAGGTGGTTTCCCATACATCTCACCCCTTCCCAGCACCGCCACAGGCTACAGGACAAAGAACCCAGGCTAGAGACTCCCTTTCTAGCTGTGTGATCTGGGCAAGTTGGGCTTGTTTTTTTAAACTTCTTTATGTATTTGTTTCTTTACCCCAAACAATGTTATTAATATTTACGATATTGGGCTGTGAGGGGGAGAGATTATGTTTAAAAAGCCTCTGGCACCCAACACGGGCACACAAAGGAGAAATTATTATTTATTTGAGATGAGCTATAAGGCTCAAGTTCATGTGTGTGTGGGAAGGGGACTGGGTGTGACCTTACTGGTGACTGACTCTGCATCACACCATATATGGTCAAGCATGATATTCTATTGAAGAAGGTCAACAGAACTAGGTATAGGTCAACTTGAATTTGGTCCAGGTCAACTTTGGTGGTGAAATGAGATAATGAAATCAATAGGTCCAGATTGGTCCAAAACACTTTTGGATTTGTCCAACATTTACTTCATTAAATGATAAAAAAAAAAATAGCAAATAAGGACCCTCAGTTCAAAGCTGAATGAAAATAATGGTGGCTTATGAATCCAGATCATGTGAATTACTCCCAGTTCCCTGAATTGTCAGAATCAACCATCTGTGAAACTCAGAATCCTCTAAATGAGCAAAAAGTTGCCTAACCGTCACCTTGCTTGCAAATTTGGCTATAACAGCTGAAGGGCACACCTCCTTGCAGGCTAGATTGGTGATCCATCTGGGTTTCTGCTTTCAGGAAAGTAAATTGGTGAATTTTACAAATGTGAAAACTGACCTAGAGTAAGTGGTTCGGTAACGGGACCACATCTGTGTGGTTGTCAGTTACGGACGGCTCTGGAAATGAAGGCTCCCTTCCCAATGCAGTCATGCTCCATTTCAACACTGCCTCCATGTTGGAGTCTGCAGGTTTTCATCCTAGAACCTCTTCTTATCTCCAATGACCCACTGGACAGTCTCACCTGGGCTCAGGGCTTCCACACACTGACAACTTCCAAGTGGTCATCTCCAGCCCAGTCCACGGCCCTGAACTCCAAATGTGCATATCTAGCTGCCGGCTGCACATCTCCACTTGGCTATCTCAGAGGCATTTTAGACACGAAGCTGGGCATGTCTTCCCTCAGCCCAGACATGCTCCAGCCACAAGTGATCCCATTCTCATTCATCTTAGTGACTCAGGCCCAAACACTCCCAGTTGAAAATCCAACCTGTTGGAAATCCTGTTGGCTTTGGCTTTGGCCCCCGTCCTTGTCTTAGATTATTATAATTGAGCAGGTCTAATTTCAGTGGAAAAGCTTGAATGATCCTTTTAAAAGTCAGATTCTGTTTCTCTTCTGCTCCAAACCTGCTATGGATCCCAATCTCATTTGTGGAAATGCTCAGGTTCTTATAGCCCAACATGAGCACCCGCTCTGATTACCTCTCCCCTGACTATTGTTTTCCTGTTGCTCTTATGAGTCCAGTCATGCTGGTCTCCTTTCTGCTCCTTGAGCCAGCATCATTATCTGGCTGCAGGGCCTTTATATAGGCTCTCTATCTCCCACATGCCTGCTCTACAACACCCTTTCCTCCTTCAGGTCTTTACTTAGAACTTACCTTCTCCAAAAGCCCCACTTTTATCATTCTATTTATTTTTGCAACTACTCCTCCCCCAAACCTGACCATTCTGTTCCCATTTACCCCGATCTACTTCCCCCACTTTAAAGTCCTCATTTTCTAACATACTGTATGATACCCTTATTAATTATGCTCATTATTCATTTTCTGTCTACTTGCATTAGAAAGTAAGCTTCTTGAGGGCAGGAATCCTTGTTTGATCACTAGTATATCCTAGAATAGTACTTGCCAAATAGCAAGCACTCCAAAAAAAAAAAATACTTGCCAAACAAATATAAATGAATAAATGGTGTTTGCACAAATACTGTGTTGGGTCAGTATATAAGAAATACTGTATTTTCCTGGGATGTTGCAAATGTTATAGTTCACCATGGTGGGAGGAAAGACCTGCTCCCCCCACAGATAGGCCAGGGGTCAATACCACAGGGCACTACTTCCCTTTTCTTGGCAGAACATGCCCTGTTGTAGTCCCCAGCAACAGGTGTGCGAGAACAAAGAAGATAATGTACAAAGTTCTATTTCTATTCATTTCTACCTCTCATTTTTTCATTTCCAGTTAGATATCTTAAACCATACATACGCTAGTAAATACATGCATATGATTTATAAATAAAAGATCTTATATTTGGGGTACATAATCAAAAACTTTGAAAAACACTAATTTACAAAATCACAAAATCTTCAGAAAATTCAGGGGACACTGGTGGGTTTGTAGCACAGCAAACACATGTAGCAAGTGCGTGACTGGGAGAATGGAATTGGTCTTGCCCATCCACGACAGCCCAGTGAGTGGCCCAGACAGCGGGGTGGGGTGTTGGAAGGTTCTCTCTTGAGTTGGTGCAGAAAGCGCCTGGGCGCTGGAGGCCTTTGCTGAGGCAGAGCTGGGGAGTGCTCTCAGGGAGCCTCTGGCCTCTGTCACAGATTCCTCCCCCCATCAGGACTCCCTCCAGCCTGTATCCCTGGGCCCTCAGCTGGCTACCACCCACACAACAGTGGCTAGCCCTGAATCTTGCAAGCCTGCAGGCAGGACTGGCTTACCTTCTCATAGTACCGGATCTCATAGTCCAGGATGATGCCATTGGGTTGCTCCGGCTGTGGCCATGACAATGTGATGCTCCTCATGGTAGCACTGACCTGGTGCATGATGGGAACAGTGGAAGGGGCTGCAGAGAGAGGAAGAGATAGGGCAGTTGAAAAGACCCTTGATGATATGAGAAAGGTTGTCTTTCAGAGATAAATAGGCAGAGAAATGCTATTGGGTTGGAACTCTGCCTTTTCTTTCTCATCAGCTCAGCTGAATCTACAGAATTTCTTGTAGGTTTTGCAGAATGAATTGAGTTTAGGTACCAAAGGAGAGAAAAGGTGACAATTAAGGACAGGAAGACATGTATGAGGGTGGTCTCTGGAGTGAACAAGCAGAAGAAAGGTTTCAGCAAAACAAGAGATGGCTGGAAAAACCACAGGAGAACAGTATGAACTGACAAAGCCAGAGTTAGGCATGAAGGGCGTGACCAGAAGGAAAAATCTATGTTTCAGGTAATGGATCACAAGGAGCGATGGACTGTTTTTGAGCAGATGGTGTTGAAGGAAGCTCAGTCTTGCAGTAATGGGGTGAGCCATCACAGAGAAGAGAATGTGGAGGCAAAGTCTGTCAGCAAAAGAGTCAAGCTGGTCAGTGCTGAATTGCTGTGCAGTGGAAAAGAGCATTCTAGCAAACATCTTCTGAGACTGCATGGAAGATTTTGCTGTGTTTCAAAAGGAAGAGCGGCGGCATCTCTCCAAAAGATATGAATACAGGCCAGCAACAGAGTTCTTTTTGACTTCTGTCACAGTTTTCCAAATGAGGACATTTGCTATTGAGCGCTCACAAATATAAATGAAGAAATGATACACAAACCAAACATTTGGAAACAGAATAATAATTTCAAAATCTGTGAAGTGCTTCTGAAATCTCTGTTTAAAAAGAATATTATTTATTTCCCAATTCAACATTTTTCACACAGTGTAAGTAAAATGAAAACAGTCTGGAAATAATAAATGAGGGCTGTCTGTCTAGGAAAGAAGCGGGTAATGGATGAGGCTGCAGTCTGCGCTCTGTTCAGGGGCTGTTCCGTTTAGTCCTGGCACTTCTGCAGCGATGAAGGTCGCTTCCTCACACGAACTCCACTTTACAAGGCTTCCTCTGGGGACTTTGGCTGAGTGGCATTTACTGTCCTGGATTTAAGTTAACAGATTCCCCTCTAGGACCTGAAATTACAGAGCACAGCTGCTGGGTCACAGGGCTCCCTCATTCTCCATTTCTCCATGATCCTAGGACTCTCAGCAGACACCTACTGCATGAGGCCCGTGGGCGGGGTGGAGATGCAGGGAAGATATTAGGAAGATACTCATAGTCTGGGGGAGCCATAAAGAGAACACAGAGTGAGAGGTGCTGTGATGAGCCCTCAGAATCACAGTGTTCATCTGGGACTTTGCCCACATCCCATTAGAGACCTTATGATGTCTGTGAAAATACGCCCCTCAGAGCTCCTACTCCTGGGAGCATAACTGACTAATGGCCCCAGCTGCAGCATTCTGAGATATATCACTGCATCCATGTGGAGCTGTTTCCCACACGCTGCTCCCACCCAATGACTGAAAGTGGTGGGGATGCTATGACAGGTCCATTCTTAACTCTTCCGATGGGTAACTTATGCTCAAACACGCCCCAGTGGACTTCCCAACACTTCCCTGCAACTCATGTCTGTCTAAGGCTCTTCCCACTCAATCCTTCTTCCTTCCTTCTCTCCTTTAGAGGGATCAGATCTTCACTGTGGTCTGATAGCTCTCCCAGCCTCCTCTGGCCTCCACCGCACTTCCCCAATAAACCTTTGGTATATCTGATTTCATCATGGCATCTGTGAATGGAGGACCTGAATTGACGCAGTTCTGAACCCCCCTATCAATTATTTTCTGCCAGTCCTGCTGCATCCCTGGGGACAGCAGGCTCACTGACAACAGGAGTTGCTGCTCCAGGCCTGGGTATCTCTCACCAATGTGCATGTCTTCCTTATCCTTATCTGAAATATGTCTTGGAGATTCCCACTGGTCTTGGTTCTGCCAACTGAATACAGAATGTTCCCTCTTTCACAGAATGGCTTGTCAAATAGCTAAAGAAACTAGTTAGGTCTCCCCTGAGTTTTTCCTGCTGAAAAGAATGGCCAGATCCTATGGAAATTTCTCCCATGATATGCTGCCACCTGAGGTGGCTCTCTTCCAAATGGGGCTTGTTATCTAAATCTCTTTAGGCATGAGGCCCTGAGGTGAATCCAATTCTCTCACTGTTGTTCGAACAGCAAAGATTAGAGTAAAACTAATATCTACCATGACCCGTGTACTATGCATCTATTCATATGACCATAAGCCTTTGCTTCAAAAACACATACCTGCGATTTGATTTTGAAACCACTGTCAATATAACCTTTAGGCTTTCCCATGGTATGCTCCTCATCTTTTGTCTATAGCGTTGGCTTTTTGCTTGGGCTACAGGGATTTACATGTACCTTCACAGGGTTGAATTTGGCCTATTTGTCAGGAAAATGGAAATAATTTTTGATCCTGCCTCAACTATCACATGCATCTTCTCTTCTTCCCAACTTAAGATCATGGTCCAGATCCACTTAATTAACTATTTAAACAAGTATTTACTGAGCATCTGTCATGTGCCAGTAATCATTCTAGGTTCTAGAGAGTCCATGATGAACAATTTAACATTTTCTGTCTTCACAGAGCTTATTTTCTAGTGGAGGGATTCAGAGACTAGACATAATAAATATACAAATTACAAGGTATGTTAAAAATATCAAGTACAGTGGGGGGAAATGGAGCAGAGGAGAAGGGATACAGAATGCTATAATGTAGGAGGCCAGCTGGGGAGAGGCTGCAATTCTGAATCAGGTGGTCAGTCAGGCCGGCCTAAGGAGCATATGTAGGAGCAAGGGATGGAGGAGGGAAGAGAGGGAGGCAGGTGGATACTTGGGAGGAGAGCCCATGAGAGGGAAATGTCAGGGCCATGTTCTGATCTGGGAGCAGCCAGGCAACAGTAAAGAGCCAGTGGGACTGGTGCAGAGACGAGGCCACAGGTGGTAGAGCCGCAGGAACACTAAAAGAGAACCTTGGCTTCTACTGGGTGAGATGGGGACTCATGAGAAGGTCTTCAAACAGGGGAGTGGCATCATGTTTCATGTATCACCCTCTGTTATGTTGCAAATGGAGTGCAGAGGCTGTGGGAAAGCTGAAAGAACTACCCTAACACAACTGCAATAGTCCAGCTAGAAGATCATGGTGATTTGGACCAGACTCGGAGTGGTGGAGGCAGTGAGAATGGGGATGGTCAGATTCTGAATACACTTAAGACTATCTCAGTGGATGTGGGATGTGGAAGAAATAGAAAAGTCATCATGACTCCAAGGTTTCTGGTTTGAGCAGCTGGGAAGTTTTTGGGTAGGGGCATAAGGGAGATCAGAGAAGGCACTGGTATAGGCAGTCTGGAAGGAAAGACCAGGTGCTCTACTTGGGACCTCCTTGCTTTGAGACATCTAGGGTGTACCAGACTAGTAGATGGCTGAGGACAGATGCATGTAGAAGAGGTCCGGGCTGAAAATATAAATTTGAAGTCACCAGTATGTCATATCAAAAGCACCGGAAATGACAGAAATGACCAAGAGGAGCAGAAGAGGTTATATAGTCTAAGATTCAGCAGATGAGGGAAAGCTGCCAAGGGGCCTGAAGAGAAAGACCAGTGTTCTGGAAGGAGAACCAGAGAGTGTGACTGCCTAGAAGCCAAGCAGCAGTGTTCCCAGGAGGACAGGATGTGTGAGGTGCCGCTGTTGAGTTACTAAAGCAAAATTAGGCACCGAGTATGGATTTGGCACAGGCTGGATTGTTAATGGCGGGGGGCGGGGTGGGGTGGGGGTTGACTGTCTCTCCAACACCTGTGTTCACTGTGTGCGGAGCCCCAGGAGAGGATGAAGCTGCTTCAGGGAGAGTGAGGCTGTGTTCTGGAGTTTGTAGAGATGGTCTGGGATCCTGCTGGGTCCACCAGGATGGGTGGGAATGGCCTCTTTGAATCTTCTCCCCACCATCCCAACCCCTGTCCCCAACCACCACACTGAAGGGGCTACCCTTTCAGTCCTCTGTGGAAACAGGCTCATTTGACACAATGTTACTCATTATCAGGGCCACATAGATTTTCAGGATCCTTCTGCCTCAAAAGCTGAAGCATTATGTATTAAAAATTGGAAAGATTAATCCCAATGACCTGAGGATTTTGATGGGCTTGGTTCTTTTCTTTGCCTTGAATCCCTGGAAAGCCATCGTTCAAAACTTAGCATATTTGCCATCCAAGGTGCCAGGCCCCTGCTCTAACCACTCAGGACAGAAGGACAAGTAAAGTCACAGTCCTGCTTGGAGGTCCCGGTTGGGGTCAAATGACAAAGAGACCCTCATAGAGTGGGTTGATCCAGAATCAAAGGAGTCAAATCCACAGACAGGAACGCCCCTATTACATAGGTGGCAAGGACCTCCTGGTAGCCCATCAGCAGCACGCAGACCCAGGAGAAACTGCCAGAGGGTGACAACCATCACGGCCAGCATTTCTCAGGTTTATGGTGATGACGTTGTGGTCACAGACCCCATGGCAGGCTGTTTATCCTCATTTAGGTCATTCTAAATGTCTTACCTTTTATTGAGATGGGATTTTGCACAGGGGAGAAAGTGAGAAAGTATTACTCCACCTCCCTGAAGATCAGGAGCAGAGTACATTTGGTACTCTGCCCTCAGTCATCACCTACAGTGACAACTTCTTTCTCCTTCAAGTGCAAATGCCACCTCTAAATCCAAAGTTTTCCATGCAAGAAAATCTTCAGACCAAACAAAACTAAAAAGTGTTCAGGTATTCATTCAAATACCAACTGCTTTTAGCAAAACTAAATCAGAATAAGATAGGAGGGAAAATTAATTCAAAGAAGCAGCTCCTAGAACCCCAAATACAATGGTTTGAACAGTATACCCTGGCCAGCTGTCTTTTCTCATAAACCTGCATCCTCAGATGAAGGGCTAGTTTCACTGAATCCTTGAAAGAATTTCTTCTTCGCAAGCACACAGATCACTTTTGACTAAACTAAACATTCTACAGAGAGAAAGAAATGAACATTATTAAAATTTAGCAAGTAAGCAAATATAGACCTTTCTTTAGAAAAAGCAAGGACAAAGAATTAATTTAGGGGCTATTTGGAAAGAAGGTACTGATCAAGAAAGAGGTGTTCGCAGACACAGAAACCAGATTGGTGGTTGGCAAGGGAGAAGAGTGCTGGGCAGGGATGGACCAGGAGTTCAGGATTAGTAGCTATGAATGATTATATATAGGATGAATAAACAACAAGGTCCTACTGTATAACCCAAGAAATTATATTCAATATTTTGTGATAAATCATTATAAAAATATGTATATATATATGCATGAAAGCAAAAGTTGCTCAGTTGTGTCCAACTCTTTGCAACCCCATGGACTATACAGTCCATGTACTTCTCTAGGCCAGCTAGGCCACTCCACTGGAGTGGATAGCTTTTTTTCTTCTCCAGGGGATCTTCCCAACCCAGGAATCAAACCCAGGTCTTCTGCATTGCAGGTGGATTCTTTACCAGCTGAGCCACAAGGGAAGGCCAAGAATACTAAAGTGGGTAGCCTATCCCTTATCCAGCAGATCTTCCTGACACAGGAATTGAACCAGGGTCTCCTGCATTGCAGGCAGATTCTTTACCAACTGAGCTATCAGGGAAGCCATCCTGAGTCATTTTGCCATACAGCAGAAATTAACACAACACTGTAGATCAACTATACTTCAATACAATTAAAAAAAAAAAAAAAAGATATGTTTGGCCTACAGAGCCAGTGCTCAAAAAATCCAAACAAACTCAAAATTGCCCTGAACTTCTTCTCAGTAAAATAAAGAGGCCAACCCAACAGGAAGCCAGGATCCAAAGAGGAGAGTGGAGAAGCAATGACAAGTGTTCTGTCAGGCACTGAGGAAAATCTGTGTGAAGGTTCAAACAAAATCAGAACCAGGAGTGTCTGAAAGAGTGTCTAGAGCCAATAATAAAAAGCCCTTTAACTGTTTCAGAAGCAAAAAGAGACTTAAACGTCATTGGTGCAGGGGCTCAGGGACAGAGAACATGCAAAGGCAGGTGGGCTGAGTCCTTTGTCTCTGTTGTTGGGAAGGAAGACCTCAGGGAGACCTTCCTCCCAAACTGCTTCTGAAGCAGACAGATCTAAGCTGGTATATCACATTCAGCAGCGAGTGCACAGAATGTTCCTGCCTGAACTGACAGATGAGATGTGGATAAATTCCAGGGATGGAATGGTCCCAGTTGCAAGGTATGAAAGATCTCACAGGTGATGTGGGACAAGTGTCAGCCCAATCTGGTCACAGGTCACTGCCGGTGGCATCAAGGATGGGGCCAGGTAGACCACCTACTAGCCCTCCATTTGTAAGGAAGGGCTCCAATGAAGATTGGAGGGCCTGCAGCCCTCTGAGACTCCAGCTGGGTCTTCGGAGGGTGGCGTGATTCTGTCTGGAATTTAATAACCCCAAATCTGGACCATGGAGTCTTACTGTGGAACCTGATTTCCTATCTTGGGTTCTCCTGGACCAAACATTTTATGTTTAAAATATCCCTTGCTTGACCTTTTAATTGAGTTACAGACTCCAGTCATATTCAAAGTTTTCTCTTACTCCTTATTTTCTCTATTTGATAGGGGCAGTTTTCTCCCAATGATTAGGAATCTCAGATTCCAAATGCTAGAACAGATTGATATTTTTTTCCCTAGGACAATTACTAAGTTTAAAAGTTATTTCCTAAAGTCTTCACTGACTTTTATGTTCAAAGAATTCTTTCAACATTTATCACCATAATCCATTTGGAGATATAATAAATTATGTTAAAATATTTTATTTAAGATAACCAAAGTATTTATCAGTAGTTTTGAAGAAAAATAATAGCAAAACATGCATGCATTTAAAATTAAGCTGATCTATTATACCAACCCTGCTGGAAGGACTGATGCTGAAGCTGAAGCTCTACTACTTTGGCCAGCTGATACGAAGAGCCAACTCATTGGAAAAGACCCTATTGCTGGGAAAGATAGAGGGCAGGAGGAGAAGGGGGTGACAGAGGATGAGATGGTTGGATAGCACCATCAACTCAATGGGCATGAGTTTGAGCAAACTCTAGGACAGTGAAGGACAGGAAAGTCTGGCATGCTGCTGTCCATGGGGTCACAAAGAGTCAGACATGACTTAGCAACTGAATAACAACAACAATTGGAGTGAGATGTTTGAAGAGGTTATGAAAATATGGAACTTGAATTGTCATAGTTCAGCAAATCTCATCTAAAGGGGAAAACAGTGTTTCTTCTGCAGGTAGAAAGCATGCCAGGGGAAGCCTTGCTGTGAGGCCCTAGAGGGTCACTGCTGAGTCCCCTCTGCTTGGCTTCAGGTAACAAGCTTAGCAAATGTCCTGGAAGACACATGGCCTCTCCAGTTAGGGGTTCTCCTGTCTGAACTTCTCAAGGAGGCCCGTGGATAGGAGCGTCCATTGCCTCCCTCACAATAACTCATGCTGGGCTGGCTGGTGCAGCTTTCCTCAGTCTTCCCATGAAGAAATGTTTGCACAGTGGGGGATGGCCCTCAGAGTGACCTCTCAGAGTGATACAGCTGCCCCAGCCTGAACAGTGTCCATCTGAGGTTTATCACCACTTTTATCATCCTGACCATCGCTGTTTCTAGGACAAATATCCATCATTTGATGAACATTTGGGTTGTTTCCACATTTTGACTATTGTGAATAATGTTGCTAAGAACATTCATGTGTAAGTTTCTGTGTGGACCTGTATTTGCACTTCTCTTGGGTACATGCCAAGGAGTGGAACTGCTGGATCACATGGTAATAACCTCTCTTACTCTTTCTAGAGTAGCATTTCCCAGCTAAATCATCCCTACACTAATCACCTGCAATCTATACCATAAAACCCAGCTGTGAGGAAAACAAGGAGGGTGGTAAGGAATGGTAAGGAGCCAAAGTCCCAGCCCAGAGCAGCAGGAGTTAGCAAAAATGCAGATGGACCATGCTCAGGGCTCTAGAAATGCTACTGAGAGAGGGGGGCCCCTATTCTGACTTTGCCATCTGCTTACTGTGTGGTCATGGGTTAAGGTTACTTAACTTCTTTGGACCTTAAATTCTTCAACTATAAAATAGGAATATTAGCCCTGATGTTATGAGGTTTTCAAATGTTCTGAGGATGTGCCCTGTGTGGTCCATTGCTTCTTCCAACTTGATCCAGTCTGCCAACACTGGGGATGTGGCAACAAGCCCAAAGTCTCCTTCTGGGTCCACCACTGTTCACAGATGCAAATCAATCCCTGGGCATAGGTCCTCAAGGTAAATGTGAAAAGCACAACTCCGTGACAGGCCTTGGGTATTTGTATGATAAATATCTAAATAAACATGTCAACCCAGTCAGAGTGGAGCGATGAATAAGAATGGGCTTAGAGAACAGGAAGGCTAACAGCAGGGTTCCCCGGAGGTTGGTGTGACAAATGCTCTGGAAGAAAGATGGTTTCCTGTAACATCTCGGGATGACCTGCAGTTTTGCTGGGAAGTAATCTAGGAAATAAACGATGGGGTGCCTTGTCCTTGAGGACAAGGAGAGCTTGTGACTGTGGGGAGGGGATGAGGCAGGACCCAATCATCCGGTGGTGTGAGTCAGGCCCAGGAATCATGGAGGGTCCCTTGGCTCTGTGCCCACATTTCTTCTGGTCTGGTCACCCACATTGACTGACACGTAACACCCTGTCCCTGATCCTTGTCTCCCTCTGGGCTTCTTCATATTATAGTACAGCCAGATTAACCAGCCCAAAGCTCATTTTACCTACTTCCTCTGATGTTCCAAAACATTCATTGGATCTCCACTGGAAAGAGATCTCTAACATTTCACAATGTGGCAGCCTCTGGCCAGTCCAGGCTGCCTCCCACCCTTGGAGGATGCACTGCTCTCATCTCACTGCTCTACACACTGATCCCAGCAGAACTCAGCTTTGGGGATCTCTGCCTGGAGAACCACCCCCTCTGCCCACCTCTCTTCATAACCCCACCAAGGCCCAGATCACGCCACACACTGCCCTGGCTTAGCTGTGTCAGACCATGCCCAGCAGAGTGTCCTTTCCTTCCTCCCAACTCAGTCCTTATTTTCAATAATGTTCATTGGGCTGTAATTACCACCTTGGGACACAGTGCACTGGGACCTAACTTCCCAGGTGATCAGCTCTGCTCTCTATCACTGGAGTAAATTCTTTAGGGTAGAGGTCTTGTTTTTAACCTCTTCCCACTGTGTTAGCACATAACAGATGCTCAGTAAAAGTTTGCCTTCACTGGAATGATCAGGGGCTCTTCTCCAAAGGCACTAGAAGTAAAAGGGGTCAAAATCACAGGTTTAAAGGCAAAACTTGGACAATGACCTATAAAGGAGAAAGATGTGGGGTGGGAAGGCAGAATTGTGATTATGCATCCTGTACCTGGGAAGGAATATGGAGTGGGTCTGGGTATAGAGGTCTCCAGGGAATGGGGACAGGAGTGCTTCTAGATCACAGAGGCAGAAACTGGGGAGGCTGGAGCCATTCCCATCTCACTGGAATGTTTCAGCTGAAATGTTAGCCTAACATGAACGGTTTTCTAACTTCTTTTCTTTATAAACTGTGGAATTCGTTCTCCTAAGAAAAGATTCCCTGAAGCATAGAGTGTGAAACAGAACCATGCAGCGCTGCTCTGGGTGATTAAAAAACAGGGGTCCCAGAACCTTGAGGCCAGTCCATTTTCTATCTCCTCAGCCCAAACTCTAAAGGGTTTGTGGAGGGAACCAAAACTGCTGGGCAGCCTCCATCGGTACCCTTGAGACCTCAGATTAACTTTTGTGAGTTCCTAAAAGGCACTAGTGATGAGGTTGAACCTGAGGAGTTGGGGGTGGTCGGTTATCTTTTGCTTTACATGAAACACACCCTTAGAAAAAACCCAAAATCTATAAATGTCAGCTAAAGACATCAGACCCAATAGTACTGATGACAAAGAATAATTTGCATACGGAAGAATTGTGCAAGTGATGAACTGTGTGCAGAGGAATAGTGTTTCTTCTGACATCCCTATTCTAGGAGAGAATTTTGTTGAGAAGGTAATGCTTAGATAACAGGTTCCTCTTCTGTTGATGAAAACTCATTTCATTGCACAAATAGGCTTGAATTTTACATTAGGAAACCTGACTCATTAAATATTTTTGGTGCAGTAACATTTCTGGTCAAACTAGATTAAACAAATAAGCAATTAGTTTGGAGACTGGGTATGAATACAAAAGCAGAATTCATTGTTTTTCTAATTGTTTTTCCCTAATGTGGACATTGGCGTCTTGCTCTTGAGATGCCCCAGACAAACTGTTCCAATCTCCCTCTGTATCTTGACTCCCCTGGGGACAGGGGACTGCTCTGGGTGGGTGGCATCACTTCCATGCTGTTGTAGAGTATTACCTGAGTCTCATCACGGGCTCAACCAAGTGTGAGTCGGGGAGAAAGTGATGGTTTGCAGCTGGGTACCTGAGTCAGCCCCACACCCACAGGGAGGCACCTCCTTCATTGGTCCACCCACTGAGGGTTTGGTTCTAAGCCAAGGGAGCATGTGACAGTGGGGGCTGGGGCCTGGGGGCTGCTCTGGGGGCGTGGGTTTATAGCAGAGGCCTTTGTTTCTGATAATTACCTCTGAGGCAATTATCTGAAATTATCCGAGAATTCTCTGGTTCTCTCCTGGAATCCTCTACCTGCTAGTTCTCAAATGTATTCCCAGATCAGCAGCACCTGAGAACTGGGAAGAAATGTGGCATTTTGAGCCCCACCCCAGACCTACTGAATCAGAAACCCTGCAGGTGGAGCCCAACAGCCTGAGTTTTAACAAGCCCTCCAGGGGATTCTGGGGCAAGCTCAACTTTGAAAACTGTTTGTCTAGAAATCAGAATGTTACATTTTAAAAGGACATCTGGGGTTATTCAGTTTTCTGTCAATTCTTACAATTTATGGATTATAGCACCGAGGGAGAGAAAGAAAGCTGACTTCCTTGTCACTAGCAAGCTAGAGCAGAGTCTGAAACAGCATGGTTCCTGACCCTGAGATGGACTCTCTCCCCTCCCCATATACTCAAGCTCCTAGCAACTTCAGAACCCCTGGAGGATGCACAGCATGGGCAGAGTCACATAATTCATGGTTGCAGAGATCAGGAGCTCCACAGAGGTGAACGTGCGCAGATCCCTATGCTAGGAGGATGAGACATCCTAGTGAGTGTGTCCTGGGGCCGCTCTGCCTGCTGGGTCATCCCTCCTGGCAATTTCTCTCTCCTGGGGCAAACAGAAGGTGCGCTGGCAAAAGGAAGTGACCCTGAATGCTGTGCCCCACGGCAGCAGGAGGCTGTGAAGGGAAGTGTGAGTGATGGGGGTTCTTGTCAGGTGATGTCCGTCCTAGGCAGGGGCCCCAGGGTGGCTTGTAGGGCGGCTGGGGCAGGCCATTCAGCTCCACTTCCCACGGGCCTGTCAGCCTTTGTCCTGTGGGACCAGAGCAACGGTAGCCTTGATTTGCCGAATGCTTGATCATAGGAGGCACCAAAGAGGCCACAGGGAGAGATGACACCCCGTGTGCCCTCTTGCTCCGTGATTCTCACCCACACACCTGCAGCACGGCACCTACCACCACCACCCAAAGCCGGTCATCACCATGCTGACAACAGAGAGGGGAGCCGTGCCTGCAGCCGCTGTGACTCTCCTCCCTGGGCCTGGAGGTCAAAGTCTTCCAGCCTCAGGGCCAAGATGTCCCCCGCAAGCAATCTGGATTCCACGGGCACTGCCCAGCGGTGAGCCATCCCTACACTCCGTCCCCACCATATTCAGGGCCTCCATCCCCTTGACCTTGACTTCCTCCTTCACCACCCTGCACACCTCTGCCCAGGCCCTCAAGACTGCCCTTGACTGCTCAAGAACCAGCAAACTCCCCATGGCCTCCACCAGGCTCTTTCCAGAACATTCCCTCCATGTCTTCCTTAGGGAACAGTAGCTCTCCCTGCAGACCCCTGCATCCTGTGGCTCTCCCCAGCATGGTGGTTATGACTTCATGCCCAGCACACCTCAGCGTCAGGAGGTGGGCTGTGTCCTCCTTGTGCCCCATCCACCTGCACCCTCTGCCCAAATGCCCTTGGGCTGGACCACTGCTCCCCGAGCCTGGGACGGCGGTGCACTCCCTCCCACATCACTCCCTGACTCACTGAAGCCTTGGGCTTCCCTTTCTGTCATCTTCTCAGTCTGTGCCTTGCCCTCCTGTGGGTAACTCCAAGGTCCACCTGAACAACGCACACTCCCAATCCCCACAACTCCTCCAAATCCGCCCCTTCCTGACATTCACTTGAACCTGGCCTAGCCTGAAGTTGCTCCAATTTCAAAGCCACACATCAAGTATACTTTTTGAATGCAAGCAGCCTGCCCACCCGGGGCAACCTCTGATAACTCCACCCACACACTTCCAGCCCCACCCCACCCCCAACACAGCCTTAACTGGTTCTACATAGCCCTATCCTAATTCGTATCCTGCTTCATCCAGCTTGGGTTCCATTTTGCAATAGTGTAATTGACAATATTCCCCTAAGCAACAGGCGTGAGTTGCCTTCATCTTTCCATAGTACACAACCAGTAAAACTCAACCTGAGAGAGACCCACCATCCCTTTTCTATAAGGCCTGCTCTGAGCAGCCAGACACTGCTGAGAAAGCCACACAACAGGGCAAATGGGCAGCTTTGTAAATGGAAGATCACCAACTTCAAACGAGCCTTCAAAACACTTTCTAGAAATGCTGAATTTCTCTGGTCAATTCCATCTCCCCTTCTCTGGAGTGCACTGCCTAACATTTTTCATTCTCCTTCAACCCCAAAGCCTCCTCTCTCATTCTCAGCAACCGAGCTTATCTCCCACCTACAGAGAAAATAGAAGACTGAATGTCCAACTGCATACATAATATCTCTGCTTGGGCACTCAGAATCTCCGCAAGTGACACATGCACAGAACCCAGCCCACCATCCCTGTGCCCTTCTGGGAGCTCCTCTGCGGCTCCCACTTATTTGCAAATCAGCCCTTCCTTCTCCTGCTTTGGTTTCTTTGTTTCTGAGGAGCCCATAGAAAAGCTGCTCACTGAGCCAGACTTCCAGCACCCTCCCTGGGGAGCCGTGGCTTATGAGGACTCAGTTCCCCTGTGTTCCCCCAGGCGGCACCCACTCAGCCTCCCAGAGCCTGTCTCCCTGTTGAGCTGCAGCGCCTCCTCGGAGCCTCGGGGCTACCTGTTTGAGCCTTGAACCTCAGTGACCCCTCGAGCCTCCTTCTTTGCACTCCTTGTCTTCTCCCCCTTCTAGGGCATCAGATGAGCCGACAGACACCAAAAGCCCTGTTTCCACCCAGCACCCCCAACACCCACCTCCTCACAAGCTTCCCTCCCCACATGCAAACCCGTTCCTGCAAACAAATGGCAGTGCACTGGGTCAGGAGATGCCACCAAACTGTGAACATTATGTCAGGCCCAAGAGGACTTCCTGGGACATGGGACACTGCACAGAGGTACCGGGATTACTGGAGCCGTGAGACCTGGTCTTTTCCCTTAGGAGCCCTGGTCCATCCGGAGAAATACAGTCCATATGCACAAACAACCCGTGCATATCTAGGAACTCAGTCGTTGTCCTTACGACTAGTACAGCTCCGATGACAACACGTGCATGGGGTTTTCTATGGGGCTCCCAGGGCCATGAATGGGTGCTTGTTCCCCTGAGCTTTTCTGGATACAGAAAGCATTTGTTCTGTCCAGAAGAAAAGACAGAAAGGAAGAAACACAAGCACATATTCAAATCTCCAGGGTTCAATACTACAGCTGATGTTGCCCTGCAGGTCTGCTCTCAGGGGAAACTGAGCCCCAGGCCTGGGATGCTGGCAAAAAGTGCCCCTTGCACTAGAATAAATCTGGGGTCCAGCATTGCCTTTATTTACCCGGAATGCCTAACATGTCTTTTTTCCCCATCTTTCATATCCGCTCAGAGAAGATGTTAATTTTCTGAAATTAAACACTTAGCTTGATTACTGTTTTGTTAATTGCTGCATTCAAAAACCCCTGGTGCTTCTGCCTGTTTAACATGGATAGTGCTGTGAAAATGATAGGCGCGGAGCCGGCATGCAGGTGGACAGACAGCAGCCCTGGAATGCCACCCTGACATCCCCGCTGGTGCCTGCTGGAGCAGCTGGGGCCCTGACTGTGGGGGAAGGCGCAATCCAACCCCCGCCCGGCATGGCTGAGTGTCTCCCACACAGGGCCGTGTTCTGGAAGAACACTGCACCCAGGAAGTCCAGGTCTCAGCAATATCTGGGAGAATGTAGGGTCTAACCACAGTGCCTGCCAAGAGATGCCAGAGGAGGGAAAGACCACAGAGAGAACGCAAGCTACACCATTTGTTGATATCTGAGATGAATTTAAGAAGGACTGAGGCATCTATTCATACATTCATTTGATAATTTATTAATTCATTCAATGAACAGTTCTCAAATGCTATTATTTTAAGCACCTAGCTAGACACGGGGAAACCATAGCCACACAGATGGATATAGGACCCAACTCTCCTGGAGATGACTTTGTTCAAGGAACTGACATTTCCCAGAGGAGCAAGGAGCCGGCTCATTTGCCGGGGCCACCCCCTTTGCCTGGGCTACAAAGCAGACAGAAAATATCTCCTGATCCAACTGGAGGCTCCCTCTGTAAAGAGGGTGATAACAATCTCATTCGGACTTTGAACAGGAGAGGATCTTACTACAGTTCACTGCCGGCAATCTCCTTTTCACCTAACAAACTCTGTACCTAGAGCGCTTGGCCCAAGAGCTAGTAAAATGAGCAAATAGGTCCCCAGGGTCCATGGGGCCCTGCAGTCATCCTCAGAGCAATGCAGCTATTCTCAAGCTGTTAGCAGCATCCCTAGGCATTGCTCAGGACTGGAACAGGGAGCATACATATGCCCAACCACCGAGTGGCCCAGCACGAGAAATCTGTCCACAAGAGGTTCCAACTGCTCAGACAATGAATAATATAATATTCCATCCAGTATTGTCTCTGTGTGGGCTTCCCAGATGGCACTAGTGGTAAAGAATCTACCTACGAATGCTGGAGATGCAAGACATGAGGATTTGATTCCTGGGTCAGGAAGAGCCCCTGAAGAAGGAAATGGCACCCCATTCCAGTATTCTTGCCTGGAGGATGCCATGGACAGAGGAGCCTGGCAGGATACAGTCCCTGGGGCTGCACAGTCGGACACGACTGAGCAACCGAGTGCACACCTGTGTGGCCAACAGCCTCCCCAGACTGAATGCTCTTGAGCAGCAGCATGTGATCACATCCTAACTTTCACCAAGTGTGAGCTGGCACTTCAGTAGGCTGTGGAACCCAGAACCCAGCTGAGATCCCCCTTGGTGCCCTTCTGGGCCTCCGAGCCAAGTTTCAATGAATGCTGGGGACCAGAGCGTGAGCTCCCCAAGATACAGACTCCTGTCTGTGCTGTTTGTTCCTGTGTTCTTCGTGCTTGGAACCATGAATGACACACAAGACCTCAATAAATATTTCTCGAGTCAGTGAATGAGAGCCCCTAGGAGCAGAAGACAAGCAATCGGCAAGTGGAAGGCAGTCACAAAGACTGTGGTGAGTACATTTCCAAAGTTAACGTGCTTAAACAAACAAACAAATCCCCCTCTGAATGTTTTTGAATCTCACTATGTTCCTTTGAGAGCACTGGGCTCCTGGTAATACCCGACAATCAGTCCCTTACATTTTCCCTCTAGGATCTACAGGGGAGGAAGGGACCTGGTTCCCTGATGACCTAGAAGGATCACTTGCCCACCTGTGGATCACCAGGACATATTACGATCACTGCACATCAACCAAACATATGTCATATGCAGGGACTAAAGAAGCATGGCAAATATTTATCAAGACTTTGTGCCTAGTGCTGTGTGGTCCTTCTCTCATGAAGCTGGGGCGGGAGGTGGGGTGGGAAGTCTGAGTCTCTGCAGAGGTCACCATCTAGTGCAGAACCTAAGGCTGCCAGTAGTGGAAGCCCATGACTTTGGTCAAGGGCAATGCTACATGCTGACCTGCTCAGCTCAAAAGACAAGAAACCCTATTTGCTAATGGCAGGACCTCTCTGAGGCTGCTTGGACGTTCCTTCTCAATAGCAGGGCTTCAGAAACAATAAAAACAACCTTTTTATGATAAGAAAGCAATGAAATGAACTATGAAATTGAATTGAGAACAGTAAAATTTTCATTGACTTTAGGTTTTTAAAAAACTTTTCCTTATTAACTTCAATGAAAATTTTCCTTAAAGTCATTCCCATCTTTTTGAAGTTTCGACTCAATCTTCTCTCTGCTCTAGAGCAAATTTCACCTGCTAATTTCCAATGAGACCAGCCCTTAAAAACAGACTAGATTCAGCATATGGATCATAACACTCTAAATTTTCACAGGCAGCAGTGTAATATTGTTTTAATATTTAATTTTGAGATTTACATAATATCTTTCCTCCAAAGAGCTCAATATATTGCAATATCATAAAATTCCTTTTCATATTCAAAGATTATTCTTTATGCATGCAAATACTATATTTAACCAAGGAATAATGCAAATTAGGTGATGTGTTCAGAGGAATTGGTGGGCTGGGTAATTCATGTATGGGAAAAGTAGCATCTCTGAGTGACTTTAATTGTTTGGGAACTTCAAAAATGCCTTAAAATGGACAAACTAGGGGCTTGTGGCGATTGGCAGAGTGGTATAGAATTTTTTAAATAAAATTAAGGAACAGGTTGTGTCTGTGTTGCAGGCTCAGGGGATGTGTTAGTATTTTACATGTAGTCAGCATAGCAGGCCATATATGAACTGTGTGTAATATAAATGTCAGATAGAAATGCTGCTGGTGTGTAGTGCTGCTTCTCCAAACACAATGAGGAGAGACAGTCAGGCTCCTCGAAGCCACAGAAGGAACCTGTTCTGGGTACACACATTCCATTCCATTCTCACCCTCTCCATTAACCCCCTGGGACACAGATTTCCCTGCTCTCCTTTCTGGTACCTACTCCTTTCGTGAAGAATGGCCACACTGACATCTGTCATTTATCTTATCTAGATGACATCAGTCCCAAACAAAGGGACTCAGGGCTTTGGAAAGAGAAAGACTGGAGGAAAAAGGCCCAGCAAATTGCTATCTGGCTCAGGATACATTCTCAGAAATGATGATCATCTCCCAGTCCATCACACGGTTTGCAAAGTGATTTTCTATCCCCTGTGTCATTTGCTCGTCACACAGCACTAGGAAGCAGGTGTCATTACTCCCATCTTACTGGGGAGAAAGGAGGGATTGTGGCAATTCAATGGATTTGCATGAGTCACGTGAGAAGCAGACAGAGGGACCAAGCCCAGGACTCCCCCGCCCACTGCACAGCCACCACCATGAGCCCAGGAATCAGGGAAGGTGACTTCCCCATGGTGGGATGAGATGGTACATCACAGCACACTCACCATTTAGGCCTGGCAAATCAGATTAGCTCTTTAAGTCTATGGGCAAGTCACAGCCAAAAAGTCGCATCCAGAATTGGATTTGTCTGCCTCTCAAGTGTTTTATGATTTTCTAGTTATTCGTCAACATTTTTAATCTGGATTTTCAGTTTCTAGGATCTGGCAGCACTGGGTATGGCACTACTTGCTGGAGCTGAGTACGGGCTGCTCCTTTCTCCCCGTCGGTTCTCTGTGGTCCCCACCCCCCCCTCCTGTCTGGCCCTGGGTTGCTCCTCTCTGTTACCTGCCTGGCCTCATGGGTCTTTGAGTGTAATCTCTCTGGCTTAGATGCTCCCAAATTTACTGACTTTATGTTACCACACTACAAGTTGATTTTATGGATGTGCTGGTCTGGTTTGTCTTATTTTTTCCAACATTTCCTCTAAGGTCCTTGTCCCCAACTCTGACACTCTGAGTCTAGTTGGCAGAAAAGATAAGTAAAGTTTGTCATTCACTTTAATTCTGTCTGACAGCTGGATGATCCAGCCATCATTATGAACCTGGGGCCAGGTGCCAGAGAGTGACTGCAGGAGTTAGTGGTGATAACAACCTCTCTGCAGATCGCTGGGCCACTGCAAGGGAGAGAGTTCCACCTGATCTGGTCTATTTTAAACTCAAGGCAGCTGTATTCAGTGCAAGGCTGCATCCCTAAAGACCTCACGTAAATCTAAGCTTGCATAATTCATAACCAACCCTGACCAAAGATGATGGACATTTTTTTGACAGCTAAAGTGGCCCAGCTATGTGGCAATAGCTTAGAGGGAGCTTACAACTTACACGGCTCACCATAATGCGATTTTTGATTTGTCTGAGAATAAAATGGATACAAACCTGAGTATGAAACCCAGAAACATCATTTGCTGGCTGTGAGAGGCTGAGCAAATTTCAAAAGCACTCTGAACCCAGTTTCTGAAGGCGAGGGTGGGATGTTTCAAGAGAACAGCATTGAAACATGTATATTATCTAGGGTGAAACAGATCACCAGCCCAGGTTGGGTGCATGAGACAAGTGCTCGGGCCTGGTGCACTGGGAAGACCCAGAGGGATCGGGTGGAGAGGGAGGTGGGAGGGGGGACTGGGATGGGGAATACATGTAAATCCATGGCTAATTCATTTCAATGTATGACAAAAACTACTGTAATGATGTAAAGTAATTAGCCTCCAACTAATAAAAATAAATGGAAAAAATAAAAAATAAATAAATAAATAAATAAAGAACTTGATAGGGACTTGACACATTGGAGTTGCTCAAAAGTGGTAGTTCTCTGCCACTGTCTGTGAGCTGGATGAAGATCCTAACCCTGATACTCTTCAAGATCCTTGAGTAGTCTGACTATATACCTGACTGGGGTCATAACAGGAGGAGATGGAGCTCTCTGGATCTCAGTATTCAATAGACCCATTTGGTGTCCCCAGTCATGCTTGTTTCTGATGGAAGAAATATTAATATACCTAATGTGTACCCAATGGACCAAAACATAACTATAAAATCTCCTTAGATCACAACCTTAGGAGCAAAAGAAGTGTATTGGTGACTTTCTCAGATAGAATGATGTCAACCATAACCCTTTTTGTCAGGTACAAAAAAAAAAAAAAAATCAGCTAAGATGAGCTGTCCGCCTCCATTGGGTAGGGCTTATGAGGGTGACACAATGCAGCATCAATGTGGTGTACCTAGGAAGCCCAAGAAAGAACAGCATGACAAACCCTGACTCTGTTGGAGAGTAAGGATGGCTCACCCAGCCACCTGTGGTCCATAGCTCCTAAACAAAGGAGGAACCACCCCAGAGGAGTGCACAGTATCCAAAAGTATATAATGATGTTCAGATCAAGTTCAAAATACTTGTGGCCAACTTGTCCAAACTCTTCCCTCATGTGACCCAAACATCTATTGTCAGGATCCAACTCACCTTGGGAATGATTTTTACCCCTTAACAATTGTACACCTATCTCACATCTCCATCCAGAGGCAGGGGGAAGCCTTTAATGATTCTGCTGCTGCTGCTGCTAAGGCGCTTCAGTCGTGTCCGACTCTGTGCAACCCCATAGACGGCAGCCCACCAGGTTCCCCCGTCCCTGGGATTCTCCAGGCAAGAACACTGGGGGGGCTGCCATTTCCTTCTCCAATGCATGAAAGTGAAAAGTGAAAGTGAAGTTGCTCAGTCGTGTCTGACTCTTAGCAACCCCATGAACTGCAGCCTCCCAGGCTCCTCCATCCATGGGATTTTCCAGGCAAGAGGACTGGAGTGGGGTGCCATTGTCTTCTCCGTTTAATGGTTCAGTGTCACAGAAAAAATTGTGGAAGGTAACCAGGTTGCACACTGAGGTCCCCTCCCCTCAGCAGGATGGCATTGTCTGGCTCTGGATAACCCCTCTGTGCCTGTAAGCTCTGACATGGGGAGCCCAGAGGCACCATCCACCTTTCAGGGCAGGAAACTGAAGGCAGAGGCAGAATAGATGGCCTGCTGACCCTTCTTCTAATCCTAGATTCCTCAAGCCATTTGAAGTCTCTGTTTCCTTATTGGAAAAATTGGGAACAATAACACACAAGCCACAGAGTAATTATGAAGACCAAATGAGTCCATGTATTCCAAAACTGTAACTCAAAACATGAGTTACAAACATGAATAATAACTATTACTCACCTACTCCTTAATCAGGACCCACTTAGTAGTCTTCCGTCATTTCAGTTCGGGCTGTTCCATGAAGGGAACAGATGCTCAACGAACACTTAGCAGGTGACTTAATGATTGATCCCAGGACTACTCCTGGTCAAATTCTTTACCTGCCATCTATCTGAAAGTGAAAGTGTTAGTTGCTCAGTTGTGTCCGACTCTTTGCAACCCCATGAACTGTAGCCCACGAGGCTCCTCTGTTCATGGAATTCTCCAGGCAGGAATACTGGAGTGGGTAGCCCTTCTCCAACCTTCTTCCCAACCCAGGGATTGAACCCATCTCTCCTGTAGATTCTTTACCATCTGAGCCATCACTCATGACCCAAATAGTAGGAGAGATGTGGCCACAGGTATTGATAAGAGGTCACAACACATCCAGAGATGAGGATAGGGAGGCTGACCCGGATCTTGCCAGAGTGGAAGAGCTCTGGGGGTGCCCTGGAAAGGGGACAGATATGACTTCTTGGTAATACAGGGGTTCATCTACCTCATCCCTTAACAGATTTGAGTGAGTCACTGGGAATCTTTTGATGGTATTAATCTCTCTTTCATCTTTTATAAAATCTGGACCTTCCATTCATGTTCTTAAAGTCCTCTTGCAGAGGTATAGGCTCAAGTGTTTATTTTGAAAGTTCTCATCCTTTTAGACAAATTATCTCTTGGTTGAAAATAATTTACATTCACATGTGGATTCACCAAAGCAGTACACTGTTCCTCGGTACATTGTTTCTTATCCAATGGATAAGAAATCACTGATTAACCTGATCTTTATTTTATAATAACCATACACCATGAAGGAGCAGCTGCAGCTTTACCTCATCAATCATAAACTTTCTGACACCCTAATTCCAGAATTCTCAAAGAGAAGTCATTGCTTGGATGGTGACAGTGGGACTAGGCCTACAAAGTCAGGAAAAGTTAAGAATAAAGGGCCCATCAGAGGCGGAACAAAGGACATGAGAAATGCTTCTGGAAGGGCCAATGGGTAAGGATAAACATAAATATTTTGAACATTGGTGATGCAGGGTCCCTTGCAGGAGCCCTGGTCTCTCAGCCCCACATGGCCTGGGAAGATGCAGATGGCAAGACAAGCAGATGGGCAGGTTCGGGAATAGCAGGGAAGGGAAGGGAGGGGCAGAATCAAAGCAAACCAGTGTAAGTGGCAGGTTTGTTCACACATGCTTAGAGAGAGAAAAGACAGCCAAGCCCAGTGTAACATGACAGCCTGGCAGGATTATTATTCCCAGAAGCTGGGACACTAAAATATTTCAGCCAGTTTTCTGCCTTAAACTCTCCAAGGGAAATACTGCTAACAAAGGCTGCCCATGTTACGTGCTCATCATGATGCAGAAATTACCATTTCCTTCTCTTTGGGTAAGACAGGCTGTCACAACCTTTGTCTCCATGGCACTGGGGCTGTGGTCACCAGCTGGAGGCTTCCACACTTCCACTCTTATTTTCTCACTACACACGTATGCATGTAAACACGTGACCACACGCATACATACAAACACGCACACACGAACACACACATGCTCTCAGCAACAACGCAGCCATCTGGATAGCCATGCTCTCTGATGACACCTTTTTTTCTTCTCCGTTCTGACAGCTTAAACCCAAGAATCATCTGCCATCAAAGATGCCTGGTATTAAAAGAGGCAGAATGAGTCTCAGGACTGGGGGAGGGAGCAATGAGGAGTAGGAAAGGATGGAGAAGGATAGACGAGGTCAAGAATTGGGAGCTATGTGGAAGGAGAGAGAGCTCAGCTCCTGCTATTCCACTAACAAGCTGTCCTTTTAGAATTTGCTGATTGAGAAAAATCCATAATTCCAAGTAAGATCATGGTCCACTGCCTATGATTCTCATCATTGTCTATAAAAGGTGATCTAAACATCCCCTTTGAACCTTCCCCCCAGGGGGGAACATTGCTCATTTCTATTTCCTTTGGTATTTACTGCATGAATACAGCATATGATGCTTGGGATACACCACCTTGCACCTCTGCACTTTGTGTCTATGCCCTGGAAATTTTTCAGTTAATGAGTTTCATGGGAGGAACAATGGTGTCCAAGTGTCACTGTATCCCTCACAGTGTCTAATCCACAGCTTGGCACACAGTAGATGCTGAATAACTGTCTCAATAATGAGGGAATAAATAAATAAATGAGTGAGTACATGAATGGACTGATTAAATGGATTTAAAAAATGCACTGTTGCAAGAGGTGTGAAATGTAATAAAAGGAAAAGGTCAGAAGAGCAAAAGACAAGGAGATAGAGAAGAGAAGAAAATGTGTTCTGAGCTATGCAGTAGAGGGATGCACTGGCCATCAGGATCGATCTATTATAAACTGTCTGAAGTCTCTATAACAGCGTAGCATTCATCTGAGCCAGCTGTAAAGGAGAGTGCACTCTTGAATTGCATGGGTTTAATTGAAAAATAATCTATGAAGGCAATACGGACAAGATTTCTAGGAAGTTGCTTTCATTGGGTTTTCTAAGAAAGCAACACGGTGTCCTCAAGATTGTACAGTGCTTCTGCCCATCCACCCACCTACCCATCCAGCCATCTGTCCATCCAAGGATGTTCCTTGAGCCCTAGCTGAAGGTGCAGAGCACTGGGTCCCACGCTGGCCTGAATATACATCTTTGCTTTTGTACCAGGCACAGGAAAATCCCTCAGAATCCAGTTCACTCTCAGAGGTGAAACCTCTCCATGGTCTCGAATGTCTGTCGCCTGATACCTTCACTCCTGGGAGGAGGCCTGAGGACAGACTAACAGGTTGGGTGTGGCTGCAGCTTTGTTCCTGCACAGAGGTGGCCAAGTGTCAGCCCCACAGATGGACAAAAGGAGCGCAGACACCTCCAGACTTACCAGCTTGGTTTGTGGTGATGTTGACAGAGACGTGCTGTGGGGGAAAGGGACTCTTGCTGGAGACCCCATTGACAGCCTGGATGTCAAAGGTATACGGGGTATGGGCCCACAGGCTGCTGATGGAAACGCGGCACTCAGTCAGGCCCAGCTGCCTGGGCACGAACTCCACGTTGTCGTCACAGCGGGAGCAGCTCCGGCGGTCTGCCCGGCACTTCTTACAGATGATGTTGTAGGTCACGTCATCCCGCCCACCCGTCTCCCGAGGAGGGTGCCACTCCAGAATGATGGATGTCTCATTGACGATGGAGATGACATTGCGGGGACCTGATGGGACACCTGTAGGGAGACAAAGAAAGCCCCAGTGAGGTTGGGTGGAAGCTTGGCCAGCTTCTCTCCATCCCTCTTTGGTGTGATCCCACCCTCCTCACATACACACATCCCCTCTCCTCCCTCAACTCTAAACAACCATGTCCCAATCGTTTCTGAGAAAAAATGACAGATGGAGATGACAACCTGTTGCCAGCTGCCCTTTTAGTCATCCCAGTGAGGCTTTCCTTCTTTGAATCATGTCTGCCAAGGGAGAGGAGGATGGAGGTCTTGGATACAAGCCCTTTTGTTCTCAGGACTAAGCTGCCTCCTCCAGGCAGCTTTAGCATCGGTGACACGTATGTATACTGGACTCTTATTGGATTCCATGTCTCTTCTTAACTTGTGTAGAACTCAAGGTTTGGAGGACAGGAGTGACCTCTCCTGGGACTCAACATATTCAAGCATCTTGCATACTGTCTCACACAACCTGGGATCTATGTGGTATGTGCATGGCAGTGGGAGTGTTTCATTGCAGGATGGGCTTCCAGAACACCTGGAGAAATGAATGTTCACATTGTACAAGCATTGGTGCACAAAGCCATGTTGGGTAGGAGATTCACACAGCCACTATTTCTTACCCCACGATACAAGAAGAGCATAGGGGTCTGTCCCAAACACTCTGCTAGCTACCAGAGCTGGTCTTAAGCTGATATGGCACTCAAAATGTTGGTGGTCAGATCTATTCATGGGAAACAAGAGATCTGAACAGACCATCTCTCCTACAAACCAGTCAGGTTCACCGGGACTCAAGGAAGGCAGCCTCTTTCCTCCGGACAGTTCCATCCCTGGCTGCTGTTCACACGCCTGCAAAGGCTGAGATGCCTTGTTGCAAAACTCTAGAAAGCTTGGTCCCTAGAAAGAGGGCAGAATGCTGCTAAATTCATGGCTGCAGTCCCAAGCATTTTGAGATCCAGTTGGAGAATCTCCTGCCCAAGAACAGAATGGATCATAGCCTCCGGTTCCCAGGATGGGCTCTGCTTATCCTCAGTATCCACCTGATGGAAACAGACTCTGCCTGGAAGCCCCCCTTCTGAATGGAAGGCCTGCGGGAGCCACTGCTCTGGATAGTAATGCATTCAGAATTCACGCACGTGACTGTCGCCAGCTGAACGGAGACATGTGTAAAGCAGTTCATGCTGGAGACAGGAATCAAATGCCAACACACAGAATGAGGGAATAACAACAAGGTCGGGGGGCACCAGGGAAGGATTCTGTGTTGAATCAGTCAACAGCAAGCAGAGAAAGCAGAAAGCAAATATTAAATCGGATTCTATTAAAACATGAAAGAAAATCAGTATTGTACTATATAAAGCCTATTAGACCTGAGCTAAAGCATAGTTTTCATGCATGCTTGTAACAGGGCAGGATTCATGAAGCATTTTTACTGAGGTCTTGCAAACAGCATTCAAGAATTTCTCACCCATCTGACCAGGGATAAACATTCATCTCTTTTGAAATCAGTGCACAGCTAGTAATGGGCAGGCATTGGGGATTGCCCTAGGTGAACTTCTATTGGGCATGGCCAGCCTTGTCTCACACCACATTCATCATTAATGTCCATATTGGCCAGTGCCTGTCTTAGACATGTCTGTTTGCTCGGATGGATGAGACTCGGACCACAAGCTCCCCATGGTGAATGCCATCACTGTCTGACTCATTGTCACAGCAGACAGCCTAGCCTCAGCCACAGGCCACTGTTTCTCATAGTCATAAAAATTACATTCACCAAGCACTTGTTCCACGCCAGGCATGGAGTAAATCCTTTAACCATATTATCTTGGTGCATCCTGTGGCATCCTCTGGTTATCATTCAGAAAGCAGCCTTGGGCAGAGGGGCAGAGACAGTACTGTTAAGGAGAGTGACCATTTACCCCTCCCATCCACTGGAAACGCGCCCCCCCCCCCCCCCGCCCAATTCCAGTTACCTCCTCTTGTCCTTGAACTTCAACTTCATCCTCTCCCCTGACTCTACTCTCTCCACTTAAATTTGCATAAGTCATTGCCATTTAAAACCCAAACATGGTCACCTGGAATATCTTTTTCTATGTTGAATGTCCTCTCTTCACTCTCCAGCCAAGCTTCCCCAAAGTGGAGTCACACATCATACAGGCTATCCTCTCTCCCTGCTCAACCACCTGCAGTCTGGTTTCTCTCCCACTCCTATATCATGGCCTGCCCTTTTTTTTTTTTTTTTTTTGGTCAGGGGTAGATCCAACCAGTCCATCCTATAGGAGATCAGTCCTGGCTGTTCATTGGAATGAATGATGTTGAAGCTGAAATTCCAATACTTTGGCTACCTGATGCAAAAAACTGACTCACTGTAAAAGACCCTGATGCTGGAAAGATTGAGGGCAGGAGAAGAAGGGGATGACAGAGGATAAGATGGTTGGATGGCATCATTGACTCAATGGACATGGGTTTGGGTGGACTCCGGGAGTTGGTGATGGACAGGGAGGCCTGGTGTGCTGCAGTTCATGGGGTCGCAAAGAGTCGGACACGACTAAGCGACTGAACTGAACTGAAAGGGTAGTGTTGGGGGTTCCCTACTTGACAAATCCACAGAATTTGGTCCTTACGTTCCTAACATACTGTGTGGTCACTGGCCAGAACATGGGGACCTAACACATAGTTCGTCAGCGGCATCTCCTTTCCTCAAATCTTTTCCTTCCTCTGTATCTCTATCACCTCACAAAAATGGGTTCCACCAGTTTTTCTGCCCTAAAGCAAAGCCTCTACTCATTTCTTCAACACCGCTTTCCATCTCTCCCATCCATTCTCATCCACCAGGGTGTGAGTTTCAAAATGTACATGGGATCATACCATTCTCTGCTCAAATACCAGTTATTTAAAAGTTTGCCCTCCTTTCCATGTCCTTCAAGTCCCCATATGGACTTGCTGCTCTTGATTTCACCTCTGGGTCATATTGTGACCAACAGGAAGCTCCCGCCACGTCCTGTGCGCACTGAACTCGCTTCACATCCCTAAGCCTCTGCACTGCATTTCTCTCTTTCGTCTGGAATTCTTCCCCTTCTGTCTACTTGAGGAACTCTTGCTCACCCTTCCAGATCCAGCACATTTCACTAGGAGACTTCCCTGATGCTCACAGTCATGCATCTCCCCTCTGGGCCTCCACAAGCCCATTTTTGGCTGTGTAACTCAGAATCGTATGGAGGTGAGAGCTGGACCATGAAGAAGGCTGAGTGCCAAAGAATTGATGCTTTTGAACTGTGGTGTTGGAGAAGATGCTTGGGAGTCCCTTGGACAGCAAGGGAATCAAACCAGTGAATCCTAAAGGAAATCAACCCTGACTATTCATTGGAAGAACTGATGCTGAAACTGAAGTTCCAATGCTTCGGCCTGATGCAAACAGCCAGTCCACTGGAAAAGACCCTGATGCTGGGAAAGACTGAAGGCAAAAGGAGAAGAGGGAGGCAGAGGATGAGATGGTTGGATGGCATCACCAATTCAGTGGACATGAACTTGGACAAATTCCAGGAGATGGTGAGGTACAGGGAAGCCTGGCATGCTGCAGTCCGTGGAGTCAGACACGACTTAGCAACTGAACAACAACAACTCAGACTCTACCATCACACTGTGATGGGCTCTTCCTCTGCATCCTCACTACACTATGGCCTCCTGGTGAGCAGGGGCTGGTAGCTGGCTTGTCTCCATGATTCCCATGTCCAGCACTCTGCCTGGCAGGGGTGGGGGGGCATTCTACCAGTTTCCGACCTCTGGTCAGTGTGCAAGGCTGTAGGTCACACGTGTGCACACGTGTGGGGCTGGGGGAAGATACAGGGGCAGTGAGGACCTGTTGTGTCCCTGAGTGGGGTAGAGTGAAGTGAAAGGCACTCAGTCGTGTCTGTCTCTTTGTGACCCCATGGACTATACAGTCCTTGAATTGTCTAGGCCAGAATACTGGAGTGGGCAGCCTTTCCCTTCTCCAGGGGATCTTCCCGACCCAGGAATTGAACCAGGGTCTCCTGCATTGCAGGCGGATTCTTTACCAACTGAGCTATCAGGGAAGCCCAAGTGATAGAGGGTTTGGTAAAACACAAGTGGCAGAAGAGAGGCTGAACCATCCCTGACCCATCTATGTCCCTGGGAGCTGAGGAGACCTACCTTGGTCGATATTTTTTCTATGTCTGTTCATTTGCTTCCCATTCAAGAAGAAAAGCAGTGAGTTTCCATGAATGATGAATTTTTCGTGTCTGTTTAAAACAGCCTTCATATGAAGCAAGCACGTCTCATCCATGGTTGCACTCCAGGGCACATGCATCTGTGGGCCATGAACGGGGGTCTCTGGGAGCCATGGTTGCTGAGTCCAGGGCTACATAAATCTGAACCCTTTCCTTCCAAGATCAGAAGCAGACTTTAATGGCCCTTCCTGGAGAGCAGACTCAGACAGCCAGGAGAACCTGAACGCCTATCTTGTGATGTCAGAAGCCAGCATGGTGCCTGGGTTCACAGCACACCCTTGTGGAGGTGGCCTAGGTCTGGGCCATAAACAGCTTCTAGAACCTCATTCACTATTTATTTGTTCACTCACTCACTCTTTAAATAAATACTCCTGCACTATTTTGGGCACTTGGGAGATAGGATAAAGCAAACCAGATGAGCTTCTGCTCCCATGGAGTTTACATGGCGGGGAGGGTGGGGAAGTGACAGAAAAGAATAGAGAAATAAAGAGATAAAGGAGATGAATCCAGATAATAATAAGTGCCAGGAAATAAACCTGCCCCTAGGCTCAGATTGCCTCCCTGCAATGCTTAGCTCTTGACCCTTTTCCTATGAGGTCCCTTCCAGGACAGGCAAGCCAGGTCCAGTATCTGGGCAGCTAAAACTTTGATGGTCCCAAGTCCTGCATGGTCCTGATGACAAGGACGCATTTTTCCAAGTAGGCAGCTTGGACCCTCCCGTGTCTGGACAGAGTGTGACCACAACAGAGTTGGCTTCCAAATAAATCTTCCTAAAGGAAGTGTCAGGGCCACTTCCTACTCATCTAGGCTGTAGCCCCATGTTTGGGGTCCTCCCCCTGCAGAGAGAATTCGTCTAGCACCAGGTCCCCAACAACATCCTTAGGAAGGAGGCCAACTGAGACCAGTAAAAAAAAAAAAAAAAAGAAAGAAAGAAAGAAAGAAAACCACCTTTAAAAGGGGGAGTGGAGAGGGAACCAGCGAGAGAAAAAAATTTGCTTTATCCGTCCTCAGAAGCCCTCAGGAAGTGTGCTGGCAGGGCTCAGAGCCAGGGTCTCCTTGTCTAAGCGCCCTGCTCTCTCGTCCGCGTCCTCGTTTTTCTTAATTACATACAGACAGGCTTTTTGAAGCCTCTCTGATCTGTTGCCACGGTTACTACTGATGAAAGCTTCCTGCTAAAAGGGCTAGGAAAACTCAGTCCTTTTAAAAGATGGGAAAACTGCTGAGCTGTGATTCTCTGGGTGGGAGGAACACGGTGGATTCTGAACTGTGGGGATGGGTTTCCAGGGTCTTCCAGGATGTGCCTGAGAGGTTAGCTCAGCCCACATGAAGCATGGATGGCACTGGAAATTCAGAAGGTTAGGCAGAATTTATCCTTCTCGAGCCATGAGCTACCCCAAGTGTTGTCACACTGAGATGGAATCTCCTGCTTCTTAATGTGTTTTGGGCCAGATGAATTTTTTTTTAAAGAATTGAGAGACAGAGTGGGTGGGAAAGAGTCTGTGAGTTTATTTGTATAAAGCTGGAAATAAGAGCACTCTTGAATAATCAGAGGGGAAATAAGCTTAAGACAGGTAAGCCTCAAAAGCCAATTTTATCAGGAATCTTAAAAAAGCCAACATCCTAGTTTCAGAATTTTGATGTGAATTTCTGGCTGGTCCAAAGTACATAGCAGGCAGTGTCCAACTAACTGTGCATTGCTGTTGCCAGGGTCTGTGTCCCTGTATCCCTCACCATGGAGAGCAGGTGAAGATGACAATCACAGGAAGGTGATATACTCCTGGGAGCCCCCTTGTGCAGGCTGGAATTGGACTCCTCTGCCTAAGGCCAGGTCCTCCCTTGTTTGTGAATGACCCCTTGAAGAATCTGATGAAAGTAACAAAGCTTTTCCTGAGAAAAATGAACATGTACTTGAACATATATGCATGTTTTCAGAGACTCAGGGATCTCTGAAAACAACCAACAAACCTCTTAAATGTTTGCAGCAACAAAATTTAAAAAATATTCTCTTGTTGGCAAAGCTTAGGAATGTGAACTTCTAAGCCTTAATTTTCTACCCCCAGGCCCAGACCTGTGTGGAGAGCCCATAAAGATATAGAGGTTACAGGCTATAATGTTGGGGAACCCATATGTTTATTAATGAGACAAGATCCCTTACCTATGGAGTATTGGGAATTATGGACATATTTAGCTAAGGATCAGAGCAAGTGATCCAGACACAAAGAGTTACAGACAGATGTTTGAGGAATGGTAGTAAGATCAATGCAGGACAAAATTTTTTGAGATGGTGTCTGGGCATCTTGCCCACAAGATTGGAGCTGTACTTGAGGAGAGGCACCTTGAAAGCTATTTTCTCTAATCTATGCCCTCTGGGCCACCTAACCCTTCCTTGCAAGTACCCCCTAGGCAGAGGCCTAGTCTTGGGTATGGGGCTGCATCTCCAGCATGGTTCCACACTTTCTGTCTTTTGGGCTTAAAATCTCTGTGTGCACTTATACATCTGCTTCCTGGGCTCCCAAAAGGCAGTCTGACTTTGGCACGGTATCTGATCTTGCGTGTTCTCCTTCCTCCTATGGACAGGGAAATCCTTCTTTTATACTTTTAGAGCAAACTGTGTCCTCTACTCAATATTCTCTTAGGAAAAAGGGTTGAAATAGGGTCTGTGAATGAGCCAGAAAGGAGATGGGATACTCAAGACTCTGGGATGCAGAGGTAGTGTTTTCATGGCTAAGAAGAGTCAAGATTGTAGTTTGGAAAACTAACTGCATATTTTAATGTGGGTTGAGGGTTAAGAAGGGATAGAAAGGGAGATCAGAAAATAACATCATAGACAGAGGCGGCAGAAAAAAAAGTGAGGGGCCAGGAAGACATGTGAGGAGCGGGACCAAATGGGTTATCAAAAATGATAGTTCTATCAGGACATCTCTACTCATGGCCCACTGTGACATACCTACTTTAAGAAATTGTGTCTGAGTGATTAGAAGGCTTCCTAGAGAAGAATAAAGGTCTTTGAGATTTTATGGAGAAACAGAAGTCAAGGAGAAAAAGCAGACATGGAATTGGGGGCTGTGGAGATCTAAAGAGGTCTTATATCAGAGCAAAATATGCAGGACTCTAAGTTAGGCTGGTGGTTATGCCTTTGTCCTCAGTATAGAACATAGGGCTAAAAGTAGAATGGGCTGGAGTGTAAATAAGCCAAAAAAGGGAAAGTTTGCAACTGTCAGAAAGGTAGTAGAGTTACCAAGTAAACATGAGGTCAGCCTCATGTTCAGTTTTGGTTCCTTCTTTGGGTAACTTGTTATTTGAAAACACTGTCAAAACAAAAAGCCCTCTATATTCTCTCTGGCTGCCATGTGTAGCTTTGACACACTTCAGCCAAAGTTCAGTTCTCAGTCTTTCTCTTGCACTTCTCTTTTCCTCCTGAGGCACCAGTTCCTCTTCCACCATTCCTTCACTTAGGTGTAGCTTTCCTGGGGAAGACTAGACAAGAATGACCACTATGCTAGAGGAAAGTGTTGTGATGCAGTGGACCATGCTGGTTCAGCACCTTGGAGAGGGGCATGAGTCAACTTGCTCTCACTCCTTTCACTGGGATTCCCTGGATAGCAGTAAGAAGTTTCTAAAGATCCTCTCTCAGGTACCAATAACACCACAATAACAGGAGTCTATGACAGCAAGGGTTCGAAGGTCTTGTCTTTGGAGGTGGGATGGGTATATTACTATTTGAGGCCATATCAGGGGACCAAGAGTAAGCTATCAGGAATCTGATGAAAAGCAGTGGCATCAGTGGACAGACTGCTGAGGTACACTCCATTCAATAAAGAAGCTAAGAGGGGCTTAGGATCTTTGGAAAAAGCAGACCAAGTGTTGGCTATAATTCATGAGTGACAAAGACTAGACAATTGGAACACTGTTTTGCTCAAGGTGAAGATGGTAATATCTCAAATCCTAAAGTGGCTTTTCCTCAAAGGAACTTAGTTGTGCTGGGGGCTTGAGGCACAGAACTGGAAAGCTGAGTCAGATCTGTCTCTTTGCAAGCTCAGGCACACTGGTTACTCCCCTAAGAATGTAGGCTGTCTCTCCTGAGGCAAGGAGGAGAGGACATTGAAACCTGGAGCAATCATGTTGCTTTACTTTTCCTAATTGCCCCAGGGGCAATTTTATATCACTTTGAATGAGTTTAAACTAGACCCCAGGGACATGTCTTCCTGTGAACAGACACCTATGCCATCTGCAAGGACATCAGAAGGACAAGGCTTTGATTTGGTTACATGTGTTTGTTTCATACCACTGAGTAAGTGATTAATTTTGGTAGTTTGTCTATAAGATTTCTACAAGGATCATCTGAAAGATCAGAGAGATGGCTGTGGTTTCCATTTTAATAGAGTTCTGCATGGAGTTGTGAATTTCATATCAACAACAAACCCTACATGCAAAGTACTATCATAGGCATTTTGGTACATAAGTTAATGAAGCCTCATTTTCCCAACATCCCATGAGGTAGGAACTATTATCCCCATTTTACGTATAAGGAAACTGTAGCTCAGAGACATTAAATAACTTGCCTAAATTATGTGGCGGGTGAGTGCTGGAATCAAGACTTGAGTACAAGTCTGGATGTCCCCAAAGCTCATCCTTAACAACTCCTCCCCCCAGGGTGGAGGCACCTAAGAGTGCAAGGTGCAGGTGTGATGCAAATACAGCCAGGTGCTGGGGGCAGGGGTAGGAGGAGGCTTCATGCCTCCTCTCATGAAGGCAGGAAGCTCTTGTTTCTGAACCACTTTAGTAGCTTCCCTGTAGAAACAGAGCAACGTGGTTCCAGGGCTGTGCTGAGCATGTCTGCATGTGTTGCTCATTAGGGTCTTGGAAACACTGGGTCTGTACTCAGGCAAATTCCCCTAATCATAACAGTTAGTAATAAGAAGAAATGACTAGTCAAAACAAGGAGGGACCCTGCTGAGAGGGATTTCAGGAGCATTAAAGAACCCAGTGTTACACATTTCTCCAAACACCAATGTTTGCAGAAAGTATTTCTTGTTTCACCGGCTTTGATGGAGCTAATTGTGTGGGAGAGAGGGGGTGGATTCACTTTCTGGGAAAAGAGCCCCCTCTCCCTGGCCCAAACTGAAGCCTGAGCATCTAGGTTTTCCCAGGGCTGCAGAAGGCCTTGGAGGATGGCTGAGGCCCCTGCTTTCGTGAGGCAGTGCATCCCAGCAGGAATGGCTTACAACCATCTGTGTCACTGCCTGTGGGGACAGGAGGCTGAATCTTCTATTTGTGGCCCCAACTGAGGCCAGAAGGAGGGAAACTTAGATAGGATGCCCCCTGCAGATTCCCTGGGGACACTTCAATCAAGGAGAGATAGTGGTTATGTCATCTTATAGACCTGGTCTTCAAGACCTCCTTCCTGGCCCTGAAATAAGGCCTCAGGGCTTTCTGAAATGGTGAAAGGTGCATTGGAAAATTGGGCTGAGTGCCAGCTTTGTGACTTCGGGCAGGTCACTTGCATACTCTGAGCCTAATCTTTCACTCTTGGCTGATCCATCCATGTTCCTGAGACTCTACATTGCACTCAGACCCATACATAAGATTATGGTATGCAAAGTTCCCTGGTGTCTACCTGGAGGAGCTCAAAGTGTGCAGGGAAGGCAGGCACCTGCACGGCAGTCACACAAACCACTGACTGACAAGGCTAGTGGACACACGTCCCCTGGACCTGGAGACGGCAGCTCACTGTGCTGCAAGGGGACAAGCAGGGTCCCTGCTCTCTTCTCACTGATAAGGGACTCAAACAGCTGCATATACGTTGAAGCCATCAGTATATCTTAGTGTGCTCCACACGCATTAAAGACTATCTGGCAGTTACCCAGAAATCCCTGTCCATCATCCACCTTCCAGCAGAGAAACAGTGACCACATACACACCTGTGCAGTGAATAGAAGACACTGTCTGGGACATTTGACATGAAGGCCCTCTGAAGACATCTTCCTGCTTACGACTTCTGAGGTCCCAGACAGACTTCCTCTATGGAATTTACCAGGTTTAAAACTAAATACGCAAAAAACTAAGACCATGGCATCTGGTCCCATCACTTCATGGCAAATTGGTGGGGGAAGAACAGAAACAGTGACCGATTTTATTTTCTTGGGCTCCAAAATCACTGCATGGTGACTGCAGCCATGAAATTAATTTCCTTGCAAGGAAAGTTATGACAAATTTAGATAACATATAAAAAGCAGAGATATCACTCTGCCAACAAATGTCCATATAGTCAAGGCTATGGCTATTCCAGTAGTGAAAGTTATTCCAGATGTGAGTGTTGAACCATTAAGAAGGCTGAGCACTGAAGAATTTATGCTTTCGAATTGTGTTGGAGAAGACTCTTGAGAGTCCTTTGGATAACAAGGAGATCAAATCAGTCAATCCTAAAGGAAATCAACCCTGAATATTCACTGGAAGGACTGATGCTGAAACTTAAGCTCCAATACTTTGGCCGCCTGATGCATAGAGCTGGCTTACTGGAAAAGACCCTGATGCTGGGAAAGAGGAGGGCAAGAGGAGGGGCAAGAAGAGAAGGGGACATGACAGACAATGAGATGGTTGGATGTCATCACTGACTCAATGGACATGAGTTTAGCAAACTCCAGGAGATAGTGAAGGACAGGGAAGCCTGGCATGCTGCAGTTCCTGGGGTGGCATGATTTAGCGACTGAACCACAAAGCTTGTCTACAGGGCTCCTACCCAGGTTAGGGAAAGCTGGACACTCCTAGACCCTGCTCATGGCATCTCTGACTCAAGTATCCCCATATGGTCCCCAGAGATCTTCCTCCTGAAAGATCCATACACTAGGCCAGATCCTGCCAGGCATGCTCCAAGGTGTTTGCTGTCACCAGAGGCAAGAGTCTAAGCCAGAGTCTTCTTGAAGTCAAAAGACTTTGGGACATACATCAGTCTTTGGCACAACAGAAAGATAGACCCTACTTTGGCAGAGCCTCCCACAGAGCAACATGTTTTAGAATATCATTTCTAATTGATACCAACTCAGACCCTGAACCACACCAAACCACTTATTTGATTTAGCACGTCCTGACTCAGCCCAGAGCTTGGTAATTGCCCCCATGCTGGTGCAAGTGTGGAGGCTGAGATCAGGAAAGAAATCCAGAACAAGAAAATGGATGCTATGCGTCTTGAGATACGGTTGATAGCCACTGGGCCAAGGTCTGTCAAGGATGAGGGTCACACACATGATGGAAACCTTATAGGTAAAGCACCTCAGCTCCCTCAAACTCCTTGTAGGTCACAGCCTACTGTGAGCTCTCAAATACTAGGTACTAAATGGAGAAGGGCATGGATTTTCCAAGGTAGTTTTAAAAATACTATATCCATGTGGGCCAGACTGGACAAGCCCCTGCTGCATGTGGGGAGCTGGAGAGGGAGGCAGTAGCTGGGATGAGGTCTCAAGGCTACTGCATGATTAGCAGTCATCTCTCCTTACCATCCCCAGAGAGAGGGTGGTGCCCATGAAGGAGTCTTGCATCTCCACAGTTCTTCACAAATGACCAAAAGCCCCTTCACTGTGTGACAGAATTTTTCCAGTTGTCATAATTCTTTATCATTTTTAGAGACTGTGCAACAGAAAGGCATCAGAACAATTGCTGGGAAGAGACTATGGGTTACATAGTAATGGGTTATTCATTTAGTTTTCTCTAGGAAAAACACAGAAGATAAAGAAGAGTTTTCAAAACAAACTTCAGATTTGCTATCATCCCCCTGGGGCTTCCCAGATGGCACAGTGGTAAAGAATCCTAGCTTGCTTTCTCCCCTTTTGATTCCCCCTCTTCTCCTGGTCACCTCTATCTCCTTCCTCCCTCTTCTCTTCCCCATGTAACTCTTTGTACCTCTCCAGGTATCCCTCACTGTGAAGAAACTTATCATCATTAACCTAGATGTTTTTATCATCAGTGCTATACAGATGGAGAAGTCTTGAGGCTGTAAGAATAAAACTGAAAACCAGAGGCAAAAGGCTTAAGTCCAAATCCTGAGAACACCAGAGAACTCCTGAATCCAGGGAACATTAATCAATAGGAGCTCATCAAATGTCTCCATACCTACACTGAAACCAAGCACCACCCAAGGGCCAACCAGCTCCACAGCAAGACACACCAGGCAAATTCTCCAGCAACACAGGAACATAAACCTGAGCCTCATAATCAGGCTGACCAAAGTCACACCAAACCCACTGAGATCTCAAAACTCATTACTGGACACTTCATTGCACTCCAGAGAGAAGAAATCCAGGTCCACTTACCAGAACACTGACACAAGCTTCCCTAACCAGGAAACCTTGACAAGCCACTCATCCAACCCCACCCACATTGAGGAACCTCCACAATAAAGAGGAACCACAAACTGCCAGAATACGGAAAGGCCACCCCAAACACAGCAACATAAACAAGATGAAAAGGCAGAGAAATACCCAGCAGGTAAAGGAACAGGATAAATGCCCATCAAACCAAACAAGAGAGGAAGAGATAGGGAATCTACCTGAAAAAGAATTCAGAATAATGATAGTGAAAATGATCCAAAATCTTGAAAACAAAATGGAGTTACAGATAAACAGCCTGGAGACAAGGATCGAGAAGATGCAAGAAAGGTTTAACAAGGACCTAGAAGAAATAAAAAAGAGTCAATATACAATGAATAATGCAATAAATGAGATAAAAAACACTCTGGAGGGAACCAACAGTAGAATAACGGAGGCAGAAGATAGGATAAATGAGGTAAAAGATAGAATGGTAGAAATAAATGAAACACAGAGAAAAAAAAGTTAAAAGAAATGAGGACAACCTCAGAGACTTCTGGGACAATGTTAAATGCCCCAACATTCGAATGATAGGAGTCCCAGGAGAAGAAGACAAAAAGAAAGGCCATGAGAAAATACTCGAGGAGATAATAGCTGAAAACTTTCCTAAAATGGGAAAGGAAATAGCCACCCAAGTCCAAGAAACCCAGAGAGTCCCAAACATGATAAACCCAAGGTGAAACACCCCAAGACACATATTAATCAAATTAACAAAGATCAAACACAAAGAACAAATATTTAAAAGCAGCAAGGGAAAAACAACAAAGAACTCACAAGGGGATTCCCATAAGGATAACAGCTGATCTTTCAATAGAAACTCTTCAGGCCAGAAGGGAATGGCAGGACATACTTAAAGTGATGAAAGAAAATAACCTACAGCCCAGATTACTGTACCCAGCAAGGATCTCATTCAAATATGAAGGAGAAATCAAAAGCTTTACAGACAAGCAAAAGCTGAGAGAACTCAGCATCACCAAACCAACTCTCCAACAAATGCTAAAGGATCTTCTCTAGACAGGAAACACAGAAAGGGTGTATAAACTTGAACCCAAAACAATAAAGTAAATGGCAACAGGATCATACTTATCAATAATCATCTTAAATGTAAATAGGTTGAATGCCCCAACCAAAAGGCAAAGACTGGCTGAATGGATACAAAACAAGACCCCTATATATGTTGTCTACAAGAGACCCATCTTGCAACAAGGGACACAAACAGACTGAAAGTGAAGGGCTGGAAAAAGATATTCCATGCAAATAGAGACCAAAAGAAAGCAGGAGTAGCAATACTCATATCAGATAAAATAAACTTTAAAACAAAGGCTGTGAAAAGAGACAAAGATGGACACTACATAATGATCAAAGGATCAATCCAAGAAGAAGATATAACAATCATAAATATATATGCACCCAACATAGGAGCACCACACTATGTAAGACAAATGCTAACAAGTATGAAAGGGGAAATTAACAATAACACAATAATAGTGGGAGACGTTAATACCTCACTCACGCCTATGGATAGATCAACTAAACAGAAAATTAACAAGGAAACACAAACTTTAAATGATACAATAGACCAGTTAGACCTAATTGATATCTATAGGACATTTCACCCCAAAACAAAGAATTTCACCTTCTTCTCAAGTGCACACGGAACCTTCTCCAAAATAGGTCACATCCTGGGCCATAAATCTAGCCTTGGTAAATTCAAAAAAATTGAAATCATTCCAAGTATCTTTTCTGACCACAATGGAATAAGATTAGATGTCAATTACAGGTGAAAAACTTAAAAATTCCAACTTATGGAGCTTAAACAACACACTACTGAATAACCAACAAATAACAGAAGAAATAAAAAAATAAATCAAAATATGCATAGAAACAAATGAAAATGAAAACACAAGAACCCAAAACCTACAGGACACTGTAAAAACAGTGCTAAGGGGAAGATTCATAGCATTACAGGCTTACCTCAAGAAACAAGAAAAAAGTCAAATAAATAACCTAACTCTACATCTAAAGCAACTTGAAAAGGAAGAAAATATGAACCCCAGGGTTAGTGGAAGGGAAGAAATCTTAAAAATTAGGGCAGAAATAAATGCAAAAGAAACAAAAGAGACCATAGCAAAAATCAACAAAACCAAAAGCTTGTTATTTGAGAAGATAAATAAAATTGACAAACCATTAGCCAGACTCATCAAGAAACAAAGGGAGAAAAATCAAATCAACAAAATTAGAAATGAAAATGGAGAGATCACAACAGATAACATAGAAATAAAAAGCATCATATGAGACTATTATCAGCAATTATATGCAAATAAAATGTACAACTTGGAAGAAATGGACAAATTCTTAGAGAAGTATAACTTTTCAGACTTGAACCAGGAAGGAACAGAAATTTTTAACAGACCCATCACAAGGACGGAAATTGAAACTGTAATGAGAAATCTTCCAACAAACAAAAGCCCAGGACCAGACAGCTTCACAGCTGAATTCTACCAAAAATTTAGAGAAGAACTAACACCTATCCTACTCAAACTCCTCTAGAAAATTGCAGAGGAAGGTAAACTTCCAAACTCATTCTATGAGGCCACCATTGCCCTAATACCAAAACCTGACAAAGATGCCACAAAAAAATTAAACTACAGGCCAATATCACTGATGAACATAGATGCAAAAATCCTTAACAAAATTCTAGAAAACAGAAACCAACAACATATTAAAAAGATCATATATCATGACCAAGTGGGCTTTATCCCAGGGATGCAAGGATTCTTCAATATCTGCAAATCAATCAATGTAATACACCACATTAACAAATTGAAAAATAAAAACCATATGATTATCTCAATAGATGCAGAGAAAGCTTTTGACAAAATTCAACATCCATTTATGATGAAAACCCTTCAAAAGCAGGAATAGAAGGAACATACCTCAACATAATAAAAGCTACCTATGACAAACCCTCAGCAAACATTATCCTCAATGGTGAAAAATTGAAAGCATTTCCCCTAAAGTCAGGAAAAAGACAATGGTGCCCACTCTCACCACTACTATTTAACATAGTTTTGGAAGTTTTGGCCACAGCAATCAGAGCAGAAAAAGAAATAAAAGGAATCCAGATAGGAAAAGAAGAAGTAAAACTCTCACTGTTTGCAGATGACATGATCCTCTACACAGAAAACCCTAAAGACTCCACCAGAAAATTACTAGAGCTAATCAATGAATATAGTAAAGTTGCAGGATATAAAATTAACACACAGAAATCCCTTGTAATCCTATACACTAACAATTAGAAAACAGAAAGAGAAATTAAGGAAACAATTCCATTAATCACTGCAACGAAAAGAATAAAATGCTTAGGAATATATCTACCTAAAGAAACAAAAGACCTATATATATAAAACTATAAAACACTAGTGAAAGAAATCAAAGAGGACACAAATAGATGGAGAAATATACCATGTTCATGGATCAGAAGAATCAATATAGTGAAAATAAGTATACTATCCAAAATAATCTATAGATTCAATGCAATCCCCATCAAGCTACCAATGGTATTTTTCAGAGAACTAGAACAAATAATTTCACAATTTGTATGGAAATACAAAAAACCTTGAATATCCAAAGCAACCCTGAGAAAGAAGAATGGAACTGGAGGAATCAACCTGCCTGACTTCAGTCTCTACTACGAAGCCACAGTCATCAAGACAGTATGGTACTGGCACAAAGACAGAAATAGAGATCAATGGAACAAAAAAGAAAGCCATGAGATAAATCCACGCACCTATGGACAACTTATCTTTGACAAAGGAGGCAAGAATATACAATGGAAAGAAAAGACAATCTCTTTAACAAGTGGTGCTGGGAAAACTGGTCAACCACTTGTAAGAGAATGAAACTGGAACACTTTATGACACCATACACAAAAATAAACTCAAAATGGATTAATATCTAAATGTAAGACCAGAAACTATTAAACTCCTAGAGGAAAACATAGGCAAAACACTCTCTGACATAAACCACAGCAGGATCCTCTATGACCCACTTCCCAGAATATTGGAAATAAAAGTAAAAATAAACAAATGGGACATAATTAAAATTAAAAGCTTCTGCACAACAAAGGAAACTATAAGTAAGGTGAAAAGACAGTCTTCAGAATGGGAGAAAATAATAGCAAATGAAACAATGCACAAATGATTAATCTCAAAAATATACAAGCAACTCCTGCAGCTCAATTCCAGAAAAATAAAAGACCAAATCAAAAAGTGGGCCAAAGAACTAAACAGACATTTCTCCAAAGAAGACATACAGATGGCTAACAAACACATGAAAAGATACTCAACATCACTCATTATCAGAGAATGCAAATCAAAACCACAATGAGGTACCACTTCATGCCAGCCAGAATGGCTGCTATCCAAAAGTCTACAAGCAATAAATGCTGGAGAGGGTGTGGAGAAAAGGGAACCCTCTTACACTGTTGGTGGGAATGCAAACTAGTACAGCCGCTATGAAGAACAGTGTGGAGATTCCTTAAAAAACTGGAAATAAAACTGCCATATGACCCAGCAATCCCACTCTTGGTCATACACACTCAGGAAGCCAGAATTGAAAGAGATACGTGTACCCCAGTGTTCATCACAGCACTGTTTATAATAGCTAGGACATGGAAGCAACCTAGATGTCCATCCAGCAGATGAATGGATAAGAAAGCTGTGGTACATATACTCAATGGAATACTACTCAGCCATCAAAAAGAATTCATCTGAATCAGTTCTAATGAGATGGATGAAACTGGAGCCCATTATACAGAGTGAAGTAAGCCAGAAAGAAAAACACTAATGTAGCACACTAATGCATATATATGGAATTTAGAAAGATGGTAATGATAACCCTGTATGTGAGACAGCAAAAGAGACACAGATGTATTGAACAGTCTTTTGGACTCTGTGGGGGGGGGGCAGGGCGAGGGCAGGATGATATGGGAGAATGACATTGAAACATATTATAAATTGTGAAATTATCAATTGTGAACATATTATCAATTGTGAAATTCACAAATTATCATATGTGAAACGAATCTCCAATCCAGGTTCGATGCATAATACAGGGTGCTTGGGGCTGGTGCAGTGGGATAACCCAGAGGGATGGGATGGGGAGGGAGGTGCGCTGGGGGTTCAGGATGGTGAACACATGTACACCCATGGAGGATTCAAGTCAGTGTATGGCAAAACCAATACAATATTGTAAAATAAAATAAATAAATGAAAGAAAAAAAAAAGAATCCACCTGCCAATGCAGGAGACACAGGAGACGCAAGTTCAACCCCTGGGTCAGGAAGATCCCCTGTGTGAGGAAATGGCAACCCACTCCAGTACTTTTCCCTGGAGAACCCCATGGGCAGAGGAGCTTGATGGGCTACAGCCCATGGGGTCACAAAGAATCTGACATGACTGAGTGACTGAATCTCCCAGCACCTCCCTATGTGGTTCTGAAAGAGACTTGTGTTGCCTCTTTCTGGGTGTACAAAAAGGCCCAGGATCCTAAGACAACAATTCAAGGTCAAGGGAACAAAAAGAAAAGTTGAAAAAGGCAGGTATACCTCCCAGAAAGGTATGGGTCATCCAAAATCAAGTCCTGATTCTGACATGTCATAGACACACTCATTTTTGGCATGGGAAGGAATCCTGGAGGTTAGAGTGTGTCCCTGGTGGTGAATGCCCTCTACTGTCCCTACCTGGTTGGCCAACTGCTGTTTGATTTCTCCAGTGATGGGAAGCTCACTATTCCCACCACCAGGAAGTCCTTTGCTAATGGTAATCATAACCTCTTTGAAAAATATAATGAAAAAAATTACCTATTCACAATAGCCACAAATGCCATAGAATTCATATGATTAAATCTCACAGGCTTGTAGAATGCTTGTATGAAGACAACTATAAAACTTTACTTAAGGACATAAAAGAAGACTTGAACACATGCTCCTGGATGAAGGGATGCAGATCATAAAGATAACAGACATCTCCAAAGTAACCCATATATTCAATGCTTTCCCAGTCCCAATGTAATAGGATTGATTAATGAGTTGTGCCAATCTGATTTCAAAGTTTATCTTGCAGATAAAAATGTTTAAGAGTTGGCAAGACATTTTGATAATGAATAATATGTACAGACTTCTTTTACCAGTTATTGAAATATACAACAAAGCTACTATCTTCAGAACAGCTTAGAACTGGTGCCAGAAAAGACTAAACAATCAATGGTAAGGAATAAAGATGAGTACAGACAGGCACTTAGTCTGTAACAAAAGAGGCATTTCACTAACATTTTGGATAATTCAGATGGAGCTGATGAGATGCTATTTTTAATAAGAGAAATAAGAATACCAATATCACGTCTTACACAAACTAAGTTTTAGATGAAGGAAGGAGCTAAAACTAAACACCATATAAAGAACTAAAATAACATGAGAGTGTTTTTATATATTAAAGTGGGGAAGACATACACAAAACCCAGGCAAAAAGTCAAGACTGAAATCCCCCAAACCAGAAATAAAAAAAGGTCAAGTTTAAGCTCAAAAATTAAAAACCTAGAAAATGCCAAAAATGTATTCATAAATAGAGTTAAAAATAAGTAGAGGGCTGCACAATCCCAAGTGGCTCAAGAGGTAAAGAACCCACCTGCAGTGAAGGACATGCGGGAGACATGGGTTCAATCCTGGGGTTAGGAAGATCTAATGGAGGAGGAAATGGCAACCCACTCCAGTTGCCTAGAAAATCCCATGGACAGAGGATCCTGGAGGGCTATGGTCCATAGGGTCACAAAGAGTTGGACATGATTGGGCACATACACATAAGAGGGCTGGGGGACAAGATGTCACATTTAATTGACAGGCATCTAGAAGTCAATTTTTAAAAACAGAAAAAGGGCAAAAACAGTCAATTTCCAGGAGACAAAATAAATTTGTCAATAAATGTATGAAAAAGACAGTGATTTATACTAAGGGAAATACTGTCAAAATTTTTAGGAGGTCAGTCAAACTGGCAAAAGCCTGAGTCTTGATAACATCCAGTTGAGCCCATGGATGTAGAAGCAAGATGTACACCACTGGTGGGGGTGTCACTTGGTCAAGTCCTAGTCCTCTGGGACAGCACTTTGATTGGCTTTCTGAGTACATGTGCCCAGCAACCCAGCAATTCTATTTCTAGGTTAATTTCCTCCACAAATATAGGCTTGTGTGCCCTCAAGGTATGTCTGAGCATTTTCATTTTTATTTACATTAGTGAAAAGATGTGTTGACCACCTATGGGGGACTATATAACACAGCAGAGGTGACTGTGCCTCCACCCTCTCTCCTCTCCCCCACTGTCCCCCCTTCATCATCTTATGCTTTCCCCACCCACCAATTCTCCTCTCTTCCCCAGTCTTGCTGAAGGTCATTTCCAAGCCACTTCCATAGAGCTCACAAAATGACACTAGACAAATCACACACGCAGTTCTTCGCTGTCTCAAATGGGCAGCAGCATTAGTTTGGGGTCAGGTCATCTCAGAGGCAATGGAACGCCCTCCTAAGGATTGAAGCCTAGCACTGAGGGTAAGGAGCTCTACCTGGTCAGGTCTGGGCAGAAATCGGGCCCTGCCACTCACGAACAAATGTATGAGCTAGGGCACTAGCCATGCGGGACCTCAGTTCTCTCATCTATACATTGGGAATAACAGTAGTACCACTTTATATTCTGTGAGGGTAATTGAGAAAATCCACATCAGGGCTTAATCAGCACCAGCTATCATGTTAGCGTACTGTTACTTGCTTGTGCTCTTGATCCAGTTGGTTGTGGCCAGGGGTACCAGGCACATGGTACTTGGGATCCACTCAGAAAGGGCCTTAGCCATAGGCTATGGTGGTGCACAGCCTTCGCCATGCTTAGGATGCAGGCATGGGTGTGACTGACCTTAACAGAGCTGTTTGCAGCCCTTTCACTGGCATGACTGCAAAGCCTACTCTTTGCTCACAGTAAGAGTGACTTTTCACCTCATGTGAAAGTTCCTCTGTGTTGGCTAGCAAATAGCATCCTTGAGGGGAATAGAGTGGCTTTCTAACTTTCCTCACTGAGCACTGGCAGGGCTTGATGGTGACCTGGCTTCCCATTGCCCCCCTCCCCCAACCTCCCACCTTCTGGGCATGTCTGATGCAGCAGAGCCAGCCTGTACCAAGCTGCATCTCAATCTCACTACACAGGTGCCATGCTGGCCTCTTTCCACTCAACAATGCTGAGCATCCTTTACTGCCACTTACAAGGTGAGCAGAGCTTGGTGATAACCCAGAGGATCTGCTCAAAAACCCCCTTAGACATCTTCTTGCAAGTCTAAGCCCATAGCTATGAGGAGCTAGGGGGAAGCAACACATCATGACCACCATTGCCCCAACCTTCTCTCTACAGAATGGGAAGGGAGGACAGAGGGACCTTTCTGTCCAAGTGGCATTTGGCCCTCTACCCACCAACCCCTGAGACCATTCACTCTTCTTAATGTGGTCTGAGTCAGAGCACCTTGATTGTGCTGGGCAGAGGTAGTTTCTGGCATAAGTTGGAGGGAATACTGGTCCTTCCACAGTTGACTTAAGACTGGAGCCTGCTCTGTCTGTGCAAAATCATCCATGATCATTTACCCACTGGGGAGTCTAGACTTTAAGCCCACAGTCAACCCCCTATCATAAGAGTTCTCAATTGTCTGGCTCCAAATGTGTACTTTACAGCCAATTGCACGGAAATTTTCTCAGAAGACCAACACAGAGTTTCAAAATAAATCACTATGAAATGCTAGTGTCCTGGTCCTATGCCACACATAATTCAAAGAGTATGGACAAGCCCACACTGACTACAAGACTCATTTCTTTCTACTTTACCCAATTTCCCATACAATTCAGAAATTTTCCTGGCAGGAATACCTCTTCGTACAATTCCAGTCAGTGTACTTCACTAATTACACAGGTAGCTTTGCTCACTTGGACAGTGTTCAGAATACATCCTTATACTAACTGACAGTGGCTTCCTTCTATGAGAGTCAAAGACACCTGGAGCCCCTGGTCTTGGTCACACCCAAGCAAAGCCATCAGTGACATCTGTGGGTCTCTGGCTCTAACTGCTTTGTTTCATTCACATGTTTTCACCAGTCAGGGGATACAGAAGATCACTCTCATGATTTGAGAAAGGGTTGGCTAGTGCCAGGTTTCTAAAATGGCAGCTAGAAGGTCAGAGAATGAAAAAGAGGGTGTAACCAGGAACCCCACCCAGTGTAATGGAGTTGAGGGTGGGTTCTGAGTCCAGCCCTCAGGGAAGCTTAATGATCAGTAACAGAGAGGTGTAGTAGGCTCATATGATACCAGGACTGATTGGCAGTGGTGAAATTGAAAGCTGATTGCAAAGAGGAAATTGGCTGAAGGTCTAGGAGTGAGTCCCAGACCTAACCCTCCTAGGGGACTTGGGCTTGGCCTCTGGTGTCAGAATTGGATCAGGATCTGATTCTGGGTTACATGGATGGAAGAAGGAGGGACTAGGGGAACCAGGACCTTAGTCACATCTGGGGATCACCTGTGAGCGGCTGGGGACCAAGGTGGTCTGCACCAGCAATATATGGACTTGTGATCACATCATGATGGGGTCAAGATGGGGATGATGGTATAAGATTCCAGTCAACCTAGAATGACTCTCCAGAAGTGATTGCTCTAAAATGCCCATTCCCCCCACCACCCCACCACCCCACATTTTCTGTTCTGATTTTGGAATGTGCAATCCAGATATGACTCAAACCTTATTCATAACAACCAAAACACAGACAAGTTTTTGAGACCTTACCATACACCTGATGATGAGTTAGGTATATACATCATCATAACTCGGCACAATGATAAACAATATCTTCATTTTATGGAAAAGAAATGGAGTTTCAGAGAGGTTAAGTAACCACAGCAACAGAGGGGTAGAGTCAAGAGTGAAGTCTGGTCTGTCTGATCCCAACAGCAGGCCTCTTACCACTTGGCTATGTTGGACACCTACCATGTAAGTCCACAGAGGGGATTAAAAAAAATCAGATCATTATGTCAACAGCTTCCAGTCCAGTGGACAGAGAAAGCCCTATACCTGAACAGATCTGAATAGAAGATTCAGAGCATGCACCTTCTTTCCTGGGAATGAAGTAAGATGCTGGCAGAAGAGAGACGATGTACAGCCACGTGCCTCTGACTGTCTCCTCTTTTGAGGAGGAGAATTAGAGCAGGGAAGATTTAAGAACCCTGAGCCACAGCTGCCATCCAATTTAAGCGTCCATCCCAGGCCAATCCCGCCTGGGACCAAAACCTGCAAATTAGACATCAAAGCCATTGCCTGAAGGCCACCAAGGAGCATCCGGGACAACAGTGAATCCTACAGCCATGTATTAGACAACTTTGTTCTGATTTTCAAAATAGAAAAGAGAGTAGATTAAATGAATAAATTTTGCCTCAATCCCCTCCTACTTCTGAAACTTCATAGTTAAATCAATGCTTTCTGAGTCTTAAGGAAACAGTGACAAAACCCAGCATGGGCCTCTAAGTATTCAGTTCAGTTCAGTTCAGCCACTCAGTCAAGTCCGACTCTTTGTGACCCCATGAACCGCAGCTCACCAGGCCTCCCTGTCCATCACCAACTCCCGGAGTTTACTCAAACTCATGTCCATTGAGTTGGTGATGCCATCCAGCTATCTCATCCTCTGTTGTCCCCTTCTCTTCCTGCCCCCAATCCCTCCCAGCATCAGGGTCTTTTCCAATGAGTCAACTCTTCGCATGAGGTGGCCAAAGTATTGGAGTTTCAGCTTCAGCATCAGTCCTTCCAATGAACACCCAGGATTGATCTCCTTTAGGATGGACTGGTTGGATCTCCTTGCAGTCTAAGGGACTCTCAAGAGTCTTCTCCAACACCACAATTTAAAAGCATCAATTCTTTGGCGCTCCTCTAAGTCAGGACAAATTACATTGTTTCTTTGTCTAAAAGTTTATGAGCCTTTAGAGAAAAAGAATATAGACAATGTACCTAGATTTCAAGGACAGTAACTGAAAAAAGTACACAGATATTTGTGTACTAAAGGAAGAAATGTTAGCTAAATGATAATTCCAGTGCTTGGATTCAAGCTGCTTTGAAAATAGCACAAAAGTAGAGTGTACAACTCCAATAATAGTAGTAAAACAAAATAGCTTACTTTCATTGACTGCATCCTGTATGCCAAACACTGTTTTAAACAGTGTTCTAAATATTACTCCATTTATACCCTTGACAACACAGTGAGACAGATGCTAACACTACACCCACTTTATGAATGAGAAAATGGAGACAAAGAGCTATGTCACTTGCCCCACATCACATAGCTGGAAAGTGTCAGAGCAGTGCTTGAACTCAACCCTAGAGCACAGACCACAAAGCCCACACTCTCAACCAATTATGCTAATACTTGTCAGTTGAAATCAGTTTTCAAAATGGTGTATACTTGAAAGAGCACAGTGCCCAAACCCATAAGACTGAAAGGTCTGAAGTTATACATGTAAGTGTGGGAAAGAAAAGACCCAGATGGGCAGTATCTCCTGAAGAGACAAACAAAAATTTTGAATGTTTGGAAGTAAAAATGTCTGATCGGAGCCCATGGTTTGAGAGGCTGCACCAAAGTGAACAATCAACAGGATCCCAGTCTCAGAAGAGCCACCAAATTTCTTTGGACCCTGCTTGGAGGTCAGGGCCATATGTTTCATTCTGGCTGCCATATTTTAAGAGTTGGATTGATAAATGTGAGAGATTCAGAACAGGCAGCCAGGACACTGAGGCTCAGGAAACCATGCACATTAGGGAGTAGATGATGTTTGGCCTACAGCAGGTGATTGAGGAAGGATGAGAAAGTTGTTCATAAGCAATGGAACCAAAGGCTCCACCTGCAGGACACTGCTCCTCAGCGATGGACCAGGGGTGAGGAGGGGAGGAAGGCAGTGCCTGATCCAAGGTGCAGAAGCTGTCTCCTAAAGTGATAGGTGATGGCTGCCTAGCAATGGAGTAGAGACACCCTGCAAAAAAATTCAGCTGTTTGTCATCACAAGTATTCAGAAAGCTAAAAATGAAATGACCACTTCTCAGGGTTGTTGGACAAATGAGGCTGACACCAGGGAGGAGTTTGAGAGGCAGGGCCTAGAAGGCCACTCCAAGTGTTAATAATCTGTGACTCCAAATGCCCATAAGACGAAATGTTCTTAAGATGAAAAACTGAAACAGAAATGTCAGCACTTATGCCCAGCTATTAGCTTAAAACTTAGAGCTACATGATGCCTCCTAAGGGTTATATTCACTTGGGCCCAACAACTGTGAAAAGAAATTGTAGACTATAGAAGTGTGAAAGCCCAAATACACAGGCAATGCTGACCCTTCTTGAAACAGCAGTGACAGCTATAAATAGCTTTCAGCTCACTGTCACATGCCCTCAATTCTATATCCAGGTGTATACACTATCCAAATCCAGGTGCTCAGAGAAACAGCTTACCCCATGACACTTGTTCCTCCGTGACCCTTGTTGGAATTTCACCTCAAGGAAAACACACATTACCTCCACTTCAAAAGTACAAATGATATGTTTTTACGTGGATCACATACCAGGGTAATTCAAGGAGCTCCTTTACCTACAGAAAGGGGCACACTGTGGAACTTTTCCTAAAGCCCTGATCAGTAATGAATGAGTAAAACTAACCTTGAATAAAGTAGCCCTCTTTCAATAGGTTGCAACTCCTAGATGAAGAGAAACGTGTTTTTGAAAAGGTTGGCTTTGGGGAAGTATTTAAAATCATCCCCAATGTGTAGGCATGTGAGCAAGCAGTCCCCAGTTTATAACACTGGATTCCTGTGCCCTGTGGAGTGCTGTCGCCCTAGGGGAAGCTTCCTGCTCTATTGGACTAAAGGGTCCTCCCTGAAATGATGGCACCCAGAGGCTACCTCTGGACCTTCTCACTAGGTGGAGAAGGACCATCTGAGGGGTGAGACCCATCACCCCATCACTCTACTCACCTGATCCTCCATCTGAGCTCAGGAGACCGGTCCCCACCAGTCACCAGTCACTTTGCTTCTGCTTCAGTTTCCCCTCCATCCTCCCTGAGCCTGCTCCAGCCAGGTGGTGCTCTCTCATCTCTACTCTCTCTCCTCCATCACTGCTCCACCACCCAAGACAGAGAATGGAATGGAAACTGAGCCAGAGCAGGTGAGGGTGGTTCTGAGAACTAGTAAGATCCTCCCCTGAAACACTCAACACAGACACACACTCACATCACACCCACTCCTCTTCTCTTCTTCCTCGGATATGTATTCATACCCTCCCAACCCCTCATCTCTCCAGTCTGCTACACAAGACATGGTGGGGAGGAGCAGGTGCTTTGATTCCACTCGGCAGGAATTCACTCAGTGGCCTTTTTCCCCGGAGTCATAAAGCAGAGGACAGAGAAACATGACCTAATTCTAAAGCAATGTTCTCAAACTTTAGTGAGCTTCAGAATCACCTGGAGGGCTTGTTAACACTCAGATCTCTGCCTCCTCTTCTCCCTACTCCCCCTCCCCAGAGTACCTCATTCAGGAGGTCTAGAGAGGGGCGAGAATTTGTATTTTTAACAAGTTCCCTGGTGACACTGAGGCTGCTTGTCCAAGCACTGCATCTAAAAACAACTGCTATACAGGAAACCATTACTGGCCATCTTGTCAAGCATAAGCCAGCAGGACCCAGGATCGGTGGAAGAAGGTTATGATCTGGTGGCCTTACAGACTTTTCACAGAGGCATGAAGACTATCAGAACCGGCTGCAGAGGAGTTCCTTCTTTCTCTGTCATCTCAAGGCCCTTTCCATCCCCTGAGTCCTGCTCCCCTCTTCTTTATCCTGCCTGGAAAGACCAAGTTTGGGCAATGCCACACTCCTAGGCAGTCCATCCAAGGACTATGTTCCCTCTATCATAGGGACCACTCTGCTGCCCTGGGACAGTTGGGATGAAAGAGGTTAACAGCTGCCAACAAAGAATGAAACATGAGCTTAATAGAGATAAATGGGAATAGGCAGAGATGAGAGAAGGAAGAGTGGACTCTTTTCCTTTGCTATGGGAGGCAGAATCAAGAGCAAGAGTAACAGCAAATCTCCATCACCACATGGCCATCTCCAACATCCTCCTAAGAGCTACCAAAGTGTAGTTCTCAATGTGTGTGACATCGTGGCACTGGAGGCAGACAGTCGTGAGCTTTCATCCTGGGGCTGCCATGACATCCTGTCATTAATTCCCACAACCTCCTAATCTGAGTTCCATCATGTCCAATTCAGCCAATAAGAAGCCCCAGTTCACAGAAGATGTCATATGTCTCAGGCCACACACTTTAGGGTCTACACCCAACATGCCTGCCTTTCTGCTCAGCCTCTCTGAGTCAGGAGGAAAGTCAAAGGTGGTCACCGGAGGACCACAGGGACTGGCCGCCAACGTGTCTCCCATGAGAGAGGACAGTGGTATAGGACAATAATTTCTGGAGCCCCTTCTAACACTCCACCTCTATGATCAAAACTGCAGAGGTAACCCAGTGCATTTGAAGAAGAAATAAAGAAACAAGACAAGCACTAGCTTGTCTCTGTGATCCATCAAAGTTTCTCCCATGTGGGTGATGGAGAAAAAAAGGGGTTTTGTGGTCAGAAATGTAACAAGGCAATTATTTTTACACCAATCCTTTCACATAGCTTTTCACAGACAGCAATTTTATAAGACATAATTATCTATTTTCACCTGCTTCATAAATTCCTCCTTTCCATTTCTTCCCCCATAAATAGAAATTACTTAAAACTGAAGACATGCATTTTGGTGCTCACAGGGCTGCATACTTCCTCATGCATTCCTGGTTCCCACCTCTTTCCTGCTGGCCCACCCATCACACTTCCAGGACCATGAGACCCTCCTGCGAAAGAAGTGGGTCTGACCCTGAGGAGTCACGGAGTCCCTGCTCCCTAAGAACTGAGAGCCCAGTTCCTCGGCCACCGCTCCTGCCCAGTTTCTCAGCATCTCTCAGCTCTGGAGGCGAGCTGCACCTGGAATCCTCAGATGCTCTGTCTGCAGCTCCCTCCTCCGACGGCCTGTCCATTCCCAGTGGCCGTCACCTTCTCATTTGTTTTCATCGAGAGCTCCTGGCCAAGGTGAATGGTGACTGTGATCTGAACTGCACGATAGATTCTGCTGTGACACTCGGGGCTGGCATCAAACCTGTTCTCCCCCTGAGGACATCACTTTTATTTTTAGATCTCCAATCATGCTGGAAGCTTCCATATCTGCTGCAATCTTCACACTTTCCAGGGATGTAACCAAAGCAAGTTCTAACACTGATTGACAGTTTACTATGAACCAGGCACCGAGCCAAAGACTCCATAATATGATTTTGTTTAATCCTCATAACAACCCAAAGAAGCATGCATTATTATGAGGTCATGAGAAGAAAACAACAGAACGTAAGAAAGGTAAGAGATTAGTTCAATTCACAGAAACAGTAAGAGACAGAGACAAGATTCAAACTTCTGTCTGTGAAGTGCCAAGCCCACCTTCCCAATGCTACATGCAAATCAGTGATTCAATCAGCTTTCCCAGGACCTATTCAAGGAGATTGGGGCAATTTGGGGTGCCAAGACTCCCCAGGGGGCTTCAGGAGGAGGAAGCAGGAGGAGAAAGGTGAGCAACTTCCTCAGCTGAAGTCAGTAATCTTGATGTTCAGAGTCCCAGCTCCCCAGCCGAGAGCCTCTGCAACCCTTCCTGGCTGGTGGGGCCGGACATTCCCTTTGACCTCTCCTCCTGCCCACTTCTCCAAGTAGCCTACTGATAATTCCTCCTCATTACAGGTGGTCCTCACTGAGCACTTCACATAGCCTAACTTCTTTCAAGGGGTTCTGTTAGCAGGGGTTGGGGTGGGGGTGGTGTCACCTGTGATCTGTGACATGCCTCTAGCCATGCCTCAGCTCTCACCTGATCCCATCATGGCTTAGGTTGTCCTTCTGCCTGAGGGTAGCCCTGACATGCTGCAGCATTGCACCCTAAACCTTTACATCAGTCTTCTCGGTCCTCCCTTCCTTCCCACCAAACCCTGCTGAGAACAAGGCTTCTTCCTGAAAATGAGCACATGGGGCCATGGCAGGACAAAGGGACAGTTGGCCAGGTATGATGCAGCAGATCCAGAATGCCAGGACTGGCAGAGACTCGAGGAGGATGGAGAAGAAGGAAGAAGGGAGCTGGGTGTCCAAGATCAGCAGCAATAACATCATCACAGACTCATTCATACAGCTCCCTATGCCCCTCTTCTCTGACTTCACTAAAAGCCCACCCCAGCCCTTTGACACAGCCTTGGAGTGCATCCAAGATCCTGCTGAATCCATGAACTTTGTCAAGCAGGGCCGGACACTTAGGGCTGCCGGGGCAGTCAAGGAGATCCCAGGTTCTCCCCGGAGGTTAAAAAGAAAATAAAGAAATGCCCGCACAGGGCTATGAAAGTTGTCATGCATTTTAAATGTTCAGATTAATTTAGAATAAATTAAAACTTTGAACACTATAAAAAATACAATAAATATATATGTGGTGCTTGTTTCACGAGATTAGCAAGAGTCATAAAAACATCAATTTTTTAGCAAACTACAGATATTTTTAGCCTTGTAAAAGAGTACATTTTAAACCACGAAATTTTTTGTAAAATGTCCAGTATTGTCAGTGAACAACTATTGATACAACCTCATTAAAAGACAGTGGCAACAGACCATGCCTGAGGCCTAGGCTCTTGGAGGCTTCCCACACTGTGTCCCTTTCCCCCATCACATCCCAGACCTGAACACTGTGGACACCCGCCGTCCTATATATTTTAGAAGGACAGAGCTCCCCGTTGCCTGGTTCCTCCCAGCACCTCATTGGGCCATCACCACCCTTTGTTTGCCTGGACAGAGGTATGCACTTGCGAAGTGAACAAGCACCTGGGCCCTGCCCACCCCCACCACCCTCTATCAGCTGGCTGGGCCCATACTGGCTGCCTTGCTCCACCTGCAGAACCAGCTGAGACCCTAGGCCATGGGGCAGCACTGTGCCTGGCCTCCACAGCTCCAGATATGCTCCTTGTATCTGAAAAATTATTTACACTGGTGATGTGCGATGCCTTTTTAAGAGAACAGATGGCACCTCCAATTAGAATGCTTTAAAAGGAAACCCTAATGAGATTATAAAAGCCAACAAATTGACTTTTTCATACAGTACTTCCCTGGCACACAATAAATCAAATATATAATGAGGCTCAATAAAATAATAGGTTTATTTACACTTGTTTTGCCTAGCATTGTGCTGCCAGCCAGCCCGGCCTCTGGGTCCTCTTACCCACTGCTGGCCCCTGCCAACCAGAGCCTGGAGCTGGACAATGCACCCTTGAGCTGCTCTTGGCCACACCTCTACAGGCAACTGGGACTCTGATTCAGTGACTTTCCTCCACACCCTGACATCCTGACAAGCCCTGCATTCACCTGCCCACTCTGGGTAAGATGCGGAGATTGTGGTGGGACATAGGGGCTAGAAAGGTGTGCCTAACTTAGAGCCAGCATACCACTGCAAGAGAGAAAAGCTTGGGAGGTCTGAGTTTAAGGAGCTGGACTCAGGACATGGGTGGGCAGTGGGCAGTGACGTCTAGAGTGTGCAGAGTGAAGGCTCTTGGACGCTCCTGCTTATACCAGGAATCAGCTCTGTTGGTTCAAGCACATCAGGTCAGGTGACAGAGAGATAAAAGGGAAATGTCATGTGAGAGGCAGAAGAGAGAGGTGCTATATAGCGATGAGCTCCACATCTGTCATTGCCCTACCTTCTCTCAAGGTGGCCTTATTCAGGGGCTGGATGGATTTATAGGGTGTGTATGCTGGAGTTGGAAGCTGGGGTCCCAGACTTTTATTTCCATGAGTTTATCCACAGAGGGAGGCTGGCCAGTAAGAGAGGGTCCAGGAGAGTGGAGGGGAATATTTTCAGGATGGAAGCTGTGAAAACCTGGATTTTGGCAATCATGGAGACTGGTCCTTAGCCTGGATATCCAGGAAGCAGAGATTGGGCCTAAGTGGCTTCTAAAGAAGTGCATGAAACAATGCTTGTCAGGTTCACAGGACCCACAGAGGAACCTCAGAAATCAGTACAGGGGTACCACAAAAGGAAGACTGGGACTCCAGTCAGCAGAAATGGAATCATTTCTGTTCATATCAACCCAGAGAGATCTGGGAAAAAATCAATTTACAAAAGGAAGAGCTTTTTCTCAGTTCAAATCTATAAGCATTGATTGACCTCAGAACTTTGATCTAGAAGACACTTTCATTCTTCTTCTTTATCCAGCAAAGGTTATATATACTGCAAGGCCAGAATTAAGAAATTCTACCTGGAGTTCAGTCATTTTTTTCTGCCCATCAAACTGCAAATATGTATGAAATGTTTCCTCCGTGTCTTTCTATACTGGGGTGGGCGGAAGGAGTTTGGTCAGAGGAGGTGCAGGAAAGGTCCTTACTTGGAGCAATCTGGGCAACATTACCCAACACAGAAGAAAGTTCTAGCATAATTAGAGGTTAACCTGGAGCACTGACTCCTGAATGCAACAAGAATACTGAAAGGGAAAAGTATCCCTATTTTAGGTCTGCCACACTTAGGAGAGGAGGAGCAAGTTCTTGAAAGTGCTGGGCAGGGATAAACGTGCTTCTGATCTCTGCCTGAGGGCGAATTATGAGGGAGAGCAGGGTGGGGAAACTCTCCTCTCCTCCAGCCCTCCCCAGGGAGCAGAGTTGCCCCACTCCAGCTTTGGCAGGATGACTGCCCCTCCCTCCACAGCAGAGAGTGGGAGAGTGGTGGGGCTGACACACAGGCCCCAGCCCCTGGAATTTCTGCCTCAGGCATCCACACTAGACTCTGGTCCTGTCATTTGACAGAGGCATGGATGTACCATATAGGCACCTGGCACACGAGGACCTTCACGGGGTAACCAAAAAGACGAATGAAGGATAACTGGACCCTCGGCTGTACAGTAGAAACTCACACAACATTGTAAAGCAACTATGCATGTGTGTGCTTGGCTGCTAAGTCAAGTCCAACTCTTTGGAGCCCGCCAGGCTCCTCTGACCATGGGCTTTCCCAGGCAAGAATACTGGAGTGAATTGCCATTTCCTTCTCCAGGGGATCTTTCCATCCAGAGATCAAACCCGCATCTCCTGCATGGCCAAGAGGGTTCTTTACCACTGAGCCAAGACTCCCGGATGAAGTTTAAAAAGGGGAAATACTGAGAGGTAGACGAAGGCTTCTTGAACCCAGCTGGGTGGGGAACAGTTTAGATACCTTACCAGAAAAAAGCTGAAACAGAGAAAAATCAGCAGCTGGCAGACAAAGTGGGAAGCAATGGTTGGGATCAATGGCTGCTGCTAAATAGGAATTTTTGTTTAAAAGTGTTAATCAAGTTAAATTCTCTTTTCTATTTCTCCATTGAATGTTCAGTAGAATCTACATCCATTGCCACAATAAGTTATCAATGGTTATCTCTCGATATAGATAATATGGTTGCATTTATTTTCATATTTACTCTTTTCTGCTCAAATTCTCTCCAGTTAACATGCATTAACCTTATAATCAGAAACTATAACAAATGTTGTTTTATAAAAATCTACGTTTAAAAAAAAAAGAAAATTTTTACTAGACAATTAGCAAAATCATGAGGGCTATAAGGGGAGCCTGGTCACAGAGATACAGGAAGCCGAGTGAAAAGAGAGGATACTCTCAGCTGTGAAGACCAAGTGATTTTCTCGGAGGAGGTGGAGGAGTTACCAGGAATTGTTTCAACATCTTGGTGTACCTTGGTTTTGCACTCAAAGAACTCTCCATTTGACATTTTTAACCATCTGGTGGACAGAAATTGTCTTGCTCAGGTAGGAGGAAGGCCCTCTTGTCTGGGAGGAGAGGACAAAGAAAGAACATAGTCTTGACCAGTACTACTGATAGAGGGGCCCTGCTTGCCCAGCAAGGAGCTGTTCATTTCAGCACCACAGCCAGCATTTCTCCTTTGTACCTTGCAATTAGAGAAAGGTGCCTTAAGTCTTCCCTGCCCCAGGCCCACCACTTGCACTATCAGACAATCAAACTCCCCAGCCCAGAGCCCCTACTATACACTTACTAGTGCATGCCACTTCTGGGGGGTCAAAATCCGCTCGGTAGTAGCCAGTCCGGCAGGTGCAGATGGGAGATGCCTCTGAAGGGGATCGGCTGTTGGAAGGGCAGTGAGAGCAGACCTCAGCTTCCTGGTTGGCCTTGAACATCCCTGCAGGACAAGCTGGAAAATAAAGATGCCTTCTTAGAATTAAAGGAAGAGGGGCCACAGAGGCCTTTCCCCGGAACTGGAAAATGAACCATTCTGTCCCCTTAAAAAGGACACTGAGATATCCCACTGCTCAAAGTGAGCATTTCAGATAGAGGAAACCCCTATTTAAAACTTCCAAGTCTTCAAACATCCTCAGTGAAATATATTTTCCCAGTACCAATGGCCACTCTCACTTGAACAATATGAATAATGATTCTTCCCTTTCAGATATGTCGAGAGATTTAATTGAGAAAATGAATATAATCTGTAGCTCAGTGTCTGAGGCATAAGTGCTCTATAAATGGTCATCCCCTCCCTCTTCCACCTGGTTAACAGTTGGGGCCTTACCCTGATCCACTCAGTGACGGAGTTTCACCAGCACTCAGATGGAACGATGCCCTGGTTGACAATGGGCTGGACCTATGGTTCTTAAATGTCACATTGCAACACACATGAGGGACACTGTGAGCTGTGTCAACACTTATTATGAATGATGGTAAAGAGCTGAAATTCATGAGTGATTCTTTAAGAAGAAATTAAAGTGATTTCAAGGTTACTGGCTTAACAACATCATTCTCCCTTAATTGCATTTTGAAATGCTTGGGGGTGGGGGTGGGGCAAAGAAGGATGGCTTTACAGGCAGTGCACCAGGGAATGTTATGCACTTGGTGTCATCTATCATGTACATGTCAGTGGGGAAGTTTGGGAACGCCTGGTACAACCCAATGCCCACTAGAGCTGTCCACATATATAAGGCACTTATTCTCTTTTCTCCGTAGGTCAGCCTGTGAAAAGCCATGCCCCCAGAAGTCTGGCTCTAGGCCATTCCTCAAGCTTTTACCATGCCTCATCTCCAGAGACCTTTGACTCCAGACATCTGGTTCCTGCCCTGCTGATTCCTCAGAAAATTGGCCCTGCTTGTCTGCTGCCCTCAAGCCCTTTCTCACTGTCTCAGCTCCTGACTCTTCTGGTCCCCAGGAAACCTGCTCTGGCTTATCCTCCTTTGAGACCAGGCAAAACTAATTTCACAGTCAAACGGTTTTCTTACATACTTCACTAATTCATTCAACAGACATTTAATATGATCCTGCTAAGAACTTGATCCAGGGAATTTTGAGAACAGAACCTGCCCTCAAGGAGTTCTTGATCCAGTGTAGTCATACAACCACAATACTATCTGATCACTGCCAGGGGGCTTCCCAGGTGGCACTAATGCCAAAGAACTTGCTTGCCAATGCAGGAGACATAAAAGATGTGCATTCAATCCCTGGGTCAGGAAGATCCCCTGGAGTAGGAAATGGCAACCCACTCCAGTATTCTTGGCTGGAGAATCCCATGGATGGAAGAGCCTGGCAGGCTACAGTCCATAGCGCTGCAAAGAGTCAGATACAACTGAAGCGACTTAGCATGCACACATGTGATCACTGCCATAGTAGAAGTTCCACTACTAAGGTTTCTGCTTATACAAAGCTCATCTTCCCAAATAAACTGTTTCCTCCTGGAAAGTGCAGAATATTTTTTAACAGTAGCAGTAGCCACCATCTGTTAACATTCTTGTTAAGTGCTTTCATGAGTTCCTCTATGGGATAGCTATTATTAGCTCCATTTTGTTAATAAGGAAATTGGGACACGGAAAGGTTAAAAAAAGTTGCCTAGAATCACACAGCGGGAGAAGTAATAGTGATGATATACATATAAACTATTTGGAAGATATCCACATCTCTTCTACAAAGACAAGAAAGAACTGTTTCCTATGCTGCATAAGTTTTCTCACCCCTTTATTTGAAGTGAACTAAAGGGTTTTGGTCACTCTGGAAGTGCCTGAGGAAGGAGCTCATCTTGAATGGGAGGAAATTTTTGTCATGGAATGTTCTGGAATGACACAACTCAAGTGTGTTCCAAGGAGTCCATGTCCTTTGGGTTGCTAACACCTGCTACTCACAAAAGGGGTCTGCAGTCAGACATTTTGAATCTGTGGATTTAAAATGGTCATCTCATTTTTTAGTAAGAATTTTCCAGAAGTTCCAAAAATGGGAAATAAAATGCTGTATTTTCTCACCAAGAAACCCTATTTTGAAGCACATCTCCTGGGATTCAAGTGCCATGGAACACACTGGGGTAAACACTGTCTAGATGCTTCAGTAACCTTATCTCAAAGATTTCTGTTTAACTCATGTAAAAACGGGCCACTCGCTACAAATCTCAGCACATTCAAAAGAAACTTCTGGGTAGAAAGCAAAAAGAAAAAAAAAAACAAAAAACCCTAAATCTCTACTAAAGGCTTAATAAATAAAACACTAAAGGAAAACTGAATGGTACACCCAAAGTGTCCTAGAATTTGACTTGCAGATTTATCCATTCAGGCCCACACATTAGAGTCTCTCTCTCTCTTTCCTCCTCTCTCCCTTTCTCCTTCCCATTTCTCTTCCTTCTCACCCGTGAGAAGCACTTGGCCTTTCCTACTGTGGATCACCCAGCATTACTGCCTCATTCAATTCCGGAGGTAGAGAACACATAAATCCCAGGCCTGAGCTGCCCAAAGACAGCAGAATCTCTTCGCCTGGAAAGTGGGGGAGGGGAGCATGGTGCCTCATGCATTCACTGGAGCCCTGCCACATGTAATTTTCTTAATGTATCAGTCCAAGACAAACAAGGTGTTTTCACTTTCTTTCCAGCATTTAAAAGCCTTCTTTCTTTGCATTTAATACATTAACAGCATAAACAGCCATCCTAATGTCCACAAGGAACAAGGGAGTTAGAAAGAGAGAAGTTCAGAGAAGGGCTGGGGAGAAAGGCCTTGGGAGGGGGCAAGACTCCATCCCCACTTAGCAACAGTCCTGGGTCCGATTCCTGGCTCATCTGGATACTACCTGGGTGACCAATAGCAAGTTATGCCATCCTCATCTTGTTTATCTGTATAAAGCATCCATAAAAAAGAAATTTAACACTTCTCACAAAAACTTCCACAGGTCATTAGAATTTATTAAACTCAAATATGAAAATTGATCTAGGCTCAGTAAGAGTTAAACAGTGCTAATTCTTCTTTACCTTCATTTTTCCTGTTCCTTTTAAAAACAAGCTTTCTTTTAAGATTGATAAGCTTAGAATCCCAAAGTGGGCAAATCAATCCTGGGACCAGATGGAAAAATGTGTTACTGCACAGATTACTTCTGTTTTGTATAATGGGAGAATCATTATATCTGTAACATATATCTTATCGATAATCACAAAATAGATGAATCTCATTAATATTCAGATTTCATAAGTTAATATTGTTTTAAAATCTATGTCTAGGCGTTTCCTAATTTATAAAGAAGCTATATTCCTAGGTTCATTTATTGAACATTTAGACTAACTTGTCAGCATACTTGGGCTATATTTTCTCATAGAATTAATACTTTAAATAATGCTTAGAGTGCCAGGCTAGTCCACAAAGCCTTTTTCAATTCATCTTGTATCAGACATCACTGAAAAGAAATAGAAGTTAATAAGATTGTTACTTTACTAGAAATTTAACATAGAAAAATAAATAAGAAATTTGTGCTACCCCTTGAGGAAAAGCATGGAGCTGCTGTTAAAGTCTAATAAAAAAAATTTAGACCAAGGGAAGCAAAAGCAATGGCCTCAGCCCAGAGAAGCCACCTGAGTACATGAAGCGGCTGAGAGTAACCCAGTGGAGAATGGCAGGGGCTCTGGCAGCTACACACACCTGCCTGAAGGCTCAAAAAAACAATAATTAAATGATGTGATCACCTAATCAAGCACATATCCAAAATTGTCAAGCAATTTTGAAGTTGATAACACAGTTACTTGCATTAATATCATTTCAAAACTCAGGGGTTGCCTTTCTCTTGATTAAAATATGGTCAGCACTATCTCTACAGTCATGAACTTCTCATTCAACTAAATTTTACAGTAGACTCCACAGCTCAGGGGTTAGAGCACTGGTCTTGTAAATTTTACAGAAGCTCTAGGTGAGCAGGCCCAGAGGGTAGGGGACAGACTGTGGGAAGGACCCCCTTGCGGGGTGAGAGAGCAGGCAGACAATGGAATGCTGGCTTATTCCCACACACCACCATCAGTGTCTGTGTGCACAAGCTTGTGGGGGGGGGGGACCGGTCAGGCAGGAAGTGCTTGACTTGCAGGATCCCCCACTATGAGATGAGGACCAGAAGAAGCATTTTCCGGTGGCGACTAACAGGTGAAATTCAAGAGAGGCTAAAACAAATCTCGAAGGGAAGAGGTGGAAGAACAGGAGAGGTAGGAAGGGAAATTGGGTCAGAGAGTGCCCAGGCCCATCTCCACTGGGAGCATTTCATCACTATTCCCGGAGGTGTGTGGGAAAGGAGGAGCCGCAGGGCCTTGCTGTGCATTCCCACGAGACCTCTGTCCGAGGGACACCTGTGACTTGGAGGGCTGACACTAGCACAGCTCAGATTGCTTTGTTCCCTTAAGAAAAGGGGCGTTGATTTCCATTGACTCCATTGCAGAGGATCATGGTTCAGACAGGTAAATGGAGCTTTCAGGTGGTACCCCCGGCCCCACCATGCACACACATCTTTCCCCACCCCTGACTCTGGCAGAGAGCAGCAGACAAGACATGAGTACCAGGTCCCTAAGCATGTGTGTATTTTCCATCCCCCAAGCAAAATACGCAGCATTTCCCTCCCCCCTTCAAGCAACAAGGGACTGGTACATGTGACCTCTAGCAGATATCCAGAAGGGCACCTTGAAACACCCACCCAACTTCTCAGAGTCTCAGGATGTAAGGAATCATCTAGAGCTTACAATGCTCTCAAGAACCCCCTCCCCTCCCCTCCCTGCACGCAGCCTCCCCGTGACACTAAATCCATCACCAACAGTACTATTACTTTATAAAGAAACAGATTAAGTGTCTCATAAACAGTGCAGTGATTGAGATAATGGAAAGCGCCTCTCGTCCCCATCTGCAGCATCAGGTTATGAAGCATTTCCAAGCAGCCAGGAAGAGGAAATTAATAGAAGCAAGAGGGAATAACCACTTTTATGCAATTTCCTCAGGAGATAGTGGACCATCTAATCTTTATTGGAGCCCTTTAACCTGTCACTCAGCACTCACCAGAGCCTCTTTAGCTCTCACAATTTTTCTTGATATCCAAGAGAGATAAAATGAAAACCTCATAACATTATTTTATAATTTTTGTACTTGGAGGGTGCACATTGCTTCTACCCCTCCCCCTCTACTGAGGCCTCACGAAACATTTTTATGCAGCAGGAATGTGGGAGAGCTTAACTATTCCCGGTGCATGGTCCAGGGGGTCACAGCTTCTCTGCAGAAAAGGAAATCTCTCCGTGCATTTTAAATGTGATGCTTCCCTCCACCGCCGCCTTCTGTCCTTGGTTTTTCTTTTTAATAATCTGATTACTTCTCCTGATCTAATTTTTTTTCCCCAAATGAGTTTGCAAAGGTTCATGCCAATGAATATTCATCCCCTGTTTAAGAACCGGGTGCCTTTTTCTCAAGGCAGGTGCAGCTCAGCAGCTGGCTGGGGAGGTGTGCCTGCCTCTCGGGGTGACAGTGAGAGGGGTGAGGCTCCTGCTCCTGGTGAGGAAGAAAGAGGTTCACAGCCCTGAGCTCACTGCCTCTCAACCTCACCTTTCCTCTCCAAAGTCTGCTCCTGCTCTTGAGGAGCCCGCTGGGGTGGGCAGTGGCTGAGACACACCTCCGCAGCCCTAGGATGGGCGTGGTGGGCGGGACAGGGGGCGGGAACAAGCCCTTTCTGCAGGGCCTGGGCACAGCTCTGCAAGGCTCCACTCTGAGGTCTTGTGGCCTCAGATGAGCCCTGTTTGTACATTCACGCCTGCGACCCAATGCCTCCCTCATCTTCACTTTACAGAGGCTGACCCCAGGGGTTCTTGACTCTGGACCTCCAGGCGTGAAGCTCTGGGGAAGGAGGTGTGCTGGGGTTTCTTGTTTATGTCATCAGCAGTCTGTTCGTTTCCCAGACATGGGTCTCCCTGAACAATCTCAGGACATCCCAGTGGGACCCAGGCCTTGTGAAACCCCCACATTCCCTCATAGTGAGGGCCACACATTGCCCAGAGAATCGGTTTCCAGACATCCACCCGTCGGATCATCCAAATACTGCACTAGATGGCAAAGTCTCTGAAGGGTGATGCTAGGTGTTGCCCTCTTTGCATTTTCCTCTCCCTGGTACTGAGCACAGGCCTTCCATGTAGACACATGCATTGGCTGCCCGGAGGTAGTGGCACACGCACAGGCCTTGAAGGATAGGCAAAAGTTGATGCAGAAATGGGAGGGTGAGGCAAAGGGAAAAGAGTACCCCAAGCCTCGGAGAAAACAGGAACAGCATTTGCCTGAGGAACTTGGAGGGAGAGGGAACGTGGCAGTAGGGGCTGCCTGGCACACACAGCATTCATGCGGCCACAGCAGGAAGTGGGCTGGGGCACGCAGGTGTGTCGACCTGCATACATGGGGCCAAATGGGTCTCCAGCCCCTGCCTTCACGGGCCCAGTGCCAGCAGTAATAGCCTGTGCAGAGGGAACACTTAGCTGTGTCATACACTCGTATCACTCTTAGTGACACTTGCTGAAATTGATGAATGCTGCAGGCACCATGACATAGACGAGACTGTAACTTCCAGTGCTATTAAGCTGCTCAGGCAGTAGCAGCAGCAAGCCTAGAACACATCAATCAGCAGAGAAGTTGTTAAAGATGTGGGGTCAGGGTCAGGGGCGCTTAGCCTTGGTGAAATGGGGACATCACTGGTCAGAACTGAAGGATGACAAACAGGAGAGCAGTGTCACAAGGAGGAGGGGCAGAAGTTAGATCCTTGTCACCGATGGTGCCTATTCCTAGGGAACAGCAGGGCACAGCACAGCCAAGACCAGGTTTGGGGAGGGAGACTGGGCTGGGGATCAGAGGCTCTCAGCAGGGAATTCAGGGCTGCATCCTGCAGTCCTGGCCCAAGTCAGTGTTTGCGTAGCGGGATAGTGTAAAGCAAACCCAGGGGTTTTCTATTACCTAGGCCAGCAATTCTCAACCTGTGGTCTCTAGACCAGCACCATCAGCAGCAGCACCTGGGAACTTGTAGAAATTCAGAATCTAAGACCCCACTCCAAATCTACTGAACCAGAAATGCTGGGGTGGGGCTCAGTGATCTGAGTGTTCAAAAGCCCTCCAGGAGATTCTGACACAGCTCCAGTTTGAGAACTGCTGCTCTAGGATCTCCAGGTAGAGGAGAAACATCCTGGCCTTGGGGTCTGTGAAAACTGCCACTCCCTGGTTATGTGATCTTTTGCAAGTTACTTAACCCTCGACCTCAGCCCCCAATCCTGTATACAGGGACACTACAGTAACTTCCTTCTTACAGTTTTGTGATGATCAGTATAATATATGCAAACATACTGGAATGTAGCATCTCCTCAATAAATAGCAGCTAGGTGTTTTCTACAAGGAGCCAGACTGAATGTTTTCAACTATCATTCATTTTAGAGTATTTAAATTGGCCTCTTAATATAAACTTGGAGCCATGCGAGGCACTGAGATCTACCAGTGGATGAAACACACAAAGAGCCCTCCGCTATGAAGCTGACTTCCTAGTGGAGGAAGATAGACTCTAAACTGGAAATTCCAACAGAGGGAATCAGTGTAGGAGGCCAGATCAGGTACCAACTGAGGCTGGGAGGGTCTCAGACATCTGACACCCAAGTAAAGATATAAAGAATTAATAGAAGCTTAATAGGTTACAGAGGTAAAGTGGGTTAGTGAGGGGAGACAGAACACCCTCCATGTGGAGAAAGCAGCATGTGCAAAGGCCCTGGAGAAAAAAATATGACTCAGTCCATAAATTGTGAGCAATGTTTCTATGATCCATTGTTGTATGTGGAGTGGGTAGGGGTCAGTTGATGAGGAGGCTGAGTCTCATGTCAGCCCCTAGATTTGATCCTTAGGTCATGGGCCACTGTTGAGTTTAACACTGGGGGAAAAACACAATCAGATTTTTTGTGTTTGAAAGTTCACACTGGCTGCTGGTAAGAGAATGGATCAGAGGAGTGGGGACAGTTAAAGAGAAACACAAAAGCCGAGAAAGAGTGATAATCACTGGGGTAGTGGGAACAGGGTCAAAAATCATTAGAAGAGGAGGAGCTGGTAATTAACTGGGCCTCCCTTATTCATCAACGGTATGCACAGAGTCCCCACTGGATGTCAGGCACTGGGCTAAGTGACCTGTTGATGGCTTGTACCCCTACTTTTCCTACCAATGCCAGAAAGCCTGCCCTCCACACTTCATCGACTTGGGCCAGGCATTTTCCTCTTCCCGGAGTTCTCCTTTAAAAACCCTATACCCTGGCATTGAGTTCACTTTCCCTATGACTTTGAGGGGGTTGAGAGTGACATTAGGAAAGGGAAGAATAGGGAAGGTGGGGTGGGAGCTCCTCCTGGAGCTGGCTGGGTCTGCTCCCCACCACCAGCCAGCAAACAGGGCCCTGCACCCTGTGAAGGAGGAGCCTTCACCCAGGAACCTTTCAGGACCTTGGACAGGGTTGGGAAGGGGCCTCTAGCTGGAGACCCAGCACCCAGCTACTCGATGTCACTGGACCCTGGACGTTGCGGTGCTATCTGAGTGCCTTCCCAACAGGCCACCTGGACAGCCAGTAGCAGATGGGGGCCCCATGGAACTGCTTCTTAAGCTTTAGCCTGACAGAGCCCTTTCCCTTTTATAAGCTTGATTCATTTGAGGGGCACTTCCTGTGTGCCCTGAGTTCGATCTAAGAGAGTCACTTTCTTTACACTGGGAGAGAAGAGGGCTGTTGTTGAGGAGTCAGGGCGGACATGCAGGGAATCAGCCGTAGAAGGGGGCCTGGAGGAGCCCTTGATCCGTAGGCAGCAGATGGCCAGGGAAGACGGAATTCTTCAGATGTGGGGCTCCAGGGGCAAAGCACAGCCTCCTGGAGAAAAGCTAATGTCACAGCCAGGTGGTGAAGGAGGTGGGTGAGCACATGCTAGGGGTACAGCATGGGAAGGAGGGATCTTTCCTTGAGCAGAGAGCAGAAGCATGCTGCCAGCAGCAGGACAGATTCATTGAAGGGAATATGGCCTCCCCACTTCCCTCCCCATCACCTGAGATGCTCTTCAGGGTCCCCAGAACTCGACAAAGCAGAAATGAGCGTCAGATCACTTCAGATCTTCCAGTGGGCCTCTCCTGATCAGACACTCTGGGCAACAGGGCTGCCAGGCCTAGGCTCCCACTGCTGTGTCAGGGAAGGGGGTAGGCAGGGAATCCCCAGATGCCCCGTCTCCAGGCCCTGTCCCCACCCACGTCAGAGCCTGCCTGCCAATGCTCTGAAAGCACTGTCAATCTGGTTTCTCTGGGCAGCAGGCGACGGGGACATATGCTTGCAGTCAGGTGGCTTCCCACATTTTCCAACTGAAGTGTTTATTTTACCCTTTGAGAAAAGCCTTATTTTTAAGTATTCCCTGACACAGAACTTGATGGATTCCCTTAAAAAAATAATTTATGACCAAGTGTTTAAGATAAATGAAGGTGACTTCTTACTGCACTTCTCAAGGCTGGACAATGACGGGAAGCCACCCTCGCTCTTTCTGTGGCTGGGGCAGGGCTGGCCACCTGCATGCACACAGACAGCCAGACCTGGTGAGTCATCACATCCAGAAAAAACATCGCTGTCCCCTGTTCTCTCTGTTTCTCACAGTGACAATGTAGGAAAAGAAAAACGAAAAAACCACATTTAGATGCATCACACAAATTGCATTTCCTCTCCAAAACCTGACAAGGCAAATAGCACTCGTCTCTTAGGGAAGGTTATTGTTTCTTCTTTTATAAGCTTCCTCGTTCTAGGGTTTTGGTGAGTCCACAAATCACACGCAGTCAGGGTGGAGAAAGATCTTTGAAACACCCTAGAAGAAGGCCAGCCAGTATAGCTATGATCACCACCTCCCATGTTGTCCATGGCAGACATCACTAATCAATCATGGCACTCATTCCCACTCAACCCAGATCAGAGCTCAGAATCTTTAAACAATGCCCGCCCCCCCCCCCAACCCCCTGCCCCGGGCAGCTGCTACCCACGGATCAGAGTTGGCCCATCTCAGATCTATGATGGAGAAACTAAGGCCAGGAGAAGGCAAGGGACAACTTGGTCAGAGATGCACCAGAACAAGCCTCAGGGAACCAGAACAAGCCTCAGAGTCTGCTCCACCAGCCTCATCAGGATGAGCCCGCTGCAGCCCTGGGGTATCTTACCCCATCCCTGCCTCTGCCTGCCTCGACTCCTTTTCTTTTTCGTCTTTGAGGTCAGCCCCACTGCACAGCCTCCTCTCCAGCTGGGATGCCAGGGAACCTAATTATTCTCTCTGTGTGCATCCGGGGAAGAGTTGCATTATGTTTAAGTAAGTGTAGCTAAGAGGTGCCGCATCTCACGAGAAGGTCAAGTGCTGCATATGTATAATATAAGATTAAGATTTTCCCCTTCTGCGGTGTACTTGATAAAATAATTTTGCTGTGACCTTTACAGAAATGCAGGAGTAGAAATGGGCACAGTGGAACTTCCAGCTTCTCCCCTGGTCACAAAGTCATAAACACCATCAATCTATAACACCATTATACACCATTCAAGTGGGACAAGTGAGCAAAAGAAATGATTTTTATTTTTATTTTTTGGTAATGACAGGACAAAAGCTGTCATTGTCATTGGAGGCTGAAATTCTCAAGCTGGATTACCGGAGCCGCGTTGACAGATAAAGGACATGAGTCCTTTCCTCACGCTGCCCTGGCCTAGCCTGGTGGCACAAAGAGTGTGGCAGGGGTCTCCTGCAGTGTCAGAGGAAAGGGGCCTATCCAAGGTCACAGAGGAATCAGTAGGGTCTGACCGACTCTCCCCTGCCCTTGTCAAGAGGGTGTGGAGGACTGGTCTCAGCTCCTAAACTGCGGTGACAGTGGGTGCACCACTCTGCAAGACTGGGAGTCAACTCTAACAAAAAGGGAAAGAGCTGTCAGTAATAATCAATACTGAAATAATAAGGTTATATGCATCCCAAAAGATTCTCCAAGTAGGATTGAACATGACATTTATCCAAAAGGCTGAAGGCAGACAAAGTTGGCAGAATATCTTGGTCTGACCCATGACTTTCACTCAAGAACCTCACCAAATATGAACAGGGAAACAGGGCTTGCAGATCCTGGAATAGGGAGGACACCCTCCTTCTGTGCAGCTGAGCAGAGTCATCAGAGGCGCTGGGCCCCTGGAGGCTGTGTGAATGGCCCAGCAGCTGCTGTAACTCAGAGCAGTTGAAAAAGGGCTCCTGCTGAGGGAAGGGCAGGAAAGGGGTGAAGAGCTATATTCTCTATGGTGACCATTTATTCCCAGGTGCTGAGAAGTCATTTCCAGCATGCTCTGCATCCTCCCTATCTGCAGTTCCTGGATGTAAAGATATAGTAGCATCACCAGCTACCTTCAGGTCTGTCAATTAAACATGATTAAGGGGGAAGCTTGCAGTAAAGATCAGAAGTGTGAGGGTGGCACTTAGCACTTAGCTCTCAGTGCCCACCTAGGGGAGACCAAAAGAGCCATCCTTCTGAAGGCACCAGATGAGGGAGGGCTAGGAAAGAGCAACAGGTGCAGATGCCCGGGGAGGACTATGATGTAGGAGTGGGGAGAGCTGGGATGTTTCCAAATGAAACAAGTCCCGGGCTGACGGGTTCATAGGAGCTTAGAGGGACAGGAGATCACTACCTGAACCCTCTGCTGGGTTCAGTGGAGACTAGCTGGACAGGAGATCACTACCTGAATCCTCCACTGCAGAGGAAGGGGCCTGCCCTTCCTTGCTTACCCTCTCCCTGCAGCAGAGGCCTCATATTGAATGAGAGACCAGGCTTTCTTGCAGAGCCCAGTCGGGGGTGATGTTGAGCGCTCTCCTCCCACCATGTGCAACCTTCTAAGGCAACGGTTGTGGCTGTCAAACTGACCTCCATTAGCTAAAACTGGTTACAAAGTTGTGTTAATAGTAATAAAAATAACATAATTAATAAGAACGACAGTCAGAGCTTAAATAGCACATTTATCAAGCACCAGGTGCTCAGGTGCTCAGCATGACTTCATTTCATACTCACAACAGTCCTAAGAGACATAAGCTACAATTATTCCCATTTTGCACATCAGGAAACTGAGGCTCAACACAGTCAGCGGCTTGTCCAATGCCCCAAGTCAGTGATGGAGGCAGGCACTGAACACAGGCTACCTGACTCCAGAGACTTCAGAGCTCATTGGTTGGAACGTTTTAAAATCAGGTAAATTTCCTTGCAACCAATAAAAGCCATCATGTATCACGTTAAATATAAATTATGGCAATGTGACTTCCTGGGGAAGGGGTGCCATCTTCTAAGTTACAGACGCTACTGCTCCAAAGTCATAGGAAACAAGTGCTATCATTTTTTTTTTGAGGCTTGGTTTCTTCATCTGTAAAAATGGAATTAATTTGCCCTATCTCATATAGTTGTTTTGATCATTAAATGATATAATGAATATAAAAATTCAGTGCAGTACCTAGCATATGATAACTACTCAGTTAAAAGTAGTTGTTTCAATTCTATTCTCTCAAATCATCCTACCCTTGCCTTCTCCCAGAGTCCAAAAGACTAGAAAAATAAAATAAAATAAAAGTAGCTGTTAATATTATTGTTATAAAATTATTATTGTTCACTATAAGTAGTGTGGGCTTCCCAGATGGCTCAGTGATGACATCGGAGATGCATGGGTTCAATTTCTGGCTTGGGAAGATCCCCTGGAGGAGGAAATGGGCACCCATTCCAGTATTCTTGCCTGGAAAATCCCATGGAGAGAGAAGCCTAGCAGGTTACAGTCCACGGGGACATGACTGAGCACCTAGCACCATACGTAGTGTGCTGATGTTACACTTTTAAAAATTCAACATTTGTCCCACTCTATGGAACATTCCCATCAAGGTTTAATAATCCATAGGCCTTGGCTTGAATTGCTAAGATTTAGGAATATAAACCAAAGCATATGTAACTTCTGGGCAGTGACTGTCAAGGGATAAAGTTAGTTGGAAAGTAGATATTATGGCTGAACTCAGGCAGCCATCTTGGGCTATGAGGATTTCAGAGCAACAAGTTTAAATATATCTGGGTCTCTAATACCAGGCTACAGAGTACCCTGCCAGCCTGGATATATTTTACATGACAGAAAACAAATCTCTATATTTAAAAAAAAATTATCTTACATATTTTTTCTTTCTCACTGACAACTGGAATCCTAACACATAATTTCCTTTCTATTAAATTTTATAAGGAGGATGGTATCATTTCCATTTCACCAGTAATGACATTCGGGATAAGAGAGGTAGAACAACTTGCCTGGTATTTCACAGCTAGTCTGTGGAAGAGGCAGGATTCAAAACCAGATATGTTTGGTTTCAAAGCTGATACCCTTACCAGTTATTGGGTTGGCCGAAAAGTTTATTTGGGTTTTTCAATAAGACTTGAGAATGACATGTTCAAATGCACTTAAGTTTTGATGAGAGGCTTGGGAAATGGATAAGGTGTATTGCTTGTCTGCTCAATGCAGGCATCTTGCCCTACTTTCCCTGCTTCCAAAGGGAGGAGGGAAAACCATCTATGGTCCATGTCATATGCTGGCTCTGATCCCTCTGAGTCCCTGCCTGCCTTCATTCCTGACCAGATGTAAAAATGTGATGCATGGATGTAGTTTCTGGGCATTCTGCAGAGGCCTGCTCTGAAAGGCAAATTCATCCTTCCTGTGGCTTCTGATAGGCAGAAGGAAGTGAAGGCAGTGTCAACGGTTAAGTCTGCCTGATTTTCCTGAAGACAGTAGATGAGCAGCCCAGCAGCAGGTAGCAGGTGGTTAAGTATTCACTGGTACTACCTACTCCCACCTCTAGTAGGCGCCAGCTTCCTAAAACATAAGATGTTTGCTATGGACATGACATATGGGTACCTAGAATTATTATTGTTTATTATACCCTGGTCCAAATATGGCAAAGGAGGCTATCACATTTATGCCCGCTTCCTGAATAACTTCAGGATGGGACAGTGGTACAGAAGTACCACTGCCTGCTGTCCACCAGCATCGGGGGCATACAGCAGTGAGTGCCTAGGAAATGGCATGCATTGAAATCTGGATTTCACCATCATCAGGCTAATAATCATTATAATCCTATGAAACTTCATTACTGAATTCCCCCTTTACCATTTCTACATGTAACACTCATTTGTTAATAACCAAGATAAAGGTCCATAAAACAATATTGCTCCCATGTAACACGTCTTTCTCCTTGCTCTCAATAAGACTCCAGAATTTCATCAGAGGAATGCAAGTGCCTTCCTAAGATGTGTCAATTATTTCAAGATGACAGGTATTCGATTCCCAAATTCATCAGTAGGGGCTGAGAATGTATTGGTTCATCAAGCAGAGCACATTTCTGGAAGCGCTCTCACCATTTGGGAATCAAATAATAATTGCAATACCAACACCTTGACTTTCTAATGCATTTTTTCAAGCTAAAGGGTTTCGACACATTCCCCCACCAAACCCCAATCTTAGATTCATCTTCTTTGTAGGTTTCTGAAATAGTGAAGGTACTAGTTTTATTTCTTCCATTTTGCAGAGGAAGAAATTCAGATTCTCAACTCAGAAGCTGAGTGACTTACATAAACAAAGCATATTGGAGGCAAAGGAGAGATAGCAGATCTTTCACTCTGGTGCTCCAATCACTTGACTACACAGCTTCAGAAACATCACTTTTTGGATCCAGGCCCTGAGCTGGATGCTGGATATATAGCACGGAGTAAGTCAGAGCCCCCATTCTCAAGGAACATAAGTGTAATGAAAGATGCTGACAGTAATGACAAAATAACATGATTAATGGGGAAAGAGAGCCATGTATAGAAGTGGGGAGAAAAGAGACAGTCCCCTCTCATATTAGTTGGGAGAGAGGACAGGTCTTTTGGAGATGACAGTTCTGAAGCATGAATAGGAGTTTAGTAGGTAGATAAAATGAAAGAAGGCATTCAGACAAAGAAAATGGCATGTGCAAAGGCATGGTGATTGGGAAAGGGTCAAGGATGTTTAGTCCCTTGTTGGTGCCCTTTGAGAAGACTTGGTCTTCAATGGAAGAGATATCAGCTGTTCCAAATAGGCTGAAATTAGTCTTGGAGCAGGTCAGAATGTTGTACTGAGTCTTGAAATAACTAGGAATCATGGATGTTTCAGAACACTCATCTCCATCCCCCACTGCTGACACTCTCCTGATGATTGTCTGCCTCACTCTCTCATACAATCCTCTTGCCCACCTCCTTCTGACCTCCCAGAGCTAATCAAAGAACCTTTTGGATTTGGCTGGTTCTGGATAGTTGGGTATGGGTATTGCAGCTCTTGATGGGACTGCCCACACTTCCGAACCCTGAGATAAGCACCTTTCTGATGTCCTGAACACACCTGAACGCATTCTCTGGGATACATTCATCTTTTGCCCAGAGCAGAATGACATGAGTGCAAAAGGGCCCATCTGGAGAAAGAGAGAAAGTACCACGGACGGAATGTTTGTCCCCCAACCTCCCTGACAAGGGTTTCCCTGGTGGCTCAGATGGTAAAGAATATGCTTGCAATGCGGGAGACCCAGGTTTGATCCCTGCGTCTGGAAGATTCCCTGGCGAAGGGAATGGCTACCCACTCCAGTATTCTTGCCCGGAGAATCCCATGGACAGAGGAGCCTGACGGTCTTCAGTCAATGGGGTCACAAAGAGTCAAACATGACTGAATGACTCTGTCTGTCTCCCCAACAAATCTATACACTGAAGGCCCAACCCCTAGTGTGATAGGTATTTGGAAGCAGTGCCTTTGGGAAGTAATGGGGGTTAGACTAGGTCATGAGAGAGGGGCCCCCATGATGTCTCTCTCTACACCCCCTTCCAGGGAACAAAGAAAGAGCATGTGAGGACTTAATCGGAAAACAACACACTGTCCAGGAAATGGAACTTCCCCAGAGACCGAATCTTCTAGTTCCTTGATCTTTGACTTCCCAGCCTCCAGACTTGTGAGAAATACATGTGTGTTATTCAGACCCCTCAGTCTGTGGAATTTTGTTAGAGCAGTGCCCGCTCAGACGGTAGGATGAGTTTCCCTTTTCGCCAAGGCCCTGGTCTTCCCTCCAGGCGCAGACTGATTCCTGTCTCCTGCAGAGGCCTCCTCTCTGCTCCAAATCAGGCTATACTTCCATCCTACCCAGGCAAGGCCCAGTGTGGATTTATGATTTAATTTGTGTGTATGGCACTAAGAAATGATTTCTGGGCTGGTCACTTAAGAAATGATTAAAGACCATCATTTCAAAGCCGCAGCACTCCCTGGGGGAAGGGAAGCGGCGCGTGAGTCAGAAGGAGGTGTCAGCAGGGCACGGGTTAGATGGACGCGTGACAGGGGAGGCCAGTCACCTGGGGGAGAGGAGGCAGGAGGGCAGGGCCCGGATGCCTCATTTCTGTGGTTGGGAGGGGTGGGCATGCCGGAGCCCTGGCCACACCCCAAGATGGGGTGAGCAGGGTCTCCCGTCACACATTCATGATGCTATTTTTGTCCAGATCAGCAGGTACCATCTGAGGCAAGTGCGGGCAAAGCCTGGCCCAGGCTCCCTTCCTTGGCATCTTTACAACCTCAGAGCAGTAAACCTGGGCCTGAAGGGGGTGGAGTGTGAAGGCAGAAAACAACTCATAAAGGCCTCCACCCTCCAGAAGCTCTCTGTGCACTGACATAGACCGGAAACCTGCATGCGGCAGCTCTAAATCACCCCGCCTTCTCTTCCCCGCGGACAGCCAAATGTCACACTGTGCCAATTTATGAGGTGTGGCTGTAAAGTTCTGAGACCAGCTAATAAGCTTGGGAAGACGCACTCGGCTCCCCTCGAGGAATTCCTCAAAGTCAGGGCTGTTCTCAGCACCTCCTGTGTTAATCAACCCACTCGGGCACAGGAAAACACAGCTGAGTCCTGGCTCCGCCTGCTCCGGGCTGCATTCAACACGCCGCCCAGGTGTCACCAGAGGTGGCCATGGGCCAGCAAAATTCACCCTAAGAGTTGACCCCAAACACCAGGGTTCCAGAACCAGTTCCTAAATCCTTGCTGCCTGTGAGGTCGTGGGTGAGACCCACTGTCACCTCTTTGGGCCACAGTGGGCTCATCTGTGAAATGGGATGGGTGGGGAGTAAGACCAGCTCTGCACCTTCACTGTTGATTGGGGTGGTGAACACATAAGACTTGAGTTTCACATGAGTTACACCTCCCACAGCTGCTAACCTGAGCCTCTGAAACATTCGTCATGGTAAATGACACTCTGATTTTTGTAAACTCCTTTTATTCTGAATAGCTAAATATTAGCTGCGGGAGCAAATTCTAGTTTGTTTTACAACTTCCACCAGCAGAGTGACAGAGTGGTTCCTGGGAAGAAACGGGCTGAGCCCCAGGCCAGCTCTGCTGCTGAGGGGTGTGAGCCCCTCTCCGGACCACACTCACCCTTTAGGTGAAATGAATGGTTAAAATGGAGTCAATGGCCCACCTATTCCTCTAACACATACTCGCCCTTACAGTCATCCACCTATCTTCCCCCTACTTGGCACGCTCCTTTATTAAGCAGGGGCCCAGCAATACACACAGGCAAGCAAGAAGCAGTCCCAACTACCAGGCCCTCACACCCAGGCCTGAAGGACTAATCCCACGTGGGTGCAGCCAGTCCAACCACCACCACTATTCTTTCCAGCTGTACCCGTGGGTCAGCTGGGGGTACCCAGAAATTAAAGGCCGTGCTCACCCAGCAGGTCTAAGGCAAGGTGGAGACTCCGTGCATCTGGATTCAGGCCTCCTAGAGAGATTTTCCCATTAGTCTGTACAGCTTCTCCATCAATAATGATATCAACCATAATGAAGATAAATATTTTGCAATGAACTGTCGCTTTTTCACATGGGAAACAGCTATTCAAATTAAAGGCACTTTGGTCTCTCTCTCTCTTCCCCTTTACTTCATTTCATTTTCTTGGCATATTTCTGAGCTTAAAGAAAAAAAAAAAAAAGGAAAGAAAAATCTATCCTGAAAAGGGAGAGGGAGAACCATGGATTATCCAGCAAAGAGTTTACTCACTGCCTAAATTCACTATTTCACAGTTCTGCTGCCACAAACATGTGCCTGTGTGGGTACTCACTGAACTGCCATCATAACCTGCTCCTTAGAGGTGGGGGGGCCAGGATGGGACTGGGGACCATGGGGACCTGGGCTGCAAGGGCTGTTCTGGGCTTCCAAGGAAGCTAGGGATGGGGCCAGGGGATAGATGTGATGGATACACTTGGCCTTTATTATCATTATTATTGTGCAGGCATTAATTAACTTGACCCATGTAGCACTAACTTGTCTACTACACACAATTAAAAGCTTCAGTTATAGAGATGGGAGAACAGTAGGAGGGAACCTCACCACTTCCCCTTCCCATTCCCCAAGCTCTACAGTAGATGCCCCTTGTGGTGCAGATGAAGCAACCCACCCCCCACTCACTTTCAGCCCATTTCATGCCACTGCTGCTGGGATTGGGACCTTGCTCGGACGGTCCAACACTCTCTCTGTGTTTTCAGCCTCTGTCTCCAGGACGCAGCCTATGAACTGTCCACCAGCAGATGTCCCACCACCTGTAACTTCTCTAACCTCCTTCCCCTCCCTGCATCCACTTGTCACCACATCCTGTCATCTCTACATTCCAAGCTATCGTCAAATTCCCCAATTTCTGTCCCTACCGTGGTTCAGGCCCTTGTCTTGTCACCAGCTCCTTTATCTCCCTGACTGTGGCTCGCCTCCCCCGCACACCTGCCAGAGAAATCTGCCAGTAAGCCTCCAAGGGCACCTCCGACTCGGCAATGACGTCCTGTGTCTAGTTGTGGCTGATCTCAAGCCGCTGAGGATCAATGGCCCTGCTCACCCCTCTGGTCTTTTTATCAGCCTCTCCCTGCCCCTAAACACCCACGCCCGCCCAGCTGCTGAGGCGCTCAGGGCCCTCCTCCTAGAAGTATTGGGTCCTCTGCCCCTGTTCTAGACTTCTGTGTGCCCAAACCAGGGGAGTCTGCTTACCTGCATGTCCCCCACCTCCACCAAGCTGCTCCCAGTACCTGATGCATCTTTGCCTGCCAGCACCTAAATAGCACTCATATACTCATGTTAACTGAGCGAGAAAGTGGGTACAAGCAAGACAAACTTTGAAAAGCTCAGACCTCTTCTTAGCTTTTCCTGCCATGTGACTAACCACCTCCCAAGACGTCACTAACACGAATCCTACTCTCTGCAGGCTCTTTTCACTCATCTCTGTACCTGAAATGTGACCACTGTCTCTGGTTTAGCTTACATGCCACCTAGCCTTGTCAGTGCCCCTCATTTCCTGGTTGGCATGAGTATCTCCTCCCAGAACTGCCCCCACTGCCCCACCCTGGCCCCACTTAGCCCTGTCTGTGCATTTGTGCCCTGTCTGTGTTACACTGTAGGATATGGAGCCAGGGGCCCAGGGGGGGAGGTCACCAGCTGTGTGACCACAACCAGCCACTAACCTCTCTAAGCCTCAGGCTCCCCACCTGCAAATTAGGAATAAAAGTAGTTCCTATCTGCTCAAAACGGAAGTGTTAGTGGCTCAGTTGTGTCCGACTCTTTGCGACCCCATGGACTGTAGCCTGCCAGGCTCCTCTGTCCTTGGAATGTTCCAGGCAAGAATACTGGAGAGGGTTGCTATTCCCTTCTCCAGGGATCTTTCTGACCCAGGGATTGAACTCACATCTCTTATGTCTCCTGCACTGCAGGCAGATTCTTTACTGTCTAAGTCATCAGCGCTTAATAATAGTATATAATGGTAGTGCCTAGAGTAAAAGTGATAATCTATGTAAAATGATTTGTAAATTAAGCAGTCAAATTAAGCAGTCATTGCCATCCTTCTCCTCTTCCTCCTCAACACCACCACCACCATCTATCGGTCTCTCTCACCGATCAGTATACTTCTGAGGGCACAGCCTGTATCCAGGCCCCGTTTGTATGCTTCTATGTCAAGATGCTGCCCAGCCCAGGTGGTGGCTTCAGGCATTTGTTGAACTGAACTCACTATAAGACTGTGATCTTCACCAGCCCAGGTTGGGTGCATGAGACAAGTGCTCGGGCCTGGTGCACTGGGAAGACCCAGAGGGATCGGGTGGAGAGGGAGGTGGGAGGGGGGACCGGGATGGGGAATACATGTAAATCCATGGCTAATTCATTTCAATGTATGAAAAAACTACTGTAATGATGTAAAGTAATTAGCCTCCAACTAATAAAAATAAATGGAAAAAAAAAAAAACAGACAAAGATCGGAGATCCCAGAAAAAAAAAAAAAAAGACTGTGATCTTACTCCATTGGCTCTCGGGCAATCACATCTGTCCATGGTGGTCCTGCCGTCTTCCCACGAAACCCCTGGCTTTCTCCCCAGCTCTTCTCTTGGCCCTGAACCAGTTTTAGGGGTGCTCTGAGTGACCCAGGATGCCCTGTAGCTCTGAGTTTACCCCACCTACCCTTGCTGGGAAGAGCCTGCATTTAGCACCCCTGAGACTGGGCCACCCGCTCAGATCTCCCCACTCCTGCTGCTGCTCCACCTGCCTCAGAGGGAGGCGCTCAGGCCTACCCTCCCCTTCCCCTTCCTCCCCCAGAAGCTGTGCAGCTCTGAACTCTGCCCACAGCAAATCCTGGGTGCCCTCTGTACCCTCCTGCCTCCCTGATGCTGGCCCCGCCTCCACACACCTGGCCACTGCCTTACGGATCTTAAAGGGATCATATCCCCACCTCAACGGATTGCATGTTAGACAATCAGCCCCCCACACATCTCCAACCTTTTCAGATCCCCTTAGGCTCCCAGGGGCTGGAAGCAGGCGAACTACATTTCCCAGAATGCTGTCCTATGGGGATTAGGCCCACCAATGAGTGGCCTTCCAGCAGAGGGGTGGAGGCAGAGGTAGGGAACAGCCCATGGGTTTGGTAGGAGTGAAGTTTCCCCGTGACCTCCACCTGTTGTCCCGGCACTTGCTTCTGTGCTAAAGGCAGCAGTGACTGTTGCCGATGCCATCTTCTGGCTACTGACTCCCTGAATGTTAGGGGCAAACCTGAAAGTGCTCATGGGTCTGCCTGACCTCTGTCTCCTGTCTCTTTCAAGAGTTTTGTAGGCATCTGTGTGCACGTGTGCAAGCTCAGCTGTGTCTGACTCTCTGCGACCCCATGGACAGTAGCCCACCAGGCTCCTCTGTCCATGGGATTTCCAGGCAAGAGTACCAGAGATTAGGTTACCATTTCCTCCCCCAGGGATCTTCCTGACCCAGGAATTGAACCCATGGCTCTTGTATCTCCTGCATTGGTAGGCAGGCTCTTTACCCCTTGAGCCATTGGAGAAGCCTTCCCCTATGTCAAACTGATTCTACTTGAAATACCTGGAGTATTTCTATATCAACTCCCTTTATCCTCCCCATTCACAGCTTTTTATAAAATATTTAATAGGTTGAAACAATTCTTCCCAAAGCCCCCCTTTTATTCCATACACTCTGAGAACGTGTGAGGAGTATATTCAAAGACTTCATGTGCTTTTCTGATGGTGGAGGGGGTGGGGTGGGACTCTGGGCATCCCTCCCCCTACCCCTCCTCCCCTCTTATCCACATGATTCTCCCCCTCACCACACTGGAGAGAGAGAGAGGATGGAGATTTTGCAGTGGAAGATGTCTGACTGAACCAGAAAAGGTTGGATGTAAAGGCAACAGTCAACACTGAATACAGTGTGCTATACAGAAATCATGTAATTATGCCAGTTAATCCTCAAAACAGCACCACAGTCATGCACAATAACAACAGGAAATGGCCAGTGTGGGCAAGGACTTGCTCTGGGTGAGTGATGCACTCAGGCTCAGCTACCTTGTCATGTTCAATTCTCTCCCTGGCCCATGAAGGAAGTGCTGTCATTACATCTTTTAACAGATGTGGAAACACCAAGATACAAGAGATTTAAGTAGTTTAACCCAGGTCCTACAGCTGCCTGTGGCAGAATCAAAATTCAACCCAGGTCTGTGTCACTCGTGCACCTGTTCCAAGTTAAGGGAATGTGGGGTTTGAAGCTTTAGACCACAACCTACAGCTGTTTTCACTGGCTCTCAAATCCTAAAGATGCCAAGTGGTCCTGTTCAGTGCCCCTTCTCTGAATCCATCTCACACCTGTTTCCCCCCTTTCCTTCCCCCAAACCACTCTCTTCAGATGGTCCAAACAGTGCCTCCTGGGAGTTTCCTGGCAACCCAGTGGTTAAGATTTGGCACTTTCACTGCCATGGGGCCAGGTTCAATCCCTGGTTGAGGAACTAGGATCCCACAAGAAAAACAAACAAAAAAACAAAAAACCACATAGCCCTCTGAAGACTGCCTTAGCCCCACCCCAGGTGTCCCCAGGGTAATTTAATTAAAGAAATTTACCGTTTTGCAAAGGAAGTTTGAGTTTCCCCAGAAACAATTTCTTTTAGAAAGAATCTGATTAACCTTGTAAGTCAAGAAACAGAAATTTGGGGTTGCGGACGGGTTGTTCCTGCTCATCTTCCCCTTGCCCTCTCTGCTTTCTTCCCTGGCCCCAACTTCCCCTTCTGAAATCCTCCTCCAGGAAGCCCTCCCGGAGCCCAAGATCTCGTCCTATCAGGGCGGTAATCACCTTTTCTGCATGACCTTCCTCTCTCTCTTTCCAACCTTGCAAGTCACTCCCCAACCTGCAAGGATTGTGCAGACCAAGAGGCGGGGCCGCTACAATGCCAGTGCCAGGGGACAGGGTGCCTGTTTAGCTCCACCAGCCCCCCAGAGCCACCCCAAAGAAACAGGATATCCATTCAAACAGTGCACATACTTTATAGATCTAGAAGCCAGGGCATACCGCTATGCCCTTTTGTACCCTGGGTCCCCTCTAGACATACGTAGGTGGGCCTGGGGTGGCCATTTCTACTCAGACACTCCTGTGATCCCTACATCTTGAGCAAGGGAGGTAGCTGGGGTGCTGGTTGGCAGGAGAGGAAGGCAAAGCTGCAGTGAAGAGTGATTCCTGTCGGATGCCACCACAGTGCCTCCGAGAGTATACACGAGGGATGGCAATTAGCGTACACATAGCCACACACGCACAAATTGCAGAACCATTATTTTGTAATTTCCATAACGAGGCCTTTAGAATAACAATCAAACTGAAAGGAAATGGAAGAACAACTGCCTAGAGGGAGCTCAGGACTGTCTGCCAAGGGCCTCTCCCACCCAGCTCTCCACCATCACTATCTCAATGAATGGCTGGTCTCCAGGAGGCGGGAAGCAGATTGAGGCCTCCTCTCTCACGGGGTTGGTAGGCAGAGTCTTTCAGAGTACTTGCTTTAATGGAGTCAGGGAATTTGTGGCAGCAGCAGCAGGTGTAAATCTCACAAAGCACCAATTAATTGGAGGCATGGACCCATTGCAATGGAGGCATGAGTGCCCTATGGAGAGAGCTATGGGCCTCTGGATGGAAGTCTGGGTACCAACTGGATGGAGGCATGGGTCTGAACTGGATGGAGGTCTGGTTCCCAATTGGTTAGAAGAATGGGTCCCAACTGAACGGAAGCCTGGGCCCCAACTGGATGGAGGGGTGTATGAGTTTCATTTGGATGGAGGCATATGTACTATCTAGATGGACGTACAGGTCACAGTTGGATGGACACATAGGCCCATAAGCAGATTATCATCTTTTTGCAGGCTGAGAGCTCCTATGATCAATTCATTCTAGCCTTCTGGGCCATCACTGCCCAAGTCCAAGAGACATATTAATTCTTTAAGAAGAAGTTATGGAGGGTAACTCTTTAGTGGTTGGCTGGTTGGTTTTTCAATTTATGTCTGCTCCCCATCTACTTTCTAACACAGGCACTGTTTGGGGCTCAGAATTGTGGTACTGGATGCTGGATATCTGTGGCACCTGCTCACAAGTATGTTACCCCCAAGGACCTTCTCTGTGGGTGGAGAAATCAGAGAAAAGGAAAAGGGGCCCAGAGAAGGGAGTGAACCTGCCAAAATCTATAAAAAGGCCTCTGTTTTAGACGCTGAGCACATGGTAAGTGCTCAGAAAGTACAGGCTGAATCTGAAGCCACACTAGAAGTTCTCTTGAATTTCAAGACTATTCTGCTACTGGATTCTTCAAGGGTTATGCCCTTGTTGCTGTGAGCCCTTACCCTCCCTAAGAAAGAGGCAAGATTAGGTTTCTCTGAGTACAGCACATTCCAACTCTCAAACTCTCTCTGCCTCCTTCTAACTTCCTCTTATAGGCGGTGTCTTCTCTGTCCACACTGGCCTCACAGGCTGCTCTTTTGGAAGACCTCAGCTGGCTGTGGCCGAAGAAGGTGATGGCTTGGCAGTACGCAGGCCATGGGGTGGAAAGCTGCTGGTCCAGGCTTCTTCTACCTGCCTGCACGTTGCAGATGTAGGCGATCATCTTGTGGATGGCTGGTCTTTCCTGCCACCTGCGGCCAGGGAGCTGGGGTTAGGGTGCATTGCCCAACCAGTTCCTCTCCCTCTAGGAGACAGGCAGCGTCAGGCCCCATGGGCCTCCAGGATACCTCCCTGGCAGGACCCAGGCTCTCTTCTGTTCTAGAGTACGTCAGCTGCTTCTCCCACTCTTTTTCTTTCTCCCTTGCTGGGCTCAGGAGATGATCTGGTCTTGAAGGCCTCCAGCCTTTTCACACAGGACCTTTAAGAGTCTGGCTTCTGATTCGATCAAGCCCACTCTTGGCAAGAACCCTGGGGGGAGGGGGCGGGGATGCAGGAAGTAGAGACTCATTGTTCAAGCTCCAATCCAGACTCTGCTGCCAGTTGCTTTCCAAAGCCTGGGTAACTTGCTTTACCCTCTGGACCTTAGTTCCATTCATCTGCAAAATGGAGTGATAACAACAGCACCAACTTCAAAGATTTTTGTGAGGATGAAATGAATGGTTACTGATTGCATACTTCTCTAACAGAGTCTACCAGGTATTAAGCGCTCCAAAACTGGGCTCAAAGTTCTGACAGGCTAGTTCATACTGAATGTCTAAACCAATGGCAAGGTTGACTCTCCAGGGGGTCTCAACTCCTGAAATTCAGCAAAGTCAAGCCCAGAAGGCCCTAGCTGCTCCTGACTGCCAGTTTCCTGGTTATACCCCCAAGTTGGGCCTCCCGGGCTGTCCAGTCCCTCCCGTGTATGAATATCCGATGGTTTTATGTTTGCACACATCCCATGCAATGCTCCTTCAGCACGCTCTCAATCCATCAGCTCCTGCTACTATGTCTTCCCCTTCCCTAGATTCGGGACCATTTCCCAACAAGTTTACACCCAGCCATCTCATGGCCGCTCACTGACACAAGCTAGAAAGCAAGTATGCCTGTCGGAGGAAACACCTTCCAAGACAATGGAGAAGGCAGGAAGGATAGCCGCCACTGTGACTGGGTGGAGGGGGAGCGCTGTGATGGCTGAGGAGGTGCAGAGAGCAGGAAGGCACCCGTTTTGTCTGCAGGAGGGAGAACAAGCTGAGGAGAAGGGATGGTGAACAGATGCCTCAGGGTTGAGCTGCAGAGCTACCAAGGGCTGCCTCTCCTGCAGGGGGCAGTACAAGGTAGGCAGGACTCAGCTCAGCGGGCTGGACCAGCTGAGGTCTGCACCCTCCTTCGAGGCTGCACCCACTCTCCCCTTCTCTCCGTCAAATGAAGTGGTCCCTTTGCCAAAGCATATTTTGGAGTCTAACTCTCTCCCTTCTTCCAGTAGCACAACTGGTAAAGAATCCGCCTGCAATGCCGGAGACCCCAGTTCAATTCTTGGGTAGGGAAGATCCCCTGGGGAAGGGACAGGCTACCCACTCCTATATTCTGGGGCTCCTTGGTGGCTCAGATGGTAAAGAATCCACGTGCAATGCAGGAGACCTGGGTTCAGTCCCTGGGTGGGGAAGATCCTCTGGAGAAGGGCATGGCAACCCATCAGAGTATTCTTGCCTGGAGAATCCCCACATACAGAGGAGCCTGGTGGGCTACAGTCCATGGGGTTGCAAAGAGTTGGACATGACTGAGTGACTAAGCAGAGCAGAACAAACAACTTTATGGAGATATAATTAACAAACCATAACATTTATTGCAATTATACAGTTCAATGATTTTTAATAAATTTATAGAACTGTGCAACAATCACCCCAATTCATTTTAGAACACTTCCATCATCCCTGGAAGTTCCCTCATGCCCTCATGTTAATAAGTTCCCTCATGTCAATAACTTCTACCTCAACTGTGGGCAACCATTGACCTATTTTTCATCTATAGATTCTCTTTTCTAGATATTTCAAGGACTTGTTTTATATGTTCTTTGCATCTGGCATCTGGTGTTCTTTTACCTGGCATAATATTTTTGAAGTTCATACACAATGTAGCATATATGAATACTTGCAATCCCTTTTACTGATGAATAATGCTCCATTGTATGGATGTATCACATTGTGTTTACCCATTCACCAGTAACAGACATTTGTATAATTTCCACTTCTGGCTGTTATAAATAATGCTGCTGTGAACATGTATAGCCAAGTCATGGAGTGGACATATGTTTCTGTTTTCTTCCATAGAAAAACCTAGGAATGGAATTTTTGGGTCATATGGTAAATTTATGTTTAAGAAATGGCCAAATTGTTTTCCAAAGGGGCTGTGTAATTTACATTCCCACCACCAGTAATGTACAAGGGACCCATTCTTTAAATTTAAAATTTAGAATTACAGCCATGCTAGTGGGCGTGTGAAATGGTTGCTCATTGTGTTTTTGATTCGCATTTCCCTGCTGACTGATGATGTTGAGCATCTTTTCATGTACATATTAGTCATTTTTATATCTTCTTTGCTGAAATGCTTATTCAAATCTTTTGCTCATTTTTAAAAGAGTTGTTTGGATTCTCACTATTGAATTTTTAAATATTTTTATTTACTTATTTATTTAGCTGCGTTGGGTCTTAGTTGCGGCACACGGGATCTTCCGTCTTCATTGTGGCAGGCAGGATCTTCCAGTGGCGACATGTGGGATCCGTATTCTGAATATAAGTCACTTATCAGACAGAAGATAAACACATATTTTCACCCAGTATGTGCCATGTCTTATAATTTTCTTCATGGTATCTTCTGAAGAGCAAAAGTTTTAATTTTGATGGCATCCAACTTACCAATTTTCTCTTCTGTGGACTGTGTTTTTAGAGTCATATAAGACAAATGACCTTTGCCCTAAGGTCACAAAATACTCTCCTAAAAGTTTTATAGTTTTGATTCTACCATTTAGGACCCTGACCCATTTTGAGTTGATATTTGTGTATGGTGTGAGATAAGGTTCTAAGAGTTTGTGTTGAGTATGAATACCCAACTGTCCCACCATCGTGCCTTCTTTCTAAATGGATACCCAGCCCACTTCTTGGGACGCTTTCCAATCACCAATGTGACTCTGACTATCCATTCACCCCCAGATGTCTCAAATGGGAGGAAAGTAACACTGCATATCTGATGCTGAGGAGAAAGGCCCAGGGATCCTCCTTGCAGGGTGCAGAGCATACCTCTTCCCTCTGAGACTGACCTGCTCACTGTTTACACTCAGGCTGATGCAACGATGGAGGAGAACCATGAGGTGATGGAAGCAGGTACTCGAGAGCAGCCTTCGTACCACAGAGAGAAGGAAGACACCAAGTCCCCTTTATCAGCCAAATCCTTATCCTTGGCTACTAAAAAGCCCCGCCAGCCCCTAGCTATTGTGGCTAGAATTGGGAAGCAGGAGAGACAAGACACTTAATCTCTAGACACTTCATCAGATCCACATGAGCATCACATACACCCCGATTTCTCTGGGGACCAGCGTCGCATGCTGCTGACCGAGATGGGAAAACGTGGGCCCTGTGATTGGAGGGTGGGGACACAGACGACAACTCAGCAGCAGGCTTCCTCTTCAGAAAGCTCCCAGAAGACAGGCTCTGGAGGCCCACGCAGAGGAACCCGGTGACAGACAAAAGGAAAATGCGAGCAGACCCTCTGGCACTCCAAGTGTCTGAATTCCCAGATGGGCAGAGCTGCCAGGGTGGCAGGGACGGGGAGATGGGCTGAGGGTGTGGCTCAGCTCCAGGAGAAATGCAGCGAATGCAGAGGTGGGGTAGGGGGGTCGTGGCTCAGGCATCAGATCCCCCTGCTCCAGGGACCACACTTTGGAAGCAGTCTCCTGCATCCAGCACCTAGCCTCTCTTCCTCCAGAGACCACCAGACATTCCCAGAAATCTACCCTCATCTGGTGGGTACTCACTGCTCCCACCACATGCCAGGAGCTTTCAAAGAAGACAGCACACTGGATGGCCCATGCATTCCAGCCGTGGCGCTCTCTGCACCATGAGTAGGGGCTCTTCTTCCTGGTCTCTGAGTCCCACCTCTCCCTTCCCACCCTGCCTCGCTCAACTCCTCTGATGCCATTCACAGGGCCTTTACCAAGAGCTCACATGCTCTGAGGAGGAGGGAGAGCTCCCCAAAATGTAAGAACTGGAAACAGCCTGGGTAATGATGTGGTACCAACCCTACATGTTCAGATGCAGAAACTGAAACCCAGAGGGGAGGTGACTGGCTCAAGCCCACAGTACAGGAGCCTGGACCAGGCTTGATCAGTGCCATTGCCTCTGGGCCAGGGGACCAGTACTTTCCCAGGTGAGAAACACATCAGTGGGTTTTGAAAATGAAGTCACTCAAGATCTAACTGAAGGCATTTTGTTCAGAAGCAGATGGATAAGCATATTTCTAAAAGCAGGGACTATGTCAGACTTATTTAGTTAAACCCTAGAGGGCTACATAAATCATTAAGAAACAGAATTAACCCTAAAGGAAAATCTTCCAGTGGTTTTGCATATAAAATCTGGGACTATAAAGTCTGGAAAGAGAGACCTGAGAGCCCATAGGACATTCTAAACTTGCATTCACTCAATTATTCATGTATTAATTCAACAAATATCTGTTGACAGAAATGCATCATTTTTGTTTAAATCTAAGAGCTCATGATGATACTGAAAATGAAAATCCTCTCTGACAAACTTTGGAGGATGTAGGGACCAACTCATTATTTTAGAAACTGACAAAGAATCAAGCATGTATCTGCCTTTCCTATATAAATTATACCTCAAGGTAACCAAATCATAATGAGGGTAAGTTTCTCCTTATAAAAGTATTTTAGCTAATATGTGCAGAAGGATACACAGAAGAATATTAACACTTGTCAAGAATGAAATACTGGATCTGGGGCAATGATAATGCCCACCTTTAACATCATGGGGAGACCAGCAGACACCATATGCCTCCTGATGGAAGAATGAGACAGAAGCCTTCTTTCCAAAGAAACGCATCCAAATCTTATCAAGTCTCTTAAGTCCAATTTACAGAAAATGCAGGGGACAGAGGAACATGTTAAACAACATCACTGGAATGCAATTAGCAAACCTAGATTATGGGACACTTTACTGAACAAACTACCTGGTTTTTTCAACAAACAGATCACAAGAACAAAGCAAGAGAGTTTGAGGGATTAAACAGACTAAAAGACATTATAACAATTGCAATTTGAAGACTTTCTTTAGATCCTAATATAAACAACAACGACCTTTTTTTTTTTTTTAAAGCGAGACATGCAGAGAACTTTGAAAACTCACAGGATATTTGATGACATTAAGGGATTATTGTAAATTTATTTAGATGTGATAATAGTATTGTGGTTATTTTTTCTGAAGAACCCTTATCTTTCAGACTTACACACTGAAATATTTATAGATAAACTTACATGATTTCTCGGATTTGCTTCAACATAGGGCAACAGTTGGAAACAGACTGACCTTGCGTTAATAACAATTGAAGCTGAGTGATGAGTAGAAGTGGGTTCATTATTTTATTCTCTCTACTTTTTGCATGTTAAAACTTTCCATTATAAATAAGTTAAAAACCTATCTTTGAGTTCTTGCTAGGTGATGGTGCAGAGGATGCAACAGTGAAACCAGATGGGAAATATAACTATTCTCATGAGTCTCATGAGGCTTCCATTCTAGCAAGGGGAGAGAGAGAGGAAGAGACACACAATAATTAAACAAATGCATAAGACAACATCACCAAATGGTAAGTGCCTTGAAGACAACAGAAGAGGGAAAATGACAGTGATAGGCTTCTGTGGTAGCTCAGACGATAAAGAATCTGCCTGCAATGTGGGGGACCCAGGTTTGACTCCTGTGTTGGGAGGATCCCCTGGATAAGGACCTGGCAACCCACTCCAGTATTCTTGCCTGGAAAATCCCATGGACAGAGGAGCTTGAAGGGCTATAGTTCATGGGGTCACAAAGAGTCGGACATAACCAAGTGACTAACAAACAGGGACAGAACATGAAAAATGCTTTAGACTTCAAGGTCAGAATCAGCCACACAAAATCTGGGAAGTACCTTTCTAGGCAGGTGTGGCAGGTATAAAAGGACCTGGAATGACCATGGGCTGTCTGAGAGGCAAGAAGGCTGGAGTGGCTGCAGGTCAGTGGAACTAGATGAATCGTAAGGAGACGTGTCAGAGAAGAGAGAGAGGTCAGGTCACAGAGGGCCAGTAAGGAATTTAGTTTTCTTAACAAATACAATGATGATTCTATTAAGGGAAAGAAGATGGCAGTCCTGGCTGGGCTCTGTGCCTGAGATGGAGCAAAGACTGGAACATATTTTCAAGATGAAGCTGACAGAACCTAGTGGTGGATAGAAAGCTGGGTTGGGGAAGAAACTGAGGAGCAGAATTAAGAATGATCTAACTTATTCAATTCAACAGCTGGATCTGTGCTGATGCTATTTATTGAGATGTTGAAAAGTGGGGAGCAATTAATGTGAAGGAGAAATGCAAGAGTTCTGCATGGGTGGTATTGAGCTTGAAATGCCCGTTAGCCATCCAGAGGGAGATGTCAAGTCAGCAGGTGAATATATGACTCTGGAGCTCAGGTCTGGCTGGAGATGTAAATTTTGGAGTCATTAGCATATAGATGGTATTCAGAGGTAGGAGCTTTTGCACTCACTACCAAAACAAAGAACTAAGGGGAACCCCCACTTCCTTTCCAAAGACATCTCTGAAACTTCAAATAAAATGGTGTTGGAACAGAAAGAGGTGTCAAATTGCTTTAAATTGTCAACCCCTGGGTGTGTGTGTGTTAGTCGCTCAGTCTATGAAACACCATGGACTGTAGCCCGCCAGGCTCCTCTGTCCATGGAATTCTCCAGGCAAGAAAACTGGGGTGGGTAGCCATTCCCTTCTCCAGGGGATCTTCCTGGCTCTGGGACTGAACCCAAGTCTCCCGCATTGCAGGCAGATTCTCTACCATCTGAGCCACCAGGAAAGCCCATCAACCCCCAGAGCCCACATATGTAAGACTCCACAGATTCTGGTCCAGCACATTCTCTCTTCATTTCCTGCAGTTCCTCTTCATGAACTCTTCAAGAGTCACACAAACCCTTCCTCTGACTCAGCACATGCAACTCCTACCCTCTTTGAGGACTCTTAAAAAAGTCATGTTATTCTCATGAAGGCTTCCTGTCCCTCACACTGGGTGGAAATGACCTTTCTTTCTCTGACTCACGCTGACCTGCATCTGCCTTCCTCTGAGATCTGCCTGCTTTCAACCTAGTGCGGTGACTGTGCGCAGCCAGCCTCAGACAGACTGTGATGTCCCCGGGAGCAGAGATTGTGTTAGTCTCACTTTTGTGTCCCGACACAAAGGGGATGGGTGTTTGCAACCAGCATCTCCTTAGTGGTTGTTCCAGTGAAGGGTCTTCCATTGTGGAAGGTTTACAAACCTTGTGCCAAGGCAGAGCCAGATCAGGTCAACAGAGGAAATCGGGCGGGAAGCAAGTCTCCTTGGCTTTTGAGGAGGATCCTATGTAAGGAAGTGGCCTTGCTCACTCCCCAAAGCCTCCAGCTGTGTGGGAAGAAAGAAGACAAGACCAGGCAGACCCCCTCTGACCCTACGGGCCACACTTCCGCAGAGGTACAATGAACACGTGGCCTCAGGCATCATTTTTTATTATATGTAGAGTCAGAGCTTACCACCTGGTGTCCCTGTCTATCTACCTGTCTCAGGTGTAGAACTCCCTCTTTCATGCCCCAAACATACCTTGAGAGTTGTGGGATGGATGGCAGGGTGTGGCATAGTTTGCTATGTCACACCCTGCCATCCATCCCACAACTCTCAAGGTATATTTTAAGGGTGCAGAATAAAGCAAACATTTGTCTAAAACTGCAAAACCAGGGAGTTAAATAGAATGAAGAAAGTATCAGACATACAATTACTGAATAAATTAATTACTTGACTGTACATCATTTTTACTTTATTACTATCTCTACCCACTCCATCCCAAAATCCTCACAGTAATAAGCAAGTGACCCAAGCTGATGAAAAGAGGAAGGTCACGGGAAACCATGGCCTTGCCAGTCCATCCCTTACCTCCCTGGGCCCAGGACCCTTCCCCAAACTCTAGGGCTCAGCCTCCTGTTAGCCTGGTCAGTTCTACTGACAGTAATGCTGGTCAATGAGCCTAGAGACACCTGGCTTTCCACCTTGGACATAATCAAAGGTCAAGTCCCACTGATCCAGAACAGCTCAGGTGAGTTGTGGTTCCTTGGCTACCCAATGCCAAGAGGAATGTAGGAAGCCCTAAACATCAGACCAGCTGAGAGTGAAGACCTGAATGCCTTACAGGCTGCCCAGAGTCCCTTTCTATAACCAGGCCAGCTTGATGGACTGTTTCAGGTGCAAAGAGGGTGAAGGATACTCTTGGAGGCAAAGCACTCTGTGCCAGGTTGGACAGAGTGGCACCTGACCCAACAGTATCACACACAGACAGAGGTCCAGCTCTATGACTGTCATTTCATTTACATGATGTGAAACTGGCATTCCATTTTTTCAATAGCTCTTTCATAGTTAAACTAATTTGGGAAATCCTGCACAGCACATCTCCCTCCTACAGATTCAGGCTAGATGTTCCCAGAAAGACTCCAGAAAGTGTCGTAGTAAAGAGACCTATTTGTGTTTAATTTAGTGGTTCTCAGTCATTCACGCACATGACCATTTTCTCTCACACTGCTACAGTATGCACTTGAGGAAATGCTACCTCAACAGCTCCACAATCAAACCATTCTAACCTTTTCTTTTTTTTTCAAACATGACATGTCAGTGGGACTCAAGTGGTCATCAGTGTCTTTAATACAAGGTCACCAATGTCACGTTTCAGAGCAAACACTGGAGGCTCAGAGTGGTTCAGTGAGTGGCCTAGGATCACACAGCAGGTTATGGGAGAACTAGTAAGGGGACCTAGGGCTCCAGAAACCAGACCAGTGCTTGAGCTCTGGGAGGATGCGTGTGAGTAGGCATACCAGGCCTCAGCCCACAGAACTTGGGTCAGCCTCAATCCAACCTGGCAAAGCCTGACCCAGCTCTGAGGCCTGTTCACTAGCACATTTGTATCCATTTGACCTTCCTCATCAGAAGACCGAACAAACTTCCTTGCTCAGGACAGCCCCAGTGGCCTCTACTGCTGCTGGAAGTCCTGCTCTAAATTGTCTTCTCTGGGGTTCGAGGTTCTCCTCCATTAACTCGTAAAAGGCAGGCAGCCTGACAAAGCAGCAGCAGAGATCCCTTAGAAAACCCTTGCTGAGAACTTGCAAAACTGATGACCCACAAGAAGACTTGGCTTGATCCAATAGAACACAAGAAGGTTTTGTTTTCAACTGAACTGATTGTCTTAAAAAGAGTCTGCTATAAAAATTTCTTCAAAAGGATGAAAGGCCTAAATTAAGACCTAAAACTGTTTATAAAATTCTCAGAAGAAAACAGATATAAATCATGTTCTTGGATTTAGGTAATGATTTCTTAACTGTGACACCATCAAAATTAAACTTGTGCTTCCAAGGATACTATTAAAAAAAAAGTGAAAGGACAACCCACAGAATAGGAGGAAATATTTGCAAATTATATATCTGAGAAGGGACTAGTATCCACAATATGTGAAAACTTTACAAATCAACAATAAAAAGGCAAATAACCTAGTTTAAAAATGGGCAAATTGGTTGAACAGATGATTGTCTGAAAATGTACGAACAACCACAATAAGCATATGAAAAGACACGCAATAACATTAGTCATTAGGGAAATGCAAGTTAAAACTACAGTGAGGTACGACTTCATATCCACCAGGATGGTTGCAATCAAAAAATGGACAATAACAAATATTGGTGAGGATGTGGGGAAACTGGAATCCTTATATACTGTTATTGGGGGTGTAAAATGGTGTACCTGCCCTGTAAAACAGTTCTGCAGTTCTTCAAAAGGTTAAACATAGAGTTAGCATATGATCTAGAATGCCCAATCTCAAACCCAGGAGAACTGAAAACTTATGTCCATGTAAGAGCTTGTGCACAAATGTTTATTATTATTATTTGTATTATTACTATTATTTGTGCACAAATGTTTATTATTATTCATAATAGCTAACCCAACGCCCATCGACTGATGAACAGATTAACAAAGTGTGGGATATCTACAATGGAATATTGTTCAGTTATAAAAAGAAAAGTGACAACATGGAAGACCTGGAAAATATTACGCTGAGTGAAATAGGCCAGTTACAAAAGACCACATACTGCATGATTGCATTTACATGAAATGTTCAGAATATGCAGATCCAGAGAGACAGGAAGTAGGTGAGTAAGCAGAAGGGACAGAGGAGAGAAGAATGGGGAGTGACTGTAATGGGTGTGGACTTACTTTGGGGGTGATGAAAATGTTATGGAGTAAGATCATGGTGATGGTTGTACAGCTTTGTGAATGCACTAAAAACCACTCTAAAGGGTGAATTTTATGACACGTGAACTATCTCAATATTAAAGAGAGAGAAAGAGAGGACAAGCACATAGGTGTTCCCGTCTTTCCCCATGGCCTTCCCCCTGGCTTGGGTCTTCTTGGTACTGCCTCTGGGAATTGTGGCTCAAACTGGCTTTTATCCTATGCACTAGCTCCCTGAGGCGCAAAGACCACATGGACTTGTCCAAGGTCACACGTTAGCAGTGGCGGGGCTGGAGCCAGAGCCCATGTCCCCATACCTGAGAGCACCTGAGGGCCTATTCAGCTGCCCTAGGAATTTGAGGCTGTGGGATGCTATCTGGAGTAAAACAGATGCAAACAGATGGTTTGCTCTTTTATGTCTACATTATCACCACCTCCATCCACTCCCATCAGGAAGCAAATAACTGTCACTCTTCAAACAGGTAAAAATCCCATGCCCCCATCATGCAACAAACACTGATAGTGAACCTAAGAGGCTTGGCAACTTTGGTTCCCCTAGGGTGCAAGGCACTTCTGGGCCTCACCTCCTTCTCCATTGAAAACTCCCTTCTTTCCTCTTTTCTCCATCCCCCTCCTCTCTCTTCACTCTGTTCCTTCTCCATTGAAAACTCCCTTCTTTCCTCTTTTCTCCATCCCCCTCCTCTCTCTCCGCTCTGCTTTTTGAGTTGTTTCAAGTAGGTGAGAGTTCACTTCTCAAGTAAAGGCAAATTGGGAGACCTCCCTGTAATGGGGTGAGCTGCCAGGGATCAGCCTGTAGCAGAAAAGTGACCTATGTCATAATATTCAGAGAACCCGCTACTTCAGACACTCTCAGGTGACACCTAAATTCTAAATGTCAGCTTAGGAACTAGGAAGCAGCAAATGATTGCGTTCACTCTGAGAGGGCTCCTTCTGTCATAAAACTCTTCCTGTTTCAGAAGTAAACCTTGTGGAGACGTTGAGCCCACATCCCCGGGTTTTACCACAGAACAGAATTTGGACAGAAGAATCTGCTGCCACAGGGACCAACCTGATACCCTGCACATGGAAGAGGCAGGAGAAATCCTTGTTGATTTGAATTGTTGGATAATATCCATAAGGATTGCTTCAGGAATTTGAACAAGGAGTTGATCTTAAAAATAAATTGCTTCTTCCCAACTGTATTCTGGGAGGTGTCATTACATGCTCTGAGGAGAAAAGCTTCCTGGGCTCAAATAAGTTTAGTAGAAGGTTTATTTTACAACCCCCTACTGGAATCTTTAGGAAGCACTCCAGAATATGAAAGAGTATGAAAATTCTCGAGCCTGCAGAGAACATTCTCCCACACTCCCTGCATCATCTGACCACAGAGCCCCCTTGTCTGCTGAAGAAACAGAAGCTCTGCAGTCTAAGTAGGAGATGCCATGGCTGAGCCAAGAGTGCCGCAGGACAGCCAGTGCTGAAGGAGCAGGTTGAGCTCCTGATGCTGGGGATGGGCAAACAGCAGCAGCAGGCAAGGTGGAGTTTGGGCTGAGACACACAGATCGGATGAGGGGGTTGGTGAGAGGACCCCCAGGGCCACAGACTGATGCATACCCTCAGAAGCTGTATGGCGGCAGATGTCCAGAGATGCTGCTGGGACTATGTTTATACATCAGCAGGAGAGCCGTGTCCAGGAGATCTGGACAACGGTGAAGACAAGCTAGTAAGGAATCCCCTGTTGTAGCTGGGCCCTCCGCCTCTCCAGGTCGTGGAGTGGCCACAGTCAATGGGGTAGGGGTCAGGAGGGGAGGAGAGCTGAGCCCACTCTCCAGCCAGGTGGGCCACCCCACCATTCCCGTTCATAGCACCCCCAGCAGCAGAGTAGATGTCAGTGCTGCCGGGAGGGCACTTCAGTCACCTTCTGCCACATTCATCAAGCGAGATTGACAACAAAGGGATGAGAGAGACAGCGAGGCAGACAGATCACACCGGCCCAAACCCATAAGCTCGGCTCCAGCACTCAGCACATACTAGCTTTTTGGTGGCCTTATTTCTCTCTCTTCCAGTCTGTGCCCCTCCACCAGTTGCCTGACTCTCTGCTCCCGGGGCTTGGGTGCATTTCCGTGAGTCCTGTCTCGCCCCAGAGAATGCGTACCAGCTTCAGAAGGGCCGCCTCCTGGGCAAAATCCCAATGTTTCAGTATCTGATTGCTCTCTGCAGCTGATCAAATGTGATTTTCCAGTTGAGAGAGAAAAATAAACTCACTAAAGGAAGGGAGCGCAAAGTGAAGCATCCTAAAAGACAAAGCCCGAGCACAATGCCCGAGCAGCCCACAGCCAAGGTCGTCCCCGGCTTTCAGGAAAGGCAGCAGAGGAAAAAATTTAGGGCATCCCTGCCAACACATGTGTATGACACACACAGTATATGTGTGTGTACAAGCACATACATCTGTCCAACATGGTGTACATATGTCAACGGATCTGATTTTGAGATTGGAAAATGTGGTCACTACACTCAGAAAACCTGCAAAGAAGAAAGTGTGACCAGAACGCTGTGGGCTTGGGGTAGAACTCCTCTGAAGAGCTAGACAAGGGAGCCTCTCACACCCTGTCCTAAGGACAGAAGGCAGGATGGGGGTTGCCGGCAAGAATCACAGGTGGAATGACCCGGTGGGGACCTCGGTCCTCCGTGAGTCTAGAAGGGTGGTTTAAGGAGTGCATGAGGCTGGGGAGTGGGGGATTCCGGCTCTGGTGGACTTGCTAACCCCATCAGTAGGTCACACCAGAAACTCCCCAAAGAGGAAGAGAATAATAGAGTAGGAAGAGAGGAAGGAGGAAGATTTTGGGAGAGAAAAGCAGTACTGTCCCTGGGGCAGGATGGGAATGAATTGGGTGGCCTCAGCTCTGGACACTGGAGGCTCAGAGGCTACCCCTAAATTTCCTTCTCTGCATACCATTCATCTGCTCCCAAACCCCTCCGACCTCTGACCTCTTGTTCTTTGGCCCCCTCTCATCTAAGCCTTCCTTATCCAGGGACCTCTGCTGGGAAGGACTCTCCCAAGAAATCCTGGGCTGCACGTGGCCCTGGAGCCCATCTGTGTTGGCAGAACACCTCTGAGCCTGCGCCAGCTCCTGCCCCAACTCCCACCTCACCTGCTCCTGGGAACAAAGGCAATAGGAGGGATGTGTCTTTGACATGTGTGGGGTCTCCCTTCCTGGGGGTCACTGAGCTGGTGCAGAGGGGACTCCCAATTTCACCACTCTGCACATGGACACCCCTCTCTCAGTCCACGTATGAGGGACAGGTTCCTCTGAGTCTAACACTTTAGCAGGAATCTTCTCCCAGCATGGCGGTGGCCCATGTTGCTCACAATCTCTATCCTGCCTGCCCATACTCCTCAGATCCCCTGCTTGCCAGCAGCCCTGCTCCCAGGGTCCAGCTTCTTTTCTCCCTGCCTGCCTGTCTGCAAGGCCTCTGAGAAACCTCAGATATCTCTGTGAGGCAAATGCATTTGGAAGCATAAAATCTGTTGGAAATCTAATGAGACCAGGAGAAGAGAAAGACAGGATTTAACTTCTTTTTCCCAGTCCTGGATTTGATGCTGCCATCTCCTGTCTGCCCAGATGTGGCCCTGTCTTTGCTCAGACATGCCAGGGGTGCCATCAGCAGACCTGAGCTCATCCCCACGTTCTCTGCTGCCTCAGAGAAGAGAATACAGAGCATCTCATTGGCTTTGCTTATGACAGGTCCTGCCAGAGGCTCCAGGAAGTCCACAGGCCTGCGGAGGGGTGCATTCTGGGAAGAGCCTAGCAGGACTGCTCCATTTGAAGAGGACAAAGAGTGTGTGAAGTGTCTGCGGAGCCTCTACAGCCTGAGGGCGAGCATCAGCTCTGCAGGATGGAGCCTCACCCTTACTGTGTGCAGAGTGCCCTGTGCAAGCTAGGGAGGCAGAAGGCTCCAGCCCGATGTTCCATGGTGATGTGCCAGCTTTATGGTACCGCAGTCACCAGTCCTGGTCTTGGAAGTGAGTGGCACTCTTTCTCTGGGGAGTAAACAGCTGATGGGTGGGCGATCAGTGCCAGGACAGGGGATACAGGGCAGAGTGCTGTCCCGGGAAACCCTGGGCAGAAAGGCCCTGGGGAAATGCTGTGTTTCCTGCTTCCTATCCTCTAGGCCATAGGTCTAGGTGCATGGATGGAGAGAGTTGGATCCTCCCCACAGATGGAGAAGAAGGGCCCACCTAGATCTGTGCTGTGGGGGCCTCACCATAGAGATGAGGCAGCCATCCCTGTGGGCACCAAACAAATAAGTACAGGATGGTGCCAACCTTGACTGCATGACCCCCTTCACTCTCAAAGAGAATTCTGCCACTTGCAAACTGAGCAAAAATCATGCACAGGTCCCAGTCACCTCATCTCCTTGTACCTCAGTGTTCTTATCGTTAAGAAATGAGACTCATGGCAGCAATTCCATAAAGCTGCTTCACAAGCAACCAGGCAGCACTGAGCACAGGGTGGGCCCATGGGGGTGTGTGGGACATGTGAGCCAGCAGTAGGACGGAATACCCCCTAAATATGGACCCCAAAAGACAGACGGAGAGCTAGGTACAATATGTTCTCTGAAGTGTTATGCATCATCATTTTATGAAAAGCAGACACAAACCAAATGTCCAACATTATGGAAATTCATTTTTTATATGATATTATACCCAAAGGTAGACAGCCAAATGGACAGTCATTAAAAAGAAGGTTCATGATGTTTTATATCAAATGTTTGGACTAGATTGTTAGGTACCAAATGCTAATAAACCAGATAATGAGGCTACAAGCTAAAGTAAACATACCAAAATATTAACAGAATTATGGATACTTTGTTGCCTACTTCTTTATTATGTTAACTTTTCAAATTTTTGACAGTAGACATCTGTTAATTGCATAGTCATCCTTCAGTATCTGCAGGGGGTTGGTTCCAGGACCCCTGCAGATAATAAACTCTGCAGACTTTCAAGTTCTTTATATAAAACAATGCAGTATTTGCAAATAACCAGTGAGTATCCTCCCCTATATTTTAACTTACCTCTAGACTACATACAACACCTAGTACAATGCAAATGCTATGTAAATAGCTGTAAATACAATGTAAATGCTATGTAAATATTTGCCAGTGCATGGAAAATTCAAGTTTTGCTTTTTGGAACTTTCTGAAATTTTTTTTTTGGGGGGAATATTTTTGACCCATGGTTGATTGAATCCATGGAGGTGGAACCTGCAGATACAAAGGGCCAACTGTACATTAAGAATATTTAATTTACTTGGTCAAAAATCAAAAGTGAGGTCAGAGGAATATTCTCGAGGCATCAGGACACACAAGGGAATGAGGTGCAACAAGACAAATGGATGCTTTTTGAAAGCAGCAGCTCTAAAATCAGGAAAATACCCAGAAAGGAAGGGATGAAACCCATGTGGAGAAAAAGAAAATTGAGCCTATAATAAATTTGAGTTTATAAGGAATAAATATGCAGTGTTTGTGGAAATTGTGTTGCATCTGGCAAAAAGAACAATAAACATGTATATAATGTAAGTCTTTTATAATAAATCCGGGAAGGTCCAATGAGCCAGTGTCAAAGCCAGCAAGCACTGCGAGGAGTCTCAGGCCCCCCATGGAAATCAAGGTCCTCAGTACAACAACGGTGGGTTTAGGTGGCCGTGCTCTGAGGCCATCGCCCTCTTCCCTGTGTGGGAGGCCATCTGTGCCCCCCAGGGTAGGGGGACGCAAGATGCACAGCATGCCCACCCAGACCCTTCCCTTCCTTCCACAGAGCTCTGTGGATTTTCCTCTCTGTACCTGGCTTCCCAGAGCTCTGAAGACTCTGCATCCCACCTTTCGATACGCTTTCGTTCTGCTCCAGTTTCAAGCCAACCTCCACTCCTCTGGAATGAACCCAAAATTTAAGGGCTCAAAAAGAAAAAGAATGATCACTTAAGAGGAACATAATGTGTGCTAGGTGTCACGACGGGAACTGGGGCCTAGCAGCAGATGAGACAGTTGTCATCTCCCAGAGATTAAACTCAAGTCAAGGTACCTTGTGCCGGGTCAGAGTAGAGCCTTCGAGCCTTGAATGAATGAGTGGAATAACTTAAAAATTATTTTATCTGCTCCATTAGCCAGAATTGTCTAGAGAAACAGAACCAATGAGGGGTGTGTATATGTTTGGAGAGAGAGAAAGAGAGATAGAGGCAGAGGCAGAGACAGAGATTTTAAGGAGTTGGCTGACACAATTGTGGATCTAAATATGCAGGAGAGGTCAACGTTCTAAAACACAGTTAGAGTTACAATTCAAGTCCAAAGCCTACTGACAAAATTCACTCTTCCTTGGGGGGGTGTCAGTCTTTTTTTTTTTTTTTCAAATGTAGGCTTTCAATTGATTAGATGAGGGCCATTCTTTTCCTACAACACAAGAGATGACTCTATACGTGGACATCACCAGATAGTCAATACTGAAATCAGATTGATTATATTCTTTGCAGTCAAAGATGGAGAAGCTCTATCCAGTCAGCAAAAACAAGACCTGCTGCTGACTGTGGCTCAGCTCATGCACTCCTAAATTGTAAAATTCAGGCTTAAATTGAAGAAAGTAGGAAAACCATTAGGCCATTCAAGTATGACCTAAATCAAATCCCTTATGATTATACAGTGGAGGTGACAAATAGATTCAAAGGATTAGATTTGGTAGACAGAGTGCCTGAAAAACTACAGTCAAAGGTTCGTAAAATTGTACAGGAGGCAGTGACCAAAACCATCCCCAAGAAAAATAAATGCAAGAAGTCAAGTTGTTGTCTGTGGAGACTTTACAAATAGCTGAAAAAAGAAGAGAAGCAAAAGGCAAAGGAGAAGGGGAAAGATATACCCAAGTAAATGCAGAGTTCCAAAGAATAGCAACAAGAGATAAAAAAAAAAAAGGTCTCCTTAAATTAACAATGCAAAGAAATAGAGGACAACGATAGAATGGGAAAGACTAGAGATCTCGTCAAGAAATTTGGAGATATCAAGGGAACATTTCATGAAAGGATGGGCACGATAAAGGTCAGAAACAGTAAGAACCTAACAGAAACATAAACAATTACAAAGAGGTGACAAGAACACACAGAAGAACTATACAAAAAAAATGTTTTAATAACCTGGATAACCATGATGGTGTGGTCACTCACTTAGAGCCAGACATCCTGGAGCATGAAGTCAAGTGGGCCTCTGGAAGCATTACTATAAACAATACTAGTGGAGGTGATGGAATTTCAGCTGAGCTATTTCAAATCCTAAAAGATGATGCTGTTAAAGTGCTGCACACAATATGTCAGCAAATTTGAAAAATGCAGCAGTGGCCACAGGACTAGAAAAGGTGAGTTTTTATTCTAACACTGAAGAAGGGCAATGTCAAAGAATGTTCAAACTACTGTACAATTGTGCTAATTTCACATGCTAGTAAGTTTATGCTCAAAATCCTTCAGGCTAGGCTTCAGCAGGACATGAACCAAGAACCTCCAGATGTATAGTCTGGGTTTAGAAAAGGCAGAGGAACCAGAGATCAAATTGCCAACATTTGTTGGATCATAGAGAAAGCTTCATTGAGTACTCTAAAGCCTTTTACTGTGTATATCACAACAAACTGTGGAAAATTCTTAAAGAGATAGGAATACCAGACCACCTTGCCTGTCTCCTGAGAAACTTGTATGCAGGTCAAGAAGCAACAGTTAGAACCAGGCATGGAACAATGGACTGGCTCCAAATTGGGAAAGGAGTACAGTAAGGGTGTATATTGTCACTCTGCTTATTTCACTTATATGCAGAGTACATCATGTGAAGTGCCAGGATGGATGAATCACAAGCTGGAATCAAGACTGCTAGGAGAAATTATCAATAACCTTGGATATGCAGACGATACTATTCTAATGGCAGAAAGTAAAGAGGAACTAAAGAGCCTCTTGATTAAGGTGAAAGAGGAGAGTGAAAAAGTTGGCTTAAAACTCAACATTCAGAAAACTAAGATGGCATCTAGTCCCATCATTTCATGGAAAATAGAAGAGAAAAAAGTGGAAGCAGTGACAGATTTTATTTTCTTGGGCTCCAAAATCACCATAGATGGTGACTGCAGATATGAAATTAAAAGACACTTGCTCCTTGAAAGGAAAGTTATGACAAAGCTAGACAACATATTAAAAAGCAGAGCCATCACTTTGCCCACAAATGTCTGTCTAGTCAAAGCTATGATTTTTCCATATTCATTTATGAATGTGAACAACTGGACCATAAAGAAGGCTGAGTGCCAAAGAACTGATGCTTTCTAATTGTGGTTGAAGAAGACTCTTGAGAGTCCTGTGGTCTGCAACGAGATCAAACCAGTCAATCCCAAGGGAAATCAACTCTGAATATTTACTGGAAGGACTGATGCTGAATCTGAAGCTCCAGTACTTTGGCCACCTGATGTGAAGAGTCAACTCATTGGAAAAGACCCTGCTGCTGATAAAGTAGAAGGCAAAAGGAGAAGGGGTGGCAGAAGATGAGATGGTTAGATAGCATCACTAACTCAATAGACATGAATTTGAACAAACTCCAAGAGATAGTGAAAGACAGGAGAGTCTGGTGTGATGTAATCCAATGAGGTCGCCAAGAGTTGGACATGACTTGGTGACTGACCAACAACCCACATTATGGAGGGTAATATGTTTCATTCAAAGCCTACTGATTTAAATGTTAATATCATCTAAAAAAATCTTCACAGAGACATCTGAGAAACATTTGACCAAATATTTGGATACCATGGCCTAGTTAAGCTGATAGAGTAAATTAACTATCACACTAATCTTATAGATAAGAAAAAAGCCAATCCTTGGAGACACCATGACTTGGCTATTGAGCTGACAGAGCCTAAATTCATAGTCCACCTAATGTCTAAGCTACTTTCCTCCTTTACTCTGTATCTCCTAAATCAAAAGTTTTTTTTTTCATTTTTTCTTTTTCTACCCAGCCTTTCCTTCAAATCCAGAAGCTAATTCAAACTTCAAATTTCAACATTTATTCAAACTCAGAGACCATATTGAAGGTACTATCTATCCTTCTGGTCAATTTTCCAGAACTTCCAAAATATTTAATCAATATATACCAGAGATTCATACACTGTTTCATCAAGCCCATCCATGGGTTCTGTTTACCTCTGACCAGCAATCTTTTTACATAAACCCAGTTTGATGTCTGCTGTGACTAGGGCTGAATACTGCCTCTGCAGGGACTGGAAATTTTTTCCTAAATGCTCACATACAACCTGTTTCTCTCTTCCCAGTACTGATTAACTCTGTATTGGCAAAGACACGTGTTAAACTGTTAGGTTGATCTGTATGAAATTGCTGATATTTGACCTAGGAAACAGCATTTTCATAGAGTTCAAGGAAAAATGAGCTCATCTTTCCCTGGTCGGACTTCACCTTCCTGGCATCCTGTTCTCTGTAGAGAGAAACTCTTCTCTCTCGGTGTGGACAGGAATGAAAGATGCTGTTATTAAAAACAATCTAAAGTGATTTGCGAAGTGACAGCATCTCTTAGAGCAATGAGGTAATGCATCCAGTTTGCCTTCTTCACCATTTAACTTCCTGACAGGAGGCACAGAATGTGAACAAATTGATTGTCCTGTACAAAGTCAAGTAAATAAATAGCAATGCTTAATGCAATCATTTTCCATATTGCCTCATCAAAACCCATGCAGTCAAAGCCATTTATGAATTACGTAGGTCCCTACCGTGGTCGTCTTTTCAGTTTGTTGCTCTCAAAGATGCCTGTAGGTAGGGAGAAATAGGAGAGCAGGTGCTAATCAATCTTGAAGCTATGATCAGAAACGATTTAGCAAGATGACAGCTTTTGCTTGAGCCATTCCTAAATTTCCAAGAGGAAACCTCCAAGGGACTAAGTCACTAATGGAATGATAGGAAGGAGACTGGTGGGGGGAGGGGGCAGTTATTATTAGATAATAAACACCTTGCTGCCTTTGTCTACCATATTTTTCAAAGCAAAAATGAAAAAACTTTGGGAAGAAGAGAAAGTGGTTGAGATCCAAGCCCAGAGTAAGTGTGGGCTAGAATGAAATAGCCACCCCCACACACACTCTAGCTTGCTGGATTTCTTATTTCCCTTTCTTTTGGCCATTCCCAAAGTTACCAGAGTCCAGGAAATCAAGAATAAAAAGATCTATATATGGCTGGCAGTTGGATATTGGAGTTATTCCATCAGCAGCTATAAGTGGATCAGAGGTTCTGAAGCAGATACTCATGAATGAGATGAGGCCCAAACTTCAGGAAGCAGAAACCATGGCCTAAAAATCCAAGGCCACTCACTTGCCCATGCAGAAAGGATGGGCCCCAGGAAGACAGTGCCCACAATATTGATTAATAATCTGCAGTATGATAACAAAAATATGAAAAATTCAATATGCTCTAATAAAGATACAATCATTTGAATTAAAAGGACTGCCCTTTATTATTATGTCCTTGCCACTTTGGGAGGCTGGAGTTAAGATGTCTTCTCTCTTATAGAATTAGCAATGGCTGTAGATGGTCATTACATTTTCGGTGGTTTCCCAGGAGAATCACATCTAACTCAAAGGTTAGGCTATAAAGTAAGCATGTAAGACAAAAGCCTTAAAGTTTAATCCTCAAAAGCCTCCTCATTAGCCTTCCGTGGCAGTCATAATCATCCTCGTATCATTCCCTCCAATTCACTCATAGTCAACACTCTGTATCAGTTTGAATGTTAGTAACAGAATACTTGGGCTTCCCAGGTGGCTCAGTGGTAAGAGAATCCACCTGCCAAGCAGAAGCCTAGAGTTCGATCCCTGAATCGAGAAGATCCCCTGGAGGAGGAAATGGCAACCCATCCCAGTATTGTTGTCTGGACAATCCCATGGACAGAGGAACCTGTCAGGTTATACCCCATAGGGTCACACAGAGTCGGACACAACCTGGCAACAGAGCGCGTACAAGAGAACACCCATTGCACATGAGCTTAAATTACAAAGGGAACACATTGGCTGTGAAGACGAAAATGGAAGAAAAAAGCAGCCTTTACTCCCTAGGGGGAGTCTCCTTGGGGAAGCTTATCCTGGGGTTACCACTGGAAGCTCACAGCAGAAGGACACTGTGAACTTTTGTTCCAGCCAGCTTTTGTTCCAATTCAGGTTTTCAAGCACAAAGAACAATCAAAGCACAGAGTTCAAAGGTCCAGAAGTTAGCCCAAGAGTACTGAATTACTCACAGGCAGGAAGCGTGGCTTTGCCTCTGTCCTCACAGAGAACTTGACACAAAACTAGGGCTCAGGACCATATGGTCAATGAATGAATGGATGAAGAGCCTGTTTGCTCTTCTCTAATCACATGCTTGTTGTGAAGGATTTTTTAAAATTAATTAATTTATTTATTTTAATTGGAGGCTAATTACTTTACAATATTGTAGTGGTTTTTGCCATACATTGACATGAATCAGCCATGAGTGTACATGTGTCCCCCATCCTGAACCGTCCCCGCCACGTCTCTCCCCATCCCATCCCTTCAGGGTTGTCCCAGTGCACTGGCTCTGAGTGCCCTGTTTCATGCATTGAACTTGGACTGCTGATCTATTTCACATATGGTAATATACATATTTCAATGCTATTCTCTCAAATCATCCTACCCATGCCTTCTCTCACAGAGTCCAAAAGTCTGTTCTTTATATCTGTGTCTCTTTTGCTGTCTCACATATAGGGTCATCATTACCATCTTTCTAAATTCCATATATATTCATTAATATGCTGTATTGGTGTTTTTCTTTCTGACTTACTTTACTCTGTATGATAGGCTCCAGTTTCATCCACCTCATTAGAACTGATTTAAATGTGTGCTTTTTAATAGCTGAGTAATATTCCATTGTGTATATGTGCCACAGCTTTCTTACGCATTCATCTGCCGATGGACATCTAGGTTGCTTCCATGTCCACAGCCCCCAAAGTACCAGACATTCTACCCATTCACAGGTGGTATTTATGGCTCCACCCTTATCTGAGCTCTGAGCTCCTATCACTGTTAGAGGTGTTGACAATGATGGAAGCTCTGCTATGTCAGTTTCCAAACAGTAGCATTAGGAAACTCTAGGCAGTTTTCAATTCCTGTCTCCTGGGACACTCCCTCTTGGAACCCAGTCATCATACTGTGAAGAAGCCCAAGGCACATGGAGAAGAAAGGTGTTTTCTGGATGACGGTCCCAACTGAGTTCTCAGTTGACAGCTACCATTGACCATCAGGCCTGCAAGTGCAGAAGCCGTGTCAACGATCCCAGCCCAGTGCCATCTGATCATAACGGCACAAGAGAAAGTGAAGAAGATGTGCCCGGCTAAGTCCAGAAAATCTTAGAATTGTGAGAAATATTCATGAAATGATTGTTGTTGTTGTTACCCAAAGCATTTGTTACACAACAGACAAAGCACCTTAAGCAGCTTAAAGATGTAGTCTCAGAGACTTAAGTAATGAGATGCTTTTCAGTGAGGAGGCTCCTCTCTTGCTCAGCTGCTGAAAGTTGAGTGCAGTCCTGTGATGGCATAGGAGCAATAAGAAGGCAGGGCTTGTAGACCAGGCTGCTCCATTCAGCTCCCCAAACAGCCAGTGGAACATGATGGCCAGAGGCACCTTCTTCAGAAGAATAGAAGACGGCCCACTTCTGAGCCTATAAGGAAGCACCCACAGGGCTAAAACTCTAGCTCAACCTGTCCCCACACCTTCTAGAAATGTGTGCTTAGCAAGCAAGTCCACAGAGGAAGGAAACAGGAGTGGACTGGCTTCTGACTGGGCATTCGAGCTACTTCATCATCTCCTGAGACAGACACTCATGTGAAGAGGCACAAAGCTGGAAGGAGCAGAAGCCAGAGTGGCCTCATGATCGAGGGCCCTGGGGTAGAGGCCATGGTGCCAGGAACACAGTGCTCACTGCCAAGCAAGTGTGACTAGATCCTCCATGTGTTTGGCGTGGTGGATGCACTGACAACATAGCTACTCAGCTCCCCTATAGTTCATGACACCAGTTTCAAACCTAAGGTTGTGGCCCTTGGCAAGAGGAGAGACTTGCTAAGACTCACAAGGGGACTCAGTTCAGTCAGTTCAGTTCAGTCACTCAGTCGTGTCTGACTCTTTGCAACCCCATGAATCGCAGCACGCCAGGCCTCCCTGTCCATCACAAACTCCCGGAGTTTACTCAGACTCATGCCCATCGAGTTGGTGATGCCATCCAGCCATCTCATCCTCTGTCGTCCCCATCTCCTCCTGCCCCCAATCCCTCCCAGCATCAGGGTCTTTTCCAATGAGTCAACTCTTCGCATGAGGTGGTCAAAGTATTGGAGTTTCAGCTTCAGCATCAATCCTTCCAATGAACACCCAGGACTGATCTCCTTTAGGATGGACTGGTTGGATCTCCTTGCAGTCCAAGGGACTCTCAAGAGTCTTCTCCAACACCACAGTTCAAAAGCATCAACTTTTTAGTGCTCAGCTTTCTTCACAGTCCAACTCTCACATCCATACATGACCACTGGGAAAACCACAGCCTTGACCAGATGGACCTTTGTTGGCAAAGTAATGTCTCTGCTTTTTAATATGCTAAGGGAGACTCAGGAGAGACTAAAGGAGGCTTCTTTTTCCTCTTTCCCTGAGACCTCAGTCTGGTCATGCCACCCTCCCTAGCACCCCTGCCCTTGCTCTCCACTGACACCTAGAGAGAATAGCTTCCCCAGGCTCCCTCTCCAAGTCATCACTCCATTGTATAGTTCTTTACCTTGACATCATAGGTTGCTAGCTACTGTTTCCATGGCCTATTCACTCTCTGGGTAACCGCTGCATATTCATCTTCCATCTAGCTCAGAGGTCTTGATCTCAGTGTTCTTGACTTTGCTCGTTATTTAGTCGCTAAGACACATCTGATCTTTGTGACCCCATGGACTGTAATCCGTCAGGCTCCTGTGTCCGTGGAATTTCCCAGGCAAAAATATGGGAGTGGGTTGCCATTTCCTTCTCCAGGGGATCTCCCCAACTCAGGAATCAAACCCACACCTCCTGCTTGGCAGGTGGATTCTTTACAACGATCCACCTGGGAAGCCAGCACTACTGACATTAGGGGCCAAATAATTCTTGGTTTTAGGAAGCTGTCCTATGCATTACAAGCTTCCCAGGTGGCGCTAGTGGTAAAGAACCCACCTGCCAATGCAGGAGACTTAAGAGACATGGGTTCAATCCCTGGGTCAGGAAGATCCCTTGGAGAAGGAAATGGTAACCCACTCCAGAATTTTTGCCTAGAGAATCCAGATGGGCAGAGATGCTTGGTGGGCTACAGTCCATAGGGTCACAAAGAGCCAGACACGACTGAAGCGACTGAGCATGCACACATGCCTGTGCATTACAGCATCCTCTTTACTCCCTTCAACTTTGACAATCACAAGCCAAATAATAGGGAAGACCATGCCTCTTCAGTTTAAGCACCCCTGAGGCCACCACACGGGTATGAGTAAATGTTTGTTAAGGGAAGGAACAAGAAAATGAAGGAATGAAGGAATGAGTCAGTGTATTAGAGAGGAAGCATACTGCCACTGGAAAGCCCTTGGGTACAGAAAGCTGAGAGCTGCAGGCAGAGAAGAGTTAATGGGTCTGTCATTCCTACTGATGCCCTGCATCCTCAATGGGCTTTTGCGGGCTGTGCAGTTCAATGCATTTCCAATTAACGAGAAGACGTGCAGACACCAATGGACCTTTAATGGGGCCACAGGAATGGGGCCTCTGATAAGCCAGGCTGAATTCAGCGTGTGACATGAGAAGCTCAGGAACCTGTCTGCCAAGGTGCTGATTCACTTCCTTTGTCAAGTCGTACTTTGGAATGACAGCTTCTCAACTTCTGCTTCCCCAGCTGCCATCTGCAAAGGTTACCTGCTCGAATTTGTCAAGTATTTCTCCTCTCTCAGCCTCTCGCAGCTGTCACTTCTCTCCCTCTCCTTCAGGGCCTCTTTTGGAGTTCACTGGACCGCTGTGTGCTGTCCCTTGCTGAGGCAGGACCAGGGAGCCTGTGGGGTTAAAGGCTGGCAGGCGTTCATCAAGGAGGGAGGAGACAGAAGGCTCAGGGGTTTGGCTGCACCCCACTTTTCCTTGACCTCCTGGGCCTCTCTGTTCCCTCTCCAATTCAGTCACCCTCCTTACCCTGAGCTCAGGGCCCCCAAATATGAGCAACGGCAGGGTGATGGGCAAGGAAACAGTCCAATAACTTGTAAGATATAAAACAGTCGAGGCATTCTTATCCTTTAAAATGAGAATAGGTACTGATTCTCAAAGGTTTAGGTACTGCTACTAAGCATCTGATGAGTGTCATCTCATGATGTGTCAGCAATCTCAGGAGGGAGACTTCTAATTTCCATTTTACAGGAGAATAAAGTGTTTAGAAGATCTCTAATTTTAAGGTACATCAGAACTACCTGGAAGACCTGTGAAAACCCAGAGAATGGCTGGTCCCAATTCCAGAGTTTCTGAGTCAGTAGGTCTGGATGGGGGCTGAGGAATTCCTATTTCCTATTTCTCAATTAGAGGAGGAATGCCTCAGACTAGAAAGCAATTAACATTCTCAAGTTACTACACAGATGCCAAGGGGGCATTTCAGGTTACTCTGTGGACCAACAGATCCCATTTTTATAGATGGACAAATAATCCAACAACCATCACTCCACTCATTAAATATTTGCCAGACATCTACCATGTGTCCTGCTGTGTGCTAGTTGCTGGGGATGCAAACAAAAATAAGCTGTTCTCTAAGCTTATATGATCAGCAAGAGAGAGAGGCACGCACAACAATGTGTGTATGCTTAGTCACTCAGCTGTGTCCCACTCTCTGAGACCCCGTGGACTGTAGGCCCTCATGCCCCTCTGTCCGTGGGATTCTCCAGGCAAGACTACTGGTGTGGACTGCCAAGCCCTCCTCCAGGGGATCTTCCCAACCCGAGGATTGAACCCAGGTCTCCTGCATTGCAGGTGGATTCTTTAGCATCTGAACCACCAGGGAAGCCATAATAATTACAATAAAATGCAGGAAGAGTACGGTTCAGAAAGAACAAAGCATTTGCTGGAGCAGCAGTTCTCAAACTTTTTTGGGCTCAGTGTCCCTTGATAATCTTAAAAATTATTGAGAATCCCAATAATAAACTCATTATATGCGAACACAAAAAACATATTTTATGAAAAATTGCTATATTCTCAATAAAACTCTATTTTCTATAAAAGTGAGAATACTAGCATTGTTTTACAGTTTTTCAAATCTCTTTACTTTTGGTTCAACAGTCAGCATTTGATTCATCATTTAACATCAGCTGCCACAGTCATGTTATATGTTATTTTGGTTGAAGTATACAAAGACAATCAGTCTCACTCAGATATGTAATTGGAAAAAAGAAAGGCATTGTAGTAACCTTTTCAGATAACTGAGGCTATTCTTTAATATTACACCAAAAATCAGTAAGTTTGGTTACAATGTGGAATTTACACCTAGACAACAACAATTTTGCATTAATGTTTCATTAAAAATGTATTGTTCTATTTTGAATTTTTCATGGACATTTTACTTATGCTTGATTTAGTCACATCATATATTGGTCATTTGGCAAATATCAATGTAATGAGTTATGCAGGTGTTTCAAATTTTGACATATCATATGGTATAAAGAAAGACTACAGTCATTAAAATAAAATCTCTGAAATAACAGGAAACTGTCAAGGTTCCCCAAACTCTAATTTTCACTTGAAATTTCACATTTTATTGTTATCATTAGCAAACAATATTTTCAGTGGTTTTCCCAGGAATGAGAAGGAAATGGCAACCCACTCTACTATCCTGGCCTGGAGAATCCCCATAGACAGAGGAACCTGGTGGGCTACAGTCCATGGGGTCACAAAGAGTCAGACATGACTAAGCGACTTTCACTTCACCTCACTTCACTTCCCTGGAATGAAAGGCTCACTCCTTTTATTTTCAAGTAAATATGTGCCAAACGTCCAAGTCTGAATAGCCATAATTTGTATGTCTATTGTTCTTTCAAGTAAAAAAATGTTCCATTTAAAAAATGGCTAGTTCAGCTTGCAACTCAAATAAATATGTACCTTTCCTTGAGACAACTATGATACTTCAGTGTACAGCAAAAGTTTTTTATTTGAACTCAGTATTCCATCGACCAGAATCTTAAAAGGACATGTACTCAAGGACCAAAACTTTTTTAAAAAATGTTAACTTGTACTGCTTCATCACGGGTATTCTTAAGTGAAACTGACCTTTTCTGTTTGTTTCTTTGAGAGATTGTTAGTAAAGGACAGAACAACCACTTGGACACTTTGGTGCTACTTTTTTTTAAGCCTTGCTAAGGCAAGAAGTAGGAATACTAGCTTCACAGGCAGTTAGATCCAAGCTTTACCTTATATCTGTGCAAACATCAATGCAGTGAAATAGGCAAACAGCATATAAGTTTTATTAAGAAAACAGTTCTGACCTTGAAGACCCCCTAAAAGGATCCCGTGGGTCCATGGAGCACGCATTAAGGTCCCATATACCACTGTAGCACTAAATTCCATTTCTGAGGCATCTCCTGAACAACTAACTACCCAGTTCACACTCAGCTTCACTTCTGAGATGCCTCAGGAGACATCAAGAAAAGAAAAGACAAAAGGTGAAAATGTAGGAAAGATAATAGTCTCTATTGCGAAGCTAAGAATAAAGCTGAATTAAGCAGGCGGCTTAATTTAGCCTAAAAGGCATCACTTTAAAAACAACCAAATGTGTTAAGACATTACAGACCTAATTAATATGTTTTCTCATAATAATTAGTACCATTTATTAAACATTCACTAAGGGACAGACATTGTGTTGAGACCTTTGCCTATGTTATTTTGTTTGCTCTTTCCAACAACCCTATGTAACAAGTGGAACTATCTCTATTTACAGGCCAGGAAACGAAGACTCAGAGAGGTGAAGTAACCTGCCCCACACAGTGAAGTAAGTCAGAAAGATAAAAATAAATATTGTAGGTATATTAACGCATATATATGGAATCTAGAAAAATAGCACTGATGAACCTATTTGCAGGGCAGGAATAGAGATGAAGATGTAGGAAGGAGAGGCTGGGATGAACTGAGAGGGTAGCGCTGACACACACACCATCATGTGTAAAACAGATAGCTAGTGGGGAGCTCCTGTAACATAGGGAGCCCAGCCTGGTTCTCTCTGATGACCTCGAGGGGTGGAATGGGGCGTGGGGGTGGGAGGGAGGGGATACACACACACACACACACACACACACACACACACACACACACACATAGTTACGGTACATCAGAAACCAACACAACATTGTAAAGCAATTATCCTCCAGTTAAAAAATTAAAAAATAAGAAGCAGACAGAGCTATGATGATGACCGACCAGGAAGCTGGTGGTCTCAGCCTCTCTTCTCTGCAGTGCCTTGGGCATGACTGCCTGCAGACTAGGACAGTGTCACTCCAGTGCTTGCCGAGGGCCAGAGCCCACAGGGACCAGTCCCTCAGGGCAGGTGGGGGCACAATTGCTGTCCTCCATGAAAGCACAGCTCTGCCGCATTTGCAAACTCCCAGGAGGTCCTCTGGCCACCCCATCATCTCTATTGTCTTTATTACAGCGGCCGTGGCAGTGCCAAGTCCCCACACATACTTGTGACACGTACAGAAACATCTGTACCTCCACTCCAATGTCCTGGAGAGCTGCCACAACTATAGTCAGAAACTCCCTTTTTATTTAAAAAAAAAAAAAAAGTGATTTGAAGATGAGACCCATTCCACTTTAATTAGAATCTACTTCCTGAAAAATCCACTTCTCAGGACATATTATAATCTACCCGCTAATCTGGGACTGTCCTACATGCTCTTAGACAGGTCCCACCCTGACAGCCTTGGAAAAGTGTAGTGCTGGGGAGAGTGCAGGGCAGGGCTGATGTGGGCTCAGCCAACATGCCCTGTCCTCAGTGTTCCGTCCTCACTTTCCCCCCACCCACCTCCCGCCTTTGGGGAACACTCAGGTCAGCCTCCCCTGCTTCCTCCTCCCCCAGCACAATCTCAGGAAAGGGTCTATGGAGCACAGTCCAAGGTACTAGGGACCAATCAGCCTCAAGGCATCACTGGAGCTGGAAGCAACTGCATCTCTACGGATGCAAAAGGCTTCCACTCAAGGAATGCATCTTGGGAATTCCTGGTATAGAGATGGAGTAGGACCTTACATGGGGAGATGGGGGTTAGCAGGGAGACAAGGGACATGGGAACGAGGCCTCGCCAGACCAGGAGGTCAGCAAGACCTTCTCCTAGTCAGGGGAACTGATGTGGAGTGGCAGGGGAGGAAGACTGGAGAATTGGTGCTGGGGAGAGTCTGTACTCCCAGCTTTGGCCTCAGGGAGGGGCTTATGCTCTGGGATGGATCTCTGGGCACAAGAGAGCCCCATTCTAGCCTTGATTAAGCCTGAGTCTGGTTTACTAACAGTTAAAAAAGGTTAGAGAGAGTTTAAGGGCTCAGATAGTCTACATTCTTTTTGATATGAGAACAGGATGTAAACAAGAAAATAAAATCCTAGGAGTTAACCTCTTTAACTCTGATTCAATGGTCGAGCACTTGCTGCTTGGTATGGGGAGCTGTTTATATGCTTAAAGAAAGGGCATGAGGGGATGAGTCATGAGCCTTCTCTAGATCAGTTGAAGAATGCACTTGCTGTTTGGACAAACCAGATAACAAGGCAGCACCTTGCTACCTGGGGCCACCGACCTTGGAGCAAGTGAATTCCTCAAGAGGAAACAATCAGCTGAAGCTGACTTGCAAATTCAGCCAACTCAGCAAAATTCAGCTTGGTTCTCAAGACCCAGCCACCACTGACGCAGGGGGCTGTGTCCTCAGGAGGGGCTGCGTCCTCAGGCTGGCCCACAGGATTTATCAAATGAAACACTAGGTGCCCACTCAACTGGCTCTGAATTTCAGACAAGCAAATAATCTTTTTTTTAACATAAGTAGGTCCCAAATATTGCATGGGATATATTTAATCTGAAAATTCACTTTTTGTGAGAAGTTCTTCAAGGACATACTTACACTAAAAAGTTATTTACTGTTTATCTGAAATATGAATTTAACTGGGCATTCTGTATCTTACCTGACCACCTCATCCTCATGGTCTCAAATCTTGGGCTTCAAATATTCACCTCCTGTCCATGAAGTCTGGAGCTGTCTTTTTCCTTGCAAACGGTGGGCCTGGTCAGGCTGTGAGGTGGAGATAAGGCCTGGCATTCCAGATGAAAGGCTAGTTGGAATGCATTTGAGAAACCCTACTTGAGGAAGTAGCTCTATAGGAAGGCAAAGGACCCCAGCATCACAGCTAGTACTTCTGCACCCACAGAAGGCTCCCCGGGCATTTTCTGCTTCTCAACAAGCCAGCAGCTCTGGGCCACACAAGTAAACTCCAGGGGACCACATTATGGTGTGTGGGGTTCGGGGATAAGTGAAAGTGAAAGCTGCTCAGTCATGTCCGACTCTTTGCGACCCCGTGGACTATACAATCCATGTAATTCTCCAGGCCAGAATACTGGAGTGGGTAGCCTTTCCCTTCTCCAGGGGATCTTCCCAACCCAGGGATCAAAACCAGGTCTCCCACATTGCAGGTGGATTCTTCACCAACTGAGTCACAAGAGAAGCCCTGGGAGATATTCTCTCCATGGCACAGACAAGGAGGGAGGACATTAGAATTGTGGCTACAGAGTTCTAAGTACTCCAATCAATATATCCACAACTACATTCTCGAGAGTGAGCGTATCCCTGCCCTACTGGTTCACAGATACCCTGAGAAGGGGCCCCAGGCAATGGAATTACATCCCTTACCAGCAGGGAATGTATCCACACAACAGAAAATACTCTCTGAAGGGATTCATTAGATAAAGTCCTGGTTGAGCCTTTCCTCAGGGGCTCTGGGCCTTCTGCAGCTGGACGCTCACTAATCCCCATAACATTCCAATGAGGTAAGAAGGCGAAGGAATTATAGATGTACAATTGCTATCAGGAGGATTCAGGCGGATTTCTCCTTGCCCACTTTCTCTATCTCCTCCTCCTTGTCATGCTATTAAGAATAACGCCTTGCGCACAGAGAGCGCTTTACAGTTTAGGAGGAACTTGACTGGCATTATCTCCAGTGACCCTCCTGGGCTGCCACATGATGCCCGGAGCCTTCACAGTTCCTGCTTCAGTGCTCCTCACACCACACTCTCTGGACTGAACAACTTTAACCTCAGTCCCTTCTCCTCTTTGGCCCATGTACATACATGTGCACAGGCACATGGGCACACCTTGCAGATACAGGTGTGTCTCATTCATAAACCCAATGCCTGCACTCCTGGCAGGTCAAGACAGGGGCCTACAGCTCATCAAATGCCTCCCAGACCGAGGGCATCTTTGGGTGGCCCTTCCCTACAAATACCATAGGTCCCCAAGAGGACAAGCCAGGAAGTTCTTGGGACATCACACCATGTATAGAGGAGCTATTGCCAAAACCACCCTGCCCGAGGGAATTCCAGCTTGCTGGCAAAATGTTCAGAGGCTAGCTTGGATTTCTTGCACACCTCCTATAGGCCAGGTCCTTTATACCATACTACAGTGTACGCTGGGCTTCCCTGGAGGCTCAGAGGTTAAAGCGTCTGCCTGCAATGCAGCAGACCTGGGTTCGATCCCTGGATCGGGAAGATCCCCTGGAGAAGGAAATGGCAACCCAATCCAGTATTCTTGCCTGGAGAATCCCATGGACGGAGGAGCCTGGTGGGCTACAGTCCACGGCATCGCAAAAAGTCAGACACGACTGAGCGACTTAACTTTAACTTTTCACAGTGTATGCTATTCTTCTGAAAGGAAAGCAGTGTTACCCAGTTTTATAAATGTTCGAACTAAGGTTTCAGAAAATGAAAGTGAAAGTCGCTCAGTTGTGTCCGACTCTTTGCGACCCCATGGACTATACAGTCCATGGAATTCTCCAGGCCAGAATACTGGAGTGGGTAGCCTTTCCCTTCTTCAGGGGATCTTTCCAACCCAGGGATCAAACCCAGGTCTCCCACATTGCAGGTGGATTCTTTACCAGCTGAGGCCCAGGGAAGCCCAGGGAACAGTTGAGTATTCTGGAGTAAGGTTTCAGAGAGAATCAATATTCACTTCTAGTCCCAGCCAGAAAGTGGCAGAACTGAGATTCAAATCCAGGAACCCAAACTCATATTTTTATTATCTGTAGAGTTTGTGGGGGTCAGGAATTCAGACAGTGGTGGGTGGGGTAATTCTTAGGCTCCAAGTAACTATTTCCACATTCTATGGGTCAAAGTAGTCACAGGCCAGGGCAGATTAAAGGGAGAGGAAACGGGTCCTATCTCTCCATGGAGCGAGTGCCAAAGAGATTGCTGTCATCTCTGTTTTCCCCACAGGTGAGAGATAAACACACAGATGAACTTGGCCAGCCTATCCCATTGGAGCTACACATGGCCAGACTGCCCCTCACACCTAATTCTGGGAATGGTGATGAGAGGAGCAAGCTCACAGGAAGGGGCACCCCAGAACTCTGCAACAGGAGCAAAGGTTCTGGGGCTTATAGGCTGGGAGATCTTAGGCTGGTGGGCAGAAACAATGATGATGAATTTTTTTTAAGGATAGGGACTGATAAGGGGCATATCAGAAAAGCATTCTAACACTCATAGAATTCCTGCAACTGTTCTTCATAAATCACCCAAACAGTCAAAGGCCAAGGAGGAAGAACACATGTGGCCTGATGAAACCCACCACTCAAGCGGCACAGATGCATCAGTACCTGTTCCATGAAGACATCATGGAACCTCCAGGAAATATGAAAACCATGTTGCAACCTTGCATTTCTTGGCTTGCTCTGTAAAGAGACTGTCATTCCAAGTGGACCTGAGGTGCAATGCAAATTTTAGCTCATTCATTCATTCTTTTTCAACCAACAAGTACAAAACCTACCCTTTACAGAAATCAGCATTTCTTCCAATATTTTTATGTTGAGAACTAGTGTCAATGCCCTTTAAAAGTGAAATCCATGCAAAACTAGTCATTTTCTCCCTTATATTAATATACCTAATGGAGTACCTTTCTGCACGAAACATTTACCCTCAAGGGCCTCCACCCTGAGAGTTTGAACTCTCTCTAATTTTCAAGTTCAAAACCACACAGAACTCTATCAAATCCTCTCAGAGGCCAGAGACTCATCCCAGTAGGCCTCCTCTCTCAAGGAGATTTGAAGCAGAGAACAAACTTTTCATTTTCAGTGTTCATCTGGGGTAAAGAGATTGAGTTTAGAGTGATTTGCTGAATAACCGAAAACCCAAATTTTGCTTCTGGGCCTGAGCAGTGACTCTGGGTCCCCGACACATGCTAATTCTCTAGTCTGAGGCCTGCTATGAGGATGGCATGTCTCAGGTCAGGATGCTGCCCATATCTTAGAATGTCTGATTCCAGGAAAACAATCCATTCATTTCTCCTCAGTCCAGTCACCATCCTAGCCTCTGGTCCTGCCCACTTTACCTGGCATTCCACTCCCTGAGGCCCACCTTGTAAACCTCCACAGCTCTGGATCCTGGCCATGTCAGCCCCTTGCTGTACCCTGGGCAGATCCTAACTGTGGCTTCCAAACCTCAGTTTCCTAACCTGGTTGCCTGTCATCAGCACAACCTGATATTTTCGAAGGTTCCTAAATAGGCGCAGGGACCTTACTGACCAGAGAGGTAAAGGCACCAACGCCAAGTTCAGAAAGGTTTTTGGGGGAAGGTGAGGGCTGGGACAACCCCCTAGCTAAACTACCATGGTGGCTGAGTTAGTTGCGCCCTTCACAGGTCTGAAGGTGAAAATAATGGTGAAGATTACATTGCCTAAGATGTGAAAGGCTGCAGGACACACATCTCTTGCGACCTCATGGCATGGTCATCTGTGCACTGCAAGTCTCCATGTGGGAGGGATGGTGGAGAGGGTAAAGTAGTGAGGGTCCTGCTGACCTCACAGGCCACTGGGGCCTGGCGCCTCCATCCTGAGTTGGGACAGGTGTGTGCCGATTCCACCACTGCCTTGATTAAGACATTCTGTGTCCTATTGGCCCCGGCCCACCTGGGCTCTTCCTGCCCCTTTAGGTATGATATGGTCTGAGGCTCTGGTTCTTCAGGAGCCATGCTCCATCAGCCTCACCGTGCTGTTTATGCTGCTGGCTTTGTCTGCCCTCCCCACCCTGCTGTGGGCTCCCAGGGTCAGGAGCAGCTTCTCACCTGTCCTCAGCCTTTCGCCCAGAGCCTGGCAGTCACTGAGCGGTACTCAGTGGGTGTACATGGCATCAGTGAATGGATGGAGACACTAGTGGATGGAAGGGAGGACAGATGGAGAGGGACGTAAGTGAATGTTTGCACCTAAGGGGGTTTCCACACCCTCATGCTCCTCTTTTCCTCATACCTGTGAACCCACCTACACCAGAAACATTGGCATGTCCCATGAGCCAACCTCCCCATGGACCAATGTTCTCTTCTTGGTGGTAAGGCAGAGTGCTGGCATGTTACACATAGGCCTCCAGTGCACCAGTCATCTGACACCTGCCGCAGGCTCGTAGGCTTTGGATGGCCTATGACTCATGCATCAGGCGAGGTGGCCTGTGGCGGCAGGAGATGCTGAAATAGTATCTCAAGGCCAACAGACACCAGGCCTCCAGGCGGCCCAGCCTCCCCCAGCAACAGGAGTCAGATCCATGTGAATGGTGTGAGAGGAGTGGAGGGCGGGTCCTGAGTAGGAGGCTGTGTCCCAAACACAGGACCTGCTGGATTTCAACCTCCTTCTCCAATTACCCGAAGATGTGCTCCCTAGGATGTACTTTAAGAATAAAAGACCCTTTAATTAAAGCTAATCCACTTTTCCCAATTCCATTTATCACCAGGTGTAATTATCATAAATACTGGCCTGGAATAGGAAACAGTTCTTTTTTCCCTGTGCAGTTCTAGCTTCAGCATCTGTGGAACTAGGGGGCAAAATCCCCAGTCTGTGGGTAAGAAGCCAGGCCCTGTCAGTGGGAAGGGATAGGAGACAAGGCCTGTGGGTAAGAGAAACCTCAGACTCCTGCCAGGGGTGACACAGATTTCTCTGCAGCAGTCTCCCCGGGGAGACACAGATGCAGGAGGGCAGGGGCTGAATGCCATCAGGGCGGTTGGCACAGGGAATGCCCACTCCTCTTAAGCAGCAGAAGCCTAGGGCTCAGACCACGTGGCTCCAAACCCCAATGGGATTAGAAGAATGAGCTCAGAATGTGGCCATGGCAAAATCTGTGAGGCAGCAGCAGGCGGGGCGGGTAAAGATTGCTCCAGCCTGAGAAGTGTGTGAGCGCTCAGCCTCCTTCTCAGCTTCTGATACTCAGGGGGCCTCTCTGTCCCTCCAGGCTCTGCTCAGCAGCCTCCCCGTCCACTGTCCCCCTTCCTTCTGATCCTAAGTCCTACTCAGGACTTCCAGGCAGCATCCATCCTACAGGGCCTCCTCCAGGAGAGGTTCTGACAGCTACCAGGTGATGACAGGTTGCACTGACACACCAGCTACAGGGCCAGCCCCTCCGCCATCTGCTTGCATATTCACAAGCCCCCCTTCTAGTGACCCTCAAACGTACCTGCTGCCAGGAGTCCCAACAGCTTCCTTGACAGGATCACCTGAGCTGGCACGCAGGGATTTTCTAGGCAAAGCCACTTGGCAGGACCAGCCCAGGGGCCCTGTGGCTGTGACTGGAGGCTGAGCCTTGTCCAGGCACTAAAGATATTGCTTCACCACAACCCCAGCTCCCCAGGGTCCCACATGGAGTTCCAGCCTCCAGCTCGCCTCCAGGAAGACGATGCCTGCCTCTTACAGCCTCTGGGCTACAAACGCACAGTCAGGAACCTGAACTCCGTCCACAGGACTCCCTTTTGTGCCACCCAGGACCCTTCCAGGTAGACGTGCCCACACTTCTCAGCCTGCCTACCCCCCACCCTCCCCAGACAGGAGGTGCATATTTTATCTCCAGTGGACCATGAAGGTCTGTAGGAGGTAGGCTGATTTATCAAAGACATAACCATACAGTTGAAATTGTGTCAATATATCTTTGCATAGTGGATTCTGAAGGATGCCCCCTATTTCTCTGGTAAATCATATACATTTAAAGTTCCCAAATGCCTAAATATATATTTATCCAGTAAATCAACTCTGCTTTGAAGTGGTTCATTTCTTTCCTGCAGAAATACAGGATACAGTTGCTAACCTTGTTTTTCTTTCCTTCTCCAAGTTAAAAAAAAAAAAAAAAGGAGCAGACAAATGAAATTCTGAATAATGAATGTTTAAATATTGACGAAGGTTTGACACTAATGGTGTGAGGGAGTGAGCTGCACAACAGCTTCGCCGCGGCAGGATCTACAGAGGGAGGCGTTTTGCAGGAACCTCTTGAGCCCTTTCCAGCAACTGGACTCTGAATCTGTGACACCCTGCTGAGCATGCTCCAGGGGCCAAGGCAGAGCGTACTGGACTTGGATTGAATTTCCTGATGCACCAGGAAAGGGCTGGTGATTTATTTGTCTTCATTTCCCGATTCCCTCTCTCAATCTACTAGCAAACAATTTATTCAGAAACAGTGATTTCTTATGTTTTAAGCTTATAACTCTGGCTCTAGCTAGCTCCCATCTTTCTAGGAGGACGTGTGTGAAATCCCTAACACTGGCCCTGGTGCAAAGCAAGTTCTCAAGCCATGGTGGTTCCCTTTTCTGCAACCTCCAGACACTTCCGTAGGTTGTGATTTCACAGCCATAGGCCCCAGGGTTCCACGTGGGGTTCCAGGAGGCTGGAAACAATCCCTTCATTTTAGAGTCAGGAGGGTGGAGCCCTAGTCAATGTAACAGAGAGCAGCTGTCCTGCATAATTCCTGCAGGGTTAGGCTGGCCTTGATTATGGGAAGCCTAGTAGCTATAACGATGGAAGACCCCAAGGGGAACTGACCTTCCACGCAAGACACATGCTGCCCTGTCCCTAAGATGAGCTTTGGCCTAGAGCCCTCTGAGTCTATTCCTCTATCTTTAAGCTAAACTCATAGTAAATGATGCCAGAATTGACTGACTGTCACACTGCAGGAAAGGAAGTCCCCTGCAATATTCTATCCCAACACAGACTGAATCCTGCATCGAAGCCCAGAGGCTCCTATTCCTTCCTGGTGGCCCCTTCAGGGACTTCTTCTCTACCCTACTGTGCTAGTCAGAAACAAGGATTTTGCCACCAATGTCATCATCACAATCACATCTCTAATTCAAACACATGTTTTGTTCTGCTACCTCCTGGAACTCCAGAAATGACAATAAGCAATAGAAAATGTGTAAACTCCCCATGGACAGGGAGTATTACGGAGACTCAGCACACAAAGGTCTGTGTAAAATACTGGAGGGAGGAATGTACACTGACTTGGAGAAATGGCCACAATGCCCGGACCTTGAGTGGGGCCATGTGAGCTTCGAGGTCACAGGAACTTCTCGGAGGCATGGTCCTCCAAGGGTAGAAGTGGAGTTGCAGGCAGAGATGCCTCTGCTGGAAACAAACATAAATAACAGATCAGGAGACTGAATAAACCATCTCTTGAGAAATTGAAGGGCATCTAAGAAAAGACCTCTACATAACGACCCCAGTGAATTGATCACCTTGCCATCTGACCACTAGACAGTTTTATCTATCCATCAACAAGCCCCAGGCGCTCACCTTGAAGTATGAACATCTTTCAGTGCTACACACTAAAATATGAATAGATGACCTAGAATCTCAGAAATGATTTTTTAAGCCAGAAAATGAGATAGTAAACTTACAAACAGGAAGAGCATCCAGAAGAAAAAGAAGCAAAGCAGAGAACTGAAGGAAATGTCTAAAATTAAAGTAAATACCCTCAGGGAGATGGCAAGGTATTATACTCATGAAAAAAGAATAGGATGTTATGAAAAGAAACAGGTTTTAGAAAACAAAAATAAAAGAAAAAAAATTAGTAAAATGATTCTGTGATGAAATTAAAGAAATCACCTACACAGGAGAACAACAACAAAAATATAGAGATGAAAAATAGGAAAAAGATTATTTTAAAAATAAAAAAGATCCATCCAGGAGGTCTGATTCATATTTGACTAATGAGCGTTTAAGAAAAAAGATAACTAATAAAATGGACTGAAAGAAATTATTAAAAAATAAAAACACTAGGATAAATTTCACCAAAATACTCAGGCAATGAGTGTTAAGAAAAACAAAAGCATGAAATTTCAGAATCCCAGGATGTAAGAAGATATTAAAAGCTTCCAATGAAGGAAATCAAACAAAAGAGAACACAAAATAAGGAAACTCAGGATGTCACTGGAACAGTCCAACAGCAGCACTGACATGTAGAAGAAGTCAAATCAATGTCTTCAAGTGATTTTTTCACCGAGAACTCATACCCACTCAATCAATCAAGTACAAGAGCAGAATGATCTTCTTAGACATGGAATGGATACAAAACATTTACCTCCCAAGCACACTTTAAAAAAAATGGAATTTCTGAAGGATGCACTGAAGTTAAAAAAGACAGTAAACCAATACAGGGAAGACATAAGACTCAGGAAGCGATGGATGAACGTAGTGAAGTCCTAAGACAGATGCCAACTGTGCAGCAGGTTTCAGCAGGGGGACAGAGGATCTCAGGAAGGACGTGGGAAATATTTGAATCTTCTGAGCTTAGGAAAAATAATACTCATTATTACAGGATCAATTTTATTTTGTGAAAAAACATAAGATACTCTATAGAAAAGTAAATGAAAAAAATGAGGAAACTATTCATCCCAAATTTTATAAAAAGCAAACAAGAGAGAAAATAACCATGTAACTTAATACAGCACTGAAAAATGATTGCATAGATAGAATAATGTAAATATAATATGGATTTAGCCATAGTTATCAATGCAGGTTAACAAAATATATATGAACTTATTCTGCATTACACTCAGATAGATATCCTCAAATCAGATATATATATGTATATATATATATAAAACAAAAACATTTTATAATTATATATAAGAAGATAGAGTGATGGATATTAACAAAAGAAGAGAAGAGGATGGCTGTGGGGAGGAATAAAATAGGAGAAATCCTCAGCAACCATTGGGTGGAGTTAAAAGACAATGTCCAAATTAATATCAATAAATAGCATTAAAAGTATATAATTCAAAAAATGGAAGTAAATATATAAGAAACAAACCCAAGTGTTAGGGAATAGGATGGAGTGGGGGAGGTGGTCGGGAAACTGATATTTTTTCACTTTGGTACTAGCTGAATTTTTTAACCTATTTACTTTGATAAAAATTAATATTAATAAAAAATGAAAAGCTGCTATTCCCACAGATGAACCCTCTAGAGCATGGGGGAGAAGATGTTGGTCCACCCCCTGGTGTGGGGTGGGGAGGGGGCAAATGACGCAGGAACACCTGAAACATGTTCCGCTCTGGCTGGGACTGACACTCTTCTTAAACTCTGGTGACATCCATTCTTGTTTCTAAACCATGAGCTGAAAGGTTTCAAAGGAGGTGGCTTTAGCAGATTAGTTGGAATTTTCCCTCTCTGGTATTAAAATAGAAGTAAAAGTCATATTTTCACAACTAGAGCCACACTGGGGCCCTATTTTCATTCCACCACACAGTGTGTGACATGAAAATAAACAACCCTGGAATGGAGGTGCGTCTGTGTTTTCGAGTCTCTTGAGATGGAGTTGGGCAGAGGGTATGCAGCCAGACTATTTTCACACCAACCCTTGACTGAGTCTCGCACGTCTTTGCATTTAGAGGGGATTTTCGTCACTGCCTCGTTTCAGAACCGACTAGTTGTAGATGGCAAGCTGATGGCTCAGCCCAGAGATCTCAGTCAGCGCATGTAGCCTGAACAAGTTGTCTGTGGATCTGGAATGACTGACCAAGTATTGAAGCTTGCCGAGGGGCCATTTTTCAGTGTGGCCCAGAAAAAAACAATTTCACTGGGCATCCCAAATTATAGCCTGAACCAATGACATATTTGCTCAAAACACCAACATGTGCAGTCAAAACAAATTCCCTTGGAATCAAGAATTATTTTTTAAAGAGTCTGAGTATAAAAACGTGGAGTGAGAAAATTCACAAGGGAGAACGGTGTAAAATATTCACTGGCCAGCAATGCCTGGCAGTTTCCGCCAAATTCCCACTAAAACACTGGTAAAAACTAGACAAGTAAAAACTCAAAAGACACTATGTAAACTACATTTGATAGGGTGCTAAAACCTTGAGGGATTTTCACCAATTATAAAGCCATGGGCTTAGGACTGAAAAACACAAACAGAGGTACATGTGTATTTTTTTTCCTTGACTTACCACCCAATTAAAGTAAGATGGGGAAGACGTTCTATTCCTCATTCAAGTTCAAAACACAAGTTCATGCCACCCTCTATCCGAGAGAGTCTCACACGGGTGACTGTGTCCCCAAGGAAACATTTCACAAGGTCTGGGGACATCTGAAGCTGTTGCAACTTGAGGGGAGGGGATGTTCCTGGCATTCAGTGAGTAGAGGCCAGGGAGACTCCTAACACCTTACAACATACTGGATGGCTCCCCAAACAATGATCTGAACAAAAATGTTAAGTTTTCAAGGATGAGAAAAGCTGCTATACCACGTGGGGGAATATGTGTGTATATACATATGTTTTGGGCAGCTCCTCATGGTTTATGGGATCTTAGTTCCCTTACCAAGGATCAAATGTGGGCCCAGGGCAGTGAAAGCACAAAGTCTTAACTGTTGGAACACCAGGGAATTCCTGTGTGGGATATATATTGTAAGGCAAGGACAGTATCTATTTCCCCATCATATCAAACCTCACTAACACACACACACTCTCTCACAGTACACCTTAATACATCAAGCTTGAAGGCCTTAATGTTATCTAAGAGGACTTTTAAAAAATTCACAAGTATTCAGGCAGGAGAAAAAGCAAAAATGAAACAACAATAAACAACTAGCCTCAGACCACCTCTGCAATATCACAAAGGGAAGAACAGAAGACTTCAGACAACAACACTCATTGAGTTTTGCAGAAAATGGTTGTGACCATGAAGTTTTATACTCAACTGATACATCATCTAAATGTGGAGCAACAGACATTTCAAGATAAAGCCTGAACTCTGAAATTTAAGTATTGTGTAGAAAAGAAAATATTACTTGAAAATACACTTCATCCAACTGAGTGATGAATCAAAATGAAGAATGGGAAAGCTGGAGGTGAGTGATAAAACCCACTTCAATGTATATTTCTCTGTATCATTACTGTAAATTAGAATGAAAAAAACAAATAACGTAGTAAGAAAGGGGATACATGACAGACACAGTGGTTTCCTGTAGTTCAAAAAATCTTTCTATATGGCACTGTGCTAAAGAATTGAAAAAATCTCAACATTTGAATGGTTTCCCTGAAAAATGTAAATTATTATAATGTGACACAGGGAAACATAAAAAACCTTAAGGGATTAATTATCAAGGTAGAATGAAAAAACTACTGAAGTTTACATCAGAGAAATATTCCAAGACCAAAGACTTTTACGGAGGTGAGTGGGTCCTTTTAAACTTACAAGAAAAAGACACCATCATGCTGTATTATCTGCCCCATGCACTGAAAATATATAAAACTCTGTCTAGTTCATTTATGAACTTAGTAGTAAAACCTTCTGCCAAAATGTGCCAATATAACAAAAAAAAAATCACTTATGAATACAGATGTGAGCATCTGAATAAAAATACTACAAACCAAACACAACATTCACTATGGTCAACTAATGTTTATTCTAAACATTGAAAATACAGTTTTATATTTTTTATTGACATTAATCAAAACTTAATGTCAATTGAGCAACCAGGGAAACACTATACTGATCTATTCTTCTATACTTTTCTTTCAAGTAAATAACGCTATTTTTCTTTCTAGTTTTCTACTGTAAACCTATTCTATTGTAGTAACGAAACAATTAAAGTCAGTTCCAATAAAATTAGAAAGAAAACGAGCTTATTTCCTCTCACTAATGCTTTACACTTTTCTGGAAGATCAGGCCAAGGTAATAAGAAATGAAGCAGAAATTAGAGATATAACTACTAGAAAGGAAGAAAGAAATCATCACGGCTTTGGACAGTGTGATTAGAGACAAAGAAATTGCAAAGAAACAACTGGAAAATATTCTGTAATTAGAAAAGAGAGTTCAGAAAAGTAGATCATTACAAAGGGGGCGGGGGGAAGAGCCTTCTTTAACACCAGAAATAGCCAGTTTTTAAAATCCACTCACAACAGCAGTAAAAAAATATCAAAAGCAAAGACATCAGACTAGCCCTAAATAGTGACACCAAAATGAAGAAAATTAAAAGCATTACTAACATATATAAAATAAAATTTGACAAAATGGGGAGGCATGCTCCTGGATAAAGACTGAATGCAATCAATTCTCAAAATAACACAGAAGTTTAAAACATGACCAATCAAATTACCAGCAGCTGATGGTGGGAAAAAGGCACCGTTCCAGAGAAGGGAAAGAAACCTGACCAAAATATTCTAAGATCTTCTGGTAAAATGAATAGGCAAAGGAATTAAGACAGCCTGTATAAAGAAGAATGAAGAGAGGTGAACTCATCTAAGCAGACGGTACCCTATTTTATAACTGTTAGAAAGCCCAGCGCTGGTGCGATTGTGGATGAAGAAAACACAGAGCAACACTACTGAAACAGACCCAAGTACGTTTAAGAACTTAATAAATTACAAAGGAAGCAGCACAAGTAAATGGGGTAGAAATGTACTAGGACAATTGGCTATTGGAAAAAAAATTAAATTAAACTCTCACTCTATTACTATTTACTACAAAATATATGCTAGGTGGATTGAAGAGTTGATATAAAAACTAAAACCGCTTAAAACAGGGCTATATCCATATACTACTTTTGAGATTTAATTATTCTAATGTTTTAATGAAGCAGTTAAAAAAAAAAAAACTAACAGAAAATACAACTGTAAATTTAACTGAAGGGCATTTTAAGCATAAAAGCCCTGGAGAGAGAGAAGGTAGATTACAGAAGGAAAGCTCAAAACATTCATTACATAAAAATTTAAAATTTCTGCTATTAAAAATCATAAGCAAAATTTAATTGCACATTGAGGTACCGAGACATGCTATAACCTTGAAAACATCCTGTTAAATGAAAGAAGCTCGTTACAAAAGCCCATGTATTATGTGCTTTCCTTTATATGAAATGTCCAGAGTAGGCAAATCCATAGAAACAGAAAGCAGATTAGTGGTTTCCAGGAACTGGGGGCAAGGGGAGGGGAAATGAAATGGGAATAGACTGCTGGTGGGTACTAGGTTTCTTTTCAGGATGATGAAAATATTCTAAAACTGATCATGGTGATGGCTGTATAACTCTATGAACATCCTAAAAACCAATGAATTGTACACTTTGATGGGGTGACTTGTATGGCATGTGAATCATATCTCAGTAAAGCTGTTATAAAAAGCGTAATGGCAAATAACCAATTGGGAGAAACATTTGTAACATATTTGAAGAAAGATTAATAATCTTGCTATATAGGGGACACTTTAATAAGTAAAACAGTGACACCCTACTGGAAAATTGGGCAAAATCAATGAATAGACAATAAATGACTAAGAAACTAATGTGTCTATTCTATCAAGTTAGCAGAGATTTAAGGAACCGTAATGCTCAATGCAGAAGAAGGTGCCGGAGCAAGGACAGTCTCATCTATGGAGACTTCAACTGGAGACCGTGCTGGACAGCAACCTATAAATAAGCACCTAGACCCATCACCAAATCACATGCCATTTATTCCATGTCTAGAAATCTGTCCTTAAGAAATAAGCACGGAGTGCCCAAGGATTTATGTATGAGGATGCTCACAGCATCATTATTTGTGGATAATATCCACAAATTAGGATGAGCTAAGTGCTCAAAAAGGGAGAAATGGTTAAATATATTATGGATCAGCCACAAGACTGAATATTATGCAGCCATTAAAAATGATGTTTTCAAATAAATTTAATGACAAGGAAATGATCACAACGTAATGTTCAGTGGATGAAAGATATAAAATTGCTTACAATATGACCCCATCCACACAAAATGCTAGAATGAAATACACCAAAAGGCTGCAGAAATGATCTGTAGATGGTGGCATTCTGGGTGATTTTCATTTTTCTTTTTATTTCCCATATCTTCCATGTTTCCTACAATAGGCATATTTTATTACTGTAATTCAAAAACAAAAAAATTATATTTTCCTGGAATATTCATCTACAGGCAAGTATTTGGCCAGAAGAATGAATAACTGCAATGCAATTTCTTTGAAAGGTGGTATCTGCTTTGCACCCCCTCCCCACTGCCTTGCCTCCTCCCAGAATCCCAGGGGGGAATCAGTTTTAAAGGCCCACCCCCATATTGGAGGCAGCTCCATCCTGCTCAACCAGCCTAGCTGTCTTAGACTGTACAGGCTGCTATAACAAAACACCATGGATGGGGAGGCTTATAAACCACAGAAAGTTATATCTCACAGTTCTGGAGCCTAGAATCCTGAGATCAAGGTACCAGCATGGTTGGATAAGAGCCTTCTTCCTGGCTGCAGACTTCTCAGTGTATGCTCACACAGTCAAGGAGCACAAGAACTCTCTGGACCCATTTTTATAAAGTCACTAATTCCATCTGTGAGGGTCCCACCCTCATGATCCAATCTCCTCCCAAAGGCCCCACCTCCTAATTTCATTACCTTAGGGGTTAGAATTTCAACATATGCACCTGGGGAGGACACATTCAGACCACAGCCCTGGCCATGAAGCACTCCTATGCTCCAGCTCACTTAGGCTCTTATCTCTGGGGGTTGCGTCTCTCTGAGAATAATATAGCTGACAACATTAATGCATCTAAAGGTTTTTCTACTCAAAGTATTAATAGAATGGAGTGCCCAAAAATTTCATTTGGGTTTTTCCAAACGGGTTGCAGAAAAATCTGAATAAACTTTCTGGCCAACCCAATATTTATTCTAATAAGGAACATATAAAAGACTAAAGAACCTTTAAAATTCAGTGAAAAGAATGTGCCATAATTAAATCACCATTTGGGACAACATGGATGAACCTGGAGGACATCATCCTAAGTGAAAAAAGCCAGACACAGAAAGATAAATATTACATGATTTCACTTATATATAGTGGAATAATAGATATAAAAGCCAAACTCGTAGTAACAGAGAGCAGAATGGGAGCCACAGACTGAGGTATGGGGGAGATCTAGAGATAAAAGCAAAATGGTAGTTACCAAGGGCTTAGGCTGGGGTTCATGGGGACCAATTGTTTAATGGGAAAGATGTTAATTGTGCAAAAGATGAAGGAAGAGAACTGTGAAATGCAGGATGGTGATGGCTGCATAGCAATATGAATGAACTTAGTACCACTGAACCATATACTTAAACATAGTTAAGATGGTAAGACTTAAGTTAAGAGTATTTTGCCGAAATTTTTAAAAAGGATGTGTCAGGGTGGAATCTCAGTCCTGTGGAAGAGATGGGGAGGAATCCCCCCTAAGCCCCAAAACCAGCTGCTGTGGGCAGCCCCTTCTCTGCTGGAGCCGAAGGCAGGAGTGCGGGGAATGCTTTATGGGGCCCCCAGGAACTCTGCAGCAGGGCTCATAGAGCTCCACAAGCATGGAGTGGAGCCTGGCATGGCTAAACCTTGGTAGAAAGGCAAGAGCACTGTGAACACATAAGTTCCCAAGCAGACTTCCTCCAGCCCCACTGCCTCAGCCTCTCCAGGGGGAAAGATTCAGCCTGGAATTCTGTCAGTTCCCATCCTCTGGCACAACTCACTCCTGTCCAGTGCTGAGGAGGAAATGAGATCACACAAAGCCCACGTACAAGCCCTATCACACAGCATCATCAGAAAGCATTAAGAAATTGGCCTGTCAAGGAAATAAGCCCTGTGTTTATTCAGCAGCTGCTAGGCAACCTGGATGGGATGCTACGAGTGTCCTGGGCCGCTCGTGGACGGGCACACCATGGGAAAAGGCAGAACAACAGTAGCCAAGACACAGGGGAAATGGTGGTCACGGTCTAAGCAGAAGTTTCAAGAATCTGCTGAGGGGAGGAAGGTGACATCTGAGCTGGTCACTGAAGAAGGGAAGGAAGGCTGTTAGAGAGGGAGCTCAGAGGCTCAGCAAGGGCCTCTAGGCAGGAGGGGTGTCAGATGTGCTAAAAGTCTCAGAGAGCCTCCCGAAGAGGTCGGTCCTTGCTCGGCACCGCATCAAAGCAGCTGACAGGCCTCGCTCGTTACTCACTACACTGTTTCTGAGAGGACTCATACCTCCACGGGTCTAAGTTGGGCAGAGTGTGGGGAGGACGGCAGACTGCTGCTTGACTGGAAGTGCCAGCACCCTTCATGATCGGGGATTCACAGAACCTGTCCATCTGTCCAGACCCAGTTTAAGCACCACCTTTGCTTCATAGCTTCTCTTCTCTCCACTATCCTCCCCAGGGGTCTCATCACATCCCATCAACTCACACCCCAGGCACAGTGGACAAAGTTGGCAATGAGATGACCTCAGTGTGTCTGAATGTATGAAGGTCCCTTCTGTGCCCAGGCATTTATTCAGTCATCTGTTCATTCAACGAACACCTACTGACCGACCACAGTAGGCCAGGCCCTATTGTGGGCTCGTGGGAATGCCACAATAGAAGACCGTGAAAGACTTACTCCTTGACCCCAACCTATTCAGCTTCTAGTAGATGAGACAAAGGAAAAGCCCAGGGCCCCTGAGCTCAGACATGGAAGGTAGGGAGAGCAGAATGCTGCCGGAAAGGTGCTGTGAGGCACCTCAGGGAGCTGATGGCATCTGTGCTGGTGCTGGAACACCTGAGCAGGTGGCCTCCCCGGCCGATGCTGCACAGGCACCTGAATCTAAGATTAATCTGGAGGCTCTGGCTGCCTGGGAAATACTGATTTACCCTCTCACTGTTACACACACACACACACACACACACACACACACACACACTCTATTTGCAATCCTTTTGTTCTGGGTTTTCTACACATTTAATTACCTCAGGATAAATCTGATTTCTCCTTGTGGAAAATCTCTCTTTTGTTTTCTTTTAATTTCCCTTCCTTTCACATTACATTTGACAACGTTGGGAGAGACACCAAGACTGATGAGCAATGGGGACAGTGGGGAACGGGGCGGGGAAAGTTGAAAAGCCATGAAGACTGCGAAGGGGGCGTCCGGTGATGCAGGCTGCCTCAGCGCTGCACCCAGAGCCATAAATTAGGAGAAGTGCCCTGGACTTATATTTAATTCAATAACAAATACTTACTCACATAAAAATAACTTATTTTCATTCTGGGAGGGTAAGGCCTAAATTTAAACAATCTTTCCCAGGCTGCCTGAGGAAAGTCTGCCAGTTCTGCCTCCTCCGCCCCCTCAAGCTCCAGGCCTTCAGCCGCCACTGGAGAGGCGGGAAGGGAGTCTTGTGCTGGCCACAGCCCAGCCAGAGGAGGGTTGTCTGGGCATCTCTGCGGTGAGCACAGTCCTGGCCAGAGTCCTGAGAACTAAACACACAGACTTTCTGAAGGGAAACACGTCAAGTGGATGGAATGACGGCTGTGCTTATGGAATAAAGTTTCTATTTCAAGCTTGAGGGAAGACAAGAAAAGCTACTGGTTTCCCTGGGAGAGAGGACACTGCCCCCAGGATTCTGGGCCTGGAGAGGGAAGGTACTGCCCCCTACCTGGCTGCCAGATCCTGGGTGGGGTAGGACTCTGGACTTGGTTCTGCCTTCAATGGTTACCCCAGAACAAAAGACCTCAACAGTTCTTTTAAACCCTGGCACCTCTTTTAAACCATGGAATCACCTGGGAAGATTTTTAAAAATACTACAGCCCACTCTCATGGGGACCAATTCAGTCAGAAGGGCAGCGGAGGGGCACAGGCTGGCATCAGTGTTGGTTTAAAAGTTCCCCAGGCCTTTCACAAGTTCAGCCAGATTGAGAAGCTCTGGGTCAGCATGTAGGGATGTGTGTTATCTGCTCTCAGAGGTATGCAAAGGCCACTGGGTCAGTGGTAAGTGGCCAGAAGTCGATTCCTCTAGCTGATGGGCACTGAGATGCCCAGGGACACCAGGAGTGGAGAAGCAGGCAGAGGGCAGCAGCAAGAACAGCAAAGAAACCGGCAGATGGGAGTTATGATTCTGCCCTCGGAAGGATGCAGACTCCTGGCCCAAATGGGACGGTTATGCAAAGGAGGAGTCAGGATCAGACTCTGGGGTGCTGCCTGGGAATTCTTAACACCCCCAAACACATACACACCTGGTAACACAGTACCCTTCATCCCCAAAGACAGAGGGTGAATCTGTGATTGGTGGTGACCAGCAATCCTCTCCCTCCATTAAATAAGAAGAAAGAAAATAAAACCAGAAAGCAAAAACTAAAAGAAACAGTGGGTGATTTGTGCCTCTGTGAATGCTGGGTTCTGGGAGAGTTGTCACTGTTCAATGTCAAGACCTTACCTGACCCTTCACACAGGCCCGCAGGGCACCGCCCACTTGGAGCAGTGATCTGGAAGCTGGAAGGCATGTCTCCTCTACTGGTGAGAAAGCGCCACGAGGACACGTTTCCTACTGTTTAGCACAGGGCTTCCCGCCAGCACTGTGAATACGAATTATGAATAACCCTTTACTGAATTACGAATGGGCATCTCCCCATCTCTGCCACAGACATAGTCTTCCTGCTAGAAGCAGCCTTCCTCTTAGAAACACCTGGTAAACTCAAAACTCAGCACCGCTCTTTTGAGTGGTGGAGGATTCCTGGTTGCAAGCGATAGAAATTGTGGTTAAATGAAAGAAACAGAAAAGGGGATGGAACAGTGGTCTGAACCCTCAGAAAGACTGGGCAGGAGACAAGGCAGCCTGGGCTACACCTGGAATGCATCTGGAGCTGCCTAGACATTCCTGATGACCCCTCAGCCCTGCCCACCGGCCAAACACCCGACGCAGCTGCATCTGCTGGGACTTAATACTACTGCGAATGTTCCAAGTCACCTAAACCTTTGAGACCCTCCCTCAGAAGTCAAAGCCTCAGTGAGAGGCACCCAGGCGGCTGACCTGAAGTCTGTCCGGTGCCCATGCACTAGCTCCCTGAGGAGGGAGGAAGACCGTGAGGCCCCTAAGAGTTCCTGAGGCTCTGCAGGTGAACATCCCCAGCCCTGCTTCAAGCAGAAAGAAATCTTCCATTTCTAAGTGGCTCCCCTAGGCCCCTTCACCAGGCATGTGTCCCTGCAACATGGAATCCCGTCTTGGAATTCCAGAATGATTTCATTCCCTCTGACTTTTTTTTTCCATTTATTTTTACTAGTTGGAGGCTAATTACTTTACAATATTGTAGTGGTTTTTGTCATACATTGACATGAATCAGCCATGGATTTACATGTATTCCCCATCCCAATCCCCCCTCCCACCTCCCTCTCTACCCGATCCCTCTGGGTCTTCCCAGTGCATCAGCCCCAAGCACTTGTCTCATGCATCCAACCTGGGCTGGTGATCTGCTTCACCCTAGATAATATACATGTTTCGATGCTGTTCTCTCGAAACATCCCACCCTCGCCTTCTCCCACAGAGTCCCTCTGACTTTTAAAACTAGCTGAACTGAAGCAGACATAAGCTCTCTTGCTGGATGTGTAACTGAGGCAGTTCTACAATCTAGTGTTTACAACACACTTCATCCCTAGCCAAAAGGAAATGGTGGCAGTTGTAACGTTAGCCTCTGGTTACCAAGAGAGGCTGGGGACACTGTCTGGGGGAGATACTTGGGAAGAAGATAAAGCACCCTTAGAGAACTAGGTTGTTTCTAAGCTGTGGGCTGGGGGTGGAGAAGAGTGATCGCAGCCTTGGCTGGAGCAGTGGTCTGGACAAATTACTTTTCTTTCTTCATGGAGCTTAGCCCCAGGCTTCTCAGCCCAATGGCTGACACATCCTCCTTTCCCCGTCCCTGCTCTCACCCTACGAGTATCAGCCCAAATCTGCTGCCAGCCTGATGTGTCCCCTGGCACACAGACTCCGCAGCAGGCCGTGGTGATACAATGGGTCAGGCTCTCCTACCAGTGCTTACAAATTGCCCATCGCCCATCCTCCTGAAGGCAGCTGATTTCACAGCTGTCCCAATAAGGAGAGTGATCATCACATCACTAGGCAGGGGGCGGGGTAGGGGAACCACAGGGATGGACCACACGTGAGTTTACATCACAGGTAAACCTTGGCGCCTTCCTCAGTCCCCTAGTAACTGTTACTGAGGTCCTGAGATGGGGGTTTATCATCATCTGTTCATAGTTTTAGGTAGAAACAAGGTTGGGTCTGTGACTCCCACTTCTGTTTCCTCAACGTTCCTTTCTCAGAAGTGGAGATGACAGCCTTCCTGACTGGTATGGTCCTAAATGTGTAAAAGTGGGAATGATTTGGGAGACCTAGGGTTTTCACTCTGAAGTGGTCAGGTGCCACATCTACTATGATGCCATGGCTGGAAACTACACTGGAGAAGGAGGTTTTGGTCACCCTGAAGTACCTCCAGCCAGCCCTCCTTGCTTCTCAATAAAGCCCAGATATGCAAATAATTGTGCAGGTAATGATGGTGCACATGGCTTCCACCTAGGAAGCTGAGTCGGTGGGTTTGGTGGTTTCAGAAGTTCTCCTGGCTCGCCACTTGCCAATTAAAGAGCTTCAGCAGAAAAATGAGGTGAGGCTGCCCCTGGGCTGAAGTGTATTCCCCCTGAGAGGGAGTTGGCTTGGGGTGGCCCCAGCACTGAGCAGCTTCAGCTCCAGGAACCTAGGCCGCAGGGACAGTGAGCCAGGTGTCCCCATTAGACTTGTCAATTGCAAAAGAAAAAGAAGAAGAAAGTTGAACCTCATCCCGCCCTTGGCTTAGACAGAAAAGTGGAGAAAAGCAAAGTTGTAGCTAAAGCTTTCTATCTCTAGCTAAATGCACAAAAGAAAAGGGTTTTTCCCTGTAGGAAGGGAAGAAAGATCAAGTTTTACTAAAATAAACAGCCATCACAGAAAAGAACCTGCCAGCCAATGCAGGAGACAGAGACATGGGCTTGAACCCTGGGTCAGGAAGATCCTCTGGAGGAGGAAACAGCAACTGCTCCAGTATTCTTGGCTGGAAAACCCCCATGGGCAGAGGAGACTGGCGGGCTGAAGTCGAAGGTCACAAAGAGTTGGACAAGACTGAAGTGACTTAGCACATACACACTCACTACAAACTGCAGAGTAGAAAATGCATAGAAATTTGGAATAATATTGAAAGCTGACACAAACCTTCTCAGACTTTGGGCAAGATCTGGATTTCTCCAAAGAAAAAGCTGCTTCCTGAAATGCCCTCCAGCATGCTGAGAGCCAAGGTGCAGGAGAAGGTGTGGGAAGCTGGGAAACAGCCTGAGATTGTTCGTCTTTCTCTCCTCTGTCTCTGCCTCCTCCTGCCCCCATTTCCAGTGCTACCAGGCTAAGGGGTCCTGGCTGGGAGAAACTTCGAGAAGAGAGTGTGGAGGAGGCAAGGAAACAGCCTCAGTGGGTCCCAGCCCACATTCCCAGTGACAGCAGGCTGGGCCCCGTGCACCCACCAGCAAAGCTTCGTTAGTACTCTGCAGACTCCAGGAACAGAGCACCTGGAGCAGACAGGACAAAGGCTTCCTGAATTAACGGCTTGACACTGCCATCTGAAAAAGCCAAAATACATCCCAAGATCAAATCAAGACACATCCTGGTGAATAACCAAACCTCAAGGATAAAAGAGGAATCCTCTGGACATCCAGGTGGAAAAAGGCAAAAAAGGTAAAAATCTTATAAAGGTAAAAATCAGGCTCACCCTAAACTGACCACAGCCCTGTTCAACACCAGAAGACACTGAAAAAGGTCTACAATTCTGAGGAAGGAATGCATGTCACCCATGCACACAAATAGGCAAGAGGCAAGTGAATCCAAGTATTCTCAAGAATGCCACATTTCAGGGAGCACAGCACCAGTGGGCTATGGGGGGAGGGCTGGGAAGGGGTCAGAGGGCAGAATGTGATCAGCTAGGAAGTAAAACAGTGTAGAACCTGTCCATCAAAGGGTGGTTCTTGCAGCAGCAGCATGAGTATCTTTAAGGAGCTGGTTAGAAATACAGATCCCCCCACCCCAGACCTAGAGCCCCAAAATCTGCATCTTAACCAGATCCCAAGGGGTTCATATGTACTTCAATGCTTGAGAACGTTGCCCTGGAATATAGGAACGCCTGCTGCCGACGCTCAGGCAAACAGCAGGTGAGCAGAGGAGAGTACTGTACTGTAAACAGCTTGGCCTAACAGCATAGAACAGGATGCAAATGCTACAAACTTTATTGATGTAAAAATAGTAGCAAGAGAAATCCAGAGTTGGAGCAAGGGGGGAAGGTGGCAGGAGACACTGTGAAATTTTAAAACTGGGACTAAGTCTCATCTTCGTCCCCCAAAATAACTAACCACAGAAAATTCTCTCGGAAATTGAAATAACTTGGAGGGAAGAAAACTATTTCTGAACTTCAGCAATTTTTGAAGTTTCAGTTTAATTTTTCTGTCTATTAAATTCAAATCAAACTAAACATATTGCTTTTAATTTAAAAATGTGTACAGTAACATTCTATTTTTGTAAAAGTGTTTCAATTTACCTAATTAGCTATCACTCTATCAGAAAGAGAGAGAGAGCTGTGATAATGTTCACCAAATGTTAATTTCTTTTCCATGGTGGAATTTGAAGTAATTTCTTCTTTTTATTTTTTTGGGAGGTACTTTTGTATGTTACTTGATTGAAAAAACAAATAATGGGTTTGAATCAATTTCACAAAAGAAAAAGCTCTTAAAAACAGAAACATAATCAGAAAGGTCTATCTTTGTTTGAAATAACAGATTTATGTGATATTCTAATCAGCTCTAAGGTTGTATAAATCCTAAAAAAAAAAAAAAAATTTAAAATGAAGCTAAAAGAAGTCATATTGGGAAATAAGCTGGCTAAAAATGTAACTGCTCTAGATCCACTTAACACTGTTTTTTCATTACCAGGATATTAGAAAAAACTTACAAAGCTTCTCTGACAAGCAGCAGCTTCTCTAACAGTTTGCACATGCTCTGGATCTCTCCAGGGCCCCTTCCCTGTCCCGGGCTCTGTCCCTCCAGGCCACGCCTGTAGCTGCAGCTCCAGCTGAGGCCAGTCCTGCGTGTCATCAGTCCCGGCCTGAGTCCACTGAGACCTACCTTTGCTTCCCTGTCCGCTGCTGCTCTCTGCACCTCTCAAAGCCAAACACAGGAGAGCCTGCAGACTGCCTCACCTTGTCTGCGCAATGGAACACCCACAGCTCTCAGAAATTACTGAGCCATTTGCTCTTACTCAGACCATTTGCTCTTCATTTTGATGATGATCAGAATCAGTCCAGAAAAACTTAGTAAAAATATAACAGCCTGGGCCCTATCCTCCTTGCAGGCTCCCAGGGGACACACATGCTTCAGTGGCTGATCCTGATCCCACCGAGGTGGGAAGACCGATTGAGGCTCTTCACACAGGCCAGGGTATCAGTGAATGTCCAGCCTTCCCAGATTCTGACTTGTGCAGCAGGGCTGAGGCCCACTGCCCTCACCTCTGCTCCAAGATCTAATGAAGGATGGGGGTTCATGCTGCTTCCCTTCTCCAGGCAACATGGGGCTCTCTGAGTCTTCAAGAATGTGATGGAAAGCAAGTCCATCCCCATGTTGACCCCAGCTGTCCAGTGAAGAGGCTGCCTGCACTGAATGCCCTCATCCAGGTGTGTGACCTAGGTTCTCCCATCCCAAGACATACTGAACTTTTACATAAGAAAGTAACTACACTAGTTATCTTGTAGATCAGCCTTGTCTATTCACAGATGAAACAACAGAAGACCAAGGGGTCAGGTGATGGCAAGCCCCCCCTTGACCCAGACCTTCTCCACTGTCCCTGCACTATTCAGATGGGGAACATGATGAGGAACATGATGTTCAGACAGGAACATGATGAGACATCTTTTGAGGCAGATTATTTAACAGCTCGTCATAGCAATCACTTTCACCTCTCCCACTTGGCTGAGAAGATTCCATAGGAACTGAGGCCCTGGAGAGATTTACCTGAGGTCTGGAGTCCCTGGGATTAGCCAAGTCCTCTTTCTAAAAGCAGAACATGCCAGTGGACTCTTTGAAATCTATTCAGTAATACGATGGAGGGACTTCCCTGCTGGTCCAGTGGCTAAGACTCTGTGCTCCCAATGCAGGGCCCTGGGTTCGATCCCTGGTCAGAGAACTAGATCCCACATGTTGCAACTAAGACCCAGTGCAGCCAAATAAATAATAATAATAGTAATATGATGGACGCTGAGCTTTCCAAGGTCACTGAGTGTAGTAAAGAGCACACACCCTGGAGCCAACACGCTTGGCTTTCAACCCTGCAGGTATGACTCAGGGTAAATTACTTAACCATTCTCTGTGCTTCCGTGTCCTCATCTGTAAGATGGGAATAATAACTACACTACACCTTCCTCCTAGGATGTGTGAGAATGAAATGATTTCATATATTCATAGGACAGTGTCTGACACACAGTAAGCACTATATATAGTTCTGTTATTCCTAAACTTGAATTATACCTACATGTCTGTATGCAACCACCCTTCTATCCTTTTGCAGTTCCACATACCAAGTCAATACTTTTGCCCAAGTGCCCCCTTCCACTGCACAACCTACTTGTTCCTTGGTAGTCAGAACTTAGGCACTAATAGCAGCTTTCCTGCTTTGTCCCCCAGCTCTCCCCACAGGCCCCATCATCCTGATATCAGCAGAGTCCCTGAGCCCCTCATAATTTCACCATAGGCATGATACTTGGCTGAGACCTCAGCCGTTGCATCAGTAATAATTCTGTTAAATAACTGTATCCTGTCAGCCTTGAGAAATGGGATGTCACCACCTGACACTGCCCTTGGTCCTGACCTAATCAACACTGTAATCCATAGAGTGGAGGGGAAATATTTAATGGAATGTATATCAAATTGGGAAGTGACAGAAAGCTGGAAGAAATTACGTAAAATGCTGGTGAGTGAGTTAAGATTCACTCAGACTGATCATGGGGGTTTGGAACTCTGGATTGAAGCCAAGAGAAGGTGATCTTTAGACAGGACAAATGTATATTATAAATCAAGGTGCCTTGGCTCTGGAGCTTACTGTTTGAAGAAGACCAAACCGTGCTAAGTGGTACATGCTTCCTGCATGGACCCAGGGCAGGCTGCATCCTGGAAAGGGCCAGCCCACTGTCCTCTGAACTGAGGAGGTGTTTTCCTAAGAATTCTATACTGTTGAAGAAGCCACAGGGTAATAAGAATATTAGTGACAGCAATTTGCAAGTAATTCATGTATTCTTGGAGTCATTCACCAGCACTTGTTTCAGGCTTTATCTTTGCAAGTAACTGACCCAAAAGCTACTCAAAGAGGAACTACATTTGTTCTGGTTCTTAGACCCTAGATTACAGGTTAGAAAACCAGGAGGTACACTTGATGGAAAATAAGTTTCCCAGGAATCAGGAAGGAGTGAGCTTGCTGTCAGGAGCTGTGTGCAGACTCTCCAGGTTGGGAAGGGAGCATACCAAGGGCTCACTGTACTGGGCAGCTGGACCTGGTAGGTCCTCTTCCGAGGTGCATTCTATGGCCCATGAGTCACACGAGAAAGCTAAGGCAGAGGGTAGAGGGAGGCTGGAGAGGGGTAAAGGAGCCAGAAGTTCTCCTTTCACACCAGCCAGCCACCACTGTGCCTCCAGGCTGCTCCTGGTCTATTTCCATCTTGACCTGGGACCAAGGTGACTCCTGATCCAGGGAGTCTCTGACACTCACCCCACATGTGGCATAACCAACTCAGAGAAATGCAAATTAAATCTACATGGGGTACCATGTTTCAGCTGTCAGGATGGCAAAGATCAAACTGTTTGACATCATAATGTGGCTGGTATCAAACCAACCACATATCTCATGAGTCAGAGCATTACCTAATCCAATCTTCTGAAAGAAAATTTGGCATCATATATCAAAATGCAGGCTAAAATTGAAGAAAGTAGGGAAAACCACTAGACAATTCAGGTAAGACCTAAATCAAATCCCTTATGATTATACACTGGAGGTGACACACAGATTTAAGGGATTAGATCTGATAGAGTGCCTGAAGAACTATGGACAGAGGCTTGTGACATTGTACAGGAGGTGGTGACTAAAACCATTCCCAAGAAAAAGAAACACATGAAGGCAAAGCATTTGTCTGAGGAAGCTTTACAAATAGCTGAGGAAAGAAGTGAAGTGAAAGGCAAAGGAGAAAGGGAAAGATATACCCAACCTAAAGCGGAGTTTCAGAGAATAACAAGGAGAGATAAGTCTTCTTAAGTTAACAGTGAAAAGAAAAGAGGAAAACAATAGAAAGGGAAAGACTAAAGATCTATTCAAGAAAACTGGAGATACCAAGGGAATATTTCATGCAAGTTCAGTTTAGTCGCTCAGTTATGTCCGACTCTTTGCAACCCCATGGACTGCAGCACTCCAGGCTTCCCTGTCCATCAACAACTCCCAGAGCTTGCTCAAACTCATGTCCATCAAGTTGGTGATGCCATCCAACCATCTCATCCTCTGTTGTCCCCTTCTCCTCCCACCTTCAGTCTTTCCCAGCATCAGGGTCTTTTCCAATGAGTCAGTTCTTCGCATCAGGTGACCAAACTATTGGAGCTTCACCTTCAGCATCAGTCCTTCCAAAGAACATTCAGGACTGATTGTTCATTTAGAAAGGACTCATTTCCTTTAGGATTGACTGGTTTGCTCCTTGCAGTCCAAGGGATTCTCAAGAGTTTTCTCCAACACCACAGTTCAAAAGCATCAATTCTTTGGCTCTCAGTTTTCTTTATGGTCCAACTCTCAGATCCATCGACTACTGGAAAAACCATAGCATTGACTAGACAGAACTTTGTTGGCAAAGTAATGTCTCTGCTTGTTAATGTGCTAAGTTTGTCATAGCTTTTCTTCCAAGGAGCAAGCATTTTTAGTTTCATGGCTGTAGTCACCACCTGCAGTGATTTTGGAGCCCACGAAAATAAAAGTCTGTCACACTTTCCATTGTTTCCCCATCTATTTGCCATGAAATGATGGGACCAGATGCCATGATCTTGGTTGTTTGAATGTTGAGTTTTAAGCCAGCTTTGTCATGTAAAGGTAGGCACAATAAAGGACAGAAATGGCAAGGACCTAACAAAAGCAGAAGAGATTAAGAAGAGGTGGCAAGAATACACAGAACTGTACAAAAAAGGTCTTAATGACCCAGATAATCATGATGATGTAGTTACTCACCTAGACCTGACATCATGTAATATGAAGTCAAGTGGGCCTTAATAAGCATTGCTATGAACAAAACTAGTGGAAGGGATGGAATTTCAGCTGAGTTATTTCAAATCTTAAAAGATGATGCTGTAAGTGCTGCACCTAATATACCAGCCAATATGGAAAACTCAGCAGTAGCCACAGGACTGGAAAAGGTCAGTTTTTATTCCAATACCAAAGAAAGGCAATGCCAAAAAATGTTCAAACTATTGCATAACTGCACTCATTTCACATACTAGAAAGGTAATGCTCAAAATCCTTAAAGCTAGGTTTCAACAGTTCATGAACTGAGAACTTCCAGATGCATAAGCCAGATTTAGAAAAGTCAGAGGAGCCAGAGATCAAATTGCCAACATCTACTGGATCACAGAAAAAGCAAGGGAATTAAAAAAAAAAAAAAAAACTCCTATTTCTGCTTCATTGACTACACTAAAGCCTTTGACTGTGTGGATTACAACAAACGTGGAAAATTCTTAAAGAGATGGGAGTACCAGACCACTTTACCTGTTTCCTGAGAAAACTGTATGTGGGTCAAGAAGCAACAGTTAAAACCAGACATGGAACAATGGACTGGTTCAAAATTGGGAAAGGCGTACATCAAGGATGTATATTATCATCTTGCTTATTTAACTTATATGCAGAGTACATCATGAGAAATGCTGGGCTGGAAGACCCACAAGCTGGAATCAAGATTGCTGGGAGGAATATCAGCAACTTCGCAGATATGCAGATGATACTACTTCAATGGCAGAAAGTGAAGAGGAACTAAGGACTCTCTTGGTGAGGGTGAAAGAAGAAAATGAAAAAGCTGGCTTAAAACTCATCAAAAAACTAAGGTCATGGCATCCAGTCCCATGACTTCATGGCAAATGAATGGAGAAAATATGGAAACAGTGACAGAATCTCTTTTCTCGGGCTCCAAAAATCACTGTGGATGGTGACTGCAGCCATGAAATTAAGACACTTGCTTCTTGGAAGAAAAACTATGACAAACCTAGACAGCATATTAAAAAGAGATGTCACTTTGCCAATAAGGGTCCATAGAGTCAAAACTATAGTTTTTCCAGTAGTCATGTATGGATTGGCGCTGAAGTTCCAATACTTTGGCCACCTGATACTTAGAGCTGACTCATTGGAAAAGACCCTGATGCTGGGAAAAATTGGAGGTATGAGGAGAAGGCAGTGTCAGAGGATGAGATGGTTGGATGGCATCACTGACTCAATGGACAGGAGTTTGAGCAAACTTCAGGAGACAGTGAAGGACAAGGAAGCCTGATGTGCTGCAGTTCATGGGGTCACAAAGTTGGACATGACTTAGCAACTGAACAACAAGAATCAAAATTTTAAATGCACACACTCCCTCTCTGTAATTCCATTTTGGGGAATGTATCATACAGGTATACTGTGTTCCGACAGAGTGCTCTATTGTAAAAGGATGTTCCCTGCAGCATTCTTTTCCTTTTAAGACTTCAGCAACATATTACTATCTTCCCTATCTTTCTATTGTCATTTCTTTTTATTGTGATAAAATATACATGGCATAAAAATTTTCATTTTTAACTATTTGCAAGTATATTATTCAGTGGCATTAAATACATTCACCAAAACACACACATACACACACACACACACACACACACACACACACACACACACAAAGATAGCAAATACAAATATATTCTCAATATTGCACAACTATCCCTACTATCTATACCTGAAACATTTTCATCATCCCCAAAATAAAACAGGGCTCCAAGGTGCTGCTACTTGTAAAGAATCTGCCTGCCAATGCCGGAAGCACAAGAGACATGGGTTTGATCCCTGGGTTGGGACAATCCCCTAGAGTAGAAAATGGCAACCCACGCCAATATTCTTGCCTGGAGAATTCCATGGACAGAGGAACCTGGCAGGTTACCCGATGGGATTGCAAAAAGTTGGACACAACTGAGCGACTGAGCACACACACACACAAACAGTACATATTAACACAAGCTAGTGGTTCTCTGAAGTTAAGACCGCATGAGGTGCTAGTTCAGGTCCTGCCTACACAAACTTTAGGTCAGTAGCTCTGGGATAAGAAACAACAAAAAATTTTGTATCTATTAAACAATACCTCCTCATTCCCCTTTCCCTACCCTCCCAAACCTCTATTCTCTTTTATCTCTATGAATTTGCCTATTCTCCACAATTCACACAAATGGAATCATAAACATGTGTCCTTCACTCAACATGCTGTTTTCAAGGTCCATCCATGTTGTCGTATGTAGCAACATTTCATTCCTTTTTATGACTGGATTATTACCCATTTTATGGATATACCATATTTGTTTATCTATTCATCTCCTGATGGACATGTGGGTTGTTTCTGCCTTTTGGCTCCTGTACAGGTGAATAAATACTGTTATAAACATTTTTGCATGACTATCTGTTTGAGTCTCTGCTTTCAAATCTTTTGTGCTGCATTTTTTAATGGTAAAATAAAAATGAGTAGAAACAACCAAAGAAACTATTAATAGGGTATTAGTTAAATAAGTTATTGTACATCCACACAATAGAATTCTATGTGAACCTTTAGAATGAGGCAGGTTTATGAGTCTTGGTATGGAGCCACCTAGAAGATAAATTATCTCAAAGAAGAAGAAGGGGGCGGGGGCGGGGCAGAGGACAAGGAGGAGAAGTGGAGGAGGGGAGAGGAAAGAGAGAAGACCAGCAGCGCCGTGGACCGTGAGATGGCAGGAGGAACTGACGGCATGCCTGATTCGTAGACTGTCTCTAGAAGGTTCCATGGAGCCAGTGAGACCCAGGGTTAGCAGTGAAGGAAGGCTTACTCTTTCCTATAGGCCCTTTATCCTGTTGGAAATATCTTAATGAACTGAATGGTTTGCCGTCTGAAAATCTAATCAATAGTTTTTTAATTGTGATGTGATCTCTTCAGATCCTGAGTCTGGTCACGGGTCCAGCAGAAGGTGGGGACGTGTGACAGCAGCCCTGACAGTGGAAGGAAGGGGCCCTCTTTACATCTACCATTTCGGGCCCTGGAAACACGGCGGCTGCAGCCCCATCGTCCAGCACTGAGCTCACTACCAAAGCCTCCCCCGGGCCTGTAGCCTCTCACTTCTCCTTCCCCTGCTTCTCCTTCTCTTCCTCCTCTCCCTGGAAGAATAACTTTGAGAGCTGCAAGGTGAAAGGTGTGGTCTCATCCCACCAGAAAGGGAGGCTGTGCAGTGAGGCTTCAAAGCTGCAGGGACACCCTGTGCTGAGGAGGTCACGCCCCACAAGGAGAGGTCTCTTCACCCTCTTCTGGGCTGCACAGGTCAAGAGGGTGCCAAGAGAACAGACCTCACAGGATGATAATCAAATCATATTTGGAAATGAGATAAGGAGGGGAGTCAGAACAAAAGCCGGTGAAAAGAAAAATAAGGTGAAAGTTGCCGAAATTGGTGCTCTGTATTCTAAGGCCTGCCTGGCTCCTAGCAGGGTTTGAGATTAGTGTTGATAATAGCCTCACCATAGGACCACAAAAAATCAATGGAACTGGGACTGAGGCAGGATCCATTTATCTTCTTGGGGTGAAATAGAAGGTGTGATTTTAAAAAGACAAATTATACTGAATGCGTGTAATTGATGTGCATACACAGAACCAGGCAAGGAAGGCCAACTGCACACAACTGCACAATATCAGGCATTATTCTCATCAAGAGTTCCTTGTAACAATGCCAACCCCAGGGCATGGTTCAAGTGCTCTGGAGAGTGGCACTCAGAATTGAGTTCTAGAATATGCTGCATTATTTTTGCATGGTTAATTATTTGTTTGAAAGGGCACTGAAGAATACTGAAAGGAAAAGTTAATTTGCAAGTCCTGGTTTATAATGAAACGGCTTGGTTGAGACAAGACTCCAGACTCACTCCATCCATCCCTCCACCTCTCCTTTCAGTGGGCTGTCTGCCTCCCTTGGATGAACTGCCCCCCTTAGTTTAAAGGCTTTATTTCTGTGAGTTTCCTTCATTGAGCTATATGTACACTCTCATGAGCACAGATGATTGCCTGATCGCCTCCAGGGTATCAGATAAATGTTTTATTTATTAATTGATTAATTGGTTAATTGAGATCTTGTTTCTCAACTCAAGAAGACTATCATAAGCACAAGTTCAGAGCTGAGTATGTCACAACCACACTGTCAACTGGGTCCAGCTGACAGTGGTAAGCCTGTCCAGTTGAAGGGTTCAAGTTAGTCCTTGGAGAGGTAAATTAGCAGAGAGGAGTGGGCAGGGGCACAAGGGCTGTGAGGGGAACCCCTGCGCGGTGTCTGGAGACCAGCGAACCCAGGACAGGGACATCTCCATAGAGGTTTACTGTGTCCTCCACCCACATACTTCACACCTCTGGAGACAAGAATGGAGCCATACCCCATAGCACCTGAAAGGTGAGGAAAACGGCAGCGGTCCAGGGAGAGCCTCCCTCCTGACTTAAAGCCACTTCCTGCAAGCTTTCCTCAAGCCTCCTTCCTGGAAAGGCAATCAATGTTAGCATTGGGCACAAGGCCACCTGAAGTGAGATGCTTTCAAGGCTCTCTTGTGGTGCCACCCAAGGTTGCCTCTGGAGGCTTCTTTTGACCCCAGGCTGGGCTGGCAGGCTGCCGGCAACACTTTCATCTTTATTTTTTTTACACCAGGCCTTCTGTGCCCCGCTCCTCCCCCTTCCCTGCAGCCTACCGCTCCTCCTGCAGTAGGAAGGCAGAGAAGAGGGCCCCCTCCCCTCTGTCCTTGCCCTCTAAGGCATCTCTGTCACAGCCCCATCTCCACCCACACACACACACACACACACATATGCACAAGCGTGCACCCCTGCACCCCCCTCGCCCTGGGCGCCTCCTGCACAGAGAGAGAGGCCCTCACCTTCCAGGGGTTCTCAGACCAGCCTCCCCTCCACTCCTCTGATTCCCCTCCTCAGGTCAGGCTCACACTGGCTTTGGATCCTACTCCTCCTGTCTTGCAAATTGCTCTTTCTAGTCACAGTCTCCTTCCCCCAGGATACAAAGCTGATCAGATCTTCCCCGTTCCAACAACAGCAACAACAGTCACCAAAACAAAAAACCCTTCTGGCATGCTGATTTCCCCTCAAGCCCTCGTTTCTCTCTTTTTCACTTTTCCTTTTAAAATCTGTTCAGAACTGCTTCCACTTCATCAATCTATGTAGCCATTCAACTACGGAAGGGACTGGTTCCTTCAGGCTTCTGAAACTAAAGGTCACCAGTGACTGACCGCTTCACTCTTCGCCCTTCTGAGCCCCGTAGCAACCCTGCCAGCCTGGACCAGTCGGCCGGCCCAGCCCCCTCCCACCCAGCCATCCTCCTCCGGTCTCCCCTTGGCTGGCTTATCTTCCTCCTGCTTCTGCCTTGTCCCTCAAAGCTTAGCATTCTCTCTCTCTCTCTCCAATCTCTACCTTAGCAATCATATCCCAGTTTAATTAAAAAAAATTCTATTAAACATGATGAACAAGACTCTGTTAGATACTGTTGATGCTGTGCTGAATTATAATTCTTTCCGAGAGCTGACAGACAAATGCGGGCGGGGTGGGGTGGGGAGAAGGATGTAGACAGATAAATAAATGATTTAACACACTACATTTAAGAAGACTTTCTGGCTCAAAATGTGGATGACAGCCCAAGGCATGCATAATTTTTCAGGAAAACTTTTATGATGTCAGAGAAATGTTGAAAACTTACAACAACCTTTCTTCAAGCTAATACTAGCAGATAATCTGGTGTGAAGATGGGGGAGGGGATACTCTGCATCAGGGCGGTATTGAGAAAACACACCTGGACTTAGAACAGATTCACCTGACTCTGCTGCCTGAAACAGAAGATTGTCCGAGAAAAAAGGTAATAAGATCCACCTGCTGTCCCGCCCCTGAGACTCAGGACTACTACCAGGGAGGACTGGCAGTGAAGAAAGTTTCCATTTCTTGCGCCCCCCCCCTCCCCCGCAGCCTTTTTCCTAACCCAGAAAACAACCAGATAGAACACAGCTATCTAAGGTCATGCATCTGACAGCCGTGGGCTGAGGGGAAGAGCACGTCTGGGAACAGGTAAGGAGAATAACCCAGAAGTGAAGCAGGCAGGGAACTGTAGTTTTCATACATAACATCAGACTAGAAGGACCAAAGAACCAGATGCTGCAGGTCAAAGGAACATGCCACTGGGGCAGAGATGCACCACAGGAAGCATTTTAGATGTGAGAAAGTGGACAGGGACCTGTGCACATCCATCTTCCCAGCTGGTGCAGACATGAGAGGGGAATGGAGTCCCCCTGGTAGTGGGCTGATATGGAGTCCCAGGATGGGCCTCCCTCAGAATTGAATGGGCACAGGTTCTCAGGACAGGCCTCTCACCCAGTTTGCAGAACCTCACTAAGTCTCACCAAAGCCTATCATGCTTTCAATTACAAGGGGAAAACCACACAGCCCAAGAGTGAGCACATCATTCTGAACAGCCAGAGGGAGAGCACACCTCTAAAAATGAGATACTGCAGAATTCACAAGAAAAGTTCAGGAAACGATTTACTTTTTCAGGAGAGTATAAGAAGCTTGGTTTCTAAGAGAGAGGAACAAAAGGAGTGATCAACAAGATGAAGTGAAAGGGAAGATGCATCCAAAATGAGAGGATAGCAATAGCAGGAACAATGCCACTTTGCAGGCAGGGAAACGTAGCAATCAAGCTTCAAGATATCAAGTCAGTAACACAGAAAACAAATGTGACAGAAATTCAGACAACATGGCAGAAGGTGAAAGATTTGGCAAATGGAGAATGAAGAACCACATGTAGATAATGAAGACTCCTAAAATAGAATCCACAACAAATGAAGCAGAAGAGAAATGAGAGATATAATGTAATAAAATGTTACTGAGCTGAAGATAAAGGCCTGTGTGTACAGACAGATGGGCGCACCAGGCAAAGTCAGCAAAAAAGAGATCCTAGACGTATCACGGAAAATAATAAAGATAATATCGAAGAGAGAAAGCAGGCTGCTCACAGGTTGAAAAGGTGGCTTCAGATATCTCGGTGACACAGAGCAGATCTGAGAGCAGAAAAGAATGTGGGCCATGGTGAAGAGGGTCTTTCCAGTTGGGAGAAAGAGTGAATTACTCAGGCTATGCGGAAAAAACACAAGTCAGCTACTGGAAAACAAATTAAATCCCTACTTTATACCAAATCCCCAAAATGAATCCCTACTAAACTAAATATTTAAATGAAAACTTTAGCCATAAAAATAATATGTAAAACACAGATGAATATTTATATAACTTTAGAGTGAGGAAGAACTTTCAAAGGAGGAACTGAAGGGAAAAGCACTTAAGAGAAAACCTGATAGACTGAACTACATAAAAATTTTAAGGTTTGCTGCAAAAATACTGTTCTAAATCTACTTACAAACTTAGGAAAAATGAAATATATATGACAAAGGTTCATATCCTTCAAATCAATAGAAAAATGGATAAAGTATAAAAACAGGCAATTCACAACAGAAGAAATACAAATGAATATTTAGTCCAACTTGCAATCAAATTTAAAAATCTAAAATCAAATAAATAAGACATCATTTTCTGCTGTCAGAATAATACAGATTAAAAAGAATTACATGAGCATTGCTGGAAACAGTCGAGGTCACTCACGGGCAGCCAGGATATGAAGGTACACCAGTATAGCATGCCTGAATGGCAACTGGAAATTTTATCAGAAACCTTAAAAATGGAAAAAAGTTTAATCCAAAAATTCTATATACTGAAATTTATCTTGAGAATATCCTCCATTAAGTTATCAAAAATATGTGAACAAGAAACTTCATTAGGTATTGTTTATAACAGCAGGAGAAAAGAATAAAAATGTCTAGAAGTCTCAGCTTAGTGAAATAAGTCACCAAATTTAATATAAGACAAATGTTAACATTATAACATAGGTACTCATTCATATGAAGGGGGCAAACACTATACTATGAAAAAAAGTCAGAAAAGTATATGGCACCATTTTTGATGAAAGAAATATACACACACACGTACACATACCCAAATTATTCCAAAATATTAGCAATAATTATGTAAAGAAGTTATGGCAAAATAAAATGGACAACTTGGAAGAAATGGACAAGTTCTTAAAGAAGTATAACTTTCCAAAACTGAACCAGGAAGAAATAGAAGATCTTAACAAACCCATCACAAGCAAGGAAATCAAAACTGTAATCAGAAATCTTCCAGCAAACAAAACCCCAGGACCAGATGGCTTCACAGCTGAATTCTACCAAAAATTTATAGAAGAGCTAACACCTATCTTACTCAAACTCTTCCACAAAATTGCAGAAGAAGGTAAACTTCCAAACTCATTCTATGAGGCCACCATCACCCTAATTCCAAAACCAGACAAAGATGCCACAAAAAAAGAGAACTACAGGCCAGTATCACTGATGAACATAGATGCAAAAATCCTTAACAAAATTCTAGCAAACAGAATCCAACAACATATTAAAAAAATCATACACCATGACCAAGTGGGCTTTATCCCAGGAATGCAAGGATTCTTTAATATCCACAAATCAATCAATGTAATACACCACATTAACAAATTGAAAGATAAAAACCATATGATTATCTCAATAGATGCAGAAAAAGCCTTTGACAAAATTCAACATCCATTTATGATTAAAACTCTCCAGAAAGTAGGAATAGAAGGAACATACCTCAACATAATAAAAGCTATATATGACAAACCCACAGCAAGCATCACCCTCAATGGTGAAAAATTGAAAGCATTTCCCCTGAAATCAGGAACAAGACAAGGGTGCCCACTCTCACCACTACTATTTAACATAGTTTTGGAAGTGTTGGCCACAGCAATCAGAGCAGAAAAAGAAGTAAAAGGAATCCAGATAGGAAAAGAAGAAGTGAAACTCTCTCTGTTTGCAGATGACATGATCCTCTACACAGAAAACCCTAAAGACTCTACCAGAAAATTACTAGAGCTAATCAACGAATACAGTAAAGTTGCAGGATATAAAATTAACACACAGAAATCTCTTGCATTCCTATACACTAACAATGAGAAAACAGAAAGAGAAATTAAGGAAACAATACCATTCACCATTGCAACAAAAAGAATAAAATACTTAGGAGTATATCTACCTAAAGAAACAAAAGACCTATACATAGAAAACTATAAAACACTGATGAAAGAAATCAAAGAGGACACAAACAGATGGAGAAATATACCGTGTTCATGGATTGGAAGAATCAATATTGTCAAAATGGCTATACTACCCAAAGCAATCTATAGGTTCAATGCAATCCCTATCAAGCTACCAACGGTATTTTTCACAGAACTAGAACAAATAATTTCACAATGTGTATGGAAATACAAAAAACCTCGAAGAGCCAAAGTAATCTTGAGAAAGAAGAATGGAACTAGAGGAATCAACCTGCCTGACTTCAGACTATACTACAAAGCCACAGTCATCAAGACAGTATGGTACTGGCACAAAGACAGAAATATAGATCAATGGAACAGAATAGAAAGCCCAGAGATAAATCCACAAACCTATGGTCACCTTATCTTCGACAAAGGAGGCAAGGATATACAATGGAAAAAAGACAACTTCTTTAACAAGTGGTGCTGGGAAAACTGGTCAACCACCTGTAAAAGAGTGAAACTAGAACACTTTCTAACACCATACACAAAAATAAACTCAAAACGGATTAAAGATCTAAATGTAAGACCAGAAACTATCAAACTCCTAGAGGAGAACATAGGCAAAACACTCTCCGACATAAATCACAGCAGGATCCTCTATGACCCACATCCCAGAATTTTAGAAACAAAAGCAAAAATAAACAAATGGGACCTAATGAAACTTAAAAGCTTTTGCACAACAAAGGAAACTATAAACAAGGTGAAAAGACAGCCCTCAGATTGGGAGAAAATAATAGCAAACGAAGAAACAGACAAAGGATTAATCTCAAAAATATACAAGCAACTCCTCCAGCTCAACTACAGAAAAATAAATGACCCAATCAAAAAATGGGCCAAAGAACTAAACAGACATTTCTCCAAGGAAGACATACAGATGGCAAAAAAACACATGAAAAGATGCTCAACATCACTCATTATCAGAGAAATGCAAATCAAAACCACAATGAGGTACCATTATACGCCAGTCAGGATGGCTGCTATCCAAAAGTCTACAAGCAATAAATGCTGGAGAGGGTGTGGAGAAAAGGGAACCCTCTTACACTGTTGGTGGGAATGCAAATTAGTACAGCCACTATGGAGAACAGTGTGGAGATTTCTTAAAAAGCTGGAAATAGAACTGCCATATGACCCAGCAATCCCACTTCTGGGCATACACACCAAGGAAACCAGATCTGAAAGAGACACGTGCACCCCAATGTTCATCGCAGCACTGTTTATAATAGCCAGGACATGGAAGCAACCCAGATGCCCATCAGCAGACGAATGGATGAGGAAGCTGTGGTACATATACACCATGGAATATTACTCAGCCATTAAAAAGAATTCATTTGAATCAGTTCTAATGAGATGGATGAAACTGGAGCCCATTATACAGAGAGAAGTAAGCCAGAAAGATAAAGACCATTACAGTATACTAACACATATATATGGACTTTAGAAAGATGGTAACGATAACCCTATATGCAAAACAGAAAAAGAGACTCAGATGTATAGAACAGACTTGTGGACTCTGTGGGAGAAGGCGAGGGTGGGATGTTTCAAGAGAACAGCATCGAAACATGTATATCTAGGGTGAAACAGATCACCAGCCCAGGTTGGATGCATGAGACAAGTGCTCGGGCCTGGTGCAGTGGGAAGACCCACAGGGATGGGGTGGAGAGGGAGGTGGGAGGGGGGACCGGGATGGGGAATACATGTAAATCCATGGCTAGTTCATTTCAATGTATGACAAAAACCACTGCAATGTTGTAAAGTAATTAGCCTCCAACTAATAAAAATAAATGGAAAAAAAATAAAATTAAAAAATAAATAAATAAAATAAATAAATAAAAAATTTTTTAAAAAGTTATGGCAAGATCGCAGGAGATTATATCCTTTATGTTTATTCATATTTCTATTTTTTGCATTATGGATGTGAATTATTTTTTTCAAATTTGCTTTAATATACAATTAAAAAATGCCCAAGAGTGTAATTACTGGGTCATATAAGATATGTATAGTTTTGTAAGAAACAGTGATAATCTTTTCCAAAGTGACTGTACCATTTTACATCCCACTGGCAATGTATGAATGATTCAATCTTTCCACATCCTTTCCAGCACGTGGTGTTCATTTTTAATTTTAGCTATTTTGAGAGGTGTGTAGTGACATCTCATTGTGATTTTTATCGGTATGTCCCTAATGGCTAATGATGTTAAGCACCTTTTCATATGCTTGTTGGCCATCTGTAGAAAAATGAAAACTTATGTTTACACAAAAGCCTGACAATGAATGTTCATAGCACCTTTATTTGTAATTGCCCCAAACTGGAAATAACCCACATGTCCTGCAACAGGTGAATGGTTAAACAAACTACAGTACAGTCATCTCTCAGAGGATTGCTTCCAGGACCCCCAAGGATAGCAAAATGCTTGGATGCTCAAGTCTCTCACATAAAATGGCCTAGCATTTGCATATAACCTACACACACTCTCTTGTGTACTTTAAATTATCGCTAGGTTACTTTTAATACATCAGTTCAGTTCAGTTGCTCAGTCGTGTCTGATTCTTTGTGACCCCGTGGACTGCAGCACACCAGGCCTCCCTGTCCATCACCAACTCCCAGAGTTTACTCAAACTCACGTCCATTGAGTTGGTGATGCCATCCAACCATCTCATCCTCTGTTGTCCCCTTCTCCTCCCACCTTCAATCTTTCCCAGCATCAGGGTCTTTTCAAATGAGTCAGTTCTTCTCATCAGGTGGCCAAAGTATTGGAGTTTCAGCTTCAGTGTCCATCCTTCCAATGAATATTTAGGACTGACCTCCTTTAGGATGGACTGGTTGGATCTCCTTGCTGTTCAAGGGACTCTTAAGAGTCTTCTCCAACACCACAGTTCTTCAGCACTCAGCTTTCTTTATAGTCTAATTCTCACATCCATACATGACTACTGGAAAAACCAGAGCCTTAACTAGATGGACCTTTATTAGCAAAGTAATGTCTCTGCTTTTTACTATGTTGTCTAGGTTGGTCATAACTTTTTTTCCAAGGAGCAAGCGTCTTTTAATTTCATGGCTGCAGTCACCATTTGCAGTGATTTTGGAGACCAAAAAAACAAAGTCTGTCACTGCTTCCACTGTTTCCCCATAATCTTAGTTTTCTGATCTTATAATATTTAATATAATGTAAATGTTAAGTAAATAGTTGCCAGTACATGGACAATTAAAGTTTTACTTTGGGGGACTTTCTGGAATTTTTTCCCTAATATTTTTTTATTTAATATGTTTATTGAGAGAATTAATAAAACTGAACATTGATACAAAAGATGAAAAGGATAACACCCATAATAAAACTGTAGGTCCAGTTCATCTGTGAATATATTAATAGATATATATCTGAAATAAAGTATTACCAAGACAAATCTAGCAGTCTAACAAAAGAATACTATATCATGGCTAAGATGCATTTACTCTATGACTAATAAGGATGACAACACTAGGAATCCTAAGAAGAAAAATTATATAATTTTTCTCCCAATACTTTTCAGCCACTGTTGGTTGAACCTGCATATATGAAATCCATAGATACAAAGAGCTGACTGTACATCAATACCATGGAACACTCACAAATCAGCAATTATAAGGAATATTTGATACACACACTGGATAAGTCTCAGTGGAAGCTTGTGCTAAACTCTTCTGTATCTTGACTATGGTGACGGTCATCCAATTCTACACATGTAATTGAAATAAATAGATCCAATTACACACACAAGTGAATTCATGTAAAACTGGTGAAATCTGAATAAGGTCAATGGATTGCATCAATGTCAACTTCTTCCTTGTGATATTGCACTACAGGTTGGGTAATGGGATGAAAGGCACATGGGTCTCTCTGGTCTCTGTATTGCTTCTTACAACTGTAAAGAATCTATGATTATCTCAACATTTAAAAAAAATGTAAATATGGAACAGAAAGATATACAATGAAAATGTAAAAAGATACAGCCTAAGATAGCTATGTAAAGAGCAATGTAAATAGTAGTGCTTGGGGGAGGCCCACAAGGAATTCAAGGCGCCTTCCTGGAGGAAGTTGATTGTGAGCAGCAAGCAAATTCCCAGGCAGGAAACAATAGGAGTTGAAGACGCAGCCTGAGATGACTAACTCTGAGGCCCCAGAAGCCTGCTATAAGAAGGGCAAGAAGCATGACAGACAGGCACAGAGAGGATCCCCCTAGGTAGGCCAATTTTTTTCCCCACTTAGTAATTTTATTCATTTATTTTCATATCATCCCTTTATTTATTCATTACTCATTTGTTCAACAAATATCCTCCATGTGCCAAACACTGCATCATGCCCTAGGGATAAATAAGAAACCATCCTTGTTCAACCCACCCCAAGGTCAAGGGTTTGGTGGTGAGATGAGCAAGTAAACAGAAAAAAGTGCAAAAACCTTATTCTGTGAAAAGTGCTATGACAGAATGTGCACAGACTGCATATGGAAGGGATATCTCACCCTGGAAGGCTTCATGGAGGAGGTGGCATCTAGTATAAAACCTGAAGCATTAGTGACAGATATCCAAATGAGCAGAAAGTGGGGGAAGAACAGCCTTCAAGGTAAAAGGCATCCATGGCTTGTACAAAGGCCCAGAGATGAGAATATGTGTCACAGATGGGGAGACCCAAGGTATTAAATGTGGCTAAAGAGTTCATCAAACCCAGGATCTCACAGCACCCCGAATGCCATGCTAAGGAGTCTGACCAGCACTTGAGGGTGGGGGCGGAGGAGATCAGAATGAGCTGGAGGAAGCCCATGCTGTGAGCAGTGAGGGGAGAAAACGGGGGTGGCGCAGGGAACCCAGACCCGTCTGTGCTCCAGGTCCCCACTGCACAGCTGTTCAGAGCTCTCACATGGCTCCCAGACCCTGTGCTGTGGTCAGTGCGTGTCCCCTTGGGAAGCACTGAACTCCGTGGTTTATGGAGTTCTGAGCTCTGGGGCCAAGCTCTCTCCCATCCCCGATCAATTGCTCCCTGTCACGAGCTGATCTTGTTCCAGTTCTTTACTTTCTGGATCATAAAGTTGTCCTCTGTGTGACTTAGGAGGCTCTCTGGTGCTGGGCATTTATAACCCAGAGATACCTGTGCAGTCAGCAGCCCCCATTAGTGTGCTGCTTGACAATTTAGCTGTCCCTTCCGAGGCCAGGATTAGATCTATCTGTTTCCCCAGGTCTCACTTGCCTGGCATCCGGATAAGACTGGATGGCTTCCCAGCAAGTGCTCTGGCAGCAAGGGCAGCCAGTGGCCTGCGCTGCGGTAGCTTCCAAAGACACAGGGCAAGAACTGCAGATGGACACCCTGGCCGTGGGGGGCAGGGGACAGCGCCCCTTCTGGCCAGGCAGGCAACCTTCTGGACCTTGAAGTGTACAATCGGTGGAGAGGCTTTCAGAAAAGGACATGGGACCAGGAGCAGGGAACCCACCATCAGCTCCAAATTGGGGTGAGAAACAAGAGGCAGAAAGCCCCAGATGGCGCTGGGAGCACACTCTCAACACAATAGCACAACAGCAAGGCCAGGGTAATGTAGGTCAGGAGGGATGGGATTTGAGTGTTCAGGGAATAGAGAGGGAAGAAGAAGGTCTTTGAGATTCCCTTTCATCTGCTGTCTCATTGCAGCTGGGGGGGATGAATAAGACGGGTCTTTCCAGGGACTTCCCTGGAGACCCAGTGGTTAAGACTCTGCGCTCCCAGTGAAGAGGGTACGGGTATAATCCCTGGCTGGGGAATGAAGTTCCTGCATGCCACAAGGTGCAGCCAAAAAGAAAAAAGGACAAGACAGGTCTTTCCTCCAGGAGCTCACAGCACAGAGGGGGAGGGACAAGGCTCCACGCTGTCCCCAGCTGCTCTAGACAGTCTCTTTCCTATAGGGAGCCACTGCTGAGACTGCGGGCACAAGTAATTTTGAGGGCGTTGGCAGCCTTAATGCTGGTGAAGACCCCTCCACTACAGCAGGACCATTCTGTACTTGTGTTCAAAGCCTCAGACAGTGCCCAGCAGCAAGCTGATGCTCAATAACACTCATGCAATGTCTATCTTAACTAGGAACACTGACCAGAAGCTTGGTCAACATCATCCTCAAACCAGAGGGAAGTCTGGAGGCCCATGAGTTGCACGGGGTTGACCCCTCAGAGGCATCACCAAGCGCCCCCAAGCTTACAGCTCAAAAAGAAGAGATTCCTGTGGAGCCAGGTCTCAAGAGCAGATTCCAATCTTCATCTTCACAGCAGGGCGGCCCCTTCACTCCCTGAACCAGCCCTCAGATCCCTGCAGCATAAATCACAAGCTTCTAAGGTGTCTCAGATGAGGTCCCAATATTGACTCATTTACTGTATGACCTTTTTTAAAAAATGAAAAGAAAAGGCAGTTTTCCCTTGTAAGTGACCTGGGATTAAAGTTTCCAAATTGCAGCTAAAGAAAGTGGAAGCCTAAGGAAGCCTGGGAAGAAATGGATGACTAAAACAAACAGCTCTGGAAAGGGGCTGGCTTCCAGACTTAGCCACCAGTGGCAAGTCCTGAAGGAGTTTAACTGCACATCTCAACTCAAGATGTATTCTTACCAAGGGGAGTGGACAGCTGTGCAAATCAGGATGGGCATGGCCTGTGTGAGTGGTCCCTGAACGCTCCTTGAGGTTGGGACATCTGAGCTGAGGTCTGACTTAAATGAAGTGGGAATAAAGGAAGCAGTGATCCGCACAGAGAGATCAATATTGGAAAGGCTGCAGATTGAAAGAGAGCATGAGGCAGGGCGAGGAACAAAAGCAGGCAGGCAGGAGGGGGTCTCTGGCGAGGGGAATGTGGTTTACATCCACCAGGGTGAGGGTAAGGCAGGCAGACCACACAGGTCTCTAGGGACAGTTCAGTGCAGCTGGTGAGTAGGGGTTCTGAGAATTTTCTCCAGACTTCTTCGTGTGCAGTTAGAAAGGAATAGGCTAAACGGGTATATTTTTCCTTTACAGGGCTAATACCCTTACAGAAACAGAAGTTCTTGGGGTCCCACCTTGAAGCAGGGAAACAATTCAAATGCCAAGGCTTTACCCCAAACTCGAGGAGGACCAGCCCTATTTGGAAACATTGATGGAGCGTAGATAGAGTGCCTCCATCAAAGACAGTGCACAGATCAGGCTGAGCTTTCCTCCTCCTCTGTGGACAGAAGAGCTTTCCACCTCCCCTAGGGAGAGAAAGGTGGAGGGAAGAATAACTGGGTGCTTTAACTGGGGCTCAGGTGTGAAGACAAGTGGCCCACAGACCAGGCCTGCAGAAAGTCAAAGAGGGAAGAGAAACGGCAGGTGTGCCCAGAGCTGCCCTTGGGAAGTGTGAACAATATGAAAAGAAACAAAGGGCAGGGCAGATCACTACCAACTGAATAAAAAATAAAAAGAAATACAGAAACATAGCATGAAAAGAAAACAGGAAAAGAACTCAGTATGAAAGAAAATATAGTCTAAGAAATAGAAAAAAAAATCCATAAGGATTTATTTTCAGAAGAATTCATAATACAAAAGCTCAAAACCAGATGATAAAACAAACAACACCCTCCCCAAAAAAAAAAAAAAAAAAAAAGTGTTAGAGATTACAGTTAAAGACACAAGTTATGACGAAAATGGACTTCCCTGGTGGTTCAGCAGTAAAGAATCCGCCTGCCAATGCAGGAGATGTAGGAGACTCAGGTTCGATTCCCGGGTTGGGAAGATCCCCTGCAGAAGGGAATGGCAACCCACCCCAGTATTCTTGCCTGGATAATCCCATGCGCAGAGGAGCCTGATGGGCTACAGTCCACGAAGTCACAAAGAGTCAGACACGACTGAAGCAAATGAGCATGCATATGATGAAACTAACAATACTATAAAGCAAAGCAGAAAAGGCTACAGAGTTGGTAGGGTTTAAGACTGAACTACTGACAGAGTAAATACATAAAAAATAAGTGGTAAGCAAAGAAAAGGCTCAGAATCTATGGATGACAACTCGTATTCCTAAATGAAAGCCCCCAGCCAATAAACAAGAAAAGGATTCAGTATTCAGAGACCCAACAAAGAAATTTCCTAAAAATGAAGGAATTATGGACAGAGTCACAAGCATTCAAACATTGCCCAGTGAAGGTGTTGAATTTCAAAGGTAAGGAGGTGCTCAGCAGGCAGAGGATAGCCAGGCACCCCTCATGGGAGGCATAGGTGAGACTCAGCTTGTCTACAGTGACCCTGCATCCCAGGCAGATGTTCTCATGGATGTAGAACCTCAGGTAACAGAGAATCCTTCTAGGAGAAAAGAGTACTTAATAATCAAATTCAATTAATCAAGAGATAAATCAAAATGATGAATTCAATGGACATGGGTTTGGGTGAACTCCGGGAGTTGGTGATGGACAGGGAGGCCTGGCGTACTGCGGTTCATGGGGTCGCAGAGTCCGACACGACTGAGCAACTGAACTGAACTGAATACAGAGTAACCGAAAAAGCAATTGGGAATTGTTATAGTATTTTAAATAGAGAAGTAAAATGAAAACTTTTTGAAGTTGTTATAAACCCTAAAATTTTTTTTTAAAATTAATTAATGAAAATTAGGAGGTAGAGGAAGGTAAAGAAATAGAAGAAACAGAAATATACCTACTTCCTCATCTTTAATAGAAAGGGGTTAATAGTTACTATTTAAAATTGAAATATGAAGTTTAGATTAACAATTCAAATCACCCAGTTTTTTATAAAATATTCTTTCTTATCGTTACAGAATCTTTCAGGAAATATATTTTCTGATGAAGAAACATTATCAAATGTAGCAATATCCTCCACTGTATATTAGTTTCTTTTTTTTCAGTTACATTTAAATAAAATTAAATTAATATTTTCACGATTGCCATTATCGCATTTTTCTAAAATCATTTCTGATTCTCCATCTCTCTTTCTAAAGCTATAGGGAAGACAGATTATAGAGACATATCTATGTTGACCTAAAGTTAACAACTATAATTTCTGGATTTTTTTAGTTGTTTTTTACCTTCCTCATTATACTTTTGTTTTGCTTCTGTGAAATGTTAATAGAAATGTGTAACTTTAATAAAAAAACAAAGGAGTCACCTTCCTTAAAATAAAAATGTCAGAAACAAGAAGAATATCAATAAAATGTTCCACAAATTAAAGTAATATTTTTGACTTCCATGCTTAGTAATACCTGTTCACTGGTTCCTGTTTGCTAAAAAACACTTTGAGAATCTCCCTCTACACAGTTTCAAAAAGGTATTCGTAATTTTCTCACTTTGATGCAGTAAATAAACACACCAATTCACTTTTATTTGGCCTTGTCTAATCCTCTAATCAAATAGTCAGAACCTTTCTGATTGACATGATTTATGTCACTTGCCCCTTAGACCTTGATTCATCACTTCCACTGAGATGCCAGAGACACAAGCATTGGGAAGTTTGAAACTTTTGCAGGAATCTATTTAATTTACCCCAGAAGTCCTCTGTAGGTGTCTAATTCCTCAGTCTGCTAACAAATACGGTAGGAGAGACAACCAGAGCTCCTCAGTCCCTGGCCTTGAACTCTGATCCCAGGTCAGCACATCCCGGTGCCCACCGGGTCTTCCTCCAAGACTGCCTTGTGAACACTGACTAGTGCACTGCCTTCCACTACTCTCCTTTCTCCTGCTGCAAGACTGTAAAGCATCCCCAACAGCAGGGACTCGAAATCTGAGTCTTCTGGAACTGAAATTCTCAAAGTATACAGAAGTAAATCCAGGGATACCAGAATTTCATAAAAAAAGAATCTGTGTTTGGGGAGGGATTACTGTATACACAAACCCCTGTAAGTAATACAAGTATAAATCAGGTGGATCTGGACACCTGAATCTTTATACCACCTATCTGTCATGGTCACCCTAGCCAGGATCCATTAACAATAAGAGGGGTGGGGGCGGGCATCTTCTGGTGTGATTAGTCCTGTTTTCAGTCTAAGGGCACATTCATTTACTGTGAAAAGTGAAAGTGAAAGTCACTGAGTCATGTCTGACTCTTTGCGACCCCACAGACTATATAGTCCATGGAATTCTCCAGGCCAGATTACTGGAATGGGTAGCCTTTCTCCTCTCCAGGGGATCTTCCCAACCCAGGGATCTAACCCAGGTCTCCCACATTGCAGGCAGATTCTTTACCAGCTGAGCCACAAGGGAAGCCCTCCATTTACTGTGGTTGCTCTTATTAGGGCCGTTAGCACTTCAAGACACAATTTATAGAACCTCACAGTGATTCATTCTGCTCATGTTTACTCATTTGATTAGGCTAACTGCTTCTCTTAGAAAAGAAATACTTAAGCTGTTCTAGAAACATGGTCACACATTAAGCTGAAGACAAAGAGATGCTTTATTTATCAGATCCCATTAGTGCTCTTGAGCTCTTGCCTACTGGTGCCCAGCTCGGAGCCTGGGACTTTATATTCATTCTCTTTCTACCATAATAGCTTCCCTTGGCTGGCAAGCATTTCTCAATACAGAGCCTTGCACCCTGGCTCGGAGGGACAGAGCTCCTGGCTTAGATTGAAGAGTTAGGACTTGGGACTACCTCCAATCTCAGTGCAAGGCAGGTGCCTTAAGGGATTCTAGTTCAGGCTCTGGAACACAGCCAAACACCACGATTTCTGCTCAGCCTTGGACAAGCTGATCATAATTCCGGGATTTCAAGGCCCTCCTTGGCAAAAAGGAGCTGACAAAAGTACATATCCCATAGGGTTGTTGTTGTATTAGTATGCTCGGCTGACATAACAGAATATCACAAACTGGTCACCTACGTATCAGGAATTTATTTGCTCACAGTCCTGGACGCTGGAAGGCTAAGTCAAGGTGCCAGCACGATTGGTTTCTGGTGAGATCTCGCTCCTCAGCTTGCAGATGGCACCTTCCGATTGTGCCTTGCGTGGCTGGTGTCTCTCTCTCTTATAATCAGAGCCTCACCCTTATGACTTCTTTCAACCTTCATCACCTTGTCAAAGGCCCTACCTCCAAATACAGTCACCATGGAGGTTAGAGCTTCAATACTGGAATCCTGTGGGGACACAGTTCAGTCCCTAAGACTTGTGGGGATGATTAGATGAGTTAATGCATCTAATGCACTCAGGTAGAACAGTGCCTGTACATACCACATGCTTAATAAATGTTAGCAAGTATTATTATTGATATTGTTGTTAGCAAAAGATTGCATCATCACAGACTAACACTTAAAGAGTGAGTGTCCAATGTTTCACAGTTCTCTCTAGGTGAGCATCCTGATGAACTGTATGAGGTAAGAAAGGGAATGAAAGTCCTTCACCTTTAGAGCAGGTAAGATCAGCTATTCCCACATGTGAATTAGTCAAAGATGAGAAAAACATATGAGCACAAGAAGGATAATGTAATGAGAGTTTCACAAAGATGAAATTTTCATAAAGATTAAATTCTTAAATGTATAAATTCTGAGATTATAACCCTCTCTCTTTTTTTTTTTTTTTTCTGAAAACTCAAGCTGTTCCCAGACGGTGGTGACACATAAGTTGAAGAGAAGTTGTTCTTTTTTGGTGTTAAACTGACCTCCCTTTAAGAAATGATGCATCTGTGATGGAAAGCAGTTCTCTTGTTTTTGTTCAAGCAGTGGTGTGTGTTTGTGTAATATTATTAATATGGATCTTATATTAGTAACCTGTATTTTGGAGAGCATTTTTGGTCCACAAGTCTGGACCACTCATTAGACTATGGTCCAATGTGAACTGAAAAATCAGAGTTCTCTGTCCCAGGCCCCACTTTTCAGATGGGTAAGTTGGATTATGACCTCACTTGACTTCCAAGTGCCCTGGCTAATGCTGAACTTCAACTGGGCCCTCAGGCTACCTACCGTCTGGAATCAGCCACAGGTTAGCCGGAGTGCTAACTGCCACACACACGGATGTTTATAAATGCACATGCTTATTTGTGAGGATGGGCAATTAAGAAAGCTCATTTAAGCTGTACTGCATCTGATAGGAATGAGTTAAAAAAGAACCATCCAAGAAATAAAGTACCCTGACTGAACTCTCACTAAATTCACTGAACACTGTCACTACGTTTCTCAAATGAAAAAGATGGTTCCATGGAATAATCATGAGGGATTCTCCCAGCACTCACATTCTTTAATTATCTGGAAAACAGTCACTCCCCAGAAAAGTGGGATGAAGCTAAGGAGTCGGCAGCTGGATGATCACATCGTGACCTGATGTGTTAAGCCTCAATTTATAACCTAAAGAAATGGGGGAAAGTCAGATGCTTTTATTTGTGCCTCACTCCTGAATTGCTACAAGTGAACCCCCTGTCCAAGGGAGGTTCATGATCTGGGCGAGCACATTTTCTGCTGGCTGGAACCCAGCTTGACTTCTGACCAGTCATTGCCCAGCAGCTCATGGCCACTGGCTGTCAGGATCAAGCCAATGATTCAGGCTTGAACCACACTGGTCTCAGAGTTGTGGGGTCCTGCCAAACAAAGCCAACAGGTAACATGGACTAATCCATCCTGGGTGAGGGGCAGGTGTTCTGGGAAGAAAGTAGCCTCCATAAAGTAAAAGTAAGAATAACAATAATAACATGAGTAACTTGAGTAGTAACACTTAATGAAGGTTTGCTCTGTTCTACCTAACATGATGAACATTTCACTCATCTCATTTACTCCTCCCTACAATCCTAACAAATACACTCTAATATTATTTCATTCTTAAGAATGAAATTCTTATTAATTAATTCTTTAATCAATTATTTTTAATTAAATAAATTAATAAATTTAATTATTAATTAATTCTTAATTATTTCATTCTTAAGAATGAAATAATGTCATCTGCAGCAATATGGACAGACCTAGAGATTACCATACTAAGTGAAGTAAGTCAGACAGAGAAAGACAAATATATGATATCATGTAAATGTGGAATCTGAAAAATATGAACTTATTTACACAACAGAAACAGACTCAGAAACAAATTTATGGTCACCAAGGGGAAAGGTGTTAGGGGAGGGATAAATTAGGAGCCTGGGATTAATATATACACACTATATTTAAAATAGATTACCAACAAAGGTTCACTATACAGCACAGGAAACTATGCTCAATACTCTATAACAGCCTAAATGGGAAAATAATTTGAAAAAGAATAGATACATGTACATGTATAACTGACTTTGCTGGATACCTGGAAGTAATATAACATTGTTAATCAACTACGCTCTAATATAAAATAAAAATTTTTTAAATATCATCTCATTTTATAAACAAGAAATCTGAGGCACAAGTAGCAAGTGGTAAAGATGGTCATTGAACCCCTCCAAGTGCATGCCACTGAAACCCTCCAAGGGGCAGGAGGATCCCACGGTCAAGCTAAGTCCTGTGGGGTAGTTACTGAAAATGGCCCACAGTCAGAACCCAAGGATCAGGACTGGGAAGCCAGGTTTAACCATGCAATAAAAAGGACTCAACTGAAAATGTGATGCTAGGGTGATGGCCTTCCAATCCAGCTTCCCTGTGGAGTGACCCCTGGGAATCGCAAACTCCATGAGGTCTCCATGAGGTCATGTTCGAGGTTCCATGCCTTTCACTGAGGCCACTCAAGACTCTGGTCACAAAGTGGAGTATGACACGACTGTTCTCCCTCTGTGCTGCCCTGTCTCTTCTCTGGCCTCGGGCCCCACGCTCACATGCTCCACTCTGACCTGCGGTAGCACATCAACAGGGTTTCCCTGGTGGCTCAGCGATAAAAAAATCTGTCTGCAGTGCAGGAGACCCAGGTTTGATCCCTGGGTTGGGAAGATCCCCTGGAGGAGGGCATGGCAACCCACTCCAGGATTCTTGCCTGGAGAATCCCATGGACAGAGGAACCTGGGGGCTGCAGTCCAGGGGGTCACAAAGAGTCGGACATGACATGACTGAGTGACTCAGCAGCGGCACATCAACCCCTCAGGACGCTAAGCTGGCACTTTCTGGGGCTTTCTCCCCACAGCTCCTTGGACCCCCTTACCCCAGGGATGCAGGTCTGGATCTGTGGTGAGACGTTTAACATAGCAAGAAGGGCTCCATGCAGACTCTTGGGCTCGACGCTCTAGAGCTCCAAGGGTGAGGGCCTTTCTCTCTCCACTGCTTACCCCCTGCCCCTCAACTTTCCAGAGAGGCTTCTTGGAGAGTTAACACGGCACCTTGCTGCCTGCTTGCCGTGTGGCGCTGCCCCAGCCGGCTCCTGGCCTCACTGGGGCTTCTTCCCTGGAGCTCTGTCTCCACTCCCTGAAGCCCCATCCCACCAAGGCCTGGACTGCGGAGGGGGGCTCCCTGAAGGCCACTGTCAGGGCCACTGTCTAAGGTAGGTGCGCCTCAGTGGGGGCAGAGGGAAGAACCCCCTACCGGGAGGACCACCCGTGCCCCGAGAAGGGCCATCTCAGGCTGTTCTCAGGCCCTCACTTTCAATGAGTGTTGAGACAGAGGCCAGGACGCAGGCCACAGAGCTGAGGACCAAGAGCTCCTGCTTCTTCAGCCCTTGACCCACTTGGAGATTTTTATTATGAACACATTAAAGGTAAGAAAGTGCCCATGGCCACCCAAGAGTCACCTGCTCCCTTGCAGGGCACAGAAAAGGCAAGACCACAACTGAAGTCACAGTAGCCTAACCCTCAGGACACCCTGGGGCCCACCAGGAAGGTGAGGGAGGGGGTCACCCCCACTTTACAGGTGAATTGCTGAGGCCAAGAGTGTAGCTGTCACATGGGGGCAGGGGCGACACTGCGGAGGGGCCCCAACTGCCACAACAATAGTCCAGACTTCCACCAGCCACTTCTGTCCTTGAGGGAGTGGTCCGGGAGAGGGAGTCACTCTCTGCAGAAAACCAAAGCCCTTCACAGGCCGGGAGATGCCAGGCCCGGGACGTGGGGTTCTATCACAGCACCCACTAAGCTTCTGACTCCCTGGAGAGGTTTCAGGAGCTCTGCCCTTCATCTCCCTTCCCCTTCTTGCTCTGAAGCAGCTTTCCCTCTTCTCCCTGGGCCCCTCTCCTGAGGATATGCTCTGACCAGAGGAGGTGCCCAAACCCAGATGGTGGGGAGATTCAGCACTGAGCCCCACTGAGCCATGAAGGGAACTCAAGAGGTGAGTACTTGACACCTGCAATTAGTCACACACAGAGAACTGTGCTCACAACTAGTTGCACCTGCAAGTGGTTAATTGCTAAAGAGCAAACGCAATTAGGCACTTACACATCAGTTCCAGGCCACAAGCTGCCAGCACAGTAGTCACTAGTACATGCATGGTCACACACGGGTGCACGCACACAGAATACACATAGGGATGCACACACCGACACAAGGGCACACTCACACACACAGAGGTGCACACACAAGAAGAACTAAACACAGGAGAAAGCAATTTGCCCCTTGAGGTTGGAGCCTTAAAGACACTAAGCGGGGAAGCCTTTTTATTAAATGTCAACAAGCTCCACTAGAAAAATCTAGGTTAACCGAAGCCATGTATTGATATATAGGACACAGTCTGAGGCTCTGGCACCAGACAAGAGCAGCCTAGGACTGCAGATAGTTCTTTTGATAAAGCCTGAGCAATCGTGGAAAACAAATTGGACCTAGTACACACGGCCAGGCTGCAGAAAGGCGGATGCTTTCAGGCCTCAAGGACTGTTGTTGGTCCCAATGTAAACCATTATTTAACTGCAGAGGATGGAGAGGCGAGCCATAATTGTTATATATATATTTTTTAATCTCAGAATACTGCTCTGGAAAGTAACACACAAAATCAGAGAATGACCTTTAAAAATTCTGTTTAATGCCTCCTTTGTAGCCCTTTCTCCCTTCCTCCAGTTTCTCCAACTTGTGATACTGAGTTGTCATATTTTTCAAAATATTTCCTTTCCAGCAGCTGAGTGAGGAGGAATACATCTGTGCATTTAATTGTAGACCATTCAGACGTGGTCGACTGGAGAACCTCTTCAGCGGTAACGAGACACACGAGGCACGGAACTGGCAGATGGATGGACAGAGCTGAGGACCAGCGATGAGCAGGTTATAAGAGCTGCCCTGCCGACTTCCAGGGCACCCTCCTACCGGGTTAGCACCCTCACCTGCCTTCCGCACCAAGTCCCGCCACCTCCGTCAAGGCTTTCACTCTATGTCAAGAGCATCAACACCCCCCTCCTCCCCCTCCTGTGTTCCTTTCCTCCCTTTTCTTCCTTTCCTTTCTTCTTTCCCTCCCTCCTCCCCTCCCTCCTTCATTCATTCATCAAAAAGAACTTGAATGATCAGAAATCGCTGGAAATGATCCTTGCTTTCTAAGTGTTCATAGTACAACTGCAGAAAATACTCTTTGTTGTTTTCAGGTCTCTGATTCAGAGAGAAAAAAAATTCATGAGTGTTAAAAATAAGTGTAATGTAGCTGTTGAAGAGTAAGAACTTGGACTTGGCCCAAATTTAAACCTCAACTCTGCTACTAGGTAGCTGTGGGATTTTGGACAACTGATTTAACCCCTCAGAGGCTGAATTTACTCATTTGTAAATGGGCATCATCTAGCCAATCACTCAGAATTGTAGTGAGAGTTAAACTGAACTCTGAGCAAAGTGTCTGGCCTACTGCAAGGGCTCAATAGTAATGAAGTAATGGTTATTATTATCCTTAACCATTGAAGACATATTTTTGAGGAAAGATCCATTAATACTTGCTATCTTTATGGAAAGTCTGGCTACAGTCTGAAAAAGTTGCATAGATTTTGAACCATCTAGTAAGATTAGGTACTTCTCCAGGGAACCTTTTCATCTCCATATGCTTAGCACCTGGAGCCATACCTGGCACAGGACAGGTGCTCACTAAACATCAGATGAGCAGATGGATGGTTGCTTGCAGGCATGCATGCCTCAGTGAAAATGTGAAGAGAGAAAGGACATTGTGAAGACAGGGCAAAGACACAGATTTGCAGAGACCATGGTGGTATTCATGTAGCGGTTAAGGCAATTTGCCATTTTCCCCAGCTCTGTGTCCCAGGGACATGGTAGTATTGTGCTTCTGGCCACTGAGTTGGAAATGGATGTGATGTGTGTCTCTTCTAAGTCAGGGCATAACTATCAATGTAAGACCCACCAAAGTCCCCTTTCCCTCTCACAGATGACTTTCAATGGCATGAAACACAACACTTGTCAACCTATGATGAACATAAACTATGAAGGGGGAATAAACAAGTGTTGTTTTAAGCCACTAAGACTTGGAGGGTATTTGTTACTGCAATATAACCAAGTCTCTTGCTGACTGGAACAGGCATAATGGCTCATGAAAATTTAATGACAAAATCTAGAGTGGCTAGAGTGCTGGTAAGAGAACTACCATGTGGGAAATAAGGCACAAAAGCTCACTGGGGCCACCTTTGACTGCCAGGAATGAAGCAGTTGGCCAACATGTGTCCCAGGAGACTCTGATGTGTCAGAGGTGTCTTGGCAGGACACGGATGACCTGGGAGAGTCCCATGTCCTGCCAGTCCTTTGCTTATCTCCTTGCTCCAGCCTTGAGTGGGGGAACCTTTGGAGCTCATGGATAAAGTACCTTGAATTTCCAGGAAGCCAACTCTTTACTCCTATCTCAGAGGGGTTCTCATTCCCTTCACCCCTAAAGATTATGCCAGATGAAATCTCTTCCCTTCAAGGAGATACATGGTCATGGCTTAGGAGCAGCAGACAGAGAAACCTCAAACCACACAATACTTAAGCCCTGGCCTGGCAGGATGCTTGGTGATCCACCTGACACGCGCTGAGAGTTTACCCCAGCAGAATGTGGCAAGGGCCGCCTCTTCTCTGGCCTGGTCCTGCCCATGAGAACCAGATGGGACAATCTAGAAACCCTGTCTTCTTCTCATGAGAATGGAGAAATCAAAGGTGTCACCCAAGTCCACCACTAGCAAGTGTCTCTAGAGGTGAACTTCTTCCTCTCCTGTCATCTAGATAACACTGAACCCAGATCAATCCAGAAGAGAAATGGCCTGTCTGGTTTTAAAAACATGACTGTGAATTCCTAACACCCTTCCCACTGAGATCTACATTTGCTGGGATCTACATATCCTTGCCTTGAATCTGGGTGGGCTTATGACTCCTTTGACCATCAGGGTGGCACAGAAATGATGATGCATGACTCCTGAAAGTAGGTCCTAAAAGCCAAGGAACTTCTACCTTCTTCACACAAATACTCTAAGAACATGGAAATACTCTATGAATTCAAATACTCTAAGAATTCAAGGGATTAGATCTGGTAGACAGAGTGCCTGAATAACTATGGAATTGAGATTCACAACATTGTACAGGAGGCAGTGACCAAAACTATCCCAAAGAAAAAGAAATGCAAGAAGGCAAAGTGGTTGTCTAAGGGGGCCTTACAAACAGCTGAGAAAAGAGAAGCAAAAGGCAAGGGAGAAAGAGAAAGATATATCCAACTGAATGCAGAGTCCCAGAGAATAGCAAGGAGAAATAAGAAAGCCTTCTTAAGTGAACAATGCAATGAAAGAAAGTGAAACTTGCTCAGTCCTGTCCAACTCTTGAGACCCCATGGACTGTAGCCCAGTCTCTTGTCTTCCAGGCTCCTCTGTGCATGGGATTCTCCAGGCAAGAATACTGGAGTGGGTTGCCATTCCCTCCTCCAGGGGCTCTTCCCAACCCAAGGATCTAACCCAGGCCTCCTGCATTGCAGGCAGATTCTTTACCATCTGAGCCACCAGGGAAGCCTAAATGCAACGAAATAGAGGAAAACAATACAATGGGAAAGACTAGAGATTTCTTTGAGAAGAACCTCAAACCACCTCACGTGAAAGTTGAATTGCCCTGAGGCCACCATGCTATGAGGAAGCCCCAGCGACATGCAGAGGACATCTGGAAGGGTGCAGTCCAGTTCCAGAACTCTCAGCTGAGTTCTGCCTTTTAGTCATCCCAGCTCAGGTGCCAAACATGTGAGTGAGGAAGCCTCTAGAAGATTCCATCTCTCAGTTGTTCAAGTCTCCCAGCTGAGGCCCCAGCCACAGTGGAACAGAGGCAACCCAGCCCTGTCCAAATTCCTGATCCAGAGAATCTGAGAGCGTGATTACAGCAGTTACTAGTTTATCCAACCATTGAAGTGGTTTGTCATGCAGCAAGAGGTAAACAAAACACAGTTCTACCTGTTAAGTTTCCAGCAGTGCAATGTAGGGACAACCCAAATAACTCTGGCATTCAGACATCAAAATAGCCATGAAAAAATATATGATTTAGAGAAACAGGGTCTGGGCTCAAACACCACCTATAACCATGCATTGACAGAATGGTCTTGTACTGGTCATTCAAATACTCTCCTTTGCATTTTTTCCTTCTACAAAATGGGAACAATGTTCACAGTAATAACCTCCTCTCAAGCACTCCCTGCTGCTATCAACAGAGTGAAAAAGGCCCTTTCTGAAACATTTTCTTGAGGTGAAGAGAATAATTTTAAGCGACGTACAGAGACTGGTGTGAGTTACACACACACACACACACACACAGAGCCAGTTCCCCCATTCTGAAGACAATGGATGCCTTTTATACAAGTTACAGAGAGAACTGAAACACATCAATCTGGTTGGATTTTTTTTTTCTTTCTTTCTTTAAACATACTCCTTTACTAAAGTTTTAAAATTACACAATAGCTTCCAAAGATCTAATCACTAGATTTCTTCTGAAGATTCCAGGTTAAAAATACCTTAAACACACTTTTTCTGTCAGTCAAATCATAATGCAGAAGATACTGTACTATTCTAAATTTAAGCTGAGAATATTTATTTCCCTAAGGAAAAATCCTCCGACATCTTGATTTTGTTTCCTTGGGGGCTTTGACAAGCTATATCATGGAGCCAGAAATCCTGAGTGTCTTCCTAGCTTCCAGATGCCCCCCTCAGTCCTGCCCTCCATGGGACAACATGTTGGGGGAGGAACCCCAAGAAGGCTGGTTCTATCTTACTCCTTTGAAGCTGGGTGGCAGCAGCATCCACCACCTGTCACATCACTGTGAAGCTCTCACACATTCATTCAGCACATGCGCAATGAGTCCTTGCAATAACTACACTGGGCCAAGTGAAGAGCCACAGAAGTGATTTGGAGGCTGTCCTGCATGCAGGGAGGTCACCATCTCATGAGAGGACTGGGAGAGAGAACACACTGTCAGTACCGCGTGATGCATGCCACCAGAGTTGAGGCTTACAAAGCACTGGAGACGCAGAAGCAAGAATTGCTGACAAGCTTTTGTGGACGAGATGGGGAAGGCTTTGTAAGGAAGAGCCACATAAGCAGACTTGAGCTGTACCAATTAAAGAGAGAGGAAAGGCAAATCCAGGAAGAGGAAAGAGTGTGTAAGTTACATTGAAGACAAGATTCAATTCTGGGAACCTCTTGACCAGAAGCTTGAGATGGGGCCACAGGAGACAGGTCTGGAGTAAGTCAAGGACCAGATTACTAAATGCCCTGGTGCCATGGGGGATAGGTTGCATAAGATTTTATCCATCAGAAGTCATGAAGGGACCTAAAGAGTTTTGCATAGGTGGTCAAGACCAGCTTTACTTTTTGGGAAGGGCCCTGCAGCAGTTGTGTGGGAGATGCACTGAGGGGCCAGGACCAGAGCCAGTGTGATCAGGGAGGGCCCAACTGCTTTAGAATAGGGGCAAACAAAAGAAAGGGAAGGTTCCAGAGCTCTCGAGTAGTAGAAGGTACAGAAATTGGCAATTCAATGGCTTGGGGAGATGGAAGATTCTGTGGGAGGAGGGAAAAGTTTGGATCTCCAATTTTTGATGTTCTGGAAGCAGCCCCCTGGACCCTCAGAGGGGGCTAAGTGAGCCACAGGCTGATGTGTAAGCATGGCAGAGATGCCAGGCTCCTTCAGTATCCATCACAGCCCCACAGGTCCTCCACACCGGCCTGGACACTGTGGGAAGAAAAGTGGAAGATGGAGAAGACAGGAGAAAGTCTCCTTTGATTTCTTCCTCCACAGGTAGAGTCGTCCCTCCAGCCTGGCTCAGGGAGGCTGGAGGCTCTGTTCCTACTCTGAAGATTTCCCATGTTCACTGGGCTCAGGCCGCCACCCTTCTACCTTCTGTGGACGGCCCAGGCGGCATCCTGGGAGAGTGGAAAACTCATCCCACCCATGGTAGGGATGGGAGAGGAAGCAGCTGGGAAGGTCAAGTCAGGGTTGGGGTAGGTGAGGGTGAGCAGAGAGAGTCACAGAGGATGACCCTAGTGTGGAGCACACCCCCATTCAAACTGGCACCTCTCACCCCAGGAGCAAATTGGGAACTCCTAACTTCAGGATAGAGAAGGGCATGGCAACCCACTCCAGTATTCTTACCTGGAGAATTCCAAGGACAGAGGAGCCTGGCGGGCTACAGTCCCTGCAGTCACAAAGAGTCAAACATGACTAAACGACTAACACAACACAACTTCACGAAGACTGAACATCCTCAGGGTGATGTTGAGAAACTGAAGTGGGGGACGTGGGAAGGAGAGGGATCAGAGGGTATCCTGATCCCTGAGAGAGAAATTTTGAGACTTACTATCTTTCCTGAAAGGAAAGCATAGGTTTTGGGGGGAGTGTCAGCATGGTGTGGGCCACAGAAAGACAATGAATGGGTTGCAGGACAGGGCATCAACTGTCCCTCGAATGAATTTCCTGCAGCTCCCGCCCCTCTTCTGGCCAGGAACTGGGGATTTTCTGAGGCTCTCACACTGCAGGCCCCTCTGTGACGTGCAGCATGGGCTGAAAGTCTGCACACATGCTTCCTTTAGTATAAGTTGTGGCCGTTTAGCAGCTTCAAGTACCTTGGCTCCTCCCCTCTGTTGAGCCATAAAGGTGGGAATGGAAGCAGCCTCAAAGACATGGCTGCCTATCTTAAAACAGTCATAAGGAAGCTTCATATTTTTAATTTTGACAAGTTGGGTCTCAACAAGAAGTGAATGCCTTCCAGAGACCTTACATTTCCAAGAAGGCAGGGCCCCAGGGTTCAAGGCTACAAAGCCTTCACCCACAGGGAGTCAGAGATTTATCTCGGCTACTGGTTTTGTTCAGTAGGATTATTGTTTTTCTTAGGGCTTTGGCTACAGAGTGCCCAAGTGATGAAGGACAAGCCCTGATCTTTCTTTCCCCAGAAGCACTGGCACCGTAGCATGCAAATTTAGGGAACTGCATGTGGTATTACAAAAGTATGCCTGGGTCATGGAGAGTAGCATAGGCACACAGGAGGAGATAGCATGGCTTCTGAATAAAGTGACCCCTAAGTTGAAATCCAAAAACTGGCAAGGAGTTAACCAGGGGAGAAAAAGGGCAAAACTGTTCCACAATCAAGCCTAGATGATATCTAAAAGTTGGCAAACAGGCCAAGGGTTCTGTGTCATTTCAGGATGGTTTGATCTCTTTTCAACTATTCTAAAAGTTGTTCTTGCCCCATATTGCTTTTACTGAGCATGGTGATGAAGCTGTTCTACATCTGCCAGGGGCTGCAGGCTGCAGTGCCCAGAGGGGCTGCTTCATGGACCCAGCATGTCCTTGACACCTCCTCCCTGCCCCTGCCCAGGAGCCCAGGTCAGATGAGATGTGGTTAGGCTACTGCTCTCTAGGCTGTTTCCATAGAGCTCTGAACTCACGTGGGTAGGGCTGGTCACAACTCATGGCTGCAGAACCCAAGCAGGGAGTGGTAAGGAGGAGCAGAACTGGTGACAATCAAGCAGTCCATGCAGAAGGACCCACCTCTGACTATGGGCGTCAGGACTTTCAGCTACAAATCATCTTATACCCCTGCCTTTATTTTCCCTTCATCTGTCATCTTCATCTATTCTCCTGATTCTGCTGGTTTATTTATACATATCCAACGTCACTCCCAAAAAGATGTCACGCAGCCCACATGCGTGAACACAGGCATCCTCCAGGAGGCAGGATTCTGCCTTTTCCCTCATCACTCTGCCCACTTAGTTCTTTCTATTACTTCATCTTTACAGATCATATTTTTGAACCTACTGCCCTTCCCTAACTTTATTCCCGTAATGTCGTCTTACCCACAAAGCAAAATGTAAATAACATGACCGGGCATGTCACTAAAGTTACTAAGGTTACTGAAGGATTAGATGAGATGAGGCAGGCAGGGCCCTCAGCACAGGCGCTGGATCACCATGTGCTCTGTGGGGGAAAGATGAGACCAACCTGTCTGATGCCAGAGCAGCAAGAGCCTCATCAGCGAATCCCACCATGGGCCTCCACCCTGCCTGCCCCCACCCCAGGGGCTGACAGTCATCTGCTTGGTCTTCACCCAGCTCTACACCTGCTGTTTCCCCTTATCCTCAAGGCTGGTCAGGGTGCAAGGCCTCTCCTGCCCAATGCTTTCTGCCCCCAGACTCTCACCCTGATCCCAGCTCATGAGATGTGGCATCTGAAGTCCCCGAGTTCTCTGAGTTTCCAGAAGAATCTCCAACCTCTAAAGAAGATGAGGTACATATAGACAATGGGATATTACTCAGCCATTAAAAAGAAAGAAATAATGCCCTTTGCAGCAACATGGATGGACCCAGAGATTGTCATACTGAGTGAAGTAAGTCAGAAAGAGAAGAAGAAATATCGTATGACATTTATTATATGTGGAATCTAAAAAGAAATGACACAAATGAACTTACAAAACAGAGAATGAACTTATAGTTGCCTATAGTTAGAGAGTTTGGGATGGACAGGTACACAGTGCTATATTTAAAATGGATAACCAATAAGGACCTACCGTATAGCATAGGGAGCTCTGCTCAATGTTATGTAGCAGCCTGGATGGGAGAGGAGATGGGGGAGAATGGATACATGTATATGGATGGTTGAGACCCTTCGCTGTTCTCCTGTTATCACATTGTTAACTGGCCAATCCCAATACAAAATAAAAATTTCAAAAAAAAAAAGAGTTTGCAACTTCGACTACTAACTCAACAGAACAAAGTCACTGGCTTCTGAAACAGCTTTCTTCCTACATGTAAATATAAGATTATGGAAAGTGCCCCCAGAAAAATCAATGCTGGCTTTTTAAAACTCGAAATCAATATGACATGCGAAAGTTCTCATTAAGAGCGAGGTGGGGGAGGTCAGAGAAACAAGGAGAATCTAGAAGGACAAGGTGGTTGAGAGGGGAGGACAAACAGAGGAACAGAGGGAGCCAGGTGAGGCTGGGAGAGGAGGAGCATGGGGAGAACGGGGAAGGCAGAGAAGGAGGCGCCAGCACTGAAGCTGCTCACCTGGGAGAAGCACTGAGCGCCCGTCCCCTGCATGAAACGGAGACGGAAGAACAAGGAACAGGTCTGGGACCCCTCAATGGCTTACAGTCTGTCTCTGGTACTTGAGGGGCAGGAGGACAGCAGGCAATGTGCTGGGAGACAGGTGCAGACAGAAAAGTCAGTTATGTCCAGTTGGCAATCGGAGCAAGAAATCAAAAACTGTTTATAGAAGAGGCAGAAGTTCAGGCAGGCCTTGGAGGGTTGATGAGGTTTAGAATGTGGATTGCTGGCCTTGAAGGGGGAGGGGGACCAGCAGGCTACCTGTGAGAGCTGGAAAACAATAACAGTGATTCATTTGTACTGACCACCAGCAGTGCCCTGAGCGCTTTGCAAGCATTAATTTGTTCAGTCCTCCCAATCACCCTAGGAAGTAGGTTACTCTCATACCCATTTTACAGCCGAGAAAACCAAGTAACCAAAGTAACCTACCCAGGGTCATATAGCTAGTAGGTGGTGGTGACAGAGTTCAAAGCCAGAGAGCGTGGCCCCAGAATCTATTCTCCTAACAGAGCTTTGGGTTCTGCAGTAGTCATGGGTATTGTGGTGCCCCAAGTACTAAAGAACAAGGTGAATGAAAAGGGTCTTAGAATACAGCAACAGGAAAAAAAAAAAAAACACCCTTATTGCCCATTCCCCCATGTTGTAACTATTGAGGAATTTTTGGACCCTCCTGAGCAGTATGGCCTATCTTCCCTCCTATCCTATATAAGCAAGAGGTATTTGCCTTACTCTCCTGCCTCATATAGGTACCTCATCCGATTAGCAAATAACTCACAAGATCTCTACCCCACTCCTCGCCCTCTGGCTATAAAAACAAACCAAGGACCCACGTCCAAGGTCAGTTCTCCCTGACTATCAGGAAGCCAGCCCAGGGTATGGCAGTAACCCTCCCTCCCCTACACTAATAAACTTTACTCTCCTTTCATCCTGCCTCGAAATTCTTTTCCAACCTGGGCCTGGACCATGACAGGCATATGTGCACTTTTAAAAGCTTGCCTGAGACATGTGCTTAGAGCAGTGAGGAGATGTAAGAGTATGTGAGCAGAGAGATAAATGAACAAGTCTGAGATTTAGGAAGCTGAATCTGGAGATGGGGTGAACCTGGAGTACTGGGGTGAAGTTTGGTTAGAGGCCGTTGCAGCTGACAGGGTTTCCAACAAAAACGCAGGGGGACAGGACACACCCTCCATTCGGAGGGAACTCTAAATCACTCCACAGCATTCTCTGAAGTCTGTCCCCTCAACCACATCACTAACTTCCCACTGGTCTATGGATTATCTCTCCTGCAAAAACATGTCTCTGTTTTTCCAAGTCAGACACATCTCAGCATTTCCCCAAGAGATGAGGCATGCTCTCCTACTCGAGCCTTGCAGTGTTTCCTCTAGGATGAACTGTACCACAAATATCTTCTCCCCAGGTTCCTTAACTATCCCTTCCCCAACCCACCCCATCACTCCTGAGCATTTTAGTTCTGCTCGGTTGATTCTTTTTGGGAGACTAGAATACAGACAAGGAGAGCTCCTCTTCTCAACTTTACCATTTTCCCAGACCTGTAGTGGGCTTCCCCAGAATAAAGAAGAGAGCATTCCCATCAAGCTGAGCCAGGCCTGGCCTGAACCTTGGCCAGCCCTTAATTTCACCATCAGGCCCCCCGTCCTGCTCCCAAGGAAAGGCAAGGGGCCCTGCTTCTCAGGACAGCCAGAGAAGCAGCCCCTTTGAGTGTCTGCCCCTGGACCAGGCTGTAGACCTGGGTGTTAGGGCACACAGGTGCCCACAAGCATCTAGCCCACAGGGGGTGCCACAAGGCAAGGCTCCTATAGGAAGACTCATTCCCTACACCCAGGAAAGGAGAGTGACTGGGTCAGCAACCTCCCAGCTCATCAGATCACCAGTCCTCTGAATCAGATTCCAAATGACTCTGTCCATGGGGCACCCACCAGGGCTATAAACAGAGCAAGAAGAGGACTCGGATCCTCAGGGATGGAGATGCTGCTGAGAACCAGGTGGAGGCACGGGTGGGCAAGTGACCCCTCAGTCAGAGCTGCCCGGCCCCTAGACTCAGGGGCCAAGCCGGGCTGTCGCGAGCAAGGTAGGAGGGCCACCTGGGCTCACTCCCATTCAGGAAATACCTCAAATTCACACTTAGTGAAGGGTCACAGGACCGGCATGAGGAGTCCATCACAACTTCACACATACCCCATACAAGCCACCCTGCCTCTAAGGGACTGCACGTGTACACATCTCATAAACCCTGCAAGTACCTTCTGGTAGCATAACATCAAGTATTGCAGTTTTTGTGTTAAAAGCATTTATTTGTTGAATGTAAACACTTAAATCAGGCTTCCCAAGCGTTGCTAGCAATAAAGAACCTGCTTGCCAATGCAGGAGACATGAGATGTGGGTTCAATCCCTGGGTTGGGAAGATCACCTGGAGGAGGGCATGGCAACCCGCTCCAGTATTCTTGCCTGGAGAATCCTCATGGACAGACAAGCCTGGTGGGCTACAGTTCACAGAGTTGAAGAGAGTTGGACATGACTGAAGCAATTTAGCACACACACATGCAAACACTTAAATCACACCACAATGTCTGTAATCCTGTTGGGACATTATCATACAGAGATTCTCAGAGAAAGACGGAAAGACCCCAGCACTCTGCACAGCTAAGGAACCCTGCACCCAGCGCTGGCTCACAGCAAGGATGCTCTGGAGGGAAGGGGACCCAAGAGGGAGAGACAGCTCTTCCTGGGCAGGTCTTGCCCCAGAGGAACCACGGGAGACAGGTGTGGCCAAAGGAACAGGCTTCAGGCAATTCTCAGACACTGCAAGTTTCTGTTTCTGATCTGTAATTAAGACCTCCATTTAAGCTAGTAACACTTCTTTAAAAAAAAAGAGAGAAAGGAAGACATTTAAACCAGATCTGCTCGGGCTTCCTTTCTGTGAATTATTACAAGTGTTAATAGGTGTCTTCATTAAAGTATAACTTAAGAAATATTACAAGTTAGGTTCCCCCATCCTCACAGGTCTGATAACTCAAAATCAGCAGCGCCTCCCACTGAACTGAAGTAAATTTATCAGAAAGCAAAATTAGCTGATTTAGTCTATCCAATGGTGGAAATGAGACAGAAATAGGAGACAAAGTGGGTTTGCTTTTCTGAGAACAAACATAGTATGTGACCAGATTCCAAACAGGTCAGGGGCCTTCGCTGTCTAGAGATCATCAGAGAGCAGGGCCTGCTGAACCGTCGGCTGCTGTCACGATCCACGGGCCCTGACAGGTTCCACCTGGGGCGGGAGGTGGGGTTGTATCTAGGGAACCAGTTCTCGTGCAGTGAGGAAGGGCAAGGGCCAGCTCCTCCTGCACCCAGATCCCAACAGACACTGCCTCCCCTCTGGTTCCCATCAGCACCCCACACCCTAAATTATCCTTCCCTTTACGAGAAGTGGGGACTTCCCTGGTGGTCCAGTGGTTAAAAATCTACCTGCCAATGTAGGGGACACAGGTTCGATCCCTGGTCCAGGAAGATTCCCCATGTTGTGGGGCAACTGGGCCTGTGGGTAACAAGTACTGAGCCCGTGCTTCACCACAAGAGAAGCTACCTCAATGAGAAGCTTGCCCACTGCAACTGGAGAGTAGCCCTGCTCACCACGACCAGAGAGAGCCCGAGCCCAGAAATGAAGAATAAATAAATAATAATTAAAAAAAGAACAGTGGGCTTGCTTCACAAATGCAGCCTTCAAGTGCCCAGTCAGGCCTTCCCCACCCACCCAAGCATGAAGTGGCCCCAAGCTCCCTCTATACAGAACTTCCAGAGCAGACCCCAGGGGAGACACAAAGTCATACATTTGTCCACCTGCTACTGGAGAGAGAGTGACGCCAGGACTCAGGGCAGGGACAGCGTGCAGAAGGTCCCATTTCAGACAACAGGATCTAAGCCCCCCATTGCAGTTTACCTAACCTGCCCTCTTTTCTTCTGGCCTCTCCACGTCCTCTCCGTATCCTCTCCTCGTATCGCTTGTTTCTCAGACTCCCTGGGCCTCTCCCTCGATAAGTTAAGCCTCATCGCTGGAGCAGAAGCACTGTCAGCCAGGGGAAACCTGCATGCTAGCTGACTTCGCCTCCTAAACAGCCCTCCCTGCACATCCTCTGCCCTGACAACACCTCATCTCTGAGAGGCTTCCAACACCCAGGGCTGATTAGAATTTAAGATGATTTTCCCAGAGTGTTAGAGCACTTTCTTTCTTTCAAGGGGCCTAAGGGGGAAAGGAGGATAAAGCTTAGGTTTCGAGGAACAAATACTTTAGACGTAGAGGAAAACTTTAATTGCTTAAGTTCTTACTGGCCTCAAATAATACGGTAGGCGGGTGAGGAAAAGGAGAGCTGGGGTGGAATGTTTGACAAACCTGTTTTGCCTGATGAACGAGCGAGGCAGGGCTCTATACAACTCCCTTCTGATGTGACCTGGCCTGGGAGTTTCCACTAGCCACCCCTGTACCTTCTCGTTCTGCAGCCCCGTGCCTGGAGGACCCCAGCCTCTCCATGAATCCAGTTCTTGTCAATCACTCAGGACATATGAGTTAACAAGAAGACCCCCTCCCCACACACCCTCAAATATCGCGGCTTTCAGGCAGTGCACATTCTAGTGTGAAGAGACAGACAATACACAATAAGTTACACACTACGCTAGGGATGATAAGTGCCATGGAAAAAAATAATGCGAGGTAGAGTAGACAGGAGAACTGTTAAGGGTGGTCTACACTGGAAGTAGGGTGGTCAGGGCGGGGGGCGCTGAGAAGGTAAGAATCAACTAAAGGCTTGGAGGAGAAGGAAGCATCGCTGGTGCTGGAACAACTAGACATCAGAGGCACAATGATAACAAAATGACCTTCATTCTGAACCTCATACTTTCAACAAATGCTAACTCAAAATGGACCACAGACCTGAATATAAAACACAAAACTACAAAAGTTTTAGAAGATAACATTCGGAGAAAATCTTTGTGACCTGGGGTTGGGCAAACAGTTATTGGACATGAAACCAAAAATATGATTCTTATCCTGGAACAACTGAAAAAATAATTGGTTGGATAAATTGGAAAAATGGATAAATTCTCCAGACAATGGAGTATTATTCAGCTCTCAAAAGAAATGAGCTGTCAAACTATGAAAAGGACATGGCGAAACCTTAAATGTATATTACCAAGTGAAAGAAGGCGATTTGAAAAGGCTACACACCGCACGATTACCACTGTAGGACATTCTGGAAAAGGTAAAGTTATGGAGACAGTAAAATGATCAGTGGTTACCAGGCGATGGATGTGGGAAGGGATGAACAGGCAAAGCACAGATGATTTTCAGGGTAGTGAAAGTACCCTATATGGTACTATAATGATGGACATACATAACATACATTTGTCCAAATCCACAGAATGTACAACCTTGAAAGTGAACTCTAATGTAAACTGAGTGATTATGATGTGTTAGGGTAGATTCATCAATTGTAACAAATGTGCTACTCTGGGGGGTATGTTGATAATGGGGGAGGCTATGCATGTGTGGGAGCAGCGGGTATATGGGAAAGGTATGTAATATATGTACTTGCCTCTCAATTTTGCTCTGAACTTAAAATTTCTCTAAAAAGTAAAATCTTCCATAAAAAATTAATGGATAAATTGGATTTCATCAAAATAAAAAAATGTGAGTCCCTTGGACTGCAAACAGATCAAATCAGTCAATCCTAAAGGAAATCAATTCTGACTATTCATTGGAAGGACTGATGCTGAAGCTGAAGCTCCAATACTTTGGCCACCTGATGTGAAGACCCGACTCATTGGAAAAGACCCTGATGCTGGGAACGATTGAAGGCAGAAGGAGATGGGATAGATGAAATCACCGACTGAATGGATATGAGTTTCAGCAAGCTCTCAGGAGATGGTGAAGGACAAAGAAGCCTGGAATGCTGCAGTCCATGGAGTCGCAAATTGTCGGACATGACTGAGCAACTTAACAACGCTTTGTAAAAGACACGGTTAAGAGAAAGAAGAGACAAGTCACAAACTGGAAAATATTTTCAAATCACATGTTCAACAGAACAACTTGCATCCAAAATACACAAAGAAATCTCAAAACTCAATAGTAAGGAAACAAACAGCCTAATTAAAGCGTGGGCAAAAATGTTGAATAGACACTTCACCAAAGAGTATAAACAGATGGCAAATAAGCACATGAAAGATATTCAACTTCATTATTTGCAAGAGAATGCAAATTAAAACTACCATGAGATATCATATACCAATTAGAATGACTAACATAAAAATACTTACAATACCAAGAGCTGACAAGGATTCAGGGCAAGTGCTGGTGGTAATGCAAAACGGTATAACCATTCTGAAAAATCAGCCTGGCAGTTAAACGTACAATTTCCATATGACCAAGCAATCCCTCTCCTGCGTATTAAGCCTAGAGAAATGACGTATACACAAAAATCCGTGCCTGAATGTTTATAGAAACTATTTATAATCACTCAATATTGGAAATAATTCAAATGTTTGTCAGCAGGTGAACAAACTATGGTGTATCCATACAATGGAATATTACTAGCAATAAAAAGGAACAAACTACTGACACAAATCAACTTTGATGATGCTCACAGCATTATGGTGAAGCCAGTCTCAAAAGTTGGCACGGTGTATCATTCAATGTTAAAAGGCAATAAAATGGTGATGAACAGATCATGGATCAACAGAGGTGGGGGGATGGGAGGAGGGAATGGAGAGAAAGGGAAAGCATAAGACAGCTTTTCTGTTTCCTAATTTTTATGATGGTTGCACAAATCTACACATGTGTTCATAAAACTGTCCACCAAAATAAGTTTAATTTTATGTATGATAATTTTTTCAATAAAATTTAAAGTTACTACAAAATGCAAAAAGAATTTTAAAAAATAATTTTTCAGTGATAAACCAGACAAACTCATATCCACTGATGACTAGATGAGTGGCTTCTACCATCTTTGGAGACTCAAATACTTTCTGTACCCCTGACTCAGATCATGTTATCTAAGCCTTCCTAATATTCACTGGATCTCTGTAAACATATCACATTCTTTCTACAATTCTCCTATGCCTCAAGAGAACCAGCCCCATAGATATAAAATTATGCCCTAGTTTATTTAATAATGAATTGTTAATAACCTCAAATCCATTTTTAACCCTTGCAATGTGCCAAGATCTCAGCCGAACTCTATCTGGCAAGATCCTTGTGGTGTCTTCACAGAACCCTCCTCCTCTGAATTGCAAGGCAAATTCTTAACCATTGGACCATTAGGGAAGTCCTCTGTCTCCAGCTCTTGACAACTACCCATCAGTGGCTGTTTTCTCAATGGCTTTGTGGCCTGGTTAATTGCATAGAATATGGACTCAAGCCCTTGTTTTCTAGAGGAGTCCTTGGGCAGGGTTAAGACAATACACACTGAGCTTTGGGAAGTACATTATGTACTAGACAGTCCATACAGACTCCAGTAAAATTCAGATCGCATCCCAGAATTGGGGGATTTTCCCAGCAGATTCCAGTGGCGTCTCTTGTCACATGTAGCCATTACCCTATAACAGCTACCAGTGGGAAAGAACGAGCTAGTTATAATCTTTGCTTTCCAGATTCTATTTCCTTTTCCTTTCTTCCTCTCTGACTAGTTAGTACCAACATGCATCACACTGATACACTCTTCTCCTTTTCAGTTGTTTACATTCACAAGAAATCAGAAAATTACCCCATGTTTTCAATGCCCAGGCACTGACGTCAAAGCTTTGGCATATCTGCGTCATCAGTTTGTTCACCATATGCTGGGAGAAACTGCATCTCTAGACAGGCCAAGTTACCAGGTAACCCTCTCTCCTCATGACTTCCAGCTCTCCAAACTGGTCCCCCTGTCACCTCCAGGCCTTCAGAGTGACCCTGGCCCCATGAAGCATGGGCCACTCCATGCTAAGCCACAACAGAACTGCCAGGAAGGTGCTGACTGCTCTGGTATCTGGAACCTTCTGTGAGCCTGCAGTGGGTTCAAAGACCTTGGGTCAGAGCTGGGCTCTGTCCTAACACTGGCTGCTGTTCCCCTGGTCACACACCAGGCAACTGGGCTGCTTTCAGCGAACCTAGTGACACAGGGTTGGGAACAGAAATTGCCTGGCGAACCAAGAATAGGAGTGGGTGAGAAAAAAGCCCTAGGAGAGTGCCTTGATTTGTCAGAGGAGGTTTCCTAAGTTGGGGCAGCCTGATGACTCACTCAGCAGCTCCTCCATAAGGAAGGCCCCCTCACACCTATTCCCCACCTATCAGCCAGAACAAAATTACCAGTAAAAGGATAGGCTTAAGTGGCCCCCCAAAAGAGTCTATTGTTTATAGGGCTATTGAGAGACAGACAAAGATAAGAAGAGACGCCAGCAGCGGGAGTTTACAAGAAACTCTGTCGTTTCTTCTTTCCTCTCTCTTAGGATGGGAGGTTAAGACAAAGCCCCTCTTTGCCATTCTGAAGACGCTTTGTTGCTTATTTTGTCAAACTCTCTCTCCCAAGCCTCTCCAAGGTCCCCCCGCCCTTCCCTCAATGGCTGACTTGCAGGGGAGTTGGCCCCTCCTCTGCCCCCCTCTTCCAGGCTCACGCTCATTCTCTGGCTCTAATTAGCAACTGCTTTTTTATTTTTGTATGCATGTTCAAAGACAGAGAGCGGGGGGCGGGTCGGGGGGAGACTGAAAGGGAGAAAGCAAAGGTCTGTGTGAAAGGAGAGAGCAGCTGGCTTCTCCCTCGCCCCCTCCGTGTACCGGGGCCCCCGTGTTGGCAAACAGCACACAATGTCTGTCTACAGAGCCCTTTGTGGCCCAGAAGGAAGGGTCTGCACACAGCTAGGAGCGGGAAAGGAGACCGGGGCGGAGGCGGGGGTTGGAGGGGGTGGGCTGGCAAAGAGAAGGCTAGAAGAGGCCTGGCCTTCCGGGACAACCAGGGCAGAGAGAGGACTCAGGGAACCAGGATGTCCCGCCACCTCTGCCTCCTCCTCCTGGGTCAGGAAGACGTGGGGTATGGATGTACAGTTGGCTTGTGCGCTGATGCTATCACCTCTCTGGAGAGCACATCCATTGCCCCCAAGGCTGCAGAAAGGGCTCAGGGGGAAGGGGGCCTGCTGCTTGAGTTGGGACTGTGAGTTCACATTTAGACTCCACAGAGGTGCAAGGGGGGGGCAGCGAGTGCATCTTGATGGGGTTCAAAGCAAAGGGGCATGGAAAGGCCAGTCCCCAAAGCTGGAACATTCTCCCAAATAGTTGAGTTTTCATTGAGGAAATTCTGAGGTAAGGAGGCTGGGTTGGTGGGTAGAGAGACCTGCAAAAGGGGAGGTACACTACTAGCCTGAAAGGTTAAATCTGTCACCCTGATTTGGGTATGTTTAAACCACAAACAGCTATGGTTACTAGTTCTTAATTAGTACCTGGACTGAAAGATTTAAAAGATGATAAGAAAAAATAAAGTCCGAAAGAATTCTCATAAGCCAAGAATCATCACGAGTGAGGCTGAGGAAGCTGAAAGAAGCATAGTATGTTCCAGAAAAATTAAGAAATGAGCATGGAGAAGCAGGGCATCCTACAAAGATATTGTTTTAAAAAAGCAATTGCTCTTTTAAATAACTGACCTTATTATCAATATGTGTGATTATATATTAATAATTTTATGACAAAAATTACTCATAATATTTACAATTGATTTCACTGATAAACATTGATTTCCTTTATTTCCCTCTAGGAAAAAAAGAACTTTTCCTTGCAATTTGCATCTAAACAGCTTTCTAGAGGGAAAACAATAAAAACAATGAATGGAACTAGCCATTCACTCATTAAAATTCTACCAATGGAATGTGTCTTCTCATTTCTCTTTTTTCAAATCAAGTCCAGAGAGAAGACAGACAAGAGAATAGAATAAATGGAGGAAAAGAAAACAGCAGACAGAGGAAACTGGCCAAAGATGCAGAGGGGAAGACAAACAGAGCCAGTGAGGAAAGCGAAGACAAGTCGCAAGGGCCTCCACATTCGGATCAACACAGGCATGTGTGTGACAGACCCAGAAACCAAATAGAAGCCCTCCAATTGCCTAACTCCCAGAACAGGCACATTTTTGCCAAGTTCATGATTTGGCAGAGTTCTTGCATATTCCATACAATTTCATTGAGAATCTCTATCCGTCTTGTGCAAAGAGCAGATTGTCATTTTCCACTTGAAACGCACACGTTGCACTGACCTTATGTCCTCTGTCAAACTGACACATTATCATCAACTTTTAGTGAAAGGGTTTCAAGATGTATGGGCTTGCTATCATTCTGTTGATTCTCTCCTGTGTGTGCAGTGTGTGCACAACGTGTCACTCTATTGGACAACAGACAGACAAAGCCTCTGCCATCACTGGTTACGTCCTCCATCTGGTTCTGCCACTGTCACTTCTCCAAGTACATGGCTTGTCATTGGACTCACACTCTCTGCCTGCCTGGTTTTCCAGGAGTCTACGCTACAAATGCTCCTGAGATGTTTTCTTACACATCTTTTTTTTAATTTTTATTTTATATTGGATTAGTTGACCAATAAGGTTGTGTTAGATTCAGGTATCCAGCAAAGTGATTCAGTTATACACATACATGTGTCTATTCTTTTTCAAATCCTTTTCCCATTTACACTGTTACAGAATATTGACCAGAGTTCCCTGTGCTGTACAGTGGATCTTTGTTGGTTATCTATTTTAAATATGCTGCTACTGCTAAGTCGCTTCAGTTGTGTCCGACCCTGTGCGACCCCACAGACGACAGTCCACTAGGCTCCCCTGTCCCTGGGATTCTCCAGGCAAGAATATTGGAGTGGGTTGCCATTTCCTTCTCCAATTTTAAATATAGTAGTGTATATATGTCAATCCCAAACTCCCAATTTATCTCTCCCCCCATCACTCTGCTGGCATCTTTCCTCTTTGGTAACCATTAGCTTGTTTTCTAAGTCTGTGAGTCTGTTCCTATTTTGTAAATAAATTCATTTGTATCATTTTTTTAGATTCCACATATAAGGGTCATCATATGATATTCATCTTTCTCTATCTGACTTACTTGCAAAGCCTATCTTCCTCCTCAGCTCACATTCTGCTTCCACCAATTTTGCTTTCAATGTGTTTTGTTTGGTTTTCATTTAGCAGATGGCACAGAGTAGGCATTCAGGGCAAAGAGGCACATCAGGGGTGGCCCTGCCCATGGGGAGCTGGGGGAGGAAAAGAGTGAGAGCTGGGCTGACCATGGAGGCGGAGGGGTGTGTCTTGATTCATGTGTACCATGTGTATGGTCACTCCATGAACCTCCTGGTTCATCCCCAGCCAATGGGAAATCCTAATCAGACTCTGATGCCTTTTCTTTGGGTACCTTAGAGAAGGCTTCTATCTCAGTCCACATGGGACACTGAAACCCCAGCTCCCATCACACATCACAAATCTGCCCCTAACAGACTCTTGTTCTTCTTCCTTCTGGGGAGAAATACAGAACAGCGGTTATTAGCAAGGCCTCGGAATCCTATGCTATATCACCTCAGCAAAGCCAATTGGCTTTTTTGCACCTCAGTATCTTCAACTGAAAAGTGAGCATGATGATTGTGTATACTTAACGGGGCTATCGGAGGATGTAAGAGATAATGCAGAAAAAGAATTTGGCAGAGAAACCAGGACATAGTGAGTGCTCTATAAACAATAGCCATGCCACATTAGTGTCTCCATGCAAGCTGGAAGCCGATCCAGAGAAGTTTGCTCCATACCTGAATCAGAACCATCACTGTGATCTGACAATGACACACGGGACTGCCCAGCAGAGCCTATGAGCTGCTCTCTTAGCCCAGATAGACAAGCCAAGTCAGCAGTCTTTTAAACATCAGTCATTTGCATATTATCTTTATTGCTTTTTGCCCTATTTTCATGCCAGGTTTTTAATTTATTATTTAACTTACTCTTTTTTTTAGGCTGACTCATCTTTCAACCTGAATATATTCAAACAGAAAAGTAGTGAGGAAGGCAGGGAGGGAGGGATGGAAGAAGAAAAAGAGGGGAAGAGGAGAAGATAGGGAGGCAAGGAACAAGGAAGAGGGGGGCTGAGGCCAGGAAGAGAGGTGGGAAGTCCCCGGCCCCGGAGAGAAAGGATTGCTGCAGAGTTGAAGACAAAAACCAAGAAGAGAAGGAGGCAATGAGCAATAGCCAGGGGCTAAGACAAAGCCCACTGGCACAAGCAGACCTGAGGCATCAGCAGGCTGGACTAGACATGCGGTCAGGGAATGGACTGAGACAGATTCAGGGCTGCTGGGGAAGGGGTGGCAGGTCTGCTAAGATTGGGATGCTGCAGCAGAAATGAAGAGGAGCTGGAGGAGGTCGGGGCTGAGGGCTGCTGACTTTTCAGGGGTGGTGGAGTGGGAGGCACCACAGTGGGCTGAGCCCCAAGGCCCCAGAGGTGAGCTGGGAGAGTAAGAGGAAGGGATGTGGATTGGAGAGACTGGGCCAAGGAGGGAGAGCTGAGAGGTGCATGCCAGAGGGGAAGCAAGGAACTCAGAAGAGGCAACGGGCAGGAGAAAAAGGATGGGAAAATCAAGGTTTTGGTGCTTCCCACCAAACTGGCTGGAGTGGCCTTCCTGAGACTGGCCAGGAGGATAGCATGGCCCTTCCACAACAGCACTGGCTCTTGTCCTGTCCCACCCCAACACGCCTTTCCCCACCACAGTCAGGGAAACACTTAAACAGGTGTACAGCATGCGTCAAAATGTCCTGAGGCTAGAGATGGGCAAAGAATGTGTGAAGGGTGAGATGCAGGGCAGAAGGGAAAGGACTAGAAAGCGAAGGGTAGACCACATCATCGAGTGAGCATACTCCAAACTGACTACCGTGTGCAAACTTACCTGATGTAATGATGTGTTACATAAGAATATTCGTGTTTCAGCTCCCCAACAAGGCAATTTATGGAACTTTGCCAAGTTCAAGGCCGCTCATAGCAAGAGAAACACAAATGGAATGCCAGTTTCATCTATCAGATTGGCAAAGATAAAAACAATTGATATTTTATTATCTTGGCAAAGGCATAAGGAACAGGAACTCTAAAACTTGTTGGTCAGAGCAAAAATCGGTAGAAAATGTCTTTTTTGGAGGACTATTTGAGAATATCTATCAAAATTAAAAATGTATATACTCTGATTCAGCAATTTTACTTCAAAGAATCTGCTGCATTCTTAGCTCTTAGAAAAGTGCTTGGCACACAGAAAGTCCTCAATAAATATTCATTGAATAAATTAATTAATGAATTTGTCTCACAGATATGCTCACACCTAAGTGCAAAGATGAATGCACAAGGATGTTTGCCGAAACATTGTTTAGAAATATCAAAACACAGGAAGCAACCTACATGTATATAAATGAAGGGCCAATTAAATAAAGGTACATTGATTCAATGGAATATTACATAGTCATTGGAAAGTAAGAAGCAGATCTCTACATAAGTATACAACCAAACCACTCCTAACTTTCACTGTTAAGTAAGAAAGGGAGTTCAGGGTATGGGGGTGGGTGGATGGAACTCAGTGAAAAACCCTGTGCAGTAGGCCCTGTGCAAATGAAGAAAGGATGTGTCTGTATTCTGGATGTGCAAATGCATGGACCCTGTTAACAAGAGAATATCAGAAACTAAAACAGTGAGGGATCTGATGAAGACAAGAGTCAGGGTAACTTAATTTCATGTCCTACTTGCTCAAAATATTTAAAAAATAACAACAAAAAGTAACCTGAGATAAGGGAGGTTTGCATAAAAGTTCCTCCCCAGGGTCTAGAGCAATGGGCCTCTGATTCCTTTCAGTCCTAGGAAGGGCTCTGAGATGAACCAGGCTGCCTCTGGAAGTCTGAGTGTCAGATCACTGGAGGTGTCCAAGAGCAGGTGGGGGACCACAGTGGGAAAGCAGTGGGCTATCTGGTGGGCTGGACTCTGTCTTCAGAGGCCTTACCTAGCTGAGAGGGGCCACCCTCCATAGGCCACTCGTGACCCTGCCCTTTGGACATGGCAAGTACTTTCAAAGAGCTAAGATTCTAGTAGATTCTCAGAAGCAAAATCATTCCATCTGAATGTTTAAGTGTAAAGGACCTGGCATCAGTAGGTGCTCAATAAGAACCCAGAGAAAGAAGTGAGCATAGAGACACTGCATCTGCAGGAACTCACAAGAGGACACCAACCGGACTGAGGAACTGGAGGCCACAAGTGCCAAGGCCTGCAAAGAGTGACCTGGGCAGGCCTCAAGGGTCATATCCACCTCATTAACTGGCCCTTAAAACAAGAGTGGAGGGCTCAGCTGCAGCCACTGGACCAGGTAACTGGTACTCCGGCTCTTAGCTCAGCTGGCAAGGGCAGAGCAGACGGCACCTGCAGGCAGAGACCCCTCCCCTAGGGAAAGGCCGGGTGCCCCTCTCTCAACATCCCTGCCACAGTTCCATTGGCAAAATAAGGCTTGCTCCTGGCGGTGTGAAAATGGGATGTATCACTTCCCCTTTTGCAGCTGCCCTGAGCTCTTCTTCCACTGACTTGAAAGAGAACTAAGGCCCAGGAGCATTAGGGGACTGTCAACACAGCTTGTCCACAGGCCAAAGCATGGAAACCAAACTCACACCATCAGAGCTCCTGGGACTCAGAATCGCGGGACCACCCTCCAGGCAAGTTCAGATTCACTGGGAGTTTTCTCCATACTTCAAACTCAAAAGTGTTGAGGAAGTTTGTGCTGAGATATGTGTGTTCAGGTTCTGCACACAAGACCATCCAGCTCTAGAGAGAGGCAGGACCAGGGAGAAAAGGGGGTAAGTCTGACAACAGCCCTGCCTTGGGGGCCCATGTTGGTCCTTGAGGCCAATTACAGAGCCATAACCAGGACTCCATCCCGCAGCCCTGCCACCCTCCCTGCCCTTTTCTAGAAGCACAAAGCCTTTAGACCTTATCCTTCCCAGGGAGCTTTGTGTCACTCACCTCCCCCCCCCCCACCCACCACTGATGCCATGACCCTCTGGATGGTCCAGAAGCAGGTCAACATGTCAGAGCATCTGACATAGTACTGAGAGATGGTACTGCTTCCAGAGAGATTAAAAAGAAGATGGGGTAGTCAACATGAAGCTCTGTGCTGTATAGTGTGGAAACATAAAACCACAGAGCACAGTTCCATGGAGCACCCGGACCCAAGAAAACACAAAGGGTGACACAGATACAGAGAAAGTGTTTGTAGGAGAAGAGCTGAGAGGGGGTTGCTATTCCTGAAAACAGCTATTGCATATCAAAGGATGGTTAATTTTAAGAAAAACCAGTCTCAGAAGCAGAGGCACACAGTGGCCTCCCAGACTTGAGTTCTGATCCCACTCTGACATCACCCAGCAGGGCTCCCCAGACTGGTGCTCAGTGATGTTCTCTGTCTGCCCTCTCTCCATGGATAAATAAGGCAGTCAAAATAGTTGGCCACTTGGTATCCTGCCCACTTCCACCCCAGCTTGGGTTGTTTCAGACTCCATAGTTCTACATGGGCCCAAACTGGACTGCTCACACTGTGATGTACCCAACCACCTCAGTAATGATCCTGTGGCGCCTTTGTCATCATCTTTGATAATGTTTACTAAGTCATGGACTTCTAGCCAGGATAGCTATCATGCCCAGAACATTCTCAGCAACTTCAGCACTGACCTGGGAGAATCATGATTGTTTGTTCAACACCAGTGGAATCTGGGTACTTCTAACCTGTCCTTTAAAGGCAGAAAGGGTGGTGCAGAGCACAAGAGGATTTGGAACTCAGAGCTGCCCCTCCCCTGTTCCCTGGTTGTCCCCTGCAGCCCCCAGATCTGGGCTGTGCACCCTCGCACAATGTGCTAGAGTCGGTGAGGCAGACAGCATCCTTCCAGCTGTTTGCTGTTGCTCATGCTGGGGTCACAGCCCATTACATGCAGCCTATTACATCAGAGTCCTCTCTGGAGGGCACTGGGCAGGGCCACTGTGGAGGCCCAAGAGGTTTCTAAATGAAGTAGCCTATTGGGAAATCCTATTATGAAGCTCATCTTTCAGGGCTGTGGTGTTAATGACTCTGGCCTTCCCCAGCCCTGAGCTGAGAGGATCTCCCTGGGGCCTAGGAGGAGGCATCTAGGCTGTGGCCTTCCTCTCAGTCACCAGCCAACAGCTGATGGGCCAGAGAGCAGAGCAGAAAGACTTCTTCAGTGGCCCCTGAATGTGGTTACCTGCACGCGCGTGCACACACACACACACACACACACCCAGGATGAGGAGGCAGGAGGAGACCTAGAGCTGGGACCAGCAACCCTAAGGGAGGTGGAAATAGGCCCCACAAACTTCTCTTCCCCACGAGGAGCTAAACTAGATACATTTTTCTTCCCTTTCGAATTCTGCAGAATTTTCTGTCTTTGCTCCCCAGGTTTATAAACTGGTTCTCTCCCTGGCTGCTCATGTGGACAAAGGCACTGAAATTACTGAAAGGTTCAAAATGTCTCTTGGATTTTCAGGCATGAAAGAACTTACATGTAGGTGGAAAATCACCATGGAAAACAGTCCCTCCCAAGGAAAACAGGGGAGGAAGGAAGGAAAAAGAGAACTGGGGGAGGGGCAGGGAAGTGTGGGTGAAGGTGGGGGACACTGCACGGACAGCACCCATGAGGTCTCAGGATCCAAGGCAGGGCTCTGATGGATTCCAGGGAACAGGAGAGACACGAAACAGGGGATAGAAGAACCAAGAACAGAGCTGTTCTTTAGGAACTGCCAAGGCCCTGCCAAAATCCAGAGGTGGAATGATTTTAGCTTACCTCCAAGACCAGCGCAACATTTTGGGGGCTGCAACACAGAGGGAGCTTGCCAAGCACCAGTTCTTGGTCTCCCTGGCCCAGTGACAGTCAGGCTACAGGGGCTCACATGAAGAATCAACTCAGCCATCAACCTGAGCAGGGAAGGCTTGAGAGTGTATAAAGACAAAGCCATGATTTCTCATTAATCGGCTATACTATCAGCATAAAACTTGAAGCTGGGGTAGATAGATCATTTTGCTAGTAATCAACAGTTTCACAGAGATAAATGCATGATGGGTTAGAGTCAGTGGTGGGGTCAACAGGCTTCTGGGATTCTGCCTGATTGGTTTAACCTATGTGTACAGAAAGGATGAGGCCAGAACAGGCCTTGGGCCATGGAGCCTCTAAAAAGTGTGTGAGCTGCTTGCTGCACATTCTGATGTGCAAGTTCCCCAGTGGCTTCCTCTGCTTGCCACCCCCTCCCTCCTCACAATAGGAATAGCTCTAGGCCAAGACCATTCTTTGCTGGCTGGGCCACCTAATTGGTCCCCAGGTGCTTCTGCAAAACCAAGCAACTGGTCACCATGACTCTGACAGGCATGGGTTTAACAGAGGCAAAGTGAAAGTCAGAATAAGATTCTTGCCCATGATCAAAGTCTGTCCTGCCAGAAAAACAATACAAAGGATATGCTTTCTGCCACCCCATAGATTCAACACATGCAAAAGCTCAGATTCAAATATCCAGAAAAGAAAATTGATCAGCTTGACACAACTGTGTGAATCTCCCAGCCGGGTTCTGGGGCATCAGTTCTCAGGGCTGTGCTGAGAGAGAGCAGCTTGCCTTCCTTCTCAGGTCTTACCAGGACCACTGACGGAGACTCGCTCTTTCTCACCCACAAGTCTCTACTGCATCCACCGATCTCCAAGCTCTCAGTAGTAGGCTGTACTAGGCAGGCAACTGTGGAGGATCATGGTGCCCACCTGACAGCCCAGCATAAGAATCCAAAATGAATTGAGCATGTTGCCTTGAAGATACATCCCAGGAACCAGTTACAAATACCTCCCCAAGCACTGTCCATCCCTATCAAAAAAGTGTAAAATCTGCCCAAGGCCCTTCACCTCCCTGGGCATCCCACTGCTGTGAGCCATGGAGAAGGGGAGGTTGGTCTCAGTCATCAAGCCCAGTTTATTAGCAGAGCCAAGAGCAAAGAATTCAGAGGATTCAGCTTAAAATTCTTGAGACAGAATAAAAGATGCCTTTCTAGAGCACTGAGCCCAGCCAGGCTGCTGGGCTGCAGGACCTATGGTACTGCCTGGCTAGCTACTCTCTGCTCTTAGAACTGCCACCACAATGTGGCTTCCTGTGTCTCTGAAATGGCAAAATCATGGTGCCTGGGACTCCCTATCTCCTCCAGCTTCCAATGAGTTTGCAACAAGCAGAGTGTGAAGTCAAGTCAGGTTCCTAACAGCTCTAGATTAGGAACATCCACCAAACGTCAGGAGGAGGTTGAGGCTAGGTAGACAGAATGGAAAGCAGCCACTTGGTTTACATATTTTCCCCCCTCGGCCCTCCCAGGACAACCACAGGAGGTGACCAAGAAGCAGCAAGCACTGCAGAACCCCCCCCCAAGAGAAAAGTTCCGATTAGCCCAGAGAAATGAGAGCCTGTTCCCAGAGTCCCAATTAAATCAGAACCAATCAATACTTGCTCTGGTTCCTGCTGTTCTGCTCAGGAAATAATGAGAATAACAAGGGCCCCAGCCAGCAAGCGTGGGATGGCAGCCCTTTGAAGTCAGGAGAAATCACCCCTGCTATCAAGAGTGCGGCACCTGCAACTAAACTCAGCCTGGCCTGGGTCCCCACTCAGACCCGACACATGCTCAAGAGGGCACTGCCCTCCCACCCCCAACCAATGGGACAGGGGAGCATGGTGGGACCAGGCCGGCTGGGATTAAACCAGTCTGTGTTGATTCATCACTTGATCCGGCGCTCTCTCCCCCCTGTTTCCACATCATCCATCATGGGCACCATAACCAAGAAATCCAATAAAGACACAAAGGCGCAGCTCCCCACTCTCAGCAGGCCTCAGAAAGGCTGTGAATGCCCCAGCCCAGGCAATTAGCTGAGTCCAAAGGATCGCAGAGCTGGTGCGCAATAGCAATTCTGTGCCTGGTGCTTCACCTGCAGGTGGTGGGTGAGTAAAAGTGGAGAAGGAGACACACAAGGGATGTTCCATTGTTCAGGCAGCGTGGGGAGGGCAACAGGGGACCGCGGGCATGAAGCTCATGATGGAGAAAATGGAGCAACTACAGCTCCCCCCAGGCTTCCCTGGTGGCTCAGCGGTAAAGAATCCACCTTCCAGTGCAGAAGACATGAGTTCAATCCTTGGGTCTGGAAGATCCCTTGGAGAAGGGAATGGCAAACCACTCTAGTATTCTTGCCTGGGAAATCCCATGGACAGAGAAACCTAGTGAGCTACGGTCCATAGAGTTGCTAAGAGTCAGACAACTTAATGACTGAGCACACATGCATGCACAGCTCCCCCTATCTCCAAGTGGTCCCCAAAGGACTGGGGGCAACCCAAGTAAGGAGTCAGGGTCAAGGCGGTCATTTCTAAGGTCTGTGTGGGAAACCTTGCTTTTGAAAGACTCTGAAACTTTTAAGGCCACAAGGAAAAGATAAAAATAAAGGAAAATAGTCTTCTCTTCTTCAACTTTGGGATCCCCCCTGTTTGGCTTCCATGTACTCAGGAAACAGATGAGCCATGGACCCTCTCGATTCTTCTATTAACTCCCAGAGAAGGCAGAGTCTCCAGCTAGTTCAGCATATTTATTGCCATAGACTGGACATGTGCTCTCCTGGACCAAAGAGGGCCAGTATGAGGACAGGGTACCCTGACACCCCCAACTGCAAAGTCACCATCGCTCTGTAACATCCTGAAGCAAAGCTAACAGAAAACATGGTACTATCCCACCCCTATTCCAACGCATTCATCTCTTTCCAGGACCTACTAATGCTAGGCCCCATCCCTGCCCCATGGCCTGGCACTAAGTCCCTGGAGGAAGACAGCCAAGCCAGGAGGCTCTGAGTTAATGAGCTGCATGGGTTCAGTACCAAGCTGAGTGATACGGGATCTGGAATGAAATGAGCGAAAATATTTTCCAAGTTCAGTCGCTTCTCAATTACCCTTGAGTGACTTATCCATGACAACCCAAATAATCCATGCCTCAGAGCACAGGGCTAGACAGGATGCAGGGGTGTGTGTGTCTGTGTCTGTGTCTAAAAGAGGGAGAAAGAGAGAGAGAATATAAGTGTCAGTGTTCCCAAAACTAAATATACATGAGTGGTTATTAAGTTATGATCCCCGTTTGGAATTCTCCCCATCTCTTTCCCCCACCCTGAATACAGAAATTCTGGGTGAACACAACTGGAAAACCATCAGGCCTAGCACTGGAGATGGAGGTTCTCCAGAGCTTTAGAAGAAGCCATTAGGTTCGTCTGTCCCTATCTGATCAGAGCTGGATGTGGGGACTCCTGACTTCTTTGCTGCAGGAAGGAGAGGCCTCAAGAGCCTCAGGGCTTACCCTTGCAGGCCACGCTGTTCTCAGGCTCATAGCCAGGCTTACAGGTGCAGCGCCCGATGGGCACCATCCACTCCCCGTCCCCGTTGCAGTAGAGTTTAATGGGCACATCCACTTCCTCTGCATTGGGGATGCACGTGCCCCGAGCAATGACCAGAGATGTGCTCTCCGCCCCAGTCATGGTCTCTGGGAACACTGCAAAGTTTTGCACAATGCTGGGACACTTTTTGAAGAAGACACGGACAGAAAGGAGAGACATACAGGCTCCATAATCCTGGAAAGCGAGGTAAAAACCATTCCGTGTAAGAGGCCCAAAGCTCCTGACTTCTGTGTTGACCTTCATCAATCTTCCCCCAAAGTCCACCTGGGAGAAGCTCTCATCTGCCGCAATGGTGTCCACTTTGAGGTAGGGGGCCTCAGACCAGAAGGCCGACTTCTTGGTGGCGATGACGGAGTCAGTCTCATAGTAGTACAAGTTGAAGGTCTCCTTGCAGGAGCCCGGGACATTGGGGAGACTGCTGCAGTCCCTCACAGTGAAGCGCATCTCCGTGTAGATGCGATGGGCCCCCCGCCGGTTGATGAAGGTGGTGAGCAGCCAGTTGTTCTGATTGGGCTCGAAGACATTGCACACCTGGTAGGTACGGATGGTGTTCAGATTTTCATCGTAGCCACTGACTTCTTCCCACTGTACCGAGCAGGCCAGGCACACACATGAAAAAAACACAAAACAGAGAGTAAGAAGACAAGGAGAGGCAGAGCAGAAGAGAAGTCTGGTGCTGAGGGGGCCTTATGAGCTCACCAGTGTAATAGCTTGACTTGAGAAATGAACATACTTAACCCTAACTTGCGTTTAAAGATCTCCTTATGAGCACACTTCAGGAGATTCCTATGTAGTCCATCCCAAAATATAACAGACTTGACTGTACAAAGCTTCCCATCACCTAACCCACAACTCCCACGCTGTGACAATGACTCATTATGTCCACAAGGAACATTATGTCCACCTGCAGCTTGGAGTCCCATATGATGGCAGGGACTTTCATCCTCAATGCCACAGCTTCCACTCTCTATAGTCACTCTGGGGATCAGAGGTCTGACCACATGTCACCTCCATCCACCTAGGAAATCTTCATTTCTGAACCTAATTTCTTTGGTGTGGTACAACTCCTTTATATCTCCAAAAATTATATGAACATAAAAATTTCAGAATATTTCAACAAACACAGATTCACAAAAACTTTTGTTTTATAACATCAATCTCTTTGAAAGAGCTAGACTGTGAAACTGGGAAGAGCAGAATTGCTGAGAGATCCTAAATGAAGCAAATTAAGCTTCCTTGTGTGCATACTTTGAGTAAAGATGTGGTGGAAGAGAATGTTGGAAGGTGTTAAGGAGTAAAGAAAGCTTCAGAATAAGGGAAATATAACTGTGACTCTTGTTGGAAAAGAGTTCTCTTATATTCAGCAGTCCTGGGGATCAGAAGGAAAATCATGTCTTGCAATCATACCAACAGTTCCCCAAAGAACTAGCTTACCATCACCAATTTATAGGTGCAATTCTTCATTCAATTCAACTCACCCATGCTCACGTGGCCATAAAGGATATGGGGAAGAGAGGAGACAGAAACAAGTGCTTTGGATGAAGAAATTCACCTAGTAACTTATTTTAGTAATAGGCAATAAGGGAAGGGGGTCGATCCATAAAGACATGGCTCTCTTCATGAGCTACCCTGGGGGCCAAAGAAAAGCTGCTGGATCATTCTTTCTTCCTTGTTCTGAGAGAGGAAGCAGGTGCCCATACTGGGGAGTGCTCAGAACCCTGATCTCAAGAACTGGGGGTCTTCCCAGGAGGTTCCACTGTGTTTGCTAAAAAAGCAAATAAGGGGCAGAAGAAATTCCACTTCCTAAAGTGAAAAGAGAAAATAAAGATCCTTGACTAATTAGCAGTGATGACAAAAGAAATCAAACAGTACCATATCTTTAAATATTGTGTTCAGTTCAGTTGCTCAGTCGTGTCCAACTCTTTGCGACCCCATGAATCGCAGCACACCAGGCCTCCCTGTCATCACCAACTCCCGGAATCTACCCAAACCCATGTCCATCGAGTTGGTGATGCCATCCAGCCATCTCATCCTCTGTCGTCTCCTTCTCCTCCTGCCCTCAATCCTTCCCAGCATTAGGGTCTTTTCCAATGAGTGTTAGTTGATTATTATTCACAGTGTACAGATGAAATATATAAATGAGAATTCTTCATTAAAAGAGCCAAAAACTAATCAAGTGTTACATGGGAAATACACTAGGATTTCTTCCTGCACAGAATTAATTCTCTGTCGGAGCAAGAGGCAAGGCAGAGGCGAGGCTGTCCTTCAAAACTGTACCAGGGCTTCTGAACACCAGGCATGGAGCAAAGGAAAGAGCACCTGGGGACCTGGCCCTGCCCACTCAGGCCTGTACAGAGACCCCCCCAATGACACTCCTCCCCAGATCCCTCCCAGCACTCTCAGGAGGCCCAGTTCCCTCCCCAGTCTGGAGTTTTAGTGGGCTCCTTCCAGGATCCTTGCACACAGCCAACCTCACCTGCACTTTGCTTAATTTCTTATCCAATCTCTAGATGTTAAGGTACACTTTTTATTTCTTCTTTAGACTTTTTTTTTTTTTTTGGTGTTATATTCTATTTAAATGTGTTTGTTAAAGTTACATTCTGCTTGCCTGGTTATTTGGAACCAGCAAGTAAATACATTAGGAAGAAGTCATTGCTAGCAGTTTTTTTAGTTCAACTTTTCAAACCTCCCTCCCTTTTCATGGCTGTTTTGAAATTACATTTTCCCAGTTGACCCTACATGACTTTAGAAGGAAGGACAGGATTTTTTTTTTTCTTTGCTGTTCTGCAATTGTTTAAACGCATCAGGTCTCACGATACATCATTTCACTGGGCTGTATGAGGTTTCAGCACGAACATGGGGCTCCTTTGTCAATGCACAGGTGAAGCCTGAGGCCCACTTAGGGTGGGGACCTTGAGCCACCCAAGACTAATGCAGCTTTGCTATGTGAGAGCAGGACAGGAAGCCCACCATTTGGGGCTCATCTTAACACTAAGGCTGTCACCACCAGCATGTCTCTAAATAGACCGAATGAGGATTTACACTCTTGTGGAGCTGGGATATTGAGAACATTTATCTTAGAAAATGACACTGATTGGTATTATAAGACCCAACAGAGGTAATTGTTTCCAACATTAACCTCTCTGGGCCTCAGTTTTCTCATCTGTAAAATGAGGAATCATACTGGGTGACCTGGAGTCATAGAAGTCTACAGATCTAATTGATTCCATGACAGCTCCTAAGGGAGTGATCAAAGCAAATTAGGGGAAATACAGCTGTATATTCAAAGGGAAAGAGCAGCAAGAAATTGAGAGAAAGAAAAATAATTCCTCGTTGTTTAGGGAAAGGCTGTGATGGAGTCTCTTTCCCTTTTTTGTTCTTCTGCCTGCTAGAGCTACAGGAGTTAGAAACACAGCAATCAGAGTGGGCTGGAGGAAACACAAATACTCTCTGAGAAAGTGGCAATTAGGATTGTGGGCCTTGAAAGAGAAGATTTGAGTACATCAAGATGAGGGTGGAACAGCATTCCCAGCAGGGAGGATAGACATTATTATTTGTTTGCGATACTTGGAATCAGTGTCATTGCTTTATAGTTCTACTTCATGCATCCATCAGTGAAAAAAATATGTATGGAAGGCCAACTTTATGCCAGGCATTCCATTAGCCACTGGGGATGCAGAAATATGAAGCTTATAATCTAGCAAGAGAAACAGAAATTAGACAAATGGTTATTAAAATAACTAAATTATTACAATTGTGCTAACTGCTGTGAGGGAAAATTTCAGGATGCCAAGAGGCCTGGCAGAGATGACCCTCCAAGCTGAGAGGGATGGGTGGATAGAAGTCAGCCAGGAGAAATGTGTGTCTGCTGCCAGCAGAGAGGGGCAGAGAAGGGACAGAGCACTGAGGCCCAAGAACAGCAAGTGCAAAGGCCCTGTGGTGGAGAGAAATGTCCTGGCACCACTGAGGAAGGAAGAATCATTAAAAAAAACTAGAGGTAGCAGGAGGAAGACTGCAGAGAGGGTGAGTCTGATGGAGAACTTGGAATTTCACCCTGAGAGTAGAAGGCATTGATCAGTTTTAGCGAGGAAAATATAGGTGACCAGAGCTGAGTTTTTAAGAGTTCTCTGATGTAAAGCAGAGACTGAGTTGGATGAGTACATAAGCAGGGCAACCGGCCTTCTTTTCCTGCTTCCAGTGAGAGATGACAGAGGGTTGGACCAGACCGGTGGAAACTGAAAGTGTATCTTGGTGCAGAAATTCTAGGTTCTCATCACGTTGAGGTGGGGTGATGGGGTGAGGGGCAGAGAGAGGGTGCTTTAACCAGACCTAGGGCTTCCCTGGCGGCTCAGACGGTAAAGCGTCTGCCTGCAATGCGGGAGACTCAGGTTCGATCCCTGGGTCGGGAAGATCCCTGGAGAAGGAAATGGCAACCCATTCCAGTATCCTTGCCTGGAGAATCCCATGGACGGAGGAGCCTGGTAGGCTACAGTCCACGGGGTCGTAAAGAGTCAGACACAACTGAGTGACTTCACTTTCACTTTCACGTGTCCCCTTAATAATCTTTCATGCACCAGGTCTGACCCACTAACCAAGCTTTGAGGGACTCTGTGTCTCTAGGTGCACAGCTTCACAAATCCTTTAAAAAATGGGTTTCACCAGTGCTGGATAGATACACAATCCCATAGGTATTCAGACCTAAGACCTGTGCTGGTTCCAGCCTCTGGGGGGCGCTCTCACTGCCCTTCCCAAAGCCAATCTCCTACTAAAGGTTTCTCAGCCTCCATTTCTAGGCATCTGACATGCTGCCTCCTGAGTTTCTTTCCGTAATTATCTCCTCCTATTAAAACAACAAAACATCTCCATTTGCTTATCAGATTGGCAAAAAATTAAAAGGATAAAATATCAAGTCTCTGTAAGAATATAGTGAAAAGGCCACTCCTGAGCCTACACATGGCAGAGTAACTGGTGGGATGTTCTAAATGTCAAATCAATAGGTCTCACCATTTGGAAGGTTGGCCACAACTCAAATCAGTGGGGAAAAGGTGAACCATTTTTAAAAATTGTTGTAATAGCTGGGTATCCATCTGGAAAAAACACATACTTCTTACCTTACTTCAGGAAAAATGTCCAGTGAATCAAAGATTTAAATATTAAAAATGAAACCATAAAAATACTAAAAGAAACCATAGAGACAATGTATGTATAGTAATGATGACCTGAAACTCAGAAGCCATAAATGAACAGACTGATCAAGTCAGTGCCATATAATTTTTTTTTTAATTAACATGACAGAAACAGCTATGGTAAAATCAAAAGGAAGAGAAAAGAAAACATGCTAGGAAAAGACGTATTGCAATTTATCACAGATAAAGTGTTAATTTCCCCTAATAGATTTTTTAAAAATCTATACATCAAAAAAAAAAAAAGAAACCCAGAAAAATGGGCAAAGCATATTAACACTGTTTACTAAAAGAAACAGATATAGCTCATAAACATATGAAAAGGTGCTAAACCTCATTCAATAGAACCAAAATGGTAATTAGCCACATTGGGATACTTTTGACACTTTTTTCCTTTTTGGTCAGACAAAAGTTTGATAATTTCCCATGTTGGAAAGGGTGTCAGAGATAAGCATTCTAATAAATAGCTGGATGAAGGGTGAAGTGGTAAAATCTCTATGAAAATTTTGGTTTTATTTATCAAAATTAGAAATGTATACATCATTTGACCCAGCAATTCCACATCTAGGATCAACCCTGAGTTTGATGCCAATCTGACTGTAGTCCTCGATCCTTGGAGCTCTCAACTGGACTTTAATATGACACCTGAGACCAAGTCTTCCCCATGTTAACGTGCATAGTAAACACATAAACTACTAAACACATAATTAGTAAACACATAAACTACTAAAAATATGAAATGGGATATAGCTATATGATGGAGTACTATTTGGAAATAAAAAAGAAGGAAATACTGGTACATGCAACCTCTAAACCATGACTGCCCAGTGAAAGAAGCCAGACACAAAAGACCACATATTACATGGTTCTCTATTTACATGAAGAGTCCAGAAAAGGCAAATCTATAGACATAAAAGTGTTAGTATTTCCCTGACTGAGACCGTGGATGGGAAAGGAGAGTGACTACAAATAGACATGAAGAGTCTTTTGGAGCTGATGGAAATGTTCTAAAATGGGATTGTGGTGGTGATTACACAACTCTGTAAACTGACAATCATTGAATCATACACTTAAAATGAGTAAATTTTATATGTAACTAACACCTCAATACAGCTTTTTCTGAAAAACACTCTTGGTTATTGGGTACGGCCTGTACCTCAACACCCAACAATGATGGCCTGGTCTCTATCATCCACAAACAGTATGCCCCTGGAAACTCCATGCCCAATGTGCCATTTCTTCCAGAACAATGTTCCTCCTATCTGGCCTCTTCTGTTGCTTTCCACTGCCGTGCACTAGGGCTGGCATTACCTCACTCCTGGACTCATGCCCTGGCTTGCTGCTTGGTCAGAGAATAATCACAGCAGACCAGGCAAGAGATGGCCAGCGCTCAAGCCAGGGCCACATCCTCTCCCATCACTCAGAGCCAGTGCCTATTTCTGCTCCTGATGTTGTTGCTGATGTTCCGGCACCTTTCTTCTACACCATCCTCATCCCATCTCAACTCCTCCAAGACACAGAACCAGAGAATAACAACCTGGTAGGAAGCCACGATAGGTCGTGTTGACCAAGACCTTTTGTTGACAAATGGGTACACTGACTCTCAGAGACACTCAACAGTAGCCAGGAGTCAGGCCACTGATGGGTGGCAGAGCTGAGTGCTCTCTGCAGACATTGCTTTGAGGGATCTAGGGTCTTATATAGGGCTTCCCAGGTGATGCAAAGGTAAAGAAACTGCTTGCCAATTCAGGATCAATCCAGTTTGATCCCTGGGTTGGAAAGATCCCCTGGAGAAGGGAATGGCTACCCACTCCAGTATTCTTGCCTGGAGAATCCCATGGACAGAGGAGGCTGGCAGGCTGCACAGTCCATGGGGTTGCAAAGAGTCGACATGACTGAGCTACTGAACACAGGTCTAATTTCCCCCATGATGTCTTTCCAGCTTCTATTCAGCTACCATGTTCCCAAATGCTTTAAGTATGATTGAGCTTATTCCACACAATTTAGCATTGGATAATACAGTGTTTTGAACGATTCGTTAATTGCTTTGGTTTCTGCTTCCAGGCTGTGAGCTCCTTGAGGACAGGGAATTATGTTTTGACTAATTTATTAGTTCTTGTTGACAGTGAAGTAAGTGCATTTAGCCTTGCAACACTGGTATTACATGACAATGTTTTTATCCGGGATGTCTGGGACCAGTGGAATCCACAGGTTTCTCAGGGCTCCACCCTTATTCCCTTCTCCTCTCACTTTTCATCCTGGGTGATCTCAGCCACACAGAAGACTGTAACCACCATGGGGACCATCACTGACCTCCTCCCAGCGTCCAGAGTTATTTATCCAGCTGCCATCTGGACATCTCCAGGTAATGTCCTGGAAGTCACCACCTTGCTCTCTCTAGTCCTGCTGCAGTCTCAGAAATTCACCCCCACCCCAATACCACCTGTTTCTGCTGTGTACTTGCCCCTTGGAAGGTTGACTGCATCAGAGACTTCCTGGTATTCCCAGTGCCTAGCCCTCAATAAATACAGACAAACTGAGGGGACGAGCGAGGTCCTGGTCTGTTCCTCAGCCCCTGGTCCTTGGCTGGGGACTTACAGCAGGTGTCACCAGGCTAACTTGTCCCTGGGAGAAGAAGAAACAAAGCAGCCTTGCACAACCAGCAGAATACTAACAGCCTTTGAAAGGGCATTATTATTGATGCCAACAGACCATCTGTCCTTGAGATAAACCTAATAAAGAAAACAATGCACCCATTAGAAAGCACTTGTTCAGGCTTTCAGATCAGGACTTTGATGTATGATAAAGATGCCTCTAGGTTCCTCCAAGATCTTAGTTTCTCAGACTGACTTGCTTGTTGGGATCAGAACCTGCAGGTCTGTTGGTCTGGAGGAGGCTAGAGTGACTGTTGACATTTGCTGTTTGGGCAACTGCATGAGTGTAAAATATACTGTTCTTCAAAACCACTGCCACGAACTCTATCTACTGGTCCGTCAACACCACCTTCTAGAACATCCTTCATAAACTCTAACACATTCTTCAACCTCCAAGGATGGAGTTGGATTTCAGAAACAGACAAAGGTCATCTGGAGCCCAATCTGATGAGTCAGATAGATGGATGAGCAAGCTAGGAAATACTACATCTTGATCAAAAATTAAGAACCACTATAAAATGAAGTTAAGAGGTTCTGATTCTACTTATACCTATGAAGACAGTTCCAGGCATGGAGTTCTGGAAAGATCTATGATTGATAGCCCTTCCTTGGACTGCTGCAACTTCCTGGGCCAACCAGCCCCTCCCAGAAGGCCCAGTGTCTGCCAGGGTGCTGTATTGAAGCAACCGCTGAGAATAAGCCATTTCTACAGGGCCTGTCCTAGACACAGGCTCTTCTAGACACAGAAATCGGTGAAACTGGCTTTTTGGGCTCTCTCAGTCTAACAAGAGGCTATTCTGATGTGTTTCCAACCCTGCTCATTTAACTCATTTTTAAAATTAAGAATTGAACACCTAACACATCCCCAAGTAGTGATCTAGGTGTTAGTGTGACACAGCAGGGACTCAGAGACAAAGTCCCGCCCCATGATACTCTAATGGAGCAAACCAGAGGATGAATGAGCAAACGAATTAGTAATATAAAGTTGAACAGTGTTAAATGCTATTGAGGAGCAGGAAGGGGCTTGCAGGTGACAGCTGGCAGTTGGGTTGTCAGAGGTCTGCTTTCAGGCAGAGATTTGAACGACTCTCAGGAGCCCCCAGCTTAGGGGGAAGATGAGGGAGGAGCATTCCAGGCTCAGGGAAGAAGAACAGACTCTCTGGAGCAAGAGTGTCCCTGGCACATAGCCGAGAAAGCCAGGATGCCAGAGTGGCTTCCAAGTGGCCCAGGGTAGGGGGAAGGTGCGAGAAGGGAAGGCAGGAGAGGTTGGAGGGGGCAGGCGAGCCTCACCTTTGCCAGCTACAGCTCTGTGACCACACACAATTTTCTGAGCTTCAGTTTCCTCAACTGCAAAATACTCTTTGCCCTGCAGGGTGTCAGGAAGATTGAAAGATCATCACCTAGATAAAAAACCATGTAGCACTGAGCTTGCACGTAACTACCATTCACTAAGTACCAACTATCATCATTACTATCAGCAGCAACATGGCTGTTTCGTTAACCTCAGCATCTGCTTCTGACTCATACATGAAGGTATAAAAATCATCCCCTCCATCTTAGATAAATAATCCTGCCATTCAATCAGCAGGAAACACTGAGACTAAAGAGTTGAACTCAGTCTCTGTACAGACCCAGAGGGCCAGCCAGGAGCCTTCTCTCCACCTCTCCCGGAATCTCCAGCACTGCCTCTGGCCAGGTTTCAGCATGGGTCCCCTTCTCTCATCAGGCAGTCACTGTCAGCCACCAGTTCAGACCACAAGGAGACAAAATTCAACACAACTCACAGACTTTGGTCCCATGTCTGCATTTGGGCACAAACTTGTGTTTGAAAGAATCTGCTACTTTGCAAATGGTTGCCATCACTATGCCCCATAGGATCCTAACTCCCCTGGCACTGCCCCATCGAAACGAAGGAAGGGGGCAAGGCACAATCTTTGAAAGAACAACATAGGCCCTGCATGTGTGCTCAGTCGCTCAGTTGTGCCTGACCTTCTGCAGTACCAAGGACTGTAGCCCAGCAGGCTCCTCTGTCCATGGGATTTCCCAGGTAAGAATACTGGAATGAGCTGCCGTTTCCTTCTCCAGGAGATCTCCCCACACAGGGATGGAACCCACATCTCCTGAGTCTCTCTCCTGCATTGGCAGGCAGATTATTTACCACTGAGCTATCTGGGACCTCGATTAGAACCAAATAGGTTTAAGATGACCACAAGTCGACTCCCACTAGATCTTGAGCCTCAGTATACACTCACTATAACACACCAGCAAGCTAAATGACCCACCTGCCAGAGCCACGACAGTTCCAAGGCCGATCATCAAAGACCAAAAAGTAGGCAATGCCCCAATTCCTGGAAATCTCCGCCCTTTCCCCAAAATTACCGGACTAACCTCCCACTCCTTAGCCTGTGAAACTACCCAGCCTATAAAAACTAACCACATCATTTTGGGGGACTGCTCTCACCTTCTGAGATGGCCCACACTCTTGTCTGTGGAGTGGGTTTCTCTCTAAATAAATCCCCTTCTTACCTATCACTTTGTCTCTCACTGAATTCTTTCTACAATGAGACATCAAAAACCTGAGCCTCATTAAGATCTGAGACCAGGTGTGTGACTTCAGTTAAAAGACTGTGGATTCAAGTCCCAGTCTGAGTTACACGGATTCAGGATCAGGGAAGATTCAAAGTTCTGCTTTCAGGTTCCCAGTAAAAGATGGCTGCCCTCTGAACAGGAAGAGAAGCCCGCCGGGGCCTGGCACGTGTTCTCATAGAACACAGGAGGCCAGAGACTCCTCAGGGCTGCAGCTTGCTCTAACGGGACTAGAGCCAGCATCACCGGTCGCCCTGGATCCCAAGGACACAGGTCCTGTGTAGACAGTAAACTAAGCCTGAAAGAGCCTGGATATTAGACAAGCTCAAGGGCTAATTAAAATGTAAAATGTAGTCCGTGGGGCATAAATTCCTACAAGCCCAGAGGGATCTACCATTTAGTGCACCAACCAAGCAAGGCAGCCATTTACTCAGGGGCTCCCTCGAGGACTGTGAGCACCACCTCATCTCCCAACATGCTCCATTTACCCCCCAGATGTGCTGGGCCGGTGGGGGGACATGGAGGGCCCCTATTCATTGCCATGGCCCTATGTAATGTGCCAAGGAACTGGGCACCTGGCTTGGGGTGTGCACTGCTTCTGAGAGCCCAGACCTTTTAAAGGGCACAAAGCAATGAATTTCCCAAAGGGTGCATAAGATGCAGAAGAGCAGGGGATGGGGACAAAGAATACAATTAGCATATGGAAAGAAGAATCCGGAAAACATAGCCATTGTTTCCCAAGGCAATCTCAACAAAATTCTTCTGGAAGTTCGGATGGTGGAAAAATGCAAGTAATACTGTGCTGAGGTGAGAGCGAGAGAAATGAGCCCAAACACGATCTATCCAGACTGCCTGGAAGTGTCTGTGTCGACCGACAGTGGGTTGGGATGAAGCAGCACTGCTGTCATCCTGCCAAACCCTGACCCTCAGGAGTTCAATGCACAGGCTCTGGAGTCAGTGAGACCCAGTCCTGTGACCATGGCATGCCCCTAAACCTCCCTGAGCCTCAGCCTCCACCTCGGACACAGTGAATGGAACTACTTCACCAGATGGCTGTGAAGATTAAATGGAAAACGCACGTGAAACACCTCAGCCTGATCTGAGACCCCTGTGAGTTGTGGCTATCAGCCACAGCCTTAGGTTTAGCCTCTCTCTGAGCTCCTGGCATTTCTCCTAGAAAGACTGCTCTCCCTCCATGATGTGTATGATCTACGATTCTCTCCTGTCCCTCTAGCTGCCTGTACCTATGCATCATCTTTGATGTGTGCACACTTGCATGTGTGTGCATGCATGCCTGTGGGTACTGTCTGAAGTTGGGGACACTGACTATGGCCTAAGCAGGGCCTGTGTGCCCTCCCTTGGGTATATGCCCACCCATCAAAGGCCACAGGAGCCCTGGTCAGCACTCCCAGCCAGTGAGTGCCCCGCACTGCTCAGAGACGCCATGGCTATGGGCCACAGGAGCCACATTCATAGAAGGCAAGGCCGGCCAGCCCAAGGCCCAGATGGTTTGCATCTCGGCATCTGGGCACATTTCACACCCTGGTCTCTGCCAGTGCGCCAAGAGAAACAGTGCAGGCTTGTGCCTCGGGAGGAGGCTCCTTGTCCACAGGACCCGGGTTGCTGTAACTTCCACCAGGCAGCAGCATTTGGTACCAGGCCCTGCCTGGAGTGGGGTCCTCAGCCATTATGACAGCTGCTGCTGCTGTTGACACTGAAACAGTGACAAATTCATCCTTCTGACAAGATCCCTTTAAATAATTCACAGGGAGCTGGGGATTAAGACACTGTTTCTCTCTGTCTCTGTTGAGATTTAAAACACCTCCAGCTGGGGTATTTAAAGAGCATATAATGGGCTACCCTTCTTGGGTCTCCCCTCCCCCTTTTCCTCCTCTTTCCCATTTCCCAAACTCACCCGGCCCCCACCCCACCAGCTAGCCCTGTAACAAGGAGGCCCAGAAAACAAGAAAGAAAAAAAAGGAGGGAACCAGTGCTTGGCTGGTCACCATGGCAACGGCGGCAGGGTATTCAGCTGTCATTATCCCAGCGCCTCACACATGTGATTATCTTAAGCTGTCGATTGAATGTGGTCCTCACTGCTGCCCAACAAGGCCTTGTCAAACAAGGCAGGGGCGGGAGCTGCCGGCCCCGGGCCCCACCAACCTGGTGTTGCTTTGCCCAGGCCTGAGCTCCATCATCACTGAGGAGCAGTTACCCCTGGGAGAGACCAATGGCATTTCCCTTCAGCTTGGACAGATTTCCGCTCAGAACACAGAGCCGAGGCCAGCACATTGGGTTACAGGGCAAGGAGATGAGGTCTCCGTTCCATGAGTGCAGAGTTTTGAGAATGGGTCAGGCTAGCTGTGGCCCATGGGAAGCGTCCTGCAAACAAGGGAGCAAGGCATGGGGGGAGGAAGAGACTGGCCTTCCTCAAGGAGCTCCTGGCGTCATGCCCATTCTCAGGGTGCAGGAAACTCAAATCTGGCCTTAGAAGGGGACACACTCCCCCATCCTGCCCCCTCCCCAATGGTGGGAATGTGGCCACTGTGTGTGATCCACTTCAGAAACCATGGCTGCTGGAGCTTGGTTGGATAAGCGGGGAGGGCTTTGATCTCATGCCCTTGCCTCCTGGACTTTGCTTCTGATTATTTCCAGGCTGAGGTTCCCAGGTCTAACCAACATTCTCTGAAAGACACAATCACTGGTCACCCCCGACCAGGCACCCACCCCCCCACCAGGCATCACTCCAGGTCTTCCACTGTCCCTTTCAAAACTGGTCTCCCAGAATAAGCCCATTTCTGCAGACACGCTCAGGTTGGAACAGCATGCAATGAGGCCACCATCACCTGTGACTTGCACCTGCCCTTCCTGCACCTGCATCGTGTAGTTGGTCCCCATGAATAGGAAACCAGCCACTCAGAAGACCCCACCTGAGCCACTGCCCACCTGGCTCACAGTGACTCGTCTGCACCTAAATGAAAGTGTGGACCACTAACACAGACCATGACATTTTGAAGGCAGAGCTCTCACTCGGCAAGATAAGCCTGAATCTTGACTCCAAAGTCGTTCACGTTGGTTGTCCTCTGTGACACTGGGAAACGTGTTGGGCATCCCTGTCTTCAGCAGGAAGAGAGGTGAGTGGGTATGGAGAAGAGGGTGTACCCACAACTAACCCCCCCCAATTCTTTCAGCAGAGGAGCACCTCGAATGCAAAAGGGCCAGTTCAGCTCAAATGACATGGGGTCACTGGATGGCAAACAACAGCTCACCTCTCTCCCTTCCCAGGAGTCCTCACTTCCTCAGCATTCGCCAAGACCTGGGGGTGGGAGCTAACCACATGCTCCTTCATCATCACTTGGAGCCACCCATTGCCAGGGACCACCTGGATCCTCCTCCAGCTTCCTGGCCAGTCCTCACCTGCCCTGGGAATGGGGTCACACCTTCAAGGCTCCCCCGGACTTGCTACTACTCTGCGTCTAAACCCCACACATTACACTGCACCTGCTCCACACCTCTCCAAACAGCTTGCTTTAAAAAGCGACCCATGGGTACTTAATAAGTGTATGTTTCAGTGGCCCTTGGCTTTCAAACCTGCCCTTTCCCTTTGTAGAAAACGGAGATGTTGCCTTTCCTCACCCTCTGTTCCCTTGTTTCTTGATGATGTATGACTCGCCCTTCCTCACTCTGATTCAGGGGCAGAAGCACCATAGTGAGCTCCACAGTCAGACAGGCCTGGGGTCAGTCTCAGCAAAACCCCTCATCAGTTCCGTGACTTTGGATCCTTGCCCGCGAGCTCAGTGTCTGCTCTGCAAATCTGCAAAGTGGGAGAAACACTCCCTGGCATGCAGGGTCCTGGTGAGAGTTCCATGAGGTGGTGCCATTGATGTCCAGTGCCCAGGACACAGCTGGTAATTAACTGGCAGTAACTAGTAGTAGCAGTAGTTATCACTGTTCTCAATAACAGCTCTGTGAGTAATAACAAGGTGCACCCTCTGATGGTATTCTCACAAGAGCCACAACCTAACAGAAGTGCTGGGAAGTTGATCTGGCATCTCAGGCCTCCCAACCCTCATCAGTCCCCACCCTCGTCCCAGGCAAGTTAAGTCTCTCAGGCAAGAATCACTGCAGCCAGTAGCACTAGTCAGGGCAAGTGGTATTGACTGAGCCTTGGAGTCTACAAGGAAGCTAAACACAATTTATGCTGCCAACCACTCTGTAAATAAGATCTTACATTAGCCATGTGACAGAGGCAGAAGATAGACTCAGAAGTTAAAGAACTCAGAGGGAAATGGCAACAGACCCAGCACATCAGACTCCAAATCCTGGGCTTGTTCCTTGATGCTACCAGAAATACAGTGGAATTCAGGCCAAATGATTCTTTCACTTTTGGCTGTACCTGGAGGTCAAGTCAAAGGTGTATCCCAGGGCCGCCCTGTTTCCGAACAGGTGAGGCACCTTCTTCCAGAGCCAGGCTAGACTCCCCATCTGGCTGCTGCCAACCCTGAGCCTCCCTTCTCCACCTGTTTTACTCTGGCCCATCTTCTGCAGGTCTCTTAACTCTGCCTCACCTTTCTTCTCATGCTTTGTCCTCTCCTGTAACAGATTTCTTCTTTCACCAAGGAGACCAGTGAGGAGCTGTGAGTCAGGGCTGTCGAGGCAACGAGACCCTGCGGACGCCCCCCGCCCCCCCCAGCTCCATCCTGCTGCCTGTGTCAGGAGCCCTGTCTCCTTCCAGAGCCCTGGGGGTCTCTCTGACCTTCACCAGGCAGGTGGTCCTCAGCCTGACAGACCGGTGGGAGAAAGGTTCCCAGGGCTGGGCCAAGGGGCATGGCAGGGGTCTGCCTTCCTGGAAAAGATTTTAGAGAGAAGACATCTGTCTGTCTGGACAAATGAGGGTTAAGCCTGCCTCTGAGAGGGGGAGGGGGAATGGGTGACCTCTGGGGTTCCCTCCCAGAGTCTTATGGACAGAAATATCTCCTGCTCCATTGATGAATGAGTCTGCGAGCCATTTTCAAGAGCAAGAAAATAAATCTGTCAGACAGTCAGGTTCTGGTGAACCACCACAACGCCCAGAGTTCTTTAACACAGCGAGTCAAGAAGCATCTCTCCCTTAATCCATCCCCCCCTCCACACACATGCACGCAGTCATACTCCATGTACTTCTGTTGCAGGAAAGGGCAACCCTTCCAGGCCTGGAGAGTGGGCCTAATACTCAGAAATGCATTGTCTCAGGAGACACATGCTGACAAAGCAAAAAATGCTCCTGGGAGGGGGCACCGGGTGGAGAGCAGTAGGGCAAGGGAAACCAGGACAACTGCTCTGCCACGTGGCTCACAATCTCAGGCTTTATGGTAACAGGTTGCCTCTGGCCAATCTTGCAAGTGCCTATATGTGATGTGACTTGGGTCCTTCCAGGTGGCACTCACATCTCTCAGCCAAGATGGACTCCAGTGCAAAGGATTCTGGGAGGTTGTTGGGACATATTACGGGTTGGAGTCTCCTTCCTCCTTTGGGCCCCTTCCAAATTATCCCAGTTAGTTTTCAGTGGCAGCATCCCGTTCCTTATCGGGACCTCTTGTTATAAGACAACTCATACAAGTGGTTATCATCTTGCCTGACCAAGGTGAGCAGTTTCGGTCAACGGTTCCCTAACATTTCTGCAACCAGTGCAATAATTAATATTCTACTCAATGTAATAATTCATATTCTACCCAACGACATTGCTCATCTGTAACACTCCAGTCACCTCTCTGTCAAAGGCACACACATGCCCACAAAAAAGATCTCACGTAAAAGCCCAGTGACAGCAACCACACATGATGAAGTCAGGGAGAACAGTGCCCTTGTCTGGCCCACCTTTCATCCCAGGGGATCCACCAGCTTTGGCCAACCCACCCCAGGGCTGCCATTCTTTCCAGAGCAGTGTCTGAACCCCATGGACCCCTGGGCCCATGGCTCTGTCCTGAGCCGCCAGCCTTTGTCAATCACGGTCTCTGTCAAGCAGGTGATTTTAAACCTCCATTCCTAAAAGACATGTATTACATATTTTAAAAAAATGTTTTAAGTGCCTCGGGGTGTTTTGTTCCTCATTGCTTCATAAAAGTGACATTAATAGCCAGAGAAGAGCACTGCTGAGTGCAATTACAGAGGATGTTTCAGGTATGAAAGCTGTTTTGAGCCTGCTAATGTTTCCTAATTACAGGCCTTTTGGTAGAGAGAGAAAAAGATAAAGAGTGGGTGGGAGGCGCAGGGTGGGAGCTCTGACTTATCTCAGGGGTTTACCTGAGGAGGGCAGGGAAGGAGTGGGAAGGGGACAGGTAGCAGGGCAGTTGGAGGCCCACCGGCTGGGAGGCAGGGCCCCTCCCAGCGGAGAAAGCAGTACTTACTCCTTGGTAACAGCTCAGGGAAAAGATCCAACTGTGTCCTAAACTTTGAGAAAATCTTTTAGACACTAAGCCTGAACTCGGCGGACCTCCAGCAACTCAAAACTGGAAATTCCTTTTCCAACTCTCTGGAAATTCCAGAGAGAAGCCACTCTCTGGAGACACTGCAGCATTTTACTAGGAAAGAGGGTACAGCATGGTTTTCAGCAGGCCAGCAGGCAGCAGGAGGTTAGATGGCACTCTCCAGCCATGTGATCAGAAGCAATTTAACAGTTGTTCTGTGCTTCAGTTTCCTCTTCTGTAAAATGGGGCTGCTGTGAGGACTGATGTACACCTGGCCGTAAAGCACATGGGACCTTGAGATGTAGTATTAAATTTCCTCTTTCTGTGCCCAGCAACTATTCAGCTTTCTGGTACCCACATCCCAATTCCTTCTGGAGAGGTACTCCCTCCAGCCCTTCAGCCCAAGGCTTCTGGTGGGCTCAGCACAGCACGGGGTTGGAACACAGGACCTGGGAATACCACTCAGTACTTCCTGAATGCAGGGACTGGATCAGGGCAGGTGTGGGAGCCAAACTGATATAGTCAGGCCCATTCAGAGCTAATTCCAGGGCTTCTGCTGGGGGATCCCAGAGAAAGTACTGGCTCTTCCCCAGGGGATGATAGATGAGGTTGTAGGAGCTGGAGCGGCTGCAGACTTCTTATGACCAAAAGGAAGCTCAGCAAGGAGCCAACACCAGGGGAGCAGAGAGAGGAGAAAGGTGGTGGGGAAAGAGACAGACTGATCCTAAGGATTTGTACCCAGCCACATATGAATCCACATTAGCCCCTGGACCATTCATTCACATGAGCCAAGATACCTTTCTTAAGACTACTTGTGTTTTTCTGTCCCTGACCTCCAGGAAACCCTGACTGATCCTGAAGCGTGGCTCCCGGCAATCAGTGACCAGTTCCAATGCTCCCAAGTCCCAGGCAGGGGTACCAATCTGAAAATGGATTACCAATTCTGTTCCCCCCTGCTCACCTGCCCCCTGGCATGGCCGGAAATTCAAATACCATACAACTCCATTCACAAAATCATTTTGCCCAGAGCTAAATGTCTCCTGGATTTGCCTAATTTAGCTCAGGCTTTTCTGTCTTAATTAGCATGATTGAGTCATCAAAAGAAGAAAAGAGAAAATCCAGGCCTCCAGAGGGTGAGTACTATGCTAACACTTTCTGAGTGTTTACCCAGGAAAACTTTTTGTCGACATGGTTGCATATACGGAATCGTTCCCACCCTCGCCCTGTTGAGCAGAGGAGACCCTGGGATTAAAGAAGTCTGGGTGATGGGCCAAGATCACACAACCAGGGAACTGCAGAGCAGGAACGGGAGCCAGATTATTTGATGCCAGGGCCTGAAGCCTTCACTGCTGCACCATAACCTTCACACCTATCAGGCCAACTAAATTTCAATTGATCTTGCTTGGCCTTGGAACGAATGAGGTGATATTAGAGTGGATTTCTCTTCTAAGTGTGCTGTCCTTACTCCCAGGATGTGGCAGCCAGTGAGGGTGCCTGGAACTGGTAGATGGAGAAAGGGAACAGCCAGGAGGGTCCCCAGGAGGACAAGGAGGGCGGTGGGGAAGGACAGCCCCCATGTGCCGCTCTCATGGGCGTGCATCCTGTTTGAGGAGTTAATTTATCAGACACATACACAGGTATTCAAATGAGGGTTGTGCCCTACACACTGGCCTCTCCAGAAGCTCTCCACTTAGTCCAATAATACTCTCATCACTTAAGATCTTTCCAGAACTCTGGAAACTGCCTGCAGAGGCATAAGGTGAAATCAGCTCATTTAACTTCATACACCCACAGCCACAAACACACACACTCACACATGTATCACATAGGAATACACACACACATCACACAGAAATACTCAGATGCACGTATACACACAGGCACATACACACAGACATACATATAACTGGGATATGGGCTCCCCAGGGGGCACTAGTGCTAAAGAATCCACCTGCCAAGGCAGGAGACATAAGAGACATGGGTTCAATCCCTGGGTCAGGAAGATCCCCTGGAGGAGGGCATGGAAACCCACTCCAGTATTCTTGCCTGGAGAATCCCACGGACAGAGGAGCCTGGCAGGCCAGAGTCCATAGGGTTGCAAAGAGTCGGACATGACTGAAGGACTCAGCACAGCACAGCACACATACCTGGATACACACATACATGAACACACATTTCACATATTTATACACAGATGCACAGACACACACACACACAGAGAGACATACACACATGGAGCACAGGCATGCATCACCCAGCCTGCTCAACCTGAAGGTTCATCAGGCTTGACTCCAGACTCTTTTGCATCTTTCCTCTATCAACCTTCCCACCTTCCCATGATGAAGATTTGCCAATATTAATGTGGTAAACAGAACATGTCACAGGTTGTGAGGAGGTGGTTCCACAGAGTAGCACAGATGGAGGTGGAGTCTGGAAGCCCATGAAGTGCTCTTTCAAGGTAACTCATGATCTGTAGGTGTTCACACGGCGGCCACATATTACACAGTCATAGACTCCCACACAGAGGCTATTGGCTTCCCACATGCAAATAGCCAAGGAGCCCTGGCAATACTCTGCAAAAGTAAAAGGCCTTGCTTGGATTTCCAACAAGCAAGCTGAATAAGCCTCATTGTCAGAGGGACCCAGCTTGCCTTCCTTATCCATCAGAGCCAGTATGTGAAAGCAGCTGGACCTTCTGGCTAGCGTCCTGGTCTTCTCCATCATGCTCATCAAAGGAGAGGTAGCTCTATCTGTGTCACTGATTAAGTTTCTTTAAAAGATACTGACAATCAATTGGGTATTGAGAGGCCTACAAAAATCATTTTATTGGGCTACAATAAACCTAAACCAAGCGTCTCCCCAGTTCAGAACCCTGGGTTGAAGATGCAGGAAGTATCAAGAATGCGCTGCTCCTTCCTCATTTTATGTGGCCAACAAACATTTACTGAAGCCTGTCCCCTGCTGGACCAGGGACAGAGGGGAAGCCACTCCTTTCTCTGTCCAGTGGGAGGAAGCACCCATCAATGAAGGTTTAGCTCACAGAGTGATGGACAGTTAGGAGTTGGCACCAAGCCTTCTGCTTTAGGAAAAGGGCCCCTACCTTGGAGTCCTGGTGGGGAGGGGCACCCAGGAGGGCTCCCTGAGGGAACAGGAATGGAACTGACACTTGAGGGGCAGACAGGAATGCAAGGGGGAAGGGGAAAAGGAAAAGAGGGGAGACGGCCAGGCAGCATCTAGGAACAGTGGCCGTCGTTCAGTCACTCAGTCTTGTCTGACTCTTTGTGATCCCACTGACTATAGCTCACCAGGCTCCTCTATCCATGGGATTTCCCAGGCAAGAATACTGGAGTGACTTGCCATTTCCTTCTCCAGGGGATCTTGCCAACCCAGGGATCAAATCTACGTCTTCTGCATTAGCAGGCGGATTCTTTACCACTGAGCCACCCCGGAAACCCCTCTAGGAATGGGGATGACTGCTAAGGCGGACCACAAAACCATGAGAACCATCACTTACTGAGCCCTGTGGCAGCCAAGCACCTCCCTGAGTGTTGACCATGGGACCTCAAAGCACCCTCCTGCCCAGAGCTCCTGAAATGTGAAGGTCAGGACCCTTTTGGAGCAGGACTATAAGGAAGGGTTTGGGAGAGGTAACTGAAGGCAGCCCAAGGGAGGAGGGTGGAGTTCACAGGGTCATGGGTGAGGGTCCTGGGATGCCCTCTGATGGGAGCTCAGCCCCCCATCCCCCCAGAATCTGTTACTTCATAAATATATTCGTTATTTTCTCCCTCTGCTCACCAGGTGGCCTCTGATTCGGGTTAAACCTAAAGGCTTTAAATTAAAGCTGCAATTAGATTATAAAGCAACATTTTGCCATTTGAGCAGAAATACTTTCTGGTTTTGACATGCAATAATATAATCCATTTTCCAGCGATATAACTGAAAACAATTTGCAGGCTATGTGTGGGTGGGCAGTCCAAATCCTTCCCGCATCTGGCAGTCCTTGAGTACAAGGGTGAAGATACCCAGGGAAACCATAAAAGGAAGTCTCCTGGCCTCTCTCTGGGGAGCCTTCCTCACAGGCCATGCACCATGGATAGGGTTCATTGCAATGCCAGCTGGGCTCCCTGGTGGAATCATGGTACCCCTTCTGGACCAGGCCAACCAGTTCCCTGGAGACCCACAGGCTACCAGAACAATGCCCACCCACCCATCAACATCTTCAGCACGCATTGTATCCTGACTGCAGGGGCCATCTGAAGGACAATTTGCTCCCTTTCTGGGTTGCTGGGGTGGGGCTCATCTCCTCCCCTACTGGATCCCAGGAAAATGTGGACCATTCACCCAGCCCCCTGGCTTCTCAAATGCCAGACCCTGGCCCCACTCCCCAGACCCCTTTATCACCCAGAAGTACTCTGCGTGTCTTAAAGTTAAGCCCTGATCCAAGGCCATGGCTTCCAGTCCTCCTTCAGTCTCCTTGAGACTCCCAGCTAGGCCTCTGTACTTTGTCACAATGGTCCTGGCTTCACTCTTCTTTTTGGGGTGATGTCACGCTATAAGATGCTGAACCCCTCCTGCCAACATCCTCAGCTCCTGACCCCTCAGGCCCACCATTCTCGCATAAGCACAAGTGAGGATGACTCCAATGCCACACAGCCTCCAGGCATACCGGATTGGGGCCATCACACACACACAGCCTGGACCTCAACTAGGTCCTCATTCCAGACACCTTCCTTCCAAAGAGTCCGGACTCTCCCAACTCACCAGCAGTGGCAGTTACCTCACACCTTTTCCTCCCTCCTAAGACCTGCTACTTAAGGCTCCACACCTTCACTCTCCCAACCACCCCTCCAACCTCAGAGAGAAGATGGGAAACGAAAACACTTCTTATTTTATGGCTTCCGTACCAATCCTGAGTCCTCCCGTCTCTCTGTCCTGCCATTTCAACCACAAAGGAATCCCATCCCCTGAGAGGCACCTGCCTCCACCTCCTGGGCTCTGTATTCCCTCCTCTCATGGGCTGCTCCATCGCCTCACCTCCTATCGACCCTTCAACGCCCTGCTTTCTGGCCTCTGACCCTGGTCCCTTCTGAAACCAGCAGCATGTGGCACCAATAGAGTCCTTGTAACCAAGCCCAGTGCACCATCCAAAGCCCAGCAGCACCTGCCACCTTTGCCCCCTTCCTCCTTGACCCCTGCCCCCTGCGCTTCTGTAAGAAGACCACCTCTTGGTTTTCTCCTGCCTCTCACTCCTTCTCATCCCCATCAAGGCATCTCTTGACTTTGAATATTTCCCAAAAGGGCCACTTGCCTTGGGAAGGAGTTCAGAAGTTTAAAGAAGACACGCGGTGTGTACAAAAATCAAGCAGAAAATGGTGTGTACAAAAATCAAGCAGAAAATGAACCATAAATCACATCAATGACTTAAGTCACAGGAGAAAACATGCAAACCTTCTGCTAACCATGTAACTTGTAGAAGAGGGGCAAATCCTTAATGTCTGGGCAACTTGAAGAGTTGCTGCATCATCAGCTTTCACGAGGTCCCCAGTGGGAGTGGGAGGTATTCCCTGGTGGCCTGCAGTGTTCCCAGCAGGATTTGGACTTGTCAGTGTGGGCAAGATTGGCCCCTGCTCCTGGCCCCACTTTGGGAAACACAGCTCACCCCAGACCTTGCCCTCTTACCGCAAGGTTTGATGCCTGCACCAAAAGTGAGATCCTGGAGAGAAAGCACAGGTGAGACCACAGTCTGCCTTGGGACCTGAATCCCAATGTCCCTAAGACATAAGTGGGAGTCTTAGGACTGGCTGTGACTCACACGCTGGGGTGCAGAGTGGCCTAAGGCCCCAGGCTGGAGGTGACCAAAGGCAGGGAGGAGAGAGGAGGAGTGAGATTGAAGAGAAGATCCAGCTAACCCTGGCCCTGCCTCACCCCCTCACTGGGATGAAGAGTCCATGCATTCCTCCTGTCCTCTCCCTTCATGATTAAGCCCCACAGAGAGCCAGCCACTAGAGCCTGAGATGTGAATCCCATCCCACCTCCTCCCTCTGCCTCTCCCCTCCCCAGTGTCTTTACCCACTGCCAAAAGCTGCCAAGGCCTCCTGCTTAGCTTTGCTCCAACTGTCCTGAGTATCCCATTTTAATCTGATGCCTCTGACCCATCCAAGACAGCTACAAGAGCCTTCTCTCAACTGTTCCCTACAATCGTGTCAGCAAGTGTGACAAGATCCATAAAGCCAAATGGCTAACTCAGCAGAGTGGTCCCAGTTCCCCACACTGTACACTGCCCAATCCACAGCCCAGCCCCACCTCAGCACTATCCACACCCTCCCATGGTCCAGACACAGAGACTCTTGTTCTTACATCGTTTCATGACTCCATCCCTTTCAACCAGCTATTCCTCCTACTTGGAATATCTTTCCAGACTCCCTACTTACTGCCTGTCAAACTCCTACTCACTCTCCAAAGCCCAGCTTGCATGCACTTTTTTTGTAAAGGCTTCTTGTCTCCCTCTGAATTGTCTCACTCCCAATTCTGTGCCCACACCCGGCTGTCAGTCTCCCCACTGCCACCCAGGAGGGATACATTTCAGCTCATTCATGCATGTGGTGGATCCCACAGGAGGCCATGAGCTCCTCAAGGCTATTCATCTTTGCAGCTACAGGTTCTGACCAGGTGCATGAACACTGAACGAATGAATCCAGAACATTGATCTAAGGCAGTGCCAGGTGAAAGACAGCCTCAGCCCTTCTGAACTCGAGCTCCTCCTCATGCCCTGGCCCCTCTTCAGCCCCACAGACATCCGGATCTCTGTCCTCCCCATCACCACTGACTTGAACACCCAACTACTGGCAGCCACTGGCCCCAGTTCCACACAGGCCTTGGCCACCTGCTGCTGGCTCTCTGTGGATGGGCCACAGACAAAGCCATTCACACCTGTAATCCACACCCCACAGGGGCAAGTCAGGTTCTGCTCCCATGACTACTCATCAGGACAGGAGGACGGACGGTCTGACACTCACCCCTGATGCGGGATTGGCGGTCCAGCCCAGCTCTGCAGTAGCCGTCCTGGTGTCCATTAAAGTTTCTGAAGGTCAAAAAAAGGAAAAAAATAGTGAGTCAGAAGAATTACTGGACGGTGAAGTTACTTAGGACTGTAAATGTCAGTGCTAGGAACCCTGGGCTCCTCTGCCAAGCCTACAGCTTGAGGGGAAGAGTTCTGCTAGGAGGAGCAGCTTGTGGCAGAGTTAGGTACAGAACTCAGGTGTCCTGATGCTAAGGCTCTACTGAATGACCCCAAGCCACCCGGGGGATGGTGTGTGACATCATCTGCCTACTCATCACTTTAATCCTGAGACATGGCATCTTCTCACATCACTCAACCTACGTGTTGACCAAGTAGCCAAATCGAATTCCCCTCCTCAAGTCTTTCTCAGCCACCTCCTTCTGATCTCCGACTCCCTACTCCTTTCTCCACACTCCTCTCTTCTGCTTCCCCTTAGGCATCCATGTTGACACTCTCAGCTGATTTCCCTTCAACTTCTCTGACCCCAACACTCAGTCCTCCTGCAGGTTCTGGGCCCAGATTCATGGCCACCCCCTTCCCAAGACTCTGCTGGAAGCTTGTGGCTTTGGCAAAGGCCTCACCCCAAACACAAACACACATCTCAGACCCCAGAGGCCTGCTTCCTGGTCACCAATCCCTCTGGCCAGGAAGGGAAAGTTGGACACCCTGACTTGGCTACAAGCCCCCAGGGGCACCAGGGTGGCTGCAGCACATGCATGAAGATCACCAGGCACCACGGAGCAGTTACAGAGCTGATATTTACTACAGCTGTTTTCGGGCAGGTAGCAGGGAAGTGTCCTGAAAACGGGGCACCTTTTTCTTTTTCCTTTCTTTCCTTTTCAATCTATTATTGACTGCTGTCAGCCCTACCTCTCGATGGAAACTTCTCCCCAAAACCTGACTAGAGCTTTGATCAGCAAGTCCAAAAGCCCTTTTGTTTGCAGGCGGGTTTGTTTGTTGTGTATGGGGGTTAGTGCATTTTGGCTGTACTACACGGCATGTGGGATCTTTGTTCCCCAACCAGGGACTGAACCCGTGCCCTCTGCATTGGAAGCAGAGTCTCAACCACCAGACCACCAGAGAAATCCTTTTTTTTTTTTTTTAACAGCAGCTTTACTGAGGTAGAAATGACATGCAATAAACTGCACATAATTAAAGCATACAATTTGATAAGTTTTGACATATATTTATACCCATGAAACCATCGCCACGATTAAGAAACAGAGACATCATTCCCAGAAGCCTCCTGTCCCTTTAAAATCCCTCCTTCCCTCTTGCCCCTGCCCCACCCTGTCACTGTCCCCAGGCAATAACTAATCTGTTTTTTCTCACTGTAGGTTAACTGGCATTTTCCAGAAATTTATATAAATGAAATCATATAGTATACTTTCTTAATCTGGCTTAGCTCAGCATAATTAAGATTCACCATATTTGTGTGTATCAATAGTTCATTGCTTTACATTGCTAAGTAGTATTTCACTGTATGGAGAGACTGCATTTTGTCTACCAATTCACCTGTCATTTCCATTTTGGGGCTATTACATGAGAGTATATGAGAGTTCCAGTTCATCCACATCCTCACCAACACTTGGCATGGTCAGTCATTTTTAATTTTGGCCATTTTAACAAATGTGCAGTGGTATCTCATTGTGGTTTGAATTTTCATTTCCTTAATGAAGAGTGATGTTAAGCATCTTTTCACATGATTTCTTGTCATCTGTATATCTTTTAGTGAAGTGTCTGTTTGATATTTTTCCATTTTTAAATTGAGTTATTTCCTTATTATTGAGTTTGGTAGGTTCTTTATTCTGGACACAAGTCCTTTATCAGACCAGATGGCCTACAAATATTTTATCCCACTTTATGACTTATCTTTTCATTCCTTTAATAGCATCTTTCAAAGAGCAGAAGTTTTAAATCTTGGAGAAGTCTAATTTATCAACTTTTTTCTTTTATGGTTTGATATCTTACCTAAGAAATCTTTGCCTAACCCAAGACTACAAAGGATTTTCTCCTACCTAGGTCTATGATCTATTTTGAGTTAAGTTTTGCCTAAGTTGGAAGCTATGAGTCAAATACACAATTGTGAGGGTTTTTTGGGTTTTTTTTGGCATGGGAGTCCAGAGTTCCAAAAGGGCATCTTTCAAAATCACACAGTGGTGCTCTTTAGGCTAGTGGAGGTGTCTTATGCACTTGAACTTTCCAAGGCATGTATCAAAGCACCAGGCACAGTACACCCTAACTGAACAAGTGGCTCAACAAACATGGGCACAGGACATAGACTTGATGTGCTGTTTTGGTTTCTCCCTACTGTTTCCTTTTCTCCTGAACATCCCTCCATCCCCTGTGAACAGTCATTCTCTGTTTTCTATTCCAGGCAGGAGACGGGAAGTATGAATGCAGAAATTTGGGCCCCTTAGGAAACAAAAGAACTCCTGGCATAAACCAAAGGATTAGGAAGAAAACTACCCTGTGGGCAGGACCGAGGCAGTGAAAATAAAGTGATAAATGAGGAGCCGTGCTGAGTCAAGGGGTGTCCTATGCCCTTGTCTCTCAGTGCTCAATCCCAGAGAAGGGATGGTGGGAGTCTGCCCAGGTGACAGGGCCTTGGACACACAGCATCCCAGCCTGGAGTGACCCCACCAGGCAGACATGGCATAGACGGAGCAGACAGAGTCTCTGGGCCAGAACAGGTCTAGTGAAGGGACCCCAGAACCACCCCATGGTGACTGGCATGGACTATACCCACGGCTCAGATGGGGTCCAGGGTATCTCAATGGGACCAGTATGGACAGGTGCTAACAGGTCAGTGAGGCACCTCCTCACAACCTGCCTCCCAGTGGAGTGGGGGCTTTCACTACAAACAGGGGAATAAGGCAAATACAGGGAGTTGGGTTTACTAGCCCATCCACGCTCACTTGGAGTTGGATCAAGAGTGGTGCCCCTTGCATAACTGAAGGAACACAAGCACAGGAACAGACTGCTTGAGTTTGTTTTCTCCACCGAGTCTTCCGACAGCTGGGGAGGCCGGTTCCTGCACGGAGCAGCCCTCCTTCTCCCCCGCGTCTCCACTTCACAGCACTAATAATGATCATAATGACACACCAGATTTACATAATACATGTCTCCAAAGGCACTCCATGAGGCCCTGGAGAAATTCATCTCCATGATTAAATGCCTTTGCCAGGTGGGCCTGAATCAGGAGTCACTGAATCCACTTTGCAGAGTTGGGGACCAGGGTACAGAATAGTGTAGTGCCTCCTTCATGGTCACATAGCCTCCCATCCTGATGCTGATAGCCTCAAATCTCAGCCTGCTGCCTACTGGGCAGACATGGGTTTCTGTGGACTCTGCAGTGCCCTGGAATGGAGGATCTTGGTCATAACACTAAGAAGCCACAAAAGCCCCCCAGAACAGCACATATTGCAATAAAAATGTATATGGAGGCACTCCTCAACTTCAGGATCATGCTGAAGTGCAGTGAAGAGCAGAGGACATGGGCAGGGAGGGAACTAGAGTCCAGAACCAAAAGTAAGAAACAGCCTTCACTCCTAAATCTTCCAAGGACTGGTTTGTTCTGTTAACCCCAGGAATACAATCTGAGAGTTCATTATATTCATAGTTACCTGCTCAAGGGCGATAATTGAATCTGTTTCTAAATAATGTTTTCCATCCACCTTCTTGGACAGAACTTGCAACGAGAAGAATCCATTTCTCTGCATCCTGCCCGCCGTGGAGATGGAAGGCCACAAAACCATAAACCATCCACTCGATATGATTAAGGGCAGTTTCTTTTCTGGCACAGAGCACTCCTGATTATGGCATTACACTCTGGTGGGGGCTGAATTAAAGTGATTTGAGGAGGTTTACATCTCCCTGGAGATGAAGAGAGTACTCATTTGCATTTATAAAGCATATTGAGAGTTCTGGCAGAAAGTTATGGTGGAAGCACAATTAAATATTTACCATCACTTCTGCTCTCAAACAGCGGCATGGGGACCAAACCAGCTGGAGGTGCATGTGTTGCTGTCAGATTGCATGTCTACAGGGGGCATGACTCTGGGACCCATACCCACCAGCAGCCTCTGCTCTCTGGGCGTGCATGCTCACTGCCCAAGGGAGAAAAGCTGGGGAGGGCACATGGAGGGCAGAGAAGGTGCTGGGGTAGGCAGGTGGGGTCCAGGCCCCACTTCCACCACATAATGACCATCTCTCTCCCCTCCCTCCTCACCTGCAGAACGGAGGAGGGCTCAGAGCTCAGGGCCAAGAGCGGACTGCGTGACACAGAGCACCGCAAACGAATGCTTTTATTATTATAACTGAGCCACTCCAAGCTTCAGTTTCTTAGCTATGAAAAGGACCTAAAGATGGTATCTGTAAAATACCTCTATGATTTCTACAAGAATTAATGATCATAGATACCTACCGATCATCTACCTCCTTCCTTTAAAGACCCAGGAGTGACATAAGTGGAGAATACGGCAGCGAATCAGAGCAGTGGGTCCCCTGGAGGGACTCTTGGTCCAGTGGAGAGACAAGAAGCAAAGTCTCACTCAGCATTCTGTTCTGGCTGAGACCATGAGAAGGAAACCGAGAAACTCAAGGGAATGGACGTGTGGGGAGTAAGTGGGTCCATCCCCAAAGACACATGCCTTTGTCTCTGGGCAAAGGCAACACTGGCCTCCTGGGCAAGGGTGGGCTATGGTGGGAGCGAGGAACAGAGACATCCACCTCACCTGGGAGAAATGACAGAGTGACGAGGAGAAGCAGAAACAGGTCGATGTGGATGAACTGGGAATCATCCCAAACCTCAGAGCGGGGTGAGGAAGACTGAGCCAGAGGGGAGGGGAGGCCGCAAGGGGAGACAGAAGGGGGTCTCTGGCAGGAGCCAGCCAGACTGGCAAGAACCCGAGAAGCCTGGGGCACATGAGCAGCCTGGTAGAGAGACCCTATTTTCCCAGGGAACAATTTCCCTTCAGTGGTTCTGGTAGGGAAACCCTCAGAGTCCCCCATCCAACCACAGGGGGCCGCCACCCGAGGGTCGGGGTGGTGGGGGCAGGTCTGAGCCCCCTGCACAGAGGAAAAGGCAGCTGCCACCCAGCTCTGCAGACGGTTCCCCTTTCTGTCTGGATTGGCACCTTGGGATGTATTGACATTTGGGATGAATTAGATGCCCATCATGGTGAAAGAGAGCTAAATAAACCCTCTCCTTACAGTTCTGCCACTCTTTCTGGAGAGACATTAATCAGACATTCAGCTGAAAATATTTACAACGTCCTTCCATGGTGGTAACAGTATACAACAACATACACAGATGGAATGGGGGCTTCCGGGCCTCCACTGAGCAGAGCCTCATGTGTATTTGATAAGGCAAATCCAAGGACCTTCCAAGCAGGGAAGAACCAGCACGGCCGTGCAGCCTTCTGGTGGCTCACGGAGCTCCCGAAACCCAGGAGCCACCGCCCAGAGTCACTCCACGAATCCAGGTCCTCTCAGGTAAAGGCCAGGAGTTGGAGGTCAGCCCACTGCAGCCCCAGCCTCTCCCTCAGCCTTCACGAGGGGTTGGGATCACTGGAAGAAGGCTGGGATGCATGGCATCAGGGGTGATGGTACCCATGCAGCAAAGGTTGTCTGAGTCGCTCCCACAGGCAGGTGGGCGCAGAGCAGGAACCAGAGACAGAGCAGAGAAAAACAGACACCTCGGCCCTCGAGGACTTTGCAGACAAGTGAGAAGACAGAAATTAATCAAATAACCACGCAGCTAAATGTGCAATTACAGCCTCGCTGAGTGGCAGGAAGGGGGAATCCCAGGGACAGTTGTGAACACTGAATAAAATGACAGGTGCGTGGAGCCTGGTGCGCAGCTAGCACTTCCTCCTGCCTTACCCAGGAGGCACAGTGACAGCCCCTTCACACACATGCGCACACACACACACACACACACACACACATTGTTCCAGGACTGGCAGGAACAAGACATGGAGTGAGCAGTCTCCCGCACTCCCAAATCCAGAGTGTGCCAGTGCTCACAGTGCGCTGGGCAGCTCTGACCACGGTGAGGCCCTCAGTGTCTCCATGGGACCCCTACATTGCCCTCCAGACCTGAACTCATCACAAGAACCTGAGCATTTCCTGGAGCTCACTCCTCCAGCCACCATCCCAGGCTCCTCGCTGTCCCCACTCATGGCCTTGCTCCGTCCATCACCGTGGCCTGCCAAAGACGCAACCCAGGCTCACTGCAGGGGCCTCCTGGGGCTCTTTCTCCAGGTCTTCCCTGGGGGTGTGTCCTATCTTCATACATCCCGTTCACTGGGCAAAGAACTGATGATGCCCACAAGATTCCTCAGGTGTCTGCCACTCCCGCAAACCTCAGCTCTGACACAGGGTCCCGCAACCAACAGCTGCTCAGCTGCAGCTTCACACTTGCCCAGACTTCCTATTGCCAATTCAGTCCAGCCTCCCGGCAATCTCATCGCCAACCTTCTGAACAGGCTTCAGCTTGCCCCCCAGGACAGAGGAGCGAGAGCTGTGCCGGCTCTGGGCTTGGAGATGGCTCTGGTTGAGTGTGAACTGGGAAAGGCACCAGCTAGCCTCAGGGGCTCGTGTTCTGGCATAACTGGGCCCGGGGCCCAACACAGCTAGTGAAAAAGTGTTCCAAGCAAGCCTTTCACATCTCATCCCATGTGTCCACCCAGGCAAAGGTTCTTCACATGTACCCCGCTCCACACTTTCCCACTGCCATTCCCTGGAGCCCTTGTGGGAAACCTCAGGCGCATTTAGCTTTGATTCCTTGTTCTCCCCAGTCCATCATCAGATCACTCACCATGCCACAGTGACTCCTGCATCTTCACTGTGTGTTCCTTTCCAATATCAGCAACTATGAGTCTAGGGCATCAGCCCTGCACAGAGGGACCACAGCAACCACCTCCTAGCTGGTGTCTCAACAGAGGCTCCATCTATACCATTCTCCACACAGCTGCCCAGTTTAGCTCCTGCTGTCCATGTAACTAGTTCAAAGGCAATACGGCCACACTCAGAAAAGGCTTACAGAATCTCGGTTCCTCTGATCACCCAGTGATGTCACCCCCAAGACACTGGCCAAAGGAAAACAGAAGGCTCTATATCATGAAGATATTCATTACAGCATTATTTAGAATATGATAACAATAGAACCAGCCTATCCAGAGGGGAAGGAAATGTAGGACGGAACACTCACATTCACACTCCTGGGGTGTTACAATGTCGCAGCATCAGGATGTCAGAGCAGGACACAGAACTGTGTCGGCCCCACAGATGCAACTCAGGCAACACCGCTTCAATGGAGTAAAATAGCGGCATGAGCACAAAGACCAGAAAGCCAAGTGCAAGAGCTCATAGGTCAGGGACACCGGTTTACTATCACTCACATTCTTCTATTTCGCATGCTGTTTTAGAAGACACACGTTCAGAAACAGAAATTTAACCCACCTTCTAAAAACCCCTATTTCATCCCATCTTACTCCCCTACTTTATGATTTCCAAAGTCTCTTCACTAATCCAAGATATGCAACAAACTAACGGCCTCCATGAAGCTTCTGCTCCAAGCCCAACTTTTGCAAATTGATCTTCAGTTTCCCAAAGGAGACCCATCATCCCCCTCACCCCCACTTGTGCTCAGGCAGGGCCTCCTGCCTGGAATGGCTTTTTCCTCTTCTCTACCTGAATTCTGTTCTGAATCTTTCTTGCCCAAGTGCACTGTAAGTACTTTGAGAAGGCATAGCTGTGACTTCCATCCCATAGACTTTAATCAGATGCCTTATGTAGCAGAAATGCTCCATCAGCTCTGGAGACCTGGGTTCAAATCCCAACTCCAAGACTAACAAGCAAATCAACATCTGAACATCAAAATCTGATTTTCCAGAAAGAGGTATCTCTCTTGCATCCCTGAGCCAGTGAGACCAGGCCCAAAAAGATGCTCTGTATATTCTTAAGAACACTCATTGGAACAATATTTATTTACTGTCTCTGCTAAGTGTAAAGTGTAAGGTGAAGAGGAACTGTTATTACATAAGTCTCCATTGACTGGTGTGTAAAAGTGGTCGGTGAGGAAGAGAAGCAAGCCTGAGTAAGTGGAATGAGGCAGTCCAGCCCATCTGCTGAATGACTGACTGACTGAATGAGATGGAACAGGCACTTAAACCACAGATACAAACTGTGAAATTTGCTCTTTTAAAGAACGCAGACTAGTGCAGTCCTCCCCACCACACCCTTCTCCTTCTGTTTCTTTCATTTCTCAAGATGCAATTAATTATCATAAATAGAAAGAAGCCACAGCTTAGATGGGTCAGAGCACAGAAATGTGCCTCTAGGAGGTGGGAGGGGCTCTGGGTCTGGTCCTGGCTTCCACGTGGCAGAACCGGTGAACAAGCCAGAGGCACAACTCTGATTTCCCTCCCTCCCAGGCTCTACCAAGTGAGGCTCCCTGGGAAGCAGCCCAGAGCAGGGGGACCTGCCATGGGCTGTTCAGCTGGGGAGCTGGAGAGGGCTGGGGACAAGCCTCAGAAGGGCTGCCTTCTCTGCCCAGCCCAGTTCAGCTCAGACACAATCTAGGTAGCTCCAAACAACAGAAATGCAATGTCTCACAGCCCCGGGGCCTAAAAGTCCAAAATCAGGGTGTCAGCAGGGCCATGCTCCCCCTGAAACCTGCAGGGGAGAATCCTTCCTGGCCTCTTCTAGTTGCTGGGGTCTTCCTGGCAGTCTTTGGTGTTCTTTGCCTTGAAGTTGCATCATTCCGATAAAAAGCAGAGACATTACTTAAACAATAAAGGTCCTATGGTTTTTCCAGTAGCCATGTGTGGATGTGAGAGTTGGACTGTAAAGAAAGATGAACACTGAAGAATTGATGCTTTTGAACTGTGGTGTTGGAGAAGACTCCTGAGAGTCCCTTGGACTGCAAGGAGATCCAACCAGTCCATTCTAAAGGAGATCCGTCCTGAGTGTTCATTGGAAGGACCGATGTTGAAGCTGAAACTCCAGTATTTGGCCACCTGATATAAAGAGCGACTTATTTGAAAAGACCCTGATTCTGGGAAAGATTGAAGGCAGGAGGAGAAGGGGACAACAGAGGATAAGATGGTTGGATGGCATCACCAACTCAATGGACATGAGTTTGAGTAAACTCCGGGAGTCGGTGATGGACAGGGAGGCATGGAGTGCTGCAGTCCATGGGGTTGCAAAGAGTCAGACACAACCGAGCGACTGAACTGAACTGAACTGATCTCTGCCTTCAGGGTCACAGGTGACCCCAAGTGCCTCTTTCTTCACATGGCCATCTTATAATATATCAGTCATATTGGGTTAGGGGTCCAACCTAATTTAGTTATGACCTCATGGTAACTAATTACATCCACAATGACCCTATTCCAAATAAGGTCATATCATCAGGTACTGAGGTTAGGGCATCAACCTAGGCGATCATTTGGAGCCAAGAAGTGTCACCAGACACTCACTGTGCAAGTGCTTGACAAATCGGAGTTGGGCCCCTAACAGCAAGCACTGCCATGCCCTGTGCTTGGTCCTGGTGTGGGCAGCGGAGTGTCTTAAGAGCCTAAGGTCCCAGCTAGGTCCTAAGGCCCCCTCTGAAGGGTGGGCTTTGGTCCCCCAACCCCAGCCCGCCCTGGCAGTCTTGATTGCAAAGCCTCGGCCCTCCAGCTGCCCTCTAATTTCTCCTCAGCCCTCCTTGTCCAAGCACCAAGGGACCCTGTCACAGCCTCCTTCAACCATGGACACCGTGCACGGGGGATCTGGGATGGGGCTGCAGCCTTGGCATGAGTGTACCGAATGCCTCTCCTGCAGGCTGCCCGCGTAGACACACTGGACCCTGTGTGGTCTCACCCGGGCCTAAAGAGAAGGCTGACGATGTAGCCCGAATAGCCAAGTGGCTCCCCTGATCCCACATACACTCTGAGGCCCAGGGAACACGAACACGCCAGGCCTCTTCCCGTGCTATTCTCAGTGCCCTGGTGCTGGTGCAAAGCTGGTGAAGCTGGCCTGCAGGGGTGCCAGCCACAGCTCTATAGCCACATCCCAAACCCAGTGACCCCAATACCACCCTCTTCAGCACATGCCTCCCCATCCCCAGGTGGGGCATGGGCAGCAGCCTCCAGCAGCCAGGCCTGGGGGCCACAGCGCCTCTGCTGGGCTGGACACAGGGACATTCTGGGTTAACCAACGACAAATGTCAGGGATGGGGACCCACGTGGCCTGTGGAGTTGGGGTGGGGGGAGATTATGGACTCATGCACACGCATGCCCCACTGCCTGTCTTGTTCATGAGTGTGGCTCCAGCAGCCTCTGCTACAGAGAACACAGGTCCTCTTGGTCCAGAGTGTCAGGCTTCATTCTTCAAAACTATGGCTGAAGAATCACTGGTTTGAGAACAATGGTGCTGGGCAGTGGTCTTCTTCTTTCTCATGTGCCACCAGGGAGAGTCCCCTCTTGCAAGGCCACCAAGAACTAAACGCAAGAGTCTCTCCTCACATCCAGAGATGCTTGGGAAGAGGTCAACAAGCAGCTCAAACATGACTGAGCGACTTTCACTCTCACCCTTTGAGTTTTCCCAAGGGCCAAGGTCAGGGACAGCGCTTCAGGAACAAAGGCAGGGCGCCCACACGCCTGTCCTGTTACCTACTCATCATCCTGATGGATTAGGACCACCCGGTCCATCTTTCAGAGTGAAAGGATTTCAACAGTGTTCTTGCCCAAATAGAGGCGGAGGCTCTGTGCCGGGCCCGCCCTTGGGAGACTGTTCCCTTGTGGAGCCCTGCCTGTCCCCTCCCCACGCCCCTACACTTATCCTGCATGGCATGCCACCCCCATCTGGCTCCTCGATGGAGGAGGGGACTTGGAATTCAAGGACTGACAGCTGCTCTCCAACAAAAGAGAAGCCCTGAGCAAGTGAGACTATACACAGGCGAAAGGAAAAAGGGAGACTGAAAGTCTTCATTTTAGGCACAAAATGCCCAACAGCCCCTCTGTCTTCTTCCTGATTCCTTTTCTACATTCTTTTCCTTTTATCTCAGCTCCCTTTCCCATTCTCACGTCTATATTTCCCAATCCTTCAAGCTGGACAGACACCCTCTCAAATCCATTTGCACCTCTCCTACATCTGAAAATACCCCAGAGCCAGAGAAATGAGAAGAAAAGTCGGTCTCACCCATCCTGGGCTGGGGATCTCTGACCCTCCGCAGCATCAAACATCTGTAGGCAGAACCCAAACCAGCCAGATGGTGTCAGTGGGCACAGGCAAGGTAGACCTTGGAGGCTCCTCTGCGCCCAGGCATGATGGTCAGCAGCCCCAGGCACACCCAGGCCATCAGGCACTGGGGGGCCTTTAACCAGACCTGCAGCAGAGCTCCTGCCCAAGCCCTCACATCCTCCTGACGCAGCTTCCCACCCCAGCACCAACACAGGTGCCTTCCAGCAGCAAGGAGAGAAAGTAGACTCTCCAGGAGTGTTGTGGTCCAGGGACATCCTTTATCTCTCTGCTCCAGCACGCTGATTGTGCCGGCTTGGCCAGGAGCCCACTGCTCAGTGCCTCACCTATTTGCATTTTTGTGGGGAGAGTCAAAGGCCCATTAAAATAGAGAAGCCTGGCATTTTGCAGTCTCCCAGCACTGTGAATTCTAAGGGAGATTAGATCCGCTTGCCCTGGCCATTTTGACAGCCCTGTGAGTTGGCGCCAATGGCACACAGATAAGAATCATGCATAATAAGCCGGCTGCCTCCACTCCTCATCCACAGGAGGAGAGAGGGCTTCTCACTTGCTGGGGGATGCAGGCACCTGGGGGCATCAATCACCCGGGAGAAGAGAGGGGAGGAGAGGCCACACGCCCATGCAAAATGACTCTCTGCAGCCCTAATGAAGGCCGGCGATGGATGGTGGCCTGGGCTCGTTAATCAAAGGGAGCATGCTGCCGTCTGCCTCTCCTTCCAGCCCTCCTGTGCCCGCATCCTGGGTTGATCTGTGACACAGTAACTCTCAGATGTCACTGCCCCCTCCCAGGGGTACCAGGGGTAGGGCTCTAGTAGGGTTTTGGGGGATGTGCCAGAGAAGGAAGGAGTGGGGGCTGGAAGGCAGGCCCTGGCCTTCTCCTGGACATATCCTGGACCAGCCTGGGGCTGATGACTCCCGAGGGGCCACCAGAGCTGACACATCCCCCTGGGGCCTCTTCACAGAGTGCGTCCCACCAGATACACAGACATCCTCTTCTAGGGGTCGGTATCCTTGGCATGGCCATGGAGGGGCGCTGCCCCATGGCACCACTCTCCTGGCCTCCAGCCTTCATGCCCAGCCCACCCTCCTCTCTCCAGAGAGCCAGACTCCGTCCAGAAAAATGCCCGGAGTGGTCAGTTGGTCACCCTACTGCTGTCCACCCCAGGAGTGTGGGCAGAGAGGCTCCAGGCTCTCATCACATGCTGGCAGCAGGGCCAGGCCTACTCTGCAGGTCTGCCGTCTCCTGGTCTGTTCCCTCTGACAAACTGATGTGGAGTTGGCCACCCTTCTGCTCATCTCACTTTAGTTGCTTGTTACATGGAAACAACTGCATAAAATGCCTCCTCTGCAGCTGAGGGCACTGTCCTAAGGCCTGGGTGTGTGTGGGAGGGCATCCGAGTTGTGAGGTGGCATTTGTCCAGTCCCCAAAGCCTGACAGCTCTCAGAGGGTAACAGTTCCTGCCCTGGGAGGGTGCAGACCCCAGACCTGAGGCAGAGGGCAGCTCAGGCATTCCTGGCCAGAGCAGGTGGGGAGCAGGACTCCGGCTACCAGGCCTGCCAGCCCCCAGCTGGGGGAAGCCAGCAGGACCCTTCTAAGACTAACAAGGGAGCCTCGAATTCTCTGGAGATATTTCTGTAAGAAGGCATTCACTGTGGGGAGGACACTAATAGCCTCGAGACTGTTCGGGGTCTCAGGAAATGCTGGGTGCCGGGGGCCAGCCAAGTCTATTGACTGGAAAACACAAATACAATAGAAGCATTCCCGGGGTGCTCCTCGGCTGTCTTGGCAATGATAGAGGGTTCTTAGGAGCAGGACTGACAGGCAGGGCAGGACGGGCTTCCTGACAAGGAGAGGCACCATGGCAAAAGGTAAATTCCCAACGACAGGAGGCATCATGGAGTTACAAGGGCAGCACCAGAGCGGCTGTGGGCATCACCCCACTGGCCACCACACCCACTTAGCTAGAGGAGGCCAGAATTACGATCTCACAGGCCAGAGGGAGCCATTCTCCTGGCAGGCTCCTCTCTGGGTCTGCTACTGGTGCTCCTATCGCCACCTCACAGATGACGGTGGTCAGGCAGCACAGGAGGGCGGGCTCAGAGCCCAGGACAGACAGACCATCACAAGCACTCAAAAGCCATCCAGCACAACAGGGGAAATGACGAAAGTCAGAGAGTGACTGAGGCTGCCCTGAGGGTGCAAGGGGAGAGGTGGGGTAGAATGCGGGCTTCAGTCACCAGGGAGGATCCTGCAGGAAGCATGACGGGGCCTCCACCTGGCAGCCGGCAGCCCGTGAACTCGGGGCCTGATTCCCAGAGCGGGCTGGCACGTGGGTGAGGCACAGAAGGTCCACAGAGGAGACTCCCATCGCTCACAGAGCCTATGGGACACGGGTCAGGGGCTCGCCTGAGGAGGAGCCCGGAATGTGGCCTGTGGGCTACACTCTCAGGGCGGGAGGAGAGCGTGGCTGGGGGGTCAGGCAGGCTTCCACAGAGGGTGCTAGGGACTGTGGCCACGCCTCAGAGAAATGGACAGATGTGGTGGGGTGAAGGGTCAGTGTGACAGGACAGACTCTCAGAGGCTCTGCCTGAGACGAAGCAGAAGCACAGCCCCTGTCTCCTGACCGAGGGCCACGGGGGCCCCTGGGAATCGCCTCCTCCTCCTCAGGGCCGGAAGCTTACAGGGAAGGCTGTTCATGGACTTGGCCTTGCACTCTCCGTGATGGCGTGAGGCAAAAGTATTGTGACTCTCCACTGTGGTTTTTTTGGACAAAAGAACAGACTGAAAAATCAAATCTGCATCTCTCCTCCTTTTGAACTGAAAAAAAGATTAAGTTCAGTGACACAGGATCTGGAGCTCTGTTCCCTGTCCTCCAGCCTGCACCTGACGACCAGTCCAGACTTCACCTGCCCACTCACTTCACTTCCTGCCTACCCAAAGGCAATCAGAGACTAGGCCCAAATCTAGGTGCCACTCTCAATTCAGAGCCTCTCAAAGTGGCTCAGATGGTAAAGAATCTGCCTGCAATGCAGGAGCCCCAAGTTAGACCCCCGGGTCAGGAAGATCCCCTGCAGAAGGGAATGGCTACATATTCCAGTATGGAGAATTCCATGGACAGAGGAGCCTGGCAGGCTACAATCCATGTGGTCACAAAGCGTTGGGCATGACTGAGCAACAAACAAACAAACGTGCACATACACGGTATACAAAGCTCCAGAGACTGGGTGCATCCTCCTCCCCAGCTTCAGGCTCTCATCCAGCACTCTCACCCGTTGGTCACTCAATCTTTGCTTGCATACCACCCAAGATGAGGCACTCACTACCTGTCCAGCTGGACCATTTTCTCGTCAGAAGTCTGCCTCCTGGGATTTCCTTTCTTCAACACATGGGGTCCCCTAAAAGGGTCCCCAAAAAACCAATTGCTCCCCTTTCTCCATGGCAGCCCTTCCGAGTTTTCTCTCTCCCAGCCCCACGCTCTTGGCTCCATCAGCTCTCCTGCCAGCCCCTATCACCTCTTGACAGATCTGAACATCACATGAGAGGGAAGGGGGCTGTCACATCCTGCTGGGCACATCCTACTTCTCTCTTCATCTCCCTGTAGATACCCTTACCAAGCATGAGGATGTAGGTCCCCACCCTCCCCTACCAAGCATGCCAGGGTCTCCTTAGGAGAACCAAGGCTCCTCGGAGCTCTGAATCCATTGCCAGTGCCCCTTTCGAATCTCTTCTTCCTGGCCCTCACCTCCCTCCTCCTATTCCCTCTTCGCACTCCCTTTTTGTGCTGTTATTGCTGCTTAATAAGGTGTTTCTGGGATGAATAGTGTTTTCAGCTCCGGCTGGGAATACATCCGGCCTTTCCCAGCCCCGCCCCTGTCCTCATGGAGCTGGTGAAGGTCTAAGGAGAGTTGGGCCCAGACAATGGGCCAGCAGACTCACTTGCGAACTCACAAAAGCCCCATTTCCCTCCATGTAGCAGAGTGACAGGCACAGAGAACAAACCCCTGCCTGCATGCCGCCCACATGGGATGCCGTGGGGGCTCGGGGCCCCTGAACAGAGAGGCTGGAGCTCTTGGGCTCTGGCCCCAAGAGAGAGCCAACATGAAGGGTTGGAATTCACAGGGCTGCAGATTCCCAGGGGTTTGGCACAGTCCCCACCTCATGCGGTCATTGGGAGCACCAGCACATCCAACCCTGACACGCTGGAGCATCTGGGTGCACATACAGAAGGGCCCATATCCTGTGTTTAGATTCTGAGAGACAAGGGCTTGTGAAAAGGAAGACAGGATATGAAGCTCCCTGCACTCCAGGCTTCCTGAGGGTGGGCAATGTGCCTGGAGAGGCAGACATGGAACACTGGCCCCTACGCATCTGCTGTGAGGACAGGTGAATGGATCAGTGACTGAATCAGTGAGGGGATGAGACGCTAGTGGGGGTGACAGCTCTGGCCTCCAGCATCTCAGGGGAGGATGCTTACCTGGAACACATTGGTCCCTAACTCTGCACCAGGAGGCCCTAACTTTAAGGTCAGCAACATGTAAATCCTGGCATTTGGGAGGGAAGAGCACAGGTGAGGAAGATTTGCACATGGACGACTACTCCTCACCTCCCATGTACACTGGACTGGTGAAATGTGGACCGAGTCCAAGACTTCTGTTAATTTTTAAGTTGAGTAATGCAACCAAGGATACATTCTTTATTGTAAAATGTCCATTCTCTTTGCCTTCTCTTGATATCCATCACCAGTACTACTGGCTGGCTTTCACGGGAAGGAGGCAGGAGCCACCTTCTCCCTGCTTCGTAAGAGTTACTCTAATGGACATAACATAACATAACATAATATAATGATGATAAATGGCAAATAGCAAGCAACTGTGTCCCTTTGGCAGGTCCACTGCTGCTGTGATTCAAATTCACATCTCAGAAAAATGACCTGGAACTTCATTCTACAATAGTCACAACTCAGTGTCAACTTTGGGAATGGCTAGAGACAACAAGGCATGTCTTCTTCATGCTTCACTAAGATCCTTGGGCTTACCTCCCCAAACTTTAGAGAAATGATGCCCAGTGTTATTTACCAGCAGAGGAAAACACATGCCTACCTCCTTCAGAGGCCCCTTACCTTGTCAGCCATGCTGTAGCTAGGAGAGCACTGGAGTTGAAGTCACAGGACATGGGTTCTAACCCAGGCTGTGTACGTAAGACCAGTGTGGCCTGGGCAACCCACAAACTCTGAGCCCCATATTTCTCGCAGGGAACATGGGGGCAAATACCTGTTTCTCAAGGAAATAGAAAGATCAAATGAAATGTGAATTGTAAAGTGTCTATTATTGTATCTAATATATAATAACCACTTATCGATATTACCTATTATTATTTCTAAACAGTTGGATAAAAATTATGCTTTCTATGAAGGATATAAGTCAAGACTTCTTTTTTTTCCAGCATGTGGATGGCTGGTTGGTTATTTTAGCACCATTTGTGGAAGACACTATCTTTTGTTCCATTGTATTACTTTCACTCCTTACTTACAAATCTGAAAAGATGATGCTGTTAAAGTGATACACTCAAAATGACAGCAAACTTGGAAAACTCAGCAGTGGACACAAGACTGGAAAAAGTTAGTTTTCATTCCAATCCCAGAGAATGATCAATTCACTTCAGTCCCAAAGAATGTTCAAACTACAGCACAATTGCACTTATTTCACATGCTAGCTCAAAACCTTTGGAAGTTGGGCTTTGACAGTATGTGAACTGAGAACTTCCAGCTGTTCAAGCTGGATTTGGAAAAGACAGAAGAACCAGAGATCAAATTACCAACATTTGCCGGATCACAGAAAAATTAAGAGAACACCAGAAAAACATCTACTTCATTGACTACATGAAAGCCTTTGACTCTGTGGATCACAACAAACTGTGGAAAATCCTTAAAGAGATGGGAATATCAGACCACCTTACCTGCCTCTTGAGAAACCTGTATGCAGGTCAAGAAGCAATAGAACCAGACATGGAACAACTGACTGGTTCAAAATTGGGAAAGGAGTGTGTCAAGACTGCATATTGTCACCCTACTTATTCAACTTATATGCAGAGTACATCATAAGAAATGCTGGGCTGGATGAAGCTCAAGGTGGAATCAAGATTGCCAGGAGAAATATTAATAACCTCAGATGTGCAGATGACACCACCCTAATGGCAGAAAGTAAAGGGGAACTAAAAGAGCCTCTTGATGAAGGTGAAAGAGGAAAGTAAAAAAGCTGGCTTAAAACTCAACATGCAAAGAACAAAGATCATGGCATTTGGTCCCATCACTTCATGACAAATAGATGGGGAAACAATGGAAACAGTAAGAGACTTTATTTTCTTGGGCTCCAAAATCACTGAAGATGGTGACTACAACCATGAAATTAAAAGATGTTTGCTCCTTGGAAGAAAAGCTATGACAAACCTAGACAGCATATTAAAAAGCAAAGCCATCACTTTATTCACAAAGATCCATCTAGTCAAAGCTATGGTTTTTCCAATAGTCATGTACAGATGTGAGAGTTGGACCATAAAGAAGGCTGAGTGCCGAAGAACTGATGCTTTCAGACTGTGGTGCTGGTGAAGACTCTTGAGAGTCCTTGAGACAGAAAGGAGATCCAACCAATCAAGCCTAAAGGAAATCAACACTGACTATTCACTGGAAAGATTGATGCTGATGCTGAAGCTCTGATACTTTGGCCACCTGATGCAGAGCTGACTCATTGGAAAATACCCCTATGCTGGGAATGATTGAAGGCAGAATGAGAAGGGGACAGGAGAGGATGAGATGGTTGGGGTTGCAAAGAATCGGACACAATTGAGCAACTGAACAACAAAATTATTTTCACTCTTTATCAAAGATCAGTTGACCAGTGTTATGTGGGTCTACTTATAGGCTCTCTATTCTTTTTGTAAATATCACACTGTCTTGATTACTGTAGCTTCACAGTAAGTCTTGAAGTTAGGTAGAGTCAATCCTCTAATTTTGTTCTCCTTTAATATTGTGTTGGCTATTCTGGGTATTTTGTCTCTCCCTATAAACTTTAGAATCAGTTTGTCAATATCCACAAAATCTTTGCTGAGATTTTGATTGTGATTACATTGACTCTATGATCAAGTTGCGAAGAACTCACATCTCAGAAATATAGTCTTCCTATCCATGAACGTGGAATATCTCTCCATTTATTTAGTTCTTTAGTCCTTCCTTGAATTCATTCGTCAGTTTTATAGTTTTCCTTCTACAGATCTTATACATATTTTGTTGGATTTATAATTAACTACTGCATTTTGGGGAGTGCCAATGTACTTTGGCCACCTGATGTGAAGAACTGACTCATTGGAAAAGACCCTGATGCTGGAAAAGATTGAGGGCAGGAGGAGAAAGGGATGACAGAGGATGAGATGGTTGGATGGCATCACCAACTTAATGGACATGGGTTTGGGTGGACTCCGGGAGTTGGTGATGGACAGGGAGGCCTGGTGTGCCATGGTTCATGGGGTCGCAAAGAGTTGGACACGACTGAGCGACTGAACTGAACTGAATGTATGTATTTTATTAATAGTCCTTGGCTAGCCCTTGTTTTTATTGTTGTTCAGTCACTCAGTTGTGTCTGATTCTTGGTGACCTCATGGACTATAGCACACCAAGCTTCCTTGTCTTTCACCATCTCCTGGAGCTTGCTCAAACTCATGTCCATTGAGTCGGTGATGCCATCCAACCATCTCATCCTCTGTTGTTCCCTTCTCTTCCTGCCCTCAATCTTTCCCAGCATCACGGTTTTTCCTAATGAGTCAGCTCTTCACATCAGGTGGCCAAAGTATTGGAGCTTCAGCTCCAGCATCAGTCCTTCCAATGAATATTCAGGATTGATTTCCTTTAGGGTGGACTGGTTTCATCTCCTTGCAGTCCAAGGGACTCTCAAGAGTCTTCTCCAACACCACTTAGAGTCTACATAAAAGTTTTTTCAAAGCTATCATTACATTTCAGAAGACCATTATAAGAAGAGCATTAGACTTACACAAACTCTCTGAGCCCCAGCTTGAGATCTTATTACACAAACTGGACATAATATCATCAGTCAAATGAGCCTTGGCTTGCATTCTCCTGGACCTATACAGATAATAAACATGTTTGTTAGGAGAAGCACAGCTCAAGGAGCAGTCTCCCAGCCCAGCCCAGGCATACACCCTCCCAGCTGGCCTTAGTTTATCCCTGGCCCTCTGGAGTGGGGCTGCTAGGATGTGCACTATATAGCCTACATTGGCAGCTGGCAAACTTCCTATAAAAGTCCAGATAGTAACGATATTTGGCTTCATAGGCTACAAGGTCTCTGTTATAGCTCTTCAACTTTGCCTGAAAATAGGCTACAGGCTATTGTTTGCCCACTCCTTGTCTAGGCAGGCAAGGGCTCTGGCATGGACAAATGTGCTGACAACATTTGTTCAGTGATATTTAAATTTTTCTTGTAATTTTCATCAACAAATTCATTATTTAGCATATAATAATAACATATCCTTCCAGCCAATAGTATACCTACAAACTTCCCCATTCAAAACACCAGAAAGACACCAGCTGGGGCCCTGAGAATGTTTGTAAATGAAAACAAAATAAATAAGCTTTATATTCACAGGTAATTTTAGCAAAGTGTACCTGTGGAAGATGACTGGCCCAATTCTGGCTTGTGATGCTGTCCTCTTGAGCTAACTGGTTTCTACCAGATTTGGGAAGGTATTTGAGTCCTTCCTGGGCTTCCCAGGTAGCAGCAGTGGTAAAGAATTCATCTGCCAATGCAGGAGACATGAGAGACGCAGGTTCAATCCCTGGGTCAGGAAGATCCCCTGGAGGAGGGCATAGCAACCCACTCCAGTATTCCTGCCTGGAGAATCCCATGGACAAAGAAGCCTGGTGGGCTACAGTCCATAGGTTCGCAAAGAGACAGATATGACTGAAGTGACTTAGCACGCAGGCACATTGAGTCCTTCCTAGAAGATCTGAAGGAAAACTGGAGAAACATGGGCAGCATAATCCTCATTTACCACTAATGAATTTGCAGAGAAATGTTTACAATTAGTATGTTTGTCGGTGGGGAGTCTGCGGACCTGGCACATAATGAAAATCTGTCATCCCAGGAATACTTTTAAGGGCCCTGAGCTCAGGGAGAGTCTCCCCTGGTCTGACGGGGCCACAATCAGAGGAATGATGGAGGGGAGAAAACGCAGCACAGGTCAACCAGGTGGCGGATGCAGAGAAGCCAGCAGGTGGTCAAAAGGGACTTCAGAAGGGAAGACAATAGCAAGATGCTCTCTCAAAAGAGGCCGAGATCTACCTGCCCAGGAATGATGGAAGGGTGGCAGGGCTCCAAAGCCTTGAGGGCAGCTGGAGGGAAATGGACACAGCAAAGCCCCGGTCACCACCCAGCAGAAACATGACTGAGGCCAGGTTTGGCCGGACCTTACAAGCAGACCTTACAAGCAAAGGAGTACTGGGATCATCAGGGTCACACCTCAGAGCCTCCACCGTAAGACACAGCTGTAACTAGCACTGTGATGGCAGATTCCCAGGGCTACCTTCAAACTCCTCCCGCAGTGAAGGGAAACTGGGGAGTCCACAAAGGTCAGATAACAGCCAGCAAGATGCTAAGGCCGAGGCTGTGCTCTCTCCACACCTGGCTCATGTTATTGTGAATGGCTGTAATGCATGATGGCAGGGGCTCCTGGGTGAGAAGGCTGGACCCCCAACCACACCTCCAGTGTGGAGGAGCAAGGGTCAGCACAGTGCATTGAGCTGTGTTCCCCGAAAGATACATCCAAGTCCTATCACACAGTACCTGTGAATGGGACCCTACTTACTGATGTAATTAAGGATCTCGAGCTGAGATCATTCTGGATTTAGGGTGAGCCTTAAATCCAGTAACTTATGTTCTTAGAAAAGAAAGAGGCCTGACACACAGAGATACAAGTGAGGACAGATGCAGACCCTGAATTTCTGCAGCTGTAAGTAAGGAACATCAAGGATCAGCACCGACAGAAGCCGGGAGAGTCTTGAATCAGTTTCTCCCTCAGAACCTCCAGAAGGAAGTACCCCACAGACACCGTAGTTTCGGACTTCTGGTCTCCAGAACAGGGAGAGAATAAATTTGTATTGTATTTTAAGTCCCTCAGTTTTTGGTTTTGTGTGTTTGCTTTTTATCCTTCTGTTTTTTTTTCTTTTTTCTTTCACAGCAGTTCCTTTGTTGCTGTGGTTCAGTTGCTCAGTCGTGTCCGACTCTTTGCGACCCCATGGACTATAGCACACCAGGTTTACTGTCCCTCACTATCTTCCAGAGTTTGCTCAAATTCATGTCTATTGAGTCAAGGACACCATCCAACTATCTCATCCTCTGTCACCCTTTTCTCCTCCTGCCTTCAATCTTTCCCAGCACCAGTGTCTTTTCCAATGAGTCAGCTCTTTGAATTAGGTGGCCAAAGTACTGGAGTTTCAGTGTGAGCATCAGTCCTTCCAATGAATATCCATGGTTGATTTCCTTTAGGATTGATTGGTTTGATCACTTTGGTGTCCAAGGGACTCTCAAGAGTCTTCTCCATCACCACAGTCCAAAAGCATCAATTCTTCGGTGCTCAGCCTTCGTTATGGTCCAACTCTCACATCCATACATGACTACTGGAAAAACCATAGCTTTGACTAGATGGACCTTTGTGGGCAAAGTAATGCCTCTGCTTTTTAATATACTATCTAGGTCGGTCATAGCTTTCCTTCCAAGGAGCAAGCGTCTTTTAATTTCACAACTGCAGTCACCATCTTCAGTGATTTTGGAGCCCAAGAAAATAAAGTGAATCACTGTTTTCATTTCTCCCCCATCTATTTGTCATGAAGTGATGGGACCAGATGCCATGATCTCTGTTTTTTGAATGTTGAATTTTAAGCCAGCTTTGCCATTCTCCTTTTTGACCCTCATCAAGAGGCTCTTAGTTCCTCTTGGCTTTCTGCCACAGGGTGGTGTCATCTGCATATTGAGGTTCTTGATATTTCTCCCTGCAATCTTGATTCCAGCTTGAACATCATCAAGCTCGGCATTTCACATGATGTACTCTGCATATAAGTTGAATAAGCAGGGTAACAATATACAGCCTTGACAAACTCCTATCCCAATTTGGAACCAGTCTGTTGTTCCATGTGTGGTTCTATGTTGCTTCTTGACCTGCATACAGGTTTCTTAGGAGGCAGGTAAGGTGGTTTGGTATTTTCAGCCCTTTAAGAATTTTCCACAGTTTGTTGCATTTGTGTGTGTGTGTGTGTGTGTGTGTGTGTGTGTGTGTGTTTCCTTTCATAGGAGTTTCTAGGAAGCTAATTCAGCTGGGGATGGCATGTCCCTCCATGATCCCAGGGGCATGGTCTGTCTTATCTGCCCTCTCTCCTCAGCCCCAGGCTCACTGTAAATATACTGCCTGCTCTGGGCTTGAATGGTCAGGACCACTGAGGCCCTGAGCTGGCTGACAGGTGATCCTTAGGCCTGAGGGTGAGACAAGGAGTGAGTGGTCAGCCAGCCGAGATGAAGGCCTGAAGACTGTGAGTTTCTCTGCCTTGGCTTGGGAGGTCCTGAGCTCAAGGGTGCTGGGGCAGTGGAGGAAACGTGGCAGAGGGTTAAGGGGTTGTTGGGCTCTGGGCAGGAGAAAAGAGCCCTGGGTAGTCAGGAAAGCTTCCTGCAAGAGGCAGACGATAGGCAGCTTGGATTATGCAAAGGATTTGGATGGGAAGAGACATGAGAGGATGGAGGGTTTGAGCCGTTTCCCAAAGGGTCATGTTTGGAACTGGGGAAAGAGAATACATGTTCCAGGAGGAAACGGGTAGTACGGTCAAATCAGGGAGGTTAGTGAAGCAGCCAGCATTGTTACTGCAAGACTCTTCAGAGTGAGGGTGAAGGGGCGAGCTGAGAAGGGGGCCCCAGGGAAAAAACCATCCTCAAAGCTGCCCCTGGACAAGCACTCTGGCCACCGAGGTGAGGGACAGTAATGGAGATGCGAGTGTGGCCATGTCAGGGCCAGGCTGGGGTTGTCTGGCAGGACCACCCTCCCCATCCTCGGCCTCCCTCCCACACCACTCAGGAGCTGGGCATGATGCCAGAGGTGAGGGGAGCCCAGGTCTGGGATGGGGGAATCTCTAATAAGACCCTGGGGTAGCAAAGGACCCCTCCCAAATGAACACAAGCAACTCCATCTTTTCTAGTCAGGAGGGAAACTTCCTAATTAGGAAAGATAACGGGCACAGACTGTGTTTATCTTCATTTTATATCCTTTACGATGAGTTTAATGACAGTGTTTCACTTGGGCACCACTACCATGTCCCTGAAGAGCACACTGATCCTGATTCGGTTCATTCACAGCTCACTCCTGGGTGGAATCCCCGCCCCAGCTCCCCAAACTGTGCTCATTTCAAAAAGGGGCAGCAGGAAGTGGAGAGCGACGGAAGCAGCCCCAGCCTGAGGCAGCCCCCTCACGACCCCTGAGCCCACCCCGACCCAGCTTGCCACTCATCCCCCAGTGAGTACACAGCTCAATGTGGCCCCCAGGCCATTCTAACTGGTCCTGTAAATCCACCCACCACACACTTTGCATCCACCTATGACCAACCTAGACAGCATATTAAAAAGCAGAGACATTACTTGGCCAACAAAGGTCCATCTAGTCAAAGTTTTGTTTTTTCCAGTAGTCACGTATGGATCTGAGAGTTGGACTATAAAGAAAGCTGAGCGCCAAAGAATTGATGCTTTTGAACTGTGGTGTTGGAGAAGACTCTTGAGAGTCCCTTGGACTTCAAGGAGGTCCATCCAGTCCAACCTAAAGGAAATCAGTCCTGAATATTCATTGGAAAGACTGATGGTAAAGCTGAGACTCCAATACTTTGGCCACCTGATGAGAAGAACTGATTCATTGGAAAAGACCCTGATGCTCAGAAAGATTGAAGGCAGGAGGAGAAGGGGACGGCAGAGGATGAGATGGTTGGATGGCATCACCAACTCAATGGACATGAGTTTGAGTAAGCTCCGGGAGTTGGTGATGGACAGGAAAGCCTGGTGTACTACAGTCCATGGGGTTGCAAAGAGTCTAACACGACTGAGTGACTGAACTGAAGCATCTTTACCCAGCAGCAGTCTCTATAGCCAGGCTGAAAGAAAGTGGAAGTGTAGTCACTCACTCATGTCTGACTCTTTGTGACCCTCTTTGTGGGCCTTACCAGGCTCCTCTGTCCATGGAAATCTCCAGGCAAGACTATTAGAGTGGGTTGCCATTCCCTTCTTCCCGGGATCTTTCCAACCCAGGGATCGAGCCCGGATCTCTGGCACTGCAGGCAGATTCTTTACCACTGAGCCACCTGGGAAGCATCTGAGCTGATGGATAAAGCTTGTGTGCTTCCCAAAGCAGAACTTCACCCTCCTACCTGGGTCTGCAGTGGCTAGGCAGTCAGGAATACACAGGGTGACAGAAGGAATGTTAGATGCCATGGAGGGTGGAGGGTGATTGGAAGACCATGTGGAATGTGAAGTGGGCCAATGCCTGCGGTGGGCACAACCACTCTGGGAAGCCCACAGATGGTGCAAACTTGCAGATGAAAAGTGCTAGCTTGCAGGAGAGGCTCATGGGCCCCTCCATCCACTGCTGCAAAGAGGAGACTGATCTCTGGGGGCTTCTCAACCTCCTTCCATCTCAACTTACCAGAGGACCTTGAAAAGGTGCCCTCCCCAGGGAGGCACCTTTCTGCAGCAATCTGAGGGCAAGGCAGACCCTTCTGATGGACCAGCCCACACACCCACCACCCGCCACCACCACCCACTTTCATGTGGCCTGAGGGACTGCCTGGTGATCAAAATACATAGCTGCTCCCCCGCCCCACCCCCGTTACCCTTGCAGATTCGGCTGCTGTGGAGATCATTTGTCTCTCAAAGTGCAGCTCTGTGACAGGCGATCCAGTACCTGCTGCCAGGTACAAAGCCTCCCGCCCGCCCCCAAAGTCCCAGGTTAAAACAGAGAGGAGCCAGAGAGAGGCTCAGCTGACCAAAACAAGCAACTTTTTGTCAAAAATAAATCTCCTTCAGGCTAGCAAAACTTTAGCAACTTACACAAACACTATATTTAGATACTTTAAGGCAATTTTTCAAGTCTGTGTTCCCTAAGTCACATCCGATGTCGTCCCTAACTACCTCACAATGGTGATCAGCCACAAAATTCATTTCCTCCCTCCCACGCTTGGGACCCACAGATGCTAGCTTCAGTTTGTACCCTCAAATCTCTCTGCCACAGCCCCTCCATCTGGAGGGACTTCTCCAACCATGAAGTCCCCTCCCGCCTCCTGCAAAGAGAGTCTGAAACAACCCCTAGCAAGTGTAAAGGCCTGACAACCTGGACTCTCCTTCGGACAATTTCTGGGGGGATGTTACCCCACAGAGCTCATGCACTTCCTGAAGCCCCGCCTTCCCATCCCCTCCCCACCCCTGCAGCTGCCTTCTTGCACAAACTGCCTCAGTAAAATGAAAAGGACTGTGTCCCTCAAACAGAAGAGAATATTTTGAACAGAGAATTAACAGCAAATTAAATTGGTTTCATTGTACTCATTCATGCACAAAATGAGTGTGGGTGTTAAACAGAGAAAAGCCAAACAGGCGATGCATCGCAATAATCAGGGGGCAGAATCCTGCTGCAGAGGTGGTGACGGATCTGGAGCCGGGCCGTCCCTCTTCCTCTGTTGGGATGCTTCCTCTCCAAGGTGGAGCTGGGAGGTCTGTGAGGCTCCTTCCAGCTGCAGTCAGTCCATCACAGGCGGACACAGCCTCCTGAAAATGGTCCCGCTGACTGCCCCTCCTTGGAGAACTGTGCTGGCTCCCCGAGCAGGAACACTGCCTCTGCACTCAATCCAAAATGGTCCAGCAGCAACCAATTAGGGCCTTGGTTCTCCCGTCCTTTTCTCCTCAGGCGTGTCTGGCCGCCCTGGGGTGGAGATGAACTGCTCAGCACAGGAGTAACGGGCAAGCCCATCGGTCTCCTGGGGATTCTTCAGGACCCGGGGTGAGCAGCAACACAATGATAACTAGCTTCAGGACATGGAACAATTTTAAACAACCCCACAAATCTCTTTCCTGTCAACTCTACCTGGTTAATCTATCATCTGCTTTCCCATCTCTGGTGGGTGCCCAGACCCCCCCCCCCCTTTACAGAGACCTCATCCGCCCACTCCCTATAAATAAACCTGGTAAAAGTGCATGATGCCTGGGCTGGGTGGGAGGGCAGTGCCCTGGAGTGGGCAAGTGGGGGACCCTGGCCTCCAGCCCCCAGGGCCTTCTGAGAAGGGGAATCTCAGAAAGGGCAGCCATGGTCCCAGGCAAATTCGCTTTTAATCACAAGGGAAGCTGCTAAACGTGCCAATATTCACCTGCATGCTGATGCACACCAGGCCCTGGGGCAAGCTGCTGTTTCTCTCTGGCCAGACTGCTGTAGAAGCCAGAGTGGGGAACAAGAAGCCCCCACCATCTCCCTTCCCCTCCCAGTGCCAATAGGACCTACCTCGACAGCCAGACCCATGAGCTGCAGGGGTACCTGGGGTTCAGGACCCCAGACTGTAGCCCTGAAACAGCTTCTCAGCGCCTCACCTGCCTTAACCACTCCCACAAGGCATGTTGTCACCCCACCTTGGCACAGAGCAGCCCAGAACTCAGGTGGAGTGCCTAATACTTCTATCCTTTCTTAATACATAAAAGAAGATGAAAGAAAGAATTAAGTTTTAGTCATACGGAATATACAGACAGACCCTGATGCTTGGGTCATGGTCAGGGTCCCATGGTGGGTGGAGCTTCTGAGGTGTCCTGGGAGCCTCAGGGAGGGCAGCACATGGGAGGGGTCCCAGGCACCCTAACTGTGCATTTTCAGAGTGATGTACTGGCAAAGAGCACTTAGAGCTTATGTGATCTGATTTAGACCAAATCAACCCCAACAAAGGTGGAATAAGTGACTTCAAAAGATTCCTGCAAAGAATACACAAGCTGAACCCTTCCAACATCATAAGTGATGTAAGTCCACAAGCCTAAGAGTGCTGACACTTGCCCCACCCCTAGTAAGAACTCTTCATCAGCCACACCAAGAGCTAAAAGCTATGACAGTCTAATCAGATCTGACAAGAAGTTGGCCAAAAACATCAGATAATCACGAAGACTATTTGAAATATGGATATGCATCTACTACCATGAATGATGAACCTCTCCCAGACTGTATATTTTGCCTTGCTGTACCAGTTAATGAGACTAAGAAGCCATTTTAATCATAGCAAGTTAGTTTAAAATATTGCTTATTTCATCTTTATCTGATTTTTAATAATTTTTATTTTATTGCGATATTAAATATGCACAAAATATATTAGTATAGTAGCACATGTGTTCACTAAATACATGAATATATAAGTTCTGGGGTGGGGGCTTGGTCTGGGATCTTGGAAGTTTGGAAACTACTCCTGCCCCATCTCTGAGGGTGGCACCACCCTCCCGCCAGAATCAACCCCAACTCCTGACCTCCTCCTGGATCTCTGGCTCCCCTATATCTCCTGCACGGTCTATCATCTTGTCTCTGTGCTTATTTTCTGAATACTTTCCAATTAGTCCCCACTGCCATGACCCCACCCAGGCCAACCCCTTCTCTTCTGGACAGCACCATCAGCCTACTACAACTGCTATCTCACACCTTTTCTTGCACCTCCCAATTTCATTCTCCATCTTGCAAGACAAGTCAAGCTTCCTAAAATGCAAATCTGATCATATTACTCTGACCCCTGAAGCTTTCAATCACTTCCCATGGATCTCAGTTGGAAATGTCCAAGCTCCCTTTCCTCCTCCTCCACATTGTCATCATCAACATCGTAATCACCAATAGCACCAATTGATTCCTTTCTACCTGCCAGGTGCTGTTGCTAAAGGTTTTTTCATCCACTGTCTTTCAATCTCTACTCTGCAGACAAGGCTTAAAGGGGCTGAGAGACCACCCAAGCTCCCACAGCTCTGCTCTGCCTCTGCTTCTGGCCCAGCCCTCTTTTTACCATGGTGCTGACCTTGCCACTCACATCCCAGCCTCTCAGAGCTGCTCAGTTCTAACATGTCCTCTCTGACGCCCAAGCCTCAATTCCTGATCCCCTCTCTTCCCCCTCCCATCCCTGGGTGACTCTTCTGACCCAACTGGCTTTAGCTCAGATGCTGCAATCAATGACATGTCCTCCCCAGGGAGGCCACAGACACCAACAGCTGCCAAGCCAGCCTGGAAAAGCCTGTGCAGAAACCAAATTAAACCTGAGCCTGTCCAGACCAATAGGTTTGACTCTCGGTTTGTTTACAGGATGTCCAGGGGAACAAGCGACATGCTAAGCGACACCATGGGGGTTTGATCAGCAAAATCCAGACTCTGCAGAACTCTATAGGACATGTAATCTGGTTCATTCAACAAATAATTCATGGGAAAATGAAAAGGATTAGAAGAGACCTGAGAGATGAGTCAACCAGACATAATGTGTGGATCTTGTTCAGATCCTGATTTGAATAAACCAACTGTAAAAACATTTATGAGACATACAGGTACTCTGAACACTGACTGGCCATTCAGTAACACTAAGGAAACCAGTGCTGATTTTTTTAGGGGTGATAATGGTGTTATGGTTATGCTACAGAATGAACACATGCATACATTTATGTAAAAATGTAAATTATGTTTATATTAAAATTACGATAAATAAGATGAAAAGATGAAAGCTTTTTAAAAAGCAGATTGTCTTCCAAGCCCACACTGATGAATAAGGTACTTGTATGAGCTTTCAAAGAATTCTGGAAATTGCCCATCAGACTAGTCATCATACTTTCAAGGAATGATTTCATTAAGTCATTACAGTCCTTCTTCCCCATGTCACCACAGTCGCGAGCTTTGTGAGGGTGGAAAAGTGTCTTTTGGTTAGTGTTAGGCAGACACATCCCCCCAACACCTACACACACTGGCAAGTACCTCTACCTACACACAAACACACCTGCTCTCACATGTCTGCCCAAGTCTGCCCCCACCTCCCAGGCCCCATGAGCCCAGGCCCCATGAGCCCAGGCCCTTCACCTAGAGGCTCCAGGACATCCTGGTGGCCCCCAGTCCAGGTCACATCAGGATGTGCTTGAAATGTCCTGATTTCTCAGGTTCCCCTCCAAACACCCCTGCTTCCCATAACCCACCACACACACACCCCAGCCAAAGTCTTTTCCTTAACTGCCACTTTCACCCTGACTCTTCTGGCTCAAAATTATTAGGGTATTATCTTTTTTTTTTTTTTCAATTCTATGTATTTTTAGATTTTTTTCTTATTTATTTTTTATTATTATATATATATATTTTTTTACTTTACAATATTGTAATGGTTTTTGCCATACATGGACATGAATCAGCCATGGGTGTACATGTATTCCCCATCCTGAACCCCCTCCCACCTCCCTCCCCATCCCAGCCCTCAGGGTCATCCCAGGGCACCAGCCCTGAGCACCCTCTCTCATGCATTGAACCTGGACTGGCGATCTGTTTCACATATGGTAATATACATGTTTCAATGCTCTTCTCCCAAATCATCCCACCCTCGCCGTCTCCCACAGAGCCCAAAAGACTGTTCTATACATCTGTGTCTCTTGCTGTCTCACACATAGGGTTATCGTTACCATCTTTCTAAATTCTCTATATATGCGTTAGTATACTGTATTGGTGTTTTTCTTTCTGACTTACTTCACTCTGTATAATAGGCTTAGGGTATTATCTTCACTCTACCTTAAAAAGTGAGCAGCCAGGAAGTACATGCACTATGCGAGGCCAACTGGCAGACCTAAAGATGCAAGAGGTATGATGCCTGCTCCCAAAGGCCTCGACTTCTCAGCCTGGATGAGTTCGGTTATGTCCACCGCATCTGAGTACCTGCTTCACACTATACCTGCATCACTTCACACGATTCTCACAGCAGCTTATGCAACAGGCTCTATTATCACATGTCTACAGAAAGAGAAACTGAGGCTCAAAGAAGATGAAACCTCATAATATACTGCACCCAAAATCTTATCCCAACCAAGATCCTGTCTTACTGCCCTGTCCATTCACCTAGATGGTTTTATCAGCTTAGACACCAACCATCTCCACGACCCATCCAGCCTATGTCCTGCCACTCTAGCCACTCCTGCCCTGGGGGCATCAAGCTCTGGGTCCACTAGTCTCCCCACCACCTCGCAAACTCACCAGGCATGGTTGTGAGTCCTGCTATTGTCTCACTGTGCCCCTCCCTAGAGAGTCCTTCCCCTCAACAAGCTCAAAGTCTAGTGTGTGTTTTGGATGGTCAAAATATGGGGATGAGATAAATTTTAGCATGTGATAAACACTATCCTTGGAAAGATATTTATTCTGTCTGACAGAAGAGGGGCTTAAGCTGAGGCTTAGCACGTGAGCAGGAGTGTGCTAGTTCAAGAAGTGTGGAAGGACACTCTCAGCAAAGAGAAGAGCAAGGGAAAAGGTACTGAAACATCCAAGAGTGAAGTGCTCTGGGGGAAGGGGGAAGTCAGCAAGCTGTCTAGTGCAGAATCTCAGATAGATGGACAAAAGTGAAAGATTGCCAGGCCAACCTCAGAAGCAGTCTTGCTCTCTGCCTAGAACATCCAGCAAAAATGTTCCATAAAAAGAATCCAAAAAAGAATATGTGTGTGTGTGTATATGTAACTGAATCACTTTGCTGTGCATCTGAAACTAACACAACATTGTAAATCAACTATACTTCAATTTAAAAAAAAAAAGAGTTCCATAGTCCCTGGGCCCCCATGGCTGAGGATAATGATAAAAATGATGCTGCTGACACTCATGTACCAGGGGTCCACAGTGACGCACCCTCCCTATTAACTCCTAGGAAGTGTCCTGGATGCACCCCAGGTGATGTGAAGCACCCATGGCCCACCTCTGTCCTCCACTCTACTGACCAGAACCCTGGGAATTAAGAAAGCCTCTGCCCTGTACAGGGGTCCCTCTGTCCCACTCCTCTGGGGGACCAACCCAAATCAGAATTCTGTGCATTGCTAGACCTGAACTCCCAGCCTGTATGCAGCATATCCAGCACTGTAGGGATTCATTCCAGCTAGGAAGGGAATCATCAAGGTGCTCCCAGGCCTGGAGGTAGCACCCCGAGGGTCAGAACCCCCTCCAGGGCTTCTCAGTTGGGAAACAAAATGGCACAAGCAAGGGGGTGGGCGTTTCCAGGCCCGAGCAGCAGTTGTTTCCTCAACAAGCAAGCAGACCCTGCACAGACCCCGCTCTCCTCCACAGATGGGCGCCTGGAAAACACAGAGTCGCTTCCAGACTACAGATTGTGCCGAAGCCCCATATCACCTGCTACATGCAGACTCCACCGTCACTTGTCTGGAGTCTCCTGGGAGTTGGAACATCAGGGCTGGCCTGCCACCAAGTACAGAGAGAAGTCAGATCAGCGCCATGAAGTGAGGCTGACGGCTAGATGCTGGGGTCCGAGGGAAGGAGGGACCTGTGGAGATGGGCTGGCAAATCCCACCCTCCCAGCTTCTCCCCCAGCCCTGCCATCAGCACTCCTGCCACATGATCAAGTCATTTTTTTTCCATCTGAAAATGGGGCTGTTAATGAAGCCCATTTACAGGATGACACTTGGAGTTGTGAGATGGTAACTATAAAAATGTAACTGAGAGGAGCTGGACATGCTGTCAAGAAGCTGGGATGACAAACACACAGCCCGAGTGCAGACACACCTCTCCCCTTGCACAACACACACGGCCAGAGACCCAGGATGCTCATCCACCAGGTCACTGTCTTCCTTACCCTAGCCCACCCAGAGATGCCCCACACGATGTCGGCTGGCACACAAGACAACATCGATTTGCCTACTTGGGACTAAATCAGCAAAGCCTTAAGACAGGAATCCCTGAGGGATGTTTAATGGTGACATACATGAGTGTCACAGCCTCAGGTCACAGTCCCCAAGCAGTTTGGGTTCCATGACAAGAGAAGCTGCCAGCAGAAGGGGCTCTAAAACCCCTCCCTTACTCATGGCATTGAGAGCCAGCTCCTAGAGCAGAGAGAGGTTTCCGCTCGGGCTGTGGGGGGCAGGGTGGGGATGAGCAACACACACACTTGTGCTGGACCCAACCCAGCCCGGGGTGTCAGAGTCAACCATTCATCCATCATCTCTCCGGCGCATCAGTCAACAGTGCAATGGAAGGACAGAGGCTGGAAATTTGAGAGCCAGTGGTCAGGGGAGGCCGCCCAGAGGATGTCCCTCTGAGTTCTGGATGAGTTGCCCCGAAGAGACCAGCGGGGAAGGCATTCCAGGCAAAGGAAACAGACAGTGCCCAAGCCTTGCAGCCCTGTGAACAAAAACCACATGGGGCACACTGCTTTGCAGGCTTGCACTCCCAGGGTGTCCACGCTCTCCCGCGGGGCTGCTGCTGCTCCGACTCTCCTCCCTTTCTTTGCCCCTGGACTAAGTCCCAGGGGTTCAGAGAGTGACTGGGATTGGGGCACTATCCCTTCAAGATGCTGCGCTCACCACTCCCCAGACCAAAGAGAGGTGAGAATCTTCCAGGCTCCTAAGGATCAGGAACAAAACTGACCAAGAAGAAACCTCCTCTTTAGGAATAAATCTGATGAGGGGACTGGGTGTGCCCTGGGTCTGTCAATTCCAAACTGGTTGTGAGAAAGGATCGGGGAGAACCTCTTCCCTCACTCTTTCAGGGAAGTTCTCTTGGGTACAGTCTCCCAGCCAAGAACTGGAGCCTACCTCCTGCCACCCTGGGTGGCCTCAGGACCCTACTCGCACAGCCCAGATGTGTCCCAGGTGATGGGACAGGTACCACGTGAGGAGGGTGACATTCACCAGAGAGAACTTCCCACCAAGGCTGAGCCTTCCCCATCCTCCCTGTCACTGAATCAAGAAAGCAGGGGCTCTGGTGGGGCCTGCATTCAGATCAGTACCTCTGTCCACACCAAACCCGTGGTGCTTTCTACTTCTAACAAGTCTGCCTCAGTGGGGCTGCTCCCTGAGCCTGACACCCAGTGGAACTGCTCTCAATGAGCAAAGCAATGAGGGCAGAGAGTATGGGGTGGAGGAGGTTGACTCCACAGAGATCTGCAGTAGAGACCAGGCTGCATGGGCTGTGATGGAAAGAAACCAGCAAGTCAACTGGCAAAAAGAAAGGTGACCAGTGGCATGCCAGTGGAGACTGTAATAAGGGCTGCCATCAGGAGATCCAACAAGTCCATCCTAAAGGAGATCAGTCCTGGGTGTTCATTGGAAGCTGAAACTCCAATACTTTGGCCACCTGATGTGAAGAGCTAACTCATTTGAAAAGACTCTGATGCTGGGAAAGATTGAGGGCAGGAGGAGAAGGGGACGATAGAGGATGAGATGGTTGGATGGCATCACTGACTCAATGGACATGAGTCTGGGTAAACTCTGGGAGTTGGTGATGGTCAGGTGCTGTGGTTCATGGGGTCACAAAGAGTCGGACACAAGCAACTGAGCAACTGAACTGAACTGAACATCACCATTATCATCATAACAGCCGCCACAACAACATCAACTGTTATTGGGCACTTGCGATGTGTCAGGTGTGGTCCTGGCACCTATGCTGGTCCTCACTGACTCAGGGAGGCTCCATGATCGTCTCCCTTTACTGACAGGACAACTCACATCCAGTGGACCAGGTTATGGGAGGCAGAGCTGAAGAGAACTGGCTGAAACTAAGAGAACTGGCAGATGCTAACCAAATGCAGACCTAGCATCTCTGAGATGACTTCTGTGGGGGACAGGCGGACACAGAGAACCCTCTGAGGTCTGGGTGCTCTTCATGGCATCTCAGTGCTTCTTCCCTGGCCTCAACACACCACATACCTGACCTGGTGAGCCTCTCAGATGCTGCTCTTTCCACACCTCCCCAGTGGTCCCAGGAAGATCCCAGAAAGCCTACAACTCCCTGTTACTGGCTACATGGAACACAGGAGTCAAAGAGAAGATTCCAGTTCCTTACTTCTTCCCAACCCGTCCCCCGTCCCCCGCCCCCCACCATTTTTAAGCCCTGCATGCCCATCCTGAAGATGGTTGGCAAAGGCTGAAGAATTGGGGACTTCCTTGGTGGCACAGTGGATAAGAATCTGCTTGCCATGCAAGGGACATAGGTTCGATCCCTGGTCTGGGAAGATTCCACATGCCGCAGGGCAGCTAAGCTTGTGTGCTGCAACTACTGAGCCTGGGCTCTAAGGCCCTCGAGCGGCAACTACCAAGCCCTCGTGCCAGTACTACCAAAGACTAGAGCCTGTGCTCCGTAATGAGAAGCCACCACAGTGAGAAGCCTGTGCACCGCAATGAAGCGCAGACCCTGCTCACTGAAACTAGAGAAAGGTCCTGTAAAACAACAAAGACCCAGTGCAGCCAGAAATTAATTAATAATAAAAAAAAAACACTGCAGAATGTGGGGTCAAAAAGAAAGGTAGAGGATGACTTTACGGAGGGACCCATGCACCTTTCCTCTGGGGTCTGAACTGTACCCACGTCCCCATGCCAGCCCATCTGTTCACAGAGCAAAAGATAAATGCGGTATGCTTTCCGATGATTACACACCTTCTCCAATAGTTTAAACCTCAACAGAAACTTCAGCTGCCCTCTTAACATTCGGTGGCTTTTCCTCTTAGAGCTTATAAACAGCGAGTTCAATTTTGCTTACAAGAGTACTAGAAAGATATTTGAGCATGTACAATAGGAAACATGCACGTTTGCAGATTCCATATCTGCACACAAAAGGTCCTGGCACCCATAGCTTTCCTTTCAGCTTCTTCCAAGCCTAGAAAATTTCCACTTCAAAGCTGCGACTTTCTTATTTCCTTTGTGGAAAAAATGCATTGGTAACAGTCAGAGATGAGTCGCTCCAAGCTCAGCCTCTGCCACACATGATCAGTTTCCACTCATCAACATGCCCCTTCTGCGCTGGGCACCACAGCCAGGCCTGTGTCCACTCGGACTCTGATTCTCTGTCACTGGGCAAAACGTTTAATTCACCAGCCACCCAGCAGGCCATCAAATGCAGAGTGAGAAGACAAGATGGAAGTGGTTTTGATCTCTGTGGATGTCAATTCCTGGGGGGCAAGCTTGGCAGGAAAAAGCAAGGTTGCCCCACAGGGCCACAGGGAAGGAGCAGGGCAAGCAGAGGGCTTTAGAGCTTTCCCAACACAGACTCCTATTTTGTAATAATTTCTTTTAAATGATACCTTTTAAGCTGCAAATCTCCAGAAGAAAGGGGAATGGTTATTAAAGCAGAAGATCTGGCCACACATTAAAGAGTGGAAAGCCTGTTTCCGTGCCCAAGGCTGGAGGCTGTCACTGCCTTCAGATGCTGAAGATTTACTGAACTCCAACAAGAAAGAGAGGCCCTCGCATAACAGTTCCTCATTTCCAGAGACAAAGAGAAAATGAAAAAATAAGAGAAAAACAGCAGTTAGGGGAATAAAACCATCAGAAGGGACGTCTTCCAGGAACAAAGCCCTTGGCTTGTCAACCTACCTCTGCAGATGGGAGGTGACCACAGAAGGTGGAGGAAGTGCCCTTTCTATGAGTGGAAGTGAAAGTCGCTCAGTTGTGTCCAACTCTGCATAGACTATATAGTCCATGGAATTCTCTAGGCCAAAATACTGGAGTGGGTAGCCTTTCCCTTCTCCAGGGGATCTTCCCAACCCAGGGATTCTTTACCAGCTGAGCCACAAGGGGAAGTCCTTTCTATGAATGGTGTATCCTCAAATGCTGAACAAAGGAGTGAGTCTCCAGGAGTCCAAGGCAGAGAGTCTGGGGACAGAGGCTGGCTGGTCCGCCGCCAGAGCCCTTGCTCCAAACAGAACTCTTCATCATCCTTCCAGAACCTTATTTTATTTGCCAGAACCCAAGGAAATATCCAAACCAAAAAAAATATTGGGCTTCAGAAACAGTGGGCAGACAGTAAAAAGGACAATACAGAAAACCAGACTCTCAGAGAGGAAACGTTATCTTTCCTGGAGGCTGGCAGTGGCTTTGACAACCTCTTGAAAGGCTTTTAAGCTGAGAAGCTTTAGTCTTTGCATTTCTGCTTCAAAAAGTTCAAACTGTATTAACAGAAGGGCCCTCAGATGAGGAAACTGAGGCTCAAGAGAGGAACGTGAGACAGGAAGCACAGCCTCAAGACAGCACATTGAGTCTGGTCCTCCTGAAGCTGAGAACTTGCTGCCAGTCCACCCCTTCCTCCACCAGCCACATGACGCTCAGCTCTGACATGGTGACAAGGGGTGCCCTGGGCAGGGACACCTCAGGATGAAATCACCAATCAGTCCAATGTATACAGAGTAAGACTCACGTGCATGGGCTATGGGAGTCCCACACGGGAGGAAGCTTAGCCCCTCTGGCTTTCAGAGGGGAGAAACCAGCATGGGTTCAACTCAAAAATAAACAGGAATAAAGAAGGGTGGAAAGCAAATACAGGAGAAAATGCACATTCCAAAGCCAACATCTCCCAACAGCAGAGGGAAGAAAGCTGCTGTAGTTCTTGGTATTCTTTCCTCCCCTTCTTCTCTCCCCCCTCCTTCTTTCCTTCCTTCCTTTCTTCCATCCTTTCTTCCTCAGTTCAGCCCACAGGTTCTTAGGGAGCAGTGCCCAGTCTGCAGCTAAAGCCCAGAACATAACAGGCAGGAGCCCAACCCCCAGGGAGCCTACGATCTGGAGAGCACAGACATCCCACAAGGAGTGGACCAAATACTCACATCATGACCTCTGCACTGACACGTGGAGGAGGATGCCAGTGGGTGGACAGATAAGGGGAGCTCGCTCAACACAGGGGCCTGGGGGCTGTGAATGCTTCCTAGAAGCAGCAGCTTTGGGACAGAGATGGAGGGATGGGTAGAGGGACCTGCTGAAGGAGGCAGGGCTGCTGCCTGGTAGGAAGCAGCAGGGAGAGCCAGGCTGGTCCAGAGCCAGCACTTCTGAGCAAGCGAAAGGCTCCCATGGGCATCTGCAAGTGTGTTGTGTGTGGCTGGGGCGGGGGAGCATGCACTTGGACTTGAGCGAGTGGGGAGGAGACAGGGCAGACAGGGCCTCCTGGGGCACATTAAGATGTTCTTTGTTTGAATTTATGGTTTGTTTGCTTGTTTTTCTACTGTATTCTCAGTGTCGGGGGATACTGCTGAAGGGTGTTTGAGGCCAAGCAGCCCATGAATGGATTCTTTCACTCCTCCTTTCAGTTACCACAGTTTAGGTTTACACTCTTTATGTGTATTCTAGATGCAAACCACAAAGGTGTTACAGGGCTACACTTGCTAATGACACAACTAATTATGTCTGTAATCAGGACAATCTCTAGGCTCCTGAGACCACCGGCACCCAGAACCGCATGATGGGGAGGGTAGACAAGTCAGGGACATCTCTTCCTACATTCTCGCAACTTAATTGGGTCTCAGATGGATGACTTGAGATTTTTCATTATATTTGGCTAGGGAAAGATGTAGAGGGCTGATAAGCGCGTGTGAGCACGTGCCTTTGTGCAGGCTGCAGGCATCCTGTTTGCAAGGGGCTTGACCCAGGCTACACAAGGGTGGTGAGCTAGCCGGGATGCAGCAAAGCAATCCATTTATTATAATTCTGCTGAGAAGAGGACCAGTAAATCAAAGAGACAACCTGGCTGCAAACAAATTACACAGCAAGAGATAGGAAGGTGGGAGAATGGGAGGGCAGAGGCGAGCAGCAGCCAACTGGGAAAAGTGGGGGAAAAAAAGGGAGGGGAAAGGGTAAGCCAGGGAATAGGGACCTACAGGGATGCCTGGAGTCTGAAAGACAGAAAAAACGGAGCCTAATTTGTCCATCTGGAAGAAAAGGAAAAAGAAAAGCATCCACCAAGAGAGATCCCATTCGCTGGTTACCCCCAATTTACAAATCCTTGACTTAAAAAAACAATTGCCCTTTGTTCTCCCAAGGAGTCACCTAGGGAGTGATTGATGGGCAGCTACTTTCTCTGGAACAAGGGCACTGAGCTCTCTTTTCTCATGCAAATAGAAGGGGCCTCTTCTTAAAATAGAGTTAACCTGTTCCTGGTACCCCTGCTGTAAGCACGAAGTCCAGCCTAAGTATCCTCCAGAAGCCACTGCCCTTCTGGAGATGAAGACACTCTCGCTGGGCCAAGGTTAGAAAGGATGGGCTTCTGGGGAGGGAACTTTGCCCAGGTTCCTGAAACCAGAATGTGACAACTGGGGAGCAGCTGTGGCTTGGAATGCCACCCCAAACTCCTGGGATGGACATGAAGCAGTAAATGGGCTTCGAGGCCAGGAAGATGTGCTAGTTCGACTACGACTTAAAACATCTTTTTTTCTGAGAAAATAAACTCTTAGATCCACATGTCTCCTTTACAAATTCAACTCTGAAAAAAGAACCTGCTTGGAAAGCTGTGAAGTGCTTCCGCTGAAGCAGTAAACAGAGCAGACAAGAGGCTGGGAAATCTGCTTAGACAATGAGTTATATCTTGTTCCCCAAAATGCACTTCTATGGGGAAAAACCCAACTAGAGAGAGAAAAGTATGAGCTATTATGAGCTATTATAGGAGGCTGTGGTCCATGGTTATTTCCAGGGAATCTGATAGGCCCCTTCTATTTTGAGGGGCCATCCTTTTCTGTGACAAGATTATGAAGGAGACCACCTCTAGAAGGCTGAAGGTCTGTGGATATTTGGGGACCAGATAATCATGAGAACTAACTGGCTCTTAGTATAAACACTGAAGCTGTAAGGGGGACTCTAATACACCCAAATCCCACAGGGTGGGTGGTTCACTGCCACCCAGGCAAACTTTTGAAATCAATCTTTCTTATGAATATCTGTGCACAAGTCTTAAATAATTAGCCAAAAATCCAGCAACACCATGAAGGACCCCAAGTTGGGTTGACTGCAAAGCAAAAATGCTTTAATAACATAATTTAACCAGACTTCTCAGGAGACAGGTAAGGTGGTCTGGCATTCCCATCTCTTTAATAATTTTCCACAGTTTGTTGTGATCCACACAGACTGAGGCTGTTGCATAGTCAATGAAGCAGAAGTAGATGTTTTTCTTGGATTCTCTTACTTTTTCTATGATCCAACGGATGTTGGCAATTTGATCTCTGGTTCTCCTGCCTTTTCTAAACCCAGCTCGTACATCTGGAAGTTCTTGGTTCACGGACTGTTGAAGCACTGCGGACAGTGCCTACAGTCATAAAATTAAAAGACACTTGCTCCTTGGAAGAAAAGCTATGACAAACCTAGACAACATATTAAAAAGCAGAGACATAACTTTGCTGACAAAGGTCCATATAGTCAAAGTTATGGTTTTTACAGCAGTCATGTACAGAATGTGAGAGTTGGACCACAAAGAAGGCTGAGCGCTGAAGAATTGATGCTCTCAAACTGTGGTGCTGGAAAAGACTCTTGAGAGTCCCTTGGACAGAAAGGCTATCAAACCAGTTAATCCTAAAGGAAATCAACCCTGAATACTCATTGGAAGGACTGTGCTGAAGCTGAAGCTCCAACACTTTGGCCACCTGATTCAAAGAGTCAACTCATTTGAAAAGACCCTGATGCTGGGAAAGATTGAGGTCATAGGAGAAGGGGACAACAGAGGATGAGATGGTTGGATGGCATCACCAACTCAATGGACATGAGTTTCAGCAAACTCAGGGAGATAGTGAAGGACTGGGAAGCCTGGCGTGCTGCAGTCCATGGGGTCTCAGAGTCGGACACAACTGAGTGATTGAACAATAAACAACAAGAAAAACCAGATTACTAGTTCCAAACATTGTCTAAACATCTCAATAGACACTTAAGAGGCAATAAATAAAACAACAGTCATTCTTAATTTTTTGAAAACTCAAAATAATATCAAGATAGATGGCTGTATTTCTGCCACAATGATACATGCTTTTCTCAACACAGAATGCTTAATGGAAAAACAGATTTTTCACCATAAAAATTAGAAACAAGGCAAAATGTCTAGATTTATCATATTGAGCAGTGTTGTGGGGCAGTGGACAAAACAATTTGTACAGGAAATCAGGTATATAAATTGGAAAGGAAGAGACAAACACAGTCAACGTTGGTAGATAACACGATTGCATGCCTGGAAAACCCAAGACAATAAACGTGCAACCTACTCTAAATGGTAAAAAGACAGGCTATAAAAACAATATCTGGAAAGCAATTTTTTAAAGTTTACCACCACCCAACTGGAAGACACAATGGAAGAGAAAATTCTCCTTTATAATAGTACAAAAATGACAAAATACCTGGAAATACTTAGTATGAAAAAAAGATAAGTCCATATTCTTGGATAAGAATTCTAAACATCATAAAATGTTGCTTATTCATGAGTTAATGTATAAATTTAATTCAATGAAGCTGTTCATTCCCAAGTAGTTAAGCTAATTCTAAAGTTTTTTTTTTTAATAGCAAAACAAACAAGTATACTCACTTCAAAGAGCAGTCTGACTCTACCTAAGATGCCTGAACAAGTATATATCTGATGAACAACTACTCCATTCCTAGGTATAGATCCAAAAGATCCACAGGAAATTCTTAGAAATGCACAAGAATGTCAGTAGAAGTACTGCTTATAATAGTAGAAAATTTTATACAAGCTCAATGCACAACAACAGGAAAACAAAAAAAATTGTGGTATTTTCATACAACAAAATACCGCCCAGCTGTGGCAATAAGAGACTAGAGCAAGTTGTCTCAATTTGGAACAATCTTTCAAATATAATGTTGAGTTGGGGGGAAAGGAGCAAGATTCAGAAGGACACAAAGTATAATACTATTTATATAAACTTCAGAAACATCTAGGTTACTATTAGGCTTCCCTGGTGGCGCAGTAGTAAAGAATTCACCCTGCTAATACAGGAGATGAGGGTTTGATCTCTGATCCAGGAAGATACTCTGGAGAAGGAAATTTCAACCAACTCCAATATTCTTGCCTAGGCAATCCCATGAACAGAGGAGCATCATGGGTTACACTCCATGGGCTCACAAACAGTCGGACATCACTTAGCAACTAAAAAACAATGTTTTTATTGTGTCTAGGTCTACAAACATAGGCATTAAACATGAATAAAATTCATAGAAACAAAACCTACCAAATTCAGTGGCAAGAAGGAGCCACCCTAGTGGGTGTCCTCAGGACACGAGAGGTGGATCCTTCCCCACCAGCCCTCCCCCAGCACTGCCAGCAAGAAAAGCCGATTTCCCAGTCTCCTCCCAGGTGAGCTCATTGGAAAGGAGCATCACTTCCAAGCTGTGTGACTTTGTCTCTCTCATGCCACCCACACACAACCATCCCGTAGATTCAGTTCTGTTTCCAGTCAAGCCACCATCTCCCATTTGTTGGCAGAGCAGCATCTCCCAAGAGACTCTGGAAGCACCTGCTTATGACAGGACACACCCTGCACTGAACAAGCGTTTCTGGATCCAAGACCAGGAAATAACTGCTCCGTCTCCTTCACCAGGAGTCCAACGGTCTGCCGAGTTGGCAACATCTAGGTCTGCTCACTTGACTTTGCTGTGTCCAAGGCTTCCCAAACTCTCTAAGCCACAAAATCCTCCTTTCTCACAATATCAATTATGTCCCACAAAATTCCCTGAAAGAATGTAAGGAAGTTTGGTCAGGGTGTCCTAGAGGTATAGAACTGGAGAAGGCAATCTGCCCTTTGCTGGCTAGTTCCCATTCAGTCACTCAGTTGTGTCCGACTCTTTGCAGCCCCATGAACCGCAGCATGCCAGCCCTCCCTGTCCATCACCAACTCCTGGAGTCTACCCAAATCCATGTCCATTGAGTCAGTGATGCCATCCAACCACGTCATCCTGGCTAGTTAACTGTCCTCAAATCTGGGACTGCTTATCAGATTATAAATACAAATAGATGATTAATGGCATATTTATTTTTCTGAAGGAATCACAAGAAACTGTTATCAGTGATAATCAGTGGGGAAAGACATGGGGGTATAGATTGGGGGAAGAAGCTATCACTTTCATTCTGTACTTTCTCTGCTGTTTGTATTTTCTAACATATTTTTACATTGTACTACTTTTTCTGGCTGCACTGGGTCTTCTTAGTTGCTGCTCAGGCTTTCCCTAGTGTGGTGAATTGTGGCATAAAGGCTTCTCATTGTGGTGGCTTCTTTTGCTACAGAGCACAGGCTCTAGGAGAGTGGGCTTCAGTAGTTTTGGTGATGGGCTTAGTTGCTCCAAAGCATGTGGAATCTACCTGGACCAGGGATCAAACCCATGTCTCCTGCATTGGCAGGCAGATTCTTATCTACTGTACCACTAGGGAAGTCCAGTGCTACTTGTTTTAAATACCAGTTCACTGATGCTCTGTTCATTATTCTTCAATCATCTATCCCTCATCTTGGATTAGGTCTTCAAGTTCACTCATCTTTTCCTGCAGTGCCTCATCATCCTTCAATTCCAACCAGTGTATTTCTCATCTCAGATGTTCATCTCTAGATGTTTAACCTGGACCTTTTTTTTTTTTTTAATAACATCTCGTTTGTCTCTCCTTATCATGCTCATACATTCCTCGACCTTCTCATAAAGCAGAGATGACTCTGCCCCATTAGAATCCAAACTTTTTCTTCAATTACTTGAGGGAATTCCAAACAAAGCCATCCTTTCAGACCTGCCGCATGAGAATCATTGTATCCACTCCTACTGTTTCCTCAGAGGGCTGATGTCAATTCCAGCATGCCTTTATTTGTATGTGTTCAATAAATGCATGCTGATTGATCGACTGCAGTTCCAAAGATCAGGTCTAAATAGCTGGATTGCTCAATTTCTGTTCATTGGCCCACAGGTGCTTCCCTTGTGCCCGCACGGGTCAGGTGTGGGTATGGCACAGCTCAACCCGCACAGTGGAGAAAACTGAGAGGTTTTCTCACTTAGATTATTCCAGGGCCTCGGTACGTGGCTTCTTAAAATGCAAAGATTCAAATTAGCCAAAGGAAATATGGTCTGGGTAATTCAGGTCTTTTGAAAGAAAAAAGTATTGTTAACTTGCATCCTGTTGCTTGTTTATGCTGACTTTTGATATTTTATTTAACTAACAGAACAGTGGCCAGTGCTCACTCAGTCTTTGAACCCCAGCTAATTAGAACCCACCATACTTTCTGGCAAGAACAGACCACCTCCTGATCAAATGAACTTCTAAAACCCCAGGAACAGCATCTGAGCAGCTTTGGCTTCCAGCATGTATTTTAGAGTTAAAAGAAAGCTTACACTCATTTATTTATAATAAGCATATGCATACAAAAGGCTTCTATGAGCCTTCAGAAAGTGATAGAATTGTGATTGCTCATGGACTCAGAATTCTTCCATCTGTGCCCTGCCCAACAAGGAACTTTTACATCCCAGCTTCCCCACACCACCACTGTTCTCCAATATGCTGTAGGGGACCACAGCCTCTAACACATGGGGTGCAGTCAATGGAACACTGCTTGGACATTCAGACATTATGGCCCAGAAGTCCGACCACAGTCACAGGGCCAGACACATAGAGATCAGAATGAAAGGCAGCACAGGGCAGTGCTTCCAGCTCTACAATGGATGGATGGACCTGGGCTCAAATCCCATCCTTCGCCCACCTACCAGCAGTGTGACCCTTAAATTCACGGCTACTACATTTCTCTACCTCTTAAACCAGGGGAAGCAGTTTGTGATTCATATAGTTGCCATGAGCTGATGCATAAAACGCATTGAGCATAGTGCCCAGCACAGGGAAGGTCCGTAAGAGAGCTTACTCTCCCTGACCACTGCCCCCATCCTCCAAGGCAGGGCAACACCTGCCCTCTGAGCACCTCAGCCCTGCTGGGAGCTGCTATAGAGGCTCCATGGTAATCAGAGATTACTCAGGAAGGTCCAGTCTCAGAATAAGCAGGGATCTCCTTGTCTGCCTCCCCACACACACCCATTTCTCTCCGTGAGAGAAGCAACACTATTTATTCACGACTAACTCAGGGTTAGCCAATCAGAGGACGAGATGGCTGGATGGCATCAATGGACATGAGTTTGAGCAGACTCCTGGAGGTAGTGAAAAACAGGGAAGCCTGGCATGCTGCAGTCAACAGGGTTGCAAAGAGTCAGACACAACTGAGCGACTGAACAACAACAACTCAGTGTTCATTAAAAGCTAGCCAAGGAACCCTCTCTTCCTCCCCAAATTTAAATCTATCACTTATCCTTTCTAGGAGAGTTTAAAGTTGGTCCTGCTTGCAATCTCAGAATTTTACAGCACAAGGATTAAAAAGGCCATTTCAAACTCAGAACTCAAATCCCCCACAACATTTTTGGCAGGAGGTTGTACAACCTCTGCATGGGATGGAGGGCTCACTGTCCCCCAAGGCTGGACATTTCTTTCTAAGACAGCCAGGGCCCAAATCAGAGACTCGGTATCAACCACGTATTAAGGGCCCTTTTCCTTGCAGTGACTCTCACATCTGCTTTTGAGATTTTTCCCTCACAAGCCTGCCCTCATTGCTTCAGTGGTTCTGCTTAGGACAGGATTCCAGAGCCTATTCTTCAGAACAGGCTGTGGCTTGTTTCCCCTCCTCCTGAGTGGAGTGCGAACAAGGGTGGACTATTTCCTTCCAGTCCCAAGAAGTCCTACTGCAGGAGGAAAGAAAAGTTTTTACATCATTCTCCAGGTCTCCAACTCCATCATGTTTGAGATACCCCTTCACACATACACACACACACACACACACACACACACTCTCACACACACACTCACACTCACACAAGCTGATTCTTCATGGTGAGTCTCTGTTATAGCCATCTGGACTCTGATGCTTTGTAATTAGGAATTTTTTTTATAGCTTTAATTATTTCCTCTGTTCTCTTTTCTTTTTTATATACAATGAATCATTCTGCTCCTGAGAGAGGAAAAATAAAAAGATTTTTGAAAGTTATAGCTCTAATTTCAATAGAAAGAGATTGGGCTTTGAGGAATATGAGCATTTGTTGTATTTTCTGAGTCCATTTTTCATCCCCACTGGTTAATGAAGATGTTATTTCTCTCTTGCATTTCTGTTGCTAATTTCTGACAAGTGTGTTTTTCAGTTATAGCTGGTTGTATGCCTCTTGGTTCATCCCTCTTTTGTATACTTTATGAAATATTCAGTTCTTCTTGGTAGGATGAGGTTTGATTCTCCCCTGGCTGTGATTAATTGTGTTCGCATTTTGGGACCTAATTTATGTTTATACGATTCCTCTAGTGTTTCCATTTTCTTTTCTAATTATCCATTTTCCTCCATCTTTTCCCCTGAAATTAGTACTGAATTAGCTTGCCTCTGATTACAGTCTTGGACGCATCCCAAAGAATATTGTTGGACAGCTCCCCATTATCATTTCATTCCATGAATTCTTTGTTTTGTTTTTGCAATAAAGCTTTATTAACTCTCCGTGAACCCTCCTTTTCATTTGCTCAGTCATTTCTGATGGGAAGTCACACCAGGCTACAGCCGGGTGTTAAGGCAGTCACTCCCACATTTTCTGCTGTCTGCCAAGTCAAGCTCTTTTTAAAAAGTCAGAATTCTAGGGATTAAAAATAAGATCTATGCCTGTGTTGAGGGGCCAATTTCAGTTATTTATTTATTTACTATTCTGGTGTGGACATCTGTTGAGGTAGCTCTGCTGATGGACAAGAACCCATCACTATCCTTTGCCAGGTCTCCTGGCCTGGATGTCTTTCCTGGTTTATGACAGATTCCTTCTGACCCGGCTCTATAGATGACTGGTGCTCAGTCTCTGCCAGTAAGTCCCTCCAGTGGGCCCATTAGTCGGAGGCAGGTGGGGCCTTAGGTGAAGCTGCTCTGGAATGAGGTACCTCTCATCATCATCCACCAAGACACCTTTATCTCAAGTCAGCCTATTTACAGACTAGGGTCTGTAATTTGCTTCTTGGTAGGCTCTCTTTTCTGAGAATTCATCGCCCCTATCTGCCTGCACACCTCTACATGCCTCTCCCACCATATGCACACTATATACACCATTCTACTATGTACATGCTACACACCCAATATGCCCATGTACCTGTGAAACATATGCCCACTGCCTCTTCCCATGAACCTGTGGGGTCTCTGCCTCCCTGGGAGATGCTACTTTCTGCATTAGGAATGTTGGCACAAGGGCTCTGGATGACTGTTAACAAAAGATCCTCCTACAGCCAGCAAAGGCTCAGCTACCCTCAAACTTTTTCAACCAGGGTCCCTCTGCAACCCTTGACCTGCCAAGGTGAGTGCAGAAATGGTGCTGTTCCAGTGATGAACAACTCTACACCTGTTAACTGCACCCCAAGTCCAGAACCCTTGGCCATGGAATTCTCACACCACCCCTTCCTCTCACAGATAAAGCAATAACATCTCTTCTTTCTTGAAAGCAGGACCCAGAAGCCCAATTCCAATCTGCCTAACCTTCCTATGAGGACACCGCAGGGATTCTCCACAGCACTGTGAGCCTCACTGCTGGATCCTGCAGCCCAGATGCTCATCGCTGCAGTCTCAGCCTGCGAGCACCGGCTGGTGCTCCAAGGGCCCAGGAAGATGAATCTTGGCTGAGTAGCAATGTGAACCTTGCTGTCTGGCCTTGTGGGCCCTGGGGATGGGCCCTCAATGCTGTGTCCTCTGAAGTGATGAAGACTTGGCTGTGTGGGGGGCAACTGTAGCCTCCAGGAGACCCTCCAGTGGGGTGGACGGCAAGCAGCCCTGCCGGGAACTTTTCCAGCCAGTGGCAAGAGGAACGGACAAAGAAGAAAGCAGAACCAGCCTTTACCGCCCATGGGCTGCACCTGGCCAGCACCGCTGCTGAGCGGACAGATCAGCCCTGCTGGCCTTCTCACCAAAGCCCCTCTGTAGGCCTAAGAGACTGTTCATGATGCTAAAATGTCACTGAGGTGTGCTGAAGAAACACGCGACCACAGAAGGCTGAAGCAAAGCAGCGGGTCTGTCCGCACACTCCCCTCCCGGCCCCCCAACTTTCCCCAGTCGGTCCTTCAGTGGCTGGAGGGCAGCAACGTCCTTGTCACCTCTGCTTCTGGGTTTACGGTCTGGTCAGCTTCAAAGGGGCCAGTTCAGACCAAAGCAAAATGTTTCCCCCTACAAGGCCTCTTCCAGCCCTGGAGCAAAACGCACAGTTGCAAAAAGCTGAGAACAAAGCGTGGAGCACGGTGTCTGGGAAGGTCCAGTGTTTGGGGTGGATATAAAGGGACAAGATCCCAGGATGCCCAGAGATGTCCTTTGGGGTATGCAGACTTTTTCCACCCTCGTTTATATCACTTCCCTGCCAACTGGATCCTCTGTGTGTGTGTGATAAGTCACTTCAGTCGTGTCTGACTCTTTGTGACCCTATGGACTGTAGCCCGCCAGGCTCCTCTGTCCATGGGATTCTCCAGGCAAGAATACTAGAGTGAGTTGCCATGCCCTCCTCAAGGAGATCCTCCTGACCCAGGGATCAAACCCAGGTCTCATGTCTCCTGCATTGGCAAGCAGGTTCTTTACCACTAGTGCCATCTGGGAAGCCCCAAATGGATCCTACCAATACCCATTTTGGATTGGATTTTGCCTGTTACCAAGGCATCAGTCAGATTTGGATATAAATCATTCTACAACAATTCTGCAGACCTGTCTTTTCTCTTCCACAATTTTGTCCAAACTAGCCTCCCTTCCCCTAAAGCTCAGGAAATGGAACCAATCTCCCCATACTGAATCTCCATCCTTTATATTCCTTGATGGAATCACTGTTTGGTAAATGCTTTTGGGTTGGCACTGGGGTCAGATGTCGGTTTTCCAGGCTGAGGAGTGATCCAAAGATACCAGTTTCCCAGAAAGTCTTAAAACCTGGGCTCTGCTTTCTGGCCAGCTTTGGGCACCTTGGATATATTACTCTATTTATGAGCCTCAGTCAAGTTTTCTGAAAAATGGGAGAGAGGACTGAAAGGAGCAGGGTTTTCTAGGTGAGGGGGAGAAGGAGGTACCATTGTGACATTCAAAGAAATTTTAGGGTAGCACCAGACACCACACTAAATCATACTGAATGACTTAGAAAGAAATGCGGGCCTTTCTAACTTCCTTTCCATCCTTTTGATTACCTTAAAGAAGAAAGTCTTAGTTTGAGTCTGGCATTTTAATAACACTTCTTTAAACCTTGATACTCAAAAACAAGAAAACCAACTTTAGATTTTAGCTAAAGCTTACTATTTTTTTTCATTCAATTCATTTGAACAGTTGCCTTCCATTGACTGCATATTTTCCATGTACCAGATTGACTTAAACTTTCTTTTACAAATGAGTGCACTTAGGCTTTTAAAAGGTGAATCAATCAATGATACAATGGTGAACCGACAATAGTAAACTCCTGGCAAAAATTCATCATGGTGGTTGGTATGTAAATGACACAAATGGAGGAGATGCTGGACTCTGTGGCCCTCTGCATCTGGACTCCTGGCTAGGAAACCCGATCATGACCATAGTCACAGCTATCATGAGGGGATAAGGTCCTCCCTTTCCACCAGCTCTTTGGAAACCAGAGAAAATCACAGCAGGGAGACAGCCCTGTCTCCAGCGCTCAGTCCCCAGCCCCCAGCCCCCAGTGGACTCACCTGGAGCATGGCAAGCAGATCGCCCCTTGATGGCCAGGGATGACAATGCCAACTCCGGGGGTTAGTTACCTCCACTGATACAGTGATTTTTAATTCCTAAGGTTTCCAGCCTCTCTTTGTTCTTTAATAACTTTACTACCAGCTACCAACTATCCCTACCCCACTATCTGGCTGATTCTCCATTAAGAGAAGAGAAAATTTAAATTTGGAAGAAGGAAAATCAATTATTCAGAACAGCTAATTTCACCTGGGCCATTGTCTTAAGAAATTGCTTGAAGAGCAGCATGAAAATTGTTCTTAACTCATGATATACAAATATCCCTCAGAAAGATCAATGGAGACAGAAGGTTCTCCAGGAAGCCCCAGCCTTCCCAAGGCCATCCTCAGCTGGGGTGTGAGCAGCTGACACACCCAATGCTGCCCTCACCTGTGCTGGGAGGACCAGTGCTCACATCCACGCAAGGGCAGAGGTGGGGAGGGGCTGACCTTCCCTCAGCTGCCACCCCACCCCCGACTCAATTGCACCCTGGCAGCACTGAGAGCTGAGGCATGGGTGAGGGGCACTCCTACTGCTGAAGGGAGGGAGAAAGGCCTAGAGCAGTGGGTCCTGCCTGAACCCCCGCCTGGTTGGGTGACACTGTGAGGCTGGGCACAGCCTCCCCAGGGTCCCCAGGTGAGGCGGAGGCTGCAGACCCCCCTACAATAGAGCCACACCTCCTCTCCCACACAGAAAAGCACATGTGAGTGAGGGGCAAGTTGTTATACGGAATAATCTTGAATCCCAACAGTCTGTTAAAGAAGCAAACAGATTATTCAAAAACTTGGATTTTTTTTTTTTCATCAATTACAACTTTCTTATGATCTATCCTGATTGATGGAGACCTCATTTCTGCAGTTGGTGCCTTGGGGAAGATAGTGTCCTGGGTGTAGCTCAGGGAACCACTGAAGTGGCCAGCAGAACGTGGGAGCCTGAGGGACAGAGGAGGACAAGGAGAGGCGTTCAACAAGGAAGGAACAGTTTCAGGGCCAGCCCTGCTCCTGGGGGCTGAGGTGCTGGCAGCTGCATGGATTCCTCCCCAATAAGGAAAGGACCGGCTCCTGTGACACTGTACCACTCATCCCCATCCTTGCGGGGCAGCATCCCCATCGGAATCCAAGGTTCTCCAGGTATCCTGTCTGTGACAGGACATCTCAGCCCACGATGGAGTGGCCCCAGTGATGGATCTTAACAGACCACAAGACCAGCAGGATCTGGACTGCTATACTCAGCAAGGGTCCACAGCCACTACCATTAGCATTGCCCAGAACCACGACCCCAGTTCTGCCATCTGACTCCAGACTTCTTAGTGGGGCTCTGCTTGTGCATGAGCTGAGGTTGGAGGTCAGTGGGCTCACAGGTACTGAGCCCCCATGAGGTGCAGGCTTGGGGTCAGGCAGCAAGGAGTCAGTACTGAAGGCAATACCCACCTGGCCTCAGGCAGCTCACAGTGTAGTGGCAGAGACAGGTGCATGAGCAAAAATTCCTCCCCTTGTATAGAGAGCAGCAAGGCACGTGGGCAGCACACAACCCCCAAGGTAGCAGGAATAGTCAGGGAGTGTGCTGGAACCTTCTGTGCCTGCCACCCAGCGTTTACACACTTTTCTTTTGTAAGAGCACCCAATTCTGCTCCAATAAACCAGTCCCTTCCACTCTCAGTCCAGGAGAGTCAGAGACTCCCCATCCTGCCCCAACCATCCGCCCCATCCTAGCCCATCACCCTCAACCACAACAGAGGGTCAGTCATATGAGTCAAAGCAGCTGACAAAGCCCCTGCCTAAGGCCTTGTGTGGCATCCCTATGGAGATGCATCGCTGTTTGCATTTTAAGCCTGAACTGGTGACTGGCCATCTTTGCCACCATTTTGGGGGCCTAAGAATGAAGCTTCCAGGGAAGACAAGAGAGCCACGAGATGGGAGAGATCAGGTCCAGTGCTGTCTGAGCACCTGCACAAAGCTTTTCAGCTTTGTGAATCAATACACTTCCTTTTCCTTGAAGCTCTTTTGAGTGGCATTTCTATCTCTTGCAAGCTTCCAAAGGCTGAGTCATGAAGGCTGGGCAGGAAACTGGCAAATGAAGAGGAAGGGAGGAAGAAGAAAGGGCAGGGAACCCAGCACCAACCTGGGTGTGTCTGAGAACTGCACCTGCTGGGAGTTTCACCTGGAGCCTGGGGAGGCAGGGGGGTGAGGAAGATGGGCAAGAGAAGTGGGCAGGGGTCAGCACCAGAAGACTTGGGAGCCAGGATCCTTTCCATCAGGGGCAGAGAAGCGCCAGACTGTGAGCCTGGGGGCAGGACTGTGCCCCATCCTTCTCCCACCTAGCTCCTTGCCTTGTACAGAACTCAGCCTACATATCTTATGTGAGTTATGACCTGAAAGGTTTGAAGCAGAAAGATAAGACCACAGGAGCAGCTTCCCAATGCTCCCTCCAGAGGCTGTGTGGAGGACGGCACAGAGGAGGCCAGGCCTGGTGCTGGGAGGCTAGTTAGAGGGCGGAGGCAATGGTCTGCTTTGCAGCAAGAAATGACAAAGACTCAAAAGAAGCCCTGTGGTCACTTGCCTGACCTGTTCCATTTGGAAGTCTTTAAAAAAAATTGCATTAAAGACCTGGATGAAAATAAGTACTTGAGAAGTAGAATGAAAATAAGTAAACATAATAATCTTCTCACTTAGGTGTAGCGATCTATGGTGTTTCAAGCCCTCTCAGCAACATGAGCTCATCACCACGTTGAGAGGTGGTTATTATCCACATCTTATAAGATGTGGAAATGAGAGCTCAAAGGTGCTGAGGAACGTCCTGTGACCACGGCAGCACCCGCACAGGAGCTCAGGGAATAACAGGTCTGCCAGGCAATGTGCCCAGGCCTCCCAGGGTACCACAGAGGCCGCCAGTCCCCCTTCTCCCTGGAGCTCTGCACGTGAGACCCAGGCCAAGACCTCTCCTCACTGCCCACATGCGCCCTCCCTGGTGCCAGTAACACCTCCATCTGCCCACTATCTCCCTCCCAGCTGGCCTTCTGCTCCCCTCTCCCTGCCAACACAAGCCCTAGTGAGGGACCAGGCGGGCAGGTCAGCTGTTCCTGGCTGATTCAAATGGAAAAGGATCAGGACAAGGCCCAGCATCTCCCCAGGAGCCGGGAGAGCCACCTGCTGGAAGATGAACCGGGCTGCCTCCTTCCTCACCTGCTATCACTGTGCAGGGTCTCCACCCCGAAGACTGTCCAGGTGCCACAGCCCCGTGGCAGGCCGATCCCTTGGGAGGTTAGTTCCTAAGGTAACCAGGAGCCAAACTCTGAGCCGGACCCCAAAAGGGATGCAAAAGCCTGGACCACTGGCCTCCCAGGTCAGACAGGAAGGGGAGGGAGATGAACTGATTCCCTCAGACAGGGGCCCACCCCAAGTTCTCAGGAACTTGATGCAGTTCTCATCACTGCATCAGCACAGTGATGCAGGCTCAGATGCTATGAAGCAGGGAAGAGGCTCCAGTAGTGGCAGAGTGGGGGCCCACACTCCACAAATTCTATAAAGAACACGTGCATGGATGTTTGTGCTAAGTCACTTCAATAGTGTCTGACTCTTTGTGAACCCATGGACTGTAGCCCACCAGGCTCCTCTGTCCATGAGATTCTCTAGGCAAGAATACTGGAGTGACTTGCCATGCCCTTCTCCATAATTAACACAGGTACAGGTAAATATATAGGCAAACCCTATAATGAACGCAGCCCCACACTGGGGGGCCTCCTGAAAACTCTCCAGCAAGAAAGAAAGAAGAGGAATGTGTCTCCTCATTAGGAGTCATTTCTGCCTGTGCTTTTCAGATGGGGAGTGGAGAATCACCACATGCCCACCACATATTCAACCCAAAGACCCTGCCAGGCCATCCAGGCCAGCCTGCTGCTGTCAGAGGTCAACCCCCATAATTCCAGGCTGCCCACAGACTTTCTGGGGAGGTGGGGGCAGGGAACGGTGCATAATGTTTTTAAAATCTGTTGTTAATGTTTAAAAAGTGAAGATTTCACACAGAAATCCCTGGACTGCATTAAGGAACATGTGAAGATCTAGCTCTGCCTGCTCCCGTTGGAGGTGAGGGCAGGGCTGAGGCCATCAGCCTGAGCCCACAGGCTGCATGCCCGTCTGCCAGCACTGTCTGCCAAGGCCTGCTGAGTTCAAGTTTCCACCCAGAAACAGCCCGCGGAAGCTGCCGGATTTCTGCTTCTATCAAAGTTTCTCTAGAGAGGAGGGCTCCCCAGCCTCCTCACTCAGCCTCTCCTGGAAACCTCTCAGCTTGCGTGACAGACCCCTGTCCATAGGCTTCCCAGTAAAGGCTACTCTGCCAAAACTGGAGCCTGAGGTTGAGTGAGATCGCCTCCCTGCTCTTGTTTATTTCTGTTCTTAGGTCCACACTGGAGGCCTTTCCATTGCCCATAAACTCACCTCAACCGTCCCTCCTCAGGGATTTAAGGGACACAGTCTGCCACCACCTGCTGGCCCAGATGCATGAAGGGGTCATCGTTTAATGGCCATTCGGTGCCAGTCCAGTTTCTCCAGAAGAGCAGAAGGTGGGGTAGGGCAGAACCACCTCCTGGTTTCAGGATAGGCGGCTCTGAACAGAATCTTGTGACCTGACAACCGCAGTCCCCACTGCCATTTCTTGATAAGCATATACACTCTTCTGGTTGACATGCAGACTAGAGGAAAAACAATTACTGCGGCCGACTATTAGAATACAAATAAATTCATTATGAATCTCAAAGCCATCTGGGTGGCTCAGATGTGGCAAATACACCCCAGAAAAATTTTCTCTGATGTGGGATAAGGATGGCCTGAGTTAAGGTTTAAAGGGCCAAATCCTTTCTCACACTCAGAGCAGCAGGCTGTCCAGGTCACACAGGCGAGAGGAGAAGCCCCTGCCTGGCCCGCGCTCGCTCTGGGGCCTGCCCTCATCTCTCTCCCTCCCTCCATGAGGGCATGAGTTGGCTTGCATTCTCTCCACCTTTGTCACAGCATGGGGAGTTAAGTTGGCAGGATTCTAATTTAATGGTTCAGGGTAGGCTGAGACAGAAAATTCCAGGTGATGTGTCAAACATCCAGAAATGGCACTGTGAATTACGGCTGAAACACGAGCCACGTCTCATCCAGGAGGCATTCCTGCATCCATCCCCAACAGCCAAGGTCCCCAGGATCTTGGGCTGATCATTTGCTTATCCATCCCCTTAGTTAGCCTCTGCAGCACTCTCTCTGGATGCCAGGCTCTGTGCTGGTCAAGGGACATAGAAAATAGCACTGTCCCTGTCTCAAGGGAACCCAGTCTGGTGGCAGAGGCCTGTGGAATGGTTTTATATGGTGTTCTGATGCCAGGGTGGAGGGGAGCTGTATGGTATTCACCGTCGTCCTAATTTATGGGAAGTCACTGAAGGAGCTTAAGCAGGAAATTACATGATCACTCATGTAATTGAGTAAATTAGCTGTCAAGAAAAAAATCGCTCTGCCCACGATATTGTTCACTGGATTGTAATACAACTGGCAGGCCCTGCTCTAGCTCCCCTTTATTTATTGGAAATCTGTGGTGTGTAATGTGATAGGTTGGTAATAAAAATGTCTAATCACTACGTGTGAAATAGCCATGTCTTTCAGCTTTGCATGAAAATAGCAAATTCGGCTTAATGTTCCTGGACTCTTTTACAATCTGATTAATTGCTGTTGTTGTTTGTTGCTGTTTAGTTGCTAAGTTGTGTCTAACTCTTCGGTGACCCCATGGACTGTAGCTCACCAGGCTCCTCTGTCCATGGGATTTCCCAGGCGAGAATAACAGAGCGGGTGGCCATTTCCTCCTCCAGGGGATCTTCCCGAGCCAGGGATCAAACCCATGTGTGCTGCGTTGGCAGGTGGATTTTTTTTTTACCACTGAGATGCCTGGGAAGCCCCTGACTAATTACATATGATCCAAATTATAAGGAATAGAAGAGGCAATGGGAAAAAGAACTAAATCTATGAGCACAGGGCCTTTCCCGTGAGTGGGAGCTCTTTTCCATTGTGCTTATAAAGGCCCAGGCAAACCACATCAAGGCTCCTCTGTGAGGGGTTCGAGAGACCCTTCAGTGGGGGAGTCATTAGTTCCCTCCTAGAGAGAGTTATTACCCCGAATCTAACCATCCTTTGTCAATTTGTTGTAAGAAGTTTTCTTTATTCTAAGGGACCAGCCCAGAACAAACAGAATGTCCCCAAGAGAAAAGAGAGCAGTGGGAGAGGACCAGAAAGCCAAAGATTTTATAGCAGCCGGGGTCCCTGCCACATGGCCATGGCAGCAGACGCAGTATCAGAGGTGAGACAAGGGCAATCCGGCAGCCCCTGTGGCACCTCATGGCGACACAGCATCTGGGGCTTGCTGTCAAATAGCTCCACCCACATGGCTTCACTCTGGTCCGGACTTTCTGCTGACACCACCCTTGGTTGCACTAATAGCCTGATACCATAAACTCCATTAAGTCCTCTTAGCAGGCTGGTCACCAGCCATCACAGGCCACACCAGTAGGGTCCCTGTGGTTATAACCCAGAGATATAGAGCAGCCACTATGCATTCCACTCCTCCTCCCCACATACACACACTCACACTTGCTCCCTACCTGCAGCTTCTAGGATGATGAAGATGGTATTGCAAAGACTCCAGGAGTGACCATGAGTCCACTAAGGAACCTCTTCCCAGGAGATACCTCAGACTTTCTCTTTTGGGAGCAGCACCCAAGCACGTTTGTCTTGGCAAGGTAGCAAGGTTTTAGAGAAGATTGTTGGAACAGATAAAACTGGATTTCAACTTCATCTCTGCTACTTACAAGCTTGGATGACCTTAGGCAAGCTATGACTTCTTTGAACTGCATCTTCCTTAAAAACTGAATAAAGGAAACCTACTTTGCTAGATTATTTCTGAAATCAGAAAAACATTTGTTCATGGATTCAATCAATATTCAATCATATAAGTATTTACTGAGAGCCTACAATGTCCCAGGCACTGTAGTGCCTGTTCAGAGCCTACAATGTCCCAGGCACTGTAGTAGGCCCTGTTCAGAGCAGAACCTGCACATTAATGGTTCCTGCTCCAGTGCACGTAGACTCCAGCGATGCAGACTGTACATCAGCAAACAAAGGAGTAAGATAATTTCAGGTAATTACAAGTGCTGCATATACAATGAAGCAGGATGCTATGATAAGGGGGGTTATCATTAATATTTAAACTAAGGTGAGCTGAGAAGGCCTCTCTGGAACCTGCCAATGAGAAAGAGCCAGTCGAGGAATCCCTGAGGGAAAGGGAACAGCAACTGCAAAGACTGTGAGATGGGGCAAGCTTGCTCTGTTAAAGGGCCAGAGAGGTCAGTGCAGCGTGAAGAATACTGCAGAGTAAGAGGTGGCAGGGTTGCAGCTTCCCAGGGGTGCTGGTGGTAAAGAACCTGCCTGCCAATGCAGGAGACATAAGCGATATGGGTTTGATCCCTGGGTCAGGAAGATCCCCTGGAGGAGGGCATGGCAATCCACTCCAGTATTGTTGCCTGGAGAATCCCCATGGAGAGAGGAACTTGGTGGCTACAGTCCAGAGGGTCGCGAAGAGTCAGATGTGACTGAGCATGCACGCGTGCAAGAGGCGGGGTTGCAGAGGTAGCCAAAGGTCAAAGCACCTGGGGATATAAGGCCATGGCACCGAGTTGGGGTCTTACGTTACATGTGGTTGGAAGACAGCAGGATGTTTGAGGTGGAGATGGGAATCACTTGACTCAGACTTAGAAGGACGGGGAGGGAGGACCCTGGAGGCAAAAGATGCTGCGGGCTAGGACCAGGTAGAGAGAAACAGATTCAGGAGGTACTTTGGAAAGACAGCCAGCAGGGTGTGTGGGTGACTGGAAGAGGGCCACAAGGGAAAGAAGGGATCGAAGGGGACCCCTGTTTTGGGACAGTGACAACCAGACAGATCAAAGCGCCATTCACTGGGGTGTAAAGCCCGGCAGAGGGGCAGTTCCATTTTGGACTCACTGCGGCTAAGGTGGCTGAGACAGCCCAGCAGAAACGGCAGGAACAGAGGAGGATCATGTGTTTGCAGTGAGTAGAGAAACTGGGCTGGAAGTAAATCTGGGGGTCATCAGCATCTTGGTGGTATTTCAAGTCCCAGGCTTGGTTGAGCTCACCTAGGGAGCCCTGCATGCAATAAAGGCAATAATAATAATGATCTTAAATAATGAACACAGCAAGATGGCAGACCCCAAAGCCCACATCTATTGATACTTGCTTTTCCACTGACAACTGCATCTACTTTGAACAAGAGACTCAGAACTGCAGAGCTCTGCATTCTGCCCCTCACCCCAATACCAGGGTGTAAGGACCTCACCTGCTGAATTCCTCACCCCTCAGCCCAGCCAATCCCTCACCCAAAGAATTGGCCAAAGTGACTCATTTGTTGCTCAGATTATGAAAGGGACCTACCTGCCTAGACCCAGGGGCATGCACGCAGTAACAGCCAGAAAGCAGCAGCGTTATAAATAAGTGATGGGCTCCTTGTTAGGCCCCGAGCTGTAATCATTACCCAGCTCCATTCATTCCCTGAGTTGCAGCTGGTTTAAAAGGTCGTTACCTGAAATGGTTTTAGTAACCAGGCATTTCCAAGGCCTCACTCTGGCCCATGTTTTTTCTAATCTCTGCTACATTATTAAACTGAGGCCCTCCTCACCATGTGGAACCCATGGTAAAGGGTCACAGGCCACCCATCCCGGGGCAACAGTGGGTCTGAGCTGTAAGAAGGCAGTGACCTGCCTGGTATATGGACTCCAGACAGCTGCAAGGGGGAGGTAGGGAAGAGGGAGCTTCGGGGGTCCCGTTCAGCCCCTCTTGCATCATAATAAACAAAGCAAGTTAACTTCCGTGAAATCCGTTTCCACAGTGGAAAACGGGGAGATGCGGCTAAGAGGGAGCTGAGACTTACTAAGTACTTACTCTGTATTGGGAACCTAGTGATTCTCAACTCATTCAGTTGTGACAACAGTCTGTGAGGCCCATATCCGTGTCCTCATCTTATTGATAAGGCTCCTGAGACCGGCTCTGTGTATGGCTGGGGTTTTCTGGGGCACAATACAGCTGATGTCAGGCTGTCTAGGGCAGCATTAAATGCTGCCAATCTCTGCCAAGATCTGGAATCCAGTGGGACTCAATGTTTTTGTGACTACCTGGGTCCCTGTACCAAGGGGTCAGTGCCTTTCTGGCCTTTCTGGGCAGGCAGCACCTTCTGAATACTCCTCAAGTGACCCAAGGGACCACTTCTGAACGTGAGCCAAGATACTGCCTGCTTTGTTCTGCCACTTGGGACCACCCTGAGGGAATGCGCTCAAAGTGGGCAGGATGCTCTCCAAATACCCTCAACTCCACTCCTGCCAACTCTACCCTGGGTATCTTCCTTGCTCAGATCAGATGCCCATAGACTCTGGACATCAGGTCTGCAGGTGAATAAAGTCATTGTGTCTCTCTCTGGACTGTTGGCTCCACTTAGGCAGGCCAGAGCTGCCCTCCTCTCTCACTCATTCCATACGACCCAGCTTACTCTCTCAACATCCTCTGCAACTGGCCCCAACATGCCAGATATCCAGGAGAAAATCTGGGCATTGGAAACCCTCTTTAATGACCTTATCTGATCTTCCTGCCTTACCTACTCTTTCTATTCAATCTGTCAAATGCATGGACCTGATGTCCACAGTACTGTGACCGCTCTAGAAGATGCATGGTCTTGTACCTACAAGGTAATTAGAATTCTTGCCCAGGGTCTACTGTGTTGTCCCCATACCTGTTTGCCAGCCGTGTTTGTGATTATAAATATTTAATCAAATATTAATAAACCTATGAAGTATAAAAGAATCCACCTGCCCATGCAGGAGATGCAGGTTCAATCCCTGGGTTGGGAAGATCCCCTGGAGAAGGGAATGGCAACCCACTCCAGTATTCTTGCCTGGAGAATTCCAGGGACAGAGGAACCTGGCGGGCTACAGTCCATGGGGTCGCAAAGAGTTGGACACAACTGAGCAACAGAGCATGAGCCCGATGAAGTGCAACTGTGAAGAAGAACAGCTGTTGCCTCTATAGCACTAAGTTAAATGCTTTAGGTTAAGACACAACAAGCTGCTAAAAAAAAAAAAAAGTTCACTTTTTGGACAGGGTAAAACAAAGCTAAAAGATCAGAAACAAAATTTGCGGTCAACATGCTTTAGGCTCTTAAAGACCTTATTCCATTACAGGAAGCTGGAGAGTGGACATTGTAGATGACGTGTCTTAGACTGTCAGAGTGGAATGATCTCTGAGCACTCAGCCAACCTCAGTGAGTCGTTCAAGGTCAGGACAGGCTTAACCAGCCCGGGTCCATTCAAGGGCTCTTCCAAGAAATGCAGGAACAAACACTCTTGCTATTACTGCCCACTGAGTTCATCCTGGAAAGCTACGGTCCCAGCAGCTGCCTGCAGCCATCTTGGTGAGGTTGTTCCGAGAGTCTGAGAGAATAGTATCAGTCCAGTGGAAGTGGCTAATGAGGGGAGAGAGAAGCCAGGTCCATGGTGCTGACTGACCTTCCTGGTCCACTGAGAAAGCCAATAAATTTACCATTCACTTAAGCCAGGTTGGGCTGGGCTCTCAGTCATCTGCCTAGCTTTTTCTCTTTGACAACACTCATCTAGTTCTGCTTTCCAGACATCCCCTTCCCCTTCTTCTCCATTATTAAACCTCTATATAACACAACTAGTCCTTCCAACAGCCCTATGAAGTAAGTACCAATGTGAGGAAACCCAGGCACGTGGGTGTAAATGACTCCCTCAAGGCTATGCAACTTGTAAGAGGCAAGACCTGAACCCACCTAATCATCCTTCCAATGAGAGTTCCTTACACCCTGGAGGCCCATGGCCTCCGTTGCACCAAGTGGCTGCCCAGAGGGCACAGCGTGAGCGCAGACCTGTCTATAGCTTCATTACTTTCCCATCAGGCGGTCTAACACAAATGTCTGTTACTGAACAAGCCATAGGTATATCACATCCAATGTTTAGCAGTCCATTTACCTTACAACCTGGTAAACAACTTAAAGCCAAGGACATATCTATTCCCCAGAACCTGACATACAGTATGTGCTCAATAAATGTCTAGCAAACTAAACTGTGCAAGTCAGGCCTATCCTGGGTACTTCACTTTCCAAGTCCTGCACCCTACCTCCTCTTTCAAGGATGAAGCCTCCGTGGACTTTGCCTGGTGTGTCTGGAGATAAAACCACCCCTGCCCTGGGCATCAGCACTGTGCTCTCCCCATGTCCTCTACATCCATTTCCCTTCCTGGCACAACACACAATCTCTGCATTCCTCATGGCCTTCATCACACATTATAGCTGCAACACTCAGGAGGCAGTTTACTTTCACCAAAATACTCTGCTGCCTTTGCACATGGCCTGGGGGTCCAAACAGCTGAGTTTCACACGCGGGTGATTAATTGATGAAAAATGGTAAGAGTCTCCACTAAGTTATGCTTTTTAAGTTAAAATAGAAGTCTTTGTTAAAACAGCCAAACCGGAGATCCTAATGGCATTAATCATGTCCACATTTAAAAAATCTGATACATAATTTAAGAACAAGAGGCAAAGAAAGATAAGCACTTAAGTAAAATTTAGTATCTTTTCATTAAACCTTAACTCATCAATCAACGACTCATCTAAACCTAGTCTTCTCCCCGGGCTAAAGCAGAATCCCTCCTTCAAATCTCCCTGAATTTCACATTTAGAGACAGTCTTTACTTACTGTCCTCAGGGTACACCCTTTGCTGGTTTCAATTTTCCCCCAACGCCTCCAGCTCCGTTTCCACTGCAGGCTGAAGGGACTACTGGGGATAGAGCCCATAGGAAGGGGCCTCCAACACATGATTCCCGTAGTATTTCCCTCAGAAGCCCTGGGAGACTTCCTCTGCATTCAACCCTTAACCCCACCCCATCACTCTTAGCCCAGAACCCACTGAGAAGCAACACAATACAATGCTCCCCAAAGGAGCAGGCCCCTTTGGTCACCTATTTCCTCTGTATTACCTGTTAAATGATTTCATTCATCCCTTCATGTGAGTGAGTCACCACCTTTGGCTTCTACAAAGTTTAGGTCAAAATCTTGAACTCAGTCTCAAGCTTGAGATTAACTACCAGGGAATCAGGGCAAAGGAAGCTGGGACTCTCCATCACCATCACCAAGTCAAACCTGAAAGTCCAATCTTAAACTAATTAAGCATCTTTCCCCCTCAAAACTCCTCTCCATCACAGTTCCCACCACCAGGCTTGAAACAGAGTCATGTCATGTCTGTCTTCTTACCTCTGATATTGGGTCAGTTTCTGAGGCCTATCATTTCCTCCTTCCCAAGACAGATGACACCACTCACCTGCCTGCTCCTCCCAGCCCATGCCCTCGGGCTGCTCGTTGGAGTTCCTGCAGCAGCTTCCTACCTGGCCCTGCCCAGCTCCTGCTCACTCTGTCTACCTGGTACTTCCTGGTTAATTTCACAGAGCCCTACTTCCTGGTTAATTTCACAAGAGCCCTACTTCCTGGTTAATTTTACAGAGCCCCACTGGGGTCCCACTATTCTCTCTACCCACCACTATCCAAGGCTGTCTCTGTTATCTGAGCAGAGGAGTGTTGGTTTAAATGTAGGCAGAAAATGAGAGGGAACATAAGATCCTCTCCTGCCAAAATACATACATACATATAAGACTTGGATTAAATGTATACACGTGCTATTTTCCAAAGATCTCTGTCCAGACAGAACCAACTATAATTGAAATAAAGGTATATAAGGCTAATGAAGGAATGTGCCCCACAAAGGAGACTGACTGCACCTAGAGAATAAAAAGAAACCTCTTTTTATTGCTTATGATTAAGCCATGGCTCTGCCAGCACTGCCACCACCCCAGTCCACGTTCTAGTCACACATTCTCAATGGAAAAGATCAGCCCCCAGGTTATCCATCAGGGCTGGTGCTCCTAACCCTCGGCTGGCCTGTGTAACTCAGATTCCTGCCTACCAAAGCCTTTGATGCTAGTTTTCTGGAGCTGCCTGAAGGAGAAGGTATACTGGTCAGAGGGCTTCTGTATCCATTTCCCTTGGCGGTTCTGCTCCCAAGGTAATGAACACACCAGGCTAGGTCCACATATGAGTCTCTGGGACCCTGAAGAACATCCACATGCTGATGAAAACAAATTTCCACATCTGCAGCTCTAAGATGGTGATGGTGAAGGGCCAGGTAAAGGTTGCCCTATGAGGTCCTAGCTGAATACCTTGCCAGCTGCCCAGGGATCCTTCTCAGTCCTAGAAATTTGAACTAAATCAGCATGGGCTGTGGAGTGAATAAACCAGACCCCACTTCCACCTCAGTTCTACCCCACCCCTATCCCAAGAGTGGCCAACCCCTCAAGACACCTGACCAGATGACTCTAAGATCTGAGAAACCTTGCCAAGGCTGAACGGATTTCAAGCTTGACCTTCAGGCTTGGCATCAGGCCTGGGCAAGAGGAATAATGGTCTGTGCCTGTGGGCAGTGCTCCTAACTCCTAAGCCCTCTCCAGCCCAGGCCTGAGAAGTAAGAAGTACCACTTGGTCCAGTTATAGCAATCAATGTTCCTTGTTGCTGTTGTTCAGTAGTGAAGTCATGCCCAACTCTTTGTGACCCCATGGACTGTGCCACAGCAGGCTCCTCTGTCCTCCACTATCTCCCAGAGTTTGCTCAAATTCACGTCCATTGAGTCTGTGATGCTATCTAACCATCTCATCTTCTGCCACACCCTTCTCCTTTTGCCTTCAATCCTTCCCAGCATCAGGGTCTTTTCCAATGAGTCAGCTCTTCGTATCAGGTGGCCAAAGGATTGGAGCTTTAGCTTCAGCATCAGTCCTTCCAATATTCAGAGTTGATTTCCTTTAGGACTAACTGTTTGATCTCCTTGCAGCCCAAGGGACTCTCAAGAGTTTTCCCCAGCACCACAATTCGAAAGCATCAATTATTTAGCACTCAGCCTTCTTTATGGTTCAACTCTCACATCCATACATGACTACTGGAAAAACTATACCTTTCACTATACCAACCTTTGTCGGCAAAGTGATATCTTTACTTTTTAATACACTGTCTAGGTTTGTCATAGCTTTTCTTCCAAGGAGCAAGTGTCTTTCAATTTTGTGGCTGCAGTCACCATCTGCAGTGATTTTGGAGCCCAAGAAAAAGAAAATAAAGTCTATCACTGTTTCCACTGTGGTTTTCCCTACTTTCTTCAATTTAAGCTTTAATTTTGCAGTAAGGGGTTGGTGATCTGAGTCACAGTTAGTTCCAGGTCTTGTTTTTGCTGACTGTATAGAGCTTCTCCGTCTTCAGATGCAAAGAATATAATCAATCTGATTTCGGTATTGACCAACTGACAGTTCTTGGGTGATGCCTTTTTGACATGCAATTGCATTCAAAATTTAAAGTTTTGAAAGTTAATCCCTAACCATGCCATTCATACTTGATATCTAGATAGAGGGAAGAAAAAAGAAGGGAGACAGAGGCATTCTCCAGCTGCTAGTCCACTCTATCCCAGTCTCTACCCCCTGTCTGGGCTGGTCTTGCCTAGGTGTCAGGCATGAAGACAGGGACCAGTGGCCTCTGCTTGTTATCCACTTGGGCATGGGGCTGTCCTTGGTTCTGCCATAGCTCAGAGTGAGCCCCATTAATCAATGTGATTCCTTATTCTAACAGGTCCTAGTGAGAAATCTCCTCCCACCTTACCCTTCCTTTATGCACATTATATTGACTCATGTGAAATTGCCAATATTCAGTTATTTTGACCTTTCAAAATGGTAATTTCATACTATTCAACCCAATATAAGCAGGGACGAATATAGACTCTAATTACCCCTTTTTTACTCAAGAGGTAACATATTAAGCACACTGTTTTGCATCTTGTTGTCTGAGTTAATATATCTTGGCAATCTTTCCAACTGAGGTCATTGTGAGCTTCCATTCTCTTAACATCTGCAGAGTGTTCTTCTATTGTGTGGATGTTCCATTAGTTATCCAACCAGTCCCAGCATCATGCACGCTTGAGTTGTTACCAATCTTTTGCTATTATAAACAACAGAGCAAAGAATGATCTTGAACATCATTGTGCACAAGTATATCTATATAATAAATTCCTAGAAATGGAATTTCCAGAAATTCCTAAAAGTGGAATATCACTGTATGAACATCAGGGTCAGTGGGTGTATGTATTCGTAAACTGACAGATATTGCCAAAAGGCCCTTATTAAGGATATGCTAACTTACAATCACTGTCTTCCCAGGTGGCTTAGTGGTAAAGAATCTGCCTGCCAATGCAGGAAATGTAAATTTGATCCCTGGGTCAGGAAGATCTCCTGGAGAAGGAAATGGCAAACTACTCAAGTATTCTTGCCTGAAAAACCCCATGGGCAGAGGAGCATGGCAGGCCATAGTCCATGGGGTTGCAAAGGGTCGGACACGACTGAGCAACTGAGCCAAAAAAAAGAAAAAGAAAAAGACAACCCACACTCCCATAAGTGATAAACGAGCAGTCCCACATCAGTGATCCTTAACATTTTCCTTTAAAGTGCAGGTTGTGACTCATTACTGGGTCATGAAATCAGTTTCGTGGGCTGTAGTCAGTATTTTTTAATGAAACAGAAGAGTATAGCTTATTATAGAATCAACAAGAGTAAAGCAGAAAATACCATATTGAAGTACACGTAGAATGGTAAGTACTGTTTGGGGAACTTTTGTTTCAGAGATTATATAGATAAACATGGATATAGAAATAGATACAGACACCCACACAACTAACACACTCTGTCTCTCTCTCTCACACACACACACATACACATACATACATAATTTGTGAAACAAAGTCTAGACAGGTCTTTTTTACTACAGGTCATGGTCAAAGAAATAGGAAAGTCTTAGATCTTGAATCTTTTCAGGAATCCAAGGAAAAAATGTAGAAACTCTTCCCAGCAAATGAAACTATATACAACATCTCACATGTCTGACCTCTCCAAGGCCCATGCAGGGACAATAACTGTGGGTCACTCAAGGACAGGCTGGTGGGTCCTACACCCCTGGGCAGCCCCACTGACAGCGAGGTGCTCTGAAAACACATGCTGCCGTGAAGAAATTAACAAACCACTGACACAGTCGCTCCGTGTGCCTCCCACTGCTCCCTCTCGTTCTTAGCCATGGGGTCACTCTCCTTGACCTGCTGCTTTGGTTCTTATGAAAAGAGTGTGCAAAGGTTTCAGAGAGAGAGAACAACGATTTCTCTCCTTTGAGTTCACTCATTTCTTTTTCACTCTGAGCTTGTGGCTCTGAGACAAACAGAACCATGAGAGGAAGGGGTGGATGGGGAAGAGGAGGAGGAAGGAAAGAGGACAAATTAGAAGGAGAGAGGCAGTCAGTGGGGGCCTGAAACAAGGTTTAGAAAAGGCAAGGGAAACAAGGAGGGTGGCAGGGACTTTCCAGGACAGGAGCATGTGTGCACAGGTCTCTGAACAACCTGAGGAAAGGTGAACAAGCAAGGGCTCAAGGGAAGAAAATAGCCAGCCTAACAGCTGGGGACGGGGGCCCAGGTCATTACTAGCCCTTTCCTGCCCCAAGGATTGCCCAGCTGGGTCCAGAACCCATTGATCAGGGGATTTAAAAGAGGGGGTGAAGGAACCTCACCCAGAAGCATCTAGCTGCAGCAGGACTCAGAAGAGGGCCAGATGGAGGCAAATAGACACAAAAAGGTCCAGTGCCAGGGTACGAGGTCACAGCTGAGCCATCTTCTCTGCTGTTCTCGAGAAAACAGGGGACAGGATGCACCACTTTCCTGCATCATCTCTCCAGTGAGGCAGTCTTCATCCTGTCCCCAGCAGAGATGCTGTGACCTCCTGCAGCACTGTTCCTGAGCCCCGCTCCCCACCACCTGCCTCCCCAGTGAAAGTTAACGCATGACTGGAGAAGGGCAGGCAACAGAGACGCCCACTCCCATCACCTGTTTTCCCTCCCAGAGGATGCAGTCTGGACACAATAGGATGTCAACACAGCGGGACTGCCTCTCCTGATCTCTGCCTTACATATTGCAAAGGATGCCACACCTGTTGTATTTCCAGGCTCCAAGGTGAAAGAGCAAATTCCAAACGTGGATTTTCCATCCCCAGGCTCGCTCCCAGAGCCTGGCAATAACAGCTACTATTCCCCGGAACCAAGAATAGTAAAAGACTGTTAAGTCTTTAAAAACCCAACACAAATATCGATTCTCCCTTTACCTAATTTCTTCCTTCTTTTGTTCCTGGTAGAGCTTGCTGCCACTTAAGAGCATTGGGCTTAAAAGATGAGCACGCATGAGGTTATTGATTTCCTCCTAAGAACTTGCCTGCTCTTGAAGAGAGCTCACATCAGGCAGGTGGGGGTCCAGGTTATGGCCCGGTGGTCCAGCCTCCGCAGGTGGGGGCATGCTGGCCAGATGCTGGGGGGGCCCTTCCACACTCACTTTGTTCCTGTCAAACTAGAACGCCTCCTTAGAAGAGTAAAATGCAATTCAAAAAGTTTGAGTTGATGACTATAAAAATTAGTGGATAATAAAAAGATACGGAGTCTCCTACCCAAGAAAGATGTGACTTAATGCTGCATATTAATCCGTACCATAACTTGTATACAAGCATTCAGATGGCTGTGTACATAATGATGCAAGACAGGCCAGTGGAGGTCAACAGACCGACTTGGAGGAGCAGCAAAAGGCGTATCCCGCTGGCCTTTGAGGACTGGGTAGCAAGGGACAGTTTAGAGGAACATCTTATTACTTCCAGAAACCTGCCAGTTAGCTTGGAGGCTGGAGGGGCTGAACAGAGGGCCTCAGTACACACAGGCAGGGTGGGAGGCGAGGCAGATGGGGTAGAGCGCTCAGGGGCCACAAGGCCATGAATGCCAGGTCCACCAGTTCAGGGGAGTCTGGGGTCCACTCCACCTGCTATCCAGGGACTCCTGGACAGCAAAGCTACACACAGGAGTGGTTCTCAGAGCCTCACTACCAAAAGGAAGGAAAACAGTACCCCCAAATTCACTGTGGCCTTGAGTCCAGGTGACTCTCTTGGGTGTGGCCTAGGAAGCCCCCTGTGTGACCTACCCTGAGCCCCACAGGACAGGCTCTACTCTGTCCATATGCAGCCAGCGCCAGCCATGAGTGCCTCTGTCTCCAGGAAAAGGAGCAGGAGGGCCACCACCTGTGGACAGGTCGAAGGACTCAACAAGAGGGATGTCCTGTTCCCAGGACCCTAAGTCAGCCTTCTGTTTCCTGCTCCCCAAGCCAGCAGCATGTCCAGCTGGCCCTCCAGCCACCCCCTGAGCAAGGCTAGTGCTTTCAGGCCACTGGGCCTTTCTGGTTGCTGCTTGTTGGAAGCACTTTAATTAGCGCTCTATTATAATTGATGATAGGTTTTAATTGGTGTTTTGAGTTAATTAAAGGTTTATTCTAATTTGGCTGTCTTCTTTTTTTAAGTTCACAAGATTTGAACAAAAGAAAGAATAAGACCTTGTCCAAATAATAATAATAAATCTAAGACCAGCATCCCCAGGGGAAGAACTGTGGTTACAAGAAGTATAAATCTTTAAGGGATCCAGGGATACTAAGGATATCCATGGAGCACACAGCTCTGACCTCTTTGGGCTCAACTTAAACCATTCCCCACTGCAGTCCTCCACCTCCAATCCTGCGCCAAGTCCTCCTCCCCCAGAGGGCTGGGTGCCTCTCCCAGACATCAGCCCCATGCTAGATACCCAGGTGGCTTTGCCCATGAGCCCCAGTACCCTCTACATTAGACTACATGCTCCCGGCAGTCAGGGAACGCCCAGGGCAAGGCCATGATTCCTTGCTCTTCACAGCATCTCACCCCCAGGCTGCTCAGGGGAATCTGAGAATCTGAGAATTGACTCTGCAGTCAGTGAGGCCACTATGGACACTCCCTACGGAGCAGAGCCCCCCACCTGGGATGCGCTGAGAGGCTTACAAGTTCTTATTTCTTCACTCCTTCAAAATGAACGCCCAGGTCAGACACCAGGCAGAAGCCCAGGGACTGTATCACACATGGGGTACTCTTTCAGCCCAACAGTGGCTGAGCATGTCTTTCCTACCTCTGAGTGGGTCGGTTTCTCCTATTTGCCTCCACCCCCGATCCCTTCCCTGACTCCTTCACACACTTTCTTTCCAGGACGGTTTCCTTTTCTGGAAGCTGCCATGGCTTTCCTTACTCTAAAATCTCCTTGCCTCTTCTAGCTGGTATTACAAATTCTCTAATTGTGATTGCTGAAACTGTCAGGTCTATATCCTAAGGCTCACTGTCTGCAATCGCCTTCTTATCCCCCTCTTGGGGGTTCCTCTCCACCATGCCAGGAGACAAGCTTGCCAAAGTCTGCTCTTCTATCCATGCCCTTAGCCAGTCGTCTTGGCCACATCCCATGCACTCCACATGACTGCGTACTCCTTAAACGCCCTGGCCCTTGACAACTCCAGAATGACACTACCATCCTTCTATTCCGTCTGTTTCTTTTTCCTGTTCCTAAGGATTCCCTCTGCTCCTGGGACCCCAGTGAGTCCTGGATACACTTTCTTTCCCCACCCCAGCCCCATTCCCCTCCCTTTAAACCCCACGATTTCAACACCTGCAAACCTGGCTCATCCGTCTCATGACATTCAAGTCACCGATTCCCTCCACACCCTCTCCAACTCATCCTGCGCATAGCCAGGGAAGCTCTTCTTGAGGAAACACAGAAAGGAAAACAAAACATGGAGCATACACATGCATACTGGGCAGTGAGCCCTTTTCACTAATTCACTTATTTCACTTAATCTGGGGATGAGCTGGGGTGCTTGGGGGTGCAATGACTGGGAGAGGATCTACAGTTTCACTTCAGAAAGCATTAAGTGAGCTTGCTTCCTATACTGAGGTTAACTTGAAAAGTCCATATAGTCAAAACCACCCTTGAGAGTCCCTGAGGAAGGCACCACACTGGACACCGCCACATCCTCTTTTCTGGGAACAGATGGCCCTTCCTTTGGCTGGGTACCAGAAGAAGCAGTTGGTGTACACTTAGGTGCCAGAGAACATGAAAACCATGCATCTTTAACATCGGAGTCTTTAACGAGGGTGTGGCTTTCAGAGCAGGAGGCTTGAGAGAGGGAAGTTCGTCTAGGGGTCAGCGGAGCCCTGTGCCCCTTCCGCTCCTGTGTATGTGGGTCTCTACCCCCTCTCTTTTTGTTAAAGTCTTGTCACTTAAATGTGCCTATGATGCAACTCTGCATTTTCAACAGCTGTGTTAAAACTAACCCATTCTTCAGAGTTTATCAAAGGAAAAAAAAGCAGTATTAAAAAAAGCTAAATACATGATATACTTTGCTGTATATCTGAAACTAACACATTGTAAATCAACTATACTCCAACATAAAATAAAATGAATACATGATATACTTATTCCCAGTTTCATAAAATAGGTGAATGCTTAAATACTACACAATCACTTGATGAACTGTTACAAAGCCATTGAAAATTGACAATTATAGAGATTACGTAAAGCAAAGAAAATGAACAGTAAATCTGCATGCATCTGGACACAGACTGGAGACACCAGAAAAATGTACTTACTGATTTTGTAAAGCATTATTTCAAAAAAGGGACAATTTGCAAATAAATGCTTGTTAATTGAATGAATGATTGCATTTGGGGAGCAGAAATTTAAAGTCCTAATGGTACAGCTGGCTGACTCCAGAAGACCAAAGTCAGTATCTTGAGGGTCAGAGGGAGATGGTTTAAAAGCCATGATGCCCACCACAACCTCTAGCAGAATACTCAGGGCAGGGGGGTTCCACCAGGGCATTGGGGGTGTCAGGTTTCACAGAGCAGCACCCTGGGGTGGGCCCCTCTAGAGACTGCAAGTCTGGGACCACTGGATCCGATCAGGGCCCAGACCTGCCACACACCTTGACCAGCATGGCCTAGAATGGGCTAGACACCTCCCTCCCTCCAAGTTCACTCCCCGCAGGAAGACTGGGCAGAGAAGGCAGTCCAAGGCCACTTCCCTCATGCCTCCTGGCTGCCACCACCCAGGGCTGCGCTGGAGAATTTTTCCTGCTGGGTGGCGACCATCATTTGATGAGGTAGAGAGGGGCAACTAGGAGGTGAGGGAGGAGAGAAGCTATTACACCACGCATCCTAGGGCAGAGCCTAGAACAGTTAACTAGTGGTTGCTAACAAAAAGAGAGGCACCGGAGCCTGGGAGATAGAGGGTGTTCTCTGCCCTCAGACGTGGATGGGGAAAGGAACACCCCTCCAGACCAAAGAGGAGACCTCCCCAATTCCTCCTGCCCTTAGTCCGTGGGTCCCAGCCCATGTGACCATGCAACAGAGAGGCTGAGGGCTCAGCAGCTCGCCCCCACTCGTGGCCGGGTGGCAGGATGAGCTGGGGCCCATGCCAGGATTCCCCCTCCCCTGGTGGGAAGGGCGCCAAGGGCTATCATAAGTGCCTCTGAGGGACCTGTCAGGGCACGCCGGGCTTGCAGGGACCCACTGAGGGGATGTCCTGGCCAGAGGGTGTGGCTGGCCAGCCCTGGCCCTCTCACTAACTCTGCGGTCACTTCTTCCTTATGCTGCCTCGGTTTTCTCAAGTCAGATGTGTGGGCTCGATCAACTCCCAGGGGTCCTTTCTCAATCAAGAGCCCATCATTTCACGCTATTTCTAGCAGAAGAGCTTTCCTGTGCCCTCTTCTGGAAGTGATTTTGGGGTCAAGCTACATAAGCTCCAGGCTTTCTTAATTTATGTTGGGGCTGCTCCAGGGGCCGCCAATGGGAACAGACTTAAATCATCCCTTTGCCATGCTGAGCACAAACACGCCATCCCTTTCGTGCCTAACAATGCCGGCCATCAATGAAGCTCCATATTAAGCAGATGTTCAGCAGTAATTACGTGGACATCAGACACATTCTCCTGTTTAATTACTCGGCTGCAGTGGTCCCACATGCCCTCCCACGTGCCGCCCCAAGTGCTCACATAGACACACTCAAAGCATTGTCCTTGATTCTGACCCAGAAGGAGACCAAATACGCATCTGGGAAGGTAAAAGAACAGGCTTGGGGGATCCCCAGCATGGAGAACATGTCACCCCATCTACAGTGACACCCAGAGGTGACAACAGTGATGACGATCTTGATGGGACCAAATGCTTGCCATGGAGAGCAAGAGAAGGTTGTCAGCCTGCAGCCGTTCTGTAAAAGTTAGGCGGGGGGATGGCACGAACTAAGACCCCCTGGGTGGCTTCCAGGAAGCCTGCCTAAATGGTACCATCTTTCGTGAAATTATGTCACACCAGGTCAGATCCACAACTGTGGTAACTGCAGGTCGGCTCATGCTACCAATATCTACGGAGTAATGCATAACCAGGATGCCAATGTGTTGCTTTCAAATGAAATAAGTACCTCTCCAGGAGCCAGAATATCTATGTTAGCTCTCCTGTGCACTCTTGCCCATGGACAAGCTACACAGAGAGTCACATGATCCACCAGGTACAGGGGGGACTCAATGATAGAACTTAGATACTTGGTAGCATCAGGCTCGCAGGCTCTGCCTTCACCTCCACCCTGGGGATGTACAGGCATCGCTCCTGGACAGATGCCTGGGGCCAACACTGCCCTTCAGCCTGCACGGGGATGGACACTGCCAGTCTTCGCTTCTGTTCTCCTGACTGACCCCCACCCCCCCATCATCACAGTGCCTGCCAGGCCCAGCATCCCTGCCCTCTGCTCAGGGACACACACCAAGCTGGCATCCACACAGAGGCGGTCATGGAGTAGATCCAGGCCAGCTCTGACCCCAGGGCTGACATCCTCAGGTGGTCAGTGGCCAGCACGTGGCCCCCTGCTGTGGAAAGGTGACTGTCATGGACCGGAATGCCTGCTCAGGGTGAGGGATCAAGGGGAAGCTGAGGCTTTGAGGGGACAGGAGGCAGGGCTGGGCAAGCCCAGAGGAAGCAGGGAAAAGTACTGACAGAAGGAGACCATATGCCAAGGGGGAGGAGACAGGGGACAGGGCCGGGAACCTCGGCTATGCAGCTGGCTCTCCCAGGAGGCCCACCCTCGTGGAGTCACTGCTCCCCACCCTTCTGGGGGCTGGCTCACTTGGCTGCTTCCCTGGTTTCCTGGCATCAGATGCCCACCACAATACCCTGCCCAGGAACCCAACCTAACACTACCTCTGAAAGAATACATTCCTTCTTTAGATGCATTTCACACCACAGAAATTCACAGTTTCATAAAATGTGCAAAAATCACAACTTTCTTTTTTGTTTTTTTAACACTTTTCCACCTTGTCTAAAACAGTGCTGTCCAGCAGAAATATAATGTTGTGGATGTAATTTTAAATTTCACATTAATGAAAGTAAATTCTAACAATTTATGGATCCCCAATATGTCCAAAATAGTACCACTTAACATGCAATCAATACACAAATTCTTGAGATAGTTTATTCTTTCTTTCACACCAAGTATTCATAATCCAGGGTGTCTTTGACATGGACAGAACTTCTCAGGAAGGAGCCACATACCAACAGCTCAGTTGCTACAGGTGGTTAGTAGCCACCGCATTGAACAAAACAAGGCTATGAGAGCAGACAAAAAGACAAAGTTAAAGAAAACTCCATGTCTTCTGGTTTAAAAGAATCTCCTCTCAGATGTACTCAGGCTCATCTGCCTTCCGCCCCATCTGTGGGGTGAGGTGCAGGGAGGCTGAGCTACCCTCACTGGGGACACATGAGATGTGGCTGTCTGCTCCTGTCCCCCTCAAACATACAAGTGCCCAGGCCCCCCACTCCTGCATGGAAGGAGCATGCCTGGCGTGTTGTGGAGGCCCTGGGTGCCCGCCTGGGTCACTCCCACCATGGCACAGCCCCTCTCCAGGCCTGCTCCCATCTGCTTATCCACTCCAAACATCCATCCTTCCCCCAAATCTGCCTAAGGATCTCCAGGTTCGCAGCAGCCTCCCACCACCCAACCCCAAAGCTGGGGGCTGGAGCACCAGCACTCAGTTCCACCCTTCCACTCTTGCTTCCTATCCTCCAGGAACCAGAAGGGCTCTCCTATTTGTATTTCTGTGTGGACCCTGGAGCCTCGTGGCTTAAGGGTGACATCTGTAGTCAGGCCACTTGACTTTGGACCTGTCTCCACCCAGGTCACTTAATTTTGGACCTCTCTCCACCTGTTAGCAGCATCATGACCCTAGGTTACTTGATTCTTCTTTTCCTCTATTTCGTCACCTGTAAAATGGGTATAATCTTAATTCTACCATCTAATCAAGTCTCTTTGTGGATCCAATGCTGAACACACAAACCATTCAGAGGGTACCAGGTCAGGGCTCACAATAAGAGCTATTCCAGTGAAGCAGAAATGTTTCTAGGTCCTGGCTTCCTTCTTCCCTGTGCTTCGGTATATTCCCTTCCTCCTTCCCCCAGCATCATTGGTGAGAAAGCTACAGGGAAATAAAGCAGCCTCCAGATAGAGAAAAATGCTTCAGGAGCTATTTTCTACATCTCAGCCCCATCTCAGTCTGTACACTCAGGTCACAGCCCCATCTGCCAGCAGGAGTCATTCTGCTGCTTTAAGGTCATGTCCACTGTGTTGGCTCAGAGGAAGGGCAGGCCGCTCAGAGGGCGCACACGCCCCCCATTTCTAACACTTTCTAGCAGCCCCAGTGTTCTGTCTGCAGGTTCCACGGGTGAGTTTCCTCCAGCCTGACTGTGGGATCCAATGGGCACCTGGGAACTTCTTCCAGCCCCAGTGTTCTGTCTGCAGGTTCCACGGGTGAGTTTCCTCCAGCCTGACTGTGGGATCCAATGGGCACCTGGGAACTTCTTCCAGTGTGTTCAAAATCCTCTCAAGAACCTGAGGCAGCCTTCCCAGGGCAACTCCATCCACAGGGCAGCTCTCACTGTGAGAGTGTTGGTCCAGAGCCTCCGGCTGTGGACCCCGAGCCCCTGATTTGCTGTAGGCCTTTGCCTCGCTCTGGGTTCCAAAGCTTCCCTGGAAGATTCTGCCTTAAATCTTACATGTTACTTTATTTATAACCCACTCTATTTTAGAAGATTTAAGATGGCTTGCAAGGATTATGTAAAATACTCTTTATATATGTAACCAAGTAAAAAAAATATGTACTGCTATTTTTTTTAAAGTTACCAAACACTATGTATAACATGGCAAAAGTGTTGTTTGAATGTTATGCATGTGTGTACATGTGTGCACACATATGTGTCATGTACTCATGTGTGTACAGGACAGAGACAGGTAAGCTGAACACAAAATTTAACAGATTGCCACAAGGAAGGGGTGGGGATTACAACTGACTCGATTTTCTTCTTCATAGTTTTCTATGCTTTTTTTAACTTTTGTAGAGCATCTATATTTGTTTTATATTAAGAAAAAAAGCAATAGAAAATCTCTAAAGAAAAATAGGTGAGAAGAAAAAAAACAGGAGTGATGGCATAAACTGGAGTCCACAGTAAGGCTAAAACAACTCATTTTCTTTGGTCAAGCCACCTATGAAACCTGGATTTTCTAGCAGTAGATGGATGAAGAAAACCTAATCAGTTACACAAGTCATGGGGTCCATAGCATGTAAACAGAATGACTGTCAGCAAAGTCTGCTGTTCTTGCTACGGAGCCTGAAGCCAGTGCCTCCCACGGGCCCCCACAAGGACACTGAGGAATACAACCAATGATCCCCTCATGATAAGCACCACCAGGACTTTCCCAGGGCTGTTCTTCCAAAGCTCCTCAGTGCAGGCTGACAGTACCTCGGCCAACTGTAGCTCAGGAAGGCAATTTCTCAAGGAGAAGAGACCAAGAGGCCAGGCTCATGGGGGTCTGAGTTAGTCCAGAGGGAGACGTTAGGAGATCATGATTGGGACACACATCACTGTTCAGTGACCACCTCTGGGGCTCCATGCCGCTCAACTCAGCCCCTGGGGTCATCAGGCAATTCCTTATGCCTGTGCCCCCAAAAGGTTGCAGGCACCCACTCACCCAGACATTTGTTCATCTCTCAAGAGTTCACTGAACACCTACTAGGTGCTCCAACTGCATAATTCCTCTCAATAAATCCAGATCCATTACTCACATGGAGACCCAAGCCAAATTCATGTGACATCAGCTCTGCACGTGCAGCAAGACAAACATCATTTCTGTGCATGGGAGCCCTGGGTAAACTCCCAGGACATGAGAGGAACAGGTGTGCCCGCTTGCACAAGAAGAGGATTTCATAGCCACTGGAGGAAAGGATGCTGAGGCTGAGCACAGGATGAGCACAAGGACTGCGTGATGGATACAGTCCTGGTCGAGGAGAATGGGCTTTGCTAAGATGTGTTGTCATTCTTGTACAAAACCCACGTCTCGTATTTTCCATGGAATTCGTGTCTTACGCTGCTTGAGCTCTGGGCAGGGCAGGGGCTCAAAACTGTCTCTTCCTCCCAAAGCCTTCCCTTTCTCTACCCATATAAGAAGAGTTCAAAAAAAAAAAAGAAGAGTTCAAGAGCACCGCCAGGCCATGGTATTTCCAGCGGGGAATTTACCATCTGTGTATACCCATGGTTACCAACTTTCCACCTCGATCTCAGCCCACAGGCTTCTCGGAATCCCAGATCCACACATCCTATCTCCTTCACCACGTCCACTTGGAGTTCTCACCAGTGTCTCAAAGTAAGCACATTCAAGTCTCCCAAACTCAGTCGGCTCCCCACCTTTCCCAACTCACCAAGAAGACCCACTATTCATTGACAGTAAAAACCAGAAACCTAGATGCTGCCTTCGACCACTCCCTCTCACCTACTTCCTGTTCCCAAAACATGTCTGCCATTTCCTCCTATTTCCAGCTCCACTGTGAGAGACTGCCCAACCCCCACATGAACTGGGAGTCCTCCCGGGCCCCGTGGTCCCCCAACCTGGTTCTTCAAACTGATCCAGGGAGGATGGGCGCCATAAGTCACATGGGGCTCGAGCACACGTGCCTCCTGGAGTTCTGCCATGCGCTTCCCTCCTCTCTCCTCCTCCAACAACACCAGCTCCCAGATAAGCACTCATCTTTTCTTTCTCATTCCTTTTCTCCTCTGGCTTCTGTCTCACCTTCTATTTTGCTTCTTTCACTTTTACTCCTTGGCCCTGTCTATTTCTTTCCTCTCTCTTCCTCTCCCTCTTTCTTCCTCCCCTGTCTCTCCCACTCTGCACCCAGCCCCAGTTCTCCTATCCTCCCCTTTTCAGATGACAATCTTCTCTGTGACAATCACAGAAAATCAGAGCTGGGAGCAACCTCCCTGGCCTTCCTGACTTGATGGGTGGGGAACTTGGGGCTCAGATGGTGAAACCACATGCCCACATCCTCACAACAGCTGCAGCAGGGCCAGCCCTGTAGAACTCAGTTGTCCTGGCTCCAGCCCAGGGTTCTCCGCTACTCACACTCCCTAGTCCACTGATTCTCCTGGTCCCTGCTCCTTACCCCAGGACTGTGGTCCTCTACTCAAGACAACAGGGCTGGTCACCCTCCACACAACACAAATCAACAATTAGGGTGCTGAGGTATGTCTCTTTGTCTGTCTCTCCATATTTACTGCATACGCAGACACTTGCACCCAAGACTCCGAGGGGAGTGGTTTCACCCTCTCCATAGGTGACTCCACAGCTTTTCAGGCCTTCAGTTCTCCTCCTGGTGAGGCGGATGCATTCTGTCACACTTGGATGCACCTACAAAAGTCCTCTTCAAAATCCCATCACTTCACCACTAAGGACAAACTAAAGTACCATGAAGAAAGTGTCTGAAGGAGATGTAGGGGGTGCACGTTGGGGATCAAGTAAGTGTCTGACCCTCTGTCCTTTTCTCCTGTAGCCCCATATGGCCTTGGCACAGAGGGCTGCAGAAACCCAATAATGCCTTCAGATTTAAGAGCCATCTGCGAAAATGTGGCTCGCCAGGGTAGGACTGGCAGGGCCCACTGTGGCTGCAGATAAAGGGTTGAGGCAGACCATCAGAGTGGTGGGGCCACCTGAAGAAGGGGACCACTGAGGCGGACAGAGGTGCGAGGTGGGGACAGGTGGATGACACGAGATGGCAGTGTGCTGTCCTGGCATGACCACTAAAAACAGGCACAAAAACACCCCCAAGGAGGGTTAACTACAAGGCGCCAGCTCAGGATGGGGGCCGGGCATGTCATCTGAACTTGAATAGATGCTTGCAACCTTGAGGGTTTACTGGAAACCCACCCTTGGGCAGAATTTCAAGACAAACATTGGGCCAAGAAGGCTGGTGAAGATCCAAGCTCATCCCGAGGTCCACAGACACGCATCAGCCCTCCAGAGTCTGACAAAGGACGACAGAGCTACAAAAAGGTAAGTACAGTGACAGTTTATTTTCCAGACTGTCAAGATTTAAACCATTTTATGATTTTCAGCCAATGTAATTCATTAAATGTGTAACAAAGGGGAGTCCATATTTATACCTTCCTTTGTAAGGATTGACATGTAAACAAATCTCAGATGTGAAACAAAGTACCCTTTGTCAGGCAGTGAAGAGTGACCGCAGTGCCCATGGGTCAAGGCGCTGAGGACAATGAGCACGGTCTGGCCCTCTGAACTGGCAGGAGCCCAAAGGGCAAGACTGCAAAAGCCAAGACAGCCCATGTGTCCCAGCCATGCACACAAATGTGCACACAAATGTCCATTCACCAAGGAGGGGGCGCCTGTTGTCAGGCAGAAGGTGACTGCAGAAGGAAGGAATTTACAAGAGGATGAGGGAAGGGACTGAAGAAGGAGGAGGGAGAGAAAGGGAAGGGAAAAAAGGGGAGAGGAAATAACCAGTGCGGGGGAGATGGGTCAGGGGAACCAAGGGGCGGTGGGGAGATGAAGGGGGCTGCCAGGAGGAGAAGTAGGAAGGCAGAGCACCAGGGATCTATGCGGAATGGACTGCGAGGAGTGGACAGTGGTGGAAACCCCAAAAGAGACTCTGGAAAGGCCTCTCTTCAGAGACCTTAGCCATTTTTGCAAACCTGTCACTTCTCAGCACTTAATGCTGAGAAGCAGCATTAAGGACCAATGTGTGTGCCCTACTTGGTCATCTACCTGCAGCCAGACAAGGGCTGTCCAGCCCTGGGGACCCCAGCATTCCCAGCTCTCTTCACTGGACCCTGGAAGGACACAGAACCAGCACTTTACGTCCCAAACACATTCGGGCCTTCAGCCAGGAGGAAACAGGGCAATGATTCAACAGGGACGAGGGAAGAAGGGCAGCTCCTGATCCAGGCCCAGGCCACGACCCATCCTTCCACTCTGATGCAATTTCCCTCCCAGCTGCTTCTGCAGGGCTGCCCCACGACAGGGGACACACACAAACACCCTCCTGGCTCTATAGCAACCAGCCAGAGGGTCTGCTGCAGCTGGCCCTGCTCCATCCATGAGGAGACTGTCTGCACCCCCACCTCATGCCCACAAGGAGATCAAACCAGTTAATCCTAAAGGAAATCAATCCTGAATATTCATCGGAAGGACTGATGTTGAAGCTGAAGCTCCAATACTTTGGCCACCTGATGCACAGAGCTAACTCACTGGAAAAGACCCTGATGCTGGAAAAGATCAAAGGCAGGAGAAGGGGACAAGAGGATGAGATGGTTGGATGGCATCACCAACTCAATGCACATGAGTTAGAGCAAACCCTGGGAGATGGTGAAGGACAGGGAAGTCTGGCGAGTTGCAGTCCATGGAATCACAAAGAGTTGGACATGACTTAGTGACTGAACAATAACAACATGCCCAAGGGGGCAACCATGGGAGTGCCCAGGGAATGAGGAGTGGGATGGATCATGACCCCCAACGCCATCAGACAAATCAAGAATCCCAGCTGTGCGGGCTCAGCAAGGTGGGCAGCCCCTCCCTGCTCGGGCACAACTCCCCAACTCCTAAGCCAGCCCCCAGGCCCCACAGACCCTTCTCACCTCTGCGTCCAGGACACAGCCTTTCCCTGCCCTGAGCTCCCCATCTCCCAGCCCTAGAGAGCACTCGGTGAAGGCAAGCCCAGAGAACCCCACGAAGACTGAGGGGTCCTCAACCCTGAAGGCCTCCCAGCCTCATTTCTCCAAGCCCCAAACCAGGGTGGTCTCGCCCGGGGTCAATGTGGAGGGTGCCCCTCTTTCAGAGAAGGTCTCAGCAGCGGGCTGGCCCCTGTGGTCCTGGGGGCACCGGGGCCGGTGCTCCTCCTGTTCTCTCGGGAGCTCCACGTGGCTTTGATGTGGAACAGCCGTGACATGGCAGTAACTGGGGGGAAGGAGCTTTAAAGCTGCTGTTTTAAATGACAGTCATTGTTCCTTGGCAATTTTATGATGAAGGAAAAGAAAGAGGCCTTTTAAGCTACGATGTAGCACATTAAAGAAGCCCTAGAGGATTGGGGAAGGTGGAAGGCTCCGAGGGGAGGCAGCTCCACACTGGCGTCTCGGCAGTCCCCTCCCCAGTGCCCCAGAGCTCAGCCACCAGGAGCAGCCTCCCAGCCAGCCATGGAGAGCAGCCAGTAGCCAAGGCCGCCCCGCTGCTGGACACGGGCAGAGGGCAGGCCCCTCCCCAAGGCAGCGGCCCTTTTCCCCACAGAAGGGGCTCTGTGGAGCAGAGTTCCAGGGGGCACATTCCTCCTCTCCCCCTCCCCCACCCAGCAGAGGCAGCACTAACATCTCCAACAGGAGGCAGTGGTCATGGGCCATGAACCACAGGTGTCTTTGGTTGTGGGCTGCATCTCAGGAGGGAGCTGTCCAGCTGGGGTGAATGGCTTCTGACCCCAAATCTCCCAACTCTGCCCTCAGGATACTCCTGCATCCTCCCTGTGCCACCCACCCCTCTCCAGTGATGGGGAGAGAGTGTTCTCCATCTCCAACCCCCAGATCCACCTGCTGTCCACCTCCATGTCAGCTGCAAAGACTCTGCAGCATTCTCCCTGGGCTGGCTGCTCTTAAACTTCCCACCTCCATCTCTGGCCCCATCACTTTCCAGGATTTCTCCTCTTCTCCGCTTGATGAGGTTCTCGGGTTCCTACAAAGGACAAAATGACCCTTCTCTGTGAAGCCTCCTGGTTTATTCATAGCAGACTGTCGACTAAAGAAAACAGGTATAACCTAAAAGTTGAGAGTTGTGTGTTATTTATTGGGAGTTTTTAGGACTCCAAGGGGGGTGGGGGTGGCAGGAGTCAAGTTATATAGAAGTTTGCAACTAGTGGCAGGTAATCTGAACATCAAAAGATTACTGTTAATTAAGGAAAACCAGATGTCTCAAGTTAAGGAATTTAGCACTTTTCTATGAATGGGAAGATATAAGAGTCTTCACTCACTGACTCACTGATGTTATTCTTTTCATATGCATTTCAGCTATCTGGGGCCAGCATCCTGTGATTTGATTTTTCACATCCTCAGTTCCTCGCTCACCACAGGGAGTGGCATTGGGAGTGGTTGTTGCTGTTTTTGCTCAGTTGTTAGTCATGTCCAACCCTTTGCAACCCCGTGGACTGCAGCACGCCAGGCTTTCCTGACCCTCATCATCTCCTGGAGCTTGCTCAAACTCATGTCCATTGAGTCGGTGATGCCATCCAATCATCTCATCCTCTGTTGTCCCCAGCGCCTCCTGCCTTCAATCTTTCCCAGCATCAGGGTCTTTCCTAATGAGTCAGCTCTTCACATCAGGTGGCCAAAGTATTGATGTTTCAGCTTCAGCGTCAGTCCTCCCAATGAATCTTCAGGATTGATTTCCTTTAGGATTGACTGCTTTGATCCCTTTGCAGTCCAAGGGACTCTCAAGAGTCTTCTCCAACATCACAGTAGGAAGACATTGATTCTTTGGCGCTTAGCCTTCTTTATGGTCCAACTGTCACATCCATACATGATTACTGGAAAAACCACAGCTTTGACTAGATGGACCTTTGTCAGCAAAGTAATGTCTCTGTTTTTTTAATATGCTATCTAGGTTTGTCATAGCTTTTCATCCAAGGAGCAAGCATCTTTTACTTTGGGAGTGGTGGCAGCCTGGTAAGCTGCCAGAATCACGGGTATTGTTTTCCCTGGGTGCCCTCTGGGCTCCGAAATTCACATTTGGAGGGCCAAAATCACTCATGGCTGTGATATCCTTGTTTATTGATATGGTAGGAAATACTCCACTTCTCAAGCCTTAGTCTAAATCAATGGTTCTCTAAGTGTGGTCATCAGATCAGCTCTGTTTATCCTCTGGGTGCTTCTGTCTGCGCTGCTCATCTGAGACTCACGCCTCCTATCTTATGTGTGGTATGGCCTCCAAGAGCAGGCTGAGTCTTGCCTCTTTTGGCATCTGCCCTGTATCTTGCAGACACTCAAAAATGACCTCTCATACTGGACTGAAAAATAGAAACCTATGACTCCTGGACACTTCCATCACAAAGAGACAACCCCAAGCCAAAGGTCCTTCTGCTTTCTCAAGGAAGAACATACGAGACTTAACGATTACAGATGGTGGTGGAGCTTCCAGCGAGAGAAGCCTCACTCCCGACTGGCTGGTGCCTTCTTGAGGTTTGGGTTGGAGAGTGGCAGCCGACTGCAGCAGGGAAAGAAGCATGACAGCTTGTGACAATTCCCTCAAAGTCTCCAGCACCATCATTGTATCAGCATCAAAACAGCAAGAAAAAGTTAGTTCTATTTTAAATTGTCAATATTAACTTAATGCTGGTGATGAATGGAGTGTTGATGATAAATGAGGTGTTTAATAAAGATGAAAGCTCCGGCAGCCTAAGAGAAAACCTCCTTTGACTTAAAGTTATCGTCTTGATTAAAATTTCCATTTTATTATCCTAATCAGGAATCTTTGTTCAATGTGCTACAATCTCTATTTTCTCCACTTAGATAATTAACAACATCGTAAACATATCAAAAGTAAAATGTTTATTAAAATTGCTCTGTTATCCATATTTAACTTATGTTTAGTAATGCCCCTGCCTCAAGACATGCCCCTGCCTCCAGGAGGACTTCTGGGAACTACCCATTGCTGGGAGCTTCATCCTATTCCCAAGGCCCCGAGGGAACAGACAGCCCCTTGTCCTAGTCACATGTTCCTGCATTCACAGCTTTGTCAGTTTAACTCAGCTTAATTTCACTTCATATGTTCTGACACCTCTTTACATGGAGACTAAGAAATTTACTCTCCATGGTGAATGTGCGGCTGGGGTTGCATGCAGACACAGATGAGAAACTGAGGGAAGGAAAATACACAAATCTCTCCAAATAAATCACCTCTGCATCTCTCTGCAAAGCAAAGGTTTCTTTTAATGAAAGCTACTTAATGAGCAAACAGCCACTAGGCACCAGTGGGAGGAGGCCCAGCTCCTCACAGGCCAGAGCCTGACTCCAGGCAGCACACCAGGACACACAATGTCTCCAGGCCACAGTGGAAAACTGTTTTAAGTCCGATTTTTTTTTTTAACACAACTCTGATCCTTATCCAGACACAGAATCTGACTCCCCATATGGGATATCTGCTCCACACAATATGAAACACCAGGTTGCAATGGCCATCTTGGTCACTGAGGGACATTCTTGGGAGGAATGCCCAGGCAAGGACCTTCTGGGTCCCTAGTCCTGCCTTCCTCTTGACCTCCTCATCTCAGGGCGGATCACCAGCCTCAGTCCAGCCACCTCACCTTGTCGTCTACACAGGGCTGATTCTGCCTCAGGAGTCCAGAGGGACTGCAAGAGGCCACCCTCCTGCAAAGGACTCTGGTTTAAAAACATAGCTTTCATTTAACCTCTCCGAGGCCTGGCGATGTAAGTATATCTCTGCAGTTTATAGATGAGGAAGCCGGGCTCAGGGAAGCTGGGCACCTTGCTCCATACCACACAGCTAATGAGCAAGTAGCAGCGCTGGTGGAATCCTGGTCCCAGCTGTCTCCTGGGGGGTCAACGAGCCAGCCTGCCCCTAGGACAAGTGGCTACATCTGAAGCAGGAGGGGACCCAGCCTCGCGCCACTTCTGTTGGCAGCTTGCAGAGGTTCTTGGGGATGGCCTCTCTCTGCCTGGGATGTGTTTTTCCATGATGTGTGGGTTTTAACGCAGATCACTTCCAGGTATCCTGGAGCCTTCCACAGGGAAGGCTACGTTCCCTTAATCAGGGTGAATCGGCACATGCCCCCTGACCCCAGCATAGTGGCGCTGACGACACCCGGGGAAACGCAGGAAACGGCTATCCGTACAGGCCGGGAAGGGCCATTAATCTCCCTCCCCTGAAGGAAATGAAATCATTATGTCTGCAGCTCCAGAATCCAAAAGAACAAATTTCCTGCCAGGATAATAAATGGATTCTTTTGTACTCGCCTCGACTCCCGTCACATGACCCTCCTGGCCCATTCCTCATCCAGGTGACTTGGCTGGATAAATACCCAGTGGTTTCAGTTTCAACTTCCAAAGCAGACCAGGGAGTGGCCCACCAGAGCCCTTGGCTGTCTTCCCTTTCTGCCCCTAACCTTCCCTTCCCCAAACACTGCCTGCCAAGGTAAGCAACCCCTTTACAAACAGGAACACTCCTGCCTTCAGCCAGGTGCAGGGTTTGAAGTAACTCTGTGGAGAAGACAAAGAACCATTTTTCACTGACCAGGCATCACGTAAGATGTACTTGGAAAACAACAATGAATAGTAAATCTGGGCTGTAAAGCTCCCAGGGCCAGCAAAGAGCGTAGAGCGATGCTCAGGAGGAAGCATGTGCAGGGAACAGGGCTGGGATCAGGAGGGCTCCTGAGGGCAGCATGATAGGCAGGCGGCACGGGGCTGCACTAACATTCTGCTGAACAGGGCCCCGGAGTCCTGTCCTGGCAGGTGGCAACGTGAAAGCAATGAACCACTTCATAATGGGCTTCTGTTCTGACATAACACTCAGCACCAGGCTTCAGAAATGGGTCTGTGTTTGCAGAGAAAAATTGTTCCTGGCTTAACACAATAGGAGCCATGATGCCTGGTAAACAGACCCAGGGACAACCTGTCCGCGGCTCCTTGATCTCCTGCCCCTAGATCCCCGAGAAGAGGCAAGACTGAAGCAGAGAAGAAAAAGCAAGTCTGGGGCACAGGCTGGCAGCACCCCTTCCCCAAGGATGTGGCAACCTCAGAAAATCTCTGCAGATGTGAAACAACCACAGTCTTCTCTCTAACCTGCACGAAAGCCTCTGGCTCCTAAGTATGGGCATGTTGCGGGCGGGAGGTAGAAGTAGGGAGATGGACTAGCCCCAGTCATCTAATAGAGGCAAGAGTGTCTCCTCTGTGACAAAAAATGAGAGCTTGCTAGGCACTCCTGGACTCCATGAAAAACTATGACACGTAAGTGCTTTGCAGTAAAACGGTGGATAGAAATGACACATGTCTTGGCAGGAAAAGTAAAACTGTCCTCCTACAGAGGCAGTGTGAGCACATACATGATTGCTATAGCCTGAGACACACTGGATTACCTCCTTTGGGCTGGCATGGGATGAAGAAAGTGCTAGGTGACCTTGTCACTACCCACCCAGCTTTCTGCCCCAACCAGAGAGCCTCAAAGCCACAGCAGAGAGTGAGGGACACTTCAGTATCATTCCTCTGGCCTCTGTACTGGCAGTCCATCACTCATACCTGCCATAGCTCTTGTCCACAGGATTGTAAACTATCTGTGTTTGTCTTCTTCATTAAAGGTGGCTCTCCAGAGCACATTTTCTGTCTCATTTATCTCTGCATCTGTAGAAAGATGGCTGGCTGGATGAATGGATGGATGGATGGATAAGCCAGATTACTGAAGGCACATTATCTTCATCATGAGGTTGATCTTACAGGAAGAAATGAAAGCAATAATTATAAAGCACTACTCCATGCTGGGATTGTTCGAGGTAACTTCTACATTTTCTCTTATTTAATTCACACAGCTTATCCCAAGAAGTGAGTTTTACTTTTGACACTTTACAGATGAGAAACTAAGCAGTAGTTAAGGCAAGGCACTGTACTTGAGAACCAAAGCCAGGTCTTTCTGAGTCCATATACAGCATTCAAATGGATTACCCCATCTGTCAGCCACCCTTAAGATCGTTAAGTGCAACAAGCATGTGCTGGGCACCCACTGTGTGCCAGGCATGATGCCATTCATTGAGGATCCAAAGACAACTCTAAAATGGATTCAGACAGAGCTCTAGAGTAAGTAGGGATGGAAACTCATGCTCTCCAGTGACTGTGCAGCCAGGAAAAAGCTGATCACATTAAAAACTACACAACCTGGTAGAGGCTCAGGGCTGAGCAGAGGAAGGAGGTAAGAAAATACTCTTTTTTTTAAAAATCAACTATCAGTTCCATTCAGTTCAGTCACTCAGTTGTGTCCAACTCCTTGCAACCCCATAGACTGCAGCACGCCAGGCTTCCTGTCTATCACCAACTCCCGGAGCTTGTTCAAATTCATGTCCATAGGGTTGGTGAGGCCATCCAACCATCTCATCCTGTCATCCCCATCTCCTCCTGCTTTCAATCTTTCCCAGCATCAGGGTCTTTTCCAAGGAGTCAGTTCTTCACATCAGGTGGCCAAAGTATTGGAGCTTCAGCTTCAGCATCAGTCCTTCCAATGATATTCAGGACTGACTTCCATTAGGATGGACTGGTTGGATCTCCTTACAGTCCAAGGGGCTCTCAAGAGTCTTCTCCAACGCCACAGTTCAAAAGCATCAATTCTTCAGTTCTCACCTTTCTTTATAGTCCAACTCTCATATCCATACACAACTACTAGAAAAACCATAGCTTTGACCAGATAGACCTTTGTTGGCAAAGTAATGTCTCTGCTTTTTAATATGATATCTAGGTTGGTCATAGCTTTTCCTCCAAGGAGCAAGTGTCTTTTAAAATTTCATGGCTGCAGTCACCATCTGCAGTGATTTTGAAGCCCAAGAAAATAAAGTCTGTCACTGTTTCCACTGTTTCCCCATCTATTTGCCATGAAGGGATGGGACCAAATGCCATGATCTTAGTTTTCTGAATGTTGAGTTTTAAGCCAACTTTTTCACTCTCCTTTTTCACTTTCATCATGAGGCTCTTTAGTTCTTCTTCTCTTTCTACCATAAGGGTGGTGTCATCTGCATATCTGAGGTTACTGATATTTCTCCCAGCAATCTTGATTCCAGCTTGTGCTTCATCCAGCCCAGCATTTCTCATGATGTACTCTGCATAGAAGGTAAATAAGCAGGGTGACAATATATAGCCTTGACGTACTCCTTTCTCTATTTGGAACCAGTCTGTTGTTCCATGTCCAGTTCTAACTGTTGCTTCCTGACCTGCATACAGATTTCTCAAGAGGCAGTTTCAGGTGGTCTCGTATTCCCATCTCTTTAAGAATTTTCCACAGCTTGTTGTGGTCCACACAGGCTTTGGCGTAGTCAATAAAGCTGAAGTAGATGTTTTTCTGGAACTCTCTTGATTTTTCGATGATCCAGCGGATGTTGGCAACTTGATCTCTGGTTCTTCTGCCTTTTTAAAATCTAGCTTGAACATCTAGAAGTTCAAAGTTCACTGTTGAAACCTGTCCTGGAGAATTCTGAGTATCACTTTGCTAGCATGTGAAGTGAGTGCAATTGTGCGGTAGTTTGAATATTCTTTGGCATTGCCTTTCTTTGGGATTGAAATGAAAACTGATCTTTTCCAGTCCTGTAGCCACTGCTGTGTTTCCTAAATTTTCTGGAATATTGAAAGCAGCACTTTCACAGCATCATCTTTTAGGATTTGAAATAGCTCAACTGGAATTCCATCACATCCACCAGCTTTGCTCATAGTGATGCTTCCTAAGGCCCACTTGACTTCACATTCCAGGATGTCTGGCTCTAGGTGAGTGATCACACCATCGTGGTCATCTGGGTCATGAAGATCCTTTATGTATAGTTCTTCTGTAACTATAAAGCAACTATAAAGCTGGGCAAAAGTGATAAAGACAATCATCTCAACACTCTGAACCTTTACCAAGGCAACCTGAGAAGTATTTATATCTCAAAGGCTGAACTTTGGGTAAGAATGGGGGAATCTGTGGTATTCTTGCCTAGGGCCACTCCCTGCTCTCCATTCTCCTATGAGCTGGACTGATAAGGAGGTTCTGCCAGAGAAGGAAAAGACATGAGAACAGCAGATCTTTGAGGTAACAGAAGACTTGGATTTGGAGTCATTTGTGATGCCCAGGTCTAGCAGCACTGTCACCAGAAATGAGGACCTTGGCAGGCAAGGCTGTAGCAATGGCTGGGGCAAGCATACCTCTGGCTGAGGCTGCACACTTGTCCAATGAAAACCAGAGAGAATCCAAGATATCCACACACTAGCCCTAAGACTGTGCCTATACACAGGAGACACAAAAGGTCCCAATGTAAAGTTGAAGCTGAAGTAGGTTTCAAAATGGCCTGAACTTTTTCACCCACACACAGATCCATCAGCAGAAAATGAAAGATAGGCTGGCTCAAAGTGTTTGAGCACAACTTCTGTCTAATCACTGGATGACCACTAAGCTACACAGATGGAGGAGCTACCCTTAAGCAACAAGACTTAAACTTAAAAACAAAAATCAAAAAATAAAAACTGAAGCAACACACTGGTGGCCACACAACCCAGGGGAGACAGATTTCACAGATTTAACCCAGGCAGGTTACAAAGTAGACATATAAACAAAAATAGTAACAACAACCTTCAAGAGGGGAAAGAGATACTATAATATATTGACTTAAACATCTAGTTTTCAATTTTTCTAAAAAATATGACAAATCAAAAAACTGGGAAACTGTCACCCATATGCAAGGGAAAAAAAACACAACAGTCTCCCAATGTTGTAATTAGCAAAAACTTCAAAGTAGTTATTATAAATATGTTAAAAATAAAGGAAATCATGTTAAAAAGTAGTATGATAACTATGAATCAACAGATATTTTCACTAAAGAGACAGAAATTATAAAGAATGAATCAAATGGTAATTCTGGAGATGAAAAATGCAATAACTGAAATGAGAAACTTCCTGGAGGAGCTTGACAGAAGATTCTTCAAACTGGAAAAAAGGAAAAATTCAGTGAACTTGAAGACAGGAAATTATATCTAAGAACAAAGAAATAAGATTAAAATAAAAAGCAACAGAGCCTCAGAAATCTGGATAACATTTAGCACACCAACATGCATTTGATGAGCATTCCAGAAGAAGAGTAAAAAGGACAAAAATTTTGAAAAATAATGGCTTAAAACTTTCTGAATTGATGAAAAACATTGATCTACATACAGTCAGGAAGCTCACTGTGCCCAAAGTGGAACTCAAACATAGATATAAAATAGTCAAATGTTTAAACATCATAGTCAAATGTTTAAAAGACAAAGAGAAGATTTTTAATCCAGCAAGAGAAAAATGATTTATCACATACAGAGGAACATCAATATGATTAATACCAGATTCTTTTCTGAAACAATGGAGACCCAAAGGCAGTGGAATGACATACTCAGAGTATCAAAAGAAAAAAAGAAAAAAACTGTCAAGCAAGAATTCTATATCCAGCAAAAGCAAAACTATCCTACAAAATCCCAAAGGCAAAATAAAGACATTCCCAGATAAACAAAGACAGAATTGACTGCCGGCAAACCTGCCTCAAAAAGTTAGTAAAGGATGTCATTCGGAATGGAAGGAAATGACATCAGAAGTAACATGGAAATGGAGGAAGAAATAGAAAGTATTGGATATGGTAAATATGTGGGTTATAATAAAAGACTCTATAAATATATTTTTCCTCATGTATTTGTTCGGTGTCTTTTAAAAGCATAAGATTATACACTCATTATAACACTGTGCTGTTGAGTTTGTCACATCTATAGCTGGAACAGACACAACATTAACAGCATAAAGGAGAAGATCAGGACACTACTTCAAGCAGCCTTTTAAAGACGGGGGATGGTAAAAGATGGAGGCAGTGGGGGACAGCCCTGCAGGCAGAGAAAACTGAACAGCCCAGAGTGGGCAGCCAGGAATACCATGTCTGAGGAAGAGCCAGCTGTCTGGCTGGAGGGCTTAGAGCGTAGAGTTGGAAGAGTCAGCCACAGGTAACACCTAAGGAGGCCCAGGGAAAGCAAGTGGCTTGTGGATCTTAGTTCCCCAACTAGGAATTGAACCCAAGTCAGGGCAATAAAAGTGCCAAGTCCTAAACACGGGACCACCAGGGAACTCCTGGGTTTTGTTTTTAAACTAGAATAACTGATCTTTCCAATCTGTGCCTTTGGAAGGGTCTTCTGGAACTGAGGTGGCACAGGTCCTGGGTGGAGTGAGCCTTGACAGGGTGGGCTCTAGATGGCGTGGCATGGAGGAGTGAGGCTCAGATCAGGGAGGTCTCTTAGGAGCCCACCGTAATGGCATGAGGTGATGTCCATGACATCCTCTTAATTTATTCTTATCCTGAGTCTCAAAGTCCCTGCAAATAAGCACAGCAAGGTATAAAGCAGTGAGGGAAACCCTGTGGGGTGGACAGCTCAAGTGAATATGCAAGTAGGGGAATTTAAATTAATCTATGCATATACACGATGCTAAACACTCCGATAAGCACCTGAAGTTCTATAATTTAAGCCTAAAAAAGAGATTTTATTAAACCCATTTTACAGAAGAAGAAACAGGACATACTGGCCCACAGCCACACAGAGAGTTCAGGGCAGAGCAGGATTCAGATGCTCATGTGCCTGACTCCCGACGCACACTGCTCCCAGACTCAGTCACTCTGGTGAGAAGGTACCCACGCCAGAGTCAGCTTTTTCAACCAAACAAATGGGGGAACTAAGGAGAGGAGAGCTCTTTAAGCCAGAGTTGCCCCATTTCCTCCCAGGAATCTCTCCTCCCACAGCCCATAAACCTGTTCAGACTCCCCAGGAAGCAAAACATCTGGACTTGGCATTTCTCCCAGGCACCCACCCCTACACTGACCTGCCTGAAAAGCAGCCCCCATAAGAATGTAGCCCAAGGGACCAGCACTGTGAGGAACTGGGACAGGATACCCACTCCTTCAAGGTGTTCGGGCTGGATCTAAACATAGCCAGGGCTGGCAGAGCACCTAACAGGGTTTTAGAGATGTCCTGACCACTTCTTGCATCAGAGATCTTCCCAGAAACCATGAAAAGGCCCCAGGACAGGCAGGAGCCACAGCCATGCTGCAGAGCCATGCGTTCTGCCCGTTCTCAGCACACACGTCCTCTCTTGGCCAGGTGGGAAGAGACACAGCCAGAAAAGGGGGCTCTGAGAGCGTGGGAGACCAGGGAGGGGGCCTGTCCTCTGGAGGGAGCCCCAAGATGGGGTTTGAACACACCCTTCCCCCCCACAACACCTGAAATCTGCAGCCTGATGACCATCACCACAGTAATGAGCTCATCAGAAATGGACCTAAGGACGTGAGCTGCCAGGGTCAACAAAGTTATCCCTGTGCCAGGAGCTTTGAGGGGGGACTCTCAAAGGGAGGTAGCTTCACATCTGTCGCCAAAGGAGTGGTCAAGGAGGTCAGCTGGCATTTACAACGTGGATCAGCTCTGCACCCTGTAAAACAGCATCCAGATTACAACTCTCTAACCAACTTCATAAAATACATTTTATTGGTATTGTTATGGTTCTGAACCAAACAACTGCATCAAATTTTTCCTTCTCATAAAGTAGATGTTCTGACACACTCATTTGAAAGACAGAAGCTCAACTACCAAGGCCCATTTAATTAGGCATATGCATTGAGAAACTATATTTTAAAGGACAAGGGCATATGTGGGCTATTTGTGGGGCTTTAATTTAGAGGTTTTTAATGCATCCGAGAGCCAAATTGATTTTATTTGGCCTGCACACCAGTGTAAAGTGAAAAAAAGGCATTTTTTGTCAACATTTAAAAATTGGGGATCATCCTAGAAAATCCAGAAGATAAGGCAATAACCATACAGATAGAAAGGGCACTCAGATGGTAAAGAATCTACCAGCAATTCAGGGGAGCTGGGTTCTATCCCTGGGTCAGGAAGATTCCCCTGGAGAAGGGAATAGCTACCAGTCCAGTATTCTTGCCTGGAGAACTCCATGGACAGAGGAGCCTGGTGACCTGCAGTCCATGGGGTCACAAACAGTCAAACATGACTGAGTGACGGTCACACACACAGGGCAGGGGCTCATCAATTCCCACGGCCCCACCAGGCAACTTCAGCTTATGAAGCCTGTGTGTCCCGGGCTGGCTTTTGGGCCCCTGCTTTTAGATGAACCTCAAACACTTACAGCATGGTCTATCATAGGTAAAGTCCTGTTCCAGGCACCATGGGAAACAGTAAGACCTTGTCCCTGAGCGCTAGTGACTGGGAGAGAGACAGATAGGCAGACATACAGAAATAACTGATGTAAAAATGAATGAGTTTCAAGCAATAAGGCAGACACCAAGTGGAGATAAAGAGATTTCTTAGGGAGAGATGGAGGACTGATGGGGTTCCCTAAAGAAAGGCCACTCTTCTCCTTTGCGCCAGGACCTCCTGGTGGAAAGCCCCAGGGTCCCCAGTGAGCTATCAGCCCAAACCTTTCCTGAGCAAATCCTCAATGAAGCAGAAGCACATTCAACCTTTCACTTGTTTGTTCACCAAAGGGTAGCCCAGGACATATAGCAGAGTTGCTGGGAAGCCTTTTCACCCCCACACAAACAGGTCCCACCAACTATGGAGCTGAGCTCCCTTCCTTTGGTGGGGAGGTGTGTCTGGCCATGGGGACATGGAAAAGATTCGCCAGATGGATCACATTACTCACTGCTATCCATCAATGCCAGGCCCTGCCCCAGGACACAGCCTCTCTCTCCAGGGCCACCTACTATATTGGTCATCCTACTTGGGCTAGCCTGACATGAGGTCACATCTCAGTCAGGGGCCCAGGATCCGGCACCCTAAGCCTTGTGCCTGGGTGTCTGTGAGCAGAGTTGTTTTCAGGACATGCTCCACCCCTCTGCCTTGTAGCTTAAGTTTCCATCATATTGTCTTCCCCAGGACTCACCCACTTGCACTCCAGCCCCACAGCAGCAGAAGCTGGCAACACAGTCTGAACAGCCAACGACAAAGGAACAGACTCTACAGGGGAAACTCAGATCGAAGTCCTATCTACGACGCAGAATTAGTTATCAGCCAGTGGCTCTGCTCTGTCGGTAGAGAATCTGCCTGCAATGCAGGAGACCCGGGTTTGATCCCTGGGTTGGTACAATCCTCTGGAAAAGGAAATGGCAACCCACTCCAGTATCCTCGCCTGGGAAATCCCATGGACAGAGGAACCTGGTGGGCTACAGTCCATAGCATCACAAAGAGTCGGACACAACTTAGCAGCTAAACCACCACCAATAACAAAAAGGTGAAGTCAGAGAGGTGCCCACTGAACACTGATGCCATCAGCACACACAAGGCTGCAGAATCAGGAGGCAGGAAAGACAAGTAATGTCTTGAGCCTGAAAACTCGAGTTCACAGGCTAATCCTATGAGTTCCAGAGTGTAACTCTGCCTGTTAACCTCTCTGCATCTGTTATAAAAGTAATATCTTGGGGTTGTATACTGGGAAGCGGGGCTTCCCAGATGGCTCAGTAGTAAAGAATCCACCTGCCAATGCAGGAGATGCAAGAAAGGCAGGTTCAATCCCTGGGTCAGGAAGATCCCCTGGAGAAGGAAATGGCAACCCACTCCAATATTCTTGCCTGGAAAATTCCATGGACAGAGAAACCTGGCGGGCTACAGTCCATGTGGTCCCAGAGACAGACACGGATGAGCAACTGAGCACGCATACTGAGAAGCAAAGAAGATAACAGGTATAAAGCACTTAACACACTTAGGCACCCGGCATACAATATGTACTACATAAATATTCCTTCTCTTTTACCTGAACGTTAAGTGATGACTAATGGATGAATATGTAGTTTAAAAACTGATCTACTTGAACATGTTCCAGACTACATCTAATTACTTTGTTCTTACTGTTTTTTAATAGAATCTGCCTAGAAGTAGAAAGTTTCCCTTTATTTTCTAGCTTCAAAGTTGCAGTGGAGAAAGCTGCCCTCTTTTTAAATATATACTTATCTTGTAATTAGGGTTCATTGCCACCAGGTGGCGGTGGTTGGTTGCTCAGGCCTCATTAAGCTGGAAGACACATGATTTGTCTTAGATCCAGCTACAACCATGAATTCTCCAGATATTAAATTTCAAAGAGCCAGAAAGGCTACATGTGATTTATTAGAAGATTCTATTAAATGAAGATTTTTTTTTTTTAGAGAAGAGAGCTAAGCAATTATTCTCCCATGGCTTTCAAGTATACCATGAAGTTTTAAATGTGGGCAACACTAGGAAGAACTGATTGACCAACAGGGTAACAACATTTTAGCATAAACTTTTAGGAGATTCTTAGGAAGAAGCATCCAGGTGATGTCCCCAAGAGCCAAAATAAGCCCAGGAAAACTATGAGAGGGCAAAAAGGCTGGGACAGGAAGGAAGCCACAATTTCCTTTTGGCTCTGCTCCTAATACTCTTGAGACTCTGGCCAGATCACCTAACTTTTCAGTTTCCTCAACTGTAAAAGGAGGAAATGATCTACTGTGGCTCCCCTGATCTCAACCCCAGCAAATCTTCCATCTTTTTCTGTGACATCTCCCTATTCCTAGTCTGGGTCCTACATGGTGCTAACAACTTTCTCCACATGAAGGCAGAACTCAGACCAGAATCTCAGGAGGACAGCTGCATTCTCAAGCTACAAGAAACCTGGGCATGAGGGTGCTAGGGACAAGAGCAAGGCCAAAGCACAGTCCAGGACCAAGGATTCCCTAAAACCTGAAGCAAAATCCCACTCAATCAAAACCCTTGGTCTGTGTTCCCCATCACATGAATGAGCTGCTCATGTTCCCCACTTTCTTTCTAAATTTTCTTTGTATGGAAACTGGTAAAAATTCCACCAAACAGCCCTAAACACCCAAGTTGTATCGGCTAATTCTCAATCTTCAGAGACCAGAGGAGAGCTTTCTTTAGTACTTTGTTCCTTTGATAAAGTGATGCTTTTATAGATTCAAGCTACCCTCAGTTGGGAAGATCCCCTGGAGGAGGGCATGACAACCCATTCCAGTATTCTTGCCTGGAGAATCCCCATGGACAGAGGAGCCTGGCGGGCTACAGCCCATGGGGTCACAAAGAATCAGACACGACTGAGCAATTAAGCACAGCATGGCCTAAACAAGCTCCAGGCCAAAATACTGTCTCTACTCACCATGAGGGGCCAGCCCTGAGGGCATCAGGTCCCACCAGCCCCACTCCATGGGGGCTCCAGCAAGGTCTGCACAGGAAGACTGGTTACCTACTCCTCTGCCACGTCCCAGGGCAGCCAGAGTCATTCTGCAAAGCAGCCTGAGGCCTCAGTGTTCATCCTTAAGTTTATATCAACAGCGTCTGCATCCATGTGAACCAATGATGACAATCGGAGATCCTTTAGAAGTAACTTAGATTTTTAAAACATCTGCTTCTGAAAAAATTAACCCCAATTTTTAAAACATTCATTTGCTTTCTATAACAAAAAAGATATGCTAAAGCTCAAACACATAATCACAGAATAGATAACATGCCTTTTAGTTATGGGGTGTTTGAGAGAATAGATTATTTTAATCTTTTTAAAAAAATGTTTTACAAGTAAATCTCAATATGCCCCTGACACATTGGTTCCTAGCATTCCCATAGGTGAGCTGGGGTCACTATTTCTTTGCAGGGACACCCTGACATCCAGCCACGTAGACAATTAGCTACTCTCCCTTTTCAACATCAGCTTTATGAGTCAGAGCTAAGGGTGGATGAGTTAAGAGAGAGATATTCGCTGATGAGTAATTTCAACTAGTTAAAGTCGTTTACCTCAAGTCATCAGAATATTAAATTGATAAACCAAGCTTTTAATAACAGTACCCTCTTCTATGCTGAAGAAACAATATTTTCTTTCTTTAGACAAATCTATTCAAGATTAGTCACGAGAATTGGAAAAGCAGGCGAGCTCAGATTTCTTTTCCGGCCAATGAATTAACAGGAAGAAGAAGGTAAGCGGCTGCATAATGAAGACATTAACTTTCTTATCTTGATTAAACTTAGGCTGATTCATATTTACAGTTTTTTTAAAGCCCATGTTTAATATTTATAACCAAAATACTAACAATGCATGTACATGTTTTTGTTAAAATGTGCTTTTGTTGAATGTAAATATTCATAAATACGCAGTTTTAATCAAGGAAAATAGTTTGATGGTCTGTTATTTTGGCTGTACTTTATTTGCCTAATAAAGTATCATTTTAAAAAATGCATCAAATGTATATCATACCCCTGTTAGATTGGAGATGGCTTGCCTCTTAATTTACAAAGATCTGCTTCGATTTGTGTTTAATGAAAATACTGAAAGACTACTACATTTTCAAATGCAAAATTAAAAATAGAAAAATGAAGTAATTCTTTAAATGCATCTTTTAAAAAAGCTGCATTTAATTGATGAGAAACAAGGAGCTAAAATCTATTAGTAAAATTTACTTTTTAATTGAAAAGGGTGAGTATAATAGATGTTGAAATCAAGCTTTGCATTGACCATTGCTGTCAAATCAACCTGAGAACAAAGGGAGACCATGCTATAGAGGGTGCTCAACGTGGCCAGTGTGCCCAGAGGGACCAGGGCAGCTGGGCCGGGCAGGGCCCAGTGGACAGCTCTCCCTGGGGCTTGGGAGGGGGGTGTCCCACCCCTTCTGTCTCCAGCCAGCCTATGCATCAACTTCTGCCTTCAGACGAAATGCCCACAGAAGCTCCAAACTGTTGACTCTAACCCAACCTTTCACGAAAACCTCATTTATGGAGAAGCTTGCCAACTCCTGGCAGAGTACCTGTCACTTCTGTGTTTGGACCAACACAGGTCCCATGCAGCGGCCTCCAACCTGTGGCCAAAGGAGCCCACAGAACAGGGCGACAGCAACCTCAAAGTTCTGATGAAAGAGATGATGGTGCAGGGGCAAAGAATGGCTGGAGCCCTGGGGAGACCAGGAAACCCTGACACCAGTTTACAGTCCTCCTTCCACAGACAAGCCCTTCCCCTTAGAGAGCCATCCACGAGGCTCAGGGGCCTGGCACAGTCAGCCTCATGGTCTGTCCCACCTGACTGGATGAATTAAGTGCAAGGACAAAAAGAACACAGGCTTTGAAGCTAGACAGTCCAGGACTGGATTCAGCTCTCACCATTTCCACTCACCCTGGTCATGTGGCCTCACCTGCCCGGGCCTCCAGGACCTCATCTGTAGAGAGTTGTGGTCAAAATTCAAGGCAACACGGGTAAAGACACCAGCCCAGCATCTGGCTGCACCGTCAGCATCAATAATGTCAAGTTTACACACACACTCATGTGTTCTCATGAGCCACCCTCCACAGAGCTGGAAGCAGCCATCACCAGGGCTGGGATCTGAAATCTACCAGCATTCAATGCTGTCCGGCCTGGAGAAGGGGAGGGGTCTCCGATGTGCTGGCCCCGGCTCCTTGGGGATGGACCTGGGTTCTCCAGGGTCCCCCACACCTCTTAGCTCAAGCAGGGGCCCAGCCAAGGCACCGCCACCAGGACTGACACCTGCACAGGTATCAGCACGGCTTCTCCCACAGTCACCTGGCCTCTGACAGAATCAAGAAACGGATGCCCAGACACCTTGTGGAAGCCAAGAGAGCAGGCTGCCAACCCACTCTGCATGTGTCCAGCCAGCCAACCATGAGAGAGCATCTCTAAATTACCCCCTGCTCACTTGACTGAGGAAGTAGCATTTGTTTTTATTTTCTAGGACAGACAGTCAATCAGTCGTATGTGACAGAAATAAAGATAAATACTACCCATTGAACTTTAAATCAAAATGCTAATCCCAAGCTGACTTCTCTGTCAAGGTCTGACACTGAAGTAATTCAGCGGGCTTTGATTATGCCCAAAATTAATGCTCTGTTGGAGACTATGTCTATTAATCACAGATTCTGATGGCATGTTCATGTTTCTGCACTGGGTGACATCCCAAACTGTCCTGACGGCCAGGAGACCTTTAGCTGGGTGTCCTTAGCTCACATATTATAGGGCAACATCCAAACAGGAAGATCCAGAAAGACCACTTGATGTTTACATAGTGAAAAGGCTCAAAGGTAGGGTCATCCCTAAGAAGAAGCTAGAAGATGACATGTTCTGAGCATAAAATGACGGCAAAGCATTACTCTGTCTTCATTAAGGACCAAGCTAGAGAGGTTTAGGGTGGTCAAACTGAGTTCAGTAGAAAAGAACCCAGAGATGAGCTCACAAACAGATTCCCAAACAATCAGCAAGCGCATCCCAAACAACCATCTTAAGTCAAGAGCTTGGTTTGTGTGAAAAAAACAGAGCTCTTGTCTCCAGAGTTCTGCGAGAAGGGACAGTTAGGGATCCAGGTTGTAGCATCAAATGCTCATTTCATCTCCATAAAACCCAATCCCTAAATCTCGCATCAGTCTGAACCTCTCACTCCACACGTGTCTATTTATCACTTACTGCGTATCAGGCTCTCCTCCAGGCATTTGGGATATGTCTGAACAAAACAGTAAGATTTGCGTTCTAGGGGATGAGGTGAGCCCTCTGGCCAGGCCTTCTCATCCCTGCCTGGAATGACATGGAAGCCTTCAAGTTGGCCTTTTCCTTCTGTCTTAGCAGCCTCCCATCCATCACCCACACAACAGCAAAAGCAACTTTCTTAAATGTAAACTTGACCCAAATCCTTCAGTGGTTCCCCTGCTTAAGACTGAGAGTCCATACTTCTTAACAGGCTCTTGGACAGGCCCCCATAAACCTCCTCTGCTTATCCCTCCAAATTCAACTCACTTTTTTAAAAAATTGTATTTTTCACGGCTGCGCTGGGTCTTTGTTGTAGTGCATGGGCTTCTCACTGCAGTGGGTTCTCTTGTTGCAGAGCACGGGCTCAGCAGTTGGGGTGTCAGGCTCGGCTGTCCTGTGGCATGCGGAAGCTTCCTGAGCCAGGAATTAGACCTGTATCCCCCTGAAACCACTGGACCACCGCAGAAGTCCTCAACTCCCTTGAGAAATACGGGCGGATGGGAGCAGCTCAGTACACACAGCGCTGGTGAGCCCTGGCCAGCTGTTGGCTGTCCATCTCCACTCCACATCCCTGCTCTTCACCCATCATAAACCTCCTTCTGCTTCAAGACTCAGCTTCAGGGCAGCTCCTCCCGATGCCCTCAAGCTTAGCCAGCCCCAGTGCTCGACCTCCCAGCACACTGGGCCTCCATCAGTCCTGCACCCACTGCCCGGAGCAGCTGCTCTCTGCTCATCTCTCCCACAAGACTGAATTCCATTTAGCCCGAAACAGTGCTTTCTACATTTTGTAGTCCCAGCACAGTGTCTGGAACATATTAGGTGCTCAATGAAAATTTACTATCCTGAACCAATCATACCATAAAACCTAACCACCTTTTAGTACATTGTTTCCATGGAAAAATCGTGTTCCAAGTCCTGCCTGGCATGTTGAGGACACGGCTTGCCTACTCAGCCTCAGTGACAACCACACAGGTCCATTCAGCACACTCTATAATGTGCTGGCCTTGCCATCAAACTAGAGGGCCTGGGTGGGGGTCACAGGGGCAGTATGGGACTTCTGATGGATAAAAGCTGGAGAGTCTAGCTGGGTTTGCCTCTGTGGCCTCATGGAGGGATGAGGGCCCCAAAGAACCCCAAGGTGGTTTTTGCTGGATACTGGCTCACGGCCCTGGCACAAAGGATGTGGGATCAGGTCACCCTGAGTGTGCATGTAGTAGCTCGACTCCGACCTGTAAAAAGTCAAACCTCTCTCCAAGAAAGAAAAACTCATTTATTAGGGATTTAAAACAAACTATCATTAGTGGTCATTACTAAGACATACCCAACACCAGTATCTTCTAGAAGCCAGAGCCACATTAGCCATCAAATACACTGGCCTGCGGGACTAGGAAGTTCATCTCTTGCAGTTCTTCTGTGGCCCTTCTGATTATGTCAAGAAGAAAGTTTCAAGCAGAGACTAGCATCTCGTTAACACCTCTCCACCACTTATTAAGTTCACTTTTTAAGGAATCATGAACAGGTTTCAGAATTCAGTCAAAGGCTGGAGTTCAATAACAACAGTGTCATGGTCCTTATGTTGACGTCACCTGCAATTTGTGAAAAGTGAGACTGTTTTACCCCTGAAATTGATGGAATCAACTTTCCTTCTTGAAATACACTTATTCAAGGTTTTAAGTGAATGGATTTAGAAGAAACATTAAATCTATACAGGCACATAAGGGGTAAGGGGGGAATCACAGCAGTGACCTCAGATGGCTGGAGCTGGAAACAGAAGGGACCTCAGATAACAGGGCAAATTCTCAGGAGCTAGGATGACTCAGGGGCTTCCCAGGTGGCGCCAGTAGTAAAGAAACCGCCTGCCAAAACAGGAGACATAAGAGACATGGGTTCGATTCCTGAGTCAGGAAAATCCCCTGTAGGAGGGCATGGCAACCCTCTCCAGTATTCTTGCTCGAAGAATTCCATGGACAGAGGAGCCTGGCGGGCTACAGTCCATGGGGTGGCAAAGAGTTGGACACAAATGAGCAACTGAGTGCATACACACACACAAAGGTTAGCTTGGGGATGAAGAATCAATTCTGCTGTAGGGAAAATATCCTTGCGGAAATGGAGGCAGCCCACAGGATCTACTTTGGAGACCTTGGAAGGGAAGGAAAAAGCATCAGACGGGTAGGATAGGCCAGAAGCAAACTTCTGCTGCTTGTTTTGAAGAGACCTGAACAAGTTTGTTAATGTGGGGGAATAAAACGAGAAAAGGAGGGTGGGATGCAGTGGGACATGATCCCAGAGCATTTTCTGGATCTTCAATCTATCTGCTCAGCCATGGGGTCAGGCAATTGGCCTAGAACTGCAGGGTCAGGTTCCAGTTCAACAAGCCACAGCGTCTCTCATTAGAACCTAAAACCTTGTGGGCCCATTTCTGGTCTCCCAGCCACTCCTGCAATCTCGAGGGAAGAATGGAAGTCACTCTGGTCAGTGCTTTCAGAGCTCTGAGAAGCTGCCTGCCTGCACAGAACACTCAATCTCAGTTATGCCAGTGAGGAGCTCTTGGATGACACATCCTCTTCCCAGAGGAATTTCTCTATCAGAAGGTGTTAGGAGCAGTACTCTGGTTGTGGATGCCATTTACTTGACATGAATAGGAAGTCACTATCCATTTCAGGAAAGCAGGGAGAGCTGATGGAAGTTATGAGGATGTATGCCCACTGCCCACCTCCCCACCTTTGCTGTCTGAGTCCTTGCTGACTTCTGTGGGGAGGGAGGATATATTCCACGCCTCTCCCCTTGCTTCTGGTGGGTTGCTGGCAATCTTTAGCGTTGCTCAGTTCACAGATGCCTCACCCTGATCCCGGCCCTCAGGTTCACACAAAACTGTCCCCATGCACATGGATCATCCAGACTTCCCCTCTTGAAAAGGACACCAGTCAAACTAGATTAGGGCCGCATGGCCACCCTCCTCCATATGTCCTCAACTCAATTTAATTATATCTGTGACTGCCCATTTCCAATAAGGGCACACTCTGGGGTACTGGGGGTTAGGAATTCAACATGTCTTTAAGGTGGGGGATGTAATTCAACCCATAATGAATTCAACATAATGAATGTATAATGCAGTTCTTTATACTGAATATGGTTCCTATAGGTCTAAAGTCATTTCATAATTAAAGTCTGTTTTTTTAAAAGAGAAATGTAAAGGAGTTCTGAGAAGGATTGAAGAGCAGGTATATTGGAGAGGACAACACTGCTGCGGAGGCTCTCAGAGCCCAGAGTTATAACAGCCCAGCCCGGACTGCTGCCACAAGGCACGTGAGGGAGGCAGCCTTCCCGAGGCCCAGTGTCCCCCAGAAAAAGAGAGCCTCCAACTCCCCACCCCTGAGGAGAAAGACTCACTTAGGACTGGGGTCAAGAGTACGAATTAATTTTTTTTTTCCATTGAAACAAGCATGCAGCAGCCGTGCTTGCCCAGCATCTCAATAGATCCTCGTGGTGGCTAATTAGAAGAATGTTGCTGAACAAAGACAACTAAATAATTGTGTGTTTCATAGAATTTTATTCCATAGCTAGTATCTCTTAAAAATAGCACCCACCATATGAGAGTTTTTCATTCATTCAAATCATGTCTAAGAAACAGCACATCTCTACGGCAATACTTCATTGACTGCAGGAAGAAAGGGGCTCTGGGAGATGGTAGGTGCTCCCCATACAGAGTACGAACTGGGTGATGGAGACTCCTGCTCAGATCTCCCCCTTTAAGCCTCCAGAGAAGGGACAGGGGCCATCCTGCATGGCCCACCCCAGGGTTCTGTCACCTGTCATACTATTCCTCTGCAATATGGAAAATATTGAGATGGCACCATCCTAACCAGAAATTTCCCATCCCAGAGAAGATCTTTAACCAATCTGGGGACCACACTCTGACTCAGCATCCACCGTGCCCAGGACCGTGCTGACCAGTCTCTAGGAAGGTCCATCAGATCCTGTCCATGACCTTCAGCCTCTTCCTGGCCGGGGACAGTCTGTGGTCCCCCACAGTCATTCCCCAGCATAAATGCCTTGTTGGACCACCCTGGAAAACCACAGAGAGTGGAAACAGCCCAAGAGAGGGCACAAGAGAGATTCTCTACTTCTAGCTATGCCTCTAACCCACCGCACAACCCTAATTCAGCCCCTCAGGGTCTCAGAGTCCTGATCTACAGCGTAATTAGACTGAGTCAGATGCTGGGAATTAATGCATTTTCAGGTCCAACTGGAGACTAAGCCTCCAAAAGGTTCTAATGGACCAGGAACAGAACAAGAAGACAACCACCTCCCAGGACAAAAGACCCTATTTGTTTGTATTCCAAGTGGCTGGCTGTCTACCAGACTTTTCATGATGGCACTGCATTCAGACTCAGAGTCATCACTGGTCTATTAATACCCCAGGATCTTTTTTGTTCCCATTCATACACCATTGATTTTGCCTCCATTTCTTCGCTGCAGTGATTTTTCACCAACTATTCACGGAAAGCCCCAAATGCCACAGACAAATGAATTTTGCACATTTATTCCAACTTGGACATTATCTCTTTTCTTGAAAACTATACAAAGTGGCAACCAGATGGCTTTCCTCAGTGGGTTATCAAGGAAGAGACAGCAGGAATCCAGATCACAGGCCCTCAAGGGAGGAAGCTTCTGGAAGCCAGGCAGTCAAGGAGGCTTCCTCGGTCCCAGAAGGCAGGAAACAGGCCAACCTCCCGGAGATTCAAATGGGAAGGGCAAAAAACAGGATCAGGAAACATGTGTCAGCAAAGAGATGCTGGCAGAACAGGCACTGCCCATCTGAGGAGCAGCCCAGATGAGCACAATGGCTATTTTTCGCCAGTCAGCACCCACTCGTACTACTTTCCACAACTGTCCATGGTTTCTGTTTGCAATTTCACCCACCCTTTAGAGGGCCCCAACCTGTACCCCTTCAGTTGCCGAAGGGAAAGAGTGATCCAGGCCCACCAGTGAACTGCAGCCCCTGGGTATGGTGACCAGTTCAGGGATGAGCACGTGACCTAGGTTGGCATCAACCAGAATGACTCCCAAGACTTGCGCAGGAACTTCCAAGAAGTGAATCTCCCTATTTGTGTTGCATCAGGACAATGGACCTACTGATGGTGATAGGGGAACATGCAGCCAACCCAGAGGAAGTGGGGCCGAAAGACAGACACTGAGTCACGCATCCAGCCCACTGCATCCAGTCACGCCTGAAACCAGCACCACATGTTTGAACTACATGCTTTAAAGGCACGTGTATGTGTGTCTGTATGTATTCATTTTGCCTCCTGTCACTCAAAACTGAAATCGTTGAAATGGATACAGCCATCAGCTCAGGCTGGAGGGAAGAGAAAGTACTAGACTAGAGTGTTAGATTAACCTGGTCTCTGATCCCAGCACTGCCACATGTTAGCTGGGTGAGTTTGAATAAGCCACTGACCTTCGACAAGCCTGTTTCCTCATCTACAAAATGGACATAACAATTCATGGACTGACGTATGTGAAAGCACAGGCTCCTTGAATATTGGTAGAATCTGTGGCATTTGTGGGAGACACTGACGCACTCTGGACAGAGAATGCACTCTAAGGGAAAAGTGCTTCATGGTCATTACCCTGGGCTCTGGACCAGCAGACGCACAGAGGGAAGGGACATGGGAAGCCCACTGTGAGACAGTGGGGAAGAGGCAGCACTGGCCTCTTCCCACTGGCCCGTGTTGGACACTGAGAGCCGAGGCCTCTCCCACATGGACCACACTGCCCCGTGCCGAGAAAGAAGTTACCTGCACCTCCACGGCCTGTTCCCTGTAAAATAAATGACCCCTGCCCCTTTTCTCCAGGAAGATGTTGAGAATTAATGACGAGCTCTACAAACTACTTGGTACCCCCTGCAGAAAGCCACTGTATGGCTATAAGGGGGTGATTAATTTCTTCTCTAAACGTTTCAGTATCATTTGCCAAAATGATGATTTATTATTTAGACAACCTGTATATTTCCAAGGGGCTTTAAAATCATTTATAGTGGAGAATGAAATAAAAATGATTAGGGCCCTGAAAAACAGGAGTAGTGAGGAAACACAGAAGCAAGTGGGGGTTATTCATCCAGAAGCAGAGAAGGCAGATGAAGGACACAGCAATACCTGTCAATTATGTGGAGAGCACTGCCGCTAAGGAGAGGCCTGACTCTCCTCCCTGCATGATGAGGGGGAAAGACATGGGAAGAGAGATGCACTGTACCCCAACTTCCAGAGGCTAGACATTATGGTGACAACGGGAAGCTGGAGAGGGTGTGGAGAAAAGGGAACCGTCCTACACTCTCAGTGGGAATGTAAGTTGAGGCACCACTATGGAGAACAATGTGGAGGTTTCTCAGAAAATCAAAAATAGAACTACCATATGATTGAGCAATTTGACTCCTGGGTAAATACTCAAACAAAAATACAAATCAAAAAGATACATGCATCCCTGTGTTTACAGCAGCACTATTCACAATAGCCAAGACATGGAAGCAACCTAATTTCCATAGACAGATGAACAGACAAAGATATGGTACATATATACAATGGAATATTACCCAGCCATAAAAAAGAATGAAATAATTCCATCTGCAGCAACGTGGGTGCAATTAGAGATTATCATACTAAGGGAAGTAAGTTAGAAAGAGACAATTACCATATGATATCACTTGTACGTGGAATCTAAAATATGACACAAATGAACCTATCTATGAAATAGAAACAGATTCACAGACATAGAAAACAAACCTGCGGTTCCCAAGGGGGAGTGGGTTGCAGGAGGGGTGGAGCTTGCAATGCAAGAGATTGGGGTTAGCAGATGTGAGTTTTTATATAGAGAGTGGATAAACAATATGGTCCTACTACATAGCACAGAGAACTATATTCAATATTCTACGATAAGCCACAATGGAAAATAGTATTTTAAAAGAATATATATAATATATATAAATCTGAATCACTTTGCTGTATGGCAGAAATTAACACAATATTTTAATCAACTATACTTCAATAAAAAATATTTGAACAATGGCAATAGGAAGAACTTCCTAAATACATACTCGTTCTAAGCACCACATCTAAAAATGTTTTCATAGCCTTTTATGATATAATATTATCTGTGGGAAAATACAATATGGAAAGATCCTGCAGATACCGTCAAAGAAAGGCATCTTCAGGGAAAGAGAGGACGAATAAAGGGGGAGTAAACTGAGAGTGAGAAGGCAAATGTGATTCTTCTTTAAGGAAGAAAAAGGTAAAAACAGTCAACACTGTGTCCCATGGGCCAACCCATGGGGGAAGGTGGGGAGCAGAGGCTATTCATACACAGAGGAAACATGGAGGTCTACTGGAAAGTGATGGATTGAGTAAGAACCACCAACTTGAACTCCTTTCCTGATGAAAGTTTTCCTAAGCCACTAAATCATGCTGTGTCTCGATTTCAGTAAGGCACTTCATGAAATGGTGCATCAGATGGAGAAGCGGAGGCCAAGACAAGTACAAATTGGTGGATTCACAGCTGGCAGAATAATAGTACCCAAAGAGGGCCCCCTGGAAGCAGCATCTCCACTGAGACTTCACAGGCTCAGCGCTCTCTGGCATTTTTATCAACCGCTTGGATGAAACTCTGCAAAGGGACATTCATCCAACCTCAATTGCTGGGAGACTCAGCCAAAACCAACCAGATAAAATGAACGGTTCTGCATGCCGAGGTTCAAAACCATCCCATCGGAGCTGGAGCAGATCCGGCCTCACTGGCATGTTAAACTGCAGATGAACGGCCAGGCTCCTGGAGCTGACTGACAGCAGATCCCCACGCTTCCCAGACACCCTCCTTACATCAGGATTCACCCACGGGCTGGCCCACTGTCTTCTGGTTTTGAAGGTCAGAGGCCTTGCACATTAGGGCCCACCACAGGGCCAGTCACCTGCCGTGACTGTCATCTCTGACCCTGGACTGTCTGAGTTTCATCTCACATGACAAATTCAAGTCACTGTGTGTGTCTCTGTGAGTACTGTGTGTAACAGTTGCCCTGGAAATGGAGCAGCTGGTGATGATGATGCTTCATTTTATGCCACAATTCTGCAGGTTGGCTGGGCTCAGCAGGGTAGTTCTCACTGAGGGTACCTCAGGAGCTGCAGTCTAATGTTGGCAGGGTCTGCGGTCACCTCTACCAAGCTTGACACTCAAATGGCTGGAAGTACAGCTGGACCCCCTCCACATGGCTTCCCCATGTGGCTTGGGCATCTTACAACATGGCAACTGGGTTCCCAGCATGAGCACCCTACCAGCTAGAGTTTCCAGACGTCCAGGTGGAAGCTGAAGATGCTGATGATCTAGCTTTAGAAGGTCCATCACTTCTGCCACATTTTATCAGTGGTGCAACTCACTGAGACCAGTCAGACTCCAGGGAAGGGGAATTTGATTCTGTGCTGGTGCAGTCCCACTGCCAAAGAGCATGTGGGATGGAAGATGTTGTTGTAGCCCTCTTTGAACAACATAATCAGCTACAGCTTTTAACAACATGGAGCACTGCAATGAGAATGATTCCAACTGGCAAGAGGATCCAGGGCTCTCAGGTCACACGGTTGGAACCCCAGACCTAGTCTTTCAGCTCCAACATATTCAGCATCTTGGCTCAACTTCCCAGTCTCCTTCCAGAAACCCACTTGCCTCCCAGTACTTGACCCCCAGTTGGCCCTTCTCCACTGTCATCCCCAGCCTGCTATGCCATTTCAGCAGGAATTAATCCCCTCCCTATGCTAGGCACACAAGGAACCAACCATCACTCAGCCAACTGCAATATCCCAGGATTACAAAACAAAAAACAAGAAAAGACAAATTAAAAAGTATTGTCCTTTTAGCAAACAGTCAAAGAAAACTTTTAGAGAAATCAATTTTGCTTTTGATAATTCCGTGACTTTGCAAGCAGAAGCATTCAGTGTTTATCAAGCCCCTGTATTTGCTTATATTTGCTCTGAATATCAGTGTATCTCCTTTGGAGAAAACTGATGCTGGGGGAGGGTGGGTGGCAGGCCTGCACAGCTGTGCTAATGGATCGTGTTTTACACCCTCTCTGCTGTGGCTTCCCATGTTCCTGCCTGCTTGTCTCTCTGCTGAGCCAGGCATCTGTCTGTGACCGCACAGCCTGCTGCCGCAAAAGCTGATGCTATCCCCAGCTTCTGACTTCGGGCAATAAAATGTCTTTGGATTTATAATTTCCCTGCGAGGGCCTCAATATGGGTCTTGCTGTGTATGGTGGTCAATGGGAAACTTACTAGCTTCTAGAATATTCATCAGATTCCTTATCACCAATGGCCTCAGGGGAATAGTAGAAAGAATCCTACCTGCGAGGGTGCCCAGAAGTGGCTCTGGTGTTACCTTAGCCAAGTTGGGCCTTAGTTTCTCTATCTGTAAAACAAAAAGGAGGATGCTTAGACTTTGGGGCAATTTATCGCAGAGCCTGCAGGAAGGCAGACACTGAACAGGCAAGCCCTGTCTTCCCCAAGACCTCAGAGCTCTGGTTTTGTTTTGTTTTTTTCAGTGTGAATTATCTGATTTATTTGAATTTGATTTTTTTTTCATTTATTTTTATTAGTTGGAGGCTAATTACTTTACAATATTGTAGTGGTTTTTACCATACATTGACATGAATTAGCCATGGATTTACATGTGTTCCTCATCCTGATCCCCCCTCCCGGCTCCCTCCCCATCTCATCCCTCTGGGTCTTCCCACTGCACCAGCCCTGAGCACTTGTCTCATGCATCCAACCTGGGCTGGTGATCTGTTTCACCCTTGATAGTATACTTGTTTCAATGCTATTCTCTCAGAACATCCTACCCTCGCCTTCTCCCACAGAGTCTAAAAGTCTGTTCTGTACATCTGTGTCTCTTTTTCTGTTTTTAGGGTTATAGTTACCATCTTTTTAAATTCCATATATGTGTGTTAGTATACTGTATTGGTCTTTATCTTTCTGGCTTACTTCACTCTGTATAATGGGCTCCAGTTTCATCCATCTCATTAGAACTGATTCAAATGAATTCTTTTTAATGGCTGAGTAATATTCCACTGTGTATATGTACCATAGCTTCCTTATCCATTCATCTGCTGATGGGCATCTAGGTTGCTTCCATGTCCTGGCAATTATAAACAGTGCTGCGATGAACATTGGGGTGCACGTGTCTCTTTCAGATCTGGTTTCCTCGGTGTGTATGCCCAGGAGTGGGATTGCTGGTTCATATGGCAGTTCTATTTCCAGTTTTTTAAGAAATCTCCACACTGTTCTCCATAGTGGCTGTACTAGTTTGCATTCCCACCAACAGTGTAAGAGGGTTCCCTTTTCTCCACACCCTCTCCAGCATTTATTGCTTATAGACTTTTGGATAGCAGCCATCCTGACTGGTGTGTAATGGTACCTCATTGAGGTTTTGATTTGCATTTCTCTGATAATGAGTGATGTTGAGCATCTTTTCTTGTGTTTTTTAGCCATCTGTATGTCTTCTTTGGAGAAATGTCTGTTTAGATCTTTGGCCCATTTTTTGATTGGGTCATTTATTTTTCTGGAATTGAGCTGCAGGAGGTGCTTGTATATTTTTGAGATTAATCCTTTGACTGTTGCTTCATTTGCTATTATTTTCTCCCATTCTGAGGGCTGTCCTTTCACCTTGCTTATAGTTTCCTTTGTTGTACAAAAGCTTTTAAGTTTCATTAGGTCCCATTTGTTTATTTTTGCTTTTATTTCCAATATTCTGGGAGGTGGGTCATAGAGGATCCTGCTGTGATTTATGTCAGACAGTGTTTTGCCTATGTTCCCCTCTAGGAGTTTTATAGTTTCTGGTCTTACATTTAGATCTTTAATCCATTTTGAGTTTATTTTTGTGTATGGTGTTAGAAAATGTTCTAGTTTCATTCTTTTACAGGTGGTTGACCAGTTTTCCCAGCACCACTTGTTAAAGAGGTTGTCTTTTCTCCATCGTATATCCTTGCCTCCTTTGTCAAAGATAAGGTGTCCATAGGTACATGGATTTATCTCTGGGATTTCTATTCTGTTCCATTGATCTATATTTCTGTCTTTGTGCCAGTACCATACTGTCTTGATGACTGTGGCTTTGTAGTATAGTCTGAAGTCAGGCAGGTTGATTCCTCCAGTTCCATTCTTCTTTCTCAAGATTGCTTTGGCTATTCGAGGTTTTTTGTATTTCCATACAAATTGTGAAATTATTTGTTCTAGTTCTGTGAAAAAATACCGTTGGTAGCTTGACAGGGATTGCATTGAATCTATAGATTGCTTTGGGTAGTATAGTTATTTTCACAATACTGATTCTTCCAATCCATGAACACAGTATATTTCTCCATCTGTTTGTGTCCTCTTTGATTTCTTTCATCAGTGTTTTATAATTTTCTATATATAGGTCTTTTGTTTCTTTAGGTAGATATACTCCTAAGTATTTTATTTTTTGTTGCAATGGTGAATGGTATTGTTTCCTTAATTTCTCTTTCTGTTTTCTCATTGTTAGTGTATAGGAATGCAAGGGATTTCTGTTTTAAAGAACCTGTGTGGCCTGAATCAGTAGGCATCCTGGCAGATACTGGGGGCTGGCAACAGGGGCTAGAAATTCTGAGCATCTGAGAGGACCAAAATGCCACTAACTCCGAGACCCTTTTCCCTCTCTCCCTTTTTTCTTCCTCACTCTCTGCTTCCCCAGGGTTCTGCAAGGTGTTTTCTGCCCAGAAGGGGCCAAGTGAAGCAGGAGAAGCTTATCCTCGGCCACACCCATCTCCTCCACCACTTCCTTCCCTCCCACACTCCATAATCCAGAGCCTGACCCTCCTTTAGTCCAGGAAGATCTGCCTCCCACCATCCCAGGGCACTCACCTGTCAGCCTGGGCAGCCCCATCTGGGAAGAACCCACCCTGCGGGCAGCTTTGAATGGAGGCACAGGCTCTGCTCAGGGCTCCCCTATGCCCCCAGCAGGCATGACCTGGTCTCCCTGGGACACCCTGCTCCTTCCAATCCCCAAGTCCAGGGTGACCTCCTGCTCCCTTCCGATTCTCCCTTGCGTAAGCTCCACCCCACTCCTTTCATTAAGCCCACTGCTCACAGAAGACACCTCTCATCTGGCAGAGCTTCGTCTGCAGTTGTATTCTGGAAGCTTCTCTCTGAATTTACTTCCTCCATCAAGGAGGCAGGTGAGTTATTTGCATCAGTTCATCATTTCTCCTGAGAGACTTAATGACTTTTAAGCAAAAACAGTTATCTGAGAGGCCACAGGCCCAGGGGCAAGCTAGTGGAGCCTTTCAACCCAGTGCTGGGTGCTCGGGGGTACAGCGAATTGGGAAGCTGGGTGGTCCCACTGGGGGGCAAGGAATAGCCCAGTGCACCCCATCAAGGGCACTTCTGTTTCCTCCCTAGCTGGATGGGAGGCCAGGGTGCAGGTCTTGCTGAGTCTGGCCCCGAGGTGGACAGTCTAGCTGTCTTTTTGCCAAGTCAACCCCCCACACAGCTCACCGATCACCATGCACTCTGCCAACAATTCTGAGAAGGACACAAATCTCTTCCAAGGTGATTGGAATACAGTCTTTTTTTTTTTTCTTTTTTTTTGAAAACAGCAAAATCTGCTATGTAGAAACAGAAGGGTCCCTGATGTAACTAATCTGTCATCTTTGCAAAATGAGGCAAAATAAAAAAGGAACATGCTTTGGTGAGGGGCGACTCACTAGAGCAAGAAGGGGAGAAGATGGAAGAGTTCTGCTCACACACACTATGGAATATCCTACAATTTTAAAGAAGAATCACAGGTGTTCCTGAAGTGTCAGGGCCAGGTCCTGACTTTAGGGGGCAAATTCTTTTGCAAGAGGAATGAGAAAGGGAAGCATGTATGCTGGCTACTGCCCCCACCCCACCAGCCTGCACACAACATCAGCCTGACATCTCAGCTCACCTGTAGCCAGGTGAGTGAAGGATGACCAGGATCAAGGGTGAGAGACACCACTGGTCTGGGAAGTCTAGGCTAGGAAGGTGTCTGTGGAGTTTGCCCATGTCTGGGGACAGCCCTGAAGTCTCCTGTGTGGGGACATGGCTGGTGGGGACCAGGAGTTATGCGGCCAGGAGACTGGGTTCCAGGCAGGAGGGGAGGGGGGGGGTGTGTCTGCCAGCTGAAGCAATCCTTAATTACAGGAACCCAAGTACCCAGCAAAGCATGAATACCCCCCAGCTCCCACACCAGTTCCCAAACTGGTAACACCTTTTAGCCCTGCCTGTCCCATTTTAACACTGTTTTTACCTTTCCATTTACTCTATGCTCTCCTGGAGATGCTGCCTTAGAGGGGGATGCTCTATTCTTAGTTTGTGGCCCCCAATTCTGACTGCCAGAGATCAATCCCTGGGTTGGGAAGATCTCCTGGAGAAGGAAATGGCAACCCACTCCAATATCCTTGCCGGAAAAATCCCACAGACAGAGGAGCCAGGTAGACTATATACAGTCCACGGGGTCACAAAGGGTCGGACACAACTGAGCGACTAAGCACACACAACCTCCTTGCCTCCAACTGTCCCAGACACACGAGAAAAAGGACACTCAAAAAGGCCGGCCCCCAGGGGAGGACAGTGTCAGCTGCCCCCGGCCCCCAGCCCCACCATCCCCGCCCCAGCCTCGTTCCCATAAAGAGAAGCACTGTTTCTATCTACACTAGAACTTCTCCTGCCCAAGAATCCTTAGAGAAAGAGAGACAGATGTCCACCTTGGAACTCTCACAGGGCTGTGTCCCCATCACCTCTGGTTTGGGAATGTCTGCCTCCTTCTGAATTTAGTCTTCAAGTATTTTAGGTTTTTTAATTTCACATCTTATCTTGTCCACTTGGGCTTTTACCATTTTTTTTCACAATCATTTTTATCACTATCTTTTATCTTTACTTAAACTTTTCACTTGCACTAATTCTTTCCGGCAATTAGTTCCCTGGTTTTACCATTTTATTATCATTTTTAAAATTCCATATCTTCTTAATTCTAATACCTTTTCTTCATTTTAAAAATCAGTCCTCCCTCTGAAGGCTTATCTGATCTCTCTGCTCCTATTTCCCAGCAGTGGGAGCAGCCGGTGCAGACGTTCGGAGGCGGGCAGGCTGGGAGTGCCAGGAGAAGAGAAGGCAGCTGGGGGAGGGGGAGGCACACTGCAGGGGTCAGACACACATAAATAAAGAAAAGCAACTACCAAGAAATGCTATTGAAGAAGCGCTTGGGCCCTGGTCTCCTGTCTCTAAGTGGAATAACCTGGATCACCTTTTGCCTGTGATCAGAGAGCTCAGCCCCCATGATCTGAAAAGTTACCCCTGAGCATCTCTCCCTCCACTGCATAAAGGCAGCCAGTTGCCACTCTAAGGGGAGGCTCGCTGGAATGATGGAGGGAAGGAAAGAAAGGAAGGAGGAGGGACAAGGGGAGGGAGGAGTATTCTGAGCCCTCCTGGTGGATACGCCTCCCTGGAACAGGGAGGCATTGCCCCTGTTCCCAGACTGCAGAAAGGCCGTGGTACAGTGGCAGGCACATGGCCACCTGCTCTCTACATCTGAGCTCTCTTTCCAGATGGATGCTCACTCCATTTCCCAGATCTGGTCCAGCTGGGACCACAAGAGGAGAGGCAGTGAGGTGTCACCTCCAGGCTGGGTAGATAAGAACGGGTGACTCCTTCTCCAAAAGCATCAGTCCCGCCACTGGCCTCTGGGGACTGTGATGTGAAGAGGAAACACACATTTATCTCGTCAGGTAACAGGTTTGGAGTCAGCTGTTACGGCAATTAGCTGACACCAGCCAAATCAGACATTGTCACTGGAGGTGTCCATCTGTCCTCGAGCTGTGCCCACCCCGGCGAGGCTCCAAGCAGGAGGTGGGGAAGGCAAGGCCAGGCTGGAGACAGAGGCGAGAGTGTCTGTTACACAGAAGCCCCTATTAGGGAAGAGAGGACAGAACGGGGCTGCAGGAGCTTGGGGCAGGGCAGCCGCCTTGCCCACAAGCAGGAGTGTCTGAGCCACTGCAGGAGGCAGGATATGGGTGGGAAGGGCAACCCAGCTTCTCCAAGCAGAACCCCCACGCTGCAGCCTTGAAGGAGGAGGGGAAAGAAGGATGCATCTACTGAGTACCCACTACTCACCCAGCACTGTACCAGGCACTGGACATGTATCATCTGACTCCCTACTGAAGCTCCTACAAGGGGGTCTTATTCATTCCCATTTTACAGAGGAGCTGACTGTCCAAGGCTTTCTGGGACAGAGCATCTCACGAGCAGCAGCTCCAATTCCTACACAATAACTCTGCTCAGAGGGCAGGAGGTTGGACCCCATCAGCCCCAAATGAAGACAGGGACCCAGTCTTTGAGACCACCCAGCACACACCACTGCACCCCCCTCTGGGCAGGAATCCTGTCTACTGGCCCCCTGTGCAGAGCACCGAGGCACAGACAGGAGGACCCAGCCCCAGCCCTCAATGTCCAGGAAAAAGAGGGACACACACCCAAGCGAAAACCCCAATTTACCATGGAGATGGTAAGGCAGAGGTGTGTTTCTGCCTCCCCACCCTGCATTCACCTTGTTCAGTTAGGAGCTCACCTCTGCCACCTCTCCTGTTTGGTACCCCACATACAGACCCATTTCTGTCCTGCTCAGACAGCCCCCTCTGTGCCAGTGCTGGCCCCTAAGTATCCTTTGGTGTCTGAATTTTCCCTAAAACACAGTCGTGTGAGAGGAGAGGCCAGATGGGTGGAAGACTCCCGGGGGACCATATTACTGTCCCCAGTCGCAAGGACCCACCACGGTCAGGTCACACATCAGAAGCCAAGGCATCCCCCACACCTTCTGCTATCGCCTGTCAGGATCTTAGGGCACAAGGGACTTCTGATCTCATGACTCCAGAGTTGAACACAAGTTTCACACCTACGGAGTGACGTTCAAAGAAAAGTAAAATCTACCACAATGGTCTTGGAATCATCCAGAAATGTGAGTTGGTCACCTGGGGGTGCATCCTGTGCCTGGTTATGCCTTTCCTTTCCACATCCTTCCTCCCCATGTGGCGTTTGGCACAGCCAGGGGCACAGACAGCCCCAGAAGCTCAGGTGAGCCAGGACTGGGGCAGAGAGGGACACTTGAGGGACACCTGTTTGAGGAGTAGATGGGTGGGAGCTCAGATGTGGGACCTTGAGAGGTATCTGTGAACCAGGCTAGATGTGAAGGCAAGCCCCCGCCTGTCACGCTGCCCTCCCATCCTGTGCTAGGTGGTGGGGTCTTAGACGTGGTCCCCACTATAGGGATGACCGCTTGGCCCACAGAATCAGTTGCACCCACTGTTACAGTAGAGGTGGCTTGCATCTCCAGAGTGCGGGCCAGTTCTGGCAAGAGCATCTCATGAGCAGCGGCTCCAATTCCTACTCAATAGCTTCTTACTGGAGACCTCAGAGGGCAGGAGGGTGGGCCCCATCAACCCCATTAGATGGGCTAAGGTGACTGTCCAAGGTCACGGCAGCCAGTCCTCTGCCTCCAGTACCACACCTCTGCTGTGGAATCACACCTTCAGTGTGAGGCCAAGGAGGGGCCCTGTGTGGATCCTCCACCAAGACGGGGAAACGAGTGCCACCCAGTACCACTAGAGCCCACCACACACCTCCACCTCCAGCATTCTTCCCAGCTGAGCCAAGAGTCACACTGGCTATAAGTCCAGGAGGAGAGCATCAAGGCGTCCAGCCTTTGAGGGATGAGAGTACTGTGCAAACTCCAGAGCGGCTGGATGGACATTCCACCCCGAGGACAGCAAGTGCGGAAGCACGCTCTCCAGCATCCCCAGGGGCCTCAGAGAGAGAGGCAGACTGAGGCCCTCAAACTTCATTTTAAAACTTTTTTATTTCCAGAAACAGGCAGCCAGCCCACAGGCCAGAGTTTGAAGATTTGACTTTCTTTAAATTGCATTAAAATATTTATCTTGGTTCCTGAGCTTTTGGTGCTCCCTTGAATTTTGCATGCCTCAGTTCTTTAGCCCCAGTACTGTGCTTCCCTTCCCCGACAAACATGAACCCTGGTCTAGCAGGAAGAAATCCCGGAGACAGGATGGGCAAGGCAACAGGGAGCCACAGGCTCCCTCCTAACTCTGCTGGGGCTGCGGCCTCTTCACCCTGATGGGCTCACTGGGGTTAGTGACACCAGAGGCCCTGCGGCTGTGATTCCATTTAGTCGTGACATAAGCTACTTAACCTCACCCCAGCACACACACCCGTGTAGCAACTTTCCAGAGACAATGGGAGCCAACAGGACAGGACCACACAGCTGAAATCTAAGGTCCAGACAAGGTCTTAGTCGGCAGGGTAAAGACTCAGGGATCAGCTTCCTGGAGGAGGTGGCCTGGAGGTCTGCACTAGACAAAAAGAGATATTCCAAAGAAGTGACAAGACTAACAGCTAAGCAGGTCACCTCATTTATCTTTCACCACAATCTGAAGAGGTAAGTGGTGTCATCCCCACTTACCAGATGAGCACATGGAGGTAAGCAGCCCAGGGTCAGAGATGGAATTCCAATTCAGGCTTGTCTGACTACAGAATTCTCCTAAAGTGCTCCAGAAAACAAAACAAAATAATTCCATCTGTTAAGGAAGCAATTTGGGGGAAAACCTGAGAGACAAGAAATCAAGGACCAGCTGCAGAAGGTACGGTGGCTCCAGCACTTACCTGTTTCTAAATTGTGCTGAGTCTCAATTCCCAACCTCCCCTACCCCTCAAAAAACATGTGCTGATAAATAAACATGGTAAAATACTCAACAATTGCTGAAACTGGGTGGTCAGCTATGGATGTTCACTGCACTATGATTTTTCTTTACTTTCAGAAATATTCATAATAAATTGGGAAAAAATAAAATGTCCACAGGTCAAAACTGATATATGACCCCATCAAAAAAGTCCCTGGCATGAAAATAGCTGAATTAAAAATAGCTACATCAGACAGCTGCAGCAACCCTCTCGTGGTGTTGTGAGAATATAAATTGGTTCAGCCTTTTTGGAGGGTAACTTGCAACATCCATCAAACTTTTAAGCAAGACACATTCTATAAAAACTTTTTATTTTCAAATAATAGCAATTACCCAAGAAAGTACCATGAACAGATCCCCGTGTGGCCTGACCCTGAGATACCAATTTTGAATGTTTTGCGACATTTGTTTTTTATTCTCTCTACACATGTATTTTAGAGTATGAAAATATAATCTATTCCATATATGCTTTTGCATTACGTATACATTTATTATAGGACATACACACACTCGTTTGCTTGTTTTCTTCCCAAGCCGTCTGAGAACAAGGTGCATATTAAAGAGAAAAAGGATATTCTCTTACTTGGCCACAATGTGCACATGTATGCTAAGTCGCTCAGTTGTGTCCAACCCTTTGCAGCCCTATGGACCATAGCCTGCCAGGCTCCTCTATCCATGGGATTCACCAGGCAAGAATTAGAATACTGGTGTGGGTTGCCATGCCCTCCTCCAGGGGATTGTCCTGCTCCAGAGACTGAACCCATGACTCCTACAGCTCCTGCATCACAGGTAGGTTCTTTACTGCTAAGCCACTGGGGAAGCCCACCTGACCACAATACAGTTGCTAAATTTGGAAATTTTAACATTGTGGCAATATTTTTATCTAATGAGACCCTTCCCCTTAATTTGAGGAGTTCATTGTCAACTGTCCAATTTACAACAATTTCTTTGCCAGGGTGTAGTAAAGGATCATGTGTTATATTTACTTGTCATGTCTCTTTGGTCTTCAGCAATCTGGAGAAATTCCTTTTTTTAAAAATGCTCAAAAAAGTATTTGTTAAATTGTTTAAAGAGGCTACTTCCCTGATGCAAGAGTCTTAAAGCCTCAGGCTCGAGTTGAGGCAGATCTGAATTCAGTCCTTTTGAGGCAGGGCCTGAGATTCTGCATTTCCAATAAGCTCCCAGGTAAGGCCCACACTCTGGCTCACATACCACATGCTGAGTATGAGATCAGAGAAGACAGCTATGAGAACTGCTCCAGATCATTGCAAAAAGCATCCTGGATTCCCCGAGATAAAGCCATGTTGGCAGTGTCAGCTAGGCCCTGGGATTCAGGATGTAGCATAGATGGGAAGCCCTTCCCCACAGGAACATCTCTTGGGCTTTCTGGAGCCAGGAAAGCCAAGACAGAGGGGCACAAGTCACAGAAATGGGCTTCTCTGAGGTTCTCCAGCCCAGATGATTTTGGCCCAGGGAAGGGCAAGCCTGGCTAGAAGGGAGTCCTATATATAAATCTCTGCTTCTTCTACAAGCACAAACCCTCTATTTCCTTCAAGGGTCTCCCTCCTTCAGGAAGCAATCCTGGTTACCCTGGCCACTCCATCTCTCCGTCCTCTGACCTCCAACAGCACCAGTCACGTGGCTGAGCCGCTGAGCACTCACTTGGCCGTACTGCTGTTCCATGCACTTGCCTTTCCTTTCCCCATGCTATGCCTCCACCTCTGCCACTTCTCCCATGACATGCACCACACCACTCTCTATCTCCACATGTTCAAGGCACAGTTTACCCCTAAGCTTCCTGTAACACAGGTCCTGTCAATGGTGGCTCCTTGTCTGAACCATCTTTGGCCTCTCCATCCAGCCCCAGGCGTGTCAGTCTTGTCTTCACAATTAGATCTGGGTTCCTATGCTTCTGGTGCTTTGGGCTTGATGAGTCTGGTTTTATGTCCCGGTGGCACCAGCATCAGCCTCTCCCTGAGTGCCCCTGAGCAGTGTGATAGGGACACAGTCCATCAACCATCATCCATCCATCATTTACCAAGTGTCTCCCTTGTGCCAGGTCCTGGGCTGGATTCTGGGGGACCCTCAGAGACCCTCACCCTGCCCAGAGTCAGAAATGATTCAGTGTCAGTTGCATCCTTGCTCATGGGCATAAGAGGTGCTTGTGAGATGTGACACGGGGCCCAGCCGTGCCTATCAATTCTTGATGACACTGCGGCAGGCCTCTACATCCTTGTCATGTGTCACCGCCCCCATGATTACTGTGATCACTGATCATCATCATGCAAATAACAGCAAACGTGGCTGAAGTGCCTACATCATCCCCGGTGTTGAGAAACCTGAGGAATCCTGCGTCTGTCATCTACAGTTCAGAAATGAGCCAAAGTCATGACCTATGGCTTGAATGCAGCACAAACCAGTGGATCTGGGAAGCCTTTCAAGAGCCGGACCAGGAGAGAGGTGATGGACCGCCTGGGTGCCCTATTGCTGGGCCCAGCCTGAGACCAGGTATCCTGAGCAGCACCACGCCAGCCTTCAGAGGATAGCCTGTGATAAAGAATCACACCTTTCTCCTTAGGAAGGAAACTCCAAAAGATGCCTGTAATAAGACCACCCTGGAGAAGCAGGATTCTTGGGGGTCTCTGCCTGATTTCTGCCGCCACCACCACAGAAGCCCAGGTCCTTCTACAATGCTGGGCAGGGGCAGGGCATGGACTCTCCCTTCAAACCCAGGAGTATGGCAGAGACAGGCTTGGCACTTACAGACGACATAGGAGAAATAAGCCCAGGGCGACACAATCCTGGATCACCTGGACTGTGGTTTCCTGCAGAGACTCACACATTCTCACGGCAGGAACACTTTCCAAGGTTCTGGTTCTGATCTAGGAATGCACTTCTTCCCTGATAACTGACAGCCATCCTTGTCGAGAAGGTCATGGCCCCCTGCCCCACCTCCAGGAATAAGACCCAGCAGGTACCAACCTTATCTGCATACCACAGCAACCTCAGTGGACAGGTGAGAGTGGGGGAGAAGCTCCCCTGGAACCTCCAATCCACCATACACATGGGAAGGGACCCAAAACAGAAAACCCAATCACACACATACACAGACACACACACACAAAAAACAGACTAAAGGCCTGAACATCATTTCAACCAAGAGTATGTATGAATGACCAAGAAGCATGTGACAAGCACAACATTAATAAAGAATGCAAATGAAAACCATAGGATGCTATCATATATTCCCCACAATGGTTAAAATTAAAATGATTGACAATAACAACTGCTGGTGAGGAACTCTCACACATAGCTGATGGAATGCAGAACATTTGAAAAACACATTTGGCAGTATCTTACAAAGATAAATTCATACTTATCATATCATCCAGCAATTCCATGCTCAAGTATCTACACAAGAGAAACAAAAACCTATTTTTCATTTTGTGTCTTCACAAAGACACACAATCCTTGGTCCAGAGGACCTCCTGGACCAGTAGCTTTATTCATAAAAGCCAAAAACTAGAAACTAGAAGAAAATAGAGATCAACCACTAAATGCATACACCAGGTATATACATAAACCAAATATATACACACACATACACACACACATATGTATATGTCTATGGGGTCACAGAGAATCGGATACGACCGAGTGACTAGGCACAGCACATAAATATATATTCATTCAATGGAACACTACTCAGCAATAAAAAGGGAGGAACCACAGGAGTGCCACCACAGGGATGAATCTGAAATGCAAGCACTGAAAGAAGCCAGACAGGAAAAGGAAACATATTCTGTTGTCTCCATTTGTATGAACGTCTAGAAAAGGCAGAACTGTAAAGGCAGAAATCAGATCAGTGCTTGCCAAAGGCCACGGAGATGGGAACAGAGGCAGGGGATGGCAGCAAGCGCACAGCAGGGTGATGAAAATGCTCTATATCATGTCTGTATGGGGGCTACGTGCCCACATTCATTAGTCAAGTCTCATGGCATCATACACTCAAACTTGGTGAATGTTACCATGTGGAAATCATATCTCAAGAAAGCTTATTTATCTAAAACATGGACCCAAACTCAAGAAACCATTTTCAAATCTGGAGAACTCAGGATTGACATTCACTAAGCATGGGCTGGCACAGCCATGCTTGTTAAAATACTGAAAGCCTTCCACACTTACTGGTAAATCACCACTGCTTGAGGTTTCCAGTTACCCTTCTGTTCCCAGGCCTTCACTGGGAACACCCCAGGACCTGACAACTCAAGGTGACACCAGACAGCAGAGGATCTCCTAGACCAGCTAAGGTGGACACCACTTTGACTGGCCAGCGCCACTCCTGCTAAAACTTACGTGGAAAAACAAAAGATGTCAAGCTGTGCTCTAACTCAGCAGAAGGCTGGCTAATTTCCTGCCAGGCTTATTTTGTTTAGGTCGTGCTTTCCGAACAAGGGTGCCAAGTGATTCTTGGGGAAAGGTGCAGAATGAAAAATCTTAGATATTACAATCATTGGTGGCCCCTCAAAGGGCTTCAGTGTGTAAAGAGATGGAGAGTCTCTCCAGGTATGAATATTTCACAGGGTGTGGTACTGGGTGGTCAGGAAAAATTATCTACAAAGGCTCCTGGGGAGTGAGGGGTGGGAGGACAATGAGAATAAGGGTGAGAAACACTGGTTCAGGTGCAGAACAGAGACTGCCGTGACACCCCAGAGGCAGCCCCAGTGCTTGCATGGAACCCCCATCTGATGGTTTCCCCTGCGCAACGGGTGCCCATCCTTGGCACAGTGAGGCGGCGTCCTGAGCCGGAGGATACGTCCCATCACCGCAAAGCCAGTCACTCATTCTCCATCCTCTGAAAGGCTTTAAACCAACACAACTCAGCAAACTCTCCTAGAACCCTGGCCACCAGCACCCAGCCGAGCCCATTAGGATGGCTTCAACCATGACCACACACAAAGCTCTACAGGGAGCCAAGCACAAATCCAAGGATTCCCACCCCTTTCCTCTGGACAGATTTGCTTCTGGAGCCCCTAATGGCAGAACTGCATGCAGCACTTGGGGCGATTTCTGTGGCATGAAATGATGAAGACCACCTGCAGGTGAGCAGAAATTAAGCGCAGTCTCTGAGTCCTGCTTCGTCAGGCTCAGCTGAGCCCCAGACTCCCTGAACAAGGCTGGCTTGTGCACTTAGACGTCATGACAATACTATAATTGTTCCTTCAGTCTTTTCCGGATATTTAATAACAACGTGAAGTGGGAGTCGCAAAGGTCAGCCCTGCTGTAGAACGAGCTTTGTTCTCATTGTCCTTTTCTGAATAGCATCTTCCATTTGCCAGCTGTTCCGTGCCAGTGAGCCCTGGTGGTGGAGGCCTGGTGCTGCTAAACAGTAGCACCACTGGCTGGCGCGGAATATTCTGATTTGCTAACCGGTCCCTGGGCCACAGTCTATCCACGTTATCTGTATAAATACACACACAAGCGCATGCACGCACAGACATACCCACACACATGCACACGGGGCTACCCCTCACTCGTCCAGTGCGACCCACAGCTACAAGCCCAAGAATGGAAAGAATGCCGACCACCAAGATCAGAGAAACGAGGTGATGTATACATGTGGCAAATTCATTTGGGCAATTACTCTTTCTGGTTAGGTGAGAAATAAAAAGCTCCTAGGATTTCAGAAGAGTCATATATCTATGTTTTGGTTTTTTATATTTCTTTTTTTATTCTTTCTTTCAGTTTATTCCTAAAGCTCACAATAGTTGGCAAATGGGAGTCACTCTTACAGTCTGTGACAGCAATGCCCCGAGCTCCCGTCCTACCTCGGCATGTCCAGATTCCTGTCCCATCCTGTCATTTCACCTCTCTGAGCCTCAGCAGCCAGGTCTACAAAATGCAACAAACCCACTGCCTGTCTGAAGACAGGACACTCATCCAATGTTGAGATCTGTGGACTCTCTTCCCGAAGACCTACATCAGAGGGCAGTTTTCAGGAACGTATAGACTATTGGGAGCCTTTCAAGAACCAGGGTCTTCTTAGAGGTCTGCGTGTCAGACAGGGTAAGGAGAACTGCACTGTAATTCAGAACCCATGTAATGTTGTCAGTGATTGTGTCTTGCATCTGGGCAGGACTCCGTTTGGGAACTCAGGTACCATAAAAGAGGGCGATGGAGCCCTGGCAGCCTGTGTCAGACAGCAGCTTTGTACCTAATCCAGAGGGCATGATAGTTGCTAAGGAACCATTCAGATGCAAATGAACTGGCAAATACTTAGCAGCAAGATATCAGAAAAGGGTGGGGAGGGGATGCTTTGAACAAGTTAGTCAGGTGAGTGAAAGGAAAATTACTTTCTTCTGATTGGAAAAAGAAAACCACGGGTTTTCGTGCGGAGCGGCAGCACTGGTATACTTTGTTGAAAAAGAAAAAAACCAAACTGTTCTTGTTCTGCTTGGCTGGGAGTAGAGGAAAGTTAGAGCGAAGAGCAGGGAACGTGGAAGGACAAATGGAGCCTTTCTCTGGTGAACTCTAAGCGGATTTCAGATGCGTCGCTCCCAAAAGAGAAAAAGACATCTAAGGTGTGACGAAGGAAGTCTACGAAGGACACTGAAGACCTGCCATCTTTATACAAGTCTCAAAACCTAGACAAAAAGTCACAGAAAACTGACTAAATATGCTACTGACACAAAATGGAAATTTCTGGTGAAACTAAGCCTTGATTGGGAGTGCGGGAAAGTAAGGGGAGATGAGCCATCTTACCAGGTACCTATGAGTTCGCATTTCTTTCCTTCTTGCTCTGCACTGAGCATTCAATTTAAATGTAATGGTTAGTTTAAGATGTTGTGGCATCTATGTTGGAACCCAGAGATACAGTGAGAAGCATGGCTCCTCACTCATCATTTTTTTCATCTTGTCCCCAAAAGGAGCCCTCCTTTTTCAGAGTCTAACTGAGATGCTCTAGTCTTAAACTCAGTTTACCTTCAGTCAAATACGCCTGCTGTCCGCCTGTTCATCACTTTGAGTTTGATCTTAATGCTCAGGGACATAGAAAACATCCTCAGCCAGAAAGAAGCTGTTGGCCCATCCATCTCCAGGTTGCCCTTCCTGGGTTCTCACTTTTCTATCACCTAGAGTTTTCCCAGCTTCTCCCACAACTTCACCCAGCACCATCTCAGCTACAGCTGCCTCCTTCTGCCCCCAAAGTCTGTGTTCTTTCCTTTCCTGCACACCAGCTCTCTTACGTTCCAGTGATGCAAGAAGGTTGAATGGCTATGGAAGACGGCTGCCCTGTCCAACACCCATTCCCACTACTTCCAGTAACAGCACCCTGACATTTCTGGGGGGAGCCAGCCCTCCCCATCTCTGGCCTGGTGGCTCAGGTGGGTCTGGGCTACCCCTCTCCCCCCAGCTCTGGGGATGGGTAGTCATGCGCACCACAGCTGGCCAACGAGTGCATTTCAACATGCTGGTGACAGAGCCTGGTTCATGGAGAGGCTTAGGACCCAAGGGGAGCCAAGGAGGCAAAACTTCCAGGGCTTCTGCTAGAGCCACTGGGAGTGAGAATTCATCACTCTGCCAGAATTTCCAGAGGACATGAGTGTGAGCTGCCAGTAGCCATGTGAGTATCTAGTGGGAGAGCTGGTGGAGAATGAAGTCAAGGTAAATGGCTGAGCTGATTATTCTCCATAGCCCCTCCGGGCCCATTCTCCAGCTTGTTTTGCACTCTTCTGAGACCCAGGAGACTGACTTCCATGGATCAGGCCACCTTGTCCTCTGCCTTCTTGTTGGGTTCACCCAACAGGAGGTTCTGGTAGGCGATGAGAAAGTGGAGGGGAAAGAGTTCCAGGACTCCATCGCCCCTCCGCCCGCATGCACTCCTGTGTCTCGGACTACAGCTCCTGCCCCAGGGCCCTCTCCCAGTACAGCCCTGACCAGGTCCTGATGGCACCTCCCATTGCCGTTTCTGGCCTTAGGGAGCTATCGCTTCCCACTACCGCCAGATCCTGGGTACACCCAATCCTGTTTGGTTCCCTTGCTGGGCTGTGCTTAGTTGCCGATTTTCGTTGTTGACCCCATGGGCCATAGCCCACCAGGCTCCTCTGTCCAAAGGGATTCCAAGAATACTGGAGTGGGTTGCCATGCCCTCATCCAGGGAATCTTCCCAACCCAGGGATCGAACCAAGGTCTCCTGCATTGCAGGCGGATTCTTTACCATCTGAGCCTCCAGGGAAGCAAAATACTGGAGTGGGCAGCCTATCCCTTCTCCAGGGGATCTTCCCGACCCAGGAATCGAGTCAGGGTCTCCTGCATGGCAGGTGGCTTCTTCACCAGCTGAGATAGCAGGGGAAGCCCATTTAATTCCCTTAACCCTGTTCACACCTCTGGAAAAGAGTCTCTTCACTGAACTCTCAACTAACCCTTTGAGAATACCATCTGTGTTCTGCCCAGAACTTGGCTGACACAAACACAAAGCCAAGGAATGAATAAAGGGAGACTGAGCCCTAAGACAGTCTTGGTGCCCCAGATACAGTCACAACTCAAGTCCCAAAATATCCAAGAAAACAAAGGCCAGTAATCACTCCTTAACCTTTGCTCTCCTCCAGTTTAAGCTGTACATCCATCTCTACAATCGAAGATATGGCTAACAAAACAGGCAAAGCCCTTCACGAGAGCCCTAGGGTCCACCAGCATGAGAAAGGAGACAGGAATGATGATCAGTTTTGCTTTCTCATCCTAACCCACTCCCATCTCTGCCTGACAAACGTCTACCTGTCCCCCAAGGAGGACGTGTCTCTATCTGTCTCTTATGCACACAATCCTGCCTCAGATCCTTCCCACTGGAAGTACGATCCTCTCCTTTGGTTTCTCTTAGCAGCTGATGTGTAACTGTTATACCACAGCTAGCTAGCAGACTCCATCACACCTCCTGCGACAGCCTGTAGTCTGCACAGCTTTGTCTCCCCCACCAATGTGTTAATCAGGGAGCTCCTGGAAAGAAAGGCTGTGTCTTCTTGAACTTCATGTTTTCCGCTTCAAGTACATTTCTCATGTAGATGCTCAGTAAATGTGCTCTGTATCAGCATTTATGAAGCTGGCGGCTCCCAAGCCAAGCTGTCAGTTCTGTCCTGCAGCTCCCAATCCCCACTTGCCTCTTGTAGAATTTGGGCTCTCACCTCTGGGAGCAGCTCAGCCCTCCTTGGACACTCTGGGATGGGGCTGTATCATCCCTCAAGGCAGCCTATCCCAGTTTGGTTCAGCCTGGCTGGAAAGAATTGCATAATCAAGCCAAAACCCATCTCCCATGCAGAGTAAAGTCTAGCCTGCTTGGCAAGACCATCCTTCATGTATTCACAAAGAGAGGGCTTCCCTCCCCTCCCCTCTCCTCTCATTCTCAGTTGCCCAAGCCTGCATCCATCACATCACCCTGTTTATTCCCTTCATAGTACTTTCCTGAAATTATGTTCTACATTATTTTTCTTCTTAATGACCATCTGTCCCACCACTAGGATGCCCCCAAGGGCTGTGTTCCCCTTCATTACTCCCTGTTTTGTGCATACTGCCTGGCACATAGTAGGAAGCTGACAAATATTTGCTAGAAGTTGAATGACTGAGATATTATTTCTCCCCATCCCTAACTTCCCTCAAGTTCTCTCTAGTTTTCTCTACACTATTTTTCCTTCACTACTTCTCCTAGGATATTTTGGCTATCAATGGCAACATAACAGACCAATCCAAAACCCAGTCATTTTAAACATGACAAGATCTATTTTGTTCAAAAATCTATAATTTGGACAGGGCTCAATGAGGAAAGCCTGTCTCTTCCCACTCAGAATCAGCAGGGATGACTGGAAAGATGGGGGCTGCAACCATCTGAACACTCCCCTGCTCAGATATCTGGCATGTTATGCTGGCAGTGGGCTGGAATATGTGCTAGGGCTGTGGCTAGAACATCTACAAGTGATCTCTCCAAGTTGCTTGGGCTTCCTCACAATATGGTGGCTGAGTCACAAGAGCAAGCATCCCTCAGGTAAAAAGAGCCAAAGAAAAGCTGCAGTATCTTCTCTGAACTCACCTCCAAAGTCATGCAGGATCACTTCTGCCATAGTCTATTCATTAGAGTCAGAAGGTCAACCCATATTTAAAAAGGAGAAGAATTAGGTTTCACATTTTGATGAAAAGAGTAGAAAAATTTGCAGACATTTTAAACTCCCACAAAGGACATGATTTCAGGTTTTTGTGTGTGTGTGTTCTGCTGATTTTCATTTCTTTGTATTCATTAATATGACACATATTTACTGCTGCTACCTATGTGCCATATGTGGTCATACCATGACAGTTAAGCCAGAGCCCCACCCTGCAGGGGCTCACAGAGCTATGGGGTACCCAGACAAATCAACACATAGTTACGGACCAGTGTGAACTGGGCTCCCACTGAGGGAAGCAGAGATAGGTGTGGTGGGAACCAGCCAGCTACCTCATCCAGCCCAGGGCTGGGATGAAGGCTTCCCAGAGGAGGCGAATTGTGGCAAATTCAAAAGAATAAATTAAAGTTATCCAAGAAAAGATCAGTGGCAAACACAACACAGACACACCAAGCAGGTACAGACTCAGAGGTGCACAGCAGCAGAAGGCTCAGTCAGGCCTCTGCACATATGGGGGGAAAGAAATGGGGGATGCCCAGGCTGTGTGTGCCTGTGTGGTGGGTGTGCACCTGTGCCGGCATGCAGCAGGGAAGATGGGGCAGCAGGACATGATGCTAGCGGGAAAAGGTGGGGAAAGGAGGACCCAGATTGTAAAAGGTCTCACATCATGAAGGTGCTGGAAGAGACTCACGCATGTCCCAGCCAGGATAAACCCAAACAGCATGGTATGTGGTCTGACACCCAAAGCATGGTCTGACAGCGCCCAACGTGGGCCCCTGGGTGCCTGCCCGCAACTCAGTGAATGTCCTGACACTAACACCCTCTTCCTTGCCCTGAAGCTTACAGCCTGTCCCCTCACCCCCAGTTCATCCAGACCACTTGGATGCACTGCCGAAGGGCTGAGAGCATCCCTGGATGGTCTCCCCTCCAGCCCCTCCTGGAGAGGTTCCTCCCTTCATTCTCACTCTTCCAAGCTCACCACCCAGCTCAAGCCTCAGCATCAATGAGAAAGCCAAGGGCAAAGGTCCCACCTTGATGTGCTGGAAAAATAGCAAGAGGAAAACAACAGAACAATTAACCGCAGGGCCCAGCTGCCTCTCGCAGATAAGGCATTCTCTCTGTCACCCCTGTCGATGAAGCTGCCTGCTATTATTCCCAGTCCTTCTGCTCAGCCCTGTCCACAGGCACGGCCCTGGGGGGACTGAGCACTGTCCAATGAGACTAGGACGCTCAGGCGTTTCTCTCCCCCCTCCTCCTACACATCCATCTACGCTCACACCTGATGCTAAACCCCTGTGTCCTCCCCTGATGTGAGTCTTTACCTGTCCAGATGGGCAGGAGCGGCCAGAGCTCCGGCAGTAACATGGCCCCAAGCAGGGTGGGGTGCACAGGGCAGAAATCGGGGTGGCTCCCAAAGGAGAACCTGGGCAGCTGGCCCTCCATCTAGAAGGCAGGCCTGTGGTGGGAGCTCCAGGAGGCCCACAGCAACCCAGCCCCCACACACACCCCCACCCCCACAGCCCGGCACAGATGCCAAGCAGCCACCATCTAAGCAGCACATCAAAGATGTGAGCCAGACGGATACGCGGCAAAGAGAAAACCACTCATGACCACAGCAGGGGTCTGACTGGTGGGAGAACATGGAAAAGGCCATGTACAAACAGGAAAATGCAAATGGAGAGGGGAAACGGTTTTCCTCTAGCTGGAGCACAGGTCAGCAGGTCCAGAGAGCAAGAGGGAAGCCTGGCCACAGGGACCAGGATACTCTCTGGTACTTTGGACAGCACCTGGCAAGACAGTGAGTAAACAGCTGGTGCTTAATAAGTGCTCCCTGCTTCCATTCATGAGTAAGCAACGTTCAGTGGAAAAGGCACTGAACTAGGAGGCAGTGGCCTGAAGAGCTGTCCAACTTCAATTTGCTAAAACTTCAGTTTGAATCTTAGTTTTTGTGTCTGTAACTTGAGGAAGCCTTAGCTTCCTCACCTGTAAAACGGGTCAACAGATGCTTGGATATTAAGAGTATAGGATCAATCAGCACATGATAAATGGAAAAACAAAAGCTTAGTCCAGTCCTGGCTCTAGTGCTTTCAGGCTGTAGGATTTCTAGAAAGTCTCTTCACATCCCTGAAATCTGCCTCCAGTCCCACTCCCAATATGCCAGGGTCCTGGGAACAAGCCTTGCGGGCTCCCATGTGCGGCAGCGGCCCCTGGATCAGTCCCAGGGACCTCAGACACTAGTGCTAGGCTAGGCCTGGGGCTCCCTGCTCCCTCACTTGCCCCTTCCCTCCTGGCCACCTGCCTCTGCCCATTTCTCTGCTCATTATCACCTCCATGGGGTGGGGGGGATAGAGAAGCAGGGCAAGGAGGTTAAATTCCAATCAGTCATTTTGTCACTTTGCTGCTAGGAAGCAGGTGGAGCGAGAGGAGAGACTAGGGCCTCAGGTGCAACCTGCAGGCAGAAATGAGCCCTGGTAAATCTCGGGAAATTTCCTATATGTTTCCACGTTGGCCCAGCTCTGCTACCAAGAACTCTGGGAAACTTCAGCAGCTGCTAATCGTGTTGTCTGTGGGTGATGGAGTTTCCCTGCCCTGGAGGAACACCTCTGCTGGGGAGGGAGTGAGAGGCCTTTTTCACCACCTCTTCAATGTCTCTAGTAGCTGAGCATCCTCAAGACTCCATTTTGGGGGTCGTTACGATATAGCGAAGGGCCCCAGATTTTCAGCTCTGAGGCTGAGTAACACTCCAAGCTGCCTGGGGACCCAGAGAGTGAGTGAGTAAGACACTCTTCCCAGGCTGTGGAAATGACGCCTTCTCTTTCACAAAGCTAGTGGCAAATGTAAAGCCAAATTTCACTGAGAGGCACCTGGCAGATGATGCTCTGTGGGACCAATGGAGACTGCGGTCCCCGTGCTGGACCAGGCCAACAGGAAGTCCCAGGAGCAAAGTCTCCTCATGGAGGCACCAGGCTAAGGCCCTTCCTGATGTCAAAAGCTCACCTCACTCATCTGTGAGCTGCTCCTGCAGAACCCCCGCCAGTCTATGAGGATCCACACCCCACCCACAACTAGTCATGCCCCAGACTTCATATTACCTACTACTGTTATCCCAAACCTCCTAATTCTATCACTGCTTCTACCCTGGGGTTTGCCCCCACCCTAAGCCCTTGCTATCCTCTCCATCCTGATGGCCCTTCCTCTAATCTTTCAACAATGAAAAAACTGGGACACAGAGAGGGAGCGAGTGAACTAGACATCCAGTTGCTTCTTGTGTCTTAGGTCAGATGGAAAGCAGGTTTCCATTAGCAAAGAAGAACCGAGTCCACCATCCTCCAGGCCCCCCAGCACAGCATGTTCCCATCTCTCTGACCCCCAGAAGAGTCATCAACAAAAGTTAGTGAGGTAACTCAGTTGTCAGGTGTTTGATGGAGCAGGTGGCCTTGACCTGGTCACTGAACACCCCCCTCTGAGCACAAACACACACCTGGGGGCCCTGATTTATCGCTGCAATTTAAATGGAATCTACAGAAGGGACTGAGAAATTTCTCAGCAAAATTGTACTTTGAAATATGGACTCTCTCCCAGGGTGTTACTTTATTATTACAGTCACTTCCTCAGAAGGACAGGCATCCAATGCTCTGTTTCTGCACCACCTTTGGAGACATGGAAATCTAACAGAAATATTCAGGTTGCTTTAGTGGCTAATGCAGAAGAGGGAGACATAAAGGGAGCTCTTCCAAGGAATGCGGACTCCTAGAATCCAGGTGTAGGGATGTGTTCTAGAAGACTAGGGGAGGGGATGAGACAGCTAAGGGTCCAGTGTGCTCCCTCCACTGCCCCCAAGATGCCTAGGGAGCCCAGGCCCATCTCCTGTGGGGCCCTTGTCTGCAATCGTTTCTTCCTTGGGAAAGCTGGCCAGGGCAAGAGGAGGAACAGAGACGCTCCCAGTCCTGCTACTAAATTCCATACCAGAAGCCATGCCACGGTGCAGGTCCCCAGCTCTGCATCTACACGTGTGCAGGGTGGGGTAGGTGGATCGTGGGAAAAGTGGGGCAGGAAACCTGCTTCAGCTGAAGTGTCGAGACCGTCTGAACATTTCACTCATCTCTTCTCCTGTGACCATGGAAATATGGAGTCCCTAGTAATCAACAGAGTACCCAATGGCCAGTGGCTGAATCAGCATTAGAATTTTTCCCATCCATGAATTCAGGCAGATCTGAACCTTTCTTCTTGCAAAGTTCACAAAAGTGGTGAAGTAGGTGGAGTGGTTAAGAACACTGACTGCCTGGGTTCAAACACAAGCCTCTTACCAGTTTTGTGACCTTATCAAATTATTGAACCACCCTGTACCTCAGTCTTCTCATCTGAGAAATGGGAGAGGAAGGTTGATAATAATACCAATCCACCAGGGTTGTCTAAAAAATAAGCAAATTAATTTATATAAAGTACCTAGAATAACACCAAGCATTAAGTGTGAGCTATTGTCAGCAGTTTTCAAATATACCAGTGCCAGGCTGTCTGCATCTGCATCACTGGGGGCCTTTATAATCTATAAAAATGAAGATGCCCAGGCTGTTCAGCAAGGGCAAAGTGGAGCAAGACCTTCCCAGGATTTGTGACTGCAGCTATGTTAGAGTGATTCCCCTGGGCAGAGTTTCCAGGAATAAGGATCTTCAGCAGGATCTTTTGGGAGGCCAGAATACAGTCTTTCAGAATCCATCCAGACCTGCTGAACTTTGGCAGAAAGAGCTCAAGAGTCTACAGCAAATTGCCCAGGTGGCATGAAGCTGCCTAAAGCCAAAAACCCTGCCTGAAATGACATTCCCCTCTGTGGCTTCCAAAACTGCCTCCGCCCTTTGTCCACGCTGGAAACCCTACATTCAAAACCATAGGGTTTCTAAGAACTCTTGAGGATTAACTAAGATGACTGTTTTAGTTTAATAATGTGAATGTATCTTTGACTTTAACAGCACCTTTATTTTTAAACTAGTTCAGGGATAACATCATAATGTGTGTGTTACCTGTCTGACTTCCTAGGCTGGAAAGGGTGAGCATCACCAGCCACTGGCAGCTTTGCTCTGCCAAACCAGAAGGTTCGGGACTGGCCAGGGCTGGGCCCGACCCCTGCAGCTGTCTACACTGCCAAGAGTCTTCTCGAGAAATAGCCCAGGGCTGCGTTACCCTATCTCACCAGCATTCCACTCAATGGCTTCGGGTGGCCCTCCACAATCACTGAGTAACGGCAACCATTTTACAATACACAGAAAATAAAGTCAGCTAACGGATAGAATTCTCTCAAATTTACTTTTCTCTCCAGATATATTTTTTTTAAAACTTCGGTGCCTTCTACCGCTTGCAGGCTCAGGATACCCAAACCGGAGGCACACATAACAAAGAAACACTAATCGAAAACGCAGAAACAATCAATTGCTGCCTGATCTGGTGGCCTGTTGTAGGTATCCAGACTGAGGTTGAGGCTTTTTGCCACCAACCTGTGATAGACTTAACTGTGGATGATGAAATTAGGGCCCTTGCATTTCCAGGTGCGGTGTGTGTGTTCATCCATTAGCAATTCCTTCGGAGAATCCACTATTTGCTAAGTCCTGAGAAATCTACCACCAAATCAAACACGTGCACACTCAAGGGTGGCAAGTCCAGGATTTCCCTCTGGGCCACATCAAAGAGCAGTTCTCCTGGGAGTGCTTTGGCCAGGCAGTGTGGCAGCGAGAGGCCACCTGCATTTGTTATGGTCATTCATGGACACTGGTGCTGAGGCTAGGAGGATGCTACAGGCTGGCAGTTATTTCAGAGCACTGCCTCCCAGCAGGGCCACCACGCTTAGCTCAGGAATACTCTACTCCGAGGGAGAAGTGTCTGCTTCCAGCCCGACACCACAGAAGCCCAGGTCTCCAGACTCCACCATGAAGGGCATGGGCCAAAGGGCAGCTCAGAGAATGCAGCCTGCAGACACCAGCAGCCCATCGACAAGCGCTCAGATCCAATGTGAAAAGACATGAGCTTCAAGAGGCAGCTGTTTTTCTGGAGACAGAGAAAAGAGGCCTGGTTCTCCGTGGTCCAGGGTTTGTCAGCATCCCTGCCACCCCTCCCCCCCAAGCCTGCCTGCTCCTCTCTGAAAGCCTTTGCCCCAGGCCATCTCTCTCGGAGTAGAGCCAGGGGCTAGATGGAAGTGGGAGGAAAGGGCGGAGAGCAGGGGCGGTGTCCGTCAGCGTGGGCCTACCCCTCTCTGCAGGGTAGCCAGCTCCCTCTTCCTTCCATTGAGGCAGAGGCTCTCACAGGACACCGCCTGCTTCTGGCTAAGTGTCCCCACCTGGCCCATGGTTTCTGCTAACGCTTTGGTCCGGCCCTGGCCTGTGCTGAGGACCTGCCTGGTCTTGGAGCCGCTTGCCCTGGGCGACAAGGCCCCACTGAAATTCCACCAGAGACCCAGGAAAGACGACAGGCAGACACAGAAGTGGCCAAACCCGCCAGGAGGGGCGCCCCCTGGCCACGGCAGTTTGAGAGGGATCTGCGATCTGCGTAGGCAGCTCATTGATCCACTTTTCTGATAATTATTCCTCACTCATCACAAACGAATGACGCTGCCCCCAGCCCAGCCAGGCAGGCGGGAAGGCACCTCCGCGTGTGCAGAGGAGAAAATGAGTTTGCCTGTGCTCACCCGGGAGAGGCAGGAGTGAATGGTGTGTACTATCTCTGTGCGCTGAGCAGGAGGCCGGGGCTGCTTTAATATTCTGCTGAATGTGGCGTTTCTTTTAACCCTTACTGGAGAGACGTTCAGTCCAGAAAGCCAGGCTCTTCTGGCTAGGCTAAAGGTAAAGTTTCTGGGCTGCGCATGGAGAAAGGCTACAGGCCCGACTCTGGGTCTCTCCAGAAGCCACGGGTCACCGGACGGGTACAGGGGGCTGGGTACCGGCACCACAGCACCCTCCTTGGGGCAGCTCCAGTCCAGCAGACAGCTCAAGAGAGGGTCTAGGGCGGCACCAGCGCGCCGCCAGACGCCTGGGGACTTCCCATACATTTGCTCCCCAATTTCACTCGAATGCAAAATTGCAAGTGCCCTCCTTCAACGTGGAAACCCAACCCTGAGGCCAGGTTCCTAAAGTGGGCACCTATCAGCTCTCCGAGACCGAGCCGCTGACCCTTCAGCGGACGGCAAGAGAGGCGGGCAGGATGCGCCGCCCCAGCGCTAGAAAGTCCAGTGTGCCCTCGACCATTGCAAATGCCCGCTCTCCCAGGTCGTCCTGACCGCTTTGGAAGTGTGCCTCGCCCACCCGGCCCTAATTCAACCGCTCCCGCGCTTGTCCCTCAAGAAGCCAAACCAGAGCAGCCCGTGCGCGGGGCGTCTACCGCGCCCCACAACGCTCTAGTCCCTGCACGACCCCAAAAGCAACCCACGAGCACAAAGACCAAGCAGCCGGAAAGGGCAGCGGCACGCGCAGGGCAGACAAAAAAACCACCTTCAGAAAAGCAAGAGCGAGCTTTCGAGGCGTTAATCGCCGCACCCCCGCGCCGCCACCAGAACGAACGCGGGATATGGTGGTCTTCACCACCAGGCCGGGGAATCCTAGCCCCGCCCGGGGCCAAAAGGCCCCAGTTTGGCTCGGAGAAGGGCAGCGCTTTCCGGAGGGGTCGGGGCGCTGAACCACGAGGCTGTGGGGCGGATGGACGGTTTCGCTGGGCAACCAGTAGCAGTAGGACAAGGACCCGGGCAGCCCAGAGGAGCGAGCTCCCAGCTCGGAAGGCAGCGCCGGCTCTGGGGGCCACGCGCGAAGTCCTTCGAAGGAGTTTCACCCGCGCCGGACACGGGGACTGCGAGCGGGGCTGAGGTGCGCATTTCCCCCAGAGTTGCTTTCATCCCGGCACTAAACTCCGCTCCGGCCGGGCTGTGTTTCCGGAGGGGGGTGCGACCGCCGCTCAGCTGCGAGGGATGGGGCGGGAGAAGAGGGCGGGTGGCGGGAGGCGGGAGTGGGGCAGGGATTTCCCACAGGGATTCGCGGGCGCCGCCGATCGCGGAGCTCCCTGCTGCGCCAGGCGCGGTGCCCGCCGAGCGCGCTTTCCCCGCCGCGGCGGCGGCGGAGGCACAGTCAAGGCTGAAGTAGCGGTTGAGAGCAATGCTGCGCTTAGGCTACCTTCCCCAGCCAAAGGGTAGACCGGACGAGTTTCGGCAGGACCAATCACCCACCCCACCCCACCCTCGTTTCCAGGTGCAAGAGGCGACAAAGGTGTCCACTTATCCCCGACTGACTCGGGAAGAATGCACCCCGCAGGATCCCGGACCACTAAGCTGTCCCCCGAGAGTCGGGCCATCTAACTCAGCCCCTCTCATTCGGCAGCCACTTGCAGGGTACCAGGGCAGAGCTTCTCCGGTCCCCGCGCGCAGCGCCAGCATGCCGAGCCGAGTCCCGGAGCCTGCGGACCCGGAGCAGGGGAAAAGGAGGGGTGGCCCGCGGCCGCCTAAGGGCGTCAGTACCCGGGATAGGAAGGGAGCGGACAGACGCCCGCACTCCAGCGGCCGGACGGCCAGAGGCGCCCCTTCTTCCCCAACGCCCAGTTGCGCCGGAGCTAAGGAGCCTGCACCGCAATGCAGCGGGCTCCGTGCTCTCCGAGGCTGCGTGAGACCAGGGCTGCTAGGGAGCGCCGAAGCGCGGGAGCCAGGGGGCTCCGCGAACCAGCTGCGGGCGCCGAGAGCCAGCCGGGGGCGCGCGGGTGGGTGCCGCCCCAGCCCCGCGCTCAGTCGTGGCCGACGCTCTCCCACAACCTGGCCCTCGGGTCTCGGGATGAGGGAGACGCGTAGCAGCAAGAGAAACCCCGGGGATACAGCTGCCAACTTGCTCCGCGGAGGCTACGTTACCTTCCATTGCGGCCACTGCGGATGCCAGGAGGAGCAGCAGCAGGAAATCCAGGGCCATCGCCGGCCGGCGGCCCCCAGGCCGAACCCGAGCCGAGGCGGCCGCGCGGGGAGGGCGCCGCGTCCCGGGGCGCCGCTGCGCTCCCCGCCGGTGGCTTCTCCGTATCCTTTCGCGCTCGGGCCGGGACCGGACTTCCCGGAGCGCGGCGTGGGCGTGGGCGGGAGTGTGCGCGCGTGGGGCGGTGCGGGCGCGCGTGGTTGTGGGTGTGCATGTGTGTGTGTGTGTTTATGGGAGAGGTGGGTGTGTGCGTGCCTGTGTGTAAGAGAGAGAGGGCGAGGGAGTGCGAGCCGGGTAGAGCGCGCGAGTGCGTGTGCGTCCTGGTGTCACATTGCGAGCTACATCCGAGCCTACGAGAGGACGGAGCCGGCCAGACTGACGGGGGAGGGAGCGGGATCCCCCACCATCAGCTCTCTCCCCACCCCTAACACCTCCTGTCCAATCAAGGAATCAAACCTGCAAAATTCCCCCATCCAATCAGGCGCGAGCACCTCCTTACACTGGCATTGTTAGTTTAAGAAAAACTTTTGCTTGCAAGGCTGTGCGGGAGGGCTCGGAAGGCGCTAGGAGGGGTCGGGGCTCCCCCTGGTGGTGCTCTCGGAGAACCGCAGCAGCCGGCCCTGGCTCTCCACGCCCTGATCTAGGGGGCCAAGGGAAGAAACGCACTCAGGCCCTTCCCCTTACAGCCCACCAAGTTTAGATGAGTTTTAAATAATCAAATTTTTCTTCTTTCATCTTCTCAGCAAGACTGCGCTGACTACCCTATTTTGTGCAACCTCGATGGCACATCTTCACCTAACATGGTTTTATACTTAGCCTGCTTATTGTGGGTCTCTCCTTACTGGAGTGGGGTCTTCGTTCTTGGGATTCGTGTGTGGGCTTTGTTCACTGCAGAATGGCCAGGGCCTAGAACAGTGCCTGGCCCGTCGAAGGTTATGGCGTGCATCTGCTGACTGAATGAATGAGGTTCAGAGAATCTGAGGGCATCAGCCCCGTGTGCAGAGCAAGGTATATGCTTCCTATCCAGCTCCCTGCTGCTCTCCTTCCCCGCAAGAAGTCCCTGACTTCCTTTGGTGTGTCCTTCCACATGTGTTCTGTGAACACCCACTGAGGACCCCAATCCCAGAAAACAGGTCAGGTGGGAATGAGCAGTGGTCACATAACCCCCTAGAGGGGGGTAATGCAACAGGGACAGTGGAGAGCTCTGCAAGGTAGTGGGCAGGGAAAGGCACCGTACTGTGGGGGAAGAATTAGAAGGACTGCAGGGGGACAGGGCATTGGAGACAGGAGTGGTTCTCCCTAGCCCAGCTTCCCCAGCTCTGCTTTCTTTAGCCGGATGGTTTAAGATCAAGGACCTGCCTTGAGGCTGTAACGCTATGCTGGAGAAGTGTCCTCACTGTCCCACCCCCTCCCCAAGCCTGATGATGCTCTCCTTCTTCAGGATCAGGGACGACCTGTTAGGTCACCCCTCCCCCCAGCAGCCACCTCTTTCCCACCAAGCCTTTCCCAGATTTGTCAATGACTTGACAGTGGGCAAATGTGCTAGCCTCTTTCATGCTCCCTGTTCTGCTCTTACCGCGTTGCCAAATCAGGTTCCCACCCTGAAATGTTTAGTCTCTCCTCTGCCCCCACTCAGTCCTAGCCAGACTCCTATCTCCATTCTGACATTGTTTTGCTTCCCCTCTCTGACTCAGGCTACCTCCCTCTCCACTGCCCTCCATCCCAGCTGCCTCGGCATCGGCCTTCACTCCCTCCTCCTCCTCAGCACCATGACAGCTGCCCTCTGCCCCATCACGCTGCACCAAGTACATCCCAACATCTCTGAAGCCATCATCCCAGGAAGAACGTGCTCCCATTACCCATAGTCCTCCTAAGGCCTCAGCACTCCTGACATTAGGGACCAGTTCTCCAGGAGCTCTTGCCTCGGTTTCCATGGTGCACACTTTCCTCCTACCTGTCTTAGCACTTCTTACTGTTCCCTTTTCAGTTGTCAGAGAGGTTCCCCTGACCAGGCTCCATCCTTGGAACCTCTGCTTGCTGAGTTCCTCAGAAGCTTCACCTGCTTTTCTGCCTCCAGCCCTCCCCCTGTGGATGAACAGATAAATGAGTCTCAGGCTCTTTTCTGTCCTTTGTTACATCAGTCTTAGGAGAGACATATCAGGCAGAGTCCCCTCTGCCACAGCTTGCTCCCTTGCCCCAAGCCCATGAACCTGTCCTAGTGCCAGCCCAATGCCTTGGCCACCCAGCTTCCAACCCCTCCCTTCCCCAATCCTGCTGCTGCCAAACCAGTCCTCCTCCAGCCAAGCTTGATCTTATCTCTTCTCAGTACAGAAACCTAATGGCTCCTCATTGTCTGCTAAAGAAAGACTGACCACTTTGGGCTGGCATCCAGACTCCTCCACAAGCTCCCTGCAACCTGCCGTCTCAGCCCAGACTCCACCAGCCTCCCTGTGGGCTGGGCTGTTCAACCAGCTTGATCCCCTAAACACAGCCCAGGCTTTCCTTCCCTTGCACCTGGCTAGCATGCACTCACCCACTTATTCCAGGGAAATGTATTGGGTAATGACTATTAGCCAGGCAGACCTGCTCAAGGCTATAGGGACGCAGACACAGGAGAGCTTATGGAGTAGTGGAAAAGGATGACTATAAAGAGGAAAGAGATGTCAGGTAACAGGAAGAACTGGAGAGTCAGCAAGGTACCAGCTAAAGGGTGATGGTGGGTAGTGAGAACAGGTGTTTATTGAGCAGCTGCTGCATACAGGCATTGCATCAGATGTTTTTGTGCAAACTGAAAGGAAATAAATTTCCTGCCTTCAACTTCCTCCCAAAGCCCACCTTTCTCAGGAAGCCTTAGTGTCGCTTAACTGTCTCTCTCACTCACAATCTTGTGCTACATCTCCCTGTGTGGGTACAGAGTGGCTCTTCCAGACCTGGATGAAGGCACTATCCAACAGCAAACCTCCCTTCTGGGAGGAGCCTGGGACATCACAAGTACAGGAATGCCAAGAACTATGCCAGGCACTCTGAACCTGTGCCAGGATCACAGGGATCACCAACCTAATATCTTCTGGCCCCTATGGCTCACCGTGAGGATTTTAAGTCGGTAGGGATAGGGCCACAGATGTTTTTTACAGTCCACACCCTGATGGATTCTACTGCTCAGAGAGGCTTGGGGGCCACTGTCTAGGAGTTTCAAGCTGTGTTCTGAGGATCTCTCAGGGGACACGCAGGTAGGGAAGTACAGATGCAGTCAGAGGAGGGGGCTTCAGACCTCACCTCTGTTCAGACAGACTTTTGTTTTACTGAGCATCTATATCAGGGTTTTGTTTAAAGGAAGGGTTCTATGATAAGAAGAGAAGGAGGCAATTGGATTGAGCTGGGGATGGGCACATCAGCTCACAAGGGTCTGAGGGAATGACACTGATGACTTTTAGAACACGCTGGTGGCTCAAGTAAAAACAGCTTCAGTTTAGGGCTTTTGCTAATTTCCCTAATAGCCCAGGGGATTGACTTTTCCTGAGCAAGTTAAATATTAATTTAGCCGTTCAGCAGATTGATCTCTCTCGCAACACGTTATGCTCTGTAAATATCCCTGAAAGCACCATTGGTTGGTATTCCAAGCCTGGGTGCCCATTTCCCCCAAAGCATCTCCTAGGCTGGTTTTTTTTTTTTTTTTTCCTGATGTCAAATGCTCACTTGTTTTCTTGATTAATCACCCCTCTATTTGATATCACTAAATCACTCCTTCAAAGTGACAGATGTTTGCCTGTAAGCCAGCAGCTGAGCACTCTCAGGCACCCAAGGGTGACTTGACCCTTTTGCTAAGACTCAGAGGCCCTTCTGGTTGGAAGGTTTGGGGGCAGCTAACTAGGACACCCCCACCTCTAAATAGTTTTGTGTCTAAAAGATTGAAAAGCATTTCTAGTGAAAGCAACTACCCAACTTCCCTTCTGTACATTATGAAGCTACTCCACTAGAAAGTTCTTGCTCACCTCCAACCTGTATCCCTTTTGTTGTAGTTTTAGCCTGGTTTCTTCATTCTACTTAGTAGTGGGAGCATAGGTAAATAGTAACCAGTCTGAGAATGATCATATGGGTGTCTTGTACATGAGATCTTAAGTTTCTCCTTTATCCCATCGTTTTCTTTCTAAGCATTACTTAACTGCACAAATGAAAGGTTTTGTTACACAGTCCATGACCCAAGCTACTTTTAAGTAGACTCTTAAGCTGCAAGACACATTTTGATCAATTCTTTTTGGAGAAGCAGGCAGATCATGCATGCTTCTTTAAGACATTTTAACAATGGATTATAAGCAAAGAACAAAACTTTAAGTGTTTATTGAGCAGGAATTCCATGTTGGTGACCAACAAGGTGCTAGGGACCCGGTGATGTCTGTGACCCGAGCCCCACGTTAAGGTTCTCAGGGTCTTCTTGGGAAGACAGACACTGAAATGCATTGTGGGACTTTCTGTACAAAATGACCTCTGGCTAGTAGCTTCCAACAAAGCTGCTCCTCATTTCTCAGGAAAATGCCTCAGCAAATACAGACAAATATGAAGACTCAGAGTAACAAGGTGAATGAACACTGACAGACAACCTAATTGCCAGGATGTAGAAGGAACTGACAATCCTTATAAGGCCGATGAAGCTGGGTGGAGAAAAACCTATCAGGCACATGTATGACATATGCCAAATTCTCTTCTGTAAAGAGAAGTTGCTTTAAAGAAATAGGTAGGAAGATATGTGGTAATTCCTACCCTGTCAATACCTGACTCAGACACCCAAGATCTCTACTAACCCGAGAATGGAGTAAATATCCATTACCGTTACTGATTCAGCTCCAAGGCAAATGAAAAACAGTTTCCCTGAGTCATCTTCCTCCTTTTCCTAAGGTCTTCTTATACCCAAGAGAGTCTGAAAACAAGCAAGACAACCATGCAAACAGATGAGCTGATGGAGACACAATGCATTCCAGAGGGGATTAAAAGTCAAGAGGCTGCAGCAGACACGGTAATAATCGTGGCAGCAGTGCACCTACGAGTGTAGATTTTCCTGTGACTTATCAGATCAGAACACTAGACCATCAACATGGTATTTAGACAAAGATGTCACTTCAGTTTGGCAGATGAAGCCTGTTGGCAACTGGCAATTGAACACCGGCTCATCTTCTAGATGTAGGTCTAAAAAGAGGATTCAGCCATCAAGCAAGCAAGGAGGAGAGCCCAAGACCAATCCACTCCTCCTGCCTAGCGTAAAACAGGACTATGGGTCTTCCCTTCTCAGGCAGGAGTGAAAAGGCGTCAGGAGAGCTCAGGGACCTGTAGGAAATACTGCAAGGCAAGGAGCAGGGATGGTACCTCCAAGACCCAGAAGGGGAGCATCCCTTTAAAAATGATGTTCTGCCCAGCCAAGAGACATTTCAGGAAGTCTCTTGGTATGCATGAAGAAAAATTCCATGGCTAAGGAAGAAGCTAACAAGAAAACAGACTAAGAAAAAAAGGGCAACCAAATGAGAGAAGGGAGGAGAAAGAGAGAACAGGGTTTTGAGGAAATAAAAATGCAGGGCAGAATTAAACTCTACACATGTGTGTCAGGAAAGAATAGACTTGTTGCTGCTGAGCATTGAATAGGTGGTGTGGAAGACAAACTGGGGAATCCTTCCAAGAATGTGTGCAAAATGGACAGAAAAGGAAAAACCCTGAAAAAGACAAAACATATGGAAGACAGAAGATGGAGGACCAACATATGTAAAATTGTGTTCATACTTGCAAGGGAATGGGAACTATAAAGGGTCCCCAGGAGCATTTCTGAAAGAGTTTAGAGTTCCTAAAAGAAATAGCAGTACAAATGTCATCAAAGTAATTGCAAGGCTATAAAAAAAAAAACTTTTCTGAGCTGAATAAAGACCTGATACTCACATGTCAGTGATGTTTTTGAACCATATGGATATTTTAAAGAAATCTTATATCTACCCAAGGACGCACACAAACAGACACATAGAAAAAGAGACTAAATTGCCTATAGTTGGAATAAATATCATTAACTTCATAACACTGAATTCCAAAAAAAAAAACGGAGCCAGCGCTGTAGACTTTGAGAAGCGAAAAATTTGTGACACGGATAATATATTTCCAGCAGACTGAGAGCAACAGACATTTTCAGTTACATTTTAAAGTCTCAGAAAATTTGCAGCAGTTTGGAAAAAAAGTTACTTGAAAATATATTCCAAATGACAGAGATGAGATTTGGTGGCAGACGTAAAATCAATTAAAAATAGAAGTCTAAATGTTTGCAAACCACTTTTAAATTTAATTAAAATGTCAAAAGCAATCTAAATACAGAATGTTGTCAAAATTCAGGTTACAAAAACCTAAATCTAATAGCTCAAATTGTATTAAGATCAAGCAGAAAGGGAATGTTAGGTGGGGGAAAAAAGCTATATGAAATTCCTTGTTCATATAGGAGGTGTTCAGAAGCTTTTTGTTTTTTTAACGCTTACCTTACAAATACTGAAATTGGCTTAAAATAGTTGAAATTAGTTTTTAAAAGGTTTAAATATTAAGTCTTTCTACAAATATAATTTAAAGACCTATATAGACCTTTAAAAACACTGGAGAAGATAAAAATAAAATATAGCTTGTATATTTTTAAAGGAATTGAAAAATTATTAAACGGAAGATAAATTATTGTTGAACAATAAAAATGCAAAAGAAATGACAGAAATAACTTCCAATAACAAATATGAATGAATTAAATATTGATTACAAACTCTTTGGCTAGAAAAATATCATTATATACCATACATAAAGAAAAAATAAATCATGAAAGAATAACTTACATTCACATTAATAATATAGGTTAACCCACAAAATTGTTGCTAAACACATCTAGAAAAGCCCAATAATATGTAAAATATTTTCTTTTCAATGTGCTGCATAGTCCATAAGAAGTATCCCCAAGAGCCTAGAAACAAAGTTCTGAAATCCAGAGTGATAATGTGGGTGCTTACACTGCAGACTGGGTAAGGATTAGTCTCCAGTCAGGAAACCTAATGGCTTAAATTTTAATGTGCATCAGTAGAAAATAAGAATTTGAATGAATGCAAGACACAAAGTTAGAACTGAAACCATTGCATAAAGCTGAGGCCTCAAACTGCAACACTTTCATTGAAAGCATGGACTGAGAGAAAATTTATCCTCTGTCAGAGAGGAGGACAAGAAAGTTTGCTTCTCAACCTGGGCTCAGGGTACGAGAGAAAATAACCTCCCCATAGAAATCCTATCATAGGCCTTCACTCACATGGGCTTCAGTTTAAATTTTACTACTTAATCTCAAAACTTTCAAGCCAAAAATTCAATTGGAAATATTCAATACTTTTTAATAAATGGATTGGTAGAAGGAAATACAAAAAGCACAAACCCTCCATAATATTCCCACAAATAAAGCCATGCCAAGTGTGAACTGACAATCCAGAATCACAGAACACATGAATTAATCTACTGTGAGCAAAATTCAGCCAACAAAACTGATTTCACGGGCTAGGGAGGTTATGCTCAAAATCCTTCAAGATAGCCTTCAGCAGTATGTGAATCAAGAATTTCCAGATGTACAAGTTGGGTTTTGAAGACGCAGAGGAACCAGAGATCAAATTGCCAAAATTTGTTGGATCTTGGAAAAAGCAAAGGGGTTCTAGAAAAACATCCTACTCCTGCTTCATTGACTGCATGAAAGCCTTTACTGTGTGGATCACAACAAAATGTGGGAAATTCTCAAAGAGATGGGAGTACCAGACCACCTTACCTATCTCCTGAGAAACCTGTATGCAGGTCAATAAGCAACAATTAGAACTGGACATAGAATAACTGACTGGTTCAAAATTGGGAAAGGATTTTTATTATTGTCTCCCTGCTTATTTAATTTATATGCAGAGTACATCATGGGACATGCCAGGCTGGATGAATCACAAGCTGGAATCAAGATTGCCAAGAGAAATATCAACAGCCTCAGATATGCAGATGATACCACTTTAATAGCACAAAGTGAAGAGGAACTAAAGAGCCTCTTGATGAGGGTCAGAGAAGAAGGTGAAAAAGCTTGCTTAAAACTCAACATTTAAAAAACTAAGATCATGGCATCTGGTCCCATCACTTCATGGCAAATAGATGGGGAAAAATGGAAACAGTGACAGGTTTTCTTTTCTTGCACTCAAAAGCCACTGCAGACAATGACTGCAGGCATAAAATTAAAAGAACCTTGCTCTTGGAAGGAAAGCCATGACAAACCTAAAAGCAGAGACATCATTTTGCCAACAAAGCAAACTCTGGGAGATAGTGAAGGACAGAGAAGACTAGCATGCTGCAGTCCATGGGGTCGCAAAGAGTTGGACATAGCTTAGCGACTAAATGACAACAATTATAGATCTTTCAGAGAAAGACTTAAATGTCAATATTTAAAATAAAACACTACAAAAATTATACATTTGAGAGAGAAGCACATAGAATAGGAAAAAATTAAAGACATGGGAATAAAAACCTAAATGGACAGTCTTAAGAGAATAAATATGCTTGAGGAGATGTTTACAGGAACTTCAAGTTAAATTTGAGGAAATTGGCTATAATGTAATACAGAACAGTAAAGAAATGTAAGATATTACAAGAAGTTGAGAAATATGGATGATGCAAAGAGAAGGCTACCATATATTTTTTAAATATTTTGTTGTGTTGTTCAGTTAGTCATGTCTGACACTTTGCAATCCCATGGACTACAGCACACCAGACATCCCTGTTCTCCACTGTTTCCTGGATTTTGCTCTAACTCATGTCCATTGAGTCAATGATGCCACCCAACCATCTCATCCTCCATTGCCCCTTCTCCTCCTGTCCTCAGTCTTTCCCAGCATCAGGGTCTTTTCCAATGAGTCAGCCCTTTGCATCAGGTGGCCAAAGTATTGGAGCTTCAGCTTCAGCATCAGCCCTTCCAATGAATATTCAGGGTTGATTTCCTTTCGGATTAATTGGTTTGATCTTCTTGCTGTCAAAGGGACTCTCAAGAGTCTTCTCCAGCACTACAGACAAAAAGCATCAATTCTTTGGTGCTCAGCTTTCTTTATGGTCCAACTTTCACATTCATACATGACTACTGGAAAAACCACAACTTGGACTAGATGAACCTTTGTTGACAAAGTGATGTTTCTGCTTTTTAAAATACTGTCTAAATTTGTCATAGCTTTTCTTCCAAGGAGCAAGCATCTTTTAATTTCATGGTTGCAGTCACTGTTTGCAGTGATTTTGGAGCCCAGGAAAATGAAATCTGACACTGTTTCTATTTTTTCCCCATCTATCTGCCATGAAGTGATGGAACCGAAGGCCATGATCTTCATTTTTTGAATATTGAGTTTCTTTCACCCTCATCAAGAGGCACTTTAGTTCTTCTTCTTAAAATACTCGAGGAAATAATTGAAGTAATGGGATTCTCCAGGTGAGAATACTGGAGTGGGTGCCATGCCCTCTACCAGGGGATCTTCCCAAGCCAGGGAATCCACATCTCCTGCATTGAAAGGCAGATTCTTTACCACTGAGCCACGAGGAAAGCCGAACCTAAAATCTGCTAAAGTTGTGCTCAAAATTGAACACAAAATAAAGGCATTTTGAAGCAAGGTTTAGGGCATTTATCACCAAGATACTATCTCCAAGATCTACTAAAAGAAATAGTTCACAAATAAAAGAAATGAACTCAGAAGAGCAAAATAAGATGAAAGAAACAATAATGTGGGCAAATGTTTGAAGTTTATAAAAGCAGGATAACACTAAAATACTGAATATAAACAGCATCAAAGATGGGAGTTAAAAACCTAAATTTTTTTTTGTTGTTTAAAAAACAGAAATTTATTTTCTCACAGTTATAGAGGCTATAAATTGTGGAATCAAGGTATTGTCAAGGTTGGTTTCTTCTGAGGCTTCTATCCTTTGCTTGTAGATGATTCTTTTCTCCCTGGGTTTTACATGGTCTTCCCTCTGTATGTATCTGTGTTTAAATTTCCTCTTCTTATAAGGACACCAGTTAGATTGGATTGTTTCATTCTAATAACCACATTTTAAACTAATTACTTTTTAAGACCCTGTCTCCAAATCCAGTCACATTCTGAGGTAGTCAGGGGTGGGGGTAGAACTTCAGCAGAGGGATTTAGGAAAGACACAGTTCAGTCCCTAAGAGGAGACAGATGAAACTCCTGGAGTCTATATGACCTTCAAGCATCTTGAGTTCCAGATTCCCTCAGATATCATTAAACTATCTGATTTGTAATCATTGTAATGTTTATATCTTTCAAAATTCCCTAATTCCTTGGTATTCTTTTTTTTTTTTTTTAAGCTGGAGGCTAATTACTTTACAATATTGTAGTGGTTTTTGCCATACATTGATATGAATCAGCCATGGATTTACATGTGTTCCCCATCCCAATCCCTCCTCCCACCTCCCTCCCCATCCCATCCCTCTGGGTCTTCCCAGTGCACCAGCCCTGAGCACTTGTCTCATGCATCCAACCTGGACTGGCGATCTGTTTCACACTTGATAATATACATGTTTCGATGCTGTTCTCTCAGATCATCCCACTCTTGCCTTCTCCCATAGAGTCCAAAAGTCTGTTCTATACATCTGTGTCTCTTTTTCTGTCTTGCATATAGGGTTATCGTTACCATCTTTCTAAATTCCATATATATGCTTTAGTATATTGTATTGGTGTTTATCTTTCTGGCTTACTTCACTGTATAATAGGCTCCAGTTTTATCCATCTCATTAGAACTGATTCAAATGTATTGTTTTTAATGGCTGAGTAATATTCCATTGTGTCATATGTACCACAGCTTTCTTATCCATTTGTCTGCTGATGGGTATCTAGGTTGCTTCCATGTCCTGGCTATTATAAACAGTGCTGCAATGAACACTGGGGGCACGTGTCTCTTTCAGATCTGGATTCCTCGGTGTGTATGCCCAGAAGTGGGATTGCTGGGTCATATGGCAGTTCTATTTCCAGTTTCTTAAGGAATCTCCACACTGTTCTCCATAGTGGCTGTACTAGTTTGCATTCCCACCAACAGTGTAAGAGGGTTCCCTTTTCTCCACACCCTCTCCAGCATTTATTGCTTGTAGACTTTGGATAGCAGCCATCCTGACTGGCGTGTAATGGTACCTCATTGAGGTTTTGATTTGCATTTCTCTGATAATGAGTGATGTTGAGCATCTTTTCTTGTGTTTGTTAGCCATCTGTATGTCTTCTTTGGAGAAATGTCTGTTTAGATCTTTGGCCCATTTTTTGATTGGGTCATTTATTTTTCTGGAATTGAGCTGCAGGAGTTGCTTGTATACTTTTGAGATTAATCCTTTGTCTGTTTCTTCATTTGCTATTATTTTCTCCCATTCTGAAGGCTGTCTTTTCACCTTGCTTATAGTTTCCTTTGTTGTGCAAAAGCTGAAAACCTAAACATTTTTTAAAACCCTGGTGCCATTTTGGAGACAGGCAGAGATATTGAATAATTTTAGATCTTGTCTAGTTAGCAATGCTTTAGAATGTTAAGGGTAATCACTTCCCAGATAAGTAGTATGGGAAAGCAGGAATAATGAAACTTAATTAAAACAATGGGGAGTAGGAAAAAAGAAAAACAAGGAAAGAAAAGCATAGCTTACTATATTCTGATAAAAATTAATATAAGAAAGAAAGCATAGCATAAATAAAGTATAAAATAAACTGGTAGAAATAAATCCAAGGATACTAGCAATCATATTAAATGTATCTGTAACATAATAAATATAAATGAAACAAACTAATTTAAAAGATGAACACCAGATTGGTTAAGAAGAAAATCCAGTTATATATTGTTCAAAGAAACACCTTAAAAATAAGGATTCAAAAATGTTCAAAATAAATGGATAAGAAAAAAATATGCCAGGAAGTGCCAGGAAAATATTGATTTTAGAAATCTGTTATAGGTGGATTAACACAAAAAATAAGCAGAAAACATTATTAGTAATAAAAGAAGCATTACACAATAATAAAATGAATAATTTTTTAGGAAGATACATGGATTCTGGACTTTTGTGTGCCTAAGGCATGGCCTCAAATTATTAAAAGAAAAACACAAAATTTTAAGGAAAAGTTGACATATCAACAATAATTGAGATTTTAAAATAATCTCATTTGGTTATCTATAGATCAAGCAGAGGAAAATTGATATTAGAAGACTGTGACAACATAACTACTCAACTTAAAAGAGATGGACACAAAGTCCTATCTAATCACTAGTGATTACCTGTTGTCCTCAAGTATATATAGAACAATTGCCACAAAGTACATCTCAGCAAAGACCAAACAACTGGCCATACAAATCACATTGTACATACGTGATAAATGGCTTCATTCGTGTCCGACTCTTTGTGACCCTATGGATGGTAGCCCAGCAGGCTCCTCTGTCCATGGAATTCTCCAGTCAAGAATACTGAAGCGGGTTGCCATGCCCTCCTCCAGGGGATCTTCCAAACCCAGGGATCAAACTTGCATCTCTAATTTCTCCTGCATTGGCAGTCAGGTTCTTTACCACTAGCACCACCTAGGAAGCCCCACAAATCATATTATCTGGCCTCCAAGTAATTCAATTAGAAATCAATAATAAAGGAAACTTTGAAACACACTTTAATGACCTTTAAATAAGAAATTGCTCTCTCTCTCTTTTAATTTATTTGGTTGCATCAGGTCTTAGTTGAGGCACACAGTGTTCCCATTGCATCACATGAGAACTTTTGATGCAGTGCATGGGTGCTCTAATTGTGGCACACAGGCTTGGTAGTTGTGGCATGCAGACCATCTAGTTGCGGTGCGGGCTTAGTTGCTCCTTGGCATGTGGGATCTTAGTTCCCTAGCCAGGGATTGAACCCATGTCCCCTGCTTGCAAGGCAAATTCTTTACCACTGGACCACCAGGGAAGTCCCTTAATTAAGAAATCTCAATGGGAAATGAAAAATATTTCAAATTGAATGATAATTCAAACTCGACCTCTCAGAATTTTGACATGCAGCTAAAATTATATTTAAAGGTAATTTTGTATCTTGGAATATTATAAAGTTGAGAAGAATAGAAGTTCCTAAGTAAAACTTCTCCCTCAAGAAGGTAAAAAAAAAGCAATAAAACTGAGAATAACTCAAAGTAAAGAAACACAACAGAAAGAGAAACACAAATATACAGGAATGGAAAATACAGAAATTATTAACAAGACACCATATCTCAAAGCTCACTGTCTGAAAAAAAGGAACAAGATGGAAAAGCTTCTGACAAGATTGAGCTAGTTTGCAAGGAATCTATAATGAGATAAAGTGTTAGGGATGAAAAGAGGGACATACGTATGTTAAAAAAAAAAAAACTTTGCCGTTTTAGAGAATACTGTGAACCATTTGAATGAAATAGAAAAAATATAACATATGCAATCTAATTCACAAAAAGTACAATATTTGAGTAGAGTCATTACCATGAAATAGCTTGAATCAGTAATATTTATGCAATGAAAAGGTAACAATATTAAATCCAGATGGTTTTGCTAGTGAGTTCTACTCCAAATATTCAAGGATGTTTCTAAAATCATGTTAGGAACAGTACAGGAAAATAAAGGACCAAATAAATGCACAAATAAACAATAAAATATTATCAAACTGAACCCAGAAATGTACTGTATTATTTTTTTTTTAAATAGAACTTGGGCTATTCCTATTTTAATAGGAATTTGGGCTTTCCTAGGATTGTAAGGATGGTCTAACTTTAGGTGAATCTATTTACTTCATTAACTGATTAAAAGACAAAATGTATATACTCATCTAAACAGACACATAAAACCTCTGATAAAAATTCAGAACTTTTTCACAATTTAAAAAGTATTTAACAAAGAAATAGAAAAGAACTTTCTAATCTGAAACATGGTATATACCAAAACCCCAGAGCAAATAATACACTGGATGATCAAATATCAGAAGCATTCTCTTTGAAGTTGGGGAAAAGAAAAGGATAACTGCTCTCTTTGTCTCTATTAAACATTTTACTGCAGGTCCTAGCCAGCACTCTAAAACATGAAAAAGAAATGAAAGTTATAAAGAAAAGAAAGGAGGAAAAAAAAACCATATTGGGTCATAAATAGTAAGATTATCTAGAAAACCCAAGAGACTATACAAACAAATCATTAGACCAAACATGAGAGATAAGCAAGTTTGCTGATAAAAGGTCAATATATAAAAATCTACTGGGAGGGGGGATCAGGATGGGGAATATATGTAAATCCATGGCTGATTCATGTCAATGTATGACAAAAACCACTACAATATTGTAAAGTAATTAGCCTCCAACTAATAAAAATAAATGGGAAAAAAAAATCTACTGCTTTCCTAACAAGGATGGACCTAGATATTGCCATGCTGAGGGAAGTAAGTCAAAGAAGGAGAAATAATGTATGACACCCCTTACATGTGGAATCTAAAAAGAAATGATACAAATGAACTTATCTACAAAATAGAAACAGGCTCACAGACTTAGAAAACAAACTTGCGGTTGCCAGGGGGAAGAATGAAGGGAAACGGGGAAGAATGAAGGGAAACGGATAGTTAGGGGAGTTTAGGATCAACATGTACACATCGCTATATTTAAAATGGATAACCAACAAGAACCTACTATATAGCACAGGGAACTCTGCTCAATGTTTGGAGGCAGCCTGGATGGGAGGGGAGTCTGGGGAAGAATGGATACATGGATGTGTATGACTGAGACCCTTTGCTGTCTGCCTGAAACTATCACAACATTATTAACCAGCTATACTTCAATAGAAAATAAAAAGTTTTTTAAAAAGAGAAAAAAATTTACTGTTTTCCTAAACATCAACAAAAATTTTTCAATATCATAGCATTTAATAGCAACAAAAGTAGAAGTATTTTACAAAAAATTTAAAGAAAGTTTTAAAAGACTTGTATGGAAAAAAACTATAAGACTCTATTAAAGAGTACTTAAGTAACCAGAGAGATACACTATTTTCATGGATAAGAAAATTGACATCAATTATCCCTGACTTTAAATATAGCTTTAAAGTTATATTTATATAACTTGTTATATATATATATAACAAGTTATATTTATATAACTTGTATAACTTTAATACAAACACAAGAAAAGCATTCACACTATTTTTGAAGAATTTGATTGTTTGACCCCAAATTCAAAGGCAAAAAGACAAGAACAACCAAGACAATTTTGAAGACAAAAGAATAGAAGACCTTACCTGATCAACTTTTCATACTTATTATAAAGCTACTATAAATAGAACAGTGTGAAATTGATGTAGTGATTTAGGACCAATGTATAGGTGGAAAAATCCATGTCAAAAAAGAATTACAAAATACTGGGGAAGGGATAAACCATGCTTTAAATGATGCTGGGAAATTTGAAAAAGTTAAAATTAGATATTTTTCTCACACCAAATAAAATCAATTTCAAGTGGATTAAAAATAAACATAAAAGGTAAAACTCTAAAAACATTTTTGAAGAAAATATAGAATACCTTAATGAAGAGCAGTGGGTTGAGTAGGGTTTCATAAATAAGACACAAAAAGCCCAACTTAAAAGGGAAAATATAGGTACATGTGACTACATATGAGAAGCTTTAGTGCGAAAAAGCACTATAAACATAGTTAAGCCAAACACTGGGAGAAAATGTTTGCAAGCCATTTAATGAAGAAAGTATTCATATCTAGAATACATAAGGAATTCTCCAAACCAAAAAGAAACATTCAAAAAGTGCCCAAGTGCTTGCTTTGACAGTGTGTTGGAACTAAAATTGGAATGACACAGAAATTAGCATAGCCCTTGAAACAAAAATTCATGAAGTGTTCCATATTTTTCCACCAGACACAAAAGGGCAAATACTGTATGATTCCACTTGTATGAAATATCTAAAATGGCAAATTCATAAAGACAGGAAGTAGATTAGAGGTTAACAGTGGGTATGGAAAGGAGGTGCGGGGAGTTACTGTCTAATGGGTCGAGTTTCTGTTTGAGGTGACGAAAGGGTTTTGGAAATGGTGGCGATGCACAACATTGTGAATGTAATTAACATCACTGAATCATACACTGAAAATGATTAAAATGCAAATTTTATATTGTATATTTTTGACTATAATATTAAAAGCACTCAATATTAAAGAGGGCTAAAAATTCAAATAGACATTTCAGATAAAGGGAAATGTGAATGAGCTAGTCGTATTTGCAAAGATGCACAACCTCATTTGCAAGTGAAAATAGCAGCAAGATAATACTTCTCACACCACTAGGCAAAAATAATACAGTCAGGCAATAGCAGGGTTGGTTTGATGTGGAGCAACAGGAACTTTCACATGTTGTTAATGAGGGTATCAATTGTTTCAAACATTTCAGGGCAGGAGTATAGCATCAGTGAGGTTTAACATGTGCTTCCTTACGTAGTAATTGAGGTACAGGCTGCTATAATAAAGATACTAACAATAAAATGCTAACAGTAAAATGGCTTAAAGGTAAAGAAATTTATTTTTCTGATACCTTTCATTCTTGAAGTTTATAGTCCTGATTAGTGAGACAGCTCTGATCCTCATGGTCAACTTTGATCAAGGTCTTTGATCCTTTTCAGGTCATTGCTCTGCCATCCTCTAGGATTCTGTCATTTTCTGCAAAGTTGAAGTTGGGTCACCACCACCTATGGATTTGGGTTAGAGGGAAGAGAGATGAGAGCATGGAAGTGGTGTGTCCATTGCCTTAAGGCTCTGATCTCAAAGTAGCACGATGGAAAGCTGCTTAGATTTTATTGGGAAAAACTTAGTCACACAGCCACATTCAACTAAAAGGAAAGCTGGGGAATATGTCTATCTGAATACTTTGCATGAAGGTGGGGAGAATGGATTCAGATGGACAACTGGTAGTCTCCACTGTACCCTAGGACTCAGCAATTTCACAGCTAGGCATACCTAAGCAACACTCCTGCACATGTGAGCCAGGAAACATGCACAAGAAAGGTCAGATTTCAGACAATTCATCACAGGAAAAACCAGGAAATAGTCCAAATGTTCATCAGTGTAGAACAGAAACATTAATTGTGGTATATTCATATACAGGAGAGAAAAGGAATGAATTACTGCTGCATAATTAGAAAGGTGCTCCTAAAGACAATATAATCAGCTGAGGGGTAGGCGTTAATATTTAAATTGCATATGCATACATATATACATATGTGCATCTATTCATTACATAGAAATATATATGTTTGTGTTTATAATAACAAAGTTACTTCCTCAAAATTAATATATTTCACCCAGCAGATTGGTAAAAACTAATGTTTGCAAACATTAAATGTAGGCAAGGAGGTGTGGGCAGATGGACAGTAAAAATATAAATTGCAGTTTTACTCTTTAGGGCACCTTGGTAGTATCTAAAAACCTTAAACTAGGCTTTTCTGTGAACTCCAGTTTCACTGCTTAACACGAACATAAAGAAATAGTCATGGAGGCACATAAGCAGGCAATGTGCAAAGATGTTTGATGCAGCAAATTTTAAAATAGGAAAAAATTGAGAATAACAGTTTTTCAGTCGCTAAGTCATGCCCAACCCTGCAATGCCATGGATGTCAGGCTCCTCTGTCCTCCACTATCTTCTGGAGTTTACCCAAATTCATGTCCATTGAGTCAGTGATACTATTTAACCATTTCATTATCTGATATCCCCTTCTCCTTTTACCTTCAATCTTTCCAAGTATCAGCGTCTTTTCCTATTGAAAAAAAAGTCTGCTCTTTGCATCAGGTGGCCAAAATATTGGAGCTTCAGCTTCAGCATCAATCCTTCCAATGAATATTCAGTGTTTATTTCCTTTAGGATTGACTGGTTTGATCACCTTATAGTCTAAGGGACACTTAAAAGTCTTCTCTAGCACCACAATTTGGAAGCATCAATTCTCTGGCACTCATCCTTCATTATGGTCCAACTCTCATATCCCTACATGACTACTGGAAAAGCCACAGCTTTGACTTTAAGGACCTTTGTGGGCAAAGTGATGTCTCTGCTTTTTAATATACTGTCTAGGTTTATCATAGCTTTCCTTCCAAGGAGCAAGTGTCTTAATTTCAAGGCTGCAGTCACTGTCTGCCGTGATTTTGGAGCCCAGGAAAATCTGTCACTGCTTCCACTCCCCCCACTTTTTTTTTTTTTTTTTTTTTGGCCATAAAGCGATGGGACTAAGCCCCATGATTTTAGTTTTTTTAATTAATGTTGAGTTTCAAGCCAGCTTTTTTACTCTCCTCTTTGACCCTCATCAAGAGGCTCTTCAGTTCCTCTTTACTTTCTGCCATTAAAGTGGTATCATCTGCATATCTGAGGTTACTGATATTTTTCCTGGCAATCTTGATTCCAACTTGTGCTTCATCTAGACAGCATTTTTGCATGATGTACTCTACAGATAAGTTAAATGAGCAGGGAGACAATATACAGCCTTGTCATACTCCTTTTCCAATTTTGAACCAGGCAGTTGTTCCACATCCAGTTCAAAACTGAGAATAATCTAGATGCCATTAATTAAGGAAGTAACTGAGAAAACTATGATTCAGCCATACTACTGATGCCAGAGTTAGAGGGATATGGAACTATCTGTGCTTAATGTACATGGATCTTTAAGACCCAATGTTCTGTGAAAAGGCAAGTTGCAAAATAAGTGAAAGTAAACAGTGTTATGTCTCCCAGAAGGGTGTGTATATGTATTTTTATATTTTTGAATTATCTCCAAAAAGAATTTGCTGTTTTTTAAAAAGCTGTATGAGTAACTATTATTTTAAAATATTAAGCTTGAAAATGTTTTAAAACCAATAAAAGACACTTGACCATCTAAATAAAACTAAATGAAGAGATGATACAACTTATCCATTCATTTAAAAATATTTCTTGAATGCATACAGTGTGTCAGATTCCAGGCCACAGCAGTGAGTTACAAAGTCTCTTCTTTGCAAAATTCAATCATTTGAAGGATTGAATCTCACCAAAAATAAAACTTAGAAACCACAGTTACTAACCATTTCCATGTATTTACTTTTTTTCCCCATTTATTTTTATTAGTTGAAGGCAAATTACTTTACAATATTGTAGTGGTTTTTGCCATATATTGCCATGAATCAGCCATGGATTTACATGTATTCCCCATCCTGATCCCCCCTCCCACCTCCCTCCCCACCCCATCCCTCTGGGTCTTCCCAGTGCACCAGCCCTGAGCACTTGTCTCATGCATCCAACCTGGGCTAGTGTCCATGTATTTTCATTAAGCAAATGCTCTGGGTTTGTTTTTTTTTTTTTAATTGACTCATTTGGAAAAGTCCAGTAATTGTTCAGAGCCTTGGTTTATCCATCTAAAAAAATGAGGTGAGTATATATTCTGCTCAAAAGTCAGCTAAAAGTCACTTGAGAGTGCAAAATCTGATCATTCTCTTTATGAAGTGCTATGTGCGGTTGATCAAGAAGAAGAAATGAAGGCAATTTATCTTGCTCTTCACAGAATCTAAGGTATGAAGTTCTAATCATTATAACAAGAAATACAGTCCAGATCAAAATACTGTGAGATGATCACACAGTTAATTGGAGAGTGAGAACCAAAGGGGACTTATTAATGGTAAAATCCACAAGTATTTTTCAAGGAGGTCAATGTGAAACGTGTGCTTTCTTCAACACTTACACCAAGGACTCAATAATGCAATAGAATGCATGCTGGTTAAATTTGCATTTGTCACTTTTCACCTTTGGAAATCTTTCTTTTGAAAAATTAGAGTTAATAATTGACTTAAAAGTCAACAAAAGGTTGACTACCATGGGTGGTTGCAAAGACCTTAAAAACAGTGGCCTGAAAGTTCCTCCAGTTCCTCAAGCAAGTGGTCCCTATCTGCACCTGCTCTTTACAGCCACAGCATCAGCCACTGCCCAATTTCTGTGATCTCCAACTCTGGAAATTGCCCTCTTGGATCAGGACCTCCCAGGCTTCCAGCCCATCCCTCCTCTTCTCCCCACTCATCATTACCCTTCAACCTCGTTGTGAATCTCAGTCCTCAACTGCAATCCAGCCACCCCACACCATCAAGAACATCAGGTCCTTCTGGCTTCACCTGCCTTATAGTCCAGGCTAGATACCACAGTTTGGCCATTCCAACAAAACCAGGCTTACTACCAGACACCATGGAATTGAGCTCTCCAACATGGTACCCATTAGCTACATGTGGTTAGTGAGCACTTGATATGTGACTAGTCCAAATTGAAATGTTTTTTTGGTATAAAATATACTGAAATGTATGCCATTCTTCAAGAATTAAGGATAAAAAATGTAAAAGTATCTTTTAATTTTTATATTCATTGCATGTTGAAATGATAGTTTAATATATTGTGTTAAATTATATTAAAGTGAATGTAACCTGCTTCTTTTACTTTTTGGGTGTATTTATTAGAAAATATGTAGCTTGTATTATATTTCTACCTTAACCAGCTGATGGCCGGTATTGTGAAACAGAATCTGGCTCTCTAGGGCCAGCGGTTGGTGAGGATTAGGTGAGCATCAGGACCACACAGAGGTGTGTTATGGTACAGGGCATCCGGAGGGACTAGGCTACCATACACGGGAGGAGCCCCACAACACCACAGATGCCTCTGCCCACAGGCTACTGGGGGGAACGTGGCTTCCTGAGGAAGCAGCTGGCCGTATAGGTAACACCTGGCCCTTTTGCCATTTCAGCTGTTAGTGCTCACTGTATAGATCTGATACAAGAAGGGGGGATTGGGCAGGCAGAAAACCCCACATCCCCTACTGAATGATAGTAAGAAGATGGCTGAAAAAAAGGGGGCCAGGTCAGTTCAGGAGGAGCTATATCATTCCACACAGAATGAGTGGTGGAGAGAGAAGAGGTCACTCTCTAAATAACTCCACCCATTTTCTAAGAACCAAATGGACAAATGAGTGCTTGAAAATACTATTCAGGGATTTGATGCCTCCCTTCTCCTGGAGATGTAGGTAAGTGGTAAACCTGTCTTTCATCCATACCCAGAATCAGACCCTGAGACAGATCAGAACTCCAGCCTATATGGCCCCTTCCCTCCACTGGCTGGTGCACCCTTTCTCCAGCTATGGGCACTGGTGGCTAGCAGGTCACAGCTGAGCCCTTTTCCGGAGCATTGTCTTTGGCCAAATGGGCACCGCCTCAGCTAGGAGGATATGCCTACTCACCCCCACCTTTCAGGGCAATCTTCAGGAAGTGACTAACTGAAATAGGGGTTCCAAAGGTCAGCTTCCTCAACTCCAGGGGGACTAACTTTGTGGTAAAGTCTGTGCTCCAGAGTTCCCCAAAGGATCAGGCTGAAGTCATCTCCAGCGAAGACCATAGCTTTGCTCAGCTCTTTCCCCTGCCCCATGACGGTTCTCTTACTCCTTGCCTGAGAGCCCTCCCCACTAAGTCATCTGGCCAAGCTTCAGGCTGGGCTTCTAGGGACCTCACTTAGACAGAAGGGGAAGGAAACACGGAGAGGTGAGTGAGGAAGTGAGATAATGGAGAAGTAGCCATAGAATGTTCTACCAAGCCAGCACCACCATGGGTGACCCAAGATTAACTCTGTGGGGAGCTGATGCCAGGGTAGGGCATAGGCCTACAAGCTATCCCACCCAAGGGGCAAGGAAGTGGGGTATTTATACACCAATTCTCAGCAGACATAGATTCAGGCTGCAAAGTGGAGAACATCCACTCCACAGCACTCCCAGTTGCGTGAGTATGGCCAACAGCCCTCCAAGGCCCAGAGAAAGTCCTTGGGCCCCAAAGCTGGCAGCTGGATGTCAGGCCTCTGTGACCGCAGTAGCTGAAGGAATGTGATCAGGGCATAAGAGTTTTCAACTGTAGTCTCAAACTTGTCTCTTCTTCGTGAGTTCAATGCATGGATGTCCACTACCTCTCCTCTAGGCACCACACTGACCCAGATGCACACTCACCACTCTCAATCAGAATCGTGTGTGTGAGGTTGACTTCACTGAGGACTCAGCAGTGATGACAGAGATGTTTACTTTGCAAGAATGCAAATAGACTCAGAGAACATACATGTTCCTGTTCTTCAGGGTCCTCCAGCAGCCCCACCGAGGGACCCTCTCTGCTGCCTCGCTCTAGGCTATCCACGTGGCAGGAGCCCAAGAGGGGACTGGGCGGAACAATAGGGTAATTCATTTTATAGGACTCACTCTCCCAAAGTCAAGTGGGCCTTAGGAAGCATTTGTATGAACAAAGCTAGTAGAAGTGATGGAATTCCAGCTGAACTATTTTGAATCCTAAAAAGATGATGCTCTTAAAGTGCTATACTCATTATGCCAGCAAATATGGAAAGCTCAGCAGTGGCCACAGGACTGGAAAAGGGCATTTTTCATTCCAATCCCAAAGAAAGGCAATGCCAAAGAGTGTTTAAATTACTGTACAATTGCACTCATTTCACATGCCAGCAAGATTATGCTCAAAATCCTTCAAGATAGGCTTCAGCAATATGTGAACTGAGAACTTTTCAGATGTACAAGCTGGATTTAGAAAAGTCAGAGGAACCAGAGATCAAATTGCCATCATATTCTGGATCACAGAAAAAGCAAAGGAATAAAAAAAAAAAAGTATAAGGACTTCCCTGGTGATTCAGACAGTAAAGACTCAGCCTGCAATGCGGGAGACCTGGGTTCAGTCCCTGAGTTGGGCAGATCCCCTGGAGAAGGGAATTGCAGTCCACTCCAGTATTCTTGCCTTGAGAATTCCATGGACAGAGAAGCCTGGTGGGCTGCAGTTCATGGGATCACAAAGAGTTGGACATGACTGAGTGAATAACACTTTCACTTTCTGCTTCATTGACTATGCTAGACTTTGACTGTGTGGATCAACTCCTGCAGCCAGGGATGGAGGAGAGCAAGGAAGCTGTGCAGTGTCTCCCCACTCAGCCAGTGTGTGTCCCTGCTTTCTCTCTGAGTGCACGGCACTGGTGGGAGGCTTGGGCTGGCAAGCACACTCTGAGGGATTCCAGGTTCCAAGGGGCTCTGGGCACCTCTGGACAGACCCTAGAGTATGTGTAAGAGGAGCCCATAGCTGCCTCCCATGCTTCAGAATCTGGGGACCCCTTCCCAGGAGAGGTGCCTTGGCAGCACCAGCCTGGATAGCTGTCTCCACCCACCAGAAGCCAAAGTCCCTTCCCCTCACCCCGGAAGGCTGCAAGGGGCATAAACTGAATCACGGTCAAGCTGAGCTCCTGGAAACGACCCTTCAGAGCCCGAGAGGGCCAAGCTCCCCAGTCCCTCTTGGGAGCAGTCAGACTTCACAAGCCAATGCTTGCACTCTGCCCATGAGACTGGGGGGTCTGGGAACATCACTGGGCAAGAGGGGGAGCCTGTTGCTATGTAGCTGCAGAGGCCTGACCTCGGGGGGCTTCCTTGGTGGGGACACAATGGGAGAATCTAGGGAGCCAAGCACCCTTCATTCAAACAAAGTCAAGATTGGCTCTGAGTCCTTCCTACATGTATCATTTCCAGACCGTGAGGGAGAGCATGGGAATGAACGAGGGAGGATAAGAGAGGAGGGGAAGGGGAGAGAACAGAACAAGAAGAACCTGAAGAGGAGCCTCACCTGGGTCTCTGTGAAGTGCTCTCCACTGAAGCGCCTGGCACGCATATAAGGTGTCCAAAAGTCAAGAGTCTCCCTCGCAGCCATTACAGCCTCTCATTATAGCTGGCTAACAGAAATCCATCTTCTTAATGCTGCTTCGAACAGAGAGGGAGCCTAGCCAAGTCTGGCAAGAGGATCCAGCCATGCATCAGCTGCACCGGGTGTCTGGCGTTAGAGGGTCAGGTTTCTCGCATCCACCTCTTCTCCTGGCATGAAAAGAGCACAAGGCCCACAGTGCCTCCAGTGGGGGTGGGGGGTGGGGATCTGGCAGCCAAGTGTGATGTTTCAGACAGGCCCCGCCAGGATACCTCTGCTCAGGGCCCCCATGTCTACTTCCACCCCACCCACCCTGGAGGGCTGGATCCAGTTTCCCTGTGTCGATGTCTGCAATTCGATCTCACCAGCACGTAACCCCTCATCCCTCAAAGGTTCTCCCCTAAGTCAGGGATCCAGAGTGCACATGGTTTTAAGAGCATTCCAGCTATTACTCAGTGTCAGTGGACAAGAGCTAGAAGAGAGAAGAGGTCTCCTGGATCCGGTGCCTTCTAAGGGTGGAGACTGGCATAGATTGCTCTTTGCTGGGCCTACAGTCTGCCCACCTAGCTCAGCCTGGAGAAAGGACAATAAAGCCTCTCTTGGCTGGTCTCAGGAAGCTGGCAGAGTTGATGGTGTGAAAGCAGGAAGAAGAGTTGTCCTGCCTTCAGAACCTGTGAGGCTCAGCACCCAGGAGTGGAAGTGAGGATGCAGGCTCCCCTGATTAGCAGCTGTCCAAACGAATTCTTACAGTTACCTCCTGGCCAAAATGGGTTTGGGAATGGTTGCTAAGGGAATCAGGAGAAACGTGTTTGGTATGTAAATCTTATCATTGTTTTCCAAATTAACATCCATACAATCTGTGACTTTGGAAGACTTGGAAGCTAATTAGCCCATGTTCTAATGAATAAGACAAACAGACACAAGAGGAGAGAACTCAGGAGTGAGCCTGATGATGCTATGATACTATTAACTATTTATGGTTTTTCCTTTGCCACTTCATAAGAAAAGTGGAAGTTAAGAGGGAAAATGGCAAAGACCCCATGGCTAGGGACCCCTCATCAATTATGATACTGTTAACTGATGTTTGCAGCTAGGAAGGGGGAAAAGTAAAAGCATCTTGAATGGTGTTTGACGACAAACTAGTTCAATGTCTTAAAATCACAAGGGGAAGATTAAATTCAGAAATCAGTTTAGGATGAGAAGTACCAGTAAATCTTAAGAAAAGAATCAGGTTAGTGGGGGGAAAAGAAGGTCAGTAGACAGAACTCTAACTGTTATGAAGTATTGATAATTCTTTAACTTTTACTCTAATTCCCCTTTATTGATACAACCTTTTTGCTAAAGCTAGTTTACATTTAACAGTGCTGAGATCTTTTTATATAAAGAACATTTCTTTGTGAATAGAGTATGTTAGGATGCAATGGACTCACATGGACTGGAGACATCAGACTCTCCTGGGGTTTCTATTATAAGCTCAGCTATTGAACCTCATGATCTAGTGGTTCCACACTGAACCTAACAATATGAATTGTCACCTGCCAGGAGATTTTGATGGTCAATTATATTTGAGAATGGTCTGGTGTTTCTGCTATCCGTGTGCTAGAGAAGACTAGCTATTTGGACTAAAAAGCCAAGGACCTGTCACACACTTGCTTACCTTAATGGAGAAAGCAATTCCACAAGAAGATAAGTAGCCATGACCTGCTGCCTCTGCACATCAGTGAAGTGATGGGGAGGAAGCTCTGAGGAGTTGGTGTAATATGGTTCCCCCATGCCTCCGAAATGAACTCGTTTACCCTCCACGGACTGATGTGATGTAAGAGGAAATAGAAATAACTGTAGGCTCTCAACCTACACCTGGGTCTCATCTCCATGCCTTTTGGGTAAACTTAAGTAGGATGAATTAGAGGTCAGAAGAAGAAGAGATGTTCAGAGAAGAAGATGACAACCAGGACCAAGGCTGGTTTGTCCCTCCCTCTCCCACAGCTCCTGAGGCCCTTAGGGTCTGGCTTCAGGGTTGCTCCTCTGGTAAAGCTATCCCTAATATCAAGGATCTTTCAAAGTATATTATTAACCATCCATCTGGTTAGGAAATATTTCAGTTCAGCTCAGTTCAGTTGCTCATTCGTGTCCGACTCTTTGCAACCCCATGAACTGCAGCACGCCAGGCCTCCCTGTCCATCACCAACTCCCGGAGTTTACCCAAACCCAAGTCCATTGAGTCGGTGATGCCATCCAACCGTCTCATCCTCTGTCATCCCCTTCTCCTCCTGCCCTCAATCTTTCCCAGCATCAGGGTCTTTTCAAATGAGTCAGCTCTTTGCATCAGGTGGCCACAGTATTGGAGTTTCAGCTTCAACATCAGTCCCTTCAATGAACACCCAGGACTAATCTCCTTTAGGATGGACTGATTGGATCTCCTTGCAGTCCAAGGGACTCTCAAGAGTCTTCTCCAACACCACAGTTCAAAAGCATCAATTCTTCTGCGCTCAGATTTCTTTATAGTCCAACTCTCACATCCATACATGACTACCTAAATTGAAGAAAATGGGGAAAATCACTAGACCATTCAGGTATGACCTAAATCATTCAGAAAATATTTATCAAGCTTCAATTACATGCCAAGCATCTGGGTAGCAATTTTTAAATATTTATTTCATTTTATTTTATTATTTTTGGCCACACCACGTGGCATGTGGGATCTTAGTTTTCCAACTAGGGATTGAACCTATGCCCCCTGCATTGGAAGTCTGGAATCTTAACCACTGGATCACCAGTGAAATCTCTGGGTAGCAATTCTTATTGTACATTAGAGGTGCTGAGGAAACTTAATTACAAATGTCCAGCGCCACCTTAGGATTCCCCGGTGCCTCAACAGTAAAGAATCCCCCTGCAATGCTGGAGATGCAGGTTCCATCCCTGGGTTGGGAAGATGCCCTGGAGAAGGAAATGGCAACACACACCAATATTCTTGCCTGGAGAAGTCCATGGACAGAGGAGCCTGGTGGGCTATGGTCCATAGGGTCACAAAGAGACACGACTGAAGTTATTGAGCAGAAACGTGAGCCCCACCCCAGAAATTTTTAGTAAATTGGCCTGACATAGGGTCTGCTGCTGCTGCTAAGTCGTTTCAGTCGTGTCCGACTCTGTGTGACCCCATAGACGGCAGCCCACCAGGCTCCTCTGTCCCTGGGATTCTCCAGGCAAGAATACTGGAGTGGGTTGCTATTTCCTGCTCCAAAGCATGAAAGTGAAAAGTGAAAGCGAAGTTGCTCAGTCATGTCCAACTCTTCACGACCCCATGGACTGCAGCGTACCAAGCCCCTCCATTCATGGGATTTTCCAGGCAAGAGCCCTGGAGTGGGCTGCGACGTAGGGTCTAGGCAACTGTAATTTTTTAGAGCACCCCAACTTCACCCAATAAATAGCCGAGATTGAGACTTGGATTGTTCTAGTTGAGACTAGATTGTTCGAGTGTTACTACAGTGATCCTCAAACATGAACTAGCAGCAGGACCACCTGGAGAGCTTGGTGAGACACAGACTTCTGCCTTCACTCTGAGATATTCTGACTCAGCTAGGCTGAGGTGGGCCCAAGAATTTGCTTTTCTCTGGGAGTCCAGGTAATGCTGATCCTGCTTGTCCTGGTTTAGGACCACACTCAGAGCTACCAGGGTACTTAGTGCCTGCATCTCATGAAACTTACAGTCAGTTAAAACTACATCCTCATGCCTGTTTCTTAGCTAGCCTCAGAGCCCACCTAAAGTCACATCTCCCTCACCACAGAGCAATCCAAAGCTGTTCTACCTTGTGAATCTCCAAGCCCAAGCCTCTGGCCTGCCTTGAAGGCTGTTTTGATTAGAAAAGCACAAACAGCTGCATTCCTATGGGAGGATGGTGGTGGGGTGCAGAGGTCTGCTCCTAAGCTCAGTCAGGTTGCTACTAGAATCCAGTTCCTTGAAGTTGTAGGACTGAGTTCCCCAAGTCTTTGCTGGCTGTCAACTGGTGCTGCTCTAGAAACCTCTCTGGTCCTTACAGCCCATCCCCTCTACCCCAGAGCCAGCAATAGCACGTCAAACCCCTCTCATGCTGGGACTCTCTCCTGGGACCCTATTCTGCTTTTAAAGCTCATGTGATTGTGTGGGACCCCCCTGGACACCCTGGGCTAACCTCCCTATCTTAAAGCCTGCTGAGTAGCAACCTTAATGCCTCGTTAGAGTCCCTCACAGTTGCAAATAATTAGTGTTGATTGAATAACCAGGGTCAGGGATTTTGAGAGACATCTTTAGACTCCTATCCACCACGCCACTCTGGGGCTTCCCAGGTGGCACTAGTGGTAAAGAACCCGACTGCCAATGCAGAAGACGAAGGGGATTCAGGTTTGATCCCTGGGTCGAGAAGATCCCCTGGAGGAGGGCATGGCAATCTGCTCCAGTATTCTTGCCTGGAGACTCCCATGGGCAGAGAAGCCTGGCGGGATACACTCCATAGGGTCCCAAAGAGTTGGATACGACTGGACTGACTTGCACTCACACACACATGCCCCCAGGGCACTCTACCTATGTAGAGGTGCTTTCCAATGAGCAAACACTTGGGGAAGCTATGCCTTCCTAGTGTCAGCCGTGTAAATAGCACCTGGCTAACCAGAATCCCAGGGCTGCCAGCACCTGGGCCGGCCCACAGTTAGGAAGGGGTGCCAGTGCCAACTGAGAAGAAAGAAGGGTTCTCAGCTCCTTCTGGCACCATGTGAAGAGGAAGAGGAGGAGAAATGCCTCTGGTCACTGTTAAAGCCTTTCATGACCTTAATTAGAGCTCCAGTAACTTCTAAGCAGGGCTTGCAAAACTCAGATCTGTAGGCAAAGTCTGTAGCAGGACAAATGAAGTCCTGTTCCTGGGAAACTCAGGTCAGTCTAGCTAAAGATAATCCTCAGTAATGGGGCAGCTTGTGTTAGACACCCTCCAAGCTCACTGCCTGTAATCCATTGGCCACAGCACAGCCACCAGAGGGTTGTCTAACATGCAGATCTGATCGTGTTCCTGCCTGCTTCTGATCCTTCCATGACTCCCCAGTTGATTCCAAAGGTTTTGAGTTCCTTGAGTATAGGCCTTCCAGAGAAGGCCCTCTGGTCTGGTCCCTGTCAGTCCCTCCACCTTCACATCCTGCCACTCCTGGCCTCACACTGTCCTCCCTAATTGTTTCAGCTCCCTGCACACATTATGACACTCACTTCTCCAGATCTCTGCCCAGCCTGAACTGCCTGGAGTCTTTGACTAATCTTTAATCACCCATCACTCAATTCATGTGTCTACTCTTTCAGGAAGGCTTTTCCCTTTCCATGACTAGATCAGATTCATTGCCCGTGCGTGTCCATTTTCCAACAAAACATCTATCTCCTCCTTGAATGAGCTCCCTGGGCAGTGTGCAGTGCCTGGCACGGTACATGCTCTCAAAAAGGTTGGCTTACAAGCAGCAAGAACAACACCTGTGGCAAGAACTTAGTGCAATCAGATCCAGATTTGTGCATATGAAGGTGAGTTGGAGTAATCAGTGTGGAGTCAGGAAAGGGCCAGAACAGGGCCCCCGTCTGCTGGACTTGTCTCTTACCTACAGTGCCCTTTGCAAAATAAAAATGCAGATCTCCTTGTTAAGCAGTTATTAAGAATCTCAAAATGACAGAGCATTAAACCAGATGTTTCTGAGTATGGAGCCCTGTGGGAATTCACAGGTCACACACCTGTCAGCCCAGCCTTCCAGCCTGGAATCTTGACATGAGCTTAAAAGAGTGAAGACAGCAAGGCCAGGACACTCACCTCCATTTCTCCCAATCCTCAAGTGTCTATGACGTTAACCTATTGAGATAGTCCTTATGAAGGGGCCTGTGATCCAGCATCTAGTTGAGGTCTCTTGGGCAAAGAAAGGAGATACCACATGCTCAACACCCTCGACCACGTGGTATAAAGCCTAGCTCTGTTGCTGCCTGGGGCCTGAGCACCTGAGAGACCTTTTCCCATGTAGTGGTTGCGATGGCCAAGTTACTCCAACCTACACATGTCCACAGCGAGCCAGCCCTGGGCCTAGAGGGCTCCCAGTAGCAAGATGGAGCAAATGGGAGGCCTGGGCTGCAGACCAAATTGTCCTCCAGAGCAGAGCACAGTCCCTGGGGGTGAGCTGGGCATCCACATGGCAGGAAGATTCTGGACAGAACCTGTCAATCCCAGGCACACCACCAACACCAGGGAGCCCATTGAGAGTCAGGGAGCTACAAAGAACACAGACTTCGCACGCCAGTGTTTCAATTCCACTGGGTATAGTGGAGAAGTGCTTTTACCGGACATCATGGCGGGAGACTGGGGGACACCAGGCCATGGGCAAATTGGAACTTAAGGTGATGGGTGAGGGGGGAAGGAAACTGTGAGGGCGAGCTTCTCCCCAGGAGCCTCTGCTCTCCCTTGCCCCTGCACCATCTTGCCTCCCCTCTCCTGTCACCAGCTCCTGCCAACAGGTGGTTTCTGGCCCTACATGCCTTGGACTGCTCAAGACCCAAGGCTGTCCTGGCCTTCTCCCCTACACCATGGCTCTCTCTCCTGACCAGGCAGGTAGTGATGGTCAGATGACCACCGTAGGTCCAGCTGGTGTGACTCTGGTTACAGGTCGTGTGCTACAGCCCCCAAGTTGGCCCACTCAGCCTCCACCAGAAGAGTGTGGTCAGGGCAGGTGGAAGGGCCTTTTCTTGTACAAGACAGAGCAGGCCCTGAAGGGTAGCCTTACTGGTAAAAGATCCAGAGAAAGCAGTATAGTGGGCACTAGAATGTGATTTGTGCTAGAGGAGGCAGGGTCCCAAGAATCTGAGGAAGGCTCTCAAATCAGGACGCAGGCACCCAAAGTAGAGGCAGGACAAAGAAGAAAGAGCAAGACCTGGCTCAGAGCCATGGAGACTCTTGGGGCTGCTTGGATTCACATCTCTGAGCCTCCACCACCAGAGCAGTCAGCAGCAGAAAACCACAGGAGAGGCAGATCCTAATGCACACACACAGCTGGGCCCTGAGTCCAAGGACTTTCATGGTATGAGCATGTCCAACCTCAGTTCTCGGCATCCTTTCTTCCCACACAAGTTGATTGAGTTGATTCTGTTGTAGGTGTGTGCTATATTCATAAGTGTATTGGAAAGTCATGGGGAGCCAGGCTCAGCCAATACCTCCACCTTCTGACCCCTGTGAATAGGACCCCAAGGCCTTACTTCAATAAAATGATAACTAACCGTGAGAATAAAGTTATGCAAAGAAATGATGTTATAGACAGTCTCCACATGGGCCAAAGAGATGCCTTGAAAATACAAGTAGGTCACATTACCATTTCGTTTAAATTCTTTCACTTGTTCAATCAAGCAACAACTACATGTTTACTGAGAGATGGTGTGCTGTGGGTGCTGTGGGATCAAATCCAGATGCCCTGACAAGACTTATGTGGCCTCTATCCAATCTCTGCCCACTTCTCTAATTGAGTAGCTCTCAAACATGAGCCACATCAGATCCCCTGGGGGGCTTGTGAAACCATAGATGACTGGGCCCCACCCCCAGAGTTTCTGACTCAGCAGGTCTCTATGGTCCCCAAGTACCAGCATTTCCAAGAAGTTGCCTATTCATGCTGATGCTGCTTGTCCAAGGACTGTTTGGAGAGCACTTGCCCCAGCATCACCAGTTACCATGGCCAGCCCCAGCTTCCAGTCTCTCTGTCTACTTCCCATCCTCCTCTCACACACAGACACCCTCCCCATTACCTGAACTTCCAGGTTCCATATCACACCATGCCATTACTCTCCCCAGATCTTTACAGCTGATTTCTCCTTTACCTGGAACACATTCCCTCCCTGACTTCCTCTGGCTCACTCTTATTTCTATTTGAAGATCCAGTTTAGATGCCACTTCTTCCAGGAAGCCTTACAAAACTTCTTCCTTACTCACACAACAGACTGGTCTGGAGCTCCTTCAGCAGTAGACTGTACTTTCCCTCCTATTGTTCTGAGCCCACTATATCATCAGAGCTGGTCTGTAAGGAGAATTTGCATTTCTAAGAAGTTCTCAGGTGATGTTGGTGTTGCCAGTCCAAGAACCACACTTAAAGAAACAGTGTAGTACCATATGCATAAAATATTAAAATTCTGCCTGATTTGAAAGTAGACTAATATCCTAATAAGATAATGATCAGTTCATGTTGTTCATTCATTAATTAGCAAATATTTTCTGACTGGTTACAGGTCACTGGTGTGTGTGTGTGTGTGTTTCCATCTGTTGATGGGCACCTAGTTTGTTTCTATATTTGGCTATTGTAAATAGTGCATCAGAGCTAGTGTGTCTTGTGCTCTGAGAGGGCAGGAGTCAGAGCAATCCTAGTCACTATTTCATCCTTAAGGCCTGGCTAATGACCAGTAGCCAGTCAGAAAATATTTGCTAAATAAATGAGTGAATGAATGAACATGAACTTGTTCATTGTTTCATTAGAATATTAGTCTATATACAAATCAGGCAGAATTTTAATACTTAATCATACACTACTACAGCAGTTCTTAAGGAGTAATTCTTGGACTAGCAATACCAACATCACCTGAAAACATTTTAGAGATGCAAATTCTCCTTGCAGACCAGCTCTGATGATACTGTGGGCTGTATGGGCTTCCTTAATGGCTCAGTGGTAAAGAATCCATCTGCGATGCCGGAGATACAGGAGATGCAGGTTCCACCTCTGGGTCAGGAAGATCCCCTGGAGGAGGGCATGGCAACCCACTCCAGTATGCTTGCCTGGAGAATCCCACAGACTGAGGACCCTGGCAAGCTGCAGTCCATGGGGTCACAGCATTTGCAGCAACATGGATGGACTTGGAGAGTATTAACCTTAGTGAAATGTCAGGCAGAGAATGACAATACTATATAATATCATTTATGCAAGTGAAAGTGAAGTCGCTCAGTCATGTCCGACTCTTTGCAACCCCATGGACTATAGCCCACCAGGCTCCTCCATCCGTGGGATTCTCCAGGCAAGAGTACTGGAGTGGGTTGCCATCTCCTTCTCCAGGAGATCTTCAAGAAAAACAAACTAGTGAATATTAAAAAAAAAAGAAAAACAGATTCACAGACACAGAGGGCAAACTAGTCGTCACCAAAGGGGAGCAGCAAGGGGGGAAGGGTTTAAGCAAGTAGGGGTAGGGGATTAAGAGGTACAAACTGCTCTGTGTAAAATAAGTAAGCTACAAGGATATATTGTACAGCACAGGGAATATAGCCAATATTTTATAATAACTGTAAATGGAGGATAACTTTAAAAATTGTGAACTGCTATGTTGTACACCTGAAACGTATGCAATATTATGCTTCAACTATACCTCAATTTAAAAAATTAAAATAAAACAGAAATGTAAATTCCCCAGCCCAGAGCTAGTTCATCAGAAACTCTGGGGATGGGGCCTGGTCATCTGGCTTTACTAAACCCCAGGTGGCTCCCTCAAGTTTGAGAACCACTGCCCAGCATACAATGAGTCTTCAAAGGAGTGGAAGCACAGGAGTATTTTGTGGGTGATAGCACGCTCAGGTACCGTGAGGTCAGCTGTATGTGAACACTGCTTGGAGGATGCTGGACATAAGTCTTGGCGGGGAGGGTTTGCACTCAGCAGAGCTGTCTGCTCTGAGCAATCGAGCTCAGTTTATCCTCCAAGTTATTGGTAAGTATAATGCAATGCCTCTGGGGATGGAGGTACCACTACAGATAAAGAGAGTTGGGAGGGGAGATCATTTCTTTGTTGGGTGAATAATTTGGAGACTAAATTGAAAAGTGACAAGGAAAACCCAGGGAGCTGAAGGCTAACTCTGGCTGGAGTGAGTAGCTTTGGGAGAGGGGGATGTGTTCCGTTCACAGCAGGTTCCAGGGAGCAATTCCTTGCCAAATTCTGCTTGCTGCCTCTTTGTGAGAAATGAATCATGGTCTGAGTATCTGGGTGTGAGAGTCAAATGCTGCAGAAGTGACAACCACATGGCTGTGGGCGTCTCGGGTATCAGGAGGAAGGCTGAGCCTCATCCTCACAATAAGGGTCAGGATGGTGAAGGGAGCCTGGAGCAAAGAAGTACGTTAGTGACACACAACGAGACAGGTATTGCCAAGTACTCACTATGAAAGAAGGTACAATCTGTAGGACATATAGTAAATTAACCTTAAAAATGCACTCCAATATACATTGCTGCTGCTGCTGCTAAGTCACATCAGTTGTGTCTGACTCTGTGCGACCTCACAGACGGCGGCCCACCAGGCTCCTGTGTCCCTGGGATTCTCCAGGCAAGAACACTGAAGTGGGTTGCCATTTCCTTCTCCAATATACATCAGGTGTGGACAAATATTGATTCCACTTATACGAGATACCTGGAATAGTCAAATTCATAGAGTCAGAAAGTACACTGGTAGACGTCAAGGACTGGGGGTTTGGGGGACAGGGAGTGGGGAGTTAGTGCTTTATGTGGACAGAGTTTCAGTTTAAGAAGGTGAGAAATTGAGGAGATGGGTGATGGTGAAATTTGCACAACAACGTGAATGTACTTCGTGCCACTGAACTGTACAGTTAAATATGGTTAAAAGAGTATTTTTATATCATCTGACTTTTACCACAATGAAAACACATTTTTTAAAAAAGGTAAATGAAAAGACCCAGGGCTGTGCTCAAGGGATGAGTTGACCAAGGTGGCTCAGAAGGCTCTGGAAAGAGGAACCCCAACCTGAACTTGGGACTTGTCTCTGAAGGCCCACCAAAAAGAGCTCATTTTCCTTTAAAGACTTGGAATATGGGACCTCGTGCATTGAAACTAACTTAAACTTGGCATTGAAGCTGACTGGAAATAGAGCTGACTTATTTGTTGAACTGTGCCCACGGCAGGCTGTGGTTCTACCATGTGCTTCTGGATGGCCTGGCTCCCTGCAGCGTGCTTTCAGACTGCCTTCGTGTGCCAGCAAAACATATTCTACCCAGTAAATGAAGTCGACCTTGGGCTACCCTGATGACCCAGAAAATAAAAAGGGGAGAATTGTCACCCTACCTGGTGCCCACAGCATGGGACCCTAAGAAATGAGAAGTCGGTGGTGGAGACCTCCACAAGAAGCAGACTTGCCACGTGGAGTGAGAAAAGCATTCACCAGGTCACTAAAAATAAGGCATTATTTTAAATGGATGGGTCAAAGGTCAGGGCTAAGGACACCAAGCTCAACATCTCAGATAACCTAGGGGAGACACTTGACCCACAAGGGACTTATTGCTCTAAGAGTATGTGTCTTGGAGGTAAACACTCCTCTAATACACAGCCAACTGTGTATCTTGAGCAAGGGACTTAGTTCTTCTGATTCTCAGTATAATCTCAAAACAGGGGTATAACACAAGGACCTTTATCAATATCTTGTGATAATCATAGGTTACGGAAAAAAACCTGAAAAAAAAAATATATATATATATATAACTGAATCACTTTGCTGTACACCTGGAACATTGTAAATTAATTATATTTCAATGATAAAAAGGGGAGTGAAATATCTACTAGGCAGGATTTTTTGAGCATTAAACAAGATCTCAGTGTCTCTTAACATATACCCATAACTGTTAGAGGTACTCATCTCAGACTTCTAGATTGCAGAGTCTGGGACTGTCGAATCCTGGTTCATAAAAAGAAAGAAGATATGGGACACATCCCTGAACTGTAGAAAAGCTGTGCTTTCTAATGAGTCTTATAAATTACTGTCAAAAATCAATGATGAAGCTGCTGCTACCCCCTGCCCCCACCAACCCCAGTCTGGCTCTGCAAACTGTCTTCTTATTTACAGTGGGAAGAGTTGCTAGCACAAACCCTAGAAATTGCATTCACCCACTTTCTGGAACCCGAAGGGAAATTCTCATACCCACTTAGATTCACTAAGTCCTGGCATCTGTAGCTGTTGCTTATTGTTCAGTCACTAAGTGGTGTCCAAGTCTTTGTGACCCCATGAACTGCAGCACACTAGGCTTCCCTGTCCTTCACTATCTCCTGGAGTTTGCTCAAACTCATGTCCATTGAGTTGATGATGCCATCCAACCATCTTATCCTCTGTTTCCCCCTTCTCCTCCTGCCCTCAATCTTTCCCAGCATTTGTAGCTAGAGGTGCTTTTTGTTTTGTTTTGGCTGATAAAGTCCTCTTTACAAGTTTGCAAGAGCTGCCCACAACAAACTGCTTAATCCACAGAAATGTATTGAACCACCATTCTCTGAAATTCAGGTGCTGGCAGGATCTCACACACACCGGGGGCTGTATGGGAAGGACCTGCCCAGACCTTGCTCTGTGGCTTGAAGATGGCCGTCTTCTCCCGGTGCCTTCACATCATCTTCCCTTCAGGCAGGTCTCTGCCCAGATTCTTCCTTCTTCTCAGGACACCAGCCCTATCGAATTCAGTTCAGTTCAGTCACTCAGTCGTGTCTGACTCCTTGCGACCCCATGAATCGCAGCACACCAGGCCTCCCTGTCCATCACCAACTCCCAGAGTTTACTCAAACTCATGTCCATCAAGTCGGTGATGCCATCCAGCCATCTCATCCTCTGTCGTCCCCTTCTCCTCCCGCCTCCAATCCCTCCCAGCATCAGGGTCTTTTTCAATGAGTCAACTCTTCGCATGAGGTGGCCAAAGTATTGGAGTTTCAGCTTCAGCATCAGTCCTTCCAATGAACACCCAGGACTGATCTCCTTTAGGATGGACTGGTTGGATCTCCTTGCAGTCCAAGTGACTCTCAAGAGTCTTCTCCAACACCACAGTTCAAAAGCATCAATTCTTCAGTGCTCATCTTTCTTCACAGTCCAACTCTCACATCCATACATGACCACTGGAAAAACCATAGCCTTGACTAGACAGACCTTTGTTGGCAAAGTAATGTCTCTGCTTTTTAACATGCTGTCTAGGTTGGTCATAACTTTCCTTCCAAGGAGTAAGTGTCTTTTAATTTCATGGCTGCAATCACCATCTGCAGTGATTCTGAAGCCCCCAAAAATAAAGTCTGACACTGTTTCCACTGTTTCCCCATCTATTTGCCGTGAAGTGATAGGACCAGAGGCCATGACCTATCAAATTAGAAATACCCTAATCACCTCACTTTCACTTGATGAACTCCACGAATCCCTGTCTCCAAATAAGGTCACATTCTGAGGGACTAGGGGTTAAAGCCTCAACACAGGCACTGGGAGGGACATAATCCGATCCTTAAGATCCCCCAGCCCCACTTATGTGCACTTGTGCCAAGTGGGGGATGTGAGTGCAAAGTGACCTGGTCCAGAACACCAGAAAATGGCACATTCCCACAGTGCAGGGGAGAAATCAATGTAATATTCATTCTCAGCAGAGCCCACCCACGGTAGCTAACCAGCAAGACATGCACTTGGCCTGGCTCAGGCTGACTTCCCATAGGCCTGCCAATCTTTTCAGAGTCTGGACCAACCTATTGCAGTGACACACATGTGTCTATGGGTCTCACACATGGGAAACTATGCAGAGTGGTCAACACCAAGGTTTCTCCCCTCTCCTCCCCAGCTAGCTACAGAATGTGACAACTCCATTAAATCTCAGGATAAGAACTGCTAGAAGGTTCTGCTCCTCAGGAAGCATCAGGAGCTGGTGGAGAGGTAAAGGAAATCCAGTGTCATCTATAAAATGTGGAGAGAAGATGCCCAGGGCTCCTTCTGCTTGCTGTCAGGTTGGGTGACTGGCAGCTTTGGAGGCGCCTCCTCAGCAGCACCTCCATCCACATCAGGGACAGAAGAGGGGGAGGAGTCAGGGGCTCAGGTGTGTTTGAGGGTTACACACAGATAAAATAAAAGAGCTGAGTCAGGTCTTTGCAAATCCTGCTCTGAATCTCTTAGACAAATCTGAAGCACTAATATCACAGTGAAGGGACAGAGTGCCCAGGAGGCCGCGGGATCCCTGCCCAGAGCATCTCACAGCCTTGCTGCCCAGGGTGGATGTGACACTTCCTCCAATGGCCGTCTCAGCCAAAGCAGGAAGTTTCCGCTGTCATTTTGGACAAAATGAATATTTTCTTGTCTCAGCTTTAAAATGAATCCAGGGAACACCTCCTAAGAGCCATCCTATCTGAAGACTCAGCCCAAGGGCTGCACAGTGGCCAGGAGGTGCCCTGGGGAGCCCTGACCTTCCCCGTCCAGGCAGCAACAAGCCTCTCTCCACACCAGGTCCTCTCCCGGCACCCTTTATTTTCCATCTACATGCTTATAAAAATAAAATGTCCTGAAGATCTGATCAGGGAACTGAGGTGGGAGAACAAGTGGCTGGGCTTGATAAGCAGTCACAGAAAGCTGGTGGGCTCTGGGTGAGGTGCTGTCTGGGCCTTGAGATGGAAGAGCTCCGTGGATGAGCTGAGGAGTGACCCCAGAGACAATAGAAGCTGGATCCACGTTCTTTCTCAGAGGCAAAGCTGAAGGGCTTTTGCTATAGAAAGTTATCATTTAAAAGCAAAAAGAACCCTCAGCCTTTTCTTAGAGCAGCATTTTGAGCAACAGGCTTGGTTATTCCAAAAATTAAAATTCCAAATACTCAGAAGGATTCCAGCATGAGAATTCAGTGGAGTGCTGCTGAAAAAAAGCACTCTATAGGCACTGAGGCGTGAAATAAGTGTGATTCCTTGTTACCTTGCAAAAGTGCCCCTGAACAAGATAGCACAATCCATCAAGGTCTGCAGGTGGTGAGGAGCTACTTGATTGGACTCTGAGTTCTTCTCACGCCAAGAACATGTGAGCATTTCAAGCTCTGGCTTGACCACACTGACAATTAGCTGTGCTGACCTCACAGTTTCCTTAACCTCTCTGGTCTTCACCTCATGGCACTATTATGAGATTGAATGTGCACATGACAATGAATTAACACCATTCCTGGCAGCCCTGAGTAATTGCTCATTAACCCTTCCAGTTATGCTATGGGGCTCTGCTGTGTGGATATACCAGACACACACTGAACAGGGATGGCAGTGGTCACTTTTCCTTGGACTAGTCTCCTGACCTCAGTTTTCTTTACCTGCAGAATGGACAGAAGGGCTTCTGCCTGCTGCTCTGGGGACCAAAATGAAACCATCAGTGGGAAGGTGCTTTGGGATCTGAGATGGTGCAAGTTAATATCTTTACATTTGGTTCAAGAGTGCATTCCCTAGAGTCAGACTCAATCATTTTATCTCTCTGTGCTCCAGTTTTCTGTCAGTGAAACAGGGATAATAAAGGCAAACATCTTGTAGGTTACTGCAAAGATTAAAAACCATGTGCTAAATGCTTGGGAGAGAGCCTGGCACGTGGTAAACACTCATTAGTCTCCTTGTTGATTCAGTTACTGGCCTCACTGTTATGAACAGGAGTATATGTAATACTCGTGACCATATTTCTGCTTTTAGCATTGCTTGCTTCCTAAGTGTTCTGTGCTTACACTTCACTGCCAGAGACCCCTGCCCATTTTATAAAAGTCTGAACATCAGAAAAGTGACTCGGTTTCCTTTCTTCCCAGTAGCCACCACTGTAACTAGGGTGCTTTCTACACCACGGTCCTATAAATCAGGATTTGCTAGTTCCCAATTTTAAAATCCAGGTGCTGTGAGTCAAAGTCAGGGCCCGCCTGTTTCCCACCCATTTGGATTAATTCCCTGCTGTAAGGATGCTGATGATCTCCTGTAGGCAGCTGGGAGGAGGGGAAGGTTTCCCTTGTCAGGATTGTCTTGTGGTGATGACGCCAGAGGCAAAGGTGCAACCTCTCTACAAGATCAGTTTGTGGGAAACAGCAGTGAACTGGCAAGTAAAGGCTTTGATTTCTAAGAAGTCGTGGCTGTGGCCATAAAGGGCTGCCCCTCTAACAGTGGAGAAGGACCCATTTGGCCACAGACTGTATTTGTTTATGACTGCTGTAAAAAATGACCACAAACTTAGTGGCTTAAAAGCACATAAATTTATTATCTTATGGTTCTGCAGGTCAGAAGTCTCAAATAAAAGGCATCAGCAGGGCTATAATCCTTCTGGATGTTCTAGTTTCCTAGAAATCTGTTCCCTTGCCTCTCCCAGTTCCTGGAGGCTCCAGGCAGTCCTTGGCTTGTGGCAGAATCTCTCCAACTTCTGAGTCATCTTCACAAGGCCTTGCCTTCCTCTCCTCTGTGTATTTTCCTCTTATGTCTCTTTTAAGGATAAATATCACTGGACTTAGGGCCTGCCAGGTTAATCCAAGGGAGTCCCTTGGATTGCAAGGCGATCAAAGCCAATTCTAAAGGAAATCAGTCCTGATGGAAATCAGTCCATTGGAAGGACTGATGCTGAAGCTGAATATTTCGGCCACCTGATGTGAAAGAATTGACTCATTGGAAAAGACCCTGATGCTGGGAAAGACTGAAGGCAGGAGAAGGGGACGACAGAGGATGAGATGGTTGGATGGCATCACTGACTTGATGGACATGAGTTTTAGCAAGCTCCAGGAGTTGGTGATAGACAGGGAAACCTGGAGTGCTGCAGTCCATGGGGGTCTCAAAAAGCTGGACATGACTGAGCAACTGAACTGAACTGGTTAATCCAGAATGATCTCATCTCAATATTAATAACTGCATCTGCAAAAATCCTTTCAATAAACAAGGTCATATGCAGAGGGACTGGGGGTTTGGACCCCCTCTTTTGGGGTGCTCACTACAGAAGGAATGATTGGATAAATGGATGAACAATTGAATGGGGTACTTGCGTGTTCTGTATCCAGAATCCCATTCTGTGGGGAGGTTCATAGAGGGATGGTCTATGAACTGGAGGAACCCCAGGGCACCCCCAGCTCAGTCCTAAAGTTGAAGATGAGCCCCCAGAGGAGAAGGTGAAACCCGTTGAGTGTCAAAACCACACATACACTGGAAAGTTCTGGGTCTGGGTGCAGGTGACAATTCAAGCAAAATGGAGCTACCGTTGACTGGGGCATCCCAAAGTTAGGGTGACAAAGAGCAAAAAGAGAATAATGCTGAGGGAGTGTCCCAGGCTGGCTTGGGAGTGGGGGGTCACACTGACCAGCAGGCCAGGGTAGCCATGTCTAGGGGGCCAGGGTGTGGTTGCAATGGAATAAATGGGCCCAGAAGTTGGCAGAGATGGGCCCAGCAAGCCCATCTTGTTAGGGAACGACAGTTGGCATCCCCTAGATCTGCTCCTTAGGCTGGCCACTGGGGAGAAATGGCCTGTCCAAGTTCCTGGACAAGCCTCACCTACCAGATGAGGAAATGAGGCCCTGGGAGAGGGGAGCATCCCCCACAATGATCAGTGGTACAGCCACAGCCACAGCCTGGGCTCAGCTCCTGGCCCTGTTGCTCTTCTCTGCATGCACAGCTAGAAAGCATGGCTGTGTCCTGTGAGGGGAGTCGAGCCCACGTGACCACACCTCCCAGAGAGTCATCAGGCCCGCGGTGGTAGAGAACAGATATGATAAGAGTTCAGTGTGAAGCTGGAGTGTTGCCTGAAATCAAGCAAACCTGAAATGTGAACAATAGTGGGTGGTGAAAAATGCATCCCACACAACCTTCTGATGGAACATGCCATCCTTTGGGGGAAATATTTGCTGCACGTCTGATGGAGCCAAAACTTCAGAGTAGGGGTGCCTGCCTGGGAAGAATCTAAAAGCCAGGGAATGGGGAAGGAGGAATAGGGGAGAGCTGGGGCCAGGGGGTGAGGTGAGGAGGGGACGGAAATGGAGCAGGTGGGTGTGACATGCCCACAGGGGACAATGAATGCTGTGAGAGAAGAGGCGGCTGATGGCTGCCCTGACACACATTCAGCCTGGCCATCTCTTCCATGACCCTTCAGAGAAGTCTGCACAGCCCAGGGATGGATGGGGGCAGGCATTTGGAGTCTCTGGGCAGCCCCCAGGGAGGCTTGCTTTGTGTGATGTAGAGAGCAGCATGTAGAGACCAGAGGCAGAGAAGGTGTGAGAGGCTTGTGTCCAGAAGTCTGCAGACACACAGGGGAGCCTTGGACTCCCATACACCATGCAGTTGGGGTGGACTTGGGCCCATCTCACGCAACTGACCCTTGGGTTACATCTTTTAATGACAGCGGTCCATAAATGGTCAATGATCATCACAACAGTTGTGATCAGAGGTGACTTGGTCTTGCACAAGATGTGCTTTGAATTGCCTTTTCTTACTGAATCCCACCTCTACGCAATTTCTCTGGCCAATCCATTTGGGCTTAGCCCCCGCCTGTTCACAGTCACACACGAGGGCCACATGCATGCTCATGTCCAGGTTCACTCCCAGGCCAAGCCCTCACTGACTCCCCACTCTCCTGGCCCCTCATCAGGACTGGGGCTGAAGTCCCCACACCAGCCCCCTTCTCTCACCCACTGCCGAAACTGCCTCCTACCCTCCCCCCCACTTCCGCTCTTTCCTCTGACTCTCCCACCAAATCCCCAAATTCTATCAAGTTCTCCTCAGGCTTGAAAACTGGTCCTTCCCTGACCCTCCTATGACTCATGTCACCATTCTGCTTCCCTCCTTCTTGTCCCTCCGCAGGGGTATTTATGCCTTGGGCACCCACTCTTGGTGTCCCCCCAGCTGTGTCCAGCTCCCCTCCAGGGTCACCCTCCTTCACCTCTTTCTCCCCAGGCCTTGGCCCTGCTGACACAGGTGACAACAGGAGGTCTCGTCCTTGTCTCAGGGACTCTGCCTCCCGGTTCCCTCTCTCCTCCTGGCCCTGCCCCGTCAGTCTTCATCCCCTCACACATCTGACTTTAATAAGTCATTGCTCTTCGGTCTAGAAAAGAGTGAACATATGTACGCATGTATGCACGCTCAGTCACTTCAGTCGTGTCTGACTCTTTGCGACCCCATGGACTCTGGCCCTCCAGGCTCTTCTGTCCATGGGATTCTCCAGGCAAGAATATTGGAGTGAGTTGCCATGCCCTCCTCCAGGGGCTCTTCCTTACTCAAAGATTGAACCCATGTCTCTTACATCTCCTGCATTGGCAGGTGGGTTCTTTACCACTAGCACCGCATGGGAATCCTGAATATATGTAAACATATGGTCAATTCACTTCACTGCACAGCAGAAACTAACTTTGTAAATCAACTATTCTCCAGCAAAAAAAAAACCAAAACTTCAAAAAAGAATGTCATTGCTTATCTCATCTACCCTAATTTCTACATTCTTTCTCTCTTTAGAACTGAAAAATTTGGAATAATTCTTGATTCTTCTTTTTCTATGCCCACTCTCAATATTCTGCCAGTTACCAAATCCTGTGCATATTTTAAAAAATATTGTTGAACTGGATTGAAGAATTGATAAAAACAGCCTAGTTGTGGGAGGGCAGAAGTTTCAGTCCAAAGTCTAACTAACATAGGCTTTGTCATGGATCTGTTTGCTTATCCATGAAAAGGGGGTTGGACTAGCCCCAGACATTGCTAAGAGATTCTCTCTGCCATTGAGTGCACTCTGGGCCCATAAGGAAGTTTGTCCTACCAGCGCCATCTCCCCTCCAGTGCTGGATGGACAGAATGTGGGGCAGAGGTGCTCTGTCCACTGGGTCTCCTCTTTTCCAGATCTTCTACTGTCAGGAGTAGACTGCTGACCTTCTACTGGACCTTCTACTGTCAGGACAGGACTGGTTTCCAGACCCCACATCATACTGATCCCTGAAATGTACCAGACATCACAGCCCTCCATCCTGCACACAGGAGGACCTGACTTCCCTCACAAGGCTCTAGATAAGGACACTCTTCTCAACTATTTAGGGTCCCCCTGGCACTTGGTCAAGTTTTTGTTGCTGATATGAGGGTTTCCCAATTGTCCAAGGGGCATGGGCCTTCTACTCTGATCTAAACCTGAACTCAAGAAGGCTAGAATGTATAAGTTAGAAAGTACTGCTAAGAGATTCCACCCAGACCAGGAACACTTGAAACTGTCCCGTGGGTGCTGAGAGGAGGCTGTCCCCTCGGACTGGGCAAGTGCCCCCACACAAGGGGCTCAGTGACTGTCAGGAGCCTCTCTGTCCCTCCTGCCTCCAGCCCCACGGACGCCAGCTTATCAGCAGGACCCAAAGCTCCTCCTGCTCCAGCATGGGGCTCAGGCCACTGTAGATCACATGTGCAAGCCTTTTTCCAAAGCAGGGATGAGTCCCTCGCATTGTCCCTCAGAGGCAAAGCGGGACCCCACTTTGTACTGTTTCTTTTTTTTTTTTAATTGGAGGCCAATTATTTTACAACATTGTGGTGGGTTTTGCCATACATTCACATGAATGTTGCATCTGGGGACACGTGAAGCACCAGCCCAGTTCTCATAGCTCTCTGGCATCAAGTATTCAGCTGGCCAGCTGGGCATTCCACACCCAGCTCCTCAGCGACAGGTATCGGCTATGTGGGAAAGTGACCAAAGTTGGGGTTCCTCTCGGGATCTGCTCCTCAATGGGAGCCCAGGCTGAGGGAGGCGAGGGGCAGAGGCTGAGATGTGGCCTCAGCCACAGAAGAGGCATGTTGAGAGGGGCTGGGGGAAACTACTGTGCAGAGAGGTGCTGGCTCCAAGCTGTCTGCACAGGAGACTGAAGAAAGAAAGAGTGAGCTCTCCCCACTAAGAGGCTGAGTCACCTGTGGGGCAGCCCCACAGCTGCCTTCAAGCCAGATTGGTCTGTGCCTCCCGTGTCCTGGGTCCTACCCCTCGTCTCCAGCCTCCTGGAGATGCCCTCTTGGAGCTGAGGCTGACCACCTGAAGGCCTCCATTCACAGACTCTCCACTAGAGGGCAGCCCCGGGTGAGAGCAAGGCTCTGCCCCTCCTGGGAGCTCCCCGGCTCTCCAGGCTCGGGGCCCTGATAGGAGCTCCCAGATGATGGAGGATAAGACACTCCCCTGCCCCACCCCCTTTTGTACCTGCTGGGTCCTCCATAAATCTGCTCTCACAGGCCACATGGCCCAGCACCCTTCCTCCGAGCTCAGAAGCTGACCTCACACCCAGCTGCCCAGGAGGCCCCACGTGTCCTGGCGAAGGGATTCGTGGTGAACAGGGAGCCCGGGTGCAGCTGAGCTCTGGAGAGGAATGTCAGAATCACACGGGCAGCCCACTCAGGTCTGCTTTCCCCAGACCCATGGGGCAGGCAGAGAGTATGTGAGGGACTGAAAGCTTGCCTGGCGCTGGTTAAAAGTCAGTGTAAAGGGTGGCCTGAAGACCTTTTTAAGAAGACATATAGAAATGTGGCAGGAGTCAGGGTGCTGCCTAGCCCAGCTCTTAGAAGGAAGCCCAGTTTGCAGAGTGTAAAATCAGGAGGGCCCTGGTCAGTGGAGGATGAATTCCCGTCCTCTGAGTATCTGTAACTACCCACCTTCTCCACCCTGGCATTGATCGTCACTGAAGCACCTCATTGAGAGGCTAAAAATCTTGAGGATACAGCTTGAAACAGCCAAGCTAGGCTGCATGCAGCCTTGGATGGCCAGAGCATGTGGGAGGGTGACCTACTTTCGGAGGAGCCCCTCCCTACACTGGGGCAGCTCTTCTATTGACAAGATGAGCTGTGTCCTTCACCAGAACCCTGGAAGAGAATTTTGGCCTCTGAGTGTGTTCCTGATGGGTAACATGGGAGCTGGGGCTCTCTGCATGTCCACCCGCTCTCAAGGCAGTCACAGGGTCACGGACCCAGCAGGAGCAGCCCCGGGGTACCCAAAGACAAGGCCTCAAGGCATCCTGGAGGCCAAGACATGATGTCGCCTGTCTGGACCAGGCCCAGTCACCATGCCATGTGGTGCAGGATGCCAAGGCAGACAGCAGTGTGCTTCAATCTGGAAGAGGTCTTGCACCTGGCAAGTCCTTTGGGCTCAGAGACCCTGTTTTGTCACACGTTCGAAAAGCCTAAAAGGGGTGCATGAGCAGCACACATAGAGACACCCCCCCATATGTTTGCACACACAGCCTCTCAGATACTCACATCCAAGCATGCACACCAGTGCGTGGCTGGCACACATTTGTGGCCCTCATATAGGGCCCTGAGGTAGTATTGCAAAGTGGTCAGGAGAAAGGACTGGGGGCCAAGAGTGCTGCTGTCTAGCTCTGTGTCCTCTGATCAGTTACCCTACCTCTCTGAGCCTTTTCATGTGTCGGAAACATCTGCCTCCACAGCTCACTCTGAGGGCAGGAAGGGGAACTGGCTCCCAGAGCCCTGGCCTGAGAAGTGTCCGTGAACGTGGGGATGCTGGCAAGGTGTGGTCATCAGGCACAAGAGTGCTGAGTCGGGGCTCTCGAAACCAGGAGCACTGGCTCCCCGTCCATGTGGTGGACTGTGGACTGGGGGGCCATTGCTGTTTTTAGGCCAGTCTTCCAACTCCAGTGATCCATGGGGGAGGGTCCTTAGCCAGCCTCAGGAGATCTGCCGCATGTGGCCCATCAGAGGGATGGAGTTTGGGGAATTTCAGGCCACAAGCTCTTTTCTGGAAGAGCTAAGTGTTAATAAGTCTGCACAGAGGGAGGCACTGACCCAGGGAGACAATGAGGGGAAGGAGAGCTGGGATAAATATAGAGAAAGAGAAACTGTAAATAGAGCGGTGACGGATGCTAACGGAACGAGAGAGGGCCGGGATACAGGGCTCAGCTGAGGAAGACCACACAGACACAGCCAGCCAGAGACCCACTGACAGATGCACTCTAGCACCGTTCTTCCAGGTTCACGGGCCTGAGTCATCTCAGACGCCCAGACCCCACAGCTGGGGAGGGAGAACAAAGGATGGAAACACAGACTGCCGTCTGCCGGTGACCTTGGCGCCCACTTGGTGCTTGGACTCCCCAAAGGCTGTTCTCTCCCAGCAGCTGAGTCCCTGCCAGGCCGCTGGCCATCGGGCCCATGTCGTGCCTGGGCAGTGGCAGAGCCTGCAGGGAGGGGGGCGTGGGGGCAGCGCAGGTCACCCGCCAACCCAGGCATCAGGAGACAGCGGAGCTTCAAAGGGCTCTGTCCCTCCCACAGCCATAGGCAATCGCCCAAGACCTTCACGCGTCAGCCCTGCATTTTCATGACATTAATGAGACTTGCTGCAAATTTCTCCCTGGAGGAGTTGCCTGCCTTCTGAGTCCTAACTCTGTGAGCCTGCCCTTCTCCCCTGGCTTCACCTGCTTTGTGAAGGAGTGTGGCAGAAATTCTTTCTGTCCTCTTTTTATGCTTGTAGTTAATTCCATCCAAGAGGGATAAATGACAGGCTGTCCATGGACCTAATCATCCGCCAGCCCTCTGCTAATTCACCCCGAAGAAGAGTTGGCTGCCATCCCACCACTAGGGAATGTGGGGCGGGAGGGGCCAGGCCATGCCTGGCAGGCAGAGCAAAAGACCCCAGGCTAGAGGGCACCCAGCAGGATGCAGTCTTCCTTCCCCTTGGTGGGAGGATTCGGGTCACGTCGCAGGCTCTTGGCCCCACGTGCTGAGCCCTTACCTCCTGCAGGGGTGCTGGCTGCAGTGATGGTCACATCTGATATGACCTCTGCCCTAGGAGCTTTTGCCCATATGTCCACATGCAAGGTGTTCTTGGGATGGACTGACTTGTCTTAAAATACCTCCTTTGTGGGTCCCTCTTGTTCTTCCTATCTCTCAGTGATTTTCTTGATCCCTTTCCATGATTACTCTTTTCCCACCCCACCCTTAACTGCCGAGGTTCCCCAGGTGCCACTCTGGGCCCTCTCACTTCTCACTCCATCACCCTCGGGGACCCACTGGACAAGCATTGCAGGCCCTGAGCCAGGCCCAGGGGAGCAGAGGGGACAGAGTGTCCCCTGCCCTCAGGAGCACAGTCTTCCAGAACAACAGCAAGAAACAAGTGAAGGTAACATCCAGGAGCCCCATGCCTGCAGGCTATAGAGGTGCCTAGGTAGCCCAGTGGTTTTTTTCCTTATATGGAAAATGAGAGTTTTCTCAGAGGTTGTTGGAATGATGGAAAAGTAGAACGTGCTCAGAGCTGTACCTGGGAAGATAAGCACTCAGGTAGTTAAGATGAATCTGATGGACTAAGACACTGATGAGACCCACTTCAGCCTCAGCCCAGACCTTCCCCTGTGGATGCAGGTGAGCACACCCAGCCCTTCCCCCAGGCATGCCCACGTGGGGACCAAATGGCGTTTCAAATCTAGCAGGTCTCAATGGAACTCATCTCCCACTCCCTACGAGTGTGTTGGTTCACAGCCTCAGGAGTTCCCCAGGTGAAATCTGAAACTGAAATCCTCTTCTCTCCTTGCCCCGAGAAGAGGAAGGGGACACCCACTTCAGTTTGGTAGGCAGCAGGTTTCGTTAGGAAGGGAACTTACATGAGAGGCTTGTCTTGGTTGAGTAGATGAGTAGACCTCCATACCCACCTGCCAGAAACTTAAAACTTTATGTAGAGGCCTTAAAGATGTTCAGTCTAGATGTTCTCGGTGACTTTGCTCTCTCAGGGCTGTCCTTAATACAGTTCCTAGTGCAGGAACAGTGGACAGAATCCCAAGGATAGGAAGGGGGAAGGAGCCTCTGATTGCTTGGGTCCAGCTTTCAGTCAACTGGCAATGGTCATGTCCTCTTGATAACTTGCTCCTATGATGTGCTCCATAGTGATGGAACCACCGTTTCATCCCTCGGTCCGGTTGCATGAGCGGGACCCTAGGAGCCATCTCCTGTATACACCAAGCAGTCACAGTGTCCTGGGAACTGTGAGGAATTGGTTCGGATGATATCAGAAAACCCTTGAACAGCAAATAAGTCTCCTGAAAAGATAAACAATGAATTATCACATTATGAACCCATTCCTACATGTCATTCCAACTCATAGGTACATATCCAAATAATTGAAACAGGTACTCAAACAAATCTTTGTACACAGGTATTTGTGGCAGCACTATTCACAAGAGCCAAAATGTGGTAACAACCCAGATATCCATCATGTGGATGAATGGATAAATGAAATGTGGTATATCCACACAATGGAACACTATTCAGCCATAAAAGGAAGCACTGATGTATGTGGATGAACTTTGAAATAATTATGCTGAGTTAAAGAAGCCAGACACAGCAAGTAATATTCTGTGTGATCCCTCCGATTTTAACTTCAGTTCCAAAATGTGAGGGTTTCTCCCCATGCTTCTAAGCAATCCTCTGACTCCAACTGGGTGTCCTACAATTCAACTCAATTCTGACACTGTCACCTGGAGATAGCACCAGGTTCCACAGGTTAAGGGCTCAGTGCCACAAGACTGACTCCACTTCAGATGTCAGTCCCAAGTCCAGGTTATTACCTATACTTCTGACTGACTGGCTGTAAATCAGAGGTTCTCCTGACTCCTTCCTTGGGTTGGATTTATCTGCTATTAATAGAAAGGCTCACAGAACTCAGGAAACCAATTTACCCAGTAGATTATCAGTTTATTCCAAGTAATATCAAAGGGTGAAAATCAAAAGCCAGAGGAAGAGATACCTAAAGTAAGGTTCTGAACAAAGGAGTTTCTACCCCCTGGAGTTTGGGCCCTGCAAGGTGGCCTGTGGAAGAGTTCTGATCCACCAGCCTGGAAGCTCTCTGAATCCCTTCCTTTTGGGTTTTTATGGAAGCTACATCACACAGGGGCTTCCCTGGTGGCTCAGATGGTGACGAATCTGCCTGCAAAACACGAAACACAGGAGAAGTGGGTTTGATCCCTAGATGGGGAAGATTCCCTGGAGAAGGGAATGGTAACTCACTCCAGTATTCTTCTGTGGAGATCCCATAGACAGAAGAGCCTGGCTGGCTATAGTCCATAGGGTCGTAAAGGGTTGGACATGACTGAGCAGCTAACAAACACACTACTTAGGCATGAGTGATGACGTCATTGGCCACTGGTGATTGAACTCAACCTCTAGTGCCTTTCCCCTCCCCGGAGCTGGGGTGTTGAGGATGAGACTGAAAGTTCCAAACTTCTAATCATATGGTAGTTTCCCTGGCAACCTTAGGTGACCAAGGAGCTTTCCAATCATCTCACTGATAAAACAAAAGACACATTTATCAGTCTCATCACTTAGGAAATTCCAAAAGTTTTAGGAACTCTGTGCCGGGAACAGGGGAATGCTGCCGCCCTGGACTTGGGGGCATCTCCCTGGACTGCTGGGGAGCTCTGCTCTGGAAGTTCCCGGAGTCAGAAGCAGGATAGGATCTGTGGGGCAGCTCCTCTAGGAGGAAGCTACAGGAGCAGGGACATTTATTAGCAGAGAGGGAGGGGTTCTGACCCAAATTACAGCAGAGACCCTGCTCCATCACACTATTCAACCCTGGTCAATAGCTTGCCTACACTTGGATAAGAATTCTGTTCTTGAAGGAGTCCAGAAGAGCTCACACTGGGACTTCTATCCAGGGGCTGCTAATGGTGATTCAGTCCAGAGCCTTGCAGGGTCTAGGGAGAGCAGCCCAGCCACAGCAGGTGAGGTAGTAAAGTGTTACTTGGCTGAATGGATCCCTTGCTTGTAAGTGCCCCCTCCCTCCAACACGCCAGCTAGTGTCCTGCAGTGGCTGGGAGCCAGGGCTTAATCAACCACTGGGAGACTAGACCTGCCACAAAACACCCATTAGCATCTTGGAGACCCACCCCTCCCCCCAAAAGGCCCAGGGCTGGAAGCGCTGGTCTGTCTGTTCATCCTCTCCCCCCACCTCTCTGTCTGCCTGGCTCTCCCGTTCGCTAGCTTCCAGCTGGCGATCGATTCGTTGCTTGTCTCTCCTTTTGTTTTATCATCCCACTTTATCTTCTTTGTGGCATTTTTCCTTTCTTTGAACAGTTTCTGTCGCTCTTCTAATCAGAAGGGGGAAGCAGTGAAAGGAATAAAGGGAAGGGCGAGGGGGGGTTGTCTGCCTCTCTGTACAGGTCCCTCTATTGGACACCCTGACCCCCAGTCTGGATGTGTTGAGATGGTGATAAGATCCACTTGCATTCTTATATATCCTTTTCCCAAAGCACAGAAGCCCTATTGATTCTCCTTAACATTTCTGCTTCCCATACTACTCTCTCCATCCCCACACACCCGGCTCAGGTTCTTTCAGCTCCCCGCTAAATCACTGCAGCAGCCAACAGCCTTCTAACCTTCTCCAGTCTTTCCCAGCACAAAGCTGAGCCCTTCACTTTGCCTCAGTGGTTCTCGAAATGCGGTTCCCAGACCACCAGCATCAGCATCCTCTGGGAACTAGATAAAAATGCAAATTCTTAGGATATATCCCAGTCCTACTGATTCAGCAACTCCAGTGCAGGGTCCAAAGTTTTGTGTTTTAACAAGCTCTCCAAGTGATTGTGATGACTGCTAAAGCTGAAAACCACTGATCTACTTAAAAGCCTTCAGTGGCTCCCACCTTCTTCAACTCCCACCTGCCAATGATGCCCTGAGCAGGGGCTGGTCCAGGCCTCTGTGCCATGGGCTCCTCATTTCAGAGCACACTGGCCATTTCCTTTTGTGGTGTCCCCCTGGCCCTGACTAGCATTGTCCCTCCTGCCCTTAGCTGTCAGCCTGTTCCCTCATTCTCTCTAGATTAGGAACTCTCAGAGGGCCATGCCTTAGTTTGTGTGAACCCCAATACCATGCACATATGTGGCACCTGATTCAAAGCCATGACTTACATACTGTCCATGGGTCATCACAAGATCCCTAGACACAGGCTGGCACAGATTCATGGTTATTTCATTTTATTACTGAGCTTACTATTAATACAGAGGGATTGGTGGGCCCCTGGAGGATGCACAGCAAGCCCCTGCAGCTCTCCCAGACTGTGCTCTTGAAACATAGCTTCTGGAAGTACCTAGAGTGTGTGGGAAGAACAAGGGAGTTGGGGCTCTATGAGCCATGCTGGTACCCTAGCTCTGCCATTTTTCAGCCCTATGGCCTCAGAAAAGCTCCAAGACTCATTTTTCTTGTTTGTGAAATGGAACTGTTGTATTAAGGTTAGATAAGTGTTGTCCTAATTTGAGTGTCCCTGGGAGCAGAGCCTGAGACAAAGCTTTGGATGCAGGGAATTTATTCCAGAAGGGATCCCAGAGAGTAGCAGGGGAGATTTGGAAAGGGCAAGTCAGAAAAGAGGAAACACTAATGTAGTTATTACTAAAGGTGGTGGGAGGGTCCATCCTGCTGAAACTTCTGAGAAGCACACCATCCAAAAGACAGGGTCATTTATCACATTTCCCACATCCCATTGGCTCAGAGCTGCCAAGGCCCTCCCTCTTACAGACTGTTGCTGAGGTTCTCCAGCCTAGACTCATGTGGGTGCTGAACCTCCGGGGAAGGCCAGAGGCAGACAGACACAGAGGTGCAAGGTGTACTTGAGGGGGGACTGGTTTGTGACCTGTTGCTGAAAGGAGATGTGGGCCGAGGGGATGCACAAGGGGCCCCGAGAGCACCCCCTCCAGTCTGTGAACACACCCACCCATCTGGCAAGGATGCATCTGCACTCAATATGCCAGCAAATTTGGAAAACTCAGCGGTGACCAGAGGACTGGAAAAGCCAATTTTCATTCCAATCCCAAAGAATGTTCAAACTACCACTCATCTCAGTTGCACTCATCTCACATGCTAGCAAGTAAAGCTCAAAATTCTCCAAGCCAGGCTTCAACAGTACATGAACCGTGAACTTCCAGATGTTCAAGCTGGATTTAGAAAAGGCAGAGGAACCAGAGATCAAATTGCCAACATCCACTGGATTATTGAAAAAGCAAGAGAGTTCCAGAAAAACATCTATTTCTGCTTTATTGACTATGCCAAAGCCTTTGACTGTGTGGATCACAACAAACTGTGGAAAATTCTTCTTTACCTGCCTCCACTTTACCTGCCTCCTGAGAAGTCTTTATGCAGGTCAAGAATCAACAGTTAGAACTGGAAATGGAATAACAGACTGGTTCACTGTATATTGTCACCCTGCTTGTTTAACTTATTGCAGAGTACATTATGTGAAATGCTGGGTTGAATGAAGCACAAGCTGGAATAAAGATTGCCAGGAGAAATATCAATAACCTCAGATATGCAGATGGCACCACCCTAATGGCAGAATGTGAAGAAGAACTAAAGAGCCTCTTGATAAAAGTGAAAGAGAAGAGTGAAAAAGCTGGCTTAAAACTCAACATTCGGAAAACTAAGATCATGGCATCCAGTCCCATCTCTTCATGGCAAATAGATGGGGAAACACTGGAAATAGTGACAGACTTTATTTTGAGGGGCTCCAAAATCACTGCAGATAGTGACTGCAGCCATGAAATTAAAAGAGGCTTGCTCCTTGGAAGAAAAGCTATGACTAACCTAAACAGCATAGTAAAAAGCAGAGACATTACTTTGCCAACAAAGGTCTGTCTAGTCAAAGCTATGGTTTTTCCAGTAGTCATGTATGGATGTGAGAGTTGGACTATAAAGAAAGCTGAGTGCTAAAGAATTGATGCTTTTGAACTGTTATGTTGGAGAAGACTCTTGAGAGTCCCATGGACTGCAAGGAGATCCAACCAGTCTATCCTAAAGCAAATCAGTCCAGAATAGCCATTGGAAGGACTGATGCTGAAGCTGAAACTCCAATAGTTGGCCACCTGATGCGAAGAACTGACTTATTTGAAAAGACCCTGATGCTGGGAATGATTGAAGGTGGGAGGAGAAGGGGATGACAGAGGATGAGATGGTTGGATGGCATCATTGACTCAATGGACATGAGTTTGAGTAAGCTCTGGGAGTTGGTGATGGATAAGGAAGCCTGGCATACTGCACTCCACGGGATCACAAAGAGTCAGACACAACTGAGTGACTGAACTGAACTGATCTGCCAAGACTGCCTCTCCCATGACTTTGCTGCTCTGATCTGAGGTGGCCTGTTTAGCTGTCTGTATCCCCCTTGAAATGAGTTTTCTAGATACCCATCACTATATCTTCAATGCCTAAGTAAGAACAGTGTACAGACCACATCCTCGGAAATATCTTTTGAGTGGCTGAATGAACAAAAGCACTGTTTGTGTAATAGAGACTCAGGACCGTCCACCGTGGCACTAATCAGACTTCTGAACTGAGGGAGAGAATGCACTGCTTTATCATCAAGTTGCAAAGTATCATCTGAGGCGCACAGTGGTAAAGAATCCACGTGTCAATGCAAGAGATGCAGGTTCGATTCCTGGGTCAGGAAGATCCCCTGCAGTAGTAAATAGCAATCCACTCCAGTATTCTTGCCTGAAAAATCCCATGGACAGAGGAGCCTGGCAGGCTACAGTCCATGGGGTTGCGAAGAGTCAGACATGATGGAGCAAAACAGAAGGAAAAGAAATCCATTATGAGTGGGTTGGAATTCCTTTCTATTCAAGATGGAATAACAGAGAACAGGTTTGCCTCTGCCCTGAAATTACTACAAGCCCAAACAAAACATAGGAAACAATGATGTTCAAGAGGTTGGACTCAGAGCAAAAAAGAAGGCTCATCTTTGAGAGGAAATGAATGAGGTGAGCCGTGTGACTGCCCTAGCTTAATGGCTGGAGAAAGTTTCAGGCAGGGGTGGGAGTAAAGGATGGAGGGACATACTGCAAAGAGGTATGAGGAAACATGTCTGGGTGATGATCAGTTCACTGTCTTTATTGTAGAGATTGTTTCACAGGTATATACAGAACATGTCAAAGCCTATCAAATTGTACACTTTAAACCATGCCATTTAATTGTATGTAATCATACTTGGATGAAGTTGTTTTTAAAAATAATAAATTAGAGAATTGATATTTCTGCTAGGTAATGGAGAATACTCTATGTTAGTGAAAACATATGCAGAAACTCAACTAATCAGTATCTTTCTGGTAAGATCCTTATCTCTCTGGCATTTGACAAATAATCTTTGTCTAAAATTTAGATCCAGTTTTCAAAGTGAAAGTGAAGTTGCTCAGTCATGTCCGACTCTTTGTGACCCCGTGGACTGTAGCTCACCAGGCTCCTCCGTCCATGGGATTCTCCAGGCAAGAATACTAGAGTGGGTTGCCATTTCCTTCTCCGGGTGATCTTCCTGACCCAGGGATTGAACCCAGGTCTCTTGCATCGCAGGCAGACGGTTTAACCTCTGAGCCACCAGGGAAGCCCCCAAGTTTTCAAAGGGGGGGTTCAGAATTTTGTCCAGCAGGCAGGCAGATAGAAAACACTTGTAAATTTCACCTGAGTTACTCTCTCCTCATATCAGAGCCTGTTGCCTTGGGAGGGGCACACCTACTTCACTAGGCCACAGGTCAGGTTATCTCCTCTGGGAGATTCCGATGTGTCTTTCACACCCACTGCTTCCAGCTGAAGCCCCAGGGGGCTCCTTCTCACAGCTTCCCTGCCTCACCTGGATCACTGTCAACCATCTTTGAGATCTCTGTCCTTAGATGCCCTTGACATGTGCCCACTGCCTAGAGGTTCAGGGACCTCTCAGGCTCCCACCTGGAGACCGGAGCTGCTGGCTCCTCCACTGACCACTCCCCTACTGGTTTCCTGGGCCCCTAGAGGAATAATTCTCTCAATGCACCACCCATTTCCCCAGCAGAATAGCTTCAATTCTTAAAGCCACAATGCTTTTAGTCTAATCTCGTAAGCACCTCCTCCCCTAGAATGTGTTCAAAGGATACTCTTTTCTCTTCAGGATCTTAGGCTAAGTTTGGCCACTGCACCAAACTCTGTATGTACTAATGTGAGAATTTTTTCCTCAGAGCTCTGTGGTCCTTCTTGACAACTTGACATCATTCTGGCAATATATTCCTCCTGCACACATATAATCTTCCATCAAACTATGTGCAACTGAATTTTCAGTGTGGACAGGGCTCTGGTTATTTTCTGTTGGGTTGCTGAACCCAGGGAAAGTCAGTCTAGGTGGGTGGGGTGACCATTACACTTCCCAAAGACCCCCAGGCTGGACCACACAAAGCTCTGTAAAAGGACCCTGCCTTCTAGGTTCTGCCTCCTGCCTCCTGTCCATAAAGCTCTTATAAATAGTTAGGTGTAGGGTTTTTTTGTGAATGCAAATTTTCATTTATCTGGGATAAATGTCCAGGAATGTGATTTCTGAGTCTTGTGGTACAATGCATGCATGCAGGCTAAGTTGATTCAGTCATGTCAGACTCTTTGAAACCCTACGGGTTGTGGCCAGCCAGGCTCCTCTGTCCATGGGATTCTCCAGGCAAGAATACTGAGCAGGTTGCCTTGCCCTCCTCCAGAGGATCTTCCTGACCCAGGGATCAAATTCATGTCTCTCACATCTCCTGCATTGGCAGGTGGGTTCTTTACCACTAGCGCCACCTGGAAAATCCAAGTGTATAGTAGAAATAGTTTTAACCTCTTTTCCTATTCTTATACCTTTATATATATGTTCTTATCCAATTGCATTGGCTAATACCTCAAAGGCAATGTTAAAGCATACCAAAGGTAATGAACAACTTTGCCTTAGTCAGAGTAGCTCTAGTGTTTCCCCATCAAGTAGGATTCTGGCTTTAGGATTTGTGGCTTATATATTTTGACATGTTAAGGAAGTATCCATCTGTCTTAGTTTCCCAGGGCTGCTTTGACAAAATACTACAGACTGGCTAGCTTCAAGCAACAAAATTCATTTGGGTGTTAGAAGCCTGAAATCAAATTGCTGGCAGGGCCACCATCCCTCTGAAATTTGTAAGGGAGAACCTGTCCTTTCCTCCCAATAGCTTCTGATGCTTTGCCCACAGTCTTTGACGTTCCTTGGCTGGAAGCTATAGCACTTCAACTTTGCCTCTGTCGTCACATGGTGACCCCTTCTGTGTCTATGTCTCTGTGTCTCTTCTGTTCTTACAGGGACACTGGTCATAGTGCTCCAGTGTGGCCTCATCTCAACATCACTAATTATATCCGCACTGACTCTTTCACCCACCCACACACACAAAAAAAATTCAATTCCTGCCTTCCTTTATATGTTGTTCTTGAGAAAACTGCTGGAAGCTTAATTTTCTTATGCATCCAATTAATTTTATAGTTGGACCTGGAATCCCTGAGGATTTGTGTGTGTGTGTGTCTTTAAAGTCAGTAATTTATGTCTCAAATTTGAGATTTGAACGTTCTGGGACAATTTTCAAAGTATATGTGCTGGGAGACAATTCTCTTGAGTTACTCACATTTCTGTATATATTGCAAATATATTGTATAGCAAATATATTGTATAGAAAACAGCCTCAGAAGATAGAGATAGTTTTGTCCTCCAGGAAAAAAAGAAAACATGCTTAGTGTTCAGCACAGTGAAGCAAAAGGAAGGGATGATATCTACTCATTATGAAAGACTCAGGTTCCCTGAGCTAAGAGTTCCTCTCCTGTTATATTGTATGTGCAGATATTCTCTAGCCCTCTGTACATCACCCTTGAATATTAAGGCTGAGACGACCAATGTTAAAAAGACAGTATATTGGCTTTTTTAATGTATGTTCAATTCATAACACAATGTGTATTATCAGTGTCTTTCATTTTGAGCAAAGGGAGACTTTTGATCAGCTACTAGTCTTATATGGATTTGGTTTGATTTATTTTCTATTTTTCCTATTCCTGAGCACTGTGTGGACAGAGTTCATAGTTTGAGAGTACCCTTTTCTGCAGTTTTTTTTCTTAAATGGATAATGGTGAGGGGAATGAAAATGATTGGGGTATCTTATTCCTTTTTAAATTTCTGCAGAATCAATATTTTTCCTCTCTTACTTAAACTTTTCCTTCACGGTCAGTTCACAAAGGACATAACTCATCTCTTTATTTTATTATCTCCTAGAAGTTCTGCATCTCTGAGGCACCAATTCCAGTCCTGTTCACTTTCTAAACATTTCTCTTTGGCTGTTGCTGTGAGCTGCTATGTCCTAGACCTATGTTCAATTTTTTTGACATTTACTATTGTACTTTCTTTTTCTGGGAGTAATTCTCTGTGTGTGTGATCTATGCCCTCTTCCTCTAATTTCCCTTTTTGCAGATTTTCATAACCCTCTCCTCCTCTGCTCTCCTACATCTAGCAGCAGAGATGCTCTATTGAAACACAGTGCTTCCTTCTTAAATTGTAGTTAGTTCAAAGTTTGTGGTGGTCTCTATATCCGAGGGATATAGAGATGTAAAGACCAAGGATGAACTTATTGCTTTTTTCTCTTAACTTAACTGATTTTTGGATATGATGTAGAAAACTAAATGGATACAGAAAGCTGCCATTATTTTTCAGACCATTCCAAATATTTTAAATGCTTGTTTTTTTTTCATTTTATCTATAGTTACTTAGAGTTTGTTTTTAAATTTCATAATGTATAGGTTCCTAAAAATTTTTATCTATTTACTTTTACCTTAGTTTCATGGGAATCAGATATGTGGTCTCTATGTTATTGTTGATTCTTTACAATGTACAGAAACCCAGTTAACAGCCTACTTTTGGGTTAGTTTTATACATGATCCTTATGTGTCTGAGAAGATTGTACATGCTCTAATTTCTTACTACAGGGTTCTCCCTCTCTCTTTTTGTGTGTGTATATATGTGTGTGTGTGTGTATATATATATGTATATATATACATATACACATATGTGTGTGTGTGTGTATATATATATATATATATATACACATACATACATATATAGGATCAAGTTTGTTAATCATAATTGTTCAAATACCATGAAAGATTTGTTGTCTGCTTGATCTAATTACTGAGAAAGGCATATCAAAAATTTCCCAATGTGATGTATGTTTATCAATTTATCCTTGTTGCTCTGTCAAGTTTTACTTTATATGGTTTGAAACTATGCTATTAAGTATATTTTTAAAATATACTTAATTGAAGATTTTATCATTATATCTTGGTTGACATTCATCTTTTTAAAAAACATGATATTGTTATAGCTATACAACCTTTGTTTTGGCAAATATACAATTTCCATCCTTTTATTTTCAGCCTTTTCATGTCCCTTTGTTTTAGTGTGGCTCTTGCAAGCAGGATTTGGATTTTTCAACTCAATCTGATAATTCTATATATTAACTAGAGAGTCTGGTACACTTATATCATGCTATAGACATACAAAATAATGTATGTCAATGTTATTTTTACATTTACTCTGGTTTTATTATTTTTTAAAATTTAGATTTCTTTTAAGGAACTGATTTATCTTTCTGTAAAATCATATTTATCTGGAATTTAGTAATTCTTTCACTTACATTTTTATATTCTTCTGTCAAATTCAAGCAAAATTAAATGTATTGTTACATATTTATATATATGTATACATACATGTATGTCTATTTATATATATTTTTTTTACAATGTATACATATTGCTTTTATAATCCAAAAGTTATTTAGAGATAGTTTAATACATAAATGAATAGATAAAAGAAATCGTATCTTTCTTTCTCTATTTTTAACATGGAAATAATGTTGTTATAACCAGGTAGACTTATCAACAGCCATAAAATGGAAGTCACCTGAAGGCAGAATCTCCTCAACCTCTTCTGCCCTGAGTATTCTCAGCTGAGATTAGTAAATACCTGCAGAAAAATAAAGGATGCTGTCAGGAGGTCATGAGCTGAGTTGCTATAGTGGGGTTACCAGATTTAGCAAATAAAAACCTTATGCAGAATGTATTTTTACTAACAATTTACACATTGTTTATCTAATATTCAGATATAGCCAAATGTCCTATATTTTATCTGGCAAACCTAGCCTGTGGATCGCCCTTGCCCATGCATTCCACTGGAGAGTGGAGCAAAGCAGATGTCTCTTCCTTGTAAGCCCATGACCTGTCTCTGCTGAATGGATCTGGGGAGAGGTAAAAATGTCCACTCTCTATTTGGACACCCACACTCGTCTCTTATTTGCTAGCAATCTCTCAGAGACCCCCTTAGCACTTAATCTAGGGAATGAGGACACTATGCCTTTGGTTTTCAGCCTGCTAGAATTTCCATCTGACCCTTTGCCAACAACCCCAACACTGGCCCCACCACACACAAACACACATCCAGACTTTCTGCCAGTGTCAGACCTCAGGAACTAGAACCAATCAGGGAAACCCCACACTGAAGGATTATGGTCAGGTTCTGCCTCCTCTCTGAGCTCAGGAAAAGACTGCTAACCAGTTGCCCACTTAGGACTTCCTTATTGAAAAACAACAATTTATTGATCCCAACAGGTATGGGTTCCTCAAAATCACTGCAATGTCCTCTTGGATCTTCTGATCACCCCCCTCTCCAATCCTTATCCAGGAGTTTTCCTGCTCACAATTATTCAGAAGTTTCTGTTGTTCCTTCTGCTATGCCTAAATAATTACAATAAGCTAATAATTAACTTTTGTACAAAACTCTAAGTTCCCTGTGTATTCTTTTATTTGTGATGATTAGTTCTCAGTCCAGCTCTGACTGAAAAAGCATGGGCTGTGACCCTGACAGGCTTGAGTCTGAGGTCGAGATCACTCCCTGACTAGCTTGTGGCTTTGACCAATTCACTGAGCCTCTCTGAGGCCTCTACTCTTCATCTATAAAATGGGGCTCAAACAAGTGATTTTGACCCAATCCTTATGCTATTAGACACCATTCAGACTCACAAGGGAAAAATATTTGCAAACTCCATGTTTGAACTAGATCGTACTCTTTTAGAAGCACACAAGAAAAAATGCAAACTTCATTGGCAGCAGAACTAATTAGACAGATTTCAATATATCTTTCGCGGCAGTCAGAATGCTGATTGGAAAGGAATTTCCAGACACAGAGTATTGCAGAAAGGAGTGAGTTTATTAAGAACAAAGAGCAGAGGTAATGTGGAGCACAGTGGTCCAAACTCCTGAGAGACCAAGAAAAGTCGACAGAACCCTGTTAGGAGAGTGGGTCGGCTCACAGGAGAGCCGACTGACGGGAGAATCGACAGTGAAGGGCACTAAAAATACAGTGGGCCGACTTCCTGAAAAACCAAGGAGTTAGTAGCCAATTTTTTTTCAAGACAAAGAGAACTCCTGCTAGAAGGGTGGCGTTAAATAATTGGTTAGGGCACTATAGGATGAGTACCAAGGTGAGCATTTTTGCCTAACTTGGCATCAGGAAGCTGGTCAGTAAGGATCGGGGGTCTTTTGGCAGCAGTTACAATGGGGCTCAGTCAGTTCCAGAGAAGGCCTCGGTTCTGGGCTCCACTTCTATGGCCCCGATGCAAGACCACACACCTGTGGCCTTGGGATAGGACTCCACAATGTCCACAGTAGATTAAAAATAAAGAAGTTCTTTAATCCTCACAACAATAAGAAGTAGACTTATTTTAGTAACAAAAGCAAGACGGGAAATAATGTATAAGATGTAACATTTTGTATAAGAAAGAAGGAATATAAAAATATGTTTATTGTATTTGCTTATTTTATATAAATAATACACAGAAGTTAATGAAAATAGTTAAATCCAGTGTGAAGATTGGGGATGGTGATGCAAAGCACAGTGGTTTAGGGCAGGGATATTCTTTCACTATATATCATTTTATATTTTTTGGATTTTGGAACCATATGATTTGTATTTTGGAATCCATTCAAAAATAAAGATAGGAAGTTGAATACTTTTAAAAATTAAAAGTAAAGTCAACCTCTAAAAGTTGTCAGCTAAATGAAACTATATATGTAGCATGTGTGTGTGTGTAGAGTTATAGAATTATGTATTTTGAAAGAGAAAATTTTGCAAGTTAACTTCTAAGGAAAAAATAATCATGCATTTTCCCAATGCTCAGAGGCAAATCTGTTAATATTTTTCATATTGTTTACCAATATTTATATTGTTAAATATTTTTACATAGGAAGTATGTACAATTTTTTATCCTGCATTTACCTTAAAGCAAAGCCATCCTTTGTAACTTCTGTTTTTGATATCCGTAGTATACTTCATTATATAAATGACCTTTGTCACCTGTTTACTTGTCCGTGTTCCCATGGCCCTATCAACTCCCCAAGGACAGGGGCTGTGCCTTATTCATCTTTGTGTTCCCTGGGTGTGATTTGTGTAGGGATCTTGATAAGTATCTATTGAATAAATGCACACATTATTTGACCAAAATTATCTAAGGAATCACTTATTGTTGGGTGTTTGGGTCATTTCCAATTGTTTTCACTCCTCTAAATAATGCTAGCACAGTCATCTGTATCTATGAATCACAAATCACTATGCACATCTTTACTTGTTTCCTTAGGCAAAATTCCTAGAAGTGGAATTACTGGCTCAGTGGATAGGAAAAATTTAAGGTTGTTGAAATCACACTGCTAATTTGCCTTCCAAAATGTTGTCCCAGTATGCACTCTCAGCAGCTGCCACAGGAGGCCTGGTCCTGACATTCACTGAAATCAGGAGCTCCTGTTCCTAAAATCTTTGCTTATTGCAGGGGAAGAGAATGGTATCCCATAAGAAATCCTATTGCACTGAAGTTTCTTTAACATTTTTTAGTGAGTTTGAAACAGGTTTTCAAATTTTCTCAGACATAATTTTTTTTTAATTTTGTTTGCTCAAGCACTTCATACATCTATCTACTTGGGCTTTCATGTTTTTCATTTGTATGTTCTCATTTTAAATTGGGAATCTCTCTGCTTGTCTCTTTCCTCATAGGTTACCTAATTGCCTCCAGGGAATTTTTTAAAGGTTTAGGGGAGATACATATTATGGAAAATTTCCAATATACAAAACAGTAGAAAGATTACAACAAAGTCCCAAGTTCTTGTCACCCAACTTCAACAACCTTAAGCACTTTGACAATTTTATCTGTTTATTTGTTTCTTCCCCAACATACACAGACATTTGAAAAACATTTTTTTCTAGAGTATTTTAGGCAAATCCTAGACATCACAGCATTTTCCCCATAAATAGCCAAAGAATTTTTAAGCTGCCATATGAGTATTTCTATTTAAGAAGTGCATGGATTGACTCCACAATAAGGAATTTATTTATAACAGATTGGAATCCTGCCCTCTATCATTTCTCCACATTCAATGACTCTTTCCTTATGTAAAACGTGGCCTTTGTCTTTCTTCAGCCTACTTGCGTGTACTCCATGGGAGGCCGCTGAAATATTGCAGCCATGCATTTAGGCCAAATGAATGGCCAAGGCCTTGTCAGAGTCACCCAGGTCTGCAGGAGAGGAGAACCATCAATTTGCATTTGCTGAGCATATAAACAACTCATCTCCAATGTTTGCTAACTGATTGCCCACCTTCATCAAACTCATAATTCAACAGTGTTAACACTGTTAAGTCTTAATTCATCTTCATTAAATAGCAGCTTGCATTGAGAAGGGAAATGGATTGATTTCCGTCCCCTCCCCATGAAATGGCAGCTTCTTTGTCAGCCTGGAAACAACGAATCCCTCGGCAGACAGGGCTTCATGTTTTAAGCAGAGCTCAAGACGGTGGCAGTATTTTTATTTCCTCTCTTGGGAGCTTTTTACCCAATTTCAAATATCTATAGAAATCAGAGTCCAGAGAAACTTTCTCAAATGGGAGGACTCTAGGTGTGCAGGGTGGAAGGAGAGGGAGAGGGAGCATGAGAGCGCATCTGCAAGACAGCAAAAGTCGTTTTTAAAAAATAAGTGCTTGCAAAGACAGAACTGCAGCCAGGCTGGAAGAAGAGAAGGCCACGCACCCCCGTGCTCCGGCCTGCCGTTCCCTGTGCTAATCCCGGTGACAGCAACAGGAGCTACTGGAATCTGAGCCGCCGGCCTGACTTCAGCACCTGGCGCTGGAGGCCTGGGCTGGGGACCTGGGGAAGTCATGCTGTGGGAGCGAAGAAATCCCAGCTTGTTGAGGCCCAGACCCACCATGCTGGGGATCCTGAGGCCGCTCCAGAGATGTCGACATGCCTTTCACGAACCAGCACTTGCCTGCATTCTGAGCCAGCCCCTTTGCCTCTCCTGGCCTGGTGGGCTGCAAGGAGAGGAGCCCGTCCCTAAGATCAGGGAACATTCTTGCTGTGCATGTGCATGCTTGTGTGTGCATGCGTGCATATGTATGAGAGTGTGTGTGTATGTGAGCACATGCGTGTGCACGCATGTGAGTGTGCCTGTGTCTTGCTCTTGCTTCAGGAGCTGGAAGTTACAAAGCATCACCTTCAAAATGAAGCCTGCTGTCAAGTGGTAAACAAGGCGGATTCTGGGGATTAGAATGTCAAGCCAGGTCTTTGCTAACATGCACGGTGGCCGGGTGGTGCCCAGAAAGGTTTTTAAAGGCTGGAGGCGGCACGAGGTGTGTGAAACCAGAGCTTTCCCTTTCCGTGGAAAAAGCAAGGGGGAACAGGAGGAGACAGGCTCTCTCACACTGAAACGTGTTTAAAGAAGAATCATTTGAATTAAAATAGATGCGCTCCCGAAATAATCTTGTTTTGAAAGCTCAGAAATCTTAGGAAGAGAAAATGGCTAACAGTACACTTACCCTTTGAATCTGTTATGGCCCTTGCTATTTATAATTTATTTTTCCTCCATGTGGCTTAAAATAATCAACAGACATTATCACATTAACTCTTGCAATCCCCCTCGCCCTTCCACAAAGTCCCGTCCTTCAGGCCACAAAGGACACAGTCGCAGCCCTGTGGACGTGGCCTCCCCTGCCCTGGCTCCTCTGAGCCCCCTGGCCAGCCCGGGCCTGAGAGAACATTCTGGCCACCACAGCCCACGGTCTTTCCTCATCTGCCCCAATGCCAGGTGGCGGGGAGCCTGCAAGAGGGAGACATCAGCGCAGGAGAGCCGTCAGGACCCCAGAGATGCCCTAAGCCATGTCCAGCTGCAGTGTCCTAACTGGTGTCACTGCAAGGCCCATAGCAAGTTACTGTTAGCAATAAAGCTCTGGTGTTTACAAGCTGTTTACTTTTTTAAAAAAAGCAAATTAGAGAAGGGTAAAGTTATCTCAAGAGAGGGTGGAAAATAGCAGCTCACACAGTAGGTATGTGTTCACTTTAAAGAATTCATAGAAAAGTTCCTATGATCAGTTTCTTTTGGAAAGCCCAGGGCTGGGGTCGGTCCTTGATGGGAGCTGAGGGCCCCTGCCCCTTCAGTCGGAAGCGGGGCTCTCTCTCCGAGTGACACCGACTCCCTGAGTGCGCACACCACTTCCCCAGGAGAGACACTGCTGGCCCCCCGCAGGCTTCTGGGGTGTGACCTCTGGAAGGCAGGAGTGGAAACAGTTTTCCTGGGGGCCAAAACCTGTAAAATTTCTGGCTTCCCAGATGGCGCTAGTGGTAAAGAATCCATCTGCCAATGCAGGAGACATAAGAAACACGAGTTTGATGGCTTGGTCAGGAGAAAGAAATAGTAACCCACCCCAGTATTGTTGCCTGGAGAATCCCACGGACAGAGGAGCCTGGTGAGCTATAGTCCATAGGGTCGCACAGAGTTGGACAGAAGTGAAGTGACTTAGCACGCCCACACACACACATTTTAAGAAACAAATACAAAGTTGGAGATACAAAGTTAAATGTAAAACAAATATTTATTTAGAATGAGAAAAGAAATGATAGAAAATTACGAATTTGATGACAAATATCAATGATGACAACTACAAGCTACACAATGATAACAATACCCTTACCACAAAATCCTAAAAAATAATTTAATTAAAAAAAATAATACTTCAAGCATAACAAACCTCTTCAATACTCTTTTTTTAATATTGTCTTTTGACTGCATATTCTTTGATTAGGTCTTCTTATGAAAATGACTGTGTAATATTTTCTCTAGAAAGAATAGATACAAATTCACTCTTTCTCTTAGATCAGCTGTTTGAAATTTGGTTTAAGTTATTGATAGTATAAAAGAGTTTCTTCCAGCTTCACCTCTCATTACTGGTAGTGTCACATGAATTTTTAGGATTGATGTCAAATTTAAGAAAACTTTTATCAAATTTTTTTCATATCTGAGCTGCTGCAATTGAGCTTGATGTTTGAAATACTGTTACAGGCCTGTGCCTGTAACATAGCAATTCTAATCAGTTCTATTTCACATGATTCCTACTGAAAAAGGAAAAAGGAAATACAGTACAATTATAATTGTCTGTTCTGCCTTACTGAGTATATTCTTGCATAAGTGAACTTCAGTTTTGACTAGGCATTGATGAGAACTGAATCCATTGCTTACAATTTTATTTGCTGAATAATCAGAAGATTATCTTATGTGTATGGTTCAAGCCTTATGTCTCCTGCATTACTCACATATTTCAGGAGCTGGATGCCTCGGGTGCTGAGAGAGTTTGCAGAATGGGCAGTAGGCACATTCTTGGAAGTCATTCCTATACTAGCATGGCCAGCAATGATTTATCATTGACAGTGATGCAAACCACAGAAATACATCCCACTAAACCCAAACTCAATCCATCCGACTCAAACCGCTGTAACAGACACAGAAAAGCCCTTAGCCACTCCAATGCCACCAAGGACAGAGAGCAGACAAGAGGATGGAGAGTGACAATGGTTGCACTGTTGCCATTCAAACCCCTCAGCTTTGCAAACTTTGTAAAAATGTGGATCCATCTGCTTATATTGTGAAGGCCCTTCCCCAGAATTTTGAAGGGAACTAGAAAGTGAGAGGCCCAAAGTCAAAGCTTCACTCACTTGTGGGTGAATTGGCCTCTGATGAATGATAACAGTCATGATATGATAACAATAACTCCCCACTTTCCTGAATGGAAAAGAAAGATGTTAAGTAACTTGTAGAGATGCTGGACTTTCACATCACCCACAGCCCCTGAGACCTGAGCCAGAACCGGGGGTGAGTGCCCGTCACTGCTTCATCATGAGTTGTTGTGGTGCTTGTCCATTGTTGAAGAGACTTACTTCTCCAAAACTCTCTTTTGGAGTTTTGTCAAAACCTGTATCTTGTGGAGGAAACGCATCTTTGCATTTCAACTCAAACTCATCCATTCAGATGGCCTTGCCCACCAGATGCCCCATCATGGAAACATGGCAGAGGACTGCTGTGCTGGTCGGAGGCCCTTGTTTGCAGGTAGGGAGATGTGAGAACTGCCTGAGCATATTGGGCCCAAGATTAGATGCCTCCTGAACCAACCTTAGCCCAAAGTTCTTTCCACTGAGACTCAGCAGAGTCTCAGCTTTAAGGTAGCTCTGTAGTTTCCTCTCACACCTGGTGAAACACCACGTGTGCAGATGGATCTTACTTAATGTTTTGGTCAGATATTGTGCCAACGTTGTGTAACCACTCACCTCAAAACCCTATGGCTTGAAACAATCATCATTTATTCTTGGGGATCTGAAAGGTTGGCTGGAGAGGCTCTTTTTCCTGCCATAGGATTGTGAGCCTAATGTGGTTTGCTCTACACATTTCTCATCTTCCTTGGACCAGAGGACTAGCCTAGACATGCTCTTCTCAGAGTGATGGCAGAGGTTCAAGGTGATGAGCAGAAACATGTGAGGCCTCTTAAGACACGCTTGGAACTGGAACACTACAGCTTTCATCCACATGCCTTTGGTCAAAACAAATCCTGTGGTCAAAATCAAAGTGCAGGAGGTAAAGTGTACTTCACTCCTAAGGCTATGGCAAGGGTGTAAATGCAAGGAAGGGTGAAAACTTAGGTCAATAATTCAAGCTTCCACACCTAGGAAGGAACACAGATGACAGATGGGCAAGTCCAGCAGCCCACCGTAGAGATGAGAGAATTGGGGAGTGCCACAGACAACACAGCTTTAGCAGGGCATTTGGCAGGGGCCAACGTGGACAGCTGGGTAGATTTATTGCTAAACCACTGTGCCCAAAGAGCATTGACTAATGGATTGATGTCCATCTGGAAGAGGTTTGCAGTGGCATACCATTAACTTCTGCCCTGCTCCACTGTTTTCATCCACATTTTGGATGTAGGTATTGGAATCATTTTCTTACCAGATCTGCAGGTAATAGCCTGACTATCAGTGAGGAGCATGACTAATATGTTTTGATGGCAATTTCAAAATTCAAACTGGTATCAACAGGCTAGATTTATGGGTCCAAAGCAAGAATGAATAAATAAAAAGGGAATTAACATTTATTGAACATCTACTATATGCCAGGTGCATGTTTTATTTAATCCTTGCAACAACACTTTGAAGCAAATATGCTTTTCTTTTTCAAATTAAAAAACTATATCCTAGCAAAAGAAGGACAAACTACATCCAAAGAAAGCAAAAGGAAGGAAATAAAAAGAAGTATGAAAATAAATAAAACAGATACTAGAAAAACAATAGAGAAAATCAATAAAACTAAAGTTGGCTCTTTAAATAAAGATCAACAAAAGGGATGAAACTTTAGCTAAGCTGATCAAGGAAAAAGGGAGGAAACTCAAGTCATTAAAATCACAAATGAGAGGACAATATTACTGACCTTACATATATAAGAAGTATTATAAGGGAACACTATAAACAACTTTACATCACTAAATTTGATAACTTAGATAAAATGGACAATTTTTAGAAAGATACAAGATACTGTCTGAGGAAGAAACAGAAAATCTTAATAGGCCTGTGACAAGAAATCAAACAAGTAATTTAAAAATTTCTTGTAAAGATAAGCAGTCCTGGTCCAGAGGGGTTCGCTGGTGAATTCTACTGAATGCTAAAGAAGAATTAATACCAATCCTTTACAAATTCTTAGGAAAATTAGAAAGGAGGAAATATTTCTCAACCCATTTTATTAAGCCAATATTACCCCAATATCAAAACCAGATAAGGACATCACACTCGCACACACCAAAAGAATCCTACAGAGATGCATGACTAAAGATATAAAAATCCTCAACAAAATATTAGCAAACCAAAACCAGCAACATATAAAAAAAATATATGCCATGAAAAAATGCATTATCCCAAGAATACAAAGTTGGTTTAACCTTCAAAAATCAATTAATATAATCCACCATATTGGGCTTCCCTGATAGCTCAGTGGTAAAGAATCCACTTGCAATGCAGGAGATCTAAGAGATGTGGATTCAATCCCTAGGTTGGCGAGATCCCCTGGAGAAGAGACTGGTAACCCACTCCAGAATTCTTGCCTGGAGAATCCCATGGATAGAGGAGCCTGGCAGGCTACAGTCCATAGAGTCTCAAAGAGTCGGACATGCCTGAAGTGACTTAGCACGAGCACGAGCTTGTGTTAATGGAATAAAGACAGAAACCATGAGATAATTTCAACAAATGCAGAAAATGTACTTGACAAAAATCAATACACTTTCATGATACAAGCACTCAACAAACTAGGAAGAAAAAGGAACTTCCTCTATCTGCTACAGGGCATCTATGAAAAACCCACAACTAGCTTCATACTAATGGGTGAAAGATTAAACACTGTCTCCTAAGGTTAGGAACAAGATAAAGTTGTCCATTCTCACAAATTTTTTAAAGCATGTACAGGAGTTTCTAGTCAAGACAATCAGGTATGAGAAAGAAATAAAAGGCATCAAGATTGGAAAGGAAGATGTGAAAGTCCATTTTCAGATGCCATGGTATTGTTTATAGAAATGCTAAACAATCCACTAAAACACTATTAGAACTAAAAGTGAATTCAATAATGTGGTAATATACAATATCAGTATTAAAAAATCAACTATATTTTTATACACTAACAATTCAAAAGTAAGCAGTCTTAAACTGGAATTAATAAAGCAATTCCATTTACCAATTCCATAGCATCCAAAAGAATAAATACTTAGGTTTAAATTTAACAAAATTTAAAAAAAAAAGAAATGTAAGACTTGACTTGTTGAAAGAAAATAAAGAGCTAAATAAATGAGAAGACATACCACGTTCATTTTTTGGAAGACTTAATATTATTAAGATGGTGAGCAGAAGTAGAAGTTGGGGACGAATGTGACAGGGACGTGAAGCCCTCACGTGACCAGGAGCTGCACAGTGACACAGCCTTCAGTGTAGTAGTCACTCCTGTCTGGGTACCAGCTCTCCACTGCTCCCTCACATCAGGCTTGCTTCAGACCTGAGGCAAGCAGGTCAGGTCTGTGGGACGAAGCATGGCGGTGGGGTACTTGTGGCAAGAATCAAAGGGAGAAGGAGACAGCAGGGATAGGCCCAGAAAAATGACCAGGGAAAAAAATCTCATCATGGTGAATAACCACTAGGAAAAGAAAGAAATGGAGTGGCCCATGCAAAATGGACAGGGTGAATGCCACCAGTCAGCAGGAAATCATAGAAGGTGACAGGCTCACAGAATTGCCCCTAATTTCCCATGGGCCATATCCAGTAGGCAGGACAATGATGGGATCAGTGGAGATGGAGATGATATGGAAATTTTCATAGAGTAGTTTAGAGAAATTAGGAGAAAACAGGGAGCTGCAGTTGAGGAACTGTCTTCCTATTCTTATGGGGGAGGTCTCCAATCACCAGGACCATCATGACAAACTTTGCCTTTAAGCCTTGATTCCTGCCATTTTCCATGAGATTACTACTGTGATTCCCACTGTTGTCCTCTTTATTCTTGCATTTTCTTGTTAATGCCTTTACTGGTCCATTTGCTGTGAACCTTATGTAATTTCCATGTGTCAGGTGAGTTGTGTTACCAGCTACTAACTGGAGATTGCCTTGGCACTCAATCTAAGTTCCCATCAACAGCAGAGTTTCACCCATTTGCATAGAAAAATGTAAAGTTAATAAAGCAGCTAAAAAGCGGAAAAATATATATATACATATAGTTAAGATGGCAATACTTCCTCAATTTAATCTACAGATTCAATGCAATGCCTATTAAAATGTCAGCTGCCAATTTCTTCAGAAATTGAAGAACTGATCCTAAAATTCATGTAGAAATTTAACATATACAGAAAAGTCAAAACAACCTTAAAAACAAAGAAATAAGTTGAAAGACCTACACTTCCCAATTTCAAAACTTACTACAATGCTACAGTAATCAATACTGTGTGGTGCTGGCATAAGACAGGCATACAGATCAATGAAATAGAATTGAGAGTCCAGAAATAAAATCAATGGTTGATTGATTTTTACCAAGGACGCCAAGTCCATTCAAAGGGGAAAGAAGAGTTCCCTCAACTAGTGGTCCTAGGACAACTGAAATCTTCATGACCTAAGATTTGGCAATAGACCCTTATATGTGATACCAGAAGCATGAGCAACAAAAGAGAAAACTGATAAATTGAATACCAGCAAAATTAAAAACTTTTGTCCTTTCAAGGATATTAGCAAGAAAGTAAAAAGACAATATACAGAATGGGAGAAAATAGTTTCAAATCATATATCTGATATGAAACTTGTATCTGTAACAAGTAAAGAATTCTAGAGCTAAATAGTTTAAAAAAAAATAACCCAATGCAAACATGGGCAAGGATTTGAAAAGACATTTCTCCACAGAAGATACATGGCCAATATGTACATGAAAAGATGCTCAAAATTGTTAGTCATTGCTACTGCTAAGTCACTTCAGTCGTATCCGACTCTGTGACCCCATAGATGGCAGCCCACCAGGCTCCACCGTCCCTGGGATTCTCCAGGCAAGAACACTGGAGTGGGTTGCCATTTCCTTCTCCAATGCATGAAAGTGAAAAGTGAAAGTGAAGTCGCTCAGTTGTGTCCGACTCTTCGAGACCCCATGGACTGCAGTCAACCAGGCTCCTCTGTCCATGAGATTTTCCAGGCAAGAGTACTGGAGTGGGGTGCCATTGCCTTCTCCATTGTTAGTCATTAGGGAAATGTAAATCAAAACTATTAGGACATACTAGTTTACACCCACTAAGAACATATAATAATAATAATAAAAAGACAAGTTGTGTTTGTGAGGAGTTGAAGAAAGTGGAAGTCCCACATGTTGTTAGTGACAATGTAAATGGTGCAGCCATTTTGGAAAACAGTTTGGCAGTTTCTCAAAAGGTAAATGTATGATCACCACAAGAAACTAGCCATTCCACTCGGAAGTATATACCCAAGAGAAATGAAAACATACATCCACACAAAGACTTATACACAAATGTTCATGGCAGCATTATTCACAATAGCTAAAAAGTGAGAACAACCCAAATGTTTGTCAACTGATGAACAGATACACAAATATGGTACATCAGACAATGTTATATTATTTGGCAATAAGACAAAATGAAGTACTGATATATGCTATTAAAAAACATCATGAATTTTGAAAGCATTATACTAAGTGAAAGAAGCCACACACAAAAGACCATATATTGCATGATTCTATTTACAGGAAATGTCCAGAGTAAGCAAATACATAGGCAAAAGTAGACTAGTAATTGCTCAAGTCTAGGGCTTGGGAGTAGGAGGGGAATGCAAATTGACTGTAAATAGGTATGGGAATATTTTTATTAAACGGGGACTAAAATTGTCTGAAATTAAGTTGTGGTAATGGTTGTACAGGGCTTCACAGGTGGCACTAATGGTAAAGAACCTCCCTGCCAATGCAGGAGATGTTAAAAGACACGGGTTAGATCCCTGGGTCAGGAAGATCCCCCGAAGGAGGCCATGGCAATGCATTCCAGTATTGTTGACTGGAGAATCCCATAGACAGAGGAGCCTGGCAGGCTACAGTCCATAGGATGGCAAAGAGTCAGACATGGTTAAAGTGACTTACCACTCATGAATGCATGCAATGTTTGCACAACCCTGTGAATAGAGTAAAAAACAGTGAATTGGACGCTTAAATGGGTGAATTATGTGATATGTAACATATCACAATAAAGCTCTTTTTTAAAAAGTGCACAGGTGAAAACAAAGCTCTATTCTAGGATGTTCTTGTCATACTTTAACGTGCATGCAGCTCCCCTGGGGACTTGTTGAAATGCAGATTCTGATTTGTAGGTCTGGGAAAGAGCTTAAGATTCTGTGTTCCTAAAATCTGTCTGTAGTACACCTTGGAGAGCAAGACTCTAAGATAGCTACACAGTTTTCTCAGGGTTAGACAGCTAGTAAATGGGGAAAACCAGGTTTCCATTTTGGTTGACAACAGAAATCATATCTAGTGGTTAAGTGCAGCGTAGATAACCCAGCTTCTCATCACCTGTTGTAAAAAAAAAAAAGTCAGAGGCTTTATAACCATAACCTCAATGTATCAAGAGTTCATCCCAGTCTCTGAATAAAGTCTTTTTTAAAAAAAGATTAATTTTTTTTTTCATTTCTTTTTCATTTTTTTGGCTGTGGTGCGTCTTTGTTGCTTCATGCGGCTTCCCCTAGCTGCGGTGAGCAGGGACTACCCTTCACTGCAGTGTGTGGGCCTCTCTTGTTGTGGAGCACGGGCCCTAGGCACACGGGCTGAGTAGCGTAGCCCACTGGCTCCAGAGCTCAGGCTCAGTAGACGTGGAGCATGGGCTTAGCTGCACTGCAGCATGTGGGATCCTCCCGGAGTAGGAATTAAACCCATGCCCTCTGCACTGGCAGGAGGATTCTTAACCATTGGCCCACCAGGGAAGTCCTGTAATATACTTTAAAAAAATACCTTCTTCTTTTAAAAATACTTTCAGAATAAAGCCAAGCTGAATTAATTGAAGTAGAGGGTCCATCCTAGTAAGGAACAGGTAGCCTCCCCTGGAATCCCAGGTTCAGATGTGAGAGCCACATTTAAGAGGAACACTAGAAAACCAAGTTTATCTAGAAAAAGCTAACCTGCATAGTGAGGGGGTTCAAAATATTGCCAAAAGGAGAACAGACAAAATGATTGATGAGGTTTATACTCCAGAAGTAAAGATTCAGGCAAGCTATAATATCTTTAAATAAAGTCTACTTTAAAAGAAGAAATTGATGTTTTCTATGTGACATAGAGGGCAGAATAAAGATTAAGAAAGGAATATTATAGGGAAGTCACTCCAATAAATTTAAAAAGTAATAAAACTCTAATAATTAAAACCTTCCTATATCATTCAGAACTCAGAAACTAAACACAAATTGGCTTAAGCCATGTGGAAAGTCTATTTTTCACATAACATAAAGTCTAGAAATAGGTTTCAGACACTCTATCATTCCATAGTTTTTTTTCTATGCTGGCTTCAGTTTTGGACATACTGTCTTTCAAGGGTGGTAAAGTGGTCAACAGAACCACCACCTAATCTAACCACCTTAGATTATATCAGTTTGACAATCAAGAGAATGAATGTGGCTCCTTCTCAGGGGCTCCATCAAAACTCTCAGGGCTGACTTTTACTGGACAGCTTGAATCACATGCCCATTTATGAACCAGTCATTACGGTCACACTGTGAAACAGGATGATTCACCAGGCTTGGATCACTGGCCCACCACTGATGCTGAGAGCTGGGCTCAGTCCTCTCCAAACCACAAGGACTGAAATTGGAGGAGGGGTAGTTCTCCAAAAGAAAATAGCCTGGGTGCTCCCTCCAGAAGAAGGGAGACTAGAAGTTCGCCAGGGAAACCAACAGATTTCCACAAACTGTCTGCTTTGATTAAAGAGGCTTCTTCAGGAAGGATGGAGGGAGAGCACTCTCTACCTCTGGAGACATCCAAACAGGCTGGATGACCCCCATGAACCCTGCCCAGTAGGGAGCAGTGGATGGCAGTCACGTCTTAGATGATCACCTCTCTTCCAAGGACAACAGCTCTCCATTGCATTCACTCTTGACCTCAGGCACTCATTTCTGCCTCAAAATATTTAACACCTTTTATCATAAAGCAGCTTCTCAATTCATAGCACACAAACCTTTCCAGGCTCTTTTGGAAATAGACTTATTTCCTTTTGTCTTTCCTCCTAAACCAACCTTGTGGACTTGATGTATGCTCATTCTCTGTCATTGGCCTTGGCTTTCTGTCTTTGCCCTAATCAAAGATGTTCTTTCCAAGGACCATTGGAGTGAAGCTTCAGAAGAGTGTTATCATGTCTTCTGTAGATAGTACTCTCTGGGAAGTCACTTCTTATTCAAGGTGACTTATTTTGTTTTGCAAGAAAATAAGATCATTCAAGCTAACTAAAGAAGGTGTGTGTGTGTGTATGTGAGTGTGTGTGTGTGTGTGTGTGTGTGTGTGTGTGTGTAGCAGGACTGACACTGTGAGGATATGGAAGTGCTTGGGGGTGTCTAGGACAGGAATCACTGCCAACCAGAAGGCCTCACAGAAGCTGAAAATCTTCTGAGTTCCCGCTTCAGAATAGCCTGGGACTTGGGCAGCAAGTGTTCACACAGCCTTCCCCAGCACTCAGCCACATTTCCCTGGTTAGCCACTGGTCACATGTTTGGAACTTCATACTCCACCAACCAACTTGTTTTTCACTGTCTGTTCTGGAGTCCTGGAAGAGGAAAATCACTGGGCCAGCTCTCATTTTGCTTCAGACAATTAGCTCAGTTCAGTTCAGTTCATTTCAGTCGCTCAGTCGTGTCAGACTCTTTGCTACCCCATGGACTGTAACACGCCAGGCCTCCCTGTCCATCACTAATTCTCAGAGTTTACTCAAATTCATGTCCATTGAGTCGATGATGCCATCCAACCTTCTCATCTTCAGTCATCCTCTTCACCTCTGCCCTCAATCTTTCCCAACATCAGGGTCATTTTCAATGAGTCAGTTCTTCGCATCAGGTGGCCATAGTATTGGAGTTTCAGCTTTAACATCAGTCCTTCCAATGAATATTCAGGACTGATTTCTCTTAGGTTGGATCTCTTTGCAGCGCACGGGACTCTCAGGAGTCTTCTCCAGCACCACAGTGGTCATCCCTTCCCTGAATCTCATCGCTTATCCAAATACTCATGGGTGAGGCGAGGCAGGGGGAGGCATAGACACAGCAGTCTGCTGTCAGTGAGTCTGCAGGTGGCACTTTGGAGACATGGTACTCACCTAACCCATACTCGGAACTTGTCAAGTTTAAGTATCGCAGGGAAGACTTAGGTGCCCAGTCTCCTGTTTTCTCTGTAAACAAGCAACCAGCTGTAAAGGATGTAAAGCAACACAGAATAACCATCTCAACGGCAGAGGCAGAGGAGGCTGGGGGCTGTCACCTATGCTCTGAACACAGTGCCGAGAGAGGAGTTCAGATTACGGAAAAGGAGGGAATTCACTAAAACTCAGGTGTCCTCCTCACCTCTGGCCAATGGCACAGGGAGGCAGGCTCCAGCCTGTGTGCCCATGCTCTACTCAGGTCTGGGGCTACATGGACGGCAGACGGGACCAAAGTTGGGGAATCCCAGCTGAGTATGAAAGGGACTGGCACCTGAGTCCCATGTGCCCCTACACAGAGACTGACCCCACTCTGCACCTCCACCCCGTTCTCTGCAGGGAGGGGTTTCCAGGGGATTCACCAGGGGAGCGGTCAGACCTAGAGGACCAAGATATCGGGTAGCCCCTCTGTGACTCCACCCCCTGCTGCTTACTGGGAATAAGGCAGAAAACATCTGATAGTATAAGCATCTGAGGGCTCACCAGCCTACACTGAGGACACCATTGCCATGAAAATACACAGCCACAGAGCCTGGAGGGAATTCAGAGAGATTGAAGGGATGCGCAGGCTGCAAGCACTGAAAGGAATTGGACACAGTAATTAATGGAATCTTATAAAACAAATTCAAATTGATCGGTCAGTAAATGAGAGTATTGCCACCCAGACCGAAACCGATTTAAAGGAACATAAATTGAGTCAATAACAAATGTGGAAGGAGACAAGAGTCAGGGGAAAGTATCTAGTGTAGCATTATTGGAATTGATGTTATTTATTATAGAGGATTAGTAGTAATAAAAAAAAAAAGCTCCCATGACAAAGCCTTTGGAAGAAACTACAATATAAAATTTAGACCTATAAGTAAGATCTGGCTTTAGGAGCTTAATTGGAAATATTAAATAGGGGACAGCAATTTAATTAAAAATAAAGATGATGATAAATTGCTGGGATTGTATCTAATCAGGGGAGGAAGGATCCTGATCAAAGGGCCCTGGTGGGAATCAGAGGGTTGGGAAATGCAGAGCATTTTTTGGTTTTTTTTGTAAAGAGGAAATTTGCAGAGCATCAATTGTGAGCTTCCTTCCACCCCACCTCACAGGGTTCCCTGTAGGATATGTGCCAGGGACCCTTTAAGTGGTCAAGCCCCTCTGGCGTTGGTCTGTCTCCCATACCGTCCAGAGAGAGAAGTCCCCCCTTTTCTGGCTGCCCAGCCTTCCTGGCAGGGCACACACACAACCCTGAATATAGCTGTGGCTCCCATACGGTTCCAGTAAGGTTCCTACAGCAACCCTGAATATGCACACGGGCAGACAATCCCAGAATCACCTCTGCTCTACCATTAACCTGGAGAAGGGGGAACTCCTGGAGCTGAAGAGGTGTGATTCATCACCAATGACTCTGATTAACAAGGGAGGAAATTCAGGATAGAGAGCTGTGACGCTGCTTATCCCAGAGCAGCTGACCTCTAGTCCTTTCCCAGAACACTGCCCCAGCCCCAGCTGTGCGCATGCAAAAGAGGCCACAGCTAGGCTCAGGCTCGGCGTGGAGAGGGAAGGACCCTGCTGTCCTCATGGGTGCACAGAGAGGAACCGTGAGCTCAGAAGTGTGGGAGGACTCTAACAACAAGAGACAGGCAGCCCATCAACAATGTGCTCGGGTCTTCTCTGAGCCCTGAAGAGCTGCTGCAGCAGTGACATGACAAGAGGGCCTCCCTAGATTTCCTGCCTCCCCAGCTGGTGTTGGGCATCCTCCTCCCGGGACATCGTCTGCAGAAGCTTCTTCCCAGCCACTCAGCCTGCTGTCTGTGCCGGTGTCTCTTCCCACTGCAGTGGGTCCGGCTCACTGCAGCTTCCTCAGCAACCAGCAGAGTCAGGCACAGTGCAGTGGATGGAATGATTGACTGGCAGGGGACAACCTCAGCTGCCTACCCATGGTGGGGGTGGAAAACGTTCAACGCTGATGGCAGGGATCAGGAAATGTCCAGCCACGACTTTCCCCAGAATCAGTCTGACTTACTCATCCCTCCATGCTGTTGGCCCCCAAAGATGTGGTCTCTTTCTGAGCCCTGGGAGCTGACCTGAGATGTGGCCAGGGCTCCTGCTTTTGCTGTGGGGAGAGAAAAGGAGCACTCAAAAAACTTTTGGGATTAACATACACTCACTGCTATATGTAAAATAGATACCCAACAAGGACCTACTGTACAGTACTGGGAACTCTGCTCAGTACCCTGTTAGAATCTAAAGGGAAAAGAATCTGAAAAAGAACAGATACATGTATACATATAACTGAACCACTCTGCCATATACCTGAAACTAACACATCATTGCAAATCAACCATAATCCAATATAAAATCAAAATTTTAAAGAGGACATCTGTGGACGTAAGATGGGACACAAGTTGAAGCTGAGTAATGGGTACACGAGGGCTCATTATAAACCTCTCTACTTTTATATATGTTTACATTTTTTTCCATAATAACATAATTTTTACTAAATTATGTTTTTAAAAGACATCAACCTCAAATGATTTTCCCTCATGCTCTTTCTGCCTCCCCAGCCTCCTCTATCACACTGGTCTCCAAACTGTTGTCCCCAGACTAGCAGTACTGACATCATCTAGGAACGTCCTAGACATGCAAATCTACAAGTTCACCCAAACTGACTGAGAAAGAAACCTGGGGTGCCGACTGGCAAACTATGCTTAACAAGCCATCTAGATAGTTCTGATGCATGCACAGGTTTGAGAATGGCTGGTCTAATGTATTTTATTGATAATCTTCAAAATTATGACTTCTGCAGGTTGATGATACTTCAGATTGTTGGAAGACCCCTTCCTACCACCTTTGGGAGAAAGGTGCATGTATGCTTAGTCACTCAGTTGTGTCCGACTCTTTCAACCCCGTGGACTGTAGCCCACCAGGCTCCTCTGTCCATGGAATTCTCTCCTGTGTTACAGGTGGTTTCTTTACTATCTGACATCCCCTGGTCCTGCCCTAATCACTGGGCATCCCTTGTGCAGAGGACATAATGGCCCCACACTCAGGGGGTCCTGACAGTCATGGGCACAACTCTGAGCTCTCAATAGGTGTTATCTCATTTGACAATCTCAACAACCCTAGAAGGAATTTACTGTGATCACTTTCATTTCACAAATGAAGAAACAGGGCATGAAGCAGCTCAGCAAATTCACCTAACAAGCAAGTGGCAAAGCTTGGATTCCAGAGCATGAGCCCTAACCACTAGGACCACCACCTCACACTCCTGTCCCTTGTCTGGCTCTAACCTTGTGGCCCAGGACGTATCATTCCCCAGATCAAGACTGTACCCTGAGCCTGCCTCCCTGTTTTAAATATACACCCAGACCTGGAAGCTGAGGCTACAGTTTACTCACTCCCAAGGATACCTATCTAGTTAGGAGGCTTCCAGGTGCAAGGAACAAATTAATGACCCTAGACAACAGGTAAAATCTATCACTTCATCTAACAAGAGGCTTCCAGGTAAGGTAGTTGTCTGATGGGTTAATACAGGGGTTCTATGGTGTAATCAAGGTCCCAAGTTCTTTCATTCTCTCCTTTCAGATGTTCTCAGCATATACCTCTCTTCTTGGAGACCAGCTCCCCTCATGGTCACAAGCTGGCTGCTGTGGTTCCCAGCTTCATGATCAGATAAGAAGAAGGACCATTTCTTCCAGGTATCTCCTATTTCAGTGAGGAGTCCTTTTCCAGCAGACCTCCTCTCATGTCTTATTTGCTGAAAATAGGTGACAGGTCTATTCCTAAATCATCCTTAAACCAATTGCTGGCAAGGGGAAAAGAGAATGACTTGATGAGATCAGCCTAGTTGGATGGATGCCTGAGCTACCTGGTATAGTACACACTCCAATACAACTGCAACTCGACCAAAAGGAAGAGGATGGAATGGCTGATCCAAGTCTTTCCCCAGGAGTCCATGCCTGGACTCTGGGGGAGAAGGAACTGTCACGGTGTGAGACTCCAGAGACTGAGACACAAACATTAAAGTCACTGAGATTTCAGTGTTGTTATCAAAACCTATCCTGACTGATATGGACATAGAGTCCCTCCTCATGCTGCACAGACATGAAACTGAGTAGGTTTGCTCCAAAGAGATTGAGTCAGACTTGCTTTGGATGGGGAGACACCAAGGGATGGTGATGAGTAGGAGTCAAGCTTCATTATGAAATTCCCAGCCCTCTCTCCACCCCGACTTGACTCACAGGCTGCTAATGGCTGGGTTATATCCAGGCAGGAAGCTGGAGAATATTCTGGAAACTGGAAAAACTGACTCAAGAGAAAACTCTCTAAAGTTTAAGTTCCCCAAACAAGACATACAAGTCCCTGCCTGATCTTCCAAAAAAAAAAAAAAAACAGTCCAACCACCAAGCCTTACACATCATCTTAAATGTGTGCAAACATTTAAGGATGCTCAGAATGGCAAGAGTTGAGATCAGGTCAAATAATCCCAAACAAACTGAAGCAGAAAAGATTTAAAAAGCTGAAAGAAACAGAATTCAGAGAGAAGAAAAAAGTTTTAAATAAATATTTAGAAAGATGGTAACGATAACCCTATATGCGAGACAGCAAAAGAGATACAGATATATAGAACAGTCTTTTGGACTCTGTGGGAGAAGGCGAGGGTGGGATGATCTGAGATAATAGCATTGAAACATGCATATTATCATATGTGAAACAGATCGCCAGTCCAGGTTCGATGCATGAGACAGGGTGCTCAGGGCTGGTGCACTGGGATGACCCAGAGGATGGGATGGGGAGGGAGGTGGGAGGGGGGTTCAGGATGGGGAACACATGTACACACACGGCTGATTCATGTCAATATATGGCCAAAACCACTACAATATTGTAAAGTAATTAGCCTCCAATTAAAATAAATAAATTTTAAAAAATAATAATAAATTTTTAAAAATTGTTCAATAAAAAAAGAAAAAATATTTAGAGAGATGAAATACCTCACACAACAATATAAGAAAAAAATGTCAAATTTTAAGAAGAAATAGAGAATGAGTTTTATGAAGTTTATAAAATTAATAGAAATCTTTTGCACTCCTATACACTAATAATGAAAAGTCAGATAGAGAAATCAAGGAAACAATCCCATTCACCACTGCAACAAAAAGAGCACAATACCTAGGAATAAACCTACCTAAACAGACAGAAGATGTGCATTCAGAAAACCATGAGACACTGATGAAAGAAATCAAGGAAGACACAGATGTAGAAATATACTATGTTCTCGGATTGGATGAATCAATATTGTGAAAAGACTGTAACACCCAGAGCAATCAATAGATTCAATGCAATCCCTATCAAACTACCAATGGTATTTTTCATAGAACTAGAACAAAAACTTTCACAATTTGTATAGAATCACAAAAAATCCAAATAGCCTAAGCAACCTTGAGGAAGAAAAATGGAGCTGGAGGAATCAACCTTCCTAATTTCAGACTATACTATAAAGCTACAGTCAGCAAGACACTATGGTACTGGCACAAAAACAGAAATATAGACCAATGGAACAAGATATAAAGCCCAGAGATAAACCCATGCACCTATAGTCACTTATCTTTGACAAAGGAGGCAAGAATATACACTGGAGAAAAGATAATCTTTTCAATAAGTGATGCTGGCAAAACTGGAAAAGCTATGTGTAAAAGAATGAAGCTAGGACACTTCCTAACACCATACACAAAAATCAATTCAAAATGGATAAAAGACTTAAATGAAGGACAGAAACTATAAAGCTTTTAGAGGAAAACATAGGCAGTACACTCTGACATAAACCACAGCAAGATCCTCTTTGACCCACCCCCTAGAGTAATGGAAATAAAAACAAAAATAAACAAATGGGGCCTAACTAAGTTTAAAAGCTTTTGCACAACAAAGGAAACAATAAACAAGATTAAAAGACAACTCTCAGAATGGGGTACAATAATTGCAAGAGAAAAAACTGACAAAGGGTTAATCTCCAAAATATATAAGTAGCTCATACAACTTGATATCAGAAAAACAAACAGCCTAATCAAAAAATGGGCAGAAGATCTAAACAGACACTTCTCCAAAGAAGACATCTAGATAATCAATAAACACATGAAAAGATGCTCAACATCACTAATTGTTAGAGACATGCAAATCAAAACTACGATGAGGTATCATGTAAAACATTACCAGCAATCAGGAGTCTCTCTAATAAGCACTCCAGTCACTGCCCTTCAAGGGTAACCACTCTACTTCTAACAACATAACTTGTAGTTTGTAGTACATGTTCAGCCACTCGGTTGTGTCCAGCTCTTTGTGACTGCATAGTCTGTAGCCTGACAGGCTCCTCTGCCCAAGGGATTTTCCAGGCAGGAATACTGGAGTAGGGTGTCATTTCCTACTCTAGGGATATTCCCGATCCAGGGATCGAACATGTGCCTCTTGCATCTCCTGCATTGACAGGGAGATTCTTTACCAGTAGTACCACAGTACACAGTTGTTATGTCAGTAAAGGAGCATTCACATAGAGATTGGTTCTAGATGGTGGAGTATTAGGATGTGTGATCATCTCCTCCTGTGAGTGTTTGGGGGTCTCCTGCACAGGCGTGCATCGGCGGTGTCCCACCATGGAGACAGGGACACCAGTAGTAGCCTGTTTGTAGATTTTTTGTTGAAGGCCATTCTGACTGGTGTGAGGTGATACCTCTTGCTTAGTATGGATGTTCTTCACATGAATATACTCAGGTTCAGAAAATAATTAAGCTTTATAGACTTTGTTCTGTTTAAAAAAATCTACCAACAATAAATGCTCGAGAGGGTGTGGAGAAAAGGGAATTCTATTGCACTGTTGGTGGGAATGTAAACTGAAACCACCACTATGGAGAACACTATGGAGATTCCTTAAAAAACTAGCAATAAAACTACCATATGACCCAGCAATCCCAATGCTGAGCATACACCCCGAGAAAGCCACAATTCTAAAAGACACATGGACCCTGATGTTCACAGCAGCATTATTTACAACAGCTAGGACATGGAAGCAACCTAGATGTCCATCTACAAATGAATGGATAAAGATGTAGTATATACATATAAACATGTAGTATGTACATATATACAATGGAATATTACTCAGCTATAAAAATGAACAAATTTGCATCAGTTCTAGTGAGGTAGATGAACTTAGAGCCTGTTATACAGAGTGAAATAAGTTAGAAAAATAAATATTGTATATTAACACATATATATGAAATCTAGAAAAATGGTATTGATGAGTCTATTTGCAGAGAAGGAATGAAGAGGAAGTTATAGCATCTCCAATTCGAATGAAAAAATAGAAGATAATTTGCCAGAAGTTGAAAATATTAGAAAGATGACAGTTAGGTAGGAGAGGTAAGGAATAAAGTAGCAAATTCAGGAGTTCCAAAGTCCAACAAAGGAGTTACAGAAAGATCAAACAAGGGAAACAGAGGGGGAGGGGATGACGAAAGAAATGACACAAGAAGATTTCCTAGAACTGAAGGACATGAGTTTCTCCATTGAAACGGCCTACCACGTATCTACCACAAAGGAAGGATGAAAAACCTTCACTAGGGCATGTGATCATCAAGTTTCAGAACACTGGAGCAAAAATTTCCATGCAGAAAAAAAGTCACATATAAATGATTAGGGATGAGTGGCATTGGACTGCTAAACAGGAACTTCTAATAGTGCATCGGAAGACAATAGTGCAGCTCCTTCAAAATGATGAGGAAAATTAGGGAAAATGATGTTTAAACGAGAACTCTAAAAACGGTCAAATTATTAATCAGGTGCCAATAAAGACATTTCTGAAATTCAACAAACATTCAAGGTCCTGGAATCATGTACCCTTTCTCAGAAAGTCACAGGGGATCATGATTCAGCAAACTAGGAAATAAACTAAGAAAGAAAGAAATGGGACCCAAGACATGGAAGCTGCCAGAACAACAGAAAAGGGAAAGCCTAGGGTGATGGTCATGGGTATGCAGGAAGCCTGAAGAAGACCCAGGAAGGATGAAAAAGCCAGGTTTGATGTCCTCAAGCAAACATGAAGCTGATAGATACCAGCTGGTTTGGGAAAGAGCACTGGGAAATTGATAGAGACATGAAGTTAAAGCAAATAAAAAATGAGGCAATTTTCCTACTTCCCAAACCTTCTGGGGGAAAATAAGCAATAAGTTGTTAAAGAAAGAAAATGTAATCAGAGAAAAATAGGTTGCTTGTCAACTATTTTTATAGTAATACTCTGGCAAACACAAAACATTTTATTTACTCAAATTTTGTAGCATAAACAGATTGGGAGAAGGGAGAAGTAAAGGTGTGTGTGTGTGTGTGTGTGTGTGTGTGTGTGTGTGTGTAAAAGGGTTAAATCCTAGTCTTGAAAGAATATGTCAAGAGATAATATTAAAGCTGGAAAATTAAGAAACTGAAGTACAATTGTATACCACTGGGAGATAGAGATAAACAGAAGAAACAAGCTAAAGGCCCTCTCAAGGATAGTACCAGGGGAAGGCAGGAACAAGGCAGGGACCTCTGACTCTTGTCTAAGCCAGCCTAACTGGACTGTTTGAATGAATATTAAACACTCAGTTCAGTCAATCAGTCATGTCTAACTCTTTGTGACCCCAAGGATTGCAGCATGCCAGGCTTCCCTGTCCATCACCAACTCCCAGAACTTACTCAAACTCGTGTCCATTGAGTCAGACATCCACCCATCTCATCCTCGGTCATCCCCTTCTCCTCCTGCCTTAAATCTTTCCCAGCATCAGGTTATTTTCCAAGGAGTCAGTTCTTCACATCAGATGTCCAAAGTATTGGAGTTTCAGCTTCAGCATCAGTACTTCCAAAGAATATTCAAGACTGATTTCCTTTAGGATTGACTGATTTGCTCTCCTTGCAGTCCAAAGGACTCTAAAGAGTCTTCTCCAACACCACAGTTCAAAAGCCTCAATTCTTTGGCACTCAGCTTTCTCTATAGTCCAACTCTCACATCCATACATGACTACTGGAAAAACCACAGCTTTGACTAGACAGACCTTTGTTGACAAAGTAATGTCTCTGCTTTTTACTATGCTATCTAGGTTTGTCATAGCTTTTCTTCCAAGGAGCAAGCCTCTTTTAATTTCATGGCTGCAGTCACCATCTGCAGTGATTTTGGAGCTCCCCAAAATAAAGTCTGTCACTGTTTCCATTGTTTCCCCATCTATTTGCCATGAAGTGATGGGACTGGATGCCATGATCTTAGTTTTCTGAATGCTGAGTCCTAAGCCAAGTTTTTCACTCTCCCCTTTCACTTTTATCAAGAAGCTCTTTAGTTCTTCACTTTCTGCCATAAGGGTGGTGTCATCTGCATATCTGAGGTTATTGATATTTCTCCTTGATTCCAGCTTGTGCTTCATCCAGCCCAGCATTTCTCATGATGTACTCTGCATATAAGTTAAATAAGCAGGGTGACAATATACAGCCTTGATGTACTCCTTTCCAGATTTGGAACCAGTCTGTTGTTTCATGTCCATTTCTAACTGTTGCTTCTTGATCTGCATACAGATTTCTCAGGAGGCAGGCTCCTTGGAAGAAAAGTTATGACCAACCTAGACAGCATATTAAAAAGCAGAGATATTACTTTCCAACAAAGGTCCATCTAGTCAAAGCTATGATTTTTCCAGTAGCTGTGTATGGATGTGAGAGTTGGACTATAAAGAAAGCTGAGCACTGAAGAATTCATGCTTTTGAACTGTGGTGTTGGAAAAGACTCTTGAGAGTCCCTTGGACTGCAAGGAGAGCAAACCAGTCCATCCTAAAGGAGATCAGTCCTGAGTGTTCATTGGAAGGACAGATGCTGAAGCTGAAACTCAATACTTTGGCCACCTGATGCAAAGAACTGGCTCATTTGAAAAGACCCTGATGCTGGGAATGATTGAAGGCAGGAGAAGGGGACAACAGAGGATGAGATGGTTGGATGGCATCATGGACTCAATGGATATGAGTTTGAGTAAGCTCTGGGAGTTGGTGATGGACAGGGAGGCCTGCTGTGCTGCATTCTATGGTGTAACAAAGAGTCAGACATGACTGAGCAACCTGTACTGTGCTGAAAGGATCTTGGCAATTTGATCTCTGGTTCCTCTGCTTTTTCTAAATCCACCTTGAACATCTAGAAGTTCATGGTTCATGTACCGTTGAAGCCTAGCTTGGAGAATTTTGAACATTACTTTGCTAACACATGAGATGAGCACAATTGTGTGGTAGTTTGAACATTCTTTGGCATTGCCTTTCTTTGGGATTGGAATGAAAACTGACTTTTTCCTGTCCTGTGGCCACTGCTGAGTTTTCCAAATTTGCTGGCATATTGAGTGCAGCACTTTCACAGCATCATCTTTTAGAATTTGAAATAGCCCAACTGGAATTCCATCACCTCATAGGGGCTTCCCTCACAGCTCAGTTGGTAAAGAGTCCTCCTGCAATGTGGGAGACCCTGGTTTGGTTCCTGGGTCGGGAAATTCCACTGGAGAAGGGATAGGCTACCCACTCCAGGATTCTTGGGCTTTCCTTGTGGCTCAGCTGGTAAAGAGTCTGCCTGCAATGCAGAAGACCTGGGTTCGATCCCTGGGTTGGGAATATCCCCTAGAGAAGGGAAAGGCTACCTACTCCAGTATTCTGGCCTGGAGAATTCTGCTCATGATATTTTTGTAAACATGTCTTTTGAAGATGTAAATGATTGTCAGTTGTTCCAAAAGAACCCCCAAGCCTAGCCTTCTTGTGGTGACCCTGCTGGTGACTCTGAAGAATTCCAGGCCAAGAGTGGATGTGCCCTCATTGGAAACAGTGTGGCCTCAGCTCAACTGCTGCAGAGCTCTTCATTTTTAACAAACAACATGATGCTCAACATCACTCATCATCAGAGAAATGCAAATCAAAACCACAATGAGGTACCATTACACGCCAGTCAGGATGGCTGCTATCCAAAAGTCTACAAGCAATAAATGCTGGAGAGGGTGTGGAGAAAAGGGAACCCTCTTACACTGTTGGTGGGAATGCAAACTAGTACAGCCACTATGGAAAACAGTGTGGAGATTCCTTAAAAAGCTGGAAATAGAACTGCCATATGACCCAGCAATCCCACTTCTGGGCATACACACCGAGGAAACCAGATCTGAAAGAGACACGTGCACCCCAGTGTTCATTGCAGCACTATTTATAATAGCCAGGACATGGAAGCAACCTAGATGCCCATCAGCAGACGAATGGATGAGGAAGCTGTGGTACATATACACAATGGAATATTACTCAGCCATTAAAAAGAATTCATTTGAATCAGTTCTAATGAGATGGATGAAACTGGAGCCCATTATACAGAGTGAAGTAAGCCAGAAAGATAAAGACCATTACAGTATACTAACACATATATATGGAATATAGAAAGATGGTAACGATAACCCTATATGCAAAACAGAAAAAGAGACTCAGATGTATAGAACAGACTTGTGGACTCTGGGAGAAGGCGAGGGTGGGATGTTTCAAGAGAACAGCATCGAAACATGTATATTATCTAGGGTGAAACAGATCACCAGCCCAGGTTGGGTGCATGAGACAAGTGCTCGGGCCTGGTGCACTGGGAAGACCCAGAGGGATCGGGTGGAGAGGGAGGTGGGAGGGGGGACCGGGATGGGGAATACATGTAACTCCATGGCTAATTCATTTCAATGTATGACAAAAACCACTGCAATGTTGTAAAGTAATTAGCCTCCAACTAATAAAAATAAATGGAAAAAAAAAAAAAAAAAAAAACAACATGACTGAAGCTTTGAAAAGCTTCCAGGGAGAAACCAACCAGCCAATTTTGAGGTTGCCCTCAAACCTCCAACAGGAACTTTTTGTGTCCCTGGGCCCACTGGGTTGAGTTTCAGTGTTGTGAGGTCAATCCTGGGACTTCAAACAGCCCAGAAGCCTTCCAACTGACACTGGATGGCACGATTGCCACCATCATGCCAGCCCCAGACCCCTTCACCCTACCCACCACAGATGAATTTCAGCATCATACCTACTTATCCCAGCTATCCTTCTCATTCTGAATCACCGTACAGCCAGGGTAGCAGAGTGGGATAAAAATGAATTTAGAAAGAAAAGATCCCATGTTCAAATTCATACCCAAAACCAACTAGTTGTATATAGTATCTATTTTTTTTCCTAGTATCTATTTTTCTGCCATCAATTGGTCACCAATCATAGTTCAATAATGCTGGGTGCATTTGTGCTCAACCACTTAAGTCATGTCCAACTTTTCAAAACCCTATGGACTGTAACTTGCCAGGCTCCTCTGTCCATGGGATTCTCCAGGTGAGAATACTGGAGTGGGTTGCCATGCTCTCCTCCAGGAGATCTTCCTGACCCAGGGATCGAACTAGTGTTTCCTATGTTTCTTGCATTGCAGGCAGATTCTTAATCATTGAGCTACTGGGGAAGCCCAACAATGTTGGGTATAGCATGCTAAATACCTAAACTTTCTTTTTTTTTTTTAAAGATTTTTTTGTGTCTTTATTTTTAAAGTCTTTACTGAGTTTGTAGCAATATGGCTTCTGTTTTATGTGGGGGTTTTTTGCTGGGAGGCTTGTAGGATCTTAGCTCCCCAGCCAGGGATTGAACCCGTACCCCCACGCATTAGAAGGTAAACTCCCAACCCACTGGACCACCAGGGAAGTCCCTTCTTAGAGTTTCTTAATCAGGGAGGCTAAGGACTCGACCAGGGCCACACAGGTAATAAATAACTGAGAGTCTAGCTCTGTGGGCTCCAAAGCCTGAGTTCTTTCCATTTTTCCAGACTGTCTGTATAAGTGAGGCAGTTTGCATTTTATTTTCAGGAGGGATGTGAAGTCACACTGGGAGAGTATTAATATTTACAAACAAGTCCAGCATGACACAAGTGTTTACTCATTCACTCAAGAATTGTGTGTGCCAGGTGTGATGCTAGGTGCAGTCTCTGTCCTCACAAAGGGTGCAGTCCAGTGTGGGAGGAAAACACCAGAATCAACAGCCACAGCTCTAAGGTGAGAGCCTCCTACCCCTCCTCCACTCATTTCTGAGACACCTGTCTCTCAGAAACCTGTCATAAGCCTGTGGATGCGTCCCCTGACTGACCGTTTAGCAGCTGTCATTGTCCTTCTCTTCAGCCCTTTATTTCCCAGGGCTATTTTTCTGCTGAGGCTTTGGCTGTCACCAAGCACCCCAGTGCCCATGACACAGCCACCCTCACCATGTACAACTTCACCTCCATAGCAAGAAGGTTCTGGAGCCCTGAGCTGCCAAACTGGGGCCCTGGCTGAAGGACCCAGAGGCTGAGGCTGGAAGCAAGAGGATGCATCCCTTCCCTCCCTCCCTTCCCTTGGGAAGCTCCACCACCCGGTGCCAAAGCAAGGTTGCTCCTGCACCTGAAGTTCTTTCAAAGTCACCACTGAAAAATCTTTCATCTGTACCCTGGGTTTTACATGTGTCCTGGGGACACTGAGCTGGGGACAGACCCAAGTGACAATTCCTCTACAGGCAGAGGGTTTGTTCCTGAGGCTGACTGCTGCCTGACTCCCTCTTCTCAGGAAGCCTCAATTCTTCACAAATATAGTCTACCCCACCTCAGTTGCTTGTCCAGACACACGCTGACATGGCTGAGGGCCTGTGATTGGCCCCCTCCCCAGCACACACATGCACACACACATGTGTAGCTGTCCCCAAGTCCACCTTGAATCATCTGCCTGGGTGCCCTTTTGTAATGAAGGGTATAAATACTCTTAAACTTTGTCATCTGGGGACAGAGACAGCAGGAGGGAATGTGTCTTCCCACGTTTCAGGGCAATGTCCTGAAATTTCAAAGGATACATATGTTCAGCAACTGATAGCTATGTAGTAGAGAATAGAACCTGGTCATCTGGGAATAAGATGTACAAATGAGAGATATTTGCCAGAACTTTGTGCTGCCATGGGGCAAAAGGCATGAAGTTGTCAACCATGCAGACACTGCAGAACAGGGAAAAGAAGAGGGCTGTCCTAAGCCTGGAGGGGCCTCACTCACACAGTTCTCCTAAACCACATTCACACTGAGCCTCAGAGTCCCCACACTGCTTGATCATTCCCTCAGTGACCCATCAACATAATGAAAACCTCCCCTTCTGTGGCTTATTTCCTTGGGACCCTAGCCTCTGCAGACCAAATTTTGTTGCTATTGGAAATCCCTGGCCAATCAGACAAGTTAATCTCTGATAAAAGATTAATGCAAGGATGGCAAATGGATTCCATTTCTGCTGCCAACTGTGATTGATGATAGTGCTACCCAGAAGGCTCATTTGAGAGGAACCATGGCCAGAGTTTAGCTCAGCAAGCAAGAGTGCGGGCATCAGTTCAGGATGTCTGCCCTGAGCCCCCTAAGGACAAGGGCATTATAGGGGCTGCTTGGCTGCCGTCCAAGTGAAACTTGGATGTCAGCTTCACTGACCGCCCTCAGTGGAACTATCCTTCCCTCTCTGGGCACACATATTCATTCTGGCATGCTCCTTGGGGAAAGGAAGGCTTATTCCAGATACTTGAGCCTATGAGGAGGTCTATGGAATAGGATGATCCCTACCAGCCCTCTTGTGGCAGCCCTTTTCATGTGCCAGGAGGACCTGACCTTGCCAGCAGCATCTCTGAGGACTCTCGGCACTGCTCCAGCCCAGAGTGAGAGAGGGCTGAACAGCCATCAGTTCCAGTTAATCTCTCTGAGCATCATTAACCTGTACCCTCCACGGCAGTTTCAACCACCATGTGTGACTATCTCGAGCTGCTCATTGGTGGTCAGACCCAGGTACAGATGACTAGCCACCTGCTCTAGCGACTCAAGTCCCTAAGAAGTGGGTCAGAGTCTGGTCAGGCCCTTCCAAGGTGAAGAGAAAGTGGATCAATGTTGTAAATAAACCCTGGGCACATTAAGAACCTGCTCATTTAGGCCTCATAGTAGATCCAAAAGGAATGGGGGAATCCCAGCCTCTGAGAGGTTATTTTTGTTCAATTTTGTTTGCCTTTCTAGGGCTTCACAAGCACTGGCTAAAGTGTTAAATATAAAAGGGCCTGAAAAGTTAGGCAGACCCTGGAGTAGTTGTGTGGCAGCTGTGATTCTTAGAGACTGGATATGAGACCTAGGATGTTAGAGGAGAACCAAGCTGATTCTTCTCTGCTTCTTGTGTCTGGCAGACCCTGGGCTGTCTCCCTCCAAAGAGTTCAGAAACTCCAGCCAGGCCTCACATCTCCAGCGAGCCACGGTCCTGCCATTCTGGGATTCATACTCTATTTACAGAGGTTTCCAGCTCACAAACAAGTCCCAGCTTGTCCAGCTAGTCCAAATAAAGCACAAAGGGGCTATGATGGCAGATTGGCTCATCAGAGTTGCACTAGGAAGAGACTCCTGAAAATAGCAGACCTGAGCTAGTCCTGGCTCCAGAGGAGAGACATTTCTGGTAAAAATGTCTTCCTATGGGCAGAGCTTGGGTTGGAAGGACTTGTAATCACAAAGGTCTATGGATTCAACATGGTCACACTTCTTAGTCGGGCTTTCTTCATTTTCTCTCTCTCTCTCTCTTTGTTTTTCTTTTTAATGTCATTCTTTCTTCCTATCTGTCTTCTTTTTCTCTTTCCATTTTCATTCTCCTCTCATTCTACAAGTGTAGAAGTCTACCAAATATCAGGTATGGCCCTGGGCGCTAGGGACACAGGCATGAACAAAGCCCGATCCCTCTTCCAGGAATTCATAGGCTAGAAAGGAAGATGATAAAGCTATCCACACAGAAATACAAGGCAGCATGGAAGCGCAGGAGAAAGAGCACTCAAACCTGCATAATATTTAGCATCAAAGTTGGAATTTGCCAGATTATTTGATGTTTATTAAGTTGGTAGTCAGGTAAGAACACTTCAGACAAAGACACTCCAAGAGGCAAAAGCAACTAGGCCTGAAAGAATATGCAGTGTTTGGGAAAGTGCAGGCAGCAAGGTATTACCCAAGTCAGTGAATAGCAACATTGGATAAGATGCAACAACCTTCCATGGTCTTCCCCACCTGTTCCTACAAATGTGTAAGGTCTAATCCACATAATAATTATTCCAGGTCATTCAGACTGTTCTGATCAAACCCTAACTGATACACCAAAGGTCAGCAAACTTTTAATGTGAACCTTTCATTATAGGGGACTGGAATGCAAAAGTAGGAAGTCAAGAAACACCTGGAGTAACAGGTAAATTTGGCCTTGGGGTACAGAATGAAGCAGGGCAAAAGTTAATAGAGTTTTGCCAAGAGAATGCACTGGTCATTGCAAACACCCATTTCCAACAACATAAGAGAAGACTCTACACATGGACATCACCAGATGATCAATACCAAAATGAGATTGATTACACCCTTTGCAGCCAAAGATGGACCTTAGGAAGCATCACTATGAACAAAACTGGTGGAGGTGATGGAATTTCAGTTGAGCTATTTCAAATCCTAAAAGATGATCCTTTGAAAGTGCTGCACTCTACATGCCAGCAAATTTGGAAAACTCAGCGGTGGCCACAAGACTGGAAAAGGTCTGTTTTCATTCCAATCCCAAAGAAAGGCAATGCCAAAGAATGCTCAAAAACAGCACAATTGCACTTATCTCACAAGCTAGCAAAGTAATGCTCAAAATTCTCCAAGCGAGGCTTCAACAGTACGTGAACTGTGAACCTTGAGATGTTCAAACTGGATTTAGAAAAGGCAGAGGAACCAGAAATCAAATTGCCAACATCCATTGCATCATTGAAAAAGCAAGAGAGTTCCATAAAAACATCTACTTCTGCTTTATTGACTATGCCAAAGCCTTTGACTTTTCCACAACAAACTGTGGAAAATTCTTCAAAAGATAGGAATACCAGACCACCTGACCTGCCTCCTGAGAAATCTTTATGCAGGTCAGGAAGAAACAGTTAGAACTGGACATGGAACAACAGACTGGTTCCAAATCGGGAAAGAAGTACATCAAGGCTGTATATTGTCACCCTGCTTATTTAACTTATATGCAGAGTACATCATGAGACACACTGGGCTGGATGAAACACAAACTGGAAACAAGATTGCTGGGAGAAATATCAATAACCTCAGATATGCAGAAGATACCACCCTTATGGCAGAAAGTGAAGAAAAACTAAAGAGCCTCTTGATGAAAGTGAAAGAGGAGAGTGAAAAACTTGGTTTAAAACTCAACATTCAGAAAACTAACATCATGGCATCTGGTCCCATCACTTCATGGCAAATAGATGGGGAAATGTTGGAAATAGTGAGAGATTTTCTTTTTCTGGGCTTCAAAACTGCTGCAGATGGTGACTGCAGCCATGAAATTAAAAGACACTTGCTCCTTGGATGAAAAGCTATGACCAACCTAGATAGCATAGTAAAAGGCAGAGACATTACTTTGTCAACAAAGGTCCATCTAGTCAAAGCTGTGGTTTTTCCAATAGTCATGTATGGATGTAAGAGTTGGACTATAGGGAAAGCTGAGCGCCAAAGAACTGATGCTTTTGAATTGTGGTGTTGGAGAAGACTCGTGAGAATCCCTTGACCTGCAAGGAGATCCAACCAGTCAATCCTAAAGGAAATCAGCCCTGAATATTCATTGGAAGGACTGATGCTGAAGTTGAAGCTTCAATACTTTGGCCACCTGATGCAAAGAACTGACTCATTTGAAAAGACCCTGATGCTGGGAATGATTGAAGGTGGGAGGAGAAGGGGATGACAGAAGATGAGATGGTTGGATGGTATCACCTACTCAATGGACATGAGTTTGAGTAAACTCTGGGAGTTGGTGATGGACAGGGAGGCCTGGCATGCTGCAATCCATGGGTTGCAATGAGTCAGACATAACTGAGGGACTGAACTGAACTTTATTTTCTTTTTTTTTCATTTATTTATATTTTTGGAGGCTAATTACTTTACAATATTGTAGTGGTTTTTGCCATACATTGATATGAATTAGCCAGGGATTTACATGTGCTCCCTATCCTTAGCCCCCCTCCCATCTCCCTCCCCATCCCATCCCTCTGGGTCATCCCAGTGCACCAGCCCTGAGCACTTGTCTCATGCATCAAACCTGGACTGGCGATTTGTTTCACAATTGATAATATACATGTTTCAATGCTATTCTCTCAGATCATCCCACCCTCGCCTTCTCCTACAGAGTCCAAAAGTCTGTTCTATACATCTGTGTCTCTTTTTCTGTCTTGCATATAGGGTTATCATTACCATCTTTCTAAATTCCATATATATGCATTAGTATACTGTATTGGTGTTTTTCTTTCTGGCTTACTTCACTCTGTATAATGGACTCCAGTTTCATCCACCTCATTAGAACTGATTCAAATGAACTTCATTTTCTATTTATTACAAATAAATACACATTTTAGTCTTACATTAAATATTTACATACTTGCCTTGAAAGCCAAGAGGCAAACTGAGGATATTATAAAGGTACTTGAATAACAAAAGAGAAAATAGGTTTTCACAAGTTTTTTTTACCACATTCAAAGTGTAATAATAATAAATATGACTTTTTTGGTAATACAAGTCTACTTTTTGGAAATACAGAATTCTTTTGGACAAGATATTGTTACTGTGTTATTGTTGTTCAGTTGCTATGTCATGTGCAACTGTCTGCAACCCAGGAACTGCAGCATGCCAGGCTCCTCTGTCCTCCACTATCTCCTGGAGTTTGGACAAGATAACATTTCACTTAACTGCAAGTCATGTTCAAATAGATATCAAAATTTCATTTACAAAAACCATTCTTAACTTATGACTTATACAAAAACAAACAATAGACAAGACTTGGTCTTGGATCTGTGGTTTGCTGGTACATACTCCAAATGGGAAGAACTTTCAGAGCTAAGGAGATAGACTGCAAGCTCTTAATCAAAACTTCAGAAAGATTTCACTCAGGGAATGAAGCAGTTTTAAGTCTTATTAAAACTGCAACCCATTTCTAACCCAGCTCAATCTTTGGCCAGATTGCAATGATAGTTTACCTAGCAGGAATCCTTGATAGCTGAAGGAATCCTTGATAGCTGAAGATATCACTCAAAGCCTCTGAATTCTGTTACACAATGACCAACATGTAATGAAAAATTACTAGATATGCAAAAAGACAAGAAAACATGATTTATAAGAAAAATGAATAATAGAGATGTTAGAAGACTTTAAAATAGCTGTGTCTCATGTATCCCAACGTTCATTGCAGCACTATTTACAAGAGCAAAGGACATGGAAGCAGTCTAGACGTTCATTTATGGATGATTAGATAAAGAAGCTATGGCACATATATACAATGGAATATTCAGTTCAGTTCAGTCACTCAGTCATGTCTGACTCTTTGTGACCCCATGGACTTCAGCACACCAGGCTTCCCTGTCCATCACCAACTCCCAGAGTTTACTCAAACTCATGTCCATTGAGTAGGTGATGCCATCCAACCATCTCATCTTCTGTCTTCTCCTTCCACCTTCAATCTTTCCCAGCATCAGGGTCTTTTCCAGTAAGTCAGATCTTTGCATCAGGGGACCAAAGTGTTGGAGCTTCAACTTCAGCATCAGTCCTTCCAATGAATATTCAGGGATGATTTCCTTTAGGATGGACTGGTTGTATCTCCATGCAGTTCAAGGGGCTCTCACGAGTCTTCTCCAACACCACAGTTCAAAAGTACCAATTCTTCAGTGCTCAGCTTTCTTTGTAGTCCAACTCTCACATCCATACCTCACTACTACAAAAACCATAGCTTTGACTAGACAGCAAAGTAATGCCTTTGTTGGCAAAGTTAGTCTCTGCTTTTTACTATGCTATCTAGGTTGGTCATAGCTTTTCTTCCAAGGAGCAAGTGCCTTTTAATTTCATGGCTGCAGTCACCATCTGCAGTGATTTTGGACCCCCCCCCAAAAATAAAAGACTCTCACTGTTTCCACCATTTCCCCATCTATTTGCCACGAAGTGATGGGACTGAATGCCATGACCTTAGTTTTCTGAATGTTGAGTCTTAAGCCAAGTTTTTCACTCTCCTCTTTCACTTTTATCAAGAGGCTCTTTAGTTTTTCTTCCCTTTCTGCCATAAGGGTGGTGTCTTCTGCATATCTGAGGTTATTGATATTTCTCCCAGCCATCTTGATTCCAGTTTGTGCTTCATCCAGCACAGCATTTCTTATGATGTACTCTACATATAAGTTAAATAAGCAGAGTGACAATATACAGCCTTGACATAATCCTTTCCTGATTTGGAACCAGTCTGTTGTTCCATGTCCAGTTCTAACTGTTGCTTCTTGACCTTCATACAGATTTCTTAGGAGGAAGGTAAGGTGGTCTGGTATCCCCATCTCTTGAAGAATTTTCCACAATTTGTTGTGATCCACACAGTCAGAAGTGGATGTTTTTCTGGAACTCTCTTGCTTTTTTGATGATCCAACAGATGTTGGCAATTTGATCTCTGGTTCCTCTGCCTTTTCTAATGGACTATTTCTCGACCATAAAAAAGTACAAATTCGCATCAGTTCTATTGAGGTGGATCAACCTAGAGGCTGTTAAGTCAGAAAAAGAAAAACAAATATAGTATATTAATGCATATATATGGAATCTAGAAAAATGATCTTGATGAACCTGTTTGCAGAGAAAGAATGGAGATGCAGATATAGAGAATGAACTTGTGGACACAATGAAGGAAGGAGAGAGTGGGATGAGTGGAGAAAGTAGCATCAACATATACACACTATTGTGTGTAAAATAGATACTGCAAAGTTGCTATATAACACAGGGAGCCCAGCTTGGCGCTCTGTTCTGACCTACAGGGGCAGGATGGGGGCGGGGAAGGAGGCTCAGGAGGGAGCAGATATATGTATAATTACAGCTGACTCAAGTTGTTGTATAGCCAAAACCAACACAACATTGTAAAGCAATTTTCCAATTAAAAAATTTTAAAAATAGTTAATATGTTAAAGAAAAGTGGACACAGCTGAAGAAAGGATTAGTGAACCCAAAGGCAAGTCACTAGAAAATATCCAAAGTAAAGCACAGAAAGATTTCTCTGAAAAAAGATCACTGGGGATGCAGAGTACAGGACGCTGGAAACAAAAATTAAAAGCAAAATACCTTGAGGAGAAGAGTAGAGATTTCCTCTTTGAAGTCATCTAAAAGCCGTCAGAGTGAGGCACACACGGCACCCAAAGCATCCTTCTCCACTCCCTTAAGGAAAAAGGGATCTTGTTCACATTTCTCTCCCTCTCTATGAATTTTACCTGAATTTAAGTAAAATCAGAGGGATTTAATATCATAGGGTCAAACCAGATCTCTACATTTCCCTTCAGTAATGGTATTTCAGTTTTGACTGAGACTGGAGGAGAAGAGAAGGAAGAAAAACCTCAAGAGTTCCCAGATTCCTGACTCTTCCTTGGGCAGGGGAGGGAAAGACTTCAGGTTCCAATCCAGCCTGCCAACTCTCTCCTCTCTGACTGGTTCCCAGAAGGTGATCAGAGATTCTGCAACCATCAACAACCCTCCTGGGAAACCAGAAGTTTCTAGTTGATCAGAAATTATGACTTGCAAACAATCCAGACCTTGGCAGAAAACCACTTTACATGAAAACCAAAAAGTGAGCTTGGGGTAAAAGTGGGGGAGTGGGCAGGGAAATTCCCCTTCAGGGGGAAAGCTCTATGTGATGCTCATTCATTCAGTAACAAGAAACCTCTACTGTGTGCCAGGTACAGGTCTAGGCCTGGGAACACAGTGTAAAGAAGACAGGCAAGGCTACTGCTCACAGAACTATAAACTTCTTATATATTAAAGGCAGTTTAAAGAGTGGAAATTAAAAGCAGGAAATTAAATCAGGATGATGTAATATAAAGCGGTAATTTGGGTGGTCAAGGAAGGCTTCTCTGAGTTGGTGACATTTAAACTAAGATATGAATGATAAGAAGAAGACAACCCTGTGGAAAGTGGGGTTAAGAGTATATCAGCCAGAGGGTTTAGCTCAGGCAAATGTCCCAAAGGCCTGGACAGCTAGAGGGCAGCGGGTGCTAGGGAGCAGGATGAACAGCAGGGCGGTGAAGGCGGGAGGAAGGCAGTTATGTAAGTCCTTAATCATTCTGATGCAGAGCTTTATTTTATGTGCAATGAAAAATCACTGGGGATTTAAACTGCATAGAAGAGCCCTCTGTGTGTTTCCTGCTATTCTTGGGCTTGATTTCGTGGCTCCAGTTCACTGGCCACTCATGAGTCTTATCCCCTAAATTCCTCTACTCCTCAGCCTTTGGAAAATGCTCAGGCCCAAACTCCTGGAGTCATTCTTGACACTTCTGTTTCACTCACACTCTACTTGGAACCTGAAGGAAATTCTATAGGTTTTAGCTTTGCTGTGTGTCCAGCACCCTTTACCACCTCTCTGCCTCCACCCTCATCTAAGTCTTGCCATCTGACAGCTTGGTGGTTGAAACTGTCAGTTTCTCCTCTTGTCCCTGCAATCTATTTGCTACACAGAGTGAGCCTCTTAAACATCCAGCCACATCAGATCACATCTCTGCTCTGAGCCTCCATCTTCCTCAGGGTAAAATCCAAAGTTCTTGCAAGTGCTTGTAAGTTCTCCACAGCATCTGTCCCTCAGCACATTTCTGCCCTCACCACCTCCCACTGCCCCTGACTCCCTTCCTTCTTGGGACAGTGGCATCTTGACCACCAGCAGACTTACTCCCTCTCCTCCAGGGGTTCCCTGCTCCAAATCCTTGGGAAGCCCTGCCTGCCTACACCCTTGAGTAAAGAAACCTGCCCCCATCCCTGGCCCACTGGATCCTCTTTTCCCAGCTTTACTTTGCATTTTTGTCAGTCTCATCACTTTCTAAAACATTCTATAATTTACACATTTATTATGGTAACCATTTACCATCTGACTCTCCCCTACATGGATGAATTTCCTGAGGGCAAGCATCATGTCTGTGTTTTTCTCTTTATGCCAAACTCCTAAAGCAGTGTCTAGCATGTAGTCAGTGCTCAAAATTTTGATTAAATATTATTGGGTGTATTGATCATTTTTAAAATTTTATACTAGGCCCTCGATTAGCACAGAGATCATGACAATTTTTATATCCATATTATTTCACTCAATCATCCAAGAAAGAAATGTGCTGAGTGCTCAGTCACTTCAGTGGTGTCCAACTCTTTGCGGCCCTATGGACTATAGCCTGCCCGATCCCTCTGCCAACAGGGTTCCCCAGGCAAGAATACTGAAGTGGGTTGCCATGCCCTCCTCCAGAGGATCTTCTTGATCCAGGGATCAAACCTGAGTCTCTTGTGTCTCCTGCATGCAGGCAGATTCTCTACCCACTGAGCTACCTGGAAGTTTTATTGAAAGAACAAAACTGAACACTGAAAGTTGAGTACAAATGTGCTACTTTGGCTTCAATTGGACAAGGCAGATTGAACACATGTATCTTCCTCAAAGGCCAACAAAATATTTTAAAAGATGTAAAAGCAGAATTAACCAATAAAGATAAAAAGAACAAGAGGGAGATGACTCCAGACAAGACATACCAGCAGAGTGTAATGTGGAAAGCCAATGGACAAGAGCAACCACATTGACAGGCCAGCTGAGGGTAAAGGAGGCTGGTCCTAAGAGAGAGAGCCAGGAGGCAAGCTGGTTCCTTCTGCACCATCCAGAACTGCAAGAAGGGAGGCTACTCTGAAGGCTTAAGGGCAGGTGGGTTGGATACAGAAGAGTGGGTTGAAGATCAGTGTAAAAGACAATGAGACTCCCACACCCCTTCCCTCTACGTGAACTGCAACTGCACAGGCACTGCTGATTTAATCCAACTTGTGTTAGAACGAAATTGGAAAGATGTTATCAAGAAGTGTTTGTGTGGTGGGAGTGGGGCAGGGGATGAGAGAGAGGAGTCTTGGTCCGTGTTTGGAATTCAATAGCAAATAAGTAAAAGCTAAAACTCAAAAGCCAGCAGCCTAAGGATGGTGGAAACTGCCAAAAGAGTTGAAAGTGGTCACCTCTGGGAAGTGTGAATTGTGACTGAGGAGGGACAGGAGCCCGCTGTTTCTCATTATAAGCTTTCTAGGAGGATTTGTCTTTTCAAACTATGCCTTTCTGTTACTTTTATAAAAACTAAAAATTGAATTTCTGGCTGCTGTGTGAAGAATAGATTGGAGGAGAGCAAGAATGGAAGCAGGGAGACCCATTAAGTGGTCCAGGGAAGAGGTGATGATGCCTGGAGCCAGTGTGGCAGGAATAGAAGAGGAGAGAACAGGACTTGTTGGCATGACATGAAACAAAGTTTCAGAGAGAGAGAGTCCACAGGACCTTGCCAAGGATTGAACATGGGCAAGGCAAAAATGAAGGGAACCGAATGTAATTTGCAGGCACGTGGCTGGAGGGCCTGGTGCAGGCAGGGTGGAAAACAGCGTGATTTCTGTCCTCTAACCTGCCTCAGCTCAGCCCCTTACCGGACTTCCTGGGACTTCAGATTGCCCATGCTCCTCCCCACCTGTGTTGCCGCCTCGCTGTCCATTCTGCTCCCTCCCACTCCCCAGCCACCCCTGCAGCCTGCAGCTTCCCTTTTCCCAGGACCTCACAATCTGGACAGTGACGCTGGTCATGGCCCTAGCTGCCTTCTAAGGACTGGGCTTGGGCCATTCTTTTTTAACCTTCTGATATCTCAACAAAATCTAAGTTCTGTTGCACATCTTGAGTTTGGGATGGTGGTAGCAGGGGCCCGAGTAGGATCCCCATCCTTGCTGGATCTCTGCACTGTTCCTTGGAATTACCCCTTAGATTTGCTATGTGTGTTGGTCACTCAGTCATGCCGACTCTTTGTGACCTCAAGGATTATAGCCCACCAGGCTCCTCTGTCCATGGAATTCTCCAGGCAAGAATACTGGAGTGGGTTCCCATTCCCTTCTCCAGGGGATCTTCCCAACCTAGGGATCGAACCCGGGTCCCCTGCATTGCAAGCAGAATTTTTACTGTCTGAGCCACCAGGTAAGCCCCAATAGGTCCTTTCATTTAGATTTGCTAGCGCTTCACAATTTACTTAGTGCTTTGTAACTCATGCATTGTCTCATCTGGTCTCAGAACCATCCCTTAACCAGCCTGGAGTCTCATTATATGCCCTTTATAGATGGGGAAACAGGTTCCCTGAGTTGGTGTACTTGCCTGGTTCTGTGATTATAACTGGGACAGAGCCAGGTCCTGGGACTCTAGTCGAGGTCTTCAGATTCAAAACTCTGCCCCTTTCTTCCTCATCCATGAATTCCCAGTGTCTGTCATTGACATGCCATCCTCACCATTGCCACATCCATGTGCCTCCTCTCTATTGTCTACTTCATATTTTCAAAATCAACAATTTTTCATTAAATCCTTGCATCTTAAAAGGAAGCACAATGAAGCTCTAAAGTTATGTGGTAGACACACAACTTCAAAATGATGCAAAACTGTTAATAAAAAAAAGTTATTTAGGATTAGAACTCATGCTGTGGCACCTGGCTGGGTCCAAGCCCCAGCTCTGACACAGTAGCACGTGCAGCTGGTCTCCCCCCAGAGCCCCGAGAACCTGACATTCTAGGATGTAGCAGCCTGCTTTCCAGACTTTGCCAGATAGCTGTTCCCAGGTCATTCTCTTAACAATTGTTTCTGAAACTCCTAAGACCAGAAATGGTGCTAGACACGGTGAACAAAGGGGTGATCAGGACAAGTGGTTTTACCCAGAGGGACTCACACTCCCATGATACTTCTAGCTTGGGGCCCCTTCAGATAGAACAGCCCACCCACCCAAGTCTGAATTCTGGCCCCAAGCCCACTGGCCAAACCTCCAAGCAAGCCCGTTGAGCCTCCATAGGTGGTGAGGGTCCTGAACATTCCTTCTCCTATGAGGTGCAGCCTCATTAAAGCATAGAATCACCCACTTTAGAGAAAGGTATACTAGGGTAAGGCAAGGAAGAGTTGGCTGGTCATCATCTCACTGTATGAGCAAGGCAGGGAACAATGGCAGGAGGGCCAGGGAGGAGGGCAGTGAGGTGGCAAAAATCCCAGTGGCACTTGCTAGCTATGTGACTCTGGGCAAGTTACCAGTATAAAACAGATATAGTACTAGGACTCCGTCCCCTCATGGTCATGAAGATTCACAGAGTTTATTACTTAGAAGGGCTTAGAAAAGAAATTATCAGGTGCCAGTGGTCACAGGTCACATGTAGCAGACCAGGGAGGTCAAGAGCTGGGCTGCCTGACCTTGTGTTGAGTGCTCAGCCCATTGGGTCTGCCACTCTCTCATTTTATCCATCCTTTAATGTTTCCAATGTGTGGACTGGCTGCAGCAGTAGAAGGGCGTGTGGATCATCGGCCTCTGCGTTGTTCTAGGGGAGGTGTCCGGAGCCCCTTCTTGCCCTCTGGGACTCCTCTGCCCTGCAGTAACTCATGCCCCGCTTCACCACCTGCCAGGACTCACATCTGTCTGTTCACACAAACCAGATGGATCCCAGCCTCCTCCTGTGAGCTGAGTGTCTTGTCCATGGAAGCAAGAAAGGTCATTGCTGTGTGTGGACAGGATCTCTCTGTCCTGTAAACTCATCACTCAGTAAACAATGAGTGTTGCCTTCTCTAGCTCGAGAAGCCAGAACAATGTATACTCAACTTTCCAATCAGAACTGTTTCCACAAGCCTTTGGCTTCTGTGGGGAACGTTTGGTTTACAAAGAAATGGAATTTCCCCTCCAATATTCTTCTTGGATGACAGGTCTGTGATTGGAATCAGGGCTTGAAAAATCATGCCCCAGTGGTTATTTCCATTAGTGGCTCTTGACTTTGCAGGGACACCTGGAGCACAGAACGCCCAGCCTCTCCCACTCCTATAGCTCAGGCAGTGCCTGGGCCACTGTGCCTGGAGCGTCCTGGGACCACAGAGCCCTGGGCTCTCTGGCCAGGAGCTCCGCTAACTGGCTCTACAAGAACAGGGCCACTGTCCCTCCTCACACCGTTGTGCCACAAGCCCAAGCTCTGGGCCAGCCTTCTTTCACATCACAGTGTGATGGGACACGTGCACATGCGCACACACACACACACACACAACGTGTGCACACACACAGCACATCCTTGCTTCTCTGCCTAAAACAAACCATCTCTGAGCAGTATGAATTGTCTTACATGGCAATCAGGAAAAAAAAAATGTTCATCGTCTAGACCGCAGGGTACCAAAACCCAGGGGACCTCCAGTGAAAGAAACAGACAGGGCTTGAAAACACAAAAGAAGAGCAAATTGAGACCACACTCACGGAGTTCTTGAGGAAGACTCAGTGAGAAAGAGTGCCGCGGAGGCAGCAGGCGCGTTACACTGGGCTTGTGGGTCTATCCTCCGGCAGCCGGGAGCCCTGGGGGCAGCCACACATCTCAGCATCCCTCACACCCAACACGTGTCCAGACATAAAGAGGCGCCCAGGAAATGTTTGTTGATGACGGAAGGAAAGAAGAAACAAGGGGAGCAGGGAGACAGCTTCTGCTCAGAGGCTGGGTGCTGCTTTCCTTAACTTGGGGCAGGGTCTGCAGAGCAACCGTGTCAGCTGAGCAGGATGGAAACAAAGGAGCAGGGTGGTCTGCCGGCCGAGGAGGAAGCTGGTCTGAGGACTGGAGGGGTGGGCGCCAACCGCGCAGTTCTCACTGGCCTGCCGCTGCACCAGGAGGGCGGGTGGGCGGGTGCAACAGGGTGCACGGTGACTGCACCGCCCTGCCATCTGCGTGGAGCCCACCCCGACCCCAGCCACACGGGGGAAACATGGAGAATCCCCTGCCCTTCCTAGCACATGACGGCCATGCTCAGGAACGGAGGACTGACTTCAGGGTGGGGGCCAGAAGCCCGTGGACTGATGGAGCAGGTTAGCATCCGGGCCTGGGAGAGGAGCGCTCCCTATGTGTCCGCGGGGCGGCTGCCAACATTCCTGCAGGATGCCCTTGCCTCCCTCCCAGGGCCCCGAGCCTGAGCTCCTGCCTCCTGGGTGCGGCATCTAGTGGCCATGCGGGGGGCGGGGGGCGGTGTGTGTTTCTGACCCACTCCCGGGAGCACGAGGACTCTGAACTCAGCATCAGCCCCTGAGAATCAGGCCGGCATCTGTGCAGCTGAGGTGAAGGTACCTACAGACAGCAGCCGGTCGGGAGCCTTCTCCCTCTGTCCCCTTCCGCCCCTGTGTCCCTCAGGTCTTTAGTGGTGAGGGTTCCGGGAGTCCGGTGACAGTGGGCAGAGACCCACAGCCATTGAATCTAGCCCAGAGATGGAGGACCTTTCTCCGAGGAGACTCCCGCCTCCTGGGAATGTCTGAATCCCAAGTGCAGCTGTAAACCAGCAGTGAATTAGCCCATTTCCCCTACTTCTTGCAACGTTTTGTGAAGAAGCTGTCTAACCAGTAAAGAAAACAACCCCTTGCACTCTTTAAGAACTGTATTTGGCAACAGAACTCTGGGAAACAGTGACTTAAACACAATTGTGGTTTTATTATTAGTTAGTCAGTCTTGCTTACAGCAGGACTCTGGGAATAACGAACCCCAGTCTTTTACAGCAGTTCCATGAAGCCAGTTAGGAACCCAGTCTCCTGGTCTTCAGCCTTACAACCTCCTGGTCCTCGTATCTGCAAGCTGAGTCTGGAGCTCCAGCCATCCCAGCTGATATCCAGGCAGGGAGATGAAAAAGGGCAAGGACAAGACATATGTGCTATGAAGCTACTCTGTTTTAAATGACTTTTTTCTAGAAGCTCCACCTGACAATTTTCTTGAATATCTCATAGGCCAGAACTGTATCATGTAACCAGTCCATCTGCAAGGCAGGTTGGGATTTGTTTCCTGGGCACATTGCTATACCAACAAAATGGGATTTCTGATAATAAGGAGGGATGGGGAGAAAGGCCATGGAGTGGGCATCTGGTGGTTTCTGCCACACAGCTCTGTATCTGTCCTTGTCTCAGTCAGTTCATTGAAGGGTCTGGGAAATGGATTAGAGAGAGGAGGAAGAGAGAGGGAGAGGAGACAGGAGAGGAGCAGAGCCTATGACCAGAGCCCAGAGCCAGCATCCAAGGGTGTATCCATGTGTGTTAGAGTGGCAACGGCTACAATTTGTCCAGCACGTAGGCCTTTCAGTGTTAAAATTAGGACAGTCCCAGGCAAACAGCGGCACTTGGTCACCTTAAATGTGCACAAGTGTTTGCGTGTGAACCAGGTGTTGTTAGACTAGAGATCCCAGACCAGTGCTCCTTAAGGTGTTGTCCAAGGACACCCGGAGATCCCCAAGACCCTCTAGGGGATCTGTGAGTTCAGGCTATTTTTCCAGCAGACTAAAGCAGATGAACCAGAGATCAAATTGCCAACATCCGCTGGATCATTGAAAAAGAGCGTTCCGGAAAAACATCTATTTCTGCTTTATTGACTATGCCAAAGCCTTTGACTCTGTGGATCACAATAAACTGTGGAAAATTCTGAGAGAGATGGGAATACCAGATCACCTGGCCTGCCCCTTGAGAAACCTGTATGCAGGTCAGGAAGCAACAGTTAGAAATGGACATGGAACAACAGACTGGTTCCAAATAGGAAAAGGAGTACTTCAAGGCTGTATATTGTCACCCTGCTTATTTAACTAATATGCAGAGTACATCATGAGAAATGCTGGGCTGGAGGAAGCACAAACTGGAATCAAGATTGCCGTGAGAAATATCAATAACCTCAGATATGCAGATGACACCACCCTTATGGCAGAAAGTGAAGAACTAGAGAGCCTCTTGATGAAAGTGAAAGAGGAAAGTGAAAGTGTTAGCTTAAAGCTCAACATTCACAAAACTAAGATCATGGCATCCAGTCCCATCTCTTCATGGCAAATAGATGGGGAAACAGTGGAAAGAGTGGCTGACTTTATTTTTCTGGGTTCCAAAATCACTGCAGATGGTGATTGCAGTCATGAAATTAAAAGATGCTTACTCCTTGAAAGGAAAGTTATGACCAACCTAGACAGCATATTAAAAAGCAGAGACATTACTTTGTCAACAAAGATCTGTCTAGTCAAGACTATGGTTTTTGCAGTACTCATGTATGTGTGTGAAAGTTGGACTATAAAGAAAGCTGAGCACTGAAGAACTGATGCTTTTGAACTGTGGTGTTGGAGAAGACTCTTGAGAGTCCCTTGGACTGCAAGGAGATCCAACCAGTCCATTCTAAAGGAGATCAGTCCTGGGTGTTCATTGGAAGGACTGATGTTGAAGCTGAAACTCCAATACTTTGGCCACCTGATGTGAAGAGCTGACTCATTTGAAAAGACCCTGATGCTGGGAAAGATTGAGGGCAGGAGAAGGGGACGACAGAGGATGAAATGGTTGGATGGCATCACCAACTCAATGGACATGGGTTTGGATGGACTCTGGGAGTTGGTGATGGTCAGGGAGGCCTGGCGTGCTCAGGTTCATGGGGTCACAAAGAGTCAGACACGACTGAGTGACTGAACTGAACTGAACTGAAAGTGTTGTTTGCCTGTTTCACCCTTGTCTCTCATAGGTATACAAAGGAGTTTTCCAGAGGTTATACAATGTGTGACACTGCAACCGATTGGGTACAAAAGCAGATATGAGGATCCAGCTGTCTTCTATTCTGTTAGAGAAAGGAAATTCTGAGTGGCACTGCCCTGGGACATTAATTCACACCCACAACTGCCTTCTGACGCCCGGCCACGAGGTCCAGCCTCCATCCTGTTCCCATGATTTAATTCCCAGGAGACTCTCCACACTTATTGGTCTAGTCTAGGACAGAGTCTAGTCTAGGAAGAGTTGGAGATGTGCTGTCCTAGACTAGACCAGTAAGTGTGGAGAGTCTCCTGGGAATTAAATCATGGGAACAGGATGGAGCCTGGACCTCGTGGCCGGGCGTCAGAAGGCAGTTGTGGGTGTGAATTAATGTCCCAGGGCAGTGCCACTCAGAATGTGCTCCAGGAATAAGACCAGACTGAGAAATATTCCCCACTAGTCACTGTTGAACTCAGCACAGAAATCGAGAGAAGCTTCTAGAAACTTCCATAGCAACTTAACAGAGTAACTTTATGTCTGTTGAAACTAATAATAGGAAAAGCTGGGCTTGTATTTTTCATGTCTACTCTCTTTCATTTTCTTTTCCTAGCAATTTATTTTTACCATACTTCATAAAATTTTCCATAATACATTGGAAATTTTCAAAATATGGCCCTTTCATACTTGAGATGACTCTTAAAGGATAAATATTGGTTACCCAAGTAAAGAAGGGGACAAAGTGTTCCATAGTAAATTTTGTACTTCAAGGACAAACTGTACATTGTTGAAAGCGCACTTGTCCTGCCTGATTCTAGACTTTCACTGAGTAATTTTACAATTTTATAAGCTGTAAATAACTGATATCAACATGAAATAATTTCTGCCTATAGATACAAAAAATAACTCCTGTTATGCCACTGACTTCCTCCCTGACTGAGGCTGACAGTTTAGGCTCCACTTACTCATTCGTTGTTATATTCCTAAAATGTAATTATGTCTGTTCTTTGGATTCCCATTTGAACTTGTTGTAGCATCTCACTGGTATCCTCATTAGTGAGGTACATAAAATTATTAATTAGTGTTCATAAGAAAGTAATATGCTCCTTCACATTATTCACAAACCACAGGGTTTTCAGAGCTTTGCTCTTGGACTCCACCACTGATGTGATTCAGTCACCTTCTAGCAATCTTTTCCATTCTCATCTTGCCTTCTGTACCCTCTCCTCTGTCTATTTTTTCTGGCTTATAGCCATTCTTTCTAGTTTGGGCTTCCTCATTATCTTGTTTGTGAGGTATAAAGGGGGCTGAGGGAGACAGATAGAGAGTGAGACCAACAGGAGATTGAATAGATGGGGCAGGGGGGTCAGTCCATGTTTACTTTTGTGTATGTATAGCTGGAAATAACTGTGTCCTGCACACCAGTCACTATTCCTGATAAAAACCACACCTATTTTGGTTTTGTGAGCAAAACCACACCTCTGTGAACTCCTGGCTTACTGCCTGTCCTGGGAAGCCATCCCTTCTCCATGCCAGAACCCAATCCCAGCCTCCGTTGCTAAGTCCCTGGCAGAAGAAAGCCTTTGTCAAGAGGATCCAGATGCTGGCAGAGGGTGTCATAAGCCCGACCTCAGCTGCAGAGGAGTGGAGTTCAGTGCCCAATAACTCTGACACTTGAGGAAGCCAAAATGATGGTCCTAGCCACCTGACACCCTGAAGGCAGAACAGGGTGCCTGGGGTTCCTGTCAGCAGCCTTTTTCCCACTTTAGTTGCCTATGGAGCAGCAGCCTGAGTGTCTCCAGCTCCTTGCCATATTCTTGGTAGGCCTGTTGAGTATGGTGCCCAAGGGGCAGCAATGAGTGAGGCACATGCTTTTCTGGAAATCCAAATCTTTTAACAGTTTCATTGAGGTATAGTTTACATACCACAAAATTCAGTTATTTTAAGTATACAATTCAGTAACTTTCAGAAAATATAGAGTTGTACTACCATCAACACAATCCAATTCTGAAACCTTTCCTTGAGCCCAAGAAGTAAACTTCTGCCCATTTGCAGCCACTTTCTATGCTCAACACAACCACTGCTCTACTTTCTGTCTATAGATTTGCTGTTTCTGGACATTTCATATAAATGGCATGATACAATACATACAATGTTTTTGGGTTTCATCCATCACAGCATGTAACAGTACTTTATTCCTTTGTAGCTAAATTATATCCCATTGTATGCATACGTCACATTATGTTTATCCATCCACCAGTTAACGGGCATTTGGTTGTTTCTACCTTTTGGCTATTAATGTCACTAGGAACTTTTGTGTACAAGTCTTTGGATGGATTTATGTTTTCATTGCTGTGGTGAATTTCATTTCATTCTATGGTGAATTCAATGGTGAATACATTGTTGTTCAGCCACTAAGTCATGTCCAACTCTTTGCAATCCCATGAACTGCAACACACCAGGCTTCCCTGTCCTTCACTATCTATCTCCAAAAATTTGCTCAAACTTATGTCCATTGAGTCGGTGATGCCATCCAACCACCTCATCCTTTGTTGTCCCCTTCTCCTCCTGCCCTCAATCTTTGACATCATCAGGGTCTTTTTGAATGAGTCAGCTCTTCACATCAGGTGGTCAAAGTATTGGAGCTGGAGTTTCAGCTTCCAGCATCAGTCCTTCCAGTGAATATTTAGGGTTAATTTCCTTTAGCATTGACTTTGATCTCTTGCTTTGCAAATCATTCTCAAGAGTCTTCTCCAGCACCACAATTCGAATGCATCAGTTCTTTGGAGCTCAGCTTTCTTTATGGTCCAACTCTCACATCCATACATGAGTACTGGAAAAACCATAGCTTTGACTAGATGGGCCTTTGTCAGCAAAGTGATGTCTCTGCTTTTTAATATGCTGTCTAGGTTTGTCATAGCTTTTCTTTCAAGGAGAAAGCCTCTTTTAATTTCATGGCTGCAGTCACCATCTGCAGTGATTTTGGAGCTGAAGAAAATAAAATCTATCTTTGTTTCCACTTTTTCCGCCATCTATTTGCCATGAAATGATGGGACCAGATGCCGTGATCTTAGTTTTTTGAATGTTGAGTTTTAAGCCAGCTTTTTCACTTTTCTTTTTTATCCTCATCAAGGGGTTCTTTAGTTCCTCTTCACTTCTGCTATTAGAGTGCACATCTGAGGTTGCTGATATTTATCCCAAAAATCTTGATTCCAGCTGTGCTTCTTCCAGGCTGGTAGTTCACATGATATACTCTGCATATAAATTAAATAAGCAGGGTGACAATATACAGCCTTGATGTACTCCTTTCCCAATTTTGAACAAGTCCATTGTTTCATGTCCACTTCTAACTGTTGCTTCTTGTCTTGCATACAGGTTTCTAAAGAGATGGGTAAAGTGGTCTGGTATTCCTCTCTCTTTAGGAATTTTCCATAGTCTGTTAGGATCCACACAGTCAAAGGCTTTAGTGTAGTCAATGAAGCAGAAGTAGATTTTCTTTCAAATTCCTGTACTTTTTTATTGATCCAACAGATGTTGGCAATTTGATCTCTTGTTCCTCTGCCTTTTCTAAATCCAGGTTGTACATCTGGAATTTCTGGGTCATATGGTAAATTTATGCTTAACTTTTTGAGAAAGTATCAAATTGTTTTCCAAAGTAACTGTGTCACTTTACATTCCCACTAACAATGTAGGAGAATTCCAGTTGCTCCACATTCTCGCCAACACTTGCTGTTGTCTGCCTTTTTGATTATAGGCATTTGTGGGTTTGGAATTTGAAACTTGAGCCACAAGAAATGAGGGCAGGCCACAGCTGTGACTGACCCATCCTGGGCAGCACACCAAGAAAGCTGCCACTCATCCTGCAGCAGTTCCCAGACATCCTGGATTCCTGTCTTTCTTGAGGCCTGATTATTCTGCTCTCTTTGTGGATCTGTATATTACCTTCAAGTCTTCTCAATAAAATGCTTTAAAAACAAACAAAAAAAGAACTTGCTAGAGTTCATGGGGTTCTGTCACTTGCAACAACACCTATCTGAATTGCATATTTCCCATGGTGCACCATTCCTGACCCCAGTTGGAGCCACATTGCCTATTGGAATAAGCCCAACAAGCACAAAGAAGTCAGGACTTGTTTTTGGTGTAAGGAACCCTGGGAAATTCCTTCAGTGATAGTGCCATCTCTCAGCTCTCGAGGTACCTGGGTGACAAAGCCCATTCATTAAGGCTCATTTTTCTGGACCTGCTACAGGCTCAGCTGAGTCAAAGTGAGAGCATCCTCAGAGAATCACAGCAAGTGGTGAGAAGGGTCAGTAGCTTTTGAGAAGGGCCAAATCTTTGAGCAATTTGACAAAGATGAAGGGTGTCAGAAAATGAGTCCTCATGCTCCTTGAGAACATCTCCTGGGTGACCAAAGTTGGTTCTGTGGAAGCACAGAGAGCTGTGTGACCTGGGTGAGTCACCTGACCTCTCTGAGTTGTAGTCTTCAGGACTGTTGTAAGACTTGGTGATGAGGAGAGCACCAGAATAGTATCCAGTTGGTTGCACGTGGTTGACACTTTTCCCAACATTGGTGTGGTATCATCGTTTACTGAAGGGAAGTGAAATAAAACAGACTTGCCCCAATCCTTTACTTTGGGGGAGGCAGCACTTCAGTGTCATGGCTGAGAAAATGAACTTCCTGCTAGATGTAGCAAGCAAGACATGCCGTGACAGCTGTGTGCAGATTGTCAAGTCACCCCATTCTCTCACAGCTTTGGTTTTTTCCAACCCTAAAATGATGTGCATGACAGTGCTTCACTCACTCAGCGTGAAGTCACCAGAGACAGTGAAGAGGGAGCCCTGAGTAGGGATCCTGGTACTAAGAAGTGCTCACCAGCATTGGCAGCTTCTGTAGCTGCTGTTCCTTGCGTTGGTCTGACCTTTCCCGGTGCTGGGAGCTGCCCTCACCACTGCTGGGGTGGAGCCGTCTCAGGGAGGAGCCTGTGCTCTGTCTTGGGTGGGCGGTGGGAGCCAGGAAGACACGAGGGGGAGTTTGAGGGCCCAGAGCCACCCCCACTGCCCCCATCCGGACTCTGGCCATGGGGGCCTGCTGGCGCCCCTGACTGTAAGGCTCCCGGCTGGCCAGCCCCTCAGCCTGCCAAGGACACTGCTGACCCCAGCCCAGGTCAGGCGTGTGCTGGGTCACCTGAGCTCTCCAGCCCCTCCCGGCCCAGGACAACAGGTGGATGTGCTTGGTAATTCGAGCCTACCTTCTGAGGGCCTGAAAGATTGAGAGAGGACAGACAACTCTTTCTTCAGACAACCACATGGGCAATAAACAAGTTTTCAGGGAGACCATGCCCAGCTCAAGCTTCTGTAGGGCCGGCTGTCAGGCTGGGGGTTGTCCAGGACCTTGGCTTTTCATAACAACAACCGTGGCGGTAAGCAGCGGCCCCGTCTGCAAACACCCCAGGGATGGACACAGACCCTGGACCACCGTCTTTCTGTGCTCTTTCCTGTTTCTGCGTGTCTACAGCCCGTGGGGGAGTGAGTCAGAGGAGCAGAGGCACTGCAGACAGACCAGGCTTGAGCCCCAGTATCTTGACCTCGAGCAAGGCAGTTAACCTCCTGCAGCCTCAGTTTTCTCATCAGTAAAATATGGATGATAATACCTGCCTGCTACAATTGGAATTGGATGAGGTGAAGTAGGGAAACTTAGGAACCCAGAGCCTGGCATAGAGTAAGCCCTCAGTGTATAGCAGCCAGATGTATTATCGAAACAGTGTCCCTTCTTGAAGTATGAGGACAGCGAAGTCCATTTGGCCAGAATCTGAAGTGATCCAGCCCCTGGATCAGCTCTAGCTCTAGAGAGGGTCCTGATTAGTGGAGCCAGCATGATAATCACATCTCTTGTGTGCAGGCATCCAGTCAGCACTTGGTACCTCTCTGGGGACTGTCATGGGTCCAGGGAAAGAGGGGAGACCTAAGCTGGCTCAGGTGAACTAAAGGAACATTCTTCCATCCTGTGAGCAAAGCGTCCCAGCTCTCTTGCTGAACATGAACACACAACACGCGTCCCAGTTGCTGTTGGCAGCCACCGTGCCAGCACAAGCAAGGCTGCAGAGAAGCAACAGGGGAACCCAGGGCCAGAGAACCCGGGGATACCAGGCCTGGACTCCACTGCAGCCACCACAGCCCTGGCTCTGGACTTCCTGTTTTGCAGGAATTTCGCTGAAGTAGAGGGACTTTTCTATTCTTTGAAGTGGTAAAGCATCTTTGTGCAGGCAGGAGGTATGTCTGGAGATAAATGAAAAGGGAGGGACTCTCTTGAGATAATGAGGCAAAAGTGGAAAGAGATAGTGGAAGAAAATGAGGGCTTAATGAAAGAATCTGTGCTTAAGCAATAAAGACACTCCCCGCATGGATTATTTGACCAGAGAGTCATAGGAAGAGATGAAAAGGAAGACTTGGGCCCCAACCCTGAGGGAGAAGAATGGCTAAAATGGAGAGATTTCTTTGTAGCTGGAATGTCCAAGCAGCCAAGAGCAGCATGGTCCCCAGTTATTCAGGGAAGAGTGGGGGCAGGGACAGCCACAAAGGAGTGGCCCTGAGGGGACATGCAATCAGCTGCCCACAGTCACAAGTCAGCACTGAGCTCATGTTCCCGGGACATGGGCACACTTCTAGAGGCTCTGAGCAACTTCGCACCTAAAGCTCTTCCCTGCCCAGGGCTTGCTTCTGGGCCCTGATCTCCACGAGAGTATGCTTTTTACTTTTCTCTCAGTCCAAAAGATGTTCTTAACTCCACTCATGGCCTCAGTTAACACACTACATTTCCTTCCATGGCAAAAGCCAAGTGAGAATGAAAACCGTCTTAGAGCAATTTGCTCTCACGAAAACTTGCAGCACACATCTGTTGTTTTGCCTGCCTTGCATTCATTTCTTCTGGGTCTGCTAACCCCATGGCCCTGAGGCAATGTGGTTTGCAGCGGATCTGAGTCCACCCCAAATGTCAGTGTGAGCATGCCAGCCAAAAAGAACATTGCACTCCCTGCTGGTGGTAAGTCAAGTGAGGGTAGGTGACCCCAACCCAGCCAATCTAAGTGAATGTGATGGAACAGTTGATGCTGGGAAGTGGGGAGGGGGTTCCTTATATGCTAAGCCTATAAGGATGTAAGCCATTGCGGAGGTGCTGGGACCATTTTAGTAGCTTGTAAGAAGAACCTGCCTGAAAATGAAGTAAACATAGAAAGAGGAAAGCAAGATGAGAGCCAGATTGAGTCCTGATGACATCATTTGACTCCCATGTCTAAAGCCAGTGTTCAGGACTTCTCATTTACATGAGCAAAGGATAGATTCTCTATTTTTGTTTGCTCACTTGAGTTGGTTTTTATAGCACTTGTAACTGATGGAGTTTGGGTTGATAATATACCCGAACCTTAAAAAAGAATGATTTATTTCCCTTCTCTTTTTATTTAACACTTGGCCTTACATAAAAGACCGAGGTTATTTCTAATGTACATCAAATTCTTGCTGTCTGATTTTGAACAAGTCCTATCCATGTGTGCTCATGAAAAGAGGGCATGGGACCCCATCACCCAGGTCCTTTCCTGCCCTGAAACTGTATACTTTTGCTAGTATACAATTCTATCTTCATACTCAGATACAAAGCTATTTTATTCAAGAGAAAATATTGAAATGTTAAAATAACACTTTCAAAAGTTTAATCAAATTTCAGCCGAGGAAAACCACACAAGGTCTCTTTGCTTTAGCAAAATATAGAACCACAATCATGATGGAGGTGTGTCATCAGCTAGTTTCTGGTGTCAGAAAACTTCTACTCCCTTCCCCCCTTCTAATGAGTACCACTTAGCCTCTTAATCCATGAAATCTGTCAGAGGTGGGAGAGATGTTAACAGTTTAACAATCTTCAGAGGTTTAAAAACAGAACTGTAGTCACTTTATCTGTAGACTCTAGGGACCCCATTCAAAGCCCTTAGGTGACTCTCTGTCACCGCAGATGCCAAGTCAGACACCTGCCCACCAGTTCCCATCCTTCCTCCCACTCCTGCCTTCTTGAGCATCCTAGGTGTATCACTTAATCTCTCTGCCCTCAGTTTCCTCATCTGTAAAATGGGGATAATAGTAGTCCCTCTTTCCAAGTGCTGTCATAAAGACTGCATAGTAAACAATGCTCCACAATGCAGTCCATGAGTGAGTCCTCAGTTGTGTCCACCTCTTTGAGATGCCATGGACTGCCATCCAGGCTCCTCTGTCCATAGAATTTTCCAGGCAAGAATATTGGAGTGGGCTGCCATTTCCTACTCCAGAGGATCTTCCCGACGCAGGGATCAAACCTGAGTCTCTTGCGTCTCCTCGATTGGCAAGCAGATTTTTACCCTGTACTACCTGTGAAGCTGCATATAGTTAGCACAGTATAAACGTTCACTCTCATCTTCATCATCATTCTTCTGGATGGACTCCTTGGTACCAGATGGATGGCTAGATGAACAAATGGAGGAAAGTGTGAAGGATCAAAAATATTTCATATTGTGTCATTATTAGTGAATACATATTAATGATGGTATTCTAGATATAAAAGTAGAAATTCAGAAGGGATAAATCACACAGCCTGCTCCCCTCTCTGCTGTTCCTGCCCACTCTTGAGCCCCCCACAAAACCCTTCTTTTCGGAGCTTTTGCTATTGACTTCCAGAACCAGAATGTCTAGTTAACAATGATTTTTCAGCTCTTAGTGCAAATTTGCTCCTCTGAGTGTCTAATATGAACTATTTCCAATACAAGTACAGACACACTCCCCAATTACATCTGTTTTAGCAAAGAGATACCCAGAGTGACCAGCTGACCCCAGAACTCAATCCTCTGTGGGCACTCAGAAATAAAAGGATTTGGTAACCAATTCTCCTAAACTGCTCTTAAATGAAACCAACTGATGACTCAGAAAGACCATTTATTGAGCATAATAGGAGTTAGATTAGACCAGAGCCCCAGTATCAGGTATGACTCAGAGAATTCCCTCCCCAAAGATGTCACCCTGAGCCCTCAAAAGGCTACTGGCTGGCTGGGTCAGCCTATTGCCACCCCCACAAGTGGATTGAGAGAGGGCTGAGGGGTCCAGTAGGGCTGGGTGTGTACTCTAGCAAGATCTGTTTGTGAGCCAGGTGACTTTGGGCAAACCTCTAACTTCTCTGAGCCTCAGTTTCTTCGGTTATAAAGTAAGGCTGTGGCACTCGGCCCAGGGTGGCTGTGAGGAACTGAGACCATACAAATCAAATGCCTGTCTCACCAACAGGTGGTCCAAGACTACTGTTTTGAGTGTCCCGCCTTCTCTTGGGGGTATTTCTGGCCCAGAGCCAGCATCAGCCCCTGGACCGTGGAGCACTCTCCCCAAAGAGTGATGGATAAACTCCAGTTTCCCAGAGCCCACCTTCTCCTGCCTTAACATCATGGCTGCCCTCTCACTGAAAAGCATTCGAGCAGGTTTTAGCTTAACATTCACTGTATTTCACCTGAAATTAGAGCTTCCGAACCTTCTAAGGGTCAGATTTATTTGAGGATCTAATGGAAGCTGTGGTCCTTATCCCTGTCAAAATGACCTTGCTTTTGCATGTGACTCAGACTCCATGATGCCCCTCCACAGGCCTCCTAGAGCCACATGTACCCCGAAATGAAAGTCTCCTCTTCAACTGACCTGCGGAAGCCTCTGGCCTTCCCGTCTGTGCTTGGCCAGCGTTCCTGTTGGCCATGTGTTTGCGAGTCATCTCCAAAGGGGCAGGGTAACTATCCCTCACTTCACAGTTTACAAGGTGCCACAGAACACAGGACATGTTATTTGTACAGCCATAGGAGGCTAATTCTACCCCCTCTTCAGCCGCCTTTTCATGATATCTGCCTCAAAAGATGTCCTTTCCTGTTCTGCCTTCAAAAACCAGAGGGCCTCGTACAGGATCTGGGCCACAGAGGGTCTACGTCCCTGCCCTTCCCCCTACCAGCTCTCCCCATCCTTGAACCTCCTCCTTCTCTAAGGCCCGCCCCTGCGTGTTCCCAGGCTCCTGTCCCAAGCACCACCTGTCCTGGGGCTTCACTCACAAGTGCCGCTGTCCTGCAAAGCTCTTCTGGGCTCAGCCCCCGGGGCAGGAGAGAAGAATGAAGACACCCGAGTTGAAAGCTATCAGGCTTCAGAAGCAGGCTTTAAACAGACTTGAATAGCAGAAAGTTTCAAAGGCACTCGCTGAAGTCCTTGTAAAACTCCTGCCACCTCTCCTGTGAGCTGGCAGTTCCAGCCTCTTTTAGATCTCTTTGAGCAATCTCCTTGTTGAGCCACCAGCCCCAGTCCTGCAGAGGAACCAAAGGGCCTTTTGTATTTAAGCTTTTCAACAGAAGGAGATGGGTGGGGGGCTGCGGACCCTCTCAATCTGAAACATGAATATCTCTTAACATCACTGAGTCAGAAATCTCCTACCCTCTCCCGTCAGGAATTGACGGCATTTAGGGGGCGGGAAGGAAACTGAGTCCTATGTCTTCACATACTCATCGCGCAGATGAGGAAACTGAGGCTCAGTCAGGTCTGTTTGTTACCCCAGACTGGACTTTGCCCAGAGCTCTTGCCTCATCAGTACGTGGGACAGGGCACAGCCCCTCAAAGGGTGACTTCAGCATGAGTTATGGAGCCTGTTTCTCAGTGGCCAGTGTTTGGGCAAGCTTAACAGTGTCGACAAAACCAGGACTATTGAAAAACTCAATGTAAATTTATGGTCACAGGATTATGTAGAGCTTTAAAATACATGTGTATATTATTCACAGAGGAGGAAACTGAGCTCTAGACAGATTAAGTAACCGGCCTGTGGTTACACAGCTAGTCAAGTGATAATCAGTGAGACTGATCCATAGGCTGGGGTCCTTCCCACCACTAGGCTGTTGGTCTCTGACCTCTCTGCCACTCAGTCACCTCATCCCAAGAAAAGAAGCACATTCAGACAGGTGTAACAAAACTGCTGGGCTTCTCTGGTGTCTCAGTGATAAAGAAGCCTCCTGCCAATGCAGAAGACCTGGTTTCAATTCCTGGGGCAGAAAGATCCCCTGGAGAAGGAAATGGCGACCCACTCCAGTATTCTTGCCTGGGAAATTCCATGCACAGAGAAGCCTGGCAGGCTACAGTCCAGGCGGTCGCAAAGAGTTGGACACAATTGAGCAACTAAACAACAAACATAATTGTTCTGCTAGGGCTGCCAGAACAAAATGCCAGAAACTGGGGGCCTGGGTGGGGGTGTAAACCACAGAAAATTTATTTTCTCACAGTTCTGGAGGCTGAAGTCCACCATCAAAGTGTTGGCAAGATTCATTGCTCCTGAGGCCAATCTCTGTGGGCTGCAGGTGACCACTGTTCTGCTGTGTCCTCGTATGGCCTTTCCTCCATGCAAGTACATCACTGGTATCTCTTCCTCTTGTGAGGGCCTATTGCATCAGGACCCACCAGAATGGCCTCATTCTATCTCAGCTACATCTTTAAAGACTCCATCTCTACACCCAGTCACATCAGGACCCACCAGAACAGCCTCATTCTATCCCAACACTCTTGAAGACTTCATCTCTACATTCAGTCACATCAGGATTCACCAGAACTGCCTCACTCTATCTCAGCACCTCTTTAAGACTCCATCTCTACATCCAGTTACACTTTCTTTGAACAAGCACTTTCCTAGAGGCTTCCCACTGTGCTCGTAATTACCAAGGCAGTTTTCTCTTTTAAAAACATACATATTGGGACATCCCTGGTGTTCCAGTGGTTAAGAATCTGCCTTCCAATTCAGGGGACAAGGGTTCGATCCCTGGTCAGGGCACTAAAATCCCACATGCCTTGGGGCAAGTAAGCATGAACTCTCCAACTACAGAGAAACCTTCATGCCACAAGAAAAGTCTGGGCGGCACAGTGAAAAATTTTGAGTTCCACAACCAATATCACGTGTCCTGCAAAGAAGGCCTGATGGAGCCAAAAATAAATAAATAAATACTTTTAAAAAACATACATACATACAGTTGTAAACCAAGTTGTGCCCTGCAAACTCATACATTTAAGTCCCAACCCCAGGGACAGGCCCCTGAGCTGCACTGAGATACCTACAAGCAGGGCTTTCTCAGCTGCCTGCCAGCTGAATGACATGGTCCTGGGGTCGGCTTGTGACCAGAGAGTGTTAGAATCATTGGGAACGAGTGGAAACTTAGAACCAGCAAACAGGTCCCGGTGAGCTGGAGGGGCCTCAGCATTACCCAATGCGGCTGATGTTCAGTTGTCTCTTCAGTGAATTAGGGCCAACCTGTCCTGAACTCTGTCCAGGGAAGCAAGGAGATCAAATAAGATACAGCTAAGAAGTAGCATCACAATGAGAACTATAATCATACCAAATAAATGAAAGTCATTAAAACTTAGGTCTCTTTTTCCTTTTGAGTAAGCTAACACATTCCCCACAAAAAAAAAAAAAAAAAGATTGGATTTCCAAAGGCATGACTGTTGATGGTGTCCTCTTAATTTCTTAATGGCCTCTGTCGTGTGGACCTGTAGGTCACCAATTCACTTTGAGGAGTTGCAAGGCAACTTGTTCTGGGCCCCAAATGAGCTCTGGGGATGCAGAGCTTTGATCCAATGAATAGCATGTGTAAAAAGCAATTTCATTGTTGGGCCAGGGAGCTCACGGTGGGCTGAGCATGTGCAAAGATGTAGATAGGGTCTTAGCTGGGTCCTGAGCCAAGGTGGAGCAGATGATGGGGCACTGGCATTCCCTGCATAGGGGATGTGGGGTGGAAGTCAGAGATCGGTGACAGCTGGGCTGAAGAAACAGCAGTCTTTGGTGGGTATGGGCCAGTCCCTAAAGTTGGGCTTGAATCTAGCTGCGTCAACCTTGAGCAAGTTATTTAGCCTCATTTGCGCCTCAGTATCCTCATCTGTAAAATAGGGGCAGTTGTGGTGCCCACTACATAAGGTTGTTGAGGGATTTAAATGAATTCATACATTAAGAGTCCTTAGAGGGGTGCCTGGCATGTAGTGCCTAACACAGAGCGATGGCCATTCTAGTTCAATCTGTTCTTTCATTAAATCCTGACTGAGCATCTGGTAGATGCCAAGACTATGCAAGGGTCTGGGAACACATACCCTTGCCTTCCGGTAGCACACAGATGCATAAATGTGAAAACCATTTGAACAATGTTGCAAATAGCCTCACAGAGATAAATTCCAATAAGTTATGGAAACTAGGAAGAGCCCGTGACCTGGCCTGAGTAAGGGTGGAGGGATGCAGTGTCAAAAAAAAAAAAAAAAAAAACCATCTCTAAGAACATGTCACCTGGTCCAATGATAAAGAAAGAGCAAGAATGCTTCAGGAAGGGGATGAGGGGTGGAGGACAGTGACATGGGGTAGTGTGGTCCCCGCTGCAATCCAGGGCAGTTCTGGGTAGGAGGAGCATAAGTAAAAACAGGGATGACAGGAAACATCTGAGAAGCAGATGGGGGCCATTGCCCAGGGCCCAGTGTCAGGCCTACGGCTTGGACTTGACCTCATGTGGGTTTGAGCAGGGAGTGGCACACCCAGATGTGTGTTTTAAACGTGATTTCAGTAAAAGGTGTACCTGGAGGAGAGAACACTAGAGGCAAAGACCCCTGGGAGCCAACTGGCCTGGGAGCCATGGTGCTGGCGGTTCAGAGAGAGCAGGGACACCGGGAATGCTCAGGAGGGAACTAGCATGCCTGGGCAGCTGCGGGAAGGTGACAGGGGCTCCAGTTGTGAGGAATCGAGCTGTGAGGCTGGAGCGTGGAGGCAGTTGCCAAGGAGAAGGAGCAGAGTGGAGGCCTTGCCGGGAGTCAGGGTGGGTGCAGGTGCTCGGGGGTGAGGGGACCAGCTGCGGGCCACCCGGAAGCCAGGAGCAGAGGGCGGAGGCCGCCCTGGGAGCCCGCAGGCCTGCAGGATGGAGGGAGGGGCCCGGAAGACGGAGCAGGAGGCGCGGGAGAATGGCCACCGGAGGGCAGTAGAGCAGCTGGGGAACGTGGGGCAGGGGCGCGGGCCGGGGGGGAAAGGGCTTCAGGGGGACAGAGCAGACGCGGGTCGCTCTTAGGGGAATGAGGGAAACGGGGGAGAGAGGAGGCTGTGAAGTGAACGAAGCGTGACACAGGAGTCAATCGAGAAAAGACCAAAAGAAAAGCGCGGCTGGAGGGGTCCAGCTCCCAGAAGGTCAGAGGGCGTGTGTGCCAGCCTGGGCACCCTGGGGGTAAGTGACAGAAAACCTGAGCTACCCTGACCTAAGAAGCAGAGAATTTGTCGGCTCACGTAACTGAAACATTCCATGGTAGCCTGCCTTCTGGCACAACCGGATATGGGGATTCAAGCAGTGTCACAGGATCTGGTTTCTCCCCCTGCAGCTCCCGTCCCTGATTTCTCACAGTCCACCCCATCCTCAAACAGACTCACCTTCTTATTTTGTTTTTTAATGAATAGAATACAATATTCTACTCTGTAGTGGATATAATTCTATAGGGGACATGCAATTCCCTATATAATTCTATTCTATATATTCTATGCTATAGGGGATATGATTCACCTATATAATTCGCCCTTTGAAAATGTACAATTACACTGTAAAACTGTTTTAACAACATTCACAAGGTTGTGCAACGCTCACCATTGTCTAATTCCAGGACACTGTTTTCCTCATCCCTCACCAAAAACCTGTCCCAACTAACTTTCTCTTCCCATTTCTCCCTCAGCCTCTGGCAATTGCTAACCTACCCTCTTTCTCTATATATTTGCCCATTCTGATCATTGCATAGAAATGAAATTATAAAATATGTGGACATATATCTCTGGCTTCTTTCACTTATCATAATTTTTTTACCCATGTTGTTATGTATCAGTACTCTATTTCTTTTGATGCCTAAATAATATTCCACTGTAATGGATATACCCCGGCTTGTTTATCCATTCATCAGCTAGTGAATATTTGAGCTGTTCCCACTTTTTGTTATGAGTAAAACTACTATGACCATCCAAATATAAGTTTTCACATGAACTCTGTCTTTGTTTTAAAATTTTTTAATTGAGGTAAATTTGATGTACAATATCATGTAAGTTTCAGATAGTGTTTCAATATTTTTACAAATTATACTCCAGTTATATTCCCTGTGCTGTCCAGGACACCCTTGTACTTTATTTGTTTTATTCATAGTAGTTTGAGCCTCTTAATTCCCTACCTCTATCTTGCCCCTTCTCCTTCCCTCCCCCAACTAGTAACCACTAGTTTGTTCTCTATATCTGTGAGCCTATTTCCTTTTTGTAATATTTAATAGTTTGCTTTATTTTTTGAATTCCACATATAAGTGATATTGTACAGTATTTGTCTTTCTCTGACTTATTTCACTAAGCATAATATCCTTCAAACCCAACTATTTAGTCATAAATGGAAAAATTCTATTCTTTTTTAAGGCTGACTAATAATCCATTATGTATATATGTTAACATCTTTATCCATTCATCTGTTGATGGACACTTACGTTGCTTCAATATCTTGGCCATTGTAAACAATGCTGCTATGAATATTGGGTTCATATACTTTTTTGAATTAGTGTTTGTATATTTTTCAGATATATACCCAGGAGTGGAATTGTTGGATAGTATGCTAGTTTGCATTTTGTTTTTGGAAAAATCTTCATACTGTTTTCCACACTGGCTGCACCAATTTACATTTCCACCAAGTATTTTGTGGCCTATTATGTAATCTGTCCTGGAGAAGTTTCCATGTACTCTTGAAAAGAATGTATTCTGCTTCTTTGGGATGGAATGTTATATATATATATATATATATATATGTATATATATATATATATATATATATATATTAGTATATTAGTATATGAATAGATTAGTTTAATGTCCATTGGTATAACAGAGAAAACAATGGCACCCCACTCCAATACTCTTGCCTGGAAAATCCCACGGACAGAGGAGCCTGGTAGGCTGCAGTCCATGGGGTGGCTAAGAGTCAGACATGACTGAGCATCTTCACTTTCACTTTTCACTTTCATGCACTGGAGAAGGAAATGGCAACCCACTCCAATGTTCTTGCCTGGAGAATCCCAGGGATGGGGGAGCCCCATGGGCTGCCGTCTATGGGGTCGCACAGAGTTGGACACGACTGAAGTGACTTAGCAGCAGCAGCAGCAGGCATTAATTATCCTGCCAATAGTTGCAACTTTGGTGTGCCCATGAAAAGAGGTGAAGGATCTTTCTATTCCACTATATTGGCTAATCTCCCTTCCTGAAGCTTATGAACATATAATTTTAAATCTCTTGTGTTATGTACTTGTGAGTAAAATTGCTGCATGATATGATAACTTTCCCTGGGTTGGGAAGATCCCCTGAAGAAGGGAAAAGCTACCTACTTATTCTGGGCTATAGAATTCCAAGGACTGTGTAGTCCATGCGGTAGCAAAGAGTTGGTAAAGAATCCCCCTGCAATGTAGGAGAACCCGGTTCAATTCCTGGGTCGGGAAGATCCCTTGGAGAAGGGATAGTCTACCCACTCCAGTATTCTTGGGCTTCCCTTGTGGCTCAGCTGGTAAAGAATCTGCCTGCAATGTGGGAGACCTGGGTGTGATCCCTGGGTTGGGAAGACACCCTGGAGAAAGGAAAGGCTACCCATCCAGTATTCTGGCCTGGAGAATTCCATGGACTATACAGTCCATGGGGTTGCAAAGAGTCAGACTGAGTGAGTTTCACTTTCATAATAACTCTGTGTTTAACTTTTTAAGGAACTAATTGCTTTCCAGTTGCACCATTTTAAATTCTACTGGCAACAGTAGAATAACTTCTTCACATACTCACCAATACTTAGTATCTATCTTTGTTAATTGCCACCTAACGAGTCATATCTCATTGTAATGTTATTTCCATTTCCCTAATGACAAATAATGCTGAGCATCTTTTCAGATGCTTATGGATCATCATATATCTTTTTTTGAAAAGTGTATATTCAAACTCTTTTCCTATTATTTAATTGTGTTGTCCTTGTTATTACCAGAGTGAGTTATAAGAACTCTTTATATATTCAAGATATAAGTCCCTTATGAGACATACGATTTGAAAATATTTTCTCCTATTTCGTGGGTTGTAAAAAGTTGCTTTCTGGATAGTGTCTTTGACAATGCAAGCATTCTTGGTTTTCAGGAAGTCCAATTCATCTCTATTTTTTTCTTCAGGGTTTTGGTGTCATATCTAAGAAACTAAACCCAAAGTCATAAAGATATATACCTGTTTTCTTCTAAGAGTTTTGTAGTTTTAGCTCTTGCCTTTAGATCTATGATACCTCTTAAGGTAACTTTTGTTTATGATGTGAGGCAGGTATCCAACTTCATTCTTTTGTATATAGACATACACTTGTCCCAGGATGATTTGTTGAATATTATTCTTTCCCTATCAAATTGTCTCAACATCCATGTCGAAAATCAATTGATTATAGATGTATAGATTTATTTTTGGATTCTTAGTAATGGAGTTTGTGCACCCCTTTTTAATACAGCATGGGTTTTGTGGTTCTTGAAGAGACAGAAACACCACTTTCAAAATCTGTTTAAAAGTTCCATGCTACACATTGTTTAAGCTGTCACTGAAGGTTCCCAAGGGAGACCTCTGGACAGCCTAGGTCATAAAACTTACTGTGCATGCACTTACTGTGCATGACTCCGTGGTCCCCACCTGTATCCACCACAGTCTCCCACAGCTCACAGCACCCATTTCTTAGATGAAGAAACTGGCTCAGAGAGATGGGTGATCCCAACACCTGTGACATCCCACAAGTCATGTTCAAACACTTTTCTGATGTTAAAGCATTCCTGCAGCCCCCAACACACTCATGCAGGAAGCATTTGTTCCCTGTACACAGCAGACACTTGTACAACCTCTGTTTAAATGCTTCCACAAACACTGGACTCCTGGTTTTCCTTTTCACATCTATTATTTTCATTATAAAGTATTTTGAACACACAGAACAGCCTTGTTGATACCCATATCATAACAGTTACCCGTGTGCCCACCACTGGGAGTGAATAAAGGTTAACATTTTTTTAATATTTGCTTCAGATCTTTTATTTTAAAGAAAATAAACTATTATAGTAATGATATATATGACATCCTCCCCAATTCTCTCTCTCCACAGAGGAATCATTATTAACAAATAACAACAAGTTCTACTCATTTTTTTAAACTTTTACCACACAAGTATATATCTGTGGACAATACATATTGATTTGAAAGTTTTAAAACTATATCTAAGCTATATTACACTATAATATTCCAACCTTAGTTCATTCACTCAATTTTGTATTATAGATATTTACACATACAGTTCCATGAAGATCTAATTCATCCATGGTAATTGTCATATCGACTTCCAATGCAGGAAGATATCATGATTGTACAACCATCCTGACCACAGATACTTTCCAGTTTGTAAGTTTTACAAACACTACTATAATAAACAACTTCCACATGATCTGAGCTGAGTCATGGTGCATATATATTTCAACATTACTAGATATTACCAAATTGCTCTCTAAATGTGTTATAACAGGTTATATTCCCACCAATCAGCTATGAGCAGTGCATTTACCCAGAACAAACCATGGTGTTGCCAACCACACTGTTCTCTAATGTGAAAGAGGAAATTAACTGCTTTTCTCAGCAGCACCATCTCTTTTCCACGGATGGAACTATTTTAAGGAACTATTTTACAGTGATGAACCACTGCCTCACTTTTCCTGTTGGTCCTCACTGTTATCTTCAACTCACATTATGGCCATCTAAGATCCTCCAGAGCATTTCCCAAGTGCCCTTATCAAATCAGATATCCCCACGTTAGAACTGATTTTTTACCCAAATTTAAATTTTAGGTTCAGAGGGGCTGTGTGTGGATTTGGAAGGTGTATGCTTACATTGGAGGCCAAAACACTTGCATAACTGTTATCTAACATAGCTCAGAGAGCTTCAAAATTCATATTTTAACTGGGTTTTCTGATTGGAGACAGTTGAAAACCCTTACTTGTGCTCAGAAATTATTTGCCAGCCCCACAGATTCCATCTTTTTAACATTTTCTGGCACTGTTACTAAGATCTTTGATCCAATTAGGCATTTTAGTCCCTCAGAAACTATGGAATAAAGACTGAAGATCTTTATCATGACTGAAATAACCCTCAGCCTCATCAATAAGTAACAAGAACTGAGTCACAGTTATCCTGGGCAGCACTAGTGTTATGCAAAAATACTTAATGATCCATACTACATAGGAGCTGATCCGTCTATCAAATCGCAGCTGTCAACAGCCTGGTACAGCCAGACAGTGAAAACCAGCTAAAGAGCAAACAGGGCCACAGAGTTCCAGTCATTACAGCACTGCCAGACTCATGCATTATGTGAACCACAAGCATCAGAGCTAGATGAGTGGGTGGAGGGGGAAGCCGGGACATTGCCCCAATGCAGTGTCTAACCAGGACCCCAAGAAAAGTTCAAAAAGGACTGGTGCTCTGATTCCATGGTGTATCCACCTCTTATGGAAGTCTGCTAACTTAAAAACTGAGGGTCTCTGAGGTGTAGGAAAAACAGTTTTGGTGGTAAAGGTGAGAGTGAAGGTGATGGAGGTGGTGGAGATAGTGGAGGGTGGTATAAATGGAGATGATGATGGAAGTGGAGGTGAAAATGGAGGTGCAGGCAGTGGACTCTTGATAGAAATGTGGCAATAATTTGTGCCTTATTTAGAAGTAGATGATAAATAATCTGCCTGCAATGCAGGAGACCTGGGTTCAATCCCTGGGTCGGGAAGATACCCCTGGACAAGTGAATGGCAACCCACTCCAGTATTTTTGCCTGGAGAGCTCCATGGACAGAAGAGCCTGGTAAATTACAGTCCATGGAGACGCAAAGAGTCAGATATGACTGAGCAACTAACATTCCACTTGACTGCTTAGAAGCAACCAGTCCAAGGGAAAAGTGGACAGCGCATCCACTTGTGAGGAAATCTACATGATGTAAGTGACCATCTACCTGAAAAACTATTGATTCAAGTTAAGAGAAGAAACAGAAATTATTTTCTCATGAGCATTAACTGATACCACTCAGATCAGACAGCCATTCAGAAGACCTTGAAAGACCATGCTGCTAAAAGTATGGCTTCTTAGTTTGTCTTTGAAGGTCAAGAAAATGGTGAGCTCATAACGCCACCTTTTACTTCTGCTCCCGGCTTTGGGCCAGCCCAGCTTCCGGGGGCCAAGTGTTGCCTGACACCTCCCCTCCTGACCGGCTCGTACCTAGACTGCCTTTCTCAGTCCTCAGCTTCCTCCTGACGCTGAGGTGGATTGCTGGGCAGACAGGGAGGCCATGGTCATGGACTTCATGACTTCCTCGCTCCCATGACTGGCACATGAGAAGCAACAGGTCAGAGCACCCCAAGGGTTCACAAAGTGCAAACTTGGATGTACATGTTTTAACAAGCACCATTCTCCTCCTTTCAGGGCAGCCTCATGGTGCAGCCCCAGGACCCCTGGAGCTCACTTCCATTCCCTGGCCCTTCCATCAGGATGGTCAGACAGAGGCCGTGGTCTGGCAGGAGTAGGGTATGCAGTTGGTGGCTCTCTATGAGCCCCTGCCCAGTGGCTGGAGCATGAAGTTTGCCAACCTCTACATTTGAACCAGGGAGTCCCTTTCCAGAAAGTGTCACAAGGCAGATGTATCTGTGAAGTAGAAGATGGGTGTTCCACTGGGTTTATCATACAGTCAAGTTGGGAAATAATTTATGTATATATTAGTCTCTGCCCCCAGTGCCTGCTAACATTTCATCTCTGAGGTTGGTTCCCAACACAGACTCCTTAAACACTTGTAACATTCTGGGTGACAGGAGGATGGGGGTGCCAGTGAGGTGACTCTGGGTGGGCTCCAGGATGGAGGCTGGCCACCAGGAAGACCAAGCCACTCTCAGAAGCTTGGAACGTTCAGGCCCACCTTTCATCCTCCAGAGAGAGAAGGGCTGGAAAATGAATTAATTATTTATCATGGTTATGTGATGAATCCTCCATAAACATTCCAAAAGCATGGGATTCAGAAAGCCAGGAGGGTGATGCAGACCAGCTCCATGGGGATACAAGCTCCCGTGCTAGGGACACTTCCAGACCTTGTCTTGTGATTCTCTTGATCTGGCTGTTTGTCTGTACATATTATCCTTTGTAATAAATTTGCAGTAGTAAGTAAACTGCTTTCCTGGATTCTGTGAGCCCCTCCAGCAAATTATTAAACCTGTGGAGGGATCATGGGAACCTCCAAATTGCAGCCAAGTCAGACAGAAGTGTGGATAACCTGGGGACCTGGACTTTTGATTGGTGTCTGGAGTGGGAGGTAGTCTTGTGGAAGAGGGGGAAGTTTCGTGGGACTGAGCCCTTAACCCATGTGATCCACCCTAGCTCTGGGATGTTAGCATCAGAACTGCTTGGTGTGAAAAGACCCACACATCTGGTGTTGGTTTGAGTGTTGTGAGTGTGGTGTAGTTTGAGAGGAATAAAACGCAGTGAGCTGCTTCTAGACACATCTACCTATTTCTTTTTTTTTTAAATTTATTTATTTTAACTGGAAGCTAATTACTTTACAATATTGTAGTGGTTTTTGCCATACATTGACATGAATCAGCCATGGGTGTACATCTGTTCCCCATCCTGAACCCCCCTCCCACCTCCCTCCCCATCATCTACCTATTTCTAAATACGTGACCTTAACCATACCAGTGTATGTTTTGTTGTTTAACTTACTCCACAGCTGTTCAGAGACAAGCCCAGGCCCTGAGGCCTTCATGCCATCTCCCAACTCTGGCACCTTCCTGGGGGCAGGGGGCAAGGGGAGGGCCGAGCTAGGCACAGTCTGTCACATCTCCATCATGAGGGCTGCAACACCTAGTTCCGAAGCTCAATCAGGGTGTCCCACGTTGCCCAGGAGGAGCCAGGTAACAGCCTGGAAGTTCAGGGAAGTTAATTAGTGCCTTCTGAGGTGAGCTTTCACCAGTGAGGAGTAAAAGGCAAGGAGGAGCAGATAGATGAGTTCTTTGCCCTTTCAACCATACACACACATACTGTTTGAAAGGAAAATGTTCCATTAATCTTCTCTGGAAAGAACCCCTTTGCCTGAGGAAACACGTTCTCCTTCCTGAGGCTTCGAGCTGCTTGCTAACTCGCCCTCCAGATCATCCTCGCGCTGCTCATTGCCTCGAGGCCCTTCCCCCTCACCAGCGCTGCCTGGGATTGCATCCTTCTCCTCTCAGGAAGTGTCAGCAGCGGAATCTGCCTCCAGCTCTGTTTCCCAGGGTACTTAGAAAGACAGCTGCCTAAATCATCTCCCTCCCTTCCAGGGGTATAGGTAACAAGTTCAGGGAGAAAATTGGGTTGGAAGTCTACTGCCCAGGTAGATATGCAAGAGAAACGAAGGTTGAATGTGGAAGAGACATTCTAGGGGAAAAAGACAGTGATGATGAGAGGACTACTGTGGGGCTGGCGTCAGCAGGCCTTGGACACTGGATGGATGGGGAAAAGGTGGAAGGAACTAAGGTAGCTGAGTTTGGGATCTCAGCTTGAGAGGCAATAGAGCCATTAATGGAAAGAGGATGATAGTAGGGAGTGAGCATGTGCTTTAGGGTAAGACAGACACGGGTTCTCCTTCAACTCTGCTGTTTACTAGTTGTGTGACCTTGGGCATGTTGCTTGTCATCTCTGGGCCTCATTTCTTTACCTCTAAGGTGAAGTCAGTGATGACCCCTACTCTATTTAAGAAGATGAAATAAAATAATGTTCAGCATACAGCCTGGGCAGGAGCTTGATAAATTAACAGTCCCTCTTATCTCCATTGCCTTGGCCTAGTCATGAAACTTCCTCAACAGCAGACTGGCCAGGGCTGATTCATGACCTCTAAGGTGCCTCCCAGTCTGCCATCCAAGACTAGACAGGCTCCCAGCCCTTCCCGGGATCACTGGTTGATGAAACAAAAGATGTAGGAAGCCCCCAGCTCTGCGCAGACAGTTCCCTCAGAGTCCTTCCAGCCCTGGCCCCGCCCATCCAGGTCACCCCCTGGTGTGGGGAGGCGAGGGAGGAGGGGAGAGGAAGGAGGAGGGAGAAGGGGAGAGGAGGGAGGAGGGAGGAGAGAGGAGGGAGGAGGGTGACAGGTGCCCACCCCTGGCTTCTCCTGACTGCTTGGTGTGACCCCACAACAGACTCTCCTGGGGAGCCTGCTGCAGAGGTAGATTCCAGGTTCCCCATGACCAGTGAATCAGACTGGGGATGGGCCCAGCATCTGAACTTGAATGCACTCCCAGTGATCCTGCTGCCTACTGACATCTGAGAACCACTGTCAGGACCCTGGACCTGGGGACCCCTGGCCAAGTGTGACTTCTTCTCCCTGAAGGTGCTCCTTCTACCAGAGCCTGACCAGAGGCATCTGTCTGTCCCTCAACTCCAGCCCTGCTGCCCCAGCACGCACCCTCTCCTGATCCATCTCCAGGCATTTCTCCGGGCATTTCTCTGCCTCTCTCTCTGTCTCTCTTCCTGTCCATCTTCCCTTATCTCTCTGATTCTCTGTGTCTGTCTAGTTCCTCCGTGTCTCTCCCTCCTCTCTCCCTTGATTGGCCTCTTGTCTCCTCTGTTTCCATTGTTCCCTTTCTGTGTCTGTCCGTCTCTCTGTCTGTCCTAGTTCTCTCCCCTCATCTCTCTCTCTTTCCTATTTCTCTAACTCTCTGAGTCTCTCTCTCTCTGAATACCTTTCCTCCTAAGTATCTCTCTGTCCTGAGGCTCTTTCTTCCTCTCTCTGTCCCTCCTTCTCTAAGAGTCTCTTGTCTCTGACTCTGTGTCTCTGTTTGTCTCTGTGTCTCTCCGTGTCTGGTCTCTGTCCCTCCCTGGAGGCCTGCAGGCTGGTGGTGGAGCAGATGGCTGTCAGGCCTTGGCCTGAGGCCCATGTCATCACGCAGGCTCCTCCCTCCGTGGCGGCTTTTCAGCAACCACCTGGGGAGTGCAAAGTGTCCTGCCACAAACAGGTCGCTGTCACCACTGAGATCCAAGGCCTGGCCCAGCCCAGGCTCAGCCTGCCTTGGTTAACCCTGCACGAGGCCAAGTTCCCGCCTCTGCTTGCGCAACAGCCACTGTGGGGCCAGAGGCCCAGCCTCAAGGAGGGGGGCAGGGGCAGGGGCTTGCACCCAGGAGGCTTTTCCCAGCTTTTCCCAGGGACAGCACGGGGAGACTGGGGTCCTCCATGGATGCCAGCCAGCTGACCTCTCACTGATCGGCGTGGTCAAGGCCTCCAGCCCAGCTCCCCCCTGAGCAGGAGACAAGGAGAAGCCAGCCTGGGTGGGGCACCTTAAAGCCCCCTGCCCCATCTTTCCCAGACCTGCAGAGGGGCCAGAAGCAACCCTATGCTGCTGACCCCAGGGAGCCTCAGAGTCTGGTGAGAAGCCAGGGCCCCCACACCCCTGTTGCCAATCCAGTGTCTCCTCTCCAGTCCCCTCTTCTTCTCTGCAGCAGACCCCAGAACAACTGAGGAAAACCTGTGCACTGTATGAGGTGCAGGGGCGGCGTCATAGCTCCCTCACCCAGAGTGCCATGGTGGCAGGGGAGGTGGGGTACTACCAACTCCTGAACGGTCAGGCTGAAATCCACACCCTCATGGTCCAGATGAGGAAACGCAGGCCCCGAGAAGGGGCAGGACCCCCCCAAGGTCCCACAGCACCAGCGGGGACCCAAACGGGCCTCATTACACACATGCACACGCTCAGAGCTGCCTAAAAGGGGTCCCTGCTCTGTGCAGGAAGCAGCCGCTCTTGGAAAACACGAACCAAAGGCCCGTCCCCACAGCAGAGCCCTCCACGAATGCAGGGCACCTGCCTCCACCCTGCTATCCTGAGGCCCCATAGCGGGTGCTCCCCTGGCCCAGGAACAGAGATACCCCTGACTATGAGGGAAGTGGTCACGGCCAGGTTCAGGGCCAGGCTGCACGGCTTGGGCACAGACACCCCTCGTGCCAGCATGTGATGGGCCCCAGACGGCATCATGTCACCTTGTCTTCTACCTGGGGTGGCAGACATGGCCACTGCCCAGTTACAGATGGGGAGACAGAGGCTCCCACTTTCCTGGCCATCCTGGGACTTGAACTCCCAAATGGTCTTTTTAGGATGAAAATGAAAGCACCTGGCAGGACCCCCCACCCCAGACCCAGGGAGGTGAAGGGGAGGCAGGAGAGACTCTTCCTCACTGAATGGGCCCAGCAGATGTCCAGGAACCAGAGACCAGTGCAGGCCCTGCCGTGGGCAGCTCCAGAGGGAAGCCCTTGGTTTTGTGGTTCCCCTGCATCCAAGAGCCCCCACTGCTGCAGCCCAGAAGCAACTGAGCCTGCACCCTGCCCTTCCTGCCCCCAGCACCCCTCTTGTCCCTTTTGGCTGGACGTGGGGGGAGGACAGGATGGCAGGATGCAGTAGGAGCAGGCCCGGCTCATGTTTCCCCCTCTTCCTGGCTGGGTTTCGTGGTGAGCAAGGACAGCTGAGCTGGCAGGTGCAGAGGGGAGAGCTAGTGGGGGAAGGGCTCTGAGTAGCCACTCTGCCTACACACACCCCTTCCCAGCCCTGCGTGCTGGGCCTGAGCCACTGGGCCCGGGACTGATACCCAGGCACTTGCATCCTGCACATAGACCTGCTCTCCAGGCAAGTAGGTAAAGGCCCAACAAGGAGTTTCTCAACAGACAGACAGACGGACTCCAGGGAGAAGACCTACTGGGTTGAGGAAGCAGCAGGGCTCAGCCAAATGAGACCTCTGTAATTCTAGAATCTCTAATTAGCACTGACATCCCCACCCAGCCTCTTCGATGTTCCCTACCCTCCAGCTCTGCAGCTGTTGGAAGGCATCTGCCTGGGAAACCTCAGGGCCCCCTCACCCTGACTTGTCACTAGAGCCCTCAGTTGCTAGGACCACCTACCAAATGAACTATTTGGGAACACTCCAGCCTGGGGACAGAGATTGACCACCAGTGGTCCTTAGAGATTCATCACAACAGTAAGGAAACTATGGTGACATTCAAACAGTGAGGACTGGCTGTGGATCCAGAAAGTGCCAGTAGTGATGCGTCAGCAGAAAACTGCACATCCTGAGTGACAGAGGGGCCTGGGGCTGGAGCTGGCTGACACTGTGATATGTGGGAAGTAAAGGTGAACTCTCCTCACTGGGCCTCTACTAGGTCTTCACCCCCAGGAGAAAGTCTTAGACCAGAAAAGTAAAGCAAAGCTGAACACTGAACCAGCTGAGGTGTACAGAGACCTGCAGGTCTGGCCAGAGCCTATATCCTGGCAGAGAGAGTCCAGAGCCAAGAATCTCCCAGGAGGACCCTAAATCTGGTGCAGCCCCCAAGGGAGACTCCAATTCCACGTCAAACAGAGTGGTACCACCTGGAATCAAACTCCAACAGCTGTGCATGCCCCCGTGACCTCCTTCTGAGCATCACAGGAGCCAATTGACTTTGTGGTTCTTGTCCACATGTACAACTTCAGGCAAGACAGTCCCAAAGCAAGCTGTCAAATTGCCCTAGACTGAGCTCTCACTCTCACACTCTGTGTTAGCAAGCATATTCGAGCCAGTCCTGCTCTTCAGGTTTTATTCATGTTGAACAGATGCCCTGTCTGAGTCCCAGTTCTCATCTCCAAAGCACACATAACTACTCCATAGGTTGTTGGGATAATTAAGACTGATGAAACACTTAGCACAGGGTCTCAAATGCAGTGAATGTTCAATACACATTCCCTCCTCTTTCTTTCTTCCTTCCTTTCTTCCTTCCTTCCTTTTTCTTTCTTTCTTTCCCCTAAAGCAGAATCTAACAACCTTAGTTGATCCTCCTTCAGCCCCTTCTCTTCTCCTTATTCTGCAGCTATATTCTTTTGGCTGCTTTTCTCAGGATCCTCTTAAATTCCACTGTTTCCTTCATAAGTGGTTCTGCACACTAGGTCGTCGACTATCGGAGAGATACTCATTCATATCTGTGACCCCACCACACCAGACTCACGGCCTGGAATACAGTGCCTGGTTCCAGATGGAATGAAGGAATTGGCGATGGGATGGGGATAGAAGGGTAGGTGAATGAGGGGGTGGATGGAACATATTACATAGGATGGATGGAGGGATGGGGTTGGCAGATGGATTGAGAAGTGATGTCCATGTAGAGACAGAAAGATGGGTGAACAAATGGCTAAGTCAGACGGGTGAGCATGCGAGCAGATGGGTGGATAGATGGAATGATGACTAGATATGAAAGAGGATGTGAAAAGAAAGATTGGTGGATGGGTAAGCAGATGGACAGTGGCATGTGCCACGATTACCTTTGGACTGAGGTGTTTGCAAAGCTCTCATCCCAAATCCATGTTTTCACCATCTTCTGCTCTCAAACCATACAGATGTGGGGAATGGGAGGAAGGCAGTGGCTGACAGCAGCAGGAGACAGGTAGGCCTTCATTCCAGTTATGCCATGCCTTCATTTTGTAAGTCCTAGACTCCAAGTAACACAAGACTGGAGACACTTGCCTCTCCCTAGCTGTTGTCCCCAGTCTCACCCTCAGAAGATGCTTTGGAGAAAGGACTGACTGTATCAGCAGATCTCTGACTGTCCTGGTACTGGACACCAGAGTCTGGAAACCTGCTGACCTCAATTCCCAGGCTGCCCCTCTCCAGAGGCTTGCATATTGGCTCCCTGAGACCCAGTTGAGAGTCTCGTTACGTTATCCTCACCAAGTCCAGAGTTCTCAAGACCAGGCTCTATATCCTCCTCACTGTCTCATGCCAATGAGAGAATTCCTGACACAGAGCTGGCACAGAAAAAAAAGGGGGGGTGCTTGTGGTTAAATCAGATGGATCATGAGTCTTACACATGACTGACTGTCCTTTGGGGAAAAGTGGAATATATCGGAAAATAAATCTTGATCTAGGGCACTGAGTTTGAATCCCAGCTCTGCCACTTCCCAACAGTGCGGCCTTGCCTAAGTGCCTGTACTTCTCTGAACCTCATTTCCAAATCCTGGGAAATCAGGATAATAGTTGATACGATCATACTAGGAACTGGCTTCTAAGCTGGTCCTTTTGAAAACCCCTCACCATGACACCCTCAATAGCCAAGACCCAAAGTTGAACATTCATCCCACCTGCTCCCTGGAGGGCAGAGCAGGCCAGTGGGGAAGGGACCAGCAGGCTGCAGGAGGTGAGCCTGCCCCACTTTCAGGCCTCTGTAACCAGGGGTGTGCATAATCAACCTGACCTCAATCTTTCTCCATGAATTATGGAAAGCAAGTGCTCTGAAAATGAGGCATGTGCAAAAGTTCCACCAGGCTCCCCGCCCTCCGCTTACTTCATCCTCCCCAACTTAATAAGGACCATGGCTTATTAGCTCTTCTCCTCTAGCTCGCCTTGTCCTGTGCCCACACATGTGAGACTAAAAATACCCACAGCTCCTATTAGAGGCTCTGCCCCCAGGGACAGGCAAGGCAGGCGTCCACACTGACACTGAAAGCTGGCTCCCTTGTGCCCCCTGGGATCCAGGCCACTGGGCCTGTCCTGCTTGGGGCAAATGGCCAACAGCCTCCTCCCAACAGTCCCGGGGGTCTCCAGTAACAATCAAAAGGCTGTTGTGACTTTCCATGTGTTTTTGTTCAGATACCCCACAGCCCTTTTCTGGGGGCCTCTCTGCCACCCATCAGACAGCCTCCCACCACCAGGTGTGAGTGAGGGCTCTTCCCCAGGGGACATGTATCACTGGGAACAGAGTCTGGGCCCCAGTAGTGGTGGGCCCAAGTTCCAACCTGCTCCTGAGAAAGACACCTGTGCCTTTTCTGCTAAAACGCACAGGATGGGAAGTGTGGGAGGCTTGGTGTGAGCACTGGCCTGTCTAGAAGCCAGCAGTGGTGCACTGGGGAAATCATACGGATGGATTTCTTTCCCCTCTGTTTCTTTGTCAGTAAAACAGCAAAAAGGAGTCAGCCCAGCCTTGGGTTAGAGCGAGGATGACATGAGTTCATAGAAGTAAAATGCAGAATTCTGCACGGAAGAAGGCGACGCAGGTGGACGAACTTTGAAGCCGGAAGTAGGTATGAGGTCGCCTTGCTTCCATCCGAGAGAGAAGCGGCTCGAAGAACACGCAGGGGGCATTTCAATAGCTCGGCAATAAACACTTGGTGAAGCTGAAGAGGTAATCTCTCCATGGGCTTTCATGTGCCACTGGATACCTCTCTTGGCATGGGCTGAGATATTTTGGAAGTGGTGGTGAGAGACAAATTGATTTTCATCATATCCATCCACAGGAAAAGGCCAAGAACGCCAGCGAGTATAAAGACTACAAAATTTAAACTACCTGGAACTTGGATGCGGTTCTTCCCACAGGCGCACATCATTATATTCAAGAAGAGGGGGTTGGAATGAGCCACACACGGAAAAATAGGGACAGGCGATGAGGGTGCCGGACAGAAATACTGACCCAGGGCATGGCTGACGCGCCACTGGGGAGAGACATGCAGGAACGCTTGAGGGTGGAAATTGTGTTGAACAGAAATGTCACAGTTCTGGCTGCCTAGTGGGGTGGGGTGGGGGCGGCTGCGTGGGACTGAGCAGCGCTGTGGGAACTAAACTCTCCCCAGATCCGAGCTCCAGATGGTTCGGTCAGCAGCGGGGGAGGGGCCTTTAGTGTCGCTTGTCCTTATTTAACTTCCTCCTCCATCCCCTGAAGGTCTGAGGAAAGCACAGAAGATCAAACTACCATCTCTGGACGGCTGGTACCCTCCAGGCTAAAGGGAGAAGTCTTGCCGGCTGGGAGCACTCATTCTGCCCCATCTGATACAAACATTGATTGAGCACCTTCTGTGTGCAAGACACATAGGAGGCACGGGAGGAGGGACTCAAGAATGGGGAAGATTATGACCCGGCCCTCAAAGGCCATGACTTCACCAGACTTTTCTATGAAATAGGAAAGACCTAGGTAGTTTGGAAGAGTATTCTTTTTTTCAAACTAATATCTAAATGTTTGTGCCATTTCAGTAGGAAAAAGGAACTAAGAATACAAACCACATAAGGTTTAATGATTTAACACTCACACACACACACATATATTTATATAAAAATATTGTTCTTTCCCAGTGGTAATTTAAAGATGAAATTTAGTTACCATGCATAGATTATATTATGCAAAGGTTCACTTAATGACAGTATTCACCTCTTGTGACAGTCTACAGCAAGGTGAACACACGCAGCCAGTGACATTGTAAACAGGCACGATTGCTCTGGAAAGTGATTGGACAATATATCTATCTCAAGCCTTAAAATAGTCATAACCTTTGACTCAGTAATTCCACTACCTAGAATCTACTCTAAAGACATAATCAGAAACGTGGTCAAAGGTATAAGGTATAAGCACAAAGATATTTATCAACATGTTATTTATACAAGTCGAAAATGCAAAACAAACTAGAAGTTCAACAACAAGAAAATAGAAAAGTAGACTATGGCACATAGGTATAGTGGGTAATGAAGCAGCCTTTTAAATCGGATTTTTGAATACTTTTTAGTAAACTATTCATTACATGTGAATAATATGTATTTTTTGGTATTGAGACCAAAAAAATCACGAGACCAAACTTTATGTGATGGGATCCCAGCTTTATTTTTTAAATAAGTATACACACACATTCTGGAGGAGGGCATGGCAATCCACTCTAATATTCTTGCCTGGAGAATCCCATGAACAAAGGAGCCTGGTGGGCTATAGTCCATGGGGTCACAAAGAGTCGGGCACAACTGAAGCAACTTAGCATCCACACATGCACACACACATTATACATGTATGTGTATATATGGGTATACACATATATTTATTATATATGTTATAATAATCATATGTTGCAGTTGAAAGAAATGCTAAATAACGAAATGTTTTAAAGTGATTATCCCTAGATGATAGGATTAGGTGGTTTTATTTTCTTCTTTATATAGTGATGACATTTCCTAAATTTTTCATAATGAGCAAGAGTTTAGAGAGTCCCTTGAACTGCAAGGAGATCCAACCAACCCATCCTAAAGGAAATAAGTCCTGAATATTCATTGGAAGGACTGATGTTGAAGCCAAAACTCCAATACTTTGGCCATCTGATGCAAAGAACTGACTCATTTGAAAAGACCTTGATGCTGGGAAAGATTGAAGGCAGGAGGAGAAGGGGATGGCAGAGGATGAGATGGTTGGGTGGCATCACTGACTCAATAGACATGATTTGGGTAAACTCTGGAAGCTGGTGATGGACAGGGAGGCCTGGCGTGCTGCAGTCCATGGTGTCACAAACAGTCAGACACGACTGAGCGACTGAACTGAACTGAACTGAACTGAAGAGCTGAGAAGGATGGCTTGTTTCACTGACACCCCCATGGAGCTTGCAGGGGAGGAGGCCCCGCTCACCTGCAGTAGTCACACGTGTGTGGGGAGTGAGCTGGAGTGGAGGTCCCTCGTGCCTCCACCAGCTTCCGGCCCCTGCTCGTGCTCCCGCTCTCAGCCCAGGCCCGCGCCTTACCTGGGCTCTCAGCACCACACTCCCAGATACCACTTTCCTCCCACAGCCCAAGTGCGGGATTCAGTGATCTCATATTATCGTCCCCTTACCTAGCACCCTCTCGAGACACCCACTACCTGCTCTCTTGTCCCTGCTGACATTGGTCCTCGTGGCTCAGCTGGGCAGCAGGAGCCTCACCTAGCACAGGTCTCCCCTTTCTGATCCCTTCTGCTCTTGGGTTCCCCTCTGACCCCTCCTCCTGGTACCGCAGCATCAACCAGACCATCCTGGTTTCACTCCCAGAAAGGTGTCATTTCTTTCACCTCCAGCCCTTCCCTCATCCTCTACCCATTCCCCCCAGGCTGCTGCTCAGCCTGGAAAGTCCTTGCCCTTCTTCTGGGGCTCTGCCTACTCATTCACCCCCCAAAAACCTTGTTCTGATGTCAGCTTCACCTCATACATTCCTGGACCCTCCTCTCTAGGAGGACTGGTACCCCCTCCCTATATGCTTACTGTTTCACTTAATCATAATGGCCTTTCACATAGCAGGTCTCAAGAACAAGACACTGCTTGTGCTGGGCAGCATCCCCATAGCAAACCCAGCAGAAATGTAAAGTCTTCTTTACAGTTTAACTATCCTCACCACAGCACACCTCAGTGACTCTGCAAATGGCCTACCTCTGTCTCCCTCTCCACCCTTCACTGCTCCTGGAGGCTGCAGAATGCTCCTGACCACCAACTTTTATCTACTGCCAGTGCGACCAGGTCTCCCTTAAGATGCCACAGAGCCTAAGAAATCTATCCCCAAAGGCCCAGCTCGGGGCTTGAGCTCAGAGAATTTTTTCAAGAGCTTCAACAGATGTCTTGGGCCCCTGGCTCAAGGTGTGTTCCTCACGACAGTTGAAAGCATCTCCCCTGCAGGCTGATGACCCTGCCCTTCCCCTCACTAGGATGGTAGGCAGTCTTAACTCATAGACATGTGATGGTCACGGGGGTGGGGGTTGTTTCAGCACATGAGCTTTGGAGTTATACAGGATAAGGTGTCAAGGGTCAGGGCATCACTGCTATGTATGAGACATTGCAAGACCCTGTATAGGTCTCCTTTGGTCTCTAAGCCTCAGTTTTCTCATCCATAAAATGGATATGGTACAGAGGCACTTCCCACTGGATTCACACAGTGTTCAGAGTACAGGCGGTGGGAAGGAAGGAGAGTTGTGTCGAACCACTCTCTGCTGCATAGATCTGATGTCAGTTCTGCAAAAAATGGATTCTGTGGCTCACTGAGTTTCTCTGAAATGGCAGAATAACAAGAGAGAACAATGACACAGGAGGAAAGGCAACTTTCTGCTCCACAATAGGGTCAAAGATGCCTCCAGTTTCTTCTGTTCCTCCCCTTCTCAACTGTGGAAACACATCCACGAGACCCTCCTCAGATCAGGAACCAGACTGGAGTCTGAACAGAATACAGGGAGCTACTATAGGTTTAATTAAGCTATTGCTAACCATTTCATTTCACTTAATCCCAGCAACACCCTCACCCATTTGACAGAGGAGGAAAACTGAAGATCAGAGAGGTTAAGTATTGTTGCCCAAGGTCACCTTGCTAGGAAGTAGTATGGAAACATACATTTTCCTGACATAACTGCTCCAGTGGGAATTGACAGCTTTTCTAAATTTGATGAGCATGGGACCAGAGCTGGGAAAACCTTCCAAGTTCTGTTAACCACTGGAATGGACACAAAGAGAAGCATAGAGAGCTGGCATTCTCTAGGAGGTCCAGGAGCCAGGAAGGCTTCATGGTGGAGGTGAGGGCTAGTGTCAGGCCTTGAAGGATGGCGAGACTATACTTGCCAGAGAGGTCTTCCAGGAAGAAGTGAAAGCAAAAACAAACACTTAGAAGTGGAAACGGAACCAAGCTAGGCTGGTCAAGACTCCTGGAGAAGCCCATACCTGCTGTTGAAAGGTTTCTGGGAAAGATGTCTTATCCCCCATGTAATGGTTTGCCCATCCCCAGGAAAGCAAGAGAGTTAAGAGGTGGGGACCTGGTCTGCTGCTCTTCACTGAGTCATTACACTCTCTGTGTGCCCCTTCCCCACTGAACCAATGGAGAAAAGCATGTTGTGTCTACAGATTGCTGCTAAGAGCCTTTCAAAGGTTGGCTTGCCTATTAGGTCTCTATGGAAAAGGGGGAAACTTGCCTCTTGGAATATCTAGAGAGATAAGAGTTATGTGGTCCCTGAGGAACAGCTATTTCTGAGGAAAAACAATAGTATGAGTTGGAGCACATTCTTTTCTGGCAAGAGCAAGCCTCCTCCCATCCACCATCCCCCACCATCAAGACAGCAAAATCAGCTAAGGGCTCGGAACCATTCAGCTGATGAATTTCCCCTTCAAGAAAGGGGTGAAAGCAGCGTGGGTGACAGCTGGAGGTGTCTGGGTATTAAACATGACAAGGGTAAAGGCCACAATACAGTCATTTAACTGCTCTTTGGCTTTTGGAATCCTGAAATTTCCAACTCATTGTGATTCAAATAATTATAAAGTTCTTCCCTAGAATGGAGATATCCCTTGGCTTGTCAGATCCTAAAACAAGGGTGTAGATTAATTAGTTGGGTCAGAATACAGAGGTCCTTGAATCCCATGTTGTTCAAGATGGTGGCAGGATGGAGGGGCTAGAATGTGGAGCAAAGCCAGGAAGCAGACAAGCCAGATGTGCTTGGGGAGCAGTGAACATGGTCGTGGCTGCAGCATGTATGGGTTGGCAGGAAAAGAGGAGGGCATGGGTCTGCAGAAGGAGGTTGGACCAGGGTACGAATCACAGGCTGTGTCTGTTCTTTGTTCCTCTGGTTGTGGGAACAGCTGGAGGGGGATTTTGAGCAGAGAGATAGACCCTCTGACTGATAATTCATGGCCTCAGTCTTCAGTCCTGCTTTCTCTTCCCCTTTCCAGATACATCCAAATGCCCTCATCCATACCATCTCCCCTGTGATGTCTTCCTCTCGTCCCCAAACGGATGAGGCTCTGGATGGAGGTATGGGTCACCAGAGACCAGGGATAGGGGAAGGTTGGGGTGAGGAAGGTATCTCTTCTTTCTGCTCCTGCTCCTGGAAGGAAGTAGCTCTGCGGGCCTCAGAAAGCCAGATGCTGGACTGGGGGGCTGTGGGTGGGAGCCTCTGCAGAGTGGGTCCAGGGTTTGGGTAGAATCAAGATCTAGGAGCAGCAACATCTCCCAAAACAGTCAAGGCAACCTGGCCTCTATTTTTACGGGTTTGTGCCAGGGTTTTCACTGCATTTTTGTTTCCCAAGAAACATACATCAATGTCTGGAAATGTTCTGGGTGTCACAAGTGGGATGTGGGTGCTCCTGGCATCTAGAAGGTAAATCTCAGGGATGCTGCCAAACACCCTACAATGCACAGGACATCCCCCTACAGCAAAGAGTTCTCTTGCCCCAAATATGCATCAAACCATGGGGGAGAAGCCCTACCCCAAGGAATCTATTATCAGGTAACCTAGAGAGGCAGGGAGCCCCAGACCATCTTCCTGGAGCTCAGACTGGCCACGCCCCCGACCCACCTCCAGGTTGTCACCCGCTTCTATAAAGGCAAGTCATGGTGGAAGGCAAGTCACGGTGAGTGAGTTCCTAAAGGTGACACTCCCAGCAGGCAAGTGAGTGTGGGAATGAGAATGCAATGTCTGGTGAAGGGGCTTCAGCTCCCTGCCCTCCCCAGCAGCCCCATTCAGGTGCTGTCCAGGAGCTTCTGCTGGGATCTGCACCCTCAAAGGACTTAGCCCCAAGGATGGGGTGACACTGAATAAACCATAGTTCTTACTTCCCTGGTCATCTTGCTCAGCCAGCCTCCCAGCCGTGTTTGTGTGTGTGTGTGTGAACATGCACACATACAGACAGGACAGGGAAGGACAGGGCTCCCTGCATAAGGAAACTGCCTTAGGAATCACCACCTTTACTGGTTCCCTGCTGAGCCCTCTCGAGCCTCCAATCAGTACTGCTGGAAGCCAGTGACTGCTCCTTTCATTGGCTGCCCAGTGGGCAAGGGGGCAGCAGTGATGCAACGAGGTGACAGCATTGTGAGCCACAGTCAACAGGGGAGTTTCTGAGTCTGAGGTTCAGCTGTGTGACCCCAGCTCCATTACTGACTTGCCACTTCACTTGTCCCTTTCCTCATCCTTAGAATGAGGGAAGAATGACAGCTACCACTTGAAGCCCACTTATGATGCATCAGGCACTTCACCCGCAGCCTGGTGCATCAGGCACTTCACCCGCAGCCTGGTGAGGGTCTGAATCATGCCCATGGCACAGATGACTAAATGCAGGGGAAGTGGTTTTTCCAAGGGAAGAGGGGCAGCAAGTGTAGAACCCAGGCCTGTGCCATAGGGTCTGCCTCCAAGAGGTGGGGGAGCTTCCAGGGGCCATAGCAAAGAGGGTCCCAGAGCAAAGGCCTCCAGCTGCATGGTATTTCTTAATGGTGGAAAGTCAAGTTAGGGTCTGGCCCCAGCTGGGTAGGCCCACGGTGCCAAAGGCTACCAAGCAGATGCGCTGTAAACACTCCTGAGTTCCAGAGCCAAAGGCCAGCACTGCTACTGGCTGGGCAGGCCCGGCCTTGCTAAAAATAGTCGAGCCTTCAGGTCCAGCTCCCTGACAGCGGCCCAAGCAGGCTGCTCCCTGCACCCAGCCTTCTCCTCCGCTCCTCCCCTCCTCCCCTCTGCCAACAGGGCTAGAGCCAGGCTTCTAGAAGGTACAGAGATGTTAAGACTTTCACTTCAGGCCGGAGAGGACGGTTAGGCTGATGTCCAGTGGGCAAGTTCCAAGTTCTTGTGGGGCCATAATGGGGCAGGGGTCCTGACCTCAACATCCCACACATCTCCCTCTAACGGAGGAAGCTGTCAACCTCCAAGCCCATTCGGGGAAGGAGTGGCGCCAAGGGCAAAACTCGGCCAATTTCGCCACATCTTGCAATGGATTCTGAAGCCCCCTTGCCGTTTCTCTTTTCCAGCACAGACTCTTCCCGTTGACAGCACCGTGCGGTTTATGTATTTGCCGCGGCTTTCTGAGGTCTTCTGCGGATTGTCTTGGGGAGGCCCCGGGGATCGCGGGATGGGGCAGTGGCTGGCCGGCAGGCAGGGCCGGGAGGCAAGGGGCGCGGGGAGGGAGGCTCTGGAGCGCGGACGGCCGGGGATTTCCTTTCAAAGGTGACTTAGAGCCGCTTCATATGGGTAGCGCCCTCCCGGGCGGGCCCTAATGGCGAGTTTGGCAGAGTCAGCGAAACGCAGCGCCGCGGCCGGGCGGCGGGGAGCGCCCTCTCCCGCGCCCTCGCGGTCTCCCGCGCCGGGCAGCGGCGCGCACGGGCCATTTGCAGCGCAGGCAGGCTCGCGAGCGGCCGCCGCGCACCGGCCGGAGCGGGGGGCACCATGGAGCTGAAGAAGGACAGCAACGCCGTGTCCATCGACATGCTGCTGATCGTGCACTCGGAGAAGCGGCGCGCGGCTCAGGGCGCGCACTCGGACCGGCCGGCGGACCCGGGCGCGCCGCCGCAGCGCAGAGGAGGTAACGCGCGCTCGGGCCGGTCCCGGCCCCCGGCCCCTCGACCTCCTCGCCCCAGGGCCTGCCCGCCGGGGGGCGCCCCAGGCGCCCCCGGAACGAGGTCAGCGAGGCCGAACTGCTCCCCAAAGCTGGCTGCGCCTCAGCGCTGCGGCTCTGGCGTCCTGTGGCAACGCGTAGCCCCGTGATTGCCCCGGGTTGACTCCCCGTGCATGCCTGCAGTGCTTCCGTCACCCCGGGAGCCAGTTTCCTCTTGGTCACTCTCTGAAGGGTGCAGATCGGGTTGGAAGATGCCCTGGAGGAAAAGGACCAGAGCCTCAGGCCTGAATCCTGCGTGCCCGAGGCCTGCTCCCCACGGGCCACATTGCAGGGCACAGGGGACCCCAGGGAATTCGTGTCCTGGTCAGACTTGGAGATGGGGCCCTCCCTTGGTGTCCGTGCACAAATCATGGCCTCACTTCTTGAGCCCTTCCCCAGATTCCAACAGTAGAAGACGTGCAAGGTGTAACAGGCACACAAGCTGGGGTGGGGTCAGGCTGCTCTCCCCACTTTGGCTTACCTATTATTCTAATTGTCCTGCAGACTTTCTGGGGAAGCAGATACTGGTAAAATAAAACGACTGTTCCCAGAGTGATTGTGGAAAGCAGGACCCTGGTCCCTGCATTCTCCAGAGAACAGGACACAATTTGAGGAGAGTAGAGAAGGATATTAATAGAGGTTAAATCGGCCCCTCAGACATCTGGGAACCCCCAGTCCCTGTCTCTGAGGAAGCCCTCAGGAGCTCTGAGGAGTCTGGTGTGCGGTACACTAGACGGACTGTGCCCTGGCTCTGGGGGTGAAGTCTCACCGCCCTCGAGGTTAAACTTCTGTCTCCCGTCTCCCTTCCAGCTCCAGGGCTCCTCGAAGTCCACCCATCCTGCGGTAGCAGCTGGGCCATGGATGGCTCAGCACCCCCACCCCCACCCCAGGCCATGCAGGCTGCAGCTGCCCCTTGGCTCCTGGTGATGTGCAGGGGAGGCAGGCAGGGGAGAGAAAAGAGATGGTGGAGAGCTGAGAATGTTGACAGTCACCCAGTCTCCAGAGAGATTTGAGGCCTAGCAGTTGTTTGGGTTCTTTGGTTCTGGTGTTCTCAGAGCTGCCCCTGGGAGACGGGTACATGGCCTGCCTAGGGTATTTGTATTGAGGAAATTGATAGAGACCGCTGGGCCTTCCTTGACAGAAATGTGGCTGCCCACTACTGCACGGACTGTGGTCCAGAGGGCCAGAGGCCCCCTACAAGGCACAGCTCCAGGTCAGCCCATGAGTCCCCACCACCCTCTCCTGCTCTGATCACATTTCTCCAAAAGGTTCTGACACTAGAAAGAGGGTGGAGAACCCAGAGAAGGCCCTGAGACGCCAGGGATGTGAACTGCTCAGTGAAGCGTCCAACACCGGGCACAAACCCTACGTGACGCCAGACCAATGCACTTCACACTCGTGATCATGACTCAGAGAAAGAAGACCCCTGTTTCCTGTGCTCTCTCTGCTGATATGTTGCTCCAAATGTTTTCCTGATGGAAGTTTCTCTCAGACATTATAGCAGCAGAGAGACCGTGTCACTTATTGACCATCAGACAGTTGTGAGCTGGAGCAGAGGGAGAGCACACAGTCTCCAATGCCCGCTGGACAGCAGTGATGACCAGGAGGCCCCTAGCTAAGCCAGCACATGGGCCCGCTCCTCGGGACAAGCCAAGGAGGAGAAATGCTGAATAAGACCAGCTTGTTCCAAGGCCCCCTGCTGGTGCACAAAAATCCAAAACACACCCCTCCCCCACTTCCAGGTGTATCATGTCCTCTGGTCTGTTCCCGCTCCAGGGCCTGCCAGGCAGGGAATCCTCCCGGCTCTACAAAAGAGGGTCTGAGCTCTGTCTCAGGAGAGTGAAGCTTGGTTACTTTCACGGGCAGAGGACCGACTGAGGGTGTGAGCAGGCAGCTTTCTGCTGTGTCCTTGTGGCAGAAAAGATTAAGAGGGACAAGGAGGCAGGGAGTGTGTGCGCCGGGTATTGGACTGCAAGATGGCAGAGATGCCTTTCCCTTTTCTGCAGGGCCCTAGCATTTCCCCAGCCATTTCCTTAGAGCCACGCTTCTCTGAAAGACTCCTGGAAGCCCTCAACTCCTGTTCCGTATTTGCCATAGAGGAGGTAGCCTAAAGCTGCCTGCACCAGGTCTGAAAAAGCTTCAGTACCTCAGGATTTCCCCCCAAAGTCAATGGGACACGTGCTTTCCATTTCCTGGGTGTCAGTGAGGGTCCCGAGTGGTAGGTCCCCGATGCTGATTATGGAGGGCTCTGCAGAAGAGAAGGGTGTCAAGAAAGGATTGGGGGGCGCTCAGAGTGGTGGAAAGGGCTAGAGATTCAGATTGGAGGCTGAGCTTCCAGGAACATGGCCATAGGCTGCAGAGCAGGACTGTCCTGGTGAGGAGGCCTCCGCTGCCACCAAGGAGCCCTCGATGCTCCTTCCACGCCAGCAACTTGATTTTATTGCAGCTGCTTGCACTGCCAGAACATATGCCAATTCTGTGCCAGGAACTCGACCTTGCGGCCACCACTTCCAGCCGCCGCCAGAAAGAGAGAGAGAGAACCACTTCTATTCCCTTCCCTGTTGCCTCTCCAGGTCCCGAGATGGAGTGAGACACAGGTGCATCTCAGCGGATGCCTCGGCCACTCAGGGTCCCTGCTCTAGCTGCAAGGGAGGCTGGGAGAGCAGGCAACTGTCCCTCTCAGTTGCCATAGAGATCTATCACCTTCCATCTTTGCCCACTCCCCACCCTACCTTAGGACTCTCAAAGTGAAAGAAGGTTCACCACACACGGAAATAGGCAGGCAAAATGAATGTCTTCTAGCAGATGAAGAATCTAGCAGATGTCTTCACAATAATGCTTCCATACTTATGCAGTGGAAACATGGGAATGACAAAGAGGCATCTCCATTGTGAAAATTCTCCCTGAATGATCCTGATAACCAACCACCACCCCTGAAAACTACCGCGGTAATATTTTTTTTAATGTTTTAAATGTGGAGGGTTGCATTCATTCCTTTGAGCTCTTCTCATTTGTGGGCAGCCTCTCTCAGTTCCCTAGAGAGCCACATTCCGCCTTTAGCTCAGATCCATTCACAACCTGTACCCTTGATCTGAGTCTCCTTCCACAGAGGGCCTCATGCCGGTCTTTGTCACTTCACAGGATTTCAAGGCGTCGGGAACGGAATCCGGAGATGGCAGAAACTAGAAGGAAATGACCTACATGGTAAATTCTATCTTCATTTTATTTTCTTTCCAATCTCTTGAATTTAACACATTGAAAAATGTCTATGAATGTTGCGTTTCACTTGTTTGATGACTGGCCTAGACATCTAACCACTCAGACAGTGGCTGCTTGTGACTCAGCCAGGCCTCTGGGGCTACTGTGACCCTGGAAGATTTCCCTTGGCATCAGGTCCCCCAGTTTCCTGGAGGCTGTTGGGGGCGGCAATGCTATCCACTTGAGCACCCACTTGTTCACTGGCTGAGCTATAAAGAAAACCTTGGCATCATTTGGGATAGTGGATTTGGGTGTGTCCCCAGGGGAGGGGCTTCCCAGGTTATGCAGGGTATCCATCTTTTAAAAATCTTTCTAAATAGGGAAGACAGTGGCCTGCCTTGGGTGGTGTTACTCAAGGCCTGGGAAGATGCCAGTCCAGGGTTCTGTGGCTCCTGGCCTGGAACCCAGAATACAATAAGATCTGAGAGAAATCCCAGCTTCCAAAGCCACCTCTTTATGGTGCCAGGCGTCAGTCACCCTGCAAGCCCAGGATTTCTCTGGCAGTGCCATGCATGGACCATTATACTGGGCCTTATTCTGGCCCTCCTGGATTCATAAGCCCAGCCTCCATGGACAAATACTCTGGAACTGCACTGTGTGCGTGTGAGAATTCTAGCAAGAATAAGACCTCCACTCCCAGAGCCCCAGTAAGGGACTTAGTCAGACCCTGGCTGTCTGAGCCCCACGATCAGATGACTGACTCATCAAATGCCAGCGGGAAGGACCCATCCCCCATGACCCTCCACAAATGGAAAAACAAGACCCCAAATGAACAAGACTGAGCACCTATGTTCTGCCATCCTTCTGACAGTAACAGAAGGAGAAGACGAACTTCTAAAGTAAATTCATTCATTCATTCCCTCAGTAAAGGTGTACAGTGATTGCTTTGTTCTGGGAAGTGTTCCAGTTGTTGGAGATGAAACGGCGAATGGAATAGTCAGAAATGCCTGCCCTCCTGGGGCCATGTTAGAATGATGGCATCATAATGCCATTCACCCCAGCCAGGTCTCAGCACCCTGGAGGTGAAGAGCTTGCCTGTATCCCCTGCTCTATGCATGGAGATAACTCGTCCTCAAGACACCCTCCCCCACTGAGGGACCACCTTTGGCGTCCTGGCTGATGGGCATGCATGCGTGGGATGTCTTCCTTAACCTTGCTGTGGGACCATCAAATGGGAGACACATCAGCTCTAGCTCTACCTAAACGGACAGCTAAGTTAGCAAAACTGTGCTGTGAGCTCATGAGAATTACAAAAAGAATCAAGCCTCCAAGAGATCTGACAGCCTCAGAAGCACATAGCAGCCCATGCAGGCAGGCATGCCCCACCAGTGTGAGGGTGCCTGGAAGGCAAGTGGATCATGTAGGAGGAAAAAGACACCATGTCTCTATTTGTTACAGCTCCTACTTCACCTGAGTTGTTGGAAATTCATCTTATGGCTTCTCAGGCATGTTATTACTTTAGGAGAGGATTGAAGTATACTGAATTCATCCCCTTTTTACCATCTTCAGGTTTCCTGGTTTGGGGGAAGATTAGTGGAAAAACATAACAAAACACAAAGAGACACAGTAACTATTATAAGACTCTTCTTAAAGACATGAAGTGAGTACTAGGTGCTAGCCAAGAAAAAGAATGCTTAAAGTAGTTCTTGCAAAATCACCCAAGAATTAAGTTTTAGGTAAATGCGGTGCTGGAGAGAGACCACAGAGAAGCCTTGAGCTTGGGAAAGAGGATTCCACCACTCCACCAACATATGTAATTTAAAATTAACTTTAAGTAAAATTCTGTTTATTTTTTCAAGTGACATGCTTGCATGCCTGCAGAAGTTAAAACTACAGCTTCTTTCTGTGTTTTCTCATGGTGAGATTCTGGGTACATACTTGCCTTGTTGGTACCCAGGTCACCCAACCCTGGTGACCAGCATGGTGCCCAGCCCTGGAAACTGGACGGCTTTCACCTGAGAAGGAAGCAGCTGCTGGCTTGTACTTGGTGGAGGGTGCACAAATGTGGATGAACATGCTGTTGGTCCCCCCTCTTGCTACCCATGCACTCCTCTGGCTGGGGTGCTGGCAGGGTGGGGGGAGCCCAAGTGCTCCAAACTTTTCCGAGCAGCAGGTGTTTGGGCTGAGCCATCAGCTTGCCCAGCAACGGGCTTCCCCTGCTGTGATTGGCTGCTTTCCTTGGTCCTGGCCGAAGTCTGCCTAGCAGCACAGGGACTAATGCCCCACAGCCACAGGGAAACCAGTTGTGCAGCCGTGACTATAAATACCCTTACAGCGTCTATGCCAGCCAATCATCCTCCTTGAGGATTCCCTTCCCAGATCCTGTTTCCTCCACCCGGCAGCCGAGCAGAGATTACAGCCAGCTGTGCCCACAGGAGGTGGCCTCTTTGTCCTCGCCTGGGTCTGGCCTGGAGCTCCAGCCTAGCACATACTGCTTCACCCTGAGTTGGCACACACAGTGGTCCTGACCCTTGCCCAACTGACCAACCTCAGCCTTCATGGGGCTAACTGACCTGGTTGGGCCTGCTACAGAGAAGCCTAGAGTGGGTGGGCTGCCCCAGGCAAGACCCTCCCCCCAGGAGGAGAGCAATCCAGTCCAGCTCAATGAGCCACCCACCCAGCGTGACCGGCTTCTGCCTGGCCCAAGGCGTGGAAATGCTGAGTGGCAGCTCTGGTTAGGATACAAGCGATGACATACGAACAGAGCCAAATCAGGCCAGTGCTCCAGAGGCATGCTTGCACCTGTGCCAGTGGTCACTTCCAGGGACAGGCCCAACAGCCTTTTTGCAGCTCAGCAGGAGGCCAGGGGAGAAGATGGCAGGCCGGGGTGGTAGTGGCCCTTCCCTAGCCTCATCCACACCCCTCTGAAGCAGAGGTTCAAGGGCAAGATCAGACCATCACAGCAGCCATACATGTACAGCAGAGATGTAGGGGAGGTGGTGCTTCCCACAGGAGGGGCAGGGGGCACCCTGCCATGGTCTATGGCAGGAGCTGGGCATGTATCCATAGCAACCTGACTCCACTAGGCTCTGAGCATGGCTCTGTGTCCCAGGAACATGAATATAGCCAATGCATGGCAGGAGCCCTGCAAATGTTGGTGAACCTGAACCACGCTGCAAGCACCCCAACTCTGAGGCTAGAGTAGGATCAGGGTACCCTCCATTCCTCTCAGAGAGAGGTAGGAGGCTGAGTTCAGAGTCAGGAGACTTGGGTCCAAGCCCGGGGTCTCACCTGGCCATGGGGTCTTTGGCAAAAAGTTAACGAGTCAAAGCCACGGGCCCATGATCGAAATAAGAGCCTTCCAGGCTGCTCTGAAGAAAGATGTGGCGATCAGGGAGGCCTCACCATGTGCTATGGAAACTGGCTTAGCTGCACCAAAGTCAGAAGTAGTGGTCACTTAGCCTGTGGGAGGCGTGCCCTGCTTTTGGAAAAGAAGCTAACCTCTGCTGGCCCCCATTGAGAGTGAGAGGCTGTGTGTACATGGGCTCCTAGGCACTTGCCTGTGTGTTCAGATGTAAGATTCTACTGATTCATATGCGTTGATACCCAGCTTGGCAACTCTCTGCTCTGCCCAGGGAAAATTCCATCCTATTCTGGGCCTCGTGGTCACTGTAGGCCCTGCTTGTCTTGCTTCAACAGGGAACCTGGTGGAGAAGCAACATGCCCAGCAGACCCAGGTCATCACTTCCTACGACAACCAAGGTAAGGTTCTGCCACTACCTGTCACCTCCCCCCCAACTCCTGTGTGCCCAGGTCTACTGTCCTGGCCAGAGAGAGTGGGGTCAGAGCACAGACTGCGGAGAGCAGGGCCCTCTCTGCCCCAGAGATGCTGGAGCACCCTTCCCTCCCCCACATTCCATGGGAAACAGTGAGAAGCTGCCTGTGTCCTGGGATAGAGCAATAAAGTCCTTGGGCCACAGAATCCGCTGCTGTCATCATCATCACCCTGGTTGTCATCACTTTTGCTGAGTGCTAACCTCATGTCAGGCACCCTGCCAGACCACATGGTCATTCTCATGTGAGTTATGCCTCACAACAGTCGTATTTGATCAGTACTCTTATTGTCCTCATTTTACAGATGAGTAAACCAAGGCTTAGAAAGGTGGGTTTTTGTCCAAGATCATATGGCCAGCAAGAGTCAGAGCTGAAGTAGTCTGTGCCCTAGCACCATCCCCGCCTGCCACCGCCCCAACCACCATCAAGACCTCAGCTGTCGCTCTCACAGCACTGCACCTACAGCCTCCCTGAGAACCGGCTTCCCCCGCCAGCCCGCCGTGGTCAGGCCCTCCCTCCTTCCGAGTCACAGCGGTTCCCTGGCCTCTGCCCCTGAGACGGAGCCTTCCCCAACAGGGCCCTCCACCCTGGGACAAGTTTATCTCAGCAGAGGGGATTGAGAGGGCCCTTCCTTAGGGATCCTCACTTTGCTGGACGGATCCTCCCAGAGGGGAGGGCAGGCAAGGGCATCCACTGCTGACTCTGCAGGCGACTAGATCTGAGAGCACCTCAGGGTGGAGACAGGGTGGCTCACAGCTACAGCTGGAGGAGAGGCCAGGTTACAGCCCCACCCAACGTCCACTCCCCCATTCACTCCCCTCCCCTCCCCGAGGCCGTGGCTTTCTGCTCTGGGTTGAAGACTCAGGGCCTGGTGCCTGAGAGCTTTCATAGACTTGGACCTAAGATGTCACCACTGGTGCCCTCAGCACTCATGTCCTAACTTCCAAGGTTATGTCCAGAAGGCAGTGAGGAGGAAGCCCTGGAGGACTCAGAGGTTCTCAGGGAATTGCTCTGTAACACCAGCCAACTCACCATCCCCAAGGAAAGATGCTGGCAGACAGTGAAGAAAGGCCTGTCAGCTCGAGTTCCCAGCAGGAAGTGGCTAGCTCTTCTTGCAATCTAGGTCAGTATCCATTTAGGGCAGGATTCCTGGGACGATGGCTCCAGGACAAACCCAAGGTCACTCAGTGGGCCCACCTCAACCTGTTACCCCTCTGAGCACTACAGACAAGCCTGGGCCCCCCTCTTCTCTGAAATGGACTAGCAGCAAGCAGCTCACCCCATATAAGAATGAATGACATAAGAGTGAATGACACCTCACTGAAGTGAGTGTGGATTCAGTTCAGTTCAGTTGCTCAGTCGTGTCCGACTCTTTGCCACCCGATGGACGGCAGCGCTGAGTGTGAATTAACAAGTATTTATCTTACTTAGTTCTGGCCATACCCCCTGGTGGGGTCATGATATTATCCCTGTCTACAGAGGAGGAAGCTGAGGCTGAGGGTGCTGTGGTCCCCAAGCAGGGCGCTCCTGCCAGACCTGTAGGATAGGACTAGTGAAATGGGGCCTTCCAGTCACCAGAACCTTGCCTGTACACCATACCCTGGCTCTTGTGGGCCACTCACATGCCTCCTCCTGGGATCTGAGGCTTCCAGAGGTGGCCTTGGACAAGGTCCACTGAAGGTCAGGATGGAATGGGCTCTCCAGGTCTTATGGAAGCCTGGACCACAGCAAGGGAGAGGCTGTGCTGCTCTGGGGCTGAGGCAGAGTGCCCACTCGTGCTGATCCATTCATTTCACAAAAAGCAGCTCTGGATGATGGCACTGGGGATCCATCAGAGAACACAACAGTGTTCTGTCCCTGTGAAGCTGACACCTGGTGAAGGAAACCGATGAACCTGACTAGAAAAATGCAAGGTGTTAGATAAGACTGGGGGAGAAAATAAAGCAGGAAGGGGCAGGTAGGGGGAAGTCAAACAGCTGAGTATTCATTTCTGGTGGCTGCTGTGACACATATTCTCAAACTCGGTGGTTTAACACAAATGTATTTATTCTCTTCAATGGGCTTCTCGGGTGACTCAGTGGTCAAGAATCCACATGTAATGCAGGAGACCTGGGTTCAATTCCTGGTTCTGGAAGATGCCCTGGAGAAGGAAATGGCAATCCATTCCAGTATTCTTGCCTGGGAAATCCCACGGACAGAGGAGCCTGGCAGGCTACAGTCCATGGGGTCACAAAGAGTCGGACATGATTTAGCAACTACAACAATATTCTCTTCAACAGTTCTGAGACTACAAATCCCATACCAGTCCCACTGGGCAAATCAATCTCTTGGTCAGCATCAGGTTCCTTTTGGAGGTTCTGGGTGATAATCTTTTCCTTGACTCTGCTGGCTTCTAGAGGCTGCTGGCACTTGTGGACTTGTAGCTGCATCACTCCAGTCTCTGCTTCCATCATCACATTGCATTCTCTCTGTAAAGTAGTTCTATCCCGATGTTTTATAATAATCCTGATGATGGCATTGGACCCACCCAGATGATCAGGATCACCTTTCTATCACGAGATCCTTAACTGAACCTCATTTGCAGAGTCCCCTTTGCCGTAGAAGGTAACATTCACAGGTTCCCGAATTAGGACATGGATATCTTTAAGGGCCATCATGCAGCTACCACAGGGAACAATTTAAAATAGAGTGGTTGAGAAAGGCATCCCTGAGGTGACATTTGAGTAAGGGAGGTGATGAAGGAGCAGGTCACGCGGCCTCTGGGGAAGATCTCCCAGCAGAGGGGGTGGTAACTTTATGCAACAGGTGACAGAATGATCATGGGAATCTTGGATCTTCACGCGGAAGAGGTCTTTGCAAGATTCATCTGTGATGGGCGTGTGCGTTGAATGAGAGGGGAATGATTATAGGAGCTCCAGTGACCTCAGGCCCTGAAAGTTATTCTTGACAAATCAGATTTCTGTTGAGGCCTCCTTCTGGGTCACCTAACCTCATCCCCAGGCAGACTGCCTGTGCCTTCTTTGATCAGGCCTGCACTAGGCCTCCAACTGCTATGTTTCCAGACCTGGGACATCCCTGTTGAGCTCCATTTTGCAGAAAGAATCATGAATGGCCCTGGGTTTTCAAGAGCCCCATGGAAGCCAGGGTCAGTCAGGCTGCAGAAGACAGTCTTGATCACACCTACTGGCTAATGCCCCGTGGTCTTGGCCCTGAGCTCTGGCAGTCACCCCACACTCTCAGTCACCCCACAACTAGAGCTGCTGCTCAGGGCTTCCACCCTGTGTCTGACTGTACCTGGTGTGGCATCTGCAGAGCTGGACTGTCCCCGTCATCAATCAGCTTGCTGTTCCCAGGGTGTCAGAGCTTACACTTCCTGCACTAATGCTGGCTACCACACTCTGGGCAGAAACCTTTGAACACCCAGCCCAGGGCTGTTTAAGAGTTGGGTTTTTTTAAGAAATACTTTAGCTGAGATTTTCTGACTCAGCTACTGCAGGAAAAATTCGAAGGCACAGAATCCAGGTTGTAAAGGTGACAGCCGGTTATGGAGAGAGTTAAGGAGCATCTTAAGTCAATGATGACAAATATCTGACATGAATGCCGTACCACTGCCCCCCCCCAGCACACACACAAATACACCCACGTATGTATGCATACACACACTCACATTCATATACACATGCACACACCTGACAGTCTTTGCTAATTGATAAGCGCTCCAGGCAGCCACTTCCAATCAGTCAGAGTTAATGAACAACACAAAATCTGTTTGCCATCTCTGTATTAGGTGTTCAGGGCAAATTAGGTCTTCAGACAAAGCCTGATTCAAACCCACAGAGACCTGGAGAGAAGCTGTTGGGTGGGAGGACTCTCCTGATCGGGTAGAAGGCAGGCCCAGGGCAGCAGGTCGTGGACATGCTTAGGCCTGCCTGCTGCGTCACCACATCTCTGGGGGTGGGAACAGGGTCTGGCAACCACTTCTCAGGTGTAGCAGAAAATAACCACTAATACGCTTTTACTAAGACAGCCAAAGTTTCAGCTTCACAAAATGCTGTCTGGGTGATAGCTGGGAGAACTGGGAAGTGGTAACATGAGAAAGTCTGGAGCAGGTGATCCGAAATCCCGGGAAGGCCTCCTTGTACTTGTAACTAAGATTAGTGTCGTGGTTTCTGACTGTACTTAGGGTTTAGATCTCACTTTAAAGTTTGTCCAAATGATGTTCCACTTTTTATCACTGGCAAATTAATGTTTTCTTTAAGAGTTTTGTTTGGTAAGGAATGTTGTAGTTGGTAAACTTTCAGCATTTCACACCTTTAGGAAGCAAAGGGTGGTACTGCAACCCTGATCACTGGGGATAGTGTGCCCAGGTCCAGGACCGTTTGGAGCAGAAAAGCCTCCCAGAAGTGCCCTTGCACACCTATGAATGAGAGCGAGAATCACACCCATCAGGGAGGCCGGGAGCTTTGCTATTCTCTTCCAGGGAGCAACGATTAACAGCACCACTTGGGGCAGAGCCAGGAGGGGGCCTCAGGAAAATGTCAGATCCCGGGAGCGGGGACCAGGGAGAGGCGAGGCAGTGCAGGAAGGGAGAGGTGAGAAGGGGTGACTGATGCCTGAAGGGTGACTGGCTGGTGAGCTTTCAGCCAGGCGAGTGCCCAGTGGGAGACTACCTCAGCACCCACCCCGGAAAGGGCTTAAAGAGTTTTGATTTTCAGCTCCCTCATTCTCTGACAGAGTGACATGGCTGGATAGGAGTGGTTGGAAGTACCTGGACATTAGGAGAAGTTTGGGAAAGAGGTTTGTTGTTGAGCCCTGGTAGTTCAGCTGGTAAAGAATCCACCTACAATGCAGGAGACCCCAGTTCATATTCTTGGGTCAGGAAGATCCCCTGGAGGAGGGATAGGCTTACCCTAGAAGTGATAGGGATACCCACTCAGTATTCTTGGGCTTCCCTGGTTGCTCAGCTGGTAAAGAATCCTCTTGCAATGCGGGAGACCTGAGTTCAATGCATGGGTTTGGAAGATTCCCCTGGAGAAGGGAATGGCTACTCACTCCAGGATTCTGGCCTGGAAAATTCCATGGACTATATAGTCCATGGGGTCACAAAGAGTTAAACATGACAGCGATTTTCACTTTCAAACCAATAGTCAGGTCAGCTTTGCAGCTTCTCTGTAGTTTTAGGGATTGTTGCAGCCGAGCATTTTCCAACTTTTGTTTGATGAAATAATGCTGGGTCAAGTAGACTTCTGCAGAGCTTCTCAGATCATTGTGTGATACGACCTACGAAAGGGGAGGAAGTGGACATTTTTCTCAAATCCTTTTTCTTACAAAACATCTACTGGGCAAGTATAGCTTGGCACCCACTTTGAAAACCAACTCTGAGTGTTCAGGTGGAGAAAGTGGAAAGGCAGTGGTGAGTAGACCCATGCCCCAGGCATTGTGGGAAGACACACAGGTGTCATTTGCTGTCCATGGCGATGGTAGCAGATTCTCTGACCAGAGCTGAATGATGCTTTGAACTCTGAAACACTTAACATCCTCATTGTCAAGTCACAGGCTGATTTTCTATGCCAGTGAATGTGCTAGAAACTATAGTCAAAAATGAATGTTAACCCCTTCAAACTAATCCCTTGGAGGCCACTTTGTATCTTTTAAACTTGTTTAAGAATTACTATCCTTAACATGCAGAGCAAGGTTATGAGCTAGACAAGAAAGTCAGTATTGTTATTCTGTGAAAACACATTTAGCGGGCAAAGGATTAGTAAATGGAGCTCTTATGAAATCAATAAGGAAAAAAATACCACATCAGTAGGAAAATAAGTGATTTACAAAGTAAGTTTAAAATGGCAAATAGGTGAAAAATACTATACTGAAATTTTAACAAAATACACAAATACAGTGAGATGTCACTATTAATTGATTAAAAAAAACTTAAAGGATTAATGACAATCAAATGTCAAATGTTTACATTACAAACCACCCCAAAATTCAGTTCCTTAAAACTTTTAACAGCTCACAAGTTTACGGGTTGTCTGGATGTTCTTGGCTAAGCCACACCTGGCTGATTGCAGGCCTTGGCTAGCCTCACCCCTGTGTGTGGTCAGTGGGAGGGTTGGCCTCACCTGAGATGGCTCTGCTCTGCACCCTGTGGTCTCTTGCAGGCTAGGTTAGGAGCAGTTGCATGGCTGTTGTGGCTGGAATCCCAAGAATGGAAGTGGAAGCAGCAGAGTCTCTTGGCATAGGTTCTAAGCCTGCACAGCATCATTTCATGCTAGCTGGCCAGACCACATCACCAGGCCAGCCCAAATGTGGGACGGAATAAAAGACCTCTTTTTGGAAGGAAATACAAAGTATTGTAACCAATTTTGCCTTTAAACACAGAAAGGGTGAGCAAAGTAGACACTCTCTTACACTGTCGAGAGAATCATAAAATCATTCATGAGATTTTGCCAATATCTAACAAAAGCCTTAAAAATCTCCATACCCTTCAATACATGTTTAAGAATTTATTTGAAGAAACCGATTTGAAGAGTGTGTAAAGCGGTGTGTCAGAATGTTTAGGTTTCCCTGGTGGCTCAGTGGTAAAGAATCTGCCTGCCAGCACAGGAGATGCAGGTTCGATTCCTGGGTCAGGAAGATTCCCTGGAGGAGGAAATGGCAACCCACTCCAGTATCCTTGCCAAGATAATCCTGTGGACATAGGAGACTGGTGGGCTATAGTCCATGGAGTCACAGAAGAATCAGACACAACTTAGCAACTAAACAACATCAGAATGTTCATCACATCATTGTTTAAATAGCAGAACATTTGGGAAATCTTTAATATCCAACAAAAAGAAATTTCTTCTTATGATTATAAACCGTCTGTAGAATAGAGTACTATGCAGCCATTTAAAATGACTTGTGATTATATTCAGTAACATGTAATGTAAAGACAAGTGAAGAAAGAAGGATACAAAAACATGTTTATTATTATCCTGCTTTGCATTGTCATCTATTTTACATCGTTCTGTATCACATAAGTTCTGTTTTAATTCTACTTTTACTTTTGCATTTGTTTGGTATTTTTAAATTTTTATATTAATTTAAATTAGCATATAGTATTGGATTTTCTGGTGTGCAGTTCTGTGTTTTAACACATGCTCAGATTCATGTCACCACCACCACAATCAGAATACAAAGAAGTTCTGTCACCCCCAAAATTCCCTTGTACAGACTCTTTGTATAGATTCACATCCTCCCATCACTCTTAAGAGTATTGTTGAGAAGTACTGCTTGATATGGCTGTACCAAAAGGTGTTTATCCACTCACCCACTGAAGGACATTTAGATGTTTCCAGTTTGGGGTAATTATGAATATAGCTTCTATAAGCACTTGTGTACATGTTTTTGTGTGAATGTAAAGAGTTTCATTTCTCTGGGATAAAGGCACAAAAGTATACTTGTTGAGTCATATGTTAAGTACATGTTTTGTTTTCTAAGAAACTTCCGAACTATTTTCTAGAATGGCTGCATCATTTTACAATACCACCAGCATCTGTGAGGGATCTAGTTTCTCTGCAACCTCATCAGCATATAGTATTATCATTATTTTTTATTATTGCTCTTCTAATAGATGTGGTATCTCATTCTGCTTTCAGTTTGCATTTTCCTAATGGTTAATCATGTTGAACATCCTTAATTTCTTATTTGGTGAGATATCCATTATTTTACCCATTTTCTAATTGGATTGTCTTTGCACTTTTGTAAAAAATCAATTTGCCGTATTTGTGTGGGTCTATTTCTTAATTCTATTATGTTCCATTGAGCTATATATCTATCACTTTGTCAATATCACACTGGGTGATTACTGTAGCTTTATAGAACTTTAAAATCCATTGGTGTCCTCCTATCTTTTTCTCAAAATTAACTTGATTTTTCTAGTTGCAATATCTTTCTATCTAAATTTTAGAATCATCTGGCCTATATTTACAATCTACAAAATTCCTCCAAGGAGTTTAATTGAAATTGCATGAAATCTATAGATGAACTTAGGGAGATTTGCCAACTTGACAATACTGAGTCTTCCAACTCATGAACATAACATATTTCCCTGTGTATTTAGTCAGTCAGTTCAGTCCCTCAGTAAGGTCCGACTCTTTGCAACCAAGTGGACTGCAGCACGCCTGGCTGCCCTATTCATCACCAACTCCCGGAGCTTGCTCAAAGTCATGTCCATCAGGTCGGTGATGCCATCTAACTATCTCATCCTCTGTCGTCCCCTTCTCCTCCTGCCTTCAATCTTTCCCAGCACCAAGGTCTTTTCCAATGAGTTTAAGTCTGCTTTAATTTGTTTGATCATATTTTTTAGTTTTCAGCATAAAATTCCTGCTTTTTTTTTTTTAAGATTTACACTTAACTATTTCATTTTTTGGAGCCTTGGGAAATAGTCATTTTAAAATTCGATTTCTAATCATTTATTGTCAACATAAATATAATTGATCTTGAGGTGCTGACCTTGTATCCTGTGACCTTTCTTAAACTTACTTTTTTAGTTCTAGGAAATTCTTGTATAGATTACTTGGGATTTTTCCATGTAGACAGACGTGTCATCTGTGAACAGGAGAGTTTCACTTCTTTCTTTGTAATCTATATGACTTTTCTTTCTTTCTCTTTTATTTCTATTATTTCACCGGGCAGAACTTCAGTACAGTGTTCATTAGGAACAGTGAGAGTGGCCATCCATGCCTTGTTCCAAATCCTGGGGGGGAAAGATTTCCACTTTTCACCAATGAATATGTTGTTAGCTCTAGGTTTTTGGTAGGTGCCCTTTTCCAAATTAAGAAGCTCCCTTCTATTCGTAGTTTCTTGAGAGATCTGTTGAGTGGGTGTTAAATTTCGTCAAATGCTTTTTCTGTATCAATTGATATGATCATGTGGGTCTTCTTTAGCCTGCTAATACGATGAATTACAATCACTGATTTTTCAAATATTGAGTGAACCCAGCATTCCCAAAGTGGTATATTATTCTTTTACTATACTGCTGGATTTAATTTTCTAACATTTTGTTGAGAATTTTTATGTTTATGTTTACAAGGGATATTGATCTATAGTATTCTTTTCTTATACTGTTTATCTGATTTTAGTATCATATTAATGATGGCCTCATAAAATATATATGAAGTATTTGGTGCTCTTCTATTTCCTGAAGTATCTTGTGATAAATTGAATTTTAAAACTGACAGTTTTGTTAGAATTTGCCAGTGAAACCATCTGGACCTGGTTTTGGTTTGCTTTTTGTTTGTTTGTTTTTGGTAACTTTTGAACTACAAGCTTAGTTTTAAAAATACATGTGGGAAATTTCAGGTTATTACTCCTTCAGTGAGTTTTGGTGGTTTATAGCTTTCAAGGAAATGGTCCATTTAAGTTGCAGAAATTATCTATATAGAGTTATTTATACTATTCCTTATTATTCTTTTAGTATACATGGGATCTATAGTGATAACCCTCATTTCATTCCTATATTGGTGTCTTGATTTCTGATTTGTGTCTTGTCTCTTTTTTTTGTCCACTCTAGTTAGAAGTTTATCAGTTTTACTGATTTTTTTCAATGAACCAGCTCTTGGTTGTGTTGATTATTCTGTCGTTATTTCTTCAAATATTTTTCTGCATCACACTATTTCTTCTCTATTTCTGAGATCTTGGTAACATGAGTATTAGATCTTCAGGTACCGTCCCACAGGTTCTGTTCACTGTTTCTCTCTGTTGTTCTTGTTGAGTAATTCTATTGATCTCTCTTCAAGTTCACTGACTCTTTATTTGGTCATCTCTATTTTGCTATTGAGTATATGCAGATATTTTTTAAACAATTGTATTTTTCAGTTCTAAAATTTTTATTTGTTTCTTCTTTTTATCTTCTAAGTTTTGCTAGTACTTTGTATCTTTTCATTTATTTCAAGACTATTTACCTCATTTTTTAGAGCATGGTTATCATGGCTATTTTAAAATCTCTGGCTAATAATTCCAGAGTCTGTGTCACCATAGGGTTAGCATCTGTTTATTTTCTTTTCCTTTTTAAGTTGATATTTTCCAGGATCTCTCTATACTGAGTAATGGGATTTTAGCCTTTGCCAGATCTGCCCTGCACATGCACCATACAGCAGCCAATCAAGGCATTGTTTTATACTGTAGTTTAGTTCTCAGAGACTGATATAATGTTTAGGATGAGTGCATGCACAATGTGAATGAGATCCATTCATGTAGAGGTGACCACAGGAGTTCATCCATAACTTTATGGAATTGCTGTCTTGATCCCCTCCTCTTTACAACCCACTTGCCAGTCCTCCAGCCCTAAATCTTGAGGCTTTAGCTTTCCTACTCTCTGGGTGCATCTCTGTGTCTGCATCTGGAAACAACCAGTGGAGAACAGAGAGGGAAAGAAATCAATGAGTATTTTCCCCTACACTCTTGAGAATCATAGTTTCACTGGTAACCACCTCCCCTACAAAGACTTAGGTGTCTGTTGGGCCACCAGACTCACTGATGCACTGATCCCAGCAGAATTTCCCTGGGGGCTGAGTCAGGAGATGAAAGAAAAAAGGGAAAAAAACGAGAGGATTTCCTCCACTATGACTCTCAGAGTTCTCCTTTCTCACTCCACAAGCCAAAAGAAAGAGCTTCTCTTAGAGCACTTTTTCTCTGCATCCACTGTGCCTTTCTGCGTTTGGGGCTGCCTTTGAATCAGTCTAGGTAATGCCTTAGGGGAAGGGAATGGTCAACTCTGCCAATTTGATGATGCTTTAAATTCTAATCTTCTTCCCCAGTTTGCCTTCTATCATTTGCTTTGGGGTCCTCAAATAGTCTGTCCATTCATTCTTTCCAGTGCATTGAGTGGGAGAGACATGGTGGAAGTTGTTTACTCCGTCTTGCCCAGATCTGGAAACTGTCTGCTTATTTCTTGCTTTGGGGTTTTGTAAACAAAAATAATCTGCATATTCAAAAGAAAGTTCTACAACCAATTGTGTGTTGTTGTTCAAACATCTGTCATGAGACATTGCACCCTTTTCTGGCAGCGTCTGGCTGAGAATATCACCTCCTATTCCTTTTCAGGAACACAGCTGACTGTGGAGGTCCACCCTCGGGATGCCATGCCCCAGCTGTTCAAGAAGTTCTCCTTAGCTAAACGTACGTACGTACAGGGCTGCTCATGTTTGGAGGGCTGGCACAGAGAGTTGGGGCAGCTGGAAGGGCCAGAGCCCAGCCTGGGCACCTTCTGGGGGAAGGAGAGGAGTGACCTGGCCCTACACACAGGGAACCAGCAGAGACATGGCAGCTTCACCCTGGGACACTCTCTTCTCCACACTCAATGACCCCTGTTCTTGGGTCACACAAGGCACTTAGCTAAACATGAATTTCATCACAAGAAGTTTCTTATTCTTAGACGCCATGTATTGACTGCCTACAAAGTGGCATGTGCCATACTAAGCACTGTACCCTCAATAAGTTTTTAACTCTTTGATAAACACCAGTATTAGCCTACTTTTTAGATCAGCAAAGGCTCAGAAATGTGAGATAACTGCCTGTCTCCTGGTTAGGAAGCAGGTCAGAACCCAGGTCCAAATGAAACCCATGCCCTTAACCACCATGTCTGGCTGCCTTCCGTGCTGTGTGCACAGGCCCAGACCCAGACCTGCGATGTCTCCACTGCTCCCTTCATGGTCCTTGCCCTGTATCTGTCCATCTTGTGGCTTCACAGGGGCCTGGGGAAACTCCAGCCAAGGAACAGAGGCTTCAGAACAGCCAAGGCTGAGGTGCACTGCACGTCTACTTTGGGGGGGTAGGGGGAGCTGCAGGGCAGGTCCCTTATGGCTGTCTGGTCCTATAGGCCATCAGCAGCCAGGAGTTCGGGAGGGCAGACCCTGGGAGTCAGCTAGCTGGATTCAGATCTCAGCTGTGGGACCTCAGGAAAGTAGCTTAACCTCTCTTTTGTACTCAATTTCCTCATGTACAAAAGGAGGAAAATGATTCAAGTCCCTCAAAGGATTGCTGTGAGGTTACCTGAGATAGTCAATAAAGCACAAGCCAGGCAATAGTAGGTACATTAAAAATCTGGCTACTATTTTGAACCCCTATCACTCTACTGAAGAATGTAGATGGGAACAAAACATGAACATAAGAAAGTCAAGGCCCACTGTTTCTCAGAATGATCTATGTACATTTGCAACCTTCTATTTTTTTATTTACAGCCAACAATGACCTTCAAGGGCAAAGAATAACTTCCCTTGGCACCCCCATCCCCAGCTCCTCCTGGTTCCATCAGGGACCTACATCTTCCTGACCTGGTTTCAAATCAGCAAGAAATTCTCTCCTGTTGTTTATGGAGTCTAATGACAATTAGTGACCATTCTGCCTTACTGGGCTTCCCTGGTGGCTCACATGGTAAAGAATCTGCCTGTAATGCAGGGGACCCGGGTTCAATCCCTGGGTCATGAAGATCCCCTGGAGGAGGGAATGTATCACTACCCACTCCAGTATTCTTGCCTGGAGAATTCCCTGGACAGAGGAGCCTGGTGGGCTACAGTCTGTGGGGTTGCAAAGAGTTGGACATGTCTAAGCAACTAACACACACACACTGCCTTAATAGTCCTGCATTTATAGATTTGATTGCCCTTGAACCTTCCTGAGGAATATTTCCCCTCTTTCCCCTTTCATATCTGCTCATGGTCAGTTCTTCTCATGAGGTCATCTGGCAGTGAATTGACTAACACCCTCGGGATCTCCAGCTGTGGTCCAAGACAGCGCGAGCATCCAGTGTGGAGGCAGGAACAGGGACTCCAGGCTGGCGTGCTGAGTAATCCCAAGCCTCGATGTCCTAGAAAATTCTTTCTCTGCTCACAGATTGAACTTCTCTTTCCTGTCATCCCCCATTGGCTCTCAGTCCTCCGTGCCTCACCAGAAAGCCCAGGGCAATCCTAGCAGTGGTTTGGTGGTGGGTGGGGATGAGAGCAAGAATACTGTGAGAGGCATAGTGAAGATGAGCAGTCAGAAGGAAGGACCACCACACAGAGAGTCATCTGTGCTTGCCTTTCTATTTCTTCTCACGTGTCTCTACTCCTGACCTTTGGGATATTGTAGGTTTACAAGTTGATAAAAATGGAAACACAAGACCCCGGCAGCCTGGAGGGAAAGATACCCATGGTAAGTTGCAAAGCTTTCTTGGGGTTGTTTTCTGAGATTAGGTTAGCCTCATGAGCCAATCTGCAGTCAGTTGGAAATGGCTCCCTGGAACAGTCTAGCTCCTTAGAGCTGGGTATCTGGGCCCATCTCGGGGCTCAGGGGACAAGAGTATCATGATTGATTGGCAATGTCTGCTATGGACACAGGTGGAGAAGTGAAAAGCTAACACACCAGATGTGATCCCAAAGCGAAAGCATAAACCCCACCAATAACAAGGCAGCCCATTATGGGAAACATTAGAACAGAATTCAGAATTGAATTAAGTTTTAAAGCAAGTGTCTGTAAGGTAGGAGGCATGTGAATCAGCAGAGTGAGACAGGGGAAGAAATCCTGAAGGGGTGATGGACAGCCTGGGTTCGAATCCTAATTTTGTTCCTCACTCACCTTACCATAAAGAAGGATGAGCGCCAAAGAACTGATGCTTTCACGTTGTGGTGTTGGAGAAGGCTCTTGAGAGTCCCTTGGACAACAAAGAGATCAAACCAGTCATTCCTAAAGGAAATCAACCCTGAATATTTATTGGAAGGACTGATGCTGAAGCTGAAGCCCCAGTATTGGAAAAGACTCTGATGCAGGGAAAGATTGAGGACAGGAGAAGAAGGGGGTGAACAAGGATGAGATAGTTGGATGGCATCCCTGACTCAATGGACATGAATTTCAGCAAGCTCTGGGAGATAGAGGGGGACAGAGGAGCACTGTGTGCTTCAGTCCATCAGGTCACAAAGAGTCGGACACAACTGAGCAACTGAACAACAGCAATAACACCTTCCCTGGGCCTCAGTTTCCCCCTCAGCAGACCAGATGGCATGGTACAGTTTGTTACTTCTTCCTATTGTTTTGCTTTAAAGTTAGAATAATTTAGTTAATGCCACTGGTATTTTAAATGTATTTATGCAAAATCATATTCAAATCTTACATAATCTGCTCAAAAAGTAAATTTAATGAGGCATAAATCATTATGGGTATTTTTAATGTTCAGATATTGTAAAACGGAACCAAGAAAGGGTAAAACTAATAATAGGGTTTTCAGTCCCATTTTAGAAATGCCATCCTTCTTCGAAATGGGGGCAGGGGAGACCTCATTTGCAGAGTTGAAGCTTGTTAAACGTGGAAGTCCATTTCCTATCCACTTAGGTCACCGTGACGGCCCTTGTCAGAGGGGCAGGAGCCAGAGTCCATGGGCAGAGAGGGCACTGAGCAGTGGGGAGTTCAGCAGGGCCTGCTGCTGCCTCCCCGTCCCTTCTGAGGGCCCAGCTGGGTGAGGGCCCCATGGTGGACCGCCCTGGATAGGCTCTGAGGTCCTATGAGTGTTCAGAGGGGAGAAATCCCAGCTCTGGCATGAGACAGGTGAGCCGTGATGGCTCTGGGTTTCCAGGGAGCCTCTGGGTTAGACTGTATAGGACAGGAGGCTGGAGGCGATCGGGCCGGGGAGCCAGGGAAGGTCTTGGTCCTTGTAGAGGGCAGAAAATGAAGAAAGAAGACGCTGGCTTGCTGAGCAAGGTCGCAGCTTCAAGTAGAGTTTGCACCACCTGCCCACCCACCGCGCACCCTGCCTTCTTTTAGGACAGGAATAGCCTCAGATCCTGGTGTGTCAGAGGCTCCCCACCCCTCCCCATGTGAAGACTACTGCAGTGGGTCAGCAGGGACTGAGGGAGTAGACAGAGGTGGCCAAAGCCAGTCTGAGATTGAGAAGGAAGTAAAAGGCTTCGGTCCTAACAGGAAGGGGCCCGCATCAGTGGGGACACGCAGAAGGATCCGTGTGGCCTGCTCCTGATGCTGAACTTGACTGGAGCCTGGGATCTCCTCTGTGGCTGGACAGTGGCCAGCTCCCTAACCAGCTGGCAGAGCCTCACATGCAGTGCCAGCCCAGGGAGGGTTCCAGAGCAGCTTAGGCCAGAGCTGGTGGTGACACCTTGTTCCCACCAAGGAAGCCGCCGTGTCCATCTCAGTGGGAACAGCAGCTCTGCCTCCAAAATGCTGCCTCCAGCTCTTTTACTGACTTACAGCCCTGGCTGACTGCACAGCCTCCGTGCTTGCTGCTCCGCTCCTCCTGTAGCTTGTGTCCTTACTTAAAAACATTTAATAAATTACTCTTCTGCTTAAACTAAGAATAGAGGGAGCTGTCCTCAAAGGATGTATGGGTACACACGGGAGCAGTCCCACACTGGCCACAGAGGTTTTATATCCTTGTTCTGTGCTTGCCTGCAAAGGACTCCCTCTTTGCACCCTTCCAGGGAGCAGAACACCTCTAACCTTACCATGTGATCCACTATCTCATTCACTCCCCCAGGTGCCCCAAGATACATGCTTGAGGCCAGGCTACTGGATTCAGTAGCTGATTCAGGCTACTGAATTCAGCAACTCCCAGTGAGGGGGGCGAGGTTGGCCAGCCATTCCAGGCCATGTGTAGTCCCACCGGGCACTTTCCCCATCCCTCTGCTCCTCCCAGGCTTCCTGTCATGTCCTGTGGCCCCAACAGCACCCCTCACCCACCCCTCTCCATCCTGACATGGCAGAATGAGAGTTGATCCCCTGGATTGGGGGATCAGTGCCCCTTTGGCCCCATCCTCCTCTCACTCCCTCCCTGACCTCCCACCCAGGTTGCCTGACTTTGGTCAGCCTGGGCCTTGAATAACAAAGACCCAGCCAAAGCCCAGGCTCTTCCCTGGCCTGGGGCAGGGCTTTGCTGTCTGTCCATCCTTGGGTTGGTCTGACCACTGATCACTTAGCTCTGTAGTAGCTACCTGAGTCTGTCCTGTGTCTGGGCTCCCTCTGAGAAAGGCTGGACATAGGTGAGGGATTCTGAGACCCAGCCTCCCTTAGGGGACCCCCACAGTACCTTAGGCATCTGTTGCCAGAACTCTTAACTTTCTCATGGTGCACGCAGTCAGTCTCCAGCTGATCACAGGCAAGGGAAGAAGCCTGTCTGGGTGCCATATGCACCTCACCCCATGGAGGCCCAAGTGGCCAAGAACCACCATGCCCTCCTCCAACACCCAGAGTGCCCGGCAGCACATCTACCCGGGCACCATGGCCAGGGCATCAGGGGCCAGCAGCATTGCCTGGATGCTCCCCACAGAGCACTCTTTCTGGAAAAGCTGGCAGAGAGTCTGCAGAAAACTACCTGGTGGGAGAAGGGATTCTACAGCAGTCTGCCTGGGGCTGCTGAGTTCATTGAGGTACTGTCTCTTTACTGCTGACTTCCCGGGTCTCCTTAGGGTCCCTGTGAATCTCCCAGAGAACTAGAGGAGCTTCGACAGTTCCCAAACCCGTTTGTCTGAGAAACCCTTCTAGGAGATCTAGCTCTCTAGAGCAGTGTTTCAGTCTAGGAGTCATGCTGAAGGTCAGGCAGTCATGGCTCCTCACAAAGATAGGGAGGCCTGCACCAGGCAGTCCTTGGCCAGTCTCAGCCACTGACCAGTCTCCCTGTGTTTCCAGCCTACCCCTGGGATCGCTCCAGCCTGAAGTCCATGCCCCTGGACCTGCGGCAGTTTGAGAAGCTGGACACCTATGCCTCACAGGTAGGAGAGCCGGCCCCTCTGCCTGTGTGCCCCCTACCCCTCAGGATGGCTTGGGGTGTCCTGACCCAGAGTGGCAAAGCCTCTGCCCAACCCTCGTGAGTGTATCCTGAGTCCCTTGGGTGGGTGGTCCTGAGTGCCTTTCCACAGCGTGTGGATGGGGGATAGAAGGCCCAGGACACAGGCCACTTCATTCCCCCCACCCCACCTACAGTCCTGATGCTCTCACCCCGGGCCATATACCTTGTCCCATCCCCTTGGTGGACACCTCTGATTAGCCCTGTCTGTCCTCCCCTACCCATTTGGGCGTTATTGTTGCCCAGCCCTGCCAGCCCCAGCCCATGCACGGAAGGAGTGAAAGGATGGGGAAGGACCACGAATGCCAGCACCCACGTGACTCCAGCCGTCCTCACCCCCGGAGCACGTGGGCAGCTGAGCTTCCACACCTCTGGGCCTGGGCAGATCTGGAGTGGGGGTGGGGCAGCTACAAGAGCTGGAGCACTAAGGACATACTGGGGTCCTGGGAGTCAGGCAGGAGCTCACCACAGAGTCTGATTGGAGCAGCCAAGGAGCTGGACCCATTGCTAAGGTCACAGTGAGCCACCTAGGCTCGTAAGCCAGGAGCTCATTGTTGCCCTAGAAAAACCGCCCTGGGGTGAGCACACAGTGGGTACTCAGGAAGCTTGCTTATTGAACTGATGAGTGATGATAGGCGCTTGGGTCAAGAGAGTCCAATTCGAGGCAGGGACGTCAGTAGGAGGACCTCCAGCTGTCCTGGCGGGATGAGGCATCCCTGGATGAGGCGGAGACGTTGAGAACAGAGAGGAGCTGGAGGCAGAAAGGGAGGGTCCCTCCCCAGAGTGTGTGCAGTGAAGTGAAGATGGGGAGAGGGGCTTGCCCGTCTCTGGGCCGGGTAGTGGGGGACTGGCAGGGCAGGTGCTTGGCACAGGGAGCAAGGAAGCTGGAGCGTGTGTCAGGGGATGATGAGCCTGTTGGGATGCAGTGAGCTCTGGTGCCTGCGGAAATGACCACTGGGCAGTGTGCATAGGCAAGCCTGGACCCGTATCCAAGCTATAGAGAAACCCTTCAGCCAGAAACCCTGCCTTGGGAGCCATCAGATTCAGTCAAGAGCTGAAGCTCTAGAGAGAGCATCATCTTGGGGAAGGCAGGCTGGGGTTCCAAAGGGCCTGGATCTGCCTGAGGCCAGGCAAGATCTGGAAGGATCAGTGTTCTGGAAACTGCAGGCATGGTCAACAGCGTGGGCTGTTCACTCTGACCAGGCGAGCCAGCACAGGCTCCTTTCCATTCTTCAACATTGAAGTCCTTCTTCCTTCTTAGTAGGGGGCAACTCAGAGAAGGCTGGAGGCCTCAACTCGACTCCAGCACGCTGAGGGGTAAATGAGGGGGTGAAAGGGGAGGGAGTGGTGAGAAGACCCCACAGGAGCCTGGCAAGGAAGGAAGGCTAGATGTGGGCAGGCCTGTGAGAGAGACTGGGGGGTGTTTTGAAGAGACACGGCCGACAGGAGAAGATGGGACACCCAGGATAGGAAGGAAAAAGTGAGAACATAGCCAAGCAAGGGCACTGCTTGAGGACAGAAGAGCAGGCTCTGCTGAGGCAGAGACTTGGACCGGAGGCCTACAGAGAGGCTGGCTGAGCAGGAGGGAGGTCTTATTTGTAAGGAAGCCGTGCCTGGGACTTGCATAAGTCTGAGGCCAGGTCTTCTGCGAATTAGGGAAGGAAAGGGAGGACATCCAGAATCTGAGCAGGGTGGGGTAAGTTGTCACAGACTCCAGAATGGATAGATAGACCGCTGGACAGGCCCAGAGAGCAGTGAGTGAATGGAGATCAAAGGACCAGAATCCGCAGAACTGAAGCCAGGGGTTAAGTCAAAAGTTGGCCAGACTATAATGTGGGCCAACAATGTGTCGGGTGTGGTTCTAGACCCTGGAAGAGGGACAAAGACAAGGACTGTGGGGTTAGAGCAGCTGACCAAGGGGATACACAGAAGGGGCCTGGAGGTCTCCCTGTGGTCAGAGGGTGGATCCTGGAGACCCCGTATGAGCAGTGGAAACATTCAGGAGAGAACAGGTCAGGAAGACCTCAGGTCGGGGCTGACCGAGGTGTGGACTGCCACTACAGAAGTAAGCACCCAGGTGCCCCCGCTTCTCTAGAAAGAGTGATCAGGGCTGCCTTTCCAGCAATGCCAACCCTGAGGGCCCCTGATGGGAAACCTAACTTGTTCTTTTTTCTAAATTACAGTAAAATATATGTGACATAAAATCTGCCATTTGAATCATTTTTAAGTGTACAATCCAGTGGCATTAGTTACACTCCCAGTGTTGGACAACCATCACTATCGTCTTCTTCCAAAATCAGCCTAAATAGGAACTTTGTACCCATTCACCAATAACTCCCCATTCTCTCTCCTCCCAGCCCCTGGCAACCTCTAATTTATTTACTGTCTCCGTGAATTTATCTAGTATTTCATGTAAGTGGAATCATATGCTGTCTTTTTGTGTCTGACTTGTTTCACTTAGCATCATGGTTTCAAGGTCCATCCAAGTTGCAACATGTAGAACTTCATTCCTTTTCATGGATGAGTAATATTTCATTGCCTGGATTTACCATATTTGGTTATCCATTCATCTCTGATGGCCACTTACATTATTTCTACCTTTTGGCTATTGTGAATATTGCCCCTAGGAGGACTGGTGAACAAGTATCTGAGGATCTGTCTTTGTTTTGGGGGTGTATATACCTAGGAGTGGAATTGCTGAGTCACATGGTAACTCCATGATGGAATTTTTGAGGAACTACCAAACTTTCCCGCAGCAGCCTCATTGCTTTACATTCCCACCAGCAATGTACAAGGGTTCTAATTTCTTCACATTTTTGCCTCTTTTGTGTGCATGATTGCCTACTTTTTTTTAAACTACAGTCATCCTAGTGGGTGTGAGGTGGTATCTCACTGTAGTTTTGATTTGCACTTCTCTAGTGACTAATGATAAACATCTTTTTATATTTTTATTGACATCTATATTTTTGGAGAACTGTATATTCAAGTCCTTGGCCCATTTTAAAATTGGGTTTGCTTTTATTGTTGAATTACAGGAGTTCTTTGTATATTCTAGATATTAAACCTTTATCAGATACATTATTTGCAAATATTTTCTTCCATCTGTAAGTTATCTTTTCACTTTCTTAATATTGTCCTTTGATGCTTAGAAGTTTTTATTCTTATGAAGCTCAATTAATCCATTTTTTCTTTTGTATCCCATGCTTTTAGCATCATATCTAAGAATCCATTGCCAAACCCAAAGTCATGGTGATTTACCCCTGTGTTTTCTTCTAGGAGTTTTATGGTTTAAGTTCTTATATTTAGGTCACTGATTATTTTTGAGTTAATTTTTTACATGGTATGAGGTAGAGGGTCCAACTTCATTCTTTTGCATATGGATATCCAGTTGTTCAGGCCCTGATATAGCACACCCCTCCCACTCCCCAGGTGACAGTCAAGAGCGGCCTCGAGGAGCTGGTGAGCGACCTGCTCCAGGAGGCCCACAGTGACCTGGAGATTGTCCGTGCCATCTGGATCTGGATCTGCCACCATATAGGTAGGCCCGCCTGTGGGGCCACTGGCTATGAGACACTGTTCCCAGAGGAGCATCTCTGGGCCTAATTCCATCACCAGTGTGTGTGCAGTAAGATGGAAGGTGGAGGAGAAGGGCTCCCAAGGTTCAATAATCAGACTAAGGAAGGTTAACTCATATGCACCAGCTGTCCATGTTAACTGCCCCGAGTCTGTGTGCTCAGTGAAGGGCCAGGGGTGGGGATCCCACCGGCCCTTGGCCCACAGCCAGAGCTGAGGCCCCTCACCCAGCCACAGCCTTCCCTCTGTCCTTCCTTCCTGGTCGACCTGCTCCACAGAGATGAGAACCCAGAGCAGAAGGTCATCTCCAGGAAGGAGGTGGCTGGGGATGAGTCAAAGTTGTTTGAAAAGTTACTGCAGCACCAGAGGTTTCTCAAAGCATCCATGCCAGGAAGGGTGGGCACCCCTCTGCCTGTTCCTTACTCCCACACCAGTGACCTTGCCACCACTCTCAGCCTGGTCTCCAAGTTCTGAGAGCCAGGGGCCCTCAGCTGCCCCCAGCTCTGCACAGGGTCCCCTCTGAAGACTGACCAGCTCAGGCCAAGCCCCAGGAGGTTGCAAAGGGGAAGCTGGCTGCTGTCTCCTACAGTCCGTGGAGAAGCCAAGTGGCAGGATGGATTTCTAGTGACTCCCCTGTGACATAGCGACCAGTGGAGATCTCCTGCCTGCTGTCACTGGGCTTTCCTTTTGTCCTCCCAGAGCAGCAGTTAGGGATGCAGCTTAGAGGAGGAACTCACCTGACACAGGTAGGCCATCTGGCCACAGGACCTGAAGAGCCACCGTCTGCCACGTCAACCTCAGCAGTTCAGCCTGGGCCTAATAAGGGAGCAGGATGGGAATCAGAACATCTATGACTTTATGTGCTGCCCCCACCCTCACACACACATACCCTCACACACACACACACACACTCACACACCCTCACACATATCCTCACACACCCCCTCACACATATCCTCACACACACACACACCCTCACACATATCCTCACACACACACACACACCCTCACACACCCCCTCACACACACACACACACCCTCACACACACACACACAGAGCCTCACACACACACACTCACACACCCCCTCACACACACAGAGCCTCACACACACACACTCACACACCCCCTCACCCCTCACCCTCTCACACACACACAATACACACACATATCGTCACACACCCCCTCACACATATCCTTACGCACACACACCCTCACACATATCCTCACACACACACACACACACCCTCACACATATCCTCACACTCACACATATCCTCACACACCCCCTCACACATATCCTCACACACACACACACCCTCACACATATCCTCACACACACACACACACCCTCACACATATCCTCACACACACACACACACCCCCTCACACATATCCTCACACACCCCCTCACACATATCCTCACACACACACACACACCCTCACACATATCCTCACACACACACACACACACCCCCTCACACATATCCTCACACACACACACACCCTCACACATATCCTCACACACCCCCTCACACATATCCTCTCACACACACACACCCTCACACATATCCTCACACACACACACCCTCACACACCCCCTCACACACCCTCTCACACACACACACATATACCCTCACACACAGACAGCCTCACACACACTCACACACACCCTCACACACACACACCCTCACATGCACCCTCACCCTTCACCCTCTCACACACACACACCCTCACACACACAGAGCCTCACACATACACACTCACACACACCCTCACACTCACACACACCCTCACACATACCCTCACACACACACACCCTCACACATATCCTCACACACACACACACACACACACTCACACATATCCTCACACACACACACACCCTCACACACACTCACACCCTCACACACACACACACACACCCTCACACACACTCACACACACCCTCACACATACCCTCACACACACACACACAGCCTCACACACACCCTTACATACACATACACACCCCCTCACACACCCCCTCACACATATCCTCACACACACACACCCTCACACACACACTCACACACACACACACCCTCACACATACCCTCACACACACACACCCTCACACCCTCACACACACACACACACCCTCACACACACTCACACACACCCTCACACATACCCTCACACACACACACACACACCCTCACACATACCCTCACACACACACACACAGCCTCACACACACCCTCACATACACATACACACCCCCTCACACACACCTTCACACATATCCTCACACACACACACACCCTCACACACACACACACCCTCACACACACCCTCACACACACACACACACACACACACACACCCTCACACACACACACACCCTCACACACACACACACACCCTCACACATACACACACACCCCCACAGGCACACATGGGCACACACACTCCCTTTGTGCCCTCAAAGGCCACAGTGATTCCTGCCTCAAGGCCTCACATAGGCCTTAGGCTCTCTTGTTGAGCACGTAAAGTGGCCTGTCTCCTCTCTGGGACCAGTGTGACCAGTAACTCGGCATGCTCCCTGTGGTAGTGTGAGGCCCTGGCCTTGGGGCTGCAGCAGGAGCAGGGGCGCAGCCTCACTGGCTCTGCTTACAGAGCTGCGCGCTCGTGGGGACACGTGGGCAGAGCCCCCAACTGCCCAAGAGATGTGTTGGTCTCTCCCCTCCCAGCCCCTCCTCAGAGACCTGAAGAGCCAGATGGCCCCTTCTGCCAAGGCCTTGCTCTTCCTCCCACCACCCAAGGGCACATTTCCCAGATACCGCCCAGCCTGGGGCCCTGTTCCCTTCAGTCCACAGCAGCCTCTCCTGGGCCCAAGGGAGGCCAGCCCACATGATGCTGGAAGCAGAGCAGAGGGCGGGAGCAGTGGGGTGGACCCCTCTCTCCTCTGCACCAGCCTGTTCATCTCCAAGGACCTGGTTCCTCACAGCCACCTCCTCTGCTCTCCAGAATACGACATCGAGGCTGCCCAGGAGAAGGACCGCCAGGCCTTCAAACCCACCGCCATCCTGCAGACCCAGAAGACCAACTGTGACGGCTACGCTGGGCTCTTTGAGAGAATGTGCAGGTACAAAGAGGTCCCAGGCTGACCACCCTGACCCAGCGCCTCCCCCTGCCACCTGCCCTGTGCCTTCACCCACGCACTGGGCCTGAAATGGGAGTTTGCAAACTCTGCTCTGAATCCAAGTGAGTCTTGAAAAGGTCAATTTCTCCCTTTTTAACACCAGCTTAATTGACTTTGTACCATCTGCCGGGCTTCGCGATACATTAACATAATGGCAGATGAATGCACAGAGATAATTTGGTTATAAAAGGCCCTTTTTCCACCTTCTCCCATCTCTGTGCAGCTGAAGGTTAGAAGAATGGCAGATCTGGGAATGCCAGGACCATGGCTGCAGGTGCCAAGAGGACTATGAAAGGCTGTCCTCAGGGCTGGTACAGGGGCCTCTTGGGAGAACAAAAGTTCCCCCCACCTGAAAAAAATTTGTCCGTTGGAAAAGCTGAATCGCTAGGCAGCAACTCGTCTCTTAGAGCCTTTGGGCTATGTTTCCATTGCTCTGGGAGCAAGCACCTGGCCAGGATGCCTGGATCGGGGTGTGGGGAGGAGCAGGGGCAACGCAGAGGTGGTGAGAGCAGGCAAGTTTCTGGTAGGGAAGGCATTGCTGTTTGGAGACCTCACTGCTGGTTCTGTGTGACCTGGGGACAGACTCCAGGCTGGGGGAACAGCTGACCCCACAGTTTCGTGTGCCCACTGTCGAGGTTCTGCCATGTTCCTTCGGGAACAATCAGCCAGCCCTGCGGGCCACTGCAACGCCCCTCCCCCGGGGGGGGTGGGTAGACTGACTACACCCACTGCCTGTGTGGGCCTCTGGGAGCGAGTCTTCTTAGGCTCCCAAGCGTCAGCCGACCAGTACTGCAGGAGGCAATTCATCAAACCAAGAGTAGATACAATAACTAAAGTGCCCACAGGCAGGTAGTGGTGTGACAGTGTTGTACCACGGCCATAGGATGTCCTGCTCCCAGGGGGACACACCACCCACTCCGGGCCTGACCCCCAGCCCTCCAGGCTCCCACCCTCATCACCACCACCCAGCACAGACACGCTGCTCCATCCCTTCTGTTCCCTCTCTGCTCTTCTGGCCCCTACCTCCGAGCCCACCCCTGAGACCACAGCCCCAGAGGAGACCCGAGGGTCAGCGGGAAGAGGATGCCAAGCCCTCTGCAACCCACCCCCCAACAGACATTCCCACGCTACCCCAGACCCAGGCACCCCACATACAGTCAGGGCTTCCAGGGACCAGGGTCCTCACCAGCCCCCTGCCCTGGCTCCTGGGCCCTAGGTTCGGAGCAAGACTAAAAGCTCACACTGTCCCCATAACGTCCTCCGAACTGCAGCCTCTCTTCCCTTCCAGCCCTGTCCCCTCTGCCACTGCCCGCACTTCTGGCTAATCCTGCTCCATCCACTTGCCTAGCCTCGCGTTAATGCTCTTCAGGCCCCACCTCTCCTTCCCCAGATGCCGTCAACAAACCTATACACCAGCCCAGGTCCTGCTCAGGCTTTTATTTAATCACTTTTCTAAATTAAAAATAAAACTTAACTATAGGTGATTTACAAAGTGCATAGAAGAAAACAGAAGAAAATTAAGTTACCCGGAATCCTACCAGTTAGAGAACACTTAACATTTTGTCCTGTTGCCTTCTGGACTTTGTTCTCTCATATAGGCTTTGCCTATGCTCATTTCTTCTTATAGGTTTTACATGTCTTCATGTCTCCCCCCACCCCCTTCTTTCCCTTTGAACATCCGTCTCAGAATCCTACACACAGTAGGCCCTCAGTGACAGGAAATGACAGGATATTCCTTGCAGACTTGCATGAGTGGACCTTCTCTTTTTAAATAAGGGAATAACCCTCCATTTGTGCTCAGCTCTATTTGAACTTAGCATCCTTCAGAGTGTAATTATTTTCCTCTTAATTTGAAAATTTGAAAACACTTGGGTTTTAAGTCACAGAGTATATTTTTTTTTATCCAGTAGAAGTCTTCCTAGCATGGTATGGAAGGACTGCCAGATTCACAGCAAGAAGGACTCTTCCAGGCCTCAGTTAGTTTATGAGTCCTTGATTTCCAGTTCTTAATGCCCCACTCATTAGTTTTGTTCCCTTTGGAAGGCACTAAGCTTCTGGGAGCCTCAGTTTCCTCATCTGTACACAGGGGACCCCATCGCCTACTGGCAAGACTAAAGGAGAACTTGGGAGATATTATTTTTAACCCTCCCTGTCCTCTCAGTATTGGAGTGTCTTTGCTCTGTAGAACTTTCCTACAGACCACATAGACTCACATAGGCTCAGAAAATTGACATTGGCATTGAGTGGAACCGTCAACTCTTTGGCCTGGTCCAGAGGCTTAACGGCGGCCACTTTCTGGCCTGCAGCTGATCATTAAAAGACCAACGTTTTGCATCATTTAAAGTTATGTTCCCACCTGGCAGTTACCCTGTGAAATACTCTCCACATAGCCTGGGATATTTAACAATAGCTCACAGTTCTCTGAATTCCTTTAACTTTGGCTTTAAAGATCAGTAACCTCAGCCATGTGTCTTTCCTAAGTCCTCTTCTCTTTAAAATAACTGCTGAAGGTTTGGTAAATTCATTAGCAGATCCCTTAATAACCAAGGACGTGTAATCCACACTTGCTGATTTATCCCTGCTTAGTTGTCAGAGTGGCCTCTTAGCAAGAGTTGTGTCCACATAGCTAGCATTACTTCTACCAGTCCAGTCTGCCTCCTTGCAATGGCCTCATTAAAGACTGATTTAATAAAGTAATTTGGTGGAGAATTCAGATATTTTTGCAACATCATTCATTTCCTCATCGTCTTTCTCAAGTAACCAGTGTGCCTTTTTTGTTAGCGCTGTTGCTTGTAACTGCTGGTCCAATTGCTTTGTGACGTTCTCTCGTCCAGCAATCACGCCTCTCCTTTTGCCTCAGTTCCCCGACAGCCTTCACAAATTCCACTTCATTTCTTTGCCAGGGTCATGCTTAATTCCCCAGAATTCTGCCAGCAAGTCAGCCTCCAGTGCAATTTCTTCCCCTGTTACCAGGGTGCTAACACCACCAGCTAGCAGATTTTCCAGGGACTTTTGACAAAGCTAAGAGCTTATTACCAGTTTCAGGCTTTGATGCAGAGGAGACTGGCTGTCACCAATCAGATGTCAGTCTGTTTCCCATGCATCTTCCAGCTGTCACAGCAGTATGCTGCTCCGCATCATGTCCCGGACGATCCCAGAACATCACTTGGTTCCAGAGGCCCTGAAGGCTGGATATACAGGATAACCTTAAATTATCTCCATCCTATATGGCCTCTGAAAGGAACATCTCAACCCCACCACCCTTTTAGATACACCAAAGGACAGTGCTCATGAAGATGAATTGCATCACTATGGCAAAGCAGTCTTTAATTTTACTCTGTATACCACCTGGAAATTTGTGGATTGAAATAAATCTTGCTGCACAAAAAGGCTGGTGCAATGCAGATCCTACTGAACTGGGCATCAGGACCCACAAGCCCTGGCACTGCCATGCCCTTAAGCCCTCTGTGTGTCCCTAGGCAAATCAGCCTCCCTCTCTGAACTGCTGACTCCACACTTGTCAGAGAGGAGACCCTGAAGTCAACCTCCAAAGGCTCTAACAGGCCTGAGGAGTGAGAATTATTACCATGATTACAGTTACTGACCTCACTGTGAGCGGGGGAGTGGCATAAGGAAAGGAGAAGAGGACCATATAGCAGAAATATAAACTCTGCCAAATTTATAACAAATTAACTACATAAACTGTGAAACATAAGTCATGGTTATGCATGTCATGCTGCAGTGTAGAAACCACAAACTGGGTTTCCCTGGTGGCTCAGTTGGTAAAGAATCCTCCTGCAATGCGGGAGACCCAGATTCAATCCCTGGGTTGGGACGATCCCCTGGAGAAGGGAAAGGCTACCCATTCCAGTATTCTGGCCTGGAAAATTCCATGGACTGTATAGTCCAGGGGGTTGCAAAGAGTTGGACACGACTGAGTGACTTTTGCTTTCACTTTTGTTTTGGAATTATATATATACTTAGTTTTTATTTAAATATAGTTGATTTGCAATGTAGTGTTAGTTTCAGGTGTTCAGCAGAATGATTCAGTTATACATATATATATATATTCATTTTTATATTCTCTTTCATTATAGGTTATTTTAAGATACTGAATATAATTCCCTGTGCTATACAGTAGGGCCTTGTTGGTTATCTATTTTATATATAGTAGTGTGTATGTTTTAATCCCAAACTCCTACTTGATTTCTCCCTCCCTCCCCTTTGGGAACCATAAATTGTTTGCTGTGACCTTCTTGAGGACCATTTTAGGAACTGCTGCTGCTAAGTCACTTCAGTCGTGTCTGACTCTGTGCGACCCCAGAGACAGCAGCCCACCAGGCTCCCCCGTCCCTGGGATTCTCCAGGCAAGAACACTGGAGTGGGTTGCCATTTTGGGAACTGCAGGCCCTAAAAATTCTAATTCATGTGTTTGCCCAGTTAAACTGGCCATTGGGCTTAAAGGTAATGAAACCATGTTTCCTAATTTTACTGTTAGAAATCACAGTGTTTTCCTCAAGACAGGAAAACAGAGCATGCTTCGCTACCTCTCCTACAGGTCTCATCCTTTCCACCCTCCCTCTTTCCCATGTGGCCCAGACATGCAGGGAGAAGTGGTCAGAGCTAAGGAAGCCCACTGTGGTCAGGGGCTGATGTGTGTGGGGTCACCGTCCACCCCAGGCCGCTCAGCCATCCTACTGCTGGGGCCTGGATTGTCACTGTTTTTTGATTTTGTTTTTAATGTATTTATTTTAATTGGAGGCTAATTACTTTATGATACTGTATTGGTTTTTGCCATACATTAACATGAATCAGCCTTGGGTGTACATGTGTTCCCCATCCTGAAACCCCTCCTCCACCTCCCCATCCCATCCCTCAGAGTCATCCCAGTGCACCAGCCCTGAGCACTCTGCTATTTGAAGTGACAGTCACAGTCTGGATCCATCGTCTCCTCAGTATCACCCCTGGCGCTGAGGTTTTCCAAACTGTCAAAAGTAAAAACCAAGACTCTGTAGCCTGAGGTTATTAGACACGTCTCCTTGGCTGATATTTTGGGCTCTAGGATGGCTGGTCGGGGTTCTTTAAGAGGTAGAAACGTTTCTCATCCTCTGCCATTTCTTCAGTGCTCTCTCAGATCTTTCCACCAAATTCCTCCCGCTTTGGGTTTCCCGGAAGAGCTATGCTTGTATGCTTAGTCGCTCAGTTGTGTCCAGCTCTTTGTGACCCCATGGATGTAGCCTGCCAGGTTCCTCTGTCCATAGGGATTCTCCAGGCAAGAATACTGGAGTGGGTTGCCATGCCCTACTTCAGGGGATCTTGCCAACCCAGGGATCAAACCCAGGTCTCCCACGTTGCAGGCAGGTTCTTTACCATCTGACCACCAGAGAAGCCCAAGAGCTACGCTTATCACTAGCATTTTTGTGATGGTTGACATATTCATTCTCTTCCTACTACGAGAACATCTAGGGTGGCCAGTGAGCTTTATTTTCAGAGCATCATAATTTATTATGTTATAGTATTTCTTATATTTCTACATGGTATGATATGGGATATTATATCATACAGGGGATATTACCACCTGTACAGTGTCTTGCACAGAGGGTGCACAGTCAACAATCTTTGAAGACCTGAGGTGGTAGTGGGTCACTTGTCCAGCAACCAGCAGCTAGAATGACTAGTTCCACATTTTTGCGTGAGAGTTATGGATTATTAACAATAATGCTTTACATTATGACTGCTTTGTCCAATTCATCTTGCACACTGCTGCCAGGTAATAAAATATGCTCATATCATAGTCGAGCATGGCAGAAGCTTACCGCTGAGGGGATTTTTTCATCTTTATTCTGCCCCAGGCATTCCCCACGGCCCTCCCAGCTTCTCCTCTGCCTGTGAGTGGAGAATCAACCCCTAGAGATCATTTAACGGCAACCTTTCGTTTTGCCCGTGATGAGCCTGGCAAGGTCACAATGGAGTGAGCGGGTTCTCCTGGCTCAACCCAGCCCAGTCTCACGCCCTCCAGCCCCAGCCCTCAGGGAGGACATCCAGCCACTCCCTTCTCCCTCCTCCAGTCCTTCCCAGGCACAGGGTGGGGCATTCACCCTTATTCCTTGACTTTGTGCTCAAATCTGACCTCCAGTTTGTCTCTGGGTGGGAGGATACCTCTGCCCAGCCACGGCTTCTCCCAGGAGAACACTTAGCTCAAGCCAGCCCTCTACCCACATCAGCACCAGCCCATCTTTATCGTAGCACCTGGAGGCCACGTGGGAACTCAGTGCCTCTCCTCCTTCCCTTGATGTCGGATGGCTCTGAGCGGAGGACAAGCATGCTCCTGAGGACCATAGCTCCCTTCCCCTCCCTACGAAGCGGCCCCTTCCCCATCCTCCACGTGCCAGCCACTCACTTCTCCCTCCTCCAGTCCTAGAAATTCATAGGCACCAACGTTCTGGCCAAGAAAGGAAAATAACTCACTAAAAGTGTCATTTTCAAGTAGCACTTATGGATTTTTTTTTCCAATTCGAAAAGCAGCACATAATCATTATTGAAAATTTTAAAAATAGAGAGACGCTTAAAGAAGAAAATTAAAATCACCCCAAATCCCATCACTAAGAGACCGGAGGACTTTTGCGCTGTCTCTCTCACTCTGCCCTCCCCCTCTCTCTCTGGTTCTCCATGCACACACACACATGCATGCACACACATGCACACACACGCACACACACACACACTCAAGGATCGTGCTGATGATGGGGTTTTGTAGAAGGTTGTCCATTAACAGTGAATATGTCAGGAGCATCTCTCACCTCGCTAAATATTTTTCACCACACTCCTTCTGCTATCCACTCTGAGTATGTGGAGCCATCCCTCCAATGGAAAGCCCCACCCATCCCAGCACCTGCATCCCCCCCTCAGGCCTTGCATGCACCCCTCCCCTCTCAGGGATTCCTTGGTGTCTCTGCCATGCTGGGGGCTGGAGTTCAATCCCTGGGTCCGGAAGAGCCCCTGGAGAAAGAAATGGCAATCCACTCCAGTATCCTTGCCTGGAAAATCCCATGGACCGAGGATCCTGGCAGGCTACAGTCCATAGGATCGCAAAGAGTCAGACATGACTGAGCAACTGCACTTTCACTGCATTTTCACTTTCTTTCACTTTCTCCCCTCTCTAAGGGGAGGGTCTAAAAGACCTCTAAGTATTAGAGGCCTTTTTTCTCTAAGACTGCAAACTCATTCAGATCACACCTCCTGAGAACAAACCCCCTGGGCCTCGCATCCCATTGTAGCTACAGGAGGAGGGGGCTGTCCTGGTATGCCTGCTTCTTCCCCCTGCCCCCACTCTGGGCTTCTGGACCTACCCATGCTGGGCCTCCTGCCTCTGGGGGGGCCCCTTCTGCTCCCGAAGTCAGTGTTGGCTTTCACCCGCAGAATCCTGACATGGGATCTACTTTCTCTTGCTCTCTGCTCACACCCCCAAGTGCTTCCAAAATCCTTCCCACGGGCCCAGCTGGTCTGTTCTCATGGGATTTCTTTGACAGCCTGGGGAGCCTGGACCTCCTTTTGTGAAGCGGCAGGCAGAAGGCATGGGAGGTGGGGGGCATGGGGTGGCTGTAAAACTTCCCAGCCCATAAGGAGCCTCGGCAGGGCAGGCCTGCCGCTGGGCAGGAGAGGGGAGTTCAGGCCTTGTGGGGACGTGACTGTCGCCCTTGACAGGCTGGAATCTGGTGATTTGCAAGCTCCACATCTTGCCCCACTCACTCTCTCAACAAGTGATATGTAAATGCAGATAAGTCATATTTAATCCAATATTCTGCTAATTGCTCATTAAACATTCATTTTTATATGCATAATGTCCGATTTCTGTCCCCGTGCCTATGTTGTGGCCATTTCACCCTATTACCCTGAGGCTCCATGGCCTCTTGTTTAGAGCAACTGAGGCTGCAGATCTGCTCCCGGAGGGACCCCACCAGGCACTTCCCTGATAGAGGCCCAGCCCCGGTTCAGCCCCTGGTTCATGGGAGGGGAGGGCGGAGTAGGCAGACAGCTCAGGCTGAACCTCTTCTGAGGGGCTGGTGCGAACATCCTGGATATCCTGGGTTTGGGTGTTGACTATACAAGCCTCCCACAGTGAAAGGAAAGGGTCTTGGAAAAGGAGTCCCTTGTTCTCACTCATACAAAGGCCCCAGAAAGGCTCGAACAGGAGGTCCCCGGGTCAGAAGAGCAGCCCATCCCTCGACTGCCATGAGGGGGGCAGGGCTGCTGGGGGCAGGGCCAGCTGCCCATGGCAGGACTCTCAGGGTGCTTGCTGTGGCCATGGGGTGGTGCCCACAGCCTGGGTCTGAGCCTCAGGGTTTCAGCTACATGCGCCCAGTGCATGTATCATTTGCCTGTGTTGTCCCCAGAGGTGACCAGCACCCACCCGCCACTGTCCAGGCCAGCTTGTTGCGAGCATTGGGGGAATGCGTTGTCAAAGGGGTCTTGATAAAAGCTTGGCTGACCAGTCATCATTTCCACTCCCTGGAATGACAGCCATCAGGAACTCTGAAGTCACGGCCAGGGCATTTAGTCAGAAAATAGCCTTGATGCACCATGGTGGTCCTGGCAGTGGGCCCGCCCTCCCCAGGTCAAGGCAGGGACCCCAGCTAGCCTGCCCCAGGGGTCCTCCCACAGCTGTCCGTGGGCTGGACATGGAGGGGAGGTGGGCTCAGCTTCCTCCTGCACCCTCATATCCAGCACCCCTCCCTGACACCTAGGTGTCACCTAGACCCAGCTCCCCAGCCGCGTGTCTAGAGTCACTCTGGTTTTTCCAGCTCACTGTCATGCCCCTGGTTTCCACGTTCACCAGGCGGAACTCGCTGCTGCACCAGTGTCCTCCTGCAGCTGCCAGCCCCCAGGTCGACTCGGGAGGAGGCAGTCCCAAGGGCTGTGCAGAGGCTGGAGGAGGAGGCTGCGGCCAGTCTGTCTGTGCCGGAGGTGGGGGGCCAGCCAGCCTGTGTCGCCCCCCGCCCCCACCTCTGCAGATAAAAGCCCTCAGGCTGTGTGTGTGTGGCTGGGTGAGAGGCAGGGAATAGGAGAGATGTGGAGGGACTGACAGCAGACAGGCCAGGCAGGGCCACAGACAGACAGACCCGGGGCGGCGGGGCCCGGCAGGAGCCGCCTCTCAGCGCCCGTGTCCCGCCCCAGGATCGCTGGAGTGCAGTGCATGACCGTGCCTGGCTACTCCAAGGGCTTGGGCTACCAGCCGGGGCAGAGCTTCTCCGGGGAGTTTGACCACGCCTGGAATGCCGTGTTCCTGGAGGGGAGGTGGCACCTGGTGGACAGCACCTGGGGCAGTGGCCTGGTGGATTCCTCCACGTCCAAATTCACCTTCCTGTGAGTACCTCAGCTCTGCGGGGGTCTGCGGGGGGAGACAGGGGAGGCAGGAGCCTGCAGGAGGCAGCGGTGGAGAAGGCCAGTGGAAGGGGAAGGAGAGCTGGGCGCCTCTGTGTGCTGCAGGCCCTCACCCCCTTCCTCTGGCTTCAGGGGCGAGCTAGCGCCAGGCTGGTGACAAGAGCCCAGACCTTTCTGTCACCTCACCCTTCACTGTCTCAGTCCCCCCTCTGGCTCCCCAGCACTCCTCCTCCACCCAAGGGCTAAAAGCACAGTGTCTGCCCAGGCCAAGTGCCAAGAAAGGCAGGGCTGAGAAGCTCCTTGAAGTGTCTGGAGGTTCCTGTCAGCCTTTTAAAGCCTAGTCGCTCAGTCGTGTCTGACTTTTTGCTGCCCCATGGACTGTAGCCTGCCAGGCTCCTCCGTCCATAGAATTCTCCAGTCGAGAATACTGGAGCAGGTTGCCATTTCCTTCTCCAGGGGATCTTCCCAACCCAGGGATCGAACCAGGGTCTCCTACATTGCAGGCAGATTCTTTACCTTCTGAGACACCAGAGACTCATAGTCGGGCCTTTGGCCATTGACTGTGTTATTATTTGAGATGCCAGGATTCTCTCCTACTGCTTCTCCCAGATACCACGGCTTCTCCTCCTCCCCTCCGGTGTAAATGCAGCCGTATCCCACCTCTGAGGGAGGGGGTCTGGCTTGTGGGAAGGGGTGTCAGGGTGCCCAGCATCCCTGTGGGCCCTGCAGGGCAGAGTGGGTGGGAGGCAGGTCTGGAGCACGTCTGTCCTCCAAGGCTCTGGCCTTAGCCTAGGCCGTGACATTCGTGCTACAGCTTGATGTCCATCAGCAGCTCAAATGCTTCTTCATCCAGAAAAATGAGAGTGCTGCCCCACTTGTGCAGTTTAAATCCTGACAGCCCTGCATGCGGGGCAGACACAGTGGGTACACACAGCCCATCCTGGGAGGAGCTGTCAGTCACACCCTCCTTTGCTCCTTCAGCTCTGAGCACTGTCTGCCTGGGGCTGAGTGAAGGCTCTCCCATCTCGGAGGAGTCCCCCCTTCTTCTCCTGATCCCCATCACTGACCTCTAGAGAGCTGCATCTAGCCGGTCCCGGGGACCACATCAGGGCCTTCCCCATGCACAGCTGCCCATATCAGGTCACGGAGGGCATGGAGCTGGCTCCCCAGTCTCCCTGCCTGCCCTCCCTCCACGCCACTGGCACATGTTCCCTGGGTCCTGGCTTTGCTCCCTTCAGATCCCTTTGTTTTTGAGAACAGGGGGAACCCATTCTCTGCCTGGACACGCACTGCCAGGGTGGTGGCCTTCTCTTCAAAGGGGGTCTCAGATCCTGCTTTGTCTCCTATTTCTGGAAGCAGCTACTAAGGGGGCATCTGCCACGCCCACGTCAGGGTTGGAGATGGTGCCTATTCCGGTTGGGTTGTGGGTAGGACCCCCCCATGTCTTACCTTAAAGAAGGCCCCAAAGACCCCCTGTGAGCCCCGCCTGCCCTTCTGCACGGCGCAGCATGGCTTCTGACCAGCCGTCCCCCCTCCAGCTACAACGAATTCTACTTCCTCACCCACCCTGCACTGTTCATCGAGGACCATTTCCCAGACAACAAGAACTGGCAACTGCTCAAACCCCCTCAGTCCCTGAGGCAGTTTGAGAACAACATGTATCACAAGAGTGAGTTCTACAACAAGGGGATGCTGAGCGCCCAGCCGCAGACTTCCATCATCAAAACAGGTAACCGGGGCCCGTGGGTTCATGGGCTGCCCTGCCAGTGCCCAGCTCAGCGGAAGCGGTATGTGGGGGCTGTGCAGGGGCGGCTGAGGCCACCTAGGCCATCGGGTCATCAGGGCAAGATGCAGCCGCAGGTCACGTTTACAAGGACAGAGCCCCTCCCACCAGCATAAACCAAGACAGGGGTGTGCAGCTCCGGAGGGCTGAGCTTTCAGCCAGGCACGTTGGGGAACCAGGGCTAGTGGACCCAAGCTGGGGGAGCCGCTCTCAGCTCACACAACAGGGAAGGGACTGCTTCAGCCTGGCTTCAGCCACCTTCCAGGTCAGCTGTGCGACAGAAGCTCCTAAACTCCTGGTGAGTGCATGCTAAGTTGTTTCAGTCACGTCCAACTCTTTGAGACCCCGTGGACTGTAGCCCTCCAGGCTTCTCTGTCCATGGGGCTCTCCAGGCAAGAATATTGGAGTGGTTATCGTGCCCTCCTCCAGGGCATCTTCCTGACCCAGGGATGGAACCTGTGTCTCCTGCATTGCAGGTGGGTTCTCTACTACTAATGCCATTTGGGAGGCCCCAAACTCCTGGCAGGAAGCATGTGTTGGCCAAACTGGGCCGGGTTCTGCATGCCAGTGGCCTAAGGAACTAGTGGGGGAGCAGTGGGGGTCTCCCAGGAGAGAGTGCTTATAAGGAGGGTGGCTGCCGAGCAGCAGAGTGTTGGGAGCTGGGGGAGAGCAGGCATCACGAGAGGCAGGGACGGACATGTTTCAGGGAGGACCCAGCAGGCCTCCCACAACTGAGCTCAAGTGCCCCAGGTGAAGGCTGGGCTCCAGGGATGCAGCCCAGCCTCTGAGAGTTCCCCCTGCCATCTGGATGCCTGTCCGTCTGCCTCTTTCTTGCCTGCAGGCAGAGCCAGCCTTTTCCAGGCAACTTCCCCGGGGCTGGGCATACGGGACCCCTAGCTGTCCCCAAGGATGGCCTGGACTGGCATTCGCCCCCCATCTCTCCACAGGGGCCATGGGCAGCTGGATGTGAACTGGGAGGCATTTGGGAGCTGGTCCCCAGAGGGGCAGCACCACAGTTAGGGCTCAGCACAGCGGGGTCAGTGCACCCCCACACTCCCACCGAGGGCTGCCTGCGTGCTCCAGGAGAGAAGGCCAGAGCTCACCTGGGTCTGTTGGGAGGCCCGTGGGGGAGCCCCACCCCACACTCAGGTGACCCCACCCATGTTAGTCCCAGCCGATCCTTCCCTTCAACCTCACAATGGTCTCCATAACCAGGCTGCCGAGCTCTGGGATAATTTTTAAAACTACGAATGCCTCCTGCTGCTAAAATAACAGCGTGAAGCTGCTGTCTCAGAGACTGTGCCCCATGCGTGCCTGTCAGACAGGGGCTGCTCCAGCCAGCAGGGGCCACAGGGGGGAATACGCCAGGTCACACTGACGTCGAAACAGTGCCACCAAGGAGTTTGCCTCTTTAAGAGACAAAGAAATGTAAACACTGAGTTTCTGAATATACAGTAAACCTAAAATTTGATTGCATATTCATGAAGCATATTTAAAGAATAGTTCTTTGCCAGAGCTAGTTTTCTTAAGAGTGGAGATGAAGCAGAGAGGGAAACAGGTAGGCTAAATGCAAGGAGGGGATAGTGAGAGGGTGAAGGAGAAATGAGGGGAGGAGGAGGAGGTCACAGGCTCTAACAGAGTCCCAGGGGTCTCCGATCCTTTATTTCCAGCCTTCCCAGCCATTCAGCTCACCTTCGCCAGGAACCCCCTGAGCTGGGCACCCCAGCCAGGCCCAGGACATGGCAGGAAAGGAGACAGGTGGGCCCTTCCCTGTGGCGCCCACACCCAGCAAGGAGAATCCACATTACCCATCCCTGATACATTATTATACTGCTAAGTTCCCTGGAGGAGAGGGAGGGCCAGGGGAGCAGCTTCCAAGTCACTCAGCCGCCTGCCCTACCCCAGGGCATCAGAAAAGCCTTCTTTGTGGTCAGAACATTGCCTTGAGGTCTTAGCCAGGTGTGGGGGATGGTGAGCACACGTGAGGGCCCTGGAACATGAAGGGGTGTCCCCCTGGAGGAGGTACAGGAAAGCCATGTGGGCCTGATGATGGGCCTGACTCGGGCAAGGCAGGAGGGGACAGGTCTCTCCACTGGCCTCCAGTCTAATGGTGACCCACAGGAGGGAGCCCCGGAGTGCCTGGGTAGATATTTTCAGGAGCCCTCAAGCTGCCATGTGGAGATGCCAGGAGCCCTCCATGCATCAAAGGTGAATTGCACGGGGACCTGCAATTCCCAGCTGGGGCGTGACATGGAGCAGGACAGGGTCCATGAGGGTTGAGGCAGCTTCTTCCCCCGAAGAGGGATCCAGCTGAGAGAAGGTGACAGTGATCTGCCGTTCTCGGTCACTTTCCTCTGAGGTCACCGTGTCTCATGGTGGCTGACAGCTGCGGAGAAGGAGCGTACACAAAGAAAATAGCACAAAAGCATAAAGAATACCACCCTTAGTGTAACAGAAAGGAGAGGAATCAGAGGCGGTGGGGAGGCCAGGCTGGGGAGGGTGGTAGATGCAAGACGAGCAGCAAGGTGGATGTATGATCAGCAGCCCAGACCCTCCAAGGAAGTCACTGAAGACCTGAAGGATGGGGGCTGAAGCCAGATTTCAGAGAGCTGAATGAGTGGGACGGAACTGCAGTAGGGAGGGGTGTGGGCAGAGAGGTAGGTGAGGCGTCGGCAGCACCTGAGAAGGTAGGGAACATCTCTGGTTGGAGGGGCCATAAAGAAGGCGGTGGATGCGGGGGAGGCCAGTGGAGCCCCCTTCCCCATGTGGGGATTCTCACTCCCAAGATGGGAGGTAGCCCTGAACACAGTAACTGAGCAGCCTGGAGTTGGGCCTCGTGGCTGATTAGATGGGAAGTCTCAGGGACACTCGTCCTACAGCATCCTAGAGCATGGCTCTCTGCCTCCAGAGCAGGAACTCTGGACCCCGATGGGGGAGAGGCTACTAGAGGGTGTGAATGAGACACTAGTCGGAGGTGGCTGGGAGGAGGGGCAGGTGATCAGCTTCTGAGGGAGGGAAGGCGAGGTTCTCAGAGAAGCCGCGCCCCTCCCTGTGGTCCTGCAAAGCAGCAGGGACCAGGGAGGGGCGTGCCCGTGGGCTGTAAAAACAGAGAACTGACCCCCCCCCCCACCGCCCCCGTCCCCCACAGCAATGACTAGGACAGAGGAAGACAGCGCTGGAGGGCAAGGGGCAAGGCGTGTGTGGGATGCACACGATCCTCTTGTGCACCCAATGACTCCATCTAGGAAGCGCGGCCTGGAGTGGAGGGTGGAGGTGGGGGTGCGGGGAGGACCCACAAGGAAGCAGTTCTGTCCCTGGAGCACAGTCTCCAGGAGGGAAGCACCCAACGAGTTTTTAAGGTGCTTGTTGACATTCCAGCTGTGAAGGGAGCAGAGTGAAGCAGGACTTGAGACTTGGAGGCAAAGTCAGAGATGGCTCTCCAACCAGGATCTGGGCCCTCCGTGCCCCTCAGCCCTCTCCCCTGCCCTGGAATCAGGTTAAGCCCCCTGGCAACATTCGCCTGATATGAATCAAATGGGCAAAGCAGCACATATGACGGGAGGCAGATTTTTCTTGAGACCCACCACCCGCAGCTTGCAGTTCTCGAAGAGAACCACTCAGAGGGGTGAGAACCCTTCCAGAGGTGTGCTGCCAGTGGCTTATATGGTGTTCAGTGAGGTCATGCCTGGTGGCTTAAAATTATTGGGGTGAAGGTATTCCCACCACGGAAATGGGCAGACGCTGTAAGTCAGGGTTCCCCCCCACCACCGCCCAGAGATCCTCTTGTTATACGATTACCAACATGTCAGCCCAGGTCGGACTGCTCTCACCTGACCCTGGCTCTCCCCACAGTGAATGGAAAGGCCACGGTCACCATCGAGAGCTGTGCTCCGACACAGTTCATGTTCATGCTCAACGGCAAGCAGGAGCACGGGCTGCTGAGCCTCCGGAAGAACGGGATGAAGCTGGACGTATACCCCCCGACCGCGGGCGACCACAAGCTGCAGATCTTTGCCAAGGGCAACTCGGAGATCTACAGCTCTGTGCTGGAGTACACGCTCAAGTGCCACTATGCAGACATGGACGTCCAGCTGCCGGCTGAGTTGCACCAGCCCGTGGGCCCCAGCTGGTTCTCGGAGCAGATGGGCATCACCAAGCCGTCCCACACCGAGCCTGTCATCTACACCAGCGACGGGCGCTGCTCTGTCAGCTTCGGTGTGGAGGAGGGCATCAGCGTCCTGGCTTCGCTGCACGGAGACGATGGCCCCGTCACCGAGGAGACCCAGCGACGCTACATCTTCCAGCTGCACCGGGAGAAGCGGACGGAGCTGAAGGTGCAGCTGCCCCACGCCGGCAAGTTTGCACTCAAGATCTTCGTCAAGAAGAGGCAGGAACCGGGCAACTACCTTTTCGTCTTCAATTACCTCATTTGCTGTACCAACACCAAGGTGAACTGGCCCGTGTTCCCCGAGAGCTTTGGCAACTGGGGGGTGGACAATGAGCTGCTGGAGCCACTGTCAGGCGTGCTGCCCGCCAACCGCAACGTCCCGTTCAAACTGAAGCTGCACGGCATCGCCAAAGCCCTGGTGAAGGGGCAGGACACGTGGCCACTGACCCTGAGCGCCGAGGGCTACTGGGAGGGCAGCTGCAGCACCGCAGGCTGCCGGGAGGTGTACGTCATGGTGCTGGAGAATGCCAACCACAGCTTCTACTCCTACATCCTCAAGTACCAGGTCAACGCCCAGTGAGGGCCGCCTGCCACCCCCACCCCTGCCGGGCCGCGCCCAGAGCCCGGACACCACTGAGTCTGCATGGAATCCCTTCTGGACCTCTGCCTCGTGTTCCTGCTCCGCCGGAGGCTGCGATGTCAGTGGCCAAGGGGACAGAGGCAAAGGCCCTTTAGACGACAAAGGTGCTATGTAAATCCAAGGTATTGTAACTGTACTCACTGCCCAGACACCCCCCCTTCTCGTGCTGTCCTTGTTATTCTCGGGCTGGTGTGGGCATGCCGCCCGGGGCCAAAAACCTTTCCCATGATGGGGAGAGAGAAGCGGGCGTGATCCGTGAGGCTGAGTCATCCTGAGTTCTCGAGCCCCTTCCCAGGAGCTGCACAGAGCTTCTCACCAACTCTCGGACCCCAGGGGAGGTCAGACTGTCATCTTCTTTCCAGACCTGACCATCTCCTGCATTCCCGATGCTGCTGCTTATTCTTCCAAGTCCTGAGAAGGAAGGTGCAGAGAGGAAGCTAACTGCCCCCCAGCTAGCCCGGGGGCCAAGGGCCTCCACAATCCCTGTGTGTGCCTGAAATGTGGCAATAGAATCGTCATGGGAGACTTCAGGGCCGAGAGCAGCCAGTGCCTGCACTTGTTGTTCTGGGTGGGGGCCAAAGAGGCAGGGATATATGGCAGTCCTGCCACCCTAGTCTCAGGATGTAAGACCCCGACTCTGCTCTCAGAGGGATTAATTCCATCTACTTGGTCTATCAGCAGTTCACTCAGCCCCTGCAGGCCCTCTCAGAGCCTGTGCCTCAGGCCCCAACCTGAAACCCACACTGGGAACCCCAGGAGGCTTCTGGGCCCATGGGGACCCCTGGCAATAATCCTCAATAAAGACTTCAGGTGCAGTAGTAAGAACGCTGCAGTGCTGGGGACCCCCATGATAGCAGGGTCCCACCAGCCCCAAGATCTCTACCACCAGTGCCACACCTGGGGGACCTCGACCTGCCCTGGGAGCAATTTCTATCCCATGTCCCTTCCTTCCTCTCAAGAGAGACCCCCAGAGTCTGCCTTCTGTAGGGACCCATCCAGAGCTCCTTGCTTGCTCAGGCCTGAGAAGTCTAGCCTGCCCAGCCAGCCCTTAGCAGCACCTCAGGCCAGTGTTGCCATGGCAACAGAAGAAAGACTGGCTCCAATGAGGGCGGCAGGCGGGAAGGATGGAGAGGCCCTGAGAGGCCCTGCAGAGCCGCTGCAGCACCATCCCAGCACATGGAGAGGTTGCAGGTGATCTCACTTGCCCTCCTGGTTTCTTCAGCTTTGCAGCCCTGCCTACCAGGGCCTGGGCCCGGAAGAGCCAGCACTGCCCAGTACTCCCCTCCCTGCGCTGCCACTCCGGATGCCCTGGGCTAGCTACGGCCAAAGCTGCTGGGGATCCTCACGGCCTCCTTGCCTTCATCCTCACATTTGCGTATTCAACGAATGTTCGTGGAGCACTTAACCAGGTACTGTGTCAGCCGATCCTTCGTGCAGGGGCTGCAGCCCTGCCCAACCGTCCCGGAGCAAGGGTGGCAGCCGCCGTCCTTGCCCAAGCCTGTTTCAAGTTCCAGGCTCCCAACACTCCAGTTTGTCATCTCCCTAAGTTCCCTCCCCACAAAGAGCCCCACCACCCCCAGCGTGGACCCGGTCCAGAGGAATGTCTCAGGGGGCCCATCCTCCGCCAGGCCAGGGGCCCTGGAACGGGAGGGCAGTACACCACGGTGGGCTGAGCTGCTCTGGCCCGTGTCCAGCGTCCGCTGGCAGGCTCTGCCACCCAGGCATTCAGCTCTGTGTCACTCACGCCTGGAAAATGCACAAAGGCTGCAGAGGCGGAACCGCTGTGCACCACGACAGGGAAACAAGAGGAGTTTTTACACCCTGGAAACAGCCTTTTCTCACCCCTTTGATTTTATGGGCTGAAAGAAATGTGCTGTGTTTCATCAAAATAATAAGTGCCTTCTATGACTCATGTCACTCACTGGACCCAGAGCTGGCTGCGAGTCCTGCTGGGAGCAACTTGCATCCTCTACAAAACAATATAATTAGTCTATACATTCTGGAGCACACAAAGGATGCCACCCAGCAAAACAGGAGCTGTCCCAAGCAGGAGACGGTGGCCCAGCCTCTCCAAGCGCCTGGGAGCGTCAGCAACCCCTCCCTGTTCATTTAACCAGGCGCCCCCCCACCCCGCCCGCCTCCCCGCCCCACTCCTTGTAAAGACAGCTGTAGGCACAGACAACACCTGCATTTCTTTCCACTAAAGTAAAAATACATGAGGTGAAATCCAATCTTCATTAATTTTTACACGCATGTTGCTCAGGGTAGAATTCGGGGTTGCATTTTGAAGTCTTTTATTCAAATCCCCATCTTTGTTTCCCGATCGAGGCGTTCTACGGCCAGTGGAATGGCACGGGCGCCCCCTGCTGTCCGATATGCGGAGCTGCAGGTGCTGCAAACTCCCGTGAGGCTGGGGTTTTTATGCAGCATTTGAAAAAAATGCGGCAGGGATGTTTATATTAAATTCACTGAGGGCCTTCTCGTGGCTTCTCAGAGTTTTCTCATGTATACGTGGGGCACGTCGTTTCCACACAAGTTGTGAGGCGAGGCAAGGGAACTGCCTGGCATGGTGCGAAGAACGTGATAACGGTTTGAAAATATTTTACCCGGAAATCGGGTAGAAGTGGATGGGACAGTTCAACCACATTCATTACTACGTCAGTGAAAAATTGGAACTGATCGAACTCAGAAAGCCTTTGCTGCAAGTCCTAGGATGGCAGCCCTCCAGCCACAGAAGGGCATAGAGGGTCGGGGAGGGTGGGGGAGTGGGAAATGGGCGACAACCACAACTGCAATTAACTTTTGTTCGACTTGTTTTGGAAGCGCCACCAGCGCAGTTGGACTCTGCCTTCAATCTGATTGTGAACATTGTGTGTTCCCCATATGTTACATTGTCCCACCAGGACAAACCCCTGACAGCCTGCTGAGATTAAGAGGAAATAAATAGATTAACTGAAGCATGAAGGATTTAGGCTAGACATAAAGAAGTACTTCCTGTTGTTAAGCAGGAGGGACAGGTTGCCAAGAAAGTTTGTGAAATCCTCTTCTCAAACGACTGGAAAAGTAGAAAAATTTTCTCAGTGGTCTGGGGTCTTCGCTGCCATGCTATCCAGTTCTTTCCAAACCAGTTTGATTCTTGAAATACACTGGATCACCCACAGCAAACGGGGGGCCGAATAGTACGGTAGCGTCCTTTGCTGTTGGCAAAGCTTTCAGAGGCGAGAGGTGGTGTGCATCTGCGTCCCCCGTCAGTTTATCCGAGGTCGATCATTTCTTTTCATTTGGATGCATAGTTGGAGCTTTGAAGAGGTGATTACTTTTCATAACGTGTGCATTGAGTTGTGTGGGCCACTGGCTGTTAGGTATGCTTTCCCCTCATTGTTGCTGGTGTTGTTTTTCAATAAAATTTATATTCATTTTTACCCAACAATGTAATTATCGATCCATTCTTATCACAGTTCTCACAAGCAGGAGAAAGAAAAAAAAAAAAAACACTTTCATGTTCAAAGGGAATGTTAGGAAAAAAAATCAATGTCCCAGCTATTTGAATGTGATGGTGAGATGCAAATAGAATGTCAGGCAAATAGCTATTTCACATTAAAGGAAACATAATTAGGTTAGCTCCAACCCCTCTCCGGCTCACATGCCTTTGAAGAACATGAAGGCAGTGAATCTTGTTTAACTTGAAAATTTTTAAGTTGATCCTAATTTCTATTTTTAATGGGAGAAAAAAAAAGTGTTCCAAAAATGCCCATCAGCCTACTTTTTGTTGTTGTTGGGAATGTATATAAATATATATTCCGTGATATTCATACATTTGTAGAAACTTTCCAGCAGGTTACCTAAACAGATTATTCATAAATTAGACATTTAGGGAAATATAGCAAATGGAAATCTAGACACCTCTGAGAAGCTGCTGTAACCATGGAGACGATTCTTGTAGCTGTCATGTGAAGGACAAAAAGAATTCGTGTTCCCAAATTTGGCCTTTGTTGCGCTCCTCACTGCTAGACCCACAAACATGAGCCTGAGCATGCTTCTCCTTACCAAGGATTCCACGAGTGACCCATATCTTTAACAGCATGTTAAGGGGAAGTCCGAAGAAACAGTCTCCAAATAATAGAAGGAAGAACTCTCAAGCTATTAGAACAGTCTGAAAGTGCCAGCTCTGAGGCTGCCGTGGATGACCTCTAAAGTCCCTTCCAGTCCGGAGAGTTTGTGATGCTGTGTCTCCGTGAACAGATGCCGGCGGGCGGTAGGTCTGAGATTGTCAGTGGCGGAGCATCTAAAGGGCCCTGCTGTGTTAAGAGCCTGCCCTGTAGCCCCCACCAGACTGCGCGGCTGGCTCCTTTCTTGCCCGAGGGCAAGGGGCTGGAGGAAACCCAGCAGAGGGACCAAAGGGGAAGCCGCAGCCTCTGACAGGATGTTGCTTCTCTCTGATTTTGCGAACAGAACTAAAGAAAACCAAGAGACAGGCAGCAACTGGGATGCCCCCTCTTGGATGCCCTGCCAGCCTCCCTGAGTCAAAAGACACTGAAACCAGATCACTTCTCTTCCCCAGATTACCTCTGACTCCTCCTGGACTGCCAACACAGTAAATGTACCCCCATGCCCAAAGTCAGACTCATGGTGGCCACTACTGACTCCTGCATCCCTTGCGGTGAGAAGTCTGGTCCATTCTGCCATGTTCCATATTTGACCTGCTTCTCCAACTCCATGTCCACCCCACTCCAAAGCCTTCCATCGTTCCGGCCCTCCTCATCTCCCAGGGATACATGTGATTGCTTCCTATAACAACAAAAAGCATCAACACTTTCACTGGCAAAGTCTGAATACTTTCAGGGCTGTCTCCAGGAGGGTTGATGTCTCAGGAAACAATGGTCCAGTGAACACTCAGAGCTCCTGGTTCTTTAAGCATCATTGTCCCCAAGGCTAATCCTCTCAAGAGAAGTGCCTGCAGGATGAGACATAAAAGAGAGAAAATGCCTTCAAGGTCTTTGTGTACCAGTGGCAAAACTGAGACATGAGGGTTTGAGAATGAATGAGAAGGAAACCTGGACTTTAAAACAGCTCTCCAGATGTGTGGTCATTGCTACCTGGGGCACCGGGTTAAGGAATCTGAGGTCACAGTGGGCTCAGTAGGAAAGAGCACTATGATTAGCTGGTGATCCATAGATACTAGACTGAAGGGTGTGGTGTGCCATGCACTTGCCGAGTCTGACTGAAAGGAAGGCAAACCCAAGCTAAGACCAAGTGACACAGGAGATTATTCAGACCAGTGAGTGGGTGCTGGCTTCCCAGCAAACTCGCCCACTGACAGACAACCAGTCAGCTCCCCCCATAGGCGCAAGGATGCTCTAGAGGCGTCCTGACAGCCTCTGGGATTCAGGAGGAGCCCACCCAACCCACCGCATGGAGCACCCAAATGCATAGCACTCCAGGAAGAATCAGGCACCCTGAGCTTGTATGCCTTTTCATCTCATGATGAAACGGTACCTTGCATTTAGACTAAACGATCGCTATGTGTGCAAAGTGAACATCAATTGTTCTTTCCAAAACAAAATTCTTGACCATCGGCTTTATTTACAGCATTGTTGACCCAAGAGATTTCTTTTTCCAGCTAACTAAAAAGTATACGCAACGAGTGACTTTGCCTCTGTGGGAAATGTGGGTTTACAGGAAGACAAAGATTGCCACCTGGCTGTGCGCACTCCTGGTGTTCACCTCCAGGAAGCAATCAGGGAACTGATTGATCTGAGGAGTGCCCTTCTTCCTGGGGGGCCTGCCGCCCTCAGCTTGCTCTGGGATTGCTTTCTTTCCATCAGGGGGATGGCTGACTGCCTCCATGACACAAAGAATCAGCCATCATTTCACCGTGGCTGTGCGGGGGCCAGGTGGGGACTCCCCACTCCAGACTGGAGGACAGTGGGGAGGTTTGTGCTATGAGGGCAGAGGGGCAGCCACACCGTGAATGGCCAAGAAGAACTGGTGCACGTGATTAATGGAGAACAGATGCCTGGAGTGAGGGGCCCCTGGCAGCTCCCATATGGACAGAGCGGTGATGGAGGAGGAAAGTGTATACAGAAGAAATGACTGCGGGATGACAAATTGTCTGGTGAACACTCTGCTGATATGTATTAATATATGTATTAGTGTGTATGTGAATACCAAGTGGAATCTGAAAGTTAACATTGATCATTTCATCATATTACAAAAAATTAAATGTAGCCAAGATACCACAGGACTTTGGAGGCTGCCCCTGACTCCATCCTGTGTGGTCATCCCGCCCTTAGGACTGGGGTGGATGTGGATGCCATGAACATTTTCATGTCTGTTTCATCCACACCAGACCCTTTCCCCACCTCCCAGGAGAAACAACAGAGAGAACCTGATCCCATGAGAAGATCGCCTCTGTAAAAGCTTCACTCGTCATTTTTAGAGCTCAGCAATAGTGTTCAAAGTCCATTTTAAAAAGAAGCCAATGGGCTTCTTCCTAGAAAGGTGACCTCTTAGCCACCGCTCGCTGATGACTGAAAGCTGTCATGTGGGATCAAGAGCCACAAATGCAGGATTGAAGCCTTGGTTTCTCTCTGTAAACCTTGGCTTGACTGGGGGCTCCCCAGAGACCCCTTCCAGCAGAGCTCCCAAGGCTGGGGGAGGCCTGCAACCCAGACCCGTAGATGACATCTGGATGGTACAAGAGTTAAAGGCACCAACTCTGCAGTTAGCCACTGGGATTCCACCCCCGCTCGGCCCCCTACCACTGCTGTTGGCAAGTTAGTGAGCATCCCGTCTCCATGTCCTCAGCAGTAAAATGGGGGTAATCATAGCACCCACCATGTAAGCTTCTTGTGGGGTTTGAATGAGTGAACAAGGGTACAATAAACAAAGTCCCAGCACTAGAAGGCACTCAGTGAGGCTCAGCTGTCATCACCACAACAGTCTTCCCCAGGCCTTGTGAAGATACTGACCTGTTGCGTGATGTTCCCTGAAGAATCTGAAGGTCGCAGGCCGCTCATAAAATCATACCAGCCCCTGACCTAATAAAGAAGAAATCCTCTCTCCAACTGTTGGCCACCCTGCCTCTCCTAGAATTGTCCAGAGACCGGGAGCTCAGCTAGGCAGCTATTACTTTATTGGCACCTCCCTGAAGGATGCCTTCATTGAGAACAGTTGGCCAGTCTGCACACTGGCTGGGGAACATATCTGTTACATTCCAGGACCACCATGTAGCAGGAGCCCTGAGCCCCCAGTGCAAAACCCATCTGAAGCACCCAACCCCACTCTCCCTTCCCCACCTCCTGCTTCAGACAAAAGGGTGGAAATTCTTCCCTTCTCGCAGTAACATTTAGTAAACTTTTGTAGACCCTTGAGTATCTTTTATCAGATGTATTTCTAGATATGCACGAATGTATTTTTCATGATGCAGTAAATGGTATCAATTTTTAAGTTCATTTTCTACTGTTTTTTTCCTAGCGCATAGAAACACTATATGTTAACCTGAAATTTTAGTACCTGAAATCATGCAGTGTGTTCTTGGTGAATGTGTACAAATACAAACATTATGGTTGTGAAATGTTAACACCATTCATGAAATTAGAAGGGCCACAGAAGTTTTCAGCAATCTGTTATGTTTAGTAAGTTTTAAAGCATATATGATGAAATGCTAGCATTTGTTAAATACAGGGGGCAGTGAACCATCCATGTCACCATCTTTGCCAAACTCAGATCATGAAGATCTTCTCCTGTTTTCTTCTAGAGGTTTTATCTCTTAGTGGAAGTCACTCTGTTCTATGATCTCTGTTCTCTCAGGGGGAAGGAAGGAGCATGTGGCAGCCAGCCAGCTGCTGTGGCATCAGTGTCCCTTGGAGCCCTGCAGGCAAGGGAAGACGGCCTGTCCTCCTGCGGTCCTACCCACCCTCTGTCCTGGGGGCCTTGGCTGTGGTGACGGACCCTGGCCCCAGGTCAGCCTTATCACTGCCCACTGGTGTGGGCAGAGTTTGCAAACTTTACTGATCAGCCTGGACAGTGTTAGTTGATGCCAACATTTAAAAATCAATGGACTTCCCTGGGGGTCCAGTGGTTACGACTTCACTTTCCAATGCAGGGGGGTGCCAGTTCCATCCCTGGTCAAGGAGCTAGGATCCCACATGCCTCATGACCAAAAAGTCAAAACATAAAACAGAAGCAATATTGTTACAAAATTCAGTAAAGACTTTTAAATGGTCCATATCAAAAAAATCTTTTAAAATTGAAAAAAATAAAATAGCATTTAAAGGACTTGTCTGGTGGTCCAGTGGCTAAGACTCTGAGCTCCCAATGCAGGGACCCAGGTTTGATTCCTGGTCAGGGAACTAGATCCCACATGCTGCAACTAGAGGCCCTGCATGCCGCAGCAAAGATCCTGACTCCCACCACCAAGACTCAGCACAGCCAAATAAATTAATATTAAAAAAATAAGATAGTATTTTAAATAAATAAAGTAAAAAATCAGGAAAATCCTATCAAAATCTGATTGACAACCTTTCCCAAGAAGCCTGTGAAAACCTCCACAAGGAAGCGAGCTGCAGTTGGACAGGCCAGCTACCCAGGTGCCCCACGCCTCTCCCTCTGACTGTCTCCCAGACCCTAAGGCCACCCACCCCTGAATATGCTTTCCTACAGCTGCCCTCTACAGTGATGGGTATTGCCTGTGAGGTCCCATCTACAGCTTTTTGATTCTCTTCCCTATTCAGCATCTCACCTGGCCTCACGACAGCCTCGCTGAGTGAGTATCAGAGTCTACATTCTGCATATGAAGAAACTGCCCAAGGGTGTACAGCTGCTAAGTGGAGAGCTGGCTTTGAGGCTTCCCTCTCTGCGCTCAGACTCACTTCACTCAGCCCATTGCCCTGGGCACTGGGGCCGTCTTTACGCATTGACGATGCAAATTGCTAAGGGCACAGGTGTGTTACTAGACCCTCTGAGCACACTTGTCAGAGGTTCTGGGAGCAAGAAGGGAGCTGGGGTCTGTGTCGCCAGCATCCTCGGGGAATTGCAGGAGCTCAGGCTGCAAAGATGAGGAGTTTGCTTGATTAAATATTTGATGAATGAATTAATAAATGGATGAACTGTCATCCGAGTAGCCCACATACATTTAACCATTAATCAAAACACATTTTAGCTGCAGAAATATTTTAACTCAGGCGTAAAAGAAGGGGAGGAAGGGTTGCCTACAAGGCACCCACTCCAGACCCTCCCTCACCACCAAGGTCCTTCCTCCTCATTTAAGGGAGGACTTTCCAGGAAAAGCATAGACAATAATATGCGCACAACCCTCTGGGGTAAACTGGAAAGGATTTAAGGGTGTCTATTTGAGACAAAACTCATTACATTTTCTCTGCAATATGTAATTAAGATGATAAAAATAAAATACAAGTATTAGGAAAGATATTAAACTTATATAAAACTTCTAATATGATCATTTCAAAATTTTTAATGAAAGCCCTGAGTTTTCTGTCATGATCTTAACATTTTTATTGAAATATAGTTGATTTACAATACTGTGTTAGTTTCAGGTGTAAGCAAAGTAATTCAGTTATATATTTTACAGATTATGTTTCATTATGTTAATATAAAATATTGAATACTGGTCCCTGTATTACACAGGGATATAGATAGATAGATAGATAAGTTGTTTCTTATCTATTTTACATGTAATAGTTTGTATCTGTTAATTCTATACCCTTAATTTATCCCTCCTATAAGTTTGCTTTCTATGTCCTTGAGTCTGTTTCTGTTTTGTAGATAAATTCATTTTTTAGATCCCACATACGAGTGATATTGTATGATATTTGCCTTTCTCTGTCTGACTTGCTTCACTTAGTGTGATAATCTCTAGGTCCATCCATGTTACTGCAAATGGAAATGTTTCATTTTTAAAGGCTGAGTAGTATTCCATTGTGTATACGTATCACCTCTTCTTTATCCATTCCTCTGTCGATGGACACTTAGGTTGCCCTCTTGTCTTGGCAATTGTACATAGTTCTGTGATGAACATTGGGGTACATTGGTCTTTTGGAGCTAGAGTTTTTGTTTCTTCCAGATATGTGCCCAAGAGTAGGACTGCTGGAACATATGGTACTTCTAATTTTTGTTTTTTAAGGAACTTTTAGACTGTTCTCCACAGTGGTCGAACCAGCTTACATTCCCACCAGCAGTATATGGGGGATTCCTTTTCTCCACACCCTCTTCAGTATTTATTATTTGTATTCTTTTTAATGATAGCCATCTGACCAAAATGGGATATTGTGGTTTTGATTTTCATTTCTCTAATGACTAGCAATGTTGAGCATCTTTTCACATGCCTGCTGGCCATCTGTATGTCTTAAGAGAAATGTCTATTTTGGTCTTTGCCCATTTTTTGATTGGGTTGTTTGATTTTTTGATATTGAATTGTATGAGCTATTTGTATATTTTGGAAGTTAACTTTCTCCCTTTCTGTAGGTCAACTTTTCAGTTGGTTGATGGTTTCCTTTGCTGTGTAAAAGCTTTTACTGATTAATGACCTTAACTTTTTATATAAGATCTGTGCTGGTAATTGTTAAAAACAATTCCTAAGATTTTTTAGCTAACAGTGTCTTTAAATTCTTTCTAGTCCACTTTGATGAGAAACTTAGGAGAAACTTATTATTTTCACTACAAAGTAGTGATAATTTTCTTTACAACATTAATTTGAAGACTATAACACCACAAGATGTATTTTAAAACTAATTGCAATTCCTCTTCTTTAATTGACAAATTTATTGTTGAAGTTTCTAGTAATATTATGGAGAGATTTTGAGTCCAATCAAACGTTTTTAGATCAACTGTTAAATTATGAGAAACACTAATTTAGGGAACTTCTGTTTCTTGCTGGAGCAGTCATCTTGCTGCTGGCTTGGGATGACAGGCAGCAGAGTACACAGTAGAGAGGTGCAATTATCTGACCATTGCTGGAGAAAACATTCGTTTTGTCTACAGGATTTAAAAGCAAGGGTCCAAAATGAATGTCTTGACATTCAGAGACAACTGGATTATTTCATGAAGACAGATTCAGGCCTGCCATCTAGAGTGGTACCCACAGGAACATCAGCTGGCTTCTCTGTTACCAACCAGAGCTCTTGGCCTTGTTAATCAGCAGAAGTTGATCAGAGGCCAGAGGAGAAATTCAGGCAAGGCTGTACTGTGGCCCCTGCTGCAGGAAGAAGGAGGGAGAACAAGTTCCCTTGCTTGTTGGGGCAGGGGAGGGGTCAGGGGTGGGGCTTAGGGCCAGCTGGATCTTGGATCCTTACACTGGGTGAGGGTAGGGCCAGACGGGTGGTTTAGGTGGTCTGCCTGTCCCTTGGTGGTGCTGTGTGGGGTTTTGGTCTTTTTGTATTTTGTAGTTAGTAATTTGCCCCAGCTGAGCATGCACGCTCTTATTTTCAGTCCTTTATAGTTTCTTTGTATTCCGGTGCTTGAGGAGACTTTGTCCAGCTGCAAGCCCTGCAGCAGAGGGTCCCAGGTGTCTCACCTGCACCAACGAGCCTCCCCTTGTCCCTTGCCCCACAGTCCCCAGGTGGCTGCACAACTCCCCTTGCACGCACAGAGCCCCAGCTCCCCAATGTGCCATGGTGTCAAGGGTCTACGGCCCCGGCCCCAGTGACCTGGGAAGCGGGGACCATCAGGGGAAGGGAAAGCCAGTGGGAGGAGGAGAGGCTGCTCCCTCGACTCCATCCCAGCACTGAGCCGATGCTGTGCGGCCTTTCCCATTCTGCTCTGGTACATGTCTAAGGAACACTTGTTAACACTTGGCAAACTTTCCGATCTCTAGAAAACAGTTTGAGAAATGTGGATTTAAGGAATGACTTAACCTGGGAACACACGGGAATTGAGTGGTAGTGTTAAAACCAAGTGTTGGAGTTACACCTTTGGGGAATAAAATAAAGAGCTCCGTGATGCCTTCTTCGTTCACAAATAGTAGCTCATGCAGGAGGCAGCATTTGAATACCTCATCCATCTAGAACTTTCTCCACCCTTTGCTGTCGGTCCAACACTTCCTAATGTGAACAGGCTGCCGCCGTGTCTCCACGCTGGGTTGAGGGGCCTGTCATCCCAGAGGGGCATCCCTGGGGAAGCCACAGGGCTCCTGCCCCGGCCACCGCAGTCAGCTTACACAGGGGTCTGCACGCCTGAGGGCACCCTCCCGCTGGGAGTGAGGACTGCGCTCAACCATGGCTGAAGGGACCAACTGGTAGAAAACACTTGCCGCCTTATTCATGGCTTTTAATTTTAGGCTGAGGATCTGAAATGCAGGCCCTAGACTGCAGAAATATTCAGACTGGTAAGTTGTTTATATTATACACCAGGGTCAAGACAGATCCCAGACACGGTCCAGCAAGCGGCCCTCGCGGCTTCCTCAGGCAGTCCTGCGGCCTCAGGACAGCTCTGGGGGCCGGCGGCCAGCTCGTCCACACGGATGCCTCCCAGAGCGCGGCCAGTCCCTAAAAGCAAAGTCCGGTCGGGCATCGTTTACCTGATCTGCTCCCCACAGCTGAAGATGTGAGCGGGTGTATGTCGTGTGGCTGGCTTTTCCTCCTCTAGCCACCACATTTGTAGAGGCACCGGGGACTGGCCAGGCAGGCTTGGGGCACAGCCCCGTACTCCCACACTTCCCGTCAGTGGTCAGGAAGCACAGACGTTGCTGCCAGAGCCCTCGGCTCTTCCGGAAACCAGCCCCGTTGTGGACAGCATGAGCCCGCACTCCGCTGCCAGGAGCGGAGCCCAGGGTGCCCCGGCTCCTGGCAAAGCCCTTACCCACGGAGCCTCGGTGAGGGACCCCACCCGCCCGCACCCTCCACAAGTGACTGTTCAGGCAGAGCTGGATGTCCACCCCCTAAAGAGGGCACCGCCGTTACCCAAGTGTGAAAGTGGAGAGTATGAAACTTTAGAATAGCATGTGCTATATGTGCTGTGACGTTTTCTGAATATAAACTTGACTTTTTTTAGGTGTTGCTGTGCATCAGAGGGTTTTTTCGGTAAGAGCTTTACTAAAATATAATTCACGTGCCATTTAAGTTACCCATTTAAAGTGTACAATTCAGTGGTTTTCAGTTGTGCTATATTCAGAGTTGTGCAGCCATCACAATCAATTTTTGAACATTTTCTTAGCCCCCAAGAAATTTGTACCCTTTAGTCTTCACCCCAGGCCCTGCCACACCCCCCAGCCCTCGGCAACCACCAACTACTGTCTCTATAGGCTGCCAATCATAGATTTTTCATATAAATGAATGAAGCCATACATATGTGGTCTTCTGTGACTAGCTTCTTCTGCTTAATGCTTTCAGGTTTCATCCCTATTGTAGAATCATACTTCATTCCTTTTTATTCCCCAATAATACTCCATTGTATAGATATACCATGTTTTGTTTACCTATCTATCAGTTAGAGGACCTTTAGTTCTTTTCCATTTGAGGGGCTCTTATGAATAATGCCATGAACATTCATGTACAACTCTTTATATGGACATGTCTTCACTGAGCTTGGGTGTATACCTAGGCTTGATATTGCTGGGTAAAATGGTAAATCTAACTTTAAGGAACTGCCAGATTGTTTTCCAAAGTAACTGAACCATCTCACATTCCCATCAGCAATGTATGAGGGTTCCAATTTCTCCACATCCTCATCAACACTTACTTTTTATCTTTCTATTTATTACAAGTGGGTGTAAAATGTTTTGATTTGCATTTCCCCGACAACTAATGATGTAGAGCATCTTTTCATGTGCTTATTAGCCATTTGTATATTGTCTTTAGAGAAGTGTCCTTCAGATCCTTTGCCCACTTTTAAATTGGGTTGTCTTTTTATTATTGAAAAGCTTGAATTTTTCATGACTATTCAACTGCACTTTAAAACTCAGCCCCAATAGGAATTGGTTAGGCGTCTCCAATTTTGTATCTCGCCCCAGGAAACAGAACGCCATTCTGGGAGAATTCCAGCCCCTAAAATTGTGGTTCTTAATCTCTTTTTGGCTCACAGATATCTCTGAGAGTCTTGTAGGAATTATGGATCCTCTCCCTGCATTTAATATCAGGGAGCTCCTGGACCTTCCACTATTCAAGTTTTGCCTTAACTAGTTTCTTTTCATAAGAAGAGTATAAACCTACTTCTGATTGGGTTGTCAAATCATTTGAACTTGGCCTTAATGGGCAATGTTAGTTTCCCAAATTCTAGGTTCCCACAGAAAGAAAGAGTGAACTATTGTTTAAATTATTAAAACTGCAGAGAGGAGAAATAGCTTTTTATAGGAGATTGCTTTTATAGACGATTGCAGTCCATCATGCCTCTAAATTTTCCCCTTTCATCAAGCCAGGCTACAAGAGCTTCACGCTGTCATGTTGGTGACTTCTGAAAACTGGTTCCTCAGTTGTACTCCAGCATTATGCCAATAGCCTGCACTGAAGAACCCTGTAAGGAAGCTGTACTGATCCTCTTATTATTTCAGTTACAAAAATGCTATGGCCCACTCCCACTGCTCACACACACACTGAGAGAGTACTTCTCTTGAACCCATGGTGTGTTCCAATTTTGTAATAATTAATAAATAATAATTTAATTATGTACTTAAGTAATAAATAATAATGTTTTCTCCTCTGCTTTGGCCTTTAAGAAGCTCAGTGGTAGTGTTGCTGCCTGCCTCTACCAACCAGGCTGGACTAGCTGATCCTCTGTGACCAGCATTTACGGCCCTCACTTGTCCTTTGGCCCAATCCCACTATTTGTTCCTTTCAGATGCATTTTTGTCTACTATTTCAATCTGTTTCTAGAACAAGTCAACACATTTCTTTTTCTAACCTTGCCATTCTGCACCTTATGTTGTGCACTTCGTGAAGCGCTGTGCGTGACACCTGTTTACTTGGTGTATGTTCTCAAGGATAGAGCTGATTTTGTAGTTATTTTCCTTACCTGTAACTTTTAGGTGTTGGTCTCAAGGGCATTTTGCAAACAGACCACCATCACCTATAGTTTGCCTGGTGTCACACGTCTGTGTATGAAAAGGAGGACAGAATTTTTTGCAGCTAAACCGACATAATAGAAACACAGAGCATGGTATTGTTTCTACTCAACAAGATACCTCCATAGTGTTTATTGGACCAGGCCCTGTTCTAAGTGCTTCACAAACACTAGGAGGTAGATACGATTTTTATCTCCCCCACTTTACAGATAAGAAAACTAAGGCCTTGAGAAGGTTATTAATTTGCTCAAGGTCACAGGGCTAGTAAGTGGCAGAGCAAGGATTCGGAACAGGGTTGTGTGCCTACAAAGGCCACACTCTCTACCCCCAGGTGCTGTTAGAAAGCCAAGCCACTTAAATCCTTGCTGTCACATGCGAACAACGACACCCACTGCCTCCTAGACTTGCTGAAATCAAAAGAGGCTCCATGGAAAGGTCATGTCCAACCCATAGTGGGAATTCATCTTTGTCTTCCTCAGCTAAAATCTGCATAGAAATCCAGACACAACTTCACTAGGATCCAGGCCAAGAAGAATAACTCACCCAAGAAAATGTCATCTGAAAACCCACAACCAGACGACAACACCCTTATCTTTTCAGCTAATTCGGGCACCCCGCTCACTGAGAGGTTTTGTGAAATGTATATGAAGAAACTAACTCAAATTTAATTTTGACACATTTTAATATTTGGCATATCTTTTTGAAGAATAAAGTTAAGAGATTAAATTACAATTAAACATTCTGACAAATTCAATCAGTTAACGATTTCAACTTAAAACAACACAGTACTGTATAAATTTAAGAAAATACATAGCACCTCATGACTCCTTATTTCCAGCAACTACAGTCTGCCGTTGTTCCCCCTAGTCAACAGGCAGTATGAACATTTCATAAGCTTGGGACAGTCTAAGACTCAGAATCCCCTCATAATAGTCCACACTGGTATAGTATTTTCAGAGTCTACAAAGCCCTTTCAGAAATATCTTTTCAGTAAATCCACTAAACCCCATGAAGTATTATCCATTTTACAATGAAACCGAGAATGTTGGTGATTTTCATCCACCTAGTACTTGCTTAGTATGTACTATGTTAGGCAACCTGCTGACTGAGGGCGGCCCCTGCTCTTGAGTTTTCAGTTCAGTGGGAGACACAGAAATTGAAGAGGAAGCACAGGGTGGTTTGAGCTTTGAGAGATGCACACACACAGCTTCGTGAGAAACAAGGAGGCCCCCTCCCCGGGATGTGTGTGGGGAAGCTTTGCCAAGCAAGGTACTGGGGCCTGGGGCAGGAGGTATGTGGGAAGAGGGGCTGGCCGAAGGGTTGGTAGCATGTACGAAGGAAAAAAAGTGTGGCATCTGAGGAAAGACATTTATTCACTGGTTTCTGAACTACTTGAGTAGCTCCAAGTGCTGGGCTTGTGTGGAGAGGTGAGGGCCCCATCAGGCAGCAAAGTCCTTCCCCTCAAGCAGCTTAATTCTAAAGGCAGAAGTGACAATAAAAATGCAAATCAAGTGACAAAAGGATTGCAGAGTGCTGAGTACTATGAAGGAAATAACTCTGGGCAGGGAGCAAGAGAAACTGGGAGAAGTGGGTTTTGGAGATGGCAGTCAGGGAGGATTTGGAGAAAGCACCTATCATAGGTGCGAGAACAGGACTCCAGGCAAACAGCAAGGGCAACGACCTGCACAGGCTAAGGCTGGCAGCACTCAAGAAACAAAGGAGGCCAAGGAGGCTGGCGCACAACGGAAGGACAGTGATGGAGTGGGTGATGGAGGTGGGCACCGAGTATTGCGGTTCTTATGGGAGATGACAAGCAACTCACATTTAAACTTAGTGGAATATGGAATGGAGCCTTTGAAGGATTGGAAGGGAGGTAGCAGGGACAGTTTAATTTACATTTCTCAAGGATAACTTAGGAGGTATGGAGAATGAATTTTTGAGTCAGGAGTAGGAGTAATAGCAATTAGGAGGTTACTGCTGGTATCTAGGTGAGAGACTGGGTGGCAGGCATGAGGAGAGAAATGGTTGGGTCTGAGACAGTAGGCAGAATTGACAGGACCTCCCAAAGGCTTGGATACGGAGGTGTGGGTAAGGAAGGAATTAAGGAATAACTCCTAGCAACTGGCACACATGATGCCACCCTGACATGGAATCTAAGCAACAGGGAGATTCAAGATTTCTCTTGGAAATCTCCAGCCCAAGGTTCTTATCAGACATTCAAATGAAGACATTCTAAGGCAGGAGCTCTGGGGAGAGGTCAAGGTCAGTTTTGAATGCAGAGGTCAGCTTAAAAGTTGAATGCAATAGTCTAGGGAAAGAGCATGTTGAGTGAGAAAACTCACACCGAAGTCCTAGCGGGGGCCTTTAGTAGAGGAAAAGTCAGAAGAGTAGAAACAGAACGGGTAGGAGTGTCAGGTCAGACAAACCAAGAGACGGTGAGGGGGAGACCAAGCATGTGAAATGATGCTCAGAACTGACAAAGCCACTGGCGACTTCCAGGCCAGGAGAGCAGTTTCATGTTGGGGAGGGAGGTGGGGTTGGAGAGGATTAAGTTAAGAAAATAATGGGACGCATCTATTATCTTTGACAAAGGAAGCAAGAAAATACAATGGCAAAAAGATAACCTCTTCAATAAGTGGTGCTGGGAAAACTGGATAGCTACATGCAAAAGAATGAAATTAGATGCGCTCATTTAACATGCTAGCAAAGTTGTGTTCAAAATTCTTCAAGCAAGGCTTCAACAGTACATGAATTGAAAACTTCCTGATGTACAAGCTGGATTTAGAAAAGGCAGAGGAACCAGAGATCAAATTGTCAACATCTGTTGGATCATAGAAAAAGCAAGGGAATTCCAGAAAAACATCTACTTTTGCTTCATTGACTATGCTAAAGCATTAGATGTCTGGATCACAACAAACTATGGAAAATTCTTCAAGAGATGGGACTACCAGATCACCTTATCTGCCTCCTGAGAAACCTGTATGCAGGTCAAAAAGCAACTGTTAGAATCAGACATGGAACAACGGACTGGTTCCAAATTGGGAAAGAAGTACGTCAAGGCTGTATATTGTCACCCTGCTTATTTAACTTATATGCAAAGTACATCATGTGAAATGCCGGGCTGGATGACACACAAGCTGGAATCAAAATTTCCAGGAGAAATATCAACAACCTCAGATATGCAAATAATACCACTCTAATGGCAGAAGATAAAGAGGAACTAAAGAGCTTCCTGATGAGAGTCAAAGAGGAGTGAAAAAGCTGGCTTAAAACTCAACATTTAAAAAATGAAGTTCATGGCATCCAGTCCCATCACTTCATGGTGAATAGATGGGGAAATGGTAGAAACAGTGACAAACTTTATTTTCTTGGGCTCCAAAACCACTGTAGATGATGACTGCAGTCATGAAATTAAGAGATGCTTGCTCCTTGGAAGAAAAGCTGTGACAAACCTAGACAGTGTATTACAAAGCAGAAACATCACTTTGCTGACAAACATCCATATAGTCAAAGCTATGGTTTTTCCAGTAGTCATGCATGGATGTGAGAACTGGACCATAAAGAAGGCTGAGCAATGAAGAATTGATGCTTTCGAATTGTTGTGCTGGAGAACTCTTGAGAGTCCCTTGGACAGCAAGGAGATCAAACCAGTCAACCTTAAAGGAAACCAACCCTGAATATTCATTAGAAGCACTGATGCTGAGGCTCCAATACTTTGGCCACCTGATGCAAACAGCCAACTCATTGGAAAAGATGCTGATGATGGGAAAGATTGAGGACAGAAAGAGAAGGGGGAAACAGAGGATAAGATGGTTGGATGGCATCACTGACTCAATGGACATGAATCTGAGCAAATTCTGGGAGATAGTTAAAGACAGGGAAGCCTGGCATGCTGTAGTCTATGGGGTCACAAAAAGCCAGACATGACTTAAATGACTAAACAACAATAACAGAAAACTTCCTAATACCATACACAAAAATAAACTCAAAATGGATTAAAGACCTAAATGTAAGGCCAGAAACTATAAAACTCTTAGAGAAAAACATGGGCAGAACACTCTTTGACATAAATCACAGCAATATCCTTTTTGACCTAGAGTAATAGAAATAAAAACAAAAACAAACAAGTGGGTCCTAATTAAACTTAAAAGCTTTTGCACAGCAAAGGAAACTATAAACAAGATGAAAAAACAACCCTTAGAATGGGAGAAAATAATTGCAAATGAAACAACTGACAAAGGCTCCAAAATCTACAAACAGCTCATGCAACTCAATAACAGAAAAAACAAACAACCCAATAAAAAAATGGGCAGAAGACCCATACAGACATTTCTCCACAGAAGACATACAGATGGCCAACAAATACATGAAAAGATGATCAACATCACTCATTACTAGAGAAATGCAAATCAAAACTACAATGAAGTTATCACCTCACACTGGTCAGAATGAACATCATCAAAAAAGTCTACAAACAATAAATGCTGGAGAGGGTGTGGAGAAAAAGGAACACTCTTGCACTGTTGGTGGGAATGCAAACTGATACAGCCACTATGGACAATAGTGTGGAGATTCCTTAAAAAACTAGGAATAAAACTACCATGCATGCATGCATGCAAAGTCACTTCAGTCATGTCCAACTCTTTGCAACCCTATGGACTGTAGCCTGCCAGGCTCCTCTGTCCATGGGGATTCTCCACGCAAGAATACCAGAGTGGGTTGCCATGGTCTCCTCCAGGGGATCTTCCTGACCCAGGGATCAAACCCACATCTCTTTTATCTCCTGCACTGGCAGGCAGGTTCTTTACAACTAGCACCACCTGGGAAGCCCAAACTACGTATGACCCAGCAATTCCACTACTGGGCATATACCCTGAGGAAACCATAACTGAAAAAGATACATGTACCCCAGTGTTCACTGCAGCACTATTTACAATAGCTAGGTAGGATAAGGAACCAACCTAGATGTCCCCTGACAGATGAATGGATAAGGAAGCTGTGCTACATATAGACAATGGAATATTACACAGCCATAAAAAGGAACCCATTTGAGTCAGTTGTCCTGAGGTAGATGAATCTATAGCCTGCTATACAGAGTGAAGTGAGTCAGGAAGAGAAAAACAAATATAGTATATTAACACATATATATGGAACTATAAAAATGGTACTGACGAATCCTTTTGCAGGACAGAATACAGACACAGATGGAAGAGAACAGACTTGACACAGTCTGGGGAAAGAGAGGGCATGGTGAATTGAGAGAGTAGCACTGAAACATATACATTACTATTTATAAAACAGGTAGCTAATGGGAAGTTGCCGTATAACACAGGGAGCTCAACTATGTACTCGGTGAGAACCTAGAGGGGTGGGATGAGATGGGGAATGGGAGAGGTTCAAGAGGGAGGGGACATATGTATACTTATGGCTGATTCACTTTGTTGTATGACAGAAACCAACACAACATTTTGAAGCCATTATCCTCCAATTAAAAATAAATTAAAAAAAAAAAAAAGATGACAGTGGCAACAGTCACTGCAGACTGTTCTCGCCAGAGACATCTGTGTGAAGGGAAGCAAGTGTGTGGAGCAGTAGGGAGGATGTGGAACTGAGGTTTTGTTTTGCTTTAAAGAAAGGAGAAATAACAGGATGTTTGTTTGCTGATGGGAAAGATCCACAGAGAAGGCTGGATCACAGGAGCCCCATCTTGGGAGACAAGAGCCCTCCACCTGGCCTGCTGGTCTCTGGCTGCACATTCCAGCTCATCTGCTGGATCTAACCACATGATGCTCATGTGCTGGTGTCCTTCAGGCCCCAGGTTCTGCTCTTCTCTCTCCTTGCCCTCCTCCTCCAGATCTCCACAGCTTCAAATGCCTCTGCACCTTGACATCTTTGTCTCCCCTTCAAACCTCTCCTCAGAAATGCAGATGCCAAGATTTCTACAGAGTGTCCCCAGGCTCCCACACAAACCCAGCCCCAGGCCCTGCTCCCACCTCTTTCCCACATCTCTTTCGAATAGGAGAGGGCTTCCTGTCAAAGTTCTACAGCCCCTTCACATACTTCTGCCTAGCCTCACACATTACCAGCCCAACTGGCTAATGATGAGCAAAACCAGTACAAAAATCAGCAAAATCTGGATCACTCTGACTCTGAGATCCATGGCTTCTACTACATACACTGCTCCCAAAGGAAGTTCCTACAGTTACTTTATTTCCAACATGTATCATAAAATCTTTAATTAGTCTTCAGCTATTACATTTAAGTCAGCAAGAGAAAGTATTACTTTACGATAATAAATATTAATATGAGAAAAAAGTCTAGCAAAGTGGTTTATTTACATGTTATTGCTGGAAAAAGTCCTTTAAACAAGACAGTGCAGAGAAAACACCTTAGAGCTAAGTATCAGCTTCTCAGATTCCTCACAGCAGCTTTAGTACATCTCATTTTTATGGCTTCTATATAGTCGTATGTTCAGGCTTTCAAAGAGCTGCTACTTCAGGATGACAGTAACTCTTCAGTGTTTATTTTTATTTCCAAGTTTGTGATTTTTAAGAGGCTACTTCAGGACTGTGAATTGTTTCACTGTCTTTTCACTTTCTCGCTTTAGTTCTTCAATATGGGCATCAAGGCGCTCTAGAATGTGATGAGACCTCAGTTCTTCCTCTTCCAAAAATCTTGTGGCTATTGAACCAAGAGGAGACAGAGGCAAGGGACACTAGAAGAGAAACAAATTTTGACATATGTAAGTTGAACAGTATATTTCTAAGATACAGTATTCATGATATTTTCTAAGTACCAATATCAAAAGGGGGATGTTTTCCTCTGACAAGATATTGTTTTTATCCTAATGATGATAACAGTAAAAAAAAAAAAGATCCACAAAACTTAACACAGATCTCTTCCTTTCTGACACAGTTATGTAAGTGTGAAGCATCATATAAATATACTCATTTGAAGACTTTCAGAGCCTTATATACCCTAGAAGAGATATACTTAATGCCTATTTATTTCAAACTGACTTATAAAAATCTGAATGTTACTTTTTAAAGCATAGAAAATCTACCTGTAATGAATTAGATACCAGATACAAGATTTCCTTCCTCCAAAATTTGAGTCTACAGCCCCTTGTCTGAAATCACTGGTTTCAGAATTTAGATGTACCATATTTAGTTGATCCTTATCTGCAGTAGTTATTTTCTATAACGTCATCTCAAACACTGAATTAATGAATATTGAAACACTGCTCTTATGGGAAACATAAACACATACACACAAACTTCACATAGATTATAATCCTAACTCCTAAGAATAACTCACCAGGTAGATTGTTTGCTTTATTTCACAAAAGACAAGGTTCACAGTGTTTAGTGACTCGCCTGAGGCCACCCCCATTAATGGGGCCAAAGCTGGGGTTCGAACCCTGCCCAAGCCCAGCATCTGAGCTTCGTGCACTGTACTGCCCGAGTGGCTCTGTCTTCTGGGAATCTCAGCACAAGAGCTGAAACAAGAGGGTAACGTACCACCTTGACTGACCTTAGCTGGAAACATGCAAGTCCAGTGACTCACATTTTATCCAGCTCTGCCATGTTCATGAATGACTGTGGAAGTGCTTATGAGTTCTGCTTACAGGTAACAAATAGTTCAGCAAGTAGATGAATTCAAAAATATAGAATACGTGACCTATGAGGAGTCTGAGGTAGCATCCCATAATCAAACACATTGGTATTTCTGATGTAAAATGTTAAGTGGGATCAATCAACATTTTATCACATCATATCAGTTCAGGCCAGGTCAGGTCTTAGTGCCAAACTTAGAAAGTTAGTCATCAGGTCTTTTTTGGATTTCAGAATTACATATATAGTACATATATTTCAACAACTAAAAGAGAACTCCTATGGACTTGTTGGCACATTAAAAAGTCAAAAATACTGAACTTTCACAGATATAGGATCACAGGGTGATGAGAATGAACGGCTAGAGGTGAGCGCTTCAGCACAGAAGGCAAAAACAAGGGTGGAGAGGAGTCCTCACATCTGCTGCAGGAACAAGGGGCCAGCCCTGTTGAAGGGCAGCATCTGCCACCAGGGCCCCGTGTGGCGGCACCCAACCTATGGTCCATAACAGACACATCAGATGCCAATAACTCCTCTGCCTCGACCCACTCTTTCCCTTTCCAGCCATTCCTTTTCTCCTTCCCCACTGTCTACGCTCCAGGACTGTCTTGGCAGGTAGAGATATTCTTTGAACCAATCATTTCCAATACAAAGGTGACCCTCTCTGAAAAAAGGCAGGAAGGGAATTTTAAATTTTGGCTAAAAATAAATGAATGCCTATAACTTATATTTAACAAGACACATTTTAAAAAGTACTCGTGACTGAAGTCTTCACAAGCAAAATCTTAGGACAGAAATACATGAGAATAACAAAGGGTACTTAAGAGTGAGAAGAAGTAAGGAGACAAAAAGAAAAAAAAAACCCTCTGCCTTAAAATAAAAAAACAAAATCAAACTAAACACACTTAATAAACTAGTAAGATCAAAAAGTTTCCATACCGAAGATGTAAAGTCTTCTGGGTCATTTATGCTCTCAGAGATAGTGTCAGAAAAGTTGGTTTCATTTGTATCTAGCATTGAAGGAAGAGAGTGAGTTTTGCACAGAAAGTTTGACGGCAGAGAGACAGTGGAGCAGCAAGAGCTAATCTGATGGCTCTGGGGGCTGAAGCCCCGGGACAGGGACACAGGCTCTATGCTATCCGATGCTTGTCCTTGCGGAGAATGAAGACCTGCTTTGTAGGGCTCAGCCTTCATCCCATCATGCCTGTGCTGGCCATGGGCTGGCCTGGATAGCAGATTGGAAAATAAAGCAGATAAACACTGTAGTAGCTTTCCTCCTTTAAAACAGACTTATTGTTGGAAGTTCAATAAAAATACAGTACCAGACTAAGGAGAAGGCTATAATTTACAAAATCAGCAGCCTGCTCAGGCCAGGCATTCTTTTCATCACCCTGGCCCCCAATATCCAACCCCCATGACCACGTCCCTGCCCCCACAGACTTACACAACAGCAAGGAAGACAAGTATGCTATCTGGGTGCCCTAGTAAGGTTGGTGGTAGGACAGAGGGAAGCAATGTGCATAGAGAAGTCCCTTATCTTTACCTGGGGGTAAGGTGGGAGTGGCAGAGAGGGTGTCAGCAAAGGTTCCTGATAGGAAAACATGTAAGAGCTGAAGCCGGGTGGTTTTTCATTGAATACTGATGTTTTAGGTAACAGTCTATTGCTGGTTCACCAAAAATACAAAAGAAGCTTTTTATAAAAAGCTAACTTCCACTTCTTATGGGCCAAGTGAAGCTAGAGAGGTGGGAAGCAGCATGACAAAACTCAGGGGCATTAGGCTGTTATTCTCACCTACATCTAGAAGTTTGCATGAAAGTGATATATAACCCCCTGCATTTTTTAACCTAACAGCTTTACTTGTACACACTGTACTTCAAAATTAAACATAGGGTCCTTTGATAAAGATTTAATTTCTATAAATTGGAAATTATTCTCAAAGAAATGAGCATTACATAATAAAGATATATATTTTAAATAAACTATGAAGAAAATTTACTTGAACTCTGTATTCTTGAACTCAGGTACTCTGCTGTGTGTTGGTTTAAAGATCCTGTCCCGGTTTTTTTTGCATATTTGAGTAGAAATCTCCAGCTGACCTTTTGTATCCATCAAATCTTTCTGTAGTTGTTGATTTTCAAATACTAATTTATTTAATGCCTCAATATAATTTTCCTGGAGGTCTGCTAGTGAAATCTCTTTTGCCTAATAAAAAAGAACAGAGGCACTTAATTTGTAAAAGAATACTTGTGATCTGTGATACTGCTGGTTGAAAATTACTTTTAGCTGTGACTAGTTAATCTATGGTTTTACTTAGGAAAAAATATAGATCTGGTTTTGGCACCTTAAAAAAAAAGGGTGTATTTCTTAGTTAATGGGATAGGAGCACAATGGGCTTCCCTAATGTGTGAAGGAATATCCAAGGAGCTGGAGGAAGGCTGGAACTAGGATGGAAGAAAGCTACAAATGAGAATCAAAAACAGACAAAAAGAAAGAAAATAGTAACCATGCATTCTTTAAGAAATAGAAAGTTGAGCTTAGTGAAATAAATCAGATGGAGAAATACAAAGACTATATGTTATCAGTTATATATGGAAAACAAAAAATAAAACAAATGGATATGATAAAACAGAAACAGACTCACAGACACAGAGAAGGGTTACCAATGGGGAGAGGGAAGGGGGGTGCGGCTAGACAGGGGTAGCGGATTAAGAGGCACAAACTACTACATATAAAATAAATAAGTTACAAGGATATATTATACAGCAGATGAAACATATTATCTAGGGTGAAACAGATCACCAGCCCAGGTTGGGTGCATGAGACAAGTGCTCGGGCCTGGTGCACTGGGAAGACCCAGAGGGATCGGGTGGAGAGGGAGGTGGGAGGGGGGAATGGGATGGGGAATACATGTAAATCCATGGCTAATTCATTTCAATGTATGACAAAAACCACTGCAATGATGTAAAGTAATTAGCCTCCAACTAATAAAAATAAATGGAAAAAAAAATATTATACAGCAGACAATATAGCCATTATTTTATAATAACTTTAAATAGCATAATCTATAAAAATATTGAACTATGTTGTACACTTTGATATAATATTGTAACTATGCAATTATACAACTATAACTATAATTATATAACTATAGTTTAACTTAAAAAAAAAAAAGATGGAGACAGAAGGTTGAATAGCCCCACAATACCTGTGGAAGAAAATCAAGAGATCTATTTCAAAGAAAGAAATCTGAACATAAGGTTCTGAAAAGGAATTCTGGCTGGCATGGACAACTTTTAAATAAATAACTCTCTGGTCTTAAAGACTTTTACATAATGTTGTACCTATTCTGGTATGTGAGACTGATTTCGACATGATAAGTCAGTATTCAACAAGGATAAGGTAGGAATTACTACTCTGATATGGTCTGAATTCTGTGATTATAAATTCTATTGCTCTTCAATTCTAGGTACTTCCTAGTAATATAGCACCTAAAAAAACAAAAGTCTGGACCATTTTTTTCTAATGACAAAATATTTTCATTAGCATTCTGAAAAATTATGGTTGTCTTCTTTGGAATTTAACACGAAGTTTAGCTTGCTCTTTTCTATAAAGAAGTTTTTGAAAATAAGCTGGTCAAGTAGTTTGACAAACACAATTTACCTAACAAAAAAATAAAGCTTAAAATACAACCATTTAACTATGTGTACTAGTAGTCAGAATAAGTTATAAAATCTTTCAGCAAATTGTTGACAGATAAAATCTCAAAAAAAAAAAATCTGCAGGACATAGGAGTTAAACTATGAACTACTAGTGACTTTTATTTTCACTGTGGTAAATAATTTATCAGAGCTATTGCTTTCATTACAAAGCTAATTAGATACTTTTATTAAAAGTTATTTAGCCAAAATTATTCATTTGTAAAAGTAATATCAACTTCCTAGGATGATAAATGCAAAATGGAACTTTTTAATAACTGTTCTTAATACATACATCATGTTTACACTGTAACTTCAAAATCAGAGGAAGTCTAAACTGCTGACACGATTCTCAACAGCCAGAGTTTCATATCTGATGTCATTAAAGATATCTTCGGGCCTGGTGCACTGGGAAGACCCAGTGGGATCGGGTGGAGAGGGAGGTGGGAGGGGGGAATGGGATGGGGAATACATGTAAATCCATGGCTAATTCATTTCAATGTATGACAAAAACCACTGCAATGATGTAAAGTTAATTAGCCTCCAACTAATAAAAATAAATGGAAAAAAAAATAAAAAAGAAAAATAAATAAATAAAATATCCTAAAACTAAAAAAAAAAAAAAAAAAAGATATCTTTTAGAAGAAGATAATGTTTGCTTTTTCCAAGGCAGGCATCATTTAAGTTTTTCTCAAATTTACTATTTTATTAACAACAATTACAAACAAATGAATGTGAAAGGTAATATAAAAAGTGCATAGCAAGCACACACCTGGCTGTGTGAAGAAACGACATCATTACCACTGTTAGAGGGTTCAGGAGAAATTAAGCTGAACAGAATCTCTGGCCATAGTCTAAGTTAAGCACCTCTGAGAGTTCCCAACTCTTAAATATGAACAGGTAATCACACTACATAAGATAAAAGTCTCAATCAGCTATTTCCAAATCCTGAGCAGTGACAGACTTTATGTTCTTGGGCTCCAAAATCACTGCAGATGGTGGCTGCAGCCATGAAATTAAAAGACGCTTGCTCTTTGGAAGAAAAGCTATGACTAACCAAGACAGCATATCAAAAAGCAGAGACATTACTTTGCCAACAAAGGTTCATCTAGCCAAAGCTATGGTTTTTCCAGAAGTCATGCACAGATGTCAGAGTTGGACCATAAAAAAACCTGAGCACCAAAGAAATGATGCTTTTGAACTGTGGTGTTGGAGACTCTTGAGAGTCCTCTGGACTGCAACGAGATCCAACCAGTCAATTGTAAAAGAAATCAGTCCTGAATATTCACTGGAAGGACTGTTGCTGAAGCTGAAGCTCCAATACTTTGACCACCTGATATGAAGAACTGACTCACTGGAAAAGACCCTGGGAAAGATGCTGGGAAAGACTGAAGGCAGGAGAAGGGCATGACAGAGGATGAGAAGGTTGGATGGTGAGAGTCATGACTGACTCAATGGACACGACTTTGAGCAAGCTCTGGGAATTGGTGATGGACAGGGAAGACTGGCGTGCTGCAGTCCATGGGGTTGCATCGAGTCAGCCACAACTGAATTGAACTGAAATCCTGAGCCTTTTGAAGACTCTGTGGTGCAAATCAGGCTGTTGGTTTTCTCTACCACTAGCTTAGTATTGCTTATCAAGGTGTATAAAGTCATTTTCCTTCCTTCCATCTATGCATCCTTCCTTTCTTCTTTCCTTCTTTCCATCCACCTTCCCCCTTACAAAATATTTAGCTGTTTTCTCCTCTCCTACGTTTTCATCCTTGTATGTTTGCTTTAAAAAACAAAGTCCTTTCACTTTAGTTTTAGAGGGATTTGGCGAGGGAGCATATGTTCATCTGCCACATTAAATGACGGCATAACATTTCCTAGTAAAGAAAATCATGAAACCATCCCTCTGCAAACTAACATTTACATTTTTTCAAAATTGTAGATACTGCAAACAATACTGAAATGACCATTTTCATGCATTTGCTTCTCCAGGATGGGTTCTTTGGGAATGCAAACTGATGACAAAAGGAGAATAATTCAGCAATGACAACCACAATCAGAAATGCACATGACTCAGGACTTTATAGACTGCATGCCTTTACATTCAGTTTAATGGACATTGCTAAACTGCCCTCCAGAATAGCTGTCAATTTACTTTCTCATTAACAGATCACTAAAGAGCCTGTTGCTCTATATCCCTGCCAACACTGGTTATATCAGTTTTTAAAAAATCATTGTCAAGCCAATAAACAAAAGAATATTTATTTCTTTTGATTATTAAAGGGATGTAACTGCTTTTCTTCTTTGCTGAATTTCTGTATTACTTCTATGATTATCTATTTATGGACTGTGTAGATTACAACAAACTGTGGGAAATTCTTCAAGAGATGAGAATACCAGATCACCTTACCTCCCCCCTGAGAAATCTGTAGGCAGGTCAACAAGCAACAGTTAGAACCGGACATGGAACAACAAACTGGTTCCAAATTGGGAAAGGAGTATGTCAAGGCTATATATCGTCACCCTGCTTATTTAACTTATATGTAGAGTACATCATGAGAAATGCTGGGCTGGATGAAACACAAGGTAGAATAAATATTGCTGAGAGAAATATCAATAACTTCAGATATGCACATGACACCACCCTTATGACAGAAAGTGAAGAACAAACAAGCCTCTTGATGAAAGTTAAAGAGCAGAGTGAAAAAGCTGGCTTAAAACTCAACATTCAAAAAACTAAGATCATGGCATCTGGTCCCATCACTTTATGGGAAATAGATGGGGAAACAATGGAAACAGTGAGGGACTTTATTTTCTTGGGCTCCAAAATCACTGCAGATGGTGACTACAGCCATGAAGTTAAAATATGCTTGCTCTTTGGAAGAAAAGCTATGACCAGCCTAGATAGCATATTAAAAAGCAGAGACATTACTTTGCTGACAAAGGTCCATGTAGTCAAAGCTATGGTTTTTCCAATAGTCATGTATGGATGTGAGAGTTGGACTATAAAGAAAGCTGAGCACCGAAGAATTGATGCTTTTGAATTGTGGTGCTGGAGAAGACTCTTGAGAGTCCCTTGGACTTCAAGGAAATCCAACCAGTCAACCCTAAAGGAAATCAATCCTAAATATTCACTGGCAGGATTGATGCTGAAGCTGAAGCTCCAATACTTTGGCCACCTCATGCGAAGAACTGACTCATCTGAAAAGACCCCAATGCTGGGAAAGATTGAGGGCAGGAGGAGAAAGAAACGACAGACGATGAGATGGTTGGATGGCATCACCGACTCAATGCACATTAGTTTGAGCAAGCTCTGGGAACTGGTAATAGACAGGGAAGCCTGCCCTGCTGCAGTCCATGGGGTCTCAAAGTTGGACATGACTGAGTGAGTGAACTGTACTGAACTGAACCTATTTTCCTACTAGATCCCAATGATTGTTATCTTTATAAGGTCTTATATATTAATATTTTATATTAACCTTTTGTCTGTTAACAGATTGTTTTCCTCTAGTCTATCAGTCTTTTAAATGGGGCCTTTAGTAGTCCAGAAATTTTATATTTTTATGTTGTAGAATTCTTTACGTTGTAAAATTCTTTGTGATTTCAAGATGCTAAGAGTGTCTCACCCTCTCAAAAGATTATAAAAATGGTTCCCTGTATTTTCCTTTAGCTGAAATAAAGTATTCGTGTAGTGTTTTGCATGGTCTTCCACCCCAGCCCTCCACAATCCTTGAGAGTGAAACTAAAACTACTTAGGAGCCAACAGGGGCATTGTATAACCATGAATTTTTGGAGGCATATACTCTCCAGAAAAACAGAATTTCTAAAATCTCTGGGCATTTGACCTGTATCAAGAAAAGAGCGGTTAAAAAAAAAAAAAAAAGAGGGGTAAGAAACAGATGGGTCATTTTGCAAAAATAACAATTTTATAACAAAATAGTTAAAAGAGCACTTACACAGTTGGTAACTCTCTGTTAGCTAATACTGATCTCTGGTTTCATAGAAGCTTGTTTACATTTCTTACCCTCCCTACTGGATTACCCTCAATCTTGTAAAGACAAGAATCTTATTCATCCTTGTATCTATTACACTGTCTACTAAATACTTTCAGCATAAAAGATTCTAGAATATTTGATTAAATGAAGTGTATTTTCTCTAATGGCTCAGAAGGTAAAGAATCTGCCTACAATGCAGGTGATACGGGTTTGATCTCTGAGTTGGGAAGATCCCCTGGAGAAGGGAATGGCTACCCACTCCAGTATTTTTGCCTGGAGAATCCTATGGACAGAGGAACCTGGAGGGCTGTAGTCTGGGGGTCACAGAGTCAGATACAACTGAGCGACTAACACTTTCACTTAACACTTTTACCTTGTAGAAATATATTTAAAACAAAACTACTTAAAAGATGACATACTTTATAATGAAGATTGTGAAAACAGTAATTACAGTAATAATAACAGTGTTAAGTATTTATTATATACCACCTGTATGCAGGTCAGGAAGCAACAGTTAGAACTGGACATGGAACAACAGACTGGTTCTAAATTGGAAAAGGAGCATTTCAAGGCTGTATATTGTCACCCTGCTTATTTAACTTATATGTAGAGCACATCATGAGAAACGCTGGGCTGGAAGAAGCACAAGCTGGAATCAAGATTGCCAGAAGAAATATCAATAACCTCAGATATGCAGATGACACCACCCTTATGGCAGAGAGTGAAGAGGAACTAAAAAGCCTTTTGATGAAAGTGAAAGAGGAGAGTGAAAAAGTTGGCTTAAAGCTTAACATTCAGAAAACTAAGATCATGGCATCTGGTCCCATCACCTCATGGGAAATAGATGGGGAGACAGTGGAAACAGTGTCAGACTTTATTTTTTGGAGGTCCAAAATCACTGCAGATGGTGATTGCAGCCATAAAATTAAAAGATGTTTACTCCTTGGAAGGAAAGTTATGACCAACCTAGATAGCATATTAAAAAGCAGAGACATTACTTTGCCAACAAAGGTCCGTCTGATCAAGGCTATGGTTTTTCCAGTGGTCATGTATGGATATGAGAGTTGGACTGTGAAGAAAGCTGAGCGCCGAAGAATTGATGCTTTTGAACTGTGGTGTTGGAGAAGACTCTTGAGGGTCCCTTGCACTGCAAGGAGCTCCAACCAGTCCATCCTGAAGGAGATCAGTCTTGGGTGTTCACTGGAAGGACTGATGCTGAAGCTGAAACTCCAGTACTTTGGCTACCTCATGCGAAGAGTTAACTCATTGGGAAAGACCCTAATGCTGGGAGGGATTGGGGGCAGAAGAAGAAGGGGATGACAGAGGATGAGATGGCTGGATGGCATCACTGACTCGATGGGCATGAGTTTGAGTAAACTCCGGGAGCTGGTGATGGACAGGGAGGCCTGGCGTCCTGCGATTCATGGGATCGCAAAGAGTCGGACACGACTGAGTGACTGAACTGAACTGAACTGAAATGCCAGACACTATGCTAAACCCTTTATATACATTCTCTCTATTAAGAACACAGACTGTACATGCATTTTTATCACATACAGTATTTTTTAAAATCTTCCAGTTGTTGGAGTGAAGAGTCATATTTTGCTCACTCCTATCACTGTCTTGACTTCTTTTTGAGAAAGTTTTTGCAGAAGGATCATTTCATAGTTTGATCTTAGCTTTCTCTTTACAATATCAGTATTTACAAAGTAATTTCTTTTAAGGCTTGGACAGTAGAAAAGCAAGTTTCTATATATGTACCTCATGTAAACCCAATTCCAATTTCATCACCATTTCAGAAAGATGACGATTTTCTAATTTGAGTGATTCCAGCTGACCCAACATCTCCTGAGAAGGGAAAAGTAGAAAAAAAGAAATAAATGTGATGAATAAATCAAATGCATCTTAAAAAATTTTTCCACAAATTCCACAAAGTTTCCAAAAAACTTCACCTAATGAAAATTCCACAAATTTTCATTAGGTGAAGTTACATTCTTCATTCATATATACAAATACTTTCTAAAAAGTTTTTTGAAAAGGTGTTTCAACATGAATTTGTACACATGCAATTAAGAGTATTATTCTAAACAGATCAATCCAGGCACTGGTGACTCTCTGGGACTCTTCTTCCTGGCCTCTGCCTCCAGCATCTCATAATCTGCACTCCTTTCAAGGTAGTAGCTTATTCCTACTTGAAGATTCCTGCCTTCCTTGGCTTCCTACTTCTTTTGTGAGAACTATCTGGTTTTCTTCCTTATTGTCTCTTTCATTTTTTTTTTTTTTTTTTAGAATTTCTTTACTTTTTATTATACACCAACTAGTTTATATTTTAGTTCTTTACAAAGAAAATGCTAAGAAAATTATAACCACATGTTATATGGTTTTAAAATCATAATTCCAGATTTTTTTTACATATAAGATGGAATGGTCTCTTTCATTTTTAGCATCATTCTGGCACCTTTTTACCCTAAACGAGTAGTTTCCTAAGTTGGGTTCAAGTCTCTCCTCTTCACATTCTATGCCTTCTCCTTACAATATCTAAGTCTCTTGGGGTTTCAAATGCCAACTTCATGTAAAGACTTCCACAGCTAAATGTTTTACCTTGATTTTAGTCTTGCACTCCAGGCCTTCTGTGGAACTATTAGCTATATCCATATGAAAGTCCAGCTTTTATCTCAAACCAGTGTTCCATCTGCCAGCTTCCCCATTTCGGGTACCTTTCATACAAATTCATTATCCTCCCCAAACCTCCTCCTTATCTTTTCTGTATTTCATTAAAGAGCATCACTCTCTAATCAGTTGCCCAAGCCGGAATCCTAGTGACATCCTTCCCTAACTCTATCTAACTCACTCTCCCTATCCAGTCAAATACAAAGTCTACTCAATCTTAACAGGAAAGTATCTCCAGAATGAGTCCATTTCTCTGGGTCTCCCCTGCGCAGTGCTCAGGCCACCACTTCACTGCTGTGACAGCATCTGAGTGGTCTCTCTGCCTCCTTGCTTATTCTACATACAACCACAGAAACTTTTTACTCCTGTTTAACCCATTCTCTACTGACCCCAAGATAACATGAAAACTCCTGTACAGGGCAGGCAGGCCCTTTAGGAGCTAATCCCTGCTTTCCCACCTCATCCCTCACACACTTGTCCCACCTGCCACAGTGAACAGGGTAACCTTCACCACTCACCACAGAAATAGTCTTTTCACTTGTCTGAACTACTCTTAACTCCTGCCAATCTTCACTAGACTACTTGTTAACCAGCCTAAAGAAGAGGATTCATAACAATTTACTGAATTAAACACTATGGAAATTATACCTTTAATAAAATGAACCTTCAAAAACAAACTTCAAATAAAGAAAATTTTTGTTCAAGTTTCACCTTATGCTCTACTGCTTTTGCTTCTGCCTTTTGTAGCTCCACTTTGAGTCGCTTTTCCATGTCAGAGGAAGAACTTTTGGTGGAAGCAATAGTGATATCTCGCTGATGTAACTCTCGAGTTAGCTGGGAGATCTCCATCTTCATTCCTTCTAGTACAGAACTGTAACTCTGTTCAGCCTGTAAAATCTGTTCTTTCAACTGCAAAAAATAGAAAGCATTAAAAATTGAGAGAAGACATGTTAGATAGAAAAATATAATATTAATAATAGAGTGATTTTTACCTTGCCTCAAGTCATAAATTTTTCCCTAATTAAATCTGCAAAAAATTAGCAATTTACAAAGCTGCGTATCTGTACTGAAGGTCAAGTGATTATACCCACAATTATTTATTAGATCTCAAAACAGGGAGAGATGGCTGACTCAAATGCTGAGAACCAGCATCAGAGAGCTGAAGCACACATTGTTTGGAGGACAGCATTTGTTACCTTCACTCTTTTTTTAGCTGCAAATCTAAAATTTTTGCTTATATGGTTTCCTGGTCCACAGAAGATAACAGAAAGAGAAGAAAAAAGGGGGCTAGAAGTAATCTCAAAGAAGTAATAAAAAGAAATGACTCAACAAATAGGACAGCCAGGGCCCACTAACACAGAGACAAATTCCACAAACTTCAAATGCCAATGAGGATATAACTACCCACAGCACAGAAGAGAATACACATCCATCACCACCTTCAGTCAGTAAGAAAATACTAAATGCCACCTCAATTAATACGTTCATGTGTTCATGCAAGCAAGAAGGTGTTTATCTTTTAGAAAATTTTTCATCAAGACACATTTAAAATAAAGTTGTAGAGTTCAAAGGGGGCAGGCTTCAATTATCTTGAAAATACTTAAATGGCATCCCTGAGGACGACACAGAAAGATATTCTCCTAAGCACATTACAGGCACTCTACTCACGAGCATCAAATGGCCTCTGGATGACATTTTTCTCACTAAAATTAACTTCTATAACCTCCCAACCCACTGCTCAGTCTACAAACACAGCAGGGTCTGCCACTCTCACCTGCTTGATCTCAGCCCTGTACTCATTGTTGTGCGCTTCCATCTTCTTTAGCTCTCCATATTTTTCCATAAGCTCTTGACTCAGCTGTTTACATGTTGCACTCACAGATTCTAAGCTACATGACAAAAATAAGGTCACATATTTAAAACAAAACAAAATCCTGAAGCCCATAAGTTGAGTTATCTAACTACCCTCTTAATGTCCAGGAAACAAACATCACTTTCTAACCCAAAATAAAACTCATTTCCAATTTCCATATCAGTGGAGTCAGAGAAGTCCATCCCAATCCAAACTTTTGGGGAGATACTTTTGACTTCTGTGTTCACCTATATACCTTTTATCTGCTTAAAACATTACTGGTTACAAAATTCTAAATGTTATAACAATATAGGCAGTTTTTTCTCTCTAGTTGTACATGACCTGCTATCATAATGTCAGTCTTCACCAAGCTTAATTACAATCCCATCCTACACACAGCTGCCAAAATAATCATGAGTTTCCAACTTGTCACCCTTACTTATCCCTCTTCAGAAATAAGAACCTCAGGGACACCATGCCTCTCCTATCTCATAGCTCATATCCACTATAAAGTCTTTTTGCTTCTAAATTGCTAGGCTTTACAGTCTGCCATGTGCCATGTGCTAAGCCTGACTTCTTTTCTTTTCACATACCACCCCCTTGACCACACAGCACCTCCCCCTACCACCTGACAATGGACAGTCAACACCCTTTCAAGAATCGAATCAGCATTTACCTGGGAAGAGCCACCCTGACCCTCATTCCCCTAAATCATCTTAAAAACAGTCTGCTTTCAATTATTAAGAGTTTTAAGGTAGACACTTTCTAGAACTTTCACTTTAAATTGCTATTAGGTCTTTTAATGTACATATTCTGTCTCTCAAACTACAAATTCTATAATTAAAATAATATCTTTTACTTCTCACTTCCCTTTAACCTTGTCCACCATACCCTCGGGCCCTTCATCATTCGGTTCCAGACTGTTCAATAAAGGTTTAATAACTGTTAGATTGTTCCCCCACACAACCAATTTACCAGATAAGCTATCGTTCAAAATATCACCTTGGCAATACAACAATACAAAACAATCATGTATATTCCTCCAGTTCCTGTTTCAGGGAGTATTCTGTTCAAACTGAACACTACAAATAAGCTGTCTAAAAGAGTTCCTTTTTTTTTACTAGTCTTTTGATATAGAAAAATAATTTTTAAAGCCATTCAGTTTTATTACTGAACAGGGGTATTTGTATCCATTTATTCCAACTTTATTTCTAAAAATCCTAGAATGCTTATTATGTGGTACTTAGTATATGACTATAATATGTCAAATAAAACACCGAGGTAGAGAGAAGAAAAATCAGAAATAATCTTGTCCTATCTAAAGATGGGAAAATTGAGGACTAAAGAGAATAAGGTGTTCCAGGTTGGCAATGTGTCACAAGCAAGACACAAGTCCTCAGAGTCTGCAGAAAGCATAGAAAAAAACATGTAAAAGATCACTAAAAAGTTAATCAATGGAAAATCTATGATAGAAAATGTAAATATTAACTCTAATACCAGTAACAATTTGTTGTTGTTGTTCAGCTGCTAAGTTGTGTCCACCTCTTTTGTGATCCCATGGATCCCCACCAGGCTCCTCTGTCCGTGGGATTTCCCAGGCAAGAATTCTGGAGTGTGTTGCCATACTTTCTGCAGGGGATCTTCCCAACTCAAGGATCTAACCTGTGTCTCCTTCTTTGGCACAGATGGATTCTTCACCTGCTGAGCCACCAGGGAAGCCACATCAGTAAGAACGTGCTGTGCTGTGCTTAGTCGTGTCCAACTCTCTGCGACCCCAGGGCTTGTAGCCCACCAGGCTCCTCTGTCCATGGGGATTCTCCAGGCAAGGATACTTGAGTGGGCTGCCAAGCCCTCCTCCAGGGGATCTTCCCAACCCAGGGATTGAACCCAGGTCTGCCGCATGGCAGGCGGGTTCTCTACCATCTGAGCCACCAGGGAAGCCCGTCAATAAGAATACTAAACTTTACTTCATGCAATCTACAGTGTGCACATAAACTTCAGTAATGAGAATTAGAATATCTTAAGTACTTCAAGGTGAGAAATAAAAACTCTGTGGATGCATGTATATCTACTATGCAAAGAAAATATTTAATGGCTTCCAAAAACAGAAATAAAAGATATATTAGAGTAGGGACAAAAATTTGTTACTTAAAAAGGCAAAATGGAAAATTTGTGGTTGTTTTTTCCCTGCAGGATAACAGTTTATATATTTGTATCTTCTACATGCAGAAAACTATTAGAGTACAAATGACTGTGATTTATGTTTAAAATAAAATATCAAACTGCTCCCAATCAAAAAGTTCTGCAGTGTGACCAAAAAAAAAAGTTCACCATATGGTAATACAAGTGAGCTGGGCATAGGACAGCATAAATAAGGATTCAATCAACACACAAGGACATATCAACAGCATTTCAGAACAGAAGGAGCACCGCATGTCCAACGAGACCTCCCCAAGAGAAGCTCCAGTGATGTGGCTGGTAGAGGGGAAAGCCAGTCTAACTGAAGACCTTCTGCATGGGAGAAATGTGAAGACATACAGAGAGTCAATATAGACACCTCTTGAAGAACTGGGTTTTTAAGAAGAGCAGAGAAATATGGAAGTAACTTGACAGGGATGTAGAATTAAAGGAAGGTTTTCATCTTTTTCCCAAGATGAGGAATAGTAAAACATATTTTATACCAGGGGAAATGATTTAGCAGAGATTAAGAATTGACAATATATAAAAGAAAAGAAAAAACTGTAGAAACTATACATAAGTAGAATCTTAGAAGCACAGACATGTCATCCATTGATTCATCTACTCTAACAGATTAAGGGCACAGACAGGTACAGGCTGACTGGTAGGTTTGGTGGTAAAAAGATTAGGAAGTTCTCCTTTAATTGAGATCAAAGTTCTCCTTTAATCTCAATGAAATCAGAAGTTAGGCCATTTGTGAAAGCTAGAGGAAAAAACAGGTTTTCATTTGTTATATTAGCTTACTTTATCAATACAATGATTGAAATAGTTTCTAACAATTTGAACATTGCTGAAATGCATGTAATTATCTACCTGCCTTCCAGACGCGTCACCTCTGCCTGAAGAAGCTCTTCACTAGTGTGGGTAAAATCCAGTTGGCAGAGCACGTTCTGTAAGTCCCCATGCCCTTGAGAGGCATACCTCCTTTCTGCCAGAGGTTCCTCCAGTGATCTACAGGAAGACACAGGAGGACTGTTAAAGGCCTGTATCTTTGCAAACAAAAACAACACAGAGGCAGTTTCATATTTCCCCAATTCTAAAGAATTCTTCAGAATTCTTTAGTCTGTTTCCTCGTTTACCAAAAAAAAAAGTTAGCTGACTGTATAGACCTCCTTCATCTTTGGCTGCAAAATATATAATCAATCTGATTTTGGTATTGACCATCTAGTGATGTCCATGTGTAGAGTCTTCTCTCATGTTGTTGGAAGAGGGTGTTTGCTATGACCAGTGCGTTCTCTTGGCAAAACTCTGTTAGCCTTTGACCTGCTTCTTTTTGTACTCAAAGGCCAAATTTGCCTGTTACTCCAGGTGTTTCTTGACATCCTACTTTTGCATTCCAATCCCCTATAATGAAAAGGACATCTTTTTGGGGTGTTACTTCTAGAAGGTCTTGTAGGTCTTCACAGAACCATTCAGCTTCTTCAGCATTACTGGTCAGGGCATTGACTTGGATTACTGTGATATTGAATGGTTTGCCTTGGAAACGAAGAGAGATCATTCTATTGTTTTTGAAATTGCATCCAAGTACTGCATTTCAGACTCTTTCGTTAACATGATGGCTACTCCATTTCTTCTAAGGAATTCTCGTCCACAGTAGTAGATATAATGGTCATCTGAGTTAAATTCACCCATTCCAGTCTATTTTAGTTCACTGATTCCTGAAATGTCGATGTTCACTCTTGCTATCTCCTGTTTGATCACTTCAAATGTGCCTTGATTCATGAACTAAACATTCCAGGTTCCTATGCAGTATTGCTCTTTACAGTATCGAACTTTATTTCCATCACCAGTCACATCCACAACTGGGTCCTGTTTTTGCTTTGGTTCCCTCTCTTCGTTCTTTCTAGAGTTATTTCTCCAATGATCTCTAGTAGCATGTTGGACACCTACCGACCTGGGGAGTTCATCTTTCAATGTCCTATCTTTTTGCCTTTTCATACTGTTCATGGGGTTCTGAAGGGAAGAATACTGAAGTGGTTTGCCATTCCCTTCTCCAGTGGACCAAGTTTTGTCAGAACTCTCCATCATGACCCGTCTGTCTTGGTGGCCCTACATGGCATGGCTCATAGTTTCATTGAGTTAGATGAGGTTGTGGTCCATGTGATCAGTTTGGTTAGTTTTCTGTGATTGTGGTTTCCAGTCTGCCCTCTGATGGATAAGAATAAGAGGCTTCTGGAAGCTTCCTGATGGGAGAGACTGACTGAGGGGGAAACTGGATCTTGTTCTGATGGGCGGGGCAGTGTTCAGTAAATCTTTAATCCAATTTTCTGTTGATATGGGTTGGCCCTCCCCCCCCACCACCACCCTGTGTTTCCTCCCCTGTGGAGGTAATGAAGATACTTGAGACCTCCTTCAAAAGGTTCCATGCACGCACCGCACTCAGTGCCTCTGACCCTGCAGCAGGCCACCGCCGACCCATGCCTCTGCCGGAGACTCCTGGACACTCACAGGCAAGTCTGGGTCAGTCTCTTGTGGGGTCACTGCTCCTTTCTTCTGGGTCCTGGTGCACACAAGGTTTCGTTTGTGCCCTCCAAGAGTCTGTTTCTCCAGCCCTGTGTAAGTTCTGGCTGCTCTATGGTGGGGTTAATGGTGACCTCCTCCAAGAGGGTTTATGCCATACCCAGGTCTACTGCACCCAGAGCCCCTGCCTCTGCAGCAGGCCACTGCTGACCCATACCTCTGCAGGAGACACTCAAACACAGTTCTGCCTCAGTCTCTGTGGGATCTCTGGGTCCCAGTGGCACAAGGTTTGTTTGAGCCCTCCGAGCATCTCTAGCTGGTATGGGGTTTGATTCTAAACGTGATTGTGCCCTCCTACTATCTTGCTAGGGCTTCTCCTTTGCCCTTGGACGTGGGGTATCTTTTTGGTGGGAGTCAGCATTCTTCTACTGATGCTTGTTCAGCAGCAAGTTGTAATTTTTGAGTTCTCGCAGAATATGAACTCATGTCCTTACCAGCTACTAATCATGATCTATTTTACCAAAGTAGGTAGGCCTCCCAGGAGACATGAAACTATAACTCCTTTCACGTTTGGAGTTTCAGCAAGGGTACAAATTAACAGGAGACAGAGAGAAAATAGTCGCTAAGTCATGTCTGACTCTTTGCAACCCCATGGACTGTAGCCTGCCAGGCTCCTCTGTCCATGGGATCATCCTGGCAAAAATAATGGCGTGGGTTGTCATTTCCTCCTCCAGAGGATCTTCCCAACCCAGGGGGTTGAACCCACGTCTCCTACATTGGTAGGTGGATTCTTTACCACTGCACCACCTGGGAAGCCCATACAGATTGACAAAAGGGTTTCTAACTTTCTAAACATCAGAGTTTCTTGGTTAGGAGACCCAAACTGAAGGTAGAAAAAAATAACCATACAATATTATCTAATACCCTAAAAATTTAAATCAGAAATTAAAATAAAGAAAACTTATAATATGATCAAGCACAAAATTATGAATATGTAATAATTAAAAACCATGTTTAATGCCAAACTACCCTGTGGCTAAGACTAATAATATTTAAGGTTATACCTTATGGTCTCTACTGTGTGTTGAGTGTCAACTGCCTTTAATTTTGCTTGTAGCTTCTCCTTTTGTATTCTTGCATCATGGATAAAATTTTCTTGAGTCTGAAGAGCTGCCTTCAATTCTCTCTTTTCTTCTTGCAGAACCTGTAAAAATACTCAGAAAAAAAGTCAGTTTTTCTATTTCATGAGAAAAGGAAGCCAGGCAGTCAAACTGTAAATTATATAACAGATACAATATTAATAGGCTCATTATTAATATCTGATCCTGTTATTTTGCAGATGGTGATTGCAACCATGAAATTAAAAGATGCTTACTCCTTGGAAGGAAAGTTATAACCAACCTAGATAGCATATTAAAAAGCAGAGACATCACTTTGTCAACAAAGGTCCATCTAGTCAAGGCTATGGTTTTCCAGTGGTCATGTATGGATGTGACAGTTGGACTGTGAAGAAAGCTGAGCACCGAAGAATTGATGCTTTTGAACTGTGGTGTTGAAGAAGACTCTTGAGAGTCCCTTGGACTGTAAGGAGACCCAACCGGTCCATCCTAAAGATCAGTCCTGGGTGTTCATTGGAAGGTCTGATGTTGAAGCTGAAACTCCAATACTTTGGCCACCTGATGCAAAGAGCTGACTCATTTGAAAAGACCCTGATGCTGGGAAAGATTGAGGGCAGGAGGAGAAGGGGATGACAGAGGATGAGATGGTTGGATGGCATCACCGACTCAATAGACGTGGATTGGGTGGACTCCAGGAGTTGGTGGTGGATAGGGAGGCCTGGTGTGCTGCGGTTCATGGGGTCGCAAAGAGTTGGACACGACTGAGCGACTGACTAAGCAGAACTGATCCTGTTATTAATATCAATATCTGATCCATTGGCTACAGAGTAGGTAAGAAACTGCAGACTTTGGAACCTAGTTCTAGGTTAATTAGTCTCTCTTAAAACATACATGCACATATTTCCTCAGTTATAGTATATAACAATTTAAAAATATACCTCTAGCAGTTTTTCAGATTCCCTCAATTTTTCTTCTTTCTGTCGCTGCTCTTGCATAATAGTCATGTTGGTTCCAACCAAGTCATTGACTCTCATGGTGAGGCGCTCTATTTCCAACTCATTGGCACAGATAGTATCATTGGCCCGCTCCAGTTTACTGCTCAGGTGCTGAATTTCCGACTGGCTGGACAGTTCCACAGACTCTAATTTTTGTTTCCGATTGGCAAGCTGAGCCTAAAAACACACAAATTACCAATTGGTAAAAGTAAAAGAATAATCAATGAACAAGGAAGACTAAAATGAAACTAACTTTTACCTCCATAAAAACATATAGTAATAGATCATTAAAAATATATAATTCATTCATCAGTCCAGTCAAAAAATGAACAAAAATTTAAGCAGACATTTCTCCAAAGAAGTCATACAGGTGGCCAAGAAGAACATGAAAAGACACTGAACATCACTAATTATTAGAGAAATACAAATCAAAACTACAATGAGGTATCAGCTCATACGAGTCAGAATGGTCATCATCAAAAAAATCTACAAACAATAAATGCTAGACAGGATGTAGAGAAAATAGAACCCTGCTGCACTGTTGGTGGGAATGTAAACTGGTACTGAAACTACAGTATGGAGATTCATAACAAACTAGGAATAAAACCACCATGTGGTGGTGATTTAGTTGCTAAGTCATGTCGGGCTCTTCTGACCCCATGGACTGTAGCCCTCCAAGCTCCTTTGTCCATGGGATTTCCCAGGCAAGACTATTAGACTGGGTTGCCATTTTCTTCAGGCAATATTCCCAATCCAGGGATTGAACCCATGTCCCTTGCGTAGAAGGGGGTCTCCTGAATTGCAGGCAGATTATCACTTACCCACTAGGGAAGCCCCCACACTACCATATGACCCAGCAATCCCACTACTGGGCATATACCCTGAGAAAGCCACAATTCAAAATGACACATGTACCCCAATGTTCATCACAGCACTATTTACAATAGCCAGGACATGGAAGCAACCTAAATGTCCATCAACAAATGAATAGATAAAGAAGTTGTGGTATAATGGAATACACTCAGTCATAAAAAAGAATAAATCTGAGTCAGTTGTAGTGAGGTAGATGAACCTAGAGCCTCTTATATAGAGTGAAGTAAGTCAGAAAGAAAAAAACAAGTATTATATATTAACACAGATATATGGAATCTAGAAAAATGGTACTGATCAACCTAGTAGAGAAGTGACTTGACACAGTGGGGGAAGGTGAGAGTGAGATGAATTGAGCAAGTACCACTGACATACATACACTAACATGTGTAAAATAGATAGTCAGTGGAAATTTGCTCTCTAATACAGGGAGCCCAGTCTGGTGCTCTGTGATGGCCTAGAGGGGTGAGATGGGGGGAGGGGAGGAAGGCTCAGTGCAGAGGGATATAGATAAAATAATGACTGATGCACAATGTTGTATGGCAGAAACTGATACAACATTGTAAAGCAATTTTCACCAATTAAAAAAAAAATTATAAAGCTAGAAATAAAAATAAAGTAGTTGTGGCACATATATAAAATGGAATATTACTCAGCCATAAAAAGGAATGAATTTGAGTAGTTTTAGTGAGGTGGATGAACCTAGAGCCTATTATACGAGTGAAGTAAGCCAGAAAGAGAAAAACAAATATCATATATTAATGCATATATGTGGAATCTACAAAAATAGTACTGATGAACCTATTTACAGAGAAATGGAAATGCAGATGTAAAGAACAAACTGGCAGACATGGCATGGGAAGGAGAGGGTAGGACAGACTGAGAAAGCAGCAGTGACATACATACACTATCATGTGTAAAACAGGTAACTTTCCTAGCGGGAAGCTGCTGTATAACACAGGGAGCCCAGTCTGGCATTTTATGACAGCTTAGAGGGGTGGAGTAAGGAAGGTAGGGAGGCTCAAGAGAGAGGTGATACATATATAATTATGACTGATTCACACTGATGTACTACAGAGACCACCACAACATTGTAAAGCAATTGTTCTCCAATTAAAAAATAATATACATACATATATATGTGTATATATAATATTCATGATAGAAAAAAAACCTCCGTGATAAAAACTAGGAATAGAGAGGAACTTTCTCAACTTGACAAAGACTTTCTACAGAAACCATACAGCTAACATTACACTTAATGTTGGGAAACTTGATACTTTCCCACAAAGATCAGATATAAGGCAACGATCTAGCCTCACGACACTCCTTTTCAACATCACAGTGGATGTCCTAGTTAATGCAGTAAGGCAAGAAAAGGAAATAAAAGGTATACAGATCAGGAAAGAAGTCATATAACTACCTTTATCCACAGATGATGTGATCATCTATGTAGAACATGTGAAAGAATCAACCAAAAAAAAAAAAAATCCCCTTGAGTTAATAAGTAACTATAGCAAGGTTGCAAGATATAAGGTTAGTATATAAAAGTCAACCATTTTCCTATATGCCAAAAGTAAACATGTGGAATTTAAATTAAAAACAAAACACAGGACTTTCCCAGTAGTCCAGTGGCTAAGAATCTGCCTTGCAATGCAGAGGACACAGGTTCAATCCCTGGTCAGGCAGCTAAGATCCCACATGCCTTGGAGCAACTAAGCCCACGCACCACAACTACGGGGACCAGTGTGATGCTGCAACTAAGACCTGCTGCAGCCAAATGAATAAAACGAAAATTAAAAAACAAAAACCACAGCACTATTTATATTAACACCTAAAGAAATTACTTAAGTATAAATCTAATAAAATATGTACAAGATCTATCAGAGAAGAACTACAGAACTCTGATGAACGATATCAAAGAATAAATGGAGATATTCCATGTTCGTGAAAAGAAAGAATCAATACTGTCAAAGTGTCAGTTCTTCACAATATTATCTATGAATTCAATATGATCCCAATCAAAATATCAGCAGGTTATCAATATTTTGTGAGTATCAACAAAACTGACTCTAAAGTTCACAGGGAGAGGCAAAGAGTCAGAATAGTCAATACAATATCAAAAGAGAAGAACAAAGTTGGCTGACTGGTGTTACCTAATTTCAAGATTTACTATAAAGCTATAGTAATCAACAGTGTAGTATCAGCAAGAGAATAGACAGATAAATTAAGGGAACAGAATTCAGAGCCCAGAAACTGACCCTTATAGTCAACTGATCTTTGATAAAAGAGCAAAAGTAATAAGATGGAGTAAAAACAGTCTCTTCAACAAATGGTGCTAGAATAACTGGACATCTATATGCAAAAAAAAAAAAAAAGAAAAATGACATGTCTGACAAAGGCTTTACACTCTCCACAAAAATTAATTAAAATGGATCATAGACCTAAATGTAAAATGCAAAACTTACAAAACTCTTGGAAGATAATATAGGAGAAAGTGTAGCTAACTTTGGGTATAGTGGTACCTTTGTAAATACAAAGTAAAGTAAAGTAAGTAAAATTTCCCTTATTCTAAATATTTTTAAAAGGTAAAGCACACAATTTTATTTTAGAAATTTAAGTGACAATGTCTCTGGGAAATCTATCTGCTGTGGATTTAAAGATTTTATTGTATATAGTACAGGGCCAAAATCCTACTATGGTCACATGAAGTAGATGCTCAATGATGCCCATAAGCCAGAGAGAGGGCGGGAAGAGAAAGGCAAAGAGGCAGAAAAAACAGTGTTCATATAAATTACAGACCAAGATTCCAGCATAAAGAATCAAAAACTTTTTACCAGATTCCTACAATAGTGTGAAAAAAAGAACATCAAATAGGTTTAGATGCACAGAAATAACTGCCAGGATACAATAGCCTCCAAACTTTTAAAATACCACATAAACTACCCACCTCAACAAGGGGAAACCTTACACAGAATTCTGAACAGAATAAAACACTGAAAATATTGGATGACAGTGGTTAAGAGAAAGAGCCCAGCTTACTGAACCTCCCAACCCTACTTTAAATTGCACAGGAGCCCTGGGGCTTGGCAGAACACAGCTAGGAAACCACTGCTCCACTGGATGCTCAGGATGAAAGACAGTACATGATTGCAAAATATTAGCATTGTCTTTTTAACATTGTAATAGCTATTTAACATTCAGTTCAAATCTGTGATCTTAAAGTAAACTGGTGTTGAAATTAATAGTTTAACTAAGTTATAGTTTAACCAGCGAGTCTAGATTTGACACATAAAAATTAACCAATCTTAGTTCTACAGTATCAAAAATACAGCCTTTTTTCCCTTTTTTTTACATTGAAGTACAGATGACATACAGTATGTTAGTTTCAGGTGTAAAACACTGTGATTCAACACATATACATTATTACTGATCACCATGACAAGTCTAATAGCCATCTGTCACTATACAAAGCCATTACAATATTATAAACTATATTTCCTAAGCTGCACATCACATTCCATGACTTAACTATTTCATAACTAGAAATTTAAATTAATTTCTTTCACCTATTTTGCTCAACTCCCCTCATCCTCTCCTCCATGACAACTACCAGTTTGTTCTCTGGATCTATGAGTCTGTTTCTGCTTTGTTTCATCTCTTAGATTCCACATGTAAGTGAAGTCATATGGAATTTGTTTTTCTCTGTCTTATTTCACTTAGCAAAATATCCTCCAGGGACATCCACATGCTGCAAATGGTAAAATTTTATTCTTTTTTATGACTCATATACCACATTTTCTTTATCCATTCATCTATCAATGGGCACTTGGGTTGCCTCTGTATCTTTATTACTGTGAATAATGATGCAAAGAACATAGAGGTGCACATATCCTTTTGAATTAGTCTTTTTTTGGAAAAATTGGCCGGAATTGTTAGATCATATGGTAGTTCCTTTTTTAATTTTTAAGGAAACTCTATGCTGTGCTCCCAATTTATATTCCCACCAACATTGCATGGGGGCTTCCCAGATGGCATGATAAAGAATCTGCCTGCCAATGCAGGAGACACAAGAGACCTGGGTTCAATTCCTGGGTCAGGAAGATCTCCCCAAGTAGGAAATGGCAACCCACTCCAGTATTGTTGCCTGGAAAATTCCACAGACAGAGGAGCCTGGTGGGCTACAATCCATGGGGTTGCAACAGTTGGACATGACAGAGTACACACACACAACAGTGCATGAGGGTTCCCCTCTCTCTTCCTCAACACTTATTTGTTACCTTGGATAATAGGCATTCTGACAGGTTTGAGATGGTATCTCACTGTGGTTTTGAATTGCATTTTCCTGATGATTAGTAATGCTGAATATCTTTTCTCAAGTCTGTATGTCTCCTTTGGAAAAATGTCTATTCAAGTCCTCGGCCAATTTTTTTATATCAGGTTGTTTTTTGACCTTGACCTCTTTAAGTTCTTTGTATATTTTAGATGTTAAACTCCTTATAAAATAAATCATTTGCAAATATGTTCTCCAATTCAATTTTCTTGGACACTAAAATCACTACAGATGATGACTGCAGCCATGAAGTTAAAAGACGCTTGCTCCTTGAAAGAAAAGCTATGACAAACCTAGACAGCATATTAAAAAGCAGAAACATTATTTTGCTGACAAAGATTCATCTAGTCAAAGTTATGGTTTTTCCAGTAGTCATGTATGGATGTGAGAGTTGGACCATAAAGAAAGCTGAGCACCAAAGAAATGATGCTTTTGAACTGTGGTGTTAGAGAAGACTCTTGAGAGTCCCCTGGACTGCAAGGAAATCAAACCAGTCAATCATAAATGAAATCAATCCTGAATATTCATTGGAAGGACTGATGCTGAAGCTGAAACTCCAATACTTCAGCCACCTGATGCAAAGAACTGCCTCTTCTTCTGATGCTGGGAAAGACTGAAGGCAGGAGGAGAAGCAGACAACAGAGGATGAGATGGTTCGATGGCATCACCGACTCAATGGACATGAGTCTGAGCAAGCTCCAGAAGTTGATGATGGACAGGGAAGCCTGATGTGCTGCAGTCCATGGGGTCACAGAGTTGGACACGACTGAGTGACTGAACTGATTCAGCAGCATACCTCTTAATTTTGTTGATAGTTCCTCTGCTATCAGTTCCTGTGCAAGGCTTTTTAGATATAGTTCCACTTGTTTATTTTTACTTTTGTTTACCTTGCCTGAAGACACAGATCCAAATACATATATATATATACACACACACACACATATATATGTATATACACACACACACATATATATATTGCTAAGAACAATGCCAAAGAACATGTTGCCTATGTTTTCTTCTAGGAGTTTTATGCTTTCAGGTTTCACATTTACGTGTCATCTATTTTGAGTTTATTTTTATACATGGTATTCTTTTTTCCCAGCACCATTTTTTTGAAGAGACTGTCTTTTCCTCCATTGTATATTCTGGGCTTCCTTGTCATAAATTAGTTCATTTCAGTTCAGCCACTCAGTTGTGTCCAACTCTTTGCAACACCATGGACTGCAGCACACCAGGCTTCCCTGTCTGTCACCAACTCTCAGAGCTTGCTCAAACTCATGTCCATCGAGCTAGTGATGCATCCAACCATCTTATCCTCTATCGTCCCCTTCTCTTCCTGCCATCATTCTTTCCTAGCATGAGGGTCTGTTTAATGAGTCAGTTCTTTGCATCAGGTGGCCAAAGTATTGGAGTTTCAGCTTCAGCATCAGTCCTTCCAATGAATCATTCAGGACTGATTTCCTTTAGGATGGACTGGTTTGATCTCCTCGCAACTCAAGGGACTCTCAGAGTCTTCTCCAACACCACAGTTCAAAAGCATCAATTCTTTGGCGCTCAGCTTTATGATCCAACTCTTACATCCATACATAACTACTGGAAAAACCATAGCTCTGACTAGACTGACCTTGTCAGTAAAGTAATGTCTCTGCTTTTTAATATGCTGTCTAGGTTGGTCACAGCTTTTCTTCCAAGGAGTAAGCATCTTTTAATTTCATGGCTGCAGTCATGATCTGCAGTGATTTTGGAGCCCAAGAAAATGAAGTCTGTCACTGTTTCCATTGTTTCCCCATCTATTTGCCATGAAGTGATGGGACCAGATACCATGATTTAACTTTTCTGAATGTTGAGTTTTAAGTCAACTTTTTTTTTTTTTTAGGCTTAAACACATTATTTATTAATCAAAATAGGAACCATTACAGTCAACACATTTTTGCCAACAAGAAGTAAGTTTGTTCACTCCTATAGTGTAAAAATCTATGCCTTGGAATTCGAGGAACTCTTGGAACACATTTTCTGCATCCTGCTACTTGTGGAAGCATTTTTCCTGCAAAAAGTTCTCAAGATGCTTGAAGAAGTGGTAGCTGGTTGGCAAGATGTCAGGTGAATGTGGCAGATAAGGCAAAACTTTGTAGCCCAATTAGTTCAACTTTTGAAGTAATGGTTGTGCGATGAGCAGTTGGGTATTGTGGAGAAGACTGAGCACTTTCTGTTGACCCATGCCTGCTGCAGGCACTGCAATTTTTGGTACTTCTCATCGATTTGCTGATCATACTTCTCATATGCAATGGTTTCTCTAGGATTCAGAAATCTGTAGTGGATCAGACCAGCAGCAGCACCAAACAGTGACCATGCCCTTTTTTTTGGTGTAAGTCTGACTTTGGGAAATGCTTTGGAGCTTCTTCTTGGTTAAAACCACTAGTTGGTTGTTACGGGTTGTCATATAAAAGCCATTTTTCATCACACATCACAATCCAATCGAGAAATGGTTTGTTGTTGCATAGAGTAAGAGAAGACAACACTTCAAAACAACAATTTTTTTTTATTTTTGGTCAGTTCATGAGACAACCACTTACTAAGCTTTTTCACCTTTCCAATTTGCTTCAGATGCAAAAGAACCATAGAATAGCTGACATTGAGTTCTTCAGCGGCTTCTCGTATAGCTGAAAGAGGATCAGTTTCAATGATGATCTCAGTTGGTCATTGTCAACTTCCGATGGCCAGTCACTATGCTCCTCATCTTCAAGGCTCTCGTCTCCTTTGCAAAACCTCTGAGCCACCACTGCACTGTACGTTTGTTAGCAGTTCCCAGGCCAAATGTGTTGTTGATGTTGTGAGTAGTCTCTGTTGCTTTACAACCCATTTTGAACTCAAATAAGAAAAATTTTCAAATTTGCATTTTGTTGAACATTTCTGACATCAGCCTCGGCTCCCTCTCGCCCCTCCTGGGGGGCGGAGAGGGGGACGACACGAGACCGGCGATCTCCGCTCTGCTGGGCAGCCGCAGAAGTGGCTCGTGGCTGCTGGCCGGGGCCGCCCGCTGCCCCAAGTCAACTTTTTCACTCTCCTCATCGAGAGGCTCTTTAGTTCTTCTTCACTTTCTGCCATAAAGGTGGGGTCATCTGCGTATCTGAGGTTATTAATATTTCTCCTGTCAATCTTGATTCCAGCTTGTGCTTCATCAAGCCCATCATTTCACATGATGTACTTTGCATCGAAGTTAAATAAACAGGGTGACAATATACGGCCTTGATGTGCTCCTTTCCCAATTTATATGGTCATAAGTTAATGACCATATAAATTAATGACCATATAAATGTAAATTTACTTCTGGGCTCTCTATTTGGTCCATTGATCTGTGTCTGTTTTTATGCCAGCACCATATACTTTTGATTACTATAGATTTGTACCAAAGTTTGAAACCAGGGAATATGATAATTCCAACTTTCTTTTTCTTTCTTAAGATCACTTTAGCTCTTTAGGGTTTGGTTTTTGTGTGTGTGTGATTCTATATAAACTTTAGATTTATCTGTTCCAGTTCTGTGCAAAATGTCATTGGAATTTTGATAAGGACTGCACTGAATGTGTAAACTGCTTTAGGTAGTATGGACATTTTAAGAGTATTAATTCTTCTAATCCATGAGCATGTATATCGTTCAATTTATTTATGTCATCTCCATCTGCAATTTCTGTCAACATCTTAGTTTTCAAAGTACAAGTGTTTCACATTTTTGGTATTTTAAACTTTTAAACTTTTTGATGCAGCTGTAAATGGGCCTGAAATCTTAATTTCTCTGACAGTACATGATTAATGTCCAAAAAAGCAACACATTTCTGTATATTGATTCTTGTAGACATCAACTTTACTGAATTCATTAGTTGTAGACTTTTTAAAAAATTATTATTATTGTGGAGGCTTTAGGGTTTTCTGTATGTAGTAACATATCACCTGCAAACAGTTTTTCTTCTTCCTTTCCAGTCTGGGTGCCTTTTATCTTTTTCTTGCCTGATTGCAATGGTTAGGATTCCTAAAACTATGTTGAATAAAACTGGTGAGGATGGGCATCCTTGTGTGTTTCCTACTCTTAGTAGAAAAAGCTTTCAGCCTTTCAGTTGAATATTATTCTAGTCGTGGGTTTCTCATATATTGTTGTTGTTCAGTCACTAAGTCATGTCAAACTCTGCCACCCTATGAACTGCAGCATGCCAAGTTTCTCTGTCCATTACTATATCTCTGAGTTTCTTCAAATCCATCTCCATTGAGTCACTGATGCCATACAACCATCTCATCTTCTGTCAGCCCCTTCTCTTGCCCTCAATTTTCCCCAGCATCAGGGTCTTGTCCAATGAGTTAGCTCTTTGCATCAGGTGGCCAAAATATTGAACCTTTGTCAGCAAACTGATGTGTGTGCTTCTTAATACGCTGTTTAGGTTTGTCATAGCTTTTCTTCCAAGGAGCATCTTTTAATTTCATGGCTGCAGTCATCATCTGCATTGATCTTGGAGCCAAAGAAAACAAAATGTCACTGCTTTCACTTTTCCCCCTTCTATTTACCCTGAAGTAATGGGACTGGATACCATGATCTTATTTTTTTGAATGTTGAGTTTTTTTCACTCTCCTCTTCCAGCTTCGTCATGAGGTTTTTTTAGTTCCTCTTCACTTTCTGCCATTAGATGGTGTCACCTGCATATTTAAGGTTGCTTATGTTTCTCCTGGCAATCAATGATTCCAGCTTGTGACTCATCCAGCCTGGCATTTCACATGATGCATATAAGTTAAATAAGCAGGGTGACAATATACAGTCTTGATGTACTTTTTCCCCTAATTTTGAACCAGTCCATTGTTTCATGTCAGGTTCTGTTGCTTCTTGACCTACACACAGGTTTCTCAGGAGGCAGGTAAGGTGATCTAATATGCTCATCTCTTTAAGAATCTTCCACAGTTTGTTGTTATCCACGCTGTCAAAGGCTTCAGTGCAGTCAGGTGAAGCAGAAGCAGACGTTTTGGGGAATTCCCTTGCTTTCTCTACAATCCAATGGATGTTGGCAACTGGATCTCTAGTTCCACTGCCTTTTCTAAACCCAGCTTGTACATCTGGAAGTTCTTGGTTCATGTACTATTGAAGCCTATCTTGAAGGATTTTGAGCATTACCTTGCTAACATGTGAAATGAGCACAAGTGTATGGTAGTCTGAACATTCTTTGGCCTTGTCCTTCTTTGGGATTGAAATGAATATTGACCTTTTTCCATCCTGTGGCCACTGCTGAGTTTTCCAAATTTGCTGGCATATTGATTGAGTCCAGCACTTTAACAGCATCATCTTTAAGGATTGTGAAGAGCTGAGCTAGAATTCCATCACCTCCACTAGTTTTGTTCATAGTGATGCTTCCTAAGGCCCACTTGACTTCATAGTCCAGGATGTCTGGCTCGAGACAGTGACCACACCATCACAGTCATCTGGGTCATTAAGACCTTTTTGTACAGTTCTTATGTGTATTCTTGCCACCTCTTCTTAATCTCTTCTGTTTCTGTCAGGTCCTTACCATTTCTGTCCTTTGTTGTGTCCACCTTTGCAGGAAATGTTCCCTTGGTATCTCTAAATTTCTTAAAGAGACCTCTAGTCTTTCCCATTCTATTATTTTCCTCTATTTATCTGCATTGTTCACGTAAGAAGACTTTCTTCTCTCTCCTTGCTATTCTTCAGAACTCTGCATTCAGTTGGGTTTACCCTTTCCTTTCTCCTTTGCCTTTTGTGTCTCTTCTTTTCTCAGCTATCAGAATGGGCTCCTCAGATAACCATTTTGCCTTATTGCCTTTCTTCTTCTTTGGGGTGGTTTTGGTCACCACCTCCTGTACAATGTTATGAACCTTCATCCATAGTTCTTCAGGCATTGTCTCTGTCTCTTTGTCTTCAGGCACACTGTCTCTGTCTCTCTCAGGCACTCAGCTATATTTATACATATGTGTGTGTGTGTGTGTGTGTGTGTGTGTGTGTGTGTGTGTGTAGGCACTCAGCTATATTTATACATATGTGTGTGTGTGTGCGCCACATCTTTTTTTTAATTTTTAAATTTATTTACATTTTTAACTGAAGGATAATTGCTTTACTGAATTTTGTTGGTTTCTGCCAAACATCAACAAGACTCAACCATAGGTATACGTATGTCCTCTCCCTCTCTAACCTCCCTCCCATCTCCCTCCCCGTCCCAACCCTCTAGGTTGATACAGAACCCCTGTATGAGTTCCCTGAGACATACAGCAAATTCCCACTGCCTATCTATTTTACATTCGGTAATATAGGTTTCCATGTTACTCTCTCCATACATCTCACCCTCTCCTCTGCTCTCCCCCTCTCTTCCCCTCTCCCTGTGTCCAAAAGTCTGTTCTATATGTTTGTTTCTCCGCTGTTGCCCTGCAAATAAAATCTTCGATACCATCTTTCTAGATTCCATAAATATGTACTAGTATAGGATATTTATCTTTCTCTTTCTGACTTATTTCACTCTGTATAATAGCCTCTAGGGTCATCCTCATTAGAACTGATTCAAATGTGTTCCTTTTTATGGCTGAGTCCTGGGTGTTCACTGGAAGGACTGATGTTGAAGCTGAAACTCAAATACTTTGGCCATCTCATGCGAAGAGTTGACTCATTGGAAAAGACCCTAATGCTGGGAAGGATTGGGGGCAGGAGGAGAAGGGGACGACGGAGGATGAGATGGCTGGATGGTATCACCGACTCTATGGACATGGGTTTGGGTAGACTCCGGGAGTTAGTGATGGACAGGGAGGCCTGGCGTGCTGCGATTCATGTGGTCGCAAAGAGTCAGACACTACTGAGTGACTGAACTGAACTGAACTGAATAATTCCATTGTGCATATGTACCACGACTTTTATTCATTCATCTGTTGATGGACATCTAGGTTGCTTTCACATTCTAGCTCTTGTAAATAATGCTGCAATGAACATTGGGGTACATGTGTCTTTTTCAATTTTGGTTTCCTCAGGGTATAAGCCTAGGAGTGGGATTGGTGGGTCATATGGTGGTTTTATTTCTAGTTTTTTAAGGAATCTCCATACCATCTTCCATAGTGGCTGTATCAATTTACTTTCCCACCAACAGTGCAAGGGGGTTCCCTTTTTTCCACACCCTCTTCAGCGTTTACTGTTTGTGGGCTTTTTGATGATGGCCATTCTGACTGGTGTGTGGTAATATCTCATTGTAGTTTTGATTTGCATTTCTTTAATAATGAGTGATGTTGAGCATCTTTTCATGTGTTTGTTAGCCATCTGTATGTCTTCTTTGGAGAAATGTCTGTTTAGGTCTTTTTCCCACTTTTGTTGTTTTTCTATTATTGAGTTGTATGAGCTGCTTGTGTATTTGGGAAATTAATCCTTTGTCAGTTGTTTCATTTGCTATTATTTTCTCCCATTCTGAGGGTTGTCTTTTCACCTTGCTTATAGTTTCCTTTATATATATGCCACATCTTCTTTATCCATTCATCTGACAATGGACATTTACGTTGCTTCCATGTCTTGGCTATTGTAATCAGTGCTGTTATGAACACTGGTGGGCATGCATCTTTTAGAATTAAAGCTATCTGTTTATATATGCCCAGAAATAGGATAAAGCTGACTCATATGGTAACTCTCTTTTTAGTATTTAAAGAAACCTCCATACTACTTTCCATAGTAGCTACACCAGTTCACATTATCTGCCAACAGTGTAGGAAGGTCCCTATTTCTCCACATCCTCTCCAATATTTACTATTTGTAGATTTTTTAATGATGGCCATTCTGACGAGTGTGAGGTACAACCTTGTTTTGATTTTCATTTCTCTAATAATCAGTGGTGTTTAGCATCTTTTCAATGGCTTATTGGCCATCTGTATGTCTTCTTTGAAAAAATGTCTACTTGTGCCCATTTTTTATTATAGTATCTTTTTGTTATTGAGTTCTGTGTACTATTTCTATATTTTAGAAATTAAGGCCTTGTCAATTACGTTGTGTGCTAATATTTTCTCCCTGTTTGTAGTTGTCTTTTTATTTTGTTTATGGTTTCCTGAAAAGCCTCTAAGTTTGATTAGGTCCCATTTGATTTTTTAAAAATTTTATTACTTTGCGAGGCTGACCTAAGAAAACATTGCTACAATTTATGTCACATCATGTTTTGCCTATGTTCTCCTCTCAGAGTTTTATGGTGTTTAGTATTTTTATTACCTCCTTTTTGAACTCAGGATGTGGTAGACTGGAGAGGTCTGTTTCACTGTTTATTCTTTCAGGAGACTTTTCTTGTTCTTTTAATTGAGAGTGGTTCCTCTGCTTCTTTATATTTCTAACTCTATAAATTTAGGAGAAACAGTTACCTACTTGTGGCTGTTTTTTATGTAGGAGCATCTGTGTGTGGCCTGCATGTGTCTAATATTTTTGCTGCAAGGGCTTTTGGTATAGAAGCCTCCTATGTCTTTCCTCAGAGTTTGCTGGCTGTTATCCCCTTGATACAGGGTGTGATTGGTGTTTAACCAGAGCCTGCACTGCATGATGAACAGGGCCTCCTCTTTGCTCTGTGGCTGTCAAAGCCCTGTCAGGAGTAGGATCTGCTCCCCAGTTGTTGGAGCAGATGACCCTAGATCTGTTTATGAGCTACAGTGTGGGGCAGGTGTAACTGGTGCACTTCCACTGGGAGAAGAGTCACTGATCATTCCTCCGCAGGAGCTATCCACCAGAAAGCACACTCTTCGGTGTCAGCTTTTACCCAATGTGCATGCTCACAAAGTACACTGCTGTTACCCTGCTGCTGGCACTGCTTTCAGCTGTGAAAATGTAGGAACTGGATGTCCCTCAGGCGCTGTGCTCACAATGTCATCAGCAGAGATCCACTGACACAGATCTACTTATGTCAGGCACTGGGACCCACCATAGTCATGAGCAGTTGCACACCTGGGCCCACTATGGGAGATACAGTACCATCCTGGCCCTGGCTCCACATGTCCCTGCCCACAATGTCCACAGCTACTACCTCCAGACCCACCTCAACCACAGGAGTACCAGTAATCTGCTCAGATATCCCACCACCACTGAGCTTACAAAGGCACTCTAGGTGTAAATCTGCTGAAGTTGCAAAGCCACCAGATAAAGTTCAGATTTCAGCCCTGCTTCCAAAGTTATGTGGCCCCTGGGGATCTACTCATATTTCAGCCCTGCTTCTGGGTTGGACAACCCTTCTGTGTCTGCATGCTCCCAAAGCTCATGGAGGCAGAGCCATACCCACTGAAAGCATGCCAAAAATGAGGCACCTATAGTGAGGCCCCACCTCCTTCTCTGCATGCTTGTTAACCATGCAGCATCTATGTGGACCTCAGCTCTGTCCTGCATACACTCCCAGTTCTGGCCCACACTCCAACTCCTTCAGGTTGTCTCCACAGAGCCAACTCCAGTCCTATGGTTTAGCCTCTGAAGCCTGAGTTTTAGCACCCAGCCCCTGCATGTACCATCAGATATGTATCACAGGCTGGGGAGTGCAGTGAGGTGGCCCAGATCATCTGTGTTTTTGGTCTCTGTTCTGCCTGCCGCAAGGTACCTTCTCCACTCTCCTCTGAACCTCTGAAGCTCCCTTTCTGTCCTGGCTGATCTCCTAGCTGATGAATGGGAGTTCCCAGGATGAGGGAATCTTTCCCTTTCACAGCTCCCTCCCAGGGGCACTTCAAATACTTCCCATCCTGCTCAAGTACATGGTGATCATTCTTGCAACTGTGGTTGTATGAGATCCTCTGTCACCATTCAATAGGTATTCTATGAGAACTGTTTCACACGTAAATGTACTTGTGATGTATTTATGGGAGTAGGTGAGCTCCATATTCTTCTATTTCTGCCACCTTGATCTCTCCATCTGAATTATTTTAGATATAATTTTACTACTTTTATTTTTTAAACTTTATACTAGTTTTATAGGTGGATGATCTACTACCTTTACTATATGTTTGCCTTTACCAGTAAGGTTTTTTTTTTCTTTCATAATTTTTTGTTTCTAGAAATTGGCTTTTCTTTTCCATTTACAGGAGTTCCTTTAACTTTCTTTCAAGGCTAATTTAGGGGTGGTGAACTCCTTTAGCTTTTTCACTCCAGAAAATTCTCTTTCCCTCCTTCAATTCTAAATGATAACCTTGCCAGTTAGACTACTCTTGGTTGTATTTTTTTTTTCTTTTAGCACTTTGAATATATCATGCCAGTGGCCTGTAGTTTCTGCTGATAAATCTGCAGAGATTTATGGGAATTCCTTTTTACACAACCAGTTTCTCTGTGTGCATGCATGCATGTGTGTGTGTGTTTTTAAGATTCTCTTTAACTTTTAACATTTAGTTATATTGTGTCTTTATGGGTTCATATATGTGTCTCTTTGGGTTCATCTTGTTTGGAACTCTCTCTGTGCTTCCTGGACTTGTATGCCTATTTCCTTTGCCAGATTATAGAAGTTTTCAGCCATTATTTCTTCAAATAGGTTTTCTGTCCCTTCCTCTTTCTTCTCCTTCCAGGAACCCTGTAATGCCAATGATAGCATGCTTGATGTTATCTTGTGCGTGCCTGCCCAGTCACTCAGTTGTGTCCAACTCTTTGCAACCCAATGGACTACAGCACGCCAGACTTCTCTGTCCATGGGATTGGCCTAGCAATAATACTGGAGTGGGTTGTCATTTCCTACTCAAGGTGCTCTCCCTGACCCATGGATCAAACCTGCATCTCCTGCATTGGCAAGTGGATTATTTACCACTGAATCACCCGGGAAGCCCCCATTCAGGAATCCCTTAAACTATCCTCACCTTTTAAAATTCTTTGTTCTTTTTGCTGTTTTGCTGGGGTAACTTCTACTACCCCATCTTCCAGATTGCTGATCGATTCTTTTATATCATTTAATCTGCTGTTGATTCCCTCTAGAGCATTTTTCATTTCAGTTATTGTATTCTTCAATTCTGATTGGATCTTTACTATATATCTATACCTATGCTGCTGCTAAGTCGCTTCAGTCGTGTCCAACTCTGTGCGACCCCATAGATGGCAGCCCACCAGGCTTCCCCGTCCCTGGGATTCTCCAGGCAAGAACACTGGAGTAGGTTGCCATTTCCTTCTCCAATGCATGAAAGTGAAAAGTGAAAGTGAAGTCGCTCAGTCGTGTCCGACTCTTCACGACCCCATGGACTGCAGCCTACCAGGCTCCTCCATTCATGGGATTTTCCAGGCAAGAGTACTATATACATATATATATATATATATATATATATATATATATATATTTATCACTTTGAGTTCTGAGTTCATCCATTCTTATGCCAAGTTTGGAGAATCTCTATGACTATTACTTTGAATTCTTTATCTGGAAAATTGCAGTATCCCTGCTTTATAAATTTTTTTTTTCTTTTTCCTGGGGTTTGGTCTTAGCTTTCAGTTGGAAGCTACCTCTTTGTCTCCTCATTTTGTTTAGCTCTCATTGTCTGTTTCTATGTATGAGGTACATTAGCTACCTCCCCAGCCAAGTGCTCCAGGGGTATACCCCATGTGGGTATGTGTGCTCTCCTGTTTTTACTGAGCCACGATTACTGCAGGCACACTGGGAGGCGGGACTAGTCCCGAAGCCAGCTGGCTATAAAGCTTGGCTATGACTGCTGAGGGCAGGCATAGCCTATTTTTAATTGAGTCAGTATTTCCATCACATACAAATAGTTTTTAAGCAGAGTGAAAATCACATAGTCACTGTAAGAACATATTCTAAATTTTCATTAATCAGAATTAATTAGTCTTAGTGAAAATCACTCAGCTGTGTCCGACTCTTTGTGACTCCATGGACTATGTAAATGTAGTCCATGGAATTCTCCAGGCCAGAATACTGAAGTGGGTAGCTATTACCTTCTCCTAGGGATCAAACCCAGGTCTCCTACATTGCTGGCAGATCTGTTACCAGCTGAGCCACCAGGGAAGCCTGAACCAGAATAAATACACTACACCAATACAGCAGTCACAGCCACGTGGGGCCACTGAGCACCTGAATTATGGCTAGTCCAAACTGAGATGTACTCAAAGCATAATACACACTGGATCAAAGATTCCATCTTTTTAAAAATGTGAATGTTATAATAATATTTTCATAAAGTGAGATACTGCACTCAAGATGGCAGAGTAGAAGGATGTATGCTCATCTTCTCCCGTGAAAACACCAAAATTGCAACTAGCTGCTGAACAACCATTGACAGGACAATGTTGGGATTCCACCAAAAAAAGGCCATTCAGGTATGACCTAAATCAAATCCCTTATGATTATACAGTGGAAATGACAAATAGATTCAAGGGATTAGATCTGATAGACAGTGCCTGAAGAACTATGAACGGAGGTTTGTAACATTGTACAGGTGAACATTGAGGCAGTGATCAAAACCATCCCCAAGAAAAAGAAATGCAAAAAGGCAAATGATTATCTGAGGAGGCCTTACAAATAGCTGAGAAAAGAAGAGAAGATAAAGGCAAAGGAGAAAAGGAAAAATATACCCATCATACTAACTGCAAAGTTCCAAAGAATAGCAAGAGATAAGGTGGCCTTTCTAAGCGAACAGTGCAAAGAAATAGAGGAAAACAATAGAATGGGAAAGACTAGAGATCTCCTCAAGAAAATCAGAGATACCAAGGGGACATTTCATGCAAAGATGAGCACAATAAAGGACAGAAACGGTATGGACCTAACAGAAGCAGAAGATATTAAGAAGATGTGGCAAGAATACACAGAAGAACTATACAAAAAAGATCTTCATGACTCAGATAACCACAATGGTGTGATCACTCACCTAGAGCCAGACATCTTGGAATGTGAAGTCAAGTGGGTCTTTAGGAAACATCACTATGAACAAAGCTAGAGGAGGTGATGGAAATCCAGGTGAGCTATTTCAAATTCTAAAAAATGATGCTATTAAAGTGCTGCACTCAATATGCCAGCAAATTTGGAAAACAGCAGTGGCCACAGGACTGGAAAAGGTCAGTTTTCATTCCAATCTCAAAGAAGGGCAATGCCAAAGAATGTTCAAACTACTGCACACTTGCACTCATTTCACATGCTGGCAAAATAATGCTCAATTTTCTCCAAGCTAGACTTCAACAGTACCTGAACTGTGAACTTCCAGATGTTCAAGCTAGATTTAGAAAATTCAAAGGAATTGGAGATCAAATTGCCAACATCTGCTGGATCACAAAAAAAATCAAAAGAATTCCAGAAAAACATCTACTTCTGCTTCATTGACTACAGTGAAGCCTTTGACTGTGTGGATCACAACAAATTGTGGAAAGTTCTTCAAGAGATGGGAATATCGGACCACCTATCTGCCTCCTGGTGAAACCTGTACGCAGATCAAGAAGCAACAATTAGAACCGGACATAGAAAAATGGACTGGTTCAACACTGAAAAGGAGTACATCAAGACTGTATAATGTCACTCTGCTTATTTAACTGATATGCAGAGTGCATCATGAGAAACCCTGGGCTGGATGAAGTACAAGCTAGAATGAAGATTACCAGGAGAAGTATCAATAAGCTCAGATATGCAGATGACATCACCTTATGGCAGAAAGCAAAGAATAAACAAAGAGCTTCTTGATAAAAGTGAAAGAGGAGAGTGAAAAAGCTGGCTTAAAACTCAACATTCAAAAAACCAAGATCACAGCATCCAGTCTGATAACTTCAATAGATGGGGAAACAATGGAAACAGTGAGAGATTTTATTTTTTTGCCCTCCAAATTCACTACAGATGGTAAAGGCAATTACGAAATTAAAAGACGCTTGCTCCTTGAAAGAAAAGCTATGACCAACCTAGACAGCCTATTAAAAAGCAGAAACATCAGTTTGCTGATAAAGATCCATATAGTCAAAGCTATGGTTTTTCCAGCAGTTATGTATGATGGATGTGAGAGTTGGACCATAAAGAAAGCTGAGTGATGAAGAATTGATGTTTTTGAACTGTAGTGTTGGCGAAGACTCTTGAGAATCCCTTGGGCTGCAAGGATATCAAACCAGTCAATCCTAAAGGAAATCAATCCTGAATATTCACTGGAAGGACTGATACTGAAGCTGAAACTCCAATCCTTTGGCCACCTGATGCAAAGATCCACCTCTTTAGAAAAGACCCTGATGCTGGGAAAGATTGAAGGCAGGAGGAGAAGGGGACGAGAGGATGAGATGGTTGGATGGCATCATCGACTCAATGGACATAAGTTTGAGAAAGTTGTGGGAGACAGTGGGAAGCTGTAGGAGGACAGGGAAGCCTAGTGTGCTGCAGTCCATGGGGCCTCAAAGAATCGGGCACGACTGAGCAAATGAACAACAGAAAAGAGATAAATAGAATATATTAATTTTATCTGTTTCTTTTTACTTTATTAATGTGACTTACAGAAAATTTTATACATAGGTGGTTCATATTGTATTTCTATTGGACAGAGGTACACTAGAATATCTCAAGACTACCTCTTCCAATATGAAAAGTCAGAAATAAAAATATAAACTGTTTATAAAATGATTACTTCTCTTAAATATCTAGTGTTAGAGGTATCTTAAAGCCAATATATTTTTAAGCCTTTTTTCTCCCCACTAGCCACTGCCAGTAATTTTTTTGACCCAGAAACCAGAGCTTTCTCTTATTAATATAACAAATAGCATTTTAACTATTCTAGTGGAGCATATGTGTGAATTATTTGCTCAGTCGTGTCTGACTCTTTGCAACCCCATGGACTGTAGCCCACCATGCCCTTCTATTCAGGGAATTCTTATTGGAGTGGGCAGCCGTTCCCTTCTCCAGGGAAATCTTCTCGACCCAGAGATCAAATCTGGGTCTCCTGCATTGCAGGCAGATTCTTTACCATTCTAGTAGAGTGGGTAGGATTATTTCAACAATACAAATCACAACAGAGGTGGTTAAAAGTAAAGAAATAATTAAGAAAGTAATTTATGTCATGGAGATAAAAATAAAAGCCACGAGTGGGGAGCTAATATGTGAGAACAGGGAAAAGGCTGGAGATTGAACTCAAATCCTCCTCTGGCTTTGTGGTATGTAATCTTTGGGCTTCAAGAAAATAACTTTTCCATATAGTGAGATTACTGAGAAGAAAATGATACAAAGCAACAAGTATTCTTTTTTTAATTTTCCAAAGAATCCCAACATGAAGTTATGCCACTGTAGGCATCAATTTTTACCACGCTCTCCATTAGAGTGAACCCCAAACACGTCAGTGCAGACAACAGCTCTGCAGTATTTCCACTAAAGAAACATCTTGAAAAGACAGCCCATCAGTGGTATAGCTCCCAATAAGGCCTTATCACTACTCTGTCTCTGTTATCATAAACTTTTAAACAGTAAATCTGAGCCAATTCAATTAAGTATATGATAATTCTACCAAGACAACAGATTAACATTTGTGTTAGGATCATCTTTTTTTCATAAGGAAAATATGCCTTTAAAAATATAATATATATTCAAACCTGAACAATATCATATAGCCCATATAAATACTTCAAAAGGAAAACATATACAATGCAAGCTTTACTTTTCTCACATACCATGTATAAGCTAAGTATTTTATATTCTGAGCTGGCTTAAAATTTTAATTTTTTTCAAATGTTCTTAATGTTCTCTAAGACTTCCCTGAATGACTCCTTTTCACTCACTGTATTATTTGGGCAGGAGGGAAAGTAGCAAGTGATTATTTGCCCTCTACACAGAAATGATCTTATGTTTTAGTGACTATTCTGATGTTTTCCTATGCTTATACAACCATCACTCTGTCTTTGCATCTAATAAAATACTTACAACTGTTTAACAACTGTACTTTCAAATTTAATATATTTTAATATTTGATAGCACAAACATCACCCTTATAAAAATGTTGCCTAGTACCATTCATTTATCCTTCCCCATGAATTTTAGAACCATTCTGCAAAGTTTTCAAAATGTAAGAGACAACAAATTATGTGGATAACCATTTGGAAAAAAATATAGATCCCTATCAAATTCCTTGTACCAAAAGAATTTTCAGATCAAATATATTAAGAAGTTACAAAGCATTAGAAGAAATCTTGGCTTATGTAAGTCTTTATGGTATGACAGCAAAGATAAAAACCTTAAAGAAAAAATTAATAGAATTAAGCCATTCTAAAAATTGTCTGTAAAACAACTGTATTTCCATAAAAACTACTAGGCAAAATTAAGGTAAACTGGGAAAACACACACAATTGCAACAAAACAGCAAAGAGTTAATATAGTCAATGTATATACTAAGAGTTCTTTCATAGTATAATATAAATATTCTTTAAAAACAAGGGACAGAAATAATTTGCAAAAGAGTGGAAAGTCATAGGTAGATAAAAATGCTCAGTCTCATTCATAATTAAAGAATTAAAGATGCAAATTAAAACAAATAATCAGATACCATTTTTTCCCACTCTATCAGATTGGTAAAGACAAGCCTAAATGTAGGGGAAATTAAAAGAAATATTTAAATAAATAATACTGCTCAATAATGAGAAAGTATTAGGAAACAGATATTCTCAAACACTGCTGGTGAAAGTGTGCATCAGTACATCTTTGAAGATTGACAATATGCATTAAAATCTTTAAGAATGTATGACTACTTTGATGCAGTAATCTTATTTCTAGGGCCATTTCCTAAGAAAATAAATGGACATAAATGCCTAAATATTTAAATAAGGATGTTCACCCAAGCTCTACTTAAGAGTGAAAAAAAAATAAAAACCTAAAAATTCTACAACAAAATATTGGTTACATGAATTAAGGCATTTAATGGTAGACTAAACTTCTATACAATCATGACTCATATTTCCTGACATGTCAGGAAGAATGAAATAAAATTGGCAAAATGAGTTGGTGTTCAATGAATAGAGTCTTACTCTTGTAAGCTGAAAAGGTTTTAGAGATTTGTTACACAAAAATGGACATATAGTTAATATTGTACTGTACTCTTTAAAATGGTTAAGATTATACATTTTAATATTTTTTGCCACCATTTTTTAAGATTGGCAAAATGATAACTATTAATGCTGGGTAATGGGTATATAGAAATTTATTTTTAAAAATTTTTTTAAAATGAGGACCAGAGAGTACTGCTAAGGGAGAAAGAAATAAAAGTAACAGTTTTTCCTTAATCAGAGCAGTTTTAGTTTAAACAAATCACCAGAAGAGTTCAAATACAGGAAACAAATGTTGGCTTTTTAAAGAATTCTTGTTCTACCTCTAGCTGAATTATGGTAAATAAAAATCTCATTTTTTCTAACAATGAAGCTTTAATTATGTTGAGTAATCACAATAGCAAATTAAAAAAAGGATCTATGATCAACAATAAGCATATTACATAGAAGAATAATTGAGAACTTAAAAACTAGGACTCAATTTTCTTTTTTGCCAATCTGAAGCCTATAATATCTTATAGCTATTTATGTCTGTACAGTGCTTTAGCATTCAGGTAAAAATAAAAAAACTCTGGTCTACACTTTCAGGATTTTATTGGCCCACTCTGGCTGCATAGCCTGCTGCAGCCTAGTAAATAATTTTGATCCTTTAGATTGCTGTGGGCCCCTTGTACCATTCTGAGTGGAGTCACTAACAGCAGAGCCATTCATGGTAGTTTATTAGCCCACTGATATTTCAGGGTAGATGATTAAAAGTAAAAATATTACCAAGATTTAGAGCAGCAAATAATGCAGATTGTTTTTTTACCTTTATTAAGGCGTCCCTCTAGCTCTTCTTAATTTCTCTGGCAATTCCCTCTTCTATAAAACTGAGATTTCTACCAACCTTGACAAATTATCATGATACTAAACAGACAACATATAATTACATATTCTAGATCGCTACATTTAGAAGAAGCATTGAGACAGTGTCTAGCACATTGCTGTTGTTGTTGTTCAGTCACTAAGTCATATCTGACTCTCTGTAACCCCATGGTCATAAATATTCATTACCCTCTACGTTCACTTCCCTTTTGTTCTTGGTTTTTAATTGAAAAAGCAAACAAACTGAATATGTTCCAAGAAGAAAATTCCTAAATTAGGGTAGCTAATTTTTTGTTTTGCTTAAGCCATCAGTTATTCATTTAAAAAGTTTCTAGTCATGTTGTAAAAAGTGTTTCTGTTACCACAAAGATACTGCTTTTTGTTAGTGTGAATCTTTGAGCATTTGTGTTCAAACAGGCAGACTGGCCAAAGATCCCTGACTGAGGACCTCAGCTAAGGCACCCCCAACTATCAGAGATGGAACAAGACACAGACAGAAGTGGGGCCAAGGCAAGAGCCAGAAAGAGCCAGAATAAGTAATTCAGAGCCAGAAAGAAATGGAAAAGGAGACAGAGAGCAGAGGCAGAAAGAGAAAGGAAGGGAGAGTGAAATCAAAGTGTGGAGTGAGCCGGAGAATGCAAGTCAGTGACAGACTGGGAGAACAAGAGCCCGAGTGAGGGAGGGAGGAACCAGTGCAGGAAAGCAGCAAGCAAAGGAGCATGGGCGTGAGGATGGGGGTGAGCACGCTGAGCACACGGCACTGCATTTTTTAAGCTGGTTCAAATTTAATCAAAACCTCTCTGCTCTCATTATTCCAAAAATGTCTTAAACTTACCTGAATTATCTCTGATTGTTCAGCTAGAGCCTTTCTTTGTGCCTCCAGAGAAGACACCTGTTGCTGATAAATCAAGCGCTGCTTCTCCCAGTCCAGCGATTTCTGACGAAATTCCTAAAGAGGCAATTAAGGTACTTAACTTCTAAGTGCTTCCCCTTGCTGTCACCACCTTCCAGATTCACTTTTACTTTAATTCTTCCCCAGGTCCCTGGGTACACAGGCACCTTTCTCCACAGCAGGAGCCCCATTACTCACTTAACTAATAGAACTGTAGAGTAACACTAAATTCCTCACATACTGTGCGTCTGGATATCTGTCTTCCTAAATTTAACACACTAATGGCGAAGAGCACGAAACACAGATACTTAACACTGGATTCAAGATGATTTTCAAAGATCTGCTGCCACCTAAGGGTTGTTATAATTTCTTAGTGACTTTTCGGAAAACTGATGTTAAGATAATGAAAATTTCAAAATATGATTATACTTATCACTCACTACCCAAATTCTTGGTATCCAAACCCAGGAACTGAACAGATTCAAACAAATGTTCAGATAAATCCCTGGGGAGTCCAATTCTCATCAGAATCTAAAATTCAGGAACCAGACAGGTTCAGTTAACATAGTTATCCTTTGATATCCAAATTTTTATTATCTCAACAGAATTATAAAGACATGAATAACGAAAACTGTATTAAATTTTAACAGATATCTATAACCCAAAGCCAAAGAGTTCAAAATTAATGATGGATCAATAATAACTTCAAGTTGCATGATCAAGAAAATGATCAAGAAAAATCAAGAAAACGATTCACAAAAATGAGGCAAATTAAAGAGAAAGGAAACTCAGTCTTTCTATCACTGTCCTCCAAGAGTCTCAACCCCAGAAGCATGCTAGCTTAAGGTAATTACTGTTCACCAGCTCATATTCACTTACTCATTGTTTCTACCACATATATTCCAGGTACTGTTCTAGTGCTAGGGATACAATATTTAACAAAACAAACAAAAATTCTAGCCCCACTCAATTGGAGGGGGACAGGCAACACATTACTGTACAGTAATTAGATACAGACATCCATCAGTATCCATGGAAGACTGGTTCCAGACCTCTGTGGTTACTAAATCCACAGATGATCACATCCCTTATAAGAAATGGTACGTTATTCACATGTAACTAATGTGCATCCTCCCACAGGCTTGAAATCATTTCTATAGAATGAAATCATTGAAATCATTACTTATAATGCCTAATACAATGTAAATGCTGTGTAAATAACTATAAATACAATGTAAATGCTTGTGCATAACAAATTCAAGGTCTGCTTTTTGGAACTTTCTGGAATTTGCTTTTCCCAGAATATTTTAGATCCACAGTTGGTTAAATATACAGATGCAGAACCCATAGATACAGAGAGCCAACTATACCCATTTTGGGGAAAATCAAGCGTGGAGTACTCAGAGTTGGTGGCTGCAGTTTGCAAAAGGAGTGGTTAGATTGAGTAACATGAAAGTAAACACCAGGAAGATGGAGATGAAGCTATACTATCCTGGGAAGTACAAGGCCTTGATGTGGAAGCATCTTGGCATGTTCAAGGATGAGCAAGAAGGTTAGTGTGGCTGGGGGGGAGTGAGTAAAAGGGGAGAAAAGGAAAGGAAAGGTCAGAGTTAATAGGCAATGAGACTCTGTAGGTCATTATGATAACTTCGTCTTTTAGGAGAAACTACTGTAAATTTACATACAGGAGAGAACATGATTTAACTTAAACTAAACATGATTTAACTTAAACTAAACAGAATCCTTCTAGCTGTTGTGCTGAGAAAAGAGAAATCATGGGTGACTCCAAGGTTTTTAGGCTTCAGCAATCTGAGGAATGGAATTACATTAACTAAAACAGAAATGGTGCTGGGAAGATGAGGAAGAAAAAAGTCAGGGCCTTTATTTTAGACATGTCAAGTTTGAGACAGCTTTAGATACCGTGTGGAGATGTGAAATGATAAGTTGGAAATTATTCTGTAGCCAAAAGTCAAGACTAGATATAGGAATATAGGAGTTATCAACATATACACAGTGCTTAAAACTATGAGACTGAATGGTATCACCAAGGGAGTGGCCTCGACAGAAAAAAGTAGAGGTACAGCACAGATGCAGCGTGTTTCAATGCCAAAAGGCTGGAGAGAAAAAATAACTGAGAAGGAGTGGCAAACACGGTAGGAGAAAACCCAGGAAAGTACAACTGTTCTCCAAGCCAAACCCAGAAAGCCAAACCAGCCAAGTCCAGTGCTGCAGACAGGATATGGCAGGAGAGAGTGGACACGGGCTTCAGTAATGCACATTCACTGGTGACCTCCATGCCAATAGCTTCTGCAGAGGAGAGAAAGGCTTACTGAGTGAGTGTAAGAAAAATGGAAGGAAAGGAACTAGAGACAAATACAGGTACCTAAAATCATTTAGTTAAACGACTTTCATTAAACAACTTCATTTTTTGTAAAATGAAGGAGAAAAATGAGACAGTATCCAAAGGACAAAAATAGAGGTCAACAAAGGATATTTAAGAGGGGGGAAATTTGCATGTTGGTGGAAAATATCCAGTAGGGAGGAAAAACCTGAGGATGCAGAATAGAGGGGCATTTCTGGAGTGGTGTCATGGAAAGGGAACAGGGAGAGCATGGACTGATCCTTCAGTAGGAAGGCAAAGTATATGGAAACAGTTGCAAATAGGAAGGCAGAAAGGTTGGAAGCGGTGAAAATTATTTTTTCATTGCTTCAGTTTTCTCAATGAAATATAAAGGTCATCACCCAGCAGTGAGAATGTGGGGCAAAGTGTTAAAAACTCAAGAAAAGAGAAAGTATGAAATAGTCATTATGGAAAAATAAGGGGAGAGTGAGGAGAAATATGATTCTGGACAGCATGAGGACCCATTTGAGGTGAGTGAACACAAACTGAAAATGAGGCCAGTCAGCAAGATCATATTTTTCCCCAGCCATGATCTGCCACAAAGGACAGGTAAGACAGTGGGGAGAAAGCTGGATTTCATGCGAGTTACAGGAGGAGCCTGGTGGACCACAGTCAATGGGGCCACAGAGTTGGACATGACTGAAATGAAGCAACTAACTAAGCTATGACAAACCTAGACATCATATTAAAAAGCAGAGATGTTTCTTTGCCAAAAAAGGTCCGTATAGTCAAAGCTCTGGTTTCCCTAGTAGTTGTGTACGGATGTGAGAGCTGAACCATAAAGAAGGTTGAGCGCTGAAGAATTGATGCTTTTGAGCTGTGGTGCTGGAGAAGACTCTTGAGAGTCTCCTAGACAGCAAGGAGATCAAACCAGTCAATCCTAAAGGAAATGAACCCTGAATATTCATTGGAAGGACTGATGCTGAAGCTGAAGCTCCAATACTTTGGCCACCTGATGGAACAGATTCACTGGAAAAGATCCTGATGCTGGGAAAGATTGAGGATAGGAGAAGGGGGCAACAGAGGATGAGATGGTTGGATGATATCACTGACTCAATGGACATGAGTTTGACCAAACTCCAGGAGATGGTGAAGGACAGGGAAGCCCTGCAGTGCATGGCGTCACAAAGTGCATCGGACACAACTGAGCCACTGAACAACAACAACAACAACAAAGAGAGGGCACAGGAACAGAAGGGGAATATAAGGAGCGTAACCATGGGATAGAAGCTGGGTAAGAAGTGGTAGGTGTGGACATGAGGCAGGTATGGAGCAGTGACAAGTGGCTAGATCCAAACACTTTAAGGAATGGGGAATCAGGTGATTATCGAGCATTGGGAATAAGAGGGAGCAAGCTGAAAAGAAGGGGATGGTAGTCAGAAAGAACGAGATGCTTAAAACTGTGATCCTTGGAGGGTTGCAAGTATTGTTAGTGACAACACCTAAGGAATTGCAATGGGAAAAGGGAAAAGAGACAGAAAGGAAATCAAAATATCCCTGGAGGAAAAGAACACCAATGAAACAAAGACCATAGTATTATAAGGATCATCCTTGTGGATACCAAAATCCTCAAGAATTATGGTAAGAGCAATGTTGGAGAGAATGACAATCAACCGGGGGAGTAATCAGGGATCAGAAAATGAGTAATTTTGCCTGTATGTACATTGTTGTTTAGTCACTAAGTTGTGTCTGACTCTTGAGACCCCATGGACTGCAGCCTGCCAGTCTCCTCTGTCCACGGGATTTCCCAGGCAAGAATACTGGAATGGATTGCCATTTCCTTTTCCCAGGGATCTTCCCAACCCAGGGAAGGAACCTGAGTCTCCTATGTTGATTGGCAGATTCTTTACCACTGAGCCACCAGGGATGGTGGTATGTGCTGATGACATGAAAATCAAAGATGGAGGGTGGAGAGGGAGGTGGGAAGGGGGACCGGGATGGGGAATACATGTAAATCCATGGCTAATTCATTTCAATGTATGACAAAAACCACTGCAATGTTGTAAAGTAATTAGCCTCCAACTAATAAAAATAAATGGAAAAAATGAAATAAATAAAATAAATAAATAAATTTTAAAAAAAAAGGAAAATCAAAGATGGAGACTCTCAGGTACAAAGAAAACAGAATGGTCTGGAAGTGGTAATGGGGAATAAGAACATGAGGGGTTTTATGCAAAAACCCAGGTACCAGTGAAGAAGGCTGGAGAGAAAGCAAAATCTGATTCTAAGCTCTTCAAACATAGAAAAATATTGAGATGTAAAAAAATATTAAAAGTAGAAATTAAAATTCTAGGTAGTAATAATATAACAGTATTAGTGGGTGACAGGTCACTCTGAGTAGAAACATTGTAAGTAATCCTACAAAGATGTTGAACAATGTTTCTCAAATTAACATCAGCTGGGGAAGCTAGATAAAGTGCAGAGTCCTAGCTCACATGCCATACTACTGGATCAGAATCTCTGAGAGACTAAAGAGGACCCTGGTTAACACTTAGGTACACTTGAGAACCAAGAGCATAGACAGAGGAGAGGAGTGGTGGATTCAAGGGGGAAAAAGTGACAGCCCCATGCTGTTCTTGGTGGTGTTAAGTCTCAACTTCCTTAACTCCTCTGGGACCTAAGATATACAATAATCATGGAGTTACTCAAACTTAACAAAAACTTAAGTCAGCAAGGAGGGAGGCAAGTGACTTATCATATCTAAATGGGAACTAAGAATAAATAATCTGATATGCAAAGTACTGTGTACAAAAAAGCCACATACCTTCAACACTTTCTAAGCCCCTACTCTGTTAGGTGATAAATAAAACAAAGACAATATTCACAGAGGACAGCCAGTAACTGGTATCAATGTTCCTTAGTATTGGCATTTGGGGTACAATAGATCTTTCCTGTGCGGAATAGGCCCAGTCATGTTTAGTGTCCCTGGTTCCTGTGCCTTACTCACCAGTTTCACTCCCAGTCATTCTGACAACCAAAACAATGTCTCAAATATTTCTAATGCCCTCAAAGGATGGCACCACCCTCTTGAGAACTACTGATAGCTAGTAACCACAGGGAACCAGATGATGACAGGACACCCTCCCACCTCTGAAATAGCTCAGTGGTAGTCCTGCCGGTGAGAGAAAATTGGCTTCATGAAACAGCACTATTAGAAACAGAGTCTTCCTACATGAAGGCTGACAATCACTACAAGTCAATCAGTACTATGAACATACCTCTATTTTTCCAGTTAACCTCTCAATTTCAGACCGATCTTCCCTGTTTTTGGCATTTCCTCTGAAGTCTCTTACATGTTTTTTCTGTAGCTTTTCATAGCTTCTCTTCAGTCTGCCTAACTGTAGACACAGTTATTTCTAGACTTAAAATTTAAGAATGTGTAAACAGTGCTGGTAAAACAAACTGGCGTTATAAAAGCACAAGTAGAGCTAACTAGCATTCCTGAAAATAGAGAGCATGTTAGATAAAATAAAAAACTCAAAACTACATACAAAAAGTAAACACCAGGGGAAAAAAAAGAGTCAAATAAAAAGTAAAGAGCAAAGTTTAATAAATAAATAAAACAAAGGTCTAATTTTTTATTATAATATACAATAGCCCTGCACTGAGGGGCCCCACAACCCATCCTCACAATAAAAGCAGCAAATAAACACTCTTTCTTTTCTCCAGGCCTGTGGTTCTTGAACCATTCCCCAGTGGAACACTGATATTCACTATGCAGGAGAGGAATGCTTCGGAATTAAATAAAAAGTATTTTTTTGCCAATCTGAAGAATACAATTCAGTTAACTGGTAAAATTTTCTTACCTTTCTAATCTATCCCAAAGTGGTTCTGAAACCTTTGAATCTTTCATTACTTAAAATCTAGTAACTGACTCAACTCAAAAATTAAAACATTTAACATAAGCTTTTGGTATCAGCATTTCATGGTATTATACAAAAATAGTTTTTTTCAGATACTCAACCAAAAATATTTTAGAATCACTGTTGTAGGTAATATCAAACATATTAAAAGGCAAGATTCAGGGTTTAAGAACAGAGAAAGATTTCTACCCCAATATCCTCCATGGAATGTATACATCCACTTTATAAAGTAGAAACCAGCTCATTAACAAAATTCTCAAGGTTGAAGAGACAGAATTATACAATATATAATACAATTAAAATCTTACTTCTTCATGTAGTTTCTTTAACTCTTGCTTATACTCCATGGCCATCTCTTGCTTGACTTTTTCATGTTTTTCTACCTGCTGACGCAACATTCCAATCTAAAAGCAGAGAGGTGGCAGTATTTTTCATTATTAGCATTGAAACAATTACCCTGAAACATAAAAATAGAAAATAACCTTTGTACTTATCTGTAAAGACACATTCTCAATTATACAACTTCTCAGGAAGTCAAATACCTAATTATTTAATAATTTAGAACACTTCCAAAAAAAAATAGAAAATAAGCAATTGTTCTAGAATTTCTAGGTTTAGATGAAAATTTACTCTATCTCATTTATTCTTCCTAATCCTTTTTACCAGAAAAAAAAAAAAACCCTCACAAAATATTAACAAATTACAAGAATCTTGGAATCTAAAAATATTGAACAAAAATCTATGCGAGTTCAAGAAAAAATTCTTTAAAGCAAAGCACAGAATACTAACATTAGACAGAAAGACACCAGGAAGCTGAAAGCTCTTGCTATATACAGTCAATATTCATTTAGATTTACCCACAAATTTAGTATTGTGCTAAAAGTCCTTCAGTCATGTCTGACTCTCTGTGACTGTATGGACTATAGCCCATCAAGCTCCTCTGTGCGTAGGGTTCTCCAGGCAAGAATACTGGAGTGGGTTGCCATTTCCTAATCCAGGGGATCTTCCCCACTCAGGTATTAAACCCGTATCTCATGCATTAGCAGGTGGATTCCTTACCATTGAGCCACCTGGGAAGCCCTATTAGATAAGTAGCTAAGACTAAAACTTGAGAATACACCATAAAATGTTATTTAGAAATAAGAGGAGAATGCCAAAATTTTTTTAAAAAAGGAGTTAAAGATACCAAAAGAACTGTCTTAGAGATGTAAGAATCTTAGGTTCACAGGAATAGGGTAGATGATCATTGTTTTTTCTTATGAGACTTATAGAACTATTTTTCTTTTCATTTATTATGAGTCTAGCATTAGTATAAAATATGAAGAAACAATTGTTAAATTTTATTTATTTACCAGGGTCTGGTTCATAATAGTCAAGCAACAATATTTAAATTTCTTAAAGAAAGTATATTTATTACTAGTACAAACAACTCCCTCACTCTCAGCAATAGGCATTAGGCAGAGAAAAGGAGGCCAAATTTTGAAAACTGTCAGTATGGATGGTATCATTTTAACTACAATTTAGAGTTTTTAAAGTGGTTTCTTAAACCGTAACTCAATCTTCACAACATGGGAACACAGGAACTATATCCTCATTTTGCACAGGATGAAACAGGTTCAGAGACGTTAAATTATTTGTCCAAGACCATTCAGGTGAAAAAATGTACAGCCAGGACTCCGAATCCCTTACTTGTTTCATTAGGTCTACCTGCTCTGTAGGGCATTAGAAGGCAACAGCAGCAGCAAGGTCCATTAAAACCAATCCAATCCAAACAGTGTAATCAGAAAACATATAAAGCATTCACTTATGAAATGAGTTGTTTATACTAGTACTCCTCCAAGTATGAGCTGCAGATGGGCTGGACCTGGTCACAACATCAATCCAACATGAGGTAAGAACCTTGAAGTAGAATGTAAATCAATTATGTTACAAAAAACACTGTTTGTTGCAACTGACATTTTTATACAGCAAAACTTTCTGTGATGTGAAGGATGCAATGCACTGATTTACATTCTGATACAAGCGTTACCTTACTGTGAACCTGTCATTTGAGTAGCACTGGTTTATACCATGGGGCTAACTGCTCCTAGGCCTGAAACTTACAAACAAATAAAAATGACAAAAACTTAAAGGCCTATATGCTAGTTCTTCTATCATATGCTGTTCAAGTAGATTAATAAATATATTACTACCAATAACAGTGAAATTACAATTTCACAGATCAACTCTATGGAACAGATTCTTATCATTCAGTTCAGTTCAGTCGCTCAGTCGTGTCCAACTCTTCACGACCCCATGAATCGCAGCACGCCAGGCCTCCCTGTCCATCACCAACTCCCGGGGTTTAATCAAACTCATGCCCATCAAGTTGGTGATGCCATCCAGGCATCTCATCCTCTGTTGTCCCCTTCTCCTCCTGCCCCCAATCCCTCCCAGCATCAGGGTCTTTTCTAACTCTTCACATGAGGTGGCCAAAGGATTGTAATTTCAGCTTCAGTATCAGTCCTTCCAATGAACACCCAGGACTGATCTCCTTTAGGATGGACGGGTTGAATCTCCTTGCAGTCCAAGGGACTCTCAAGAGTCTTCTCCAACACCACAGTTCAAAAGCATCAATTTTTCGGTGCTCAGCTTTCTTCACAGTCCAACACTCACATCCATACATGACCACTGGAAAAACCATAGCCTTGACCAGACAGAAATTTGTTGGCAAAGTAATGTCTCTGCTTTTTAATATGCTGTCTAGGTTGGTCATAACTTTCCTTCCAAGGAGTAAGCGTCTTTTAATTTCACAGCTGCAGTCACCATCTGCAGTGATTTTGGAGCCCCCCAAAAATAAAGTCTGACACTCTTTCCACTGTCTCCCCATCTATTTCCCATGAGGTGATGGGACCAGATGCCATGATCTTAGTTTTCTGAATGCACTTTACCTCTAGAAACTTAATCAACTTCCAGCAACCCAATCAATGAAGCAGCAAATCATTGACAGCTACATTTCTAAATATCTTTTACATCTCAATGCCCAAACTTGTAATCTTCAAATCCTTACAAAGGAGCCCATCAGCTCAATCCCGTCAGTTTCTTTTTAAGTGTTAAGTATGGGATACCTCAGAAATACTGCAGGTTCCTTCCAGATCACCACAATAAAGCAAATTCTGTGATAAAATGAGTCATACAAATATTTTCGGTTTCCCAGCACATATAAATGTTCTGTTTGCACTCTACTATAGTCAACTAAATGTGCAAGAACACTATGTCTAAAAAGCAATGCATATATCTATCTTAATTTAAAAAACATTGTATTGCAAAACAAACAAACAAAAAAAAAAAATGCTAACCATCATCAGAACCTTCCATAAGTCATAATCTTTATGCTGATAGAGGATTTAAAATATTGCAAGAATCGAGCCTCCCTGGGGCCTCAGTGGTAAAGAATCCCCCTGCCAATGCAGGAAACACAGGTTTAATCCCTGATCTAGATCCCAGATGCTGTGCACGGTAAAACTAAGCCCATGGGCCACAACTATTAAGAATACACAAAAGAACTGTACCAAAAAAGGTCTTAATGACCCAGATAACCACAACTGTGTGGTCACTCACTTAGAGCCAGATATCCTACAGTGTGAAGTCAAGTGGGCCTTAGGAAGCATCACTACAAAGTTAGTGGCGGTGATGGAATTCCAGCAACGCTATTTCAAATCCTAAAAGATGATACTGTTAAGTGCTGCACTCAATATGTCAGCAAATTTAGAAAACTCAGCAGTGGCCACAGGACTGGAAAACATCAGTTTTCATTCCAATCTCAAAGAAAGGCAATGCCAAAGAATGTTCAAATTACTGTACAATTGCACTTATTTCACATGCTAGCAAGATGATGCTCAAAATTCTTCAAGTTAGACTTCAGCAGTATGTGAACCAAGAACTTCCAGATGTTCAAGCTGGATTTAGAAAACACAGAACCAGAGATCAAATTGCCAACATATGCTAGATTATAGAAAAAGCAAGGGAATTTCAAAAAACATCTACTTCTGCTTCATTGACTATGCTAAAGCCTTTGACTGTGTGGATCACAACAAACTGGAAAATTCTTAAAGAGATGAGAATACCAGACCACCTGACCTATCCCCTAAGAAACCTGTGTACAGGTCAAAAAGCAACAGTTAAAACTGGACATGGAACAACAGAGGGTTCAAAATTGGGAAAGGAGTATGTCAAGGCTGTATATTGTCACCGTGCTTTATTTAACTTATATGCAGAGTACATCATGAGAAATGCTGGGCTGGATGACTCACAAGCTAGAATCAAGATTGCCGGGAAAAATATCAACAACCTCAGAAATGCAGATGACATCACCTTTATGGCATAAAGCAAAGAAGAACTAAAGAGCCTCTTGATGAAAGTGAAAGAAAACAGTGAAAAAGCTGGCTTAAAACTCAACATTCAAAAAACTAAGATCATGGCATCTGGTCCCATCACTTCATGGTAAACAGATGAAGGAAAAGTGGAAACAGTGACAGATTTCATTCTCTTGGGCTCAAAAATTACTGCGGATGGCAACTGCAGCCACGAAATTAAAAGACGCTTGCTCCTTGGAAGAAAAGTTATGACAAACCCAGACAACAAATAAAAAGCAGAGACATCACTTTGCTAACAAAGCTATGGTTTTTCCAGTAGTCATGTATAGTTGTGAGAGTTGGACCATAAAGATGGCTGAGCACTGAAGAATTGATGCTTTTGTACTGCGGTGCTAGAGAAGACACTTGAGGGTCCCATGGAGAGCAAGGAGATCAAAGCAATCAATTCTAAAGGAAATCAACCATGAATATTCACTGGAAGGACTGATGCTGAAGCTGAAGCTCCAACACTTTGGCCACCTGATGCAACTGACTCACTGGAAAGGACTCTGATACTGGGAAAGATTGAAGGTAGGAGGAGAAGGAGTCAACAGAGGATGAGATGGTTGGATGGCATCACTGACTCAATGGACATGAGTTTGAGCAAACTCAGGGAGATAGTGAAGGACAGAGGGGCCTGGCATGCTGCAGTCCATGGTGTCACAAAGACTCAGACATGACTGAGCAACTGAACAACAACCAGAGACTAGGAGCCACAACTACTGAGCCCATGTGCCACAACTCCTGAAGCCCGCATGCTCTAGAGCCCATGCTTAGCAACAAGAGAAGCCACCACAAAGAGAAGCCCGTGCACTGCAACTAGAGTAGCCCTTGCTCCCTGCAACAAAGACCCAGCACAGCCGAAAATAAATAATTTGTCTAAAAAAAGAAATATTTAAGATTACCAAAATGAGGCACAGAGACATGAAGTGAGCAAATGCTGTTAGAAACAAGATGCCTACACACTTGAGTTCAACTCAAGGTGGCCTCAAACCTTCAATCTGTAAAAAATATAGTATCTGCAAAGTGCAATAAAGTGAAGTACAATAAAATGAAGTCTGCCTGTAGTGCGGTAGTGCCTATGACATAAAAACTAAGCTACAGGAATAAATTTAAAGAGCCCTGGAGTGACAAAATAGTCTCATAATTACACAGAAGGGAATTTCTTTAATTCACAGAAACATACATGGGAGTTTCTAACAAAATAAACAACTTAGATATCTACGTATACAGATATGACCCTTGAACAAAATAGGTCTGAGCTGCACAGATCCACCTATACAGGAATTTTTTTTCAATAAACATGTTACATACTGCCCTATCCAAAGTTGGTTGAATCCACAGATTCAGAACTACAGATACAAGTGACAATGTTAGTCGCTCAGTCATGCCTGACTCCTTGTGACCCCATGGACTGTAGCCTGCCAGGCTCCTGTGTCCATGGGATTTTCCATGTAAGAATACTAGAGTGGGTTGCCATTCCCTTCTCCAGAGGATCATCCTGACCAAGGGACTGAACTCGGGTCTCCTGCATTGCAGGCAGATTCTTTACCATCTGAGGCACCAAGGAAGCCCCAAGATACAAGAGTCAACTGTAAAATTGTACATAGATTTTCAACTGCATGGGGGATTGGTGCCCCCTGACTCCCAGGTTCAAGGGTCAATGGTACAGTGTTTAACTAGGGAACAACTATCACCTTAACTTACTAAATGGAACTACTTGTGTCTGCCCCTGGAGAAATAAAGAAGTGGTAACTAAGGTAACTTACCAAGGAGCACTGACTCTACCTAAATTACAAATAAATAAATATATATATGTATATATATATATGATTGTCATTCCATGCACTTTTTAAATAACTTCAATATCTTTTCATGAGATATAACTTTAAAATACATTCTCAAAAGTCTACCCAAATTTTAAAATAAATTCCAGTTTAGCAAGTGGCATCTCAGAACACAATCTAACATAGCCAACATAACTATGTACAGTTGACCCTTAAACAACATGGTTGAACTTCATGGGTCCACTTATACATAGATTTTTTTTCAATAAATACTACAGTACTACATGAATTCATGAATGTGGACTCTCAGATAAAGAGAAAGAAAGTGAAAGTGAAAGTAGCTCAGTTGTGTGGGACTCTTTGCGACCCCATGGGCTGGAATTCTCCAGGCCATAATACTGGAGTGGGTAGCCTTTCCCTTCTCCAGGGGATCTTCCCAACCCAGGGATCAGACCCAGATCTCCTGCATTGCAGCCAGATTCATTATCATTTGAGCCACCAGATAAAGAAGGCCAACTATAAAGTTCTATGTGGATTTTTGAGTGCATTGAAGTCAATGCATCTAACCCCCACATTGTACAAGAGTCAACTCTACTGCTATGACCCAAACTGCAAAAGGCCAACCACTGACAGATTCTCTTGACAAGGAAAAAAACACTTTTTGAAGCCTAACACTTCCCTTGTGACATGAAACATTTCTAAGATATTCTTGATAAGTGTAGTACCATCAACAGAATCAAAATCTCAATGTATCACTCACAGAAGTGCCCTTAAGAAGCAGAACAACAGCACTGAGTGGTGATCCTACTGGTAGGAAAGCCCATCCACGTGGGGCTTGGGACCAGTGTTTACCTACAGTCCTTCTAATCCTTCTGAGATTAGCATTCATGCCAGAAATTTAGGGGACGTTCTTGCACTCATACATGCTTTCTGCTTCTCTTCCAATATTCAATGTTCTTTTTATTGTATCAGCTAAATTAAGAGAAGTCAATTAGTAAATGTTATTAAACTTTTCCCAAAAATCATCAATAACACTGGGTGTTGAGATCATAAATAATATTTATTTTCTTCTTTTTTTCCCCCCTTTTCTTTTCAACAAGTGTAAATGTACATTTTTTAAGTTTTCTGAATTTTATTTTAAACCTAACCAAAAGAAGAAAATTGTTGAATTTGGGCATAACTTTTTACACTAGTCACACAATGTGGCCAAAAACAACATTCACTAAACTCAGTGATTATTAACATGGACATGTAATAGAATGATCATGTGCCTCCCTTTACATTTTCTTAAAGAAGTTACATATGTACTAGATGTGACCAAGGTAACATGATCCTTGAAATATTAACAACATTAACATTCTTATGCATTTTCACCAATGAATTTTTCTTCCGAAAAAAAAAAGAAAAACAAAACAGAATTTGACATACAAATGCTTTCTATGCATTATAAAGAAGAGTATTAATGATTCAAGATAGCGGTGTAGAAAGATTCAGAACTCACCTCCCTCCTCAGACTCACTGGATCTACAGCTAAACATGGAACAATTTCTTCTTGGAAAAAAACTTAAAGCTTGGTTGAGGGACAACTACATGTTGGACAAAATAAAACCATACAAAAGCCTGTAGGGGAGATGGAGACACAATCTCACCGTAAATCTCACCCCTAGTGTAGCAAGCATAACCAGAAGGGAACTCAAAACTCAGATCTTCTCCTTGAGGAGCAAAGGGTTCAAACCTCACCTTGGGCACCCCAACTTTTAAGACATGCACTTGAGAGGTGAGCCCCCAAACATCTAATTTCTGAAAACCAATGGGTCTTGTGTCCCAAGATCCACAAACTGAGAGCAACCTGAGAAACACCTCTTAGAGGGCTCATGTGCTTGGACTCACCCATCCCAGAGTCCAGCTCAGAGGCAGTCAATTGGGGTTAGACTTAAAGTGAGTAAAGCCCACCATCAAAACTTCAGCTAAAGGGACAGGGGTCTTGTTCAACACACAAAGGTAGGATCCTGCTGGAACACCCTAGAAACAAAGCCTAGAAGGTACCACCTTTGTCATGCTCCAGAGCACCACCATCTCCTGGAAGAGAAACTTGCTCTGATGTCCTGGTTTTTACAGCTCCTGCCCAGGCTATGATTCTAGATCACCTGGCTCTAGAGACCAACGGAGCTTCGTGTTCTGGGTCCTAAGGAACTGTTATAATCAGTGTCACCCAGAAGGAGCTCATGCCCCAGTCAGGTGCCTGGATTTTTGTGACTACTGCTAGAGGACACCTCTACATTAACTGGCTCTGGTGGTAAGTGGGGGCTTCCCTGGTGGATTTACAAGAGTCCACCTGCAATGCAGGAGACCCTGGTTCAATTCCTGGGTTGGGAAGATCCCCTGGAGAAGGGATAGGTTACCCTCTCCAGTATTCTTGGGCTTCCCTAGTGGTTCAGCTGGTAAAGAATCCGCCTGCAATGTGGGAAAGACCTAGGTTCAATCCCTGGGTTGGGAAGATCCCCAGAGGAGGGCATGGCTACCCACTCCAGTATCCTTGCCTGGAGAATCCCCACTGGCGGGCTACAGTCCACGGGGTCACAAAGAGTCGGACACGACTGAGCGACTAAGCAAAGGTGGTCAGTGGGACTTATACTCATGGGTCCTACAGGACTGCAACCCAAGGAGAAAGGGTTCTTAAACAGCTACTATCACAAAGGCACAGCAAAAGGCAACAGACCCTGGAGTTGCATTCTTTCTGTGGAGGGAGACTATTAACTGATCATCATGACTGCTAAGGGACAAGCTTCTGATTAGGCAGGCATCTTGGCGCTGACTGCAATCCTTTCCAGAGACCGTGGAGGGCACTACCTTTGCTTTCACACTGCTGCCTCCAGTGCACAGATGGCAGAGCTGTACACATGGCTTGTGCCCAGGGGCCTCCCTTTGATTATCGAGCTCTAGGTGACTGAAAGGACTTGCATTCCTGGATCGCACAGGACTATGGCAATCAAAGGGATAGTTCTTGGCAGGCTTCTACCCTTAAGGCACTGGACAGAAAGTAGAATGAGGCACACTCCCCAGGCTTTCTGTGAGAGTCCGCTTTACTTGTCTTGGACCTTTGTCCTAAGGAGTAGGCTTCAGGTTTGGCTCACATTTAGTGGCCTATGGAGTTGCTCTCAAAGAACATAGGCTGTGGACACCTTCTTGGCATTCTCCCTCTGCCTTGCTCCAGCCAAGAAATATTACCCAGAAAACAGCTCATCTGGAGCCCACATGGTGACCTCCAAATCACCCGGCTCTGAGGACCAATGTGGCTTACTCCTGCAGCCCCTCAGAACTATATATATTTGCATACTTTAAAAGCTGCTGCCCCAGCTTCCAGTCAGTCTGAATCTAGGTGCTGAGATTCTCCATTTCAGGACAATGACAGGTCTTGGCACATCCTCAACTACTGGGAGCTACTAAAAATACAATAGGCTGCCTAGACAAGTACAGACATTTGAGAAACACCCAGAAGCTGAGGCAGGGTTGAATTACAAGGTTCATCTCCTACAGAAGGCTAGTCCTTCAATACTGGAAGAGGTGGTTATTTCATTTATTGTACAGAAGCAAATGGAGAGTCAAGGAACAGAGGAATATGTTCCAAATGAAAATAAGATAAACCTCAGAAGAAACCTTAATGAAATGGAGGTAAGTAATCTGGGATTACCTGATAAGAGTTCAAAGTAATGGTCATAAAAATGCTCACTGAACTGGGGGGAAGAATAGATGATGAGAACTTCAACAAAGAGACAAGAAAAATATAAGAAAGTACCAAGTAGAAATCACAGAACCAAAGAATACAATAGCTGAACTGAAGAACACACTAAAGGGGTTTAATGGCAGACTAGATGAAGTCAACTCACTGACAAGGCAATGGAATACGCCCAATTACAGCAGCAAAATGAAAAAAGAATGAATACTGTGAAGATGGCTTCAGGAGCTTATGGGACACCATCAAACAGACTTTCACTTTATAGGGCTCCTAAAAGAGGAAGAGAGAAAGGAGTAGAAATCTTATTTGAAAAAAATATGGCTGAAAACTTCCCTAACTTGGGGAAGAAAACAAGCATCCAGACCCAGGAAATCCTGAGAATTGCAAACAAGATGCTACTAGGGCTTCCCTGGTGGCTCAGTGGTAAAGAATCTGCCTGCCAATGCAGGAAACATGAATTCAATCCCTGATCTGGGAAGATCCCACATGCCTCAGAGCAACTAAGCACGTGGGCCACAACTATTCTATTTAGCCTGTGCTCTAGAGCCCAGGAGCCGCAACTACTGAGCCCTGGTGCTGCAACTACTCACGCCTGCAGGCCCTAGAGCCTGTGCTCTGCAACAAGAGAACCCACTGTAATGAGAAGCCTGCACACCGCAACTAGAGAGTGTCCCCTGCTCGCCACAACCGGAGAAAAGCTCACCAGCAACAAAGACCCAGCACAGCCAAAAATGAATGATAAATCAATAAAACTGTATTTTAAAAGATGCCATCAAAGAGACCCACACCAAGACACATTACAACTAAAATGTCAAAAGTTAAAAGACAAGGAGATAATCTTAAAACCTGTGAGAGAAACACTAGTTCTGTACAAAGGAACTCTCATAAAGCTATCAGCTGATCTTTCAGCACAAACATTGTAAGCCAGAAAGCACGGTACATTCCAAGTACCAGAAGAAGAAAACTTTCAATCAAGAATACTCTGCCCAACAATGTTTTCATTCAGAATCAAAAGAGACATAGAGTTTTCAGACAAGCAAAAGTTAAAGGAGTTCACCACCACTAAATTGGCCTTATAAGAAATTTTAAAGGGACTCCTTTAAGCTGAAAGAAAGGATGCTAATTATAATTAGTAACAAGAACACAAATGAAAGGATAATTATCATTGGAAAAGTAAATATATAGTGAAGGTAGTGGATTAATTACTAATAAAGCTAATATAAAGGTTAAATGAAAAAACTATGATTACAATAATTAGCTAAAAAATGCACAAGATAAAAATATATAAAATGTGACATTAAAACATACAACATGAGAGTAAATGTTGAGTTTCAGAATGGGATCAAACTTCAGATGTTATCAACTTAAAATAGGCTGTTACAGATATAAGTTGTTAAATGTAAGTCTCATGGTAACCACAAAGCAAAAACCTACAATAAATAAACAAAGAGGAAGAGAAACAGACATAAGAATGCCACTAAAGAAAGTCATCAAACCACAGAGGAAGAGAGCAAAGGAAAGGAACAGAGAAAAACTACAAAAGCTGCTAGAAGACAATTAACACATGGCAATAAGCACATACTTATCAATAATTACCTTACCTGTAAATGGACTAAATTATCCAACCAAAAGCCACAGAAAGGCTGAAGAAGTAAAAGCAACACACTCCTATGTGTACTGCCTACAAGAGACAACTTCAGATGTAAGGACACACTGAAAGCAAAGGGGTGGAAAGGAGAGTCCATGCAAATGAAAACCAAAAAAGAAAGACGGGTCAGCTATACTTATATTAGAAACAAACAAAAAACAAACCTTTACAACATATTTTTTAATAAGAAACAAAGAAGGGCATTACATAAAGGGGTCAGTCCAATGAGAGGATATAACATTTGCAAATATTTATGTATCCAAAATAGGAGCAACCTAAATATGTCTCACAATTATTAAGAGACCTAAATGGAGACATAGGCAGCAATACAATAATAATAGGGGACTTTCATATCCCACTTACATCAATGAAAAAATCATCCAGACAGAAAATCAGTAAGGAGATATCAGCCTTAAACAACATATTATACTATATGGACTTAACAGATATTTATAGAACATTCCATCCAAAAACAACAGAATACACATTCTTCTCAAGTATATACTGAACATCTTTAATAGATAAGTCATATGTTAGGCCAGAGACCAAGTCTTAATAAATTTAAGGATATTTAAATCACATCAAGCATCTTTTCCAATCACAATGGCATGAAATGAGAAATTACATGACGAAAAGTGGAAAATATACAACTATGTGGAGATTAAACAACATGCTACTGAATAACCAGTGGGCCAAAGAAGAAATCAAAAGAGAAATCAAAAACACCTTAAGAAAAACAAAAATGTAAACATTAACATGCTAAAATTTATGAAATACAGTAAAAACAGTTCTGTGAGGGAAGTTTACAGTGATAAATACCTACTTCAAGAAGCAAGAAAAGTCTCACACACAATCTAACTTCACTTTAATGAACTAGAAAAAGAAAATACAAAGCCCAAAGTTAGTAGAAGAGAGGAAATAAAGATTCAGCTCAGTTCAGTCACTCAGTTGTGTCCGACTTTGCAACCCCATGGACTGCAGCACACCAGGCCTCCATGTCCATCACCAATTCCAGAAGTTTACTCAAATTCATGTCCATTGAGTCAGTGATGCAACCATCTCATCCTCTGTCATCCTTTAGAGCAGAAATAAATGAAATAGAGACTAAAAAGACAACAAAGATCAGTCAAACTAAGAGCTAGTTTTTAGAAGGCAAATAAAATTGACAAAACCTTAGCTAGGCTAAGAAAAATAGAAAGGACTCAAATAAGTCAGAAATTAAAGAAGAGATATTACAAGTGATACCATAGAAATACAAAGGATCATACAGACTACTATGAACAATCATATGCCAACAAATTAGACAAACCAGAAGAAATGGATAAACTCCTACAAACATATAGGCTCAAAGACTAAATGACGATGAAACAGAAAGTCTGAACAGACCAATCACTAGCAAGCAGATTGAATCAGTAATCAAAAACTCTCAACAAACAAAAGTCCAGGGCCAAATGGCTTCACTGGTGAATTCTATGAAACAATCAAAGAAGAATCAATATCAATCTTCTTCAAGCTCTTCCAAAAACTATAAAAGCGGGATCATTTCAAAACACAATTTATGAGGGCAGTATTACCCTGTACCAAAACCAGACAAGAGTACTACCAAAAAAAAATTTTTTTTTTTACAGACTAATATCCTCGATGAACATAGATGCAAAAATTCTCAACAAAATATTCAGTAATACGTTAAAAAGATCACATGTCATTATCAAGTGAAATTTATTTCAGAGACGCAGGAATGGTCCAACATCTGTAAATCAGTCAATGTGATACACTATATAACAAAATGAAGACAAAAATGCTATGATCATCTCAATAGATGCATAAAAAATATTTGACAAAACTCAAATACACTCATTTATGGTAAAAATCTCAAATCTCTCAACAAAGCAGGTATGGAGGAAACATACCTTAACATAATTAATGGCACACATGACAAGCATACAGCTAACATCATACTCAATGTTGAAAATCTCAAAGCTTTTCCTCTAAGATCAGGTATAATACAAGGATGTTCACTTCACCACTTTTATTCAACACAGTATTGGAAGTTGTAGCCAGAATAGTTAGGCAAGAAAAAGAAATAAAAGGCATTCAAATTGGAAAGGAAGAAGCAATACTGTCACTGTTTGCAGATGACATGAAAATAGCTAGGAAACCGTAGAGTCCATCACAAACTAATAGAACTAATAAATGATTTCAATAATACTACAGGATACAAAATCAATTTAAAAATCTATTGTGTTTAATAACAAGCTATCAAAAAGAGAAATTGAAGAAAATAATCCCATTTACAACTGCATAAAAATAGTAAAATACGTAGGAGTAAATTTAACCAACAAGGTGAGATATGTGGATACTGAAAACTACAAAACATTAGCAAAAGAAATTGAAAAGGACACAAATAAATGGAAAGATGAAAGACTAAAAGGATCGCTATTGTTAAAATGGCAATATTATCCAAAGCAATCTACAACTTCAGTGCAGTAGATATCAAAATTCTAATGGCATTTCTCACATAAAACAAACAAACAAAAAAAATCCTAAAATTTGTATGGACCTGAACAGTCAAAGCAATCTTGAGAAAGAACAAAGCTGGAGGCACCATGCTCCCTAACTTCCAAGCATATTTTAAGACTATTATTACATGCAAATAGTAAAGTTTTATTGACATAAAATCAGAGACTTAGATCCATAGAACAGAATAAAGAGCCCAGAAATAAACCCACATACATATGGTCAATTAATTTATGACAAACAAACCAAGAATATACAATGGGGAAAGACAGTTTTTTCAATAAATGATGTTGGGTAAACCAGACAGTCACATGCAAGAGAATGAAAGCTAGACCACTATCTTACACCATTCACAAAGTTAACTCAAAATGGATTAAAGACTTGAACATAAGACCTGAAACCATAAAACTCCTAGAAGAAAACATAGGCAGTAAGCTCCTTGATATAGGTCTTGGTAATAATATTTTGAATCTACACCAAAAGCAAAAGTAAAAAAAGTAAAAGCAGCAAAAGGGAAAATACACAAGTGGGACTGCATCAAACTAAAAAGCTTCTGCACAGCAAAGGAAACCATAAACAACATGAAAAAGGCAACCTACTGAATGGGAGAAAATATCTGCACATTAGTAACTGACAGAGAGTTGATACCCAAAACATACAATGAATTTACACAATTCAAAGGCAAAAAACCACAAATCATCCAATGAAAAAATGGGCAAAAGATCCAAATAGACATTTTTCCAAAAGAGATATATAGATAACTAACAGGGACATGAAAAGATGGTCAACATCATTAATCATCAGGGAAATGGCAAATCAAAACCACAAAGAGAGAGCAACTCAAATCTTGCAGAATGGCAAGTAGCAAAAAGACAACAAATAACAAGTGTTGGCAAGGATGCAGACAAAAGGGAAACCTTGTGCACTTTTTGTAAACACTTAAGTTAGTGCAACCATTATGGAAAATAATACAGAGAATTCTCAAAAAATTAAAAATAGAACTACCATACAATCTAGTAATTTCACTTCTGAGTATTTATCTGAAGAAAATAAAAAAACACTAATTCAAAAAGATACATGCATCCTCGTGTTCACTGTAGAATTATTTATAATACAAAGATGAGGAAATAACCTCAGTATTTACTGATGACTGAATGGATAAAGAAATCATGGGATATGTGTATACATAAAGAATATTATTCAGCCATAAAACACAAAAAAGTTGCCACTTGCCACAGTATGAGTGGACATTGAGAGCATTACACTAAATGAAGTAATTCAGACAAAGAAAGACAGATACTCAAATGCTGTCTGATCTCTTACACGTAGAATCTACAAAAACAAACAAAAAATAAGCTCATAGATAAAGAAAACACATTGGTGGCTACAAAAGGCAAAGCTTGGATCAGAGGGTGGAAGAAATGAGTGACCAGTGTTTTGTTTTAATACACTGATTTTTAAAAAAATTTAAATGTTTTCTTCAACAAATATATAAGAAACTTAGATTGGTACAAAAGTAATTGCGGTTTTGCATTGTTGAACTTTGCCATTTGATATTGGAATGCATTCTTAAATGTGATTGTTATACATCATTTTAATGCACATTTCTCACTTTATATTTCTTTGCTAATGACTTATTACTTACTGTTTATTTTATATTTATTTTAGTCTATGGAAAAGATGTTAGACAAAAAGCAAATTTGAACAATTTTCTTACTCGAGTTCCAAATGGGTTGGAAACCCGTGGAGACAATTAACATCAGCAACACATTTGGTCCAGTAATTGCTAATGTACTTACAATGCAGTGGCGGTTCAAGAAGTTTTGCAAAGAAGATAAGAACTTTAAAGATGAGGAGCACAGTGACCTGCAATAAGAAGCTGACAACGACCAACTGAGAGGATCGTCAAAGCTGATCCTCTTACAACTAGATGAGAAGTTGCCAAAGAACTTAATGTTGACCATTCTATAGTCACTTGGCATTTGAAGCAAATTGGAAAGGTGAAAAAGTTTGATAAGTGGGTACCTCGTGAGCTGACCACAAATCAAAAAAATCGCAACAACAATGAACTATTTCTTGATCTGATTGTGACATGCAACAAAAAGTGGATTTCACACAACAACCAGAGACAACCAGCTGAGTGACCGGACCACAAAGAAGCCCCAAAACACTTTCCAAGGCCACACACACCAAAAAAAGGGTCATGGTCACTGTTTGTTGGTCTGTGGCCCATCTGATCCACTACAGCTTTCTGAATCCTGGCAAAACCATTTCATCTACAAGTATGCTCTACAAATTGATGAGATGCACCAAAAACTGCCACATCTGCAGCTGACACTGGTCAACAGAAAGGCCCCAATTTTTCTCCACAACAATGCCCCACCTCACGTCACACAACCAACACTTCAAAAGTTGAATGAGTTGGGCTACAAAGTCTTGTCTCATCTGCGATATTCAGCTGACCTCTCACCAACTACCACTTTTTCAAGCATCTTGACAACTTTTTTTCAGGGAAAATGTTTTCACAACTAGCAGGAGGCAGAAAATGCTTTCCAAGAATTCACAGAATCCCAAGGCATGGATTTTTATGCTACAGGAATAAACTTGTTTCTTACTGGAAAAAAAAATGATTATAATGGTTCCCATTTTGATTAATAAAGATGTGTTTGAGCCCAGTTATAATGATTTAAAATTCATGGTCTGAAACCACAATTACGTTTGCACCAACCTAATAAAAGGCAAAGTGAAAATATCAATAAGAGCAGCAAATCGTCTGCATTACCTCTTTGTGTTTCAAATCCAACTGACTCCTGAGAGCCTTAAGTTCCCGTTCACGGATGTCCAAGCAAGTTTCTAGAGCGTGTGTCTGTCCTTCCCATTCAGATTTTTTATGAGCTACCATTATGTCAATCTGTTTCATGAGCTCCTGCAGTTCTGCTTCACAGGATGTCAAAAATCCCCTATAAATAAGAACAGACCCTTAAGAACACAGAACATATCTCCAAGTGGCTTTTCATCTTTCACATGTAAAAATAGAGCAAATGTAAACCTACCTAAGGTGGAACAATGTCAACAAATAATCAGAAGTAAAAAACATCTCTGAGCTTTTCCCTTTAAGGCATCTAAGGCGATCACCTATTCCACAGAACAGTCTTCCTCCAGCAGCCAACCTAAAGCTTACATCATGTGGCCAAACACAGACTGATGTAGGAAGTCTGGTTTGGGAATGAGACTTCCAGAGCCAACAACTATCTCATCTTCAACATTTTAGGGAAGCTTTCTGAAGAATCCAGGCAAGCATATGTCATATTCTCAGCTAGCCAAGCAAATAAATAGCTTTGGAAACAAGTAGGAAAATGACAATACAACTTTAAGAACTGTCTTAAGAAATTCATCCTTGAGCCAAATTTATTTCAATTACTTTTTTCCAACTCATTATTAGCAACTTACTACAATCTATCTTCCTGTCAACTTACTGATGTCCATCGATATTTCAGTAGATATCAGATATCTAGCTTTTTACAAAGGTAAAAACACAAGTGGACACAAATGTACTGGATTCAAAGAGGTTTCCAGGAATGGCCACAGAGAGATAACTACTAAGGCTTAAATACTTTAAAAAAAAAAAAGTCATTTGCTCTTAGTGTCAAAACAAAATTGTTTTGTTTTTTAAAAGGTGAAAATTTAAAGTGGGTTGACAGAAAGTATCCAGCTTCACACTGCTGAGATAAGGGAAACACCCCAAGGAGAGATACTGTCCACAAACATGACATGGATCAGCCTAGATTTTGTTCACATTTCTTCTTCTGTACCCAAAGCACAAAATGGTCAGAGGTGTAACTCAGACATGCTTTTTAAACTCAGTGAGAAACTTAGGGTCAAAAGCAAACTTACCCATCATGCCCCCGATTTTGTATTCCTTCCAACAAAGCCTCCATCGCCAAATCTCCTTTGTTTTGGCAACTGGGAAAGCAAAAAAGCCAGTCAGGAGAAAACTCATTTTTTATGTTGCAACATTCCAACTTACAAACTTAGGAATGTGAATGAAAGCATACAAATTAACAATGAGAAAATGCAGCACTCCTTAGGATAACTGTAGAAGGGTCAAGAAATAGCTCTTCAAGAAACAGTAGAACCAAACACACTTCAAAATAACTTAAAATGATCTGTACTGCCATTGACACTTCCGAGCATGACTAAAATCAAATACCTTATTGTGGCATTGCTACTTTCTCACCTAAGAGTAGGTCTGGGTGGAAGTGGGGTGCTAGCAGCAGAGGGACACAGACACTAAGAAAACAAGAGGTCAGAGGAAAAGTGAGCTTTTTTTAAAGAGATAGTGTTAAAAGGTTAAATGTTCTGTGCTTGAACTTATTGGTCCATCATGGGAGCTCCTATTCGACTCTAGATGACAGGCGTATAAAGCTCCTAGCACAGCTTCCATCCCCTAAGAGGCAACTACTGACCTCCTTCCTCTGCACTTCATTGTTCTTAGTCCTTAGCAGGTCATTTCACTGGAGTTACATCACACTAGTGAGTGAAGTGAAGTCGCTCAGTCGTGTCGGACTCTTTATGACCCATGGACTGCAGCCTCCCAATCTCCTTCCATGGCATTTTCCAGGCAAGAATACTGGAGTGGATTGCCATTTCCTTCTCCATACATCACACTGGAAATGTCTTTTTTCACACCCTTTTCCCTTACTATTCCACCCTCAAGGGCAGAAAACCAGTTTTATTTATAACCCACAGCTCCAGGACTTAGTGTGGCATTTCAACCTGATCTGCGCTAAATACTTTTGGCTGGCTTATATCAATTCCCCTCCCTTTTTTACCTAGCCTCCTATACAAACTGGTCTATAGCTGGAGAACTGCAGAGAAGAATCTAGCAGAGAAAGAAAGGAAGGGAGACAGAACAGACTATCACAGAAAGAGAAAGACACACCATAAAGAAAGGCAGATGAGACGAAAAAAGACCGCCCTTAACTTTGGATATGCCAATGAACAGTAACTGCTGTAGGTTTCTCACTTATCACAAAACTTCAGAATGTTCATGTGTCAAACCACTACTCATTCCTGAAGAACTGCTTTTATCCTTCAACATTCAGAGGCTCAACTCTGAAACGTCTTCAAATTATATTGCTCTAAGAGAAGTCCTCTACTCAATAAAGAAATCAGTGTTGTCTTTCAAGGAATTAATAGTCCAGTATGGGAAAGAAAAAAATTAACTAAAATGTTTCCTTAAAGTGAAAAATACAGTAACAGAGGCATGCATAGGATGTCCTGCAGACACAGAAGAATAAGAAGACTGGAAAATACAACCACTGCATGTTATCTGCACCTATTTCTAAAGTTACTATGAGAAGTTTTAAATAACTATTCATGCATAAATATGGCAGAGAGGATTTCTTTCTAGTTGGTTTATCATTTGTATTATACCAAAATTAGACAAAATAAAAAGTTAAAGGTTTTCATGTTCTATTTCACTGTCTTTCAAACAATGATACAGTCAATTACAACAAGACAAAGATTCTGCTTTGCTCCACTTCAGGGAACTGAATGGCAGGACACAGTTCAGACAGTACTATGTAGATGAAGATCCAGGATAGAGTCTAGCTTTGTGTCCTTGAACTTCAGTTTCTTTCTTATAAAGGGGTATGACCTATATAGTTTCCAAAATTTCTTCCAGTTTTTAAAGGGATTCTAATGGTCAAATCGGAGAAGGCAATGGTACCCCACTCCAGTACTCGTCTGGAAAATCCCATGGACGGAGGAGCCTGGTGGGCTCCAGTCCATGGGGTCACCAAGAGTCGGACACGACTGAAGTGACTTAGCAGCAGCAGCAATGGTCAAACACATATATACTGTAAGTACCATGCTCTTGACAACCCTATGTGGATATTTAGATTTAGTAACATAATACACAATATATTTTCTGGATGACATTATTTAGTAATTAGCAATATTTATTTTGTTGTTGTTCAGTCACTAAGTCATGTCTGACACCATGGACTATAGCACACCAAGCTCCTCTGTCCTCCACTAGCTTCAGGAGTTACTCAAATTCATGTCCAGTGAGAAGCTAAGTCACTGAATGCTCAACTGTTCTGCCTTGTCTATATTGTCTAATTCAATCTTCATAACAATCATAAAAGATACATACTATCATTTTGAGGAAACTGAGGCTTGAAAGGTTAACTTGACTATGGCAAACTACAAACCTCAGCCCCAGGACTCAAACCTAGGCAGTGTGACTCCTAAGCTCCAGCCAATATGTGATCTTTATATATTTTACAGTATTCCAGATCTTAAAATACATCATCATATCTTCTTTTGATTTAATCTTCCTGATATAAACAAAGTGAAACCATTTTGAAAAGTCTGGACACAGGAAGAAACAAACACAAACTGAACTATGACACCACCACTATGGACACCAGAGGGCAGTAGCACAATCGTGAAAATAGCCCATTTCAGAAATTAAAATCATGGTCTAAGTCTAAGACAATGAGATCTGTTTTAAACAAAAGGTGGGGGTGATGTAGGGAAGATAAGTAACATTTGCTACAGAAAATAATCTAATATATAATGTTTTTTTAAAAAATACTTTCACCATCTCCTTGAGGAGCTAACAAACACCATCGCTTCTCCTTCCTGAGGATCAGGTAAATAGCAAGAACTCAGATTTTCTATGGACTTTTCTGAGTTTCTCGCAGCTATATCATGAACTCCTTTCCTAAACAATCTGACCCTCATTCAGCTGCATGCAGTACATTACTTTGCTTTCTTTTTTGGCCTGTTCCATGCAATAATTATGTAAAGTCTATTCTTTGTCCAAAATAAATACAATTTTAAGTATTACGTTGGTGCAAAAGTAATTATGGTTTTGCATTATCGAACTTTGCCATTTGATGTTGAATACATTTTTATATAAATGTGGTTATGTTATACATTTTAATGCACAGTTCTCGCTTTATATTTTTTTGCTAATGACTTATTACTTGCTATTTATTTTATATTTATTTTAGACTAGGGAAATGATGCTAGACAAAAAGTAAATTTGAACAATTTTCTTGAGTTCAGAATGGGCCATAAAGTAGCAGAGACAACTCACATCAACAATGCATTTGGCCCAAGAACTGCTAATGAATATACAGTGCAAGGGTGGTTCAAGAAGTTTTGCAAAGGAGACAAGAGGCCTGAAAATGAGAAGCATAGTGGCCAGCCATCAGAAGTTGACAACAATCAAGTGAAAGGATCACTGAAGCTGATCCTCTTACAACTACAGAAGTTGCTGAAGAACTGAACATCAATCATTCTATAGTCATTTGGCATTTGAAGCAAATTGGAAAGGTGAAAAAGCTTGGTAAGTGGGTGCCTCATGAGCTGACTGCAAATAAAAAAAAAACAAAAAACCTCATTCTGAAGTGTCATCTTCCCTTATTGTACGCAACAATGAACCATTTCTGGATCAGACTGTGACGGGCGATGAAAGTGGATGTTATAGGATAACTGGCAACCACCGCCTCAGTGGTTGTACTGAAAAGAAGCTCCAAAGCACTTCCGAAAGCCAAACTTGCACCAAAAACGGGTCATGATCACTGTTTGGTGGTCCGCTGCCTGTCTGAGCCACTACAGCTTTCTGAATCCCAGTGAAACCATTATATCTGAGAAGTATGCTCAGCAAATTGATGAGATGCACCAAAAACTGCAATGCCTGCAGCTGGCACTAGTCAACAGAAAGGGCCCAATTCTTCTCCTCGACAATGCCTGACCACATGCCGCACAACCAACACTTCAAAAGTTGAACTAATTGGGCTACAAAGTTTTGCCTTATCTGCCATATTCACCTGACTCAACCAACTACCACATCTTCAAGCATCTTGACAACTTTTTGCAGGGAAAATGCTTCCACAACCAGCGTGGTGGCAGAAAATGCTGTCCATGAGTTCATGGAACTCCAAGGCATGAATTGTTATGCTACAGGAGTAAACAAACTTATTTGTTGTTGGCAAAAATATGTTGACTGTAATGGTTCCTATTTTGATTGGGCTTCCCAGGCGGCGCTAGTGGTAAAGAAACCGCCCGCCAACGGAGGAGACATAAGAGACATGGGTTCAATCCCAGGGTGGGGAAGATCCCCTGGAGAAGGGGATGGCAATCCACTCCAAAGGACTGGAGAACCCCAAGGACAGAGGAGCATGGCAGGCTACAGTCCATGGAGGTGCAAAGAGTCAAACATGACTGAGCAACTTAACATGCTATTTTGGTTAATAAAGATGCACTTGAGCCTAGTTATAATGATTTAAAATTCAGTCTGAAACCGCAATTATATTTGCACCAACCTAATAATTAGTTTGATAATCTGTTACTCCCTGCCATTAACATAAAATGTTAAAGTAGTTAAATGGAAACTTTGTAGCTCTAAAAATTGGTATAGGACAAGCTTAGTCATTTCAGCATTTAGACCAAGACATCAACAAACAAAAGTTATAATTAAAAATCTCCATTGGAATGAAGATTGTTTTAAATCAGTGAAATCTAGAATAAGGTGCTTAAAGGAAATACAGACTTTTTCATCAAGTCTGGAAAGCTGGGAAAACATACGTTAAATCTTAAGAGAAAAAGAATCCAAAGAGGGTATCTAATAATGGGCAAATCTTTGAAATTTATTAATATATTGGAATTTAAGAGCTAGAAAGGACCAGAAGGCCTCCCATTTAGCTTCTTCAGTTTATAGATCAGGAAAAATATCCATAGGTATATGCTTGAGATCAAATTATTCACAAAATGGGACATAGAAAGAAAATAAATCTAGTTGGAATTATGAATTAATCCTGAGAAAGAATATGTCTATTCATCAAGTTTCATTTTAAAGGAGGATTACAATGCTTTGTCGCTTACCTGCCTTGGTGTTACTGTGATTACAAAGATCTATGGCTGTGTCAGATAGACTGTGACTGAAAAACTGTACCTGCTCCAATAAATAATCAGTATCATTTACAAATGCCCAGAAGGATTCCTACTTAAACTTAAGGGAGAAAATTATCAGATAAAAGATCAAAGAAACCTTCCAAAATAAAAACAAAATTTTAAAACACGGTCTAAATTATGATTCCAAATTCAGAAAGAATAAGGGCAAAGACTAAGAAATCTTTAGTAGATAAAAATACAATTTTACATGGCAAAAATGCTGTAAGCAAAGCTGAAAGATAAATGACAACAATATTTAAAGTTTTATCACAAGGGGTTAATTATCCAAACGCATGGCTTCTAAAAACTGAAGGGAAAAAAGAAATCTATAGAAAAATGGGCAGAAAATATGAACAAAGAGTTCACAGAAAGAGAAATCCAAATGACCTTAAACATATGAAAAGATGCTCAACCCTGTTCACAGTAAGAGAAATATAAACTACATGTTATGCATAATTGTCAAAATACATTAAGCATATAAAATTATATACAGATATATAATATATAGTGCATTTGTTCTTATGCAAGGATAAACCCCAACTGGTAAATGTGATACCTGTAAGAAAGGGAAATAGTCAGGGTGGAGAAAACAGGAAGCTAAACTTCTCAGGATGGATCTTAATGGGTACTTGTTTTATAGGCACTATGCCAATGTTTTACTAATAATGAAACAAATCCAAATGAGTGGGGAAAAAAAAGCAGTATGAAAATTACTGGAAATGAAATAACTATCAACTAGATACCAAGTTGGCAGCCTTACCATGTAACAAATTGCTTCATATGCTTTGAAAACACAACTTTACTGTACATATTTCAAGTGGGGTAGGTACTAAGGACAAAAAGTACTACAAAGAAATCCTAAACACCATTTAGGAAACAGTTAACAGTAAATTTGGTATCCTTAATTTGAAAGAATTACATACAGGAAAAAAGTAACTGTTAATAAGCAAAAGAGAAAAAGATATAAAAATATAAAATCAAGTGTTTTTAAAAAGCTATGAAATTAAATTGGCAATATCAATGTGAATTCTGTATGTTTCTTGTTTTAAAAATGTACCTATTTCTTAACTTTTGCTACTGTAAATCCTAAAACTAATGGCCAACCTAGTAGCAAGAGCACCTCTAGCACCCAGATTTGTCTCTCAAATCACCACAAGGAACCAGGGCTTCTTGGTGGCCAGAAATGTATAAGGAGCCAGAAACATGTTTTAAAAGAAAATAAGGAAACTCTCAAAGACTACCACTAGTCATATCAAAGTAGACAGGAGCCAACTTAAACAGGCTGCCACTTGCCAACAACTTGAGTATGCAAAAAAAAAAGAAGACTGCAATAGATTGAGACAGTTTAAATAAATTCAAATCTATAAGTTCATGATGATTAAAAAAAAAAAAAAGAAAATCCTCATGGTTACCTTTGAAGGTTGCTAGGCCACCAACTCATTACTGTGCTCTGAAAATAGAGGGAAACAATTAAGCATTTTTCTTGCTTTTCCTGTACAAACTGTATTTCAAATAGCTGGTGGGGTAATCAAACAGCTGGTGAGTTTAAAAGTTCTTCATAAAAAATTTCCAGCTAATAAATACTAAGGAATGATGGAATTAGAAAATCACTATATTGCAGCCCCTAATGCAATAATGGATATAAGCAATTTTAAGTGAATGGTTCATGGATAATTTCATGATGAATGGATGGGGCTGACAATACCTGAACCCACACTGCTCAATCTTAACATTAAGAAAGAGAAAAACACAAAAGTAACTTGCCTCACTGAAGTATTTTGCACCAACAGTGAAATCTTCCTCTGCCTGCTCCCCCAAAAAAGTCAAGGTTGAATCTGATCAAGCTTCTAGATGAGTGCTGATCAACAGAATTTTATGCAATTATGAAGACACTTTATATATGCAGCATTTGAAGAGTAGCTATTTGGCATGTGTGACTATTAGACACTTGAAATGTGGCCAATGCAGTAAGAAAACTGAAATTTTTAGTTTTATTTAATTTTAATTCATTTAAATAGCCACAGGTGGCTGACACCTACTATATGGACAGTGCAAGTCTAGATCTCACTGCCAGTTTATTCCCTTTAAAGGAAATAAAGGGAATAGGTGTACAAGTTAAAAGATGGCATCTGGATGCAATCAACTAAACCTAGAATGTTAAGGCAAAAAAGGGAGGCAACAAAACTGTAACATTAAAAAAGATTGAGGGACTTCCCTGGCAGTCCAGTGGTTAAGATTCTGCCTTCTAGTGCAGGGGGTTGCTGGTTCCATCCCTGGTAGGGGAGATAAACTGCCACATGCCAAGTGGCCAAAAAACCAAAACATAAAACAGAAGCAATATTGTAACAAATCCAATAAAAGACTTTAAAAATGATCTTCAGCAAAACAAAGCAAAAAAATCTTAAAAAAACAGAAAAAGACTGAAAAAGTGTATCAACTCAATGCAACACATAGATCTCTATGGGATTTTAATCCAAACAAGCTGATTTTAAAAACACATATATGGGACAGGTGGGAAAATCTGAACCCAGATTGAATACTGACAGTGTTGTTCAGTAATACTGACAATGTTGTTCAGTCGCTAAGTCATGTCCATCTCTTTCCAACCCCATGGACTACAGCACCCTATCCTTCACCATCTCCTGGAGTTTGCTCAAACTTATGTCCAATGAGTCAATGATGCCATTCAACCATCTCATACTCTTCTATTGCCCCCTTCTCTTCCCACCCTCAATCTTTCCCAGCATCAGGGTCTACAGGATTTTTACTAATTTTCATAGATGTGATGACAAAACTGTGGTTTTGTAAAGCTGAAAACACAATCTGAGTTCTTGAAGAAAAAAATTTTAAGTAACACAGAAACCAAAAATTCAATTCCTGAAACCCAGGTCAGTGTCGGTTTTAGCTGAATTTCAAATCAAGCTGACATATGTTTAAAAGTAGAAAGCTCTAATAAAGTTGACTACTGATGCTGTTACCATCCAATACCACTACTACCTTAATAGAGAACGTGAAGGACAAGCAAAGTTGTTTTACCTTTAAAGGTGAGACAAGTGGCATCAATACAGTTAATACATACAACAACTACATTAACTGTTAAAACCTGAATCTACATCCATTTTAAAGAGTAGTGTAACTAAATGTTTATAAATATTTAGCCCATTTTAATTTCAGTCATTCTTACTATACTGATCACTGATGATATAGTCAAAAGGCAAGAAGCTCAATAAAAACCTAATAATACTACATTTCAAATAAGAAAATATATACCCTTTATTATATCATTAAGCTACAGCTATGATCAGTATAGAAATATTTGAAGGTAACGTGTAGTTAATGATCCCTATGGTTTCCTCTTCGCATCTAGAAAATAGTTAAATGCAAGCATGTGGGGAACTGTATAACAACAGGGCACAAATCCTACAGTACTGTTTTATTAAAGGAAGAAAAAAAAATGTTCAGACTGGTTTAAGGAACAGTTTATAAGGCTTAAGGAAAACTACTCTGCGCAATACGTGTGCTCTAACTAGTCGCTGTAAATGAACACGAGTCGCTGACAGCAAGCTCACTTTTACTCGGATGTTGTAAAAACTACATTATGAGCCTAGCTTTACTGCTTTCAAATATGTTCACGATTATAGTGTTCTATGGACCCATCCCTTTTGTTCTCTCACTTTATTATTTATTTCGCATCCCTGATTTCTACGGAGCAATCAGTAAGTTCAGGGTTCCCCAAACTCAGTCCTTCATGATTTCTGCCACATTACCGTACCTCTGGAACTAACATTAAGGTTTTTAAACCAATTACTTTTAAAAACTTGCTAAATTTCCCACCCATAAATGAACCGCTATCACCGGCCGTCAGTAACTAAGTCCAACAAGGCTAGGAAGCTAACCAGATGAGGCAGCCCAGGCGGGAAGGCTGGGCCGGGGTAACTCCCCAGAAGTGGCAGACTGGCTCGCTGCCGACTCCGCTGGGAGAAGAGGAGCAGCTCGCCCACCCCGCCGCCCTGCCTCAGGGGAAGGGCTGACCACCTGGCTAGCCCGGACTGCGCGCCGTGGGAGGCCATATCTGGCTTCGCGGCTCTGCGAAGCGTTCGCGGCGAGGAGGAGGGGCGGGGCGCCGGGGCGGAGCCGGGCCGGCGGAGGCGAGCCTGGAGGCCAGCGGGCGGCTGAGGAAGTCGGCCCCCGGCCATTCGGCCGCTCAGTCCGCGGCCCCACTGCAGCCAGGGCTGCCTCCGGTTCCGGACACGGGCACCCGTCGCCTGTTGGACTCTCACACATGCGGTTACAGGCCTGCCACGAGCGCGCCCCCGAGTCTTCCCGCCGTTACCTCCGGACGGGGGCGCGCACGCGCGTCACCGCCAACCTGACGTCCAGTCACGGCCGTCGGAACGTTCGTTCCGCCTACAGCTCCCTCACTTTTGATTGAAGCAACGTCCTCCTTGACTCCCCCTCCACCCGGCCAAATGGGCTCACCGACATCCGGGGATCGGAGAGCAGGGCGCGTTGGTCACATGACCGCTGGAGGCGTGGTCCCGGCCGCGCTGGGCCAGTGCCGGTAAAGGTTTCCCGCGCCCTGGCTTAGGTAGTGTACGGGAGGAGCACGTTCGGGTTTCTGCCGATTCTATCGGCCGAGGTTGTTGTCCTCATCTCATCCTCATAACTACCTCCCTTACCGCACGTCGGGAGGGTAGAAAGGGACTTACACGGCGGTCCTGGACTTCCCCCGCTTCCGCATTTGGTATAGCCCGCCTTGGACCGGAAGCCGAGGCTGTGGGGCGGGATCCCATGCCTGTACGGACGGTGGTGGCCCGAGAGGGTCATATTTAATGGGGGGAAAGGCATTCCAGGTTTGCTCTTTTAACTACAAGTTTACGGAGCTCTAAAACAGAGGTGAATAAAACTGCCCCTGTCCCGGAGAAACGCACGCACCGCTTGTCTGGGAAGACCCTGTAACGGGCAATGTAACAAGCTCCTGATGGGGCCCATTCAATGCGCCCAGGGAAATATGGAACCTGCGGAGGGGCGGATACCGCGTTCTTGGAGCTTAGAGAAAGCTTCCTGCAGGAAACAACCTGGGAGCTAAGTTGTTTAGAGTAACTGGGGGTTAGCTGAGGAAAAAAGGAAGAAGACAGCATTCCAAGCTTTGGGACAGTCACGTGTGTGAGAAAGATTTTGTTCAAGAAAGTGGTAACGGTTCATTATGGGGACTGGCAAGTGCCTAGGACGGTGGCTGTGGCCTGTTCATTGCCCGCCTTGTACTTTCCAGGCTTCCAGCCCCTGAAGAGTGAAGGCACTTTGACGCCTAACTCTGGACAAGAGATGTTGGCCCCGATGAGCTGACACCCAGCTTTGAGTTTGGAAGGAAAAGTAGGTGTTCGTGATGGGGCAGAGACCTTTTTAGGTACAAAGGCTGGAAAGTGTGACAAGTTAGATGTATTCTAAAGAAGAATAGGTGAAAAACGATTTGAGGCCAAATTGGGGGAAAACATGCTGAATCATTAATAAGAAATTTACGCACAGCAATTGGAAACAATAATGCTTGAACGATCAGTCACAAAGCCAACTTAACTTGCCTAGTGAATCATAAAAACAAGGAACCATTCAAGGGCAGAATGCATGCTGACGCCGAGTGATCCAAGAAAACTTTACCAAAAGGTGAAATCTATGTGTGACTAGGAAGATCAGCTGGGAGGTACTGTGATGTTATAAAGAAACTGTAATCTAATCCAGGTGAGATGAGTCTTTCCCTGGATGATCCTATGCCAAAACATCCACACTAGAAAGCCTAGAGAACCCTAGTGCTGGATTACATCATCTTTTCATTCTTCATGTTTAAGAAATAACCTCTTTGGTTTACAGGTCCCATCCGACAAGATCAAAGCTGCAAGAGAATGGACAGTGAGGTACAAAGAGATGGAAGGATCTTGGATTTGATTGACGATGCTTGGCGAGAAGACAAGCTGCCTTATGAGGATGTTGCAATACCACTGGTAGGCTGTAATGTGTGCTTAGGGTGATGGGTTAAAGGTCTGATCTGGTAGACCCTAGTAGCTGTAGGTTATCAATGGACAAATAAACTAAAGTCAAATCAAAACTGTGGAGTCCTCTGACTCTAGAAACCTCTGGAGAGCATTTAGCTCAACTTTGTATTTGAAGAGAAATATGATTCAGATTGCTGAGGTGACCAGCTCAATTAGAGGTCATATGAGAACTGGAACTGAGGTCCTCTGAGCTATGTTCTGTCCAGCACACCAAAGGTAGTAAAGAATTTAATGCACACCATGAGGAGGAACAAGAAACAGTGGTATATGCACTTAATTTCTCTACCTGTGGCCTGTCATTTTTAGAAACTCACAGTTTTGGAACACATACCTAGTTGAAGTTCCCTGGAAAATATTCAGAAGAGACCTGGCTTTTCTTCTTTTACATTTAGATCATCAGGCTCTTTTCTTCCCTAATCTCTGGAAAATTCTCCAGGGAGTTTGTTAAGCCTCACATCGTAAGATCTAAACGTTTTGCTTGAATAAATGCTTACTAAAAATTCTGTTTATGTCATAGAGGCCTAACAAGAAGAACAAGGACTGTTTTTCTTTAGAGCCTGCCAAGAGTTGTTGATTAAATAGAGCTTGCGAGCAGGGATCTGCTGCTGCCATATATGTATTCATTTAAGAATAAGAGGTAATGTGTTCAAGGAATAATACACATAACAGATAATAAATGACAGCTTAGTTCAAGTTTAAAAAAAATAATCAACAGAGCATAATAAGAATTATAGCTCTGCTTTGATTGAATACCTGTTTTGTGCCATGGACTGAGGTTGAAACCTGATGTATTTTATCTATATCCTTAAAAGAACCCTCGGGGGTGATGATGATGTCCACACTGTATAGGAAGAAAATAGGATCAAAGAGGAGATCTTGCCCAAAGGTTGGTAGCTAATAAGCTGGACTTCACACTGAGGTCTGTGAGGCTCCAGATCCTGCCCTGTGGACTTTTGTTGGTTCTTTCGTTCTGCAAGCAATTCTTTGAAGCCTATTGTGTGCCTTAAGACTAGGTGAACATTAGGACGTTTTCTGCCCCTCTGAGTCTATAAAGGCAACATATGTCAAAAAATAATTGTAATAGTGTTCTGAGTGGAGGTCATGAACGACTATGTAGTCTAAAAAGTGACTGCTTGCCTGGTGGGCATTTGAAGGGGCTTCAGAAGGAAAATCACATTTAAGCTGGTTGTAGGGGAGGAACAGAGGGTTAGTGAGAGTGGACAAGCAGTGGGAACAGACGTGCAAAAGTTTCAAATGGCTTTGGGAGATGGTAAGGTATTCAGTGGAGAGGTATTCAGTGGATGGAGAATATAACTGTCATAAGTAAGAAGAAAAGTTGGTCTTGGACCTTGTTTTGAGAGGCGCATTTGATACCAAGCTTGCCCCTCATCCTGAGGAGTGAGGATCCTCAAAGTAGAGATCTGCTATGTTAAAAAATACTAGAAAGTCAGTTCAGCAGCATTATTAAAGAATGTCTGCCAAGGAGAAAGGAGCCAGTGACAGAGCAGAGAGGCCAATTAGGAAGCTAATGCAGTGTCTAGACAAAGGAGGAGGGTATAAACAAAGGCAAGAAAGTGCAGAGGAATTGCTCAATTCTGGACATGCTAACAGCAGGATTTGGGGACCATTTGTGTGAATGGGGTTGAGGGAGAGGGAAATTTCTATGCTGACTTCCAAGCTACAGCCTGGCCGTGTTGCTAATCCATGTCTTTTTCCCAGGGCTTGTGATCCTAAGGCAATGTTTGTGTCAGTTAGGCTTTGCTGCTGCCTGACAAATATCCCCAAAATATAGTGGCTTAAAACAATAGCTATTTAATGTCATGAGTTTTCTTGTCTTTGCCAGCATGGTTGATCCCTGATGGACTTGGTGGTGGTTTGCAGTGGGCCAGCAGACTAGCTGGTGGCTAAGTAATTCTGAGGCTTTGACATGTCTCACAGTGAGCAGGCTGCCAGCTGGAATGATGAACTAACTAGGCCATAGTCTCATTACTCAGCAGATTAGCCCAGACTTCACATAGTCATTTTCAGATTCTCAGAGCAGGGTGAGAGGAAACTGCAAGGCTTCCTGGAGCCTAGACCCAGAAGTCACATGACCAACCCCAACCGAGGGTTGGGGAAATAAACTCTGACTTTTCATAGGAGTAGCTGCAAAGAATTGTGGCCATTTTTTGATACTTTATTTTCCAGGCACATAGGCAATTTTATATGTTGGCATTTGTTGCAAGAGACAATAGTGACCAAATTAAAGACATGCTTATTTTAGAATGAGATGAAATTAAATAATTGATTAACCAAAGACTTGTTTATGCTTTGTCATCTATAAATAGTTATTGAAACCAAATTTTCTCTTTGAGTGCGTTTTTGCTTTACAGTAAATGATAATTCCTTTCAATTTGTACAAGTATGTTTGAATCTGAGTTTTACCTTTGTAGAGCAAAATGTATGTGATTCAGATATACTTGTACATCTTAGAATTAAATCATTTTATTCATAATGAATGTCATTTTGAAGGAAAAAGTTATTATATTCATATACTGCAAGTTGGAGTCCAGTGGAAAATCCTAAGTCTGGATATTGAGTAACAGTTTGCTCCCCTTAAAAATAAGTCTAAATTAAGATAAATGAAAAGAAATATATTGGTATCAGAGAATTCTAGTACTAAGAAGAGTTCTGATAGTAACAAATTTAAATACAAGGAACCTATCAAAAAATTCTCACCACCCCACAAAAATCTGGTGAACTGTGAGAGGTGATGGACGTGTTACTTAGCCTTATTGCAATAATCATTTCACAATATATACGTGTATCAAATCATCATGTTGTACGCCTTAAACTTACAAGATGTTATATGTAAATTAAATCTCAATAAACCTGGAAATACATAAGGACACTGCCCCAGATTCTACACCAAGTGTGGCCCATGGCTTATTATTTTCAGACAATTGTGGGTAAAATTTTGAACTGCAAGGAGATCCAACCAGTCCATCCTGAAGGAGATCAGTCCTGGGTGTTCATTGGAAGGACTGATGCTGAAGCTGAAACTCCAATACTTTGGCCACCTCATGCAAAGGGTTGACTCATTGGAAAAGACCCTGATGCTGGGAGGGATTGGGGGCAGGAGGAGAAGGGGACCACAGAGGATGAGATGGCTGGGTGGCATCACCAACTCGGTGGGCATGAGTTTGAGTAGACTCGGGGGTTTGTGATGGACAGGGAGGCCTGGTGTGCTGCGATTCATGGGGTCGCAAAGAGTCAGACACGACTGAGCGACTGAACTGTGTTGCTTTCTGTTGCCCTGCTCCACCACTAGAGGGAAATCTCTTCTATTGTGTTATGTTTCTGTGCTCTCCACTTACCTCCATTATATAACAGAGGCACATTGGATACAGGATTGTTTTGAATACCTTTCTCGTGCTCAAGGAATATGCCAGCAGATGTGGCATTCTATAAAGCAGCCTCCTCCTCCACCCCCTCCAAAAGATTGAGTGCTGGCTCTTTTCATTGTTCCTAGCCACTAGTGAGGATGACAAGTAGTCCATGCACTGGACACCCCATGCAGTGCTGGGCACCTGACATGTGTTACCTTATTTAGCCCTCACAGCAGTTCTGTGAGGTGATGACTCCTTTTTTCTCTCATTGCTGAAAAGGAATCAGAGCCTCCGAAGGTCTGAATACCTTGCCGGAGTAACCCAGGAAATGGTGGAGTCATGAGCTTCGATCCCAGTGGCTCCAGGAATCCTGTGTCTAGCCTTCTGCCACAGTGCCTCCCATACAGGCCTCAGAGTCATGATGCCATCGTTCTGACTGGAGACGGATGGGGCACATTTGATCAAGACTTGTGATTTTTCCTCACTTTTTTTGATTTTAGCTCTTTCTATAGGATATATTTCTATACTACCTGTTTCAGGAACTCACAGGTTTTAACTCTTAAGTATTCTTGAGTTTTAAGGGGTTTGTTAATGCAAAGTAAGCCATCGTTCTGAATGTCCTTCGTACCTTTTCAGAATGAGCTCCCTGAACCTGAACAGGACAACGGAGGCACCACAGAGTCTGTTAAAGAACAAGAGATGAAGTGGACGGACTTGGCTTTACAATATCTCCATGAGAATGTTCCCCCCGTAGGAAACTGACACCTGGCTCCTTGTTCATCGACAGATTTTTTTTTTTTAATACAGATACAAAACATTTTCTTTCTGTCTAACTTAAATCTTTTAGTGATAGGTCAGTGCTCAAAAATATACAACTAATTTTGTGGCAGCAAAATGTAATGTGAAAATCTCAAATCAGGGTGAGAAGTTGATTGCAGTTTTTTAGGGATGTAGAACATCTGGCCCTTTGAACCTAAAGTTCTTCACTGACTAGCTTGTGTTTGAACATGATTCATTAAACATTTGCCTTTAATTCTGCTTTTGCTTTACTGTCAGAGTTCATCACTTCCCAACTACTTATATGTGTCCTACGACACAGGTGATTGAGGATTTGAGAGGGAAAGGTGAAGAAAGATGAAGTCAGACATGAGAATGAACTCATATCTCCCCATTCTGAGAATCATCCGAGTGGGTATGTGTGGAGTCTGTAGATGTGGATACATAGGCTGGTCACTGACTACTGGGATTCCTAAAATTCCCCATGAAATTTTCAAAACTTCGGATAAATTTACAAATTAAAAGCCATCTTGACAATTAATTTCTCTCCCTACAACTTTCTCTGGTGCCTCAGGAATGGTGAGATGGACCACTGGTTTTATCCAGTAACAGGATTCTTTATTTTCTCAAAGCCCTTTAAGGTATAACTGAAGTGCCGTGGAGTCAATATTTCATTACACATTTGAGTAAGAACTTGTATTTTGAATGGCACATTGATGGACATTTATTTCCCAGAATTATTTGCCTCTGTTATGTGGGATCACTCTTGTTCTCTCCCCAGATTGTAAACTCTGGGGGGAGAGGCCCTGGTTTTAACATCTGTGCCCCTCATCGTAAGACCAGAAACACTGAATACTTGAAATCTCTCTTCTCATCATTTTCAACTGGGTCATTTTATTTACACACCTTTTAGGAATAAGAAGTATACCACAAAACAAATGAGCTGATTTTAGGGTTTCAATCAGAAACATGGTTGAAACAACTCACCTGTCATCCAGACACACATCCACACACCCAGACCACACATCCACACACCCACACCACACTGATGGGGTCCCTGGGTATCAGTGACTTGCCTAGAAGTCAGTCATTCATCTCAGAATAAAGGCCTGAACTCACCAGTCCTGCAATAACCAAAGATAGCTCAGTAGAAAAATTAACGATGTTCAGAAAATACATACCGAGAGAAAACAAAGTTTTTCAAAAAATTACCTAAAATTCCACAGTTCTTCCACATCCTGGTTAACTGAGGGCTTTACTACAACTTTACTTGTGGTATATAAAACCCAAGACACTGACATCTGGAAATCCAGCCTTGCTTGTGGGCCCAGCCTTTCCCAGGAGTACTGGTAGACCAGTCTCGCAGTATGAGACTTGTAAAATAGACAGTTGTTGGTTTATCTGCTTGATTGTGACCCTCATGTGAGAACTGCTCCCACAACACATTTGTGACCTGTGATGGGGTGGCAGAACAGTAGCTCATTGTATGAGGAATTGGGTGACCAATTCTGGGCCAAATTGTCAACTGCAGCTTTGGAACCTGCCCACCTAGGCCTGGCTGGATGATGGGCACAAGAGATGCTAGGCTGCCCTCGTAGAGGGCCTCCCTAGCCACAGGTGCTGAAATACCCCAGGAGGGAGGTGTCTGCAGAGGGAAGCTGAAGGGCTGTGTCCAGGCAGCTGGCCTGTGGATCCTGTGCCTCGGCGGCTGTAGCCTTCCAGTTCAGCGCATGCACACTGCTCTCTGTGGGAGGCGCCTTACTAAGTACTGGTAACGGCAGTGAACAAAGAAGTGTGGCTTCTGCCTTCACTTAGTGAGGGAACAGTATTAAACCAATAGGCATACGAATCTATGATTTTAAATTGTGACACATACTAGGAAGAAAAAGGATGTCCCTTAGGTTCCTAGAAGCAAAATCAGAAGCGGTTTCTTCTGCAAGGAGTTTATTAGGATTAAGCTCCCTGGAGAAGCCTGTGAGGGAAGCAGGGTAGGGTGGGGGAAAAACCTGAGCAAAGAAGGGCTTCAGCTGGAGTCTGGCCTCTGCCTCATTCCCAGGAGTTACAGAGCGTGATGTCACGAGTCTCCCCGCCTTGAGGCAGGGTCCTAGGCCTTTGTGCCCAGTATCTGATGATCAGTCTGCTCTGCCCTCTTGGGCCTCCCCGGCAGCTCAGATGGTAAAGAATCTACCTGCAATGCAGGAGACCCAGGTTTGATCCCTGGGTAGGGAAGATCCCTTGGAAAAGGGAATGGCAACCCACTCCAGTATTCTTGCCTGGAGAATTCCATGGACAGAGGAGCCTGTCAGGCTGCAGTCCCTGGGGTCACAAAGAGTTGGACATGACTGAGGGCATAACCAGCCATTGCTAGGGGACAGGACTTTCCAAGGACTAGTGTAGCTCTCGGCAGTCAACAGCGAGGGAGTGGGTGCCCAGACAGACCAGGCACAGGGGATTTGGGCCCCAGCAGTGACAACTGCAGGGTATAGAAAGCAGAGAGTATGACTGGGGACCTGATTTAGATTAGATGATCACAGTGAAACCCTTTTGGTAAGTAGCTCTTATAGCACATATTTTGTTTCTGAATTTTTCCCATTCTCCAGTGAAGTGGCCAGGTCCTTATTGCTTCCTGTTCACAGCAGAGAACACATGCTCAAAACCAACCCTAATCTTTGTTTGAAGAGCAGGGAGGGGATGGAGAGGAGGAGCCTCTTAGGAGCAGTGGAAGTCTGTGCCCCAGTGGCTGGTGGTACCCAGTGAGATGGTGATCTTCAGAGGCTTGAGGTTTTGGAGTCCCCCAAAGGAAATCTGAAGTCAACCTGAGCCTCCCAGCCTGAGCAAAGACCCCTAAGCACTGGAACCACCTCCTTCAAGGCCCCTCAGAGCTGGCCCTGAGGATAGCAGCAGGCATGCAGATGGACTGGAGATCCTCGCCCATTTTCAAGCATCCTAAAATACTTCTGAGACCCTCAAAGAGGAAAGGATGCCTCAGTGACCAGGGATCTAATTTCTGCTGCAGCACAGCAGAATGGAGCCAAAAATACTTAATTTGCTCTGAAAAAATTAGAAAACGTGGTATTTCTTGTACCCTCCTTGAGTTTGTGAGCCAACACCTGACGGATGGGTAGGAGTAGCCAGGGGAAGAATTGGAGGGTGAGGGTTGATGGCCGAGAGCAAATTGCATAAAGCCCAGAGGTGAAACTGGCATCACAAGCAAGGTGGGCGGGGAGGCAGGAGAAGGTGGGGGAAGGCCTGATCAGATTTTATTTTATTTTTTTTAACATAGATCACTCTGGGTTTAAGTTGGTAAGAACAGAAGCAGAAAGACAGAACAGGTTTTGCCTTGGCTCAAGTGAGGAATGGTGATGGCTTGAAGCAGCAAGATGGAGGGTGGCAGTAGTGGGACTTGTCCTCACATACTGAGTGAGAGGTGTGTATCAGGCAGTGAGCACCCTGGGTGGAGGCTGTGCGGTTCAAAAGAGACTTGGGTGTCCAGTGTGAGCGCTAACCTGTGACCAAGAGGCAATTCTCTGAGCCAGACCCAGGGCTCTGGGTGCAGCCTCTGTCCTCTAGAAATGGAGGATCTAGTCCAGGAGTTACCCATCCTTTGAAGTCCAACTTAAACCCAGTTCTTAATAATATAGTAAAAATAATACTGTTAACTGAGCACTTATTCATGTTCTAGACACATGACCAAGAGATGGAGGCTTTAACATTGAACGGCTTCTTCCAAGATAAAGTCACTTAAATAGTAAATGAGTTCCAACCTAAGTTTACTGATCCTAAAACCCACGTCCTCTCCCTGGACCATGTTCTGTCCCCTGAAAAACTTTTGACCACTCTGTTCTGAACTGGGAAGAAAATCCTATCCAATCATTCAGAACTTCCAAATGTTTACCTTCTTTTATAATTGAGAGAAAGAACTGAAAAAATAATTTTTATTAAGATCCTAGGAGTCATGAAGCAGGAGACCCCGGTTTGACCCCTGGGTCGGGAAGATCCCCTGGAGAAGGGATAGGCTACCCACTCCAGTATTCATGGGCTTCCCTGGTGGCTCAGCTGGTTAAGAATCCACCTGCAGTGCGGGAGATCTGGGTTCAGTCCCTGAGCTGGGTGAATCCCCTGGAGGAGGGCATGACGACCCACTCCAATATTCTTGCCTGGAGAATCCCCATGGGCAGAGGAGCCTGGCGGGCTACAGTTTACGGGGTTGCAAAGAGTTGGACACAAGTGAGCAACTAAGCACAAGAGTCATGAAACATTTACAAATACAACCTATTACCAAACCCACATATAATTCATGTAACTCTTAATTTTACCATTATGAGTTCTGTTGTTATCACCATTTTGTATACAAGGTCAAATCCCCTTGGAGAAGGAAATGGCAACCCACTCCAGTACTCTTGCCTGGAAAATTCCATGGATGGAGGAGCCTGGTGGGCTACAGTCCATGGGATCGCAAAGAGTCGGACACGATTCAGCAACTTCATTGGTTCAAACCCCTAAGATGTGTCTTCAGATTTTGGTGCTTTGACAGCTTCATGTCAGTGCTACCTGGTACCCAGCAGGGGGCGCTCAGTTTCTTTAAGAAAGTCTGAATTGCTGGTGGACCTTTAAACTCTAAACTCAAGGTCCTGAATAAATGTGGTGTTTTGCTTGGGAGTGATTCTGCATACCTGGATTCCAGTGTGCTGGGTATGGGTTTCTGTGAATCCCCGGAATTTCGGCCAGCCACACGCGGCCTGGGCAGATCACCTAGTGGGATCCTCACTCCCGTTTTGTAAGGATCCAAGAAGGCACATGGAAATTGTGGGCAGTTCAGAACTTGGGTTACAGAAAAAGAGAGCCAGAATCAGGGTTTTGCCCACCTGAGACTCAAGCTCATACTCACAGTCAGGCCTGGAGACTCCTTACTATGCTATTCTCCAGCTCTTTGTGTTATTTGGAGATGTTAGTCACCATCATGAAATGAACCATTGGGCTCTAGAAAGACTATTTCCCAAAGTTTCCTTTCTTGATTTAACCCTGCTTCACCCACAGTTAAATTCATCCCCCAGTCGCTTGCCACACTTCGCCCCATCTGTGGGCTCCTCTGGAAAGTGGTGGTGGGTGGGCAGTTAGGGACCAGCAGGCTAGGGCAACTGAAGACACCCATCTATGGCCTTCCTGGACTTGACCTCTGCACCTGCACCAACCAGGACTGGCTACATGGGCACACAGCCTGTGTAGACGCACAGGCCCACATGCAGAAGGCCCCCACTGTGGCTGTCTTGAAAACTTTAATCATTTTCAAACAAGCAGCTCACGTTTTCATTTTGTTCTAGGTTCCCCAAATTCTGTAGCTGGTTCTTGGCACCCATCTATGGGGTTCCATGATGGACGGTGCCCTCACCTTGGGAGTGACAAAACACCATGAGCCTTGGCCTTTGGGGTGATAGAAAAGCAGGCAGGAAAGGCAAGGGAAAACCTGAGGCCAACCTTCAGGCTTCCTATGGAGTCCTGAAAGTTATTCTGATTCCTCACAAAATCGTACAGTGCAGTTACTGCAAGTGTTTCCTGAGCTGCTGTGTCATTCTTGCCTGAAAGCGGCTCCTGGGGTGAGGGGTAGGTAGAGAAACGCTGGAAGTGCAACAAGGTGGTTTTGTGGACGGCTAGGCAAACCTCAAGAGAGGTGTTCACCCAATCCTAGGTATGTTTTTGCCCAGATTTCATCTGGAGCTCAGCCAACTGCTACATGGATGTGTACCCTGTGGCCCTGAGTTCAGCAGTGCAGCTGGCTCGGAAGAGGGCCTCTGACTAAGAGGAGAGGCAGAGCTGGGAACTTCAGTCCATGCATTCCTTCACGACAGGTTCTACCTAGGTTTTTCTTTAGTTTACCTTCTGTGTTGGGCCATATGAAAAAGCTATTTTTATAGGTCAGAATAGTCACAGTTTCCTCTGTTTTTAGCTAATATTATTCTTTCCTAGAGCCAACTGTGCATGAATACACCCAAAGACACATACACACACAAGGCACACAAACCAGACTTGATGGGGGAGGCAAGGCGCTGGCAAAGGGTGGAGAATTTGAAAACAGCCAAATGACTGGAAAGGAAGTGAGGGAGGCTGATGTGTAAACCCACCCCCGTGAGTCCACGCCTAGCCCGTGACTCAGCTCCCCTTTATCGTGGCCACCACCCCAGGACAAGGGGGTTTTCCTCGGCCCATGCCCTGGTCTTGCCGCCACTCTCCGGGGACCTCTCCCTGGACAGCCTCCTCTTCAGTCAGCTCAGCCTTAAGCCCTCCCCCAAGCCCCCTTGCCATGTTCACAGACTGGTATTCACGTTAACTGGCAGGCAGTCTAACTGCCAGTCTAACATCAACAAGAATCAACAGCCATAGGTATACGTATGTCCCCTCCCTTTTGAACCTCCCTCCCATCTCCCGCCCCATCCCACCCCTTTAGATTGTCACAAAGCCCGTGTTTGAGTTCCCTGAGTCACATGGCAAATTCCCCTTGGCTATCTATTTTACATATGGTAATGTAAATTTCCATGTTACTCTCTCTCCGTACCTTTCACCCTCTCCTTCCTCCCCCCTGCCCATGTCCATAAGTCTGTTCTCTACATCTGTGAGTCCTTGGCTGCCCTGCAAATAATTTCATCAGTACCATCTTTCTAGATTCCATATAAGTCAGAAAGAGAAAGATACATATTGTATGTTGGCCCATCTTCCTGGCTTTCTTTTCCAGCTGCTCTCCTCCCAGCCCAGGCTCTCAACTCTCACGTCTCCGTGGGTATTGAAAGATACTCTTTCTGCTCCACTCACAGCTCCTGCTCCACTCACAGCTCCTGCTCACCCAGGGCTGTCCTCTAGGAGATTCAGTGCTCACAAGTCCAAGTTCTTAGCCCTGGAGTACAGGCAGCAGTGGCTCCAGGAGTATAAGAGAAATGAGCCCCAGGCCAAGCTAGAGGATACCAGGTAGACTGGACTCAAGACAGGAGTCGGAAGGGTTGTGCCTCTGGTCCCCCTCCTCCTATTGACTGCTTCCTGCCTCTTTCACCCAATTACTTTCTCTAAAATCAATCAAGGCATCAGTCTTTCTCCGTGTATGTTCCTATTTCTGTTTCTTGCTTTTCTCCCTTTCATTTATTTACCTAAATAGCTTTCTCTATACATTAGACTTATCTTTCTTGTTTCATGCTGTAAATTCCTTTAATAGAATTGAGAAACCTATATGCAGGTCAGGAAGCAACAGTTAGAACTGGACATGGAACAACAGACTGGTTCCAAATAGGAAAAGGAGTATGTCAAGGCTGTATATTGTCACCTTGCTTATTTAACTTATATGCAGAGTACATCATGAGAAACACTGGGCTGGAAGAAGCACAAACTGGGATCAAGATTGCCAGGAGAAATATCAATAACCTCAGATATGCAGATGATACCACGCTTATGGCAGAAAGTGAAGAGGAACTAAAAAGCCTCTTGATGAAAGTGAAAGAGGAGAGTGAAAAAGTTGGCTTAAAGCTCAACATTCAAAAAAAAAAAAAAAGCTCAACATTCAGAAAACTAGGATCGTGGCATCCAGTCCCATCACTTCATGGCAAACAGATGGGGGAATAGTGGAAACAGTGTCAGACTTTATTTTGGGGGGCTCCGAAATCACTGCAGATGGTGATTGCAGCCATGAAATTAAAAGATGTTTACTCCTTGGAAGGAAAGTTATGACCAACCTAGATAGCATATTAGAAAGCATAGACATCACTTTGCCAACAAAGGTCCAACTAGTCAAGGCTATGGTTTTTCCAGTGGTCATGTATGGATGTGAGAGCTGGACTGTGAAGAAAGCTGAGCACCGAAAAATTGATGCTTTTGAACTGTGGTGTTGGAGAAGACTCTTGAGAGTCACTTGGACTGCAAGGAGATCCAATCAGTCCATCCTAAAGGAGATCAGCCCTGGGTGTTCATTGAAAGGACTGATGCTGAAGCTGAAACTCCAATACTTTGGTCACCTCATGTGAAGAGTTGACTCGTTGGAAAAGACCCTGATGCTGGGAGGGGTTGGGGGCAGGAGGAGAAGGGGACGACAGAGGATGAGATGGCTGGATGGCATCACCGACTCGATGGACATGAGTTTGAGTAAACTCCGGGAGTTGGTGATGGACAGGGAGGCCTGGAGTGCTGCGATTCATGGGGTCGCAAAGAGTCAGACACGACTGAGTGACTGAACTGAACTGAATACCTTTACATCTTGTTTTATTTTACAGAAAAGTTACTTATGTATACAATATTGTAAAGTAAGTAGCCTCCAACTAATAAAAATAAATGAAAGAAAAAAAAACAATTTAAAAAAAAGTAAAACAAAAAAGTTACTTGTGTGAAATTACGTACAAGTAAAATATATGCAACCCACTCCACTATTTTCACCTGGAGAATCCCGTGGACAAAGGAGCCTGGCAGGCTACATTCCATAGGATTGCAAAGTCGGACATGACTGAAGTGATTTAGCATGCACACACGCAAAACATATATAGGCTGCTGCAAAGTATAGCAGCTAAAAGTACAGATTATAGAGGCAGAAAGACCTAGGTTAAAAACCCAGTGCAGAAAAAAAGCCAGTGTAGCACATCAGGTGCCCACCCCCAAACAAGTTATTTACCTTTCTGAACCTGTGTTTCCACATTGAAAATTGAGTTGACAATACTGCTTACATGATGGCTTACTGGAAGACTGAATGAGACAATGCAAGTGAAGTACTTAGAACTGTTTCTGGCACATGGGAAGCACTTGATAAATATTAGCTCTAATTTGTTTTCAGTATAATAAAATAAGCATTTCCAACAACTTTCTGCACTGATCATCTGAAGTCAAACAGAGGATAATTCATTTTATTATATAAATAATCATTTCTAAATAAACCCTGGGGATTATTTTATATAGTAGAAACAGCAATGAATTAGAAGGTAAAACATCTGGGTTCAAATCCTAGACCACCACTTACCAGCTGTGTGACAAGGAACCTGCTGGTCAACCTCGCTGAACCTATATCACGGACTTAGCGAATAAAATGAGTACAATAAATGCAAAACTGTTTTGTAGTCATAAAGAACTGTATACATTTGTGTTAAACATCATAATTTATTTACTTCATAAATTGAAATTTATTCTAAAATTCATATTTCATATAGCTCTTAACATATGTGCTAATTTCAAAATAGAAAATGTACATGTAGGCAAATCTATACACAAATTATGTATGTAGGTAAACATGCTTTTATAAATCTGGAAGGAAAGACAGCAAATTCTTGGCAATTGTTGCCTCTAGGGACAAAATTAGACCAACCAAGAAAGAAATTGTCACCTCTTAACTCTAGCTCCTCCTGGAAAAGAATAGTGCTGAGGTTATGGGTAACTTTTGAAAATAAGAATGTAGATATTGTGAAAGAATGGTATTGCCTTTTAAAAAGTGTTCCTGCTGCCTTTGAATAAAGATTTGGAAAGTACATTAAAACTTACATCAGCTTTTGATAACTCACTCTCCTAATGTTCAGCAGAACACCAGCTCAGTGTGAAGCACTCTGGGGGATGCAAAAGTAGATCAGATGTGGGATTTTAACCTGAGATTACAACATGTTAGATCAGGTAAGACACTGAGCAAAAGGTCATAATCTAAGAATAAAGTGGTCAGTGTGCCTGGGGTACTGTAAGTGCTCAATAAATACTTACTGGATAGATGGACACAGAGATGGATGGATGGATGGGTGGATAAATGGAAGGATGAGTGGATGGATGGATAGATGAAGATAATGCCATGAAAGAAGAAAATCAGAAGAGAAATAGATCTGGAGTTGAGAGAATTCAGAAAAGCTTTGTAGGAAAGATAGCCTTTGAAACACAGGCTAGATTTGGACATCTAGAGATTAGAAGGGGAGTTGGGAAGATGGGAAGGTCCCTTAGTGATGATATCCTGTCATTTCTGATCCAGTCCCAGCTTTTCCTTCCCTCTCTCACTTGCTTCCAATTAAGAGACAGAGCTAGTGTGTTTGGAAACGCAAGCTATTTTGGTTGTTAGTAACTGGGATGGTGGGGAAGGGAGACGTCAAAAGTTACTACTGCATTTAGTAGTATGTTGGCCAGAGTTGTTAAATATACTGCAGTAAAGAATTGTTCTAAAATATTAATGGTGACCACACTGAGAAATACCAGTTAGTGAGAGAAGCACCATAAACAGATTTTTACAATGTCATAAAGAAAGTGCTGACAGGTACATGTACATTTTCTGCTTTTGTCAGTCAAATCGAATGTTGTGACCTTTCTTCCAGGCAAAGGAGAAGGAAATAAGATTGGAAAGTACATGGTGGATGTTTGGCTTCCCTGGTGGCTAAGAGGTTAAAAGCTTCTGCTTCCAATGCGAAGACCTGGGTTCGATCCCTGGGTTGTGAAGATACCCTGGAGAAGGAAATGGCAACCCACTCCAGTACTCTTGCCTGGAGAATCCCATGGACGGAGGAGCCTGGTAGACCCCAGTCCATGGGGTCGCAAAGAGTTGGAAATGACCGAGCGACTTCACTATTTATCACTATGGTGGGTGTTGAGCAGGCAGATGGTTAGTCCACAGTGATTAAACCTAGGTCTTTAAGAAAAGGGGGCACAATCAAGGTCTTTGATTAGGAGAATAATCTTGTCACACCTCCACTTTAAGACATGCCAAATCTCTATCTTAAAGAGAACCAGAATATGAAGTGATGTTAATTTTTTTCAGCTTTACCCTGGTTCTGCATCAGCCAATGCTAAGCAGTCTTCCTATATTTTTTAAACTTCTGCAAATTTGAAGTATAATAAAGTAAATTCATTCAACAAGGAAGACAAAATCTAGGTAATATCCCTACCTCACACCACATATTCAAGATGGTTTGAAGAATTCAGCATAAAATATTTTAAAGATGTTGGGAAAAAATGTAGCTGAATACTTTAGGAAACTTAAGATAGGAGAGGCCTTCTTAAATCTACAAATCCCAGGAACCAGAAAGTACAAAACTAGGTGAGCTTAAGATTTCTACATGCAAAAGACATAACACTGAAAGAATGGAAGTTGGTTTTAACATATATAACAAAAATCATTTTCCAGATAACTGATACGGCTTCTGTAAATTAATAAGAAAAAATAACCCAAACAGAAAAATAGGCAGTAAGTCTAGTCAGGCTATTCACAGAAAGAGGAAAAAAGGGTACAAAACATGAACATATGATTATGGCAAACTCTTTAGATTGATTCACTCAACTCTGTGCCTACCACTCTGTAGCTTGCCTTGCCACATGCTGGAGCTTGAAAAGTTAATGCCGACAAAATTCCAGTTTCTTTAAAGCTGAGCTTCTGCTTGTGACCTGGCTTTCCCTGGGCAGATGCACCCTCCAGGAGATCTACTGACTCTGCTGGTACACAGAGTTAAGGATTTCTTTTTTTTTTTTCTTCCTTTAACAGAGTTAAGGATACACAGAGTTTCTTATTTTTCATGACTAGTTTGATTTTTTTTTCCTTCATCAATATAGTAGATATCTGTGTCTAGATGCACTCTCCAGCCTCATGGGTGTTGTGGACAGGGTGCCCGGCATTTATTAGGCAGCTGAGGCAGTGTGGTCCTGGAGACCAGGCGTGGCTGAGGTTTCCTGGTTTCCAGATTGCTGAGTCAGCAGTTTGTACACTGCTTTCCCAACCCCCAAGTTTCCTGGTCAGTCAGGGCAGAAGGAGAGACTTCTTTGCTAGATCTGTTTTGAGCTGGAGTTCTGGGAGTCAGTCCTACAAGACCAAGCTAGAACCTGCTTTTCCAGCTAATCTGACAAAACTATAAGCACCCAATTCCCTATTTTAATTCAAGTAGTTACCCTACCCCACTCACTATGTTTCTACATAAATTGGTAGAGTGGTTTCTGTTATCTGTAGTTGAACTTTGATACAATGATCAACCTTACAAATAATCAAAGAAATGCAAATTACACCAAAAATGAAATAATTTCTTATTCATCAGAATGTGAACACTTAAAATGAAAGTGAAAGTCACTCAGTCATGTCCAACTCTTTTTGCCCCCATGGACTGTATACAGTCCATGGAATTCTCCAGGCCAGAATACTGGAGTGGGTAGCCTTTCCCTTCTCCAAAGGATCTTCCCAACCCAGGGATCGAACCCTGGTCTCCCACATTGCAGGCAGATTTTTTACCAGCTTAGCCACAAGGGAAGCCCAGGAACACTTAAAAACATTGGTAAAATTCATCATTGGTGAGGGTGAGAAGAAATGGGCGCTCTCTTGGTGGCTATTGGAGCAGTCTTTTGAAAAACAGTTTGGCAGTGTTTATCCAAATGTAAAATATGCATCACACTCAACCCAGCATTCCACCTCTAAGCATCTGTCAAAGAGAAATACTACCACCTATCCTGAAGGAAACATCTTCCAAGGATATTAACTGCATCATTATGAGAAATGGAAAAATAACAATAGCTGAAACATCCATCAAGAGGAAATAGTTAAGAAAATTAATGTACAACTATCCTTTGGAACTTCTCCACAGTAGCTAAAAAATGAGACAGATCTCCAAGTACTGATATAGAAAGTCTTAGACATATTTTAAAATGAAGAACAAAATGCAAAAGAGCATGTATAGTATAATCTCATTTATGTTTAAAAATACATATAACAGAAGTGTAAGTTTCTATTTAAATATGCTTATGTCTGCAAAAAATCAGACAAAGGTCAGTTCAGTTCATTCACTCAGTCATGTCCAACTCTTTGCGACCCCATGGACTACAGCACGCCAGGCTTCCCTGTCCATCACCAACTCCCGGATCTTGCTCAAACCCATGTCCATTGAGTCGGTGATGCCATCCAACCATCTCATCTTTTGTCGTCCCCTCCTCCTCCTGCCTTCAATCTTTCCCAGCATCAGGGTCTTTTCCAATGAGTCAGTTCTTCACATCAGGTGGCCAAAGTACTGGAGCTTCAGCTTCAGCATCAGTCCTTCCAAGAAATATTGAGGATTGATTTCCTTTAGACAAAGGTCAAGAAGGACACAAATCAAACTACTCTGAAGGCTGAGGAGGGACCAGTGCAGGGTTTTGCTTTCACTCTCTAATCTGTATTATTTGAACATATGAATATTTTACAATAAGAATGCACTCATATATATTACATTATTATAATACATGAATTGAAACTTCATAAAATACTACAGGGGCAAGATCCCAACTTCCAAAAGCCTAGACATTAGATACAGAGATGGATCTATCATCCCTCCATCTATCTAGAAGGACAAGGAAAGAGAAAGCAAATATGTCAAAATCTGTTGAACTGAGGTGGAGGGATATTGGGTATTCATTGTATTATTTTTTCAACTTTTCTGTATTTTAAATTTTGTCTTATAAAGTCAGAAATGAAAACACATCCAAAACACACACACACTTTTCCTGCGCAAGCAAATTTTTCCAGATGTGGGAGCAAAGCCTGTGGCTAGCTCAGATGCAATTAGGGCCAAAAAGCATTGGCCATCCTTCCCTCTGGCTTCTTAGAGCCAGTGCATCTCACTCCTGTGTCCTGAGTAGCCTGCAGAGACCTCAGTGTGCACCAGTGGAGAGGTCAGAAGCCCCCTCCCCAGTCTCCCTGCAGGCAGAATCCAGGTCAGGCCCTACTGAGGAGCAGAGACCTAGTTGAGTGTCTGCCCCTCTTCTTAGAGAGGCAGAGTCCACGTGAGGTGTTAGGCGTAGTCGCTTCAGTCGTGTCCAACTCTCTGCGACCCCATGGACTGTAGCCTGCCAGGCTCCTCTGTCCAGGGGGATTCTCCAGGCAAGAATATTGGAGTGGGTAGCCTATCCCTTCTCCAGGGGATCTTCCCCACCCAGGAATTGATCTGGGGTCTCTCGCACTGTAGGCAGATTCTTCACCAGCTGAGCTACCAGAGAAGCCCTAGAGAGCCTGTATTTAACTTGAAATATATCCCACCCCAGTGCCTATTTACTTATGCCAGCCAACCCCATGAAGGGCAGAGGTGGCCACTGGTAAGAAGAGGACCTGGGGACCCCTTCATTGCCACAGGACCCTTCATCTGTCCTCCACCTGGTGTTTATTTGGGGGATAGAAGAGTGAGGAGAACGGGGTAAAGGAATTGCAAAAATAAAAAAGGAACTGGAATTTTAATGAGAACCATCTGGAGTGCTTGCCAAGGGTGTAATGTTTGGTCTAAGAAAGTAATTCCTAGCTTAAATGAGGAAAAGAGAAGTGGAGGAAACTATTACATCGTGCTTACCCCCCAAAACCGACTCTGAACAGAACCACCTAGAACACGCACATCACACACGATGGGGGTGAGGCAGAGCCGAGGGGAGGAGGAAAGCGCCTCTCTTGGCCCTGGCGTGCGGCAGAGAGAAGGAATGTCTCTCCTCTGCCAAGGAGACTTTGAGGGATGCATTGTGGCGGCCCAGGGCCAGCGCAGGAATCTGGAATCTGGGTAACCGTGGAAACGGGCCCGCGGGTGACAACAAACACGGGCTGGAATTTCAGCGTTCGCAGCCAGGCCACGGAGGAATGGGAAAATTCGGGAAAGTCTTTCTGTTTGTTTTTAATCCGAGGATGGGGAGGGGGCGGGGAGGGAAGCACTGGAGGGAGCCGCAGTGCTCCGAATAAACGCTCCCTGCCGGCACCGCAGCGGAATCACAGGGAGCCAGACTCTCGAAGTCTCCATTTTCACCTTATTCTCCTCTTTATCTATAGCCCGCCGCATCCCACCAAGCATTCCACCAGGTCTAAAGCCGCTCCTGAGGGGTGTCGGTGCACAGTCGGATCCCTGTCCTTGCCCGGCAGCAAGAAAATCACAGATTCCGAGGACGCCCCCCTCTACGTCGTCTCAGTTCAGCCTCACAATAGCCCTGCGGCCAGGGTGACCAGGTCCCCACTTTACACGTGGGCGATGGACATCCAGAAAGCCAAGATTCGAGGGCGGCCTGCCCAACCCAGGCCCATCCTCCTCGCACCAGACTATCCCACCTGTAGTCTTTATTCTGAAATGAATGAATAATTATGGCAGTCAACATTGAAGAAGGAGAGAAGCTATACTGCTTGGATCAGCATACATATGCCAGCTATTCTTGTGGCTAAAGATGTGGGTCTTGATTGAATGGGAAAAGATCTATGTGATAGAAGGAAGAAATTTTAATAGGCAGAAAAATTAAAGAACTCATGAAATAGATAAACAAGGTCCTACTGTATATAGCACAGGGACTATAGTCAGTGTCCTGTAATAATCTACAATGGAAAAGAATCTGGAAAAGATGTATATATAAATAAATACATATATATTTACCTGAATGATTTTGCTGTACACCTGAAACATCGTAAATCAACTATACTTCAAAAAAACAAAAAGCAACTTATGGACCCTAGAAATTTCTTCTCTTGAAAGCTTTAGAAATAGAATGCCTGGCAGAGTACCTGGACAGAAGCAGGCCTAGGACTGAAGGAACCATTAATTTTAGACAGTCACTGTGGGTTCGGTGCCTTGCACATGGGGAAACCAACGTAGAATCGGGCTGGGCCCCACGTCCTAGCTCCAGGTACAAGGTTCTCTTCTGGACAGCAGGTCACCAGAACCTATGGAAACAAGCCCATAGTTGACCTTGGAGTCCAAAATGGGTTTTGATGAAACAGATGAATCAGCAGGGTTAAAATAGGAGGTCATAGAACCAGTACAGAGCAGAAGATGGTTACAGAGAAGGGGAAAAAAATGCTTAGCTTTGCAGTCTTCACAACAGATCCATATGGTGTACAATCCTTCCTAATTTCACTGTTATGACCATCGATAGTTAAGAAGGTGTGCCTGTTCTGAAAAAAAGAGACTCAATTCTTTGCTAAATTCTTTAGAAAAGAAAATAGTTTTAAATCACCAGAGTTACATAACTTTATAACAGTTTCAAGAAATCATCTTGAAACTTCATTAGTAAAAAAATGCTCCTGAAGGAGCCAACAGGAAATAAAGAATTGCAAGGAATTTTTGGAAATAAGAGGATGTTTTCTTTTGTTTGTTTTCGAAGTGGGGAAAAAAGTTTTTAAGGAAAAAGGAAGCCCTGACCCACATAAAGATAGGGTTTCAGTGAAACTCATTTGAGCCCAAGAGGGAAAGTGTTGGCCGCTTAGCAGTGTGAGTGCCCAGGCCATGGCAGGTCTGTGTGAGCTGTGGAGAGCATCAGCTATCCCCCAAAAAAGGACTCAAGAACAGAGCCAGTTTTATGTTAAAGGTGAAATTTCATTGACAGAAAAATAACAAATCTGCCTGAGATTGTCCGCAGCTATGTTGAAATTTATACAGAAACTTAAAAATTGTTTTCATTCATAATTCAGGAATAGTTGCTGTCTATCCTGAAGTTACTGGTTTTTCCCGAAAGCTCTGCCCTGTACTTTTTAACCCTGAAACCCCCATTTCCTTTATTTTGTTGTTAAAAATGGGGGGAAGTGTAATTCATTTTCTCAGCAAGTCTTTTTTTGAAGTTTTTTTTTTTTTTTTTTTTTTTGATGTGGACCATTTTCAAAGTCTTCATTGAATTTGCTACAATATTGCTTCTGTTGTTTATGGTCTGGTTTTTTGGCCATAGAACATGTGGGATCCTAGTTCCCCCACCAAGGATGGAACCCACACCCCTTTAAGGGGAAGGCTAAGTCCCAACCAATACACCATCAGGTAAGTCCCTCAGCAAATATTTTTAACAACATCCTCTATGCCAGGCTCTAAATAAACTGGGGCTGTGGTATCAGATTATTGCCTCTTGGGTTTCACACCATATCTGAGTTTTTAATATTAAAATGCAGTGTCTGCTGTGAATCTCTGAGCCTCCCACAAAGTGTTGAGAGTACATAATACTGTAAGCACTATGCAAGCTTTAAGAGGCCACTGCCCATTCTTAATGAGAAACTTCTGTTTATGATTCATGGATTAAACCCCCATAAATGGCTTCATGTACATGCCCAAAATATGTGGATCCACAAGAGGTCTGAGTGTATTCATGTAAGTATGTGTCTGCTCGTGAGAAAGTGTGTGTGGGAGGGAGGGAAGGGGTAGAAACTTTTAATTTTTAAAAGCTAGAGGGGCAAGCAAAAACTATTTATATACATCATCAAGGAAATGAGTGTATAGGACACAAAGATGGGAGAAGCCAATGCGTTTCCAAATTATCATCCCTTTAGCCCTTGAAAAAATGATTCCTTAATGGGAATCCATAGACAAGTGTTTATTTTCTCAGTGATAATTGCACTGTTGTTGTTTTTTAATCTCAGTGATTCTAAGAAGGGAGTTTAAATAGGATTTAATCACTTTTTTTATTCTTTTATAAAAAGCCTTTGATCCTTTCATAGAAATCTTATTAAAAAAATCTTTATCACCCAACTTTTCATTATCTCAGTTATATTTACACTGAAAGGACCCCACTGCTGTTGGCATGGTGGCCTCCACACCATTATAGCACGCAGCACTAGATTTGAAAGGGCCTTAGACGAGGTCATCTCAGCCCAGGGTGCTCAGTTATTTGTCATGAGAACGTGTTCTCCAGGCAAGTTGGCCCTTTCTGACCAACTCCAGACTGCACCCCCTGGATGAGCAGAAGCCTAAGTAGTGGATGTGCTCTGACTGAGGACACCCTGCAGACCCTTTCCTGTCCCCTCCCCCTGGCCTATAACCAATGTGTGCTCCTAGCCTTCATGGAAGAAGTAACCAGGAACATTGGAGCTATTACTTAGATGTTCTTTCTACGCTGTGTGAAGTTGAGGAGCATCACTTCTCTTTTTGCCAAAACATCGATGTGAAACTGGATTTTTTAACAATAACTTTGATTAAAAAAAAAAACTATGAATCAGAATATTTTGAACTCCAGTTTGTATCATGCTGTCAAATGTAAGCCCTGAAACAAGCCTGTATCAAACAAAGTAATATCCTGTATCCAACAAAGAAACAAGCACTACGTATGTGTCAATTAGAAGTCTTTTGGCTGCAAGTAATATGAGACTTAACTAACAGAAGCTAAAGCAAAGGGATTTATTATTTCATATAACCAGGCCAGATCCAGGGTTGTTTAATTCCGCAGCCAAATGACATCATCCAGAACTCAAGCTCCTGTCCATTTTTGAGGTTCTTGTGTCTTCCTCACCTGTCATGGTCCCAAGACGGTGGTCACAACTCTGGGCAACATATCCTCACTTCAGAAGCAGAAAACCATTTATATTTCCCCCCTGGTTCAAGGATGGGCAGATGGCAGAATCAGAGCCAGTAAAGAGCATAGCTGGGAAGGTGGAACAGAGGTGAGTATCACACACATACACTGGATGGGTATAGCCATATGCACTGCTGGCAGCTGTCTTATAACTATGTGGTGAGTGCATATCTGAGAATGATCTGACTGTTCAGAGAAGAGTCAAGCCAAGAGGCAGAACTGGGTACAAATGCCATTCTGAAGCCACATATGCCCTTGGCCTTTTAGCTTCTTGAGCTGATAAATTCCTTGTTTGACAGGATGGTTCAGGGTTGGTTTTCTGTCACTTGCAACACAGAGACCTCATTTATCTAAATTTTCCAACCCTAGACTGGTCCTCCAATTTTGTTTTGCTTCCTGAAAACATTGGGGTGTCTTACATATAGCTGGCCAGTACTCAATAAAACTGACAAGGCATAATAAACAAAGACTGAGAAATGGTCTCAGATTGCAGGAGACTAAGGAAGCGTGAAAACTAAATACAAAGTGGGATCCTGGATTGGATCTTGGACCAGAGAAAGGATATTAGTGAGAGAAACTAGGAAAATCCAAGTAGCTTAGTCCATTATAGTGCACCTATGTTAATTTCTTAGTTTTCACAAATGTGCTGCGGTATATATTAATGTTAGGGGAAGCTGAGTAAAATGTATGTGGAATCTCTCTTTATAGCTTTACAACTTCTCTATCTAGAAATATCTAGAATTCTTCCAAAATAAAAGTTTTAGAAATATATATTACCAGTCACTAATACTCCAAAGTCTAGTAAACACTGCATTTGTCTGACTTCTTCAAGTCAGAGATAAGCACATTAAGTCCCAAAGAGGTTAAGGGACTTGCCCATCACTTGGTGATTCATGTCAGAGCTGAGCCTGGAATCCAGATCGTATCACCTGGATGCACAAATCACAGGGCAGCCAGGGGAACCAGGGACCTTGCTCAAAGGAATTAGTTTCCATGGAAACAGCTCTTCTCAAAGCATACTAAATTCCTTTGCTGCTCTCCCTATTAGCTCTGGACTATTACATTTCAAAGTCCATTTTTCACATTGATAAATTACATAATTATAGCAGTCCAGGAATGAGCTACAACATCATGGAAAAGGAATTTGTACCAGAAATTTAAACTACCATATGGTCAATGGATTAACATCAGCCATAAATAGAAACCATCACATTCTGTGGTGCCTGCCAATTACATTCATATGAATTAAGCATTTTCTAAAAAGCAATACACACAAAAAATGTTAATGCAGGACAAATCCAAGCCACAACATTTCCAAAGACAGATTTTTAAAGGGACTGTATCTCTAACTTAGGTGGGAGAGAACATGGAATTCAGAAAAAAACTATATTAGATGACTCAAAAAGTGACTATCGTGATGACAGACACTGATGTCAAAGACTCGTTTCTAAAGTTTGGATAAAGTGTATTTCATAAAATGTGAAGGAACAAGCAGAATAAGACCCGACACCCCTAGAACAATCTCCTCTGTCCTTCTGAGTTCCTCCATAGAACTGAACAAATACAGCCTCAAGATGAGACTGTTTGAGTAAAAGGAACCACCTCTGGTTCACCTGTTTTCCCCCCAAACCACCAAACTTATCCTCCAGGATACCCTCCTGTAATGCTCTGTCGTTCACACCCTGGTGCCCGGAGCCGGGCATGGGCACGGAGTTGGTCACAGATGTTAGTTCCCTCCTCCTCTCTTTTCCCTCCTCTCTCCACCCAGTTATCACTCCTCATCCATCTTGTGAGCACTGGCCCTTGGGCAGAGCCCAGCACTTGCATGTTGATCACAGAAGGTCATAACCCATGGGACCCCCAAGAAACATGGTAACTAGCACCCTACCCTCTAATTGCTGGTGACTGTTGGAATTATCTGATAAAAGTTATGACAATATTTCCTCTTTGTTGGCACAGAGATGATTCGGGAAGCACATCTCGATAGAGGGGAAAAACCACAATTTCCGATGTTGGCTACAGTGTCCCTCATTAGCTAATGGTTTATATGACAGAAGATAAAAAATGAGCTTGACAGGCAGGAATAATGGGCCCCAAATGACAAAATGTCATTTAGAAAGAATGTAGGCAGTGCCCGGCAGTTAGGTTGCAGAAAGTGCCTTGCAGAGGCCCAGGAAGGCAGCGTGCGGCAACAGCGAGAGCAGAGGCCTGGGCCTGGGAGTGCTGCGTCCCAGCCGAGCCTTGGACCAGCTGGCCATCCTTGGCCAAGTTACTAGCTTCAGGGAATGCAGTTTTCCCATCTGGAAAACAAGAAACTCAATGGGGTGATCTTTCCTGTACTTCCCAGATTTGAATCAATTCTTTGCCAACAAAAGGAGGATGACTCAGTGAATAATCGTGTGTCTTCATGATAGGGAATCGTGCAGCTGTTACAAGCCTTTTGTTTCCCAAGAACATTTAAGGTGAGAAAGTGCTTGTGACATGATGGTAAGCTAAAATTAAAAATAAGATGAGAAAATTAAATACGGATTATGGTTCTAATTGTGCAAAATGGAATAGATACTGCAGAGAAATAAAAGACTAGAAGGAACCACAAAAAAAAATTAACGTTTACCATGGGTGCTTTAGTTTTGACTATTCAGAGCACTTAAAATTCTACTTATTAATTGAAAAAAAAGCTCTATAGTCCATTCCTTTTAGCCAATTCTCTGTCAAATAAACTCCAATGGGTAAAATTATATTTATTACTACAAAGGTAGTAAACACCTGGTTAAAAACTCCAACAATTCATGAGTATATACTGTAAAATTTAAAGTTTCTCCTCTTTCTCTTCTCATTGACACTCCCCGGACATAACCTATATTAACACTGTGAAGTAAATGAGACTTCACTGAGTTTGAAGCTGAATTTGCTAGAAACATCCTTTGTTACAAGCAGTCTACATTGAGAAAGCTAGAAACACAGATGGTTTTTATTAAAAAAAAAAAAAAACCTTTAAAATCATTGCAAATCCTAGGAAGGAAGTTTCAGTGAGATATTAGAATAAAGAATTAGGATAAACACTAGCATAATAAATAAATTCAGGTACTAGCATTTTTGTAAATGGTTTTAATAGAAATCTAATAATCAGTTTTATAATTACTGTGATATTTGAAGTTTTTTTTATTTCTTAAGGTATTTGAAGCATTAAGAAAGCCTAATATAATGGATTTATAATTTTAGAATATGATTTAGAGTATGATAAATGCTTAGAAAATTAAATAATTTTCCCATCAGTGGGAAAATGACTGGGAAAATTTAATTTGTAAGACAATGAGTTTTGGTTTACAACTGTGTAAGTACTGTGTGAATATTTAGAGAAATATGGAACATTTAAAATTAATTGAATTCTAATCATTTGATTAAACTTGAAACATCAATGAGTGAGCCATTAAACAAAGTGCAGGAGTTGTAATCCTTCTCCTTCCTCAAAAACTCTCAAGAATCATCTATGTGCATGCTTAAAGCTTGGGCCATTCTTTGTTGAGGACCCCAAAGTATGAGCCTCAGCATGAAGATGTGGGAAGGGGAGAAGTGGGAAGTCAGCCTCCGTCCTAACCTGCAGACCCTCTGCTGAAGCTGTCCCTGAAGAGAAGACTCAGTCCCAGCTGACCACTGATTTTCACCTGTGACCAGTGGTGTGACACCCTTCTGTAAGAAGGACCCCAGTGGCAGCACAGGTCTCCAGGGACACTAGAGACATCCACTGTCATGCTCGATTCTTGGCTTCTGGGATAAGTATGAGTTCTTCTCCACCATGAGGCAGGATAAAACAAGTAAACACAGGTTAACAACTTGCATGCTTCTTGGTTTATCTGGCAGGGTAGACCCCAGGAATAGAGGAAAGGTGAGTTCAGATTGGGACCTTGAGATCTTCAATTGGAATATTACAAAGAGAGATGACCTCAATTGTATCCCAACCAGATGAAGTGGAACATATTGGTTACTTTTAAATCAGTGGTCTAAATCATCTATTCACTCTTTTCTCCAGGCATCTGTACCTTACTTCTTTTCTGTGGGGACCACCTCTCCTTCATGGTCAATGTATCTATTCCTAGTGCCATGGATTCCTACCCCTTCTCTACCCACTAGAATGTGATCAGGACCAGCCAGTCAGAGTATCACTGGTAAACTCTGGAATCTGGAGCTCTGAGGGCCATCACATTGGGTGCTAGAATGAACCAAACACAAAGGAAGGCTGTCTGTCAGTTAGACAGGGAGAAACCAGGCGCTGGACGTTGACAGTCCTGGAGCATTTCCTAGACTTTTCAGTTAACTTGAGCCAATAATTTCTCTTTGGAGTTTAAATCTATTTGATTTGGAGTTTCAGTCATTTGTTACCAAAAGGGTAACAAACTTGTGTCCTAACTGATATAAGTGTATCTGAGTACTTAGAAGGATCTGGAAATTTCACCAAGGAAAGTAGCTGAAGGACTGGTGATGTAATCCAGAAAAGAGAAGATTCCAAGACTACTCAATAACTCTTCAGATACCATATCAAGGGATGTTACTGTCTCCACTCAATAGGTAGATGAGTTTCCTAATAATTAAAGTTGTACAACCAGCTCCTTCAGATAAAGGTGACCTCCTTATCAGAGGAACAACCCAGTCAAGGATAGATGGCCTCCTGACAAAGATGTTGGCACTGATATCCCTTCACTGGATGGGAAAGGTGAATTTTAAATGACTCTTCTGACCCTAGCAGTCAACATAAAGTAGAAGATATAATCTCTAGGGAAGGTGCTCAAAACTCTGCAAGGTCTAGGCATAAAGCTTTGGTGTAAGTTCTTTGAATTAGCTTTGGTCTGTAACCTGATACTTCATGGTAAGAGAGTTAAGGTGGAAGTTAGAGGCATCACCAGAAAGCATAGAGTACCAACCACTTCCTTCTCAAAGAACACAAATTGCTTAAATGGGAATGCTTTAGTTGGTTTATAATGCTTGTTTGCAAAGCCACTTCTGTTGACTTGATCAAAATGAGATTAAAATATGGAAGAGACCAGCCAGAAGCTTGGTAGGAGCAAAGGATTCTACATACAGCTTCATATATATGTGACTGTGGTAGTAACCAAAGTCAGCTCCTTATACCGCTGGCACCTGGAGATTGAGAAGAGCATGGAGCACTTAATGTTTTCCTTAGCATGGCAGGTTTTCTATTTTCACCCCATAATCCACATCTCTGGCTTCTTCCTCTCCCCCAAATCCATTGCATTGAGTCACTTGGGCTTTCTTTTGATTCCTCAAGTACATCTGTCTCAATCCCATCTTAGAGCCTTCATCCATGCTCGTCCATGTGCCCAGCCCTACTCTAGGTCTTTGAATGGCTGGCTTTGGGGGAATGTTTATATGTTAGCTCAAATAGCATCTCCTTAGTGAGTTCTTTCCTGACTACCAACTTGAATTAGCAATTCTGTCCTCAACATGTGCCCAAAGAGCACCATTCTCTTCACCTTATCCATTTCATTGTCTCCTAAGAACTCATTACTTTTGGAAATTGTCTTGCCCATTTATTTTCTGCCTGTTTCAGTCTTACCTCTCCATGAAAGCATCAGATCTGTGGGAGCAGGAACCCTGCTTGGTCCCTGCAACATCCACAGCTCTTAGAACAATTCCCGGCACAAGGTACCCATGTCATGAACATTTGTTGAATGAGTAAATGATTAAATGAACCTACTCTTTCCCACCCCGATCTTGGAGAAATTTTCTTCTATATGATATAATGTTTTCTGGAAGACAGAGAAGTGACTGAGACTCAGATAAAAGAGACTCATTTGTTGAAAGGACTCGTCTCTGGTACTGCAACTTGCCCTTTAATTGGCTTCATGTCCTGAGGTGAGCAAGGAGGAAGGTAACAGAAGACTTTATCCAGAGCACATTTGGATGTGAGCGTATCTAAGATACTCCGACAGAGCACAGCTAACATATTCTGAAGGAGCAAGCTGGCCTTATTTGTTAAAGGAGCTATGGCTCAGCAACGCCCAGCCCAGGGGATGTGCACTGCCTTTCCAACCCAACAGGTCTCCTCTGGGCCTCCGTGGAGAGAATCATGAACAGAGACCTCTCTCCTCTGCTGTGAAAGCCCAGAGTCTTGAGCTCAACTCGCAAGTGTGGCCATTGTTTTTCCTCTCAGAATAGACAGATAATTGCTTGCTAGCTTGCCCAGTGCTGAGATGGTTGACAGAGGATGGCTTATAAAGTATGGGTGCGCATCAACAAAGCCACTTGGATCACCTTCCTAGGATTTTACCCCACAGGGAACTTCTTTCAGGACCTTGGGAGGAAGAGACTTGTAATTATTTAAATGAAAGAAGATGGGAGGAGTACTCTTTGGAATGTTGTCTCACAGGCTTTCCAGAGTTAGGAGTAATTTCTGGGTACTCTAACCATGCTGGCCAACACAGAGCTGACTTTAGCCTCTCAGGAAAGTCTGGGCACAGGAGGTGGGGGAACAGGCTTCCCACAAGGAATTAAAAAAAATAAAAACAATATCTGAAATACAGGAATGGTATCTCTAGGGCAGGTGCAGATATTCGGGAGGGAAGGATTGCTCCATGATGGTGTGAGAGGGAAACTAGACATACCACAGGGACCATGCCCATTAGAAAGGTGGCCATGGGGTGCATTATTTTTGGCTAGAACACTAAACCGTTGGGAAGCCTTTGATTTCTTGATTCGCTTTTGTAGCTGCTGGAAGTACAAGAATATTGTCCATCCTGCATTCACCCATTTATATCCATCAGTCAACATTATTGAGTCACTGTTACGTTTCAGAGGCCTTGGTTCTAAGGAATCAGCTGTGAACAGGACAGACAGGGCCCCTTTGCTAATAGTGCTGACATGGTAGATGGGAAGATGGACATTTAAGAGATATTTGCACCCATAATTAATATAGAGAGGACTTCATACGGAAGTAAGTTTGCCAGATGAAAAGATGATCTTGTAGCCAGTTTCTTCCTTGTCACACTCCAACTGTTAAAAAAAGAAAACAACACTGCAAGGAGTTGGGGGAGGAATGGGAGCAAATAACAGCCAGCGGCAGACAGTGAGCAGCAGCCCTGGACCCCAGGAAAGGGGAGATCTCAGGAGGCACAGAAACCAAGGGCCTGCAGCTTTCCCCACTTCACTCGCTGCTCAAGCCATGCTCTCAGGGTCAAGTGGCTCTGGGCAGGGGCTGTTGACCACCCTGCCCTCAACCATTTTCCCCTCTCTGCCAACAGCTGAAAAGTCACATGTGGTATTTCTCACACAGACTTCCTCACAAGTTGCATCAGTTCAGGTCCTCCAGGTGGCAGAAACCAAGATGGAGTTAGGAGAGTGAGGGATTTCCTGGAAGAGATGACCGAGAAGGCAGAGAGGAAGAAGCAGTGGGAGGCAGGGAGAGCCTTCAGATCACAATACCCTTCTAATCCCTTGAAAGGAGACAGGGAAGGAAGTAGAATTAAGTAGGAAGAGCCTCAGAGCAGTACAGTTCAGTTCAGTTGCTCAGTCATGTCCACCTCCTTGTGACCCCATCGACTGCAGCACGCCAGGCTTCCCTGTCAGTAGAGTACACAGTAGTATAGCCCCTGGAAAATCTTGGTCAGCCCAACTGGGAGCCCCAGAACAAGGGTTGCCTGTGAGAGGAGCCCTGTCAGGACCTGGCACCCCCGCTGTATGTGGTCATTTCCTGTCACTGCCCAGGAGAGTGTGGCCTCGGCTCTAACACAGCAACGGATCCTGGAGGCATGCAGTGGAGCCTGTGAGCTCCTCTGGACAGGTTCTCTCTTGAAGGAGGAGCAGCGTGGCTCACTCCTGTAGCTGCCCCACTACAGTTCCAGTCTCCACTGCCGTCATGGATACCAAGGAAGCCTTTCCATAGCAGAGCCTTTTTCCTCCAGGGCAGACAATAGCAGTAAGATGGGGGTGGTGGATCCAGAGGACACAGTTCCTGGGACTTAAGGAGACACCAAAAGTATTGCCAAGGCCCCAACAGTGCCAGCTAAAATGGCTGAATGACAGCTGTGGGTGGTCACAAGAATGGGAAAGCCAGCCAGTGACAGCCAGGGCAACAGGAAGTGGCTGATGGCCAGGAGTGGCCATATAGACTAACCAGTAATGGGGATGCAGGACACGATCCTCACGGCAGGCAGCCCAGCCCCCAAGTTTGGCACCTCTTCCTTGGTTCCCTATATTCTCCTCAGGGCAAATCCAAACATCCACCTCTATAAACATCCATCTGCACCCAATGGGGTCCACCCTCTGATTCTCAGGAGCTTAGCGTGTGCGTGCTCAGTCACTGAGTCGTGTTCAACTCTTTGGGACCACATGGACTCTAGCCCGCCAGGCTTCCCTGCCCATGCAGTTTTCCAGGCAAGAATACTGGAGTGGGTTGCCATTCCCTTCTCCAGGGGGTCTTCCCTTCTCAGGGTTAGAACCCATGCCTCCTGCATCTCCTGCATTGGCAGGCAGATTCTTTACCACTGCACCACTTGGGAAGCTCCAGGAACTTAGTAACTGATTCATAGGAAACCCCTGAAAATTGTTTTGATTAAAAAAAATCCAAGAATTAAGCCAAATTTATATTAAACAAATTCTAAATCATATTTCTCAAAATAGAATAGAATATCTTAGCAGTACATTTAGCCTAATTTAATAATTCTCTGAAAATAAACTCATCCTGAATATCACATCCAATATTAAGAGGCCCTTGGACATACCAAGGATTATATGGTATTGTGAAATAAGGAGTACACCAGGCTAAAATCTCTGTGGCTAAGCTCCAAAGAGAAAATAAGATGAAATAAAACAATGTTGATCCAACAAGAGGGGCCCCACGTACTTGAGCACCCCACATATTACAAACGCAAAACCTAAACATCCACCTTCATGATGAGCACCACCGAGATCCTGAGAAACCCTATCCCCAGACCTTTTATCCTCAATCCTCAAAACAAAGTGACTGATGTGAAGGTGCAGCCTCAGAGAGATGCAGTGTACTTAAGTGGAGACGGGGTGCTCAGATCAAGAAAGACAAATTAATCTGCCTGATCCTTTCCTGGAAAAGATCACTTTTCATTCCAATCCCAAAGAAAGGCAATGCCAAAGAATGTTCAAACTACCACATAATTGCACACATCTCACACGCTAGCAAAGTACTGCTGACAATTTTCCTAGCTAGGCTTCAACAGTACATGAACCAAGAACTTTCAGATGTTCAAATTGGATTTAGAAACAGCAGAGAAACCAGAGATCAAACTGCCAACATCCACTGGATCAGACAAAAAGCAAGAGAATTCCTGAAAGACATCTACTTCTGCTTTGTTGACTACACTAAAGCCTTTGACTTGTGTGGATCACAACAAACTGTGGAAAGTTCTTAAAGAGATGGGAATGCCTGACCACATTACCTGCCTCCTGAGAAATCTGTATGCAGGTCAGGAAGCAACAGTTAGAACCGGACATGGAACAACAGCATGGTTCCAAATTGGGAAAGGAATAGGTCAAGGCTGCATATTGTCACCCTGCTTATTATTATTATGTCACCCAGCAGATGTACACCCTGCAGAGTACATCACGTGAAATGCCAGGCTAGATGAAGCACAAGATGGAATCAAGATATATCAAAATATCAATAACCTCAGATATGCAGATGACACCACCCTTATGGCAGAAAGCAAAGAGGAACTAAAGAGCCTCTTGATGAAAGTCAAAGAGGAGAGTGAAAAAATTGGCTTAAAACTCAACATTCAAAGAACTAAGATCATGGCATTCGGTCCATCTCTTCATGGCAAATAGATGGGGAAACAATGGAAACAGTGACATACATTATTTTCTTAAGCTCCAAAATCATTGCAGATGGTGACTGCAGCCATGAAATTAAAAGACGCTTGCTCCTTGGAAGAAAAACTGTGACCAACCTAGACCGCATATTAAAATTCAGAGACATTATTTTGCCGACAAAGATCTGTCTAGTTGAAGCTATGGTTTTTCCAGTGGTCATGTATGGGTGTGAGAGTTGGACCATAAGGAAAGCTGAGCATCAGAGAATTGATGCTTTTGAACTGTGGTGTTGGAGAAGACTTTTGAGAGTCCCTTGGATGGCAAGGAGTTCAAACCAGTCAATCCTAAAGGAGATCAGTCCTGACTATTCATTGGAAGGACTGATGCTGAAACTGAAGCGCCAATACTTTGGCCACCTGGTGTGAAGAACTGACTCACTGGAAAAGACCCTAATGCTGGGAAGGAATGAAGGCGGGAGGAGAAGGGGACGACAGAGGATGAGATGGTTGGATGGCATCACCGACTCAATGGACATGAGTTTGAGCAAGCTCCAGGAGTTGGTGATGGACGGGGAAGCCTGGTGTGCTGCAGTCCACGGGGTCAAAAAGAGTCGGACACGGCTGAGTGACTGAACTGAACTGAACTAATCCTTCCCCTGGGAGTATGAACACAATAGATCCTTGCATAACAGAATATAATTTCTCACCTGCTCTCTTCCTGTTCCAGTGTTTGCTTCTAGATGTTCTCCATTAATTAGTGCCACATTTATAGCAGTTGTGTATGTATGGCAGCTAAGGAACATTTTGCAATTTTATTACATCATTCCCATTGCTATTAAATTTGGTCATCAGTGGAATCTGTAATGTTTCAGTACATAAACCTCCATTCACACTCTTGGCCTGGGCCCCGCAAATGTGAGAAACAGACCTGGACAGTGGTACCCTGGTTATTGAGCAGAAGTCAACAAAAAGGTCCACATGAATTGGGCCACAGTTCATGAAAACATTCCCATGACAGATCATTTGCAATGACAACCACAGCCACAGGTCTATAAGCTAACCTAAAGGCCCTGGGTCCTACACTCTCTGCTGTCCTAATCAGCTGTTTGCCCTGTTCTGGGTGGATCTCTGGGTATTTAGCATAAGTGTTGTGAGGAGCATCCCTCACACCCCAGCTTATAAAGGAAGGGCAATTTCTTGTTCTGTGTCAGCCCTTGCCTCCCGATCAGGGAATCCAGGCTGTCTGAAATCTGATCCCGGGAGCGCTCTGGAAGCAGGCTTCCAGACAGTCTCCCCACTCGTCCTCAGCCTCAGCACTGTTGCTTCTGCCTAATGTCCGTGTGAAGGTGTATCTATGCTGGTGGCTGGGCTGAGCCCCACCAGAGCCTTACTGCAGGGCTAGCCTGGAGACCCAGCTCCCCAAGAACAGAAATCTCTCCTCCGCTGATGCTCCATGCGTCTCCTCAGAGAGCGCCAGCCCCTTGTATGGCTGGCTGACTTCTCCCAGCTCCCAGACATCCTCTGAGGACCTCTTGTGGCATGTGCCATATGGCCCTCCACCCTTGCCCACCTAGTCTCCAGGCATCTCCATGGCACAGGCTCAGCCACGTGACAGCAGATCTCTCTCTCCCTGAACCATGTGGCAGTACTGCATGGTTCCTTTAAAAATAAATATTTAGTCTGTCTCCAATTGACCCTTTCAAAGTAATCATTTTTCTCAGTTAAAAAAACAAAACAAAATAGAAAAGACCATGCTCTGATCCTGTTCTACTGCATACTTTGTTACACATCCAATAATCCACCTGATGGTTTCTCAGCTGCCAAAGATTTCCATTTCAACCTGTTTCTCAGAGCTGGGCACGTTTAGGAGGGGAGGTCAGAACCACACCCACTGGACACGGCACATCTCAGAAGCTCTGGAGCCTTCCCAAAGGAACAGAGGCCGCCTGCATGTGTCCCAACTGTCAGAGAAGGAAGACAGGCAGCATGATCCCCTAGTTTTCCAGGTGGAGAAACAGGGGCATGGAGGAGAAGTGAGTGAGCCAGGTTACTGTGGAGTCAACAATGGCAGGAGCTCTGATCTAGGGCTCTTTTCATCACAGAAGTCTGTGGACTCTGTTCCCAGGAAACGAGCCCACACTTCTTCAGTTAAATAGGAAGGGACTTTCGGGGCTCTTTCATCACTCCAAAAGGAGAACTGTGGCCAGGGAGTGTGGGCAGAAGACCTTGGACAGTCGCCAATGGAGCTGCCCAGCTCTGAACTCACTTGGGCCTGGAGCAGAGGAAGGAAGTGTGAGAGCAGAAGGGCAAGGGAAAGATGTTCAGGAAAGTAAGGGAAGGGGGTGTTAAGTGGGTGAAATGCACATCTGATGCAGTGAAACAGAGAGAGCATTTGACACAGCTCCTTGAGGAGAAAGATCTCCAGCCCTCATGCTGGCTGTGGAGCATCTTAGGGCAGTTGCCTCAACCTTGGCAACACACTGGAATTAACTAAGAAACTTTAAAAAATGCAGATAACTAGACCCACCTAGAGACTGGATTGTTTTTTTCAGTGCTTCTGAGCAGCAGGATTTGTAAATGCTCCCTTGATGATTCTAATATGTACCCAATGTTGAGATCCAGTTCTTAGATGAAAAGGCCTCAGTCCATCTCATATTGGGTTCTCTGCTTCAAGAAGAAATAAATGATATTCAGATAAAAAATACTCAAATCCTTTTTCTATCATGTACTTAGCCTGCACACCAGGAATTATAATTGTTCTAGTCTAAACCATCAGGTTTTCTGCTGAGATCCTTCTCCTGGCATCCTGGCCTCTGCTCTGATTGTCAAATCTCCATATCTCAGATTCTCCAGTTCCCAAAGTCCCTTGGCATGCGACTCTATAAAAAAATGTTTAGAAGCACCATTGCTGTGGATGTGATCTTTTAAAAAACTCCATCTTTCTTTTCTAAGCATGACAGAGTAACTGGTACCAGGCTTGTCGTCCTACTATTTAAAAAAATGATAAAACTGGACAAAATATATGAAACTGCTGTTTCCAAGTACCAGACAATGGGCAGTGCAGGACAATGGTCGAGGAGAGCTAGGAAACACAGTGAGCCTTACGATTGCCTTGGCTTTTTGCCAGGAGCCACTTTTCCAGATGGTGGTACAGAATAGCTTTACAGTTTTGCCAAGTCAAGCAAACAGAGATCAGAGTTCAGAGAGGCAGAAATGGCTGGAATTTATGGGGCTGAGAGAGGAAAGAACTATGTGAAGAAGGAGCTCCTGGATTTACAGAGTAGCTCCTTGAGTCTATTGCTAAAAACCAAGCTAGGAATACTTCGGGTGAAATGCCAAGAGGCTATGCAAAGAAGTACTGGGAATCTGTGGTGAACAGTCCCAGAGCTTACACAGAGATACGAGATAGTATAGATCCAGCTGGGGAATTGATTTCACTGGACATCCAGGGCACATTAGTAGAGATCCTAGAAGGGTTATCTTAGTAGAAGAGCTAAAATAGACCTAAAGTAAAGACTACTCTAGACCTGCCTCAACAAATTTAAAAGCAAACCTTCAAAAAAACTGAGTTGATCCTAAATTCCCCACATGGATACTGAAACAAAATTCAATATTCTTTAAAGAGAAAAACAAACGAAAAAATCCACTCAAAAAGGCAACCATGACAATGCCTATGTGCTGTGTTGTGCTAAGTTGCTTCAGTATTGTCCGACTTTGCGACCCTATGGATTTTAGCCCACCAGGCTGCTCTGTCCATGGGATTCTCCAGGCAAGAATACTGGAGAGGGTTGCCATGCCCTCCTCCAGGGAATCTTCCCAACCCAGGACTCAAACCTGCATCTCTTGTATCTCTTGCATTGAACAGGCAGGTTCTTTACCACTAGCACCACCTGGGAAGCCCTATAACAATACTGGAGTGGGTAGCCACTCCTTTCACCAGGGGAATCTTCCCAACCCAGGGATCAAACCCCAGTCTCCCACATTGCAGATGGTTTCTTTACCAGCTGAGTCATCAGGGAAGCACATAACAATGCCTAGCATCCCCTAAAAATGTACTAGACATACAAGATGCAGGAAAATGTGACCCATAACTAGAAAAAAATCAATAATAGAAGCATCTCTAGAAAAGGGACTTTGGAATAAGCAAACAGTTATATTAAACTGGATATTAAAATGTTAAAATAAATAGGCATCATGAAAAAGATACAAGATTTTAAAAAGAACAAATAGAAATTCTAGGGATAAAAAATACAATATCTGTAATGAAAAGTTTAGTGGATGGAATTATCATCAGATAAAATACTACAGAAGAAAATGCAAGTGAATTTGAAGATGGAATAGAAATTCTAAAACTAACACTTTAAGACAAAAAAAAACTGAAAAAAAATCAACAGAGCCTGTGAACCATGAAAACAAGTGGTTGAACATATTTCTTCATATGTAGAAATGATATCTGAAACATTTCTAAATTTGATACATTTTTTCAAATCATAGATCTACATAGTTCAACTAACCTCCAAGAAGGGCATACACAAATAAAACAACACAAAGGTGTATTGCTAAAACCAAGGATAAGGAGTCAATCTTAAAGGCAGACAGAAGGGAAAAAAATCACATACAACATTTTTTTAAAAATTGAGAATTCCCATAAATTTATCTTCAGGAAAAATGCAAACCAGAAGACAATGAAATGGCATTTTTTAACTGCTGAAATTAAAAACCAAATCAATCCAGAATTCTATCAGATGTGAAAATATACTTCAAAACTAAAAGTGGAGGACTTCCACGGTGATTCAGTGGTTGAGAATCTGCCTGCCAATACAGGGGGCATGGATTTGATCCCTGGTTGGGAAAGATCCCACATGCTACAGAGAAACTAAGCCTGTGTGCTTCAGCTACTGAGCCTGTACTCCACAACCTGTGCTTTGCAGCAAAAGATGATGCTGCCGTGGAAGCCTGTGCACTACAACTGAAGGGTGGCTCAGCTCTCTGCAACTGAAGAAAGCTTGTGTGCAGCAACGAAGACGCAGTGCAGCCAAAATAAATTTTTTAAAAATTTTAAGTGAAATAAAGATATTTTCAGACAAACAAAAATTGAGAGAATTCATTGTCCACAGACCTGCTTTGCAAAATTATATTTTTATAAATAGAAATAGAATTTTTTTATAAATATAAATAGAACCTTTTTAGACTGAAGGAAAATGACTCTAATGGAAACTTGTACCTACACAAATGAATGAAAAGTTCCCCAAATAGTAAATAAGTGGGTAAATATAAAATACTTTTCCTACATTAAAAAATTTATTTAAAAGATAGCTGGCTGCTCAAAGAAAGAATAATACATTGTAACAGAAGTGAAATATATGATAACAACAATACAAAGGATTAAGGGCTAAAATATATGTATTGCTGTAAAGTTCTATTTTATACCCAAAGTGATCACTATTATTTAAATGTAAACTGTGATAAGCTAAAGACATAGCAATACATTGTAAATCCTGTTGAAAATAAAACAAAGACATATAACTAAAAACTAAAAGTGGAGATAAAGTGAAATACTGACTGGATTAAAAAAAAAGTCCCAATTATATGTTGTCTGTAAGAATCCTACCTTAATCATAAAGACACATAAAAGTCAAAGGTAAAAGGATATTTTATAGAAAAAGATATAAAATGCAAATACTAACTATAAGAAAGCTAACAATACTATATTAATATTAAATGAAGTAGGCTTTAGTTCAAAGAATATTATCAAAGATAAAAAATTGTCACAATGATAAAAAGGTCAATTTCCCAAGAAGACATAATAATCCTAAATATTTATGTACCCAAAATTAAAACTTCAAGCAGCTAGAAGCAAAAACTAACAAAACTGAAAAGAGAACTAGACTTTATCCATAATTACAGTTGGATATTTCAACACTTCTCTATTAATTTATAGAACAGTAGACAGAAAACCAGCTAGTATTTAGAAGATTTGAACAGTAATTAACCAATTTGATGTAATAACATTTGTAGAACACTCACACCAAAAACAGCAGAACACACATTCTTTTTAAGAGCACATGAAATGTTCACTAGGATAGACCATATTCTGGGCCACAAAACAAGTCTCAATAAACATAAATACATTGAAGTATATATTCTCTGCCCACTCAGAATTAAATTAGAAATCAGTAACAAATATATCTAGGAGAAAAATTCCCCAAATATTTGGAAATTAAAAAATAAACTTTTTAATACACTATGGGTCAAAGAAGAAACCATAAAAATATTTTAAAGTGAAAGAAAATGAACATACAGCATACCAAAATTAGCACAATGTAGCTGGAGCAGTAGCTGGAGAAAAATTAATAGCTTTATATACTTATATTTGAAAAAGTCTAAAATCAATTATCTAAGCTTCCACTTTGAGAAGCTAAAAAATGAACATCAAATTAAACGCAAAGTCAAAAGAGTGAAAATCAATGAAAACGGACAAACAATAAAAATATCCATTTTTAACCTCTAGTTTAAAAAAAAATCAATAAAATTGACAAGCTAGATTGACCAAGAAGAGAAAAGACACAAATTGCTAATATCAGGAATGAAAGAGGACACATCACTACAGATACTATAGATATTAAAGGATGAAAGGAAATATTAAGAACAACCCTATGCCAATAAATCTGACAACTTAAAGAGGCAAATTATTTGAAAAATACAATTTACCAAACAGAAAAAGAAATAAAAAGTCTAAATAGCCACATGCTTACTAAAAAATTAATTTGTAAATAAATATCTTTCCATAAGGAAAACTGCAGTCCTAGATAGCATCACTGATAGAAAATCCCATGGACAGAGAAGCCTGGCTATAGTCTATAGGGTTGAAAACAGACAGACACAGCTGAGTGACTGAGCATGCATGCATGCATAGAAAAATCTAATGAGTCTACAAAAATGCTACTAGAATTAATAAGTTCTAGATTTCAGAATTGGAGAAGGCAATGGCACCCCTTTCCAGTACTCTTGCCTGGAAAATCCCATGGATGGAGGAGCCTGGTAGGCTGCAGTCCATGGGGCCGAAGAGTCAGAGACGACTGAGCGACTTCACTTTCATTTTTCACTTTCATGCATTGGAGAAGGAAATGGCAACCCACTCCAGTGTTCTTGCCTGGAGAATCCCAGGGACGGGGGAGCCTGGTGGGCTGCCGTCTATGGGGTCGCACAGAGTCGGACACAACTGAAGTGACTTAGCAGTAGCAGATCTCAGAATACAGAGTCAATATACAAAAATCAATCAAAAGTATTTCTATATAGTATCAATACAAATTCGAAAACAAATGTTATAATTCATTTATAAAATACCATGAAAAAGCATGATATGTTTAAGAATAAATTTAACAAAAAATGTGCAGACATGTATTCAAAACTATAAAACATCACTAAAGCAAGTTAAAGAAGAACTAAATAAATGGAGAGAGAGTACATGAATTGGAAGACTCAATATGATTAAGAAATCAAATCTCCCCAAACTGATCTACAGATTCAATGTGATGTTCATGAGTTGAATCTAAAATTTGTAAGGAAGTACAAAAGATCCAGACTAGTTAAAAATATTTTTATGAACAACAAATTTGGAGTATTTACCTACCTGATTTCAACACTTGCTAAATGCTGTAATTATCAAGACAATATGGTATTAACATATCATATTAAGGATATGTTAATAATATGTTATTAAGGATACATATCAATCAGTGGCACAAAACAGGGAATCCAGAAGTGGACCTATGATGGCCATTGCTTTTTGACAAAAGTGCAAAGGGAATTTAATGAGGAAAGAGAAGTTTTTGGGAAAACGGTGCTGGAACAACTGAATATAGAATATTAGAAAATAAAAAGAAGAAGAAGAAGGAAAAGAGCCTTTACTCTTATTTCATACCATATACAAAAATTTACTCAAAAAAAAAGCATCATTGACATAAAGAATAAAATATAAAATTTCTAAGAGAAAACTTAGAACAAATTTGTGTAATCTTGGAGTAGGCAAAATATCTTAGGATACCAAAAAGCACAAAAACCATAAAAGATAAGATCATTAAATTGGAGTCCATCAAAGTTAAAAATACTTCTACTTTTAAAAGACACTATTAAGAATACAACAAGGTAATACACAACATGGCAGAAAATATGTCTGATAAATACAAACATTTGACAAAAAATGTAGATCTAAAATATATAAAGAACTCAATAATAAGAAAATAAATAAGGACAAAAGATTTGGACAGAAACCACAGAAGGAGATGTACAAATTATCAAAAGCATGTGAAATGATGCCTAACATCATTAATTGCCAGGTAGATGCAAAGTAAAACCGTAATAAGAGGTATAACCTACCCATTAGAAGGGCTAAAATTAAAAAGATGGACAAAGTACTAGCAAAAATGTGGAGCAACCAGAACTCTCACACATCTCTGGTGAGCTTACCAAATGGTATGAACACTTTGGAGAATAATTTGGCACTTTTTGAGAAGTTAGTCATACACTTATCCTTGTTGTTGTTGTTGTTGTTTAGTCCCTAAGTTGTGTCTGACTATTTGCAACCCTGTGGACTGCAGCATGCTGGGCTTCCCTGACCTCCTCTGTCTCCTGGAATTTGCTCAAGTTCACATCCATTGAGTTCGTGATGCTATCAAACCATCTTATCCTCTGCTGCCCTCTCCTCCTTTTGCCTTCAATCTTTCCCAGAATCAGGTTTGCCATTCCCTCCTCCAGTGGACCACATTTTGTCAGAACTCTCCACTATGACCCCATCTGTCTTGGGTGGCCCTGCACAGAATGGCTTATAGCTTTACTGAGTTACTCAAGCCCCTTCATCATGACAAGGCTGCGATCCATGAAGGGGTACACTTATCCTACAACAGCAGTCCCATGCCCAGGTATTTGCTCAAGAGAAATTAAAACCTATGTCCACACAAAGGCTTTATTCATAATATGCAAACTATAAACAACCTACAAGTAAAAGAATAGGCTCATTATGGCATATCCATAAAATAGGACTCAAGAGTCAACAATAAAAAAGGAACAAACTACTGCTAATCACAAAAAAAAAGGATAAATCTCAAGAGTTTGGAGTAAAAGAAGCCTGACACAAAGTGCATAATTTATAAGTCATTTAATACAAAACTGAGTGGGATTCTGTGAGGCCTTCCCAGATACACACTCCATGGCCCACAGCTCTAGTTTATAGAAAAGCTAATTTAGCTTCCTAGGCCTTCTCCAAGTTCCAAAGAGCAAATTCAATCAGAGAAATGAGAAAATACAGAAACAAAGGAAAACACTTGAGTAAGACAAAATAACAATAATTTAGCCATAAAACAAAATCAAGGACATTTATTTCCTCCTCAAGGGGTAGATAATATCCTGAGCCATATCCTTGAGTTGTTCTGCAGATACTAAAACCCCCACCAAGTGAATGAAGCTAACTGCATAATGACCCCCAGATGAACCCCCACTTTGGCCACCTGATGGGAAGAACTGACTCACTGGAAAAGACCCTGATGCTGCAAAAGATTGAAGACAGGAGGAGAAGGGGATGACAGAGGATGAGATGGTTAGATGGCATCACTGACTCTATGGACATGAGTTTGAGCTGGCTCCAGAGTTGGTGATGGACAGGAGAGCCTGGTGTGCTGCAGTCCGTGGGGTCACAAAGAGTCAGACAGGACTAAGCAACTGAACTAAACTGAACCCCCATGAGCTGGTTGGAGCCTGAAAACTGATAACGCTGACCTCTGTGACCTTCCCAATTACCTCACCACCCACCAATCAGAAAATTGTGCATGAGCTGATCATGTACCCTGTGACCCTCTCCCTCACACTGTCTTTAAAAATCCTTCCCTAAAAGTCACTGGGGAGTTCTGGTCTTTTGAGCATGCACTGCCCATCCTCCCTGCTTGGTCCCACAATAAACACTGTATTCTCCTTTACCGCAGCCTGGTTTCAGCACATTGGCGTTGGGCACTCCAGATCAGCAATGGCACCCCACTCCAGTGCTCTTGCCTGGAAAAGCCCATGGACGGAGGAGCCTGGTGGGCTCCAGTGCATGGGTTTGCAAAGACTCAGACACGACTGAGTGACTTCTCTTTCACTTTTCACTTTCATGCCTTGGAGAAGGAAATGGCGACCCACTCCAGTGTTCTTGTCTGGAGAATCCCAGGGACGGGGGAGCCTGGTGGGCTGCCGTCTATGGGGTCGCACAGAGTCAGACACGACTGAAGCGATTTAGCAGCAGCAGCAGCAGATGAGCAAACCCAATATTTGGTTCAGTAGCAAAACTCTGAAAAAGACAAATTTGACCCGGAGCAACAAAAGCTGATCAGTGATTACCTGAGGCTGGGGTGGTTGAAGGGGATCAGTTTTGAAGGTGAACTAACAGTACTGGCTACATAATCTGTGGGGGCCCAGTGTAAAATGAAAACATGGGGCCCCCTATTCAAAAATTTTTAAGAATGTCAAGGCAGGGGCAGCAGAGCATTAAACCAAGTGTGTGGCCCTTCTGAACATGGGCCCCCATATGATGACACAAGTCACACACCCAGGAAACTAACCCTGAGTATAAGAGGGCTTTTGTGGGGATGAAATGCTCTATATCTTGATTTTGGTGGTGATTATACTTTTGTATACAAAATGGTTGTCTGAGGAGGCCTTACAAATAGCTGTGAAACAATTAAAAATAGCTGTGAAACAAAGAGAAGTGAAAGGCAAAGAGAAAAGGAAAGATATACTCATTTGAATGCAGAGTTCCAAAGAATAGCAAGAAGAGATAAGAAAGCCTTCTTCAGTGATCAGTGCAAAGAGATAGAAGAAAGCAATAGAATGGAAAGATTAGAGATCTCTTCAAGAAAATTAGAGATACCTAGGGAACATTTCATGAAAAGATGGGCACAATAAAGGACAGAAATGGTATGGACCTAACAGAAGCAGAAGATATTAAGAAGAGGCGGCAAGAATACACAGAAGAACTGTACAAAAGAAGATCTTCATGGCCAGATAATCATGATGGTGTGATCACTCACCTACAGCCAGACATCCTGGAATGCCAAGCCAAGTGGGCCTTAGCAAGCATCACTATGAACAAAGCTGGCGGAGGTAATGGAATTCCAGTTGAGCTATTTCAAATCCTCCAAGATGATGCTGTGAAAGTGCTTCACTCAATATGCCAACAAATTTAGAAAACACAGCAGTGGCCACAGGACTAGAAAAGGTCAGTTTTCATTCCAATCCCAAAGAAAGGCAATGCCAAATAATGCTCAAATTACAGCACAATTGCCCTCATCACACACACTAGTAAAGTAATGCTCAAAATCCTCCAAGTCAGGCTTCAACAGTGTGTGAACCATGAACTTCCAGATGTTCAGGCTGGATTTAGAAAAGGCAGGGGAACCAAAGATCAAATTGCTAACATCCGTTGGATCATCAAAAAAAGCAAGAGAGTTTCAGAATAACATCTACTTCTGCTTTATTGACTACACCAAAGCCTTTGACTGTGGGATCACAACAAACTGTGGAAAATTCTGAAAGATATGGGAATACCAGACCACCTGACCTGCCTCTTGAGAAATTGTATGTAGGTCAAGAAGCAACAGTTAGAACTGGACATGGAACAACAGACTGGTTCCAAATCAGGAAAGGAGTACATCAAGGTTGTATATTGTCACCTTACTTATTAAACTTATATGCAGAGTACATCATGAGAAATGCTGGGCTGGATGAAGCACAAACTGGAATCAAGATTTCCAGGAGAAATATCAATAACCTCAGAAATGCAGATGACACCACCCTTATAGCAGAAAGTGAAGAAGAACTAAAGAGCCTCTTGATGAAAGTGAAAGAGGAGAGTGAAAAGGTTGGCTTAAAACTCAACATTTAGAAAACGAAGATCATGGCATCCGGTCCCATCACTTCATGGCAGATAGATGGGGAAACAATGGAAACAATGACAGACTTTATTTTGGGGGGCTCCAAAATCACTGCAGATGGTGACTACAGCCATGAAATTAAAAGACGCTTGCTCCTTGGAAGAAAAGTTATGAAAAACCTAGACAGCATATTAAAAAGCAGAGACATTACTTTGCCAACAAAGGTCCGTCTAGTCAAAGCTATGGTTTTTCCAGTAGTCATGTATGGATGTGAGAGTTGGATGATAAAGAAAGCTGAGCGCTGAAGAAATGATGCTTTTGAACTGTGGTGTTGGAGAAGACTCTTGAGAGTCCCTTGGACAGTAAGGAGATCCAACCAGTTCATCCTAAAGGAAATCAGTCCTGAATATTCATTGGAAGGACTGATGCTGGAGCTGAAACTCCAGTACTTTGGCCACCTGATGCGAAGAATTGACTCATTTGAAAAGACCCTGATGCTGGGAAAGAATGAAGGCAGGAGGAAGGAGACAAAGGATGAAATGGTTGGATGGCATCACTGACTCAATGGACATGGGTTTGAGTAAACTCCAGAAGTTGATGATGGACAGGGAGGCCTGGCATGCTGCAGTCCATGGGGTCACAAAGAGTTGGACACATCTGAGTGACTGAACTGAACTAACACATTTGTGTACATTTGTCAAAGCATACTGAACTAGGGTTTAAATGGCAGCAATTTCCAAAGCCAGTGATGAGAACAAAACTGCAGACAAACCAGCCAACAATCTCCATTGATTTGCTTTCTACATTAATCTACTAAAAGCAGTCCTTGGGCTTTCAGATTTTAACCATGCCCTCTCCAGAAAACTCCCAGAAGGTCCTCATTTTAATTTACTATCTGTTTATCAAATACTTACTTACTGGTATTATCCAAGGAGATGGAGATAGGAAGATTTAAAAAAAAAAAACAAACACAAATTCTGCTCTCAGAGAATAAATATAATTGTCCCTTGATATCCATGCGGGATTGGTTCCAGGACCTCCTGGGATACGAAAATCCAAGGATACTCAAATCTCTTATATAAAATGGCATACTAAAAAAAAAAAATGGCATACTAATTGCATGTAACCTATGCACATCCTCCTGTATACTTTGAATTATCTTAATGCCTAACACAATGTAAATGTTATATGAATAGTTGCAATTTCAAGTTTTGCTTTTGGGAACTTTCTGGAATTTTTTTTTCTGAATATTTTTGATCTGAGGTTGGTTGAATCTATGGACACAGAACCCGCAGTTAAGATAGTCCAGCAGTGTGCTGTCTGGTATAATAGACAGTTAAAGTGAAAGTATTAGTTGCTCAGTCATGTCCAACTCTTTGCAGCCCCATGGACTGTTGCCTGCCAGGCTTCTCTGTCCATGGAATTAACCAGACAAGAATACTGGAGTAGGTAGCGATTTCCTTCTCTGGGGAATCTTGGTGACCCAGGGATTGAACCTGGGTCTGCTGCATTGCAGGCAGATTCTTTACCATCTGAATGACTTAGGCAGCATTTAAACTACATCAATGAAGATTAAGGAAACTAAAATTTCAGTTCCTCATTCACACTAGCCACATTCCAAGTGCTCAGTGGCCACCTGTGGTGGTGGCTGTCATACTAGATCAGAGAACATTTCCATTATTGTGAAGAGTTCCATTGGATGGTGCTTAGAATGGGGACAGGCAATGGGTACTAGACATAAATTAGATAGTTCCACATTTCCCCTGCTTTTAAGTATTAGCAGATACCCCTCTCTTGTATTCAATCACCCACAAACCAGAAGCAGCCTCTTGGCAGGCCAATGGATGCAGTGGGGTTTGGGGGTCCCTGCTTACATGTGGAAGAAGCCACCCCCTAGAAAGTCTGCTTGTTGTCAAATGTGAGTTGAGCTTCCCTTCCTGGACTGAAATACTCCTAGGAAGCTCTTACTCAGTATTTGTCTTTAGTTATCCAGGTGCTTGTTGCTCCAAGTTCCTCAGGGGAGATCAGCAGCCCAGAGGTCCTCAAGCTCTCCTCCCCAGCAGGAGAGGGACACAGTGCCTGCCCACTGGCTTCAGAAACTCAGTCTGAGATGTGGGGAGGGCCATATCAGTGGCTCCAAAGATAACTTTAAATCCTAACCCCCTATACCCATGGATTCAGAAATCCTCTCTCAATAACTTGTATATTTTAATCCCCAACCTGACACGTGAATCCCCTCTGCAGCCCATCTGTCAAGGAGTTGCCAACCTCAGCTTCACCACCTCCGATGATGAGGAGCCCATCTCTTCTCCCAGAGCCCACCCCACTGAAGGTCTCTTCCTTCAACAGAGGCAGACAGAAGGTGACTATGGAGACTCCTCCCATTGGTCCTGATTCCCTGATTCCTCCTCCTCTTGGAAGTTCTTCCGTCTGTGAAGAGGACTCCAGGTTCCCACCCAGAGCCTTAGCCTCTCCTGGCGATAAGCCGTGCGCAAGAGCATCTCTTCCTGTGCCCTGTGCAGGGGACCGCCCAGAGGCTGCCCTGCATCCTTTCTAACAGGAGGGTTTATGCTGCAGGTTCACAGTGACCCCTGAAGAATCACTGGTCTGGAGCCTCATTCAGATCTTCCATTGCTGATCATGTCAACAAGAAATCATTAAGAATTTACCTTTGTATCAGTGGTGGAGCCGCTCTTAAAGATGCAAGTCCCTCAGGATTCTCTGCAGAAACACCACACAGGATATTCCTTTTTGAGTTACACTCTATGTTTTAAAAGTTGTCCAAGAAACTGGTAAGCTTTCTCCTTTATTATGAGAGCTCTCTGGGTGTTCACTTGCTTACTTGTTTAGCCTTTCTCATCAGTTGCTCTGGAGCTTCCAGCCAGCAGGACCCCTTTGACTCTGCCCTCCTTTGCAGCCACCTGCTCTTACCTGAGGCTGGGTCCTGGGTAACAACACTTCTGCGGCCGTGGCTGCAGCTTTTGCTGTTGTTTGGGGCAGCTCAGGACGCCTCAGTGAGAAGAATGGGAAAGGCGGAATCTATTTATGATCCCGTGGCTCCGCTTGCTCCCTCCCACCCCCACCTTCCTCCTCACTGCCCCGGAAGGGACACTGCAGGGACACAAGACTGGGACCCACCTGATGGAGACAAAGAGGCAAGTCAGGGAGCAGCAAAACCAAGCCGAGACCGCTGAAAGGTGTTGTAAAAGGAGGGGAACGGCTTGGCAGGTGGACATCTGTTAGAGTTTGTTAGAAAGAAAACTGCCTTCAAAACACTTTGCTAGTACTATTTCAAAGTGTACTGTCACTTCATAGAGGAAGACAGCTTTCCTAAGGGCTTCTCTCCTTTCTTAATGTCACATCCTTGAGTCAGCAGAACCAGCCTGGGCTGGCACCAACCCCCAGGTCCCCCAACCCAAATGTATGCCCTTTTCCTACCTCAAGTATATCCCTGCTCCCCCTTCCCAAGTATCCCTCCACCCCCTCCCAAGTGTCCCCCACCCTTCCCCAAGTGTCCCCCACCTCTCCCTATCCCCCACCCCGTGATAAGTGTCCCCCAATCCCCCCTCAAGCGTCCCCATCCCCTCCCCAAGTGTCCCCCACCCCCTCACAAGTGCACCCATACAATGAGTTGCAGCCTTTTCTTGAAGCCTCTCCTCCACTGTCTCACCCTAGCGTCCCATGCTGAGACCCACCACTAGGCAGACCACCCAGCACTCGTTCTCAGCTGTCCCTGGAAGTGGCTGGGACCCATCCACAAACCCCTGGGTCCAAACGTGTTTCAGAATCCAGAACTTTGGGAATTTTAGAAAGTTAACATAGTATACTTTACTTGTACTGTGTAAAACCCCAGTGGAACCTCAGCAGGACTCAGTAGTCAAATGCATCAGTATTTCAGCACCAAATGCTTGCACTACATGGGATAAAAACAACGAAGAGCTGCAGGTCAATTCAGGTCAGGTCGTGCTGCCAAATGAGTTTTTAAAAAAACTGACAGTTTTCAAAACTGTTTTACATTTTGAAATTGCAGATAAGGGATGCTAGGCCTGCCTAGTTTCTCCTTTTTATTTTTTCTTTCCCAAATTAATTTGCCCTAGAGAGATTCCTCCTGCATTTGTGGGCAAAGTTTGAAAGGCAGTTAATAAAAAGTGATGAAATCCTTGTGCTTAGCCCAAATTTAAATGGAAAAAAAATCTTTGTTTCACCTGGGCAAAACTCTTTCACAACACCTGCCCATCTGTCATCTTCCGTATTCCCTAATTTGTCTTCAAAGAACCAAACCATCTGCCACCTTCCAGTCCAGCCCTTGCACCTGCAGCAACCAGATGGCCACCTTTTGTTCAAAAGTGCCTAACCGCTCCTTTAATCCCCCCTGACATCCAGAGTCAGTGCGTGTTAATCACAGATTATGAAGGTGGGGGAGGGGGAGGAGTTCAGCCTTGAAAGAAAAAAATGATAGGGACTAACTATTCACTCACAGACTCCTTTTAAATGTAAGCAGTGTAGGATCTTGGTAAATCTTCAGTGAACTGAGAGAAGGTTCCTAGAGGAGCCCTTCATGTCTAACCCTCTTTCAGGTCGGCTGATCTCAATGCAGTGTCCCCTCTGTTCCACACTCACCTTTCACAGAGCTTCCTCTTACTAAACCCTCACAATCCCCCCACCCCCTCTCCACCCTTAGCAGCTGGGGATATTGTTTTTGCGAGAGTTGGGCATATGTGCTCACATTTCTGCTGTGTTTATGATTCAGAAGTTGGTCACCTGAATAGCCCTCCAGCCATAGAAATCACTCCAATCCCCATCTCCAAGCGGCCTTAGGCCTCTTCCCTTTGTACTGGTCAGCAGGCCCTAATTTCCTCATCTCAGCCTTGAAGAGTGGCCTACCCTGCAGTGACTCAGAGGGGGACACATCCCCCTCTCTTGGATCACCTCGAAACACTTGTCTCGTCAGGTGCTGCTGGCAATAACCCTTCCACTGAAGGGGCAGAGGGTAGGGTGGGGGCTACACAGCAGGCCCAGCTGTGAGCTAAAAGTGAACTAACTGACTAACTGACCTCTTGAAAGAAGCTTTGATGTCTCAGGCCCAGCCCTCACACCATTCTCTCCCTGGTCTCCCTCCACACTCTGTCTCAAAATTCTGTCATTAGAATTTGCTCCCTGCAGTCTGACTGAGACAGAGCGGGCCTCACTGGGCCGAGGCCAAACCAGATGGGCCCCACCACACTGGCCACCAGTGGGCTCCTCTCAGATGGGCCCCTGCACCTGTGTCTGTGGCCAGACCTGGGAAATGTGTAAACCTGTGATCTGATCCCACGGGCCTGGTGTCCTGCTGTTCCCCTGTCTGTCTGTGTCCTAGGAGGGTTTCTAGCTGTAATGAATCACAGCTAAGGAACACTTGAGCATCCACTCTGAGCCCTGCCAGGTTCCATGTACCTTATGTGTGACCTTAACCACATTACCCTCTTACTACTGTCCCTGTTCACAGACAGGAGATCTGAGATCTGGAAAAGTTAGGTAATGTTTTCATGGACTGAATTATTTGGGGGGGGGCGGTGTCTCTAGGTTCTGGGTCCGCTGACACATCTTTGTATGTGCTACACAATTATGTGTGTCCATGTTGGTGTGTATATCTGTGTGTGTTTGCAGCCCCAGAAACCCCATATCCTCATCCTGGCCCCCTGCTCATCTCAGGGTGGGTCTCCCCTGTGCTGGTCCTGGGAAGACTTAGTGTTGCAGGCATGTGTTGGCGCGTGGCCCAAAGACAGGGATGAGGGGGTAGTTTCTGTGCCTGTGTTGACAGGCTTTAATCCAGGCAGCTTTCCTGCCCTGGATTCAGTGGGACCAGCGCTCCCTGTCTCCATGAACTCCAAGGGAGCAAGGAGGAGAGGGGTCCTGGAGCCCAGATGCTGCCAGGCTTGACTTAGGACACATCAAGGGAGATGGGCTCCAGCTGCCAAGCAGAGAGAGACAGGGCGGGACTTCCTGGCAGTGATGGCTGATGGAATAAGGACTGTTGCAGGGCTCTGATGACAGAGGAAGCGTCTCCTTTCTAGGAGTGCAGATGAGAAGCCCCCTCTCTCAGGACATTCCCCACCTCCACTACTTACAAATACCATCTATAAGCCTTGAAACAACTGGTAAGTATTGCAACTTGTTGCAACTGTTCCCATGTCACAGATGAGCACATGTGGCTCAGAAACATTAAGTGATCTGCTCAAGGCCACACAGCTACAGGCAGATCCAAAAAGCAAGTCCAAGTCCTTTCTGACTCCAAAGCTTGGACTCCTTCCTATATCAAAGTATTCGGGAACTACTTGGTTCTTTCTTGGGATTTCTCCAATTCCTGGAGTAAGGTACCACCTCACAAGAAAGAGACAGCTATGTTCTGTGACCCCAGAGTTTCTGGCTGGAGCAGGGCTGTCAGTATCCTCTGTCTGGGCCTAGACTCTCCACTGAAAGAGCACAGGGCTTCCCCCTGCCTCCTGCAATCATTTATCCTTAGAAATTCAACACACTGATCCAAGTCATCCTCAAGCCGCTTTACAGTAAGGGGAACTGAAGCATCTGCCCACAGTCACCCACCGTGGGTCTGGGCAGGATGACACCTGGAAGCCAGCCTCCTGGAGCAAAACACCCAGTCCTAAGCTTCTACCTGATTGTGAGCTCACACCCTTCCACAGGTGTGACTGATGGTGGGGTCAGAAGGGTCCACCAGCAGGATCTCACAGCCACCCTGCAGAGCCACAGGGGACCCATCCTCCGCCCTCCCCTACCGGAGAATTGCTCTTAGGATAAACCTCAGCATCCTCAGCGCAGCCCCCAGGCCCTGCCTGCCCCTGCCGTCTCTCCCCTCTCTCAGATACACTGACCACACTGTTTCTCAAAGCCTCCACTTCCTCTGTCCGCTCTGCTTGGAGCACACCTCCCGTGACTGCTCCTCCCTTTCTGTCTCCTCCTCAGTGTGCTGTCCTCCCTGGCCCTAGGTCTGCCAAGTCCCCTGTTAGAGGCATTCAGAGCCCCCCAGACTAGGTCCAGGTTGTTGGTGATTATCTGGGATTGTTTCATGTCCTTCTCCTGCACCAGGCACAGGGGATGTGAGAGCCGGGACCATTCGTGTCTCGATCATCCTCTGTTCCCAGTCACATGCCCGCATGTGGTAGTTGTTTAGTAAAGATCTGAAAGATGAATACAGACATGATGGAAGCAAGGGGGGAGGGAGGGACGGAGAGGAGCGTTATCAACCTCTAATTGCACAATTTCCGAGCGCTGATGCACACCCGCTCCTTTTGCTGTAGAAACGTCACTTGTGAAGCTTTCATTCCTTTGAAGTCACTCAAGAGAGAAAATACAGGAGAACAAGGCAACAGAGGAAGCCATCCCCAGGACTGCTGAGACCTCTGCTCTGCGGGTCCCTGACTCAGCTTCCAGACGCATACATCCGTGACGTCCTTCCTCAAGGTGATCACCACTCACAGGGGTGGCTCCCCTGGATTCCGCCGTCCCGGGATGACTCAGTCTACACTCCAGCCAGACCTCCCACCGGCTCCTGAGGCCATGCCAGCTGGACTCCTGGTCGACCCCGCACAGGCTGAGGTCACCAGCTCCCCCTGCCTGACCTTGGCCACCTCGGCCTCAATCCCAGGGTCTTTGTGCACTGCCTTTCCTTCACCAAGGATGGTTCATTTGTCACTTATCTCTGGAACCAAGAAGAATGGGAAGGGAACCAAACTAACTCGGCTGCTCTGCCAGCCGTGACCCTCTTCCACTTCTAGAAGCCTGCCGGTGACCCTGATGTGGGCCCCACCCGGCAAAGCTGACCTGCTCTTCCACAGTTTATCCTGAGCATCACCATGAGTCTCACTTGCCCCAGGGAATCTGGGAAAAGCTGAGGGAGGGTGTGAGGAGGGGCAGGATGAGGCAGCCTGTCTGGGGCTGCAGCAGTGAAGCCCCGCTTGCTCACCGCTGCGGCTGTGCACCCAGCGGGTCCTGCCCTTAACCACCAGCCTGCGGAGGATCAGGCCCACTGCAGCCGAAGCAGCTCCGGGAGGCAGGACGTGACCACAGGCCACAGGTCAGGGAGGGGACCCAGAGCCTCACAGCCCTGCGCTCTGACTGGGAAAGGCCTCTAGAAACCCACCCCCGGCTCTTCCCAGAAACAGCCTGCAGGCAGCCGGCAGGAAAGGGCTCTGGTCCCAGCAGAGTGGGTGGCTGGCCGGGCTGGTTGCAATGAGAGCTGACCTTCAGCTGCAGGCCTCCCCGAGGGCTCCTGGAGGCGGGAGTGGCCCAAGAGCTTATGGTCCAGCGTGCTGCTGTCCCAGAGCATCTCATGGGCCTGCTGCTAATGGATAACAGTTGGGGGAGGCTGATACCTGCCTGCTCCCTCATTTTATATGTGGGGAGACTGAGGCCTGGTCACACCAGTCATATTAGAGGTGAAAGCCTGAGCTGGATCTGAGTCTGTCTCCCTGAGAGGGGATCTCTGGGTCCTCACCCCTGCATGGCCTCGGGTGCTGGCACCTAGCCTTGCTCAGAGATGAAATATAGGTGCCTGACTCAGCGAAGGGGCTTCAGATGGGGGCTCTAGGAGGAATAGAAGGGTGAAAGGGAGGCTTTGCCATGGAAGGAAGGTTATTTTAAACTCTTCTCTTCCAAAAAAGGTAAACTGTCCCTCTGAAACCCCGAATGGAACTAATCAAGAACCTTCCCGACCTTGAACTCTCGGCAGAATAGACAAGCACCTCACACCTGGAGCTAATCATAACAAAGGCAGAGACTGAAAGGGGACAGAGTATGTATTTACAAATGAAAAAAAACATGATGGACTTCTTGAATTTCCTTTCCTTGCCTTTTTTCACTTAAAAAATTATTTTAAATTTTTTCAGTTATTTTTGCTCTAAATTTTGGAATTGCTTTTTACACTCTTTGGTGAATAAGATAAATTAATTAATGGTGTTAAACTTCATTATTACAAATAAATTTAGAAGAGGCCACCTTGATCCTTGATGATCACTGTGGTATTTTCAGAGAATCTCTTCATTACTAAACTGAAAACTTGTCCATAAAGCTCTCCCAGTCCTAAACGGGCAGGACCCCAGGGCATAAGCAGCTGAGCAGCACAGAGGAGAGTGCTCCAGGCTACATCCTGTGCCTCTGGTTGCTTGCCTTTCTGCTGTTGTGCACCAGACTTCCTATGTCATTGATGCCCTGATGACACTGAGCGCCCAGTACCTGGTCCAGGGGCTGCAAGAGCTGGAGTGTGAGAAGAAACACATGGCTGGGTGGATGGTTGATAGAAATGGTGAGGATGCCCAAAGCGGGATTATGGGCATCCTGAGAATAACAGTGGGTGTGGAAATGACTACGGAAGGTAGAAATAAGAAATTAAGACAAGAAGGAATTTAGCATTTATTGAGCACTTACTAAATGCCAGGCAATTATTTGGTGTTCTGTAATTTACCAAGTAGGGCTTCTCTGGTGCCTCAATGGTAAAGAATATGCCTGCTAATGCAGGAGACCTGGGTTCAATCTCTGAGTTGGGAACATCCCCTGGAGAAGGAAATGGCAAACCACTCCAGTATTTTTGCCTGGGAAATCCCATGCTCAGAGGGACCTGTTGGGCTACAGTCCGTAGGGTCACAAAGAGTTGGACATGACTAAGTGACTAAACAACAATTTACCAACTGCCTTGCTACAATCTCTCTCTCTCACACTCATTTTTCATAGTACTTTTCACTTCAGAATATTAGATTATGTGTGCATCTATTCACTTGCTAATTCTTTGTGTCTCCCAATAGAATACAAATTCCATGACAAGTTCTGTAGGCCTTAATCACTGCTTCTTTCCTAGCATCTAGAATGGAATTTGGCACATAGTAGTTTATATATTTAATAAATATCTGCTCAATGAATGGATGAATAAAATCATCATCATAACAATTGTTTTTGAGAGGGATTATTATTCCCATTTTAGAGGTCAATATGTTGAGGTCAGGGAGGCTACAACTTTGCCCAAGGTCAGACAACCAGCAAGTCAGGAAATTGAACCCAAGCCTTCTAACTTCTTTCCAAGGTGCCATAGCTGTCTTAGGCATAAACATTATTTCATCTAGTCTGTACCACACCATTAAAAAAGAATAGATCCTCATTCTCAGAGCAAGGAAATTTGGTCTCAGAGAAGTGAAATGATGCTTAAGGTAGCTCAGCAAGTAACTATCAGAGATTTGAACCCAGGACTTGCCACCATCCTTCCCCACAAGGAGAGAGGGCACAGTACAAGGATACAGAGACAAGCAAGAGCAGCTGACATCAGTGGCATGACTGCCCTAGACAGGGCCCGGTGCCAGAGGGCTGGCCAGCCCAGACTGGGAGGAAAGCTCTGCAACGTGGGCAAGACTATGCCAGGGAAACCTGAAGATCTAAGGGTGTCCCTGAGCAGCTGAGTCCAGCCTCCTTCTCTGTGAAATGAAGGCTTTAATTAGGTGGTGATTAAGATCGCTTCTAGCTCTGAGGTGCTAAACAGTGTCTTCTTTGTGACACTTGGACCTTATCCAGAGGTCTTGGGTACCAAATTCTCTCTTCCTCTATTTTTCACATGTAATGGCAGGAGTTTTCTAGTCCAAAGTCCAGGTCATGAGGAGCATCATGGTGGTCAGGCTGAGATTCCCAATAGCCAAGATATGGAAACAACCTAAGTATTCACCAACAAATGGACAGATAAAGAAAACAGTATATCCATACAATGGAATATTATTTAGCCTTAAAAAAGAAAGACACTCTCCCATTTGCAACAACATAGAAGGATTTAATGGTTAACTTTTTGTGTCAACTTGGTTAGGCTAAAGGAATGCGCAGATAACTGGTAAGACATTATTTCTGGATATGTCCGTAAGGGCGTTTCCAAAAGAGATCAGCATTTGCCTGAGTAGACTGAGTAAGGAGATCTGCCCTCAGCAATGTTGACAGCCATATTCCAATCTCCTGAAGGCCCACTGGAACAAAAAAGGTGAAGGAAGGGCTCACATGCTGTCTCTTCTTGAGCTGGGACATCATTCAGCATCTCCTGCCCTTGCACATCAGAGTCCCGGTTCTTGGGTCTTTGTGGCCTCTGGGTTCTCAGCCCTTCCACTTGGACTGAATTACACCACAGGTTTTCTTAGTTCTCTACCCTGAAGATGGTAGATTGTGGGACTTCTCGGGCTGCATAACTACATGCACCAATTCCCATAATAAATGTCCTCTTATATGTATCTATGTGAAATATCTTATATGTATGTATGTCTCCTGTTATATGTATCTCTATATCTTATGTGTATATATATGTCTCCTGTTGGTTCTGTTTCTCCGAAGAACCCTGACTAATATAATGTACTTTGAGGTCATCATGTTAAGTGAAATAAGCTGAATATAGAAAGACAAACACTGTATGAGCTCATTTACAGGTAGGATCTAAAATAGTAAAATTCATAGAAACAGAAAGTAAAATGGTGGTTGTCAGAGGTTGAGGGGATGGGGCAATGGGAAGGTTATGGTCAAAGGGTATAAAGTTTCAGGTAAGCAAGATAAATAAATCCTGGAAATCTACTAGCTAGCATAATACCCATAGCTAACAATATACATTGTATATTTAGAATTTTGTAAGGAAACAGATCTTATGTTAGTTCTTCTTACCATACACAAAAAAATAATGGTAAAGGGAGAGGAAGAATGCTTCGGAGGTGATGGCTGTAACTATTGCCTGATGGTGGTGATGTATTTAGAATTTTGTAAGGAAACAGACTTATGTTAGTCCTTCTTACCATACACATAAAAATAATGATAAAGGGAGAGGAAGAATGCTTGGGAGGTGATGGATATAACAATTGCCTGATGGTGGTGATGGTTTCATGGGTGTGCACATATTCCCAAACTCATCGAGGTGTGTACTTGAAATAAGTACCGCTTTTTAGATGTCAATCATACCTTAATAAAGTAGCTTAAAAAATCAAGGACTGAGAAGTAGGACCATGGAGGGGGCGAGGATGAGCACTGGGGAGAGGGCAGGTATGTATCCTAGCAGGAAGAAAGGGGCCAGACAAGGGGCCTTGGGTGGCTGAGCATGGCCTCCTGTCCTCTCCCTGCCCTTCTCCCTGCAGGAAGCTCTCCCCTTCCTTTCCCTTTTTTGGTCACTCTCTCTTTATTACTCCATAGCACTGGACAGAATGTGGAATACAAGACAAGGGAAATGGATGAAATCATGAAACTCATGAGACCTGCTGTGCCACGAGAAGTAAACTGTCTAAATTCACTTGTCTAAATTTCATTGTCCCCTTGCCAGGAAAATCTATGAATGTGCAGCAAACCAGCCAGCTTAAGAACCACTCAGCCAACTTTCTTGTTCAGTCATTCAGTCCTGTTCAACTCTTTGCCACCCCATGGGCTGCAACACACAGACTTCCCTATCTTTCACTATCTCCCGGAATTTGCTCAAACTCATGGCCATTGAGTCGGTGATGCCATCCACCCATCTCATTCTCTGTCATCCCTTTCTCCTCCTGCCCTCAATCTTTTCCAGAATCAGGGTCTTTTCCAACGAGGTGGCTCTTTGCATCAAGTGGCCAAAGTATTAGAACTTCAACTCCAGCATCAGTTCTTCTGATGAATATTCAGGGCTGATTTCCTTTAGGGTTGACTTGTTTGATCTCCTTGCCGTCCAAGGGACCCTCAAGAGTCTTCTCCAAGCAGCACAGTTCAAAAGCATCAGTTCTTTGGCACTCAGCCTTCTTTATGGTCCAACTCTCACTTCCATACATGACTACTGGAAAAACCACAGGTTTGATGATATGGAACTTTGTTGGCAAAATGATGTCTCTGCTTTTTAATGCACTGTCTAGGCTTGTCATAGCTTTTTACCAAGGAGTTTTTTTCCAAGGATTGATATGATTTCATGGCCATAGTCACTGTCTACAGTGATTTTGGAGCCCAAGGAAAGGAGTCAGCTTAGGAACCACTTAGCTGCTTAACTTTACCTTTGAGTAACCTTATGGCACCTTCTTGTCAGTGCCTTCGACAACTATTCGCAAATTCCTATATTAATTCCCATCTGTTGAAATACCCAGTGCAATTTCCCTTTTCTCAACTGTATCCTGACTGGCATAGCAGGCCCGAACTTTACATTGGCACAGAACACTCAGCCTACTCACCTATCCCACAAAATCAACTGAGCACCAGTTACCTACGCAGGTAGAGGGGCCAGTGAGGATGGGAAGCCAGCATGAGCTCAGAAGTACACAGTGCAACTCCCTCTTCTGCACCTCCAGGGGGGCGAGCATGCCCTGAGCAATGACCCATGAGGCTGGGACCCTGCTGAGCAGGACCCACCAGGAGTGGGTTCAGCCAGGTCCAGTTAGGGTCAAGACTGGTGTTTCCATATTTGGGGTCACCACCTATCAGGTGAATCAACTGAATGAAGAGTGTTCAAGCATTTTTGAAAATGAAACCATGGAGAACAAAACAGCATAGAATAGAAAATAGCAAAGTAAGTATAAGTTTTATTATATCAAATTTTTAATATTAAGTGTGAGTGTGTGTGTTTGTGTGTGTGTGTGAGGGAGAGAGAGAGGTTGTATTATACTGGATTGTAGTAGAGACTGCTTTAGATTTTTTTGTCATTGACTGTGGTCAAAGAGTTTGAAGAAACCACTGGTCTAGAGACCTTACTTCACTTACTATCTTTTATTTTGGAGATGTGGGTAAAGACCCAACTGAATGTCAGCATATTTTATTGTGTTAGTCAAATAAGCATGTACCAAGCAGCTGTTACTGTTTGTTATTCAGAAGAAGTAGTGCCTGCTGCTGAGGAGTTTAAATGGGGGCAGGGACAAAAATCAACAGAGGGGACAATATGAGAAAGGGGATGCCCTGTGGAAGGACAAGAGTGGAGCTGGATGAGAAGTGAGATGCTTTGAGGGACCGTTCTGATACTCCTTTCTTGACACTTTGATAGGTTATGTCTAGTGTAGAACACTTTCTTAAAATCATCAGATAATGTGTCCAACAGTCTTAAAATCCTTACTCCATTCCTGACTCACCCACCCAAGGGATGAGGCTTAGGAGCTGGATGGGGGTGTCTGTGGACTTGGCCTTTTTTTTAAAGCCTGAAGTTTAATGGTTGGCTTTTAGGCTGAATCCAAACAGCCCTGTATCAAAGCAGCTGTGTGTCTAACAGCTGCTACAGTTGTCAAAACGGCTGCAGGAAAATTCCATGGACCTTCCCTGTGGGATCCCCTCACACAAACTCTTATTTCTCCACTCTGCCAGTTTGAGGTCAGTATGGCTTAAAAAAGATGGCATTTGTGTCAGCCAGGCCTGGCCTCCCAGGCCAGAGCTGAGTAAACAGAAGTCCTGGGGAAGACCATTTCTTCACCAGGGCCCATGGTGGATTTTTCCAAGGAAATGAAAGGTGCCTTTGTGCAGAGGAGAGGGGAACCAGGATCTGCTGTTTAACGGCTGCCCCTTCTCCATGACCTCACCAGTGTTGACTTTCTCACCATTTCATCTCCTAGTGTTAAAGAGAAAGCTGAGAGGAGGTGGATGCAGGGCGCCACCCTCACTATGGCGATTGGTCAGGGAAGGGAGTGGGCATCAGAGACAGGGTCCTTCAACCCCCAGACAAGGGGCTAAGGGAAGGAGTGGGCAGCAGTGAGCCCCTGACACAAAGCTGCCTTGCCATGGTCTAGGTGTGCCCAGGTTTCAAATGCCTACCAGCCAGACCTTGATTTTTCTGGCCTGTATTGTTCTTCTCAGGAGGAAGCAGCAGGGACCTGACACTTGCCCTGTAATTTAGGCACTTCCTGGAAAGATGTAATTACCCATGACATTGTAATTACCCCGACCGCTCTATTCCATTTGGAACCCTTGCTTCCGTGAGTTCTATTCTTAAATTCCTTCCCCACCCTGAGAAACAAGACAAAGCATTTTAAATAGTTTCTTGACGAACATTTTTCTCCTCCAAGAACCTTTACATATTCCATGCTACCCTTTGAACATCTATTTTAATTTTTGTGGCAACAAGATTATTTTTCTAAGTCACTGAAAGGAAGGGAGTAAGGAGTTATTTTCCATGACCAGCAAGGAATAGAATTGAATGGGTCATCTCTTAATTTTGCTGCTTCTTTGAAATTTCTAGAGGGATCTGCTCCTTCAAGAAGAGCCAGCCTGGTGAGATAGAAGGACACGTTACTGCCCAGGTGTTTGACCATGTACAAGGCACACATCTTTTCAGGTGTTGACCTTGTATGAGGCACCCATCTTTCCCGGGGTTGATTTTCCAATTGAGGAAGTGAAGATTAGACTAAATCAGCATCTGCCCACATGCTGGAGCTGTGACACCAGGGATTTTAGGTGGCACAAGAGCATAGTATCAGAAGACATTAAAGCAAGCACTGAAAGAATTCTTTGCAGTTATCTTTTCAGTCTGTAGTACTGGAGCATAGAAAGTCTTAGTTTGGCACTGCTGAGCCTTTACACCTACCTCTCTGATAACTTCATTTTCCTTTATTATAGACTGAGCCCAAGCCTTGTGGCAATAGCAGCTGATGTTTAACAACTTTATTTTGATTTTATTATTTTTATGTTTTCTTCTACCTTCTGTTTAACTGTATCTAGTTTTCTACTTATGATGAAAATATATTAATAGCTTCCTTTTCAGTTTTTTCTTGTTGCTGTTGTTTTTACATTGTAGGGTGGAAAGCAGGGGTTCGGGTCAGGAGTGTGCTTTAAGCAAAGCTGTCAGGATTAACCTTTCCAAATATTAGAATGGACCAAGGCAGTTGCAAGCCAGTTGCAAACATTGAACTAATGATGATCAGTTCAAGCATATGCCCTGCAAATGAACTCTGACTTACTTACACGGCTTTGTTATCTACCCAGATTCTCAGCAGAAATAAACTAGATGCAGATAAACACCTCTGACTATTAGCGGGGACAAAAGGGGTCTTCTTTCTTATTCTTTTTACTTATTCATTTTTTTTTATTTAACATGATAGCTTTTTCTCTTTTTAAAAAACATTTCATTCATAGAAGGACTTTGTCACTGTTTGCTCCACATAAAAGTAATATGGTTGTATATGCTGGCCTGTATTTTGTTTTTCTTATTCAAAAATACCTCTTGGAAATTTCAGTCCACTGCAATCTAATTCATTGTTTCGGAAGATGTATGTACCATGTATATTCTGTAGCAAGATGTGTCTCAATTCTTTCAATCACTTGCCCACTGATAAACATTCACGCTGATTCTAACTCTTGTCTTTTGTAAACAACACTGCTATAAACATCCTTGTATACCTATTTTAATGCATTCATGGTTTAATAACTAAGGAACTGTATTTTTATTTTAACAGATGTCCATAGACTATAGTCTCCAAAACTCACATTTCCACTCCATATGATAGAACCGCTTTCCTGAATCTCCTCCACCAATCAGTGCTGTATCTTTTAAAATTTGGTGTCAAATAAACAAAAAGTGCTATTTCATTTTTAGTTTAAATTTCATTTCCTTGATGGCTCCTATTTTCAGTATCCTCTCTTTTGTTCCTTGACCATTCTAAACTTCCTTTTCATATCCTTAGCCCATGTTTAAAAAAATTAGGTTTTCTTTTACTTATCAATTTGTAAGGGCTATTGTCATATTCGGATAATAACTTTTTGGCCAATTCTCAGGCATTATGCTGTTCTTCATAATAATTACTATAATTTTGTCCAATCCAAAAATTCTTATGGAAATTTAAGGTTTATATTTAAATATTAATTTTAGAAGAACTGATATCTTTAAATAAGATTTCAGAATTTCCTGTAAATAGACCTTGTGATTTTTGTGCTAAATTTACTGCAGGCACTACATATCTCTTGCCACAATTGTACTGAAAATTTTTTCCTACTTCTATATCTAGGTGTTTATTGCTGAAATAAAGAAAGATTATTATGACATTATGTATCACTACAAAACCCTTTCCAAATTATCCTATTAATTCCAGCAGGTTTTGTTCCCAGTCTTTTGAGTTTTCTGGGTGAACTCTAATATAAACAGAAAGAAAAAAAAAGATAGCTTTATTACTCTTTTTCTAATTGTTTATAGCAATTATTCCATATTTTTATATTACTGCATTTGTTAGAACCTCCAAAGCGATTTTGAAGACCAATGGTGATAGCAAGTACCCCTGTCAAGTTTCTAATTTTAATTGAAATTATCTCAGTGTTTCACTATTTAGAATATCATTTCCTATTAGATGTTGATGAGTATTCTATTTAAATATTTAAGCAGTTTCTTTCTATTTCAAGTTTACTACAAACAAATTTTAGAATGGTTGTTGAATTTACCGAGTCTTTGCACTATCTATTCAGATAACATGACCCCACAATTTTTCCCCTTTAACCAGCTGATGTTAATAAACTATATGAATGGAGTTCCTGATACTTATTCCTGGGGAAAAAAATCTACTTGGTCGAACTATATTATATTTTGGTGGAATCTATTTGTTACTTCATTTCATCATCAGTGGCAAATACTTATAGACAGCTTACTATGTCATGGGCATTGTTTAAGTCCACAGCAATAAACAGAAACAAAATATCTGATCTCATGAAGCGTACCTTTTAGGAAGCTGTTTAAAAACTTCAGTGACCTTCAATAACAAACCATATATTCTTTACTCACAGATCAGTCTGTTGTCTGGTCTTTTAATTTTCTAATATATATTTAGGCTTTTTATTGAAGAATATCACAAAAAAGGAGTACAAATCCTAAGTGAGCAGCTAAAATACTTACATACCCACCACTCAGGTCAAGATAGAGAATATTTCTATTAATTGCTAATATTTTATTCAGAGTTTTTGCTTTTGTTTTAAAAAGTAAAGTTTGGGGGACTTCCCTGGTGGTCTAGTGGTCAAGACACCATGCTTCCACTATAGGGGGCATGGGTTCAAGCCTGGTCTGGGAACTAGTATCTCACATGCCATGCTGTGTGGCCAAACTTAATTAATTGATTAATTAAAATAAAAAAGTAAAGTTTGGTATTTAGCTTATAACTGGCAAGTAAACAGTACTATCTGTACATAGTTCTCTTCCTCCCCACTTACCCCTACCTTTCCCCACATTAGCCATGGCTTCAGTAAGGATGGAGTAGACACGGTCATCCCATTGCCCTTAGCCAGATGAGTGAATTTGGTGAAATGTGAGCAAACACAGCATATGCCACATTCATCCCTGGTTTGACTTGGCTCTTCTCCACACTGTCCTCCTCCTTGAGGAAACCATTTAACTGAGGATCATTGGCCATTGAATGAGGGAGCAGAGCTAACCCCAACCTGTAGCCTGAAGCCAAGCCTAACCAAGCCCTACCAATCCATAGCTGATCCATAGACCTGTAGCCTCTGTTGAAACTCATCCCTTTTGTTTTTACTTATTTCAGCTGGCTTTAATTTTTTCCATTATTAATTTGAAAGTTCTATTCTATTTTTCTGTTTCATTTTCTCCAGTTCATTCATGGTCCAGGAGCATCTTTCTTTGAATATTTTCATCAGATGGGGTTTAGCCTTAAATATATCTTTTTTCTTAACAGGTGGATCACTTGATCAGGTACAGTCCTACAGAGTCAGTTTCACTAGCTTCTAGTTTGTAGTATCAATGGGAATTCTACCGCCAACACGATTCTTTTCTCTTTATAGTTATGTTGAGGTCATTGCATGGACCTTGTGACACTTTCCTTCTTAGAGTTCAGAAACATGCCTAGGTTCTTGTCAGTTCAGCCTGAAACTCATCAAATCCTTTCCACCTTGCAAATGCAAGTCTTCCTTCCGCTCAGGGCAATGTTTTACTATTATGTTTATTATTTCTTTCATCTATTCCTTTCTCTCCTTCTAGAAGTCCTATCATTCTTATGTTAGGTCAGTAGATTTACCTTCAGACTGATCTTTCCCTTAACTTCCATCTCTATATTTTTGTTCTGTGTTATGAGGTATTTGCTGGCCATTTGATTTTCCCTGCTACTTATCTAGATCTCAGTAGTGACCATTTTCTCCTTCAACTCACCAACTGAAGTGTGTAGTTAGAAAATCACACTTGTGAGTGCTCCACAAACACTCCTTTTGCTATATTTAAATATCTACAGTGCTTGTTACTTTTTTTAAAAGTTGTTATCTGCCTCTTTCAGCAGCTCTGTTTTGTTGGATGTGTGTTTTGTTTGTCTTTCCTTTCTCTGCCAGCTCCCAGGAGCTCAGGTTGAAATGCGGGGCAGCCTAAGGGATGGGCATTCTATTGGTGGAAAAGGGGGAAAGGGTTCTGTCCCAATCAAGACAGCACAGATGCAAGCATGCTGCCCAGCTCCTGCGGGGACATCTGGAACTTGCTTTCCTGGTCTGGGTTCCTTGGTGTCTCCAGCCTCAGGAACAAGAAAACTAAGTCCCCTGGTTCAACAACTTCTTAGTTGCTGGGATGAGGGGTCCAAGTGTCTTCATCTGGCCCAGTTTCAGCCTCTCCCTGGGCATCCACAGGTCTCTGAGATGCAAACCCTTCCCAGGCTCCACCACTTCTTGGACTTTTCAAGGCTCCCCAATATTTGATGAACTGACTGGGGAGAACAATCCCTCGCTCTTTTCAGTAGTCCCTACAACTGTTAGAGAAATTCATTTGGAAATGGTTGAAAAGGGAACTATACTCAACTTACCATGTCCCCAGAATCACCTCTAAAATATCCCTTTAAAATAAATGTAGTTTTAAAAAGCAAGAGAATTTACAGAAACCTACTAAGTAAATAATATTACAGGCAATACATGATATGACAGAAATCACAAAGGTGGTATGCGAATGACAAAGCCTGGGAAATAGTGCACAGTAAAACAAAATGTATTATTTGCTTATAATGGTTTATATATATATACATACATATATATATACACATTTCATGTGTTTACTGTGTATGTATGATACATATGTATCATATATATAACATATACATAGACAGACCTCAAAACGGAGGCAGATAGTTCAAGAAAGCAAGGAGGTAGACGTTATGTTTTAGATATAATGCAACTGAGATAGCAGGAAGGTTGGACAGGAGTCGTCACCATCATAAGGGACTTCTCACAGGGCACTCTCTGCATAGAGGCATCTGAGCTAATGAGAACCTCAGAGTCCAATATGCCTTGAACACAGGGAAGAATTCTTTCCAAAATAAGTGCCTCGCACGTTTCTTTTGTTCTGTAATGTTCGTTAATACGTGTCCACACCGTCAGGGTGTGGGGTCACTGTTGCGCCTCTAAGAGGCCCTGCTGGGACATCCCTGGTGTCTCAGCGGTTAAGAACCCACCTGCCCATGCAGGGACACGAATTCCATCGCTGGCCTGGGAAGATTCCGCCTGCAGCAGGGCAACTAAGCCCCTTCAGCACAGCTGAGTGGGGGCTCCTTGAGCCTGCTCTCTGCAACAAGGGAAGCCCCGCAGAGAGACGCCCCTGCACCTCAAGCAGGAGTAGCGTTCCCTCCTCGCTCCAGCCCACCGCGATTAGAGAAAGCCTGCAGAGCAAGGAAGACGGAGCACAGTCAAAAACACATAAACAAATACAATTTTAGAAAGAAAGAAGAGGCCCCGCTGGCACACACACCAGCCCTCTCAAAGTCACGAGCGCGCGCGCAGGCACGCACACACAGACATTAAACTATCACAGGCCGGGGTCACGCAGCTGCCGCGAGCTCTAAGGGTCTTGGCATATCCTCCGCTGTGTCCTGCCTGCTTTCGCAATGGACTTGCCCACGTGCTCTGAATCTCCCGAGGATTCGGGAGATTCCCCGAAGGACTGAACACTCCACTTAGCTCACAAAGTGCTTCCCCGACCCCAGGAAAACTTCGAGCCTGAGGAGATGGGCAGAAAGGGCTGCTGTGGATTCCCTTCGTTTAGGAAGGAGCGCAGAGAGGGGACGGGTAACAGCAGTTGCCAGAGCCTCCAGGCTAGACAGTAGGGGGACAGGCGAACTCTTCAGAAGGTTCCCAGCGAGCCCACGACTCGGCCGCTCGGCGAGGCAGAGCCAGGGCCAGGCTTCGGGCCTCCCAACTCCAATTCGGGATGCACTGTGTCGCTGCCCTGCCTTAGACTCCCGGTCCCGCGGCTTCTGACACTGAGCTAGGCAAGCAAAGCGAAACGCCTCTTCTCTCCGAAGTTGGCTCGCGTTGCAGGGAAGAAAGCCAGTGTGCTCTAGGCACTGGCATCGCACACCTGCGACCTTTGCAAGCACTTCCTGGCACAGAGCCCCGCGTGAGCCTGAGCGTGTGCGTGTGTGTATCCATGCGTGCACGTGTACCCCAGCGCACAAGAGGCTCTGGCCCCTACGCCAGCCGCCGGGCGCACGCGAATCCGCGAGCCTGGCTGGCGCGCGGCCAAGCCTGGGATGAGGGAGGGTGAATGGGGTGCTCGGAGAATTCGGCTTTTGTTCGCGGGCTGGGTTGGCCCGGGGTCGCCTGCAGCCGGCGGGTTGCAGTCTATTGAGAGATCAGCCTGCGGCTGGCGCAGCGGCTGCGCGTCCCCACCCCCACCCCACCCCGATTCCCCCGCCGCACACCTGCCCGGCCCTCCCCGCCCCGCCCCGCCCCGCGCGCCATCTGTCGTCTGAGCGCCATTGTAAGCAGCCGCGCCTGGCGTCCTGGACGACACCCAAGGGGACCCGAGCTTAGCTGGGGAGAGAGGCAAACAAGGAGTGTTTATTCCAATCCCGTTTGGAGGTGACCTTGAACCAAACAGCCAAGCCCGGGGGCATTCGCCCGCACTCTCCCACTCCAGCTTTGGGCACAGGGTCTCCGTAGGGGCCTCTCCTGCTCCCGGACACCCAGGGTCTGCCCTCTGCTTGGGTTTTCTGGGATGGTATCAGGATTGTAGGAGCCCGGTTAGCCAGCAGATCCAGCCGCTAGGCTCCCCCAGAGCCCCTGGGAGGCCGTTTCAAATGCAGATGCAGGTTTTGTTTGCCTGTCTGATCCTCCCAAGTTTACCCCTAACTGTCTGGCCCTCTTGGGACGCGGACTTGAAAGAAGAGTTTCTCTTTTCTACAGCTGCAAATGCCACCCTTTCACGTCCTGCCTGCCAGCCTGCTGCCCCAGCATCTTCTCTGCACCCACATTTGTTTAGTATCTCACATCTTCCCTTAAGTTACTGGAAGTTTCAAATACTTCAGCATACCCAGACCAAAACCAAACCAAAACAAACAAACAAAAACAAACTACTACCATATCCCCCAAAGATTCTAATCATCCACCGTCCCTCCTAGGCACCTTCTCCCACCCAGGCGCACTCCCCTCTCCTCCACACAACAAAGACATCACCCCTTTTCATAAATGGAAAGCCAGGACAGGGGAACCATGGACAGATGTGGACTTTATCTCTCTGGATCTAAAACCAATGGCACCCAGATTCAGTTTAGGTTGCTATTACTACCTGGCATCTCCATGCAAAGAGGAGTGTCAGGCCTTAAGGCAGGGAGAGATTTGGGACTGCTCTCACAGGTGGAGCCCCTCCAGGCTGGCTCTTCAATAGGTGTCAGTCTCTTGACCCTGCTGCCAAGAAAGGGGAGTGCCAGCACCCCAGAAGTTCCAAGCCACTGGGAAGCATTTTCACACAAGGCAGGACAGAATCCCGTGCAGAGCAGGGCTCTCTTCCTCCAGAACTTTCAGTGCTTCCAGTTCCTAACACTCCATCCAAAGGAAGGCCTGGTGAGGAGGAATCAGCACTGAGAGTGGAGATAGTAGGATACTGCATGTGAGGTCTCCTCCCTTAGAAAGAACTGGAAACAAAAACTGTGCTTCCCAGAATCCTCTTTTCCATCCCAAAACAATTTTCTTTCTTTCTTTCTTTTTAACAATTTTCTTTTAAATAGTTCTTTTTTAAAATGTGTTAATAAAATAAAATAAAATGTGTTAATATTGCTGATTATTCCTGGGCTGTGTGTATATGCTTGTGTGTGCGTGTGTGTGTGTGTAGATAATGTATGCACAAGGTACAGGATTCCACAAGAACAAATGGTTTTTCAGTGAAAAACAAGTCTCCCCTCCACCGTGTTCCCAGAATGCCAGTGTTTGGTTTCTGCTTGGCCCCAGAAAAGCCTAAGCCTCCATCTCAGCTGCTGGTCTCCTGTCTTGCCTCCAGCTATGGGACCCAGGGCAAGACTCTCCTCTCTGAACCTTGGCTGCCTCTCCAGTAAGATGATGACAAGAACATCTGCTACATGAGATTGTGGGACCAAATGAGAATGTGTAAAAAGCACTCCAGGCCCTCTGGAGCACTATGTGCTAGCAAGTTATGACTACTAGAAACAAAATACTATTCTCACCCCCTCACTTTGTTGAGCAAAGTCCAGGGAGATAGGATTTGAAGATTTTGAACGAAAGAAGGAAAGATTTGGCAATGGGGAGGCCAAAGATTTGTTCCAGTGTGGAAGAGAGCTGGAGTTAATTTGAAATGATCACAAGGGGCTGAAAGGAGATGTGTCAGTCAGCTTACACTGCATAACAAACAACCACAAAATATTTTTGACAATAAGCATTTCTTTCTTTTTCAGCACTTGCAGGCCAGCTGCAGCTTTGCTTGAGGTTATGAATTGTGAGCCTGTTCTGTTCCTTGTGGCCTTCTCTATTGGCTCACATGGTAAAAAATCTGCCTGCAATGCAGGAGACCCAGGTTCGATCCCTGGGTTAGGAAGATCCCCTGGAGAAGAGAATGACTATCTACTCCAGTATTCTTGCCTGGAGAGTTCCATGGACAGAGCGGCCTGGCAGGCTGCAGTCCAGGGGGTCGCAAAGAGTTGAACATGATTGAGCAGCTGGGAGGGACTGGGGGCAGGAGGAGAAGGGGACGACAGAGGATGAGATGGCTGGATGGCATCACCGACTCGATGGGCATGAGTTTGAGTAAACTCCGGGAGTTGGTGATGGACAGGGAGGCCTGGTATACTGCGATTCATGGGGTCGCAAAGAGTTGGACACGACTGAGCAACTGAACTGAACTGAACTGAACTGAACTGAACTGAACTGAACTGAACTGAGCAACTAACACACTCTTCCATGTGTCTTACCCTGAGGCTTAGGCTGACGTGTCCGGCTCCCTAGGGCATGCTCTTCTGGCCATGATAGAAGCATGAGGTTTAAGCAAAACTACAAAAGCATGATATCTGCTAACATCTTATTGGCCAAAATAAGTCATATGCGTGTATGCTAAGTTGCTCCTGCGACTCCTGCATTGCAGGCAGAATCTTTACCACTGAGCCAACAGGGAAGCCGAAAATAAGTCATATGGCCCAATCCAAAGTAAATGAGAGTCATGGTCAGAGTGAAATAATGGCAGAGGTATGTAATACAGTGGAGCAAAGAATTGGGAGCAATATTTCAATCTCTTCTCTCTACATTCCCTTCCTAAGGAACACCCATCCCCACAGCTTTAAATGCTATGCATCTGCTATGGATTCCTTAACTTACATTCCAGTCCACAGCCATCCCCTAAGTTCAAGCCCCTAAATTCAAACTCCCTACAACAGAGGTTGAGTTCCTACAACCTCTCTCCCTCCAACACCTCCACTTGTAGATCTCACACATTTCTCCAAGCGGGACTCTAGGTTCCCTGTTCCTACCCCAAACCTGACATCAGCAGTGGTCCCCTCTTCTACCTTCTTGCTCAGACAAAAGGCAGAGAATCACATTTTACCCACTTTCTCCCTTGCCCCCGTCACCACATTCAACCCATGATGCTGCCTCAAAATATACTCTCCTGGTCCAGACCCCGAGCATTCCTCACCTGGATGACTTCCATAGTTTCACAACTGCTCTCTCTGCTCTCCTTTTGCCCCCTTCAGTCTTCTCCCAACACAGAAATGAGAGTGATACTTAAACAACCTGTAGATTAGATGATGTCTTCTTTCTGTTCCCAACCTCTGATGGGTCTCATCTCAGATCAAAGCAAAGTTCTTGCAATGGTCTAAAGTTCTACCTGCCTTCACTTCACATCTCTGACTTCACTCCCTAATACGCTGGCCCTCACACATTCTGCTCCAGCCACACTGCCCTCCTTACTGCTCTGCAAACACCAGCAGACACGCAGTGGCCTCAGGGTCTTTGTACTTGCTGCTCCCTCGAACTTGAATGCTGCTCCCTAAAATTCTACACTGCTAGGCCCCTTGCATCACCTTCGCAGGAAAACTCCTCCTGGCCACTTTATCCAAACCATCACCCCTACCCAAACTTTCAGATCCCCTTCCTTATCAAATCAGAGATACTGTTCACTCATTTATTTGCTTATTTTTCATCTCTAGTGGGAATTATGTATGCTCATGTATCATGGCCATCCCAGTTTACCTAAGACTATTTTAGCACTGAAATGACCACTTCCCAAGAAATCCCTGAAAAACTGGATGATACATCACCAGGAATTTTTGTTTTATTCACAGCTTTATTTCTATTCCTGGCACTTAACACATTGCTTGGTGCTCAATGAATAGTGCTAGACTGTATGAGTGAATGAATGAACAGCCAGAGCGATCATCTGAAAACTTAGATCACTTCCCTCCCATACTAAAAAGTTATCAGTGGCTCCACACTGCACTTAAAATGAAATCTACACTCTGTACCATGGCTGACGAAGCCTGCCTCTGCTGGCCCTCACCTGCAGCATCTCAAACTTTCCCTTCCTCCACTCTCATGGAGCGCTGGGCAGTCTGATCCCCTTTCACCATCCTCAAGGCTACCAACCCTTTCATGTCTCCAGCACTTTGCTGTTGCTATTTTCTTGGCCCAGAATACACTTCTCTTGGAGACTCCACCTCATCCTTGAAGTCTCAGGCCAATGAGAGGCTTTCCCTGGCTGCCTTATCCAAGAGACTTCCTCCAAGCCCTCCAGCTTTCCTCTCTGTTTATTTCCTGTGTATCACTCATCACTAACTGTAATCACTCCTGTTTGTTTGTTTTTTATTGCTTGTTTCCCATGAGGCCTGGAGCTGTATCTGCCTTGTTCTCTGTGACAACACCACTGCCTAGAACATGCTGAATGCTCTTAAATATCTACTGCAGCCATGCCTTATAGTCAGAAGAAGAGGGCGAAGGGTGGGAAAGACTTCTTGCCCAGAGAGAAGAGCTAATTTCATTGGGGGATCAAATGGGCTTTATGAGTAATGAAAGAATTCTTGGACCCTGTCAAGGATGATAGTAATTACAATGAAAACAATACCTACCTTTTACTCAGCACTTAACATGGGCCAGGAATTAAGTACCTTATACACATCACCTCATCTAATCCCACAACTTCATCATTATTTCCACTTTCAGGTAAGAAAGCTAAGTGTAAAAGACAGTGTCCATTGCTTACCTTATAGCCATTCTCCACATCTCTGCTACTAGAACTCCAGCTTTGTGTAAGGTAAGAATGTGTCCAGCCTGGTGACGGGTCACAAAAATTCTATTCTCTGAAGACTTAGACTCCCTTGTAACTAGGGATGGCCACGTGAGCCTATTCTGGACAATGCAAAATAAGCAGGAGTCTACTAGAGGAGGAAGTACTCTTTTTCTTTTTAATTTATCAAAGGATAATTGCTTTACAGAATTTTGTTGTTTTCTGTCAAACTTCGACATGAATCAGCCATAGGTATACATATATCCCGTCCCTTTTGAACCTCCCTCCCATCTCCCTCCCCATCCCACCCCTCTAGATTGATACAGAGCCCCTGTTAGAGCTTCCTGAGCCATATAGCAAATTCCCGTTGGCTATCTATTTTACACATGGTAATGTAGGTTTCCATGTTACTCTTTCCATCTCACTGTCTCCTCCCCTCTCCCCATGTCCATAAGTCTATTCTCTATGTCTGTTTCTCCACTGCTGTCCTGTAAATAAATTCTTCAGTACCATTTTTCTAGATTCCGTGTATATGTGTTAGAATACCATATTTATCTTTCTCATTCTGACTCACTTCACTCTGTATAATAGGTTCTAGATTCATCCACCTCATCAGAACTGACTCAAATGTGTTGCTTTTTATGGCTGAGTAATATTCCATTGTGTATACGTACCACAACTTCTTTATCCATTCAACTGTCGATGAACATCTAGGTTGTTTTCATATTCTAGCTATTGTAAATAGTGCTGCAATGAATAATGGGATACATGCATCTTTTTCAATTTTGGTTTCCTTAGGGCTTATGCCTAGGAGTAGGATTTCTGGGTCATATGGTGGTTTTATTCCTAGTTTTTTAAGGAATCTCCATACCATCTCCATACCATCTGTATCAATTTACATTCCCACCAATAGTGCAAGAGCATTCCCTTTTCTCCACACCCTCTCCAGCATTTATTGTTTGTAGACTTTGATGATGGCCATTCTGACCAGTGTGAGGTGATATCTCATTGTAGTTTTGATTTGCATTTCTCTAATAATGAGCAATGTTGAGCATTTTTTCATGTGTTTGTTAGCCATCTGTATGTCTTCTTTGGAGAAATGTCTGTTTGGGTCTTTTTCCCACTTTTTGATTGGGTTGTTTGTTTTTCTAGCTTTGAATTGTATGAGCTGCTTGTGTATTTTGGAAATTAATCCTTTGTCAGTTGTTTCATTTGCTATTATTTTCTCCCATTCTGAGGGTTGTCTTTTCACATTGCTTATAGTTTCCTTTGCTGTGCAAAAGCTTTTAAGTTTAATTAGGTCCCACTTGTTTACCTTTGTTTTTATTTCCGTTACCCTAAGATGTGGGTCACAGAGGATCTTGCTTTGATTTATGTCATTGAGTGTAGTGGCTATGTTTTCCTCTAAGAGTTTTATAGTTTCTTGTTTTACATTTAGGTCTTTAATCCATTTTGAGTTTATCTTTGTGTATGGTGTTAGGAAGTGTTCTAATTTCATTCTTTTACATGTGGCTGTCCAGTTTTCCCAGCACCATTTATTGAAGAGGCTGTCTTTGCCCCATTGTATAGTCTTGCCTCCTTTGTCAAAAATAAGGTACCCATACATGCATGGGTTTATTCTGTGCTTTCTATCTTGTTCCATTGGCCTATATTTCTGTTTTTGTGCCAGTACGATACTGCCTTGATGATTGTAGCTTTGTAGTATAATCTAAAGTCAGAAAGGTTGATTCCTTCAGCTTCATTCTTCTTTTTCAAGACTGCTTTGGCTATTTGGGGTCTTTTGTGTTTCCATATGAACTGTGTAAGTTTATGTTCTAGTTCTGTGAAAAATGCCACTGGTAATTTGATAGGGATTGCATTGAATCTGTATTGAATACTACCAAATTGCTTTTGATAGTATAGTCATTTTCACAATATTGATTCTTCCTACCCAGGAACATGGAATGTCTTTCCATTTGTTTCTATCATCTTTGATTTCTTTCATTAGTATCTTATAATTTTCCATGTACAGTTCTTTTGTCTCCTTAGGTAAGTTTATTACTAGATATTTAATTCCTTTTGTTGCAATGGTGAATAGGATTGGTTCCTTAATTTCTCTTTCTGATTTTGCATTGTTAGTATATAGAAATGCAAGTGATTTCTGTGTATTGATTTTGTATCCTACAACTTCGCTAAATTCACTGATTAGCTCAAGTAATTTTCTGATACTATCTTTAGGGGTTTCTATGTACAGTATCATGTCATCTGCAAACAGTGAGAACTTTACTTCCTCTTTTCCTATCTGGATTCTTTTATTTCTTTTTCTTCTCTGATTGCTGTAGCTAGGACTTCCAGAGCTATGTTGAATAGTGGTGAAAGTGGACACGCTTGTTTTGTTTCTGATCTTAGGAGGAATGCCTTCAGTTTTTCACCATTGAGAATAATGTTTATTGTAGGCTTATCATATATGGCCTTTACTATGTTGAGGTAGGTTCCTTATAAGCCCAGTTTTTGGAGAGTTTTAATCATAAATGGGTGCTGAATTTTGTCAAAGGCTTTTTCTGCATCTATTGAGATGATCATATGGTTTTTACCTTTCAATTTGTTAATATGGTGTATCACTTTGATTGATCTGCATTTATTGAAGAATCCTTGCATTCCTGGAATAAACACAACTTGATCATGGTGTATGAGCTTTTTGATGTGTTGCTAAATTCTGTTTGCTAAAATTTTGTTGAGGATTTTTGCATCTATGTTCATCAGTGATATTGGCCTGTAGTTTTCTTTTTTTGTGTTATCTTTGTCTGGCTTTGGTATCATGGTAATGGTGGCCTCGTAGAATGAGTTTGGAAGTGTTCCTTCCTCTGCAATTTTTTGAAAGCATTTTATAGGGGTAAGCATTAGCTCTTCTCTAAATGTTTGATGGAGTTCTCCTGTGAAGTCATCTAGTCCTGGGCTTTTGTTTTTGGGGAGATTTTTGATCACAGCTTCAATTTCAGTGCTTGTAATTGGGTTGTTTATAAGTTCTAAATCTCCCTGGTTCAGTCTTGGAAGACTGAACTTTTCTAAGAATCTATCCATTTCTTCCAGGTTATCCATTTTATTACCATATAGTTGTTCATAATAGTCTCTCATAATCCTTTGTATTTCTGCATTGTCCCTTGTAACCTCTCCTTTTTCATTTCTAATTTTGTTGGTTTGATTCTTCTCTCTTTTTTTCTTGATGAGTCCAGCTAAAGGCTTGTCAATTTTGTTTATCTTTTCAAAGAACCAGCTTTTAGTTTTATCAATCTTTACTATTGTTTCTTTCATTTCTTTTTCACTTATTTCTGCTCAGATCTTTATGATTTCTTTCCTTCTACTAATTTTGGGAGTCTTTTCTTCTTTTTCCATTTGTTTTAGGTTTAAGTTAGATTGTCTATTCAATGTTTTTCTTGTTTCTTGAGGTAGGATTGTATTGCTATAAGCTTCCCTCTTAGGACTGCTTTTAATGCATCCCATAGGTTTTGACTTGTCATGTTTTCATTGTTATTTGTTTCCAGAAATTGTTTTACTTCCCTTTTGATCTTCAGTAACCTGTTGGTTATTTAGAAATGTGTTGTTTAATCTCCATGTGTCTGTGTTTCTTACAGTTTTTTCTTGTAATTGGTATCTAGTCTCATAGCATTGTGGTTGGAGAAGATGCTTGACAGAATTTCAATTTTCTTAAATTTACTGAGGTTTGATTTGTGACCCAAGATGTGCTCTATCCTGAAGAATGTTCCATGTGCACTTGAGAAGAAGGTGTATTCTTCTGCATTTGGATGGAATGTCCTGAAGATATCAATAAGATCCATCTCATCTAATGTATCATTTAATACTTGTTTCCTTATTAATTTTCTGTTTTGCTGATCTCTCCATTGGTGCGAGAGTTAAAGTCTCCTACTATTATTGTGTTACTGTCCATTTCTCCTTTTATGTCTATTAGTGTTTGTCTTATATATTGAGGTGCTCCTATGTTGGGTGAATAGATATTTACAATTGTTATGTCTTCCTCCTGGATTGATCCCTTGATCATTACATAGTGTCCTTTCTAATCTCTTGTAATCTTCTTTATTTTAATGTCTATTTTGTCTGATATGAGGATTGCTACTCCAGCTTTCTTTTGCTTCCCATTTGCTTGGAATATATTTTTCCATCCTCTCAGTTTCAGTCTATATGTGTCTTTAGGTCTGAAGTGGGTTTCTTGTAGACAGCATATATATGGGTCTTGTTTTTGTGTCCATTCAGCCAGTCTGTGTCTTTTGGCTGGAGCATTTAATCCATTTACATTTAAAGTAATTACTGATATTTATGTTTCTATTGCCGTTTTCTTAATTGTTTGGCATTGATTTTGTAGACCTTTTTTCTTTTCTTGTATTTCTTGACTATATAAGCCCCTTTAAGATTCGTTGTAAAGCTGGTTTGATGGTATTGAATTCTCTTAACTTTGGCTTGTCTGAAAAACTTTTTATTTCTCCATCAGTTTTGAATGAGATCCTTGCTGGGTACAGTAGTCTTGGTTGTAGATTTTTCCTTTTCAGTACTTTAAATATATCCTGCCATTCCCTTCTAGCCTGCAGAGTTTCTGCTGAAAGATCAGGTGTTAAGCATATGGGGTTTCCCTTGTATGTTACTTGTTATTTCTCCCTTGCTGCTTTTAATATTCTTTCTCTGTTTTAGTCTTTGTTCGTTTGATTAGTATGTTTGTTGGCATGTTTCTGGTATGTTTCTCCTTGGGTTTACCATGTATAGGACTTTTTATGCCTCTTGGACTTGATCAACTATTTCTTTTTCCATGCTGGAGACATTTTCAACTATAATCTCTTCAAAAATTTTCTCATACCCTTTCTTTTTCTCTTCCTGTTTTGGGAACCCTATAATTCAAATGTTGGTATGTTTGATATTCTCCCAGAGGTCTCTGAGATTATCCTCAATTCTTTTCATTCTTTTTACTTTATTCTGCTCTTCAGAAGTTATTTCCACCATTTTATCTTACAGCTCACTGATTTATTCTTCTGCTTCCGATATTCTGCTATTAATTCCTTCTAGAGTATTTTTAATTTCAGTAATTGTGTTGTCTCTGTATGTTTATTCTTCTAGGTCTTTGTTAATTGATTCTTGCATTTTCTCCATTTTGTTTTCAAGGTTTTTGATCATCTTCTCCATAATTATTATGAATTTTTTTTCAGGTAGTTTGCCTATATCCTCTTCATTTATTTGGACTTCTGTGTTTCTAGTTTGTTCCTTCATTTTTGCAGTATTTCTCTGCCTTTTCATTATATTTTTTTTTAATGATTGTGTTTGAGGTCTCCTTTTCCCAGCCTTCAAGGTTGAATTCTTTCTTCCTTTTGGTTTCTGCCCTCCTAAGGTTTGTCCAGTGGTTTGTGTAAGCTTCATATAGGGTGAGATTTGTGCTGAGTTTTTGTTTGTTTGTTTTCCCTCTGATGGGCAGGGCTGAGTGAGGTGGTAATTCTGTCTGCTGATGATTGGGTTTGTATTTTTGTTTTGTTTGTTGCTTAGATGAGGTGTCCTGTGTCACTGGTGGTTAGGTGATGCTGGGTCTTGTATTCAAATGGGTTCCTTTGTGTGAGCTCTCACTATTTGATACTCCCTGGGGTTAGTTCTCTGGTAGTCTAGGGTCTTGGAGTCAGCTCTCCCACTCCAAAGGCTCAGGGCTTGATTTCTGTACGCTTCTTTCTTCAAAATCACATAGCCTTGGAATCCTGCATCACAGTGTATCTGAAGAGCGTTTGACCTCTGAATCCTTCCAAACAGGATGCCAGGATAAACAGTTCCAACTCACAGTGTGACCAGAAGTCCATGGACCAAATGTCCAGTTCTCAGTCCTGCCTTGGAGCATGGCACCATCAGGGAGAGCTGGCCCAAGCAAGCAAGCGGAAATCAGAAGGAAGCATTCTGAGAAACTTTCTACTTCTCCCAAATCCTTCTTCCTGCCCTAAAGTGATATGCTATCCGCACACCTGGCAGTCATACAGTGACCATGAGAAAACAAGCCCAAAGGTGAAAGTCATCAGGTTAAGCATGGCAGATCAGAAAGAAGGAAACCCTTTGGGATTCTGGTCACATTGGTAACCATCTGAACCAAGACAAGCAATCCCCTATCTCCAGTCTTTTTGTCACATGAGTGAAATAAACCCCTATTTGTTTAAGCCATAATTAATCAAATTCACTGTTACTGGTAGCTGAACACATCCTTAACTAATAGACTGGAGCTCAGGTAACTTTGGAGAGAGTCAAACCCGAGAGGAAGGATTCAGTCAGGTTGACTGTGGAACTCCAGCAGAGTAACGGTGATTAAAACTAAACTGAACCCTAATACATTGTTTTTGAAGCCACTTAAAAGAGAGAAGGCAAAGAAAAAAGCAATGTTCACTGCAGGATGTGATGATGAAATTTCCAAAAATGACATAGAGAAATTCACAGGGAAGGTTTGGAGTAAAAGATGAAACATTTTATCATATGACAATGTTTAAAAGAACTGACATCTTGTAGTTTTACTTTGCTCCAGGCACTGTGTCAGAAGTTGTATGGTATTAGCCCATAAGGAACTCCCAATTCCTTGCATGCAGGAATTACCATCTTGACATGACAGAAGAGGAAGATGAAGCTCAGGGGAAAAGTAACATAAAATATCTAAGAGCTATAGATTCAGACAATCGCAATCAGAAATTTGAAAGGCATTTAAAAAAATACATACATTGACAAACTGCACCTAAAACCCAATGGAAATATAAACAATCTCAGTTCAGCTCAATCACTCAGTCATGTACAACTCTTTGTGACCCCATGGACTGCAGCACACCAGGCTTCCCTGTCCATCACCAACTCCCAGAGCTTACTCATACTTATGTCCTTCAAGTCGGTGATGCCATCCAACCATCTCATCCTCTGTCATCCCCTTCTCCTCCCACCTTCAATCTTTCCCAGCATCAGGGTCTTTTCAAATGAGACAGTTCTTCACATCAGGTGTCCAAATATTGGAGCTTCAGCTTCAGCATCAGTCCTTCCAAAGAATATTCAGGACTGATTTCATTTATGATTGACTGGTTTGATCAAGGAGATCAAAGTCCGTCTTCTCCAACACCACAGTTCAAAAGCATCAACTCTTTGGCGCTCAGCTTTCTTTACAATCCAACTCTCACATGCATGACTACTGGAAAAACCATAGCTTTGACTAGATGGACCTTTGTTGACAATGTCTCTGCTTTTTAATATGCTGTCTAGGTTTGTGGTAGCTTTTCTTCCAAGGAGCAAGTGTCTTTTAATTTCATGGCTGTAGTCACCCTCTGCAGTGATTTTGGAGCCCCCAAAAATAAAGTTAGCCAGTGTTTCCACTGTTTCCCCATCTGTTTGCCATGAAGTGATGAGACCGGATGCCATGATCTTAGTTTTCTGAATGTTGAGTTTTAAGCCAACTTTTTCACTCTCCTCTTTCACTTTCATCAAGAGGCTCTTTAGTTCTTCGCTTTCTGCCATAAGGGTGGTGTCATCTGCATATCTGAGGTTATTGATATTTCTCCCAGCAATCTTGATTCCAGCTTGTGCTTCATCCAGCCTGGCATTTCACATGATGTACTCTACATATAAGTTAAATAAGCAGGATGACAATATACAGCCTTGATGTTCTCCTTTCCTGATTTGGAAACAGTCTGTTGTTCCATGTCTAGTTCTAAATGTTGCTTCTTGATCTGCATACAGATTTCTCAGGAAACAGGTCAGGTGGTCTGGTATTCCCATCTCTTGTAGAATTTTCCAGTTTCTTGTGATCTGCACAGTCCAAGGCTTTGGTGTAGTCAATAAAGCAGAAGTAGATGTTTTTCTGAAACTCTCTTGCTTTTTTGATCATCCAACAGATGTTAGCAATTTGATCTCTGGTTCCTCTACCTTTTCTAAATGCAGCTTGAACATCTCGAAATTCACGGTTCATGTACTGTTGAAAACTAACTTGGAAAATTTTGAGCATTACTTTGCTAGTGCGTAAGATGAGTGCAGTTGTGCAGTAGTTTGAACATTCTTTGGCATTGCCTTTCTTCAGGATTGGCATGAAAACTGACCTTTTCCAGTCATGTATCCACTGCTGAGTTTTCCAAATTTCCTTGCATTTTGAGTGCAGCACTTTCACAGCATCATCTTTTAGGATTTGAAATAGTTCAACTGGAGTTCCATCACCTCCACCAGCTTTGTTCATAGTGATGCTTGCTAAGGCCCACTTGACTTGGCATTCCAAGATATCTGGCTCTAGGCGAGTGATCACACCATCATGGTTATCTGGGTCATGAAGATCTTTTTTGTATAACTCTTCTGTGTATTTTTGCCACCTCTTCTTAATATCTTCTGCTTATGTTACATCCATACCATTTCTGTCCTTTATTGTGCCCATCTTTGCATGAAATTCTCCCTTGGTATCTCTAATTTTCTTGAAGAAATCTGTAGTCTTTCCCACTCTGTTGTTTTCCTCTATCTCTTTGCATTGATGATCGAGGAAGTCTTTCTTATCTCTCCGTGCTAACAAACAACTTAGAAGACCCAAAGCAACCCCAAAGAAGAGGTTAAAAGCTGGAGGACTAACACCTGATTTCAGAAATTGTTATAAAACTGTAGGATATAAAAACAAAATAGTATTGGTGCAAAAATAAATAAATCAATTAAACAGAATAGAGAATCCAGAATTCAGAAATAAATCTATTCATATACGAACAACTGATTTTTTACAAAGGACAAATGTAATGCAGTGGAGAAAGGACAGCCTTTTCAATAAATAGTGTTGGAACAACTGGATTTGTATATGCAAAAGGAAGACTATGAAGATGGAGAAGAAGGGAGAACTAAGAAAGGAAAGTAATTGGAGCACTTCCTGCACCCCTATTAATAAAAATTAACTCAAAATGGACCATTTACCTTAATGTAAGAGCTAAAAGCATACAACTCTTAGAAGAAAGCTAAGAGTAAATAAAGGACTAAATCTTCACGAATTTATGTTTGTCAGTTTCTTAACTATAAAACCAAAAGCACAATCCATAACTAAATGACTGGATAAATCGGATTTTATAAAAAATAAAAACTTCTATTCTTCAAAAGACACTGTTAAGAGAAGAAGACAAGCCATATACCAAAAAAAAAAAACACTGGCCAAACTTACATCTGATAAAGCACTTGTATCCAGAATAGAGAATTTTTTGGTGGTCTAGTGGTTAGGACTCTGTGCTTTCACTGTCGAGTGCAAAATCCCACAAGCCGCATGGCTAAATAAATAAGTAAAAACAAAAACAGAGTATATAAGGAATCCTTAAAGCGTTAGTCACTTAGTTGTGTCCGACTCTTTGCAACTCCACAGACTGTAGCCCACAAGGCTCCTCTGTCCATGGAATTCTGCAGGCAAAAATACTGGAGTTGCCAGTCCATTTTCCATGGGATCTTCCAGACCCAGAGATTGAACCAGGTCTCCTGCATTGCAGGCAAATTCTTTTACCAACAGGAAAGCCCTAAGAATCCTCAAACTCAACAATTAAAAAAAAAAATTTTTTTAATTTTTTAAAAATATTTTTTAATGAAAAGAGGCAATATGTTTAAACATACATTTCACAAGAAGAAACAGTTGACAAGGAAACACATGAAAAGATGTTCAACTGCAGTAGCCATGAAGGAAATTTAAAGGAAAACTACAGTGAGATACTACTACATGCCTCTTTAAATAGCTACAGTTAGAAAGGCCTGCCACACCCATGTTGGTGACCGTGTGGAGGAACTGATACTCTCACACTGTGGATAAGAAAGTTAAATAGTACAACCACTTTGGAAAACAGTATGGCAGTTTCTTTAAAAATTAAACATATTAACCAGCCAGATTAACCAGCCACTCCTCTCCGAGGTGACTATCCAGGAGAAAAGGGAATATATATACATAGAAACGTTTGTATACAAATGTTCATAGCAGCCTTATTTATAATACCCAAGAGCTGGGGGTGGTGGGAAACAAAAGTCGATTGAAAGATAAATCAATAAACAAGTCTTGGTACATCCCATACAATGGAATATGACCTAGAATGAAAGAAGATGAACTGTTAAGACACACAACAGCTGGATGAATCTCAAGAGAATTATGGTGAGTGAAAGAAACCAGACGAGGAAGGGTCTCAGATCAGTGGTTGCTGGGGAGGAGGGCGGGGCTGTAAAACGCACAAGGAAACTTCAGTGGTGATAGACATATTTATTCCCTTGATGGCAGTAGACGATTTCATGGTGTGTATATTAAGTCAACATTTAACACATTGTTCAGTGTAGTGTATCATATGCCAACGAGGCCTCAACAAATCTCTCTTTTTTAGACACTCAAGAGCACACACGGAGTCAGCAGAGAAGCCCTCGCCAGATTTCTAGGCTGGAGCGCCAAGCTCACCCCACCCCCGCCGCAGCCCCCAGATGGCCAAAGTCTGTTGGCAGGAGGTATGTGTGTGAAAATGATGGCTGGAATAGCTGGAATTCTTCATATAAATTCCAGGAAATCCAGGGACTTCTGGGCACCATATGAAAACATAAGAGAAAAAAAAATGGCTTATTTTCTGAGAAAAATGAAGCATATTTTACAGGGTCATGGAGCCTCTGAAACACCACCAACAGTCATTTTTCTTGATGCTTACTGGGACTCGGGATGGATGGATGTGGGGAAGAGAAAAGCCCAGTTCTGCCCCTTTCCAGCCAGGGTTTCACACAAAGACAGTCCTGGCACCCTGGAGGCTGGCAGGAGGAGACCCAGGAGAAGGAACTCCTACAGGCATCTGGGGAGGTGGTGCAGGCTGGTGCAGGACTCCAATCTGGTAGATGCCCCAACCTTGGAGACAGGGGAAGTTAAGTTGTTAGGGGCAGTCAAAGCCGGGGGACACCAGTGTGACCTTGAAGGAAGCTGTGTCACCCGCACCTTCCCTGGCACATAGACAAAGGCGGGGTTTTTCCCTACAAGGGCAAACTCTTCTTTTCAGGTCTTGACACACGCTGCCCTGGCTGTGGGCAAGAAGCAGATCCCGCAGCCTGTTCTTCTGAGCAAATGGATCTGAGAGCTGAGCTTTCACTTTGTAATAAGCCGTTTTCCATTCAACATGTATTGAGTATTACCACTTGCCAAGTGCTCTTGTCTCTGGGAATCCTGGCCTTCATGGAGCTTGCAGTCCAGTTGGGAAAACAGACCATATGCAAGACAAATAATAAACATACAAGTGTCAAGTGGCTGTAAGTGCCGGGGAGAAAAATAAAGCAGAGACAGGAGAGGAGACAAGGAGAGGGGAAGGGGTTGTGGGTGGAGCTAGGAGGGAAGGGGTGGAGTTACACAGAAGCTCTGGTGCCACGAGCACTCTTCTCTCCAGTGATGATTTTTCACCCTGATATTAGAGCAGACAGCGAAGAATCAGGGTAAACTTTGATGTTCCCCCAGCAGCTGTACCCAAGGCCCGCTCATATTCTCAGCTGCTTTTCCTGGACAGGAGGAGGGCATCATGGCAGCCCCCTTCCCCCAACTGCCCCATCACAGGATATCCCTGGGGCTGCCCATCCCTGAGCCCGGTGATGAACTAATTACTCCTAGAACTGAGTACTGTCCTCACCTCTCTGCCAAGACTCATCCCGCTACCCCTACTTCCTAAATTCAAAGACGTCATGGCCCACAGTCTCATTATGTCCTGAGTTGTTACCACATACCTTCCAGTTATTCAGGCCCGTTTCTCTGCCCATGATCATGACACACAGGTTTCCATTTCCTTGCCTTTTCATCCATGCCACTCCTCGCCTCAAATGCCCTCCTCCCATTCAAACATTTTTCAGAGGCTGGAGGAGGGAGGCTCCAGTGGGAGGAACTATATATATAATTATGACTGATTCGTGCTGGGCGTACAGCAGAGACAACAACAACATTGTAAAGCAACTACCCTCCAATTAAAAAAAAAAGAAAACTAAAAGAAAAAGAATGTATTTTCCTACACAAAGTTAAAGCTGTAACCCACCTGTTTCCAGAACCCCTCCCTGCCTATGGCAGCTCTGTGAAGATGCTCTTCTTGATTTCCAACAGCACGCAGCGTCTGAGCCTCAGTTGAGGCAACATGGTCTCTGCAATTCACAGTTGTCCCCCTACAGTTAGCTTGGTCCCTCTAACCATCTTGGGTGTTCCTCCCTGAGATGCAAGCTCGTGCTGAGCACCCAAAAGTTACTCCACAAATCTAGCTCCTTTCTCCCTTAAAAATAAGGCTTTGCTTTCTCCAAATTTCCCCCTCTCTAGCCTGAGAAATGAAAATGGTTTGGAAAATTCCAGCTTGGGAGTGTTCAGATTTATTTGAGTTGTGCAAGTGGGAAAAAATGTGCTTTTCCCAAAATTAACAAATTCCCCCAGCCTTTCCTCTGAAAGCAATTCACAAATCTCTGAGTCTTGTGTGTAAGCTGTCCAGTTTCTCCATCTCTCTACAGAATGAATTGCCCTGCTGTTTGTATGTCATAGGCACACAAGCAGTTTTGAGTGAATGAGGAGGATGGAATCAGAGTAGAAGTAACCCATCTTGCAAATGAAGCAAGTGGCAAGTGAAGACGGACGACTCCTCTGATGTCCAGGTTCCAACACAAGTTCTTAACACCAGGGTGCCCCTGCCTGTCTCTGTGCTCCTTCTGCATTTATCCAAATTCATTCATTCATCCAAACACAGGGATTCCCTGGTGGTCCAGTGGTTAGGACTCCGCTCTTTCACTGACAAAGGTGCAGGTTCAATCCCTGGTTGGGGAACTAAGATCCCAAAAGCCATTTGATTTGGCCAAAAAAAGAAAACAAATCAACAAACACTAATTGAAAGTCAGTTGTGGTTGGCAGTTTCTAAAATGGCTCCCAATGATCCCGCTTCCTGGTAGTTATATTCTTGTGTAATCCCTTCCCCTGGAGTGTACACTGGACCTAGCAACTTGTTGTTGTTCTTGTTCAGTCTCTAAGTTGGGTCTGACTTACTGCAACCCTGTGGACTGTAGCTTGCCAGGCTCCTCTGTCCATGGGGTTTTTCCAGGCAAGAATACTGGAGTGGGTTGCCATTTCCTTCTCCAGAGGATCTTCCCAGACCAGGGATTAAACTCACATCTCCTGCATTGGCAGGCAGATTCTTTACCACTGAGCCACCAGGGAAGCCCAGAGACTTGCTTCTAATGAGTAAAATGCAGCAAAAAGTGATGGGACATCACATCCAACATGAGCTTACAAAAGGTGGTAGCTTCCACCTTGCTCACACTCTCTGTGGTTCTCCTTGTTCATTCACTCTAATGAGGTCAGCTGCCCCACTTTGAGATATCCTATGAGGGCAGATTCTGGCCAACACATTGATGGAAACCTAGTGAGAGATGCTGAGCCAGAGGATCCAGCCAAGTTGCCTCCAGAGTCCTAACCATAGTAGCTGCAAGATGGTAAATGTTATTGTTTGAAGTCACTATCTTTGGGGGTAATTCGTTATGAAGCAACACATTATTCATACACCAACGGTGTGTCAACATCATTCTTGGTCCTGCGACATAGCAGAGGACAAAACATACATAAAACTCTGCACTCATGTAACTAAAAGCCTGGAGAAGGGAGGCAGATGATAAACAAGGCCTAGTTACGGGAAAAAGCAAAGCAGTGAAGGGGAATGGGAAATTGCCAGGGTTTCGGGTAGGTGGTGGGTGGGAATGACAGCAGTTGTAGGGTATTTGGAAAGATCTTCCTGAGAAGGTAGCATTTGAGCAGAGACCATCAGTGAAAGCATTAGCCACAGGCCACCTCAGGGAAAAGTGTTCCTTTCCGAGGGAATAGTCTAGAACACATTCTTGTTTTGCTCAGCAAAATAACAGAGAAGGAAAGGCTTTAAGCTTCTCTTTTTAGCCTGTAGAAAAATAACTGAACACAAGCATCCCACCAGAAATGCACTCCAACTCTGCTCCTGCCTCAGAGAGAGTTCCAGGTCCAGACAGAGATAAGCTGTGTTTTTGTTTTGTTTGTTTCCTAAGACCTCAATATAGACAGTTACTCACCTTGGCAGGTGGGGCTTCTGCGATTTTGAGGAGAGGAAAAGTGAAAGTGAAGTGCCAGTGTTAGCCACTCAGTTGTGTCTGACTCTTTGCAACCCCATGGAGGCCAGGCTCCTCTGTCCATGGGATTTCCCAGGCAAGAATACTGGAGTGGATTGCCTCTTCCTTCTCCAGGGGATCTTTCCGACCCAGGGATCAAATGCTGGTCTTCTTCTTCTTCTTTTTTTTTTTTTTTTTTGCAGGCAGGAAAACCTTTTATTTTAAACCACAAATAATCAGCAGGTGGCCACAACTATCCATGTTTCATTAAAATCACATAAAACCTAGGTACAAAAGCACCACTGATTATTGCTCTAGAAAAACGGCATGAAAAAATCCAAATACGCACAGTAAAAGCACCACAGTATGCACAGGACTAAATTTTTAAAGCAAGTGCATGGAATGCTGAATCAATTTTACAGACAGCTTCCAATACTAAACCAGTATTTATTTTACTCAAGGATGATGGAAATTTCCAAAAAGCACGACTATGAGAAGGTAAAATGTCCATCCTTACATATTTTTGTATGCCAACTAGTAGAGTCCTAAAAAATTAGCATTTACAAAATACTTGGTAAAAATAGCTTTTAAAAATTGTCCCAAGAGGTACATAAAATCAACCCCAATTTTCATGACCATTCATTCTCCCTCGTTAGCTACAGATTCAGTTTCCTGTGCCTCTTCAGCTTGAGTGTCACCATTTTCAGCCGGTGCTGCGGTACCTTCCTTCCCAGCTTCCTGCTTCTCCTCCTTCTTCCCTTTAACACCTTTGCTAACCTTTGTTGCCGGTTCTTAGCAGATGTTTTTCTTGGTTTAGGTTCAGGTTTGTGGGGAGCAGGTTTCGCTGACAACCTGGCAGACCGTCTGGTGGGCTCCTGTTTAGTTACTTTGGATCCATCCTTGCCCTCTGTATTTTCTGGAGACTTTCTCTTCGGCATAATGACAGTATTCGTGCAGCTGAAAAGTAAAGCAATGGGCTGGAACTGCTGGCACCGCCGCTGGATGCTGCCGCCGCCGCAGCTGCTCACGCGCAGGTCTCCGCTGGTCTTCTTCACTGCAGGCAGATTCTTTACCACTGAGCCACCAGAAAAGCCCTGGGGAGGAAGGGGAGGAAAGAACTGTCTGACGTCTCTCCATCCCACCCTCTACTCCACCCTGGAATGACTTTCCGACTCGACACAGAATATGGGATGCAAAGACTGGGTGGCTGGGACCCTGGGCCAGAGGGATACATCTGGAGAAGACCTGAACTGCCCCATTCACTTTGGGATCCCCGGAGCCAGCTATCAATTCACATTTGACCAGAGTTCCCTGAGGGTCTAAGACATGCATCCAGAGCCATGCTAGTGGCGGAGAGCTGGCTGGAGACAGGGACACGATGACCATTCACTTCTATCCATGCAGCCCTTAGGTTTATCTGAGAAATCCAAGGGGAGAGCAGCTTACGAAATGATTTTGAGTTGCTCTGGGAAGAAAGTAAGCCTGATAAAGTTATCCTATTGTGTGTGAAAGTGGATGTTTGGGTGTACTCAGTGGTTCTCCTTCCCACCCACCTGCCTGGAGTGAGGTTGGACCCCAGAGCTGTCCAGTGGAAATGCTGACCTGTGAGTGAGGGTGCCAAGTGCAGCTCTCCTGTCCAAATCTGACCAGGGTGAGATCTGACCCTTGGCCCTAGTCAGAATCGAATGCCTGCCTCTGACTTCTGTGCGACACTGGCTTTGCTTGATGCCTGTCCCACCCAAGAAAGAAGGGGTGAACTTTCTATCCTGCGCATGCTATCCAGGATAGTCTGCCTCTACAGGTCTTACCTTGGCAGCCAAGAGTGCTCTGCTTCTCCAGACAGGGAAGAAGGACAAAATAAAGACATTTCCAATCAATTGAAACAGGGAGATTTTGTCATCAAACAACATTTAGAGAGCAAAAGGAAAATGACTCCAGGTGGAAGCATAGCGATGAAGGAAGGAATAGAGAGCAATGGAAAGGGTAAAACTAAACAAATATTGACAACATATAAGAAAATAATAACAATGCCTTGTTACTAAAGTATACATGGAATTAAAATACATGAAAATTAAAGCACAAAAGATGGGAGGGGAGTAATTAAAATTACCAAAAGTGTACTAAATGTGCCTGCAGTGCAGGAGACCTGGGTTCAATCCCTGGGTCAGGAAGATCCCCTGGAGAAGGAAATGGCAACACACTCCAGTATTCTTGCCTGGGGAATCCCATGGACAGAGGAGCTTGGCCGCCATGGGGTTGCAGCCCATGGGGTCTCAAGAGTTGGACACAACTTAGCGGCTAACCACCAAAGTGCACTAAAATCTTTTCATTGTCCTGGAAATGCTAAAAGTATTTATACCAAACTTTAATAAGTTAAGTGTACATATTGTAATCTCTAAGCTGATCACTAAAAAACAATAAAAGAATACATAATTAATAAGTTAAATGGGATGGAATAATAAAAAGTGTTCAGAAAGTAAGAAAGGAGGAAAAAAGAAACAAAAACAAATGAGACAAATAAAACACTGATAATGAAATGATGGATTTAAACTCAAAGATATTAGTAATTTTATTAAATATAACTGAGCTCAATGTTCCAATTAAGATGAAAGTTTATTAAACTGGATATTTTTAAAGGAAGGCTGACTCAGGGAGCATGCATCCCTTTGCTTCACTACCCTTAGCCTTAACCCTCTTAATTATTGGGAGGCTGACTTTATAACTGGAGCCTCAGTGGTCATGTCACAACCACGATGCTGAGTCTAGAAGCTGTGGGCAAAGGATGGAGGAGCATAAAGATTAAAGGAGCCTGGGACACTAAAGATGCTGTGGAGCTACCATACCAGCCCTAGACAACACACCTCCAGCATCATGCTTTGTGAAAGAAAAATCCCTAATTTAAGTTGCAGTCCCTTTGTGTGTGGTATCCAATGCTCCTGACTAAGCACAATTCCTGATATGTAAGGTGGAGGACCTTAAGTCTGCAAAACCCACCCGATGTCAGATACTAACCTTAAACCAATTAAAATCACCGGGTTGTGTACCATGTAAAACCTCTATTGAGCACAGTGTTGCTTCACTGCAGGAGCAGAGGCCGCTTGACCAATCAGACTGCAAGGGAGCTTAATGGATTTGGACCAGCCACATGAATTCCTCTCTCTCTGTGCCTGTCTCTCCTACCCAGAGGGATGTTGCTATGATGCTTTATGATGCGCTTAGTGGTTCAGTCATGTCCAACTCTTTGTGACCCCATGGACTGTGGCCCACCAGGCTCCTCTGTCCATGAGGATTCTCCAGGCAAGAATACTGGAGTGGGTTGCCATGTCCTCCTCCAGGGGGTCTTCCCAACCCAGGGATCGAACCCAGGTCTCCCACATTGCAGATGGTTTCTTTACCATCTGAGCCACCCAGGAAGCCGATGAATACTGGAGTGGGTAGCCTATCCCTTCTCCAGGGGATCTTCCAGACCCAGGAATCGAACTGGGATCTCCTGCATTGCAGGTGAATTCTTTACAAGCTGGGCTACCAGGAAAGCCCATAGTACTTTATAAACAACTTAAATGAATTGGGAGTGGGGAAGCGATTTCTTGTAAGTTGCTAACAATCATTAAAAAAAAAAAAAAAAAACCACAGAGATCTTCCCATGGCAAAAACAAATGTCCATGAGTTCACTGCCTCCATTCACCAAATATTTTATAGAACTTATTCTACATGCCAAACACTGTTTAGCCAGCAGTGTTGCAGCAATGAGCAAAACAGACAAAGCTCCCTGGCTTCTTTCAGTTCACATTCTAATGGGGGAAAGAAAGGATATGCAAATACATAAGTTAGATCAGTTGCATGTAGAATGGCAATAAGTTGATGGAGGGGGGAAAATGGAGGATAGAGAACAGGGAATGGGGTAGGTTGCAGTTTATATAATGATTATTCAGTATAATTAGGGAAGAACATACTGAGAGGGGATGCTTGATAAAAGATCAGCACGGAGAAGGAAGGAGACAAATGACGTGGGCAAAATCTTTCAACCCACTCATGGCAAAGCAAGAGGAAATATTCTGGAAAATACAACTTGTCCTAGTGGATGACTTTAGCTGAGGGTGTTGCTTGCTTCAGAACTGCCCCTAAGTCTTGAAAAGGGAAAAAATTGAAAGTGTTAATTGCTCACGAATGTGCGACTCTTTGCAACCCCGTGGACTGTGGCCCGCCAGACTCCACTATCCATGGAATTCTCTAGGCAAGAATACTGGAGTGGGGAGGGGCAATTGGGCATATGGGTGGTCCCCCTGCAGAGTGGGGGAAGGTGAGAATTTACAGAACTACTCTGTGGTGAGAGTAATTGTTACACACATTCTGGCAGCCGTTAGAAAGATGGTTCCATTTAATGCTCAGAACAACCCTATGTATGAGATGGGCTCTATTGTGATGCCTTTTTACACAAGATGAGAAGGAGGCTTGTCTTTTGGAAAAGATGGCAAAGCCAGTAAGTGAGGAGGAGGTTCCCTGAGTTGATGTTCCCAGCACATCACAAACTCACCCACCCAATCTCCAGGGCCTGCCCATCAGGCTGACATCCCAGAAAAAGCAGGGGTTAAAGCAAGTGAGGAGAAAGTAAAGAGAAATGGCCCTAGGAAGTCATGGCTCCCTGAGCTAAGCGTCTCCCTCCTCCTCTGATGGAAGCAATGAGAAGGGTTCTGTGGGTCCCAGGGCCCAGTGGCAGCACAGATGTAGGGAACAGTGGGCCAGGCCTCAGCACTCAGGGCTTTGCAGCTGCAGAGACTAGAATCTCAGCCCTCACCTCAGCCCCATCCCACCCTGCACCCCACTCCCCTCTTCAACTGCTCCCCTGGACCTCCCTCCCAAGGCTCTTTCTCCTCATGGTAACGAGTCTGTGGAGCAAACACTTTCTTGGTAGCACCTTCATAAACTCCGACTCAAAGGAAGGGATCTGGAATGTGCAGGGGACTCTCCTAGGGAACCCCAGCTGGACCCTGCTCAGTCGCTTTAATCTGCTCATTGTAAACAGGCCATGTCAGCCTCCGGGAGCTGGACCACAGCATGTGCCAGGCCATGAAGACGTCTGATCAGCAGGATGCTCCTCGATGCTCCACTCCCCTGAATGGAGGGAGAGAGGGGGTTCTCAAGTCACTGCACAGGAGAGGAGACCCAAAGTTCTCTCTCTTCTCCCCCTCCTGTTTATCACTACAGCCCAGTGAGGGTAACTCCTCTTCATAGACAAGGGGCTGAGGCAGAAGTGAGATGGTCACAGGCTCAAGATTGTACTGATGCAAAAGCTCTGGTTCATAACCACTATGATGTGGTCTTGCCCTCCCCGCCTCCACCCCATTTTCCCCTACCTGATCTGTTAGCCCTCCCTCTGTCTTCTTCCTTTCTTCTTTTCCTCTTGCCCCTTCTTCTTTCTGTGCATTGATCCAACAAATGTTTACAAGTCAGCTCTTTTGTACTGGGCACTGTGCTAGGCATCAAGAATAAAGCAGTGAAGGAAAACAGTCCTTCCCCATCAAGTTTACACTTTACTGGGGGAAGAGTGACAATGAGGAAACCCTCTAACGCCCAAAGCATGAGGTGGTAATGAAACCACTGGTTGCTGTGAAGGGATGTATGGGAGAGTGGCATGTTTTCAGCCAGGTGGTCAGGGAGAGCCTCTCTGAGGAGGTGACATTTGAGATCAGACATGAAGGAAGAGAAGGCACCAGCCATGGGCAGAGATGGAGCCAGAGCGTTCCAGGTGGTGGGAGCTGCAGGTGCAAAGACCCCAGGGTGAGGGATGGAAGGAGTATATCTGGAGAACCATGAGCTCCAGGGAGAGGGGACAGGAGAGCTGGGGGGGGGGGGGGGGGCATGCAGAAAAGACAGCCCCTAGGTAAGGTTTTCAGGAGAGGAGCTACTGTGATCTAAGTCATGTCTCTGAAAGGGCACTCCAGCTGCAGTGGGGTGACTCGGTTGAAGGGGGCAGGAGTGGAAGTGAGGACGTGAGTGGGGATGTGATTACAAAGCCAAGAGGGAGAAGGCGATGAAAGCATAGAGCTGGAGAAAAGTGGGTGTTTACCAGGCATCTCCTAAGTGCCAGGTGCCAAGACATGAGTAAGACCCACGTCCCTGCCTTTGCAAGGTGTCCAGTGAGAGGATGGTCACAAGAACAAGTTCACTGGAGTGCTGTTTAGGGTGTGAAGAGAGGGGTCTCCCCAGGCACAGGAGATCAGGTGGGAGGGTCCAGCCCCACCTCAGTGGAGATGGAGGCTGTGGAGAGAGCATAAGGGGCTCTTCTAAACCTGTGCCTACTGCAGATGCAGATGACGTGCCTGCAGCTAGGCCCAGGGCCCTGTCAGTGAATCGCACCATGACACCAGTGGTGGCTACAGAAGGAAATGGAGAAGGAAATGGCAACCCACTCTAGTATTCTTGCCTAGAGAATCCTGTGGACAGAGGAGCCTGGTGGGCTGCTGTCTATAGGGTCGCACAGAGTCAGACACGACTGAAGTGACTTAGCATGCATGCATGCATTGGAGAAGGAAGTGACAACCCACTCCAGTATTCTTGCTTGGAGAATCCCAGGGACGGAGGAGCCTGGTGGGCTGCCATCTATGGGGTCACACAGAGTCGGACATGACTGAAGCGACGCAGCAGCAGCAGCAGCAGCAGCAGCATAGAAGGAAAGCAATAAATAGCACGAGCAAAGGGTTCACACATGTCAACTTAAAAGCTGGCGGCAGGGACTTCCCTACTGGCCCAGTGGCTAAGACTTCCTGCTCTTAAGGCAGGGGGCCCAGGTTCAAATCCCTGGTCAGGGAACTAGATCCCACATTAATAGCTAAGAGTTTTCATGCCACAGTTGAAGATCCCACAAGCCCAACTAAGACCCAGCACTGCCAAATAAATAAATATCTTTAAATAGAATAGAAGCTGGCAGTAAAGCTATTCATATTTAGCAACTTAGAGAATGGGATCCCTCCCAGTAAGCAGTTGGCTTTTTCAAGAGGTCAGGAGGCTTCCTCCCAGTCATCAGCAAACTGAGCCCTTAAGGGCACACTGGGTCTCCCAGGCAAAGACCCATGTCCCCGCCTGAGATAGGAGACAGTCAGGGTGGCCCCAGGAGATGCATGTTCAAAGGAGAAAGAGACCAAGAGAAGAGGGTCTGTAGCACTGACTTATTACCCACACAAGTGAACCACCTTGGGGGAGTATCCTCCAGCCCTGGTCAATACCTCCAAAGATTGCAACCCCGACATCTTAACTGCAACCTCATGAGAGACTCTGTGCAGCCAAACCACCCTCTCATGTAGATTTCATTAAACTAACACATAAAAACCTTCGAGGTGAATATTACCCCTGGGGTCCAGCAGATAGTAGATTTGTGTATTAGTGTATGCTTCCCAGGTGGCGCTATTGGTAAAGGAATCTTCCTGCCAATGCAGGAGACACGAGAGATGCAGGTTCAATCCTTGGGTCGAGAAGATCCTCTGGAGTAGCTCCAGTATTCTTGCCTGGAAAATTCAATGGACAGAGGGTCCTGATGGGCTACAGTCCATGGGGCCCCAAAGAGCTGGGCACGACTGAGCACAAGCCTTATATAGTACAAGCCTGTATAGTCCATGGAGTCGCAAAGTGTTGGACTTTCACTTCACAGGCAGCAATAATAAATAAACCCCAAGTTACAAAAACAAGAAGTTTATTCTTTTCTCACAAAGTCTCCCTGAGGGGAGGGCAAGGTTCCTATCATGTGAAAATCCAATGAATTGGTTACTGTATTAGTCAGGGTTCTCCAAAGTAACAGAACCAATAAGATGTGTGTGTGGAGAGAGAAAGAGAGAAATTGCTTTATTTTAAGGAATTGACTAACATAATTCTGGGGGCTGACAAGTCCAAAATCTGTAGATTAGGCTGGCAGGTTGGAAATTCCAGTAAGATTTGATGTTGTCCTTTGAAGGCAGTCTGGAAGCAAAATTCCTTCCTTTTCTGGGGTTCTCCATCTTTTCTCTTAAGGTCTTCAACTAATTTAGTGAGACCTCCTTACATAATGGAAAGTAATCTGCTTTGAAAATGCTGTTAGTTGCTCAGCTGGGTCCAACTCTTTGTGACTCCATGGACTGTAGCCCACCAGGTTCCCCTGTCCATGGGGATTCTCCAGGCAAGAATACTGGAGTGGGTGGTCATTCCCTTCTCCAGGGGCTCTTCCCAACCCAGGGATCGAACCCAGGTCTCCTACACTACAGGCAGATTGCTTACCATCTGAGACACTAGAGAAGCCCAATCTGCCTTACTTTAAGTCTACTGATTTAAATGTTAATCACTTCATAATACCCTCACAGCAGCATCTGGATTGTTGTCCAGTGAAATAACTGGGTACTATAGCCTAGGTAAGCAAACACATAAAATTAACCTCCACAGCTACCTTTCACTTAGAAAAAGCTAATTAGATTGTTGCCTTTTATATAAATGAAGAACTCATAAGGATTATTTTTCTATGCATAAAAAAGAAACATCTCTGGGGGAAAATTTTGCTGCTATCCGATTTGCTGAGGAGGCAGCATTGAAATAAGATGCCAAGCATTTTATTGTGTATCATTTCTTCATTCTACCTGTGTGTTACTGCACTATTGCATCCTTAACAGACACCTCATATCTCACACTCATGCCCTACTCACCTCCAGACACACACTCACCCGATGCATCAGATGTCTGCATCAGAAGGCATGGGACGCAGGCCAAACAGGCCTCTGTGTAATCTACATTGGCCTGCTGCAAACCTATGCACATTCCCAGGGTATCTATGGACTTGCCAAGAACTAAGGGCACCAGCATTTTGACAGAACCAATTTCCTGATCTTCGGCTTACCTGTAAAACCTCTTAAAACTGGTCTATCTGTGACTCCTGTGATAGAGATGCGCTGCTGGACTGCTTCCCTTCCCCCCTCCTCACTCTCACCCTCTCCACTGGGCAAAGCAGGCTCACTCAAGTACATTGTCCCTCCGGGGTCAGAACTCCAAATAAGAGAACACTTAAGTTGTATCATTGAGAAGTAGATCTCCAATAAAATGTTATTTTGTGTAATAATTATTTGTATTGAGAAATAGATTTGTATCATTGAGAAGTAGATTTCCAATAAAATGTTATTTTGTGTAATAATTATTTGTCAAAATATGTAACATTTTGTTTTGATCAATCATATACTAATAATAATCATAATAATAACAATTCAGAATAGAAATGCTTAATTCCTAGAACCTCATAATCACAGATAATTTTTAAATGTTTCAAACTTTTTGGAAAAAGATTTTTAGTTGACGTATAGTTGGTTTACAATGTTTCATATGTACCAGCAAACTGATTCAGTTATACATATACATATTCTTTTTCATTATAGATTCTTACAAGATATTGAATATAGTTCCCTCTGGTATACTGTAGGTCCTTGTTGTTTATTTTATAGATGGTAGAGTGTATCTGTTAATACTGAATTCCTCATTTATCCCTTCAATAAAAACATAAATTAAAGGGTTTCCCAGACATGGGTTCAATCTCTGGTTCTGGAAGATCCCACAAGCCGCAGAGCAGCTAAGCCTGTGAGCCACAACCGCTGAACCTGTGCTCTGGAGCCCAGGAGCCACAACTACTGAAGCTCGTGTGCCCTATAGAGCCTGTGCTCTGCAACCAGAGAAGCCACCAAAATGACAAGCCTGTGCACCTCAACTGGGGAGTAGCCCCCACTCACCTCAACTAGAGAAAAGCCAGCACAGCCGGAAATCAATAAATCAATGAATTACATTATTTTTAATCTATAAACTTAAAAACTTCTTATATTTTTATTGAAAAGAGATACAATGAGGGATCATTAAAAGATTTTCTAGCATAAAAATATATTAGAAGAGAAAATTTTCTGTGGTAAAGAGAATAGAAATACAATTTCAGGAAGAAAAGAACTAACTAGAATTTCTGATTTTTTTAAAAAAGGACCTATCATGTAATTTTTTTTCCCTAATGCATATTTCTGTGTATCAAACTGTGATAATATTTAGATCCCATATGATATATGTAAAAAAGAAATTGAGCAGTCTTTTTTTTTTTTTTGAGCAGCCTTATTTTTAAATATCGTTTGTTCTGAAAATCACATCAGTTGGAACTATCTAAACTGATATACAAACTTAAATGTTAACTTAAAAACCTGCTAGACATAAAAAATGTTGAACATTGTTGGGTATATGTGAGAAAATATTTCAAGACCACTGGCCTAGAGTATTCCTCCACATATCAGATGGAGCCCACCCAGCCTCTCCTAGGCCCACAGTCATGTAACCTGGCTCCTGTCAAGTTTATCAGTGGTGTCCGTGGATATCTAGATGGTGATTCTTGCCTCATCGTCATGCTTGGAAGAGCGAATGTCCCCTGGAAGCAATACCCCACTATGTCCCAGGTAGTGCCAGGCACTTCTTATCTTATTATGAATGAATTCTCATAACAAATCTATGGTTAAATACCATTTTTATTCTTATTTAACACATGAGGAAACCGAGGCTTAGAGAAGTTAAGTCACTTGTCCAAGGTCACCCAGAGAGTTTATGGTCTGTCTTCAACTCAAAAGAAAAGGCAAGCGCAGACTGGGAGAGAATATTAGCAAAATATATTTTTCATTTAAAAAAAAATTGTATGCAGAATAAAGAACTCTTAAAATTCAATAAAAAGAAAAGCAACTTTTAGTCAAGCAAAACATTTGAACAGACACTTCATAAAAGATGTATGATAGCAAATAAGCATATGAAAAAATATTCAACATCGCTGTTCATCAGAGTGTTGCAAACTAAAATTATGATGAGACACCATTATGAACCCACTAGAATGAGTAAAATTTTAAAGGCTGATAGTATCAACTGCAGACAGATGTGGAAATAACTGGACGTCTCATACATTTGTAGTGGGAATGTAAAATGGTTCAGCACTTTGGAAGACTATGTGGTATCTTATCAAGTTAAACACATGCTTTCCACATACCCAGCTATTTCATTCCTAGCTACTCACCCAAGGGAAATAAAAGTGTGTGTCCAGAAAAGACTTGTATCTGAGTATGCATAGCAGCTTTATTTATAATGACCCCAAACTGGAAACTAGGCTTCCCAAGTAGAAGAGTGGTAAAGAATCTGCCTGCCAATGCAGGAGACACAGAAGACATGGCTTCAATCCCTGGGTCAGAAAGATGCCTTAGTGGGTTGCAATGGCAACCCACTTCGCATTCTTGCCTGAAAAATCGTATGGACAGAGGAGCCTGGTGGGCTACAGTCCAAAAAGTAGTAAAGAACTAGACACAACTGAGCTATGAGCATATGACAAGACATACATCAAAATGGTTTGATTTTGCTATGTGTTATACATGTTCTTATATATTTTATATTACATCTTACTGAAAAGTCTGGTATGATTTTCTCCAGAAACAATGATAACTGATCTGCCTGACCCAGGGCCCTGCCTCTCCATCTTCCTGCCATCTCCTCCCCACAGCTGATGTCCTTCTGTCTCTGCTGCCCTCAGAGAAAACACTCTCTGTGCACCTCTCCAAGATGACTTCTTTGTCCTGGGGCCAGATTTCCTGTCTTTTCCAGCACCAGCCATTTGGATCTGGCTGCTTTGTGGAGGGGTCTTCCAAAAGGGTCTGAAAAAGCATGCCAGAAAGCCAAGACCCACCAGGCTTCCAACAGAGTGCAGCCAAGAACTAACCTCAATATGGGCTACCTTCTTCACTGTCTCCAACTCTAGCACCATCTTATTACCCACCAGGATGATAGACTGGATGTTCCAGTTCTCCACTGCATGATACCTTTTCAGGCCAGTCTAATTTCTTTCAGCCAGTCCTCACCCATGTGGGTGCTTTAAACAAAGATATATGGTTTCCTTCCTGCAGAGGTTTCTCAGACTCCACACTGGGTGATGCCACTGTGGATCTCTATGAAGGAATGATGTTTATGGATTCTTTCTAGGATATTTGACAGCTCGCGGAGCACCCCAAGGATCAGCACCCACACAGCACACCCTGAGAGCCTCTTGCATGAAATAAGCCAGATATTGCAGTGTTTCCCAAGTGACTCTCCATCCCCTACCCAGTGAAACAATAGAACCTTTCCAACAGGGCTGAAAGGGCAGAGACTTTGCCCTCTGGAGGCAGTGAAGATGGGCCTGGGATTGGCAGTGTTCTCCGCCCTCTCCTGTGACTGCACCAATAGGAGAGGGGCCAGGCTGAAAGCAAGGACAGCTCCAGGCCAGCCTTCGCCCGGAGACCTAGGTTTGGGAAGAAGTGGTGTCTGAAGGATGATCATCCATCTCCCAGAACTGCAACTCTGAAATCCCAAGCCTTGAGTCTTCCAGTCCAAGGTCTTGGCTGTAGACCTACAGGACCTGAGTAGCAGAGCCCCATGTATCAAGACGAGAACTCACCTCACAGAGACACCCCCACCCCAGCTTATCCTGGACTGATGTACGGAATGTACAGTGCACAGCAGGGAAAGCAAGACTTGAAGTTGTGGAACCAGCTCAACAACCCTGAGCTTGCTAGCTTCCTGCCCCAAGTGTACACACCAGTCCCGACATGGCCTGGAATGAACCATCTCTATGAGAAAAACCAAGAAGAGACCCAGTCCAGCCAAGCTGAGAAGAAGGAGAGACCAGTAACTTCACCCTGGCTCTCTACCCCAGGCCCTACCTCCTGGACAGGAAAGACCTGAAAGGGAAAAGCCTAAGCTCTCAGAGAAAGGAGGCTGGAGCAGAGAGCAAGAGAATGATGTCAACGAAATTCTGGAATGGAAAGCAGGTAGATGAGATTTTAGCTTTCTCCCCACTGCTGAGTGTTCATGGAAGGGAAAGAAGTGAGCTCAGCAGAGACTCAATCTTAGCAAATGGAGCCTCCAGCATCTCCAAGACAGGGGCCAGGGGAGGCAGAAACCTGGCAGATGGGCTGAAGGTCTTGTGAAAGGGGCTCCCTGCTATACCAGGAGAAGAGATCTGCACCTTCCTCAGTACCTCGTCCCTGTCCCATCCTTGCCACCAGATGGAGACACTGAAGTCTTCTGTAGCCCAGGAGTCTGGCTACCCCAACTCCCCAGCCCCTCTGCCTTTGTTCTGCTCTCAAAACACAGGCAGCCAGGCAGCCAGCCTCCAGGCAGGGAATTCGAAGGATCCTTCTCTAGGAAACTGACTGGTTCAAAGGAACTGACCTACATATTCTGATACTTTGAGGGCCCCCACATCAGGGCCAGAACCGTATCCTATCCTTGATCTGTGAGACCTGCCAAGAAACCAGCTCTGCATCCACACAGGGTCTCCTTCAGCTGTTAAACGCGTCCCTCTTACATAGGACTGGACAGCCGAGATTCAAAGTCATTTGAGGGAAGCATTAACTACAAAAAAAGAGACCAAAACAAACAAACAGAAAAAAAAAAAGAAGAAGAAGAACTCCAAGGAAACAGAGATAATGTGGAGATGGGAAAAAGAAAAACAATTTTAATTATAATCACCACTTCCAGAGGGAGAAGAGAAGATGGTTAATTCTTGTAACAGGAGGATGATGTTATGAAAGGGAATACTGGAAAAGGAACAGCTCTTGAAAATTAGAAATGACAGCAAAAATATTGAAGGATTGAAATATAAAGGGGTGGAAATTTCCCAGAAAAATGAAGGCAATAAGAAAAAAGAATTTAAATATTAGAGAAGCATTTTGGGAGTTCTAACATTTAAATAACTGGAGTTCCCAAAAAGGAGGAAACTGGAGGAAAGTAACAACAAAATCATATGAGAAAATCTCCCAGTGCTTAGTGACCTGAGGTGCCAGAGTGATGGGCCCATTAAGGGCAACAACGAAGAAGAAAAACATCCTTGCAAAATTTCAGGACATCAGGCATGCCGAGAAAATGCTAGAGGCTTCCAGAGAGAAAAAAGTTTCTATCCAGAGATCATTACTCAGAATCACATCATTTTGCTCAATAACAACACTGGGAGCAAGGGGGAAATGAAGCAACACTGTCAAAAATCACAGGAAAAAGCTTTTCTAACCTAGAATTTATACCCAACCAACCATCAGTAATATATGAGGGTAGAACAGAGACCCTTTGAGATAGAAAATGCTTTAAAAAACTTTGCCTCCTAACAGTCCCATTCTTAGGAAGCTACCAGAAGATGAAGACAAGAAATCCAGAAAACAAGGAACCAAACAAATGAGAAGTGAGTGGAGGGCCCACAGTGAAGATGAAAGGGGATCTCAGGATGAAAGCTGTTTGGTGGGACTAGAGAGCAGCCCATCCCAGCTCCCCAGGAGGGATGTCACCAAGGCCAAATGGACCTACAGAACACCAATGGGTCTACCGTCACTTGAGTAGGGTTCTGTTTATCCATTTGGGCACAAATATATAGTATGCCAAGAAAATGAAAAAATAAGCCAGTATTTAACTCCAAGAAAAACAAGAGTTGTATAAGCAAGAAACTGTAATCATGGAACAGTAGATGATTCAGCCATTAACAATATTTACTTAGCCACAATAACATAAACACTGGATAGTAATTTGACCAAAATGTCATGTCACCATGCGGAGGATGAAAGAGAGAAGCGTGTCTGTGTGTGTGTGTGTGTGGTGAGAAAGAAGTAGCAGAAAGTAGATAAGCAGCACTTAAAACAGAAACACCATGAACTAAAAGAAGATTTTTTTTAGAAATTTATGTGTAAATTAAGAAAGTCTAAAAGACTTGAAAGTGGTTGTCTCTTGAGATTGAAATTTGGTGGGGAAAACTACAAGAGGGCACTGCTTCTTACATTGTACTACTGTTTGATTTCTTGCATTTTTTTCTTTTTTATGAAGGTATACTTGACTTGCCTGGTGGGCCAGGGGATAATAATCCACCTGCCAATGCAGGGGACCGGGGTTCATTTCCTGGTCCAGGAAGACTCCACATGCAGTGGAGGAACGAAGCCCGAGTGCCATAACTACTGAGCCTGCCATCCAGAGCCTGGGAGCCACAACTACTAAGCTCATGTGCTGCAACTGCTGAAGCCTTGTACATCTAGAGCCTTTGTTCTGCAACGAGAGAAGCCCCTGCTTTCCACAACTAGAGGAAGCCCACGTGTAGCAACAAAGACTCCGCACAACCAAAAATAATAAAATAACAAAGTGAAAGAGGAGAGTGAAAAAGTTGGCTTAAAGCTCAACATTCAGAAAACTAAGATCATGGCATCCGGTCCCATCACTTCATGGCAAATTGATGGGGAAGCAGTGGAAACAGTGGCTGACTTTATTTTTCTGGGCTCCAAAATCACTGCAGATGGTGACTGCAGCCATGAAATTAAAAGACACTTACTCCTTGGAAGGAAAGTTATGACAAACCTAGACAGCATATTAAAAAGCAGAGACATTACTTTGTCAACAAAGGTCCGTGTAGTCAAGGCTATGGTTTTTCCAGTAGTCATGTATGGATGTGAGAGTTGGACTACAAAGAAAGCTGAGTGCTGAAGAACTGATGCTTTTGAACTGTGGTGTTGGAGAAGACTCTTGAGAGTCCCTTGGACTGCAAGGAGATCCAACCAGTCCATCCTATGGGAGATCAGTCCTGGGTATTCTTTGGAAGGACTGATGTTGAAGCTGAAACTCCAATACTTTGGCCACCTGATGCGAAGAGCTGACTCATTGGAAAAGACCCTGATGCTCGGAAAGATTGAGGGCAGGAGGAGAAGGGGACGACAGAGGAAAAGATGGTTGAATGGCATCACCAACTCAATGGACATGGGTTTGCGTGGACTCTGGGTGTTGGTGATGGACAGGGAGGCCTGGAGTGCTGCAGTTCACGGGGTCACAAAGAGTCAGACATGACTGAGTGACTGAACCGAACTGAAATAAAAGGACATACTTTCATAAATGTGGGCATACACACACTATAATCAAGATAGTGAATATATGTAGCCACCCCCCCCAAAGTTTTCTCATGTCCCTTTGTAGTCCCCCCCCAGGATCACTCCTGGACAGGGACATATGGGTGGCTGGGGGGTCAGAAACCACCCATAAGGGGCTTAACACCTCCTGCTTGTTTTGGTGAACCAGAGAGTCTTTGCTTCTAGTGAAGATTCTCCAGATGCCAAGCTGGGCAAGACCTTGCAGGCCTTCCTGGCCTTCAGCATTCAGTTTGAAAAGCACCTCCTTGTGGAAGGCTGCCTGACTTCCTCCTGGTGCCTAGGTCCTCTCCTCCAGAACTCTCTTCTCTGCAATGTACTGGCTTCTTTCTCCCCTGCATCCAGTGACCCATGAGCTCTGCAAGGCTGGAAACCCTTCGATTCAGAGGGCCTGGCTTAGAGCAGATGCTCAGAAAATATTTGTTGAGTGAATGCATGAAATATAAGACAAAAGAGATAAATGGAAGCATGAACGGGTGAGTAAATGAAAGGTATTTTCCCAATGTCAATGATATGATTGTACTAAAGATATGGAAAAACACAGGAAAGGCTGAAATGGAAGGAAAACTTAGAAGCACAACTGGAGCCATTAATTCTTTCTTAGAGGGGCCTGGGAGGTACATGTCCCTGGGACATAACCTTGTCCCCAACATCCCCCCTGACCCTCTGGGACCCCAGGTCCACCTTGGGAGCCCTGGGCGGAGCTGTTCCCAGCAGCCAGGGATGAGGCTCACTAGGGGGCACCCTTCCATCACACTGGCCCTGCCCCAGCAGACACAGAAACCTGCCCAGGCTCTTTTCTACAAGGAACCTTGCAAATCCTGGGGCCTCCTCCCATTCGCTCTGGCCTCTGACCAAGAGGGTCTTTCCAACCAGCAGTGAGCATCTACCAAATCACTACCTACTCAGAACTAGGTAGCTTTGCAGAAAAGGCAGGTGTCTGGGGTGAAGTTGACATTTCAAAATGATCTTCCCTCCTTTACTGCTTCAAATACACCAGTTCTGAGACCTCCATCCCATCACCTCCCTCAGCCTAAGGGCTGCCCAGATAAGAATACACTGAGGAGTGGACTCCTGCAGTTTACTGTTTATTCACAATATCCACCTCTTTGTGGGGTGGGGCCGGTGGAGGTTCTGGGCAGTTTTAGACCCCAGAGCAGGGGGAGTATAAGGGGGCAGGGTTCAGAACTCCCTCCTCAGTGGGCCTTCACTGCCCACAGGAGTCATCTCAGCCCTGGACCTGCAGGAGCATCAGAAGTCAAGGGACACAGAGGGAGGTCAGGGGCTCAAGGGTGTGTGTAGTTTGAAAGTCAGGGCTTCTTCAATTTTTAGGACTATACCCTGTTACCTCAATCATTGTGGGGTCTAATTTCAAAAATGTTCCAGCACTCCCCCAGCAGTCCAATGGTTAAGACTCCATGCTTCCATTGCAAGGGGCGTGGGTTTGATCCCTGGTCAGAGACTAAGATCCTGCATGCCACACATGGCTCAGATTGAATTTAAAAAACAACAACAGCAGCAAAGACACGGACCAAGTGAAGCAACCGGTGCCTGATGGAGATTTGGGCCTGATGCCTGGAGTAGAAGGAGGGGTGGTGGGGGAAGGAGAGAGTTGGAGGGAAACCTGGGGTAGGGGAGGGTGGAGAATGGATCAGAAAGTAGACCACGGCGACTTGCAAAAGGACAAAGAGAAGGCCCCCAGGTTAACTCTTAGAAGTAGAAATGGGAACTTCCATCACAGTGCCCATGCTCTTCCTGGGAATTTGTTCCCTGTTCCAGATTCTGGTGGGCATCTTGCACCCCATAACCTGTCAAAGGAAGTGTCTAGAAGAGAGGATTTCACAACTAGAGGTCTTGTTTTGATGTTGGAGCCCCTCCTCCACCAAACAACCATTTGGGAAGTAAGGGGACCATTCCCTTCTCAGCTCAGTGGGGGACCCAGGCTGCTAGAATCTAACTCAGAACTTGCCTTTATTTTTTCTGTGGGGTGCAGTGCGGCACAGCTGCAGGGCCAGACTGAGTCCATATCACAGGCACAGACTCAGGCCTGAGCCTAGGCCCAGGCTATGAAAGGATGAGGGTGTGTTCACCTAAGCTATGTACACACCTATGAGCCAGCCACACTTCTGGGAGCCGCACTTTCCAGAGCAAAGGCATCAAGCCTGGCTCACTCTGAGAACTGGGTCACCTCTGCATCTTTTCTTTGCAGGATTCTGGGCCCAGCCATCCACACTGTCACCTGGGGAGAATCATTGCCTGCAGGGAGAGGGGTCAGCATGGACAGAGAGGGACAAAGCTGGGGGTTAGAAAGCACTGACTTCCTAGGTGACCTCTCTCTTTCCTTGTGTATGTGTGTGTTAGCCAGCCAGCAGCCCAGTACCCATCTGTACACACTTGCCTCTGGCATATCTAAGCTGTGATGGCCCTCTTGCCCAACCACCCTGCAGAGCCAGATGTGGCTGCCAGCTCAGGCAGGCTCCACTGAGGCTCCTGCTCTTTGCCCTGCCCTGCCTGGGAGGCCCTGCCCTCCATCCTTCCCATGCAAAGAGAAGGCCAAAAGAAGAAGAAAAATGTGTGTAAATTCCCCATCCAGGTTTTGGGAGCCCTCTCCCCATTCTGTCTCAGGAACACAGAGGTAAGCAGTCAAGAGGTCCATTTTAGGGCTACTGCGGGCTTGCACAATCCAAGATGTACCTCCCAACTCCAGGCACCTTGAGCAGACCCTTTCTGCAACCATTTCAAGAACGTTTGCAAAGCTTTTTGTCCAGTCAGCCCAAATGCTCCTGAAACACAGAACCAACCTATGCAACCTTTTCCCAGATTTTGTAACCAGAGTGCACACGCCCATACCCACTCTCACACCTCCACCAACTGTTCCCAAGAAGAATGCTGTCCACAGGGTAAAAGGTCACCTGAGGACCTCTTTTTTCTTTCTTTTCATTTCTAAAATTCGTACCTAGTGTATCTAGTTGGGACAATAGCATGTTGGCCACTGTTCCTCTTGGTGAGGTGGTCCTTGGATGGTCAAATATCTCCTAACTCGGTATAAATAATATATTCTTTCATTTTCCTCAGCCAGTCACTTCAGGAATACCTTGAAAATACTGCAAGTTCCATTCTAGACCACCACAATAAAATGAATACTGCAATAAAACAAATTCTTTGGTTTCCCAGAGCATGTAAAAGTTATGTTTCCATTATACTGCTCTCTGTTGTGTTGCAATAGCATTGTCTAAATTAACAATGAAAAAGCTGGCTTAAAATTCAACATTCAAAAAATTAAGATCATGGCATCCAGTACCATCACTTCATGTCAAATTGATGAGGAAACAATGGAAACAGTGAGAGACTTTATTTTCCTAGGTTCCAAAATCACTGCAGATGATGACTGCAGCCATGAATTAAAAGACGCTTGCTCCTTGGAAGAAAAGTTATGACAAACCTAGACAGCATATTAAAAAGCAGAGACATTACTTTGCCAACAAAGGTCCGTCTAGTCAAAGCTATAGTTTTTCCAGTAGTCATGTATGGATGTGAGAGTTGGACTGTAAAGAAAGCTGAGCACCAAAGAACTGGTGCTTTTGATGTGGTATTGGAGAAGACTCTTGAGAGTCCCTTGGACAGCAAGGAGATCCAACCAGTCCATCCTAAAGGAAATCAGTCCTGAATATTCATTGGAAGGACTGATGTTGAAGCTGAAACTCCAATACTTTGGCCACCTGATGTGAAGAACTGAGTCTTTGGAAAGACTTTGATGCTGGGAAAGATTGTGAAGGTAGGAGAAGAAGGGGACGACAAAGGAAAAGATGGTTGGATGGCATCATCAACTCGGTGGACTTGAGTTTGAGCAAGCTCCAGGAGTTGGTGATAAGACACGGAAGACAGGCGTACTGCAGTCCATGAGGTCGCAAAGAGTCGGACATGACTGAGCAATTGAACTGAACTGGACTGAACAATGTACAAATCTTAATTAAAGAATACTCTATTGCTCATCATCTGAGCCTTCAGCAAGTCATTTTTTGCGATAGCAATACCAAAAATCACACATTACCATAACAAACAATAAAAGTTGAACTATTGCTGGAATTACCCACAGACACGGAATGTGAACAAATGCTGCTGGAAAAAATGGTACAATGAAAGGTTACCACAAACCTTCAATTTGTGAAAAACGCGGAATCTGTGAAGTACAATAAAGCATAGCACACTAAAACAAGGTAATCTTGTGTTTGAGACACAATATTCGGCTTCCAAGTAAATCACACACACATACACGCATTTTTAGGGGAGAGTTTTATTAAAAATTAACAATGTCCCTGGCTAGTAAATAGCTCTTTGAACTTATCAAGTTTTCTTGTCCCAATCCCCTCCAGCGGATCTGGCAGTTGCAAACTCCACAGTGAGGGGGAGGTAAAGAGGACCTGGCTGGGGGTGAAAGGCAGCCCCGATTCTCAGGGTGGACAGGGGATAGAGATGTTGAGAGATCCAGTGTGGTCGGGGCCCAGGAATGGCACCGAGTTGGGGAAGTGCCTGCAGGTGGGGAGGGTCTGGCAGAGCAGGCTTTCTGAAGAAGGGGTTTCCACCGGTGCAGATGAACCAGCCTAGTGCCAAAGGCTGGGCAGGAAGGGTCAGAGGACAGAACTCCATCCAGAGGAGGAAGAGCAACAGCAGCAACAGGGGCCCAAGGGAGGGCCCCTGGCTGACAGGGGCGTGGAGGGAAATGAAGAAATCAAGAAAGAGAAAGAGCAGATGCAGAGAGGAGAGCTCCTAGAGCCTGCCCTGTACACCGAAGTAACCTGGATTCTGGTGGCCACGGACAAGTTTTGGGAATGAGAACCCGAGCAGCCTACTGGTTACCTGGCTTCATCACTTACTCTCTGTGTGACCCTTGACAAGCTAATGAATGTCTCTGAGCCTTGGTTTCCTCATTTATAAGACAGGGATGATTAAAAAAAAAAAAATCCCTGGGAGGATGACTGGAAGGGTTGGCGGGATGACCAGGCGGTAAGCGGGTGCTGGCACACCCTGGGCTCTCCGTAAAGGGGTGCCCCTTACTACCTTCTTTGGGAAGAGCTGGACAGATCGCCTGGCGGCGGGTGACTCAGCTGGTAGAGTGGGTCAAATTAGCCGGAAGATTTCTCATGCCAGATTCACACTTCCTGTGGAGACAGATCCGAAAAGGGCTGGCGAAGGTGTTTGTAAACAATAAAAGTGCAATTCAAAGGTTGCCGCCGGCGACAACCCGCGAGGCTCCCGGCAAGAGTCATCTCTTCGCTTTGGGCACGGTCTGAATAGGGCAGATATGAACATCTTTCCAGTCTTCCCTCCCTGTACAACACACACCCCCCAAGCCCCTCTCACCCCCAACCACGTCCAGCAGCAACACCCAGGGTCTCTCTCGAGGGCATGCCATGTACATTCTCGGTATCGTCCAGCCGATGGAGCTGGAGGAGTGAGAGGAAGGCCAGCTACGGGGCTGAGGGCGGCAAGGGGCCTAGATGGACTCGAGCAGCTCCTAAGGAGAGCGGGGGTCGCTGGCCGGGGAGGGGCGCAGAGAGTCCAGGAGGCCGGGGCGGCCGGGTCCACACCGCCGCCTTCCCGGAGGAAGGCGGGGGCGGGGAGGAGGGCGCTGGAGGAGGCGGAGAGCAGAGGAGGGCGGCGCGCTACGAGGTTATTTGTGGTTCGCTTTGATCCCGAGGGGGAACCTGAAACTCTCACATTCCTGGCATAGCTGCCGCCTCCGGCGCGGGCCGATCCTGGGGCTGCGCGCTGGGGCTGAGCCGCCAGAGCGTCGGCGCCTCAGCCGAGAGCGCACCTCCTTCGCCGAGCTGAGCTGAACTGAGCCGGGCCGGGCCGGGCCGTCGGATTTGACCGCTCGGAGCACCCGCGGGCCGCAGCGGTAAGAAAGGCCTCTTGGCGCTGCGGGGAGCGAGCGGGGCCGCAGAAACGCGCTCCAGCCCGGCCTTTTCCGGGAGAGGGAGCAGAAGCCGAGCGGACCCTGAGTCCTCCAGGAGCGGTGCGCCTTTGCCCGCAACCGGCGGGGCGAGGGCAGCTCCGTCCGGGGGCGCCTTGCAGGTCCCCTGGGAGCTCTCGCAGGCGGCGCGGGTCCCCTGGGGCTGAAGGAAGGGACAGCCCGTGGGCAGATAGGAGTGGGTGTTTGGGAGCGTGGATCTGGGAAGGAGGCGCTGCTTGGAGATCAAGTTGCAGGGCCCGGGGGCTAATTTGGTTCGGTGGGGGGGCTTACAGGTGTCTTTCCTCCCTAACTAGCCCAAGAATTCCTCTTTGTCTTCCTTGGAAAATCCTCTCCGGAGCCACGGTCTGGCTCTCACTTAGAAAGAATGCAGCCTATCGTCCAGCCCGGTGACGTCAGCGCTTGGGCATTTGGAAAACAAAGAGGGCTCGGGAGGGAGGGGGGAGGCGGATCCACGACGCTTAAAGATCTCTCCGGACCACGGCTACCGTCGTCCACCCGCTCCAGGCGCTGCGGCAGCCGCAGGGTGCTCGTGGTCAGCCAGGAGTCCGGGTAGGGCGGGATCCCTGGCTGGGGTGCGATCTGACTTAGAGACCCTCGTTTTGGTTCCTTGGGCCAGAGTGAGCCAAGGTAAAGGCCGGAGTTGTGTGGTTGCTTAGAAGCGGGTGTTTCAGAGAGCCCCGCGAGCTAGCGCAGCAGGGGTGCACGATCCGGGTCGGGGGCGCGGATTTTAGTAACAGCTTAGCTGTGTGCATCAGAGAGATTTGACTGAGACAAACGAGGGCTGTAAGGCGCGGGAAGTGTTCCCTGTTCCCAGGCACACTGTTGGGGGAGGAGAAGGGCTGGAATCTGTCCGGAAAACTGCATTCCCCGGTTCTTCTCTGCTGGAGTCAGCCCAGACAGTGTTTAATTTAGGAAATGCCCCGTGGATGAAACGCTAGGGCGAACTGATTCCTGTTTGTTTTGCCTCGGGTAACTCTAGAGTCTTGCATCTTCTGTATATATGTGTGTGTGTGTGTGTGTGTGTGCGCGCGTGCGCGCGCGCGTCCTATGTATGCGTGTGCCCCTGTGTATGTGTGTGCCCCCTGTGTGTGTAGGGGGTGGGGTGGGGGGATGATGGGGTCCCGGGAAGTGTGAACACCGAGATGTCCTCCAGACCCACCTCCCTCTCCCCAGTTCTGGGCAGCTTGGAGGAGGGAGTGGGTTGGGAATGGCTGCTCTGCCAGCCAGCCAAGCCCTAACTGGGGCTAGCTCTGTGGCAGAGGAGGGCCACACTCCTTCCACTGTCCTCCTGTATACACAGGACCTGTGGAGGCGTGGATTATGCTTGGTCTTCTCTGAATCCCAGCTTGGAGGTTTGTGTTGGAAAAGGCTGTGGAAAGGACGCCAGGTGAGGCGGACAGTCTTCCAGGCCCTGAGCCACTGGGAGCACAGGCTCAGAAGGGAGCACCTTCCTCAGGAGACAGTCTCCCTGCAGTTTAGGCGCAGAGTCACCAGCCCTGGGTGCCTGCAGCCAAGAGCCTCCCGCTTGCTCCCGCACCCCTTTAGTCAACTCAAGCAGTCTTGACCATCAAGATGCTGAGTGCCCACCCTCTTGTGCCTCGAGGACCATCAGGCACTTCGAAGGAGCAAGTGTGTGTGTGGCTGGGGTGGTAATCATAAAATCAGAGACATCGTGCCACCCCTTCTTTTTCCTGGAGCACGTGTGCGCTTACTGTCAGGGCACAGACTATGTGACTGGCCCACAAACCTTGATGGGTGGCACCTTTTTGCCTCCTTTTGCAAAACCACTCTTAGTGTAGTCTCTCTCATCTTTCATCCCTTATTCACCGATCCAGATGCATTTTCTCCTTCCTGTTCACCTTGCAGAGTGACTGCCAAGGTCATCCCATGACAGAGAGGGCTCAGCAGGGTAAAGGGTGGTGAATTAGCTGTGCCAAGGCCATGGCTCAGGCATGCTTCATGCTGTGGGGGCTGTTTGCCTAGGGCTTCTACCAGGCGGGTGCATGCATGCATGCATGCATGCTCAGTTGTGTCCAATTCTTTGCAACACTGTGGATTGTAGCCCACCAGGCTCCTCTGTCTCTGGGATTTTCCAGGCAAGAATACTGGGGTGGGTTGCCATTTCCTACTCCAGGGAATCTTCCTAACTCAGCGATCCATCCCACGTCTCTTGTGCCTCCTGCATTAGCAGGCAGATTCTTTACCACCTCTACCGGGCAGGACTCATGCTTTATCACCTATGATAAAGTAGAGGCGGCGCAGTGGTAAAGAATCTGCCTGCTAATGCAGGAGACACAAGAGCTTAGTGTTTAAAGCTGAACTAGGCCTGCCCTGGACTTTCTCATCAGGCTCTCTAATGTGAAGCTAACTACAGGAGCCAGAGGTTCCTGGTATCTTTCTCTAGACACAGTAAATCTCCATGAATATGATTATAATGGCAGTCCTTTGCCAGGTCCCAGCGCTCTGGGACCTCAATAGCCATTGCCTCTTAATTCTCAACTCCACGAAGCTAGCATTATTTTCATATTTCCGATGGAGAAACTGAGGCTCAGAAGTTAGGTGACTGGCCTTAATCAGTAGGTGGCAGCATTGGCAGTCTGACAGGCCTGTGTGCCCCTCCATCGCCTTGCCCTTAACCAGACAGTAATGGGAAGTCCCCGTGTGCTCCCACTGAGGGCTCTTCTTTTTCTCCTCCTCAGGTGCTCTGGGGCCAGGTGCCACTGGCCTTTGTCCAGGCGGGTGTGTGCAAGCCCAGGGAGCATGAGGACGCTGGAAGACTCCTCAGGTACGGTCCTGCACCGCCTCATCCAGGAACAACTGCGCTATGGCAACCTGACCGAGACCCGCACACTGCTGGCCATCCAGCAACAGGCCCTGCGCGGTGGGGCCGGGGCTGGGGCCACAGGAAGCCCCCAGGCCCCCCTGGAGATCATGGCACCAGAGGACAGTCAGGTGCTGCAGCAGGCCACGAGGCAGGAACCCCAGGGCCAGGAGCACCAGGGCACCGAGACCCACCTGGCAGAGAACAGCCTCTACCGCCTGTGCCCCCAGCCTGGCAAGGGCGAGGAGCTGCCCACCTATGAGGAGGCCAAAGCCCACTCGCAGTACTATGCCTCCCAGCAGGCGGGGCCCTGGCCACACGTGGGGGACCGGGAGCCCCGCGGGCCCCCGGGAGGCAGCCGGAGGCAGGATGAGGCCCTGCGCGAGCTGAGGCACGGGCACGTGCGCTCCCTGAGCGAGCGACTCATGCAGCTGTCCCTGGAGAGGAACGGGGCCCGCACCCCCAGCCACATGAGCGCCTCTCACAGCTTCCCCCAGCTGGCCCGCAACCAGCAGGGCCCGCCAGCCAGGGGCGCCCCCACTGCCGAGGGCCCGGAGCCGCGAGGACCTCCACCTCAGTACCCACACGTCATGCTAGCTCACGAGACCACCTCTGCCGTCACTGACCCGCGGTACCGTGCCCGTGGCAGTCCACACTTCCAGCACGCGGAAGTCAGGTAACTGCCCTCCTTGGTCTTGGCCACCAGGCTCTTGGCTTCCTTCCAGTGTAGTTTCCCCCGGGTGAAGAGCCTCCAGGAGGCTGGTGGGCTCCAGAGGAAGGCCGGTGATTCCCTCTCCCTCCCAAGATGGGAGCTAATGCTGGAAGGAAAGAGGGATTTAGCCAGGGTCACATGAGTACTTAGCAGCATCCCTTGCTTTAATTTGGAGACAGACACCATTGCCTAATTGGCTGTAGCCGTCAAGTAACTAGGGTTCTCAGAGGCTGTCAATTAGAGCAGGGGGCTAAAGGTTAGATTTCAGAAAGAACTTCCAAGGACTAGAGTTGGGAATCTTTCCCAAGTTAAGTGGGAAGAAGGTGGGACCTCCTCTGGAGGCTTCTAAAAACAGAAGTCTTTTCCTCTCTGCTGTCCGTGATTTTGGGGAGGCATTCCTAAGTGGAGGCAAGGAAGAAAGGACCAGATGGCCTCCGGACAGATCTCTCCTCTCCTACACAGGGGCAGGAGCTGCCCTGGTACTGCCATCCATTTCCGTTCATGTTCTTCTGTGTGGTCCATGGGGCAGGAGCCTGGGAGAAGGTTCTTGTTCCAGGTGAGACCCTTTATGTGGAGGCTCCAGAGCAGCTGCCGGTGAGAAACTCAGCTTTTAATTCTGAGAGTGAAGGGAAGCCTTTAGAGGATGTGATTTGGTGTCCCTTTTCAAAAAGGTTCCTCTGTTGCTTGTAGAGAATGGATTCTAGGGGCATGAATGGAAGCAGGGATGCCCAGGAGGGGCAGGAAGCCCAGAGACTTTTCAGAAATGAGGTTCCTAGAAATGAGGCTTTCATTTGGCCGGGGACCTTCTCCTGAGAAGCTGGCACACGCCCTTTTCACACGCCCTTAATTCTGCCCCCACCCCCCACCCCACACACAGGGGTCCAGGAAACCCCAGTAGGGGGGCCTGAAGGCTTGCAAACCCCCTTCCTCTGGTGCCCCAAGGTTCAAGTCTGGTTTTCTTTGTGCCTGCTGAGTCCTCATTTAGTCACCTGCTTTCCCACTGTGCAACCTTTCCGGGGAAAGATGCCTTTCTCTGCTCTCGAGAAATGAGTGATGTGATGGCTCTGGAATGGAGGCACCAGAGGACTGAGCCTGTGGGGTTTTGCCAGCCTCAAGGCCCCCCCTGCCTTATCTCCCTTCTCAGGGCTTGGTCCTGGAAGAGTTTCAGAAGCTGAGTTGTGGTTTCTTCTTTGGACCATGCTTATTGAGCCCTGTCAGGAAAAGATAATGTCGTGGAAAGGAAGTAGGCTGTTTGCGGGAGAACAAAAAAAGTGGGGGTGGGGGGAGCAAGTGTGAAGGAAAGGAGGCTCTATTCTTTCTGAGAGCCCAGTCATCCCCAAAGAATGCCATTTGTGTCTGCTTGGCCTAGAGCAGGGGAGCGAGTTGGAGGGAGCCAACCCAAGGTGCCACATTTAGCAACACAGGGAGAGTTTGCACATTCCAGTGGGGTACCCTCTCAGCTCTCACTGGAAGCTCTACCTTGCTCAGGAAAAGAAATACATCTGCCAGCCTCTCCTTCAGCTAATCTGCTGAAGATTGTTTGCTGGGAACTGGCGGCAGGACTTAGCCTTAGGTCTAAGAAGAGCAGGGGAACTGGAGTCTAGAGGGGGAAGGATGAAGGGGAGGGATGAGGGGAAGGGCAGGCATGGGTTCTGAGGCGATGGATTCATCTGGGGCTTCTGGGACTTGGGAAAGCTCCTGGTGAAACTGAGGCAGTCTAATTCTCTTACATCTGGAGCCACGGGGCCCCAGAAAAGCTGTGTGACCCCACATGCTCCTTCCTTTGACATGGGACCCCAGTACCAGAGGCCAGGAGAACACTGTCCCTAACTCAGGCTACTGTAATAGTTCACAGGTGGCCCCTTCACCCTGGATAATCCGCTGTTTGGGTCACATTTACTCTTTGAGCAGAGAGTAGGCTGTGGTCTCCACTGGAAGAGACAGAGGGTGGGCTGTCACTGTGGAGATGCCCGCTGCAGGCCCAGCACTCTGCCAGGCAGATGTGGCCCTGACAACCTGCCTGAGGCTAGAGACTCTCACCCTCCTAATTGGGCATGGTCCCGTGCACCATGGACTCAAACAGTGGAGCCAGAATTTGAATGCCTGATCTGTCAGACTCTGGAGCCCAGACTCAGCCTGACATCTGTCTCACCACTCTAACCTTAGCCACAGTCTTCTAAAAATGTTTCTTCAAGGGGTGACGGGACTCAGAATAGGAGGGAGAAGAAGCGAGTGTGCTGCGTGGGCAGGTGTGTGTGGAGGGCCTGACACCAGCAATGGGAACAGACAGGGTAGCTGCTGGGGCCCAGGAGCCTGGAAGGTTGTGAGTTTCAGTCATGATGAGTGTGGCCTCCAGACTCAAAAAGAGCTGCCTATGGCTGGGACTGTTCAGGCTGATCCCCAAGGCCTGGACCACAGGAGGCTGGGCATGAAATAAGTGTGCTGATGGTAATGCCCTGCTTCCCTGGCCCTTGAGGGTCTTGGGGACACCACGTGGAAAGACCTTCCCCAGAGGTTACTGCCTAACGCCGCAGGAAAGCTGTCTGCCCGGGAGGGCTGGGGCAATTCTCTGTGGCTCCGTGGTCTCTGAGGACCGTCTCTTCTGTCCCCCAGGATCCTGCAGGCCCAGGTGCCCCCTGTGTTCCTCCCGCAGCAGCAGCAGCAGTACCAATACTTGCAGCAGCCTCAGGAGCGCCACCCACCCCCACACCTGGCCGCCCTCAGCCCTCCTGGGGTGGAGGGCCCGGCAAGCACCCAGGCCTCTTTGGCCACCTCGGGCAGCACCCACCTGGCCCAGATGGAGACCCTGCTGAGGGAGAATGCCAGGCTGCAGAGGGACAATGAGAGATTGCAGAGGGAGCTGGAGAGCACAGCGGAGAAGGCTGGCCGCATCGAGAAGGTAGGCCCTGCCGAGGCCTCAGAAGCAGGGGGGAGGAAGGGAACCCCAGCAGGGCTGACCCGGGAGGGGGCTGTCAGAAGGGAGGCAGAGGAGTCTGAAAGCTGGTCTGGCTGGGCTTCTCAGCTGCCCCTCGGGCCCCCCACCCCCATCCCTCATGCACCCCTCCCTGGCTGACTCCAGACAGCTGGGGAGCAGCCGGCAGAGCAGGCCCAGAGCACGAGCAGTTGCTGCCCAGTGGTGGTTAGAAAGAGCCCATTCACCGACTCCTTCATGGTCGCACCCTTCCCCTGCACACGCCCCCTCCGTGGACACCTCCCACAGAGAGCCCTTTGTATCCCCCACACAACAGCAAGTCTGTTCCAGGCCAGCCCTGGTCACAGGGAAAGCCCCTCCTCTTGGCAAAAAATGAGCGACTTATTGGAATCACGGGCCAGCTAGGAGCACGTGCGGAACCTGCCAGCTGCCAAGTGGGTGGGGCATCCGGGGCCAGGCTGGCCCTGTGGGGTGAGGGCTGGAGGGGCACATACTCCAGGCAGCTCAGGCTGGATCCGGTGCTCCCTTCTTAGTGAAGGGTCACCTACTGTGCACTCAGCCTTAGCAGGTAGCCTTAGGCTTCCTGTGACCATCCTGTGATCTCCAAGATAGGTCCACCCCCCAGACCATGGTTGGAGCCTCAGTGCCTGATCCTGGTCCATTGTGCTCAAATTTCTCACTAGAAGCCAAACAAAAGGAAAATGCTTCTTTCTGGCCACTAGGCACCAGGAAGCTGCCCTCGGTCACCCTGGAGGCAGCCCCTTCCAGAGAACGTGGCCTTGTGTTCACTGAGGACCTTGGGACATAGAGGGGACCCTGGCTTGCCTGTTCCAGCAGTCTGGTCCCTCTCTGGAGGCTACAGGCTGCAGCCCGTCCCACTCGGGCTAGGTGGGTTTTCTGCTGTGGCTTTGTATCTTCTCTCACCCTTTGTGATGGAGAGTCAGCGATCAACCCTGGCCTAAGAAGGGGACCTTGATGCCACTGCCACCCAGGGAGATTTCCCCTTCCTTCAGCTCTGCTCTCTGCCTCTTGCAGCTGGAGAGCGAAATCCAGCGGCTCTCCGAGGCCCACGAGAGCCTGACAAGGGCCTCTTCCAAGCGAGAGGCCCTGGAGAAGACCATGCGGAACAAGATGGACAGTGAGATGAGGAGGCTGCAGGACTTCAACCGGGATCTTAGAGGTGAGGACCGCTCACGCAGGTGGAGGAGCAGAGAGCACCTATGGACAGCTTGAGTCCACTGTTCTAGGACATCATTCAGAATCTCTGTCCTCTGCAAAAATAGTATAAATCAACTCAAACCTTGGGGCCCTCCTGGAGCTCTCACCCATGTGGCCCAGGGTGACCTGGGGCTTCCCTATGAGCCCACCCCCAGCTTGGAGAATGCAGCCTGACAGATAGTTCCCTGGTTGGGGTGGTGGGGGTCACCCCAGCAGGCAGCTTCCCCTGTACTCAAAGCTTTCTCCTTAAAACATCTTTTCTTCGTTTGAAACAGAAAGATTAGAATCTGCAAACCGCCGCCTGGCAAGCAAGACGCAGGAGGCCCAGGCAGGCAGTCAGGACATGGTGGCCAAGCTGCTGGCTCAGAGTAAGTAGGGGGCCCACTCAGGAGCCCAAGCAGAGGTGTGGCTGGTGGGACCAGGAGAGCTCCTCTTGAGGGAGGGTTGGCCTCCTCTTCCAAAGCAGGCTTGGAGTGTGGCTTTACCGAATGCCCACTATGCACCCATCACTGGGCTGGACTCAGGGGAGGGGCGGCTTCCCAAGAGGAGCAGGATCTGGTTCCCTGTGTACTGGGGAGATCAGTGGGTCGAAGGACAGCTGGGGAGGTGTGCTGACCGTCAGTTCAGTGTCCTTTAGAAGCAGTTGAGGAGAGCCGAGCACTCGGGAACAGGTGGGATGAGAGAGAAGGAAGAGTCTGAGTCTCCCAGGGGTGGACATGTGGAAAGCTGGGGAGCATGGTGAGGCTGGGCCATAACAAGTGTTGGCCAGCCAAAAATGGAGCTTCACAAACAGGGCACCCTAAAGAAGGAGATCAGGAGGCTCCCCTAAAAAGGATAGTCAAAGGCTTCTTGAAGAACAGATGCGTTCATTGTTGACTGGCCCATGCAGTCACTCATTTGTTCTCCAGCACAGCTGTGCTGAGCCCCTGGCAGGAATGCAGCAGAGTGGGAACAGGTCAGGAAGGTGCCAGGACAAGGTCAAGAGAGGTGGGGAGCTTGAGGAAGGAGCAGGGTCTTCCTACCATGGATTCCAGGGAACAAGGATGGTCTGGCCCCAGAGGCCAGTGATGGGGGGTGGTCCCCAGCACCCTGAGAGAGGGGTATTGTGGGGTGGCAAATGAAGCAGCAGCAGGATAGCTCCAGTGGAGGTGGAAGCAGTTTGAAGGAAGGGGGGGACAAAGGAAGCCACCAACTCAATAGTAGGAAGAAGTCTATAGCCTTCAGAAGAGACAGAGAGGCTGTTATTGATAAGCTCCTCCCGTCTGCTACTGCCTGCAGTAGTGCTGTTTGAGTGTTTGCAAAGGAGTGCACTGCGGCAGCTGGTGTCTGGGCAAGGCTGCCTTGGAGGAAGGAGGAACCCCTGCAAAAGCTTACTGAGCTTAAGCTAGATGGTTGGGGGTGTCTGGAAGCAGAGAGGCAGCTTGAAGACTGAGCTCTGACTAGCAGCACCTACCTCCTCATGCAGGGCTCAGGCCTGGACAGGGTGGCCCCCAGGGGAATGGGGGAGTGCAACACTGAAGGGCTGAGGGTTGAGGGTGGGCAGGAGGTAGGAGGAGGTGACTGAAGGTCTCTGGGAGGGAGAGGATGGTGGTCAGGGCTGGGGAGTGGGGATAGCCCTGGGGGGTCTCTTCACTGCGAGTCCGGAGAGGACGAGTTGCTGGAAAGGGGCAGAATGGGGCCAGGCTTTGCCAAAGAAAGGAAGTCACGGGCTGGTTCCTGGGAGCAGGCAGGGGAGGGGCCCGGGGCTGGCCAGCCTGGAGGCGTTTCCGCTGCCTGGGGAGCGAGGCTGTTCTTGGCTCCTGGCTGGAGCCATTAATCTCCAAGCGGCGGGTGACCTGGATGCCGGGCATTCCTGAGCCCGGGCTGTTCCGCTGCGCGCGCCTCCCCCTCCCCCCACACTCCTGCCTGTGCCCCGCCCGCCACGCTGCAGGGGACGGACAGTGGGACAAAGGGACTGGGACTTGTTTTCCCAGTGGCACCTTGCTTCCTCCAGGGAGGGCCTCCTGCTCCCTCCACTGCTCCCCAGCCCATGGCCTCCTTCTGTGTCTCCCGAATCTGCTCCCACCGAAGCCTGGAGGCGGCCGCATCCTCCCCCCAGAGTTTTATCCTGGTGGCTGGGGATGGCCAAGGTCTCAAGCCTCCAGCTCTACCAGGGCCTTCAAAGTTAAAGTGTTAGCTGCTCAGTCACTTAAGACTATTTGCAATCCCATAGACTGTAGCCGGCCAGGCTTCTCTGTCCGTGGGATTTCCCAGGCAAGAATAATGGAGTGGGTTGCCATTCCCTTCTCCAGAGGACCTTCCTGACCCAGGGATCGAACCTGAGTCTCCTGCATTTTAGGCTGATTCTTTACTGTCTGAAGCACCAGGGAAACAGCCAGGGCGTTTGAGGTGTGCAAGGTAGCAGGAAACTTCTGGAAGTCAAAGGCTGGGTCCTTGGTACCCTCCCCAAGGGCTGAGGAAAGCCAAACTACCCTTCCTTGCTCCTGACATCCAGGAGCAAGAATCCTCAGGAAACCAGAATCCTCAGGGAAAATGTCTGTGGTTGATCTCACCTTTTTTCCAGAGCCAGTGCTAGTAGGAGAGTGTGGCCCCTATCACCAGTGCCATCTGCTTTCCTACTAGGCAAGCAGTACAGACTCCCAGCTCTGGTCAGGCCCTGCCCACCCTGGGCATCTGGCCGTGAGTCCTGAGGCCTGGTTCTCCCAGCCGAGTCCCCCTTGGGCAGTTTCCTCTCACCCAAACCCCAGATTTTGAGGCCATAAGATGGGACCATCTAAGACTGGGATGAGCTGCCAGCCTCTGACTAACTCTATAAGCTGTCCATCGCTGTGAAGCCTCCCAGGACAGGGCCGTTGTCTCTGGGTCCAAAGTCCCAGTCAGCACTCCTGCCTGCCCCCTCCACCCCATTCAGGTGTCAGGCCAGCTCAGAATGAAAGGCCCAGTGTTACTGAGTTTCACCAACTTTTCCCTTTGCCCCAAAGAATGAGGTGGGCCTGGGCCCAGCCTTCAAAAATTCAGAGTGAACCAGAGCCGACCTGGGTGGCCTGTGTCCTCCTGGGCCCTGTGTAATTGAAACCTCCTTTCTGCCTGCTGGATCTCAAGCCTTCACTCTTCTGTTCCAGGGTCTATACTGTCCTTCCTGATAGGTATTTAGCCACACGTGGCCCAATGATGAAAATTAATTAAAATGAAATAAAATGAAAAGTTTGACTCCTCCCTGGCACTGGCCACATTGCAAGCGCTCACTGGCCACATGTGCCTAGTGGCTGCTGCCCTGCTTGGCACAGTGTGGAGCAAGTCCGTTACAGCAGAAAATTCCTCTGTGCTGTGACAGTGCTGCTCGAGAGATGGTGCCTTTGAGTCCATCAGGCAGGTCCCTTGGCTGGTTCCCCTCTGCCTTCCAGCAAGGCAGGCAGCCTGCACACTAGGGGTGAGGGTGGGGGTGCCTGGTTCTTGAGAGGCAGGCGAACTTTGATCCCTGACCATTCACCTCCTATTTCCTCCTCTTTAAGGTGGGGATCACAGATCCCCGGACTGTCACTGGAGGCTTCAGGGAAATAAGATGTGTAAATGCCTGACTCCTGGGGCAGCACATGGTGGTTCTTCCACCGTGACAGTTGACCACGTGACAGTCCATCGGAGCCTCTGTTTTCTCATCTGGAAATGGGCATCGCGGTTCCTGCCTGCCCAGTCTCTAGTATCACCATGAGGCTGAAGGGAAGTTGTGAATGTGTTTTGGAGATGGTGACACCCAGCGCAGGTGGACAGTGTCTCGGGCTGTCTCCTGGCAAGGCCACGTCCCAGCAGAGGAGCAGTGTGGCCCAGTTATCACTGCAAGGGCTCTGGTCTGACATTGACATTTGCTCAGGCCTTAACCTGAACTTCAGTTTCCTGGCCCATACAATGGGGTTAATAAGGGTACCTAACTCCTGTGTTACTGAGAAGATGCAGTCAAGCTTGAGCAGCGGTCAGCACAGAGCGTGGCACATGGTGGGTGCTCTCCGGGGCAGCGAGGGAGCTGCCGTCCCTGACCATGCCCCTCCCTCTCTCGCTGCAGGCTATGAGCAGCAGCAGGAGCAGGAGAAGCTAGAGCGGGAGATGGCACTGCTGCGCGGAGCCATCGAGGACCAGCGGCGGCGGGCCGAGCTGCTGGAGCAGGCCCTGAGCAATGCACAGGGCCGTGCGGCAAGAGCTGAAGAGGAGCTGCGGAAGAAGCAGGCCTACGTGGAGAAGGTGGAACGGCTACAACAGGCCCTGGGGCAGCTGCAGGCTGCCTGCGAGAAGCGAGAGCAGCTGGAGCTACGTCTGCGGACGCGCCTGGAGCAGGAACTCAAGGCCCTTCGTGCACAGCAGGTGAGCTGGGAAGGCCCCAGAGCCCCTATTGAGATCCAGGCCTGAGCCCTTTTGGAAAGTTAGGACCACCTGGGCTAGCGTTGCCGAAGGCCCCTCCCGGCCCATCAGTCTCAGCAGAGGCCTTGCCCCTTGGCCATATGCCACCCTCAGGGACTCGGAGCCTTGGGCCTGTATCCTCAGCAGCAGCCAGGATTGGCACCCTTGGTCTCTGGAGAAAGTCTCTCAGGAGCTGTGATGGAGGGGACTAGCCACCTCTTATGCGTCTCTCTGAGATCAGGAGTGGGAAAGATAGTTGCCCAGATCCTGAGCAACTTTTATCCTCACTTTGGTCTGTGTAAATAGCTCTCGTGTTTACAGACCAGATAGAGTTCTGTCTCCACCACTAACCTCACCCTTCCCACAGAAGTAGGGTGACCAGAGCTCCTGGATTGCCGGGGTCTGTCGTAGTTTACACCAATTGTCCTATGTCATTAAGTCACCCCTTCCCCAGTTCAGAGGACAATGTATATGGTCACTAGGCAAAAGCAAACCCAATCTCCTCTGCGCCCTTGGCCACAGTATTTGGGACAAGGGTGTGGGGACCTGTGGCTCTCCTTTGTCTCCTGCTGGAAGCAGGCTGTGCAGACTGCGTGGTGCCAGCTGATCAAGCACTGGCTTCAGGGAGATTCCTCCCGTGGCGGTGAGACCCTGCAGCCAACACACCCCACCCTCCACCCCTGACCATGGTACCCCTCTCTCTGCAGAGACAGGCAGGCAGCCCCGGAGGTGGCGGTGGCAGTGCTGGGACCCCAGAGCTCAGTGCGCTGCGGCTCTCGGAGCAGTTGCGGGAGAAGGAGGAGCAGGTGCTGGCGCTGGAAGCTGACATGACCAAGTGGGAACAGAAGTACTTGGAGGAACGTGCCATGAGGCAGTTCGCCATGGATGCGGCCGCCACGGCCGCCGCCCAGCGCGACACCACTCTCATCCGGCACTCGCCCCAGCCGTCACCCAGCAGCAGCTTCAATGAGGGCCTGCTCACCGGCGGCCACAGGCATCAGGAGATGGAAAGCAGGTTGGACACTGCAGGCCGGGTACCTGCGGCAGGGGGTTGGGGGTAGGGTGGGATTTGTCCAGCCCTTGCCTGGTCCTTAGGTCTTCCCTGGACGGTTAAGAGTCTGCAGGAGACTGGGGTTCAATCCCTGGGTTGGGAAGATGCCCTGGAGAAGGAATGGCAACCACTCCAATATTCTTGCTTGGAGAATTCCATGGACGGAGGAGCCTGGCGGACTACAGTCCATGGGGTCGCAGAGTCGGACTTGACTGAGCGACTTCATTTCTTTTCTTTGCCTGGTCCTTAATCCATGATAATCCATGTTAAATACCCCTCACTCTGCCCAGCCTAACAATCCCTCCTACTTCTGAGCTGACCCCCTGCTTTTCGGCACAGCTGGCATTACAGGCTATTCTTTCTCAGAGGTGCCAACCGAGTCGTTGGTCTGCCCAGGAGACTCCACTCTTGGATGACACCCAAGGCTCCAGGCCTCCACCTGCTCCCCCACCTCGCACCGTGTAAATCAGAGAATTAGAATTCCCTGGTGGCTCAGACAGTAAAGCATCTGCACACAATGCAGGAGACCTGGGTTCGATCCCTGGGTTGGGAAGATCACCTGGAGAAGGAAATGGCAACCCACTCCGGTACTCTTGCCTGGAAAATTCCATGGATGGAGGAGCCTGGTGGGCTACAGTCCATGGGGTCGCAAAGAGTCGGACACGACTGAGCGACTTCACTTCACTCACCCTACATGCTAGGTACCACCCCAGAGCGAATGTGGCCTAGGCCCCTGGCCTGTGGGGAGCTGGAATTTCACTCTGGAGACAACTTAGAGGCCCCACAAAATTTCCATTTGACCTCTTCCTGGCTCAAAAACACAAGCAATCAACTTAGCTCCTTTGATCAACAGCCCTACTACCATCATCAGACGAACCCAGAACCTACCCCTGGGTTTGCCAGTGTGGAAATGGCCCAGCCTCTCATGCACTGGTAGTTTTCAAAGCCTCCCATTGCAGAGCTCTGATGGCACTTCTGAAGGCCCCAGCCTGGCTTTAAGGAAGGCTTACCCTCCAGCTTCCGTGAGGCGGGGAGGGCGGGGAGGCCATAGGATCTGTGGGTCCGAAGATGCAAACACGGCCTCTCACCCCTCAGGTTGAAGGTGCTCCACGCTCAGATCCTGGAGAAGGATGCGGTGATCAAGGTTCTTCAGCAGCGCTCCAGGAAAGACCCTGGCAAGGCCGCCCCAGGCCCCCTGAGGCCTGCCAAGTCCGTGCCATCTGTCTTCGTGGCTGAAGCAGCAGGGACCCAGGGCTGGCAAGGACACTCCTCCAGCGAACGGCAGGTGGATGCCTCTGCCCAACTGGCTGCAGGTGAGAGGAGGTGGGTGGGTGGCAGAGGCTAGGTTGTTCTCAGGCCTTTCCTTCCAGAACTGAAGCTCGGAGAAGCTAGGCGTCCCAACTCCTCACCCACGGGAGCCGGCTTACAGTCTGGCTCCACTGACCTTGCAGCCTGCAGCTGTCCCCTGGTGTGACAAGGCAGACTATAGCCCCCATCTCTGGAAATTCCACCACCCTGGCCCCAGCCACTCACCATCAAAGTAAAAATAAACTTGCCCTGCAGAGGTACCTTCTGGGCCAGCACTTCTACTTCTCCTCCTAAGCAGACGCCACGAAATCCAGGAATTCTTACTCTTTTAAGATTTAATCTACAACCTTTTAAGAAGGCTTCTTCCACTCCAAGCTTTTGGAACCCAGTCCTGTTTGGAAACAGGAGTGTAATCAAAGTTCTTGCAAATCATGAGCAACTAGCATCCCCAGGAGGTGTCGTTAAGTTAGGGTCTTCTTCATGGGGGCTACATATTGTGGACAGGGCAGTAACTGAAACTCCTGCCTTCCTAGCAGACAGGGCCCCGCTGGAGGAGCCTGTGACTGTGGCTCCCCTCGCTGCCCACGCCAAACATGGGAGCAGGGATGGGAGCACCCAGACTGATGGCCCCCCGGACAGCCTGGAGCCTGACAGCCTTTTGGGGTGCAGCAGTGGCCAGAGAACAGCCTCACTGGGTAAGTCTCCCCCAACTTTTGTGGGTGGCTGAGGGCACCCTGGGGTGTGAGTCCCGCCCCCACTCATTGCCCACACTCCACGGGGAGCCCTGCATAGGGAGGGTGAGCAGGATGTGGGACCCACCTCAGTACCGGGGAGAGAGCTGGTTGGATATAGGAATAGGGGAACTGGAAACCCTAATTACAAACAGATCTACCTGGGAGGCCCTTTATCTCCTCTTCAGAAGTCTTCCTTAGATCTTTAATGGCCAATCTGAACATCTTTTTTTTTTTTTTCAATCTGAACATCTAAGATTATGGAGTTTGGCACTCCCAAGTTAGAAGACTTTGTTTTAAAAGAGTCCCGGAAGGAGAAATTTGAGAAGATGCCATTGAATGTGTTTGCTCTCTTTCACATTAGCCTTTGCATAGTTGCTTATGCCTCACCAGCTCAGGGAACCACAGGCATGGAAAGAATGTGGTAGCCTCCCTCCCTCTGTGCTCTCCACCCTCCCTCCAAGCCCTCCAACCACTTCCTAGTTATAAACATTTGCATCTTCCACTCTGGAGGCTGGTGGTCTGGATGGAGAGCTGGGAGGGAACAGAGCTCTGTGATTGGTTGACCAAGTTATGGGGACCTGGGCGGCTGAGGTGGGAAAAGTTGGTGAAGATAGAGCCTATCTTTAAAATGTTACTGGATTTAAAAGACTAGTCTAGTAACCCTCGTTGGCATGTGCCTGTGCTCTTATCTCTCCAGACTCCGTTGCTATATCCAGAGTCCAGGACTTTTCCGACATGGTGGAGATCCTGATCTGAAGGAGGTGGCACCTTGGGGACTCTGAACCATTTCCTGCTACCCTCTGCCACACGGCCATTCCAGCAGGATGCTGCATGGGAGAGGGGAGCTGTGAGCACCCGTCCCCCGAGAAGACCCTGTTCCTTAGCCCCGTGCTCCTCCTGGGCCCATGCAGCCTGAGGACTGGACCTTTACCTGGCTTGCTGCCAGGGTAGCAGTTGAAAGCTCAGAAGGGAATACTGCACCCACACTGGGCACTCGGGCAGGGAGGGAGGGGATATGTTGGTTTGGGGGCTGATTTCCAAGGATGGCTGCCCACGGACTCCAGGTGGCCTGGCTCAGTGTGGTCCCTCCACCTCCATCTGCTCCTCAGCTCCTCACTGCCTCCTGGGGATCACCCGGACTTGAATCTTGGCGGCCTGTTGAGCGTGTTAGTCCTGCAGAGCCCACAGCGCCTCCTGCACTGTGGAGAGGACTGGGATGTGCCGTGCAGTTTGTACATAATTCCCTTTCTTGTGAAACAGAAGATTGAAGTGGGCTGCTTCAGATTCGCCCCCTCATTCCATGCTCCCAGCCCTGCTGCCTCGGTTCCTCCCAGTTATCTCCCCTTCTCAAGTCCCTGGTCCATGGATTTTGTTACTGCTTGATCCACGGGATGTTGGCTGCTTTTTCCCCATCTTGAGCCCTGTTTGAAATGCCCAAGGGACCTCACCACCACCAGCCTCTTGAAATGGCTCCACAGCTCCTGTCCCTGGGACATCTTGTCAGTTTGGTTATGAACCCTGAGCTAGATGAAGTCCGCCACCACGCCCATCTGCCGTGGTGGGCTTCCCAGCACCAGTTCTCTGAAAGGAAACTGGAGAGATGGCCTTGTTCTCATCAGAGTCTTTGTTCCCCCTGGAGGCACTGGGAGAGGGAACTATGCTGGTGAGAACTAGTCCATGAGCTGTAAGACATGACTCAGATGGTCCTCTGAATGGAGCCCTATCACAGCATGGCGCCCTGAGGCTGGCTCCTCAAGCCGCCAGCGCGCAGCACCCTGAAACAGGGCCAGCGCTCGGGAACTGGAGTGCAGTGTCCGATGGCAGCCTGCCAGTGGCAGTGACTTACTTCTGGTCTTAAAGAGTCTCCCAACTCAGCCCCATGAGTGACTGGTGGGTTTTCGTGGTTTGTCTCAACTGTTTTTAGTTCTCCTTGAGTCTTTGTTTTTGTTTTGTTTTTCTTTTACTGTTTTTAGGTTTTTGTATGTGTTATTTTATTCCTATGGTTCCTCAAGTTTCCTTTTTAAACATTCGCATTTGCTGGACAATTGCATATTTTTTTAAATCCCCCTACCCCTCTGTAAAACTGAAAAATGCATTTGGTTCATGTGCATTGTTTACAAAACAAAAAGAAAAAAAGAGAGAAAAAGGCAAAAAAATATTGTGAAAGGAAAAAAAAAAACAACTTAATATATTTTGGATTAATATTTGGTATTTCTTTTTAAAGTATTTTTTTTGTGCTGTGAACATTTTCTGCCAAAGACCATGATGTGTGTCTGTATGTTTAAGTTATCGTGAATATTTAAAATGTAAACATGGCTGTTTTGTTATGCTACCCTGTACCAGGATTGCTGCTGCATTCCACTGGGTATAACAGTATTTTAATTAAAAAAATTTTTTTTTTAATTAGAAGCAGTGTGTTTGTACAAGTGAGGGACTGCACTGAGGGGTAAAGGAGAGACGGAAGGGACTTCGGGAGGGGGCCTCCCATGTCAGTCCCCAAACACTCTCAACACCGAGCTATACCCCCACTCTTCCACCCTGTGCTCCTGGGCGCCTTGGTTCTTAAACACCAGAGTATGTCCATAAGCCGCCAGCTCAGTAACTGCTGTTTCTCATAGGAGAGGGGTGAAGGGTGCTGGCTTCCATTTTCTGATAGTGGGAAACCTTGGGGAAAGGCAGGTCCCTCCTTAATTTCAAAGCTTGGAGTATACACAGTGTAATCTCTTCGAGGATCCAAAATTCCTGTGAATTTGGTGAGGCTGCATGAAGAGGAGGGTTGGAATGAGGATGTGGTTGGCATTCCCCTTTCCAGAGAACATTTCTGTCAATCTGGGAGGGTCCGGCAGAGGGGCAGCCTCCTCAGGTAGCTTTGTCCTAAAGAGCTTTGTTTGGCCACATGCTGTGGTGACCACAGTGGGCCAAGGTGTCTGAAGGTGGCTTTATCCTTCCCTCCCCTCGCCCAGCACAGAGTCCTTGTCGGGACCGTTGGACAGACAGGGTTCTTTGCTGTGTGTACACTGGCAGAGGGTCTTCATAGTTTTGGGCACTGCTTCCTTCCCAAGCTGTGGCATCACCACTCCTGTCCCAGGCCCAGAAAAGCATACCACTCCAATCCACAAAAGAAAACCATCCTTGTATCAGAAACAAAGCCCCTGCCTCTGTGGCCCAGTTGGCACACTAAGGTTCCCTCCCAGGACGTGGACTGGCAGGCAGTGGGCAGCCAGAGAGGCCAGTGATGGGAATAGTCACCCCCATGGCCATGAGTGAAGGAGTTTCAGGGTAGGTGTAGGGACTCAGCACACATGTTGTTGTTTTTTGTTTTTGTTTTTTTAGCCATGTTTCTGTTTTTTGGTATTTTTTTTTAATTGGAGGATAATTGCTTTACAATGCTGTGCTAGTTTCTGCCATACAACGTGAATCAGCTATCAGTTCAGTTTAGTTCAGTTCAGTCTCTCAGTTGTGTCCAACTCTTTGCGACCCCACGGACTGCAGCACTCCAGGCTTACCTGTCCATCACCAATTCCCGGAGCTTGTTCACACTCACGTCTGTCAACTGGGTGATGCCATCCAACCATCTCATCCTCTGTCATCCCCTTCTGCCTTCAATCTTTCCCAGCATAGGGTCTTTTTGAATGACTCAATTCCTCATTTCAGGTGACCAAAGTATTGGAGCTTCAACTTCAGCATCAGTCCTTCCAATGAATATTTAGGACTGATCTCCTTTAGGATCGACTGGTTTGATCTTCTTGCTGTCCAAGGGACTCTCAAGAATCTTCTGCACCACAGTTCAAAAAGCATCAATTCTTAGCTGCTCAGTTTTCTTTATCGTCCAACTCTCACATCCATACATGACTATTGGAAAAAGTTTTGACTAGATAGACCTTTGTTGACAAAGTAATGTCTCTGCTTTTTAATATGCTGTCTAGGTTTGTCATAGCTTTTCTTCCAAGGAGCAAGTGTCTTTTAATTTCATGGCTGCAGTGACCATCTGCAGTGATTTTGGAGCTCCCCAAAATAAAGTCTCTCACTGTTTCCATTGTTTCCCATCTATTTCCCATGAAGTGATGGGACCGGATGCCATGATCTTAGTTTTCTGAATGTTGAGTTTTAAGCCAACTTTTTCACTCTCCTCTTTCACTTTCATCAAGAGGCTCTTCAGTTCCTCTTCGCTTTCTGCCGTAAGGGTGATGTCATCTGCATATCTGAGGTTTTTAATATTTCTCTTGGCAATCTTGATTCCAGCTTGTGCTTCATCCAGCCTGGCATTCCGCATGATATACTCTGCACATAGGCATGAACCAGCTATATATATACACACCTCCTCTCCCAGCCCCCCAACCCCATCCCTCTATGTCATCACAGAACACCAAGCTGAGATCCCTGAGCTATAGAGCAGCTTCCCGCTAGCTATCTATTTTACACATGGTAATGTATATATGGGGGCTTCCCAGATGGCACAGTGGTAAAAAAAAAAAGTCCACCTGCCAATGCAGGAGACACAAGAGATACAGGTTCAATCCCTGGGTTGGGAAGATCCCCTGGAAAAGGGCATGGCAACTCACTCCAATATTTTTGCCTGGAAAATTCCATGGCCAGTGGAGACTGGCAGGCTACGGTCCATTGCAAAAGCAGGACATGACTGAGCAACTGAGCATGCACATAGTATATATATGTCAACCCTGCTCTCTCAATTCATCCCACCCTCTCCTTCCGCCGCTGTGTCCATGTCTGTTCTTCACGTCTGCATCTCTCTTCCTGCCCTCAGCATTCATGTTGATGAGTATCTGAGGCAGGATCCTAGAGACTGACCTCCTGAGTCAGCCTTGCCTGCCAAAAAGAGATGGAACCAAACAGATAGAGGAATTGGGAACATCCAAGGAATTTTTAGCATCTTTGCTGATAGCGTGGCCCAACACAAGGCACCCCAAGTCCACACTTCCACCCCAGCCCCCGCAGGCCACTTCCCACCAGGCAGGCAGCACCGATGCCCATCTCGCCCTAGATTAGGATTTGCTGTGTGGAGTGTGAGTAAGTTGCCCTCCTCAGTTGCAAGCCTGGTCCTCGGAGGTGGCCTGAAGAGCAGAGCCGCTGCTCCCATCTGCTTCTCCTGGCCATACCAGCCCACAGAAACATTTTCTAAGGTGTATCCAGACAAAACAGCAGCGCCTGCAGGGTGTTCCAAAGAACAGCCTGGCAACGAGGTTCCTGTCCACTTCCACCTGCCCCCAAAAGAGCCCTGAAGGGCAGCTCAGACCCAGTGCAGTAAGGCCTGATGAGGGCACCATCCCATCCCCAGCACCTTGGTCAGGGGCTTGTAAAGCATCTTTAGGGCCCTTTGCAAGAATACAGTCCATCAAGAGTCACTTTAGTTTTTCCTTTGCATAGACCAGGCGGTCGAAGAAACCAGTGTACCTGACGTACATACATGTGTGCATGTATGTGTCTATACATGTAAGTGCCTGAGTCTGTCCCACAGAGAAAGACAGGAAGGACATCTATTTCTGGCTGATGTCCTTCCTGGGTCACCACAGTGTCCAGTGACAGGGTCACCAGGGGGTGTGAAGAGCTATGTCTTCTCAAGCAAGGGGTTGGGTCAGCTTCTCACTGCCATTTAAAATACAGCCTAGGGATTTCCCTGATGGTCCAGTAGCTAGGGCTCTAAGCTCCCAATATAGGGGGCCTGGGTTCGATCCCTGGTCAGGGAACTAGATCCCACCTGCTTCAACGAAGACTGAAGATCCTGCATGCTGTAACTAAGATCCAGAGCCGCCAAATAAAGTTAAAAAAAAAAAAAAGAGGAAAGAAAGATAGAAAGAAATGCAGCCTGGCAGAGCTGTGGAGCAGGTGAGCCACAGGCTGGTGTGGGCGGGGGGGGGGGGGCTGGCCCTGGGGAGGGGAGTGTCTGCCCACGTGCCTGGGCACCAGTGACAAGGGGGCCTGGGCCATGATGAGGCCAGTCCCTGAGTCCCACTGGTATCTCTGCTGGGCCCTTGGAGGCCAAGTTCCTCTCTGAGGGACAGCTCTGCTCTGCCCGCCCAGCCCCCACCCAGCGCCTCGGCCAACAGGGTTGGGAGTGCAGCTCAGGAGGGGCCCCCACCGCCCAGAGGGCCGGAAGGCTGCCTATGGGCGCTGTCCCAAGCCTCTCCTTTCTCTCACCTCCGAGTTAATGGTTAACTCTTCCCCGTCCCCAGCAGTGTCGGTAGCAGGCTCAGAGGCCTTGGTAAATATGCCAAGATGGGGGTAGCAAAAGGGGACCCAGGGGCCCAGAAGTGGCTAAAGCCCCTCCACCAGCCCCAAGGACCCAAGCCGGACAGGACCTTGTTTGCGGTACCAGCATCTTGTCCCCCAGCTCAGTGAGGACCTGGACAGTACCTGAACACTTGTCCTTGTGTGTGATGCCTCAGGAAGCAGCCCAGAAGCCCCAGCACCAAGCTGTGCCCTCTAGGGCCCAGCCAGCAGAAAAGCTCCACAGCCACTGAGCTCTAGTATCCTTTGTTATTATTAATATGAAGATATAATTCACATGCCATAAAATCCACTCTTTCAAAGCATACAGTTCAGGGTGTTTTATATCACAGCATCTGTTTTAAACCAGCAGTCAGCCATGGGTCAACACAAATGCCCCACCGGTGGACCATATGGATGCAAAGAGAAGTGCTATTTGATCTGGTGCATTCACACTTGCCGGTTCCTTCTTCTCAAGATGACACTTTGATCTTTCTATAGCTGACAGTCTCCTTCCACTGGGCTGGCCCGGCGATTCCAACACACTCGCCCTGGGCTACAAAGAGAACACTGCCTGCTCTGAGCTGGAGCCCTCCACCATCTGACACCCAGGCTGCGGGACAGACTTCCTGGCCTGAGATTCGGGCAGAAGGCCCATGAGCCCGAGTCCCCAGGCACCCACTGTCTGCTCAAGGTTTTCCGGAGTCAAGGAGCACTGGCAGAGGTGGGTCCAGTTTTGTGGAACCTGAAGTTTATATAATTTGGGGAGATGCTTCTTCTTAGGAAGAAGAATGAAAAATGGCAAAGACAAAGAGAAGTCTAGAGTCTTGGAAGGGGCTTGTTCAAGTGAGCACCTCAAGGCACAGGCTTTATTAACTTCCCAATCAGTCTGCATCTGAGCATCATCACCTCAAAGGAACAGTGCTCTGGGAGGTGCCATGATTCAATCTGGGCTCATCCTTGGTTCTCCCTGCCGAAGCTCGGAGCTGGGGATCGATGAAGCTGCAGTTATTCCAACCCAGGACACAAGGAATGGCTGCTTCTGGGTCCCCTCTCTTACCCCATCCCTCCCACTGGGGCAAAGGTGTCCACAGCCAAGGGCCCTAGAGTCTGGTGGGGAGATGTCACCAAGGCGCCTGTACAGTAGGACTGACCAGCTTGCAGAAGACCAGACCCATGGCTGGCCCCTGTCTACCTGCTGCTCTCACCCACCAAGCAGAGCTCCAGCCTCCTGCCAGAGTTGGTGTGGCTATGGGGTGGGGGTGGACACATGGACATCTGACAGTCGGCTGGAGAGCCACGAGACTTGATGGTGCAGGGCCTGACTGTCTGCTTTCGATTCTGAGCTGGCCAAAAGTCACGAGTTGTCCTCAGATAAACGTCACTTGTGAGTCCAAAGGCTCCTACCTGGGGCCACATTCCAGGTGTGGTTGGGCAACAGTGGACAGTTCCCTGCCTCAATGTGGCTTCTTTTCTAGCTCCAGGAGGCCCTGCCCCATCCCTGCTCTGCAGGCTCTGGTTCTGTGGAAATCCTCACAGCTTGTTGCATCAGTGGCAAAAAGACCAACGTTGCAACCATGGAGTGACTTAACCTCACAAGCCACAGTTGAGGTTCACTGTGAAAACTACAGCAACCTTCTCTAAAATAAAAATAGTCCTCCTTCCCAGAGAATCTTCTCTAAGGCTTGGGTTCTCTGCCTCAGCAAAACTGACTTTTCTTTAACCTATTTATCTTTAAGTGACTTGGCCATCCCTTCATTCGTTCCTTCATTCATGTTACAGATGTTTCCTGGGTGCCTGCCATGTTCCCAGCACTGGGGTGGCCACTGAAGATCCAGGGATGAATAAGGCAAATTGTGTGTCCAAACATCCTTATGTTTCCAGCACCTCTTTTATCATTATGTCCCATCCTGAGCTGAGCACAGGGGTGGTCAAAGATGTTGACTAAACTAGAACTGGCCCCAGTCCACCTTCCTGGCTCTGGATTCCATCACTTTCCTGTGCACACCCAGCCATACAAACAATGGATCTGTGGTTCTGAGGGCACTGTGATCTCTCTCACCAACGGGCCTTTGCCCACCCTGTTCATTTTCTCTGGAATGCCTTTCTCATTTCCTTTCTCTTCTCTTGGACTGTTTAGCTCAAAAGTCATCCATCAAAACCAAACTTGAGCATCACTTACTCCTCTAGCCTCCCCCTCCACAGCATCCTGTGTGTTTCCCAGGACAAGGAGAGGGAAGAGAGGTGAAACCTGCAGACTGCGGGACCCTTGTTAGCCAACAGTAGTCTGTGGCTCTGCTGGTCAAGAGGGAGCAGGTAAGAAGGTTTAACTGATCTTTTTAACTACACAGAGGTTCCTCCTGTTCCCATGCTGAGGTCACAAGTGTCCCTGAACACTGCCTGGACATCCCTAGGATGTTTTGGCCAGAGGGCCCACGCCTCCTCTTCCTGGGCCAGACCTGCCACCATTCTGATGAGATTGGGTGCGTTCGGGGAGGTACAACTGTAGACAGTCACCCCCCGACACACCCACCCACCACCACCATTCTGGAGCTAGAAGAGGACGAAAAAGAATCTGTGGGTGGAGTCTCAGGGTCAGAGAAGGAGAGGTTGAACCTGAGGGCTCGGGCCAAGGTGGTGGGGAGTGGCTAGGCAGGCAGCTCTGGGTGTGTGAGCCCAGAACCAGCCCTGCAGGATGGCTGGCCTATGAGGCAGGCCCAGGCACTGCAGGCCACGAGCCCAGCCGTGGGAACATCTGATAGAATCAAACCTCGCCCACCTCCAAGAGAACTGCTCCTGCCTGGCCCTGCCAGCCCCAGGCTTCTTCTGGATAAGGGCAGGGTGGAAATCTTCTGATGAGGATGGCAGCTCCCAGCCATGCCCTGTGATACTGAAGTCCCAAGAAAACTCACAAGAGATCAGACCATAGCCCTGTGCTCAAGGCCAGCAGGTAGGGATGGGGCTCAAGGAGCATTTGCTGCCCTTCCGCCCATGTCCAGCTGATGATGCTTCACCAGCTCATTCCACCTCTGCCACATTCACTTATTCAACACATATCCATTAAACCTCCACTATGTGCCAGACACTATTCTAGGTCCTGAGAGAATGTGGGGAAGAAAGCAGATAAAACACCTGCCCCATGGAACTCGTGTTGAAGCAGCGATGGGCTGAGAGGAAGACAAACATAAAACTGAATACATTTTATGGAATGTGTTAGAACAATGATTCTTAAATCCTCTGTGGCAAAAAGCCAGTTTATTTTTTTTCCAATCTGCATTTTGATTTCTAGACAATGTCAAATTGCTATAGATTCTGAAGTATCTATAGAAGTTTCTAAATGTTTACTTTCCATGTCTACACTCACATCTGCTCCTGTTGCTGGTCACAATGTATGAGAAGCTGACAAAGCTTTGGGAAAAACAGGAGGGCAAGAGAGATGAGGAGCTGAAAGTAGGGTGGTTGAATGAGTGAGTGAAAATCGCTCAGTCGTGTCTGAGTCTTTGTGATCCCATGGACTATACAGTCCATGGAATTCTCCAGGCCAGAATACTGGAGTGGGTAGCCTTTTCCTTCTCCCGGGGATCTTCCCAACCCCGGGATCTAACCCAGGTCTCCCGTGTTGCAGGCGGATTCTTTATCAGCTGAGCCACAAGAGAAGCCCCAAAGGGGTGGTTATTGAGAAGCTAATATCGGAGCAAAGATTTGAAGGAGGTGAGGGGGAGAACCACACAAGTGTCTGAAGCCTGGAATTTGGTTGAAGCCTTCTTGAGGGGCAAGGGGTGGAGGGCAGGAAGTGAGGGGGCATTATAAGGGAGGACAATGGGATCCCCACAGATGACCCAGAATCCTCAAAGGATCTATAGCTCCACGAGGTGTGTCTCCCCTAAGGTGGGCCTGGGGTGATCCACACCCTCTCAGCATCCATCTGGAGCCCAGGAAGAGCCTCCCTGAAGCCACTGTGATCCTAATGGGAGCACAGTTTCCCTGTAAGTGGTCTCTCCCTTTTTAGGACTTTCTTCCTCCAGGAGCCAGCTCTCCACACCTGCCACAGGACATTCTCTTGGCCATGCTCGGTGCATCCACTTCCAGCTTTGCACAAAAGAGGTGCTTCCAGCCTAGGAGGTGATCTGAGCCCCACTCCTGTGTCCACAAAAGTGCAGGGCCATGACTACAGGAAATGTTCTGATTTGTTTCTGCATCTGAGCCCAGAGTATGTGGCAGCAGACATGTGGAGACATGCGGACATGTGGAGATATGTGGATACGTGTGTGTTCTCTTGTTGAACACACCTTCACACCCATAAATGCACACCCAGTCATATATACACACCTCCACACCAAATACACACCCAGACTTGAAATATACTCACAGACTTGGCCACAGGCACTTGTGCCCACCAGCACCCTGCATAAACCTTCAGGTACACTAATGAGGGTATGCACACTTTTACACACACTCAAAGACACACACACACACACACAGTGTTGTGGCCCACATCCATACCAACATGCACACCACAGACACACTTCCAGAAATGCACACATGCTCCCTGAACACAGACCCACTCTTCTCCAAGAGAATTTCTACTAGGAGCAAACACCTGATGTCTGCAGCGAGTGGCAGACAGACAGATGGGACAAAGTTCATCCAAGTGTTCAGGTGGCCCTGCCAACACAGCTCCACAGGAGCAAACAGCAAGCCTGTCCTCTTACCACCAGGCCTTCGGGAGGACAAGGCCAAGGTGGGGTCAGGTTTGGGCAAGAGTGTGTCAGAGATCCCAGGAACTGACTCAAGGCCAGGAGCAGACAGCCTATGCATTCCCGACATGCAGGTCACCATGATGTTAAGTGCCAGTCTATATGCTGGCACCCAAAGTTGACTGGAACATACCTAGGGAAAACCCAGTTGTCATGGGGTAAAAGGTGTTAAGTAGATGTTTTCTTTTATTCCAACCCTTTGGTTAGGTTTATGCAGCCCTGGAGATTATGTGTCAGAGGGCTTGCATCCTTGTTTTATACAGTAATTTTTTATGTATTTTTAGTGGATTCCTTAGAATTGTCTAAATACAAGATTATATCATTTATAATAGAGATAGTTTTACTTTTTCCTTTCCAATCTAGATGCCTTGCATTTAATTTTCTTGCCTAATTTCTCTGGCTACAACTTCCAGCACAATATTGACTAGAAGCAGTGAGAGTAGATATCCTTATTTTGATCTTAGAGGGAAAGCATTTAACTTTTTACCATTAAGCATGATAATAGCTATGAGGTTTTGGAGATGCCCTTTATCAAGTTCCCTGAGGTTTTCCTGATGGCTCAGATGGTAAAGCTTCTGCCTGCAATGTGGGATACCCAGGTTCGATCACTGGGTCGGAAAGATCCTCTGGAGAAGGAAATGGCAACCCACTCCAGTACCCTTGCCTGGAAAATCCCCTAGACGGAGGAGCCTCATATGCTGCTGTCCATGGAGTCGCAAAGAGTCAGACAGGACTGAGCGACTTCACTTTCCTTTCCTTTATCAAGTCAGGAAGTTCCTTTCTGTTTCTGATTTGTTGTGTGTTTTTATCACAAGAGAGTGTTAAATTTCATCAAATGCATTTTCTGCAAATATTGAAATGATCATACAATTTTTGTCATGAAATCTATTGATATGGAGAATGACATTGATTTCTAGATGTTAAATTAAGCTTGCATTCCTGGGATAAATCCCACTTGGTCATAGTATACAATCTTTTTATATGGATTCATTTTGTTGGTATTTCATTGAGGATTTTCCCCACAGGAATATATGTCCAGGGAGGCTGGGGTCATATCATTGCAGTATTCCCAGTCCCTCAAGCAGGGCCAGGTGCAGTGAGTACCTACTGAGTCCCAAGAGATGAATGAAAAAAATGAATCTATAAACATAGGATCTCAAGAGCGTGAAGGCTCTTGATAGAAATAGTGACCATTGTATGATTACAAATGTCTGAATATGCATTATCCTTGCAAATTACAGAGGCAGTGGAGACTATGAAAAATCAAAACCTAGAATGAAGCCCTTCCCATTGGGTAGCTTGGTCCATCAGTCAAGAGTACCTCACCTGGGGGCCCAGACTTGGGGGTGGGGGGCATAAGCTTCTGGAAACTTATTCCAGAACCCTTCCTCCATGGGCAATCCCTTCTCAAGCAAGGGAAACATGGCAAGGACCCAGGGTGGTGGCATATGTCCTGGGGCCCCTAAGAGCATACACAAGGCAGATGAATGGGTGTGCAGTGGACAGTGGGGTCTTATCCACTGTGGTCCAGGTGGGGATTTCTGGATGCTGTGGCAGCCAAGCCTGTCACTACTCACAGATCTGGCTTTAACACAGCTTCTGAGTAGGTTTTTAAACTCATCCTGAACACAGGGCTGGCATGTGGGTTAAATGAGATAATGCATGAAGAGCTCTTAGCTCTAGCATAGAATAGGCGTTTGGTTAATGGGGACATTGTTATTCCTATGGTCATTTTTTAAACTTTTAAATTTATTCTAGAAGGAAGTCCACTGACAGTCAGACTATCTTGTAGCTTTATTCTATTCATAACTTCAAAAATCCTCCAGTAGGTGCCACTGGACCAACCTAAGACCAAAGAAAATGATGTATCCCCCACCTCACCACCTAGGAGCTGTCATCAGGGCTCCACTCTTACCACTAACCTGGACACAGATGAAGCCTTCTTCAAAACAAGCAGGAAAGAAAGTTTTTTCCTATCTCCCTGAGTAGGAGCTCTAGGGGAAAGGAAAGGTGCCCTTCTTTTTGCCGCCTCCTCCCACCATGTATTGGCTGGCTTTTGACACACACCATAAGAACAGCCCAGTCACAACACCAAGGTTCAGGAGGGCACCCCTGGAAGAAAGCTGGGCATGTCCAGAAAGTTGGGGCAATGTGCCCTGCCTGCCAGCTCAAAGAGTGGACCCCAAGTTCTTCCTTCTCGTGTGTTGGGAATTCTTCTCTGGATTCTGGCATCAGGCCTAAACTCCTTATCTCCCCCATACCAGTCTTATCAAAGCAATTCGGTGAATCTATCAGGAATGTATTTGCTGCCCTTTCAACAATCAGAACACTTGCAGAGCTGGCCTTGGGCCCTGCTCTTCCAGGAAGCAGAGCAGCATAATTAGCCAAGCCAGAACTCCAGCCTGAAATGCCCCCAAGACAGGACCAGCAGTGCCTTCTACCCAGATGGGAGCTAAGGACCTTCTATGGAACCACATCCCAGATCACCTCACAGACTCTACTAATGGTGTGAACTCCAGGGTGGTCTCAGTCAACTCTGGCTTGAGTGAAAGTAAAGTAGAGGTAAGACAGAAGTCTCAGGCATGGAGGGTTGGAGGAGAACAAGCCTAGGAAAGCCATGGGTATGGTAATGAAGAGGCTACAGGTAACTATTTAGAGCAAACCTTCATAGATAGAGAAGGTGCCAAGGTTGTCAACAATGAAAAAGTGAAAATAAGTTCAAGGTCCAGCCATAGTATAGCGATAAGTAAATTATGATTCAGCCATGTGCAAGTAAAAACTGACAACTGGGGCTGGAAGGGAAGGGAGAGGGAAGGGGTAAAGAGACAGAACACAGGATTTTTAGGGCAATGACACTACTCTGTATGATGCTATCATGGTGAATACAGATTATCTTATACTTGTCAAAACCCATGGAGTGTAAAACACCAAGAGTGAACCCTAATGTAAACTTGGGACTTAGAGTGATCATGACGTATCAATGTATGGTTCAACAGATAAAACAAACATACCAGTGTGGTGAGGGGTATTGATAATGAGGAAGCTGTGTGTGGGGGTGGGGGCAGGGGGCATATGGGACATCTCTGTACCTTCCCCTCAATATTGCTGTGAGCCAAACATTGCTCTAAAATAATAAAGTCTTGTATAGAAAAGTCCAAAACGCTGATAGCTCACAGGTTTCATTTGACTTTTAAGGAAAATGGGATTATTTGCCAACATTAAAAAGAAAATTTTTATGGAAAAAAAAAGTCCCGATGTCTAGCTTCTCTTGAACTCCAGAAATACCGGCAATTCTAGGCCCTCATTTCCACCTGGGAAGGCTTTGCTGGAGTAAAGAGCAGTGCTCCCCTCAACTGAGGAAGCACCTCCAGATGGCCAAGGTTCCTAGCTGGCCAAAGTTAATCGTACAATTTTACATAGTCTTCTTCAGCTTTGTGAGTAAATCGCTTGTTCATGCTATTCCCTGTGCCTAAAACATCCCGTGAGCCCTGGTAAGTTGTTTTGATCCTGCAGGAATTTCTCAAATGTCACCTCCCCAGGGCAGACTTCACTGACTACCCCTGACTAAGTTAAGTCACTCTCTTCCATTCTCATTGCATCCTTGTAAAACTCTTCACTGCTGTCATAGAAGAAGTATTTGTGACAACTCTCCCTTACAGAAGAATTCTACTTGCTAAACATAGAAGGAATGAGGAAATACAAAACTACTATTAGAATACCAGATCTCCATAGGCAAGATCTACCCCTAGATATTAACCTTAGTGGGCAAAAGTTAAAAGAAGAAACATGCTTTTAATATAGTTTCAAAATTCTCTTCCAAAATCAATTTTTTATGAATGACAAAGGGGAAATAGCAAAACTGGAGTGGAGAAACCTGGCAGATTTTTAATGTATTTAAGTGAAAAAGAGATTGACATCCTTAGTAATAAGACACTGTGATCATGCACCTCCTGATACCATGCACAGAGAAGGACATGCCGCCCCTGTGGCATCCTTTATGATCACATATTCAATCTAATCATGTGAAAGCATCAGACAAACCCAAATTAAGAGACCTTCAAAAAGTAACCAACAGTCTTAAAAAGTCTCAAGATCAGGAAGGACTAAAAACTGTCACAGATTGGAGATGATTAAGGCAAAATGACAACTAAATAAAACATAAGACACTGGGTTAGATACTGGAACAGGAAAAAAAAAAAAAGAACAGAATAAGAAGGTCTGTACTAGATAGTTCAGTTCAGTTCAGTTCAGTCGCTCTGTCATGTCCAACTCTTTGCAACCCCATGGACTGAAGCACACCAGGCTTCTCTGTCCATCACCAGCTCCCCGTGGCTCAGACTCATGTCCATCAGTCGGTGATGCCATCCAACCATCGCATCCTCTGTTGTCCCCTTCTTCTCCTGCCTTCAATCTTGCTCAGCATCAGGGTCTTTTCAAATGAGTCAGTTCTTTGCATCAGGAGGTTAAAGGATTGGAGCTTCAGCTTCAGCATCAGTCCTTCCAATGAATATTCAGAACTGATTTCCTTTTGGATTGACTGGTTGGATCTCCTTGCAGTCCCAGGGACTCTCAAGAATCTTCTCCAACACCACAGTTCAAAAGCATCAATTCTTCGGCGCTCAGCTTTCTTTATAGTCCAACTCTCACATCCATACATGACTACTGGAAAAACCGTAGCTTTTACTAGACAGACCTTTGTTGGCAAAGTAGTGTCTCTGCTTTTTAATAGGTACTGAACCAATATTAACTTCTTGGTCTTCAAAACTATAATAATGGTTGTGGGAAATGTCAATATCAGGGGAAGCTGAGCTGGGTGATGGATATTTGAGAACTTTGCTTCATTTTGCAAGTCTTCTGTAATTCTAAAATGGTTGCAAAATAGAAAATCAAAAAAGTATTTGTGTATTTATTTTCTTGAGGCCTGTGTCCCCTGCTAGGCTGCAAACTTCACGAGGACAGGGACTGAGAACACAGGCATTTTCGTCACTGCACAGTTGCATGTGTCTGACACGCAGGGGGTATTCAATAAACACATGCTGAATAAACAGACTTGTAGTTACTGACACAGAAAAAGTCCATGGCATACTATTGAGTGAAATACTTAGGATACAACCCAGCACATATAGAATTTATGAACCAATATTGATTGTGGCCATCTCTGGAAGATAAAGTTACAGGTAGTTTTTCTTTTCTTCTTTTTACTTTGTTATATTTTCTAAGCATATGTAACTACTTTTATGTGCACCAGAACACACACACACCCTGCATCTTCATTTCAGTGAAAGCCATGAGCAACATGCCTGGAAGACCTGGAACCATCCCTAGATGGTTGAGCAGGAGATGTGTGTCTGAGTCCCAGGTGGTGGTGAGCCAGCTGCAGAGTGACTGCAGCCGGTGTGGAGAAGAGGTTTCTACAAGGATGACTTCTCTGCTTCCCAGCTTCTCAGTGTAGCCAGCCAGCACTCCCTGAGCAAAACTGTTGATTTGCAAGTTTTACCATCATCTTCAAGAACGTGTGTTGCTCTTGGCTCATTCATTTATTCATTCACTCACTGATGCCGTGTTTAACTTTGTCTGTCCAAGGAAGAACGCTCCTCCTAGGATCTACTTTTCACCCTTCTTCAACCTAGGCCCCCTGTTGCTGTTCAGTTGCCCTAATGTAAACCACATGAAAGATATCAGATCTTGCCTGGCCATCATGAGCAAGAACCCACAGCTAGGCTCAGGGAGCCCCCAGGAGCAGGAGTGAGAATTCCACACTTAGGAAGGTTGGGTAAGTGGCTCCTGGTAGAGCCAGGTGGCCCCTGGCCCAAGCAGAGCCAGTTGCTAGGGTAGGTGAATGGGCACAGCTGCCTGCAGGCTGAGAAGGTATTGTGGAGAAGCTCCTGGGGGATCCTTAGGTCAAGAGTGTGACATGTGGACCCGCTCAGCGGTGCCCTGAGCTGGCGGCTGGTGGGAGCTGTGGGGCTGCATGGAGGAACCAGATGGGAATCAGGGTCACGGTCCTGGAGAGCAAGTGCAGCACACACAGGCCTGAGCTGAACGCTGGCGCCCAGCCTTCAGGGCAGAGGGACACAGAAGTGGCTCACAGGTGAAGAAAAATGAGAGGTGAGCAGTGTGAAGAGCAGATCCTAGGAAGAGGGCTCTTTCCTGGACATGAGGCTAGACAGAGTGTCAAGACTGCATCACAGGAGGCAAGGGTTGCCTGTCACCCTGACCGCCTAGAGGACACAGGGAAGGATACAAGGCAGGGAATGGCAGGGTCAGATTACATTTTAGGAGGAGCTGGAGACTCATTCTGCCGCCCCGCCATTCCTACTTCAAGGTCTACAGTGCTGGCCACCCTGGTATTTCTTTGGCAGCTCTGTCCCTAAGTTCCCAACAGTGACCTACCAGAGGGCTGGGAAAGACAGCCAGGGGCCCCAGCGGGCAAGTTACCCATGGGAGATTCCCTGCTAGACACTGACCATGGGGGCCATCAAGCCCAGGGTCACATGGACCCAGGATCCCCAGGCACGGGAGGAAGCATGGCCATCAGGCCTCACCCAGAATGGAGCCTCTTAGCAGCTCACTCACTCCCTGAGGCACTGGGCCTGGCCTGCATGCCTGCCCATCCCACCCTGCCTTCCTGCCTTGACTGCCCATTGGGCTGCTCTGGCATAACTACAAGGCCCCAGGGCCCTGTCCCGCATCAAGTTTGCCACCCACCTCCCACCCCAGGCTTAAGGAGGGGAGGACTGGGCCTTGGCTCCTCACCAACTTCCAGGGGCTTGCTGATCCCATGCGCGCCAGGCAGTCTGGGCTGGGCTTCCTCCTCCATCATCTGCCAGGGATGCCCAGGCCCCATCTCAGCCACCGCCTCTCTGCACAGCCCCTGCTGGCAGAAACCAAGGAGATGCTCAGGGCGGAGGTGGGTTTCCCACCCTTTCCCCCTGCACCGGCACCTCCCACCAAGTGGTCCCTTGCTCCCCATGACAGGGCCCAGCCAGTCTGTGGCACTTCCTCCATGCTCCTGGGAGGGGTTCCCACCACCTGCTGCTGACACAGGGAGAGGTGAGTCATCACTTTCAGCAGCAGAAGGCTGACCTGGTCTCCAGCTCCTGCCGGAGGGAGGAGGAGGATACCAGAACAAGCCCAGAGCGGGTGAGAGGGATTCACCAGTCCAAGCAACATTTCGGCACCTCCTCTATTGTACTGGCCACGGATGGTGCGGCAGACCTGACTCAGAGGGGTTCAAGCTGACTGGAGGCAGCTGAAAAAAAAAAAAAACCAACTCACAACAGGTGGAGCAAGCATTCATGAAGCTGGTGAAGGGGAAGCAGAGATTCTACAGGAACCCAAGGCAGAGACCCATGATCTGGGGGAAGCAGGAAAACCTCACAGGGGAAAGATGGCTCAGCTGAGGCCTGTAGGTTGAACTGGTCAGTAAGAGAAGGGGTGTGAGAGCAAAAGGTGGGTGGCTGGGGTGAGGGGGAGAGCTGTGTATGGGGGGGCCAGCAGCCATTCTACATGGCCAGAGAGCAGAGGGCCAATGGGTACTAGATGGCCTAGAGAAAGGGAAATGCCGGCTGCCTAGAAGGGGGCTGTTTGTTCAGACGGCTGCTGGGTGGGTCAGAAGTGGGTTCCTGGGCCTAATCCTAAGGACCATGCCCTCCAGAGCACTCGCCCCTCCTTCTGCCCTGTGGCCCCTAGGCCATCCCAAGACTAGACCCACAGTAGCCCACAATGTGTCCTCCTGGAACTCCCAGCCAAACCTGTACTCACTCACTGACCACATGAGGAACTTATTCTGCTAATAGATATCTGAGGCTCAGAGCATCCAAGGAACTTGCCTGAAGTCAGGTGGTGGCATCAGGGAGGTGGTGGAAGGAGCCCTGGACAATGTTAATGGGCCTCACACTTTGTGTCCCACAGGCACACAACAGAGCCCCTGGTCTCATCAACTTGCAAAGCATGGACTTCAACAACAACAACAGGCACTTTCTTGAAGGACTTTTCAGAGCCTTTAATGTGCTAATGGGTATAAAGGATGTAGGACATGGAGAGATTCTGGAATGCATTTGGCATGGAATCCTTTCGTCCCTGCCAGAGTCGCTGTCTCCAAGGGACCACCCTGGGGCCTGCTGGTCTGGACGGTACAGTCAGGGACTGGGCTCTGAAACTCTCCCTGCATTATGCTTTGTTTGCACTCATTTTCACTTTGGTGCTGTCCTTGTGTTTGAGAGACTTGGTACACAGACTTGGGCAGAGGAGAATGGGAAAGCCGGGCTCCCTGGGCCCAGCCTTCCACTCTGTGCCCATTGCCTATCTCTGGTTAGAGAAGGGACACGCCCAGACGAAAGAGCCATTCCAGGTCACCAAGGACACTGGCATGTTTGGGAAAGGTTTCTGGGAAGTGGTGACACTTTACGATGAGGGATGAGCGACAAGAGAGGAAGCGCCAAGAAAGAAGCTGCGGTGATGAGAAGCAGGGGGAGAGGCTAGAAGAGAGAGCAGGTGCCTGCGCTAGGGTTTTGAAGGCTGTCGTGAGGGACTTGGACTTGGATCTAGGGGTATCAGAATCACAGAAGGGGCTTGAGCTAGGGATGACTCGATGGATCCACACGCAGTTCTGGCCTGGAATTGTTCCCAGCAGAAGAATGTCCAGCTTTTCTTCCTCCCATGGGCTCCTGGGATCTGCACCCCCATCGTCCCCACCATGTGACCTCAGTCACTGTCTTTGACCCCCATCCCACACCTGCTGGAGTATGTCAGCTGTGACCCAGTCATGTCACCTCTGACGCCACCCCCCTTTCCTGCAGCCTCCCTGGCCTGCTGTCTTGGTCTCCATAGGGCCCCGTGGGCCAGAGGCGGCCTCACATCACCCTGGCAGAGAACTGTGTGCTTGGCTTTCCCAAGGTTCCTGCCCTAGAGAGCAGTGGGCCAAGGGGTACTAGGTGGCCTGGAGAGAGGGTGACCAGGACAGCTCGGACCCCAGGAAATGCCTGCTGCCTGGAAGGGGGCTCTTTGTTCAGATGGACATGGGGATGGGGGAAGTTTCCCCAGTGGCTCAGCAGGTAAAGAATCCACCTGCAATGCAGGAGATGAGGGTCTGATCCCTGGGTTGGCAAGATCCCCTGGAGGAGGGCATGGCAACCCACTCCAGTATTCTTGCCTAGACAATCCCATGGACAGAGAAGCCTGGTGGGCTACAGTCCATTGGGTCACAAAGAGTCAGACGTGACTGAAGCAGCTGAGCACAGCACACCAGAGCTCTGGGACACCATGGTATCTGGGCATGGAGAAGAGGCTGGGGATGGCCCCTGCTCCAGAGAACACAGGAAGCCATGCTCTCCATGGGCCAGCCCGCTCTTCATCGCAGCTTTCCTGGAGCCTGTCTCTGCCTCTCTGGGAAAGGGGCACATCAACCAGACCAAAGACTGGCCCTCATGGACTGGCACCCTGACCAGGATGCCGGGCACTTGCTTCACTCATAATAGGCAAATGCCAAAAGCCACCGCAGAGATGGGGGGAGACAGAAGATAGGGGCCTGAGAGACTCAGACTTCACTGACCTGCTGCCCCTACCCCATCCCTAGGAAGGTTAAGTGTCCATGTGGCTGAGCTAACGCTGCTGTCCCCTCTGCTCTCCGTGCCAGAACAGGGACAGGGCTGGCTCCTTCCAGGGCTCTGCCTGACATCCTTTCTCTGATGATTTAGGCCTTGGATGTGATTCTCCCTCTGTTACAGAGGGGTGGCTTTTCTGATCTCTGCTGGATTCTAGCAGTGGGGTCATGGTGTCAGCTTCTGTTACACAAGTATATGCACACATACACACGTACTGCCTGACACCCTGGAGCACTTTCTTTGGAATTCTCCTTCCCTTGGCTTCCATGGAAGGTCAGAAGCCTTAGCACCTCTTGAACCCACTGATCCATTCCCTGCTGGCATGTTAGGTATTTTTACAATTGTTCTAAAATCCCATTATCTCTTCCCCCTAGACAGCCTCTGTGACTGGTTCCGCCTGAATACGTGACTGGCTGCTGGCCACCCACCGGTCCCCTGCTGCCCTCACTCCCAGGAACCCTGGGGCAGTGGAGAGACCTTTGAGTCTTCAGCATACTTCCCCTGCCTGCGGCCTGAGCTATGGGAAAAACACAGCGATAACAAAAATAGAAAAGAGCAGTCTGGACCACATGGGATAATTGTAAACACGGAATGACATTTCAAAGAAATGCAGAAGTAAAATTGTAGAGTTGAGACAAGCTCAGAGATAATTTTGCTCATTCTTTCTAGCCAGCACTTACCACATTAGTGATTTTATACTTCTCTGTGTTAAGCAGAGCCCTGGTGGCCTGGTGGTTGGGGCCTCACTGCCGAGGGCTCAGGTTCTATCCCTGGTCAGGGAACTAAGATCCCACAAGCAGGGTGGCATGGCCAAATAAATAAATAAATACAAATATAAGAACACGAGGTGTTGGTATATATACATATCTATACACAGAGATATGTGTGTGTGACATACCTCTCCAAGCTTAGAGATGTGTCTAAAAGGTGCTCAGTATACTGATAACAGTATCTCCAGGGAGGGGAGTATGGTTGTGATGGAGTAAAAAGGGAATTTTCTTTTTTTTTAATATTTTATTTATTTGGCTGTGCTGGGTCTTAGTTGTGGCACGTGGGATCTTTAGTTGTAGCATGCAAACTCTCAGTTGCAGCGTGTGGGGTCTAGTTCCCTGACCAGGGATTGAACCTGGGCCGCCTGCATTGGGACCTCAGAGTCTTAGCCACTGGAGTACCAGGGAAGTCCCGGGAATTTTCTATTTGAGTTCTCTGGCACTCTGGATTGGTTTTTTAACAATAAGAATGGATTTATATATTACTTACCTTAAAAATAAATAAGCTTAAGTGAAAAAAAAACAAAAACACTAAATACCAGTGGAATGAATGAACAAATGAATCCAAGCCAGAGATCATGCCTCCACCTTTCCAGAGAGATAGGAATGTGAACAAAAAATGCTTCCAATCTGGTCATTGTATCTGAGCCAGACATTCTGCTCCATATTATTTGAGGAGTTTTTCAAATTCTTCAGGCCCAGACCTCTCTCCAAAAGTCTCAATTCCTAGATTAGGTGGGGCCCAGCACGTGCATGTGAAAAACTTCAATCTAGACCTTCCCAGATGCCTCCAACTCCTCAGCGCCTGACAGTACATCCAGCCCCAGGGCACACATTCAATGAAGGAATAAGTGTTCATTGACTGAACTCACGGATGTGCACGTGCTTGAAGATAGCTAATGAACTGCGCTTCCCAGTGTTTTTCTCTGGAGCTCTGGGTGGCGGGGCCTCTTCTCAGACAGGGTTGCTGAGGAATGGGGCTAGACTAGACACCCCAGTGCCCCTAAGAGCAAGCGAGCCCAGCCAGAGTGGAGGCTTGGAGGGAGGTGGCCATTCACTTCCCGTTCCTTGCAGGAGGGGCCACCCACATTCCAGAGACAAGGACCACATTCTTCCGGCAGGAAATGCCAGGGCTGGGAGGACTGTCCTGTCCACTCCTTTCCCTTCTTGCTTCTTCCCTCTTGGTCAGCTGCCAGCCCCGGGATCCTGGAGCCCCAGATCAGAGCATCTGGGTCTCAGATTCCTGGCCTCTAGCTTGCAGGTGTCACCTGCCAGAAATTTTTGCATGTGGACAGTAGGTAGCCCCTTATTAGTTTGACATGCTTGGAATAAGCAGGGCCATTTATTTTCTCTTCCCAGAATTCAAAATAGGTTAGAAATTCCATAAGGCATCTGACTCAAATTCTATTTTCTCCTTCCTCTTGCTTTTCCTGGTGCTGTTTATATAGTAGCCCAGGAGCCTGAGTGTTCCAGCCCCGGGTGCTGTGGTCACACCTGGTGGCCAGAAGGAGTCCCATGAACCAAGTGGGGCCAGAGACCTGCCTGGTGCACCCCACCAAGGGGCAGCTCTGACTGCAGACAGTGATGAGCTAAGGGCCCAGCACAAAAATCAGGCAGCCTGGGCTCGAATCCTTCCACTTCTCAGCTTTGCAGCAAATGAGTTACATTTCTGAGCCTCATATCTAAGATGGGTGTGTCAATAGTTTCTTTCTCTGAAGGAGGCTGTGAGGATTAAATAAGATAATACATGGAGAACACTTCATAAGTAGTAGCTGTAATTACCATATATTTTTAATATTGAGCACCTGTCAGTTCAGTTCAGTTCACTCAGTTGTGTCCAACTCTTTGCAACCCTGTGAACCACAGCACGCCAGGCTTCCCTGTCCATCACCAGCTCCCAGAACTTACTCAGACTCATGTCCATCAAGTCAGTATGCCATCCAACCACCTCATCCTCTGTTGTCCCCTTCTCCTCCCACCTTCAATCTTGCCCAGCATCAGGGGCTTTTCAAATGAGTCAGTTCTTTGCACCAAGTGGCCAAAGTATTGGAGTTTCAGCTTCAGCATCAGTCCTTCCAATGAATATTCAGGACTGATTTCCTTTAGGATTGACTGGTTGGCTCTCCTTGCAGTCCAAGGAACTCTCAAGAGTCTTTCTTCTCCAGCACCACAGTTCAAAAGCATCAGTTCTTCAGCACTCAGCTTTCTTTACAGTCCAACTCTCACATCCATACATGACTACTGGAAAAACCATAGCTTTGACTAGATGGACCTTTGTTGGCAAAATAATATGCTGTCTAGGTTGGTCATAACTTTTCTTCCAAGGAGCAAGTGTCTTTTAATTTCACGGCTGTAGTCACCATCTGCAGTGATTTTGGAGCCCCCCAAAATAAAATCTGTCATTGTTTCCATTGTTTCCCCATCTATTTGCCATGAAGTGATGGGACCGGATGCCATGATCTTAGTTTTCTGAATGTTGAGTTTTAAGTCAACTTTTCACTCTCCTCTTTCACTTTCATCAAGAGGCTCTTTAGCTCTTCTTCACTTTCTACCATAAGGGTGGTGTCATCTGGGTATCTGAGATTATTGATATTTCTCCCGGCAATCTTGATTCCAGCTTGTGCTTCTCTCAGCCTGGCATTTCTCATGATGTACTCTGCATATAAGTTAAATAAGTAGGGTGACAATACACAGCCTTGACATACTCATTTCCCGATTTGGAACCAGTCTGTTGCTCTATGTCCAGTTCTAACTGTTGCTTCGTGACCTGCCTACAGATTTCTCAGGAGGCAGGTCAGATGGTCTGCTATTCCCATCTCTTGAAGAATTTTCCAGTTTGTTGTGATCCATATAGTCAAAGGTTTTGGCATAGTCAATTAAGCAGAAGTAGACATTTTTATGGAACTCTCTTGCTTTTTTGATGATCCAACGCATGTTGGCAATTTGACCTCTGGTTCCTCTGCTTTTCCTAAATTCAGCTTGAACATCTGGAAGTTCACGGTTCACGTACTGTTGAAGCCTGGCTAGGAGAACTTTGAGCATTAATTACTTTGCTGGTGTGTGAGATGAGTGCAATTGTGCAGTAGTTTGAACTTCCTTTGGCATTGCCTTTCTTTGGGATTGTCATGAAAACTGACCTTTTCCAGTCCTGTGGCTACTGCTGAGTTTTCCAAATTTGCTGGCATATTGAGTGCAGCACTTTCACAACATCATCTTGTAGGATTATAAATAGCTCAACTGGAATTCCATCACCTTCCCAGCTTTGTTCATAGTGATGCTTCCTAAGGCCCACTTGATTTTGCATTCCAGGATGTCTGGCTCTAGGTGAGTAATCACACCATCGTGGGTCATGAAGATCTTTTTTGTATAGTTCTTCTGTGTATTCTTGCCACCTCTTCTTAATATCTTCTGCTTCTGTTAGGTTCATACCATTTCTGTCCTTTCTCTTGCCCATCTTTCATGAAATGTTCCCTTGGTATCTCTAATTTTCTTGAAGAGCTCTCTAGTCTTTCCCATTCCATTGTTTTCCCTAATTTCTTTGCATTGATCACTGAAGAAGGTTTTCTTATCTCTCCTTGCTGTTCTTTGGAACTATGCATTCAGATGGGTATATCTTTCTTTTTCTTCTTTGTCTTTTGCTTCTCTTCTCTCCCCAGCTCTTTATAAGTCCTCCTCAGACAACCAATTTGCCTTTTTGCATTTCTTTTTCTTGGGGATGGTTTTGATCACTGCCTCCTGTACAATGTCACATGACTCCTGTACAATGTCACTTGACATTGTACAAGAGCACCTGTCATATACTCACTAATGTACAAAGTTCCAGAACCCTGAACTTAAAGTTCAGGGCCCACAGAGACCTCCTCATTGAGGAGACAGTCAGGGAAGCAGCAGCTCTGGGCTCCCTGTCATAAAATGGTTTTCAAGATAGAAGTGGGCTTAACCCTTTGCAATAGACCATTTTCACAGAGGAAAGAGATCCTTGAAAAGGCTTTGAAGATTGAATAGTAGCTCTTAAGACAGGAAGAAAGGACGTTACAGGGAGGGGAGTCAACACATCCCAAGACTCAGAGATGCAGCTGGTAGGCTGGGTTTGGAGATCCATGTATAGGAATCTAAAGTGGAAAGGATGAGGGTGGCAGAGGAGGTCATGAGATGGGCAGAGAAACTCACAGGATGGGTAGAGACCATCCTAGAAGGCCTTGGACGCCTTGCCAAGGAGCAGTCCAGACTTCTCCCTGAGGGTACCGCCTTGTAGCAGAGGTTTCCTTCTAGGAAGATCTCTCTGCTGTAGTGAGAGGGAGTCAGGGAAGACACTGGAAGAGACAAATCTGGGTCAGAGTTGGAGGATAGATGCAAGAGGGCAGGGAGTGGCCCCCACGCTTCAGTCATTCTCTGGCTCCTTCTTGGTATTTGACATATCTGGGTACAACCCCAACTATTATTAATGCAATGTTTCCCTTTGTGTTAGTTCAGTTTTATGTCACTTCTGTTACACCATTATACTACTGCTTGAAATGCAACATGTCCACTTGCCACTGGAAATAGTCTTTGCCCTCCGGGGCACCTGCTTTGAGAACCATGAATCCGGCTAGAGCCCAACAGCAGAAAGGGAAAGGGATCATTTCAGTGCATGGTGTCAGCTGAGCTGCAGGAGTTGTTCCCAAACCCGTTTCAAACCCTACAGCCTTTATGACTTCACTCGAGGGCCAGAGGTGGGGTTGCAGCTCTGAAAGCAAAGACAGAACAGACCTCCCCAGTCCCTGGTGGTCTGGACTCTAGTCCTTCCTTATCAGAGCGTGTGGGCTCCAGCTCTGCTTGAGCACAAACAGGCAGATGCACTTCTCTAAGAGAGAGAGAGCGTTAGGCAGATCTAATGATGACTCAGTGGTGGAATTCTTTGTGGGTAATTGCATGGTGCTGTGTTAGTGAAAAATATGCAGGAGGAGGGAGAGAGGGAGAGGAGGAAAGAAGGAAGGAAATGCATCATCTGATTTGTCTTCACAGGAATCTTGTAAGGCAGGAATTTTTATGCCCATTTTACAGATGAGGAACTGGTCTCAGAGATAATAAGCTAACTGCCAAGGTCACTTCTAATGAGAACTATAACTAAGCCAATAGTTCAGATCTGTCTGCCTTTAAAGCCACTCCTTTCTTTTAAAAGAATGACATCCATAATCACACCATGGTAGCCACTGTTATTTTTTTAATCCCTTTCTAGTCTCTTCTTTTTGGTGTATCAAAAATATGCATCTCTTCCTTTTATTCACCTAGCATTGTATCATGAACATTTGCAATGTTGTTAAATAGTATTTACAATAATGATTTTTACATGATATATCCACCCTGTGGACATATGATTCTGAGCCATCCCTGAACATTGAAGTGGTTTCAACATCTCAGGGTTATCAATTCTCCCCACCCTCTACCCTTCCCAAGTCAGACTCCCCTGGAATGAGTCAGGACTCCCCCGTGACTTACATCTGGAAGGTTATGTAGGTCACTGGGGTCCAGTCATGCATGCAGCAAGGCATGCTAGAGCCTCTCAGAAGGTGAGAGGGACTCAGAAAGTCAAGCCTTCTGCCTCCCCTCACAATCTGCCAAGCCCTGCCACTGCCCCACCCCATCAGGTCACAAATGGAGGTGCTGTGAACTGGGCAGACCAAAGGCTGTTCCAGGTAGCTTCTTAATGCTGGTGAAGGCAGCTCAGACATCTCAGGGGCCAAAAGGCACCTGGATGACCCCAGAATAGGAATAGAAGCCAGACCTCTGCAAAAAGCCTGGGTCATTACTTGGTCCTCATTTTCCTGAGAGGCTCTGTTCAGAAAGTTCTGTGTTCTCTGCCCCCTTGGGGAACACGCCACATCCCAAGCTGGCTCCCTAACAACTCCAAGATGGACTCTCAAAGCATAAACACTCCTGGCAGGCGAGCAGATGTGCACGCTGCCTAAGGTGAAGGGCCTAAGATCACATTTTCAGGATGCTTCCCTGCTTTATCTGTTTGCAAAGCAGATATTTGGGGAGGTTGGGCTCAGAACTGCTTCTCAGTTGCCAGCCCCATGGGAAATGGTTCGCATTCTTAGCATAGCTGGAGGACTGTGAGGCAAGGGAGCTGACTGCATATGACCGCCAGGAGGCTGCTCCGACCAGACCCGAGGAAGATGAGCCACCAGCTTGGCATCCTCTCTGCCTGGACCGGTTCCGGTGCGGGCATGCTGGACATTCTTCCCAAGAAGGCAGGGGAGTGGGAAGTTTCTAGGGGGGCTATGTGGAGAGAGAATCATCGCATCACTGAAGCAGACCCAGGACTGAGAGGGCTTTCAGAGGTCAAGTTCTCCATGCCCCTGCCCAGCACACACACCAGTCAGCAGCACTGACCTTGGAAGACGCTCACCAAGTGAGCCAGTGGGATTTCGGTGTCTTCTGGGTGTGTTGCTCTTCGCATCTTTTTCTTTTAACAAGGAGCATGTATCATTTAAGAACAAAATCAAGTTTACTTTAAAATAAATAACTAGATAAATAAAAAGGCTTCTGAGCTAAGGCATTTCATCTCTCACCTTGATTATAAACCCCAGCATACAGCAAGCTTTCTTATCAGAAACTCATGATGTCACCCCTCCGAGCACTTTCCTGCAGTTGCTTGGACACGTGGACGAGCTGCGGAAAGGAAGCAGGGCTGTGGCCTCCTTGGCTTGAACCTGTGACTGGCGCACGGTCCTCACCTCTGGCTGGCGGCCACCAGCCACACCCACAGAATTCCCTGAAATGAGGAACAGCATTCTTGAGACCCCTGAGTGGAGAGAGCCTCAAATGGCAAGCTGCAGTTTATTCAGGCCCAGCTCCGTGCCAGTAAGCACAAGGGAGGGAAACTCACTCTGGATCCCCTCCGTGGTCCAAGCCAGACCCCTGCCCAGCCTGTGAGCATAGACGTGTGTGGGGGGAACCTTCCAGGAGGACTGTCCTGGGAGCTGCGCCCCCGACGGCTGTAGCTTCAGGGCTTCAGGAAGCCGCCAGGGGAGAGGCGCTGAGGGCAGAGGGAAGCCCAGCAGCTTGCAGCCTGCTCGACAACCACATGACTGCTTAGTGTGAAGCTGGTAGAGAAATATTCCTGGGAACCAGGTGTGTGAGTCGGATTTAAGCCCCGGGCCCCTCCCTGGAGTGGCCACTGTCCCGGAGGATGAAATGAGCGGCATGCCTCAGAAATGCCAGAGCCCAGCAGGTATGTGTGCCTGAGGGTTGACGGGCTGACAGCCGCGCTGCCTGAACTTCCTACACAGCCCAGGTGCTCAGCCCCAGCTACACGCCACATATCACCAGGATAGCTTTCTAAATTCCCAACACCCGGGCCACACCCCAGGCCAATTCAGTCAAGCTCCTTGGAGGTGAGACCCAGATACTAGCATTTTTTTCAAGCTTCCAAGTAATTAAAATATTAGCCATGGGTGACAACCAGTGCTTTATAGAGATATCTGATGCATCCCAGGCTCATCAAACAAAATAAGTAGGGTTCTTCCTGAGTGATTCATGGAGCCACCGTCTCCTGAGAGGCCCTCCTCACTAAGAGTGAGAGGACAGTCACTTTTCAAAAACCATCTCAACCCCCTCAACCTCCTGTGGGAGGTGCTCCCCAGCTGCCTCCACTGTCCCTCAGGACCTGTGTCACCTACCACACATAGCTATTGGTTGACTGATATTTGCTGTGCCCACAAATGGGGCAATCTGTTACCGTAGGAGCAGGTCATCGGTTGCATATTATGCTTCCTTGTAACCCACTGACCCCCCACCTACCACCGTTCATCACCCGTATTACATGCTCAGCAAGTGTTTTCAGGCTGACTTATATGCTATTGCATTTTAACATTTCAGGCAATCTTGGTGATGAAATTTGACACAAGTTAGTGGTTTTAATGTTGATCATTGATTGTGGTCTAGGAGGAAACAGGGGTGGCCTGTAGAAGAATGGCTAAGAACTGCCCATTAGACTGTCTTCCAGGAATGAACATGTAACCCATATAACCCAGCTCTCCTGTGGTCCAGGCTCCACAATGAGAAGATTTGGCAGTTTCGTGGGCTAGCAGGTAGGGGAGGGAGGTTTTCTAATTAAGAGCACTTTGAATATTTACTGCAGCTTCTTAAGGAAATTTGAACATGGCAAATGGAAGCCACACTTTTCTATCTCCTTTTTACCTCTCTCCCTGGAATTCACATCTGAGGAGCTGCTATATCAGCTAGGCCTTAAAGGGTAGAGACAGAAGTGGAGGGTGTTTCAGGCACAGAGACTAATTGGGTTTTCAGACTGGCTGGTGGTCCTGTGAATGCGGAATGAAGGATGTGGGCGGTTAAAAAGTGACTGGAAAGGAGGAGCGTGGCCAGTGTATGAAGGGCCTTGAATTGCAGGTCAGGCAGATGAACTCCAGGTTTTAACATCCAAAGCTTAAGGCCAAGACATAGTATAAGAGGGTCACTCTGGCAGCATGCGGAGGGTGGGACGCCAGTCAGGACATGACAGCAGGCCCAGGAGAGACGGATGGGCCAAAGAGAGGCGGCATGAGGGCAGCATGGTCAGGTCCACCTGTGGCTGCTGCGAAAGACTGTTCTGAGCCCCACATCCTGTGTGATGTGTTCTCAGACCTGGGGCCAGTGATGGAGGTGCTCCCACATTCCTTACCCCACAGACCTGTCCAGAGGTCCTGGCCTAGCTGGTCAGTCACCCCAGACCCAGACCAGCCACTCCACACTGCTTCTCCAGCCTCTGAGCTGAGATCAGAAACCCCCACCCAGGTGCTGGCAGACCCAGCTGTCTTCACCCACAGGCCAACATGTTTGCTTTATGTCCAATTCGAAGAACACTTACAGTCACCACCAAATAGAAAACAAACAAATCTTTAGACTTAGATATGAAATGCATTTCAGTGAAATTTTTTAAACTGAGGAATAGCTCTTGAATTCTAAACTTTTACATCAATTTTTACCAGAAGATTTCAGGAGTCTGGACTGCAAATATTTTCCAGGGAGCTGATGCTTAGATAGAGTTAGGAATGCAAGAAGACTTATAGGGGAAGTGTGGCAGAGGAGATAAAGCCTCTAAAAGAAGGGAGAGAAACACGACTAGAGCTTCCAGACTGCAGGGCAGACCTAGCATTCTCTGCCAGTCCACCAGGGACCAGAAGAGCACAGGGTTGCCCAGGGTTGGTGGGGGAAGCTTGAAAATGCCTGGGTCCTTGTACCACCACCTCTCTCAGTCATTTGCCAAGGCCACCCCAAGAAGACTTTAACCTTGTCCTGAAAACTGGGTGAACCCAGGAGAAGTCCACGGTTCTACAGCTTTGAGCTGACCATAGCCTTGCCACCAGACAGCCCTTTCTTGGAGACATCTCTGCATATGCCATGGAGTCCCTCTTTCTCCCACCTGCTGCTCTGAGTGGACCATACCTGAGGCCTGGCTTCAGTCTCCACGAGCAGTCCCTTCAATCTCGCCATCACCTTCCTTCCTTCCTGGCTCCAAGAATCTGTTCTATCTTCTCCCTCCCTCCACTTCTCAACACTGAAGGCTTTTCCTTCATTCACCTCCTCACAGTATTCTGCCCCAAATTTGCCACATGCAAAATCAAAAGATGAACAACTACTTGGGAAATGCTCTGTGTAACTGGAATCACCATGAATTCATCTTCCCAAGATATGAAAAACTCAACAACAGTCATAGACATAACCAAACAGAAAAATGAGCAAAAGACATGAATGGATGGCTCATAGGAAAATAAGTATAAATGGCCCTTATATGAAGAGATGCTCAACCTGACTCACAGTAAAAGAAATTCAAATTATGACTATACAGAGACACCATTTTCACCTATCAGATTGGCAAAGATTAAAACATCTGATTCAGCACAGCGTTGGCGTGGAAATAGGGCACTCACCCTGCTGGTGAGAATGGAAATTGGTCACACTGTTCAGAGGGTGATTTGGCAACACCCTTCTAAGTGATGAATTCCCATGATCTTCAAAAGGCAGTAGAACAGAACGATTAAAAGAATGAACTGGAGTCCCAGAACCTTGGTTTGAATCTTAACTGTTCAGGTAGGCTACTCTTCTGTGCCTCAGTTTTTCTCATCTGTAAAATGGGATGATAATAGTACCTACCTTTGGATATGCTCAAGAGACTTAAAATATATTAGTAATTGTAAAGCACCTACTCTAGAGCCCCACTCTTAGTAAATGCCATGCAAATGTTAACTAACACTATTATTTATTGACCCAGCAACTTCACTGCTAGGAAATTATCCTACAGATATGCTTGCACATGTGCTAAATGAGTACACAGTGTATTCCCTGCAGTATTGGTGCAGCTGGGAAGAAAACTGTAAACAACCTAAATGTTCTTTAAAAGACTAAATTGACTGGTGCATGTGTAGAATGGAATACCATGCAGATGCAAAAAAATAACCAAGAAGCTCCTTTGTACTGACCCTGTGTATACAGGCTACTACTATTAGCTTTTAAATGAGTTGTATAGGCTCAAATCCAAATACCCTTATCCATAATTTTGAAATTCAAGACTCTCTTCAAAAATAAGCCTTTGTTGGTTTGTTTTAGGAAATTTGGCACAAATACATTTGGTAGCAAAATTTGAACTGAACTGAACTGACTTAAGGCTGACAACGTCTCTGTTTATCAAAATCTTCACATGTTTTATTACAGACTCTGCTGGGGATGTGACATAATATATACACATTACCTTTGCAAATTCTGAATTCCAAATTCTCAAACTCATCTGCCCCCAGGGGTTCCAGAGAAGGAAGTGTGGATTTTCTCCGAACTTCTTTTCTCTTTGAAGTATCTCTTTAAGAATGCATAAGAAATTAGCACCAGTTTGCTCTAATGAAGAGCTTCTTGGCTGTGCTACAGAAATGTGAAGGACAATTTCATCATGTTCAAATCCAAGAACGTGAAGAGTCTATGGATATCTTACTTATTCAAGGAACAAATAAATGCCATTGAAGACCTCCCCAGCCCAAGCTGTCAGGTCGCCTTACAGCCCGGCTGCCCTTTCACTGGTATGTCTGTGGCAGCCTGCCCAGAACTCGGACCTGGGAACCGGGGCTGGAGAGTGGAGGCAGATGGGACAGGAGTCTCATCTCTGACTCAGGGTGCTGCCCTAGGCAGGTGGCGAGGCTCCTCCCTAGAAAAGTGGAGATAATGGGAGTGACTCAGTGTCAGGCACTGAGATGGGCCGATTGGCAGGGAAGCCAGGTTCCTCACCAGCACCCTACTGCACACGTATCCTCTCCTGGAAGGGCAAGAGCCACCCTCCAGCTCCATCTCCGAACATCTCCTAGCAGAGACATGGTGCGAAGGCCTCCAATCCAGCTGGGAGCAGCAGGGTCCTGAAAACTGAGGCTCAACTACACTCTCCCGGACACACAGAAAGCTCCCAGCAGCCCTGGTTCAGGGCTGAAGATTCTGAACAAGATCCTGCATGTGGACATGGTAAGGGGATAGTTAAATACATCCAAGACCTGAGCATGCAGTACAGAATAATGCCCATGACCTAATAATGAGTGAAAAAAGCAAACTGCAGAACTATATATATGGATGGATATCCCATATATATAGGGTATGATATCTCCCATCTTTATATATGTGTGTGTGGTATATCCCATATATGTGTGTGTGTATCCCACATGTATAGTATATGATATATCCCATATATATATATATATATATATATATATATATATATATATATCCATGGTATATGTATATGTATATATCTATATATAAAATCATATATATAGTTCCACCCTTAGATGGAAGAGGGGAGAGGGGAGAAACTAACAGAGCACAGATGTTAGTGTGTTTATAAAAGAGGAAAAGTGGCGGATGAACAAACTAAAAGCCGAGCGCCAGTCCGGAGAGACCTGCCCACCAGGAGCCTCCTGGCTTCTCAGGACATGGGCACTGCAGGAGGGACTGGAGTGGAAAGCAGGGAACACAGCAAGACCCTGCCTGCCTCCCCACTAGCAGCAGGCTAGCTTCTCTCTCACCCAGGGGGAACTGGAAAGTTAAACCCTAGGGACTCCAGATTCAGGGGGCACCAGGGCATGAGAGAGGGCAAAGGGGGATCCAGCACTTAAACAGGGCATTGGATGAGAGTCCAAGTGTGAAGGAGGAGCCCATAGCCCCTTTCCCCTATATCCCCAACCACTGCCACCAGAGGCAGATTATATCATTCTCAGAAGGGACTAAAAGGCCTTAGAGGAAAGACCCACAGAAACTTGCTCCTGCAGCTCCCTCAACAAACCCTTGAATTCCCCATCACTCTCCAGTGAAGCAGAGCTCTAGCTAAGCCATGCACCACAGCAAAGAGTAGGCCCTGCTTGCTGCAATGAGAGAAAGCGCTCACACAGCAATGAAGACACAGCGCTGACTAAAGTTAATTAATTAACTAAATTTTAAAAAAGAAACAGAGTAAGGCAGACAACAGATAAGGCATAGAGTAGAAGAAAACGCCAATAAAAACAATAAAGTGAAAGTGATGAGAAAATGGCTTCTGCTAAATTAGATCAGAATATTTTTTAAAGACAGAAAAGAAAAATCTTAGAAATTAAAACTGTGATTCTAAATAAAAACAGACAGGATTTAATAGGAAGATTTGGAGATGAGAAAATCATCCAGAGAGACCAAAGATAAAGGACAGGAGAGAAAAAGACGAGAAAATTTGGACGCTCAGTCAGAGACCAATGAGCAAAGGAAGTACAGAGGAAATGGAAAGAAGGAAATAATGTGTAAAAATATCACAGGAGAACTTCCTTGAGCGGAAGTATGCATGTTAAGTGCTGTCAAGTACCCGGTGCAATAAATGAGGACAGACTCTCAGCAAGACAAGTGGTGGTGAGATTTCAGAATAGGGGGCACAGAGAAGATTCTAAAGACTTTCAGCAGGAAGAAAACAGGTCAACTACAGACAAACAAGAATCAGAAATGGAGTAGGGCTTCATTAAGAGCCAGGTTTGATCAGTGGAGGAAGGAAAACTCAGGAATTCATTTTTTAAACAGGTGGAAATTGAGATGCTTCTTCAGATGTTGCATAGTGCAATTTTTTCTTTTCTTTCTTTTTTTTTTTTTTTGGTAGGATCCATTCCCATAACCCTTGTAACCACCTATTACATATCTTGTCTCTATGCCATACTTGTCTCTATGCCTAGACATATACACATCTACAAAATGTATATACATGTATATATACACATATGTCTACATGTATACACACATGCACAAATATCCATATGCAGACACACACATACACAAGCATATCCACATGTGTGAACATGTGACAACACAGGACTGTGCCTTCAGACCTCTGACCGTAATGTTTGCACTGAGGCCAGCTTCCCCAGTTGCTGAACTATCAAGGCAGGGACATTGAGGCAGACCTATTCCCAGGACTCCGTACTCCAGGAACTTGGGACTTTGACTCAAGGACACTCATCTGAGTTGCCAAAACTTTCTTAAAAATGCACCTTACCAGTCTCCTTCAGTAAACTCACCAATTTTCACTCACAAGAGTTTTTCCCAATAAACTTGAAGTCTAATACAGTTTTGGGGACTGACTCTTGCAGGACCCAAACAAAGCATACCTATAACATATGTGTGTGTGTGTGTGTGTGTGTGTATGTGTGTGTGTGGGTTTTTAAGTTGTTGTTTCCCCTAAATGCTGTAAATGCTTTTTTTCATCTTGCCTTTCTTATTCATCGATGTCTAATGAGAATTTATCATGGCATTTCTCTATTTCATTCTTTTAAATGGCTGCATAGCTTTCTTAGTTATGGCTGTACTTACTCAACCTACAAATAGGCATTCACTTTGATTCCATGGACTATGGAATAACTATGGATAAGTGCTACAATAATTATCATCATCTTGTGCACATATTTGAAGACAGACGATAAAGAATAGATTGGCAGTCAAAATATATTTATATACATATAATTTATACAAGTCATAATAGATCAAATTGCTAATTTTATATAATAATTTTAATGGATGCTGACAGATTGATCTTTCAGAAACGGTATAAAAATGAACATTTCTACTAATGATGTATGTGAATACTCTTTCTCTGCAGGTCCACAAGCAGTAGCTATTAATAATAATTTTCATTTTTATTTTTGGGCTGATTTAACTACTTTGCTAACTACTAGTGATTTTTCATATCTTTTCACTCGTTAGAATTGCTCTTTAATAAATTGCTAATATTTCTATTTAATCATTTATCTTTTCCTTGTCAGTTTGTAAAAACTCTTGGCTCCCTTTGTTCTGGTTTATGAACCAGGACAAATCTATCTGTTGTCTTTGTGTTATCTTTTTGCTGTGCAAAGTTGTAATCAAGTCAAATATGTTCATCTTATCTTTCCTAACTTCTGGGTTTCTTGCATTTGATAAAGCTTTCCCCAACCCTAAGTCTTCATGGTCCAAGAAGGCTGCTAGAGCTCCAGCCATCCTATCCATAGTACAGGCTGCAGTATGGAAAAAGAGACCAGAAAGTCATTCCATCTCTCTTTGAAAGAAATTTTCCAGAAATGTCTACACCATAATTCCACATACATGTTATTGCCATAACAGTGATATAGCCATAGTTAGCCTCAAGGGGAATGCTGTCACCGCCATCTCTGGGAAATGCAATCTGGCACACCCACACTTAGAAGCAAAAGTGCCCTTTTTCATGGCATTCAATAGACAAGCAGAGACCACACACTGCTAAGAGTAGGCTACAGCCTAGAAACCTGTTTCTTAGCAGAGAGAGAGTGCGCCTCTCTTTTGGCTCCACAGGTACCATGCTTAACACAGTCATTCTACTGAGTTAGGAAGGTCTCAGCTCTGAGGCTTGTGCATGCATAACCCCAGGGTGGCCACAGGCTCCAGAAATGGCACCTCTGCCTCAGGGCCCTCGCCCCTCAGTGCCCTCCCCAGGGGGCAGTCAGAGGTTTGTGGCTGCATGAGGAATAGGCAAGTTTGCTGGCATGAAGGACGATGACTTCTGAACTCTGGGAAATACCACTAGGCATTTCCAGACAGACGGGGGCCTCAGAGAATTACTTATGATTCATGCCAATCTGTGGGGTGTGTCTGTGCCAGAGAGAAAAACATGACACTGGAAATACTTTCTCATTCCCTTACTCAGTCCCTCACAAGCCCAGAGGGGGCCAGCCATATCCACCCAGATATTTCTTGCAGGTTTTCTTCCTACAGTTATGTTCTCAGTTGAGAAAGCATCAGTGGAAGAGGTAGGTCAATGCAGGAACAGCTGGCCAAGAAGAAGAAAGGCTAAGAGGTTTCTGTTTGGAAGAAGCTGGGAGGAAAGAGACCCAGCACACAGGGCTGTAGGTGATGGAGATCCCAGGAGGGCAGCATGCAAAGCCCGGTTCTACCAGGCCCCAGTGGGTACTTTTCTTCGAGTCCCCCCACCTCGCTGAGCCTCAGCCTCCTCGTCTAGAAAGTGGGAGTGGTAACAGTGGCTCGACCCTCTTGCCAGCGTCAAGAAAGGGGCTGACTGTACAGCCCAGCATGCTCTGCTACAATTCTCTTGTTTTCTGAAATATCTTTGATTATATAAGTATTACTGTTAACCAAAAAAAAAAAAAAAGCACAGACAAACAAAAAGAAGACCATAAAAGAGAGAAAATAAAAAACAGTTAACACCTTGACATATGCACTTATAGTTTCCATTTGTTGTTCCATCGCTAAGTCGTGTGTGACTCTTTGCGACCCCATGGACTACAGCACACCAGACTCCTCTGTCCTGTACTATCTCCCAGAGTTTGTTCAAATTCATGACCATCGAGTCAGTAATTCTATCTAACCATTACATCCTCTGCCACCCCCTTCTCCTTTCGCCTTCAATCTTTCCCTGCATCAGGGTCTTTTCCAATGAGTCAGCTCTTGGCATCACGTGGCCAAAGAATTAGAGCTTCAGCATCAGTCCTTCCAGTGAATATTCAGTGTTGATTTCTTTTAAGATTGACTGTTTTGATCTCCTTGCAGTCCAAGGGACTCTCAAGAGTCTTCTTCAACACTACAATTCAAAAGCATCGATTCTTCAGCACTCAGCCTTCTTTATGGTCCAACTCTCACATCCTGGAAAAACCATACATGACTACTGGAAAAACCATAGTTCTAACTGTAGTTCCCATCCTGGATATATTTCTAATAGGACCATACTTTATATGAAAAGTAAAGCTGAAAGTGAAGTCACTCCGGCGTGTCCAACTCTTTGTGACCCTATGGACTGTAGCCTAAGAGGTTCCTCCATCCATGGAATTTTCCAGGCAAGAGTACTGGAGTGGGTTGCCATTTCCTTCTCCATACCATATTTTATATACGGTTCTGTAATCTATTTTTCACTCAACAATATATAATGAGTTTCTTCTATGTTGACAAGCAAACTTCATGAGATACTTCAATACCTGTATGATATTCTGCCATTGCTGTGTTCAGTTCTGAACCTGTGATCACTATTACTGGTTCTTCCTTTCCCACATGGCCCAAATTCCAATGTGACCCAACACAAAAATGTTACTGTCTTTATTTAAAATTCTCCTATTTTGTTCACCATGGATTGACTTTTATTTTTTTTAAATATCGCATTAAAATATTATTCATCTTATTTACTTTTGGCTGCAACGCGTCTTCATTGCTGTGTGCAAGCGTCTCAATGTGGTGACTTCTCGTTGCAGAGTATGAGTTCAGCAGTTGCAGTTCATGGGCTTAGCTGCTTTGCAGCATGTGGTATCTTCCTGGACCAGGGATCAAATGCATGTCCCTGCAAGGGATCATGGCAAGCAGATTCCTAACCACTGGACCACCAGGGAGGTCCCCCAATATTACTCATCTTGATTATAGCATCTTCCCCTAAGATTATTTTTAATGTTTCCAGTTCATTCATCTATTTCCAGCATCCAGCACAGTGCAGGACATATAGTAGTGCTCAATAAATACTGAATGAATGAATGAATGAATGAATGAATGAATTGGTGACAAAAGGAAACCCTACACCCAGCTGTGAGAGTCTCCCTCACACAGGCAGAACCAGGAGCTCGCTGACACCAGGATGAAGGCCTGTTGGCCCTTCTCCCAAGGCGCTGGAACTGTGCTCTGCCCCCGGTGCGGAGCTATCTCTCCAAAGCAACAAGGGATTTTCCCAGCCCTAACCAATGTGTGGAGTTTTAAACTAACAAACCCAGAGCTCAGAGAGGAAATTCTAAGAACGTGAAGTAAGTCAGAAGAGCAAAGGTGCGTGTTTATTTTCCATTGCCTGCTTGGGCCTCTGCCTCCCTTCCCCCGCCGCAAAGACTGGGGAAGGGGTCCGGATTCGGATGTCAGCACAACAAAGCTAAAGGAAACCCATCTTCCTGTGTTTGCCAAGGAACAATGCTGGAGAGGCCATTCCAAGGCCTGCACTTTTCCTCTGTACAGAAGAACTTAGGTCCTGAAGAATTCCTGGGAAGGAGGCTCAGGAATTTCTGGATCAACGTTCTTGCTCCATCGCTCACGGACACTGGGGATGCACTGGCTAGGATCCCACTTGGCCTTCTGTACTCAGCTCCATTCTGACCCACACAAGCGGGGGATTTAACCGTGGGTTTGGGGCCTTGGGCCCACCCTGCAGCCAATCAGCTCAAGAGTCTGGTCATTGGCCTCTCTAGTCTCTATCTCTCAGCACTGCTTTCTGTTCTCTCCCCCTTCAGCTCTTATCTGGCTCTTATCACTCCTTTTCTGGACTACTGCCCAAGTCCAGCCTTCCTGGCCCTGACCCTCCTATCCTCACTCACAGGCCATGTTCCCACAACACACCTCCAGGAGAGGCCCTTCTCTGTTTCCAGTTCTCTGCACCCACAGCACCAGGTGCCTTAGATGTTTCCAAGGAACTTTATGATGACCACCCACACCGGTCTCATCTCCCAGTGAATCAGGCAGGGCACTGAAGACCACCAGTATTTACTGAGTACCTACTAGGTACTAGGTGCCATCTAGATGCTTTTTGGATTTTATCTCACAGTCCCCACAATACTCCAAAGTATCATGTTGAGTCCTCACAGGCCCACTACCGTGCCGTCCGTAAAACGGGGGTTCCATAAACCAACCAATGTCATGGGTTCAACTGAGGTGGAACCTGGATCCTTGTTGTGACTCAGCTGGTGGTCTGGCAGCCACTGATGGGTAGGCAGGCTCAGGGGGCTATTTGGATCACATGCTCTTCCTTCAAGGGTTTCCCCAGTGGTTCAGAGGTAAAGAAGCCACCTGCAAGAGATACAGGTTTGATGCCTGGGTCTAGAAGATTCCCCAGAAGAGGACATGGTAATCCACTCCAGTATTTTTGCTGGGAGAATCCCATGGACAAAGGAATCTGGTGGGCTGTGGTCCATGGAGTCACAAAGAGTCAGACTTGACTGAAGCGTCTAAGTACGCATGCTCTTCCTTAAACCCTCTGAACACAAGGCTCCCTCTTTCTAGAACACTGTTCACCCATCTTTGGGGCTAACTCTTATTGGCCTTTCAGGTCACTTGGCAGCTTCCTCCTGGAAGCCTTTCAAGATCTCCCAATCTGTGTTATTCTTTTATGTTTCCTAACACCCTTGGCTTCTTCCCTCTCTGGGTGTTTGAGCGACTGTCTCAGCTGATCTGAATGTCAACTCCTAAAGGACAGGAGGTGCCTTGTTCACCACTGTGCCTCCAGAATTTAGCTCAGGGTCTGTCGCAGCTCAGTAAATATTTGGTGAATGAATTAAATGCTTACTCTTGGGTATTTAGTCCCTCCCTGGCTGGTCAAAGAGCACCTGATCCCCAAAACAGGATCTTCTGCTTTTCCCTTCCTGTCTTCAAGCCTTACCAGCCACAGTATGCCCCTAAAGTTGACAAATCTAGGGTCTGAACTCTGCCCCTTGAGGCTGGTGGATTCCATCTTCCCTTCCACCCCTTCCCCTGCCTTCTCCGTGCGGACTACATCGGGTTTCCCTTCTTTTCTAAACCACATCTGTTCACGAAGCAGCTACCCTTGTTGCTGGTGTTGAGTCCCCGCTGGCCTGGCAGCCGTCAGGGCCCTGTCCTCCAGCCGCACGTGCTACAGGTTCTGGGGGATGGCAGAGAGGGGGGCCTCCCCCGGAGCCGCTGCCAGGCGTTCTCCAGCGGGAGGGGACCGAACTTGTGCGTTCAGGGCGCGCAGTGGACACCCTGTTCACATTCCAACGCGGACCGGAATGCGGACGCGGGACCAGCCAAAGGCCGCATTCCTCGGGGTGGGCGGGAACACGGCCCGAGCCCCGCCCCACCAGCCCCGGCCCCGCCCCCAGGCCCTGCCTGCTGGACGCTGGACCGCCACTGGAGAGGGCGTCCCCTGGCGGTGCCGGCGGCCAGAGGCGGGACCTGGGGCCCTGCCCTCTCTTCCCGGCCCCCTGCCCGTCCTCCCCGCCTCCTCCCTGGTTCTCTGGGCCTGAGCCCAGCTCGCCCTTTGGATCCTAGAATCCCCTCCTTTATCTTCCCCGGGAAGCTGCCTGCTTCCGGAAACTGATTAGGACTCCAAAGCGCTTTTGGTTTTTGTAATTTGCTGCCAATCAAATCAGAAAAAAAGGAATGGCTCCTCAGAGCCTTCACAAAATCCTAACTCCAGGATGGCTTCCTCTCCTGGCTTCCCATCCTGTCCCCCCATCCTGTCCCCAGGGAGCCCGTCTTGACCTGCCTCTGATGGGTGCCTCTGTGGGAATTTCCCACCCTTGCGTGCGGTCTCCTCCCAGCCGGCCCAACTGGCACCATCAGGGCCAGAGACCAAGATGAACGGCCTCACCCCTGCCGAGTCACCTCCCACTGCTCCACTGAGGGCTTGGGGAAAGAAAACGTGGCCCTAAGTTGAAACCTGTGAGAAAATGGGTCTGAGTCTGTACCTCAGCCTCTACTGGAAAAAGCACCACTGCCTCATAGGAAGGATCCCGGGGAGCCGAGGCCCCAGAAAAGTGGAAAGCCACTGGACTGAGGGTTTCCACAGTGGTGTAGGAACGTAACACACACACAAACTGCACTAACCCCAAAACATCACTGAAACAGGTACGCAAAAAGAGGACTGGCGCCCAGAATGGGGACTGGGCTATACCTGTTTAAGTCACCTCCAGGGTCTTGAAGGAGAGGAGTGTGTACTGTTTGCTCACTCCTGCGTGAGGGGACAGGCGGTCAGTGGAATGGTGGACAGTGCCAGGAAGGCATGGGCTCACACCCAACTTTCTCAGCTTGCTGTAGGTATCTTTCTTAGTGGGAAAGAAGCCACTCCCTCACATTGTTTGCATATGGAAATTTGCATGTTTATCAGCCCATCAGTTAGGCATTCACCCTGTACTTAAAGTAACACCTGAGCAGCCAGTAATGAAAGAAGGCATGCCTGGAACTTGCATTGCTCACCATCAGAGAGGGTTGTGAATGTTGCCAGGAAAGATGGGAAAGCAGGAACCAAACTCTCATTGGCCAACACCTCAGCTGTAAGAAAGGGCAGGGCAGGAGGGGCACTGGATTGGAGCTTGGCCTTGATTGCTAGCTTGCCTTGACCTTGAAAGCTGGCTTACTTTGCTCAGTTGTTTTCTCAGCCTCTCAGAGGAGGAAAACACTGCAGTCCCTTCTTACCTGGCAGGGAGGTAGGCCCAGAGTGACAAGATGGCTGGTGGCCCTGTAGCTCTGGTTTGAGATGGCAGCCCTAGCTCCAGGTCTGCCTCTTCCCCTGACACGGAAAATGGACATTCCAGACTGCCACAACACCACAGCGGTTCCTTGACTGGCAGGGCCAGAGCTCTGTCTCGGTAGAGTGTGAGGAGCTTGAAGTATTCATGACGGACACAGGAACAGACCCAGTGATGAGTCTACTTACTTCACAAACGTTCTGTGAAGCATTCTTCACAAACTGATTCAGGACCTACCTGAAGACTTACCGTCCACTTGAGGAGACAGACGCCAATCTGGCCAGTACAGTGCAATGTGATGAGCAGCAAGGCAGAGGAAGGCTAGGCAGAGCATGGGCAGGAGGGTCTTCTTTGTGGGAGTGGGAGGTAGAAGGGATGGATGGTGGGGAGGTGAGGGGGTTAAGGGGAGGCTCTGCCAGAAGAGGGAGCTCTAATTCTTGCCCCTACTCTAGACTCAGTATTGCGAGGCCATCATGCATTGTGCTAGATTTTGCTAAAGAATCTCCATGGATTTTGCTGGTCACACGGTTAGATTGGCCAGACTTGAAAGCTTGAGTTCTGAGGTCACTTTCTAAAGATGAGTGTGTTTGTATTTCCCTCTGGGCCTGGTAATGGGATATGGTTTTAGGACTGAATTTGTCCCCAGAATTTTCTGCTTCCCATGGAGTTACTTGAAGCCATCCTTTTCACTGATGTGTGGACTATCATCTCGCTCCCTTCCACCCTGTGAGTTAAATGTGTGCAGCAGAACTGGGCAGCTCCCATCCTGTACACTTAGGTGACTGACTGACCTCCTCTGAGCCTCATTCCACCCTTGGCCTTAAAATCAACAGAAGGCTACCAGGTCCTACCTCTCCCATATTGAGAAAAATGAATTCAGATCATAAGCCCTTTGGAAAACTACAGTTTTCAAAGATATTATTATGTGGAGTAAAGTTTTTAAAATGTGAGTGTGCTTTAGAATCACCAGTTGGTGGGAGTAGGGATGAGGGTATATTTTAAATGCTTTTTTTTCAGTCCACTCACAGATTCTGAGTCAGGAGGCCTCAAGCGGGACACTGGAATCTGCATGTTTCCAAATCATCCTAAAGAATCCTGATGCCATTGGTCCTTGAACTGCACTTGGCTGCGTTGGGTCTTAGTTGTGGCACACGGACTTGGTTTCTCCACAGCATGTGGGATCTTAGTTCCCTGGCCAGAGATTGAACCCATATCCCCTGCATTGCAAGGCAGATTCTTAACCACTGGACCACCAGGGAAGTTCCTGGACTGCACCCTGATAAGAATTGATACAGGTGACCGTGCATCTATTTGCACTGAGTCCACTTAGAATGAACTCTCCCTATGTCAAGATTTGGACAAATCCCTTGATTTTTTCTTGAATCTTTTGCCCTTGAAATGAAGTACATGTGGACTGGGACTGAGGGGGAAGCCCCTCCACTGTGCATGGTGGGGAAACAACCAGTAAACCAGGATGGACCCTTGGGAGTCCCAGAAAGTAGGCCTACTCCAGCGAGCCCAGAAGAGGGTCTCCCACAGAAGGCTCCCATTTCCCCTTCCTCCTCTTTCTGTTACAGGCATTGGGCACTCATGAAGCAGACCAAGAACAAACAAAACCCACCTGATTTGAAATGCCTCAGCAGGAATCTGAACCAAACCCCAAAGTATCATAGTTCCAATGACTGGCCTTGAGCAATATCAGCAACAGTCTTCCACAAAACCCAGTGCTCAGGCCCTTGGTCCACAGCAAACTCTGAGAACTGTGAGGCCAGGAATGTGGCACTCTTGGAAAGTGGCACACACCAGGGAACTCCAGGCTCTTTTGATCTGGTCCTCAACCTCCAAACATGCTTTTGCTCGCACCCTTGATATGCCATATGGCTGTACTCCCACCCATAATACTACTGACATCAAGGCCCAGGTATGTTTGCTATTATAGCAGAACTCCCTATAAATGATAATAGATATAATTTCAAATGGTTTTGAAAGATTTGGGTTTGGGAGACTGATGTCTTGTTAGATCTGAATGGATTGGCCTTGTTTTTATGTCATATACATCTAAGAGCTCATACGAGGAGTTGAGTGACAGCTCAGTCATTTCTCTTTCTCTGGGTCACTTGTGCAGGTATCATTTGTGTTACCTTCAGACTCTGGTTTCTTTGTAGGGAATTCTTAAAAGCTACTTGTTCATACTGTAAAGACTTTGGGTAAAGTACATAATTCACTCTACAAGTTCAGCCTAGCAGGGACACATAACCTCTGTCACACATGCTTTGCTGACACAGGGCTATTTGACATCCATCCATGTGAGAGAGCCCCCACCAGTTTGGATATCAAATGTTAGTGAAACTACATTCTTTTGTTTAGATTAAAAGTATAAATAAATACATAAACTAGTATTTTCTCCCTGTATCTCCAACAGATCACCGTGTATACCCCAATTTGGAGACCAGGGGTCTAACTGTGGATTCTCCCACCCCAGGGGCCCACATCGCTGAAAGCAGACCTTCCTCTCCCTAGAAGAGAACCTAACAGTTAGCCATGCTGCTGGAAACCACTGGCAAGAAATTGCAATAGAGTACAGGCATCACATTCTCCAGTTCAGACATCAGCTATACCATCCGCAATGGTTAACCTCCACGTCGCTCCCTTTGTCTACCTGGGGCCCATGCAGCCTGAAGGCTGTGCTGAGGGCTGGTCTCCTAGAATCTGGGGGACGCCCTTGGGCTCACAAGTCTAAGCCGGGTGGGTGTTCTATAGATGAGTGGAACTGCGGCCGGGTTCCTGACCGGAGCATGGGGAAACAGCGGCCCCTGGTGGCTGGAACAGGAGTGCCTCAGAACCTCAGCATACCTCCTGCTGTTAACCACTTGCTGAACCCCGGCTGCGGTGTTAAGTATTGTGGTGTAGTTAATTGCACAGACATGGACATGGAAGACCTGGCTCCCTTTCTGTGCTCATCTGTGTGATCCCAGGCAAATTAACTTCTCTGGGTATTGGAGTTGTTGCTAGGGGTAAATGAGGTGCTGGGTGAAAAGTAGGGAACAATACTGAGCACAGAGGAAGAACTGTGCTGTAATGTCATTGATTGATGTGAATGCCTCTAGACGTTTAAAAACACCTGGAAAATATCTCTGGGGGAAGCCCTGGAGGGAGATGGGAACCCATGAGCAGGAACTGTTGTATTTCTGTGCTAAGAGACACAAAGGAGCAATGACTGTCCTGGGCGGTGGTGGTGAGCATCAGCCTCTGTGTGTGTGTGTGTTTGTGCAAGCACAGCTGCATTAGAAAGACAGAGAGCTCTGAAAGATGCTCAGGGTTCCTTCCAGAGGGGAGCAGTGCTGACAAAGGGAAAGCCATTGTCACCTATTCCTCTAATCACACTGTAAGCTCAGCTCTGAGAGAGGATGGGGATTATTGAGTCACACAACAATTACTTATTGATCACCTACCATGTGCTGGGCAAGGTTATCAAAATGAGCTAGGACACAGGACAAGACACAGGACACTTTCAAACAGATCAGGGCCAAACAACAGGGATGTTAGTGGGTCAGTCTAGACTGGTGGTCTGGGGACTAATGACTGCATTCCCTGCAGCCATCAGGACAGAATCCTGTAAAGTGCACAAAAGCCAGACCAGGCGGAGGAAAGACTTTTCTGCTCAGGTGCCCTGCCAGAGGTGTGTCACCGCCCAGCATTTTTGGAAAGTGCTGGGGCCTGCACAGTCCAGATGAAGCCAGGGGAAATTCTGCAGTCTTTCAGTTACCCCTACCTCATCTCTGGGGTTGCATTCAGCTAAAATTTGGTTCTGTTCAAAACTAGCAACTTCTGAGAGTCCCTACCCCACCTGCAGAAAGAAGGGTTTGCTGATGGAGAAAGGAGGGGCTGGTGTCCCAAAAGAGATCTGCCAAGCCCTAGTGAGCCCTTCTGGGCCCCTCTTGGTCCTCCTACAATTCATTGAATAAAATTATATCAAAATGCATGGACCGCTTGTTACTGGGCTCCCCATCCTGCCTCAAAATTACAGACTTCTAACATGCCAACAGCCTTGAGAGGTGCCCTGAGCTCACATTGCTTAGAATTTATATTACTTATTAAACACCTGTTCTGTGCTGAGCAGGGGTAGGAAAGGAAGGTGCTGTGGTCAGGGAAGTGTTTCTGCCCAGGTTAAACTTCCCCCTCATCATGACTTGGTCTCTCTCTCTCTCTGCTCCACTTGTCCCACCCCATTTGCCCAGTTAGAGATATTAAGGGCCGCCTTTGGTTCACGTCTGCCTCCACCAAGCATGACTCATCACATTCCCCCTACCCTCAACATACTATTCTTAGATAAATGCAACCTTGCTGGTGCTAATATGAAAAACTGACACTGTTATAGGGTTACAAGCCTTCTTGCAAAGGTCCAGCGCAACTATTCAGCTTGGGCATGGGCTGGTGTGGGAGATGGATCAGGAACGACCCACCATTGAAAATACCTTGTCTGTAGAGACACTTCGAGTTCAGACAGCTGACCCCTGAAGCTCCAGTTCCAGATTGCTGTGAATCTGTTTTCCCCTTCCTAGGCCCCAGGAAGAAAAACCAGGAATCTGTTTCTTTCCTGAGTCTCATTCCTCCCCGAGAGCCCTGATCCTGTCTTTCCTGGTTCTGTCCTCAAACCTCAAGAGGAAGAGAAACAAAGGAAGGAGCCATTCCATGGAAAAGGGCTCTTCCAAATTCAAAAGGCATTTGCAGTTCTTTTTGGAGGGTATAGTTCTTTTTGGAGCTTTAAGTTAAAGATGTATGTAGGCTCAGAGAGCTCCATGAGTGCTCTGTGACATCCTAGAGGAGTGGGATGGGGTGGGAGGGAGGCTCAAGAGGGAGGAGACATGTGTATACCTATGGCTGATCCATGTTGATGTATGGCAGAAACCAACGCAATATTGTAATTATCCTTAAACTAAAAATAAAGAAAAAAATGATTTTGGACTCTGTGGGAGAGGGCGAGGGCGGGATGATATGGGAGAATGGCATTGAAACATGTACATTATCATGTGTGAAACGAATTGCCAGTCCAGGTTCAATGCATGAGACAGGGTGCTCGGGGCTGCTGCACTGGGACGACCCAGAGGGATGGGATGGGGAGGGAGGTGGGAGGGGGGTTCAGGATGGGGAACACATATACACCCATGGAGGATTCAAGTCAACGTATGGCAAAACCAATACAATATTGTAAAGTAAAATAAAGAAAGAAAAAAGAAAAGAAAAAAATGAGATGAATGTAGGGCTTCCCTGGTGCTCCAGTGGTGGAGAATCTGCCCGCCACTGCAGAGGACACAGCTTCAACCCCTGGTCTGGGAAGATGCCACAGGGCCACTAAGCTCATGCTCCACAACCACTGAGCCTGTTCTCTAGAGCCCAAGCTCCACAGCAAGAAAAGCCACTGCAACGAGAAGCCTGCTCACTGCAACTAGAGAGCAGCCTCCACTCACCACGAGAGAAAACCTGTGCATAGCAATAAGGATCCAGTGGAGCTAAAAATAAAATTAATTAATTAAAGATGCATATAAAACTAAGGTCAAAAAAGATTTTTAAGGTAATTATTAATTCCAGGGGAAGCAACAAAAGAAACACAATATTAATGTACACTTGAACTCAGCCATGAACTACAGTCACATAGTTATCTCAAAAAGTAACTAATATATTAACAAAAAGTCAGGGCACAACTATTACAGCAGGATGGAGAGAATGGCAGTGTGGATGTGGAGGTGGTACTAGGGCTAAATCTTCATCTTCCATCTTAGGAAATCAAGGTCAATGTCTGGATTGAGAAATACAAAGAGTTAAAAAATATAGAAGTACATGCCAAAAAACACTGCTAAAATGTTTAGGAAATGGTATCAGGAATAAGAAATTGCAGGACAGTGCTATCTATAAACTGGATAAACCATATTTTGTTTATACATTTTTTTAAAGGAGCAAGCTGAATGTTGACGAGATAATGGTGAAAAACATTTTCTTTCTTTTTTTTTTCTTTTTGAAAAACATTTTCTTGAAGGCAGAGTGAAATGACCAACAGTTGGAAAATGTGAGATAAAAATTAGATGCCGCAAGGACGAATGTAGATGTCTGTATATAGGGGAAAAGGCAGAGAATGTAGGAGAAAGGAGACAATTGAAGAAGTAACAGAAGACTTTTTTTCTTGAGGCAAAGAAGGACACAGGTCACCTGAAGCCAAGAACATAGATAGGGAGCCAGGAAAAAGAAACTCAGAGGGCCAATAAACACAGGAAATGATATTAAGCCATACATTCAGCTGAAGAAACTCGTGTGAAAGCAATGATGTTGTCATCTATCCAGACTGGCAATACTCAGAGAGCTTGATAATACCTACTATTAAAAAGCTAGCAAAGAATGAAACACTCTGACAACCTGTTATTGAGAGTGAAATGTACAAATTTTTTACAGGGCAAATTGGCACCAAAAAAAAAATAATCAAAAAATAAAATGTCCATATTCATTATTCCAGCAATATCACTACTAGGAATTTATCCCTTACATATAGTCATTAAAGGATGTCAAGATACCTATAGTCATCCAGTGTTTATTATAGCATTGTCTGTGTAGACATAAAACTTGAGATTATCTAAATGTTCATCAACAAGGTACTAGCTATGTTAGCGAGTCCAAGCTCCTACTCTTCACTTCACGACAGGTCAATAAATACAGAAGTTGTTAGGGCAAGGAATAGTGATTTTTCCCAGAAAGCCAACAGACTGAAAAGATGGTGGTCTAGTGTCCCAAACGATCATTTTACCCAAGTTAGAATTCTGATTTCTTTTATATTAAAAGAGTTTCCCTGATAGCTTAGCTGGTAAAGAATCCGCCTGCAATGTGGGAGACCTGGGTTCGATCCATGGGTTGGGAAGATTCACTGCAGAAGGGAACGCTACCCACGTCAGTATTCTGGCCAGGAGACTATATAATCCATGGGGTGGCAAACAGACAGACAGACAGAGCAACTTTCACTTTCACTTCACTTTATTTTAAAAGGGGGAGGAGGTGTGGTTGGTTGTTGCAAACTCCTTGGTGCTGGAATCCTTTGTTCTTCTTGTTGTCTGCCTAAGTCAAGTCATGATGTTTCCGTAAACCTGCAACAAGACAAATGTCATTTTCTGTTCTGCAACTTTTAATCTCTCTATGAATGGAAACATGTTATACCTTTGAAAGTCAGAGCCTTGAGGATGGGCTATCCTGTATATTTCAGGCTATAGGCAACATTCTTAACTTGTAGGGAAAGCAGTAGAAGACGAAGATTAAAGTAAAAGAAACAGTTCCAATATGGAGTCAGATTTGTTCTTCCTTATCACAGTTAGATCTCTAAGGGGGTGCAGTGAGGGAGAGCTGATTGTGTTAAGTGAGTGTGTTGTGTATTTTCCAAAAGTGAATTCCATTCACCAGTAGAAATGTTTTTTCCTGGAAGGATGGACTCAATGAACCAAGGAAAAAGGAGAGAGGGATGGCAGGTGAGGCCTGAAGAGGGCTGTGTGTGCACACTAAGTCACTTCAGTCATGTCTGACTCTGCAACCCCATGGACTGTAGCCTTCCAGGTTCCTCCGTCCATGGGATTCTCCAGGCAAGAAGACAACTGGAGTGAGTTGTCATGCCCTCCCCCAGGGGATCTTCCCGACCCAGGGATTGAACCCGCATCTTTTGTCTCCTGCATTGGCAGGTGGGTTCCCCGAAGAGGGCTGTTCCTTTCATTTTTATACAGTATAGAACTGTTTCGCTTTTTGCATGACATTTTGTTGTTTTATGCTTTAAAAAAATGTTAACTGCGGACTTCCCTGGTGATCCAGTGGTTAAAAACCCACTTTCCAATACAGGGGATGTGGGTTTGATCCTTGATCAAGAAACTGAGATCTCACATACCACAGGGCAACTAAGCCCACATGTGACAACTACTGAGCCTGTGTGCCGCAACAAATACCCAGTATAGCCAAATTAAAAAAATAATAATAATAAATGTTAACTGGAATTATCTTCATGTTGCTATTATTGACATCTTTGTTTTCTTTATATTTTGGTATTAAACCAAATAAACATTTTGTTTTGGATTTGTGTGTTGTTTTTTTAAGGGTCCCACTAAGGGCCAATGAAGATGAATAAAGAAATAACATGTTTAATTGCACTTAGGTAAAATTTCAGAACTTAAAGCATAAAGAGAAAAATCATATACTCTTCCAGAAAGAAAAAAACAGGTTATATATGAAGAAATGACACATCAGATTTTGCATCAGATTTTGAAGGAAAATTAATTTGAATCTGGAACTCTACAGCCAACCAAAAATACCACCAAACGGGAAGATAAAAATACAGACATTTTCTGAAATCCAAGTAGTCAGAAAAGGTAACATTAAAGAACAGCCAATGTGGAAGAAGTGCAAGTTAGTTAGGCTGCATGTTAAAAAAAAAAGCTCTCCAAGAGGCAACTCCTAACCTACCACAGGAAAAAGTCAGTCAATGTCTATCATTGATCCATCTAGAAATGGCGGTATTATCACTTAGAGGTCAAATAAATAAATAAATAAATAAAGAATAGCCGATGAAAAATATCACTCAAGAAAATGTCCCACTAAAACAAAATAATTCAAAAAACAGTGAGATTTTAAAAATAGAAACTACATCTTAGAAGAAATATAAGCAAAGAAAAAAATTAAAAGATACTCCTTTGGAGTTGGATCCCTGGAACATTCTTCTCTGACCTACAGATGTTTAGAAACTGAAGGTTATTTTCTTCTTTAGAGCTCCAGTCATGCAACTTGTCTCTCTGGCAAATAGTATTTACACAATTGTAACATCAGAATTACATGTTGTAATAATGTTATCTATGTGGGGTTTAATATCTTAGATTCACTCTGTAGACACAACATGTAATGAACAGAACAGAAACCTTAAACAAGTAAAGGGGAAATTTTACTTTGCTGAAAGCCAGGGAGCTAAATTCCCTAAATTCCTTTAGCTGCAATTAGTATATCAAAGCCAGGCCTGGTTGATTAGGGTTTAGAGTTCTGTTAAAGAGCCCAGACCAGATGTAAAGGAAGGGGCTCCAGGGCTGTACTGGAGGCGTCTTACCTTCCTCGGAGCAGATTGTCTTCATCTCCTCCCAGCTCTCACTGGCATCACGTTGTTAGCTTGAATCAGCCATAGTGTGAATATTTACACCAAAGATATGGCTAACTCTATTCATTTTTACCTCCCAGAGAGGCCTGTTGTTAAATATTTACCAGCATACCCCTGAGCCTGAAGGAGTATAAGAATAAAAAGGAAGATGAAGGTGGTGAAAGCAGGTGGTGAAGGCCACAGGGGTAGATGAATTGGGGGTATTAATGGTGTTCTTAGTGAAATTTTTAAAGATAGGAGTTAGCAAACTTTTCCCTAAAGGTTCCAGTGAGTAGCTGTGCTGTGTGAGTCGCTCGGTCATGTCCGACTCTTTGAGACCCCATGGACTGTAGCCTGCCAGGCTCCTCTGTCCATGGGGATTCTCCAGGCAAGAATACTGGAGTGGGTTGCCATGCCCTCCTCCAGGGGATCTTCCCAACTCAGAGATCGAACCCTGGTCTCCTGCATTGCAGGTGGATTCTTTACTTTCTGAGCCACCAGGGAAGCCCATGAATACAGGAGTTGGTAGCCTATCCCTTCTCCAGGGGATCTTCCCAACCCAGGAATCGAAGTAGGGTCTTCTGCATTGCAGGCAGACACTTTACCAGCTGAGCTACCAGGGAAGCCCTCCAGTGAATAGAACCATCTCAAAACTATTCAGTTCGGCCGTTACAGCTCAAACGCAGCCATAGACTCCTTTTGACTGCTTAATGAGCATAGCTGTGTTGCCATAACACTTTTATTTACAAGTTAACTGGACAGCACCTGAGCCACATATTAATAGTTTATCAAACCCTGGACTGAGATAAATCCCCCCGAAGGGCAATTCAGATTGGCCCAGAAAGTGACACAGCACTCACAACAGTAGGGAGCCAGGTATTTGACCTAGAAGTTCTTTCTCTGGCTCCCCTTGGCCTCCAAGTGGCTTGAAGGATTCAGAAATTCCTGTATCCCAACAGGGACAGGAACACAAGGGTGCTGTATCAGATAGGATTAGGTTTGGTTTATAGCAGCTTAAACTGTAGAAAATTCTTAGAGAGATGGGACTAGCAGACCACCTGATCTACCTCCTAAGAAACCTGTATGCAGGTCAAGAAGCAACAGTTATAATCAGACATGGAACAACAGACTGATTCCAAATTGGGAAAGGAGTATGTCAAGGCTGTTTATGGTCACCGTCTTTATTTAACTTATATGTAGAGAACATCATGTGAAATGCTGGACTAGGTGAAGCACAAGCTGGAATCAAGATTGCAGGTAGAAATATCAATAACCTCAATATGCAGATAACATCACCCTAATGGCAGAAAGCGAAGAGGAACTAAAGAGCCTCTTGATGAAGGTTAAAAAACAAAGTGAAAAAGCTGACTTAAAATTCAACATTCAAAAAACTAAGATCATGGCATCTGGTCCCATCGCTTCATGGCAAATAAATGGGGAAAAAATGGAAACAGTGACAGATTTTATTTTCTTGGGCTCCAAAATCACTGCAGATGGTGACTGCAGTCATGAAATTAAAAGACACTTGCTCCTTGGAAGAAAAGCCTTGACTTTTAAACCTTGACTTTGTATTAAAAAGCAGAGACATTACTTTGCCAACAGAGGTCCGTATAGTCAAAGCTATGGCTTTTCCAGTAATCATGTATGGATGTGAGATTTGGACCATAAGGAAGGGTGAGGGCCAAATAATTGATACTTTCATACTGTGGTGCTGGAGAAGACTCTTGAGAGTCCCTTGGACTGCAAGGAGATAAAACCAGTGAATCCTAAAGAAAATCAACCCTGAATTTGGGTTGATTGGAAGGACTGATGCTGAAGCTGAAGTTCCAATACTGTGGCAACTGATGCAAAGAGTTAACTCATTGGAAAAGACCCTGATGCTGAGAAAGACTGAGGGCAAGAGGAGAAGAGGGCAACAGAGGATGAGATGGTTGAATGGCATCATTGAGTCAATGGACATGAGTTTGAGCAAACTCAGGGAGATAGTGAAGGTCAAGGAAGCCAGATGCTGGGAAGAATTGAAGGCAGGAGGAGAAGGGGATCACAGAGGATGAGATGGTTGAATGGGATCAATGGCTCAATGGACATGAGTTTGAGCAAGCTCTGGGAGTCAGTGATGGACAGGGAAGACTGGCATGCTGCAGTACATGGGGTTGGAAAGAGTCAGAAAGGACTGAGTGACTGGACTGAACTGAACTGAAGGAAGACTGGTGTTCGGCAGTCCATGAGGTCACAAAGAGTCAGACATGACTGAGCAACTGAACAATAACATAGTAGATCAAAAACACAATTTGACAGTATCTTAGAACACTTGCAGATTTATTCTCTCATATAAAAGCATGGAGTTTGGCTAACCAGGCTGGTAAAGTGTGAAATACCAGATCCGCCTGATCTTTCCTCCCCGCCAGTCCTAGGCACAACTCTCATGGCCACGATGGCCGCCGAAGCCCTGCCGTTATATCCCACATCCATCAGGCAGGAGGAGCCGAAGCCCTGCCATTATATCCCACATCCATCAGGCAGGAGGAGGAGAGCAGAAGGGGGCAGCCCTCCACACCCTCAGGGGACCCTGCACTCAGACGGGTGCATACTCAGTTTAACAAGATGGTGGACTGTTACTGTTTTAAAATCTAACTCATGTTCTCTTGGAGCTTAGCTTTTGTAAATGAGATCCAGTGGGACCAGGGAAAATATCCGCGAGCAGAGGAGACCAGTGTAACGTGCCATCGCCCACTGCAGCCCTCGTTCTCACACAGCATCGATAATGCCTGCCATGTAGCTTCCACGGCACGCTTACCTTGTACTCTGACATGCACTCAGGAGGACCTCCATGCAAGCATTAATTTAATGCTCTGTATTCCTGTTTTGAATTTGTAATTAATTCTACCTTTGAAACTTGTGCTTTGTGAGTGAAGTCCAGTGGGACAAAGGCTGATGTTTAGTATGCGTGTCTTTCATTTGCACGTGCGCCAGGAACATAGAATTCTGGTGGACTCACAACATGAGGGCTTTTAGCAGGACTCCAAGTGAGTACAGGTAAGCGTGTTACAATCTGTGACTGAGTGAGTGGGACCCACAGCCCTGAGAGGCCATGCTTTCCATTGAAATTAGAACTTGTTTCAAATGCAGAAAGAAGGCAGTGGTGTTTTAGGAAAAACAAGAAACCAGGAACCCACCCATATCCCTTCTGACTTGTGTTACTTCCCTGTATCAGTGAGTCACTCACTTTGAAAATGACGACAGATAAATGATAGGGTAACCCAGAGTTCATTTGATGTTCAGTTCTTTAATTATCAGTAAGGTAAAGGTAGAGAATGTTGGTACCATGTGAGCATACCAAGACGTAAAATTAAAATGTTGGTTTTATGCAACATTTTCACTGCTTGTTACGAGTGAAATACAAGTGCCTGCATGATCTATGAAATATAAGTTGCATAATTTCTGTGATTCTTGTATATGAGTTAAATGCTCTTAAATTTTTTATTTAAAACTGGCATTGTACAATTTGAAGATGAATGGTAAAATTCATGGTAAGGGTATGAAATTTTAATGTTTTTTACATAAATATGACAGTAAATATTGAATAAAAAACACCATGATGAATCAAGAGAGAGATTGCAGAAGAAAGGAAAAAGGATATTTTAGTACCTGTGGTGGTACTCTGAAATTTTTTTTCTTTTCTTTATTTATTTTTGGTTGTGCTGGGTCTTTGTTGCTCTGTGCCGGCTTTCTCTTCATTGTGGAACACAGGCTCTAAGTGCTCGGGCTTAGTAATTGTGGTGCATGGGTTTAATTGCTCTGAGGCATGTGGAACCTTCCCGAACCAGGGATGGAACCCCTGTCCCCTGCACTGGCAGATGGATTCTTATCCACTGCACCACCAGGGAAGTCCTGTAGTAGTACTTTTATTCTAGATTTTTGAACAAGGCGCACTGGGTCCTGCAAATTCCATAGCTGCCATGGAGCACATTAGCCTTGGTTGTCATATAGCTTGGTCTCAACTCCATGTCAACTGCCAGGAGCCGATGCCCCTCTCCTCAAAGAGAGTAGCAGAGGTCCAGAGGACCTGGTGTGTTGAGGGCCTTCTTAAACTTCAGTGGTTATAATAAGGACCCTTATTTACCCAAATTCCCAGACAGCATCTTGAGGAGAGGAAGAGCAGGACAATGAGTGTTCCAAAAGACTTTGGAAACCAGTCACACGAGGGAGTTCAGCTCCAAATAGACTGAACACTCCGACTGAGAGGAGGCCGTTCCACGTGGAGAGCTGGTGTAGTGTTAGAGGAAGCCCAGGCTTCCCCCTGCAGAGTAGGGCGGCACTGCCAAGGAAGACCCGCATCTTCTTTGCAGATCTGAATGGCATGTGCACTTATGCAAGCCTGCTGCCCTGGATCCAAGACATTTTCCGTCTGAAATACACTCCTTCCTGCTCCTCTTCCCTCACCCCACCCCTCATCCTGTAACCCTGGTCACCTGGCTAATTTGTCACCTTTCTACACTCAGCTTGGTGTCTCCCCCAGGAAGCCTCCCCTGACAGCCCACCCTCACTGGCCCCTCTGGTTACATGTTGTAACCTGCCCGTCTGCGTATCAGAGGAGCAGTTTGAATGACATCAGATATAGCACTTGTCTTGGAGACTTCCTGCTGGTCCCTTACCCTCTCTGGGGTTTCCCTGGTGGCTCAGCTAGTAAAGAAGCCGCCTGCAATGTGGGAGACCTGGGTTTGATCCCTGGGTTGGGAAGATCCCCTGGAGAAGGGAACAGCTACCCACTCTAGTATTCTGGCCTGGAGAATTCCATGGACTGTATAGTCCATGGGGAGGCAAAGAGACATGACTGAATGACTTTCACTTTCACTTTACCCTCTTTGAGGCAGTTTCTCCTTATGGAAAATGGGGTAATCATACCAGACTCACCCCCCCTTATTGAATTTTTTTAAATTTAGCTTGTGAATAGGTTCTACATATGCCTAGTACACAATTCAGAAGGTATATAAGGACACATAGTAAAAAAATCACTCTCCTCGCCACTTCTAATTCCCAGTTGTCTTCTCCAAAGACAATCCTTGTCACCAGTTTCTTTAGCTTCCTTCCATAGACATACCACATGTTTCAGAGCAAATATATTGTCCATAATCACCTATGTAGCATTCCAGGGTAGGAGAATGTATAACCTGCCTCTAACTATGAGGAAGCATCAGACAAATGAGGAATATTTTGTCTTTTTAAGTGGCAGTCACAGAGCATCAAAATCACAAAACAAAGAAAGGCTGTGGACATATTCCAGAATTAAAGAGAGTGGTAGATTAGATAAAAGCACTGTATTTGTGTTAAATTTACTGAAGTTGGTAAGTGTACATAAGAAGGGGAAGCAGGGCATACATGATAAAGCATATGGGTTAATTGTTAACAATAGGTGAATTTGGGTAAAGCACTGATGAATATTTTTGTTGTATTTTTATTTTTGCAATTTATGTCTACATTTGAGATTATTTTGCCTAACACATCATATTCGTATTTGTGGGTTCAAGTGTTTGCAAATTTTTTTACTCACTAAACTTTAGTTGGGGCCCCAAATCAACACTTCAGGCACTTGCACAGTCATTGCAGACGTGCAGAGCAGGGACAAATCTGTGTCGTCCAACAGGCAAGTTCCCAGCTAAGGTCAAACAAAGCAGTCCCCTGCCTCCCTGCTTTTAGCTCTCAGCCTGTAAATAAGTGTCCTCTTTGCACTCTATTTAGTGCCATGTCTTGCAAAATTTTGTGCTTTTTGTTGACAATTTGTTGCATAAAACTGCCTCCAATCTTAGTGCTGAAGAGCTGTCTAGCATTCCTGGGCATGCAAAAGAACTTTGATGTTCCTTACAGAGGAGACACAGGTGCTCTTAGATGAGCTTTGTTCAGGCATGAGTTCTAATGCTGTTGGCTATGAGCTCAGTGAAAATGAATCAACAATACAATTACATAAAATGTCTTTAAACAGAAATGGTTAAGTTATATATGTGTTCACCAGTTGATGAAAATATTGTGAACAGAGCTTGCAGGAACCTAACCCTGCATTTCCCCCAGGAACCATAGTTTAGTATCTGTTAATTCAGGGTTTGTGGCAACTTTATAGAACATAACTACTATCAGTAACAAGAATCAACTGTTTCTATGTCTTGTATTTCCTACACCAACGACAGAATACAAGATGCACTGTTCTGTACTATATGAATATATTTAACAATATTCACAGAGATCTTGCTGTTAGTTTGCATTCATTCTTTTTTGGGGGGGGGTACCACAAAAAATCTATACTTCTATATTGGGGGGAAGGAGTAGAAAAGAAATTAGCCCCTATACTGGACCCTATTCAATGGGAGCTTCTTTTTCCATAGGGTTAAGGAAGACTTTGAGGAAATAAAAGTTGTTTGGAAAAGTCCATGCGTAGTTGCTTTGTATGTTGTGATGGGTAAAAGGGATGAAGTGCGAAGGCCCCTCACACCCTCCATCTTGCTTCAGACTATGTCCTGGAACCCTGGGGCAGAGAAAGCGCCGCTTTCATTCCTGCTTCCTGGGATTGTTGACGGCTGTGTAGTGACAGAGAACAACAAGCAGCAACAGTGGGACACCCAGCATGTTGGCGAAGATGGAGAGCTGCACATCCGGGAGCACGCATATCAGCTGGGCTCAGCTCCAGGCATGGTCTGCATACTACCTGGAGGTAGGGAGCCGGGACCGGAAGTTTGCAGTGCCCTGAATTCATTCTTTATTCATTCTTTTTTTTTTTTCCAATCAGGTGAACAAAACATGGTCTATGGAGATCAGCCTCTTTTCTCAGTCACCCCAGGGCTCACTCAGTGGGCCCATATAACCAGCTGGCCACAGTAGGGGGTTTTGTGGGCATTTGGGGTTTTTTGGTTGCTTTTTTTTTTTTTTTTGCTGTTCATTCTTTTGAACAGATGCCTGGGATTCACCATATGAGTGTTTCCTAATTAGTCTAACTAATCTTCTAGCGACAAACATTTGTATTTTATCTTTTCAAAATGTCACAGTCTTGCATATAGTACTTCTGTGGCATCTCCTGGTTCCTGGGATAAAATTTTAAATCCTTACTTCTCAGTAGTTAAGACTAGGTGTTTCCAGTGCAGTGGGTGAGGGTCTGATCCATGGTTAGAAAACTAAATCCCACATGCCATGTGGTATGGCCAAAAAAAAAAATTTAAAGCCCTTATCCATGACTTGCCAGACAGTCTCACACAGCGTGCTGGTATCTGCAGGTCTCCCCTCCAGCCTTCTTGCACCCCTGGTTCTATCCACACTGCCTGCTGCCACAGCGCATGTGCACAAACTTTCCTCATGGGACATTGTCCCTCAGCCTGATTAACTATCCTCTTTCTTGAAACCTCTGCCTCACAGTTTTTGTTCACCAATGTGTTACCATGGGGACCTGGCACAGAATCTGGCATGGAGAATATATTCAATACACTCAAGTTAAACAATGGAAAGAATGAGGTGGGAGGCAGCCCAGGAGGGAAGCCAGCTGGTGAGAATTATGTTTACGTGGCTCTCTTTTGACCAAACACTTGGTCTTAAATGCTTACTAGAATGAAAACAGCACAGCTGACTTATCTCCTGTCAGGCTCTCAGCTCATTAGCACTGGAGTGATTTCTGTTGAACTAGACATGTAATGATGCTGGGAAGTCAGAATGCCCTGCAGAGTGACCCTGAGGAGGTCACAATACCTTTCTGTGCCAGTTCTTCCCCATGGAAGGAGGTGATAATGTCTGGATCTGCCTTGTTGGAAGCAAAACACTTAGGCACATCCCAGGGGCTCTCTTCTCTCCCTCTAGCTCCTGCCATCTTTTGAAGTTTTCCATAATATCTTAAGACATTATGGAAAAACTCTGACAAATTTTAGAGTTTAGATATGTTAACTAATGTGCTAACATTAACTAATGTTAATGTGCTAACATTAACTAATAACTAATGTGTTAACAACTTTTTCCATAACATCTTAAGATGTTATGGAAAAACTAACAAACTTTTTCACCAACCCAATATAAAGCATTGCCCTTGTCCTGGAAGGACAGGTGGCTCAGACGGTAAAGAATCCACCTGAAATGCGGGAAACCTGGGTTTGATACCTGGGTTGGGAAAATCCTGGAGGAGGGCATAGCAACCCACCCCAGTATTCTTGCCTGGAGAATCCCCATGGACAGAGGAGCCTGGTGAGCTACAGTCCATGGGGTCACAAAGAGTGAGACACGACTAAGTAACTAAGCATAGCGCACTATCCTCAAGGATATACTCAGCATATTGACTCAGAAGAAAAGATTTGAATACAAAGATCCAGGGACAAGTCACCATTCCCCCACAGGCTTTCTCCTACTCTCCCTCCAGCCAAGAGATGCCTGCTGGCATCAAGCAAAAGGGAGGGATCCAAAGAGGAGGTGTCTTAGCCCAAGTGTTTTTCCACCTCCCCAGGGGCAGATTGCACATCCCTGAGCAGGGAGGGGCAGAGCGTTGTCAAGACCATCACCAGGTCTTTGGCTCATTTCCACCTTCGAATGACTGATACTATTCTCGTGGTTTCTCTAAAACTATATGAACCTTGTGGTTAAACCCACATCCTTCCTCTCTGCCCAAAGGCCCCCAGTCACATCCTCTCAATGACCACCATCACTTTTCTTCTGTTTTTGGTTGCAAAATGAATCCAACTAGCTCACATAGAAGGTCTGAGAGAAAGAGGGAGTGAGCATACACAGGGATCTCGTACACCCAGAATCCAAACAACTACTTCTCCCCACCTACCAACCTCCTCCCCAGCATGAAGCATTTTCATCTCTCACCTGGTTTCTTGCAACATCCCTAGCTGATATTCCTACCTTAACCTTTGTGCACTAAATCTTTCTCCATGTATAGGATTGCCAGATAAAATTTAGTACACTGAGCTAAATTTGCACTTCGGATAAACAAAAAAAATAATTTTTTAGTATAAATATGTCACAAATATTAAATGGGATACACTTCTACTAAAAATATTCATTTATCTGAAACACAAATTTAACAGGACATCATGAAATTTTATTTGCTAAATCTGGCAAACCTACCCATTTAGCAACTAGAGTCATCCTTTTAAGATGCAGTTAGCTCATATTATCCCTCCACTCAAAATCCACCAAGGGCTTCCCATCTCTGAGCAAAGTGCTTGCCGTGACCTGCCTTCCCCAATTCTCCTTGTGTCGCATCCTCTACCACCCACCTCCTTGGCCACCCAACCCAGCCACCCTGGCTTCCTTGTTGCTTGCTCCTTCTCCTTCCTTAGAGTTTTGCTATCTCAGTGAGGTCTTCTCCGACCATCCTTTAAATAAACACTGGAATCACCCTACCTTCTATCACCTCTCTGCTTTCTCTTTATCTTCTAACACACCACAGTCCACATGTGTATTGGTTTGCTCCCTTTTCTCACTAAAAAGCATGGTCCATGAAGGCAGGCCCCTGCAGTTTGTTCAAGCTAAGTATCCAGCCTCAGTGGGCACTCAATAAATATTTGTTGAGCCAATGATGAAACCCAAGAACAAGAAGCACAGCCAGGAAAGTCTGAAAACAAGGGGATTTGGTTTTATTTTTCTTTCTTGGCAGCCTTGCTCTAATCTTTCTCCACTTAATCATCTTGCTCAAGGCCCCCTTTGGACACCTTCCATGTTTCACCAGTACTTCTCAAGGGTGCCATCACAAGGCTGGGGCAATCTGATTGGCTCAGTTCACCTCCCTTTCTCTCTCTCTCCTTTTCTTTCTTTATCCCTTTCCCCCTCCTTCCCTATCTCTCCTTGCCACTTATGTTTTTAATATTTTTAGTGAATGAGTAATATTCTTAAACATACACTTTCTTTATGTCAGGGGTGAAAAGGAGTGATTTAGGGGCTCTGTCAGCCTAGAACAAATGCCACTAAACGTCTTCCTTGTGTCTCTACCGAGGCACAGGTTCCCCACAGAGAGTCATTGGTGCTCTGGTCTGTATTAGCCAGAGAAGGACAGCCTTTACTCTGGTAGCAAACAGCCTCAAAATCTCAGCCATAAAAAGTAGAAATTTACTCCTTACATATGATATATGCCTAAAATGAATTTGCAGGGATTCTGCAGTCCCAAGCCTCAGGAACCCAGACTAATAGAGGCTCTTCTGAATTGTAGCAGGGAATTAGAGATGGAGGAACCCACTCTTCAATGGGTCAGCCCAGAAGTGAGGGCCAGCACTTCTACTTGCAGCCCTTTGTCCAGAATTGGTCATATAATTGCAGAGGGGCTAGGAAATGTGGGCGAGCTGGTAAGAAGCAGATGTCTCTCCCTAGGTACCATCTTGGGAGGGGAAGAGAGGCAAAGTGGGTGGGAAGCCTGTTCAGACATACTTCTACTCACCTACTGCAACTCCTGGAGCTCCAGAAACTCAAATGAACCCCAGCCAGTCAAGAGGAATAGATCAAATATGCGCCAACTCTAAGCACTTGAACCAGACCAGATGGCAGTGAGAAAATAAGATGATTTTTCTGAATAATGCAGGCTCCATTTCCTGATCCTGTATCTGCTACAAAAAATGATAGCATCACCTTTCATTTTTCCAGCACGGACACTTTTCGAAGAGCTTTCTCTTCCATGTGGGCATCAGAAAAAGGCAGAAATTACTACCTTTTTACCAAAGAGACATTAGAAGTTCAGAAAGGTTAAGAGACTTGCCTAAGGTCAGGAGCTCACAGAGGCGTAACTATGACCTGAGCAGTTATGTCTGCCTCTGCCTGGTCCAGTGATCATCATCACATCGTATTTCCTTTGAAGGACCAGCGTTGGGCTGGGAAGAACCCAGCTGGTCCCACACAGGTCTCTGCAGCCACACCACATACATGGGAAACCATCACTGCTGCCTCCCTCTCATTCATAAACAGGTTAAGATACAAAAATTAGGTAAAAGTTTAGCTCTGTTCAAGAGATTGAAAGCATCCACCCTGTGGATGACGAGGAACAAAAGTGTGATGGATTTCCAAAGCAGAAAGATGAAGGAACTTTCTAAAAACCACACTCTTTCCATGCATCCCAGAGAGTTAAACTTTAGAGCTGAACAGGCTGGTTACAAGGAAGGCTGCCCTGGGTTTGAATCCTGGCGCTGCCACTAACCTGCTATGTAAACTTGAACAAGTGGCAGCTTTCCTGAATCACAGTCTCCACAGTTGCACAGTGATCATCATAGCATCCCCTTTACAGACTCTTGTGTGGACATAATGTAAAGTGAACCTATAACAGTGCACAACTGTCATCTGGAAAAAGTTGTCTGTTTAGGGGACACATAGTTTTCCAGGGCAGAAGCCCATTGTGATCCCCTTTACCTGGCAAAGCAATAAAGCTATCCTTTCTACTTCCAAAAAAAAAGTTGTCTTTTTAGAGTTTTTGGGTGGGCTGAGAAGAAGCCTGTGGAGTCCTCGTGTTCAGAGAGAAGAACAGAAGGAACTAGAGGGCAGGTGCATCCCCGTTTCTCTTCCTTTCACCCTCTCTTCTTCCTTATCTCACTATTTTTAAAGACAGTAGAGAACTTTTTTTTAAAGTTTAGGAGTAAAGAATAAAAAATGCAAAAAAACTCGCAAAACCTCATGACAGTAATCCAAATGTCTTGCTTTGTAAGAGTAAGTTTACATTCTCTAAATACTGTGTTTTGAGACTTTTTATATTTACGTTACCCCATAGGTTTAGGATAGCTTGTGCTCCAGTATCAACCCCAAAATCTCAAAAGTTTAAAATAATAAAGGTTTATTCCTTATTCTCCCATGTCCCCTGTGGACCTAAGTGACTCTTGTGCAGCTATCTGCCATGAGGTGACTTAGAGATGGAGGATATTTCAACCTTATGGCCCTTCCACCTGAACACATGGTCTTCTTCTTGACTGTTAAGAAGAATTGTGGAATTTGCTGTATGGCTCAGGAAACTCAAACAGGGGCTCTGTATCAACCTAGGGGGTGGGATGGGGAGGGAGGTTCAAGAGGGATGGGATATATGTATACCTATGGCTGATTCATGTTGAGGCTTGACAGAAAACAACAAAGTTCTGTAAAGCAATTCAGTTCAGTTCAGTTCAGTTCAGTCGCTCAGTCATGTCTGATTCTTTGCAACCCCATGAACCACAGCACACCAGGCCTCCCTGTCCATCACCAACTCCCGGAGTCCACCACCCAAACCCGTGTCCATTGTGTCAGTGATGCCATCCAACCAACTCATCCTCTGTCGTCCCCTTCTCTTCCTGCCCTCAATCTTTCCCAGCATCAGGGTCTTTTCAAATGAGTCAGCTCTCTGCATCAGATGGCCAAAGTATTGGAGTTTCAGCTTCAATATCAGTCCTTCCAATGAACACCCAGGACTGATCTCTTTTAGGATGGGCTGATTGGATTTCCTTGCAGTCCAACAGACTCTCAAGAGTCTTCTCCAACACCATAGTTCAAAAGCATCAATTCTTCAGTGCTCAGCTTTCTTTATAGTCCAACTCTCACATCCATACATGACCACTGGAAAAACCATAGTCTTGACTAGATGGACCTGTGTTGGCAAAGTAATGTCTCTGCTTTTTAATATTCTGTCTGGGTTGGTCATAACTTTCTTTCCAAGGAACAAGCATCTTTTAATTTCATGACTGCAATCACCATCTGCAGTGATTTTGGAGCCCAGAAAAATAAAGTCAGCCACTGTTTCCACTGTTTCCCTATCTATTTGCCATAAAGTGATGGGACCAGATGCCATGATCTTAGTTTTCTGAATGTTGAGCTTTAAGCCAATTTTTTCACTCTTTTCTTTCACTTTCATCAAGAGGCTCTTTAGTTCTTCTTCACTTTCTGCTATAAGGGTGGTGTCATCTGCATATCTGAGGTTATTGATATTTCTCCCGGCAATCTTGATTCCAACTTGTGTTTCATCCAGCCCAGCATTTCTCATGATATACTCTTATCCTTCAGTAAAAAAATAAATTTAAAGAAAATCATGTGTGGGGTCTTAGATGCTTAAGCCCATCAGAACACTATCACTTCTAGCCAAAAGGCCATATCTTAAGGCAAGGCAGGGTGTGGAGAGGCCTGGACAATTTAGTCTTCCTTGTGTCCAGGAAGGAAACTGAGGTTACCTGTGAACCATCTTTTCAACTTTGTGTTTGCTTGACTCTTCATTCATTGTACATTCTATCCTGTATAGTTAGACGTTTAGATTGCTTGCAATTTTTCAATACTATAAATATAATCAGAGTTTCCCAGTTTCACTATGTTTATAGTTGGGACCACACTGGCATTGAGACTGCCCTTTTGCAGATGGAGGCTACCACCTACTCAGGCAGAGCCTCAGCTTTCATCCTCACTCATCTAGATTAGCCCCATGTCCCAAAGTCTGCAGGTGAGTGAAGACCACTCAAATTCATCCACTCATTCAGAAATATACATTGAGTGCATGCTGGAGGTGAGGCACTGTGCCTGACACTCCTGGGTACACAGCAGAAAATCAGGTGGAGTCCCCGCCCTCTTATAGTCCATTCATGAGTCCTCTGCCCGCATCACCTCTGCTGCTGGGAACCTCGCGGAACACTGCTGAGAGCTAGTGGAGTGGGTAAGAGAATGTTTCTCTCTTTGTTGCCCATGGCACTTGACCATGTAGGCCCTGAAGCTGCATTGTTTGGATGTTGTGGGCTCACATGGCCCTTTGTTAATTCTTCTCTTTCTGTTTCTTCCACAAAGAGTCAAAACCAGTGAGGCAGCCAGTCCCAGGGTGGCAGAGACGCAAACTCTCTTGTCCCTCATGGTCCTTATGTTTATCATCCCTAGGAACCTCTTACTCATTCTTCAACCAAAATCCCAAAGCTGCCATATACATCAACTGATGCAAGCACACACTTGTGGAGAGGGGTGTCCCCTAACGCCACCCACCAGGACCATTGTGGATTCTGGGACAGGTCATCCAGAACCTGCTGAGATGTCAGTAACACCCAGTGGACAGCACCAATAACAGCTTTTTTCTTTGTTAGATTATTTCCCTAGGATAAATTCCCAGATGTGGGATTGGTAGATCAAAGTTTTGAAAAATTTTTTGTGGCTCTTGATTCAAGTTGACAAATTGTTTTCTGAGATTTATGTGGTGATGAACACTATCTATGACAATATAAGTTCTCTGCACTGTCACCAAGATTAGGAATTACTATTGTTATAAAATATTGTTAGTGTGGTGGGAAAAAGCCATATTTTTTCCCTGTTTTAATTTGTGTTTCTGTGAATACCCCAGGCTCTAATTTTTGCCACATTTGTTTATAGCAGTGTTTATACTTGTGTGATTTGTCACTGCAAATGTTGGTTTATTTATTTATTCAAGTCTTAATTTCTTAAACCAATTTTAATGAGTTCTTTATATAACAAAGATGTTAGTCTTCTGGCTGTGGTAATTATATCTTAGAGCTTCCACCCCACCGCCCTTCTTCTGATCTTTTTGCTTTCTTATTCTGGTTATTTTATTTTCATTGTTTTTGTTGAAGTGCAGAAATTTTAAATTTTAATTTATTAGAATTTGTCAGTCTTTTCCATTGTGGTTTCTTCTTTTTTCTTTTCACTTCAAAGCTTACAAATAAAAAAATTTTTTTTTAAAAAGCTTACAAATATATTTCCTATCCAGAAACTTGATCAATATCTGATTCTATTGTCTTCTAATTTGTTTTATATGGTTTGGTTTTAAAATATTTAAATAATTTTTTCCTAGGCGTGTACTTAAAAAAAAAATTGTCTGAGTGTGGATTGCTTCTTAATTGCTTTCTTTAACGTTTATTCAATTTATTTAAACTTAAAAAAAAGTTCCCTCATTTCTCCTACCCTCCACGCCCCCACCATATCTTGCAACCACTAGTCACTTCTTTGACCTTGTTTTTGTTCTGTTTTGTTTTAGATTCTGCATACAGTATAAAAGAGATCATATGGTATTTGTTTTCTTTTCTGACTTATTTTACTTAGCATAATGCCCTCAGGGCCATTTCTGTTACTGCAAATGGCAAAACTTTATTCTTTTTATGGCTGAATAATATGCCATTATGTATATTCCACAGCTTCTTTATCCATTCAGTTAGGATGTTTCCATATCTTGGCTGTTGCAATAAAGGCTGCAATGAACTTAGGGTATGTATACATTTTTGAATCATTGTTTTTATTTTCTTCTCCATTTATTTTTTAACTAGACTTAGAGGGGATAATAACCCTCTCTGCAAGGTAAGGAAACTTATTTGGGTGTTTAATTCTAAACCCAAGTCACTGAGTCTTAGATTCTCATTGGTTTGAAGGATTAGCGATAACTCTGTCCCTTGTTTCAAGCAAACTGAACTATAAAAATATTAATTCTTCCAATCCATAAACATGGAATATCTTTTCATTTGTGTCTTCTTCAACTTCTTTCGTTAATGTCTTATAGTTTTCAATATACAGATCTTTCAGCTCCTTGGTTAAATTTTACTGACAGGTATTTTTTTCTTTTCAAAGCAGTTGTAATGGAACTGTGTTCTTAATTTCTCTTTCTGATAGTTTGTTGTTAGTGTTTGAAACACAACAAATTCTGTATATTGATTTTGTATCCTGCAACATTACTGAATTTGTTTATTATTTCTAACAGTTTTTTGACAGAGTAGTATTTTCTATATATAGTATCATGTAATCTGCAAATAGGGACAGTTTTACTTCTTCTTTTCCAAGTTGGGTGCCTCATCTCTTTTCCTTGCCTAATTGGTCTTCCTATGACTTCCAACACTGTCTTGAATAGGAGTGGTGAGAGTGAATACCCTTTTATTGTTCTTGCTCTTTGAGGAAAAGATTTCAATGTTTACTGTTGAGTATGATATTAGCTGTGAGCTTGTCATTTAGAGCCTTTATTATGTCTCCTGGAGGGAAGTTTTACACGTGTCTGGTTTATGCAGCTGATGCCCAGGGGATACTCTTTGATCACCTAACTATGGTGGTTGGAAGGGCTTGTGTTCCTGGGTCCTATGGGAACATGGAAATTGGTGGGACAATCCTTAACAAACTATCATGTCTAGGACACAGTATAGACAGTAGACTGAGACACAGCCACCATTATTTCCATGAAAGGAGGCCATTTTGCTTGTCCTAGAGCTTCAAACTGAGGAGAGGCCTTCAGGTTTGGCTCACATTTAGTGGCTTCCTGAGCTGCTCTCAAGGAAGATAGCCTGGGGACACCATCTTGGTGCTCTCCTTCCGCTTTGTCTAGCTCTCTGGTATCTCCCAGAAAAGAGCTTAAACACTCATCTGGAGACCACACAGTGGACACCTCTGGATCCTGGCTCTGGTGGCCAGTGGGACTTACCCTTGAAGCCCCCAGGACTGTATATATTTGCATATTTTAAAAGCTGCTGCCTGAGGGTCCAGCTTTCAATCAGCCTGAACCTAGGTGCTGAGATCCTCCACTTTAGGACAGTGACAGGTTTTGGCACACCCTTAACTACTGGGAACTATTAAAAATATAGTAGGCTGCCTGGACAAGCACAGAGGTTTGAGAGACAACCAGGAGCTGAGCCAGGGTTGAATAACAAGTTCATCTCCTACACAAGCCTCCTCCTTAAATATGGGAAGAAGTGGTTGTTTCCTGTACAGAAACCAACTGAGTCAAGCAAAATGAAGAAACAGAGAAATATGTTCCAAATGAAAGAATAAGATAATGATCATAAAGATACTCACTGAACTAGGGAAAAGAAAAGATGGACACAGTGAGAACTTCAACAAAGAGATGGAAAATATAAGAAAGTACCAAACAGAAGTCACATAGATTAAAAATACATTAAAGTGGTTTAAGCACAGACCAGATAGAGCAGAAGAAAAGATCAGTCAACTCAGGGACAAGGCAATGGAATTTACTCAGTCATAATAGCAAAAAAGAAAAAAGAATGAAAAAATATGAAGATAGCTTCAGGAGTTTATGGGACAATATCAAACAGACTAACATTTACTTTATAGGGTTTCCAGAAAGAGAAGAGAGAAAGGGGATGGCATCTTATTTGAAGAAATAGTGGCTGAAAACTTCTCTAATTTGGAGAAGAAAATAGACATCCAGATCCAGGAAGCCCTAAGAGTTCCCAAAAAAGACGCTACCAAAGAAACCCACACCAAGGCAATTTACGATTTAAAATGTCAAAAGTCAAAGACAAGGAAGGAATTTAAAAGAAGCAAGAGACAGACAACTAGCTCTATACAAGGGAACCCCCATAAGAAAATCAGCAGATTTTTTAGGACAAACTTTACAGTCCAGAAAATGCAGAAGAAAACTTTCATCCAAGAGTACTCTCCCCAGCAAAGTTTTCATTCAGAATTGAGGAGAGGTAGAGTTTTCCAGACAAGCAAAACTTAAAAGGAGTTCATCACCACTAAACTAGACTTACAAGAAAAGTCCCAAATAAACACTTAACTTCACACCATAAGGAAATAGAAAAATAACAAATGAAGCCCAAAGTTAGTGAAAGGGGAAAAAAAAGATTAGAGCAGAAACAATTTAAATGAGATTAAAAAGACAAAAGAAAAAATTAATGTAACCAATAGTTCATTCTTTGAAAAGATAAACAAAATTGACAAATCTTCAGGTAGATTCACTGAGAAAAATGAGAGGACTCAAATAAATAAAATCAGAAATGAAAGATATGCTGTTACAACCCATACCACAGAAATACAAAAGATCATAAGAGAATACAATGAACAATCACAGGCTGACAAATTGAATAACCTAGAAAAAATGGATAAATTCCTAAGCACATACAACGTATCGAGACCAAGTCATAATGAAATGGAAAATTTGAGCAAACCAGTTACTAGCAAGGAGTTGAATCAGTAACCAAAAACCTCCCAATGAACATAAATCCAGACCATATGACTTCACTAGTGAATTCTACCAAACATCCAAAGAAGAATTATTAATAATGCAAATCCTTCTCAAACTCTCCTCTCAAATAGAAGAGGGTGGAACTCTTCCAAACACATTTTATGAGGCCGGCAGTACCAATTATCAAAACCAGACAAGTATGCCACAAAAAAAGAAAATTATAGGCCAATATTCCTGATGAACATAGGTGTAAAAGTCATCAACAAACTATTAATGTCAACAACACATTAAAGGTATCATACACCATGATCAAGTGGGATTTATTCCAGGGATGCAAGGATATTTCAACATTCACAAATCAATCATGTGACACACCACATTACCAGAATGAAGGATAAAAGCAATACAATCAGCACAGTAGAAGCAGAAAAATTATTTGACAATGTTCAACATTCATTGTTGATAAAATCAACAAAGTAATTATTGAGAAAATATTTAAATCTTTCATACAAATGAAACTTACTTTTAGTCATTTCTTTTTTCAACAGTAGGAGTTGTAAGACTTTCTAGTACTCCTTAAGCCAAATAAATAAGAAGTCTGAACAGAAGTATCTCAGGGAATGTAAGGACTGCGGATGGGCCTGGGAATTGGAATCTAATTGCATTCATCTCACATGCTAGTAAAGTAATACTCAAAATTCTGCAAGCCAGGCTTCAACAATACATGAACCGTGAACTTCCAGATGTTCAAGCTGGTTTTAGAAAAGGCAGAGGAACCAGAGATCAAATTGCCAACATCCGCTGGATCATCAAAAAAGCAAGAGAGCTCCAGAAAAACATCTATTTCCGCTTTATTGACTATGCCAAAGCCTTTGACTGTATGGATCACAATAAATTATGGAAAATTCTGAAAAAGATGGGAATACCAGACCACCTGACCTGCCTCTTGAGAAACCTGTATGCAGGTCAGGAAGCAACAGTTAGAACTGGACATGGAACAACAGACTGGTTCCTAATAGGAAAAAGGAGTATGTCAAGGCTGTATATTGTCACCCTGCTTATTTAATTTATATGCAGAGTACATCATGAGAAATGCTGGGCTGGAAGAAGCACAAGCTGGAATCAAGATTGCCAAGAGAAATATCAATAATCTCAGATATACAGATGATGCCACCCTTATGACAGAAAGTGAAGAAGAACTAAAGAGCCTCTTGATGAAAGTGAAAGAGGAGAGTGAAAAAACTGGCTTAAAGCTCAACATTCAGAAAACTAAGATCATGGCATCTGGTCCCATCATTTCTTGGGAAATAGATGGGGAAACAGTGGAAACAGTGTCAGACTTTATTTTAGGGGGATCCAAAATCACTGCAGATGGTGATTGCAGCCATGAAATTAAAAAACACGTACTCTTTGGAAGGAAAGTTATGACCAACCTAGATAGCATATTAAAAAGCAGAGACATTACTTTGCCAACAAAGGTCGATCTAGTCAAGGCTATGGTTTTTCCAGTGGCTATGTATGGATGTGAGAGTTGGACTGTGAAGAAAGCTGAGCACCGAAGAATTGATGCTTTTGAACTGTGGTGTTGGAGGAGACTCTTGAGAGTCCCTTGGACTGCAAGGAAATCTAACCAGTCCATCCTAAAGGAGATCAGTCCTGAATATTCATTGGAAGGACTGATGCTGAAGCTGAAACTCCAATACTTTGGCCACCTCATGCAAAGAGTTGACTCATTTGAAAAGACCCTGATGCTGGGAGGGATTGAGGGCAGGAAGAGAAGGGGACGACAGAGGATGAGATGCCTGGATGGCATCACTGACTCGATGGACATGAGTTTGAGTAAACTCTGGGGATTGGTGATGGACAGGGAGGCCTGGTGTGCTGCGATTCATGGGGTCACAAAGAGTCGGACACAACTGAGCAAATGAACTGAACTGAACTGAACTGAACTTCTCCAGCCATTCCTTTGCATTTCTGATGAATGAACGAGGGTTGGGAACGGCCCATCTGGTCAACCCCTTTTCTATCAGAGTCTCTTCAAAAGAATAGAATAAACACCAATTATTAAAATCCTTTTGTTGTTGTTGTTGTTTTTGAATGTAACAACTACCAGACTGAGGGCGAGTGGAGGGAAAGGAGGGTTATAGTAGATGCTTTTATTTCAGGATTTGTGAGACTTTTATTCTCAAGTTGTCTATACCAGTAATGCTTTGGGGGGTTTCTGTCACAGACCAATACTGTACTTTAAATCATCATTTACCAGGTCTCTATATTGAGAAGTCTGTGTAGCTGGAATCCCCAGCAAAATCTTTTAATGTGGAGGTGGAGTAGTGATGAGCCCAAGAAGTTGAGAGGAGGAGGCAAAGAGTTAATTACAAAGAACAAAAACTCACTTTGATTTTTTGTTTCAATTGAAGGTGGAGAAGTGACTTACTGCTAATAGAGAATGCTAATATATCTTTCTAATCACCAATAAAATTCTATTGTAAAAGATATATAAGGGATATATAAGGCTAAATAAAGTCCAGGGTGTATAATGGAACTCACTCTCTTTGCACCTACATTTCCGTAGTTGAAAACAGGATCAGTTTGCAATCCTCCATTTCAGGAATGAATGGAAATGATTACATCACATAAAACCCTGGAGTTATGTACATTCATTTGAATACTTAACCTTTGTTAAATTAATTAAACCTCTGATCATATTTTTCACATAATTTGTCCTTTGAAAATGCTGTTGCTGAAACAACACAAATATCTCTCAATAGGGGACTGGGTATATCCCCATAAAGGAATACTATACATATGTAAAACATCAGAAATACTGATCGATTCTGCTACAAAATGATCTCTAGGATATATTCAGTGAAAAAGGCAACATATAAAACAGTGTGTAAAGGAACAGCATAACACCGTTACTTCAAGAAAGAGGTAGGAGAAGTATCAGTTGAGTTGCGTCTTTGCGACCCCATGGACTGCAATACCCCAGGCCTCTCTGTCCATCAGTAGCTCCCGGAGCTTGCTCAGACTCAGACTCATGTCCATTGAGTCGGTGATGCCATCCAACCATCTCATCCTCTGTCATCCCCTTCTCCTCCCAAGAAATATGGCCTTGTGTATTTATACATATTTGAATATATGATATTTTTTAAAGGGAAAAAACAGAAGAGTAAACCAAAAAACAAACAAACAAACTAAAAAGAACCTGTGTTCTTTGGAGAAACTCCTAGGACAGGTATGTACAAGATGAGCCTGGAATGTCTTGTGATACCAGAAAATGAGGAAGCTATAAGAGAACCCTGGATTTGCGCTGAAGGGACACCACAGCTAACAGGAGGGACTTCACCACTAACCAAAGACAGAACAATCTGAATATAAAAATAAACAAAAAGGAAAAACAAAAAATGTCTAGGGAAATAATGACATATACTTGATTGAAACACAATAAGCACTTGTGTGTTCATTACGATATTAAAAATAATTTATTAGTCAGATAATTGGACGCTAGGGAACCAACTCCTTATTTTGAAAAGTGGTAAAGAAAAGGAAAGAATAGAGAATTTATTTTGCCTTTTTCATACAAAACATCTTTTAGCGTGACAGAGTAGTAAATGAAGGAGAATTTTCCAGCATAGGTTTCCAGCTAATACCTGCAAAGCAATGTGGTAACCGGCCTCCGCAATGGCCCCCAAAGATCTGGTCTCAATCACTGTGCAGTCCCCTCCCACACTGCAGCAGGGCTAGTCTGTTTGACCGATAGCATATAGTAGAAATGATGGTATGTCACTTCTGAGATTAGATCAGAAACAATTTTGCCTTCCGTCTTGTTTTCTCAGTCTCCTTTCTCTCTCTCTCTCTCATTACTCACTCCGAGGCAGCTGCCATATTGCGGGACATTCAAATCGTCTGTGAAGAGAGAGGCTCGCTAGGTGAGGAAATGAGTTATTCAGTCAAGAGCCAGTAGGAACCAAGCCCTGCCAACAACCATGTTAGTGAGCTTGAAGGAGACCTTCCAGCCCCAAATGAGTGCAACCCCAATCAGCAGATTGATTGCAATGGCATGTTGTTCAGTTGCTAAGTTGTGTTCAATTCTTTGCGACCCTATGAACTGCAGCCCAGCAGGTTCCCCTGTCCTTCACTATCTCTCAGAATTCACTCAGATTCCCATCCGTTGAATCGGTGATTCCGTCTAACCGTCTCATCCTCTGCCACCCCCTTCTCCTTTTGCCTTCAATCTTTCCCAGCTTTGGGATCTTTTCCAATGACATGAGAGACCCTGAACCAGAACCACCCAGCTAAGCCACTTTCAGATTGCTGCCCCACAGAAGCTGTAAAATAATACAAGTGTGTTGTTTCAAGCTACTAAATTTGGGGATAATTTGTTACACAGCAGTAGATAAGGAATCATAGTTCTGTACTGACTAATGATCAGTAACTACTAAAATCACAGCTACAAGGCTAAGGGGGAGCTTCATAACAGGTGGATCGGCAGGCAGACAGTATCTGAAGTTAGTAATTGATTTTTAAAAATAACTGGATTTTTAAAGTAAATCCCAAACATCATATAATTTCACCCACTGATCAATCTTAATGTCACATACACAAAAAAAGATGCGATGCAATTAGAAATACTCAACTCTATCTGTGAAATATTATTGCTAAAAAAAGTTAAACCCATCTACAAGTTTACAGGAAATACAGAGGAAATGTAGAAAGCTCTACACATAAGTGACTTATTTCTTCAAAAAACATATGCCTTAAAGAGTGAAAAAAGAGAATCGAGAGAACCCAGCAATGTGTAGACTCTATTAGTCAGGAAAAGTTAAACCTGAATTTAATTAAGTCCCATCTACAAGTTTACAGGAAATACAGAGGAAATGTAGAAAGCTCTACACATAAGTGACTTATTTCTTCAAAAAACACATGCCTGAAAGAGTGAAAAAAGAGAATCGGGAGAACCCAGAATGTGTAGACTCTATTAGTCAGGGTTCTCCAGAGACACAGAACCAATAAGATACATATGAGAAGAAATTTATTCTAGGTGTTATTTCACCTGGTTATGGAGGCTGCCAAGACCTGTGTCTGCAAGCTGGCGACCCAGGGAAGTTGGTGATATGATTCAGTTTGAGTCTGAAGACCTGAGAACTGGGTGGGGGTAGGGGGTATGTGGCAGCAGTATAAATCCTGATCTGAGTCTGAAGGCCCTAAAGCCAGAGCAACATGTCTAAAGGTATCTCAGTCCAAACAGAGTGCAAATTTGCCCTTCCTTGGCATTTCTGTTTTGCTCAGGCCTACAATGGATTGGATGATGTCCACCTCAAATTGGCAAGAGTCATCTTCTTTACTCAATCAGCTGAATTAACTGATCTGATCTAATCTCTTCCAGAGATATCTCACAGACACACCCAGAAATAATGTTTACCAGCTCACCTGGGCACTACTTAATCCAGTCAAGTTAACACAAAATTAACCTTCCCATGAACCCCATTTGGAAATCAATTCAAACAAACCATCGGTAGAAGACATTGGAAGACAATGAGGAAAATGGAACATGAACTAGATATACAATCACGTTAAGGAATTATTATTGATTTTGTCAGGTGTGATAATGGACTGTCATTTTTGTTGTTGTTGTCCTTATCTATAGAGATGTATACTGAAGAATTTATGGTAAAATTAAATTATGTGATGCTGGAATTGGCTTTGTGCGTCATGAATTCTTTTGCATTTTGATTTTTTAAATGTTTCATAAAATATTACTTAGCTTGATTACTGAATTTTTCTGGCATGCCCTTAAGCGCCCAAAGCAACTGCCTCACTCAATGACTCTAGTCCTGGTTCCATGGAAACTGAATGTAAACAAGGCAGTCAACATGCGAATAACACAGCTGCAGAATGTGGTGAATGCTGCAAAGACAACTGTGTAGAGGATCATTGAGGAGTGGGAGCGAGAGGGATTGAGAGAGAGAGAGAGTGTGTGTATGTGTGCGTGGATGGTGTTAGGTGGTGGGGGCAAAGAGGGAGTCAGGGACAAGCTTTCCAAGGAGATGATGGAATTGGAGAGAAGCAGAGGGAATTCAGGGTATATTTCCAGGATGAAAAAGATGGGATTTGCCAATGGCTTGGGGAAAGGAGGGGGAGTAATAGGTAAGAAAAGGGATTTCAGCTTCAGGAATGTCAACCTGGGGTACCCCTTACTGAGGTGAATGATACTACAGAGGAACAGAACTTAAGGGAAACCAAGCTTGACTTAGAATCATGTTAAGTGTGAGCTCCTTATTAAAGACAGAAATAGAGCGGGAAAAGGCATTGATAAAGGGAAATCCTGAATTCAAGTGGGAAGAGTAGAGCAAGAGATAGAAATCAGGCTGAGATCACTTGTTTTTTTTTAAAAAAAAACATTTATATATTTATTTAATACTTATTTATTTATTTTAGTTGCAGCTCATAGGATCTTTAGTTGTGGCATGTGGGATCTAGTTCCCTGACAGGGGTTGAACCTGGGCCCCTCAGCATTGGGAGCATGGAGTCTTAGCCACTGGGCCATCAGGGAAGTCCCCTGAGATCACTTGTAGAGATTATGTAAATAGAGAAATGGGAAGGGGCACAGATCTGAACCCTCTTTACCCTCCTTACGCTTAAAGGTCAGGTAAGCAGGAGGAGACAGCATATGAGGCTAAGAAATAGCATCAGTGAAGCAGGAGGAAAATAAGGAAAGCCTGTTTTGAGGAAGAGCTGTGTGAAATGCCACTGAGAAATGAAATAAATGGTAAAAGAGAACTAGTCACTGGCTGTGGTAACAGGCAATTTCTGGTGACCAGGCAGGGGCAGTTTCCATTGAGTGAGGAGATAGAAGCTGGACTGGAATGAACTGGCAAGGAAATGAAGGCAGTGAATTTGATAATGTATTTGAGGGATGGAGAGTAAGAGTTGGTTTGGAAGAATCACATTGGGACATAACCCACAGCCCGCACATCTTTTGCCTGCCTACAGCATTTTGCATTGAGTACAGTTCTGGCTCAGGAAGCTGTGAAGGTTTCATAAGTATGGATTACTTTGTGTGAAGATTATAGAGAGGAAGGAAAACAAATGCAAACTGTTTTACATTTTGTATATGTTTTTTTAATACATTATCTTTTAACCAGCTATGACAGCGGCAGAGGAAGATATTAGCTAAAAAATGTTAAGTCTAAATCAGGGCATGAGTATTCTTAAAGTAAGAATCCTCTTAAGGCAGGGGACCAAGAGTGTAGACAAGTGAGAGGTGAGGGCAATGGGACCCCGTTCCTGGGTAGAGGTCTGACAACAGATCCTGGGGGTTTGCCTTGAAGCACCCAGATGTGGGGCCCTGGCTGAGTGAATATATCCTTGGAGCAGGCTGCCCTGAGATGGAGCAGCCTTGGGAATATTCTCCCCGTCTTAATTTTGTGAGCAGGGCCCCACTGTCCTCTCACCTTCCCACAAGAGCATAGCCAGGACTGTCCCTGACATTCTAATCACCCATGGTGGATGGAAGGCCCCTTCCCTCATCAGCAGAATGGAAGCTGAGAAGCAATGTAGGCAGCATCTCTTCTCCCCACTGCATTCCCCCAGTTCTCCAGGAGAGATAGCAGAGAGAGGTGGAACAACAAACATCCATTTGAAAAGCCACCAACCTCATCTTTCATCTCTATGTATTTTGAACTAGCCTTCAAGGGGGAAAATTGCTGCTCTGAGAGGTAAGAAGATGTATTTTGCATTTTAAACCCTAAACCCAAGGTACCAGGCGTGACATTCTTGATATCCTCTGGTTTGAAGGCTTCTAGATAACTCTGCTCCTTGTCTCAAGCAAACTGACCTGTAAACATGCCCACTTCTCTGAGTCCTGCTTGTTCTGCTTCTATGGCTTTAAAAACTCTCCCCTGGGACTTGGGCAAGAACTGCTCAGACAGGCCCAAGTTTCTGTCTTTAGACAAGGGAAAGAGACATTCATTTAATCAGCAACTTTGGCCACACTTTACCCAGAGGTATATCTAGAACACACACAAATCCATCTCCAAAAGCTTAATAAGACAGACAGCTTTACTGAATATTTTTCCAAAAACGGCAATGAGGGGAGATCATGCCACTTACTACAGCAGTCTCTCCTGGTCCTCCTCTTGGAAGAGGGCAAGGCATCTCTTTCATAAAATGCCCTGTACCCAGTCCACTGACTCTGGCTCCTCATCCCCCCCCCACCTCACCCCAAACCATGCACACTTTCTCAGTGGAAGGGCCTGGCTTGCTCTCATCTGTCACTTTCCTCTCCACCTCTCACCCCAGCGGTCCTGACCAGTCCTGACAAGATATTTCCTGCACTTGAGTGTTCCTGCTCAAAAGAGATATGTGGGCCCACTGTTTCCAGTGACAGGACTCCATTTTGATCACTGAGGTCCCTTGCATGCATGCATGTGAAATCGCTGCTGTCGTGTCTGATTCTGTGTGACCCCATGGACTGTAGCCCACCAGGCTCCTCTGTCCACGGATTATCCAGGCAAGAATACTGGAGAGGATTACTATGCCCTTCTCCAGGGGATCTTCCTAACCTAGGGATCAAACCCTCATCTCTTATGTATCCTGCACAGGCAGGTGGGTTCCTTACCACTAGTGCTACCTGGGAAGCCCCATAATATTAGTTTCCTATTGCTGTTATAACAGCTTGCCACAGGATCAATGGTTTTAAACAATGTAGATTTACTATCTTATAGTTCTCTAGTTCAGAAGTCATAAAAGGGTCTCAGTGGGCTTTATTTTTTTTTCCATTTATTTTTATTGGTTGGAGGCTAATTACTTTACAATATTGTAGTGGTTTTTGCCATACATTGACATGAATCAGCCATGGATTTACAGTCAGTGGGCTTTAATCAAGGTGTCAGTTGGGCTGTGCCCCTTTCTGGAGGTTCTGAAGGGGGATGTCTGTTTGCTTTTTTCAACTTCTGGAGGCTCCCTCATTTGTTGGTTTGTGGGCCCCTGCCATCTTCAAAGCCAACAATTGCATCATCGCAACAACAGCACCAACCTGTGCTTTCATCACCTATCTCCTTATCTGATTCTGGCTCTTCTTTTGCCTCCCTGTTCTACATGTAGGTCCTTTCGATTACATTGGGCCAGCCCAGATCACCCAGGGCATTTCCCCTATCTTAAAGTCAGTTGACTAGCAACCTTTATGCCATCTGCAAACTGAATTCCCTTTGCCATGTAACATAACATAGTCACAGTTTCTGGGGGTTAGACCATGGGCAATTTCAGTCTACCACAGAGTTCACAGGTCAATGTGGCTGGTAGAACGTTGTGGGAAACAGTCCCCTCCTTTAGCCAAAGACTTAAACTCAACTCCAATGAGTGGCTAAGGGACTGAGACCCTCAGAATAAGATCCTCTGGAGAAGGGAATGGCAACCCACTCCAATATTCTTGCCTGGAGAATTCCACAGACATAGGAGCCTGACAGGCTGCAGTCCATGGGATCACAAAGAGTCAGACATGACTGAGTGACTAACACACACTTGGTACTTGAATGTCTCTCCCATCCCCAGCTTAGGGCCAGAATCACACTGAATTCTTCTCACTGACTCAGGGAGGAAGGGAAGCATCATCTCCCTGGGGCTCTGATAGACAGATGAGGAAACACTGGATGGTCACTTGTTTTGATGTGGTAGTGTCTACCACTCCAGATCCCACAATTGCATGGTATGAGACAGATAGTCTCCAAAGATGGCTGTCATTAATTTTTCATCTCCCTAATGCACGTCAGATGTGGAGTCAAATTCCCCTCCCTGCCTGCGCTGGGAATAGTGACTTGCTGGACTAATAGAATGTGGTGGAGGTGATGTGGTGGGTGTTTTGAGGCTAAGCCACAAGGCTTTTGCATGATCCTCTTGGGCATTGATTCTTGGAATCGAGCTGTAATTGTGTGAGAGAACAAGTCATGTGGAAAGGCCAAGTATAGGCTCTCTGGTTACTGGGACCTGCTGAGCTCCCAGCTACAGCAGCATCAATTACTAGCTACGTAAGTGAGCCATTTGGACAAGATGCCCAGACAAACCTTTAGCTGACTCCAGCCCTGGCTGCTATCTGAACACAAGAGCATGCGAGGTTCTAAGTGAGAACCTTCCTGTTGAGCTCAGTCAACCCCCAGAACTGTGAGCAATAAAAGCACACTGTTCTTTTAATCAGATAAATTTTGAGGTAGGACTGTTACAAATGCTATTGATATACAGGGTATACTGATACCCCTGCAGAACCTAGATCAAGTCTGAGCAGTGTACTAGATGACAGGGAGGCTACCAAAGCTTGCCAGATACCGGTGAAAAAGATATTAAAATGTGTGATCACTACATATGTGCCACAGATTGTCAAGAAAGTCTTCCCCAGAGAAAATGAGATTTAATTTGAGTCTTGAAGTCTGGGTAGACCTTAATAGATGGAAAGTAGGGATAAAAGAGAATATTTCTGAAAGAAGTAAACTGGACAAAAATAGAAGACCAAAAGGACAAAGGGTAGATGAGAAATGTGAGTTTACTGAAAACGCTTATCTTTCAAGATTTCAGTTTAAATGTGTCTCTAGCAGGCACCCTCCTCCTCTTTCTTCTATTTCCCTCCTTGTGTGTGTGTGTATTTAGTCGCTTCAGTTGTGTCCAACACTTTGCAACCCTATGCACGGTACCCCATCAGGCTCCTCTGTCCATGGGATTCTCCAGGCAAGAATACTGAAGTGCGTTGCTGTGCCCTCCTCCAGGGAATACGGCAGGATGATTCGTTACCACCTCGGAAGCATCACCTGGGAAGCCTCTTCCCTCCTTCTACACAAACTGAACTGAGGCTTTCATTTTTATCATAGCACCAGGAATACTTTAAGCTACTCGTTTTTCTTTTAAACATTCCTGTTGTGGTTAGGGTAGTTGTCTATAAAAAAAAAAAAAAAGAGTTCCCAAAATAGGGTGGCTTAAATTATGTAGATGTTTATTTTTTCTCTGCTGTGTAACAGTTGTGAGATGAGACCTGCTCTTCATGATGATTCAAGGACCCAGGTTGCTGCTCTGCTAATCCCTCAGGCAATGTCATTAACTGCATGCTAGAAACTTGGTCACCACCAGATCCAGCTCCAGTGTGTCTGGAAGAGGGAAGAGAGGTGTAGGAGGTGAGCCAGATGTCCTGGACCTGGAAGAGGCACACATCACTTCCCCCACATGCCCTTGTAAAGAACAGGGATGCATAGCCTCACCCAAACCCAAGGCAGTCTTCCCAGGTGGCTCAGTGGTAAAGAATCTGCCTGCCAATGCAGGAGATTCGAGTTTGATCCCTGGGAAGATACCCTGGAGAAGGAAATGGTAACCTACTCCAGTATTCTTGCCTGGAGAAGTCCATGGACAGAGGAGCCTAGCGGGCTACAATCCATGGGGTTGCAGAAGAGTTGGACATAACAACTAAACAACAATGAACAAGCCCAAGGCAGATGGGGAAATGTGGCCTGGCTGGGAAGCCACAAAGAGCTGTATCGAGCTGAAATTCTATTACTAGCAGAGAAGGGGATTTGAGGTGGGCAGTGGCAATTGTGCCCCAGGGGCTCATGTTCCCCTGAGTCTGGGAGCTCTGTGAGGGCAGGAACCACATTTTCCTCATCTCTAGTCCCACCACTGAGATTGCCGCCTGACCCAGAGCAGTGTGTTCTGTCCACGCCTCCTGAATAAAGAGTTGCCGTGGCCTAGGCTGGACGTGATGAAGGTGTAAGCCACTGCGGGGAGCCGAGAAAGAGAGGACAGATGTGGAAAAATGTAAAAGGGAAATGCACAGGGCTTGATGAGTCTTGCCAGAACAGAGAGCTTTCAATGTTACGATCTTTTGTCATCTAAGTTGACAGTTCTTTGGCCCGAGTTGAAAGGACATGAACCAAATACCTCACTTAACAGAAATTTACTGAGTGCCTTCCAAAGCTAAGAAATTCCTCAATCATTTCAAAATCACTTTAGGACAAAATATAACTCAAGCTTGGAGACTTTCAGGGTTCTTATTCTACACTTGCCTCTGCTACTGTTCACAGGTTAGAGCAACAGACCGCACATCAGGCTTTCACCTGGTGGCTCTTGCACACCATCAACAACACCTTTCTGCACTGACAGCCCCCCCCCCCCACCTCGACAAGTAGATGTGCGCCCTCTCACTGATGTCCAGACACCAGTTGCTTTCTAGAAACCAGGCTCTGTGGCTATAGCCACAGTTTGCGTGTGTCGCTCTTCAATGTCAGCTCAGGTTTGGAATCCGCACAGACTGAGTCTGAATTCAACTCTGTCACTTACTACTGACGTGGGTCAAGATACACCACCTGTTTAAATGCCAGCTCCTTTATGTGTAAAATGGGGATTGTGATGGAGCTTCATCACTGGGAGTATGAGGATTAGATGAGGTTCCAGGGGTAAAGCACATGGCCTTTAGTGTGCATTCAATGAATAATAGCTCTTAAACTGTTAGGACAGTAGGTTTTCAAGCCCCTGTGGCCTCTTGAGTCAAAAGATATTAACAAGATGATGAAAATAATAGCCAAGGGTGGCCGTTGCAATAGAACCTTATTAATTTCTTGAACTGGCCTTATTTTCTGACCTGATGACTCTGTTCTGACCTTTGAAGGATGAGTTGATCCTGGTCGATGCAGTCCTAGCCCATGACTTCGCAGCTGCATTTGGGATGACTATCAGGTTGAAGCTCAGAGCATCCTCTTCCCTTCCTCTGCCTGCTGCTTGTCCAGCAGAATCTGAGAACTTTGCTTATCAGCATAGTCACCATGCAAAGAGAGAGACGAATCCCTTTTTTGGTCTCCTAGGCTTCTTGGACCTAGGATGTTGTCAGCTCCTGATGTCCGATGATCTGTGTGCTTTCTCAGAGATGACATAGTGGCAGCTCTGGTCAGTGGCACATTTAGTGTTCCATTTAGAGAGCCCTGCCTCACCCTTCCCTCACTGCTAAGGATCATTTCTGTCCCTCTCTTATCTCCTGGGAAAGGTTAAGCCCATTCTGGCCCCCATGGGTAGATGTTTCTTCCCGAAAAGACTGGTTCTCCCTCCCTGTTAACCTGTGACTCACTGCAATCTGCTAGAAGCCTGCAAATCACTCTTGGGCCTGCAAAATGTGGGGGCCCACTCATGATTCAATGTGATGTCATCTTTCTCTCTTCTCTTTATTAGAAGGTAGAAGTTCTACCTGAGCAACTGCAATTCAGACACTGAGTCCACGAACCTTCACTTCTTGGAGGTGCCCCGCCCTCCAGGGCAATGCTCCCTTCCCTCTTTCCCTCCCCACATCAGAATCCTGTTGGGGGGAAGACTGTACCACCACCTATCACCTTTGCTCTTCCTCTACGAGTCTGTATCCCATCACTGTCCCTTCCAGCACACAGCTCTTTTTATGGAGGTGGAAGAAATATGTACACACACACATACACATCATGGAAACCAGTTCTCCAAGTCTGTGCAAACCTTCCAGACTGTTTTGTCTCCTGTCCACCAGAGAACAGAACCTCTTTGAAACAATAAGCTAGGGCATCTGCCATTCTTGTTGCTGGCTGGCTTCTGGTGGTGGTTGAGGGGAGTGAACCTGCTATCTGCTGTCTGTGTGCCCCAGATTAAGACTTCATGTTTCATCCTGTCTCGTGAGTTACACGGGTTTTTACTACGTAGCTGGAATGAGGTCTATCAGGATGCTCAATTCACAGGGTGAGCATAACTGCTTCATCATGTTCCAATTCACCCTTCTTTATCCCATTTCAATCTTTCACTTCAATTTCTTATCAAAAGCCTATATACATATAATTTTAGAAGTCAAGTAATTCTCTAAAACTTTAGAAAAACAGCAGTCTTCTGGTCCCCTCTCTTATCCCCTACTCTCAGTCTCACTTTACAAAGAACTAATTTTTAAAAATGTTTTCCTTCACATTGCTAAAGAATGAAATTATATTACTAATCCTTGACTTTTCAGCAGTATTTACTGATTTTCAAGTATGAGAGTTAAAAGAATCCCGCACATACTAACTTACCCTCCTTCCATCAATATTTAGGATTTACATGATTTTGACAATATAATACTAGTCACAGGTGAGCCCTGTAGTATTCTCTAATTGCTTTTCCTTTCTCTTTGTTTCTAAAATATTTACTTACTTATTGCTGTGCTGGGTCTTCATTGCTGTGTCAGCTTTTCTCCAATTGTGGGGAACGGAGGCTACTCTCTAGTTGCGGAGCTTGGGCTCCTCATTGCAGTGGCTTCTCTTGTCACAAAGCACAGGCTCTAGGGCACCAGCTCAATAGTCGTTGCACACCGGCTTTGTTGCCCCATAGCATGTGGGATCTTCCTGGATCAGGGATTGAACCCGTGTCTCCTGCATTGGCAGGTGGATTCTTTACCCCTGAGTCACCAGGAAAGCCCATCTTTCCTTTCTTGAATAACCTTTTGTCTTCCTTAGGTTTAATAACTGCCCTTTTCCTCCTTTGTTTAGTTTTCTATGTACTTACCTCTAAGTCAATGTCCTCTTCTTGCAGACTTTGCTCTCAGACCCTCCATCTCATCCTCTATTGACCCTTGGTTGACAGATGTGTGGGGCACACCTCCGTTCTTGGGCTCCCTGGCAGCATTCAGCAGGCATGACGCACAACTTTTACCGGACTGCACTACTACTCTGCCAGTTCGCTTCACTGTCTGGTCACTCCTCCTTTTCTGTAGTTTCTCTTCCTCTCCTGTCCTTTACATTGATTTGCCCAGTGTTCATTTCACCTCTCTTTCCCCCTCACTCTACATAAGCTTCCCAGACTCATCCCATACTAATTGCTCTCGCCTCTCCTGCCACCTCTGTGTGGATGGCTGGTGGATGGCTGATGGATGGCTGTGTATCTTGCTCAGTTTTTCTGCTTCGCTCAGGCCCACATTTCCATTGGCTGGTGGGACGTTCCTGCCAGGATGTCCTGCAGAAACCTCAAACTCAGCATGTCTCAAAACAAAATCACTATTTCAGAACCTAAATGTATTCAAACCCTAATTTTTTATCTGTGAAACTGTGGGAAACTGACTGCATTCTTATCTGGAAAATTGGATGATACTGTGTTCCAAAGAGGATTAAATGGTCTCATGTATCGTGATGCATGTCAAGCACTCTTCAGGGCATCTGACATGCTGCCAATGCTCAATAAATGGCCCTGATTATTAGTAGAAGCAGAATGAGGAGAGGATGGTGAGGGAGGAGAGTGTTAACATTGCTGTCATCCTCTACCAAAATGGCCCCATCATCACCTGTTCCCAGTCCAAACACAGGATTCGTTCTTGGCCTCTTCTTCCTTCCCACGACCTTACTTACTGTATCATGAAGCCAACTGATCATATCACTTAAATATGTCTCACATCAGGTATCCTGCTCCCATCCTCACAGCTTGGCGCTTTTCAGGCCCAATCCTCTCTCACCTGCTCTGCCAGGAAGACCCTACTGCCTGGCTCCCCAGTCTCTGATCTTACATTTCACTTCTAGTCCATCTTCTAAATTTCACCAAAATGATCCATCTGACACTCTAGTCTGATTGTCACGTCTCTCCTAAGCATATTTCAGTAATAATTATAATTGTAGCAGAGAGGATGGAAAGATAATATTTAAAATCATAATAGGGTGCAGCTGTGTCTTCCCCCCAGGCATGCATTCCTCCTGTATACAAGGCTCTTCATTTGACAAAACACCTGGGTGGATGCCGAGGATGAACAGTTGAGAATAGAAAACAGAGGGATAGTTAAACCCCTCTGCAGAGGAAATATGCCAGAATCAGGAATTAAAAGGTATCTTGAATGGAAAGGGAATTTAGGACAGCTTTTGGGTCGGGGGAAACACTATCTCACCAACTTATTGGGTGCCTGGATAGAACTGGACCTTGGTGGGACTGGGGCTGTCATGTAAAGATCAGCAATGTCTCAGGATTTGAACCATTGTATGATGGTCTAGAATTCCCATTCTTCCCTCAACCCCACTGCCCTTTACCTCACATCTTTAATAATATTACATAAACACCGTCCCCCAGGATCCTGCAAATGGAGGAAAGGGATTGGTGCTGTCTGTATCTGCTTGGAACAGAGAACTGAGAGCAGGGTGGAGAGTGAAATTGGAGCCTGCAGATCCTAGGAACACAAGGGCACTTTTTGTGGTGGGGTGTGAACCTGAGTGGAAGCAAAGTTGGGATTTCCAATCAATGATGATGAATTCTGAGACGGTGTCACAGCTGTCCTTGTGTGGTATCCTCACAGCCCTATTCCTTCTGGGCCAGGCAACCAGCTGGGGGCTTTTCATGAACAGCCTCCTTTCCTCTCCCCTGATGCAGAATTGCTGTTATTGATCTATTTGCAACCACAAATCTACCACTTGCCTGGGGGTCACAGAGCTGGAGGGAGTCAGAGCCTGACCTGTCTCATTATCACTCAGTACTCTCTCCTTGCTCTTGGATAAACTCTCTGCTCCTCCCATAGGTCCCAATTTTCTAACTGTGACTAAATAAAAAGACAGGTTCAGTTTCAGGTCTGTATAAAATAATCAAGTCTATCCATCTCATTTTGTACATTGGAAGAGGTTGTTATGAGGAAGCATGGTGACCCTGTGGATCAGGACAAAGTTCCTTTCATTTCAAGCCTAGTGGTCCTTCCTCTATACCAGTTTCCCAAACATGGTCTGTAGAACTGATGATGCCAATAGGTGCACTGTGAGAAAGTGTCTTGTGATTAAATTGTCTGGAAATTACTGAGTTAAGTAAAGCTCATCAGGACTTCTCACAGTACTTATTACATTAATGTACATTTTAAAGTTTATTTTATTTATTGAAGTATAGTTGATTTACAATGTTGTGTTAATTTCTGCTGTACAATAAAGTGATTCAGTTATCCATATATATGCACATTCTTTTTAATAGTCTTTTCCATTATGATTTAAAGTTTGGTGGGACAACTAAAAACCTCTTACCAAGGTGATGTATCATGGGACAGAATTCTGGCTTTCCTTGCAGAAAAGCATTTACTTGTCGGAAATGCAGGCACTGCATTAATCAGGGGCTTTAGGTAGTGCTAACTGATCGCCCATGATATTTTCTATAGTAAGAATGAGGAGCCTCCAAAATCCTTCAGGATCTCATATATTTTCTGATAAAATTGGGGAGAGACAGATGCCAAAGAGAGGGGAGCTTCTGAGTAGGAGAAGAAACTCCACGGGCTTTGGGAGAAATGATGCTGCTGCTGCTGCTAAGTCGCCTCAGTCGTGTCCGACTTTGTGCGACGCCATAGACAGTAGCCCGCCAGGCTCCTCTGTCCCTCGGATTCTTCAGACAAGAATATTTGAGTGTGTTGCCATTTTCTTCTCCAATGCATGCATGCATGCTAAGTCGCTTCAGTCGTGTCCAACTCTGTGCGACCCTATGGACAGCAGCCCACCAGGCTCCTCTGTCCATGGGATTTTCTAGGCAAGAAAACTGGAGTTGGTTGCCATTTCCTTCTCCAGAGAGAAGGGATAGAATCTAACAAAAGAAATCTGAGTAGAATAAGGCCAGATCTAAAAACCCTATCAGATAAGGACTGCTCCACAGTACTCAAAGTGCAAAGATAAGATTGTATACTTTTATTTTTCTCAAACTCATAATGGTCAGCAAGAAGTCTTGTATTAGTCATGTTCAGCAATGCTGTCCCCTTCCCAGGTTTGTCTAGTCCAGAACAATGGGGAAAGATGAGCCTCTGGTCTTAGTAAACCCTTAAGAGGATCACTAGTGTTACTCCTGTGGTATAGAGTTGGACTTCAGCTTGAACTAGCCCTGCAACTCCAGGCAGGACTGAGATGGCCCTCACAAGGCCTTCATCACAAACAGGACTCAGTTACAGGGCCCCTGTGGCAATCAGGGTCACCGCTCAGTGGCCAAGACATCCAGCCTCCTCACAAACCCTGAGACATTCCCCCTCCTCCGTTCCAGTGACGTTTCTTGCCAACCAATCCCTTCTTCCCTGGAAGCCCTAATCTAGCCCCCACCTCCACTCCTGATTCATCCAGTTTAGCTTCTTTAACCAAGTTCCTGAGAAAACAGGTCTGGTAACTCTTTGGGGTTCAGGAGAGGTAGGCAAGACTTAAGCACATTGGAAGAGGTTGTTTAAGGCTATCATGAGCTAAAGATCCTCTTGAACAGGGAAGGGAGAAATGCCTTTTCTTTCTCTGGCTGATTGAATCCATAGCAGCTACCCCTCACAGCATCATTAAATGAAGAAGGAAGAGGAGGAAGAGAAGAAGAAGGAAAAGGAGAAGAAGAATAAGAATAAGAAATTTTTCCAGAATATATTGTGTCATAAATACACTGTTTATTTGTTATGATTACATGTGTAGTAAAAGATAGGAAAAGGCTAGAGACAGCATCAGGAAATCAATGAAGACAGGAAAGGGAGATTCATTTCAGTGAAATCCTAGTCCCAGTGGAGCTTCCCTCTGCGTGGAGATTCCCTCTGCGTGGAGCTTCCCTCTGCGTGGAGCTTCCCTCTGCGTGGAGCTGGGAGAGCCATGGAGTGATTCTGACTCTTGAGTGAAAATGACACCCTTCCGTTTCGGTGGAGACGTGGGTGCCTGGAGACGGCCGCATGGCTCAGCACAGGGAACAACATGCTGTGACATTAACAACCTCTGTGGTTACAGAGGTCCATGGGCAGAGAAGAGGAGAAGAACAGGTAGACTGGCTGCAGTAGCTAATTTTATGTGTTAGCCTGGCTCAGCAGTCGTGCCCAGCTCTTCGGTCAGACAGCAATCTACACGCTGCTCTCAAAGTATTCTTTAGATGTGGTTAACATCTGACTGTGTGAACTTGTAATAAAGCAGATGACCTTCCATTATGTGGGTGGTCCTCAGTCTAATCAGTTGAAAGCCTTACGACTTCAGTTCCATGAAGAGGGAATTTGCCAGACTGCAACATAGAAATTCTGCCTGAGTTTCCAACCTGCAGATTTTGGACTCAGGGACTGGGTAGCAATTCTTCCCTGAAATTTCAGAATGTGGGCCTGTCCTACAAATTTCAGAATTACCAGCTCCCGCAATTACAGGACCAATTCCTTAAAATCAGTCTCTCTCTCTCAGTCATAATACACTGACCTATGCTCTTTTGAACATACTCTACACTAGAGAGTAATAATTAGAGATGAGAATGGAAAAAGGTAGCAAACTAGGTGAATATATCTTCTGTCCCTTCACACGTTCCCAAATCTCATAAAGTCATGGAGCAAGATGTAGAGAAGAAGAAGGGAGTGGGGAGGGGGAAAATCCATAATGGCACCAGAGAAAAAGAATCTAATTATTGAATTACATTCATTTTTGAGAAGAATTATACAGAATTATTAAAGGAAAGGAGAATACGTTCACCTGGTTTAAAATTCTAAAAATTACCAAAGGACGTACAATAAATTTTCCTTCTATCACTACCCCTGTTCTCCAGGCAATCAATTGGTAGTGTGCGGTGGTGGTGATGATGGTGGTATGTGTGTAACCTCTCAGATCTATATGATGCATATACAAGCATATACATTATACTCCACTGCCCCCTTTTTGTACAAATAGTAGCATACTCCACATATTGCTCTGCATCTGGTCTTACTCATAAACATAGATAAAGAGCCTTCTCATTTTTCTTCATACCCACATAACCATGGGGACCCACCATAGCTTATTGAACCACTGCACTGTTAATGAACATGTTTCCCAATTGTTTGCCCTTATGAAATAATGCAGTGAATAACTTTGTCCACATATTACTTCCTAAGTGTGCAAATATATCTTTAGGTATAAGTAGTTCCAAAGAAAAGCAAACAGATAAGAAAGCCTTCTTAAGTGAACAATGCAAAGAAATAGAGGAAAACAAAGAATGGGAAGGACTAGAGACCTCTTTAAGAAAATATGAGATATCAAGGGAATATTTCATGGAAAGATGGACACAATAAAGGATAGAAATGGTAAGGACCTAACAGATGCAGAAGAGATTAAGAAGAGGTGGCAAAATACATAGAACTATACAAACGAGGTCTTAATGACCCAGATAACCACAATGGTGTGGTCACTCACCTAGATCCAGACATGCTGGAGTATGAAGTCGAGTGGGCCTTAGGAAGCATTACTACAAAAATGCTAGTGGAGGTGATGGAATTCCAGCTGAGCTGCTGAAAATCCTTACGGATGCTGCTGCTAAAGTGCTGCACTCAATTTGCCAGCAAATTTGGAAAACTCAGCAGTGGCCACAGGACTGGAAAAGGTCAGTTTTCATTCCAATCCCAAAGGAGCGCAATGCCAAAGAATGCTCATTTCACAAGCTAGCGAGGTAATGCTCAAAATCCTTCAAGCTAGGCTTCAACAGTATGTGAAACAAATTCCATGTGTACAAGCTGGATTTAGAAAAGGCAGAGGAACCAGAGATCAAATTGCCAACATATGCTAGATTATAGAAAAACTAAGAGAATTCCAAAAAGGATCTACTTTTGCTTCACTGACTACCCTAAAGCTTTTGACTGTGTGAATCACAAGAAACTGTTGAAAATTCTTCAAGAGATGGTAATACCAGACCACTTTATCTGTCTCCTGAGAAACCTGTAGGCAGGTCAAGAAGCAACAGTTAGAACTGGACATGGCACAATGGACTGGTTCAAAATTGGGAAAGGAGTATGTCAAGGCTGTACATTGTCACTCTGCTTATTTAACTTATATGCATCATGTGAAATGCTGGGCTAGATGAATCATAAGCTGGAATCAAGAGTGCCAGGAGAAATATCAATAACCTCAGATATGCAGATGACACCACCCTTATGGCAGAAAGTGAAGAGGAACAAAAGAGCCTCTTGATGAGGGTGAATGAGGAGAGTGAAAAAGCTGGTTTAAAACTCAATATTCAAAAAACTAAGATCATGGCATCCAGTCCCTATCACTGCATGGCATAGAGAAGGGGGAAAAGTGAAAACAGTGACAGACTTTATTTTCTTGGGCTCCATAATCACTGCAGATGGTGATTGCAGCCATGAAACTAAAAGATGCTTGCCCCTTAGAAGAAAAGCTGTGACAAACTTAGACAACGTATTAAAAAGCAGAGACATCACTTGGCTGAAAAGGTCCATATAATCAAAGCTATGGTTTTTCCAGTAGTCATATATGGATGCAAAAGTTGGACCATCAAGAAGGCTTGGCACCAAAAACTGATGCTTTTGAACTGTGGTGGTGGAGAAGATTCTTGAGGGTCCCTTGGACTGAAAGGAGATCAAACCAGTCCATCCTAAAGGAAATCAACACTGAACATTAACTGGAAGGACTGATGTTGAAGCTGAAGCTCCAATACTTTGGCTACCTAATGTGAACAGCCATCTCATTGGAAAAGACCCTGGTGCTAGGAAAGATTGAGGGAAGCAGGATGACAGAGGATGAGATGGTTGGATGGCATCACCGACTCAATGGGCATGAGTGTGAGCAAACTCTGGGAGAGAGTGAAGACAGAGAAGCCTGGCATGTTGCAGTTCATGGGGCTACAAACAGTTGGACAGGACTTAGTGACTGAACAACAACAACTAGCTTGTCAAAGAATGTGTACATTTGTCAACTTGATACACAGCAGTCAAAATGTCTGCCTTGGAGACCTGTGGTTTTCTTTCCCATCAACCATGAGAAGAATGTCTGTTTCCCCACGCTGTGACCAGCAGCATGCTATCAAACTAGTAAAGACTGGTTAATCTAACAAGTTAAAATATAGTATCTCAATGTAGTTTTAACTGGCATTTTTCTTATTTATGACTGAGCTTAAGTGTTTTAATATACTTCCAAACTATTTATGTTTTTCTTTGAATTATCCATTTCTTTACCTGCTTTGTTGAATTGTAGGTTATGAGTGTCAGTCCTTTGACTGGGATAAGAACTGGAAAGATTTTTCCTTAACTTGATTTTTGCTTTTAAGCTTCACTTATGGTGGTTCTGTCATATGGAAATACTGATATCTTTTACATGGATCAGAAAAATTGAGAAATTTGAGCAAAGACAGAAAGCAGATGGTATCAGGCTTCCCAGGTGGTCCTGTGGTTAAGAATCTACCTGCCAGTGCAGGTGACAAGAGTTTGATCTCTGCTCCTGGAAGATTTCACAGGCTGTGTGGCAAATACTGCGCCTGTGTGCTGCAACTACTGAAGCCCTGCCTAGAGTCCCTGCTTGGCAAGAAAAGAAGCCACCACAATGAGAAGCCTGGGCCCCACAACAAAGAGCGGCCCCCACTCTCTGCATCTAGAGAAAGCCCACAAGCAGCAACGAAGACTCAGCACAGTCACAAATAATAAATCTAGTAAGTAAGAAAAAAAGAAAGCAGATGCTATCCAATCAAGAGAAAAAAGATTAGAGAAAACCACAGCGAAAAATCAGAAAAATCCTGTTTTGGGGGTGGGAATGGTTGGTCAGCAGATCAAAGTCCAGAGTCAACAGACCCAAGGAATGGGAGGCCTTTGGGTCAGTATCCACAAGGATATTTCATTTGAAGCAACAGGGTTGGTGGAAAGTTCTGTCAGCTCCTTTTGTGCTGAGCAGGGAGCCAAAAGGCAGACTGATGTCCAGGCATCAGGTGACATTCATGGAGACCTCGTAGCAAAAGATACGCAAGCTGGAGGCTCCCCACACTCTCAGCAGAGGCACGCTTTCCTCCCCAGAACCTGGGCCTCAAGAACACGGGTTTATAAGCCCAAAGAAGAGAAAGCTGTCAAGAACCAGGCATTATCTGAGGAAAACCAGTACCCTAAAAGAGAGCAGCAAACTCAACAAGAAGAAAGACTGATGTCAGGGAAAGACTGAGAGCAAAGAGAAGAGCTTAAATGCAGATGAGCACTTGCTTCAGAATGGCTAAGCACATGAGATCAGGAATCAAACTACCTGAAATCAATTCCTAGCTCTACCACTTTCTAGGTGTGTGGACAGCATTGGCCAAAGTACTTAACTTGTGCCTCAAGGTTTCCTAATCTATAAAATACCAATGTCATAGGAGGGATTCCCACGTGGCACATTGGTAAAGAATCCGCCTGCCAATGCAGGAGACACAAGAGACATGGATTCCATTCCTGGATTGGGAAGATACCCTGGAGAAGGAAATGGGACCCCACTCCAATATTCTTGCCTGAAAAACCCCATGGTCAAAGGAGCCTGGCGAGTTACAGTCTATGGGGTCCCAAAGAGTTGGACACAACTGATCTACTGAGCATGCATGCAATGTCATAGGATTGTTGTGAAAATTACATGAAATAATCCATGTCAAAACACTCACTTGGTTAAGCAGCTAATAATAAGTGCTCAAAAGATACTAGATGTTCTTTAATTATTGTTGTTATTATTATTAAACAAAAAACAAAGACTGGCTGTAGTAGAAAAGCAATCATTTGAGAATTTATAAATTAAAATTGAATTTATGGTAATTTTTAAATGAAAAAGATGAACTGAAAAATACAACAGACAGAGATAAAAAGGGAATTAGTGATAGGCATTCTGGCCAGTGTACCCAAGAGGTAAGAGATGGCATATCATGGGCCCAGCCCATGACCTCACCTCCTATCCCTTCATGGAGGCAGTGCTTTGGCTGGCATGTCTAGGGAGTGGGGAGTCGGGGTGGAGATTGGTGTTTCTGGGGCTAAGCTTTTAACAAGCAGGGCCAAGAGTTTGCTTACCTGTGGAAGGACTGAACAAATAAATGCATTGTGGTTAATGGGAATCAGGTTACTTACTGTCAGAGATGCCTTAGTCGCTCTGTCATGTCCCTCTTTGCAACCCCATGGACTGTAGCCCACCAGGCTCCTCTGTCCATGGAATTCTGCAGGCAAGAATACTGGAGTGGGTTACCATTCCCTTCTCCAAGGGATCTTCCTGACCCAGGGATTGAACCCGGGTCTCCTACATTTCAGGAAGATTTTTTACCATCTGAGCCACCGGGGAAGCCCGCTGTCAGAGAAGGGAGTTACAAATAGGGGTGAGGAAGGAACGGTATAAGAAAAGAATCAAATTTGTAGATTTTACAGATTTTTTTGCATGCATACACACGAAGGCATGTACATACATAAACATGTTTATTTACTCCGTCTCCTCAGAGGGCCTAGAACCAATTATACCTCAGTAGCAATAAGCATACCTAACTTATCTCCAATCTTGGTTTCTGAATACCATTCTCCACAAAAGGACCTGGGGCTCCTAAGAAAAATGGACTGACTTCAGGATGAGGACAGAAAAGTACAAGAGGAGATAAAAATATTTTGTTCTTCCGAAAAGTAAAATAAATAAATAAATAAAAATGCTCAACAAACGGTGGAGACATACGAAAGTACAAAGGAACCAACTGAATGGGCTTTCATTGGCCAAATCTCAAGTCTCATCAGATATATGAATCCACACAGATATACATAAAATTTAAAAATAAATAAGAGACAAGGGAAAGGTCTCCATTAGGGTTGAGTGCCGACTAAATAAGGAAGGTATAATAAACTTAGAAAGTCATCCATTGGCAGGATGATCAAACTAGTGAATAAACGCTTGATGAAGAGCTAGAGGTTTACACAGTCTCAAAGTGTCTCCTTCAAATTCCTTATTAATCACAAAGGGAAAAACAGTAACTTTACAAAAAAGGAAATGTATCAGACAATATATTAACCAAGTGATAAAAGTTTTATATATATGTGTGTGTGTGTGTGTGTGTGTATACTGTATACTTATGATATACAGTGTATATATATATATATATACACTGTTTATATATTATATTTATTTCTTATTGGTTCTGTTTTTGACTAATACAATTGGTTTTAACAATTGAGAGTGGGACAGTTGGGCTTCCCTGGGGGTTCAGTGGTAAAGAATCCACCTGCCAATGCAGAAGACACAGGTTTGATCCCTGGTCAGGGAAAATCTCACGTGCTGTGGAGCAACTAAGCTCGTGCATCACAACTATTGAGCTTTGCTCTGGAGCCCGGGAGCCACAACTACTGATGGCAAAGAACCCTAGATCCAAGACTTCGCAACAAGAGAAGCCACCACAATGAGAGGCTCTCTCACTGCAACTAGAGGGTAGCCCCCGCTCTCTGCAACTAGACAAAAAAGCCTATCCAGCAATAAAGACCCAGTAGAGGCAAAAGAATAGTGAAACAGTCAATAACCAACATCATGTGCCTTCTGATATGATGTACAGAGAATACATTAGTTCAGTGATATTCCCGCCAAAAATGTGTAACCTGAATCTAATCATGAAGAAATATCAGGCAACACCAACTGAGGAACATTAAAACACAAGAAATTCACACAAAAGAAAAATTGAGAAACATTTCAGAATAAGGATACCAAAAAGGTATGACAAGTGAATGTAGTATGTGATTCTGGATTGGATCCTGGACCAGGAAAAAACAGTTATAAAGATTTTGTTGAGACAGATGACAAAATTTGAATATGGACTGTGGATTAGAAAATAACATTGTATCAATGTTTAATGTCTGTATTTTGAAAATTGTACTATGGTTATATAAGAGAATGTCCTTGTTAGGAAATGCACAATGAAGGACTTAAGGGTAAAGGGGCATGATGTTTCCAACCTATTCTCAACTGATTCAGAAAAATGCATATTATCTATTAATATCTACCCATCTAGGAATGACAAAGGAAATGGAGCTGAGGATTTCCTGGTATTTTTTAAGGACATTAGATCTAGGAATCACAATAAATTTCAAGCAAGATAAATGGAAAGATATCCACATATACATGTATCCTAGTGAAACTGTGGGCTTCCGAGGTGGTGCTAGTGGTAAAGACCCCACCTGCCAATACAGGAGACGTAAGAGATGTGGATTCGATCCCTGGGTCGGAAAGATCCCCTGGATGAGGGCATGGTAACCCATTCCAGTATTCTTGCCTAGAGAATCCCATGGACAGAGGAGCCTGGTGGGCTACAGTCCACAGGGTCATCAAGAGTCTGACATGACTGAAGTGACTTAGCAAGCCCACACACAGTGAAACTGGAACACCACTTAAAAAAACTCTTAAACAGCCATAAAGAACAGACAGATAATGTGTTAAAGTGGCAGTGAGAGTTACAACTGACTTTTCAAAGCAATAATGGAAAACAGAAGACAGGTAAGGAAGAATATCAGAATACAGGAGACCACTGAGGGTCCCCTTAGTTTACATTGCCCTGTGATCAGGGGCAATGGAAGACCGTGACAACCCAATCCAACCCAACAGACAACCCGATCCAGCTTGGTGATGACCGGATCCTTTAGGAATGAAGGTTTGGGTCCCCCTACCAGATAAAGAACCATGGCCAGCTGAGGTGTTGTCAGAAGGCCAAAGAAATACAGAATGGGTAGTAGAAGAAGGTAGTTATAAATGCCCAGCTACAATCATGGGGCCAGCTATAGAAATGAGGGCTATAATTATCACAAATTTTGTTACATTTATTTTTTCCATATAGAAACCATTTATTCCAAATGCCTACTTAATTATGAAAAGATTTCATTTTGTTATGTATAGTATACATATAATATATGTATATACACATATATTACACAGATATCTTTGTTTTCTTTCCACTTGTATTCCCTTCATCATGTAACATAAGATACGCAATAAGTTCCCAACATATGAATGAGTTCCATTCTGAGAGTGCATTTGTAAGTCCAATTTGTTCATAAGTCCAACAAAGTTAGCCAACAAATACCCAACTAACACAGCTGGTTATATAGTACTGTACTGTAATAGGTTTATAATACTTTTCACACAAATAATATATCAAAAGACACACAGAAAATAAAACAACTTTAATCTTACAGTACAGTATCTGGGAAAGTGCAATAGTACAGTACAATAACTGGTATACAAGGTCAGGCATTGAGTGAACAGGCAAGAGGAGTTACTGACTGGAGGAGGGAGTGGAGGTGGGGGATGGCAGAGCTGAACACTCTTCAACAGCAGGAGTTGGATGGCAAGCTGCAATTTCACTCACACCTGACGTCAATGGCACAGGTTCTGGTTCCTTGCTGGCACCTGCTCAGTCGCATCTTTGAAAGTTCAAAACTTGAAGGTTCATATGTAGGGGGCTTACTGTATTGACCTTACATCAGTATTATTAATTTACATCATAGTATTTGAGTTATAGGTTATCACGAGAAGAATAAACATCACTCAAGGATTTTATTTCCACTTCTGGGGAAGAAATGAGTGTGTTTCAGTTGCACGTAGAATAGTTTTATCATGTTGGCAGAGTTATGATCTCATTATTGTTTTTATTTAGAGGTTAAATATAGTTTAAGGAGATGTATAGGGGTGTCAAGTTTACAAGGAGTGGACTTGTGATGGTCAATTTTATGTGTCAACTTGATTAGGATAAGGGATGCTCAGACAGCTGGCCACATATTATTTCTGGATATGTCTGTGAGGGTGTCTCTGGAAGAGATTAGTATTTGAGTCTGTAGATTGAGTAAAGAGGACCATCTTCATCAGTGAGGGGTCCATCATCTAATTCAGTTAGGGCTGGAAAGGAACAGAAAGGTGGAGGAAGGGTGAATCCCTCTTCCATCTTCTTCTGCCTTTCTGATTTGTTTTAGCTCTCCTGGTTCTCAGGCTTCAGCCTGGGATTTAAATTACACTATTGCCCCCAACCCTTTCTCAGGCCTTTGGATTCAGAGTGAATTACACTGCAGGCTTTCTTGGGTCGCCAGCTTGCAGACAGCAGATCCCGGGACTCCATAATCATGTGAACCAATTCCCATAATAAATCTCCTCTTATCTCTCCTCTCTCTCTCTACATATATATATTTACTTATTTATTGCTATTTATATCCTATTGATTCTATTTCTCTGGAGAACCCTAATGCAGATAGATTAAGGGTCTAACTTTTTTGAGGGTACAAAAGCATTAAAAAAAAACACAAAAATTATTCATTGTGGAGTTTTTCTTAAGCAAGATGCAAAAGCAGAAGCCATAAAAGAATACATTATGAGAATTATCTAAAATTAAAAATAAAAAAATCAAATTAAGTAAAAGACATCATAAATAAAGTTAAATGACAAGGGATTCAGTAAAAGAAAATACGTACAAGTCAACAAAAAAGGAAAATCACCCACTAGAAAAACAGGCCAAAGCTGTAAACTGAATGGTTGACAAATACCTATGAGAAAATTCTCAGCCTCACCAGTAATGAGGGAAACCCAGAGTAAAGGAGTTATTTTTTCTTTCACCAGCCTGTCAAAAGCAAAATGAAAAACCCTGACAGGACTTCCCTAATGGCACAGTGGATAAGAATTGGCCTGCCAGTGCAGGGGATACAGGTTTAATCCGTGATCCGGGAAGATTCTACATGCCTCAGGGCAGCTCAGCTGGGGCACCACAACTCCTGAGCCTGCAGGCTGCAACTACTGAAGCTCGTGCGCCTACAGTCTCTGCTCCACAAGAGAAGCCACTGCAATGAGAAGCTCGCACAGCACAAGAAAGAGTGGCACCTGCTCCCCGCAACTAGAGAAAGACATTGCAATGACAAAGACCCAGGAAAGCCAAAAATTAACAAACTAATTAATAAATTTAAAAAATTCTTTTTTGATCCTGAATAAACTCATTAAAAAAAAAAACCTGACATATTGTGTTGTTTCTTTCATTTATGCCACTGGTGGAAGTATACACTGGTAAAGCCTTCTGGAGGGCAATTCAGTGGAATCTATCAACATTAAAAGGTAACTCCCTTTAACTCAGCACATCCACTTCTGAGAATCTTCCCTTCTGAATATGTGCACAGAGTTGCACGTAAAAGGATATGTGATCCATCACCAGATCTATGAAATCTAGCATTGTCCATTGCATGCTAGATTACATTCATGGAAGGCATCACCAATGCAATGGACATGAACTTGGGCAAACTCCTGGAGATGGTGAGGGACAGGGAGGCCTGGTGTTCTGCAGCCCATGGGGTCACAAAGTGTCAGACACAAATGGGCAACTGAACAACAACGATAACCATTGCAACTAAAATGCTTCTGTGTCCTGTCAAGCAAGCACCCTCAAGACCTCAATTCATTTTGACCAGGGAAGAAAGCAAATAGTGTCAACAATAATCCATTTCTGTAAAACTAAAAGAAATCACACATGCATATAGTTGTGTGTCTAATATATGTAGCTAAGTGTCTAGAGAAAGGGCTATAAGAACATACACCAAACTGGGAGGTGATGGAGAGAGCTGATGACTTGTGTAAAGGAGGATGTTCATATTTCCCTCTGAGGACCTCAGTGACACTTGACTTATTCACACCGAAATGGAAGAAGAAGGTTTAAGAAGTCAACCGCTCCACAGTAGGACAGAGCAGTGCTTCCAGCTGCTGTGAAATATACATACCTTGTCTTTCTGTGTTGCTAGCTCTGAAGTTGTTTCTTCAGTTAGTTTGGGGTGGGGCCGAGGGATTAGCATTTTCCCTCCTTCCAAGATGGAAACTACTGTTTTGGGAACCATAATTTGACAACCACTAGCTTTTTCTTCCTTGCGCTGATGAAAATGTGCAATAAATGTTTATCAAATTAGGTTGGTGCAAAAGTAATTGTGGTTTTGCATTGTTGAATTTGCCATTTGATAATGGAACACATTCTTAAATAAATGTGGGTTATGTGATACATCATTTTAATGTGCATTTCTCACTTTATGTTTTTTGCTAATGACATTACTTGCTGTTTATTTTATATTTATTTTAGATTATAAAAATGATGTTAAACAAAAAGCAAACTCGACTTTTTTTTTTATTCAAGTGCAAAATGTGTCATAAAGCAGTGGAGACAACTCACAACATCAACATTGCATTTGGCCTAAGAACTGTTAATGAACTTAAGAGTACAGTGGTGGTTCGGGAAGTTTTGCAAAGGAGACGAGAGCCTTGAGATTTCCTGGCCATCCGAAGTTGACAAAGACTAATTGAGAGCCATCGTGGAAGCTGATCCTCTTACAACTACAAAAGAAGTTGCTGAAAACTCAACGTCAACCATTCTATGGTTATTTGGCATTAGAATCAAATTCGAAAGCTGAAAAAGCTCCATAAGTGGGTGCCTCAGGAGCTGACCAAAAAAAAAAAAAAAATTGTTGATTTGAAGTGTTGTTTTCTCTTATCCTACTCGACAGCAATGAACCATTTCTCAGTCGGATTGTGACATGCAATGAAAAGTGGATTTTATATGACAACCAGTGATATCAGCTCAGTAGTTAGACTGAGAAGAAGTTCCAAAGTACTTCCCAAAGCCTAACTTGCACTGAAAAAAGGTCACGGTCACTGTTTGGTGGTCTGCTGCCCATATCTGATCCACTACAGTTTTCTGAATCCTGGTAAAACCATTACATCTGAGAAATATGCCCAGCAAATCGATATGATGCACCAAAAACTGCAACGCCTGCAATTGGTTTTGGTCCAAAGAAAGGGCCCAATTTTTGCCAGGACAACACCCGACCACTTGTCACACAGCCAATACTTCAAAAGCTGAACAGATTGGGCTGTGAAGTTTTGCCTCATCTGCCATATTCACCTGACTTCTTGCCATCCGACTGCCACTTCTTAAAGAAACTCAGAAACTTTTTGCAGGAAAAATGCTTCCACAACCAGTAGGAGGCAGAAAATGCTTTCCAAGAGTTCATTGAATCCTGAAGCACAGATTTTTTATGCTACAGGAATAAAAAACTTATTTCTCATTGGCGAAAATGTATTGATTGCGATGGTTTCTATTTTGATTAGTAAAGCTATTTTTGAGTCTAGTAATAATGGTTTAAAATTCACCATCCAAAACCACAACTACTTTTGCATCAACCTAATACATCCTCAAGGAAGCTCCCGGGTGTCCCAGGGCCAAGCGTGATGCCTGCCATTAATGACTTGAACTTGGCTCTGGGGTAGGTGTGGTGTTACACTGAATGGTTTTGAGGATCCCTGGTTTGAATAGTTGAAGGTAACTGTTGATGAAACTTTCCAGGAAGTGGTCATTAGAGGGAAGAGATTAATTATAATAACACTAACAATGGATGTGACACCCACCAACTCCAGTGTCTGCTTAAGTGTTTTATTGACATCTTGGTCAATTAAATCCTGTAAAAGCCCTGTGAGTGTGGCATGATCACTTCTATTTTATGAATGAGGAAACCAGAGGCTCAGTGAATTTAAGTAATTTTCCCAAGGTCAAGTTCCAGAATCCCACCAAGCCTGATTGCCAGACAGTTCTGTGCTTTGTTTACGTCACACCCTACCTCAAGAAGTCACTGATAGGAGGAGACTGTCTTGAGAACTGGAGTTTCCTTACCTGGGGATTGTGAATCATTTTCAAAAATGCTGGGAAGACGCCATCCATTAAGAAAACATTGCCTATCTGATTTGAGAGCCTGTTCACACAAAACATTCCCAGCCCCAAACCATTCTTCTTGACATAGCCCTGGTCCCCTAACAGGTAGCAGTGGCTGCCCCAAGAGAAGTATTTTTTCTGACCTTTGCAGTTTTATGTTCTCTGGTGGAGCACTCCTCCTCAACCCCCACCCTCTGCCCAGCCTCCATGGGCAGAGTATTCTGTGCTGGGGAGCTGAGGCTTGACAAATCGAGGCCATGCGTGTGCGTGCATGCTAAAGTCACTTCAGTGGTGCCCAACTCTGTGCGACCCTATGGACTGTAGCCTGCACAGCTCCTCTGTCCATGGGATTCTCCAGGCAAGAATACTGGAGTGAGCTGCCATGCCCTCTTCCAGGGGATCTTCCCAACCCAGGAACTGAACCCATGTCTCTCACATCTACTGCATTGGTAGGTGGGTTCTTTACCACTAGGGCCACCTGGGAAACCCTTTATCAAGGCCAGTTTAATTGGAATCCATCCCTCTCCATAGAGAAGAATACCAAGTTCTGGGACTTCCCCCACCCTCCCCAGAGGATAAAAATAGCAGCCTCTCAGGGTCTCACCACTGGTGCAGCAACTGCTCGCTGAAGCTGGGACTGGAGGGAAGCAGCTGTTCGTAGGGGCGCAGGACTAGTGGGAAGTACAAGGGGTCAAGGCAGGGACCTGCCTACAGGGACTAGGTGACCCAGAACGGCAAGCATGCTTGGAAGCCTCCAGAAGACAGGCAGCATCTGGAACAGGTTCCACTGCGACACGTCAGTACATCCCAAGGTGCACCAGCTCGCTGGACCGCCTTTAAAAAAGACGAGGTGTATCTGTGATTCTTCACCTCTTTGAGGGACAAGGACTCCCTACAACAATTGAGGAGATGTCCATATCACTTCTGTGTATGCTCAAGCCTACACAGCACACACTTTTGCACACAATTTCATATGGGGGGGGGGGGTTGTCAAAGTCCAGCAAGGACCATATGTTAATGACCCCAAATGCAGGTTGATTATAGAGATGCAGGATGATTCTAAAAAATAAAAATTTGTCACATGTAGAAATAAGGTTAAAAAGTTTGCTGAACAAGATCTTGGAAAGTAAATGTATATAGTATATACTCATGAAGACAGACACAGAAATGTTAATGTTGACCTCTGTTGGTAGGATAAAAGGTGATTTCTATTTGTCTCCATCTCCTCTCCAAACGAAAAGCATGTTTCTCTTTTGCAATCCGCGGCCGCATCCACGCAATTCCCTGGATTTGGGAGCCCGGTGGGCTGCAGGCGCGGCCTGGGCCTGCCTGCCACGACCCTCCATCCTGGGCGGGTGTGTGTGTGTTACAGACAATAGGCAAGCAAACATCAGGCTGGTGACAAGGTGGGACGAGGGCTGGCTCCTTTAAAGGGTTAGCGGAGAGTCCTGGGCCGGCAATGCTACTGGGAAAGCAAAGGGTTCCTCGCGAGGTTCGGGGCCCGCACTGAGGAGGCGGTGCGTGCGTGCGCGCTCTCAGGGCGGCGGCGGCGCGCGCGCGCCCCCGCGACCCGCTCCCCGCAGCGGAGGATGCCGCCGAGGAGGAGGAGGCGGCGGCGGCGGCGCGCTCCGGCGGTCTGAAGCGGCGGCCGGCTGCCACGGGCCGGCGGCGCGATGAGCTGGGCGGCCGCCCCCGGCTCGGGGCTGTGAGGGGCTCGGGGCCGGGGGTGGGCGGCGGCGGCGCAGCAGGCGGCCCACGCTTCTCCTCAGCGGCGGCGGCGGTGGCCATGCGCGGGACGGCGGGACCGGGGCCGCCGGGCCAGGGCCGCCTCCCGGGGACCCGCGGCCTGAAGGCCCCGCCGCCGCCGCTGCTGCTCCTGCTCGCGCTGTTGCCGCTGCTGCCCACGCCTGGCGCCGCTGCCGCCCCGGCCTCGCGGCTCCCGGCGCTGCCGCCCGCGGCCGCGGGGCCCAGCGTGAGCCTCTACCTGAGCGAGGACGAGGTGCGCCGGCTCATCGGTGAGTGGGGACGCCTGCGCCAGGGCGGGCAGGTCGGCCCGGGCCCGGGTGCTTCCGGCCCAGTCCGCGCGCTCTGGACCGCGGGCGGGTCGGTCCCAGCTCCCAGGGTCGCCTCTGGGCCCCGGCCTTTGCCTGCTGTGTTGGCCGGGGAGGTGTGGTCGCTGCCCACCCCCACACCCCGGGCCAGCCTTCCGGCCTACTCCCCACGCCGCCTGAAGACCCGGGGACCCCTCGGCCGCCGGCGAGCTACTCCATTCCAGCCTGCTTACAGCCTCTTCAGCCGTTCGCCTTATTCCCTAGAGGCACTCTTCCCCGCCGCTCCAAGTTTCTTTGACCCTATACGTGTCGCTCTAGGGCCCTGGATTTTGAGTTATCGAAATCCACGTTTTATTTAGGTATCGCAGTGATTTTGATGCCCTGGTAGAGCCCACACTACTGTGCTGATACTTTGCTGCAATCATAGATTTATATTTTCTTTAAATGAAAGAAATTGTTTATAAGGGCGCTGCCTGTTCGAGGCAGTCTCCAGATCAGGGACGATAAGCGTATTTTATAATAGTGAATGACTCTCCAGGTACCAGACCTTTTAGCTTCTTCAGTACTTTGGTTTTTGTCTTGGATATGTTGGAGTTTGGACTGGTCCTGTATTTCTGGGCCACTCTTATACGTTGAATACCTTGTAAGGAAAGGAGAACTTGGCTTTGGGTCAGCTGGTGGTTCTGTTCTACCTAATTAGTTTTGTTATTGGGGAATTAATTTGAAAAATATGACTTTGTGGATTCTGGAAGGTAACCCCTTAGAAGAAGGTCTAAGAGAAATGGCCCCAAATAGGAAGTCTTTGGTACTTTCAGATACCTAGACATTCACTTTCTTTTGTGTATTATGGGCCAAAGAGCCACAGTTTGTTTTTTTTTCCATCTTTATTTCATCTCAGACTTGTGGGACGTCTGAGTGTTTGATGGGAAAAGTTATTCTTTTATCTGTCATTTTATCCTGTTTTTTTTTAAAGTCATAAGACTTTCTTGAAGCCTGTTGAAGTCGACTTAGTGTTAAAATGGAATTGCTTTTAAGCAGATTGTTTAGACATTGTTGCATATATGGGTTTGTAGTCTTTAACCAAAGAAGAATGCTGTGTTTTTGTAATGTCCTGCCATTCTAAATCCTCTTTGCAGTCTAGCAGAATTAGCGGAATTTAGTTTAGCTGAATGAAAATTGCAAATTGGATTAGTGCTTGAAACAAGACTCAGGTTTAGGAAAAATAGTGTTTATAAATTAACCCATCACATTAATTAAATAATATTTTAAAGATAGTAATTAGTTCATTTAAAAAATACTATATTGTGCATGATTTTGTAAAGATTTTTTGGTTAAAAATGTGTATATAATTTGTGGCTTTGTTTATATGTAAGAAATCATCTCTGGGAGAAGGACAGGGAAGCTTGGCATGCTGCAGTCACGGGGACCCGAGGAGTCAGACTTGACTGAGCAGCTGAACTGGATTGAGCAAAGGGACAGGGGACAACCGGAGTCTGACATGGAGTGCCCGCCATATACTTGGTCCTCCATGTTTTATACACGTTATTTTCTTTAATTTTCTTGTGACCCAGTGAGGTGAATATTATTATTCTCATTTTAAAGATGAAGAAAGTGAGACTTTGAAGTAACTTGGTCAAGGCCACGCATTTAATAATTTTTTTTTAATCAAACGTAGTGTTGACATAGACCACAAAGTTTCATCAAATGAAATGAAGATATTTATAATAGAAGTTTGATTATGGTGTGGTGGAAAAGAATAATTGCTAATTTATACTTGAAATATTGTATTTGTTACCTGATTGATAAACATCCAATTTATGCCCAGGAATGAGCCATTGGGAAGAAAGGAGAATTTCCTTGCTGATCAAAACCTCAGTCACCTCTGGGACAGGGGAGACCTGTAGTATTTTCTTTAATACAGAAAGAGTTGACCTGTTAGAGTCAACTTGACTCTCCATCCTGCACAGATCCAGGTCCTCTTCTTCCTTTATCTATTCTTCTATTCTAACTTGAAAGTATTCCTTGGCTACTCCTGGCTGGGATAGAGCAAGTGGGTGGGGCTGATGTGTACCAGGCGAACTGAGTTCTCAGAATGCAGTTTCCCGTAGGAACTCTTATTAAGACTGCTTTTGTCATGTTTTTGTATCATTATGGTTTAAGTGCCTTCTAAATTTGAGAAACTAATTTGAAAAACTAACCATCACTTTATAATATTTCTAAGACAATGATTTTGCATTGCCAAGTGTGAAACTTATAAATGAAGTTGGTAGTGACTTCATAAATTGACTAATTGTTTTTGACTTGAGAATAAGTTTTTTTTTTAAATGCAGTTCACACATGCACATAGTTTTAAAAAAATCATTAATGCTAAAAGACCTAAAAAAGCAATAGTTTTCTGCTTTTGGCCTTTCATCTTCCAGGCCCTACTTTCCAGTGGAAGCTGCTTTCCCAGGCTAGCTCTTTTTTTTCCCCTGTTTTTTTTCACTTTTCATATTTTGAAATCAGTGTAGATATCCTAGTATAATAACTGAGCAGTTGCCCTCTTCTCATGCCCAAACCCCCGTGTTTAGTTACATCATTTTTAGTAAAACCATCAGTCTGTATTTACATTATTGTGTATATATTTATATTATAAATGTTTATTATACATTATTGTATGTATACACACACACGTAAATATAAATTCACTTCTGAGTTAAGTGGTGACCCATAAATGGTTATGTTTTCTTTTCAAAACGCTTTTTTTTCCCCTGGAACAAATAAGAGACTTAAACTTTTTGATTAGTCTATTCTGTGTCTATGGCTACATTCTCTCATACACTTCAAGAAATATATTAAATGCCTTTGGATATTTTTTTTCAAGTAACACATCAAGTCACCTATCAGTTCCACTTGTTTTCCTCTTGGAGAATCCTTGTTTTGGAGGGAGAAAACAGTAGGCTTGTTTTCTCTGCAGATTCTGTCCCCTTTTCCTCTGTTCCCTGGATCTCCTGCCTTTTCTTTTTTTTGGTTTGCTTCATTTTGTTAAAGTGTATCCTCAGTAGCTTCCTGAGAAGAGTTGCATGGGAGGTAAATTATTTCAGGCCTTGTATGTCTGGAGATGTCTATCCTATCCTGGTGCTTTTAGGTGATTTGACAGAATTTACATATTAGACAGAAAAAAATGCATATATTTTTGCTACTTTTGGTGGCATTTTTCACAGTTACCTGGCTTTAAGGGTTTCTGATGAAAAATCCAAAGGCGTTCTGATGCTTTTTTCCCTTGTTTTTTGAACTTACGGTCTTTGTCTTTAAGAAATTATGTAATTTTATAAGCTTCTCTGTGGCCCCTTCTCCTGTCTGTGGTTCCTCTTGTCTTAGTGAGCCCTTTCAATCTAGAGACTCATATCCTTCAGCTTTAAAGAATGCCTGTTACTTCTGATAATTTTCTGTCCATCACTTTTTGTTTGTTTCTGAAACGTCTATTGGTTTGGTTATTGAATCTCCTGGAATTGATCTTCAGATACCCTTAACTTATGTTGCTTCTTATTTATATCTTTATATTTGGAGGTGGAAGGAGGGGGACATTTTCTCAATTTTGTCTTCTAAGCTGTTGTATTTTTAAAATTTTAATGATGATTTTAAATTTTAGAACTTCTGTTCCCTGTTTCAATTTCATTTTAGTCTAATTTTATGGATATATTATCTTCGTCTTTCAGTCATGTTGTTTTTAATTTTTTTCTGTATGTTTATTATTTTAAAAATATTTCTTCTGCTTCCTCCAATGTGTCTGTTTATTTCAGAGTTCTTTTTCTGTTCATTTAAATTACATCTGTTTATCCTTCCATGTCTGTAATTAAGAGTGAGATTCTGAAAAGTTGATTAGGGGAGAGCAAGCTTGTGTGTATGTGTGTGAGAGGTCTCCTGGCCTCCCATGGGGTGCGAGTGGACTTTTCACGGGGAGCCTCCTCCCATGTATCAGCACCTTCACCTCTTCTTTAGGACTGGTCATTGTCTGCAGAGACGACACATCCTGTCTGCTGCATCAGATGTGCTTGGTGATACATCAGCTGCCTGGTTTTGGACTATCTGGTCCAAAGGGGAGAGATGGAGGGTGCCGTTATTCAGACTGTAAGCTTTGACTTCTCCTGTTTACAGCTCCCTTGTCTCTGTGGTTCAGTTTCTTCAGAGAAAAACTTTGGGTTAACTGCCAGACCTGGGGGCCCAACAGCTTTGAATGCCCCTCATCAGCAGCTCCCCCTTTGACAGGCTAGAGCCTCAGGCTGGCCTTTGGTGGCCCTTGGTGCATCCAGGGCTGAGTCCCTCCAGGGGTCCTGAGAAGCACTGACCACTCCTTCAGTCGTGTCCGATCTTGCATATGGGGTCTCAAATAGTAGAACACAACTAAATAAGCACACAGGAGCACATCATGCAAAAGTTTGTTGAAATATCTGATGTGGTGTTGTCGACTTTCCCTTTGTGGTTTAATATCTTTGTGATTTCATTACTGTCATTTTAGAGGAGTCCTAGGAAGATGGGGTTAAAGGCTAGCGATCACAGTGTGTAAATGACAGTCAGGGTTGGGCTTTGACTGTTGAAGAGCTGGTGATGTGTAGTTTTTTGGTAATAACAACATTAGGAAGAGTAGTGGTGGTGGTTACAGTAATGGTTGACACTTTATAGAGTGCTGCTGACATGTTGCAATCTTTTCCTTGTGTCAGGTACAAAATAACCCCTGTTTTGGGTGTGTATTGTTACAGATTTGAAGGAAGTATGTAACCAGCTCATTGCCTGGTGGTAGGGCATGCAGTCCTGATGGAAGTCTGTCGGTATAGAGACTCCAAAAGCCTCAGAAGCTTTATGTGGAATCCCTTTGTTTGCCTCAGGCCTTGCGTCGGCTGCCATGTTGGCATTCGATTCCCCATTTTACTAATGAGGACTCTGATTTGGGGCCCTTTGGGCAGTGAGTAGAGGGCCAGGTCTTAACTCAGTCCAGAATCTATATTGCCACTTTGTCAGCTCTGGAAGAGCTGTGATTAACTGAAATTCTTAAGGAGTAGAGTTGACAAGCCTGCTGCCACATGTGCTCATTTGTCTTCACTATTATCCACGTTCTCTCCTGTTTACTGTCTAATTGGTAATTCTTATAGTTGAGTTCCCTGGAAGTCCAGAACTGGTGAAAATTGTCTGTGGCTGGGCCAGTGCTGGGGTGTGGGAGAAAATTGCTGCTGGATGAGGGGTATGGTATAAACTGGTCGTGATAGCATAGATGCTGGTGGTAGGGCATCTGTAGGAGTCTGGGGGACTTCAGAGAATAGACTCTGCCTCCCACCAATTAGGAATTCACTCTGGATAACTGCCTCTCCCTTAAAATAAAGTACCCTCTGGAAGAGTTAAGCATTGTTAACATCTTATTTAAAATCACTTTAATACTAGTTGAGATCATTGCTTCTCGAATCAGTCCAGTAAAAATTTTTGAAGCCTAACCAAGTACCACATACTGTGGTAGAAAAAGGCAATTCAAAGTTATTAAATTCCTTCTGTTAAGGAACTCATAATTTCATAGGAGAGACTACCAGTTGTAGCTGCAACTCTAAGATAAGAGTTATACTGCTGATTGATGTAAGTTGTTGTGGGAATGATTGCTTTTGACTATAGAAGGGTGGAGGGTCTTAGGGGATTTAGGGAAGGTTTTTTTTTTTCTAGGAAAGGGGACATTTGAGTTTCATCTCCAAAGATGAACTTGAAAGAGAAGAGGAGCATTTCATGTCAGGCAGAGAAAATAGCACAAAGCCATAGATGTGTGGAAGCAGGTATGTGTGAAATCAAGGAGTAGGAACAATTTAATGTGGCTAAGATGAGAATATTTGGCAAAACCAGGGAGTGGCAGAATATAAAGCTGAGAGGTAGGTTGAAATTAGATTAGGAATTTGAATTTTATTTTATAGGTAATGCGAAACTGTTGAATTTAGGAAGGGAGAGTACACAGAAGGGTTTTGAGAAGACAAGTTCGGCCGCAGTAGAAGGGTGGCTGCAGACTGAAAAGATGGATCAGGGGAATGGAACAGAGTTAGCCTTGTGCTGTGCTGAGTCGCTCAGTCGTGTCTGACTCTTTGCCACCCCACGGATTGTAGCCTGCCAGGCTCCTCTGTCCATGGGCGTTCTCCAGGCAAGAATACTGGAGTGGGTAGCCTTGCCCTCCTCCAGGGGATCTTCCCAACCCAGGGGTTGAACACAGGTTTCCCACGTTGCAGGTAGATTCTTTACCATCTGAGCCACTAGGGGATCAGATAGGGCAGTTGAGGGTGTGGGATGGGTTTATGAGGAATTTGCAGGGAGTTTGGAGAAGACTTAGTTGGGGAGAACAGAGGGCTAACGAAAAGGGAGGAGGCAGAGAGAAGTCAAAGTTTCATATTTGGGCAGCTTTATTGAAAATAGTTGAAGGAAAAGAAATGATATGAGCCGTTTTTCTCCCAGCACCTCTCTTCTTTTTCAACCTCAAGCCAAGTGTTTGGGGTGGGAGAGCAGTGAGGGTGCCCTCTCTGCTGGTGTGGGGCCTGTCCTGCCGCTGCTCAGACTCTTGAAGAGGTGGGTGCTGGTGGAGGTGGGGTAACACCCTGCAGCATGCTCTTAAGCCTGGATGTTTTGGGTGGGGTTGGTGGTAAAGATACAGTGTTAATTTGAATCCATGTGTTCTTCATTGGGAGAGCAAGATTGAGACATTGTGCAGTTGTGGGTTTTGAATTTTTTTTTTCGGTCTTCATTCTACACATGTGGGAGAACTGTCCAGTTATGGCTAAACGTGTCTCCTATGAGTCACATCCTGAGTGACTCGTCTGTTCTGAAGGTGCTGCCTGAAATACTGTTTGGACTTTAAGGGTCACTTTAGAAACAAATGAAATGTGGGTTGTTTTTTATTTCTTTGAGCATCCTGAATTGAGAAGTTCCACATCACTACTTTTGGGGTTTTAACACACTTATGCCAGTGTTCTGAAAAAACCTGCCAGCTATATATACTAAAACAAAACAAAAACTTGACATGAAATAGAGCCATTGCCTACTCTGAAATTGTATTACGCTTAAAAGTATGTTTTTTTTCTGTTATTGTTGATGTATATCAAGTATAATATTTTCTAATCAAGATGTTATTAAACAACTTTCATTTATGTAGGACCTCTGAAAATGTGGTGTGCCAAAACAAATGTGTGTATTGCTGGATTACATAATAAATCGCTTACTGAAAATTCTCAACTGTGTCCAGCAAGTAACAGTGCTGAATGGCAGACTGTTTCTGAAAAGTAATTTCAGAGGTCCCATTCTTGTTCTTAAGACGAATATGTTGTATCTTGTTCATAAATAATGAACATGTTCTTTTATAAATATGTCTTGCTCTGTGTCATCTGTTTCGCTTTCTTTTATTTATCAATCATTGGCAGTAGATGGCATTGGCATTTTTTAATAGATAAAGCTGAGACTCTGGGAAATTTTACACAGTTTGCTGGAGGTCACAGAGATGTCTGGGGCTGTATGACTCTAAAGTGCGTGTTTTCTCTACTGTGCTGCCTCTGCAAGTTAACAATTTACATAGTCTATCTAACCAGAGTCATCTGAGGGGCTTAAACAAAATACAGATCCAAAGACCTACTCTGAGCGATTTGCTTAGGAGATCTGAGATGGGGTCCAGCCAATGAAGTTTTTGAACAGCATGTCTCATGAATGATAAGTTGTATGGCTTTTTCACATTTGAACATCTCTGAAATTGGAATCATTTTACAATCAGTGGTGAGTCATCACGTAATTGACAGCCTTTTTTCTTTCTTAATGGCACAAAAAATAACGGTGCATTTAGACTAAATAAAATACAGTATTTTAACAAGGTGAAATTGTAAAGGAGACTTAGACATAATTTGTCACCTTTCTTGTTTTTTGGTTATCTGTCATAACTTTCTTTCAGAATTGTAAAATTCACTGGTGGTAACTTATTTACGGTAATGGCTGTGTAGTAATGTCCTTGCAGGGAAGGCCAAAATGGCATTAGGTTTAAAAACAAGGGAAACTCGCTATTCAGCTAGGAAGTTGCTGTCAAGGGAAATATCAGTGGTTCTCAACTTATTTTGTGAAAACATTAGAGCCTTTTCCTAGACAAGGGTATGGATCCCGTATATACCAAGTTTTGTGCACTATGATCGGGGTTCTTAGACTTTGAGGATTTTGTAGGACCTTTTGATGAAAGCTTATTGGTACATCTGAATCCCTTAAAAGCTGCTTCTGGAACGGAGTAGCCTTCCATATATCATCTTAAGATTCTCTGACCTACTATGTGATTTTTTTTCTTCCAATTTTATTGAGATATAATTGACATACAGCACTGTAAGTTAAACGTGGCCAACATAATGATTTGACTTACATACATCATGAAATGATTACCATAGTAAGTTCAGTGAACACCATTATCTCATGTAGATGCAATATTAAAGAAATAGAAAAAAAGTTTTTTTTCCTTGTGGTGAGAATTCTTCAATTTACTCACTTAACAGCATTCATATATAGCATATAGCAGTGTTAATTATCATGTTATATATTTTACCCCTAGTACTTATTTATCTTATAACTGGAAGTTTGTGCTTTTTGACTACCTTTATCCAACTCCTCCTGTCCCCTGAATTTGTAAAAAGTTTGCAGACATTAAGCTTATTCTGTTGTAATTACATGGCTTTTGACAAATGCATCCACTGCAGTATCATACAGAATAATTTTGTAGCCCTGAAAATTCCCCTGTGAAGGGAGCATTTATGTTTATTAATACCTTTACTTATATTTTAAGTAAGTTTGCTTTTAAAAAATGTATTTATTATGGAGAATTTCAAACATTCAGGAGTAGACAGACTAGTATAATGAACCTCTACGTATGTATACATTATCCAGTTTCAACAATTATCAACTCATGGCCAGTTTTGTTTGGTCTGTACTTCTCCACTCCCAGTCCACTCCCTTGTCATCACTTTCCCCCATCTTCTGCTTGGATTATTTTGAAGCAAACTCAGAAAATTGCATAAAATATTTTTTGGTGTGTGTGTCTAAAAGATAAGGACTCTCTAAAAATTTTTAATAACCAAGATCACACCTAAGAAATTAACAATGATTCATAAAGATCATATATCTAGGCTTCAGTCTTCCTGCTTTATAAATTAATGTTTATAGAGACTCTTGCCTGCCACCTGTTTCTTCCCTTGTCGCTGTTCCCCACCTCACCACTCTTTAGTCCCCTTGGTGTCAAGCTGTCCTCACCCTCGGGTCTGCATTCAACTACAGCTGTGCCTCGTGTACTTACCTCAGATCTTTTCGAGACTGGAGCCTTCTGGATCCCAGCTTAGTGTTACTTCCTCAGAGAGCCTTGCCTTCCTGGGGTTGACCCTCAGTGCCACTCTGTTCTGGCACTCCGTTTTCTTTTAGGTGGGATTCTCTGGTGGCTCAGATGGGAAAGAATCTGCTTGCAGTGCCAGAGACCTGGATTTCATCCCTGGGTCAGGAAGATCCTGTAGAGAAGGGACTACACATTCCAATATTCTTGCCCGGAGAATTCCATGGACAGAGGAGCCTGTGAGCTACAGCCCAAGGGGTCCCAAAGAGTCAGACACGACTGAGAGACTAACACTTTGACCCTTGTTGTTTCTCTCTCCCTCTGTAGGAAAGTTAATTCTGTTTGAGTAGAGACCCTTTTATGTTGTTTTACTCTATATCACCAGCATCTGAAACAGTACCTGGCATGTAGTCGCTGTTCAGTTAAAGTTCAGTGAATGAGTAAGTGAATGAATCGTACTTTTTTTTTTGAATTCACCATCTTGTGACTTACTGGAGTCATCATTCTTTTCATCATTTCCCTTTGCCCACTTAGTTATTATACAAAAGGATATTGGACTCGGTGAATGGAAGTTTAAATAAATTAGTTATAATAGCTTCCTTTGAACTTGCCTAATTTTCCCAACCCTCTCTCCCTTGAACCCCCCTGCCTGGGTGAGATGTCCCCATCTTGGCTTCCATGGCGCTGTACCACATGTAAACCATGTGATCACTGTACCCATCATATTCTCTAGTGTCCCTGCTTCACGAAGGCTACCGTGTGGCTTGGCATGTAGCTGTCTCTCAGCAGACTGCTGGTCCACACTCCAGCTGAAGGATATAAAGTATTCAACAGAGATTCTGGCAAAGTAATTAAAAGCTGGAAAACAGATTTCTAATCTTCTGAAATGCTAATCTGCTGTTAACCCTAGCCAGTGTATTTTTTCATCTCTAGAAATTTGATGTGGGTGTTTTTATGTCTTCCGTGCCTCTTCTTGACTTTTTGTGGGGGTACAGTTATAGTAGTTGTTTTAATGTCAGCTGAATCTAACATCTGCCAGTTCTGCATTGGTTTCAGTTGATCTATTTTGCTTTTGCATGCCTGATAGTTTTTGACTAGATACAGGCATTATGAATTTTATCCTCTTGGGTCCTGGATATTTTTATATTTCTGTAAATATTTTTAGGTTTTACTCTGGTACTCAGTTAAGTTACTTGGAAACAGTTTGATCTTTTCAGGTGTTGGTATTTAGACTTGTTAGATAGGAAACGAGCAGTGCTCAGTGTAGGTCTAAGTATTTCTGAGTCAAGACCTTTCTGTGTACTTTCTCCTGTGACTCATGAGGTTTTCCAGTCTGGCAGATGTGAATAGGTGATATTCCAGAATCTATGGTGTTACACTCTATTAACCTTTTATTTTCACTCTGTCCTGTGTAGCTTCCCTACGCATGCTCTGATCAGTACTCATCAAAGGCTGGAGGGGCAGCCCTCTGCAGATCTTGGAAGTTCTCTCTCTATGCAGCTCTCTCTTCTCTGGAAATTTGTCCTGCATACTCTAGCTGTCTTTACATTTCTGAACTCATGTATTTTGTCTGTTTTTTATTGTTTCAGACGAGAGAGTTTATCTGGTCCTGTTACTCTGTCTCGTCCAGAGGTGGAAATGTCTGAGGATTATCTTTTCGATTGTTTGCATTTTTTCTAAAGTTGTTTAACTCCCTGGATTATTTGTTAAGATAGTTAAGTTAAATTTCAAGAAAAAGTCCTAAGATACGTGTATGTGTGCATGCATGCACATGTGCAAAAATGTGGGTTTGTAGTAGATAATATGGTGTGGGATAATATTGGATTTGAAATCTGCATATTTGAGTTTTAAATCTATCTCCTCCTTCTGTTATATGTGGGCAGGCAGGTAATTAATGTTTCTGAGTGTTGGTTTCCTCATGTATGAGATACTTTTCAGTGTATAACAGGAGGTCTGTTACCGTAGTTGCTGTATATAAAAGTGCCATATAATCCTCAGAATAATTTATTTTAGTTATTGGTGGGGGATTTGTATGTTTTTGGATAAAAACTCAAATCATAGACTGTTAGAGGGGTCATTTAGATATTACCTGCTTGATTGATTGCCTTAGGTAGCAACATTTATCACTCATTGAATAATTACTTACTGAGTTTACACTAGCCCTTATTTTAGAAGCTTGACATGTTCTGGTGAAATAAAACAGATAAAGATCCCTGTCCTCATGCAACTAACTTTTAGCAGAGAGCTGAGTGACTCGCCTGGGGGAAAAAAAATCAGGTAACTTTGGGATAGGACTCCAAATTTGCACTTGGAGTTGCTTGCAGGGAGGAATAATGTTTGTGAATTCTCTGCTGTGTCTTTGATTCCCTGGCTGTAACAGCCAAGTCTGAGTTACTAATGGCTGCGTAGCGACTGAAAGTGTGTGTGCTCCTGTTAGAAATTGGCTATGAAAGAGACTGAAAGGTGGTTATGTCAGACTGTGAGTAAATTACTGCACCTCTACTGTAGAGCTGTGCTTGCAATGCGTGCATGAGCTTGGTAACATAATTTTCTTCTTTAAATAGTGCAGGAATCAATTATAAGTTGTTTTTCAGAGTAACATTTTACCAGATAGAACATTCTGGCACTGTGGCAGGGCATGCTTCATATTTTATGTTACAGTGCTAGAGATTAAGGGTTATGTTTTTGTTACTTACTATCCTTAGATAGGAGTTGAAGAAAAGATGCCCCTTTCCTATAGTGTAACATTCGTAAATTCTCTTCTTACGATGTAGTTAAATATTAGGCCTCAGCTAATTTTCTAGGTATAATTTGACTATAGCTAGATTTATGAGCTTCTGGTGGACAAATTATTACTTTATTGTATCCATTTCAGTTTGTTAGTTTCCATAAACTAGGAAAATTTGAAACAAGAGCTCTGTATTTATTTAATTTGAGTATTGATTAAAATACAGACTATTTAGTGGCTTCAGCCATAGTAAATGATTTAGTCTTTTTTTCCCTCTGGCTCACATACTATACTGTCCTCAGAACCTAGAAGGGTATCTTGACTAAATTTTCAACTTTAGTTTGACTAACATTTGGAAACCATGGATGATATCATAGAACAAGAGTTTTGGCTGACTTTTTGAAACTATCATGATATCATAGAATAATAGAATTTTGTGGCTGAGGAGGGACTTTAACTTTGTCTGTGTTAACTCCCTTGTTTTATAGTTGAGGAAATTGATGCCTGGAGAAGGTGGTTAAATAATTGATTACCAAAGGTCACTCAGCTACTCATTAGCAAAAACTCCACTTTAGTTCTGTTCCTACAACATTACTTTTGTTTTTTGCCTTAACTGATTCCTTATGTTGATCTTTGATGTAGTGGATTTTTATCACTAGCCAGCCATTCATGCATCTAACATTTGAGTACCTACAACTATACTAATATTCCAGCCTTGCTTGAGAGGTGTGAGAGGTAGCAGGGAAGACAGACATGTGAACAGCTCCTGGAATGTATTTTGTTAAGTGCTATAAGGGTGCTCTTTTTTGAAAGGGAGATGGTTTGGTCACTGGCACTAGTCATTAGACCATTGTTGTGGTCTTAGGAAACCAGTAGTTAACTTTTAAAATCATTTAGAATAATTTTTAAACTGTTGTGTTATTTGAACTTAAGCTGCACAGGCCAGGTCATGTAGAACATAAGCCTTGAATTAAGCTTGAGCTTAAAATTGTTTAGGGGAAAGTGAATTTTCCTTGATGGATGTTGAGAGTTTTGCAGAAATAACTTTGGTTTTTCAGCTTGGAATTTGGGTTATCTAAAAATAACTTATGAATAAATGTCACATTTTCTAACAAGAGAGTAACATTCCTACTGTGCTAGAATTGGCAGTGAGAAATTTAAGTCTGGTTATGATAGTTGAAGAACTGAAATGTTTTTCATCTTAGAAGAGAACAGTTCTATACATTTTAAGAATAGAATGCTACCTTTTCAATCCATGACTGTTCACCCTTGTTCCTGTCTGCCTTCCAGCAGTCTCTTTTCACTTTCCATCTACTTGTTTGCCTGCTCTGTCCTCTTTTCTGTTGGCCCTTTCATTTTTATCTTGTGGAGCTCAAGTTTTGTTTTGAAGTCTCTGACTTTTTCATAGTGTTGCTTTTTCTCTTCAGCTTAACTGAAACCTGATTTCCTCTTGTGAGTGAAATTTTCCTCAGAATCCTTTCCAGTCACTGGAAAAGTTTTAGTACCCTCCCTTCACATTTATGGGGTAGGGGTCAGCTTTTTTCCTTTTCTTTTTTAAAAATAATAATTTATTGGGTTAAGTTCACATGACATAAAATTCACCTTTGTAAAGTGTAAAATTCACCTTTGTAAAGTATAAAATTCAGTGATGTTTATATATCATGTGCAACTACCAACCCTGTCTAGTTTCAAAACATTCCCATTGCTCCAGAGTAAAACTCCTTACCCATTAAGCAGGGTTTTCCATCTTCCTTTCTCTTCAGCCTCTTGCAGCCATCAATTTCTGTTCCATTTATCTATGTGGATTTATCTGTGCTGGATATTTCATATAAATGGGCTAATAAAATATGAGACATTTTCTATCTGGCCTCTTTTTGGCACTGTGTCTTGGGAGTTCATTCACGTTGTAGCATGTATCAGTCCTTCATTCCTTTCCATGACTGAATAGTATCCCATTCTCTGTATATGCCAAAATTTATTTATTCATTCATATTTTGATGGACATTTGGGCTGTCTCCACATCTTTACTATTGTGAATAGTGCTGCTATGAACGTGTGTGTTAAGTACTTGATTATCTGTTTTCAGTTTTGGATATATACCTGAGAGTGGGGTCATGTGTTAATTCTCTCTTTTAACTTTTTGAAGAACCACCAAATTTTTTTTTTACAGTAACTGAGCCTTTTTGTGATCCCATCAACAGTGTACAAAAGTTCCAACTTCTCCATATCCTTGCTAACGCTTGCAGTTTTCTGTTTGTTTTTTAATTAAAGCTATCCTAGTGAGTGTAAAGGGATACCTCACTGTAGTTTTGATCTGTATTTCCCTCATGACAAATGATATTCATATGTTTGCTGGCTGTTTGTGTGTTTTCTTTGGAGAAATGTCTATTCAGGTCCTCTGCCCATTAAAAAAAAATTATTTATTTGGCTTCATTGAGCCTCAGTTACAGCACACAGAATCTGTGTTGTGGTGCACAGCATCTTCGTTGTGGCATGCAGGCTTCTCTCTAGTTGTGGTGTGTGGGCTTAGTTGTCCCACCCCATGTGGGATCTTAATTCCCCTACCGGGAATCGTCCTCTACATTGGAAGGTGGATTCTCAACCACTGGACTACTAGGGAAGTCCCCCTTGCCCCTTTTTAAATTGTTTTTTGTTGTTGTTGTTGGTTGTAAGAGTTCTTTATATATTGTGGACACTAGACCCTTATCAGATACATGATTTGCAACAATTTCCTCCATTTTCTAGGTTGCCTTCACCTTGATAATGTCTTTGGATGTGCAGAGGGTTTTATGAAGTCCAATTTACCTATTTTTCTTCTGTTGCCTTGCTTTTAGTGCCATATTTAAGAATTCATTGCTAAATCCAAGGTCATAAAATGTTATCCCTATATTTTTTTCTAAGAGTTTTATAGTTTTAGGTGTTATATTTAGGTTGTTGGTTTATTTTGAGTTGGTTTTTATGTATGGCTGAGATAATTTGATTCTTTTTACATATGGATATCCAGTTGTCCCAGCACCATCTGTTAAAGAGGCTATTCTTTCCCCATTAAGCGGTCTTGGCACAGTTGCCAAAAATCAGTAGGCTAAATGTTTCCTTGGACATCAGGTGGATTTTGAGGTCATGAACAGCCTTGGCCCTGCAGGGTTTCCCAGGTTTGCCCTTGTGCCCTACTCCCTCCTATCTGTTGTTTCTTTGCCATGCATCATAACACATCCTTTACCATATAGTTCCTGAGGAATTGAATACCACTTTTTGATGATGGTTATAATAACTATGGGTTTTCTTCTGTTCCCAGGACTAGCTAATGGAGCCAATGTTTATACATGATTGAAACACTGTGCCAAGAAACCTAAATTTACCGTACAGAACACATTTCCCCTTTGAAAAGTTGCATAGAGAAACATTGCCAATTTCATTGCAAGATATTTTTGTAGTTTGTTTAAAATTAGTGTTTTACTGGTTCCTTAAATTCTACATTATTTGGCTAAGTCTTTTATGCTGATTGGGAAGAAACAATAACTGCTAAGTGACCGATATCTCTGGTTGCACAATATTTTATATCAAAGGCCTGATTATACCTGCATCAATTGTGTAAAACTTTAAACTTTTTAACTATTGAACTTAAGCTATGTAAAAATTAATTGAAAAGATAAATAAGCAACAAGGACCTACTGTTAGCACAGGGAATTCTACCCAATATTCTGGGATAATCTATATGAGAAAAGAATCTTAAAAAGAATGAATATATAACTGAATTATTGTGTCATGTACCTGAAACTAACAAAGCATTGTAAGTCAACTATACTCCATTAAAAAAAAAAATAAGGAAAAACTCAATTGGCTAGAAATATATAGGCTTATTTCTGGACTCTCAGTTTTATTCCATCAGTCTAGATATCTGTCATTATGCTATTACCACACTGTTTTGGTTTCTCTGACTTTGTTCTAAGTTTTGCAGTTGGAAAACGCAACTCAGCTGTGTTCTTTTTCAAGACTCTTTTGGCTGTTGGAGGCCACTTGCAATTCCATATTAATTTGAGAATCTGCTTTTCTGTTTTCTGCAAAAGGGCAGTTACAATTTTGATAGGGATTGCACTGATATATCCCTTTGGGTAGTATTGCTACTTTAACAATAGTAATAATAAGTCTTCCAATGCATGAAGATGGGATGTCTTTCTATTTATTTAGGTCTTCTTTAATTTCAGCAGTTTTGTAGTTTTCAGTGTATAAAACTTTCATCTCCTAATTTAAGTGATTGGAGTTGTTTTCTTAATTTCCTTTTTGGACTGTTCATTAGGGGGCCAGCTTTTATCATGCGCTGTATCCTTCATTTGTTACTTTGATTTTTGATAGTTTTGCCCGAGGACAGTGACTCGACATCCTCTTCTCTTTTTATACCATTGAGGTTTACTTGTAGGACCTTTGACCCACTAGTGTTGTTGGAGTCACTGAGTTGTAAGATGATCCTCAGTGACTTGTTTTCATTATTTCCCTCCCTTTATCCCAGAGGATATTAACATTACTGATTTTTTTTCTCACTTGTTACTTGTGACTGTGCTGGTGCTTTTCTAAATAAGGCACTCATTGAAATGGCCACTTTGGACTTGGTCCTTTTCTCAGCCCTTGGAACAACCTTGCTGTGATCAGGGTAACCCAACCTACTGTTAATCACTCCCTTCTACTGGAACCAGACTGTTTCCTGGTCTCTTAAACTTACCATTTTCCTGGCTTGTGCACAACTGGCTGAGTAAAGTATCACTGAATAAATCGTTTCCTTCACTGCCTCTCTAACCATTCCTCACTGCCCACTTCTCTGCAGAACCTACAGCACTGCTCCCAGACAGTGATGAACCCTGCCATCTGCTGGCCCTGCTTTGAGACTGCATTTAATTGTTATGTCATACTTGAAACACTAGTGATTAGTAGCAATTAGAAAGGAGTGGATTATCTAGATCCTGTCTTCAATTGTCTATTACTTTTCTCTTTCTTAAAAATTGTTTTGAGCATGATGGGGAAGGAAAGAATAAAGATTACATTCAGGAATACATGTATGGTAGTCTTTACAGATTTCATCTTCTTCTAAAAATCAGTTTGTTTAAAATTCTGTTTATTTTATTAACTATTGCTTGATTATCTGAATAAAAACATACACCATTTGGAAAGTATACAGGACTGTAAAGAAGAAGAAAAGTATACATTATTTAACTATGCATTGGGAGTCTTTGGTAAATATCTTTCCAGCATTTTTCCATGTTCTCATTTTTCTTTATGCAGTTGAAATCTTAGAATATAGGTAACTGAGATAAATGGTACTTCAGAATCGATAATGTTATATTTTCCCTCCCTCCCTGTCTCCTTGCCTGTGGTCAGGTTGTGGACTATACGTTTTCTACTTTACAAACTGATTGTGCTTTTCCCTATAGCTGATCACTTGTTTCTAAATCTCTTATGGTTGCTTTGGAAGAATTGAATTTCCTTTAAGAGTATGATCTTGATGTGTCTACATGTCCACTCCCCCATATTAATTGTGGTTGGAGATACACATATCTACATGCTAAGATCAGTCATAGGCTGATAGTTTTGTAACATGATTAAACATATATTGGGTTCTCCTCATATTTCTGTTATTTTGGGAAAATTGTATTTACATTGGATTCTTTTTGCATTTCTAATATTTAGGGATTGTTTTGGATTCTACATTTTGATTTAGAGATATTCATAATTATTATACTAGAATTATTATGTATGATAAACCTTTTCTCAGTATAAAATGATTATCTCATGTTAAAAATAAAAGTGTCACTAACTTCTGCATATGTTTTGGAGTGGCTTTTATGGAGAAGGATCCATAATTGGTATTTTTTTGAGAATCTCTTGTCTTTGCACATGATAATTTGTCTGGGAGTATAATTCTTGGCGCACTTCTGATTCTCCTGAAACCTATTGCTTGCTCTGTTGCCTTCCCTATCATCTTTAGGATTTCCCAGGTTATCCTCATTCAGACAGTGAGCATGGGTGGTTCAAGGATTTTCTTCTCATTTCAGCCCCATTGTCACTGTTGAATGGTGAAATTCTGAGCTTTGATCTTTTTCAGTTCGTAATGCTTTTCCAAATTCTACCTTTTGGTTGGGGCTTCCCTGGTGGCTCAGTGGAATCTGCCTGCCAATGCAGGAGATGTGGGTTTGATCCCTGGGTTGGGAAGATCCCTTGGAGAAGGAGATGGCAACCCACTTCAGTATTCTTGCCTGGGAAATCCCATGGACAGGGGAACCTGGTGGGCTACAGTCGATGGGTCACAAAGAGTCAGACACGACTTAGTGACTGAACAACAACAATGACAACCTTTTGGTTGGGTATTTTAAGGGAAAGTTGAAGGAAAGGTGTTTTAGTCATTAGTAATTAGTTATTACTGTGTTAATCTTAATATATCAAAAATATTATCTCTATCATTGTGATTTTTTTTTTTTAATTGAATTTTGTCATTTGAGGGCTTTTTCTCTAGCTTTTACTGGCCTTCGTGTGTTATTTTAGACAGTAATTGGGTCTTTGTTTAGTGAATTGCTGCAACTGAATGAATATTTCTTTAAACATGATTTTGAAAACTAATTTTTATTTTTCCCAGTTTAACTTAACTCTTATGATAATTATAAGAAAAAGGATAAAAGCATAACCCATAATCTACTATTTAAACTCAATTACTGTTCATATTTTTTGGTATTTCCTTTCTTTTTTGAGAAATGGAACATACACATCATGCATATAAGTTTAGTTTTTAAAAAAATGCAGGTTCTCTTCTTTTTTAAAAAATCTTTTTTAAAATTGAAGTACAGTTAATTTACCATGTTATGTTGGTTTCAGGTATACAGCAAAGTGATTCAGTTATATATTCAGTTGTAACTGAATATGTATTCTGAATTTGTATATATTCCTTTAGATTCCTTTCCATTATAGGTTGTTGCAACATATTGAATATAGTTCTCTGTGCTATACAGTAGGTCCTTGTTTATGTATCTCATGTATAGTAGTGTGTACATGCTGATCCCAAACTCCTGATTTACTCTGCCCACTTTTTGACTTCCCTGGTGGCTCAATGGGTGAAGAATCTGTGCGCAGTGCAGGAGATGCAGGAGGCGTGGGTTAGATCCCTGAGTCGGGAAGATCGCCTGGAGGAGGAAATGGCAACCGGCTCCAGTACTCTTGCCTGGAAAATCCCATGGATGGAGGAGCCTGGTGGGTGCAGAGTTGCAGAGTTGGACATGACTGAGCATGTGCAGACACATAAACGCACTGTCCCCTTTGCTAACCATACGCTGGTTTTCTGTATCTGTGAGTCTGTTTCTGTTTTGTAAATAAATTCCTTTGTATCATTTTTTTTTTTTAGGTTTCACATATAAGTGATATCATGTAGTATTTGTCTTTCTCTATCTGACTTACCTAATCACAAAGAGTCAGACTCTATCTCACTTAATCGCGAAGAGTCAGACACAACTTAGTGACTAAAACAACACAGGCAACCAATAAACTTGTCTTCTAAGTCTATGGGTCTCTGTCTGCTAAGTTCATTTTTATCATTTCCTTTTAGATTCCACATATAAGGGATGTTATTTCTCCTTCTCTCTCTCAGTTACTTCACTTAGTATGTCAATCTCTAGGTCCATCCATGTTGCTGCAAATGGCATTAGTATGTACATTTAACTTTAATTCACCAAACATTTATTGAACAGCTATTTTATACAAGAGACCCATTATAAATGACAGACATTATTTAAAATTTACTATGTATAGTATGTATCTTGCCTGTCCTTATTTAATGTTATTATAAGCAAAACTCAATTTGTTAAAATTTATTTATAATAGTCTTATCAATGGCTTCATAGTCTTTTCCAGTAATTTTTTTAGTCGTTAAATTATCTTCAAAGGGGAATTTCAGTATGTCTCGTGGGTGAGCAGGGAGTGATTTGACTAAAGGGTGCAGTGGCTTGGAACACCATCTCTCTCTTCCAAAGAAAGAGAAATTGTTGAAAACTGTTGTTCTCTGTTATGGATGTATTATGGTTTATTGATCATTGCTCTGTTAGTGGTAATTTATATTGTTACTTTTCTTCAATTTTAAATATAATTTTGACTAATATCTTTATACATAAAAATGTTTGTATCTATATTTTGTCTTCTGAGGATGAATTTTTAGAATTGGATTTACTGGCTTAGAGTATAAACATTTATAAATCATTGATAATATGTTCACAAATTGCTTGCTTGCCACACCCTGTCTAACATTCAGTATTGTATTGACAGAATATAAGCATTTCTGTTCCAACATCAAATGCATTCCTAACAAACAAAAACCTTTAAGATTTCAAAATCATTGAAAATAACAAGAATTATGGGAAAAATAAGGTTAAGGGCAAACCATTCAAGACCACTGCAATTTTCAAACCAAGTACTAATAAAAGCATAATTGGTACCTTATGGGATAACTTGAACAGCTTGGTCAAACCACTTAGGGTGGCTGAGGCAGCTTCAGAAGAGAGTTAAAGATGTTAAAAAAAATAGGATGGAAATCACTGGCTTGCATGATTTTGAGGTAGTGCAGATGAGAGCTGCTTTCTGAGTTGGTGGGGCTGCCATCAAGTTGGGCATAAGAGAACGCGCAGCTTCCTGCGTCTAGGAACCACACAGAGACTGGTGGTGCTCCTCTGAGGAGAGAACCTTTTGTGCAGGTGCTTATTTTTAGTTTCCTTTTTCTCTGTTTTAGCTTTCTTAAAATAGGGCCGAGGGGGACTCCTGCCTGGCAGTAGCTGAACCAAGTGAGGGTCTTTTCCTTTTCCACGGAAAGTTATAGTTCTTTACCTGCTATTCTAGTTCCCCATGTCTGGGAAGATTCAAATGTTAACTGACACAGTTTCTATTAATATGTTGTACTGGTATTTTTATTTCCTAACCACTGATATGCTAATTGATGTTTAGGAATATGTTTTATGACAGAACAAACTAGATTTACTAATTTGATGGGTGAAAATTTGAACTTCATTTTAGTGGCTTCTTTGAAGAAATTCAAATCCTTTCAGACTAGGAATAACTACCTTAGTAAAGAATGGCTGTTTCAAAACAAATTCTCTCAAAATCTAATCAGGAAACAGCAACTCTGTTTGCAGTTGTATTGCAGTTTTACTGTATTACAGTTTCAATACCTAAATCTAGGGTAGTGAATTTAAAATTTTCAGTTTTTATTTTGGTGTCCATTAAGTGTTTATAGATATGGATCACAGGGCTCCCAACTGTCAACAGCTTATAAATATCTATTTGTTGAACATAGAAGCATGGGTTTACAGTGACTCTCTTCATTTGTGGGAGTGCCTTCATCCCGGATTATGCAGCATTCAGTTATAGCACCAGAGAAGATAAGGAACAGGGGAGTCAAAACAGTTCAAATTGGGTGTTTTCAGGATGGGGTATGCATGTCTGGGTTGTGGGAGAAAGTTGAGGGTACTGGTAGGAAAGTAATTACAGTAATTGGGGTTGAGGTCAGTAAGAAAAAAACAAGGAAATGATTGCTATAATCAAGTGGAAGAAACAAGAGGATTATGGACCCTGGAGGTATTATGAGCCCAGAGAACAGCTGTTGTAACAATAAAGAGAAGGAACTGAAGAGCTCCTAAAGTATTGAGATCATTACAGTTCAAGATTTTGGAGGTAAAGCAATTTGTATACTCCCATTGTCCATAGAGATGGGTTACTTTGATATGGATGGAGGTTGTTGGAGTTGGGGAATAAAAGGAACATTGAAGAACACGTTGAGAGTGGGATAGTCTCACGTACATTGGGAGTCTGGCATAAGTCACAGCAGAAGGGTGTTTAGAAGTTTCATTAACTGGTCCCATTATCTCAGTGAATGAGGTAGCTAAGATACTGGGAAGGAACTTTGTGTGGAGTTGAATTTACTAGATGCTCTTAACCTTTTAAACTGTGTCTGGAAAAGGCAAATATTTACGCATCATTCTTATTATTACCAGTAATTACATTGTAACTTGTATTTGTTAGGGACAGATTTATTTCCCTGTGAATGGTGTTTGAAATTTAAATTTGCAAGTTGTTGATCACTTATGATTATTTGTTTCTAAAACTTTATGTTGGTGCTAGTAACTTTCTATGGTATGCAGACTTTTTGAGATTAGAAAAGAGAAGTAAAAAGTATTGTTGAGTCTTTTTTTCTCCCTCTTTAAAAAAGTTTAGGTGAACTTTATATATAATGAAACATGCAGATCTTAAATGTACAGTTGGTTGAGTTTTGAAAAATACATGCACCTATGTAACCACTACCCCAGTTAGATACAGAACATTTCCATCACCCCAGGAAGTTCCCTTAGCCACAGTGATCTGATCTTTATCACCACAAATTAGTTTTGCCTGTTCCCAGAATGTTTTATAAAAATAATTAATATAGGATATACAGCTTCTTTGATTAATGGTCTGTTAGAGTCACCCCTTGTTACAGAGTCTCAACAGTTTATTTTCATTGCTGAGTAGTATTCCATGGTGTGAATGAATAACACAATTGGTTATTCATCTGTCTGCCAAGGGATATTTGTGTTGTTTCCAGTTTTTGCTGTTCTGAAAAAGAGTGCTCTCAATGTTAACATGGGAGTTTTTTTGTGGAATCATATGTTTTAATTTCTTTTGGTTAATTATCTAGGAGTGGAATGACTGAAATCTGAGTAGACGTACATTTTGCTTTATAAGAAAACTGCCAGTTTTCCAAAGTGGTTGAACATTGTCCCATTCTTAGCAATGTATGAGAGTTGCGGTTGCTCCACATCCTTGCCAACATTTAGTCATTCTTCTGAGTGGAAATGATATCTCATTGTGGTTTTAATTTGTATTTCACCGATAACTAATAATGTTTAGCACCTTTTTATATGCGTATCATCTATTTACGTATCATTTCTTACAAAATGTGTGTTCGCATCTTTTGCCCTTTTTATTTGTGTTGTCTTTTAATTTTTGGTTCATAAGAGATCTTGACATATTCTAAAAGTAAGTCTTTTTAGTAGATGTGTTGTGAGTATTTTCTCCCAGTTTGTGACTTGAATTTCATTTTCTTAATATCTTTTGAGGAGCAAAGTTTTTAATTTTAATTATAGCCACTTCATCAAATTTTTTTTTTTTTCTCTTTGGATTCATGGTTTGTGTGGCCAGTCCAAGAGATGTTTAACCTACGTTGTGGAAAGTGAAAGTGAAAGTGTTAGTTGCTCAGTTATGTCAGACTCTTTGCAACCCCATGGACTGTAGCTGCCAGGCTTCTTTGTCCATGGGGTTTCCCAGGCAGTAATATTGGAGTGGGTATCTTAGGAGGCATGAGAGCCTCACCTTGACCTTTTTGCATAGCACAAGGTGTTTTAAACTCATGGTATCAGTCAGTTCAGTCACTCAGTTGTGTCCGACTCTTTGCGACCCCATGAATCGCAGCATGTCAGGCCTCCCTGTCCATCGCCAACTCCCGGAGTTTACTCAAACCCATGCCCATTGAGTCGGTGATGCCATCCAGCCGTCTCATCCTCTGTTGTCCCCTTCTCCTCCTGCCCCCAACCCCTCCCAGCATCAGGGTCTTTTCCAATGAGTCAACTCTCATTTTCATGAGGTGGCCAAAGTATTGGAGTTTCAGTTTCAGCATCAGTCCTTCCAGTGAACACCCAGGACTGATCTCCTTTAGGATGGACTGGTTGGATCTCCTTGCAGTCCAAGGGACTCTCAAGAGTCTTCTCCAATACCATAGTTCAAAAGCATCAATTTTTTGGCGCTCAGCTTTCTTCACAGTCCAACTCTCACATCCATACATGACCACTGGAAAAACCATAGCCTTGAGTAGACGGACCTTTGTTGGCAAAGTAATGTCTCTGTTTTTTAATATGCCACCTAGGTTGGTCATAACTTTCCTTCCAAGGAGTAAGCATCTTTTAATTTCATGGCTGCAGTCACCATCTGCAGTGATTTTGGAACCCCCAAAAATAAAGTCTGACACTGTTTCCACTTTCTTCCCATCTATTTCCCATGAAGTGATGGGACCAGATGCCATGATCTTAGTTTTCTGAATGTTGAGCTTTAAGCCAATTTTTTCACTCTCCTCTTTCACTCATCAAGAGGCTTTTTAGCTCATCTTCACTTTCTGCCATAAGGATGGTGTCATCTGCATATCTGAGGTAAAAGGCTCAGTAAATAGGAAATTTACATTTCAGTTGACCTCCCCTGTACCTTTTTCCTTACACGTGTGAAATATCTGTCATCCATTACTGGAGGGACACCTAGCCACAACTATAAATAACAGTAAATCAATTGAGAGATCTTATCCCCTGCTTTTATTCTTTCAGTTCTTCTGGATTATATTGTGGAGAAAACTGCTGATATTTTTACCTCTCTCAAGCACTTGCTGTTACCTTCCTCTTCCCTTTTTGTAAACAGTGGGCTGCACCCAGACTCACTGCGTTGGTGTAGACAATATTAGCTAGCATTTAGTAGGTAGGCTTTTTCCCTTTTAATTGACTTTGTGTGTGTGTGTGTGTTACCTTGTATTTTTTTCTCAGTAATTACTACTGAGAAGGTGGTAATTACATTTTTCCTTTAAATTTTTATTTTAAAATTGAATTAATTTTAAAGATAATATTTAATACGAGTAGGATGAATGGGTTATCACAAAATTGAGTAATGTTATATGTGTTGGAGGTTGGATGTGACCTTGGTCAAGAAAGTGGTGTGGGAATGAGTGAAATTTGAAATCTCTAGCATTTCTTAGGCATCTTGATATTTCCTCCTTTTACCTGTGGTGCTAACTTGTCTGACAAGAGTTTACTGAGCATGTGCTTTGTGTAGAGGACTGTCCTGAGAATATGAGAGGTATAGTGTTCTCTGCTTTGTAGTTTAGATTTGGAAGAGGATGTGTGTCTGTGTGGCAGTGGGGTGAGTGTACCTTGGTAACATGCTGTTCAAGTGGCCAGCAGGTCATACTGACAGAAGCCAAGATCATCTCTGGCTAGGATCTTGAGGCCTTGACTCACACTCATGTTTCCCCCCAGGTGCCTGTCTCTTTTCCTAAATCCTCATCAGATTTGCAGGGTGAAGGGGCTTTTGTCCATAGGCATTTATCTGAGGAGGTCTTTGTCCAAAAGGAAATGTGTTGCGTTGGTGGTTCTCAGAACCAGAGTTCTGGCTCCAGCACCCCTGTGCTTAATTGTTCGGAGCCTCAGTTTCTTCATCTTTATTGGCAACGATAAAATCCAGTCTTCTTCCTGCTTCATAAGGCAGCACAGGTGGGGTTTGCTTTTAATCTGTTATTATGATCGGTATTTGAAATATTGATGGTTAATGTTTTTGAGGGTATTTGGGGCATTTAATTTTTTCTCTTTTTTTTTTTTTCTAGGTCTTGATGCAGAACTTTACTATGTGAGAAATGACCTTATTAGTCACTACGCTCTATCCTTTAACCTGTTAGTACCCAGCGAGACAAATTTCCTGCACTTCACTTGGCATGCAAAGTCCAAGGTAAGTGAGCGGTCCACCAAAGATGCCAAGACAGGACCACCCAGGCCCAGAGGCTAAGGCAGAGGCTGGATCTGAGGGGTGCTGCCAGCCGCACAAGAGGGTCAGTGGGTGGTGGGCTGAGCAGTACTGGGTCTTTTCAGATTTGTGTTTTAAATCTTGAGCCCTTCCTCTAGACTTTCAAATCCTTGAAAATGAAAGTAGCCTTTCATTTGAAAATGGAAAGAAAGCTAGTCATATATGTGACTAGTTTATGACAGAACACTTATTTTCAAGCTTTCCAAACAAGGATATAGCTCTAGCTTGAAGAGGGGACAGGTGGACCTGCTAATGACTGTGCTGTTATGATGAAGTGGTATGATTGAGGGGTTGGGGAATTGGTAAGATAGGTGGTTTAGACATGTGTGAGGTCTTGGATATAGTTCTTCCAGTTATGGAGAAGCAGTAAAAGTAAAGTACAGGAGATGTAAGCACTCATGTTGGTGCTGGCTAAGCTTCTTTAACTAACAAACTTCTTGCCTGGTTTACTTGTTGCTGGATTCTTCAGATTTCCTCTGTTTGGGCTCCTCGATCATGGTAAGTTTTCTCTCTTAAGTCAAAGAGTGAGAGGCTGAGTGTAGAGTCCGCCTTCCCCGACCAACTTCAGTTTCTTTTGTCAGCCTCATGTATAAGCTTCTGAGTAGGATTTTATTTGGGAAATAAAAATAGTTTTTGCTATACTAAAATAAGTATACCTATTATAGAGTTTATTTTTTAAAAATTATTATAAATTGGTGTTTGTTCTTAAGCAAATCATTTAAATCTGACCCCTAATATAGATCTTTTTATCTTCTTAGAAAATAATAATGGTTATTGGGAAAATTCAACTATTACAGAATTGTTTTAAGAACTGTTAAGACTTTGTACATCTGAACCAAGAAGAATAATCATTGTTTATAATTTGGTATACTTGAAACCGTACTTCTTTTTCCTTTTTAAACAAAAAGGGGATTATCTGATACATGTGTTGTACATTATTTTTTCCCTACCTGATACTATGTCTTGGCAACTTTCCACCTTTCTAATTACAGATTTAACTCAGTCTCTTTAATGGCTTTATAATATGATATTGTATGGATGTATGATGTATGGTTATGTTATGTGCTTCATTGACGTATGGATTTTTAGTAACATTTCCCTTCACTGTTACAAATAGTTTCATTCATTTGGCAGGCAAAATTTTATGGTAAAGGGATGGTAAAAACAACTGGTAGTCATCTTTTGTTGCTGTTTCTAGCATTATTTTTAATGAATATAGAATCATAGAAAAACTATGTGTGTGAATGTGTATGTATATATATAGGTGTGTGTGTATATATTAAGAATATCTTAATTTGTTCATAAATTTTTGTGTATTTTTGGCTTTATTTCTGAATAGTACATTGTGATCAGGAGGTGAAATGACTGGGTCAGAGAATATTCATGATTAAAATTTTGATTGCTATTGCCAAATTCTTTCTCCCATCCCTCTCCCAAGATGGTACCAATAAGCCAACATTCCTTACAAAGTGAATAAGGTGCTTAGTTCACTGCTTAATGCTAAATATTTTAAGGCTATTTGTTTGCCAGTTAGGTAAGTAAAAATGATTATGTAAATATGCATATATCTACATTTTTATGTATGCTCACACGTACATTAGAGAAACATACACATATAGACATATGTGCATTAAAATACAGCTGCAGGAATGTTTTGATTAAAGTTAAATTAGCTTGGATCCTGGGTAAAGTGTATGTGCCCTGCTGTCTAGAACACCTCAAGTCCAACATTATTGCCTTGGGGTATCCAAATAGGAGATGTGTTTTTAGGAGTGGTTAGATCTCTTTAGGATGAAATCTGCAAAAACAGAGGGAGAAGATTCATGTGATCTAAGAACATTTAGTAGATGGTAACTTGGATATGCTGAAGTGCCAGCATAAATGACATAGGTAACTCAGAAAAGGTTTACTTGAGACATTTTAATCTGAGGTCTGTTAGTTTCAATGAGTAGGCACCTGGACTCTTCAAGGAGACAAACCTAATGCATTTTTCAGTACTGTGTGACTTTATTATTACTTCGGTGACCTTATCATTATTTGGGGGAGAACCTTTAATTTTGATATAATATCAGACAGAAAATTAAAAAAACAGTGCAAAGAATTCTCATTTATCCTTCACCCAGATTCACAAATTGTTACTGGTTTGCCCCATTTATTTTATGATTCATTCTCTCATTCTCCCTACTCTCAGGCACACAGACTTTTTTCCTCTTGAACCCCTAAGTACATCAGTGTATATTTTTTAAGGATAGGAGCATTCTTTATATAACCAAAGTACAGCGGTCAAAACCAGGAAAAACACTGACACAAGACTGTTGTCTAATCTCCAGAACTCACACTTCACCAGTTAGTCACAATCATGTTTTTTGTGGCTTTTTTTCCTCCCTCCTGTGGCCTTTCTTTGTGTTTCTTGACTTTGACCTTTAGGAACGTACAGGCCGGGGGACTGGCTCCTGAGCTTGCGTTGCCTGAGGTTCCCTCATGCCTGGATCCAAGAGTGTCCCCTTGGTGGTAGCCGCAGCAGTGCCGTCCTCCACTGTGCACGTGGGGTCAGCTTGTTCTTCTGCTGTGGATGTTTCTGTGATCACTCAGTTCACCAGATTTCTCCACTGGAAGGTTCTCTCCTTTATAATGAACAAGTAATGGTGGGGAAACAACTTGAAATTAGGGCTTCCCAGGTGGTGCCAGTGGTAAAAAAAAAAAAAACTCATCTGCCAATGCAGGAGACATAAGAGTTGCAGAGTCGATCCCTGGGTTGGGAAGATCCCCTGTAGGAGGGCATGGCAACCCACTCCAGTGTTCTTGCCTGGAGAATCCCTGGGACAGAGGAGCTTGGTGGGCAGTAGTCCATAGGGTTGCAAAGAGTCGGACTCTGAAGCGACTTAGCACACACATGTGCACAATTTGAAATTATATATTAAAATTCTGTAACTCAACACCCTTTCAAACACTAGTTTTTGCACCTGTGTTTAAAACTTGGTTTCGCTTTTAGCCATTGTGATTGTTCCTCTCACTGAAAGAGGTCAGATCTGTACTGGGTAACCATTTGGTGGGAGTGTTGTACAAGGAATTTAAACATTTGTGGAATGGTGGTCTTGAATTTTAGGTTCCCTTACAGCTCTGAGATCCATTGTTTCAAGTAGAGAAGCTTTTTATATTCTCCAAAAAATTGATAGTTAGTCCGTTGTTATTTTTCCCATCTGTAATATAAAAACAATAGTACATATATTTTAGAGTTGTGAAAAATCTAATGAAATAGTAGAGATTCTATTCTGAGTGAACTACTGACTTTGAACAGGATGTGATTGTTTTGGGGCCCACTTGGGAAAAAAGATTGCTGATGTATATATGTACTATGAGAATATTTCCCGAGCAAGAGTATGGGTAGTGATTTAGGAATAAAAAGGCAATGTGGGATGTGGCAGTTAGAATTGAACAGAATTAAACCTCTTATTCTTTTGTTTTTAAAAATATACATACACTAATTTTTTTTTTTTTGAGTGAGTTTCAGGCATCTGACTGCTTATGGGTGCCTGAGGAGTTTTAGAAACCTGTAGACGAGGAGGAAATTGGAGTGGGGGAGAATAGGTAGAAGAAGGGGCTCAGATGAATGTACGTGTTTGAATGGGAAGCAGTGTCGGCTTGGGTGCATGCTGGGTGTGGAGGAGCCTTCGTACAGCCCCACTGCACGTCCACATTCTTCACGGTATCTTGTAGAGCGTGATTTCTAAGCCGCTTCTGTGGCAGGCGTGAAACACCGTCCTCAGTGTACATCTGGGCTGCCCCTACTGGTCTGATGGTCTTTGAAGTCAGAAGTTCCCTGACTTGCTGGAGGCCATCACCATTTATTTACATGTCAAGGCCAGAAGCCTAGGAGGGGTCCTAGATGCCTCCTACACCTTCCAAGTCCAGATGATTCTCTCTCATGACTATACCTTAAATTAGTTTCTTATCTCTCTTGAGATCCAATGCCTCCTCCTTAACTTAGGCTTTCATGTTTCTTAACTCGATTATGAAAAATAGCAGCCTTCTAACTGGTCTCCTGGCCTCTGGACTGACTTCTTGCTGCATCCCCTGCAAAGCTGCTCTAAGACTCTCGGTTGCCACCAGAATAAAATTCTGTTTCATAGGGAGCCTTCGTGATCTCATCCCTCGTTTTCTGCCCGCCCTCCAGTTAACTGTCTGGTGTCTTTTTTTATTTCTTGAATGCTCTGTGCTCTGTTACTGTGCTGCTGTTTGCTGTGCTAGAAATACCCTTTCCCCATTCTTTACTTCAGTAACTCTTGTTTATCTCATAAAACTTAGGCCTGGTGTCACCTCTTTTTCATATGTGTCAGGTGCCCTTGTCTTTCACACCCTTATCATGCTCTTAAGAATATTTTTGTAGTTGATCTTCTCTCCCTCTGAGGTGCTGAGCACGTCAAGGGTAGGAACCTCTTTTCATCTTTCTCTGGGTCCCTCTGCCTGATGTAGCACCTGGTACTCAGTTACAGGTGCTTCTTAACTGACCGTGGAGGAGAGGCACAGGGCGCAGCTCAGCAAAGGGGCAGCTTCTGAGCGGTTAGAGCCTCTCAGAGTTAGGGTGTGCTGCTTTAGAGGCAGTGGCTTCCTGTATCTAGAAGTGTGAAAGCATGGGTTGGGTACACTTGACAAACTATTTGGCAAACTAGTTGCACACCTGGGATTTTTCAAATATTTTACTGTGAATTAAATTGTAAATTTGAAAAAATATAAAGTTTAAAATTTGAAAAATGAATGTAACTCATAGTTTGAACTTACAGCTAAGCTTTTTTCACAGTTCATCTGTAGAAGGTATAAGAATTTAGAGGAAAGTACTAGTCATGTTATGTCTTAAAATGTTTCATAGTAAAAAAGTGAAGCAATGTGTATGTTAAATCTAATGTCAGGTTTGACCTCCATTGCAACTCCTAGTTCCAATTGTAGGTCATAATTTCTTTTGTGATTTTAGCACAGTTGTTTAATTGAAGTTTGTCTATTTTAAACGTTAATTTTTGAGTATTTTGTTTATGCATATGGTATGAAATGCAAAAGGCATAGGGGTATATAGTGAAAAATAAATCCCCTACCCCTTTCTAGGACCATCCCCAAGCTATCTGGCCACCTAACTCCCCTTCCTTTGGCAACCACTGTTACCTGATTCTGATCTCCCTTTCTAAAGATAGTCTGTACATGGATAAGCATCTAGATATGTGTATGTATGTGTGTGTATATATATATATATTTTTTTGAAATGATAGTTATGCAAGGGGGCAGGAGAGACATGATGAAGAGTTCTTCACCTGATCTTGTCAGCTCTGGGATGCAGTTAGGAACTTTCAGAAGGAGGGTCATGGCTCCTCGGCTCTAACAACTTTGCAGTTACTGCTTTTTAAGAATTACCAGAAGATGAGATACTTGCTTCCAAAGATCTTCAGTCATCTTGGTATGTCACTTCATTGTAGATATTTTAACATTATCGAAGCTTCTGATAATAGTATTCTGCAGTGACTGTGTTTTATCTTGCCAAACAGGTTGTGGTCTTCTCAGAGACTAGAGCTGTGTCTTAACTCTTGACCTTGTATCACACTGCCTTAGCGAGTGGTTGGTAAATATAATGGGTTAATTGCATTTCCAGATGGGGTAAGAACTCTGGTGTTGCTTTTCTTTCACAGTCTCCTTACTGGTGGTTTTAACAGATAATAAGTTTCTTCTGCATTCCGGAACATTCTCCAGTATCCAGGAAAAAACTTACAATTGCATCTGTTAAGTTTCAGTAGATATTTTAGATAGCTGAGAGGCAAAAATATACCAAAAGGTAGCAGAATACTTACCCCACTCAGTCCCATCCTATAAGCTGTTCTCTGGTTTCAGGAATTCATCATTGTCAGCAGGGTCTGCAGGGAACTTGTCCAGAGTTCCTGCAGCAGCCCTGGGGGTCAGCCTCCCGTATCCCCTGCAGAGTGGGGTTTCTGTGAGAAAGGCAGCACTTCTGATAATTTCAGAGAAATTGAAAGGCTGTTGGACTGCAGGCAAAGTGTACTCACTTTAAATCTGTACTGGGTTCCAAGAGGAAGTGGCTTTCCTCAGCAGCTGCCTATTTGCAATTACCATTTGTTTCCAAGTAAGGGAAGATTACCAAAAATGTTTATTTCTTAGCTTATTCAAATATTTATATATTTTTCTCATTTCTTTTCTGAAGTATTTTGGCTCATTCTCTGTTCTGATAAACAACTGATTTTTAGATTTTCTTTGTTCCAGTAGATTATAAATGTTAGCTTTAGAGCAGATCTGTTTCTTCAAAGGATTATTGGCCAGTGAGAGTCCATATAGATCGATGGCATGCCAAAATAGAAAAAACTGCCCTTTAATAATAAGCAGTTTCTAACCCCAGAAACTACAGTTTAAAATTTTATATTCTGAAGATTCCTGAGGGAGAAGAGAACTGCTTTGGAATGCCTTTCATGTTTAGGCAGTCCCTCAAAAAGAGAGGCAACAGAGGGCAGGCATCATGCTTTCACACTTTTTAGTGTTCCAGGCTGCTGCTGGCCAGAGGGTTGGGCTTCTCAGAAATCCTACTCACCCGCTTCACCACTTCTCTGTATGCCTCTGATGCTACCCAGCTCCATTCACAAGCCCGTTTCTCTACCTTCTGCCCTCACCCCCTGCCCCGCTGAGGCTCTCCAGTGCAGGTCTGGTCCCTGCCCTCAGCACTGCAGTCAGGGCCTTTGAGCTTGTTTGCAGCTCTGTCTGCTGCCCCAGGGTCCTGCTCCCTGGCTGGCTGTGCCTCTGTTTGCAGTTATTGAGACCTAGAGTAAAGGAGACAGCAAGTATGGGGAAGCGTAGTAAATTTGGTTTTGAATCTGCTGTGTTTGAGAGCTGTAAGATTATTAGGCACATATGTCTAGTAAGTTATTGGGCGTATGAGAGAAAATGAAGATGTGGGAGAGAATGAAGATGTAGGAGGGTGAGAGAGACGAGTTGATGATACAGGATCCCATTAATGGTCTAGCGGGCTAAGGCTAGTATGCTGAGAGAGATGGGTTTATCATTTGGAGAGGAGAATAAATCTCTCCTTGGGAGTGGAGTGCAAAGGAAGAGTGCTCTAACAGATCTGCCTGGAAAGTGAAAAGTGAAGTCGCTCAGTCGTGTCCGACTCTTTGCAACCCCATGGACTGTAGCCCACCAGGCTCCTCCGTCCATGGGATTTTCCAGGCAAGAATACTGGAGTGGGTTGCCATTTCCTTCTCCAGGAGATCTTCCTGACCCAGGGATTGAACCTGGGTCTCCCGCATTGTAGGCAGATGCTTTCCCATCTGAGCCACTAACTCTGCCTAGAGCTGAAAAGAAAGGCAGAAAGGGGGCCCGGTTCTTGTGTGCCAGGTGAACGGGACAGGAGCTTTGTCTGAGAGGAGGAAAGTGGGCAGGGCAGCAGGTGGTGAAGCCGTGAATCCCATGAGGTTTGGAGTGAGAAGACTAGGGAGAAGGGGCTGAGTCGGGAAGGAACTGCTGAGCAGGATCAACGGCCTACCCTGAACATGGGGATCATCTTTGCATAAGAGCAACTTTCTCTTCTGGTGTGTGGTTTCCCCAGCTGTGCTGAGCAGCAGGAGTGGCATGAGAGGTGGTCAGCGTTCTGATGGCGAAAAGACTGTGTTGGTAGCTAGTCTTCTTTGGGGCACAGTCTGTGGGAAAGTAAAACCAAGTCACTGGATGGATAGGCTGGAGAGAATTGAAATTGCGTTATTGGCCATTATATCCCAGCTATGAGCACAGCCCTTGGTTTACGAATGTGCTTCATAAATGTTGGTTGAATCAGAGTGTTGGAAGCAAAGAACTGGTTTTGTTGGAATCAGAGGTTGTGATGGGATCTTTGATGGAGTGGGATTTTTACATTTGTTTTGGCTATGGAGTAATTCTTCAGTACATAATAATGCTGAATATTAATATCAAAGCCACCAGGAAGAAGGCAGGAGACAAAGCGATCCAGGCACCACGGCCTCTGTGAGTCCTTGTGTGACACTGATGATGGTGGCGTGAGAAATAGCCGTTATGAGTAGAAGCTGCGAGCCTCGGAGTACAGGGGCTTTTGCACGAGGAAGGGAAGTAGAGAAGAGACCTGATGATCCTGAAGGAATGCTGACCCTGCTCTCTAGGCCCTGGGCGTTAAGGGTTACAGGGACCAAATGATAGGAAAGCCAGGCTGGAGGAGAAGACAGGGAAGACACTTGGGAAGAGGCTGACAGTGTGAGAGTCTATTTAGTGTAGTGGGGTTCCCAAGATAGGGGACAATACAGAGGGCTGCAGGATTGCTCTTGGCAGGGCACAGGAAGGCTTGTGCCAGAATCCTGGAGGTCAGGAGCAGGCTGGCCAATGTGGGGAAGTGCAGTGGGGCATAGTGTGGCCACTCTGGAAACACTGCTGATGTTACTGGGGTCTGCGTTTATCAGAGGGGACCTGTACCAGACTGACAGTTAGATGTGTTATTTAATTATTTTATTTGATCCTCAAAATATGATTGTACTAGCCTCACTTTATAAAAACTGAAACTTGGGAAAAGTTAGTAATTTTTCTGATGGTCACACAGTCTCATGGTTCCAATCCAGTTCTTCCTGACTGTGCTAAATTTTTTTTTTCAGGCAGTTGCCTTTCATGTATTTCTTTGCTTAGAGAGAACATGGATATAGGAATATAGTCAACGCGTTTTCTTAATATTAGTAAGTATTGCTGGAAAGCCTGCTCATTCTTGGCCCAGACTTGCTGGGCTGTGGCTCTCTCACGCCCCCTGGTGGCAGTGGCTGAGTATTGCAGAAGGCTCAGGTGAGAAGGAACTCTTCTAGCAGGGGAACCATCAAATCACCGATGCGCAGCAGCGAGAACGTTTCCTTTGCTATGAACATGGCACTTAACAATACAACTTCTAACAATTGTCTGTGTATCTGTCTTAACTGTAAAGCAGTGCTTTAATACTTGCATACCCCTATAGCATTCTGGGCACACCTGAATGTCCCAGTGCCCTGATGCTGGGAAAGAAGGCAGCAGGAGAAGGGGACGACAGAGGATGAGATGGTTGGATGGCATCATGAACTCAGTGGACATGGATTTAAGCAAGCTCTGGGAGATGGTGAAGGACAGGGAAGCCTGCTGTGCTGCAGTCCATGGGGTCGCAAAGAGCCGGGCATGACTGAGCAACTGAAGAACAGCAACAGTGGTGTTCTGGGACTTTCAAGCAGAGTGTGAACAGGGAAATCGAGAGAGGGAGTTATAGTCACTGGATTGACCCCTGCTTGCCCATGGGTTAAACACCTCTTGACTCAGTCAGTGCCCAGGTGTCCATCCTGTCTCTTATAATCTGGAAGGTTACTCTTTCCCTCTTTTCTTTCATCTTTGTTATGTCCCATTTTGTTGGTTTTTTTCATTAGCGCGTACCACATTTCAGTATCTCCCATTGAAAAAAAGAAGAAAGATAGGTTTTGAAGTCTCTTCTACCATTACCTAATTACATTCTTTCTAGTTAAGTTTCTTGAAGAATGGTTTCTTGAACCTCTTTCCTACTACTGTTTTCCTAAACCTCTGCCTTTTGGCTTCTGCCAATCTCAGCCTTCACTGGAAGGCGTTGTGACCACTGAATGGGAGAGGGGTGCCCTTCTTATTGAGTCCCAAGGACAGGACAAAGAATATCAGGAAATATAAGACCCCGTTGAGCGTCTTGAAGATGGCATCCATTCTGAATTTCAGCTATTGCTTTGCAGTTTCAGCTGTTTCTTTCATGAACATCTTTCTAGGAAAAGGGTTGTGTTTGATATTTGATATTGATTGATGCTGATTGGTTCTATTAAGCCACCTATGGAGGCCAGGTATTGATAGAGAATATTGGTGTTCCAGGGACATTTTTCTAGTCATCTCTCTTCCTTTCTGGATTCTGAATCACTTGAGATCCAAAGGTTAGATGGACATCCAAACATTAACTCTTATTAGTGGTGAAAGCCGGACTAGAGAATGTAGCATAGATAGTTTATGAAAAATTTGCACCTTGGAATCTACTTGTGAGGTAAGTGGGTCTGTAGATCAGACCTTCATCTGCCAGTCACATACAGGCCCTCAGAGGTTGGCTTTTATCAGCTAGAGAAGACATTGGTGACTAGTCATGGTCTGTAAATTATACATCTCAACTCCTTGGCTCTTCATATCTATCTGCCTCTCTAGGGCTTCTCTGTCAGTGACTGTGATCCTCAGCAGGATTTCTGAATCCTAGATGGCAGGTTGTAGAGGAGAGTGGTGGTACTGTTCTGGGCATGAAATAGAGGGTGGCTTACTGGACTGAATTTTTATCCAATTGAAAATTCCTAGGAACAAATGAACAAGCATAACAAAACAGAAATAGAGTCTTGAATGTAGAGAACAAGCAGGTGCTTACCAGAGGAGGGTTTGGGGGAAGAGATAGGTGAGGGAAATTAAGAGGTGCAAACTTCCAGTTGCAAAATTAGAGTTAAGGGTATGAAATTTACAGTGTGGAGGGTATAATCATTAACTAAATAGTATTATCTTTGTGGTGACTTTATCATACTGTGGTGATCATTTTGAAATGTATAGGAAAAAAATCATTGTTGTAAAACAGGAACTAACGTAGTGTTGTAGGTCAGTTTTACTTCAAAAACAAACAAATGTACAAACTCATAGAAAAAGAGATCAGATCAGATTTGGTTACCAGAGGAGGAGGACAGGAGGGGAATTGGATAAAAACAATGAAAAGGTATTACAGACTTCCAGTTATAAGATAGGGATGTAATGTGCAGCCTGATAAATGTAATCAACTGCTGTATGCTATGTATGAATGTTGTTTAGAGAGTAAATCCTGAATTCTCATCACAAGGAAAAATTTTTTTCTGTTTCTTTAATTTTATATCTATATGAGATGATAGATATTCACTAAACCTACTGTGATAAGCATTTCATGATGTATGTAAGTCAAATCATTATGCTGAAACCATTTTATACAGTGATATATGTCAATTATATCTCAATAAAACTGGAAGAAATAAGTAAAACACACCCCCAAGGCAGTAATCTAATGAGTCATGTAAGAGGCAGCGGTCTGGTGGGGAAACGTCTTAGACTTAGCAGATCTGGCTTATTACTCTGGCTGCTTTTCGTATATTAAACTTCCTTGGCTTGGTGTCTTTGTTAAAATAAAGGAACATTCTTAAGACTGTTTCTGACCATTTGGACTTAAAAAAAAATAGCTAGATTATTCCTTAATGACCTAAATCAGTGTGGTCAAGCTGTACTAAGCCCTTTCTGTTATCACAGGTCCAGTTTGTTTATTTCTCCATATTATAGGTTGAATATAAGCTGGGATTCCAAGTAGACAATTTTGTGGCTATGGACATGCCCCAGGTCAACATTTCTGCTCAGGGGGAAGTTCCACGCACTTTATCAGGTGAGTCTCAGTGACAGAGTTTAACATGCTGTTTTTAACTGTATCCCCTGTACCTGGAGGAGGGCGTGGGAGCCCACTCCAGCATTCTTGCTTAGAGAATGTCATGAACAGAGGAGCCTAGCAGGCTACAGTTTACGGGGTCGCACAAGCATTGGATATGACGCAAGGAACCTAGCACATACACACACACACCCATACCTTCAAAGACACAGGTGTAAGATGCATAAGTTCTTTAACAAGTGATTTTTGTAAATGAGGATTATTTGGACTTCTTAAACACTTTCTTCTTTTCCATCCCCTTTAGAACTGTGTGCACTCAGCTCTTCTCTCTCTCCTTTTATGCGTTGTTGGCCCTGACCTGAGTCCCTTTGTCTGGTATGTTTTTCTTCCGTTAGTTCCCACACTGCAGCCTGGATAATCACTTCCTCAGTGCCCCACCCTCATCGTTAGTTGAGTACCTTCCAGATTCTCCAGCTGGTGCGCGGTGTGTAGCATCTGCCCCTGCCTGTCTGTCTGGCCTGTTGCTGGATCTGCCCCAGTGCTCCAGCAGTGCCAGGCTGCCTGCGATCCTCAGAGCCCAGCCTTTGCCCATGCTGATCTCTGTGTTTGGAACCATCTTTTCATCTTTCCCGCATCTGAATTTCTGTTCATATTAAATACTCTTCAAGACTCAAAGTCTTTATTCTTTTTTTCCCTGCCTCCTCTCCCTCCATTTGTTAACTCTTTTCTTCCTGCCCTGTAAGATCTTGTATTTAACTGTTTAAAATTGATCACATTATTTTGTAATTCTTTGTCCTTGTCTATGCCTGCTAGCCTGTGGTCACCTGAGGGCAGGAGCTGTCTTTTTCAGCTGTCTACCCTTGGTGCCTAGTGTAACACCTGAACAGGATAGGCTCTCAGGACAGTCTGAGTAAATGATATGCATCGTGTTCACACCAGTTTGTTTTGAGCCAGTCTTTTGAGAAGGGCTGCTGAAGATGTGAGATTTAAAGAAAATGAAAAGTTTTAAAACTTGAAAGTATACGCCCCCGTGTTAGGAAACTTTCTTACTCACTGTTACTAGTAGCATACGTTAATCTAAGCTTTAAGAGAGTGTGAGAAGGCTGATTAATTTTTATGGGCTAGTAAAGAAATTCAGAAATGCCAGTATTGTTCATACGCTGATACAGATGGTAGAAGGATGCATTCTAAATTCGTAGAAAGAGTCTTAAAGGTTGAAAAAAAAATGCACCAAAGTCTGTTATCCCATTGCTGTGGTGATTGATTAAAGCAATTTCTGCTTGGAAAGGTTTTTTAATTCATAGGTAAGATTTTATCAGTTTCATTTACAGCTTTATATTTAATCTCTTCCTTAAGAACAATACATAATTGCATTTTGGTGGTGAAATTGTCTTTCCTTTTTATCAAGTAATTTTTGTGGTTACTGTGTTGATTGTGACTGGTAAGATAGTGAAGTTTGCCTTATGACTTCGTAGCTTTACTATATGGTAATAAGAGAATTTAGGAGACAAATTAGTGTATTAAAAATCATGAGCAAATTTTAAAATAATTCTCTTCCTTTGTCTTGATTTGTTTTTTAATGCTAACTTTTATAGTACTTTATATTTAAAGCTGTGTAGTCTAAAGATAAATTCTCTGAAAGTTTTTGCTTAGTATTTTATGTAAATGTATTATTTTTTAGTTTTATTGCAACAGAAATAAATTTGAAATTATGGGGCATTAATGTTGATTTTTAGAAAATTTAAATATTTTTTCTTATTTTTTTTAAACAGTGTTTCGGGTCGAGCTTTCCTGTACTGGCAAAATAGATTCTGAGGTTATGATACTCATGCAGCTCAACTTGACAGTAAATTCTTCAAAAAACTTTACAGTCTTAAATTTTAAACGAAGGAAAATGTGCTATAAAAGTAAGAAATTTATTTACCAAAGTATGTATTTTATATAGATGTGAGAAGATCAAAAACAGATTTTGTCGTCTTTTTACAGATTTGTGATCCAATCTTGACTGTAGTTGCAAGTAAGAAAAGAGAGCACTAACTGATGAAATTCTGAAATAATCACCATGATAGCTTGTAGTTAGGAATCTCATATAGGCCCCACTCAATCCCTGCTTTCTCAAAACTTTTGTCAGAGTTGGTAAGAATGTTTTCCTTTAGGAATGTGAAATAGCACGAATAGCCAGAGGTAAGGAAATCACAGACTTTAGATAGGGGCCCCTGAGTAATGGTGTGTTAACTGGTTTCCTTTATGAATTACTTTATACAGAAACATTGACCTGGACCCAGAAAAATGTGTTAGAATTACAACTCTGCCCTTGGTGGGGTATTGGAATAGGTTTCCTTTTATTAACCTAAGTTTCAGGGGGTTTTGTTTTGTTTCTTTTCATCTATAAAATGGCATAGTAACCTGTTTCAAGAGGTAGGTGGGCTGATTTTAGATTAATCTACTATCATGAAATTTAAAATACTATATGTGGATACTTAACTAATTGTTGGTAGTTTTTGGCTTTGAATAATCTGTTACTCAAGAAATTGCAGCAGATATGAAAGAGCTTCAGCCCATGAGTTCATAGAGCAAGAATTTTAGAATTCTCCTTAAAGATTATCTAATCCAACCCACTCACTTTAAGTTCCATAGAGATTAAAGTGATCTGAATTTACCCATCACAGTGGTGGAGCTGGTTAGTATCTAAGGTAGAAAAATAAATACTAAAGAAAACATGCTGAGTTTGGGTTTTGCTGAGTGTCAACCATGTTCCAAGTGCTTTACAAACACATTAAACCCATTTAATGCCTATAGCAGCCTGAGGCAGTAGCTTCTCTCATCATCTCCAGTTTCTGAGGAGGAAGCTGAGGCTCAGAGAGTCTGACTAGCTTGCCAAGGCCAGATAACTAAGTGGTGGTGGGGCTGGGCTGCAAACCTGCACTTTTGCTTCATTGTCAAACTGTCTCTTAACGTATTTCCTAGTCAGAGTTAGGGCTGAGTGTTACGAGAAATCCTGAGGCCAGCAGGTGTTCATTAACCAGAGTTAAAATGGCTAATGTCCAGATAATGTGCCAGCAAAAAAGTGGTACTGCATTAGAATGGGCATTTTCTTTTTAGCTCTCATTTAATCTTTTAATTAAGAGTGAACAATTGCTCTCTCTATATATTTTCCCCAGCTTTATTGAGATATAATTGACATATATCATTGTATAAGTTTAAGGTGACAGCATAGTGGTTTGTTTTTCATACATTGTGAAATGATTATCGCAGTAAGTTTACTTAGCAGCCATCATTTCATGTGGGTTTCCCTGATGGGTCAGGTGCTAAAGAATCCACCTGCAATACAGGAGACCCGGGTTCAATCCCTGGGCCGGGAAGATCCCCTGGAGAAGGAAATGGAAACCCACTCCAGTATCCTTGCTTGGAAAATCCCATGGATGGAGGAACCTGGCAGGCTACAATCCTTGGGGTTGCAGACACAACCACTTCATCATTTCATGTAGTTACAATAGAAAGAGAAAGCAAAAAAAGAAAAAAAATTTTTCCGTGTGATGAGAATTTAGTAAATTAGGATTTACTCTCTCAACTCTCACATAATCATACAGTTAACATATATTGTTGAATAACACATAATGTATGCCATGCATACATTGTATCTGTAGTAATTATCTTGTAATTGGAAGTTTGTACCATTTAACTACCTCCTCCAGGTCTTCCTCTTTCCTCGCACCTGGCCTCTGATAATATCAAATCTAATCTCTTCTCTTATGATTAAAAAATTTAATTCTTGTTCTGAAAATATAAGCGAGATCATGGAGTATCTCATAGTCTTTCTCTCTCTGACTTACTTCACTTAGCATAAGGCCCTCAAAGTCTACCTGTGTTGTTGCAAATGGTAGGATTTTCTTATTTTTTATTTTACTCTGTGTGTGTGTGTATTTTCACCACTTCTTTATCCAGAATAGACATTTTTATAATGAAAAGTTAGCCCCATGTTAGCTTTGGGGTTTTGGTACATTTGTCAGTTCTTGCATATCCAGTTACGCCCTTACTTTCATGTGATTTTAAAGCCACAGTGGACTTTAGATACAGAGTGCAGAGCAGGTGGTTCCTGGTCCCTGGGGAGGCGGCGCTTCAAGGCAGAGTGGTGGCCAGGTGTGACGGAGTCTGCGGAGCACACCAGTACTAGTGCCCACTGAGGTTCAGTGCTCGGCTGATGCTCAGAATGATTGCATACCCTTTCCATTTTCTTTATTATGTACATGAAAACTAACTGTTGATGTAGCTTTCTGTTCTGTTTTAGACTTAAGCTTAATATTGAACCAGCCTTTTTGTTTGGTGGTTGTACTTCTGGCCACCCTAATCTTCCAGTTCACATTCATGATTCTTACTTTAGTATGTGATCTTAATATATTTATTTATATGGTTTTCGAACTTAGTACTGTTTGAAAAGTTCTGCAACAGAAAACATGCATGTACTGTATTGAATGTTAGTTCGTGGTACTGGCAAGAAAAGTTTCCTTTATCATACGAGGATGGAAGCTGTTGGTTCAGACAAGTTTCATTATTCTGAAACTCCTCAGTGCCTTTACATTCTCCTAATGTGGACTATTAGCCTCCACAGAGGCTATAGTATGTAGGTTTTCCCAGACTTCTTGACCACAGAAACCCTTTTTCATTGAGTAAATGTAATTGGCTAATATAGGCATAGACTGTTGATTGATGAATATAGTGATGATTATCAGAATAGTAATGTAGCATTTATCATTTTGCAATAAATACCTTGTTACTTAGTTCCGGGTGTTCTTTTAGAATATAAAACTGGTAGAAAAAATTCAGAAAATTTAATTACAATATATAAGGATTTTCATGGAAAAGAATTTCTAAAGCATCTTTTATCTCCTTTTAAATTCAGAACTTGAAGAAGTAAAAACTTCAGCCTTGGACAAAAACACTAGCAGAACTATTTGTAAGTGTTACTGTATTATCTTTTTCCATCATTAGGGATGAAAAATAATTGATTGCAAATAGACTTGATTTCATGAAGCTTGGAGGTTTTGTGGTTTCCAATTTGCCAAAAGATTAAGTGATGCCATGCTACTTACGTAACTGATGTTTTCCTAGAATGGTATATTTAGATGGAACTATTTGAATATTGAAAATTTTGTAAAGTAAAATTTTAAAAAACTTTTATAAGCAAGAATTTATACCATCATTTCAAGTGGCCATAATTAAAGTATGAATGTGAAATATGTATTAAGATCTTCATCTGTTTAACAGAAAGTTAGAAAATCTAATTCATGGCCTGGATGCAGCTCTTGGCTAGTTTCATCCAGGTGAAAATACAAGCTGAAAGATCCATGTTTAAACCTATAGAGAGAAACTCAACGTAGGTTTTTATTTTTTGGTAATGGTTCTGAAAGATTGTATAACTTAGACTTCTTTTTCCTTTTCTGATATGGATGTATCATTAAGTCTTACTCTTCCTGAAGCTGTCCTAGAGCAGCATCTTAAAATGTTACTAGATTCTCTTTATGGAAGTAGACTAAAAAGAATTGGGGAAGAGAAATTCAAAAATATAGAAGTCAAGGGAATGTTTTGATAAGCCCCCATGTGACCATCACCCTCTTTAGTAATCATCAATATTTGCCATTCCTTTACTGTTGATTCCTTCCTCTTTCAGACAGGTGGGTAGGTAGGGAAGGGTAGAATTTTTTAAAGCACATCCTAGGCATCATGCCATTTCACCTATAAATGTTTCAGTGTAAAGAATTTTTAAAAGCCATTAGTAAACAAGCCACAGTCACCCAACACCTCTTTACTTGTATTTGATTTTTCACATGTAACAAAACTTACTCCTTAATGTCGTCTAAGAGCTAATCAGTGTTCCCAGTAACCTGGTTGTCTCAAAGCTGTCTATGTATAGTTTCTTCCCTGAATCAGGATGCATATGAAGCCTACTTACACTGTATTTGGTTGACATGTATTATATTAATCAGAAACCACCCCATTCCCTTCACTGTCATTTATTTGTTGAAGAAATTGACTCATTTATCTAATAGAATTTTCCACATCTGCATATTAATGGTGCCATTTAACATGTTTTTCTCTCTTCTAAATTGGTAGTTAGATTTTGTACTTGGTTAAATTGAATAGTTCTGGATATTTCAAAGTATACCATTTTTAAAGAGAAAATAATATGAGATTTATCTGCCTTTTAAAAATATTTCATTTGGATTTGTCTTTGAGAAGAAATTAAACTATTTTTTAAAGTATCACTACTCCCCAAGCTTACTTTTAAAATTCTGGTGATTTTATCCGTTCCTTTTATGCCTAGGATTATTATTTCTGACAAGGAGAGGAGAGTGTTGTATATCCTCGGTCTCTCCCTTGCTCCCTCTCTCCTCCTGTCCATTTCTTTGTTTTCATCTACCTAACATTTACCAAGACACTATGACACGCCAGGTGGTATGATTGAGGCAGAAGATTAAACCGTGAACAAAACAGACTTTGTAAGCCCCCTGGGGCTTCTGATGTGCCACAGGAAATGGATAGGCAATAAGCAGTGATAACAATATCCTGTGGCAGGCTGTGGCATGGCCAGCACAAGGTGCTTTGGGACCCTGAGGAGAAGGGTATGCAACCTCCTGTGAGGAAATGCCGGGCAGCTTCCTGAGGACAAGTGGCGTCTCATCTGAGACCTGGAGGGTGACCAGGTGGTAGCAGGTGCCATGTCAGTGAGGGAATGGGAGCAGTGCATACACTAGTCTGGAATTAAAGGTCATCAGGCAGGGTGCATTTGGGCATGTGCCCAGCAGAGCGGTATCCTCTCCTCTGCCCTGGAATGTGCTGAGATGGATGCTGCCAACATCAACCTTTGGGACCTTCCTTTCCCAGCCCTTCAAGATTTAATGGCCCCTGGCATTCTTAAGGAAAGTCCTGCTTTCATTCAGACTGCAGGTCAAGTATAGCTGTTCTAGAAGTCATTTGGTCTCTGCATCAATCTGTGCTGGTTTATTATTTGTTGATTCAAAGTTTAAATTTTAGAAAGCAATCTAAATTTTGAAAGCTGTCACTTCTGTATCTTTTGTCCTGACGTATTCCCATAACTCTGCATTTGTATATCTGTCAGTTTGACATCCCCACATAGACGTGTACAGGTGTTTTTGGACAAAACAAAACTTAATTCTCTCTTTCCCCAAGCTGCCTTTTTTTCCTCTTTATAAAGGTACCTTATCTACCTAGTTCTTTAAGCCAAAGCTTTGATTCCTCTTTTTCTTTCTATCCTGGCATAATCCCTTTAGCAAACCCTGTGGACTCTGCCTCCCCGTCCATGAGTGTCTTACCTTCCCCGCAACACCCTTGTCCGTGCCGTGGCTGCTGCTTGCTTGGCATGCTCTTGCTCCTCCCACAGTATTCTTTATGTAGCACGCAGAGTCATCTTTGTGTTTCTTCTTCTCAAGTATCATTCTGTGTGTTATTCCTTTGCTTGAAGGCTTGTAGTGACTTCCCGTATCATTTAGGATAAAACTCAAATTCTTCAGTAGAATGCTGATGTGAGTACTCATTAATCTTCAGTTACACCAGTTTCAGTTACATCATTTCTGTTTCTGTTTCTCTGTCTTCCATCCTGCTTGCTCTTATCATGTGGATCTTTGTTTCTGTGTCTTTCTCTGTTGCTGCTGTGTGTATGTGTGCGCATGTATCTCTGTGTCTTTAAATTATTTCCTCTGTTGCTGAGGCTTTCTTTTTGAATAACTTTAAGATGAACATTATTTCATGAGTAGAGTCTTGTTTTCCTGCTTTTATTTTTAAAAACACATAGGCAAAATAATTTAACTCTCAAGAGAAAAAGATGAAACAAGTTTGTTTGTTTTACCTCATGGGTTGCCCTGCTGTATATTCCTCGCCCTTTGAGGAGTGGTCATTGGCAAAAAAGATGTCTCATCTCTCACAGCAGACACCACTGTTGAGGAAGGGTCTGTAGAGCTTGCTGTCCAGTATGGTAATTACTAGCCATATGTGACTATTTAACTTTAAATTAATGAAAATTAAATAGAATTACAACTTCAGTTCTTGCATTGTACTAGCTCCATTTCAAGCGCTCAGTAGCCTCAGGTGGCCAGTGGCTGCGGTACTGCGTGGCACGCTGCAGAGCCTTTCCCTGTCGGACAGCGTGACTATAGATAGATGGTTTATGATGTATATGCCACTTGTGAATTGTACTAACTAACCAGAAGTTCTATGTAAAAACCCTTTTGAAACTACAACAAAAGCACTTTAAATTGTATGAATTTTATAGTAACACACTACTGGTAACCGATCTTATCAGAAAATGGACACGTGAAATGAAGATCTCTTTTACAGAGAATAGGATACTCATTCTGTATAGTGGGTCACAAAGCAATTGATGACATTTGTTTCGAAAGCTTAATGTGCTATTCATTTTTATTTCAGATGATCCTGTACACGCAGCACCAACCACTTCTACGCGTGTGTTTTATATCAGCGTAGGGGTTTGCTGTGCAGTAATATTTCTTGTAGCAATAATATTAGCTGTTTTGCACCTTCATAGTATGAAAAGGATTGAACTGGATGACAGGTATCGTACATCTTTGGGGAAAGGAAAAAAATTTTTGTTTTTTATATGCAGTCATTTGCATATGTATGGGAGTCTACCCACACCCGTGCTCAGCGGTGCACAGTGGTGCAGGGGAAGAAGGGAGGGTGATTAAGCCCTGGCCAAAGGACAAATACCGTCTTTGTGTTTCTCTGTAGTTTTATTTTTAAAAATTAGTAAAATCAGAAATTACAGTTTATTAGTTGGTGAAAAAGTAGAGATCAATTTTTTTTCTATCCCCTTTGTCATGACTGTCTTCTAGACTTCTAGTGCCTTATTGGAATAGCCCTGCTTTTTCCTCCTCACTCGTTCCTCCGTCATTATCTGTCCATTCATCCGTCCAGTTTATTAACATTTATTGAGAACCTGCTATGATTTAAATCATTAGTTCTCAACCTGGTTGCCTACTGGAGTCATGGGTAAACTTTTAAAATATATCAACACCCTTTCCAAAAACTCTGATGTTATTGGTTTAGGGTGGTGTTTGGGCGTTCAGTATTTTTTTTTTTAATTAAAGCTTCCCTGGAGACTCTAATGTGTAGCCTTTGAGATACACTGTGATGGCTATTAAGCTAAGTGCTAGGAATAAAAAAGTAATGATATACTATCATGGCTTCAAGTATCTAATCTTTGACATTAACCATATTTATACAAGTATATGAATTTGATCATATGTATTACACTGTGGGAATATAGCAGCTTGTCCCAGCCTGGGTGAGTCAGGATGACTAGAAGTACGTTGTAGACAGGATAGGGTGAGAGGTAAGGATTAAATGATAAATAAGTTTATTTTCGTAGTCTACAGTTCTCGTTTCCCTCTTGATTCCCGCTTGCTGACTGTAGACATTCTCAGCTTTGTGACTTGGCTTTCAAGGTGTTCTCCTTTAAATTGTGGAGATAGACATCCCTTCTTCTTTGAACTTGCCTCTCATGCTCCAGTCAGGTAATTACTTGTTCCTCACCTTTGCTCTGCTCTTTGCCCTCCAGGACTTTTGTTCATGCCTTCTTTTGTTCCCCGTATTTGCTGTGAATTCAGTCCCTCTCCACTCTCCACATCTCAGCTCCATCGCCATTTCTCTCATGAACTCTTTCTTAAGCCCCCCAGCCATCAATTTCTCCCTCCTCTTTTTGCCTCTCTTTCTTTCTCTGTTTCTCTTTTTCTCTCTGTTTGGTAGCAATTACTGTACCTTTTCCTTATGTACTTGTCTTTCCTGCTCGAATGTAGGCTTTTTTCAGTCAGGAAGCATTGCATCTTACTGCTGATTCCCCAGTCCTTTGTGGGGTCATACATATAGTGGGGTAAGCACATGGAAATGGGGGAGGCTGGTTGGATTAATTCCTGCCCCTAAGTACTCTCTGTCCCCTCTGTTAGACTTTTTTTATCTGAGCAGAGAAAGAAGAGAAAGGAGGTCAGAGTAAGAAAAGAAACACATGGGTGAGGTGTTTCAGAATACGTTTTGTGTGTATGCTTGTGTTCTTAGATTTGGGTTTTGTAGAGAAGGAGCACAGCTGGTCGTGAGCTAACAGGAACATTTTGTTGGACCTCTTGAGAGAGGATGTGGCAGGGTTAAAGGTCACCGGGAGGCATAGCATTTCAGAGTCAGTCTTGATAAACACGTTCTTCTTGATAAACACGTTCTTCTTGATAAACACGTTCTTCTTGAGGGTTTGCTTGTGTGTGAGGGCTCTGAACCAAGTACAGCCAGGTCAGAGTTGTACAAAAACTTAAGAATCTGTGGGGCTTATACCTTTGCTGCTGAAATAATTCGTTACTACCCATTAATTGGTGTTCCAGTTCTCTCTAGTTTTTTGACAATGATTTCCAGATGATGCCTGATGAGAAGCATCTTTCATCATCACTTGTTTTCAGGGTTCAGCCTAGTGGTTAAGAGCATGGACTGGAGCTAGCACACCTCTGAATTCTGGTTGTGCTACTTGCTAACTTTGTGGCCCAGAGGAAGTTTTGTAGCCTTTTTATGTCTTGGTTCTCCTTATCTCTAAAGCAGAGATTATCATGGCATGTACTTAGTAAGCATGTTGTTAAGTTCTAGTGAAATAAAACTGTAAGCTCTTAGAACAAGCCCTGCATATAGTAAGTGCCATTATTAGGCTTTTTCTTTTCAGAAAGTTGCAGTGTACTGGTAATAATGGATTGATTTCTTCTTCAACTCTTGCCTGTTCTACTGCTGCTGCTAAATCGCTTCAGTCGTGTCTGACTCTGTGCGACCCCATAGACGGCAGCCCACCAGGCTCCCCCGTCCCTGGGATTCTCCAGGCAAGAATACTGGAGTGGGTTGCCGTTTCCTTCTCCAATGCATGAAAGTGAAAAGTGAAAGTGAAGTTGCTCAGTTGTGTCTGACTCCTAGCGACCCCATGGACTACAGACTACCAGGCTCCTCCGTTCATGGGATTTTCCAGGCAAGAGTACTGGAGTGGGTTGCCATTGCCTTCTCTGCCTTTTCTACTAGCCGTTACTTATTACTTGACAGCAGGCTAACAGTGGTGACTAGAAAGCTCCCATGTAGTAATCTAATAGTATTTGAGGCACTTGCTTCTCCTCTTTGCATTGGGGCCTGTGAGATAACAATGACTACCACTTGATCAAGTGTTGTCTGCTAGTACTAAACCAGGCTCTATATGTGTAGTAGTTTATCTGATGCTCACAGCCACTTATGGGTGTGATGCTGTCCTTGTTTTAAAGATGAAGAAACAGGCTTGAAGAGGTTAAATAACTTCTTCAGGGTTGTGCTGCTAGAACCAGAGCAGACAACAGGAAGGACTCGTCGTTGCAGTAAAAGTGAGAGTGTTTGTCGCTCAGTTGTGTCTGAGTCTTTGCGATCCCATGGACTGCAGCCCACCACCAGTTTGATCCCGGGGATCAAACTCTGGTCTCCTGCTTTGCAGGCAGATTCTTTACTCTCTGAGCCATAAGGGAAGGCCAGTTGTTGTAATAGCTGTATTGTAGCAACTCAGTATTGTAATTGTGTAAAGCATTTACGTTTGGTTTCCGTTGTGACTGAGATGGTAAAGAAACTGCCTGCAGTGCAGGAGATCTGGGTTCAATCTGCGGGTTGGGAAGCTCCCCTGGAGAAGGGAATGGCAGCCCTCTCCAGCATTCTTGCCTGGAGAATTGCATGGACAGAGGAGCCTGGCAGGTTACAGTCCATGGGGTCACAAAGGGTCAGACACAGCTGAGCAACTAACACTTAAACTTCTTTTTTCACTTGTTATATGCCAGGCACTGTTCCACGTGCTTTATATCCATTAATTCCCTTAGTCTTGACAACAGCCCTGTGAGGTTTGTTGGAGCCCATGGCTGCACGGAGTTCTTGCACAGGGGTGGTAGCGAGTTCTTCCATTCCTGACGCCCAGGAGCCAGGGTCTTGTTCTGCACAGCTCGTTTAGAGGCAGAGACCGAAACTGCTTAAGGGGTGCTCTGCCAGCGGCAGTTGGAGCCCATGTGTGCGACTTGCCCTCTGCTGACAGTACAAGCTCATCTTTTCCGTCTCTGCTGTGCCAGGGCAGCGTGTTCTGTGAAGTCTTTGCACAGAGGGGCTGGCCTCTGCCCTATCTGCCCCATAGTCTTTCCCTGTTGGCTCTTGAATGTAGGAGAACTCACTCCTTTGTGGGGCGCTTGAACTTGTTGTTTGGTAATATCTTCATTTTCCATTATCTCATTACTGGTGACGAGGCCATTTTATTTCCCTTTATTCATTTCTGTGTCTGGTGTCTTATTAGACACTATCACTGAGTGAATATTGCGTGAAGAATTTGTTGAAGGAGGAATGAGTGGAGAGAGGCAGGAAGCCATTCTATTAGAGCAGTAATTCTTTGCCTCTTTTGTTACGTATCAATAGCTCATATCAGAAGCAACCATTCTGTGTGCTTTCTAGCTTTCTATATGAAGAAAGTGTGTTTTTCTCTGTTTGTTTATTGGTTGATCCAGTAAGTATTAATTGAGCTCTCACTAAGGCTCAGTTGGGCCCACTTGAGGCCTCTTGGGTCAGGCCTTGGCTTTAGTTTTGGGGAGGAAGGAGTGAACAAACAGGTACTTTTCCTGCTTTTATGGAGTTTATAGTCTGCTATAACAGATATTAAACCAGAAATCCCTGCTAGAATGTAGGCTTCATGAAAGTAGGGATCTTTGTTTATTGTGTTCACTACTGTATCGCCAGCACTTGGCACAGTTTCTGGCATATAATATACACAGTAAATAGTGTTGAATGAATAAATGAATTACATGTATAAATATAAATTATAACAAGTGCTTTGAAAGAAAATGATGATCTTTGCCCTAAATTCTAACTTTAACTCTATAGCAGAGTTAATATCTGCTAATCTTACTTGCTTATGAAAATTAAATGAGATAATTTATTTAGACTGGTATTAAACTATTAAGTGCAAGCAAATGTACATTTTTATCTCACTTTTTACCTCATGTGCTGTAGCTATGTAAATACTGATTTTAATAGGTAACAAGGGTTGATCCTCAAATGCGCCATCCTTCTCTCATAAATCTGGGATTTCAAATGTTTGTTCTGGCCGCTTGACATAGTGCTTTGCTCATTGAAGGGACCACTGAGCATCGTTGCATGCCCAGGCCTTTCAAGAATTCTGAGGTGGTACAAGAGTGCCACCTACTGTTGAATTGCTGAAGAGAACCTCGGTAACTAGTAAATGCTTTGGGATCTGTGCATATTTATTCAGTCATCAGTGTAGATTGCAGGTAATATTTAAATTGTACTTTCCACATATATTATGTAACTTGAGCCTCCTCTAGATCCTGGGATGTGGGTTTTCTTAATCCCATTTTATGGGTAAGAATTTGTATTCTATTATTTCCTCCATCTTTGGGAATGATAATGCTTCTCTTCCCTCCCAGGATTATTGAATCCTGGACTTCTACAGTTTTAATTTCTGATGTGATCTTTGAGTCATGCTCAAAACTCCAAAAATGGGTGCCCTGTGGTTCTAAGGATTAGGGATGGTAATATTAGTAATAATTGAATATAAATAGTAATAATAATTTATAAATGTATATTTGAGGGCAGGGCACTGATGTAAAAGGATTATATTTTTCATGTAATTATTTTAGCAACCTTTTCAGGAGGTAGTATTATCGTCATTTTATCCATCAGGAATTTGAGGTTCCAAAAGCACTCTTTTGCCTAAGGTCATATAGCTAGTTAATAAATGGTGGCACTGGCAGTTTTGATTTCAAGGTTATACTTTCCATCTCTTCACTGTGCTATCCTGTACCTACTATACATGTAGACCTATATAGATCAATTTTTGAGTAGCAGCTTTTTGTCATTATGTGTATTTTTAATCATTGGGCTTTGAAAACATAGAACTATTGTGTGGGATGTGGTCATTCAAAAGATTTTCATATTTAGGAAAATTCGGAGTCTCTGATTGGACTCTGCTGATCCTGCAACTAAGGGAGACATGGAAGGTAGCCCTTCCTTCTTGAGGGTATGACATCTTGCCTTTGATTTCACACTTCATGCTGAATTTCTATGCTTTACTTCTCCACTGCTGCAGAATTACTAGACTGAGGCAGTGTAATTAGAATGTGATCGAGAGTGACCTGAGATAAGGTGGTTGTCCACTGACAAGATGAAAGGACATTGATTTGTAGTAATCTTGAGTATGAAGTTATTTGAGGCTACCATCTTCTGGGTCTCTTGATTACTTAAAAAAATATGGCATAATAAAATGCTTCAAGTGCTAACGATTTCTAATAAGTTCTAGAAATTCCAAAAAGGTGGGATTAGGGAAGTAGAAGAAGCAAAATGTATTTGATTAAACAGACTTGAACCAGGTGGGATATCCCTTCCCAGGCTTTGAGTGTGTTTGATTTGCTTTCATATACCATCATCTGTAGGCCATTTGATTATGGACCATCATTAAAAGAATCCTGTTGTTATACTCCTTTTCTTAAAAGTGATCTAAATGGAGTGGCATGAGCTCTTTACTAAGTGTTGGTCCACAGTTCCCTAACATATTGTATGAGGTTCAAGACTGCTATCTATGGTATTTGAAGAATGCTACATTTGTGAACGACTTTGATATGATGAATTGCCTGATTGTGGAGATAGAAAGGAAAGAAAAAGAATAGAGCTCTGCATTATGAGGTAGAGTAAAATTTCAGTATGAAACATTTGTGATGGAGATCCATGCATTATTGTGATCTCTGTTAAGGTTTTAAGCTGGTTATAATAACTCCGTGCATTTTGTGTGTATTGAAAAAGGAAATGTCTCATTGAAGCTGACTTGCTAAGTATTTCTCTTTTAAAAATTATTTGCAGCATCAGTGCCAGCAGTAGTTCCCAAGGGCTGTCTCAGCCATCTACCCAGACGACTCAGTATTTGAGAGCCGACACACCCAACAATGCAACTCCTATTACCAGTAAGAGTTAATTTAATTCTGAAAGTTAAAGATGATTTACTAAAGTTGTTTATGGTCTGTCTGTCCTTGGTCCTGTGTGGTTAATTACTTATGGGATATATGCCATGCTACATTCATAGAATCTAACATGTACAGAATTAGGCTTAAACTTTTGTTTTCTAGAACACTGAATGAAACATTCCAAAGTTAGTGTATTAAAGTTTTAGGTTTAGTTGTTAGAATTAGTTTTAGAGAGGTTTCTATAGATTATGTTAAAAGGGCTACTGAATCACTTCTGTACAAATTCAAAAGGAGGATTTTCAATTAGTTAGAATAAGCCACTGAGCTGTGTGAAGACAGAGACTTGGATTTTAATGAATTATTTGATGGTCTCATGGGCTGTGGTAAGGACTTTACATTGTTTTCTGATCATGGTGGGAAACTAGCTGCCATTGGAGATCTAATTTCCATTTTTTGAACAGGATTTTAATGAAGATTTTTATACTGTAGCTGTTCAGGGGAAAATAACCATTCTTGGGGTATAATTTAGACATAATGAGGATTGAGCAATGTCATTCACCAAACAAGAAACAACACAATCATCAGGATAGACAGTGGGCCACAAGTCAGGACTCAACTCACTGGTGCCATTGATTAATAAGGTTCTTGTAGGCAAGTTACCTTTATTTCCCTTGGACTGACATTTACTTTCTGCTAGGGCTAAGTCCGGAGAAGGCAATGGCACCCCACTCCAGTACTCTTGCCTGGACAATCCCATGGACGGAGGAGCCTGGTGGGCTGCAGTCCATGGAGTCTCGAAGAGTCGGACATGGCTGAGCGACTTCACTTTCACTTTTCACTTTTATGCATTGAAGGAAATGGCAACCCACTCCAGTGTTCTTGCTTGGAGAATCCCAGGGATGGGGTCGCACAGAGTCGGACACGACTGAAGTGAAGTCCGACTCTGTGCGACCCCATAGATGGCAGCCCACCAGGCTCCCCCGTCCCTGAGATTCTCCAGGCAAGAATACTGGAGTGGGTTGCCATTTCCTTCTCCAATGCATGAAAGTAAAAAATGAAAGTGAAGTCGCTCAGTCGTGTCCGACTCTTAGCGACCCCATGGACTGCAGCCTACCAGGCTCCTCTGTCCATGGGATTTTCCAGGCAAGAGTACTGGAGTGGGGTGCCATTGCCTTCTCCGACGTTAACTTTCTAGTAAACTAAAATTAAGAATATCAGTTCTTGGACTTCCCTGGTGGTCCAGTGGTTAAGAATCTGCCTGCCAGTACAGGGGACACAGGTTTGATCCCTGGACTGGGAAGATCCTACAGGCTGCAAGGCACCTAAGCCCATGGACCACAACTCCTGAGCCTGCATGCTGCAGAATACTGAAGCCCGCGTGCCTTAGAGCCTGTGCTCCACAACCAGAGGAGCTGCCACAGCGAGAAGCCATGCCCTGCATCTAGAGAGCAGCTCCCGCACACCACAGTTAAAGACAAGGCCGGGCACAGCAATCAAGACCCAGCATAGCCCCCAAATAAACAGATGATCCTAGGAGTGAATGCAGAATGTAAAGTCAATTAAAAAATGATGAACAGCGTTACTTAAAAAATAAGAATATCTATTCTTCACCCAGTGCCCTCCTATGGTCTTTCAGTATTGTTTCTCATTAAGAAGAATCAGGATTCTTTGGAGAAATGGATGATCTCAGGACTGGGTCAGGAATAAGTAAGATAACCTGGGACATTTGCTGAGCCAAAAATCAAGGAAACTACTAAAGACAAGAGCTTCCCAAAATGGAACCATTGAGCATCAAAAAGAATAATGACTGCAGTAGATTGAAGTGAAATAAATGTGAAATGTAGAAATGTGTAAAAATCCACAAATTTGTAGTGATACTTTTTAAAATAAAGTTCATTATGGGAGTTAACGGAGGCACCAATAATACCTTACTCTGACAGCGGAGCATGAACTACTTTGCAGTAACCAGATAGTGCTGGCTTATGAAGCGAACATGTTTTTTTTTTTTTTACAGAAGAATCCCAGCTAATAAATGCAGAAGGAATGATAGAATTATAAAATCATACTTGTATCCCCTAATAAAATACTTCATTCAGGAAAAGATTGTCAATGTTTTAAACTATACAAACAAAGGGAGGAAGGGAGCATTACCATTTGAGGGATCATAGTGTCACTGCCTGAATCTGCTACTGAAACTTAGCATCATTAAAAGTAGGATAGCTAGTTAGTTTGTATTCCCAGGTGGAATATTCTTGTTGTCTTCCCCCACAGAGAGTTAACCTGGATCTAATCAAGGCTGTAAGAATGATTTTCAGTTTACATGGATAGAGGAACCAGTTAGATGTCACTGAAAGAGTCAGATGCTGGACTTTCTTCAGGATAGTTGATCTAGTTTCTTTAGTAAGATGTGGCAAGAAAAACGAAAGGGGAAAGAAGGGTCATTGTAGCTTAAAAGAAATCTAAGAGAAATCATAGCAGCAGTTAACATCTCTACCGAGGAAAGAAAGATATATGTTCCTCAGGATATATAATGATAGATGTGAGGGTGGTTCAAACTATTCCTAAGAAACACATCATTGCTTTAAATGTTTAGCTTTGCTCATTAGAGTCATTTCTTGATTGTGGATATAACCTTAAAGAGGTAGATAAGCAAATTATTATATATGCTAAAAGCAAAATGAATCTTAAAAAGTCAGTGGAAGTGCAGTTATTTTTTGACAGATTTTTAAATTTACCACCAATAAGTTTACTTGTTTTTGTAGACATTACCTTAAGGAGATAGGTATTTCATTTCTTAATGTATGATACAAAATAAATAGTGTTTTTTTTAAAAACCAGCAGAAATATATTTGCCTATAAATAAAAAAAGAGAAAGGAGCAGAAAAAATACTTGAAGATAAAGGAGCCAGGAGTTTTCAAAAATAACAAAACACAATAGTATATAGATGGAAGAAACTTAGAGAACTTCAGGAAGGATTAAACACTCATATATACTAGACATACACACACACCCCCCTAGATGTATCATGGTCAAATTGTTGATCAGTGGGATCAGGTTTTATCATCCTAATCCATCTTTTTTAATAAAGTTTTTCAAAGCTTTTCATGTAGTTCTTCCAGCAGCCACTGATAATCATTGTCTGAGTCCACCCTTTCTTTTGGGATTTTTCTTCCCTAAAATACCATTCCAGTTTCTGCTTGCTAGTAACACTAGATCTTCCTTTTATTCTAACTTTTTTTGTTGCAATGAGAATTTTAATTTATGTCCAGAAATTTTGTTTTGCTATCATCATATTAAGAATGAATATGAATTAAGGGAACTGAAAAATGAATATGGATCTCACAATGGTATGACTAGGCTGTATGGATGCTAGAATGATTAAACCAATTATATATATATATATATAATTTATTAAGAAAAGATATTTTCACAAACATTTCATTTGAAAAGTTTTTTTGTTAGGAGACTATATTAGAAAATCTTTGGAGAAAAAGCAGTTCATTCAAGGGATTAGATTAATTCCATGAGTCAAAGCTTGTTTCATTTGGCAGAAAAGCAATTGAAGTGGTATTAATAAAATATTAGTTTTAGTGTTTCCTGTTTTAATTTTGCATTTTAAGGTTTTGGGGTAGGTGGGAAAGTGTTTCTTTAAAATTTAGTATGGCCTTCATAAATAATTCTCCCTGTGTGTGCCTTTTTCGTTTTTGATTCTTACCTTCATTTGTTCCTGTGACTTGACTCCTGGGGTTATAACTGAACTAGTTGATCCTGATGCCATAAGAAGGTATTTATATTTCTTGGTTTGGCTTTGTTGGCTCCTCAGGTTATCCTACCTTGCGGATAGAGAAGAACGACCTGAGAAGTGTCACTCTTTTGGAGGCCAACGCTAAGGTGAAGGATATTGCAATATCCAGGGAGAGGATAACTCTAAAAGATGTACTCCAAGAAGGTATCTATTCTTTCAAAATCAGGTTTTCAAGGAAGATTTACTGTTAGTATAAATATTTTTTGTTTCAGATTTTAAGAATTTCATCTCATCCCTAAGGATAGAAAGCAGTGCACAATTTATTTCCTCTATAAAACTGATCTTTATTTTCCCTTTCTTTAGATTTTTAGCTTGCCTTATTAAGCTTTGGTACAATTTTGATATTCAAGTATATTAAAGCATGATTATTAGTGTTTATCACCTTTAAAAGGATATTTCCTGTTTAGTTCTTGTCCAAAGATGATCACTTGCTCACAGGCCTTTTTGAAGCATTCTAAGTAATTTTCTCTGTGATGGAAAGTGTAGGGGTTCCAGCAGAAGGAGATGCATCAGTATTGGAGTTATGCCCAAATTACGATCTCAGTCCCACAATTTATTACCTACATGATCTTAGAGAAATCATTTCCTGTAGCCAGTTTCCTTGTCTGTAAATATGGGCTTATGTTTTCTATTTTAGATATGAAGATTAGATGAACTGATGTATATTAAATGAACTAACACGTGATAGGTTTTTGAGAGATAAGACCCTGCCCTTCCCTGTTTGCTGGTCCTTTTTTTCTTTTTTGAGTTTCAGGGTATTGACTGGGGACAATGCTGAAAGAAGAGGACAGAAATTAATAAAATACTTTCCTGAACTCTTCAAGTTGTTAAATAGACAGTAACTTTCCCCCCTTCCATAACTCAGTTTGAAGGGTTTTGGATGCATGTGAGTCATTCTGAATTCATCTATCAGTTAGAGATGCTCATTTGTCAGTCACAGCTAAGGGAGGGGCTTGAACTGTCCCAGAGGCAAATAGTCATTAATGGAAGCAGATTTTTTTTTTTTTTTTCATTTTTGAATGTATAAGGAGAGTCCATTTTTCTCCTTTGTCATTGCTCTGAAGCTAACCCTAGAAACTCATAAATGTCTCTATGGATAGCCCATTACTGAGCTTCAGTGCTCCTAGCTATATCGTTAGTTTGTTTAGGCTATTTCAGAATGAATTCTCATAGACAGTTTAAATTCTAAAAACAAGATGTTTTGTAGTTAAAAAGAACAAAAATAAAGATTTGAGTCTTTTTATGCTAGGGCTGGAGTAATGTTGATCACATTTGGCCTTGTTATGTTTTAGGTGTATTGTGCCAGAAAGTTTTGTACTTATAATTTTATGAGCATATCATATGATCTCAGTAATTATTGTTTTTCCTTCTAGGTACTTTTGGGCGTATTTTCCATGGGATATTAGTAGATGAAAAAGATCCAAATAAAGAAAAACAAGCATTTGTGAAAACAGTCAAAGGTAAGATTTGTTCCCATCCTGTCTCCATAATGCTTTTCTGAGGTGGTTTATGCCAGTGAAATTGTTTCAGATTTTCAAAGTGTGACAGACCTTTCAATCAGTCCATGTTAATTGAGCTCATACAGCCTAACTTTTAGGAGATTTGTGTTGTTCTCATTAAGGTATAGAAAATAGAAGCTAATAGTTAAGACATTATGCATTTGTTAGATAGTACTCAAAAGTGAAAGTCACTCAGTCGTGTCCGACTCTTTGAGACCTCATGGACTATAGAGTCCATGGAATTCTCCAGGCCAGAATACTGGAGTGGATAGGCTTTCCCTTCTCCAGGGGATCTTCCCAACCCCGGGGTCTAACCCAGATCTCCTGCATTGCAGGTGGATTCTTTACCAGCTGAGTCACAAGGGAAGCCCCAGGTAGTACTCAGGCTTCCAATTAAACTGCATCCACTTAACTTCTTTTTTCCTATATCTAAATATGTTTTTCCTAGATTCCAATTATTTGGTTTTTCCTTCTTAAAAAACATCTCAGCACCCTCTATCCCCAGTACTGAGGAATTTTAAAGAAAAAGATAAACCACTGTACCTTATGTGAATAGCTATTATTTGCCTTCCTCTCACTCTCGGTATCCCCTTTTGTTGCTGTTATATATAATTTGCAGAAAGTATGTGTTTGTGTGTGTTCTGTCTTGGTAGAGTTTTACAGATACAACCATAGTTAGAATTGCTGCCCCACGAGGTATTTGCTTTGAAAATTTTGATAGTCGTTGCCAGATTGTTTTCTAAAAGGTAGTACTTAGTTTATATTTTCATGAACAGAACACCTTTCACATATTCTCCTTTTGGAGAAATGTATTGCTTAGATTTTCACTTATTGATTTATATAAAATTTTCAGTTAGAGATTCCCTATAAAAATATATTAGAATATTTTAAAATATGGTTTATTGCCTAATACTGGTAAATTAGCAAACCTTTTTATGATATTAAAATTTTAATGATTAATGATTGGTATTTGTAAAAGCTTAAAAGTCCCTTGGACTGCAAGGAGATCCAGCCACTCCATCCTGAAGGCTATCAGTCCTGAGTGATCATTGGAAGGACTGATGTTGAAGCTGACACTCCAGTACTTTGGCCACCTGATGCAAAGAGCTGACTCATTTCAAAAGACCCTGATGCTGGGAAAGATTGAGGGCAGGAGGAGAAGGGGATGACAGAGGATGAGATGGTTGGATGGCATCACCAACTCGATGGACATGAGTTTGGGTAAACTCTGGGAGTTGGTGATGGACAGGGAGGCCTAGCGTGCTGCAGTCCATGGGGTCTCAAAGAGTCGGACATGACTGAGCAACTGAACTGAACTAAAATAATTCTTAGTTGAGTCTATTTGCTTACTTTAAGAGAAGGAAAAAATGTGGTAATTTAAAGTGTGCTTAATGCCTGACAGTGTCTGATGTAAGGTGAGATAACTGGAATATTTTGGAAAAACAAATTTAGCATTTCAAATGCAGAAATTGAGGGCAAAACTAAATTCAGCTTCATGAGTAGGAGGTGACAGTTTTATAAAGTTCACAACGTTAACTTATAAGAACTTATGTTTAATGTTAATTTATAAGAACTTAACGTTTCTAAATTTACTTAAAGGAATTCTTGGAAAGTATGAAGGGCTTATGTTTATCCTTTCTAAAAAGTTGGATTGTACTAATCTAACCAAAAAAAATCTTAGGAATTTACTTTCTTTTAATTTAGCAAAATTGTTTAAGGATGCTACAAGCATAAACTTACACTTTTCTTTTCTAAACAAATGGTTTAACTTACTGTGTTCAATATTTATTCATTCACTTCCCCTAACCATAAAACACTTTTAAAAATTGATATTTAAGTTTGGTCCCACTAGGTTTTCTGACTAGTTTTGAAGGGTACTTTACATATTACTCTTTGTAAATGTAAAATTTGAGCCCTAATTTTAATAACATCTGTTTTTTGTTACACTTTCTCCACTTTTTAAAAGGAAACATTTCCCCTTAATTCTGATATTTCTTGTGAGGTTTGTAAATATTCTCTGGATAATTTAGAACTGAGCTGTTATTAATTTGTTCTGAATAAATGTAGAATTAACTAAAGAGGTTTTTATACAGAATTGGGTTGATTTAGGGTTGGAATCGGGGAAAAAAGGAAATAATAGTGAAAAGAAAACACAATGCAGATACTGGGACTGTTTCACAAGATAAGATTTCTCTGTATACATTTGCATTGTAGTCACTTGCTTGTTTCTGTATCTTACCACTGTAATTACAATGTTCTTTCTGAGTTACACGGAAACCAGAGAAAGCACAGTGAGTCCTTAGCCAGGATACGGTCATGGTTTGTGTGGGAAACACGGAGGAAGTGTACTGACCACAGTATTTGCTTTAAAATTGTTAGATAGCTCCACATGATTGAGTATCACTGAGATTTATTCTTTTGGAATGTTATTTTTATTTTTTAATTGAAGCCACATAGAGCTGACAAAGTTCTCTCACAAATCTGTGCTTTGTTACATGCTGTACAATTAGAAATACAGCTAAAAATACAAAGATACTTTTTTTTTTCCATTTATTTTTATTAGTTGGAGGCTAATTACTTTACAATATTATAGTGGTTTTTGTCATACATTGACATGAATCAGCCATGGATTTACATGCGTTCCCCATCCCGATCCCCCCTCCCGCCTCCCTCCCCATCCCATCCCTCTGGGTCTTCCCAGTGCACCAGCCCTGAGCACTTGTCTCATGCATCCAACCTGGGTTGGTGATCTGTTTTCACCTTTGATAATATATACATGTTTCGATGCTGTTCTCTCAAAACGTCCCACCCTCGCCTTCTCCCACAGAGTCCAAAAGTCTGTTCTGTACATCTGTGTCTCTTTTTCTGTTTTGCATATAGGGTTATCGTTACCATCTTTCTAAATTCCATATATATGTGTTAGTATACTGTATTGGTCTTTATCTTTCTGGCTTACTCCACAAAGATCAGTGAACTTTTCTTTAGGCATAAGCACAAAATTGGGAGTTTGGCTTCTTTAAAAGTTAATAATTTTTCACAGAAACTTAATGGATATGCTAATATAAATTTCCAGAGATTGAAATTAGGAATCTGAATTTCACACAGTGAATATTGTGAAATTGAATTCCATAAAATAAATGAATTAATTTGAGGTTATTGGTATTAAGTTCTTATTTTCTTTTGTAACATCTAAGTTTTTACAAATTAGAAATAAGTAGGCTTTTTAAAAATCATTTTGTTGTTTCTTGAAACTTTTAGAATGTAAGTTATTGTGTAGTATTCTTTTCAAATACATACCTTTTGAAGTTAGACCTTTCAGTATTTAAAATTAAAAGGCTAGGGCCAAACTGGGTAAAGAATCCAGGAAAATGATTTTTCCTTACTAAATGTATAAAATTATTTCCCTCCAAAGTTTTCTTAGCTCATTATCCAGCTTAGGTGTCCCTTGCTTAATAGAACATGCTTATCAAAGTTAAGCACTTGAAAAATTATGCAAAAAATGACACTGTGAAATTACTTCTTATTTTACTTGGATGTCTGTACTAGCTGGCAGGAAGATAAACTCTTACCAATTAGTTGCAGACCTCCAACTATTACTAGTTTTAAATTCTAAAAAAATCCTTCCAGCCCCCAAATACTGATAGTTCTGACCATAATTTGATTAAAAATTATTTATATTACAGAAAGAGTAAAAAAGACATATCCTGCCATTTACTGAATGATCCTAAATTTTAAACAGTTTCTAAACAACTAAAATTTATTTCAACAGACATTGGGGTAAAGTGATTTTTCCAAAATAGCAAGTGTTTCAAGTCCTTGGGTTTGTGTCTACCCATTTTGTATTCCTACAAAAGTTTTAAGTGAAGCCATCTGGAGTGATTCCATGGGTTAGTCTTGGAAGTAAGTGAAATTAATAATTTCTCAGCTTTGACTGCTCCACTTTTAAGGAATGAGTATGTAATCATGGTGCTTGTGTTTAGTGGTCTGGATTTTATTGATGGTTCAACATTTTCCTCGGTAGGACTGGAAGCTGGATGTTGGCTTTTCCAGCCTTTGTATCTTCTTCTCCCTCCTACTGCATTGATCATAAGATGTATAAATTATTACTACTGGTTTTTTTTTTTTTTTACTGTTGACATACAGTGTTCGTTTCTTTGAAAGTATTTTTAACGATATACTCTTAACTTTGTTTTTAATATCTAAAAACTATTTTAAAAAACTAAAACTCATTTTCAGTTACATAAGAAAATATACTATTCACTTATTCACTTAATGGAAATGTTCTTTTCAAACAGGAAAGAGAATCCTCTATTCTATTAAGATAGAGGAATCCTTATAGATTTGTACAGATATTTGATGGCTTTGGATTCTTTTGAAGGTGTAGATAAAGATATTAATAAATTGCATTATCATGTTTTATTTCAAAAACATTGAACTAAAAACCAGTTTTAGTTCTGTTTGTTACCTGGAGAGAAAACCATGAGTTCAGAAGCTAAAAAGAAAATGGAATAATCCTACTAATTTTGACTAGTATATGAAAATTAAATCTTTTTCTACTAATGTAATGGTAGTTCTTTTTTGTTTGTTTAGCTACATAGAGGTAAGCAGGAAACAATAAAATAAACCACAGTCTCCTGTGGTCATTCTTTTCCAGTTGTATGTTTGTAAAGTTAGAAAATTTAAACGGGACAGAAAAGTACAAAATGTAGCTCTTCCACCTCTAAAAGTAACCACCCTAAACAATTTCTTATGACTCTTTACCAGTAAGAGGAAGAACACATCCAAATATATCTAATTTTCAAAAACCATTTTTAAAAATAATTTTTATTGGAGTATAGTTGATTCACAGTGTTGTGTTAGTCTCTGCTGGGCAGCAGAGTGAGTGAGTTATCCATCCACACATGTCCACTGTTTTAGATCCTTTTCCCCTGTGAGTAGGTCGTTGCGCAGTACTGATTTGAGCTCCCTGTGCCATACAGTAAGTTCTTGTTGGTTATTTTATATGTAGTAGTGTGTGTCAGTCCGTCTCCTGGTTTATCCCTCTTTCCCTTCTCCCTGTAGTAACCATGAGTTTGTTTTCTACGTCTTTGACTCTATTTCTGTTTTGTAAAGAGGTTTATTTGTATGATTTTTTTAAGATTCCACATATGACCTTATCATGTGATATTTGCCTTTCTCTGTCTGACTTAATTCACTCAGTATGACAATCTCTAGGTTCATCTTTATTGCTGAAAATGGTGTTATTTCATACTTTTTTATGGCTGAGTAATATTCCATGTATATATGTACCACATCTTCTTTATCCATTCCTGTTGATAGACATCCAGATAAATTTGATTTTGAAATATAGCTGATCACATAAACAGTTTTTTACCTTGCTTTTAAAATTTAATGTATCTTATAAATATTCCTCTGTCAGTGCATATAAATCTGACTTTTTAAATTAAGATAGCTGCATAATGTTCTTGCATGGTAAAATTTAACTAGGTCTCTGTTGATGGGTACTTTGGTTGTTTAGAGTTTTTTGCTGTTACAATTGAACAGTATTCTTGTTAAGTTATGTATAGATGAGTTTTTGTGAGTAGACTTTTAGCAGTGGGATTGATGATGGTACATGGTATATGTATTTAAAAATTTTGTTAGATGTTGCTTCCTCTATCTACCCAAGATGCTGTTCATGAGCCTGTTTCCTTACACTTGCCCAAACTGGCAGGTTGCTGACTTTTCTGTCTCTTCCAATCTTAAGAGGAAAATTGCATCTCCTAGTTTAATTTGCGGGTGACTCAGAAGGTAAAGAATCCCCCTGCAATGCAGGTGACCTGGGTTCTATCCCTAGGTTGGGCAGATCCCCTGGAGAAGGGAATGGCTACCCACTCCCTTGAGAATTCTTGCCTTGAGAAGTTCCATGGACAGAGGAGCCTGGCGGGCTACAGCCTGTGGGGTCACAAAGAGTCAGACACAACTGAGCGACTTTCACAGTTTAATTTGCATTTCTCTATTTAGGAATGAGGCAAAAAATCCTTTTTTAATTTTGCTGATTCTTTATATTTCTTTTCTAAGTAAACTGTTTATACCCTTTGCCTCTTTCTCAAATGGTTTTTCCTGTCGTATGAGCTCTAGGGGAGGTGGCGGCATTGGCCCTTTATACGCCTTATGTGTTGCAGATGTTCATCCAGTCTGTTACTTTCTCTGCTTTGTTTCTGAAACCTTATTTAATTTCAACTTTATGTAGTCAAGCTTATCCTTATTGGCATTTGTAAATATTGACCTTGTCAGTGAGATTCTGTGTACTACAGTAGAATTTTAGGCTAGACCTGTTTAGATTTACCTGAAACTTTTAATGAAAATCTACCATATGATCTGTTATTCAGTCACTAAGTCATGTCTGACTTTTTGTGACCCCGTGGACTACAGCACATCAGGCTGCTCTGTGTACCACTGTCTCCTGGAGTTGGCTGCAACTCATCTCGATCAAAATTCCAGCAGGTTTTTCTCATAGAAATAGAAAAACTGATGCTAAAATTAATGTGGAAGTGTTATAGCCAGAATATTCTTGAAAGAAAACAGATTTGGAGAATTTATACTATACTTGATTTTTAGATATACTAGAAAGCTACAGTAATCAAGAAAGTGTTATATAGACTTAAGATTGATGGAACAGATTCAGTTCAGTTCAGTCGCTAAGTTGTGTGTGACACTCTAGAACACCATGAATTGCCGCACGCCAGGCTTCCCTGTCCTTCATTATCTCCCAGAGTTTGCTCAGACTCAGACGTCCATTGGGTCAGTGATGCCATCCAACCATCTCACCCTCTGTAGCCCTCTTCTTCTCTTGCCTTTAATCTTTCCCAGCATCAGGGTCTTTTCCAGTCTGTCAGCTCTTCATATCAGGTGGCCAAAGTATTGGAGCTTCAGCTTCAGCAATAGTCCTTCCAGTGATTATTCAGAGTTAATTTCCTTTAGGATTGACTGGTTTGATCTCCTTGCAGTCCAAGAGACTCTCAAAAGTCTTCTTCAGCACCACAATTCAAAAGCATCAGTTCTTTGGCTCTCAGCCTTCTTTGAGATAGTTCCTTACTAATATCAGAAAATATTGGTGTCATAAGTGTAATATTATCATACTATATACGACAATATTTTTTTCTTTATATACAGATCAAGCTTCTGAAATTCAGGTGACAATGATGCTCACCGAAAGTTGTAAGCTCCGAGGTCTTCATCACAGGTGAGAGGAGAAACCACTCAGCATTTAAGTGTTAAATACACTTAATATATGGTAACATAGTATGCTGCATTTTTAAAAATGTTGTAATGTGTTCTTAATTGAAAGTCTTTTTGGAATAGCTTAATTTTTTTCCTGAATATAAAAATTAAATGTATGCTCATTGCACAAAATTTAAAAACATAATAAAGAGTATGTAAGCCCACATCTAGATAATTATAGCTGAGCTTTCAGGAAAAGGCTTATATTTATGTGTATATTTCCCTTTAAAAAGTAGGATAATGATATACGTATGCTAAAAAAATACTTGTTAGGAAATTTTGTGCATATAGAGCAGGGGTCCCCAGGCCTGTTAGGAACTGGGCTGCACTGCAGGAAGTGAATGGAAGGTGATCCAGCAAAGCTTCATCTCCCGCTCCTCATTGCTCGGTTTACCACCTGAATCCCCCTGCCCCCACCTCATCTGTGGGTAAATTGTCTTCCACAAATCCAGTCCCTGGTGTCAAACAGATTGGGGACCTCCAATGTAGAGTACCAAAGACCAGAATGTAAACACCAATAAGCCTACAGCCTAAATTCATTGATAGTTTACATTTTGCCATTTGTGCTGTGCATGTATATGTATCATTCATCTATTTAGATAGATATAGATAGATAGGTATTTGTGATTGTGGAAATATTTTAAACTAAATTGGATATCTCAGCACTTTCAATGCATTTCCAACATGCATTTTTCCAAAACGTTGAGAATATTTTCCTACAAAATCATAACACTATTATCTTTAATAAGGTTAGCATCCTTCTTGATATAGCAAAAAAATGTATCTAACTTTTCATGTAAGTAACTATAGATTCATATCCATATTTAAAAAGACTACTTGTAGTTCATTTAATGGATGCATCAGATTTTATTTAACCAGTCTCTTATCATTAGTTTTCCGTATGATTTTTTTTAAAGATACATATAGTTCTCTTATGTGAAGAAATTTTTTTAAAAGCTTGATAGCAGTCCTTTTCCAGAGCTATAACAAGATATTCTGAGCCAAAAAGGGCATAATTATAGTATCACATTATATAGTGGTATCAATGTCTGGGCAAGGTGTTTGTTGTTGTTTTAAAGTGCTGTACAGAGTCAGTTTAATTTGTGTGCCTACTTGAAATTTGGTCACGTATGTTTGAAAAATGGGAGGGTGACCATCCTTATTGGAAGACATTTATAGACTTCTAGGAAGAAAAAAAAGTAATGTGTGCAAAAGGCATTATACATTGTAATTTCTGTGTACTTTGAGCAGTTACTTGAGTTCTGCCAAAAAATGACTATGCAGTTTTATTTTTGAATTTTATTTATACTCCAGTTCATATTCAAAAGAATTTGAGGACCTAAAAAGGCAGCTATAGTAAGATTAAAAAAAAAGGTAATGAAAACAAAACTGAGTTTTATGGCATTTCGATGCTAGAAAAACCAACAATAAGGAGACAAAGCAACTCTTAGCTTCTGGGCAAGCAAGGCTGAAGGAAGTATTAAAATTTGTTAAATCTCAGTATTAGAAGAGAAAGAAATGTATATGTTTCCTGGTGGAGAAAAGCTTTTCTGGCTTCGTACTCTGAGACAGATGTCTCATTAGGTTTATCATATATATATATGGGACATTGATTAAGTTAATGGACATTGAAAATAAAGCAGCCAGAGAATTTTGAAAAAATTGACCACACAGTAATGAGGGGCTAAAAATGTCCTTTTGAAGGATTAAAGTCCTGTACTTTTAAGAATATTACCTTCTGTTGGCCTGATTCACTGATTTAGTCCAAGAATAGAACTCATTTGAAGAGGAATGGATAGATAACTCATTCCTTAGGTTGTATTTTCTGAAAAAAGCTACATTTTATTTTCTCTGAGTAACAAGATAAGAACTAGGTAATGATGAACTGGGAAATGTTCTTGCCAACAGTGTTGTGAGTACTTTATTTATCATGCTGACCCTCGGGGGAAGAACCAAAATGTTAAATACTGGTATATAATATTAACCTAATACTTAGGTGCTTAGCTAGTATTCTTACCCTGATGAAAGACCTGTACCGCATCAGCACGAAAGTGGGTGGCAGGGATAAAAATAGACAAAGCCAGAATTTTCTCACAAAGCAGTTTTCTATCCATGGTAGCCCAAGGTGCTTTGGCTGAAAAATGTTCAGAGCAAGCATTTGTAGCATTTTCTCAGGCATTTTAAGGTACAGGATTTTCCAGCATCTAACTAGGATGAATTAGTAGCCCCAAGATACCCTAAGGTGGTGGAATGGGGTGACTTACTGAATTAGGGTTATTTGTTACTGCACGCTAAGTGATTAGGGGAAGTCTTCTAAAGATAGGTTATGGTTTGATCTGATTAATTGTTCTTTCCAGTCATAAAGTGATACCAGGACTCCTAGGTTTTAAATTAGCAAAACACATTCTTAATATGTAGAGCATATATGGTTCTTTCTGCTCATTGTAGGAATTTATTTCATTTATAAGGGGACTAGGGTCTACAATACATTTCTTTTTGACCTCTAATGTCTAGACTGTAAGTAAATTAGAGATACCAAGGGAATATTTCATGCAAAGATGGGTACAATAAAGGACAGAAATGTCATGGACCTAACAGAAGCAGAAGATATTAAGAAGAGGTGGCAAGAATACACAGAAGAACTATACAAAAAAAGATCTTCATGACCTAGATAACCATGATGGTGTGATCACTCACCTCGAGCCAGACATCTTACAATGCGAAGTCAAATGCTGAGAATGATGGGAAAACTCAGCAGTGGCCACAAAACTGGAAAAGGTCAGTTTTCATTCCAATCACAGAGAAGGACAATGCCAAAGAATGTTCAAACTACTGCACGATTGCACTCATCTCACACACTAGCAAAGTGATGCTCAAAATTCTCCAAGTCAGGCGTCAACAGTACATGAACCGTGAACTTCCAGATATCCAGGCTGGATTTAGAAAAGGCAGAGGAACCAGAGATCAAATTGCCAAGATCCACTGGATCATCGAAAAAGCAAGAGAGTTCCAGAAAAACATCTGTTTCATTGATTACACCAAAGCCTTTGACTGTGTAGATCACAACAAACTTGAGAAAATTCTTCAAGAGATGGGAATACCAGACCATCTGACCTACCTCGTGAGAAATCTGTATGCAGGTTAAGAAGCAACAGTTAGAAGTGGGCATGGAACAACAGATTAGTTCCAAATTGGGAAAGGAGTACATCAAGGCTGTGTATTGTCACCCTGCTTATTTAACTTATATATAGAGTACATCAAGTGAAATACCAGGCTGGATAAAGCATAAACTGGAATCAAGATTGCTGGGAGAAATATCAATAACCTCAGATATGCAGATGGCACCACCCTTATGGCAGAAAGTGAAGAAATGAAGAGCCTCTTGATGAAAGTGAAAGAGAAGAGTGAAAAAGCTGGCTTGAAACTCAAAATTCAAAAAACTAAGATCATGGCATCTGGTCCCATCACTCCATGGCAAATAGATGGAGAAACAATGGAAACAGTGACAGACTTTATTTTCTTGGACTCAAAATCACTGCAGGTGGTGACTGTAGCAATGAAATTAAAAGACTTGCGCCTTGGGAGAAAAACTATGACCAACCTAGACAGCATATTAAAAAGCAGAGACATTACCTTGCTGTCAAAGGTCTGTCTAGAAAAGCTATGGTTTTTCCAACAGTCATGTATGTATGTGAGAGTTGGACTATAAAGAAAGCTGAGCACCAAAGGATTGTTGCTTTTGAACTATGGTATTGTAGAAGACTCCTGAGAGTCACTTGGACTGCAAGGAGATCAAATCAGTTTATCCTAAAGGAAATCAGTCCTGAATATTCATTGGAAGGACTGATGCTGAGGCTGAAGCTCCAATACTTTGGCCACCTGATGTGAAGAACTGACTCATTTGAAAAGACACTGATGCTGGGAAAGACTGAAGGCAGGAGAAGGGGACGACAGAGGATGAGATGGTTGGATGACATCACCGACTTGATGGACATGAGTTTGAGCACTCCATGAGTTGGTGATGGACAGGGAATCTTGGTGTGCTGCAGTCCATAGCATTGCAAAAGTCGGACACAACTGAGCGACTGAACTGAACTGTCTAGACTGCTCATGGCTGTATGTATGCATTTGTTTATTAATTGTTTTGTTCTCCTTTATTAAGTGCCCATTTTACACTTGGAACACTGCCAGGCATGAGGGTTAAAAATGAGATAATGATCTTCAGTATTATAGAATTTATCAAGCAAACTCAATATACTCAGCAACAAATGACACCTGGTTTCTGATTTTACCTTTTTTAAAAAACTGGGTTTGTTATGTAATTCATCATGTTTACTTCATTTTTTACCTTCTATGATTAAGAGTTGTAAAGAACTGAAATATTTTAAAGCATTTTGAAATTCTTTTCACTCCTTTTTCCAGTGGAATTTTTGAGAATAATTTTTATTATAAGTTAAAATAGCTGTATAAATAAAAGATAGCTATCAGTTTACTTAAATTCCATTAGGACTGCTTTATAAAAAGTACTTGCGCTATTTTTCTTGTGGTTTGACTCTCCATTGGCCCAAGAGTGCCTGATGGTAGGCACTTTGCTGAATGCCTCACGGCTCTCACTCTGCAGGCCAACTTGGCAAGACAGAGAATTGTACTAGTTCTTGTCTCAACTCCCCCTGGAACCTACCTTTCCTTTATACCTTTTTTTTATACACCTGCTTCTGCTCCCATCCACTCTTTTTATACATCCCAGACCTTCCTCTTTGTCATCCTTCCCTTTATAAACTGGGCAAAATGAAGAGCAGCCATCTGTTCTCGGAAACATTTTTGTGCAGCTTGTTATTTCTCCTGGAGGGCTTTTAAATAAAAAATAAATGCTTTGATCTCGTCCAGCAAACTTACTGTGCTTGAGTCAGATTCCTTTAACTCTGCTCAGTGAATTACAGTCATGAGGAAAGGAGCAGAAAAATAATTTTGAAAGTTAAAGAGATTGGACAGCTCTCCACATATCTCTGAAGTCATAGCAGGTTCACTTAAACCTGAGTGCACACCTGTTCATCATTTTTCCACTTTTATTGAGAAATAATTGACATATCACTGTATAAGTTTAAAACATACAGCATGATGGTTTGACTTATATATATTGCGAAATGATTACTGCAGTAGGTTCAGCTAACATTATCTTCTTATATAGATATAGTAAAAGGGAAAGAAAGAATAAAGAAAAAGTTTCCTCCTTGTGATGAGAGCTCTTAGGATTTGCTCTCTTAACCACGTTCCTGTACATTCTACAGCAGTGTTAGCTGTAGTCATCAGGTAGTATATTACCTCCCTAGTACTTACAATGAGAAGTCTGTACCTTTTGATCACCTCCCTCCAATCCTCCTGCTGCAGTCATTTTAGGATGTGTGGGACTCGGTGTGAAAAGAAGCTCTGTCTTGCTCCCCTGGTAGGGAATGTCCAATGATCCAGGAAAAACAGAGTTTTAGAATCAGATGAAGACTTGAATTTTTCCTTCATGTGCTTGCTCTTGTTCTTGGCAGATAACCTTATCACTTACCTCTGCATGGATTACCTCCCCTGTGAAGTGGAACTAATCATCGTTGCCACTCCCAGGCTGTAATAAAAGCAGAAGCCTTACAGAGAGAGGTTACCATATACAAGTTTACAGATCTAGTCTTCATTTTCCTGGCTCCTCAGGACCAGTGCTTTCCCTCTTAGTAGCCCCTGCCCAGCAGAAGGCGGGCCCATAGCTTTCCCTTGTGCACTATTAGGCCAAAATTGTGTGACTGTGGTTTTAATAGATATATACTCAATTGAAATAATTTAGGAAATACAGAAAAGCAAGGTAGGAATGATCTAAAGTCTCACAACTCAGACAACAACTCTTGGCACATTTCTGTGCAGAGTTTTATTATTTATCTACTATATTTGTAATTAACCTGCAAACATGTGAGTTTTGTATCTTGCTTTCCTATAAAGTAAGCTTATTCTCATAGCATCTCTTTGTGACTGTTTGTTTTGTATACTAGCCTATTATTTGGCTGTACTTTCTTACTTTTGGACAGTCGTGTTGTTTGCAACTTTTTATTAATAATCCTGCATTAACTATCCTTGTTCATATAGCTTTATGTTAAATAATGTTTCCTTATTAATATGCTTAGAGACAATTTTCTAAGTTAAGGAAGAGAAGTTTTTTTAAGGTTGTCATTTGGTATTATTTTTCAGATATTTATTAAATGCTTATTTCTGTGACACAGAATACAAAGCATTGGGTATTTTTAAAAGTTCACTTTGGTTTTTGCCATCTAGGAATTTTCAGCTTATTGGGGGAAATGAGGTATTAATAATTATGTAAAAATATAACTTTGGGAAAATTATTTCCAGGTATCAATGGAAGAGATGTCACTAGGCATAGGATATATTTATTTATGTCTGCCCTGGAGATTTTAAAAGGAACAAGTTTTTTTTTTTTTAATTACATGCTTGGCTTTTTGCATATCACAGCAACTTTGTATGGTAGGGGGTGTTCCTATGTTAGAGGTGTGGAAACTAAGGCCAAGAAAGATGGTCACACAGACAGTAAATGGTAAATTTAGGATTTAGTAATCTCATGTGAACTGCTAAGAGTTCCTTGACTTTGTGAGATAGTTTCAGGCTCTTGATTATCATATTCTTTTCTGTAGACTGCATTGGGGCCCTTTTTTTTTTAAGTGTTGATAATGAACCAAGTAAGCTATTATCATATGCTCATGATCAAGTAATTTTTTTGGTCTCTCTGATTACCCTTTAGAGTAACAATTTAGTGTGGCTAGAGTAGTATCTTAGAAGAATCCAGTCCACAGGAAACAACTTTTGAGTTTTTTCCCTATCAAGAAAGTGGATACATGGGAAGCATTAAAGTCTATTCTAAAAGAGCTTTATAATTTTACATTTTAAATGGTTATATGTTTTTAAATAAGTTTGAGATTTTCTTGTTTTCTTTTAGGTTATCTTTATTTTACTACTTTTAATTAAAAATAGCCCCCTGAAGTTTCAGATTTCACTTGTGTTGTCCTGATTTCTTATTATTTTATAGAAATCTTCTTCCTATTACCAATGTGTGTATAGAAGAAGGAGAAAAGCCCATGGGGATATTGCCTTACATGAATTGGGGGAATCTTAACATTGTTTTTACGGCAGTGCCAATTAGTAGAGGCCCATAATCCGCAGGTGAGAAAAATTTGCCCAAATACCAATTATTTGCCAGTAGCTTCTAAATAATATGTTTGAAAGTAGATGTTAACATTCTTGAATACAAACTGTTTAGAAGTCTGCAAAAAGAAACTCAAACTGAACCAGAAGGTATTGCTAACCTGTTGATTTAGAGGGAGGTGGTTTGTGATTCCTGTCTTGAGGCTGGTGCTGAAGGTCTTCCCTGTGTAACTGTTGTGTGTTATTCATAACTACCTCAGACCGTCTGTAACACCATTTCAGTCATTTTCCTGATAATTCTTTGAAGGTACTTGTACTAGATCTTCCTTCTAGAAATGAAAGTAGACCTTACAGAGGTTGTACTCCCCCCCAAAACTGGTGATAGCCAGAGGTATACATTGTGGGGAATAATTTGATAACCAGGATTTCCAACAAGTTGTTGGAGGCTGTGCCCATCAGCATCATCTGGGGAAAAATTTCATTCCTTAACCTACAATATGGGCACACTGGCTTGAGAAAGCACATCAGAGTTAGCTGTAAACTTGCATTAGTTTGAAAACGGTCCCTAGGGGATAACCTATAAAATAACGAGTTATAAACATTAGAAATATTACCTGGAGAATTCAGCATTCATTGATCAGATGTTTATTGAGCCACTATTGTATATTCTAGATGTTGGGGTGATATACCTAACAGATGAGAGATAGTAAACTAAATGGTCAACAATGATGAGGACTATAGTAGATAGAAGCTATGGGAACATATTCTTAGTCAAAAAGTAGCTTTTTAAAGCTCAGTGTGCAGGTATAAAGTATTTGGGGATGGAGTAAGATGTGGGATAAAATAAACAACGACCATCAATGTTTTTGTGCTAACCACAAGCATTGTCCTTTTCTGTTACCTCAGGCAATTTCTCAACAAGACCTGGTCCACATGGCTATTCAGATTGCCTGTGGAATGAGCTATCTGGCCAGAAGGGAAGTCATCCACAAAGACCTGGCTGCTAGGAACTGCGTGTAGGTGCCATGACTTGTCACTGTGGTTTGATGTTTAGTGCTCCCTGGATTTGGGATTCTCTCGAGGAGTCACAGTGGGAATTGTGTTGTATTTAAGAGTGACTGTGCTCCTTATTTTTTCAATATGTTGATTGTATTTGATGTTCATCTCTTTACTTTTCAGCATTGATGACACACTTCAAGTTAAGATCACAGACAATGCCCTCTCTAGAGACTTGTTCCCCATGGACTATCATTGTTTGGGAGACAATGAAAACAGGCCGGTTCGGTGGATGGCTCTTGAAAGTCTGGTTAATAATGAGTTCTCCAGCGCTAGTGACGTGGTAAGTGCTAAGACGCCCACATAGCAACAAAATGTAGAAGAGGCTCCAAACATTTTTAGAGTGTTTTCCAATTTTTTTGATCCAGTATCTCTTCCCCCCAATTTTTTATTCAGAAAGCAAGTGTAGTTAGCTCCCTGTCAGCTGATTTGTAGAGCCGAGCTGCTACCCAAACCATGGACCATCACTGTGTGTAACCTCATTCCATCCTCACAATAACCTGTGAGAGAGAGGTAGACATCATCCCAGTTTTAAAGGTAATGATATTGAAGATAGGCTATTTAAGTCTCAGAGTGATCAAGTGGCTGTCATATAGTACAGATTTATTGTTTTCTTTTTTTCAAATGACCTCTTCCAAGTTTTATGGCCTGTATAATTTATAATTCCCCAGTTGTCACTCTTCCCTTTTGTCAGTGTCTAGGTGGTTCTGCTCATTCAAGGAGATCATATAGTGGGATCCTTTAAACCTAACAATGTGTAGTTTATTTTGCAGATATTTTAATTGTTTTTAATTTCTGCCACGTTTTAATTTGATTTGGAAAATTGTTTTTCTGTCTCTTGCTTACTGCGCTGTATTATTATAGCTGAATATTTAGAGATCAGGTAAAACTTCTGCTTACAAGTCCCCTGTATCAACCAGGATCTGTTAGTGTTGCATGTAAAATTTTGTATGGTAATTTGCTTCAAAGTTTCAGCTGTAAAAATCAGACTTACCATATCACTGTATCCTGGGTCTCAGCGATTTATTTTATTTATAATATAGGGTTACCCTTTTACTAAGTTTGTGCCATTTAAGGACTTCTCATTTAATACACACTTTTTTTCAGTGTACTAGTGTCCTGTGACTGCTCTTGTTAACACCTTTGGTGGTAAAACAGCAGAGATTTATTCTTTCACAATTGAATTCCAGAAGTCACATGTTTTAAGTCAGGGCATAGGCAGGACCACGCTCCGTCCAGAGCCCCTAAGGGAGAAACTTTCCTTGCCTCTTCCAGCTTCTGGTGGCTGTTGGCCTTCCTTGGCTTGTGTTGCATCTCTCTGCTCCATTTTCATATCATCTTATCCTCCGTGTGCTTGTCTCTCAAAACTCCCTCCACCTCTCTTACAGTGGTATGTATGGTGGCATTTCAGACTCACCTCAAAATCTAGAAGTTACTGCTCTCAAGGTCCTTAATTTAATCACATCTTTTGTCATATAAGGTGATATTTATAGGTTTCAGGGATCACAATATGGACATATCTTTGTTGCCACTATTCAATTCACCCCTCAGTAATTGAAGTTATTTAATATTTCCTTGTTGAAAAGCAGATATTCCAGTTTAAAACCTTTGAAATGAGAATGATTTAGTTGGGGAGAAACTCTCTCTTGTTACTATAATCTTTTACTTAAAATTTGTTTTTTTCTTTTTCAGAAGTTAGTTTGGCTATTAGACATATTGTGCTTTTCTGTAAACAAAGTGTCTTGATAAAATGTACTTACTTGATGTGAATGAACAATTGACATGTGTGCTTTTTTAAAGGTTTTTTTTTCCCCCTGTAAATGAAGGTCTTTCATTATGCATATCTACAAAATGCTTTTTTAACTTAAGGCAGCTACACTGGAAAAAAAAAGCAAAACAACTTATCTGACACTTGTCAGATAGGCAGAGTAAATATGGATGATGGGGACTTCCCTGGTTGTCCAGTGGCTAAGACTCTGTGCTCCCAATGTAGGGACCCAGTTTCTATCCCTGGTCAGGGAACTAGATCCCACATGGCGAAACTAACAGTTCGCAGTCTACAACTCAGGATCCCGCATGATGCAACTAAGACCCAGTGCAGCCAAATAAACAAAAATAAATATTAAAAAAAAAATACGGATGATGATAAGAAGGATGTTTTCTGCTTCATGGAGCAGCTGCAAAGGATAATAGTGGATAGAAACTAGCTTCATGTTGCCACAGTCTTTGCCAGCCAGAGGCATGGGTTCTGCTGGAGAATGGATGGAAGTGGGAGAAATAAATGCTGATTCTTAGATACGGAGCCCTGAGGGTTCAGCTTGTATGCAGTGGGGAACTAGGTCTAGTCTGTTCTTCCAGAGCTGTGATAATAAAACTTCTCTAACATTAGTGTCGCAAAGTTAAAATTCCAAGTAAAGCAGTACAGATACAGAAAGCAGCTTACATAATTCCGTAGTTACGTAAAGAGAGCCTGGACTTCTTTGCAGGGAAGGAGGGGTCGCTTGTTTGTTTTTTATGTTTATATTTCTCAAATGATATTTTAAAAAAGGAAGGCAGGATTTAGGCCAGCACACAGCTGCTGTATTGAATGACAGTAAGGACCAGTTATACTCAAGTGCTTGTTTTTCAGGTTGCCAAACCTATGTTCAGAAGTTCTGAATAGTAGATGAAATACCAGTTTTTACACTAAGCAAAACTGTTTTCATGGGGGCGAAAATTGAGTTTAACTTTGGTATTAGAACATAATTCTAAAACATAATATCGGTTGAATTAGAGCTGTATGGTTTTCAAGTTCACCCCTGTAGTAGGAAAGCCTACATATGAACACTTTTGAATGCAGAAAAGTAAAAGAAACTTTCCTTACATTTTCGTTGAAAATATCATTCCATAGTTGATTTAAAAGATTAATTCATTCATCTCTTTCAGATGTTAATATTCTTTTCAGTGGTTGATTTTAAAATTTTATGATTTTATTACTCATTGAAATATAGCATAGTTGCTTTAGCAGAAATGAGGTGGCAGTCATGGTGAACTCAAAACTAGTCTAACAGGCAGGAAACCCAAAGATATTTCTGAGATAGTCATCAGGAATGCCATGTAACTTAAAGAGATTGGGGATTGTTTGATTATTCTCTTAGAAAAATTTTCAGAGGGGTATGCATGATGGTACTGTTTGCTTGCACAGTGAAAACCGCCAAATATGCATGTTTAACTTAATGTATCTGCTTATTTCTGTGTTTAAGTATTTCATTGTATATTTAAGCCGTATTAGGAAGTTTTTTAAGGAGATATTTTTAGTAACACATTGCATATTTCACAGGAACTTCAGAGTAAAAATTAGATGCACTTCAACTAATGAGGTTTCAGTTAATAATACATTTCTAAGCAATATGATCTACATCTCTTCAGTCCAGTACACTGTGCTGTATTAGCTGGCAAAGCCCATGTAGAGCATACATTGCATAGTTAAGCAAATATTTCAAAATCATACTTAGGATCAGTTATTCTTACTGTTAACGATATTTTACAAATTTTACAAGAGTTCATATATAAGAACTTGCCTTCTGTCAGTATACAGTCATATCAAATACCCTGTTACTTGATCACTTGATGGCTTTATTTTTGAAAATCACCACAGTCTTACTGGTAAGAAGCTTAACAGGAAAATTACTTTAAAATCATCTCTAGTTTTAGTGTGTCTTAGCATAAACTTGAAATATCTGTGTGACCCAAGTTCTTCGGAGCAGTATTTAGAATATGATAGTGAGCATACCCGTTGATTTACATTTAACATGGTCAGATCCTAAAAGGTTCAGATTTTTCTTCTTTAGATTCTTATAATGTCATTTTCTTTTAAGATAGACGTATTTTTCTCTTTAATATCTTTTTCTTGGATAATTGAGATTGAAAGGAATGGGAATACCTTTCTGTTTCCTATAACCCTGATGGGACTATTTAGTGTAAAAATCTAGCCTTTCAGTTTTGTGAGATTGAATATTTTTTGAATTCTTATATTAAAGCACACGTGTTAAATTGCTTTTTAACTTTGGTATTGAAAATGTATAATGATGTATTCTGATCCCACTTTTCCTTTATGGATGGAGTTGGTTTTTTTTTTAATTTTGCAATTTTTTATTTTATATTGGCATATAGCCATTTAATAATGTTGTGATAGTTTCAGGTAGACAGCAAAAATACTCAGCCATACATATACATGTGTCCCTTCTCCTGGAGTTGGGATTTTAGAAAACGACATTTAGCAGTCTACTTTTGGGCTGTAAAACTTCATTCAGAGTCAAATACAAAATAAATAATGTAACCCCATTCCCACCAAAATATCAATGCATATAAAATACCTATTTTAGCTATTAATGTAACATCTAACAAATGATATTACTGCCTTGGAAGGGACATTTTCTCTGCCCTTTAAAAGACCCTTAATATTTTTACATTCCTTTATATTTAAAAGTTCTCCTTGGAAATACATTAATGTTTTCCATCTTAAAAATAATACATTGCATTTCTGGCTTGTGTTTTAACAGTTTTTCCTGGAAGGATTCAGTATTTCACTATGTCGAGATTCTTAAAATATTAATAAAAGCTTTTAACTGTTGAACGTAGGAAATATGCACAATTAGATTTGACTAGTTATAAATCTCTAATATTATTCTAAGATATGATGTCATCCTAACCATTCTTAAGAATTTCTGGATATTGTTTTTATTCTGTTTTCATCAGATGTGGTACTGCCATAGTTTTTTTTTTTTTTTGGTGACTTTCTTTTCCTTTATTTGAAAACAGATTTCTTGATTTATATCTTCTTTGAGTTATTTAGCTAATTATAGTAGCTAACATAATTCTGCTAAGAGGCTACCTTATATTAAGAGACAAATGCAATCAGGAATGCACAATTAAGAGTTTTTCATGGTAGTTTTCTTGTCATTGTGGTATTACATAGTGTTTAGAAAATATTTTCTTGGGAAAAACAAATCAAGGAAATGATTTCCATGCTAGTCTTATCAGTGTGGTTTGTGGCAATAAGGATATCCTTTAAGGTATTTGAACAGTTTTTTAGGGTATAGGGCATATGAAAAGTGGGCTTCCCTGGTGGCTCAGATGGTAAAGAATCTGCCTGCAATACAAGAGACCCGACTTTGATCCCTGGGTTGGGAAGATCCTCTGGAGAAGGGAATGGCAATCACTCCAGTATTCTTGCCAGGAAAATCCCATAGCCAGAGGAGCCTGGCAGACGACAGTCCATGGGGTTGCAAAGAGTCAGACATGACTGAGTGACAACACTTTCACTTTTTACACATGAAAATGTATTCCTTGACATTTTTTTTTTTTTGTGGACATAAGAGATTATTTCTAGAAGAAGGAGAGAAATCTAAGTTATCCAGATATTCTGTTTGGTGCAGAGTGCTTCTTCTTATTCCTATTTGCCCAGTGCCATGGAAAGTCACTGCCAGAATCCTGAACAGACTCAAGCAGGAGAAAGTCATGTTCGTGATATACCCAGGAAGAGTGGTCTTTTGAACTGCTGTGATACTGTGGTATCAGAGAGAGAGCTATAGTTTTCGGAGAAGGCTTATTATTTTTAAAAGAACAGAAAATGTTCCATTTTATGCTACTCTTTTATTATTAATTTTCAAATAATACTTAGTCCCATGACTTATTTTGTTTCCATTATGGTTGACATTTTATACATCAACAATCTTACAGACATTTTTTATTTATTTTTGGTTGCACTGGTTCTTTGTTGCTTTGCACAGGTTTTCTTTTGTTGCAGTGAGCGGGGGCTATTCTCTAGTCATACCATGTAAGCTTCTCGTTGAGGTGGCTTTTCTTGTTGCAGAGCACAGGCTCTCGGATGCATGGTCTTTACCAGTTGCAGCACAGGGGCTCAGTAGTTGTGGCTCATGAGCTTAGTTGCTCTGTGGCATGTGAAATCTTCCCAAACCGGAGATGGAACCTGTGTCCTCTGCATTGGCAGGTAGATTCTTAACCACTATATCACCAGGGAAATCCTGGACTTATTATTTAAATATTAAATTTATATTAAGATGAATTGGTTAAAAGATGTTAGGAAAAAGCTGGAGAAATGAAAATATCATTGAGACATTAGTAAATAAAGATCTAAAGTTAAATATTAACATTAAGAAAATATTGTTTAGTTTTATGAAATAGTCCTAATATTTCCTGAGAATGAGGAATAAGTGGATTTACTTTGGAAACAGTTAACATAGTTTCAGAGTGACCAGTTCTTGTCTTGTGATCATGTAGTTGCCCTCGATACATTTTCTGTATTTGGCTCTCCTTGAGAATAGAGTTGATTTAGGTCATACCTGAATGGTCTAGTGGTTTTCCCCAGTTGCTTCAGTTTCAGTCTGAATTTGGCAATAAGGAGTTCATGATCTGAGCCACATTCAGCTCCCGGTCTTGTTTTTGCTGACTGTATAGAGCTTCTCCATCTTTGGCTGAAAAGAATATAATCAATCTGATTTCAGTGTTGGCCATCTGGTGATGTCCATGTGTAGAGTCTTCTCTTGTGTTGTTGGAAGAGGGTGTTTGCTATGACCAGTGCGTTCTCTTGGCAAAACTCTATTAGCCTTTGCCCTGCTTCATTCTGTACTCCAAGGCCAAATTTGCCTGTTACTCCAGGTGTTTCCTGACTCCCTACTTTTGCATTCTAGTCCCCTGTAATGAAAAGGACATCTTTTTTGGGTGTTAGTTCTAAAAGGTCTTGTAGGTCTTCATAGAACCGTTCAACTTCAGCTTCTTCAGTGTTACTGGTCGGGGCATAGACTTGGATTACTGTGATATTGAATGGTTTGCCTTGGAAACGAACAGAGATCATTCTGTGGTTTTTGAGATTGTATTCAAGAACTGCATTTTGGACTCTTTTGTTGACTATAATGGCTACTCCATTTCTTCTAAGGGATTCCTGCCCACCGTAATAGATAAAATGGTCATCTGAGTTAAATTCACCCATTCCAGTCCATTTTAGTTTGCTGATTCCTAGAATGTCCACGTTTACTCTTGTCATCTCCTGTTTGACCACTTCCAATTTGCCTTGATTCATAGACCTAACATTCTAGGTTCCTATGCAATATTGCTCTTTACAGCATTGGACCTTGCTTCTATAACCAGTCACATCCACAATCGGGTGTTGTTTTTGCTTTGGCACCATCCCTTCATTCTTTCTTAAGTTATTTCTCCACTGTTCCATTCAGTGGATTTCTCCACTAAATCCAGTAAGTTATTTCTACACTAAACCATTCAGGTATGACCTAAACCAAATCCCTTACAGTGGAAGTGACAAATAGATTTAAGGGACTAGATCTGATAGACAGAGTGCCTGATGAACCATGGTCAGAGGTTCGTGACATTATACAGGAGACAGGGATCAAAACCATCCCCAGGAAAAAGAAAGGCAAAAAAGCAAAATGGCTGTCTGATGAGGCCTTACAAATAGCTGTGAAAAGAAGAGAAGCAAAAAGCAAGGGAGAAAAGGAAAGATATACCCATTTGAATGCAGAGTTCCTAAGAGTAGCAAGGAGAGATAAGAAAGCCTATCTCAGCCATCAATGCAAAGAAATAGAGGAAAACAACAGAATGGGAAAGACTAGAGATCTCGTCAAGAAAATTAGAGATACCAAGGGAACATTTCATGCAAAGATGGGCTCAATAAAGGACAGAAATGGTATGGACCTAACAGGAGCAGAAGATACTAAGAAGAGGTGGCAAGAATACACAGAAGAACTGTACAAAAAAGATCTTCACGACCCAGTTAATCACGATGGTGTGATCACTCAGCTAGAGCCAGACATTCTGGAATGTGAAGTCAAGTGGGCCTTAGGAAGCATCACTGCAAACAATACTAGCGGAGGTGATGGAATTCCAGTTGAGCTATTTCAAATCCTAAAAGATGATGCTGTGAAAGTGCTGCACTCAGTATGTCAGCAAATTTGGAAAACTCAGCAGTGGCCACAGGACTGGAAAAGGTCAGTTTTCATTCCAATCCCGAAGAAAGGAAATGCCAAAGAATGCTCATACTACCGCACTATTACACTTATCTCACACACTAGTAAAGTAATTTTCAAAATTCTCCAAGCCAGGCTTCAACAATACATGAACTGTGAACTTCCAGATGTTCAAGCTGGTTTTAGAAAAGGCAGAGGAACCAGAGATCAAATTGCCAACATCCGCTGGATCATCGAAAAAGCAAGAGAGTTCCAGAGAAACATCTGTTTTTGCTTTATTGACTATGCCAAAGCCTTTGACTGTGTGGATCACAATAAACTGTGGAAAATTCTGAAAGAGATGGGAATACTGGACCACCTGACCTGCCTCTTGAAAAACCTGTATGCAGGCAAGGAAGCAAAAGTTAGAACTGGACATGGAACACCAGATTGGTTCCAAATAGGAAAAGGAGTACATCAAGGCTGTATATTGTCACCCTGCTTATTTAACTTATATGCAGAGTACATCATGAGAAACGCTGGGCTGGAGGAAGCACAAGCTGGAATCAAGATTGCCGGGAGAAATATCAATAACCTCAGATATGCAGATGACACCATCCTTATGGCAGAAAGTGAAGAGGAACTAAAGAGCCTCTTGATGAAAGTGAAAAAGTTGGCTTAAAGCTCAGCATTCAGAAAACTAAGATCATGGCATCTGGTCCCATCACCTCATGGCAAATAGATGGGGAAACAGTGGAAACAGTGCCTGACTTTATTTTGGGGGGCTCCAAAATCACTGCAGATGGTGACTGCAGCCATGAAATTAAAAGACGCTTACTCCGTGGAAGGAAAGTTATGACTAACCTAGATAGCATATTAAAAAGCAGAGATATTACTTTGCTGACAAAGGTCGATCTAGTCAAGGATGTGGTTTTTCCAACGGTCATGTATGGATGTGCGAGTTGAACTGTGAAGAAAGCTGAGCACCGAAGAATTGATGCTTTTGAACTGTGGTGTTGGAGAAGACTCTTGAGAGGCCCTTGGACTTCAAGGAGATCCAACCAGTCCATCCTAAAGGAGATCAGTCCTGGGTGTTCATTGGAAGGACTGATGCTGAAGCTGAAGCTCCAATACTTTGTCCACCTGATGCGGAGAGCTGACTCATTTGAAAAGACCCTGATGCTGGGAAAGATTGAGGGCAGAAGGAAAAGGGGACGACAGAGGATGAGATGCTTAGATGGCATCACTGACTCGATGGACATGGGTTTGGGGGGACTTTGGGAGTTGGTGATGGACAGGGAGGCCTGGTGTGCTGTGGTTCGTGGGGTCACAAAGAGTCGGACATGACTGAGCGACTGAACTGAACTGAGAATAGATATTTTCCTTAAGAGATCTTGTGAACATCTCTTTCCTTTCCTGCCTTATCCTTATCATTCTATTTAATATTCCCTTCAAATGGCCCCATTGTTCTGATGGAGCAATGTCAAAGCATCTGATACCATGGAGGAAAATACCGTATGTAGCAGACATATGTGATGGCTTGGTAGGCATCCAAGGACAGATTATGGTAGAATTGTCTCTTTTCAGTCATGTGTGACACTCTGTGCCCAAAGATTGCTGATTTTGAAGTTGAGTTAACAGCACGTACTAAATTTGATACCTGTTGCAGTCAGTGTGTATTTTTTGTCATTGCATTTTATATACAGCCATTGTACACTTGGGGACATTTTTTTTTAACTGTAGTAGAATAATATTGCCACAATATAAAATACTGTGGCATAAATATAAAGATGATTAAGATTTTTAGGTGCTAGTTTACACTGAAGAGTTACTAAGAAGACCCCTTTAAAGCTTACTTGTGTAAATTTATTAATCAGATCCCTGCCTCTGTCCTTTGCCTCTCTCTGTTCAATATGCCACCACTGTGCCTCCAGTAAAGCTTTTTTATTTTTTGTTTTCTTTTAACAGTGATGGATGTGATTTACTGATAAACTGATTACTAGTAAAAGTAAGCTTTATACTAACTTCCTTACAATTCAGTTAGGTCATAGAATGAAGAAAACAAAGCAAAGCAAAGCACATCCCCAGTCCTTAACCCCTAAATGTTACATTTCCTTCCAGCTTACCTGAAAATACAAATATATGAATGACTGTGTATGGAGCTGTACCACTAAATTTACTTGAATGGCGTTATTTTTTTTCCTACTTAAATGTTTACTTATTTAATTAGAAAAAATTAAAGAACCATCAATTTGAAATTACAGCAGTTAACACAAAGGGCAACAAACTAAAAAAAAAAAAAAAATCAAATGGCTAAAAATAACTCAAGTTATAAGAGTACAATTTACAGTATCATTTATCTCAGTAAAAGAAACAAAACCACTAAATGTCTTTCCTTCTAGATAAGACTTTTCTCTGCAGAAAGGCAAAAAAAGCAATGAATAATTTGCAATTATAATCAAATATAACTGTTATTTACCCCAGCAGCATCTAAAATACAAGAACCACACAGCACAAAAATCTCCTTTTAGAAAATTATTGTATTAGTTAAGCTGTTTATTCTTGCTGTGAAGTTAGTTTCATTTGTGTAGGCCACAAAAGTTTAATTGGCACATTTTACTTAAGAATAAGACAAAGTAAGTCATTGTTCTTTTTAAAAATTACGGGATCATCCATTTTCAAATAACAATCCCAGATACTTTGTTCATTAAATAAGCGTTCTACCGTAAGCAGTCAAGCTTTTTAAATGATCGCTAAGTATTCACCTGAAGTTTATCAATGCTGTGTAAACTGTTAACTTCTTTTGAAGATTTGTGTACATTTTATAATATGATACAGTTTTGTACTGAAGAATTTTTTTAAAAAGATAACCTACAGTGCCATATAGTTAATTTGCCTCACAGAACTTAGAGATACAGTATAAACATTTAAGAACCACAGCAGAGTCCACTGTGGTTCAAAGTTGAATGGAGATTTTCTTGACCTATTACAGAGGTTACTGGCTCAAGACCATATTCCAGAGTGACATCAGCACAAGATTCTGTTGTAAGACTACTTCTTTAAAAAAGAGCACACTTGGTTATGTTGCTGTTACTTGGTCACTAAGTCATGTCCAACTCTTCTGTGACCCTTTGGACTGTTGCCCACCAGGCTCCTCTGTCCATGGGATTTCCCAGGCAAGAATACTGGAGTGGGTTATCGTTTCCTTGTCCAACAGATCTGCCCAACCTGGGCACTGAAAGGGCATCTCCTGCAGTGGCAGGTGGATTCCTTACCACTGAGCCACCAGGGAAACTCTCCACTTGGTTATCCGTGGCTTTTAGCCTTGAGCTACAGATATGCTGCAGATCCTTCCCACCCTCCCAATCAAAGTTAGTCATGTGGAAATGGGTAGATTCTCTGACCACTGTTAAGACAGTCCTTGGTTTTCTAGCTCTGATGGAGATCCCAAAAGTGCTCAGAAGTCCGTGTGCTTACATTAGACCAGGATGAACTTTATGAATGCCACTTTCCTCCATTAGTGACAGGCCACAGATTCCAAAATGTACATGCAAAGCATCTAAATGACTATCTGGCCACTTGACAAATCCTCCTATGAGTCAATCTTGAGTTGATGAGATGTAATTTTTGTTTACCTCAGTTACTATATTGGAAATTTATAGTTGCTCCCACCCAAAAGAAATAATAGGTATCTTTTGGCTTATTAGGTCTTTCATGATAACCATTTTGTTGTCTCATTATACACCACCTCTTCATCCTGTTCAGTGCTATTTCTGAAAAAACTTCTTCTAGTTTACCCATCAGGCACAGTGATGCAATGCCACAAAAAGTTGACCCTCCATGAGATTTAAGTCCAGCTCCCTGTGTGAACTCGTTGCATAGGACATACTTCCAGTATAGTTGATGGCTTTTTTCATATCCATGCCAGACCAGTTGTTGAGTATATGGCAATTACAAGAAGCACAGTTAAGTTCAGTCACTCAGTTGTGTCCGATACTTTGTGACCCCATGGACTACAGCACACCAGGCCTCCCTGTCCATCACCATCTCCTGGAGTTTGCTCAAACTCAAGTCCATCAAGTCAGTGATGCCATCCAACCATCTCATCCTCTTATTGTCTCCTTCTTCTCCTGCCTTCAGTCTTTCCCAGCATCAGAGTCTTTTCTGGTAAGTCAGTTCTTCGTATCAGGTCGCCAAAGTAATGGGGCTTTAGCTTCAGCATAAGTTCTTCCAATGAATATTCAGGATTGATCTCCTTTAGGATTGACTGATTTGATCTCCTTGCAGTCCAAGAGACTTGCAAGAGCCTTCTCCAACATCACAGTCCAAAAGCATCAATGCTTTGATACTCAACTTTCTTTATAGTCCAACTCTCAGATCTGTATATAACTACTGGAAAACCCATACCTTTGACTACACAGACCTTTGTCAGCAAAGAAATGTCTCTGCTTTTCAATATACTGTCTAGGTTTGTCATACCTTTTCTTCCAAAGAGCAAGTGTCTTTTAATTTCATGGCTGCAGTCACCATCTGCAGTGATTTTGGAGCCCAAGAAAATAAAGTGTGTCACTGTTTCCATTGTTTCCCCATCTATTTGCCATGAAGTGATGGGACCAGATGGCATGATTTTAGTTTTTTGAATGTTGAGTTTTAAGCCAGGTTTTTCACTCTCCTCTTTCATTTTCATCAGAAACTTTTTAGTTCCTCTTCACTTTCTGCCATTAGCATGGCATCATCTGCATATCTGAGGTTATTGATATTTCTTCCAGCAATCTTGATTCCAGCTATTGCTTCATTCAGCCTGGCATTTCGCATGGTATACTCTGCATATAAGTTAAATAAGCAGGATGACAATATTCAGCCTTGATGTACTCCTTTTACAATTTTGAACCAGTCCATTGTTCTATGTCTGGTTCTAACTGTTGCTTCTTGACCTGCATACAGATTTCTCAGGAGGCAGGTAAGGTGGTCTGGTATTCCCTTCTCTTTAATAATTTTCCACACAGTTTGTGGTGATCCACACAGTCAAAGGCTTTGGTGTAGTCAGTGAAGCAGATGTAGATGGTTTTTCTGGAACTCTCTTGCTTTTTCTATGATCCAGTAGATGTTGGCAATTTGATATCTGGTTCCTCTGCCTTTTCTAAATCCAGCTTGAACACCTGGAAGTTCTCAGTTCACGTATTGTTGAAGCCTGGGTATACAAATTACATGACATTTTTACTGCCTTCAGGTATGCATTAAAAACTTTCATCTTTTAGCTGAAGGGTTCTCTCACCTGCGAAGCAAGCGTCTTTCTTTACTTGGCTTAAGTCAATCTCCAAGAATAACTAGGAATGAAAGGTCAGTGTAGGTCATTGCCATGTGGCCACTATCATAAGGGTGAACTGTTCAAGGATTCTTTGGTGGATTGAATGAATACCCAAGTATGAAGAGCCTCAGAAACCATAGTGATTTAGATTTGATCTGTCTTCTGTGGGGAAGACCTGCAGGGAGTAAATCCAGTCAGTTATGTCATCGCTGTTTGCCGCATCCGAGGAGGCCGGCATTTCGAGCTTGGAGAGCGCACAAGTGCCACAGCCACTTGCCCAGCCCAGCCCTGCACCTGACCTTGTGGGGCGGGGGCGGCCAGTCTGCCAGGCGTGGAGACAGTTCCAGGTCGGGGGCTGCGCAGCCCCCCGAGGGTGCTGCCCGGCCCCACAGCGCCTTTCCCCAGGACCAGCCTGAGTTGCACACTCACTGTGGTCACCACTTACCTCCTGCAGGCAGCGCTGGCAGAACTGCACGTGTTGATCCCACAGGAGATCCAGCCGCTCATCCTCCGAGGCTGCCATGCTGCTGCCAGTCAAGTTTTTTTAAAGTAACGTAATTCTATAGATACATGTTTCAGCTGTGGTTAGTTGGAAAGGGGTTGAAAATATGTGTCTGAAAAATTATACTTGGTAGAATATTATAGCTTCAAAAATTAAATATTCAAAAAGGGGTATATATTAATAAAACCTAAACCTTGAATACAGCATAGTGTTAGTTTTAGAAATTTGTGAAAATTGCTTAGTTAATGTCGGTGAAAATTGAGTTAACTCAGGCCTCCACTTCAAGGAATGTTACTTCGTGATATTTTGATCTTCAGAGTGAATTCTTAAAGGAACTGGTAAAGAGAGATCCAAACTCCTTCCCCGTGGTTTTCAGAACTTCCTGTCCCTTATCTTCCTGTTTTATCTATTGTTGTTCAGTCCCCCAGTTGTGTCCCACTCTTTGTAACCCCATGGACTGCAGCACGCCAGGCTTCCCTGTCCTTCTCTGTCTCCCAGAGTTTGTTCAAACTTATGTCCATTGAGTTGGTGATGCCATCCAACCATCTCATCCTCTGTTGTCCCCTTCTCCTCCTGCCCTCAGTCTTCCCCAGCATCAGGGCCTTTGCCAGTGAGTCTGATCTTTGCATCAGGTGGCCACAGTATTGAAGTTTCAGCTTCAGCATCAGTCCTTCCAGTGAATATTCAGGGTTGATCTTTTTTAGGATTGACTGGTTTGATCTCGTTGCTGTCCAAGGGACTCTCAAACATCTTCTCCAGCACCACAATTTGAAAGCATCAATTTTTCAGCACTCAGCCTTCTTTATGGTCCAGCTCTCACATCTGTACGTGACTACTAGAAAAACCATAGCTTTGACTATGTGCACCTTAGTTGGCAAAACGATATCTCTGTTTTTAAATATGCTGTTTAGATTTGTTGTACTTTTTCTTCCCAGGAGCAGGCGTGTTTTAATTTCTTGGCTGCAGTCACCATCCACAGAGATTTGGAGCCCAAGAAAGTAAAGTGGGTCACTGTTTCTATTTTTTTCCCCATCTGTTTGCCATGAGATGATGGGACCAGAGGCCGTGATCTTCATTTTTTGAATGTTAAGTTTTAAGCCAACTTTTCCACTCTGCTCTTTCACCCTTATCCAGAGGCTCTTTAGTTCCTCTTCACTTTCTGCCAGTAGGGTGCTGTCATCTGCATATCTGAAGGTGAAGGTGAAAGTTGCTCACTCATGTGTGACCCCATGGTCTGTAGCCTGCCTGTCTCCTCTGTCCGTGGAATTCTCCAGGCCAGAATTCTAGAGTTGGTAGCCATTCCCTTCTCCAGGGGACCTTCCCGATCCAGGGATGGAACCCAGGTCTCCCACATCACAGGTGAATTCCTTCCTCTTTACCATATGAGCCACCAGGGAAGCCCATCACATCTGAGGTTATTGATATTTCTCCCGGCAGTCTTGTTTCCAGCTTGTGATTCATCTAGCCTGGCATTTCTCATGATGTATTCTGCATATAAGTTAAATAAGCAGGGTGACAGTATATAGCCTGATGTACTCCTTTCCCAACACGGAACCAGTCTGTTGTTCCATGTTTGGTTCTAACTGTTGCTTCTTGACTTGCATACAGGTTTCTCCAGAGGAAGGTAAGGTGGTTTGGTATTCCCATCTTTGTTGAATTTTTCCACAGTTTTTTGTGATCCACACAAAGTTGTTAGCATAGTCAATGAAGCAGAAGTAGATATTTTTCTGGAATTCCCTTGTTTTTTCTATGATCCAGCAGATGTTGACAATTTGATTGCTGGTTCCTCTACCTTTTCTAAATCCAGCTTGTACATCTGGAGGGTCTCAGTTCATGTACTGATGAAGCTTGGCTTGAGTGATTTTGAGCATTACCTTGCTAGCCTGTGAAATGTGCCCTATAATGTGGAAGTTTGAACATTCTTTGACATTGTCCTTCTTTGGGATTGGAGTGAAAACAGCTTTTCCAGGTTGTCACTGCTGAGTTTTCCAAATCTGCTGGCATATTAATCTTTGTACAGTACTTCCATTATTCTTTCCATCTCTTCTGCTTCTATTAAGTCTTTACTGTTGCTGTCCTTTATTGTGCCTATCTTTGGATGAAATGTTCCTTTGATATTTCCAATTTTCTTGAAGAGATCTGTTGTTTTCCTCTATTTCTTTGCATTGTTCACTGAAGAAGGCCTTCTTGTCTCTCCTTGCTATTCTCTGGAACTCTGCATTTAGTTGTGTATACCTTACCCTTTCTCCCTTGCTTTCAATTCTCTCCTTTCTTCAGCTATTTGTAAATCCTCCTTTGGAAGGCTTTCCAAATTTGGAAAACCCAGCAGTGACCACAGGACTGAAAAGGTCAATCCTCATCCCAGTTCCCAAGAAGGTCAGTACTAAAGAATGTTTAAACCTCCAGACAGTTTCACTTATCTCCCATGTTAGTAAGGTTATGCTCAAAATGCTGCATGCTAGGCTTCAGCATTATGTGAACTGAGCACTTTCAGATGTCCAAGTTGGGTTTAGATAAGGCAGAGGAACCAGATATCAAGATTGCCTACATTGGCTGGATCATAGAGAAAGCAAGGGCATTCCTGAATAGCATCTACTTCTTGTTTCATCGACTATGCTAAAAGCCTTTGACTGACTGGATCATAGCATAAGTGTAGAAAACTCCTTTAAAGAGATTGGAATACCAGATCATCTTACCTTTCTCCTGAGAAACCTGTATGCCAGACAAGAAGCAACATTTAGAACCTTGTATGGAACAACTGACTGGTTCAGGATTGAGAAAGGAGTACAGGGCTGTTTATTGTCGCCCTGTTTATTTAACTTATACATAGGGCACATCATGAGAAATGCCAGACTGGATGAGTTACAAGCTGGAATCAAGTTTGCCAGGAGAAATACCAACAACCTCAGATATACCGATTCTAATGGTAGAAAGCAAAGAGGATCTGAAGAGCCTCCTGATGAAAGTGAAAGAGGAGAGTGAAAGAGCTGGCTTAAACCTCAATATTAAAAATCTAAAATCACGGCATCCAGTCCCATCACTTCATGGCAAATAGAAGGGTTAAGAGGCAGAAGCAGTGACAGATTTCCTCTTCTTGGGCTTTAAAATAACTGCATATGGTGACTGAAGTGAAGTTCAGTTGTTCAGTCGTGTCTGACTCTTTGCGACCCCATGGACTGTAGCCTGTCAGGTTCCTCTGTCCATGGGATTTTCCAGGCAAGAATACTGGAGTGGGTTGCCATTTCCTTCTCCAGGGGATCTTTTCAACCCAGGGATCAAACCCGGGTCTCCCACATATGAGTGTAGTCATGAAATTAGACGATGACTGATTCTTGGCAGGAAAGCTATGACAAGCCTAGACAGTGTGTTAAAAAGCAAAGACAGCACTTTGCCGACAACATCCATATAGTCAAGGCTCTGGTCTTTCTGGTAGTCATGTATAATTGTGAGAACTGGACCATAAAGAAGGCTAAGCACCGAAGAATTAATGCTTTCAAACTGTGGTGCGGGAGAAGACTCTTGAGAGTCCCTTGAACTGCAAGGAGATCAAATCAGTCAATCCTAAAGGAAATCAGCCTTGAATATTCATTAGAAGGACTGAGGGTGAAGCTGAAGCTCCAGTACTTTGGCCACCTGATGCAAAGAGCTGACTCATTGGAAAAGACCCTGATGCTGGGAAAGATTGAAGGCAGAAGTACAAGAGGGCGACAGTGGATGGGATGGCTGGATGGCATCACCAATGCAGTGGACATGAACTTGGACAAACTCCAGGAGATGATGAAGGACAAGGAAGCCTGGCATGCTGCAGTCTATGGGGTCACAAAGAGTCAGACATGACTTGGCAGCTGAACAACATTCACTTTATCTACTTGTTGACTAAGCTTTGAGAATTCTTATCTTCCAAAGAATTTGTCCATTTCATCTGAGTGTCTAAACTTATTGAGAAAAAGTTGTTCATAATATTCTCTTACTACTTAACACCTGTAAGGACCTTTAATGATATCACCTTTCTCATTCATTATATTGTTAATTTATAACATTTATTTCCTTTAATCTGGCAAAAGATTTATCATTAATGAAATTCTCAGAGTTAAGAATTGTTTTCACTGATTTTTCTGTTTCATGTTTCATTGACTTCCATCTAGTCTCCATTATTTCCTTTCACCTACTTACTTGGGGTTTAATTTGTTCTTGTTCTAGTTTCTTAAGTGAAAATGAAAGTCACTAATTTAAGACTTTTCTTCTTTTCTAATATTGATGTTTAATAGTATACATGCAGCATCCCACAAATTTTGAAATGTGTATTTATTTTCATTCAATTCTAAGTATTCTAATTTTCCTTTTGATTACTTCTTTGACACATGAGCTATTTGGATGACATGTATTATTTAGTTTATAAATATTTGAGGATTTTCTAATTTGTTTTTTATTTCTAAATTTAATTCCATTGTGTTCACAAAACCCTACTTTGCATGAATTAAATCCTTTAAATTTATTGACTTTATCATGGTTAAAAATATGGTCCACCTTAGTAAATATTCCATGTGTACCTGAAAATACACATTCTGTTGTTGTTGGATAGAATGTTCTATAATTGTTAGTTAGATCAAGATGGTTGATACTGTCTTCCAAATCTATATCCTTACTGATTTTCTATTTTATCAATTATTGCAAAAAGGGCATGGGAATATGTTCAATGATCTTTTTAAAGGATTTAAGCAATGAAAAAAAAAAGTTGTACATATTTACCCATGCAGTTACCATGTCTGGTACTCTGTTCCTCTGTTAGAGCCATATTTCCATTTGACATCGTTGGTTCCTACCAGAGTTCCTTTACCTTTCTTATAGTGTGTATCTGCTTGTGATAAATTCTTTCAGCTTTTTTATTTCTGGAGAAGTCTTTATTCCTCCTTCATTTTTTAAAATATATTTTAGCTGGGTATTTTTCATATAGTAGATGTTGAAGATGTTTAAAGATGTTGCTTCACTGTCTTCCCCCTTGAATGGCTTCCAGTGAGCAAGTATCATGGTTCCTCTGTATGTTAACATTCTTTTTTCTGGCAGCTTTTAAGATTTTCTCTTTATCACTAGTTTTGAACAATTTGGTTATATTCCGTAAATTTCTTCATGCTTATAGTGTTTGAGCTTTGTTGAGCTCTTAGATCTGTTGCTTTATAATTTTAATCAAATTTGGAAACATTTCAGTTGCTATTTCTTCATCAGTCTGTCCACTGTCCCCTGCCCCATATCTCCACTGCATGTTTTTGAGGACCCCAGTTACAAATATATTCAGCAACCTGAAGTTGTCCCACAGGTCAGTGAGAGATCCTTTAAGAATTTTCCATATATTCTCTCTCCTATCTCTTGCTCTACCCCCATCTCAGTTGAGGTATACCTCCTCCTATGCCAAACTGTGCCTTTACCTGGACTTCTGGACCCATTCACATATCATTGCTTAGACCTCTCTTCCAGTAATCATATGTCCAGTTTCTTTGTCCCTATTGCTTCTTTGCCTAAAAACCAAACAAACTCAATAAAAGAAAACACAGTTAAACCTCTCTTGCTCTTAGACCAGCCCATTAAGGTACAATCCTTCCACTCGTCCTCATAACTGAACTTCTTCAAACTGTAATCTACTTACTGTCTCCACTTTCTCATCTCCCACAGGGCCATGACAATCGTATCTATCTTTATTGATTTACTAAACCTACTTGTTTAATAAAAGCCCCCAATGATTTCTTCATCCTTTCTGACCACTGCAGGTGTGTTTAGAGACTAGAATCTTCTTGAAATTATTTCCTTCCTTGGTTTCTGAGACATAGCATTCTCTCGATTCTCTTCTTACTTTTCTGCTTTATTTCTCTGTTCATCTTTACTTTCTCACTAACTAAAAGTAAACATTCCCTATGTTCTCTTGGCTTTCTTCTCTTTTTATTTGCTTCTTTATACCTCTGAGAACCATAAGCTCTCTGTTTATTCAGTCACCACTTTCATGAAGCTGATGTCCAATTTATAATATCCTGCTTCTGTGTCTTTCTAGAAGTCCAGACCTACGCTTCACCCATCAGTATCTTGAACTCAACATGCCCCATAGCAAATCAGTCATGTTTTCCTCCAAAACTAGACAGTCTATTTGTTGTCCTCAATTGTGTTGCATCTTCACAGTGCAAAGATTATACTGACATTTTCAGAAACATGGACCCTGGGTACAAAAGCGCAGTAGATATCTATGCAATGTATCTAATAGTTAAGAGGGACACCTTAGGCCACAAAGGTCAGTTAATAAATCATTTACTCATAAATAACAACTGTAGTCAAGGGAGCAGATGGGACCTCTGAAGGGAAGTCTATGGGAGTGAGACAAAGAGAAATACAAAGATTCAACATGGAAATAGAAGGTAGAAGAGGACAGTGTGAGGCCCTCTGAGATCCTTTTATATAGTCAGCTATGCAGCTCTCCAAGAGTAAGACTAACACTGCTGGGTGTGAGTGATCTTAAAATAAATGCCCCAAAAGGCACATGCCCATGTGTGTGCACAAACACATGTTATCAACTTCAATTCTGTAAATATGGAACACCTACTAAAGGAAAATAAGTAAGACAGAGTTCCCCCACTGCCATTGTAGGTGACAGAATTCCAGCAGAGCTACTTAAAATCCTAAAAGATGGTAATCTGAATACCCCATATCTATTTGAAAGTTGAATTTTTTCTTTTTTGGCCACGCCATGTGGCTTGCACTGTCTTAAACCTAGGCTCTTGACAGTGAAAGCTCAAGAGCCCTACACACCGGATTGCCAGGGAATTTCCCCAAAATTTAATTTTTAGTTAAAAGCCTGCCCCAAAAGAAAACTTTAGGTGTGTATTAAACTGGGGCACTGGTGAATGCCTTGAAACTTTTAAGGAAGAAATAATACAAATTCTATACAATTTCCTTCAGAAAGTTGAGAGAATACTTTCTATCAGTAATTCATTCTGGGGCTTCCCTTGTGGCTCAGCTGGTAAAGAATCCACCTGCATTGTGGGAGACCTGGGTTCGATCCCTGGGTTGGGAAGATCCCCTGGAGAAGGGAAAGGCTACCACTCCCGTATTCTGGCCTGGAGAATTCCATGGACTGTATAGTCCATGAGGTTACAAAGAGTTGGACACGACTGAGCGACTAACACTAATAACTCATTCTCTGACATCAGCAGTACCTTGAAACATCACCGAAGAAGACTACATATCATTATCATGGTCACAAATGTAAAAATTGAAAGTTTAGACTCCATAAATAAATTTTAAAATAGTAATATGACCACATAAACTTTATCCCAAGAATATAAGCTTTTTTATCGTTTGAAAAATCAAGCAGTGCAATATACTGTGTTAACATACTAAAAAAGAAAAACCACACGATCATCTCAGTAGATGCAGAAAATGTGTTAGAAAAAAACCCAAAATTCATTTCTAATAAAAATTCCTAGCAGTCTAGGAATAGACAAGGAAATTCCTCAATCTGGTAAAGCACATCTGTACAAAACAAAACACTATAGCTATTACTGTACTTAATGCTTAAAGGCTGAATTCGTCTTACCTAATAGCAGTAACAAGACAAGGACACCTACTCTCATAGTATTGTTCTCAAGGTTCTAGCTGGTGTACTGAGGCAAGAAAAGGAAGCAAAGGGCAAGAAAAGATTGGATAGAAAAAGTAACTTTATTTGTGGACAGTTTGACTGTCCATGAAGAAAATCGAGTAAATGAGTTTAGAAAAATTACAGAATATATGATTAGTGTTCAAAAATCAGTTGTATTTCTATATACTAATAAAAATCAGATATTAGAGGTTTTTGGGAAAAAAGCATAATGTATAAAATTCTTAGAAATATGACAAAAATAGGGGGAGACTTTTATGATGAACACTAGGAAACATTGTTGAGAGAAATTAGCACCCTGTATAAATGGAGTGCTGTACCTTGTTTTTTAGCCAGAAAACTCAATATTGAGATGTTCTCCAAGTTGATCTATAGATTCAACACATTTTCAAAGAAAATATTTGCAGACTTTAAATGTTTTCTCTAGAAGTTGATAAGATTAATATGAAAAGATAACTTTTTCACTTCACAAAACACTTTGAAAAAAGGACATTATGAGTTTGATTTCAAATTACAGTAATCAGAACAGTTCTGGTATTGGCACTAAGGTAGTTCAGTGGAGTAGAATAGACTGTCTAAAACTCGACCTACATATGTATGGACAGTTAATTTGCAACAGAAGTGCTAAGGCAAGTCAGTGGAGAAAGGATTATCTTTTAAGTAAATGATCCTGGAGCAACTGGATATCCAGCTACCAGGGAAAAAAAATGAACTTCAATTCATAACTTGTTCCGTGTACGACAGTTACCCCAAAGTAAATCACAGACCTAAGTGCATGACCTAAAACTATAAAACTCCTAGAAGAGAACAGTACAAGAAAATCTCTGGGGGCTTTGCATTAAGCAAACTACTTGGTGACACCAAGTAAAGATCTGTAAAAGAACAAATTAGACTTTATCAAAATTTGAAACTTGTTCTCTTTGAAATTGTGTTGAGAGACTGAGAAGACAAGTCACACTTAGAATATGTTTGCAAATCGTTTATCTGTGGTAAAGGACAAATTTGCAGAATATATAAACTCTCGAAATTCAATACAGGCATTCCCCACTTTTCAGAAGTTCACTTTATGTGACTTTGCTTTTACAAAAGACCTATGTTAGTATACTGATTTTCACAAACCAAGAGAAATCCAAAGAGGATTTTGGTTTTACAAAAAAATGGTAAAAAGCAAAAATAGCTTTCAAGTGTTTGTTTTGCCGCAGCGATTATAGAAGCATCTTTTACCGTAACCGCCCTAACCAAGAGTGGCCTTGCCAAGCTCCTTACCCAGGCACTACACTTAGCATATCAGCATCAAGCCACCATAGCTTTTAATTCTGTTTCCACAAACATCTGTGATTTATCTTGTGGACAAGATAAATCATGTGGACATCTGTGATTTATCTTGATTCATATTGTGCATGTGTTAGTAAACTGGTCCTAAAGTAATTACTGCCTCACTTTATACCATTTCAGTTTATAAACTGTTTCATAGGAATGCTCTACTTTCAGATAGCAGGGGAAACTTGTAATAAAAAAGCAACCCAAGGGACTTCCCTGGCAGTCCAGTGGCTAAGATTCTGTGCTTCCAATGCAGAGGTTTTGGGTTTGATCCCTGATTGGGGAACTAAGATCCCACATGCTGGGTGGAGGGCCAAATAAGTAAATATAAAAGGTTAAAAAAGCAACTCAATGTAAAAAAAAAAAGGCAAAATATCTAAACAGATGCTTCACTGGTAAAGATACATAGATGGCAAATAAGCTTATGAAAATATGATTAACATCATTAGTCATTAGGAAAATGCAAACTAAACCACAATGAAATACTATTAACACACCCGTTAACTGTGGCTAGAATTGAAGACCAAAGTGTTTGCAAGGATATGGAAAAATGGTAGCTGTCTTACACTGCTGATGGGAATGTAATATGATCCATTCACTTTGGAAGGCAGTTTGGCGATTACTGAGAAAGTTAAACATATACATACCACATCTAGTCATTTTGCTCCTAGGTAAATGTAAGCATGTGTCCTTACCAATACTTGTACATAGATGTCTACAGCAGCTTTGTTTTTGAAGCTAAACCAGGAAATAATCCAAATGTCTATCAACAGGTAAAAACTGCTTTATTCATATCCTATTCAACAGTGAAAAGTTGATACATGCTACATCATGAATGAATCTCAGAATTGTTATTCTGAGTGAAAGAAGCTGGGAAAGATGTACAGTTTAAATAATTCCACTTATGTAAAATTCTGTAGTCCCTGGGTCAGGAAGATCTCCTGGAGGAGGGCATGACAACCGACTCCAGTGTTCTTGCCTGAAGAATCCCATGGACAGAGGAGCCTGGCAGGCTACAATCCATAGGATTGCAAAGAGTTGGACACTACTAAAGCAGCTTAGCATGCATGCAACAGAAAATGCAAACTAATGTTAATGACAGAAAGCAGATTAATGGTTATTTGGAAATAGTAGGGGTGGTGGTGGAGAGGACTAGGGGAAAAGGATTAGAGCTGTAAGAATCTTTTGGAAGTGATGGATTTGTTTATTGTCTTGATTATGGGACTTGTTTCAGAGGTGTATATATGTGTGAGAATATATCAAATCAGTTTATTATATGTTGGCCATACTACAGTAAAAGTAAATAAAAACTGTCTTCTGTCTTTGCTGTCTGACCATCACTGCTAACTCATCTAAGGCTATTTCCTAAATTTGCAGGATAGGTGGGTCTAAATATCTGTTAAAAATGTTGACTTCCATGCCTTCACACTATTAAGATGGGACTGGGGAATCTATTTTTAACAAACACTCCAGGTGATTCTTCTTATTCCTCAAGTTTGGAAAACCCTTGTCCCAGATTAAATGAATTCTACTTTGGTCGTCTGAACCTATTTCCATATATGAAAAAAGGATGTTAAGTTTCTAGTGTTAACAGATTTTTTAGCCGTAGAACACTTGATGATGCTCTACTGTGGTCAGATGAGATCATTCAGAATTGGACAAAATTTTTTTCTCATCATATATAATATATTGAGATCAGCCTTGCATTATAAATACCTGAAGTAACAAAATGAAAATCTCTGAATAGTCCCAGCATTAGTGAACATTCCATCAAAGAGTAAAAAAGAATTTTATTTATATACCTGTTGACAAGTCACATCAGTGTGTTAGTGAACATCACATGTTGTTAGTGAAAAGAGGTATTTTATATCTTTTGTGTATTAAGCTATAAAAACACAAATTGGAGAAGAGGAGTAAGAGAAATAGAAGACCATTGTTACTCTCTACATGTTCCTTAAATGGACATAGCAGTGCATTTTACATAAAACTCTGGGAAAAACAGCCTGACTTTCTTACTGCCCCCTTTCCAACAACATCAAACAAGTGGAAATTATAGAATGTCTGTCTAAATTTAAAATAGTTCAGTTACCAGAAGACTTCAGAGAACAAGTTTTCCACAAATCATCCTTGTGCTATTTGGTCCTGATTTTTTTTTCTTTTTAAAGAGGGTTAGAGCCAACATGTAATTAATCACTTTTTTTGTTGTTGTTAGCTTCTAAGGAAATGAAACTGCAACTTTCCATTTGGCTTTATTGTTCTTTTTTGGTGTTTGTTAGTGCTACAGTTTGTAATACAAGAACCTCAGATGGTGCTTAGTGATAATGTGGACAAAACTGTGAAAGAAGTACTTTTTAAAAGTCAGCTTATATATGTTATACTGTTATGATACCTGTGCACACTCCAGGTCACAGATACCACCAGCATTACTGTCTTACAGTCAGAAGCTGTTAGAACTTCTCTTGTCAGCGGTTGGGGTTACTGAAGTGGCAGCATCAGTTCTTACCAATTCTCATTGTTTCTTCCTCCAAGATTGTTTGGATTGATTATTCCTTCCCCACAGCTGCTGCCCCAATGAGTGAATAACAGATCCGTCTCATCTTGTAAAAGCTCTGCTCCGTCTGTGTAGTGAACTACCTTCCCTGTGGAAATAGGACACTACTTTAAAAATTAATCATTGCATTGACTCAAGTTCAAGTTCAGTCGCTCAGTCGTGTCCGACTCTTTGTGACCCCATGAATTGCAGCACACCAGGCCTCCATGTCCATCCCAAACTCCTGGAGTTTACTCAGACTCATGCTCATTGAGTCGGTGATGCCATCCAGCCATCTCATCCTCTGTTGTCCCCTTCTCCTCCTGCCCCCAATCCCTCCCAGCATCAAGGTCTTTTCCAACGAGTCAACTCTTCACATAAGGTGGCCAAAGTATTGGAGTTTCAGCTTCAGCATCAGTCCTTCCAGTGAACACCCAGGACTTATCTCCTTTAGGATGGACTGGTTGGATCTCCTTGCAGTCCAATTACTATCATTATTAAGAGTTTATATAAAGGTTCAGTTCAGTTCAGTTTCTCAGTCGTGTCTGACTTTTTGCGACCCCATGAGCTGCAGCACACCAGGCCTCCCTGTCCATCACTAACTCCTGGAGTTCTCCCAAACCCATGTCCATTGAGTTCGGTGATGCCATCCAACCATCTCATCCTCTCTCGTCCCCTTTTCCTTCTGCCCTCAATCTTTCCCAGCATCAGGGTCTTTTCAAATGAGTCTACTCTTCGCATCAGGTGGCCAAAGTACTGGAGTTTCAACTTCAACATCAGTCCTTTCAGTGAACACCCAGGACTGATCTCCTTTCGGATGGACTGGTTGGATCTCCTTGCAGTCCAAGGGCCTCTCAAGAGTTTTCTCCAACACCACAGCTCAAAAGCATCAATTCTTTGGCACTCAGCTTTCTTTATAGTTCAACTCTCACATCCATACATGACCACTGGAAAAACCATAGCTTTGACTAGATGGACCTTTGTTGGCAAAGTAATGTCTCTGCTTTTTAACGTGCTGTCTAGGTTGGTCATAACTTTCCTTCCAAGAAGCAAGCGTCTTTTAATTTCATGGTTGCAATCACCATCTGCAGTGATTTTAGAGCCCAGAAAAAGAAAGTCAGCCATTGTTTCCACTGTTTCCCCATCTATTTGCCATATAAAGTTTAAAGGTAGACAAATACCTGTGTGTAAGCAGGCACTTTCTTTTAACTTTATTAATTTGAAGTCATTTTTCCATTTTTAAGCAGGATAGAATATTACTCTTAAACTGGTAAGTTTATGGAAATTTCAGTAGACTCTGTCTCTGGAGATTTTATAAACACAGGCCCATCTGCATCTGATCCTGTTCTCTTCCCTCCTCCCAAAGCATAGACCTCAAGGATGGCCATTGCTCTACCTAGTGCTAGCAATTAATGAAAAAGATATTAAGTTCCCAAAAGTTCAGTTCTTTGGTTTGGTTATTTAGGATAACTCTGGTCTAAAAAAGAATTGAGAAGTATTTCATCCTCCTCTGTTTCTGAAAGAGTTTGTATATGGTGGTGCTGTGGTTTTGGTTGTGTTCCCCCAAAAGATACATTGAAACTCTTAACCCCAGTACCTCAAAATGTGACTTTTTGGAATTGTTAAAGATATAATGTTGAAATGAGGTCATAATTAAGGTAAACCTTAATCCAGTATGACTGATGTCATTATAAGAAGAGACACTGGCCTGCACGGGGAGAATGATACGTGAAATAGAGGTGGAAATTGAAGTACTACAGGAACTTCAGGAACACAGGATTGCTGGCAAACCACCAGATGCAAGGAAGAGGCAAGGAAGGATTCGCCGCTGCAGGCTTCAGAGGGAAAATAGCCCTGCTGACACCCTAATTTTGGACTTCTAGCCTCCAGAGCTTTGAGATAAATACCATTGTTCAAGTCACCTGGTTTGTGGTTCTTTTTATGGCATCCCTAGCAAACAAATAATAGGCTTGTATTCTTTTCTTTCAAGCCTGATAGAACTCACCCAGTGAAATTGTTTGGATATTTCTTTGTTTGGAGTTTTCTTTGTGGAAACATTTTAAATTGTGAATTCAGTTTCTCTAAAAAACATGACTGAGCTATATAGATTTTCTTTTTTGTGTGTCTGTTTTGGCAATTGTGTATATCAAGGAATTTGTTCATTTCATCTAAGTTATTGAATTTATTGGCATAAAGTTGAGCTACTTGTGATATTTTTTTATGTCTTTAGGGCCTGTAATGATGTTTCCTTTTTTATTCTTCATTTTGGTTCTGTCTTTTTATCTTCTTTGATCAGTCTAGCTTAGGGTTTCCTCACTTGGGGGCAATTTTGTACCCTCTGTCTTGGGGGTTTGGGCATTTGGCAGTATCTGGAAGCATTTTCAGTTATCACTACTTGGGGCATCTAGTGGCTGAAGGCCAGGGATGCTGCTGAACTAAACATCCTGCCATGCACAAGGCAGCCTCTTGCAACAGAAATTCAGTCACTCCATAATGTCAGTAGAGCTGAGATTAAGAAACCTGTTCTAGGATTTACAGTGTACACATCCTGCTTTCAAATATTATGCCACTTCATATTTAATATAAGCAGCTTAACAGTACATTGTTTCACTCATCCCTACCCATCCTTTATGCTGTTCTGGACATACATTTTATTAGGTTGATGCAAAAATAATTGTGGTTTCGGACCGTGAGTTTTAAATCATTATAACTAGACTCAAACACATCTTTATTAATCAAAACAGGGAACATTACAATCAACACATTTTTGCCAATGAGAAATAAGTTTGTTTATTCCTGTAACGTAAAAATCCATTCTTTGGGATTCAACAAACTCTCAGGAAAGCCTTTTCTGCCTCCTGCTGGTTATGGAAGCATTTTCCCTGCAAAAAGTTGTAGAGATGCTTGAAGAAGTGGTAGTTGGTTGGTGAGAGGTCAGGTGAATATGGCAGATGAGGCAAAACTTCGTAGCCCAATTCGTTCAACTTTTGAAGCACTGATTGTGTGACGTGAGGTCTGGCATTGTCATGGAGAAGAATTGGGCCCTTTGTGTTGACCAGTGCCAGCAGCAGGCATTGCAGTTTTTGGTGCATCTCACTGATTTGCTGAGCATGCTTCTCAGATGTGATGGTTTTGCTGGGATTCAGAAAGCTGTAATGGATCAAACGGGCAGCAGACCGCCAAACAATGTCTGTGACCTTTTGGTGCAAGTTTGACTTTGGGAAGTGCTTTGGAGCTTCTTAGTCCAACCACTGAGTTGATCATAGCTGCTTATTGTATAAAACCCACTTTATATTGCCTGTCACAATCCAATCGAGAAATCGTTCATTGTTGCATAGAGAAAGAGAAGATGACACTTCAGAATGACAATTACTTTGATTTTCGGTCAGCTCATGAGGTACCCACTTACCAAGCTTTTCCACCTTTCCAGTTCACTTCAAATGCCAAATGACTGTAGAATGGTCCATGTTGAGTTCTTCAGCAGCTTCTCATGTAGTTGTAAGAGGATCAGCTTCCATGCTGGCTCTCAATTGGTCGTTGTCAACTGATGATGGCCGGCCACTACGCTTCTCATTTTCAAGCCTCTCATCTCCTTTGCAAAACTTCTTGAACCACTTCTGCACTGTGCATTTGTTAGCAGTTCCTGGGCCAATTGTATTGTTGATGTTGTGAGTTATCTCTGCCGCTTTACAACCCATTTTGAACTTGAATAAGAAAACTGCTCGAATTTGCTTTTTATCTAGCATCATTTCCCTGGTCTAAAATAAATATAAAACAGCAAGTAATAAGTCATTAGCAAATAACTAAATAAATGCACATTAAAATGATGTGTAACATAACCACATTTAACAGTATATTCCAGTATCAAATGGTAAATTTAAACAATGCAAAAACCGCAGTTACTTTTGCACTTCCTATTACTATTACTATTGCACAACCTAATACTTCGATTTATATTATAAACCCCACAGCACATGGGATTTTGCTTTAAACAGTCTATTAAGGAAATTTTTAAATGAGGAAAACATACCTAGTTCATATGTTTTCAGCATTCTTCATGCTTTGACTCGATCCAAATTCCCGTCGGTGTTTCTTCTTCTTTTTTTTTTTTTTAATTTATTTATTTGTTTTTTTTTTCTGTGGGTGTTTCTTCTTTCCACATGAAGAACTATTCTCATGTGTCTCACAGTGTAGGTCTGCCAGTGACATATTCTCTCAGCTTTTGTTTGAAAACCTGTATTTTGTCTTCCATGTTTCAAGTATATTTTTGCTTAGTATAGAATTCTTCATCGACAGTTTTAAAAATAAAAGATACCATTCTATTGTTTTCTTGTTTGTCTAGATTATAATAAGAAATAAAGCTATTGTTCACTAATACATTTTTAAAAAATCTGTATACTTTAGATAATTTTCTAGATTTTATTATTATTAAAAAAAAAGCTTAAAATTTAATGCATTGTGCTTAAATGTTTTAAACAGACCAGTTCTTGTGTTTTCCTCTCCTCTTTGTTCCTTTCCTTTTTTTCCCCCATCACTTATAAAAAGTGTATTTTGTGGCAAGTTATTTCTTTGAGCCTGTTTCCTCATCTGTAATATCAGGCTACCAATGATGCTTATAGGTTTGTTGTGAAGGAAAAATGAAAAAAATGAGAGAAAATGAAAAAAGAAAAAGTCTAGAACTTGAAGGGATTCATAAACATGATAGCACGGTACACAGATATCGTGCTCCTTACCCACCTTCAGCTCTCCTGACCTCAAGGCTCATACATGGTAGCAGACGAGTGGGTATTGTAGTCTGAGTCCTTTCCTGCCTCATGGCAGCAGCTGCATGTAGACATGTTCTTGCCAACCACATACTCCCCAGAAGCTGCAGTTAAACTGAGGAGCCCTGGTTGGACCATGACTAAGCACTGTTGCCACTGCTTATGATTTCTGCTCCTACCAATAGTTTACATGTTGATTTTAAATAAATCTGATCTTTTACTCAAGCAAGGTTGAAAGATGTTCTTTCAGGATTCTGAAATTTCCTGAATTTCTGTTAATTATTTGAAAATAGTAAAAATCCATGACATTGTATTTTACACAATTTACACTTTCCACTTCTCAACTATGCAGGCTAGCCATGGTATTTAAAGTAACACATTTAAATATTAGGAAAATTTTAGAAATAATTAACAGTTTTGAGTGGTGGGGCTTAAAATCAACAATAATTCTTTCCAGTGGCTCTAATTACTTTAAAATATACAATAATAATATTGATCTTAGAGGATGCATTCATTGAAGTGTCCTTTTCTGTCAACAAGAGAATCTAACTGGATATGTCAAGAGTTGATTGGTTTGGTATTTTTGATCCGTACCTGGCCACAAGTAGCAGCATTCTGACAACTATGTTAAATATCCCCTCATGGTGTTGCTTCTCTTCTCCTCAGTGGGCCTTTGGAGTGACGCTGTGGGAGCTCATGACCCTGGGCCAGACACCCTATGTGGACATCGACCCGTTTGAGATGGCCGCATACTTGAAAGATGGTTACCGAATAGCCCAGCCAATCAACTGCCCTGATGAACTGTAAGTTTCTTTCTGAGCTTGAAGACATGGATTTGATTCCATTTGCAATGATTGGATGAAAGAAATAAGAACAGGTGTCCATACTAATACAGAGACTACTCTTGTGAGAATCATGCCTCTTTGGGCTTGCGTTGTACTCCTGTGGAGAAACCATAAGCTTCCCTGAGGGCTTAGTGGTAAAGAATCCGTCTGCAATGCAGGAGATACGGGTTCAGTCCTTCGGTCAGGAAGAGGCGGAAATGGTGACCCACTCCAGTATTCTTGCCTGAAAAATCCCATAGACAGAGGAACCTGATGGGCTACAGTCGAAAGGGTCACAAAGAGTCGGACACAACTCAGTGAGCATGCACACAGAGCAACCACAAAGTCAGCCAGACTCATTCACTCTTGAATGCATTTGACATTAGGACTTTTTTGTCTCATATTTGTAATGATTAATCCAAGATACTCATTTGCATAGTGAGAAAATATTGAATACACTGTTATTCATTCAGTCACCCAGTTATGTCCAACTCTGCAATCCCATGGACTGCAGCATGCCAGATTGCTTTTTCCCCCGCCATCTCCCAAAGTTTGCCCAAGTTCATGTCCATTGCATTGGTGATGCCATCCCACCATCTCATCCTTTGACACCCTCTTCTGCTTCTATATAGAGCCCTTCTCTTTGCCATCTGGCCTTGCCAGCTGGTGTGTGAATTGAAGATGTTTTGGTCTAGTGAGTGGAATATCTCCTGTGTCCTGCTTTTACCACTAGCTAGTCTTCCCGTATAATGGGATCAGAGTGGGCAGGAGGCTCTTCAGGGTGATGGAGTGCACAGTGATTAAGTCTCAGTCCCAGAATGCCCTCAGGTTTTTATACTGTGGTGAGGGGGCAGCTTTGTACAGATCTTAACTACAGATCCAGGATTCTTACAGCATAGTTACAGCTTCCTCTTCCTCCCAAGTTTTTTCTCTCCCAACTTACATATAATTGACCCTTGAATAGTGTGGGTTTGAGCTCTGCAGGTCCACTTCCATGTAGATTTTTTTTTTCAGTGATAAACCAGTCTGTGGCTGGTTGAGTCTATGGATGTGGAGGAACTGGGGATATGAATGGCTGACTATAAGTTATATGCAGATTTTTGACTTTTGCAGAGGGTCATCTCCCCTCGCCCCGTGTTGGTCAAGAATCAACTGTACAGGATAATGCAGATTATTATTTTGACTGTTTTAAATAGTTACATAAAATCTTTACTTGCTGGTATGTTTTGACATGTTTCAGAATTGAAATCTACATGTAACATCCAGATAACTCATTTTTGCTCTGCAAAGAGATTGATTTTTAATATATCTTCCTCTCCACACCCACATTTAGACCAAAAACGTAGCTGGTATCACATTGATCAAAAGGTTAAGAGTAACATCTTGTGGAAAAACCCAAACAGACTTTTTGGCCAACCGGCATATCGTCAGTAGGCAAATTTTCTGGTTCTGTCACTGCAGGTTTGCTGTGATGGCTTGTTGCTGGGCCTTGGATCCGGAGGAGAGGCCCAAGTTCCAGCAGCTGGTCCAGTGCCTCACCGAGTTCCATGCAGCCCTGGGGGCCTACGTCTGACTCCGCTGTCACCGTCCCGCAGCGTCAGGAGGAGGGCGCCTGCCGGGCCTGCTTGGGGCCGGTCTCGGATGCCACATTACGTCACGCAGCACCACAGCAGCACATTCGTCTTCCAGAACACCGTGCCTTAGGAATGCTTTAGAATTTGAACTTTATAAGACAGACTTAATGATGTGGAATATTTTCTAGATATCACTTTTATTAGATTGAACTGAAAATGTGTAAATTTTTTGGCCAAAATTTTTTTTAAACATAGTTAACTTTGGACTAGGGTACATTGTTACAAAATAAATAAACCGTTTTTAAAATTGTTTAAATATGGATATTTGGAATAGCTATCTTAGTGCCAACTGCTTTTTATTTTTTTACTTCATCAATGTAGGTGATTCACCTTTAAAGTTTTTTGTTTGTTTTATTATCACCAGTCTTGGGAATGGTTTGTCTTCAAGATGCAGTACTTCTTCTTAGGGAAAGAAAAACAGAAAAAGTGTTGGTTTGCCTTGTACAGGAAAAGCTTATGTTGGAGGAAGAAAACTTGAAGAAAAGCTAGAGAGGAAAAAAGAAAAATACTTGGAATAGAAACTAGCCTTTCATGGAAAATTGTTTCTTTTTTTATTTTTTTAATGAAAAAGAGTTCTGCTTTCTTATTTAGGGGGAAGTAGGAACTGAGTTTGTTGAAACATCTTGAATTTGGCAGAACCTAGCATTTCTGAGAGCCAGGAGTGGACTTGGGGGCACGTCAACAGTAAACAATGGTGATTTTATTTATTTTTACTCTTTGGAAAGGGAGATAACAGAATTCCAGAAAGTGAAATCCTGTTTTTATAGTTAAGACTCCCTTTTCTTGCACCTAGAATAGTGCTATGCACAGAATGGGTGCTTGAGTTGTTGTGAGTTGAAAAATGTAAACAGGTAGATTTTGTGCTTATTTTCAAGGCTGACTTAAGTATAAAATGTTTTTAAAAAAAAAAAAACACTTGAAAAATTAAAAGATTTGTTTTATATTATGACAGTATTGAAAATATTCTTCATAATGAATGATTGTGTCTGGTAAGTCTTTGAACACACAACAGCTGGATACCGTGTTTTGTTTCGTGCATGTCTCACTTAGGCTCCCAAGCCCTAACACAAGTGCAGTTGACTCTACTCAGCCTCCAGGTTCTAATAAAAAGTTGAGATTATTATTACAGGACAGTGTTACAACACTAAAGCTTTTCTCCAGAGCCATTAAATTCAGGGTATATGTGTTTATGCTTGGCTATAGTTGGCCTAAGGCAGAGGTGAATGGGCCTCTTAAATGTTAATAGCTAGGCCTGCAGGTGCCTGCCTCTGCTCCCATCCTCACGAGAGAGCAGAGAGGGTACATAGCAGTTGAAGGTTTTTGCTGTTCTTTTTTTTTTTTTGCTTTTGCTCTTCTTAAAGGAGCTTTATGAATCAGCAGTTCATTTGGGAAAACAGCTCACATGGTACGTGCTCTGCTACAAGCAGCCAAGACCGTGGTCTTTCTGTGTGCTTCTTTTTAATACTGGTTCTTCAGTTTTATGAAATACTCAGCCCCCTGAAGCCAGCTCTTTTTAAAGCTCTTTGAACTTTGTAAGTCATAACCTGCAGTCTTAGAAGGCATTCAGTCAACAAATATTTATAGCATTTACTGTATATTATTATGCACATGAAGTGAGTGGTTAAGCTCTGGCATCACTTCTAACATTCAGTGCGTGTTTTTAAGTGTTCGGGACAGTATGTTGTTTAGATATCACAGTTCGGTACACAAGATCAGTTCAAAGAAAAAAGTGCTATCGTTAACGTCTACCCTAAGTTAGCATGTAGTAAGAGGTGCTCTCAGTTTGCTTGGATGTGCAGTGCCTTTAACTGTATCTCTGTTTATAAGTTATTTTATGTATGTATATTTGTTTTAGAGGTAGTTTAAGACTTAGGTTTTTCTTGCTGAACTACTTGGAGTCATTGACTTCAACGAAAACAGCAGTTATAATATTTCCATGGCTGGTCTCGTTCCAGTGGTTTGTGGATATTACTGAATAGATTTTGTAGAAAATATAATTTTTATAGGAAAGAAGCAAATTGGCAAAGCACTGATGTGGTATTAGCTGACTCTAGTGACCAAGAGCTCTGTTACATTCTCTCCTTTCTTGTAACACCCCCATTGTAAGGAAATTTTCTTTCTAAAAGTAAGGAAGTTTGGGTTATTCATTCAGTTTGTATTTATTGAGAGCCCGTTGTACATCTGGCCTTCAAGATATGCAGGGAACAAGGCATTGATGTCCCTCCCATTTTAGGTCTCACATTCTAGTTAGAAGACTCGGATAATGAACATAAGTAAGATTTTGGTGTTATTAAAAAAAATATACAAAGTGGTATCATAGAGAGTAACTTTAAATGTCTTTAGCCAGGCTTCTCTGGGCAGCTGGCATTTGAGTTGAAATCTGAATGACAAAAAGCCAGCTATGAGATGATCCAGACGGAAGGGACATCCTTAGACGCCTTAAAGCAGGAACGAGCTGGCCTCCAGTGTCAGCCATCCCTGTTCATTCTCCAGCTGCTGCCACTGGAAGAAGAGAATAAAGGCCAGTGTGGCTGGGATGTGGTTAGGAAAGAGGGCTGCAGAGATGGAGAGACAGACTTGTGTGGGGAGGGTGGGTTGTGAGCCAGGTGACACGTTTATATTCTAAACACAATGGAATTTCATTCAAAGAGTGTTTAAATAAAGGTGTGACATGTTCTGATTTGTCTTTTACAAAAGATTATGCCAACTTTTTGTGAAGATTAGGCAAGGTTGAAGCTAATGAGACTGTAAGAAACTGTTGCATAGTTTAGGAGAGACAAGGTAGTGGTTTGGTACTAATCTGAGTAGTGCAGGAAATCAGGAGGGACAGATTGGACCTGATTTGTTGGATGTTGGAGGGTGGGGTGAAGAAAGAAAGACCACAATCAGGAATGATAATTTGACAGTTGAATGTATAGTTGAATCTGTATGGCCAAACTATACACTGTGATGGAGGAAAAAAAAGAAAAAAAAAAAACCACGTCAGAACAGGATTGTACTTTGGCAGGGGAAATCAGTAACTTTGTATAAGCCATGTTTGAGATGCTGATTGGTAATCTAAGTGGAGATTGTTAAGGAGATAGATGAGAACCTGCAGCTCAGGGAGGAGGTCTTAGTGAACATATAACTGTAGGGGTGTAACATGTAGATCATATTTAAAGCCATGGCATTGGTTGAACTTGGTTTGGGAGCAGTTACAGATGGAGAGAAGATCCTGGGACTGAGTCCTGAGCACTCCAACTTGTAATGGTCTAGTGAAAGAAGAAAAAATAACAAAAGACTGAGAAGAAACCACTCTACTTGGAAAAAGCAACATCAACAAAAACAGGAAAAGCAAAAGAAAGTATTTCAAAATGGAGGAAGAAGCCTGTGTGGGATTTGACATTATGGAATTTTTGGCAGAAGCAGTAGGGCTTGGAGCAAGTTGAAGTGTAAATACTAGGTGGGAAAGTGGAGACCTTACTTGAACGTTTTGCTGTGAAGGGAAATGGAGCTGTAATTAGAGGAAATCAGAGAAGTATTGGGGTAAGGAGATGCAGGGAGTAGGCACGGGCATGTTTGTTTTCGAGGTGAAGATACAGTATCAAGAAATGTTTCCCTGTTCATGGGAATGACTAAGCAGAGGGAGAAAAACCCCTTGGGTGTGGAGTCCTCTTCATTCTTATCATTTGGTCTGCAAGCATGAAAACCTCTTTAGCCACCGATCTTTTTCCTTGTGGTAAAGGTTCTGTTTTTGCTGGGGGGGAGTGTGAGGGTGAAGGGAAGTAGTGCACAGAACTTTTAACATTTCCATCATGTGAAAACCTGAGCCCACATGCGCTAGAGCCTGTGTTCTGCAACAAGAGAAGCCACTGCAATGAGCAGCCTGGACACCACAGCTAGAGAGGAGCCCCACTCACTGCAACTGGAGAAAAGTCCTTGCAGCAACGAAGACCCAGCACAGCCAAAATAAAGAAATGATTTTTTTAAAAAGATGGAAATTGATTATATTTGAAATTATTCCTCTGAACAAATAATAGTATGCCATTTGTTCATATTTAGTTTATCAGTATTTCAAAACTAAAACATTTTTTAGCAATTTGTTTTTGGAGAGGGGTAAGCACCCCCCTTGGGGATATACAAAACTGGGAAAAACATGTATAGTTTGAAAATAAAATCACTACCCTTTAAAAAAAAATTAAGGCCCACTGCATGGCATCTGAATGTTAGATTTGGAATCCACTTTTTTGTGTCTTTCTGAGTCTACTTTTTTTTTGCCTTCTTGGCTCCACAAATCAGTCCTGCTGATGTTAGCTAGCATGCATCATTAGGAATAGTATTTGGCTGCAAGCGATTGAAACACGATTATAATCACTTAACGAAATACAGGCTTATTTCTCTCACATAACAACTCCAGAGAGAGAGAAGCCAGAGCTAGTGCAGGGATCCCAGGATATCACCCATTACCCACTACCTCCATTTTGGCTCCTCTGTCAGCTTTAACATGTTTTTGTTGTGAGGGACCCCCAAGGCAGGAAGATGAGAAAAGGATGAAAGGCAACAGGCATGAGTTAGTTGAGTCTTTTTCTTGAGGAGACAGCTTACCCATAGTATACATCCACCAGCAGCTTACAGGCCAGAGCTGTAGCACATGGGCACCCCTAGCAGTCCACCATCTTGGGAAATAAAATTTTGTTGGATTTTTTTCAACAGATTTATTGAGATTTAATTCACATATCACCCATCCAGTGTACAACCCTGATTTTCAGTGTATTCATAGACTTGTGTGATCACCACAATTGAATTCATTTTTACCAATGCGAAAAGAAGGAAACTCCATACCCATCAGCAGTCACTCCTAATTCCATTCCTACCCTGCCCTCGGCAACCACAAGTGTGTTTTCTGTCTCTCTAGATTTGCCTGTCCTAGACCTTTGATGTAAATGGTATCATATAACATTTAACTTTTTATGTCTAACTTCTTTCATGCAGCATAACATTTTGGGATTCATGCATATATTAGCATGTTCAGTGTTTCTTTTTATGCAAAATTTTCCATTGTAATGAATATATATATGTGTGTATATATGCAAGCATGTATGTAAACATATACTGTTCATCAGTTTATGCACATTTGAGCACATATATTGAACAAGATTTACCTTCCATTGGTAAGAAAGGGATGGCTGTTGGTGGGCAGCTAGCAATGTCTACCCCTGTGCAGAAATGGGGTAAGGGGCTGGTCTCTGGGCTCCTTTAGCAGTATCACTGCTTCAGACTTCTGTCAGTATGAGAGGAGGTACAGTGATTGGGAAGTCTTGCCCAGTGTTAGGAGGGCCCAGTCAGTTTGTTTTTAGGTTGGTGAGTACTGCCCTTATTTGAGAAAGCCAGATCAGGACGACTACCTAACATTGAAGCCTCTATATCCAGAAAACCCTACTATTCCATCGTGATTGCTGTTCCTTTGGCCTCAGCCCTACTATTTTCCACCAGTCCATAATTCTGCCACCACTTAATAGGTTTGGCCTTGCAGGGATATTTTTGTTCTCCTCAATGTTTGGCCTGCAGTATCTCCTACCAGGTGCCTTTCCTCTAGCTTCACAGTCTCACTACCTAGAGCCTCTGGAAGTAAGCTAGAGATTAGCTGTTTATCTCCATAACAATTCTTATTAAAAAAGCTTAAACATTTGTTTATTCATTTAATGAAATATTACATGAATTTATTGGACTATATTTTATATGCTTTTTTAAGACTATTTGCATTCATGTAAGGTTTGTTAATTTTGAACTGAAAGTATTTGGTGACAGTGTTACTTAATATACATCTAAAGAACATCTTAGATGTTGTCTGCATAACTCAGAGAACAGGACATTCTGGACACTGGTGGACTTGAGGAGGAATTGGTCATAGGAACTGGCCCCAGAAAAGTGCTGGAGTTCATATTCTGAATGAAGATCATCTAACACTGACTTGCTCAGGCCAAAATAGGTTTGACTTGACTGTAATCTCATCAGGAAGCGCAATGTCTTGATAAACTTGTGTTTAAGTTTTGTGTTGGAATCTCTAGGCAGTGTCCCTCTGGCCTTTGCTCTTTTTTTTCCTCCTTAGATACCCGCAGATGACCTGACTGAAATGAGGGCAGCTTTATTTGATCTGCCAGGCATTCTTGGTCGGTTTATCAGACTCTTGTAAGTACTCCCTGGGGGGTCCTTCAGCCTCTTCTGGGAAGGCAGGAAGAGGAAGAGACAGGAGGCCGCAGCCAGGCACCGCTGGGCCTTGTGGAAACCTGGGGCTGGCTCTGCCCTGAGGGCCTGCCCCATCCCCACAGCCCTTGCTGGCCACCTTGGCCGTCTTACTGCCAGCCTCAACGTCAGACTCGTGTGTCGTGCCTCTGAAAGGAACATCCTTCCCTTTCCACAGAAGGCAACATTTCAAATGTATGTAAACAATAGAAAAAGATTTAAAAGTAGATGTAAAGATTGCTTTCTCCTGCCCCAAATCATCTTACTGGAGAGCTGAATCATCACACTTTAGAGCTGAAAAAACGAATATCCTAACTTCTATTTTAGGAAACTGAATTCAGTATCACTTTCCAGACAAAGGATAAAAAACAGGCTTTTTCTCATGGTGATTTTTAGGGAGTGGGTGTTTTTTTCCAGCAAGGGGAGTAGACACTAATATTGGAGTAGTCACTAATATTCCAAAAGTGGGCACTTTAAGATGTATCTGTCTAGTTAGTGAATGTTTTATTTTTTTAGATCTGTGGGCAGTTTTGATATTGTTGGAACATAGCATTCAAGGAAAAATGGCATGAAAGATTTCTGGGATAAATGGCCAATGTATTATGAAGGACTTCATCTGTTGCAAGGTTTAGACTGAGTTTTGTAGGTGATGGAGATTCGGTGAAAGGCCTCCATCAAAGGTGATGTGGTCACATTTGTTTTAGTGGCTGGTGGCCACTGCTGACTAACACCAGGCATTATCTCAGTTATCCTCACAGTCCTGTTAGATAGTATTGTCTTCTCCATTTTGCAGTGGAGGAAAGGAATGCTGAGGTGGGTTGCACAGGTAGTATGTAGTGGGGCTGTGAATTCCATCCAGGGAGTCTGATCAGAGCTCAGGAAGAGGCCGGCAGCCCCTGGGATAGAGGAGAGTATTGCAGGGGAGTGTGGGGCATGGTGGACCGTTTGCTCATCTCCACGTCTGTCGTGCATAAGGGACGGGATTGTGGAGAATGAAAGTCAGATGGGGGTCTGATAAACATGAGAGCTGGAAGCTTTTACTAGGGGAAATTCGCAGGGGAGCTGATCAGAATCAAGTGATGGTGGATCTTAGCTGAGACCCGGAGACAGGACTGCCCTGATCGGTTACAGCATTGTTCTGCACACTTTTGACTGTACTTGAATCTGCTATAACAAGGAATGGGTTAAATAAGATTAACATTTATTTTCTATCATGTTATAATCCAAAGGGAGGAGAGTGGAGTGACTCATTTTCCAGAACCTCTCAGGGTCCTCCTCAGTCCTTCGGTCTTGTTCCACCATTCCATCGACTATGCTAATGTGGCCACAGCCAGGTCTCTGCCCCCTCAGTGTTCCAGCTCCTGAGAGCAGGTGGGAGCAGAAGCGAAAAGCAAATAGTTTCCTTTCAGGTAAGAGAGAGGGAAGCTGTACACATCACTTCTGTTCACATTCCACTGGTGGGACCTTAGACACCCGGCTGCAAGGGATTCTGGGAAATGGGTCTAGTTAAACTAAACTCCGCCATTCCCAAATGAAACTCTACTATTGTGTGTGGAAGAAGAGAATAGGCTTGGGGGCCCGCTCGGAGCCCACCACAGGCTGACTGTGGGGTTGATGGAGAATTGTAGTTTTTCTGGACAGGTGTAAGGGCAGCAGTGTGAGAAAGCTTCAGGTATTGGTGAGATGTATTTCACGTGGTCAGCTGAGTTCCAGCTGGACAAAGTAGTTAGGCCAGGATATTAAGGGCCTGGAGCCTTGGGTCAAAGAGGCTGCAGAGTAGATGTGAGATTAAGTAGTAAGTGGTTGGAGTAGGAGTTAGTGGTTTGTGGGTAGAGTAGGCTCGACGTTGGGTCTAGAAGTGGCGTAGTTTTGGGGGATGCAGGGACCGTGGCCTTGGGAGTGGGACATGGTGGTGCCCAGAGGTGAGGCCGTCTCAGAGCATATCCAAGGTTCTCTGCACAGCAGCCGGCACACAGGACCCTCCAGCATCTGGGTCTGCCCTCTGCTCACATGCACCTTCTTCCCTTCCCTGGCTTTCTACCCACCACACGAAGCCAGTGGCTCTTACACATACACCCTCTATATGACTTCTCCCACTCTCTCCCTTCCTGTAAATGGGTACCACACCGCACTCCTTTCCATCTAGGTAAAGCCTCACCTGCAGAAACCACCACACATTTCATCTCTCCCAAGAGACTGTCCTTTTATTTTTTTTTATTTTTATTTTTTTCCATTTATTATTAGTTGGAGGCTAATTACTTAACAGCATTGCAGTGGGTTTTGTCATACATTGAAATGAATTAGCCATGGATTTACATGTATTCCCCATCCCAGTCCCCCCTCCCACCTCCCTCTCCACCCGATCCCTCTGGGTCTTCCCAGTGCACCAGGCCCGAGCACTTGTCTCATGCATCCAACCTGGGCTGGTGATCTGTTTCACCCTAGATAATATACATGTTTCGATGCTGTTCTCTTGAAACATCCCACCCTCGCCTTCTCCCAGAGTCCACAAGTCTGTTCTATACATCTGAGTCTCTATTTCTGTTTTGCATATAGGGTTATCATTACCATCTTTCTAAATTCCATATATATGTGTTAGTATACTGTAATGGTCTTTATCTTTCTGGCTTACTTCGCTCTGTATAATGGGCTCCAGTTTCATCCATCTCATTAGAACTGATTCAAATTTTAAACTTTAAGTTTTAAAACCTTTTTTTCAGTTTTGTTGAGGTACAATTGACAAAAGTTGTATATGGTTAAGGTATACATGTGATGGTTTCATATAAATATACATTTTGAAATGATCACCACAGTCAAGCTGATTAGCATTCATTACTTCACACAGTTATGTGGTTTTTTTTTTTCACCACTCCCACTCCCCGCCCCTCTGGCAATCACCTGTTTGTCCTCTGTATCTGTAGTTTGTTTCTCTTTTGTTTGGGCTTTTGTTTTTCAGATTCCACATGTAAGTGAATTCACATAGTATTTATCTTCCTCTGACTTTTTTCACGTAGTATAATCCATGTTGTTGCAATGGCTAGATATTATTTTCTATGTCTGAACAATATTCGTGTGTGTGTGTGTGTGTACACCACATCTTTATCTATGGATGGACATTTCAGTTGCTTACATATCTTGGCTATTGTGAGTAATGCTGCAGTGAACATAGGATGCATATATGTTTTCAAATTAGTGTTTCTGTTTTCTTTGGAAAAATACCAGAAGTAGAATTGCTGGGTTGTATGGTAGTTCAATTTTAATTTTTTGAGGAACCTCTGTACTCTTTTCCATAGTAGCTGCTGCACCAATTTACATTCCCACCAGTAGTGCATGAAGGGTCCTGTTTTTCCACATCCTTGCCAACCAACACTTATTATTTGTGATCTTTTTTATTATAGCCATTCTGACAGGTGTGAGGTACTATCTCATTGTGGTTTTGGTTTGCATCTCCCTGACAGATGCAGAGCATCTTTTCTTGTGTCCGTTGACCATTTCTTATGTCTTTGGGAAAATGTCTATTCAGGTTCTCTGCCCATTTTGTAATTGGGTTGTTTTTTGGATGTTGACTTGTATGAATTCTCTATATATTATGGATATTAACCCTTTCTCATACTTATGGTTTACAAATATCCTCTCCCATTCACAGGCTGCCTTTTTGTTTTGTTAATTATAACCTTTGCTGTGCAAAAGCTTTTTAGTTGGACCTAGTCCCATTTGGTTATTTTTGCTTTTGTTTCCCTTATCCAAGAGGCTGTTCTTGAACCCTAGAATTTTAAAACCTCCTCTTGGCTTCTGTCTGGGTACCAGCTAGCTTCCTCCTCTCTTATTTATAGTTTGTAACTGAAGCTTGCATATGGCCAGTTTGGCCATTCCAGCCCTCTGCGTACACACTGCATATCTGTAACTAACTGGCAGGTTCTTTGCTTATATTCGTGTCAAATTTCCAAGACTGGCCATCTGCTTGGCCGTGCCCATCTCATCTTTTCAAGCCACAGCATAGCTAACTTGTGTGCTACCTGCCATCAGCCAACCAGTCATGTGCAGGAGAGCAGAATGAGACCCACAGCTGCTTCTCATGCTGGGCTCAGTGCTGCGGCTGTGACCGTGGGCATAGTAATGGGAAGAGAGGCAAGCTCATCATTGCTTTGTTGTCCTGCCAGGCCTTGGGTGTAGGAGGGGCTTTTAGGGAGATACAAGTTGTTTGTCCTCACTGCTTTGAGGTGTTTGTCTTCACTGCTTAGGAATAAAGTTTCTCTTGTGCCAAAGGGATGTGATGAGCTGGCTGGGTATTGGGTTGTTGGTCTGTTCTTCAACAGGAACACTGAGGAGCTCTGCCAGTTCCTGGGAATGGAGAGGGCTAGGAAGACATCTTGTTCTCACAGTCTGGTGTGGGTGGCTGGGGAGGACAGGAGAGGGGGTGCAGGGCAGATAACCAGCCAGTTATGGTACAGTGTGTATGAGAGGAAAGGCTCTGAAGCTGGGGGCACCCCCTGGGTTCCAGCCCCACAGGGCCTTACCCCAGGGCCCAGTAAAACCAGCAAAGCCTGAACTCTAGGGGAGGGCATCGCCAGCATCTCCAGAGTTGTAGGGTGATCCCTGGAGGGGCAGTGGCTCCTGTTCTAAGAGGGAGCTGCTCAAGCCACTCCTGTGGGATCAGAATACTGCTAAGGGCTAGTCTGTGGGTTCCATGGACATGCATGGCCCTTGTCCATCTGAGTGGCCATCGCTTCTGTCCTGGAGTTTGGTTTTCTAACTGGTGTGAGGAGAGCCTATATTCTAAACCCAGTAGCTCAGACCACTGAGGTCCCAGAATCTGACTGCAGTTTTGCACACACCCTGAGGCTGAGCTTCATCCTCACAGTAAGGAAATCATTTGTGGCATCAGCTAGAAATGGTCTGGTTGACCTCCTCCCCTGCTCCCCCCATTTTTATTAAAACTTTTATTTGCAAATCCAGTTATTTCCATCCAAGAATCTGTTTGTTGCAAAACAAATGCTCCATTTCCCAGAGATAAAAACCAAAAATGTCCATATTGTGGAAAGCTGTATCACATTAGGTCAGTTCTCTTCCCAGGATGGTAAGCAAAATCTAGCCTGGCCTCCCAGCCCACACAGCATGGTTGCACCCAGGGCAGGAACTGGGAGAAGTTGAGGGCACGGGCTTGAGGTGGTCCCATGCGGCTGGGCCTCCCCCAGCCTACCCAGAGCTGGCTCAGAGACTTTGACCCTGAACCTTTCAGGGAAGTCCCTGTATGACTGGGCAGGAGAAGCGGCCCCTCTCAAGCCCTCAGCCATGGGCCCTGCCCACGCTCTGGCCCTCTCAGGAAAACAGACACCTGCTCTCTTGTGGAAAATCCTCTGGGCTTCTGTGTACTCATTAGTACCTTTCTTGCTAGGAAGTCTGCTGGTCAGATGACAACATGCAGTGCCACTTAGTCTGAGAGATCAGCCTTGGTTCCTCTCTTTTTCTCACCCCCTTACTCAATCCACTCCTTCTAAAATGTGCCCCCCCCCCCACTTCTCTCCATCACCAACCCTGTTGTCCGGGCCTCCATCGCTCCTGCTAGAACCCTTCAACCCCTTACTGACGAAGCTGCCCTCCAGCCTCTCTTACTTCAGGCCACAGTCCTCACAGCTGTCTGAGCCGAAGGCCCATTGGATCATCACAGTGGGCAAGTATGGCACAACTTGATTCTCCAGGACAGCTATGGACCCCAAAGCCTGGGCAGGAATTCCAGAAGGAATTGAACACGAAGTATCATCTCCTTCCCCTGGAAGCTGTGAGTGAAGGGGGGAAACCACAGGAAACAGAGCAAGGCCAGGTTATACTCGACAGAGGACTTTGGGGCTGGAGTGTTCCCAGAAAAGAAGCCGCCACTGTCTGGGTGGTCACCTGGAAGCCTTGAGTTCCCTGGGGCTCAGGAAAAAGGAACACTGACCATGGCATGACCTTGGGCTCCTTTTCAAAGCTGCAGGCTAGGCCAGGGCACCTCTCAGAAGTCTAGCTGTCCCTTGCTTGTCCCGAGCCACTTTGTGCTATGCTCTGTCCAGCTGGCGTCCCACGACTGTCCTCAGTGTCCCCTCCTTCCCTCTGGCCCTGCTTGTCCTCCATCTCATCTTACCTTCTCCCTCCTGCTGACCCTTCCCGGCAACTCCCGGACTGAGCCCTAGGAGAAAGTCCTTCTCATGTTCCCCGAATGCCCCTCCCCTTTCTCAGAAGAGCTTTCTCATCTCTCGCTCTTGCCAACACTATTGTCCCTACCGCCCCGGGTCCCCTCTCAGGGTGGTCTTCATCCCCTGTGATTCTCCCGTCTCCAGACTTCCCTCTGCTCTCCATTCAGTGCCCTCTGCTGGGCACCATCACAGGAAGAGGAGGCTCAAACACCCCTGGGCCATCTCATGGCTTGCTCAGGTGTCCGCTCCCCAACCTGTGACCAGTGTCTATTCTCTGGGGTGCCTCCCTCGGCAGTTCCCAGTGCTCCTGAAGCAGCAAGACTCAGTGTCCTCCTCCTCCTGACCCCTCAACTACATCACCCTGCTCAAAACTCTGTTCCCTCAGTGCTTCTCTCTTGGGCCCTTTCTTCCTCTTCCTCTCGCCTTCTACTCAGGCTCCTTTCTCTCCCATTCACTCAAATGTGGAACTTCCTGAGGCTCCTAGCCCAGCCTTCTCTCTCCACTGTCTTACGCGGTGGTTCCATCTATACTCAGATAACTGCTCTATGCCAAGCACCCCCACACCTGGGGCTCTGGTCCAGGCCTTTTTGAATATCTCTTCCTGGGCATTCCCACCTGGATGTTACTCAGCTACCTCAAACCAACGCAGACAACACAAAACTCATCCTCTTCATTTTCGGTCTTCCATCAGGGCATGAGCAGGAAGCCACTCTCACTCCTCTTGTGGTTCTTACTGAGTCACCCCGGGGCAGAATTTTGGATCTCTCTGACCAAGCCTGCTCCAGCCCCCATCCTCCTAAGAGTGTCTTATCTGCAGGCCCACCTCTCCTGTACCTTCTGCTCCCTCCCCCTCCATTTTCTTCCCAGTCTTACCTTGGCTGCCAGAGTTAACCTTCTTTTTCTTTTTTTGAAAATCACTCAAGCATTTATTTCAAGCATTCTGAAAAACTGATATGAGAAATGTTTTCCAATAACAAATATGGATGCATAGCAAAGATATATATTTTGGAGTCTGTTACATTGTAAGCTTCCTAAGCAATGAAGGATCACTCCACCCTCTTCTCTGCAACTTCTTCTAGCACTTAGGGCTTATGAAATATAATGATTTGTTGGAGCAAAGAGTAAATTTTACTAACCAAATAAAGGTAATCTTCCCACTGAGCAGTGTGCACATATGGAACTCATTATTCTCAGTGTTCCTACTGGCAGAAAAAAAATCTAAATGTATTCAAAAGCCTTGGAGGAAGGTATGTGAGAGACGGTTGGTTTCTAAGACACACCCTCCTGAAAGAAACAGAAGAATGCACTTAATGCAGTCTACTGGGTGAGATGGTCATGTGTAGGAAGTTTTTACGTGAGACCCACTGATGGGGTCCCTTTTCCACTGCAGAGCATCGTGCTGGCTCATATGTTTATGCATTCACTCAGCCTATATTTATGCATGTGCACAATCCAGGTAGAGTCCCTGGAGCTGCTTTTCTAGTAGTGATAGCAACTTCAGCCCAATGGCCTCTGACCTCTGGACCCAGACTTGAGACCACAAGGCGCCTACTGGGGTTGGGCTACTGCCTGTGGCAGTGAGCCACTAAGGAAATGACCCATGACCTAGACATCATCACTTTCTGCTCTAATTCACCAGCACAAACATCACTTAGAATGCCATTCTAAAGAGTTGACATGGTTGGCTGACCTACCATGGAAGAGAGGCACCAACAACCACCATGGTGACTTCATGACAAATGCCTTCCTTCACTCCTTCATACCCAGGAATTAGATTCCTTGATCTATTTTTTATTTAAAAAAAGTTTTTATGCAGCAAAATCAGAAAGCACACAGTACCTTTGTTACAAATACACTTTCTCATCTAAACACGGGATACCAGGAAGCAACCTTGAAATTGTTTTTGAAGATCTAAGGAAAATATGTTTGTGTATAAATTACTTGCTACAGTAAGTATTTGATTAACTTCCTGTTATCTGAGAGGAAATGCCAAGTTGTGGATACAGGACTAGAGTATAGTGTTAGATTAAGTAATCCTCAACAATAAGAGGGGAAAAAATATGTTGAAGTCTAATTTTTTCTTTCCCTACTCCCCTTTCCTGGTGGCTCAATCATTGAAGAGTCTGCCTGCAATGCAGGAGACCCAGGTTCAGTCTCTGGGTTGGGAAGATCCTCTGGAGAAGGAAATGGTAACCCACTCCAGTATTCTTACCTGGAGACTCCCACGGACAGAGGAGCCACCGGGCAGTCTACAGTCCATGGGGTTACAAGAGTTGGACATGACTGAGCTACCAAACCTGCCTACCTACCTATTCCCCTTTTCATTTCTCTTAACCTCTCTTTAAAATTTTTCATTTTAATTTCTTGCACTGCATTCTGGGTAGATTTTTGTAACATAGCTTCTGATTTACCAGTTTTTTTTTTTCAATGATAGTTGTTTTGCTCTCTAAAGGAATTTGAGTTTTAAAGTTCAGTGTCTCAAAAATAAATAAATAAAGTTCAGTGTCTATTTTTTCATTTGCCAAAGTTCTCCTTTTTTTTTTGTTGTAAAAAAATATCTTTTTACTTAAGTAGTTGCTTGTGTTTTTCATTACACCTTTTGTTTCTTTAATCATTGTACACATTCCTTTTCAATAATCTGGATCTATTAATTCCATTTCTTAAATTTCTTAGTCTCAAGCTGCTCATGTTTTTGCTGACTTTCATTTGTGGTGGTTTCTTTTCTCATGTGGTCCATAAATTCAGATTGTGACTTCATGTTCTGCTAGGCCTTATTTGTCAAAATCTCATGATACAGTAAGACATGAAAAAGAAACAATATAGGAAGGCAAGTGGTGGTGCAGGAAGGGTGACAAAAATTGTGATCATCACCAGATTTTTTCATCAAGTAGCTAGAAAATGCAGGGGACTCAACTGACAATTAAAACTAATAAAACTATTAGACAAACTATTAAAATAATGAAAAAAGCAAAAACAACCAAAAAAAAAAAAAGAGAAAAAAGAAGCCTAGTAAGGAATAGCTTACCAAAACCATTAACATTTCAAGAAGCCAACAATACCAAACAGGGTACTTGATTTTTTAAAAAGAATTTTATAAAAATAGCTTTATAAACAATTATACAAAATAGGAATAAGCAAGTCTTAAAATGTGCAAGACTTGTAAAAAAAATCTATCAAGCATTATTGAAGTTACTGAACTTTTCAAAAAGCAACCCTGAATAAATGGAGATGTTAAACATGTTTCTGGATACAAAGATGCAGATTTATAAACATGTCAGTTCTTCCCAATTTAACTAATAGATTCAATGAAGTTATAAATGAGGGTTTTTTTAATGAATGGGGGGGTGGAACTTCTAGTGGGACAGAATAGGTAGAGGGGGCTGGAGTTAGGAATTTCCCTTCTCCCTTGCGGAAGACTAGAGCTGACTAGAGTTGGATATTTCAAGAGAAAAATTACAAGGTAAACTAAAAGACAAAAAACACCTTGAAAAGACAGAGCAAACATCAGAACTGGACATGTAAGGTGGTAGATATTAGAATTATGAGACCATAAATTCAAAGCAACTGATTAATATGCCAAGGAAACTAATGGATAGAGTATCAATATACAAAAACAGATGAGCAATGTAAGCAGAGGAACAAATTCTAGAGATAAGAAGCATGACAGAAATAAAGAATTCCTTTGATGTGCTTATTAGTAGACTGGAACAACTAAGGAAAGAATCTGAGCTGGAGAATATCTCAATAGAAACCTGCAAAACTGAAAAGCAAAGAGAACAAAGACTAAAAGACAAAGCAAACAATCAAAAACGAGCAGAATATTCAAGGTCTGTGAGACAACTATAATGTGTCCTATAAGTGTAATGGGAAAACCAGGGGAGAAGAAAGTAAGGAACAAAAGAAACACTTGAAACTATAATTACTGAAAAATTTTGTTTATGTTACAAAAGTTTTTGTTTGTTAGTTACTAAGTGTCAGACACCAAACCACAGAACTGGGAAGAAGTTCAGAGAACATAAAGCAGGATAAGTGCTAAAAAAGAAAGAAGGAAATGAAGGAAGGAAGGAAGGAAGGAAAAACAGAAGAAAGACTAGGCGTATCATTTTAAAACTACTGAAAATCAAAAATAAAAAAATTCTGAAAGAAGACAGAGGGGAAAAACACCTTACCTTCAGAGGAATAAAGGTAAAAATTAACATTGCACTTCACCTCAGAGAACATGCAAAACAAGAAGGCAGTGTAGTGAAATTAAGCTGTCAAGAGAAAAAAAATAAACTCACCAACCTAGAATTCTTTACCCTGTAAAATTTCCTTCAAAAGTGAAAGAGAAATAGAGACTTTCTCTGACAAAAATTCAGGAAATTTGTTGCCAGTAAACCTTTTCAAATAAGAAAGATTTGAGGAAGTTCTTCTAGAGGGAAGGAAAATAATATAGTTCAAAAACTTGGATCTACACAGAGGGAGAATGTTGAAAAAGTAGTGAGTGAGTGTAAAATAAAATGAACTTGGCATGCTTATTCTAAAATTTGTCTGGGAGAAAAATGTTCAAGAATAGATGAGAATATTTTGAAAAAAGAGAATGATGGTGATTGGTAGTAGTGATGGTGGTTGGGGTGGGGAAGATTACTAAGGATTTGAAAAATGTATCACTGAAACAGAATAGAGAGCCCTGAAATGGGCATATTTACATGGGAAAATGGGGGAATGATTTAAACAACATTTTCTTAGGATAAGAAAACAATTCAAATGCTAGTTTTCAAAAATTATCTATATAAAAAAATAGAAAGTTATAACCTCAAAAATTAATATTAACCTTATGCTGTGAATTTAAATATGTTGCATGAAGTGAAAGTGAAAGTTGCTCAGTTGTGTCCAACTCTTTGCAACTCCATGGAATATACAGTCAATGGAATCTCCAGGCCAAAATACTGGAATGGGTAGCTTTTCCCTTCTCCAGGGAATCTTCCCAAGCCAGGGATCGAACCTGGGTCTCCTGCATTGCAGGCAGATTCTTTTTCAGCTGAGCCACAAGGGAAGCCCAAGAATACTGAGTTGGATAGCCTATCCCTTCTCCAGCAGATCTTCCCAGCCCAGGAATTGCACTGGGGTCTCCTGCATTGCAGGTGGATTCTTTACCAACTGAGAAGAAAAGTTCATTTTCATACTATATGAAACAATAAATAAAAGAACTTGATATGAAAAAAAAACTAGACAAAGAGTATGAACATAAAGTTTATAGAAGAGAAAACATGAATATTCAACAAACACAAGAAAGAGGTCACCCCCTCTGAAGTCAAAGAGATGCAGTGAAAAGCAGCAAGAGGATCTTTTCTTTTTAATAACCTGTATCAAGAATTAAACTCACTTTTAATACCAAGTGTTGATGAAGGAACTTGGTACCTTCACTGAAAGACCTGAAACTTAGTACAGCATTATTTATAACTGTAAAAAAGTAGATATAAACTTATCAACAAGAAGCAAGTGGAGTATGGATACTGCCTAGTAATTGAAGTAAATCTGGAGGAACTCACCTTGGAGAACATCCTGTTTGTTAAACACAAAAGGCTAAGTTGCAGAACACTACATACAGTAAGATGAACCTATGAAAAAAATAAACTACAAGCAGGACTCTATAAAGGTGTAGAGAGAGGCCTGGAAGAGCACACAGCAAGTAACCTAGGAAGGGGAAGGGAATAATAGTTTACTGAATGCTTGCTTTGTGTTATGAGATGTTATAGATTCTTTACATGTACTAGCTCTAATATTCCCAGCAATTCTGAGAAGATACAACTGTGAAGACTCTCAAATTTAAAGTTTTATATCTTTATTCAGTTCAAGGACATTTTCTGAAATTATGTATTTGATTATGTACTCCCCAGAAATCTGTTTTATTTTTCAATGACTCTTCCTCCATTCATTCTCTAGATCTTTTTTTTTTTTTTTTAATTTTTATTAGTTGGAGGCTAATTACTTTACATCATTACAGTAGTTTTTGTTATACATTGATATGAATTAGCCATGGATTTACATGTACTCCCCATCCCAGTCATTCATTCTCTAGATCTTTAAATTTTTCTCTCATGTTTCTCACCTCTCTGGTTTTTTACCCCTATGTTTTAGGTCACAGTGATTATCAAACTTGAGGTGCACCCCAATCTTCTGAAACAGATTGCTGGGCCCCACCCCTAGTTTCTGATTAAGTCTGGACTGGAACTCGGAAATTTTCATGTTAAAAGGTTTCCCAGTCATACTGATGCAGCTAGTTGGGTATCACATTTTGAGACCTACTGTTTTCAGGTGTTTCTTCTACTTCTTTGATTTTTTTAAGTTTGAAAATTACAGTTTTAATTTCCAGGAACATTTTCATTGTTTTCTATTTTCTATTTTTTCCTGACTTTTTTTTTCTTTGTCTATAAAAGAAAAACCTCCTAAAAATCTCCCTGAGGATACCAAGTAGATTTTTTTTTTAAGTTATTTTCTATTCCCCACACTATCTCTGTTTCTTCTGGGTTCATGGTTCTGTTTGTTTGTCTTGGCTCCTTTTTTAAGGGGGGTTGTTGGTTTTACTCAAAGATCTGGGGATCCTTGGCTACACATTTATATCTGTGAAAGAAGGATTTTATGGTTTAATATAGGTGGCTGGTACTTATCTTCTCTACCATCGTAGACTCTATTTCTTCAACAGCCCCCTCCTCTAAGTTGGAACCTTTGGCATATCAACTGGCAACATTCCATTTAAGGGTCATGGCTAGGGCCACTTCTCTCCCAGCCCCCAATAAAATGGAGAAGCCTTTTCCTGGGATGGTAGCACTGGCTGCAGGAGCTCCCAGCCTCCTCCCAAAATTCTAAGGCACCCTCTGATTTGGCCTGGGGTGGGTACCATCTTGGCCTACTGTTCTTCCTACTCAATACAGAGGGCAAGCATACAGTGGATGTTCTCTTGGACACAACTCTTTCCAGGTGGCAAAGGACTCACCCTGATTTCTCCTCCCTGCTGTCTCCTGACCTCTGTACCTGTACTTCTGACCACTGACTCTTCTCAGGTCCCCATGAGCAGTGGTTCTCACCTCCCAGGCATCTACATCTCTGGCTGCCTGGCTGCTCTGCCCATCAGGATGGTCCCATATGATTTTCTTCAAACTCTTCTGGTGGCCCCTCTCCCTTTCTTAGTGCTGTAATTTTTATTTCCCTTTGCCATTTTTTAAACTAGTGTAATCAGTGTTAAAATGGGACTCTTCAGTTCATCTGAGTCACTAACATGATAGACAATCAGATTCCACCAAGTCTGAGACAGACCATCACACACAAAACTTGTAAGAAAATGTCCAAGGAATGTTCTGTTTCAAGAAAACAAAGGAAGAGCAAGGAAGATGGGAGAATTTCTTTGGAGACAATCCTATTCTAAATCCTACCCCCTCCCCCTGCCTACAGGCCACCTGTAGAGGGGCTGGGCCGTAGGGAACAAGGGGGAGAACTGGGATGGGGGGTGGGCGGTGCAGGGAGAGGGAAGCAGCCAGCTAACGCTGTTCCCTCCTCCTTCCTCCAGCAGCTCAGCAGGAGATGGGGATGAGCTGGCCCCACCCCTGAAATATCACAGGAAGCCTGTGAGTTTGGGTAGCTCCTCTGTCTCTGGTCCTCACTCTCCTTTCTCTCCCACCCTGCCTCTTTTTTCTTCCTGCTTTCATCCCTTACCTCTCCTCTCTCATTTATTGCCGATTATAGCAGCCTCACATTGCTAAGTTCTCATCACTGTTTATCAGGGACTATTACACTCCTCTCTTCCCCTCTCTTTCTGTGTATTCAGCAAACACCACTGCAGGCTGTGCTGGTGGATCTAAGATAAGAACACACACGCGCAAATAGTGTGATCAAGCTCCACGAGAGGACAGCATGAAGGAGGAGCCCCAAATTCAGCCTGGGGTATCCCAGGAGCTAAGGCTTCTCAGGAGCTAAGTCAGGAGCAAGAGCAGAGAGGGAGAGGAGAGGGAGAGGGGATTTAGGAGGAGTCTTCCCAGCCAGGGAGAGCATGGTATGCAGAGTTCTAGGGACACCACAGGGTCACTTTATTCTGCTATTGTACACCTCAGCTCTACAAGGTAAGCAGCACAGTGTGAAATACCTCTTTTTCACAGATCAGAAAACTGTGGCTCAGAGAATCTATTCCACAAGCACTTCTAGACCAGCACTGGTTTCCACTCAGTGACAGAGAAGCTGACAGTAAAGAGAGAAGGACTTTATTTTTGCACTGGACTGGTCATATTTATCATAGGATTCTTGAGACTACAAGTTTTTTTTATTATTCGAGAGTGATCAGAAAGCCATGGGACCTGCTGAAAATTTTACTAGGGGCAGGAATAAAGGTGTTTTCTGTTTCTATTCTCTTTAGTCTCACTTGTTCAAGGTAAGAGGTAAATTCATTGTAATGCTTAATAAATACCACTGAAAATATGCAGTTCTCTGAGGACAAAAAGTAAAATGACTCCACCCATGTCAGTACCAGAATGTCTAGGGATTAAGCTTCCTGGGGAGGCATAACTAGACCTTAAGGGATGCTGCTGATCGCCTTCTGCCCACCCAGAATTCCCAGCCTCCCCAGAGCCCATACGCCTCACCACCCTGGACCCGAACCTGTAGGGGAACCTGGCAATCCCAGTTCCTGATGATAAGAATGCCATCACATCCACCAGCCACTGAGCCCTGGGACTGAACTTGCTGTTCCTTTCAGCTGCAGCTACATGCTCTGAAGGCAGGCTGGCTCTGTGTGGCCCAGAGAGGTTTATGGGAGCCACAGAGGAGCCAATTTCAATTAATAGGAAGGTGTGCATATTAAAAAGCAGAGACATTACTTTGTCAACAAAGGTCTGTCTAGTCAAGGCTATGGTTTTACCAGTGGTCATGTATGGATGTGAGAGTTGGACTGTAAAGAAAGCTGAGCGCTGAAGAATTGATGCTTTTGAAGTGTGGTGTTGGAGAAGACTCTTGAGAGGCCCTTGGACTGCAAGGAGATCCAACCAGTCCATTCTAAAGGAGATCAGTCCTGGGTGTTCATTGGAAGGACTGATGTTGAAGCTGAAACTCCAATACTTTGGCCACCTGATGCGAAGAGTTGACTCATTTGAAAAGACCCTGATGCTGGGAGGGATTGGGGGCAGGAGGAGAAGGGGCCGACAGAGGATGAGATGGTTGGATGGCATCACTGACTCAATGGACAAGGGTTTAGGTGCACTCTGGGAATTAGTGATGGACAGGGAGGCCTGGCATGCTGCATGCAGTTCATGGGGATGCAAAAAGTTGGACACGACTGAGTGACTGAACTGAACTGTGTTTGCTCAGAGGCCAATGGCCTTGCGGGGCAGGCCCAGTCAGACCCTAGAATCTCCAAGCTTCTGCCCAGTTCCTTTGGGCTATGAGGTTTGTAACTCATGGGGAGACCTAGAATAGGCACCAGGTACTATTTCTCCCCCAGCAAGTGCCTTATGACCCTCTCATAAGGAGCCCCTTTTCCTCTCTAGATCTTTCTGCAAGCCTCTGGGCTTAAAGAGTTGGGCTTCTGGCTGTGGAAAGCCACAGACTTCTGGAAGACTATAGACTGTGAAGCAGAGGGAAGTGGGTGTCATTATGAGCAGTGATGGGGCCTGAAGTGAGATAGAATCACTGGGAAGGCTGGAGGAGACAGCATCTTCAGGACGTGGGGTTGACTGGATGAAGGAAGAGAGACAGCGTGCATTGGAATAACCTCTCTTCTTCATCTGTTTTTGGCCAGAGAGTTTTCTTAGTAATCTTGAGGATGCTGCACCTCAATCCACTTCACCAGAATAACTAATTTTATAGTGTACAACTCACCCTTTACTTGGGATAAAGCTTCTCATCGTGGATTTGGTTCCCTGGCCCTAGCAGGGTGGTCTAAGTCTAACTGGGTTTCTTTGTCCCAACTGTGTGGCCTTGATGGGCCCAGTCACATTCTTCTATGAGGGGTCAAAGATTTTCCATCACTATCAAACCTATTGCACCACCATCATCACCAACCATGCATCCTCGCCAGCCTCCGCTGCCTAAACTCTCCCTTCCCCACCGTCTTTGTTATCCTCCACAGTGACTATTAACCATCACCAATATCAATTCCACCACCACCACCACCCTGCCATCCTCAGAATCATCCACACCATCCCAACACCACCATCATCACCGCCGTTCGCTGGGTGCTCATTACGTCCAATGCTGTGGGAAGTCCTTTCTAACCTCAGTTGGCCTTTCTCTGCTCTCTTACCCATGCTATTAGTAGAATTCTCTGCCTGCTATTGGTCCAGGTCCTGTCAGGAAGTCCACATTTTTCCCTTGTTTCCAAAAGTAGGAAACCTCCAGCAGAGTGTTTATGTTTCCCTCACTTTTAGGAAGAGATAAGAATATACCAGATACATGGCAAGTTGCTTATTTGATTGGATTGAAGTGCAGATCAGGTGTTTCCTTTGGTTTCTTTACAAATTGCCTCAGCCTACCTAAAGGAACGAAAGCCAGCCCTTCTCTCATTATGTTTCAGTTAACAACAGTCATTAACTCATCACACATTTTGGGGAGGAGTGTTGCTTAGAGAATAAATTGATTTTAATCTCTTAATAAAAGACTTGCACACGTGTGCTTGGTCGTGTCTGACTCCGTGTGACCCCATGGACTGTAGCCTGTCAGGCTCCTCTCTCCATGAGGTTTCGCAGGCAAGAATACTGGTGTGGATTGCCATTTCCTTCTCCAGGGGATCTTCCCGACCCAGGGATTGAACCTACATCTCCTGCACTGCAGGCAGACTCTTCATCACTAGCACCACCTGGGAAGCCCAATAAGTTTACCTTGTCCTAGTTGCGCCCCCTCCACTGTGAAGGGCTCATCTCAGTGCCTGGGGCAAAGACCGAAGGGGCCTCCCTTGGTGCCCATGTCAGGGGAACTTCCACACTCTTCATGGAACTGAATCAAGGGCTCTGGGAGAATTCATGGGAGGGAATTTCAGACTCTCCACTTTAGCCTTCAGATGTTGTTTCCAAGACCTGGGCCAATTTCTTGAAGTGCTGTTTACATTAGAATTTGCATTCACATGCATAATGGCTCTGTAGTTAGGCAGACTAGCTGTAAGCCAATAAATTATACCAGCATGGCCTTGGTATTTCCCATCGCAGGTTATCACTGTTTCTTTAGTATGTCTCCTGTTCTGAAACTTGATCTTTTCATATTCCACCATGCATTGGTGGTCTATATCTCTCTGGTTTTGTAAATTTTTACATTTCAACCAGTCACGTAGGGTACAGTGGTGTCTCACTGTGGTGATTACTAATGAGGATGAACACTTTTCTGTCTCTTTTTTGGTCACTTGGGTATTCTCTTTTAAATATCTCTCCAACTCGTTAGCTTATTTTTCTATTATTTGTCTGCCTTTTTAATTAGATAAATGAATGATAGGAATCCTTTGTTTCTCAGATATATAGACCTTTGTCAGAAAATATTACAAATATTTTCTCCTATCCTATACTTGCCTTTTTCACTGCCTTAAGGGCATCTTTTGATAACCAAATTCTTTTCCTTAATGTAGTCAAATTTTATCAGTGTTTGCTTTTGTGGTAGTGCTTTTTGTGACTTATCCTAAAATAACATCTTTATCCGGCAGTTAGAAGAGATTCCTCAGGGCATGCATGCTAAGTCACTTAAATTGTGTCCGACTCTTTGTGACCGTGTGGACTGTAGCCTGCAAGGCTGTTCTGTCCATGGGATTCTCCAGGCAAGAATACTGGAGCGGGTTGCCGTTTTCTCCTCCTCCTCTCCTCCAGGGGAATCTTTTCGACCCAGGGGTCCAACCCAGCCTCTTCTGTCTCCTGCCCTGTAAGGTGGGTTGTTTTTTTTTTTTTTTTTTTTTTACCACCAGCGCCACCTATTATTTCATAAAAACTTTATTGTTTTTCATTTTACATCTAGGTTTATAGTCCACCTGAAATTGACTTTTGTGCATGGTTTGATATAGGAGTTGAGCTTCATTTGTGTTTCATATGGATATTTTATAGATAAATCCAGAATAATTTATCAAAGAGGCCATTCTCCATTGTTCTGTAGTGCTAACTTTGTCTTGAAACTAGCCTATTGATCTACATTTATGAGCACTGTATTCACACTGTCTGTACTACTCTTTGTAGTGTCTTAAATATCTGATAGGACAAGATTTTCTGTTTTGTTTTCCTCTAGATTCTTTGGCTCTTAGCCCTGTGTATTTTAGAATCAACCTGTCAGTTTCACTAAAAGAAAGAAAAACAAAGAAAACCAGCCTATTAAACATTTTGATTGGGAATTCATGAATCTAGAAATCAAAGTAAAGAGATTGGACATCCTTTTACTTCAAATACTTCTATTCCTTTCTTTCTTCTCTTTCTGTTATTGCTATTACATTAACCCTCTGTGTCCCACAGTTCTTGGATATTCTTCCTTTCCCTTCCTTTTCTTCCTTCCTTCCTTTCCTCCTTGCTTTTCAATTTAGGAAGTTTTTATTCAAATATTTTCAAGCTCACTAGTTCTTTCCTCAGTCATGTGCAATCTACTGATGAGCCCATCAAAGGCATTTTTTCATTTCTGTTAATAGTGTTTTTCATTTCTAGCATTTCCTTTAGGTTCTATCTTAGAGTTTCCATCTCTCTGCTTACACTACCCATCTGTTCCCACATGTCCATTTTTTCCCCATTAAAGCCCCCAGCGTATTAATCACAGTTGTTCTAAATTCCTAGCCTGATAATTCCAAAATCTCTGCCATAGTTGAGTCTGATTCTGATACTTTGTCTCTTCAGTCTTTTTTTTTTTTTTTGCCTTTAGCAAGACTTGCAATTTTTTGTTGAAAGCTGGCTGTGAAATATTGTGTAAAAGGAACAAATAGAGTATTAGTGGAATGTTTTACATTTGTCTGGCTAGGAATTAGGCTGTGTTCATTGCTAGCTGTAGCTATGGTCAGAGGCTAAATTTTCTTCTAGTGTTCTTGTTTTTGTCTGCCCTGTCCTCACTGAGTTTCCCAAGAGACTCTTTCTTAAATTGGATCTGAGGTTTGCAATCTTGTAGCTGTTATCCCTGTTGTACAGGATGTGGAGGTGGGGGAGGGGACACAGTCTATAGTACTATCATTGGATTTCAGTCTTTTAATAGGCCTGTGTCCCTGGGCATCACAAGTGCTTCTCAGCTCCCTCACCCTTTAAGTGAGACAGGAAGGTCAGAGAAGACTGGAGTTGAATAGTTTCATTTCCTCAGGTTGGTTAGACTTGGGCAAAACTCAAGTCAGTCAGGCTCTGATAAAATAATTTCTCTTGATTGATGGTGGGCCATGTCAAGGAGAACAAAGGACTCTGGGCATATTCTAAAATGTTTACTTTTCCCAACACAAGGGGAAACACAGGAAAACCTGAAAGTAATAAAAGTGGTTAGAATTCCCATGACTTCCCCCTTCAGAGTTTTTAGCTCTCAAGCTTGTCTATGCTGAGCTTCCAGCAATCTGTCAATTGTAATTTATATTTCTATCATACTGACTTCTGCCCCTGGGATTCTCCTGGTGAGATATGGGTTTCTGTATCCATCTGTTTCTCTAGTTTTCAGGGAAACAGTTTGCCCTATGATTTCAATTTTCTGTGGCTCTAAGAAGAGTTGTTGATTTTCCATTTGTTGCCTTTTTTTCTTATGTAGGGATGAGGGTGATGACTTCTAAATTCTCTACATTATATCCAGAAGTGCAAATAACCAAAATGTCTATCAAATGATGACTAGATAAACAAAATGTGGTATATTCATAGAACAAAATATTATTCAGCTATTAAAAAGAATGCAATACTGTTATATGCTACAACATGAATGAACCATGAAAACACTGTGTTAAATGATGAAGCCAGTCACTGAAGACCACATGTTAAATGATTTCATTTATATGAAATGTTCAGAATAGGCAAAAATGTAGAGACTGTAACTGTTAGGGTTTATTTCTGGACTCTCAGTTCTATTCCATTAACCCATATGCCTATCCTTATGCCAGCAGCATACTATCTTGGTTACTGTAGGTTTGTAGTAAGTTTTGAAACTAGAAAGTTTAAGTCTTCCAACTTTATACTTTTCTCAAGATTATTTTGGATATTCTATATCCCTTGTATTTCCACATGAATTTTAAGATCAGTTTGTCATTTCTGAAAAAGAAAAGAAAACCCCAGCTAGGAGTTAGATTAGGTTTACATTGAATCTACAGGTCAGTTTGGGGAATATTTTCATCTGAACAATATGAAGTCTTCCAATCCAGGAACATGGGATCACTTCCCATTTATTGAAAACTTTCTTTAATTTCTTCAACAATATTTTGTAGTTTTCTATATACAAGTCTTGCACTTATTTTGTCAGATTTATTCTGAAGTATTTTATTTGTTCTGATGATAGAGTAAATTGGATTGTTTTCTTAATTTCATTTTCAGACTTTATTGCAAGTTTATATAAATACAATTGATTTTTGTATGTTGATATTGTACCCAGCAACCTTGCTGAAAGAATGTTGATTTTTTTTGTATTGAATTTGTACCCAACAAGCTAACTAAACTTTCTTATTAATTCTAATACCTTATATTGTTCTAAAGCCATCACAGCAATACAATACATAATGTATTGGTGGACCTCACACTCTTCAATCTGTTATGTGGCAAATTAATTAGTTGATTGATTTTCTGAAGTAATAATATACCAATTTTGTATATCTTGAGTGAATACAACTTGATGCTGTATTATTCTTTTTATATATTGTTGTATTTGATATAACATTTTAAAAATAATTTTAAAATATATATTCATGAGTGATGATAGTTTCTAATTTTTTGTTCTTATACTTTCTTTGTTAGATTATGGCATTAGGGTTTTGATGCCAGCCCCCACAAGGAAAAATGTATTGGAGATAGTCCTTCTTTTCTCTTCTCTAGAAGAGTTCATGTATGATTGAAATTATTTTTTGAATAATTGTGAACACTGTTGAAGTAACTTGTATCTAGAGTTTTCTTTGTGACAAGATCTTTGATTACTGATTCAATTTCTTTTGAATTCGATGATATTTAGCTTTCTATCATTCTTAAGTTATATTTTCCCTAGCAACTTCTCTATAATATGTTTCAAATGTATACAAAATATTTATAATATTATTTTTTTATATTTGTAATACCTATAGCGTTGGTAATTATTTCACTTTTTTATTCATGATATTGTCACTTGGTCATATCTGACTCTGTGACCCTGTGGATTGTAGCCTGCCAGGATCTTCTGTCCATGGGGATTCTACAGGCAAGAATACTGGAGTGGGTTGCCATGCCCTCCTCCAGGGGATCTTCCCAACCCAGGGACGATCTCTCCCACCTTGCAGGTTGACTCTTTACCATCTGAGCCGCCTGGGAAGCCTAAGAATACTGGAGTGGGTAGCCTATCCCTTCTCCAGGGGATCTTCCCAACCCAGGAATTGAACCGGGATCTCCTGCATTGTAGGCAGATTCTTTACCAGCTGAGGTACCAGGGAAGCCCTATTTATAATTTTATTTTCTTATATTTTTAATGTCTGTAGCATTTGTAATTGTTTCACTTTTTTATTCATGATATTGGGTGCATGTGTCTTCTTTTAATGACAGGTTTTATCAGACTTCAATTTTCAAAATCTTTTCAAATAATAAATTTCTGGCTTTGCTGATCCTCACTATTGCATCTCTGTTTCATAAATTCCTTTATTCCTTTACATTTATTTAGATTTGCTTTGTACTTTTTCTACATTTAAAAGTTTATTTTAGATGTTCTTTCTTTTCTAATATATGTATTGTAGTCATTACCTTTTCTTCTAAATACTTCTTCAGCTGGATCACATGAGTTTTACTTACCATTTTCTTTATTAGTAAATTCAAAATACCTTCTAATTTCCATTATGATTCCTTAACCCATTGGTTATTTAGGAATGTATTCATTAATATCAAAATAAAAATTTTCTAGTTATCTTCTGTTGTTGTCAACTTCTAGAATAATTGCATGGTGGTCACAGAACATGCTCTATGTGTTTTCATTTCTTTCAAATTTGTTTTATAGCTTTATGGTAAAATTTGCCTAAATGTTGCACTGAGCCCATAACAATGCAAACACAGGGTCTTAGTTGCCCTGTGGCATGTGAGATCTTCCTGGACCAGGGACTGAACCCATGTCCCCTGCATTGGCAGGTGGATTCTTAACCACTGGACCACAAGAGAAGTCCTTCACAGCATCTTTGACTGAATGGCATACATTATTGGGCTTTCCTTGTGGCTCAGCTGGTAAAGAATCTGCCTGCAATGCAGGAGACCTGGGTTTGATCCCTGGGTTGGGAAGATCCCCCTGGAGAAGGGAAAGGCTACCCAATCCAGTGTTCTGGCCTGGAGAAGTCCATGGGGTTGCAAAGAGTTGAACATGACTGAATGACTTTCGCTTTCATTTTACACATGTAAAGAACGTGTACTCACAAGTTATCAAGCACAACAAATGTGTCCTTAGGTCAAGTTTCTTGATAGCATTGCTCAAAGGAGCTCAACAATATTGCTGACTTTATTGTACTTGTTCTATCAGTTACAGAGAGAGAGATGTTAAAATTGGCTAAGTCAGCTTTCTTTTAGTTAACATTTACATGATAAATCTCCTTCCTTTTTACTGTAAATCTTGCTGCTTTTTTGTAAAATATAGCTTGGAAATAACATTACTTGTGTTTCGTTTTGCTTTTATGTAGTTTGACAATTAATTACTAATAAATTTCAATTTAATTCAAATCCATGTGCTAACTGTCTCATGGGTCTCATAGTTTTCTGTCCTTTTTTTTATTTTTGAAAAGATATATATTTTAATAATTTCATTTCCTCTCAAGTAGTTTCTAAGTAAATATGTGCTCTACTTTCATTCTTTTGGTATTTACCCAGGAAATTATAACAATTTATCTTTGATTTATAAAAATTAATATTAATCAATGCCTTTATGTACCTCTTGAATGAGATGACCTTAGAACATTTTACCTTCCTGTAATTTTTCCTCATTATTATTAAATACACTCTATTCCACTACAATATGTTTCTTTAATAATTAGCTCATACATGATTGATAAACAATAATGTCAGCATAAATCAGAAACTCTGCCATTTGCTTGTAATTTTCTCTAGGACATTAGTGTTTTGAAGCCATGAGAGGCAAACTTTCTTGTAATTAAAGACAAAGCCTTGGTGTGATGCAAAGACCTTAAAAATAAAAAAGCTAAAAATTCTTCAGACATGCCTTTGCACTAACTTTAGTGCAAGCAGAGGCTGTTTTACTGGCTTTAAGAATGTCTAGGGGTTTCCCTGGTGGCTCATTGGTAAAGAATTCACCTCTCAGTGCAGGAGACGTGAGTTCAATCCCTGATCCAGGAAGATCCCACATGCTATGGAGCAACTAAGCCCATTCTGGAGCCCTAGAGCTACAACCACTGAGACCTCTTACTGCAAATACTGAAGCCTTTGTGACGTAGAGCCTGTGCTCCAGAACAAGAGAAACCCCAGCAGCTAGAGAGTAGACCCTGCTCTCTGCAACTAGACCCAGCACAGCCAAAAATAATAAATAATAATTTAAAAGAACCTCTAACACACTTGGTAACTTTAGACATCTGGGTAACTAAGAGTGCAAATGAAGAAGCTGCAAATAAACTCCTGTGTAGAAGTAAGGTCTAATTGATGAAGTCTACCCCCAAACTAATTTTTTGCAATGTGTTTCATTGTTTAACTAACATATGACTTATACTGTGTATAGTTCCATGAGTTTTGGCACAGATATGTATTTTTATAACCACTGCCATAATCAAAACAGTTCTTTTTTTCCCCCAGCACTTTCAAACTGTTGTTTCACTTCCTTCTGGCCTCTTTGGTTTCTGATAAGAAATCCATAGTCATTTGACTCTTTGTTCTTCCTAAAGAAATGTTGCATCATTGTTTTCTTATTCTTCCAGATCTCAAGATTCTTCCCCTTGTCTTTATTTTTCAGCAATTTGATTATGAAATGTCTAGCATGAACTTCTCTGAGTTTATTATCTTTGGATTATTTTAGCTTCTTGACCCTGTAAGCTTATTTTTCCCCCCAAGTTTGAGTTTTTTAACCTTTTTACTTCATGTATGTTTTCTACACTACACTTTTTCTCTTCTTCTTCTGCAACACAAGTTTTGTGTTGACAAAATTATTTGACAGTTTTGATATTGTCCCACAGGCTTCTTAGGCTCTGTTCATTTTTTTTCCCCGCTATCTTTTTCTCTCTGGTGTTTAGATTGGATAATTTCTTCTGATTTATCTTCAAGTTCACAGCTTTTTTCTCTGTCACTCCATTAAGTCCATCCAATGAGATTTTTGTTTCAGTTATTGTATTAGTTCTAAAATTTCCTTGTGGTTCTTTATAGTTTCTATTTCTCTGCTGAGATTTTCTGTCTTTCCATTCATTTTAACAGTTTCATTCTTATTTTATAATAGCTGCTTTAAAGTCTTTATCAGATAGTCCCAATATTTATGTCACATTTATTGTCTTTTCCCATGAGAGTTGAAGTTTTCCTCTTTTTTTTGTATGCCAGGTAGTTTTGGATTGTGTCCTGGCCATTGTAATTATGTTATGAGATTCTGGGTCTTGTTTAAATCCTATATAAAATATTGAAATTTTGTGTGAAGAGGCAGTCAGCTCACTTGGATTCTGGCTGCAAGTTCCAATGAGCCTTCTGCCATTTGTGGTTTTCTTTTCTTTTTCTTTTTTTTTCATTTGTGGTTTTAATAGTAAGTTCCATTTTCAAACCTTTACAGTGCTATTCCTAACCTATCCTGCATGTATGCCACCTAGTGGTCAGTTTGGTTCCCGGAACACAATCTATCTCAGTTTAGTTCTCAACTCCTTTGGTATGCTGTTTAGAATTAGATCTGTGCATGCACAATTCAGAGGTGAGCCCAGGATTTCACAAACAAGTTCATAGGATTGTTCTCTTAAGCCCCGCCCCCCCTTCTCTGCAACCTCCTACATACTTTTTATTTCTCTGTGGCTCCATTTTGGTCTTCTGGCTAGGAAACTAATGCTGGACCTCTAGTTACCCTACTTCCCTCGTTGCATTCATGTCTTGGGACAAGTGACAGAAGGGAAAAAACAGCAATGCAGGTTTATCTTACCCTCTTGGGATGTTCTTTTCAGTACAAATAACCCTGATGAAAGAGTACGGTTCCCTTCCATTAAAGTTTTAGGTCCATCTGGAAATTGTCCTGAAATTGTTCCTGGAAATTGTCAGTTTATAGTCTTTGTCCATTTTTTTTCTTTTTTAGGCAGATGGCTTATCTCTTTTGTCTCTTCTTTTCTCTGTAGTTCATTATATATTCTGGATATTATTTATGAGCTGATATATTGTATGCAAATACTTTCCCTATTTTCACTAATTTTATAAAATTATCACTAATTTTTTTCTTTTTTGTTTTGATAGAATAAAATTCATTACTTCTTTCCATTTGCATTTTAAAAAAATGTTGTCTTAAGAACACCTTCTTATCTGATAATTATAAACATATTAGCCTAAATTTCCTCCTAGTACTTTTATAGATGAGTTCATATTTGTCAAGGGATAAGACAACTTTGTTTCCCCTTCCACATGATAAAGTTAATTGTTCCCAAATCATTGATTGAATATTCTGTCCTTTCAAAAACTCTTTTGCAATGCAACCTTTGGTATATTTAATTCCTATACATTCATAGATTTCATTCTGTATTCTTTATTCTGTTTAATTATCTACTTTTTTATACCTGAATCAATACCATGCTGTTATGATTACTATAGCTTTTTAGTATGCTTTGTTATATTAAAGGACACGTTTCTTTCTTTCTTTTTTTTCTTGTCTTTTCTAGTCATCTTCTGTATTCTTTGGGCTTCCCTTGTGGCTCAGCTGGTAAAGGATCCGCCTGCCATGTGGGAGACCTGGGTTCAATACCTGGGTTGGGAAGATCCCCTGGAGAAGGGAGAGATGACCCACTCCAGTATTCTGGCCTGGAGAATTCCATAGACTATATAGTCTATGGGGTCGCAAAGAGAAGAATACAGAAAAGTGAAAAGTGAAAGTGAAAGTTGATCAAATGTGTCTGACTCTTTGCAATCCCATGGACTATAGTCCATCGAATTCTCCAGGCCAGAATACTGGAGTGGGAAGCCCTTCCCTTTTCCAGGGGATCTTCCTGATCCAGGGATTGAACCCAGGTCCCCCACACAGCAGGTAGATTCTTTACCAGCTGAGCCTTGTAAAGGCTCTGTATTCTTGTAATTTTCTCTTTCAGATGGATTTTGGAATCTCTCATAAAATCCCTTTAAGCATTTCTATTGTAACTGCAGTTAATAATTACATTTCAGTGAATTGACGTGTTAATAAAGAGTAATCCCATCCACCATCATGCTATATTTTCTAATTGTAATCTATTACTTTTATGTCTTCTAAAATTTTATAATTTGCTTCATATAGGTTTTTTACATTTCAGAATTTATTATTGTTATATATTATGAACTTGCAAATAGAAATGTTATAGATTTTTTTGAAAAAATAAATGGGAATTTTTCAATTATAGTTTTAAATTGGTTTTGTTGGTATAAGAGAAAGTTACTTGCTATACCCCGTTACTAGTTCTGACAATCTATCCATTGGTATGTTATGAAATTTTCTATGTATATGATTATATTACCAATAACTAGATAATTTTGTCTCTTTCTATTTTTTCTGAGTTTATATATTAACCTTTTTCTCCCTTGGAAAAAGCCTTTAGGACAGTCTTCATTATTTGTAGTTGCCTTGTACCTTGTTCCTTTACATTAATGAAAATACTTCCAGTGTTTCAACACTTTCTCTGATGTCTCTGCAGCTCTTTGAGAGGCACTATCAGTTCAGTTCAGTAGCTTAGTCACGTCCGACTCTTTGCGACCCCATGGACTACAGCACTCCAGGACTCCCTGTCCGTCACCAACTCCTGGAGTCTACTCAAACTCATGTCCATTGGGTCAGTGATGCCATCCAACCATCTCATCCTCTGTCATCCCCTTCTCCTCCTGCCCCCAATCCCTCCCAGCATCAGGGTCTTTTTCAATGAGTCGGTTCTTTGCATCAGGTAGCCAAAGTATTGGAGCTTCAGCTTCAACATCAGTCCTTCCAATGAATATTCAGGACTGATTTCCTTTAGGACAGACTGATTGGTTCTCCTTGTAGTCCAAAGGACTCTCAAGAGTCTTCTCCAACACCACAGTTCAAAAGCATCAATTCTTCGGCACTCAGCTTTTCTTTATAGTCCCACTCCCACATCTGTACATGACTACCAGAAAAACCATAGCCTTGACTAGACGAACTTTTGTTGGCAAAGTAATATCTCTGCTTTTTAATATGCTGTCTAGGTTGGTCATAACTTTTCTTCCAAGGAGTAAGTGTCTTTTAATTTCATGGCTGCAGTCACCATCTGCAGTGATTTTGGAGCCCCAAAAAATAAAGTCTGTCACTATTTCTCCATCTATTTCTCATGAAGTGATGGGACTGGATGCCATGATCTTTGTTTTCTGAATGTTGAGCTTTAAGCCAACTTTTTCACTCTCCTCTTTCACTTTCATCAAGAGGCTCTTTAGTTCTTCTTTACTTTCTTCCGTAAGGGTTATCTGCATATTTGAGGTTATTGATATTTCTCCTGACAGAATGCTTTTACATCATCAATTAAGACAATCATTTCCCCTTTCTTCTTAATCTGTTAATATAGTAAGCTTATTTTTAAATCATCTAATGTTGAACTGGGCTTTCCTAGTTGCTCAGATGATAAAGAATCTGCCTGCAATGCAGGAGACCTGGATCTGATCCCTGGGTTCTATCTTCCCTGGGAAGATCTCCTAGACTAGGAAATGGCAACCCACTCCAGTATTCTTGCCTGGAGAATTCCATGGACAGAGAAGTCTGGCAGGCTACAGTCTGTGGGATCATCAAGAGCCAGACAGGACTGAGCGCCTAACACTTAACACTTAATATTGAACTACCTATCCATTTCTGAGGTATCTCTATTTGGTAATAACATATTGTTCTTTTGATTCTTTAGATATAGCTCAGGGTTTGATTTTCTAATTATTAAGTTAAATGTAAGTTTATAAACACAGCTACTCTATGGTCTCATTTTACTTTACTACATTTGCCATTTTTTGGTTTTAGTCTTATATTCAGGAATTGTTTACAAGTTTTTAGGCTCATAGTTATTGTCATCTGTTCTTTGAAGGTTTGATAGATTTTTCTATGCATAATATATAATCCTACTGCTTTATGTAGAGGGAAAACATTGAAAGGTAGTAAATTTTTATTTTTGTTTTAAAATTGTTATAATTAATATGCAACAAAGTACACAAGTCTTGAATCTTTATTTTAATGAATTTTGATCATTATATATACTGGGTAATCATCACTCAGATATTTACCAAGAAACTCATCCATAAAGTCAGGTATCCCTCAGAAATAAACCTAGGCACCTATGGTCGATTAATCTATGACAAAAGAGGCAAAAAATATACAGTGGAGAAAAGACAGTCTTCAATAAGTAATGCTGGGAAAACTGAACAGCTATATGTAAAAGAATGAAATTAAGACATTCTCTAACATCATACACAAAAATAAACTCAAAAGGATTGAAGAACTGAATGTAAGGCCAGATACTTCATAACTCCTAGAGGCAAACATAGGCAGAACACTCTTTGACATAAATCACAACAATATTTTTTGGATTCATCTCTTTCAGTAATGAAAAAATTTTTGAAAATGGACAAATGGGACCTCGTTAAACTTAAAAGCTTTTGCACAACAAAAGTGACCATAAACAAAATGAAAAGACAGCCTACAAAATGGGAGAAATATTTGCAAATGATATGACTAACAAGGAATTAATCTCCAAAGTGTACAAAGAGCTCATAGACCTCAATATAAAAAAAATCCAATAAAAGAGCAGAAGATCTAAATATACATTTCTCCAAAGAAGACATACAGGTGGCCAAACGGCACATGAAAATATAATTCACGTTGCTAATTATTATAGAAATACAAGTCAAAACTACAATGTGGTAACAGCTCACACTGGTCAAGGTGGCCATCATCAAAAAGTCTACAAATAAAAAATACTGGGGAGGATGTGAAGAAAAAGGAACTTTCCTACATTATTGCTGGGAGTGTAAATTGGTGCTAGTCACTCTGGAGAACAGTATGGAGGTTCCTTAAAAAACTAAAAATAGAGCTACCATATGATCCTATAGGGGCTTCCCTGGTAAAGAATCTGCCTGAAATGCAGGAGACAGACATAGGAAACACAGGTTTGATCCCTAGGTCAGGAAGATCCCCTGGAGGAGGGCATGGCCACCCATTCCAGTTTTCTTGCCTGAAGAATCCCATGGACAGAGGAGCCTCATGGGCTACAGTCCATAAGGCCACAAAGCAACTGAGCACAGCACATGATCCTGCAATCCCACTCCTGGGCACATATCTGGAGAAAACCATAATTTAAAATGATACACGCACCCCAATGTTCACTTCAGCACTATTTACAATAGTCAAGACATGGTAGCAACCTAAATGTCCATTGACAGATGAATGGATAAAGAAGATGTGGTATACAGTGGAATATTATTAAGCCACAAAGAAATGAAATATTACTATTTGTAGCAACACAGATGAATCTAGAGATTATCATACTAAGTGAATTAAGCAAACAGAGAAAAACAAATATCATATGATATTACTTATATGTGGAATCTTGCTTTACTAAAAATTTTACTTTCATTTCAGGTTCGAAGGATTTCTTTACAAAAGAAACCATTCATTCAGTTCAGTTCAGTTCAGCCACTCAGTCGTGTCCGACTCTTTGCGACCCCATGAATCGCAGCACATCAGGCCTCTCTCTCCACCAACTCCTGGAGTTTACTCAAACTCATGTCCATCGAGGTGGTGATGCCACCCAGCCATCTCATCCTCTGTCGTCCCCTTCTCTACCTGCCCCCAATCCCTTCCAGCATCAGGGTCTTTTCCAATGAGTCAACTCTTCACATGAGGTGGCTCCGACTCATTACACATAAGCAAACAATTTCAGTGTTTAATAGAGGATTATTTAACTTAATTTCAACATGTAATCATTAAAAGAAAAGAGAAATAGAAAAAATAAAGAAGAGTAATAGCACATACATCACCAAATTAGGCTGGCCAACATCCAGACTTAAACAGAGTGCTGAGAAGTATCCCAGGCAGTGTGTCCACTCCACAGGTGAGACTTCAAATTATAGTTTCAGGGTCTCCTGCTTATAATCCCAGGCCACAAACTGGTATTAATAGTTTGTGTGCAAAAATGCAGCTCTGGTTTTAGTTTAATCTTTTTACAGTGCTGTTTATTTCACATTGTGAGTCATAGGATTTCATTAAACCCCAAATGGTTGGCCAGACCTCCAGGTGCTCAAGAATTCCAAGACCCACTCCTTTTTTTATCTAAAGTGCTGCCTGATTTGCTGTGCTTGCAGGCAGGCATGGAATCCAGGCAATATCCAGGCGGGTCAGAAGCAAGATTAGAGGCCTGCTCTCCTGCTTCTGACTTTAGACTTTATTTTAGACTTTAGACTTTATTTTAATTTCCTTAACAGTAGGCCTCAAGATTGTTTAGGCTGAAGAATATAGAAATAAGGCAAGTCTTCTTAATTCTGTAAGTTAAGTAACAATTGAAGGTAGTTAATAGAAATAAAGAAACAAGTAATGGGTTAAATAATGCGGAAAACAACTTTTGAGCAGTAGGGGATTTAGGAAAGAAAAAGTCCCCCATGAATGAGAAGTATGTTTTTGAACATCAACTCCTACATCCATTAACTTATTAGTGTCGATAGTAATAACGTCGAATGTTCTATCAAGTTGTTTATCTATGAAATTTTGTAACTCTTTGGTTCCTTGCAAAATTTTACTTAACAGGTCTAAGGAAAAGCTAATATTAGGAACAAGATAGGAAATAATATTTGAATCCATAATAAAAATTTCTCATGGGGGAAAAGTAATAGGTGATCCCCTTTCAATATATAAGATTAACATGTGCTAGACTTCCAGAAAAAGAGGTTCCTCACTGATACATCATAGTTTCTACATCATTGTTACAATACACATAAATTGAGGGGCTACTTAAAAAAAAAAAACCCAACATATTAAAGGACTTAAGGACTTAGTCCATTCACAATAGTTAGTGGAGTTCTCCAATAAGCTGCTGCTAAGTCGCTTCACGACTGATCGGCTGAACTGAACTGAACTGAAGTCGCTTCAGTCGTGTCCAACTCTGTGGGACCCCATGGACAGCAGCCCACCAGGCTCCTCCACCCACAGGAGTCTCCAGGCAAGAATACTGGTGTGGATTGCCATTTCCTTCTCCAATAAGCATGGCTCCCCAAATGCAAGAAGATGGTCCACATAGCAGTCCTTTGATAATCTTGTCACAGTCTATCAGTAAGTGGGTGTAATTATTAAAGTAACACGTGCAATTGGCACATAAAACTTCTGTTCATGACTTGAGCTATATCTTTACCAGGGCTGTGTAATCTAGCAAAGAGATAAATTTTGTCCATAGAATGTCAAAGTTAAGAAAGAACAGGCGTTGTTTGCAGTGCAGTGATGTTAACCTGAGTTCAGGTCTGGCTCATGTTCAGGTCTGGCCCTCTTCTCCTGATGAAGACACCCCAGTAACTTTCTTCATATTTTTCTTTTAATTGTAGCATATCCTTGAAGGTTGAAGCATGAATGACAACCTACATTATAATCAAGCTTTCAAGAATAGTCTATTCATGAGAATAACAATGTGTTAATGGCACATATTTCAGTTTTTCCTGTCCAGGCATCATCACTAATACAGTACTATCCTTTCCCTGTGAAATCACATCAACAGTTATGGGAGGACTTTTGGGCTCCTTCACCCAAACTTTAGCTCTGATTGCATGTATTTCATTTGCGGATTCAAACCCTCCATCATCTCTAACTGTTAATAAAGTGGGAAGTTCTTCTTTTTGTACTTTGTCAATTACATATGGAAAAATCAGCAATTGGGCAATTTGATCATGTTTATTAATAATAAGATCATGCTTTCCTTCATTTTTAAAAATTACTTTAGTTTCTTCTTGCTAGTCTGAGTCTAACTTCTCCACAGACATAGAGCCCTTTCAATGTTAAACTGGAGCATTCTTAGATTAATCCAAAGTGCTCAGAAGGTATTTTGATTCCAGTATCAGTTGAAATAGCCCCTGCCAATCTTCTAGTAAGTCTACATTCAGATATAGAGTAAAAATCCAGTCTAGTGACCTCAGGAGTAGCTTGGAAAGGAGCTAATGCTACTGGGCTAATTCCCCAATACTCAATTGTTTCAGGATGCAAGTCTATTTTATGAATCTGTAAGTTTGGAATAGTCATTCTCATCAAAGCAGTTTCTGATTCTCCTATTTGTTGTTCAGTCACTCAGTCGTGTCTGACTCTTTGCGACCCCATGCACTGCAACACACCAGTCTTCCCTGTCCTTCACCATCTCCTGGAACTTGCTCAAACTCATATCCATTGAGTCCATGATGCCATCCAACCATCTCATCCTCTGTTGTCCTCTTCTCCTCCTGCCCTCAATCTCTCCCATCCCCAGGGTCTTTTCTAATGAGTCAGCTCTTCATATTAGGTAGCCAAAGTATTGGAGCTTCAGCTTCAGCATCAGTCCTTTCAAAGAATATTCAGGATTGATTCCTTTAGGATTGACTGGTTGGATCTCCTTGCAGTCCAAGGGACTCTCAAGAGTGTTCTCCAACACCACAGCTCAAAACCATCAATTGTTCGACACTCAGCCTTCTTTATGGTCCAACTCTCACACGCATACATGAGTACTGAAAAAACTGTAGCTTTGACTGGACAGATCTTTGTTAGCAAATTAATGTCTCTACTTTTTAATGTGCTTTTCTTTCAAGGAGCAAGCGTCTTTTAATTTCATGACTACAGTCACCATCTGCAGTGATTTTGGAGCCCAAGAAAATAAAGTCTGTCACTGTTTCCACTGTTTCCCCATCTATTTGCCATGAAGTGATGGAATGGGGTGCCCCGATCTTCATTTTTTGAGTGTTGAGTTTTAAGCCAGCTTTTTCACTCTCCTCTTTCACTTTCATCAAGAGGTTTTCTAGTTCCTCTTTGCTTTCTGAATCTCCTATAGGTCTATTATTCAAGATATTGAAAGCAGCATTCAAGTTATCCCTCCAATTTTTATGAGTGCTCTCTCCAAGTTTAATGAATTGCTGTTTAAACAAACGGTTCTTTCAATCAAACCAGCAGCTTGAGGATAATAAGGAATATGAAATATCCATTGTATATTATGTTCTTGGGCAAACTCTTGTATTAACTTATTTTAAAACGTGACCCATTTTTACCCTGAATTTGGAAATGAAGCTCCATCATACAAATTAATTATTTCCAATGTTTTAGTAATATTAGTCTGATTGACTTTCCCAAAGGGGATGCTAAATATCCAAAATAGGTATATCCACTGCAGTACTTACATACTGGTATCCTTTTATCTAGAATTAATAGACCAATATAGTCAATTTTCCATATCCGCCTAGGCAGTTTGCCACATGCCAATTGTCCTTTAACTAGACATGGTAAGCTTCTATGCTTAATATATTGACAAATTGGACATTGAATAATAACATATTTAATGAGATCCATAGTTAAGGAAATATCTCAATCTTGAGTCCACCTCTATGTTGCTTTTTATCCCAAATGGCCACATTTTTGGTGTGCCCACAGAGTCAAGCCTTTTAAGTCACTGGAGTCTGAATCAACTTTTATGCTTGGATTTGGGTTTATTCATCTGTAATAGAGTAATACCATCATTCCATAGAATTTGGAACACTGTGTACATCCACATGAAAGACTTAAACATTAGTAGTTTGAACAATTTCCCAAATGTCAAACCATAATTTCTTGCCCCATAGCTCTTAGAAGTGAATTTGCCAATTATTCTTTACACAAAGGGGAAGCCAATTGGCCAACCCATTGGCTACTGACCAAGAATCTATGTATATATGGCATTCAGTTAGATTTTCTTACTTTAATACCTGATTATCAGAATATAACTCAGCAAATTGACTGCTTTTATCTTCACCAATTGTTGTCAGCAATTTAGTAGTGACCAGATTAAATGGCACTGCTTTCCAGTAGCGAGTGGCCCTATATAAGTAAACCATGCATGCTGTTTTTCTTGTGCAGTTAGAGTCAAAGGGCTTTCCCCATTTTAAAACAACTCAGTTATTTCAGGCTTAATTACAGTCTCTTGCTTGAGGCCTTCTACAGAATTTCAGAAATCCTTTCAAGTAAGGCAGCAACCCCAAGTGACCCAGGTTTGGCTTGCTCCTGAATATACAATTTCCATTTCATTATGCTGGACTCCTGGACTTGCCCATTTCTGTAGATTTGGGGTGAACTTTGCACCCATTGCATGACTGGCACTTGAGGTCTTAATATTAAATTATGATCTATAGTCAATTGTTCCATATCAATCAAAGCCCAATAATAAGCCAATAATTCTTTTTCAAAGATAGTGCAATTTCTTCCAGCCTCTGGAAATTTCCTACTCCAGAAGCCCAAAGTACTCTTTTGCCTTGCTGTTTTTGCCATAAACTCCAATTAGCTTGCAATACACTTACAGACCACATGCAATTTTATGTCCCTTGGTTGTAGCTCACGGGGTATGTGATCTCCATCCAAAGATAGATTATTGGGATAAGCTTTAGAATAATTCAGTTAAACTTTTTAACAATAAAACATAATAATAAGGGACTATCCCCATCCATGGATCACAGCCTTGTCATGGTGAAGGAACTTGCATAACTCAATGAAGCTACAAGCCATGCTGTGCAAGGCCACCCAAGATGGATGGGTCATGTGAAGAGTTCTGACAAAATGTGGTCCACCGGAGGATGCAATGGCAACCTGTTCCAGTGTTCTTGCCACAAGAACCCTATGAACAGTCTGAAAAGACAAAAAGATATGACACCTGAAGATGAGCCCCCCAGGCTGTAAGGTGTCCAATATACTCCTGAGGAAGAGTGGAGGGCAATTACTAATAGCTCCAGAAAAAATGAAGCCACTGGGCCAAAGCAGAAATGATGTTCAGTTGTGGATGTGTCTGGTGGTGAAAGTAAAGTCCCAATGCTGTAAAGAACAGTACTGCATAGGAACCCAGGTGTTAGGTCCAAGAATCTTGGTATTGGATATGGTCAAGCAGGAGATGGCAAGGGTGAGTGTTAACATATTAGGAATCAGTGAACTAAAATCACTAATGGGTGAATTTAATTCAGATAGCCATTTTATCTACTAATGTGGGCAAGAATTCCTTAGAAGTGGAGAACCCTCATAGTCAACAAGAGAGTCTGAAATGTAGTATTTGGGTGCAGTTTCAAAAATGGCAGAATGATCTCGGTTTATTTCCAAGGCAAAACATTCAGAATCACAATAATCCAGGTATATGTCCCACTGATGTTAAAGAAGCTGAAGTTAAGCGGTTCTATTAAGAACTACAAGACATTCTAGAATTAACACCAAAAAAAGATGTATTTTTTTAAATCATAAGGGGTTAGAGTACAAAAGTAGGAAGTCAAGAGATACCTAGAATAATAGGCAAGTTTGGCCTTGAAATACAAAATAAAGCAAGGCAAAGACTAGAAGAGTTTTGTGAAGAGAACCTACTGGTCATAGCAAACACCCTTTTCCAAGAACACAAAAGATGACTCTACACATGGACATCACCAGATGGTCAATACCAAAATCAGATTGATTATATTCTTTGCAGCCAAAGATGGAGAAGCTCTATAGAGTCAGCATAAACAAGATCTGGAGCTGACTGGCTCAGATTATGAGGCTCTTATTGCAAATTTCAGGCTTATATTGAAGAAAGTAGAGAAAGCCTCTAGGCCATTCAGGTATGACCTAAATCAAATCTTTTATACAGTAGAGATGGCAAATAGATTCAAGGGACTAGATCTGGCAGACAGAGTGCTGGAAGAACTATGGATGGAGGTTCATAACATTGTACAGGAGACAATGACCAGAACCATCCCAAGGAAAAAGAAATGCAAGAAGGCAATCAAATCTGAGGAGGCTTTACAAATAGCTGAGGAAAGAAGACACGTGAAAGGCAGAGAAAAAAGGAAAGGTAATCCCCACTCAATGCAGAGTTCCAGAGAACAGCAAGGAAAGATAAGAAGGGGTCTTCTTAAATGAAAAATGCAAAGAAATCGAGGAGAACAATAGAATGGGAAAGACTAGAGATCTCTTCAATAAAATTGGAGATATCAAGGGAACATTTCATGCAAGCATGGATCCAATAAAGGACAGAAATGGCAAGGACTTAACAGTAGCAGAAGAGGTTAAGGTGGCAAGAATACACAGAAGAACTATACAAAAAAATGTCTGAATGACCCAGATAACCACGATGGTGTGGTCATGCACTGAGAACCAGACATTCTGGAGTATGAAGTCAAGTGGGCCTTAGAAAACATTATTGCAAATAAAGCTAGTGCAGGTGACAGAGTTCCAACTGTGTTATTTCAAATCCTAAAAGATGATGCTGTGAAGGTGCTGCACTCAATATGTCAGCAAATTTGGAAAACTCGGCAGTGGCTACAGGACTGGAAAATGTAAGTTTTCATTCCAGTCCCAAAGAAGGGCAATGCCAAAGATATTCCAACAACCATACAGTTGCCTTTATTTCACATGCTAGCACAGTTATGCTCAAAATCCTTCAAGCTAGCCTTCAGCAGTGTGTGAGCCAAGAACTTCCAAATGTACAAACTGGATTTAGAAAAGGCAGAGGAACCAGAGATCAAATTGCCAACATAACATTCAACAGATCATAGAGAAAGTAAGGGAATTCCAGACAAACATCTACTTCTGCTTCATTGACTACATTAAAACCTTTGACTGTGTGAAAGTGAAAGTCACTTAGCCTGGTTTGACTCTTTGTCAGTCCTGTCTGACTCTTTCTGTACAGTCCATGGAATTCTCCAGGCCGGCATACTGGAGTGGGTAGCCTTTCCCTTCTCCAAGGGATCTTCCCAATTCAGGGGTCGAACCCTGCATTGCATGCAGATTCTTTACCAGCTGAGCAACCAGGGAAGCCCCTAGTAGTTGTGTGGATCACAACAAACTGTGGAAAATTCTTAAAGAGATGGTAATACCAGACTACTTGACCTGCCTCCTAAGAAACCTGTATTCAGGTCAAGAAGCTGCAATTAGAACTGGATATGGAACAGCAGACTGGTTCAAAACTGTGAAAGGAGTATGGCAAGGCTGTATGTGGTCACTTTGCTTATTTAAGTTACATGCAGAGTACATCATGCAAATGCCATGTTGGATCAATCATAAGCTGGAATCAGATGTGCAGATGATACCACTGTAATGGAAGAAAGTGAAGAGGAGCTAAAGAGCCTTTTGATGAGGGTGAAAGAGGAGAATGAAAAAGGTGGCTTGACACTCAACATTAAAAAAGCTAAGATCATGGCATCCAGTTCCATCACTTCATGGCAAAGAGAAGGGGGGAAAGTGGAAGTAGTGACAGATTTTATTTTCTTGAGCTCCAAAAATCTGTGGACGGTGATCGCAGCCATGAAATTAAAAGATGCTTGCTCCTTGGAAGGAAAGCTATGACAAACCTAGACAGCATATTAAAAACCAAAAATATCACTTTGCTGACAAAGCAAAGTGTACAGTCAAAGCTATGGTTTTTCCAGTAGTCATGTATGGATGTGAGTTGGACCATCAAGAAGACTGAGCGCCAAATTGAGGCTTTCAAATTGTATTGCTGGAGAAGACTCTTGAGAGTCCCTTGCACTATAAGGAGATCAAATCAGTCAACCCCAAAATAAATAAACCCAGAATATTTATTTCAAGGACTATTGTTGAAGCTCCAATACTTTGGCAGCATGATGTAAAGTGTCAATTCATTGGAAAAGACCCTGAGGCTGGGAAAAATTGAAGGCAAAAAGAGAAAGAAGGGGGCAACAAAAGATGAGATGATTAGACAGCATCACCAACTCAATGGACATGAATTTGAGCAACTCTGGGAGATAATGGAGCACAGAGGAGCTTAGTGTTCTACAGTCCATGGAGTCACGAAGAGTAGGACACAACTGAACAATAACAACAATGTGTGCCCACGATCCATAGATCACGTGAAATAATATTTATTTACCAAAGTAACAAAAGATTTTAAGAACAATTGTAAATCACTTAAAGGCAAACAAACTACATAGTCTGTTACCAAAATCCACATTCCAAGAAAACCTTGTTCTCTTAACGGAGAGAGAAAAACCAAATTCTAGTCTGACACAAACTTACTGTTAATAACAAATTTATTTATCTAGTTGATTTTAATTTAATTTTAAAAAGTCTTTTCTTGAAGAGGTAGTACTTTTGCAAAGCATTAGAGTGAAACTGTGCAGGAAGAGGGACCCCTTCCAGGGCCCGAAACTGGGCTCTTGACTAACACTCAGAAATGAATTGTCCGAGGAGACACGTGCTGACAAAGCAAGAGGTTTTATTGGGAAGGGCACCCTGGTGGAAAGCAGTAGGATAAGGGAACCAGGAGAACTGCTCTGCCGCGTGGCTCGCAGTCTTGGGTTTTATGGTGATGGGATTAGTTTCCTGGTGGTCTTTGGCCAATTATTCTAATTCAGAGTCTTTCCTGGTGGCGCACGCATCACTCAGCCAAGATGGATGTTGGCGAGAGGGATTCTGGGAAGTGGACGGACATGCAGTGTCTCCTTTCGACCTTTCCCGAACTCTTCCGGTTGGTGATGGCTTATTAGTTCCGTATTCCTTATCAGGATCTCATGTCATAAAACAACTCATGCAAATGGTTACTATGGTGCCTGGCCAGGGTGGGCGGTTTCAATCAGTGTGCTTCCCCTAACAAAACCATAGGTTTCTATAATGACAGAAAGGCTTTAAGAGGCATATTTAAAATCTGATTACAGTGCAATTGATAAAGTAACTTGGTTACTGCTGTGACACTTAACACTTTAAGATAGTAACTAGAATTATGACTGGCAACATTTTATCATGACATATCAGATCTTTATGAATTCTGTATAATTTCTAAAATATCTGTATTTGTCATACAATATAATCCGAGGAGATTTACTCCTGTAATAAATCTTTAACATACCAAATGACCTTAGTTTAATATCTTTCTTTGGGATGCCTCAGGGGCCCTCTGAAGCACCTCGAAATTAGCTAGAGGTCAAAAGAACTTCATTAGAATCTGATTTTAGGAAGTTCTGTCAAAAATATCAAAGGGTTTAGAATATTCAGTGAGATAAAATCATAGGTCATTATGAAACAATAGTTACTCTTTCAGCCAAAGTAATAATAAAGGATTTCAAAGGTAAGTATAGAACAGATCACTTAAAAGGTAAAGAAACATAAATCTGTTATCAAAGGCAGTTCAACATCTCAAGAAAAACTGTACCATGTATGAAACTCTTTTCTCAGAGTCCATCTTCCACAAACCTTTCTTCTCATTTTTGTATCCAAAGCTTTATTTTCCCATTCAGAAACAGATAACTGTAAGTCAGACCTACTTCCTTTTCCCTTAACAAAATGCAATTCCATTCCTCATAGCTTCTTTATTAAAAACACACATTCTACTTTCCTTGAGCAACCAGGAACTGTCCTTTTATTAGCATTCTCTAGGTTGGTGAACATAAGTACCAGTGACAAGTTCTGCAAATATTTGCTTTCTTACAGAGAACATCTCAGGATAGCACCAAACATACTCATTAATAGTCCAAAATATCTTTAGTTTCTCTGTAAGAGGAAGCCTGTGTTTAATAATTAATGTTTTAGCATCTTATTTTATTTTGTTGCTGTTCATTCGCTCAGTTGTGTCCGACTCTTTGCTACCCCATGAGTGGCAGCATGCCAGGCTTCCTTGTCCTTCTTTATCTACTGGAGTTTGCTCAAACTCAAGTCCATTCAGTCAGTGATGTCATTCAACTATCTCATCCTCTGTTGTCCCCTTCTCCTGCCCTCAATCTTTCTCAGCATTAGGGTCTTTTCCAATGAGCTGGCTCTTTGCATCAGGTGGCCAAAGTACCAGAGTTTCAGCTTCAGCATCAGTCCTTCCAATGAATATTCAGGATTGATTTCCTTTAGGATTGAATGCTTTGATCTCCTTGCTGTCCACTTAGAAGTGGTTTAGTTATTTAATAAAATTCCATAATTTAACTTTATTTAGCACAACCCTAGAAATTCGAGTTACCAAAATCTGGAGATACTATTTTAGGTAGACATTACTCAAGCATAATAATTCTTAATAGTGTTTATCTAAAAGCTCTTATCTCATTTACATTTTCTCTCCTTAAAAGTTTCTTCACATCAAGTTACTTTGTCAAGTGGACTCAGTGTCTGGCCCAAATGTGGAATATGTTGTCACCAGAAACCAAATAGCCTTATATATTTTTGAGCCTCCTTTTTGTCTCGGGAGTTTTAAAATTATATTATCTTTTGTTTCAGTTCAATTCAGTTCAGTCGCTCAGTCATGTCTGACTCTTTGCGACCCCATGAATTGAAGCACGCCAGGCCTCCCTGTCCATCACCAACTCCCGGAGTCTACCCAAACCCATGTCCACCAAGTCGGTGATGCCATCCAGCCATCTCATCCCCTGTTGTCCCCTTCTCCTCCTGCCCCCAATCCCTCCCAGCATCAGAGTCTTTTCCAATGAGTCAACTCTTCGCATGAGGTGGCCAAAGTATTGGAGTTTCAGCTTCAGCATCAGTCCTTCCAATGAACACCCAGGACTGATCTTCTTTAGGATGAACTGGTTGGATCTCCTTTGAAAATCTCTCTATGGGCTTCCCAGGTGGCACTAGTGGTAAAGAATACACCTGCCAATGCAGGAGACATAAGAGACATGAATTCAATTCATCAGGAAGATTCTGTGGAGGAGGGCATGGCAACACCCTGCAGTATCCTTGTCTGGTGAATCCCAAGGACATAGGAGCCTGGCAGGCTACAGTACATAGGGTCACAAAGAGTCAGACACTGAAGCTACTTAGCACTCATGCACACACCTTATGGTAGGCGGAGAGCAGGATCTAGCCTCTCCGACCCAGCATGGTACATTCTGCTGCTTTCTCAATTCAAGTGAGCCACAAACATTAAATAACGTCTAAAGGTTTGACTCCTTTAATTTGGGATTCCATTTCTCACACAATTCAGTGGATATGCCCCATTTAGTAGCTAATGAGCAGTAAGGCTAATCTTCCAATTCAAGAATAAAAGTTGCATTCATCTTAACCTCTTTTTCTTAAAGAGTGATGTTTTGTTTCATGAATCCTGCTCACAACACTAATTTATGTTTTGCTGAAAGTTTTACTTTGAGTCCAGGATCAAAGGATTTGTTAACAAAAGAAACCACTTGTCACACATAAATAAACAATTTCAATATTGAATTGAGGATTATTTAACTTACCCCTTCATGGATCACAGCTCTGCTGTGGCTAAGGGACTTGTGTAACTCAGAGAAGCTATGAGCTATGTCATGCCGGGCCATCCAAGACAGATAGATCATGGTGAAAAGTTGTGACAAAACATGGTCCCCTGGAGGAGGAAATGGCAACCCTCTCCAGTATTCTCACTACAGGAACTTCATGAACAGTATGAAAAGATAAAAAGATATGACATTATCTCAATATTTAAAAAAAACTAAGATCATGACATCTGGGTCTCATCACTTCATGGCAAATAAAAGGGGGAAAAGTGGAAGCACTGACAGATTTTATTTTCTTGGGCTCCAAAATCACTGCAGATGGTGACTGCAGCCATGAAATTAAAAGGCACTTGCTCCTTGGAAGGAAAGCTATGACAAATCTAGACAACATATTGAAAAACAGAGACATCACTTTGCCAACAAATGTGCATATAGTCAAAGCTATGGTTTTTCTAGTAGTCATGTATGGATGTGAGAGTTGGACCATACAGAAGGCTGAGTGCTGAAGAATTGACGCTTTCAAATGGTGTTGGAGAAGACTCCTGAGAGTCTCTTGGACTACAAGGAAATCAAAGCAGTCAATCCTAAAGGACATCAACCCTGAATATTCATTGGAAGAACTGTTGCTGAAACTGAAGCTCCAATACTTTGGCCACCTGATGCAAAGAGCCGACTCACTGGAGAAGACCCTGATGCTGGGAAAGATTGAAGGCAAAAGAAGAAGGGAATGGCAGAGGATGAGATGGTTGGATAGCACCACCAACTCAATGCACATGAATCTGAGGAAACTCCGGGAGATAGTGAAGGACAGGGGAGCTTGGCATGCTGCAGTCCATGGGATCATAAAGATTCAGACATGACAGTGACTGAACAACACAATTTAACTTAATTTCAGTATACTACCATTAAAAGAGTGCCTCAGACAGTTAAGTGTCTGCCTGAAATGTGGGAGACCAGGGTTCGGATCCCCGGGTCGGGAAGATCCCCTGGAGAAGGAGATGGCAACCCACTCCTTCCATGGATGGAGGAGCCTGGTGGGCTACAATCCATGGGGTTGCAAAGAGTCGGACATGACTGAACGACTTCACTTTCATCATTAAAAGAAAAGAGAAATAGAAACAATATAGAAGAGTGATAGCACATATATCACCAAATTGAGCTGACCGACATCCCGTAACAACAATCTGGAGTCCCAGTTGGGAAAAGATCCCAGGCAGTGTGTCCACTCCACCAGTGAGACTTCAAGTTGCAATTTCAAGGGCTCCTGCGTTTAAGCCCAGGCCATGAACTGATATCATTAGTTTGCACACAAAAATGCAGCTGTGGTTTTATTTTAATCTTTGTGCAATTCTGTTTGTTTCACTTTGTGAGTCATAGGATTTCGTTAAACCCTGAGCAGTTGACCAGACCTCCAGGGGTTCAAGAATTCCAAAATCCACTCCCTTTCTTATCTAAATTGCTACCTGATATGCTGTGCTTGTAGGCAGGCGTAGAAGCCAGGCAGTGTCCAGGCAGGTCAAAAGCAAGGTCAGAAGGCTGGTCTCTTGCTTCTGAAGCCTAAACGAGACTTCCTCCATTTTAATTTCCCTAAAAAAAATCTTAAAAAAAATGATACAAATAAACTTATATACAAAACAGAAACAGACACACAGATAAAGAAAACGAATTTATGATTACCAAAGAGGGAAGGGGGGAGGGATAAATTAGAAGTTTGGGATTACCATTTATACACTGCTGTATATAAAATAGAAAACAACCAAGGAACTATTGTATAACATAGGGAGTTATACTCAATATTTTGCATAACCTATGAGAAAAAAGACCACAAAAATGAATCTGATAAGTCATCATATTCAGAGTTATTACAAAATTTAAAAATATTCCTTTCCAAAAATTTTGCCTTATTTCATATTCTTGATACTGGCTTTTAAAAACTTTTTTGACATTTTTTTTCTCTTGATCACACTTGCCGAAGATTTGTCTTTTTTATTGATTTATTTCAAATAACCAGTCTTCAGTTGTAGTGATCATTTCCGTTTTAAAATTTTTAACTTGTAGTTTTTGTTTTTACTGATTTAACATGTTTCTTCTAATATCTTTGGTCTATAGTTTTTATTTGTTTATTTTAACTTGTTGAGTTTAAAATTTGTTTCATTAATTTTTAATCTTTCTAATAAATGCATTTAAGGTTATAAATTATTCTCTTAGTCTATGTTTGGCTGCTAATCACAGGATTTGAAATGCAGTGGTCTTGCTTTTATTTTTTCCTAAACATATTTTCTTAACTATAGTTTTAAAAAAACCACTTAATGTAAAATTTTCTATAATAAGTACTGTTAAGTATATTAACATACCATGAAAGAGACCTCCAGAACTTGATCATCTTGCAAATCTGAAACTCAATACCTATTAAACAACTCTGGTAACCACCACTCTACTTTTTCTCTTTCTGTGATTTTGGCTAATTTAGATACCTAAGTGGAATCATACAGTATTTATCTTTTTCTGATAACTTATTTTATTTAGCATAATGTGCTCAAGGTCCTGTCACATGCTGCACATGTGACAGCACTTTCTACCTATTTAGGGCTGAATAGAATATGTGTATGCACCACATTTTGCTTTTGCATTTATCCATTGATGAACATGTGAATTGCTTTCACCTCTTGACTATTGTGAATAGTGCTTCTACATACATGGGTGTGAAAAAAATCTCTTCAACATCCTGGTTTCAATTTTCTGAATACCTATCTAGAAGTGGGGTTGCTAGATTGCATATCAGTTCTATTTTGAGGAATCTCTATATTGCTTTCCACAGTGATTATACCACTTTACAATTCCACTAAGAGTGCACAGGAGTGCCAGCTTCTATGCTTGCTTGCTAATACTTGTTATTTTCTCTTTCTTTTTTTTAGTAATTGTCATTCTAATGGCTCTGAGGTGGTATTTCACAGTGGTTTTGTTTTGCACTTCTGTGATGGTTAATGATGTTGAGAATATTTTCATATGCTTGTTGGCCATTGTAGATCATCTTTGAAAAAATGTCTATCCAAATTCTTTGCCCATTTTTAATTGGATTATTAGATTTTTTCTTGTTGAGTTACAGGAGTTCTTTTCATATTCTGAACACTAGACCCTCATCACATATATGACTTGCAAATGTTTTCTTCCATTCTTTGTGTTTTTTTTTTAAACTCTGTTGATTATGTCTTCTGATGCACAAAAGTTTTAAACCTTGAGGCAATCATGTATGTCTATTTTTGCTTTTGTTGCCTGTGGTTTCAATGTTATATCTAAGAAATCATTCAGCCCAATGTCATAAAGCTTTTCACTAATGTTTTCTTTTGAGAGTTCTATAGTTTTAAGTCTTACACTTAGGTATTTAATCCATTTTGAGTTATTTTTTGTATATAGTGTAAAGTAAGGTTTCAACCTCATTCTTTTGCATGGGGATATTCAGTTTTCCTTCTACTATTTGTTGAAGAGAGTATACTTTCCTCACGTACTGGTCTTGACACTCTTGTTGAAGATCACTTGACCATACATGTGAAGAGTTATCTCTGCAATTTCTCTTCTATTCATTGATTTATGTATCTGTCTTTTTGCCAATATGACACTGTTTTGATTACTGTTCCTTTGTAGTATGTTTTCAAATCAGGAAGTATTAGACTTTGAACTTTGTTTCTCTTTTTCAAAATTGTTTGGCTATTCCATGTCTCTTGAGATAGCATGAATTTTAGGATTTATTTTTCTAAGTCTACAAATAATGCCATTGAAATTTTGAGACTGATCACATTGAATCTGTAAATCACTTTAAGTAGTACAAACATCTTAACAATACTAAGTTTTTCAATCCATGAGCATGGGATGCCTTTCCATTTATTTGTGTTTCCTTTCATTTTTTTCACAGTGTTTTGTAGTTTACAGTGTACAAAGTTTTCATCTCTCTGGTTAGGTTTATTACTAGATATGTTATTCTTTTTTAATGCCATTGTAAATAGATTTGTTTTCTTAATTTTCTTTCTATAATTGAAGCTTAATTGATTTACAATGCTATATTATTTTCAGGTGTATAGCATAGTGGTTTAATATTTGTAGAGATTAAACTCCATTTAAATTATTATAAAATATTGCCTATATTCCCTGTATTATACAGTATATCCTTGTAGCTTATTTATTTTATACATAGTAGTTTATACCTCGTATTTCCCTATTTCTATCTTGTCTCTTTTCTCTCTCACTGGTAGCCACTAGTTTGTTCACTATATCTGTGAGTCTATTTCTGTTTCATTATATTTATTCATTTGTTTATTTTTTATATTACATATATAAGTGAACTCATATTTGTATTTTTCCACCTGACCTATTTCACTAAGTATAACTGCCTCCAGGTCCTTGTTGTTGCAAAAAGAAAACGTCTTTCTTTATTATGGATGAGTAACACATATATATATAAACATATGGAATACATATGTATGTATATATTGAAATTATCTTCTTCTATATCCATTCATCTGTTGATGGACACTTAGGTTGCTTCTATATATTGGCTACTATAAATAATGCTGTTATAAACATTGGTGTGCACGTATATTTTTGAATTAGTGTTTTCATTTTCTTTGGATATATATCCCAGGGTGGAATTGCTCTGTCACATAGTTGTTTTATTTTTCATTTTTTGAGGAAACTTCGTACTGGTTTCCATAGTGGCTAAACCAATTAACAATCCCACCAGCAGTATACTAGAGTTCCTTTTCCTTCATATCCTTGCTAACATTTGTTGTCTGTGATCTTTTTGTTGACAATCATCAAATAGGCAGATATGTGGTGATATCACATTGTGGTTTTGATTTGCATTTCTACGGTAATTAGCAATCTTGAGCATCTTTTCATGTACCTGTTGGCCATCTCTATGTCTTCTCTGGAAAAAAAATGTCTATTCAGGTCTACTGCTCAATTTTTAAGTGGGTTGTTTGGGGGTTTTCTTGATATTGAGTTATATGAGCTGTTTATATATTGTATCAGCCAAAAGGTTTGTTCAGTTTTTCCTGTAAAATGTCTCTAGTGGCACTTAGTTGTCTTTAATGTCATTTAAAACAATTTTGTTAGAGTTTATTGTGACAGCTGTCATATCAGCATTCATTAAAAACTTATCAAAATTGGTGAATTTGGGGGTAACCATTTTAACACTGAATATGAAAGAAAAAAGCAACATTTTAGCATATTATGTTTTTTTATTTCAAGAAAGGTAAAAACACAACTGAAACACACAAAAAAAGATTTGTGTAATGAACGGATAATGTGCTGTGACTTATCAAACATATCAAAAAGAAAATTTGCAAACCTTTGTTGTGAAGTTTGTGAAGTTTCATGCTATAGATTTCTTTCTGGATGATGTTCAATGGTCAGATAGATCAGTTGAAGTTGATAGCAATCAAATAAAGAAATTAATTGAGAACAATCAATGTTATACCACATGGGAGATAGCCAATATACTCAAAATATGCAGATCAAGTGTTGAAAATTATTTGCACCAGTTTGGTTATGTTAGTTACTTTGATATTTGGGTTCTATATAAGTTAAGCAAAAAAACCCCTTCTTGACCATATTTCTGGTTGCAATTCTCTACTTATACATAATGATAATGTTCTATTTTAAAAACAAATTGTGACAGGCAATGGAAAGTAGATACTGTATAGTAATACAGAATGGAAGAGATCATGGAGCAAAGTGAAATGAACCATCACCAACTACACCAAACATAGTCAAAGAAGGTGATGTGTATATGTTGAAGTTGGAAGGGAACCCTGTATTATGAACGCCTTCCAGAAAATCAAATGATTAGTTCCAACAAGTACTTCTCCAAATTAAACCGACTGAAGGCAGCACTCAACAGAAAGTCCCCAGAAACTAGTCAACAGAAAATGCAGAATCTTCCCTCAGTAACACAAGACCGCAAATTTTTTGATGTCCTTAGTCGCTTCAGTCATGTCTGACTCTTTGCAATCCTATAGACTATATCCAGCCATGCCCCTCTGTCCATGGAATTCTCTAGGTCAGAAAACTGGAATGGGTAGCAATTCCCTTCTCCAGGGGATCTTCCCAACCCAAAAATTGGACCGGGGTTTCCTGCATTGCAGGCAGATTCTTTATCAGCTGAGCTACCAGGGAAACCCATTTCTTTGATGACCAGCTAAAAACTATTACAGCTTGGCTGGGAAGTTCTGATTTATCCACCATATTCATTAGACATTGCAACTTGGGAAATCAATTTATTTCAGTCTTTACAAAATTCTCTTAATGGAAAAAATTTCAATTCCCTGGACAATTGTAAAAGGCACTTGGAACAATTCTTTACTCAAGAAGATAAAAAGTTTTGGGAAGATGGAATTATAAAGTTGCCTGAAAAGTGGCAGAAAAAATGATGAATATATTGTTCAATAAAGTTCTTGGTGAAAATTTTAAAATGTGTCTTTTATTTTTACTTAAAAGCTGAAGGAAATTTTTGGCCAACCCAATATTTTAGATTAACCACGTATCAGACATATCATTGTCAAATATTTCCTCCCATTCAGCAGATTGTTTTTTCATTTGTTGATGGTTTCCTTTGCTGTACAATAGCTTTTAAGTTTAATTTGGTCTCATTTGTTCATCCTTTTTTTTGTTTACTTTCCCTGAAGAGACAGATCCAAAAACATGTTACTCCTAGCTATGTCAAAGGGCATTCTGCCAATGTTTTCTTATAGAAGTTTTATGGTTTCTGGTCTTACATTTAGATCTTTAATCCACATTGAATTTATTTTGTATGTGGTATGAGAAAATGTTCTAATTTTATTCTTTTACATGTATCTGTTCAGTTCTGCCAGCACCACTTATTGAAAAGACTGTCTTTTCTCTGTTGTATAGTTTTGTCTCCTTTGTCATAGGTTAGTCGACGTAAGTGCTTGAGCTTATTTCTGGGCTCTTTATTCTGTTCCATTGATCTGCTGTTTTGTAGTTTTGTAATAGAGTCTGAAGTCAAAGAGTGTGATGGTGTGAGATGGTGCTGGAGATGGAGGGGCCAGAGCCAGAGTCAGGTATGAACCTGTCTAGTTCTCCTAGTCTGTGTCTGTCACTGCACTACTGGTGGCAGAGTCAGGTCCCAAGGTGCTGGAGGAGCCCGAGGGTCACGTCTGAGCTGGCTCCACTTCCTATAGGTATGCCCTCTCCCCACTCTCAGCAATGGCATCTTTTTTTTTTGTTGTTGTTTTATTTTATTTATTTTTAGTTGTGCTGGGTCTTTATTGCTGTGCATGGGCTTTCTCTAGTTGTGGCAAGTGGGGACTACTCTCAAGTTACAGTGCGAAGGCTTCTAATTGCAATGGCTTCTCTTATTGCAAAGCACAGGAGCTAGGCATGCAGGCTTTGCTGGTTGTGGCTTGCAGGCTCACAGGCTCAGTAGTTGTGGCAAATGGGCTTAGTTACCCCATGGCATGTGGAATCTTTCCAGACCAGGGATTGAACTCCCGTCCCTTGCATTGGCAGGTGGATTCTTAACCACTGGACTGCCAGGAAAGTCCAATGTCCCCTTTCTGATTCCTTATTCAATCTCCTAACTCATTATTAATCTGCTCAACTTTTCTATTTCTTCATGATTCAGGTTTGATGTGTTGTGTGTTTTTAGGAATTATCCATTTATTCTAGGTTTAATTTATATAAATAATTGTTCATAATATTCTTTTTTATCAAAAAGGAATATTTTTATTTCTGTAGCATCATTTGTAATATCTCCTCTCTCATTTCTGGTTTTAGTTATTTGAGTATTTTCCCTCTTTTTTAAAAAAATTATCATTTATTTGGTTACACCGGGTCTTACTTGCTGCACATGGAATCTTTGATCTTTGTTGTGGCATGCAAACTATTGGTTGTGGCATGTGGAATCTAGTTCCCTGACCAGGGATCAAACCCCAGCCCCCTGCATTGAGAGCACAGAGTTTTAGCCACTGGACCACCACGGAAGTCCCTTGAGTATTCTCTTTTATTCTTAGTTAATCTAGCTAAGAGTTTATTAATTTTGTTAATCTTTCAAAAATTTATAACTCAATTTTATTGATTTTTTTTCTATTCTCTATTTCATTTATCTCTTCTCTCATCTTTGTATTTCCTAGCTTCTGCTAGCTTTGGTTATTTTTCACTTATTAATTTATTTATTTTTGGCTGCACTGGGTCTTTGCGTCTGCACTGGGTTTCTCTAGCCGTGGCGAGCACGGTCTGCTCTCTAGTTCCGGTGCACTGATTTCTCATGGGCGTGGCTTCTTTTATAGCAGAGCACGAGCTGTGTAGCGTGCGGTCTTCAGTAACTGAGGTGTGTGGACCTTGTCGTTGGGGCTTGCAGGCTCTAAAGCCTGGGCTCAGTAACTGTGGCAACTGGGCTCAGTTGCTTCACAGCATGTAGAGTCTTTGCAGACCAAGGATTGAAACTGTCTCCCCTGCAGTGCAAGGCAGATTCTTAACCACTGGATCATCAGGCAAGTGGTAGCTTTGGCTTTAGTTTCTTTCCCCATGGTTTTTGTAGGTATAAATTTAGGTTATTAAATTAACTTCTTTTTTAACATACACATTTACAGCTATAAAATTTCCTCTGCACTGAAAGCAGTGTGGCTTTTCAGTGCACAAGTTTTGGTACACTGTATTTTAATTTTCATTTATCTCAAGATGTTTTCTAATTTCTCTTGTGGTTTATTCTTTGGTCCATTTGTAGCTTAAGAATGTGTTATTTAATTTTCACATATATATGAATTTTTCTGTTTCCCATGTGCTTTGGATTTCTAATTTTGTTCCATTTGTTATCAGAAAAGATACTTTGTATACTTTTGGTCTTGAATGTGTTAGGATTTGTTTTATGGCCTAAAATGTAATCTTTCACAGAAAATGTTCCAAGTGTACTTGAGAAGAATATATATTCTTTGGGGGAGAATGATTACACATATATGTATGGCTGAGTCACTTGAAACTGTTCACTTGAAACCATCACAACATTGTTAATAGGCTCTCAGTTCAGTTCAGTTCAGTCACTTAGTTGTGTCCGACTCTTTGCGACCCCATGAATCATAGCATGCCAGGCCTCCCTGTCCATCACCAACACCCAGAGTCTACTCAAACTCATGTCCATCGAGTCTGGTGATGCCATCCAGCCATCTCATCCTCTGTCGTCCCCTTCTCCTCCTTCCCCCAATTCCTCCCAGCATCAGGGTCTTTTCCAATGAGTCAGCTCTTCACATGAGGTGCCCAAAGTACTGGAGTTTCAGCTTCCAATACAAAATAAAAAATTAAAAAAAAACAAAAATATATATCCTGTTGTTATTGAGTGGAGTGCTCTTTTAGATCCAATTGCTATATTGTTCAATTTTCTGTTTTCTTATTTTCTGTTTTTTTCTATTTGTTATTGAAAGTGGGAGTATCAAAGTCTCCTACTATTATTGTATTGCTATCTATTTCTCCCTTCAACTCTGTGGTTTGCTTCATATATTTAGGAGCTTTGAGGTTTGGTATTGATAATTTTTATATCTTCTTGGTGGATTATCTCTTGTAACAGACTTTGATTTAGTCTATTTTGATCTTTGATATTAGTACTCCTTTCTTTTGGTTACCATTTGTAGAATATCTTTTCATCCTTTTGCCTTCAGCTTATATGTGTTCTGATATCTAAAATAAGTCACTTGTAAACAGACTTTTGTTGAATTTTGTTTTTTAAATCCATTCAACCAATCTATGTCTTTTGATTGAGGAATTTATCTATCTACGTTTAAAGTAATTAATAAGAGGGAAAGACGTACAACTGCCATTTTGTTAACTGTTTTCTGTTTGTCTCATAGCTTTTGCATGTCCCTCCTTTCCTTTCTTAATCTCTTCCTTTATGTTTCTTTTTCTTTTGTAGTAATTATGCTTTGGTTCCCTTTTCATTTCCTTTTGTGTATGTTCTACGGGTGACTTCTTTTGTGAATGCAATTGCATCAAACCACCTAAAAGTATAACATTCTATTTTCAACTGATAGCAATTTGACTTCAATTATGTACAAAAGTCTCTACTCCATTTTCCCCACTCCTATAGCTTAAATTATTGATGTCACATATTACATTGTATTCCCATAACACAGGTTTTTTTTTGGTTTAAAAATGTTTTTGCCATGTGTATATTTGTCACATATGCATCAAAAGTTACTATATTTACTCCTGTATTTAGGTTCAGTTCAGTCAGTCAGTCGTGTCTGACTCTTTGCGACCCCATGGACTGCAGCACACCTGCAGGCCTCCCTGTCCATCACCAACTCCTGGAAATTGCTCAGACTCATGTCCATCGAATCAGTGATGCCATCCAACCATCTCATCCTCTGTCGTCCCCTTCTCCTTCTGCCTTCAATCTTGCCCAGCATCAGGATCTTTTCCAATGAGTCAGTTCTTCACATCAGGTGGTCAAAGTATTGGAGCCTCAGCTTCAGCATCAGTCCTTCCAATGAACACCCAGGACTGATCTCCTTCAGGATGGACTGGTTGGATCTCCTTGCAGTCCAAGGGACTCTCAAGAGTCTTCTCCAACACCACAATTCAAAATCAGTTCTTCGGCACTCAGCTTTCTTTATGGTCCAACTCTCACATCCATACGTGACTACTGGAAAAACCATAGCTTTGACTAGATGGACTTTTGTTGGCAAATTAATGTCTCTGCTTTTTAATATGCTGTCTAGGTTGGTCATAACTTTCCTTCCAAGGAGAAAACGTCTTTTAATTTCATGGCTGCAGTCACCATCTGCAGTGATTTTGGAGCCCAAGAAAATAAAGTCTGTCACTGTTTCCATTGTTTCCCCATCTATTTGCCATGAAGTGATGGGACTGGATGCCATGATCTTAGTTTTTTAAAATGTTGAATTTTAAGCCAGCTTTTTCACTCTTCTCTTTCACTTTCATCAGGAGGCTCTTCAGTTCCTGTATTTGCTATTACTGAAGATCATTCTTTTTTCTTTATTTTCCTTTAAAACATTGAGGTGTACAACTGTATCTGTATAATATAATTGTATATATATTATAATACATAAATTACATGTGTACAACATAGTGATTCATAATTTTAAAGATTATACTCCATTTATAGTTATTTAAAATATTAGCTATATTCCCTATTTTGTGTAATGTATTCTTATAACTTATTTATTTTATACATAATAGTTTGTATATCTTAATCACCTTCTTCTACTTTGCTCCTCCCCATTTCCCTCTCCCCACTGATAAGCACTAATTTGTTCTCTACATATAGGAGTCTTGTTCTTTTTTTCTTTATTTATTAGTTTCTTGTATTTTTTGGATTCCACACAGAAGTGATATTATACAGTATTTGTCTTTTTCTGTTTGACTTATTTTGCTTAGCATAATGTCCTCCAAGTCCAACTGTGTTGTTGCAAATGGCAGATTTTCACTCTTTTTATGGCTGAGTAGTAATCTATTGTGTGTGTGTGCATGTATAATTCGCATCTTTTTTATTCATTCATCTGTGGTTGCTTCCAGGCCTTGACTATCATGAATAATGCTGCTATGAACATTGGAGTGCATATATCTTTCTGAATTAGTGTGTTTGTTTTTCAGTTATATGACCAAGAGTAGAATTGTTAAGTCATATGATAGTTCTATTTTTAGTTTTTTGAGGCATTTCCAAACTGTTTTCCACAGTGGCTTCACCAGTTTACAGTGTTCTTGGGTTCCTTTTTCTCCACATCTTTGCCAACATTTGTTATCTGTGATCTTTTTGATGATGGGCATCAGATAGATAGGTGTGAGGTGATATCACTTTGTTGTTTTGATTTGCATTTCCATGGTGGTTAGCAATCTTGAGCATCCTTTCATGTGCCTATTGGCTACCTGTTGTTCTTTGGAAAAATGTCTATTTGGTTCTTCTGCCCATTATTTTTAATCGTGTTGTTTGGATTTTTAAAGATATTGAGTTGTATGAGCTGCTTATGTATTTTGAACATCAACTGCTCATTGGTCTTATCATTAGCATTTCCATTAACATTCTCCTATTCTGTAGGTTGTTTTTTAATTTTGCTAATAGTTTCCTTTGCTGTGCAAAAGAGACATCATTATAATTTTTAATGGTTTCATGTTGCTTACATTGTTTCATTTCAACTTGAAGGACTCTCTTTTAGCATTTCTTCTTGAGCAAGACTAGTGGTAATAAATTATCTCAGCTTCTGTTCATCTGGGAAAGTCTTAATTTCTCCTTCATTCTGAAGGACAGTTTTATAAGATATAGTTTTCCTAGCTAACAGTTTTTTTTTTCTTTCAGCAATTTAAACACATCATCACACTTGCTTTTGACCTGCAAAGTTTCTTTTAAGAAATTCACTGAAAATTTTATGGAGGATCTCTTGTTTGTGATTCTCTTTTGCTCCATCTAAGATTTTGTCTTTGACTTTAGACAATTTGATTATAGTGTCTCATCGTGGTTCTCTTTGGAGTTACTTGAGCTTCTAGAATCTGTGTGTCCGTTTATTTCCTTAGAATTGGGAAATTTTTAGTTATTGTTTCTTCAAATAAACTCTGTCACTTTCTCTCTGGTATTCCCACAATGCGTATGTTGGTCTACTTGATAGTGTCCATAAAGTTGCTTGGTTCAGTCGCTCAGTCATGTCTGACTCTTTGAGACCCCATGGACTGCTTCCCTGCCCTTTACTATCCCCCAGAGTTTGCACAAATTCATGTCTATTGAGTCAGTGATGCCATCCTACCATCTCATCCTCTGTCACTCCCTTTCTCCCTTTTCTTCCTGCCCTTAATCCTTCCCACATCAAGGTCTTTTCCAATGAATTGGCCCTTTGCATCAGGTGGCCAAAGTATTGGAGCTTCAGCTTCAGCATCAGTCCTTCCAATGAATACTCAGGGTTGACTTCCTTTAGGATTGACTGGTTTGATCTCCTTGTAGACCAAGGGACTCTCAAGAATCTTTTCTAGCACCACAATTCAAAAGCATCAGTTCTTTGGGGCTCTGCCTTTCTTATCGTCCAACACTCACATCTGTACATCACTTTTGGAAATATCATAGCTTTGACTGTATGGACTTTTGTTGGCAGAGTGATGTCTCTGCTTTTTAATATGCTGTCTAGGTATGTCATAGTTTCCCTTCAAGGAGCAAAAGTCTTTTAATTTCATGGCTGTAATCACCGTCCACAGTGATTTTGGCACCCAAGAAAACAAAATCTGTCACTGTTTCCATTATTTCCCCACCTAAGTGCCATGAAGTGATGGAAAAACCATAGATTTGACTATATGGACTTTTGTTGGCAGAGAGATGTCTCTGCATTTTAATATGCTGTCTAGGTGTGTTATAGCTTTCCTTCCAAGGAGCAAGCATCTTTTAATTTCATGACTGCAGTCACTGTCCCCAGTGATTTTGGAGCCCAAGAAAACAAAATCTGTCACTGTTTTCATTTTTTCCCCATCTATTTGCCATGAAGTGATGGACTGGATGCCATGATCTTATGGCATGATGCCGTTTTTTGAATGTTGAGTTTTAAGCCAGATTTTTCACTCTCCTTCTTAACCTTCCCTCAAGAGGCTCTTTAGTTCCTCTTCACTTTCTGGCATTAGGGTGAGATGTCATCTGCATATCTGAGGTTATTGATATTTTACCCAGAAACCTTGATTCCAGCTTGAGCTTCATCCAGCCTGGCATTTCTCATGATGTACTCTGCATATAAGTTAAATAAGCAGGGTGACAATATACAGCCTTGACGTACTCCTTTCTCAATTTTGAACCAGTCTGTTGTTCCATGTCCAGTTCTGACTGTTGCTTCTTGACCTGCATACAGGTTTCTCAGAAGGCAGGTAAGGTGGTCTGGTATTCCCATTTCTTTAAGAATATTCCACAGTTTGTTGTGATCCACACAGTCAAAGGCTTTGGCATAGTCAATGAAGCAGAAATAGCTTTTTTATGTAATTCCCTTGCTTTCTCTATGGTCCAAAGGATGCTGGCAATTTGATCTCTGATTTCTCTGCCTTCTCTAAATCCAGCTTGTACATCTGGAAGTTCTTGGTTCACATACTGTTGAAGGTAAGCTTGAAGGATTTTGAGCATTACCTTGCTAGCATGTGAAATGAATGTAAATATGCAGTAGTTTGATCATTCTTTGGCATTGCCATTAAATCCCTTAGATCTCTTCATTTTTTTTCATTCAATTTTTTCTTTTTGCTCTTCTGATTTGATGGTTTTAAATGATCTTTCTTCAAGCTCACTGATTCTTTTTTCTGCCTGATAGTCTGCTGTTGAACCCTTCATTAATTTTCAGGTCAGTTACTGTAGTTTTCAGTTCAAGAACCTTTGCTTCTCTATTTTTCTATACATATATTTTCTCTGTTGGTATTCTCATTTTGCTTGTGATGGGTAGATGGTAGGTGAGTGGGTGTAAATGTAGGCCATGGACGGTGCTGTGAAGAAACTAAGTCATTTAATTTTTCTTATAGGCACACAGGAAGACTGCATTTCCCAGTGTCCAATGCCTCTCGATGCGGCCATGTGATTAGTTCTAATCAATGGAATTCAACTTCTTGACCCACCTCCTAGGCTATTCTGTGAGCTTCTTGGCCGCTCTCATTATCTATAAGGCAGCTATCTGAATACATTGAACCCAGAAGAAGCCTCCAAAAGGATGGAGGATCCATAAAATGGAAGGGACACCCAACGAGAAACATTCACTTTGTTAATGTGAAGGAGGAAAAAGTCTTTCTATTAATCCACTGAGCTTTAGGTTTGTTATAGGTATTAGTTGATTCTGACTGATACAGAAATTGGTAAAGGAAGTGGAGTCTTGTTGAAATTAAGTCCTACAGTATATGACATTGACATAGCAGTAGGTGGCAAGCAGTGGTGAAGCTATGTTGAAGGCTGGAGAATAGAGATCTATGTTGTTGGAGAAAAAGCACTGAATAAAACCACCATTTTTTGAAACATGAGAGGAAGACCCCATGCCTAAAGGGTAGTCAGAACCAAAAAAAAGATGGGAAAAGAGTATTAATATGTGTGGATATTATTAGCTTTGATGGCAAGGTATTGCAAGGATGATATACGTTCAGGAAAGACCCAGTCAGTGTAAATTCCGAAATAAAAGGAAGCTGGGAGATCCCAGAAATTTGGCACCTTGAAAGAAGAAAAAGACAAGTATTTTGAAGTCCCAAATAGTAAGATATAAGAATTTTTAAAGCTTTAAACAATAAAGGCTCAGTAAAATTTAGCAGTTGAATTAAGTACTCAGTGCAAGTTTAAAATTTTGATCTTTTTTTTGGTCAAGCAGGGTAGGCTCAAAGTAACTGCCTTTACATTGAGATAAAGCAAAGGAAAAGGGTGAGAAAACACTTCAGGATTTGAGAACTATGACCAGGAAAAAACCTTGGTTATGGTTAATAAATGAAATGGAAAGCAAGTAGATTACCAACCCAACCCAGTGTTTGAAGGAATTAAATTTTGTAAGCTACGACAAGCCTGGACAAAAACCGACTCTGACTGTTCAAGACTTAAAACAATCATCATAATGGCAGTGACTGTGCAGTGAGTGTTGAGCCTGTACCCCACATCCCTCCATGTACAGAACATCCTGAAATCATCTCTTATCTGTCAGCAGTCAAGGTATTTGCAGCAAGTTACAAGGAACTAAATGAACTAAACACGTTGGTTTCCCACAAAGTCTTTGACTCTTAAAATCATGAGCTTTACCTCTCCACCTGGATGACTAACAAGACATTTCAATCTTACACTATCAAAAAGTGAACATTTACAACTTCCAATCATGACCAAGATGGATTAACAAACCAGATTTTCTTCCACCCAAAATAACAGAAAACTGGACTAATATATGAAACAGTGTTGTTAAGATATTAGATATTATGCAGTGAAGAACAGTGATTCCTGAAAAATGGGAAGGAAATGAGGTGAACCCATGAAGGTCCCAGCTTAATTCCTGGGAAGGAATCCAAGGAGAGTTTAGTGGTCTCCTCAGGCTGAGAAGTTGGTTTTAGGAGGCCCTGGTGGCTTGAGTTTGCAGGGCAAATCACCAAAGAGGAGTTGCACAGATAGAGAAGTCTAGATATCTGTAGATGGTCGCTGAAGTATTCACCTGAGTACTGGCCAGTGCATGAAGATAAGAAAATCTCACAAGGCTAAAGTAAGTATAACCCAAAAACAACCAGAGGAAAAATCCCTGTAGCCCACACAGGGACAGACATATGCCTTTTTTCACCATCCAGAGGAAAGTTACCTAGTTCACAGGTATCAGGTGTGTTTGTCTCAGCAGTGGAGAAAATTTAGGTCCTCTACTAAATTAGACATTACTCTGGTCTTATCTAAAAAAGCTTAAAAGCAAGATCTGAAAGAATTACACTGGCTCTAAGTAACTTAATTATGTCTGATAACGAGAGTTAAGTATATTTATAGGAATACAGAAATATACAGCACACAAGGTAAAATTTTGAATGTCTGGCGTACACTCAAAAGATTGCCACAAGTGCAAAGAAGCAGAAAGATATGATTCATAATGAAGAAAAATCAGTCATTAGAAGCTGACTCAGAAATAATATAGATGATAGATTCAGTAGGTTGGGATCTTCACACAGTTGTTACAACTATATGTTATAACATATATGAACTATATGTTCAGGACGATAGATGAAAGGTTGAACACGTTAAGTAGAGACAGAGAAAATATAAAGGATACTCAAATTGAGTTTATAGACATGAAAACTATAATGTCTGAGATTTTTTTTAAAAACATGTCACAAATGGTATATTAGATATTGTGGAAGAGAAGACTGGTGAATTTGAAGACAGAACAATAGAAACTATCCAAAATAACATAGAAGAGGAAAAATACTACAAATAAACACACAAAGCATCAGTGTGTTTATTTGCAGGGACTTCAAGCATCCTAATATACATGTGACTAAGGGAAATGCCAAAGAATGCTCAAACTACCACACAATTGCACACATCTCACATGCTAGTAAAGTAATGCTCAAAATTCACCAAGCCAGGCTTCAGCAATACGTGAACTGTGAACTTCCAGGTGTTCAAGCTGGTTTTAGAAAAGGCAGAGGAACCAGAGATCAAATTGCCAACATCCGCTGGATCATCGAAAAAGTCAGACAGTTCCAGAGAAACATGTATTTCTGCTTTATTGACTATGCCAAAGCCTTTGACTGTGTGGATCACAACAAGCTGTGGAATATTCTTAAAGAAATGGGAATACCAGACCACCATACCTGCCTTGGAGAAACCTGTATGCAGGTCAAGAAGCAAGAGTTAGAATTGGACATGGAACAATGAACTGGTTCAAAATTGAGAAAGGAGTACGTCAAGACTGTATATTGTCACCCTGCTTATTTAACTTATATTGCAGAGTACATCATGAGAAACACTGGGCTGGATGAAGCTCTAGCTGGAATCAAGATTGCCGGAAGAAATATCAATAATCTCAGATATGCAGATGACACCACCCTTATGGCAGAAAGTGAAGAGGAACTAAAGAGCCTCTTGATGAAAGTGAAAGAGGAGAGTGAAAAAGTTGGCTTAAAGCTCAACATTCAGAAAACTAAGATCATGGCATCTGGTCCCATCACTTCATGGGAAATAGATGGGGAAACAGTGGAAACAGTGGCTGACTTTATTTTTCTGGGCTCCAAAATCACTGCAGATGGTGATTGCAGCCATGAAATTAAAAGATGCTTTCTCCTTGGAAAGAAAGTTATGACCAACCTAGACAGCATATTAAAAAACAGAGATATTACTTTGCCAACAAAGGTCCGTCTACTCAAGGCTATGGTTTTTCCAGTGGTCATGTATGGATGTGAGAGTTGGACTGTGAAGAAAGCTGAGCACCGAAGAATTGATGCTTTTGAACTGTGGTGTTTGAGAAGACTGTTGAGAGTCCTTTGGACTGCAAGGAGATCCAACCAGTCCATCCTAAAGGAGATCAGTCCTGGGTGTTCATTGGAAGGACTGATGCTGAAGCTGAAACCCCAATACTTTGGCCACCTCACGTGAAGAGTTGACTCATTTGAAAAGACCCTGATGCTGGGAGGGATTGGGGGCAGGAGGAGAAGGGGACGACAGAGAATGAGATGGCTGGATGGCATCACCGACTCAATGGACATGAGTTTGGGTAAACTCCAGGAGTTTGTGATGGGCAGGGAGGCCTGGCGTGCTGAGATTCATGGGGTCGCAAAGAGTCGGACACAACTGAGCTACTGAACTGAGCTGAACTGAAAGTCTCTGTAGGAGAGGAGGTGAAAAAACTCTTTTTCCAGCTTTGCAATATTGCTATCATAGAACATTGTGTAAGTTTAAGGTGTACAGTGTGTTGATTTTGTACACTTATAATTTGCAAAATAATTACTACCATAGCATTAGCTAGCACCTTACCATTTATTCTTTGTACTGAGAACATTTCAGATTTACTCTTTGTTATTTTTGTTTAGTTGCTAAGTCATGTCCAACTCTCTGTGACCCCATGCACTGCAGCATGCCAGGCCTCCCAGTCCTTCACTGTCTCCCAGACTTTGCTCAAACTCATGTTTATTGAGTCAGTGATGCCATCCAACCATCTCATCCTCTGCTGCCTTCTTCTCCTTTTGCCCTCAATCTTTTCCAGCACCAGGGTTTTTTCCAGTGAGCCGGCTCTTTACATCAGGTGGCCAGAGTATTGGACTGTCAGTTTCAACATCAGTCCTTATAATAATTATTCATGATTGATTTCCTTTAGAATTGACTGGTTTGGTCTCCTTGCAGTCCAAGGGATTCTCAAGAGTCTCCTCCAGCACCACAACTCAAAAGCATCAGGTTTTTGGTGCTCAGCCTTCTTTATGGTGTAACTCTCACATCCATACATGACTACTGGAAAAACCACAGGTTTGATGCTATGGAGCTTTGTTGGCAAAACGATGTCTCTGCTTTTCAGATGAAGGATCAGGAAGTGCCAACAGCAAAAAGTTGCATGGCTAACCCTAGTACAATTACTGCAGTGACTGCTATTACTGTTGACTCATTGAGCACATACTATGCTCCAGGCACTATGCCAGAGATTTGCATATTTTATAGCTACCATCTGAAGATGGTATTATTATCCATATATGATAGGTAGATGGGCAAGGAAGGGTCAGTTAATGTGGCTAAGGACACACAGTGGGTGAATATCTCAACTGGAATTCAAATCCAGGCCAGAGTGACTGCCAAGCCAGCCCTCTTTGCTGCCACATAGAAGCAATCTTCTTTCTGGGTGGACTGTGCAGTGTCTTGAGAGATCTTACTGTCTTTAGAGCTGTTCTGCCAGGAAATGCTAATTTTTTTCTCCAAGACTTGAGATCCTTTAGAAGGTAAGCCCAGAATAGTGGGGTTTTCCTGGTGTGATTCCCCAGGATGCTGGCAGCAGAGAGTGGGTACCTCAAGTAGGACATGCTTCTCTATTAATATGTGATCAACCTTTCTGAACTAGGGCCTCCCTTCTCCTAGGGACTCTGGAGAGTTTTCTGCACTGGCCTTTACTCCCAGGTCTCACCATGGGTACAACTGCACTAATTCCTTCATCATTCTGAGCCTCATTTTTCTTACTTGAGTCTTGGGTAAATGGGCAATATACCTCCCGGCCCTTGGATAAGTGGGTGCAGTAAACACTCTGTCAGGCTGTTTTGGCCCTAGTAAGTTCAGTGGATGTGACTGGTGATAGAAGCAAGGTCTGATGCTATAAAGAACAATATTGCATAGGAACCTGAAATGTTAGGTCCATGAATCAAGGCAAATTGGAAGTGGTCAAACAAGAGATGGCAAGAGTGAATGTCGACATTCTAGGAATCAGCAAACTAAAATGGACTGGAATGGGTGAATTTAACTCAGATACCGTTGTATCTACTACTGTGGGCAGGAATCCCTTAGAAGAAATGGAGCAGCCATCATGGTCAACAAAAGAGTCCGAAATATAGTAATTGGATGCAATCTCAAAAATGACAGAATGATCTCTGTTCCTTTCCAAGGCAAACCATTTAATATCATGGTAATCCAAGCCTATGCCCCAACTAGTAATGCTGAATAAGCTGATGTTGAACAGTTCTATCATGACCTACAAGACCTTTTAGAACGAAAACCCAAAAAAGATGTCCTTTTCATTATAGGGGACTGGAATGCAAAAGTAAGAAGTCAAGAAACACCTGGAGAAACAGGCAAATTTGGCCTTGGAGTGTAGAATGAAGCAGGGCAAAGGCTAACAGAGTTTTGCCAAGAGAACGCACTGGTCATAGCAAACACCCTCTTCCAACAACACAAAAGAAGACTCTGCACATGGACATCACCAGATGGTCAACACCAAAATCAGATTGATTATATTCTTTGCAGCCAAAGATGGAGAAGCTCTATACAGTCAGCAAAAACAAGACCAGGAGCTGACGGTGGCTCAGATCATGAACTCCTTATTGCCAAATTCAGACTTAAACTGAAGGAAGTAGGAAAAACCACTAGACCATTCAGGTATGACATAAATCAAATCCCTTTTGACTATACAATGGAAGTGAGAAATAGATTTAAGGGACTAGATCTGATAGACAGAGTGCCTGATGAACTATGGACGGAGGTTTGTGACATTGCACAGGAGACAGGGATCAAGACCATCCCCATGGAAAAGAAATGCAAAAAGGCAAAATGGCTGTCTGAGGAGGCCTTACAAATAGCTGTGAAAAGAAGAGAAGCGAAAAGCAAAGGAGAAAAGGAAAGATATTCCCATTTGAATGCAGAGTTCCAAAGAATAGCAAGGAGAGATAAGAAAGTCTTCCTCAGTGATCAATGCAAAGAAATAGAGGAAAGCAACAGAATGGGAAAGACTAGAGATCTCTTCAAGAAAATTAGAGATACCAAGGCAACATTCCATGCAAAGATAGGTTTGATAAAGGACAGAAATGGTATGGACCTAACAGAAGCAGAAGATATTAAGAAGAGGTGGCAAGAATACACAGAAGAACTGTGCAAAAAAGATCTTCATGACCCAGATAATCACGATGGTGTGAGCACTCACCTAGAGCCAGACATCCTGGAATGTGAAGTCAAGTGGACCTTAGAAAGCATCACTACGAACAAAGCTAGTGGAGGTGATGGAATTCCAGTTGAGCTATTTCAAATCTTAAAGGATGATGCTGTGAAAGTGCTGCACGCGATACGCCAGCAAATTTGGAAAACTCAGCAGTGGCCACGGGACTGGAAAAGGTCAGTTTTCATTCCAATTCCAAAGAAAGGCAATCCCAAAGAATGCTCATACTACTGCACAGTTGCACTCATCTCACAGGCTAGTAAAATAATGCTCAAAATTCTCCAAGCCAGGCTTCAGCAATATGTGAACCGAGAACTTCCAGATGAGCAAAGCTGGTTTTAGAAAAGGCAGAGGAACCAGAGATCAATTTGCCAACATCTGCTGGATCATCAAAAAAGCAAGAGAGTTCCAGAGAAACATCTATTTCTGCTTTATTGACTATGCCAAAGCCTTTGACTGTGTGGATCACAATAAACTGTGGAAAATTCTGAAAGAGATGGGCATATCAGACCAGCTGACTTGCCTCTTGAGAAACCTATATGCAGGTCAGGAAGCAACAGTTAGAACTGGATATGGAACAACAGACTGGTTCCAAATAGGAAAAGGAGTACGTCAAGGCTGTATATTGTCACCCTGCTTATTTAACTTATATGCAGAGTACATCATGAGAAACACTGGGCTGGAAGAAGCACAAGCTGGAATCAAGATTGCTGGGAGAAATATCAATAATCTCAGATATGCAGATGACACCACCCTTATGCAGAAAGTGAAGAGGAACTAAAGAGCCTCTTGATGAAAGTGAAAGAGGAGAGTGAAAAAGTTGGCTTAAAGCTCAGCATTCAGAAAACTAAGATCATGGCATCTGGTCCCATCACTTCATGGGAAATAGATGGGGAAACAGTGAAAACGGTGTCAGACTTTATTTTCTTGGGCTCCAAAATCACTGCAGATGGTGGCTGCAGCCATGAAATTAAAAGATGCTTTCTCCTTGGAAAGAAAGTTATGACCAACCTAGACAGCATATTAAAAAGCAGAGACATTACTTTGCCAACAAAGGTCCGTCTACTCAAGGCTATGGTTTTTCCAGTGGTCATGTATGGATGTGAGTTGGACTGTGAAGAAAGCTGAGCACCGAAGAATTGATGCTTTTGAACTGTGGTGTTTGAGAAAACTGTTGAGAGTCCCTTGGACTGCAAGGAGATCCAACCAGTCTATGCTAAAGGAGATCAGTCCTGGGTGTTCATTGGAAGGACTGATGCTGAAGCTGAAACTCCAATACTTTGGCCACCTCATGTGAAGAGTTGACTCATTGGAAAAGACCCTGATGCTGGGAGGGATTGGGGGCAGGAGGAGAAGGGGACGACAGAGGATGAGATGGCTGGATGGCATCACTGACTCGATGGACATGTGTTTGGGTAAACTCCGGGAGTTGGTGATAGACAGGGAGGCCTGGCATGCTGAGATTCATGGGGTCGCAAAGAGTTGGACATGACTGAATGACTGAACTGAACTGAATTGAAGTTCACTAAGGTTGCACTGAACTCAAGGCTCCAAGATGCCACGGGACAGGTGGCAGGTAGTAGCATTTAACCTCATCTCCTGGTTTAGTTTCCTGCTTGTACTTTGTACATGCTCTAACATTTCTGAAATGAGGTTTCCCCATCTCTGAAGGGGTATGGTCATGGTGCTTATCTCCTCAGAGTGTCAGAAGGACTCCATGATCAAGTATCTGCCAGGGCTGGAGACACAAATGTTCTGCAGTTGGTGTTGGTCCACTAACACAAGGACTCTGATGCTGGGTGAGGAGTGGGCTCCTGGCACACAGGATAAGGAGCTCTTACCTTTCTCCTGCCGGCCTAGGGTTTGGCTGAGCAATGCAGGGTTGGTGACTAAAGAGACAGAAGCCTGAGGTGAGTGCCTTTTTCTCTTGTGTTCACTAAAGACCAGCCAGGGGCATCAAGGTTCAGGTTTCCATAACCCCGGGGATACTCTGGGAGTGTTGGAGGGAGCCCTGAAATCCCCAGTGTCTGCTGGGGTTCCTACAACCCTGATCAGCTCAGCACTGCTTCCCCTGTCATCTGTGACTAATGCCTGTGGATCAAGGCTTGGCTCCTGGCTGCCTGTGGTTTGATGATAAGAATCTCACTATTAAGATTTTGTGCAACCTCCAGAGGGCTTGCCTCCAAATCTGATAGGTGGGGAGCTGGTCTATCAATGCCTTCTAAATTTCAGTCATTTGCATGTTATTTTGTGTGTGTGTGTTTTTTTTTTACTATATTTGCATAAAATCATCCTTTATTTGCTCAACACTCTTCTTCAAAAACTTATTAAAGCCCTAATAAAAATAAGAAGAAAGTGCCATGACTTGAAGAGGAAACTTTTTGTATACCTAGGATAAATGAAAATGACTTCACTTTCACTTTTCACTCTTGTGGATTGGAGAAGGAAATGGCAACCCACTCCAGTATTCTTGCCTGGAGAATCCCAGGGATGGGGGAGCCTGGTGGGCTGCCATCTCTGGGGTTGCACAGAGTCGGACACGACTGAAGTGACTTAGCAGTAGCAGTAGGATAAATGAAAACTTGACACGAATAAAAAAGTGTCCATAAAAATCAAAAGATATTAGAATAGCAGGTATGTCCTATACTACCCATGTAACCAGGAAGGGTTAATTTTGACTCCATAATGAATCTGGTTCCTTGACTTTAGCCCTTGTTTTTGCTGCTTTTGTTATTATAATCATACATAATGGCCTGCCTCAGAGAATTTTCTCCCCTCTCCCTGACCCTTAAACTAAAGTGCCTTTGTTTAGCTAACAGGGCTATAATCACTGATGGCTGTGATATACTTAAGTTCCTTGTGTAGGGAGTGGTGCTGCTTGTCAACATGGCTCAGAAATTCATGTTTGGAGGGCTAGAATCATGGATAGCTGTGACACTCTTGTTTATTGATATGACAGGATATATTCCATTTCACAGCACCTGTGAAATGACTGTAAGAAAAAGAAACCAACACATCCCCCTACCAGAGGCTTGCCAATCTAGGGATATTTGCAAGAATTAAATGATCTTTTTACTTTGTTTCCTCACCTCCCCTCATCTCTGATCCATAAAAGAACCTGGTATCCAGGCCCTGACAAGACGGTTATTTTGAGATGTTAGTCTGTCATCATCTGGGTCAGCTGGCTTTTCAAATAAAGTCGTATTCTTTGCCTCAGCACCTCTTCTCTTGGATTTATTAGTGTATCGTGTGGTGAGCAGAGTGAGCCTGGACTCAGTAACATCAACTGTGATTCCACATACCTGTGAACCACAAATTGGCACTTGCCTGTCAACTATAAATTGGCGCCTGCCAAGAACATTGCCAGTGAGTGAACAACAAGGGCATTTGCTAACTGCCTCTGTGAAGACTGAACCTTGTGCTACTGCGTCTGTTGAACGTCAACACTCCCCGAGGGAATCCAGGGTGGAATGAAGCACTCTGCTACAGGGACTCTGGTGGAACAGGTCTTTAGATAGTATTTTCAAGAACTGATTTCATGATCCCAATCCTTGAATCTCTTCATATCTGGGAAATTACTAAATCTCTTCATGGTGACATCAGCTCCTTGTAACTAGCAGAAAACCTTTTTATAAAGTAAGTGCTTGATTGCAATGAACTCCCCCTTCACTAAAATATTATATATTGGCCTTCCCTGACTACCTCCTTGGAACAGTCTCTCAGAACTAACTGAGCTTTTATCTCCTGGGCTGCCGTCCTCATTTTGCCCCCAAATAAAGCTTAACTTGCAGCTCTCAAGTTGTGCGTGTTTTTTAGTCGACATACCGCACTTGGGAAATGCAGAGCAGCTCCTGTGTTTCCTCCCAGATTGCTGCTTCCGTGACCTATACCTCCTTCCCCTATCTGAGTACACAGTGTAGACGGGGAGCACAGTCCATTGTTATTCATCACCTCACTCTTATCTCTGTGGATAAACAAATTATCCTTGTGGTTTTGCAGGGCAAGGGACAGAGTTCTGGGGCTCCAAGTCCAGAGAAGCCTCTGACGTAAGGACAAATGGCATATCCAAATAGGAAGTCCCGCTTGTTATCCAGTCCCATCTGAAGGATTGCAGACATTCTGGGAGAAGCATAGCAGCAGAGATTACATCAGGAGTTTATCTGCCTGGCCTCCTCGGGCCCCATCAGGCAATCCCTCTCCCTGTCTGCTGAACAGCCACAGAGAAAAACATCATGGCCTCATCCAGGGCTGGGAGCTGCCTATGACTTCCAAGGCCCGGGAATGTCTGGAAGAGCAGAGCAGGAAGACAGAAGTCAGGGACGTCAGGGACACGTCTGTACTCATGAAGGCACACCCAGAGCAGAGATTGGGCCAGCAGACCTCTGTGGACATCTTTGTTGTTAGCATAATAGTATCTAATACTGACTGAAGCCAGGGATGTGCTCAGGCCTTGAGTGTGAGGAATGATCTCACCTGGACCTCATCTCATCCCCTGCAGCCAGCCCTATCAGCATTCCTTTTCATAGAGAGGTTGGCCATGAAGAACTTCCCTCACTCTATACCCATGTCTCTAGTTCTCTTCCTATTCTCTCTTAATTTTTTAAAAACCAACTCTATAGGGTATTTTTTAGATACTATGTTTGCATACGATAAGATGCACCCATTTTAAGTGTATACTCAGATGGAATTTTAATAACTGTATCCATCTGGGTAACCACAGCCCAAATCAATGTGTAGACCATGTGCATACCCCCAGAAAATTTCTTTAGGTTGTTTCAGCCAATCTCAGCAGCCTCAACCCCAGACAACTGATGAACTACTTTCTGTACTCTAGATTAGTTTTTCCTTTTCTAGGATTCCATATAAATGAAATCATACAGTATGTAATCTTTAATGTCTGACTTCCTTTGCTCAGCATATTGTTTTAAGTATTTGGTTCATTTTTATGATTGGGTAATATTCCATAGTATGTATATGCTACATTGTGTTTACTCCTTCATCTGTTGATAGACATCTGGATTATTTCCAGTTTAGGGCCTACTGTGAATAAGGATATTATAAGCATTTGTGTACAAGTCTTTTTGTAAACATACATTTTCATTTCTCTCAAAACCTAGGAGCAGAATTGTTAGGTCACATGGCAAGTATGTAAGGAACTGTGAAACTGTTCTGTTATACTCTTACAATGTCTGAAAACTGTGTGACAGTTCTGGTTGTTTCACATTCTTTCCAATGGTTGGTGTTATCCATTTTAAAATTTAAACCATTGTACTTGGTCATTTGTGACCCTGTGGACTGTAGCCCACCAGGTTCCTCTGTCTGTGGGATTCTCCAGGTAAGAATACTGGAGTGGTTGCCATGCCCTCTTCCAGGGGAATCTTGCTGATCCAGGGGCTGAACCCATGTCTCTCATGTCTCCTGGACTGGTAGGTGGATTCCTTACCACTAGTGCCACGTAGGAAGCCCCACTGGATGTACAGTGGTTTTAATCCATATTCCCCTGATTACTAATGCTCTGAGAATCCTTTCATGTGGTTTATTGGTCACTCATACATTTTCTTTTATAAAGTATGTCTAAATCCTCTGCCATTAAAAAAATCGTGCCGTTTGTCAACTAATTATTGAGTTGAGAGTTCTGTATACATTCTAGATACAAATCCCTTGTATAATATTTGTTTTGTGAATATTCTCCTGGTTTCTGGCTTGTCTTTTCATTTTCTCAGAAGTATTTTTTTGAAGAATAGAAACTTTTAATTCTGATTAAAATCTAAGCGATCACTTTTTATGCTTTATGAGTCTTGGTCAAGAAATCTTTGCCTGTCCCAAATTCAAAAGGTTTACTCCTATTTTTCTTCTAGAAATTTTAGTTTTGACTTTTACATTTAGGTAAATGCTCCACTTTATGTTGATTTTTGTGTATGATGTGAGGTAAGAATTGAGGTTCCTTTTTTGCTTCATAGACATTCAGTTGTTCCACCATCATTTGTTGTAAAGATGATACCTTTTGGGCTTCCCCGGTGGCTCAGTGGTAAAGAATCCATCTGCCAATGCAGGAGACATGAGTTTGACCCCAGATCAGGTTCCTGTTTTCTACTGAGTTATCTTGGTATCTGTGTTGGATATCAATTGATCATATATGTACATGTTTATTTCTGGACTCTCTAATCTGTTCCATCAATCTTTTGTCTATATAACACTTTCTTGACTACTGTAGCTTTCTAGTGTATCTGAAAATCAAGTATAGTATAAATTCTCCACATTTGTTCTTCTCTTTCAAGATTATTCTGGCTATTTTTTAACCTTTAACATTTCCATATTAATTTTAGCATCTGTTTTTCTATTTCTATGAGGAAAACCTGCTGAAATTTTGCTTGAGATATTATTGAATTTATAGGTCACATTGGGGAAGAAGTGACATCTTAATGTAGAGTCTCCCAACCCAGGAACATGGTATATCTCTGAGAAATGGAATATTCCCTGTCATGTCTGTAAACAAAGGAGGTTCACCTGACATGTAACATCCATCAGTATTCTTTCTTTCCTCAGGGAGTGCATTCTCTCAGGGCTCACCAGCTCATTGACCGTGGTGGCTGCAATTGCTGATGAGTGTAACATCTTTTGTTTAACTCACTCCCTGAGGAAGGAAAGAATATCTACCTGCTAGCAGCTGTCAGGGCTTTTCAAGGGCTCAGTGGTAAAGAATCTGCCTCCAATACAGGACACACAGAATCTTCAATCCCTGGGTCAGGAAGATCTCCTGGAGAAGGAAATGGCTACCCACTCCAGTATTCATGCCTGGAGAATCTCATGGACAGAGGAGCCTGGCAGGCTACAGTTCAAGGATTGCAAAAGAGTCTGACATAACTTAGGGACTAAAGAAAAACAGCTGAGGTGCATATCACAGAAATGATTTCAGTGAGCCCAGACTCTTACATGCTCCCATACATTGAAAAAAAATGGTAAATTCCTTAACTTGAGATATCTGGTTTTCTTTTAATTAACAATAATCTTTTAATGTTCAAACTACCTGAGTAACAGAGCAGGACCCCATGGGGCCTTCCAGGGGGTGAGCAGAACAGGCCTTCCCCAATATCCTCTGCTTTAACTCCTCTCTGAAGTACCTAGGTAATAGTATTTGATGCACATTTCCTGAGTTGTTTTGCAGATGTAAAACATCTTTCCTTCTCCAACAAATAAAGATGCTAACTACTTGATAATGATGAGGACATAGTCCCAAGCCTCCTGGAGACTAAGGACTGATAAAGTTAACCCCTGTGACACCACCTGGTTTTCTCACCATCAGTCAATCAGAGAATTATGCACAAGCTGATCATATACCCTTCAACCCCCCTCCCACACCTGGCTTTTAAAAGTGTTTTGCCAAAGCCTTGCAGGGAATTAGAGGGTTTTCAGGGCATGAGCCATGTATTTCCTTGTAGGGCCCTTCAGTAAATCTGTCTATGCTCCAAACTCATCGTTTCTATTTGTTTGGCCTCACTGTGTGTTGGGCACAGGAGCTTGCATTAACACTTGTTGCAAAGCTTCTATTATATAACCCACCTCCCTAGCTCACCTCCTCAGAGCAGTTCTTTCAGGATTCCTTGAGCTGCTGCTTCCCAGGCTTGAAGTCCTAGAAATTCCGGCTGAATAAAACATGTCTCAACTTTAAGGTTGTAAATAATTTTTAAGTCTTTACATCTCTTTGTTTCTTTAGGTTTTCTTAACAATATTTTGTAATTTTTATTGAACAGAACTTGTACATAGTTTGACAAATTGATCTCTATTTCATGTTTTTTTATGACACTGTAATTGGTACTTAAAATTTTCATTTCCAATTATTTATTGTTGATAGAGACAGAAAGATTTTGATATAGTCACCTTGTATTCTACAATCTTTCTAAATTCTCTAATTGCTTCTAGTAACTTCTGTGATTGGTTCCTTAGGATTTTCAACATATATGATCATGTTGTCTGCAAATAAAGACAAATTTACTTCTTTGTTTCTAACCTTTATTCATTTATTTCTTTTTCTTATGTTATCACCCAGTCATCATTCCAATATTATTTTGATTAGAAGTGGTAAGACATACATCTTAGGATCATTCTTGTTTTCTTTCTTGATTCCCACATCATATCATCATCATTACATTATGTTGATTCTTCCTTTGAAATACATCTGGAGTCAGATGAGCTCTTATGCCCTGTATAGAGTGAGCTGGTTGCAAATGTGGACTCTAAAGCCAGGGTGCTTGGGTTCAGATCTTGACTTGACCAGATACTGGCTAGATATACTTGGGCAGTTACCCAACTTCTTTGACTCAATTTTTTGCTTTATGAAAAGAACATGATTATAATTATATCTCCTTCACAGTAGGTTTTGTTGTTTTGTGAGGACTAAGCCTTGGTTCGTGGTATGTGCAGTCTGAGCGTCAGTATCAAGTAGCTCCTTAAGTGGTCTCACTTCCAGTCCTGCCCACTTCAGTCTGTTTTCAACACAGCAGCCAGATGGGTCATCTGAAAAGATAAGTCAGAGCTTATCACGCTCTAGTTCAAAACCCTCTGGGGGTTCCCATTTCACAGGAGGCTCAACAAGAGCCCCCAGCTCCCAGTTCAGATACTCCCCTGTGCAGGGAAGAGACAACAGGAAGTAGTGTAAATTGGGAGGGGAAGGCGGGGGTAGCTGCTCTCTCCCATGGTGAGGCTGCCCTGCCCTCCCAGAAGTGTGTGCTTGCCCAGCCCTAACTCCTCTCTCCTCCCTGAGATAACAGGACCTTGCCACTGCGCACAGACCAGTCTCGAAGGGGTAATGGGCATGAAACCCTTTCTCAAAGGTTAGAAGAGCAAGCTGGGGGGCCTGGAGAGACCCCAGTGAGGTCAGCCTGCCTGGCAGCCAAGGTGGCTGATTTCTTGGTGAGCTGTGTGTCATGTCTAGGTGGTCCTGAGGTCAGAGTAGGTCAGGTGGCTTTGGAGGGGGCAGGGGTCTGCCTATGCCATCTGGAGGACAGGATCTAGCCTGGAGTTTGAATGTCCTCACTCTACGTTCAGGGTCTCAGAGGCTGAACTGGTAGGACCCTTGTGCTGGGCACCCGGGTTACAATGATGGACGAGACACAGTGCTTACCATCTAGCGGGGAGGTGGACAGGCAAACAGCCAGGAAGCAAACACTGGAGTAGCGGGAACTCCCAGGAGGGTGGCCTGGGGGTGTGGCAGGCAGAGATTTCCAGGGAAGGCCACAGTCCAATTTCTCAGGAGTAAAAATTGCAATTGATTTCTTTAGGGATGGACAGTCAGGATTTTCTTTCCAACAGTTTTGATGAGTGGAGCACTGTCACCCACTTCTTACCATGCCTACACTGATGTTACCTGGTCATCCTGTGACTCAGCATCCTTGGCTGGAATCCTAGCCAAGAGCTGTGCATCTCTCATCTCCAGCACAAGGGAAGCAGGAAGTTCTGTTGGGTGGTGAGCGTTCACTGTAGGCCCTGCACTGCACTCGGTGCACCCTATGCGTGACTCCTCATTGTTTGCAGCCCTGTTCTGTGAGATCGAGATCACTACTTCCATCCTAGAGATGGGCAAATGGAGGCTCAGAGTGGTTCTGTTTCATCCCAGCCACACAGCTAGGAGGAGGCCCAGTCTGGACTCACATACAGGTCTGTCAGTCTTCATGCATGAGCCCTTCCCACAGAGCCCAGGACTTACCTTCATGCCCTGGGATGTTTCCAAGCAAGGGGCAAGTGACATTTGTGGTGTCTCTCTTCCACATGCGAGCATTGCAGAAGCCAGGGCTGTGATTCTAGAGGTTTTGGACCTGCCCCCAAACTTCAGCCCACTCTGGCAAACTTTTTACCCAGCCCCCAGGGTAGCCTTGGACAGTTCTCGTGACAAGCTAAACTCTGCAGCTGAACTCTACCACTTCACCCCCTGCCCAGCAGGAACCAGCATTCTTGTTGGCCAGTCGCAGGGATACACAGTCTGACTGACACCCCTAGCCAAAGGTAGTTCCCCTTTGCAGCAAGTAACACATTAAGGCCCACAGTGTTGCTACCACTGTTCTTGTATCAAGCCCTTCCTGGGTGCCAGTTGGAGGTTCTCCATTAAATCTTCACCTTAAATCTGAGCCAGAATTTTGATCCTCATTTTGGGAAAAAGAGGCTCAGAGAGGTTATTTTGCAAAGTTGTGGTATCTGATCTGAAACCCAACTGACCCAAAGTCCATGTTCTTACCCCCACAGACTCTTCCCCATCCCACCCTATCTCCCTTTATCTGACCCTGTCAGGGGTTGCAGATCCCACAGCACCCCTGGGACACACTGTTTTGCTCAGGGTTGTCCTCTGGACCAGGGGCCTCAATTAGGTGCCAGGCTAAGGAGTCTGTGCTTTCTCTAGGGAATAAGGGTTAGTTAGCAGGACACTGATGCATGTCCAGGAGACCTGACTGCAGAGATTAAGTCAGGTCACTGAGATGCTCCATGGTTCACCCTCCCAAGCCCCACCTTCACACATCAGGAGCTGGGCCGAGGGCTCTCTGTCTGGCTGCATGTTGTAATCCCCTGACCTGGATCCCACCAGAGATTCTGATTCAGTTGGTCTGGAGTGGGACAAAATTATGACTGTTTTTAGAAATCTCCCCTGCCCTAGATGATCCCCATTTGCAGATCCAGGAGAGAGTCTTGGTTTGAATGGTGCAAATTCCTGTCATGTCTTGCCCTCTGGCTCAGGCTCACAGATCCTGCAAGAGGTTCTGAACTGGAATCCAGTGGCCAATGTGGGGGAGTGAGCCGTCGGGGCTTTGTTGACGGCTGGCTGGGCTGTCTGGAGAGCCAGGCTCTCACACATCTGGGCAGAGGCTGGGCATATCCTGGGAAAGCAGATCCCACTCCCTGGGTAGCCTCTCCCTCAAAGACTAAAGAATTTTGGTGCTTTGAACTTTTTTCCTTGGAAGCTTGACTTTTCATTCCTCCGGGTTTGGCTGAGTGCCGAGTACCTTTTGTAGCCGCAAAACCAAGGGCCCACTGAGTAGGATGCTTCCCGGAGAGCTCCCTAGGCTCCCAGGCACCATCCAGTCTACATTCTGTCTTCATTCAGCTCTGTTGCTCACTCTTCTGGGGCAAGCTGTCCACCACCGCTGAGTCAGGGAGACACAGCAACGCAGACGACATATCTGCAGGACACAGCAGGGCGGGTGAGCACTGGTAGGGCCAGCGCTGTGCACTGTTTGCCAGTCTGATCGAATGTTCCTTCTTTAGGCCTGCCCGTCCTCTGGCCAGACTCCAGGCCTATGTTCCACTCTGCCCTAGAGAGCCCAGTAGTGGGGTGGTCAGAGCAGGAGTTCACAGAGGGTCTTCGGTGCCCCTGACCAGGTGCATCGGGCAAGCTGGTCTCACAGGGGCTCTGTCTCGGACACCTGATGCTCCTCAGACCCAACCTCTCTGTCCACATGACGTGGGGTTGGGAGGGGAAGCACTGAATGGAGTCAGGGGTCTCAGAGCCCTTCCGGCAGAACTCGGCCAACCTTCTCACCCCAGGCCCTCACCTGGGGAGCCTCCTGTTTGACGGCTCCTCCTCCCTGCAGGAGCACATTGGTCAGCTGCTTGCCCCACAGCCCAGAGCCCTGGGGAAGCCCTGCATTCCTTCATACCTGGCCTGTTCTCACTGCTTCCAGACGAACTTCCCCAGCCGGCGTTGCCTGCCTGAAGAAGGGTCTGTGGCCCTGATATCAAGAAGGTGTGGAAACCCTGAAACTATGACAGGTAGCTTCCCACAAGCCACGGAGCATTAGGGCCAGCCTGGAGGAGCCCTGAGCTCTGGGGTGGGTCCCCTGGGATCTGAGTCCTGATGAGGGTTCCCCAGGCCTGTGTCCTGATGAGGGTCCCCCAGGCCTGTGCCCTGATGAGGCTCTCCCAGGCTCTGAGCTCTGCTAGTGGTCCCTAAGACACAAGCTCTGTGATGTCTTCTCAACAAGGAACCTTCTGCTAGAGGACTCTGTCTCGGGTACCGCAGCACAGCCAGGGGCTCTCACAGCATCTGTTTTTGGAAATAAAGGCCTCAGTACCTGACTGCCTTCCTTTCCTCCGACTGTCCCTCCTCTTTATCCCACAGTTCCCCCTACCTCCACCCCAGATCATTTGCTGATCATCTGCTGACCATCCTCTGAACTCACTTCTCCTTCCAGGAGCATTGCAGATGTGTCTTTTTGGGGAGAATTCCAGCCCATGCTTTTCATTTTACCACCTCTGTCCTCTGCCAGCCCTCTATTCTGTCCCCCCCGTTCCCTGTGCAGCTCCTCCCATCATGGGCAGCAGCCTGCGAAGGACTGATGGCTCAGGAGTTGCAGCCTGGCCAGCTCCTACAGGAGGCCAGCGCTTCACAGGAGCTGGTGTGGGTTTGGTGCTGGGCCCAGGGGGCTCACTTCCTGGATAGAGGCAGTAAAGGAAGGCCTGTCTGGAGACCCAGAGGTGAAACAGTGAGGATGGGACTTCCCTGGTGGATAAGAATCCATCTGCGCCTCTTGCTACCACATCGCCACCATCATGGGTTGTGTGCACACTCCCGGGAAGGGCCTGTCCCAGTCAGCTCTCCCCTACCACCGCAGTGTCCCCACCCGGCTGGAGCTGATGTCTGACAATGTGAAGGAGCAGGTCTACAAACTGGCCAAGAAGGGCCTGCCTCCCTCACCAATTGGTATGATCTTGAGAGAATTACACAGTGTTGCACAAGTAGGTTTCACGAAAGGAAATAAAATCTTGAGAATTCTTAAGTCCAAAGGACTTGTTCCTGATCTTCCTGAGGATCTCTATTATTTACTTTAAAAAGCTGTTGCTCTCAGACCAGGGTCAGGGTGCCCAACAAATACTGTCTGGAGATTCTAGAATCTGGATCGTGGGACAGGCAGCCAATTAAGTGATCAGCTTCCTTAAATAATAACGGTATTTATTTTTGAGGATGAAAGTGAGGTTTAGGAATGGGGTCAAATATGGACTTTTGCTTTTTACTCAATTGTATCATTTAATATTATAAATATTAGATAAATGTCCAAGTAAATAAAAGGATAAATATATGTGACTTACCATTCAAGAGGGCAAATAAGACATAAACAATACCTGTAGAATGATCCCATTTAAATAAACCACATTGTATATGTATAAAAAAAAAATAAAAAGCTGTTGCTGTTTGGAAGCATCTTGAGCAGAACAAAAAGGATAAAGATGCTAAATTTCATCTGGTTCTTTTTTAAAAAATTAATTTATTTTAATTGGAGGCTAATTACTTTAAAATATTGTGGTGGTTTTTGCCAAACATTGACATGAATCAGCCACAGGTGTACATGTGTCCCCCATCCCAAACCCCCCTTCCACCCTCCCTCCCCATTACATCCCTCTGGGTTGTCCCAGTGCACCAGCTTTGAGTGCCCTGCCTCATGTATCATGCATCGAACGTGGATTGGTTATCTATTTCACATATGGTAATATACATGTTTCAATGCTATTCTCTCAAATCATCCCACCCTCACCTTCTCCCACAGAGTCCGAAGGTCTGTTCTTTATATTTGTCCCTCTTTGGGCTTCTCTGGTGGCTCAGAGGTTAAAGTGTCTGCCTCCAATGGAGGAGACCTGGGTTCAATCCGTGGGTTGGGAAGATCCCCTGGAGGAGGAAATGGCAACCCACTCCAGTATTCTTGCCTAGAGAATCCCATGGACGGAGGAGCCTGGTAGGCTACAGTCCATGGGGTTGCAAAGAGTCAGACATGACTGAGCGACTTGACTTCACTTGCTCTCTCGCATTTACAGTTATCATTACCATCTTTCTAAATTCCATATATATGCGTTAATATACTGTATAGGTGTTTTTATTTCTGACTTACTTCACTCTGTATAATAGGCTTCCATCTGATTCTGATTGAGAGTCGTATTCACTGGTTGGCTCGATAGTACAAGACAAAACGAGTCCTCCCCGCCCCCGGCCCCACTCCCAGTTGGAAATACGAGTCATCCATAGCCTCTGCCCTGGTTGCATAAATTTGCCTATTGTACACAAGCAATAAAATCATTGTTTAACAACAACAATGAAAAGGAATTCACCTGCCAATGCAGGGGACATGGGTTCCATCCCTGCTCCAGGAAGATTCCTCATGCTGAGGAGCAGCTAAGCCCATGTGCCTCAAATACTGAGCCCACGTGTTGCAACCGCTGAGGCCTGTGCTCCTAGAACCTCTGCTCCCCAACAAGAGAAGTCACTGAAATGAGAAGCCCATGCACTATGATGAAGACCCACTGCAACCGAAAAGAAGTAAATTTTAAAAAGAAGAAGAAGAAAAGTGAAGATGGAGTGGAGGGCTTAAGGGGAGGAGGAGGTCAAAGATCATAGACCTTCCCTGTGGTCTGGGAGGACTGGGACCCCCTCCCTGTGGGCAGATTTATGGCAGAGCCAGGCATCTGCCCCTTCCCATATATGCCATATATGGCTGCAGGTCATGACACAGAAACTGGAGAAAGAGGGGCAAAGTGAGAGAGGGAAGAGGGGAAGACCAACCTGAGTGAACTGGGCCCTGGAGGGCCTAATAACAGGGTTAAGGTGCAGAGTTGAGTTACCTGGGATTTGGGAATGGGGTGGGAGGCTGGGGTGGAGGAAGACAGGACAGTGTCTGAACAGGCACACTCCCACTTGCTCCCAGTCCAGTGGGTTCCATTCTTTTCAAATATATTGATCCCCTTTTGATATCTAAGCTCTGATGCCTTTCACATGATTGACAGCATTTTTACATTCTCTTTATGCTAATAATTCCCAGAAAGTAAACTAAAAGCAGACTGTCTACTTAGGTATGGGCGTGGAACAAAACGTTTCCAAGTGCTGTTTAGGATGGGATGCTCAAAATTTTTAGAAAATCAACTTTGATTCAATAGATTAATCCCTTCTTAGATTTGCTATGTTGTTCTAACTCCATCAAATATACAACTTTTGTATATTTGGATTTCAGTTGCATTATTTAAGAAGTTCAAAAGTAGTACCATTTTGCTTAAAAACACTTCTTTTACTATGGGAATTTCAATCCCAAAAGTAAAGAAAACATTAAAACAAATTCGCATGTGCCCATGACCAGCTTTAATAATTAACACATGATGGATCTTGTTTCATCTCCCGGCCCACTCCCACTCCTTCCCCTGCCTCTGGCCACTGGATTCTTTTAAAGTAAATTCCAGACATATCATTTCATCTGTGTGTATTTCAGTTTCTAAGAAGGACTCTTTCTTCAAAACAACCCCATGCTATTGTGACACCTAAAAGTTGACCATTGTTCCTTAATTGTCATCAAATATTCCATTATGTTTAAGTTCCACAGTTGTCTCATTAATGGTTTTTTACAGATGACTTGTTTAAATCAGAATACAAAGTTCTCACATTGATTAATTGTCGTCTCTTAAGTCTCCTGTAATATCCAGCAGTTCTGCCTCTCTATGTTTTCGCTGCTTTCTCATCATTTACTTATTGGAGAAACTGAGTTATCTGTACTGTAGAGTATCCCATATTCTAGACTTTATTGATTGCACTCTCTTGTTGTCATTCACATATTTCTTTGTCCCTCTTTTTCCTGTGAATGGTAGTTAGGTCTGGAGGTTTAATCAGATTCATAGGTCATTTTCTTTTCTTTTTTTTTTTAAAATTATTTATTTTTGGCTGCACTTGGTCTTTGTTGCTTTGCGAAGCCTTTCTCTAATTGCAGTGAGTGGGAGGCTACTCTTCATTGCAATGCAAAGGCTTCTCATTATGGTGGCCTCTTGTTACGGAGCATGGGCTCTAAATTCAAGGGCTCAGTAGTTGCAGCACATGTGGGCTATTTGTGGCTTAGTTGCTCCACCGCATGTGGAGTCTTCCCAGACCAGGGATCAAACCCATGTCCCCTGCACTGGCAGGTGGATTCTTATCCACTGGACCACCAGAGAAGCCCAGCAATTTTCTATAAGAACATTTCGTAGATGGCATGATTTCATTCTCATTTTACTGCAGCAAAAATCACATACGTGCCTGTTATCTCTGTTTTTGTGAGATATTCATTGTACAGTGATGTACTGCAGCTTTTCATTAGCATTCTAGTCAGCAGTGTTAAAGGACAGTCACTTGCCGGGAGCCAACACACGGGACCCTACCCATGACAAGGCCAAAAGGGAGAAAACCTGACGGGCAAGGCAGATCAGGTTTTCAGGGGTTTCGAAAAGCTGCCCCCAGGGCTCACCTTAAAGATGATATCTGTCTTTCTGATGCCTGCCTCAATAGACTACTCCCTAATTTCTGTGACACAGGCAGAAGGCCTTCCCCAATCTCTTCCCAAATAAGAATCAATTTAGAACTTTAATCAATAAGTTTCCCAGGTGGTGGTATATTATGAGATTATTCAGGGTGAAAGGAGAGTTTTAATTTAAACTCCTTTGCTGGTAGTTTGTTAGCCAAATGCATTTATGCGCTTGGTACTAATATGCATGATTGCTTATAATATCCTAATCATAAAATAGCATAAAGAACCTGATTATATAAAAGTCCTAACAGATATAGAGCCTTTTTAAGGGGTAAAGGAGTCCTATTAGAAAACATAAGAAAAATTATTCTATAGGTGGTTATTGGGTTGTGATTTGCTTGCTGTGTTTATGCTTGCTGTATTTTTGCCTTTAATGTGCTAAGGTTGTGTTATAAAAACCGTTGTTAATATAGTTAAAGATCTAGAGAAATAAGAACTTAGCCCTAGTGTGGTAACAATGAGATGGTTGTTAATTGTCAGCCAGGAGTGCTAGGCAGAAGCTGCCTCACCAAATTCGCAGAGTCAGTATGGGTAAACTTCTTAGATAAACACAACTGACAACTTTTGCAGAAGGATTAATTTTTGTATTAACAAGAATATAATTCTACTCTGTACTATTTCCCTATGAGACTGTTACCTTTCAGTTAAGGTCACCATAAAAATGGAAAATAGGTTTACATTCACCTGACCTGCATAAAATGTTAATAGCCCCAGGCCAGAAGATAATGTACAAGACCCTCATAAACAAAGAAGTATGCAGAAAACACCCTGGTTTCATGAAGGACAAGCTGACGTAGTGTTAAACTATCTTCCCCTTAGAAATGTACTAACTTAGGGAATAAAAGCCATGGTAAGAAATAAAGCATTGCCAGACTCTTCCAGACTCTCTGCACCCCCGTCTGGTCATTCTCTCTCTCTCTCTCTCTCTCCCTCGCAGACTTGGCCCTATCAAGGCTGGTCTCACGTGTCTTCTCTGTCTCTCTCACCGACGCCGTTCATCCTGAGGGTACCCGCTGGCAGTCACTAATGAACATTGCCTAGATTCATTATTACATTAGGGTATGCAAAATGGTGGTTTTCAAATTCTCTTCACCTATTTTGAATTTATTCGCTAAGATTCTTCTATAAAGAACTTTCCTACATCAACTATTTATCTACGCAGAAGTATGGTTTGTACCAGAATTGCAATAAATGATTGCTTTTTACCAATTTTCAAAATAATAAGCTAGTATCCTTATATCTTCTAAAGGTGGTCAGTGATTTGGATGAGTGTCTGTCTGGGACCTTAGTTTACTAAAACCCACCAAGTTAGCTGCCCCAGTCTCCTGGATGTAAACTGAAGGCATACAGCTCCTGGGTCAGAGATAATGGATTTTTACTTATGTCACAGCAAGCAACATGGGCTTCACATAGGTGTCCGGTCCTCTGTCTCCCAGGTCCCATGGGTGACACAGAGCAGCCCAGGTGGATGCCACACATGCAGTAAGTTTGCATCACAATGAGAAACACTTAGCTAAGAGGATAAAAAGTCATCTTTGTCATGGAGGGAGATATTGCTCATCCCCCAAGGCAGTTCTCTGCCAACGTGACCCTGATAAACAGTTTGGGCAAAGAGTGACCAGGGTCTTATATCCTTTGCCTACCCATAACAGACATGCAAGAGTGCTCAGGGTCCATGGCCTGAGTCAGAATTTTTTTTTTTTTTAATGCATGGACTCAGTTATTTTAAGCATATTTGACATAAAGTTTCATTGCAGTCATTATTCTTTTTGATGCTCAAATTGTTTCATGTCTATCTGGCCAGTAAGACTTGACTTCTGTGATCTTCTGACATGACCCTAGTAGTCTTGGGTAGCATCCTTGCTTTTTTGTTTAAGCAAGATATTACAGGCTCACCTTAAATTTTCTGCTTCAGCTTCTGGATATTTCTCCAGAAGCCTTGTATTGGGAGATGCAATTTGGAGACGATAATCTGGGTGCTAGGAGTGCTGTTGTTACTGGATAAGTCATGAATTCTATGTCTTTTCAGATGGCAGAGCTAGGAAATAAGTATTTGTTCTCTGACATAAAAATACATTATGAATCAATATTAATATTTCAGAGTAAACTTTAAGATTACAGAATTTGACTCAACATTTAAAATTTTCTATTTGTATCTCTTTTCTCTAATGCTGAAAATTTTGATTCCTATTAACACCAGCATGTTTTATCATAATACACCATAGCTTCAAAGGAATATCACTAATATTATCACTACAGTATGATTATTGAGCTAAGCAACTTAAGATTTCTTTGCAATTTATTTATCATATATCTTATTCTTAATACTCAGCTAAATTACTATATTTTAATGTCACTTTAATAATTCTCTGTATGGTTAAGCCACTTAAGTTCATTTAATTTAACTTTCTTTAGTTATTCTGTAAAACATGTAAAATCTACATGGTTCCAAAGTCAAAGCTATAAAGTAAGGTAGTCTCTCCCCTAAATCTTTTACAATCCCCCTCCATGCAGGAAACCATTTTATTTCCTCTTCAACTGTTGCTGCTTTTGTCTTGAAATATAGACAACTGTGAATACGAATATGCATATATTCCCTGATTTTTATAGAAAAAGTAGTATACTACACCCACGATTCTACACCTTGCCTTTTTTCATAGAACAATACATGCTCCATAGTTTATTCCAAAGGTGTAAACAGAAATTCTCCTTATTCCTTTTCATAGCTGCATGGAACTCCATTGTATTGACATGCTGTGGTGTATAAAGTTAATCCCTGACTGCTGGAAATGTGGATTTCCAGACTTTTGCTGTTACAAACAGTGCTTCAGTCTTACAGTATGTCATTTTGTATTCTTTACTAGTGTATCTTTGAGATAGATTCCTAGAAGTAAGATTTCTGAGTAAAGGGGTAAACATTCATATAATTTTGCTGCTGCTGCTGCTGCTAAGTCGCTTCAGTTGTGTCCGACTCTGTGCGACCCCATAGACGGCAGCCCACCAGGCTCCCCCATCCCTGGGATTCTCCAGACAAGAATACTGGAGTGGGTTGCCATTTCCCTCTTCAATGCATGAAAGTGAAAAGTGAAAGTGAGGTCGCTTAGTCTTGTCCGACTCCTAGTGACCCCATAGACCACAGCCTACCAGGCTCCTCCGTCCATGGGATTTTCCAGGCAAGAGTACTGGAGTGGGGTGCCACTGCTAGGTATTACCAAATTCCCCTCCTTAGAGTTTGCTATTTTGTATTCCCATCATTATAGACATTTTAAAAAGTGATGTGACAGTTTTATTTAGAAGTTACAATATATCAAAATTATATATATTTAGAGAGATTTAGACTTATAATAACATACTTTAAAGTTCAATTTTGAGCAGAAACTAACACAACATTGTAAAGCAATTATACTCCAATAAAAAAAAAGTAAAGATGAATATGGTTGAGACCATTAAAAAAAAGTTCAGTTTTGAGAGACTACAAAGCATCTCAGAAATCTTTTAGGGTTTCCTGAGCAAAGTTTTAAAAGACAAGTGGTTGCTTATCACTCCAGCTGTCGTCTCTGAGAGACTGAAGATTCGTGGTTCCCTGGCCAGAGCAACCCTTCAGGAACTCCTCAGTAAAGGACTTATTAAACTGGTTTCAAAGCACAGAGCTCAAGTGATTTACACCAGAAACACCAAGGGTGGAGATGCCCCAGCTGCTGGTGAAGATGCATGAACAGGTCCCACCAGCTGTACATTTTGAAAAATAAAACTTTATTAAATCAAAAAAAATAAAATAAAATAAAATAAAAGACAAGTGGTATAAGAAACTGTAGAATGATTGTTTGGTTTATATTCATGTTGTGTCCAGGTGAGGCTTTGATGTCAGGTAGACCTGTGTCCCCATTCCTGCCTCTCTACCTTGTTGGGGTGACTACAGATGAGTCATTTAACCCCTCAGATATTTCTGGGGAAAGCATTTGTGGAAAGTGTGAGATGAGATAATACGTGAAAAACCCTTAGCACAGAGTCTGGCGCAGGTGGACCACCATGTGGGAGGAATTATTAGGAGCTGACTTGTTCTTACCAGGACCACACTGTCCCTCCCCTTTCTCGCGGATCAGAGAAGAGAAAGCAGCTATGATGGGACGGTGGCAGGGAACTTGGTTAAGCAACTTGTCCTGGTTTGCCCTGGACTTTTCTGGATTTTGCTCTGAAAGTCCCACTCCCTGGGAACCCCTTCAGTCCCACATGAACTGGAATGGTTGGTCACCCTCTTGGGGAAACAGGTCTGGGTCGAGGGCCCCACGGACCTCTGCCAGAGGCTGGAGACAGGCAGAACACATGGCCAAACAAAAAACCTGCTGTCACAGAGGGGACCAGAAATGTTTTGAATTTAAAATGGAGTCTTCATCTTGAATGGCTTCTGCCAAGGGAAGCTGGGTTGTTGGGCTCCTTTCTCCAGGTCTGCGGCTAGGAGGAGTTTCTCATAGGCCTTTGACTTTTTGGTATCAGCTGTAATTGAAAAGCCCCTTGGCTATCGCAGAATGTTGATATCCTATTGGTAACAATAGTGAGGTTTTTCTCATGTGATAAAAAGCAATCCCAGGAAATTGTATCTAATCATCCCTATTCACAGGAGGAGGGGATTCCCAAGTGGCTCAAATGGTAAAGAATTTGCCTACAATCCTGGAGACCTGGGTTCAACTCCTGGGTCAGGAAGATCCCTGGAGGAGAGCACAGCAACCCATACTGGTGATCTTGCCTGGAGAATCCCGTGGACAGAGGATCCTGGTGGGCTACAGTCCATGGGGTCTCAAAGAGCTGGACACAACTGAGCACTCACAGGAGGAATCACACATTCAAAGAAGGAAGTCATTGTTTAATACTGACCGTGCAAGTGAGAAGACAGGTGTTTAGCAGCCTCAGCCTCATGGCAGGTCAGACTTACATCACTCAGCTCCAATTATTTCAATATTTTCATGAAAGAAAAATGTCCCTTCATAGACGGCAGGGTGCTCCGAGATTGCCAAGAAGTAGGCCACTCAGCCAGAAAATTCGGGAACATGCTGGGAGCCACCAACCCACTTCTGACATGCCCCAGGAGTATCACTGGCAATCAGCTCTCCAGTTCTTGCCAAGAAACAGGCGCAGGGTGTGGCACGTCAGCCACTCAGAGGTTTAACCCCGATGGGTTTACAGCATGAATCATACAACCAAATCCCATTAACTGCCTCTGAAATTGTAACTTCATGTTCAGAACAGCTTAGCAGTTCTTCAAGACCCAATTCGTTTCTCTGGCAGGATGCTCTGTCAGTGGGAAACGCAAGCAGCCTCCTCTGGCAGGTTACTCAACACTGTGCTTCCTTTGATCTCATTGTCCACCATCACGTTCCCCACCCCGCCCTGTGGTTTCAAGCGCCTTGTATACCATCACCCCTGTGGTGGAAGTTCAGCCAGTTGCCATGGCCTGGCACCCTACAGCACCTGTTGGAGTGTGAGTGAAGCTTCCCCACTGTGGGCAGCCCTGGTGGGGTGACCCCAGGCACAGGCAGGATATCCACTCCTAGCCCCAGGCCCTCCACGTTATCACTCTGATGCAGCCAGTGGGTCGGTGGGTGGGGGATTGATCAGACCGAGGACTAGCCAATGGGACGTCCTCTCCTGGGACCACGATTCTCCAACAGAGCTGTTCGAGGGCTGAGCAAACGTCTGGACTTAAAGGCCTCTTGGGTTGCCGTGGTGCAAGTGGCTCAGAGATGGCCCGGCTCCCCAGGCCTCCCACGTGCCTTCCAGACTTGCTGCTCTGTTGCCAGTTAATGCGGCCTCATGGTGTGCCAGCACTTGGGCGGCACCAAAGGTGAGGAAGGCCTGTGGGCCACCTTGCTTGGGGACTTGCTTGTGAAGCAGTCTGGCTCCTCAGAGCCTGGGAGTTGTAAAAATGTTTAAAAATTAGTTTCTTAAGTAACAGATATACATAAACCTTATACAGAATTTGAAATGTGTAATAAAACACACTCCGGCCCCGCACTCCATGCTGCCAGCATCTTTGCTTCCCCGAAGGCTAACCTGCTGTGCTGTACTTAGCTGCTTAGCCGTGTTGGACTTTTTCCAACCCCGTGGACTGTAGCCCGTCAGGCTCCTCTGTCCATGGGGATTCTCCAGGCAAGAGTACTGCAGTGGGTTGCCATGCCCTCCTCCAGGGCATCTTCCCAACCCAGGGATCGGTCCAGGGTCTCCTGCATTGCAGGCAGATTCTTTACCAGCTGAGATACATATCTATTATTATGGTGGCTTTTTAAAAGTTATTTGTTTTGGTTTTTTTTTTTTTTTTTTTGGATGTGGACCAGTTTTTAAAAGACTTTATTGCATGTGTTACAATATTGCTTCCGTTTCATGTTTTGCCCTTTTTTCTTGTTTTTGGCTACTAGGCATGTGGGATCTTAGCTCCCTACCAGGGATTGAACTCAAAACCCCTGCATTGGAAGGTGAAGTCTTAACCACTAGACGACCAGAGAAGTCCCCACAGTGGTCACAAATGGAATCCACCTACTCACACTCTGCTTTTCCCCACTAATAACACCTTAGAGTCTGTGATGCTGTGATGCTGGCTGCACATGTATTTCTGACACCCACCACCTTATGCAGGGGGTGACAGGCTGGGGGAAGTTGGGCCTTATTCATCTTCTAGCACCGAGCCCAGGGCCTGGAGCAGCAGTGCTGGAGAAACATGAGGTCACTTTTTCCTGGCCACCCTGCCCCGCCCCCCAGCATGAATCCTACACTTTAGCTCATCTACAGAATTGATTTCCAGATTCTCAGTCCCTCTCAGGAAACAAGTTTGCTGTTTCTTATATTGTTTCTTTTACCTGGAATATCCTCCCAAGTTCATCATCGCTTGTGGAAGTTGAGATCATGCTCTCTGGCCCTCTTCCTGGAATGATTTTCCTGACCAATGGGACCAGCCAAAAGACACCAATGGCATTCCTCTGTCTCACACAGAACCACCCTGAACCCTAACACTTTCACACAGTGACCCTCCCTGACCCTGCTCCAATCCTGACACCGACACCAGTGACATGATATTATACGTGTAGATGGAACAGTTCTTCACCCAGGCCTGTGGCTTCCAATGACACCTGGAACCAGAGGGCTGGGACAGCCTGGGGCCTCATCCGTGGATCTGTGGGGAGCCATAGTCTTTGCAGCTGGGAACCCTTGGCAGGTAACTTCTCTTTCTCACTATCTCCTGGCTAATCTTCTCTTTAAACTGAGAAAGAGGGAGGTGGAGACTGATGAGGACTTGGCCCACAAATCCCCATGATGCAGGAGGGCTGAGCGTTCTCCTCCTGACCTGTCTGGGTGCTGGTTCGCCTGGGGATTGGCAGTCCCCAGCCCCGTCAGCTGTGAGCAGAGGAGGGGAATCACAGCTGTCTGGGGCTGCCCTCAGAATTCACTCATTTAATCATCACTTATTCAACAGGTACTGGTTGAGCTCCTGACATGGATGGGGATAGTGGCGATAGAACTGTGAACACCACCATGTCCTGCACTTGAGGAGCTGATGCTCCAGGGAGAGAGACCACCAACACACAAGTAAGTGATGAGCAGAGAGTGAAGGTTCAGCAATGCTGTGAAGCAAATAGAGGAGGAAACTTGCAGTGGGGTGGACACTGGTAATTGTCAGGATGGTCAGGGAAGGGCTCTCTGATGAGGAGATGCCTGAGCAGGAACTCGAAGGAAGTGAGCGAGGCCCTGTGGGAGCAGAGGGAATTGCAGGCTGTGCCAAGGGGTGTTCAGGGGAGAACAAGGGCTGAGTGTACCTGGGAGGACTGAGCCAAGTGGTAAGAGAGGAGGCCCAGGTGAGTATGTGGGGGGGAGGGGGTTGGGAGGGGGGATGAGGTGGGGTGGGGTGGGGGGGTGGGAGCATAGCATACAGGCCATAGAAGGGACTTTGAATTTGACTCCTTGTGAGCTGGGAAGGGTCCTCTGGACTTGAATGTTCTAGAAGAGTGACATCAGACTTACATTCTAAAATGACTTTTCTCCAGGTGGTAGTTTGTAGAGGGGCCGTAGCAGAAGCAGGAGACCAGGGAGGAGCCACAGCAGTGACTCAGGTGGGAGACGGTGGTGCTTGAGCCAGGGTGGCCAGGAGGTGGCCAACCTGGGTAGTGGAGGTGATGGGAGGTGGTCTAGTTCTGCACAGATGCTGAAGGAAGAGCTGGAAGATGTTGTGGGAGGGAGTGAAGCCCTAGAAGGAGGAGATGGGGAAGGCACTGAAGTGTCCAGGACAGACCTAGGATACCCCCAACCTCACCGAGTGGCTCAGCAAAACAAACCTTCTCCAGAATGGGCTTCAACGTCTTCTTAACGCCTATAACTTGTGAGGGTTAGAGACACAGTTTTGAGGAAGACAAAGCCTTGCTCCCCTTTGGGATCACAGTGCAGGGGGCCTCCTCATAGGTAGGGCAACTGAGGGGCCCCTGCTTTCACTCCAACAGCCTGACCAAGCCTGGCTGGTCTTTGCAGGAAAACCATCTGTAGCAAGTAAACCCACTTTTCACAATTAGAGCAAATTCTCAAATTTGATACTGGAAGATAGTTTTTAGTAAATAATTTTGGTAAAATGATGACTTTTGCTGTAAACAAACAGCCCAGCCAGGCTGGTCTCATGGCAAGATGTGAGGAATTCTGACCCCATTGGCCATTGCTGTGGGAAATGGCTACTCTGTGCCCTTTCAAACAATAGAGTTTTCAGAAATGTAAACACTGCCTTTTTCCCTTGGTGTCCTGGTAGGACACTCCCCTCCCCTCTGCCAAGGTCGAGTAGCTTCTCTGAGGAGGCTCTTCACCAAAGTTAAAGGTCAGGCTGAGCCTGAACCCTAACCGTCATCCCCCTCCTCTTCCTCCCAGTAAGACTCCAGCTTTTAATGAGGAAGTGGGGAGGCGGCTTTGTGAGTCTGGGCATCTGTAAGTTTGGGGGCCAGAAAAATCCTCAAGTGTCTGTGTCTCTGGACACTGCTGCTTAAAGCTTTGTTCTGGGCAGTGCCTTCCAATAGGCTGCCCCCACTCCCCGCATAAGGCCACACCAGGGCTGGGCTGTGAAGCAAGACAAGGACCCTGGAGTCGGGGGGGGGCAAACAGGGGTCCTCCAATGGGCAGTTCTGACCTGAAGGCTGCCGGAATTTGCAGGAATCATGATGGTGGTGGCTAACACTGTGTGTTTGCCACTGTTCTAAGTACTTGGCATGAGTGATACCATCTAATCCTCACAACTGCCAAACGAAATACATGATCCGGTGGTGGCCATCTTACAGTTGAGGAAATCTAAGCTTGGCGAGACGAGGCACTGAGCCTGGGGTCACATGGTCCAGGAGTGGTGGCCTCAGGGTGGGAGCCCTCACGGTCCAACTCCGGACCCTGCATGGTGACGGTGGCCAGCAGTCACCGGCCCTTCCTCCAGAGTCAGGTGTCAGGAGTAAAATCACCCCAGCTGAGAACCACTGCCATCTATTTTGATTGTGCCAGATTAAGAAATTCTGTTTCACATGGAGAAGTATTTGCAGTTGTTAAAAGTGTGTGTGTGTGTGTGTTTTTAATTAGCTCTCTTGCTGTTCCTAGAACAACCTTTAATTAAATAAAATTCTTGCTTTGAGATCTGTACAAACAAACACATTCTTGCAGCAGTACAAGTTAATATGTTGGTCGTTTTCAATGTACTAAAATTTGTACGTAACACATTTGTGTGAGTGTGTTGTTTTCACTACAATTTTGAGGAATAGGAAAATCTTCATGTTAAAAACATTCAGACCAAATGTTGGCAGATCCTCTAAGTCTTTCAGAGGCGGGTTCAGAGAGGTTGGTTTCACATTGGAAAGCAGCCGCAGAGAAAGGCAAGGATTTGATGACAGTGCAGGTCAGGCAGGAGAGCAGGGTCACCCTGAGGCTTCATTAGACAAATCCTGCAGGAAGCAAGGAGGGCGTGTGGAGGACTGGGTCCAGGCAGGAGAGGATCCAGAATTGAGGAAGGAAAATAAGACTGATTCGGGCAGCAAACAGAAGAAAAAGAAAGGCCTCTTGCCCCATGTGGTTCTAACAAAGAGCCCCCAATTCTCAGTGACGCAGGGCCAGGAGGTTAAACCCAGAATAATCATAATGAAAACAATCTGTTTGCACCATTTTATGCTTCCAGAAATTCCCTGGAGCGAGTCCAAGGTGGAGAATCCCAGAGGAAGTGCTGCTTGTTGGAAGTGAGAGGGGGGTGGTGGGAGGGAAGGAGGACAGTGTTTTCCCAGGTCCCAAGGATTGGGGGAGCCAGCCACTCTGGGGATGATAGAGAGAGGGGCACCCCCGCAGGCCGCAGAAACAACAGCTGTCTTAAATGTTCCGGAAAACATAGCCTTTCCTTGGAATCAACTTGTTCTCCCTCCTCCAAAATGGGGAGCCAATTTCAGGGCTCCCTCCTAGGAAATCTGCCTTGGATGCAGGGGGACAGCTGACCTTAGACCAGGACTCACCACACATCAAAATACAGCAAACCTGACCAGAGGCAGGACACCCACCCTCTGGCGGTGTCCTGAGCTTGCGGGCAGTCCTGGGAAAGAGGGAGACTGGCCCCGGTAGACAGGGGGCCCTTGAGCACATACCTCCACCCACCCCCCGCCTTTTTCCAGCCATTGTGGGGAATTTCCTTCTTGGGATAGGACTGGACACTCTCAATGTGTCAGACTTTGTGAGAAGTGGTTCAACTCTTCATTTCACAGATGGGAATCTGAGACTGTGTGTGTGACTTTTCCAAGGTCACCCGCCCAGGCATTCTGACCACCAGTTTAGGGCTCTTCAAAACCACCACTTCCTCTTGGTGGGGTTCAGTGACTGGTCCAGAGCCTCTCGCTTTGTCATCCAAAGACAACACAGACATCCTCTCCCCTGTCTTCTGAGGAAGGGTGAGCGCGTGAGGGGGCGTGTCCTGCCCTGGAGGGGAGAGCAGATGGATACACCCCATTTCTAAGTGACTGACTTCTTCCCAGCAGAACAGACCCTCAGCTGGGTGTTGGGTTGAGGTGAGGACTAGGGAAAGGGTTAGGGCTGGGAGTGTGGTGAGTGTTGAGAGCCTGGCAGTCCCGTGTGGGATGAGGAAAGTCCTTGGAGGACTTTGGGTGGTACCGGGTGGAAGTCAGTCTGGTCAGAGAAGGCCTCCTGGGAAAGGGGGCCTACGGAGGATGCTCAGAATGTCATCTGGTGAAGAAGAGCCTGGGAAGACGCCCCCACAGAAGGAACAGGGGCTGAGAGCCTGGAGAACAAAAGACGTGCTTGGAAAAGTTCAGATAGTCCGTACTGACCACAGGACAGGGTTTATTGGGGGAACAAATAGCCGCCAGACACATACTGAGCACCAGCTGAATGGAGGTGCTGTGCTAGATGCCAGAGATAAAGGTAGATGAGACTTGAGAGTTAACCAAGAGTTGTTCTGTTCATTTTCCCGACACACGTACAGAGGCCCTTCTCTTGGCATACGCTGTTGGAATAACGAAGAAAGTGTGGTCCTCACCCTCAAGAACTCATTGACCACAGGGGAGGCTTCGGGAGGCATAGGGCTATGGGAGCTTCCCAGCAGGAGTTCCTGCCTCCTTCTAAATTCCCAGTTTAATCCTAACTCCTGCACACACACCTCCAGGGGTCCTTAGCTGGGATCCTTATGCATCCCTGCCCTACCCACCCCAGGAGTCTGTGTTTTCCCCTCCCATTGAGGAGTCTCAGAGGACTCCCTTAAGAACCACCAGCCCCAGTGCAAGCCCATATCTTGGCTTGCCAGGAGGGTTCAGAGCCCAGTTCATCTGGAGAAAAGAAACCCAGGGCTCTGCATTTCAGGATGAGAGGCGCTGAGAGTCTTCAGACCTTGTCTGGACCCTCGGGCAGCAGAACACCAGCTTCGCAGCTTCTCTGCTTCACGTTGAGGGCTGTCACTGCCTTAACTCAATGTCCTCCCCTTGGGTGACTGGAGCCTGCTAAGGGGCTTACCTCACACTTGGAAAGCACCATAGAGTTTCCCGTGACCTCCAAGCTTTCCTTTGGCGTTGGCAGAGCAGCTGTGGTTTCCATTTCGCAGATGAGGCCACTGAGGCTTGGAGAGCGCGAGGCTGGGCTTCCTGCAAGTTTGATCTTCTCCGCATGCCCAGGCCCTGCCCTGCAGCCCCCACCCCTTCCAGCCACCCATGACTTCCCTCCCAACACGGGCCACAGAGCTCTGTTCCTACGTAACGGGAGTAGATTCCAAAACCAACTGTGAAGTTTCCTGAAAGGAGCTCCAGGGCCGCCAGTTTCAAGGGCTCTGGCAGAGCCCTGCCAGGAAGCGCTGAGCCAGTACCCGCCGGGGCATGCTGTGCTGACCCTGGCCTCAGGGGCCTTCCTCTCCTCATCAGGGAAGGAGGCTGGGGATGCTGAAGGAGACCCTTCTGGGAACCGTCCTAGGGGAAATATTTCTCCTGCTAGGCCTGCCCCGTGTTGGGCCACACCCACCCTCGGCTGGGAAGAATGGGCCTCAGCTCCTGGGCCTTGCAGGGGGCACAGGTCAGCACATTTCAGGGTTTGGCCTTTCCGCCTCCATCAGAAAACTCACAGCAGACGGAAGGCCCGGGCCTCCTGGTCTGCGTGGAGCCGACAGTGGACAGGGAGTGGGGACCAGTGACCCCCTCTCTGCTGGGCAGAGCTCATGGAGCTACTTGGCCTCTGCTGAGCGGGAACTGACCTGGGAGCCTCCCTCCCCAAGGTGCTATGAGACCTGGGGCCCCTGACTGCTCCCAGTCCCTGAGCTGCTCTAGGGAAGGGCGTGTGTCTCTGCTAGTGGACAAGACACACCACTTCCGGTCCCACCTCCCCTCTGGACATCCTCAGCTGGCCTGCCTGGTGTCCCCTCTTGAGGCACACAGGCCTCCTTTGGCTCTCACAGCTCTGCCCCCTCTCTCCTCTGCCTGGAATAACCTTTCCTCCATCTTTCCCTGGTAACTCCTGTTCTTCCTTCAGCCCCAGCTCCCCACTCCCTTCCCCAGAATCCCTTTGTGGATCCTGGGATGGTTGGTCCCCTGTCCTATGCCCTGACCTTTTTCTTCAGAGCACACATACCTCACAGTCAACTTTAATGACCTGAGGTTGGCCCACGGGCCTCATGTCTCCAGGTGCAGGAGGGCTAGGACAGTGCCTGCCTCTTGTATGCCAGACCAGACGCAGTGAAAGCTGCTCAACTGTGTTTATCAGTTGTGTTGAATATAACTTTCTAGCTGCACTGGGGTTTCTGGAAGATACTGCCATCAGGCCTTGCACACACGTGGTGTATGAGGCCTCATGCATGGCCCAGAGAAGGTCCTTTAGGACAGGGCAGGTGGGAAGTGTGGGCTCACACTGAGAGGCCAGGGTGCAGTGCCAAAGTATGGGGCTGGTGGGGCAGTTTGTCCAAACAGGACAAAATGTCTTGGAGTAGATTTGCAGAGAGAGGGGAGCCCTGGAGAAAGGGCACTGACCAGCTGGGCATGGCCAAAGGCAGATTTGCTCAAGCCTTCGTGCCCGCAGTGGTCACCGAGGAGGCAGTGGGTCCAGATCTGGTGCCATCTTCCTTCTGGAGCCACAATTTCCTCTTCTGTAAAGGAGGGACCTAGCTGATGGGGTTACTGGGAGGTCAACTGAGGGAGTGTTCGCAAAGGTTGAGTCAAATGTCACTTTGCTTTTTCCTTTTCTGCAGAACTCTGGCCAGAGGTAAGGCCCATGGGAAGTGGTGGTCACTGTCTGGGTACTTGCCCTCCTCTGACACATGCTCTGGATTCCTGCAAATATTGCCAAGGTAAGGAGAGTTTTCTTTGGCCTTTCTGTTGCTCTTCCCAGGAACCAGGCACTGTGTCACCACCAGGCACATGCAAAAACACTCTGCCCTTGGAGGGCCCACTTTCCCGGGCTCAGGGAGGCCAGACCCCTGGAGGGGAGCAGGCGTTTTGTAGACAGCTGGCCCTGACCAACTGCTTAGTGGGAGACCAGGGCCCCGCTGTCACCACACTCATTCTTTGGAGGTCTGGCTGGTCCCTGACTTCTTGTCCTTCTCTGCAGGTCTCCAGTTCAGACTCTGGAACTCCAGGCTCCTGTGGCCAGCTGCCCCGGAGCCTTCCCCATACGGGGATGAATAGACAGCTCGCCTAGGGCCCAAGGCTAAGCTCACAAAGCTCCCTGACCCTCACCTCAAAGTATGGCTGCTCCAGCCTTCCAGTCCTCGGGCCTCAATCCTGGTGGCCCCCTGTCTTTCCCAGGCCACACCCAGCCTGCCCACCAGCCCTGTCAGCGCTCCCTTAAAACAGATGCAAACATAGTGGCAGAAAGCAGACTGGAGTTTGCCTCCCTCTCAGTGAGGGAGACAGGACAGAGGGCCATGAGGAAGCTTCTGGAGGTGATGGGAAATTTTTTTTAGCTTTATTTATTTGGCTGTGCCTGGTCTTAGTTGAGGCATGCAGGATCTTTAGTTGCTGCCTGTACTCTCTTAGTTGGGGCATGTGGAATCTAGTACCCTGACCAGGGATCGAACCTGGACCCCTGCATTGGGAATGAGAAATCTTAGCCATTGGACCACCGAGGAAGTCCCAATGTGATGGAAACGATAAGTATCTTGACTGTGGAGCTGGTTGATGGGGATGCATGTGTGTCAGAACTCACCCAACTGTGCACTTCATGTGGAGTTTAATAGATGCTACTTATACTGTAATAAGTTGTTTCTTGTTTATTAAAAAACAAACCGATGTTTCCAGTGGCCTCTGTGAGATCCTGGACAAGTCTCTTCCCCTCTGTTACCCTCAGCCTCCCCGCTGTAAGTTGAGGGTCTCAAAGAGACCTTCCAGCTTGACCTTCATTAACTTCCATCCACAAATCTCCTTAAGAGGCAGGGCCCATCCTCAGGGGAGGGCATGAGACTGTGTGGCCCAGGTCTGTCCAGCACTTTTCTGATCCCAGCTCAGCTCACCAGCTCTCCCCGCACAAGTGGCTCAGACCAAGTCATTGACTAGGTAGAACTGGAAGCCAGGAAATAGGGCCAAGTCATGTAGGAAAACAAGGAAGTGAGTAACTCTGTGACTCCACAACTGCCTGGACTCCTCTCAGGCCCAGAAAACTCCCAGAAGGCTGGAGAGGAGCATGGAAATGTTATCAACATGTACATTTGACACGTGCGGAAACAGGCCCAGAGAGATGTTGTCTCTCAAGTCTGCTGAGTTGGGGTATGGCAGAGTTGATGCAGAAATGCAGGTTGCTGCTAGCTAGACTTACTGTGGTGACCACTTACAACATATACAGATATTCTGTTGTATACTTGCAGCTAGTATAGTGTTGTATGTCAATTATATCTCAATTTAAAAAATAAACAAATCCAGGTTGCTGGACTCCTGATCTATCACACATATCCCCCTCCCATGAGGGTCAGAAAACATGAAGTTCATCCCTGGATCCCTGGGCCTCTCTAAGCTGGTTCCCCAATGACCATGGGCTCTGCCTTTGATGCTCACAGAGAACTGTACCCTTCTGTGAACCCCATGTCTGGAGAATTCCCATTTGGGGCAGGGGGTCAAAGGTTCAGAGACCTGATCTGAGGGGCCTTGACTGAGCTGGCTGGGACTGAATGCCCCAAAGAATTGATGCTTTTGATCTGTGGTGCTGGAGAAGACTCTTGACAGTCCCTGGACTGCAAGGAGATCCATCCAGTCCATCCTAAAGGAGATCAGTCCTGGGTGTTCATTGGAAGGACTGATGCTGAAGCTGAAACTCTGATACTTTAGCCACCTGATGTGAAGAACTGACTCACTGGAAATGACCCTGATGCTGGGAAAGATTGAAGGCAGGAGAGGGGGACGACAGAGGATGAAATAGTTGGATGGCATCACCAACCTGATGGATGTGAGTTTGAGTAGCTCCGGGAGTTGGTGATGGACAGGGAAGCCTGGTGTGCTGCAGTCCATGGGGTCACAGAGTCAGACGCGACTGAGCACCTGAACTCACTGAAACACTCCACATCCATCCATCCATGGGTGATTCTCCAACTGCTCTGTGAGGCTGACATCATTAACCCTGTTTTACTTCATTTACTAAAGGAGAAATCTGACATTCTGAGCACTGAAGCAGCTGTCCCTGGCCCCAGAACTGCTCACTGGGGACCAGGACTGGAATGTAGTCGGCCGCATTCCAAGACTTTCCAAAATGAAGGAGGCAGAGCTGGGGAGAGGGAGAAAGAGCAACAGCAGCAGCAGAATCTGTCAGCATCAGGGCCACCTTGTCCACGCCACTGTCCTATTAACTGGTATCCCTTCTTCTTCTCTGTCCCCTTGCCAGGTGTTCTCAACACAGCTGCTGGGATCCCACTGGAAAGCTGTCAGACCATGCCTGCCTTCTCTGCTCAGAGCCCGGCCGAGGTCCCGCTTCTAGAGCCAAGCCCAGGTCCTGGCAGTGGCTGTGAGCCTGCCCCGGAGGCCCTTTGCCCCTCCGACTTCCCCTCCATACCATCTTCACCCTCCTCCCTGCCTGTCTGGCCACAGGGCCCCGTGCTGTCCCTACAAAACATCAAGCACCCTCCTCGCCCAGGGCCTTTGCACTTGTTCTCTCTGCTCAAACCTTGTTTTCCAGGCATCCTCATTGTCTAACTTATTCCTTCCCCTGAGTCTACACTCCAGAACATCTTCCCTGAGCACCCCGTTCAATACTGCCACTTCTCCCCAGCCCAGTGTTCCTGATCACCCCCACTCTGCCGCATAGGACTTACCACTTTCTAACACATAATACAATTTGTTGTTTAGCCAGTCAATCGTGTCCAACTTTTTTGCGACCCCATGGACTTTAGCCCACCTTGCTCCTTTGTCCACGGGATTTCCCAGGCAAGAATACTGGAGTGGGTTGCCATTTCCTCCTCCAGGGGATCTTCCCTACTCAGGGATCATACCTGTGCTTCCTGTAAGTCTCCTGCATTGCAGGCGTATTCTTTACCACTGAGCCACCAGGGAAACCATAATACAATTTATCTATTTATTATATTTATTGTTTGTCTCCCTCTGGACAACTCTAGCTCCATAAACACAGGGCTCAGTGTCTCTTTTGTAAATAGATTAAACCCAAACAACTTGAGTGGCACCTTGAACAGTGCCTGGCATGGAGCAGACCTCTAATAAACACTTGCTGAGTAACTGAATTTGTTGAGGGCTGCTACCTTGGAAAGACAAGGGCTTGTGAATCACCCTTTCCTGGGTTTCACTGCACCCTTCCAGTGCTGACCAGCTGCTCAGTTTTACCTCCTTAAGTCGCCATTTCTCATCTATGAAATATGATTAATTTTTGATATAATACATATGAGGGGCCTCACAGAGCGCCTGGCTCTCAGCAGCTGTGTGAGAGCCAAATGTGGGGAGAAGTGAATTATTTAGCAAATAAATGTTAACTAGAAGAAGCTCTGGCACATTAAATAGGATGAGGAGCCTGAAAGCCTGCAAACTTGACTTGGGTGTTAAGCTCTTATCAGAGGAAGTATTTTCTCCCTTCCTTGAAGGGAAATGTTGTAGTCCCTGAAGCAGGGAGTTTGAAGGAACAGTGCCAAGGAGTGAGGAGCCCAGTCTCAGCCAGAACATTCACTTCCTGGCAGGGGGCTTGGGGACACTAACTTCAGCTCTCAGGACCTGTTTTCTCATCTATGAAATGAGCCGAGGATGCCTTCTCTGCTGACTCCAGGGGAGGTTAAAGGGATTGAAGCAGAAAGCACTTGTGAAATACCTGGTGGGCAACATGGATTGCCTTTACAGAGGGAGCACCCAGATGCCATCGAAGTAGATGCTTGCTGCTTGGGCAGGTGTTACAGGCTGGGCTATGCCATCTCAAATTCACATGTTGAAGCGCTGCCCACAGAATGTGACCATACTTGGAAGTAAGATCTGTAATGTTGTTGTTCAGTCACAAAGTCGTGTCTGACTCTTTGTGAGCCCATGGACTGCAGCACGCCAGACCTCCCTGTCCCTCACTATCTCCTAGAGTTTGCTCAAATTCATGTCTGTTGAGTCAGTGATGTCATCCAACCATCTCATCCTCTGTCACCTCCTCTCCTCTTGCCCTCAGTCTTTCCCAGCATCAGGATCTTTTCCAATGAGTTGGCTCTTCACATCAGGTGGCCAAAGAGCTTCAGCTTCAGCATCAGTCCTTCCAGTGAGTATTCAGGGTTGATTTCCTTTAGGATTGACTGACTGGATCTCCTTGCAGTCCAAGGGACTCTCAAGAGTCTTCTTCAGTAACACAATTTGAAAGTATCAGTTCTTTGGTGCTCTTGTCTTCTTTATGGTCCAACACTCACATCTGTACATGACAACTGGAAAGACCATAACTTTGACTATATGGACCTTTGTCAGCAAGCAATGTCTTTGCTTTTTAATATGCTGTCTAGGTTTGTCATTGCTCTCCTTCCAAGAAGCAAGCATCTTCTAATTTCATGGCTGCAGTCACCATCTGCAGTGATTTTGGAGACCAAGAAGAGAAAATCTGTCATTGCTTCCACTTTTTCCCCCATCCATTTGCCATGAAGTGATGGTACTGGGCCCTGATCTTAGTTTTTTGAATGTTGAGTTTAAGCCAACTTTTTCACTCTCTTCTTTCACCCTCATCAAGAGGCTCTTTAGTTCCTCTTCACTTCCTGCCATTAGGGTGGTGTCATCTGCATATCAGAGGTTGTTGATATTTCTTCTGGCAATCTTGATTCCAGCTTATAATTCATCCAGTCTGGCATTTGGCATGATGTCCTCTGCATATAAGTTAAATAATCAGGGTGACAATATACAGCCTTGTTGTACTCCTTTCCCAATTTTGAACCAGTCCATGTAAGCTTCTAACTGTTGCTTCTTGACCCATGTATAGCTTTCTCAGAAGACAGATAAGATAGTCTGGTATTCCCATCTCTTTAAGAATTTTTTACAGTTTGTTGTGATCCACATAGTGAAAGGCTTTAGCATAGTCAATGAAGTGTAAGTAGATATTTTACTGGAATTCCATTGCTTTCTTTATGATCCAACAAATGTTGGCAATTTGATCTCTGGTTCCTGTGACTTTTCTAAATCTAGCTTGTACATCCAGAAGTTCTCAATTCAAGTATTGCTGAAGCCTCACTTAAAGGATTTTGAGCATAACCTTACTAGCATGGGAAATGAGTGCAATTGTCCGGTAGTTTGAACATTCTTTAGCACTGCCCTTCTTTGGGATTGGGATAAACATTAACCTTTTCTAGTCCTGTGGCCACTGCTGGGTTTTCCAAATTTGCTGACATATTTAGTGAAACAGTTTCACAGCATCATCTTTTAGGATCTGAAATAGCTCAGCTGGAATTCCATCACTTGCCCTAGCTTTGTTCATAGTAATGCTTCCTGAGGCCCACGTGACTTCACATTTCAGAATGTTTGGCTATAGGTGAGTGACCACACCATCATGGTTATCTGGGTTATTAAGACCTTTTTTGTATAGTTCTTCTGTGTATTCTTGCCACCTCTTCTTAATCTCTAATGCCTCTGTTAGGTCCTTACTATATTTGTCCTTTATCATGCGCATCATTGCATGAAATGTTCGTTTGATATCTCTAATTTTCTTGAAAAGATCTCTAGTCTTTTCCATTCTATTGTTTTCCTGTATTTCTTTGCATTGTTCTTTAAAGAAGGCCTTCTCTCTCCTTGCTATTCTTTGGATCTCTGCATTCAGTTGGGTACATCTTTCCCTTTCTCCCTTGTTTTTCACTTCTCTTCTTTCCTCAGCTATTTGTAAGGCCTGCTCAGACAACTGTTTTGCCTTATTGCATTTCTTTTTCTTTGGGATGGTTTTGGTCACTGCTTCCTGTAAAATGTTATGAACCTCTGTCCATAGTTCTTTAGGCACTCTGTCTACCAGGTCTAATCCTTTTAATCTATTCATCACCTCCACTATATAATCATAAGGGATTTGATTTAAGTCATTGCTGAATGGCCTAGTGGTTTTCCTCACTTTCTTCAGTTTAAGTCTGAATTTTGCAATAAGGTGCTGATGATCTGAGTCACAGTCAGCTCCAGATCTTGCTTTTGCTGACTGTATAGAGCTTCTCCATCTTCAGCTGCAAAGAATGTAACCAGTCTAATTTCGGTATTGACCATTAGGTGATGTCCATGTGTAGAGTCATCTCTTGTGTTGTTGGAAAAGGGTGTTTGCTATGACCAGGGTGTTTGCTATGACCAGGGTGTTTGCTGTGAAAAAAGTGTCTGCTTACTGACCAGGTCTGTAAGGAGGTAATTAAATTAAAAAGAGGTCCCTAGGACCATTCTAATCCTATATGGCTAGTGCTATAAGAGGAGGAATTTTGGTCATGGACACACATGGAAGGAAGACCATGTGAAGATGCAGGGAGAAGACAGCTGTCTACAAGTCAAAGAGAGAAGCCTCAGAAGAAACCACCCCTGCCGTTACCTTGACCTTGGATTTCTGGCCTCTAGAGCTGTGAGACAATAAAGTTCTGTTGTGTCAGCACCCCATCCTGTGGAACTATAGTTATAGCAGCCCCAGGAAACTAAGAGAGAAGGTCTGGATGAGATTCACGGAATGTTAGGAAGCCCAGGAACTCACTTCCTCTCCAACTTAGAACCCCTCCCCAAACCTACAACTGATGATGACCCCAACATCAGTCCTCTGGGGCCCTGAGTTCACCTGCTGCCTCCCTGGGCCCTGGAGTTGCCCAGTTGAGTCTCTCAGTGAACTATTCAGTAATTTAAGGGGAGTCCTGGTGGCATGGGGGCTGCTCTGGGCAAAGATCCTCAGGAATACACCCCATTGAGGTTCCAGGAGAAGAGGCGTCTGGAAGGGCCTTGGTCACATTGACTGGGAGGGGAAGGGCAGCCTCCGCTCACCTTTTTCCTCTTGGCAGTGCAAGGAGAGCAGGTGCCTGAGCAGGTGCCCAGGGCCCTGTGCCCACCCACTCGGCCTTCTCATGCTCCTAGGCCCTGCCTCGGGTGCAGGGCTGTCGGGTTTGGGAGAACTGATTGTGTGGAGGGATTCCCTCTGGGCAGAGATTTCTCAGACCCCTCCCATGAGAGTGCAGGGCTCTGGGGACCTGTCCTCAGATGGACCTCACTCCTCTCTGAGGTCACTTCCACTGGGGTAGTGCATCTCCAGACCCTACTCTCCTGCAGTGGACTTATTTAGTCATGATACGCAGAGAGTCCACTCGCCTTCCCCAGCATCACCCACCTCTGTCCCCATTCAGATCACACACCCCTTTAAAGTGCTTCTGTCAACAATGCAGGCTAAAGTCAGGGGACTGAGACCCACACATCAACTTTGTGAAGGTAGACCCTCTTGGAAGGGTTTCCAGGTCAGGTGCTGGGTTAGGAATCCTGTAAAACCTTGGTAGAAAGTTGCCTGTTTCTGCTGTAGAATAAGGGGGAAAAAATAAAGGTTTTTCTTGCCATACAAGGCCACCCACATACACTCCTTTAAAAAATCGAGGTGAAGTTGTGACTGTTGGTGTGTTGTTGGGTAACTGTCAGCTTGCAGAACACGGTCTGAGGCCATCTCCTCGTTTGGCTCCTGACTTAGGAAAACAGGAGCCCGAGGCCAGGCCAACATTACCCCAGCCGCCCACGCCCATGCGCCCAGGCCCGTGGGGAGAGAGATCTGAATTCCAGCCCCACAGCCTCGTGCCTAGCTGCCGCCTGGGCTGAAGGAGACTCTAAAGGTCAGTCATCCTCGGTCAGTTCAGGGCACAGCTCCCAAGGAGATGGCTGTCCTGGAAAAGCCCTGCTTCCGAAGTAGCTGCTAGCATGTGGGGTTTCAGATCCACAGGGAATACTGTTTGACGTCAGGCGGAGTCCAGAATCCAGATTGTAGCTTTGGGTGTGAATATTCCCTCCCACTCAGTCATTTTCAGTGAAGGATTTGGGACTTTTGCTCCTTCCTTTAAGCTTCTCTATAAATACGGATATTTTCTAACAGGATCTGAACCACACATGAAGTCTGCGGTCTCTAATGTATTTATGCAAAGGATCAAATTGAAATGGGCTGCTCCTGACAATCTCAAGGGAGGGTGGATTGGTGGCCTGTGCTTGCGGGTGTTATGGGCTGAGTGAGCCGAGACCCCCACCTCTGTCCTCTATCAGTGGAGGAGGCTCCTGGGAATGCAGATGACTGAGGAGCTGGCCCGGGACCCTCCACACCTAGGTGCCCTCAGAGGCCCCTTGGTGTGGGCGGCCTTCTGCAGCCAAGGCTGAAAGTTCCCAGGGGAAGGAAGCTGCCTCTCCCAGGGACCCTGACTGCATCTGCAGAGACGACGCCTGAGCTCACTGAACCTGCTGCCAGGGAATTTCCTCTTCGTTGCCTCTAAATTAACATTAAGGCAAAAAACTCATCAGGAATGTTTAAAAAGATGTTTAGGGAGTTTCCTGGTTGTCACCACCATCACCACCATTGGCTGCTTGATGCACTTGGAATGCAGAAGGATGCCCCAGGAATCAAAATCCTGACTAGTTTTTTTGTATATATTCAATTACTTACTAGATGAATCTCACCAAGTCAGGAAAATGAGAAGTATGTTCAGAAAAGATTTCCAATAACAGTATTAGAAACCACAGTGGACAACCTAGTGTTGGTAGAGTGTCTTGCCCCATCCCCAGGGCATCTGAGTGACTAGCTGTCCTGACCACAGCTGAGCGCCTCACCCCAAGGCATCTTCTGCTCACTGTGGGAAGGAAGGGAGTGGAGCATGGGTCCAGTCTGGCTGAAACTTTGCTCATTTTATTTTCAGAGTGGTTCCGCACTGGCTAGACTCTGACTGATGCTAAGGGTCCCATCTCGGGAGTTTTAGATAGGGACACACAGAGGAGGAAGCAGAGACAGACAGACAAACATCCTGAGATGGGGGGAAGTCATCTCAAGAGAAAGGCAGATCCACCAGGTCGAGAGCCACAGACACCAGCTTTTGGGAGCAGCAGGATGCGGGGCCTCCTTTGTACATGGATGGGCCCCCAACAATGGGGCTCGCGTCCCAGCCCTGCACTCACTAGCTGCAGGACTTCAGGCAAGCCACAAACTATCTCAGCCTCACCATCCTCTTTGAATGGACAGTGATGGGAACTCCTCCATAAGGCTGTTGTGAGTGCCCCTTGATAACGCACACTAGGCATCTGGTGCCGTGCCCGGGACCCAGGTGGGGCAGACACTCTTCTTAGGGTTAAACCCAAGCTCAAGTCTCAACTGCGGGACACTGCTGCAGTCCTGCCCGTGCATCTCTGTCCCTCTTTTCTTCCTTTCAATGAACAGCCACCATTCCAAATAACCTGAGTGTCTATGTTTCTGTGTTTCTGACAGCTTGGAATAGCCTCTCTAACATAGAGATAAGAAGAACCGTATTGATTCGTTCCAGAGTCCAGGTAGCCAGGATGCCAGTTCCTCCAGCACTCCATGTGAAATGTGTGGGGAAAACAGCTGGTAGGTGTTGGCTTGGTCTTCGAAGGGCGGGGTCTCAAAGGGAGTGCCCTTTGAGTCAGTACAAACAGAACCAGATGCAGTTATGGGGCCCTGCCCAGTGGTTGAGCTCAGGAAGGTGGTAGAGACCATTCCTAGATGGCAGTGGAGGGAGGGGCTGGTGTCCCTGCCCCAGGCACAGAGGAATAGCCACCCAAGGGCTTGATAGCCGTCAGCAGGGAGGCCCGGGCGCCTGTCTGTGTACTGCGCATGAGCACACCTAGGGAGACTGGATATGCAAGAATGCAGGGTTTCCCAGAGGGCACTAGTGTCAAAGAACCTGCCTGCCAATGCAGGAGAAGTAAGAGACGCAGATTCAGTCACTGGGTGGGGAAGATCCCCTGGAGGAGGACATGGCAACCCACTCCAGTATTCTTGCCTGGAGAATCCCATGGACAGAGGAGCTTGGTGGGCTACTGCCCATAGGGTCACAAACAGCTGGACGTGACTAAAGTGACTTAGCACGCACAGGGTGTTCCGTGTCTGTGCTTGTGAGTGTGCTTCTTCCAGGAAGGGAGTGTGAGGGCTGAGCTGGGGGAGGGGTGTGTGCAGGCTTGTGTTTGGGGAGAGCTGCGGGGTACCTGAGGACGGGTCCTGTGCACAGATGTGAGCCACATGCCGAACCACATGCTCGGTTCTGTGTGTGGCCGGCGTACGGGGAGATGACCCTTTGTCAGCGCAGGGCTGGGTGGAACAGCCACCTGGCTGACAGGGCTATGATGACAGCCTCTACTGGGCTGTGTGTGCCAGGAACCAGGGCCATGCAGGAACTGCAATGGAAGACAGGAATGCGGAAGTCACAAAGGCTTCTCTGGGTCACATTTCGAGGGACACAAAGTGACCTTTGCCTGTTCTACTTGGGCTGCTGCTGCCTTGCCCTCCCCTTCGGGAGGTTTCACTTTTCTTCCCATTGTTTTCACTTTCAGACTCCCTTGATGAAACACTGGGGCAGGATGGTGGCACAGCTGTGGTGATGGGTGCCCGGCTCAGGTGCCGAGGCTGGCCATCCTGCTTGGAAGCCACATGCTTGGTCCACACCAATGACTGTACTGGGCCAGCCTGGCTGACCTGACACGAAGCTGTAACTTCCCAGAGCACATGAAGGGGGTCTCCTGTATTGCTGTGACAGTAGCTCTTGAGAGGAGACATGGTTTCTCCCAAGAACACAGAGACGGTGCCAGAACTAGGGCCAGACCCGGCTGTCAGGCCATGGTGGAAGACACCTGGCCAATTGGCCAACAGCAGGTAAAGGCAGGAGCTAAACCCCTGATCCATGTCCTAATGGTCTAAATCAGACAGTGTGTGCGACTCCTTTCACCCCATCCACTCCGGCCATGCGGGGACTGCTGTCTGTGGTCGCTTTGTCACCATTCTCACTGTCCCCTCCTGCCGATCATGTGCTAGGCAGGCCCCAGTCACTCCCCCTTGGGCCACACTCACCCAACAGGCTCTGAGGTCCCCTTCTGCCAGGATAATAAACCTGGGCTTCTCAGCTCTAGTCTCCAACCCTTCAGACAGACTCCCCCCCACTCTCAAGAGGGTCCCTTCTGTGTGGCAGGCCAAGAGCAAACCTGGACTTTCTCTCCCCAGCTCCCATGCCACCTTCCACTTATGATGCCAAGCAGAGTCCTGAGGGGCTCCTGGGCACAAAGTCTTTCTGTGCCTATTATTTCTTTGATTATAGGAAGCAGCCTTCATTCAGCCTCCAGGACCTTCCCGGGTTCCAATGGGCAGATTTCAAGCAGTTATGAATTAGGGAAGGGAGGGTATGTGAGACCAGCGAGAAACAGTTAAGAGCAGCCTTGGGGCAAGGTCCTGTTTCCCCATCAGTGGATACACCACAATATATTTGAACTATTTTGCTGATACTGAAACACCCTCCGGGTGGGAGAAGTCAACAGTTAACAATGGTAAGCTGTCCACAAACATGTAGATCCCAGACCAGTTGGAACCAGAAAGTTGATGATGCTGACTCCCACTCACCTCCACACCAACCCATCAGAAGAATGTCCACAAGCTGACCATGTCCTCTTTGAACAATTACTGTGAAACTTCTCACTATCGTCTCCCAAGTTGGGACAGATGATTTTGAGGGCATTAGCTTGCTGAGGCCCCCTTTGCCTGACAAAGCTATTCTTTTCTACTTCACCCAAAACTCTGTCTCCAAGATTCAATTCAGCACTGGTACACAGAGAAGCTCAGCTTTCAGCATCACTGGGTCTGCCTGACTTACCCCTGCCTACTGCCTCCCAGGGCCTTGGGCTCTGGTGGACAGTCACCTGGGCTCTACATTCTCCAGAGTGCCCCCCAACAACAACAATGCCACACACATATGGCCCCCAGGTGGCTGTGTGCTCCCACAGATACTGTGCATCCTTAGGGAACACCCCTTCTCCCAAAGCACTGCTTGCCTGCAGGCCGGTTGCCCCTCTTCTGGCCCTTGTGAGTCAGTCCAGCTCTGCCTGAGGCTTGCTTTCCTGGCTTCCTCTCCTATCATCTCCAGGGTCTCCATCTGGGTTGTGAATCTATTAACAAGCAGTGTCCTGATGGGTCCTTGACAGTCCTCAGGCTGGAGTATGTATGTTCTCCATGTCAAATAAAATAATGATAGCTTTTCCCCAATTAACAGAAAAAGTTCATAAATAGAACTCTCCGTTAAGTCCTGCTGCCATTAAACTTTTGACATCTGTGACCTCAAAAAAAAGAAAGAAAGAATAACACATTTGACATAAAGCATCTAGATTCTAGCATCAGTTTGTCACCCTTAATCTTCACATTAAATTTGCTACTGTTTATTTTCACCCCACTGACACATGTCAGAGTGAAATGGTAGCATGGGGACCCTCCCCACACTGATGCAATGGATTCAGGGGCCCATTCTCTCAGAAGTCATTCAAGAGCATCTCTGCTGTTACCTAACCAGGGATACGCCTGATCTGAGTATCTGGGGAGGCCTGGCCAGGTGGATGCCTGTCCCCAGCACCCTGACTTGGTCCAGAAAGGCCCTCAGCTACCTAGTGCGGCAAGTTGCTAGATTTAATGAGTAAAAATAAAGAGCACACAGTTCAATGTGAATGTCCAGTTAACAATGAATAATTTCTTAGTATAAGTATATCCCATAAGATATTTAGGATATACTTATGCTTAATTAAAAAAAAAAAAACCACATGTTTGCTGGAAATTCAAATTGAACTGGGCATTTGGCATTTCGTCGGAGGACCCTAACCTGGCACCTACATCATGGTGTGTGTGCCAACCAGTGTCAGAGACTCTGCAAGCAGCTTGTAACTGGCAGTCAGAACTGAGCTTGGTCAGTGATCTATGTGTGTGGGCAAGTGGAGGCCTCTCCTGGCATAATGCCCCTCTCTGAGGTTCTAGAAAGCACATACAGCCTCTAGCCAATCTTATGGGTGCCCAGATCCTCAACCCCCCAGAGGTCACTCCAGCACATCAGTTTATGCAGTGGTCACCAAACACGTATGCTCTGGGTTTATGTTTCCATCATCTTTCTCACTTTTCTTTCTCTTTTTTGTGCACTGCTATAGGTTGAATTGAAGAAAGAAATGGCAACCCACTCCAATATTCTTGCCTAGAAAATCCTGTGGACAGAGGAGCCTGGTGGGCTGCTGTCCATAGGGTCGCACAGAGTCAGACACGACTGAAGTGACTTAGCATGCATGCATGCATAGGTTGAATACTGTGCCCCTCAAATTCATATATTGACACCTAACCCTGGCAGTGATGATATTTGGAGGTAGGGCCTTTAGGAGGCAATGAAGTCATGAAGGTGGAGCCCTCAAGAATGGGATTAGTGCCCTTATATGAAGGACCCTAGAGAGTCTCCTTTCCCCTTGTGGGGACACAGTGAGAAGACACTGTCCATGAACCAGGAATCTGCCAATGCTTTGATCTTGGACTTCCAGACTCCAGAAATATGAGAAGTAAATTTCTGTTGCTTATTAGCCACCAGGCTATGGTGTTTTGTTATTGCAACCCAAACATCCTGTGTTATTTTTTTTTTCTGAACACATTTTTACAAAGGAAGAAGGCAGCATGACAAGAGCCCTCAGCTCAACATCATAAACACAACAGACATGGAGATCTTCTCTGTGACTGATTCCCACGTGAGCTCAGAACTGGACATTGTCCAGGTTAACAACACTGCTGTATGTATCTATAAGTGAGATAGACACATTTTCACTATTCATCTTCAGTAGCATTTTCAAACCTTCTTAATAATACTTGTGGATTGCAGATATACAAATGGAATCAACATTTATCAAAAAATATTCAGCATTTGAAACTTAGATAAATTATTCACTTTTCCTGTGAAGAGTCACACTTTAGGCTGGTGTTTACTCATACACTTGTGAAATACTTTGGGATGATTGCTCCAAAAGACAATGTCTGTAGCAAGCTCTGTCCCACGACCTTGCATGGGTTTCTGGGGAGGTGTCCACGCCCTGGTCAGCCCTGGGAGGGGTGGAGGGCTGGGTTCCTGCCCCTCCCCAGCTTCGAGGGGCAGCAGTCACATTTCCCTCGACATCAGTCTGTGCTAAAATTGTTGGCAGGTTGACTCCTATTTCTTTTCGTCATGAGTTCCCTGAAGATGCCAGGTCATGAACTGCGTTGGATGTTGACAGAAGGAGTGGGAGAGAGTGGAGCGGCACTGCCTTTTATTTGTGGAGGCAAAGGGCCAGGATGGGAGGGTGGCAGACCCCGGCCTTGGCTGAGTGGTGAACAGACTTCCTGCTTGCTGTGCTCCGGGGGCTCTGCTCCAACAAGTCACTTAGGCATCTGAGCCCGGAGAGGAAAACCTGGGCTCTGACTTCGGGCCACATGGCCCAGTGGGGCAGCTCAATCCAGTCCCATCCAGCATGCTCCAGGTCTGCCTGGCTGGCCTCGGGGGCAATAGTTATCTGCTAGAGCCACACATGGGGAGTCTTCTTAGGCCAGGGGCTGGGAGTCATACTGCCCAAGGAAGGGACCACATTCGGTGAGATGCACTTGGCATGAGTTTAGCCACATGAACTTTAGCATTTTTGTAAATGGTTATAAATTTCTTTCTAACTCATTCAAAACTAGAAAAATGTGACATCAAACTCACCGGTAATCATTTATGATACTGTGACAGGCCGTAGAATGATTTCTTTAACCTCTGCCACGTTGTCACGTTGTGTGTGTGGCTATTTGATGCAGATGGCTTTGTCTGCCCAGCAACACTGTGACCTCCTTACGGGGAGGGCTGTGTGGTGACAGCTTGATCCATAAGGGGAAGCAGGCATGAAAGAAGCAGAACTGGGCGAGATCTTCCCAACTCTCAGCTCCAAAAAGCAGGGTTATTTTACAAGTTGGCGATCAAATCAGTTCATTAAAAACATCTTTCATCTGCCTTTCAATAAGAGGCACCTGGCTCACATCCCTGACCCTTCTTTATTGTTAGTCCTCATCCGAGGCCCCAGATCTCCTGAGGTCTGAGAATGCGGGGTGCATGGCACGAGGAATCTACAAGGGGAGGAACACCTGCACAGTTGCCAGGAGACACCTGCCCTGGCAGATTCCAGGAGCTGCAGATCTCCAGAGAAGGAGAGGCAGCTTTATGTTCATCTGGGGGGCTGCCATGGGCTCCCTCTGTGGTGTGGCCGCTGGAGGGATGGCTGGGTTGGCTGAGTACACAGGGAGCCGTGGTCAGGGATTTTCATGTGTGTGTTGGTTCCATGTTCCATGTTCCTTGGCAGGATGTAAGAGGATTTGTTTTATGCCCCATCTGAGAACTTTAAAAAGGGAATGATTAAAAGAAACAGGAAAAACTCGGTTTAGATGAGAGCAGCCAGGATCGCGTCAGATTTCTTGGAATGAACAGATTATCCTGGAGTGAACGCATTCATTCACTCAACAAATATTTATTGAGCATCTTTTGAGTGCTAGGCAAGGATCCAGGCACTGTTCCACAGGCTCTAGTAAAGTGTGGCTGTTTTGAGTGACTGAGTCAGATCTGGGTCAACCCCTGGCCTGCCTCAGCGACTTCATACATTCATGAGCACATGCATGCCCGCCCTCCTTACTAGGCAGATGTGATCGGCTCACGCTGCTGTGGGAAACAGGCAGACCCTTGGCAAGGGCCCAAGGTGAAGTTCGTTTATTTAGCCCCTCGGGCAGATGCAGGGCAAAGAGGAAGGAGCCTAGCAGCTCTGAGGCTCAGCCCTGCGGATGACCCTGGCCTCAGTATTAGGCTGTCCTTACGTTCCTATAGCAAGAATATGTGCACTCTGATTCCTCTTCGGGGTCACCTGCCCTGCGTGGAGAGTCCTCTGACTCTCAGCCCAGAAGTGGGTGCTGGGGATGGAGCTCAGGGCGTTAGAGGAAACTGAGGGAGAATTCTGAACGCAATTACTAGATAACATTCTTTAGGTCTCTGCAGAAGTATGCCTTGGTGTGCTCTTAAAACACAGAAGATGGGGCAAAGAGAAAATGCAGTGGAAAAAAGGAAGGTCTGAGTCTGACCCAAGAGCAGGCAGAACACCCCCTGATGGGCATCCCTGCCACTTACCTCCACTTTGAGCACCAATAATGACCTATGTTCTAATGCCTATGTTCTGTTCTCTAGCCATAGCAACAATGACTAGGAATAAGTTGGAAAAATGAGCCAAGAGTCAGTGCAAGCCAATGCCAAAGGCCTCACTGCTGTGAGCTGAGCCCAAGTGGAGCCAGAACCTTCCCCAGCTTGGGTGGCAGGGGCCCACTTTGCGATGAGCCTGCTATATTCACTGAAGGGCTCAGGCCAAGGCTAACTTTACTCTATAAAGCGGTGGTTCTGAAGCGTGGTCTGTGGCCCAGCAGCAGCAGCATCACTCAGGAACTTGTGAAGTGAAGTTGCTCAGTCGTGTCTGACTCTTTGCGACCCCGTGGACTATAGCTTACCAGGCTCCTCCATCCATGGGATTTTCCAGGCAAGAACACTGGAGTGGGTTGCCATTTCTGTCTCCAGGAGATCTTCCCAACCCAGGGGTTGAACATGGGTCTCCTGCATTGTAGGCAGACGCTTTACCATCTGAGCCACCAGGGAAGTCCAGGAACTTGTAAGAGATGCAAATTCTTGGCCCTTCTCAGATCAACTGCATTAGAATTCCCCCTGGGTGTTTAAGGAGTATTTACCATGAGGATGCCAGGAGGGAGCCTAAGAAGCAGTTGAGGTGGGGACAAGGGAAGCAGGAAGGGGTGGTGTGTAGACTAAACTGAGAGCAAATTCCCATGAGCACATGTTCGAGGCTGTGGAGAGCCTGCCAGGATCAGGCATCCAGGGAATAAGTTAACAAGGTCCCTGGTGCTCTTGTCAAGAGCAATCCATTGTGATGGTATAATCCCCAGGCCAGTGTGCAATGGATTGAGGGAAAAATAGAGACAATCTCAGGAAGCTTAACCATAAAAAAGGACAAAAGACAGGGCAGGGGCAAGAGGCAGCCAAGAGGTGGGTGATTGTTCTGTTATTAATGTGGGGAAATATGGAAACATAAGCAAATTTGCTGGAGGAAGAGGTTCAAAAGAGAGAGTTGAGGCTGCAGCAGGGAGGGGAGCAAATTTGAAGGAGCAGATTACTGCCCAAGGGAGCAGAAAGGGATGGACTCAGGGCACAGCCTAAGGGTTGGTCACTCTCGGTCGAGGAGATGGCTAGCCCTTGCTGGAAATTCTCTGGGTTCTAAGCTAGAAGGAAATAGAAGTAGGTGGGGACAGATAAATGGGCGAATTGAAGGTGTTAAGGTGCTGTGTGATGGTGAAGTGTGAGGTCAGCTGCAGTGGGATGTGCCAGCATAGAGTGTGGGCATTCCAGGGGTGCAACAGCGCCCAGTGGAATGAGGCAAGGAAGGGGCCGCTGGGGCCTGGGCTGGGTGTCCGTGCTTACAGAAGGCAGGGCTCAAGGGGCAAAGGCTTGGAAGTGGCCTCAGGGACCCAAGAGAAAACCTCCAGGTGGCCCCACGGCCACCGCCTGGCCTTGAATTTTGGAGAATGAGCAGCTTTTCCCAGGCAGTGGGTCCTGAGGGCAGTCAGTCCCACAAGGTGCAGGCGGAAGGGACAGAGGGGCAGAGGCTGAGGAGGTGGGGAGTGAGGACCTCAGACCCAGGGTTCAAGGTGGGCTAGGCTGGGCTGAAAGGGGTGGGATGGAGGGAGCAGTTGGGTCTAAAAGGAAACAGGAGGGGCTCTTGGAATAGAGGAGGAAGAGGATCTGACTCCAAAGACCTTGAGTTCGGGGCCATGTCCTGGGCCAGGGTGGGAGCATACCTGCTGGACTAGGTGGGCACAGGCTGAACCACAGGGGCCCAGAGGTTGCCAGGGCCAGCCGATGCTCTGCAGGCTCTGAGCCTTAAGGAGGAGGCAGGGACGAGGGGGCCGACATCCCATCCCCTGAGTCCGCAGGACCTGTCCCCACCAGGCTGTGGTGTCGCCTTTGATGGCCTCTTCTCTCACTCTGCCCAGATTAACACATCCCAGTGAAGCTCCCACCTTCTCTACAAGCCCTCCCTGATCACCATGATGTATAGTTTCATGTACACGGACGTACAAACAAGATCATATGCCAATCAAAGAGTTATCGCCTATGTTTTATAAGGATGTCACTATAGAGTATGGGAGTCCCTGGTAGCTCAGTGGTAAAGATTCCATCTGCAAGGCAGGAGACACGGGTTCGATCCCTGGGTGAGGAAAATCCCCTGAAGGAGGGCATGGCAATCCACTCCAGTATTCTTTTTTTTTTTTTTTAATTTTTTTCATTTATTTTTATTAGTTGGAGGCTAATTACTTTACAATATTGTAGTGGTTTTTGCCATACATTGACATGAATCAGCCATGGATTTGCATGTGTTCCCCATCCCGATCCCCCCTCCCACCTCCCACCCATCCCATCCCTCTGGTTCTTCCCAGTGCACCAGCCCCGAGCACTTGTCTCATGCATCCAACCTGGGCTGGCAATCTGTTTCACCCTTGATAGTATACTTGTTTCAATGATATTCTCTCAGAACATCCCACCCTCGCCTTCTCCCACACAGTCCAAAAGCCTGTTCTATATATCTGTGTCTCTTTTTCTGTCCTGCATATAGGGTTATCGTTACCATCTTTTTAAATTCCATATATATGTGTTAGTATACTGTATTGGTCTTTATCTTTCTGGCTTACTTCATTCTGTATAATGGGCTCCAGTTTCATCCATCTCATTAGAATTGATTCAAACATATTCTTTTTAATGGCTAAGTAATGTTCCATTGTGTACATGGACCATAGATAGCTTCCTCATCCATTCGTCTGCTGATGGGCATCTAGGTTGCTGCGATGAACATTGGGGTACACGTGTCTCTTTCAGATCTGGTTTCCTCAGTGTGTATGCCCAGAAGTGGGATTGCTGGGTCATATGGCAGTTCTATTTCCAGTTTTTTAAGGAATCTCCACACTGTTTTCCATAGTGGCTGTACTAGTTTGCATTCCCACCAACAGTGTAAGAGGCTTTCCTTTTCTCCACACCCTCTCCAGCATTTATTGCTTGTAGACTTTTGGATATCGGCCATCCTGCCTGGCGCGCTCCAGCACTGTTACCTGGAGAATCCCATGGACAGAGAAGCCATGTTCTGAAGGGTCACAAAGAGTCGAACACAACTGAGACCCTGAGCACACATGCAGTGTGCAGGATATCATGTTTATTATAAACGCTTAAGAGCGGAAATGAAAAATTATTAGAAAACAGCTACAAATAGAAGGTGTGATGTATTCTGCCTGTTCCTTAAAAGATGACCCAGCACCGCTCAGGCTGCACACATCCCGCTTTGAGACAACAGGGCTACAGTGTGAGCTGCCGGGGTGTGCTGATAACTCAGATTTTCTCCACGTCTCCTTTGTGAATAAGAATTGTGTCATGGGCATAGTAGGTGGTCAGTAAATATTTGTGAAAGAGACAAACAAGTGACCCAGGAAGGCTTTAGAATAGAGGCTGCGTCACATCATGGCCAGCGGTGTGGACTTTGGAATCAGATGGATTGCAGTTCAAGTTCCAGCTCTGCCCAGCCCTGACACTGAGGGCAAATCCTTAGGTCTCCTGGACCTTCATTTTCTCCCCAGCGAAAGGGGCACAATGCTCAGAGCTCCCTGAAGGCTGCTGTGGGCTGGAGCTCACCATGAGGGGGACTACTGCCAAGCAGCGGTGTGATGTGAGTCCCCTGAGTAGCCAAGTTTTCATAGGAGGGCACGGGATGGGTGTGAATTTTGGCCGAGGTCAGTGACTGGAACTTGAGCGTCAGGGGAAAGTGGCCAAGGCAGAACTGGACCAAGAGTAGCTTCCCTGATGCCTTCTCAGACAAAGGATTGGTTTGGTTTCAATTCTGAAAATGGTCCTTATGGAAAACTGCTATGTGACCAAGTGATTTTCTGTTTTTTTCTTTAAATAAAGCTTATTATATTTGCTTCATTATAAAGCAAATTTATCAAGGAAATGAGAAAGATGTAGAAAAAATGAGATGACAAAACTCACATTTCCACCATGGAAAGATCATCTTTTTAACATCTTGCTATATTTTCTTTTAGCCTTAAAAAATTCTATGCCTTTTGAAAGACATAATTGTGAGTATTATATAAATATATATGTGTGTGTGAGCTATAAATTTGTCCTATTTTTTATTTGACATCATGACATAGCCTTTTCCTCATTATTACAGATTCTTTGTGAGCATGAATTTTAGTGACCATGTCCACCCACGGAACTGTTTTACCACGTGTTTCTGGAGCCTCTGCAGCTCGGCTGTCTCCTTCGGTGGTGGGCAGTCCAGCCTCCATCCTCGTGTCTTCAACGTGCAGGGCCTGACTCCAGCATGGCTTTAGGGCTCCGTGGCACGAGACCCAGCAGAAGGATGAGGTCTGTGTTCAGCAGACACAGGTGCCAAACCACACTCACCTCCGACCTTTACTCCTCTACTTCTTCCGAGTAGTAACAACGAGACCTGCCTAGCAAGGCAACTTCGAGTTTATGTGAGATTCTGGCTCTGAGGCCGCGCTCTGAATTGCCTGGTGTTGTCCAAACCTTGGCTTATTGGATTCGTCAGCGTACTTTACCTGTGAGCAACAGGAAGCCAAGATCAACACAACTGCCTCACAGGATGGCAAAGTCCAGATGCTGAGGTCCAGCGGGACCCAGAGCCTGAGGGACACAGTCACAAGCCTCAGTGACCTTTGTCCCACATTCCTGCTCCTTCAGTGGTCACATCCTGGGGCAGATTCTCCCAGAATCTGCGCCCTCCCCCACTCCCGCATCCAGGAAGGCGTCCCCACTGCTGGAAGCCCCCGAAGAAAGCATGCTCTCCCGACTGCTTCAGCAGATGCCTGGGCCCCATGCCCTTTGCCCCAGTGGGGCCCACCCACCTAAACTCATAACCTGAGAGTGGGAAGGGGGGAACCAGGAGATATGGGGAAGGGCCAGCAGGAGATGCCCACTTTGCTGGCCATCGTTCCTGCCACTGTGGCCAGAGTGAGGTTCTCAGAGCACCTCAGTGTCAGGGAGCTGTGGACTCCCCGGGTCTTGGGTTTGAACAGTCTGGGTGGCCCTCCTCCTCCTCCCCCATTGGTTTCACACGGAAGCAATCAACATTCTCTTCCCGAATTCCCAGCAATGGGGCCACACCCCCCTGGCGCTCCCGGCTGGTGACCCATGACCAGGGAGGAGGCCTCACGGAGAGGAGATCACTGGAAAGTGACCTCATCAGGTGACTCAGCACCCGAGGAACAGGGCCCAGGGTGTGTTAGGGACCCCGGCCCAGCTGAAGGGCCCCACAGAGCTCTGGAGGCCCCAAACACCACTGAGAAAGCAGAGCTGTTTCTTCCTGGAAGGGCGGGGGTGGCAGAGGACAGAGTAGGGAACTGTCAGAGGAAGGGTTGGCTGCATCAGGTCAGGTGCCCCAGAAGGCCCAGGTCTGTTTATCTGGGAGGTAAGGTCTGTGTGATGGGGATCCCAGGTGTGGTGGGGGCACTCCGCAGACAGCAGGGCTCCTGTTCAGTCTCCTGGGGCATCCTCCTATCTCTGTGTGTTTGTCCTTGGTCCCTGCCCCGAAAGCTCACAATCCACCTGATATGGGGTCCGTCCAAACAGCGCAGAGGGTGTGTGCCCAGCCAGGTAGGACCCATTCCCTCTCAGAGGAGACAGAAGCAGGCCGCAGAGAACCCTTGGGAGCTATGGTGGGTGGGAGGGAAGGAAAGAGGAAGCCAGAGGCCTTTCCGGTGAGGAGGCCCCAGGCCTGGACAAATCCAGGAGGAGGAGATTTGGGTCAAGAAGCAAGACTGACAAAAGAACCGGACTGCCTTCAGAAGCCAGGTGGGAGCATGAGGCCAGACCTTGACCCAGAGCCTGACGGGGAGCAGAGCAGGATCTGGTGCCCCGGGGGACAATCAAAATTGTTCAGGCTGGGTGGGAACTTTCAGAAATTCGAAAAGTGCTTAGCACACCCTGCGTTGGGGCCCCCTTGGATTGACCCTGCTGTGGACAAGTATGCAGATTCAAGGAGAGGGCGGGGTGAGGAAATGTCTATGTGTCTGGGTTGCAGCCCAGGCCTCCGGCTCCCAGGCAGGGGGGTGGTGAGGGGGTAGAATTCCAGGGCGAGGACTGGGACGCCCAGTCTCTCCTAGTGCACGTGGAGGGGACGAGGGGAGGCTTCAGTGGGGAGAGGGGACCTGGGAGGGTGCCTCACCCTGCAGTGCCCCTCCTGGACCCCCAACTCCATCCCCAGCAGCAGGAGAGGATGGGGCTCCAGTTAAGCCCTTAGGGACAGGCAGGCTGGGCCTGAGGTCAGCCACCTTGGGCCTGGGTGACAGGTGACCACCCCCCAATCCCGCACGCAGCTTCCACAGCGGGGGCTGGATTAAGGGTCTCCCAGTCTCCTCTAAGAAAACATTTCTGGAGAAAGGAGGCCTCCTAAGGAGAAAAGCAGGAAACAGCTGAGGATGGAACAGGGCCTAGGAGGGAGCACTGCTGAGCCTGGAGAAAATAACCACGCTACCAGTGGTGATCATGTCGAGGGCTTGTGAGTCCCGCTCACGCTTCATGGACCTTCATGGAGAGGCCAGTGCTGCGCTGAGAGGTTGAGCGACTTGCCTTAGGTGACACAGCCAGTAAGCTGACAGGGCAGAGAGAACAAGGGGTCCCTCTTTGGACCATACAGGTGCGGATCAGCTCTTTCTGGGAAGGTGCCCACACAAGGTCTGTGACCTACAGTTCTTTCTCCAGAGCTGGGGGAGGGGGAAGGAGTTGCAGATCAAAGCAGTCACATCACCTGGCACCTGTGGATCAGCCTGGAGGTGTCTCTCTCAGTTCTGGGCCTGTGTTTGAGCTGCTGGAGACAAGAAAGACCGTAGGAGGTCCCCAGGACCTGGGTGGACTTTAGAGCAAGTCAGGCCATTTCCCCCAGGGGCCGGCCACCCTCTACAGGGGCCAGGAGGGGTGTCATTGGTGAGGAGAAGAGACCTAAGTGGTAGAAATATAGCAGGAGTCATAATTTTGAGTATCACAGAGAAAAATATCTAGCAGTGTTCAAATGACACTGCTGGCCATCAGTCCTAAGGCCAAGAGTTTTTTTGCAAAAAGTTATTCATCAAGTCCCTGTGTATAAAAGACAAAAGTTAGAGACACCCCCCACATTCAAAAGCAGTGGAAGGCTTAAATAACTCCTGGTTGCCCACACAGCCATTCGAAGAATGGTGACAAGGCCCTCTCAGCATGGAAAAATGCTTATTGTAAAAAGTAGGAGCCAAATGGTACACTGTGATTTTTCTAGGTAAAAACATGCTTGTTGGAAAGAAACAGGAAAAATAGAAAAGTCAGTAAAGGTTTAATAGCGGTGCCAGATGATGGGTGGGGTAGAGTTCAAACACAGTTAAATTATTTTTGAAAGACTATAACCTAAAGATTAACAAACAGTTCAAAAACAAATGCCATGGCAGAGACAAAGCACTAGCTTTCTGGTTACTTGGCAACATCCATAGGACACATGGCTGGATCAGGAGGTTGAAGTGAAGTCCGTGCGCTGCAGGAAGGCTGGCTGGTGATCACACAGGACTGGCTGTGATAACACCGCTTGGGGACAACCTGAACCTGGGTGGATGGAGCACAGAGGATGGGGGCCAGCTGGCGCTCCTTGCCCGGGGGGAGGAGTGCAGAGCCAGGGCTGTGGGGGTCTCTCTTCTTCCTGCCTCTGCTGAATCTCCTGCCATAACTCCTCTCAAAGCAGCAAGTGACCTGCACTGGGTGAGACCCAGAGCTGGAGCAAGACATCAGGCCGTGCGAGGCCCTTCCGGGAAGAAAGCAGACATGTGTGCCCACCCTGAGCAAGCACTGCTGTCCCACAGGTAACATGCAATGCAGCTGGGGTCCCAGGGGTGGGACACTCTGCCCCTCCCGCTCTTTGCTGCATTTTTCCATGGGGAGAAGGGAGCAAGTTCAGCCCCGAGTGAGGCCCAGGTGGCCTGCTGCAAGTGCTGCAGGAGGGAAGGTGCGGGTAGAGAAGAAAGGCGTGGAGGGTCCTCAGAGCTGGATTGAGAAGGATCCCAGTGGCCCCAGGCTGTGCTCAAACCCCCACTCAGGCTGGTGTGCTGCTGGCAGCGGAGGTCCTGAGGGGGCAGGGATGGGTGAGGCCCAAGGTGGGCTTCAGACCGCTGAAGGGCCCTCTGGTGGGAGAGGAAGGAGCAGGGGATGCACTTAGGAGCTCTCTGGAGCTGAGACTCTGCTCTGAGGGTCCAGGGTTTGACTCTTGGCTCTGCCACCTACGAGCTGTGTGGCCCTGAGCAAGTTATTTTAAACTCTCTGAGCCTCAGTTTCTCCAAATATAAAATGGCACTAATAAAAGTGACCCCTCTTATTGGGTTGTTTTGAGGATTAAACGAATCAGCCTTGTGCCAGCATCAGGCAAGGACTGTCAACACGGAGTGTTTGTTCAATAAAAATATAAACTAGTGGCCAGAGCCACTCACAGGGGACGAGGCTGCCACACCAGTGTCATTTGGATGCAGAGATACCCTGCACCTAGTGGGGGGTGTAATCACTGGGGGACCACTGCCCCATCACCTTGGCGCACAAGGAGCTAGGTGAGCAATGAAGTGAAGTGAAAGTCGCTTAGTTGTGTCCAACTCTTTGCAACCCCATGGACTACACAGTGCATGGAATTCTCCAGGCTAGAACACTGGCGTGGGGAGCCATTTCCTTCTCCAGGGGATCTTCCCGGCCCAGGCAGAGTTAGCCCAAAATCATAGCTAAGTCCGAACTGTCATAGGCTTCCATCTGTGGCTGCAGGAGTGGTGGGTGTGGCCCGGGGACTGATAAACACAAGGCTGACTAGGGAGGCTTAGGGTAGGGGGTGGGGACGGCGGAGTAGAAGGGCGGTAGCGGGAGGAGGGAGCCTGGTATGCAAGCAGTAGGGGCGTGGAGGCCTCTGGAGCCATGAGGCCTTCCCCAGTCACTGGGTCTTTCTGGGATTCATTTCAGCTCAATTCCACTTAATGAACATCTTAAAGCTACAGGATATGCTTGGCAAAGAGAATGAACACAGCAGCCTTGTCCCAGAGGGCTCACAAGTGGCTTAGAGGAAGAGACCAACCTCAATCCTGCCAACCATCAGGTGCCCACTGGGCACCAACAACTCCCCCATCAGCACTGGGAACTTGGCACAGCCTCATGCACACTTATAACAGCTGGGAAGGGGCACAGAGGCCCTGAGAGGTGATGCAGGCTTCTTTATTAAAGTAACACAGCTCGCGAGGAGGGGTAGTGGCGTTTATGTGTGACTCGGGGTCTGTGCCCTCAGCAACACACGTATCGTCTCCATTGCTACCTGTGATAATAAAGGCGGGAGGAACACATGGTGTGTGTTAGGGAAGAGCTCCAAGCCTCGGTTTATTCATCTGTGCAATGGGCGTAATGACCTCTAGTTTCCTGGGTGATAGGTTCTATTGTTGTTATGGGAGCCCAGAACAGGTAGCAACAGGAGCCACCCTTGAAGGGTAGAAACCAAGTGCTACAAGGCAGGGGGGAGGAGCATGAGCAAAAGCCTGAGGGGAACGCAACTGCTCCAGTTTCAAGCGGAGAGGAACTTTCAGGGCTCAGTTGAGAAGCTGCTTGGCTCCTTTGTTTTTGTCTCCTCCCCTCTGCACCCCAGAGCAAGTTCTACTGGCCCCTGTTTACCCTTTCTCCCTCTCAGGTCTTCCTCAGGTCAGATAGTCTGGCCTCTGCTCATATCACCCATCGCAAACACTCTTGCCAAGGTCCTATTGCCAGTCCAATGGCCATCCTTGGATCTTATCCCTCCTCAGCATCCCAGGCATGCCCCTGACCTCCTCCTCAGAGCACTGCCCTGGGGCTCTATCCACATGTGGACGTGCATTCTGGGTTTGCTCCTCTCCACGGACGCTTCTCCTCTGTCTCCTTTGCTGGTTGCTGTGGCTGCTCCTGGACCTACTTCTCCAACACATGCTCACCAGGAGACACATCTGTTCTCGAGGCTTACCCACTGCCTCCATATGGATCCCTAGCCCCCGATCTCTAGCCCAGCATACCCTCTGAGCACGGGACCCCTGTGCTAATCTGCCTGCTGGACCTCTTTCCTGCACGTACTCCAGGCAATCTGAACTCAAAAGAGCCTCAGGGACTCACCACATTCCCCCAGTTGCTGCTGCTCCTTCTGGGTCCCCTCTTCAGCATTCAGCATCACCAATGCAGGTTGCCCAAGTCAGACCCTGGGAGTCATCCCTAACATCTCCCTCATTGACACTTGGATGCCTAACATCTTTTGTGCCTTTCCGTCCTCCCCAGAATCATCCCCATTGCTTCAGAGCTCCTGGGATGCCTTCCAGACTGCCCCACTGCACAATGACCCACCCAGCTGCCCCATAGGCCCTTGTAAAATGCAAACCAGCATGGTCACTCTCTGTTCAGAAGCCTTTAAAGGCTCTCCATTATGTTGGGAATAAGACCTGTACTTCATGGCATGCCACTCGGTGTTCCAACTTTTTTTTTTTTCTCTCTTATTTATTTTTATTAATTGGAGGCTAATTACTTCACAACATTTCAGTGGGTTTTGTCATACATTGACATGAATCAGCCATGGAGTTACATGTATTCCCCATCCCGATCCCCCCTCCCACCTCCCTCTCCACCCAATTCCTCTGGGTCTTCCCAGTGTACCAGGCCCGAGCACTTGTCTCATGCATCCCACCTGGGCTGGTGATCTGTTTCACTATAGATAATATACATGTTTCGATGCTGTTCTCTCAAAACATCCCACCCTCACCTTCTCCCACAGAGTCCACAAGTCTGTTCTATACATCTGAGTCTCTTTTTCTGTTTTGCATATAGGGTTATCGTTACCATCTTTCTAAATTCCATATATATGTGTTAGTATGCTGTAATGTTCTTTATCTTTCTGGCTTACTTCACTGTGTATAATGGGCTCCAGTTTCATCCATCTCATTAGAACTGATTCAAATGAATTCTTTTTAATGGCTGAGTAATATTCCATGGTGTATATGTACCACAGCTTCCTTATCCATTCGTCTGCTGATGGGCATCTAGGTTGCTTCCATGTCCTGGCTATTATAAACAGTGCTGCGATGAACATTGGGGTGCATGTGTCTCTTTCAGATCTGGTTTCCTCGGTGTGCATGCCCAGAAGTGGGATTGCTGGGTCATATGGCAGTTCTATTTCCAGTTTTTTAAGAAATCTCCACACTGTTTTTCATAGTGGCTGTACTAGTTTGCATTCCCACCAACAGTGTAAGAGGGTTCCCTTTTCTCCACACCCTCTCCAGCATTTATTGCTTATAGACTTTTGGATAGCAGCCATCCTGACTGGTGTGTAATGGTACCTCATTGTGGTTTTGATTTGCATTTCTCTGATAATGAGTGATGTTGAGCATCTTTTCATGTGTTTGTTAGCCATCTGTATGTCTTCCTTGGAGAAATGTCTGTTTAGTTCTTTGGCCCATTTTTTGATTGGGTCATTTATTTTTCTGGAATTGAGCTTCAGGAGTTGCTTGTATATTTTTGAGATTAATCCTTTGTCTTTTGCTTCGTTTGCTATTATTTTCTCCCAATCTGAGGGCTGTCTTTTCACCTTGCTTATAGTTTCCTTTGTTGTGCAAAAACTTTTAAGTTTCATTAGGTCCCATTTGTTTATTTTTGCTTTTATTTCCAATATTCTGGGAGGTGGGTCATAGAGGATCCTGCTGTGATTTATGTCAGAGAGTGTTTTGCCTATGTTCTCCTCTAGGAGTTTTATAGTTTCTGGTCTTACATTTAGATCTTTAATCCATTTTGAGTTTATTTTTGTGTATGGTGTTAGAAAGTGTTCTAGTTTCATTCTTTTACAAGGTGGTTGACCAGTTTTCCCAGCACCACTTGTTAAAGAGGTTGTGTTTTTTCCATTGTATATCCTTGCCTCTTTTGTCGAAGATAAGGTGTCCATAGGTTCGTGGATTTATCTCTGGGCTTTCTATTCTGTTCCATTGATCTATATTTCTGTCTTTGTGCCAGTACCATACTGTCTTGATGACTGTGGCTTTGTAGTAGAGTCTGAAGTCAGGCAGGTTGATTCCTTCAGTTCCATTCTTCTTTCTCAAGATTGCTTTGGCTATTCGAGGTTTTTTGTATTTCCATACAAATTGTGAAATTATTTGTTCTAGTTCTGTGAAAAATACCATTGGTAGCTTGATAGGGATTGCATTGAATCTATAGATTACTTTGGGTAGAATAGCCATTTTGACAATATTGATTTTTCCAATCCGAGAACACCGTATGTTTCTCCATCTGTTCGTGTCCTCTTTGATTTCTTTCATCAGTGTTTTATAGTTTTCTATGTATAGCTCTTTTGTTTCTTTAGGTAGATATACTCCTAAGTATTTTATTCTTTTTGTTGCAATGGTGAATGGTATTGTTTCCTTAATTTCTCTTTCTGTTTTCTCATTGTTAGTGTATAGGAATGCAAGGGATTTCTGTGTGTTAATTTTATATCCTGCAACTTTACTATATTCATTGATTAGCTCTAGTAATTTTCTGGAAGAGTCCTTAAGGTTTTCTATGTAGAGGAGCATGTCATCTGTAAACAGTGAGAGTTTCACTTCTTCTTTTCCTTTCTGGATTCCTTTTACTTCTTTTTCTGCTCTGATTGCTGTGGCCAAAACTTCCAACACTATGTTGAATAGTAGTGGTGAGAGTGGGCACCCTTGTCTTGTTCCTGATTTCAGGGGAAATGCTTTCAATTTTTCACCATTGAGGGTGATGCTTGCTGTGGGTTTGTCATATACAGCTTTTATTATGTTGAGGTATGTTCCTTCTATTCCTGCTTTCTGGAGAGTTTTAATCATAAATGAGTGTTCAATTTTGTCAAAGGCTTTCTCTGCATCTATTGAGATAATCATCTTTCAATTTGTTAATGTGGTGTATTACATTGATTGATTTGCGGATATTAAAGAATCCTTGCATTCCTGGGATAAAGCCTACTTGGTCATGGTGTTTGATTTTTTTAATATGTTGTTGGATTCTGTTTGCTAGGATTTTGTTAAGGATTTTTGCATCTATGTTCATCAGTGATATTGGCCTGTAGTTTTCTTTTTTTGTGGCATCTTTGTCTGGTTTTGGAATTAGGGAGATGGTGGCCTCATAGAATGAGTTTGGAAGTTTACCTTCTTCTGCAATTTTCTGGAAGAGTTTGAGTAAGATAGGTGTTAGCTCTTCTCTAAATTTTTGGTAGAATTCAGATGTGAAGCCACCTGGTCCTGGGCTTTTGTTTGCTGGAAGATTTCTGATTACAGTTTTGATTTCCTTGCTTGTGATGGGTCTGTTAAGATCTTCTATTTCTTCCTGGTTCAGTTTTGGAAAGTTATACTTTTTTAAGAATTTGTCCGTTTCTTCCAAGTTGTCCATTTTATTGGCATAGAGCTGCTGGTAGTAGTCTCTTATGATCCTTTGTATTTCAGTGTTGTCTGTTGTGATCTCTCCATTTTCAATTCTAATTTTGCTAATTTGGTTCTTCTCTCTTTGTTTCTTAATGAGTCTTGCTAATGATTTGTCAATTTTGTTTATTTTTTCAAAAAACCAGCTTTTAGCTTTGTTGATTTTTACTATGGTCTCTTTAGTTTCTTTTGCGTTTATTTAATTTTTAAGATTTCTTTCCTTCTACTAACCCTGGGGTTCTTCATTTCTTCCTTCTCTAATTGCTTTAGGTGTAGAGTTAGGTTATTTATTTGGCTTTTTTCTTGTTTCTTGATGTAAGCCTGTAATGCTATGAACCTTCCCCTTAGCACTGCTTTTACAGTGTACCATAGGTTTTGGGTTGTTGTGTTTTCATTTTAATTCATTTTAATGCATATTTTTATTTCTTTTTTGATTTCTTCTATGATTTGTTGGTTATTCAGAAGTGTGTTATTTAGCCTCCATATGTTTGAATTTTTAACAATTTTTTTCCTGTAATTGAGATCTAATCTTACTGCACTGTGGTCAGAAAAGATGACTGGGATGATTTCAATTTTTTTGAATTTTCCAAGACCAGATTTATGGCCAAGGATGTGATCTATTCTGGAGAAGGTTCCGTGTGCACTTGAGAAAAAGGTGAAGTTGATTGTTTTGGGGTGAAATGTCCTATAGATATCAATTAGGTCTAGCTGGTCCATTGTGTCATTTAAGGTTTGTGTTTCCTTGTTAATTTTCTGTTTAGTTGATCTATCCATAGTTGTGAGTGGGGTATTAAAGTCTCCCACTATTATTGTGTTACTATTAATTTCCTCTTTCATACTCGTTAGCATTTGCCGTACATATTGCGGTGCTCCTATGTTGGGTGCATATATATTTATAATTGTTATATCTTCTTCTTGGATTGATCCTTTGATCATTATGTAGTGTCCTTCTTTGTCTCTTTTCACATCCTTTATTTGAAAGTCTATTTTATCTGATATGAGTATTGCGACTCCTGCTTTCTTTTGGTCTCCGTTTGCGTGAAATATTTTTTCCAGCCCTTCACTTTTAGTCTGTATGTGTCTCTTATTTTGAGGTGGGTCTCTTGTAGACAACATATATAGGGGTCTTGCTTTTGTATCCATTCAGCCAATCTTTGTCTTTTGGTTGGGGCATTCAACCCATTTACATTTAAGGTAATTATTGATAGGTGTGGTCCCGTTGCCATTTACTTTGTTGTTTGGGGTTCACGTTTATACAACCTTTCTGGATTTCCTGTCTAGAGAAGATCCTTTAGCATTTGTTAAAGAGCTGGTTTGGTGGTGCTGAATTCTCTCAGCTTTTGCTTGTCTGTAAAGCTTTTGAATTCTCCTTCATATCTGAATGAGATCCTTGCTGGGTATAGTAATCTAGGTTGTAGGTTATTCTTCTTCATTACTTGAAGTATGTCCTGCCATTCCCTCCTGGCCTGGAGGGTTTCTATTGATAGATCAGCTGTTATCCTTATGGGAATCCCTTTGTGTGTTATTTGTTGTTTCTCCCTTGCTGCTTTTAATATTTGTTCTTTGTGTTTGATCTTTGTTAATTTGATTAATATGTGTCTTGGGGTGTTTCGCCTTGGGTTTATCCTGTTTGGGACTCTCTGGGTTTCTTGGACGTGGGTGGTTATTTCCTTCCCCATTTTAGGGAAGTTTTCAGCTATTATCTCCTCGAGTATTTTCTCATGGCCTTTCTTTATGTCTTCTTCTTCTGGGACTCCTATGATTCGAATGTTGGGGCGTTTCACATTGTCCCAGAGGTCCCTGAGGTTGTCCTCATTTCTTTTGATTCCTTTTTCTTTTTTCCTCTCTGCTTCATTTATTTCCACCATTTTATCTTCTACCTCACTTATCCTATCTTCTGTCTCTGTTATTCTACTCTTGGTTCCCTCCAGAGAGTTTTTGATCTCATTTATTGCATTATTCATTTTTAATTGACTCTTTTTTATTTCTTCTAGGTCTTTATTAAACATTTCTTGCATTGTTTCAATCTTTGTCTCCAGGTTATTTATTTGTAACTCCATTTTGTTTTCAAGATTTTGGATCATTTTTATTATCATTATTCTAAATTCTTTTTCAGGTAGACTCCCTATCTCCTCCTCTTTTGTTTGACGTGGTGGGCATTTTTCATGTTCCTTAACCTGTTGGGTATTTCTCTGCCTTTTCATCTTGTTTAGATTGCTGTGTCTGGAGTGGGCTTTCTGTATTCTGGAGGTCTGTGGTTCCTTTTTATTGTAGAGGTTTGACCCAGTGGGTGGGGTTGGACGATTGGCTTGTCAAGGTGTCCTGGTTAGGGAAGCTTGCGTCGGTGTTCTGGTGCGTGGAACTTGATTTCTTCTCTCTGGAGTGCAATGGAGTGTCCAGTAATGAGTTTTGAGATGGGTCTATGTGTTAGGTGTGACCTTGGGCAGCCTGTATGTTGATGTTCAGGGCTATGTTCCTGCGTTGCTGGATAATTTGCATGGTATGTCTTCCTCTAAAACTTATTGGCTCTTGGGTGGTGGTTGGTTTCAGTGTAGGTCTGGAGGCTTTTGGATGGTCTCTTATTACTTAAAGTTCCATGTAGTCAGGAGTTTTCTGGTGTTCTTAGGTTTTGTGCTTAAGTCTCCTGCCTCTGGATTTCAGTTTTATTCTTCCAGTAGTCTCAGGACTTCTCCAACTATACAGCACTGATAATAAAACTTCTAGGTTAATGGCAAAAAGATTCTCCCCCATTAGGGACACCCAGAGAGGTTCACAGAGTTACATGAAGAAGAGGAGAGGGAGGAGGGAGATAGAGATGAGCAGGAGGAGAAAAAAGGGGACTCAAGAGGAGAGAGACAGATCTACGCAGTTGTCTGTTCCCAGAGTGTTCTCCGTAGCCCAGACACCCACAAAGATTCACAGAATTGGATTGGGAAGAGAAGGGGAAAGGAGGAAATAGAGGTGTTCTGAGGTAGAAAACGGAGAGTCAAGATTGGGAGAGAATAATCAACACACTCCTGAATAAAAATGGGAACTGAATATTGGATTCTTAAATGTCCACAATTTATATTATATACTGAAAAACAAAGATTAACAGTCTAGAGTAGAGGTTAGACTCTTAAAAATACTATATTAAAAACAAAAACTAAAACACACAAAAAAATTTTAGAAATATATATGAAGTTCGGTTTAAAAATAGGGCTTCTCTCTCTTTTTTTTTGTAAGGTTATAGTGTAATGAAAATGAAAATTAAGGAGTAATAGAGGACTTTAAAAGGAAATAAGAGAAAAAGAAAAATAGAAAATAGAAGAGAAAAACGAAAAAAAAGAAAAAAAAAGCAAGAAAAAAATTTTTCCTAATTAAAAAAATCGTAAAAAATCTATGAAAATGAAAGTTAAGGAGTCATGGGGGAATAATAGGGAATTTTAAAAGAAAATAAAAGAGAAAAAAGAAAAAAATAATTTTTTTTTCTTACTTAAAAAAAAAAGTAAAAATATATCTAGGAATTTCTCTGGAGCTGTTGCGGTCACTGTGGGTTCGGTTCAGTTTCAGATAGCTCCTCGTTCCACCTTACACTTCTCGATATCTACAGGCCCCTTCCGGTGTAGTCGGTGTTATCTACAGTGATTTTAATCTGTTGCACCGGTTCCTTCTGAAGCGGTTCCCTTTGTTTATTTGGCTTCTGTTTGCTGGCATCTTCAGTGCCCAACTTCTGCCCTGACACAGGCGGGCGGAGGCGAACTCTTATTCAGGTTGCTAGTTCCATCACGCTGCGGGGAGAGGCTGGTGCTGCTTTCCCCTCTACGCTGCTCAGGCTCCCATCTGCTCTATATGGAGCGTGACCTGCGCTGCGCGTGGTTCCAGCCCTCGGGTGTTCCACTAAAGCGCGGAAGAAAAAGCTGCGCCTGCTTTTTGTGCCTTCCCCGTCAGAGTGGCTCAGGCAGCCAGGAGCTTGGCGGGCGCACTCTCCCCGGGTGCGGCGCGCCTTCTCCCCTCCGTGGTCCCAGTCTCAGTTTCCGCCCGCGCCTGTCTGTGCCTGTGCCCTGTGTCTTGCCGCAACCCTCCCGGCGGATGTCGACCATCCAGAGTCTCAGGAGGTCTTTGATTAGAAACTGGAGGCCTGTTTGCAGTGCTGTAGGGGATGCGGTCCTTGGGGCCGAGCCTGCCCCTTTCCCCTCCCCCCTGCCTCCAGCCTCTGGAGGGGCTGGGCTGGTCTGAAGCCTGCGAGCTCTTCTCTGGACTTGCTCGGTCCCTTTGTTCTGAGAACAGCCGGCAGTGTGTTTGGGCCGGTTAATTTTCTCTCTCTCTTTTGCTGTCCCACAGTTTAAGTTGGTAACTCACAAAAGCTCCCTCCGATTGTCCTCAGGGCACTCAGGCCCAGTCCTTACCCTAAGCAATGCCGCCGGTTCCTCTCCGTTCCGCCCCCACTTGCTGGTGGCGGATGCCAGCGTCTGGGGTACTTTTCTGCTGGGAGTTGCTTTTAGGCACGTAATCTGTGGGTTTTATCTATTGTTCCCCTCCCAGTCAGGTTGCCCTCTGAGATTCAAAAACTTCCCCCAGACCCGCCAGTGCGAGGGTTTCCTGGTGTTTGGAAAACTTCCTCTATTAAGACTCCCTTCCCGGGACAGATCTCTGTACTCAGTTCTTTTGTCTCTCTTTTTATCTTTTATATTTTGTCCTACCTCCTTTCAAAGACAATGGGTTGCTTTTCTGGGCGCCTGATGACCTCAGCTAGCGATCAGAAGTTGTTTTGTGAAGTTTGCTCTTCGTTCAGTTATTCTTTTGATTAATTTGTAGGAGAGAAAGTGGCCTTCCCGTCCTATTCCTCTGCCATCTTGGCTCCTCCGGTGTTCCAACTTCTTCACTGCACACCTTCTCACTGTCTTCTGGTCTCAGGTCCAGCCAGACTGAAATCATGGAGTAGATTTACCTTCCTTCACTCTAATCCTCCCAATCCTTATAGTCCCTAGGGCTCAGCTTGAAAGTCACCTCCTCCAGGCAGCTTTCTTATTGCCCTTCTTTTGTGTTCCCATAGCCAATGCACACAACAGCTCTTTTGCTACGGCATGCTGATGCTTTCTCTTCTTGCTCCCTACCCTGAGATCCTAGAATCTTTGAAGTCAGGAACTGTCCTTGTGCTTTTTTCTTCTAGTGCTGAGAAGTATTTGCTGAAATCAAAGGATCTGAGTGGAATCTTAGATGCTGAGGGTGTTCTTTTAGGGGAAAGGGGTTACTGTAGGCACTGAACGGAAGCAGTCAGATAGTAACTACAATTCTAAGCCTCCTTCTAATGGGTGACCATGTGATCCAGTTTGGGCCAACAAGATTTAAGGAAAAGTAGTTGAGCATGCACAGGAGAGATCTGCTTCCCTGATGTGATCACAGCCCCTTCCTATTTTCCATCTTCCACCTCCTCCCTGGAATTAGGAGAGGAAGCTGGTAGTGGAGCCAGCCATGAGGACAAGAAAGTGAAAGTGTTAGTCACTTAGCTGAGTCTGATCCTTTGTGACTCCATGGACTGTAGCTCTCTGGGCTCCTCTGTTCCATGGGATTTTTCCAGGCAAGAATACTGGAGTGGGTTGACATTCCCTTCTCCAGGGGATCTTCCCAACAGAGGTATCAAACCCAAGTCTCCTGCATTGCAGGCAGATTCTTTGCCATCTGAGTAATCAGGGAAGCGCACACACTAAAGAATCTTGAAGGGACCTAGGTCATGATTCTGGACCTTCTACTTCTACTAGTTGAAGACCTACTAGTGTCTTCTTGTTATGAAAGACCAACAAAACTCATTGAAGTCCCAACTTCAGTTAGCCCAACTGTTGGGTCTCCACTACATTTAGGTGAACTCCCCCTAGGAAAGGTAGATGATGGCAGATAACCATCTGTGGGCATCTGAATAGACCTTTCCTTTAAAGATGATGCTAGTCCTGAGAATGGGCAGAGGCAAGACTAATGGAGGAGGACAAGGTGGGGTTGGAGAGGCTGACTCTGCCTGGGATTCTATCAGAAGACCACAGCAAGGCTTCACTCAATGTGTGAGGAAGATGCTCTAGTGATGCGGTCCTAACATGACCATAATCTTTTTTTTTTATTTATTTTTATTAGTTGGAGGCTAATTACTTTACAACATTGCAGTGGTTTTTGTCATACATTGACATGAATTAGCCATGGATTTACATGTATTCCCCATCCCGGTCCCCCCTCCCACCTCCCTCTCCACCCGATCCCTCTGGGTCTTCCCAGTGCACCAGGTCCGAGCACTTGTCTCATGCATCCCACCTGGGCTGGTGATCTGTTTCACTATAGATAATATACATGTTTCGATGCTGTTCTCTTGAAACATCCCACCCTCGCCTTCTCCCACAGAGTCCACAAGTCTGTTCTATACATCTGAGTCTCTTTTTCTGTTTTGCATATAGGGTTATCGTTACCATCTTTCTAAATTCCATATATATATATGTTAGTATACTGTAATGGTCTTTATCTTTCTGGCTTACTTCACTCTGTATAATGGGCTCCAGTTTCATCCATCTCATTAGAACTGATTCAAATGAATTCTTTTTAATGGCTGAGTAATATTCCACGGTGTATATGTACCACAGCTTCCTTATCCATTCGTCTGCTGATGGGCATCTAGGTTGCTTCCATGTCCTGGCTATTATAAACAGTGCTGCGATGAACATTGGGGTACACGTGTCTCTTTCAGATCTGGTTTCCTCGGTGTGTATGCCCAGAAGTAGGATTGCTGGGTCATATGGCAGTTCTATTTCCAGCTTTTTAAGAAATCTCCACACTGTTTTCCATAGCGGCTGTACTAGTTTGCATTCCTACCAACAGTGTAAGAGGGTTCCCTTTTCTCCACACCCTCTCCAGCATTTATTGCTTGTAGACTTTTGGATAGCAGCCATCCTGACTGGCGTGTAATGGTACCTCATTGTGGTTTTGATTTGCATTTCTCTGATAATGAGTGATGTTGAGCATCTTTTCATGTGTTTTTTAGCCATCTGTATGTCTTCCTTGGAGAAATGTCTGTTGAGTTCTTTGGCCCATTTTTTGATTGGGTCATTTATTTTTCTGGAGTTGAGCTGGAGGAGTTGCTTGTATATTTTTGAGATTAATCCTTTGTCTTTTGCTTCGTTTGCTATTATTTTCTCCCAATCTGAGGGCTGTCTTTTCACCTTGCTTATAGTTTCCTTTGTTGTGCAAAAGCTTTTAAGTTTCATTAGGTCCCATTTGTTTATTTTTGCTTTTGTTCCTAATATTCTGGGATGTGGGTCATAGAGGATCCTGCTGTGATTTATGTCAGAGAGTGTTTTGCCTATGTTCTCCTCTAGGAGTTTTATAGTTTCTGATGACCATAATCTTGACCTGGGCCTTCTCTGGTAACTGCTTGGTCTCACTTGTGAAATGAGGCTGCTATACTTTTCAAAGGTATAGTGCTATAAGTCTGGGCTTTGGAGTCAGGAAAGCAAGGTCCAGCTTCATGGCTTACAAGCTATATGATTTCCAGGCACTCTTTTTGTTTCACCTCATCATCATCTGTTAAAACCAGACTATAACAGTGCTAATAACTCTTGGGCTAATGCTGGAGTTCTGTAGCATCACATCTGGGAGTGCTAGCAGAATGCTGGTGGAGTCCACCATGGCTGCTAGAGCCCAGTCCCCAGCACATGCTGAGTGCTCTGTAGAGGGCCATTTTTGTGTTTCAAATTCTCCAAGCTAGCTTACTATCCACTGCAGTTTCGTGCCTCCTCTGGATCTGGGCCTGTTGCAGGGCCAGCCTCCCGAAAGCCTCTCTGGTTGACCCTTGATCTGTGGGTGAGCGAACTGGCCCAAAGCCACCTACAGTCCAATGACTTCTCCTCCAGCGCTATGTGCTGTGCTGTCCAGGGTCCTGGGGCTGCAGGTGGAAAGGAGAAGCCCCTGGACACAGACAGCCCAGACCAGGCCCAGAAAAGCATCAACCAAACCTTGGGTAGAAGTAAGAGACCTATGTGTTCCATCTGTCCTGTGGCTCCTGTCTTAGTCAAATCTTCCTGGGAATTGCTGCTGCTGCTGGCAAGTCACTCCAGTCGTGTCTGACTCTGTGTGACCCCATAGACGGCAGCCCACCAGGCTCCTCCATCCCTGGGATTCTCCAGGCAAGAACACTGGAGTGGGTTGCCATTTCCTTCTCCAATGCGTGAAAGTGAAAGTGAAGCTGCTCAGTCCTGTCTGACTCTTCCAGACCCCATGGACTGCAGCCTACCAGGCTCCTCCATCCATGGGATTCTCCACGCAAGAGTACTGGAGTGAGTCACAATTGCCTTCTCCACCTGGGAATTGAGGAACATCTTTTCCTGGGACTAGTGGGAGGGGGGGATGTGTGGGTGGTGGGGTGGCTTGAAGACGTTGGCTTTTCAAGAATGACAGGAATTAAGGAGCTGGAAAAACACCTCCAGAACTAGATCTCTTACTGCAGCTGCTTTGGGCAGAACCTTCTTATCCTTCCCTTGGAAGTCTCACCTTCTTTCTCTTTCCAGCACTGTGTATCCTGGTGGAAAAAAAATTAAGCGTCTGTTCTATACCAGCCCTGAAAAGGAGATCAGTGGGTGTACCCCGTTTGTCCACGGCCCCACTCTCACCGCTCCTCCCAACTCCCACCCTTCTGGCAACTCTCCAGGCCAGAGAGAGCCATGCTGACACTCGACAGCACCTCCAGTTTACCTTGGCTCGGGTCCAGCCCGGGGCGGCCCCCACTTCTCCACCTTTGTTACCCGGCCCCTCTCTAGTGCAAAGAGCAGTTTAAATATAAATCAGTCCTGGACACAAACAGAGCCTCAGCGAGTCTCAGAGCCATCACCGGAACTGAGAGCCCAGGTTTTCGGCGAGTGCAAACACGCAGAGACCGGCTCTGTAAATCTCCAAGACCGCATCGGGAGGGGCGCGGAAGCTCCCCCTCCCTTCACAAACGTCGGCTCCCCTCCAACCACCCTGGCTCCCGTTGGCTCCCTCAGCGCCCCTCGCCCCCGCCTCCTGTCTCCTACCCTCGTAGCCCTGCCCATCCCTTCTCTGGCCCCTTCGAGTCTGCGGGGCCCGCGGCGCCCACCCTGCCCCGCCAGCGCCCCGGGTGCCCCCACGCTCCGCAGCCGGCCGCCTCCCCCTGCAGACCTCCCTCTCCCCGGCCCGCCACCCCCCGCCCCCACGCTCCGGCGGGCGGGACCTTCTCCCGGGGCGGTCGAGCCTTGCGGGTCCCAGCCCCCCAGCTGCGGGAGCAGAGACAACTTCGGCCGGAAAGAGGTCCAGCGCCGGCGGCCACCGCGTCACACCTGTCTGAGGGGGCGGCGGCGGCGGGGCGGGGGCGCGCAGCGCCTTTGACACCGGAGGCAGAGGGAGGAGGGAGTGCGCGTTTCATCATCGGCGGCGGCGGCGGCGGCCACTTATAAAACTTCTAGGCGCACACCCTCGCCCTCAGTCTCCTCCGGCCACCGACACGGCGCCCGCCACCCGCTGGCCGCCCGCCCCAGCCCAGGCGCCCCGGCCCCGCTCGCCCGGCCTCCCGCCCCGTGCTGCCGCCTCCATGGGGCTCCTGTCCAAGCCCGACGCGCGCCAGGGTAGCGCCGCCTCTGAGGGCCGAGCCGGCTGCAAACCCCGCTCTATCTTCAGCAACATTAAGGTGAGCGGAGAAGCGGGGCCGTCGAGCCCGAGCAGCACAGGCGCCTGGGAGGCACTGGGGGTGCGGGAGCCCACCCTCGCAGTCCATCGGTCGGTGCTGCGCTCCCTAACGCGTCCCCGCGGACCCCGCACGGCGGGCAAGGGGGCGCCCTGCCAGGCAAGCCGGTGCTGGTCGTGTGTGCGCGTGTGTGTGCATGTGTGTGTGCATGTGTGTGTGCGCGCGTGTGTGCATGCGTGTGTGTGCATGCGTGTGCATGTGTGTGTGCGTGTGTGCGTGTGTGTGCGCTTACTCACACGCCCTCCTCAGGGTAGGAAACGGAGATGAAAGTTACCTGCTTATCGGGCCAACTCTCTTCAGGTAGTCTTGGCACTAAGGTAGGGAATTGCCCAGTTCTTCGAACAAGAACATCTCCGGGACACATTTTTGGGCTCCTGTGGCAATTACTTTGTTAAGGGCGTGGGCTTGGAAGTGCCTGGTCTGATGCCTTGTAGGGGACAGGCTGTGGTCCCTCTGAGATGAAGATCAGAGCCCATCTCAGCTTGAGTGGGTGGCAGAAGAGCCATTCTCCACTATGCTTTCCTCTTCCCTGAGGGCGGCAGCCAGCGCGTGGGCTCTGCTACCTGAACGCGCTGCTGCCTGCAATGTTAAGAATTCCCCCCAGGCTGGCAACCCACACTGCAGCTCTTGGACCAGCTTTCCAGGTCCGGAAATAGCCCCGGGAAAGCAGCGGCTTTTGGTCTATTCAATAAAGTCTAGGCAGGTGCCTGGCAAGTTATGGGGAGTGGGTGAAGAAAAGCTGGGTGTAGGCAGTGGTGTGGTGAGGTCGCTTTCCTCCACTCACAGGTCCGAGAGGACCGGAATGGTGGAATCCACACTCAGGCTTTTTTGCCTCTTCTGGTAGGGCAGAATGCACCTCATGTGGTGAGGATGTGGGAGGTGGTGGGGCCCAGGTCAGGTTACCTTGGAATCAGGGCAGATGGTGCAGACAGGTTGTTTCTGGCAGTCACACAGTCAGATTCGGGTAGGTAAAGCCTCCAGTGGTACAATTAAGGGGAACCCAGAACACATGAAGGGAGGATAAAGTCTCTCTGGGCTGGTTTTGTGTCCAAAAGAAAGGGATCTGGAGGTCACAGTGGAACCCATATGTGTACTTACGCATATTGTGAGCAATAGAGCTGGGCTCCCCACTCCTGCTGCTCTTCTTTCCCCATACCACACTAGGTTGAATTGATTCCATGGTTGGAAGTAAGTTTAAAATAATCCTCAAATCTCCTCACCTTTGGCCAGACCCTGATGAGAGCACTGTGTGTGGTTTTGGTCCCATCATTTTAAGAAAGTTTAGAAAGGTTTCAGCAGAGAATTGTGGGAAATTTGGTGTTTATAAATTAGGAATTGGGAGGAAAGGGCCAGAGCAATCATCAGGTGGTCTGAAAAGAAAGAGGCCCAGGAGGGAGCAAGACTGAGGCTAAGTCCTCTATTTTCACCACTCTTAGTGTTGGGAGCAGGAGGGAGAGCTCATAGCCAGGGTAACCCCAAATGAGATTGATCTGTTTAGACCCGCCCTGAGTCTCTAAAATAAATGAGTTCATGGCAGCAGTTTCTTTGAAGATCTATTAAAATAAGATAGTTTATCACATGCTGATGATTTAGTCACACGTGCCTGAGGCCTGGACCCAAGCCAATTGGCCTCCTTAAGACTCATACCAGTTGAAAATTTTACTAAACTCTGAAAACCAGATTTTTTTAAACCATTTCCTCCCTTAATCCATAGTAATTCTAAGGCCAGAGTCAGGAGCAACTTCCACTTAGCTTCAGTTATCAGCCTGAAAACAGGTAGGAAATTTGATATCTCAAGGCAAATCTGGGGGCTAGAATTCCATTAAACTCTCTGAAGCCTTTTCTTCCAGGAGACCTTGCTGACTTTTGGGGGCTTTGCTATCTGATGAGAGATTTCCTGCTCCTAATAAGAAGGTTGGTGGCTGCCCTGCTCCTTCCCAGGGGGTATGGACTGTACATGTCTTGTGACATGTGTGATATGGGAGGAACAAGGGACATCCAACCTGAGGACCCATCATTTTTCTAGGTTCCTCATTGTTGGGATAGATTAACCAATAGACTTTAGGTGTGCATGTGTTCAGTCGCTCAGTCATGTCCAACTCTTTGCAACCCCATAGACTTTAGCCCACCAGGCTCTTCTGTCCATGGGATTTCCCAGGCAAGAATACTGGAGTGGGTTTTCCCAGGCAAGAATACTGGCATGGGTTGCCATTTCCTCCTTCAGGGGAACTTCCTGACCCAGGGATCAAATCCTCCTGCATTGGCAGGCAGATTCCTTACCACTGAACCACATGGGAAGCCCAATAGGCTTTATGACATTCCTGCAATACCCCACATACCATATGGTTTGGGAAAAGGCATGAAACAAGGGGACTAAGACCCAAGCCTCAGGCCATTCCCTTACTTAACTAGGTGACACAGGAAGGCATTCCTGAGCCTCAGAGTCCTTAAGTGAAAAAAACTGGGTAATATGAACAATGCCTCCCCTCCAAGGGCTGGGAGGGAGGGCTTCCTAAGGATTATGTGGAAAGAGGCAAGAGGAAACAGCTTTGTAAATCATGCTGGGCTTTCTGGTATTGACACCACTGTGAGGTCAGTTCTTGCCTCAGCAAACAAGACTCAGCATACAAACGTCATTTCGGGTCTGTTATTCCACCAATTATACCTCATTCTGTGAGACACGGTTAATAGTTAAGAGAAACTGCCGTTTATAATAATAATATCCAAAAAATAACAATAGTAGCTAACAGCAACAGATCTGTCTGAATGTATTTGAACTATGGAAATAGTTTACCCATATGCAAGATCCTCATTGCAGCTCTATCAACTGTTATACTGTTACTGTTCCCATTAATGATGAGGAAAACAAGGCTTTGTGAGGCTGGTCTCTTGGGTGTGGATACATAGAAAGGGTGGTGTGTAGAGGAGCCAGGAATGTGAGCCTCTGGAGTCAGAGCCCCAAACCCTAACCCCTGTGTGTCTGGCCCTGTCTATTGCACGGTGTTGCTCTGTATAAGCACATGGAGATACCTCGGATGTACTTATTCCGAGCAGTCGGGGGTTTCTCCAGATTCTGGTGACATATCCCAGTTTGACCGGTGGCTGCAGCTCAGATGTGTATAGGCACTAACAGGTTCAGATCTTTTCATTCTTCCTGGTCTCATTTCAAGAGCCTGGGGACACTCAGGCGTGGGTTGAGTTTTTGGTACCTCCTTCTGCAGGAGTCAATACAATTGTTATTTACTCTGGAGAGTCACTATTGCTTCTGACTTGCGTGCATGCCTGCATAATTGCTCAGTTGTGTCCGACTCTTTTGTGACCCTGTGGACTGCAGCCCACAATTGCTGAACAAAATCTTGGCTTTCTCTGCCCACTGAAGCCGAATAAAAATTACAGAGACAGAGTTTGGAGGATATAAAAAGGTGGCTTTAATCCTCAGCTGGCGGAGAGGGCAACCGAGTAGGCTCATGCCTCAGGAACTGTGCCGTCCCTCCCATGAGGAGTCTCAGTTCAATTCCGTTCAGTCGCTCAGTCGTGTCTGACTCTTTGCGACCCCATGAACCACAGCACGCCAGGCCTCCCTTTCCATCACAAACTCCCGGAGTTTACTCAAGCTCATGCCCATCGCATCGGTGATGCCATCCAGCCTAGGGGTTTATATAAGATGAGCGCTTGTGGTTAGGGATGAGGAACAAAGGTGTTAGGATCTTGTCTTCTTTCTCTTGCATTATTTGAAAAATGTCACAGGCTGGCTTCAGGTAGCCTCTGGCAGTCTGGTGGCCCAGTAGTTGGGTCCATTATGTATTTTTACTTCGGCCTTCTTTCTGATACAGGAAAACTTCTGAGGGTTGATCTGCCAAGAGAGTGCTATAAAGCTGAGCACCAAATACAGGATGTAATTGGCATAGAACCAAAGGATAATAGGTGCAAAATGTAGCTTATGCAGAATTGGGGGCAGAAAACCAAATTTATTTACAGACATGCAGAATTAGGGGGCAGAAAAGCAAGTTTAGTTACAGAGTACAGATTAGGAACAGTTAAAAGTAAAAACTAAGAATGTTTGGGACTGTTCACTGTTCTCTTTATCTTCTTTGTTCTCAGGAAAGGGAAAGAAAAACTCATTCCTCATTTTTCCTTTTCACTGCAATACCAGGCTCCTCTGTCCATGGGAATTCTCTAGGCAAGAATACTGGAGTGGATTGCCTTTCCCTCCTCCAGGGGATCTTCCCAATCTGGGGATCGAACCCACATCTCCTGCATTGACAGACAGATGCTTTAGCACTGAGCCACCTTGCCTATAGCATTCTTCTTTTTTTTAACATGTAATGCTTTTTAGTAACATAAGGCTAATTAGAATGTTATTGAACACAAATTATAAACACATGTTCTTAGAAATAATTACTGTGTGTATTGTATTTTTTAACTCCTTTTTTTATTAAATAATTTTTTAATTAAGAAGTAGAGGACCTGCTCACCAGCTGTTGTCAGGGGGAGCAGTTCAGCATCCAGAATGCCTAAGCTCCAAATTAAAAACAGGTTCAGTGTTTATGGGGCACGAATCGGGGAGGTGAGGGGAAACCTTGGTGGCTAACATATCCTGGCAACCTCAAAGAGATCTGTTTCTTCTTAAAATGAAACTTTTGGAGCCAAACTGGGGTTATCTTACAGAAGGAGTGGTTGATTGGTAATTGCTGCCCACGTTTTGGGAACTTTCACACCCAGGGTCCCAGCCTAGTGAAATAATGGCTGTCCTGTCCTTGGGGGTGGAAGGCGGGGGAAGAACAGTGGGAAGAAGGAGATCTCACAGCTGGGCCTGAGTGGCTCTGGTGACCCCCCACATGAGGGACGGGTGCTTTGTCCTGGCCTGTGTCCATAATGTCCAGAGGCTTCTGACCCCCAGCCGTGGGGAGGCAGCTTGGGCCCAACTTCTCAGTTTCCAGAGGAAAGTGCTACGTCTCCACAGCCTGCAATCCATGCCTGGGGAGACACTGAAGAGAATCCCCTGGGCCAGAGAATGCCCTCATCCACTTATGAGCTGACATGGTCCTTCCTTCCTGGGCTGTTTCTCTGACACAAGGGACAGCATATGTTATGTTCTCCAGGGTGTCTGTCCTGAGAGGCCCACCTTGCTCTGCTTAATATATGTGTGTTGGGGGTCGAGGAGGAGAACTATGGGACTGGGTGGGGTGGAGGTCAGAGGTTATTCAGATCCTTTCCTCCTGTGACTGTGCCTCAAGCCCTTTCCTGGATTTCATTTTGTCTCCTGGTGATGAATTTAACAAGTGGAAAGTGAAAGTGAAAGTCGCTCAGTCGTGTCCGACTCTTTGCGACCCCACAGAGTATACAGTCCACGGAATTGTCCAGGCCAGAATACTGGAGTGGGTAGCTTTTCCCTTCTCCAGCGGATCTTCACAACCCAGGGATCGAACCCAGGTCTTCCGCATTGCAGGAGGATTCTTTACCAGCTGAGCCACAAGGGAGCCCAAGAATACTGGAGTGGGTAGCCTATTTCTTTTCCAGCAGATCTTCCCAACCCAGGAATTGAACCGGGGTCTCCTGCATTGCAGGCAGATTCTTTACCAACTGAGCTATCAGGGAAGCAAGTGGAAGAAGGATTATTTTGAAATAATTACAGATTTATAGGAAAAATGGTGCTGAGAGGACCTATGTACTTTTTACCTGGTTCCTCCCAAGGGTCACGTTACATAGCTGCAATGTAAGACCAAAAACAGGAAAGTGACATTGTAGTAATGTGTGAGTATAGTTCCAGGCCATTCAGTCATGTGTACAGATTTAGGGAACTGCCATCCCTCTGCTTTAAGACTATCCCATTGCCACTGAGATCTCCTTCTGACTACCCTAATACATTCTCTAGTGCTGTAACTTTGTCATTTTGAGACCATTATATAAATGAAATCATGAAATATGTGTGTGACCTTTTGAGATTGCTTTTTTCACTCAGCATAATGCCCTTGAGATCATTCCAAGTTGTTCCATGTATCAACAGTTTGTTTCTCTTTATTGCTGAATACTGTTCCATGGCATGGATGTTATCATGATTTGTCCAGTCATTCACCTACTGAAGGACATTTGGGTTGTTTCCAGTTTGGGGCTATTACAGATAAAGCTGCTATGAACAATCATGTACAGGTTTTTGTGTGGGCATGAATTCTCATTTGGCTGGGGTAAAAACCCTGATGCTGGGAAAGGTTGAAGGAGGAGGAGAAGGGGATGACAGAGAATGAGATGGCTGGACGGCATCACTGACTCGATGGACATGAGTTTGAGCAAGCTCCGGAAGTTGGTGATGGACAGGGAAACTTGGCATGCTGCAGTCCATGGGGCCGTGGAGTTGGACACGACCGGACAACTGAACTGAACTGTAAAGCCCAGGAATGCATTTTTTGGGTCACATGGTAATTTCCTGTTGATTTTTTTTTTCCTTAAAGAAACTGCCAAGCTATTTTCCAGAGTGGGTATAACATTTTACATTTGCACTAGCAAGGTATGAGAAGTTCAGTTCCTCTACTGAATTTGATGTTGTTACTGTTTTTTATTTTAGCTATCCTTTTTTTTTTTTTTTTAAAGAATTCCTCCGCTACAGAAGGGCACTGCCACTGGTGAAAATAAACTGGAGGACCCTATTTCTATACAATAACAGAATTTCAACACTGGCTAGAACCTCCTCCCAATGAAAAATGGGCCCAGAGAGGGGTGGTGACCTCTGCAAGGTCTCAGGGAACCAGGAGTATTTTATCTCTTCGAATTGGTGTGTAGTGTGATCTCAGTGTGGTCTTGATTTGCATGTCCCAGTTTGGCTGGCGCTGTTGAACATCTTTTCATGTGCTCCTTCGCCATGTGTATACCCACTTCAGGCTTCCCTGCTGGCTCAGTTGGTAAAGAATCTGCCCTCAGTGCAGGAGCCCGAGGTTCAACCCCTGGGTTTGGAAGATCCTGTGGAGAAGGAAATTGCAACCCACTCTACTATTCTTGCCTGGAGAATCCCATGGTAGACAGAGGAGCCTGGCAGGCTACAGTCCATGGGGTTGCAAGGAATCGGACACGACTGAGCGACTAAACAGCAACAGCAGCAGCACCCTCTTCCCTGAAATATGTGTTCATATATTTTGTCCCTTTTATTGTTGTATTTTTGAATTATTGTTTTGAGACTTTTTTTTACATATATGAGATAAAAGTCCTTCGTTGGGCATATTGTTTCCGAACATTTCCTACCCGTCTATAGCTTTTCATCCTCTCAGCAGAATCTTTCACAGAGAAAAAGGTTTTGATTCCAATAAAGTCTAATTTATCAATTTTTAAACTTATGGATCCTGCTTTTATTGTTGTCTAAAAACTCTCCACCAAATCCTAACTCATAAAAGAGAAATCCTATGTTTCTTCTAAAAGTTTTATACATTTTTTACATTTCAATCTGTGACCCATTTTGAGTTAATTTTTTGTATAGGTGTGAGGTTTAGGTCAAGGTTTCATTGTTTTGCCTGTGGTTAGGAACAAATAAATGGTTCCTGCACTGTTCGTTGACATGACTGTCCAAACTCTATTGAATTGCCTTTGCGTCTTTGTCTAAGATCAGTTGGCCATACTTGTGTGGGTCCATTCTGGGTTTTCTATCATGCTTCATTGATGTATGTATATATCTCTCTGCCCATACCACCATGTCTTGATTACTGTAGCTAAACAGCAAGTCTTGCTATGAGGTAAAACTTGATTTTCATCCTGCAATGGTATGATTACCAAATCTCACTCAGTTTCCCTTCTCCTTTGCCCTTTAGGAAGAGTTAAGAGCAGATTCAAAGCTTGCTTTTAGTAACTGGATGGAATCTTATGTAGTTACATCCTCCAGCTTTTCTTCTGGCTTGAGCTGAATGCTTGTCTTTTCCCTTGAATTTGATTTTTCAATATATGTTCCTAAACTTTTTCTATTTGTAATAACAGCCCTGCAAGGGAGGTATCAGCATTTCCATTTCATACTTGAAATCTAGGTGCATCCAAGACCACATATCCAGTCAGTGGCAAAGCAGTAATTCCCATCGGTGTCAGCTCATTCCCAGCCCCCTCCTTCCCATGGCCACAGAATGTCTCTCAGTTCCAGATTCTCTTGTCCATGAACATTTGGGTCTGAGCTCAGTGATCTCTTAGGTCCTTTTAGGTTCTCAGATTCCCATTTCATGCTATCAAGTTGCTGATTGAGATGAGACCAGGAGTAGGGCCAGTTGGATCTGAGCTTTGCTGGGAGACCTGCTCTGAAACCTGGCAAAAGAGGAGGGTATGGGCTGGCTGGGTTGTCTGCAATTAATCTCAGCTCTCTTGGTTTAGAGAACCTTGATTCCCTGGAATGGATTAAATTTGATCAGGGGTGATGGATGAAACCAAGGCCCAGAGACTCAGGCTACATTGCGGGCTGGGTGGATGGGATGATGCTGTGCAGTGATCAGCCCTCTCACCCTTTCCCCAGCCTCGTCACCTTGTTGGGTGGAGATGCTACAGAGGCTGTGGCTTGAGCAGAGAGCCCCAGCTGGGGCAGTAACCCCAGGACTGTGGGGCACAGTCACCCCAGTCACCCCAGTGACCTGTGGGACACTCAGTCTGGTCAGCATTGGCACTGACCCCTACAGCATTGACCTCTGCCTCTAGAAATGTGGGAACACTAACCCTTTCTGTAAGATTTAGTGTGTACCCAAGTCCTTTAGGAACCTGAGAGTCCTGATAATGAGCTCTGTTTACCCAAACATCAGCCTTAACTATATATGTTCTGAAGTGTGTCCCATCCAACACCCTTGGGAGATGCTGGCCTGGAGCACAGAAGGCCTCAGTTAAAATGCAGATGGCACCAGGGGAACTTCAGTAAGCTAGTGGCTGGCCCTGAATTCTAAAGGAGTGACCAGATCTCCACACTGGAGAAGGACAAGGGGATGAAGGTGGGCTCTGGAGATGTGGTTTAACTAACAGTGGTTATTACGTTTCTGTGGTAGTTTACATTTTATCCCAGAGTCAAGTGAATTTTATATTTTTCTTCTACAATATATCTGTGTGCTTCCAAATAATATGTTGTGTCTACCCCCAAATGTTGTAGTAACACTGACGCTCCAGGAAGCCACACCATGTTTGGCTCAGGTCTTCCAGGTATGACCCCAGGTAGAGTTTGGGAAATGATACCACAGGCCTCAAGTTAGAACTAGTTTATGTGATTAACTCACTCAGCCAGCTTGTTGGGCATGGAGGAAATGATACATAGGAAATGTCAGTGGGACAGGTATGGGGTGCGGGTGCAGGCCATTCCTGGGCTGAGCCCGTGGGACACCCCAGGAGAGGAGCTGGCTAGGGGATGCAGTGAGGCCCCTATGGGCTTGGGGAGAGGGGGTGCCTGGTTGGGGGCAGACAGCAGGCAGCAAGGGCCACACTGGTCCTGCCCTACTAACTGCCTGAGAGATTGCAGGATGAATTAAACTGTTTTAGAAGTCCTTCCTGCCAGTGTCCAGGCCCTTGTCCTGATTTGCCTTTTATTCACAGTGCATTCGAGGGAAGTGGGGGGAGCTAAACATCACTCGCTCACAAGCCTGTACTGCATGTCTACTGTGGAGGCGCTTCCCCAGACGATACTTGTTGCCCTCAGCTCTCTCAGAGGCCCCCCATGTTTCCAAGAAACAATGATCTGTAGTGCCCTGCCTCTCAGCGTGACCCACGGCTTCAACTTGTATAGGACCAAGGGGGTTCCCAGGATGTAGACTTTCAGTTTCAAAACTGAAGATGTTCTGGGCAGATGGGGATAAGTGGGTCACCCCACTGCCTTCCTTGCTGTGACATTTTACAAGAATGGACTTCCAGCCCCTGACTATAGGGTGGGAGAGGAGACTATGGCAGGTCAGGGATGGTACCCAGGATGGAAATAAACCTCAGAGCAGGAAGGAACTAGAGGCTTCCAGGAGAAGATGGGTGGCAAGGCCCACTTCTCCCTCTTGTTTGTATGTGGAAGTCCTCCATCCAGGCCTTGCCTTCATTGCTCATTATGACTTGTACAACATTTTAAACTTACTGTGTAGAATCCATACAAGTAATGATAAAACTGAGCAATAGAAACACAGTGCTGGAGTGGAGCGGCGCAGTGGCAGAGGTTTCGGTATAACCAGGATGCAGATCCATATCTTGCTAACCGATTGAGTGAGGATCACCCCAGTGCCCAGGTCTCAGGAGTCCCTGTGCTATTCATTCATTCATCGCCCATGTTCACAACCTTATCTGGTGGGGCAGGAATTATGCTCAGCATATCCTCGAAGATAAGAGTGTGCCTTGCAAGAGGCAAAAAATGGAAAAAGATGTCCCAGTGCTGCCCCAAAGCCTGAGAAGAAAGATGGGGTGTCCTTCTGGGCTGAACATGCCAGTGGGAATGCCCTGGTACTTCATCCTCAAGTGAAGAAGACCAGTCCAGGGCTGGTGGGTGAAACATTCTTGTGCCAGCTGAGCTCACATGCTGGGATAGAGCTGGGTCTTAGACTCCAAAATGTAGCTGCAGTGAAGCCAGCCAAATTTCGAATGTGCTGGCATCTACAGAGCTGAAGAAATGGCCTTGATTATGCGTGAGAAGCTTATTCATTTGCAATTTTTGTGCACTGACCAGTTTAAACAACTTCAGCATCTGCTCAAAGAGAAGAAGCAATGTTACTTACACAATTACAAAGTGGAACAAGAAGCTCTAGGTAATAGTCTCCTGAGTGGCCCGGAGAGAGTTCTGGCCAAAGAAGGAGAGAAGTTAAAGCATCTAAAATGTCTTTAGTGGTATGATCGGCGCTCTGGAATGGAAGCCTTACGACACAGGCAAGCTGAAGGAGCGCAGGAAGCTGGCCACACACGGTACTGCCTAAGAGGCCCATACCGCTCGTTCCACTCAGGGGTGCTTGGTCTGTGGATTCCAATGACCAGAGACTGCCTTACTCCTGTTTATTAGGACAACAGATCAGGTTCTCTTCAATGCTGCCAGGGGCGTGAACTGGTACCCTGCAACAAACCAGTTCCTGTCAGCCATTCTGAGGCTCCTTTCTGCTGCCCCCTGCATTTCAAGTTGCCTCAGATGTATGAGCCCGAGCTGTGGGTGATGGTATGCAGTGCCCTCCTTCACCCTTGCTTTTTGACCCTTCACTAACCCTTGAAGATCATCTGGTCAAAGAAATTGCTGAAGGTCCAGCGGACATTTTAAGCCACGTGCAGATGGCTGGAGATGGGTGCTGATCACAGGGATCTCCAAATTCTGAGAAAGCCTCTGCAACCGTTGCCTCAGAGTGGAGTGGCTACTGCACACGGGAAGCCAGAACCCACCCGTGTCAGTTGACCCTGTGATTTGGAAACCAGTTGATCTTGGGGGATTTGTATTTCCCATTCTCTAAGGAAGTATTTCTGACCAACTCTCACTAAAGGACAACCCAGGCCACCTTGTTTTTCTTCTGGATTATTGAACGCTATATAGTCTAACCAAATGTTGGGGGCAGGGACCAATAGTGTCTTTCAGTTGTCATGTTTTCCCACTCCAGGCAAGTAAGACAGTAGGTGATTCCTATCATAGCTGCTGAGATTGGGGCTGTGCCTAAGGGGAGAGGGATTTTTGTAATGCTGTTTTCCAAGTCTTGGGATAGCGATGATCCCAGTGGCTCGTTATCGCTGTCTGCAGCCTATATTTTAGCCTTTCCTCACCTCTTCCCTAACTGAGTAATCTGAAGCTCCTCTCCTCAGTGATCTCTGACCTATAGCCTCTGAGAAAATAGCCCACAGGACTGGGCCCTTCTTAACCATCCATCTTGCTTCTAAACTATGTAAGTGTCTGTAGTGGCTATCTTATGTAAGATGCAATAAAAATATTATATATAGTTTCTATTAAATGTTAAAACATTATAGACATATCAGTTCAGTTCAGTTTGGTCCCTTGGTCGTGTCTGACTCTTTGCTACCCCATGAATCACAGCACGCCAGGCCTCCCTGTCCATTACCAACTCCCGGGGTTTACTCAAACTCATGTCCATCAAGTCGGTGATGCCATCCAGCTGTCTCATCCTCTGTTGTCCCCTTCTCCTCCTGCCCCCAGTCCCTCCCAGCATCAGGGTCTTTTCCAATGAGTCAACTCTTCACATGAGGTGGCCAAAGTATTGGAGCTTCAGCTTCAGCATCAGTCCTCCAATGAACACCCAGGATTGATCTCCTCTAGGATGGACTGGTTGGATCTCCTTGCAGTCTAAGGAACTCTCAAGAGTCTTCTCCAACACCATAGTTCAGAAGCATCATATAAAAGAAACACAGTGCCCTTTGCACTTTTCAGAATTACTGAATTTCAGAATTGAAAGTGATGAGAAAGCTCATATGATCAAAGAGGCTGGAATCTTCTTGACAATGTCCTCGCACAGCCCCAGTGATGGGGATCTTACCATGTCACAAGGCAGGCCTAACAGCTGTGGCCCCACAGGCAGTAGACAGGTCTCTCCTATGTGGGGTCACGTCTGCCCTTCTGCGTCTATCCCATGGAGCCTATCCAGCAGAGCCCCTCTTCCTGGTCACTCTCCTCACTGTGTCTGATAGAAGGGCAGTCTTCCCTCTCCCACAGGTCCCTCTAACTGGGTTGAACCAGAAAGCCCCAGGGGCCTGGGCTACCCTCTTTAAAAGCCTGTTTGGCCCTGAAGGTGGGCCTTGCTGAGGGGCAGATATGGCCCCCAACTGTTGTTGTCCTGGATCACAGAGCTGTGATCAGAACCTCACTAGATCTGGTCATCACTCACAAGGGGGTCTCAGGCCCTGTGGAGGCTGGTGGGCCTGGGGTTTCCTGGAACCAGCAAAAACCTTCCTGTGATGGGCACCCTCACCCCATCAGTCCCTGCCAGTTTGTTATGCCCTCAGGAACCCAAGGCCTACTCAAACGCTGCCTTCTCTCCACCATCTTCTCTCACTTCTCCCCGACTTGGGAGCTCTTATGGAGAATCCTTGCTAAGCATGGAAGAGCCCTGGACAGGTCGTTGGGTTCATTCTCCAGGCTCCAACTGGGCAACATCTCTCTGGAGCAAGTAGACAAGGGGCTCGCTGGGACCACACTCCCTGACTTTATCACCAGGGAGTGGGACAGAGACCCTTATGGAGGGCATCCACCCTAATGCCAGTGGGAACATTCCTGTGGATCCCTGCCTGTACCCCAGACTGCACCCCCCACATCCTACCCACCCATGGCCAAGCCAAAGTAATGTAGAACTGGCCTTGCTAGTGGGCCATCTGCAGCCCTGGACCTTGTCACTGACTTGGACAAGCGAGCCTCGGGGCCGTGGCTGCCGCTTCACATTCAGACTGCTGCTGCTGCTGGGACACTGCCCTTCTGGGCTGGCTGCTGCTCCAGCCTCCCTGTCCCCGGAAAGCTTGGGTCCCATGAGTCGACCTGTAAGTTTAATACACAAACAGGTATATATTGTTCACAAGGAGTGGGGACACACGTTAGTCAAGCCTGTTTTGGTTTACTTAAAGTCACAAGTGTTTAGAATTCCCACCCTCAGCACCAGCACATTTTTAGCAGCGATTATGACTTTCTGAGCTATCACCAGAAAGTCCAAAGTATTTTATTAGGACGCATCTGTGTGATAAAACATGGGGCATATGAATATGTAGTTGTGAATGCCAGTGCATTGGGGGGCACCTGTATGTGCCAAATTTAGTGACATAACAAGGTCAGGTCTTTTCAGAAATGCTCTCTGTGCTGTGGGGTGCATGCTGTCCATGTTGTAGAGTGGAGAAAATTGATGGGCAGCTTGTGGGAACTGCCGCATCACACAGTGACAGATCTGGGGTTCAGGGACCCTGTCTTAAGAGCCGGTTTGTGTCCCACCACAAACCCCGACCAGCCAAGCCAGGCCTTTGCTACTTCAGTCTCCAGACCAACAAACACAGCAGGATGCTTACTTATATTTATTGCTTTATTTTCCCAAGCCAAACTTCACACTGGTGACCCCCAAATTCCGTGTCCCTCAGTTTTCTCTCTTGCTACACCTTCCCTCACCCACAGCACATAAGCATTGACAACAGGATGGCGTGGGGGTGGGGGCAGCAATCAAGTGGCTTAGAAACCCTTCCTGAATGAATAAATGGAAACCCAGTCTGCTGAACAATGCTTAATCATGTAATTCATCTGTTCAGAAACATAGTGAGGAAATGACTTGTGTATCTAGCAATTGGCAAGACAGTAAATAAATCTTGGGACATCTGCCTATGAAATATTTACAAGTCAGGTTTTAAAGATTTATTGTGAACAGTTTTGACTTGGGGGAAGAGTTCGTTCTATAATCTTAAGTAGAGGTGGCAGGGTGGACATTCGTGTGAAGAGATGATCCAGATCCACAAGACCTGAAGAGGATATGCCTGAACAGAGGTAGTTCTCTGGGTGGGAAGCCTATATATGGTTTTGTTCTTCTTCTTTGTGACATTCTGTGTTTTCCATATTTTTATGATAAACGTGTCCCGCATTTATAATTAGAAGAAGCTACCAATTAAAAGCCCTGAAGTTTGTGATGCTACCCCCCACACCCACCTTGGCCTGGTACAGCGAGGTCTGTCACTGTGGTCTGTGAAATGAGATGTGAGGTAGGAGGAGGCTGGTCTCCAGGTCCCTGAGGGTGGACCAAGGATGCGGCCAGGAGGGCAGCCAGGGGATGGGATTGTCTGCAAGGACCATTCCTATGCCAGTCACTGCTGCCACTGCATTTTTTTTTTTGCTTTTTTGGCTGCACTGGGTCTTCGTTGTTGCATGCAGGCTTTCTCTAGTTTCGGTGCTAGGGCTTCTCATTGTCATGACTTCTCTTGTTGCAGAGCACAGGCTCTAGGCTCTCAGGCTTCAGTAATTGTGGCTTTCAGGCTCAATAGTTGTGGCACATGGGCTTAGTTGCCCCATGGCATATGGAATCTACTGAGACCAGGGATTGAACCTCTGTCTCCTTCATTGGCAGACAGATTCTTAACCACTAGACCACCAGGAAAGTCCTGGTACATGCAGTCCACTGCATTTTTTTTTTTTTTTTTTTTAGTTTTATGGCTCCTCAGTGATGGAGGTGAAGTAAGATAATAATACCTTAGTTCTTAAAGAGAGGCAAACCTATGGAACATTTTCTTTTCTGGGAAGATTAAGAAGTGTCTCTGTCCAAGAGGCGTCTCTGCTGTTCTGGTGCCCACTCCCAAAGGCTGGCTTAGAGCTTGGGAATCCAGTCCTAAGGGTTGGCCAAACATCTTACGGAAGTGAATGTACCTGATGGGCTCTGTGCCATTTAGGAAGAGTGGGCCTGAGCGGTGAGGACAGAGGGTGGGACAGCATCTGCTCAGGGGTGCCTGGGATCCAGTGCTGAGTCTGGAGTTTTATACCTGGGAGGATGTGGCGACATCCCTGGGTGGGCTTTCACGCAATTATTTTGGTTAGCCGTGAGTCATTTGATGACCACTGCTTGCAAGTTGGCACTCTACTAATGTCATAAACAGCAGGGGTTTCAGAACTCTGAGGCCAGGAATGGTGTCAGGGCGGCTGCCTGAAATGCAGTCATTCATTCATTTATTCATTGTTGTTCAATTATTCAGTCATGTCTGACTCTTTGAGACCCTATGGACTGCAGCATGCCAGGCTTCCTTGCCCTTCACTATCTCCCAGAGTTTACTCAAACTCATGTCCATTGAGTCAGTGATGCCATCCAACCATAACATCCTCTGTCTCCCCCTTCTCCTCCTGCCCTCAATCTTCCCAGCATCAGGGGCTTTTCCAATGAATCAGCTCTTCACACCAGGTGGCCAAAGTATTGGAGCTTCAGCTTCAGCATCAGTCCTTCCAGTGAATATTCAGGGTTGATCTCCTTAAGAATTGACTGGTTTGATCTCCTTGCTATCCAAGGGACTCTCAAGAGTCTTCTCCAGCACCACAGTTTGAAAGCATCAATTCTTTGGCACTCAGCCTTCTTTATGATCCAACTCTCACATCCATACATGACTACTGGAAAAACCATAGCTTTGACTATATGGACCTTTTTCAGCAAAGTAATGTTTCTGCTTCAAGCAATACGTGATTATTGATCACCTAGTCTCAACCACTGGAGGTACAATGATGAACAAAACAGAGTGGTCCAAGCCCTCCTGAGAGACATAAACAGTGAGCAGATGCACAAATAGACACAAAGTTATGTGTCAAATAAGAGGGAAAAGAATTGGGTTTTGTGAGAAGGAGGAGGTAGAAACAGAGCTAGATTCTGCTCAATACTTCGGGGGTCATGTACTCTGAACTCTAACATGCCACCTTCATGCTTCTGCTATTTAACCTCTGCATGGGGAACATGACCATGAATCAGAGGTGCCTGTCTTCCAAAGGCTCTTGTTAGTTGCAATAAGATGAGAGAACTATAGTGAATTGTGGTTTTCATCAATATGACAGGTTTACATAACATGGGACCCTCCTATTACAAACACTTAGAGTTTCTGGATAAAATAGAATATCATCAAATATTTGAATACAGAGCTGAACTTGGAAGAAAGGAAGTGAAATCTTCAGGGGCAGGAAGTGATGAACAGTGTATCTGCTGACTCTGTAGCAGGGATTGAGGGGAAACTGTGTAAAGAAACTCTCAAGAAACTCCTGATGGAGATTGGGTATTAGTAATCTCACAGGCACCAAATATGACATGGGGTGTTGGCACACAGACTCATGCCTGAAGTTGGGTCCTTGGTGAGAAAGGAACCAGAAAAACTCTGCCCACCGCCTGGTTAGAGGTAAGACGCATATCTCTAACTGGACCTCCAGGTGAAATAATTCTGAGAAATCAAAACCCCAAGTCTGAGCCATGTGAACTTGGAAGCAGAATGTATACTATCCACACAGTATGGAGATCTCTAATCAAAAAATTAGCGTAAGAAATTGGTTCTGGACTGGTGCTAACTCTTTGTTATCTGGTAGACACAGAGGAAAACCACTCTGGAGGGATACTTCTGCAATCCAGACCAAAAGTATCCCAAGAGAAGACTGTGCTCATGGGAAGAGGAGCTTACACTAAACAGTCACACAGGAAATGACCCACAATAAGCCACAGACAGCACATATATCATATATCATTGGGGAAGGCTAGCACCTCAAGATTTTGAGATAATGGTACACTTTGAAAGAGACTATACATGGCTGATTCATGTCAATGTATGGCAAAACCCACTACAATACTGTAAAGTAATTAGCCTCCAACTAATAAAAATAAATGAAAAAAAAATTAAAAAGAAAGAGACTATAAAATTATATTGAGGACTTCCGTGGTGGTCCTGTGGTTAAGAATCCACCATGCAATGCAGGGGACACTGGTTTGATCCCCGATCTGAGAAGATTCCACATGCTAAGGGGCAACTCAGTCTGTGCAACACCACAGCTGCGCCTGGGCTCTAAGAGCCTGGGAGCCACGACTAGTGGGCAGTGTGCAGCGATTACTGAATCCCACATGCCCTAGAGCCCACACGCCACAAGAGAAGCCACCACAAAGAGAAGCCCATACACTGCGCCTAGAAGGAGCCCCACTCCTTGCAACCAGAGAAAGCCCACGTGCAGCAGCGAAGACCCGGTGGAGACAATAAATACGTATAAATATATACTGACATGTTTAAAGACGTGTAAGAAGAAATAGAAAACACCAGGGAAGAGCAAACACTAGGAAAAAGGAACAAGCAGATTTGAGAAACACATAAAAATTCTATAGCTATAGAAAGCAAAAAGTGAATGGTTAGGTAGTAGATTAGATGCAATGACTGGTTAATTAATAGATTAGATAAGTTCCCAATTTGAAGTCCTTAACTTAATGACATCTGCACTAAATGGTAGTAAGTGGAAGATAGGGTTGAAGAGTCACGTGAGTGCAGCATAGAGGAATAAAGAAGTGGAAACTGATACTTTCAGAGGAGAAACCTGGCAAGCACAGCCTTGGCCAAGTGACCAAGTTTAGCATCAAGTTTAGCATTAGTTATCTTGAAAATATGTACCCTTTAACTAATAGGGTGAGAAGAGCAGTTAGTGGTCTTCCTCCCTGAAAAATATAACCCCAGTCTAACCTTGAGAAAATCATCAACAAACCCAATCTGAAGAGCATTTTACAAAATATCTGATCAATAACGCCTCCAAACTAGGAATGTCTGAATGTCTTGTCACAGGAGATCAGACAGCCAAATGTGGTATGGTGTCCTGGCTGGGATTCTGGGACAGAAAAAGGACATAAAAAAAACCCAATGAGATCTGAATAAAGTATAGTTTCATGAGTTAAAAGAAAAAAAGAAGTGAAAACTATAAAAGGCAGTTTAAGAGACATGGAAACAGGAAAAATAAAGTCCAGACTTATAAGTCTGAAATGAGGCCCAAAGAAAAGAACAGAATGAATAGGTAAGATAGACAGTATTGAAAAAAATGACAAAAAAATTCCAGAATTAATAAGACATATAGTACCTCAAAATAAGGACAGCATAGTAACTTCTAACAGGAATTTACAAAAAGAAAGTATCCCTGTACGTATCATGTATAGCTTCCCTGCATCAGCTTGCCTGGTGGCTCAGGGTTAAAGAGTCTGCCTGCAATGCAGGAGACCCTAGCTCGACCCCTTGGTTGGGAAGATCCCCTGGAGAAGGGAATGGCTACCCATACCAGTATTCTTGCCTGGATAATTCCGTGGACAGAAGAACCTGGGGGGCCGCAAAGAGTCAGACACAACTGAGCGACTAACAGGCTGATGTGACTTGGGTCCCTTACTTCTGGCTCCTACCCAGGCTCAAGAAAAGGGAAGTAGCTCACTTCTGGGTTCTTTCTTCAGCATCATGATTTCTCTGACCTGCAGTTACAATTTCCCCCCTGGAGAAAGGAATGGCTACCACTCCAGTATTCTTGCCTCGGGAATCCCGTGGACAGAGGAGCCTGGTGGGTTACCGTCCATGGGGTCACACAGAGTCAGACATGACTGAGCGACTAAGCACAGTGTCAGTACACAGGTGTTGGGTGGCCTTTATTTTGTCTACTGCAGGATTTAATCACACCAGAGCCAATAGCAGATACGAACACACATATGTATGTATTGATATATGCGTTAAAGAGATTTATTTCAAGGAATTGGCCTAGACAATTGTGGGGGCTGAATAAGCAAACCCAGAATTCACAGGGCAAGCAGTCAGGAAAGAATGATCACAGGCATTGGGCCAAAGCTCTTGTTGAGGGGAATCAATCTCTCTCTCCTTCCACTGTGCTTTTAATGTCTTCTGATTATTTAAACCAGGCCCACCCAGGTTATCTAAGATAATCTTCCTGAAAGTCAACTCATTATATATTTTAATTACAGCTGCAAATTTGCTTCCCAGCCAACACCTAGATTAATGTTTGATTGAATAACTGGAGACTGTAGCTTAGCCAAATAGACACAGCAAAAGTGCTGTCACAGGCTCAAAGGACAGTGGAACAGAAAGTGGCAGCAAGGAGGGGAGGTGAGCACCCCTGGGCAATAGGCCTTCAAAAGGAGAGATTTGCAGAAGAGCTTGGCTGACATCACTGATGGCAGGAATGGGTACGTAGGGGTGAGCTTCTGCAAGGGGGCCTGAAATGGGGCATGGCATCTTCTCCTTCCCAAAGTGAAAATCCTGTCATTACTCTGTACTTCCCTCCCCTCCACAGAGCAGACCCACAGTATATCACCAACATCTCGACGACCCTTCCTTCACTGCCCACTAGTGTTTGTCTCTGACCTGCTGCTGAGGTCATAGCCCCCTGGGCTGCGGACATGAGTTGGTCATGATACTGGAAAGGGGGGTGAGCTCACGTCTGCTGCCCCCAAGGCTGTGGCTTCACTTAGCTAATATTTCCCCATCTACAGATGCTTATTGATGATTTCATTCAGGAGTCTTGAAACCTGCTGGAAGAGAGCACAGCCAAACAGACCAGGTGTGGATGATGAAACCACATTCCCTTGCACTTGCCATCAAGAGCTCCAGGCGAGGCAGCAGGGATGTTCCAAGGAGCTGAGAGGCCAATGGAAGTGCGCAGTCAGAGCTAGTTGTGGGGTGCTCCTGGCTGCCACGACAGTGCTGACAGAGCCTTAGCATGCAAACAGACCCCATACCCAGATGGGCAGATGGCCAAGGGGAGGGCAGAGGAAGCAAGGGTGTGCCTCAGTTTTACCCTCATTCCTTTGTAATGGGTTTACACAGAGGTTAGGCCTTGTCTCCAGGAAGGAGATGCTGGAAAGAAGGATTTGGTTTGGAGTTCAGGGGGACCTACTCGAATCTGAGGCGATGGTGTGGTCCCTGTACCAGCGGCATTGGCATCACATGGGAGCTGGTTAGAAACGCGAGTTCTTGTGCCCTATTGCAGATCTACTGAATCCAAAACTGCTGGTGGGGCACACTGCTTTAACAAACTCTCTAGGCCACTCTGCTGTGCCCTGAAGTTCAAGAACCTCCTCTCCGAGGCAAAGCACATATCAGAGCACTGATTCATAAGCAGAGGTCCCTGAGGCGGCTGTGGTAGTCTTGTCCCCATAGTATTCGTTAAAGTGACTGATGGGAAGTAACCGTATTAAATTGAAATGGTTCCCAGGGAGTGTGAATATCTAATGTGGAGTCATAGTTGATGGGAAGAACACTGGGGAACATTCCAGACAGGCCAGTGGAGGCCTCCCAGAGCACCCCATGGAGAAAGGAGGGTGGGGAGGGGAGGGTGGGGTGGACAGAGCCTTCTTGGGCTTGACGAGCATGGTGGCCACATGTTGGAATTGGGAGAATCTCCAGGGGAGCTTGGTGCGAGGCTGAGTTCCATTTTAAACTCTTTTTTCCCACAGGTGGTTTGGAAATGGCACATTTTCTCGGAGGTCAAGATCAGGGGTGTTCTAACTAGTGGTATTTATAGCTTAAAGCTTACTGTAGGTAAACAGGGAATTTGAGAAATTGGCTTGCTTTCCCCCTTGCTCTCGCTCCTGCCCTCACTTCCTATGTTTAGACTGGACATTTCACGTCATAGAAAAGACCTTGACACCCTGGACGACCCCTCTGGACAGCAGGGCAGCAGTAGAAGTCCCTGTGGCCCACTCCCCTGGGCACTCCCTGGGGCCCTGGGCGGCGGAGGTGGGAGGAAGCGGCTGAGGGTGCGGGTACCAGGGAAGGATATTTGATTGCTTTTATCTAATGTACTTTCTGATGGGAAGGAGGCTAGCATGCCTTGCTTGGCCTCCTGCCTTGACCTTTCCTGTAAGAGTTCCTTTCCTCTCTCAGTCCAACCTAGCTCCCGAGGAAACTTTTCCGAGAAAGGTTTTGAGCATTTTCTGCAGTGCTGATGGTCCTCTCCTATCAGCTGAAGGCTGGATCCCATCCAGTGTCTTCTACCTTGCCCTCTCCAGACCCTGCAAATGTTTCTCCCTTTCCCCTGCTCCTTGCTGATCTGAGGAGTAGAGTGGGGAGGAAGGCAGGCAAAGCGGAGGACAAGGAGGGGCACATGGGAGTTCAAGAGGTGAGGCCATGGAAGGGGCGGCCCTCAGTCCAGAAAGGGCCAGAGATAAATTGAAGTGGTGGAGAGAGAGGAGCTGAAATAGAGGCTCCTTTAGGGGCAGAGATGTCCTGGGCCACTGTGCTGGCCAAGGGTGACCAAAGAAGACCAAGCAGATGTGCTGACCACCTGCATTCAGATGTAGCCTTCAGTGACAAAGCTGCCCACCCCTGGAGCAAGGGACCAGACAAGCAGACTCCTACCCATTTAAAGACTAGATGCAAGACTGGACTCGGACCAAATCATCTGTGTTGCTGGAAATCAGTCGCCTCTGTCAGGCACCAGATCCTTTATCTTTCAAGTCAGAATTCCCATGTCCCAGAGAGCCTCATCAAAGATCCATTTTCCCTTCAGATTCTTCTGCAAATTTAGCTAGTGAAGTTCTGTTAGGAGATATCCCTGGGGCTCCACTGCAGGCAAACCTTCCATCTATAGATGGTGTCATGCATCTGTGTGAAGTCTAACAAGGCATGAGGCTCTGCCCTCATGGAACAAAAGGTAACAGAGATAATCGGACAAGACATCTTCCCACAGCTGCCTTCTTGCTCAAAGATTGTCAACATAAAGCCCTAAGGGGACTGATTTTAAGACCCCAAATAGTGGCTACTGAGTCACCATTTTAATTTAGTGATTAATCCCTGGATTCTATATGGTTCTGAAGGGATCTTCTTTCTTCCTGGGTGTGGAGTTAAATAGCTATCAGAAGTGAGGCTCTCTTTCCCTAGGGGCACCTGCCAGCTAGCCTGAAACCAGGGATGGCTCCTTTAATGTCCACTTGGGTCTTTCCCTGCCCCACAGCCCACTTCTGCCTCCCACCACTTACCCTGCTCCCCTTTGTCTCTGGAGCTCCCTGCTTCCCTTTCCTTGGTCTTTGGATGCTTACCACCCCCACCTCTCCTTAGTCATCAGGTCATGACCTTCTCCCTTGCTGATGGCCCCTGGTCTACTGACACACCCTGACTGGAGGCTTCTTCAGCCTTGTCCCCAAATCTTTCATTGGCCTCCCTGCCTCTACTCTGTTACAGCTTGTTGTTTTTCAGTCGCTCAGTGATGTCTGACTTTTTGTGACTCCATGAGCTGCAGCACACCAGGCTTCCCTGTCCTGCACCATCTCCTAGAGTTTGCTCAAACTCATATCCATTGAGCCGATGTTGCCATCCAACCGTCTCATCCTCTGCTGCCCGCTTCTCCTGCCTTCAGTCTTTCCCAGCATAAGGGTTTTTCCAATGAGTCGGCTCTTCATATCAGGTGGCCAAAGTATCGGAGCTTCAGCATCAGTACTTTCAATGAATATTCAGGGTTGATTTCCTGTAGGATTGACTGGTTTGATCTTGCTGTCTAAGGGATTCTCAAGAGTCTTCTCCAGCACCACAGTTTGAAAGCATCAATTCTTCAGTGCTCAGCCTCCTTTACGGTCCAACTCTCACATTTGTATATGACTATGGACTTGATGGACATGAGTTTGAGTAAACTCTGGGAGTTGGTGATGGACAGGGAGGCCTGGTGTGCTGAGATTCATGGGGTCGCAAAGAGTCAGATACAACTGAGCTGAACTGAACTGAACTGAACTGGAAAACCATAGCTTTGACTATATGAAATTTTGTCAGCAGCTTTACTTCCAAGGAGGAAGATCTTTTAATTTCATGGCTGCCGTCACCATCCACAGTGATTTTGGAGCCCAAGAAAATAAAATCTGTCACTGCTTCTACTTTTCCCCCTTCTATTTGCCATGAAGTAATGGGACCAGATGCCATGATCTTAGTTTTTTTTTTTTTAATGTTGAATTTCAAGCCGGCTTTTTCACTCTCTTCTTTCACCCTCATCAAGAGGCTCTTTAGTTCCTCTTCATTTTCTGCCATTAGAGTAGTATCATCTATGCATCTCAGTTTGTTGATAGTTCTCCTGGTGATCTTGATTCCAGCTTGTGATTCATCCAGCCCAGCATTTTGCATGATGTACTCTGCATATAAGTTAAATAAGCAGGGTGACAGTATACAGCCTTGTCATACTCCTTTCCCAATTTTAAACCAGTCAATTATTCCATGTCTGGTCCTAACTTTTGCTTCTTGACATGCCTACAGATTTCTCAGGAAACATGTAAGGTGTTGTGTGTGTGGTGGTGTATGTGTGTACACATACCTCATCTTATTTACAAACTGCTCCAGAGGGGTTGAGCCCTGCTTAACCCATAATAATATTCAATTAACATTTGCTTATCACATTATTTCAAGTGCTCCTTCTGGGAGAAATAAGCAATAATGTACCCCTGTATCCCCTGCCCCCTCTAGCCCCTACTAAGATTTGTTAAAGCAAATAGACCAAGGGAATTGTAGACTGTGTCTGCACCTTTGCCAGAGGGAGGCACCATTTCAGTCTCCATAAGGAGACACAGCATCCCGTGAAGGTTGTCTTGACTTGTGTGTTTTTTGAACTAAGTAAGGTCTTTGGGCGCTGATCCACTGTATAACCATGATGGCCCTGGGATCACAATTGTGATGGTGTCAGAGAGAGAGGTCCATAGTTTCCTAAGGGGATGTGTCAGCAAGGGAGTAGCCTAAATAAGGGAAGCTATGTTCAAACAGAGCTTGAAAAGGGGAGTAAGGCCAGCAAGCAGGCAAGGGAAGGGGTGGGAAAATGTTCTAGGCATAGGGAAGCGTGCACAAGGACTCAGAACCTGGACGAAGAGAACCACATTCAAAGAGTAGATACAAGTTCAGAGTGTCGGGGCTGCTGAGCCAGGAGACCTCTTAAAGGTGTGCAGGCTGCAGGTTCTGGTTTAGAGCAAGCCTAGAAAAGCCAATCAGTCTGGAGTTCTGTCTTTCATACGGTCCAGACAGATTGGTGGGTAGTCGTTTCTGGCCTGTGGAGAAATGCCTGAAGACTGACCCTGCTACTTGTGAGAATTTGCTCTCAGCTAAGACAGCAGGGCACCCTACAGGACAGCTTCGAAAGGCAGGAAGGGAGGCAGTTTCACTTTGTGGAGACAAGGAAGTCCCCTCCATTCCACATGGGCTTCCTGTAACGACTTGGCTCCCACAGAGGAGAGGTCCACACGGTTGCAGAACTTTCTCATGGAACGTGAGTCAGGTCCCTTCAGGAATAGACAGAATGTGGGAGAGCCTGGAGATAAGGAGGAGGCATGCAGGTTAGGGGAGTGGAGCCCAGAGGCAATCAAATCAAGGGTGCGATGGGGAGAAGCAGGAGACAGGAGAGGCATAGAAGGCCTTGGCTGTCATGGTGTTTGCCCACAAAGGACAACCATGAGCAATAGAAGAATTAAGAAAACAGCTGGGTGAATTGGGAGGGACATGGACAGCTAAGAAATAAAGCAACCTACCTTCTCAGTCACCTGAAGAGTGGGTGAGTGCAGACTCTCTGAAGCTGGAGGAGAAAATGTAATGGGCCCAGGAGAGGTGAAGATGGTTTCTAGTAGGGTCAGCTGAGGACATCTGGGCCAGAGGGACAGGATTCTGTCATTGAACAGAATGAAGAGGACCAAGGAGTTACAGGCGTGCTTCTAGTGATTGCCAGAAATCCTTGGCTTGTAGCCACATCACTCCATTCTTCTGCCTCCAGTGTTCTGTGTCTCTGGATCCAAATTTGCTCTTATAAGGGCGCCAATCATTGGATTAAGGCTCACCCTACTCCAGGATGACCTCACCATCACTTGATTATATTTGCAAAGACCCTCTTTCCAATAATGTCACATTCACAAGCCCCAGGGCTTAGGCCTTTGACATATCTCTTTGGAGACACAATTCAGCCTGTAATATCCAGCAAAGAGGCTGGGGACAGCACAGGTCATAGAAAGTGTCCTTAGCAGAGGAAGGGGATGGAGAGAGAGGTAAGATCAGTCATGAGGATCATAACAAAGATGCTGGAGGACCACCTGGGGGACTGGAGGGGAGAGGGGCTTGTGGGGAGGGGAAGTGGAGGTCCACGGGGCATGATGGTGACAGATATTCTGGGTTCCCTGCCAGAGTTATCTGCAGGTAGCATGGTTCCTTTGGGTTCATATCCTTGATATTTTGACTGTCATCAATCGGTAGGGAATGGAGACCACCACCTTCCACGTCCCTCTGGGGACCTCCAGGAGGTCAAGGGTGGGATCTGGATTTGTGCTCAGCACTTACAAAGGACACATCATCCTCCTGATGCATCTGACAAAGCCTTTTCCTCCAGCCATGCCTCCATTAGCAGCCAGGAAAGCAGAAGGAAGTCATGCCACAAAGTGTGGCAATTGTGCTGTGTTGGGGCGTCTGCCCTGAACATCTTGTCCCACTGGCAGGGGCGGGCTGGAGTTTTCAGCGAGCTGCTGTCACTTTCAGATTGATGGGGTCTTGGAAGGAAGTGGGCGTGTGTGAGGATCACTGTGGTTGGAAATGGGCAGGGGAATGCTGGAGTGAGCAGGATGGGGCATGAAGATGCTGCTCTGCAGGACAGTGTTGCTGCCAGGGGCGGCCTGTCGGAGGGGAGCATGCCTTTCTGCTGCTTGAGCCCGGCTCTGGAACACTGCAGCCTCGGGAGGCGCTCTGACATCAGGTCGGTCAGTGAGGTGGACAGTGACAATGAGCAGACCCTGAGTCCTGGCGTCCATGCACACCCATGCCCTGGCCTGCCCTTGTGGGCAGCCGGCCCACCCTTGTCTCAGGCATGTCTGCAGTCTTTGACTCTGTTACAGCTTCTTCAAGCTTGGTTCTCAGATTTCCAGTGACTTTGATTGCGCTGGGCGTGCTATGGTTTATCAGGAACTCTGAGAGGCCTCTGAGAGGGTGAGCACAGGCTTCCAGGCAGGGCTTCCCTGGGCGAGGGTTCCTTCCTCGTCCTGCTGGGGCACCTACCGTTCCCTATAGAAACTCAAACTCCGCATGGGGCAGCCTCCCCCCTTCATGGGACAGACTTGCCCCCCTTCACTGCTCAGTGTGACTCCAGTCTTTCTGTTAAAAAGCCTGGCAGGGCCAAGAGGTGAATATGAGTCCAGGATTTCATTTTTCCAAATGAAGATGTTTGGGAGCTCTGAAATGCAGCTGGTCGTGGGTGTCACTCTGCTGACAGTGAAAGAATTAACAAGGATTTGCAAAGTAATTGATTTATCTCCTTAGGAAATAAATGGGCACAATAGAAGGAAAAAAGGAAAAACCCCTATGTCTTCAAGGAATTCACAATCTGCTTTAATAATTTGACATCTTCCTACTTCTGGCTTACAGGTGCTGATGTAACCAGTGGTTACATTCCTTGAGGTTCATTCTTTCCCGTTGATTTGTTTATCATCAGCTATTTGCCGAGCACATCACCTCTTCCTCATAAAGTAGTAGCCAGCCATGCTTTGCGGTCACTTCCCTCCTCCGCCTGCTGGCTGGCCACGGCTCTGTGCTGGATGCCAGGATTGCTGTAGGGCCCCAAACACTCAAGGTAGTTGTAATTGCAATGTGGGCTCAGGGCCATGAAGGAACAATGGAGAATGTGTAACAGGAGGGATATTCTTCACCATCATATAGATATGTGAGTAGAAGCTAAACAAGGGAGGGGGTGGGAATGAAGAGCCCCCCGCCCCAGACCCTGGTAGACAGAATGGGCCCCACCCCCAGAAGCTCTAAGGTAACACGTCATTCCACACAGGCGATGAGTTTTCCACCCAGCTACAAATTTTACTGCCTCTTACCCCAGACCGTAGCTAGGGTAGTGCCCAAGGAGATGCCTTGGTGATGGGAAGCTCGGTGAAGCCAGAGGTGGATGGGAGCTGGAACAGGGAGGCCCTGCAGGCTGGGGTGCTCTGCTTGATCTTGATCTGAGCTGGTGGAATTCCACTGGAGGGATTTTTCATGGGTCATGAGAGGCTCTGATCTCCATCTTCAGAAGATCACGCTGACACACCATGTGATTGTATTTCTGTAAAGTACAAAAACAGCAAACTACGTGAGCTGCTAGAGGACAGGAGATCACTACCCTGGAGGGGAGGGTGACTGAGAGGGCACCCGAGGCTGTCTGGGAAGCTAGAAATGTTCTGTTTCTTGGTCTGCGTGCTGTCCCTCTGGCACTTTATCAAGCTGTACCCTTTTGACTTGTGCCTTTTTGTGGTGAATGTTATGCATTCTTCAAAGATCACTCTGGCTGCTGGCTAGAGAGTAGATTGGAAGGAGGAAGGAGTGGGCTTCAGGAAAGGATAGACCCACCTGACCAGTAGTGGCCAGGTGGGCCTGCCAGGCTCTGGATGGAAGGCAGCAGGGGAGGCGGAGACACAGCATGGCTTAGAGCCTTGGTTTGGAGGTGAAAGCACCAGGGAGAGAACTGGAATCCGAAGGAGGCAGTGTAGGCTAACATGGTCGTTTGGGGTACGAATTTCAGATACTGGTTGTTGGGAGTAAAGTTGAACTGTGTGGGAAGTAGGGGGTCGAGGTGGGAGGTCTGCAGTCTAGGATGGACTGGAGGCTGTGGCGTGCCACGAGGGTGACCTCTGTGGTGGACGAGCAGGATGCCCATGGGGTGTGTGTGTGCAGAGAGACAGACAAGGGGGCTGAGGATGGAACAGAAAGAGCTCCCACAGGAATTTCTAAGGAGGAACACAGAGACTGCACGAGCTCGGGAAACAATGGCATCAGAGATGGTGAGGGAAACAAGAGTGTCAGAGGCTGCAGGACTTAGGTAAAGCTGTCACTGGAGAGACCGCTGGATTTGGCAGTTAGGTAACCAGCTATCTTGGTGAAGACAACGTCAGTGGTACCTTCTTTGCCCAAACTCTCATGCGATCAGAGTGCTGGGTGGAGCAGAATGATGGTGTCACTTGGCGTACCTCGTTTGCTACCATTTACCAACTGTATGATAAGAGAATTTTGGAAGCTTACCTGAAACTCAGTTCCCTCGTCCATAAACCAACAGAATCATATTTGCCTCTCAGGGGTATGAGGACTCACTGTATGCAGCAGGTATTTATTAAACATCTATTATGTGCCAGATACTCAGCCAGATGCAGAAGATACAGACCAACAAACAAGCAGACAGAAACTAATCATTACACAAACAAGGTGATGTGAGGAAAAGTACCCCTCAGTGCTTCCCTGTGGCCGTGAACCAGCCTTCTTGGGCAGAGGGGTCCCTCCTTCCTGGCCAGCTTCCCAGGGTCCTGGGCTCTTCCAATACATGCCTCCACACCCCACTTTCTCTCTGAAAAACTCATTTCCTCTTCCTTGAGAGCAGGAAGGGAAGGGCTTAATCTGCAAACCCTTCAGGGAAGTGAGGGAAAATATTAACATCCCATCTCACTTTACAAAGAATAGGGAGAATATAAAATAGGTGAAGTTTCTATATTAGTACAGTATGAGTGTTGTTTTCCTGCCACAAATGGATTCAGAGTTTCCCGAATGGCGCTGTATTTCACCTAACAAATTACTCTTGTGCCAACTTCCAAAAAAGGCAAATGGTACTTGTTTTCCATGAAGGAAAGCTTTTCTGACTTAAAAAATAAAAGTGACTTTGGAAATTTCTAAAGAAGAATTTGGACACATACTTACATAAATGTCAATGATAATTTTGTTTCAAAGTTTTTATTTTTCTGGGAACCCTTGAGCACCACGCTTCTAGCTAATCTGATAAAATCATTTAGTCTATGTACTCATGTTTCATCTCTTCCAGAATTTTTTTTAATCTACGATTTCTAAAGCCCATGCCACATATCCTGGTCACCTTGGACCGTCTCTCGCCCTTTGCTCTTTCATCCTCCTTCACAAATGCCACCAGGAGAGTCTAGACATCTGACTTCCTCATCGCTGGGGCTGAACTTCAGACAGTTACCACCAGGGAAAAGCCAAAGGAAAACAACTGCAGCCAAAAGTGTTTGAAGATTACTGGTATCACTGCAGCGTCCCTTCCAACTAGACCGCTGCCACGGAAATCCACATGTTTCTTTACAGATAGTGCTGATTTTTACACATCCAAGGGCTCTCAGGACTCAGTCTTATCAAAGGCCTCTCCTAGTCACAATAAAAACAAAACTACAGAATTATGTGGTTTGGGACTTGCAGTGAGTGTCCTGTTCAATTTTCTCTTACCTAGAGGCCTTTATGGAGAAGGCAATGGCAACCCACTCCAGCACTCTTGCCTGGGAAATCCCATGGACGGAGGAGCCTGGTAGGCTGCAGTCCATGGGGTCACAAAGGGTTGGGCACGCCTGAGCTACTTCACTTTTACTTTTCACTTTCATGTACTGGAGAGGGAAATGGCAACCCCCTCCAGTGTGCTTGCCTGGAGAATCCCAGGGACGGCGGAGCCTGGTGGGCTGCCGTCTGTGGGGTTGCACAGAGTTGGACACGACTGAAGGCGACTTAGCAGCAGCAGCAGCAGAGGCCTTTAGGCGAGATTGTTTTTTCTCAGTGAGTGGACTAGACTAAAAAGTGGCTGAGAGATCCTGGTCTAACCCAATTCCTTGGCGACCTGCATTAGAGTGGTCCTTGGCCCACCTCTCCACCCCCACCAAGAAGTGTGATCTGTGGAAGAGACCACTTAAGTGCTGTGGTCCTCTGGGCTTGTTGTGGTTTCTGGTGGCCTCCCGGCCTCCACTGAGGCTCCAGTCCTCTATAGAGCAGCTCTCACAGACCTCTGATAGCCCTTTTCAGTCACATGAGGGGAACCGGCCAGACGGTAAGGTCACGATGTGGAGAGCAAAAGCTGGCGAGAGGGTGCTGGGCAGAGACGCCTAAGGGGCTCCCAATGGGCAGAATCAGAGTCCCAGCTCTCCAGACTGGCCACTGCCCTCTTAGGGAACAAGGAAGCTGTGAGGGGAATCTGTGTTGTTCTTTGTAGATTGTTCTGATTTTTATACTTCCCAGGGCACCCAGGACCGTGTCTTATCAAAGGCTTTGCCTAGTTTATGAAAATATGACGGACACTACTACAAGTACTCTCTGTGACTACCACCAACTTGGACCCTGGGCTGGCTATTTTGAATCTCTGAGCTTTATCATGTTCAGGCATTCTTCCTACATGGGAACGTCCCTGATTTCCTGAATCACTTCTTAAAAGACACATTCCCAATGTATGACAAAAACCACTACAATATTGTAAAGTAATTAGCCTCCAACTAATAAAAATAAATGAAAAAAAAATTAAAACAAACAAACAAAAGAAGACACATTCCCCTTTGGGGCCACTGAACCATGGTTCGGATCCAAAGCACACCCTGCTGAAGGTATAGGAGGGTAAGCAGGCCGATGGGGCTGAAGGAGGCCTTCACTCCACGACACATCTTCGCTTTGCTTCTCCTCTTGGAAGGACAGGGGCAAGATTCCCCTCTCCCCTCCAGCTCAGAGGAGCCAACCCACAGACCTCCTTTCCTTTCAGATGCTGCCTCTTTGAGGTCATTGGGAAACAGCCGGAAGTCACATTTTCTGAGTTTCCTTCTTTGTCCCTATTGCATTAGGAACTCTTGAGCCTGGAGTCTTACCTCCCAGATCTTATCCATTGGGTGAACTTCCAGCCAGGACTGAGAATGGGCTATGAGAGTAAAGACACTAAAAAAAAATAGAAATATTTAAGTGGAGATGGAGAGACACCCTAAGCCAGCGCCACTCTCCAGCCATGTGACTTCTGTTGGAGATAGACTGGCCACTTTGGAAAATCCTAGTCAAATGAATGAGGTGTCAGGATGCATGGGTGTCCTAGGGGTGATGGAGGGAAAGTTGTGGAGAAGAGCCTGGGTACACTTCTTGGCTTGACTACTTAGGCCCCTGACAAGTACATACTCCTTTTTTTTCCCTTTGAAAAAGTGGAGGCAGAATTATTAATTTGCTTACTGGATTAGCATCAGGAGGTGGATTTGGTTCATAATTCAAGATGGCAGGCTTGGCATGTGTTTGTCTCTGCTCATCTCTAATACCCTTGTTAGGATAAGAGCCATGAATTAAAAATAGTGAAAACTAACAACAGAAAAAAGAAAAGTACAGGAATTATGAGTGGCTGAAACATCCCAATAATTTCAGTAAGATGGAGGGTGGTTGGAAAGTACTGATAGACGAAACAAAGTGGAGGAAAGTGGACTCTGAGTGCGTGCTTGGGGCTGAGAGTAGGCAAGCCCCTGGACTTGGAACTTGGCATAGTCATGGAGTCTGCAGATTCAGAGTGGGCAGGATGGAAGAAAGCAGAGATGACAGCCAGGTGGAGCTGGAGGGGTTCATACAGCGCAGCCCTTTACCTTGGGCTTCTCTCCATGCCATGAGGGACCGTCAGCTGGTGTGGGTGGTCACCCAGGGGGTAAGCCCCACTGCTGGCTCCGGGCTTGCTTGCCACAAAGTGAAGTGATCCAATAAGGACACAAACACTGCTAGAACTATGAAAAGTTGGGGCGAAGAGGGAGAGAGAGGGGACCTGAATAAGTGAGCTAAATCCTCCTCTATCGTGGCACACAGTCAAAAGTGATAAATCAAGAAATTGCAAAACAAGAATATTATTTTGAGATATGTGGATGTAATCAACAGAACCACTAAAAACAGTATGTCCCTGGACTGTAGTACTTGTGGTAGGCTACAGTTGAGCATAGGGCTGGCCTTGTCATTCTTAGTCCTTCCATATGACAATTTTTTTTTTTAAAACATGTGCATGAATTCAAAATAAAAGAAAAAAGTGAAAATAAATGTAAGTGGATTTGTGATTAAGTAGGAGGGATCCCAGCTGACCGTGAAAAGGAGCTTCTGATTGGCAGTGTGGCTCAAACCCAGCTGGGTTGTCACCATGGCTGGGCAGCTCCGGTGCTGCCCAAGAGATGTGCAAGCCTCCAGCTGTTCCTGCCTCCCTGCCCCAGTCCTCTCCAGCCTGGAGAGGAGGACCAACAAGGATTCTGGGGCCAGGTCTTGACCCACAGAGGTTGGAGGAACTAAAGCAAGTGGCATCTCTAAGACTCCTCTCTCACTTAGGAGAACTGCAAGCAGCCATCCTCTGAGCTCTCCTTGCACTGCTGGGCAGGGCAAGATTAAGGTTTCCCTGAGCTCTTCTTTACTCTTTCTTCTCACGCTTCCTCCTTCCTTCTTCCTTCTTTCCTTCCTTCCAAATAGCTCCATTTAGACTACTGGCATCTGCTGTTTAAGGATGGGAACAGTGATCTAAACTGGGAGGTCACAGCCTGTGTCCCAGTCCTGAATGACTTTCTTCCCACTCCTGGTTCCCGTATGTGGGTAAAACTATCTCAGAGACATCACATCCTGGTGAACCTAAGGCATCGGCTGAATTTTCTAGAGTTTTGCTTTCATTGGGATGCATGTGGACAAAACCAGAGTTCGTTGACAGCAGAGTCAGTGATCAGATGGGTAGTAATCCTGTGAGGACCACATTTCAGAAATTCTCCTAGTGTCCCTATAATTCTCATTAGGTGCTTCAGATCATAGTTCTCTGTTTAGTTCAGAAAAGAAGGTCATGAACCTGCATAGCAGAAGAAACTATGGCTGGGCTGGACTTTGACCCTTTCTTGTTCACCCTGAGCTATAAGGGTTTCACTCTTTGTCCTAACGGTTTACCCATATAGTCTGATTATTTACTTACATAGAGCTCTGAAGTTTGGCTGGGGCCTAGAGTCCCACTCTGAACCCCTCGCTTGGTGTCTCAGCATTTTTCAGCCGTTCTTAGCTCTTTGGCAAAAGTGGTGAAAAGAGTCATCTCTATTAGAAGGAAGATCTTCATGACCACTCCAATCTCTCTGCTTCCTTCCTGTCTGAATTTCCTCTCCATGTTTGTTAAGATTGGAAAAAGAATAGAGCTGTGAATGTGAACATTAGACATTTTAGAGCTTCCCGTCCACCACACCCTACAAGAATGTTGTTCCCTTGCATTAACTTTCCCTTCGCACTTCCTTCTACAAGATGTGCCTGAAGACTTGTATAGTTTTAACACACACACACACACACACGAAAAGCTAGATGTTTACATTAACACACACACTTAAATATCTACTTGGATTTTGATTGTTTCAAAGTGGACTCTTTAACAGATTTATTCCAATGACACTGCCAATGCTCATAGGTTTTTGTTTTTTTTTAACTGTTTGTGGAGTTCCCTTCAAAGCCTCAGAAGATTATTTTGAATACCTTCCTGGTTGCAAATCATTTTGAAGTCAGATTTTCCTTAAATCAACTTATTTGAGGTATAGTTTACATATTATAGGGCTTCCTTGGTGGCTCAGATGGTTAAGAATCTGCCTGCAATGCAGGAGACCTGGGTTTGATCCCTGGATTGAGAAGATCCACTCCAGTATTACTGCCTGGAGAATTACGTGGACAGAGGAACCTGGTAGGCTACAATCCATGAGGCCACAAAGAGTCAGACATGACTGAGCGACTAACACTTCATTTCACTTTACATATAATAAAGTGCACAGATTTTAAATGATTGATGAATTGCTTGTTCACTGATTAAAAGCAATGCTGCAGGAGAAATTTATAATGATTGAGGAAAGAGCATTGGAACAAACCTGCAGCTTCTCAAATGGCTCCTCTGATGGACATATATTCTGGAAGAGAGTTCATCAGTTATACTCTTTAAAGACCTATTCATTCACTTGACAATGAATGAGCCCCAATTAAGGACTAGGCATTGTTCCCGACAAGAGGACATGGCATCTTGAAAAACACACATCATTTTTCCTCTGTGAATTCTGGATTTTGGTGGGGGTGATGACCATAAGTGATAAATGTATGATGTAATTTTAGGAAGCAATTCAGTTCACTTCAGTTGCTCAGACATGTCCGACACTTTGTGACCTCGTGGACTGCAGCATGACAGGCTTACCTGTCCATCATCAACTCCCAGAGCTTGCTCAAACTCATGTCCATCAAGTCAGTGATGCCATCCAACCATCTCATCATCTGTTGTTCTCTTTTTCTGCTGCTTTCAATATTTTCTAGCATCAGGGTCTTTTCTAATGAGCCAGTTCTTCGCATCAGGTGGCCAGAAGTATTGGAGCTTCAGCTTCAGCATCAGTCCTTCCAACGAGCATTTAGGGTTGATTTCCTTTAGGATTGACTGGTTTGATCTCCTTGCAGTTCAAGAGACTCTCAAGAGTCTTCTCCAGCACCACAGTTCAAAAGCATCAATTCTTCGGCACTCAGCCTTCTTTATGGTCCAACTCTCAAACCATAGCTTTGACCAGACAGATTTTTGTTGGCAAAGTAATGTCTCTGCTTTTTAATATGCTGTCAAAGTTTATCATAGCTTTTCTTCTGAGGAGCAAGTGTCTTTCAATTGCACGGCTGCAGTCACCATCTGCAGTGGTTTTGGAGCCAAGAAAATAAAGCCTGTCACTGTTTTCATTGTTTCCCCATGTATTTGCCATGAAGTGATGGGGCCAGATGGCATGACCTTAGTTTTTGAATGCTGAGTTTTAAACCAGCTTTTTCACTCTCCTAGGAAGCAATAACTGCTATGAAAATGAAAAAAGTGGAGTGAGGAGACAGAAAATGCTGGTGGGCTATTTTTAAAAAGATAATACAGCCATGTAATATATCTTTATTTTCTTTTCCTTTTGTGAGGAAATCTCAAGACCCAGATTCTACCATAAGCTACTTTTAAAAGGGACATGGAATCCTTCCATAAATTATATTCTGCAGAATGCTAGAGTCTGTAGACATTTCATATATATACAGGGGGTCACATGGCTAAAGAAGCCATGGAGAAAGTTGGGTAAAACAAAGCTAAAAGCCAGTCTTTACTGAAGGTTTTCTTAGAGACTTTAATATGCTAATACAAACTGTAAATATTCACAAGGAAGGATGGTGGCATGCAAAGTTTTCCAAACTTTTTTCTCCTGGGAATTCTTTCAACTTTGATCATCTCAAACAAGTGGTGATCTGCCTAACACATTGTGGGAAATTCTGTCCTAGAGTTTTCATTGCACAGGAGATGGAAAAGCAACAGAGAGGTTCAATTAATTGGGCAGGAGGGAGAGATGGGAGTCTGGGCTTATTAACTATCTCTCCAGAATGTGGAACACACGTTGTGGGTCAAGCAGGTCTCTAGGACTTTAAACACAGACCCTTTTATGCAAGCCTCCCAAGGCAGTGGAAACAGGTATTGTCAAAGCTTCTATTTGCTAGTGGGGAAACTGCTGTCAGAGGGTGAAATACATAGTCAGAGGTCATGCCATTCATTACAGAGTCAGGATGTGAGCTTCGGCTTGTTTGAGTCCCAAACCCCAACTATCAACCCACAACACCATGTTGTCTAAATGGTGGTGGAGGATGGGTTGCAGCCTAATGAGCAAACCTCTCCTTCTCCCACCAGTCCATCTCGTTATGCTCATAAGCCCCACAGTCTCACAAGGGATGGATTTCTATCTGTCCTGCGTGGTGTCAAGTGTTTTCTGCTCATGTCACACTGGTCATGGAGCAGGTACTTGATAAGTTCAAGTAGCCTGAGTCCTGTCCATGTAAGCTCAGTAGTGAAACCAGATGGCTGTGACCTTGAGCAACTCTGGACAGAAATCTACTGGCACCTTCTCTCCACTTCTATCTCTTTACCCAGCATCTTCTCCCCACCTTTCCCTCCCCTGAAGCCACAGATCTCATTCCTCTTCATTTGCTGAGTCCACTGGAACCTGGGGTCTCAGATACACACCAACACTTCTGCTGGGGCACCTGTAAGGGACCCCAACCTGTCAGAGCTGCAGTGGCTGAGAGCTGGCGGTGCAGTAGGCTTTGCTGGGGTGTGAGGTGAGAAAGGCACCCCCTAGCTCTAGGTGGAGTCTTCCACCTCGTGTCTGCAGGGATTTTTGTATTTACTGGAAAGAGAAAGACATATCTTTCAGGAAAAGATCTGAGACAGATATTTTTCCCCAGCGTCCTCACCTTTCTCTCCTGAGACCGCTAGGGAACCAAGCAGATATTGTGTGTGCTTCGTCCCTTAGTCATGTCCGATTCTGAAACCCCATGGACTGTAGCCCACCAGGCTCCTCTGCCCATGGGATTCACCAGGCAAGAATACTGGAGTGGGTTGCCATGCCCTCCTCCAGGGGATCTTCCCAACCCAGGGATTGAACTCAGTTCTTCCGCATTGCAGGCAGATTCTTTACCGTCTGAGCCTCCAATCAGCTGCTCGAGTAGAGACTAGTCACTCCTGTTAATTCATTACTGATTTGGTTAGAGGGAGACTGGTATTTTTGAACTTTATATGCAGTAACTTGGGTGTTCCAAACCTGAACTCCTGTCCCCTCTCTCTATCTGCACTCCTCCTCCTGGGTCCCTGTCTCACGCACAGACTTGACCCCTTCCTGGCCTTCAGGCTGGAAACTCTGCCCCTTTCCTTCCACCTCAAATCAAGGACAAGAGTCTTGTCAACACAACCTCTGCAGGAGCCTCTAAGCTGCCACTACCTGCCTCCCCACTGCCTTGGACATTGGCCCAGCCCTCAATGTCTCTCCTCGGGGTGCTCTGACAGCCCTCAGCCCTCTGCTGGATGCCACCCTGAATGCCAGTCACATGCCAAGCCATCCGCAAGCCTCTGCACAAAAGTCAGCATCAGGTGCCAAGACTTTCGGAAGCTACTTTGAACTGGACACATAGCTGAGTCCTGTGCTGGGCAAGGGAACCACTGAAGGGTTATCCAGACAGAAAGATGATTTTGTGAAGACTGAGCAAAGATGCAGATAGTGAGTATGCGCTCTGGGGTAGTGTGTGACCTTGAAGTTTGAAGGACAAGAGGTTCTAGCTCTAGTGCTACATAACAAAGCAGCCTCAAACTTAGTGCTTAAAACAATGGCAACATTTAGTTTGCTCATGGATCTGCCATCTGTGGAAGGCTTGGTGGGCATAGCTCACCTGGCATTGCAGGCTGGAATCCTGAGCTGGCTGCAGGCTGAAACTTTAACTGGACTGATTGGCTGGAGCATCACCATGGGGATCCCCATGAGTAGGGAAGGGTGGCTTCTTATAATGTGATGTCTGGGGTCTAAGATCCCATGAAAGAGCTGGGGGATTCACTATTAACATTCAGGACTTAGCCACAGAGATCACAGAGCATCACTTCTGCTTCCTTCTCTTTTTTAGAAGCAAATAGGTAAGATTGGCTCATATTGAAAGGAAGAGAACACAGATCCCACTTCTTGATGGATGAATGTCATTGTCACATTGTAAGAGGTGTATGTGGGACAGGAGACATTGGTGTAGCCATCTTTGTAAAATATGATCCATCTAGCAGAATATGGAGCCAACGAGGCAGGCAGAGTCCAGGACTTGTAGCATCTTGGATGATACTCCAAAGGGCATTGGTTTTCATCTTGTGAAAAGTGGGGAGCCAGTGAGAGGTATTAATCTGGGTGTACTTGGCTCACACTGGTGTTTGATAAAGCTCTTCCTGGAGTGATGAGATGGAAGACTGGAAGGCAGGCAGACAGGAGATCTGTGAGAGGCTGTTGAAAGAATCTGGGGGAGATAAAAGAGGGAGGGCCTGAAGCCAGACATAATCTAGAGGTGAGGGCAGGTCAAATGCAAGAGGCGCCAGATGAAATCACAGTGGCACCAAATGTCAGAGGTGAGAACCATGCATCTAGGAGGATTTCCGGTTTCTGACTTAGGGCACTGAGCAAATGTGATGGGGAATGAAGGAAAAACCAAAGAGGCTTGCGGGGGGAGGACATTGGGCCCTATTTAGGAAGCGATTAGTCTGGGGGAGGGGTCTGAGAATGTCCATATGGACATGTCCAGCACAGAGTGTAATGCACTTGAGTTTAAAAACCCTGGGGGACGTTCTGGCGAAGAGTCTGAGATGTGGGTACCACAAATGGGGCTTCCAATGCACATATGCAGAAAGGGCCCTGTGTCCAGAGAAGATGACTACAGACAATCTGAGCGGGCAGGTTGGGGGGGCTTTAACCTTCAGGGGGTGATCAGAAGAAGATAATCTGGTAAGGCCTCCAAGACTAAACTGCCTGTATCCTGGACATAGCAGGTGCTGTGGTCCTAGTGCCAGGCCCTCCAAGTGCCTGGCAGGCCCGGTCCTGGGCCTGCCTCTCACACAACAGAGCAGCCATGGCAGGTTCCTGCCCTCGTGAGCCCTTGGTCTCCCCAGCTCTGAGGCGCTAGGATGCCCCCTCTCTCCCTCTCTGGACTTCTGTTTCCCCATTCATAAGAGAGACTGGATCATTTTCCAAAGTACCTTTATCACAAAATGTTGAGAATTCCAGTGCATGAGAAGAAGCAGAGATGGGCCTCCCTGGGGAGGCAGGGGTGGTGAGTGAACAGGCTTCCTCTTGCTACCCATGAGGCAGATGGCTGTGACTTTGAGCAACTCTGGACAGAAATCTACTGGCACCTTCTCTCCACTTCTATCTCTTTACCCAGTATCTTCTGCCCACCTTTCCTTCCCCTGAAGCCACAGATCTCATTCCTCTTCATCTGCTGAGTCCACTGGAACCTGGGGTCTCAGATACACACCAGCACTTCTGCTGGGGCACCTGTAAGGGACCCCAACCTGTCAGAGCTGCAGTGGCTGAGAGCTGGCGGTGCAGTAGGCTTTGCTGGGGTGTGAGGTGAGAAAGGCACCCCCTAGCTCTAGGTGGAGTCTTCCACCTCGTGTCTGCAGGGATTTTTGTATTTACTGGAAAGAGCAAAGACATATCTTTCAGGAAAAGATCTGAGACAGATTTTTTTCCCCAGCATCCTCACCTTTCTCTCTTGAGACTGCTAGGGAACCAAGCAGATATTGTGTGTGCTTCGTCCCTTAGTCATGTCCGACTCTACAACCCCATGGACTGTAGCCCACCAGGCTCCTCTGCCCATGGGTGTGCTTGCTAGGCAAGAATACTGGAGTGGGTTGCCATGCCCTCCTCCAGGGGATATTCCCAACCCAGGGACTGAACCCAGTTCTTCCGCATTGCAGGCAGATTCTTTACCCACTGAGCCACCAACACTGCTTCTGCCCTCTCTCCCTGGCTTACAGCGTCTCCTAGCTGATCCTGGCTTCTGACCTCTCAGCCTTCTTCCCTCTAACTTTGATTTGCATCACTGAGGGACAGTGTAAATTCCACGAGGCCCACTGTTCTGGGGTAGAGGCCACAGCCTCCCCTTCCCGAGAGCCCAGATGTAGTTAGATCTTCCCTTGACTTAGTGAAATTCAGGCCGACACAAGGACCCTCGCAGGCAGTTTCTGAGATGGGCTGAAAAGAAGGCAGGCTCACGAGGGGAGTGGCAGTGCTTGGACAAGTGTCTGGCTTTGTGCTGTGTTGGCCACCTTGATTTGGATGTATGAGCAGGCAGCTTGGGCTGCACCCTCGGCTTCCAGAGGCTTTACATTGGCAGGTTGGAGAGTCAGTTCTGACCCCAAAGCCTAGAGCGGGGCCCCTGTGGATGGCTGGCTTGGCTTAATAAGGAAATAGAAATGTGGGTGGATCCCTGTTGCTTTCCTGAGATGCCAGCTCTTCCAGTGAGGGAAGAGCTTTGGCAGACTGGGAAACATACTGGCACCCCACCCTTCCCTGAAGGAAAAGTGCTGTCCTCAGAAGGGGCACTTCCAGGGGGTTTGGGACTCTGAGCCTGCTCTTAGCCTGACAGCCAAGAACCCAGGAGCGCTGAGCCTGCAGCCAACTCCAGATGCCACGACCCCTCTCCACCCTTGCCACTGTGTATCTGTCTCCATTAACCATGGAAAGCACATTTGCTTGTCACATTTACTCACACCCACAGGACAAGGTGGGACAGGGTGGGATGCCTTTCCTAGGCCTTTATCTTCATCCAGAGGAGGAGCCAGCATGGTCACAAACACCTCGTACAAGAGGTGGTAACAAGCTGGGCTGGGTGAGAGCCCATCCTGCAGCCTCACTGGGGTATGAGAAAGGAGTCTGGGGGGATGAGTGTTGGTGGGGAAGGGGAATGGAGGCCTGGTCAAGAGGTGTGGAGCAATGTGACTCCCCCGCTTGTTTGTGACATGAATGGGCTGGGAGGGGGGCCCTCAACCTTCATAGGACCCAGGAGGGAGGGCAGAGCTCTCAGAGAGGGTCTGATGAGTCAGACCTTTAAAGATGCTTCTCCAACCCTGTGGTTTCCCTGCCGTGTGACAGGAACGGCTGAAATCATGGGAATCACTGACATGCCTTGACCAAGGTCAGGGGTGAAACGGATCTGAGGATGACGGCATTTCACCCTGGGACCACCTGATGGAGAACGTGTTCCCAATGAACAAGGGAGGGAACGGGCCAGGCTGGTGGGCCTCTGTGCCCCAGAGTGGAGAGCAGAAGTGGGTATCAGGGCTCACTGCCAGTCTCCTCCCAGGTGTTCGTGCTGTGCCATGGCCTCCTGCAGCTCTGCCAGCTCCTGTATAGTGCCTACTTCAAGAGCAGCCTCACCACCATCGAGAAGCGGTTTGGCCTCTCCAGTTCTTCCTCAGGTCTCATCTCCAGCTTGAATGAGGTAAGCAGGATGCTCCAGTCCATTGGAACCCACCCAAGCATCACCGTGCTCACGGGATCCAGGAGGGGGCTCTGGAGGAGCAGATCGGGGCAGGGGGCACGTGAGGGATGGACACAGTCAGATACATTTCCCCTGGCACCAGGCACTGAGCTGAGAGCCTCCGGCGTTACCTGACCTCCTCACCACTCCCCTGCGAGCAGGTGCTCTGCACCTGCTCCAACAGATGAGGGCACCGGGGTTCAACAAGGTCAGTGGCTTGCCCGAGGTGTGCAGGCCTGCTGCCTCCAAACTCCGTGCCTCTGATTGAGTTCTGTGACCACCTACCAGCTGATGTGGCCTCCGTCCAGCCCCACCCAGAGGAAGACGAGCCGCAGGCATGCAGGTAGGGGAGCAGCTCCCAGAGGCCAACTCAATGGCTTTGACTCCCAGACAGGGTCACAGGTCTATGACTTTCTGTCTTTTCTTTCCATGAGGCCCACTGTTCTGGGGTGGAGGCCACAGCCTCCCCCTCCTGGGAGCCCAAGTGCAGTTAGATTTTCTGTTGACTTAGTGAAATTCAGGCCGATGCAGGGGCTCTCACAGGCAGTTTCTGAGATGAGCTGAAAAGAAGGCAGGAGGTCTCCCAGCGGTCCCCAACCACCACCTTCCATCCAGCTCATCCCCCAGCCAGCTCCCTGCTGGAAACGCCCCCTTACCCTTCAGTCCTGCGCGCCCCCAGGCCCACACAGGGGTGCCCCTCAGGAACCCTCCCCACCATGCCAGGGCAGATGCCCCTGCAGTCCTCGCAGGAGGACTGTCTTCACAGTAGTCATGTCTTTTAGGCAGAAAGCCTACCCGATCCTGGTGGCCACACCAGATCAGAGCCCAGGTCTGTCTGACAGCCACCACCCCAGGCCTCCCTCTGATCCCCAAAGCCCCCGCCCTGCCTCTGTCCACCAGCCCTGCTCTGCCCAAAAGCTAGTCCCTGGACACACCGCTGGAATCTCTACTGCTGCCTCTCTCGACGTACACTCCACCTCCACGGACTTCCTCCACTGTGGTGGGCACACCCTTGCACACGTACAACCCTGGGACCCATCACTCATGCCTGCTGGCCTCATGGGCCTCGGATCCTCCTCTGAGCTCCCAGGCACACATGATATTTTCACTGTTTTCTGGATGTCTAATTTCTCTTTCCCAAACTCAGATGAGTTTTTCAACAATCAGGTTGTAGACATCCCTATGGGCATAGTTTGAGGCAAATATAAGAAAGTTAATTCCCTGAACCTAACAATCCTGTGTGTGTGCTTTGTATGAAAATGTGCATCTCTCTGTGTGTATATCTGTTTCTACATGTGTCTGAGTCTGTGTGTGTGTCTGTGTGTATGACTGTGTCTGTCTGTGATCTGTGTGTATATTTGTGTACCTGTCTGTGTGTATTTGTGTATCTGTGTGTGTCTGGATGTGTATCTGTGTGTGTTGAAGGGAAGTGAATGGGTGAATGTGTGGAGTAGGTAGGATAGGAACTCAGCCAAGGGGTCTTCAACAATCCCACTGATTCTTTTTTTTTAAATTTTTTGAAAAATTTAATATTTATTTATTTGGCTGCACCATATCTTAGTTGTTTCATGTGGAATCTTTGATCTTCATTGCAGCATGAGGGCTCTTTAGTTGTGGCATGTGGAATCTAGTTCCCTGATCAAGGATCAAACCTGGGCCCCCTGCATTGGGAGTATATGGAGTCTTAGCCACTGGACCACCAGGGAAGTCCCAATCCTATTGATTCTGACCCCAGCATTTAAAAACAGACTAGGAAAGTAGGGGTCTTACTGGGAGAGCAGAGAGCAGCCAAGTAAGAGGAGCTTCATGGTCAAGCTCGAGGCTCCCAGCTTTTGGGGCGGGCAGTAAGGAACTGGCCTGCCTTCTTGAACAGAGCCAGGGCTGGGTGTATAGTCAGTGAAGATGAACCCTCTGGAAAGCCTGGGAGACACCTGAGGCAGAGGACAGTGCATCCCGAAGTCAGACGGCTAGGAGGCCTTCACTAAGCCAGGCTTGAGCAGCTGGGGGAGAAGAGGGCCCTGGTGATCCTGCAAAGGAAGAAAAGACAGGATTTGGTAGCTGCTTAAGCACAGGATTGAAGGCTAAGTGAAGTGAAAGTTGCTTAGTGTGTCCGACTCTTTGCAACATCATGGACTACACTGTCCATGGACTTCTCCAGGCCAGAATACTGGAGGGGATAGCTTTTTCCTTCTCCAGGGGATCTTCCCAACCCAGGGATTGAACCCAGGTCTCATACATTGCAGGCAGATTCTTTGCCAGCTGAGCCACAAGGGGATTGAAGGCACCACAGACCAAAAGGCAGCTGCCTATCAGAAGCCTGAGGGGTGTGAGAAAGAACAGGCCTGGTGGAGGGGAAGGCGAACCCATCTGATCGCCTGGCGTGTGCAGCCAGCTTCCAGAGGTGGGAGCCTTCATGCTGCAGGCCAGTCTCCAAGCCAGTGGGGCCTAGTGGTGAGGGCAAGGGGAGACAGGGTTGGTCGGACCAGGCCTGCAACAGAGGGAGGGTCTTGGCTGGCAGGGAAGATGTCAGCATCTGCCAGTGAAGCACCAGCTTCACCTACAATAGCCCTTAATGCCCGCTGTGGTCTGCCCTGGGTCCCTTTGTTTTGAGACATGAATGGGCAGGGATGTGTTACAAATGCTCTGACAGGAAGTCCACAGAGCTGTTTGGGGCCAGGTCAGGGCTGAGTGGATGTGGCCTGGGCCGCAGAGCCCCTCTTCTCAGTTAGAACAGCTGCTGCTGCTTCTTTTGTTTTTATATTAAGGAAAGTAATTTTTTTTGAAGGAGCTCCACTGCTGAAGGGAAGATTGGGAACCAAGGGCTTAAGCCAGTCATAAGAGCCACAGTGGCCCAGTTCCCTCCAGGAAGCCGGCCCAGTCTGCTCCCAGTGCTTGGGGCCGGGCGCCCCCAGGCCTTCCTGAGGCTCCCTTTGGGGCCCTCCCCCATTCTTCTCCAAAACCTTGCAAGTCAGCCTCAGTTAGCTTAGCTGATGTGGTCTGACATTTACAATTACTTCCTGCAAAATGATAGGGAAACAAGAAGGGAATAAAATCTAAGAAGCATAACAAAGCTTTGTCTCCAGGCACTGGTTACAGAATGTCCTAGAACCACGTCTGGCCAGGAACTGGCGCGACATCTCAGTCAGGCTAGGCCTCCTCACACCCATCTTTATATTCCCTTTCTCTTTGTGTCATAAACCATTCCTTTTCTTGGCCACACAGGAGGGGTCTCCTGGGTAATCCTTCCTCTTCTTGAAAAAGCCTACCATTTACTCCTTCATTCATTCATTCATTTATTCAACAAACATTTCATGAGCACCAGCTGTGTGTTGAGCACCAGCTGTGTGTCAAACACCATTCTAGGTGCTGGGGAGACAGGAATGAACAGACAGAAAAAAATCTCTGCTCACATAGAATTCTAATGCTAAGTATGACATTTACTTATAGAAATTGGCTTCTAACCCCCCATGAGGGAATTAGAAGCACATACAGAACAAGGAAAGCCGTGGACTGGCTGAGCTCCCAAGACAATAGCCGAGGTGTGGAGACTGAACCTGAGAGTTGACAGATCAGGGAGGCAAGAAGCAACCAGCCAAGGAGACTGAGATGGAGCAGCCAGGGGCAGTAAACTAGAAGATGGTGGTGCCATGGAAACTCAGTGAAAGGAGGGTTACAGGAAGAGAGCAATGATCAACTGAATCAGAAGGTGCTGAGAGATCAAGTGAGAAGAGGATTAGCCAGTGGGCTTGGCAATGAGGAGGTCACTGATGATCGTGGGAAGAGCCACGTGCCAGGCCTCTGGTCTCTATTTCCTGAGACAGGGGCACCTGCTTTAATAGCCGGAAGGAGACTGTGGCGTGGATAGGGCGGGGGCTATGAGTGCTGACATCCAGGACTCCTCTGGCTCAGGTGAACTTACTTTCTGGGGTAGATGACCATCTTGAAGTCAAGGTCAAAAGATCTGCCAGCCCCTCTTTTACCACTGAAGAGCCTGCTCCCCCAAGCTGGAGCCTTTGATTCCCCTCTTTGGTGGGGCTCAGAAAGCATGCCTTCCAGGGAGCACCAGGAGCATGAGTTACTGGTGTTTCCAGTTGGGGAGGGGCTCGGGGCGCTTTAATCCTCATCCCTCATTCACAGAAGTGGAAACCAACCCAGGGAGGGCCAGAGTTGATTAGGAGCAGAGTTTCTGGGGCAGAAACCCACTTCTGCAAGGGGCTGTAGACCAGCGCAGTTAAGACAGGGCACATTAAACTCAGGTCGTCCTGGTTGGGGGGTGGTCGTCATGAGACACTTCTTGACCTCATGGACACAGCAAGTTACTTAATATACTGAGTCCCAATTGTGCCATTGCAAAATGTCTTGCTGCATGTTGAAATGAGATAGGGCATGTTGCTTGGTGGTTATTCTGACTATGATATCAGAGTCCTTAGGGACTTTAGTTAGAGAACATGCACTGTTTCTAGGAGCCAGCCAGAATAGGAGGCTTTCTTGAATTTGGCCCCCAAAAGTTTGGCCCTAAGATGGTTGAACTTTCCATGGTCTCTAGATACTTCCTTTGGTCTGGCCTCGCAGGCTGAGGCTGGGAAGGGTTTCTGACAACAGGGGAAAGCTGAAACTGCATGCTTGGGCCTCCGTAAGAATCACCGGGCAAGCTGTCTTGCCTGTCACACCAGGCAGCTTCTTGCCTCTCTTTTCTGACTGTCAGGTCCACTACGGGTGGGTGAGGACACAGCCTCTGGTCTCACCTGGCTCCTCTGCTCTCTCTGCAGATCAGCAACGCCATCCTCATCATCTTCGTCAGCTACTTCGGCAGCCGGGTGCACCGTCCAAAGCTGATTGGCATTGGGGGTCTTCTGCTAGCTTTGGGGGCCTTTGTCCTCACTCTCCCACACTTCCTTTCAGAGCCTTACCAGTACACCAAGACCATCATGGGTAAGTGGCCTCCCATCACTGCTTCAAGGGAATGAGGGTACATAATTCTGTATGTCCTGACTGTCAGATACACTCTGGGGAGCAAAGCCAAGGAAATTTTCTGGTGGGATAGGACAGCAGAGTTCAGAGTGGTATCCATTGCCCAGAAGCCCCCCCCAACTTTGTAAGACACCCCGTCAATCCTCCTGTGCTTTTGGTGCAAGTTTAAGAATTTTTTGCTACATTCCAGTCAGGAAACACTTCTACCGTGTGTTTTTATAAGTTTCATAGTTTCACATTTACATTTTGAGTTCGTTTTTTATAAGGTTCTTTTTCTTCTTTTTGCATATGGATGTTAAATCCTTTAAGCATCGTTTGTCAAAAGGACTCTCTTTTCTCCATTAAATATTTTTTGCATCATTATAAAAAATCAGTTGGACTTTTTTAAAAATAAAATAAAAGACACATTTTTAAATTTATTTTTCGCTATGCTGGGTTTTCCTTGTTGCATGGGCTTTCTCTAGTTGCAGTGAGCAGCGGGGTGTGGTGTGCAGGCTTCTCATTGCGGTAGCTTTTCTCGTTGCAGAGCATAGGCTCTAGGGTGTGCAGGCTTCAGTAGTTGCGGCATGGAGGCTCAGTAGTTGCGGCTTCTAAGCTTCAGAGCACAGGCTTAGTAGTTGTGGTGCATGGGCTTAGTTTTTCTATGGCATGTGGGATCTTCCCGGACCAGGGTTCAGACTCTTGTCTCCTGCACTGGCAGGCAGATTCTTTACCACTGAGCCACCAGGGAAGCCCTCAATTGAACATATTTGTAAGGGTCTATTTCTAGACTTTGTCTTCTGTTCCATTAGTCTGTGTGTCTATTCCTTTGTCACTGCCACACTCTTGATTACTGTGGCTTTATAAAGAAGTTTGAGAATTGGGTAGTGTGATTCCTCCAACATTATTCTTCTTTTTCAAAATTGCTTCATCTATTCTTATTCATTTGTCATTCCATGTAAATTTTATAATCAGCTTGTCTATATGTTAAAAAAAATCCTTCTGGAAATTTGATTAGACTGGTATTAAATTCATAGGTCACTTTGGGGACAGTTGACATTGAGTCTGCCAGTCTATGAACGCAGTATGCATCACTGTTACCCTTACATTTTAACAATGAACTGTGATTTAGCAAACTCTGCAGCTGATGAATGAGTTTTCCAGGTGGCTCAGTGGTAAAGAATCTGCCTGCCAATGCAGGAGACATGAGCTTGATCCCTGGGTCAAGAAGATCTTCTGGAGAAGGAAATGGCAGCCCACTCCAGTATTCTTGCCTGGAAAATTCCATGGACAGAGGAACCTACCTGATGGGCTACAGTCCATAGGGTCGCTAAGAGTCGGACATGACTTAGCAACTGAACAACAACAAAAACAACTGATGAATATCTCTATTCTCCAACAGAACAAAATAAGGATCCTGTAATGTTTGAATGCCCACCATCCTCCGCCATCTTCCATGTTATTATTGACTAATATTTTAGTTTTGCCTGTCTTTAACTTCCTCCCATTGGTCATTATTACTATAGTTGTTATTTATAAATAATTCAGTACTTATTTCTATTTACCCACAAGGTTACTGGTTTCTTTGCTCATCATTGCTTCTTGCACTTCACCCACCCTTATTGATTTAACTTCGTTTTTCCTGAAGTACATTCTTTAGTATAATTTTCAAATAGTTTTCCAAATTACCTGCCCTGTTTTCATGGTTTCTTGATAATCCCTTATGATTTCTATTTTCATTTTAGTTTCTTCAATTATTTGAAATGTATTTATTTTTATAGCCCCTTTCAGATTGTTTTATTAGCACAGATTTTGAGAATGCTAAACCTCCCACATTCTGTGTCTGCTTGTTCTTGTTCATGGTGGAGTGTTTCCTTTCTGTTATGTAATGTTTGACGGCAGGGTCCTTGATAGTGGGAATTCTTCCCCCTGAGGACATTTTATGTGGTCTAGATAGGAAATTGCCCCAAGAGTGGCTTTATATTTGCATTTACTTGGTATCCTGGGAATGCCACTGCTTTGGAGCTAACTGTGTGATAATGTACTGGCTTGGGATAAATTTGCACTTGTTCTAAGGGGTGTGGTACGTGGCAACGGTTTTGTGAGGAGCAGCCAGTGAGAGGCCCAGTCCCTAAGTGCTCATCCTTGGTCCACTGTATTGGAATTGAGGATGTCTAAGGATAGATTGGCCACCGAGGGGTGCGCTGAAGGGATAACTGATTGCTGTTTGCTTAAATACTAGGCCTATTGTTAGTCAAATGTGCAGATCAGGTCCAAGAGATGAATCACTCTTCATGCCAGGAGGGAATCCCTTGTAGATTGTGAGACTTGAGACCTAGCCTACAGTGTGGGGTGGTAGACTTTGAGACCTGCAGTGGGAAGGTAGGTTGTGAGACCTACAGTGGGGAGGTAGGTGGCTAGAATGGAAAAAATGTGAATCGGGAACAGCCACGTCTAATGATGAAATGTTAGTTGAGTTCTGGCCGTGGTACTCTTCTCCCCACATCCATGGTAGTCACCAGTGAACTAATTATTTCTTATACATTCACTGTGGCCTTGGATCTGTGGACTGTTTAAGCCTGAGTCTTGCTTCAAGTAGGCCCAAGAAGAAGACAGACCCAAGCCTAGGGGTCTAAGCTCTTTCCCCCTCCTTGATCTAGACAAAGGGTCTGAGGCCAGCTCTGAAGGAGAGTCAGGATTTGCTGGCTACTTCGGAAAGCTTTGTGCCATGCCTGCTCCAACGCAAGGTCCCAGCCCTTCCCCATCAGCATGAACAGTGGGGTAATGAAATCAGCAGGGGAGCTCCAGGCGCTGGGGCCAGGCTGCAGGGAGGGCATCCTGCCAGGTGTCACACGGTGGCCTGCCTAGCCTAGGGCGGGTTCCCCCGGCCTGCCCTGGCCTGGGCCGCGTACCAAGGGCATTTGCTCCTCACAGAGCGGCCACTACAGAGGGTGGGTGGAGACGGGCGGGGCTCGGAAAGCAACCCCTCTGCCCATTGTTAGGGATGGTCGGGTGGCTTGGGTCCTTTCCACCACCATCCTCCCTGCTCCTAGGCAAACACTCCAACTTTTAGCTCACCTCCAGGGAGAGAGGAAAGAACAAGACTTGTCTCTCAGCCTGCAGGAAAGAACTGCTGGCCAAGAGAGTGAGGTCGCTGTGTTTTTGTTTGTGTCAATTCTATTTGCAACAATAGGACATACTCCCCCTCTTGCTGGCTGGGATCAGAGCAGCAGCTGGAAGTGCTCAGGGCTGGGCTACCTTCAGGGCATCTTTGTGCTCCCAGGGGCTCGGGCTAAGGAGGACTTTGGCCCAGGAGCCACAGTGTGGGACCTCGCTGAGGCTGTGAGTACCAGTGTAGCAAGGGCATGTACTATGCTAATATGTGCAAACAAAAATATTTATAAAGTTTCACTTCGTGGGAAAAGTTTCAAGTATGATTCTTCAAATGTATTCCTACGGGAACTTCAGTTTTGAACCATGCAAGTCATCAACAACAAATGAATCTCATTAAATGCACCACCCTGAGGGGTGACATGCATCTGGACAGTCCTACGTCCGAAGCTGGGCTTTGAGACCCCTTAACAACATGGCCTTGGGCCACTTCCTTCGCAGCTGAGTCTCAGTTCCTCCCTGTATGAAATGGAGCCTCCCTCACCCGGCTGCAAGGACTGAAGGATGTGTGCTCTAAGTTTAGCCCAGTGGTTGGCACATGCAGCAACCATTCAGTGGTAGACTTTATAACCAGCGGTGGTGGGGACAATACATGTGTTATGCTGGGTAAACTAAGATTCCAAATGAGGAAGCGCCTGCTTCCTATGGAGTGTCTGACAGCTCCCAGCCAATAGGCTGGGCATCCTTGGGCCACCTGACTGCAGCTTCTCCCTGGTCCTCACCGTCCATCTGTCCTCTGCTCTTGCTGGAGCATGGCCCCTCCCTGGGCATAGTCCTTGCCACGCCTTCACATGTGAGGCCATAGGATTTCTCTTTACTGAAGCTTAGGCTGCTGTTCTGATCCGTTTCTAGACCCTTAAGTTGGAGGTACCTGGTAATGGGGAAAGAGAACAGAGACCTTCAAATCCCAGCTCAGCCATGTAGGTGCTAAATCTCCTCAAGAAAGCTGCTGTTCACCTTTCTGAGCCTCAGTTTCCTAATCTGTAAAGTGGGAACAATAATTTCTCCACTTTTCAGCATTTTCTAAAGGCAAAAATTAAAATTAAATTGTGTAGATAAAGTGCTTGGCCCACAGTAGTTGTTCAGCATGTTTCTCTTTGCCTGCCCTTGATGTGGTATTTGAAATCTCTTACTCATCAGCAGTGACCCCTGGACCTCTTATCATGTGTTGCCTGCTGATTCTTTCCCTTTGGAGCAGAGCTGCTCCAGAAATGGACATGGGAAATGAAAAGCGTTTTAGGAAAAACAAATTAGAGATGGAGCCATTGTGGGAATCACAGAGACCTTTAACAACTAATTGCTAATTCTGAAAAGGCCATGCAGACGTTTTTGAATGTTTAGATTTTCTAAATGTCAGTGGGGTCCGGAAATGTGCCTGGCGCCTTTAGAGAAAAGACTAGCCACCCAGCCAAAGCCTCTAAGACCACTTCTGGAATGCGTGGAGAAGTTGGGATAGGTGGGAGACAGGCCAACAGGAGACCCCAGGAGACAGAAGAAGGGTCTTCGGAAACCAGCGTCTGGGAAGAGTAGGTGTAACCTGGGAGAGGTCCTGAGCCAAGGCCAGAGGGAAGTCAGCTCCTCGCAGACAATGGATGCACACGGGAGGGGGTTTCCTGTGGGAACAGTGGGGTTGGGGGAGTCGGTGGTATTTTTGGAGCGGTCTAGAAAAGAAAGGGAAGAGTCGCTTTCTAGTCCTCTGTTTGTGAAGTTGCCAGCCCCTCACCCACGCTTGTTCATCAAAAGTGGCAGGAGGGTGGTGGGAGGCCTGGGGACAGGAGCCTCAGGCCCCAGAGTGACTGAGCCCCTTCTTCACTGGAGGACGCTCGGCCCCAGAGCAGAACCCATGGCACTGAACCCCAGAAGGCCCCAAGGGCCATGCGGCGTGCTTGCACTGAGGGAACTGCTCAGGGACCCTGAGCTCAGGGCTGTTCAAAGGGCAGCATCTGGCCATGGTGTGAGAGGGACACGGTGGGGAAGGAGTGTGTTTGGGGGTGTATGGGAGTGTGCGTGAGGGAGGCCTTTCTCTGTGGTGGTGAGGTGGCTGTAAGTGGAGGAGGTGGGTGCATGAGGGAAGAAGTGCGTGTGTCTACGTGGGGGGTGGGGGGTGGGTGTGTACCAGAGGTGTGGAGAGGGTGGGGGTCTTATGGGTGTGGAGGTGCAGAGAGGGATGGACGTGGGGGAGCAGGCTGGCAGGGGTTGGGGTCCTGCACTTACACAAATATCAGTGTGGTGTTTCGGGGGGTGAGTGGGTGTAAGGTCACATACAGTCCGGCCAGTTGGATCTATTTAACCTGAAAAGGAAGAGAAAACAATGAGGGGGGAGGGGGGAAGTCACAAAACACATGAGTGTTATTAAGTCAACTGAGAGGAAAATATTCCCGAACAGATGAGCACAACTAAGCTAATGAGACTTGATGGGGAACACATTTTCAACGCACACTATAGGAAGGAAGAGAAACGCCTGTGGAGAAATGACAGAAAATGCCAGGCTGCCGTGTTGCCTGTCAGGGGATGGCCAGGGAAGGAGCTGGGGCCCACAGAGAACGGGCCTCTCGGAGACACAGCCCCAGCAGCTGACCTGAGAGTGCTTGCCTCTGTCGTGTGGAAGAGTCACAACCCTCGTTGTTCTGGGTCTCCAGTGCAGGCCCCAGTAGAGACCTGAGCGTCACTCTGCCTCCCCTGGAGGCTTGTTCATCACTTCCCTTGCTCAGGAATGAGGCTGGGGGTGTAGGCCTGCTCGGGTCTGGAGGGCACGGGGTGGCGGGGGGGGGGGGGGCGCCTATGAGCCAGAGCTGCACCCTGCATCCTGGCTCCTCTGGGAAGAGGGCATCTCGGGGACCCATTGTGGACTGTGTGTCTTGGGCCCACCTGAGGCAGGGAGGTGGGTTTCCTGAGGAGAGTCCACACTCAGACTGGAAAGGAAGACTGGTTACTATTCCAGACACTGTGGTCACCCCAGGAAAACTGTCAGGGGGATGACCCCACAGAAGCAGGTTGCCAGCCCCTGTCCCGCAAAGCACTATGGTTTGAAGAAACCATCGATGCTGCCTCTGAGGACCCCCCCCAGGGGACACACGGAGGAGCTCCTGCTCTTTCTCTAAAGGAACAAAAGGACTTTGCAGGACCCAGAGCTTGGACTGGCCTCCGTCAGGGGATGTAAGTAAGGCTCAGAGATCTCAAGGAGGACGCAGCCAAGAGCAGTCAGGTATTTGGAGGCAGGGAGCTCATGGAGGTGGAGCCCCCTGGTGGGGTCCATGCCTCTGTGGAAGAGGCTAGAGAGCTGGCTGGCTCTTTCAGCCCCGTGAGGATGCAACAGGAAGTCAGCAGTCCAGCTCCCCCCAGAACGCCAGCATGCTGGCACCCTGATATTGGGCTCCCTGCCTCCAAACTGTGAGAAACCATTCTGCTGTTTGTAAGCTGCCCAGGCTGTGACCCTTTGGTTACAGCAGCCTCCGTGGACTCCCTTAGATTCAGTCTCTTTGGTTGGAGCCCCTCCTCATAACCTTGGGTCTTAATTTCGAATTTTCAACCCTTGGACTGTCTTAACCATTGATTCCAGCCTCAGGCCATTCACGTCACTCACAAACCTGTCAGCTGTTCTCAGCCATGCCCAGGGCTGAGTTGCACGATGGACCCAAGAGCCACCGTCTTCCAGGTCACCCTGGCCCGTCCGTGCCTGTGCCGGGCACGCTTTGAGTTGTTCTCCCCAGAGGACGCTCAGCCACGCGTCTGCATCTGGTCTGGATATCAGTCAGGATATCATGAGTGGCTTTGTCAAAAGGCTTCCTCCAGTCAAGCAACACCGTGTTACGGCTTCCTGCTGGTCTGGGAGCCCCATTAACAAAGGAAATGAGGTTGGCTTGGCATGACTGGCTCTTGATGAACTCATGTTGGCTCAGCTAATCCCATTTTTTCCCCTTCAAATTGCTCCTCATCAGCCTGTTAATAAATCTGTGAACAATAAATTCTGCTTCACTCCCAATTGGGAGCGTGCAAATTAAGCACGCATTCTCTTTGAATACAAAAATTAGATGGCTCTGAGACTCCCTCCTATTCCTTCAGGTGTGTCTTCTTTCCTTCCTATCCACTAAGAAAGAGTTTTGATGACAAGATGAGCCAGGCAATTCCTCTTTCCTCGGTCTGATGGCAGTTCTTCAGGAGCAGGTGGGTGTGCAGGGGTGGGGGTGACAGGCTGGAGGCAAGCCCTTTGTCAGCCGCCTCACACTGTGCATAGTGGGCTTGCCCTCTCAACCGACCTCACTGGTCATATGGCCTACTCAATACAAGTAGGCATTTCCCCATGGCCCCTTTAGTACTGGAAAGCTGGGTGGGAAAGGGTGTCCAGCCTCAGTCTCAGCCTTGGAAACTCGGTCTTGAGAACAGAGCAAAGGAACCCTCTTCTTCCACTCCCCTAAGCTCACTCTTTTCCTGCCATGGATGTGAATCCTTGCAAGCAACCCACTTGCCCTCAACTCCTTTATTATAGCCATTCATTTCTAGTGACCAGCACTGATCTTACTTGTTTCTAGTTTCTGGACCCACTTCCCAAGTCTTAAAAACCTGGGCAACAATGCCTGTCTCAAGAGTTCTGACATCTCTCTCATCTGTCTGAATTTCCCAAAGTTTCTGGCTTGAAACTTTGAATGAAAATTGATGTTATTGTGTAATCATCATATCCCAGGTTTTGTTACTGTTATTAGTTTTAATCTGAATAAGACTATTACAAAGTCGATGTTAGTATCTATATCTGTTTCAGAGATGAAGAGACTAAGGTTCTGAGAATTCCCATTTGAACCTGGTCTGTCTGGTTTCAAAATATGATTCCTTGCACTACTCAAGCATGTGACTGGCTGTCAACCCCAACTCTGTTCATTTCTGCTGGTGCAGAAGAATGTGTTCTCTTAGATTCCCAAAATGGAAGTCAGAAGGGACATGCCCATAGGAACTGTTGTCTAAGGGGAGGCTTAATCTAGTTGGAAGAGAACACATGTTGTCACAGGGGCATGATGGATTGACAAGGAACCCAACCAGTTCTGCTCTGCAAACAGGTCACTTTATAAATGACTTGGAGATCTCCATCATGAGTTCGGGACAGCCTGTTCCAGGCCTACTGATGGGTGTTGCCAGAGTTTCGGGAAGAACTGTTGAGTAGCCGATTAGGAGGGTGAGGAAATAGGTCCTTCAAAGTGGAACATTCTGAATGGGGTTCCAGGAGTTTGCTGATAGCCCAGCGAGGCTTGGCACATTGGGTGTGCTTCCAGGAAACTCTCCGGAAACACCACTGCCTATCCCCGTTGTACTCTTACGGGCTGCTTCTGAGGTCTTGCTAACCTCCTCCTCCTTTGGCCCTACTCACACCCGCAGTGCCCCCTTCTGAGTGGGGAGGTAATGGGTAGCTCTCAAGGTGCTGCCCTCCTGTTCCCTGGCAGAATTCTCTCTTTCCTCTGCTAGAATGACGAGAAAGATTAGTCAAAGGAAAGCCCGCTCCTGCCACGGCCTTCCTGTGTTTCCTCAACACTTCCAGCATCCTCTCACAGCCTCAGTGCTGGATTTTTGTGCAGAGACCCTTATTTAGACCCTTGATAGCCTGCTACCTCAGCCTGGCCACACCTCGACTATGTGTCCTTGAACACTGAAGAGGCCAGACTTTGCTCTGCCCAGATCTGCCGACCTCTGTGGGGCCTGCTCCAGGAAGGTAGCCCTTCCTGCTACCACGTACTGTCTTTCCAAACTGGAGGAGGCGTTCAGAAATTAGAGCTGAAATTCTATGTATGTAAATTGTGGGATGAGTCAAAGGGTTGACTGGCATGCAACTGGGCTGATACGGGGGTAGCTGAAGAAGGGGAGAGGTCCCGGCCTGTTTCTAGTCATCATCTCGCAGCCCTGTGATAACTGGCACGGCTAGATCTCTGGTGTCTTGTGGGAAGAAGAATGTGCTCTGATAAGCTTGAGCCTTCCAGAAGTGGGCCTCAGGGAAGATGGGAAACAGACTGACAATCAGCTAATGAATACATCTCCCTCCTTCCCTTTCCCAGGCCCCTCAAGGTGGAGGCAGGCAGTCCCTGAGACTGGCTGGAATTGGCGGGCTTTTCTCTGACCTTATCACAGGATCTGATGGTGGGCAGGTCGGAGAAGAAGGAGGGCAGTGAGGTTCTGTAAGTCAGTGGAGAGGACTGGGTGCCCGGCCTTTGCTGGAATGCCCGAGAATCGGAGAGAGGCTGCTCTTTCTTCTTCACATGGGCTGAGCTCCTGAATTCGCTCCAGGGAGGAGGAGGGGATGGGCTGCAGAAAGTTGAGCCCCCAGTTCTGCCAAAGGGTCCTGATACAAGCAAGATCTTTTCACTCCATCACTGTCTTCAAGAGAAGAGCCTAAGGTTCTAACTTCTAAAAGACTGTCCTCACCACAGTGAGCTGGCCATGGCTGCCCACTGCAGGGAGGCCCAGGCATGGGTTCTTGGGAGGCCCACATTCTGATTCTGATGCAAACACCTTCTCCACAATAAGCCAGGAAGCAGTGGTCTCACCCACCACCACACCCTGCTCTACCTGGGTCCAGGGCATCCTGCCCCCAGGACAGACAGCTGCCACTTCCCTTCCTAAGGGTGGTGCTCCCAGGTAGAGGAAATTCTCATTCCCTTTCACCTGTGTCAGAGCCTGGTCAGGGTGGGGTGGCCCCATTTAGGGCTGGCATAAGGAAAAGAAAGTTTGTTGGGAGACCTTGAATCAATTTGGAGTGCAGAAGAGCCCAAGAGGAACTCAGTAGACTTGGATTTAACTGGGGCCAGTTGATTATTTTTGAAAATGCGCATGTTTAATAAAGGCAGTTTCTGACAGGTAATCTAACATTCTAAAAGTTAGTGTAAAACAGTTAAATATCCCCAGAGAATTTTGCCTCCTGGACACTTCATTAGGTGGAATTTCCTGAGGAATTTTGTGGCCTTGGTGAACCATGCAACATACTATGTCAAGGCTTAATAATCCAGTCAACATTTTTGTGAGCTTTGATCACTGTTTAATGGCTCACAGAAAAATAATTTTGCCAGCAACAATGTTCTAATAAATATGACTCTAGTCAAATAATAAGAATCAGCAAAATTAAGAACAAGAACTCTTAAAAGAAGCACTTACTCTCTGGCCCTTCTCCAGCTCCTGCTCCCATACAACCAGCCTGGCCTTGTGTATCTGCTGCACACCCACCTGGGCTGAGCAATCCTGTGCTCACAGCCGTGGATTGGACCAGCAACCCCTGCCTGCCTCTCATGTAGCACGCAGCCTCACCTGTTTTACCATCCAAGTAGCTCTTGGCTGGGTCAATTCTGCTATTTACACATAGGTCTTGAACACAGGTTAATCTCCCCTTCATGATCATGACCCTCTGGGTTCTCATTAGGATGTAATCCAGGCCCCTTTATGGGACACAGCAGCCCTCCAGGGCTGGCCAGGCCTCACCGTAGTGGTGTCTGCACACTGACCCCACTAAACCTCTGCGTTCTTCCCTTCTGTCTCTTCCTATTGAGTCTTCTCAGTGCAGAGCCCATGTCCTCCAGGAATCCAAACCCTCTCCCCAGCAAGACTGGGAGGCATGCTCCCTGGTACACTTTCCTTCCCAACTCAGTGGAGGTGTGTGTGCACGCTAGTCACCTCAGTCGTGTCCGACTCTTTGTGACCTCACGGACTGTAGCCTGCCAGGCTCCTCTGTCCCTGGGATTCTTCAGGCAAGAATACTGGAGTGGGCTGCTGTGCCCTCCTCCAGGGAATATTCCCGACCCAGGGATCAAACCCATATCTCTTACGTCTCTTGCATTGGCAGGTGGGTCCTTTGCCGCTAGTGCTACCTGGGAGCCCAACTCAGTGGATACCAGGCTGTATTTCTTTACTGTGGTAAACTATACATAACATAAAATTTGCCATTTTAACGTGTCCAGTTCAGGGCATTAAACACTTTCATGCTATTGTACAACCATACTTACCATCCATCTCCAGAACGTTTGCATCTTTCCCAATGGAAACTGTACTCCTTAAACACTAACTCCCTCTTCCTCCTCCTCCCAGCCCCTGCCTGGCAACCACCATTCTGCTTTCTGTCTCTGTGAATTTATCTACTCTAGGGTCCTCATGTAAATGGAGTCATGCAATATTTGTACTTTTGTGTCAGGCTTATTTCAGTGAGCTCCTGGGCTTGTCTTGGTCACCCCAGCAGAGGGCCTGCCCCCAATCACTCTCGACCAAGTAACTGAACAACCAAGAGTGAGGCAGGCATCGTCCACTGAAGTTGACAGGCCTGGGTGTGGTCCTTCAGTGGATGCCCCCTTCAGCGGGCAATGCTTTGCACCTCTTTCCCAGTGTGGTCATTTGCCACCCAGCACACAAGGGAGGCCTGCTCCTGCCACCCCATAGCCGATAAGACAACATTGAGAGGGAGCTGTTGTCACACCTAGGCAGGGACAGGCAGCTTAGGCAAGCACATTTGCAAGTGATAACAGCCCATGGGTTTAGGGAACTCCAAACTTTGCCCATTTTCTCGTACAAAATCTACTTGAAATTCATTTGAATCTTCTTAGAACAAATGCCCATTTGAGAACTTGGCGGCAGCTTTTTTATTTATCAGTCCTTTAGACATGCGTCAGCTCAAAATTGGCAGAGGGAGGTGAGCAGGGCGTGTGTACCGATTGACTGACCACACAGCTGCACCTAGCCAGTTGGGTTAGAAGGTGGCCCAGGTCAGGCGGCCTGCTCTGGCCTCATTTCTGAACCTGTCCAAATGGTCTTGAGAAGGGTAGTGGGGTCTTTTTCTAAAGACTAGCACAGCCCACCGTGTGTAAATGCTCATCAGCTGGGGTGTCCCGGTAGCTGCCACATTGAGGACCCAGAGAGAGCAGTGAGGTCACCAGCAGTCACCCACCCTCTGCGGCGCATGGCCCTTTCCCTGGAATCCTCTGAGGCCTTTCAAAGTCAAGGTCACAGATGTAGGGAGTCAGACTCAGGACTAGGACCCAGCTCCCAGGCCCCCAATCCAGCCATTCCAACATCTATGGGTCTTGCCTGTCCACGGCCAACTGGGCCTCCTCCTGGGGGTGGGCATGAGTCTGCCAGCACCACACCTCTGGTTCTGAGTGCTGGACATGGGGCAGTGTTGGTGACAGGGTTCCTGAGCGCAGTGAAGGGTTTTCCTCCTTCTCAGGGGGGAACATTTCACAGTTTGTGCTTCCAGACTAAAGTGAGAGTCAGGCCTTGCAACACTGCTGGGTCACACCAGCCTTCCTACAAGGAGGCCAGCACAGCCGTCAGCCACGCTGACCAGTGGGTCTGACTTTTCATGCCTGCTCCCTTCTGGAACTATTGCCTTCTAGCCCTTTAGTGACCCACAGGAGCTCTCCCTATCTAGCCACATTATGGTCTCTGCCTAAAGGGAAATTGAAGCGCAGAGAGGGTCAGAAACTTGCTTAAGATCACACAGCTACCTAGGGCTAAAACCAATTTTTCTTTCTTTAAAAAAATGCCTTTATTGATATGTGATTGACATGTAAAATGCTGAACATATTAATATATAAAACTTAATGAGTTTAAGTATACACCCATGAAATTGTCACCACCGTCAAAGCATATCCATCATGTCCCAAGTTTCCTTTAATAATAATTATTATTATTGTGTGTGTGTGTTAAGAACACTTAAGATCTACCCTGTAAGTAAATGTTGAGTCTCCAGTGTAGTATTGTTATCTACAGGCACTATGCCATCTAGCAGATCTCTAGAACTTCTCTGACAGAACTGAAACTTCATACTCTTCACCATCACCTCTCCATTTCCCCTTTCCCTGGTCCCTGCAACCACCCTTCTGCTCTCTGCTTCTATGTATTTGACTAATTTAGATTCCATGTATAGGAGCGATCGTACAGTATCTGTCTTTCTGTGTTTGGCTAATTTCACCAAAACCAATTTCTTCACTGTTTATACTCTGCTTGTTCTGTCTCTTTGTCTCGGATTTCAGCAGAACTCCCAGCAGTCAGTCCTTCCCAGGATACCTCTATCTGGGAGGAGGTTCCCAGCCACCTACAGAAATCAGAGGGCTCATGTGCTTGAATGTAACTAGGGAGGAGCAGAGGAATCACCCCAGACCTGCCCTCCCCCATCCCTGCAAAACCTGTGTTGGATCTTTTCAGAGCTGCCATTTCAGACTTGATTTCATTAAGGACTTTGAATCAGGCACACATGGGTTCAAATGCCAGCTCTGCCCCAAAGCAGCCACTTTGATGGGCCAGTAACCTCTAAGCAGGACACAAAGTACGTCACAGCCTTGGCAGTGTCTGCTTGTGCAGTAAATGAAAGTTTAAAAATTCTGGCGCTGGAATTTGGGTCTCTACAATAGAGCATGTAAGTCAGAGAAAAGCCCAGCACTCCACCAAGGAGAGGCATCAGGGAAGATGGGTGTCAGAGAAACTCGGCCCTGGTGTGATGCATACCTCTGCAGGCCCAGGGCAACAGCTCTGGAACCAAGAAACAAGAAGTGGGAATGATTGTTAAATTTTGGCTGTATATTTTTTATGAAAAATATTTTTATTTTAAAAATTTTTACTGTTGCTTTATTTCAAAAGCATCATGTGTTCCTTATGGAAAAATTAGAAAGTACACCGAGGCAAACACACATACATGCAAAGATGCCACAATCCCATCACCCTGGGACAGCCACGGTCTTCCAGTTTTTCTCTGCATATTCAATCAGATCACATAAGTTTTATAAACTAGGGATCATATTCTTCTCCAAACTACTAGGTATTTTTTGAATCGACAAGATGTCATAGCTTCCTTCCCATGTCAGCAAAGCTACATCCCCACTCTAAGAGTCTGTCTTCCACTTACCCTTGTGGTTGGACCGCTCTATCTGAACCCCATACCCTGCACTGAAAGGCGGGATAATGGGTGGGATGGAGGAACACTAACCAAAGTCTGGGGCTGGGCGCTGGCCTGGGTGCACGAACTTCCTTGCACACAGCTACTGTCAGGTCTGGACGACCTTGATCAATGACATCTTGGCCCCTTTGCTTTTACTGAGACACGCCTCCCTTGACTGATGAGGAAACCCCCAGGCTAGCAGTTTTCACACGTGTTCAACACAAACACCAGTGAAGGGGAAGGGAGATGGGGAGGCCTGGTTGGATGAAGCATGTGTGTCTGGTGAAGAGGAGGGGATGATGAGATGAGGATGGCAGACCCCTCCCCAGCCCCGCCATCCAGAGCAGCCAGAGTTGAGGATGATGGACAGATCTTGTCCATAGCCCTCATGTTTCCTCTCCACGGGACTCTGAGGTCCACCCAGCTCAGAGCTCTGTCCTCTCTGCAAGGACCACAAATGAGAGTGAAACTGAACCCCACGGAGCAGGATCAGGGATGTTAGTGGTTTCCACTGGCCTCTTCAAGGCTGGGAAAGAAGGCATCTCATGGAAAGGAGCCCTCAAGGCCTTGGAGAGCTGGCAGTGCTGTCTGTTTAGCGTGGGCTAAACAGCTAAACAAATTGGAAACAGCGGCATGGGAACGGCAGGCCAGCCTGGCCAGGTCCCCAAAGCCACGGGCACTGGTGCCCACAGGCCACGCTGGGGCCTCTGGGGCCCTCACAGTAGGTACAGCCTGGCTCCTCTTGTGGGTGCAGCCTCACCCTTTACCTGTAACAGGAGGTTTTAACCAGAGGGTGTCACAGTCCCTTTAGCACCCCAAATTCTTGGTCCTTGGCCAGACTGGGTAGCACGTTCAAGGCCTGTGGCAGTAGGGCTCCCTAGTGTGACCCAATGTGTGGCTTATCCAAGAGGGAGAATTCTGGGAGTCATGACCCCCGGGAGCCTTCCAGGCTGGAGGTGACACTGTCTTTTGTGGGACAGAATGACTTCTGTCCTGCTAACGAGAAAACACACCTTGGGGGCCTGAAGCCTGAGGCTGCCCACAGGGTCGCTGAAGGCCCACAAGCCTGGATGTTGATCTTGGCTCCCTGTTTCTCCGCTGGGTGGCCTTGCCTCCAGGGCAAAAGCTTTGTGTTACTAACCCCACTCCCCTGCCAGTACCCAGAGAGGAGAAAGAATGGTCCCCCAGAAGAGGAAGATGCCTCTCCCACCTGATGAAGGCTAAGTCCCCTTAGAGCAGGGAGCCCGCCTCTCCCCTCCTCTCACCTTTGTTTCTAGAGCCATTCCAAGAGGGTCTGGGAGAAAGGCCGGGTTTAGAGGCTGCAGCAGGACACCAGGGTGGGGGTGACGGGTGTGTGCTCTCTCGTTGCAGGGAACAGCAGCCACTCCCAGACCGAGCTCTGTCAGAAACCCTGGCAGGGCCCGCCCCCCAGCAAGTGCCACGGCAGCCCCCAGGACTCTCGGAAGGAGACCAGTAGCATGTGGGGCCTGATGGTGATGGCCCAGCTACTGGCAGGCATCGGCACGGTGCCCATCCAGCCATTTGGGATCTCCTACGTGGACGACTTCTCGGAGCCCAACAACTCGCCCCTGTACATATGTGAGTCGGGCTTGAAGAGGGCTTGGGGTGGGGGCGGGTCCTCACCTGGCACAGCCAGGGCATTCAGAGGTTTGGGGACCTGACGTACCTTGTTTGAGTCCCAGCCCAGGCCCCAGCTTCTCCCCAGTTGGGACGGGGCCCACAGTCTCCGTGCGCTGGGGCCGTGGGAGTCCCCGAGGGGATCTGCATGACCCCTTGGTCCCGGGCCAGGAAAAGGGCAGCTCCTTGACCAGCAGTACGTGGTCAAGTACCTGGTCAAGGTACTGGTCAAGAGCAGTACCACTGCTTTCCAGATCAGGCACCAGCCAGCACACGTGTCTTCTGAGCCATCCATAGGACAAGTTGGCCTCATAGAAAAACATTCAAAATAGATAAAGTGAAAGTGACATTGCTCAGTCGTGTCCAACTCTTTGTGACCCCATGGACTGTAGCCTACCAGGTTCCTCCATCCATGGGATTTTCCAGGCAAGAGTACTGGAGTGGGCCGCCATTTCCTTCTCCAGGGGATCTTCCCAACCCAGGGATTGAACCCGGGTCTCCTGCATTGCAGACAGACGCTTTACCATCTGAGCCACCAGGGAAGCCCAAGTAGATAGCAAAATAGATGGCAGATGACCAAATTCTTCCCTTAGAACAAGCCGCACTGAGCATCCTCAGGGCCCAGACCAGACAGGCCACACCCAGAGGCCCTGTGGCCCACAAGCTCCCACCACTGCTGTCACATCATACCCGCAAGGAGCCTTGCCCTCAACCCACGCCTGGGCCTTCATCTGTAAATGCCCAGGAGGCTGCTTCTCTCCCAGCAAGCAGATCGCTCCGGCATCTAGCCAGAGGAGAATCTGCTTGGGTTCCGCACATTCCAGGGTCTTGGGTGGCTCTGGCCTTGTCTGTGGGAAATGCCACAGGTGTGAACTCGTCAGGGCCAGGGGACAGACTGGGGAATGTCTCGGGAGCCCCTGAGTGAGGGGAAGAGCCTGGGTGCCGCCCTCAGTCCGCTCACCCCTTCAGCATCCTTTCTCTCTCCCCTCTCCAGCCATCCTATTTGCCATCGCTGTGTTTGGACCAGCTTTCGGGTACCTGCTGGGCTCGGTCATGCTGCAGATCTTTGTAGACTATGGCAGGGTGGACACAGGTGAGTGTGTGCCAGGACCGCAGCCCCCAGCTAGTCAGGGCAAGGACGAAGCTGAACTTTTAATGCTTATGGCTCCCTCGCCCCCCATTCCCTCCCTCCCACCTGCAGTCTTCAGCCGGCCTCAGATAGTGGAGAGCAAGACAGCATATGCCTCCTCCCTCCAGGGCCAGGCTGAATGATGGAGTGGGGCTTGCTGCTGAAGAAAACACACTTTCTTCCCTAAGAAAACATACTTTCTACAGTGGGAAGCCTTGAGACCTGGGCAGGGCCTCAGGCGTTGCTATCACAGCTGCCTTTTGAGGTCGTGGTGTTAAAAGTAACTCTATAATTCTTTGGTTCTAAGATGGTTTTGATTGTTTAAAAATTTTTGAGAAGACTTCTTTGAGGGAAAGGAAGAAGCAGTATGTGAAATATACAGATGGATTGTGAGTCCCACCCAGAAGAGTGTAACAGAGTTTAACCATGTGGACACAGCAGGGAACCTGTGTCTGATCCTGGTTCCACTTCTAGTGGCTGAATTCTACCACCTCTACTGATCTTGGGCACAAACCTTCATCTTCCTATGCCTCAGTTCCTCATCTGTAAATGGGGCTAATGATAGTGAAATAAAGTTGCTGTGATGTTTAAAAATGGCTGATACATACTGAGGTTGACAGAAGTGAGCTATTAACAAAATGATATGGATTAAGCCTCTCTGTATCTCAGCGTGAGAAAATACAAGCCACAGACAAGAGCACATGTACTGAGTTAACAATTCAGGGAGCCGACCCCAGGATGGATCCTACAAGGGCATATGGCTGTTGTAAGGCTGCCCGACACTCCCCAGCCTCCCGCAAGGCAGAGAGGACCAGCACAGTAAGAGAGGGACAGGCAAAGTGCTTTGGCAGTTCCAAGGCCAGAAAAGTGCTTCTGCGTGAGGTGGTGAGGGAGGGCTTCCCAGGGAGATGATGCATGTCTGCATCCCATGTGGGTGGAAATTCCACAGCTGGTAATGGCAGAGGCCTTCCCAGGTGGAGGGAACCATCTGGACAAAGTCAAGACGGGCAATGCATGGGGAGTGTGTGGGTGGTATGTAAATTCCCGCGGGCCTGATGTGGCTGGAAGGCAGGTCTGCCAGACCCTCAGAAATAACATCCCCAGCCCAGTGCCCGACACTCAGATCAGAGCCTGCCTGTCTCACAAAGAATGTGTGGGCAATCATGCTGCCAGACACCACAGACTCCTGACCTTGGGACTGTCAGACCACAAGGTCACCTGCTCAGTGTTATCCACCTGTACTTCAAATCAAAGGCCAAAGCTGGCACTTCCTGAGCTGGGTCCTAGCTCTTCATTACCCAAAGAGACTAGCACCTGAGCTCCCAGTCCACCAGGGACAGTTTCCGGGACAGTCTTCTCCCCCTTCTCCCTCCCTGCATGCCCGTGTAGTTTCTTTACTTACAAAGAGAAACAACAGCAGACCCTTGGGCGTGGATGGGAGACTGCACAGGAGAAAGCATCTCCTTACCCAAGAGCCTACTCTATTCATGGTGGTTTTGTGAGTTTCTAAGGATTGTGAGGTCTCCTTTTTTAGGGGTTAACAAAAGTGGGAGGCAGAGCATTCAGTTATTAAGAGTGCAGGTTTGGAAACCACAAATACATGGGTTTGAAGCTGGCCGATGAAATGGTGCCTACAGGGCACAGTTAAGCTCACTGATCCTCCCACAGGCCTCGGTTCTCTGGGAAGAGAGAGAGGATGCTGTCTTGACCAAGGTGCCAGTTCCCTTGATGAGTAAAGTGAGATCATGCATTCATCCAACAAATACCTGTGTCCTGTGCTTTCTCTTCAGCTTCTGTTAACTTGAGCCCTGGAGACCCCCGATGGATAGGAGCCTGGTGGCTGGGCCTGCTCATTTCCTCAGCCTGCTTGGTTGTCACCTCTTGCCCCTTCTTTTTCTTTCCTCGAGCGATACCCACAGGAGTAGAGGTAAGCATCTGAGAACCCATAATTCTGCTTATTATAAGAGTTTCCTAAAAGGGGGTATTGTGTTAGTCATTTAGTCATGTCTGACTCTTTGTGACCCCATGGACTACAGCCTGCCACGCTCCTCTGTCCATGGAATTTTCCAGGCAAGAATACTGGAGTGGTTTGCCATTTCCTTCTCCAGGGGCTCTTCCTGACTCAGGGATCGAACCTGGGTCTCCCACATTGCAGGCAGATTCTTTACCATCTGAGCCACCAGGAGGTATGGAGGGGTAGCTAATAAAGCTGAGAAGTTTCAGTAAGTTAATTCTGGGTGAAATCTAATCAAGTTTCATGATGTAGGACTTCTCAGAGGCTTTGAAAGGTGAGCGTGCTGGTGAATTTCCCAAAGATGGGATTTCATCAGTGTTCCCTCACCCTGGTAGCATCTCAGGGATTAGGAGGGCTCCAGGGAATATAGTCTGGGGAAGTTCTGAGTTATTTAAAGTGAAATAAAGAATTAAGAGTCAATAAAAACTGAATATGTGATCTGAAGCAGTTGACTTTTGCATGTAATAGGGCTGGTCATGTCTAATCCTAAAGGACTGAGTAAAAGAGAAATTCCTAGTGCTGAAGAGTGTGAGATTGGGCAGAGAGTGGAGCATACTTTGAGCAGACTGACCTGCATGCATCTTCCAGTCATATCTGTTGGGGAAAGAAATCAGGGAAGGATGAGATTGGAAAACAGTGGGGAGAAGTCTGAGTGGGGGCCTTGACATTAGGCTGAAAGATCTGAAACTTGTTCTGATTTCATGAAGTTCTAAGTGACTGGTGCCCACCTGGGTGACAACTACGTGAGGTTGTGGTTGGGGAGTTGGGAAGGAATGAAGGCTGGAGATGTGATGAGGCCAGTGTAGAGATGATATAGCTGAGGACCAGGGCCGTGGCTGCCAGGCAACTGAGACAGGGCAGTATAGATGTCCGTGGAGGGGTTGCTCAGAAGGACTTAGCCATGAGCGGGTAAAGTTTGTGCCAAGACTTAGAGCCAGAGGCTGAGTTGGATGTTCTGCAAAAAGGTGTGTGAGACTGGGTGAAATCTAGGCCCAGCCAATGGGGAGGGGCAGGGATAGAAGGGCCTCAACTTGTCTTGAAGAAGAATTTCAAAGCCAGGCAGCACATCATCGTGATGCTGGAGTCGGACAAACCTGAGTCTGAATCTAGCTCTGCTACTTCTAAACTAGCTGAGAGATCCTAGGCAAGTTTTCTTGCTCCTAAGTTTCCTCTACTTTAAAATACTGGAGATAGAAACTTCCCTGGTGGTCCCATGACTAAGAATCTGTGCTCTCAATGATTCCTGGTCTAGGGACTAAGATTCGACATGCCGCAACTAAGACCTGGCACAGCCAAATAAGTAAATAAAAATAAATATTAAAGTACTGGAGGTAAGAGTACCTATCTCAGGAGGAGGTTGTGAGGAGTGGGACAATGTATGCAGAATGCTGGGCACGGGGCCCACCATGGAGAAAGCACGGGGTCCGCTTTTAAATGGAAGCGCCTGCACCTGGCGAGGAGTCTGCTGGGGGATCCTAACAGTGTCTGAGCTCAGGTCCTTGCATCTGTTTAGTGGTTCAGAGCTGGGCCTTGGGCTTCAGCTGACAAGTTCAGAAGTGGAAGGCGGGTTCACTGAGGGGGTTTGCACAGAAGGTGCAGGCTAAGAGCCAGGTCAGAGCCTTGCACAGGCTCCAACTTTGGGCCCAAAAGAAAGAAGGGACTCCACAGAGGAGACTGAAAGAGACAGCTGGGAACAGAGGTCATTGTAGGCCAGAGTGTCCTCGAAGCCCGTAGCCCCTGGAATCTGAGGACAAGGAAGAAGTGTAGCCATGACAGACAGACAAAGGCTGACGTTCACTCAGATGCCTTTTGGCATCAGCCAACAGTTAGACATGAAATAATATGCACAGATATGAAATCATATCTGGGAGGCCCTAGCGTGGATGCATTCTGGCCAGTGGCCAAAGCACCAGGCTCAATGACATGCATGTGGTGACTGCTTTGGACACCTTTCCACACACTTCCAGGGTGGCTAAGCACCGCCCTTCCATGAGCCACTAAGACCAGAAGGATCAAGGGCCTGGGAAAAATGGCTGTAAGGAACCTGTTAAAAGTCAAGGAAGCCGTTAACACACCCCCTTTTGCTGCCTTCAGAGGACTCATTCCATGATGGATGAAGCAAGGAAGATGGAAGAGGCCAAGTCAAGAAGCTCCCTGGTGGATTTCATTAAAAGTAACTGAGTGATCCGGCAGTCCTGGGTGGGCTGGCTTGGGGTGGGGGTGGTCGAGGGTCACCTGGCCCATGTGGGACTGGGTGTGGTGAGGGGCAGTAAGAGCAACACTGGCCCATCCCTTCACGAGAGGTTCTGCCAGGAGCCCTGCTGACTGCTGCTTAGCAGAGAGCAGGAGACCCAAAATCAGGCAGAGGCAGCCCCGCCCTCATGGGCTGGCCCACGTTCTCCTCTCTCTTCCCTTCACATGGATGCGGCCATCCTGTGTAATCACCTGCCGCCTGATTTCTTCCAGGCCTGTCCTCATTTCATTTAGCCCATGAGCATGTTGAGTGGATCCTGAGTGGCTGTGTGCCCCCAGCTGGCCACTGAGCAGCTTGGGGCCTGGGTTTCTGTCTGGAGGAAGAGAGGGGAGCTGCCTGGGGGCAGGATGGGCAGCGGTCAGGCTCGTGGACCCCGCTGACCACTGCCTGGAGGCGCAGCCCTGACAGCGGTCTGTCCACAGGGTTCCCCCGCATCTTCCTGAAGCTCCTGATGAACCCACTCTTCATGCTGGTGGTCCTGGCCCAGTGTACCTTCTCCTCCGTCATCGCCGGCCTCTCTACCTTCCTCAACAAGTTCCTGGAGAAGCAGTACGGTGCCTCCGCGGCCTATGCCAACTTCCTCATCGGTGAGTCCCCAGGGCTGCCGCAGCCGGGCCCTCCCCCTGTTCATCCAGGGAGGGTCGCCGCCAGACCCGACAAGGGCAGGAGACAGAGGGTTCTTGCCCAGGAGAAAGGCTTTTAAGGACATTTTTCCTGGTTGGCACTCCAGAATGTTCTTGGCAGATTTCTTGGGCCCCTATCATTCTGGGCAGAAGTGGGTGGAGATTGGGGCCTGCTTCCTCCCTGTCAGAGGGGCTGAAAGCCTGACCATCTCCCAAAGGCCCTGACATCATCAGGGACAAGAGAGGAAAGAGCGCGGATTGAACTGGGGGCTAGGCAAGATGCCGCTGGGTGTTTTTCTTCTCCAAGGGCTTGAAGACATTCACCTGGATAAGGACTGTGGGGCCCAGTGATTCTCAAGCCCCTACACTTTAGGCTCCCCAGGAGAGCTTCAAGAAATACAGATGCCCAGGTCCCACCCTCGAGCAGTGAAAGCAGAGTCTCTGGCAGGGGGGCCAGCATCCAGCACCTGTGTTTTTTGGCAGCTGAGGTTGCAAAATACTGATGTGGTCCCACCAAGTACCCAAGGGAATGATGGGGGCCAATTCACTTGTGATCTTGACCATGTGGATGTGGCAGGGTGGTCAGGGCATGACCCCTGACCTCCTATGTGGCTCTTGGCTGTGACTTCACCCTTCTAGCCTTTGGCCTCTGACTAGCACATCAAACAGGAAGCACCATCAGTGCCTTGCTAACCCCATGTAGTTACAGTGCAATAAAGGGCCAGATAATGAAAGCCTTAATAAGGGCTTCCCAGGTGGCTCAGTGGGTAAAGAATCTGCCTGCAATGCAAGAGGTGCAGGAGACTTGGGTTCAATTCCTGGGTCCAGAAGACCCCCTGGAGGAGGGCATGGCAACCCACTCCAGTGTTACTGCCTGGAGAATATTTTGGAGAGAGGAGCCTGCCTACAGTCCACAGGATCACAAAGAATTGGATGCAACTATGCACGCACAGAGTTATTTAGGCTTCCCTGGTGATTCAGACTATAAAGAATATGCCTGCAATGCAGGAGGTCCAGCTTCTATCCCTGGGTAAGGAAGATCCACTGGAGAAGGGAATGGCTACCCACTCCAGTATTCTTGCCTGGAGAATCCCATGGACAGAGGAGCCTGGTGGGCTACAGGCCATGGGGTCGCAAAGAGTTGGACATGACTGAGGAACTAACACTTTCACTGTCTAATAAATGCATATTCAACCCACATCTCTCGGTTGTAAGGGTCCCACTTCTTTCTTTATTCTTTGCACAGGCAGGGCAATCCTCCATGTCAAGAAAACTCTGTCAGTATGCCTGGCAAACAGTAAATGCTCAATTAATGTCATCTATTACTGTTGCAATTAAACATATCGAATGTCCCTTCAGGAAGCCATGCCCCCTTCTCGGTGGTCCACATAGCACTCCAAGGCCTATGCGCCCAGACCAGCTTCTCTCTGTCTGTAGGTGCTGTGAACCTCCCTGCTGCGGCTTTGGGGATGCTGCTTGGAGGGATCCTCATGAAGCGCTGTGTTTTCTCTCTGCAAACCATTCCCCGTGTGGCTGCCACCATCATCATCATCTCCATGATCCTCTGTGCCCCTCTGTTCTTCATGGGCTGCTCCACCCCGATCGTGGAAGAGGTCTACCCCCCCAGGTAAGGGGAGTGAGGGTGAGGAAATACTCTTTGCTGAGGCCAGAACCTGGAGGTGGCTGCCACATCTTCCTTTCTGCTGCTTCAACTGTCCTCACTCCTTTTCCCTTGTTGATCTGATCTCGCATGTGGCAACTGAGAAAATCAGATCGTAGTGTGCTCAATTATGAGAAGAAATCAGAGAGTGCTAGTGGGCCACTAGCAATCAGGATTAGGGTTCTGTTTTTTAAGAAGCACCAGAAACTAATTTGTTCGGTTTCAAGAAGAATCTGTAGTGCTGTGAGCCTCAGGAACCAGGAAATAGCTATGTTTAGCATCTGCTCTTTACCAGCTAGAATTACAGAGTCTTATTGAACTGCTGAGGAAAGATGAGAGATGGAGAATTGAAAAGATTTGGAGAAGAACAATGAAAGTGATGGCAGACTGAAAAAATTAGGGCAGGTGAGGAAGAGGGCAGGTAAAGGATACCTGTCGGTTTGCATAAAGCAACATGGTTTTAAGTTCTAAGTTTGGCTTCATGTTCAGGAAGGGCTTTGAAGCCAAGGAGGGGATGTGCTTTTTTGCTTTTTTCCTCAGAGCCACGTTTCAACACCTCTTCTTTTAGATTTTGCCCAGTGAGGTTGCAATACTGGAAGAGAGCATACTTTTCAGTTTTGGTGCTTTATCTTTCTCTGTGAAAGGACCTCGCCTGTCTCCAGAGGGGAGTGTTATTCAGGATGGAACTGCCCCTCGCCCCACTCTGGCCCACTCCCAGTTTTTACTGGTCTTCTGGCTGTGGCTGAGAGAGGCCAAGAATGCTTTCACTGGGTGTTTAGCACAGGGCTTTGTCATCAGACCAGGTCCTAGGTCTGGCACTTCTCTTTCCTAGTTGGGGAAAGTTACTTCAGGTTCCTTATCCACAAAGGGAGCATCATTATCAGAACATTTACTGTGATGTCAGGGCATGAAAAGCCCTAAGGCACAGTGCCTGGAGCATGAGAGATGCCCCATTACTGTTAACCACCACTAGAATAATTATTTTAGCTAAGTTCCGAACTGTGGTTTATCAACCCCTAACCCCCACCCTTCTCAGAGGAGATCATGAATATTGGATATGGAGGGTGGAGAGATTGGTGCAATCAACCGGTGAAATCCCTGGGTTAAAGCTCAGGGGGATGCAATAATCTGGGCGATGGCTACATAGACCCAGAGACAGGAGCCACTGAGACCCTCGATGACCTCAAGGGGCCTCAGCCCGAGCCCAGATGAAAGAGAAAGGAAGGGAAATATCACCTGTGACTTTCCCATAGCATCTGCCTTCTCTCTCATCAGAGTCCTGGCAGGTTGTTCGTCTCGACCCCTTCTGCAGTGGGGGATTTGCCAACCAAGCATTCCCGATGACTAGTTGGTAGGTTTGGGCTCCTACTGGCAGAAGCAGCAGAGGTGCCATGAACACCAGCCAAGTTGACCCTTGGCTCCAGTAGACATGATTCAGATCTCGGGGTGGCGCTGGCCCAAGACAAACAGAGACACAAGCATGCTAACCAGGCGGGGAAGTCACGCTGGGCTGGAGTGGCGACGTTTTCCTTTGGTCCTGCTTTGTTTGATTCCCATTTCCTGTTTTGCTGGCAGCACATCAAGTTCTATACGTCCACGACCTCCCTCCTGCCGCCGGGACTGCTCGTGCCCAGATTCTGTCTTCCACCCGGTCTGTGGAGACGATGGGGTTGAATACCTCTCCCCTTGCCACGCTGGCTGCAGTGAAGTCAACTTCAGCTCTATAGCTCTCAAGCAACCGGTAAGGGCCGGAGGGGCCCCGGCTCTCCCCCGAGTGTGTGCTCTGACAGCCTGCTCCTCCACTTGGGATGGGCAGGGCTCCACCCCACTCATTCCCAGCATCCTGGCCTCTGGGCCACACCCACCTTTTCTCCAACCTCCTGTTCCCTAGGGTCATGATCAGATGCTTACAGCCCAAAGTCAATTAAAGACTGGCCAATGTCCAACGAATTCACATTCCTGAAGCCTAACAATGCTCAAAACAGAAACAAGTCAGAGCACTCCTTCCGCTGAAGCCTGCCAGTCTCACCCTGATGGGTCCTTATTGGACACATCAGTGTCCTGCGATCTGGTTGTATTGCAAAGCCATATGGACAGGCCCACATAGATCGAGGGCAGAGGGCCTCTGTGATGTGGACCTGGAAGGTTAGAGCCGGAAGTGGTGATGGAGGCCATTTGGTTCAACCCTTCTGGACACTCTCAGCTCTGGCCGCACAACTGGCTTGAAGGCGGTGGCTATTCAGGGGGAGATCTGGGACTAGAACCCAGGATGCTGCCCCAGCCCGGGGCATGTCTGTGCAAGATCAGGTGTTTCCCAGTCACAGCCTCCCACTCACACAGCTCACATTCACAGTGTTCACTTGGCAAGGTCCTGGCCAGCCCTCAGAGTGCTCCCTGCCTCCCCAGATCAGACAGCAGCAAACCAACTCCAGTCGTCTGTGTGGTTATTCAACAAACACCTAGTGAACACCAGACGTGTACGTGGGTGCTGAGGATTCAGTGGGGAACCCATCAGCCCATGTCCCGGCCCTCATGAACTTGTATTCATCAAATAAAGGCACAAGAGTGTTTTTAGAAGGTAACCCATGCCACGAAGAGACTTAATGAGACAGAGAATATCTAGGGACCTGCCGGAGGAGGTGACATTAGAACTGAACCAGCAGAAGGAGAAAACACTATGAAAACCCGGGAGTGAAGCAAATGCAAGTGCAAGGCCCAAGGGTGTGAATGATCTGGCAAATGGGAAGAGCGAGAAGGCTAGGGCTGGCACAGAGTGTGGAGGCGGGTCATACCCAGCTAGGCCTGGGAGCAGGCAGGGCTCAGGCTTCAGACTTGGACATTCTTTATCCTAAGAGCTGGGAAGTCTGTGCAGCTCCCTAAGGAGAGGATGCAGCCTGTTCCTTTAAGCCTGTGTGGAGGGCATGGGCAAGGCTAGCTATCATCCATGAGAAGACAGGCAAGGCTGCTCCCATGGCCTCCTCTGCCGGCAGAGGAGCGTGGTTCTCAGGAAGTGCAAGGACCAAGAGCTTGGACAAGATGCTTTCTCAGCTGCCTTCTTTTTGAGGGGGAGCCTGTGGTGGCTTCTGTGGTTTTCTTATCTTTACTTACCTCTGACTCATCTACCTCCAGAAATAATCTTGACAAGTTTCCAATAACAGCACAAGCACATCAAGACCAAAATCCATTAGCAGAATATCAAGAAAAATAAATAGCCAATTATAAGGGAAAGTATGTGTAAAAAATCCAGGAAGGTAGCAGGTAAAAGGTAAAAAATGAGGAAGGTAGCAGCAACACTGTATACAACTTAATTATGAGCTTCCCAGCAGCCCAAGTAAAGAAGGTCCATAGTTCCGATCCTTGGTAGAAGGAAGCATACCAGTTCAGTAGTTCCAATCTCTGCCCTCTAACGGCTTTGCCACTTGAAGCAGTTCGACCATAGGCTGGTCCATCAGACGACGTGAGAGGGAAGATGAAGCCATCTGACACAGACAGGGTCCACCTAGGTGAGCTGTACAACCATGTTGAGCTGTATGGATTGATAGACTTGAGACGGAGACCTTTAGAGGCAGGAGGAATTTATCTCAGGCAGAAAGTTCACTGGGTTTCACTGTGTCCCCACTGGTGCTGTGCTGCGCTGCGCTTAGTCGCTCAGTTGTGTCTGGCTCTGTGCGACCTCATGGACTGTAGCCTGCCAGGCTTCTCTGTCCATGGGGATTCTCCAGGCAAGAATACTGAGTGGGTAGCCATCCCCTCCTCCAGGGGATCTTCCCAACCCAGGGATTGAACCTAGGTCTCCCGAACTGCAGGCAGATTCTTTACCAGCTGAACTACCTGGGAAGCCCATTCCCACTGGCATCTCCTCCTATTTTTATCTTCCTTTAATGTCCCTGAAATAAACACACAACAGCAAAAGCAAAACTCAGAAAACCACTACTGCTCGGCAGAGGGTGGCCTGGCCCAGAGGAGGGCCCTCCCACCCCCAGGTCTGCACTGGTGGACCATAGCTGGCAGTGGGATCCTGCAGATCCCCATGCGGTGTAACTGCCGGAGGAGTCCAGCGCACACTGGATGACTGGTTTTGGTGAAACAAACACTGTTTGTTGCCCAGTGATCAGATGCGCGATCCCTGGGGCACCTGAAATCCCCACCTCGTCTCCTCTCCAGTCTCTGCATCTAGCATCACCAGGTCCCCAGGGAGGGCAGACTGTTGGAGCAGGCATTTAAAGTGTGTGGGGAAAAAAAAAAAGAAAAAAAAAAGTGTGTGGAATCGAAATAGTAACAGCAGGTTTCCCCTGTTCCCCTCCGTCTCCTTCCAAGATCTACTTGAACTGCAGCTGCATCAACAGGGTACCTGCTTCAGCGAAGACAGGCCCGTGTCCCATCTCCTGTGCCCACTTCCTGCTCCCGACCACCTTCCTCATCTCCTTCGTGGCGCTCATAGCCTGCATCTCGCACAACCCGCTCTACATGATGGTGCTGCGGTGAGTGCGCCTCTCCTTCCCAATGCTCCGCTCACTTAGCGTCCAGCTGCCCCCTTCTCAGCTCTCCTCCCTCTCCTGGTCCTCCGAGTCCTCGGACATGAGATGTTCTTGGGGTGATACAGGGAGATAATACTAGTGCGCCAGTGCCAGGGCTTTGGTGCCAGCCCGTGCGGAGTCCCACGCTGCAGCCTCACCCGGTGGGTGTCCCTGCCTCTCCATCCTGCATGAGGAGGGAGGAGCCTGGAGAGGAGGCGGGGCCTGGAGAGGAGGCGGGGCCTGGGGAGGAGGCGGAGCCTGCCGGTTGAGCCACGTGACCCTTCCAGGCTGCCAGGCTCCACGCTGGCTCCACACCTGTAGATTCACCTATCTTTAACTCACAAAAGAACTGAGAGGAAGGAGGAGAATTCAGTTGGAGGCATAAAATCAGAGAAGGAAAATGAGGAAGAGACAGAATCAGGAAATGTGGAAAGGATGACGATGAGAAAAGCCCGGTGTCCTAGGAGTCCGGTCAGAAGCGAGGGCAGGACAGGGGGCAGGCCAAGGCAGAGGTCCTGTTACAGTGACACCAGGGTGCCCCTGAGTGCTGACATGGAACGACCTTCCAGTCACCTCACCCTCTGCAAGGGAGAAAACAAGGTTTCAACCAAGTTGGCATGACTTACCCTCTGACTGCCTCCCTCCTGTCCTTATCTGTCTGGCAACAGAGATGGAAAAACAGGATTTGGAAGACCCGGTCCAGGGTCGAAGGCCTAGCTCTACCATAAACTGGCTAAATGTGCTTCGGTGTTGCCAAGTTCACCAAGTCTCAATTTCCTCATGTATGTGTGTGCTTAGTCACTCAGTCGTGTCCAGCTCTGCAACCCCATGGACATAGCCTGCCAGGTTCTTCTATCCAGGGAAGAGTCTGGAGTGGGTTGCCACTTCCTACTCCATGGGATCTTCCCCACTCAAGGATCAAACCCATGTCTCTGTGTCTCCTGCATTGGCAGGCAGATTCTTTATCACTGTATCACCTGGGAAGCCCTTCCTCATGAATGAGAGGGCATTAATGATATTGACCTCAAAGGATTCATGTGAGGGTTGTATGGTAAACTTCTTTGCTCTGCATAATGGTTCATTATCACTATTAACCAAATTATTGAGTTCAGTTCAGTCACTCAGTTGTGTTCGACTTCCTGCAACCCCATGGACTGCAGCACACCAGGCCTCCCTGTCCATCACCAACTCCCGGAGTCCACCCAAACCCATGTCCATCGAGTTGGTGATGCCATCCAACCATCTCATCCTCTGTCGTCCCCTCCTCCTGCCCTCAATCTTTCCCAGCATCAGGGTCTTTTCAAATGAGTCAGTTCTTCACATCAGGTGGCCAAAGTATTGGAGTTTCAGCTTCAGCATCAGTCCTTCCAATGAACACCCAGGACTGATCTCCTTTAGGATGGACTGGTTGGATCATCTTGCAGTCCAAAGGACTCTCAAGAGTCTTCTCCAACACCACAGTTCAAAAGCATCAATTCTTCAGTGCTCAGCTTTCTTTATAGTCCAACTCTCACACCCATACATGACAACTGGAAAAATTATTACCACCAAATTATTATTACTATTCTTATAAACAGCTTCTTATTCCCCAGATGACTAGGAGTTGAGGGGTCTGGAATTTCCTATTTACACGTTAGCTTGCAAACTACCAAGCTCCTGTTTCTGTTACTGTTTCATAAGGATGCTGGCAGAAGCCAGGAGACTCCTAGGTCAAAGGCAAAGGACTTTGTTGCTCACAGGACAGCAAGCAATGTGAAGCTCATGTTGTATCATTTATTTGTGACCCCCATGTCCTACTGGGTGATGTGGAGGCCTTCAGGCATATGTGTCACCTGCAGTGGGTGTAGGTCACCCCTGAGGAGCACTGAGCTTGGGAGAGCCACTGCTTCTATAAACCAAGCCTGCAGCTGGTCTAGAAAATTTTACCTCATGCCTTAAGTCTGTTCACTGCAACCACACCCTTGGGAAATGGCCCAGGAAGCACACGGTCAGACCCTTGCATTCTTAGCATCCTCCACAAGAATGTGTAGGGGTGCTCAGAGCAGGTTGCTTGTGTCAACACTGTCATCACCCTCTCCTCTATCATCCTGCATCTGTGCATTCCAAGTACCCATGCTTTCACTCAAGGCCCCTGTGTGTGGTTCCTTTCTTGTACTCCAGGTCAGATGGACCACAGTGGACCCAGTAATCCTGAGAAAGGTATGTGGGTGGCCATGACGAGAAGAGGGAATAGAATAAGGAAATTTCATAGGGAAGCCCCTGAGCATCGGAGAAGGGCATTGCTGTCAGATTGCCTCCCAGAGGACTGCCAAGCCTCAGGGATGAGGAAGCAGTGAAGGGAAAGCACCATTTGAACCCCAGGGTGGGATTTTTTTTTTAAAAAACTCTCCCTTCCAAGTTTGGTCACAAGCTGGAGTGAAATTGAAGAAGAGGCCCCAGTATCCCAAAATAATTTTGAGATAAATTCCCCTGGGAAAGATGAAAGAATGGATGCTATGTAGTGCAAAGAAGGTGAGGTTTACAGCCAATGTTGTAGGTGACCCAAACCTTATTTGTATCACTCATGGCCCTCAACCAGGCATGGAAATACAGGCTGGGGGTGAAGATGTGCCAAAAATGTATCACAAGACAGAGGTCAGAGAGTCAGTGTTAATTCGGGGCTGAAGCACAAGCTGGAATCAAGATTGCCAGGAGAAATATCAGTAACCTCAGATACGCAGATGACACCACCCTTATGGCAGAAAGTGAAGAAGAACTAAAGAGCCTCTTGATGAAAGTGAAAGAGGAGAGTGAAAAAGTTGGCTTAAAGCTCAGCATTCAGAAAACAAAGATCATGGCATCTGGTCCCATCACTTCATGGCAAATAGATGGGAAAACAGTGGAAACAGTGGCTGACTTTATTTTTCTGGGCTCCAAAATCACTGCAGATGGTGATTGCAGCCATGAAATTAAAAGACGCTTGCTCCTTGGAAGGAAAGTTATGATCAACCTAGACAGCATATTAAAAAGCAGAGACATTACTTTGCCAACAAAGGTCCGTCTAGTCAAGGCTATGGTTTTTCCAGTGGTCATGTATGGATGTAAGAGTTGAACTGTAAAGAAAGCTAAGCACCGAAGAATTGATGCTTTTGAACTGTGATGTTGGAGAAGACTCTTGAGAGTCCCTTGACTGCAAGGAGATCCAACCAGTCCATCCTAAAGGAGATCAGTCCTGGGTGTTCATTGGAAGTACTGATGCTGAAGCTGAAACTCCAATACTTTGGCCACCTGATGTGAAGAACTGACTCATTTGAAAAGACCCTGATGCTGGGAAAGATTGAGGGCAGGAGGAGAAGGGGATGACAGAGGATGAGATGGTTGGATGGCATCATCAACTCGATGGACATGGGTTTGGGTGGACTCCGGGAGTTGTGATGGACAGGGAGGCCTGGCGTGCTGCACTTCAGTATCCTTCAGTATCCTCTGGTTCCATGATGCTCTGTCTTCTGCCTCCTGAAGGGAGCTCTGGGAAGCCCTGAAAATCATAGAGACCAGTGGTTCTCAAACCTGAGTGTGCACAGAATCTCTGGAGGGCTTCTTACAATACAGAGTGCAGGGCCTCACCCCCAGAGTGTCTGCTTCTTCATCTGAGGCGTGACCTGATAATCTGCATTTCTAGTAAGTTCCCAGGGGATGCTGATGCTGTTGATGCAATGATCACGCTTTGAGAACAACCAAGAGGAACAACAGGAGCACAGGGCCCAGGTGAACCCAGGGAGGCCTCATGAGGGCAGGTCTTATGCGCCCTGAGGCTGGCTGCATCAACAGAGGGAAGGCTCAGCCCTGAGTCCTCCCCTTGCTGACTTCCTGTTTACCTTTTCAGTGTGGTGAACCAGGAGGAAAAGTCCTTTGCCATCGGAGTACAGTTCTTGCTGATGCGTCTGCTGGGTAAGTGTCAGAGATGCCCACTTCCTGGTGGCCCCAGATTAAGGGAAATCAGAGGGCTGTGGGGTGTGGGGTGTGGGGTGGGGAGGGGAAAAGCCCCATCTCATCTCTGTCATAAGAAGCTGTACATAATAAGCACAACAGCAAATGCCAAATCCCGTATGGACTGTTTCCGCATCACTTGAGGTTAGGAAAGTTTCCATCTATGGCATTAATTCCAAACGAAACTGTAAGAAGAAGGAAAAGTGGACACAGCTGAGAATGCCTAATAGAACAGAGTGTAGGTATTTTTTTCTCTCTCTCCAAGAGTTCACTGTAGGAACAAAACCTCACATTCCGGCAGAGCCCAGCCCTGGCTTCCCTTCCATTTTGCAAAATCCACTCCTCCTACCTCTATTCAGCAAAGGGGGGCCCTCTGCTGGTAAACCGCAGTCAGAGCCCAAGGAGGAAGGGCGCAGTGCACAGCAATCGGGACTGGCTGGGAACGTGCTGCCTGCAGGCATCTGCTTACACCCAGCTCACCCCAGGTGTGGGGACGCTGTGGGTCCTTTCCCAGACTGCTCATGCTGGAGGATGCCTCCAGGCACTGGATTAAACACAAGGCACTTGTATGGAGACTCTTACAGTGACAGGTACACGAAGTAAAGGGATTGAGGAGGGATTTATTGAGGACCCGGGGGTGCCCACTGCAGTGGGGAATATGCTGACTTCAGTGGAGAGACTTCAGTTGGCATCACAGTGCACTTTCTGACCTTGAATGCTGAAATCCCTGCGGAGCCTGCGATGCACTATTATTCGGGAGTCTGGCTGCAAAACTTCACTCTGTAGCAGCTTCGATGGTCACCCTGGGGTGTGTGGGTGATGTCTCTCCTGGGCCCAACCACTGGGGACCCTCTCCTACCAAAGCTAAGTGTGGGATAAGGAGGAGTGAACCAGTGCTTTCAGTGGAATTTCTTGGTCTCTGGCAACTTGCTGTTAACGCCCCCCTCTTCAGACTCTGCTCCTCTGGCCTATGTTACAAGCACAGCAGACACGAAGCACCAGGGCCACCCTGTCCTGATGGCAGAGGCACTGTTGTCACCACAACGCCTTTCCATTTATAACTGATCATTTACAACTTGCTCTGAAACCTCCACTGGGAAGGAAAGCTTATGTTCCACCCAGTTCAACAGCAGCTAGGATAAGCTCTGGAGCACCCCGCCCTGCTTCTTCCCACCACTGTGAAAACAGCCCCTCCTGTGCTCAAAGCACCTGCTGCCTTTTTTTTTTTTCATTTGAGCTCAGATAACTCAATGTGAGACCACAGATAGACATCGCAGGCTGGAGGGATCCATTCATCCCCCAAGAATGCAATTCCACCCTGGGTAGAAAAAAGGACTTGGCCAGCTTCAAATTACCCACTGAAACTTAGCTGAAAATTTTCCTGGACTTCATTTCTATTTAGGGAACATCATTTACGAAGGTCATTCCTTGTGGTTTTCATCCCCCATTCACCTGGAGATTTGGGAGCAAACAGGTCTGATAGAGAGGCTGGTTCTTTTTTTTTTTTCCCCTACGCCTTAAACATTTTATTTTATTGGCCGGTTCCCCACTTCAGAGCAGAGCCACAAGCAGAAGATTGCCTGTTTCTTTCCCCCAGGAGCAGCTTCTCACAGGGCCCTAAACAGAGTCTGGGAGGCTGTTCTCAGTGGTTCTGAGAATGGGGTGGCCTGACCTGGGTGTGGATCTGGCCAAGCCCTCCCCTGTCTAGACCTGTAGCTAAGGATGCAGGACTGACCTGACTATTCAGCAGCCATAGGGCACAGTCCCTGCTGGACCAGTTCCCAGCACTCAGCTTTGGGGCAGAGGCTCTGAACAGCCAGGGTGTTGAGGGCCTGGGGGTGGTGCTTGCTATCTAAGGGCAGCTTGCCATTGTGGAAGAATATGGGATTCGAAACTCTGAGAACTAAGGTTCCTAGTCCAGCCCTGACCCTGCTTGGCTATGCAAAGGTGAGCCAGCCGAGCCCACCTTCCTCCCCATTAAAATGAAGGCACCCGCCTGTCTCCAGGCTGCCCTGAGGGCCTGAGGAGTTGGTGTCCACAAGAGCCTCCTGCCACCGGGTGAGCCCAGTAGTCCCAAGCATGGGAACGCTGGTACCTGTCTGAGCTGGTACAAGGGGACGCCTGCAGCTCACTGTCCGGGAAGGATGGCTCAGCTTCCTCTTCTTTTCTGAGCCTCCAGTGAAAGAGTAATTCAGGCTTCATGGAAAGCTAGTCTGCTTTCCAAAGTCACTGTGGCTCCCAGGGGTGGGACAGAGATGTTCTCATGCCTGTGGGCCCCGGGCACCTGGCTCCCCACCTGCCCCGGCACCTCTGCTGACAGCTCCATGTGACCTGAGCTCTCTCAACTCTCTTGCTGCTGATCCTAGCCTGGCTGCCGTCTCCAGCCCTCTATGGCCTCACCATCGACTACTCCTGCATCCTGTGGAGCTCGAAGTGCTCGGGGAGGCGAGGGGCCTGTGCCTACTATGACAACGACGCTCTCCGGAACAGGTGAGAGCCTGCACGATGCGCCAGGCCCCAGGCCCGAGCAAAGGGCATTCATCACCCCGGTGGCAATTGTGAGGCTCTCAGGCCTGCGAGGGAGAGCTGGAGGGGAGCTTGCCATGGGCAGGAGTGGGGGCCACCACCGACCAGCAAGTCAAGGCTCACAGAAAGCCATCCAAGTAACCAGACCCGGAGGCTGCTCTGATGTGTTCTGCTCCCCATCCTCAGGCCCCGCTGGCCGCCGAGAGGGACAGCATCACAAAGAGGGTTGTTAAAGGGAGAGAGCTCATGGCTGTGGAACAATGATGCCAGGCTAGCCTCCTATTGCTCAGAAAGGGGTGGCCCATCACAGCTCCTGGCAGACACCAAGGGCAGGTGGGACCAAGCCCAGCTGCAGCACCGCTGAGCTCTGCACCCCTTCAGCCACCTCACCTGCTGCCTTGTCACAAACAAAAGTGGGGAGAGTGGGCTGCAGGGGACAGGACGGGGTCTGGAAATGGTGTGGGAAGGGCATAGAAGTCCAGGAGGAGGGCAGACCAAGAGGGCAGGGAGACGGCACCCCCTCCTGGCTGTGCTGGGACACAGCACCCTCCCAGATGGCTGGTCCTGCAGTGTCTCACTGGCCCTCTGGGGGGCGCCAGGGAGGGTGACAACCAGGAGCCCTGGACTGGGAGTCCCACGCAGCTCCGTCCTACAAGCCTCTCTAGGCTTGTGGACAAAAGGAATGAGGAAGGTGGCTCCCACTCAGGTGGGGACAGATCCTTACACATGACCCCGGGGCCACTGGGACAATGATTCTGCTCTTCTCAGTGGCCCTGGCCACAGAGCCTGCATACCCCTCACGTGTCCTGCCTCCTGCCCCACAGGTATCTGGGCCTGCAGGTGGCCTACAAGGCTCTGGGTGCGGCGCTGCTTATCTTCATCAGCTGGCGGGTGAAGAAGAACAAGGAGTACAATGTGCAGGAGAAGGCTGCCAGCCTCATCTGACCCTCGGCCTCAGCTGCTGCCCTGCTCCTGAGAGGGACCTGCCCCCACACCTGCCCATATTTACTAACGTTAACACGCCGCCTCCTTTCTGTTTCGTAAATGAGAAAGAAAACCCCGTCACTGTTTGCCTTCCCTGTCCCCTCCTCCCAGAGCCCACCCAGGGTGCCCATGGGCCCGGTGGGCATGGAGCTGGAGGGCTGGGTCTCTCCTGGCCCCTTGGGCGAGGCCCCCACAGGCCCAGTCTCGTCCTGCGCGAAGGGGATGCTCACTGAGGCAGCCCCGCCGACCCCTCGCCAGCTCTGTGGTTTCTCTCTGGGGAGGCCTCTGGGTATCTGGCCAGAGGCAGGAGGGAGGGGGGCTGAGTTTTTATTGACCAGGGCCAGGCTAGGGGAGGGGCGGCTGGCTGCAGTCCCTTTTGTATCTGGGTTCAGCCCCAGCACAGAGCCCAAGAAGGGCTGCCTTGCTTCCCCTCCGATCCTCGCTTCCTGCCCAAGAGGCTGCTTTGGAAGCTCTCACGTCAGGAAGTAAGGCCAGTTGGTCCTCTCAGTTACCCACGCTCAGGACCAGAGCTCGGACTAACACCTGAGGACAGGCCATCCAAATGGTGTTCACGTAAACTGTAGACTCGTCTGTACCCGGGTCTGTGTAGGTTTATCTCCATCTTTCCAGGAGTATCTCTCACACTAAGAAAGTCACACGGTGCTGAAGACCTGCGCTGGTTATGGATGGCCATGACACCCAGCCCCCACCCCGCAGTGGGGAGACAGGACACCTCATCTCAGAGTGATGGGAAGACCACCTCCCCTAAGCTGACTTGGGTGCAGACGAGGTGGCTTCACACGGGTTTCCCCGTCTGGACTCTAGCCTGTGGGTCATGGAGTAAAGAGAGGCTGTCGGGGATGTCAGCAATCAGGTTATGAAGTCCAGCAAATGTCAAAAGCCGTCAAGCTGTCTGGCCTCCTGTAGCCCGTAGCATAGAGGCCCGAGAGGTTGACTTTCCTGGCTTTGAACATGCTTGTGCTTATTAGCATTTTCTCAGCCTCTTCTCACTGCCTCCAGAGAGGTGGGTGCCTTCCCCGGGCTTGGGCTGAGAGGTGCTGCTGCCCTGGGTGGAGGTTCAGAGTCAGAAGCCAACAAAGGACTCCTTTCACCCACAAATATTTATTGGAGACCAACTTTGTGCAAGGCAGCACCGGGGCATGGTTCTCCCTGGAGCTTCCCTGCCCTCCATCTACACCAAGGCCTCCTCCCAGAGCAGACTCCCTGGGCAGGGTGGGGGACACACAGCAAGAACCTGGAGATTATCAACAGAACCTTGACTGTCCACGCCCCACCATACTGAGTCTGCTTCTGGGCTTTCCCATATGGGGAGCTGACCTACCATGTCCTCTGGAGCTGCTGGACGTCGGTCGTGGTCACGTGCAGATCTCTTGCGTGCCACTGCTCTTAGAAGACCCTTCCAGAAGCCACCTCTGGAAAGGCCTCATATGACAGAATGTCAGTGGCCACAGTGCCATGGCCTGAAGTCTTTATGGAAGCCACTGTCACAGACAGCCTGATTCCAAAGCCACCAGCTCTGTTTCCACAGATCTCACTCAGGAAGGGAAGCTCCACGCAACCTCAGAAGCCAGTTTCAGCCCTTTCAGTGGTCATGCTTGGAAAATGATTCTCTGCAACTAACCCTGGTTCTTCTCTCTGCAATTTAACCAAATTCTGAAGGCACTGCCTTTAGCTGAGCTCATGAACAATGAATGCCAGCCTTCAGATTCTAGAAGATGGTTGCTATTCCAAGCCTTTTTTCTATTTTGATATTTCTATTAATATAATGTAACTTGGTCATGAATTTGTACTGTCATGTATATTTGCTAGAGAGCAGACAGAACCTATACATTCTGGCCAGAGACTGTCCCTTGCCCAATCCTTGGGGGCCTAAGACCATGGGGATGGGAGGTAATGCTACTCTCAACTTATCATGCTGGTACAGAGAAGCAGCAGGAGCCTCCTGTCCTTTCAGTGAAGTCCTTTCAGTCAAGACCCCACAGTGCTGGGCTCTCAGAATCTCTGATCCCTGCCCTTGAATTTATATGCAGAAGTGGGGTAGGACACAGACAGCTAAGTCCATGATATGAAGTGGAATTAATATCATAATCATCACTGATCACTTGGTCCCAGCCAGTACAACTACCCTACAGCAAATCTGCCTGCAGGACCTGTAATGATGTTACCTTCATTTCCCTTCAGGTGCAAAGCTTAACAAGCTTCCTTGAGTGTTGGAGTCTCATAGGTTGTATTGTTAAAATGCAGATCTCTGGGACTTCCCTGGTGGTCCAATGGCTAAGATTCTGCACTCCCAATGCAGGGGTTTGGGTTTGATCCCTGGTCAGAGAACTAGATCCCACGTGTCGCAACTAAGACCCAGCACAGTGAAGTAAATATTTTTAAGAACTAAATAAAAGTGCAGATTCCCAACCCTCTCCACCCTGCCCCAGAGGCTATTTATAAGGGGCTGAAGGGAAACCAAGAGTGGCATTTTTAACAGGTCCTTTGTGTGAAGCTGATGCGGGTGATTGTCAAACCCTGTGTGGGGAGAGCCTTAGGGATGCCCACTTCTGCTTGGACCACTGAGAAACTGACAATAGGCCTTTGGTCAGCTCCAATGTGAGTGGAGGAATCAGGTGACTCTGATTTCCTGGGTGGCTCCAACCAGGGGCTAGTGGACGTTGAAAACAATGCAAAAGCCCACATTTATATTAGATTCTATCAGTCCTGAGAGTGGAATTCTCCCTCTACAAGCTCAAAAGTGCAAAATGCATCACAGTCATTTCTTTATAATGGCTGTGTCTGACTTCAGGTCCTCATGGTGCTGCCTGGCTGGAAATTCAACATCAATCAGCCTTGGTTTGGCTCTCAGAGCCATCCACATGTCCTTGGGTCCTGCCACTGTGGGTCCTTGGTCCCTTCCTGGTCTGAGGCCCCTAGAAGCCCGGTTTCTTCCCTGAGTCTGGAAACTCTGCAGAGGTTGGACCCCAAGACTAAGGTCCTGTGTACCCCCAGTGATGCCCCTCCACCCCCCTCCAGTCTAGGAAACCCACTCCCCTCCCAGCCCTTCAGGGGCTGAATGAAAAAGCCAGCGAAGGAAGGGTCTGCAGGAACCTTTTTGTCTCACCCTTCCTTGAACCTTCTTGGTGCAGGAGAGGGAAAATGCAATAGAATTAAATACCATATCTCCATAAATTATCTTTTGGCCCAAAGCCCTTTTGGGTGATCTTTGCCATAGCTCCATGTTGGAGGCCAGATTGGTCTTAAGGCTCCATTTGAAGATGAGGAATCTGAGATTCAGAAAGTAACCATGTGATCAACTTTATGCAAATAATAACTGGTTGGTCCTGGACTCCAACCAGGCTGTCCAGCCCTCTCTGCTCCAGCTCCCCTACGGTGTCCGTTCCCATGGAGGTCCACTGGACCACAAGACAGATGTGGGGGAATCTAGTGAGGGCCAGGTAAAGTCGTTAATGGACGTGGAGAGAACAGGTAATATTTCACTTACCCACCTTCTATTCAAGTAACAAGAACATTATAGCTGTTCATTAAGTAGGACCACGTCAGCCCTATAGCAGCACGAGTTTAAAGTCACAGAGAAAAGAGACAAAGAGAAAAAGGCTTTCAAGAGAAAAAGCCTTGGAAGAGCTACAGGCAGACAGACCTTCTAGGAGACACCCCCCACTTGGTGATGAGTCAGCAGGGTTTTGCTTAGGAAACAAAGCCACATTGTGATTTTCCCCAGCTGCTTTCAAAGATGGAGAGATACAATTAATCCAGGGGCTGAATCCAGTCAGTATCAAACCTTTATTAAAATATTATATAACAGATTCCCAGAGATTGACAGGGGCTGTGTGTGTGAGAGAGAGAAAAGAGAAAGAAAACAAACAAAAAACTCCCCTGTGAATCCAACAGAGAAACACTATTTTTTTACAACCATAAGAACCAAATACCTGGGAGAAATGTCCGTCTCCTGCCAACAGCACAGAATTCATTATGACCTTTCATCAGAGATCAAATATGTATACAGGTTGTGGGCAAGCCCTTGGCAAATTATAAGCAAGAGAAAGCTTTTCTCCGACGACACACCCTGCTCACTCATCCACTCCGATCCACCTGCACCCCACCGTGTTGTGGCCACACCACACAGGGGGTCACTGCAGTGTGATGAAGTCCCTGCCCCCCCAGGCACCTGCTACGGCTTGATGATAGTAACTAAAATGTACACAGATCTTTACAGCTCACAACACCATCCACTCATTTAACAAACTGCTTTAACTGGAAACTCAGGATAGGCTTGGGTGTGCTGGGAAACAAACCAACCTCACTAATCGTTGCATGATACTACAGGAGTGCACGCCTAGCTCACCTGAAGTCCACTGTCAGTCTGGGTGACTCGCGGGGCAGTGGCTCAGTACCTCCTTCTCATAACACACTGCCAGATGGATGAAGCAGTGCCAGGAAGTCTCTGAAGGTCTTGCACCGCTAAGTAAACTTCTGGCCCAGAAGTTACACGCTTCCCCTCTGCTTCCAGCCCCTTGGCCAGAGCTAGTCACTGTTGCTGCCTAACTGCCACAGAGATGGGGAAAGATAATCCTTCTGTGAGCTCAGAAGAGACAGAAAGCGGATATGCTGGACAAACGCTCGGCTCCTCCACCACTGGGGCAAACCTGGATGGACACAGGTGCTCACTGCCTCACTTAAGCAAAGTTTGCTAGGTGTTGGGGGAGGGGGTACAGCCAGAAGAAAGTTCTCTGAAGGTGGCGACATGAATATTGGGTCCCCAAAGGCGAGGAGATGATTTTGAGGCAAGGCTGAACCTGCAGGCAGTTTGCAGGAAAAAGAGGCGGTGAGAAGGGAGGTCGGCTCAGAGGAAGAGGATGGTGTAGTGATAGAAGGAGATGTGGGGTTGGGGGAGGGGTCTCCTGGGGTGAGATTTGCTGGGGCAAAGGACCAAAGACTCAGGAAGGCTGAAGAACCAGAGAACGGCCCTAAGGAGGAAGAAAGGGTGACTCGATCCCCAGTGGAGGAATCTCAGCCAGAGCTTCCACCAGCCCTGAAAGGCCAGTATGACTAGTCCTGTCCTTCAAATGGAGAAAACAAGACCCCTCCCAGCTGTCTTGTGCCTTTATTTATTCACTTAGTCCCTGACGTAGATGAGGACAAAAGATGATGCACATATGGTCCCTCACCTCCAAGGTCACATAATTAGAAGCAAGAATTAGGTACAAGGGCTGAGAGTGCATTCAACTGAGAGATGAGAGAAGGGGCTTGATCCATTCTTAGAAGATGGACTAGATTTCAAGAAACCAAAAGGTGCTAAAGAAGACGTTCCAGGAGTTCTGAGAACTCACTGGACATAAGGTACATGAAGGAGAGATGGGGTCACCTCTGGAGAGGCAGTCACTTCAAGATTCCTGGAGGGTTTTAAGGGCAGCCGTGAGTGGTGGGCCCCTTGGTCCTGGCTCCTGGGGCAGTGACCAGGCCCCCCTCTTCCCACTTGGGCCTGCCAGAGGGCCTCTGAGTCTCAGCCAACACTTCCCAGGAAGGTCCTCCTAACTCAGGCCCCCTCCTGGACTCTGTCTACACTGGGAAGGAGCTCGTGAATAGGCCCTTCTAACTTTCCAGGAGTGGTCCTCTTAGCACCCCAGCCACACCAGCCTGCCCACCAGTTCTCAAGAAGTCCCACCTCTGGAGCTTGGAAGAGCTGCCCATTTGCAGCTCCCTTCTTGGCCAGAGTTCCAAGGCTGACCCAGCCCAGGGTGGCATGGAAGCTTCTCTATGCCCTCTCGTCCCCTCTCATCTCCTGTCTCTTCCCACCCAAGCTCTGGAAACTCAGGCTTGGAGCTGGGAGTCAGAAAGGTTGAGTCTCAGGGCACAAAATGGCAGCTAATTTAAAGGAACGTCCATCCGGTCCCCAGTGTGTTGCTACCCGCTTCTCCTCTTTGTGGTCCATGCGTGTGCAATAGGACAGGAATCCTCTTCTACAGACACCAGATCCATAACGTGACCTCAGAGATTCCAGACAGGGCCCAACATTTGTTTAAACCTTGGCCCTCATTACACTTCACTGACATTAGCTTACAGAAGAGGGAGCAGTGAGTCCAGAAGAGGCAGAAGCTCTCCCCTGGGTCCCCAGTGGGTAAGTCCGAGGTGGGTTTCACACTCTTCTCATCTGGCTCCTTGACCTCAGCTTCCTCTTTATTTACTCTGAGATTCCAGAAGGGCTTCTGCAGCCCAGCGTTCAGCAGTTCAGGGCGTTGAGCACCCAGACTTTGCCCTAAGAGCTTCACATAAATTCGCACCATTGTTCATCACCAAAGAGATGCAATTATCATGCCATTTCCCATGACGAACCTGAGGCATAGCCAACTGTGGTCAGTTCAGTTCAGTAACTCAGTCATATCTGACTCTTTGCAACCCCATGGACTGCAACAAGCAAGGCTTCCCTGTCCATCACCAACTCCCGAAGCTGGCTCAAATTCATGTGCACTGAGTCGGTGATGCCATGCAACCATCTCATCCTCTGTCATCCCCTTCTCCTCCTGCCTTTAATCTTTCCCAGCATCAGGGTCTTTTCCAATGGGTCAGTCCTTTGCATCAGGTAGCCAAAGTACTGGAGTTTCAGCTTCAGCATCAGTCCTTCCAATGAATATTTAGGACTGATTTCCTTTAGTTTCCTTTAGTTTAGGACTGGTTTGATCTCCTTGCAATTCGAGGGACTCTCAAGAGTCTTCTCCAACACCACAGTTCAAAAGCGTCAATTCTTCGGCGCTCAGCTTGCTTTATGGTCCAACTCTCATATCCATACATGACTACTGGAAAAACTATAGCCTTGACTAGACGGACCTTTGTGGTAATGTCTCTGCTTTTTAATACGATGTCTAGGTTGGGCATAGCTTTTCTTCCAAGGAGCAAGTGCCTTTTAATTTCATGGCTGCAGTAACCATTTGCAGTGATTTTGGAGCCCCAAAAATAAAGTCTCTCACTGTTTCCACTGTTTCCCCATCTATTTGCCATGAAGTGACGGCACCGAATGCCATGATCTTCGTTTTCTGAATGTTGAGTTTTAAGCCAACTTTTTCACTCTCCTCTTTTACTTTCATCAAGAGGTTCTTTGGTTCTTCTTCACTTTCTGCCATAAGGATGGGGTCATCTGCGTTATCTGAACGACTGTGGTCAGAGCCTCCTGTCTCTCCTTTCCTCCGAAGGCGTCCGGGGCAGGCGCTGGGGTCTGCAGAACTGCACCTCGTGGGTGCCACCAGGGGGCGCCACCCGCCACGCCCGGCCCTGCAGAGGGGCGCAAGGGAGGCCGGATTTGCATCCCGGCCGCGAGCGTACTCAGCGCCCCCGCGCCTCCGCGCCCCGACCCCGCCGCCACCTAGCCCCGCGCTTCCTGCAGCCCAGCGTTCCCGCCCTGACGTCTACTCGCTCACCCCCCACCCTAGCCTACATCCACCGATCCTGGCCACCCCGAATCTGTCCGCAGTCTGAGCCCGCCTGCGCCAGCCTCCGGGGTGTCCTTGAGAAGATGTCCCACCCCTGCCGCGCGATAAAGCACCGGTTGGTCTGTTTATTTGTATTTTTAGCACAAGAGTGTAATAAACACATTCAAGAACGAGGAAGGTAGAGAAAAAAGTACCAGGAAGCCCAAGAGGGTCCGGGAGAACACACGGCTTCCCGAACGCCCTCCGAAGCGCCGTGGGCGGGGAAGGAGGAGTAGGAAGGTGTCATAGCCTTCCCGCGGAGCCGCCGCCTGGGAATCACCGTTCTGTGGCTGCGGGGCACTCAGGTATCCTCCCATCCCTCTTTCCTCCGGCTGGCTCCCGGAGCATCTCGTGGGAAAGCGGGCATCAGAGAGAAACCTGTGTGCAGATCCAGGCCTTGCCCATCTCAGGGAGTGCCGATTGCCCATCCTGTCGCAGACTCTAGCATCGGGCAGGTGCGGGGGGTGGCTGGGGGCGTGGGGAGGCAGTGAACAAGACAAATAGAACCCATTCCCTGGGGGAATTTACAATTTGGAAGGAAGACACACGTAACCAAGAAGGCACACAAATTGTGTGGTTGAGATTAGCTAATAATTCCAGATGCAACAGTGCTATGTAGGAGAGATGCAGACAGATGCCTGCATCAGAATGCAGGGGGGAGGGGTATGTGTGGTGATGTCACAAAGGTGATAGAGGCCAGTTCCCTAGTGCAGTAAGGATCAGGAGCAGGGAGGTGAACGCCAGCTGCATCGTGAAGGATGGCAGCAAGTTTATGAAGCAGGAGCGTTAGAATGAAGGTGTTCTGGGCAGAGGGAACAAATGGCTGGAGGTGGAGTGTAGTGGGAGGCAAGCTCCAGAGGGAGGGTTATTATGTATATACCTCCTTCAGTGGTTGGATGCTGCTATGGATAATGGGGAACCACCAACAGGTTTTTAAGAGGCAAGATGCCACCCAGTTTCTGAGTTTCAAAAGCCACTGGGGCTGCTTCATACTTGGGAAAGGGAGCCTGGCTGGCCCAGGTAGGTTCTTAGGAAGATGGTCTCCTTCTCGTCTTTGTGGCTGCTGGGGGGCTTGGGCACAGGAGGAGATCTGAGCCAAGGGGCTCCGACAGGTCAGAGCGGAGGGCAGGATCAGTGAGCAGCAGAAGCCTCCCAGGCACCTCCCTGGGGCCAGGCTGAGCTGCCCAGAGTACTGGGAGTTAGCGTGAGGGGTGCTGGAGTAGATTCTTGCACCAGAATGTGCCTTGCTAAAGAGCAGATGTTGGGAACTGGCTGTCTGTGGGCCCAACACGTGGCGTCTAATTGGCCCACTTGACACTTAATGTATTCAAATTATCTGCAAACACTGAGAGTTTGAATCTTGGGGTTTTCTTACCTGGACCAGCACTCAAACCCTACAACAAGGCACTGCAGCTGAATAGAGATCACCTTGTGAGGTGGCCCCTGTATTCTTAGGGTTACCGAGGCTCCCCACATCACCTGCTGAGCCCCTTTGGGTATTGAAATTTCCAGACATACCCACACCCTCAAAGAGTCAAGCTAAGCCGTGGAAATCTGGGTGAATGTTGGACAGGGCCAGTCCAGAAGCAAAGGGTTGTGTTTGAGAAATAACAGCCGGGTAGATGACTGTCTGGGAGAAACTGTGAGGGACAATTGACTGCAGGTGCCTGATTTGGGCCCACTAGAGAATGAAGTCCAAACAGAACTCCTGTATTTCTCCTCAGACCTCCTTTCACTGACTTTCGCATCTCACTAAATGGCACTCCAACCTTCTAGAGATTAGACCAAAAACTTGGAGACAATAGAAAATAAGCCTCTCTTAAAAAAAAAAAAAAGTCAACTTTACTGATATATAATTTGCATATAACAAAAAGCACTCATTTTAAGCCTTCTTAAATGAATTATGAATTCATTTAGTGAATTTTGAATCCAGATATATAGTTTCCACAACCTCCAGAAAACTTTTTGATACTCTTCACCAGCAGTACTTCCCTCACCTCCCTACCCCATCCTCCCTTCTCATGCAAATCACCACTGATCTGCTGTATTTCTACAGATAACTTTACTTGTTCTACAATTTCCTATAGTCTTCTGGGTCGGGCTTCTTTTGCTTAGCATAATATTTCAGAGAGTCATTCATGTGGTTGTGAACATGTAATAGTTCCTTCTGTTTATTGCTGGTTAGTATTCTGTTGGATGAGCATACCATAATTTATCCATTCACCTGGGCATTTATGGAGAAGAAATGGCAACCCACTCCAGTTCTTACCTGGAGAATCCCACGGACAGAGGAACTTGGTGGGCTATAGTCCATGGGGTCCCAAAGGGTCAGACAACACTGACGTGACTTCGAATGCATGCATGAACTGGGTATTTAAGTTGTTTTCAGTTTGTTTGTTTGTTTTTTGCAATAAGACTCAGCTCCTTATTGCAAAATTCAGACTTACATTGAAGAAAATAGGGAAAACCACTAGGCCATTCAGGTATAACCTAAATAAAATACCTTATGATTATACCGTGGAGGTGATGAATAGATTCAAGGGATTAGATTTGGTAGACAGAGTGCCTGAATAACTATGGACAGAGGTTTATAACATTGTACAGAAGGTGGTGACCAAAATCATTCCAAAGAAAACTAAATGCAAGAAGGCAAAGTGGTTGTCTCAGGAGGGTTTACAAATAGCTGAGGAAAGAAGAAAAGCAAAAGGCAAATGAGAAAAGGAAAGATATACCCATCTGAATGCAGAGTTCCAGAAAATAGCAAGGAGAAATAAGAAAGGCTTCTTAAGTGAACAATGCAAAGAAATAGAAGAAAACAATAGAATGGGAAAGACTAGAGTTCTCTTCAAGAAAATTGGAGATACCAGGAAAACATTCATACGAAGATAGGCACAATAAACGACAGAAACGGTAGGGACCTCACAGAAGCAGAAGATATTAAGAAGAGGTGGCAAGAATACACAGAAGAACAATACAAAAAAGATCTTAATGACCCAGATATCCACAGTGGTGTAGTCACTCACCCAGAGCCAGACATCCTGGAGTGTGAAGTCAAGTAGTCCTCAGGAATCATTACTGTGAACAAAGCTAGTGGAGTGATGGAATTCCAGCTGAGTTATTTCAGATCCTAAAAGATGATGCTGTAAAAGTGCTGCACTCAATATGCCAGCAAATTTGGAAAACTCAGCAGTGGCCACAGGATTGGAAAAGGTCAGTTTTCTTTCTAATCCCAAAGAAAGGCAATGCCAGAGAAGGTTCAAACTACTGCACAATTGGACTCATCTCACACACTAGCAAAGTAATGCTCAAAATTTTCCAAGCCAGGCTTCAACAGTACATGAGCTGAGAATTTCCAGATGTTCAGGCTCGATTTAGAAAAGACAGAGGAAACACAGATCAAATTGCCAACATCCACTTGTATCTTAGAAAAAGAAAGAGAGTTCCAGAAAAACATCTACTTTTGCTTTATTGACTACACCAAAGTCTTTGACTGGGTGGATCACAGCAAACTGGGGAAAATTTTTCAAGAGATGGGAATACCAATACCAGACCACCTTACCTGCCTCCTGAGAAATCTGTAATGCAGGTCAAGAAGCAACAGTTAGAACTGGACATGGAACAACAGACTGGTTCCTAATCGGGAAGGGAGTACGTCAAGGCTGTATATTGTCACCCTGCTTATTGAACTTATATGCAGAGTACATCATGTGAGATGCCAGGCTGGATGAAGCATAAGCTGGAATCAAGATTGCTGGGAGAAACATCAATAATCTCAGATATGCAGATGACACCACTCTTATGGCAGAAAGTGAAGAGGAACTGAAGAGCCTCTTGATGAAAGGAAAAGAGGAGGGTGAAAAAGTTGGCTTAAAACTCAACATTCAGAAAACGAAGATCATGGCATCCAGTCCCATCACTTCATGGCAAATAGATGGAGAAACAATGGAAACAGTGAGAGACTTTATTTTCTTGGGCTCCAAAATCACTGCAGATGGTGACTGCAGCCATGAAATTAAAAGACGCTTGCTTTTTGGAAGAAAAGCTATGACCAATCTAGACAGAATATTAAAAAGCAGTGACATTACTTGGCCAACAAATATCCATCTAGTCAAAGCTATGGTTTTTCCAGCAGTCATGTATGGGTGTGACAGTTGGACCATGAAGAAAGCTGAGCACCCAAGAATTGATGCTTTTGAACTGTGGTGTTGGAGAATACTCCAGAGAGTCTCTTGGACTGCAAGGAGATCCAACCAGTCCATCCTAAAGGAAATCGGCCCTGAATATTCATTGGAAGGACTGATGCTGAAGCTGTTCCAATTCTTTGGCCACCTGATGCGAAGAACTGACCCATTGGGAAAGACCCTGATGCTGGGAAAGTTTGAAGGTGGGAGGAGAAGGGGACAACAGAGAATGAGATAGTTGGATGGCATCACTGACTCGATAGACATGAATTTGAGCAAGCTCCAGGAGTTGGTGATGGGACAGGGAAGCCTGGCATGCTGCAGTCCATGGGGTCTCCAAGAGTCGGACATGACTGAGCAACTAAACTGAGCTGAATATCATTAGTCACTCAGGAAATAAGAAGTAAAATTTCCAACATGATTCTACTACATCTCCACCAGGATGGCCACAGTTAAAAAGACTGATGATACTAAATGTTGGTAAGAATAGGAATGCTCATATGTTGCTGCTGGGGGTGTAAGTTGGTAGATCATTTTGAACTCATTTTGACATTTTCTACTGAGGTTGAACACATGCATATCATCTGACCCAGAAGCCCCACTCCTAGGTATATATCCACAGAAATACACTGCCTTCGTGTAGAAGACACAGGCAAGTTGTTTCATAATAAAATCATTCATAATAACCCCACCTGGAAACCCTGCCACATATATACAAGAGCACATACATATACAACACATACAGCAACTAATATAGCATCATGGATGAGTTTACAAACATTTCATTGAGTGAAAAACTGAGACTCAAAAGAACTCATACACCGGGCTTCCAGAACTACTCAAATGAAAGTGCCTGTTGTAAGTCGGAAAAGCATTTATGTTTGGGAAGGAAGGAAGGCTTAGTAACTGGGAAAGGAGTGTGGAAAACTGCTGTGACTGTAGCAGTGTCTACTTCTTGAGCTCCTGGTGGATACATTCTTTTGTGATAATTCTTGAGCCATACATTTATGCTTTATGTGCATCTGCATATCATAGTTCACAGTATAAAGTGTCAAAATGGCAGGCATGCATCTCTGTTGGGATCCATCATAACTCCATTGCTGCCCCAGGGATGAAACACAGAATCATCCTTAGGATAAAACTCACACCTAAGATTTGATTTTCCAAGGGTTTATTTAATTATGGCCTTTTGGTATATTTTGGATTAAAATCAACACTCATGGCTTTATTACACAGTAACATATTACTGAAACTCCAATACTTTGGCCACCTGATGTGAAGAACCAATTCATTTGAAAAGACCCTGATGCAGGGAAAGATTGAAGGCGGGAGGAGAAGGGGATGACAGAGGATGAGATGGTTGGATGGCATCACCGACTCAATGGACATGAGTTTGAGTAGACTCTTGGAGTTGGTGAGGGACAGGAAGGCCTGGCGTGCTGCAGTCCATGGGGTTGCGAGGAGTTGGACATGACTGAACAACTGAACTGAACTGAACATGTTACTATCTTTTTAAATAAATAGTATTTGTATTGAAGTGCTTCAAATGGAAAGCATTTCCAACTGTAAAAGTTTCACCAGTTTACCTTTGTATTTACAATTTTTTTAAACGAAGGGCAGTATTATCATGTTACATGGCACCACCTGCTCTGAAACTTATTTTAGACAGAGAAGGTTTGAAGCCAAAAGTCTGCTATTTTTTGTAACTTAAAAAGATGAAGAAAATAAGTGATTTTTTAAATTTCCTGCTTTCTCAGTCTGCACTGTCTGAATGGGGAGAAAACAGATTAGGTGAGAAAAAAATTGAATTATCAGTTTTGACATTCAGCATGAATTATAATAAATTTTAATTTTTATTGTTCAAACTTCATCTGGCACTTATGATGTTCTAATTAATAGCTTTTTACCCCCAAAATATCTGCATACATTTGTTCTCTCAGAGCACAATATTTACTTGTTAGATTGTTTAACAATTTAAATTTGTTAATTGTTAATAATAATTAACTAATAGCTTAATTAACTAATTTTACAAGTTAATAAGGGATCTTAATTGTTAATACATAGTTTATTCTCAAAATCTACGTTTTTCGAGAACAAAGTTTTTATTTTATAAAGTTCAGTTCTCTAACCATGAAGTTTCTTAACTTATTTAATATGCTTGAACACATTTTAGAATTTGAAAATCACACTCTTCCACTGGCCTTTGTATGAGATTGCAAAGGAGGGCAAGGGGGAGGGCAGGGGGACCGAACAGAAAGTTGCATTGAGCCTTAAGGCAACGAGTCAGGAATCTACCAATCACTGTACTGTCTGTCTGAATACCCCTTGAATCCTGTTCCGTGTCTTTGGATGGGTAACCTCAGGACTGTGATGATATGTGCTGAGCAAGGATCCATGGAGACGCACCTTCCTCTCTCCTCCCACCTCACTGTGCTGGGATGTTCATGGCACAAATAATTCACACTTAAAAAAGAACAGAGCTATAACCTTGGTTCAGCTGGATAGCACCAGGAGGCCCTCCCAACCTGCATGGTGCTGCCGGGACTTCGTCAAGTTTGGGTATTTCGTGGGGTGCAAAGAGGACACACATCCAGAGAGAGGCTACAAATCCTGAGACACACACAGCAAGCGTCCCCTTTTCACTGTGGGCCCCATTGTTTCCGTGTGAATGATGCTGCCCCAGAACACCCCAGGGGCAGTTTGGGAAAGGAAAGAGACACACGTGGTCAGACCGGACTCCTGTGGAAACAAGCCCTAAGGTGGCCATTTCTGGATCAACACACAGCTTTCTGCCTTTCTGTCCTCATCCAGGGTCCCGAAGAGCAAACACTCAGACCACCAGCATAGGCGTCTTCTCTGAGTGAGGCTCTATCCTCTCACACAAAGAAACTTCAGGGACGAGAGGCCGGTGGGTGCCAGGGGAGCGCTGAGGAGAGCCAGGCTTCTGCCTTGGTCCAGGGCTGAAATGGAAATCTCCCAGGTCGGGATTTCACAATTCAGATCAGAGTAAATTCACACATTCACAGCTTTTGGATGGAGACCTTAATTTATACAGTGTGAGAAGAGAAAAAACTTTGCTAGCTGTTTCTCCATCTTAGGCTGCGTGGTATGCTAAATGGCCCCACACATCCTCGTCCTAATCCCCCGAGCCTGTGAAGCTTACTTTATATGGCAAAGACTTTGTAGCTGTAATTAAGTATCTTAACACCAGGAGATTATCCTGGATTACCTGGGTGGACCCTAATGCAATCACGAGTGTCCTTTTAAGAGAGGGGAAGAGAAGATTACACACAGAAAAGGAGAAGGCAGTGGAACAAGGAGATAGAGACGGTGCTGCAGATGCCGCGAGTCAGGGGATGCAGGCAGCCACCAGCAGCTGGAAGAGGCAGGGAGTGAATTCTCCCCTCAGCCTCTGGGAGCACTGCCCCAGGCACCCCCTCTTTAACCTCCCACCCCGCCGCCCCAGCCCAGTTATTAGTTTCAGCCGAGTTCTGGGCTCTGAACTGTGAGCATAAATTTCTTTTATCTCTGTTGGTTATAAAAAATTCTGACCAAAGTTGTATCATTTGTTACAGCAGCCAAAGAAAGTTAGTGTACCACAGCTCAGCCAGAACCCTAAATTCTTAAAGAAAACTTCCTCTTGACAGTTTCGGAAATGTTGGTTCTCAACCCATTTAGCTGGTAGGCATTTCCTTTCTGTATATGACTTAGTGGTTATAAAGCATAAGCAGCCACCTCATAGCCTTGAGCTGGTTAGCACCCAGACCTGATGAAGCCCTAGGCTGGGGAGCTGGCGCCATCTGCCCCAACTCCCCATGAATATGTTTTATTTAAAAGTGAATATGCATATGTATTTTTAGAAGAGAAAGCTTACCATTAAATTTCTTATTCTCCATAGACTCTACTTAGTTTATATACTCTCAGGTTAATTATAACAGGGCCAGAGGGGACAGAGTCAATGATTACTTTTCAAGGATTGTGAGCAAATTTATTTTCCTACCTCAAATACAGTTTGCAATAATTTTTATAATAAATATCTTAATAATACTTTTCTCTAACAAACATACAAAGTAAAGTCAGCATAGCATTTCTGCATCCTGAGATTAAAGGTTACATTCCAAAGAGAATTAACAGTAAGCCTAGAGTTAGAAGGTTGCAGGGTGCTCCTTCTAACAAATAAACTACTTAAGGTAATGATGAAACAATTTGAATAAGCAGAGAATTAATTTTTAAAAAATTTTCTTTTATATGAAGGAAAACCAGTATGAGTTTTGTAGAAAGAATGCATATTATTATAAATTATTCAAGCACTGCATAGAGGTTAAAAAAATTAAGTGCCATTGCTCATAAATAATTAGTATTTACATTAGAAGGGTATCATTCTAGACATCATTCCATGTATGTGTTCAAGAAAAGCTAAATAGGTATACTGAAGTATTTTATTGTTTCTCAACCTTTTGGCTAAGATCAAATGTAGATATATTGAAGTATTTTGATAAACGTGATTTTTAAAAAAATATGTTTTTGTAATGTTATTGCATTTCAATTCATTTGTAGTTAAAACTTGAAAAATAAATCGAAATGAACATGAAAGAGTGATAAAATTTCAAATAAATGTTTATTCACTTCAAGAGAATTCTGTAGGGACTTCTCTGGTGGACCTGCTGCTGCTGCTGCTAAGTCACTTCAGTCGTGTCCGACTCTGTGCGACCCCATAGACGGCAGCCCACCAGGCTCTGCCGTCCCTGGGATTCTCCAGGCAAGAACACTGGAGTGGGTTGCCATTTCCTTCTCCAATGCATGAAAGTGAAAAGTGAAAGTGAAGTCGCTTAGTCGTGTCCGACTCTTAGCGACTCCATGGACTGCAGCCTACCAGGCTCCTCCGTCCATGGGATTTTCCAGGCAAGAGTACTGGAGTGGGTTGCTATTGCCTTCTCCGTCTCTGGTGGTCCAGTGGTTAAGAGTCCAGCTGGCAATGCAAGGTTTGATCCTAGTCTGGGAGGATCCCACAGGCTGGGCGCCACAACCACTCAGCCAGAGCTCCAGAGCCTGCGAGCTGCAACTACTGAGACTGCATGCCTCAACCACTGAAGCCCACGTGCCTAGAGCCCATGCAATGCAATAAGAGAAGCCACTGTAATGAAAAGCCCACGCACTGCAAGGAAGACCAATGCAGCCAAAAAATTAAATAAATAAATTAAAAAAATAAAAAGTTTTACAAAAGTGCAAGATGCTTCTGTAATTACAAAAATAGATTTTGGAGGGGGAAAAAATATTGATATGAGGGTAATCATTTTTACAATCCATACTTCAATGTAGGAATTATCATTGGACTCTCTGATGTGAAAAACGAGGTCATCTGATCCAGAGCCTTTTCTCCCCCATGGTGTGATATTAATAATATATGATTATATAAATAGTATTTATATTTTAGTTGTGGGTTTCCCAGGTGGTGCTAATGGATATTTTAGTTTGTAACTATAATTTGTAAAATGTTTTATATGACTATTATTTCATAGTTAAATGTTTCCAAATCTTAGCACAGTTTCTTCACTCATGAAATCATTTTGATTTATAGACATTTAACTTCAAATAAGACCTTAATCCCTCCCTGATATTTATTTCTTGAATGGTTTTATTCTCAAAAGTATTTATTTTCTATAATACTTCCCCTTAAATTTTTCTCTTGTGATTTATTTTTTCTTGAATATTTAAAAATTTCCCAAGGCTTATACACATTAAAATTTTTCACCTAGTATCACACAACTATGATGCAAAGTCAAGATGCAAATACAGGCCTAATTTCAAACTTCACTGCATCCATTATCTGCTGCCCTCATCCACTTATACACTTGCTCATTATCATCATTCCCTGCTATGTAGCTCTGTTCTGTTATTCCCATCCATCCATCAAACACCCATCTATCTACTTCATCAGTCCATTCACATACAATTTACATGCATATATATGTAACATATATGATTCAAACTTACATGCATATATATGTAGCCATTTCTCTATCCCCCTATTTTATCTGTCAGTTTACCCACCATCCTTCCATTCATCTATCTATCCATTTATCTACATTTATTTACTCTAACATCCATCCAAGTACATAGATTCATACATAATTATGTCTACTCTTTCAGACATTCATCTATTCACCCAGAAAGCCACTCATTTAAAAATCAGTCCATTATATCTCTCATGGATCCACTCACCCTTTCTATTAATTCAAATACTCATCCAAACAGGGTATCAATTTATCCAGTCACAGATAGCTCTGAAACCCATACCTTCCACAGAATAGGGAGTAGTATCCTAAAATTCTCTTGTGATCTCATTCCGTTTTCCCATTGTCAAGAGAAGACAGCATTCTATGAGAGCAATAAAAAGGCCAGTGAGCTCATATGCTATGTCTCAGCCATATGAAAATTCTAACAATAGCTACTGTGGATCTTAAGATATACCCTACTAAGCATGGAGCCCCCTGTTAACAATAACTCCCCAATAACTGAACCTTCTAAACTTACAGTACCAAATCTCTTCTTCACAAAGATTACAGCCACAGATCATGAGGCAGAAATTTTGCCCATATTTGGACTGCTTAAGACCTCCTCTGACATTGGCCTGATATTTTTATTGTGGGCAAACCTTTCATAAATCCTCCCACCGCCTAACTCTTTCTTTATAGTCCAACTTTCACATCCATACATAACTACTGGAAAAATCATAGCTTTGACTTAGACAGACCTTTGTTGGCAAAGTAATGTCTCTGCTTTTTAATATGCTGTTTAGGTTTGTCATAGCTTTTCTTACAAGGAGCAAGCATCTTTTAATTTCGGCTGCACTCACCATCTGCGGTGATTTTGGAGCCCAAGAAAATAAAGTCTCTCACTGTTTCCATTGTTTACCCATCTATTTGCCATGAGGTTACTTGCCATAATCTTAGTTTTTTGAATGTTGAATTTTAAGCGAGAGGAAATATACATGTGCATTTGGCACATATATTCATCAAAAAAACACATCTAAGAATTTTCATAACATTGATATGTGTAATAACCAAACTTTGGAAACAATGGAAATGTCCCTTTACAATAAATGGATAGATAAATGGATATATTCACACCCTGGAACACTATACAATCTCGAAAATGAAACAACTGCTACTACATGCAACACCATGGGTGACTCTCTAAAGCCCAATATTTAATGAAAGAAGCCAGAGATGCAGGAGTACATATGAAGTCCACTTCTCCAAAGTTTACATATGGGCAAAACTAATCTTTGCTGAAATATCTGATTAGTTCTTTTCTTTGTGGGAGCAGAATAATGCTTGGGAGGGGCATTACAGAGATCTCTCATATTCCTTTCCTTTTTTTTTTAATTAAGTATAGTTAATTCACAATGTTGGGTTACTTTAAGTGAACAGCAAAGTGATTTAGTTACATATACATACACATATATGTAATGTTCCTTTTCTTCATTTGAGTGGTGGTTTGGTAGGTATGTTCACTCTTCAAAAGTTCATTAAGCTGTACACTTGTGATTTGTTGACTTTTATGCATGCATGATATATTTCAACACAAATTTACATTAAAATGTGTTAGTAGAAAGATGGAATAAACGTACTTTCCTCTATTCCTTCTGCCTAATACAATTGAAAACACTAGATAATTACAAAAAACCCAAATATAAGAAAACTGTAAAAGGTAGAAGAAGGCAGACAAGTTTTGGACCTTGGGACCTGAGGAAGACACAGTGATGCATTCCCTGTGTTTTCTTGTTATCGCATATGTCCTGAATGTGGAGCTGAAGAAACTAGTGACTCAGAAATGCCACTGAGCAGACAAAAATAAAACCCCAACCAAAGTTTGCTCTCTCTAGTCAATAAAACAGGAAAGGAGCAGCCTAGTAATATAGAAAACTTTTAGTTAAACACTGCAGAAAAAAACTGTGAGGTCCTCTGACTTCCAGCTACCAGCCCCAGCAAAGTCCAAGTGGTGAGTATAGACTTCTATCATGGCTAAGCTAGATTGAGGTGTTCAAGATCAAGGTGAGAGCTGGGCTTGTTGTCCCCTCTGGGGGCGCGGAGGGTGGAGTGCCTCTTGCCTGCAGTGTCAACAAAGACTATGTGCGAAGTCCAGATGTTCACCCCTTCCCCAACAGTAACAAAGCCCAACTGATCTTTGACAAAGGGAAAGTGACTCAGTCATGACCAACTCTTTGTGACCCAATGGACTATACAGTCCATAGAATTCTCCAGGCCAGAATACTGGAGGGGATAGCCTTTCCCTTTTCCAGGGGATCTTCCCAACCCAGGGATTGAACCCAGGTCTCCCACATTGCCAGTGGATTCTTTACCAGCTGAGCCAGGAAAGCCCAAGAACACTGGAGTGGGTAGTCTGTTCCTTCTCCAGAGGATCTTCTGGACCCAGAGATTGAACTGGGGTCTCCTGCATTGCAGGTGGATTTTTTACCAACTGGGCTATCAGGGAAGCCCAATCTTTGACAAAGAGACAAAAATTTCAATAGAGGAGCTACAATGGTGCTGAATCAGTTGGACATCATAGATTAAAAAAATCCCACAAATAAGCCTCCAACCTAAGTCTCATGTGCTCAGGCACTCAGTCCAACTCTTTGCGACCCCATGGACTGTAGCCTGTGAGACTACTCTGTCCATGGGATTCTCCCAGGCAAGAATAGTAGAGTGTGTTGCCATTTCCTTTTCATAGTTCACACAAATTTAACTCAAACTGAATCATGGACTGAAATGTAAAACATAAACCTACTTTTAAACTTAAAAATTTTTTTATTTATTTTACTTTATTTGACTGCATTGGGTGTTAGTTGTGGCATGTGGGGTCTTTAGTTGCAGCATCAAACTCTTCACTGAGGCATGTAGGATCTAGTTCCCAGACCAAGGACTGAACCTCAACCCCTGCATTGGGAGCCCAGAATCTTAACCACTGGACTACCAGAGAAGTCTCTGTTTTTAAATGTTTAGAAGAAAACATAGAAAATCTTTGGGGCTCTGGGCTTAGTGAAGAGTTCTTAGTCATGACAGCTAGAGCACAGTCCTTAGAAGAAAAAATTTTAAAATGTGGGCTTCATCAAAATTGAAAACTTTTACTCTGCAAAATATCCTGCTAAGAGGATGAAAAGACAAGCTTCAGACTGGGAGAAAATACTTGCAGGTCATATATCTGACTGCTGCTAAGTCACTTCAGTCGTGTCCGACTCTGTGTGACCCCATAGATGGCAGCCCACCAGGCTCCCCCATCCCTGGTATTCTCCAGGCAAGAACACTGGAGTGGGTTGCCATTTCCTTCTCCAGACAGAGGACCAATATCTAGAATATAGGGAGAACTCTCAAAATGCAACAGTAAAAAACAAACAATCCAATTTAAAAATGGAAAAAAGACAAGAACAGTTATTTCAGAGGATATACAGATGGCAAATAAGCACATGAAAGGATGTTCAACACTACTAACCATTAAGGAAAAGCAGATTAAAACCACAGTGAGGGCTTCTGGCTGAGTAGAAGGATGTGCATCTCCTACAAGAGCAGCAAAATCACAACTAGCTGTTAAATAACCATTGACAGGAGAATTCTGGAACCTATCCAAAAAAAAAAAAAGATACCCCTTGTCCAAAGACACAGAAGAAGCCACGGCAAGATGGCAGGAGGGGTACAATCACAATAAAATCAAGTTCCAAACCCTCCAGGTGAGCAACCCACAAACTGGAGAACCATAATACCAAGGCCAAACTTGCCTGTTACCCCAATTATCTCTTGACTTTCTACTTTTGCATTCCAATCCCCAATGATAAACAGAATATCTTTTTTGGTGTTAGTTCTAGGAGGTCTTCTAGGTCTTCATAGAACTGATCAACTTCAGCTTCCTTGGCTTTGGTGGAAGGGGCATAGACTCGAATTACTATGATGTTGAATGGCTTGCTTTGGAAACAGATCATTCTGTCATTTTTGTACCCAGGTACTGCATCTGTCCCCATTACTTCATGGCAAATAGAAGGGGGATAGGTGGAAGCAGTAACAGTTTTCCTCTTCTTGGGCTCTAAAATCACTGGATGGTGACTGCAGCCATGAAATCAGAAGATGATTGCTTCTGGGCAGGAGTTACTTCAGTCACTCAGTTGTGTCCGAATCTTTGTGACCCCACAGACTGCAGCATGCCAGGCTTCCCTGTCCATCACCAACTCCTGAAGCTTTCTCAAACTCATGTCCATCTAGTCAGTGATGCCATCCAACCATCTCTTCCTCTATCATCTCCTCCTCCTCCTGCCTTCAATCTTTTCCAGCATCAGAGTCTTTTCCAATAAGTCAGTCCTTTGCATCGGGTGGCCAAAGTATTGGAGCTTCAGCTTCAGCATCAGTCCTTCCAATGAATATTCAGGACTGATTTCCTTTAGGATGGACTGGTTGGATCTCCTTGCAGCCCAAGGGACTTTCCAGAGTCCTCTCCAACACCACAGTTCAAAAGCATCAATTCTTTGGCACTCAGCTTTCTTTATAGTTCAACTCTCACATAAGTGACCACTGGAAAAATCATAGCTTTGATTAGACAGACTTTTGTCGGCAAAGTAACGTCTCTGCTTTTTAATATGCTGTCTAGGTTGGTCATAGTCTTTCTTCCAAGGAACAAGCATCTTTTAATTTCATGGCTGCAGTCACCATCGGCAATAATTTTGGAGTCCCCAAAAATAAAGTCTCTCACTGTTTCTATTGTTTCCCCATCTATTTGCCATAAAGTGATGGGACCAGATGCCATGATCTGCGTTTACTAAATGTTGAGTTTTAAGCCAACTTTTTCACTCTCCTCTTTCACTTTCATCAAGTTCTTTTCATCAAGAGCTTTTCATCAAGCTCTTTAGTTCTTCTTTACTTTCTGCCATAAGGATGGGGTCATCTGCATATCTGAGGTTATTGATATTTCTCACAGCAATCTTGATTCCAGCTTGTGCTTCACCTAGCCTGGCATTTTGCATGCATATAAGTTAAACAAACAGGGTGACAATATACAGCCTTGACATACTCCTTTCCCAATTTGGAACCAGTCCATTATTCCATGTCCAGTTCTAACTGTTGCTTCTTGACCTGCATACAGATTTCTCATGAGGCAGATAGATGGTCTGGCATTCCCATCTCTTGAAGAATTTTCCACTGTTTATTGTGATCCACACAGTCAAAGACTTGGCATAGTCAATAAAGCAAAAGTAGATGTTTTTCTGGAACTCTCTTGCTTTTTCTGTGATCCAACAGATGTTGGCAATTTGATCTGTGGTTCCTCTGCCTTTTCTAAATCCAGCTTGAACATCTGGAAGTTCACGGTTCACATGCTGTTGAAGACTGACTTGGAGAATTTTGAGCATTACTTTGCTAGCATGTGAAATGAGTGCAATTGTGGGGTAGTTTGAACATTCTTTGGTATTGCCTTTCTTTGGGATTGGAATGAAAACTGACCTTTTCCAGTCCTGTGGCCACTGCTGAGTTTTCCAAATTTGTTGGCATATTGAGTGAAGCACTTCCACAGCATCATCTTTTAGGATTTGAACTAGCTCAACTGGAATTCCATCCCCTCCACTAGCTTTGTTCTGAGTGATGCTTCCTAAGGCCCACTTGACTTCACATTCCAGGATGTCTGGCTCTAGGTGAGTGATCACACCACCATGGTTATCTGGGTCATTAAGATCTTTTTTGTATAGTTCTTCTGTGTATTCTTGCTACCTCTTCTCAATATCTTCTGCTTCTGTTAGGTCCATACCATTTCTGTCCTTTATTGAGCCCATCTTTGCATGAAATGTTCCCTTGGTATCTCTAATTTTTGAAGAAAACTGTAACAAACCTAGACAGTGTTGAAAAGCAGAGATATTACTCTGCTGACAAAGGTCCATATAGTCAAGGCTGTGGTATTCCTAGTGTTCACATACAATTGTGAGAGCTGGACTGTAAAGAGGGTAGAACACCAAAGAACTGATGACTTCAAGCAGTGGTACTGGTGAAGATTCCTGAGAGCCCCTTGGACAGCGTGATCAAATCAGTCAATCTTCAGGGAAATCAACCCTGAATACTCATTGGAAAGACTGACTTTGAAGATGAAGCTCCAGTATTTTGGTCATCTGATTTGAACAGCCAACTCACTGGAAAAGTCCCTGATGCTGGGAAAGATTGAGGGCAGGAGAAGAGGGCATCAGAGGATGAAATGGCTGGATGGCATCACCCCAATGCAATGGACACAAACTTGAGCAAACTTTGGGAGATGGTGAAGGACATGGAGGCCTGGCATGCTGCTGTCCCTGGGGCAGCAAAGAGTCAGACACGACTGGGCGACTGAACAACAACAACCAAGAATACTCTACCCAGTGAAACTCTCTTTCAGATTTGATGGTGAAATCAAAAGCTTTCCAGATAAATAGAAGTTAACAGAATTCAGCGTCATCAAACCAGCTTTACAACAAATGCTAAAGGAACTTCTCTAGGCAGGAAAGAAGAGAAGGAAAAGACCTACCTACAGAAAATAAGCCCAAAACAATGGAAACAGTAAAAGGATCATACATACAATAATTATCTTAAATATAAATGGCTTAAATGCACCAACTAAAAGACATAGACTAGTTGAGCAGATGAAAATATGTGCATATATGGACTTCTACTTATCACATCACTCTGCTTGACCTCCTCAAACTGTATGTAATTATTTTCTATTGTTAGGTTAATCATGTTCCCATTATGGCTTGCAATTGTAATTATCTTTTGGGGGGGGGTGTCTGGCTATTGATTGTGAAAACTGAATAAACATCTTTCACTACTGTGATTATGTAACTATTACTGACTTAATAACATTGTATCATGACTGGTCAAGAGATAAATAATAGAATTCTATATTACCAAAACTACCATTTAATAGAAAAACCTATAATCACTTTAAAAAATCCAGATGCATATGAGAATTATCTTGGAACTTTTTGGAAAATACAATTGCCCAGGTGTTTTTTTTTTGCCAGAGCTCTGGATATGTTTCTAAAGGGCAGTCATGTTTAAAAACAACTGGACTATATGAGAACCTTTTATTTTCATCTAGTTTATTTCACTTTTTAAATTTCATATTCAGTGCTCCCATTTCATTTAGTTTATATTTTCCAACTTCTCCATATCTCTTCTTCTTGTTTTTTATGTTTTTTCTCAAGCCTTTGTCAAGTGTAGTAGAAAAGCCCTTGTATACACATATACATACAAATAATATGTATAATATATAATTTGGAAAACTCATGAATTTTTGCCTAACTAAAAAGTTTATGACATTTTGTTTCCACTTGTTTGACTTAGTATGAATAGAATGTTAGATTTCTAATTTAAAAAATAGATATGCAATAAGCAACAAAGATTTACTGTATAGCACAGGGAACTATAGTCAGTATCTTGTAATAATCTATAATGGAAAATTTCAAAAACAATGTATGTGTATATGTATAACAATCACAAAAATAAAAAGAATTCTCCTTTTTAAAATGTAGTAATGCTTATCTTTTTGTCAGTTTTTCTAAATGTCCTATGGACATCTAATAACAATGTATGAGATACAACATTTAAATATATTTATGTAGGATATCAGATTAATATAAATGAATGTAACTAGAAATCTATTATATTCAAATTATTATGACATTCAAGATGCTTCTATTAAGGGATATATATATATCTACAGCTTTTTCACGTTGAGGTTTGACAGAAAGCAACAGAATTCTGTAAAGCAATTATCCTTCAATTAAATATAAATAAATTTTAAAAACACATAATTTAAAAAAACACATAATTAATTCACATAAAAATATTTTTGTTTTATTATCTAAAAAATATATTTATAAAGATTATTTTATATAAGAATCTCCAAATGAATATTTTAGTGAATGAATAAAGTCATTCTTTTACTTAAAAAAAAGATGCTTTTATTCTCAATTTTTCTGCACTTGATAAAATATTCTCAAAGAAATATTAATATGTTCCACTATGATTATATATTTTTTCTTCTCCCTGATATTTCTTCTGATTTTTGCTTTACATGTCTTTATTTCTTTGTTGTTAGGTGTCTAATGGTTAATGATGTCTATCTTCTTTGTGAATTGCACCTTCTATCATTAAAAATATTCATCTTTGTTTAACTTTTTAAAATATATTTAACAAAAAGCATGGAGATTAATAATAAAGAATACCCAAATGAGGGGACATCCTGGTGGTCCAGTAGTTAAGAATCCACTTTCCAATGCAGAAGACGTGGGTTCGGTCCTTGGTCAGGAACTAAGATCCCCCATGCCATAATGAAAATCCCGGGTGCCGCAACTAAGATCCAATGTTGCCAAAAATAAATAGTATTTTTTAAAAACACAGTGACATGTCTCTACACATCTCACAGAATAGCTTAAAAAATAGTGATAAAACCAAACGTTGGTAAGGATGTGGAGAGACCTGATCCCTCACATGATGCTGGTAGGAATTTAAAGATGTACCAACTGGAAAACAATGTGGCTGTTCCTTTAAAAGAAAAAAAAACTAAACATGAAGCTACCATATGACCCAGCAATGACACTCCTTGGTATTTATCCCAAAGAAATAAAAACTTAACAGTCACACAAAAACAAGTAAATGGGAAGAAAAAAAAAAAAAGAAACCTATACAGGAATGCTGATAATATCTCTATCTGTGATGGTCCCAAACTGGAAATAACCCAGATGTCCTTACATGGGTGAGCAGGTAAATGAACGGTGGTAATCCCTACTATGGAATATTAGACAGCAGTGGAAGGGAACCAACTGTTGATATACACAACATGGGTGAATCTCCACAGAATTATGGCCAGTGAAAAACACCAATCCCAAAAGTTTACATATTGTATAATATCACTTATATAACATTCTTAAACTGACAAAATTATTGAGACAAAGAACAGTTTAGCAGTTGCCAGAGATTAGGAAAGGGGTGGGCAGGAGAAAGTGAGTGTGGCTATAAAAGGACCTCAAGAAGAACCCTTGCAGGGATGAAAATCTTCTGCACCTTGACTGGACCAAGGTTGAAATCTTGGTTGTGATATGATGCTATAGATTTGCAAAATGTTACCACTGAGGGAATCTAGATAAATGAGACACAGAATTTGTCTTATTTCTTAACAACTGTTGTGAATCTATAATGATCTCAAAATTAAAATTTTAATTTAAAGCACATATAATAATATGCATAACTGAATCACTTTGCTGTACACCTGAAACACTGTAAATCAACCAAACTTCAAATTTTAAAAAGATTTTTAAAATTGCATATAATAGCAAAGAGCTGAAAATGAAAATAGTCCAGACTTTCTCGAAGAAAACGAAAAATATAGTTGAAGGTATAGAGCTATACAAGTTGAGGACTACAGTTGGAAAGCCTAAGTCTTTGACTGTGTGGATCACAACAAACTGCGGAAAATTCGTAAAGAGATGGGAATACCAGACCACTTGACCTGCCTCTTGAGAAATCTGTATGCAGGTCAGGAAGCAACAGTTAGACCCGGACATTGAACTGGTTCCAAATTGGGAAAGGAGTACATCAAGACTGTATTTTGTCACCCTGCTTATTTAACTTATATGCTGAGTACATCATGAGAAACGCTGGGCTGGAGGAAGCACAAGCTGAAATCAAGATGGCCGGGAGAAATATCAAAAACCTCAGCTATGCAGATGACACCACCCTTATGGCAGAAAGCGAAGAAAAACTAAACAGCTTCTTGATGAAAGGGAAAGAGGAGAGTGAAAATGTTGGCTTAAAACTTAACATTCAGAAAACTAAGATCGTGACATCTGGTCCCATAACTTCATGGCAAATAGATGGGGAAACAGTGGAAACAGTAAGAAACTTTATTTTGGGGGGGTTCCAAAATTACTGCAGATGGTGACTGTAGCCATGAAATTTAAAGATGCTTGCTCCTTGGGAGAAAAGTTATGACTGACCTAGACAGCATATTAAAAAGCAGAGACATTACTTTGCCAACAAAGGTCCATCTAGTCAAAGCTATGGTTTTTCCAGTAGTCGTGTATAGATGTGAGAGTTGGACTATAAAGAAAGTTGAGCACCAAAGAATTGATACTTTTGAAACTGTGGTGTTGGAGAAGACTCTTGAGAGTCCCTTGGACAGCAAGGAGATCCAACTAGTCCACCTTAAAGGAAATCAGTCCCGAATATTCATTGGAAGGACTGATGCTGAAGCTGAAACACCAATCCTTTGGCCACCTGATGTGAAGAACTGACTCATTTGAAAAGACCCTGATGCTGGTAAAGACTGAAGGTGGGAGGACAAGGGGACAACAGAGGATGAGATGGTTGGATGGCATCACTGACTCAATGGACATGAGTTTGAATAGACTCCGGAAGTTGGTGATGGACAGGGAGGCTTGGTGTGCTGCAGTCCATGGGATTGCAAACAGTTGGCACGACTGAGCGACTGAACTGACTGAACTGACTGTTGGAAAATAGTTTGGCATAAGGTTAAATACATACTTGGTTCTATACCTCAGTTTATCTACTCAGTACACAGCTCGGAAAAACTTCTCACAGGTGTATCGATAGAGACATGAAGAATGTTCACAGCAGCATTATCGGTAGTAGCCGAAGGAAAATTGGGTGCACTTTTCACTGTTAATTTCTTGGTTTTACTAATGTACTATGGCTATGTAAGATGCTATCATGAATCTAAAAGTATTTCACATTTTAAACTGGACACATTTTACTGAAAATGATTTTAAAATTAGAGCATACAGTGGAATACAAAATCACAGTGAAAATGAAAGGACTTCTGAGATACCTATCAACAGACGAATCATAGGAACATAATGTAAGAAAATTGCAAGTCATAGGAGAAAACTTGTCATTTGACACCTTAGAAAAAGTTCAAGAGATGCAAACAAAAGAAAATATTCCTGAAGGGCACATCAAAATGTGATAAAACTAAAAGAAAAGCCAGCTGGGGTTCTGTATTTCTGTGTAGGGGAAGGAGGAAGAGAACAGAATACAGTGGAGGGAAACAACAGAGGCCTCAAAATATTGTGATGCTTGATTGCTTCAGCTGGGTGGAGGGTAAATGGGCATACCTAATGACTGCCCCCTGAGAAATCTGCATGCAGGTCAAGAAGCAACAGTTAGAACTGGACATGGAACAACAGACTGGTTCCAAATTGGGAAAGGGGTATGTCAAGGCTGTATATTTTGCTGGGCTGGATGAAGCACAAGCTGGAATCAAGATGGCCAGGAGAAATATCAATAACCTCAGATAAGCAGATGATACCACCTTTAAGGCAGAAGTGAAGAAGAACTAAAGAGCCTCTTGATGAAAGTGCAAGAGGAGAGTGAAAAAGTTAGCTTAAAACTCAACATTCAGAAAGCTAAGATCATGGCATCTGGTCCCATCACTTCATGGCAAATAGATGGGAAAACAATGGAAACAGTGACAGACTTTATTTTTTGGGACTCCAAAATCACTGCAGATGGTGACTGCAGCCATGAAATTAAAAGATGCTTGCTCCTTGGAAGAAAAGCTATGACCGACCTAGATAGCATATTAAAAAGTAGAGACATTTCTTCGCTGACAAAGGTCTGTCTAATCAAAGCTATGGTTTTTCCAGTAGTCATGCATAGATGTGAGAGTTGGACTATAAAGAAAACTGAGCACCAAAGATTGATGCTTTTGAACTGTGGTGTTGGAGAAGACTTTTGAGGGTCTTTGGACAGCAAGGAGATCCAACCAGTCCATCCTAAAGGAAATCAGTCCTGAATATTCATTGGAAGGACTGATGCTGAAGCTGAAACTCCAATCTTTTGGCCACCTGATATGAAGAACTGACCCATTGGGAAAGACCCTGGTGCTGGTAAAGATTGAAGGTGGGAGGAGAAGGGGACAACAGAGGATAAGATGGTTGGATGGCATCACCGACTTGATGGACATGAGTTTGAGTAAGCTCTGGGAGCTGGTGATGGACAGGAAAGACTGTCATGCTGCAGTCCATGGAGTCGCAAAGAGTTGGACATGACTGAGAGTCTGAACTGAACTGAACTGAATGACAGGTTTTCTTTTTTTATATTTTATATATTTATGGTCATGCTGGGTCTTCGTTGCTGCTGCATGTGGGCTTTCTTTAGTTGTGGAGAGTAGGGGCTACTCTCTAGTTTCGATACACAGGCTCCTCATTGTGGTACCTTCTCTTGTTGCAGAGCACAGGCTCTGTGAACAGGATTCTTCGGTAATTGTGGCATATGAGCTTAGTTGTTCTGCGGCATGTGGAATCTTCCCCGACCAGGGATCGAACCCATGCCTCCTGCATCGGCAAGCGCATTCTTACCCCATGTACCACCAGGCAAGTCCGACAGGTTTTCTTTACAACTTAGATATACATTTTCAGCCTCAACAGGAAGCTTAACATAATTTTAAAAAATGGACCACAAGGATGCCGTGTGGAAGAAACTTGTTTCAGTGAGATTGCCAAATTGAGTGGAACAACAGCCACACTTCATTTTTTTCTTTTCTTTCTTTCTTTCTTTCTTTTTTTTTTTTTTTTTTGCCACCTGGAAAAAGCCTGTCTGCTCCAGGGCAGGCTAAGGACAAGACTCCAAATAAGGAGTCCCACAGCATGATGACCATGTTCTGTGAGCAACGCCACCGTCTCTTCCTGCTACCTGAGCCAGCCCACATCACTCTGTCTGCTGTAGCTGGAGTCAGGGTTCTGTCACTTAACCGGGAAGAATTCTGACAGAGTCCTATGGTGCATCCTAGCCCACAGTCAGCCTGCTGGGGCTGGTAAGCACCTGAGCTGACGCAGAGGCTTAGAGTGCCCAGAGGGGCCTGTGTTCCCTGCTCCCTCCTCTATTGACACACGATCATGTATGGACTGGACAGTCATGGAAGGATGGACTTGTCCAGGCTTAACTAAAAGGGGGTACTTTTTCCGCCACACTTTGTCTTGCCGCAGATGATTTCCTCAGGACACGATGAGAAAGTATGGAAAGGTATGGTAAGAGAGATGTTAGGAGAAGATGTGGGTGGGAGGAAGCGTGCCCCAGTTGGCTGCCCCTCCTGTGGACAGTGGCTTGGGAGGCTCATCTCCTTCTGGAGCTTCCTTTAACTCCATCTGGATGCCGTCTCCTGAGAGAGCAAAACCCCAGAGCAGAAGTGGGGAAGGGGTTTGGAAATGACCCTGAGCCTGATGCCAGGCACCATAGAGGAGATAACTCAAGGCCTGTATCCCAGACTGTATGCCCTACAGTCCACGGGACTACAAACCAAAGGCCATTCTGAGGAGTAGAACAGTTGTTCTTTTTTTCCCCCAGTGGGAAAAGAATGTATTTTTTATTTTTAAAATTTATTTTTATTTAAAATTTTTATTGAATGAAAGATTCTTTGAGTTCTATAGTGCTTTACAACTTTCAGAAGTTTCAAACAGAAGATTTCATATAATACCATAACAACCCTTTTTTTCTACTACCCTTGTATTGTCCCTTTCCCTTCCCTTTCCACTGGTAATCAGTTTGTTCTCTATATCTGTGAATCTGATTCTTTTTTGTTTTATTCATTAGTTTGTTCCAGTTTTTAGATGCTCCATATCAGTAACATGGTTCAGAATTTATCTTTGTTTGCCTGATATATTTCACTTAATACAATGACCTCCGAGTTTATCCAAGTTGTTGCAAATGGCAAAATTTCATTCTTTTTATGGCTGAGTATTATTCCATTGTATATATACACAACATCTTCTTTATCCATTCATCTGTTGATGGACACTTAGGTTGCTTACATACCTTGGCAATTGTAATAAATGCTGCTATGAACATTGAGGTGCATGTATCTTTTCAAATTAGCTTTTCTTTTTTTCTTGGATATATACCCAGGAGTGGAACTGCTGTGTCATATAGCAGTTCTACTTTTAGTTTTTTGATGAACCTCCATACTGTTTTCCACAGTAGCTGCACCACTTTACATGCACAGCAAAAATGTACAAGGGTTCCCTTTTCTCCACATCCTTGTCAAGATTTGTTATCTGTGGGTTTTTTTTTTTTTTTTTGGATGATGATAGCCATTCTGACAGGTGTAAGTAATATATCATTATGGTTTTGATTTGCATTTTCCTGATGCTTAGTGGTTGAGCATTTTTCATAAGCCTGTTGGCCATCTGCATTTCCTCTTTGGAAAAATGTCTATTCAGTTCTTCTGCTCATTTTAAAAATCAGGTTGTTTGTTCTGTTTTGTTTTGACATTGAGTTGTATGAGCTGTTTAAATATGTTGAATATTAACCTCTTATCAGTCATATCATTTGCAAATACCTTCTCCCATTCAGTAGGTTGCTCTTTCATTTTGTCAATGGTTTCCTTTGCTGTGTGAAAGCTTTTATATTTAACTATGTCCTATTTGTTTGTATTTGCTTTTGCTTTAGAAAATGGATTGAAAAATATTGCTATGATTCATGTCAAAGAGTGTTCTGCCTATGTTTTTCTCAAGGAGTTTTATAGTATCTAGTCTTACATTTAGGTCTTTAATCCATTTTGACTCTATTTTTGTATATGGTATTAGAAAATGTTCTAACTTCATTCTTTTACAAATAGCTGCTTAGTATTCCCAGAGCCATTTATTTAAGAGAACAAGACAATGTCCATTCTTACCACTTTTATTTAGCATAGTTTTGGAAGACCTAACCACAACAATCAGAGGGAAAAAAGAAATAAAAGGAATCCAAATTGGAAAGAAAGAAAGAAGTAAAACTGTCACTGTTTGCAAATGACATGGTACCATTCATAGAAAATCCTAAAGATGCCACCAGAAAACTATTAGAGCTCATCAATGAATTTGGTTAAGTTTCAGGATACAAAATTAATATATGGGAAACTATTACATTTCTATACACCAACCATGAACTATCAGAAAGAGAAATTAGGGAAACAACCCTATTTACCATCACATCAAAAGTAATAAAATACCTACAAATAAGCTTACCTAAGAAGTTTAAACACCTGTACTCAGAAAACTAAAAGATACTGATTAAAGAAATTGGAGATGACAAATAGATGGAAAGATATACCATGTTCTCAGATTAGAAGAATTAATATTGTTCAAATGACCACACTATCCAAGGCAATCTACATATTCAATGCAATCCCTATCAAAATACAAAGGCATTTTTTACAGAAGTAGAACAAATAATTTCAAAATTTGTATGAAAACACAAAAGACCCTGAATAGTCAAAACAATCTTGAGAAAGAACTAGAGGAATCATGCTCCCTGAGTTCAGACTATATTACAAAGCTACAGTAATCAAAACAGCATGCCACTGGCACAAAATCAGACACATAGACCAATGGAATAGAATATAGAACCCCAAAATAAACCCACACACTTACAGTCAATTACTCTATGACAAAGTGGGGCAAAATATACAATGGAGAAAACACAAGTCTCTTCAATAAGTGGAACAGTTGTACTGACTTGGGTTCTAGATATTCATCCAAACATTCAACAATTATTTCCTAAGCTCTAAGTTAGGTCTTTGGGATTCAGCAGTGGAGACTCACCTGCTGATTTCATGGAACTCATCCTACAGTTTTTAATAAGCAATGAGAGAAAAATTCTAAGTAAATCAGCCAGGGGGCCAGACAATCCAAGCCAGCTATGTAAGTCAAAAAGAGAGCAACAAATGTCCCCTAGAAAACTCCAGAGATGAAGGTTGCTTCTCACCTTTCTCTCTCAAATGAAAGACACACACACACACACACACACACACACACACCCCTTGTTCCCTAACATCTGGGGTATAATCCCAAATGAACATTCATTGAACAGCACTAAAAGAACAGCCCGCCTGGCAGCAGAATAGCAGAAGCAGCTTGGGGAAAACTCAATTACCTAGAATGCTAGGACCTGGTTGGGAGAGCTCCTAACGCCTGGCACCAGCTCCTTGTTCTCACCCACTCACAAATTATCTGTGTGCCTAACGGTGAATGCAGAGGCAAATGGAAGGTCTCCCTCCTGTCCTCTGGGAGCTCACTGTCCAGATACACCTAATTGCCAGGGCAAGGAGTGGCATTGTCAGCCCAGAGATCCCAGGGCCCAGGGATCCAGGGATCCATCCTGGAGATGGAGGAGCTGACCATTCAGGGCCTCGTTCCTCTTCTCTCCCACGGGCAGCAGGTTTAGGATAAAGTGATGCTTAGGCTGAAGTAGGGTGCTCCTTTTATCAGTGCTCCTCTCCAGTCGGGCATGTCTGCGGGTGGGTGGTGGGGACACCTATGACTCTACAGAGGCGCCCTAGAGGAGGGATCTGGGGAGAAGAGGGGAGGGAGGGCCAGACACACGCACAAGAGGACAGCAGAGCCGGTCGGCGCCCACACGGCCCACCACACCCGGGCTCACCGACCCCCCGCCCCGACTTCTTTCCTTTTCACCCTCTCGGATGGCTGGGCTGAGTGTGTATCAGTGTCGCGGGGGGAGAAGGAAGGGGTAACATCTAGGTTTGAAGACCAGAAACAAATATCCCTTGACAATTTCACGTCATTTTCTGCATTCAAAAGAGAGGTGGAGTGGGGAAGACAGACGCAGAGGGGCAATGAGAGAGGGTCCGATTCGGTAGCCTCTTGGAGGCACGGCGGGGCTACCCTCTCCCGCCCGAGTGGGGGCTCCGGGTGGGTGGACTGACGCCCCTCAGCCCCGCAGCGCCGCGGGCCCCGCATGACATCAGAGGCTAGGGAGCGCGCAGAGCGCAGGCGCGGGCGGAGAAGCAAGGCGGGAGGGGGGCCGACTGGTGCGGCTCGGGAGAGCGCTCCTCCGCCCCGCGCGCCGTCCCTGAGCCCCGCTCCGCCCGATCCTCGCAGTCCGCGCCGCGCCTCGGGCGTCCAGAGCGCGCCGCATCAAGCGCCGCCTGCGGCCGCCCAGCCCCATCCTTCCTCCTCCTCCTCCTTATCTTTCTCCTCCTCCGCCGCCGCCGGACACGCAGCCGCAGGCCGGGGCCGGGACGCAGCTGGGGAGTCAGGGACGCGCGCAGCCAGCCCTTCCCCCTCCGGCTCCCGCACCGCCGGCCGCCTCCCCTCGCCCTCCTCCTCTCCCCTCCCTGCTCCTTCGCTTCTCCTCCTCCTCCTCTCCCAGCCCCAGCTGCCAGCACCATGTCCGCAGGGGGAGATTTTGGGAACCCACTGAGAAAATTCAAGTTGGTCTTCCTGGGGGAGCAGAGCGGTAAGTACCCCGCTTATTCCCCGGGTTTGGAGTCGAGCCCACCCCCGCCGCCAAATCATCCACCCCAATGGGACCCCGACCTCGGCTCGAAAAGGCCCCTCGGTGCCCGGGTAGAGGAGAGGTTTGGGGATGGGGAGGTCAGGGCCGGCTCGGAGGGGCCGGCAGGGGAGGCTCCAAGGGTAAGGGCCGACGAGGCGCTGGGGCCAGAGGTGGGGGTGAGGGTGGGATCTGGGGTGGGGGCTCGGGGTGCGGTGCAGGTGCGGCGCGGCGGGGAGGCTGGAGGGCGGCGGCTCGCTCGGCGGCGCCGGCCGCGGGCGTGAAGGCTCCGGGCTCGCTGGCTCGCTCGCACTGCGGCACCGGCTGCGGGCGACCGCGCAGGTGGCGGGGCGCCGATGAGGGTCGCAGGGAGGGCGCGTGCACTTCTTTAGAGAACGAGACGGCACTGTCGTCTGGCCGCTCCCCAAACCGCGGCACCGGAGGGGCTCCCTGGGGCCCCTGACGGGAACCGTAATTGCGGACACGTCCAGGCCCTGGGGCAGACGGCCGCGGGGAGAAGACCGACATCTGTCTCCCCTGAAAAGAGCAGGTGCAGATCGTGGGAGAACAGGGCGCCTACCTCCCCTGGCTTACGTCCGACTGGGCACAGAAGGTTCTAGACCCGCTGCCCTTCGCTGCTGTGTTAGCCGCTTTGAGGCTCAGGGGTCTGAGCGATGACAGCAGGGGTTCCCCAGTGCAGGGCAGATTTGGGGGATGGTACCGGGGCGCCTTGCACCACGAGCCGTGAAGCCCGGCGCTGGGCAGAGAAAGGACCAGGCGACACGCCCTGCCTGGCTTCCCAGCACCCCTCCCAAGAGCGTTCTCGGCGGATTCTTCCCACCCCCACCTCCCAGCTCACCGCCCTTCTTGGGGGAGGGGAGGCCACCGTGGCAGCGGGCCAGGGGCCAGGGAGACGGGGAGACAAACGGCTTTCCTGCTGTCTGGTAGCTCCCCCGGGGAAAGCATCTCTGAAAGCCAGGTTAGTCCTGAGGAGGGAAGACCAGACTGAAGAGCATGGAGCCTCTGACACTTGTAGGAAGGAGTGGTTCTCCGAGCATCCCTGCAGAGGCGTCTCACTAGAGGCTGCGGGGAGACAGGCTGGGCCTTGACCTGCTCTGGGAGAAGGCTGTCTCTGGAGGCAGGACCACCAGCTCTAGCTCTACAGACCGGTCCAGTTCACCCGGTTTAGTGCCTGTCTGTGCAAGGGGCCGCAACACACACAACCTTGGGAGGACCTGGTGAGCTCCAGGAACAGTGCTGCTGTGATGTGTGTACATATTGGTCGTGGAGGTCACATGACAGTCGCCTGCCTGCCGCTGCTCATTACCTGGGATGGAGGGCTGGCTCAGGGAAGGGTGTCAGAAGGTGGCCAAGCTCTGACATGGGTTTTAGGGCCAAGCTGGGCATTTCTGAACAAGATGAACTCAGCCAGCCAGCCCTGTGTCCTGGAATCTTGAGTTTCTGATCTTAGTAGATTCCAGTTTCACAAAACTAACTTTTTCTTGTGCCTGAAGGGACTTGGGGGTAGAGGGGTTGGTCTTCACATTACAGTGCTCATCTTACCAGTGCTAGAGCCCTGGTAGTTGAATTTTTAGCTGTGTTCCCTTGAGGAGATTTCTAAGCCTCCCTGAGCCTTAGTTTCTGTCTCTGTAAGATGGTTGCCTGAGGGTCTTTCTCTTACCCCTTCATGTTTCCTCAGTGTCTCTCAAAAGGCTGGACCCTGAGAGGTTGTCAATAAACATGTTTTCATTCCAAGTCTGAATATGCTTCAGTCAAGGACCAGGGGTTTGATGAGGAGAATGCATCTGGTGTGTTTGAGTGAAAACTCTGGGCTCCCTCGGAACCTCTGATGGGCTGAGGCTCCTGCTGAGCTCTACAGACCCCCTTTGCACCTAAAATCACAGAAACAAGAGCTGAAGGCCTCAGAGAGTTAACCCTCACTCACCTCTTCAGCATGTTTATAAGGGAAGTTCGAACCCCAGGATGGGGTGTGGACCCAGAGGTCTATTGTGAGTTGTTAACACTTCTGGGACTGGAACTCATGTCTCCTGTTCCCAGTCACTAACATGCCATTGGGAAATGAGGTGACCTTGAATTGGGAAAGCCAAGAATTAGGAATCTTTACTCTTAGGAGGTGGTGGTTACTAAACTCTGGCCAGGATTGTGGCTGAGTTGGGTGACATGGTGGGGATGCCAGGCCAGTCGTTTGGGATCAAGGTTTCTGAGCCCTTTGAACATGGTCTTTAGGAGAAAAGGCACTGCCATTAGCCACACTGGTTCCTTCCGGCAGGGAGCTCTAGGGCCCTGAAGACTCCTCCCACTTTGTTGTGTCACTAGTGGGTTATTTACATTTAATTTTACAGAGCTTTGGGGTCCCCGAGTTATGCAGGGGACATGTGCATCCCTGAGCCTGGTGAAACAGAGAAATCACCACCACAACCATGACTTCCATCTTGCCTGCGTGCACTTTTACACATGTTGGTCCTTTGTGCCCACATCCTCCACAGCCTGTGTGGTGGAGGGAGCCGCTGAATTCTGGCCATCACCTCCACCCTGGGTCTCCCTCCCTGTGTGACGGCGGAGGTCTCTTGCCTTCTGTACATGGGGATCTCAGGTCTGCTGAGCACAGTGGAGACTTCTAGAACAGCAGTGGGCTGGCCTGTATAAGCTGAGCCTCCTGGAAACCGGGCCAGGGGAAGGAAGTAGAGAGCTATGGCCTTCTCTTGTTTCCTGTACCTGGCATCATGGTGGCATCTCTCTAGGCCAGTATGCAAGGACAGCTGGGTCCCAGAGAGGAGTGCCCACCCTGGAGCCCAGTGATGTGGGCTCCACATCACTGGAGGCACGGGTCCTTCAGAGATAAACCTGGGACCACGTTTGATTGGGACATCTTGAGGAGCCACTCGGGAGAGAATACCTGTAGTCTATGAGAGAGCACCCCCTCCAGGCACAGAATGATTGCTTGCCCTGGGTTGTGGAATACAGGGCTGGCCAGTGTCAGCCTGGCAGGGGAAGGGGTTGTGCAGAGAGTGCTGCAGACCCAGGATGAAGGGCTTCCTTGCAGTGGAGAGGCTGAGCAGTCCTCCTGGGGCTCGGATGGCCCTCTCAGCCTGCTGGCCTTGCTCTCATGCCAATGGCAGTGGCCAAGGAGAGGGGGTGATGCACACCAGTCCTGACTTGGGCACTTGGTGGCATCCAGAGAAGGGAGGCCTGAGCAGATATCTGAGGAAGGAGCTTACCTCAGGGACACAGCCCTGCTTCTGAGTTCTGCTGGCGTTCGATGGGGTCTCTGGCTTCATGCAGGGCTTCTCCAAGTGTATGTGGCCTGGAGGAGGAAGTATGCTGTATCTGCTGCACGCTGGCCTCTGCTAATCTGCCTTCCCTGAGACTCCTCCAGCCAGAGCAGGAAGATGGGTGGACCCAAGTTTGGCCTACTTCCCCAGGCTGAAGCCAGCAGGCCAGCTGCCCCCTCTGACTAGGTGCCCCCCATTCCTCCTGGCAGTGGTGCTGCTGGCGGTGCCATCCACGCATGGGACACAATGTGAGTGGTGTCCCTGGACTCATGCCGCACAGTGACCCTGCAGGCAGCGTTGTTGTTTAGTCATTTGCTCAACCATCCCTCTCTCCCTCCCCCACCCACCCCTCCCTTCCTTCTCCCAGCATCTATTTATTCATTCAGTCAGATCTTTGAGTGGATCCCTGCCTCATGGAGCTTATAGTCCACTGGGGAGTGCAGATGTCTGCGGATATAATTCCAGTAAAGGTCTGCGAGGGCCATGACGAAGGAGGAACAGCTGCTGTGGAAGCACGTAGCAGGGTGTCCTACCCACCTTCGGGGGGCAGGTGACCACGGTGCTTTCTAAAGGCTTCAGAGAAGAGGAGGAGATGCTTCTACAGGCAGCGTGCTGAGCGCACAGAGTAGCTCTCACAAGGGGCCCATCCTCTCTAGGAAGCTCTGTTTATTTTTCTCCCCACCTTGTAGAAGTGTGTGGAGTGGGGAGCAGGACACTGAAGGTGACACTCAGGTGTCTGGCTTGCTACTGCTGAGAAGGAAGGGGCTGTCCGTCCACTTTCATCCAGTCCTCACTGCTGGCAGGGCTCCCTCCCTACCCATGGCCGGGCCCACCCTGGACCCCTGCCTTGCCACCACGCTCACTGCCGCAGCCACCCTGGAAGCCCACCACTGGCCTGGTGACTGTGCCTAACCCCAGAGGTTTGCTCCTCCCAGACCCACCGGCCCTGCTGTGCCCAGTCTAGCTGGGCCCTTGCCGTGGCAGAGCTTTGCTTATTCTGAACATTTTTAAAAACAATCATATGCTGCCCCGAGACCTCCGTTGTGTAGATTATTTTGGATTTTAAAATGTTTACTAACTTTTTTTAGGTACAAAAACCCTGCCTAAATTTTAAGCCCCTTAAGAGCAAATTTCAGCACCTAAGATCTAGTCCCCTTTCCCACCTGTCCAACGGCAGGAGGTTTGTGCTTATTCAGTATCTCATGTGAAAATGATGAGAGATCTTTGCTGTGTGGGATTTGCTGATGGCCCATCAGTACATTAAAAGGGAAAGGAGTCAAGACAGCTTTGAAATAAGGTTCTTCCTCCAGACACCTGCCACTTTGTCAAGCCAGAGGATTTTTATCTGCAGCACTTGAGTCTTTCATAGAGGATTGGCTCATTTATCCTTGGTCTTGCTCAACTCACCCTTCATCTTATGGAGCCTGAGTTTCTTAGGGCACCCCCATCCCTACCACCATCTCTGAAGAACTGTGAGAGCAGCAAGGCCCCCAGAGATGGGGCAGAAGGGACACATCCAGCTTTCTGTGAGATCTAGTTTGAGTCACCAGGTGACTCTGTGCCTCAGCTTCATGGTCCTGTTTTTTCTCTTCCCAGGTTTCCTCCCTGCCTTAGTGGCTGGGTAAGAGAGGGAACCTTGAATGTTGGATACAGACCCAGGACCTTTGCTTTATTTGTTTAAACAACTGGGTATATGAAGTCAGACACACACAGACAGACACCAAGACAAGAGTTAACCTGTACTCAGCGTAAGAAACAGAGTTTCCTGTGTAGCTCAGTTGGTAAAGAACCTGCCAGCCATGCTGGAGACCTGGGTTTGATTCCTGGGCCAGGAAGATTCCCTGGAGAAGGAAATGGCAACCCACTCCAATATTCTTGCCTAGAGAATCCCATGGACAGAGGAGCCTGGCGGGCTACAGTCCATAGGGTTGCAAGAGTCAGAAACAACTTAGTGCTTTCTTTCTTCTTTCTGGCATAAGAGAAAAAGTGGTATCCTCAGTGCTGATGATAAATGCTCAACAACCAGCCAGAAGAGAAACAAGAAACTGTGAGAACTGGTTTTGGTGGTGCAGGTGTAACAATGATTACATGGTCTGATTATCGTTATCATTTGTTGCCTCCGAATTATAATGAATACCATTAAAATATAACAACCTCATTGTCCTTTTGTTACTTATTGCATCCCTAAAATTAGCCCATGAATAGTTATCCTCATGTGTTATCTTGACATTGCAAGCTCACGCAGGGTAGGCCTGAGGGTGGTACCATCCGTGTCCCATCCAGGCTGCGGAGTGTCCCTCTCCTCCCCACCGTGTCTTCCACTGTTGCGGAATGAATGAGCCATTGAATGTGCAGGGCTGTCTGACTCAGTGTAAATAATTTAGAGAAACAGATGGACAGCCGCGTTGCGGAAGGTGAGGAAAGGTTAGGTTGAACTGCAGAATTCGTAAACGTCGGGAGTGGACTGCTGTACTGGGCATTTCGTCAACTGTCTGTGTGTCTGTCATCATTTTTCTATTTCTCACGACAGAGAAGATGGCGGAGGTTGCCAGGGAGAAGTACCCGATGCACCCTGAGATGGCCAGCTTTTGTTAGATCCCGAAAGACAGGCTGCCAGGAAATCAGGCCATAGGCTGGGCTAGGCACTTAAGCCCTGAGGGGACTGTGAGGATGAGAAAGCCAGTCTCTGCTTCCTGGAACAGGGCAGGGAAGAATGAAGGTTCCTAATGCCTGAGGACTCCTAAGAGAGCTTCTAATACCGAACTTGACATTTCCAATTCCCTTTATTATTTTGGTAACTTTGGCCCTGAACTAAGTGAGATCTTTTTTGAAAAGTAAATGTTCACTACCATGAATACATTGTTATTTTAGTAAAATGATTTATTTTTAGTAGAAAGGCATATTTATTTTGGTCTCTTGGTAACAAGTCTGGTGGGAGCCCAGGTGACTCAACCACATGTCCTGGACCGGGTAGCAGTCTTTCCTAGGGGGTGACATAATCAAAGGACAGACCCAGGTGCAGGAGAAAGCAGATTATTCCTCACCCATGAGGGCAGAATGGAGCCTTTAAAGTAAAGGTTACCTCTATTAAATGCTTGGAAAGCATGGCAGCCCGGAGCCCCAGCAGGAGCTGGGGGCAGTGGACAGGTGAAGAAGGAGACTCCTTTGGGTACGTTCTGTGCTGGAGACCTCAGCTTTCCTCCAGGGCCTGGGCAGCTGGGATGGGGATTGTTGCCTTCACGGGGTTTCCCTGGAGCAAGAGGTTTCCAGTATTCGGGTCACAGACTCACTCATTTTCTCCTGTGCATGGAGATGTGGTGAGGGCAGGTCACAGAGACTGACTTGGCCAGGAGCTGGGACTTTCACCCAAGAGTGGTGGGGAACTGGCAGAGGATCCTCAGCTGGGGAGTGGCCTGGTCACTTTGCCGGGGAAGGATCCATTATTCTAGCGGCTTGGAGAGGAAGCGGGGGAGGTGTCCAGACCCAGCCAGCCCTTCCTGACAAGATGGAGTTGACCCTTCTGGGTTCCTGGGCCCTCCCCCAGTTAGCCCAGGTGGCATTTGGGAGAAGCCAGTGTGCCCAAGGCTCCACACAGGGAGCTGCAGACATGGGGTTCATCCTGCTTTGCAGAGGCTCTGAGAGAGCTGGTCACGCCCAGCGACTCCCTGCTTACGTGGCAGGCTGGAAATCCAAACCCAGGTCACCATCGAGAAACCGTAAACTATTGGGCCTTGTGCCTCAAAGGCAGGCCCAGGCTTGAGGCAGGCGGGGAGACAGAAGAACACTGAGGTTGTGTGGAAACGGGGTCCACAGTAAATGCCTCCTTGGGGAATCACGTGCCAGGCTCTTTGCTGAGGCGGAGCTGGCAAACACAGCGTGGCCGGGGGGTGGGGGCTGGCGGCCTTTGATTCCCTCAGACTGCGGGGAGGAGGGCAGCGGGCTTGGAAGGAAGCAGGTCTCCTCGAGGGAGTCTGATGGAGCTGGGATTGCATAGCAGGCCCTCTATTTTCATAAGTATGAGCTGCTTATCTGGGATGGTTTCAAGGGAACTGATAGGGATGGTGTCACTAAAGTCCTCTAACTCAGCCTACTGCCGTGGAGGAAGACTATTCCCCAGGTTCTAGCTGAGAACTAATTACACAGGAGGGAAGAAACAGTCACTCTGAGAAGCTGGTTCCCACCAGCTCTGGGCGTAACCCTTCCTCTGGCTTCCCCCTCCCTCATAGGCCTGGAGATATCAGGGCCCCGGAGACCCTGATTCTGTCCGGTGCCTGCCATCAGCTGGCCATGTAGTTGGATTAGCCTCAGCCCATCTCAGACTTTCGCGATATGCCCCTGGAGGCTAGAAGACCTGGTGATCACTGGGGCCAATGGAGCTCTAAATGGTTCTTTATTCAGCGCCAGCTTAGAGTAGGATGCCAAGCCAGTAACACTCCCAGCCTGGACACAGCACAGTTTGGAGGGGCTGCAGGGATGAAGGCACGGGATCAGAGCCTCTGCAAGCTGTCTCCTGTGCAGCTGCCCTGGGCTCCAGTGCAGGGTCCACTCCAGTCTGCCACCCCTTCCCTTGGTCGGCATTCTAGGCCCACCCACCTAGGCCCAGCCCTCCCTGCTGTGCCCTCAGGCTGCTGTGGTTCATCCCTACTGCTGATGTGTTTGGCTCAGGTTGCCAGGCAACAGGGATGGAGCTGTTCTGCCCTTCCTGCCGGCAGGCATTTATTCCATACAGAGGACCCCTGATGAGGACAGCTCCCAGGTACTCCTACTCCAAGACACTTCCTTCTGCAGGCAGGTGGGCAAGTGGTAAGCAGGGATGGCTGGGAAAGGCCCAGAGCCAAAAGGGGTATGCCACAGACCAGTCAGGCTTATTGACCCAGTCCTGGCTCCTGTTCCAGCCCCATCACCAGCGCTGTCCTTTCAAGCCCTGGGCTTCCACCCCAGCCCAGCCCTTTCTGTCTGGGTGTTGGGATGTAACAGGACCCCCTGTGCTCATTTCCCTCCCCAAGACAGTAGGGTTTTCATGACTTTCATGATGTATTGACTGCAATAATACGTAATGCTGAATGCTCCAGAGAAGGTCATTTTGTTAATGAAGTAGTAATGGTGATCCCCCCTGGTAGATGTGTGAGGGGGAGAGAAGTAAGGGTTCAAAGCTTGGAGAGTCACTGATAGACTCTCTTTGTGTAGTGAGCTGCAGGGCGGGCATCCCTGATCTGACATGTAGAGCTGCCCATCCCATTTTATAGATGAGGGAAGTGAGGCCCGGAGAGGTAGAGGCATTTACACAGTGTGCAGGGCCGACAAGCCGCTACCGCCAAGCTCAGAAGGACCCCAAGGGCCCTGAAAACCCCAAGGTGGTGTTTTCCCTGCTTCCCAGCCTGGCAGGGAGCCAGGCAAACTCACCCTGAACCCCCTGGCCCCACAGTTGCTCACAGGCTAAGCACCTCAACTTCACAGCTACTGTCCTTCCCTAAGGACACGGCCCAGGGACTGCAGGCCAAAGGTTCTGCCCTGTGAGTGGAATAGTGCTTGACCCTAGGTAAGTGGGTTGTAAGCCTCAGCCAGTGTTGATGGGAATATTAAGTACACAGGCAATCCTGTGGGTGTGGTCTGCTGGGGAGTCAGGGAAGGCTTCCTGAAAGAGGTGGTATACAGTGAGCAGGAATTCACTGGCAGGTGAGGGGAGGCATCATGAGCCTCCTGGCTCTTCATGAGAGGGCTGGGCTCTGCCAAGGCCAAGGGCTGTGATGGGCGTGGGTCTTCCAGAGAATTGGGTGTGCTTCACGTGGCTGGGCTCTGCTGTGGTTGGGGGAACATGGTGGGAGGCGTTCTCCCTGGGGAAGCAGGGTCAGGCCACATGCCAGGGTCTGGGCCTTCCCCGCAGGTAGCCAGAACATACTGGGGGGCTTCAACCAAGGAAGGGTGTGTCTGTAAGTTAAAAGACAAAGATATGATCTGGTTGCAAGCAGGAGATGCAGGTGTCCTGAACCAGGCCACTGGGAACATTCAGAGGATGGAATTTGGAGAAGGGCTTGTGACAGGTGTCAACTTGAGCTTCCTTCCAGGCCTCAAGTTCAGCTCTGCTGGGGATACATATTTTCTTCATTGTTTCTCTGTCGAGTGAGGACTCAGAAACAGTTAAGAGATGGGGAGGAGGGGGTTTTGTCCTTCTCTGCAAGAGCACATTGTCCTCAGATGGACCCAAACTGGCTGCCTTAAGCTCCTCAGTCCTTCGGCCCCTGCTTCCCCCGGGTGCTCCTGGACTGCTGGCTGCCCTTCCAGACTCTTCGCATCCTGCTCAGGGCAGAATTCACCACCTGCTGAGAAGCTGCTGCCGAGTGTGTGCACGCCCCAGCCCTCTTGTAGCCTCCTGTTACTGCCTCCCTTGCTGGGCTTCCCTTCCAGCAGACACCTGACTCCCTTTTTTGCTTTCTTCCATGGATTCCCCTTGTTCTTCTCTGTGGCTTCCAGCTCCCCAGCAAGCTCAGGGATCCCTGAGGACTGAAGGGAGGCCTATGTGGAGAAGAGCCTCCTTCCCCACCTGGGAAACAGAAACCCGGTCTTGAGTGGGCTGCACAAAAAGCCAGGGAGCCAGCATGGAGGAAAGGTCCTGCCATCCTGAACCCAGCCCCCACCCACAGGCCCAGTCATGGTCTCATAGTCTGTTCTCAAGGCCTGAAATGCCACCCTCCAAAGCTCTGGTAACCTCTGCTCCCTGCCCCTCCTGCCTCTAGCCCTGGAGGTTATTGAGCCCCACCTGGGCATTCCTTTGTCAGTGTAGCTGGTGTCGGGAGAATATCCTAGTTAGGAGTTTTCAGTGGTCACTGCACGTTTCAGTGGGCAGGGTCACATTCACCATCTGTGAGGTCAGAGTGAATAGGGAGACCTGTGCCCTCAACTGGTGCTCACCAGCGGTGTCACCCCTGCCCAGGTTGCTGGCCCAGGAAAAACCAGCCTGGAAGTTGGCAGTAAGCAGCTCAGCCCAGCTTTGACCTTTGCAAAACCCTGCTCCGTACCCCCTTTGGCCTTCTCCCCGGGGCAGAGGTGGGACACAGCCCTGGCTTGGGACTGCAGAACTGCAAGTGTGACCTCCACGCAGGGGACAGGTCCCTCTGGGGGAGGGGGCAACGGAGAGAGAGGTAGAGAAAATGTTCTATGCTGACCATGTTGGTGAGCAGGGAACAGACATCATACAGATGGAGAGAATCAAGTGAAGCATTCAGAACACATGCTTCTTCGGTATTTCCCCAGCCAGTGAAGGGGGCGGGGGGCTGGGCAGGGAGGAAAATGGGAGCATCAGGGGTGCCAGAAAGAGAAGGCCATGGAGGCACTGAGGGGAGGCCCCCCACCGGACCCACATGCCAGAGCGCCACCATCACGGGGCTTCTGGCCGACTCACGCTGCGGCCTTGGGGAAGCTCGGCTGGTGTAGGCTCCAGGCAGTGGTGCTGACCAAAGAGAATTAAAGGATCCTGTGAAGACACTGATTCCTGTTGGGCACAGGAATGATGGACTCATTCTGTATTCCGGTGGAGGATGAGGTGAGAGGTCGGGACCTACCGCTGTGAGGAGGCTGACGACCCCTCACCAGGCAGAGCAGGAGTGGAGAGAAGGGCTCCCACATTGTCCCGGGGGATGAGGGAGACATTTGTCAGCTCACTGCACCAGCGCTGCGACTCCAGGCTTCCTTGAACATACCCAGTCTTGTCTCTCCACAAGTCCAGGTGTCTCTTCCCCACTAGGACACCGCAGTTCCCAGACTGGGCGGCTGCAAGTGGGGTCAAGCCTTGGATCCACGTGATTGTTTGGTTCTGTTCCTCTTTATGTTAAGAGCACCTCTGAGAAGGGTTTCTTTTTGGGGAAATAAAAAAGCCACTCTCAGAGCAGCCACTTATTTTGGGATATTAACAGATCCTACGTGCAGCACCAGCTTCCGGAAATTCTCCCCTGATTCTAATCCATCACTCCCCCACATCCAGCCGGAGCACTGCAGGCTGCTGCCCACATCAGAGTGTGACATGCATGTCACACACCTAGCCCACCCACCCTGTTGTCTCCCACCTGCGTCAGAAGAGGGCAGAACTTCAGAGGCTGGGCCAGAACAGCTCGGCTCCGTGTGTTCCTCCATCGTGCAGCTAAAGGGTCATCTAAACCAGAGTTCTAGTCCAGACAGCAGTGTCTGCCCGTCTGTCCACCTCAGCCGGAGGGCTGGCAGTGCTGTGGGAAATGTATGGTGAGGTAGTCCTAGCTTCTAACAGAGAGACCTGTGAGGGTCTGTTGCAGGTGCCCGGCCACTGACGCCGCTGCCGGAGAGGAGGCGGAGGCTAAGTCAGGAGTAGAGGGGGCATCTTTTAGGAACGTGAGATGGTTTGGCAGATTGCGATCTAAGGTGACCCTACATGAGTCACCCTTGTGTAGTCCTCTCCCCTTGAATCAGATGGAACCCAACACTTGCTTCTAGCCAGTGTAGAATGGCAGGGAGGACAGCTGTCACTCCCATGATTGTAGCTCTGAAAGACTCCTCTGCTGGCCTTGAAGGAGTGAGCTTCCGTGTGGGGAGAGGGTAGCGAGGGGTCATATGGAAAGGAACTGTGGGTGTTCCTCTAGGGGAGAAACAGACCCTGGTCAGAGCTCCCCAAATAAATGGAGACTCAGTCCTCTAGCAACGAGGAACTGAATTCTGTCAACCACCACAGATGGGAGTCTTGAAGAGGACCCAAGCTCCAGAAAGAAACAGCCCAGTCAATACTGTGATTGTAACCTTGTGAGACTCCAAGCAGAGGATCCAGGAAAGCCTTGCCCAGACTCCTGCCCCAGGAGAGTGTGATATAATAAATGTATGTTGTTTTGATCCACTCCGTGGATTTGTTACACAGCAACAGATAACTAATACAGATGGGGTGAAAATGTTTCCAGGGAGGACACACTTTAGAGGTGCTCTCCTTTTGCAGACAAGGAGTTGGAGCTTCCAGGAGGGGCTGTGACCTGCCCCTGGCTAAGCAGCTGGCTGGAGCCCCCCAAAGCAGGCATTGGGATAGCCCAAGATTTGGACCCTGGTTCTTGCTCTGCTACTGCTCTTCCTTCGTGCAACGTTGACCAAACCCTCCTGCTCCCTGGGTCTCTGATTTTTCCTGTTATGTGAAGCACTGGATCAGGTGATCTCTAGGTGCCTTCTTGCCATGATTTGGTATTCTGAAGCCACTCTGATCTGTCATCCTTCTAGAAGCCAGGCTTCAGGGCCTTACTGCAGTTTAATCTCTGCTGCTCCTCCCATGTTGTGTTTCTCCTGGGGCTTCAAGAGGCAAGACCTTCCTGACCTGGGCACACTTCGGTAAGCCTGATGGGCTCAGAGGCGGAGCTCTGGGCTGTGCACCAGGAGAGTTACTATCTGACTGTGACCCTTGTGCTGTGTGATCCTGGGCAAGTGGCGCCTCTTCTCTGACCTCACATCTCCTCAGCTCAGCGAGAGGCTTGGTCAAGTTTAATTCCAAGGTCCTCCATCGAGGAGGACCCACTCTCAGAGTGGTCCCACTCTCTGTGGTGCTGCTTTGGAGCTTGTGGGATGGAGGCAGGTGAGACTGGCTACATTTTTTTCTGGCACCCAGGCATCCAAGTCCAGGAGGAGACCTGGATAGCCACCCAGTTCCTTGTTCCCCAAGCCTGGCCCTGCAAGCACCCCAGTGCCTAGCCAGCAGTCATTTCTGGTCCACAGGGCTAGAGACACAGAATCTTCCTTGCCTGCAGAGTGTTCCTGTGTTCATTGTCAGGCCTAGGGACACAGAGATATAGAATGCCTCTTCCACCCCAGAAACAAAGGTCCTTGTCTCTAAATTTCACCTGCAGGTCTGTCCTTACTCCCTGTGTGAAGCCTGAGCAGGTGCCCTTGAGCCCATCCTGAAGGCAGGAGGGGTCTTCTTTCCGTTGATTGAATGGGGAGGTCTCCATGTCCACTCTTGCCTCACCAGCCCCCTGAACATGCAGTGGCCTGGGATTTTGCCTGTTTCTTCTGTGGCAAAGCAGCAAGGTGCCTGGAGTGAGCAGACTGTGTGGGGGGTGCAGGGCCAGGGAGGGGTATTGGGCCCACACAAGTGCTGGGAGCAGCCCCTGTGCATGGAGAAGCCTTGGAGTCAGCACTCTGATCAGCCAGCCCAGGGTTCCTCAGAAGGATGCCCTGTCTCCAGCAGCCTGTGACCTTGAGGCCACCTTCCACCTGCCTGAGGGAGCTTGGTCTCATGACCAGGCCTCCATGCATGGAGGCTGTCAGTCCATTGTCACAAGGCCCCTCTGACTGGACCTCAGCTGATAATCTGGGAAACAAAAGCCGTGGCTCTCTGCACTCTGTCTACCCACTCTGTCACCACCCCACTCTCCTCTCCCTAGAATGAGGCTTTTAACAGCAATGCCACCAACAATTTGCCTGAGGAAGAAAAGTGTAAATGTGAGTATGTACTTATTTTACTTTGCAAACCTCCATGCCATGGATGGGCCAAGAGTTCTCAGTTAAATAAACTACCAAATTGCATTAACATCAGCCTTGTCAAAAGATCAGCTGGTGGTGGGAATTCAGTGTCTGCTGCTTCCTGCTCTCAAATGTACATATCCTCACTGTGGATGAATTCTCCATAGCACCCATGCAGCTCTCAGACATATGACATGATGGCCAGTGTAGGGTTTGTGTGGAGTTGGGCTGAGCCTCAAGCGGATTGGAATGGAGCACATTCTGCCCATTCTGCCCACCCGGGGTCTGGCTGTCCAGGGAAGCCAGGCCAGGGGGTAACTGTGTGTGCTCTGGGCAGGGCTCCTGTTCTAGCGGGGGATGGAGGGTAGCTAGCACTCAAAGCTCGCTGGTGCTGGTGCTTTGGGGACATGGAGGGGAGATTCAGCACCTTTGAAGCTGACAAGAGTGTTTGAGATGGTTCTCTGAGGCAGAGAGGGTCCAGACAGTGGGTGGGCTGATCACTATGTGTTCAGATCTCAGGTAGTTTTTAAGAAATCCTGATGATTTCTCAGTTTCGCAGCTAAGACACCAGGAGGACTAGAGAGTTTCTTCACACACCAGGGCTTCTGGTGCCTGCTGGGTTGTGTATGTGTGTGTGTCTGTGTGTGTGTGTGTGTGTGTGTATTGCATGTGTCTTGGTGAGCATGTGCCTGTGTGGTTATGCCGGGATCTGCCCACCAAGCTGGCCTGTCAAGGCTTGCTCCTTCTCTGGTCTGTGCTTAGAAGGGCTCACAGCAATTCCCAGCTAGGTCCTGGTTCTCTGTGAAGACTGTTGATGCCGAGTACGATTATATTCTAGTTCCTTAGGAAATTTTTATATTGACCAGAATGTTTAATCAGAACAAGCCATTTCCTGAATGTGTTCAGAATCTGAGAGACATATAGTGTTATGCACTATATGTATATGTGTGCATAATTTTAAAAAATCATCTTATTTTTTCCTTTAACTTTTTATTAATGTTTTACTTTAAATAAAATTTTATTTAAAATTTAAATTTTATTTAAAGTTTTATTTAAAATAAAATCTTATTTAAAATTATGCCAAAATAATTTTAGGCTTATAGAAAGTTGTAGTAATATTATGAAGACTTTCCATATGCCTTTTACCCAGAATGATAACTTTTTACTCCTCTCATGGTATTCATGGCACTTCTATGAGGTAGGCATTTCTTCCCCCATTGGACAGATAAGGACTCTGAGCCTCAGAGAGGAAAGTGACTAACTCAAGAGCACACAGTGGGAGAGCCAGGATTAAAATCTAGGCCTGTCAGTGAGTGTACTAACCTTCTGTGGTGTGTGAATGTGTTGGTGTCCTGCTTATTCTGTCCCAAGGACTTCCTTTTTTGTGCTGAAGGTCTGCTAGCTAGAAATAGTCTTGGTACCTGACTTTTTTATTGCACTTCCGTTTTTGAAAGATTTTTGCTGGGTATAGAATTCTGTGATGACAGTATTTTTCTTTCAGTCCTTCATATGTATCACTTCATTTTCTTCTGGTTTGCATGGCTTCTGACAAGGTAACAAAGATTTTTTCTTCATTGTTCTCTTAGATCTGTGATCCGATAACTTTCTTATTTTTGTTTAAACAGTCAGGTGTCTTTTAAAGATATCTAAATGATATGAAAGAAATTTTACATATTTAGCCATGTAGTGACCATTTCCTGTGTTCACCATTCCTTTATGTGGATCCACATTTCTATTTAGTGTCATTTCACTTTTTCCTGGAAGACCACCTGTAACATTCCTTGTTGTGAGAGTCTTCTGGTGATTAATTCTATCAACTTTTGAATATTTGAAAAAGTTTTTTTTTAATTTCATTCTTGTTTTTGAAAGATGCTAAATTGTATGTATATGTCTTAAAGCTACAGAATTCTAGATTAATGCATTTTTCTTTCCGTACTTTACAGATATTGCTGGCATTGTTTCTGAGGAAAAGTTGCTGTCTTCCTTATATTTGTTTCTCTGTGTTTAATGTGTCATTTTCCACTGGCTCTTCTTATGATTTTCTAGTATCACTGATTTGGTGCAGTTTGATTGTGATGTAACTTTATTTGGTTTCTTTTATGTTTCCTTTGCTTGGGGGTTGTTGAACTTTTAGGATCTATGGGTTTATATTTTCTCTCAAATTCAGAGTATTTTCAGTAAAACTTTCTTCAGATCTTTCAAGGACTCCAATTACATGTATGTTAGTCTACTTGATGTCATCCCATAGCTCACTGGTACTCCAATAATTTATTTCTCTTCTTTTTACTCTGCATTTTATTTTATATATTAATATGTCTTCAAGTTCATTAATCTTTTCTTCTGCATTTAACCTGGGATTAGTCTGTTGCTAATCCAATCTAACATATTTTCCATCTCCCACATTATAGTTTTTACTCTAGGAGGATGAGTTGTGTCTTTTTAAATATCTGCCATATCTCTGTTTAACTTTTTAAAAGAATGCTTATTTGGCTGCGTTGGGCCTTAGTTGCAGCATGTGGGGTGTTCATTGCATCATGGGGTCTTTCACTGAGGTGCATAGGCTCTCTAGTTGTGGCATGTAGGCCTAGTAGTTGTGGCATGTGAGCTTAATTGCTCTGTGGCATGTGAGATCTTAGTTTCCCCACCAGGGATTGAACCTGTGTGTCCTGCATTGCAAGGTGGATCTTAACCACTGGACCACAAGGGAAATCTCTCTGTTTAACTTTTTGAACATATGAAATGCAGTCATAGTAATTGTTTTTTTTTTTTAGTAATTGCTAATTCTAATATTTGTGTCAGTTTCAATTGATTTTTTTCCCTGTTGTTAAGGCTCTATTGCTTCTTTTCATGGCTAGTAATTTTTTATTAGATGCTAGACATTGTGAATCTTGTCATGTTGTGTATTGTACAGTTTTTGTATTTCTATAGATATTCTTAGGATTTGTTAGCTGGGACTGGAGTGGTGCTCAGTCTGGGGCTAATTATCTCCCACTGTTGAGGCACAGCCCTTCTGAGTTCTTGCCCCCAGTGTCCCATGAGTGAGGAAAGTTTTCACTCTGGCTGGTAGGAGTAGGCGCTATCCCAGGTCTGTGTGGATGCCAGGCAGTGTTTCCTTTTTAATCCATTTGGGTGGTTCTTTCCCAAGTCTTGAGCAGTTTTTTTGTACATCTTTGCTGATCAATCCTTAGCCAAAGACTTAAGGGGGTCACTTTGCAGACCTCTGGTGTTCCCTCACCCTCTCTGTATCTCCGTCTTCTCTTGTGAACTTCAGCTGCCTTGTTTTCCCTGGACTCTTAGCTCCATCTCCCTGCTCTCTGTCCCATGGCCTGAAATTTTCTCAGAGCAACAATCTGAAGCAATTAGGGGGCTCACCTCATTTGTTTCATATCCCTCAGGGTTTATTGACCTTTATTGCCTGATGTACTGTCTTTTCTTGTTATGTTTTGTCTTTATTTTGATTGTTTCCAGTGAGAAGACAAATCTGATCCTTTTTACACAATCTTGACTGGAAGCCAACATCCTTTGGTCTTTGGCTTTTCATTTAATCATTTATTTGTAGCGGACACTGGTCTAGGCCTATGAGTGAGAACATTGGCTTGGGCAGTGATGTTGTCTGGTCTGGTTAGCATCCTTGATTTTCATCTGCAATGTTTTACAATTAATTATATAAACATGTAAACTTGCTGCATGATTTCTGTACTCCAGACTCTTTGCAAGAACTTTCTGCTATTCAGCTCTTATTGTAAAAACTCACTATTAAATGAGTAATTTGGTTTTATCTTATGAATACTGTGAACTGTACAGTTGGTCATGTTCACTTTTTTTTGCTTGACTTTTTTGACTGTCAGGAGTCTTGGGCAATACTTTAGTCTGACTTTAATGATTGAGTAATATATTTTAAGGTGTATGTCTATGAACAAACTTTTTTTCTCCCGTCTTCTCTTTTTAGCTTATTTGTCCTTTGTCTTATATCGCTCTCAAAGTTCTTAGTTGCAAATAAGAAAAATCTATTCTCACTCTCCAGTTGATTCAGGCAGACAGTCAATGTATCAGAGCAATGACTAGGGAGCTCAGAGTCTCTGGGAGGCTCAGAGGACCAGGCTTGGAGCAGCAGCCTGAGTCATACCAGGACTGGTCCAGGGGGAGAGACAGTCCATGTGCTGAGAAATGGCAAAGACTGATGCTAAAACCCATGTCATGGCCACCCCTGCATGCAGAATCCAGGGACATCCCATACCTCACTAGATTCATTTCTCATGAGTCTCCCATGAGTATCTAGTGGGAGAAGCGTAAGTCAGATGCTTCCAACAGAGCTGAAAGAGAGGCTGCTGCACTGGGGAGGATGGTGTTAGACCTCCCCAGGGTAGTAGGGGCATTTAAAGGGATTGGGTAGCTATTCACTATTGTTATTGATAGGTAGCTATTATATCCTGATATTATTTTAAACACTGATAGCTTCAAAATTTACCATTTTGTGGGGAGAAACAGGAGAGGGTTAGTGCAGATGAGTGCAAGCACTCCTGTGCACAGCTCCCGGCCTGGTGCACCCTCCCTGGGCCCCTCAATCCTCTGCTCTTCCACCAGAGCAGACAGTGGAGCACAGGCCCTTCTGTGCTCTCAGGTCTCCAGGTTGATGCAGGTGGGAGTAGGCGTGAAATGTTTGAAGGTTAGTAAGAACCAAGGGTCAGAGGGACTCTGCTCATAGCAGGAAATGAGCCGCTCTCTTGGTCCTTTTATCCAGCTGCATTTCAGACTTGGTAAGCATTGTCAAAGTGTAAGCAGCCCTTAAAGACCACCTAACCTGACCTCATTGGAATAATGACCTCTTAGCTCCTTAAGTGGCAAAGCTGAGATATACATTGGTGGGGGGGACAGAGTGAATGACACCCTACTGCCCCTGACCCAGGACAGACTTTCTTGGTATCCTGGGCTCAGACAGAGCAGATGGGGACAGGTGGAGGACAGTGTGGAAGCAAGAGCGTCGGGATGGGCCAGGCTCCTGACTGGAGCAGGAGAAAGGGCCTGGGCCAGCCCACCCCCTCCCACACACACACTGTCCTGCGACCCCTTCTTTGGCTTCTTCCCCCCTCCTCCCTCCTCTGTTCTGTCTTCCCTGGATCCCCCAGTGAGGCCCAGGTGACTGAGCATCCTCTGGCAGAGGGAATTAACACACTTAATTAAAGTGTCCAATGAAGAGCTTTGCATACTTCTTAATTACAGTTTGAGTCCTTTGGGGGATGGTTTGAAATGGAATTTTCACGTGTTTCCTCATTTAGCCTATGGTGAGCCAGCTGGCCTCTCAGGGCTCAGGTAGGAGCTGGCAGAGCCCTATTCTGCGGCAGCGTTTCTGAGCACAAGGCGGCAGGGCGTGTGCTGTGGGAGCCTGGCCCCTGGGCCCCATGCTTGTCCACCTTGCAGGACGGTGGGGCTGAGTTTTCTGGTTGTGAAAGCAGAACAAAAGGAAACAAGAATCCGACAGATGAAGCTCATGTCTGCAGCTGTTGCTCTTGTCACCGCAGGGCCTGGGGGCTGTGTACCCCATGGTCAGGCAGTAATGGGGGACTTTGTGGACAGGGTGTGCAGGGGAATGGTGGAACCCTCTTCCCAGGCCCTGCAGAGCAGGGACACTAAACAGGGAGGGCCTGACCACCTTCCCAGCATCAGGACGAGGACTGGACACCTTGGTGGGCAGCCCTTCCCAGCATCTCCCATCTACGTTCTAGAAACTGAGCTGATGGGAGATCTGAGTCAGCCGGGCCCATCCTAGGAGTGGGTTGCTTGGCCTGATCCTTGGGGAATCAGATTTGCCTTTTTAGCTCCGAGTGACAGACCTTTGTGACAGCTGTGGACATTTCTGCTACCGGGACTGGCTGATAGGGACTCTGGGCCAAGGATGCAGAGACCCTTTCCCTTCTCTAAAAACAGGCGTCTAAGAGGAGGGCAGCCCGCCACAGCAGCCTGGAGATGGCAGTGAGCCCTGCCACAGCTTTCCTACCTCCCACTCTGGACCCAGCCCTCTGACCCCAAAGAGGACCAGACGGGACCCACCGACTATTCAGTGGCATACCTACACTAACATGAGCATGCCACAGAGAACAGATTTGGGGGCAAGTTTCGGGCATGGTTTAGTGAGGGGGAGACTCTTCAGGTGGGGCATATGCTGCCAGGCCTTGGCAGACCCTCCATCAAGTCTCCAGCTAATTTCTTGTGCTCTGTCTCACATTTTGCCCCCCTGGCCCTCATGGAAATCTCTCTACCTCCATCCACCTCCACCCACACCTGCTGTAGAGGCGACAGGGCAGAGAGAAGTCCATGGAGACAATGTTGCATTGGGGTCTGAGGGTTCACAGCCTACTCAGGTGTCAGCCTGTCACCCAGGTGCCAGCTGCACCCAGGAACTCTCATGGGCACTGACCCCAAAGTCCTGGGAGTCTTCTGCTTCAGGTGGTAGCAGTGATGAGATGTGGGTAAGGGACTGCTGTGTGCAGAGGACGCCTTAGCCTCATGTCACCAGACCTGTCTGGTCACTACCCTGGGAATGTCACTCCCCTGATGTCTTGTCTCCACCCGTCAAGACCCAGCCCAAGTGCTACCTCCTGCAGGTGGTTGTTCAGTCGCTCAGTCATGTCTGACTCAGTGACCCTATGGACTGCAGCACACCAGGCTTCCCTGTCCTTCACTATCTCCTGGAGCTTACTCATGTCCATTGAGTCGGTGATACCATCCAACCATCTCATCCTCTGTCGTCTCCTTCTCTTCCTGCCTTCAATCTCTCCCAGCATCAGGGTCTTTTCTTTTATGGGTAATGTTACTTGCACTGTATATAAGAAGTAATTACTGGATTTTTCTGCTTCCATTTCAACTTTGGAAACAAGTATTAATAGTTTCTTATGAAGTTACACATACACAAACCCTTTGATCTAGCAATTTTTACTTCTAGGTTTTTCCCCAAGAGAAATGAAAACATAGATCCATAAAAAAAAATGTGGGCACAAATGTTCATAGCACTTTTACTCATCTTATTCTTGTTGAGTCACTAAGTCATGTCCGACTCTTGCCCATTCCATACACTGCAGTGCACCCGGCTTCCCTTGTCTTTCACTGTCTCCTGGAGTTTGCTCACACTCATGTTCATTGAGTCGGTGATGCTGTCTAACCATCTCATCCTCCGCTGCCCCCTTCTTCTTTTGCCTTCAGTCTTTCCCAGCATCAGGGTTTTTTTTTCCACTGAGTTGGCTCTTTGCATCAGGCGGCCAAAGTATTAAAGCTTCAGCTTCAACATTAGTTCTTCCAATGAATATTCAGTGTTGATTTCCTTTAGGGTTGACTGGTTTGATCTCCTTGCAGTCCATGGGACTCTCAAGAGTCTTCTCCAGCACCACAGTTTGAATGCATCAATTCTTTGGTGCTCAGCCTTCTTTATGATCCAACTCTCACATCTATACATGACTACTGGAAAAACCATAGCGTTGACCATATGAACCTTTGTTGGCAAAGTAATGTCTCTGCTTTTTAATACGCAGTCTAGGTTTGTTACAGCTTCCTACAGGACACCTCTGCAATTCCCCAGCAGACAGTGACCTTGTCTTTTTTTTTGTTTTTGGCCTCTCAGTAGCCCTGTCTCAAGTTGCCTGCCATCTTGGGTGTTTGCACCTGAATCTTGCTCCGTCAGCTCAGCTGGGCTGCTGCTGCAGGGCAAAGGGTCATCTGCTTTCCACTGCGGATTCTGTACCCAGCCTGGGCCTAGCACAGAGTGAGCCCCCGGCGGGTGTTTGAGTGAGTAGAGATGCCTCACGTTCTCTGCTGCTACCTAGAAGCCACCTGAAGTTACAAAAATCCATTTACCTGGGACCTGCACTGAGCTGGGCAGTGGGGGTCATGGGAGGCTGGGGGAGTAAGTCGCCCCATGGCTGAGGTCCAGGTGAGTGCTGCTGGCTATAGCTTTGTCTATAGCATTGACTATACGGACGTTGGTTGGCAAAGTGATACTCTACTTTTTAATACGATGTTTAGGCTTGTCATAGCTTCCCTTTCAAGGATCAAGTATCTTAATTTCATGGGTGCAGTCGCCATCTGCAGTGATTTTGGAGGCCAAGAAAATAAAATCTGTCACTGCTTCCATTTTATCCCCTTCTATTTGACATGAATTGATGGGACCAGATGCCATCATCTTCATTTTTGAATGTTGAGTTTCAAACCTGCTTTTTCACTCTCCTCTTTCACCCTTATCAAGAGGCTTTTTAGTTCCTCCTCACTTTCTGCCGTTAGAATGGTATCATCTGCATCTCTGAGGTTGTTGATATTTCTCCTGGCAACCACTCCAAAATTTAGTGGCTCAAGACAAAGAGGCTATATTCTTTGCTCAGGAATCTATAGTTTGGGCAGGTCCTAGCAGGGACACGGCGTCTCTGTCCCACTTTAATGGCTCCAGGGCTGGGCTTGAGTCATCTGAGGGCTCGCCCACTCACAGGTCTGCTGGCTGGGGCGGTCTCCATTTCTTGCCATATGGGTGTCTCCGTGGGTCCTGCTGTGTGTAGGCTGCCTTCGGCATCCTCTCAGCATGGCAGCTGGGTTGGAGGGCTAGCTTCCAGAGTGTGAGGGGGCTGGAGCTCTCCAGACAGAAGCTGTGCTGCCTTTTTAACCTTGCCTTTGGAGTCACACAGAGTGCCATTTCTGCCATAGCCATAGGCCCGCAAATTTCCCCCCAGAGAGAGTAACAGAGGTGCCCTGTAAGGAGAGCACGTGGGCTGGGGTGTCTTTTGTGAGCCATCGCGGGTATTATGATCTGCCACACCTTTCCCACTGCCTCTCTGCGTAAGACCCTTCGGAAGCTCCTGCCATCCCTGGGAGGGAATTGTGCTCCGCAGTGTGGCCACAGGCCTGGCCATCTAGCCCTGTCCCACTGGGCTTGCTTCTGATCTGGGTTTAACCCAGTGCCCATACAGAGCTTCCTTGGACAGTGTTCGTTATCTATCCCTCACACACCTGGTTTGGCCCCATTTCCCCTGAGACCAAGGTCAGATGTGGACCTCGAGGGCACCAGTGTGTCCCCATGGCTCCTGGCCAGGCTGCTGCCCCTCCTTCACTGTGATTAGCTTGTTGCCTCCCATCCCATCGCCTCACACAAGCTTCTTGTCTCCTTGCCTCAGTGCTCACGCTGCTCCCTCTGCCTGAAATACCTGTTCTCCTCCAAACCCCCATTTCCCCGTCAGGCTGCTCCCCACCCCTTGTGGCCTTCCTGACTGCCAAGCCACACCCCCCACCCCAGGACCCCTGCCCTTTGTGACCTCCAGTTCTGCTGCTGCCCAGACCTTTCCATAAGACAGCGCCACGTCCTGCATGAGGCGAGTTCTTAGGCATCGTACCTCAGTTTATACGTCAGTACCACTGCTTCCCAGCCTCATGACCTTGGAGACCAGAACCACCTTATTGGATCCTGATGAGGATTAATGAGGAAAACTAAGAATTTCTTGTCTGGTGCTGAGTAGAAGTTCAGTAAGAATATTTCCATTCCTTCTTTCTGGAGCCTCCTAGTAAGTGCTCAGGATGAATTTTCTCACCCTCATTTGGGTGAAAGAGGGAAAATGCATCTCCCTGCTTAATCATGTGGGCCTAAACTGCCAGGAGATTATGAGAATATTGCTGAGCTGTGAGCAGAGAGGAAAAAGCTCAGTAATGATTTGCTTGCTTAATTTTAGTAAAATCCTGACAAAAGAGCTGAATCTTTGCTCCTGAAAAGAGCTCTGCATTGCTGTGGTGGTATCTGAGAGCTGTCCTTAGGGCAGTGGGGCAGTGTGACCTTGAGAACAGAGCTATGTGGGCAGGATGGCCCTCCCAGAGGATGCAGGGGGCTGCAGAAGGATGGGGGGCCTCAGGTGAGGGCCTCCTTCCCCTCCCCACCCAGCCCTGTCTGAGCTGCTTGAATGCATGGCCGCTTTTGGGCTCCCCTTGGCCGCACCCCAGTGGCTGTGCCCAGTCGGGATGGCTCCAGCTGTCCTGCTGCTCTTGGTGGTAAGCCTGAGAGTGACCCGGTGGGTGGGCTCTCCATATCCAGGTTCCAGCACCTTCCACTTGAGGCAGTTGTTGAGGGTGGGGTGTGGGGTCAGGAAGAGGCCTCTGCCCTTCAGGCGGAGAGGAATGTGGATGTGGGGGCCCCTTGACCTGCCCCACTTCTCGATGTGACACAGGGCATCAGTGGGTGAGGGGCTCCTTGGTAAAGCTTGGTCTCAGGGCCCTGGGGCCAAAGTGTGGAGGCTCCTTTCCCACTGCTGGTGCCGGACAGCATTGCCCGGGGCTCTACTCTGAGGGGTGGTCGGCCCCCTTCAGGCTGGTGAGCCCCGCCCTGGAGCCCCCGGGGCCACGGATCAGGGTGGAGACCTGGCGGTCAGTCTTAGCCAAATTGGGGCTGGGGCAAGACACACTGGCCACGGACACTCGCCTGCAGTGAAGGGCACAGACCAAGGCCGAGGCGAGGAGGAGGCCTCCAAGCAGGGAGGCCAAGTTGACAGGTTCAGACAGAGTCTGAGCCACACCGGCCCAGCAGCCGTGGAAAGAGTATGGGTGGTCTTGGGGAAGCTCTGAGGCAGGGAAGAGGAAGGCTTCTGTTGTGAGAAATGAAAAAACTGACCTGGAAGAATGGGAAGAAATCATTCCCTTTTGCATCAAATCCATAATGAGGCTGTCATTCAGCCCAGGCCTCAGTTTGGGGTGCTACACCCCAGGTGTCTTAACCCATCCATCCTTGATTTTCTAAGTCTTCCTTTTGCCTGAATTCCTAGTTTCTGGCCTTCTAGGTTGGGTCAAGCACTGCCTGAGTAGGGGGAAACCCTGCCTCCTGCCCATCCCAAGGAGAAGGTTCCTTGGCTTAGGCAAAGCTTTTCCTGGAGCTCTATGACATCTACAGCAGTGGCAGTGATGACCTGGCAGAATCCTGTAACCCAGCATGACCCAGAGATGCTGAGGAGCGTGAGGCATAGGAACTCAGTTCCTGGTCCGACCTCCTCATCCTGGCCCTACTCAGCTCTGGCCCTGGGCACGGAGCTGTCAGCTTGTTTCCCCTTGTAAAAAATGGAGGTGCATAAGTACCCGACTCAGAGTTGAGGACTAGCCAGGGTAGTCTTAGGGGCTTAGTGTTGCAGCAAGCACAGAAGTCCTACAGGCTTTAGGCAGGCGGGTGTCCCGTCTCCCCTGTTTATTGCTGCCATGTAAATCTGTGCCTGGCGCAGCCCCTGTGGTGTGTCTGATTCAACCTCCATAAATACAGGGTTCAGGTGTCATCTTTTATTGGGTCTGTGAGAAAGCTGAGAAAATACTGACACTGGCCAGGACCCCAAACCTAAAAGGTTGTCCTGTGCGGTCCCCAAAATGCTACTCGTTTCTTGGGCATTTTCTCCTCCTGCCTAGCCGTTACCCTGGAAGCTACTGTGGAGCCACTGGTCATGGCTGGTGCCCTGAGAAGGGGCTTGGCAGAGAAGCCTCGCAGAGATTTCTGCTCTCTCATCTCCTCCATGAGCCTCCTGTTCCCTCGTGGCTTTTAGGGGTTCTGCTGTCTGTCCTGCCTGTCCTAGGGAGGAGCCTGTTGGAGAAAAGGACCGTGTCCCTTCCCCGAGGGTTAAGGCGCTGTGTGTCACCACAGACGGGAGCTCCCAGCGGGCTGTGCAGTGCTTTTCCTGAGGCGGCAGGAACTTGTCATTGCTCTTGGAAGAGGAGGATCCACATGCTCCCTGATTCCATCCTCTTCCTGCTGGCTTGGGGTTGCCCCACTTCTCCCTCTGGGTTCCCCTAAACAGTTAACAGCCACACATTTCTGAGGCCTCAGAGTCAACGTGGGAAGCCCCCATTTCTCACTTTCATGTGAATTTAAGCAGAGATTTAAAGCAATTGGAAAGCACTTTACAGATTTAATTTGTACTGGATGCTAAAAGGGCAGTTTCCAGGTAAACTTAGCCAAGAGATCCTGGGTGTATTACTGCTCACCCCAGAGATGTTCAGCAGAGAAATGGGGCTATTCTGACAGCAGCAGACATAACTGCAGTTCAGTCCTGGCACTACCTGAGCTAAGCTGGTATCAGACTGCTCAGGTTTAAGTGGGGGGACTCACAGTCCCCCACTAGACTGACACCCACCTCAGACACCAGCTGTGAGTGAGGTCCCCAGGGTCCTGCCCTTCTGACCAACTGGCTACAAATCTGGGGGTTCCCACGGCCCTCCTCAGGTTCCATAATTCACCAGAACAACTCACAGAACTCAGGAAAGCACTCTTACAATTATAGTTTTACCACAAAAGATACAAATTAGAAACAGCCCAGTGAAGAGACCCAAGGGGTGGAGTCTGGGCAAGCCTGGAACCAAGCTGCATGCCTTCTCCCTGTGGAAGATGACTGCCCTTTCCTTAGAAATGCCAGCTGTCAGGAGAGGGCTGCCCTTGTCTGCTGCACTGCTGAGGCTTCCAAACTGGAAAGGGACCTTTCCCAGGGGAGCTGCGTTGGGTTGCCCTGCTCCGTCTAACCAGGGACCAGCCCTTCCAGCCTGTGAACATCCCATCTGAGAACTGGGGAGAGGCAGAATGGAGAATTCTTGGGCGCTGGATCTTTTGCTTTCCCTGCCAGAGTTACCTGTCTCTCACAGCCCAGAGCAGAAGGGACTCTGAGCCAAGCTCAGCGGGTCCAGTCTACCTCTGAGCCTCCCAGGGCCATAGTAGAGGCTTGGTGGGATGGTATAGCATTCCATGCTGGGCCTGACCCAACAAATATTCCTTTATCATCCTTCTTCCCCACCCAGATACTCAAGAGATGCTGCTACTGCATTTCTGCCACTGCCAGGCCTCAGGGGACCTGCACAGGGTTAGGTCAGAAGCCAAATCCTGCAGATTGGGAAATCAGAAGTATTTACGGGATTCCCCAGAGACGTCCTTTTTCCCTCAGTCCTACCAGTAGTTCTCAGTTGGAGATGTTACTGCCCTTAGAGGATTTGCGGATGTGCAGGGGAGTCCTCACTTGTCACAATGACTGGGGATCCCACTGGCACGCACCCAGCAAGGTCCAGGGATGTTAAATATCCAGTGAGGAGCTGGGCAGTCAGGTACACATTTTGAAGAATAGTCCTGCCCATGGGAGACACTGGGGAATGATCCATTAACTTCCCCTGCCTTCTGGTTCCTTGGAGAGTCACCTTCCTCATCAGTCCCCAGGCTAAAATAAAACAGCATGCCTCTATCCCAGCCCGTGACCAAGGGCAAGGTGTTATTTCCGGGTGAATGTAGGCCTGTGACAGAAGCATTCTGTAATGCACACACTTTCTATGATTGTTCTTATATGGCTCTTATGGGTCAAGGAAGACCTGGATTTGTGTGGTAAGTGTTCACAGAGCAGGGAGAGGCCTCCTCCTTGCTGCCTGGCAGGCAGGAAGTCCGCTGCAGCCCACCCGACGTAGGCTTGGGTACCTCACCTCAGTGTCCCTCTCTGGGGTCCCACCTCCCACTGTTTCTGCATCTCATCTTTTCCTCTGGGCTTTTTGATTTCAGTATCTGTTTTCATTGCACGAAGTGTGTTTAGAGGAGCCTAGCCGGGATCACAGCTGAACCCCTCTCTTTTTGTTTTACAGTCGGGAAGACATCTCTGATCACACGGTTCATGTACGACAGCTTCGACAACACGTACCAGGTGAGTTCCTGGGTCCCTGCCCCTCACTAAGCCTCATGGTGTTTGTAGCCTTGACGACTGCCTGGACACCATGCCAGCCACCCTCCCAGGACTGCTGATGCTGGAGGAAAGTAGGGTGTGCGTGGGGCCCAGGACATCTATGTTGTCTTGGAGGAGCCTCCCATTTGCACCCTGGTCCCAGCCCAGTAAAGACCCTGAGCCCTTCTGAAGCTCCAAACCTCAGTAAGAAAATGTTTCCAGGAGTGAAAGGACACCTTTCAAACTGTGTTCTCCTGCCCCCATGGCACATCTAAATTATTTACAGTGTTTGGATTCTTGGGTGTCATCATATGGAGGAGGACGGACAAGATTCTAAATGAGAGTCGTGAAAGAGCAGTAGGAGAATGTGCTTCTCTAGCATGGCTGTTGGCTGGACCTTCATGTGCGCGCACACACACACACACACACACACACACACACACACACGTGGTTGCAGGGGCCCTTCCTTCCCTGGAGAGACTAGTGTGATGGGCCTACACTGCTCTACGTGGGCAGGAGGCTAGATGAAGCGACCTGTGTGCATCTGACTCTCAAGGGAGATCTGGAGTCAGACAGAAACGGCTCCAGGAACTGACGGCTGAGCTCTTGAAGGTTAGTAACATTTTACTTTTCTGGCACCATGGTTGAGTGGTGAGGTTTGTCAAATGAAGTGAATTTCCCTTGCAACTATAGCTTTTATCATAAGGCACTAAACTTAATCATTTCAACTATTTTTAAGAAAAAATTATTGTTCGTTAAGACAGACAAATAATAGTGCATTTTTCTAAGCCAGTGGGTTCTGTGAGATAGTAGTTCTAAGGGATGTTAGTAGGTGTTGTTTGAGGAAAAAAGGCAAGAGACTGAGGATCACTGGTGAGTAGAATTCTGCTGCAGGACTTCTCAGGGCCTTTACCATATCAGTATATGATTTTGATCTGCTGAAAGATGTAGTGTGCAGAGTCTCCCAGATGTATTTGATCATGGAATCCTTCTGTCATTGAGTCCTCAAAGGATAAATGTTTATAGAACACCCTGGGGACTGTTGTGCTAAGAGGTCTCCCCACGTTCCCGGACTTACGGAACACGCAGAGCACAGCTCACTGCCAATTATAGTTCTGTGTCTACTCTTTAATCTGTCTGTCTCACTCTGGGCCGGTCAGCATCTTTGCCTAAAATACAGCCCCTTTCTCTGCCTCCCTCTTATCCCTTCTTTTCTTCTGCTATCATTTGAAATGCCAGATAACTAGTAGACTTGGTAAGAATTGACTAAAGGGTAAGGACGTGGGGTCCCAAGTGATGTACACAACCTGGGACATCAGCTCTGGGATGACTGTCTCAGCCACACTTTGTCTCATTTGGTACAGGCCGTGCTCTGTACCAGGGTGGGCTTGCAAGACGCCTCTCTTCCCTGCAAGGGTAGTCCTCCTGCATCACTTTACATCTAATCACAGCCCTAACTTCAGGTCTTAGGTCTGACTTGGTGTTCACTTTGTGTGTGTGTGTGTGTGTGTGTGTGTGTGTGTGTGTGTGTGAATGATCTCACAGACATTATTTTGATTATTTGATCTTTCAAATGTTATAATACTTATAATACTTGTTGATGCCCCATTGATAATAGTGACACTCCTGGCTGGTTGGTATTCTTGGCAGTGATGGGCAGCAGGGGAGGCCTCAAGGTCTTTGCAGTGGTCCTCAAGAGCCTCCGTGGTCCTTTGTTGTGGATCAAAGCCTCAACTTCTCCCCCTGTTGTTTGAGTCCCTCAGAATCTCAGCCCACCTCTATCTTCAGTGTCATCTCCCATGACCCACTGCTTGTCCTATATCCTGTGGTCTAGGGGCCTCCCCGCTTGCTGCTCCCCAGACAGTGACACTCTGAGGCCTCCAGGCCTTGGCTTATGGTGTCAGTTTTGCTGGAATGGCCCTTCCCGCTCCTCCTCTCTGCTGTGAAATGTTCTTCTGACTCACCAAGGCTCAAGCACATGTCTGCCCGTGGTTGGGTCATGCCCATACTCTGTGCCCGTGGCTGGGCCGTCCCCATGCTCTGTGCCCGTGGTTGGGCCGTCCCCATGCTCTGTGCCCGTGGTTGGGCCGTCCCCATGCTCTGTGCCCTGTAGCTGGGCCGTCCCCATGTTCTGTGCCCCGTGGTTGGGTCATGCCCATGCTCTGTATCTGTGGTTGGGTCATGCCCATGCTCTGTGCCCCGCAGCTGGGCCGTCCCCATGCTCTGTGCCCGCGGCTGGGCCATCCCCATGCTCTGTGCCCCATGGTTGGGTCATGCCTATGCTCTGTATCTGTGGTTGGGTCATGCCCATGCTCTGTGCCCGTGGCTGGGCCATCCCCATGCTCTGTGCCCTGTGGTTGGGTCATGCCTATGCTCTGTATCTGTGGTTGGGTCATGCCCATGCTCTGTGCCCGTGGCTGGGCCGTCCCCATGCTCTGTGCCCGTGGTTGGGTCATGCCCATGCTCTGTATCCGTGGTTGGGTCATGCCCATGCTCTGTGCCCCGTGGTTGGGTCATGCCCATGCTCTGTGCCTGTAGCTGGGCTGCCCCCATGCTCTGTGCCCTGTGACCGGGCCGTGCCTCGCACTGTGCCCGTGGTTGGGTCATGCCCATGCTCTGTGCCCCGTGGTTGGGTCATGCCCATGCTCTGTGCCCGTGGCTGGGCTGTCTCCATGCTCTGTGCCCTGTGACCGGGCCGTGCCTCGCACTGTGCCCGTGGTTGGGTCATGCCCATGCTCTGTGCCCGTGGCTGGGCCGTCCCCATGCTCTGTGCCCTGTGACCGGGCCGTGCCTTGCACTGTGCCCGTGGTTGGGTCATGCCCATGCTCTGTATCTGTGGTTGGGTCATGCCCATGCTCTGTATCCGTGGTTGGGTCATGCCCATGCTCTGTGCCCGTGGCTGGGCCGTCCCCATGCTCTGTGCCCTGTGACCAGGCCGTGCCTCGCACTGTGCCCGTGGTTGGGTCATGCCCATGCTCTGTGCCCGTGGCTGGGCCGTCCCCATGCTCTGTGCCCTGTGACCAGGCTGTGCCTCGCACTGTGCCCGTGGTTGGGTCATGCCCATGCTCTGTGCCCCACTGCAGCTCCCTCTGCCCAGCCCACTGTCGTCCTGACTCTACAGGAACTCCTTCTGCTTCGGCTGCTGGGTGGGCTCTCGGCTTGGCTGCGTCCAGGCCCATCAGATTCAGTGCTGCGTTCTTGGGCCCTCTCAGGGCCTGCCCACAGCTGGTGTCAGGTGCCTCTTCATACCACAGTGGCTTCGGGAGGGACTGTCTGCCTTGGTTTTTAGACCCCATCAGGCTAAGTTGCCACAGCGGCCCAGTGTCAATGTCCAATGTCGTGGAAACAAGCAATGAAAGCCCAAGTGCCCTCCCCACCACAGGCTTTTCTGACTTCTTTTTTTTGGACTGCAGGTGGAATTTCTTTCCCAATACCTTCTAAAATGGTAATTAGGCTGGGAGGCTGGGGCTCCAATTCTGTGTGTACACAGGCCCGTTTTAATAAATTCTCTGGAGATGGAGAGAGGAAAATGTTATTTTTTCTTAACATGATGGCAGAGACACTCAAGAAGTAGACGCCAACCCCGAGGGCTCTGGGGATATTCCCAGTTGTCCCTGCACGGTGATCACTCCCCAGCACTGCCCACCCATACCTCAGGTATCAGCCCTGCAGCCCAGCATTGCCCTCCCTGCCAGCCTTGATCGGCTGAGGTGCCCTGAGTTTTCAGGACTGACTCCCTCACTCCCATCTTCACTGTGTGTCTCTGGCTCTGTCTCCTGTCCCCGTCCCCTGCCCACCTACTCTGACAACACGTGTTTGCCACGTGCTTACTCTGTGTTGGCCACAGAATCCGGCTGTGCCTTGAGCCAGGGCATGGAGGGTAGAGGGTGTTCAACCTCATCCTGTGTGACAGCAAGTCCCCCCCGCCCCTGGCCATGTCTGGGGCTGAACTTGCCTGCGTCCCCGGGGGGCTGGTGTGAGGATCCAAGCATGCAGAGGGGGTTTCCACACCAGACCTGTCTGGGATCCTGCTGATGAGGCTGTGGCGGCCCTAGAATCTCGATGGGGCTTGGGCTCATGGGGCAGAGTGGAGAGCTACTGGGGCTTCCTGAAGGCTGGCTCTGATGGGATCAAAGAAGCCAGAGTTTGTAGGAGACGGGCCTGGGGGCCTGGGCCAGGGCAGGATGGCAGTAGCAGCAGGGCGCACAGACTTGGGGCAGCTCTGCGAGGGGAAGGGCAGGGAGGGGCATCACTCATCAGTCATGCAGGGCTGGGTGAGGGGGCCTGGGCCAAGCCTGGGCTGGACACACAGAATCGTGGGAGGCATGAGCGAGCAGAGTAGGCCTGTGGGGTGCAGAGGAGCGAGAGGCTTGAGTGGGCTCTGGGTTTCTGTCCAGACACCCCAGAAGAGTATCAGTACCATCAACACAAAGGAAAACGAAAAGTCAAGTGGGACGTAATGATGGAACAGCCAAGTGAAGGTGTTTGAAAATGGCTATTATGTGAGTGGGTCCAGGAAGGGCTGGCAGGATCTGGATCCCTGAAGCCTTAAGAGCTGATGAGTTTCCTGGGTCGGATTGTAGACAGCAAGTGGAAGGCCAGGAGGAAAGGCCTTTCTCCATAGAATCCAAGGTGCCACGTGTCCTTAGGTGGTGTCCAGGTAACCACCCAGCACCCGAGGAGACAGGGGAGGGCCTCCACCCCTGCCGAGGTGGGCAGAGTGGCATCACACACTGAGGAGAACTGAGTCACACACTGAGTCAGCACATCCTCTCATATTAGCTCCTTCTTTTCCTTCAAAACAGTGCTGCCTTCCGAGGCCTGGGTTGAAATCCCACCTCTGTCACTTAGCTGAGAGTCTGGGCTAGCATCCCAGTTTCTTAGTATTGCATTTTTTAATCCAGAAATTATTTGGATGGAATTTAACCCCTACATCACCTAGACCAGTGGCCTCAAACTTCAGCAGTAGGAATGTGGTCAATTTGTATTTAAAGCATAGCAGCATGGACGCCTTAAAGCCTAGATGATGGGAAATTTTAGACCCGAAATACTGTTGATACAAATGTACATTACCATGCTCTGTAGAGAGCAATACTAAACAACAACTCCACTGCAAATTAAGTCGATGATGATGAAGTGAAGTGAGCAATAACTTGCTCACAAGTGTTTGTATGGGAAGCTGTGGCCCTCCTATCCATGCCTGCACGTGCATGAGTGCAGAGCCCTGGCACTCTGCCGGGTGCTGCCAGGTCCCCAGACTTCTGGCAGAACACTGAACTCTGTCTTCGGCCAACTCTAGCAACACGGTGATTTTATCATTATTAATACAGTTAAGAGTTTCATGTTTCACAAATATTAGGTTCTGTGGTCAGAATGTGAGGCAACACTCTTATACAGTGAAATACCCCTAAATGTCAGGCAGCTTGGCAAGATGACCCTGCCCTCAGACACCCACTGGAGCAGCACCAGTCACCCAGGTGCTCCATTTGGACATTTACCTAGGACTGGTCTGAGGGCAGATTGACTGTGACATCTTTTCTTTCCCTCCCTCCTCTCTGGCTTCTCTTCCACTCTTTTTTCAAGCATATTAAAATTAGCTATGTGGTCAGCCTCTAGTACACAAGGCTGACTAACCTGGCTTAAACAAGGGAGGGTTTCGGTTTTTCATGTACAAGAAGTCACAGTGGGCCTTGAGATGGCCCAGCTGTGCGGTGATGCCATCAGGCACATCCCAGGCCCCTGGGCATTCTGTTTTGCCTTCTTGTTCTGTGGGTTCGTATCTTCATGCAGCTTGGCTGTTGCTGCTTCAGACATCAACCTGTGCATTCAAGGCAGAAAAAAAAGGATAGCAAGAACTTCCTTAGAATCCCATCCCCCAACCCCCAGCAGACTGCAGCTTGTGTCTTATTGGCCAGAACTGAGTCACCTGATCACCATTACCCTCTAGAGAGGCTGGGGAAGCAGTTTTTCTTTTACAGTTTCCAGGCCTGCAAGGGAGTAGGAGCTTGCCAGTTGGTATTCAGGGGAAGTCCAATAGCACCTGCTAGTGTTCATAAGTGAAGTGGCCCCATCATATAACTCTGGCCCAGGTTTTAGTAATCCTTCCTAATTTACTTTGTGGGTTGCTTATAGATGCACTTAAAAGTTCTCCCCCTAGAACCTCTTTCTCCCTGAGAGCCGAGGAGAGGGCTTGTGCATTGGATCCATTTGTGAGCCTGTGGGAGAGCTCTCAGGGGAGCTTCAGGCCACACATCCCTCTGCATCTGTGTAGCTTTTGGAAGAATTGACTAATTTTGATGAAACTTAACCCCTTATTTGGGCTTCCCAGGTGGCACTCGTGGTAAAGAACCTGCCTGCCAATGCAGAAGACATAAGGAATGCAGGTTCGATCCCTGGGTCAGGGAGATCCCCTGGAGGAGGGCATGGCAACCCACTCCAGTACTCTTGCCTGGAGAATCCCAGGGACAGAGAAGGCTGGTGGGCTACAGTCCATGGGGTCACACAGAGTCGGACATGACTGAAGCGACTTGCATGCACACATACAACCCCTTGTTTAAAGTTGGAAAGTATATATTGTTGGTTGATGTTTTAGAGCACAGTCAGGAAATGAAAGAGCAGTCAATACATATTTATATTGGTTGGTAAGTAGCACAAGCCAGTTCCCATTGGGAGGAAAGTGGCCACGGGGACTGTGTAACCTTTGAGGCTAAAGCATCGGAAGGAATCCAGGTACCTGCCCTGTGGCCTTCCAGCCAACTGCCCCTCCCCCGGGGTACTTGGTTGAGCTGCTGGCCAGGCCAGAGCCTGCCCAGCGTGTTTTCCAGAAGCTGTTGTCTCCCTCCCCCGCCGCACCCACTTGCTGGTCTGAATCCCTAAGTTTCACCAGCTTCATTTGCATGCTCATTTGCATAACTTTATCCTGATACTCTCCTCTGAGGGTTGGTAGTGCAGGGCATAAACAGCAGCTTCATTGTCAAGGGCCTGCCATGCTCAGCTGCTTTCTGCCACTTGCCAAGATGCTTCCCCAGCCACGGGCCAAGCCCTGGCCAAGGCTGAAAGAAGACATGCATACATTCCTTTTCATGATTTCTTTTCCTGAGAAGAGAATCTCGAGTCAACTTATGCAAATTACCATGCAGATTTCTACCACAGACTTTATTACTGTGTCTTGTCAGAAAGTGGATGCAAAATTACATTTCATAATAAATGCACGTAGCAAAAACGATTTCAACATGTGCCTCAGGAAACATCTCTTTCCTTGGGCATGTGCTGGGCCACTGGGAGCTTTTGTGCAGAGGGAAATGTATAATGTGCCATCATTCTTCACTGTGTGTCTGAGCCCCTGTTAACACTAGTTAACATACCTGCGGAAGAAGATAAACGTGGATGCAGCTATGAAATCTGTCTTGTTAAGGTTCCTCCTTTTTTGTATAAGATGAAGTGCCTGCCATTTTTCATAAGCAGTACAGTTGGCAATATTAAAGGAATAAATAAGCACTGCCAGGTTTGGGGTGATCCAACCACAGCAGGATGCAGTCTGGCTTCCTTGGAAGGGCATCAGGCAGTAGAGGAGGCTCACCCAGCACAGCCACGGAGGGGAAGGGAGGGAAGGATCATGGGGGCCATGGATCCCCAGATCCATGAGTCAGAGTCCCTGCTGCCCTTGTTATCCTCTTTACATCTTTGTGGAATAGTTTCCAGCAAGAATAATTCACTGCCTACTTCATAAGAGGAAACAGAATACAGAGAGTGAATGCTGTGGTTCCTTTGAAACTCATTTCTCTGAAGGCCAGCCTTTCCTGAAGCTCTGTGAACACTCATTTACTGGGGATGTGAATAGCAATTGTCAGCACCAAGATTCCCAGGACCGAGTTTGGGAAACATCAGATTACATGGAATTGTTGCTGATTCTTCAGTGCAGGACTTCTCAGAACCTTTACTGTGTCAGTGTGCTTTATGGCCCCCCAGAACGGGCTGGAACATGAAACCTTTCCCAGAAACACTTGCTCACAGTTCACTTTCATCCTTGTAGATGGCCTCTCTCATGAGGCTATGTTCCACAAAACCAGCCTGAGAAGTGTTATTGGAGGGTCTCCTGTAGGTTAAGTGGGTGGGTTTCTTCTACAGCTTCTCTTGGAAATCCTACCATCAGTCGGTCAGTCCTCATTTTGTCTGTACAGAGTACTTTCACATAGTCTAACTCACTTGATCCAAGAGTCCTTGAGGGAAGTTATGATTGCCCCCATTTTAGAGATGGGAAGCTGAGGGTCAAAGAGGCTGTCATTGTTCCAGGACAAGCCCATTAAGGCACCAGCAGAAGTCCCTGAAAACAGACCAAGGACCCATTTGGATGAGGCACTCGGCTAGCTGCACGCCAGATCCTCCAGGGCTGGCCGTGCTCTGCCCCAGGAGGCATTGACAGAATGTCTAGGTTTGTTGTCAGAAATCTGTCCTCCTCCCGCATGGAGGCTCCTGGTCACCTCAGTCTCTTGGCCTCTGGCATCACCAGGGCTGTGTGCGTATCATTGATCTGGGCTTTACCTTCAAAGCAGAAATGACTGCCTCCTCATCTCACCTCACACTTATGCCTCACAATCTTTTTACATCTTTTTCTTTCCACGTGCACATACATAGTTGCATGCACACCTGTGTGTCTCCACTCATCATATGTCTAGTCACACACATTCATACACATGTTCCCCTCAGTACACACACACTGTATGACTTCTACTGAACTTTGAAGGGAGGTTGTGGCACATAACAGGAAATCAGCAAGATTTTGGGGGCCTTTGGTAGGAGGATGTGGCCTGCCTGTGGTGGTGGTTTAGTTGCTAAGTCATGTCTGACTCTTGCTACCCCGTGAACTGTGGCCTGCCAGGCTCCTCTGTTCATGGGATTCTCCAGGCAAGAATACTGAAGTGGGTTGCCATTTCCTTCTCCAGGGGATCTTCCCGACCTAGGAATTGAACCTGGGTCTCCTGCATTGCAGGCAGATTCTTTACCAACTGAGCTGTGAGAGAAGCCCGTGGCCTGCCTGGGTAGCTAGTTATTCTTTTTGTCTGGTGTTCCCATATTATCCTTTCAAACAATTCCTGCTGATCTGTTTTCAGATTCACTGACTCATCTGTCATTTGCTGTCTACTGTTAAGCATTTTAAAACTTCAGATATTGTATTTTTTGTTCTAAATTTGTATTTGCTTCTTTATAGTTTCTCTTTCTCTGCTGAGATTTTAAAATCTGGGCATTCATTATGAGCATATTTTTCTTTATATGCCTGAGCATAATTATATTAGCTGTCTAAAAATGCTTGCTGCTTTCAGCATCTGGGTCACCTCAAGGTTGGTCTCCATTTAGTCTTTTTTTTTATTGAATATGGCTTTCACTTTATAGTAGTTTTGAGTTGTATACTACACATTGTGATTTAAGACTATGGATTCTGCTTGTTCCTTTGAAATAACATTCGTTGAACCCAGATTTTCAATTCTCTTCCCTGTGGTAGGCAGCAGTTTAAAGTTCTGTTCGGCTTTGTTTGCCTGTCTGTTTGGTTTTCGGTCTTAAGCTGCTTATGGTCTCTTTGGGCCAGGGATTTGAGTAGCATTTTCATGCAGAATTTGGGGTGCCCTGTCTGTGGCATTCTCATCTCCAGGATTTTCCACATTTTCTAGCGCTGTGATAGTTTTATGACCTATTCTTTCATTTTTAACCAATAAGACTATGGGTTTCTTGCCAAGTGTTAGCTCCCACCCCTCAGCTCCAGCCGGGACTGCCTTCCGGTGAATAAACAATCATAAAAACAGGAGGCTCACCCAGAGCCATTCTCTTTAAGTTTTTGACTCCCCTCTAGATTCTACCTGTTTGTAAGTGCCTTCAGGTAGTAGTTTGTTACATTTTGCTCAGAGTTTATCTTTGTAGTCTGCAGGAGGGTTGGTCTGATAGGAATTCTGCCATTGCCAAAATCAGAACCCGTCTCCCCTCTGTCTGGGATTACTCCCCCATGCCTCCAATCCACTACTTCTCCCTCCTCCTGCATGCCCGCCTGCTCAGTCGCTTCATCTGTGTCAACTCTATGGACTGTAGCCCGCCAGGCTTCTCTGTCCATGGGATTCTCCAGGCAAGAATACTGGAGTGGGTTGCCATGCCCTTCTCCAGGGGATCTTCCCCACCCAGGGATTGAATCTGTGTCTCTTGTGTCTCCTGCATTGGCAGGAGGGTTCTTTACCAGTAGCACCACATGGGAAGCACCGCACCACATGGGAAGCACCCCACCCCCCGCCTTACTGCCCTTCAATTACAATAGTCCTTCCCATCTGTCTAATCTGTGTTCTGATTAGTTCTGTGTGCTTGTCTTAGCTCCTCCACAAGTTTGGAAATTCAAGGCTGAATCCTGAACTCTGAATAGGTGTTAACCATGTGGAAGAGCATTCCAGGAGAGTGAATAGCTCCTTATACAGAGGGACCAGAGTCTATTTTGGTCTGCGAATAACACATAGTAAGCACTCAAGAGTGATAAGTGAATGAGTCTTACTTACTTACTTACACCATATGCCAGAAAGGAGCTGCCCAGGGAAGACCATTACTGCCTTCTCCCTGTAGATCTGGCCTGTCTGGGCTAGAGCTGGCAGTAGTGTAGGGCCAGCTGCTTATGCCTTGTGTCTAGAAAAATAAATGATGCTGAGGAGCTAGAAAATTTCTGGTAATCAAGGCCATCTTAAAAGTTCTTGTTTCTGTTCTGCCCTTAGCTGACTTTTCTTGTTGTTGAAATGCACATGAACTTCCTCTTAGGTGGACTCTGCCAAGCTATGGCCAATGGCCACAGATTTTGACACTAGGGAACCAGACAGGATGTGACAACCCCCCCCCCGCCCCCCCACTCAGCGACAGCTTCAGAAATGAAGGGACTTCAGGAAGCAGAGGGAATACGGCTCAAGTGTCAGGAGGAAGGGCTTTGCAGTCAGGGAAACCTGGGGCCTAACCCTGCCTCTGCCACCCCACCTGGACGACCTCAAGCCTGAGTGAGCCTTGGTTTCTTCATCCGTGATTAGTCCCTTCTGCTGGCATGGACATCTCCTTGTCTCTTACCTCAGACAGGGAGTCTGCCCCTCCTTCTGGGTACCATAGCCTCCTCAGACCAATTATTGCAGGAGCTCAGAGTCTGCACAGCTGTTTGCAAACTATTCCTCAAATGAGTTATCCAAGGGCTTGTCTGGAATTCTGATTCCCAGACTGACACCCCGGAGATTATGATTCTGTCTGTCTGGGCTGGACTCAGCAACCTGCATATTTAACAAGCTTCTGATGTGATTCTGAAGCAAGTGGTCCATGGACTACATGTTGAGAGAGAACTACCAAATCACTTTCCAGTGGGAGAAACTGACCACTGTGAGATCTTTCCAGTTTAGTAGAGAAACTGTTAGGGGAGGGGCCCTGAGGCCAACCTGAGGGCTTGGAAAATGACTTGCAAAGGAGTGGATCTTGATCTCTAAATAAGTTTTAACCTTGTGAAAGAGCATTAGAAGAGGCAGGGAACAGCATTAGCAAAGGCACAGAAATACAAAGTGACATGTGTGTAAGAGTCCTGACCACAGTCTTATTCCTAAAGTGTAAAGTTCAAGCTGGGCAAGAGGGGAATGAGATCAAAGAGGGGAAGCTAGGAGCAGGCCCTATGCAGGCCAACCTCAAGCATTTATACGGTTTCCTGGAGGCAGTAGGGAGTCATATGGTAAGATTTATGTTTTAGGAAGGTAACGCTGGTGCTATGTGAAAGATTAATTATCCAGGAGAGGGACTTCCCTGGTGGTCCAGTGGTTAGCAATCGGCCTGCCAATGCAAGGGACATGGATTTGATCCCTGGTCTGGGAAGATTCCACGTGCTGCAGGACAGCTAAACCCATGCACCACAGCTGCGTTAGAGACTGCAAGCTGCAACTCCTGAAGCCTGTGCAGCTAGAGCCTGTGCTCTGCAACAAGAGAAGATGCCACAATGAGAAGCCCTCACACTGCAACTGGAGTGTAGCCCCTGCTCGCCACAGCTAGCAAAAGCCTGCATGTAGCCATGAAGACCCAGCATAGCCAAAAATAAATTAATCAATTAATTTAAAAAATCATCCAGGGGAGAACCCGGGGGCAGAGAGATGAGTCAGGAAGCTGTTGCAGCTATTCAGGTAAAAGAGGTTGGGGGACTGAACTGGGGCAGTGATGGTGGGAATGGAGAGACATGGGCAGTTGAAAACACTCTGGAGGCAAAGTGTCAGCTCAGTGATCCTCTGTTGTGAGGGAGTGGACTGTGAGGAAGTGGATGTGAGAACAAGGGAAGAAGAAGAACTCAGGAGGGCTTCCGGAGGCTTCGGCACCTGCAGAGGTGGAGGTGCCTTTCATGGAGATGGGGAAAGCAGAAGAAGTAAGCCAGGAGGGGAGAGTGGGCTTCTTATGGGATACACTGTGTTTAGTGAGGGGTCTAGAAGACACGTGGATGGACATGTTCAGTAAGAGATCGGCTACCTGGATCTGGGGCTCAGGACAGAGGTGAGGCCTGGGATGTAGATTGGGATGTAAATGAGGTACCCAACACAAAACAGTCGGGAATGCCACTGTTTTAAGAACAGAGAAATGAAGAGGATCCTATAAGAGGCTAATGAGGAGCAGCAGCTAGAGAGGCAGGGAGAGCCAGAAATGAGTCATGTCATGAAAGCAGAGGAAGCCAGAGTGTCAAGGAAGAGGACTGTTCCACTGGGTCAGGTTCATCTATTACTAGTAGAGTCTGGCCTATAGAGTATCCTTACAGTTTGGAGATGAATGGCCATGGCGACCATAGCCAGAGCAGCCTCAGTGGGCAGAGGGGCAGGAACCAGACCACCTTCACTGAGCAGTGGGTGGGAGAAGAGGTGGGGACAGCTGGTTTGGGGCCCTTTCTCAAGAAGCCTACCAGTGGAATGGAGGTGAGAGATTGGCAGAGAGCTAGAGAGCCACTTAGTGACAGGGACCTATTTTTTTTTAAAGATGCAAGAATTTTAAGAATGTTTCTTGGATGAAAGGAAAGAGTGAGTAGAGAATGAAAGGTTGAAGACAGAGCAAAGATCCTTGGTGGCTGAGAGGGTCAGAGCCAAGAGAACGCAGGGAGAGGCTTGCTTTGATAGAAGGAGCAAATGCTCGGCACCTGGAGGGATGGGAATACATAGACAAATTTGCAAATGCCTTTGAATCCTGACTCTCTCATTTCCAGCTGTTGATGCTAGGCAAGTAATTTAACGTCTCTTATGCAGTTGATCCTTGAATAGTATGAGTTCGAACTGGGCTGGTGCACTTTTATGCAATTGCTTTCAGTATTAAATACTACAGAATTTCACCATCTGCTGTTGGTTGAACAGAGGAATCGAAGTACATATACAAAGGGCCAACTATGAGTTATATGCAGATTTTCCACTGTGTGGAAATCTAACCCCCACGTTGTTAATGGGTCAACTTTACTCAGTTTTCTTAGCAGAAATATACAAATACTAAAGAATATAACTCATAAAAAGTTAACATAAGTTAATTAATACATATAAAACACTTAGGACAATGGCTGGCACATGATAAGCACTCAGATGTTTAGCCATTGTAACAACAGTAATTATTATTATTATATTAGAGGGGGAAAAGCAAGGAATGAAGTGGTTTGTACCTAATATAAAGTAACATTTGAGGCCATCTTCTGAGAGTAAGTCTCACTGAAGATGAGATGGGGCAAAGCAGAGGGTAAGATGTTATGAATTATTGCTAATATGGATAGAAGTAGGAGGTGGTCAAGGACAAGTCACATGTGTTTATGTTTACCCACAGACTTACCTTTTCTGGTGCTCCTAGATTCCTTCTTTGCTGGGAGCCAGCACATGAGATCCCACCCATGACAAGGTCATGAGGGAGAAAACCTGATCCGTCTTTTAAGGATTCGTGTGACAAATCATCACAGCTTTCCCTTATCTGAAAATATTTCTGTTTTACCCTCACTATTGAAGGAAATTTTCACCAGCTGCAGAATTCTGGGCTGACATGATGAGGATGGTGGTGGTGGTTTCTTTTAGAATTTTAAAGATGCTGTTCCATTGTCTTCTGCCCTCAGTTGTTTCTGAAGGGAAATCAACCATCATTGCTGTCATTGTTTCTTTGTGTGTATTGCGTCTTTCTGTTTCCTAGCTGCTGTCAAGGTTTTCCCTTTATCTCTAGTTTTCAGCAATTTGACTATGACTTGGATGGGTGTGATTTTCTTTGTCTGTATCCTGCTTTAGGTTCACTGAACTTCTTGAAGCTGTGCGCTGATGTTTCTAATCAAATTGAAAAAGTATCTGGCTATGTATGCATGTTTTGTTTTGTTTTTGTCTTTACTCTTTCTGAAACCCCAAGTGCATCGTGTGTGTGTGTGTGTGTGTGTGTGTGTGTGTGTGTGTGTATGTATCTCAGGTCTTTTATATTGCGCTTGAAGTTCTTGAAGTTCTATTCATTTTTAATTTATCTTTTTAGTCTGTGCTTCAATGTGAACAATTTCTTTTGACCTGTCTTCAACTTTACTGCCCTTTCCTCTGAAGTGTCCTCGCTGCTCTGATTCAAACCCAGAGGATTTTTATTTTAGATAGTGTGTTTTTTTGTGTGTAAAGATTTATGGATTTGGGGACTTCCCTCGTGGTCCAGTGGTTCAGACTCCATATTCCCAATGCAGGGGCCTGGATTCAATTCCTGGTCAGGGAACTGGAACCCATATGCCACAACTAAAAGATCCTGCAGGCCACAGCTCAGACCTGGCGCAGCCAAATAAATAAATACTTTTTAAAAAAGATTTCTGGGTTTTAGTTTAGTCTCCCTCTATCTCTTGAAATTCACCCATTATATTCATCTTTTTCTTCTACATTTTTAGTGCATTTATAATAATTATTTTAAAGTCCTTGTCTGTTAATCCAGTGTCTGGGTCATCTGGATATGTTTCTATTGAGTTTTTTTACCCTCAATTATTGGCTTAAATCTGCTTCTTTATGTCTAATCCTTTCTTATAGTGTAGTGGACATTGTGAATAATAAGTTTTAGATGCTTGAATTCTGTTACCTTCCTCTGAAAAGTATTGAATTTTATTTTAATGGCATTAAATTATGTGCAACTAATTTTTTTGAAGGGTTTACTTACCATGTTTAAAGTTTTTTATAAGATAGGTCTCTTTTTGTTTTTCCCTTAGTCCTCTGATATAACCCTTATTTCTGAGATGATGTCCTTTCTCCCAAGGCTGACCCTTCTAGGGTTCTAATGGAAAGCCTGAGGTGTTACCAAATCCTTCTAACTTGGTGGGACTAGAAAGCTACCTCAGGGGAAAAACTGGTTAAGCATAGGATCTCTGTTTATTTTCTTTCCTTCCTTTAGAGATTATAACCCCTCTATTTGTCTGCCTGTTTTGGTCACTTTTCAGTGATTGCAAATTATTTCTTGTACTTGTCCAGGATTTATAATAGTTGTATTGGGCGGGTTAATTCATTACAAGCTATTTAATCATTACTGGAAGCAGAATTGAGGGAGGTGTTTTTGAGCTGAGCTGATGGCTCAGCTGTGACCAAGGACACATGCTTCGGCACCAGGTTGTGGGAAGGTCTTGTTCCAGTGGCTCGGCAGCCTGGTTGGGTGGAAAGTGTGGCCAGACAGGTCTAAGAGAGTGGGCAGTTAAGGAACCAGATATTTCTCTGATATAAAAAGAAGCATGAAAGTGGGAATAAAGGTAGGAGAGAGCTGGAGAGATAGGAAGTTGGTCCTTTTAGCCTGACTCATCATTACTGCTCACTTGGTCAGACTGTTGTTAGGGGTAATAAAGTATGTGAGTGTTCAGTAGATGGTTTTTATGATTATGGAGGCCACTGAGTTGAGCTTACTAGGGCCTGATCCACATGGCACAGTCCTTATCATGTCATCTGGTGACTTCTCTGTCCTCCATGGAAGCACACATGAGGTGAAATGGGATTGTTGTTACATTATCATCAGGAACATCACCATCGCCATCCATGCTGCCTCCCCTTTAGGGGTATGTTTCTGTGTGGTTCTTTGCTCTATTAGTTAGGTCAGAGCTAAGGTATGTTAAAGAGAAACCCTCAATAACTGTTGGCTTAGGGAAGATAGTTCAGTTCTCTGTCACACAATAGTCTAAGAGTCTCAGACTGCAGAGACAAGCTCTACAGGGCAGGAACTCGGGCTTTCCTCTGTCTTGTTCACCAGTCATCACCACTCTATCACTCTCATCTAGATGGGCCAGTATGACTGATTATCACCTGTCTTTATTCCAAGCAATGGGAAAGGGCAAGGGGCAGCTGTGGGTACATCCCGCTTCCCCATGAGGGACCCATCTCAGAAGGTACACATGTCACCTTCACATCCCATTGACCAGAACTTAGCTACCCAGGTACAAAGAAAGCTGAGAAATACAGTCTTTACTTGGGGCAGCTGTGAGTTCATTTTTATGTTTGGAGCCCTAATACTGTATAAAGGGAGACTTCATATTGGGGACAGCCACCAGTCCCTGTCACCAACCTTGAGGTCATGAACCTGGTTTTTAGCTCAAGGGTCACTTTGTGGAAGGAGCTTGGCAGTCACTGGGGAACCCACTGAGCACTGGAGTTGAGGGATGTCCACCTGCTCTGTACATTTCTCCTTGTAGGTATCAGCAGACAAGGATCATTGCTCTAACGTACACTAATAAAGCGGATGTAAGGAACAAAGCTCATTCCACAAGCTGCCCGTCAATTCCCCATTCCCCAGCGGCTACACCATGCTGGAAAGGTGGACAAAGCTGGGGTTGAAAGTGCCCAAGTGATGCCAAGATTTTACGCTGATCCTCCTATCTCTGCCGTTGGTTGGCAGAGTCACAATAGGCATGGGCTTTAACTTTCCTGGTCTCCAGAGTAGAGGACTGAGTTGTGTCTGAGGTATTTGTTTAGCATGAGTGTTCTAGGATTGTATGATTCCCTGACACTCCCTGTCTTTGCACTAAAGCAAGCTCCCAGGAGGATGCAGCCACCTTAACTCCTTTATGAAATGGGAGGGAGTCGGCGGTATACACACACCTGCTTGCAGTCAGCTGGGGGCCTGCAGACCTGGGCTTTTCTATTTCCTTGGGTTTCTTTAGTTGTGGTTTTTGTAGTCAGAAGTCAATTTTCCATTCAACTAAGCCTATTTTTTTAAACCTTATATTTCTTTAAAAGATACTTTAAATTCTGCTTTTAGAACTATTATGTGATCATTGTAGAAAATGGAGACAAGTATAATGAGGGAAACAGACAAACCAAAATCACCCATAGTGTCAGCACATGGACACTGGTACTATTCAGGCCTTAGTGTGTAGTGCCTTCGCTTCAGCATCTAAGAAAACAAGAAAAATGCTTCTGTCTCTACTTCAGTTAATCAAGCTGATGTTTTGTAATCTGCTTTCTTTTACTTAATGACCATTTCCTGAAATCCTTAAATATTTTTTAAGAACGTGATTTTTAATGAATGCCAAGCTTTCATCATTTGGGTGAACCACACTGCACTTCACCGGTGCCCCAACGTTCAGACTGTGTCTGAGTCTTCACTGTTATTAATTACATGGCAGGGACTGTTCCACGTTGACAGCATCTTAGCTCCTGTCACAAACACTGGGTGGTGGCGAGGCCCATAAAGGTTGGGTGGCCTGTTTCAGGCCATACAGCCAGTGAGTGGTGGGCCCTCCCCTCTGGTCCAGCTGCCTCCCCTGATGCCAGGAGAATGGAAGCACAGGCGTGACATAGACAGTTGACTTCCAGTGTGTTGGTTTGGGTAGAAAAGAGCCAGTGGGGCTTCTCAGCAAGATGCTGCTATGGGTGGTTGTGATGCTCCTGTGGAAAGCCAGCTTGCTTTCTGCCCCCACACCGGCAAGCTGCCCTGCTCCCGTTCCATCCCCACCCACCTGGGCAGCAGGGAGCCCAAGCCAGGCACCTGAAGTCCAGGTCTGAGGAGAGAGGCTTTTGCAGGGGAGGCTGGGAGGCATGCAGGCTGCAGGGAGACCACGCAGCTCCTGCTCCTCCAGGCCCCCGCCTGAGTGCGGCAGGAGATCCAGTGGCCTTGTTCCCAAGCAGGCTTCCTCCCCTGTTCTCTTATCCTTTTTCCGAAGCACTTTTCTCTTCCTCCCCAAAGAGTGTGTCACTCTCTTAAAAAAACAACCTGTCCTCATCCTTATTTATCTCGTTTCCTCTGAGAGGGATGAGAGGATTCACTGTTGAGTTGGGGTGTGGGACAGCAAAATAGAACCCACTCAAGGCTTGGCCTGGGCGATGACCCCTTTTGCTGGCCGTGTCCCTGCCTGGATGACCCAGCTTTTGCCCCCTGCCTGAGACCTTTCAGCTTTGACTGTTCCGTCCTCTTCTCTAACAGGCAACCATTGGGATTGACTTCTTGTCAAAAACCATGTACTTGGAGGATCGTACGGTGAGTGCCTGACTGGGGACCTGGGAGGACAGGGAGGGCTCCCTGGGACCTACCACCTGTGGCCTGTCCTGGGCACCACTAAGAACCCATGGCTGCCCAGAGCAGGCAGTGCCAGCACTGCAGGACTTCCCCCCAGCCCCCCGCTCCCACCCTGAGGACCCCACTGTGCCCTGAACCTCCTGCCCACCCCGCGACAGGTGCGACTGCAGCTCTGGGACACAGCCGGCCAGGAGAGGTTCCGCAGCCTGATCCCCAGCTATATCCGGGACTCCACGGTGGCCGTGGTGGTGTACGACATCACAAGTGAGTATGGGGCGTGGGTGCTGGGCGGGGAACAGCTCACAGGGCTCCAGGGCCCAGGTGTGTCCCCAGCCAGGGTGCAGCATGTGTGTGTGTGTGTATACATGCGGGTGTGCTTGTCCTCTGATTGCAGGAAGGCAGGTGCTCAGAGTGGAGAGGGAGTTGCTTCTGAGCCTCCCCCATCCTCCTGCACCAGGCGCGGTGTACTGGACCAGGGTGGCCCTGTTCAGAGCAGGGGCCTGTGTGTGGAGCAGAGCAGATGATCAGAAGACTGGCCTTTCTCCTACCCCTCAGCACCATCCTGGGCCCTGGCTCCCAGAAAGACCCCTAGAGAGCAACTGCCTTGTATGGTGTGTGTAGACGTGCAGGTGTGAAAAGATGCCGGTCCGTGGGCTGGCCTTGACCTGGCAGCCGTGGTTCTGTTAGCAGCACCCCAGCTCCTTACAGGGCTCTCTGGGAGGGGAGGCCCAGTGGGCCTCGGGCCGTGGGTGGGCTGTTCATCTCACGCCCTATGGCTCTTCTGGCCAAATTGGCTTCTCTGGAGAGAGACACACAGCCCTGAGGGAGACTTGTGGGGCTGGGGGTGAGGGGCTAGGACCCGTGCAGAGCCCCACTGCCCAGGCAGGTGTCATGGAACACACCTGGCAAGCCCTTGGGCTGCAGTCAAGCTTATGGTGGGAGGATGCCCCAGCCTGCTGCCTCTAGCCCTCCCCACCTCCTCCCCCCACCGTCTCCCTGACCGCAGGCTCCTTGCACAGCCGAGAGCATAGAAGTGGGGCCCTGAGGAGGCCTGGGCCCCTGATGCTGAGCAGAAGATCAGCTGTGGGAAGCCCAGGTCCCCAGGACAGGGAGCTTCGCCTCCCCTTAGGCCTGCAGGCTGCTGAGTGGTGGACATCACCCTATGACTGTTCCTCTGGGAGACTGTCTCAGCTTCTGACCGAGGAGGGGACTGCCCGAAAAAACTGGCCTCTCCTGGATTTTGTCTGCTTCTGGGCCAACTTCCCACTCCCCTCACTTGCAGGGCCTGAGGGTGCTGTTCGAAAACCCCTCTGAGCTCCTGTCGGTGGGAGGCCACTCTGCAGGGCCCTCCTGGACTCAGGGCTGCATGGTCTCTCCCACACGTGTGTCACACTGTTTCCAAGCTCAGCCAAGTCCACTGCACTCATACATCACTCTGCTCTGAGCCTGCAAAGTCAGATCTGACTCTTAGATGGGCCCAAAAACCACTAGTCCATGGAGCAAATCATGACCCAGTGGCCTTCCAGGTGCCATGACCTCTCCCCAGTGGGGGGTTCAGCAATGTGAGGGGTTTTGGGGGCCCGCAGCATAGTTCCGCAAATACACCCAGGCATTCTCAGGAAGGTCCAGACTTGCCGGTCTGTGCTCCCACCTGCCCTGCCCAGGTGTCTGGGGGTGCACACTCTCCCTCCCTGAACCCTTCCCCTCTCCCGCGGGGCCACCTCTCATGCCAAGCTTTATCCCTACTTTCCACCTCCAGATCTCAACTCCTTCCAGCAGACCTCTAAGTGGATTGATGATGTCAGGACGGAGAGGGGCAGCGATGTGATCATCATGCTGGTGGGCAACAAGACGGACCTGGCTGACAAGAGGTAGGTGCAGGGGGCTGTGGGCCACCCGCTGCCCTCCTCTGCAACTCCTCCTGGATGGGGTGTCCTGGGACTTGTAGGTGGTGAGCGCCCTGTCTGACCTGTCTCCCTGCATCTGGGAAGGGCCCCGAAGGCTTTGAAAGCACCCATGTGCCCGGCCAGCCCAGCAGTGCATGGTCTGGGCCTGGCCTCAGTGCAGTCATGGACACAGCAGCCCTCGAGCTCCCGCTGGCCCTGCCCCTGTTAGCCTGTGCTAACACTGGTGTGAGTGTGAAGGGCCTGGTTCACCGGCGTGAACACACAGAGTTTCCTGGTCCAGCTCTATGTCTGGGTGTGACACTGTCCCCAAAGAGGCTGCCCTCCAGGAACAGGGCTCACCTCAGCACCCTTTCCTTATCTCATGGGGCAGATAAAGCAACCAGTCATGGACTGAGGGCCTCCTGAAATGCACTCTGACCGTTTAGGGAGTATTCTGAATGAGAAGCTGCTTTATTAAAATCTTGTCCTTGAAGTGAAGAAAACAGAGCTCAAAGCCCAGCTTCTTTGCAACAGGTGACCTTGGGGCCATCCCTTTTGACCTCAATGCACTCATTTGGCAAATGGGGCTGGTGGTACCACCCAGAGAGGTGGTCTGTGGCTGGCAGAGTGTGACAAATGTTGGCTCTGGCAGTGGTGATCCTGGGAAAAGTGGGTAGGGGCTGGTGGGTAGCCCACCAGCCACAGGGCCAGCTCCCGGACTGGACAGTGCTGCCAAGGAGTGGGTGGAGTGGGGATGCTGGCTTCCTGCTGTGCTCTGCACTTCCTGCGCCCTGAGGGAGCCCTGGGGTTCAGCCCTGGTCTCAGGCCAACTTAAGTGCCCTCATCATCTCCACCCCGACTGGGGGCTCCTTCTCTCCTGAAAACTGGTCCCCCTCATCTCCCCTCCAGGCAGATAACCATAGAGGAAGGCGAGCAGCGCGCCAAAGAACTGAGCGTCATGTTCATCGAGACCAGTGCGAAGACTGGCTACAACGTGAAGCAGGTGGGAGGTGCCGCCTTGACCAGGGGCCCACGCTGCGCTTCTGGCGCCAGGGGCTAGTGACCAGGTGGGGCAGCGTGGCCAGCCAGCCCACCCGATGGGGAGTGAGTCCCTCCAGAGCTCTACTGCTCACCCTCGGGGTATCGGGGACTGTGGGACCAGCTGCACCCAGAAGCCAGCCCCACGGCTCCTGAGCCGCCGTGGGTGTCCAGCCCTCAGCTTCTAGGCAGCCGAGAAGCAGCTCTTTCCTACCTGTTCCCTCCCTTGGGATGGGCAGGCAGGAGAGGCCATCCACTCAGCATTTTGGGGTTCCTGCATTATGCTTGGCAAGCGCCTGGGGGTGTGTTGGGCCAGGTGGACTTGGGGAAAAGAGCCCACCCTCAGTGCGGTTAGAGCTCACAGGAGGGGGGCCTGCAGAGTCAGACTCCTCAGAGGAGCCGTAGAGGAGGTGGGTTTAGGGCTGAGTCTCGGAGCAAGAGATTTCTCACAGATGGTATTCAGCAGGTCAGTGGACTTGGATGGAAACAACTGCACCTGTCTGTGCACCATCCCCTGACAGATCTTCAGCATTTTCTGCGGCCATGAGCATAGCAACAGGACTCCATGTGTTAGTAGCCCCCCTGGCTTTACTGGTGTCTTGAGTCTCTTGAACATTCCCCCCTCAGTATCTCAGGGGGTCCCCTGCCGGCTCCAGCTCTTTAACACGTTCCTGAGGAAGCACAGGTGTTGCTGTATCACGAGCCTGTATCTTTAAAGAGTTTAGAAATTTATTTCAGTACTAAATGGTCTTCTTTACATAAAACTTGGGCTTTCCTGGTGGCTTAGATGGTAAAGAATCTGCCTGCAATGCAGGAGACCCAGGTTCGATCCCTGGGTTGGGAAGATCCCCTGGAGAAGGGAATGGCTACCCACTCCAGTATTCTTGCCTGGAGAATTCTATGGACAGAGGACCATTCATTTCATATGCTTGAAAGGAGGCCATAGCCTTCACTAGCCTGCCAAAGGAGTTTTTGGTTCAAAAAAGGTGAGGGTCCCCTGTCTTCAAGGAAAAGAGGACTTGGATAGCTGACAAGGAGGGGGCTTCCCAGGCGGGGGACTGCATGGGCACAGGTGGGGCTGGAGGGGTGCTGGGGCCTTGCCGGGGTCACTTCTGCCCTGCCACGCCCAGCAGTGTCCAGGAGCACTAGACAAGCTGCCATGCAGCAGCTGGCCACACGCAGTGAGGGTCTGAGGGTTTACCCAGCCTGGGCAGTGCTGTGCCAGTGGGAAGTGGCAGAGGAGCTGGAAGGGGCAGAATGAGCTCCCAGATCCAGGGGATGCCCCCACCCCAGTTGGAGGGCCTCAGCATTGCTCTGTTCACTCACAACCCCTTACCAGCCTCCTTTGGCATAAGGTGTCCCCTGGAGGACGGAGCTGCCCGTCCCTGGGGGCCTACAGGAGACACCAGGTTGTGGCTCTGCATGGTCCTGATGGAAAGGCCTGGAGGGCGGGGAAGCAGAGATCAGTGGTCCAGAGGGCAAGGGGCCTCTGCCCCCAGTGGACAGAGATGCTGATGCCCCCTTTCCAGAACATTCTGGAAGCCAGGCAATGGTCTGAGCAAGAGTTGTGTATAGTCAGTTCCACCCTGAGTGGTTCAGAGGAGTCTCCATGCAGTGCAGGCTCCTGGACTCTGAACATGAGCATGTCTGCTCTCAGAGGCCCCCACGTGACCCTTAGAGCTTCTGTTTGACTGGCAACTTGGCCATTGGCAGAGGCTGTGACTACTTTGATGACCAGACAGGCAGAGTGGGGCTGCCTGGGGCATGGCCATGGAGGAAGGCTCGGGGAGTGACTGGACCTCTGCACCCACTCCTGCCCGTCTCTCCACCCTACCCACCAGCATCTTCCCCACTTGGGCCCTCACCCTCACCACCTTTGGTCCTGTCACCCAGCCTGGGTGCTCCCACGTGACTGGGCTCTGCCGTGAGACCATGAAAGAGCCTCACCCTGTCTTGAGAGAGCTCAGGCAGTGACGTTTTAAGCCCAGAGCTCACCTAGTTCCTGCAGTTGGTGTTTGTCAAGAGATAGGGAGAGCATTCAGAATCTTCTGGTGCCTTGTATTTCTGTCTTGTACTTACTGTCATCCCCCTAGGTTCCATCCCCCTAGGTCCTGCCAGTGCCCCCCTGACACCCTGTCCACCCTGCCCCAGTGAGCACATGCACATGCGTGCAGACACACACCACACAGCTCTCCATGCACACTTACAAACACGCAGGCACAGAAACCCCACATGTGCACATACACGTCACACACACGCATCCCCCCACATACTTACACACACAGATGCTGCACATCCATATCCACACTGCACACACTCCTCTACACACAGTATATGCAGTCACACTTGGCCCACGCTCAAGCAAACCCTCAGTATCACACTCACACTCCCATATCCTTATTCCCTCTGAAAAGTCTCCTCAGCTCTGACTGTGGCCCTGGCTCCTAGAGGCCTGCTGGGGCCCAATGCCGTGAAGGGTGCTAGGGGGTGGGAGGGAGAAGTTAGGTGCAGTCCCTTCTGTCAAGGATGCAGTCTCTGCTGTCTGGGATGCAGTTAGCGGGACAGGACAGAAGTAGAGCCTGAGGTCAGGGTGAGAAAGGCAGAAGGTGGACATGCCAGGAGCAGGGGGGCAAGGATGGGGCTCATGCTGCATCTCCCCCTCTCCCTAGCTCTTCCGACGTGTGGCCTCGGCTCTGCCTGGAATGGAGAATGTCCAGGAGAAAAGCAAAGAAGGGAGTATCCTTTTTCTTTGACAAGTGAGTGAAAGATGCTGCAGAAGTCATTTATTCATGGATTTATCACATGATATGTTAGAACAGTGGACAAACCCTTGCCTGGTCCCCAGGCCAGCCTTCCTGATGGGCAGCTGTGCTGTGGAGCCTCATATGTACAGGAATGAGGCTGAACTCCAAGGTCTTCAAGACCCCGTCCATCTTGAACCAAACAATCTTCCAAAACAGGGTAGGGGTGCCAGAGGGATGTGTGTGGAATGACAGTGTAGGGCAAGGAGTGAGAAATAGTAACTGCCCTGCTTTCTAGTGAACACAGATTTGTGTTTCATGTGGACAAGTAGAATCTCCACTTCTGTACACTCAGACATGATCTCAGCATGGTTCAACCTCCTCTACATGAGACAACTGCCTCCTCAGCCCAGCCCTGCACAGCCTGGGGCCTTCCCACTGCCCCAGGGACAGGGTCTGCACACCACTCACCAGTCCACTCCAGACCTTGGGCCACACTCAGAGGCTGAAACTGAGGCTCAGAGAGGTGGTCTGATTTGCCCAGTGGAAAGGAAGTCAGTTGTTTCTTGTCTTTTTACTAGTTTACTTTGCCATGTTATAAAAAATGTATGTTTGTGTATATGTAATACTATATATACACAAAACAAGATAAAAATATACAAAAGAATATTGAGGTTTGGGGACCATAAAAAGAAAAAAAATAAGGAAAAGTCATGGACAAGGTCATACTCAGAATATATGCCATGGCCAGTGGCAAAAACAGTGGTAAGGAGGGAAAGGATAAGGTTTCTTTAGGGAAGCATGGTTTTTTATACTACTTGACTCCTGAAGCACCTCTCCCATCGCCCTTATGTAGGGGCCACAAAACCTCCTTGGGACGTGGGCAACTGAGCCCATAGCAGGACTGCTTCCACCCCAACTCTGGCGGTTCCTATTGGTGCTCCTCCAACCCACACTCCCCAGGGCATCCATGGAAAGGACTGTAGACGGGTTGTGGCTTCTCACAGCAGCAAGCTCAGAGTCTGGGACCCCCTCTGACTGGAGCTGGAAGTGAGGGGGCCAAGGTTGCTGTGCCCACCTGAACAAGGCCCGGGTAGCCCTGTGATTGGCGAGGTGGGCTGTCCACCCAGCCGGCAGGCTGTCCACCTCCTGTGCACCTCGGGGTGCGGCTGACAGGGAACAAGGCCGAGGCTTCCCACCAGGAAGGCTTTTGAGAAAGGGTCTGTCAAGCCTGTGTTTATGTGGTGGTCCCACAGCCCCAGGACAAGCTTTGCTTCTGGTAGACAGAGGTAAGATTGTGGGGGACGTTCCGGGAAGAGGAGGAAGGGTGGGACCTGGCGACCCTGCATCCTACTCACCCAGGCTAAGCAAAGTGCAAGCCCCTGGGTGTTTGCGGAGGGACGGAGGGGCTGTGCAGGGCCACTGAGCGAGTACCCGGGCGGGAGTCAGGTGGGAGCTTCTCCGAGAGTCGTCTTCCTTAGCCCCTGCTCCTGCAGTGATTGACATCAAGCTGGACAAACCCCAGGAGCCCCCGGCCAGCGAGGGCGGCTGCTCCTGCTAATGCAGCCTGACCCCGGCTTCCTTTGACACTACTCGCTTGTTGTGTTGCTTCCTATTGGTTAGCTTCCTAAGGGGGGTGGGAGATGAGCTTATCCAGATGGGAGGAGTTTTCTTTTCTCTCTGTCTCTAGGAGTCGGGTGGGTGGGGAGGGAGGCTGGGCATCAGGGATCACGTCACTCTTAACAGCTGTTACTTAAACAACTATTTTTTGGTTTGGTTGTAATATATTGTACTTTATTAAGATTGCCAAAAAGTTAAAATTTAAAAAAAAAATTTAAATCATGTGTATACAACTTTTTGCCAGATAAAAATGTAGTCATTTTTATTTGAAAGATGTGCTTTTTTTGTTTTTGTATATTTGTAAACTTACAGAGAACCTTTTCCACACACCTCCTCCTTCCTGTCCTCTTTTAATGGTTCATCACCTCTGCCCTCCTCCCACCCCCAGACCAATAAATTTAAACAATTAACTGGGCAATTTATTTAGGCTCCAATCCCCAGGCTGTCTGGCCCAGACCAACCAGGCCTCACCAAACAGGCCCTCCGTGGTTAAATCAAACACTGATGGAAGGAAACAGGTTCTGAAGAGGTAGCTCTGACTCCGTCCTTCTGTGGCCAGAGTAGGACACGAGCCACAGCCCCGAGCTGAAGTAAGGCCTGTGAACTGCAGGGAGCCCAGGCCAGGCCCACTGGAATCACTTCTGCTGAATCCCCTCCCTGAAAAGCCTCGAAGGGGGTGGAGGACGCTTGCCACAGGCGACCGTCTTTGCTCCGTGGTCCACCCAGTGACTGGCAGAGCAAGAGGTCATGGGCAGGAAGGAAGGACGGGGTGCTGTTGGCAACTGTGGGCTGGGGCAAGGTGTGGTTTGTAGGCTGGGGGCACCATATGTAGTCATGAAAATGTTTTAACCAAGCCGTCCAACGATCAGCAAATGTTTCTGGTTTGAAGCTAAGGGAAGGGCAGAAGGAACCTCGGTGTGTGCCCCTGAAGCCCTCCTCCTTGGATGCCAGGGAAGCTGGAGCCTGTTCCACACAGTATTGGCCTGTCTGTGGTGGGGGAAGGGAGGGTCTGCAGAACTGCCACCAGGAAGATGCATGTTTGCCGATCCTTGGTTGCTACTACTGTTGAGTGCTGTTCTGGAAAAGCTGACTTCTTGACGTGTTTCTATCTCCTTGGTGCAGGGTAGTTGACATTTTTGTGCACAGACCTTTGCAGATATTGTAGCAGCACTCTGGTCACTTGAGGGTAAGGCTGAGGTGGGGTCCCCAGAAGGCTTTCCAGAGAGCCATCCTGGCCATTTTTGACTCATTTCTGAGAAGGACTTAGTCCTGAGGACCTACCTGTAAAATCTTTGGAAAGAACTCTCTCACTAAGTGATGCTGCCCACTTGACCAGCATTCCAAATAGATCAGTCTCACCAACTCCGAGTCTGCACAAAGCCAGGCGGAGGGCAGCCACTCTGGCCAAAATCAGTGAACCCTGCCTGGCTCTTCCTCCAGGCCGCTGTTAGGCTTGTCATAGACTAGCTAAATGACTATCTGGCGTATGGTAGGGAGTAAATTCCACCATAAAGCAGGATCCCAACAAGTTATTATGTTGAATTTGGAACTTCTCAGAAACTAATCCAAAATGGCAGCCACCAAGCGTAGCAGGGACCCGGCAGGACCCACTGATACTGTGTTCAGTGGGCCTGTCACACACTCAGCTAAGGAGACTGTGTGTCAGAGCTGATCTTTAGAGAGAAGTTTATCTTCAGGTGAAGAAAAGAGGAAGCAGAATTCCCACTGAGCTCCTCTTCCAGAAGGTAAAGACCAACATACAAACGTAATTCCAGTGTCACATGTTGAGTTTTTATATGTGTGTACATAATTATATATAGAGATAGACTTGTGTATACACCTTCCACACACATTCTCACAAAGATACGTGTGCTCGATGTATATTCTTGTTTTTCCTGCTCTCAAGTTGGAACTTGCATTGTGACATCAGTTTTGGAAATCCAAAAGTACTGCAATGTGTTGAAATAAGAAATGCTTAATATTGTCCAAAAACTTGTGAATTGTCTTGCCATCAATAAAACAATGCATAGATGTGTTAACTAAAGGCAAAAACAGACCCTGGGAATATGCACACTGTTTGTGTCTGTACTTATATGCACAAGTGTGCATGCCTATATGGGCCAGTACCCCCACCATGGCACACCCCCCAAGTGGTGCTTGTTGGAAGAGTGCTTACTTACCTCGTGAGAGTTCAGAGGAGTCCAGGTGACAGTCCCAAGCCTGGCTGGCAGTGAGGGCCATTGCTTGTGGCCCCTAGGACAGCCCAATTTGCAGGGATCTCATTGGGTCTCAGTGAATGAATGGTGGATTTTTATTTTCTTGGTACTAAAGAGTACTTGTTCTTTAAAAATTTTTGTTACAAAGATAGAAACTCAGTCCCCTTCTCATGTGTACACATATCCAGGGTACCATGTTTTTTTCCATCACAGCCTAGAATAATAGTAAGAGATGAAGTAGATACAGTGTGGCTTGATGTGGCCTCCGTGAGCCCTCCTTTCCCAACACATACATGACATCCTCTCTCCTGAGCCCAGCTCTCCCAGCCCTGTAGGAGAGGGGGAGGTGGGTATGGCAACTGCCTCCCCTTATCCTCCTATCCTGGTGGCGCCACATTGTTCTGAGTGCCCTCCTCCGGCCTCATCTCCACGCCTCTTCCTGGGTCTGTCAGGGCAGCCAGACCTCCAGCACAGAAGGGCCTTGGCTCCTTGGCTCCCACTGGGGGCAGGTGCCGTCACTGTCCTCTTGCTTGTAGGTAGGATCTTGTCTCAAGTTGAGGTTCAATAATGAAATGATCAGATTCCCTTGAAGAGAATGTCATGAAATTCCTCAGCATTCCTGGTGAGAGTATCCCATCATTGCTGGACCCAGGTGGGCTAGCATGAGGCAGAGAGGAAGGACCCTTTTAGGAAATGATTTCAGTTTAGCCAGTGGTTCAGTCTCTCTCCACAGAGCACACTTGACTTGGGAATAGAGCCGGCTTATCTTCTGTAGCCCTCTCTTTTACTTGGAGGAATCTCAAAAAAAAAGAAAAAAAATGCTGTCAGTAAAGCGCCTGTTTTGTGGACATCTGAAAAATCAAGCATATGGTGGAGAAAGCAGAACGTGTGTTTATGAATGCAGACGTGCCAGAGTGAAGGGGTGGTCTCGGCATCTCGAGTGCTAGAGCTGCCGCCGTGTGGTCCAAGGTTAGCAAGCATGCTGACTCGGTCAGAGGCCTTCCTGCCATCACCGTCACCGCACTCTTCCTGTCAGCATCCTCAGTTGGTCCGGGATGGCTCAGGTCTGAGGAGCAATGGCCAGATCAGTTCGAGGGTTTCAGGCAGCAGAAACGCGGATTGGTATGGTGGTAGCTGAGAGTGTGGACACATCTTGAGTGTGATGTTGTCGTTTTCCTGGTGGTGGCAATGCTGGGGACCCCCGCCCTCAAGTACCAGGTGTGACAATAATGGCACCGCTGGCTTCGGTGTCCTGCAGGCAGAGAAGCCTCATTTCTCCACGTGGCAGAAGGCAGGTGAGGGTGTCGGGATGTGAGAACAGGTAGCTGAGGGCTGTGAGGCATGTCTGAGCCACACGAGGGGCAGCCGAGCTGAAGTGTCTGGGCATCAACCAGTGCGCACTAGTTTCCTAACTACCTCTCCCCCAGAATGTGAGACATTGTCCCCTGGCTACAGCAGAGCGAGGCGGAAGGCTCACAACCCTTCCTGCAGGAAATGCAGGAAAACCAAGTCCGAGAAGGGTGACTTGCTTGTGATTACCCAGTAACATGCAAGCAGTCAGAATCAAGTGTTTTCACCCTTCATCTATCGCTGACGTGTGTGTAACAGATGTGACTCTGCACTGGCATGCAGGGCTACAGGGCATGTGTGCTCCTCAGACCATCTCTACTCTGGTTTGGACCTAAAAGTTGGTCCAACGTATCTGAGTACCTTTCAGGCTCCTCCACTGCAAAGAAGGGCCAGCCCCCAAGTTCACTCTGATTATCACAGCAGGGCACCCTTTGGATTTTTTTGTTTGAAATAAACTATTTCAGTGATCCAAAACCTGGAGCTCTCAATGTGTAAACTCCCTGGACACCAGACAACCCCCCACCCTGCCCCTGCTGATGCTCATGGCAGGGTGTGGTTTATCCTTGCAGTGGGATGGGAAGCTTCCTTCCAGTGCGAAGCCTCCGTAGGTGGACGGCCAGCGTGTATCACACGGTGTGTGTCACCTCCCTCCTCACCCAGCCCCAGGGAAGTGATTGGCCATGAGGAGCACAAAGGATAGCATTCCCATCTCACTGGCTCAGCAGGCTTAAATGGCCACATTGACTTTACATAAAACTGTGTAAAATGTGGAAGACTCAGCATGTTGATCAAACAATAAACTGTCCTAATTCTCAACACAAAGCCTCTTGTTTCATGTTTCTAAGCGGTGTGGTCGTATATTGGTGGAGGGGGTGTGGAAAAAAACAGATTTCTTCAAATGCATGCTCCATGAAGAAGACCCTCATGTCTGGGTGGTGTGTTCACCACCACCCTTTGCTTTTCCCTCCTGCTCCTCACTGGGCTCTCAGCTCAGAAGGGGAAAGGGCAGGACACGCTGAGCTTCCATAATCTCCATTCTGCCTGAAGGCTGATGGAAAGGGAAACTCCAGGCAGAACTGAGACTCAGGGCTATGTGTTATCTGGTCATCCCTGCTCTCCACGGTGGCTGAGGGTTAGGAAGGGTGGGTATAGGGGCTGGATCTCTATTCCCATGATTTCTGGGAAGTATTTAAAGGCAAGAATTTAAGATGAACCATAATCACCTTTCAGATGACATGAAGCTACCTCGTATGCCCTCCAGCGTCACCTCACACCAATTAGAGAACATCCCCAAGACAGCCCTTCAGGTCTCAGTCACCTCCAGACTAAAAGGGCCCTGAAGGCCAAGGGACCAACCCAAAGAGAACACAGAGGCCAAGATCAGGCCCATAGCTGCCCTGGTCTGGGAATGCTGGGAATCTTGGGGCCATAGGGAAAGCCAAGTTCACCAGGTCTTCTTTGTCAAGTTCAGCTTCACTATCTTTCTCCTTTAAAGATTCTAAAAGTTTCTGGAACACCCTCCAATCTGCCACCTCAAGAAGTCATCTCTGATTAGGAGGGGTACGCAGTAAGATTCCCTGCCCACTGAGCCTAACTTTCCTGGGTGCCAGGTGTAAACTGTGAGGTGGAGGCGGTACCAGGCAAGTCAAGGGGCTGAGGCCTGAGATCCCAAGTGCACATGCCTGTATGAACCAGACCAAAGCCAGAGGAAAGCTGTTCCAGACAGCTTTTCCCAAGACTGGTATTCAGGGCAATGTGACTACAGACAGGAAAGGGAGTGGGTCATCTCCCTGAGCATCATGCTTACACACACAACATCCAGCAGGTGAAGGAAGCATGCTGTGGCTTCCCAGACGTGAGTGTGAAAACTGGAGTTGTGAATGTCCTACCTGCAGTGCCCTGCAGGCCCTCAAGGTATGTTGCTTGAGGTGGTTTCCTCTATCACTGTAGCTGTCTTTTGGTCACCCAGTGACCAAGGGTGCAGAAAGGAGCTTTGATAATCCTATGATAACCGCCCCCCCCCCCCCCCCGCTTTTTAATTTTTTTAAGCATATTTCAGTTGAAACAAAAAGATCTGAAGCCAAAAGAACACTAAGTGCCTCACACAGGATAAGACCAGAGGGGTGGGGTGGGGATGGGGAACACTGGGGTCCCAGGAAGCACTGAGGCCATGCTGGGGCTGCATGGGTGCTGCAGCCAGACAAGAAAGGGCGAAAGTGAGGATGGTACTGAGGCAGCTGACCTTGGGGCATGCAGCATGGTGGGGGGGGTGGCAGGGGGCGTTGCGGACAGAGGTTGGTGCAGCCAAGATGGAGCCCATGCTAATGAGAGGGGAAAGCAGGGGCTATTTCTTCACCTCAGACTGTGACTGTATGCCCACAAAAGCAGGAAGCGTGTCACACTTAGAATTCCCAGATTTGGGCACAGTGCTTGGCATCTTCCAAATGCCATACATGGCTCGTGTGAGTAGTCAACAGGTTAGGACTTCATAGTTGAAAAAGGAAGTGGAACTACTTTCCTGTGCAAAAGTCAGGTGAGGTAACCACCTTTAAGTTCAAAGGGCTAAAATGGAAGAGGTAAACATTGCAACTGCTGCTAATACACCTTTAGGTAAGAATGGGCATAAACCAATTGAAGCCTTGATTTCATTCTAAATTCAAAACTTAAAAAAGAGAAAAAGAAGAAGCACAATATTCTGGCTGAAATGATCTCAAACCAACAGAACACAGCCAAGTGCCTTTTACACACAGTAGGGTCACCAGAATCCCAGGGGCACTGAGACAGAGAGCAGGCAGACGCCAGGTACTCCCCAGCAACAGCAGTTATTGCTGATCAGAAACTAACCTCCAGCAAACAGTCAGGCACCTGGCAGGAGAGGGGCTACCAAGGCCCCAAAATGTTTGGGAAAGTGTTGAAAGAGCTGGAACAGGCAGCCTCAGTCTGCAGGTGTGCTCTGTACCCAGTGGAGACTCCATCCTGGCAGTGGGTGGTGTTTACCAGGGCAGTCGGTGCATGGGTCTTGTTCGTCACAGCTGCCTCCACAATGGCACTGCATTGCAATCTGCACCTCCCCACTCGCAGAGCACAGGTTCTTTCCCATCAGGAGGCAACGGCCCGGGGAGCAGTCTCAGTGCCTCCCAATGCAGTGGCTCAGACACTGCCATGTTCCCATCTATGACACAGTCAGGCTGAGTCTGCTGGCCCTGTGACCTGACATCCCTCTTTCCGCTCTGGCCATACTTGCTCCCAGCCCAAGAAGAAATGGGCCTACTTTGGCTGAATGGCTTCAGGGCCACAGGAAGATAATTTGACCTCCCGTTGATAACCCAAGCTCCCAAGGACGAGTCACCATGCTCAGACCCACAACAATGGGATGACTGTGGCAGAGTTAGGAGGCAGAATGAGAGTGCCCAGAAGGGACTATGTTACCTGCCTGCTTACTTCACCCTGAGAGTAAAACTAAACAGGGCCTGAGACTTCCCTTGCAGTCCAGTGGCTAAGACTCGGTCCATGTTCCCAATGCAAGGGGCTCGGGTTTGATCCCTGATCATGGAATTAGATCCCACATGCTGCAACTAAGAGTTCTTAAGCCACAACTAAAGATCCACCATGCCACAACTAAGACCTGGCACAGTAAAATAAGTAAGTTAAAAAAAAAAAAACAAAACTAAACATGGTTTGTGGCCCAAAGAACATAACAGAACACATTAAAGGCCCAAGTGATACTCCAGGAGGCCAGGCCATCTGTGAGACTGCTCCCAGGAGTCCCAGGTGCTCGGTCATGTTACGCATGCAGATTCCTGAGACCACACGAGACCTACTGCTGAACTGAATGCTCAGAAGTGAGGTCCTCAGATGAGCTATTTAACAAGCATCACTTAATTCTGATACATGCTAACATCTGAGAATCACTGTTTGAGATAGAACTTTCCTTTTTCAAAAGATCATCTTTAGGTCTTGAATAAAATTCAACCTTGCGCCCCTTCTTCAGTCACTTGTTTTATGTATTTCTTCCTCTAATGAAGTAAAACACTTTATCACCTCTGGAAAAAAACAGCAATTAACAGTTGACAGCACACACATGGCCCTTAATGGAAGCATCAAGCCATTGTTTATTTAGGTGAGCACTGCCTTTGATTATGTGAACATGTCACATTTATCACATACCTTGTGAGTTTCTGGTTCATTCTTCTTACCTACTTCCTAAAACTGCTTGGCTAATAAGGAAAGGGCAAGAAAGAGTCCAAAAGACAGTAAGACATATCAGCAGTGACACTTCCCAATAAGAACCCTGCCAGGGTTGGACTCTAATGGCATCTCTGTGTCAGCTTGGGTTTATTTCATACTCCAGCAGCAAGCCGTGTGATGCAGGGTGTGGGAGCGGGGAAGGGAAAGGGGCTCTAAGGCGGAGCCAGAGTGACACCCAGGAATGGAAGACAGCAGGCAGAGGCATGGGCCACAGCACATGAATGTGGGGACCACACTCACTGGGATGTCATTGGCTCCATGCCATTCTCCACTGCCTCTCCCCGACCCTCAAGGCAAGGTTAGGAGCGCCACTGCATACTCCTGGAGCATCCTGCACCTCCTCTTTTATGGCTCTTCCCTCACTGTGCTGGGATTAGCATTTCACCTATCCACAGCCAGCCCTGTCTCCTTTTTAATCTTTAGTTGGCTTGTCTCTGAGTGTTTGAAGTAGGGAGTGAAGCTTCTATGTACGTTACCATCATTAGGCCCCAGAAATGTGGAGATAGGCCTGAATTCTAACATGTGCTCCCATCTGAATTCACTCTACCATTCTATGTAAATGCTTTGAGCTAGACAGTTTTTATTTCGGGGGGCAGGGGGCTATGATGGGTTTTTGTTGCAGCACAGGCTTCTCTCTAGCTGTGGCAAGCAGGCTGCTCTCTAGCTGCAGTGCGCGTGGTTTCTCACTGTGGTGGTTTCTCTTGTGGAGCACGGGCTCCCGGGCGTGTAGGCTTCAGCAGTTGCGGCTCCTGGGCTCTAGAGCACAGGCTCCATAGTTGCTCTGTAGCATGTGGCATCTGCCCAGCTCAGGGATCAAATCTGTGTCTCCTGCACTGGCAGGCGGATTCTTCACCACTGAGCCACCAGGGAAGCCCCACAGACAGGTTGTTTTATTTATCAAGAAATATATTAATCACTTCTCCTGAACTCAGTGCCCAGAGTCTCCTATACTCAGGCGGGTCTCCTGCATTGCAGGTGGATTCTTTATGGACCAAGCCACCAGGGAAGCCTATATATTAATCATTTATAAAAAGCCATTTATAAAGCCATACCTTTAAAAAGATAGCAAAGAACATCACTTTGAAATTGCTTTAAAAAAACCATCAGTGAATGTGCACTTTAAAAATCTACAGAGAACTTTTTTCATTTTGTATTTGTTCCACAGCATTCATGCTATGAGTACAAAAATAGGAGCTCATCAAACAGCACACGAAGATATAGCCCAGAAGCACTCATGCATCAGAAAAACATAACAGCTTCTAAATCTCCACGTGTTCCCCAGTTAAGGGAAAACACTAGAATGGTCATTTCTAGTGTACATTTTAGTAGCATTTGGGGATTTAGCACTTACAGTCCCATCGTCTAGGAATGACTCCAAGAATTCATAACATTTCTGAAACCTAAGTGTTACAAGGCTAGAGTGTGGACAAGTCACTGAGCTGATGAACAACAGACCACTGTCAGCACAGCCTTGCTGTTTTCAACCTGCCTTTACATGTCCAGAGACCATGTTGTAATTGTACCAACAAATCTGAAGATTAATGCACTGCCCATGAAGGGTAACTGGAAATCACCCAGATCCACACAAGACAGGTTTGTTTCCAGGATAAGGGGGCCAAAGCACAGAAGCAAAGGATCAGAAAACATTTTAGATGACATCATATTCTCATGATAGTATCCTCTCTATGTAAGGTCCACTTGTTAGACCTCGACCTTACATCAAGCATATACTAAAGGGATCTTACATACACTTTAAAAAGGGAAGACACAAATAAAATAAAATAACTAGTTTGAAAGCAATATGGGAGAACTGAGCTTAAAAAATAAAAATTCCACACTGGTTTCTACAATAATTTGTTTCCAGAATAAGCAAAAGTTCCTAACTATATTTGAAATATTCCCTCCAGATTACCACGTCCTTTTCTAAAACTGTCATTCACACATACACACATTCACATCTTGTGTTTGGATCTAGTCCTCAGGCGATTTTAGCCAGCCACTTCTCCAAGTCCTGGATGTCAGCAGAGCCAGCGTCCCCTCTTCCACCCTTGGCACTGCACTCCAGGAACTCTACTTTGAGCGGCAACTGTGAGAATTCAAATTCTTTGCCTTTCTTCCCCAGCTGAGTAGGGGCAGTGCTGGAACTGTCCAGTGTGCTCGGGGCAGCAGAACGGGTAACCCGTAAAGTATTGCTGTGAGACAAAAGGAAAATGAATCAGGAAGCAAAAAGACCTTAATTCTTATATAACAATTAAAGCCCTTTAGAAAATCACATTAATTCCTAAATATTTCAATGCTCATAATTCCTAAATACTGAATCATAAAACTGTCAATTATGCTATTAGGATTGTTAAATAATCCTTTGCTTTACAAGTTATAGGTCACTCTCTCAGACAAGACAGGATAGAGGTCCAACCCAACACGGCCAGATGTTGGTGGCTTAGTTGCTAAGTCATGTCTGACTCTCTGTGACCCCATGGACTATAGCCCAACAGGCTCATCTGTCCATGGGATTCCCAGGCAAATCTACTAGAGTGTATTGCTATTTCCTTCTTCTGGGGATCTTCCTGACCCAGGGATTAAAACCGGGTCTTTGGCATTGCAGGTAGTCTCCTGCATGGCAGGCAGATTCTTCACCAAGTGAGTCACCAGGAAAACCCACATGGCCAGATGACAGGGGGTCAGTAATGAACCAAGGTCACACCAACCTTCTTTCAGCACAGTGCCCCCTTCTACTGGGATTTCTTGCATGATGCCATTTTAAGATATATTTTTACATTATCTGCTGGTTTCAAAACCTTAAGTTTCTGAAAGTGAAGTGGGGGTAGGTAGCTATTTATATTTATCTTGAGTCTATCTGGATACAGAGCTTAGAAATCTACAAATTGCAGGTTCTCATATGCAGTCCAATCTCTTTGCAATTCTGCTAACACCTTCTCAATTTAAGTCACTTAACTGCCACCTGCAGGCCTTAATAAGAAGTGCAAAAGCAAGGCTCACTGGGTCTATCTCTCCCCAGAAGCAGAGGAACATGTGCTGACAAAATAAAGGATGACTTAGTACTATAAGATTTCTTGAAAACTAGTGCAGAATCCATATGAAAAACTAAGTACCTTGTTCAGAAAGACACACATATGGGAAAAGTATTTTAAAAACAATTAATAGGAGGAAAAGCCTTTGAGGAGGTGCACAAAGGGACTTCTAAGCAAGGTGTCGGGGCCATGGGTCTTCATCTCACTGTCTTCAAATTCAATACATGTGTCACATATGCTCTTTTATATGTAAAATATTTTACAAAAAACTCAAAAGAAAAAAAAAACAAACATTATATTCAGCTCTTTTCATTCAGAAAACTATGAAATGTTTCAAAGCTGATAAGGCCTAATTCTCACAAACAGAGGATTAAACTAAACTTAGACTCCTAATTTAACTGATATTAATCTTTGTAACTTTTTAACATTTTATTTCACTGCCCTTATAATACAGCATTTCTTTCTGTATTGTTTTTCTATGGCTCTTTAGAATGAAAAGCAAATGAATCAAGGAAGACATATTTTATATATGGGAAGACTTGAACCATGCTGTTAAAAAAAAATGGATACACATGAACTTACTCATAAAACAGATAGAGACTCACAGAGAATAATCTTATGGTTGCTGGGGGAAAGGGTGGAGGGCAAGGGATAGTTAGGGAGTTTGGGATGGACGTACACATCGCTGTATTTAAAATGGATAACCAACGAGGACCTATTGTATAGCACATGGAACTCTGCTCAATGTTACGTGGCAATCTGGATAGGAAGAGAGTTTGAGGGAGAATGGACATATGTATATGTATGGCTGAGTTCCTGTACTATTCAACTGAAACTATCACAACATTGTTAGTTGGCTATATCCCAATACAAAATAAAACAAGTTTTAAAAAAATGCTATACAATTTTCAAAAAATGGATATACAAATAATATTATTACTTTCCCCCAAAGATAATGCTCAACAATTGCAACAGAAATTTTAGAAAAACAAATCATCTAGCTCCAATTGTCTTAGCTTTGGCAGTCTCGAGAGTGAACATCAAGATAGGAGAACAGACGATGAACATGCAATTTCAGAAGGGATAGAAACCATTGAGTAACACCAGCAAGATGACAGAATGGGAGTTTTCAGCGTAAGTCCTCTCACAGAAACATCAATTTAAATAACCATCCATACAGAAGAATACTTTCATGAGAGCTAGGAATCCAGGTCAGAGACTACAGCACATGGGTATAATACAGAAGTAAGAGAGTATGCATTGAAGAGGGCAGAAGGGACAGTTTCAAATCACCATGTTACTGCTCCTGCAAGCCTGCACAGTGTAGCATGGAGACATATGATGTACACAGGAGAGGGAGAGTGAAATGAGCACCCACTGTGTCATGGAACCCAGCACCAGGCCAGCCCCAGTAGACACAGGTACCTGTCCAGCCAAGACAGGTTCAGTTTCCAGGCTAGCTTTCATGGACCCAGGCAGCAGGCCCACCCACCCACAAGCCCATGAGCAAAGCCAACCTGCCCAAGAAATTCAGTAGCAAGCCCATCCAGATCTCTGGCTGGACAGACTAGAGAAGCACTTTCTCTGACAAAGCTAGTCAATAAAGGCTAGAAGGGGTGATTATTTTTTCAAATGTGCAGACACCAAAATAAGGACATAAGGCTCATAAGTAATCAGGGAAACATGACACCACTACAGGAACATGATAAAGCACCAATAACTGGCCCCAAAGAAATGGAGATCTACAAACTGCCTGACATATAATTCAAAATAATCATCTGAAAGTCCTGTAAGCTATAAAGAACATAAGACAACTCAACAAGATGAGGGAAAGACTAAATGAAAAAAATCAGAAAGCCAACAAAGATATAGAAATCATAAAAAACAAAAATTCTGGAGTTGAAGAACACAATGACTGGATGTGAAAAACTCAGAAAGCTTAACAGCAGACTCAACCAAGCAGAACAAAAAAATCAGAAAGCTTAAACAGAGGTAATTTGAAATTACTCTGTAAGAAAACCAAAAAGAAATTGTAAGAAAAGAAAGAAGAAAATCTTGTGGGACATCATAAAAGGAACCAATGCATGCATTATGGGGATCTCAGAAACAGCAGATAAAGACAAAGAATCAGAAAGCTTATTTTAAAAAAAAATGACAGCAAATTCCCAAATATGGGGAGGGAAATGAACATCCAGATCCACTAAGCTGCTAAAACACAAATGGATTAAATATAAAGAGAACTTTAATGAAATACATTATAATCAAATTGACAAAAGTAAAAGAAATTGCTCAAAGCATTAAGAGAAAAGTCAACCAGCACAAACAAGAGAAACTCCATAAGACTAAAGCTGGATCTCATAGCAAAAACCTTGCAGGTCAGTGGAGACTGGGATGATATTTTCAAAATGCTGGAGGAAAAAAAACATCCATCCAATAATACTATACCCAGAACAGCTGTCCTTCAGCTATGAAAGACAGATAAAAGTTTTCCTAAACATACAAAAGCTGCAGGAGTTCACCACCACTAGTCCTAACTCATAACAAATGCTGAAGAGAGTGAATCTTCAAGGTGAAGTACCTATGACTACAAGAACTTATTAATGGATACACAATATAAAAAGATGTAAATTGTGACATAAGCAACATAAAATGTGGGGGAAAGAGAAGTTAATGTTTAGAATTTCTGTATACAGTCCAAGTTGTTATTAGCTTAAAACAGACTGTTAGTGTTATGTTTTATATAAGCTCATTACAATCACAAAGAAAATATCTGTAGTAAACACACAAAATAAGAGAAAAATTCACAGCATAATAACACAAAAGCAATCATATTACAAAGGAAGAAAGAGATAAAGGAACTATGAAACAGTCAGAAAACAATAAAAAAATACAAGTAGTTCTTACCTGTCAATAATTACTTTAAAGGTAAATGGTTTAAATTCCCCATTCAAAATACAGAGTGGATAAATGGATAAAAAACTGAGACTAAACAATATGCTACCTCCAAGAGATGAACTCTCAATTTAATGTTCAGAAGGACAGAAAGATATATTCTATACAAATGATAAACAAGAGAGTAGGGCTGAACACATATATATCAACAAAACTGACTAAGTCAAAATTGTCATGAGAGACAAAGGTTATTATATAATAAATAAATAAAATCATCAAAAGAATAAAATGTTTATGTATACACACACACACATATATATATATGCATTTAATATCAGAGATCCTAACTATATAAATATCAGCAGAACTGAAGAGAAAAATAGACAGCAATACAATAGTAGAAGGGCACTTCAATACTTTCAACAATCATCCAGACAGAAAGTCAACAGGTAAACAGCATATTTGAACAATACTAAAGACCAACTATACCAACAGACATATACAGAACACTACTTCTAACAACTGAAGAATACCTTAAAGTATACATGGAATATTCTCCAGGATAGTGCATATGTTAGGCCAAAAACTAAGTCTTAAGAAAAATTTAAGAAGACTGAAATCATATCAAGTATCTTTTCTGATCACAATGATGTATGAAAATAGAAATCAGTAAGTGAAGGGAAACTGGGAAATTCACAAATACGTAGAGATTAAACAACACACTTCTGAACAATGAGTAAATCAAAAAAAGAATCAAAAGGCAAAATTTTTAAAATTTTAACACAAAAATGGAAACCCAATATATGAAAAGTCACAGGATGAAGCAAAAGGCATTTTAAGAGGGAATTTTATAGCAATAAACATCTACACTAAGGAAAAAGCTCTCAGGTACAGGTAAACAATCTAACTTCGTATCTCAAGAAACTAGAAAAAGAACAAGTTAAGCCAAAAATTAGCAGAAGAAAATAAAATATAAACATCAGTGCAGATATAAGTGAAACAGACTAGAAAAACTGAAAATATCAATGAAATTAACAGGTTTTTGCAAGATAACCAAAATTGACACACCTTTAGCTAGAATAATGAAGAAAAAGATGACTAAAATAAATAAAATCAGAAATGAGACACTGTAACTGATACCAGAGAAATATAAAGGATTATAAGTGATGACTATGAACAAATTGAATAATCAAAGAAATGGATAAATTCCTAGAAACACACAACCTACCAAGATTAAATCATGAATAAATAGAAAATCTGAAGAGACCAAGAGAGGAAGAAGATTGAATCAGCAATAAAAAACCTCCCAACAAAGAAAAGCCCAGGAGCATACGGCTTCACTGGTGAATTCTAGCAAACATTTAAAGAAAAATCAATACCAATTCTTCTCAAACTTCCTTAACAATGAAAGAAGTGTTAACACTTGCAAACTCATTTTACAAAAACAGCATTACCCTGATATCAAAGCTAGACAAGGATATTAACTACCAGTAATGAAAATTACAGGAGACTATCCCTGTGGACATAGGTGCAAAAATCCTCATCAAAATATTAGCAAACCAAACTCAACAGTATATTAAAGGATCATACATCATAATCAAGTGGGATTTGCCCAAGATGCAAAGATGGCTCAACATTTGTACATCAATGAGATAGATACACCACATTAATAGGCTGAAAGAAAAAAATCTTATGATTATCTCAATAGATGCAGAAAAAGCATGTGACAAAATTCAACATCCCTTCATGATAAAAACTCAATAGTTATAAAAAGTATATACCTCAAAATAAAAATGCCATATATGACAAGTCCACAGATAACATCATACTCAGTGGTGAGAAGCTAAAAGCTTTCCCTCTAAGACTAGGAACAAAATAAGGATGCCTACGCTTGCCACTTCTATTCAACACAGTACTGGAAGTCCTGGACAGAGCAAATAGGCAAAAATGAAATAAAAGGCATCAAAATCAGAACGGAAGAAGCAAAATTATCTTTGACTTCAGCTGGCATGATCTTAAATACAGAAAACCCTAAAGACTCCACCAAAAAACAGAACTAATAAACTCAGTAAAACTGCAGGATACAAAATCAACATCCAAAAACCAGTTCTGTTTCAATGCACAACTAATGAACTATCAGAAAAAGAAATTAAGAAAACAAGTCCATTTATAATAGCATCAAAAACAATAAAATACTTAAGCATAATACAAAGCAGTTCAAAGAGCTGTACACTGAAAACTGTAAAACAGTGACAAAAGAAACTGAAGATACAAATAAATGGAAAGACATCCCTTGTTCATTTACATTGTTAAAATGTCCATCTGTAGATTCAATAAGCTCCGGGAGTTGGTGACGGACAGGGAAGCCTGGCATGCTGCAGTACACGGGGTCGCAAAGAGTTGGACACACCCAGGTGACTGAACTGATAGATTCAATGGAATCTCAATCAATATTTCAATGGCGTTTTCCACAGAAATAGAAGAAACAATGCTAGAATTCATATGGGACCACAAAAGAACTATAATGCTCAAAGTAATCAAGTAAAAACAATAAATCTGGAGGCATCACACTTCCAGGTTTCAAATTATACTGCAAACCTATAGTAATCAAAACAATATGGTACTTTAAAAAGACATACAGAACAATGGAATAGACAGCCCAGGACATACCCACACATATACAGTCAACTAATCTTCAACAAAAATGACAAGAGTATATAATGGGAAAAGGACAGTCTATTCAATAAAGAGCTCTGGGAAAACTGGATATCCACATGCAAAACAATGAAACTGGACCCTCATGTTATACTATATACTAAGTCAACTCAAAATGGATTAAAGGCTTAAATATAAGACTTGAAACCATAAAAATCCAAGAAGAAAACACTGACACTGTGGCAGTTATTTTAAGATATGAGACTAAAAGCAAACAAAAGCAAAACAAACAAGTGTGATTACATTAAACTAAAAAGCTCCTGCAGAGCAAAAGAAACTATCTACAAAATGGAAAGATAACCTGTGGAATGGGGGCAATATTTGCAAACATGTATCTGATAAGGGTTAACATCCAAAATATATGACTTCATACAACCCAGTAAAAAAACAAATAATTCAATTTAAAAAGTGGGCAAAAGGTCTTCCCTGGTGGTCCAGTGGCTGGGAGTCCGCCTTGCAATCAGGGGACATCAGTTCGACCCCTGGTCCGGGAGGATTGCACATGCCGCAGAACACTAGGCCCATTCACCACACTTACTGAGCCCACATGCTTGAGTCCTAAAGCCCATGCTCCACGCCGAGAGAAGCCACTGCAAAGAGAGCCTGCAGAGCACATCAAAGAGTATCCCCAACTCGCCACAACTACAGAAAGCCCACACCCAACAGCAAAGACCCAGCACGGCCAAAAGTAACTAACTAAATAAAAAACACTTTAATGGGCAAAAACAGACATAGAGGACATACAAACAGTCAACAAGTACATGAAAAAATGCTAAACGTCACTAACCATCAGGGAAATGCAAGTCAAAACCATAAAGAGACAGAATTACTAACACTAAGGGGAAAAAAAAAAAGATAAACATTGGCAAAGATATGCAGAAAAGGTAACCCTCTTACATTGTTGGTGGGTGTAAATCGGTACTGCCGTAATAAAAAAAGCACTGAGATTCCTCAAAAAATCACAAACAGAACTACCACCACATGATCCAGCAATTCCACTTCTGGATGTTTATCTAAAGGAACTGAAATCAGGATCTCAGAGAGATGTACATACATGCACTCCCATGTTCACTGCAGCATTATTAACAATAGCCAATATATGGAGCAACCTAAATGTCCACTGAAGGACGAACAAAGAAAATGTGGAACATATATACAAGAGTATTATTGAGCCCTACAAAAGAACTCTGCCATTTGTGACAACTTGGATAAACCTAGAGAACATTATGCTAAGTGAAATAACATAAACAGAATAAGACAAATATCATATGATTACACTTATGTGTGGAATCAAAACCTGTCAAACATAAGCCAAACGATACTCACACATCTTAAAAACAAAAAAAAACATGTTGCAAAATGGTATCACAGGTTTTTGTATTTTTCTGAAGTGTTCCTTTCTTATTTTGTCAACAAAAATTTCCATGGCTTTCAAATTTTTTGTTTTTAAAACCTTTCACATCTACTATAAGCTATAGCTAGAACTAGTGGGAAAACAAATTGAGTTTACAGTTTCAATAAACCTGAGAATTTTTTCCCATGAAAATGTTAAATATTTATAAACATCCCATTAATACTTTTTATAATTGCATTAATTCTGTTGTCAATTTTTAAACAAGTATATTTCACACTAATCTTCAGGATAATCATGGAAATCACATAAAACCAAAGACCTTAAGCAATATATACATATTTCCTAAGTGATAAGATATACAATTAACCAGTAGGACTTATTTTTACTTACATTTCTTTTTCAAGCTGCTGCTGAATTAACTTTGCTGATTTTGCCATTGTAATGTCTGTAAAGAAACAAAAGACATTGTTTAAAGCAAGGTCTTTTCCCAAGACTTCCTGCACATATGGAAAATTCCCATTTAAATTTAGGTTTCTTTGCCCCACCATTTTAAAAAAATTTTATTTTATATTGGATTATAGTTGATTTATGCGCTTCCCTGGTGGCTCAGGCGATAAAGAATTCACCTGCAATGCAGGAGACCCAGGTTCGATCCCTGAGTCAGTGAGATCCCCTGGAGAAGGAAATGGCAATCCACTCCAGTATTCTTGCCTGGGAAACCCCACAGACAGGAGCCTGGAGGGCTATAGTCCCTGGGGTCGCAAAGAGTTGGGACACGACTGAGTGACTTTCACTTTCATAGTTGATTTGTGATGTGTTACATTTCAGGTGTGCAACAAAGTGTTTCATTTACACATATACATATACCTATTCTTTCTCAAATTATTTTCCCATTGAGATTATTACAGAATACTAAGCAGTTCCCTGTGCCTGACAACAGATCCTTGTTGGTTATTTATTTTAAATATAGTAGTGTGCTTGTGTTTAGTTGCTCAGTCACGTCTGACTCTTTGTGACCCCATGGACTGTAGCCCAACAGGCTCCTCTGTCCATGAGGATTCTCCAGGCAAGAATACTGGAGTGGGTTGCCATGACCTTACCCAGGGATCGAACCCAGCCCAGTGATTGAACCCAGGTCTCCACATTGCAGGTTAATTCTTCACCATCTAAGAAGGGAAATCCATAGTAGTGAGTACATATCAATCCCAAACTCCCAGCTAATCCTTCCCTCCCGTTATCAAAGTAAGCACAAATATTTATATTATAATAATGCTTATAAATATATTAAGCTGGTGACCCTAAAATTGACTAGTCTTTCATAGAAGTTTTCTACATCTTACAGACATTTTAAATCAACACATATAAGTCCAGCCAATGCTGACAAAAAGAGAAGCTACCTGCTTTGTGATTTTAATAAAAGTTTTCATTCCAACAGAAATACTCAACCTGTAATACGAAACTAAACTAACATTTCCAGTTGATACTAAAATGGTATGTTACAGCATCAAGTGCACTCTGGTAATAAAAGGCACTGGTTTGGCACCAGCAAAAGCCAAATAAATATTACTTCCTCTTTTTATACTGAATAAAAGAAACAAAGAAGTCAGTTAATGACCTTAATACTATTCCTGATTAGTCAATGGTAGGGTTATTACTAGCTCCCCTTTAAGAAATGCATTGGGCTCTTCATAGAATGAGAATATTAGGTATGAAAAAGGCCAATAGAAATCAGCTAGTCTATCTCATTCTAACTTTTTTTAAGGAAAGAAGTTTATCTTATAACTGAGGTCACACTGGTTTACAACATTGTATGTTTCACATGAAACATTATGATTCAGTTTTTGTATACACTATTTCTGTGCTTACTACCAAAAGTTTAGTTTCCATCTATATTTTCAAGTGTTTTTGTTATCTTTGGATAAATACCCAGAAGCAGACTAACTGGATCACGTGGTAGTTCTATTCTTAACTTTTTGAGGAATAGCCACACTGTTTTTTACAGTGGCTACACCAATTTACAATCCCATCAACGGTGCACAACAACAAGGGTTCCCTTCTCTCCATATCCTCACTAACACATTTCTTTTTGACAACAATGACTCTAATGGGTGGGAGGTAACGTCTAACTGTTGCTTTGATTAGAATTTCCCTAATAATTAATGATACTCATCTTCACTAGTGATGAACATCTTTACATGTGCCTGCTGACCATTTGTATATCTTTTTTTGGAAAAACGTCTATTCTGATCTCTGCCCATTTTTAAATCAGGCTGTTCATTTTTGCTGTTGTTGAGTTATATGGGCTCTCCCTTATCAGATATATCTGACTATCTTCTCCCATTCAGTACGTTGTCTCTTTCATTTTGTTAATGGTTTCCTTTGCTGTGCAGAGCTTTTTAGTTTGATATAGTACCACTTGTATTTTTGCTTTTGCTTGCCTTGCCTGAGGAGATATATCCAAAAACAAATTGCTAAACCCAATGTCAAAGTCTGAATTTCCTGTTTTCTTCTAAGAGTTTTATGGTTTCAGATCTTCTATTCAAGTCTTTAATCCATTTTGAATTAACTTTTGTGTAGGGTGTAAGGAAATGGCTTAGTTTCATTCTTTTTCTTGTGGCTGTACAGTTTTTCCACCAATATTTATTGAAGAGACTGTCCTTTCTCCATTGTATGTTCTTTGCTCCTATGTTGTAAATTAATCATCCATGTATGTGTGGGTTTATTTCTGGGCTCTCAATTCTGTTCCATTAACCTCTTTTTCTGTCAAATACCATGCTATTTCGATTACTATAGCTTTGCAGTATAATATGAAATCAGGGTGTGTGATACTTCCCTCAGCTTTGTTCTTTTTTCTCAGAATTGCTTTGCCTTTTCATAGTTTATGGTTCTGTATAAATATAAGGAACTTTTATTCTATTTATGTGAAAAATGTCATCAAGGATTTTGATAGGGATTTTTACAATGAATTTATAGATTGCTATAGAAAAAATGGACATTTTTAGCCATGTTAATTCTTACAATCCATGAGCATGAAACATCCTTCATCTTTCCATTTCTTTAAATCAAGTTTTATAGCATACTGTGGAATCCTAGCTCCCCAGTCAGGGATTGAACCTGCACCCTCAAGCAGTGAAAGCACAGAGGCCTAATCACTGGCAGGAAATTCCCATCCTTGATTAAATTTATTCTTGGGTATTTTTTTATTCTTTTTGCTGCAATTTTAAATGATAGTGTTTTCTTAATTTCTCTTTCTGCTTGTTTTTGTTGGTGTACAGAAACACAACAGATTTTGTATCTGTTTGCAAATCAATTTGCATCTTGCAACTTTACCATACTCATTTATTATTTCTAACAGATTTTTGGTGGAGTCTTCACATATGAGACTGGTAAGAATGGGCACACTTGTCTTGTTCCTGATCTTAAGAGGCACAGCTTTCAGTTTTCCACAGTTGAGTATATTAGCTGTGGGTTTGACAAGCATAGCCTTTATTATGTTAACGTACATTCTTTCTATACTAGTTTCATTGACTTTTTATCACACATGGATGTTGAATTTTGCTGAATGCTTTTTCTGCATTTATTGAGTTGATCATTATTTTTAAAATGTTGTAGCATGTTGATTTGCAGATGTTGAATCATCCCTGCAACCCTGAAATAAATTCTACTTGATTATATTGTATGACCCATTTAATGTGTTGTTTTATTTCATTTGCTAATATTTTGTTGAGGGTTTCTGCATCTACGTACATCAGAGATACTCACCTGTAATTTTCTTTTTTTGTATTATCCTTGTCTGGCTTTGATATCATGGTACTGTTGGCCTCAAAAAATTAGTTGGGAAGTGTTCCCTCCTCTTCAACTTTTTGGAAGAGTTTGGCTCAGATGGTAAAGAGTCTACCTGCAGTGGGAGACCCGGGTTCGATTCCTGGGTCAGAAAGATCCCCTGGAGAAGGAAATGGCAAGCGTCTCCAGTATTCTTGCCTGGAAAATCCCATGGATGGAGAAGACTGGCAGTCTACAGCTCATGGGGTCCCAAAGAGTCAGATATGACTGAGTGACTTCACTTTCACTTTCAAGAAGAACAGATATTAGGTCATCTTTGAACATTTGGTAGCATTTACCAGTGAAGCTGTCTGGTCCTGGACTCTCTGGTTTTTTGGAAGGTTTTTGAATACTGTTTTAACCTCCTTACTAGTGATGCATCTATTCAGATTTTCTACTTCTTTAAGATTCCATCTTGGAAGGTTGATTGTTAAGAATGTATTCATTTATTTAATGTTGTCTAATTTGTTCACACATAGCTACTCACAGTATTCTCTTATAACTCTCTGCATTTCTGTGGGATCTCTTGCAATTTCTTTTCCATTTCTAATTTTATTTATCTGAGCCTTCTCTTGTTTTCTTAGTGAGTTTAGCTAAAGGTTTGTTGATTTTGTTTATCTTTTCAAAGAACCAGCTCTTAGTTTCATTGATCTTCTCTACTGTCTCACTTTTAGTATTTCCTTCCTTCTACTGACTCTGGACTTAATTTGAAGTTCTTTTTATAGTTGCTTTAGGTATAAGGACTGTTGGGCTTTTTCATTTCTCTTTCATTTCTTGAGGTAGGCAAGTATTGCTATAAACTTGTTCTGCTTTTGATGTATCCCACTGATTTTGGTATTCCATATTTTCATTTATCGTCAGGTGTATTTTTTCCTCCTTTGATTTCCTCATTAACCTAGTATTAGGTTGGTGAAAAAGTAACTGCGGTTTCAGATGGTGAACTTTAAATCACTATAACTAGGTTCAAACACACCTTTATTAATCAAAATAGGAACCATTACAGTCAACACATTTTTGCCAACAAGAAATGCTTGTTTATTCCTGTAGCATAAAAATCTGTGCTTTGAGATTCAACAAACTCTTGGAAAGCATTTTCCGCCTCCTGATGGTTGTGGAAGCATTTTCCGCCTCCTGCTGGTTGTGGAAGCATTTTCCCTGCAAAAAGTTCTCAAGATGTTCAAAGAAATGGTAGTCAGTTGGCAAGAGGTCAGGTGAATATGGTGGATAAGGCAAAACTTTGTAGCCCAATTTGTTCAACTTTTGAAGTGTTGTGCAACATGTGGTTGGGTGTTGTGAAGAACTGGGCCCATTCTGTTGATCAATACTGGCTGCAGGCGTTGCAGTTTCCAGTGCTTCACATCAATTTGCTGAGCATACTTCTCAGATTCAATGGTTTCACCAGGCTTCAGAAAGCTGTAGTGGATCACCAAACAGTGACCATGAATTTTTTTTGGTGCAAGTTTGCTTTGGAAAGTGTTTTGGAGCTTCTTCTCAGTTCAACCACTGATTTGGTCATCATTGGTTGTCATGTAAAATCCATTTTTCATCACACATCACAATCTGATTGAGAAATGGTTTGTTGTTGTTGCATAGAATAAAACATGACACTTTGAAACAATGATTTTTTTGATTTTCAGTCTGTTCATGGGGCATCGACTTATCAAGCTTTTTCACCTTTCCAATTTGTGTCAGATACCAAATAACTGTACAATGGTCAACAATGAGTTCTTCTGCAACTTCTCATGTAGTTGTAAGAGGATCACCTTCAATGATCTTCTCTACTGGTTGCTGTCAATTTCCAATGGCTGACCACTGCGTTTCTCATCTTCAAGGCTCTCATCTCCTTTGCAAAACTTCCTGAACCACCACAGCACTGTACGTTTGCTAGCATTTCATGGGCCAAATGTGTTGTTGATGTTGCAAGTTATCTATGCTGCTTTATAACCCATTTTGAACTCAAATAAGAAAATCGCTTGAATTTGCTTTTTGTCTAACACTCACTTCCCTAGTTTAAATATAAACAGCAAGTAATGTCATTAGTAAAAATAATAATAATAAAGTGAGAAATGCACATTAAAATGGTGTATAAGATAACCACATATAAAGAATGTATTCCAATATCAAACAGCAAAGTTCAACAATGCATAACCGCAATTACTTTTGCAGCAACCTAAATAGATGTTTGGCAGAATGTTGTTTATTCTTCACATATTTGTGATTTTATCAGCTTTCTTTTTATAGTTTTATTTCTAGTTTCATATCTTTGTGGTTCAAAAAGATGCTTGATATGATTTCACTCTTATATTTATTGAAGCTTGTTTTGTATCCCAACATATTGTCTGTTTGTGAGAATGTTCCATATGCACTTGAGAACAATGTGTATTCTGTTGCTTTGGGAAGGAATGTTTCGTGTTCTGCTCTAACACTCACTTAAGGCCAATGGTACTTTGCTAATTTTTTGTCTAGATGATCAATTTATTGATGTAAGTGGGATATAAAGCTCCCTATTGTTATTGCTGTTGACTTCTTCATTTATATCTGTTAATAATTCCTTTTATACTCTGGTGCTTCTGCTTACATGCTTAAATATTAATAAAAATTACATCTTGATGGACTGTCCCCTTCATCATTATATAAGTTCATCCTGTTCTCTTATTTGACTTGAAGTCAATTTGATCTGATCTGAGATGGCTACACCTGCTTTGTTTTGCCTGCCATTTCTTGGAGTATCATTTCCCATCCATTCACTTTGAGCCTATGTTTCTCTTCAGAGCAGAGATGAGTCTGGGAGGCAGGATGTAGTTGGATCTTGTTTCTCAATACATCCAGCCACCCCGTGTCTTTCGATTGGTAAATTCAATCCACTTATATTTAGTATGATTACTGATAAATGGGGCTCCCTTGGTGGCTCTGTAGGTAAAGAGTTCACCTACAATGGAGGAGACCCATGTTCGATCTCTGGGTCAGGAAGATCCCCTGGAGGAGGAAATGGCAATCCACTCTAGTACTCTCGCCTGGAGAGTCCCATAGACAGAGGAGCCTGGCAGGCTACAGTCCATGGGGTCGCAACAAGTTGAGACACGACTGAGTGACCTAACACTTTCATTTTTTCACCAATAAATGAGGACTTAGCCATTTTATCTTTAGTTTTCTGGTTGTTCTATATATATCTCCATTGTTCCTGCCTGACATCTTAGTTGATGGTTTACTGTCATGTTTTTCTTAGCTTCCTCCTCTATTACATTTCATGTCTCGAGACTTACATTTCGTGGGTTACCATTAGATTTGTATGAAACATCTCATAGATAACTTAGTCCTTCTTCTGTTGATAGCATCTTATATTGATTTGCCATTATATGAGTTCTGTTCTTTTTCTCTTCCCCTTTTACATTTTGTCATCTCAAATTATCTCTTTTTATACTGTGAGTTCATTACCAAATTCCAGTAGCTATGGGTATTTTTACTGCTTTTTCTCCTTTAACCTTTATGCAATAATTGTTTAGCAACCTATTCTGATATAAAGTTGCAATTTTCTGAATCTACCTACCTGTCACCTTACTCTAAGCTATTTAGTCTCAGCCAATAAAACTAGGCTTTAGTTTTATTACTTTTAAAGCCAGATTAGAAGTGGTGTCAGCATCATGAGGTGTGTAGACTAAATAGCTTTTCATTCTTATGAAGCTAAAGAAAAACACTTCTGCAAACTCTGCTTGATGAAATATGCTAGATGGCAAACTTGTTTAAATGGAGAGACTCTACCCTGTCCTTCCTCGATTGTGTATCTGATAAGACATACTGTTGATCTGATGAACTTAACTTGGTAAATTAAAATTATTTATGATTAAAAAAAACACTGTATAAATGAATGGTAATAATCATTCCTTTGTCACTCTTTAGAATAGCCTGGTAAGGGAGACTAAAGAAGTTGTTGGAGTATAAATAAACTTTAAGATTTAAAATCCTTAATTTATAGTTCATTAGCAATTGTCTCTCATCCTCAGTAATAACAACTGTAGATAACTATTAATTCTTAGTAGGAATCCCAGAAAAATCTCAACTATTATTGCCAGAAAACATGATAGTACCTTGCTTATTACAAGCGATTAAGAATGATGGTGTGTTCTTCAGACCTATACTGTCGAGGAGGACTTGATACAGAAACTCAGCCACATCTTTTACCTCTCGCTGGAAGGCTGCACTATCCACAACAAACACAATAGCCCTGGAGGGGAAAAAAAAGAAAAACTGGCATGTAAGCATGCAATAGTGAAGCAGTATGTTGGAAAATGATATCCCTAATTTTGTTCAATTCAATCCTAATGAATAACACAAAATAAGCTCACATACAGGTGTGTGCACAAGTAATCATAAAACATAAGTATTTAACAAAGGACTAGTGAGTGCCATCACGTATTGATATTTAAAATCCTAGAAGACGATCCTGTTAAAGTGCTACATTCAATATGTCAGCAAATTTGGAAAACTCAACAGTGGCCACAGAACTAGAAAAGGTCAGCTTTCATTTCAATCCCAAAGAAGGGCAACGCCAAAGAATGTTCCAACTACCATACAATTGCATTCATTTCACATGCTAGTAAGGTTTTGCTCAAAATCCTTCAAGCTAGGCTTCAGCAGTACATGAACTGAGAATTTCCAGATGTATACGCTGGGTTTAGAAAAGGTAAAGGAACCAGAGATCAAATTGTCAACATTCTTTGGATCATAGAAAAAGCAAGGGAATTCCAGAAAAACATCTACTTCTGCTTCATTGACTACAATGAAGACGTTGACTGTGTGGATCACAACAAACTGTGGAAAATTCTGAAAGAGACAGGAATACCAGACCACCTTACCTGCCTCATGCAAAACCTGTATGTAGGTCAAGAAGCAACAGTTAGAACAGGACACAGAACAATGGATTGGTTCAAAATTGGAAAGCAGTACATCAAAGCTGTATAGTGTCACCCTGCTTGTTTAATTTATAAGCAGAAATGACTGACTGGATGAATCACAAGCTGGAATCAAGATTGCCAGGAGAAATATCAACAACCTCAGATACACAGATGACACTGCTCTAATGGCAGAAACTGAAGAGGAACTAAAGAGCCTCATGATAATGGTGAAAGAGGAGCATGAAAAAGCTGGCTTAAAACTCAATATTCAAAAAATGATCATGGCATCTGGTCCCACCACTTCATGGCAAACAGAGGGGAAAAAAGTGGAAGCAGTGACAGATTCTATCTTCTTGGGTTCCAAAATCACTGCAGATGGTAACTGTGCCATGAAATTTTTTAAAAGATACTTGCTACTTGGAAGAAAAACTATGACAAAGCTAGACTGTGTATTAAAAAGTAGAAACATCATTTTACTGACAAAGGTCCATGCAGTCGAAGCTATGGTTTTTCCAGTAGTCATGTACAGAGTTGGACCATAAAGAATGCTGAGTGCTGAAAAATTGATGCTTTCAAATTGTGGTGCTGGAGAAGACTCTTGAGAGGCCCTTGGACTACAAGATCAAACCAGTCAATCCTAAAGGAAATCAAACCTGAATATTCTTTGGAAGGACGGATGCTAAAGCTCCAAAACTCTGGCTACCTGATGCAAAGAGATGACTTACTGGAAAAAGGTCGCTTGGAAAGGCTGAAGGCTAAAGGAGAAGGGGTGGCAGAGGATGAGGTGGTTAGGGAGCATCAGTGACTCAACGGACATGAATGTGAGCAATCTCCAGGAGACAGTGAACCACAGAGGAGCCCGGCATGGTGCAGTCCACGGGGTCGCAAAGTTGGACATGATTCAGCAACTGAATAACAGAAATGAATCAATGACTGTATCTAAAAAGACAATAGGAAATGATGCTTCCTCTCAAGTCCAGGAAATTGTCATATACAAAATCATGTGATAAGACACTAGGACAGAGATTATATCTGCTAGGAAACAAAAAGGAAGATCATTTACATATAACTAGATCAAGACAACTTAAAGGAGGGTGTAATTAGTTGAGTGAATTTTAGCCAGACAAAATATCATTGTGGCACAGATTGTCTAGAAAGTAGTTTGTGCAGGGCACAAATGCCCTGGAGAACTCAATGTAAGCTAATACACAGACAGATGGGGAAATGAAGGAAAGTTAGGTCAGAGAGAAGAGGGATGTGACACACGATCTATAGAGTTTATGTTTTTCTGTCTTACAAAGAATGTTGTTGTTTAGTTGCTAAGTCATGTCCAACTCTTTTGTGACCCCATGGATTGTAGCCCCCCCATGCTCTTCTGTCCATGGATTTACCAGACAGGAATACTGGAGTGGGTTGCCATTTCCTTCTCCATGGTGTCTTTCCAACCTAGGGATTGAACCTGTGTCTCCTGCATTGGCAGGTGGATTCATTACTGCATCTTACAAAGAATATTGGTGCCTGAATGAAAGATAAAACTAAGAGGATAATCAAACTAGAAGCAGAGTGATCAGGTAGGGTCTAACCTACGGCAGCAACAGTGAGAATCTTCATTTGCCAGAAATAAAGAGGCATCAAAGCTAAAGCAAAGCAACCCAGGAAAAGAGCAGACAACAGACCTTAGGGACAAGTATTTGAATGCCTAGGAGATGTGCAATGACCAACACACAAATGCTCTGTGCAAAGCCTAGAACTTAAAAGCAATCTAATAGAGGGTGGTGTGGGAAAATAATCCAAGAATTGAGCACTAGGCCTCTTGTGCCACACACAGAAATACAGTACGAATTTACATTTTCTCATGGTGTAAGATCCTGAGGCAGGAAGACTGCGCCAGACTCAATGAACCCCCATGGCTCCTAACAGAAGGAAATATGAATCCTTTCTGGAGAGAGGCTTTTATAACCTAAAGCAAAACAAAAAACAAAAAAAACTAACCCAGCAACCACATATCAACAACAAAATCTCATCCCCTTGAACAGGGGTTCCAGATCTAAACTACAAAGACAATAATAAGTAGTAAATAAAAGATTTTAAACAATTTAACAGAATACTAGATACCATAAGAAAAGTAAAAAGATAGTACTAAAAAAAATACTAGACTAATTTTAAAAGATAGGTTTTTAGAAGCAAAGAACAAAATAACAACTTAATGGAAAAGATTAAGTTGCGTAGTGGCTTAATGGAAAGCCTTTGACTGTGTCGACCACAACAAACTGTGGAAAATTCTTAAAGAGATGGGAATACCAGACCACCTGACCTGCCTCTTGAGAAATCTGTATGCAGGTCAAGAAGCAACAGTTAGAACCAGACATGGAACAACATATTGGTTCCAAATTGGAAAAGGAGCATGTCAAGGCTGTATACTGTCACCCTGTTTATTTACGTTATATGCAGAATACATCATGTGAAATGCCAGGCTGGATGAAACACAAGCTAAAATCAAGATTGCCAAGAAATATATGAATAACCTCAGATACGCAGATGACATCACCCTTATGGCAGAAAGTGAAGAACTAAGGAGCCTCTTGATGAAAATGAAAGAGGAGAGTGAAAAAGCTGGCTTAAAACTCAACATTCAAAAAACAAAGATCATGGCATCCAGTCCCATCACTTCATGACAAATAAATGGGGAAACAATGGAAACCATAACAGACTTTATTTTTGGAGGCTCCAAAATCACTACAGATGGTGACTGCACCCATGAAATTAAAAACACTTGTTCCTTGGAAGAAAAGTTATGACCAACCTAGACAGCATATTAAAAAGCAGAGACATTACTTTGCCAACAAAGGTCCATTTAGTCAAAGCCATGGTTTTCCCAGTAGCCATGTATGGATGTGAGAATTGGAGTATAAAGAAAGCTGAGTGCCGAAGAATTGATGCTTTTGAACTGTGGTGTTGGAGAAGACTCTTGAGAGGCCCTTGGACTGCAAGGAGATTAGTCAGTCAATCTTAAAGGAAATCAGTCCTGAATATTCACTGGAAGGACTGATGCTGAAGCTGAAACTCCAATACTTTGGCAACCTGATGCAAAGAACTGACTCCTTAGAAAAGACCCTGATGCTGGGGACGATTGAAGGCAGGAGAAGGGGATGACAGAGGATGAGACGGTTAGATGGGCATCACCGACTCAATGGACATGAGTTTGAGCAAGCTCCAGGAGTTGGTGATGGACAGGGAAGCCTGGCATGCTGCAGTCCATGGGGTCACAGAGTCAGACATGAATGAGCAATTGAATTGAACTGAATTAATGGAACAAATAAGCAGAGACTACTACAGCTAAAAAGGATAGAGTAAACTACAAAATAAAGGTAAAAATATCTTACTATATGCAAGGTGAAAAGACCTGGAAGGTATGATAGAGAAGAGACAAGAAGAGCAGAAAAGATATGGCTTAATGACGCTAATGAGAGTTCTAGGAGAAGAAACTGAGTAGAAACAGAACTACCTGAAAAGATATTGTTGAGAATTTTCCAAAACTGAAAAAGCAAATATTTCAACTGAAATAGTACACTTGAATTCCAACCACAATAAAGCCAAATCATCCCTGAACAGAAGGATAATCTACCCCTTCACACAGGATAAAAATAAGATTCTATATCATGAAATGACAAGTAGATTGAGTACTGCTTTCTAATCTACAACAATAGATACTTGAAGTCAGGAGTAATGCCTTCAGCGTTAAAACAGAGCTAAGAAAATTATTCAAAAATGAAGGCCAATGAAAAAAGTTTCAAATGAACAAAAAATGAGAAATTTTATCTCTTGTTCACCATTCTGCAAACATATCTAAAAGAAATACGTGAAAGAAAATTGAATCAAAAGGAAAGAGTAAGAGGCAAGAAGCAATGGACTGGAAAAAAATCCATAAACATCCTAGTAATTCTAGGCTGTCACTGAATGGAGGAGAAAAAAATCACTGTTGGGGGTTAAAAAAGAGGAAAGAAAATTAAAATGAAAGATATAAGGAAGATCAAAGTAAGGTATTTTAAGATTCAGTTAAAGAAAGCTAATATTATTGATTTTTTTGTTTGTTTGTATTATTGATTTTTAACTTTTGTTAGGCAGTCAATGTTTAGAAAAAGAAATGTAGAGGATAACAATGAAAAAAGAAGAAATAACATAGTTTCAAATCAGTTGAGGGTGAAAAATGAGATGATTACGGAAACCTGATCATCAGGTATGATTAAAAACTCGGTACAATTAAAAAATAAGAAATCACAGATCAATATACTATACCTTGATCCTTGAACAGCATGGGGTTTAGGAGCCTGACCTTCTAATCATAAATCTGTGTATAACTTCAGTTGGCCCTCCATATCTGAGGTTTGACACTGGTTGATTCAAAGCAACCACAGATTGGGTGGTACATATTAAGTGAAAAAATTCCTCCTATAAGCAGATGCACATAATTCAAACCCATTTTGTTCAAGGGTTCACTGCAGTATCTTTTGAATTTGTATTTATTGTGATTATGATTTGAGCTCATTTGTATCTTCATACTTTGAATGTTTTAGTAACCCAAAATACTTGGATCAAACAGCAATTACAACTACACTGTGAAATGTAAAAAATTTGTAGCTGAAAGTGAGAAAAAAATTTTAATTAGAAATTAAAACCCAATTACAGCAAAATTTACCAGTTCTAGATTTGTATCAATTGTTTGAGGATTAAAAAATACATGTATCACACAACTTCCAGTTTCCAGTCTGGCATGAAAGAAGCTGGAAGTCACCACTGCATTCTAAGAAGTAAAAAGCTAACCAGACTGAAAAATCCACAGCACTTAAGTTCATCAGAGAAGTGAGGTTACAGGGGAAAACACTGCCCCTCAAACTGGAGAAAACAACATACATACACAGAAAAGTACAACTTACTGGAGTATAAACTCATAAGCAAAAACCTCTGTGGGACCTGGTGTGAAAACCTGATCGGTAACTGATGAATTGCTAGAAGGTCAGCATAAACAAGTCTGAGATATAAAACCCCAGGGAGACCCACACTTTCGTAAATTTTACCACCAGAAGCTTGACTAGGTTCTTGTGGTATATAGTAGAGAAAAATCCTCTCATGCTTCTAGCAGGGGGAAGGGACAAGAAATCATTTTGAGATATGCCAGACCTTGAAGAGGTCTTGGAGAAGGAAATGGCAACCCACTGCAGTATTCCCGCCTGGGAAATCCCATGGACAGAGGAGCTTGGTGGGCTACAGTCCATGGAGTCACAAAGAGCTGGACAAGACTTAAAGGCTAAACAACAACTACAAATGAAGTCTACTCTCAGGAGAAACTATTTAACCAGAGCCTAATTTGCTGGGATTTTAAAAGAGCCTAACTGACCTGCAGAAAGGGAAATATCTAATTCCACACAGCTCTAGCATTCCAAGTGGGAGAAGAAAAATAACCCATCTCCAGCTTACACTACCAATCCTATCCCGTTTAAGGGGGCAGTGGGAATCAACTGAGAATCAAATGTAATGCTCACAGTCCAGATACAGGCCCATTAAGACTGAGATCTAGCCATAAGATGCTTTCTTTCCTGTCACACTTCACCACGTTACTAAGGCAGCTCTTACCCAGTTTACTGCGTGTCTATCCAGAAAAACTACAAGACTTACTAAAAGGTAAGAAAGAGTCTGAAGAGCAGGGCGAGCAACAGAGCTTGACTCAGACACGGAAGAGACGTTGGAACTGTCAGACCAGGAATTTAAAACAACTGTGTTTGTGGTGCGAAGTGTTCTAGAAGATAAAGAAGACAAAATGCAAAAACAGATGGGAAACGTAAGGAGAGAGATGAAGTTCAAAAAATAACTAAAAAGAAATGCTACACAGCTTCCCCAGTGGCTCAGTGGTGAAGAATCCACCTGCCATGCAGGAGACATGGGTTCAAACCCTCATCTGGGAAGAGCCCACATGCAGCAGAGCAACTGGGCTGGCCCAGCACAACTACCGAGCCTGTGCAGAATCGGGGACCTGCAACTATTGAGCCTGCACGCCACAACTACTGAGCCCACGGGATGTAACTACTGAAGCCCACGTGCCTAAAGCCTGTGCTCTGCAACAAGAGAAACCACCACAACGGGAGGCCCGTGCATCACAACCAGAGAGGAGCCCTGCTCGCCGCAACTAGAGGAAAACCTGTGCAGCAATAAAGACCCAGCACAGCCATAAAAAAATAACATTACATATAAAAACAGAAATGATACAGATCAAAAGTAAACAGATGAAGAACACCTTTGATGAAACTATTAGTAGACTGCATACAACTGAAGGAAAGAACCTCTAGCTTCAGACATCTCAATAGAAGCCTCCAAAACTGAAAAGCAAAGAAAACAAAGACTTAAAAAAACAGAATAGAATATCTGAGAACTGAGGGAGAACTACAAAAAGTGTAACATATATGTTCTGGGAATTTCAGAAGGAGAGGAAAGAAAAAAAAGAAGAAATTTATAAAACAATATTGGCTGAAAACTTCCCCAAATTAATGTCAGACACCAAACCACAGATCGACAGAAACCACAGGAAGCTCTGAAAACACCAAGCAGGATTAATGTCAAAGGACTATAGCTAGTCATATCATTTTTAAACTACAGAAAATGAAAGATAAAGGGAAAAAATATCAAAATAAGCCAGAAGGGAAAAGACTTTATGTATAGATGAGCAATATAAGAATTATATCTAGTCTCTCAGATACCATGCAAGCAAGAAGAGAGTGAAGGGAAATATTTAAAGTTTTAAGAGAAAAATTCCCAAACCTACAATTCTATACCCTGTGATGTTTATAGCATTGAATGCGTTTATTAGAAGAGAAGACAGACCTAAAATCAGTAATCTAAGCTTCCATCTTAGGAAGCTAGAAAAAGTAGAGCAATTTAAAGTAAATAGAAAAAAGAATAAAAGAGCAGAAATCAATGAAACTGAAAATAGGACATAAATGGAGAATGTCAACAAAACCAAAATCTGGTCCTTGAAAAGATCAACAAAATGTATAAACTTCTAGCCAGTCTAACTAAGAAAAAGAGAGGACACAAAATGGACGTTAAAAAGATAATCAAGGAATACTATAAATAACTCTACGCCCACAAATTTGATAAGCTAGGTGAAATGGTCCAGTTCCTTGAAAGATACAATCTGCCAAAACTCATGTAAGAAATAGACAATCTGAATAGCCCTATATCTATTAAAGAAACTGAATCAAAAATTTAAAACCTTCCAAAACAGAAAGCACTAGGCACAAGCGGGATCACTAGTGAAATCTACCAAATATTTAAGGACATTCATACAATGTTATTATGTCAAATATATTCAATTAAAAAAATTAAGGAAGAAAACATATAAATTCTTTACAATTTCTTTCAGAAAATAGAAACAAGGAATATTTTCTTGTTTATTCTATGAGGCCAGAATTACTTTAAAACATAAATCAAGACATTACAAGAAAACTACACACAAATATCTTTCATGAAAGTCAAAGTGAGAGTTGCTCAGTTGTGTCCAACTCTTTGTGACCCTATGCACTATACAGTCCATGATTCTCCAGGCAAGAACACTGGAGTGGGTAGCCTTTCCCTTCTGCAGGGGACCTTCCCAACCCAGGGATCGAACCCATGTCTCCCACATTGCAGGTGGATTCTTTACCAGCTGAGCCACAAGGGAAGTCCAAGAATACAGGAGGGAGTAGCCTATCCTTTCTCCAGCAGATCTTCCCGACCCAGGAATCGAACTAGGGTCTCCTGCATTGCAGGCAGATTCTTTACCAACTGAGCTATGAGGGAAGCCCATCTTTCATGAACATATATGTAAAAATCCTCAAGAAAATACTGGCAAATCAAATCCAACAATTTATAAGAAGAATTATACGCCATGATAAATGGGTTTTGGACCCAATATCAATGTGGTGGATGGAGATTTCCCCTACCAACAAGCAATTCTCTTTTGACACCAGCTGGGTGTCCTACAACTCAACTCAATTCTTATACCTGGAGATAGCATCAGGTTCCAAAGGCTAAGGGCTCAGTGCCACAAGACTGACTACACTTCAGATGCCAATCACAAGTCCAGGTTGTTACCTGTGCTTCTGAGTAATGGGCTACAGATCGGAAGGTCTCATAATTCCTTTCTTTGGTTTGGTTAGTTTGGTAGAAAGGACCTAAGATGCCAGTCAAAAGTCAATGTTGTTACCTGTACTTCTGACTGACTGGCTATAAATCAGAGGTTCCCATGACCCCCACTTCTTAGATTCAATTAATTTGTGATAGCAGCTCACAGATGGAGAAGGAAATGGCAACCCACTCCAATATTCTTGCCTAGAGAATCCCGTGGACAGAGGAGACTTGGCTGCTGTCCATAGGGTCACCCAGAGTCAGACACAACTGAAGCTACTTAGCATGCATGCATGCATTGGAGAAGGAAAAGACAACTCACTCCAGTATTCTTGACTGGAGAATCCCAGGGACAGAGGAGCCTGGTGGGCTGCCGTCTATGGGGTCGCACAGAGTAAGACACGACTGAAGCACCTTAGCAGCAGCAGCAGCAGCAGCAGCTCACAGAACTCAGGAAGTTCATTTACTCACTAAATTACCAGTTTATTGCAAAATTATTAAAGGATATCAATCAACAGCCAGATGAAGAGATACATATGGCAAGTTCCTGAACAAAGGAGCTTCTATCCCCAGGGAGTTTGGGCCTTGCAGGTTGGCATGTGGAAGCATTCTGATTCCCCAACACAGAAGCCCTACAAATCTCCTCCTTTGGTGGTTTTATAGAATGCATAAAAAATACAGGCATGTCTGATTGAACAACTGACCACAATTCAACCTCCAGTCTCTCTCCTCTCCCTTCCCTAGATGGGAATGAAAAGTTCTAACTCACATGGGTGGTTTTCTTGGCATCCAGCCCCCATCCAAAACTCACCTCAATAACATACCAAAAGACAACTTTATCATTCTCATCACTTAGGAAATTCCAAGGATTTTAGGAGCTCTGTGCCAGAAATAGGGACAAAGGTCAAATACATACTTCTCATAATATATCACAGTATCACAACAACCAAGTGGCATGCAAGACTGATTCAACATTCAAAAATCAATTAACATAATCACATCAATAAACTAAAAGAGAAAAATCACATGATTATATCAACAGATCCAAAAAACCACCTGACAAAATTTAACATTTATGATACAAAAACTTCTAGTAAACTTAGAGGGCAAGTTCCCTAACATGATAAAGAATATCTATAAAAATCATAGAGCTAATATATTTAATGGTGGAAAAATTTGAAGATTTCCTGCTAATACTAGAACACAGCAAAGATGTCCCATCTCACCACTGGTTTTGCAACATCATACTAAAATTTCAAGCTAATTCATTAGGACAAGAAAAGGTAATAAAAGGTATATGAGAAAGGAAGAAATAAAATGTCTGTGTTCGCACATGAAATGACTGTCTATGTAGAAGATCTGAAAATGATCAACCAAAAAGCCTAGGAACTAAGATACACAATTATAGCAGAATTGTAGAATACCAGGTTGATACACAAGTGAATTGCTTACCCAAATATCAGGAATGAACAAATGAAATTTAATATTAAAAACACAATACCACTTAACATTAGCATTCTACAATATGAAAGAGATACAAATACATACAAGATCTACATGAGGAGAACTATAAAACTCTGACCCACAAACCTGAAGTAGAACTAAGAAAATGGATAGGAAGGCTAAATAGTGTCAAGATGTCAGTTCTCCCCAACTTGATTTATAGACTCAATGCAACCCCAATCAAAATCTCAGCAACTAAGTTTGTGGATGCTGACAAACTGATTCTAAAGTTTATATGGTGAGGCAAAAGATCCAGAATAGCCAACAGAATCCCAAAGAAGAACAAAGTTGGAGAACTGACATTACCAACTTACTATGAAACCATAGTAATGAAGACAGCATGGCATTGATGAGAGAACAGATCAACAGAACAGAACAGAGTCCAGAAAGGGACCCTCAATGCTTTCAACAAACAGTGCTGGAATAGACATCTACACACACACACACACACAATGAATTTAGATACAGAACTTATACTTTTCACAAAAATTAACTTAAAATGGATCACATACTTAAATGTAAACCAAAACTATAAAACTCCACATTGGAGAAAACCAGTGCTGAAACACCAGTGTAGAAAGCACTAGATGATCAGAATTTCTGAAACTCAACAGTAAGAAAACAAACAACCCAATTTAAAAAGTGGGTCAAAGATCTTTACAGACACCTCACCAAACAAGATTTAAAACAGCAAATTTGTTTATAAACAGCAAATCAGTATACGAAAAGATGCTCCATATCATGTCATTAGGGAAATGCAAATTAAAACAACAATCAGTTACCACTATCTACCCATTTAAAATAGTCAAAATCCGGAACACTTGACAACACTAAATCCTGGTGAGGACGCACATCAGCTGGAACACTCATTCATCACTGGTGGGAATGCAAAATGGCACAACATGAAAAGGCTATATACTGTATGTTTCCAACTATTTGAAATTCTAAAGAAAGCAAAACTATGGAAACAGTAAAAAGATAAGTGGTTGTCAGGGGTTAGGGGAGAGAGGGATGAGATGGCAGAGAACAGAGGATTTTTAGGGTACTGAAACTACTGATACAATAATGGAGACTACGTATCACTGTACATTTGTTCGAACTCCTAGAACGTATAACACTAACAGTGAATCCTAATGTAAAATACAGACTCTGTGTGATTTTGATAAGTCAATGTAAGTACATCATTTGTAACAAATGGGTGAACATTTGTAATTTCACTAGGTGAAGGATGCTGATAATAGGTGAAGGATGCTAGGTGTAGGGGTGGGGTTATATGGGAAATCTCTGTACCTTCTGCTCAATTTTGCTGTGAACCTGAAATTCTCTAAAAAATAGTTTTGTTTTGTTTTTTAAAAATCAAGTAACAATCTCAACTGTGACAGACTGCTCATCATCACCACCTTGTGGGCAAGGAAGCAACAACAAAATATAAGACATTTTCAAAAATAAGAAAATCTTCACTTATTCCATCAAAACAAGGCTTCCATCAATTAAAAGACATTATTTCAGGTTTGACTAAGAAAGAAAATACTGCCAACTGAACTATGATACCATCAATTGTAAGTGGCATTCTGTAAGTCACAGATTTTTAAATGAGTCTTAAAATCAACTAAACGTAGTATTCTGATTTTCTTCAAGTTCCTATCAGTGTTGGAGACTAAATAAGAACAAAGCATCTTAAACTGAAACACAATAAATTTAGGAAATAAGAGACAGTAACACTAGGACAATCCTAAAAGAAACATGAAAATATTCTTCCATACTTTTCAACCATTGATTTTAGGTGATTTAAGGATAGAAATATATAATGTTGGATTTTAATATCTTCCAGGATTCCATCTAGCTTTAAAATTCTTTTTCAGATTTTAATAGTTCTACACATTATTAAATTTGTCCTCAGAGTAAATGAAAAATTTACTGACATGACAAAAGGGGTAAATACTTTCTGAACCTCCTGAGAAATACTTTCAAACATTAATATAATCCAAGTGAAGGCAGGCTTGCAGCCCAGAAATGCTGACCCCAGAGTGCATGCTCTTTCCACTCCAGGACACCAGGCTGCCTCCAGCATACCACAAGGGCAAACTACATGGTTGGCCTTGATACACAGATTTCAGACAAGCCCATCCCAACATACCTGGCTGAAGCCTTAAATCGCTCTAAGAACTGAAGTCTCAGGCTCTCATGTCCAGGGAGGTCAATCAAGGTCAGGTTAGTGCCCTAAGGATAGCAGCAGTAATATTAATGTTTTGGTACTGATTCACACTCACAACATAAATTTTTAACAACTTATCTCAGGTATGTGAATGGTACCTAATTAATTAATCAAAAATGTCAATGTAACTGATTAATGAATCATATGTTCACAGAGCATCCTCTATAAACCACAGAAGGCTATGGAAAATGTAAAATTACAACTCTGATAAATATTCTGAGGGTATGTGAGAGACTTGACCCTGTATGGGGAAGTCAGGAAAGTCCATCTGGAGCTGGGGAAATATACCAGTATGAATAAAAATAAAAACATGTGAAAAACAGTAACAAATACTCACAAGCTAAATTATGTGATATAAGAACCTATACTTTATCAGATAGCATGTTATAGGGATATCCAACCTTTATGAAAACAAAACACCTTTTTATATTTCTACTGCAATCTGATTTTAAAATATATGTCCACCAGACACACCATTTTTTTGTTCTGTTAATATTTTGTGTCAATTGTTGATTCAGGTGACAATCACTGAACAAGGCGGGGTTGTGTCCCACTGAGCAGACTGCTAATTGCCCACTTACATGCTGCTCATTCTAAGCTTTCATTCTTGGGCTCAAGTTCAAGGCAGATGTGGCCATGCTCAATGTTAAGACTTGAGCATAGCCCCACTACATGTATCAGACCAATGGATCATTTCTCAGATGTTCCTACTTTCTCCACAGCGAGCCTCAACCACTATTTAGGAGGAGGGAGTCAGCATTATGCACAGATTTGACACAATTACTGCTAAATATATTGTGACTTGTAGTTTAGTCTGTGTGATCTTTTATAGGTAATATACAAAGTATACAAGACTTTTTTTTTTGTTTTTTTAATACCAGTTAAGAGTCTAGGGACCTCAGGTTGGACCCACTATCACACTGCATAATCAGCATCACATCATATACTTTCAATATAAACAATCCATAAGATATATTACTAACTCAGTCATAAAAAAAAGAATGAAATAATGTCATTTGCAGCAACAAGGATGGACCTAGAGATTGTCATTCTAAGTGAAGTGAGTCAAAAAGAGAAAGACAAATATCATGATATTGCTTATATGTGAAACCTAAAAAGAGGGTAGAAATGAACGTATTTAAAATACAGAAGTAGAATAATGGATGTAGAAAGCAAACTTATGGTTACCAGGGGATAAAGGGGGGGTAGGAAAAAACTGGGAGGCTGGGGTTGACATACACACAGTGCTATATATGAAATCAGTAACTAGTCAGAACCTGCTGTATAACACAGGGAACCCTACTCAATACTCTGTAAAGACCTACATGGGAAAAGAATCTAAAAATAAAAACAAAAAGAGTGCATATACGTATATGTACAACTGATTCACTTCACTACACCTGAAACAACACAACATTGTAAATAAAGTATAAAAGTGAAAGTCGCTCAGTTGTGTCCGACTCTTTGCAACCCCTTGGGACTATACAGTCCATGGAATTCTCTAGGCCAGAATACTGGAGTGGGTAGCCCTTTCCTTTTCCAGGGGATCTTCCCAACCTAGGGATTGAACCCAGGTCTCCCACATTGCCAGGTGGATTCTTTATCAGATAAGCCACAAGGGAAACCCAAGAATACTGGAGTGGGTAGCTGATTCCTTCTCCAGCTATCTTCCCGACCCAGGAATCAAACCAGGGTCTCTTGCACTGTAGGCGGATTCTTTACCAAGGAGCTAACAGGGAAGCCCTGATAGCAAGTATACTCCAATAAAATTTTTCTTAACAATCTCCCAATATTGAAGACTAAAGAACTCAGAGGTAGCAATTAACAAAAATATCAGTTAAGAATTCTCACTGGGTAACTGAAAACATTTTTATTGTATAATAATAAATATAGACATGTCCAAAAAAATATTGTCAGAAAAGAGTCAAACACACTGTGTATGTTAATGTCAAGTTCACTTCAACAGTAATTTCATTTGTATCTGTGTAACAGAGCATCAAACAATTCTGACTATTTAAAGAAATTAAAAGTGTGAATTTCAAAAGGTCAAAGAAAAAAGATACATTTACTATTTTGAGAGACAAGATCTAAAACTGGGAACCCTGGGTACAGGGATACAGAACCAGTGCGTGGAAAAACTGTCTTCCACGGAACTGCTCCCTGGTACCAAAAAGGCTGCGGACTGCTGTTCTAAAACATAAAAAGGGTGGGAAAAGAAGTTAAAAAGAGGATGTTTTACATATTCAATAGAAACATGCAAGTCTCATATGTAATGTTAAGTTTTCTGACAGTCATATTAAAAAAAGTAAAAAGAAACAGGTAAAATTTTAATAAGATATATAATCTAATCTATCTAAATTATCTTTTTAAACATATAATAAAAAAACCTCAAAAAATTGATATTTTACATTCTTTCTTTCATCTCAAGTCTTCAAGATTGGGTGTATATTTTATACTTAACAGCAGCCCTCAATTTGGACTAGTCACATTTCAGACGTTCATTAGTCACAAACAGCCAATGGCTACTGTGTTGGAAAGCACAGGTCTAAAGCATATACCCTGGAATACTCTACTTAAAATATCCAGTACGTGTGTCCCAAGAATTAAAGATCTCTCAGATCTTAAATTTCAAAATCTGTATCCTTGAGAATTTAAAAAGGTCTGAGTCAGAAACATTGTCATTACTGAAAAAAAGAAAAAATATCTCTAAGACATTTAAAAGGATGTCTCTTTATCTTTGCTCACTCACTAAATACTTATTAAGCAGTAAAATCAGTTTGGCAGTCACTATCTACATTCTGGAGACATACAGGTACATAAAAATTCCTTCTCATGATTTCTTCTTGGTATTTTTTAAATATACTCATATATACTCTTTAAGATTTCCACTGCAACACCATTTGTAAAAGCAAGACTGTAATAACAAAAATACTAAATGTCTATTAATAGGGCTCTTATTAAATAAAAACTCAACATGAACTGAAAGTAAAAAAAGTAAGTTTTCTGATCGTTTGCTTTCACCTTCAACTATGATTATGATTTACTTTTCCATGTGTAACTACAAGATCTTTCTGTCATGTCTCAAAACTAAAGGCTTTAAGAAAGAAAAAAAATTGTATGGTACAGTCACATAACGGAGTACTCACAATATTCAGCTCATAAATCAACCAGGTAGTACTATGTATGGAAACGAGAAAGAAAAAAATGAGAACAAACCCAAGCTCTACCAATTATATTATTAAATTTTAAAAAAGGGAGGGGTGTTATGAAAGAAAAAAGTAAAGAGAACAGATCCATTTGGATAGCACTGGCCATCTGGAAGGCTACACAGGAAAATGGTAAGTTACTACCTCCAAGGAGAAGACTTTTAAGGAGGGATAGGAAAAGCAAAACTACTTTTCACCAAATATCCTTTTAACCTTTTGAATTCTGTCCCATATACATGTACTAAAGACAAAGGCTTAATGTTCACTCTTAAGAACTCTAGGTAAAGCTGGAAAGAAGACACAGAAATAAAAGCTAATAAAATGTGATGTAACATCAACATGCATACGGTACAACAAAGAAGCGGAGAGCATGATTAAGTTCACTGTTTAGATGATCAAGAGAAGAATTTGTCACATGCACAATATTCATCCATAAAAATAAGCTAAGAATGGTACCTATGCCCTCAGACTAATTCACCCTAGAAACGTCTTTTCCTGACACCAAAGTAAAACTGTCAAGACTTCCCACATTCTAGGAACCTCTTACCCTGTTGTTATTGACTTTGTAGGCAGCAGAGCTGTCAGTGATGGAAGTCTGAGTGTCTCTGTAAAGGCCTGTTAACAACTATAAGACAAAACAAAACACAATATGGGGGGAAATCTGAGCAAACGTATAAATAGCAAATCTAAAGAGTGTAACTCTGCTCTAACTCTCCTAGGCGTAAAGTCAAACAAACAAATGTTGCTTACAATAGCTAAATAGGACCATATTGATTTTTTTTTCCCCTTTGCTTGTAGAAAAATCTAAACTTCATTCCCCTCTCCTTAATGAGAGGAGGGGGAAAACTATTATTTTTAAACTACTATTTTCAAATAGTACTTTCAAATGGTTAGTGGCCAAATTTACCAACCTTCTCAACATTTACAATCATCAAAAATGTTTAGAGATTATATTTCTTTAGTGGAAAAATAGCATTCAAAAAGAATTATAATAAAGAGAAAACCTCCACTACTCTTTGTAGCAAAAACCAAACATTTAAAAATACTACACAGACTAGAAATAAATATTAATGAAAAGAAGCCTAAATAGCCAATTAAGTTTCTTTGACAAATTCTCAGACTAATTATACACTGCATACAGATTAATGTCTTCCATCTATCTCTGGTAAACACAAGAAAATAAAAATGGCCAAGAAATTCCAGTTTAAGAGTCTTTTCGTCCTCCCAAGTGAGTCAAAAATTAATTCCCCAATTTGTCAGCAACAGCTTTTTTCCCAAAGTAAAACTAACATGAATAATACGGTGCCCTAAAATTTCCTATCAAGTGTTGAGAGGTATAAATCAAAGCATTTACTCTGACAAAAAGCAATGTTTTCCCGGAATCACAAAGGCCCACAAGAAGAACAGCTCTCTGACTGCTCCTTCTGCTCCGGATGAACTTCCAGAACACTGTGAAATAGAGAAAAACAACCAAAATGACGCCTTGATTATCAACAGTACGCAAATATGATTGGGCTGGAGGAAATGAAGTCTACCATAGAATGCCTCATTCATCTGGAGCTGACTTTCACTGTTATTACCACCATTATAAAATCGTTATTCTTGAGGACTCCACCATCAACTGTCAACTTTTCTGCATCTGCATCCCCTACCCTGCCAGTATACTCAAGTGCAACCCTGCCTTACTAATTCTATATCCGCAGCGCCCAGCTCGCAAACACAGGATGCTCAAACTTGGAGCGAAAACCACTTGAGTATTGGTAGCAAGAGCAATGGAAGGGGAAAACGGGGCGCTCAGGCGGTACAAGGGCTAGCAACCTGTGCCCAAGGAGCAGGGCGTCACTCTGGGGGTTGCGAGAAATCCCCCCTAACGCTGTGCTGTTTCTGCTGCTTCAGGCAGGAGGGCAGGTGTATATAAGGTCTTAGTCTCCCATTCTAGACGCCCCTCAGGTCTGCTCCGCGGTCTACATAAGCCCAGTCCGAGCTCGGATCCCCGCCCGCCCCGCACCCGCCAGATCCACCGGCCGCCTCTTCACCTAGCGTCAGCAGCACCGCAAGGAGCGCCACCACGACTGACAGCAGCGTCGGGTCCCTCTGCTGCAACTCCTGCCGCAAAGAGTCCAGGTATGGCTGGAAGGCGCCCCCAGCACCACCCCCATTCCCCATCCGCCGGGAGTCCGTGGAAGCCATGGCTGAGATCACGCTACCCGGCACCGCGAAAGCAACGTGGCCCTGGGCTCTGCGCAGGTCTGCGAAGCGGAGCATCACGGAAGTGGTAGTTCCTAAGCTGTATTTCCTCCTTCGCAGGCCGGTATGCCGAAGGACCTGATGGGAGTTGTAGTTCTCTTTGACACCGAACTCCCAGCGAAGGACCGGCTGAGCAGCCAGCCAGAAGGATGAGCGACACACTCATCCTTTAGGATATGAGTCAAATGTCCCGCTCTCTTCATGGTTGTTGACAGAATGATGGGTGAATAAAATGAATGGCTCAAGAAACCTCCCCTGAGGATTTCCAGTCGCTCCCTTCGTGAGGGAAAGTGCATCTTGTGAGGAACGCATTACACAAATGTTCATCGGAATATAATGTGGCGCAAGGTGTGACAGAGGGTGTAAGTTGAGGAATGGGGATGCATAAAGGGGTTCTTAAGCCACATGGGTTCAGAGAAAAGCTACTGGAGGAAAATTACAGGAAGTGAGCCTTGAAGGACAAGTTAGCCTCTGCAGGCGTAATAGGAGAAAGGGTGTTCTGTGCAGGAAAGAAAGAGCAATTCAGTGTACCTACACGCGGGTTCAGTCCTTGAGTCAGGAAGATCCCCTGGAAAATGAAATGGCAACCCACTCCAATATTCTTGCCTTGGAAATCCCATGGACAGAGGAGCCTGGAGGGCGACAGTCCATGGGGTCTCAAGAGTTAGACAGGGCTTAGCAACTAAACCCCCACTGCATTGTAAATCCTGGCTACTTCCATTAATGTAGAGCTGCCCCTGAGATTAGAGACATTAAGGGAAGCAGCCAGGAAAATCAAAGAGCGGGGCTGGGGCTGTTGAAAATTGTCACTCTGCCCTAAGTGGCAGACACTACTTTGCCAGACAGGTATGTGGGACCAAGGTGGCCAGTTCTTCAGTTTTTAAGAGAAGCCAGAAAAAAAGGTTTTTAAGGGAAATATTCCAGTTTTTAAATTTCAGCGAGTAATGAAAACTTGTAGTCTAAATAAAACACCTCATAGAGTTAGAAGTGGCTGGTCTGGAAGCTGCCAGTTTGCAGTCTGTCATTAAGCAGTTGTCATTTCAGCAGAATTGGCAGAAGATGAGCAGGAAATGTTGGCAAAAGCTAGACATGAAGGGACTGGGAGATATACTGAGGAACCTAGATTTTACAATGCAATAAGAAGTAAAATAGATTTTACAATGCAATAAGAAGTTTCAGTTGAGAGTGAAATGGTTTATTGGCAGATGAAGGGAGTACTATGGTTTGAGAGAGAAAAGACAGGCAGGGAGACCAGGTAGAGGCTGTTGCAGTGTTTTGGCAAACAACGCACAGGGTCTGAACCAGGGAAGTGTGGAAAGTGTGGAAAGGAGGGTAGAGCTATGAGAGACACTTAGAAGGAAAATATATAGGATTTGGTGATTAATTGTACAAGCTGAGTTAAGGAGAAAAACTAGCAAGACTGCATCTGAAACACATGGTGTGTATTGCTAGGAAGATCAAAGTGTTCAGCATGAATGAGAGAACTCAGTTGAAGTTCTTTGGAGCCAGGGACATAGCCAGAATGAAAACTGCCTGTATTTTGTGTACATGGAGTTTCCAGTGCCTCTGGGAAGTCTAAAATCTTATATCATGCAGGCGATACAGTAAACAAATGTGAAGTGTCAGCAGTAGGTGCTAGATTTTTATTTGGGAGTCATATGTAAACAAGTGGTTATGCAAACCAGCACAGCCACTATGGAGAACAGTGTGGAGATTCTTAAAAAAATGGAAATAGAACTGCCATGTGACCCAGAAATCCCACTGCTGGGCATACACACTGAGGAAACCAGAATTGAAAGTGACGCGTGTACCCCAGTGTTCATCGCAGGACTGTTTATAATAGCCAGGACATGGAAGCAACCTAGATGTCCATTGGCAGACGAATAGATATGAAAACTGTGGTACATATACATAATGGAATATTACTCAGCTATTAAAAAGAGTGCATTTGAATCAGTTCTAATGAGGTGGATGAAACTGGAGCCTATTATACAGAGCGAAGTAAGTCAGAAAGAAAAACACCAATATAGTATATTAACGCATATGTATGGAATTTAGAAAGATGGTAATGATGACCCTATATGTGAGACAGCAAAAGAGACACAGATGTAAAGAACAGACTTTTGGACTCGGTAGGAGAAGGCAAGGGTGGGATGATTTGAGAGAATAGCATTGAAACATCTATATTATCATATGTGAAATAGATGACCAGTCCAGGTTCAATACATGAGACAGGGTGCTCAGGGCTGCTGCACTGGGTTGACCCTGAGGGATGGGATGGGGAGGGAGGTGGGAGAGAGGGTCAGAGTGGGGAACACATGTACACCCATGGCTGATTCATGTGAATGTATGGCAAAACCCACCACAATATTGTAAAGTAATTAGCCTCCAATTAAATTTAAAAATTTTTTTTTAAATAGAAGGGGAAAAAATAAATCATGGAGAGCATGAAGAGTGAGGAGGAAAGGGATGCCACAAAGAAGGCTGAGAAGAGAGAGTCACCAACACAGAAGTGAATCATGTCCTGGAAGTGGTCAGCAGCATTCCTGTAACAGATGATGAGGGCTTGAATGAAAAGTGAGCTCAGGGGGAACAAGGAGGGGAGGGTGAGGAGGTAAAGAGGATAACTTCACACAATGAGTGCTTGCTTCAGTTCAGTTCAGTTCAGTTGCTCAGTCATGTCCGACTCTTTGCAACCCCATGGACTGCAGCACACCAGGCTTCCCTAGAAAAGAGAGAGAGAGACAAAAAAAGACCTGGGGACCTAAGCTCTAATGGAACAAAGGTGCTTTAATGATTTTTCTATGAGTATATACAGGCTGCAGTACAAGAAACTTCTTTCGGGAATGATAGAGTTCAGCAAACCAAACATACTGCAACGGTTCCCAAGGGAACAAGGAGTAATGTTAGTCACAAGGTCAGGAGACAATCCATATCTCAAGAAAGGGGAAGGGGACTAAGCAGTTTTGTCTTAAAGAGAATGTTTAAGGAGACCCAAGCCTGCCTCACACAATGACCTCAGTCTCTGGGAGCAGCATGCTGTTCCTCTTGAAGAGGGACAAAGGACTCATGAGAGACTGCACGTAGGAATCCTCCCGTCAAACATTCCCTGACATCAGGGTCTTCTCCAATGAGTCAATCCTTTGCATCAGGTTGCCAAAGTATTGGAGTTTCAGCTTCAGCATTCAGTCCTTCCAGTGAATATTCAAGACTGATTTCCTTTAGGATGGACTGATTGGGCCTCCCTGCAGTCCAAGGGACTCTCAAGAGTCTTCTCCAACACCACAGTTCAAAAGCATCGATTCTTCAGCGCTCAGCTTTCTTTATAGTCCAACTCTCACATCCATACATGACTACTGGAAAAACCATAGCCTTGACTAGATGGACCTTTGTTGGCAAAGCAATGTCTCTGTTTTTCAATATGCTATCTAGGTTGGTCATAGCTTTTCTTCCAAGAAGTAAGCATCTTTTAATTTCATGGCTGCAGTCACCATCTGCAGTGATTTTGGATCCCAAAAAAATAAAATCTGGCTCTGTTTCCACTGTTTCCCCAGTAAAGAGGATAACTGCTCACAATGAGTGCTTGCTAGAGCAAGGCATTGTTCTAAATCCTTTAAATTTGTTTATTTGTTAATCTCACAATGACCCACCATCCCAGTTTTCCAGAGGGCAAACTGAGACAGGGGTTGAGTAACTTATCCATTGATCCCAGGTTGTTGGGCTCCTTTATGCTTGACTATATGCTCTAACACAGTAAAATTCATTTTCCAGGCGCAGTTCATCAATAAAGGGAGGCAATAGGGACTCCAGATTAAGGAAAGATGTTTAGGATGTGAAGTTAAAGTAAGTAAACCAACTAATATGTGTGTGTGTGTGTGTGTGTGTGTGTGTGTGTCTATTTACTGTGCTTGGTCGTTCAGTTGTATCCAGCTCTATGCATCCCCATGGACTGTGGCCTGCCAGGCTCCTCTGTCCATGGGGATTCTCCAGGCAAGAATAATGGAGGGGGTTGCCATGCCCTCCTCCAGGGCATCTTCCCAACCCAGGCATTGAGCCCAAATCTCCCACATGGCAGGCAGATTCTTTACCAGATAAGCCTCCAGGGAAGCCCAGGAATATTGTAGTGGGTAGCCTATCCTTTCTCCAGGGGATCTTCCTGACTCAGGAACCAAACCAGGATCTTCTGCACTCCAGGCAGATTCTTAACCTGCTGAGCTACCAGGGAATTTTTTTGGACTCACTAAGGATGTTGTATCTTAGTTCCCCAACCCGTGCCCCCTGCATTGGAAGTGCAGAGTCCTAACCACTGGACTGCCAGAGAAATCCCCAACTATTTTATTTTAAATTAGCATAATGAATTAAAACTATCAGAACCAACAGCAATCTTACTGCATTCTATTTCTTTTCTTTCTTGTGGTTCTGATCCCTGCTCTATATTCACCACCCAACACCCAACACACACACACACACACACACACACACACACACACACACCTCCTTTATATTAATAATAACTTCTGTTAGTGACTAAAAATACAGTGAAGGAGGAAGGGCCAGATACAGAGAACACCTACCAGAACTGTCCTCGCTGTATAAGGATTTTCAGTCAGAGCATGTGAGTGAACAAGTACCATTTTTGTGGTGCAATTTGGGAATAAGGAAGCAAGGGCTTGATAACACATGGTCATACTCTTTTTTTCAATTTGTTTTCTGGGTATCATGAAGGCAGGAGAGATGTGCACACCTTCCACACTTGAGTTAGAAGGTGGGGCTGTCAGTCTCAGCAATGAGAGCAGGAGAGGATGGCATCGGTAGCTTCCTGTCCTCTCACCTCAGGGACTCAGGCTCCTGGGAGCTCTGTGGAGATGGGTGGAGACAAAGACAGCTCCGTGGGAATGGATGTAGAGTAGGACGCGCCGACACTGACTGTCGCTGGCTGAAAGAGTTCTGCTCCCTGGTTCTGTCAGCAGATGGAGAGTTACAGCAAAACCAGTGGAGACAATTTTTCTTCTCTTTCGTCAGTTAAAATGTCTCATTCACTGAATGCCTTTTTCCCTCTCCTGTTCCCAGCAGTTCCAGATCACAACGGAACCTATCTCAGACTCAGGACACCAATCATGTGATTCCCCTACTCTGGCTCATCTCCTTAACTCTGGTTCTTTGAAAAAATAGAGGATTTTTTTTAAAAGAAAAGAATTAAAATGGGACATGTTTTTATATTAAAAACTCAATATAGTAATGAAATAATGAAAGATCAAAAAAGAAAACCAGAAATCACTTTAGTTTTTATATCAATAATATCTGGTGAACATGATTTCAGACATTTCTCTGTACAGATAGACTGACAAGAAGGCAATCTAGAAGGAATAATAAATGACAGAACAAAGTTATTTTTAGAGACTATAATATACATTATTGTGTTCACAGTTTCTAGAACAGTGCCTGGATCATGGTAGGTACTCAGTGCATTGTTGATAAAATTATATTTGTTGATTCACTGCAATAAGACAGACTAGATGCCAGAGGAATGGTTGGGACATCTCATCAAACAAAGGATAAGAAAGAATTATTATAGGATTTGGGGTGAAGGTGGAGCTTAGGTGAATATTACATAAAGCAGTGCTGTTAGGCTCAAAGCAAAGCTGTGCTGTGTGTAAAAAGGTGAACCTCAGGTCCGGACTGCAAAGTAGACCCAATGTCTGTTTCTTTGGATACCAGAAAGTTGAGAACTGTGGACTATTGTGTTTAGAAAGCCCCTACCTGCAGCTCTGCCCCTGACTGTAAATTTAAACTGTGGTAGGAATTCGGAAACAAAGGGGCAAACTTGGAGAGCTGTTTAGGAGGCAAAATCAACAACACTTGCTGACATTAGATGTAGAATGAAGTAGAATACTGAATTGAAATTTGACTCCTCAGTTTATGACTCCTGTGAGTGGGTAGCAGACCATGTCTTTAGGAAGCATGGGAACAAGAGTTGGCTTAGGGAAGCAGGGGAGGGAAGGAGTAAAATGATCACCTCCCTCTTTATTTGTTGGGCTTATGATTGCTGTGAGAACTCTACAGTACAGATCCACGGGCAGGAGGAAGTGTGCATGTGAGATGCTACAGGCAGGGGTCAGAACTACAGATATGGATGCCTGGGAGTCATTCTCACTGCTTAGGGAGGGTCTGGAAAGTGGAAAGAGCTCTGGATGAAGAGAAGAGCCCCAGGAAGATGACCCTACATTTCAGAACTGGTAGGACAAGCCCACACTAAGACCACAAATGGACAGAGAGGTGGGAACCAAAGCGGAGGGCTGCCATATCAGAGAAGCTAGGAAAGGTTTCCAAGGAAAGGTGACTGGTCATCTGTATCCAGTTAGCAAACAGACTCAAGGATGAAAGAACTAATTGGCTCTCACAGCTGGCAGGGGGGCAGTGACCTTGACCAGAGTAGCTTCAGGGACACAGGTGGAACAGAAGACTGATTTCTCTGTGTTCAGTCATTCATGAGAATCCACCTTTGAGGAGCTCCACTAAGTGTGGGAGGAGACAGGGCAGTGACTGCCATGAGAGTTGGGGTCAAGGGACGATTTTTAGCAAGATGAGGTTTCAGTGGTTCACTTTTGCAAGCAATAAGACCGGGGACCTCAAGTATACCTGATGAAATGTATTAAAAATATTTTAAACTATGTAAATCATCTATATTATTTTTCTGTACTGCCTTGAGCACTCTATGTCAATATTTACTCTGCATCCTCCTTCCTGCCCTTTCCCCAACAACACACACACACACACACACACACACACACACACACACACACTTGATTCAGTCAAGCTTTGTACACTTGATGTTAGCAAAATGACCATGCACCATGGCTGATTCATGTCAATGTATGGCAAAAATCACTACAGTATTGTAAAGTAATTAACCTCCAACTAATAAAAATAAATGGGAAAAAAATAAAATGACCATGCAGACCCCTTTTAGAAAGAATTCCTACTTGGACTGTACCCAGGAACTGTGGCTGTGTGAAAGAGACAATGAATCTTGAGCTCTGAAGGAAGGGCTAGTTGCAGACCAAACATTAAGCGGGAAAAATGAAGTTTTTTTTAAAAGATAAAACCAATTATAATGTTTATTTTTATTTTGTCCTGCAGAGGCGCCACCACCGAATTGTGAGGGCAACCAAATCACTCAGACCAGCGAAACCGGAGGAAGCTTATGGGTCCCATGAGCTCCCATCTCCATCAGGTGTGGGCTCCACTCTTGGATTTTAAGGTTTGTGGAAAGTGCATGCTTCCAGGAGTTCTGTAGGGACAGAGCAGAGGGGTTGGACAGTTAAAAATGTACCTATGTTTAGTTCCTGTTAAGTGAATCAACAGTTAAGCCCAATACAAAAGCACTCAGACTAGTTGCCCTGCTCCTGTGATGGGTGAACCTGACCCTCTTCCCAATGCCTCCTCCTCCTGCCTGCACAGCTCCTGCGTCTGCACTGGGCAGTGCCCCACACCAAGGACAGTAACAGGATTTCCCTGCCCTGCATCATCTCCTGCCTTCTGTCCTGTGGGTGGGGCTCCCACATCTGAGTCCATGTGGCTGGAACGAGCCTAGGAGAATTATCCTCTCACATCCAGGCAAGGAACTAACATAACGAGATGTACTAAGCACCAGGCCTGGGCCAGTTCCCCTGCCGGGGGCTAGGGATGGAACAGAGCCCAGCAGATCCAGTCTCCACCCCCTCAACAGAACAGTAGCCAAGGATCCTTTAATCAGAATTATGTGGGCAGCTATTAAAATACAGAAATCCCGAGCCTGGCACAGACTTGCTGAATCAGTATCCCAGGGCCTGGGAATCAGTATCTTAAGGACTGTAGCTCATGGACCTGTACTCTGCAGTTGAAGAATAACCTCCCTTGAGCTACATGGTATTCTCCCAAATCTTCCAAATGATTCCAAGTCATTAAATGATGTCCAACATAGCCATGGCACAAACTGCTATTCTAGATAAGTACAAGCATACCTTCTTTTACTGTGCTGTGCTTTATTGCACTTTGGAGATACTGTGTTTTTTCCAAATTGAAGGTTTGTGGTAACCCTGTGTCAAGCAAATCTGCTGGTGCTATTTTTTCAATAGCGTTTGCTCACTTCATGTATCTGCATCACATTTTAGTAATTCTTGAAATATTTCATACTTTTTCATTGTTATTATTATTATCTCTGTCATGGTGATCTGTGATCAGTGATCTTTGATGTTACTATTGTTAATTGTTTTGGGGCACCACAAACCATGCCCATTACTATGGCAAACTTAACTGATAAATGTTATGTGTGTTCCTGCTGCTCCACTAGCCCAACAATGTTGAAATTAGGCCAATTAATAGCCCTACATTGACTCTAAATGTTCATGTGGAAGGAAGAATTGCACATCTCTCCCTTTAAGGCAAAAGCTAAATGTGATTAAGCTTAGTGAGGAAGGCATGTCAAAAGCAAAGATGGCCCAAAGATGGGCCAAAGAGTTAACCACACTGTGAATGAAAAGGGAAAGTTGTTGAAGGAAATTAAAAGTGCTACTTCAGTGAACACAGAAATGATAAGCAACAGCCTTATTCCTGTTACAGAGAAAGTTTTAGTGGCCTAGATGAAAGATCAAACCAGTCATAACATTCCCTTAAGCCAGAGCCTCAGTTGCAGCAAGACTCTAACTCTCTTCGGTTCTGTGAAGGCTGAGAGAGGTGAGGAAGCTTCAGGAGAAATGCTTCAAGTGAGTACAGGTTGATTCATGAGGAGGAAAGAAGTTGTCTCCAAAGTCAAGGCGGAGGCTTCCCTGGTGGCTCAGTGGTAAAGAATCTGCCTACCAATGCAGAAGACACAGGTTCAATCCCTGAGCCAGGAAGATCCCACATGCTGTGGGGCAACAAAACCTGTGCGCGGCAACTACTGAAGCCTGTGCACCTAGAGCCCATGCTCTGCAACAAAAGAAGCCCCCGCAATGAGAAGTCAGAGCACCATAGCAGAGTAACCCCTGCTCACCACAACTAAAGAAAGTCCACCCACAGCAACAAGGACCCAGTGAAGCCATTAATAAAATAAATAAATAAGATTTCTAAAAAATAAAAGTGCAAGGTGGAGCAGCAAGTACTGGTATAGAAGCTATAGTAAGTTACACAGAAGACCTACCCAAGATAGTTCATAAAGGTGGCTACACTAAACGAGATTTTCAATGTAGATGAAACAGCTTGCAGTTGGAAGAAGATGCCATCTAGGACTTTCATAGCTGGAGGGGGGAAGTCAGTGCCTGTCTTCATGATCAAATGACAGACTGACTCTCCTATTAGGGGCTAATGCAGCTGGTGACTTGAAGCTGAAGCTAGTGCTCATTTACCATTCTTAAAAAACTTAGGGCCCTTAAGAATCATTCTCAGTCTGCTCTGCATGTGCTCTGTAAATGGAACAGCAAAGCCTGGATGAAAGCACATCTGTTTATGAGAGGGTTTACTGAATATTTTAAGCCTGCTATTGAAACCTACTGCTCAGAAAAAAAAAACATTCCTTTTAAAATATGACTGCTCATTGAAAGCGTACTTGGTCACCCAAGAGCTTGGATGGTGATGTACAAGATTAAAATTGCTTTCATGCTTGGTAACACAACATCTGTTCTACAGCCCATGGGTCAAGGAGTCATTCCAACTCTCAAGTTTTATTATTAAAGAAATACATTTCATAACTGCCATAGACAGTGAGTCTTCTGCTGGCCATAGACAGTGAGTCTTCTGCTGGATCTGGGCAAACTCAACTGAAAACCTTCTGGAAAATATTCCTCATTCTAGATGCCATTAAGAACATTTGTGATTCATTGAATAAGGTCAAAATATCAGCATGAACAAGAATTTGAAAGAAACTTATTCCAACTCATAAGTGACTATAAGGGATTCAAGATTTCAGTGGAGGAAGAAACTGCAGATGTGATGGAAATATTAAAAGAACTAGAATTAGAAGTGACGCCTGAAGATATGACTGAATTGCTGCAAATCTCATGATAAAATTTAACAGATGAGGAGCTGCTTCTTTTGCATGAGCAAAGAGAGTGGTTTCTTGGGATGAAATCTACTCCTAGTGAAGATGCTGTGAAGATTGTTGAAATGACAACAAAGGATTTAGAATATTATATAAACTTAGTTGATAAAGCAATGGCAGGACTTGAGAGGACTGACTCCTATTTGAAAGAAAGTTCTACTGTACGTAAAATGCTATCAAATAACATTGGCTGCTACAGAAGAATCAGTCATGAAAGAAGAGTTGATCCATCAATTTCAGGCTTCCAGTTGAAGATGGCAGACTAGAAGGACGTGCACTCGTCTCCTCCTGTGAGAGTACCAAGATCGAAACTAGCTGTTGAACAACCATCAGTGGGAGAATGCTGGAACCCACCAAAAAAAGATACCCTATGTCCAAAGACACAGAAGAAGCCACAGCAAGATGGGGGGGGGGGGGGCGGGGCACAATCATGATAAAATCAAGTCCCATACCCTCCAGGTGGGTGGTGCACAGACTGGAGAACAATAATACCAAAGAAGTTCTCCCACTGTTGTGAAGGTTCTAAACACATGTTAGGTTTCCCTGCTTGGGGATCTGATAAAGGCACTGGGACTCCCCAGGGAATCTGATCTTGAAGGCCAGCAGGATTTGATTATAGAATTTCCACAGGACTGAGGGAAACAGAGACTTCAGTCTTAGAGGCCACAAACAAAATCTTGCACACACCAAGACCCAGAGGAAAGGAGAATGACCCCACAGAAGACTGAACCAAAATTACCTGCTAGTGTTGGAGGGTCTCCTGTGGAGGTGTGGGAGGGCAGGGGCTCATAACAGGAACAAAGGCCCTGGCAGCAGCCCTGGAAAGTCCCCTTTGGAATAAGCCCTCTTGGAGGTCACCATTAACTCTACCATAGAGCCCATAGACCCCAAGGCTGGGTCCCCTCAGGCCAAAAAATCAGGGAGGGAGTGCAACCCCACCCATCAGCAGATAATTGGATTAAAGCTTTACGGTCCTGCCCAACACTGCAGGACCCAGTTTTTCCACAGCCAGCCCCTTCCATCAGGGAGCTTACACAAGCCTCTTAGCCTCCTCCATCAGAGGGCAGACAGAAGAAGCAAGCCCACAGCAGCTAGAACTAAAACCACATTACAGAAAGTAAATCAGCATGAAAAAGCAGAAAGTTATGTCCCAGATGAAGGGACAAGATAAAACCCCAGAAAAACAACTAAATGAAGTGGAGATAGGCCACCTTCCAGAAAAAGATTCAGAATGATAGTGAAGATGATCCAGGATCCTGGGAAAACAATGGAGAAGATGCAAGAAATGTTTACCAAAGACCTAGAAGAACTAGAGAACAAACAAACTGAGATGTGTAATACACTAGAAGGAATCAAAAGCAGAATAACTGAGGCAGAAGAATAAATAAATGACCTGGAGGACAGAATGGTGGGCATCACTGCCACAGAACAGAATATAGAAAAAAGAATGAAAAAAAAAAAAAAAAGAAGAAGAAGAAGCTGAAGAGACCTCTGGTACAACATTAAATGCACCAACATTTGCATTATAGGGGTCCCAGAAGGAGAAGAGAGAAAGGACCTGAGAAAATATTTGAAGAGATAATACCTGGAAACTTCCCAAACGTGGGGGAAATAGTCAACCAAGACCAGGAAGCACAGAAAGTCCCAGGCAGGATAAACCCAAGGAGGAACACACTGAGACACATAGCAATCAAACCGACAAAAATTAAAGACAGAGATAAAATATTAAAAGCGACAAGGGAAAAATGACAAATAACATGCAAGGGAACTCCCATCAAGCTATCAGTTGATTTCTCAACAGAAACTCTACAAGCCAGAAGGGAATGGCATGATATATTTAAAGTGATGAAAGGGAAGAACCTACCACCAAGATACTCTACCCAGTAAGACTCTCCTTCTGATCTGATGGAGAGATCAAAAGCTTTCCAAATAAGCAAAAGTTAAGAGAATTCAGCACCACCACCAAACCAGCTTTACAATGAATGCTAAAGGAACTTCTCTAGGCAGGAAACATAAGCGAAGGAAAAGACCTACACAAAATAACCCCAAACTATTAGGAAAATGTTAATAGAATCATACGAAAATTACCTTAATTATAAATGGATTAAACCAACCCAAAGACATAGACTGGCTAGGCAGATGAAAACTTGTGCATGTATGCACTTCCATTTACCACATGGCTCTGCTTGACCCATCAAATTGTGTGTAATTATTATATATTGTTAGGCTGATCATGTTCCCATTATGGCTTGCAATTGTAATTATCTTTTTATTTTGGGGGGGGGTCTGGCTATTCATTGTGAAAACTAGTACACATCTTTTACTATTGTGATTATGAACTTTTTGCCATTTATGACATTTTGATTCTATTTGTTTGATTTAGTATGAAGAGAAGGCTAGAATTCTAATTTAAAAAATTGATATGCAGCTAGCAAAATAAATAAGTTAATATGTTGTGGTGTTTAGGATAAAAAATAAATAAATAATAAACATATTTCAATAATAGTATCCTTTAATTTTTTTCCCAGTGGTATTTATAATACCTAAATTAAACTGCACAATTTTTAATGTATCTCTGATTCTTTAAGGAATCAAGAGAAAGTTTTTGTCATTCGTGAAAATAAAGGTAAAACCCAGTCAACAAGGATTAAAAATAAAAAGAGTCAATTGATACAGCAAACTTAATTGTTGTCTTATTTTAAGGAACTGCCACCATTGATCTGTCAGCAGTCATCAATATTGAGGTAAGACCCTCCACCAGCAAAGAGATTATGACCCTCCACCAGCAAAGAGATTATGGAGGCTCAAATGATAGTGTTTTTTAGCAATAAAGTATCTTTAATTAAGATATGTACATTGTTAGACATTTTTTAGACAATGCTATTGCACACTTTATAGTGTAGTATAAATGTAACTTTTATATGCACTGGGAAACCAAAAACTTCATATGACTTGCTTTGTTGCAATATTCTTTTATTGCAATGGTCTGACACTGAACCTGCAATATCCCCGAGCTGTGCCGGTGGTGTGTATAGCAACTTTAGAGTTACTGGTACTTATCACCGTTCAAGCTCTCAAGAGCAGCACCATGTAAAAGAACTCTCTGCAATGCTGGAAATGTTCTCTTTGTTCATGTATGTGGAGACATAGGTATCTCCTGAGCACTTGAATCATGGCTGGTGTGACTGATTTAAAATTTTGTTTAATGTGAATATAAATTTAAATATCCACATGTAGCCAGAGGCTACCGTTTTGAACAAGGCAGCACAAAGGTGTTCAGAGCAGAGCAGTGGGCATGGGCACATAACTCTCTTCCTTTTCTAAGTAATAGCATGGAATTCTGCATATCCAGTGCCATCAGCCCATGTCCCCTTACCATCTGCCCATACAAGTAGCCTTTCATTCATGCTAGGTTGCATTGTTCCCTCATCATTTCATCTAGTCAACTGATCATCTCCTGGGGACTACAGTCTGCCCCTGCTTTTGAATCCAGCACCCAGAACCCCAACCATATTTACTTTGCAGGTTCCCCATGCTGTTCCTCCTACTCACTTGAGGTTGAGCATTGTCTCAGGTTAGTCATAGCTCTGACGTAGTCATCCCCTAAGTAGGAGTCATATGTTTTTTTCGCAATTGAAGCCAAACATTTAGTGTCATCCCTGAACAGAAGGTCCTTGGAACTTGAATGGAATAAACAAAAATTGTTCGTGCAGTCGGTTACAGATTTTCCAAAGTCCTCCTGTCAAATGGACAGAAAGTACATGAGGACCTGTGGAAAAGAGTCACTGGAACACGTGGAAGGGATGGAGGAAACTGGAAGCTGGGAACCAGCCCTGGGAAGAAAGGGAAGCTGCAGAGGATGCCTCAGGATCTTTCCACATCCATCCCTTGGCATTCACACAAATATGGGCCCCAAATCTAGGCTTCCACGAGGCCCCAAAATCCTTTGTAGGGTCCAGCCTAGTCCCATCTCCTTGGGGAAGTCCCTCCCTCCCACCCACCCACCACGGCTGACTTCTCTGATCTCTCTTCCCCACTTCATTGGCCATGGCCTTGGGGATGGCTTCTAGGAAATGAGAGGGCAGAAACATGTCCCTTTTAAGTATTATTATCAAGAAGGTATTAAATAAGAGCCACCCAATGAGGGGTGGTTCAGGGAGCTGTTAGCTGCATCTTTGATCCTAAATTGATAAGAGGCTGGACTCGTCCACATCTTCTAAGATTATAAATGAAATAATGATTACAGAAAGCTTAGCATTCCATCTAGCACTTAGGAAACGTTCCTTAAATGTTAATTATTAGTGTCATTTACCCTAAGAGGACTCATAAAGGTGTGCTATCTTCATTTTTAAAAGGAGAAAACTAATGATGGATCAACAGGCAGGAAGCTGTCACTGAGGGGAGGCTGGTCTTTAGGGGTGGAAGGGTCTTTAGGATGAAAATATTCATACAGCCCCTCTCCCCACAGGGCCAGCCCTGGGTTGGTTGTTTTCACCAGAGGACAAGCTCCCTGAGGGTAGGGTTCCTGGGTTTTTCTGCCTTTTGGAATAGTTCTCAATCTGTCTAAGCAAAAGAAACACAGTCCACATTTCATGACTTGTATCCAGAAAGGTTGGGAAACAAGATTAGTTGCCTGCATTTTTAAAAAAGGCAGAAGTGGGTAAAATGAGGGTACCACAGAGCAAGGTCAGGGTCGAGCTAGAAGGCAGATGCTTGGACCCTGGAACATGTGTGTCAGTTGAGGTCTGATTTCCAGCAAACAGAAGATATGCATAGAGCCAGGTCTAGGAGATTCAGTCCACCATCCATACCTTCCCAGTTCTAACTTCCAGGGAAAGAATGCAGGAGTGTGTGTGGGCTTCTCCTCGCCTGCGAAATCCCCCAATAATCCATATCCACACAAGAAAAACAGTTTGGAGTCCCTGGCTGGTCCGTACCTGCTGTTTGGTTAATATTTCCTCCACACAAGTTGCCTTATCTTTCCGTGAGACCACAGCATGATTCGGGGCTCGGGCCAGATGGCAGCTCTCAGCCTCCTCCACAGATTTCCTGCTGCCATCCTTGCACAGTAGTTCAAAATTTTCCTTGTGCAGATTTTTTGCCCATGGTTCATCATTCTTTCCTAGGTTCAGAAAAGGTGCATCAGCCAAAGCTTTGATCAAAACACCCTCACTGGGAGATGTGACCACCCTCCACTGGTATGTGGGGGGTCTGGACCCAGTGGCCAGCAGGGGTTTCACTGATATGGAGAGGAAGAGAGTTATCAGGAATTTCCTGGGGCCAATCCTTTCGGTCTTCCCAGCCAGACAAGGGAGAGTGAACCACATTCTGTGGATGATGTTCAAAAGGATCTTCATTTCTGCTAAGCTCCAAATTCCATTTAGACTCCACTCTAGGAAGCACATGACCCTCTAAGCAGATTGACAATCTCTGTGCTATACCATCTGGCTGTGTGTGTGTGTATAGTCGCGCAATCGTGTCCAACTGGACAACCCCATGGACCCCCATGGACCGTAGACCACCAGGCTCCTCTGTCCATGATTCTCCAGGCAAGAATACTGGTGCGGGTTGCCATTTCCTCCTCCAGGGGAATCTTCCTGACCCAGGGATCAAACTTGCAACTCTTGGGTCTTCTGCAAAGGCAGGCGGATACTTTACGGCTGAGCCACCTGGAAGCCCCATACCGACTGGCACTAGCAAGCAAAAGAATCCTCCCCAGAGGCTCTTTTGGAAGGTAGCCCAGTGCTTGAAATCTGGCTCTTTCACACTAGTTCTATGTAAAATGCACAAACGCCTCTGTGCATGAAGGCCCATATCCTGTTCTCCGCCCCTTGCTTCATCTTTTCTGTATTCTCTCTGAAAAAGGAACATCTCACCCATTCCCGTGGTTTAAGCTCCCTCCTCCTGAGGCAATTCTCAAATAAGCTTTCCTGGTTTTTGCTTCTCTCCTAAAATACAGGATTGCAGTCTTTTTCTTAATCTAATTTTCTCATTTAATCAAACAACCACTATATGAATTCACTATTTTAAAAGTTTAAACTTACATACAAATTAAAAATACCCCTTGTCCTACAGTCTCCAAATGTACACTTTAGGTTTTAATAGGAAACTCCAAATTGCCTGCCTCTCCTCCCACCAGTATCTGCACATATCTTTTTCACCTTTTAACTTTTTGCCTTTCTTTTCTTACTGGTCCCTCCAATTCAGTACCTTCCAAATGAAGTCCATCCTCCTTCTCTCCAAACCCATTCTGTTTTACTTAGTAATTTAAGCATTTATTCAATACTATGTTCCCAGCCCTCTGTAAGACACAATCTTATTAAAAGTGGGAAATACCAAAAGCAAAAGTGCAAAGCAAAAATAATATCATTTTATATTTTGTGTAACACTCTCTAAATGCTGTGTGAGCAAGGGAACCAGCACAGTGAGGGTATGCTGACTCAGGAAGCCTAGATGGAGAGGCCAAGGATTCAGCAGTGCCCTGTACCATGTGTAGGACTGAGAGGAGAAAGGCCCGCTTCTTTGAGGGGGAATGGAATGCTCTGGCAAGACTCAGGGACGGCTACATGCCTGGTGTTTCTAGTGGGTGGAGAACAGCCCCACTGGAACAGAGCCTTGGGCAGTCAGGCTAAAAACGCCCTCAAGATGAATGTGGGATGGAGCACAGCACTTTGTTGTTATTGCTGTCTAGTTGCTAAGTCATGACCAATTCTTTGTGACCCCATGGACTGTAGCCCCCCAGGCTCCTCTCTCTGTGGGATTACCCAGGTAAGAATACTGGTGTGGGTTGTCATTTCCTTCTCCAGGGGATCTTCCTGACCCAGGGATCAAACTCAGGTGTGCTGCATTGCAGGTGGATTCTTCGCTGCTGAGCAACTGCAGGAAGCCCTAGTGTGGCACTTAGGTAATAAGAAAGGTTGGTCTATGAGAACTTAATGGAAATCAGTGTTAATGTGTGAGCTCCAAATAGGAAAAATGAGAAGGGAGGTGATTTGGTCTGGGTTAGGGGCAGTGGGCATCTAGAAAGGGCATGATAAAAAATTTTCTTTCCAGTAAAAGATGCTTGTTTACTGTAGCTAATTTATAAAACACTACATAGTTTTAAGGAATAAGACTGTGAAACCCAGCATAATTCCACAGCATTCACTTTCAACATTGATTAATCTAGGCTTGACTGACAGGACCTATAACAAAGTCCTCCATAGGGACAGAGGCTGTGTGAGAGAGAAGTGTAAGGAGTTTGGATTTATTCTGGTCCAGGTTGCAGTTATCAGTGTGCTTTGTACATAAACATGACCACAGGGCAAACAGGGATCCTAGTATGGTGTTTAGGTAGGAAATGTATAGGGAGGTAGGCCTCCTTTATAAATTCCCATCAGAAGATTAAGGCTTTGGGAGTCTTTGCAAAGAGAACTGAGGTCTAGAGAGGGGAGCCCTATTGGAAGGATACAAAGAGAAATCAAGGAGTGACAAAGAACCAGCCTAGGGTAACACTCAGTAGCAGGAAAAGGACAGCCCTTAAAGGGAAAAGCAAAACTTACAGGAGGGGTGAAAGAAAAATTAGCCAAACCAATATTCCTTCAAGTAAGTACTTAGTCACTTCTGTGTACCTTATACTGTGATTGGTGTTGAGATGTAAGAAAAAAGAAGAGCCTCCCTGTGACCATATTTTATTACAGAATGTGATGGATTCAATAATAATAGCAATGTGGACAGAGGATTCTGTTGTAGGATGGAGGGGTGCCATTGGGGAAGGCTTCTTAGAGGAGCTGGTCCTGCACCAGAGGAAAAATTTGAGGTTGGGTAAACGGAGGAGGACTCCCGAGGTGGGTTAGTGGTAAAAAAAAAAATCAACCTGCCAATGCAGGGGTTATAAGAGACACAGGTTCAATTCCTGGGTCAAGAAGATTCCCTGGAGGAGGGCATGGCAACCCACTCCAGTATTCTTTCCCAGAGAGTCCCATGGACAGAGGAGCCTGACAGGCTACAGTCCAAAGTGTCGCAAAAAACTGGACACAACTGAGCGACTACACGCACACACACAAAGGGTTTTGAGGGAGGGAGGGAAGTAATACTGCCTGGACACTAGGGGGTGGTGTAAGCTGTTAGTGATAGAGCATGGGCAGCTGGAATGCGCATTCTTACCACAATTAAAAACAGCTATCTTGTTTTAATGTCATGGCCATCTAATATCCACCCACTAGTTTTAGTACCCACTGATTGATGGGCCTTGCTTGGATCGATTATTGCTATATTGGTTGCCAAATGATAGTTGTTTAACTTCATGAGTTTTTCTACATCTGTAATTAGCATTCTACAATAAAGAAGATGTTTCCCTTATACTCATTTGTTTAATAAGGATGGACTCCTGTGTTCTTATTTTATTCAATGGGTTATTCAATCTTACTACTGTTGTTATTTCTTGTAATGCTCCAAATGTCAGATCTGGCCAGTGGAGGGCTTTCACAATAGTTCCATTGTGTTCTGACACGTTCCATCTCTCTGAGCACTTCACTATAATGCTCTTCGGTTCACCTTACACTTTTCCTGCCCCAGCCCCAGAATCAGCTGTTTTTTCAAGGGGCCCTGCTTCTTCCTCTTGGAGAATGGTAATAGAAGCCAAAGTCCTGGTGCTCATTCCTACAGGGGTACCACTGTCTGTATGTTTTTCCCAGTGGATTTATAATATGGTTAAATATATATTGGACCTAGAAATATGAGAAATAGTTATAAAGGGCCTGTGGGAGATAAGTTCACTAATTTTGAATAGGGACTGTGTGGGTGGGATGAGTATTAATGCACGTTAGTATAAATTTCCTGATCTTGCTAATTATAATGTAAGTATGTAAAAGTCTGTGTTCTTAGGAAAAGCATGAAAAAGTCCTTGTTCTTAGGAGTATTTAGGGGAAAGAAGGCACAGTGCCTACACCTGTGGAAAGGCTTCTAGGAGAGATTTCAGAGCCCCTGGGAAGCTCACAGTCCTCACCATTCTGTCTACCCAAGTGGATGCGTCTCTCATCAGAGAACAAACAGGTTGAGAATCACAGCTCTGGACCCTGACAAGAGCCCCTGACATTTCCACAAAGACATCCTGAATACAAGGGAACCAGCAACCCTGATTTATTGGGACAAAGAGTTGGGTACATACCATCAGTGTTCTGTAAGACAGTCTGGTGCTTCACAAAGGCCACATCTCCCTTCTCCACCAGACACCTGTGAGGTCCCAGACAGGGAGAGAGAAGAAACGAGGTCAGAGTTACATCTGTCATTCAGAAGGGCCATCTTATAATCTGAAATTGTTTTTTTTTTTAATTTTTAATTAGATGATAATTGCTTTATAACATTGCGCTAGTTTCTGCTGTACAACGATGTGAGTCAGCTATACGTATATGTATATCTCCTCCCTCTTGAGCCTCTTTCCCACCCCGCATCTCACTCCTCTAGGTCATCACCAAGCACCAAGCTTAGCTCCTGTGTGGTACAGCAACTTCCCACTAGTTATCTATGTTTATATATGGTAGTATATATATATGTCAATAATATTATCCCAGTTCGTCTCACCCTCTCCTTACCCTCCCTGTGTCCACAAGTCTGTTCTCTATGTCTGCATCTCTATTCTTCTCCTGCAAACAGGTTCATCAGTACCATTTTTCTGGATTCCATATATATGCATTAATATACAATAAACAATTTTTACAATATTGTTAAAAAAACAATATGTTTTTCTCATTCTGACTTACTTCACTCTGTATAACAGACTCTATGTTCATCCACATCACTACAGATGATGCCAGCTTAGAGATCCAGGGCTGGCCATCTGATATCAGCAACTGTGACTCTCATTTGTTCACTAATCTTATATATTACTAATGTAAGTAATAAAAAGAAAACAAAACCTCTGATATGCTTTGTAGTTATACAATTGCAATTCTATATATTAAATTCTAAACTCTGGCACATTTTATCCAACAGGTCTACATCCTTTTCCAAGCATCAATACAGATGTTAGAGGAGCAGTTTTCCACCAAGGTGATTACTTATGCACAGTCTACTTGTGAAATTGGAAACTTGTGGACTGTGAATTCTTCTAATTTTAACTCACAAGGTGGTTCTAATTAGACGATTGAGATAATCTTTGTTTTTCCTTTGCTAGTGAGCAGTTTCAGAGAAGGCAATGGCACCCCACTCCAGTACTCTTGCCTGGAAAATCCCATGGATGGAGGAGCCTGGTAGGCTGCAGTCCATGGGGTTGCAAAGAGTCGGACACGACTGAGCGACTTCACTTTCACTTTTCACTTTCATGCATTGGAGAAGGAAATGGCAACCCACTCCAGTGTTCTTGGCTGGAGAATCCCAGTGACGGCGGAGCCTGGTGGGCTGCCGTCTATGGGGTCGCAACAGAGTCGGACACGACTGAAGCGACTTAGCGGCAGCAGCAGTGAGCAGTTTAGTTATGAATACCACCATCATTGTGAAGTTGATGGATTCATGGACTACCAGGGTAGCAAAGGCCCAAGTCAGACAGGATAGTTAAAAACTAATAAGGTCGTAAAGTGCACAGGTGTCTCTTTAAAAATAACTAAAATTCCATGAAACAGAGATGTAACCAAAGATGTAGAAATGATGGACTTTACTTTTGTATATTTCCTTGGTCATAGGTCCCCCCAGAGGTGACTGGAAGAGTGTGAGCTAGATGCTTGACTCCTGTGTTTATTCAATTATGGTAGGGTTTGTTCACCTGGCACTAGTGACATGAGGGGCCAGATAATTCTTTGTTGTAGGGTGCTGCCCTGCGCATGTAGGATGTTTATCAGCCTCTCCCAATTAGATGCCAGTTGCACCCTCTCAACCCTACTGATAATCAAAAACATCTCCAGACATCGCCAAATGTCCCCTGAGGGGCAAATCCCTCCCCTGCTCCCCCCGCCTCCCCCTGCCACTGAGAACTCCTGGCCTGCACAATACTGCCAGTCTTTGCTGTCTATGACAGCCAGTTCCGGAGATGGTGTCCTGGAGGGACCTGGATGCCTCTTCACACAGGTTTCTACCTACGTTTGTAAACATGTCACCCTAACATGCAGGACTGATGGGCTAGGAATGTAAGAATCTCACCTGAGCTCCTAAAAGGAACTCTTGTCAGGGCTGGGATTATTATTATTATTTTTGTATGAGGATTATAAGACTCACCTGAAAGCCCCTGTATAGCCATAGTATCTTTCATTGCTGTTGGGAACACACTCCTTTCCTGAACCCTTCTCTGAGCCAATGCACAGAGCACAGAGACTGGAATTTCGCTGAGAGCCAGGTGCACAACCTGCACTGAAAAATTCATCTGTGCAAAAGGACAAGAGAAAGTCAGCTCTTCCTGAGTCAGTATGAATGGACTTTATCTAACACATCACAGGTGTGTCTGGCCCAGGTAGATAAGTAGGTAGAACATGCTTATTATGTGAGCTGCCATCAGCACAAGACTTGCCAGGCTGTAGGCTCTGGCTGAGGCTGGAAATGGTGAGTGACCATTACAATTCAGGTGGAGGGGACTCCATCAGCTTCCCAATAGTGTCATTACTCACCTAAAGAGAGATGAGGTGGAAATTATGTGAAAGGTGACTGAAGCAGGTGTAAAATTGCAAGTCTCACTCCCCTGAGTTGTGCCATTTGTTTTCAGGTGTTTCTTTTCTCTGATATTCATTAGAAGAGTTTCTAACAGAACTTAGAACTCCAAACTCAAGAAAATTCTGGGGAAATCTCACTCCCAGCCCAGCTGCTCTCCCATGGCTGTATAACTGCCAGGAGGCTCAGGAGAGCAGATGTGGTGCCCTTGCTGGTGGGGAACAGAACTCCTGAAAGTCGCCCCAACCACCTTCCTGGAAAACTGATATCACAGAGCATGTTAGTGTAAAGATGTGATTGCATCTCTGCATCTGAACCTCCTCTCCAATACACACAGGACTTGCCTGGTTCTGTCTTTGGAGGTCTCTCCTTTAAAAGTTGCTACACATATTTGGAGGTGGCAGGGGGAAAGTACTAGGAAGTTAAAGTTAATAAGAACCATGAGGAAACATCCATGGTGAACTTACTCACAGGTTTTAGGAGGTAGAACTAAGGCCACACCTGAAGATATTCAGAGGACACAGAGAACCAACTGATTTCCGCCCCTTCAAAGGGGCCTAAGAGCTGAAGCTGCCAAGACCTTAAAGAGACCCAAGAATCCCTAACACCGTATTGCCTAGAAAGCTCTGTGGCAGGGCTCGTAGCCATCCACCAAATGGCCGTTTCTTCTTGTTTCTCTGTAACAAAAATCAAGTTGGTTTTTTCTCTTAATTTTTTTCTCCATTAATTTTATATTGAGATATAATTGACATGTGTGTGTGTTAGTCACTCAGTCGTGTCCAACTCTTTGCGACCCCATAGCGTGCCAAGCACATTATATTAATTTTAGGTGTACAACATGATTCACCATTGTGACTATATGTGAAATGATCACTACAATAGATCTAATTAATATCTATCACCATACAGGGTTACATTTCTTTTCCTTTTAGCTAGGACTTTCAGAACTATGTTGAGTAAAAGTGGTAAGAGTAGACATCCTTGTCTTGGGGAATGCTTTTAGCCTTTCATTGTTGGGTATGATTTTAGCTGTACATTTATCATATGTGGTCTTTATTATGTTGAGGTACGTTCCCTTCATGCCCACTTTCTGGAGAGTCTTTACCTTAAATAGATGATTGCTATTGTTCACTGTTTGGTCACTCATTTGTGTCTGAATTTTTCCAACCCCATGGACTACAGCACGCCAGGCTTCCCTGTCCTTCACCATCTCCTGCAGCTTACTCAAACTCGTGTCCATTGAGTCAGTGATGCCATCCAACCATCCCATCCTCTGTCGTCTCCTTTTCCTTCTGCCTTCAGTCTTTCCCAGCATCAGGGTCTTTTTTAATGAAATGACTCCTCACATCAGGTGCCCGAAGTATTGGAGATTCAGTTTCAGCTTCAGCATCGGTCCTTCTAAGGACTATTCAGGACTGATTTCCTTTAGGATTGACTGTTTTGATTCTTCTTGCAGTCCAATGGACTCTCAAGAGTGTTTTCCAACACCACAGCTCAAAAGCATCAATTCTTCAGTGTTCAGCCTTCTTTATGGTCCAGTTCTCATATCCATACATGACTACTGGAAAAACCATATCTTTGACTATATGAACCCTTATTGGCAAAGTAATGCCTCTGCTTTTTAATACACTGTCTATGTTAGTTATAACTTTTCTTCCAGGGAGCAAGCATCTTTTGATTTTGTGGCTGCAGTCACCATCTGCAGTGATTTTGCTACTGCTGCTAAGTCACTTGAGTCGTGTCTGATTCTGTGCGACCCCATAAGACGGCAGCCCACCAGGCTCCCCCGTCCCTGGGATGCTCCAGGCAAGAACACTGGAGTGGGTTGCCATTTCCTTCTCCAATGTGTGAAAGTGAAAAGTGAAAGTGAAGTTGCTCAGTCGTGTCTGACTCTTAGTGACCCCATGGACCGCAGCCTATCAGGCTCCTCCATTCATGGGATTTTCCAGGCAAGAGTACTGGAATGGGGTGCCATTGCCTTCTCCATGCAGTGGTTTTACAGCCCCCCAAAATAGTCTTTCACTGTTTCCATTGTTTCCCTATTTATTTGCAGTGAAGTGATGGGACTGGATGCCATGATCTTTATTTTTTGAATGTCGAGCTTTAAACCAGCTTTTTCACTCTCTCCTTTCACCTTCATCAAGAAGCTCTTTAGCTCTTCACTTTCTGGCATTAGCGTGGGGTCATCTGCTTATCTGAGGTTAGTGATATTTTTCCCGGTAATCTGGATTCCAGCTTGTGCTTCATCCAGCTGGGCATTTTCCATGATGTACTCTGCATATAAGTTAAATAAGCAAGGTGACTATATACAGCCTTGACATACTCCTTTCCCAGTTTGGAACCAGTCCATTGTTTTATGTCCAGTTCTAACTGTTGCTTCTTGACCTGCATACAGGTTTTCCAGGAGGCAGATCAGGTGGTCTGGTATTCCTATCTCTTTAAGAATTTTCAACAGTTTGTCATGATCCACACAGTTAAAGGCCTTAGCATAGTCAATAAAACAGAAGTACATGTTTTTCTGAAATTCTCTTGCTTTTTCTGTGGTACAACAGATGTTGGCCATTTGATCTCTGGCTTCTCTGCCTTTTCTAAATCCATCATGAACATCTGGAAGTTCTTGGTTCATGTACTGTTGGAGCCTCACTTGGAGAATTTTGAGCATTACCTTGTTAGCATGTGAAATGAGTGCAATAGTGCAGTCGTTTAAACATTCTTTGGCATTGCCTTTCTTTGGGATTGGAATGAAAACTGACCTTTTCCAGTCCTGTGGCCACTGCTGAGCTTTCCATATTTGCTGGCATATTGAGTGCAGTACTTTAACAGCATCACCTTTTAGGATTTGAAATAGCTCAGATGGAATTCCTTTACCTCCACTGACTTTGTTCATAGTGATGCTTCCTAGGGCCCGCTTGACTTCACACTCCAAGATGTTTGGCTCTTGGTGATAGATTACACCGTCGTGGTTATTTGAGTCATGAAGATCTTTTTAATATAGTTCTTCTGTGTATTCTTGCCATCTCTTCCTAATATCTTCTGCTTCTGTTAGGTCCATACCATTTCTGTCCTTTATTGTGCCCATCTTCTCATGAAATGTTCCCTTAGTGTCTCTAATTTTCTTGAAGAGATCTCTAGTCTTTCCCATTCTGTTGTTTTCCTCTGTTTCTTTGCATTGTTTACTTAGGAAGTCTTTCTTATCTTTCCTTGCTTTTCTTTGGAATTCCGCGTTAAGTTGGGTATATCCTTTTCTCATTTGCCTTTTGCTTCTCTTCTTTTCTCAGTTGTTTGTAAGGCCTCTTCAGACAACCATTTTGCCTTTTTGCATTTATGCATAGATTATGAATTTTATCAAAAACTTTCTCTGCATCTATTGAGATGCTCATGTGATTTTTATTATTAAATTTTTTATTATGGTATATCACATTAAAAATTTTTTTCTGGTGATGAGAACTTTAACAGCTACTCTCCTAGCAACTTTCAAATATGCAATATGGCATTAACTATAGTCACCAGGATATACATTACATCCCTATGACTTATTTTACAAGCAAAGTTCATACCTTTTGACTACCTTCACTCAATTTGCCCATCTCCAACCCCTGCCTCTGGCAACCACCAATCTGCTCTCTGTGTCTGTGGGCTCAGGTTGTTTTGCTTAGATTCCACATATAAATGAGAGCAAATGGTATTTGTCTTTCTCTGCCTGTTTTATTTCACTTATTTCACATAGTATTCTCAAGGTCCATCCATGTCGTTGCAAGTGGCAAGATTTCTTTCTCTTTTATGGCTGAATGACATTCTATTCTATACATATAAACCACAATTTCTTTGTTCATTCATTCATGATGGACACAGGTTCTTCCCATGTTATGTGTTATTATGTAAATAATGCTGTAGTGAGCATGTGGGTGCATTTTTCTTTTTGAGATAGTACTTTTGTTTTTTTCTAGTAAATACCCAGAAGTGAAATTGTTGGATCATACAGTAGTTCTATTTTTAATTTTTGAGTAAAAATCTAAATAAAAGATAACATTTCCCAGCCCATTTTATAGATAATTGTGACTGTGTACCTAAGTTAGGGGCAATGAGAAGTTAGCTGAAGTAATTGGGTTAGACCTCCTAATTGGCTCCTTTACCAAGGTGGTGTGTGCTTCAAGTGCCCTTACTCCTTGGTCCTTAAGGTTGCCTGGATCATGGATGTAACGGCAACCATGGGTAACCTTGAATATGGAGGCCTCACGCTGAGAATGGGGAAGCGGGAAGACAGAGAAGCCTGGGTTTCTAATGACAATACCAACATGGACTCCTGTCTCTGGTTTTTTTCATGAGAGAGAATAGTAAACATATGTTCACTTAAGCCATTATGTGCAACTGAGAAGAGCCATTCTGATCCACCTCCCAGTCCTGCCATTCCTTTTATTTCCTTGAAGTTCACTAAATCAAATTGTATTATCATAGAACAAGCACCTCTTGTACCATACTACTCTTGCCAGTGCACCTCTTTCCACCCAACCCTGACAACAGCACACCCCCAGAGCTCACTCACCAAATTTACAGTTATTAATCTTGTTGTAGAGCAAACCCATGGGGATATTCCAGCCAGCGGTTCTGTCTACTGCAGTGTGGCAGGACTTCTTGCCTTTCAGATTGTTCCAGTTGAGATCAGCATCTGATGATTTAACCACAGCCACAGCAAGATACCCTACAAGAAAGACACCAAGAAAGGGAGTATTAACGCCTCTGGACTCTCCAGGGTGTCTGTCTACAGTCAAACCTAGCCATCATCCTATGGAATAAAATTATCCCAAAACATTCTTTCTCTCTTTGAAAGGGTCTTCCTAATAACTGACTGAAGGAAGATACCAGTCATTCCAGGAGGTGGAGATTAATCTGAACTTAAAAACAAAACAAAACAGTAAGAATACTTAATCATTGGAGCAATGGATGATGATGGACAACACTTCCCCAAATGCATGAAGCTACTGACATAAACCAGCAACTCACCTCCCACTGTGGAATAGCAGAGGAATGGATACAGAAGGGTACATGTAACTCCAACATTCTAAACATTAACAATTTTATTAGAAAAGAGTAGTAAATGTGCAATAAACTGTAGGTTTATTATTCTGGTCAGATGTTTTATGATAAGGAGAATAAAGATTTGCACCAAAATAAATATGCAAAGTGAAACTGTCATAATCAAGTTAGCTGCTATCATTGGCGGCAAATACATGCTGATCTTTAAAACTGGGAACAGAATATAAACTCATGATTTCAGTTCTCCAATTTAATTAATTCAGGAAATTGTTTCCAATAGAAAAGATACAAATATTTTTGCTCATGGACTAAGAATGGTTCTATTTTTGGCTAAAGAGCTTGCTTCCTAGTATGATGGGGAGAGACTGGGTTGCTGTAACTAGAAAAAGTGATGAGGACAGACTTGTACACTAATAGCTGGAAATGACCTACAGAGACTTGAGCATGGGACCCAGAGCCCAAATCTTTGATAAGATTTCCTATTTTGCTCTTGCCACATCTTTTCAGATCCACCCCAAGCCAGAGTCCTGGGTGAGAGCCAGGTTAGCCTGGGTTTCTAGGCTTAGCCCTGTCTGGGAGGCTGGGCAATTTCTTTTCTTGTTTTTTTTTTTTTTTAAAAGGAAAAAGTAATTCAGTGAGCAACATGTTTTTTATTTATTTTTTTCCCCCACAGCCTTTTTTTTTCATTTATTTTTATTAGTTGGAGGCTAATTACTTTACAACATTGCAGTGGTTTTTGTCATACATTGACATGAATTAGCCATGGATTTACTTGTATTCCCCATCCCCGTCCCCGCTCCCACCTCCCTCTCCACCCAATCCCTCTGGGTCTTCCCAGTGCACCAGGCCCGAGCACTTATCTCATGCATCCAACCTGGGCTGGTGATCTGTTTCACCCTAGATAATATACATGTTTCGATGCTGTTCTCTTCAAACATCCCACCCTCGCCTTCTCCCACAGAGTCCACAAGTCTGTTCTATACATCTGAGTCTCTTTTTCTGTTTTGCATATAGGGTTATCGCTATCATCTTTCTAAATTCCATACATATGTGTTAGTATACTGTAATGGTCTTTATCTTTCTGGCTTACTTCACTCTGTATAATGGGCTCCAGTTTCATCCATCTCATTAGAACTGATTCAAATGAATTCTTTTTAATGGCTGAGTAATATCCCATGGTGTATATGTACCACAGCTTCCTTATCCATTCATCTGCTGATGGGCATCTAGGTTGCTTCCATGTCCTGGCTATTATAAACAGTGCTGCGATATCCTCTACATAGAAAACCCTAAAGACTCTACCAGAAAATTACTAGAGCTAATCAATGAATACAGTAAAGTTGCAGGATATAAAATTAACACACAGAAATCTCTTGCATTCCTATACACTAACAATGAGAAAACAGAAAGAGAAATTAAGGAAACAATACCATTCACCATTGCAACAAAAGGAATAAAATACTTAGGAGTATATCTATCTAAAGAAACAAAAGACCTATACATAGAAAACTATAAAACACTGATGAAAGAAATCAAAGAGGACACAAATAGATGGAGAAATATACTGTGTTCATGGATTGGAAGAATCAATATTGTCAAAATGGCTATGCTACCCAAAGCAATCTATAGATTCAATGCAATCCCTATCAAGCTGCCAATGGTATTTTTCACAGAACTAGAACAAATAATTTCACAATCTGTATGAAAATACAAAAAACCTCGAATAGCCAAAGTAATTGAGAAAGAAGAATGGAACTGGAGGAATCAACCTGCCTGACTTCAGACTATACTACAAAGCCACAGTCATCAAGACAGTATGGTACTGGCACAAAGACAGAAATATAGATCAATGGAACAGAATAGAAAGCCCAGAGATAAATCCACGCACCTATAGACACCTTATCTTCGACAAAGGAGGCAAGGATATACAACAGAAAAAAGACAACCTCTTTAACAAGTGGTGCTGGGAAAACTGGTCAACCACCTGTAAAAGAATGAAACTAGAACACTTTCTAACACCATACACAAAAATAAAATGGATTAAAGATCTAAATGTAAGACCAGAAACTATAAAACTCCTAGAGGAGAACATAGGCAAAACATTCTCCGACATAAATCACAGCAGGATCCTCTATGACCCACCTCCCAGAATATTAGAAACAAAAGCAAAAATAAACAAATGGGACCTAATGAAACTTAAAAGCTTTTGCACAACAAAGGAAACTATAAGCAAGGTGAAAAAACAGCCCTCAGATTGGGAGAAAATAATAGCAAATGAAGCAACAGACAAAGGATTAATCTCAAAAATATACAAGCAACTCCTGAAGCTCAATTCCAGAAAAATAAATGACCCAATCAAAAAATGGGCCAAAGAACTAAACAGACATTTCTCCAAAGAAGACATACAGATGGCAAAAAAAAAAAACACATGAAAAGATGCTCAACATCACTCATTATCAGAGAAATGCAAATCAAAACCACAATGAGGTACCATTACATGCCAGTCAGGATGGCTGCTATCCAAAAGTCTACAAGCAATAAATGCTGGAGAGGGTGTGGAGAAAAGGGAACCCTCTTACACTGTTGGTGGGAATGCAAACTAGTACAGCCACTATGGAAAACAGTGTGGAGATTTCTTAAAAAACTGGAAATAGAACTGCCATATGACCCAGCAATCCCACTTCTGGGCATACACACTGAGGAAACCAGATCTGAAAGAGATACGTGCACCCCAATATTCATCGAGGCTGGGCAATTTCATGTCTCCAGACACCTTCCTTTGCGAGCCTCTCCCCTCAGGCCTGCCAGGCACGTCAGCAAGGTTTCTGGGCTCGTGCTAACTCTTGTTTATAACTTTGCAGGCTGCACGCAATGCAAAGCAGTGGTGGGAGGGTCTGTATTTGCTTGTTGGATGTCAGAGTCTAGACAACTTGTAATCTCTCTAAGCTGTTGTTCCTGTATGCATCACTAGAAGACGACAAGACACATCTTATAGGATTAAGTGAGAATTCCCATATGTGTGTCATGGCAAGTGTAATTATCTTGCCAATTATTCTCCTCCCATGGTTCTTTTGATTCTGAAAATTGGTCTCTTATCTCCTTTTGATTTGAATTTAAGCTTGCCTACGCTTTCCCAAAAGCAATGGGAATTTATCTTAAACTCATGAGGTTACCGATACCAACTCACCTTTTTCTGGTGTGTCCTTACAATTTCCACCCCCAGTTTCTGCAGGGGAAAAAACAAAGTCATTAAACACTCATGTATAGATTGAAAATTTTCTTCCCCATATGCAACTCAGAATTATAAGAGCCAGGAAAACTATCTACGTATTACCAATTCCCAAAAGGTCCAGGCTGTTTGGATTATGCAAACTCACTTTAGCTCCCTGGCCTCTGGAACTTAGCCCAAAATTTTAAATTTCAAGTTTCCCGCTCTATCTATCCTGTGACCATAGTGTAACTCTGCTAACTGTACTTGAATACCTGCACCAGGGCAACAGGAGAAGTGCGGACTTTGGAAGCAAGAAGACCTGCCAGGAATTCCAGCTGAGAATCTAGCTGTCCTCTGCAGAGGGGTCACTTTTAGCTAGAACTTCCCAGTGCAAAGTCTCCAACTCCCTTGTTGGAGTACAGTAAAAGGTATGGTAGAAGATTCTCATCCTTCAAGATAACAAAAGGGACTAGAGATGAGGGAGCCCAGAACCTAGCAAGTAGGAGGTGCTCAGTAAGCAAGAGCTTTATGCTCCCTGTGGCTGAATCAGGCTGTGATTTTGTCTCCTGTCTCAGGTTGTTTTCTTTAACAACCTGTCTCAGAGGCAATGAACCACTGCCCCTCCTACTTACCATAGTTCTCTGCCAGGACAGGCACCAGGCCACATTTGCCTGCTATGTAGAGGTAGCCTCCATCCAAGCTCATGGCATCAGCTTCTCCTTTCTGCAAAGACATAACATCACAGCAGGTAAAAAAGAGATCCTCTCCAGTCCCACATGCCCTTCTGGTTGTTTCCTTGAAGCAACCTTGCCAGAACAGGTCATGAAGAGACAGAAGGTGCTGGTAAAAGGACCCCCAAAGGATCAGTCAGGCAGACCTGACATAGAAAATAAAAAGTACTCCCATTTTCAACCAAACCATGATGAACTGATGATAAACTCTGGGGGATTTGCTTTGTTTCTTCAGGAACAAAGACCCACATTCAGTCCCCTTGGCCTTTCATAGGACACACTGTTCCAGGTACACTCACAACAGCTTTCTGACACCAAGAATTCTCATTTGTAAGACAAAAAAATGGAATCAGGGACATAGGGCTGTGTCTGTAGCATGGAGTGCCTCGCCCTGAATCTTGACCTCATTAGCTGAGTGCTATTTCAGTGCTTGGTCAATAAAAGATCTTTAATGAATGAGTAAAATAAGCTCAAATGAGTCAAATAAACTGAACTGTGGTGTTGGAGAAGACTCTTGAGAGTCTGTTGGACTGCAAGGAGATCCAACCAGTCCATCCTAAAGGAAATCAGTCCTGAATATTCATTGGAAGAACTGAGGCTGAAGCTGAAACTCCAATCCTTTGGCCATCTGATGTGAAGAACTGACTCATTTGAAAAGACCCTGATGCTGGGAAAGATTGAAGGCAGGAAGAGAAGAGGACAACAGAGGATGAGATGGTTGGACTTGATGGACATGAGTCTGAGCAAGCTCCAAGGGTTGGTGATAGACAAGGAGTTCCGCCTGGCATGCTGCAGTCCTTGGGGTCTCAAAGAATTGGACACAACTGAGCAACTGAACTGAACTGAACTGAACTGAATAGAGCTAATAAGCCCCAAATTTCAGAGATGCTTAATTCAATAGGACTGCCAAGCTTCCCATTAGGCCTAGAAATATACTTTTGAGGAATATACCCTAAAGGAACAATCAGATGTGTGGGAAACTATTTGGGCAAAATGTGTAAGTAGGCAAAAACATGCAAGTATTATTCATAATAGCAATGAGACAGGACCAGACTTAATAGTAAGGAAATGGCTCGATAAATTGCAGCACACCCACACTCTGGAATAACTATCAACATTAGAACATCATGTTTTCGTGGAAACAACCGTAAATGTCCATCAACAGATGAATGGATGAAGAAGATGTGGCATATATATACAATGGAATACTACTCAGCTATAAAAAGAATGAAATAATGCCATTTGCAGCAGATGGATCTAGACATTATCACATTAAGTGAAGTCATTCAGAGGAAGACAAATACCATATAATATCACTTATATGTGGAATCTAAAATATGACACAAATGAATTTATCTACAAAACAGAAACAGACTCACAGAAATAGAGGACAGACTTCCAGTTGCCAAGGTAGAGGGGGGTGGAGGAAGGATGGATTGTGAGTTTGGAATTAGCAGATGCAAACTATTATATTAATCACAGACTAGATAGGCAGTAAGTCCCGCTGTATAGCACAGAGAACTGTGCTCAGTATCCTATAATAAACCATAATGGAAAATAAAAAGAAAATTTGAGTTTAAAAAGGAGAAAAAAAGAAATGAAAGCGATAGTTCCTCATAAACTTGGTCCCCAGACAAGCCACTGTAAACAGAATAGTGTATATTCTTTCAAAAATAAACTAAAATACATTTTTAAAAATCATGTTTTCAAAGAATGAAATTTTTCTTTGAGAACACAGGAGCAAGTCATTCTCTGAAAACAAGAAAAAAGCTCCCTAGATAACTTTAGGTGAGAAAAGGGTAATAAATTGCATGCATAATATGAGCCCAGTTAACAGGATTTTCTCTGATTTATAAGGTTACAGTTACTTTTTATGTATTTTCTTATTTATAGCCTTTAGCTTTTCAACACTTCTAAAAGCAAATGTGGAATGCCCTTGTGAGCAACAAAGCTAAACTTCCACGTGTTTGCTCAGTAACATGACCTTGTCACACTTGCCATGGCATACTGTGGGTCTCAGGCACACTCACACCGAGGTCCGGCCTCCCTAAGCAGACACAGCTCAGATTGCCCTCCAGTGAGTGCTGACACTAGGAGGAAATAAGCCCTCCGGAGCCCTTCAGATTCACAAGTTCAAAGGTCCTGAGGACCCTGCGGGGACCTCACATTGAGGTCCCCCACACTGAGGGTGTCCTCACACTGAAGGTGAGGTTTCCGGGAACCCTGCTTTTTGTATAATTCCCAGGAACACTCACTCAGCCTTGGGGACAGGTAGGCAGCAGTGGCAGGCACGCTGCCCTGTGGAGGCAGGAGGGACGTACCATGATCTTGGCGATGCACTCTTCAGTGTTTTCTGCTGTTTCACACTCTATTGCCCCGACACTGAACCCACTCCACCGATCACACTTTGTCCTCTCGTGGTGACCAATTGCACACCACTTCACCTTGCACTCATCCTTTGAGGTGTCCGGGGCTAGGACATAAGCAAGAAAACCAGTGATGAAAAGAGGCCCAGATGTGGTTTGCTGGCTTTGCTGCTGTCTTCAGGAAGATGCTGGGATTTTTTAGCAATACACAAACAGATTCCATTCAAGGAATTAATCTCTTAGAAATTAAAGGCAATGACAGTCTCTTGGCTGGCTTCTTATCATTTAGATTTAACTTAAAATGACTTCTTCTGTGAAGTCCACTCTCCTCCCAACTCCAAGGCACTCTATCACTTCAGGCTGAGGTTATTTTCCCCTCATTTAGAAATAGCACTTAACCATCTGAGCAGGTGTTGTATATTTATTCATTGTTTACCATCTGTTCCCTGCAGGAGAACATAAGCTTGGCTAGGGCGAGGGCCATGCCTGTCTTGTCCTCCATGGCACCCTTAATGCCAGGCTCATGGTCAGCGCAATAAATGTTTACTGAATAAACAAACACCTACCCAACTTTCAGACTGGCTCAAGAGGCATTTTCTCAGGGAAGCTTTACCTCAATTCTTGGACCTGTTTACCTTTGTTTTCGCACTCTTGTAGAGCTGTGATATTTTGTTCTGGGTTTTTGTTTTCTTTCTGCTGAAGAAGTCTCTCATTTCAATTGATCATTCAGTGGAGTGACTATTCCTTCAACATTTGTCTTCCCCACTGGTCTGAAAGTTCTGTGACAACACAATCTAATACATTTTTGCCTCACCATTATATGCCCAGCATGTTACATAGTTTATAGCTATTAATAGTAGATGGTCAATACATGTCTGTTGAATAACTGAGTGCTCAAACACATCTCTAATGACCCAAGGAAATAATTCAGGAGAAGGACTGACCTGTCTAAAGCTCCAGCTTCACCAAGGTACATGGTGACCACAGCACTGGCTGCAGATGTGCTTGTTTGTAGCAGTTTCATTCTATTTGACTTACTTTGTACCAGACTAATTGGCTTCATTAAGTGGGTAGGGGAGCCCTGGCTTATACAAGGGAAGAAATACTGGCATCAATACAAATCTTCTTTTTGGGTGGGGGGCCTGCCTTGTGGCTTGTGGGATCTTAGTTCCCTGACCAGGGATCGAACTTGGGCTCTCTGTGGTAAAAACACAGAATCTTAACTACTTGGCCTCCAGAGAGTTTCTGATAAAAATCATTTTAAGTGTGAATTTCCTTTAATGTCCTTTGGTGATGTCCAGGTCCATCTCATGATGGCCAAAGTCATTTAGCATCCATCTAACACTGGGCTGGACAGGCAGGGCAAATGAAGGATGGTTGGGACAGGTGTTTAGTACCTGGAAAGACTCTAATCTCTAGTCCCCACCATCACCAGGTTTCCAGACTCCTAGAGCCACATGGTCCTTTCCAAATACTTACGTTTACTTTCTCTAAGATTCTGAAGAGCAGTGACATATTCATATCCCAAGTACAGCTCGAAATCCATCTTAGAAGGAATCTTTAAAAACCCATCAGCGGAGTCCTTAAATAGCAGGTCCTTCCCATGAGGGGATTGGAAGAGTTGGAAGTTGTCTGGTTTATCTTTGCCAAAATGTTCCTGTTTGTAGTAAAACACATATCTGAATGGCTACAGCAACAAGGGGTGCTGCAAAATGGGCCAAAGATTAAAACTGTGAAATTTTCAAGATACGAGGAGAGAGGGCAGTCAGACCTGCTGTTTCCCACCCAGCACCTTCTCCATTCACAGCCCTTTTGGGCCATTTAACAAATATCTGATACTCTGAACTTTTTTCTATGCCTGTCTCTCTAGCTGGATGATAGCTCACTGGGTGTAAGAAACTCAACTTCAGAGGCTGTGTGATTGCCTTGATGGACAGATGGGAGGTCTGGACAAGAGAAAATGGCTCGGTTCTGGCATTTTGCTGCTCTGGGAAAGGAAGGCTGGCTGTATGTGCAACTCCCTTTCTGTCAGGCTGAGGGACTTGGAAAAGAGACCATTTCCTTTCCAATGGAAGAGAAATGAAAGAGAGCAAGAAGGAACAGCTTCATATCACTAACCCAGAATGTAAGGGTCTGGCAGATGACAATGCAGGACTAGGCTATGTGCAATTCCAAGAAGGTTTTACTGGGTGGGTGTCTGCATGCAAGTGGATGGTGTGTGGCATGGTCCCTGCTATGTCCTGAACACAGAATGACTTCCACAGTGGCTGAGAGGGAGTGAAGGAAATGCCCCAAATCCAACCAGGGACTGCTACGCAGGAGAGAAGACAGGGGATTTGATACCTGGGCGTGATTGAGAAGTTCCCAGATCACATCCTCCTTGCCGCCCACGGTTCGAGCCACAACCGCATGGGAAGGGACCTTTGCCAAGTAGCATTCATGGTAATCATCTACAGGCTTCCGGGAGTTGTCCCCGCAGAGCAGCTCATAGTTTTTCCTGTCGTCTGGGTTAGGCAGGTTGTCTGGGGAGGGAAGCCCACATAGGTCGATGGCAGGTGCCCCCTCCTCTCCCATGCAACCTCACTGAATCAAGAACTATGTGAGCTGAGAAGCCAAGAGCAAACAGTGAAGGCCAGAAGGAAACTGACTTGCTCAAGATCCCATTGGCAGTTACAGGTCGAGAAGCTTCTGATGCCCAGTGCAGGGGTGACTGCCCACACCCCACAAGAAATTTCATCTCAGCAGGCCGACTACAGGACAAGGTCAGCCAGACCTGCTCCTGATCCTTTGCTATTGCAACACTGGCCTGGTATTCAGTAAGCTGGATGATAGGATGAGACCCAGGAGCCCAGATGGGGACCCTATGGGCACACACCTCCTCATAGGTGAACATCCCAGCATTGAGAAAGGAGGAACACACTGTGCCAACGTCTGACACCTGAGCATAAAGACAAAGAAAAGGAAGGCCCTCTGCTTGAAGGGTCTATAGATTCTTTTCCTATCACCTACCCAATACCGTTGAGTGCTTGACAAAGGCCACGTCCCCACCGCCCTCCGTCAGACACCTGTGGAGAGGAGACACATTAGGGAGATTCTTGAAGGGCAGGCCCTTCTCCTCAGGCACCAGTGTCTGACCACACCGTCCAGCCTTGGGACAAGGGTAGGACCTGGGGGAAGCCTCTGTGCAGGCCCACAGCTGAGGAAGCACCATGGGGAGCTGATCCCCAGGGCACCATGGAGATGTGGGGTGAGCTCCCAGGAACTGGAGGGCTATCACCATGTGCCCCAAAGCATCAGAAAGGTATTGAAGATATTTCAATAGTGAAAAGTGCTTTCAAACTTCTGGTGAAGGATAAAGGCATAGTGTATCTTGAGAGAGGAAAGGTGCCCTTCGCTTGCTCTAAAACTTTAGGATATAACCAAGCGAGAAGAGGGACCAAGAAATCAGCCACACGAGCTGCCTGGGCAGGGACAGAGAAAGAAGGCAGGAGAGAGGCCAGTGCACTGAGCAGGTGACACTGTTGCCATGGAGAGCAGAGGGCCGTCACCACGGAGCACCCTGGGCACCAGGGCAGTGCCTGTTGCTTCTGGCTCTGCCTAGTCCAGTGAGAAAACTCTGGGGAGACAGAAAGGGTCCCAGGAGGGGGCTTCCTTGTCAACGTCACATGAAGAGAGTGTGCCCTGGCCTGGCCTGGAGAGTCCCAGCTGTGTCACTGAGTTCCTGGGAGGGGATTAGGTACCCTGGATGCCCCTTTGCAGGCTGGTGCTACGGGTCAGGGAAGCCCCCCAGCCTGAAGACACTGGACACTTAGGAACCAGGATGGAGAAGCAGCCGGTCTCACTCACTTAAAGGCCCCTGAGTAGCCGAAGTATGGTTCGTGGTTGGAGCAGGCACACTTGTCTGTCCCTTTCCCCGCACACAGTTGACACAGTTTGGGAAATGATGACTGATCCGCACAGGGGACACAGCTGCCCGAGAAGAAGTTGGCCGCAGCTGCTCAACACAGAGACACAGAAACACAGGGCATGAGCCAGCCTGGCCAGGGGCAACTTCAGCTCCCAGTTCAGGCTCACAAGAGAGATCCAAGCAAAACCAGCATCCCCACAGTTACAGTTTGCCTTTATGAATGCGTGTTTGCACCAATCCCATGGATGGTAACCTGACAGGCTCCTCTCTTCATGGGACTTCCCAGGCAAGAGTAGTGGAATGGGTTGCCATTTCCTCCTCCAGGGGATCTTCCCGACCCAGGGATTCAACCCATGTCTCTTGAGTCTCCTGCATTAGCAGGCAGCTTCTTTACCACTAGGGCCACCTGAGAAGCCTCTCTTTAAGACTAAAGCTTTTCAAAAAGAGGCATATTTAACCCCTTCCCTCCTCCCGCCTCCCCAAAAACCAGACTGGCATAGGCCTATGTGTCCCTCTGGACTTGGCCTCCAAGACCAGATGGAGGACCCACCCGGAGAGGTGTAGGCCAAGTTCATAGCCAGCAGATGGCCATTAGGAAACTCCAGCTGAATGGGGAAATCATCAGCCACAGACATGAAAGCACCCCAGGGAAGTGGACAAAGGGCCCAGGAGCCTGAATGAAGCCCTCCATTCCCTTCCCCCAGTTCCTCAGGACAGCCTCTGGTGGGGTGTCAGGAGCTTCGAGGAAAAAAGGACTCGTGACAGCCCACAATAGCTGCTAATGCAGCAGATTTGCCCATTTAAAGCAGGTTAATCTCCCACGTCCACTCCCAGAGCCATCACACATCATCGCCTGACCATGTCTGAGTGATGCCAGTGTGGCCCGTGTGGGCATCTGAAGAAGAGATTCCTGCTGAGGGTGCTCACCCTCCTGCCCACTTACCTCTCTGAATAGATTCCTGTGGATCAGGCAATTGCTTATAAAGTTTGCCCATGGGGATGTTCCACCCAGCGGACCTGCCGAGGCCTGTGTGGCAGGACTTCTTGCCTTTGAGCTCATTCAGGTTGAATTCAGTGCCCTTCTTCACCACCGCCACAGCATAATAGAAAGTTTGCGGGTCTGCGAAGGGACAGTGTGGATGAAAGACTCTCAAACGGCCCACCAGAGAAGCACTGTTCATTACTACTGGGCTCCTGAGCAGGGCAGGGTTACCCAGAGGTAACATTTATGATGGATTGGGTCCTAAAGAGGACTGGAAAAGCCTTCCTAGGCTTACAGGGGAAAGGAGGGACCACAGAAGAGACATTTGTATTAACCCTCCAGGCACACCCAGGTTCAAGGAAGCTATGTGCACACATGCCCCAATGCTCTTGCCTACCTTGGCCTTGCAGGGAGTGTCTGCCTGTACCTACCAAACGAGTCTCCCCCTGGAAGCTGAAACTGTGAGAGGCCACATTGCTAACTTTCCTCTTAGTATTTTTGTTCCTCACACAGACCCAGGAACAGTTGAGTTGCTCTCAGATGAGATCCAAGGCTGTGGGGGCTCCAGGTACCTGCTCCTGTGTAGTCCCTCCCCTGCATGTGGTTCTTGGAGAATTCCTCTTTATTCTAAACCCCAATGGTTCAGTTCATTGTACACAGCCTGCCTAGGAGGTCAGCATCATGAGCACCAGTCCTCAACTAGCCCAAAGCTCCCAGAGACCTTGAGTTGTATCTATGGTTGTTGACAGGGCCCCTCATTCCCCACTCACTCCCCAATGGGGAAAGCTCATAAGTAGCTAATCTCCATTACCTGCCTGAATGAGACAAGACCCAGTATCTACCAGGAGAGATCAAGGGCTACTAATTACTTTCTGGGTCTGAGGGAGAACTTACTCTCTTTTGTCCCATGGAACTCTGCCACTACAGGCTTCAGGTTGTTGGGCTTCAGGCCTGCCTCATACACCAAACCTCCATCCAGTGTCACAGCATCTGCTTCGTTATTCTGAAAGAGAACAGACCAGAGTTCAGTGAAGCCCTTACTTCCAAGAAAGGCCCACCTATACTTGGGTATGTGGAAGTGACTGGTAGTGCTTCTCAGATCTGAGGCCAGATGAACCCTCAGCTTGCTCAGACCTTGTGTAACACCACGGGCTTCAGTTAACTCTGCTTCCCTGGTGAGAGGTTTTGGCCATCATTTTCCTTATTCCTGCAAAGATGGAATGAATCATTTTTCTCTTTTTCCTGGTGAGGAGTCCAGCTACTGGCCCAGAAAACTATTGTGATTTTCAAAATTGACCTAACTTACAGAGGCTTTGCCAGCAGGCCTCTTGGGGGAAAGCTCCAACACCAGACTGGGTGCACAGTCCATTCACTACAGGCTCTGAAGGAGCTGCAGTCAAGGACTCCAGTCTCTCTGCCTAGCCATGATTTTGCACATATTTATATTTCAAGTTCAGGTCCAACCTCTTTATCTTGGGCCTTCTGCTGAGATTGTCCTCAGATGTCTCTGTGGAGAACTTTCAGTGGAGAAGAGGAGACGTGAAGACATCCTTCCCCACTGCAGTTCAGTACTCAGTACTTTTCCTTCCTGTCCTGGGTCCATATAACCAGAGGAGTCTTTTGTTCAGGGACCGGAGCTTTCTCTGGCTTTAACTTCATGCTTATACTCTAAGCTGACTGTTTAATGCTCATTATGAGCATTAATGAGTGTTTAGTTCCATTATGGCTGACTGTTCATTTAATCAACTACTCAGACATTATTGTCCAACTCAGCTCCATCTTACACACTAAAAAATAGAGGCAGAGAAAGTTTAAATCACCTCCCCAGACCCCATAACAAGTAAGTCATATAGCTAGGATTTGAATCCACACAGTGTGGGTTTATTTCTTCCATTACACTGTTACTTTCTGGGTTTTGTTTTGCTTTGTTTTGTTTTGTTTTTTTTGCTTTGTTTTGTTTTTAGTTTTTGCTTTTACAAATTCTCTTCTTTAAACCAATATTTCATTTGAAGTATTACAGATACCATCCCACTAGGTCTAGAATTTATTTTCTCTCAAAGTGAGATGCACCATCTTTATATAGACACTTCATAACATATTTTTATTGCTTCAAACATCTTTAATCAAAATGACTTTTCTTGAATTCCTTGCTAGTACTCCATAAATAAATAGTTCTTATGAATTAAATTACAAAGGAGAAACTGTAGCTCCACAGTCTGCATCATGTTATAGGTAAACAAGAAGAAAATAGTATTTAAAAGTGAAATAAAATAATAATGTAAGCCAAAATATATATTTGTCTAGCTGAAACTTTTCTTTCAATGGTTGGAGTTGTTTTTGTTGTTTTATTGTAATAAAATAATGTAACATAAAGCTTATCATTTAACCATTTTTAAATGTACATTTCAGTACCATTAAACACATGCATGTTGGTGAAGGGCTCTTTTATTCCACAACTAGACCCCTTATATGAAGCAATCTTTATGGCTTTCTTGGTATCCCAAAGGTAGGTGAAACCTCCAGAGACTTTCCTCACCCACCCCACCCACCACAGAATAAAAATAAATGAGTAAAAAAAACCAGAGGTTTTCTTAAAGCTGTCAGGTTGGGGCTTTCTAGGCCCAGACACCAGTATCTTGGGCAGGAATCACTGGGGCCTTGGGGGCTCAGAAATCAAGAAGCCAAGGCCTAACTCATGTGGCCCTAACTCCACGAGGGCCAGGGAACCTGAACCCCCAGGAAGGTGGAGGATTAACATCAAGCATGACTTCCCAAGTGCAGATAACCAAACCCAAAAGAAGGGAAGCCACGATGCATGGGCATCAACAGGAGCAGCAGAGTTGGCCCACAAGGACTGTGGAGTTTGGAATGGTCAGAAACAATGGAGAAGAGCTATATATGTGCTTTATGTACAAACTGAAGGCCATAATCACAGAGATAAGCATAGAAAATGAGATTATCAGGAATAAAAAGAAAAATTAACTCATACTTCTGGAAGTAAAAAATGTAACCATTGAAATTTGAAAAGTGAATGAATAGGCAATAAGTTGATAAAACAGATTAAAATTGAGAATTAGGGAACTGAAAGTTATATCTGAATAACTCATTTTGGATGAATTTGGTGCCCATCTGTGCCAAAAAGAGGGACAGAGACAGAAGCTATGAAAGAGGGATTAAAAGATATGGAAGCTAGATTAAAGAAAGCCTAACATGTGTCTTCTTGGAATTTTAGAATTAAAAAAAGAAAGAAACAGAAGAAAGGCAGTACTTTTCCAGACCTCCTGAAAGACATGATTCCACAGATCCAACATACTCTAAGCAAGATAAGTACCAAGATTCCCACAACTGGAAATATCATAGTGAATCTAGGGAACATCATCAACCAAGGACTCGAAAAGTTATCCAGTGAGATGATTAAAGGAGAAACAGGATGATACCAGACTTCTCAATGAGTACAATGGAAGTCAGGAAACAATGGAAATATTTTAAAATAGTGTAAAAACATCAAACTAGAATTATACATTCAGCAAAATTACCATTCAAGAATAAAGGGGAGACTGGCATTTGCAGAGAAAACAAGCAAGCAACAGAGAGAGTTTAATACCAAGAAATTGACTCTAAAGTACCACCAAAAGAACACATTTCAAAAGCAAACATCCCAGAAGGATGATTAGAAATATAAGAAGGAATAGTAGCAAGTTCCCTGGTGGTCTAGTGGTTAGGATTTGGCCCTTTCACCGTCATGACCTGAGTTCCATTCCTGGTTTTGTTGTTTTCATTGCTAAATCATGTTCGACTCTTTTTGACCCCATGAACAGCTACAGCCCGCCAGGCTCCTCTGTACATGGAATTTTCCAGGAAAGAATACTGGACTGGATTGCCATTTCCTTCTCCAGGGGATCTTCCCCACTCAGAGCTCAAACTTGCATCTCCTGAATTGGCAGGCAGATTCTTTACCACTGAGCCACCAGGGAAGCCCCAATCCCTGGTTGGGGAACTGAGATCCCACAAGTCACACACCATAGCCGAATTTTTTTTAAAGCTTAAAAAAAAAAGAAGAAGAAATGGTAAATAGATTAAATGGCAAAAATGTAGATAAATCCAAATTTTTCTCTGTGTCTTCCTCCCTCTTTCTGAACTTTTGGGCACATACACAAACTTACACTGATGATGCTGTGAAAGTGCTGCACTCAAAATGCCAGCAAATTTGGAAAATTCAGCAGTGGCCACAGGACTGGAAATGGTCAGCTTTCACTCCAGTCGCAAAGAAAGGCGATGCCAAAGAATGTTCAACTATCACACAATTGCACTCATCTCACACACTAGGTAAAGTAATGCTCAAAATTCTCCAAGACGGGCTTCAACAATATGTGAACCATGAACTTCCAAATGTTCAAGCTGGATTTAGAAAAGGCAGAGGAACCAGAGATCAAATTGCCAACATCTGCTGGATCATCAAAAAAGCAAGAGGGTTCCAAAAAAACATCTATTTCTGCCTTATTGGCTCTGCCAAAACCTTTGACTGTGTGGATCACAACAAACCATGGAAAATTCTTAAAGAGATGGGAATACCAGACCACCTGACCTGCCTCTTGAGAAACCTGTATGCAGGTCAGGAAGCAACAGTTAGAAATGGACAACAGTTAGAACTGGAACAACAGACTGGTTCCAAATAGGAAAAGGAGTACGTAAAGGCTGTATATTGTCACCCTGCTTACTTAACTTATATGCAGAGTACATCATGAGAAACACTGGGCTGGATGAAGCACAAGCTGGAATCAAGATTTCCAGGAGAAATATCAATAACCTCAGATATGCAGATGACACCACCCTTATGACAGAGAGTGAAGAAGAACTAAAGAGCCTCTTGATGAAAGTGAAAGAGGGGAGTAAAAAAGTTGGCTTAAAGCTCAACATTCAGAAAACTGAGATCATGGCATCCGATCCCATGACTTCATGGCAAATAGACAGGGAAACAGTGGAAATAGTGGCAGGCTTTATATTTGGGGCTTCCAAATCACTGCAGATGGTGATTGCAGCCGTGAAATTAAAAGATGCTTGCTCCTTGGAAAGAAAGTTATGACTAACCTAGACAGCATATTAAAAAGCAGAGACATTACTTTGCCAACAAAGGTCCATCTAGTCAAGGCTATGGTTTTTCCAGTAGTCATGTATGGATGTGAGAGTTGGACTATAAAGAAAACCGAGCACTGAAGGATTGATGCTTTTGAACTGTGGTGTTGGAGAAGACTCTTGAGAGTCCCTTGGACTGCAAGGAGATCCAACCAGTCCATCCTAAAGGAGATCAGTCCTGGGTATTCATTGGAAGGACTGATGTTGAAGCTGAAACTCCAATACTGTGGCCACCTGATGCGAAGAACTGACTCCTTGGAAAATACCCTGATGCTGAGAAAGATTGAAGGCGGGAAGAGAAGGGGACGACAGAGGATGAGATGGCATCTCAATGGACACGCGTTTGGGTAAACTCCGGGAGTTGATGATGGACAGGGAGGCCTGGCATGCTGTAGTCCGTGGGGTCGGAAAGAGTCGGACATGACTGAGTGACTGAACTGAACTGAACAAACTTACACATGCATAACACACATACTTAGCTATATAATATGTATGTATACTGTCAAGAAATACATGAAGTATCTACATTCCAGGGTTAGTTAAGAAAAGACAGACATAAAATATCAATATAGTCCAGAGTTCTCTTTCTGTTTCAGAAAGAGGTGGGGGTTGATTATTTTACTGTTAACACCTTGTTAAGCTGAAATTATACAGTAAAAATTTAAGGGATGTCATTAAAGAATATAAACAAATTGCTTAAATTTACTTCCAATGGGGGAAAGGTGGAATAAAGGGAACACAATCCAAATGAACACACACATGTGCAAACAATTTTTAAAAATCAGAAATATGGGGGAAAGGAGGACTATGAGAAATCAAAAAGTAACATGACAGAAATAAGTACAAATTTATCATTAATGAAAGCAATAATTTATTAATGGTTTAAATTTACCACACAAAACAAATGAGATTACCAGATTTCATTAATAAACAAAATCCCCAGCAACATACCATTTTCATAAGACACATCTGAAGGATAATCACACAGAAAGTTGAAAATAAAGGAATGGAAAGAGACATAGAAGGACAATCCTAGTTAAAAGAAAGTTAATGTAGTATGCTAATATCAGAAAAATAAACTAGTTAAAAAGCACTGCCAGAGACAGTGATTAATTTATAATGATAAAATATCAAATTCACCAAGAGTTATATGGATTATTCTTTCATATACGGCTGGTGACAGTGGAAATTTGAATAACCACATTGCATTTGCTTAAAAACCCAAATACATTTGGCATTGTTTTTGAAGTCAAATACTCACACATCCCATGGCACAGAAAATCTGTTTGTATGTATATATTACAGAGAAACTAGTAATACTTGTGTACCAGGAGATTTGTGTAAAAATATTCCTCAAACCCTGATTAGAATAACAAAAAACTAGAAAAAATCCAAATGCCTAATGACCAGAAAAGAAAAAATAAATTGTGGTATACTAACACAATGGACTTTTGCAGAGCTCTGAAAATGAATGAACAATAGCTGTATTCAACAACATGGGTGAAATCCTAGTATAACATTGAGGAGGAAAAAGCAAGTATGAGAAGCCAACACATAGTAATGACGTGTTTATAAAATATTTTAAGAAGCAAAACTATGCAATCATCCACAAATACCTATACAAGTCTAAATAAAAAGCAAGAAAGTTTTGGGATTCTGTTTGCACTGGATAGGGAAATACATGGATAGTTCTAAGCAGGGTCAGAGGGTTACACTGCCCCAAGTGATGAAGTTCCTGTAGAATCCATGCTGCCACACAGTAGCCCTAAAAGTCAGCTTCTGGCAATGGTGAAGTTTTGAGAATCTCTGGTAGGTTTGTGGATAGTATTATTTCATATTATTAATGTATTTTAAAACAAAGAGGGGTATGCATATACCAAATCTGAAAGTAAGTCATAAATCAAAAGTTATAATTAAGCCTAGATAGTAACTGAGGTTCAGTACACACACACACAACAGACCAGTTATTTATACAAAAACACTGATTCCTTCAGTTAATCATGCTCCATCTGACTGAGTCTATGTATACTCCCCAACTCCTTCCAGTCTCCTGCTTGCTCTGCTCCAGTCACCCTAGCTTCCCTACAGAAAATCAAACAAGTCCAGCTCTCCCCTGTCTCAGGCCCTTTGCACCTGCTCTGGCTCACTACCTGACATATTTAACCTGTAGCTTTTGGCAGGCTTACCCATACTTATCCCTGAGGTCTCAGATTCATTGCTCCCTCTCAGAGAGATTGCCATTGACACCCAGACCAGAACAAGTTTCCTCTGAAAGTTCTGTTTCTTTTCCTCCATTGTACATCACATAATTTGAAATTTCATGTCTACTTGTTTGCATGTTTTTCTTCTCTCCTGACTGGACTGTAAGCTACTCAAGAATCAGGACCATGTGTGCTTAAAGTCACCGCTACAGCCCCATTGCCCAGCATAGGGTCTGACCCATGTTCAGATGAGTAGGAACAATGTTGAACAAGTATTTTGGAAAACCTAGAACAAAAGGATCAGCCATAATCTTCAATCACGACAATGTATTCCTCTTCTTTGTGTGTATCATTCATCTACTTCTTTTGATGCATCAGGAACCTCCAAAATAGTGTTACATGGTCATTTTGAGAGCATGGATTTCTTCTCTGACTTCAGAGAACTTAGTGGGTCAAAAATAGTCCCCTTTTAGAGTATGCTATATTTTCCTTTAAGCCATTAAAGATGACTGCTTCTATTTTCAGTTCTAAAATGATTTTACTAGCACCAGGGGCTGACTGTTCCGCACACCAGTCCCCTACCTGTGAGTACAGAATCATTCCAAATGACAGGGAAGAGAAAGAATGGATTTTCTTCCACTCTCTTTTAAGCGGCAGTGACTTACCATGATAGCCTTGATGCAATCCATGTGTGAGGTTTTCTTCACACAGGAGACAAAAGGACCAGTCTCAAAGACACGAAGCATGTTTTCACGAAAACTGGCACACTTACTGGCCTCATGAGTTGAAATTGTGCACCATCTCACAGTTCTCTCGGGGTCCGCCAGACACAGCCCTAGGGGAGAGAGGCCAGAGGACCCTGTGTCAGTGGGAAGGACAGCAGCAGCCTCTGGAGGGTCATGGAGGCTACTTCCTCTCCATTCTCTCCTGTTCACCCCACTCCTGTCCATGAACAACAAGGGCAGAGGTTCCACTGCTTTCTGAGTCTGGAGACAAGTGACAAGTATCCTAATGGCCTCTTAGTTTCCCACTGACCAGCATGTGCTGATCAGAGGGATGCTGGCTTGACCGTTAGCTCTCAATTGGCGACAACAACCTGCTCCTCTGTGTTCTCTGAGCCTCCTTTCACCTCATGACATGTGGCCTGCCTTGGAATACAAGCTTCCACATACACGGGGGATTTTTAATTATATCAAGCTGTTGGTTCAATGCTATAACTCTGGGAAGCCAGCAGGGTAGGAATCACATTTTCTAGTAATTAGTATCTTTCAGAAAAGATGCTTTAGAGTGCTTTAGATACTAAAGAGTGATGCTTTATCCAAGGTTACCTAGCCTCTTAATAGCTAAGTGGTCTAGAAATCAGGTCTCCAGACTTTGGTCTCTGCCCAGATAACAAAAGAAGATAACATTCTGAGTTGTTTTCCATCTGCTTGGCCAGAAGAAAGGGGTAAATGATTGATGAGGCAATGAATTTGCCTGCGATGCTCATCTGTCATCCTCTGTTTTAGGAAAAACTAGAAACTCTACATAGTCAACGTTTCTCTGTTTCCAATGACCCCTCCTTCAATTTCCACAATTAGGCCTTTGAACTGTCACTAGGAGAAGCTAAAGCCAGCTGTGTCTGTGAAAATCAATCACCATGGCTGCAGATGTGTTGTTCCCATGATATGAGCATTTGGCACTCTCCCCAAAGCCCTCTGTCATCTCCACTCTATGGATCAACAGCACAGGGCTAACTCAAAGCTGATAAATATCTATGATGCACAAAGCAGGAGATGGGGAGGGAATGGTTCTCCAGGATAGAAAAAGAGGAGCCACAGGAAATTTACTCCCCAATCACCCTTGACCCCAGCTCCACCCATGGGGTATCGAACCAGGCAACAAGGGGTCAGTGGCAGACTTCCCCAAAACCACTCCTCCAGACCCTCCCCAAACCATCCCTCCTGAGGTCCCAAAGACAGGTGTTTGTCCTCAGTCATGCATTTACCTTCCACAGCCTTGTGAGATCCTCTGAGGTTGGGAGGGGGGAGGGTAAAGGTGAGTAAAGTGGGTGGACTCTCAAGGGCTAACTTTTTCAATAGAGTCAAGTAACTAAACACAGAAGGCTCCAAAGGTAAGATAAAGGCACCACGAGTGGCCAGCAGAAGTTAGAGGACAAAGCGGGCCCAACAGCTACAAGCTGCGAAACACAGATGTGTGTAGCAAGGTCCACTCCACCAGTGCCTGGATCTGTGGCCTTACTTACTTCCATGGGACCCTCCCAGGCCAAGCTACACTACCCTTCAAGGTTTGGCTTCAAACCCCATGCTCGGGACCCTTCGACAGACCTGTCTCATTAGTGAGGCACGGTCAGCACCAAGGGCACCCATGGGACATCAGACTGTCAGTGGGGGTGGGACCAGCTATGGGAAGGCCTTGATGGCCATCCTAAGCAGTTTGGACTTATTTGAGGCCGCAACAAAGGGATTTGATAAACCTGGATGGGAGCGCCCTAATTTACTGTATTCCGCTACCACGAGATTTACTGGGTACGAGGAGAAAGGAAGGAGAGAGTGAAAAGGTGGTAGAGGCACCAGCAAGTCCGGAAGGTGCGCGCAGGCGCAGAGCTGTCCCCGAGGCAGTGCTGAAGCAGGTGCGAGGGTGCGGAGGGGAGAAGCGAAGGAAAGGTCCCAGGCTTCCAGCTCCAGCGCGGAGCCCAGGGAAGGTGCAGGGGGCTCCGAGACGCAGGGGGCGCCAGGGCCGGCGACGTTGAGGGCCTTCCCAGCGGCCACACTCACCCAGAACCGCGCAGGCTAACAGAGCGCGGACAGCGGGCCTCATCTTCCCCGGTCTGTGACGCGGAGCGCAGAGCACAGACCGACCGGCTTCTGCGTTGCCTCTCTGCGCCCGGCGCCCCTATATCTCCCGCGGGGCTGGCCGAGCACAATCCTTGACCCCTTGTGTTTGCTCAGCCCGGTTGCCCAATCGCCCCTCATCCCTCCCCCTTCATTCCGCGCCCAGGCTGATCACATTTCCTGACCTCTGGAACAGACCCGTGGGTGGAATCCAACAAAAAAGTGCTGATTGGAAGGGAATGAAAGACAAATCAGCCCGTTGTTAATGTGTGCTTGCTCTGTACCAGGAGCAGAGCTGCAGCCGGCTGGTGTGGGGGGTGGCTCTGCTTCTGAATCCTGGGGAGCCAGAACTGGTCCTCAATCAATCTCTGTGTTCATTCCATAGAGGAGGGAAGCCGACTGCCCCAAAGGCGGACTAGAATAGGTGGAAGACAGGCAGAGAGACCTTCCTGAGAGAGGGTGTGAGAGAATAAGCTGATCACAAGTCAAAGACAACAGATTCATCCTTTTTCACTTGTTTCCAGGTATATCCAGAAACCCTGCTCCTTCTTGGGCCCTTAAAACCCCAAGGACCAGTTTTTGTCCCCGTGTACCCTCCTGAGCACAGGATCCTAGACAGGTAACCTTCCTCCCCTTCATGTAGACTGCTGAGCACCTTGACTAGGGACAGATTCACAGGACAGACATCTCTCTCACAAGGAGCTGTCCAGGCGTGTGATCAAGACTCTGTGAACTCAGGGCAAGAGACTCATGAACACAACGAAAGGGACCCAGGAGAGGATGTGGTCTGATCTCAATCCCCTGTTTCATCCCCAGCTCCCTCCAAAAAAGTGGTCTCCAAAACATTTTGATCACCCATCCTTATCAGGAAAAATAGTAAAGCTGTACATTCCATATATATACTTAAAACTAACATCATGTTTATTTCAATCATGAAAGTAATAGAAAAAATTTAAACTATGGGAAAAATGAAATATTCATTTAAAAATGTCTATTTGCCTTATATACAATGAAAAATATCTCAAAGCAAAATATACACTTAGGGAGAGAGTAAGGTTCCTGATAGTTGTTGTAAATCCATATTCCAGGGGATCATCAAGATAATTTTAGGGTTTTCTTAAGTTACTTAAGAAAGCTACTTATCCAACTTGATCAAATGGTCATTGTTATTGGTTTTATTTACACTAATTTACACCAGGCTTAGAAGATATGTCAGTAGTGCCATTTTAACTCACTTATGTTTTTGATTTCAGAATCATCTTCTAGTTTCTTTGCAGAAATCTTTCTAAGGCACTTGTGCATCTTGTGAGATCTGATGAGTTAAATCACATTACTTCATCTGTACATCCATTTTACTGGGCATGTGCAAACCACAAAATGTGGAGTCACAGAAGTCAAAAGTAAAAAACAGGTCAGGGAATCACAACCTTCCAGCATTCCCTTCCCCACCTCACTCTTTGTGAGACTTTTCACTTCTTTCCTCAGGACACCTCAAAGGCCCTCAGTGCTGTGCATCCGTCTGGCCTGCACACCAGATGGGAGCCAGTGCTAATCCTCATGTGAAGCAGGAGTGAATATTAACTTATTTATCTTTTGCAGGAGGTGTAAATATAACCTGTAGCTAGGATAAATTCCCCACACCCCAGTAGATTGTCTGATGTGCAAGGGGTTACACACACCGCAGTACAGAGAGCATTGTGTTAGCAGGGACGTGCTGTTTACAGCAGGGACAGAAGACAAGCCCATCTCTCCAAATCCCTGCTGCTCTTCTTCTGCCCCTGCCCTTGGGGTGGGAGGGCCTCTGCTCCAGCCTTGGGAAAGCCAGCATCTTAGCAGGAGGGGCGTGTTCCTGCTGCCCCTTGCATCAGGCATTAGGGGGTGGTCTGATCTCATGGGGGCACCTTGAGGTACAGAGAAAAAGATGGAGGGAGAGAGTCAAGGGCAGGGGTGGCTGGGTGAGACTCTGCAGATCAGGGTGCCCCTCTCAGCTCACCCCTTCTACAGGTCCTGCAGTGAGCTTGCAGAGTCTGCCCAGAAGCAGAAAGGAGAGTTGTCAAATGTTGAGCTGCTTCACAAACTCAGGGGAGCTCGGTGGAGGACAGATGGACCATGATCCTCTCCTGGGGTCCTTTCTACACTTACAAGTGAGCCTTTCCTGAGTCAGTCCCTCCAGGAACAGCCCCACCGCCTAGCCTGAGCCCCTCAGAGGGAGCACTCTGGCCAGGCAGAGTTCTCTCCAGGCCAGCCAAGCCCATGCCTTGCCTCAGTGGAGCCCTCTGACTCTGAGCCCCAGACAGGCAGGCCCATGGAATCTGAAGAAGGGCCAGATGAGACACAGAGAACAGAATCTTATGCCCTTTTCTCACGTGGGCCTTGGTTCTTGCTCAAGAGGACAGGATAGAGGTCTGTGTCTGTCACTTCTGGGAGGCAAGGGGTGAAGCTGGCTGCAGTGGTCCATGTGTGTGTGACCCTGGTGGTATGGCCGTGCCCACATCTATAATGTGTAAGGGGGTGTGTGGAGGTGAGAGGTGAAAGAGTCAGTGTTTTGTGTCCTTGGTGGCCCATGACTCTTGTCCCTCTCTCGTGACAATTGTCCCTGTCCCATGACACTTGCTCTCCCTTCTGGTGTTTAATTCTTTACTAGAGACACTCTGGCCTCATGAAACTCATCATCCTTCTTTTACAGTTTGATGATGACTAACACTTGCTGAGAGATTCACTGGGCCCTCACCCTAGCCCTGTAAGATAGGTGCGTTAGATTCACCATTTTACAGATGAGATGAAGAGCCTGAGGTTCTGAGGGGTTAATAACTTATCCAAGGTCAGCTGGTGAGCCAGGTGCAAAATCAGGCTGTCTGGTTCCAGAGTGTGTGAGCCCATCCACCAGGGACACTGCCTCTGCCATCGAACAGGAACAAACATAGAGGCCAGGAGGTTTGTTTGGGGTGACACTGAGAGAGAGACAGATCTAGAACCTCCAGTCCTGCCATTTCTCCACAGACACATGGACCCATTTTCTACTGCAGAAGAGCTTGTCTCTGGGAGAAATCTGGGTGCCCTGACTGCAGCATCTCAGGCACACATTGGCTTATCATATTCAGATGAAAGGAAAGAATCATGTTTTCAGCTGTTCCACATGCCAGACACTGTCCTGAGGCAAGACCTTGTGATCTTGACCAACTTCCTAAGGAGATAAGATTAGCTCACCACTTTTTATTTGTGGACATCATAGTAAAATGAAGTTCCTCATTCACAGAGCTCTGGGACCTGAACTCGAATCTCCTAAGTCCCAGCCTGCTCTAGACCACAGCTGCCTTCTTGATGTTGATCTTCTCTCCTTTTTAAAAAAAATATTGGTCCTCTCTTTTTCATATTGATCTTCTTTCCTTTTTTTCTATGTTGATCTTCTCTTCATTTGTCCAGAAAATGAGAGGAGAAAGAGGGAAAGGAAGGGAGGATGGAAAGGGGGAAGGGAGGCAGGAGAGAGAGTTTCCAGTTACAGACGAATCTAAGTCTTGACCCAAATCTTGCACCATAAACTGAATAAAAGTCTTACATTTCAACAAGCCTTCTTGTTGAAAGAGCTGAAATTGTGTGTACGTGCAGGGAGGTTGGGTAGCTGACCTAAAAGGAGATGGCATGAAGGCGTTAGTCCTCTGAGCCAATATTTGTTTCCAAATGTTGCCTCATTTACAACATAAGATTTACATAAGCAGGGCAAACAAAGAGCCTCTGTCTGCTTAAACCGGTCACTCCTCCCCCTCCCCTCACAGCTCTCTGCCCAACACCATTGGAGAGACTTGCCTCTGGATCATTGGGAAGATGGGATCAGGCAGCTTGAGAACTATGCTCATAGACTCATTATCCCACAGATCTTCCAGCTTAAAGATGTGTGGCATGACAGTTGGTAAACAAGAGCAGAGTGTCTTTGGAAAATGTCAGATAATTTGAAATGCCATACACCATCACTTCCCTCTCTCTCTCATTTCTACCCCTCAGAAGTCCCTGAACAATGAATGATTCTTAGGTTTTCTATTCTTTCCCTGGGGAAACCCATAAAAATATCTTTTTCAAGAAGAATAGTCCAGGGCCAGATAGCTTCATGGATGAATTCTACCAAACCTTGAAGAATTCTTACACACAATTTTCCAGGTAATAGAAAAAGAAGGAACACTCCTTGACTAAGTTTTTGAGGCCAATGTGTGTGTATGTGCTAAGTTGCTCAGTTGTGTCCAGCTGTTTACTCACCAGGTTTCTCTGTCCATGGGATTTTCCAGGCAAGAGGACTGGAGTGTGTTGCCATTTTCTCCTCCAGGGGATCTTCCTGACCCAGGGATCAGTCTCATCTCTCCTGTGTCTCCTGCATTGCAGGCAAATTCTTTATCACTGAAGGAAGTCCCCTTCCACCAGGGAAGCCCCCTTTGAGGTAAGTAAGTATAGCAAAAAGCAAAAACCATCAAGGATGTCATGAGAAAGATAAAAAAATTCTTTTTATGAACATAGATGCAAAAATCCTAAGGAAAACATTAGCAGATTGAATCCAGCAACATCTAAAAGGGATACTAAATCATTACCAAGTTGAGTTTATTCCAGGAATGCAGTTGTCTTTTTAAAAAAATCAATCAGTGTAACTGATCACAATAACAGCATAAAGAAGAAAAATTGTATGATTATCATTAGGTAGAGGAACAGCACTTGGTAAAATCCAACAACCACTCATTTTAAAACCCTCTTAGCAAATTTTTCTAGGAAATATGCTTAATCTGATAGAGTATGTATCTGTGTGTGTGAAATATGAGTAAAAGAAATGTATAAAAATATATATGAAACTTATATATGAAATTATCATATTCAGTGGTGAAATGGCACATAAAAACTTTCCCTTTGAGATCAAGAAAAAGATCAGAAGGCCTACTATTATCATTCTATTCAACATTTTTACTTGCAATCCTACCTGCCAGTCTGCTCAGGTATAGAAAAGATACAATACGTAAAAGGATTGAAGAGGAAAAAATAAAACTGCTATTTTCACAAATGAAATGATTGAAAATACATAAAATTCTTAAAAAACTAGATAAAATATTAGAAATGTAATTGAGTTATGCAGTGTTTCTGGATACAAGATAAATATGCAAAATCAATTATATTTCTATATTCCAAATTTTTAAAGAAATGCTATTTAAAATAGTATAAGAACTACAAATGTCCAAGAATAAATCTCTCAAAAAATGTCTAAAATTTTTACATACCAAACTATAAAATATTGATGAGAAAAATTAAAGAAACTCTGAGTTAAGGAAGAGCTATACCCAGAAAATGTAGTGGTGACTCAATATTACAAAGATTTCAGTTCTTCTCAAATTAAAATATTTAGGTTCAATCACTCCCAGTCTCACTCCCAAGAATTTTTTTTATACTTTTTTGTGGGAATGGACAATATAATTCTAAAGTTTATAAAGAAATACAAAAGACCTTAAAGAGACATTTAGTTGATTGTGTAAGTTGTAGCACCTCAAAATTAGAACAGAATGCATTTGATTTTTCTAAATTTTTCTGCCAATTCTAAGTACTGACATCTGAAATATAATTGTCATGTATATATAATTCAGGCATTCATTATCAATAAAATTACCTATGTGCTTTCTATAACTTGATACTGGACTAGTAGTATGAGTGAAAAATATATACAGTCCACTAAATAAGTATTTGTAAACATACATCTATACTAGTTTATGTATAATTTAATTCTTATTCTACAAGGTCACAATCACCCTGATACCAAACAGGCAAAGACAACACAAAAAAAGAAAATCACAAGTCAATACACTGATGAACATAGATGCAAAAATCCTCAACAAAATTTTAGGAAACAGAATTCAACAACACATTAAAAAGTTCACACACCATGACCAAGTGGGATTTATTCCAGGGATGCAAGGATTTTTCAGTATATGCAAATCAATCAATGTGATATACCATATTAACAAACTGAAAGATAAAAATCATATGATCCTCTTAATAGATGCAAAAAGACTTCAGTGAAATTTGGCACCCATTTATGATATAAATGCTTCAAAAAATGGACATAGAAGGAACCTACCTCAACATAGTAAAGGCCATATATGACAAGCCCACAGCAAACATTATTCTCAATGGTGAAAAATTAAAAGCATTCCCTCTAAGATCAGGAACGAGACAACAGTGACCATTCTCACACTGTTATTCAACATGGTTTTGGAAGTCCTAGCTATGGCATTTAGAGAAGAAAAACAAATAAAAGGAATACAAATTGGAAAAGAAGTAAAACTCACTGTTTGCAGGTCATATGATACTATACATAGAAGATGCAAAAAAAAAAAAACTATCAGAAAATTATTAGAGCTAATCAGTGAGTTCAGTAAAGTCATGGGATACAATCCATGAACACGGTATATTTCTCCATCTGTTTGTGTCCTCTTTGATTTCTTTCATCAGTGTTTTATAGTTTTCTATGTATAGGTCTTTTGTTTCTTTAGGTAGATATACTCCTAAGTATTTTATTCTTTTTGTTTCAATGGTGAATGGTATTGTTTCCTTAATTTCTCTTTCTGTTTTCTCATTGTTAGTGTATAGGAATGCAAGAGATTTCTGTGTGTTAATTTTATATCCTGCAACTTTACTGTATTCATTGATTAGCTCTAGTAATTTTCTGGTAGAGTCTTTAGGGTTTTCTATGTAGAGGATCATGTCATCTGCAAACAGAGAGAGTTTCACTTCTTCTTTTCCTATCTGGATTCCTTTTACTTCTTTTTCTGCCCTGATTGCTGTGGCCAACACTTCCAAAACTATGTTGAATAGTAGTGGTGAGAGTGGGCACCCTTGTCTTGTTCCCGATTTCAGGGGAAATGCTTTCAATTTTTCACCATTGAGGGTGATGTTTGCTGTGGGTTTGTCATATATAGCTTTTATTATGTTGAGGTATGTTCCTTCTATTCCTGTCAAAATGGCTATACTACCCAAAGCAATCTATAGATTCAATGCAATCCCTATCAAACTACCAACGGTATTTTTCACAGAACTAGAACAAATAATTTCACAATTTGTATGGAAATACAAAAAACCTCGAATAGCCAAAGTAATCCTGAAAAAGAAGAATAGAACTGGAGGAATCAATCTGCCTGACTTCAGACTCTACTACAAAGCCACAGTCATCAAGACAGTATGGTACTGGCACAAAGACAGAAATATAGATCAATGGAACAGAATAGAAAGCCCAGAGATAAATCCATGAACCTATGGTCACCTTATCTTCGACAAAGGAGGCAACGATATACAACGGAAAAAAGACAACCTCTTTAACAAGTGGTGCTGGGAAAACTGGTCAACCACCTGTAAAAGAATGAAACTAAAACACTTTCTAACACCATACACAAAAATAAACTCAAAATGGACTAAAGATCTAAATGTAAGACCAGAAACTATAAAACTCCTAGAGGAGAACATAGGCAAAACACTCTCTGACATAAATCACAGCAGGATCCTCTATGACCCACATCCCAGAATATTAGAAACAAAAGCAAAAATAAACAAATGGGACCTAATGAAACTTAAAAGGTTTTGCACAACAAAGGAAACTATAAGCAAGGTGAAAAAACAGCCCTCAGATTGGGAGAAAATAATAGCAAATGAAGCAACAGACAAAGGATTAATCTCAAAAATATACAAGCAACTCCTGAAGCTCAATTCCAGAAAAATAAATGACCCAATCAAAAAATGGGCCAAAGAACTCAACAGACATTTCTCCAAGAAAGACATACAGATGGCTAACAAACACATGAAAAGATGCTCAACATCACTCATTATCAGAGAAATGCAAATCAAAACCACAATGAGGTACCATTACACGCCAGTCAGGATGGCTGCTATCCAAAAGTCTACAAGCAATAAATGCTGGAGAGGGTGTGGAGAAAAGGGAAGCCTCTTACACTGTTGGTGGGAATGCAAACTAGTACAGCCACTATGGAAAACAGTGTGGAGATTCCTTAAAAAGCTGGAAATAGAACTGCCATATGACCCAGCAATCCCACTTCTGGGCATACACACCAAGAAAACCAGATCTGAAAGAGACACGTGCACCCCAGTGTTCATCGCAGCACTGTTTATAATAGCCAGGACATGGAAGCAACCCAGATGCCCATCAGCAGACGAATGGATGAGGAAGCTGTGGTACATATACACCATGGAATATTACTCAGCCATTAAAAAGAATTCATTTGAATCAGTTCTAATGAGATGCATGAAACTGGAGCCCATTATACAGAGTGAAGTAAGTCAGAAAGATAAAGACCATTACAGTATACTAACACATATATATGGAATTTAGAAAGATGATAACGATAACCCTATATGCAAAACAGAAAAAGAGACTCAGATGTATAGAACAGACTTGTGGACTCTGGGAGAAGGCGAGGGTGGGATGTTTCAAGAGAACAGCATTGAAACATGTATATTATCTAGGGTGAAACAGATCACCAGCCCAGGTTGGATACATGAGACAAGTGCTCGGGCCTGGTGCACTGGGAAGACCCAGAGGGATCGGGTGGAGAGGGAGGTGGGAGGGGGGACGGGGATGGGGAATACATGTAAATCCATGGCTAATTCATTTCAGTGTATGACAAAAACTACTGTAATGATGTAAAGTAATTAGCCTCCAACTAATAAAAATAAATGGAAAAAAAAAGTCATGGGATACAAGGTCAACACACAGAAATCACTTACATTCCTATACACTAACAATGAAAAATAAGAAAGAAATTAAGGAATCAATCCCATTTACCACTGCAACAAAAAGAATAAAATATCTAGGAATAAACCTAAGAAGACAAAAGAACTGTACACAGAAAATTATAAGACACTGATGAGAGAAAACAAAGATGACATAAGCAGATGGAGAGATATTTCATGTTCCTGGGTAGGAAGAATCAATATTGTGAAAATGATTATACTACCAAATGCAATCTACAGATTCAATGTGATCCCCATCAAATTACTAATGGATTTTTCATAGAACTAGAACAAAAAAAAAATTCACAATTCATGTGGAAACCCAAAAGACCCTGAACAGTTAAAGGAGTCTTGAGAAAGAAGACTGGAGCTGGTGGAATCAACCTTACTGACTTAGACAATACTACAAAGCTACAGTCATTGAGACAGTATGGTACTGGCACAAAAACAGAAATATAGACCAAAGGAACAAGATAGAGAGCCCAGAGATAAACCTTTGCACCTTATTTTTGACAAAGGAGACAAGAATACACAATGGGGCAAAAATAGCCTCTTCAATAAGTGATGCTGGCTGTTTATAATAGCCAGGACATGGAAGCAACCTAGATGTCCATCAGCAGACGAATGGATAAGGAAACTGTGGTACATATACACTATGGAATATTACTCAGCCATTAAAAAGAATTCATTTGAATCAGTTCTAATGAGATGGATGAAACTGGAGCCCATTATACAGAGTGAAGTAAGCCAGAAAGATAAAGACCAATACAGTATACTAACACATATATATGCAATTTAGAAAGATGGTAACAATAACCCTGTATGCAAGACAGCAAAAAAGACACAGATATACAGAACAGACTTTTGGACTCTGTGGGAGAAGGCGAGGGTGGGATGTTTTGAGAGAACAGCATCAAAACATGTGTATTATCAAGGGTGAAACAGATCGTCAGCCCAGGTTGGATGCATGAGACAAGTGTTCAGGGCTGGTGCACTGGGAAGACCCAGAGGGATGGGATCAGGATGGGGAATACATGTAAATCCATGGCTGATTCATGTCAGTGTATGGCAAAAACCACTACAATATTGTAAAGTAATTAGCTTCCAACTAATAAAAACAAATGAAAAAAAAAATAAGTGGTGCTGGGAAAACTGGACAGCTACATACAAAAGAATGAAAGTAGAACACTTCCTAATGCCACACACAAAGATAAACTCAAAATGGATTAAAGACCTAAATGTAAGACCAGAAAATATAAAATTCTTAGAGGAAGACATAGGCAGAACATTTGATGACATAAATCAAAGTAAGATATTCTATGACTCATCTCCTTCCCACCTCCTGTAGTAATGGAAATAAAAACAAAAATAAACAAGTGTAACCTGATTAAACTTAAAAGCTTTAGCACAGCAAAGGAAACTAAAAACAAGTACTTTGTAGTTTGTCTACAAAGACACCATTAGAATGGGAGAAAATAATAGCAAAGGAAACAACTGACAAAGAATTTATTTCCAAAACATACAAGCAGCTCATACAACTTAATAACAGAAAAACAAACAACCCAATCAAAGAGTGGGAAAAAAACAGACATTTCTCCAAAGAAGGCATACAGATGGCTAACAAACAATGAGAAGATGCTCAACATCACTCATTATTAAAGAAATGCAAATCAAAACTACAATGAGATACCACCTCACACCAGTCATAATGGCCATCATCAAAAAGTCTACAAACAATCAATGTCGCAGAGGATGTGAAGAAAAGGAAACCCTCTTGCATTGCTGGTGGGAATGTAAATTGATACAGCCACTATGGAAGATAGTATGGCAATTCCTTAAAACATTAGGAATAAAAAAACTATGAATAAAACCACCATATGACCTAGCAATCCCAGTCCTAGGCATATACCCTGAGGAAACCAAAATTGAAAAAGACACATTAATTTATATGAGAGTACATCATGTGAAATGCCAGGCTGGATGATGTACAGCTGAAATCAAGATTGCCAGGAGAAATATCAAAAACCTCAGATACGCAGATGACACCACCCTAATGGCAGAAAGCAAAGAAGAACTAAAGAGCCTCCTGATGAAAGTGAAAGAGGAGAGTGAAAAAGTTGCCTTAAAACTCAATATTCAGAAAACTAAGATCATGGCATCTGGTCCCATCACTTCATGGCAAATAGATGGGGAAACAATGAAAACAATGAGAGACTATTTTTTAGGGCTCCAAAATCACTGCAGATGGTGACTGCAGCCATGAAATTAAAAGATGCTTACTCTTTGGAAGAAAAGCTATGACCAACCTACACAGTGTATTAAAAAGCAGAGAGATTACTTTGCTGACAAAGGTCCATCTAATTGAAGTTATGGTTTTTCCAGTAGTCATGCATGGATGTGAGAGTTGGACTATAGAGAAAGCCGAGCACTGAAGAATTGATGCTTCTGAAGTGTGGTGTTGGAGAAGACTCTTGAGTGTCCCTTGAACTACAAGGAGATCCAACCAGTCCATCCTAAAGGAGATCAGTCCTGGGTGTTCACTGGAAGGACTGATGCTGAAGCTGAAACTCCAATACTTTGGCCACCTGATGCAGAGAGCTGACTCATTTGAAAAGACCCTGATGCTGGGAAAGATTAAGGGCAGGAGGAGAAGGGGATGACAGAGGATGAGACAGTTGGATGGCATCACCGACACAATGGATATGGGTTTGGATGGACTCCGGGAGTTGGTGATGGACAGGGAGGCCTAGTGTGCTGTGGTTCATGGAGTCACAAAGAGTCAGACACCACTGAGTGACTGAACTGAACTGAATTGAAGTAATACGCAAAAACAGCTCCATTCCCTACACTTTCAATAGTTTATTTCATAAAATTACATCTTTATACAGTGTGTTTGAAAACATAGACTAATAATTTATTTTGCATTGCATGTGTGCTAAGTCACTTCACCTACGTCCGGCTCTATGTGACCCTTTGGCCTGTGGTCTGTCAGGCTCCTCTGTCCGTGGAATTCCTAGGCGAGAATACTGGAGTAGGTTTTCATGCCCTCCTACAGGGGATCTTGCTGACTTAGGGATCAAACCTGCATCTCCTCAGTCTCCTACACTGGCGGCCAGATTCTTTACCACTAGTGCCACCTGGCCTCATACATATAGAAAACAAAATGTGGAATTGCACACCATTGTTACAATAATACTAGCTTTTATAATCACTCTGTATCTTCTTCTACTGTGATCTTTATTTCTGCATAAGGCTTCAAGTTATTGTCTGGTGTCCTTTGATTTCAACCTGCAGGATTACCTTTACTATATTTTGTAGAACAGATCTAGTGGTAACAGTCATCCCTAGCTTTTGTTTCTCTAGGAATATCTTAATTTCTCCCTCCCTTTTGAAGGACAATTTTGCCAGATACAGGATTCTTGGTTGATTGTGCTTTTTCCTTTAGCACCGTAAATATTTCAGCCCACTGCCTTCTGACCTCCAAAGTATTTGAGGAGGAATTTGCTAATAATCTTGTCAAAGATTGCTTGTATGTCAAGAATTTCTTCCCTCTTGCTGCATTCAGGATTATCTTATTGTCTCTGGCTTTTGATACTTTGGTTACATCTCACTGTGAGTCCTGGGGTCACCCTACTTGGTGTTCCTTGAGATTCTTGGATTTATATTCATATCTTTCATCTAATTTGGGAAATTTTTGACCATGTTTTCAAATATTCTCTCTACTCCTTTCTCTTCTCCTTCTGGGACTCCCGCAATGCATATGTTATTCTGCATTATGATGACCCACAGTTTCTTTTTTTCTTTGTTCACTTTTCCTCTATATTTTTTCATTTTTTTCCCCTCAGACTCAATAATTTCAGTTCACTGATTCTTCTCCCTTTTCAAATATGCCTTTGAATTCTTCTAATGAATTTTATTTCAGTTATTATACTTCTAACTACAGAAATTCTAAGTTTCTTTTTTAGGTTTTCTATCTCTTTACTGATATTTCCACTTTGTTTATATATCTTTAAAAAAAAACTTTTTCAACATCTCCTTTTAGTTCTTTGGGCATTTTTAAAGCAGTCACTTTAGAGTTTTTGTCTAGTAGATCCACCATCAGGTCTTTTTCAGGGATCTTTTCTGTTGATTTTTCCCCCCTTTGAATGTTTCTGTGTATGTCTTGTGTTTTTGTTGTTGATGCAAATGAGACATTAGAATTTAACAATATAGTAACTCTGGAAGTCAGATTCTCCTTCTTCATTGGGGTTTGCAGTTTTGTTTTGTTTTTTACATTGCTTTGTACTGTCTCTGTGCCAAGAATCAATCAGAAGTACAAAGTTAAGGTCTTTTCGGGTATTTTTGATCCCACATCTTTCCCTGTGTATGCACAATGACTTCTTAACTTCCTCTGACTATAGAGTTGCTTTTTAAGTCTTAAATGCCTTGCTCTCAAAAGGGAGAAAGGGAGAAAAATGAAAAAGTGTGATAAAAAGGTGGTTGTTGTTGTTCAGGCTCTAAGGGATGTCCAACACTTTTGTGACCTCGTGGACTATAACCCACTAGGCTCCTCTGTCCAGGGGATTTCCCAAGCAATAATACTGGAGTGGGTTGCCATTTCCTTCTCCAGGAGATTTTCCTAACCCAGAGACTGAACCCAAGTCTCCTGCATTGCTAGTGGATTCTTTACCAATAAACCACCTGGAAAGCCAGATAAAATTATATTGGCCCTTTAAATTCTCTGGAGGTCACTCAGTGGAGGAGGGTCTTGCAACAAAGAGGTAAAGTGCAATAACAATGATGTCCCTCTTCTGTACGTGCACCTCCATGTTCATAAGCAACTATCAATGACCCTAACATTAGATTCTAAATATTTCATAACAGAATCCTTATTGCCCATCTTGATTCCACAAGCTATGTGCAAGCTGCTCCTGGAATACATGCACAGCTGTCTGATGCGGGGCAGTAGGGATGGAGATAGGTAGCCACTGCCAAGATAAGAACTGAAACTGACCGAAATTAATAGCAATTTACACTTTAAACCTTCCCCTAGAAGTTGGAAACCTCCAAAAATACTTAAATCAAACAATTCTACTAGTGCATTTGTTGTTTGAGTAGGAAGACTTGATTTTTGCTATTTTATACTCTGCCATCTTCCAAGAACTCTGCTCCTCATTTATTTGGATGATCAAATGGTTGTGGCCCTTCAAGCTTGCTCCTGTGTGTTTTTTACAAGCCCTATAATTTTTCAAGCACTTCACTTTCTGGCAGAATATGACATTCAGCCCTATCTCACACTTTCCCTATACCAGTTCTAGAATCTCTGTTCCAGGAATCTCATTTCTCTAAGAAATTTTATTATTGTAGTATAGAATGGTATTTAGGAAGCAAAATGTGGGTGCTAGGTATGGGAACTGCTTGGGAGAGAAAGTGATAATAGGGTCTTTAAACAGACATATATAGATATATCTTAGGTATAGATATGGATCTCCATACTAACACACATCTACATTCATTTCTCTCTCTCTCTCTCTCTCCAACCATGAGTTCACACTGATTCCTGCAATTCAAGTTGACTCTACCACAAGTCTTAGTTTTCTCCCTCCACGTATTTGTAACTCCCTTCTCCTTGATCTAAATATTCTCAATATTTCTAGCCTTTGTTCCCTTCCCCTGTATATTATCAATCTCCTGATCCTCCAACTGCCTCTTTGCCCCAGTCTCTCAGGCTTCACTCCCCCTGACACACTCAAGGAAATGAAATGAATGAGAACAAATAAATATTTTTAACTGAAAAAGAACAAAAAGAGAAGAGAAAGAGAAAAATAGAGAAAAGGAAAAGGAAGAGGAACCTTTTTACCCTTTTTTACCTGTCTCCATAGTTATACAGTATTCTGTGAAGGGCAGAATGCAGGATCTTGTTTGGAATGAGGAATAATTGAACAGAGATAGTCATCACTTTTTACCATTAAACAAAGCTCTGGACTCTTTCTCCTCAACCCAATCATTCTTCTATAGAGTACTGGGAGAGACTAGCAGGGGTTTGTCCGTGTTTCAAAAGTCAAAGATGTCCATTCTGCAAGCAAAAGAATCTCCTAAGAAAACCCTTTACTTATCAGTATAACGTTCAGCCTAACCTGGCCATATCTGACCTCTAGGCCAACAGATGCACAGGCCACTGACCCTGGAAGTGAGTGGACTCTGGTCATATGCAAAGGGACAAAAGTCCCTGATCAAAGGCAGGCAAGCAGGAAAAGTTGGTCTTCTCTGGTATACTCTTTGCAGAGCACTCGGACAGATTTGGCCAAGATGGGAAAGCAGTTAGAAGATAGGGCCGGGACACAGTTTAGACCTCCATGGCAGGGCTGATTTCAGGCAAAATTGTGAAACAGGCAAGATCTGTCCCAGGGTGGAACATCTGTCCAGAGGCGACCCCAGCAATTGACTTCTCCTAGTCCACTCAGTGGGATAATATGGAGGGGAAGGGAAGCCTGGGAAATTCTGAGAGTTCAGTATACAGTGGACCAGAACACCAGGGTATGAAGGAGTCTGGATTTTTAAATAAAGGAAGAATTTCAGATAGAAGAGTCTGCTCCCAGAAGTGGAGTTAATTCCCAGATTTTAATTTGGAAATCATCTGCCCAGTGCTAAATAAGAATGTAGTGGTGATAGCAGTAGGATTAAGTAAACACGAGAAATGATCACAACTGCAAAGCTTGGGACAAGAAGGGAATGAGACCCTGGTTCTCCCTCACCAGTGTGGTTTGATCATTTGCTTCTGCACCTTCACTTCTGTTCTACTGATTAGACTTTCAGTTGTTTAGTGAATTAGGCAAGTTAATCTAACTCTCATTGCCTCAGTTCCTTACCTAGAAAATGAGAATAATAATATCCACTTTTATAGGGTTATTATGAGAACTAAATTAGCAATTAAGGTAAATCATCTACTACAGTACCCATCACATTATTCTCCTTCTTATTTTTATTTATGTCATGACCAATATCTTCCCCTTCAATTTCTGTTTACACAGTGCTGTGACCCCAGCTCAAGTCACACCACATTAGGGAGCCCTGAAAGAATACTGACCACTAAATCCTAGACAATGTATCATAAAGATACATATGATACATGAAGATATCATAAATGTAGCAAACAGATGCTACAAAACTTTTTCTCTTTATGCTAGCTATGTATGCACACTTTTTATTCACCTGTCCATTACTGAGGACAGATATTGGGTATTATGTGCAGTCCTGTGGAACAAAGAGGATATGAAATTGGAGTCAGGGACTCCTGGTTTTGAATCATAGTCCACTTAGAAAATACATGATGCTGCACAAGTTACTTATCTATTCCCAGCATCTGTTTTCTCCTTAATAATAAAAATATGATCACCTATATTCTTGGGTCATTTTGAAGATTACTTACAGTGCTATTAAGGTACAAGTCCTGCCTGACATATAGCAATCACCAATAAATGGCAATGCTACCATTATTACAGAACACTCAGCATAGTCTAGGTACTAACAATACATTCAGTGAATTAATGAAGTGACTTCACACAATTTCTTTATGGCACCTTCCATTGTTAATGGACTCTTCAGCAAAACATATCCTATAAGACCATCCAGTACAATGATCTCGTTTTATAGAGAGAAAAACTGAGGCCCAGCCAGAGGACATAACTGGTAGGGTACCCAGCAAGGCCGGAAACCAGAACTTTAGACTCAATATCCTGAGCTCTCCCCTCCAGCCTGTGACATGCTTTCTTGAAAGTTGCCATTCATAATGTTTTCTAAGTCATTTAGGGATTTCACTTCCCATTCTCTTTCTCCAAGAGAAGCCAAGTCCCAAGATCTTCAAATGGGCCATGAGCAGTGGCTGGTGAAGCCGAGCAAAGTCTGGAGCTCCTGGGGCAAAACAAACAGAGAGCAGATTTCCTCTACTGCTCTGACAGCAAGCGCCATTGTTTGATGTTCCTGCTCTGCGTGGGAAGAGGATGGCAAAGTCCACCTTGTTTCTCAACTGTGCCAAAGTAAACCTCTGATCTTTACAGATTTGTAGAAATTGGTGTCAACTGTTGGTATCTACAGTTGAATTAGCTTACTCTTTTAATTGTCATAAATGTTCCACAGATAAATGTTCCTTTAACATAAATATATGCAACTTGTGCAACAAGACTTATTAACCCCACAGGATAGCATCTGCCTGAAAACAGATTAAGTAGCCTTTACCCCTATTAACTCTAAACACCCTAGGGGAAGGTGGTGTGAGGTTGAGGAAGAATCACTGGACTGGAGCTATAAATATACAAAAATTACACACCAAGGTGTGTGTGTGTATGTTACTAGGGTGAGAGTCCCAGGATTTTATTAATCCTCAAAAGGGTACATTAATACCTCAAACATGTTGAAATACTAAACATTAATAATCTGTTCTGGTCTTCTTTCCAAGTGATAAGGTATTCGATAGCTCTTCCCCAACCAGGGAGAGGTCCCTGCTGGACCAAAATCTCCAGGCTTCTGCCTCAGGTCTATTCCACTGAAGGCTGAATGGGTGGCTCTCCTGGTGGGGGAAACTGGTGGTAGAAACTCAAGCCAATCAGAGGCCATAGTCACTGTGTAAAGGGTAAAAGCCCCAGTGTAAAGGATAAGCATGCCTGTGGTTTCCTGGGGATATCTTGCAAGGAGATAACCTAGGACCAGGTGTGAAAATACCTTTCCCAACCAAGAAGGACAAAAGGACCTAGAGCCGTCTGGAGCAAGAAACCACTGAAAGTGGAATCAAATTTGTATAGGAAAAGGAAAACAAGGAGGAAATAAAAATAAGGTCTAGACCAAAGTGGACAAAGACATAAAACCAAGAAACCCAAGAAAGCAAGGAACTATGCTTTTGAATAATGCACAAAACAACAGAAGATGGAGCTCTGAAAGTAAGAAACCCTTTCTTGAAAATAGCCTTATTCTAAAAGTTCAGGAAAGCAAATTTCACCTAAAATTGAATAACAGGAAGTATCATGGTCAAATACTATATAAAGTTATTATCAAAATTTAAATAAGATGAAAAATAACATATCTACAGACAATAAGTCAAGCCAGAAAGATGTATCCACAAAATATCTAAAATCTCTAAGCTACAAAAAGTATGGAGGAGCCAGAAACAGTAAGCTGAGCTGAGCTGAGCTGAAGTCGCTCAGTCGTGTCCGACTCTTTGCGACCCCATGGACTGTAGCCCCCCAGGCTCCTCAGTCCATGGGATTTTCTGGGCATGAATACTGGAGTGGGTTGCCATTTCCTTCTCCAGGGGATCTTCCCGACCCAGGGATTGAACCCGGGTCTCCCGCATTGTAGGTAGACGCTTTACCGTCTGAGCTACCAGGGAAGCCCAAAGATGTGGGTAAATAGTAAAGATTTTTTTCATTTTCTGTTGTTGTTGTTCAGTTGCCAAGTCATGTTAGACTCTTTGCAATGATATGGACTGCAACACACCAGGCTTCCCCCGTCCTTCACCATCTCCCAGAGGTTGCTCAAACTCATGTCCATCGAGTGGATGACACCATTCCAACCATTTCATTATCTGTTGTCCCCTTCTCCTCCTGCCTTTTATCTTTCACAGCATCAGGGCCTTTTCCAACGAGTCCACGCTTCACATTATGTGGCCAAAGTATTGGAGCTTCAACTTCACTATCAGTCCTTCCAGTGAATATTCAGGGTTATTTTATCAGGAATATTATTTTATTTATTTATTATTTTATTTATTTATTTATTATTTTATCAGGAAATTCCTGATTTCCTTCAGGATTGACTGGTTTGATCTCCTTGCAGTCCAAGGGAATCTCAAGAGTTTTCTCCAACACCACAGTTTGAAAGCATCAATTTTTTGGCACTCAGCCTTCTTTATGGTCCAACTCTCACACCCGTACATGACTATTGGAAAAACCATAGCTTTGACTATATGGACCTTTGTTGGCAAAGTAATGTCTCTGCTTTTTAATACACTGTGTAGGTTTGTCATAGCTTTTCTTCCAAAGAGCAAGCATCTTTTAATTTCATGGCTGCAGTCACCATCTGCAGAGATTTTGGAGCCCAAGAAAATAAAATCTTTTGCTGTTTCCATTGTTTCCTCACCTATTTGCCGTGAAGTGATGGGACTGGATGCCATGATCTTAGTTTTTTAATGTTGAGTTTTAAAGCCTCTTTCACCTTCATCAAGAGGCTCTTTAATTCTTCTTCACTTTCTGCAATAAGGGTAGTGTCATCTGCATATCTGAGGTTATTGATATTTCTCCCAGAAATCTTGATTCCAGCTTGTGCTTCATCCAGTTTGGCATTTTGCATGATGTACTCTGCATATAAGTTAAATAAGCAGGGTGACAGTATACAACTTTAATGTACTCCTTTCTGAATTTTGAACCAGTCTAACCATTGTTAGACTGGTTTCTCCATGTCCAGTTCTAACTGTTGCTTCTTGACTTGTGTACAGGTTTCTCAGGAGACAGGTAAGATGGTCTCATATTCCTATTTCTTTAAGAATTTTCAACACTTTGTCATGATCCACACAATCAAAGGCTTTAGCATAGTCAATGAAGCAGAAGTAGATGTTTTTCTGGAATTCTCTTGCTTTTTGTATGATCCAACAGATGTTGGCAATTCCATCTGTGGTTCCTCTGCTTTTTCTAAATCCAGCTTGTACATCTGGAAGTTCTCAGTTCATGTACTGTTGATACCTTGCTTGGAGGATTTTGAGCATTACCTTGCTAGCATGTGAAATGAGTGCTACTGTGCAGTAGTTTGAACATTCTTTGGTATTGCCTCTCTTTAGGATTGGAATGAAAACTAACCTTTTCCAGTCCTGTGGCCCCTGCTGACTTTTCCAAATTTGCTGGCATATTAAGTGCAGCACTTTAACAGCATCATCTTTTAGGATTTGAAATAGCAGCTGGAGCTATTTCAAATTCATTTTAAAATATCATTAAAAGGTAATTGATGGCTTGATGTAAAAATATCACTTTTATTATTTTGTATATATTTTATTGTGGAGTTTCTAACGTATGTGGGAGTAAAATGTCTGATAATAAAAGCACGAAAAATAAAACAGGGAAGTCAGGGAGGTGGTGCAGCTAGCCTGGGCTGGCTTGCAAAGGTTGACTGTGTATCTCTTCTCATCTCCGACATTACTTTGATAGTTTGAAATCATCCATGGCAAGAGAATGTGCTCCGTGAAACTGGCAAATGATACCAATCTGGGCCTTTTTTACCTTGAACATCTGGTTGTTAAAAGTTTATCCACACTCCACTGGTGAAGGTAGAGCCACACTATTACAGGATCTTACTGGGTTGGCCAAAAATAAGATGTTACGGAAAGCCTAAATGAACTTTTTGGCCAACCCAATATGTTATTTACAAAGTGATATAAAGTTCTTTGATGCCAGTCTTAAGATAAAGATGTATATTACAAACTTTCAAGAAAATATTTAAAATAAATATCTTTTTATTTAAAAAAACAATAAAATTATTATAGAACAAAGAAATAAAATTATAATAAACCAATATAGAATAATAAACTAATAGAGAAGAAAAGTGGAATACTAAAAATTATTCAATTAATCCAATAGAAGGCAGAAAAGAGGAAATAAGGAACAAAGAACAGTGAGACAGAAAACAAATATCAACAATTATGTTATATACAAATGAACTAAACACTTCATTTAAAAGAAAAAAGAATGTCACACTGAATAAAAAAAAAAGCTATATGTTCTTTATAAGAAGCCCTCCTTAATAGAAAGAAACATGGATTAAAAGTAAAAGAATGTAATACAATAAACCAAGAAAAAACTATCAGAAGAAAGAGTCATATTAATATCCAATTAATAAACTCAAAGAGAAAAAGTGTTACAGGACAACTAGGGACATTTCACAATGGTAACAGAGTCAATTAATCAAGAAAGCCTAACATCCTAAATGGGTATGTATCTAACAAAACCTCCAAATATATAAAGCAGAATCTGATCAAACTGCATGGAGAAATGAGCAAATTCATACTTTTAGTGGAGAGTTTAACCCTTTTCTCTCAGTAGCTAATGCAAAAAGTTGATAGAAAATGAGTCAAGGCAGAGGATTTGAATAATAACTTGAACCAACTTGACCTAACTGCTACTTATAATACTAAGCTACATATTATAGAACTATACCAAGCAATTAAGAATATCTATTAAGAAAAAAAAGTATACCTGGAACATAGAAATAAATTACAAAAGCATATCTGGAAAATTGCCAAATATTTGAAAATTAAAAATAGCTTTTAAATAACCAACAGATCAAAGAAGTAATCTTTGAAAAACTAGAAAAAAATTCACCTCAATGATAATGAAAATAAACATATCAAAATTTAGGGGATGCAGTTAAAGTAGTCCTTGGATGGAAATTTATAATTTTAAGTGCCTGCATTAGAAAAATAAAATGTTCTAAACATTTCTCTAAGCCTGCACCTTAAGAATCTAAGAGAAAAAGGAAAATTAAATGAAAAATAAGTAGAAGGAAGGCTAAGAACAGAAAGTGAGATTAAAAAATAGCAGTGAAAATTTATAAAAAATTCATTTTTGAAAAGTTCAAGAAAATGATAAAGCAATAGGTACATGACTCAAGAAAAAAGAGAGAAAATACAAATTACTAGTAAGAAAAATGAAAAAAGAGATACATCTCATAAATACTAAAAGAATAAGAAAATATTTTGAACAATTTTATGGCAAAAATAGACAATTTAGATAAATTCCTCGAAACACAAACTTTGCCACTGGATATTTTTCACCAGTTCCTTTTTAAATCTAACAGTTTTTTTTTTTTGCTATGTTCATTTATTTATTCACTCATTCATTTATTTGCTTATTTATTTTTGGCTGTGTGACTTGTAAGATCTTAGTTCCCCGATCAGTAAGCAAACCCAGGCCCTTGGCAGTAAAAGGGCAGAGTCCTAACCATTAGAATGCAGGAAATTCTCCTTCAAGTTTTCATTTAAATCCTTAGGCCTGTTTATTACAACTGTTTAAAGTTCATTGTCTGAATACCATCATCTCTGTGGTTTCTAGGTGTGTTTCCATTGGTTGATTTTTTGATGACTCTAGGTCACATTTTGAGCTTCTTTACACAACTTACAATCTTCTCATGCCACATCTAGATATTATGCATGCCATCCTGTTGAGATGTTGTTGTATTCCTTTAGTGAATATTGAAGTTTATTTTAGGGGACAGTCAAGTGACTTGCAGATCTGGTTTATCCTACTAGGGCTAGTATCACTCTCAGTAAGGACAGTTATGGAGCAGGCCTTAATCTACACTGTTTCACCCCAGCTGCCTTCAGTGAAAAGCTTAGGTGTTCAGTGAGGTCTCTTCAGCCTGGTTGGTAGGGCCGTAACTGATTCCTGGTCTTATGGGAGCCCTGGGCATTGTTCAACTTCTAGATCTCTCAGTCATTCTCTGCCTAGCCTGACAGACTTCAGTTTCATTTTACACGCAGGCAGATTCGTATCTGGCCAAGCATTTCAAGCAGATTCCAGTATGTATTTCTTGACGTATGCGTCAAGTTCCAGTCACTCTGGCTTCCCCAACTCCTATCTCTGTTCCTCAACTCAAACGTGATGGGCTGCTGTGGGTTCCTCCTCCATTTGCTGTCATCTGGAAATTTCCTCTAGGCAAAGGCTATGGTCATCACTGTGCTCACCACTTTTCTTTGCCCTCTTTCAAGGATCATATAGTCCTGCACTATTATCGCCCAGTGTTTAAAAACATTTGTGCAACCTATTTTCCCCCAGCTTTTTAGTTGTTTATGGAAAAGGAGCAAATTCTGTACTGGTTACTCTTTCACAGGCAGAGGCAGAGGTCCAAACACAGAACTGTACTCCATAGTATATAACTTGGGTTCCCATACAGTGTTTATTCCACCATAGGCTGGAATCATGGTAATAACAGAAATGGGAAAAATCTCTGATAAGAAACTCACTGAAGTAAATGTAAATCACATTTTCAGGAAATTGACTGAGGAAGGATAGTAGGATTGGATTTTTATAGTAATTTTGATATTTTTCAATTAATCTGATCAGGAGTTTAATTCTACCTGAAATTGTGAATTTTAAATACATGAATATACTTTTAAAATGCACAAACTCATTTTTTCTTCTTTATTTTCATTATGTAAGTCCTTGATACTGCGCATACGCTTTCTTTGCACACTTATGATCACCACTCAGACTCCCTTCAGACAGATTTATTGCTTAAATTCAATTTAACTGAGTTGACTCTTGGGTAAAATAATCAAAGAATAGACAGGGAAGTTGAGTTAGTTTTGTAGAGGTCTTTAAAATACATATAATTTAATAGATACTAAATTCACAAGCACAATTGTAGTATAAAGAAATCATTCTCTTGCCCTCCCCCCAAAAATCTGAGAACATTTCATGAAGTTTTCTGAGAAGACACAACAATTTTTATTCATTCCAACTTTTGCATCAGTTACAGTATATAATTATAATGACAAGTGATATTAACACAGACCCACCAGGCAGACAAGTGAGGATGTAACCCCACTGTATTTTCAGGCTCTGAACATCTCTGTGTTTGCCCAATTTGATCAGTTTTTAATTTCCATGGAATGTGCAGGCATCCAGAAGTTCTGTGAGAGGTAACATAAGAGAAAGATCATCAGGTACTGCCTGTGCTTATTAAACATGATCCTTTTCCTATTTTCTAAAAGTAAATGGTAGATAATAAAGATTTTTTTTAAAATTTCTCTCTCATCGCTCTATCTGACGTCAGTGCTATTCTTTTTTTTTTTTACATTTTTTTTCATTTATTTTTATTAGTTGGACATCAGAGAAATGCAAATCAAAACCACAATGAGGTACCATTACACGCCAGTCAGGATGGCTGCTATCCAAAAGTCTACAAGCAATAAATGCTGGAGAGGGTGTGGAGAAAAGGGAACCCTTTTACACTGTTGGTGGGAATGCAAACTAGTACAGCCGCTATGGAAAACAGTGTGGCGATTTCTTAAAAAACTGGAAATAGAACTGCCATATGGCCCAGCAATCCCACTTCTGGGCAAACACACCAAGGAAATCAGATCTGAAAGAGACACGTGCACCCCAATATTCATCGCAGCACTGTTTATAATAGCCAGGACATGGAAGCAACCTAGATGCCCATCAGCAGACGAATGGATAAGGAAGCTGTGGTACATATACACCATTGAATATTACTCAGCCATTAAAAAGAATTCATTTGAATCAGTTCTAATGAGATGGATGAAACTGGAGCCCATTATACAGAGTGAAGTAAGCCAGAAAGATAAAGACCATTACAGTATACTAACACATATATATGGAATTTAGAAAGTGCTATTCTTAAACATCTGCATTTTCCTCTCCTGCTCTCATCTTTAACACATGATATAATTTAACAAAAATTCAGGCACACTCCCAATAATTTGATTATTCCATGTCTAATTTTATTTCTCCAACTTATTTCTTTTTGAGGCAGCTGTGCCATTTCTATAATACACAAAAATAGAGATGATATACTTAGTGCTATTTCTATATATGTATATATGTAGAAATGGCCTACTTAGTGCTAATACTTTGTTTCTATTAAATTGTATAAAGTATTATCTATACGTTTTACTTAAAATCTTTGTGAATTGGTCCTCTGTGAGTGGTATACATGTGTCATTTCCAACCTTCTCCCTACACTGAAATGCTAACACACATTTTCATTCTAGTAGCCAAAGAAAATGGAAAAGGACATGTAAACAAGTTCAATTTGCAAAAGATCTGTAGTTCTACTGTACCCTCTGTCTCCTTCAAACATTTCAGCCTTTTCAGGTAGTATCTTATACTGTTGCCTAATTGAGTTGCTTTCCTGGTGAGCCTGAATCCTCCTGTGCGGCTAGGAGCAAGCCCTCTGAATCTTTATGCTCCTATTGGTACCAGCCCAGTCTTGGTACAAGGTCATCCTTAAGACAAATATGTTTGCCTTGATGCACATGTTACTACTCCTTTGTGTTTATTCTACTCACCTGAGTGTAAGCAATGCCTCACATTAGCAATAGCCTGAAGATACTCTGGCCCTAAGTATTTTTGGTAAGTTGTTCTGTCCTGAAGGTTAGTCAGACATTCTGTATCATCACTGAAGAGCAGGTCCTTGGCTGGGGATTTAAACATCTGGAACATCATGTATTCAAACCCATTTCTTCCGAAGAGCTCCTGGGTCAGACAGACAGACAGAAAGCGAGTGACCAGCAGCCCGGGCCACGTGTTCTGCATCAGAAGCCCCAAGTCTGCTGGACTGCTCAGCTCCAGTGCCTGGCAACCCTGGCACACAGCAACAGCTTAGGAGGCACTGGAGAAAAATGGCAAAAAGTTCTCTGGGTTCAAAGCCAGGCCCTAGCTTTTCCTATTGTGTGACTTAAGAAAATTCTTGTCTGAGCTCAGTGAACTTCATTTTGTATGTGTGCATGCTCAGTCGTGTCTGACTCTTTGGGACCCCAGGGACTATAGCCCACCAGGCTCCTCTGTCCATGAAATTTTCCAGGCAAGAATAGTAGAGTGGTTTGCCATTTCCTTCTCCAGGGGATCTTCCCAATCCAGGGATCAAAACTTCACCTCTTGCACCACAGATTGTCTCCCACTGCACCAAGGTGGAAACACCTGAACTTCAATTTACTCATTTGTAAATGGAGGTAATTACATTAGATACTGAGATGATATATGCAAAAAGTGAGAGTGTTAGTCACTCACTCACGTCCAACTCTTTGCAACCCCATGGACTCCTCTGTCCATGGAATTCTCCAGGCAAAAACACAGGAGTGGGTAGCCATTCCCTTCTCCAGGGGATCTTCCTGACCCAGGGATCAAACCTGCATCCCCTGCATTGCAACCAGATTCTTTACTATCTGATAAAGAATACAGGGAAGCCCAATGTATGTAAAGCAACTGTTAAACAGAAAGAGCCCCAAGTTCACTGCTCTATTACTATCCCACCAACAACTGGTGGATGTTTTCAACTCTCTGAGTCATCTTTACATGTTTTTCTGTGACCAGATCCCTTCCTACCTTGCATCTTCTGTTCTCTGAACCTGACCCACACACTGATCATTTCCATTGCTTCCTGCCCCCCCCACCACCACTTCCTTTGTCCACTTCCGTTGTAGCAAAGGTGGCAGCTCAGCCTGGATGGAACCATCCCTTCAAAAGCCCAAGTCCAGGAGCCTCCTGTGTTGCCAGCAGCCTCTGGGTCATCACCCTTTAAGCAGGATGTGTCAACAGCCTATGCTAAGATATAGATTACTCATTTGGGGCTCCTCCAGGAATAAGGTACGCTAGGGTAAAAGGCAGACGGGGCTTTGGGTTCCTTAAGATCTTCTGATTCAGGCAGCCACTATTCCCTATGGTCAGCCCTTTTTGGCTGCCTATAGAGGTCATAAGTTATCTGAATGTTGGCTCTTTGACTTTCATGAAGCCCAAAACAGTGCTCAGCCTGCCCAGTTTCAAGAAACACAGTGAGATCCTCTTTTGGTCAGGCAGAGTAACCTCTGTTCCACCTTTCCCACATGTAGCCCTGCCTGGTGGGAAGGGCACCTGGGCTGACTCCCTTATTTCCAGGACAGAACAGCCCAGGAGGTACCATGACTCTGCTCAGTCTCAGGGAGACACTTGAGATGCCCATGTGTCTGGACTCTTCCACTGGGATACCCTAGACAGCCCCAGAGCAAGAAGTGAGCACAGCCACCAGCCTCCCACTTTCATCAGAGGCAGGCTCCATTGCCCAGGGAGAAAGAGTGTGCAACTGGGCTGGGGCGTGTCTGTGCAGCTCTGCAAGTGAGCTGAGCATTCATGTGGGGGATGAGGACTGAATTCCCACACCTGTTGGTTGAAGAGCATTCTGCGAACAAAATCTGCTTTATCTTTCCTTGAGACCACAGCATGACTTGGGACTGTGGCCAGGTGGCAGCTCTGAGCCTCAGTCACAGGCTTCCTGGAGCCATCGAGGCACAGCAGCTGGAAGTCCTCGTGTTTTAGATTCTTCGCCCAGGCTTCAGGGTTCTTTCCTGGAGAGAGAGGAGGTGGAGAGGTCATAGCTAATCGCTTCAGTCAAGGCACCCTCACTGGGGGGTGTGACTGACCGCCAGTGCCTAGGAGAACCACAAAGGCACAAACAAAACAATAAAGCCTTTACCATAAAACAGAAGAGAAACATTCATAAACTCATAAATTCATTTGTCCGTCCTGTTAAAGGCAAAGATTTCCTCAACAGGCCTGAAAAGTGCTAGTCAAAAAAGAGAAAATCGACTGATTAAACTATATGAAAATGAATATTAATCAAAAGACATTATTAAGAAAGCAGGGAATTCCCTGGTGGTTCAGTGGTTAGGACTCTAGGCTTCCACTGCTGGGCCCAGGTTCAACTCCTGGTGGGGAACTAAGATCCTACAAGCCTCACAGCATGGCCAAAAAAAAAAGTGAAAGGCAAGTAATTTCAAAGAGGGACAAGCTATGTGCATTACATACAGCTGACAAAATCTTGTGTCCAGAAAATACAAAGAATGCCTAAAAATCAAGATAGCCAGATGTGCTTCTATGGACTGTGGCCTTTCTGTGTTTGTTGGTTGGGTTCAAGGTCAATGTGATAACCAACCCTGTCCAGTCTGAGCAGAGATGAAGAATTTTTTCATTCCCTAAATAAAGAACGCTAGGACCAATGTGACTGCCTGGGGAGTGATTTCCCAGGAAGGACTCTGAGTTTTCCTGAGGGAGGAAAGGACAGTGCAGGTGCATACCGTCAGTGTTCTGCAGGACTGTGGGGTGCTTCACAAAGGCCACGTCTCCCTCCTCAACCAGACACCTGCACAGAGAAGGTCAGGTCAGCAAAGGGGACCCACAGAGGTGGGAGAGAGCAGCTCCAAGACGGAATCCCTGGGAGCTCCCCGCCCTCGCCCAGGCAACTGGGCCCATCTACTGGGCCCGCTTACTCCACACACACTGCTGTAGTGTCTGCTGTCCCTGGCAACTTCAGAAGAAATGTCATAGAAAAAGAAATCTGCTTATTTAGATTCCACTGTAGATACCCACTTCTTGCTTCCTTAAACAGTGATTGGCTTCTTCATGGGAGACGCTTGTGTTCTATTAACAGGGCTATTCAAAGATAATTCTCTGGCTGGATCAAAACTCACATCAGAGATTAAAATCAGCGTGGAAGATGTGATTCTGAAGGAGCCTTGTCACACCTTATGTGTCTGCGCAGCCTTAACAAAAGTTAATGTGTATGTATCACAAGATATTTTTCATGCTTAATCTCCTGAAAAATGTTTCTCAGTGTTCAAGGTGCATGCTTTGGGAGAAACGTTGAGCACATTAAAGATCAGTTTTGTAACAGTCAGTTAGAAATTGATATTATTAATTTTTAGGAACACCTCTCCAGTTTTCTCTGTCCCATCATCAGGCCCCTCTATCCTTCACTAGAATCAGTTACTCCCATCAATTTTCATAAGCAATCTTGTCCTATTTCTTTGTCTTAACAACCTCCCCCCAATAATCCCAGTCCTGAATGAGCCCAATCGTCTGTCTCAGGTGTGTCTGCACCTTAGCAGTGAGGTAGACGAGAGCTCCCTGATCCTTAACTTCACGCGGGCATTCTGGCATCCCTTCTCTACTCTAGACCTGTGACTCTCCAAGGGTGGGCTGGGCCAGCAGCATCAGCAACCTGGGAACGGGTTAGAAATGCACATTCTTGGGCCCTGGACCCACTGGCTCAGGAACTCTGGAATGGGGTTCAGCCCTCTGGGTTTGAATAAATCCACTTGAGTGTGCTCAAGTGAGTATGAGAGAACACTGCCTGAGACAGTAGCCCCACGACTCTTTTTGATGCCATGACTGCAGCCCACCAGGCTCCTCTGTCCAGGGGGATCCTCCAGGCAAGAATACTAGAGTGTATTCTCCAGTATACTGGAGCCCTCCTCTAGGGGATCTTCCCAACCGAGGGATCAAACCCGTTTCCCACATTGCAGGCTGATTCTTTACAGTCTGAGCCACCAGGTAAGCCACTCTACAGAGCAGGGACCCCAAAATGTTCTCCCACTTCCTGTAAACCTCTGTCTCTCCATACACCCCTCCACAACACTTAGACTCTGTCATGCACTCGGGCTTCGCAGAAGAAATAGAGAGATCATCATGCGGGCTTCCTTTCAGCATCCTTCTGTCAAATCTGGCAGCCCAAGACTCTAGCACTCTCCTGCCCTCCAGGGACAAAGGAGGAGGGAAGGCCTCCCTCCAGCTAAGTCTCCTCCCCAGGGTCTCTGCACCCCACCTCGACCCACACCCAGGCACTTTCCACGGCAGTCATACTCTTTCCCCTCTACCACCCTCTTCACTGGGCTCTTTCCATCAGCACTTATGCTTCTTTTAAAAAATAAACAAACGCTAAGCCTTGCCTTGACCCTACACTGCCCTTAGCAATGGGCCTCTCCCCTAAAGTCATGCAAACACCCAAGAGCATCATAGCACTTATCATCAGCATTCCTGCAAATGAGTCCCTGACCCTTGCCAGTCATCTTTGGGGACTGACTCACTATTGAATCTGCTCCCGCCTGGGTCACCAGATCCAGTTCCTTGTACTTGTTTTATTTGGTGCCCCAAGTCCATCCTTTCTCCAATGATCTTAATTGTCATCTTTGTTTTAGACTAAACATAATATGTCTATGTATCTGCTTTGGAAGTCTTTTCCACTGATTTGTCAGTCATCACATAAACCAGCCTGTACTGATCACGGTATTAAGTAGCACTGTAATGTGATTTTTATATCTGAGAACACAAAATTCCCTTTGTGTAACATTGTTTTTTAATTCTTGGCTCTTATTTGGTCTACCAAGGGTTAATATTTTTTGAGTTCTGATTAGGCCTCCCCATCCCCTTCAATCCACCTGGTCATACTGGAGGCAGCTAGGACTTTACAACACAACTTCAGGGCATGAGTTGTGTGAGCAGGAAGATTTCCCCTGAACTGGGCTGACAATCACCCTCACTGCTGTGCTGAAGCTAGACTGTGGTGGGGGAGGGGGATAGGACAGACACATGGATTTCTGTTAGGGGTTATAATCCGGGGAGAGACAATGGTGGTTTAGATCAAGGTGGTATCAGCAGAGATGGGTGATGAGGTCAGTTCTCGTTACCCTTTGCAGGTAGAGCTAACATAATATGATGATATGGGGTCTCAGAGAAAGAGAGTAGATACGGTTAATACACATCAAGACTTTGATTTTTTTCCAAAAGGAAAAACAGAGTTTCCTTTAACTGAGATGGGGACGACTGCAGGAGGTACTGGCTTGGGTGGGAGCATGTGAAATTCCAAAAGCTCAGTTTGGGACATTTAAACTTGACCTGGTGATTAGACATCCAAGTGGACATGCCCAGTAAGCAGTTAGATGTATGAGTTTGGAGTTTCATCTGGTGTTTTGAAGAGCTGTCTGAAGAGGAACGTAAATTTGGGAATTGTCAACATACAGAACTAGATGGAGAATGAGAAGTGGGAGTCAGAGGATGAGACGGCTGGATGGCATCATCGATGCAAGGAACATGAACTTGGGCAAACTCCAGGAGATGGTGAGGAACAGAGGGGGCTGGTGTGCTGTAGTCCATGGGGTTGCAAAGAGTTGGACATGACTGGGCGACTGAACAAAAAGAACTAGATAAAACCACTAAAGTCTGGGCACTAAGAGACAAGACCAAGGCTGGAGCCCTGGGGCTCGCCAATATGTAGAGGTCAGGGAATGAAGCAGAACCAGCAAAGGGGCTGAGATGCAGTAACAGGAGAAGAAGGAGGGAATCCAGGAAAGCGTGGTGTCCAGAAGCCAGAGAAGAATAATGTACCCAAGAGGAGGAAGAGATGGGTGGTGCCAATGATCTGGGCTTTGGATTTACTTGCAACACAGAGGTCCCTGGTGATTTAAAAGGATGATTTCAGAACTTCCCTGGGGTCCACAGGCTAAGACTCCTTGTTCCCAATGCTGGGGCCCAGGTTTGCTCCCTGATTAGGGAACTAGATCCCACATGCCAGAACCAAGGGGTCACATGCTGCATCTAAGGATCCCACGTGCCACAACGAAGACCCCATGCAGCCAATAAATAAATATATTTTTTAAAAGTGTAGTTTCAGCTGTGTGGTGGATGGTGGTGGATGGGGGTCAATGTGGGGGCAGGCGGTAGGTGTGGTGGGAATAATCTTCCCATGTACCAACAATGAGGAAGAATGTCTTCTGTAGATAATTTAAATGCAATAATGAAAACCAACTTCACTGGTTGGGGAGGGAGAGGTGAACAGTTTCTTAAACTAGGTTTGGGGGAGACTGAAAGGAGAGAAACTGAACTGAGCAAGGACATTAGAATAACCTCCTTCAAGGACTTAAGTCAAGGACTTCTGTTGTAAAGAAGAAACAGGAGGTTTCTACAGAGGACAATGAGATCAAGAGAAGTTTGTCTTATTTCTTTATGTTTAGGATGAGAAAGAAGCAGCATGTCTGCGTGCTGCTGGAAGTAATTCTGTGGAGAATACGATGTGATGACACAGGAGGAAGAGGAGAGGCGTGCTGGGGCAATGCTCTTCAACAGGCTGCAGGGAGGTGATGCCAGGACAGGATCGGGGTCAGCAGGAGCCGGCCTGCTCATCCCCCAGAGGAGTGGCAGCATACCCACCGGCACGGAGGTTAGCACATGCCCAGATATGGCAGTGGTACACTGGCGTTTCTATCTGGATGACCTCAGTTTTCTCAGGTGAAGGAGGAAACAAAAGTGGGATAGATGGAGGAAGAAACGTTGGATGACTGAGGAGAGGAAAGAGCATGGAATGGTCTTGTAAGAGAGAGGGATGGTAACGGACTAGAGATGGTCTGGCTCATGAGAACTGGGTTCTCATTACTTTACACGGAGGCCAGTCAGTTTGGAGGACCCCGCACCAAAGGGGAATGTTGGACCCAACCCAGGTCGCAGTTCAGCCAGGAGTAGGCAACAGGCATTTGAGGATGTGCACAGGGGAATAATTATCACGGTTAGCAGTGTCTGCTGTGGACTGGAAAGGGAAAAGTTTATAGCGGGGGTGAGAACAGGATCAATGGATCTCAGGTCAGTAGGAATGCTGGAGTCAGGAAGCTGGAAGCACAGCCAAAGTAGGCAGGAGGTGGTGGGGAGAATGAGATGCCTAGATCTAAGACTGTTCTTTGCATCCCCATCTTCATGATGGAACTTCCATGGTTCTGGACAGAACTCTAGGTCTCTGTGATGCTATCGTAATCATACCAAAATGGGGCCATGGACCCTAACACTGATGCACATCCCAATGGAAAGAAAAGTTCAAATATTTTACCCTGTTTAATGTTCATCATATATTTATGTAGTAGGATCTGTGAAACTATGTAATTTATGTATGGTTTATGAAAGTGACAAAACTTTGGAGAGGGTGGGACAAAGTAATCTGGCCATGTGATGACTAGAAGCCTTCTTTATAGAGGCTCCCACTTTCTCCACACAACCCCAACTCCATAGCACCCTCGAGTGCCCTCCACACTTAGAATTAACTCTATCTCCTGAGCCAGATCTCCAAGGGCAAAACAGCCAATGGCAGCAACCCCAGCCTCCCCTCACCTGGATCCACCTCTACTCTGGGGCCTTTTCTGGCCTCAAACACAGCATGATTTGTCTAGCCTTGCCTTTGTCCTTGCTGTTCCTTCTTCCTGGATTATTCTTCTCCAGATTTTCTCCTGATTCCCTTTCAATACTTAACTGTCAATATTTAACAGCCCTTCCATGATGCTGAGGCCTTCCCTGACCCCTTTTTCCAAGATTATCCCTGAGTCACTGCCATATCACACCCCTCGGTCCCACAACCTCATACACACACCCTATGGCACGTAGCACAGTCAGGAAGTGATCGTCCTTTATATGTTGTCTTACTCCCCCCATGAGACACAGGGGCCATATGTCTTGCTGCTGCTCTAACCCACCTACCTAGAACAGCACCTGCACATACTACGTGCTCAATAAATATTTATTGAATGAATGGAGGAGCCCAGGAATATGTGTTTTTAAATGTACTCATCAAACAGGTGTAAAATGCACATATCCAGTGTCCTTCCTTTGACCTCAAACTGGGCTCTGGAAGATCCTTTGACTTGTCCACAGTCACAGAGAAGGAAGGATAGAAAGCAGAGGCAGGGCTATGACCTGTGTTATCATTCTTGCCCCTCCCCAGGTGCCCTGAGTCCCCCAGCTCTGCCCAAGAGTGCTCCAGGAAGGGGCCAGACCTGAGTCCTCAGGGCCCCTGGGAATCTGCAGTTCCTGTTCTCCAGTCCTGGCCCCTCCTAAATGTAGCACTCAGATGGTGGGGTGCTGAGAAAGGAGAAAGGACAAGAGATTCAATGGGCAAAGCGAAAGGCAGTGGGCAGATGCTACTTGCCTGAGCGCCCCACTGGAGCCGTAGTACTGCTCGTGGCTGTTGGGAGCACACATGTGGGCTGGCTTAAAGCTGCCTCTGCACAGAGCACAGAGGCTGGACTCCGGATCAGACCCAGGGGCACAGCTTTGACTGAAGAATTCATCTGCATAGGAGGACACCAGAGGTTAGCTTTCCCTGCCTGTGTTGGCAAGAAAGCCTCAGATATTGTCCCTAAAATTGCCTAAGTGACATAAAGACACATTCAAGTGTTTAGTACCATCTGATTAGAAATAAGAACCTATGGAATAGAAAGAGAAAAAAGGTTGCAGCTGAAGCAAAGTAAAGGGGACCTGACTAAAGCTGGGACAAGGGTCTGTGAGCTCAATGAAGCCCTGGCACAGGGCAGCAGGGGGAGGGATGGACACGGATTTAACTCCAGGAGAGTGGACAAAAGTGCAAGTTTTGGTTGGTTGACCCTGTCCTGCATGCTTTCCAATCTCTACTGCACTTGTCCATCTTTACAAGGTCTGCAGTTATGACTCAAAAGACAGGAAGGAGCCCAAGAGGCCCAAATGCCCAGCCCTGTGCTGAGCCCCTGGGCACCACTATGAGGAAACCACAGAAGTCCTGCCCTCCTGGAGCCCGAGTTCATGGGGTGACAGTCACAACTCAAGTAACTACACCATGAATTAGCATTTCCCCATAATTGTATTTCCCCATCATGCTCTGGGAAAAAGAATATGGCTCCACAGCTACAAATAAAGGAACCTGGTACAGACCTAGGAGTCAGGCAGAGGTCTCAAGTGGAGAGTTGAAGAATGAATAGGGGTTACCCTAGTGAAGGGCAAAGGATGCACTTTCCAGACAGGGAGCAGCATCTTCAAAGGCTGAGACAAGGGTTGGGGAGGGGGGCAAACAGCACAGAGAGCTTAATGGAGGCCCACTGGGCCTGAGCCACTCAGTGATCCAGTGAGTGGGAAGGGTCAGGGTCCAGACCACATGTGATGGTCTACATCTTTGTGTACATTTTGTTTTTTATTTGTAAAGAATTGGGGAGTCTCTGACAGGCTAGATAATGTTGGGCCAAGGGTCTAGCAGCGTGAGTCAAGACAGATGTGGGGTGTAGGCAGCAGGCTCCTGCTGGAGTCCAGGGGACATGAGGGCAGCTTTGAGTCACATGAAGCAGAGGGAGGAGCTAGGTGGAGGGAGGACAGCTGAAATCTCATGCTGGACGGGTATGTGGAGATGATGGCAGGTTGGTTTCCAGCTGGAGCCAGTGCACAGACTGGGAACCTCCAGCAAGCTGGGTGGCTCTGGGGCAGGACAAGGCTTGGTAGAGAGCATGCATTCTATTTTGTACAGGTTAAATTTAATGCACTTTTGAAATACAAGATTAGATAATGTCAAACAAGCAGTTCAATATATGCAGGTTTGGAGATCAGAGAGAAATCCGCGCTAGGGGCAAAACCTGACATTGTCAGCATATTGACACAATAACAGTGACAACAGCAAACATTGATCTAGTGCTTGCTCTGAGCCTAGCTTTGCACATATAATATTGGTTTAGATGGTCATCTAGGCTGTAGGCATAGATGTGAGTGCTTGGAGGTTGAGTTTAAAGTGGGGGAAAAAGTTGCTTTAAGCAACTCAAACATTTATTAACCAGGTTGGGAAAGAGGGACTTTGTAGGGGTAAGAGAAAAAAGAAGCTAGTATGTTTTCACAAAAGCCAGGAGACTGTGGTTTAAGATGACTCAAAGAAGGAAAGGTCATGGAGGAACAGACTGGAGCTCATCCTTCCAACTGAGCAACACGGAGGTCCTGGTAGCCTTGACCAGAGTTCTCCCTGTGGAATGAGGCAGGGGAGTCACCCACAGCAGGGGGTGCAGGGGTGAATGGCTCAGACCATGATTTTAAGAGGTCTAGCCATAAAGGCAGAAGGAGAAGGTTAGGAGCTAGAGGGGATGGTAGGGAGAGGGAGGATTTTTAAAGATGAAAGATGTTGGTTGCATTTACAGGTTGATACTGGGTGCATTTACAGGTTGAGAGAAATTGTTGCATATACCAGAGGAAGAAATGGAAACCGAGGGTGCAGCTCTGGGGAGGGGGTCAAGGCAGGGACCAACAGCCAATTGGGTAGGAGGACTGGCTGAACAGATGCAGCCAGCAGGAGCCCTGGGCTTTGTTGGTGGGGTATTGATGGGAACCATCCTCTTGGCTTCAGGTGTCTCTTGCAGAAGCAGACAAGATCATCTGCTCAGAAAGGGTGGTAGACAGGTGAGAGTGGGATGGAGGTGTATGGACAACTAGGACATTAGGGTAATTACTGGGAAGTGTGGGGAGTGGAGCAGAGGAACAGTGGGGGTGCTTGTGAGCCTACAGTGGGGAGGGGGGGGGGCGGTATGGGTGATGCTGAGGCCAGTGGCTGGAACATCTGCATGGAATGAGTTGCTAAGCCCTGTGACATTCTCCACCTGTGTTCAGCTGCTCAGGTGCAGAGTGCCAACAGAGTGGGCGATGCGGTTCCTGCAGGGCTGGGACTTGTCATATGGCTAGGGAAAGCTCCTGGAGGAGCAGGAGCCTTTTAGGTATTGGCCAGAGTCTTGCTGAAATGACTAATATAGAAATGTAAGAGAGGTGAAGGGTGAAAGTGAAAGCTAAAGCACTCAAAGGGTGAAGCTGAACCATACTGGTGTAATATGTTCAATTAAGAAAGTAAGTTCAGGTCTCTCGTCCACACTCTGTGTATGTGTGTATCTCCCCAAATAAACCTGTTTTAAACTTAAAAAGGAGAGCAAGTTTAAATGGGAAAACAACACATGCACACTACCACACACATTATGCATGCACACTTACACCCACTTTACACTCCACTCTTGTTTTGCCAACTGGCCTCTTCCATGAGCCAGACGAAAGACATAAAGAGTAATGTGTTTCCCTGAGATCTGCTCTTTGAGCCAAACCACTTCTGCAGAAGCAAGAGAGGAGGAGAAAGGGGGGTCCTGCTAAGGAGATTTGAAGCTTGTCCACGTGTATATCCAGGCCCTGTCCACCACCTACTTATACCATTCATTGAACTGAATTTCTCCCCTACATAGGCACAGGCCCATAGGCACACCGCCACTCAGAACACACTTACCAAATTTACATGACCCAGTTTGATTGTATATGAAACCCATGGGGATGTTCCAACCAGCAGAAGTGCCAACTGCAGTGTGGCAGGACTTCTTGCCTCGCAGAGAGTTCCAGGTTAGGTTGGCATCTGACTTCTTGACCACTGCCACGACGTAATAACCTTGCAACAGATACCAAGATGCAATTTGAGTACCTCCAGGTCTGCCCTAAAATTTACTCCAGAGCCACTGCAGCTAACCTTCACCTGTCAGTCTCTCAGGGAGGGAGAACTGTGTGAAGCCACCTGTTTGAGTATTTCTGTTGAGTAGAAGTCCAAAAGAAAGTGCTTTAATGACTTCCTTTTTAAAGTTAAGTCTCTGATTTTCTAGATTTATAGTAATACCATTTACTAATGATGACAATTTAATCTTTTCCTTTCCTCAATTTTTTAAAAAAACACTCTTTTTCTTCTCTTACTGAATTCACTCACAAAATAATGCCAAATATATTTGGTGAGCATGAGCATTCTTGTCTTGTTCCTGATTTTATAGGAACACCACTGATATTTGATGTAGTCTATCACAGTATTGTGTAACAGAATTGTGCTTGTTAAGTAAGGCCTAAACTGCAAGGCTGAATTTAGAGACTGAAATCATGGGTAATGTGGTTCACCACCACCACTCCCACCCCCTCCCAACACACATACACACATCTTTTCTTGCTGTGTGGTTCAGATGTCTATATATTCAAGCCTAGAAAAGTTGGAAGTTAACATGGCAGTGGAAGACCTCCCTCACCAGTTACTAAACTACCTCAGACAAGTCACTCAGTATCTAGGATCCTAAATCTCTCGTAAATGAAATGATAAGAGTAATACCCATTTAGGTACTAATACCTATTGAAGGGGATGAAATGTGCTAATATGATCATACTGTACATTAGGAATGGGAAGGGGAGGTCACATGGATAGGTTTCTGGCTATGTAGCTAGCAGCAGAAGTAGTACTAGAGCCACTTTCTTGGTGAAGCAGATTCTCCTGCCTACCAGACTGGGTTCTATATACCATTCCAGCAGCCAAACACTGTTAAAGTAACTTTCTTTGAGCTGTAACAATTTCAACAAAATGGCATTCACTATTGTCATCTGAGGGGTGTGTGTGTGTGTGTGTGTGCGCATGCGTGTGTGTGTGTGTGTGTGTGTGTGTGTGTGTGTGGCTTTGGGATTAACTCCTCTCCATCTCTAGTCCAATCTGACCTTCTCTGTCACCCTGAACTGTCTTCCAAGCATCCTCACTGACCCACATTTGTATATCACTGCAGTTCTTGGAAATTTCAATCACCCGTAAAGCAATTACAATTCTTTAGGACTTCATGTATTTTATAATCAGAATGACTATATGCTGGCCCTTGGGGTTGGGGATACAGACCCAATTCAGAGAAGACTGTTAGCCAGGAAAGCAGGGAGGAAAGAGGAACACTATATCCCAGATTTTGCTCCCTTCAAAGGGGAGAAGCTGTGGGGTGAGTGACTTTGCACCCCTGAGGCCTCTGTGGTGATGGGTGGTGCAGGGACTCTGTGACCCCACTCTTGCGCTGTGATGCTTCAAGCCCCCACACCTCCCCTAGCTCTCCTATCTCATAAGAAATTCCAAACCCAAGTAAGCACTTGTTTTCATCTCAAGACCCCTTATCACAATAGTTTTCAAAGTTTAATGCATATCAGAATCATTCTGAGGGCTTGCTAAAACATAGAGAGAAGCAGCCACATCCTGGAGCTCAGCAGACCTGTGGTTGGACACAAGAAAGTTCATTTCTAATAAGTTCTCAGGTGATGATGGGGTTACTGGCCCAGACACCACATGACATACACAACCACTGCTCTAGTCAATGCCCTAGATTACCCAGGGCACCTCAGAAACAGATAAAGACCATTTCTGCCCATGAGATGACACAGATGGCAAAACTTGTCACCTGGCCTCCTATTCTGAAGAGGAGGTTGACTCCCCTGCTATTCAAAGCCAGTCACTAAAAGCTAAGGGTTAATTTCCTTTCCCTCCTCCTCTTCTTCATTAGAAGCATCTATGACTCGCCTCTTCCTCCTCTGAGGCCTCCACTGGGCCCCAGAAACGTCAGGAATGGGCTCCTGTCCCTTGCAGAGATGGGTAGCAGCCTGTAACAGGGAGCATGGCGGTGGGTCAGGAAGGGCAGTGGGTTTCCCATCACGGTGCCTCTGAACAAGCCCAGGTGCGGCCACTTGCTGGCTGCGTGGCCCTGGGCCAGTCACACAGTCCCTGAGCCTCACTTTCCCATCTATGTGATGCACACAGACACACCCACATTCTAGAGGACGCCTGAGCAGGAGCAGAGCAAGCAGGAGCCCTCTGCCCACTGTCACATGCTCTACAAACAGATATTATTACACAGCTCCCAACAGATTTGCTCCTTCACAGTGAACTGTGGCAGGGTCATCTCTCTCTCTCTCTCTTTTTTTTAAACAAGTGTTGGTTTATTCCTAAGGCTTTCCTCACCCCCTCTCCCCCACAATAGGCCTTTACCTTTGAGCCCTAGTGTTACTGATTCTGACTTACCTTTCATGGGTGTGTTCACACACTTAGACCCAAGCTGCTCTTTGCCATCTTGAGACACTAAAAACAATTGAGGTACAGGTCATTAAACTCTCACATTACTCAAGTCATGATTTTCTCACTCTAAACAGTCAAGAATAAAATGAGGAGAAACACTGACCAAGCAGTTTGTAATTGGTCATCAACAAGCTGAGATCCTGCCATCCTATTTCACCTCCTCTCCCCTGACCTTTGCTATTTGAAATTAGCCTCCATCCCAGAATTAGCTCAACACTTGGGGAGCTACAGAGAAAGAAAATGAAATGCTCATTGAAGGGGGTGAGGGGGAAGCAGAAGCCATATAAACCTTCACAGAGGTTTTTCACTTTGCTATGTGATTCTAGGCATCCTGACATTCTTCCCTTCAGAGCTCTGGGATGTGCAGGCAGTCATTACAGTCTTGCTAAGTTGTAAGGGAAGGATCCAGCCCATGGTTCAGAAAGACTGGCTGCAGTCTGCATTCTACCCTTGATACCTCATTCAACCTCCCCAAGCCTCAGTTATTATGGAAATACCACTATTTACTTCACAGAGTTGTCTTGTTTTGAAGGATAAAGTATGGTTTCTCACTGCCTAGCAGCTTAGGGGTTTAACAAATGAACCAGCTTTATTTTTCCTGGTAGATGGATCCCCACCAAGACCATGACCTTGTAGCCCCAATCCTCAATGTTCTAACCACTAGAAGAGTGGATTAGTAAACTTGGCAAAAGGATCTAGGCACCTGTGGCTCTTTCTTCGTTGAAGAGAATGGGGAGAGGATGGTTTTGACCTCCTTATCTGTGACAAAACATGTTTTCCTCTGTACTAAGCCATGGAGCCAGTCAGCCAGAACTGTCCACCTGAACTGGTGGGCGACTCTAACTCAAGGGCAATTAAACGAGCCCTGTGGCCAGTTCTGTGCCATGGTCTCCAATATGACTCTTCCAGCAATAAAGGTGTTATTTTGATTTCTCTCCAAGTTCCACATATATCTTAGCTGGTTCTGACTCTGGGAAAATAGATGTTATCTACTAGTACTCTATGCTCCAAAAACAGCTATTGCTATCTCAACACTGAACTAAATTATTCTTCACCTTCCTATGTCCATAGGCCAGAGGGAAGAAAGCACAGGGACCTCCCCTCCACTTACAGTAGTTCTCTGCCAGGACAGGCACCAGACCACACTTGCCCGCTGTGTAGATGAAGCCTCCATCCAAGCTCATGGCGTCAGCCTCTCCTTTCTGAAGTTAAGAAATAAAACAGTAGCACAACAGTGAGGTTGTTATCCTGTCTCACCCTCAGAGGTTTCCATCTTATTGGCTTCACGTTATGTGTCTTTGTGATAAACCACATGGCATATGACCCAAAGCTTCTGCCACATAAACACAGGGTTTAGAAAACGAGACATGCCTGTGGTCCCAACCCAGATCATGCTCCCTAGACATCTCTGTGCCCTCCATGAGACCCCATTCTTAGTATGGGACATGCTGTCACTACATTTTCTTTGTGACCATTGTCACTCACTCAACAATCCACGTGGTCAGACTTCAGGTATTTAATCTCTTTCTACGGGAGATGTTTTCTTCCATAAGGCAGAGTTCAATTCTGTTTCTATAATCCCATTAGCACTCTAGTCTAGTTGATAATTTATTAATAATTAACTTATCATTTTAATCAATGAACTTTTCCAACAACAAAGTCAAAAATGCATACTTATATTTATAGTGCTATAGACCTATCTATATTTATAGATAAGGTCATGAAGAAAAAAACATACAGACACAGGAATACTCTTTGCTGTTCCCCTGCTAACTGCTCTTCTAGAAATCTATCTTAAAACAGTAGTTAACTACAAAAGCAAAAGCTTACCTTACCATGTGCTGGGCCCTTTCTAAACACTATTTCCTCATGTACTCCCTCATAGAACCCAGTGGGGGGGGTACTATAATTCTCCCCCTTTTATACATTTTTTAACTGAAGCAGAGAGAAGCTAAGTAGTTTATCCAATAGATGATTGGATAAGATTTAAACGAAGATTCAAGCTCAGGCGGTTTAATTTTCTTAGCCTCTGCTCATAACCACGAAGGAATGTGTCAGCCTCTGGAACTGACTGTTCCAAAGGACACATCCCTAAATACTTTCTATGTACATTTTTTTCATCCATCAAATGAGTGAAAAAAATCTCTTTCATGGGCTTATCATGAGGATTAAATGAGTTAATACAAGTTAAGAGTTCATACACATGCATGGCACACAGTAAGTAACTCCAGATATATTCACCATCATTAATGTTAAAGAGATACTCAAAAATATTGATGGGCATAGAACAAAAATATCCAATCACATATTATCTATAATAGACAAGGATTCAGAAATAATTCAAATATAGACAATTAGAAACTGGTTAAATAAATTGAGGCATAAATATTTGGTGATCTATTATGCAGCCATTAAAAACATTTAAAATGAGTATTTCATTACCTAAGAAAGTGTGCCAATTGTGCTCAAGAATTGAAATAATAACTGTTAAAATTTATTGACTGCTTATTACACACTAGGCAATGTTACAAACACTCAAATTCATTTAATCCTTATAACTGACAAATTCGGAGACTATATAAATTGCAAGACCTTAGTATTATGGGTTAGTCCCAGAGAGGTTTACCACAATTATGATCTTTTGAAGAAAAACTGTAGTGTTTCCTAAGTTTGTCAATTTTTCCATCTTTTATTGATTATTTTTTTTCTAATCTCCAAAATTAAAATGGACAGTTATTAACAACATAACACCATCACTCAAAAATTATAATAAGTTTTGAGTTATGAAGTTGTAAATGATATTATTTTTCATTTCTCTTCCAGCATGTAATAATTTTTTTTTTTAGTATTAATGAACTTTATTCACATTTTTCCAAGTAACTGCAATATTAAATACAAGCTAAAAGCAACACAGTTCTTAGAAAACACAGCTGTGAGTTCCCACCACCTGAGCGCTGTGACTGTGGGTGCCCAGCCTTAGGACCTTCAGAATGTTAAAGTGAGTGCAGTGCTCAAAATACATACCCAGCAACACAGGGGGACAGCTCTTAAAAACAGTTCTGCTAATTATACAGAAATCCAAAAGGAGGCCTCTAGTGTATCACGCAGGTGTCCTGACTTTCAAAATGGAAATGAATAATGAAGGAGCGACTTTCCAGGCTGGGAGGAAGCCTGGGCCTGAGCCCTGGACATGGCTCCTCTCACAGAATTTGGTACTAAGTGGACAGCTCCCTATTCAGCCTACTGCACAAAATCCATTTCAAATATTATACATGGTCACACTTTTAGAATCACTTTTTAAATGCTATTTAACTGATCACAAGACTATGGTAAGGACCCATGAGTCAGGCTTTGGCAGTTTGATCCCAAACCAACTACAGAATCAGACTGTATAAATATTAGCACCATTTTTTATCTAGTCCAGTGAAATGTAAAACTGCCCACTAAGCTATTTTTCACTGAAGCAGTCAACAAGACAGTTGTTTTCACTTCTAACATATGCTTGGCCCCTCTTCCTCTTTGCCAGTAATACATTTGAACACTTTGATGAGCAAGCACTAACATTTCCGCTGATAAAGTTCATGTTCAGCACAGCCCCAGCACCCAAAAGCCACCCTTGTGTTGTGCATTCCAGCTGGGTCATGCAAACTCAGATAGCTAAAATGCACAACAGAAAGGGGGCCCTTGGGTGCCGAGGCCGTGCTGGACACAAACTTCATCAAAGGAAATGTTAGTACTTGCTCACCAAAGTGTTCAAAGCTTTCAAATTACTAGTAATCTACATCTGATGAATCAATGACAAAGCTATTTCATAAAAGTACCACAAATGTGTGCTTACTATATTATAAGCAATTCAGATAAACTATACCCTATTTTACTTTTAGTAGACTTTAAAAGAAATGTATATAGGTACTTGGGAATTTTCTGGCAGTGGGGGAGTACAAGCATTTTGACACCTCATAAATAGAGCAGTCTTTTAGGTTTTAAAAGGAAGAAAAAGGACAGATTCCTAGTCTCATTCACCTCAGTCCAGCAGAAGTATTCCGGTGTTACTTAATATTCTATTATTGCTTTTAGTAAACACAGGAAATATGTTACAACAAGTTGTTTTAATTAAGAACTTAAAAACTAAAATTTTAAAAAGAGACTCTTATGCGGCAGTTATTTCAATCTATATTTTAAATATCACGGGATTCTCAGTTTCAAACTTTTCAACATGAAAGGCAATTTTAAATTACCTCGCTGTTTCATAAGTTGTCTCAAGGAATAAGAACATGATCACAATGACATTAGTGAGAAGGAAAAAGTAGGACATCAAGTTGTTACAACTTAAAAATTTTGTAGGTTCAAAAGGTCATCTTTACCCCTAAAAAGAAAGAACAAAATGAAACCCTAACCAACTAATGGCTTGGACACAGGAAGGGGACTCCTAGTTGCTTCATACTGACTCATTCATTGTTTACGCACATTAAAAACACTTAAAAAAATCTTGTTCATTGGTCCTCTACTTAAAAGGGAGAAAATACTGGCCAATATCACCTTCTAGGTTCTTCCAGATCTGCATGTGGAGTTTGCAGTAGTAATTAAGCATATTAAATACAAGTCTGTGTTTTAAAGGAGAGAGTCTGGCTTGCTCAGGACCTTGAGGGGTCAGGTTTCTAAGGCAGTTCATCAGTGTGGAGCTGAGCTACTCCCCACAGCCTCTTCCTAAGACTGTCAGCTACAACGGGAACAGAACACTGGAGCTGGTGGCTGAAACTATACATGCAGGAAGTGGTTTTAAAGGAACAGTCTCCACCACCACATTACCACAGAAATTTCATCTTTAGGTACCTGCAGTGTTTAAGGACTATAATAGCAAGATTCACCAGAATCCCTAGCAAGGACATTTTGGACAACACACAGACCTTTCTCTTACTAAACATACATCGTAGTGACTAGGAGAGCTCTCTATATATTCACCTCAAAATAACGCACATATTTTAAGTTTTTTTTAAAGCTCATGATTCTTCAATATGAATTTGCAAAGCTTAATATGATTATGTAAGATGATACTGTGTGAAGATTTTATATGGAATGAAACATCTTTGTAGAAATCAACCATAATACTTCAAAGACCCAGAGTAAAAATATCAAGGAAATGCTCAAATGCACACCAAACACCAAATTTACATTCATACATCTCTACATGGTAAGCTGGCAAAGTACTTTTTTCTCTCTTATCGGGTATTTAGCATTAAATGATATTATTTTTCATTTCTCTTCTAGCATGTAATAATTTTATCACAGGGAAAAACAAGTCTAACCTGTTCAGAGAACCAACAAGGTTGATTTGCTTTCACAATCCATAGGGGCTCTGACCACAGGATGTCACCCCGCACCCTAGGCAGGACCCCTCAGAGCTCCCTGGACTCCAGAGTTGAGCTGAAGATATGGGTCCTGGGCTGCTCTGTTTCTGCCCTGCCAGAGCTGAAGGGGGAGGTGGGGCCAGTGGGGTGGGGCTTCAGAGAGTGGGGCTGGGGGAGGCAGCATGTAACAGGCGTGTCTCAGCCTCATAGCTGATGGGAAGACACGGGGAAGGGGCCTCCACCACCAAACGCACAGCAGCGCTGCATGTCCAAGTGTCCAAGCCCAACTGCAGAAGCAGGTGCTCCTTACCGCGATGGCAGCAATGCAGTCCTCGGTGCTCTCCTCCATCGTGCACGTCAAGATGCCCCCACTCAGCGCACTCCACTGGTTACACTTGACATGCTCGTGATGGCCCACTGTGCACCACATAACCCTCTGGGGATCTTCTGCCTCTGGGACTGCTAGAGAAGAGCCAGAGATCCAAAAGAAGCCCCCAGAGGGGGGAAGGATTCCAAGTGGCTGCCCAACCGGGCTCTTCCTGGCAGCGGCAGAGTTGACATGTCTCACGCCCATGTCACCACCTATTCCCACATATCACCTCCAGGAGAAATGGCCAACTCGGCTCCCAGACAGAGCAGTGAAGGCAGAGCAAGCCCCCTCCTGATCTCCCTACTCAGACATCACCTCTCCAGGGGAAGCCTCTGACAGCACCAGCCCAACTGAGGGCCTTCTGGGTTTTTTTCTCACAGGACAGAGATCTCCCATCCAGGGAGCATCCCCCAGTTGGAAGCTAGTGTCATTTGTCCTGGGCGGGCCTGCTTGTTCCACCCCCCACCCCCACACACACCTGCTCCTGCCACCAAGTATGTCCGCATCAATCACAAGGGCTTTGGCAGATGTGCCATAACTACTGAAAAAAACAAAGAAAGGAAGGAGGAAGGAAGCATGGACAACCAAAGGAAAGCAAGTGCTGGATCAGGGCTTGCTGGATCACTGTGTGCTGGATCAGTGTGTGCTCAGTCACTTCAGATGTGTCCAGCTCTCTCTGACCCTATGGACTATAGCCTGCCAGGCTCCTCTGTCCATGGGATTCTTCAGGCAAGAATACTGGAGTGGGTCGCCATGCCCTCCTTCAGGGGATCTTCCCGACCCAGGGATCGAACACAAGTCTCTCATGTCTCCTGCATTGACAGGCAGATTCTTTACCACCTGGGAAGTCCCAAACTCTCTGAAATTCTAGCTCTGATCCTGGCGGTGGCAGAGGCTGTGTTCCCACTCCAGTTTAGGATGGATTCTATTCCTTGTCAAATAGACCCACTGTGGGGTGGGGCAAGCCTGGCTAACATAATGGAGACAGGACTCTCCTTACTTAAATATGAAAGTCACTCAATCGTGTCTGACTCTATACAGTCCATGGAATTCTCCAGGCCAGAATACTGGAGTGGGTAGCTTTCCCTTCTCCAGGGGATCTTCCCAACCCGGGGATTGAACCCAGGTCTACCACATTGCAGGTAGATTCTTTACCAGCTGAGCCACAAAGGAAGCCCAAGAATATTTGAGTGGGTAGCCTATCCCTTCTTCAGAGGATCTCCCCAATCCAGGAATCAAACCGGGATCTCCTACATTGCAGGCAGATTCTTTACCAACTGAGCTATGAGCGAAGCCCCCTTCATTACTTAAGTTACGTGTAATCTGAAGGTCTTTCAAACCTTTTGTGGCCCCAGGTTCAGGCCTTTTCCCAAGTTCAGCAGAACATCCCCACGAGAACCCAGCGCAGTTGGCCCTCCCTTGAACCCCGCAGGCCAGTGTGGGTTGGGTGAGGTGGGGCTTGCAGGCCCCAGGAAAACCTCCACGGCCCCGCCCTTCCCTATGCCCAAGCTCTCCAGGCCTTCCCAGGACCTTACACACCTCTCCCCAGATGCTGAATAACCGAGAAATACTCATATCCCAAGTAAAGCTTGGCATCCATCTTAGGTGGGACTCTTAAAAACCCAGTGGTGGCATCTGTAAATAGCAGGTCTTTCCCATGAGGAGAGTAGAAGAGTTGGAATTCTGCTGACTTGTCTCTTCCAAAGTGTTCCTGTTCAAGGGATAAAAGAAATAGTAAAGGATGGAGGCTGGCAGAGAGAAGTAAAGTAAAAACAAATCCCCAACTCAGGGGAATAGAAAGGGAGAGAAATACGAATGCCTGAGAGTGAAGACCAGGGCAAGACCCTCCAAAGTCCCTGTGGCTTACAGGGTTCTCAAATCTTCTTCAGCAAACACTTCACTCAAATCCCAATTTGTCTGCCTTGTGCAGCCTCAGGGAAACTGCCAGGGGCTGTCCCCCAGGTCCGTACAAAGGGTAATGGTCACCATGGGTCAGGAAGCTTCCATCTCCTATGCTCTGTTCCCATGGGTGGGGCAGCCAGTGATGGTGACCTTGTTGCTGGACATCTGATTGTCCTGAGTGGCTCCTGTGGGCTTCATCCTGGAGTGGGTGTTGATTCAGGACCATCTAGCCTGGGGGTCATGAGTCTTAGGTGCACCTGACGCCCCAGCCCTGCCATGAAGGACTTCAAGCAGTCCCTTACTCTTTCTGGCCCTCCCAGAAAACCAAGAGGCCTTTGCTTGTAACCCCACTGACTGGCCCAAAGCTGCTCCTGATGGTAGCTGACAGTAGCACCTACCCACATGCTCTTTGCAATGTCTCCTTTTTGCTTTTGCAATAGCTCTGCATACTGCCTTCTCTGGCAAACCTCACATCTCCTTGGAGTGTCCACAGCTTACTCTTGGGGCCCAGAAACCTTTCCAGATACAGCCTGCAAATCACTCTCTTCAAAGTACACAGTTTCATGCAAGGCTGTGCCCCATGGCGGTGATTTTTGTATACAGCATGCTCGCTGTGTCTTTCACAGTCATCTGTGAGTGATCCCATGGCAGGTCTGTGTCCAGGTCATCTCTGAATGCCTAGTGCTGAGCGCAGGGCACTAACAGAGGTGGGACAGGTGACAGATGTGGGTGCGCTGGGAGGCAGGGCCTACAGCGCAGGACACTAAATGCTCACAGTCAGAACCTGCTGCTGAGGGGTCCAGGCCAGTGGGATGAGAGGGGAGCAGCTCCTGGAAAAGGGGCATCTGCAATGCAGCTTGAGGATCCCTATACAACCTAGAAGAATAAAATGGGGCAACAGTGGCCTTCTGCAGAGTCTTTGGCCCATGGTGTTGGTGATGCCAAGGAAGGGAGTTTTATGGTCACTGCTGCCCATCACATATCCAGACCAAGTTCTGGTCAGTGAAGCGGAGGACATGTGGTGTGGTTCCCACTGTGCCCAACACCAGGACTTCCACAGTGGCTGGAACAGAGTGAGAGAAAGCACCCCAAATCCAAGCAGGGACCCCTATGCAGGAGGGGAAGACAGGGGGCAGGGATACCTGAGCCTGATTGAGAAGCTCCCAGATCAAGTCTTCTTTGCCATCCACACTTCGGGCCACGACGGCATGGGAAGGGACCCGGGCCAGATGGCACCCCTTGTACGCGTCCACAGGCATCCGGGTGTTTTCCCTGCAGAGCAGCTCATACTGGTCCCTGTCGGCCTGGTTAGCCAGGTTCTCTAGAGGAGGGAAGCCTACATGAGCCGACAGCCGGCAGACCATAAGCTGTGGTGCCCACCCCTCCCAAAGTGTTTGTTCAGGGATTTGTTGAAATAGCTTGCCAATCCCAAGATGAAGCCACTCCTGTCTGTGATGCTGCATCACCATGGAAACTTAGATAACTTCCTGTGCCTGTAAATGTTCTGCTTAACAGAAATGCAGTCTATCCAGTCAGCCAGGCATCCAATGCCAAACTAACTCTGGGCTCTATACCTCCTTCCTTCTTTCTTCTCACCCTGGGCAAAGTGACCCTGGCCAATCAGATATTATGTTTTTTTCTTCATTGTTCTTTATTCTTTATCCCATCAAAGCTTCCTGCCTTCTGCAGTTTTGCAGTTCTCTGGAGACTGAATGGCCCACTTCAAGAAGTGCTAAAGTCTATATCACCTGAACTGTCTTCTTTCATCATTTTTTTAACAGCCTGGAGAGGACTAAAAGAGAATCCTTTCCAAATGCATTTAGACAGGTGAGGATGCTGAGCCCTCCAGAGATGAAATGACAGATTCTCACTGCAGAAAGACCCGGGGCTGGGATGCATGCTCTGCCCAGGGCTCTCCTAACAAGAATGGTGACAGCAAATTCTTTCTGAGAGCTCATAGCACACCAGAGACTGAGCTGAAGCTCTCTATGCTCTGTTTCATTTAATCCTCATAACAACTGGGGGAGGCTGGTAATGTGATTATCTCATTGCAGAGATGAGGAGACTGAGGCTCGAAGGATTAAGGGAGCTCATCAAAGTCTGACCTAGTCTGGGGCTGACACAGAGCCATACTGCGGGGACAATTCAGGTCCCTCACTAAAGTGGCAATACTCCTCTGGGGACAGAGTCTGCTGGGGGAAGGTGGCAGCGGGTTGAGAGATGGATAGAGGTCAATGGACCTAGTCAGGATACTATACAGGTACAAAGAAGGACCAAAAAACCATGTGAGTAAAACAGACTCTTTGGCTCCCCTAGTCTAGGTATTAGAAGGTATTCTGGATTGAACTGTGTCCCCCTAAAATTCATATGTTGAGGTTCTAATCCCCAGCAGCTCAGAATATGACCTTATTTGGAAATAGAGATAGTATAGGGGTAATTAGTTAACATGAGGTTGTAACTGGAATCTTAGAATACAGCACAGAAAAACACATTAGGTAAAAAGTTAGGAAAGTGTAGACTTTAGTCAACTAAAAAAAAAAAATCTATATGGAACTGCAATGTACCAAGAATAATAAGACATTTTGGAGAAAAAGCAAAATGAATTGAAGCAGAGCTGGGCTTAGAAGATGTGAAACATTACTTAAAAACTATAATTCAAGCCATTTAGCACTGATGCATAGATAGACAAATACATTAAACAGGATATAGCAGTGGTTGGAAAACTACAGCCTTGTGCAAAGTCTAGCTTGTTGTCTGTTTTTGTAAATAAAGATTTTTTGGAAACAAACAAAAAAGATGAGGTCATAGTGGAGTAGGGTGGCTCCTGATCCCATATGACTGGTATCCTTCCTAAAAGGGGAAATTTGGACACAAACAGACACACACACACTGGGAGAATGCCATGTGGAGGGAAAGATAGAGATTGGGGTGATGGAACCACAGGCCAATGGCACCAAAGATTGCCAGCAAACATCAGAAGCCACAGGGGTGGGTAGCATAGAACAGGTTCTCCCTCACAGCCCTCAGGAAGAGCCAGCCCTGCCAACATCCCAATCTTAGAATTCTAGCCTCTAGAACTCAGAGAATGAATTTCTGTTGCTTAAGCCACTCAGTGTGTTACAGCCGCTCACTATATTTCTAGGTTCCACATCTGCAAAGATTTTTTTTTTTTAATTCCAATAAATTCCATAAAGCAAAATTTGAATTTTCCATGGAGGCAACTATTTGCATAGCATTTACATTGATTAAGTATTATAAGTACTCTAGAAATGATTAAAAGCATGTGAAGGATGTGCACTGGTTGTATGCAAATACTGCACAGTTTTATGTAAGGGACTTGACGACCTGCAAATGCTGGTCAACTGAGAGATGACTGTAACGGCAGCCCTAGAAAACTCATATCCTAGGTTGATAAAATCTTACACTGAAAGAGAATGAGTAGTACAATTAGAGTTCCTATGAACAGTTCCATTCAACCAGACATGTTGCAGAGAAAATACATTTTAAAGCTTTATATTAAAAATTTTGTAATGTTAAAATTAAAAGAACAATATGATCTAATAGCTTCAGAAAGAAAGAACGTTCCCACCTCAGTCATTCAGTGCTCAGTGCTGGCAGCAGCTCACCAAGACTCATTTTCACCCCTAAGCCCAGCAGATAGTCTCTCAGAAACTCCCACTTAAAAGGCAACACAGGATTGTGTGTAATAGTGGACATACAACTTTCAGCAAAGGGAAATCTAGATGGTCTCAGACAATTGGTTGTTTTCAGAAAGTGAGGATGTTTTCAGCTCTCCAGAGTGAGTGTTAGAAGATTCTGTCCATTGGCCTAACTGTTCCAACTTGAGCAATCACAGAAAATAACAATGACAACTATTGAGAGTAACTTGATTTTGGGAGAAGAGACCCATAGATTCCCCTACTAATGAAAATTACTGATAATAAGACACACATCAATTGCCAAAAGGCTAATAAACCAGGTCAGTGTATTATAATGAGGGAACAGTAAATTATGAACGGCTGAGGTGAGGGAACAAAGCCAGTACACTTCTGTTTCACGTTAGGGAAAGAGACCAGTCTGCAAGGAATCAAGGCCCCCAGAAAAAGTGAAGGCTCAAAATTCTGCTTGAGGTAGCAGACAGTGATTTTAAAAATAAACTGAGTATAAAATATACATCTCTTGTTTAAACATCTTAAGTGTTACAAACGTGTTCTATGTCTGATAGAAATTTAACTGGTTATAAAACCTAGAATCTGAAAACTGAACTCATATAAAACACTATTTTATTTGTTTCTGATAAATTGCCCCAAAACTTTGGAAAGTTTTTTTTTAACATAGAAATAAAAAAGAAATACATTTTTGTCCACAGTAGTAATGCTTTGCAATAGATTTAATCGTAGATGTGCTAACAAGTTCTGCAATCATTATAAGAATTTATTTGTTTAAGGTGATTAAAGAAAACATTTAGGAACCATTTATAAGGAAGCATTCAGGAGATCATGATTAGATCTGAATTTGGCATTTCAGTGACTAACAGAATTTAATTATTAAACCTTGCTTTATTAGCTGTTAAGTAATGTTTAAATGGGGCAAGAGGAGAAGGGGACGAGAGAGGATGAGATGGCTGGATGGCATCACCGACTCGATGCACATGAGTTTGAGTAAACTCTGGGAGTTGGTGATGGACAGGGAGGCCTGGCGTGCTGCGATTCATGGGGTCACAAAGATTCGGACATGACTGAGTGACTGAACTGAATGTTTAAATGTTCAGGAAATTTGTTCAGTAGATTTATAAACTAAACAAACTGAACACTAAACAAAGCACAGATAATGGAAGTGTCATTATACAGAAACTCTATTTCATTAAAGATCTTGGCATGACCCATCTCTAGATATAAGGAAACTTAGGAAAGAAGGAGTTCCTCTGGCCAGGGTGTGGCCACAAGATTCTTCCTCCATCTGACTTACCAAATACCGTCAGATGCCTCACGAAGCTCACATCCCCCACACCATCCTGCAGACACCTGAGCAACAGGACAGCTGTGGTCAGGCCACTGTCTACAACATAGGCTCACCCCCCACCCCGCCAGCAGCCCCCCCTCATGCTCTGCCCCAGCAACTGGCTCACAGGGCTTTGCCTGCAGTTTCCCAGGCTTCAGTCTGTCCTTGCAGAGGCAACGGCCCTGTCTGAGGAGTCTTTGAACCCCCAGAGCCAAACCCGGGTTTGAAATAGGCAGGAGCCCCATAAGCCCTGTCCCAGGCAACTCTGGGGAGGGATGGTTCAAAAGAAGGACCCTCACCTTCCTCTTTGTAGGCAGCCTGAAGCAATAGGGTTTTTGTACTTTTTTTTTTTTTTTAGGTCAAAAGCCTTTTACATAGAGGACCCACCCCAGTATTCTCACCTGGAGAATCCCATGGACAGAGGAGCCTGATAGGCTATAGTCCATAGGGTTGCAGAGAGTCGGACACGACTGAAGTATCTTAGCACAGCACAGCACAGAGTATAAAAACTCTAGACAGCCGGGATATCTGGTCAGTTTTGCTCGGGTTTCGAAAGTTAGTGATGTCCCTTGCAGGCATGTTGAATGGAAAGGTGCCTTTGGGCACAGGGCTGAGGAGGAGGTGGGGAGACGCAGCACATATACCCGGCATGGAGATGCTCAGGCAGAGAGAAGCCAGTGAAGGGCTCGGGGCAGGACCTGATCTTCGGCCTGGCTGGGTGCTCAAGCCTGTGTCTATGGATCCCAGGGGCCTCCCTGGTCCAGACACCAGGTTCTGGGTAGATGACAGCCCCCCCCCACAGAAGAGTCCTCTGTAGGACAGGCAGGAACAAGGATGTGCCGTGGGAGACAGTCAAAAAACCCAAGGTTTCACCAGGACACTTCAGGTGGTCTGGAGCAGGCCCCGTCTACTCCCTGTTCTTCAGTTTCCCCAACATCAGAGAGAGGAGGAGAAGGGGGCCCCACTCACTTGAAAGCCCCCGAGTAGCCAAAGTACGGTTCGTGGTGGGAGCAGGCGCACTTGTCCATTCCTTTTCCCGCACACAGTTGGCACAGTTGGGGGAAGTTCGACTGATCTGCACAGGGGACGCAGCTGCCCACGAAGAACTTGGCCACTGCTGCTCAACACAGACACGTGGACTTCAGGGCATGAGCTGGCGGGGCCTCTGGGTCGTGTGTGTGTGTGTGTGTGTGTGTGTGTGTGTGTGTGTAGCCCTATGTGAGAGTGCAGATGTTTGAATGCACTGCTTCGGACTGTCGTGAGGAAGTGGGCACGTAGAGGTGGCCAACAGTGCCTGGTGCAAAGGCATGGATGGCTCCCATGTGGGCCTGGGTCTCCAGAAGCTTCCCAGCGTGTCCACTGCAGGGCTCCAAAGCTGCTGAGCTGCACTGAACCAGGCAGCCCCAGTGCTCCTCACCTGGCGCAGTCACCAACACAGAGGCTCGGGAGTGGTGGTGGGGAGCACAGAAATCTAAACACTCAGGAACCCCAACAGTCCTTCCTTATCTCAGGAAATGGTCCCATCCAGTTTTCTCCTCTTCTGATCCAGGGCCCATGGTGGCTCATGGGGATCCCTCTTCCAGGAATTCATGGGAGGGGGTTGCATTCACTTGCTTCATGCGAGTGGGTGTGCCAACATAACCACCCAGACAGACGTCCAACAACTCAAGGCAAGATGGAACCCCAAGAAAATATAGCCAGAGCTGTGGCCCAGGCTGCAGCACCCCATCTGACCTTTGCAGCTCAAAACAGAGGTGAAACACGAATGTTTCAGAGCTGGCAGAGCTCAAAAATAAACACTTTTGCAAAGGGCAGAAAATCTGGCTATCTTTCAGGGGACAAAAAGGCACCCTCGGTTCACACTGGCTCATCATAACTGAGCTCCAGTCCACTCATCTCCTCTCGCCTTCACCCCCAGCCCTCACCCAAGGCATTGTGGCCCGACTGCTGGTGGTATGGTGGTCACCCTTAGAGAGTCTTCCTGGCAGCTGGAAGGGAGCTCCCCTTTCTCATGAGCCTCCACCATGGCCCTTGTCAAACCCCACTGCTGGGATACCACGAATGTGGGACTGCCAGGAGCTCAGAGACAGGGTCTCTTTGGCTGAAGGAAGGGAAGTCTCAGCTGCCAGTCACAAGGGTCACTGATGTAGCAAACCCAGCCAGTACATGTTTAAAGCAAGTTGTCCTCACCCCATCTTGGACTTTATGAAACCCGTACACCTGGCAATGATTGCAAGGCCCCAATGCAATCTGTGAGTCCCAGTAATAGGAACCCTGCCCAAGGGCACCCCACCCTGGCTAGCTTACCTTCCTGGGACCAGTCAGAGGGAAGAAGTATCCTCATGGGGATGTTCCACCCGGCAGACCACCCCAGGCCTGTGTGGCAAGACTTCTTGCCTTGGAGCTGATTCAGCTGGAAGTTGCTGCCCTTTTTCACCACAGCTACAGCATAATGGTGAGTCTGTGGATCTGCAAAGCAGCAGAGAAAGAAGGGCCGAGGCAAGATGCCACATTATTGCTACCAAACTTCCAGAGTGTGTGCAGTGGAGCCTGGGGGAGTCTAGGACCTGCAGCACCTTCTAGTAAACAGGCAGAAAAGTAAAGGGAAAGGCCCCCTGATCGACTGAAGAAAGCAAACTGTCCCTTTTCAAGGCAATAGACTGGAGGACCTACAGCTCCCAGTCATCGTGATGTTACTGCTTCTCCCCTTCTCTGCTCCTCTGTCTGCAGCACAGCCACAAGGTGAAGGTGTGGGAGGAAGGTACACAGGGCATCCAAACATTTTGCCGGGGCCTGCAAGTTGGACTCAGATTGAGGCAAGCTGTGGTCCAGCACACACTGGTGACATTTACGGACAAATAGGACAGGCACCTCATTCTTCAGCTCTTTGAAGTCCCTTCTCACAACATTCACTGCCCCATGTTCTCTAGCACCTGCAGGGCACTTGGCAAAAGGAGAGGCTGTCCAGGGATATGTGTCTCCAGAGAGGCGTCCCGTTGATGCAACCCCACTGAGTGGGCAGTGGACTCCGGACAGCACATCCCCCCTCACTCAGCAGGACCCAGCAGCATTCCCATCAGGAGGCTTAAAGTTCACAGCTCCCCAGAAAGAGCCAAGGTCCCAGCCCCCACAGGTCAGCACTGGGGACAGCCTTCCACAGTACAAAGAGCCCCAGCAACTTGTTCTCTGCAAGTATAACCCCGACAGAGTCCTTGCCTCCCCCCACAGCAGCTGGGTCAGGACAGAGACCCGGGTCCTCACGGGGGACGCACCATCTTTTGACCCATAGAACTCTGCCACGACAGGCTTCAGGTTGTAGGGCCTCAGGCCTGCCTCATAGACCAAACCTCCATCCACCATCACAGCATCTGCTTCGTGTGCCTGGAAGAAGAAAGGCCAGGCATGAATGAAGCCTCTCAGCTCCAAGGAAGACTCACTTAATCCTCTGCCAGGGTCACTTGTATCCCCTGGGATATTTGCACAGCTCAGATCTCCTCCACCTTCTTCATGTTGGCTCAAAAACCTTTCCCCAACCATGCTTTTAAAACTACCACCTCACAAATGCTGGAAACACTATTTTTCTCCTGAGCCCTTAGCAACCATCTGACAAACCTTCTTCATTTATTGTCTGTCCTCCCCTTTGGAATGCAAGCTCCACCAAGGTGGGCAAGTCGGTGTTCTGTTGTTTTATCTTAACAAAGCCCGGCACCTATTACCAATAGGAGTACAACAAATGTTGCTGGATAAGTGAGTGAATGAATCAGGATATCTCCATCCATGTTGCCGTTGTTCAGTAACCAAGTCGTGTTCGACTCTGTGATCCCATGGACTGCAGCACTCCAGGCCTCCCTGCACATCATTGTCTCCCAGAGTTTGCCCAAGTTCATGTCCACTAAGTAGGTGGTGCTGTCCAGCCATTTCATCCTCTGTCACCCTCTTCTCCATTTCCATCTGGCATTTCCATCCAAAAGAGTCATGTTTTACACTCTTAAGTCTGGATTGCCTCTTCAAGAATCTGTCAAGGGTTCCTTCCTTCCTGAGAAAAGCAGTAGCCTCACACCCTCTTCTCAAAAATTCATGTCAGTGTATGACAAAACCCACTACAATATTGTAAAGTAATTAGCCTCCAACTAATAAAAAATAAATAAATAAATAAATAAATAAATTATAGAAAAAAAAAAATCAGGTTAGACCATTTCCCTAGCCCTTATGGAAATCTTTTTTCTTCAACTGGAGGGCATGGCAACTCACTCCAGTATTCTTGCCTGGAGAATCTCCGTGGACAGAGGAGCCTGGTGGGCTGCAGTCCATGGGGTCACAAAGAGTCAGACATTACTGAGCAACTAAGCATAGCACAGCATACAAATTTATAATTTATAATGAGAATTACAGAAAATAAATAAAAGCTGTGTGTATCTTTATGACCCTTATAGGATCTTTCCAAATTTTTTCCAGAAATGATGTATAAATTATAATTTATAATGTATAATTAGCAATGCATGCCAATTTCATGCAAAACTATCAGCAAGAAATGCTATCTTTTAAGAAATAATACTACATTAAAAAATATAAACTGTTATTTTAAGGATGCTTTTATTTGCATTTCTTTGATTATTAAAAGGATGAAGAATTTTGCTTTCTTGTTTATATCATCTATTAGTTGTAATTTCTGTGAGTAGCTTGTTTATAGCTTGTTATTCTTAAGCATTTCTTATAAATTTAAATGACATCTTTATATAGCTTTTAGATCACACTGCTTTGTTATAGCTGATGTGAATATGCTTTTCTGTAGGCTTAAGACTTTAATTTTTTTTTTGGTCAGAGACTTAAAATTTTTACATTTCCAAATTTGTCTACTTTTGTGATGTATCTCGTTATATCCAGCTACATTAGCCAAATTGAGTCAAGCTAGGAGTTTATTTTGGTAAATGTATTAAAAATCTCGGTTGATTTTATTTCTAAATAGCTGTCCAATTGTCCAACTAAACAATCCTTTCTTGGTCTTTTGTTTGGAAAGTTTGCCTTGTCACACAGTGTCTAACTCTATGTGGATCTAACCATTAAGTCTGGAACCCAATGTCATAGTGCTGGACATTCATAGTTTGCATCTATATCATATCATGTGGATAATTAGCTATTTTTAGAAAGTTGGAAATATGTCTAAATCTTGTTCTCTTCCAGGCTTTCTACATCTGTCCAAGTACCTTGTTCTTTGCAATACTGTTATTAAATATATTCTAGTTTCAGACAGGCCTCAGCTACTCCCCTGCTCATTTTAATTTTCATAATACTATTTTATATTCTCATCCACACTTAAGAATTGCAAAGTTATTTTATTGACTTAAAAATTTTTTAATATAATTTTGATAAAATTATATTAAATTTATGAATCAACTGTGGGAGAATATGCAAATATATGAAGTTTAGTCTTCCTATCTGGGAATATGGCATATGTTTTAATTTATTAATAATACTGTTCATTTGCCTCAGGCTTTTGTATTATATTTATAGTAATCTTGCAGATCTCTCATATAATTTTTTCCCCGAAACATTTTTCTGTGTATCATCTTACTTATAAATAAGATCATAATTTGGGGTTCTTTTTCCCCAACTAGTGACCACTGACAGTTAAAATGACATTAAATTGTGATATATTTATCTTTTACCAAAGTACTTTTTTCATTAATAATTATAGTAGTACTTCTCTTGATTTCATTATGCTTTATAGGCATGTAAGCATATGAAAATATTGACATTTTGTTTGTTTCTGTCATTTTATATCATTGCATTACTAGGAAATCCCCAAAACAATATTAAGTAATAACAGTGACACTAAAACTTCTTGTTTATTTATGAGTATTTATACATTTCTCTCTCAGTATAAATCTGGCTTTGCTTTACTATGGGCATTCTCACTGAATCCTTATCTATCAGTTGTTTAAATATTATTAATATTGCTGTTTTCACTATTAATGAATGTTGAGCACCTATATTTTCATCTACACACAGTCCCTGTACTTTCAAGTCGAGTTCCTTTGGGGATAAAATTGTTCTAGAGCAATAGACTATAGCAAGTACAGAAAAAGAACAAGAAAGTATGGATTTTCCCCCACTCTTCTTAGACAGCAGTGACTTACCGCGATGGCCCTGATGCAATCAAGGTAAGAGGTTCTCTTCACACAGGTGACCTGAGGACCACCCACTGAGAGGACTTTCTTCATATTGTCGTGGAAACTATAGCACTTACTAGCCTCAAGATTCGAGACAGTGCACCATCTCACAGTTTTCTCAGGGACAGCCAGACACAGCCCTAGGGAAGAGAGGCCAGGTGTGTAAGGGGGCCATAGCACTCACCATTCTCTGCTGGACAGAGAGGTTAAAGACAAGGTCAAGGGCTGCCTGAGAGGAGTAGGCACAAATTGGACTGGCTATCTGGTAGGTCCCATTCCTCTGACTGTACCTTTCCCTTTGGGGGAAGAAAGCCAAAAGCACCCTCCAAAAGTTAAATATAGGATTACTATATGACCCACTCATATTTTTGGGTGTAAGTATATACCCAAATGGAGAAGGAAATGGCAACCCACTCCAGTGTTCTTGCCTGGAGAATCCCAAGGACGGGGGAGCCTGGTGGACTGCCATCTATGGGGTCGCACAGAGTCGGACACGACTGAAGCCACTTAGCAGCAGCAGCAGCATATACCCAAAAGGATTGAAAACAGGCATTCAAATACTCCTGAGAAATCTGTATGCAGGTCAAGAAGCAACAGTTAGAACTGGAGATGGAACAACAGACTGGTTCCAAATTGGGAAAGGAGCACATCAAGGCTGTATATTGTCACCTTGCTTATTTAACTCATACGCAGAGTAGACCATGCGAAATGTTGGGCTGGATGAAACACAAGTTGGAATCAAGACTGCCAGAAGAATTAACAATAACCTCAGACTCACAGATGACACCACCCTTATGGCAGAAAGTGAAGAGGAACTGAAGAGCCTCTTGATAAAAGTAAAAGAGAGTGAAAAAGTTGGCTTAAAACTCAACATTTAGGAAACAAAGATCCTGGTGTCTGGTCCCATCATTTCATGGCAAATAGATGGGGAAACAATGGAAACAGTGAGACTTTATTTTCTTGGGCTCCAAAATCATTGCAGATGGTGACTGCAGCCATGAAATTAAAAGACGCTTGCTCCTTGGAAGAAAAGCTATGACAAACCTGGATAGCGTATTAAAAAGCAGAGACATGTGCTCGCTTCGGCAACACATATACTAAAATTGGAACAATACAGAGAAGATTAGCATGGCCCCTGCGCAAGGATGACACGCAAATTCGTGAAGCGTTCCATATTTTTAGAAAGCCCAGAGATAAATCCATGAACCAATGGTCACCTTATCTTTGACAAAGGAGGCAAGGATATACAATGGAAAAAAGACAACCTCTTTAACAAGTGGTGCTGGGAAAACTGGTCAACCACTTGTAAAAGAATGAAACTAGAACACTTTCTAACACCATACACAAAAATAAACTCAAAGTGGATTAAAGATCTAAATGTAAGACCAGAAACTATAAAACTAGAGGAGAACATAGGCAAAACACTTTCCAACATAAATCACAGCAGGATCCTCTATGACCCACCTCCCAGAATATTGGAAATAAAAGCAAAAATAAACAAATGGGACCTAATGAAACTTAAAAGCTTTTGCACAACAAAGGAAACTATAAGCAAGGTGAAAAGACAGCCCTCAGATTGGGAGAAAATAATAGCAAATGAAGCAACAGACAAAGGATTAATCTCAAAAATATACAAGCAACTCCTGAAGCTCAATTCCAGAAAAATAAATGACCCAATCAAAAAATGGGCCAAAGAACTAAACAGACATTTCTCCAAGGAAGACATACAGATGGCTAACAAACACATGAAAAGATGTTCAACATCACTCATTATCAGAGAAATGCAAATCAAAACCACAATGAGGTATCATTACATGCCAGTCAGGATGGCTGCTATCCAAAAGTCTACAAGCAATAAATGCTGGAGAGGGTGTGGAGAAAAGGGAACCCTCTTACACTGTTGGTGGGAATGCAAACTAGTACAGCCGCTATGGAAACCAGTGTGGAGATTTCTTAAAAAACTGGAAATAGAACTGCCATATGACCCAGCAATCCCACTGCTGGGCATACACACCGAGGAAACCAGATCTGAAAGAGACACATGCACTCCAATGTTCATCGCAGCACTGTTTATAATAGCCAGGACATGGAAGCAACCTAGATGCCCATTAGCAGACGAATGGATAAGGAAGCTGTGGTGCATATACACCATGGAATATTACTCAGCCGTTTAAAAGAATTCATTTGAATCAGTTCTAATGAGATGGATGAAACTGGAGCCCATTATACAGAGCGAAGTAAGCCAGAAAGATAAAGACCATTACAGCATACTAACACATATATATGGAATTTAGAAAGATGGTAACGATAACCCTATATGCAAAACAGAAAAAGAGACACAGATGTACAGAACAGACTTTTGGACTCTGTGGGAGAAGGCGAGGGTGGGGTGTTTCAAGAGAACAGCATTGAAACATGTATATTATCTAGGGTGAAAGAGATCACCAGCCCAGGTTGGATGCATGAGACAAGTGCTCAGACCTGGTGCACTGGGAAGAGCCAAAGGGATCGGGTGGAGAGGGAGGTGGGAGGGGGGATCGGGATGGGGAATACATGTAAATCCATGGCTGATTCATGTCAATGTATGACAAAAACCACTACAATATTGTAAAGTAATTAGCCTCCAACTAATAAAAAAATAAATAAATAAATAAATAAAATAAAAAGCACAGACATTACTTTGCCGACAAAGGTCCGTCTAGGCAAACGTGTGGTTTCTCCAGTAGTCATTTATGGATGTGAGAGTTGGATTATAAAGAAAGCTGAGCACTGAAGAACTGATGTTTTGAACTGTGGTGTTGGAGAAGACTTTTGACAGTCCCTTGGACTGCAAGGAGATCAAATGAGTCCATCCTAAAGGAAATCAGTCCTGAATATTCATTGGAAGGACAGATGCTGAAACTGAAACTCCAATCCTTTGGCCACCTGATGTGAAGAACTGACTCATTTGAAAAGACCCTGATCCTGGGATAGACTGAAGGCAGGAGGAGAAGGGGATGATAGAGGATGAGATGGTTGGATGGCATCACCAACTTGATGGACATGAGTTTGAGCAAGCTCCAGGAGTTGGTGATGGAGGAAGCCTGGAGTGCTGCAGGCCATGGGGTCTCAAAGAGTCACACACGACTGAGGGACTTAACTGAACTGACTCAAATACATATACACAAATATTCATAGCAGCACTTTTTGCAATGGTCAAAAAAGGTGGCAACAACTCAGATGTACAGCAAGGAATGACTTGATAAGCAATATATTGTATATCCATACAATAGAATGTAATCTACCATAAAAAGAATAAAGCAATGCTACAGCATTGATAAATCTCAAAAATAATATATTAAATTAAAGAAGTCAGACACAAGTGGCTACACATTGTATCATTCCATTTATATGAAATATCCTGAATAAGTAAATCTATCAAGATGCAAACCGGTAGTGGCCAGGGGCTGGGGGAGGAGGATGACTACAGGATAGTCATGCTGGACCCGGATAGAGGTGGTATCTGTATAACCTTGTAAATACTGAATACTACTCAATCTATACTTTCATTTAATCACTAAATATTTGCTTATTTATTTGGCTGCACCAAGTCTTGGTTGTGGCACGCGGGATCTCTAGTTGCTGCATGCAAACTCTCAGTTGTGGCATGTGAGATATAGTTCCCTGACCAGGGATTGAACCTGGACTCCCTGCATTGAAAGTGCGGACTCTTAGCCCCTGACCCACCAGGGAAGTCCCTGAATTGCATACTTTTAAATGAATAATTTTATGTTAGTGAATTTCACCTCAAAAAACAAAAAAATCTTACGGAAGGGAAGTTGGAACCTAAATCTTTGTCTTGACGTTGGATACTTCAGCCTTCCATAGTAGTAACTGCTGGGGCATTAAAATCAGAGCCAGTTCATTTCACTAGCCCTTTAAACTGTTGTAATTAGTGTTGATAGTATTATGAAAGCAAAATGCTGTTTACAAATTTGCAATATTTGGGCAAAATGTCAACTTAGGTGAAATCCAGATGAAAGTAACAGTAGTCAAAGCTATCAGTTTTTGAGGATTCCCTGTGTGTCAGGCAGTGGGCCACACTCACAACCCTTCTCGAGCTCCTGGAACTGTCTCGCCAGTTAAATACTGATGTTCCCATTTTGTAGATGAGTTTAAGCAAGCGAACAAAAAAACCTATCAGAGACTAGAAATGAAACTAATCCTTGAAACCCCCAGGTCTGTTTGACTGCAAAACCTGTATTGCTCTTTAACTGCCTATAAGTAGGAAATACAAAAATAAATGGGGCAAGAGATAAAAAATTTCACTCGGAAAAATCCATACCACAGACAGGAAGTGACAAATGGAGTGCCTCAGCTTTGTTTGAATAGGCCCATTTGATAGCAGCCACCCAGGGTAGGAGAGCCAGTGAGAGAGCGGAGTGTTGGGCCATGTGCCCTTATGCAGAATAAAAGTGTGCAGCGTAATAACTCACGCTGCATTTTGAGCCTTTCAAAGCATGTTTACTCTGCTTGCCAATGCATATTCTTAAAACATTCTGCTCTTGGAAATGACTGGTAACCATGGAGACAATACAACTCTATAAATGAAAATAGCTTTATAAGTAGATTAAGTTACACAAAGAGCTACCGTATACAATTGCAGTTTTTTTCTTTTTCAAAAGTATACACTTACTGTGAAAGCTTCTACGGAAGGTCTGTGTTTTCCATCACTTTTGCTTATGTTCAAATGATTAAAGCTGCAGCTTTTGCACTACTGATGTTTTTAAATTTTTTTTTATTGAATGAAAGAGTCAGTGCTTTACAATTTTCCAAAGTATCACACAGCTGATTTCATACAATCCTATAATAACCTTTTTTCCCCTCTCCTACTTCTATACTACCCCTCACTTCTTCCCTCTCCCCAGTGATAGTCATAGTTCATTCAGTGTGAATATAAAATAGGGTGAATGATATTTGCATCGTTAGGGAAAAGCTAAAACCTTGACAAAATCATGGTACTAAAACAGGGAACTAAGCGAAACAAAGAAAACACAAAACAAAAAAATTAAACCAGATAGACTTCTGTTTCCACCTGTGAGAGATAACTGATATGGGACTTGCCCTAGCACTTTAAACAACTGAAAAAAAATATTAAAAAAAAAAAAAACCTGGGAAAAAACATACGAAAAAAGAATGTTTTAAAATACTGGGCAACAGGAAGTTTGCAACTATGATCCTTGAGAGAAGGGAAACAAATAAGGTAAGCCCTGAAATCACTCTAGCTTTCTTTCTGGACAAAATGACCAGACAGCAGGGCAGAGGAGGAAACAGTCTGATGGTCATTTTAAGCTGAGGAGACAGAGATCGTAGCTTGGCAAGGCAGAGGCAAGAATGTACAGCATAGGGTACCAAAGAGCAGGGAGTGCAAAAAGAAAGTAGAAAGAGAGAGAAATAGAGATCCAGAATTTTCACACCCTGGAGATTCTGGCTAATTATCAGTCTGATCATTGTGGAGGCCAGGCAAGGACAGCTGCTAGGGAAATAAAATTTAACGGGGACCTTAAACCAAACATTTCACAGAGTTCAAATGGGGTTAAGAATCATTTGAGATCACACCGTTCAGAGTGGAGAAAATCTTATTGAGTAAATAGTGCATTTTTGAAAGATTCCAGAAGTAAGCTAAACTAGATCTAGAAAGAAAAGTAATCTAGACACAGCCTAAACATCTTGAAAACTAATCTTGAAAATATTAGTATTTTCAAGATTAGTAAAATATTAGCTGATCTGAAGACATTATGAGTGCCTGCCAGAAAAAAAGGTTGACACCCCTTAAATTAAAAACAAATCCAGTATCAGTAAGGTAAAATTCACCATGTCTAGCAACCAATAAAATTAATACACACATGAAGGTGCAGGAAAATGTAAGCCATAATCAGGAGGAAAATCAGCCAATAGAATCAGACCCAGAAGTGAAAGAGATCAGGAAATCAACAGAAAATAACTTTACAACAGCTATTTTAAGTGTTGAAAGTATGCTCAGAGATTTTTTTAAAAAGCATGAACATCAGTGCTGCCAGGGGATGTGGCACTTTCTTTCTGCTCTCACACTAGTTGTGGTGCCAACACACGCACCCTAAGTGTGAAGAATGATGCTGGCAAGTTTGTGGACCTGTACTTGCCATGGAAATGCTCCACCAGCAACTGTATCATCAGTACCAAGGACCATCCAGATGAACCTGGCCGAGGTTGACAAAAGGACAGGCAGGTTCAAAGGCCAGTTTAAAACTGAGGCTATCTGTGGGGCCATTCACAGGATGGGAGAGTCAAATGACCAGTCAAGCCTTATGGCATTATGTAAAAGAACTTCTGAATGGAGAGGATCATGGATATGTGAAATATTTTTCATAAATAGTGACCACCTCAGAGAAGAAAAACTTGAGCATAATGAGGATACAAATGTAAGATGTAAAGAGCCAAAAAGAATTGCTAGAGATAGAATATCTGAAATGAAATTTCCATCAGGTGGGATTAACAGATACTACAGAAGAAAAAAGATGATCTGGAAGACATTATTAGAAACTATCCAAAATGAAGCAGAGAGAAAAAAGATCAAAAAACAAATGATCTGAGCCTCCGTGATTTATCATATAGTATCAAGTGATCTAACATGTGTAACTGGAGTCCAGGATAAAAAATGAGGGAAGAATATGGGAAGAAATATTCAGTCAGAATATTTCCTAATATTATGAAAACTACAAAATCACAGTTCTGAAGCAACTAGACAAAAGAGGCAAAATTAGGTACAGAAGAACAAAGACAATAAATATCTCCCTTTTTGTCAGAAACCACACAAGTTAAAGACAATGGAATGATATCACTAGAGTGCTAAAAGAAAAATAACTTACCTACCTAGAAATCTACAACCAATGAAAACAACTTTAAGAGTTGAAGGCAAAAATAAACTTTTCCAAGCAAACAAATGTTGAGAGAATTTGGGTTCAGTAAACTTGCACTACAAAGGAAGTTCTAGACCCAGGTGGTTGCACTGATGAATTCGATCAAACACTTAAAACAGAAATCTCATCAGTGCTACACAAACTATCTTATAAAGTAGAGGAGAAAGTAATACTCCTAGAAAATACTCCTTAGAAAAAATATCCATTTTCTAAACCCAACATTAACTTGATACCAAGTCCAAACAAAGACATTAAAGACAAAGTAAACTACAGCCAAATATCCCCCATGGACACAGACACAAAAATCATTTACAAAACATTAACAAATCAAAAAATATTAACAAATCAAATCCAGCCAAAAATTTTTTGAGTACATGAATACACACACACACACACACACACACACACACACATTTATCCCTTACCCAGGAATGAAAAGTTGAAATAAGTGCAAAAATTAATCAGTATAGTTCACCATATTACAGAATAAAACAGAAAAATCCATATGATAATCTCAATAGAACAGAAAAGGCACTAGCCAATTAAAAATTCCAAAGTAAGAATAGAAAGAAATGTCCTCAACCTGATAAAGAGCATCTACAAAAAAATCACACTTACTGTCATACATAATGGTGAAGGACTGAATGCTTTCCCTCTCAGGTCAGAAACAAGTCAAAGATAGACAGTCTCATTACTTCTAACATTGTAATAGAGGTCTTAATCATTTTAACAAAGCTCAAGAGAGAAACAAAAGGCACACAGATTGGAAAAGAAGATACAAAATTGTCTATATTCATAGATAACATGTTTCTCTACAAAGAAAACTTTAAGGAATAAATGAGTTTAGGAAGATCATCAGATTTGAGGTTAATATACTAAAATCAACTAGATCTCTACCATGCTAAAAAGATTAAAGACTACAAGAATGAAACTTTAAAAATACTACTTACAATGACCTATCTAGAGATAAGTTCAACAAATTATGAATAAGACCTGTACATGAAAACTACAAAATACTCCCAAGATAAATGAAAGAAGACCTAAATAAATAGATATAGACTGTTTATGGATTAGAAAACTAAATATTAAGATGTCAACTCACCTCAAAATAATCTATAAATGCTATCTCAATAAAACTCCAAACCTAATCTTGCTTTTTATAGAAATTGATAACCTGATTCAAAACTGTGTTTGGATATGCAAAATATCTGGACAGCCAAACCAACACTGAAGTAGCACAATATACTATCTGATTTCAAGACTTATAAAGCTACAGTAACCAAAGCAGTATGATCTTGTCATAAGGAGAGATTAAAGCTTAATGTAACAGAACAGTCTAGAAATTGACCCATATAGAGGCAATAGGTCTTCCCTGTAGCTCAAACGGAATCTGCCTGCAATGCAGGAGACCCAGGTTTGTTCCTCGGGTCAGGAAGATCCTCTGGATAAGGGAACAGCAATCAGCTCCAGTATTCTTGCCTGGAGAATCCCATGGAAAGAGGAGCCAGGTGGACTATAGTCCATGGGATCGAAAAGAGTCAGACTCAACTGAGCAACTAAAACTACTACTATACTATAACACTACTACTACTATAGCGGCAGTAGATTTTCAACAAAGCTGTCAAGGTAATTCAGTGATGAAAGGATATTCTTTTCAAAAACAAGTCCTGGAAAAACCAGATATCCATACGAGAAACATGAATTGCAATCCTTTCTTTACACCACACACACAAATTAACTAAAAATGTATCATAAACCAAATTACAAAACCTGAAGCTATAAAACTTCTAAAATAAAATAGAGGAAAATACTGCAACTTGTGGGGCTAGCCAGTTATATTTTTAGAGATGACACAAAACATAATAACAAAAAATGAAAATTAGGTAAGTGAACTTGATCAAAATGTAAGACATTTGCTCTTCAGAGGAAATCATTTAGAAAATGGGAAACTAAGCCACAAATTTGGAGTAAATATTTATAATACATCTATCCATGGTGGCTCAGACAGTAAAGAATCTACCTGCATGTTGAAGACCCAGGTTTGATCTCTGGGTTGGGAAGATACCCTGGAGAAGGAAATGGCTACCCACTCCAGTATTCTTGACTGGAGAATTCCACAACAGAGGAGCCTAGTGGGCTATAGTCCATGGGGTCACAAAGAGTTGGAAATGACTGAGTAATATGTAAGTAAAGTGTAAGTAATACACTTTATCTGACCAAGGACTTGCATCTAGAAAATATAAAGGGCTTTTTAACTCAAGAAGTCAAATAATCCAGTTGAAAAATAGGGAAATATTTGTATAGATACTTTATAAAAGAAGATATACAAGTGGCCAATAAAAACATGAAAAAAATCTTCAGCATTATTACTTTCAGAGAAATGCAATTTGTGAGCTACCACACATATCTGTTAGAAAGGCTAACTGTGAAAATACTGACAACATCAAGTGTTAGCAGGATGTAGAGCAACTGAAATTCTCATATTGCTGGTAGGAATGTAAAATGGTACAACTACTCAAAAAAATTGACAGTTTCTTAACAAGTTAAACATACACTTACCATATGACCCAGCAATGCTACTCTTCGATATTCACCCAAAAGAAATAAAAATATATGTCCACCCAAAGACCTGGATACTAATAGTCAAAGCAGTTTTAGTCATAATACCCCCAACCTGAAAAAGTTGACTTAAAGCTCAACATTCAGAAAACTAAGATCATGGCATCCAGTCCCATCTCTTCATGGCAAATAGATGGGAAAACAGTGGAAACAGTGGTTGACTTTATTTTGGGGGGCTCCAAAATCACTGCAGATGGTGAGTGCAGCCATGAAATTAAAAGACGCTTAGTCCTTGGAAGGAAAGTTATGACCAACCTAGACAGCATATTAAAAAGCAGAGATATTACTTTGTCAACAAAGGTCCATCTAGTCAAGGCTATGGTTTTTCCAGTAGTCATGTATGGATGTGAGAGTTGGACTATAAAGAAAGCTGAGCACCAAAGAACTGATGCTTTTGAACTGTGGTGCTGGAGAAGACTCTTGAGAGTCCCTTGGACTGCAAGAAGATCCAACCAGTCCATCCTAAAGGAGATCAGTCCTGGGTGTTCATTGGAAGGACTGATGTTGAAACTGAAACTCCAATACTTTGGCCACCTGATGCAAAGAGCAGAGGATGAGATGGTTGGATGACATCACTGACTCAATGGACATGAGTTTCGGTAAACTCCAGGAGTTGGTGATGGACAAGGAGGCCTGGCATGCTGCTGTTCATGGAGTCACAAAGAGTCGGACACGACTGAGCAACTGAACTGAACTGAAGACAATCTAAACATCCACTAAGAAAGTAATGGAAAACAAACTGCAGTAAAGACACATCGTGAAATACTTCTAAGCAGTAAAAAGGAGTGAACAACAATGTAGATGAATCTCTAAACAATTATGCTGAATGAAACTAGCCAGACACAAAAGACTAGGTACTATATAATTCCATTTACGTGAAACCTTAGAAAAGGAAAAACTTATCTAAAGTGGGAAAAAATGGGAATGTCTAGGAAGGGATAGCGGACAGTTTGAGAGTGACGGAAATGTTCTGTGTTTTGATTGTGGTGGTAGTTATGTGGGTAGGCATATTTGTTGAAATTCATTGAACTGTATGTGTACATAAAGAAAAGCATTATCTAAAATGTAAGTAAAAGTTATTTTAAAAAGAAAGAGAGTGTATGTGAGCAAGCTAAGGGTCAATGGAGTCAAATAGCCTAAACTAGACCAGCCATCAATAACACTCCATCAGATCATGCGACAATTTCAAGAAGGGGTACTCAGAGCCCACCTCAAATATTTCAATCTGGTGGCTCACGCTCACTGTGCAGAGAAATCTCTTCCCCAGAAGAGCAAAAGATCGAGAAAGGCGGAAGCCGAGGTGGAGGGACAGGCTGTTCTGAGCCCCTGGTTCTTGGCTCTCACGTTCCCTAACCACCACCCCCTCTCCACTGACAATTTTAGTTTAAGCTAGTTTGGTCACATTCCTGTCATCTGCCACCTGAAGAATTTTTATTGGAAAAGAACACTGAGCTTTGAAGAAAGCCAGTCGCCAATTCCAGCCTTGCCGCGGGCCAAAAGGGATGAAATGTTGGGGTGGAGTGGGCCGAGGACAGAGGAGAGGCAGCTCTCGCCTCTGCTTAGTAAACACAGAGCTTCCTGGGAGAGTGTCAGTGCCTGACACTGCCAGGCGAAGGGTGGAGAAGAACGAACAACACGAGCGCGCTGTTCAGAGAGAACGGGGAGAGACCTAGAGGCTGCGCTATCATTTCCCGCGGCCATAGCTGGACCACAGCAGCAGCAACCCTGCCAGCCTTCCTCGGCCCCAGCAGAGCTCCCTCTGGTGGCCCTGGATGGCAGCAACTGGCCAGGGAGGCCCAGAAAGCACGGCTTGCATTTCCCGCCTTCTTCTGCCCAGCCCAGGTTACCCATGCCCCCATGATAGATACGCTGCCCCAGAAACGACTTAAGACAACCTGAGACCTGACAGAACCAGCGCTGGGCGGAACCCAGTCGTTCAGCCTGGGAGGACTTCCACCTGCAGGAGCTCAGTGACTTTGTGCTGTCACCTTCCTTACAATTACCCAACCAAGAGCCGCGCCCGTATCCCAACACAGGACGGGGCCCCCTTCATTTAAGTGCAGGATTTTTTTTCCAGTGATAACACATCTGTGCCTAGAGCTCTGCCCTTAGGCACATGACTTCACCTCACGTGCACAGCAACTGTGTTTGTTTTGAAAAAGTAATTTCTACTGAACTGAGGAGTAAATTAGCTTAGAGAGGGCAAGGGACCACTCAGAGTCACATGGCACTGAGTGGCGGGTGGATCTCATTCTAGGGTGGGTGTTTGTCCCCCATATTTGTCCACCTCTCTAGTGTATAGTAGGGATGGGAGGCATTGGACATTCAGTGCCGGAAATATCCTTCTGGTTAGACACTTGACAAGATTACCTCAGGGGCTTCAGCCCCTCTTATTAATAGTCTGTGAGTCCTGGGGGGGAAAGTCTGACCCCGTTTCCTCCACTCTAAATGGGATGAACAGCCTTCAGGCAAGGGGTCATGAACATTTTCCTTACTGGTCTACCTAGGTCATGACTAGCTTTGTGAGCCATACACTCTCTGCGGCAACTATTCAACCCTGCCTTAAAGCCTGAAAGCAGCTATTGTTGTTATTGTTCCGTCGCTGAGTCAGGTCTGACTCTTTGCGACTCTATGGACTGTAGCCTGCCAGGTTCCTCTGTCCATGGGATTTTCCCCTCAAGAATACTGGAGTGGGTTACCATTTCCTCCTCCAAGGGAATCTTCTCCACCCGGAAATCAAACCTGCGTAGCCTGCGCTGGCAGGAGAATTCTTTACCACTGGGCCACCTGGGAAGCCCCAAAGCAGCCGTGGATAGGACTTAACTGAGTGAGCCTGATCCTGTTGCAGTGAGGTGTTAGGTATGGACGCTGACGTTTGAATTTCATTTAATTCTCATGTGTCAAAACTATTTTTCTATTTGTTTTCTTCCACCCATGTGAAGATGTAAAACCCATTCTTAGCTCAGTCTGCTGTATTATCAGGCGGCTGCCGGAATTTGGCCGGCGGGTCATAGGAGTTTGTGAACTCCTGTCCTAGCCTACAGGGTTTCTTCAAGGGCGACTGCCTGTCGGGTGTACTGATGCACCTCCGAGGGTGGAAGGCATTTTGCAGCCAGCCAGACTCGGCTACTTCGAAGCCGCCCTAGCCCAGGCAGTGTAGCGTCCCGCCGTGGCTGACCCTCTGCTGGTACCCGATCCCCATCCTAGGGGCAGCCCTCACCCAGCTTTCAGCGCGCACTCACCCAGGGCGGCCGCGCACAGCAGGGAGCAGACGAGCCTCATTCTCCTCGTCGGTGCGCGACACCTACCCGGCTCCCAGGGCCTCAGCTAGCTGTACCTGCCCGCGAGGGGGCGGATCCGCCTCCTGCCAAAGGTTCGCTCTTCCGGCGGATCGCCCTTGCCACACCCCCATCCCTTGCGCCGGCATCTCACCAGCCGACCCTGGGCTGCATCTCGGCCCAGCGCCGGGAGCTGCGAGGCTGGATCTCCGCTCGCCAGCTAGAGGTCCGCACCAATATGTGCGAGCCGCAACAACCCCGGAGACCGCTGGAGAGACACACTGAGGCCCAAGGTGAGTGTGACCGCCTGAGCCCCAGGCTAGGTGCTAGATTGCAGGTTCCTTGACCTAGACAGCAGCTCTTGCGTGGCCCTCCCTTTCGGGACTGAGGGGCGGTAGACGAGGCGAAACCTGTGGATCCCTCCTCTGGGAAGGCATGTGCACACATATATACAACATTTTGAACACAATTTTCAGAGTCCTCAGACTCTTCCTCCAGAGTCTCGGATGCCCACGCCGGGTCCCTCCCAGAAGTTCTCCAACCCCCAACCCCCATAAAATGGTCTCCTGCAACCCTGTGCTGAAGACTGAGATCTGGTGAAGCGCAGGTTCAGACTGGGGAAGACTTCCTCCGGAAGTCTATGAGCTCTGCCTGGGGCAAGTCTTCCGAATTTAGAGAGAGTTTTAAAAACTTTGTCTTGAATGTAATAAACATACATGAAACGTCACATGTCCCAAGTATGCAATGATGAATTATCACAAAGTGAGCACAAGCATATAACACAAGAAAAGGAACGTTAATAGGGTGGGGGTGCCCCTCCTCCAGTTACTTCCCATCTTCCCACAAGCGTATCCGTTATCTTGACTTAGCAACACAGACTAATTCTGCTGATTGTTTAACTTTACAGACATAGAATCATACCATATGTACAGTGTTGCATCTGGCTTCTTTCATTCAAGGTTATATTTGTAAGATTCATCTACCTTGCTGTTGATGCACAATTCGAGGCTTGGTGTTGCCTCAGTTCAGTTCAGCTCAGTTCAGTCGCTCAGTCCTGTTTGATTCTTTGTAACCTCATGGACTGCAGCACACCAACTCCCAGAACTTGCTCAGACTCATGTCCATTGAGTCCGTGATGCCACCCAACCATCTCATCCTTTGTCATTCCTTTCTCTTGCCTTCAGTCTTTCCAGGATCAGGGTCTTTTCCAAAGAGTCAGTTCTTCCCATCAGGTGACCAAAGTATTGGAGCTTCAGCTTCAGCATCAGTCCTTCCAATGAATATTCAGGACTTATTTCCTTTAGGATGAACTGGTTTGATCATCTTGCAGTCCAAAGAACTCTCAAGAGTCTTCTTCAACACCATAGCTCAAAAGCATCAATTCTTCAGCACTCAGCTTTCTTTATGGTCCAACTCTCACATCGATACATGACTACTGGAAAAACCATAGCTTTGACTAGACAGATCATTGTCGACAAAATAATGTCTCTTCTTTTTAATATGCTGTCCAGATTTGTCATAGATTTTCTTCAAGGAGCAAGTGTCTTTTAATTTCATGGCTGCAGTCACCATCTGCAGTGATTTTGGAGCCTAAGGAAATAAAGTCTCTCACTGTTTCCATTGTTTCCCCATCTATTTGCCATGAAGTGATGGGACTGGATGCTATGATCGTAGTTTTTTGAATGTTGAGTTTTAAGCCAGTTTTTTCATTCTCCTCAAGAGGCTCTTCAGTTCCTCTTTGCTTTCTACCATAAGTGTGGTGTCATCTGCATATCCGAGGTTTTTGATAGTTCTCCTGGCTATCTTGATTCCAGCTTGTGCTTCATCCAGCCTGGCATTTCTCATGATGTAATCTGCATATAAGTCAAACAAGAAGGGTAACAATATACAGCCTTGATGTACTCCTTTTGAAATTTGGAACCAGTCCATTGTTCCATGTCCGGTTCTAACTGTTGCTTATTGACTTGCATACAGATTTCTCAGGAGACAGATAAGACAGTTTGGTATTCCCATCTCTTGAAGAATTTTCCACAATTTGTTGTGATCCACACAGTCAAAGGTTTTGGCATAGTCAATGAAGCAGAAGTAGATGTTTTTTTTCTGGAATTCTCTTGCTTTTTGTATTATCCAATGGATGTTGGCAATTTGATCTCTGGTTCCTCTGCCTTTTCTAATTCCAGCTTGAGCACCTGAAGTTTCTCAGTTCACATACTGTTGAAGCTTTGCTTAGAGAATTTTGAGCATTACTTTGCTAGCCTGTGAGATGAGTGCAATTGTGCAGTCATTTGAGCATTCTTTGGCATTGCCTTTCTTTGGGATTGGAATGAAAACTGACCTTTTCCGGTCCTGTGGCCACTGCTGAGTTTTCCAAATTTGCTGGCATGTTGAGTGCAGCATTTTCACAGCATCATCTTTTAGGATTTGAAATAGCTCAACTGGAATTCCATCACCTCCACTAGCTTTGTTCATAGTGATGCTTCCTAAGGCCCACTTGACTTCACATTCCAGGATGTCTGGCTCTAGGTGTGAATGATCACACCATTGTGATTATCTGGATTGTGAAGATCTTTTTTGTACAGTTCTTCTAGGTATTCTTGCTACCTCTTCTTAATATCTTCTGCTTCTGTTAGGCCCATACCATTTCTGTCCTTTATTGAGCCCATCTTTGCATGAAATGTTCCCTTGGTATCTCTAATTTTCATGAAGAGATCTCTAGTCTTTCCCATTCTGTTGTTTTCCTCTATTTCTTTGCACTGATCACTGAGGAAGGCTTTCTTCTCTCTCCTTGCTCTTCTTTGGAACTCTGCATTCAAATGGGTATATCTCTGGGTTACTCTCCTTTCCCAGAAACTTGGCACCTCTAATGTCTAATGCTGTTAAATAGATGTTTTCTGGGGATTTATCCACATCTGGATGTGCTCAACAAGAGCCCAGTTCTTATACAGGCTACTTCAACATGACAGAAACACAAACGAGGGTGACTACTAATTTTTAATCTTTATTTTTTTAAGAGTCTAGCATATTGTTAACTGAATGAATGAATTTTTACAGGTTATTGTGCTCATTTACAACTGTCCCAACTCCTCGTTTATTCATACCTTTGAAAAGAGATATGGTCTAACATTTTTCTTGTTTTACATGCTAACCCTAAGTTGGAAAATAGTGTCTGGTGTAAGGCTCAAAAAATTGTCAAATAGGTGAATAAATGCACATAAAGGATTATCTCAAAAGTAGGTTGAGCAATCTTCTCTGTAGGTCAGTGGGCAAAAACTAAATAGGGTCAAGAGATGAGCATTGCTTTTCAGGTTAATGATCTGCGTAAAGCTAACACAGCCTAAAACCAGTAGCCCAAGATACCCACTGACCTCTGAGTGGAGTAAACTCTGGAAAATTCCTATTTATTTGTAACCAAGTCATATTGCAAAGGAAGGACATCCATAGTCCTAAAGCCATCTCTGTTGCTTTGACATGATCATAACAGCAGAACAGTTTAGCTTGTATTGTAGGAAACAATGCAAAGACTTCATTATGGCCTTTGGAAAATTAGGAATTTGTAAATTTATCATAACTGTGTGCCAGGCACTAAGCTAAGTGTTTTTCAAATATTAATTTATAGTAACCTCATAAGTTAGTTACTATTGTCATCCCCATTTCATACAGGAAGAAAGTGAAGCACCAAGAGGTTAAGTAGCTTGCCCGAGATCAGATAGTCAGTACGTGTCAGAGCCAGCATTCAAACGAGGCAGCATGCTTCCAAGTCCATGCTCTTCCCCATGTGACCTCTGGCATTTATCTCTGAACCTATTTCACTTTTTCCTCTTTCCAAGGGTCTTTCAGATAATAAAAACAGTTTTTGAAATGGTAACACATTTGTTTAAATTCTGGCAACTTCAGAATTGATTAGGTTGGTACTAGTTGGCATAACAGATGAAACTCCAAATCTCAATGGTTTAACATAATGGAAATTGGCTTCCTGCTAATATAAAGCCCAGTTGGAATCAGAGGTCTTATTTTGTTGGAGAGGCAGGGGTGGGGTGGGGGGTCCACCTTCATAGCTTTGGTTAGTCAATCAGAGATACAGGCTAAGAGATGCTCTGCCAGTTTCAACATGTGGTTTCCAAGACTGCCTTGTGTGTTGACACCTAGAATAACGAAGTGTGGGAGGTACAAGAGGTTTCCATGAACCAGGTCTGGAAGTGCTATACATCACTTCTATTTATATTTTATTGACTATAACTCAGTCACATGACCCCACCGAGATACAGACAGGATGGGAACTGGAATCCCTGGCTCAGCAACTTTGTAAATTTATCATAACTGTGTGCCCTGGCCCAGCAACAACATACACTATCAAAGAGGTCACATGTCTTCGATCTTTTGTCTTAGTTTGTATTTCCCCAGAAAACACACTTTTAGACAAGAATTTTCAAATGTTTTATTTGGTAAAATAAAGAATATTTACTAAAATAAAATTAGAGAATGGGAAAGAGAGACAGGGATAAGAAGGCAACCAAAAGATGTACTGACTGGTCAGTTACCACTATGGAGACTGGAGCTTAATTCCACTGGGGAAACTCTGGGAGCAAGGGTAAAATAACCCATCCAAGAGGCTTGCAAACAAGAGTCTTTGTACACCAACTCCTGTCAGTAATCGTTTGAAGGTTTTTTTTCTCATGGGTCATAAATCCCCTTGCTTTCTGGACTACTGTGCAGGTGGCAAAGCAGACTCCTGGTGTCACAGAATGCTTTCATGCAAAGAAACACAGGTGCTGGCAGATGGAAACTTCCCAATATGCCTGTGAGTGGTGAGGCTGAGGGGATATGTATGGGATATTAAGGATCGGCTACACAGTCTCTTCCAGAATCCACCGGATGGTCCAGTGACATATGGACTGAAAAGATCAATTGCTGCTCACCTCTCATCCCTACCAATCATATGGTGACATATAATAGTGGAGCAGGGACAGAACAACTACAGTAAAATTCCTTTTCAGAAAGTTCCAGAAGGAGGGGAGATCCCTAGCTGTTGCTGGTCAGTATCAACTTTGAAGTCCTACTTGAGAGGCACTGGATAGTTCCTCTTCCTGACTCAGGTTCTGCTCTCTGAAAGTAGTTCCTTTGCTCAGTGTTTTCCAAAGATCATCTTGGAGGGTCCTCCTTTTCTATGATCTTCTCTAACCAGGTCTAGATAGGGTATTGAGAAACTAGTGCTCCCTGAAGGCTATATGACTTTTCACCCACAAATTTCTGGTTTTCTTCACACAACAATGACCTCAAAACCTTAGTAACCTTCAGATCTACTTGCTCCCAGTCAGTTTCACACATACAAGACAAGGGCAAGGCCTGAGTGATGAAGTTGGTGAAGATACATGAGACATATTTATTGCTTCCATAGATAGCAAAAATAGAAGAAGCCAAAGGTGCTAGCTCCCTGGGTCCTTACCCACACACTGAAAAGGATGATACTGAAGAAAAGGGGCTGGTGACTGCAATTGAGATTTGGGAAATCTCATCACTGGGGGACCACATCTAGATCATGGCTATGTGGTTTTATATTCTGCAGCTCTGTTCTGAGGGGAGCAGTGCAGAGAGCACACTTCATCAGAATCTGGGAGGTGATGAGAAGTTATCTGATGACGTTCTTCTAGGGCAGGTGGGAAGACAAGTGGAAGGTGGCCTCCATCCTCTGATGTTCCAGCAGGCTCACAGAGTGTTTGCTTAGATGTGCTGCAGTTTCAACCTTCACCTGTATGGATACGTACAAGTTTGCCAGGAAGCCATGGCAGAGCTGTTCCCCTACAGGAGTTGCCACACTCACAGTTCTCTCAAGCCTGATTGCTATTCTTAACCCCATACTTGTTTCTCTCTCAATTAATGGTACCTAGCAATCACTTCATGGTAAATAGATGGGGGGAAGATGGAAACAGTGACAGATTTTATTTTCATGGGCTCTAAAATCACTGCAGATGGTGACTGCAGCCATGAAATTAAAAGACATTTGCTCCTTGGAAAAAAGTTATGACAAACATAGACAGCTATTAAAAAACAGAGACATCATTTTGCCTACAATGGTCCATATAGTCAAGCTATGGTTTTCCCAGTAGTCATGTATGGATTTGAGAGTCAGACCATAAAGAAAGCTGAGCACCAAAGAATTGATGCTTTCAAATTGTGGCACTGAAAAAGACTCTTGAGAGTCCCTTGGACTGCAAGGAGATCAAACCTGTCAATCCTAAAGGAAATCACTCCTGAACATTCATTGGAAGGACTGATGGTGAAGCTCCAATAATTTGGCCTCCTAATGTGAAGAGCTGATTCATTGGCAAAGAACCTGATGCTGGGAAAGATTGAGGGCAGGAGGTGAAGTGGGTGACAGAGAATGAAATGGTTGGATGGCATCATCAACTCAATGGACATGACTTTGAGAAAACTCTAGGAGATAGTGAAGGACAGGTAAGCCTGGCCTGCTGCTATACATGGGGTCTCAAAGAGTCAGACATGACTTAGAGACTGAACAACAACAACCCAGGTTGAGTAGGAGGCCCATACTCTTATGTAGGTCTTTTTCACATGGATGGGTTATAGTGTACATTTGCTCTGGAAACCTTCTCTCAGGTTTCTTTTCATTTTTAGGGCCTAGATGCAATCAGCTTTTCCAACCTTGCAAAATCCAAGTTTTGGATTTTTAAATTTCTTTTACTTCTTGAATGTAAACAAGCTTATCCTTCCCTGAGTTTAGCACTTTCTTATAATACCAAATTAAATGCAGCCAATAGCAACCAATGCATGCTAATAACATCCTATCTTACCTCCTTCTCCTACAGTTCAGTGGATTCAGTTGATCTATATGTTCTACCTTCCAGGTATGAAGACAACAGTTTAAATAAATATTTTGCCACCACAGAGACTATTTCTATAGCAAGAAAGATCATTTACTAACCTCATTTTTAAATTATACACCCCCTTATTTGTACATAGTCTTTGTGGTGGCAAAATATTTATTTAAACTGTTGTCTTCATACCTGGAAGGTAGATCATAGGCCTACTAAGTGATGAAGTATAGGAGGAGGAGGTAAAATTAACCTCATTTTTAAATTATACATCCCCTTATTTATACACGGAGCTTCCCTAGTAGCTTAGATGGTAAAGAATCTGCATGCAATGCAGGAGACACAGGTTAGTTCCCTGGGTTGGGAAGATCCCCTGGAAAAGGAAATGGCAACCCACTCCAGTATTCTTGTCTGGAAAATCCCATAGACAGAGGACCCCGATGGGCTACAGTCCATGGGGTTGCAAAGAGTCAGACACAACTGACCAACTAATGTTAATGTTATTTGTATGTCTTTATTCACTCATAGCACTGGACACAAATATAAAACACTATCACTGAAAAAGTCTGGTTTTAGTTTATGTTTTAGTTTTCAGAAATCTTATCGATATAGCAAAATATGACAGGAAATATTCATATTCATATTACCCATATTTTAAAAATAACTATCTTGTTATATTTGTTTCCTGCATTTTTTCATTTTACAAACAGATAAATTTCCTTTTAGGCTTACTCCAAGCAAAGTCTACAGTGTCTGGCTCTAGGTGACAGAAGTGCTAAGGAAACAGGAAGGCAAGGGGAAAGTTAATTCCCAGATCCCATCTTCAGAGTCAGCTTCTTAAGGGCACATCACAACTGTTCTGTGCTTTCCCTAACATCTTCATGGGTGAAAATCCATATAACTGTTTTCACCCTTTCTTAAGGGATCGCTCTTCAAGCAAACTTTAACATGAATCAGAATCACTCTGAGGGCTTGCTGAAACACAGAGCAGCAGCCGCATCCTGGAGCTCAGCAGACCTGTGGTTGGACTCAAGAAGGTTCATTTCTAATAAGTTCTCAGGTGATGATGGTGCTACTGGTCCAGACACCACATGACATACACAACCACTGCTCTAGCCAATGCCCTAGACTAACCAGGGCTCCTCAGAAACAGATAAAGACCATTTCTGCCCATGAGATGACACAGATGGCAAAACTTGTCACCTGGCCTCCTATTCCGAAGAGAAGGTCAACTCCCCTGCTATTCAAAGTCAACCACTAAAAGCTAAACAGTTAATTTCATTCTCAGATGGTAAAGAATCCACCTGCAATGCAGGAGACCTGGCTTTGCTCCCTGGGTTGGGAAGGTACCCTGGAGAAGGGAGAGGCTACCCACTCTGGTATTCTTTCCTGGAAAATTCCCATGGACAGAGAGCCTGGTGGGCTACAGTCCATGGAGTCGCAAAGAGTCAGACACGACTGAGTGACTATGCACAGCACATGACTCCCCTCTTCCTCCTCCGAGGCCTTCACTGGGTCCTAGAAATGTCAGAGATGTATGGCAGCCTGTGACAAGGAGGATGTGATGAGTCAGGAAGGGCAGGGGGGTTCCAGTCATGGTGCCTCTGAACAAGCCCAGGTGTGGCCACTTTCTGGCTGTGTGGCCCTGGGCCAGTCACCCAGTCCCTGAGCCTCACTTTCTCATCTACATGATTTGAGAGGTGCCTACCCCCTCCCAGTTGAAAGACAGTGTGGGGAGGGAGTGGTTGGAAAATATCAGGTAAATATTCACTCAGTTGAAAGATATTGGAGGAGGTTTAGTTGAAAGATACCAGGGAATAATCACTCAAGAGAAAGATACTGGGGGTAGGGGAAGGTGCTGGTTGAATAATACCAGCGTTTGCTTAGTTGTGTGAGACTAAGTGGTCTGTACTGAGTGGTTGGATATAAGGCTGATCTGATGCTTTTCCTCAATTTGGCTGCCTTCATAGCATTTGTTGGGATAAAAGTGAGGATATTACATGAGAGCTTTGCTCTGAAGGAAAGGGATAAGGCTTCTCCCAGCTGCTTACTGTTTTCTTAGGCAACTGAGAAATTTACAGTAGTGGAGGCAGAATCCTCATACCATGCAGTGGTCCCATAGGGAAACCCCACTCATTAATTAAAACACTTTCTCATCCAGGGGTCACAAATGAGAATTGGTCATTCAGTGATCTGAGCACCCATGGTGGTCTTAGATCACAGAAAGGAGAAACTGAGACATGTGTGAGGGCTGAAATGCCTCTAAGTTTAACCCTAGAGGGTTAAGTTCACAAGCAGTGCTCTGGCTCACCACACAATTTCATTAGTGAGTTTTATTCTGAAAAATTCAACTTTAAAATGGGAAATACAGCCTCTCCAACACAGAAACAAGGGATATCAGAAAGCCAGCCTCTGACACCTATGCCAGGGTTAAGGACATACAAACTCATATTTGCAAGTACCTACTCAATTGGGCAAATTATACTAAAAAAGAACTCAACTTAAAAAAGGCCAAATCAGGGTTCTTCTGATATTCAAAAATTGCTATTTTTGTGCACACAGAAAAAGCCAGCCACAAATCAAACAAACTGAGTGGAATGCTTACTTTGATTGGTATTTAGAAGCTACTAAACTAAAAAGTGTCGGAGAAGACTCTTGAGAGTCCCTTGGACTGCAAGGAGATCCAACCACTCCATCCTGAAGGAGGTAAGTCCTGGGTGATCACTGGAAGGACTGATGCTGAAGCTGAAACTCCAATACTTTGGCCACCTCATGCGAAGAGTTGACTCATTGGAAAAGACCCTAATGCTGGAAGGGATTGGGGGAAGGAGGAGAAGGGGACGACAGAGGATGAGATGGCTGGATGGCATCACCGACTCGATGGACATGAGTCTGAGTAAACGCCGGGAGTTTGTGATGGACAGGGAGGCCTGGCATGCTGCGATTCATGGGATCGAAAAGAGTCAGGCACAACTGAGCGACTGAACTGAACTGAACTGAAACTAAAAAAAGCTGCTAGAACTCTGTCTCTTCTTCTGCTCCTCCCACATATCTTTTTCTATCTGAATTGCCTGGTTCAGATGCTGTATCTTTTTCTTTTCCAACTCATCTGCCTCCTGCTGCTTTTTCGTCCCCAATAAAGGAAGAAAAAAAAAATCAGAAGTGATTATTAACTCCCTTTAAGGAGGAACCTATTACAGGGAGAGATGAATCATCCTTAATGCTTACAACACACCCAGGACCTAAGCAGAACTTTAGAGCCTTAGCTAAGGAATTTCCCAATCCAAGCTAGGATCCATTAGGATTTGCTAAGGAATTTGAGTTACACATCTGGACTTATCTGGGTTTTCAGATCTATATCAATTAATATAGCTGTTATTTTCTGAAAGCAAAGCAAGGGAATGAATTTTAAAAAGCAGGATGTAAACATTCCTTAATGGATTTTGAACAACAGGCTCACACTGAATACAAGGAATTAACTCAGAAATTGTTTGAACTTGTGCCACAGGTTTTTCCAAAAAGAAAAAGAAAAGGAAAAACCAGACAGAGATTCACCAGTGCAAGCAAAGATCAGATGGATAAATTCTAGATTATTATGAAAGGTTTGAAAAAAAACTTTTAAGCAATATTCTGGCTTGACACCTGAATCATTCTAAACACCAAAGCAGCCCCTTGCTTAACTCTGCTTTTTCAGAAGGCTTAAAGAAGGACGTGACTACTCTAGTCAAAGGATAACCTAGGGTGGTCAGAGTTAAAAACAAATGCCCTTGTTACATTGGCTGACCAATGTTTCACAATCATTAAAAAGAAAAAAAAGTAGGGGGTATCTACAAAAATGATCAACCTTCAATTGTGCCAGTGCCTGTTGAAATTTAACTGAGTCCTGTTTAATTACCAACTAGTAGAGAAAGCTAGCTTGAAAGAAAAAAGGTATATATATATATATACCTTTTATATATATATATATATTCAGAATTCTGACCCTGAGAGAATAAGGCCTACTAGGAAAACCTGATTTTCTCTTCTTGTTCCTTGAGCCCAGAGTTCTGAGGATTATTTCTTGAAACGGGGAGAAAGGGGATAGGAAAAATTATTTAACTTATTCCAATTATTATTTACAAGTAGTGAGCTGTATATTGTGATATATGTTTCATGACTAAGTTTAGAAAATGAAGCTATGAGATCCCTTGTATCTGTCTGGATATATGTATGTCTCAATATGTGTGTTTGGATAATATCTCTGAGGTTAATTTGTCAATGAACTCTACTTAATCGAATTAAAGAAAATCAAGTGTTTATATAAATTCTGAAAGATATAGAAGATAACTGGCCAGAATTAATTTCAGATTCACATAAGCTGGGAAATATTCAGTATTAAATTAATACCTGGTATTAATGTTTAAGTTTTTTGACTTAATTAATATAGACATGTCTTTAGAGTCATCAACATTAAATATAATACTTTTATTGCATCTAGAATTAAATAAAATCTTGTTATAGCTACTGCAATTTTGTCAGCAAGGAAGGTAACTTGATGTGAAGGAACTTTAAAGGAAAGAAAATACAAATAATGCAAGAGCTCTTAGAATAACTCTATTAAGAATAACTATGCTTAGAACTGTCTATCTAAAGGGTGGCTCAGAGGTTAAAGCATCTGCCTGCAATGCGGGAGACCTGGGTTCGATCATCTAAAATAGTCTCTCTAGATTCTGGTAACTTGAAATTCTAGAGTTGTGCTGAATTAAGTTAAGTGATGGAAGTTTATTGAATAGCTAGGCCACTCCCAAATAAAATAATATATTGAAACATTAATTACTAAACACTGGCTTCCTTTTTCAGAAACACAAAAGATATTTTGGGGGGCAGGCCTCAGATGGCAGAGGAATAGGACAGGGAGACCACTTTCTCCCCCACAAATTCATCAAAAGAACATTTGAACGCTGAGTAAATTCCACGAAACAACTTCTGAATGCTGGCAGAGGACATCGGGCACCCAGAAAAGCAGCCCATTGTCTTCAAAAGGAGGTAGGAAAAAATATAAAAGATAAAAAGAGAGACAATAGAGTTAGGGACGGAGATCCATCTGGGGAAGGGGGTCTTAAAAAGAGAGAAGTTTGCAAACACCAGGAAACACTCACTGGCGAGTCTGTGGTGAGCCTTTGAACCTCAGAGGGCAACATATTCAGGAGGAAAAATAAATAAATAATTTAAATCCACAGATTACGTGCCCAACGGTAACTCCCAGCAGAGAAGCAGTGCAGACGAGACGCCCGCGTCTACCACTAGCAAGCGGGGGCTGGGCAGAGAGGCGTGGGCTGCATTGCTTAGAGTAAGGCCCGGGCCTGAATGCCCCGAGGGCAATCTGAGGAAACTAACTTGAGATGGCAAACTAGACTGTGGGATATCTATCCCGCGAAAAGCCCTAACCTAAGACACTGCCAGGCCCACTCACATAACAAAGGACTGAGCAGAGCTAGCCGCCTGCGGACCGGCCCATCTCCCGCCGGAGACAGGCGAGGGCAGCCAGAGCAATCGCGTCCCTAGAGAGGCATCATCTACCAAACTGCAAGCAGGCTTCATTGCTAACTAAGACTTCTTGGGATTCTGGACGGCTGACATCTGCTGGGAGGGTCGCAGCCAGAGACCAGCTCCCCAGAATAGACACACGGCACACCTGAGAAGGTGTGCTGGTTGTACACCCAGAAAACCGAGCGGCAGGGATGGGGGAGGCGATGTCTCAGTGACCGCGCTCGCCGAGCTCCTGGTCACCTGAGCTGCTCGGACCTGGGAAGGGCACAAAACGCAGGCCCAACCGATCGGGTCTGCGCCTTTGTGGAGTACCCGAGTACCTAAACCTGAGCGGCTTACACCTGGGAAGTGCGTACAACCCAGGGCCCGCCTCAGACAGTTCCCAGCAGAGCAACCTAGAGCCTGAGCAGTGTAGACTGGGAAAGCACACACTCCGTGAGCGGGGGCAAACCAGTGTGGCTGAGACACTGCGAGCGCTCCCCACACACGCCAGTGATATTTCTTTGCAGTGTTCCCCCCTCCCCACAGCACGACTGAACAAGTGAGCCTAAAAAAGTGTCCACCACTGCCCCCTTGTGTCAGGGCAGAAATTAGACACTGAAGAGACCAGCAAACAGAAGAAGCTAAAAAAACAGAGGGAACCGCCTTGGAAGTGACAGGTGCAATAGATTAAAACCCTGTAGTTAGCACCGACTACATAGGAAGGGGCCTATAGATCTTGAGAAGTATAAGCCGGATCAAGGAACTATCTGAAAATGAACTGACCCCACACTGTCCACAACAACACCAGAGAAAGTCCTAGATATATTTTTACTATTATCAATTTTTAAATTTGTAAAAAAAAAAATTATTTTTAAGTCCTCTCTTACTCTTTTAATTTTCATTTTTATAACCTACTATTACTTTGCCAAAAACAAGACCCTATTTTTAAAAGCAAATTTCATATATATACATTTTATAATTTTTGTGACTTTGTTTTTTCTTTAATATTGTATTTTTGAGAATCCAACCTCTACTCTAGATTTTTAATCTTTGCTTTTTGGCATTGTTATCAATTTGTTATCATGTCCATCGAGTCGGTGATGCCATCCAGCCATCTCATCCTCTGTCGTCCCCTTCTCCTCCTGCCCCCAATCCCTCCCAGCATCACGGACTTTTCCAATGAGTCAACTCTTCACATGAGGTGGCCAGAGTATTGGAGTTTCAGCTTCAGCATCAGTCCTTCCAATGAACACCCAGACTGATCTCCTTTAAGATGGACTGGTTGGATCTCCTTGCAGTCCAAGGGACTCTCAAGAGTCTTCTCCAGCACCACAGTTCAAAAGCATCAATTCTTTGGTGCTCAGCTTTCTTCACAGTTCAGCTCTCACATCCATATATGACCACTGGCAAAACCATAGCCTTGACTACACGGACTTTTGTTGGCAAAGTAATGTCTGCTTTTTAATATGCTGTCTAGGTTGGTCATAACTTTCCTTCCAAGGAGTAAGTGTCTTTTAATTTCATGGCTGCAATCACCATCTGCAGTGATTTTGGAGCCCCCAAAAATAAAGTCAGCCACTCTTTCCACTGTTTCCCCATCTGTTTATTTCCCATGAAATGATGGGACCAGATGCCATGATCTTAGTTTTCTCAAAGTTGAGCTTTAAGCCAACTTTTTCACTCTTCTCTTTCACTTTCATCAAGAGGTTTTTCAGTTCCTCTTCACTGTCTGCCATAAAGGTGGTTTCATCTGCATATCTGAGGTTATTTATATTTCTCCCAGCAATCTTGTTTCCAGCTTGTGCTTCATCCAGCCCAGCGTTTCTCGTGATGTACTCTGCATATAAGTTAAACATGCAGGGTGACAATATACAGCCTTGATGTACTCCTTTTCCTATTTGGAACCAGTCTGTTTTCTCATGTCCACATCTAACTGTTGCTTCCTGACCTGCATACAGGTTTCTCAAGAGGCAGGTCAGATGGTCTGGTATTCCTATCTCTTTAAGAATTTTCCACAGTTTATTGTGATCCACACAGTCAAAGGCTTTAGCATAGTCAATAAGCAGAAATATATGTTTTTCTGGAACTCTCTTGCTTTTTCGATGATCCAGCGGATGTTGGCAATTTGATGTCTGGTTCCTCTGCCTTTTCTAAAACCAGCTTGAATATCTGGACATTCCTGGTTCACGTATTGATGAAACCTGGCTTGGAGAATTTTGAGCATTACTTTGCTAGCATGTGAGGTGAGTGCAATTGTGCAGTAGTTTGAGCATTCTTTGGCATTTCCTTTCTTTGGGATTGGAATGAAAACTGACCTTTTCCAGTCCTGTAGCCACTGCTGAGTTTTCCAAATTTGCTGGCATATTGAGTGCAGCACTTTCACAGCATCATCTTTTAGGATTTGAAATAGTTCAACTGGAGCTCCATCACCTCCACTTGCTTTGTTCGTAGTGATGCTTTCTAAGGCCCTCTTGACTTCACATTCCGGGATGTATGGCTCTAGGTGAGTGATCACACCATCGTGATTATCTGGGTCGTGAAGACCTTTTTTGTACAGTTCTTCTGGTATTCTTGCCACCTCGTCTTAATATCTTCTGCTTCTGTTAGGTCCATACCATTTCTGTCCTTTATCAAACCCATCTTTGCATGAAATGTTCCCTTGGTATCTCTAATTTTCCTGAAGAGATCTCTAGTCTTTCCCATTCTGTTGTTTTCCTCTGTTTCTTTGCACTGATCACTGAGGAAGGCTTTCTTCTCTCTCCTTGCTCTTCTTTGGAACTCTGCATTCAGATGGGTATATCTTTCCTTTTCTCCTTTGCTTTTCACTTCTCTTCTTTTCACAGCTATTTCTAAGCCCTCCTCAGACAGCTATTTTGATTTTTTGCATTTCTTTTCCATGGGGATGGTCTTAATCCTTGTCTCCTGTACAATGTCATGAACATCCGTCCATAGTTCATCAGACACTCTATTAGTGTTTCTCACTTCCCTTAAATCTGTTTCTCACTTCCACTGTATAGTCATAAGGGATTTGATTTAGGTCATACCTGAATGGTCTAGTGGTTTCCCCTACTTTCTTCAATTTAAGTCTGAATTTGGCAATAAGGAGTTTATGATCTGAGTCACAGTCAGCTCCTGGTCTTGTTTTTGCTGACTGTATAGAGCTTCTCCATCTTTGGCTGCAAGGAATATAATCAATCTGATTTTGGTGTTGACCATTTGGTGATGTCCATGTGTAGAGTCTTCTCTTGTGTTGTTGGAAGAGGGTGTTTGCTGTGACCAGTGCGTTCTCTTGGCAAAACTCTAGCCTTTGCCCTCCTTCATTCTGTACTCCAAGGCCAAATTTGCCTGTTATTCCAGGTGTTTCTCGACTTTCTATTTTTGCATTCCAGTCCCCTATAATGAAAAGGACATCCTTTTTGGGTGTTAGTTCTAAATGGTCTTATAGATCTTCATAGAACTGTTCAGCTTCTTCAGCATTACTGGTTGGGGCAGAAGCTTGGATTACTGTGATATTGAGTGGTTTGCCTTGGAAACGAAGAGAGATCATTCTGTCGTTTTTGAGATTGCATCCAAATACTGCATTTTGGACTCTTTTGTTGATTATGATGGCTACTTCATTTCTTCTAAGGGATTCCTGCCCACAGTAGTAGATATAATGGTCATCTGAGTTAAATTCACCCATTCCAGTCCATTTTAGTTCACTGATTCCAAGAATGTCGACGTTTACTCTTGTCATCTCCTGTTTGACCACTTCCAATTTGTCTTGATTCATGGACCTAGCATTCCAGGTTCCTATGCAATATTTGTTTTGCAGCATCAGACCTTGCTTCTATCACCAGTCACATCCACAACTGTGTATTGTTTTTGCTTTGACTCCATACCTTCATTCTTTCTGGAATTATTTCTCCACTGATCTCCAGTAGCATATTGGGCACCTACCAACCTGGGGGGTTCGTCTTTCAGTATCCTACCATTTTGCCTTTTTATACTGTTCATCCAGTTCTCAAGGCAATAATACTGAAGTGGTTTGCCATTCTCTTCTCCAGTGGACCACATTCTGTCAGGCCTCTCCAGCATGACTCATCCGTTTTGGGTGGCCCCACACGGCATGGCTTAGTTTCAGTGAGTTAGACAAGGCTGTGGTCCGTGTGATCAGATTGGTTAGATTTCTGTGATTATGGTTTCAGTGTACCTGCCCTCTGATGCCCTCTCACAACACCTACCCTCTTACTTGGGTTTCTCAATCAATATAGTGAAGATGAGTATACTATCCAAAGCAATCTATAGATTCAATGAAATCCCTATTAAGCTACCAACGGTATTTTTCACAGAACTAGAACAAATAATTTCACAATTTGTATGGAAATACAAAAAACTTCGAATAGCCAATGCAATCTTGAGAAAGAAGAATGGAACTGGAGGAATCAACCTGCCTGACTTCAGGCTCTACTACAAAGCCACAGTCATTAAGTCAGTATGGTACTGGCACAAAGACAGAAATATAGATCAATGGAACAGAATAGAAAGCCCAGAGATAAATCCACGCACCTATGGACACCTTATCTTTGACAAAGGAGGCAACAATATACAATGGAGAAAAGACAATCTCTTTAACAAGTGGTGCTGGGAAAACTGGTCAACCACTTGTGAAAGAGTGAAACTAGAACACTTTCTAACACCATACACAAAAATAAACTCAAAATGGATGAAAGATCTAAGCATAAGACAAGAAACTATAAAACTCCTGGAGGAGAACATAGGAAAAACACTCTCTGACATAAATCACAGCAGGATCCTCTATGACCCACCTCCCAGAATATTGGAAATAAAAGCAAAAATAAACAAATGGGACCTAATTAAAATTAAAAGCTTCTGCACAACAAAGGAAACTATAAGCAAGGTGAAAAGACAGCCTTCAGAATGCGAGAAAATAATAGCAAATGAAGCAACTGATGAAGAATTAATCTCAAAAATATATAAGCAACTCCTGCAACTTAATTCCAGAAAAATAAACGACACAATAAAAAAATGGGCCAAAGAACTAAACAGACATTTCTCCAAAGAAGACATACAGATGGCTAACAAACACATGAAAAGGTGCTCAACATCACTCATTATCAGAGAAATGCAAATCAGAACCACAATGAGGTACCATTTCACGCCAGTCAGAATGGCTGCTATCAAAACGTCTACAAGCAATAAATGCTGGAGAGGGTGTGGGGAAAAGGGAAACCTCTTACACTGTTGATGGGAATGAAAACTAGTACAGCCACTATGGAGAATAGTGTGGAGATTTCTTTAAAAACTGGAAATAGAACTGCCATACGACCCAGCAATCCTACTGCTGGACATACACACCGAGGAAACCAGAATTGAAAGAGACACGTGTATCCCAATGTTCTTTGCAGCACTGTTTATAATAGCCAGGACATGGAAGCAACCTAGATGTCCATCACCAGACAAATGAATAAGGAAGCTGTGGTACATATACACAATGGAGTATTACTCAGCCATTAAAAAGAATACATTTGAATCAGTTCTAATGAGGTGGATGAAACTGGAGTCTATTATACAGAGTGAAGTAAGCCAGAAAGAAAAACTCCAATACAGTATACTAACACATATATATGGAATTTAGAAATATGGTAACAATAACCCTGTATGCAAGACAGCAAAAGAGACACAGATGTATAAAACAGTCTTTTGGACTCTGTGGGAGAGGGCGAGGGTGGGATGATTTGGGAGAATGGCATTGAAATATGTATATTATCATATGTGAAACGAATCGCCAGTCCAGGTTCGATGCATGATACAGGATGCTCGGGGTGGGGTGGGGGGGTGCACTGGGATTACCCAGAGGGATGGAATGGGGAGGGAGGTAGGAGGGAGTTTCAGGATGGGGAACACATGTACACCCGTGGCAGATTCATGTCAATGTATGGCAAAACCAATACAATATTGTAAAGTAATTAGCTTCCAATTAATATAAATAAATTTATATTTTTTAAAAAAAGAAACACTAAAGATATTTTGGACTATTGATAACAAATGTTTGGTGCTACACCAAGATATTTTCTATAAGAAGGCAAATGTTTTTAGAAATTATTACTGATATTTATGTAAACCAACCTACAGAATGCTAATATAAAGGACAGTTCGTGGTTGTTTTAGAAAAGTAGGATATGTGTTCTCAGTAAAGAATTTCATTTTATTAAGGGAAAAGGAAATAGTCTGACTTACAGCTGGCTGGTTCTGAATGGGAAAAAAAGTATGGATACAGAAAATGATTAAAAGGTACTGGAAAGTAGACCCTGATAGAGTGTCATGCATGGTTAAGACTAAGGTTAAAATAAATTTGAGTGAATAAATACATTTAAAAGTAAGCTGGTTTAAAACTTGAATTTGGTGTTTCTCTCTGTTTAGAAGATAAGTTTTCTTAAGATGCTGAACTGCCTTTGATAATAGATTTTAAGTTATTTACCTTTTAAGTGATCTATTCTGTATTTGCCTTTGAAATCTCTTATTGTTAATTTTTAATGTTTTATTGTTATTTGAAGTCAAGTGGGCCTTAGGAAGCATCACTATGAGCAAAGCTAGTGGAAATGATGGAATTCCAGTTGAGCTATTTCAAATCCTAAAAGATGATGCTGTGAAAGTGCTGCACTCAATATGCCAGCAATTTTGGAAAACTCAGCAGTGGCCACAGGACTGGAAAAGGTCAGTCTTCATTCCAATCCCAAAGAAAGGCAATGCCAAAGAATGTTCAAACGACTACACAATTGCACTCACCTCACATGCTAGCAAAGTAATGCTCAAAATTCTCCAAGCCAGGTTTCAACAGTACATAAACCATGAACTTCCAGATGTTCAAACTGGATTTAGAAAAGGCAGAGGAGCCAGAGATCAAACTGCCAATATCCGATTGATCATTGAAAAAGCAAGAGAGTTCCAGAAAAACATCTACTTCTGGTTTATTGACTATGCTAAAGCCTTTGACTGTGTGGATCACAATAAACTGTGGAAAATTCTGAAAGAGATGGGAATACGAGACCACCTTACCTGCCTCCTAAGAAATCTGTATGCAGGTCAAGAAGCAACAGTTAGAAATGGACATGGAACAACAGAGTGGTTCCAAATTGTGAAAGGAGTACATCAAGGCTGTATATTGTCACCCTGCTTGTTTGACTTATATGGAGAGTACATCATGTGAAATGCCGGGCTGGATGAAACACAAGCTGGAATCAAGATTGCTGGGAGAAATATTAATAACCTCAGATATGCAGATGACACCACCCTTATGGCAGAAAGAGAAGAGGAATTAAAGAGCCTCTTGATGAAAGTGAAAGAGAGAGTGAAAAAGCTGACTTAAAACTCAACATTCAGAAAACTAAAATCTTGACACCTGGTCCCATCTCTTCATGGCAAATAGATGGGGAAACAATGGAAATAGTGAGAGACTTTATTTTCTTTGGCTCCAAAATCATTGCAGATGGTGATTGCAGCCATGAAATTAAAAGATGCTTACTTCTTGGAAGGAAGACTATGACCAACCTAGACAGCATATTAAAAAGCAGGGACATTACTTTCTTTGCCAACAAAGGTCCGTCTCATCAAGGCTATGGTTTTTCCAGTAGTCTTGTATGGTTGTGAGAGTTGGACTGTGAAGAAACCTGAGTGCCAAAGAATTGATGCTTTTGAACTGTGGTGTTGGAGAAGACTCTTGAGAGTCCCTTGGACTGCAAGGAGAGCCAACCCCAGTCATCCTAAAGGAGATCAGTCCTGAATGCTCATTGGAAGGACTGATGTTGAAGCTGAAACTCCAGTCATTTGGCCCCTTGATGCAAAGAGCTGACCGATTTGAAAAGACCCTGATGCTAGGAAAGATTGAAGGCAGGAGGAGAAGGGGATGACAGAGGATGAGTTGGTTGGATGGCATCACTGACTCAATGGAAATGACTTCGACTAGAGTCTGGGAGTTGGTGATGGACAGGGAGGCCTAGCATGCTATGGTCCATGGGGTCATGAACAGTTGGACACGACTGAGCAACTGAACTGAACTTAAGGAGAATTCAGGGTTTCCAGGTGGCACTAGTGTTAAATAAACCTCCTACCAATGCAGGAGTTACAGGAGATGCAGATTTGATCCCTGAGTTGGGAAGACCCCCTAGAGGGGTGTATGGCAATCCACTCCATTATTTTTGCCTGGAGAATCCCATGGACAGAGGAGCCTGATGGGCTCCAGTCCATGGGGTCACAAAGATTTGGACATCACTGAAGTGACTTAGCATGCATGAATGCAAGAAGAATTGAAACATTTATCTTTTTTCTCTATCTGCTTCCTCCAGAGATGGTAAATTCTTAAGTTCCCAGGAACTTTACCAGAAAAATAAGAAAAGCCACTCAGTAACAGCTACAGAAAGCTCAATGTAATTGGGGGACCTTAAAAAAAAGACAAATTAACCAATATATCTGTTACATGAAATCTTTGACAAGCCCTTTGTGTACCTTTTCTAGCCCTGAGAGGATCTTTAAAAGTTCACTCTGAGACTCCTTATAAAATTTTCAGCAAAGAGTGTATATGATCAATTATAGTTACATGAATTATCAGGCCAAATTTTTGAGATCAGACATTTTGCAAAAAAAATTAGTCAATTTTGTTATATTTGGTAGAAATGAGGGTAATTCTAGAGAGAAAAAGATGTTTCAATTAATGTTAAACCCCAGTTTTGTTAACAGAGGTCTATATTTACTAAGACTCACTTCCTGGATACGTCCTTGCTGTTATATTAAAGTTTAATTGAATTGTTAAAAGAACACTCTTAAGTTTGTTTCTGAAGCTTTCTTTATGGTCCAACTCTCACATCCATACATGACTACTGGAAAAGCTATAGCTTTGACTATATGGACCTTTGTAGGCAAAGTGATGTCTCTGCTTTTTAATATGCTGTCCAGATTTGTCACAGCTTTTCTTCCAAAGAGAGTATCTTTAATTTCATGGCTGCAGTCACCATCTGCAGTGATTTTGGAGTCCAAGAAAATAAATCTGTCACTGTTTCCACTTTGTCCCCTTCTATTTGCCATGAAGTGATAGGACCAAGTGCCATGATCTTGGTTTTTTGAATGTTGAGTTTCAAGCCAGCTTTTTCTCCCTCCTCTTTCACCCTCATCAAGAGGCTCTTTAGTTCCTCTTCCCTTTCAGCCATTAGAGAGGTATTATCTGAATTTCTGAGGTTGCTGATATTTCTCCTGGCAATCTTGATCCCAGCTTGTGATTCATTCAGTCTGACATTTTGCATGATGTACTTTTCTTTTAAGTTAAATAAGTAGCATGACAATATATAGCATTGAAATACTCCTTTCCCTCTTTGAATGGTCCATTGTTCCATGAGCAGCATGAAAAGACAAAAAGATATGAGACCAGGAGACGAGCCCTTCAGGTCAGAAAGTGTCCAATATGCTCTTGGGTAAGAGTAGAGGACAATTACAAATAGCTCCAGAAAGAATGAAGCAACTGGACCAAAGTGAAAACAGTGCTCATTTGTGGATGTGTCTGGTGGTGAAAGTAAAGTCCGATGGTGTAAAGAACAATATTGCATAAGAGCACAGAATGTTAGATCCATGAATCAAGGTAAGTTGGATGTAGTCAAGCAGGAGATGGCAAGAGTGAATATCAATATCTTTGGAATCAGTGAACTAAAATGGACAGGAAAGGGCGAACTTAATTCAGATGATCATTACATCTACTACTGTGGGAAAGAATCCCTTAGAAAAAAATGGAGTAGCCCTCATAGTCAACAGAAGAGTCTGAAATGCAGTATTGGGGTGCAATCTCAAAAATGACAGAATGATCTTGCTTCATTTTCAGGGCAAACCATTCAACATCACAATAATCCAACTCTATGTCCCAACCAGTGATTCTGAAAAGCTGAAGTTGACCAGTTCTATGAAGACCTAATGCAAAAGTAGGAAGCCAAGAGATACTTGGAGTTAGTATCTCTTGTTTGGCTTTGGAGTACAAAATGAAGCAGGGCAAAGTCTAACAGAGTTTTATCAAGAGAATGCATTGGTCATAGCAAACTGGTCATCACAAAAAACATCTCTACACCTGGACATCACCAAATGGTCAATACTGAAATCAGACTTATATTCTTTGCAGCCAAAGATGGAGAGGCTCTAGACAGTCAGCAAAAAACAAAACAAAACAAAACAAAAAAACCTGGAGCTGACTGTGGCTCAGATAATAAACTCCCTGTTGCAAAATTCAGATTTGAATGGAAGAAAGTAGGGAAAACCACTAGACCATTCAGATATGACCTAAATAAAATCTTTTATTATTATACACTGGAGGTGATGAATAGATTCAAGGGATTAGAACTGGTAGACTAAGTGCCTAGAGAACTATGGACAGAGGTACATAACACTGTACAAGAGGCAATGACCAAAACAATCCCAAAGAAAAAGAAACGCAAGAAGGCAAAGTGGTTGTCTGAGGAGGCTTTACAAATAGCTGAGAAAAGAAGAGATGTGAAAGGCAAAGCAGAAAGGGAAAGGTATACCCAACTGATTGCAGAGATCCAGAGACTAGCAAGGAGAGATAAGAAGGCCTTCTTAAATAAACACTGCAAAGAAATAGAGGAAAACAATAAAATGGAAACAACTAGAGATCTCTTCAAGAAAATTGGAGCTGTCAAGGGACTATTTCATGGAAGGATGAGCATGATAAAGGACAGAAACAGAAGAGATTAATAAGACGAGGCAAAAATACATGAAAGAACTATACAAAAAAAGAACTGAATGAACCAGATAACCACGATGGTGTGGTCACTTACCTAGAGCAGATAACCTGGAGTGTGAAGTCAAGTGGGCCTTAGGAAGCATTACTACAAACAAAGCTAGTGGAGATGATGGAATTCCAGCTGAGCTATTTCAAATGCTAAAAGATGATGCTGTTGAAAGTGCTGTACTCAATATGTCAGCAAATTTGGAAAACACAGCAGTGGCCACAGGACTGGAAAAGGTCAGTTTTCATTCCAATCCTAAAGAATGGAAATATCAAAGAATGTTCAAATTACTGTACCAAGTGTGCTCTTTTCAAATGCTAGTAAGGTAATGCTCAAAATCCTTCAAGCTAGTCCTCAGAAGTATGTGAACCAAGGACTTCCAGATGTACAAGATTGGTTTAGAAGAGGCAGACGAATCAGAGATCAAATTGCCAACATTCGTTGGATCATAGAGAGAGCAAGAGAATTCCAGAAGAGCATTTACTTCTGTATCACCGACTATGTGAAAGCCTTTGATCTCCAACTGTGAAAAATTCTTAAAGAGATGGGAATACCAGACTACCTTACCTGTCTCCTGAGAAGTCTGTCTACCAGTCAAGAAGCAAAAGTCAGAACCAGACACAGAACAACTGAGTGGTTCCAAATTGGGAAAGGAGTATGACAAACTGTATATTGTCACCCTGCTTATTTAAGTTCTATGCAGAGTACATCTTGTGAGATGCTGGGCTGGATGAAGCACAAGCTGGAATCAAGATTGCCAGGAGAAGCATCAACAACCACAGATATGCAGATGATATCACTCTAATGGCAGAAAATGAAGAGGAAGTAAAGAGATTCTTGATGAGGGTGAAAGAGGAGAGTGGAAAAGCAGGCTTGAAACTCAACATTCAAAAAACTAAGATCCTGGCATCCGGTCCCATCACTTCATGGCAAATAGAAGGGAAAAAGTGAAAGCACTGGCAGATTTATTTTCTTGGGGTCCCAAATTACTGCAGACAGTGACTGTAGCCTTGAAATGTAAAGATGCTTACTCCTCAGAAGAAAATCTGTGACAAATCTGGACAGCATATTAAAAAGCAGAGACCTCACTTTGCTGACGAGGATCTGTATAGTCAAAGCTCTGGTTTTTCCAGTAGTCGTGTATGGATGTAAAAGTTGGACCATAATGAAGGCTGAGCACTGAAGAATTGATGCTTTCAAACTGTGGTGTTGGAGAAGACTCTTCAGTGTCCCTTAAACAGCAAGGGGTTCAAACCTGTCAATCCTAAAGGAAGTCAACCCTGAATATTCATCGGAAGGACTGTTGCTAAAGTTGAAGCTCCAATACTTTGGCCACTTGATGTGAAGAGTGGATTCATTGGCAAAGACTCTGATGCTGGGAAAGATTAAGGGCAGGAGGAATAGGGGGTGACAGAGCATGAGATTGTTGGATGACATCACAGACTCAATGGACATGAATTTTAGCATATTCCAAGATACCTTGAAGGAGAGCAGAGTCTGGTGTGCTGTAGTCCATGGGGTGGCAGAGTCAGACAGGACTTAGTGACTGAACAACAATATGTAATTAACACCAGGCTGAGGTCATTTAAGTTTTAAGCGCCCCCCCCCCCAATCTTTTATTATTTAGTCACTAAGCCATGTCTGACTCTTGTGACAACAGATTGTAACCCACCAGACTCCTTTGTACAGGGGATTTCCCAGGCAAGAATACTGGAATGGGTTGCCATTTCCTCTTCCCAGTGATCTTCCTGACCCAAGGATCAAAGCTCACCTCCTGCATTGGAGGCAGATTCCTTTATCTTGGGAACAATTATATTAAGGATAAACAGCCTAGTAATACTAAACTGGGTGTCTTATGGACAGTGCCAATCCCAGGTGGTGCAGTGAGAAAGAACCCCCCTGTCAATGCAGGAGATGCAAGAAATGCATGTTTGATCTTTGGATTGGGAATATTCCCTGGAGGAAGAAATGGCGACCTAGTCCAGTATTCTTACCTGGAAAATTCCATGGACAGATGAGGCTGGCAGTCTACAGTCAATGGCACCACAAATAGTCAGACATGACTGAGCACACAGAAAATTTATTATTTCTGAAATATTATTATTTCTGAAAAATAAAGATTGGTACAGAATAGATGAAGTCAGACAATCTGAGGATATACTTGGCTACACCTTACGGAAGTTCTTGACTTCTTATTGATGACTTTAATAATACTGCTAGCTATGTTATTTGTATTTTATCTGTTTTACAAGATTGTTGTTTCTTGCATTACCAAATGTGTGACTGAGCCTCTGATGAAAATATTTTTATTTGAGAGCAATGATTGTAATAGTGTAACTTTAGATATGGGAAGATACAACAAGAGGGACTTTTTCCTTGACATAAGAGGTTAATAAGACAGGTGATCAATAGTCCTGGTTACTGTTGATAAGACCTAGTCCAGTAACTGCACATTGAGTGGTCTATCAGTAAAATCTTTGACAGATCTAGAAATGAACCTTCCTAGCACTGTGTAACAAAATGGTCATGAAATGCCTCCTGAAGCATGGTCGAATTTAATACCAGGAGGGGGCCCTATCGATTACAAATTGGCACTTGCCATCTACCTCTCAGTTCAGTTCAGTTCAGTTCAGTTCAGTCGCTCAGTTGTGTCTGACTCTTTGCGACCCCACGGACCGCAACACGCCAGGTCCCTGTCCATCATCAACTCCTGGAGTTTACTCAAACTCATGTCCATTGAGTCGGTGATGCCATCCTACCATCTCATCCTCTGTCATCCCCTTCTCCTCCTGCCCTGAATCTTTCCCAGCATCAGGGTCTTTTCCAATGAGTTGGCTGTTTGCATTTGGTGTCCAAAGTATTGGAGCTTCAGCATCAGTCCTTCCAATGAATATTCAGGGCTGATTTCCTTTAGAATTGACTGGTTTGAAGGGGCTTGCCTCGTCGATCAGGTGGTAAAGAATCTGCCTTCAATGCAGGAAATCCCCCTGCAATGCAAGAGACCCAGGTTCGATTCCTGGGTCCAGAAGATCCCCTGGAGAAGGAAACGGCAACCAACTCCAGTATTCTTGCCTGGAAAATGCCATGGACAAAGGAACCTGGCAGGCTACAGTCCATGGGGTCACAAGAGTCAGACACAACCTAAGGACTAAACCACCACTGGTCTGAACTTCTTGCTGTCCAAGGGACTCTTGAGTCTTCTTCAGAACCACAGTTTAAAAGCATCAATTCTTCAGCACTCAACCTTCTTTATGGTCCAACTCTCATCTCTGTACATGACTACTGGAAAAAACATAGCTTTGACCATATGGACCTTTGTTGGCAAAGTGATGTCTGTGCTCTTTAATATGCTGTTTAGGTTTGTCATAACTTTTCTTCCAAGTGAAACACAGCAGGACACTGTGTCCCTGCCCACTCCTCCATCATGTTTACCTGCCTTTTGTCTGTGGAAAACTTTGGTCAAAGAATAAGCTTAATCAGAGAAGTGATAAAAGTGGAAATAAAAGAAAACAGTCACAAGAGACTTAAGAATAATGTAGTTGTTAAGCATCATCAAGGACTTTTATCAAGGGCTGTAGATAATATTCTGAGCCATATCTTATGAGCTGTTTTATAGATACTAAAACCCCAGGTGGAGAAGATAACTACATGATGACCAGACTGTATCCAGGACATGAACTGCCACAACTCCAAGGACTGATCACAAAAAAATGAGAACAAATGGACCCTGGAACTGAAGATTAACTGTGCCTAAAACAACCAAGATGATGCTGGTCAGATCACTGATGACCAATTTGAAGATGACTGTTAGAGCCTTATTGTTTCTGCACATAGTCTCCACCCCACCCCCCACTCTGTTTATGAAAGTTCTTACCCCACTGCTTGTGGCAAGAGTCAGCTTTTGGAAAGATATCTGCCACCCTCTCCCAACCCCAGTTGCCAGCATCTGAAATAAAGCAAACTTTCATTTCCATCAACCTGGCCTATTTAAGCACCTTTTAATTTCATGGCTGCAATCACTGGCCCCAGTGATTTTGGAGCCCAAGAAAATAAAGTCTGTCACTGTTTCCATTTTTTCCCCATCTATTGGCCATGAAGTGATGGGACTAGATGCCACGATCTTAGTTTTTTGAATGTTGAGTTTTAAGCCTGCATTTCACACTTCTTTTTTACCTTCATCTAGAGACTCTTTAGTTCCTCTTTGCTTTCTGCCATTAGGGTGGTGTCACCTGCATATCTCAGATTATTGACATTTTTTCTGGCAATCTTGATTTCAGCTTGAACTTCAGCCAGCGAGGTATTTCACATTATGTACTCTGTAAATAAGCAGGGTGACAATGTACAGCCTTGACATACTCCTTTCCCAATTTGGAACCAGTCCATTTGTTCCATGTCCAGTTCTGTTGCTTCTTGACTTGCATACACATTACTTAGGAGGCAGGTAAGGTCAGTTTTCATTCCAATCCCACAGAAAGGCAATGACAAAGAATGCTCAAATTACCACACAATTGCACTCATCTCACATGCTAGTAAAGTAATGCTCAAAATTCTCCAAGCCTGGCTTCAGCAATACATGAACCGTGAACTTCCAGATGTTCAAGTTGGTTTTCGAAAAGGCAGAGATCAAATTGCCAACATCCACTGGATCATTGAAAAAGCAAGAGAGTTTCAAAAAAACATATATTTCTGCTTATTGACTATGCTAAAGCCTTTGACTGCATGGATCACAATAAACTGTGGAAAATTCTTAAAGAGATGGGAATACCAGACCATCTGACCTGCCTCTTGAGAAACCTGTATGCAGGTCAGGAAGCAAGTTAGATCTGGACATGGAACAACAGGCTGGTTCCAAATTGGAAAAGGAGTACGTCAAGGCTGTATATTTTCACCCTGCTTATTTAACTTATATGCAGAGTACATCATGAGAAAAGCTAGGCTGGAAGAAGCACAAGCTGGAATCAAGATTGCTGGGAGAAATATCAGTAACTTCAGATATGCAGATGAAACCACCCTCATGGCAGAAAGAGAAGAACTAAAGAGCCTCTTGATGAAAGTGAAAGAGGAGAGTGAAAAAATTGGCTTAAAGCTCAACATTCAGAAAACTAAGATCATGGCATCCGGTCCCATCACCTCATGGCAAATAGACAGTGGATGCCTTTATTTTGGAGAGGGGGCTCCAAAATCACTGCAGATGGTGACTGCAGCCATGAAATTAAAAGACGCTTACTCCTTGGAAGGAAAGTTATGACCAATATGACAGCATATTAAAAAGCAGAGACATTACTTTGTCAACAAAGTTCCGTCTAGTCAAAGCTATGGTTTTTCCAGTAGTCATGTATGGATGTGAGAGTTGGACTATAAAGAAAGTTGAGCACCGAAGAACTGCTGCTTTTGCACTGTGGTGTTGGAGAAGACTCTTGAGCATCTCTTGGACTGCAAGGAGATCTAACCAGTCCATCTTAAAGGAGATCGGTCCTGGGTATTCATTGGAAGGACTGATATTGAAACTGAAACTCCAATACTTTGGCCACCTGATGTGAAGAGCTGACTCATTTGAAAAGACCCTGATGCTGGGAACGATTGAGGGCAGGAGAAGGGGATGACAGAGGATGAGATGGTTGGATGGCATCACCGACTCAATGGACATGAGTTTGGGTAAACGCCAGGAGGTGGAGATGGACACACGGAAGCCTGACATGCTGTGGTTTATAGGGTAGAAAAGAGTCGGACATGACTGAGCAACTGAACTGAACTGAAGGTGCTCTGATATTCCCATCTCTTTAAGAATTTTCCACAGGTTTTTTTTTTTTTTTTTTTTTTTTTGTGATCCAACAGTCAAAGGCTCGAGCATAGTCAATGAAGCAGATGTTTTTCTGGAATTCTCTTGCTTCTCTATGACCCAAAAGATGTTGACAATTTGATCTCTGGTTCCTCTGTCTTTTCTAAATCCAGCTTGAGTATCTGGAAGTTCTTGGTTCACATACTGCTGAAGCCTAGCTTGAAGGATTTTGAGCATTACCATGTTAGCATGTGAAATAAGTGCAACTGTGCTGTAGTTTGAATATTCTTTGACATTGCCCTTCTTTGGGAACTGAATGAAAACTAACCTTTTCCATTCCTGTGGCCACTGCTGAGTTTTCCAAATCTGCTGACACATTGAGTACAGCTCTTTCACAGCATCATCTGTTAAGATTTTAAATAACTTACCTGGGATCCTATCACCTCCACTTTGTTTGTAGTGATGCTTCCTAAGGCCCACTTGCCTTCCCACTCCAGGATGTCTGGCTCTAGGTGAGTGACCACACCATAGTGCTTTTCTGGGTCTTTCAGACCTCTTTTATATAGTTCTTCTGTGTATTCTTGCCTTCTCTGCTTCTGCTACATCCATACTGTTTCTCTCCTTATTTTGCCCCAAATAAAACTTAACTTGCCACTCTCAGGTTGTGCAGTTTTTAAAGTTGAGAGTGGCCAACAATGCCCATTTTCTAGAGGATGGCCCAGCAGAGTGAGCAGGAGCCCTCTGTCCACTGTCACTCACCCCACTAATAATAATTATTTTATCAGCTCAGATTTGCTCCTTCACAGTGAATTGTGGCAGGGTTGTCTCTCATTTTTTTTTTTTTTTAAACAAGTCTAGTAACTTTGGTGTATCTGTAAGGCTTTCCTCACCTCTTCCCTGACAACAGGCCTTTCAGTCGCAGTGTTATTGATTCTGACTCACCTTCCACCTAAGTGTTCACACACTTTGACCCAAGATGCTATCTACCATCTTTAGACATTTAAAAAACCAAGGTACAGTTCATTAAACTCTCAGGTTACTCAAGTCATGATTTTCTCACTCTCAACAGTCAAGAAGAAGAAACGCTGACTAAGCAGTTTGTCATTGGCCATCAACAAGCCAGAGATCATAATCCTATTTCACCTCCTCTCCCCATACCTTTGCCATTTGAACATTAGGTTTCATCCCACAATCTGCCCAACACTTGGGAAGCTACAGAGAAAAAAATGAGATGCTCACGGGGTGGGGGTAGCAAGGAGGGAGAATGGGGTGTTAGTCCTGGAGAGGGCACTACTGAAGTTGGCAAAGACCCCCTACGCCCCAGATGAATTCACGTCATCCTGACGTCTTTCTTTCCTTTAGACCCTTGGCTGTTGTAGCTGGTGAACACATTTGGGCTATACTGGAAGAAAATAATCCAGTCCACCAGTCCATGGAGTCAAGACTTGGGTGCAGTCTTAAACTTCTACCACTTACTGTGATCTTGAACACTTCATTTAATTTCCCTAAGCCTCAGTTTTTACATCTGTAAAATGCAAATCAGTATTTGCCTCCCAGAGTTCGATAACATATGGTTTCTCGGCATAAAGTATTTATTAAAGAAACCCTCTTTTAGCTGTCTTTATTTTTTGATATGTTAGGGTCTGCTCTGAGGCATCAGTCCCCAACATTTTTTGTCACTAGGGACCGGTTTACTAGAAGACAATTTTTCCCAGGACAGGGGGAGCTCGGCGGTTCAGGCGGCAACGCGAGAAATGGGAAGCGGCTCTGCTTCCACCACTAACCTTTCCTGGCCCCCAAGTTGCGAACTCCTGCTCTAAGATACCTCTGACCCGCCGCCCCAAAGCCCTAGCCCCCGGCGCTTGGCCAGTTCCCCGCAAAGGCAAGACCCGCCCTTCCAGCTCCTGAGCCGAAGCTTCTGCCACAGCCTTCCTGGAACACCTCGGCCTCCCGGTCTAAGCCACCCACCGCCGCCGCTTTCTTTCGTCTCCGCCCTCCCCACCCCCGCCGCTGCAGCTGTGGTAGCGTCACTTCCGTCGGAAGGGGCGGGCGCGACCGCGCAGTTGGCGCGAAAGTCGGTTCGCGGTTCGGGCAACTTCTGGGTCTGAGTTTGCTTTGGTTGCGGGCCCCGCCGGGTGCGGCGGTGTGCGCCGGGCTGGCGCCCGACCCCAGCCGCAGTCCCGCGCGCCGCGCGGCCCCCCACTCGCCGCCCGGAGACCCCCAGGCTCCACCGAGGTGAGTAAAGCTCAGAGTGAGCACCCAGCGGGGGTGGGAGGGGTCTTTGACGCCGCCTCTGGCCTTAGGGGCCCTGGATTCCGGACTTTGTAACCGGCCCCCGGACCGGTGGATGGGACACCAGAGAGCATGTGACTGGGGCTGGACTGATAATCGGACTTTTCCCTGGCAGCTGGGGAGCGGGAGCATCTGGCCTTTTAGGGCCCTGACTTGGATGGCTGGCTTTCATGTTTATATTCAAAGTTCGTTTACTGAGGGCTTAACCTATCTCGAAGGCCGCAGATGACCTCAGGGACCTATTCCTTCTGAGCATTCTCAAGCAAAATTGAATGACCATCGGCTTAGGAGACTTAGAGCTCCAGAGCAAAGGTCCTCGATGAATTCAGTTTAGCAACACTGATTTCGTATTTTGATTTACGAAGATTGGTTGTTGTCATCTTTTCCCTTGATTTTGTTCACATTCCACTGTTTATTACAAACCATAATGTACGAATTCTTGGGCAAGACCAGAATGTTTGTCTTTCGGCATTCTTACCTGCGCAGAAAAATAGGTGCTTTAAACATTTAACTTTATATATAATGTGTTTTGCTCTTGTTAATGGTTCCTTTATTTTGGCAGTTCAGAAATGTCCAAAAATGACAAAGAACCGTTTTTTGTGAAGTTTCTAAAGTCTTCAGGCAATTCTGAATGTTTTTTTAAAGCTCTTGAGGTAAGACTACTTGACAATGTCTTGCTGTTAATTCATTTTCTTGTTTCTAGTGTTTTTGACTTAGGCCTTTTACGTCTTAGTCATGGTTATTTTATTTTCATAATAGTTTTACTCTAGTCTACATTCGTAGATATCTCATTGTTAAAACACTTTTGATATTAGTATATCATGTATTTTGGGGAGCTTAAAATCTTTAATGACATTTATATTGAAAGTGATGGGCATACTATTCTTAGAAATTAAGTAGTTTTCTTTTGTCTACTAACCATAGACCTTTGTGTGTTGAAAAAACTTGAGGCAGTCCTATATTGGTTACACTTCATTTTTTGTTTTTGTTGTTGTTAATTGTTAAAAGTATGTTTTATTATATAGTTTTATGTGGGAGGATGTAGGGGTAGTGTCTCCCCCAGTAGCATCACCATGACCTGAGAAATTGGACCCCAACTCAGACTTATCAATTGGAATCTACTTTTTAACAAGATCTTATGTGTGTTTAAGAAACACTTGTAACAGGTTTGTCTTTAAAGTTCATTCATTCAGCAAATCTGATAAGCACTGTTCAAATATTTGGGATACACAGTGATGAGATGATGAGAGCAGGCAAAGATCCATACTTTCTCAGTTTACATTCTATTCTAGCTAGAGGAAATAAACTAGTCAGATATATAAATGTGTAAACTATAGTATGTTAAAGGTGCAAAGTGCTATGGGAGGAGAAATGTGAAACAAGTTAAAGCATTCCAGAAGATGTTAAGGAAGAAGGGAAGTTTACAATTTATTTTAAATATAGTGTGATATTCTCTGTGGAGAAGTTGATACTTGCAGACACTTGAAGGAGGTGAGATAAATAGCCATGTGAATATGTGGGGAAGGTTTCAGTTTCAGGCAGAGGAAATAATCATCCACAGGCCCTGGAAAGGTGCTTGTAGTGTCTGTCCTGCTTTATTGTGGCTGTAGTGTAGTGTGAACAGGAGATGTGGGATGAATGTTAAGGTTTGCTTCAGAGAGTAAGAATAAAGAGGTCATGAGGTCCTTCTGGTCTCTTTTAAGGACTTTGGCTTTTTCTTCCCATAAGATGGAGAGCCACTAGGGGAGTTTATTCAGGAGAGTATTATGATCTGACTTACTCGTTTTAAAAGAATCACCCTAAGTATTTAATGAAAGGACTTCAAAATTTGTTAAGAAAATATTTGAGTGCTTATTGGGAGCCAGGATATGTTGCTAAACAAGATCATGAAACTTTCATTCTTACAAGGGAGAGAGACAAAAACAGTGTGTATGTATGTATACATAATATACATATATATTATATATGCTAATATACATATTACTACATCTATGTTATTTTTCTTCATAAAATGGGGAAAGAATATTTTAGAGACATGTGACCAGGAAAAGCATCTCTGAGGAAGTGACATGTGAGCAGATGTGGTTGAAGTGAGATAAGTCAGGTGAAGTCCTGGGGGAAGAATATTCCAGGTAGTGGGAGGAAAAAGCAAAACCTCTAAATGAGGTCATGCTTAGCTTGTTCTAGGCCTGGAAAGAAAGCAGGAGTGGCTAGAGAAGAGTGAGTCAAAGGGATTAGAGGAAGAAGTAACAATATTATAAAGTAATTAGCCTCCAACTAATAAAAATAAATGAAAAAAAAAAAAAGTAAGCACAGGGGACAGAAACAGGCAAGGGCCAGACTCTGGTCTTGTAGGTGATTGTAAGAAATGAGGATTTTATTCTGAGTGTGGTGGGAAGCTGCTGGAGGTTTTGAGCAGAGTGACATGACCTGATTTGTATTGTTGAAAAGATTTCGTAGCTCCTGTGTGGAGAATAGATATAGGGCAAAGGATGAGAAGGAACCCCTTTGGAGACTCCTGCATAGGCCAAGTGAGAGATGATGGTTCCTTTTGAAAGGAAGAAGGCTGGATTTGAGATAGATTTTGAAGATAGAGTTAATAGGACATAAATACAGGTAAATAATTTCATATGCATTATTTTTTTCTTTCAGTCAATAAAAGAGTTCCAATCAGAAGAATATCTTCAGATTATTACAGAAGAAGAGGCATTGAAAATAAAGGAGAATGATAGATCACTGTATATCTGTGACCCCTTTAGTGGTGATGCCTTTGATCATCTCAAAAAGGTTTGCTAATTTTTAGTGTGTTCTTTCAGGTAGTGTTTTTGGTTTGTTTTTGCTGCCGTGGACGTAAGTTCTTTACTGGTCATGATGTTTTGTGGATTATGACTTGAGAGGAATCTTTTGGTTTTGAAAGACCAGAATGGTATTTTTAAAGGGTAATTATGTTCCGGTAGGCTTTGGTTGGGCTTCCCTGGTGGCTCAGACAGTAAAGAATCCACCTGCAATTGAGGAGATCTGGGTTTGATCCCTAGGTTGGGAAGATCCCCTGCAGGAGGGCATGGCAACCCACTCCAGTATTCTTGCCTGGAGAATCCCCATGGACAGAGGAGCCTGGCAGGCTACAGTCCGTGGAGTCACAAAGAGTCAGACATGACTGAACGACTAAGCACAGCACAGAACAGACTTTGCTTAATATGTGATTTTTATATTTCAGGGAATTTAACCTCACTTAGTATAATTTAACCCTATAGTAGTGAAGTATTTTATTGATGAAGTTCTAATGTACTTAAACTCAGTTTGATTGTAGAGTAAGAAAAGACTTCCTTGTTTACTTACTGTCTTTACTGTGTGCTCTTGAATTTTAGTACCTGTGCTTTATGTAGGGTTTGAAAAATTATATGCTAAAAGGAAGCATTTTGGGGATGACCATTGCTAATATACCATTGAGCCATCTTATTTCTTTTTGTTGATTCTAGAGTCTACTGACTCATTACTTTTTTGGTGTCTGGACAAGAGAGAAGCATTGAAATAAAAGTAAACTGGCTATAATTCCATCCAAATTACAAAGAAGTGACTCTTGTGTGAAGGAGAAGAAAACATAGAAGAGTAGCTAGATGCAGTACTATACAGTATATGAAAGGTCTGTGCCCATGTTTGCCAAAAGCATTATTGGTCTTACCCTCCTTTTGGAAATAACACCGCTTGTGAGATAGAATCAATAGCATTGAATACTCAGTTTTCTTATGACTGACCAAAAAGATAGAAATGAACATTTACCCTGTAGACATTTGCATCAGTATGCTTTGGTAACTTAGGCAACTGTAGGCTTTTTAGTCTGGCCTGGATGTGCTGATGTTGAGCGAGATTGTTACTTTTCTCAGTTAGCAGTGAAAGTGATACCTTAGGAGAAGTTTCTGTGGGCCTTTCTTGGAAAAACGTTGAGTTGTGAACAGTGTTTAAAAAAGACAAATGTAGAAACTACCTAGAATTATGCTTTTTTGTAGCATAATAGGCATTTTAGAGGGAAATTATTTGGGTTCTTACACTTAACTGCCTCACTGGCTGGGTGCTTCTTTTGAGAAGTAAAGGTAGATGTTTCCTACTTATTATGGCATAAGGCTGTTACTTGTATCCCCTCTTGCTAAGATTGTGTTTGTTTCAGAGATTGAAATTTTAATGGCAATTTTGAGTGAGTGTAACTTTTGGAGCTGATTTCTTTTGATAGCCTGCATTGTTTGATTTGCTTGTGTGTTAATGTGTGGTATGTCTGAGAAATTATATAACATGTGTTTGTTTTTTTAACAATTTGGTGGGTTTTCTGCAGTGATCAACTTCTCTAAAGAATTGGTAAATACAGTATTACAAACTATAATTTTCTAAAACTGGAAGTCTTTTCCAACTTAATAAACTTTCCTTGATTTTGTAGCTTGGTTGCAGAATTGTTGGTCCTCAAGTAGTCATATTTTGTATGCACCACCAGCGATGTGTCCCAAGAGCTGAACATCCAGTTTATAACATGGTTATGTCTGATGTAATCGTGTCTTGTACAAGCCTGGAAAAAGACAAAAGGGTAAGTATTGCCATGTTGAGTGAAATATCATGGTCAATATATATTTGCACACTTAATTTTTCACTGTGTAGGGGATTTTTTTTTTTTGAAAGACCTTGCATTTGGTGTTTATGACATGTAACAGAGTCTAGATGACATTGTATATGTTTTTTTTTTTTTTTAATTGGAGGCTCATTACTTTACAATATTGTAGTAGTATTTGCCATACATTGACCTGAGTCAGCCATGGGTGTACGTGCGTTTCCCATCCTGAAACCCCCTCCACCTCCCTCCCCATCCCATCCCTCAAACTCGTCCCAGTGCACCAGCCCTGAGCACCCTGTCTTGTGCCTCAAACCTGGGCTGGCAATCTGTTTCACGTATGGTAATATACTGTTTCAATGCTATTCTCTCAAATCATCCCACCCTCGCCTTCTCCCACAGAGTCCAAAAGTCTGTTCTTTACATTTGTGTCTCTTTTGTTGTCTTGCATATAGGGTCATCATTACCATCTTTCTAAATTCCATATATATGCATTAATATACTATATTGGTGTTTTTCTTTCTGACTTACTTCACTCTGTATAATAGGCTCCAGTTTCATCCACCTCATTAGAACTGATTCAAATGCATTCTTTTTAACGGCTCAGTAATATTCCATGGTGTATATGTACCACAGCTTTCTTATCCATTCATCTGCTGATGGACATCTAGGTTGCTTCCATGTCCTGGCTATTATAAACAGTGCTGCGATGAACATTGGGGTACTCGTGTCTCTTTCATTTCTGGTTACCTCAGTGTGTATGCTCAACAGTGGGATTGCTGGGTCGTATGGCAGTTCTATTTCCAGTTTTTTAAGGAATCTCCACACTGTTCTCGATAGTGGCTGTACTAATTTGCATTCCCACCAACAGTATAAGAGAGTCCCCTTTTCTCCACACCCTCTCCAGCATTTATTATTTGTAGACTTTTGGATAGCAGGCATTCTGACCTTCCTGAGATGGTACCTCATTATGGTTTTGATTTGCATTTCTCTGATAATGAGTGATACTGAACATCTTTTCATGTGTTTGTTAGCCATCTGTATGTCTTCTTTGGAGAAATGTCTGTTTAGTTCTTTGGCCCATTTTTTTATTGTGTCGTTTCTTTTTCTGGAATTGAGCTGCATGAGCTGCTTGTGTATTTTTGAGATTTAATTCTTTGTCAGTTGCTTTGTTTGCTACTCTCCCATTCTGAAGGCTGTCTTTTCACCTTGCTTGTAGTTTCCTTTGTTGTGTAAAAGCTTTTAAGTTTAATTAGGTCCCATTTGTTTATTTTTGCTTTTATTTCCATTACTCTGGGAGGTGGATCATAGAGGATCCTGCTGTGATTTATGTCAGAGTGTTTTGCCTATGTTTTCCTCTAGGAGTTTTATAGTTTCTGGTCTTACATTTAGATCTTTAGTCCATTTTGAGTTTATTTTTGTGTATGGTGTTAGAAACTGTTCTAGTTTCATTCCTTTACATGTAATTGACCAGTTTTCCCATACGTATACAATGGAGACTATCTTTTCTCCATTGTAGTGAGTGATTTTATCTCTGGACTTTCTATTTTGTTCCATTGATCTATATTTCTGTCTTTGTGCCAGTACCATACTGTCTTGATGACGGTAGCTTTGTAGTATAGTCTGAAGTCAGGCAAGTTAATTCCTCCAGTTCTATTCTTCTTTCTCAAGATTGCTTTGGCTATTCGAGATTTTTTTGTATTTCCATACAAATTTTGAAATTATTTGTTCTAGTTCTTTGAAAAATACTGTTGGTAGCTTGATAGCAATTACATTGAATCTATAGATTGCTTTGGGTAATACACTCATTTTCACTATTATTGATTCTTCTAATCCATGAACATGGTATACTTCTCCATCTATTTGTGTCATCTTTGATTTCTTTCATCCGTGTTTTATAGTTTTCTATATATAGGTCTTTTGTTTCTTTAGGTAGATTTATTCCTAAGTATTTTATTCTTTTGTTGCAATGCTGAATGGAGTTGTTTCCTTAATTTCTGTTTTCTCATTGTTAGTGTATAGGAATGCAAGGGATTTCAGTGTGTTAATTTTACATCCTGCAACTTTACTGTATTCATTGATTAGCTCTAGTAATTTTCTGGTGGGGGATCATGTCATCTTCAAACAGTGAGAGTTTTACTTCTTTTTCCAATCTGGATTCCTTTTATTCCTTTTTCTTCTCTGATTGCTATGGCTAAAACTTCCAAAACTGTTGAACAGTAGTGGTGAGAGTGGACACCCTTGTCTTGTTCCTGACTTTAAGGGAAATGCTGTCAATTTTTCACCATTGAGGGTAATGTTTGCTGTGGGTTTATCATATATGGCTTTTATTATGTTGAGATATGTTCCTTCTGTGCTTGCTTTCTGCAGGGTTTTTATCATAAATGGATGTTGAATTTTGTCAAAGGCTTTCTCTTCAAAATTGAATGCAGTGGACTCTTTTATTGCAAACTGACTACTTAAAGTTTTTTGTTTTGATTTAAAAAGGAAACTCACTTTTTTCTCTGTATAATCAATGAGTTTGTCTGTGAGTCAGTTTTTTCCACTATAGTTAATCTTTTAAAAAAGGATTCTGAGGTTTTACATTTATTTTTTATATATTCTATATGTAATTTGTGTATTTTTAAGTATGTGCATCAGTTCAGTTCAGTCACTCAGTTGTGTCCAACTCTTTGTGACCCCATGGACTGCAGCACACCAGGCCTCCCTGTCCATCACCAACTCCTGGTGTTTACCCAAAACTCATGTCTGTTGAATCGGTGATGCCATCCAACCATTTCATCCTCTGTCATCTCCTTCTCCTTCTGCCCTCAATCTTTCCCAACATCAGGGTCTTTTCAAATGAGTCAGCTCTTCGCATCAGGTGGCCAGCATATTGGAGTTACAGCTTCAACATCAGTCTTTCATAGTATATTAAAATATATAGTGTTCACTGTAGAAGCAAGATAATTAAATTCATGGAGTTGCGAAAGATAAACATAGGAAAATAATGTGCATAAAGGTAATTCTAAAATTTATACTTTATATTTATCTTCTAAAAAGTAACTTCATGAATATTTAACTTGTAGTGATGAGAAATATTTGTGTGTTCAAGCTAACAACAACAAACAGTGTTTATGGGACAGTGTATTTAAAAATGGAAGAAATATTGTTTGTTTCTGTATTAATAATTTTCTTTTGGGGCTACAGGAAGAAGTTCATAAATATGTACAAATGATGGGTGGACGCGTATACAGAGACCTTAACATATCAGTAACTCACCTTATTGCAGGAGAAGTTGGTAGTAAAAAATACTTAGTTGCTGCAAACCTAAAGAAACCTATTTTGCTTCCTTCTTGGATAAAAACACTTTGGGAGAAGTCACAGGAGAAGTAAGAGATATTTTAGATATTTTCTAGATTTGAATAAATGTTATCATTTTGGCATATTATGGGTTTTCATAGGGGAGTTTTTATGGTATCCCCTACGGATTTGTTATTTTGGGACAAAAATTGGATCATTACTCTTTTCTCCAATGAAAACAAAAGATGATCTATAAGTTCTTATTATCAAGGTATAAGTTGTTAGGTAGACTGGGCTATGGACTTAGCATTAGCTACAAGATAAGAAATTCTTTGATAATAAAATTGTTTTCAGCAGTGAACAATGATAAAATAGTTGAGAGAATATGTGTGGCAACTGTATCTTTATGTTGCGTTAGCCTTCAATACCATGCCCTCATGTTAGGATGGAGAATAAATTTTAGCCACTTTGGTATTTGTATTTCCTCCCAAAAGGGACATATTTAAGGTTGAATGTAAACATATATAAGCCATTAACTGAGATGTAATTATTCAGTAAATGTTAATTGAACCCATTTTATGTACCTGTCCTGAGCTAGGCATTAGATATAACTGGAGAGCAAAACAAGACAGCATCCCTGGCCTCATAGAGCTTAGAGCCTATTTCAAAAGATAGAATTGAGTTTCCCTTAGAGTTAGATTAACAACCAATAAGTATTTAGTTACCACTGTTTAAATTAAGTAGACATTTTCCAGTCTTCCTTTCAGCACCATCCAGCATATTTTAAATGTGTCTCTATGTTGACATCCCCATTCCTAGCCTGTCTGATCAGCATATCTGCCTACCAGGGCAGCAGAATGATGGTATTTTTGTTGGCAGTATGCTGAAAATCTTTGCTTATTATTTGTATAGTATAGCGAAAGGATTAAAAGTCTGTTTTTCTAGTAGGCAACCAAAGACCCTTTGAGTTTTTAGTTAGAAATTTAGATTTATAAGTTTGGAAAATGCACTTCTTTGACCAGCATGGATTTATAATTACTGAAATATATATATATTTTCCCTTAAAACAGTTTTATTTTAAACTCTGAAACATTAATTTTCTTAGAGACATGGTTTGAGCTAGATGAGCAGTTAATATAATTCTAAGTGTGCTTGTCAGTTTCCCTTAATATTGATTAAATTCCTAAAAAAATGAGGAAAGCATTAGTGTTATTTCTGTTGTTTGTCATTCTTCAGATAAAATTTAAACTGTCTGGTATTTTGATATCTTAATTTATGGGGTTTTTTTTTTTTTTTTTTTGGTTCATTTTCCCCAGGAAAATAGCTAGATATACTGATATAAACATGGAAGACTTCAAGTGTCCTATTTTTCTTGGTTGCATAATCTGTGTGACTGGCTTGTGTACCTTAGACAGGAAATCGGTTCAGCAGCTCACATTAAAGCATGGAGGACAGTACATGGGACAATTGAAAATGAATGAGTGTACACATCTCATTGTGCAAGAACCGAAAGGTAAAACTGTTTCACAAATAGATGAATGCAATGTTTTCTAGTATTCAGCATTTTGAGATCATTCTAGAATACCTTTTACTTCTGATAGTTCATAAACATGCACATTTCTTTTTTCTTGCAAAGATAGTTTTGTTTATAATCTAGAAAAATTACAGACTGGTCCAGATCATTGAATAAATATTAAAAAATAAGAATTTCCAGGGGTGTTTTATCTAAACTTATTACCTGGTCTTTTGGGTTTTTTTCTTTTTTTTTTTTTAAGTCCCCACACAGCCACCCAATACTCGAAAGATGAAAGATTTAGATGAGTTTAACACGAAAGCTGATGTTTTTTTATCTAACGGTAATTTTAATAAAATAATTTTATTTATTTATTTTTGGCTCTACTGGTTCTTTGTTGATGCTTTTCTCGAGTTGCAGCAAGTAAGGGCTGCTTTCTAGTTGGAGTGGCTTCTCTAGTTAACTGGCATGGGGTCCAGTGTATGTGGGCTTTAGTAATTGCAGTTCCCGGGCTCTAGAGCACAGGCTTAATAGTTATGGTTCACAGGTTTAGTTGCTTCACAGTATGTGGGATCTTCCTGGGCTAGGGATTGAACCTGTGTCTCCTGCATTGGCAGGTAGATTTTCACCACGAGCCATCTGGGAAGCCCTCTAATAGTGAGTTTTAAAGGCTTGGCTTCATTTTTAATTGAATGAGTTAACCTTACTGAGTAAACTGCAAGTTTTAACTTGAAGATACACCTTGAAGAACATGGAACTACTAAAAGAAAAATATATTAAGGGAAAAGCGTTCCTTAAAATTGCAATTAATTTTGGCATTCTATAACCATTATAACTATTCTGGAGAATATTTTTACCAGTTGTCTTAAAATATATAAAAGTTGATGAGAACAGAATTTTATTAACATTTTTACTGTCTCTTTTTACCTACACATAGACATCAGAGTTGTTTTTTTCTTCCTAGGTGTGATTGTGAACAACTTTAATTGAAAAAAAAAAATTGTTTTTATGTTTTATATTAGAAATATGTATTTTGAAACTACTTTCCAAAATGTTTTATTGTATCATGTCACCTTTGTTTCCATCTAAGCTTATTCATCCTCATATATCTCTATAAATTATAAATATAGTTATCCCTTAACCCTTATTCCTTATAGTATGAAACTGAGGGTCAGAGTCTCCTGAGCAGTAAATGCTCTAGATAGAACGGCTTCTTCAGAGTGTCAGAGCAATTTAAATACTTGTATTAAGTAGGAGTTAAAGTATATATACACATAAATATATCTGTGTATATATACACAGTAATTAGTTTAAAATGAAAAGCATAAAACCACTTAATTCTGTGAGTTATCCACATGTTACAGATTAAGAAACTGGTTTAAAGAATTTAAGTGATCGAAGCTATACTCAGAAATATTATTTCATTTACCCCACTAATGCCTTATGTCTGCAGTTTTGCAAAACATAAACCCCTCACATAGCATGTGTATTTACACAACACACAGAAAATATAATTGGATAGTAACCTAATATATTGCCTTTTAATACACTGTATAGCATACTGTTTAAAAGTAAGAGTAATTGCTGGTAATTTTCATTTTGTTTCAGGTGAATTTTTTTCACAAGCTTTCATATAAATATTTCTGCAAAGATAGATTTTAATGGCTTGCATTTCTCTTTTTTATTTGACATAATAGGTCAAAAATATGAATGTGCCAAAAGATGGAATGTACACTGTGTGACCACACAATGGTTTTTTGACAGTGTTGAGAAAGGTTTTTGTCAGGATGAATCCATGTACAAGACAGAGCCTAGATCAGAAACAAAGAGTATGCCTGATACTTCAACTCCTACTGGCCAGATCAACACAATTGATAGTAAGTCTCTTTGGGATTAAACAGTCATTTTTAAGACAGTTTTCTGTGTGAGAATTGATTTATTAATAGGATCAATGAGATACAGTAGGGAATTCTTATCTTTTCTTGCTTTGTTTCCAGGTATAATTGTATAATAAAATAACCAAATTATATTTTAAAAGTCCAGAACTTCTGCTATTTCTTTTTCTAATGAATACCTACTTTTTTTCATATCCTTATGTAATGCACAAGATGGTTAAAGAAATTAAGAATATTAATAAAGACTTAAAAATAATAGAATTAAGTTTTTAAAACTTGACTGGCATGTGGATATTAGTCCCATTTCTTTATTAATTTGCCACAGTTGTTATAGATCATCTATATTCATATAAAATTTAAAAACCATTTCTGTTTTGGAAGTACCATATATACTTCTTGTTGGAAATATAACAAATGTTACCAATTTTTTTTAAAATATAACCTTCCTGGACCTTGAAGTCAGCAACTTCAGCTTTTTATTGGAAGCCAGTCACTATTAAGAGAATATATTAAGTATATTTTCATTAAAATGAACTTTAATTAGATTCATTTTCCGTTTTCATACTTGACCGCCAAGATTTCATTAAAACCATTTGAATTTTATTTTAGAAATTGTTCATGGCTCTTTTGGTATAAGAAAAGTTTATCTATAGGAAAATATGTGATCAGTTATTTTATTTCCATAAATTTATGCATCTTTGTTTTTAATATGTAGGTCGTACTCTTTCAGATGTCAGCCATATTTCCAACATCAATGCAAGCTGCATAAATGAATCGATATGTAATTCAGTTAGTAGCAAACTGGAACCTACAATTGAAAATCTGGAAAATTTGGATATCAGTGCATTTCAGGCACCTGAAGATTTATTAGATGGTTGTCGGGTATGTCTTTATTATGCAAAGCACTAAGTGATAATACGTGTTGGTACTTGTAGCTTCACTCTGAAGACCCTTCAGAGTTGGGCTTGCTCCTTACCTACAGAAGCCCACCACTCAAGCTAAGCAGATGCACTCATTAGGCCATGTTTGTCTTTTAGCTGTTAGGGTCTCTTTGCGTGGGGTGTACCTTCATATGTTATCCATTAAAGTTCATATCATTTTTCAGATCTTTGAACCCTCCTAACTACCTTAATCTTCCCATGTACTGTGGGGTTTTTTTGACTGCATTGGGTCTTCATTGGTGTGCTCAGGCGTTCTCTGAATGCTTCGAGCAGGGGCTGTGCTTCATTGTAGCACAGCCTCTGTAGCACACGGGCTCAGTGTTTGGGGTAAATGGAGTTGCTCACTCTGTGGCATGTGGACCTTTCTAGACCAGGGATCAAATCCCTGTCCTCTGCATTAGCAGTATGGATTCTTAACCACTGGACCCCCAGGGAAGTCCCATCTACTGTATTTGAGATCATTTAGTTTCTGAACCACTTAATGTATTTTTATTTATAACTGTCATGTATTGTTTATAATAAGTGAGACACTGTGCTAATTATTTCATATACATGTTAGTAGGTCATATATAATCCCATTTAATTCCCACAAATAACTCTAAAATGGATATTGTTGAGGATGAAACTCAGAGGATTAAAGTTCTTGTCCAGAATCTCACAGACAGTAAGTAACTAGCCATCTATTTCAAGCCTGTATTTCTAAAGATTAGGTATACCACTTTATCTAATATCTCTTGGGCTATTTAATTTTTTAGTGTCTGAGTAACTGACTAATAAGTGCCTTGATGGGAACATCATATATATCTTTTAGAACTAAATACTTAGTATATTTCTTGCTTGTAGAATGAATAGGCTATGCACTGATGTGCAGAGTAGCAAAGACTTAACTTTCTTATTTTATTCTTCAGAAAATTGGGCACATTACTTTCCTTTCTATACTTTTAAAACTTAACAGTTTATTAACGGAATAGGAGGTGTCATGCAATCTTTTATCTACACTCTAGTAATTCTGGTTGTGACTTAATTATTCTTATAGGAAATGTATGATTACTCATTTTTGTTAAAATGTAATCTAGTGATGGAGGTTATTTAGTTTGGAATATAAATGCAGTTTGGAATAGATTAAGACATTTTTTAAAGATCCATTTTATAAAATAGAGATGAAGAAAATAAAATATAGTAATATTGATTGAATTGGTTTCAGTTCAGTTCAGTCGCTCAGTCACGTTAGACTCTCTGCATCCCCATGGACCGCAAAATGCCAGGCCTCCCTGTCCATCGCCAACTCCTGGAGTTTACCCAAACTCGTGTCCATTGAGTCAGTGATGCCATCCAACCATCTCATCCTCTATCATCCCCTTCTCATCCTGCCTTCAATCTTTCCCAGCATCAGGGTCTTTTCTAGGGAGTCAGCTCTTCGCATCAGGTGGCCGAAGTACTGGAGTTTCAGTTTCAACATCAGTCCTTCCAGTAAACACTCAGGACTGATCTCTTTAGGATGGACTGGTTGGATCTCCTTGAAGTCCAAAGGACTCTCAAGAGTCTTCTCCAACACCACATTTCAAAAGCATCAATTCTTCAGCACTCAGCTTTATACTCCAACTCTCAACGTCCATACATGACTACTGGAAAAACCATAGCCTTGACTAGACAGACCTTTGTTGACAAAGTAATGTCCATTTTTTAATATGCTGTCTAGGTTGGTCATAACTTTCTTTCCAAGGAGCAAGCATCTTTTAATTTCATGGCTACAGTCACCATCTGCAGTGATTTTGGAGCCCCAAAAAATAAAGTCTGACACTGTTTCCCCATCTGTTTGCTATGAAGTGGTGGAACCGGATACCATGATCTTAGTTTTCTGAATGTTGAGCTTTAAGCCAACTTTTTCACTCTCCTCTTTCACTTTCATCAAGAGGCTCTTTAGTTCTTCTCTTTCTGCCATGAGGGTGGTATCATCTGCATATCTGACGTTATTGATATTTCTCCTGGCAATCTTGATTCCAGCTTGTGCTTCATACAGCCCAATGTGAAAGTGCTGCAGTTGATATGTACTCTGTCATGATGTACTCTGCGTATAAGTTAAATAAGCAAAATACAGCCTTGATGTACTCCCTTTTCCTGTGTGGAAGCAGTCTGTTTTTCCATGTCCAGTTCTAGCTTGCTTCCTGACCTGCATACAGGTTTCTCAAGAGGCAGGTCAGGTGGTCTGGTATTCCCATCTCTTTTAGAATTTTCCACAGTTTATTGTGATCCACACAGTCAAAGGCTTTGGCATAGTCAATAAAACAGAAATAGATGTTTTTCTGGAACTCTCTTGCTTTTTCGATGATTGAGTATGTGTTGGCAATTTGATCTCTGGTTCTGCCTTTTCTAAAACCAGCTTGAACATCTGGAAGTTCACGGTTCACGTATTGTTGAAGCCTGGCTTGGAGAATTTTGAGCGTTACTTTGCTAGCGTGTGAGATGAGTGCAATTGTGTGGTAGTTTGAGCATTCTTTGGGATTGCCTTTCTTAGGGATTGGAATGAAAACTGACCTTTTCCAGTCCTGTGTCCACTGCTGAGTTTTCCAAATTTGCTGGCATATTGACTGCAGCACTTTCACAGCATCGTCTTTCAGGATTTGAAATAGCTCAACTGGAGTTCCATCACCTCCACTTGCTTTGTTCATAGTGATGCTTTCTAAGGCCCATTTGACTTCACATTCCAGGATGTTTGGCTCTAGGTGGGTGATCACACCATCGTGATTATCTGGGTTGTGAAGATCTTTTTTGTACTGTTCTTCTGTGTATTCTTGCTACCTCTTAATATCTTCTGCTTCTGTTAGGTCTTCTGCTTCTTCTTTCTGTCCTTTATCAAACCCATAACCCATGTCCTTTATCTTTGCATGAAATGTCCCCTTGGTATCTCTGATTTTCTTGAAGAGATCTCTAGTATTTCCCATTCTGTTGTTTTCCTCTGTTTCTTTGCACTGATCACTGAGGAAGGCTTTCTTCTCTCTCCTTGCTCTATTTTGGAACTCTGCATTCAGATGGGTATATCTTTCCTTTTCTCCTTTGCTTTTCACTTCTTTTCTTTTCTCAGCTATTTGTAAGGCCTCCTCAGACAGTCATTTTGCTGTTTTGCATTTCTTTTTCTTGAGGATGGTCTTGATCCCTGTCTCCTGTACAATGTCACGAACCTCCGTCCATAGTTCATCAGACACTCTATCAGATCTAGTTCCTTAAATATATTTTTCACTTCCACTGTATAATCAGAAGGGATTTGAGTTAGGTCATACCTGAATGGTCTACTGGTTTTCCCTACTTTCTTCAATTTTAGTCTGAATTTGGCAATAAGGAGTTCATGATCTGAGCCACAGTCAGCTCCTGGTCTTGTTTTTGCTGACTGTATAGAGCTTCTCCATCTTTGGCTGCAAAGAATATAATCAGTCTGAATTTCAGTGTTGACCATCTGCTGATGTCCATGTGTAGAGTCTTCTCTTGTGTTGTTGGAAGAGGGTTTTTACTATGACCAGTGCGTTAACTTAGCAAAACTCTAATAGCCTTTGCCCTCCTTCATTCTGTACTCCAAGACCAAATTTGCCTGTTATTCCAGGTGTTTCTTGACTTCCTACTTTTGCATTCCAGTCCCCTATAATGAAAAGGACATTGTTTTGGGGTGTTAGTTCTAGAAGGTCTTGTAGGTCTTCATAGAACTGTTCAACTTCAGGTTCTTCAGCATTACTGGTCGGGGCATAGACTTGGATTATCATGATATTGAATGGTTTACCTTGGAAATGAACAGAGATCTCTCTGTCGTTTTTGAGATTGCATCCAAGTACTGCACTTCAGACACTTTTGTTGAATATAATGGCTATGCCATTTCTTCTAAGGGAATCTTGCCCACAGTAGTAGATAAAATAGTCATCTGAGTTAAATTCACCCATTCCAGTCCATTTTAGTTCGCTGATTCCTAAAATGTCGACATTTACTCTTGCCGTCTCCTGTTTGACCACTTCCAGTTTGCCTTGATTCATTGACCTGACATTCCAGGTTCCTATGCAATATTGTTGTTTATAGCATCAGACCTTGTTTTTGTCACCAGTCACATCCACAACTGGGTGTTGTTTTTGCTTTGGCTCCCTCTCTTCATTCTTTCTGGAGTTATTTCTCCACTGATCTCCAGTAGCATTTTGGACACCTACTGACTTGAGGAGTTCATCTTTCAGTGTCCTTTTTGCCTTTTCATACTGTTCATCCAGTTCTCAAGGCAAGAATACTGAAGTAGTTTGTCATTCCCTTCTCCACTGGACCACATTTTGTCAGAAATTGGTTTACATACATACATACATACATATATATATATATATATATATAAAACCCTGTCTTTTCCACAAAAAACATAGGCGGTGGTGGTTGTTCAGTCAGTAAGTTGTCTGACTCTGTGACCTCATGGACTGCAGCACACCAGGTTGCCTTGTTCTTCATTATCTCCTGGAGTTTGCTCGGATCCATGTCCATTAAGTCAGTGATGCTGTCCAACCAGCTCGTCCTCTGCTGCCCCTTTTCCTTCTCTTCAGTCTTTCCCAGAATCAGGGTCTTTTCCAGTGATTCAGTTCTTCACATCAGGTGGCCAAAGTATTGGAGCTTCAGCAACAGTCCTTCTGATGAATATTCAGAGTTGATTTCCCTTAGGATTGACTGATTTGATCTCCTTGCAGTCCATGGGACTCTCAAGAGTCTTCTCCAGCACCACAATTTGAAATTATCAGTTCTTTGGTGCTAAAGTTTCTTTATGGTCCAACTCTCATATCCATACATGACTGCTGGAAAATTTCGTGGCTTCAGTCACTCTCAACAGTGATTTTGGAGCCCAAGAAAATAAAATTTTCACTGTTTCCATTGTTTCCCCATCTATTTATTATGAAGTGCTGGGACCAGATGCAATTATTGTAATTTTTTGAATGTTGAGTTTCAAGTTGGCTTTTTCACTCTCCTGTTTTACACTCATCAAGAGGCTTTTTAGTTCCTCTTCATTTTTTGCGATTAGAGTGGTGTCATCTACATATCTGAGGTTGATATTTCTCCTGGCAGTCTTGATTCCAATTTCTGATTCATCCAATCTGGCATGCTTTCCTGGTGACTCTAAAGGTAAAAAAATCTGCTTGCAATGGGAGACCCAGGTTTGATCCCTGGGTCAGAAAGATCCCCTGGAGAAGGAAATGGCAGCCCACTATAGTATTCTTGCCTGGAAGATCCCATAGACAGAGGAGCCTGGTGGGCTACAGTCCATAGGGTCACAGAGGGTCAGACAGGACTGAGCAGCTAACAAATTCATTTATTCACTCTGCATATATATGTGCACATCAGTTCAGTTCGGTCACTCAGTCGTGTCTGACTCTGCAACCCCATGGACTGCAGCATGCCAGCCTTCCCTGTCCATCACCGACTCCCGGAGCTTGCTCAAGCTCATTCCATCAAGTTGGTGATGCCATCCAACCATCTCATCCTCTGTCGTCCCCTTCTCCTCCTGCCCTCAATCTTTCCCAGCATCAGGGTCTTTTCAAATGAGTCAGCTCTTTGCATCAGGTGGCCAAAGTATTGGAGTTTCAGCTTCAACATCAGTCCTTCCAATGAATATTCAGGACTGGTTTCCTTTAGAATTGACTGATTGGATCTCCTTGCAGCCCAAGGGACTCTGAAGAGTCTTCTCCAACACCACAGCTCAAAAGCATCAGTTCTTCGGTGCTCAGCTTTCTTATAGTCCAACTCTCAAATCTCACATGTGCACATTATTGATGGTTAAAAATAAGTTACTGAATATGTTTCATCCTCAAAGCATTGTGCTTAGCTCTTTGACCTAATTTTTTTGTTTAATCAACTATGAAAACTGTATTTCAGTATAAAAGGAAGAAAATTGGTTTAAATAGTGTAAGTTGGATTTGCTTGGTAGTCCAGTCATTAAGAATCCACTTCCCAATGCAGAGTACACAGGTTTGATCCCTGGTCTGGGAAGATTCTTCAGTGGCTCAGCAGTCAAAAGTTCACCCGCAGTGCAGGAGACAAGGGTTTGATCCCTCGTTGGGAAGATCGCCTGAAGTAGGAAATGGTAACCCACTCCAGTATTCTTGCCAGTAAAATCCCATAGACAGAAGAGCGAGCCCGGCAGGCTACCTACAGTCCATAGAGTCGAAAAGATGCGGACACAAACTGAGCATGCTCGCACCCTGAGGATTCCCATGCCGTCAGTCAACTAAGCATGCATGTCACAGCTGCTGAGCCCACACGCCCTCCGAGCCATTCCCTACAAAGAGACGCCACTGCATTGAGAAACGTGCACATGCTCACTAGGGAGTAGCATCCACCTGCCCCAACTGAAGAAAGCCCTCGCACAGCAACGAAGACCCACACCACCAAAAAAAAGCCTAGTATGCTGAAGTGGTTGTGTGGTCAGTCATTGGCAGCTGACCCAAAATTTAAACCTAGATTTTCTGAATTCACATATTTAACTCCAGTTTATTTCTGTAATTACTTTGAAATTTATAAGCAGTAAAACCAGTTTAAGAAGCTACCTACATTTTAGAAATTGCTGTGCACTAATGTTTAAAAGATATTTGAATTATTCTGGTTTCTATTTTATTTAAAGCCTCAGTACTTATCAGTAATGGGTAATAATGTTATGGGATTGTGAAGAAGTGATAAAGTTTTAGATTCTTTAGAAATCAAAGTTTCCGAATATACTTCTTACTGTATTTAAAATGTAAATATAAAGATTGCCTTATTTACACACAATGGGTTTAGATACTATACACTTTAAATAGATTTCTATTGAGAGAAATAGGCCATTTTAAATGTGTTAATCTAAAGCCAATTTTTTTTCATTGCAGATCTATCTTTGTGGTTTTAATGGCAGAAAGCTAGATAAACTGAGAAGACTTATTAACAGTGGAGGTGGAGTTCGTTTTAATCAGCTCAATGAAGATGTAACTCATGTTATTGTGGGAGATGATGATGATGAATTGAAGCAGTTTTGGGATAAATCAGCCCACAGGTTTTGTCCGTTTTTAATTCAAAGCAATTTCTACTCTGTAATGATTTTTCTTAAAATTGCATATCCTGGCAGTTATGGAAACTGCATGGCACATGGGATAATGGTATTTATAATTTAATCTAATATATAACTGTACTGTTTTTGTAGGCCTCATGTAGTGGGAGCAAAATGGTTGCTAGAGTGTTTTAGTAAAGGTTATATGCTTCCTGAAGAGCCATATATCCATGTTAACTACCAGCCAGTGGAAATTCCAGTTTCAGATCAACCTGAAAGTAAAACAGCCCTTTTTAAAAGGAAGAACAGCAGCTTCTCTAAGAATGACTTTGCTCCTGAGGAAAAGCATGAGCAAGCTGATGAAGATCTACTCTCTCAATATCAGACTAATAACTCAACAGTAGGTAAGAAAGAGTGACCAGTGTTAACAGTCATTAAATATTTTGGTAGCAGAATACATACTTATGTGATTTCTGCCAGTTCCTATAGAATTTAGGTTATACTAACCTCTTTCTTCCCTTGAAGTTTTATTTGTGTTACTTTTTTTTTTAACCTGGCAAGGCTAAGAGATTCTAGACTTTCTGAATCCCTCTTTTCTCTTCAATTCATCTGTACCTCTTGGGTCCAGTTTTTAAATACAGACTGTCACTTGGTTTGTGTGTTTGTAACATCCTGAGTTTGTTACAGGGTCAGTTCAGTTCAGATACTCAGTTGTGTTCAACTCTTTGCAACTTCATGGACTGCAGTATGCCAGGCTTCCCTCTCCATCACCAACTCCTGGAGCTTGCTGAAACTCATGTCCATCGAGTTGGTGATGCCATCCAACCATCTCATCCTCTGTCGTCCCCTTCTCCTCCTGCCCTCAACATCAGTCCTTCCAAAGAATATTCAGGACTGGTTTCCTTTAGAATTGACTGATTGGATCTCCTTGCAGCCCAAGGGACTCTGAAGAGTCTTCTCCAACACCACAGCTCAAAAGCATCAGTTCTTCGGTGCTCAGCTTTCTTATAGTCCAACTCTCAAATCTCCCACCTTCAATCTTTCTCAGCATCAGGGTCTTTTCCAATGAGTCAGTTGTTCGCATCAGGTGGCCAAAGGATTGGAATTTCAGCATCAGTCTTTGCAATGAATATTCAGGACTGATTTCCTTTAGAATTGACTGGTTTGTTCTCCTTTCAGTCCAAGGGACTCTCAAGAGTCTTCTCTAACTGCACAGTTCAAAAGCATCAATTCTATATCACTCTTTTTATGGTCCACTCTCAACATCCATACATGACTACTGGCAAAACCATAGCTTTTACTACACGGACCTTTGGTAATGTCTGCTGTTTTATATGCTGTCTAGGTTAGTCATAGCTTTTCTTCCAAGGAGCAAGTATCTTTTAATATCATGGCTGCAGTCACCATCTGCAGAGATTTTGGAGCCAAGAAAATAGTCTCTCACTGTTTCTGTTGTTTCCCCACCTATTGGCCGTGAAGTGATGGAACCAGCTGCTATGATCTTAGTTTTCTGAATGTTAAGTTTTAAGCCAGCCTTTTCACTCTCCTGTTCCACTTTCATCAAGAGGCTCTTTAGTTCCTCTTTGCTTTCTGCCGTAAGGGTGGTATCATCTGCATATCATATTGGTATTTCTCCTGGCAATGTTGATTCTAGCTTGTGCTTCATCCAGTCCAGCAAGGTATTTTTTACAAGGTATTTTAACCTCATAACAAATGCCTCTTAGTTTGTAACTGTGGCTTTAATGAGTATAATGCACTGTAGACTACTGTCTCAGGATGTAGTCTTCTCGGTGTGCTAAACACAATTGCCAGTGAAAAGTTGTGAACAGCATTTCTACTTTTTAAAAACTTTTATTATATAAAGTATTTAATACATCCAAAAAGATATAAAGAACAATTTAACAAATAACCATATACTACTAATCTAACTGTTTAAAAACTATAGGATATTCTGCTTGGTCAAAATTCTCCTGTGACTCCCTCCTCATTTTCTTAGTAGTTTATAACATATATATATATATATATATCTGTAAGTAATATACACACTGTTTTGTTTTGTGTGTATTTTAACTTACATAAATCATGCATGATATGTACTCTTTTGCTACCCTACCCTAAACATGCAAGATACTCACCTCATCCTAGTAACTGGTTATAAATATATCACACGGGTATATGAACGTTCCATAGTTTATCTATTGCCCTTCCTGAGGAGATTTTTATTGTGGTTTTTTTGTTTTGTTGTCTAATAACAAACAGTACTGGTGAAATTGTTCTTATGTGTATCTGTGCACGTGAGCAAGAATTTCTCTAGGGTGGATGGCTGATTCCTGGGATAAGTATGTCTTCCACTTTCTTACATAAAGCATATTGCTTTCTGGAGTGTTTTAGTTTACCACTTTATACAGTAGTAAGTGTTCCTGTTGTTGTACATCCTTTCAACATTTAGTATTTCTCATAAGGCTTGAAATTGTTATTAATTTGATGGGTGTAGAGTGGGATCTGATTGTGGTTTTAATTTTATAGCATTGCTAATAAGGTAGAGCATCTTTTTGAGTATTATTTGGCTATAATTTTTATTAATTTATTTTTTATTGAAGGATAATTGCTTTACACAGTTTTGCTGTTTTCTGTCAAACCTCGATATGATTCAGCCATAGGTATACATGTATCCCCTCCCATCTCCCTCCCAATCCCACCCCTCTAGGTTGATACAGAGCCCCTGTTTGAGTTTCCTGTAAAGTAGGTTTCTAAACTGTTATTTTGTGGTTTGTGCTTTTCTGTTTTATTTAAGTTTTCCTATCTGAAAGCCATAAAGTTGTATTTTAAAAGTCTTTAAGGTTTTGCTTTTTCATATTTCATTTTCAGTCCACATGGAGTTGATTTTTGCATTTGTTAAGCAGCATTCAAATTATCAGTGTGAATAATCACTTATCCTCAAACTTTTTTGAATAGGCCATCCTTTCTTTACTAATTTGCCCTGTTGCCCCTGTCATTTATTAAGGGTCTGTTAAGTGGGGATGTAGGTTTAGGATTTTTATTCTGTTCCATTGAGATACTTCACTGATAAACCATCTTATTTTAATAGCCTTTGTAATATGTTTTGATATCTGAAATGTCAAGGCTCTCCAGTTTTCTTTACAAATGTTTCTTACCTATTCTTGGACTTTTGCTTCTATATAAATTTTTAAAATTAGTTTTTCAGTTTGAATAAATCTGTATGGGAATTTGGTTGGGATTGTATTGAATTAATTTATTATTTGGAGCAGGATTGACATCTTTACAATGAAAAGATCTTCCTATCCATGAATATAGAATATTAGCATACAGTTTATGTTTTTCAGTAAAGTATAACTGGAGTCATAATATACTGGACATGCTATGTTACAACTATCCCTAATTTTTTGTGTTCTGTGTCTGTTCATTTGATATTTTAGTTCTTAAAATTATATTTTACTGGTATATAAGAATAAAACATTTTGAATAAGGACATTTTGGGTATTGAGTTTTTTAAAAATTGTGGTAAAATATGCCTGACATAAAATTTACCATTCTGACCATCCTTAGATATACAGTTTAGTGGTATTAATTATATTCACATAGTTTTGCCACTATCATTACCATCCATGCCAGAACTTTATCTTCCCAAACTAAAACTTTATAGGCCTTAAGCAGTAACTCTGTAGTCCTCCTTCAACCCATTTCCTGGCAACCACCATTATATTTCTGTCTCTAAGAATTTGACTATTCTAGGTAGCTCAAATATGTGGACTCAAGACAGTACCTTTTGTGTCTGGCTTATTTCACTTAGCATTATGTCCTCAAGGCCATGTTTTAGCATGTGTCAGAATATGATTCCTTATTAAAGTTGAATAGTACTCCATTGTATGTTGAAATTGTTCCATTTTCTGTTGATGGACACTTGAGTTGTCTGTACCTTTGGCTGTTGTAAATTATGGTGCTGTGAACATTGGTGTACAGATATCTGTTCAAGTCCCTGCTTTCAGTTCTTTTAGATAGAGTCTCAGAAGTGGAATTGATAAGTCATATGGTAATTCTGTGTTTAACTTTTTGGGAAACCACCTTGCTGTTTTCCAAATGCTGAACTACTTTACATCCTCACCAGCTGTGCACAAAGGTTCGTTTTTCTACATCCTTAGAACGTATTGTATTTCCTTGTTTTTTTTTTTTTTTCCATAATAAAAGTCATCCTAACGGACTTGAAGTGATATCTCACTGGTGGTTTTGATTTTCATTTCCCTGATTAGTGATGTTGTGCATCATTTCCTGCTTTTATTGGCCATCTATGTGTTTTCTTTGGAGAAATGTTTATTCAATTGGGTTGACCTTTTGTTCCTGAGTGGTAGGAGTTCTTTATATATTCTGAGTATTGATTTCTTATTAGTTATTTTATTTGTATATATTTCCCCCTTCTTTGGGTAGCTTTTTCATGTTGTGTTCTTTGGTAGACTGTAGTTTTAATTGTGATGAAGTCCAATGTTTCTGTTTTTTCCTCATTGCCTGTGTTTTTGGTCTCATAATTAAGAAATCACTACCAAAGCTAGTCATGAAACTTTCTCATACGTTTTCTTATAAAAGTTTTGTTTTTATTCTTCTTTAAGGCTTTGATCTGGGTATTACATACTTTTCCTCTGCTCATTGGAATTGTCATATGGTTTTTCCTTTTTGGTGTGATAAATTGTATTAGTAAATTTTATATTGTTAAATCAAGTTTAAATTCTTCTGGATGTGATATATTCATCTTTTTTACACATTGCTATATTTAGTTTGCTAATATTTGATTTAGGCTTTTTCTACTCAGTGTGATACTGACCTATACTTTTCCTTTTTCTGTTATCTTTGTTGGATTTTGTTTAATTGATAAAATGAATTGGGGTTATTCTTTATTTTTTTAAAAATCTCAGAGTTTGTGGTAGATTGGGGGGTTATTTTTTCCTTTTTTTTTAAATCTCAGAGTTTGTGTAACATTGGGGTTCCCTGTCCTTAAATGTGTAATGAAACTCATCTGTCTATTTGGGCCTAGTGTTTCTTTGTAGGAAAATTTTATAGTACTAATTCACTTAATGGATATAAGACTGTTCAGTTCTGTTTTTTTCTGAATCAATTTTTGTAAGCTGTGTTTTCTAGGAAGCTTAATGGCTAATTTTATTAGTCTTTTTAGCAAACTAACTTTTGATTCATAAATTTATTCTTTTTTTTCCTTCTGATTTCTTGAGTTGCATGATTTGCTTTCGTTTTGTTTTTTTTTTTTTTTTTGGTAGTGTTTTTATCTAAGTATGTCAGTAGATTTCTCTGAAAGTACTCACTCAAGTAGTTGTATTTCAAAGGATATTTTATTTTATATTTTGATTGCACTGGGTCTTCGTTGCTACACACAGGCTTGCTCTCGTTTTGGAGGGCAAGGACTGCTCTTTTCCAGTGTACAGGCTTCTTGTTGCAGTGCATGGGCTTCTCCTTACAGTGACTTCTGTGGAGCACAGGCTCTAGAGCACTTGGGTTCTCGTAGTTGTGGCATGGGCTCAGTAGTTGTGGCACATGGACTTTAGTTGCCCGCAGCATATGTAATCTTCCCAGACTGGAAATCGGACCCATGTCCCCTGCTTTGGCAGGCGGATTCTTATCTACTTTACCACCAAGGAAGTCCCAAAAGATCTTTTATGTAGCATTTTTGTAATTTGTTATTGTTGTTACTCACTTGCAAAGTGGTGTCTGACTCTTTGCCACCCCATGGACTGTAGCACTCCAGGCTTTCTTGTCATTCACTGTCTCCTGCTCACACTCGTATCCATTAAGTCAGTGATGCTATCTAGCCATCTCATCTTCTGCTGCACCTTTCTCTTTTTGCCTTCAATTTTTCCCAGCTTCAGGGTCTTTTCTAATGAGTCTGTTCTTTGCATCAGTTACCAAAGTAATTCTAAATATTTTCTAATTTTATATCTTTGGTCTGTGAAGTGTTTAGGAAGTGGTTTTTGTAAATGTTCTTCTGTGCCTCAGAAAAATGTTTTCTATGATTATTTGGAAATTTCCATACATTTATATGATCTAATAAGTTTTGTCAGTTTTGTCTATGCATTAATGAAATAGATGTCACACTCCTCTATTGTGATGGTGACTGTCACTTTTTCCATGTAGTTCTGTCACATTCAGTTCTTTTGTGTATATTTTGAAGTTTTATTACACGGTGATCCTCATTTTCCTAATTTTTCTTTTACTTAAGATCTATTTTATCTGATATTAAAACACCTATGCCTGCTTCACATAGGTATTTTTTTAGTATGACTTTATTTTAATTGAAAATTAGTTGATTTACATTTATTGTTATTTGTGATATATTTTGATTATTTTCTACCCTCTTGTGCTATTTGTCCCATTTTTCTATGCTTTCTTGTTTTTCGTTTGTTTTTTAACATTTTTATCTTTTGGATGGGTTGAACTTGCCTTTTCCTTCCCCTGATGACACTCCCAATCCTGTATCTTTCCCTCTACTGATTTGGAAGCTTATATATACTATTTTATGTTTTCAGTGTTCTTCCTTGAAAATCTAATGTACATTATAGCTTAAAATTTAAAATTAATCAGAATTTTTGTCTTGTGAATAATATAAGAACCTTATAACATTTATCTTTAACATCACTACCAACCATACCCTCTACACATGCACTCATTAATAAATTCAGCTTATGTGATTTTGTCTTGTATTTTCATTATCCTTTAATCTCACAATTAGGTATTTTTGTTGTTTTCTATATTCAGTAATTGTTTTGATTTACCAGCATATTTGCTATTTCTTTGCTCCTGACTCCTTATTGCATCTGATCTCTCTCCTTTGGAATAATTTTCTTTTTTCTTAAGATATAACCTTTGGAAATTTCTTCAGTTTCTGTTAGTGTCTTTATTTTGCCCTTGTCCTTAAAAGACAGTTCTAGACAGTTAATTTGTCAGAGCTCTTGGGAGATATTTTTTCTTCGTCATATGTTTCCATGACTGCTGATTAAGAAGTCAGATATCAGCTTACTTGTCATTCTTTTGTAGAAAATAATTTTTTCTCTGGTGGTGCTAATGGTTAAGAATCCACCTGCCAATGCAGGAGACACAAGAGATGTGGGTTTGATCCCTGAGTTGGGAAGATCCCCTGAAGTAGAAACTGGCAACCTGCTCCAGTGTTTAAGCCTGGAAAATTCCATGGGCAGAGGAACTTGGCAGGCTACAGTCCATGGAGTCGCAAAAGAGTCAGACACAGCTTAGTGGCTAAGCAGCAGCAGCATCTTTTTTCTTTATTTTTAATACCTTTTATTTTTTGTGTCCTGAGTTTTACCATTTATTTATCTTATTTGCAAGTCATTGTGCTTTTTGAATCAGAGAATTTGTGGGTTTTTTTGTTAGTTTTTTAAAATTTTCATCTATTATGTCTTTGAATATTGCTTTCCTTCATTCTCTGTGTTCTGTAACTCCCCTTTAGCTCTGTGTCCTTAATCTGTCCTGCTAATTTCATCTTTTTGTTTATTGTTTATTATATGTGATTTCTTCAGATTTTCCTTTCAGAACACTATTTTTCTGCTTAGCTATTGCCTAATGTGTTTAACCCATCCATTAAACTTTCAATATTTTGAAAAAAACTTCCAGTATTTTTTCAGTTTGTAGGAGTCCTAGTTCTTTCAGTAGTGAGTTATTCTGTATTTCTGGGGGTTTTTTGCTTTATTTCTTGAGACATTTTAAACCTGTTGCAACATCTGAATGGACAGGGGTAGTTCTCTTGATTGTTGTCCATGATGCCTGGTTTCCTCATGTGTTTTGTGACATTTATTATAAACTCTTAGTTGTTAGGACTTGAGGTTCTAAGAAGCCTGGGAAGAGAATTTGGTCCTTCAGATAAAGTTTATGTTTAAACCTGCCAAGAGCCTAGGAACTTTCCAACTTAGGACACCCCTAAGTTAGTTTTTAGCTGTATGTTCTTGGACCATCAGGCCCTAAGCTACTATGACGACCAGCCTATAATGTTACAGATTCCAAAGAGAGATATGTTGACACCCCCCACCCCCCAAAAGCCAAAATAGTGTACTTCTCATCTCTTTTTGCAGGGTGAATGTGGTGGTGGTGGTTGATTGGTTTTTGATGGACATTTTTACTGAAGGCATCTTCCTTTAGGGTTTCTGAGTGGAAGGGTATACTCTGCCCCACCTCTAATTAGTGTGGGATGAAAGGCTTGACTTCTGTCCCTCCATGTGACATCCTTAAATCCTAAGGGTTTTGGTCCTTGCCAAAATTGATAGTAATTGTTACCTTTAGTGGTCATTTAATGCTCTGGATTCATGCTACTACTTCATTTTTAGCCAATTCAGCTTTGCATTTATAATGATATCTTTAATATTTCATCCTCTATTTTTAGGTGTTTTATGGTGAGAGGGTTCTGCATGTCTAGCTGGCCATATTTTTATTTATTTATTTATTTTTGACATAGTTTAGAGAATTTCAATTTTCCTTTTTTAAAAATTTAATCCACACTCTGTTCATGTTGTTCTGCAAGATGATTTTTGTCATAAATTTGCTTATGCTTTAGTAGTGTTTCATATCAGATCATCCTAATTTTTTAGGATGTTTTAGTACAAAAAGACCACCTATTGACTGGAAGCAGTTTTATGCACTATCCTTCAACAAGGGTCCTTGCTGGAGGCAGGCAATTAGTTTCTCAAATTTTCTTTTCTGAAGCAGCTAGTAGGGTACTGACTTTGAAAGGATTTAGTAATAGTAAATCTCAGTGAATCCTCAAGTACCTTTGAAAGAATATAATTAAGTGTTTACTTCATATTGAAAAAGCTATCAAAAAGTGTCTATTGGGCTTCCAAATGGCATGTTTGAAAAGAGGGTTCTATTGCTAAAAGAACTGCTATGAAATGTGTTATTTTATTCTGAACTGTTAATAACTTCAGGGTTTTACTTATAATTTATAAGCACATAGTATTTCTAGTTTGTTTTTATAGTATGTACTGATGTGTTCAGTCATGGCCAACTCTGCGACCCCACAGACTGTAGCCCACCAGGCTCCTCTGTCTGTGGAATTTTCCAGGCAAGAATACTGAAGTGGGTTGCCATTTTCTTCTCCAGTTTTTATTGTAGTAGTCTAAAATTCCCCCGGGTTTCTTTTTTCTTCCTCACCAGTTACACAGAAACATCGAACAAAGTCGTTTTTTTCCTCCTAGATGTGATTGTGAACAATTTTAATGCAAAAAAAATCTGTTTTTACATTTTATATTATATATTTTAAAACTACTTTCTAAATGTTTTATAGTATCATGTCACCTTTATTTTCATCCAGGCTTATTCATCCTCATGTGTGCTCAGTCATGTCTGACTCTTTGTGACCCTTTAGACTGTAGCCTGCCATGCTCCTCTTTCCTGGCATTTTTCAGGCAAGAATACTGGAGTGAGTAGCCATTTCCTCCTCCAGGGGAACTTCCTGACCCAGGATTAAACCCTAGTTTCCTGCGTCTCCTGCATTGAAGGCAGATTCTTTACCTGCTGAGCCATTGGGGATACATCTCTCTAAGTGATAGATACACTGTTATCCTTTATTCCTTACAGTATGAAACTGAGGTCAGAGAGTCTCCTGACATACTGATCAGTAAATGCTCTAGACACAGCGGCTTCTTCAGAGTCTCAGGGCAATTTAAATACTTGTATTAAGTAGAAATTAAAGTGTGTATATGCACACTTTATTTTATATATATATATACACACACATACACACACTTTATAAATACTTTTCTCCAATAAGCATGACTTTTCACTTTTCAACTAATGACTGTATGCATGTGTATATACAGTAATTAGTTTAAAAGGGTAAAGAGTCATATATGTATATATATACATACACACACATACCCCCCCCCACCCATATACAGTAATTAAAGTGAAGAGAGTCCTGCCTATTAGAGATGAGGATAGAAATAAGAAGATAGCTTCCCTGGTGGCTCAGCAGTAAAGAATCTGACTGCTGTGCAAGAGATGTGGGTTTAATCCCTAGGTCAGGAAGATCCTCTGGAGAAGGAAATGGCAACCCACTTCAGTGTTTGCCTGGGAAATCCCATGGACAGAGAATCCTGGCTGGCTCCAGTCCATGGATTCGGAAAAGAGTGGGACACGACTTAGCAACTAGAACAACTATAACATAATGTTATGGACCCTGGAGTCAGACATACTTTGGTTTATATTTCATTTCTGCCAGCTAATAACTGTATCACCTTAGAGAAATTACATAACCTCTTTAGACCTGACATTCTTCTTGAAGGATGGGTGTAGATACAGCAGTAGAGCTAGCCTTATATTATCATAAGCATTAATTACATGCATGAAAAGCACTTAAGTACAGTACCTATGTCCCTGGTGGCTCTGATGGTAAAGTATCTGCCTGGAATGTGAGAGGCCCAGGTTCGATTGCTGGGTTGGGAAGATCCCCCAGAAGGAAATGGCAACTCACTCCAGTGTTCTTGTCTGGAGAATCCCATGGACAGAGAAGCCTGGCAGGCTGTAGTCCATGGGGTCCCAAAGAGTCAGACACAGCTGAGCAACTAACTCTTTATGTAAATAGAAAAGAATCTTTGAATAGCTTTCAGGCTGTTGGAATCCCAGGAAGCAGGGCTTGGAAAATTCTGAAAGTTGTTCAGTTGTGTTGGCTCTTTGCAACCCCATGACTGTCCATGGAATTTTCCAGGCCAGAGTACTGGAATGGGTGGCCTTTCCCTCCTCCAGATCTTCCCATGCAGGGATTGAACCCAGGTTTCCTGCATCGCAGGCAGAGTCTTTACCAGTGGGGAGCCACAAGGGAAGCCCCTTGTGGAGTTATTGGAGCCTCATAATTTTCTGGTACACTAGGAATACATAGAATACTAACATGACTGCTCTTATCCTGGGATGGTAATACTCATTGCTCTCTTGGGAACCCAGAGGATGGGGTAGGTCATATTCTTTCTTCATTGTATACTTAATAAAGCCTTAGTTTTGTAAGAGTGATCACAGTTCTCAGGTTCTGTTACCTTTATATCCTTACTAGGGGATAAACTTTATCAAGTCAATTACCTGTTAGAAAACATCTCTTTTTCTTTTCCAGTTGAAGTTGCCAAGTCCGAAGTCGGGCTCTGTGGTGACTCTACTCATGTGGAGCCCCTTAACGATTCTACTCGTATTTCTCTGCAAGAACACCAGTCTTCCAGCAGTCATTGCCTTCCTGATGTTTCTACAATTACCGAAGAAGGTTTTTTTAGCCAAAAGAGATTCCTAGTTTTGGGTTTTAGTAATGAAAATGAGTCTAATATTGCAACCATCATAAGAGAAAATGCTGGGAAAATTGTGTCGCTTCAGAGCAGAGTTGTTGCTGATTATGCTGTGGTTCCTCTGCTGGGGTGTGAAGTACAGGCGACTGTGGGAGAAGTTGTAACAAACACATGGCTGGTAAGAAAATACCGCATCAGTTCAAGTGTAGTATTGAAGGATGTCTGAAGCTAAGAGTGCATGTTTATATCTTTGGCACTTTAGTTTCGGTAGACTGGTATTTGGGTTTGGGCACTGTCTGGATTTTGCTTTTAGCAAAGGAAATTATAAATAATAAAATAGGCAAGCTTCTTGGTCCTAATCCTGGTAGAATAGAGGGGCTACATCAGCAGCATTCCTTCCTAGGAAAGTGACTCCAGGTCTTCTCATATTTAGGTTTTCCCTGTTTTCTTACTACCAAAGCATGACATGAACTTTTGTATTACTGCATCTTGTTGGCTTATCACTGATCATTTCAACCATTGGCTTTTTCAACTTACCAAGACTTAAGACGAAAAAATGATAACTACATTTTGGAAGAAATTAAATTTAAAGAAATATTTAGGAAATCCAGTGATAAATCTGACTGATTTTAATATCTTGTATAATGACTGATACATTTTAATATTATAATTTGAAGTGTATTGTGAATGAGCATATACACATTTAAAGTAAAATTGCTTTTCACTGTAACTGAACCAGTGTTAACCACTAATCGCTTATTTCAGGTTGATGATGATGTTTTTCTTGTTTTTAAAAGGTAACTTGTATAGACTACCAGACTTTAATTGATCCAAACTCAAATCCTCTCTTCACACCAGTTCCAGTTATGGCAGGAATGACTCCTTTAGAGGATTGTGTTCTTTCGTTCAGCCAATGTGTAGGAGCTGAAAAAGAGTCACTGACATTCTTAGCAAATCACCTTGGAGCCAGGTATGTAGTATTTTTAGTATCTGCCATCTTGGTGTACGTATTATTTGCTTTTACTTACTGAAAAGCATACAAATTAGCATTTTGCTGGATGTCTTATAATATTTATGAGGAGTGTGTTGTGTATCTGATGTGGTGGCTCAAAGTGGAAGGGAGAGAATGATGTTAGACAGGTACTTAGCAAGTATTAAGACTACAGCCTTTAATGCTTACCTACCAGGAAAAGGAATATTTAAAGCCGATACATAGGCTGTTACTTAATGTTGCTTTTCTCAGTGTTATTTCCTTCTGTGTGCCTATGGATGATTTATTCTTTTTCAGTATGTATTATTTCTCTGCAGTGCAGCATTAAGCAGAAATAATGAATACCTTGGGAAAAAGAAAATGAATTTAAAAGTTCTAGAATCCAAATTAGCCTAACCCCTAAGTGAACTTTAATGGTGGCTGTTTAAAAAGAAAGTAGAAAACTGTTACATAAATAATTATAAATGAACTAACTTTCACATTAAAGGAAAAGTTCTTTTAGATTATATTATGAAACAGCACTTAAAATACTTTTAAACAAGAGCCACACCTAAACCAAAGTGATTCAGAACATTTGGGGAAAAAAGTAAAGATGGGCAAAGATATGTGAAAAGAAAGGAGAGGGGTACAATTTTATTATCAGACAAGTTTGAATTCAAATCAAAAGGCATTAAACAGGGGGGGAAAGCGTGTGTAAATAAAGAATGCTATTTACACGGAAGGTTTCTAATTTCCAAAAAAAATCAGAAATGAATAGTGGAAATGTAAAATGAAGACTGTATCAACTGGTCATTTTAGAACTTTTTAATAACTCTTGGTTCAAAGAGGAATTCAAAACCATTTATAAGCCTAGATATCATTGTTAACCCAATAGTGACAAGCAACACTAGTACCCACGTTGTGACCTTAAAATACCATTTCCCATTAAAAGAAACTAAAGCTTAAAGAAATGAACAGTTCCAGATCTGGGGCAGAAAAGATACCAGTGAGTCTGGGACCTTTTGTCAGAATGGAGAGCAAGTGGTATTATTGAAGACTACTTCAAAGGGTTGTGTCAAAAGGATCGCCACTGGCCAAAGACAGGAAGAGTGTCAATAGCAGCAGTGGCTCCAGACATCATCAAATAATATTTCAATCATGACTTCATAATGGCACCAAAAAACTAAGCTAATTGGCCATGTTTAAAGGATGCTAGGAAACCAACTCATTATTTTTGAAAGCTGGTAAATGAGGAGAAAGGATCTGGTGTTTATCCTGCCTTCCTGTACAGTCTGTATCAGACTGTATCCATAATAGTAGATAAGACAAAGTTTCCCTTTATAGAGGTATTTCAACAAATAAGTGAAGAAGAAATGGTAAAATTTTGACTACTAATAAATGGAAGAATCTAGACATTGAAAACCAGCATTCACATAATAAAGAGAAAATTAGACATATGCCTCCTTATGAAGAATATACAACCATCTTGAAACAATCTTATCAAAATAATGAAACCTCATGATCCAGTGTCTTCAGCAAATATAAAGGGGGCATGGAAAGAAGAGGGAACCTGGAAGCCAAAAGACATAAAAAACTAAATGCAGTGTTTAAGGGTAGGATGTGTGATAAAAATAAAGCAAAGTAAGGAAGTTCAGTTCAACTCAGTCATGTCTGACTCTTTGCGACTCCATGAACCGCAGCACGCCAGGCCTCCCTGTCCATCGCCAACTCCCGGAGTCCACCCAAACCCATGTCCATTGAGTCAGTGATGCCATCCAACCATCTCATCCTCTGTCGTCCCCTTCTCCTCCTGCCCTCAATCTTTCCCAGCATCAGGGTCTTTTCAGATGAGTCAGCTCTTTGCATCAGATGGCCAAAGTACTGGAGTTTCAGCTTCAACATCAGTCCTTCCAATGAACACCCAGAACTGATCTCCTTTAGGATGGACTGGTTGGATCTCCTTGCAGTCTAAGGGACTCTCAAGAGTCTTCTCCAGCACCACAGTTCAAAAGCATCAATCCTTCGGCGCTCCTTTATAGTCCAACTCTCACATCCATACATGACCACTGGGAAAACCATAGCCTTGACTAGACGGACCTTTATATCTACTACTGTGGGCAGGAATCCCTTAGAAGAAATGGCTTAAACATCATAGTCAACAAAAGAGTCCGAAATGCAGTACATGGGTGCAATCTCAAAAATGACAGAATGATCTGTTTGTTTCCAAGGCAAACCATTCAACATCACGGTAATCCAAGTCTATGCCCTCACCAGTAACACTGAAGAAGCTGAAGTTGAACAGTTCTGTGAAGACCTACAAGACCTTCTAGTACTAATACCCAAAAAAGATGTCCTTTTCATTATAGGGGACTGGAATGCAAAAGTAGGAAGTCAAGAAATACCTGGAATAACAGGCAAATTTGGCCTTGTAGTACATAATGAAGCAAGGCAAAGGCTATTAGAGTTTTGCCAAGAGAACGCACTGATCATAGCAAACATCGTCTTCCAACAACACAAGAGAAGACTCTACACATGGACATCACCAGATGGTCGACACTGAAATCAGATTGATTATATTCTTTGCAGCCAAAGATGGAGAAGCTCTATACAGTCAGCAAAACAAGACCAGGAGCTGACTGTGACTCAGATCATGAACTCCTTATTGCCAAATTGAGACTGAAATTGAAGAAAGTGGAGAAAACCAGTAGACCATTCCAGTATGACCTAAATCAAATCCTTTGTGACTATACAGTGGAAGTGAGAAATAGATTTAAGGGACTAGATCTGATAGACAAAGAGTGTCTGATGAACTATGGACGGAGGTTTGTGACATTGTAAAGTAAGGAAGTGATAACTATAAATATCCAAATAGTGGCTGCTATTAGCACGGGAGTGGAGGGGTGATAGTAACTGAGAAGAAGCATATTGGAGAGGTTCTGGAGTGACTGGTAAGAGTCTGTCTTCTGACATGGGTGAGTAAAATAAGGGTTTTCATCTTATGATAATTCACTAAGTCTCATATTTCCTTTTTTGCTCTGTTCTGTACTTTGATTATGCTCAACAATAAGCTTTTGGAAAAAAACATTGTAGAAAAGAACAGTAAGAAAATATGGCAATAGACTAAAGCAGTGCTCATAGAAAAATTCAGCAAACTGATTACGTAAAATACTAATATACAGAAGTCACTGACCTTCATATGTGCAGCTAGTTAGAAGAGCTAATGAAAACAGAGCTCTCTTACTTAAGAGATAAAATAGGTAGCAACATGATGTGTAATCTTAAAAAGAAAGAAAAGGAATGAAGAAAATAAAACCAAAATAGACTCATAGATCCAGAGAACAAGTTAGCGGACACCAGAAGGGAAGGGAATAGGAAGCTGGGCAAAATTAGTGAAGCGGATTAAGAGTTACAAAATTCCAGTTATCAAATTTAAAAGTCACGGGGATGTAATTAGACTTGGTATTGATCTTTTGTAATGTATTTAAATGTTGAGTCACTATATCATACACCTTAAACTAATATTGTCTGTCAACTATACTTGGATTTAAGAAAAGAGTCGAAAGTGAAACTTGGAAGAGCTACGGAAACTTGTAAAATGCTATTGAGGGAAACAGGACTTGAAGAGTATGAAAGATGTACCTGTTCTTGGACAGGAAGACTAAACATTGTAAAGGAGTTTTTTAGAGAGGGCAATAAGCAAACTAATTCTTAAAATTCATAAGAAAATATTAGCAAGCAGGAAAGTCATAAAAATTTGAAAGAGTTGTTATTTAAATATATTTCGTAAACCTCACTAGATAATAGTATGTCTGTAAGTTGCAGAAAGTTCAGTGAACACATAGAAAGCATAGAAATAGACCTAAATACAAACAGGAATTTAGTATATGATAAAGGTGATGTTTTGGCTTATTGAGGAAAAGATAGTTCAATAAAATTGGAGCAACATCTCATACCAAAATAAGTACCAAATCAATTGATCAGTGGGTTAAATGTGAAAAATGAATCCTTGAAAGTACTAGGGAAAATGTGGTATACTTAAAAAAATCTTAAAAGTGAGGAACTAGACCAGAAACCCAGAAGTCCTAAAAGACATTTCTGTTTGTATCTCAAATTTTGGACTTCTTCTCAAATGGTGTTGTTGTCTTTAATATTCTGTGATCTTGAGGAAGATACTTAATTTCTCTGCATCTTTTCCCAGGTTATATCTTTATGATAACTTGTAAAATATTGATATTTCACAAATATTGAGAGGATCCAATGATATATGTGAAAATGCTTAGAGAAGTTGTGGTGTAGGGCTAGAAGTTGTGTTATTCATACTCATCCTTTGCTCCCCTAGTTGTTCTGTGTCTTTTAGTGGGAGGAAAGACAAGGTAGGTGGGTGGGTGATGACCAATTAAATAGATGATCTTTTTGGTTAATTCTTGTAAGTCTGGTTTTGTTTGCTTATTTTTAAATTATTAGTTTTAAAAAGTTTAATTTTAACAATACATTTTTATCCTAAAGTATTTGTAAGAGGATTAACTTAGTTTAAGAAATAGAACCAACTTTTACTGTATTTTCTTATACTTAGAACTCTGACAACACCATTGTATTAGAAATGTCATTCTTTGCCAACTAATTATGCATATGACCATTTGCTTTTTTTTAAACGTAACTTTCAGTGTTCAGGAATACTTCGTTCGCAAGTCCAATGCAAAGAAAGGCATGTTTGCCAGTACACATCTTGTATTGAAAGAGCCAGGTGGTTCTAAATATGAAGCTGCCAAGAAGTGGAATTTACCAGCGGTCACTATAGCTTGGCTGTTGGAGTCTGCTAGATTGGGAAAGAGAGCAAATGAAAGCCATTTCCTGATTGAAAATTCACCTAAAGAAGGTTAATATTTTTGTTTATCATTTTATTTATATTTTTATAGTTTGGTTTCTGGGATTGTGTTCAGTTGCTAAGTCGTGTCTGACTTTTTCTGACCCCATGGTTTCTGGTATATGAATGTGCTAAAGCTTTTAAGATAGGTCATTAAGATTTCTCCCTTTAACATGAGCCACTGTTGGGCACCCATTATTGGGGAGGGGGTGGGCAATATAAGTACGTTCATAGCAGAATGTTTCATTTATAATTGTACTATCAAATGTAGGCACTGTCTGAAAGCTAGAAGGTACAGAACAGTGTGGGAGTGTTCTAGGGTCTCAGTGTTTGAAGTCTGAAGATACGAGCTTGGATCCCACTTACTGTTCCTTCTGTGAGTAAAGTGCTGTCTATTCCTATTTTTTTTTCCTATCTATGTATTTTATTCTATTCCAGTCTGTTCCTGGACTTCTGCATGTTATCTCTTGCCCACCTTGTGCTTGCTTGTTCCTCCTTATCTTTCAGCTCCCAGCTTGGATATCACTTTCCCTGGAAAAACCTTCCTTAACTCATAAATATGGCCTTGTCTTGCCATAACATCATGTCTCTTGTAGCTCTTATCCCAGTGTTAACATTCTAGTTTACTTTCCTGTTTCCCTGCTCAGCCATAAGCTCTGAAAAGGCAAGGAGTACATGCATCTTGTAAATTATATATTTTCATTGTCCGGATTGGACCTGGCATGGAGCAGTCATCTAGTAAGTGTTTTTGATAAATGTTGAAAAATGGTAGGAGGCAGAATGGGAGGACACAGTAGCCTCTCTTATATAACATGATGACATCCTGGATCACACTTTAGGGAACCTTGGGAACAGCTCTCAAAGCTAATACTTATTAGTTTTCTCTAGACAACCTGGGAATTTTACAACTGAGGTAAAGTAATGTTTAGGTCATACTAAAATCTCATTAAGAACTTTTCAAAAACTTGACTGTAGTTGTTAACTCTGAGTACATGTAATTGGGATTTTCTTTTTATTCTGCCATTGGCCAAAATGATATTAACTTCTTGTTCAATCACTAAGTCATGTCTGACTCTTTGTGACCCCATGGACTTAGCACACCAGGCCTCCCTGACCTTCACTGTCTTCCAGAGTTTGCTTATGCTTATATCCATTGAGTCAGTGATACTGTCTAACCATCTCATCCTCTGCCACCCTCTTCTCCTTTTGTCTTCTGTCTTTCCAGTGAGTCAGCTCTTCATATCAGGTGGCCAGAGTATTGGAGCTTCAGCTTCAGCATCAGTCCTTCCAATGAATATTTAGGGTTGATTTCCTTTAGGATTGATTGGTTTGATCTCCTTGAAATCCAGGGGACTCTCAAGTGTCTTCTCCAGCATCATAATTTGAAAGCATCAGTTCTTTGTCACTCAGCATTTTCTTACATAATTTTGGGCAAGTTATGAGGTTTACTGAGAATATTTCAAGGTATAACAAGATGAAACAGGAAATCTAATTTCATTATTTCAGTCGATTTGTTTGTCTAACTCAACATATATTTTAATATATTGCCTGGTTTGTTTCTTTGAAAGTAAGTATATAGCTTTGTGGTATGAAGTATACTTAAGAATTCACAGGAAAACTAATAGTAAGATAAAAAACATCACTTCTTGTATGCCTCTTTAGAGACAGGAAAACGACATCAGTGGCTCACATTTGTTTCTTTTCATTTTAAATCTCTAGAACAAAGTTTGGAAACTGAAACAACAAATGAGGTGAATCTAAATCCAGATACCCCAGAGCATCCTGTAACACATCTGGAAACTCACAGGAAAGCAGCCGTTACACCTTTAGATATGAACCGCTTTCAGAGTAAGGCTTTCCGCACGGTGATGTCACAGCACTCCGGACAGGCTTCAGTCTCCCCTACCCCAGGACAGTCACTTCAGAAGGAGCCCTCATTACACCTGGATACGCCATCAAAGTTTCTGTCCAAGGACAAACTCTTCAAGCCTTCCTTTGATGTGAAGGTGAGGCTTGTAGAAAATGGTTCTGGAGATAACAATTTTATAGTTTATAAAGTTAAAGCACCAGGTTCGCCATCACTTAGTTTGTAGTAGTAACTTCAGAAATATTGGCAAATAGATTCATGGTAATGAGTCCCTATGTATACCCAGCATTGAGGTAACAGCTAGAGATATATATGGTGTGAAATCAGGACATCTGGGTTCAAGTCCTGTATCTGTTATGAATGGTATGATTCACAGATCATTTAACATATTTGAGCATCAGTTCCATCTTTTGTACAAAAAGGATAATATCACTGAATACTTACAGATTTACTGTAAGGATCAAGTGAAATTGTGTGATGAATAGTTTCATAAACTGTAAAATTACATAGACACATTGGACTTAGGATTTGATTCTAGGAGTACACCCAGTGCTCTTTCTGAAAGTGTTATCTCTTTACCTTTCAATCATTTGCCCTAAAAAGATGAGTTAAGTGTGCATCTTTCTTTGATCTTCTGAGCATTGGAATATGGCTGCTTGTCTAAAAAATGCATTCACAAATGAAGGTTTAATTCACACTTCTCAGATGGTTTTCTTTCATTCCCCAAAGATAATTTTCTTCACTATTCCTTCAGTAGTTTTTGGCCTTTTAAATAGCTATTCGAACCATGATTTTTTTTAATCCATGAACTTTTGCAAAATTATTGTGTGGTTTTACTCACAGTGTTTTGGAGCAGACTTAAAGTTTGCAAGTTGTTCAGCTTCAGAAAATACATATAAATTGACCTGGGACAGTTTTCTCCAAGCTAAATCTTTGATCAGATTTCTTCTGAAGTAACATTTTGTACTGTGACACTACTTACGCTGTAAAAACTAGAGGGGAAGCACTGGTTTGGGAACTGTGAGATCTAGAATCAGGCTTCTGCTTTGCCTCTTACTGCCAAGTCAGCTTCTTTGTGTTTCATTATCCCCATCTGTAAAATTATGATTTGTAAGGTCTCAAAGCTAGTAATATTCTTTGAATAGTAAATGGAATAATAATAGGCAAGATAGTAGAAATATTTCTGTTCATTGAGACCATTCTTCTACCTCACAGTGAAAAACTGATGGTTCTGAAATAGTCTCAGTGTAGGTACAAAACACATTTAAAGGTTTTATTGTTTAGTCATAATGTGTTTAGCAGTGTCTCTCTCTTTTGTGATGTATAAAATACTACTTCACCTTGTAATCAGTGGTCTTTAAATTGATATAACAGATTGGCAAAAAAGAAAAATCTGGTTATCTACTGTGCTCTCTAGTACGTGCTGAAACACTGATGCTTTGCTCATGACAATGTATCAGTGTTGGTGCGTGCATTTTGCTTACATGGTTTCCTTTACCTGTGCAAATTGTGTGTATTCAAGGTTAATACTCATCAGTTGAGCACTGGCTAAACACTTTCTGCTGAATACATTGAATACTATTCAGATGAGAAAGGGAATGAGCACAAGTCCTGAGCAGCAGTGACTAGTCCTCACGTGGGAATTGGGGTGGCTTGGGAATAGGCATATATTTTGTACCTTTGAAGATTTTTCATAATCCTCAGCTCAATATGACTTTTTAATCCTCCTCGTTGTTCATGTCTAGTTTATATCCATCCTTGCTTACTTGTTTCCTTCTGTGTTTTTTGCTTGTTTACTTGTTTGTTTTGTTTGGGTTTTTGGTATCATTTTAACCAATTTCAACTGTAAGATCAGACAAATGTGGTAAAATACTGCTGAAAATGTATTAAGCTTCTTAGTCTCTTTCAGCCAATTTGTTGGACAGTATGGAATTGTTTTTTTCATTGTCTATACAGATGCAGAGAATACTTCATTCTTTTTATTGTTGTTTGGAGGAAAGCTGGAGGAGGTTAAAGCTATAATCCAATTAATACTGAGGATCATTCCCCTTCTCTCTTTACCTCTTTTTTCCCCCTTTCCTTTTTCTGTTTACCTCTCTCTCTTCCCTCTCTCCCCTCTTCTTTCTCTTTCCTTTTCTCCTCCTTTTCCTCACTTCCTTTCTCCCTCTCTTCCTCCATATACACAGGACGCACTTGCAGCCTTGGACACTCCCGGAGGTCCCAGCCAGCAGAAAAGGAAGCTGAGTACACCACTCTCAGAAGTCATTGTCAGAAACCTGAAACTTGCTTTGGCAAATAGCTCTCGAAATGCTGTTGCTCTTTCTGCCAGCCCTCAACTGAAGGATGCCCAGTCAGAAAAGGTGGAATTATCTCTCTTATTAAAAGGAAGTTTTAGATTAAAAAAAATTAGAACAATAATGATTGACCTGTTCCTTTTATTTTCTCTGGGTAGGAAGATGCTCCGAAGCCGCTTCAGAAGGTAGTGGTGTGTGTTAGTAAGAAACTCAGTAAGAAGCAGAGTGAACTAAATGGAATTGCAGCCTCTCTAGGCGCAGACTACAGGTAGCTGGCACATCTTTTTTTTTGGTGTTGATATGAACTCAATTTATAGGGAAACCTAAAGCTGTTGTGAGCATCTATTAAAAAAAAAAGGCTTTATTTTGCCTTTTATTAATAGTTTATCATAGTATCTACAAAATCCAATTTTTATTTAATTTACCTCATCCTTTTAAAATACCCTCTCCCGGGATGGTGAATACATGTAAATCCATGGCTAATTCATTTCAATGTATGACAGAAACCACTGCAGTGTTGTAAAGTAATTAGCCTCCAACTAATAAAAATAAATGGAAAAAAAAATAAAAAAAATAAAATACCCTCTCCCATATCAATTCACTCTTACATGTGTGTTTTTAGGGCATATTTAACAAATATATGAGAACATACTTTGTGACACTGTTCTAAAAATTTGGGATCCATGAATGAGTAGAGTCTAGAAAAAAAATCCTTGTCTTCAAGGAGTTTATTAATACATTTAGGTCGGAGATTTTAAGCATGTTTCTTAGTGATTTTCAAATTAGAGCCCTTCTGTGAGTACTGTTAAGTGCTGCAGCACTCCTGAATTAAAATGGTCTTTTTGAGGATGTTTAATGCCTATCGTTTTTACTTTCGAGGCATAGATTACCACTCTCAACCTGACAGCCCAGCCAGAGACAGGTCCCTAGCACAATTGGCATCAGTATCGGGGATTGAGAGACCCTATTCCAGCCAGTGCTGAGTTGATCATATTTCTTCATTGTCTGTGGTACTCAAGCTTTCTTGATCACTTGTTTTCAGCAGTTCATAGTTGGCATAATGATTGGTTTACAATTAACAAACAGTTTGAGGAATATGATTAGCTTTATCTTTCCCTTTTGGTAAGTCATTTCAGTTATCTTTCTTTTTGATAGATAAATCAGGAGAATGGAAAAATAAAATATATTTGTGTAATTATAGGTACCTTAGTGTTTCATTCATCTATTGTAAAAGAGTAAAGCTTTCTTACTTACAACTATTATTTGTATTGTCTATATAATTGTTCTTAACTGGTTGCTGAGTGCTCAATATGAGGCAAGTATCATCTCATACCATTCTCACAGTAGCCCTAAGAGAGTATACGTATTTGTCAAAATTGAATGCGTCCTTGGGTGTTCTGTTTAGATGTGGACTTATGTAAAAGACACATACAGGGCTTGTGTTTTTATAGGATTTAAAATGCCAGTCCTGGGAATTCCTGGGTCCAGAGGTTAGGATTCTGCACTTCCACTGCTGGGGGCCCAGGTTCTATCCCTGGTCAGGGAACTAAGATCCCACAAGCCACACCAGACAGCCAAAATAAATAAATAAAATGCCCCAGTCTTCTCAATATTAAAAAAAAAAAAAAATACATTGCTAAAATCCCTAAATAGAATTTAATAGTCAAGGGCATTAATTTGGAATTTGCATTAGGTGTATTCCTGAAGTGAATTTCTGAGACTTGATAATCAATGAGAGGAAAGAACTCTTATTATGCAGAGGTTACAGTATGTATGTGTACATAGGGTAATTGGCTCTCAAGTGCTGATGTTCCAGATGTTCCCTTCCATACTCACTGAAGAGATCAGTGATACTGTCTCCCACCTGCCAACAGTTAAAGTCTAGACCAGATCTTCCTGACACATCAGATATTTATACAACATTCCTTCTACTAAAATGGATTTCATAAATCTAACTTTTATAATTTAAAGTCAGTAGAAGGTACATAGTAATAGAATATACATTAAATATGTAAATGCCTTTGTCTGATAACAGAGGGGAGTGGAGTATTTATATTTTTGCATACATAGTAAGAGCACTTCAAATGTGATAGCTGGCAGACTGAAATAGATGGAGACTCAGATACCATAAACAGCATTTCTGTTGGTAATATGACTACCATGAGTTGTTCACATTTAGCAAACTAGGTTAAGGAAATACTAAATGGGAGGAAATCGGGAAAACACTGTAATAGCTAAGAGTGTGCATTTTGAAGTCAAAGCTGGCTGTACCTCTTATTCACTGAGTATGTTACTTTAATCATGTCCTTCAGTTTTCTTATCTTTTAAATGGATAAAATAATAGTGTTTTAGAATTGTTGTGAAGAATGGATGAATAATGCTATGTAGAGTACACAATATTATGGAGTACAGAGGAAATGTACAGTGACTAGTGGCTGCGAGCAGCTGGAGGATAGGTTGGATACCTAACTTGAAAATATCTTTATTGTTATATCACCTTTATGAAGTGATATTACAGAAAATATTTTAAAGAATTATCTTTCTGCATCTCTCTCTGCATTTATATATTGAGAGATATGCATATAAAATTTAACAGTGAAAGTGGAGTCTGTCATTTAGTGTTTTTGCTTACTCTGGTTCTTGAAAGGTTTTGCATATTCTGGTTTTTTTTTTTTTTTTGAAAGGTTTTGCGTATTCTGTTTATAGAGAGTAATGATAAACTAACATAGTTATCTCTCAGGTATTCAGGCTTTTGTGTGTTTGATTGTTTTAGGTGGAGTTTTGATGAGACAGTGACTCATTTCATCTATCAAGGACGACCAAATGACACTAATCGGGAGTATAAATCTGTAAAAGAAAGAGGAGTGCACATTGTTTCAGAGCACTGGCTTTTAGAAGTAAGCATACTTTTTTCCCCTCCCCTTTCTGTCAAATGAAAACATATAAACAGTATTTCAAGGCACAAATCCATTTCTCTGTACATAAACAAGTTTGATAACCTTATTTAATTGCACATTTCCTTTCTTTGGCATCAGAAACGTAAGGTCTTTAATCCTTAAATGCTTAGTAAAATCTTTAATGAGTATTCTTTCAGATTGTCTGATTCTTTTTGCTAGTTAAAAATGATATGAAAGAAAACTTGGTAATGCTTTGAGGAGAATTAATTTAGCATGCCAATGCAGTTTCTTTTCTTTCTTCTTCCATTTTCCTTCTGGGTATTCCCTGAAACGTGATTGATACTTTGGCAAAAGCATAGAAATAGAATTAGATTTTATACTTTAGTGGACAGGACATTTAAAAGTGAGGACAAATTGTTACTTGTATGATGGAATTTTAAAGTCAACTACATTTCAAAACTTTAATTTTGTGAACTTTTGCCATCTTAGAACATAATGTTTTGGCTGTCTTTTTCCTACTTAACATCTTTTAGTCACTAAAGTTTTTTTTAGTCCTGTTTTAAAGCACACCATTGTATTACAGTGTGCCCAGGAGTACAAACATCTTCCTGAATCTCTTTATCCACATACTTATAATCCCAAAATGAGCTTGGACATCAGTGCAGTGCAAGATGGCCGACTCTGTAATAACCGACTACTCTCAGCTGGTTCTACAATGAAGGATGATGAGGTAAACCATATGGATGATACATTTACCCCCTCTTTAAGCTGAACGTACAGTCATATATTGCTGTGAAGCCTTATACAGGGCTTGGTTTGAGAAACTGTAATTTTTCTTCTTCAATAGCCAGATCATATGCCTGTAGAAGAAAATGATATAGACAATATGACCACCAGTAATAAAGAACTAGCAACATCAAATGGAAATGGAAGGAATGACTCTAAAGGAGGTAAAATATTTTTTAAATTACAAACAAAATTTATAAATATGTATCTTTCATACTGAATGCTTCCTTTGCATCAGATTAACAAATAAAGTTATCTTCTATGTTACTAAATACAAGTAAAGCATATATTAATATTTGAGGATTGAATTGAGGTTCCATGCCAATCATTAATAGTTAGCAAAGCTTTGAGTGATTTAAGTGTGAAACCTGTAAAGTGTGTGAAACTAGGTATTCTACAGAGTTGGTGTGATAACAACCCTATTCTCTTAAACATAGGTAGAGATGGTAATTTTTCAAAAATTGGTCCTTTGATTCAAAAAATTTCATTATATGCACAATATATTTTGACATAAATTCACATGGTTTTAAAGGTATAGAAGGAGGTATAAAGAGTTTCCCTTCTCTTTCTGATGTTATTTTGTTTATTTATTTTTGGTTGTGCTGAGTCTTCCTTGCTGTGGGCAGGCTTTCTCTAGTTACGGTGCATGGGCTTTATTGTGGTGGTTTATCTTGTTGTGGAGCACAGATTCTAGGCACATGGGCTCAGTAGCTGTGGAGTAGCTACTTAGTAGCTCGCAGGCCCTAGAGTGCTCGGGCTCTAGTAGTTGAGGCAGGCACGTGAGGCTCTAGAGTGCGGGCTCAGTAGTTACAGTACATGGGCTTAGTTGCTCTGCAGCATGTGGGATCTTCCCAGACCGGGCATTTCGCGCATGTCCCTGCCAGTTTGGCAGGGGAACTCCTATCCACTGTACCACCAGGGAAGTCCTCTGATGTTATTTTCTTACAATTTCTTCCAGAGCTGTTTTATGAGTACACAATCATAAACATATGTTTTCTCCTTCCCCTATTTAAAAAAATATATCTATATTAAACTACTATATATATTGTTTTATACTTTGATATTGATATTTTTATTTGGCAGTTCAACTTGTGAAGTGTCATATTAGTACATAAGGAGCTTCTTCAGTCTTTTTCCCTTTTTGGGCAACTGTACAGTATTCATAGTATGAATGGCCCACATTGTTTAGCCAGTTGCTTGTTGATGGGCATGTTGGTTATTTCTAATTTCTTGCTGTTATAAAGAGTGCAGCAATGAGTAATGTTATAGGTCTAGGTATCCTCTCTTTAATGGATTTAATGGGTCAGTATTTTCTATTTTCTTTACCCTACCAGAGCATTCCCTGTGATTCACCAGTTTAGTTAGTACCACTCTATTCATTCCAAAAATCTTTATTTAGTACCTACTTCAATAGTCTGCAAAGAAACCAAAGATAAACATGTTGTGGTCTGTGTTTTCGAGGACCATGGGGGACAATCATAAATGACTGTAATAGACGTTAGGGTGTGTGGTACAGAGCATGAGAGGATCAGAAACCGGCAGGGTATCTGCAGAAAGATGACGACCACGAGTCTCAGCACAGTGTCTGCAGAGGGCTTCCTGATTATTTCCTTTTTCGTCCCCATAGTAAGGGCTTCCTTTATGTCCTGGTTCTGCAGTATTCATAGTCTTAGTACAGTACTGTAGCCTGTAGTAAATATTCAGTAGATGTCAAGTCAATGAATTTGTGTTCAACCAAATCTAGACAAAATAGTTAATATGAGTAGGGTGTGGTAAAGAGAAACTTACCTTGATTGATATATTTGTGTTTGTTTCAAGCTCTGACACAGACTTTGGAGATGAGAGAGAACTTTCAAAAGCAGCTTCAGGAGATAATGTCTGCAACTTCAATAGTGAAACCCCAAGGGCAGAGGACTTCCCTCTCAAGAAGCGGTTGTAACAGTAGTACCTCCTCAACTCCTGACAGCACCCGCTCTGCCCGCAGTGGGCGAAGTAGAGTCCTCGAGGCACTGAGGTCTGTGGCGGAGTAGCTTTTCCTTCCTCCCTGCCTTGCTCACTTATCCTTCCATTTCATGTAACTCCAGAATTCTTACTTGGGAATAGGAAGCAGAGGTGTGTTCCATACCAAGGAACTGCTTCCAGGGAGGCATGATTAATACGTTTTATTACCTCCCATGAGAAAGACATGATTTAAGATCCAGTTTGCCTTGTTTGAAATGGATTGAATGGTAGTCCTCTCTGTTCTGTGTATTAGACTTAAATAATATTGGTATTAGACACTAAGTACGTGTGTGTGTGTGTGTGTGTGTTTGTGTGTGTATACATAAATTTAGGCAGTTTTCTTATTGGATTACATGTATTTTGTATTCTCTTTATAACTCTTATCTTCTAGGAAGGTGATTACAGATCTTAGTGTGATGTGATTTAAGTTCAGTAGAAATAACTTCATCTTTTCCTTAATAGAAAAATCTCTGATGAATGTTAATGGACTTATATCTTGAATTGATTAATTGAACTCTGCATTTATCTGTATTAACTGTATGTTTCATGAGATTGTTTCTTTAGCTGAGTACTGAGCAAAAATGATTTTCTATTTAATACACCTCAGGTCATATTTTACATTTCAGAGTGCCTAAATCTTGTGCCAAAGTCAGTAAGTAAATATATTCTGAGAGTAAAAGGCCATCATCCTTGTATTTGAGGCAAATGAACACTTTGGGAATGCCATCAGCTTTGGCAAATTATTTTTATTAGTAATATTTTCTTTGTGTATATACATTGAAATATTCAGTATACACATTGAAGGAAGTTATTGGAATTCTTTTTACTTTTCAGTGAAATTGATACACCATGAAACATGCTTCACTATAGAGCTGGCTTACTCTGAGAGGTTTGGTTGTCAGTAACCAAAAGAACCTTCTTTAAAAGCAACCTATAGATACTAGGTACACTTCCTATATAATTATAGTTATTGTTTAATTATAGTTATTGTTTCCAGTGATTATCCTGTGAATGGTCAGCAGAGTAAACAGGTTTCTAAACATTATGTTTCCCTAAGCCTATATAATTGAGAAAAGTCCCTTTTCTAAATGCTGTAATCATTTTAGAATTTTTTTAAATTTCCTACAGTAAACTTACCCTCTGAAGTTTTAAATATAAAGAGATTCAATGTGCTTTATTTTCTAGGTAAAACAGATAAGTTTCTGGGAAAAAATTTTTTTTAAATAAATCCCAAAGTTCAATTATTGAATAAGTATTTTCAAGTGCTTATTGGGTGCTAGATGGTGGACATTTAAAGGTGAACTACCAATTTGCAGTCTAACTTAACGGAAGTTATGAGGATGGATTTTGTTATGGCTATCCAATATTAAATTGTGACTTCTATTCCTTAGGCAGTCTCGTCAAACAGTACCTGATATCAACACAGAGCCCTCCCAAAATGAACAAATCATTTGGGATGACCCTACAGCCAGGGAAGAGAGAGCAAGACTTGCCAGCAATCTGCAGTGGCCTAGTTGTCCCACACAATACTCTGAGCTTCAGATTGATGTTAAAAAATTGGAGGATTCTCCTTTCCAGGAGCCTTTACATGGTTCAGAAATTGCTGAACAGGGTAATGAGAAAGAAATCTATTTAATTCTTTGTTTTAAGTACATGTTGACTTCTTGAAAATAAGCACCTTGTGGTTCTCTGAACTGTACATGCCAACAAAAATTTAATAGATATATTTGGGCTTAAACTTGAAAAAGTCAGAAAGATAATTATAAATTGAGATAATTTATATTCTGGCTGGGAGAACTGCATGGACAGAGGAGCCTGCAGGCTACAGTCCGTAGGATCGCAGAGAGTCAGACACGACTAAAGCGACTTAGCCACATAGGTGTCATAAATTGAAGTATGTATTTTGATTAAATTTAGAAGTTAAGGATTAGGCAATTATTCCCCCAGACATTTTTCCCGTTCTTTTTGCATTTGTGTAGTTAATGCTTGATTTTTCTCTCAATCATCTTGTTCATTTAAGTCTTAACTCCACCTAGCACATACCTACATTTCTCTAGAGCTATATGAGTTTCTTTCTGAATTACCTATATTTTTCTTCCTTGGACTTTACCTTGAAAACAAAATGCTTCCTGTTTCTCATCATTGGTCATCTTTCCCCCTCTTTCTCTTTCACATCACATGAGTATTTCCCTATACTAGATGTATAGATTTATCTCTGCTCTGATTTTCTCTTATGAGAAATTGCTCTCATTTTTAAAATCTGATTTACATTTTACTGATGAAGGTGTGGTATTTAAAGAAAGAGAGACGCACACAGATAACACCATTTGCCATTTTAATTGCATTCATTTACAAGCTCTAGAAATAGGCTACTTCTTTTGCATGTACATTTTACATTTTAGAATTTCTGTTTAATTTCATCTTGGATAAGACAGATGAGAATATTCCCCAGACTTTGTTCTTAGTTGTATTTGGATAACATCACATTATAGCATTTTATTGCCCTCAGCTGTTTGTGATCCTGGGAACGTATGTGTGACTGGAGCCCCAAAACACCCAATCTCTGAAGAACTGGAAACTCCAATGAAAGACAGCCACCTGATTCCTACGCCTCAAGCCCCCAGTATTGCCTTCCCCCTAGCCAACCCACCTGTGGCTCCACACCCTAGAGAAAAGGTTTGTTTATCCTCAGTATGGTGATAAGACTTTTGGATATTGCTGTTATGCTACATTCTGAATTTTTTGATATCAATATCAAGGGTTTGTCATATGTTGAAAACTGTATTTCTTTGTACTCTATTATAATCATTTCTGCATTTGATAACTAAGAAAACTAAGTAAAATGTTATTGTAAAAGAACCATAGACTTGATAGCTGTTTTGATGTTAATTTTTTTCTAAAGTCAACTCTTCCATTCCAGATTATAACAATAGAGGAGACTCATGAAGACTTAAAAAAACAGTACATATTTCAGTTGTCATCTCTGAATCCTCAAGAACGTATTGATTATTGTCATCTGATTGAAAAACTAGGTACAAGTATTTTACTTATGTTGAAAATGTAACCTTATTTGGAAGTCAAATGTAGCTAAATTTTTTTTTTTTTTGGTAGCTAATTATTGATACCATTTTTAAGCTGTAGAAATTGAGATTAAAAAGATGGATAACTTGTCTCAGGCCATACAGCCTGTCAGCAGTAGAACTTAAGTCATAGGATTTAAAGTGAGTCCCATCATTAAGGTGTAAGAATCTTGTCCTACTTTGAGTGTTCATTGTTGAAACTCTTGTCAAAATCAAAGAAATTATATAGTTAAAACTACATTTTCATGAAGTTGAAAGTACAGTGATATCCAGACAGGAGCTCCTCCTGCTGTGACGTTCTTATTTCACTGGTTGTCAGGCTCTTCGTCCGACACCATTCTGGAAGCAGCATACTAGAAAGGTAAACTTTCTAGCAACTACATTTTAAAAAGTAAAAAGAAACAGGTGAAATTAATTTTAGATATGTACTTTATTTATATTTGTACTTTATTTAATATGTGCTTTATTAATATATGCAAAATGTCATATTCAAAGTATTATATTCAACATGTAATTAGTATAAAATATCAGTGAGATAATTTACCTGTTTTTCTAAGTTTGAAATCTGGGATATAGTTTGCATGTACAGCACATCTCAGCATCCCAATAGGGTCCAGCTGTGCTTCAGGTGCTCAGTAGCCACATGTGGCTAGTGGCTACTGTATTGGACAAAGCAGCCTTATAGAACTTACTATGACAGCTTGACCTAGAGAAACATTAAGAAATAATGATTGTTTTTATTTTATTTTATTTTTTAATTTTTTTTCCATTTATTTTTATTAGTTGGAGGCTAATTACTTTACAACATTGCAGTGGTTTTTGTCATACATTGAAATGAATTAGCCATGGATTTACATGTATTCCCCATCCCGGTCCCCCCTCCCACCTCCCTCTCCACCCGATCCCTCTGGGTCTTCCCAGTGCACCAGCCCCGAGCACTTGTCTCATGCATCCAACCTGGGCTGGTGATCTGTTTCACCCTAGATAATATACATGTTTCGATGCTGTTCTCTTGAAACATCCCACCCTCGCCTTCTCCCATAGAGTCCACGAGTCTGTTCTATACATCTGAGTCTCTTTTTCTGTTTTGCATATAGGGTTATCATTACCATCTTTCTAAATTCCATATATATGTGTTAGTATACTGTAATGGTCTTTATCTTTCTGGCTTACTTCACTCTGTATAATGGGCTCCAGTTTCATCCATCTCATTAAAACTGATTCAAATGAATTCTTTTTAACGGCTGAGTAATATTCCATGGTGTATATGTACCACAGCTTCCTTATCCATTCATCTGCTGATGGGCATCTAGGTTGCTTCCATGTCCTGGCTATTATAAACAGTGCTGTGATGAACATTGGGGTGCACGTGTCTCTTTCGGATCTGGTTTCCTCGGTGTGTATGCCCAGAAGTGGGATTGCTGGGTCATATGGCAGTTCTATTTCCAGCTTTTTAAGAAATCTCCACACTGTTTTCCATAGTGGCTGTACTAATTTGCATTCCCACCAACAGTGTAAGAGGGTTCCCTTTTCTCCACACCCTCTCCAGCATTTATTGCTTGTAGACTTTTGGATAGCAGCCATCCTGACTGGCGTGTAATGGTACCTCATTGTGGTTTTGATTTGCATTTCTCTGATAATGAGTGATGTTGAGTATCTTTTCATGTGTTTTTTAGCCATCTGTATGTCTTCCTTGGAGAAATGTCTGTTTAGTTCTTTGGCCCATTTTTTGATTGGGTCATTTATTTTTCTGGAGTTGAGCTGGAGGAGTTGCTTGTATATTTTTGAGATTAATCCTTTGTCTGTTGCTTCGTTTGCTATTATTTTCTCCCAATCTGAGGGCTGTCTTTTCACCTTGCTTATAGTTTCCTTTGTTGTGCAAAAGCTTTTAAGTTTCATTAGGTCCCATTTGTTTATTTTTGCTTTTGTTTCTAAAATTCCGGGATGTGGGTCATAGAGGATCCTGCTGTGATTTATGTCAGAGAGTGTTTTGCCTATGTTTTCCTCTAGGAGTTTTATAGTTTCTGGTCTTACATTTAGATCTTTAATCCATTTTGAGTTTATTTTTGTGTATGGTGTTAGAAAGTGTTCTAGTTTCATTCTTTTACAGGTGGTTGACCAGTTTTCCCAGCACCACTTGTTAAAGAGGTTGTCTTTTTTCCATTGTATATCTTTAATATCCGCAAATCAATCAATGTAATACACCACATTAACAAATTGAAAGATAAAAACCATATGATTATCTCAATAGATGCAGGAAAAGCCTTTGACAAAATTCAACATCTATTTATGATTAAAACTCTCCAGAAAGCAGGAATAGAAGGAACATACCTCAACATAATAAAAGCTATATATGACAAACCCACAGCAAGCATCACCCTCAATGGTGAAAAATTGAAAGCATTTCCCCTGAAATCAGGAACAAGACAAGGGTGCCCACTCTCACCACTACTATTCAACATAGTTTTGGAAGTGTTGGCCACAGCAATCAGGGCAGAAAAAGAAGTAAAAGGAATCCAGATAGGAAAAGAAGTGAAACTCTCTGTTTGCAGATGACATGATCCTCTACATAGAAAACCCTAAAGACTCTACCAGAAAATTACTAGAGCTAATCAACGAATATAGTAAAGTTGCAGGATATAAAATTAACACACAGAAATCTCTTGCATTCCTATACACTAACAATGAGAAAACAGTGAAATTAAGGAAACGATACCATTCACCATTGCAACAAAAAGAATAAAATACTTAGGAGTATATCTACCTAAAGAAACAAAAGACCTATACATAGAAAACTATAAAACACTGATGAAAGAAATCAAAGAGGACACAAACAGATGGAGAAATATACCGTGTTCATGGATTGGAAGAATCAATATTGTCAAAATGGCTATTCTACCCAAAGCAATCTATAGATTCAGTGCAATCCCTATCAAACTACCAATGGTATTTTTCAGAGAACTAGAACAAATAATTTCACAATTTGTATGGAAATACAAAAAACCTTGAATAGCCAAAGTTACGTTGAGAAAGAAGAATGAAACTGGAGGAATCAACCTGCCTGACTTCAGACTATACTACAAAGCCACAGTCATCAAGACAGTATGGTACTGGCACAAAGACAGAAATATAGATCAATGGAACAGAATAGAAAGCCCAGAGATAAATCCACGAACCTATGTTCACCTTATCTTCGACAAAGGAGGCAAGGATATACAATGAGTGTTTTTAATAGTGGCCTTGAATCATCAAGAAAAGATTAAAAGTTCTTTAGTGCTCTCCTTTTAAGTTTGTGGAGAACTATGACACTTTTTTTTAAAAAATATTTCTTTCAGATATAGTTGTACACTTAAGAAGCTGTGTGTTTTGGAAACTTTACACATGTGGAACGTTTGTTTCTCAATCATACAATAAATTAGATGGAGATAAGTCAGAATTGCTAAGCGTTGCCTAGAGCTCACCAGATGGAGCACTGTCGAGTGTCCATCTTCTGTCGAGTGTTCCATCTCTGTAAATGATGGACAAGAATAGTAGCAGCTAGCAGAGACTTGTCTAGAAGAGAACAGAGAGCAGAGGCCGATGCGTGCAGGCTGCTGAACTGGGTCTGTGAATAGAGGGTTTTTGATACTAGACTGCAGAGTCCCTTCATTGTATATATGAAGCAGCTGTGGCCAGCTGATGTACATAAAAATGTTCGCCTGTTGTCTCGGTTATAATAAATTCATTACATAGAATTAAATATCGATATTAATAATGGAATTTTTTACCTTATTGTTCTTTAGTCACTGTGATTCTGGGTTAGTTACTCTGCACCTGTGTCCTCATATGTAAATTGTACATAATAGAATATTCATTGAATAGTGATGATTAAATGAGTTAATACTTTAAATTCCCTGACTTGTTTAGTAAGTGCTCAAAAGTATTGCTGCTCTTAATTACTAAGGTCATCTGTAAAGCATGAGTAGAGTTCCATTGTTTTGTTAAAAATCTCAGAAAGTCCTTGGTACCACATGCTTAACCTCTAAAGTATAAATAAAAGCATGCTTTACATGTGCTTTTATTTACTTAGGCCTTCTTCTGTCCTGTCAGACTTCTTACATATCCGAGAAGAGGGGTCAGCTCTCACCATCTCCTTCATCTCTATTTACCTAGTGTGTGTTTTCCTCCTGAGCTTCTGTGTTGGTCTACTGGCCTTATTTCCACTAAAAGCAGGACAAAATTTTTTCTTCTTCTGTTGTTAGTCTGTAGGTGCCCATTTTTGACCTCCGTCTCCCTGGTGACACATACTCAGTGCTTGAAAATTGCTGAAGTAGTTGAGAGAGACTTAAGAGATGTGAACCTAAGAGAGACTTAAGAGAACAACCAACTGCAGTTTGTTGCTCTTGTTTGTGTTCAGTTTCTTTTTTTAATCTTAATTGTAACAAACCAATTTCAGAGAAGCAGGAAATTTTGTGTAAACATTTTATAAAAATACACATGTAAAGTAATTGTCAAGGGTTTTGTTTATTTAATGCACTTCATTTATAAATAACTTCTCTGCATTCATGGGTTCGATTCTTGGGTCGGGAAGATCCCCTGGAGAAGGAAATGGCAATCCACTCCAGTATTCTTGTCTGGAAAATCCCATGGACAGAGGAGCCTGGCGGGCTACAGTCCCTGGGGTCGCAAGAGTCGGACACGACTTAGGGACTAAACCACCACCACTGCATAGCTGAGGTACATTTTCCCTCAGAAAAGGTTAAGAATCAATAAAGTATCAATTTTTCTCTAATTAAGGTGGATCAGTGATTGAGAAGCAGTGCTTTGATCCCAGCTGTACACACATTGTTGTGGGGCATCCACTTCGCAACGAGAAGTATTTAGCCTCAGTGGCAGCAGGAAAGTGGGTACTCCATCGCTCCTACCTTGAAGCTTGCAGGACTGCTGGGCGCTTCATGTCGGTGTGTATGCAAATTAATGTGAAGGGTCATTTTTCTTTAAAATTAAATGTCTTAATAATTGATTCCAGCACATAAAATATTAAACTAGTTATATGAAATATTTTGGTTTGTAACTGACCATCACAATAATATCTGTCATGTAGTTTTTGAAGTTTTCAATCAAGATACCTCAGAGATCTCTCTTGTATAGACTAGTAATCAAACTGTTAATATATACCTCCTCTGAGACCATGTACTTCTGTGAAGTTCATCTTACAGTAGGTAAAGCCCAGTAATCTAAATATTACCAGTTGCTAAGATAAAGCTAGATGTACATGACTTTCACATGAAGGCAAATTAATCTACATTTCCTCCTCATAAATTGATGCTTGCTTAGTACTCTCTGTATTTAAAGGAACAAAATGTGTAGCTTGTAGCTCTTATTAGATTGTGGACTCTTTGAGGACATATTGTAGGACTTCAAAAGTTTGTTGAACTAATTCTCTAGGAAGAAGACTATGAGTGGGGAAGTAGTTCCATACTCGATGTTTTGACTGGAATCAATGTACAGCAACGAAAACTAGCCCTTGCAGCAATGAGATGGAGGAAAAAAATCCAGCAAAGACAAGAATCAGGCATTATGGAGGTATTAATATATATAATTATGTGGGTAGTATAAGTGGCATTTGATGTCATGACTACTCCAGATTTTAATTTTTTAAAGAGAACCTGTATTACAAAGTAAGAATAATTCTATTTGTCTTTTATTCTTTGATTGAAATACTTAATTTGGGCATTCTAAATTGAGCTTAGTGATTCCTAATTCTTCTAATTGTGATCAGCAGTAATATATATTTAGTGTTGATGGCTCTCTTAAAAATCTTTTATATGTTTAAAATGTGACCCATACTATATTTCTTCCAAAGAATCTTTTCAGCCTCTAGCTTCAGGAGTTCTCAACTTGGGGTCCACAGATTATCAAATCAGATATCAAAGGAGTTTATAGATCAAATTCAGAAAGATCAAATTCGGAAAGGCTATACACTTTTGATGGGGGCAAAAATACATCCTTATTTTTACAAACCTCTAATTGAAAGTTTGCAAGATCTTCATTATATAAGTCTAGGCAACAAATCACAACACTGTTAACAGTGCTGTGACGTTCCCCACAGAAATCAGATATTTTTTAAAATTTATTTATTTCTTTGGCTTCGTTGAGTCTTACCTCCAGTGTGCAGGATCTTCACTGCATCATGTGGGGTCTTTCCTTGTGGTGCGTGAAATCTCTAGTAGTGGCTTTCAGGCTCAGTAGTTGCAACGTGGGTTTAGTTGTTTTGCAGCATGTGGGATCTCCAACAGGGATCAAACTTGTATCCCCTACATTATAAGGCAGATTCTTAACCACTGGACCACCAGGGAAGTCCCAGAAATCAGATATTTTGCTTGCATTATGTTTGCAACTTGAAATACTGTTTATGTTCATCACAACTTTAAAATTATAGTGCGCATAGACCTCCACTGGCAGTGGTTTGACTTTATGATGCTGCAAAAGTGACACACATTCAGTAAAAAGCATATTTCAGATTTTGCATGTTGGTCTTTTTCTAGGCTAGCATTATGCAATGCAGTATTCTCTGGTGATTCTGGGCTATAGCAGCAACCACTGCGCCCAGTGAGCCACGTGATCATGGGGGCGGTTAACAACTGATAAAACCATTCTGTTTTTCACTTTCAGTATAGTATTCAGTGATTACATGAGATATTCAACTACTTTATTATAAAATTGACTTTGTGTTAGCTGATTTTGCCCAACTAAAGACTTCTGTAAGTGTTATGAGCATGTTTAATGTAGGCTAGTAAGCTATGGTGAGATAGTATTACTGACTCAAAGGACATGAATTTTAGCAAACTCTCAAATTAGTTAGTGGACTTAGTGGAGAACAGATGAGCCTGGTATGTTGCAGTCCATGTGGTTGCAGAGTCAGAGACACAGCTCAGCAACTGAACAGCAACAGCAGTAAGACTTCCCTGGAAGTCCTGTGGCTTAGTGGCTAAGGCTTTGTGCTCCCAATGCGTGCGGCCCAGTCTCAATCCATGATCAGAGAACTAGATCCCACATGATGCAACTAAAAGTCCCGCGTGCTGCAACTAAGACCTGGTGCAGCCAAATAAATAAAGTTTTAAAAAACAGTAGTAATCAATGTTTAGTACATTAGGTGTATTTAAATACATTTTTTACTAAATGGTGTCTTCAACCCTCTGATGGGTTTAAGGTAGAAGCACATCTATTATTATGTCACAAATTTTTTAATATTTTTTATAATTTTCAATAAAATGGTTTCTTTTGTAATACTTTGTTTTATTTTGAATGTTTATAAAACATTCATATGATATGGAAATTACATTTCAATAAAGTTGTTTTTTTTTTTTTTAATTATTTGGAAAACAGATCATAGGTTTTACTAGATTGCCAGGTGGGTCCATGCCTCACAAAAAGGTTAAAAATGCAAATTATATCATCTTTTATGTTATATTCTGAGTTCTGTGCTATCTGCAAGTCCCTGTTAGCCTTGGTTCCCTTTATTTTAGAGTAATTCCACTAGCTTCTGTTAACTGTTAATTCTGTACTTAAATTAAATTTCCAATTTGTAGTCATTTTCAAGGGAAATAATAGCGAGGCTTCATCTAATCTAAGAAGCCATGTTTTAGATTCTACAATTAGATTAGTTGTAAGGAAAAAAAATATTAGGAAAAAAACTAAACAAATTTCAAGTTGCTTTGTTTTATTGTTACCTAATTATTAAATCATTGTTTTATTCGTTAATTATTTATTGATGGCCTACTGTATGCCAGACAGTATTTATTGTATGGCCTACTGACTGTGTGTATCAGAGTGTTCTGACCAAGTGTTCAGTTCATCAGAAGTAAAACTTACAAGATTATTCACTTACATAAAACTAAGACTACAGAGAAACTAATGTTTTTATATTGTCATTTATTTTCCAAATAATTTCTACACTGATTATTTTTTATTTGTAGGGGGCATTTAGCGGGTGGAAAGTTATTTTACATGTTGATCAGTCCCGAGAATCAGGATTCAAACGCCTACTTCAATCAGGAGGAGCAAAGGTTTGTATTGAGTCAACTTAACTGGATTTCTTTTTTTTTTTCATTTATTTTTATTAGTTGGAGGCTAATTACTTAACTGGATTTTTTACAATTACTTCTAACCAAGGTTGCTCTGATCAGTTCTTGATTTTCTGTATTATGAGATGGTAATCCTTTGGTGTAGATGATACAGTTGAACTACCTGGGAACACTGATAAATTGTGGTGCTTTTTGTTTTTTCCTTAGGTGCTGCCTGGTTATTCTGTATCTTTATTTAAAGAAGCTACACATCTCTTTTCTGACTTTAATAAACAGAAACCAGATGACTCAGGAGTTAATATAGCAGAAGCTGCGGCCCAGAATGTATACTGCTTGAAAACAGAATACATTGCTGATTTTCTTATGCAGGTTTGTGAAATCCTGTCCTTGACAGCCTTGCTACCAGAAACATGCTTATATACATACAGATATAACTGTACAGCAAAACCCTTGGTTGTTATTCATAGAATGTTAATCTCCCATTAGTCTCCTTGATTCAACCCTTTCCGTTTCCATCTATTTTTTTTTTCCGTCTATTTTTTAAAATAATCAACACAAGTAAACATTTAGCCTGGAAGGTACATATAAAATGGGTGTAAAAATCTGGGGACCTCTAAAAGCCTTAAAGGTTGCCCTCTAAAATGTTGGAATATAAAGAAAGCAGAAATTGATTCTGCGAATTCAAGGAGAGACATTTACCCAAGGGTCCTTTCTAAATTTTCTTGACCCTTTTGCTGTGTTGTTTAGTCACTAAGTCGTGTCCGACTCTTTGTGACCCCGTAAACTGCAGCACATCAGGCTTCCCTGTCCTTCACCACCTCCTGGAGTTTGCTCAGATTCATATCCATTGAGTGAGTGATGACATCCAATCATCTCACCCTCTGTCACCCCCTTTTTCTTCTTTCAGTCTTCCCCAGCATTAGGGTCTTTTTCCAGTGAGTCCTCTTCCTATCAGGTGGCCAAAGTATTTGGAGCTTCAGCTTCAGCAATAGTCCTTCCAATGAATATTCAGGGTTGATTTCCTTTAGGATTGACTGGTGTGATCTCCTTGCTGTCCATGGGACTTGCAGGAGTCTTCTCCAGCACCACTGTCCTCTTTTACCCTCATCAAGAGGTTCTTTAGTTCCTCTTCTCCCATTTGAGTGCTATCTTTTGCATATCTGAGGTTATTGATATTTCTCCTGACAATCTTGATTGCAGCTTGTGATTCATCAAGCTGAGCATTTCACATGATGCACTCTGCATAAAAGTTAAATAAGCAAGGTGACAGTATACAGCCTTGATGTACTCCTTTTCCAATTTTGAAATAATCTATTGTTCCATGTCCAGTTCTAATTGTTGCTTCTTTACCTGCATACAGGTTTCTCAGGAGGCAGGTATGGTAGTCTGATATTCCCATCTCTTTCAGAATTTTCCACAGATTGTTATGATCTACATAGTCAAAGGGTTTAGCATAGTCAATGAAGGAGATGTTTTTTCTGGATTCTCTAGCTTTTTCTATGATCTGATGGATGTTGGCAGTTTGATCTCTGGTTCCTCTGCCTTTTCTAAATCCAGCTTGTACATTTGGAAAATCTTGGTTCACATACTGTTGAAGCCTAGCTTGAAGGATTTTTGAGCATCACTTTGCTAACATGTGAAATGAGTGCAATTGTGTGGTAATTTGAACATTCTTTGACTTTGCCCTTCTTTGGGATTGGAGTGAAAACTGACCTTTTCCAGTCCTGTGGCCACTGCTGAGTTTTCCAAATTTGTTGACTTATTTAGTGCAGCACTTTTAACAGCATCATCTTTTAGGATTTGTAATAGCTCAGCTGGAATTCCATCACCTCCACTAGCTTTGCTCATAGTAATGCTTCCTAAGGCCCACTTGACTTTGCACTATAGGATGTCTGGCTCTAGGTAAATGACCCCATCATCATGGTTATCCCAGTCATCTTTTTTTGTATAGTTCTGTGTATTCTTGCTACCTCTTAATCTCTTATGCTTTGATACATTGTGAATATCTGTGTTAAGACAGTAAGGGAAATCATGCACTTGCTACATGGAAGGCTCACTATATTCCTGCTCAGAATTGGCCTATGTTGGCTGATTTGAATGAGCAAAGAAAAATCTTGACACCAGAGTGCCTAAAATGCCATTAGGAATCAGTGAGATATGACACATCATAAATGTCATACCACAAAGGATTTCAAATAGAAGGAAGTCAAAACTCAACCTGCTTTGTAATTGTTGCTGCTTGCGTTTGGAAGTTGGTCAGGGTTTAATAGAAGGAATGCCTGAAATGACATAAAACCTGTTATAAAGCAGTGAAGTGTACTGAGTAGGAATTAGTAAATCAGTGCTTATTCTCCTTGAACATCTAAATATATGTGTATATATATATATTTTTAAACAGGTATGCATGCTTTATCAATTTTAAATGACAGATTTCTTGAGGTAAAAGAACACCATTTATCCAAGAGATCATGAAGATTTATTCTAAGAGCCATCTCTGATGAATTCATGGTTCATTAGAATGCTGTGTAAAGGATTCTGAGGTTGTATCATTAGCAGTGCCAACATAGCCATGTTTTTGTTTTCCTTGCTCAACTTAGAATCTTTTTTCAGTAGTAGCATTTCTTTCATTAGAGAATGAGAGCTTTATGATCCATTTAATTTCCCTTTTAGTTGCTAGAAACTCGGGGGAATTTTTTTTAATATAATTTTCTCCTTTCCCTTTATTACTTGATTTTTTATTTTGTGGACTGTTACTATACTGTAATTTGTGGGTTTTTTTTAATCAGTTAATTTATTTTAATTGGAGGCTAATTACTTTACAATATTGTGATGGCTTTTGCCTTACATTGACATGAGTACACATGTACGGGTGTACATGTGTCCCCCATCCTGAACCACCCCCCTACATCCCTCCCCATCCCATTCCTCTGGGTTGTGCCAGAGCACCAGCTTTGAGTGCCCTGCTTCATGCATTGAACTTTCACTGGTCATCTGTTTCACAAATGGTAGTATACATGTTTCAGTGCTATTCTGTCAAATCATCCTACCCTTGCCTTCCCCATAGGATCCAGAAGTCTTTCTTTATATCTGTGTGTCCAGTTCCATTCTTCTTGTTCCGGATTGCTTTGGCTATTCGAGGTTTTTTGTGTTTCCATACAAACTGTGAAATTATTTTTTCTAGTTCTCTGAAAAATGCCATTGGTAGCTTGCATTGTCTTGGGTAGTATACTCATTTTCACTATATTGATTGTTCTGATCCATCCATCTGTTTGTGATTTCTTTCATCAGTGTTTTATAGTTTTCTATATATAGGTCTTTTGTTTCTTTAGGTAAATTTATTCCTAAGTATTTTATTCTTTTTGTTGCAGTGATGAATTGTTTCTGTAATTTCTTCTGATTCCTATAGCTAGGACTTCCACAACTATGTGAATAGTAGTGGTGAGAGCTGGCTCCCTTGTCTTGTTCCTGATTTTAGAGGAAGTGCTTTCAATTTTTCACCTTGAGGATAATGTTTGCTGTGGTTTTGTCATATATGGCTTTTATTATGTTGAGGTATGTTCCTTCTATGCCCTGCTTTCTGGAGAGTTTTTATCATAAATGGGTGTTGAATTTTTTCAAAGGCTTTCTCTGCATCTACTGAGATAAGCATATGGTTTTCGTCTTTCAGTTTGTTAATATGATGTATCACTTTGATTGATTTGTGAATATATTTAAGAATCCTTGCATCCCTGGGATAAAGCCCATGATGTATGATCTTTTTAATATGTTGTTGGATTCTGTTTGCTAGAATTTTGTTGAGGACTTTGTACCTATATTCATCAGTGATATTGGCCTGTAGTTTTCTTTTTGGGGGGCATTTTTGTCTGTTTTTGGTATTAGGGTGATGGTGGTCTCATAGAATGAGTTTGGGAGTTTACCTTCCTCTGCAGTTTTCTGGAAGATTTTGAGTAGGATAGGTGTTAGCTCTTTTCTAAATTTTTGTCCATTTTGTTTGCATATAGTTGCTCTTATGATCCTTTATATTTCTGAGTTGTCTGTTGTGATTTCTCCATTTTCATTTCTAATTTTATTGATTTGATTCTTCCTTTTTTTCTTGATGATTCTGGCTAATGGTTTGTCTATTTTATTTATCTTCTCAAAGAACCACATTTAGTCCTGTTGATTTTTGCTATATTTTCCATCGTTTCTTTTTCATTTATTTCTGCTCTGATTTTTGTGATTTCTTTCCTTCTGCTAACTTTGGGTTTCTCCTTTTTCTAGTTGCTTTAGGTATAAAGTTAGTTTATTTATTGATGCTTCTCTTGTTTCTTGAGGTAGGCTTGTATTGCTATGAATCTTCCTCTTAGCACTGCTTTTATTGAATCTCGTAGTATGGGTTTGGTATTGTTGTGTTTTCATTTGTTTCTATGGATATTTTTACTTGCTTTTTTATTTCTTCTGTGATCTGTTGGTTATTTAGAAGTGTGTTGTTTAGCCTCCATAGTGTGAAGTGAAGTTGCTTGGTCGTGTCTGACTCTTTGCGACCCCATGGGCTATAGCCTACCACACTCTGTCCATGGGATTTTCCAGGCAAGAATACTAGAGTGGGTTGCCATTTCCTTCTCCAGAGGATCTTCCCAACCCAGGGATCAAACCGAGGTCTCCTGCATTGTAAGCAGACACTTTACTGTCTGACCCACCAGGGAAGTCCAAAGTGAAAGTTGCTCAGTAGTGTCTGGCTTTTTGTGACCCCATGGACTATACAGTTCATGGAATTCTCCAGGCCAGAACATTGGAGTGGGTAGCCAGCCTTTCCCTTCTCCAGAGGATCTTCACCCAGGGATCAAATCCAGGTCTCCCACATTGCCAGCGGATTCTTTACCAGCTGAGCCACCAGGGAAGCCCTTAGCCTCCATGTGTTTGTATTTTTAATCGTTTTTTCCTGTAGTTGACATCTAATCTTACCACATTATGATCAAAAAAGATGCTTGAAATGATTTCAATTTTTTTTTAGTCTACTAAGGCTAGATTTATGGCCCAGGATGTGATCCGTCTTGGAGAATGTTCTGTGTGCACTTGAGAAAAAAGTGAAATTCATTGTTTTGGGGTGAAACGCCTTGTAGATATCAATTAGGTCTAACTGGTCCACTGTGTTATTTAAAGCTTGTGTTTCCTTGCTAATTTTCTGTTTGGTTGATCTATCCATAGGTGTGATTGGGGTATTAAAGTCCCCCACTATTACTGTGTTACTGTTTAATTCCCCTTTCATACTTGTTAGCATTTGCCTTACGTATTGAGGTTCTCCTGTGTTGGGTGCATATATAATTGTTATATCTTCTTCTTGGATTCATCCTTTGGTCGTTATGTAGTGTCCTGCTTTGTCTCATCACGGTCTTTATTTCAAAGTCTACTTTATCTGATATGAGTATTGCTACTTCTGCTTTCTTTTGGTCTCCATTTGCATGAAATATCTTTTTCCAGCCCTTCACTTTCAGTCTGTATGTGTCCCTTGGTTTGAGGTGGGTCTCTTGTAGACAGCATATATAGGGGTCTTATTTTTGTATCCATTTGGCCAGTCTTTGTCTTTTGGTTGGGGCATTTAGCCCATTTACATTTAAGGTAATTATTGATAACTATGATCCCATTACCATTTACTTTGTTTTACATTGGGTTTTATAAATCTTTTCTGTTTCCTGTCTAGAGAAGATCCTTTAGCATTTGTTGAAGAGCTGGTTTGGTGTTGCTGAATTCTCTCAGCTTTTGCTTGTCTCTAAAGCTTTTGATTTCTCCTTCATATCTGAATGAGATCCTTGCTGGGTAGAGTAATCTTGACTGTAGGCTTTTCTCTTTCATCACTTTAAGTATGTCCTGCCATTCCCTTCTGACCTGAAAAGTTTCTGTTGAAATATCAGCTGTTATCTTTATGGTGATCCCCTTGTGTGTTGTATGTTGCTTTTCCCTTGGTGCTTTTAATATTTACTCTTTGTGTTTAATCTTTGTTAGTTTGATTAATATGTATCTTGGGGTGTTTCCCCTTGAGTTTATCCTTTTTGGGACTTTGGGTTTCTTGAACTTGGGTGGCTATTTCCTTCCCCATTTTAGGGAAGTTTTGGGCTAGAATCTCCTCAAGTATTTTCTCATGCCCTTTCTTTTTGTCTTCTGTGACTCCTATGATTCAAATGTTGGGGCATGTAACATTGTTCCAGTGGTCTCTGAAGTTGTCCTCATTTCTTTTCATTCTTTTTTCTTCTGCCTCAGTTATTCTACTGTTGGTTCCCTCCAGAGTGCTTTTGATCCTCAGTTATTGCATTATTCATTATTGATTGACTCTTCTTTATTTTTTCTAGGTCCTTGTTAAACATTTCTTACATCTTCTCAATCCTTGTCTCTAGTCTATTTATCTGTAACTCCATTTTGTCTTCAAGATTTTGGATCATATTTACTATCATCATTCTGAATTCTTTTTCAGATAGACTCCCTATCTCCTCTGTTTTTTTGTGGGTATTTATCATATTCCTTCACCTACTGAATGTTTCTCTGCCTTTTCATTTTGTTTAGATTGCTGTGTTTGGGGTGCCATGTCTGTAGGCTGTAAGTTCATGGTTTCTCTTTATTGTGGAGTCTGTTCCCTGTGGGTGGAGTTGGACTAGTGGCTTGTCATGGTTTCTTGATTGGGGGAGCTTGTGTCTGTGTTCTGGTGGGTGGAGCTGGATTTCTTCTCTCTCTAGTGCAGTGGAGTGTCCAGTAGTGAGTTTTGGAGTGTCTGTGGGTTTGGCATGGCTTTGGGCAGCCTGTGTTTTAATGCTCAGGGTTGTGTTCCTGTTTTGCTGGAGAATTAGCATGGTATGTCTTGCACTGGAACTTGTTGGCTCTTGGGTGGAGCTTGGTTTCAGTGTAGGTATTGAGACTTTTGGGTGAGCTCTTGTTTATTAATGTTCCCAGAGTCAGGAGTTCTCTGATGTTGTCAAGTGTTGGAGTTAAGCCTCCTGCCTCTGGCTTTCAGTCCTTCTCTTACAGTTGCCTCAAGACTTCTCCATCCATACAGCACAGATGATAAAACATCTAGGTTAATTGTGAAACAATTCTCCACAGCAAGGAACACCCAGAGGGACTCATAGAATTACAATAGAGAAGAGAAGAGAGAGGAGGAAGATAGAGGTGACCAAGAGAAGAGGTGGAGTCAAAGGGGAGAGAGCAGTCTAGCCAGTAATCAATTCCCTAAGTGCTCTCCACATCCCAGAACACCCAGAGAGATTCACAGAGTTAAGTAGAGAAGAGAAGAGGAAGGAAGGACATAGAGGTGATCTGGATGAAGAAAAGGGAGAGTCAAAACGGGAGAGAGCAATCAAGCCAGTAATCAAATCCCTAAGTGAAAATGGATACTGAAGATTAGATTCTTAAAGGTACAAAATTGATAATACCAAAAAGCAAGATTAAAAATCTAGAATAGACTCTCAAAAATACAATATAAAATACAAAAACAAAATCAATCACAATATTTATATATATATGTGAAATTTACTTTAAAAAATAGGGTGCTTTTTATGCTAGGTAATACGAGGTTATAAAAATTAAAGGAATAATAAAAAAACTTTCTTTAAAAAGTGAAAAAGTCATAATAATAAAAATATATCTAGGAATTTCTCTGGAGCTATTGTGGGCAGTGTGATGTTAGTTCAGTGTCAGATAGTCCCTTTTTCCAGCTTGTACTTGTTTTCAAGGTCTATAGGTCCCCCTCCAATGCAGAGTCAGTATTAACTGCAGGGTTTTAATGCATTGCACTTGTCTCTTCCACAGCGGTTCCTTCTTCTGTTTATTTTGACTTCCTCTGTTTGCAAGTCTCTTCAGTGTCTACTTTCCGCCCTGACACAGGGGGGCAAAGGTGGCTACTTATTTAGGCTCACTTGTTCAGTTGTGTTTTGGGGAGGGAGGGACACTGCAAACAAATACCACTGACGTGTGTGGGGAGTGCTCGCAGTGTATGGACCACCCTGGGTTTGCCACAGCCCAAGGCAGCGTATGTTTCCCAGGTCTGCCCTGCTTAGACTCCAGGGTGCTCTGCAAGGGCACTGTCCCAGGTGGGCCCTACATTCCATGCAGTCCCCAGGTCTGAGCTGCTCAGGTTCTCGGGAGCTTTGCAGGGCAGAGGCCCAGATGGGCTGTGCGTTTTGCACCTCCCAGATCCAAGCAGCTCAGGCAACCCAGTGCTTGATGAGCACCCTGTCCCAGATGCGCCGCACATCTTAATCACCTCCCTGGTCCTGGCCTGTGGTCCCCCGGTGCGCCGTGAGAGCACCATCACGGGTATGCTGTGTGTCGTTGAGGAGCTGATCTCAGGCTGTGACACTCCTGGCAGATGTCAGCCATCCAGGGTCCCAGGAAGATGTAGCTAGCAACTGGGAGCATGCTCACAGTTTGGTGGAAGACGCAGGCTCCAGGCCTGAGACTGCCACAGCCCCTTGCCTTCCGGCTCTGGCTCTGTCACACGCCTGCCTCTCTGCCTCTGGGGAGGGAGGGCCCTATGTTGCAGCTGACTCACACTCCTTTGGCATTCACTCATCTTTGTTCTGTGAGCACACCAGGGGTGACCGTGCTGTGTTAGAGCCTTTCTCAGGAAAGTGGTTTTTTTTTTTTTTTGTCTCTGGCGATCCCATGTTGCGGTCTCATGTTAGCTCACTCAGATTGTCATCAGGGTATTCAGGCCCAGTCCTTACCCTCAGGACCAATGATGCTGCCCACACCTCCCTGCCCAGCCCCCACTCTCTGGTGGTAGACACAAGCATCTGGACTACTGTGATGCTGGCAGTTGTGGTTAGGTGTGTATTCTGTGGAGTCTTTTTTTTTTTCTCCCAGTTATGTTGCCTCTGAGATTACAAAACTCCCCACAGACCCACCTGTGAGAGGGCTTCCTACTGTATGGAAACTTCTTCACACTCTCCCCAGGACGGGTCTCCATCCCTAAATCTTTTGTCTCTGTTTCTGTCGTTTATATTTTGTCCTACCTCCTTTCGAAGAGAATGGGCTGCCTTTCTGGGTGCCTGGTGTACTCTGCCAGTGTTCAGAAGTTGTTTTGTGGAAGTTGCTCAGCATTCAGATGATCTTTTGATGAATTTGTGAGAGAAAGAGGTCTCCCTGTCCTATTCCTCCACCATCTTGGAACCGCCTCCCCCTAAATATATTTTTTAGAAATCTGTTTGTTGAGATACGAGGTTTTAAAATTCTGCTAATTGAATAGGGGGCAGGGATTAGAGGAATGTGGGGAGGCTCCTGTACTTCATCCCTCCAGAAGTTACTGATTGTTTCAGGGATATGGCTGCCATCTAAGATAGGACCCAGCATAGATGAATTGCTTAATTTGTACTGTGTCAAGTGTTTGAAAGTGTACTATAGTTTGTTGGTATTTTTTCTTACATATGAAAGAGTGTACAGAAAGTATTTCCTGGTTAAAGAATAGCAGAATGTCATCAGGCACCCAGGATAAAATATAGATTGCTGGTCTCATACGCCCTCCAGTTGCTCCTCTCTGGTTGTTCATATCCTTGCCTTTGTCAGGGTTGGTAAGTGTGTCAAGTTGTAGATATCTGGAGAAGTGCATTGGGGGAGTAAACTGCACTGTATTTCTCCATCTGAGCTCATCATTGCCTGTCTCTAGGTCTCAGGAGTAGGTCAAAACAGAAGACCTTTGTAGAGTGAGGCAGCAGGCTAAGGATGGGAGAGCAGCAGCTTCACATCAAGTTCATGGCCAAGAGAAACCAAGCAGAGGTAGGACCCTGAGATAGACTTACCCCAGTGTTCTGACTTCAGGTTAGAAACTAGGTGCTGTGGCTGCAGGGATCTTCATGGTAACAGACGTCAGCATGTCTTCAGTTGCATTGCTTTGGCTTGGGTGGTCACCATGTATCTACCTCTGTACACTGCCGTCATCCCAGGAGCTCCATTCACTGCCCTTTGTCTCTTCTGGTAACTTTTGTCTCCTTGCTTCTAGTATTGCTGTTGAGTAGTCTAAAGCCATCTGATTCATAATCCTTTATATGTAACTATAATCTGGTAGGAGTTTCTTTTTTTTTTTTTTTACGTTTCTTATGTCTGAATAGTTTCTGTTTCCACTAAGCTGTGTTTTCACAGCTGGGTTTTCATCTTCCATGTTAGAGGGATTTATCAGATATCTAATAATTCTTGGTTTTCTATACATGATTAAGACAAGGGGGTAAAAAGCTGTTTAAAAGTATTGAGCACATTTGCATCTTGTCCATTTTGAGCTGGGTGAGATGGTGTGGGTGGACTAATTATTGGACCTCCTCTCCTAGATTCATAACAGTGATTCATTTTATGTATATATTGCAAAGTGATCCCCACGGTAAGTCCAGGTACAACCACACACAGTTACAAAATTTTTTGTATTTTGTGTTGAGAACTTCCAAGATTCACTCTCAGCAACTTTCAAATATACCATGCAGTACTATTAATTATAACCACCATGCTGTGAATTATATCCCCATGACTTACATATAACAAATTTGTATCTCCTGACCACCCTCATCCTTTGCCCACCCACCCCTCAACCCCCTGCCTCTTTCAAGCAACCATCAATCTGTTCTCTCCATCTGTTGAGTTCTGAGGGTTTTGTTTTTTAGATTCCATTTATAAAAAAATCATTTAGTATTTGTATTTCTCTGTTTGACTCTTTTTGCTTAGCATAGTACCCTCAAGGTCCATCCATGTTGCCACAGTTGGCAGGGTTTCCTCTTCAATGGCTGCCAGCCAGTATTCCATTTAGTCTGTGTGTGTGTATGTGTATATACCAGTTTTCTTTACCCATTCATTCATTTCTGGATACTCGTATCTTGGCTATTGTAAATAATGCTTCAGTGAACATGGGAGTGTAGATATCTTTTCAAGTTAGTGTTTTTGTTTCTGTTGGATAAATACCCAGAAGTGGAATTTTTGGACCATATAGTAGTTCTGTCTTTAATTTTTTGTGGAACCTCCATACTGTTTTCCATTGTGGCTGTAGCATTTACATTCCCACCAGTGGTGCACAGAGGTTCCCTTTTCTCTGCATTCTTGCTAACGTGTGTTGTTTCTTTTCTGTATAAAAGTTATTCTAACAAGTGTGAGATGATATCTCATTGTAGTTTTGATTTCCATTTCTCTGTTGATTAGTCATGTTGAGCACTTTATCATGTACCTGTTGTCCATCTCTATGTCTTCTTTGGGAAAAGGTCTGTTCAGATCCTCTGCCTATTTTTTAATGTATTTTTTTTTTTTTTTTTTTTTTTGCTGTTGAGTTTTATGAATGTTTTGTATACTTTGGATATTAACTCCTTATCAGGTACATAATTTGCAAATATTTTCTCCCATTTGACAATTTGCCCTTTCATTTTGTTGATGGTTTCCTTCATTGTGCAGAAGCTTTTCATTTGATAATCTCACTTGTTTATTTTTGCTTTTGTTGCCTTTGCTTTTTTTGTCAAGTCAAAAAAACAAAAACCACTGTCAAGAAGTTTGCCACCTGTTTTTTTCTAGGAGTTTTATGGTTTCAGGTCTTAGGTTCACGTCTTTAATCCATTTTGAGTTTATTTTTGTGTGTGATGTAAGATATTAATTGAGTTTCATTCTTTTGCATGTGGTAATTTAGTTTTCCCAACACTGTTTATTAAAAAGACTGTCTTTTCCCTGTTGTATATTCTTGGCATCTTTGTTGTAAATTACTTGACCATGTATGCATATGATTATTTATGGGCCTCTAGTCTATTCCATTGATCTGTTTTAAGGCCAGTACAGTGTTGCTCAGTTGCTCGGTTGTGTCCCAAGTCTTTGCAGCCCCATGTATTGGAGCACACCAGGCTTCCCTATCCTTCACCATCTCCCAGAGCTTGCTCAAACTCATGTGCATTGAGTCAGTGATGCCATCCAACCATCTCGTCCTCTGTCGTCCCCTTCTCCTCCTGCCTTCAGTCTTTCCCAGCATCAGTGTCTTTTTCAGTGAGTCAGCTCTTCACATCAGGTGGCCAAAGTATTAGAGCTACCAATACTTTGGTCCTTCCAGTGAATATTCAGGATTGATTTCCTTTAGGATTGACTGATTGGATCTCTTTGCAGTCCAAGGGACTCTCAAGAGTCTTCTCCAATGCCATTATTCAAAAGCATCAATTCTTTGGTGCTCAGCTTTCTTTATGGTCCAGCTCTCACATCCATGCATGACTACTAGAAAAACCATAGCTTTAACTAGACAGACCTTTGTTGGCAAAGGAATGTCTCTGCTGTGTAGGTTTGTCATAGCTTTTCTTCCAGGGAGCAAGTGTCTTAATTTCATGGCTTCAGTCACCATCTGCAGTGATTTTGGAGCCCCCCAAAAAAATAAAGTCTGTCACTGTTTCCATTCCCCATCTATTTGCCATGAAGTGATGGGACCAGATATCATGATCTTAGTTTTCTGAATTTTGAGTTTTATGCCAGCTTTTTCATTCTCTTTCACTTTATCAAGAAGCTCTTAAGTTCCTCTTTGCTTTCTGCCATAAGTGTGGTGTCATCTGCATATTTGAGGTTATTGATGGTTCTCCCAGCAGTCTTGATTCCAGCTTATGCTTCATCCAGCCCTGCATTTCACATGATGTACTATTTTGATAACTGTAGTTTAAACTGTTCAAACTGTAGTTTGAAATCAGGGCACATGATGCTCCAACTTTGTTGTTCTTTCTCTAAGTGAAGTGAAGTCACTCAGTCGTGTCCGACTCTTTGTGACTCCATGGACTGTAGCCCACCAGGCTTCTCCATCTATGGGGTTTTCCAGGCAAGAATACTGGAGTGGATTGCCATTTCCTTCTCCAGTTCTTTCTCTAGATAGCTTTGTTTGAGGTCTTTTGTGTTTCCATACAAATTTTAGGATTGTTTGTTCTATTTCTCTGGAAAATGCCATGGAATTTTGATAGGGATTGCATTGAATCTGTAGATTGCTTTGGGTAGCAAGGACATTTTAACAACATTAATTCTTCTAATCCATGAGCACAGATTATCTTAATGTTTATTTGTATCTTTTTCATCAGCCTTACAGCTTGCAGTTTAGTAATTTATAAGTCTTCATTTCATCAGTCTTACTGTTTATAAGTGTTAGTTGAATTTATTGCCCAGTATTTTATTCTTTTTGGTGCAGTTATAAATGGGATTATTTCTTCTTAATTTCTCTTTTTTTTAAATTTTAAATTATCTTTGTCTTTAAATGAAATTCTTGAAAGGGAATCCTCTTGAACTGTTGGTGGGAATGTAAATTGATAGAGCCACTATGGAGGACAGTGTGGAAAAACTAAGAATAAAACTACCATATGACCCAACAATCCCACTACTGGGTATATACCTAGATGAAACCATAATTGAAAAAGACATGTACCCCCAATGTTCATTGCAGTGCTATTTACATATATATATGTGTATGTATATGCATAGGTACATATATATATGTATATACATGTGTATGTGTGGAATATTACTTACCCATGAAAAGGAGCGCATTTGATTCAGTGCTAATGAGGTGGATGAACCTAGAGCCTATTAGAGTGAATAAGTCAGAGAAAAATATTATATATTAACACATATATATGGAACCTAGAAAGATGGTACTGATGAACCTATTTGCAGGGCAGCAGTGGAGACACGGACACAGAACAGACTTGTGAACACAGAGAAGGAGTGGGAGGAGAAGGTGGAACGAATGGAGAGTGTAGCATGGACACATACACAACCATGAGTAAAACAGACAGCCAGGGGGAATTTGCTGTATGCCTCGGGGAACTCAAACTCTGGTTCTGTGTGTGACGACCTGGAGGGGTGGAATGGGGTGGGAGGCAGGTTTAGAGGCAGGGGACATATGTGTACCTATGGCTGGTACATGTTGATGTATGGCAGAAACCAATACAATATTGTAGAGCAATTATCCCCCAGTTAAATATTTTTAAAAATTGAGTGGGAAAAATAGTTTTCTTATAAACAGGATATAGTTGGGATTTGGTTTTTATTCTCTAAAATGTTTAGTCCACAATATAATTACCAATACTGGACTTTATTTTTTGCCATTTGTCTTTTGGTTTGTCTCTCAGTTCTTTGTTCCTCAGTTCTTTTGTTGTCCTTTTTGGTATTAAATATCTTGTAGAACTCCATTTTGTTCATTGTCCTTTTTTTTGTCTGCACTGGCTCTCTGTTGCTGTGTGAGCTTTCTCTGGTTGAAGCGAGTGGGGTCCACTCTCTAGCTGTGATGTACGGGTTTCCATTGCTGTGGCTTCTCTTGCTGAGCAGCATGGGCTCTCGGCACATGGACCCCATTGTTGCAGCACGTGGGCTTAGTTGCTCCGTGGCGTGTGGGATCTTCTGGACCAGGGATTAAACCTGTGTCCCCTGCATTGGCAGGTGGACTCTCAACCACTGACCGCCAGGCAAGTCCAGGGTCCATTCTTTCTAAAGCAACAGCTTCTCTGCTTTTTTTTGATAGGTGGAAGTGTTTTGCTCTATTGATTACAATATACTTAATTTTTCATAATCTTTCTAGAGCTACTATTGTACCATTTTGCATAAAATTTAGAAATCTTGGAATCATATAGATTCAGTTGCTTCCCCTGTTCTTCAAACCAGGAATCAGTAAACTATAGCCCACAGTCCAGTCTGTTGCCTGTTTTATAAATAAAATTTAGAAAGTTGAAACCCAGCTATGTTCATTCATTGGCATATTCTATTTGGCTGCTTTTGCACTCCAACTGCATAGTTGAGTAGTTGCAACAAAGATTTGCAACTACTAAAATGTTTAATGTCTGACCCATCTATCTGTTACAACTCCACAATTTTATGTTATACTTCGTACGTTATGCCTTAGACAGTCTTATTTATTTTAAGGAAATCAAAAGAGAAGCCTTTTATATTTACCCTAATATATATCATCTTAAGTGTTACATCTTTCTAAAGAGCTAAGTTTTCGTGTGGTATCATTTTCCTTCAGCCTGAAGAACTTTCTTTAGTTTGTAATAGAAATATGATGGGGACCAATTCTAGTTTTCTTTTTTGAAAATGTCTGTTTTACTTTTATTCTTGAAGATTTTTGATAAGATATAGAATTGGGGGTTGAGTTTTTTTCTTCTTGTAGTACTTTAAAGACTTCATTCTCTCCTGGCCTGTTTTATTTCTGATAAGAAGTTAATGGTAATTTGAATTGTTCTTTATGCAATGTGTCATTTTTCCCCCCTCCCAAGCTGTCTCTAATGCCTGGCAACCACTAATTTTAAGAGGACACTAAAAAAAAAGAAAAATTACTATTTCGCTGTGTGAGGTCTCGGTTGCAGCACATGGGATCTTGATCGCACCATGCAAGGTCTTTTGTCGCAGCCCATGGACATCCTGACTGTGGCGCACGGTCTCCCGTCTATGGGCTCAGTCGTTGCAGTCCGTGGGCTCAGTTGCTCTGCAGCTTGTGGAATCTAGTTCCCCAAGCAGGGGTCAGACCTGTGTCCCCTGCTTTGCAAGGTAGATTCTTAACTACTGGACCACCAGCAAGTCCCAGCTAGTAATCTTTTGTCCATTTCTATAATTTAATGATTTTTTAAATCTTCAATAAATGAAATTGCTAATAGTGTGTGAACTTTGGCAGTTGGCTTTTTTCACCCAGTAAAATTCTTTTGAGATTCATCCAAATTGTTGTGTTAGTATACACTTTTATTCCATTTCATTACTGAGTAATACAGATATACTACAGTTAATCTTTAACCTGTTGAAGGACATCTGGGTTATTTCTGGCTTGGAGCTGCTAGGAATGTTTGTATAGTTTGTATGTGAATATAAGATTACATTGTACTAGGATAAGTGCCCAAGTGTATGTTTCCAGAGTGGGCATATTTTACATTCCCACCATCAATGTCTGAGTGATCCAGTTTCTTTGTATCCTCATCTACATTTAATTACATTTCAGTTGGCATATAATCTCTTGTGGTTTTAGCTTGTTGCATTTCCTTAATGGCTAATCAAAGTGAACATCTCTGTGTGCCTTTTTACCATGTTTATAATCCTCTTTATTGAAATGTCTCCTCATGTCTTTTGCCCATTTTGTAATTGAATTGGTTTAACCCTTGAGAGTTGTTTGTAGCAGATACTCGTCTTTTGTTGGATATGTGTTTGCACATATTTTCTCCCTGTCTCGGTTTATCTATTTACTTTTATCCTTTTTTTTTTTTTTTTTTGGCTATGCCACACAGCTTGCAGGATCTTAGTTCCCCCACCAGGGGCTGAACCCAGGCCCCCAGCAGTGGAAGCACTGAGTCCTAAGCACTGAACCAAAAGGGATTCCCTACTTTTATCTCTTAACAGGATTTTTTGCAAAACAGAAGTTTAAAAGTTTTTAGTTTTTATACTTTTATGACCCATTTTCCATAAAACATATGAAAATCTCTAAGTTCTGTCCGACTCTTTGTGACCCCTGGTCTATAGCCCACCAGGCTCCTCTGTCCATGGGATTCTCCAGGTAAGAATACTGCAGTGGCTAGCCATTCTCTTCTCCAGAGGATCTTCCTGACCCAGGGACTGAACCCAGTTCTCCTGCATTGTAGGCAGATTCTTCACCATCTGAGCCACCAGGGAAACCTCATTGTGAGGTTTAGGACAAAATCGTCAGAGGATTGGCTGGGGGGTTTTCTGCCTCGGAATATCCAGTTGCTCTAGAACCATTTGTTAAAGAGCAGACGGTTAATCCTCCTTTAGTTGCATTTGCACCTTTGTCAAAATTCAGACGTGGGTTTTGAGTCAGTCTGTTTCTGGTTTCTTTGTTCTGTTCCATCAATCTCTGTGTCTTTCCCTCTGCAAGACTTTTTTTTTTTCTTTTTGCAAGACTCAATTAGTCCTAATCCTAGGTAATGATTCCTTTCTCTTTATTCCTCTTTTTCAAAATGTTGTTGCTATTCTAGCGCTTGTACTTTTTTTTTTTTTGGCTTGTATCTTTATATGTAAATTTTTAAATAAGCTTATTTGTCTATAAAAACACCTTGCTATGATTTTAATAGGAATTACATTAAACCTGCAGGTCAGTTTAAGTGTTTGATGTCTCTAGTATATTAAGTCTTTACATCCTTGAAGACAGTAGGCAGTTGGCTTGGCTGACCTTACACAGTAAGTTGCAGCTCACATCTCAGCTGGGTTCTTGGGGCCTTACCTTGAGTCTCTGACATACATGATTTAGAGGTCAAGTAAGAATTTGGTCAATGTTTATAATACAGAGCTGGAGCTCCCGCCAAATTTTCTGGAATTTCCCACCTCATTTTCTAGTGCTGTGGTGCCATTCTGTCCTGTGCCTCTTCCAAGTTTTCTGTTTTAGCCAGTCAACATGACACAGACAGGGGCATCTCCCCTGACTAAAAGCTGTAAAAAGTGAAAAAGAGGATTCACCCCATTCATTCCTTTCTTTCCAAAGGTCGACCCCCCCTTTGGTATTTGCCTGATTGTTTCTTCTACAGTTTTCTGGTCAGAAGTTATACTTGTTAAACTTTGGAAGAGTTGGATTGAAAGGCATTTACCCAATGTGGTGGTGATTCCTTGTGTTCTCCAGTCTACCATGTTGCCAGGAATAAATTGCACTTTTAATAGCTGTTTTCTTTTATGTTGCAATATGGTTGTAAGGAAGAAAAATGCAAAGGATTTTGGAGTCAAGTGGAGAGGTACATGAATTTTGGCTTTGCCACCTGCTAGTTATATAACACTGTCGTTTAACCTTTTTTATCTGTAAAATGGAGAATAAAAAACCTATCTTACATATTTATTGAAAAAATTTTTAAAGGTTTTCAGAAACTTGCAATAAATACAACATCTCACTTAAATGATAGCTAACTGTATTTTGTTTTCTCTATTCTGTTTTTAATCTATATTTAATCCATTAAGATCTGAGCTAGCCCCCCTCTGCCTGAGCTATAAACTCATTTTTCTGATGAAATGTGAAATTTTGTTATGTGGGATCTGTTCATTAAGGGTGACAAGTGCTAAGTAGCTATCTTGGAAGACTGATGTTTAAGTTTTTTGGTTATAAAGCAGAGTAAAGGAATCTGTTACCTTATTAACAACAGTTTGAAAAAAAAAATAACAATGTTGGGTTTTCCCCTCTTTTATAGGAATCCCCTCCTCAAGTAGAAAATTACTGTCTTCCAGAAGCTGCTTCATTTCTTCAGAATAAAAAGGAACCTGGGCCTGGATTCTCACAAAAGAGGAAAGCCCCTACAGAAAAAAATAAAATCAAACGACCCAGAGTACAGTAATTATATTTACTCAGTTGCCAAACATTAAATGTTTTTTAAATTAATAACTTGAGTATGATTGTTATGGATTTGTAATTTAAAGACAAGAACGTGGAAAATTCAGCTTTAGTGTGATGGTGAAGCTTGAAGTTAGTTTTCAACACCTGAAATTTTAATCACTGAAATATTAACTGATCCTAATAGTTACCTGAAATAACAAAACGCAGCTCTTCAGCTAGCTTGTCATTAAACCATATTGATGTGTGTAAGGTGGGTTTTTATTTATTTGCTTGTAAGTATCCAAGTCTGTAGTTTAGTGGAAGTTTTAGCAAGGTGTTAGATTTTGCCTTAAAATGTCTGCTTTATTTCATAACAACAAGAAAATTATCAATTGGGATTCATTCATATTTTCCCTGATTTTTAGCTTCTCAAACCATTTTACCTCTTCTTAATAGGAGCCTGGGCACAAGGTTTAATGAGGAACTGAGGCTTTAAACTTAAGTGCGTGTGTATATATGTATATGCATGTTTGTACAAATCTCCATGATGTTTGCCAAGTTTGGGGGCCAAAACTTGGAAAATAAAGACAATAAAGAATAAAAGTAGTGACTCAAAGTAGTTGTTCAAATAGATAATTTAAAGAAAAAAACAAACATTCTGGCAACCATTCTCTTGTTGAAGCAAATAAAAGATTTGTAAAACAGCTTTAAAATGAATCTAGTTACATTTCTGATGTTGTTTATGTAGAATATTGGGGCTTCCCTGGTGGCTCAGTTGGTAAAGAATCTGCCTGCAATGCAGGAGACCTGGGTTAGACCCCTGGACTGGGAAGATCCCATGGAGAAGGAAACGGCTACCCACTCCAGTATTCTGGCCTGGAGGATTCCATGGGCTGTATAGTCAATGGGGTCACGAAAGAGTCGGACATAACTGAGCAACTTTCATATACACATGTAGAATATTGCTCTGGTGGGTTTAAAAAAGGAAGAACTACAGAACTGCATTAGCCTCTGTTAATCTAAACACTAGATACTACATGCATGGCCACAGTTCTCTAAATAGAAGGCTACCTCATTTTGTTTACAGGACTGTAATTTTGATGTAAATTGTTCAATTCCTAGTAATAATCTTTGAAAGGCAAACTCAAATGGTGATGAATTAAAATCCTTAACCTGAACACCAAACCCCTGAAGTTTTCATCAGATTTTTATCTAAGTGAAGTCGGGGTTATCACTGTCCTTCAGTCTTTTTAGCTTTGAGCTAATTCACACCGTAGGACAACACAAATTCTTACACCAGCAAACAGGTAGCATTGTCATATAAACTGTACTCCTGCCCTCCTCCAAACAAAAAACCCATAAACCTGGTTTTATTAGAACCATTTTGTATTAGCTGGTCCATTCATCGGCAGTTTGAGGTATGTATGTTTCTCTCTGAATTTCACTACTTAAAAATTCTTTGAAATAGTTACTCTTTTCATGATGCACACACTGTTGCCAGAACAAATATTATTTTCCTATTTCTCTTATCAGAAAAAATGAACTAATGTGGCATTGTCTTTTCTGCCATGATTATGAACTATTTTCTCTGTTCAGGCCTTCACATACAATTTTAAGGCTCCAGATCTCAGCTTCTCTTGACTCTCCAGAATCTGTCTAACACTGCATAACACATTTTCACTCAGGTTTTGACTCTTACACTGTAAGTGTCCTTATGCTTGTGAAGTCTTTTTCCATGCAGATAATTCTAAGCATAGGTAGATAGCTCATTTAAAAAGGAAGGAAAAAAACTTTCCTTAATTATTCTTACTTTCTCCTTAGAACTACTGTAGTATTTTAATCTGTGACATTTAAATTAGCATTTCTTATATTCCCCCATGACTTTTCATGTGCATTACTCTGGCCTCATCACGATTCATTGATTCAACAAATATGACTCCTCAGCATGTAAGGTAGTTTGTGGACTTCAGGAGCAAACCGCTTAGCACACATGCTCTCAGAGTTATAGAGGTAGGGCCCTCAGTGCAGACACTACACTCAGTTATCCTAGATTTAGTATTTATATTTCAGGCTGAATTTTATCTTCCTCAGCCCACTAAGGAAAATTTCACAGATTGACACTTAACCCTATATGTGACTGTACTTGGAGATTGCCCTTTAAGGAAATAATTAAGGTTAAATGAAGTCATAAGAGTGGGCTTTAAAGGAGAGACCAGGAGTTCATGGGCAGAGAGGAAATGCCACGTGGGGACACAGGCAGCTGTCTGCAAGTCAGGAGAAGATGCCTTACCAGAAGCCACTGCTGACAGCACCTGGATCTTAAACTTCTAGCCTCCAGAATTGTGAGAGGTTTGTTGTTTAAGCTCTAGTCCATACCTGTTTGAGACAGGAGGGAAAGGGACAGGACAGAACCTCTGGACAGTGAAGGAGGGCACAGCTATTTATTAGCATGCTGAACAGGCTGGAACTGGCTGAAACCAAGATGACTTCAAGAATAATCTGGTCATTGACATTTAGCTTATACTTTCATTGTAATAAAATCACTCAGATGGGAAAAGTGGGCAGTGGCCCAGTTTCTGGAAAAATCCCATCCTTCCCTGAAATAGCGAGAATATTCCTCCCAGCCATTAGCCTATGAAATTACTCAGCCCATAAAAACCAACAACCCCATGGCATGAGTCCAATCTCACTTTCTGAAGAGGTTCTGCCAATGGAGTGTGCATCCCTCAAACTCACTTTTTTGGGGGGTGGGGGGCTCATTTGTGAAGTCTTTGCTGCGTGAAGCAAAAGATCCCTTCTTAGCGCTCCATCCCAGAACCTGATGTTTCCCTCTCCTGCAGCAACTTAACAGATAAACCTTTAACTTGGAGATGCTTTCATACATGTTGCTGTATAGCAGGGGTTGGCAAGCTTTGTCTGTAGAAGGTGGAAAATGAACTTTTATGTGGGCTGGTCTTTGTGGCATTTTTCCTCCAACCCTCTAAAATATAAAAACTATCCTGAGTTCAAGGCAATATGGAAATAAGCAGTTGGCCATAGTGTGACCCCCCCACTCTAGCCTAAAAAATACTTTTTAATCTGTATTTATTGACCTGTTTTATTGGCATGTCCCCAGCACCTCAAACAGTGGATGGAATAAGCAGATATAAAATAAATATTTTTAAATCAATTCATAAAAAAAAAAAAAAAAAATAAATAAATAAATTCATGTTTCTTGGGGAAAAAAATCTGTAGTCAACCAGCAAGGCACACAGCTCTTTGTTTTTCTCCCGCTTATAAGGAGTAGTATCCTTTTGGCATTTCATGCTTCTTTAGCATTTGGGATTCTGTAATTGAAAGTACTGAGTGTTTTAAATTTGTGAGGTGTTTATGGGAAGAAAAGCCAGGATACAGATATTTATGTTTTTCAAGGCATAAAAGAAAAGCAATAGAATGTTTTGCTTTTAATATAATAGCAATATTTTTAAAGCATAGAAACTGATAATCAGGCATTTATCATACCAGTATGACTGCATTTCAGGGTAACCTGACAGTTGAGAAAAGGCCCTATAGAATAATTCCAGGCAGAACGTGCAGAAGAAATGATAGAAGTCAAGCCATTTTATAACTTCTAATGAAATCATAGATCTAAGCAAAGAGGGACTTTTATAATGATGGGTCAAGCTGATAATACCTGAACTCACTGGTCACAAAAAGAGCCAGACATGCCTCCTGATGTGATATAGCAGGAAATGGAGAACATCTGTAATCTTGCCCCCAGCCCCATGACTTGGATTTGATCAAGTTCCAGATCTTAATAAAATCAATCAACATTGAGTAAGGAGAGATCTGGGCTTCCCTTATGGCTCAGCTGGTAAAGAATCTGCCTGTAATGTGGGGGACCTGGGTTCAATCCCTGGGTTGGGTAGATTCCCTGGAGAAGGGAAAGGCTACCCACTCCAGTATTACGACTTGGAGAATTACATGGACTACAGTCCATGGGGTCACAGAGTCAGACACAACTGAGCGGCTTTCAAGGAGAGACCCAGTTCAAAATGATGATGTTAGTGAATCCTGTGTCCCATGGACACACTGCATCCACAGCTTATATACAGAACAATTTCCTCTGAAAGAGCCACAAAAAGTGGCTGCTACATATCAGGCAAATGAGAAAACCACATCAAAGCAGGTAGGGGGAAGCTGAGACACAGTCTCACCATAAACCCCATCCCCAGCACATCACCCACAATTAGAAGCAGACTGGCACACCTTAGCTTCTCCCGTGGAACAAAGGCTTTGAACTCCACATCTGACATCCCACATTGTAAGACTTATACCTGACAGGCAAGCTTCCAAAATATCTAGCTTTGACAGTCAGTGGAGCTTGTTTTCTCAAGACCCACAAGGCTACAGTTATCTGGGAACACAGTGCAGAGGCAGACTGAAAAGGGCCGGTCTTTCTGTAAAAGAGGCCCAACTGCTTATTGTAAAGCTTTGACATTTGTTTTATAAATGGAATATAACTTAAAAATTGTGAACCACTGTTGTACACTTGTATATCAACTGTACCTCAATAAAACAAGCAAAAGCTTTGGCCTGAGGGGCAGGCATTTAACCCACATGTTGCAGGAAGGGGCAGCCCAAAAGGGGGCTCTTGTGTAACATTCATAAATGAACTGTCAGAGGAGACACACATGCTGACAAAACAAGAGACTTTACTGAAGGGCCTCCTGAGTGGAGATCAGAAGGGTAAGGGAACCTGGGAGAACTGCCCTACCACGTGGCTTGCAATCTTGGATTTTATAGTGATAAGATTAGTTTCTGGGTTCTTTCTGGCCAGTCATTCTGACTCAGGGTATTCCTGGTGGCACACGCATTGCTCAGTCAAAATGGAGGGCATTAAGAAGGAGTCTGGGCTCTACCAGAAAATTACTAGAGCTAATCAATGAATATAGTAAAGTGGCAGGATATAAAATTAACACACAGAAATCCCTTGCATTCCTATACACTAACAATGAAAAAACAGAGAAATTAAGGAAACAATACCATTCACCATTGCAACAAAAAGAATAAAATACTTAGGAGTATATCTACCTAAAGAAACAAAAGACCTATACATAGAAAACTATAAAACACTGATGAAAGAAATCAAAGAGGACACAAACAGATGGAGAAACATATGGTGTTCATGCATTGAAAGAATCAATATTGTCAAAATGGCTATTCTACCCAAAGCAATCTATAGATTCAATGCAACCCCCATCAAGCTACCAACGCTATTTTTCACAGAACTAGAACAAATAATTTCACAATTTGTATGGAAATACAAAAAACCTCGAATAGCCAAAGTAATCTTGAGAAAGAAGAATGGAACTGGAGGAATCAACCTGCCTGACTTCAGACTATACTACAAAGCCACAGTCATCAAGACAGTATGGTACTGGCACAAAGACAGAAATATAGATCAGTGGAACAGAATAGAAAGCCCAGAGATAAATCCACAAACCTATGGACACCTTATCTTCGACAAAGGAGGCAAGGATATACAATGGAAAAAAGACAACCTCTTTAACAAGTGGTGCTGGGAAAACTGGTCAACCACTTGTAAAAGAATGAAACTAGAACACTTTCTAACACCATACACAAAAATAAACTCAAAATGGATTAAAGATCTAAATGTAAGACCAGAAACAATAAAACTCCTAGAAGAGAACATAGGCAAAACATTCTCTGACATAAATCACAGCAGGATCCTCTATGACCCACCTCCCAGAATATTGGAAATAAAAGCAAAAATAAACAAATGGGACCTAATGAAACTTAAAAGCTTTTGCACAACAAAGGAAACTGTAAGCAAGGTGAAAAAACAGCCCTCAGATTGGGAGAAAATAATAGCAAATGAAGAAACAGACAAAGGATTAATCTCAAAAATATACAAGCAGCTCCTCCAGCTCAATTCCAGAAAAATAAATGACCCAATCAAAAAATGGGCCAAAGAACTAAACAGACATTTCTCCAAAGAAGACATACAGATGGCTAACGAACACATGAAAAGATGCTCAACATCACTCATTATCAGAGAAATGCAAATCAAAACCACAATGAGGTACCATTACACGCCAGTCAGGATGGCTGCTATCCAAAAGTCTACAAGCAATAAATGCTGGAGAGGGTGTGGAGAAAAGGGAACCCTCTTACACTGTTGGTGGGAATGCAAACTAGTACAGCTGCTATGGAAAACAGTGTGGAGATTTCTTAAAAAACTGGAAATAGAACTGCCATATGACCCAGCAATCCCACTCCTGGGCATATACACTGAGGAAACCAGATCTGAAAGAGACACGTGCACCCCAATGTTCATCGCAGCACTGTTTATAATAGCCAGGACATGGAAGCAACCTAGATGCCCATCAGCAGACGAATGGATAAGGAAGCTGTAGTACATATACACCATGGAATATTACTCAGCCATTAAAAAGAATTCATTTGAATCAGTTCTAATGAGATGGATGAAACTGGAGCCCATTATACAGAGTGAAGTAAGTCAGAAAGATAAAGAACATTACAGTATACTAACACATATATATGGAATTTAGAAAGATGGTAATGATAACCCTATATGCAAAACAGAAAAAGAGACACAGATGTACAGAACAGACTTTTGGACTCTGTGGGAGAAGGCGAGGGTGGGATGTTTCGAAAGAACAGCATGTATATTATCTATAGTGAAACAGATCACCAGCCCAGGTGGGATGCATGAGACAAGTGCTCGGGGCTGATGCACTGGGAAGACCCAGAGGAATTGGGTGGAGAGGGAGGTGGGAGGGGGGATCAGGATGGGGAATACATGTAACTCCATGGCTAATTCATGTCAGTGTATGACAAAACCCACTGCAATGTTGTGAAGTAATTAGCCTCCAACTAATAAAAATAAATGAAGAAAAAAAAAAGAAGAAGGAGTCTGGGAAGTGGTAGGACACATGGTGTCTCCTTTGACCTTTCCCAAGTTCTTACAGTTGGAGGTGGCTTGTTACTTCTGTGTTCCTTACCAGGACCTCCTGTTGTAAAATAACGCATGCAAATGCTTACTGTGGTGCCTGGCCAGGGTGGGCAGTTTCAAACATTGTGTTTCCCCTAACACAAAGAGGTGACCACTGAAACACTCTCCAAAAGACAGAGGCCACCACACCTGCCTTTCCTACACTCTCTGCCTTGCTCCAGATCTCTGGTATCTCCCAGAAAGGAGCCTGTACATTTGCCTGGTGCCCTGATTTTGGGAGGAGCCACCCTCACACAGAACACCCCTTCATCACCTGGTTCTAGTAGCCAGTGGGGCTTAGGCCTGCAGGTCCCATAGGACAAATGGAGAAGAGTTTTTAAACAGCTACCACTCCCAGGGCAGAGCAGGGAGGCAATAGCCTGAAATACCCATTCTTTCTGTAAAAGAGGATTGGTGCTTATTTTCATTGCTACAGCTTGGGGGCAGGCTTCCAATTAAACACACATTGAGGCCTCCTGAAATACTTTTCTAAAGTCTACAGAGGCTGGTTGGAGCCATCTTCAACCTCTCCCTCTGCCTCTCTCCTAGTATCTCCTAGGAAGGAGTTTGTGCTCATGCCTGCACCCAAGTTTTTGTGGCTGCTCCCCAGGGGACACCCCTCGATCACCTGGCTCTGGTGGCCAACAGGGCTAACACTCACAGGTCCCACACTACAACAAATGGAGAAGTTTTTTTTAACCAGCTATCATCCCCAGGGCACATAACAAGGACATCAGACTCAGACTGAAACACACCCAGTCTTTCTGTGAAAGAAGTCTATTAGCATGTCTTCATAGCTTTGGCCTGAGGGGCAGGCGTCTAATTAAACACACACCGAAAGTTTGACTACATTCTTCTCCAGAGACTTCAGAGGGTGAACACCATCTTCTCACTCTCCCTTCTGCCCTACCCAGGTTACTGGTACCTATGAAAAAGGAGCTGTGCACATACATGTCTGATGTCCTAACTTTTGTGACTACCACCTAGAGGACACATACCTTGATAGCCTAGCTCTGGGCGTCAGCAGGACTTGTGTTCACAGGTTCAGTGGGATGGTAGCAAACAGTTTTGAACAGGCTATCACCCCAGGGTTCAATGCAGAGTAGCAGACAGAAATGCTTTTTTTCCAGTATTCCCCTGGAGAAGGTATATTTGCATACTTTAAAAGCTGCTTCCCAAGAGTTCCAGTTCTGAGTTCCAGTCAGCCTGAATCTTGGGTGCTGACTGAGATCCTCCCTTTGGAACACTGGCATGATATATTTAAAGTGCTGAAAGAAAAAAATACTATACTGGCAAAGTTGTCCTTCAGAATTGAAGGAGAGATAGAGAGCTTTCCAGACAAGGAAAAGATAAAGAAGTTCATCAACACTAGACCAGACTTACAAGAAATGCTAAAGGAACTTCTTTAAGCTGGGGGAGGGGGACACTAATTAGTAATAAGAAACATGGAAGTATAAATCTCACTGTTACAGATAAATATATAGAGATAAATACATAGTAAAATGCAGAATAAGTAAAGTTGGTGAGTTAACCACTTTATAAAGGTACTATGAAAGTTAAGGCAAAAGTAGTAAAAGTAATTATAACTACAATAATTTGTTAATAGTTACATAAGATTAAAAGATGTAAATTGTGACATCAAAAATACAAAACATGGTGAGGGGAGTAAAAATGTAGTCTTAGAATGAGACCAAATTTGTTATCAACTTAAAATAGACTATAAATAAAAATATAAGTTGTTTTATGTAAGCTCATGGTAACCACCATAGATACACAAAAGACCAAGAGAATCAAAGCCTACCACTATGGAAAACCATCAAATCAAAATTAAGAGAGCACAAGATGAACAAAGCTGAAAAATGGAACCAAATTAAAGCTGGAGTAGCTATACTTATAGTAGACAAAACAGACTTTAAGTCAGAGACAAGGAAACTCAATATACAATGATAAAGGAGTCAACCCAAAAAGAGAATATAATATTTTTAAGCATTAATGCACCCCACATAGAAACACCTAAGTGTATAAAGCAAACAACACACATAAAGAAATAGACAGCAATATAACAGTGATTTTAATATTCCACTTTAATCCATGAATAGATCCCCTAGACAGAAAATCAATACAGAAACATGAACCTTAAATGACACATTGGATCAAATGAAGTTAAAAGACATATATAAAACATTCTACTCAAAAAAAAAAAATTCTACTCAAAAGTAACAGAATATACATTCTTCTCAAGTGCTCATAAAACATTCTCCAGTATGGATTATAAGTTAAGCCACACACAACAAAATCAATAAATTGAAGACTGAAATCATACCAAGTATCTTTTCTGACCACTATGATATGAAACCAGCAGTCAATTACAAGAAGAAAACTAGAAAATCAACAGATGTATGGATATTAAACTACATGCTACTGAACAACAAATGGGTCAAAGAAGACATCAAAAAGTAAAAAAAAAAAAATACTTTGAGACAAATGAAAATGGAAATGCAACATATTAACCCTTATGTGATGCAGCAAAAGCAGTTCTAAGAGGGAAATTCATAGTGATAAATGCCTGGGGCTTCCCAGGTGGCCCAGTGACTTCATTCCTTATTTCCAATGCAGCAGGCCCACTTTTGATCCCTGGTTGGGGAACCAGATCCCACATGCTGCAACTAAAGATCCTATGTGCCTCAACTAAAAGAGCACTCGTGTAGCAACATGTGATCAACATGAAATCATGTAGATTCCAACAGAATGCCACAACTAAGATTTGGTGCAGCCAAAACAAATAAATATTAAAATAAAAAAGGAACTCCTCAATAGTGATGCCTTATTAAGAAATAATGTCTCAAACAACCTAACCTCAGACCTCAAGGAACTACAAAAGAAGAATAAACTAAGTCTAAATTTATAGAAAGAAGAAAATAACAAAGATCAAAGCAGAAATGGAGAGACTAAAAGACAATAGAAAAGATCAATGAAACTAACATCTGAGTTTTTTTAATATTTTTATTTTTGTATAGTCTAATTTTTTATTTATTTATTTGTGGATGCTCTGTGTCTTCATGGCAGTGAGTCAGGGCTACTCCCTAGATGTGATATGCAGGCTTCTCGTTGCAGTAGCTTCTCTTGTTGTGGAGCAGGGGATCTAGGGCACACAAGCCTCAGTAGTTGTGGCTCATGGGAGTATAGCCTCAGCAGATGTGGTACACAGGCTTAGTTGCCCCGTGGGATCTTCCCAGAGCAGGGATCGAACCCGTGCCCCTGCATTGGCAGGTGGATTCTTAACCACTGGACCACCAGGGAAGTCCCTAAGAGCTGTTGGTTTTTTTTTTAATTAGTTTACTTATTTTTGGCTGCTCTCAGTCTTCATGCAGGCTTTCCCTAGATGTGATAAATGGGAGATACTATTCATTGCAGTTCATAGGTTTCTCATTGTGGCGGCTTTTCTTATTGTCAAGTACGGGTTCTACTTGACAAGTAAGAGCATCCACAAGTAACAGCACTGGCTCAGTAGTTGTGACACACAGGGTTAGTTCCTCTGCAGCATGTGGAATCTTCCCAGACCAGGGACAGAGCCCATATCCCCTGCATTGGCAGGCAGACTCTTAACCACTGAACCACCAGGGAAGCCCAAAGATTTATTGATTGATTTTGATTGATTGACCTACTAAGAGTTGATTTTTGAAAAATGAATTATCAACTATAAACTAAAGAAACAAATCTTAGCTAGACTCACCAAGAAAATAAAGTGAAGAAGTGAAGTGAAGTCGTTCAGTCGTGTCCGACTCTTTGCGACCCCGTGGACTGTAGCCCACCAGGCTCCTCCCTCCATGGGATTCTCCAGGCAAGAATACTGGAATGGGTTGCCATGTCCTTCTCCAGGGGATCCCCCCGATCCGGGGATCAAACCCAGGTCTCCTGCATTGCGGGCAGACGCTTTAACCTCTGAGCCACCAGGGAAGCCCATAAGAGGACTCAAATAAAGTTAGAAATGAAAGCAGAGACATTACAATGATACCACAGAGATAAAGAATCATAAGATTCTACTATGAATACTTACATATCAACAAGTTGGACAATCTAGAAAAAAATGAATAAAAGTATAGAAATATACAGACTATGAAGAATAAGTCATGAAAAAAATCTGATTACACTGATTAAAGAGATTGAATCAGTAATCCAAAACTTCTCAACAAACAAAACTCCAGGATCAGATGGTTGCACTGGTAAATTCTGGTAACTTCTAGAGAGCATTTAAAGAATAGCAACCCTTCTCAAACTCTTTCAAAAAAATAGAAGAGGAAAGAACACTTCCAAACCAATTTTATAAAGCCAGCATTTACCCTGATATGAAAACCAAAGATAGCAGAAAAGACAACAATGAACATAAATGCAAAAATCCTCAACAGAATATTAGCAAACTGAATTCAGCAATACATTAAAAGGATCAGAAATCATGATTAAGTAGGATTTATTCCAGGGATGCATGGGATAGGGGTGGTTCAATATCCACAAATCAACCAATGTGATATACCATATTAACAAAATGAGTAATAAAAATCATGATCACCTCAATAGATGCAGAAAAGGCTTTTCACAAAATTTAAATGTTAAAGTTTAAATTTAGCATCCAGTGGATTTTAAATTTAACATGCATTTAAAAAATTCTCAGAAAAGTATATATAGAGAGTATATGCTCCAACATAATAAAAGCTATTCATGAGAAGCCAACAGTCAACATCAACTCAGCAGTCAATAGCTGAAAGCTTTTTCTCTAAGATTAGAAATAGGACAAAGATACTTACTCATGTCACTTTTATTCATCATATTATTGTGATTTTGGAAGACTTAACCAGAGCAATTAAGCAAAAGAAAGAAATAAAAGGCACCAAAATTGAAAAGGAAGTAGTGAAACTGTAACTGTTTGCAGATGACATGGTATCAGAATAAGAAAATCCTAAGGACTCCACTGAAAAACTATTAGCACTAAATAATGAATTCAGTAAAGATGCAGGACACAAAATCAATATGCAAAAATAAGTTATGTTTCTATATGCTAAAAATGAACTATCAGAAAGAGAAATTAAGAAAATGACCCAAGACCTATATGCTGAGAACTATAAAGGATTGATAAAGGAAACTGAAGATGATGTGATCCAAAGAAATAGGAAGATGTTCCATGCTTTTGGATTGGATTGAAATTAATATTGTCAAAATGACTACCCAAAAGCAATCTACAGATTTAATTAAATCCCTATGAAGTTATCCATGACACTTTTCAGAGAACTAGAACCAGTAATCCTAAAATTTATATGAAACCACAAAAGATTGTTCTTTTTCCTCAGCATTGCTTTGGTAATTCTCAAAGTATAGCTCTTCCAGACTTTGGACAATATTACAAAGCTACAGTAATTAAAATAGCATGGCACTGGCACAAAGCAGGCATATAAATCAATGGAAGAGAATAGAGAGCCCAGAAATAAACCCACACACATATGGTCAATTAATCTATGAAAATGGAGACAAAATATACAATGGAGAAAATCTCTCCAGCAAGTTGTGCTAGGAAAGCTTTTAGACTGCCTTATGGCAAATCTATGAAATTAGAACACTCCCTCATACCATATACCAAAAAAAAAAAAAAAAAAATTAAGAAGGTTTAAAGACCTAAATATAAGACATGACACAATAAAACTTCTAGAAGAGAACATAGACAAAACATCTTCTGGCATAAATCATAAAATATGTTCTTAGATTAGTTTCCCAAGATGAAATAAACAAATGGGACATAATCAAACTTATTTGCTTTTGCATGGCAAAGGAAACCAGAAACAAAATGAAAAGACAACCTATAGAGTGGGAGAAAATATTTGCAAATGATGTAACAGACAATAGATCAATTTCCAAAATATATAAACGATTCATATAACTCAATATAAAAAAGAAAACCAAATAACTCAATCAAAAGGAGGGCAGGAGGCCTAGATTTTTCACCAACAGGCACATGAAAAGATACTCAACATCACAAATTATTGGAAAAATGCAAATCAAAACCACAGTGAGATATCACCTTGCATTGGTCAGAATGCCTACCATTAAAAACTTTATAAATAATAAATGCTGGAGACTGTGTGGAGAAATAGGACTCTTCTACACTGTTGGTGGAATGTAAATTGGTGCAACCACATGAGAAACAGTATGGTGGTTCCTTAAATAGCTAAAAAACAAAGTTAATATATGATCAAGCAGTCTCACTTTAGAAAAGATAAAAACTCTAATTCAAAAAAACATGTGGGACTTCCCTGGTGGTCCAGGAGTTAAGATTCTGTGCTTCCAATGCAGGCGGCATGGGTTCAACCACTGTACAGGAAACTAAGATCCTACATGCCACAGAGGGCAGTAAAAAAAAAACAACAAACATGCATCCCAATTATCATAGCAGCACTATTTACATTAGCCAAGATATGGAAGCAACAAAAACATCCATGAACAGATGAATGGATAAAGAAGATATACATATACATATATATTTATATATAGAAATATTAGTCATAAAAAAAGAATGAAGTAATGTCATTTGCAGCAACCAACCAATTTGGATGGACCTAGAGATGGTCATATTAAGTAAAGTAAGCCAGACAAAGACAAATATCATGATACTGCTTATATGTGGAATCTCAAAAATATATACAAATGAATATATATAAAACAGCCCTAAAATGTGTATAGAATTACAAAAAATCTGAACAGCCAAAGCAACTTGAGAAAGAATAACATTTGGAAGCATCATTTTTCCTAATTTCAAACTATATTACAAAGATATAATAATCAATATAGTATGGTATAGACATAAAACCAGACACATATATCAATGGAACAGAGTAAGCCTACACATGCATGGTCAGTTAACTTCCAACACAGGTGTTAAAGATATACAATGGGGTAAAGATAATCTCTTCAGTAAATGGTGATGGGAAAACTGAGCAACCACAGGCAAAACAATGAAACTGGACCACTATCTTATTCCATACATGAAAATAAAACTCAGATGGATTAAAGACTTGAACGTAAGACCTGAAACCATAAAACACCTGGAAGAAAACACAGCAGTGATCTCCTTGACACAGGTATTTGTGATGACTTTTTTAGATTTGACACCAAAACCAAAATAAACAAGTGGGACTAAATGCTTCTGCATGGAAAAGAAAACCATCAACAAAATGAGAAGGTAACCTATCAAATGGGAGAAAATATTTGCAAACTATGTAACTGATAAAAGGCTAATATCCAAATTATAGAAGAATTGATACAACTCAATAGCAAACATCCAAACTGATTAAAAATGTGGGTAGAAGGTCTGAATAGACATTTGTCCAAAGAAGACATACAGATGGCCAACAGGTACATGAAAAGGTGCTTGATATCACTTATCAGAGAAAGGCAAATAAAAAATATATGATATCACTCACACCTGTTAGAGTGTGAGTGGCTATCGTCAAAAAGACAGAAATAATAAGAATTGGTGAAGATATGGAGAAAAGGGGACACTTGTCCCACTGAGGGTAATATAAATTGGTGTAGTGACCACGGAAAACAGTATGTAGCTTCCTTAAAAAATTAAAAATAGAACTACTGTGTAATCCAACAATTCTAATTCTGGGTATTATCTAAAGAAAATGAAAACACTAACCCCAAAAAACTGACCCCCATGTTCATTGCAGCATTATTTACAATAACCAAGATATGGAAGCAACCTTAGGTGTCCTTTGATGGATGAATGAATAAAAAAAATTGGTAAATACATACAGTGGAATATTATTCAGCCATAAAAAGAAGGAAATCTTGTCATTTGTGACCTTGGGAGTATACTGCTAAGTAAAATAAGTCAGATGGATAAAGACAAAAACCATATGATTTCACTTATACATAGGCTCTAAAACAAAACAAAATTCATAAAGAGAACAGAATGATGGTTGCCAGAAACTGGGGTCAAGGGTGTGAAATGGGTGAGTGAAGGTGTTTAGAGGTATAAATAAGTAACTCCCAGGGAGTGTAATGTATAGCATGGTGACTATTGTTAATAACATTGTATTGAATGATTGAAAATTGCTGAGGGTAGATCTTAAAATTTCTCATCACAAGAAAAAAATTTTGTAACTATGTATGATCTTCACAACCCAGATAATCACAATGGTGTGATCACTCACCTAGAGCCAGACATCCTGGAATGTGAAGTCAAGCGGGCCTTAGGAAGCATCACTATGAACAAAGCTAGTGGAGGTGATGGAATTCCAGTTGAGCTATTTCAAATCCTGAAAGATGATGCTGTGAAAGTGCTGCATTCAATATGCCAGCAAATTTGGAAAACTCACCAGTGGCCACAGGACTGGAAAAGGTCAGTTTTCATTCCAATCCCAAAGAAAGGCAATCCCAAAGAATGCTCAAACTACTGCACAATTGCACTCATCTCACACGCTAGCAAAGCAATGCTCAAAATTCTCCAAGCCAGGCTTCAGCACTACGTGAATTGTGAACGTCCAGATGTTGAAGTTGATTTTAGAAAAGGCAGAGGGACCAGAGATCAAATTGCCAACATCTGCTGGATCATCAAAAAAGCAAGAGAGTTCCAGAAAAACATCTATTTCTGCCTTATTGACTATGCCAAAGCCTTTGACTGTGTGGATCACAACAAACTGGAAAATTCTTAAAGAGATGGGAATACCAGACCATCTGACCTGCCTCTTGAGAAACCTGTATACAGGTCAGGAAGTAAGTTAGAACTGGACATGGAACAACAGACTGGTTCCAAATAGGAAAAGGAGTACATCAAGGATGTATATTGTCACCCTGCTTGTTCAACTTAAATGTGGAGTACATCATGAGAAACGCTGGGCTGGATGAAGCACAAGCTGGAATCAAGATGGCCGGGAGAAATATCAATAACCTCAGATATGCAGATGACACCACCCTTATGGCAGAAAGTGAAGAGGAACTAAAAAGCCTCTTGATGAAAGTGAAAGAGGAGAGTGAAAAAGTTGGCTTAAAGCTCAACATTCAGAAAACTAAGATCATGGCATCCAGACGCATCACTTCATGGGAAATAGATGGGGAGACAGTGGAAACAGTGTCAGACTTTATTTTTCTGGGCTCCAAAATCATTGCAGATGGTGGTTGCAGCCATGAAATTAAAAGAAGTTTGCTCCTTGGAGGAAAAGTTATGACCAACCTAGACAGCATATTAAAAAGCAGAGACATTGCATTGCTAACAAAGGTCTGTCTAGTCAAGGCTGTGGTTTTTCCAGTAGTCATGTATGGATGTGAGAGTTGGACTGTGAAGAAGTCTGAGTGCTGAAGAATTGATGCTTTTGAACTGTGGTGTTGGAGAAGACTCTTGAGAGTCCCTTGGACTGCAAGGAGATCCAACTTGTCCATCCTAAGGGAGATCAGTCCTAGGTGGTCATTGGAAGGACTGATGCTGAAGCTGAAACTCTAATACTTTGGCCGCCTCATGCGAACAGTTGACTCACTGGAAAAGACCGTGATGCTGGGAGGGATTGGGGGCAGGAGGAGAAGGGGACGACAGAGGATGAGATGCCTGGATGGCATCACTGACTCCATGGACATGAGTTTGAGTAAACTCCGGGAGTTGGTGATGGACAGGGAGGCCTGGTGTGCTGAGATTCATGGGGTTGCAAAGAATTGGACACAACTGAGTGACTGAACTGAACTGACTGATGGTGATGGATGTTAACTAGACTTACTGTGGGGACCATTCTGTGATATACAAATAAGATGAAACTAATGTGTTACATATCAATTTTACCTCAAAAAACCAAAAAATATAGGCTACCACTGAGTCCAAGTTTCAGTCAACCAACCCAGTAATATGTTAGAGCTCTCAGTACTAACACTTTAGGTCTAGAATCTCTGGTTAGTGAACCCATATCAATGGATTCAGCTCAATCTAGTAGTATATCCTCTTCTCCTTACTCTGAAAGTGAAAGTCGCCCTGTTGTGTCTGACTCTTTGCAACCCCATGGACTCTACAGTCCAAGGAATTCTCCAGGCCAGAATACTGGAGTGGGTAGCCTTTCCATTCTCCACAAGATCTTCCAAACCCAGGGATCAAACCCAGGTCTCCTGCATTGCAGGCAGATTCTCTACCAACTGAGCTATCAAGGAAGCCTAGTGCTCTTCAAATACATTCCCACATGTTTATTTCAGAGTTCTGCTAATATATGTTAGGAAAATCTTAATATTTTTTCCCTTTTTGGGTCACTTACTATGTGGGTGGTTGTGGTGGTTTAGTCGCTAAGTCGTGTCCAACTCTTCTGAGCCCATGAACTGTAGCCTGTCAGGTTCCTCTGTCCATGGGATTCTCCAGGCAAGAAAACTGGAGTGGGTTGCCATTTCCTTCTTCAGAGGATCTTCCTGACCCAGGAATCAAACCTGGGTCTCCTGCATTGCAGGCAGATTCTTTTACTGTGTGGGTAGTGGCGTCAAAACAAGTTCTTAAGAATGGGCATGTCTTTGCATGGGAATTTGACTCAAATTAAGAATCTCAAGATTTGCAAAAAAACGTTAGCTACCTTGGTTAACACAGGATGATAAACTATGTCCACTGACAAGGAAGGTTCAGTTTAGTCTGAGTCTGGCCAGAAGTTGCCATTCCAAGTTTCCCCATCTCTCCCAGTCAACATCTTAATCACATAAGCAATTTAATGATTTTGTGAAGTCAACTGATGTTATAATTCTGCAACCTGCACAATTAAGTTTTGTTTGATTTTCAGCAACATCAAGCCCCCTGGCTTCATGAAATAATTCTCTTAGGATTGCCATGGATGCTCTCTGGTCCTTGGACTGTGACTTGGGCTGAGAGTTTAAGGGCTTGAGCTTGTCATTTCTTCTTGTAAGCACTCCAGTGCATGGAGAACCAAGCCCACACTAGCCCTTGCAGACATCATTACTGCCATAAAAGTCAAGTGCAGCCCAAGTCCCATGGGCTCACAAAACACTTACTTTAGCAGACACTTCATCCCAAGCAGAGGCAGTAGCTGAACTGCTATGCATGTCATGGATTATGAAAATCCCACTTCCCAGTGGCAAGGAGCTCATAATTTTGCCTGAGTTCAAACGTACCACCAAACCAATCCCCAAATCAAATCTTTGAAGGTTTTTCTCCTAAGACCATTCCTGGTACCATTTCATCTGCAACCATTCAGTCAGGAAACAAATTAAACCAGTAATTTAGACAGGAAAAATATAAAGAATTATTATCTAGTAAAATTGGTTAACATTTAAGAAGGATAAAAGAGTATGCTAAGGCATACATCAGTAGCAACTATAGAAAGCAGCCACAAACCCGAGAGTTGAGGAAGAGTGAACAAGAAAGGAACTTATAGAGCAATGGTACAAGACAGAAAGTCCAGAGATAAACCCATGCACCTATGGGAACCTTATCTTTGACAAAGGAGGCAAGAATATACAATGGGGAAAATATAGTCTCCAATAAGTGGTGCTGGGAAAACTGCACAGCTACATGTAAAAGATTAAATTAGAACGCTTCCTAACACCATACACAAAGATAAACTCAAAATGGATTAAAGACCTAAATGTAAGACCAGAAACTATAAAACTCTTAGAGGACAACAGAGGCAGGACGTCTATGACATAAATCACTGCAAGATCCCCTATGACCCACCTCATGGAGTAATGGAAATAAAAACAAACAAGTGGGACCTAATTAAACATAAAAGCTTTTGCATAGAAAAGGAAACTATAAACAAGGTGAAAAGAACACCTTCACAATAGGAAAAAAAATAATAGCAAATGAAACAACTGACAAAGGATTAATTTCCAAAATGTACAAACAGCTCATGCAGCTCAATACCAGAAAAACAATCCAATTAAAAAGTGGGCAAAAGACCTAAACAGACATTTCTCTAAAGAAGACATACAGATGGCTAATAAACACATGAAAAGATGCTCAACATCTCCCATTATTAGAGAAATGCAAACCAAAACTATAATGAGATGTCACCTCGCCCTGGTCAGAATGACTATCATCAAAAAATCTACAAACAGTAAAACCTGAAGAGGGTGTGGAGAAAAGGGAACCTTCTTATACTGTTGGTGGGAATGTAAATTAATACAGCCACTATGGAACACAGTATGGAGATTCCTTAAAAAACTAGGAATAAAGCTATCATATATGTGTGTATGTTCAGTCGTTTCAGTCTTGTCTGACTCTGGGACCCCGTGAACTGTAGCTAGCCAGGGTCCTCTGTCCATGGGATTCTCCAGGCATGAATACTGCAGTGGGTTTCCATGCCCTCCTCCAGGGGATCTTCTCGACCCAGGGATCGAACCAGTGTCTCTTGTGTCTCTTTCATTGCAGGCGGATTCCTTACCGCTGAGCCACCAGGGAAGCCCAAAACTACCATGTGACCCAACAATCCTTACTGCTGGGTATATACCCTGAGAAAACCATAACTGAAAAAGACACATGTACCCCAGTGTTCAGTGCAGCACTAGTTACAATAGGATATGAAAGTACTTAGATGTCCACTGACAGATGAATGCATAAGAAAGTTGTGGTGCAAAAAAGGAAACTATAAGCAAGGTGAAAAGACAGCCGTCAGATTGGGAGAAAATAATAGCAAATGAAGCAACAGACAAAGGATTAATCTCAAAAATATACAAGCAACTCCTCCAGCTCAATTCCAGAAAAATAAATGACCCAATCAAAAAATGGGCCAAAGAACTAAACAGACATTTCTCCAAGGAAGACATACAGATGGCAAAAAAACACATGAAAAGATGCTCAACATCACTCATTATCAGAGAAATGCAAATCAAAACCACACTGAGGTACCATTACACGCCAGTCAGGATGGCTGCTATCCAAAAGTCTACAAGCAATAAATGCTGGAGAGGGTGTGGAGAAAAGGGAACCCTCTTACACTGTTGGTGGGAATGCAAACTAGTACAGCCACTATGGAAAACAGTGTGGAGATTCTTTAAAAAGCTGGAAATAGATCTGCCATATGACCCAGCAATACCACTTCTAGGCATACAAACCGAGGAAACCAGATCTGAAAGAGACACGTGCACCCCAATGTTCATCGCAGCACTGTTTATAATAGCCAGGACATGGAAGCAACCTAGATGCCCATCAGCAGATGAATGGATGAGGAAGCTGTGGTACATATACACCATGGAATATTACTCAGCCATTAAAAAGAATTCATTTGAATCAGTTCTAATGAGATGGGTGAAACTGGAGCCCATTATACAGAGCGAAGTAAGCCAGAAAGATAAAGACCATTACAGTATACTAACACATATATATGGAATTTAGAAAGATGGTAACGATAACCCTATATGCAAAAAAAAGAAAAAGAGACTCAGATGTATAGAACAGACTTGTGGACTCTGTGGGAGAAGGCGAGGGTGGGATGTTTCAAGAGAACAGCATCGAAACATGTATATCTAGGGTGAAACAGATCACCAGCCCAGGTTGGATGCATGAGACAAGTGCTCAGGCCTGGTGCACTGGGAAGACCCAGAGGGATGGGGTGGAGAGGGAGGTGGAGGGGGGACCGGGATGGGGAATACATGTAAATCCATGGCTAATTCATTTCAATGTATGACAAAAACCACTGCAATGTTGTAAAGTAATTAGCCTCCAACTAATAAAAATAAATGGAAAAAAAAAAAGTTGTGGTGCATAGATACAATGAAATATTACTCAGCCATAGAAAGGAACACATTTGAGTCAGTGCTAATGAAGTGGATGAACCTAGAGCCTATTATACAGAGTGAAGTAAGCTGAGAAAAACAAGTATCATATATTAATGCATATATATGAAATCTAGAAAAATAGGACTGACGAATGTAGTTGCGCAGCAGCAACAGAGACGCAGCCATAGAGAACAGACTTGTGGAATGGCGAGGGGGCAAGAAGGGGAGGGCGGGATGAGTTGAGAGAGTAACATGGAAACATGTACACTATCATATGTAAAACAGACAGCCAAAGAGAATTTGCTGTATGCCCCAGGGAACTCAAACTGGAGCTCTGTGACAACCTAGAGGGGTGGGATGGGGAGGGAGGTGCAAGACGGAGGGGACATATGTATACCTATGGCTGATTCATGTGGATGCTTGACAGAAACACAATATTGTAAAGCAATCATCCTTCAACTAAAAGTAAATAAACTAAAAAGAAAAGAACTTAGAAACTTAAAGGCAGGGTCCCTCTCAAGGCTCAGGTTCAGCCCTGGGAGGGAAGAGTATGGCTGCACTGCAACAGCCAACCTGCTGGTGGCAAAAAAACCTGCTGGTGGATATGGGCTGAAGTAAGGATATGGGCTGAAGTAACACCTGGAGGGTGTTAGCCATGGCTGAACCATGAGGGCTACCGAGGTGAACATCCAAGGTGAACATGACAATCTGCCCAGAGGACTGGAAGAAAGGCATAGTCCTGTTGCTAACTCTACCATTTTCCTCCAGCTCCCTCTGTTGGCGAAGCAGAGCTGTGTACAGGGTCCAGAGTTCCTTGAATCACAATGCAAGGCGAAGAAGGGCAGCTTTGGAAACTAAAGATTATAAATTAATAACGGGCACACCGTTATAAATAAGTGGGCACACCACTTATTTATAGGAGTTTTAGGAAAGTAATCTGCTAAATTCAGAATGTGGACAATTCTACAAGCCAATAACCAGAATTGTTGTAAGAATACAATGGGAAAATCATAGGAACTTAAAGACTAAATGCAATGGTCATTCTTGTCTGGTTTCACACAAACCAACTGAAAAGCATCAGGAGAAATCAGAGTAATTTTAACACCAGCGGGATACGTGATATTAAGAAAATGTTAGTTGTTTAGGTGTGATAATGGTGTTATGGTTAGGAATCTTTATCCCCAGGTGAAATATTTACAGATGAAATAGATCTGGGATTAGCTTTAAATTAATCCAGAAAATGGGGAATGTGTTTCCAGGTGAAATAAGAGTTGCCCACAGACTGATCATTGTTGAAGCTAGGTCATAGCCTCAAGGACATTTATTATACTATTCTCTTTACTAATGTATTTGAAATTTTTCATCATAAAACATCCTAAAAAATAAAACCCCACACTCAGATTTAAAGATAATACAACTCACTCAGTGTCAGGAACTCTATATTCTGCTGTTTTGAGAGGGAGACAGTAAGGAAGCCAGCCTCAAGGACATCCATGCCGGCTTTGGGATGGGAATACAGCAAAAGGCATTTCCAAGCCCAGTCTGAAGAAACATTAGTTTTCTGCTTTATTTCTTTAGCTTTAAATCTAACAAGAGGAGTGGAAGCAAAGCCTCATGGTTAAGAATACGCCAGAGTAAAAACAGCTGGGGTGGAATCCTGGCTCCTTCATCACCTGCCCTGTGATTCAAGCAAGCTTATCTAAGCTTTTGGAAGCTATTTTCCCATCTTTAAGGGATTGCCAGGAATTAAATGAGTAACATTTGTTACATGTTTTGGACAGTGCCTACCCCAAGGTTAAACACTTTATGAGTAAGTTTTTAAAATTCTAAAAAATGATTTGCTATTTGATACTCTTGCTAAGGTTAAAAAAATAAATGAAAGGATGACGGGAGGGTCGGAGAAGGACACAGGAACGTAACAGAGGCTGCAGCCTGCCTTTAACCCCATTACACTAACATGGGGCTACTGAGCTGGGGGAGTCCCTGACATCCAGGTTCAATTCAGGCTCTAATTAAAGGCATGCATTTGAACTGTAAAATCAGAGGAACCCAGGAAGACAACTGCAATAGTTCCATCAATTTAAAGCCAAAGACAAGCCTAAGAGGCTTCCTCTCTGTGCCCACATGCTATTCAAAAGGATGCTTCAGTGCAACCCAGGTGACCCCGAGAAGGTGACTGAAGTCAACCACCAGCCTGGAGTATGGTCAGTAAAGAGCCTGAATTTCCAGTGCTGAGTAGGCAAATTGCACAATAGTGCAGTTGCCGAAGCCTGTCTCTGGTGAAGTTAATCATGTTCATTTCATAGTCACCTGGGAGAACTACAGAATTGCAAAGAAACCCTTAAAACCCAGAGGTGTTGTTACTAGCAACATAATGGAAGGGCAAATTTAAAGTAGCCAGGAGTGATGTAAGGCAAGTTAAGATTTACAGTAAGTAACTTCTGGAATGGTCAGATTTATTGTCAAGACACAAGAGAGACAAAGTTAGTGTATGAGAAGGAAAACGAAGGAATTATATTGATGGTGAGGTAGTTTTCTTGGAAATGAGAGGATATATTTAACAGTTTTTATATTGATAATTACTGAATGATAAAAATATGTATGTAAAATTTTTTTAAAAAAATTGTATTTCAGCTTCCCACAGTTTCAGTATTCATTCCCCACCCCCACCCCTCATTTCACAGTCTCTGATAATGCAAAGATGCTTGCTCCTTGGAAGGAAAGCTATGATGAACCTACATAACATATTAAAAAATAGAGACATCACTTTTCCAACAAAAGTCCAGATAATCAAAGCTATGATTTTTCCAGTAGTCATGTATAGATGTGAGAGTTGGACCATAAAGAAAGCTGAGTGCCAAAGAATTGATGCTTTCGAATTGTGGTGAACCTTGAGAGTCCCTTGGGAAGCAAGAAGATCAAGCAAGTCAATCCTAAAGGAAATCAACCCTGAATATTCATTAGAAGGACTGATGCTGAAGCTCCAATACTTTGGCCACCTGACGCAACGAGCTGGCTCATCGGAAAAGACCCTAATGCTGGAAAAGATTGAAGGCAAAAGGAGAAAGAGGTTGGCAGAGGATGAGATGGTTGGTTGGCATCACTGACTCAATGGACATGAATCTCAGCAAACTCTGGGAAATAGTGAAGGACAGGGAAGCCTGGTGCTGCAGTCCATGGGGTTGCAAAGAGTTGGACACAACTTAGCAGCCGAGCAACAACAATAACACATTTAGAAATACGATAATCCTTTTTGGACTAAAATTACAATCGAAAGGATTTCCTACATAACTGGCTGTGTGTTTTCCCACTCCATCACAGAGAGATCAATTCTCTCTTTGACATACTTTGTGGTTCCCATATTTTGCCACATGTAAGAATTAACTGGAGAAAAGAAAAAAATCCCTATGTGCCATTCATACCCCATACCAATTAAATCAGAATACCTGGGGGTAGGGGTGGGAGTCGGGCATCAGTATTTTTAAAAAGATCTCCAGGTTCTTCCAAAATGAAGCAGTTTCAAAACTGTGGATGTAACCCATAGAGTTGCCTCACTTCTTAGGAAGAAAATCAGCTACAGTCTTTTTAGGGATGATATACTGTCTAAACTTTGGAGTTGAAAATCAAGTACACAAAGTCTCTGTCCTGAGGTAATGTTTTGAGTTTCCATACAATCACATTCAAAATAATTGATAGTTTATTTCAAATATTTGTCTCCCTACATAGAAAAAGATTTTAAAAATAAAACTTTGAGTTTTCTGGGGAAAAAAGGTAAAGTTACACAACAGAATTTAAGAGATGGTATCGAAAATTACTGTCAAATAGTTTGTTGTAAAAAAGTAAGAAAAGGTAAAATATCCTGGTTTAGGATTTGAAACTTGAGAGTTTGGGGTCTGAAGGGAAAGAGCAAATAAGCCAAGATGGCATGGTCAGGCTCTCTCACCCCACGGCCTCTCACTCTTGCCCCATGATTTGTAAATTGTAAATAATGATTATGCAACAGCTGAGATCACTTATAGCACTGCGTATGTGTGTCACGAGGTACTTGCTTGGCCATGAGCTACTTTTGTTCTGCAAGCATATATAAGCTCCACCTGGAAAGCCCTTTCGGGTTATGTTATGTGATGGCTGCTGCATCAACCAGGAGAGAATAAATGTGTCTGCAGTTCCTATGTCTCCTGAGTCTTCTTCCAGCTTCCCTGCTCATACCTTGCCTACCATGGGTTCAGCAAACAGTGTGTGCAGTGAGATACAGTGAGACAGTTAGTGTAGTCAGCAGGATCAGTAGACAGGGTCAAAATCTACTCAGGTTTAAAGAAAAACAAAAGACCATGTTTCCTAAAATGGCACTGCAAAAATGTAGAACATCACATTAAATATTTGCAATAAATTTTAAAAATCACTCCCTTAGTTGAATCTGCTACCTGCTTTAGGGAGCAAGTGGCTGCCTCCTTAGTGGTGCTCACCTGATACTAAAGCGGTCAGCCCATTACCAACTAAGAAAGACTATGGATGCTGCTTCATTCATACTTAACACACTGTCTTCCACCATATTTGGAGACAAATCCTTACACTTAAAAAAAAATTTTACTAGAATATATGTTGCTTTACGATGTTGTGTTAGTTTCTACTGTATAGCAAAATGAATCAGTAATACATATACATGTATTCCCTCTTTTTTTGGATTTCCTCCCCTTTCAGGTTACCACAGAGCACTGATCCCTGGGCTATACAGTAGGTTCTCATTAGTTATCTAGTTTATACATATTATCAGTAGTGTGTATATGTCAGTCCCAATCTTCCAGTTCATGTCACCCCTTGCTTTCCCCCTTGGTATCCATCAATTTGTTCTCTATGTCTGTGTCTCTATTTCTGCTTTGTAAATTTGTTGCTTCATTCACTTGCTAAGTTGTGTCTGACTCTTGGTGATCCCATGGACTGCAGTATTCCAGGCTTCCCTGTCCTTCCTTATCTCCTGGAATTTTCTCAGTCTCATGTCTGTGAGGTCGGTGATGCCATCCAACCTTCTCACCCTCCATCACCACCTTTTCCTCCTGCCCTTGATCTTTCCCAGCATCAGGGTCTTTTTCAGTGAGTCAGCTCTTTGCATCAGGTGGTCAAAGTATTGGAGCTTCAGCTTCAGCATCAGTCCTTCCAATGAATATTCAGGGTTGATTTCCTTTAGGATGGACTGATTTGATCGCCATGCTGTCCAAGGGACTCTCAAGAGTCTTCTCCAGCCCCCACAACTTGAAGGCATCAATTCTTTGGTGCTCAGCCTTCTTTATGGTCCAACTCTCACATCCATACAGGACTACTGGAAAAACCATAGCTTTGAGTATATGGACCTATGTCAGCAAAGTCTCAGCTTTTAAATATGCTGTTTAGATTTGTCATAGCTTTCCTTCCAAGGAAAGAGCATCTTTCACTTTCCTGGCTACAGTCAACATTCGCAGTGATTTGGACCCCAAGAAAGTAAAATCTGTCACTGTTTCCACTTTTCCCCCTTCTATTTGCCATGAAATGATGGGACCAGATGCCATGATCTTAGTGTTTTGAATGTTGAGTTTTAAGCCAGTTTTTTCACTCTCCTCTTTCACTCTCATCAAAGAGGCTTTTAGTTCCTCTTTGCTTTCTGCCATTAGAATGGTATCATCTGCATATCTGAGGTTGTTGATATTTCTCCTGGTAATCAGGATTCCAGATTGTGATTCATGCAGCCTGGCATTTCATATAATGTACTCTGCATATAAGTTGAATAAGCAGAGCCTTGATGTACTCCTTTCCCAATTTCAAACCAGTCTGTTGTTCCATGCAAGGTTCTGACTGTTGCTTCTTGACCTATATACGGGTTTCTCAGGAGACAAGTAAGATGGTCTGGTATTCCCATGTCTTTTAAGAATTTTCCAGTTTGTTGTGATCTACACAGTCAAAGGCTTTAGTGTAGTCAATGAAGAAAAAGTAGATGTTTTTCTGGAATTGCCTTGCTTTCTCTATGATCCAACAGATGTTGGCAATTTGATTTCTGGTTCCTCTACCTTTTCTAAACCCAGCTTGTACATCTGAAAATTCTTGGTTCACTTACTGCTGAACCTAGCTTGAAGGATTTTGAGCATTGCCTTGCTAGCATGTGAAATGAGCAAAATTGTATGATAGTTTGAGCATTCTTTGGCATTGCTCTTCTTTGGGATTGGAGTGAAAACTGACCTTTTCCAGTCCTGTGGTCACTGCCAAGTTTTCCAAATTTGCTTGCATTCTGAGTGCAGCACTTTCACAGCATCATCTTTTAGGATTTTAAATAGCTCAGCTGGAATTCCATCACCTCCACTAGCTTTGTTTGTAGTAATGCTCCCTAAAGCCCACTTGACTTCACACTCCAGGATGTCTGGTTCTGTGCTGTGCTGTGCTTAGTCACTCAATCATGTCCAACTCTTTTTGACTCCATGGATTGTAGCCTGCCAGTCTTCTCTGTCCATGGGGATTCTCCAGGCAAGAATACTGGAGTAGGTTGCCATTCCCTCCTCCTGGGGATCTTCCCAACCCAGGGATCAACTGGGTGAGTGATCAAACCATCATGGTTCTCCAGGTCATTAAGGCCTTTTTTGTGTAGTTCTGTGTATTCTTGCCACCTCTTCTTAATCTCTTCTGCTTCTGTTAAGTCCTTACCTACTCTGTTTTTTACTGTGCCCATCTTTGCATAAAATATTCTCTTGATACCTCAAATTTTCTTGAAGAGATCTCTAGTCTTTCCCATTCTATTGTTTCCCTCTTTCTTTGCATCGTTCAGTTAAGAAGGCTTTCTTATCTTTTCTTGCTATTCTCTGGAACTCTGCATTCAGTCGGGTATATCTTTCCCTTTTTCCCTTGGCTTTTGCCTCTCTTCCTTTCTCAGATATTTGTAAAGCCTCCTCAGACAACCACTTTGCCTTCTTGCATTTCTTTCTCTTTGGGATGGTTTTGTTCACCACCTCTTGTACACTGTTACAAACCTCTGTTCATAGTTCTTTAGGTACTCTGCAACCAGATCTAATTCCTTGAATATCTATCACCTTCACAGTATAATCATAGGGATTTGGTTTGGGTGAAACCTGAATGGCCTAATGGTTTTCCCTACTTTTTTTTCAATTTAAGCCTGAATTTTGCAATAAGAAGCTCCTGATCTGAGCTCCAAGTCTTGTTTTTGCTGACTGTATAGAGTTTCTCCATCTTCAGCTGCATAGACAATAATCAGTCTCATTTTTGTACTGACCATGTAGTGATATCCATGTGTAAAGTCATCTCCTGTGCTGTTGATGGATGAGGGTGTTTGCTATGGTCAGTGACCAGCATGTTCTCTTGACAAAACTCTGTTAAATTTTGTCCTACTTTATTTTGTACTCCAAGGCCAAACTTGCTTGTTACACCAGGTATCTTTTAATTTCCTATTTTTGCATTCCAATCCTCTATGATGAAAAGGACTTCTTTTTTGGTATTAATTCTAGAAGATCTTGTAGGTCTTCATAGAACCAGTCAACTTCAGCTTCTTCAGCTTTAGTGGTTAGGGCATAGACTTGGATTACTGTGATGTTGAAAGGTTTGCCTCAGAAACGAACCAAGGATTATTCTGTCGTTTTTGAGACTGTACCCAAACATTTAAGACTATTTTGCTGACCATGAGTTCTATTCCATTTCTTCTAAGGTATTCTTGCCCACACTAGTAGATATAATAGTCATCTGAATTAAATTCACCTATTCCCATCCATTTTAGTTCACTGATTTCTAAGATGTTGAGATGGTCTATACAAATTTTTTCAAATTCTACCTAACATATGATATTTGTTTTTCTTTTTCTGACTTACTTCATTCTGTGTGACAGTCTCTAGGTCTATCCACATCTCTGCAAATGACCCAATTTTGTTTCTTTTTATGGCTAAGTAATATTCCCATCTTCTTTATCCATTGCTCCTGTTAATGGACATTTAAGTTGTTTCTTGCTGTCTGCTCTGACTGGATCCCTGCAGAGTGCAGTTGGGGGATGGTGTTCAGTGGAGAGGATACTCACGGGTGAAATAAGAATTGATAACTTGAGTTCTACCCACCTTCTATTGCTATATCCAGCTATCGTCTAAAATGCTAGTTCTCACTTGGGCTATAATTTTTTTAAAGGTTTAAAATACCTTAATGATTTCTTTGATGTGGACATAATCCCTTCTCATTTATTTTTGGATAATAAAAATGCTGTTTAGAGTGATTATTTATGTTCTTTGATTAATATAATCATAATATTCATTACCTTTATATCAAGATTGAGAAGCAATTCATGGGAATTCCCTTGTTGTCCAGTGGTTATGACTTGGTGCTTCCACTGCCACAAGTTGCATGGCACAGCCAAAAAACAAATGAAAGAAGCAATTCAGGACTTCCCTAGTAGCGCAGTAGATAAGAATCCGCCTGCCAGTGCAGGGGACACAGGCTCAATCTCTGGTCAGGGAAGATTTCTCATGCTGCGGCGCAGGCAAGCCTGTGCACCACAACTACTGAGCCCATGAACTAAAACTTCCGAGCCCGTGAGCCTAGAGCCTGTGCTCTGCAATAGGAGAAGCCATCACAATGAGAAGTCCATTCACCACAACAGAGTAGCCCCCACTCGCCACAACTAGAGGAAGCCTGTGCAAAGCAATGAAGACCTAGCTCAAAAAAAATAAAAGTTTAAAAAAAAAGATTCAAAACTTGCCTGCATTTTGCAGGTCCCATTATGATTTGTCATAGTAGCTGGGGTGATAAAAACTATTATACAGTTTCAGGACTCTAGTTATTGGAGTATCTGTGTAGATGATTCTCTATGTCCTGGATTCTCCTTCCTAGCTCTGACTGTCCTATTAAATTCTGTCTCCACTGTGTAATACAAATTATGACCTTAATCTTTTCCTGTCTACCACCCTCCACCTAACCTCTCCCCAATTCCTGTCCCACAATCCCAAACTCCTGACATCCTTTCCCATGTGTTTTTATTCCAGTTTCACATTCTAATAGAGAGTGGTATTAAGAAAGTGAAAATGGGGGAAAAAAGTGTTTGCAAATCATGTATCTGATGAGGGACTAGTATCCAGAATATATAGAGAACCCTTATGACTCAACAATAAAAAGAGAAAAAGCTCAATTTAAAAATTAGTGAAGGATTTGAATAGATGAATTTTTCTAGAGACATTAAAAAATGGCCAATAAGCACATGAACAGATGTTCAACATCATTAATCATTATAGAAATGTGAATCAATACCAAGGGATACCACTTCATCCCAACTAGGATGACTAGAACTAAAAGTCAGGTAATGAGTAATTATAAAGAGAAATCAAAATCCTCAGACACTGCACAGCTATTTTGGAAAAGAGTTTGGTAGTTACTCAGAAAGTTAACATATGACCCCGCAATTTCACTCCTAGATCCTAACCCTAACCCAAGAGAATTGAAAAACATGTTGATACAAAAACTTGTACTTGAGAGTTCATAGAAGCATTATTCATAACAAGGACAAAGTGGACATGACTAAATGCTTATCAAATAATAATGGGTAAATGAAATATGGCATATCCACATAGTTGAATACTGTCTAGCAATCAAAAGTAATGAAGTACTGATACATGCTACAACATGGATGAATCTCAAGAACAGGCCAAATGAAAGAAGACAGTCCAAAAAGACCATATATTGCATAGCTCTGCTTATATGAAATGTCCAGAATGGAGAAATCTATAGAGGAAAAATAACAGTCACTAACTAAGGTTGGGGATTTGAAGGGAAGTGGGAAAGGGCTGCTCATGGGCGTGGGATTTCTTCTGGAGATGATGAAAACATTCCAGAATTAGAAGTAGTGATAGTTGCCCTCCTGGTACTAATAAGCCAGTGTCCTCATGATATAATGAGCTCTCCAGAATGGCTGCCACCCACCTTTAATGTTAAAAATTTACTATTTAGACAAACTTAGAGGAGGGAAGAGTGATAGGAAGTATGTTTTTGTGTGTGCTCTATTTTTGAATAGGACTATTGAAAATCATCTTAAGCTAGTACAAAGAATGACCAAATAATAAATCATTAACAGTAATGGTGGGTGGCAGCCATTCTGGAGAGCTCCTTCTATCACGAGGACACTGGTAATGGCAAGTGCTATTTTGAAATCCTCCCTCTGGCTTATTAGCACTGGGACCTCACCTCACTCACCAGCCTGTTGGTTCCAGTCCTGGCCCTCCGCCTAAGCTGAGTAGCTCTCTGCATGGGGACACAGCTTTACCCACCAGGAAGCCAGTAGCAGCTGTGGGATCCCATGAGGCCCCCAGGGTCCCGGGACCTGGCCCATCATAACAGGTAATTGAGGAATTGGCCACACACTAGTGGGCTAGCACTAGCCTCAGGATCCCCAAAGTCCCTAAGCCCACCATGGCAAGACCATGGCCTCAACCACTAGCAGGCTGATACCAGCTTCAGAACCTCAGGCCCTTATAGCTAGGGACCCAGGACCCAGCTCTGCCCTTCAGTGGGTCAGCACTAGCCTCAGATTTATCTCACTCACCAGAGGGTGGATACCAGTTCTGAAACACCTGGGGTCCCTTAGCTAGCAGCCTGGAGTCTGGCCCTGCCTATGGTGGGCCAGCACTAGCCCTGGAACCTGGCCCCATACACTCGAGTCTAACACCAGCTCTAGGACACCAGTACCTGCAAGCAACCATCCAAGAACCCAGATTTCTCACCAACAGGCTGGCACCAGCCCTGGAAGCTCCCCTGAAGCCAGGTGCCCATGAATTAGCCCAGTGGCTGGTGGCCTCTGCACTAGATAGGGCCTGGTAACCAATTGGACCAGGGGCTAGTCATGACTACCAGCATGCCCACCCACAACAGAAGGGCCTAGAACTTCACAAAGAGTGGAGAGCATATAGTGAAGAGCACCCCTAGAGCATATAGATCTGGTGACCAGAGGAGAAAGCACTGCTGTGACATAGGACATTCTACAGAAGGCCACTTCTCCAAAATCAGGGAATAGCTGACCTGCCTAATACATAGAAATTAAAACAGCAAATTGGGCAAAAATAAGAGGAAACAGAGGAATATGTTCCATAAAAGGAAAAAGATAACATCCCAGAGGAAGAGCTAAATGAAGCGGAGATAAATAACCTACCCAGTAAAGGGTTCAAGGTAAATATCATAGACACTCAATGAACTCAGAAGAATGGATGAACACAGTGAGAAGTTTAACAAAGTGTTAGAAAATACATAAAGAAGACTCAGAGTTGAAGAATACAACTGAAAAAATAATACACTAGATTGGAATCAACAGATTAGATGATACAGAGGAATGGATCTGCAAACTGGAAGGCAGAGTAGTGCAAATCACCCAAGCTGAACAGAAAAAAGAAAAAAAAGTGAAGACAAGACTTTTAAGAAATCTTCAGGACAACATCAAGTGTACTAACATTTGCATGATAGAGGTGTACCAGGAGAAGAGGCAAAGAACATATTTGAAGATAAGGGTTTAGCACCACTAAACTGGTTCTACAAGAAATATTAAGGGACTTCTCTTAGTGAAAAAGAAAAGACCACAACTAGAAATGTGAAAATTACTAAAGAAAAATCTCATCGGTGAAGGTAAATATACAGTTAAGGAACTAGAAATAACTTCATAATCACTTATGAAGCTACTAGGAGGGTTCTATGACAAAAGTAGTAAAATCACCTATGCCCACAAGTATAGATAAGGGATACATAAAACAAAAAGATGCAAATATGTTGTCAAAAGCATTAAATATGGGAGAGTAAAAATGCAGGGCTGTCAAAATGTGTTCAAACTTAAGTTATCAACTTATAATAATCATATATACATATTACACACATATATTAATACATATACATATTAATATTAATACACAGCACATATATATGTATTAATATAAACCTCATATTAACCACAAACCAAAATCTACCATAGATGCACACACAAGAGAGGAAACCAAATATAACACTAAAGAGAGTTATCGAATCACAAGGGAAGAGAACAAAGGAACCAAAAAGAACTATAAAAACAACCAGAAAATAATTAACAAAATGGCAATAAGTACATACTTATCAATAATTACTTTAAATGTAAACGGACTAAAAGACAGTGGCTGAATGGATACAAGACCAGACCCATTTATGTGTAGCCTATAAGAGACTCACTTTAGATCTAAAGACACACACAGATTGAAAGTGAGGGGATGGGGAAAGGTATTCCATATAAACGGAAATGAATAGAAAGCCAGGGCAGAAATACTTATATCAGACAAAATAGACTTTAAAACAAAGACTGAAACAAGAGACTAAAAGAAGGACATTACATAAGAGATCAATCCAATGACTGCTATCCAAAAGTCTACAAGCAATAAATGCTGGAGAGGGTGTGGAGAAAAGGGAACCCTCTTACACTGTTGTGGGAATGCAAACTAGTACAGCCACTATGGAAAACAGTGTGGAGATTTCTTAAAAAACTGGAAATAGAACTGCCATATGATCCAGCAATCCCACTTCTGGGCATACACACCGAGGAAACCAGATCTGAAAGAGACACGTGCACCCCAATGTTCATCGCAGCACTGTTTATAATAGCCAGGACATGGAAGCAACCTAGATGCCCATCTGCAGACGAATGGATAAGGAAGCTGTGGTACATATACACCATGGAATATTACTCAGCCATTAAAAAGAATTCATTTGAATCAGTTCTAATGAGATGGATGAAACTGGAGCCCATTATACAGAGTGAAGTAAGCCAGAAAGATAAAGACCATTACAGTATACTAACACATATATATGGAATTTAGAAAGATGGTAATGATAACCCTATATGCAAAACAGAAAAAGAGACACAGATGTGTAGAACAGACTTTTGGACTCTGTGGGAGAAGGCGAGGGTGGGATGTTTCGAGGGATCAGCATCGAAACATGTATAATATCTAGGGTGAAACAGATCACCAGCCCAGGTTGGATGCATGAGACAAGTGCTCGGGCCTGCTGCACTGGGAAAACCCAGAAGGATCGGGTAGAGAGGGAGGTGGGAGGGGGGATCAGGATGGGGAATACATGTAAATCCATGGCTGATTCATGTCAAGGTATGACAAAAATCCCTATAATATTGTAAAGTAATTAGCCTCAACTAATAAAAATAAATAAATAAATAAATAAAGAGGGAAAAAAAGAGATCAATCCAAGAAGATAAAACAATTGTAAATCCAAGAAGATATAATAATTGTAAATGTACATAAACCCAACATAGGAGTACCACAATAAATACAACAAATATTAATAGATATAAAGGGAGAAATTGACAGTAACACATAGTAAGGAACTTAAACTCCTTCCTCTCCTCACATAGATGGACAGATCATCCAGGTAGAAAATCAATAAACACTGGCCTTAAATGATACATTAGGCCAGATGGACTTAACAGACGTGTATTTTTCAACCATAATGTCACGAGACTAGAAATTACAAGAAAAAACTGCCAAAAAAAATAAACACATGGAGGCTAAACAATAAGCTACTAAACAACCAATAGATCACTGAAAAAACTCAAAGAGGAAATAAATACATGGAGACAGAAACATAATGAAACAAAAATATATGGGACACAGCAAAAGCTGTTCTAAGAGGAAAGGTGATAGTAACAGAAGCCTCAGAAAACAAGAAAAATCTCCAATAAACAACCTGACACCTAAAGTAACTAGAAAAACAAAACCCAAAGTAGAAGGGAAGAAATAAAGATCAGAGCAGAAATAAATGAAAAAGAGACTGAAAATACAATCGAAAAAAAATCACTAAAACCAAGAGTTGGTTCTTTGAAAAGATAAATAAAATTCATAAATTTTTATCCAGATTAATCAAGGAAGAGAGAGGGCCCCAATAAGTAAAAATCAAAAATGAAAATAGAGAAGTTACAACCAATGCCACAGAAACACAAGATCATGAGAATACTGTGAACATTTATGTCAATAAACTGGAAAACTTAGAAAAAAGAAATGTACAGTCTCCCAAAACTCAATCAGAAAGGAATAGAAAACATGAACGGATTAATTAACAGGAATGGAAATTGAGTATTTTTAAAAAACTTCCAACAAAAGTCCACAAACTTACAGCTGAATTCTACCAAACAGTTAAGGAGTTAACACCTACACTTCTCAAACTCCAGAAGGTACAGAGGAAGGAATGCTTCCAAACTCATTCTACAAGGCCAACAAAACCCTGATACCAAAACCAAAGATATCATGAAAACAAGAAAATTACAGGCCAATATCATTGATAAATACAGATGTAAAAATACCCAACAAAATATTAGCAAACTAAATCCAACAATACATTAAAAGGATCATACACCATAATTAAGTGAGATTTGTCCCAGAGATGCAAGGATGGTTCAATATTCCCAAATCAATTAGTGTGACACACCATATTAACAAACTGAAGAGGGTCCTTGGCGGTCCAGTGGCTAAGACTCCATGCTCCCAATGCATGGGGATTGGGTTCAATTCTTGGTCAGGGAACTAGATCCCACATGCCACAACTAAAACATCCTGCATGCTGCAAAAAAGATTGAAGATCCTGCATGCTGCAACTGAGACCTGCCACAGCCAAATAAAATACTTAAAAAAAAAAAATCAGAAAGAAAAATCATGATCATCTTAATAAATTCAGAAAAGCTTTTGACAAGATTCAAAATCCACTTATGATTTAAAAATTCTCAACAAAGTTGGTATAGAGGGACACACCTCAATATAATAAAAGTCATATATGACAAGTCCACAGCTAACATACTGTAAAAAGCTAAAGCATTTCCTCTAAGATCAGGAACAAAACAAGGATGCTCACTCTCACTTTTCTTAAAATTTATTTTAATTGGAGGATAATTACTTTACAACATTGTGGTGGTTTTTGCCGTACAACAAGATGAATTGGCCACAGGTATACCTGCGTCCGCCCCTCCCCATCCCGAAGCCCCTTCCCACCTCCCTCTCCAATCTATCCCTCTGGGTTGTCCCAGAGCACTGGTTTTGGGTGCCCTGCTTCATGCATCAAACTTGCACTGGTTAACTATTTTACATATGATAATGTATAATTTCAATGTTATTCTCTCAAATCATCCCATCCTCACCTTCTCCCACTGAGTCCAAAAGTCTATTCTTTACATCTGCCTCCTTTGCTGCCCTGCATGTAGGATCGTTGGTACCATCTTTCTAAATTCCATATACACGTGTTAATATATAGTATTTGTCTTCCTTTTTCTGACTTACTTCCCTCTGTATAATAGGCTCCAGGTTCATCCACCTCATTAGAACTGACTTAAACATGTTCCTTTTTATAGCTGAATGATATTTCACTGTGTATACGTACCATAACTTTCTTAATCTGCCGATGGACATCTAGGTTGCTTCCATGTCCTAGTTATTGTAAATAGTGCTACAGTGAACACTGGGGTACATGTGTCTCTTTCAATTCTGGTTTCCTAAGGGTGTATGCCCAGCAGTAAGACTGATGGGTCATATGGCAATTCTACTCCGTTTTTTAAGGAATCTCCACACTGTTCTCATAGTGGCTGTTGTGGTGTGCACTCCCACCAACAGTGTAAGAGGGTTCCCTTTCCTCCACACCCTCTCCAGCATTAATTGTTTGTAGACTTTTTGATGATGGTCATTCTGACTGGTGTGAGATGATACTTTATTGTGGTTTTGATTTGCATTTCTCTAATGAGTGATGTTGAGCATATTTTCATTTATTAGCTATCTGTATGTCTTCTTTGGAGAAATGTCTGTTTAGGTCTTTGGCCCACTTTTTGATTGGGTTGTTCATTATTCTGGTATTGAGCTGCATAAGCTCCTTGTATATTTTGGAGATTGTCAATTATTTCCTTTGCTATTATTTCTCTCATTCTGAGAGCTATCATTTTTGCCTTGCTTATAGTTTTCTTTGTTGTGCAAAAGCTTTTAAACTTAATTAGGTCCCATTTGTTTAGTTTTATTTCCATTACTCAGTGAGGTTAGTCATACAGGATCTTGCTGTGATTTATTTTTAAGAGTGTTCTGCTTATGTTTTCCTCTAAGAGTTTTATAGTTTCTGGTCTTACATTTAGATCTTTAATCCATTTTGAGTTTATTTTTTTGTATGGTGTTAGAAAGTGTTTTAGTTTCATTCCTTTACATGTAATTGACCAGTTTTCCCATACATATACAATGGAGACTATCTTTTCTCCATTGTATATTTTTGCCTCCTTTGTCAAAGATAAGGTGTCCATAGGTGAGTGGATTTATCTCTGGACTTTCTATTTTGTTCCATTGATCTATATTTCTGTCTTTGTGCCAGTACCATACTGTCTTGATGACTGTAGCTTTGCAGTATAGTCTGAAGTCAGACAGGTTGATTCTTCCAGTTCCATTCTTCTTTCTCAAGATTGCTTTGGCTATTCAGGGTCTTTTGTGTTTCCATACAAATTTTGAAATTATTCTACTTCTATGAAAAATAACATTGGTAGTTTGACAGGGATTGTGTTGAATCTATAGATTGCTTTGGGAAGTATACTCATTTTCACTATATTGATTCTTCCAATCCAAGAACATGGTATGTTTCTCCATCTATTTGTGTCATCTTTGATTTCTTTCATCAGTGTTTATACTTTTCTGTATACGTCTTTTGTTTCTTTAGGTAAATTCATTCCTAAGTATTTTATTCTTTTCATTGCAGTGATGAAAGGGATTGTTTCCTTAATTTCTCTTTCAGATTTTTCATTATTGGTGTATAGGAATGCAAGGGATTTCTGTGTATTTTGTATCCTGCAACTTTACCATATTTATTGATTCAGTTCAGTTCAGTTCATTCAGTTGTGTCCGACTCTTTGTGATCCCATGAATCACAGCAAGCCAGGCCTCCCTGTTCATCACCAACTCCTGGAGTCTACCCAAACCCATGTTCATCGAGTTGGTGATGCCATCCAGCCATCTCATCCTCTGTAGCCCCCTTCTTCTCCTGCACCCAATCCTTCCCAGCATTAGGGTCTTTTCCAATGAGTCAACTCCTCAAATGAAGTAGCTAAAGTATTGGAGTTTCAGCTTCAACATCAGTTCTTCCAATGAACACCCAGGACTGATCTCCTTTAGGATGGACCTGTTTGGATCTTCTTGCAGTCCAAGGGACTCTGAAGAGTCTTCTCCAACACCACAGTTTAAAAGCATCAATTCTTCAGCACTCAGCTTTCTTCACCATCCAACTCTCACATCCATACATGACTATTGGAAAAACCACAGCCTTGACTAGACGGACCTTTGTTGGCAATGCAATGTCTCTGCTTTTAAATATGCTATCCAGGTTGGTCATAACTTTCCTTCCAAGGAGTAAGCGTCTTTTAGTTTCATGGCTGCAATCAGCATCTGCAGTGATTTTTGGAGCCCCCCAAAATAAAGTCTGACACTGTTTCCACTGTTTCCCCATCTATTTCCCATGAAGTGATGGGACCAGATGCCATGATCTTAGTTTTCTGAATGTTGAGCTTAAGCCAACTTTTTCACTCTCCTCCTTCACTTTCATCAAGAGGTTTTTTAGCTCCTCTTCACTTTCTGCCATAAGGGTGGTGTCATCTGCATATCTGAGGTTATTGATATTTCTCCTGGCCATCTTGATTCCAGCTTGTGCTTCATCCAGCCCAGTGTTTCTCATGATGTACTCTGCATATAAGTTAAATAAGCAGGGTGACAATATACAGCCTTGACGTACTCCTTTTCCTATTTGGAACCAGTCTGTTGTTCCAGTTCTAACTGTTGTCCAGTTCTAACTATTGCTTCCTGACCTGCATACAGGTTTCTCAAGAGGCAGGTCAGATGGTCTGGTATTCCCATCTCTTTCAGAATTTTCCAGTTTATTGTGATTCACACAAAGGCTTTGGCATAGTCAATAAAGCAGAAATAGATGTTTTTCTGGAACTCTCTTGCTTTTTGATGATCCAGCAGATGTTGGCAATTTGATCTCTGGTTCCTCTGCTTTTTCTAAACCCAGCTTGAACATCTGGAAGTTTACGGTTCATGTATTGCTGAAATCTGGCTTGGAGAATTTTGAGCATTACTTTACTAGCATGTGAGATGAGCGCAACAGTGTGGTAGTTTGAGCATTCTTTGGCATTGCTTTTCTTTCGGATTGGAATGAAAACTGACCTTTTTCAGTCCTGTGGCCACTGCTGAGTTTTCCAAATTTGCTGGCATGTTGAATGCAGCACTTGCACAGCATCGTCTTTCAGGATTTGAAATAGCTCAACTGGAATTCCATCACCTCCACTAGCTTTGTTCGTAGTGATGCTTTCTAAGGTCCACTTGACTTCATGTTCCAGGATGTCTGGCTCTAGGGGAGTAATCACACCATCGTGATTATTTATTGATTAGCTCTAGTAATTTTCTGGTGGCATATTTAGGGTTTTCTATGTAGAGGACCATGTCATCTTCAAACAGTGAGAGTTTTACTTCTCTTCCAATCTGGATTCCTTTTCTTTCTTTTTCTTCCCTGACTGCTGTGGCCAGGACTTCCAAAACTATGTTGAATAGTAGTGCCACTCTCACCGCTTCTATTCAATATAGTATTGTAAGTCCTAGTAACAGCAATCAGATGAGAAAAATAAAAGAAATTCAAAGGATAAAGTAATGCTGTCACTGTTTACAGATGACATGATCCTAATATATACAAGATCCTAAGTGAAAATGTTAGTGGCTCAGTTGTACCCAACTCTTTGTGACCCCATGGACTGCAGCTCACCAGGTTTCTCTTTCATGGGATTTTCCAGCCAAGAAGACGGGAGTGGTTTGACATTTCCTTCTCCAGGGGATCTTCCTGACCCAGGAATTGAAAACCCCAGTCTCCTGTACTGCAGGCAGATTCTCTACCAACTGAGCTAACAGGGAAGCCCAATAAAATCCTAAAGATGCCACCAAAAAAATTATTAGAACTTACCAATGAATTCAGTAAAGTTGCAGGATACAAAATTAATATACAGAAATCTATTGCATTTCTATATACTATCAGAAAGAAAAATTCCATTTACAGTCTCATCAAAAGTAATACAAAGAATAAATCTAACTAAGGTGAAAGACCTGTACTCAATGATGAATGAAATTGATGACACTAACAAATGGAAAGATGTATGGTGCTCATGGACTGAAGAATTTTGTTAAAATGACCATACTCTACAGATTCAATGCAATCCCTATTCATGCAATCCCGATGATATTTTCCACAATGATGTTTATTGCTACCCTGTTTATTTAACTTATATGCAGAGTATATCTTGCAAAATGCTGGGCTGGATGAGTTACAGCTGAAATCGAGATTGCCAGAAGAAATAACAACCTTAGATATATGTGGATGATACCACTCTAATGGCACAAAGTGAAGAGGAACTTAAGAGCATTTTGTTGAGGAGCAGAGTGAAAAAGCTGGCTTAAAATTCAATATTAAACTAAGATCATGGCATCCAGTCCATCAGTTCATGAAAAATAGAAGGAAAAAAGGTGGAAGTAATGACAATCTCCTCTTCTTATGCTCTAAAATCACTGCCAAAGGTGACTGCAGCAGTCATGAAATTAGATGATTGCTTCTTGGCAGGAAAGCTCTAACAAACCTAGACAGTGTGTTAAAAAGCAAAGACATCACTTTGCTGACAAAGGGCCATATAGTCAAGGCTATGGTCTTTCCAGCAGTGATGTATGGATGTGAGAGCTGGACCATAAAGAAGGCACAACGTTGAAGAATTGATGCTTTTGAACTGTGGTGTTGGAAAAGACTCTTGAGAGTCCTTTGGACAGCAAGGAGATCAAAACCAGTCAATCTTAAAGGAAATCAACCCTGAATACTTATTGGAAGGGCTGATGCTGAAGCTCCAATTCTTTAGCCACTTGATGCAAACAGCTGACTCACTGCAAAAGACCTTGATGTGGACAAAGATTGAAGGCAGAAAAAGAGGGGACAGAGGGTGAGATGGTTGGATGTCATCACCAATTCAATGGACATGAACTTGGGCAAACTCTGGGAGATGGTGAGGGAAAGGGAAGCCTAGTAGGCTGCAGTCCATGGGTTTGCAAGGAGTCAGGCATGATTTGGCAACTAAACATTCTTCATAGGACTAGAATAATTCTAAAATTTCCATAAACACCAAATAGGCAAAACAATTGTGAGAAAGAACAAAGCTGGAGGTAACATGATCCCTGATTTCAAAATATACCACAAAGTTATAGTAATCAAAACAGCATGGTACTGGCATACATACATAGATCAATGGAAAAGAACCAGAAACAAACCCACACTTATATCATCAATTAATCTATGATAAGGGACATACAACAGAAAAAAGACAGCCTCTTCAATAAATGATTTGGGAAACTGAACAGCTACCTGGAAAAGAAACTGGACAACTTACTAACACCATACATAAAAATAAACTCAAAATGGATTAAAGATTTAAATGTTAAGACCTGAAACCATAAAACTTCTAAAAGAAAACACATAGGGACCATACTCTTTATTCTCTATTGTTCAGTTGCAAAGCTGTGTCCAGCACTTTGTGACCCCATGGGCTGCAGCATGCCATGCTTCCCTGTCTTCCACTATCTCCTGGAGTTTGACCATTGAGTCGGTGATGCCATTCAACCATCTCATCCTGTTACCCCTTTCTTCTCCTGCCCTCAATCTTGCCCAGCATGTCTTTTCCAATAGAAAAGTCTCTTCCAGAATCTCTTCACAACAGGTAGCTGAAGTATTGGGAGCCTCAGCTTCAGTTCTTCTAATGAATATTCAGGGTTGATTTCCTTTAGGATTGACTGGTTTTATCTTAGTCTTCTGCACCACAATTTGAAAGCATCATTTCTTCAGCACTCAACCTTCTTTATGACCAACTCTCACATCCATACATGACTACTAGAGAAACCATAATTTTGACTATATGGATCTTTGTTGGCAAAGTGATATCCCTGCTTTTTTAATACACTGTCTAGGTTTGTCATAGCTTTTCTTTCAAGGAGCAAGTGTCTTTTTAGGGCTGCAGTCACCATCTGCTGTGATTTTGGAGCCCAAGAAAATAAAATCTGTTGCCTTCCCTTTTACTCCATTTGTTTGATGTCTCCTCAGGCAAAAGAAACAAAATAAATGAGACTACATCAACCTAAAAAGCTTTAACTCATTTGCACAGTGAAGGAAACTACCAACAAAATGAAAAGGCCACCTACTGAATGGGAGAAGGTATTTGCAAAGGATCTATCTGGTAAGTGCTTAATGTCCAAATTTCTAAAAAATTAATTTAATTGGAGGCTGATTACTTTACAATATATGGTTTTTGTCACACAGTGACATGAATCAGTTATGTTAATGTCCAAATTAACTCATACAAGGACTTTCCTGGTGGTCCAGTGGTTAAGGCTTCATGCTTCCACTGTAGGGAGCAAGGTTTTGGTTCCCAGTTGGGGAACTAATATCCCACATGCTGTGCAGCAGACATCTTGCCACTGAAGTCATACAGGTAGCCAGACACACGAAAGAATGTTCAAAATCAGCATTAATCAGGGAAACATATGTAAACCAAAGCCACAGTATCACCTCACACCTGCCAAAATGGCCATTATCATAAAGACAACAAGTAAATGTTCTCAAGGATGTGGAGAAAAGGGAACCCTCATGCTATTTGTGGGAATGTAAATCTGTGCAACCACTATGGAAAACTGTATGGATATTTCTCAAAAAATTTTTAAAAAATGCTGTACAACCCAGCAATACCACTCCTGGGTGTTTATCCAAGAAAAGAAAATTCTCTACATTGAAGACACATGCATCTCTATGTTCAATGCAGCATTATTTACAATAGCCAAGCTACTGTAACAGGAAGCAACCTGTGTCCATCAACATACACATGAAAAAATGTATTACATGTATAGAATAATTGTTTAGTCATTAAGTTGTATCCTCTGTCCATGGGATTTCCCAGGCAATAATACTGGAGTGGTTGCCATTTCCTTCCCCAGTCTGCCTGCCAGATCCAGGGATTGAATCCCCATTTCCTGTCTTCTGCTTTGGCAGGTGGAGTCTTTACCACTGAGCCACCTGGGAAGCCCATATACTCAACCATAAAAAAGAAAGAAAATTTGCCATTAGCAATGTGGATGAACTTGGAGGGCATTATGCTTAGTGAAATAAGTCAGGCAAGTAATGATTCCACTTATAGGTGGAATTAAAAAAAAAAAAAAAGTAACAGAACTTCAAGCTTGTATTTGCCAGAGGAGAGATGGGCATATGGAGATGGGTGAAATGGATGAGGAACATTAACAGGCACATAATTCAATTACTAAACAAATGAGTTGTAGGCTTGAAAAAAATACATCTACTTACATTTCAAAATGAATAGTTCAAATACTTGTATTTGACTTTTGGTATTTCAAAAATTACTTAAAATATACTTTCTCTATTGTTTAGAAATTTAGGGACTACATGTGCTATGCTGTGCTTAGTTGCTCAGTCATGTCCAACTCTGACCCCATGGTCTGCAGCTCACCTCTGTCCATGTGGGATTCCCCAGGCAAGAATACTGACATGGGTTTCAATGGCGTTCTCCAGAGGATCCTCCTAACCCAGGGATTGAACGCAGGTCTCCAACCCATGTCTCCCACATTGCAGGCAAATTTATTGTCTGACCCATCAAAGAAACCCAAGAATACTGGAGTGGGTAGCCTATCTCTTCTCCAGGGGAACTTTCCAACTTAGGAATTGAATCAGGGTCTACTGCATTGCAGGTGAATCCTTTATCTGAGTTACCAGGGAAGCCTAGTAGGGACTATAATTCAGACTAAATTCTGAAATTTCTCATTTGAGAAATTTGTAAGCTTCTGAGGATAAGGCCTCAAATCTTTAATTTACATAGTAGATACAGTAGATAGTGTAGATTCCCCTGCCACGGTCTAAGACAACAAAGCTTAATACAGCAATGAAGACAAGTGTGCATCTCAGTTTTTACCTTGGAAAAGAATATTCATCACAGCTTCACAATTTCATTCCAGGTCTGGTTTTTTAACATTAAAAACAGACATTTCTCAAATGGGAAGGTCACTCAGGATGAGATTATCATCCTCCCAGAGCAAACTAGGAATGTCATCAATCCTCCATTTGCAAAAATAGAGGATAAGTTACCAGTTGAGCAAAAACCAGACTCCAAAATCCATATATTTACTTTTATTGAATTCGTTAATGACACATAGTTTTTGCACTGCCAAACCATGCCTGAGAATTCAAAGAAAGAAATGGTACAATGGACAGCCTCATCCACCCATCATACAGCATATTAAAACTTGATTCATGTGCACTTTGATAATTCCACAATCTTTTAAAAAGTTGTAACAAGGGTTGGGATTTTTAAGTCTCCTTGCAGGTCTTTAGATTTCTATGCCATTAAATAACTTTTCCATATATTCATCTCTGTTCCTCAATAACATAATCCCCAACAAAATTTTGCTGGAAAAAATGCACTTTTCAGGGGAAATATGTGGCTCAAGGTTCAAGAGATTATTTGTTAAAAGATTTTTGGTACCCAAATGAAGTCTTCAGATTAACCAAGAATCCTTTGTTTCTCAATCATCCAAACTCTCCTTGGCTGGCTCAGCTACTCACCCAAGCACATCAGAACATAGGCATCCTGCCTGTCACCTCAAGTAACTCCAACATTATTGCCCAGATACAGTTTGCAGGTCCCATCAGGTGATTCTGTTAGCTTCCCAGGAGTGGGATTCCTGCATTGACACTTTTATCAAGACTCAACTCCTAGAGGAAAATGCTCCCACAACAGGATAGTTTTACTCACCCATTTGCTTCACTCTTGCCAGTAGCAAGTCTGCAACTCCTACATTTGGCAAAGGGATTTTATTATAGAGAAACCCAGACTCTGCATCAAGTGGTCACATGCCACTTTGAAATATTTCTACTGAAGATACAAAACTAGGAAATTACGAGACTATCTCATTAGATGGAAAGACTTCTCAGTAATCCTGGGTAGCGTCCTGGTGTCCCTTTTCAGGACTAAAAATTACTGGATAGTTTAAGCTGTAATTATTAAAAACAGAAGTGCTACATCATCTGTCTTTTGCCCCTGACACTCCAAATGATCAACTTAAAGACACACCAGAAGGTTGATACCAAAGCTAGGCTGGGACAATCACTGCATCTACAGAATACCTAACACCTTAAATGTTTGGGCACAAGTGCATCTGTAATTCTTGTCAAAGATCATGCAAGATCTGTGAAACTTAAGTGTGTTTCAGGTTGAGGTTCTGCTCTTACTGCTTTAAATTTGTTAAGGACAGGACAGTGATTCCCTTGGCCTGAGCAGAAACTAAACAAAGTCTTTCCACCAGTTTACTATACAATTTAGACCTGATTAGAGGAGGCTTTAGCAGCACCTGAAGTAGAGCCCCCTGCATTTACTGCCCTTTACATTAAAGGCCATTTGGTTCCACTCTAGGGATTGGCAAATTCATGAGACATTTCACAATTCCAATGTATACTTCAGGTTACTGAGCTAAGCAATATGCTCTGTCAAAGAACTATTCCAAGTGATAGCAAAAAAAAAAAAAAAAAAAAGCCTTAATATGGAACACAGAAAAAGCATTACCCAAATAAAAAATTACTAAAAGAAATAAGATTTTTCCCTCCTACCCCTTTCCCCACTTGGTGACCCAAGTTTGGTTGAATTTAATTTGTGGTTACCTCAGAATACAACTCAAAGTTTTAAATTATAAGTCAGAGCCCTACAGATTATCCAAGCACATTAGTTCTTTTGAGAGCGGCATGTTCCAGGAAGTCTAATCCAGCTACAGTCCACCTCAGAGTATTCCTTATAGATGGGGCACAGGACAGGTTAATTAAGGTCACTTAAATCTTCATCTTTTACAGCAGATCAGAACCCAGATGGCTGACTTTCTGCAGGATTTCTGATAGGAATCCAGTAGAGCTGGTTTCAAGTTTCACATGACACTTAATAGCTGTAACCTTCTTATCCAGAAGTTGTGATCCACATGAAGTCCACAATGAGTGCAGCAAATCTGAGGTAGTCAACCCTTACGAAGGCTCAGTATCTGAACATAAAAAGATTTTGATATGACCACTGGCTGCAGTTTTTGATTTTTTTTTTTTCGTACTCGCAGAGTAATTATCAAAGAACACTGCTGAATCTAGTTCGAACATTAATATAACTATGAAAACCCCCCTAAATCCAATACACATAAAGAGCAGTTGTAACACTTAAACTTCCATAGTGCAACATGGTCAGTCACGTATACCAAGTAGTCTGCATCGGCTGTAGATCCAGCAGAGATCAGATGGATGGCTGTCCGTGGTGGTTAGCTGTGGTTTAGTTACCTTAGAAGGGTTAGCAAACACCATTCCTTAATTGCACTGTGTGTGGCTGCTTTTCTGATTCTCAAGCACAGCATACTGGTTGTCTAGCTGAAGTTTAAGGGCCTGGTTTTTTGAAAACTCATCCCTACCTCTAGTTTTGTGTCTTACTACTTCAAAGCTCTTCTCCATTTCTTTATCCCTAAGGGAAAAGAAATGTAATCAGTAAATATTTCTTCTTCACTAGGCTGTTCTGAAAATATTCTTTCTTGAATTAAAATAAAAAAGCCACCCCTTGGAAAAATCTTGAGGAAGGGATAAGAGGGGGAAACTGGTGTGTAAAATCCTTATCAAAACCATTCTTAAGGCTTCAATTGAACAGAAAATATAGAATATTATACTGAAGCTCTATGGTCATATTTTCTGTGGTAGCAATTCTACCAAATGCTATTAACTGAAATCCTGTTCTGAGACCAATTTCAAGACAATTGCAAAGTTAAAAAGCTGTCTAATGGCATGGTGAATCCTTCTAAGACTCACTTTTACTCTTAGCAAAAAAAGGACAATACATCTCTTTTTTTTATATGTAAGTAAGGGCAACAATTTTCTCATTCAAGTAAAGTTTTACTCATTATTCAAAGACTTCTCTGCACTTCTACTTTTATGGGAATGGATCAGATAAAGATGAGTGTGGTGAATCAGTGCCTTGTGTGTAGGACAGAGCAAGGTCAGAGGTTTAGATTCAAGTCAACTGTGCCCTCAAAGAGGCAAAAAGGCTAAGATTTAATTTAAAAGCCACTCCCCAACAATTCCATATTATGTCATTTACATTCTTCCTATTTTATTTACTTAAAAGAAAAAATCATGTCCCTATATAAGATGTGGATGTCCCATATGTGGTCATTTAACTCCAGGTGGCATTCATTTAAGTATTGCTGAAATAAGATTATTTTTAGTATTAGATATATAAATGTCAACATCTTTCATCTATTCACATTAACTGGGAATACAATAAAATATTGCTGATTTCTCTAGTCTATAACATAAGGAACGTTGAAGCAGCAATAATGTACCTAATACTTATTAAGGTGGGTTTTCAAATACCAAACACCCCATTTTCTGGCCAAGGCAAAAGGTTTCAAAACAAAATATTGAGAATACTTACTTCCGGCTTTCTACATGCTTGGCAGTGGACTGCAGGGATGGGAACTGCGTGTCACTATAGATTTCCGGTGGTCCTTGTGGTGCTTTCCTTGTTGTGGTCAACCTGGCTCCAGGAGGCCTATACACGCCACTAGTCATTGTCGGTTCTGGGGTTTCTGTAACTGATGTTTTGTAACAGTTTAGAGAAACCACTCAGTGCCTGGCATTTTAACAAGCTACTCCTGAATGCTTGATCATTTAACAATTATGGAAAAAAAAATCAATATTTATTTGCATTAAACGTCTCTGAACAACAGAAAGAAAGAAAATTATCTGAGATATTCCCCTTCTGAGAACTCATTCTTCAGACTGAGTAAAATGGGAAAAGGAAAAAAAAAAAAAGATGGGTACTTAGTCAGCTGTCAAAAACCGAAAAACAAACAATCCAAAAACCTTGAACATGTCTGGCAAGCTATAGGATCACTATAGGATTATTCTAAGACTTAAGCAGCCTACAGCCTTAACTTCCAAATTCCTTTACTGAGGATATGAACATGTTTACATCAGACACAAATCTCTCTCCTAGCAACTGAAAGAAGACCCTACTCACTCACTGCAAACATGCATTTAGTTGAAAGCTGACTGCCTATAAAATTATAGACAAATAACACATCTTTATGAAATGAAATATTAAGATTACCAACTACTGGAGCAGGAGGTGCTTGTACCGGAGCAGTTTTATTCCAAGGGCCTGAAGATTTTTCTACACCACCACCACCACCTCCACCTCCACCTTCTTCCCAATTATCACTTGGATCTTCTCTTTTTTCAACTTCATCTTCTTCCTTTTCACTATTGGAAAATAAGTACATGAATTCAATTACAGAAACAAGATTTTTGTTTGGGTCCTGGGGGACAGGACTCATGAGGGATACTGAAAAAAATTAAGCACCTGAGCAGTCCAATTTTCAGGTGGAAAATCTGTCAGTCCAAATCCTTAGTTCTATCAATATTGATCTGTGATTCTGGAGAAGGTACTTAACCCTCTTCAAGCCCAAATGCCAAGCTCGTCTTTTTTTTTTTTTTTAAAGGGAAAGGAAGAAACAGGGAATTTTATTTTATGCATTGGGGCCTCAATTTAACTTCATGTGAAAGAATTCATCACTGGCAAAAGTTCATAAAAACCGATGACAGTCTCCATTTCCCTTTCTGCAAACTTCATACAGTCAAGAACATCTAGAAATATTTAACGTACTAACACATCAACTTATAACAATCTACGCTGATTACTTATAGGAGTCCCTACTGAGGCAGGGAAGAAAGGTCAATCTAACCTGACATGTAGAGAAAAAGAATCAAAAGTACAATTACTAGATTTTTTTCTGGAACCAAAGTGTACAAACAGCCATTTATAAGTATATTTTGATATCAATTCAGATCAAATGACTTGTTTTTAAAAGTTGTCTAGGATTTCATTTGCTAATCCTTTAGTACATGTAACAAAATACTCTCAAAATTCACATTCCAATAGAGGAAAACAAGTTAGTGTTTAGCATCAGTCCCTACTATCCAGACATAGGGAATACACAGAACTGGTTCCTAATAACAGAGATGTCTCACCCATTTAAAGAAGAGAATATAAGAACTCAGTCTTTGGCTTGCTACTAATTACAAATGCAAAATACATCCTCAGTGGTGACATACCATTCTAAGATTCTATTTAATGCCTCTTTTTAATTTATCTATTCTTGAATTAACTTGAGTCAGAAGCGTATAATCTCTTTAAGGTATCTTTGATGATGTCTCCTTGTATTAGATTACTTATTACTGTTATGTAAACCTGAATGTGCTAAATTAACAAGTACATATAGCTTGTCTTTCTATTCCACTGGCTTGACAGCACAAAGATAACTGCCAAATCAAACTTCCTTTGTCCCTGCAGATGATGCATCTGGCACAGACACCACTTTTCCCCTGGATTATTTTCTGTGACACTAGTGGTGTTTCCTAGGTCTTCAGCTTATCAGTCTCCACCATCAATCTAACTATCCTTTCCTCTATTAAAAAAAATACTGTCCTTGACCTTCCACTCTTTCAGGCATTTTCTCTTTTTGATGGCTGATCCATGATGGTCATAATGTGCACATGACCCCTACCCCGACTGTGACCTTGGGAACATAAGGGCTTCTCTTGGTGTTTGCAAAATGATATCTTAGGGTGTTAGCCTTCTCTGTCTATTAAAGTAAGTTCTGGCTATACGACAAATTTCTTGAATTGCTAATGGTCTCCTTTAATGACACAGAGACAACTGGTACCATGCAACACTGCCCACCAACCAGAGGTAACTGCAGAATTTAGAGGCCGAGGGTGGCAACAGGAAGGAAAGCGGAATGAACTTACCTTCAATCTGCATTTACAGCAAGATTTTACTTAAGACTATGGTTTGAGAGGAAAAAAGGGTGCAGAGTATGGCTAAGCCAGCCTTCAATTTTCCTTGTTGATAATATGTAGTAGAATACCATGCAGTCATTTAAAATAATGTTTTAGGCTTATACTAACATGGAAATAATGATCATTTCATATAAACAATGTACTAAAACAAAATCTATGTACCTAATATAAATAAAGACATCTAGAATGATTTTTTAGCTAAATGTTAAAAAGTGGGTGCTAGAATGCATGACTTTATTTTCTTCATGCAGTTAGGAGCAGATTCTAAGGCCAAACTGCCTGTTCAATACATGCAGACTCTGCCATTTACCAGCGAGAAAGAGTAAGGACGGCACCTAACTTCTGTATGCCTCAGTCTCCTCATGTGTAAAACTGAGGATAACAACCCCATTATGAAGACTGATTAACAGACATAAAGCACTCAGAACAATGCTTGGCACAGAGTAAGTGCCATCAGCACCTGCTATTACATGCTTTTTTAATATCTGAGTTTTCATAAAAGTGTCACATTCCTTTAACAGGAAAAAAATATAGCATTTGGAAAAAACAAAAATGCAACAAGAAAACGTTCTTTTAAAACGGATATCAAGCAGTATGACCTTCCTAAAGCTTTTAAGCAGAATGAATAGGTAAGAGTATGAACGTCACAGTTTATCCAGGAGTCTAACAGTGGTACTCAAGTGTCAAAATTGTCCCAAAAGAAGTTTTTTTTAAAAAGTTACCCACTTCTGAATACATACCTATGTAAATTACACTATAATGTAATTTGGGCTATTAATAAAAGCACAGGTGTTATTCACTTAGCTATAATGACTAAGTAGTTAGTAATGTCCTAGCGACCCAATCCATGCCAGATGGGGATATAAGAGGCTCACAAAGATTTAAGTGACTTTATGGCACTTTATACTCTAATATCCCCCCAAACTATGATAGCTTTCATTTGGTCAGTTACATTTTGAAATGGTTTTTCATGCACTGAATCACAATTGTTCACATATATGTATAACTTTAAAATAGCGATTTCCTTAAATTATTTTAATATTTGATGATTAATAATTTAAATTCCAAAATTATCAGCTTGTAATAAACGGAAAGCCAAAAAAATGTTAACACTGATCATCCCTTGAATATATCTTTATGCTGTCTTTTCAAATGTTCTAAAAACCAAAAACACTGTTTCCCTAATCTGCAAAAAAAAAAAAAAAAAAAAAAAGAAAAATTCCAATTTAGTATGATAGAATGCTGAGAGTCTTCATCACTTTTTTCAATCTCAGAGACAAGTGACAGAAATTTTAAAAAATTTAAAATTTTAAAAAACCCCACAAATCCTAAATACCTCCAAAGTATAAACTACACTAGAAAATAAGTGATATATTTTCATTAGAGGGATTTTATATTGATAATAGGCACAAGACAGCTGAGTATTTTGGCTTCATAAGATTCTGAAATATTAGCTAAACTTAACACTGGAAATTGTTTAGTTGAGACACTTCATTCAAGAGGGAAATAAGGCCCAGAGATGCTAAGAGCCTTGCCGAAATGCCACAGTACCAACAGCAGGACAGAAATAATTTAAATATCGTATTACTCTTTCATACTTATGTATTTCAGAAAATGTCAAACCTCCAAATGTCAAAGAACAAAAAACATGTTACAAAGAATTATTTCCACAGAAGACAACTAGGCTAAAATTTAACATTTAACCCAGTATACAGCTTCTCATCAGCTAAATTTGATGCTTTAAAAACTACAATGCCACTATAAATTCATCATCACAACTCAAAGTATACTGTCTTAAATATGCTTTAGTCTATACGGCGCTATTGGTGGGGTAGGAGGAATGATAATGCTAGAAAAAGGAGTATTTACTTAGTATCTCTATACTATGCCAGGCAGTGTTATACCCACTTTACAAAGCTAAACCTCGAAATAACAAAGATGGGGAGAAGACCCATTGTACATATGAGGAAACTCATGTTCAGATACTTAAAGGACCTTCCCCAGGGTTACAAGGTAGCAGGGTCAAGTCAATGGGACTCCAGAGCCCATATTCTTTCAGGCTGCCTCTCACTTCATTTTATTGTCTTTATAGCTCTGAAATATGATATGAAAATTTTCTATATTTTCAGATTTGATAAACTCACTTTTTTGAAGTAAGACTGATCAGGATCACAAATGCTACAGCAGTATATTTATAAAAAACACAATTTTTTACCTCCTTACCTCAAGGGACATTACAGAATTTAAGCATCCTATCTCCCGTCTTCCAACACTAAAGCAGCTTAACACAAAATCCAGACTTGACTGTACTTTTGCCAGTAATAACGGGCAGCTCCACTGGTTTTATGCAACCACTTCCATGACAGTAAACTGGGGAGACAGCAAACCGCCTGACGTGTCATTCCTGGCAGCTTAAAATGTCACTGTACCCCATCCAAGGACTCTTTCTCGGCCCCTTCATGGCAGATATAAGCGTCTCTCTCCTGGGCTCCATCCACAGCCTCTACAAATCACTGAAACGACCCACAGGTGTTCAGCTGAGCGTGAGGAGTTGTTGTTGTTTTACAACTCCAAGACCTAACAATCAATGCCCAGACATCAAATATTTTCTACAATGAATCCAGATTGGATGCTGAAGTAATTTCTTCTCTTCAAAGGACAACTTAACTAGTTCTACCTAACTGGTTTAAGTCTAGCTGTCCAAAGATTTCTAGACAACCACTAGGCTCATGTTACTGAAACATGACAAATGCTCACCATTTAGTAACAAGTAGTAAATGAAATCTTTCTCCCTCAAATCCATTTTAAAGAAGGGAAAGGCCTATAGGTCCTAATAATAATAACCAATAATCTAAGCTTAAGCACCATGCTCTTTCTTTTATCTCAATGGCTTCCCTCTCAGAACCTGTCTGTAAACAATGATGCAATCCTGAATAAGATTTATTAACTTAGACACAAAACTTGACATGTGACCTCCTACTACTCCTGGTACTTAAATCTTGACCTAGTTGGTAAATGTGAGCTAGAATGTTAATACAGTATGTCTGCCACTGCTAAAAACTTCCCCTCTTTCAACTGCACTTAACTTCAACAGTGGTTGAGCATGCTAACTTATTACGACTAGTGCCAAGAACTTTTAAGACTGTATGCAGCTAATTAAAGAGAAAGCAAATGTGGCAAAAATGATTGGTAGACCTCAGGCAAAAGTATAAGGGTACTTATTCTACTATTCTTGCAACTTTTCTGTGGTTTGTAATTTTTCAACACAAAAGTTAGAAGGAAAAAAATTAAGACTACACACAGAATTTCAAGATATTTTAAGTCAATTTCTAAAGTTTCATTTTCTCTTGTCCCATATTGAAAGGCTGCCTCTCTCATGGATAGGAAAGATGACAAATTAAAGGCATAACCACCCCCCTTTAATATCCGAGGAGAGAGATATTTCTTTTCTCTCTCCTTCCAAGGGCTTCAGCCCAAAAGGTAAGATCAAGCCATAGAAAACAACCATTCCAGAACTCCAGCAACTCTGAGGGTTTTTGTTTGTATGATTATACTACTGCCAACCTGAAATGGCATGTTCTCCTATTAAGTCCATAGTGAACTGACTCACCATCTTGCATGTGTGCTCAGTCACATTCAACTCCTTGTGACCCCATGGATTGTAGCCCGTCAGGCTCCTCTGACATGGGATTCTTCAGGCAAGAATACTGGAGTAGGTCCTTCTCCAGGGATCTTCCCCATAGAGACTGACCCAGCATCTCCTGTGTTGGCAGATTCTTAACCACTGAGCAATCTGGAAAGCCCACTGACTCACCAGCCTAGGGCTTTAGTCATAAAGTGTCTCCACGACTCCTTCAAATATTGGAATTATAAAGCAGATGCTTCATGGCTAAACAGCAAAATTTCCAAGAGTAAATCACTCTACCCACTAAATAGAGAAGTTGATTAACATGAACCAAGCGGATATATTATGAACATCCTGTTCAAAATCCTCACAACAAATCTGAGCAGTCATCTCAATTCTGCAGGTAAGAACATTCACAAGTAAAGTAACAAGGTCACACATAAGCAGCAGGGCTACAATGTAGGCCCAGCTTTGTCTTTCCCTAAGTCCATGTTTTTGCTCTATTATCAACTACATCCTATTTGTGTGAGTAACCTACTTTCCATTCTATTGAACCAATGTGTCTTTCCCTGGGGATTTCCACTCCTACTGGAATGGGTTGCCATTTCCTTCTCCAGGTCATCTTCCCCACCCAGGGACCGAATCCCTATTTCTGCATTGGCAGGAGGATTCTTTACCACTGAGCCACCTGAGAAGCCCCAAATTCAGGATAAAGTTAAAACTTTCAGTTATTATTATGAAACCTCATAATTATTATTATGAAAGTTTCTCACTCTCAAGCTTTTCCTGGAAACTTACGTATTCCCTTCTATAGATTTATGAAGGCAACAGAGATACACCCCAGACTCCATAATGACTAAGGATTCACAAAAGCAGCTTCCTTTAGGAAGAAGGTATGTTTTTCAATGTTAGCAGGTAAGAGAAAGACCTTTGCATGGCCACTAAGTGGCCATGACTAGATGCTAAAAATGTAAAATGCAGTATAAAAGCTGCTCTATTTTGGGTCAAGCAAACCTCAATGCTCACACTAACTGAGATTTAATTACACCTCTGGCAAAAGTGAAAGACAGAGGTGATTTAAGTAATGTTCCACCATCTCAGGAGTAGCCAAAAATGAAGAAAAATAACCGTGAATGGATATGGGATATATAGTCAATGACAAAAATAGATGGTAGTTTAAATATCCTGTATAACAACATCAACTTCTAACATTCAATGAACACCTCTTCCTTCAGAAAGTGCTGCTCTTGCTCAGTGGTCGAGTCTTTGAGAACACACATTTCACGGCCTGGCAATCAGGAAAGGCAGAGCAAGAGCCCACTCTACCACAGAACACAGGAACCCAACACACAGGTGCTTCCACTACTACAAATAACACTCCACATCCCTCCTCCCCATTTATAAAAGCCAAGTGCCAGGAGAAAGAAAATGGATTATTTTCTAAATATATACCTCTTCAAAAACATGTAACACACGAAGGAAGCCAAAAAGTGGTTGGGAATAAACCTCCAGTTTTATCACCTCTACTTCACACCACCAGGAAGGTATTTCAAATTTACAGAAACTATTCCCTAAGTTTCCCACTGTCAATCAGGTTTCACTTTGCAACAACTTGAAAGCACCTAGGACATGAATGCCTAGCTGTGCTAAGTATTCAACAAATGTCATAAACATTAGCCCTGCTTTTTAAACAAGTCATTTAACATTATAAACATTACCATCAAGTGAAGGACTGATGCTGAAACTCCAAAACTGTGGCCACCTGATGTGAAGAATTGACTCACTGAAAAAGACTCTGATACTGGGAAAGAGTAAAGGCAGGAGGAGAAGGGGACAATAGAAGATGAGATGTCTGGACGGCATCACTGACCTGATGGACATGAGTTTGAGCAAGCTCCAGGAGCTGGTGATGGACAGGGAAGCCTGCAGTCCATGGGGTCGCAAAGTCGGACACAACTGAGCGACTGAACTTAACTGAGTGAGGTCAAAGAACAGTATTCTGTTAAGGAAAAGTTATTTCCTCCACTGTGCCAGGTGGTCACGAGTAAATATAAATCACAAACTTCAATCTGGAAGGCAGTGCATCAGGGTCACTTCTTTTTTGGCCACACCACATGGTATGCAGGACTAGTTCCCCAACCAGTAAAAGAACTTGGGCCCCTAGTAGTGAGAGCACTGAGGTAATTCCCTAGGATCACTTGCTTCTTGAAACTGGGAATAAACGGTTTTTAATCTAAGCCAACGGATTTTCCACTTCATGAAAACTTCAAAAACATGACATTTATTGACATGAATCTAAAGTTCATGTGACTACCATAGACTGGATTTGATAAAACATGTTAATTTCAAATCTTCTAAACCAGCCAATGTAATTTTCAGGAATTATTGTTTTCTTAAAACTTTATGCTTAGGCTATGATTCCATTTCTGTAAGTTTCTAGGGAAAATTAATCTATAGTGTTAGGACAGTGGTCATTTGGGGGTTAAAACAATGACTACAAGAGGTTAGGAGGGGGGCTTTCTTCTCTACCAGTAATGTTTCCTTTCTTGACTTCCGTGCTGATTACACAAGCTGAATAGGTAAAATCTGTATTTCCCTCTAACTATGCTTCAATTACAACCACCCATGTTATCTTTTGAGACAAAAGCTAAGTTCAACCCACCAATAATAAAAGCAAACATTCTGAAAGCACAAAATCCATTTTAGCTGTTTCAAAAAGGCCTAACCAAGACTCGAAGTAGGCAAGCTCTCACAGGATTTTAGAACTGACAGCTAATTTGACTGGCATATAAAAGGGCTGCCACCACAGAGGAGAAATAGACTCAATCCATTAGTCGTAATAAGCATACCTAAAGCACAAGAGTACTGTGATGCTGTTTTGGGACAAAAAAATCCCAAACATACAGTATTTATCCGGTGGGTGACATAAACGTTATCTGTAACCAAACCATACCTTATTTGCATTGCTTGAACTCTTAGGCCGCTGTAATCAACCTCTTTTTGCTCAAATTCTTTCCACTCATCTTCCTCCTGTAAAACAAGTACCAGGTAGTCAATTAAAGCTATTTTTAAAACACACCTAAAACAACCATCAGACTATTAAGAAGGGGTCAAGTGGCTGGAACCTAAAGTGTGGACTCGTTTTCTGGCCAAAGCCCTTGCTCAACCCCCACTTGTTTAAAAAGCAGGGCTAATGTTTATGACATTGGGGTTTGGCTTGAGGACAAACGTGACTAAACTTTGTTACTTCCACCCGGTTCCTTCATGAGACTTGTTACTTAAAAAGCAACCAGGAAACATCGGATGAAGTCAATAGTAAGCCCATAACTAAACGTCTACCTCAATCTTGTATGAGAGTTTTCTTTTACAGGTTTCCAGACCAAGTAGAGCCAATTAGATCTGCCACAAATGTGACTGTTAGAAAATGCATTTCACACTACTAGGCTGAAATCAGAACGCTAAATTACTCAAGAGTAGACGTCACCCTATAGATGTACTTCCGACCCGGGCCGATTCCCCAGGAGGGTGCCGCCGCCTGCCTGCGTGCTGGCCCGAGCCAGGCGAAGAGGGTCGGGAGCAGGGCCGCTGTGGTCCGGCGGGGAACGCGAGGCGGCCCGCCGTGGGAAGCCCGCGTCACGTGGCAGGCTCCGCGCCCGTCAGCCCGCCGGCCGGCCCCGGCCGCTTCCCCAGGAAGGCAGGCGGGGGCGGGCACATAGGCGCAAGCGCGCGGCCCGGGCCCTAACTCCCCGGCCCCTCACCTTTGTCACAACCTTGGTGGCGGCCCCAGGGCCAGTGGCCCCCACGCCCGCGGTCCCGCTATCGCCCGGCCGGGTGCCCGCGCCCGCCCCACCGCCCGCCGCGCCCGTGGCTCCGCTGCTCCCGCCAGCGCCGCCCGCCGCGCTCGCTGCGCTCGCCGCCCGGTTGCTCCGCTCCTTCTTCTTCTTTTTATCTCTCTTGGCGAAGAAGTTGTCTAGGCTCCGCTCCTCCGTCTCAGCCATGGCCGCGGCCTCCTTGGCCCGGATGGGTGGGGCCGGAGGCGGGCGCGGCCCGCCGGGGCTCCGAGCTCGGGGTCGAGGCCGGCTCGGCGCTCAAGCTTCCAGGCGCGGCGACGCCTCAGTCCCCCGGGGTCGCTGAGGCGTGTACAGCGGGGCGACCGGCCCCCACCCCCGCCTGCTGGCGGACGGTGGTACGGTCCTCTTAGGGGCTCGCGTGCCGCTGCCGCCGCCCGAACCCGCCCGGGCTGGAGCTGCTGCCGCGATCGCAGTGCAGGATCCCACCCGCTCCACAGCTGGAGGGAAAAAGGAACGCACGGGCCAGAGGCTCCGGCGAGAGTGCTGGGTTAGCGGCGGCGCGTGCAGGAGGAAGACGCGAGCACGCAGGCCGGGAGAGGAGGGGACAGGGGGTGGGGAGGGGAGGGAGGGGGAGGAGGGAGGGCGGGCCACCAGAAAGGAGAGGCAGCGCCCGCGCCTGCGTACTTAGCTCCGCCCGCCACTGTGGGAGCGTGGAGGGGAGGGCAGTGAGAGGAGACGGAGGCGGAGCTGGTAAGGGAGCCAATCAGGTGCTAGGACGAAGCGCTTAGGCGACAATCCCTGCCTCAGACGGGGCGGGGCTGTGGCTTGGGGGCGGGGAGAGGGTATATGCTAAATAAGTGACGTACATGATGGCTTTTGCCTCCTGATTGGTCGAGGGTTTAGCCTTGAGGGCGGGCATTTAGAGGGCTTGTTGGTGACTTGGCTAAAGAGGTCCGGTCGAAGGGGCGGGTAGGTCCGTTCTAGGCGCATGCGTAGGGTACACGTGTGTCTGCTAGTCCGCCTCAAACTGTGGCCTTGTAGTGGTTTGAACTTCAGTGAGACTGAAAGGCCCTGTGCTAAGCTAGCTCTGTAAAGATGGTATCGTCTGCTCCGCTGGCCTCTGTATTTTCACCCTCTCTGGTCTAGCAACTATTCATTTTATTTATAGGTGATGATTATTATGAAAATGAGGTGCTTTGGGCTTGAAGTTTAGTTCTTATTTACTAAAAGGTCTACATAAATCAGTAGGTAGTCAAAAGGAGATTGCTTTTATCTGAATTCTACTTTCTATGAGATAGCTAGAAATAGGTCAAGCTAAATCTGACCCTCAAGCTCCTGATCTGTAAAGTGGAGACGTTAGCTCTTGCAAGATATGTGGGGAAAGATTACCTCTTAGCTGCCAGCACATTACTTAACACACATTGTGCTGTGCTAAGTCGCTTCAGTCGTGTCTGACTCTGCGACTTCATGGACTGTAGCTGCCAGGTTCCTCTGTCACTGTAATTCTCCAGGCAAGAATACTGGAGTGGGTTGCCATTTCCTTCTCCAGGGATCAAACCCGTGTCTCTTATGTCTCCTGCATTGACGGGCAGTTTCTAATACACATTAGATGCTATAAATAATTTTACATGTAAATAATACCCCCTACCCTGATGAGATGATGGCTGTAATCTATCTTTTTTATCCCTGATAAGAGGAAAGGAATGGCATATATAGAAGTGGGGACCAAATGTGCCCAGACTGTACATGGTTGTACCATTTAAGTACTTTCTGGGAATTGAGGATGAAATGAATCCTCCCATATGAAAAAGGCGGTCTAATAAAAGGTGTTAAGCTTTCCACTTCCTCCTAAAGACACAACCACTGAGGAAATGACTCAGAGTTATGTTAGTAGCCTTGTAGGGTAGATAGAGCACAGCCAATACATGGAGGTACTTGTCTTTTCCTTTACAGTTTTTCTGTTAAAGTCTGTCTCCCCTATACCCCCTTCACCTCTACTATTAAAGTACTAAATCCAGAATATGTCAAAGAAGCAAACCAAGGAGCTGGCCTTTGTCAATAGCAAGCTTATGTTTAATTCCCTATACTGACTACCTGGATGGGTCTCTAGGTAACTTCCTTCTGTGACACCAGGCATCTTCTTGTGATGCAAGCCAAGTTCAGTATTTTCTCTCCCCTACCTTCCTTGACATCTCTGATAAATTTTTCTTCCCTTCTTTCCCTCCTTCCTCCCCCATCCCTTCCTTCCTTTTGTTCTTTCTTTCCTCACCTGTGAAACACCTATTTCATTATATTTAAGGCAATGTGGTTTATTCTAGGCAAAGTAATTTGTCATTCCTGCCTTCAACTCCCTTCTAATCTACAAGAAAAGATCTAGATATGAATAAATGAAATTTAGCCTTCTCTTTCTTAGATCTCCATCAATGTATCAGTGTGTCTTGAAGGAATTAATGATGGGAAAAAGCAGAGAAGGAACAGCAGCTGCAGCAAAATTCCCCACTACATCTTCCAGTGATTGATGGCATGTTCCCCAAACTTGATCATATGTAAAAGACTCAGGACAAGCCAGCAGAGACACGAGGGTCTTTGTGGTTGTGTCATTATCTATAGTTAATTCTCTCCTCCAGGAATCTAGTCTCCCCCTCATTGAATCCCCTGACCTGAAACTGACAGCATATATTCATATCAGATTTTCCTCTTAAATCTCCTGTGCTCCCTCCTCTGATGTGTTACACAGAGCCTTGAAACCTACCCCTTATCTTCACCCCACCCCTCATCATGAAGCACCATTCATTGCTCTCATGATGTTTGGACCTTCACCATCTTTAAAGCAAAACAGACCTTCATGTATACTTGGTGGGTGGATTGTTGAATAGTGGTGAGAACTTGAACCATTACCAGGTATTTCAGCACATCTTCTAAGGAACCTAATGCTGTCTGAATGTGAAAATTTCTCTCTGAGTCCTCTGAAGTGGTACAATCCAAAGGACGTCATCTGTCTCCCCCGACAAGGCTAGCTGAGCTTCAGTATTCCATGAGCTCAAGAGCTGGCACAGGGAAGCTGGGCCCAGCCCCATTGTCCCTGGGTTCTTTTTTGCTGAGCTATTCATTCCAAGTTCCATTCTGCTACCTAGGCTGGAAGTTCCACACATGCTCAGCTCAAAGGAATGCAGCTCCTGCTAGCCAATGACTTCCCAGGAAATGAGGAACAGCTTTTCATTTGTGACTTCCTCTCTCAGAAATCTGAGGGACTGAGCTACTTCCTGGGCTATTCCATTAATGACCTTTTCCAGTTGGGGAGTAACTACTTTCAGATCACCTCCTCTGGAGAAAAACTTCTGCTGATTTCTACAGGCAATCTAGTTCCTGACCTTTAAAGGCCCAGAGACCTTTTGTGGTATGGATATTTGATGCCTTCCTTATATTTCCATGATTTGTTTCTTGTTTAACCATTCATCCATTCATTAACTCATTCATTTATGTAAAACATTTATTTCATGAGCACCTACTGTATGCCAGGCCTGATGTTAGCAGTTAAGTATAAGTCAGATGTAGGCCTTTCCCTCACAGAGCTTACGGTATGATAAACTGGTAATCAGAAGCACACAAGTATACATACAATTATAACACATTGAAAATATAATGGGGCAGGGCTGGAGCATAGCCATTAGTGACTTGATTAGAGATCCATTCCACCAACAGTCAACCTCACAGTGGTCCTCATGGCAGAGAGAGGGGGATGGCTGCTTTCTCCCTGACCTCAAGCACAAAGGATCTGCTACCAAGAAGTTTATAACAGCCAACTATGCCCTTCTCTCCCTTTTTCTATGAAAGACATTTGCTGAAAGCTTTCAGAAGTTTGGAGTTTTTAAGGCGTGAGACATCCATCTCCTTTCATGTCCCCACAATAAACCTTTGTTCCCAGCGCCAACATTTTGGTGTTGTTTTGCCTCACTATGTGTTGGGCACAGGGACTCTTGTTTGGCAACAAAAACACTTGAAGGTAGGAATGGGGTTGGGCATACAGCCTACATCACATAGACATTTGACTGAAGTTTGTAAAATGTGGCCACTAGTCCCTAGTCTCCACATTAACAGGGGATTGCACAAACCATGGACTATCTAAATGTTCCTTAACATTATTCTTTGTTGGCTTTAGCACGTATAGTCAGTCATGTGTAGCAAAGAATTTGACCTTCTTCCTCAACCTCAAGACCCTTGTTAGGTCATCCTTGACTTTAAGGTTCTAGTTGAAAGATGAATGGACAGCAAGAGGAATGAGGTCCCAGATACCAGCGGCTGCCCAGAAGAGCCTGTTGCCAGAAAGAGGTAAAGGGCTGCCATGCATGACCCTTCCCCTTCCATTCCCCCACCCCCACCTACCACAAGGCTTGCAAAAGAGAGTTGGACTTAGTAAGCCCACCCCTAGTGGATCCCATCTGCTCTTTGATGAACCACATGAAGTTGCCTCCATCTGACTTTTTTACCTGCAAAATAGCAGTTTCGTATGGTTCAGCCTAACATATCTGAGAATAAACAAAAAAAATTCTGTAAATGATTGAAGAGCTTGGGAGCAACCAACCCAGTCATCAAGGTGACTGATTTCAGGAGAAGGACTGGAATGTGATGATAATTGAATATCAGCAATCTTATTGTATTCTGTGGAGAATGCATGAAACAAAGATAAAGAATGAGGCTGGCAAACAGAAAGAGGAAGGAAAAAGAAGTAGGATAAAGCCAGGAGGCTAGAAGTTGGCATTTATTACCTATAACTGTCCAGGAAAGAGCAACATGAAATTGGAGCTCACACAGTGCCCTGCTGTGAGATGGAGATGACTTGCCAAAGCCCACCCTGCCTTGGATGAAATACTTTCTTAACTCATGAACCAGCCTGCTGATGACTGATATGTCTCCCTGGGATTGTTGATATCGGGAAAAGGGTGCTCTGGTTGAGGGAGGAGCCATCCAGTTATTGAAGGACTAACACCAACTGTTAATGAATACTTGGGTATCTGATTATATACTTCAGCCTCCTATGAGTTGAATTGCTGGGAGTTAGTCTTCTTTAGGCAGACAAATCTCAGACTTGACTATGAAACAGGTTCAGCTCTATGGTAAACTCATCAAGATAAAACTATCCTGGGTGTCCTCTCTGGGAGCTAGTCAGATGACCCCAGCACAACCAAAACCTTCTGACCCAAATCATTTTCATCACAGAATGCAAGGGATATAATTATATTGGGAAGGTACCATTATCCTATCCCTCACCCTAGCTCTAGTCCTAATCCTACTTCATGACCTAACAGGTAGATGGGAAATTGTCTGGCATTGTGTGCTTCTGAATCTGAGCCAGCCCAGTCTTGGTTACCAGGTCAGTAGGTCAATAGTATTTCTTCCTACTTGGACTAACAAGCAGGAAAGAGTGAGGGTGTAGGGAGCATAGAGAGAGCTTCTCATGCTGAAGGCAAATTTTTACATTCTCCCAAGCACCATGCTCTTTAATTCACAGTCAAGTATCTGTTTTCTAGACCTTGATTCAAATCAAAACTCTGCCTCTTCCTAGCAAGTCACTTATCATCTCTGCATCTGAGGGTTTTTGTTGTTGTTGTTGTTTTTAATCTTACTTTACAAGCAAGGATGATAAACACACCTGCCCTGCTGAGCTGTGAGGACTCATGGACTTGAAGACCACCTGGCTCAGTGTCTGACAATCATCTCAGTTAATATTATTTTTATTAGTTTTTTGGCTTCATTGCTGTGTGCAGGTTTTCTCCAGTTGTCATGTGAGGGCTTCTCACTGCAGTGACTTCTGTTGCAGAGCAGGAGCTCTAGAGCACAGGTTCAGTGGTTGCATCACGCAGGTGTAGTTGCCCCACGGCATGTGGAATCTTCCTGCACCAGGGATCAAACCTTTGTTCCCTGCATTGGCAGGTGGAGTCTTAACCAGTGGACTACCAGCAAAGTCCAAATTATTATTATTGTTAATAGCACTCATGTACTAAGGCATAGAATATGATTTATAGTTACATGAGTGGTTTTGGTGACTGTTCCTTTATCTGTTCTCTCTGACCCTGCTGCTCATAATTGGGTGTTCAGCACCTGTTGACTGGCACTAGCCCCGTAGTAAACAATCACTAAACATTTGTTGACAATTAAAAAGATAATTTAAAAAACAGTGAAAAAAAAATAAAATAAAATAAATGGAAAAAAAAACCAGTGAAAAAATTAAAGTTTCATGATGTGTATTTGTAGTTACTAAATAAGAAATCACTTAGTACTTTTGTAACAGGAGGGAAAGGGGCAGGGCACAGCTTTCGAAAGAATGACATAGCCCAAGGACACAACATAAACCGGTTATGTTGTGGGACCAAGATGGCAGACAAGACTAGACCTTGATCCTCAATCAGCAAGTGAAATGACACACCCAGAGGTGCCATGACAGTTACAAGGCACTGTTAAAAGACCAAGGAGTGGGCAATGGCCCAAATCCTGGACATCTCTGCCCCTCCCCAAAATAGTTGGAATAATCCTCCCACTCAATAACATATGAAATTACCCAGGTTATATAAAGACTAACCATGCCATATTTTGCAGTCACATTCACCCTCTGAGATGGTGCACACTCTGTCTGTGGAGGGTGTTTCTCTCTGAATGTGAATAAATCCACTTCTTACTTATCACTTTGTCTCTCAATGAATTCTTTCTGCAATGAGACATCAAGAACCTGAGTTTCATTAGGTCCTGAAGCCAGGTACTGTGGGTTTTGGCTGGGTTTGAGCCCCAGCCAGGTGGGTTCAAGTCCCAATCTGTGGTAAAAGGTTTAACTTTGGCCTCTTCTCTCCAGTCTCCTGCTTATATAGTTCTTGCTCATGCTAAACTGTCTGTGACTTTGAAATGGAGCAAAATAGCCCCCATGAGTGCCCATCTGCTTAGAGCTCCTGTGATGACCCCTGAGGACCTCAGTACTGCCTGCCATCCACTCAGTCTTTTGAGCTAGCAAGGCACACTCCCTCTCAGCCCAAATAAAACTGGACTTGCTGAGTAGGTCAGCAAGAAGTTAAACTCTCCCCCATCTGGGGTTTGAGGGAGGGGCCTGGCTTAGCCTCAGGTAATCATTGATTAGACCCCACAGAGGAAGAAAGCATTTTGATGGCATTAGTCCAGCCTTCTGGAGTTCATCTCAGATGGTATGATTCTGAGGCCTGCACCCCACCCCGCTCCATCCCCAGGCCTATCCTCCAGGAGACCTCTCCACGCAGTGGGATGTCTGGCCTGAGATATGCCAGAGGGGTAGAAACTAGAAAAGTTTTGTGGGGCTTCTGGGAGCTTTCACCCTTGTCACTGGCAAATCTCCTCCTGTGGGTCTTGGCCCTGAAAGAACAAAAAGCGTGTCATGTAAACAATTGTAGAATTATATAAATCAATAAGATACAATGAAAGGTTTTGTATTAAAGCTGCCGCTAAACACAGCTAAGTGAAGAATAACTGCTTGCATGTACTGAGCAAAGTGGCAAAATTAATAAAGCTTCTTAGTGATGCTATGCCTTTCTGTCTCCCCTGTCCCCACATCCATGACAAAGAAGCTTCGATCCCAACCTACCCCTGCCCTGCTCCATGAAACTGCAACAAATCTGCAGTAGCTCCAAGACTGCTTATCACTATATCCCAACTTAATTCCCAGGCCCCTGGATCCTCACATTCCCCAGGATGTTACACTAAAGGGAACCTTGTTTCCCAGGAGGTGTGGGAAATGTGCAGCCTGAATATCTCCTTTTAACTTTGAATGTGACATTTGGATGAAAATGACCTGAAATCTGGTCTTGCCTGACCAGCTTCAGTGGAAGCAGATTCCGTGTGCTCGATAACCTTCAAAGGTTCCCTGGGGACTTCCTGTGTTCAGTCCTAGTTCACTGCAGGCACTGTCCCCAGAGTCCCCTGCCCAATCTTGTTCTTTCCTGCCATTCATTTAGGGTCCTCTCCTGGACCCTTGCCCTGTCTCCACTCATGAGACTCACAGCCCTTCTGAAGACTTGGTAGAAACTGGAATGGTTTTGAAAGTATGGTTTAGTGTTTTATAAGTTTATGTTCACACACCTAAATTCCTCATCTAAAGGCTTAAATAGAAAGAAAGCAAAAGGAAAAATACAGATATGAAAGTAAGGCAGAGAGAGATGAGTTTAATACAAAAAATGCAAATGCTCTGCAAAGTTGCTTTTGGAGGTAGGGACAGGGCGAGTTCAGAATGTGCACCCTAGAATTTTTCCCAGATGATGTAATAGGAAATTTCTATCTTATGCACTGATGCTGAAGATGATTTTGAGGCCAAGGCTGGATTGTTGCCCCAGATCCTCAGAATCTTGTGAGTCTGAGCAGTAAAAATGAAACAGGAGGGAAGGTGGCAGGGCAAAACCTTTGAAGGAATGACATAGCCTGAGAACACAATATAAACTGATTAAAACGAAATGGGTCCAAGATGGTGGACAAGTCAACTTCCGTTACCTTGAACCTCAATATATGCTCATTGTAACACATCACCAAGCTAAGTGACATGCCCACAGGCACCATCAAAGATCAAATAATGGGCAGTGTCCCAAATTCTGGAAATCTCTGCCCCTTCCTCCAAATAGTTGGAATAACCCTCCCACTCATTAGCTTGTGAAACTACCCAGCCCATAAAAGCTAACCACACCACATTTTGAGGCCACAGTAGCCCTCTGTGGGGCTAGTTTAGAGAGTGTGTTTCTCTCTAAATAACTCTGCTTCTTACCTATCACTTTGTCTCTCACTGAATTCTTTCTGCTATGAGATATTAAGAACTTGAGCTTCATTAGATCCAGAAATCAGGTGTGTATTCTCAGTTGGAACACTGTGGGTTTTGGCTGGGTTCAAGTCCCAAGCTGAGGTGAATGGTTTCACAAACAGTGGCATATCCTTGCCTCTGGAAAGAATCTTGCCACTGTATAGCTTTCCTGTCTCCACATGTCCTGAATTTCCCCTCTTTGGATCTTTTCATCAGTTATTGCCTCTTTTGAGAAGACTCTGCCCTCTCCTGTCTACCTGTGGAAGTCAATCTGTGTTTTAGGGCCCTCATCACTTCTCCACCTCCCCAGGTGCCCAGGGGAATTAAACTCTGCCTTTCCCAAGTTGCCTAAGTCTTTGCATCTCTCTTAAACCACTGATCCCAGCTTGTGCTAATCACCTTGGTATTGTCACTGGCTAGCTATAGATCTTTGGAACAGCAGGGACCAGGGGATTTTCTTTCCGGGGCTACATCTGAGGTGGTGCTTTCTAAGTACAGAATCAGTCAGAATCTTCAAGTTGAAGAGTTAGCTCCAGGGACTTGATGACCTCCAGCTCAAACAGTCCCTGAAGATGGAGTAGTCCTGGTCCCTTTGTAGGAAGGAGGGGATTAACAATCTCTGGGTCACTAAGGCTTCATGGACTCAGAAGTGAAGTTGCTCAGTCGTGCATGACACTTTGGGATCCCATGGACTGTAGCCTACCAGGCTCCTCCATCGGTGGACTTTTCCAGGCAAGAATACTGTAGTGGCTTGCCATTTTCTTCCCCAGGGGATCTTCCTGGCCCAGGGATTGAACCCAGGTCTCCTGCATTTCAGGCAGATGCTTTACCCTCTGAGTCACCAGGAAAGCCCACGGGCTCAGGGCCTTCCTCAATGTCCCCAGTCTTCTGGGCCAGCTGTGGCTTCCTAGAACCCTCTGATTCCACAAGTTGACCTGGCCTATGGGGCCCTCGCTCTGTGACCAAATAGTCAGCCAGTCAGGGCTTTAGGGCATGAGATCTGATCTAAGGCATGAGCCTGCCTTCAGGCATGCCTGGCTAACCTGGTCCAAGAGAGAACTACTTTGTGATCAGTCCGTTCCTTTTCTGCTTCACATCCAACCCACCCAGCTGCCCTTGGGCAGAGCCCTAAGGTCAGGCTAGAGTACTCACCCTCCATCCAATTAATCACTAAACGCTGCCCTCCAAACCAGGTTTTTTTTTTTTTTTTCTGGATCAAAAAATAAGATCAGTTTATTTTCCCCTGTTTAAAACCATTCAATGATTCCTCATTGCTCTCAGGATTTCTCAGGCTAAAATTCTTAACAGGATTTGAAAACCTTTCACCTGGCCCTTTCAAAATAAGAGGATTTATAATCTTTCCAAAAACAACAAGAATCCTGACACAATCTTAATTACTCCAGCTGTCAAAACTGTTTAAGATTGATGAGGTCTGCATTAAGCTGTTAGGAGGTGATTAACTCATCTGTCCTGAATGGGTGTGAATTCCAAGGAAATTGTTTTTCTGCCCTCTTCTCTGTTCTGCCTGTGATACTATCCTTAGGTGACTGCTGGTGACAAGGTTCATTAAGGCAGTCAGGGTGGAAAGGACCTTGGAGGGGATTGAAGGGGGAGTCTTGTAGATGAGATTCCTTTGTTGTTGCTAAGTCGCTAAGTTGTGTCTGACTCTCTGTGACCCTATGGGCTGCAGCACGCCAGGCTTCCTTGTCCTTCACTATCTCCGGGAGTTTGTTCAGATTCATGTCCATTGAGTTGGTGATGTATTTTACCCTCTCATCTTCTGCTGCCCACTTCTCCTTTTGCCTTCCATCTTTCCCAGCATCAGGGTCTTTTCTAATGAGTCAGTTCTTTGCATCAGGTGGCCAAAGTACTGAAGTTTCAGCTCAGCATCAGTCCTTCCAATGAATATTCAGGATTGATTTCCTTTAGGATAGACTGGTTTGATCTCCTTGCAGTCCAAGGGAGTCTCAGGAGTCTTCTCCAGCACCACAGTTTGAAAGCATCAATTTCTTGGAGCTCGGCTTTTTTTATTGTCCCCTCTCATAACCATACATACTGGAAAAACCCTAGTTTTGACTATATAGACCTTTGTTAGCAAAGTAATGTTTCTGCTTTTTAATATGCTGTCTATGTTTGCCATTGCTTTTCTTCCAAGGAGCAAGCATCTTTTAATTTCATGGCTGGAGTCACTATCTGAAGTGATTTTGGAGTCCCGAAATATAAAGTCTCTCACTGTTTCCATTGTTTCTCCCTCTATTTGCCATGAGGTGATGGGACCGGATGCTGTGATCTTAATTTTTTTAATGTAGAGTTAAGCCAGTTTTTTTCACTCTCCTCTTTCACCTTCATCAAGAGACTCTTTAGTTCTTCCCTTTCTGCTACAAGGGTGGTGTCGTCACCGTATCTGAGGTTATTGATATTTCTCCGGGCAATCTTGATTACAGTTTGTGCTTCATCCAGCCCAACATTTCACATTATGTACTCTGCATAAAAGTTAAATAAACAGAGTGACAATATACAGCCTTGACATACTTCTTTCCCAATTTTGAACCAGTCCATTGTTACATGTCTGGTTCTAACTATTGCTTCTTGACCTGCATACAGATCTCTCAGGAGACAGGTCAGGTGGTCTGGTATTCCCATCTCTTGAAGAATTTTCCACAGTTCGTTTTGATCTACACAGTCAAAGGCTTTAGCATAGTCAATGAAGGAGATGTTTTTCTGGGATTCTCTAACTTTTTCTTTGATCCAACAGATGTTGGCAATTTGATCTCTGGTTCCTCTGCCTTTTAAAGTCCAGCCTATACATCTGGAAATTCTCAGTTCACATGCTGTTGAAGCCTAGCTTGAAGGCTTTTGAGCATTACTCTGCTAGCATGTGAAATGAGTCCAATAGTGCAGTAGTTTAAACAGTCTTTGGCATTGCCTTTCTTTGGGATTGGAATGAAAACTGACCTTTTCCAGTTCTGTGGCCACTGCTGAGTTTTCCAAATTTGCTGGCATACTGAATGCAGCACTTTCACAGCATCATCTTTTAGGATTTGAAATAGCTCAGCTGAAATTCCATCACCTCCACCAGCTTTGTTCATAGTGATGCTTCCTAAGGCCCTCTTCACTTTGCACTCCAGGATGTCTGGCTCTAGGTGAGTGATCACACCCTTGTGGTTATCTTGGTTATGAAGATCTTTTTTTATAGTTGCTCTGTGTATTCTTGCCACCTCTTCTTAATATCTTCTACTTCTGTTAGGTCCATACCGTTTCTATCCTTTATTGTGCCTATATTTGCATGAAATATTCCCTTGATATCCCTAATATTCTTGAAGAGATCTCTAGTCCTTCCCATTCTATTGTTTCCCTCTATTTCTTTTCAGTGTTCACTTAAAAAGGCTTTCTTATCTCTCCTTGCTATTCTCTGAAACTCTGCATAAAGATGGGTATATCCTTCCTTTGCCTTTAGCCTCTCTTCTTTTTTCAGCTATTTATAAGGCCTCCTCAGACATCCTTCTTGCCTTTTTGCATTTCTTTTTCTTGGTTATAGTTTTGATCACCACCACCTATGCAATGTTATGAACCTCCATCTATAGTTCTAAAGGCTGTCTGAAATAGCGGAGGTCAAGTGTATGGTGATGGATGGTAACCAGATTTGGGGGATAATCACTTTGTCATGAACACAAACATCAAATCATAAGAAAAGTAGTGAAGTCAATTTAAATTAAATTTAAATCCATATCTCCTTAGCTCTGATACTTTCCTTTATTCCTCTCTGATCCAGCATAGCTGGGTGTCAGGCACTTCTGCATTCACCATCTCACTGAATCCTCACAATACACCAGGAAGGTGAACACTTGTGGTTAGAACATGATTGATGAGGGGACTGAAATGCAGAGAGGAAAAGTGAGTGGACCAAGGTCACCCAACTAATAAATCACTTCTTTTTTTCTAGCTCTAGCTCAAAATATTTCTTTCACTATGTTATCTGTCATCCCAATGCAGACATAATAAAGTAGAACAGTTTCCTCTACAAAGGTTTGCTGATAATCTTGGCATCAAAGGTAATCAACCCAAAGATTGAATATAAGTTATATAATCAATCAGTCTAAAGACTGATTACTAACTGAACAGTTACGAGTTTAGTCAGTGGCCTACCTCAGTTCTACAGCAGACAAAGCATTCTCTTTCCATAAGGGTCAGCTCCTGCCAAGTTCAGAAAGCTCAGCCCAGGTCTGTTGTTAATTCTGAATTCTTCAGATGGAAGAACTCACACACACACACACACACACACACACACACACACACACACAAGAATGCTTACATGAGGCTTCATTCCTGGGACAAAACAACGAACCATTGAAAGAGGATGGGGGCCTCTCTCACCCTCTGAGATGGCCCACATTCTGTCTGTAGAGTGTGTTTGTCTCTAACCAAATCTACTTCTTACCTAAAAAAGGAAGAAAGAAAGAGGACAGGGGAGCTTTCCTGGTTGTCCAGTGGTTAAGAATCTACCTTCCAGTGCAAAGGATGCAGGTTTGATATTTGGTTGGGAATGTAGGATTCCACACGCCTCAGGACAACTAAGCCCACACACCACAACTAAAGAGAAGCCCAAGCTCCACAACAAAAGACCTGATGCAGCCAAAATAAGTAAATTAATTATTTCTTTTTTTAAAAACAGACTTTAAAAAAAAAGGAAGAAAGAAGATGGGTTATATAAGACTAAAAAGTGAAAAGTCGTGAAAGGTGGGAACCAGCTGTCTCACCCAATCCAAAGTTCCCTGGAAAACCAGCCCTAGTGTAGAGAGGATTCTAAAAGGCCAAAAATAAGAACACATTCAAACACAATGGAGATGAATTCTTTCAAATAGAAAGAGAACCAAAGAAGCTTAGTCCTCTGGTGGGGCCTTCCCCTGTCTTCCCTCCACCCACTCTGCCCCTACAAATATTCAAGGAGAGCAGACATCCACCAGCCTCATCTGGCCCACAGATGAGTTTTGTTTAACCTGTATACAGTTTTCAAATAGCTGTAAACACTAAAAGTGACAAGTTTTACTTAAGAATCTAGACTTTTTCTTTTCTTTTGGAAAATCAAAATTTCTGGCCAAGTGGCTTCATATCTCTGAATGATAACTATGGCAAAGTTGAGTAGTGGCTGCCTCCAAGGTATTTTTTATACCCAGATCACTTGACTCACTTATTTTCCCTGCCTGACCCCTGTGGGCATCTGTTTTTCACTCAGGCCAGGTGAGACTTCCCATCTGCATATCAAGTGAAACAGATCTCCCCTCACCATAACATTCAAAAATCCATCACAACACAGCTTATTCTGACTTACCCTTGTAACTAGACTTCTTCTGAATTTATCTACTCCCTGCATAAACAGGTCCCTTACCTTCCCACATTCACATCTTGGCTGGTGCTTTTTCATTTCCTCTAAGATGCCTTCCATCCCAACCAAATCTGGGAACTCCCCTACACCCTCAAAAGTCCATGTGCAGGCCTTTTTGGAATCTCCCAAACAGAAATAATCTTTCTTTCATTAGAGGCTCCAAAGTACCATGGTATTTTGCAGTATAGGCATACCTTATGTATTCTTCTTTACTGATACTGGGATTTTTACAAATTGAAGGTTTGCAGCAACCCTGTGTTGTCAGATGATGGTTAGCATTTTTTAACAGTAAAGACATAAAGCTATTGCATACTTAACAGATTATAGTATAGTGTAAACATAACTTTTATATTCACTGGAAAACAACAACAACAAAAAAAATTGGCAATGATTCACTTTCCTACGGTATTTGCTTTACTGTGATGCTCTGGACTGAACTGCAATACCACCCAGGTCTGCCAGTACTTGCTCTGGAATTTTACAACTTCACACATTTACATATTATAAGTTCTTTTCCTGTGATTCACTTCTGTCCTGGCCAGTAGTCCAACTGAGCCAAGCCAAGGCCTTACTTGTGAATAAGGAAGCTGTCTTAACCCTCCTGACCAGCCAAGTCACCAGATAAATACCACAGACTGGCTTCATTTAATGCCATATGGAGCAGTACAACTTCCTGAGATTTGCTCAAATTCCTGACTTTTGTGACAATTGTGTGATAGGATAATAAGGTTATTGTTTTAAGCCACTGCTTTGTCAGATAGCAACAGATAACCAAACTGGTTCAGCAAATTTAAAAAGTCTTTAATCTTGTTAATTATTTTCAGGCCTTTTTACAAAATTAAAAATAAACACACGTACAACTTAAAGAAGGAGAAGGGAACTAACTTATAGAGTTCTTAATTTGATTACTGCCTGACAGTTTATACGTGTTGTTATCTAACACTCAAGACAATCTAACTTGTGTTATTATCTACATTTCAGAGAAGAAACCAAATCTGAGAGGGAGTGTGCCTTGCCAGGTCAGAAGACTAAGTGGATGGTGGGTAATAAAGAGGTCCTGGAGTGGCATCACAGGAGCTCTAAGCAGATGGGCACTTGTGGTGGCTATTTTGCTCCCTCCATTTAGAAGTCACAAATAGTTTAGCATGAGCAAGAACCGTATAACCAGGAGACTGGAGAGAAGAGGCCAAAGTACAAGTGATTTCACATTTAGTAACTACAAATACACATCATGAAGCTTGAATTTTTTCACTTTTTTTTTAAATCATCCTTTTAATTGTCAACAAATGTTGATTGAAGGCAGGAGGAGGAGAAGGCAACAGAAGATGAGATGGTTGAATGGCATCACCAACTCAATGGACACGAGTCTGAACAAACTCTGGGAGATGGTGAAGGACCAGGAAGCCTGGCGTGCTGCAATCCATGGGGTTGCGAATAGTCGGACAGGCTGAGGGACTGACAAAGAACACCACCACTTATTTCACTCCTGTCCCCAACCACCTTCCCCTCTGGTAACCACTAATTTGTTCTCTGTGTCTATGAGTCTATTATTGCCTTGTGTTGTTTAGATTCCAAATATGAGTGAAATCATAAGGTTTTTGTTTTTCACCTTCCATCTTATTTCACTTGATTCTACAATTAAAATAACAGCTACTATGAATTCAGTAACTACTATGTACCAGGCTCTGGGCATATTTTAAAATGCTTGCAACAACCCTAAATGAATAGAGGTATAGTTGTTGTTATCTCCATTTTACAAATGAGGAAACTAAGGCACAGAAAATTTAAGTAACTTACCCAAGACCTCCCAGCTAAGTGGTAAAGCCAAGCTATCTAATTCCAGAGCCGGTACTTCTAGCTGTGTAAGTTAAGACAAGCCCTGTAATCTTTCTGATATCCAGTTTCTGGTCTATAAAATTGGGAAATCTTTGTGAGGATTAGAAATAATGTATAAGAAATGACTATCATGGCAAGTGCCTAGCATTTTATGGATATTAACTGTTTCCCTAATGGCTTGGTGTTAGGGGTTGGAGTGTGTCCCTCCTGAAGATGTTGAAGTCCTAGCACCTCATGCCTATGAATGTGACCTTATTTGGAAATAAGGTCTTTGCAGATGATGAAGTTAAGACGAGGTCATTAGGATGAGAAATCTGGACACAGAGACAGACACAAAGTGAGAGTGCCATCTGAACATCAAGGCAAAGATTGGGGTGATGTATCAACAAGACAAGCAACACCAAAGACTGAAAACAAACCACCAGAATCTAGGGGAGAGGCTTGGAACAGATTCCATCAGAGACCTCAGAAGGAACCAACCTTGCTGACACCTTAATTTTGGACACCCAGCCTCCAGGACTATGAGAGACTACGCTTCTACTGCTTTCAGCCACTCAGCTTGTGGCACTTTGCTACGGCAGCCCTGGGGAACTAATAGCTCAGCACATTGATACTTGGCAATGTGTCTCTGAGTCTCTGGGTGTACACAGTAACCTGCTGCTAGTATGCTGGGTGCTCTGCACATGTGCAGCCCTGCAGCCCAACTGTACAGAGAGTCAGTCTAATACATTAGAAGGTGGACCAAGGTCAACTCTTCGAGACCCCACCTGCCTTTTGTGCTCCTCTGGATCAAGTGCCCACTACTCTTATGCTACCTTGGGTAGAGCAGAATGTCTTCAGTAAACTCATTCAGAAGAAGGTGCTGGTGGATAGTTTGTCCTCTCAAATGAATTAATCACACCTGAAAGGTGAAATCTCCGATACCTTAGTGCCTGGTTGGAAGAGATTTTAGGTTAAGACCCCTCAGGTTCCCCCAGAATATCTGCATGCCCTACAGGCCATGCACTGTGTGCACTGCTCTCTGCATACAGATATCCACGTTCAGAGATCAAGGGATACTTTCTAGCAGAGAAGGGGATTTAAGCAGCCTAGGTAAATGCCTCAGGCCTTCAGGGAAATCAGGACAGCCTCAGAGAGCATTTAGAAATGGAGAGGCAGGAGGGCTTTGTGAGCCCAAGAGATTCATTGTTAAGGCTTGGAAAATAATTAGAGTTGGAATGAGCTCAAGCTGCAGCAACCAGGGGCCCTGTGGGACACTGTTTTTCAGGAACTCTAGAAGCAGCATTCCCTCAGGTTCATTTTCAGGAAAGGAAAAGATCTCCAAACAGACAGACCATCAGTTGTTTAAAATAGGTGGAGATCATGATCTGTTAGTGTTCCCTGATCTATTAGGAGGCAACAGACCACCTGCATATTGCTGTTTAACAAACTACCCCACATTGATCAGCTTTAAATAACAATATTTATTGTCTCATAATTTCTAGGGGTCACCTTACCTGGGTGGCTCTGGATCAGCGTCTTTCATGAGGTTGCAGTTGGGCAGTTGGCTGGGGCTGCAGTCTTCCCAAGGCTTGACTGGGCCTGGGGGATTTGCTTCCCAGGTGGTTCCCTCATGTGGCTGTTGGTAAGAGGCCTTGTTTTTGTTCACTGTTGTCCTGAAGTCTCACTTTAGTGGTAAGAAGTCTCTTACCACTTAGCTGGTCACATAGGGTGACAAATCATCTTGGTTTGCCCATTCATTCTAAAACCAGGAAAGTTCTAAAACCAGGAAAGTCCTGGGCAAGCTGGGGACAAATTGGTCCTCATATGTGGACTTCTCTCCCAGGGGCTGCTCAGAATATGAAGAGAGTGGCCAAGATAGAGCCATGAGGCATTTTATCATCTAATCTTACAAGTAACATACTGTGCCTCACTTCTGGTCTATTCTACTGGTCAGACAGACCAGCCTTGGTACCGTGTGCAAAGCTACTATACAAGGTATAAATATTAGGAGGCAGGGATCAGTGGAACCATCTTAGAGGCTGGCTACCACATTACCCCAAACTCAGTGGTTTAAAGCAACCATCCTGTTAGTATCTCTCATGAGTCTGTGGGTTAACAGGGCTCAGCTGGATGGTTCTTCTGTACCCCACGATGTCTGTTGGATCTGCAGCCACTAGGGCTCAATTGAGCTGGAATCTCTGTTTGTTTGTTTGTTTTTTTGAGCTGGACTCTCAGATGACTTATTCCCATGGCTGGCAGTTGGTGCTGGCTGTTGGATAGGAGCTAATCTAAGGCTGCCTATGGGAAAGTCTTGGTTCTCCTCCATGTGAACTTTCCATATTGCTTTGACTGGATTCTGAGAGTGAACACCCCAAGAACACACATGTAAGCAGAAGGAAACGGAAGCTACCAAATCTCCTAGGACTTGAAATCAGAAGCCCTTGAACATCTTATACTGCATTCCATCGACCAAAGCAGTCACAGGGACAGCCTAGATATAATGAAAGGGGAAATAAACCATACTTCTTGATGTGAGGAATAGCATATGTTTGTAGTAAGGGGAGGGATTATTAGTAGCTACTATGCAGCCTAATGGGGCTACCACTACCCAAAGATAGTGCTTCAAGGTTTCTCATTAGTGAATGTGCAAAATCTCCAGAAGTGGTGAAATATTCCAGGCACTCTTAAATTTCTGAATCTATAACCCTGGCTTAATTTTTTCTTTCTGGCTTTATTTTTTAAAAATATTTTTAATTAAAAATTTATACATGTAATTGTAATAAGTTCATATAGAAAAAGTAGGTAATCAATACTTAAGAGACCATGTAATTTTGATACATAGCATCTTAGAATTTACACTATGCAAAAATAATAATTTTTTTTTATAAAAATATAACCATGTTGAACCTCCTATTTTTGAATCTGCCATTTTCTCCTAAAACTACATTGTGAGTCTCTTTCTGTGATGGTTAATATAGAGCTACCTCAGTTTAAGGGTTGCATAGTATTTCATTGTATATCTACCAGCCAAGACTGTTGATAGCAACAATAGAGATAAACTGTGGTTAGGTTATTTAGCAAAAAAGGAAATTTTTTGAAAAGTATTGGATAGCCCATGGAATCTATGCTATGTCAGTTTAGAGTTCCATTAGCTACTTTTGTGTAACAATCCAAAAGACTTAGTAGAAAAACATTCATCATTTTAATATACTCATAAATTCTGTGGGTCAGGAATTCTAACAGGGCACAGCAGGGATGATGCACAATGTCTGGGATCTTGGCTGGGAAAATTCACACTAAGAGTGATATGAAAGGCTGGGGTGGGGGTGGAGTGATAGAATCATCTGGAGGCTATTTCATGCACATGTTTGGAGACTGGGCTGCCATGAATTGAACTCTGGGCTGGGCAGGGACTCTTGATCAGAGTGCCTATACAAGCTCTCTCGATATGACTTGGCCTTCCTCACAGGTTGGTGGCCTCTGGGTAGTCTGACTTCTTGCAGGGTGGTTCAGTGCTCCAGGAGCTGGTATTCTAGCAAGCAGGGAGGAAGCTGCACAGCCTTTTGTGACCTAACCCTGGAAATCACTTTCACCAAAGTCTATTGATCGAAGTGGTCACAAGCCTGCTCAAATTCAAAAGAGGGGACATAGTCTCTACTTCTCAAATGGAGGAGTAGAAAAGAATTTGTAGCTATGTCTAAAATTATCATAATTAGGATAATCTAAGCTACCATAACAAAGAAAGTTCAATTTACAGTGACTTAGTAAATATGGAAATTTATTTCTCTGGCACATAACAGTTACAAGGTGAGTAGTCTAAGTCACTGAGGCAGCTCCGCTCCACCAGACACCACTATGCCACTGGAATCTAGGCTCCACTGCCAACATGTCAGTCTTGAAAACCACTGACTGTCCTTGTGTCTTTGTGGGCAAAACCTTAGGCAGGAGCTCACACACTGGCCACTCAGCTCACATGCTTGTACCTTGTCTTCTAGGGAGAAAGGAGTGGGCCTATTTGCCTTCTTTATGCTTCTATAGTGGAAAGCAGGGGTGCTTCTTTCTTATCTTTAAATTTCTTCTTTAAAAGAAGAGTGGTCAGATACTAGATACCCTAAAAGCAACAAATATCCAGTAGAATATGAATGTATCATATCCCAGCTCTTACTGATAGACATTTAGGTTGATAAGTTTCTGTTGATAAGATGTTATTTACATTGTTTAAAGGAACATTCAAATATCTTTGAATATTTGTAAGATATTTTTTTCCCTTTAAGATACATTTCACAACTTCCTTGGTGGTCCAGTTGTTAAGAATCCACTTTGCAATTCAGGGGACGTGGGTTCAATCCCTGGTCTGGGAATATCCCACGTGACATGGAGCAACTAAGCCCATGAACCACAACTACTGAGCCTGCTCCCTAGAGTCTGTGCTCTGCAACAAGAGAAGCCACTGAAATGAGAAGCCTGTGCACCTTAACAAAGAGTAGCCCCTGCTTGCCACAGCTAGAGAAAGCCCACTTGCAGCAATGAAGACCCAGCACAGCCAAAAAAAAACCAACAACAACAAACAAAGGAAACACTATTGCTGCCTTGATCCTTATCATGCCCTTATCCCAACTGACTGTATAACCTCTCCTTATTTATGGGGTGTGGGTGGGGTGTGGAGCAGGGAAGTGGATAGTTCTTATGGAGCTAGCCTGCTGTGTTTCCCTTTGCCTGGCAAACTAATAAAGCCATCCTTTCCTTCTCCATGGGAAAAAAAAAAAAAAGATACTTTCCAAGGAGTTATGTCATAGTTTCTGATGTCTAGTCCACAGTTTCTGCATCTGGTCCTACAGAAACCCACTAAAGATGGCAACATCCTCCTTTTCTTCAAGTCAGAGGTGGCAGCCTGGCGATTTGTATGAGCCAGGGAGAAAGTCTGGAGAGATGCATCGTGTACTATCAAGGATGCTCCAGGATTAAGTGTTGGTGTGGTCATGATCATAACCTGCTCCTGTTTGTGGAGCATTGTGTGAAAGGCTTGACTCAAACTGTCTCACTTAGTCTTTGCGTTAATCTGATGGGGAAGATTCATCTTCGTTTGATAAATTATCTTTATCAAATTATCTTTGACAAATTATCTTCATGTGATAGATGGAGAAGCCTAGGTTCCAAGAGATTAGGTAATTTATCTAAGGCCTTAGAGTCAAATCAGTGCTTGGAATACTTGCTTGTAGGATATTCCCTCTCTAACCCAGCTGCCATACTGTGGGAAGCCCAAGCCACACTAAGAGGCTATGTGTTGACATTTCAGCCAACAGCCCCAGTTGAGCTCCCCGCTGGCAGCCAGCATCAGCTCCCAGCCATGTGAGTGAGCCAGCTTGAATTCTTCAGCTCACTCTTCAGCCCAGTTGACACCCCAGGTGGCTACAGCCCCAACCAACATCACAAGTAGTACAGCTGCTAAGTTGAGCTCAGCCACTCCAAAGACTGGTGAGAACTAATAATGAAATAGTTTTTGTGTCAAGTCACTGAGTTTTGGCAAGATTTTTTATGTAACAGTGACTAACCAAAATAGGTGGGGAGCTACTCATTCTTGGATGAATCCCAGCAGAGTCTGAAGAGGGGGTTACTGCTCTGGGGGTATCACTAGAGTAGGGAGTCTTTGATGATTCTTACAAGCTCAGTGCCCTAGGCTGCATCTGCATATGACAGTTTTGTTTGCTCCCTGCCCCAGATGGGGAAAACTTCACTGAATCACAAATCTGGGAAGAGAAACTGCGTATAAATAAGTTGACAGAAATCTGGGCAAGATTCCCACAGTAAATAATGTTGATTCTCGGCACAAAGAAGACCCTGCTTAGTGCTACAAAAACTCACGTAAACAGTCATTGCTTTATGACTGATTTGCTGTATTTTCAGATTTCAAAAAAGCAACCATAATAACCATCATTTAAAAAAGCACCACTTGGAAATGCTGGAACATTGTGTGCAGTTCCTGAGGTCACAAGAGTATCCTTATCTTTTGGAGCTTCCCAGTCCTGCGGGCTGGAGGTGGTGCCAGTTTGACCTTTGGAAAGCCCCAGTTGGCACTCGGATCCCAAAGCAAAATCCAACTTTTCTCTCCCAAAGAGCAGAAGAGAAGCTCACAACAGTTCAATAAGATGGTGGCCTTACTAACCTTAGGTGTTTACCCTCCTAACCCTCACCTCTCAATCCCTTCCAGTTCAGTGGTTCTCAAATCTGGGGGCATAAAAATCATCTGGGAAGTATGGAAAAAATGCAAAAGTCCAGTGTTCTTCCCTGAAGATTCTCATTCTCTAAGTCTAGGGTGGGGTATCAGAATTTTTATTTTAACGAGAACCAGCAGGGACTTCCTTGGCAGTCTAGTGGTTAAGACTCCTTGCTTCCAATGCAGGGGGTTCGATCCCTGGTTGGGGAACTAGGATTCCACATGCCATTGTGCATGGCCAAAAAGAAAAAGAACTGGCTAATTCTTCATTGGTGGGCCCCATACCCCAAGATGAAGAGGACCATCATTTCAGGCCTTTCTTAAAGTGTAGAATAGAGATGGGGAGAGTCCTCGATGAGCCAAACCTCCAGAGACCGGGCTGGACCTTGGGAGGGGATCAAGATGGGGTATTCAGATTCTGAGCCAGGAAGGATATAACAAACCCAGTAGCAAACGGGTTTCAAATTGAATCGTGTTTCTTTCAACCCTAGGGGGTTCCTCAGATGTGCTATCACTTCCAACCACAGCAGTTTCTCTTTGATCTGTTTTCTCACGGTAGGTTTCCAAGAAAGATTGTGTTAGAAGAAAAGATTTTACTACTAAATTCCCTCCCTGCATCAGGATATAGTTTGGTGAGGGTGAGGAGCAAAGGGAACCCTCAAACATTGGTGGTAAGAATGAAAAATGATGCAGCCACTGTGGAAAAGTGGTTGGTGGTTCTATAATAAGTTACATGGAGATTACTATATGTCTTGGTCTGCTCAGGCTGTTGTAACAAAATACCATAGATGAGGTGAATTAAACAACAGACATTTATTTCTCACAGTTCTATTGTAAATGTTTGGCTCTTTACAGCAGTCCAAAGGTGGAAACAACCCAAATTTGACCATAACTGACAAATGATGAATGGGTAAAAGTAGTATATCTCTACAATGAAATACTACTTAACTATACAAAAGAATGAAGTATTGATACATGAATGAACCTTGAAAACATCATGCTAAATGAAAGAAGTCAGTCACAAAAGGCCAAATAATTTCATGGTTCCATTTATATGAAATATTCAGAATAGGCAAATCCATAGAGACAGAGACGGAAAGCAGATTAGTGGTTGCCAGAGATAAGGGCGATGGGGTTAAGGTGGAGTGACTGCTTAATGAATGCAGGATTTCTTTTGGGGATGATGAAAATGTCCTGGAACTTGATAGTGGTGATGGTAGCACAACATTGTGAATGTGCTAAATGTCAATAATGTGCTAATTGTGAGTGTGCTAAATGTCAATAATGACAAGCTTTATGTTATGAGAATTTTGCAAAATATAGCAATGAAAAAAAAACCCCAATCAACAGACCTGGAACAGTCATCTCATTATTATTGCTATTATTTTTACTGATAAGGTAGCTGAGGTCAGAAAGGGGAAATAGCTTGGTGAGTTCGCCCAGCCTGTTAGAGGTACAGCCAAGTCTGGTGACCCCAAGCCTGCCATAGCAGGCTGCCTCTCTTCCTCAACATCCTTGGTCTCCTACCCCCAACCCCTACCAAAAATGCTAAGATTTAGGGACATGCAATGTCCTGAGCCTCACATCGCATCATAGTTTTGCAGCAAGGCCCCCTGCTTCCCAGGCAGAGGTCCATCTTACCCCCCATAGAGCTGGGCCAGTCTTTCTTCTGCGGTCACCAGTGCCTATTGCCGTCAAGTGTGTTGATGAAAGACAAACCCACTTCTAACTTCATACTTGAATAAATCTTCCAAAGGGACTTGCTAAGCTGCATTCTTCGGACGGGGCTGATAAGGGCTGGGTGCATCAGATTCCTTACATTACAAACATTGTTTAGCTTCCCAAACTCCAGCTGGGCAGAGAGTCTGGAGGAGCTGGTGATGCTCCCGGGGCTGGGTTGGATTTATTCCAGCCATATGCATTTGTGTGGTTGGCTGTTCTCTCTGGCTATTGGACCATATGCGTCTATCCCACAGTAGGTGCTTAATAAAGATTCACTGTAGGCTTCCCTGGTGGCTCAGTGGTAAAGAATCAGCCTGCTAATGCAGGAGACACTGGTTGATCCCTGGTCTGGGAAGATTCCACATGCTGCGGAGTAACTAAGCCCATGCACCGCAACTACTGAGCCTGTGCTCAAGCCAAGGAGATGCAACTACTGAAGCCCATGTGCCCTGCAGCCCATGTTCCACAACAAGAAAAGCCACTGCAATGAGAAGCCTGAGCACCGCAACTATAGAGTAACTCACCACAACTAGAGAAAAGCCCACACAGCAATGAAGACCCAGCATAGCCAAAAATCAATCAATAAAATTATTAAAAAAAAAAATTCACTGGCAGCAGTTGTCCCTGTTTTGTGGTCATCCTGGGACTGTCTTCATTCTGTTTAAAAAAGTTGAGGAAAAGGCCTCACTTTCCTTGGTGCCACTGAGAATAAAGGACTCAGGGTAAGTTGTACATGAAGTGAGAGTTGTTTATCTGGTAGCCATCTGTCCTGACTCTTTGTGACCCCATGGATGCAAAATTCAAGTTCATGGAATTCTCCAGGCCTGCAATGCAGTTGTGTCCAACTCTTCATGATTCCATGGACTGTAGCCTGCCAGGCTCCTCTGTCCATGGAATTCTCCAGGCAAGAATACTGGAGTGGGTAGCTGTTCCTTTCTCCAGGGAATTTTCCCAACCCAGGGATCGAACTCGGGTCTCTTGCATTGCAGGCAGATTCTTTACCAGCTGAGCCACAGGGGAAGCCCAGGGTAGCCATCTGAGATGGAATTATTCACCATTCTGGGAGGTGGGGGCAACAGAAGGGTATAACTCATTTGCATTTGCATTACTGTGAACTTTAGAGGTCAGGTCTTCTGGAACAATCTCTTCAGTCTCTTACCTAGGGTTTCAAAAAATTGCTAAGGGTTTTGTTCTGTCTCAGATCCTGACCATTCCTTACATCTCTTAGTTATAGTCTCCAGACAAATCACGGAGTTTTAAAAGAGTGCATAAACATACAAAAGGGCAATTGCAGGACCCAAGAAAATTGGCTCTTTGGCAATTTTCTAATCTCAGCTGAGAACCCTGGCTGAGAAGGGAAACCTAGTTCTGTTCACTTGTGTTCAGTATCTGCTTCAGCGTGGAGATGGGGAGGGCGAACTCCCTCAATCCTCACATGGTGACTCCCTTCGGTCAGCCTCTGAAGATTATCTAACTTCTTGAACTTGAACTTGGAAATTGACTTCAGGCAGCAGTGATGGATGGAGACATTAAGGAAGACAGCAGAGTAGCAGTGGCCACAGATTCTAAGTTGCCATTTGGGATAAAGCAGGAAAGGGGTGAGAATTGCTACAGGGCAGACAGAGGTTTGGGGGTGAGTATTTACAACTCAACCTTGGTGGTTGTATGTGGTTTCCCTGCTGTGTGGACAGATGTCTTATGTCTGGATGCAGATTTTCATTTTACAGGACAGAGAGATTTAGAAATGCTCTATTCCTATTTGGAGATTTCAGTGTATGACTCTGTTCAGTGCTCCAAGGAGTCCTGCAGAAGAGAAATCTGCCTTGGTGTTGTTCAATCCAGTCTTTCCCAGTTATTTGACTTCAGAATTATTCCTCCTTCTCCCATTATAGCACTCATTTATACCCCATGAAAGCCAGGTTTCCAAGAAATAATGGGAAATGCCTCCTTATGTCCTGTGGAGTTGGTTCTGGCCACTGATGCCCTACAGTGCGCAGCAATGGGGATATTCGGGCAGGACACAGGACAGATGACCTTGTTATAATAATCCAGGAAGTAGCATCACATGTTGTACCTGTCAGGCTCCTTCCTACACTGAGGTGTTTTGATTCTCTGCACACTGACCAGGAAACCACTCTTTGCTGAGCACCATGCACTAGCAGCTTTTTGTATGTCATCTGTGTAATCTTCCCTCAAATGTGTTGTTCCCATTCTATAATGAGGAAATTGAGACTCCAAGAGGTCACCCAGTTGAGTGTGTGGCAGTGTGAAGATATGGGCTGGGGACGATGGGACCACACGCTGGTAGCCCCTCCTCAGACACTGATGGTGGGAAAGGAAACTGGGCCAGTCATAGTTCAGCAGTTCCTCCATCAGTTAAAGAGAACTGCCAAATGTCTTGGGCTGCTATAACAAAATACCATGGGCTGGGGGCTTAAACAGCAGGCATCTGGTTCTCACAGTTCTGGAGGCTGGTGAGTCCCACATCAGGTTTGGTGTCTGGTGAAGACTGGTGGGTGGCTGCCTCTTGCTGTCGCTCCCCTGTGCCTTGCCACTTCACTCACAAGCTGCATTTTCATGTTGCTCTTTCCAGAGTGTCTGATTCCCCTGAGGAGCTGTTTTGCTGGTCATGTGACCTTGGGCCTCTGGGCCTCGGTTTCCTCATCTGTAAAATAGGATGAAACTCTCATTTTCTTTCTTCTGAACTTTCCCACATTTTCTTCTTCCTTCCCTCCTCTCCTCTTTCCTTCTGCCTTAATTTTTTCCTCCCTCAACTTGTTTTCCACGTTGTCATAAACCTCAATCTCTGTATTAATTTTCCCCTGGAAGATCCTTGAAACTCCCCTGTTGGATGCTCCCTAAAGTGGCTTGAGAGGCACCGATGGTTTTTTAGTAACAGAGACCAGACGAGAAGGCGACTGCTGAGGAATTCCACGTCACTCAGATGTTCTGTGCTCTGCATCCAGAATAGGGCAGTTTCCAAGGTGACTGAGCCTGGTGTGTGAGGATAAGGTGATAAGGTGAGGGCCTGGAGTTATGAGCTGCCAAACTCATAAACCATGTGGGCTTCCTCTGAGCCACTCGCCAAGCAATTTAACAACTGACTCGCTGCAAAGTGTTCCAAACTATTTAATGATCAGTGTATCTATAAATAGGGTCGTAAGAACAATCTGGATAGCTATTAATGTATGGGTTCAGTCCTGGAGTGACTAAACCTTGAGTTGTTTTGACCTCAGAGAGCCATCAAAAGTCTGCTGCAAGGAACAATTCTGCAGTTGTCTTGTGGCAGATGTTTTGTTCCTGTTTGACGGGTCCTTGTGTGTATAATTTGTTAACATGATAATAATGTGCTGCTTGGCACTTGCAGTTTACTAAGAACCTTCACACACATGTTCTCATTTGATCCTGGCAAGCCAGGCATTATTATGAGGCTCAGGGGAGATCAGTGACTCACCCCAGGACATCCAGATTGTGGGGTGAATGGAGCTGTGGTGGAGCGTGGGGATAGTGGTGGTGGTAGCAGAGTCCAGATTTCAGATAAGGACTATGTGGCTTCCAAATTTATCTTCCTGTCTTATTCCATCAAATCCTGTTTCCTGGTTTAAAAGACTGGATACAATCAGTGACTCTTCTGTCCTCAAAGGGGACAGCACCCAAGTCTCTCCTTTGATTGCTTTACATTAAAAATAGGCTTGCCAGATTTAGTAAATAAAAATACAAAACACCTCATTAAATTTAAAACTCAGATTAAACAATGAATATTTTTTTGCTGTAAGTATGTCCTATGATACCCGGCAACTCTAATTTAGAGTACTTGCTATTGTCAGGGGGGATAATCCTTATTGTTCCTCTTTTTGGAGGGCAGAATAGAACGTGATGAGTGGAGCTCGCATGATTTATGATTAAGGGCTCTCCATAATCAGGACTTGCAACACCCTGATTGCTTCTATCTGATTGAAAAAATAAAAATAAAAAAATAAAGTACTTGCTATTAAAGGTTTTTTCTTTTAAAAAATAATATGAGTTACAGAAAATTTTGAAAAATCAGATAAGCAAAAGGAAAGTGAAAGTGAAAGTCGCTCAGTCGTGTCCAACTCTTTGCGACGTCATGGACTATACAGTCCATGGAATTCTCCAGGCCAGAATACTGGAGTGGGTAGTCTTTCCCTTCTCCAGGGGATCTTCCCAACCCAGGGGCTGAACCCAGGTCTCCTGCATTGCAGGCAGATTCTTTACCAATTGAGACACAAGGAAAGCCCATAAGCAAAAGAAAAAAAATATAAATTAGTCCTAATTTTACCATCATGTAATATTAACATTTAAATATTAGCTGTTAATACTTTGTTATATTTATTGAGATCTCTTTTTCCATTATGCATATGTTTATATGCATAATTCCTTTTTTAAAAATAAAAAAATGAATTTACTGATTATATATTACTTAGTTCAGTTTAATCTCTCAGTTGCTTTGCAATCCCATGGACTGCAGCATGCCAGGATTCCCTGTCAATCACCAATTCCTGGAGCCTGCTCAAACTAATGTCCATCGAGTCGGTGATGCCATCCAACAATCTCATCCTCTGTTGTCCCCTTCTCTTCCTATCTTCAATCTTTCCTAGCATTAGGGTCTTTTCTAGTGAGTCAGTTCTTTGCATCAGGTGGCCAAAGTATTGGAGTTTCAGCTTCAGCTTCAGTCCTTCCAATGAATACTCAGAACTGATTTCCTTTAGGATTGACTGGCTTGATCTCCTTGCAGTCCAAGGGACTCTCAAGAGTCTTCTCCAACACCACAGTTCAAAAGCATCAATTCTTCAGTGCTCAGCTTTCTTTATAGTCCAACTCTCACATCCATGCATGACTACTGGAAAAACCATAGCTTTGACTAGATGGACCTTTGTTGGAAAAGTAATGTCTCTGCTTTTTAATATGCTGTCTAGGTTAGTCATAGCTTTTCTTCCAAGAAGCAAGCGTCTTTTAATTTCAAGGCTTCAGTCACCATCTGCAGTGGTTTTGGAGCCCCCAAAATAAAGTCTGTCACTGTTTCCACTGTTTCCCCACCTATTTGCCATGAAGTGTTGGGACCAGATGCCATGATCCTAGTTTTTTGAATGTTGAGTTTTAAGCCAACTTTTTCACTCTCCTCTTTCACTTTCATCAAGAGGCTCCTTAGTTCTTCACTTTCTGCCATAAGGGTAATGTCATCTGTGTATCTGAGGTTATTGATATTTCTCCTGGAAATCTTGATTCCAACTTATATTTCTTAAGGTCTGCGTTTTTTTCACTCAATAATATATCTTGGATATCTTTCTATGCCTTGATATATTCTGTAATATTCAAATGACTGCAAGGCCATCAATGACATAACACACTGCCTTTAGTGAGTCCCCTACAGGCAAACATTTAGGTTGTGTCTAATGTTTTATTACTACAGACTTACCATGAATAAACTTCACTGAGTCTTCTGGACATCCCTGGGATAAATTTCTGGCAATAGAATGTCTCGGTCAAAGGATATGCAAACTTTAAAGGCTTTTTTACATGTTGTCAAGTTTACTTGTCCTCCAGAAAAATTGTACCAGTTTGCTGCTGCTGCTAAATCGCTTCAGTCATGTCTGACTCTGTGCAGCCCCATAGATGGCAGCCCACCAGGCTCCCCCGTCCCTGGGATTCTCCAGGCAAGAACAGTGGAGTGGGTTGCCATTTCCTTCTCCAATGAATGAAAGTGAAAACTGAAAGTGAAGTCGCTCAGTCATGTCTGACTCTTAGCGACCCTATGGACTGCAGCCTACCAGGCTCCTCCATCCATGGGATTTTCCAGGCAAGAGTACTGGAGTGGGGTGCCATTGCCGTCTCCCTGTACCAGTTTATGTTCTTACAAATAGTTTCTGAAAGTGCCATTTCTTGCATATTGTCAATATTGGGAATTATCAATTAAAAAGAAAAAAAAAAAAGAACCCCTTTGATTCTGAGCCTATCCTGACTCAATAATCATATTCAACTCTCTGCCTTCAAGTATGTAATCTTACTTTTTTCTACTGAGCCTTCAATTCTCAAAGAAGGGAGTAGATTAGATCAGGGATAGAAATCACTACCACTGTCCCATCACATGCTGAATTTCCATCCAAGTACCAACAGGCCTGATCCTGTTTAGCTTTTGAGATTAGAAGAGTACATGTTTATGGCTGTAACCCCCCTGCTGAATTTCCACAGTGTTCAGAATCTTATTCACCTCAGTCTTACAGGTGGCCATTACTAATGTAAAGAACTTGCTCATTACGGCAAATTTCCCTTTATGTAAGAATTCAGTTAATAAATGGAGACAGAATGGTAGAATTGTAATGTCATCAATCATCAGTGTCTGTTTATTTCAGGTGCAGAGAAAATGTTAAACTACTATGAACATGTAATCAGTGAAATTCAGACTGAGGGCAACTCTATATAGGTCAAATGGCTTCTTTTCTTTAAAAAAAAGAAAAAAGTGAAAAAAAAAAAGGATGTGGGGAATACAGTGTAAAAGATACCTAAAAGATATATCCACCAATCAGAATGTATGGACTATACTTGAGTCCTTATTTTATTAAAAAATACTATTGGAAAGAATCCACCATTCATGAGACAGTTAGAAATGTAAACATGGAAAGGACATTTGGTTAAAGTAAGAAATAACTACTAATTTTAAATCACATGATAATAGTATCATCTATGTTTTAAACAAGAGCGTTCATCTTTTAGAGCAGTGGTTCTCAGTTTTGAGATTTTGTTTCTTAGGATATTTGGCAATCTCGAGACATTTTTGGTTGTCAAAACTGGGGGGAAGGTGTTACCAGGCCCTAGAGAGTAGAACCCAGGAATGTTGCTAAACATCCAATCATGCACCAGACAGCTCCTCACAGCAAAGAGTCGCTTGGCTCACAATGGTAATGATGCTGAGATTGAGAGGCTCTATTTTAGAGATATACACTGAAATATTTGGGCAGGGGTGAAGAATCCACCTGCCAAGTAGGAGACACAAGTTCGACCCCTGGGTTTAGAAGATCCCCTGGAGAAGGGAATGGCTACCCACTCCAGTACTGTTGCCTAGGAAATCCCGTGGACAGAGGAATCTGGAGGGCTACAGTATGTGGGGTCACCAAAGAGTTGGACACAACTTAGTGACTAAACAACAACAAACTGAAATGTTCATGGGTAAAATGATATTATGAGTGGGATTTGCTTTAAAATAACACAGTACCCCTCCCCTCCCCCACTTTATCAGCAATTTTGTTTTCTGCCCTGTTTCAGATACCTGTGGTCAACTCTGGTTCAAAAGTATGAAATGGAAAAATTTAGAAATAAATAATTCATAAATTTTAAGTTGCACACCATTCTTTTAAAAAAATATTTAATTATTTATTAATTATTTTTGGTTGTGCTGGGTCTTTGTTTCTGTGAGGGCTTTTCTCTAGTTGTGGTGTGCGGGCTTCTGATTGTGGTGGCTTCTCTTGTTTTATTTATTCACTTTTAATTTATTTATTTTAATTGGAGGCTAGTTACTTGACAATATTGCAGTGATTTTGCCATACATTGACATGAATCAGCCATGGGTGTACATGTGTTCCCCATCCTGAACCCCCCTCCCACCTCCCTCCCCATCCCATCCCTCAGGGTCATCCCAGTGCACCAGCCCTGAGCACCCTGTCTCATGCATCGAACCTGGACCGGCGATCTGTTTCACATATGATAATACACATGTTTCAATGTCATTCTCTCGCTTCTCTTGTTTTAGAGCACAGGCTTTACAGTATGAGGGCTTCAGTAGTTGTAGCATGTGGGCTTGGTAGTTGTGTCTCCTGGGCTCTGGAGCATAGTCTCAGAAGTTGTGGTGTCTGGACTTTATTGCTCCTTGGCATATGGGATCTTCCTGGATCAGGGATTGAACCCCATCTCCCACACTGGCAGGTGGATTCTTTATCACTGAGCCACCAGGGAAGCCCCTTGCACACCATTCAAGGTAGTACGATGAAATCCCATGGGATCCCACTCAGTCATCCTGCCTGGGATGTAATCATCCCTTTGTTCAGCGTATCTGCCCATTAGTCATTTAGTAGCCATCTAGGTTATCTTGTTGACTGTCATGGTAACCCAGTTCTCATGTTCAAGTAACCCTCATTTTACAAAGACCACATTCACATAACCTTCATTCCAGTATATTGTTAAAATTGTTCTATTTTATTGTTGGTTACTGTTGTTAATCTCTTATTGTGCATAATTTATAATTGTATTTTAGGCAAACATGTATAGGAAATAAATCATACATCTAGGGTTCAGTACTGTTTCATACATCCACTGGGCGTCTTGCATCTCCCACAGACAAGGGGGGATAAGTATATGTGACAGAGGAAATGGATGGAGGTCTGGAGGCATGGACTTGTTGATGGTTGTTGTTTGGGGCTGGGTAAATGTTATGGGACTTCATTATATTCTATCTCCTTTAGGTAAGTTGGGACTTCCCTGGTGGCTCAGATGGTAAAATGTCTGCCTGCAACGTGGGAGACCCGGGTTTGATCCCCGGTTCAGGAAAATCCCCTGGAGAAGGAAATGGCAACACATTCCAGTACTCTTGCCTGGAAAATTCCATGAACTGAGGAGCCTGGCAGGCTACAGTCCACGAGATCGCAGAGTCAGACATGACTGAGTGACTTCACTTTCACTTTCTTTTAGGTAAGTTTGAAATTCTCTGAAATAAAGTTTAGGGAATTCCCTGGCAATCCAGTGGTTAGGACTCTGTGTTTCCTCTGCAGGGGACCTGGGTTCAATCCCTGATTGGGGAACTAAGATCCTGTAAGCCATGTGATCAAGCATCCCCCCCCCCCCCCAAAAAAAAAATCTTCTCATGAGGTGGGTTGCTATTTCTTCTGGATTCCTTCTCTAAGAACCATCTCTTTTATTCTCTAGGAACTTTGAATTTTTTCCTAATCTCATCCATAGGGAAATTGTGAAATAGCTTATTTCAATCCCAGAGATTGAACCTGGGTCTCCTGCATTGCAGACAGACTTTTCACTGCCTGAGTCACCAAGGAAGCCCAGAAAATTGAAGAGGAGAAGTTATTTACCAATTAAGTTAAAATTACACTGAAATTCAAAGACTTTACTTCCAGACCAAAGACTGCACTTAATATTAAGGGGAGAAAAAATGCAATTTTGGTAATGCCAGATGAAATGGAATCCTTGGTCTTATAAAAGATCCACGGGGAGACTTCCCTGGTGGTCCAGTGACTGAGCATCTGCACTTTCAATACAGGGTGTGGGCTTCTAAAATAATGTGTATAGAATTTATATTACTTCTCCCTTACTTGTCTGGTAGAATTTATCTGTAAAGCCATATGAACTTGGAGTTTTCTTTGTGGAAATGTTTTAAACTATAAATTCAATTTCTTTAATAGATATGGTATTCAGGTTGTCTATTTGTTCTTTCATAATCTTTGGTAGTTTGTATCTATCAAGGAATTCATCTATATCATCTAAGTTGTCAAATTTATTGGCATAAAATTTTCCATAAGCATCTCTTATCATCTTTTTAATCTTTGTAGACTCTTCAGTGATGTCCTCTCTCATTTCTTAAATTGGTAATTTGTGTCTGAAATAAAGTCTTTTTTTTTTTTTTTTTTCTTGGCTGTATCTTGTAGCACGTAGAATCTTAGTTCGCTTGCCAGGGATCAAATCCATGCCCCCTGCATTGGAAGCCTGGAGTCCTAACCACTGGACTTCAAGGGAAATCCCTGAATTAAAGTCTTTTAGAGGACAAAAATTCAACAAGGAAGACAGAATTTCTTTGTTTATATGAGAAAATCTACTTATGTTTGAAGTATTTGCTCTTATACATTTTATAGAGTTATTCCTTATACTGAATTAATGCAGCAGGAGGCTTATGGGAAGCAGAAGGGAGACAGTCAGATATAAATCTGATTTGTAACCAGTCTCTGTCTTTATGAAAAGAGGAAGCAAGAGTGATAGGTCACCTTGAAGTTTTTTGCATACTAAGTTGCTTCAAAGAAGCACATAGTTTTCGTCAGGGTCATTGACTCCTACATTCTGGATCCTTTCCAAACCACTCTATTACTTTGGAAGCATGTAATCTTAAATAATGCCACTGTGCCTGTTTATTCTCAAGCACTGGAGATTCTGACAACATTGAACAGCTCAGATAATATTCTAGGTCTGCTTTTCCAGGAAGAGTCTGGGGGATGTTTGAAATTGTGGGAAAACCATAGGTTTTAGAGTAAGACAACTGTGACTTCAAAGTATGGCTGTGCTGCTCACTAGCTATGGACACAGGGTACAATTGTGGAATTTCTCTCTGAACTCTACTTTCCTCACATACAAATTGGGGACAATGAGACCTACTTCATGGTGCTCTTGGGGTGTTTAAATGTGATAATACGTGGGTCTAGCACATATTATCAACTCTGAGTGGATCTCAGGGTGTGGTCTCTGGACCAGCAGCATCAATAGCACTTAGAAACTTGCTACAGATGTAAATTCTTGAGCTCAACTCCAAACCTACAGAATCAGAAATTCTGGGAGTAAGGCCCAGTAATCTATGTTTTCATAAGTCTCCTAGGGGATCATGAGGACCTGCCACGTTGGAGCACATGGATTAGCACATTCTTTGGCAGATGGTAGAAGCTCAAGACATTAGTTTTCTCCCATTATTTATGCTTTCTTGAAAACTATTCTTTTGGCTTATTCTTGGCTCTCATACTAATTAAACTTGTCAAGAGTTACGAGAGTCTTTCTCTGTCTCATCTTTTTTTTTTCTTTTTCCAAAGCTCCTGGTTCATGTTAGCATTCAGTAGAACTCAGAAAGTTAACTGTATTTCCACGTGTCACAAAGGACAGAGCTGCCCTTGGCTTTCCAGAGCTATACTTAGACTTACATAGCACCTTGGCTCAATTGTGTCTCTGAAAGATGAAGTGTTCCCTGTGTGCCTGGAGTGAATACCAATCTGTGTATGACCCCAGGGATGTCAGAGTATAATGTCTTACTTTTGGTGTCAGCCAATAAACATAAAGGCATGAGCAACGTCATAGGTCATTTGGTCCTGATTAAAGAAGCAACGTCATAAAATCTCACAAAACTCAATTGGAGTGAGAGAGAGAGAGGAGGGCAGGCCAATAAATAAATGAAAAACCAAAGATGCACAGAAAATTCTTTTGTTTAAAAAAGGCAACTTTATTTGCATAGCACTTTATGGTTTAAGAAACACCTTAAGCTGAGAGCAGTCACAGCTACCTTATAGGACGGTTGTGAGAAATGAATGTGATAATCCCTGTATTTGAGGCATGGTGCACTTTATTAAGCACTCAATATATTACTAAATTATTACTAGTAATAATAGTAGGTGGTAAGTGAATGTTTACTGGATAAATGGCTCATTAAATGAGTGCTTGGTTGAATGAAATAATGAACTATCAAGTTGTTTGATCACAGATAATTTTTCTTAGTGCAAAAGCAAGCTTCAGGGAAAATTGTTCATTTTGTAGCAAGTCCCATAGAAGCTACTGGATAAAGTATAGTTGAAATTCAAAAAAGGAAAGAAAAGTTTTATTTATAATAGTCCCAAACTAGAAACCACCCAAATGTCCATCAAAAGCTGAATGAATAAAGAAATTGTGGTTCATCCATAAACTGGATACTCTTTAGAAACAATAAGAAAAAAGCTAAGGTGTCACACAACTTAGATGAATCTCAGAAATATTATACTGAGCAAAGAAAGCCAGACACAAAAGGGTGCATGCTGTATGGTTCATTTCTGTCACATTCTAGAAGTGGCAAACCTAATGTACAGTCAGGAGGCTCATCAGTGGTTGCCTAAAGTTGGGAATGCAAGTTGGGATTGACTACCAAGGGACTGGCAGGAACCTGAGAGGGTGATGGCGAAATTCTGTATCTTGATTACAAGAGGGTGTACATTTGTCAAAGCTCATTAAACTGTATATTTTATTTATTTTTAAAAATTTTGCATGTTTAGTTGGCTGTGCTGGGTCTTTGTTGCTGCACTTTGGCTTTCTCCAGTTGTGGCAAGCGGGGGCTACTCTCTAGTTTCGGTGCATGGGCTCCTTGTTGCAGGGGTTTCTCTTGTTATGGAGCACGGGCTTTAGGCACATGGGCTCCGTATTTGTAGCTCTCAGGCTCTAGAGCTTGGAGTCAGTAGTTGTGGTGCACAGGGTTAGTTGCTCCAAGACATGTGGGATCTTCCTGGATCGGGGATCAAACCCATGCCCTTGCATTGGCAAGGCAGATTCCTACCCACTATACCATCGGGGAAGTTCAAACTGTACATTTAAAGTGGATGGATTTTATTTCAACAAAACTGATTTTAAAAAATCAGAAAAAAAACAAACAAACCAAAAGTCTCTCCTACCAAGGCTTAGACTCCACTGTGGTGCCACTGTGGATTCTGAATCCAGAGTGAGATGGAGTGACAGCTGCAGTGTGTCCTGCTCTGGCTGGAGAGGTCAAGGCCCATATGCCCAGGCGTCATCCCCAGGGCTGATCACTCTGGGGAGACCAAGGAAATGGTGTGGGACAGTGTGCCCTAAAATGAAGTAGCTTCTGCAAGTAGAACACATATTTCAAGCTTGCTTTGCAGGCCTTCTTTTGTCTTGTTCTTAAACTGAATGTTAACCTCTAATTCATCCTGACCTGGCATATGTCCAGATGCATTTAAACATGATGTTCCAAGCCCTACAGGAATCTTTCAGAGGGCCTGGAAGAATCTTAACAAGTTGTCTCACCTTGAAAGTCTATCTTACAAATCATTTTCCAAACTGCTATAATCACAGACATTCTGTGTGGCCTCCAGCCCTACTGCAGTGTGTGTCTGATCACCATAGATGAGTTCAGACCAATCTGGGAGAACAGGCACCAGGGAGGGCTGCTTCTATCTACCCAACTACCATGCATCTCTCCACCCATCTAAACACAGAATCCAAACATGGTCATTTAGCTTACTTGAAGCATAGGAAAAATACATACAAAATAAAAATTACCACCCATCAGTGAAAACCACTGACTAACATTTTGGTCTACACTTTTTTCAGGGATACACAAAAATACATAAACAAATTTATTTAAAATTAAAAAATATTTGTAATTAGCCTCCAACTAATAAAAATAAATGGAAAAAAATAAATAAAATAAAATTAAATTAAAAAATAGGATCTTACTGTATGAATTGTTTGGTAATCAACTTTTGCCATCAAGTAATTTACTAGGAGCATCAACATCCTATTAGTCAGTTACTACTAGGTAACAAGTAACCTCAAATTCTCAGTACACACACAGTTAGCTTTGGTTCTCATTTAAATGTTTTCTGGTCAGTTGGGGTGACTCTGGTCCATATGTCTCCATCCTGTCACTAGGATCAGTAGATTAGTTCCAGCAAGTTCTCATAATGATGAGAGAAACACAAGGGGACACACCCCACTGGCACACTTCAAATCTCTACTAATTTCACATCTGCTAACATTCCATTGGCCAGAACAAATCACATGGGCCAGCTTGAAGTGAAAAGTCAAAGAAACAGATTCCACCACCCATGGAGGAATTGCAGTCACATGGCAAAGGCCTTGGATACAAGGAAGGAGATGAAATTGGAGCCAAGATTGCAGTCTACCACAGGCCTCATTTTCAATGCCAGACTCATGGGAATGTTCACAAATTTATTTATTGATCACTTGTAGTGCTATGTTCCAGCTACAATTATAAGTACTTTATAAATATTTAATTCTCAAAACAGACCTGTTTACAGAAAAGGAAACTGAGGTACAGAGAAGTTAAACAGCTTACCCACAGTCATACAGCTAGTAAGTGGGGGAGCAAGGAAGTTTACATCCAGAGTCTGTGCACATGAGTATCATTCTTGGCTATGTCTCTTATGATTTGTCAGTTAATCTCCTGTTCCCACTAGATTGTGGACAGGAACTCAGCAAACAGAGTAGTACCTGGCCCTGCAAGCACTCAGTATATATTTGTTGGATGAGTTTCATCATTATCCTATCATTAGATATTTCACTTGGTTCTAATGTGTTTAGCTGTCAGTATTCTATAATATTATGGGGTGAAATGTGTCCCCCCAAGATTCATTTGTTGAAGCTCTAACCCAACACCTCAGCATGTGACTATTTGGAGATAGGTCTTTAGAGATTTGATTAAGTTAAATGATGCTTTTTTGAACTGTGGTGTTGGAAAAGACTCTTGAGAGTCCCTTGGATTGCAAGGAGTTCCAGACAGTCAATCCTAAAAGAAATTAGTCCTGAATATTCACTGGAAGGACTGATGCTGAAGCTGAAACTCCAATACTTTGGCCACCTGATTTGAAGAACCCACTCATTGGAAAAGACCCTGATGCTGGAAGGACTGAAGGCAGGAGGAGAAGGGGCTGACAGAGAATGAGATGGTTGGATGTCATCACCAACTCAATGGACATGAGTTTGAGTAAACTCATGGACAGGGAGGCCTGGCATGCTGCAGTCCATGGTGTCTCAAAGAGTTGGACACAACTGAGTGACTGAACTGACTGATGCTGTTAGCCAGGGCCCTAATCCAATCTGACTGGTGTCTGTAAAAGAGGGGGAAGTCTGGACACACAAAGGGTTACTGGGAAGCTTGTGCATAGAGAGGAAAGACCACATGAGCTACGGTGAGAAGGTGGCCATTCGCAAGCCAAGAAAGGTCTCAGAAGGAAACAAGTCTGCCAACAGTTTGATCTTGGAATTTTAGCCTCCAAAACAATAAACTGTGAGACAAAACATTTCTATTGCTTAAGCAATTCAGTCTGTGGGCCTTTGTTATGGCAGCCCTAGCAAATTAGCATCAAGTTGTTATAAGTATCTTAGCTGTGTCTAAATTTATCTAAACCTGTGCGTATATCCATAACTACTTGAGAGATCACTTTAAAATCCCATTTAGCCATATTTTTGGGGGAAGGGTAGTGTTCTTAATCCCATGGGAATTTCATATCTGTTTTCTCCATAAAACTAAGCAATTTGATGTCCAAAACTGTAAACTCTTGGTCTGTATGCCCAATAACTCTGGAATATGTAAGACACATCATGGACACTCAGTTAACATCTGTTATGGGAATCAATGGTCACACTTCCTTTTTTTGTCCTCCCTCAGCAAAGAATTTACCAGGAGCTTCTGATTACAATGAATGGTGAGAAGTGGGGGAAGGAAATTCGGGGTTTGGACTCATCAGAAGGAGGAAGTACAGGATGAGAGAGTAAGACAGAGAAAGGAAGAGAGGAGATGTCATCAGCAGTAAAGGTGAGTTACTGTTAGAAAGATGAAATCTTCCTTTCCTCATCAAGTGAGATGATGAATAGGAAGAGAAAACAGCAGAACTTCCGGGGGACCATCTGCCTTTGCTCAGGAATGCAGTAAGGGGGTAGGAAGTTAGCCAAAACAGGGGTCTAGGGCTCATTTTGATGAGAGCACTTCATTTCCTTCTGTAGGTTTTCTTTAACAAGGAATGAAAATAATAGGGCAAGAATTATGGGTAGTCTTTAGAAAATTAACATCCATGGGTAAGGATTTGCAGAAAGTTAAGATTTAGAGTTTTTGTGGCCCAAACACCCACTACTTCTCTTCCTTCCCATACCTGCTAAATCATTCATTCAACAAACATTTACTGAGTGTCCACTGTACTTGACACTGTGTGGGGTGCTGGAACACAGAGGGGCCAGGGCAAAAAGCACCTGCTCTTGTACTGCTTGTGTCTAATTCTCATAAGCAGCTGAAAAAAATATGCAATGTCCAGTATTGAATGAGAGTCATTGAATAATAGTCAAATGATTTCCCACTCATAAATTAATTGTCTCACTGTTTCATTCACTAAATCTATGGCTTCCCTGGTGGCTCAGTGGTAAAGAATCTGCCTGTCTATGCAGGAGACATATGGGTTCGATCCCTGATCTAGGAAGAACACACATGCCTTGGAGCAACTAAGCCTGTGCGCTACAGCTATTGAGCCTGTGCTTTAGAGCCCAGGAACTGCAACTACGGAAGCCCATGTGCCCTCAGCCAGTGTTCTACAGGAGAAGCCACCTCAATGAGAAGCAACTGGAGAGTAGGCCCCACTCGCCACAACTAGAGAAAGTCAGGGCAGCAACAAAGACCCAGCACAACCAAAAATAAAATAGATAAATTTAAAAATTTAAAACAAAATTAGGGACTTATCTGGTGGCCCAGTGGCTGGGAATCTGCCTACCAGTGCAGGGAACATAGGTTGATCCCTGGTCTAAGAAGATCCTACAACACTTGAGCAACTAAGCCTGTAGGCCACAACTACTGAAGCCCTCGCCCTCTAGCGCCTCTGCTCCACTACAAGAGAAGCCCCACTCCCAGCAAACAGAGAAAGCCAATGCACAGCTACAAAGACCCAACACAGCCAAAGATAAATTAAATTTAAAAAATCTATATAGCGTCTACTATATAGCTATTCTAAGCATAAGAGAAGTGGCTTGAAGTGGACACCATAACTGCCATGTGAGGGCTCAAATCTAGTTGATGAGAAATCGGATGATGCTCATGGGTGCAAGGGCAGTGATAGGAGTGTGATAGTGGTACAAGGGCAGGAGTAGTATACAGAGGGTCTGCACTGTAATAGTATACAGGAAGACTGTGGTAACATACAGGGGGATGTGTTAGTATACAGGGGCACTGTGATAGTATCCTGGAGGACTGGACTGTGGTAGTAAACTGGAGAACTGTGGTAGTGTGCAGGGGGAATGTGGTAGTATACAGGGGGACTGTGGTAGTATACAGGAGGATGTGGTAGTATACAGGGGGACTGTGGTAGTATACAGGAGGACTGTGGTAGTATACAGGGGGACTGTGGTAGTATACAGGGGGGATGTGGTAGTATACAGGGGGGATGTGGTAGTATACAGGGGGACTGTGGCAGTATACAGGGGGACTGTGGTAGTATACAGGGGACTGTGGTAGTATACAGGGGGACTGTGGTAGTATACAGGGGGACTGTGGTAGTATACTGGGGACTGTGGTAGTATACAGGGGGACTGTGGTAGTATACAGGGGGACTGTGGTAGTATACAGGGGGGATGTGGTAGTATACAGGGGGACTGTGGCAGTATACTGGAGGACTGTGGTAGTATACAGGGGACTGTGGTAGTATACAGGGGACTGTGGTAGTATACAGGGGACTGTGGTAGTATACAGGGGGGATGTGGTAGTATACAGGGGGACTGTGGCAGTATACTGGAGGACTGTGGTAGTATACAGGGGACTGTGGTAGTATACAGGGGACTGTGGTAGTATACAGGGGGACTGTGGTAATATACTGGAGGACTGTGGTAGTATACAGGGGGACTGTGGTAGTATACAGGGGGACTGTGGTAGTATACTGGAGGACTGTGGTAGTATACAGGGGGACTGTGGTAGTATACAGGGGGACTGTGGTAGTATACAGGGGAATGTGGTAGTATACAGGGGGACTGTGGTAGTATACAGGAGGACTGTGGTAGTATACAGGGGACTGTGGTAGTATACAGGGGACTGTGGTAGTATACAGGGGGACTGTGGTAATATACTGGAGGACTGTGGTAGTATACAGGGGGACTGTGGTAGTATACAGGGGGACTGTGGCAGTATACTGGAGGACTGTGGTAGTATACAGGGGACTGTGGTAGTATACAGGGGACTGTGGTAGTATACAGGGGGACTGTGGTAATATACTGGAGGACTGTGGTAGTATACAGGGGAACTGTGGCAGTATACAGGGGGACTGTGGCAGTATACTGGAGGACTGTGGTAGTATACAGGGGGACTGTGGCAGTATACAGGGGGACTGTGGTAATATACTGGAGGACTGTGGTAGTATACTGGAGGACTGTGGCAGTATACTGGAGGACTGTGGTAGTGTACAGGGGGACTGTGGTAATATACTGGAGGACTGTGGTAGTATACAGGGGGACTGTGGTAGTGTACAGGGGGACTGTGGCAGTATACAGGAGGACTGTGGTAGTATACAGGGGGACTGTGGCAGTATACAGGGGGACTGTGGTAGTATACAGGGGACTGTGGTAGTATACAGGGGGACTGTGGTAGTATACAGGGGGACTGTGGTAGTATACAGGGGGACTGTGGTAGTATACAGGGGGACTGTGGCAGTATACTGGAGGACTGTGGTAGTGTACAGGGGGACTGTGACAGTATACAGGGGGACTGTGACAGTATACAGGGGGACTGTGGTAGTATACAGGGGGACTGTGGTAGTATACAGGGGGACTGTGGTAATATACTGGAGGACTGTGGCAGTATACTGGAGGACTGTGGCAGTATACTGGAGGACTGTGGTAGTATACAGGGGACTGTGACAGTATACAGGGGGACTGTGGTAGTATACAGGGGGACTGTGACAGTATACAGGGGGACTGTGGCAGTATGCTGGAGGACTGTGGTAGTGTACAGGGGGACTGTGGTAGTATACAGGGGACTGTGGTAGTATACAGGGGGACTGTGGTAGTATACAGGGGGACTGTGGTAGTATACAGGGGGACTGTGACAGTATACAGGGGGACTGTGGCAGTATACTGGAGGACTGTGGTAGTGTACAGGGGGACTGTGGTAGTATACAGGGGGACTGTGGTAGTATACAGGGGGGATGTGGTAGTATACAGGGGGGATGTGGTAGTATACAGGGGGACTGTTGCAGTATACAGGAGGAATGTGGTAGTGTACAGGAGGACTGTGGTAGCGTACAGGAGGACTGCCGTAGTATACAGGGGGACAGTGGTAGTATTCAGGATGGCTGTAGTAGTATATAGGGGGACTGTAGTAGTACAGGAGGACTATGGTAGCATACAGGCAGACTGTGGTAGTACAGAAATCCCAGGAGGAAATGTTCACTCTGAGGAAAAGGTCTGGTTGGCATTTCCTAGCAAGGAATATTTGTTCCTAGTCTTGCAGGATCCCTAGTATTGGTCACATGGAAGCTAGTTTAAAGCAAAAAGGATAAGTTTAATGGATCACATAGTTCTCTGAGACCCACAGAAATCAGAATCTGCCATGGCGTTGAACTCTACAGACTCTAAGAGCCAAGGTACAGATAGTATCTCACTCTCCAAAACTTGCTCTGTTTCTCCTTCTCTCTGCACATCTGCTTTGGGTCTTCCCCTCAATAGACTAGGCATCTAGATTTCTCTGCCCACCCACAGCCTCTGAGCTGGCCCATCTTTCGATCACGTAACCAACAAAAATGGACTTTCTTATTTTAGGCCCAATTTACATTTTTGGGAGAAAATTGACCGATTCTTTTTTGGTTCAGTCAGCTATGGTCAGGGAGGAGCCAGGTCACTGGTGTCAAAATGGATGCCAAGTCTCCTTCCTGAAGTGGATGAGGCATTCTCAGGAGGGGGTGAGATGATTCATGTTGACAGTGTAGAAAGCCTTTTTCATATGGTGCAAAGGTGAGGAATCCATTAACTATTCTAATTTAAAAATCATTCAAGAAAACTGGCAGCGTATGCTGTGAAGAGGAGCAAACACCATAGGTCAAATTCTGAAACCAATAAGAATAACTCAACACAAAGAACTACATAGTAAAGCTTGGATAATGAATACCAAAGGATTAAGTAATAGAATCTTGTGAGATTTCCATTGTCACTGTAACCAAGAAGGAGGAAGTGTAATCAAATTCAGGGGTCAGGATCTTGAAAGCTGGAAGCAGGAAAGAACAGAAAAGAGAGAAAATGAAATTTCCTCAGGTGGGGACCTATAGCACAGAGTTCCTTACTTCACAGGCTGCTGTGAGGACAAAATGAGCTTGTGCACAGAAAGAATTTAGCCCAATACTTGGCACAATTTTACTTATAATTAGGAACATAAAAGAAAGGCAATGCACTACAATATTCTTGCCTGGAGAATCTCATGGACAGAGGAGCCTGCTGGGCTATGTCCATAGGGTCACAAAGAGTTTGACACGACTTAGCAACTAAACCAATACCAAGAAAGGCTACAGGGCATGATGGGGCTTCTCCTTGGTTAGCTGGCAAGTCAGTGAAGGAATTCCCAAGCCCAACCCCAGGAAAGCAATGCCATCCAATAAAGACGTGAGTATGGGTCCCAATCTCTTTGGGCATAAGAACTCTTTCTAACATCAAAATATTTAAGTCAAGACCTTTAGTGTTCTGAAAATTCTGAAATTTGAATGCTGAAAGGAACATTTAATGTCATTGGATAGAGACATCTCAATTTACTGTTGTGGATACTGAAGGTCAAAAAAGTGAAGGCTATTGTCACTATCACGCTGAAAGCTAGACACCAAAATTGACAGAAACTACACCCCCTACCTACCTTCCATTAGGATTTTTGTGTCCTCAACTGTTCTTTGACTTTTCTCCTCCTGCCTCACCACCCCTACTTTGAGAACTTGGGTTTTATATCTTCTTGGTCTAAACTTCTTTAATTTGAGGTTGTGCCAACACTCATTCATTCCTTCATTTAGGCCTTTATTCATCCAAAAGTGGTCAACTGCTATTGGGTACCAAGGTCCTGTCTGGATACTGAGTATACAGCTAGCGAACAGAGGGTCCTAGTAAATGAAAACTCTTCGTTATCAAGAGGAGTTCCCAGGACTTCCCTGGTGGTCCAGTGGTTAAGAATCTGCCTGCCAGTGCAGGGGACACAGTTCGATCCCTGGTCTGGGAAGATTTCACATGCAGCAGGGCAACTAAGCCCATGCACCATCATTACTGAACCTATGAGCCTTAACTACTGAACCTGCATGCCCCAGAGCCCGTGTTCCACAACGAGAGAGTAGCCCTTGCTCACCACAACTAGAGAAAACCTGTGCTCAGCAACCCAGTACAGAAAAAAATAAATAAATAATACATAATTTAAAAAAGAAGAGTCCCCAAATGTAGAAGGACAGAAGTGTCAGCCCCTCAGGGTCACTTGAGAATTTCTAATTAATATCAGTAGTAATAACATCTTTGTTTGGGAGTTCAGAAGTCTTACAGGCTTCAGAATGATTTAAAATTTGCTCAGTAGCTTATTTATGTGGCCTGATTTTCATTTTTGATCTTGTTTAGTAACCATTATTTATCTACCTAGCCAGCTTTGTAATTCACATTTTCCCCTAGCACACGGTTAAAGAAACTGGTGAAATGTTCATGTTGGATGTGACCAACAACCCTGTTCAGACACGCACACACCCAGGAGAGTGAGCTGTCTCATTTTACTCCTTAGTTCATGAGTTTTGGGAAGCACATGCCCTGTCTTAAGAATGGAATGCTGAGAGTTAAGACTTATTCAAGACAAAACCATGTAAAATCAAAGTTCTCACCACATTCTTTCTAGGAAGCAGATATTTTAAAATGTTCAACCACTGGCATTGTGTTTCTAAAATAACACGTTTCCTTTTCATGTTATTTCAGTTGTTAAAGAGACAGATGAAACTGATAGTTACTTGGCTGAAAATATTTTTGTTGGGTGATGTCCCTATCCTGTCTCTACACCCAAGACATTCATTCTACAAGTACTTATTGACAATATTAGAGTACAGGGTTCGAGCTGTGGGTCACAACATACTGATGGGTCATGAATGGTGTTGGGCTGCAGTTGGCATTTTTAAAAATGAAGTAGAACAAAGTAAAACAGGAACCATCAGCATGAATTATGTGCAGTAAGGGTAAATATTGTTCCATTCACCTTTTGATTCCTATCTGTGTGCATGTATGTGTGTGTGTATAAATGTGAGTGAATATTACACTGTGCTATAAAACTTATTTCTTATTGTGAGTCACCATCAAAAATGTTTGAAAACACTGATAGAGTGGTTAAAAAAAGCACAGACTCTGGAGTTAGAATGAATTCAAATCCTGGCTCCATCACTTTTCTAGATGTATGACTATTGGGCAATTACTTAAACTGTCTGTGAAATGGGAATTATGACAGATCCATTAGGCCTAGGAGGCCCTGGGCACAAACACGAGGTACATGATATTTTGGCTATTGGTGTTTAGTCACTAAGTCATATCTGATTCTTTTGCGACTCCATGGACTGTAGCCCACCAGGCTCCTCTGTCCATGGAATTTTCCAGGCAAGAATGCTAGAGTGGGTTACCATTTCCTTCTACAGGGGATCTTCCTGACCCAGGGGATCAAACCCACATCTGCTTGATAGACAGATTCTTTATTAATACTGAGCCACCTGGGAAGCCACACACAAAAGAAATGTTTGATTTCTTTTAAAGCCAGAAGAAAAAAAAATAAACCTTTAGGGCTGAAGAAGATATTTTACATTTTTTTCTCATGTAACAAAAAAGCAACATTTTTAAGGTCCACCAAAGTCTACTTTGTGGGAGGTGCCCTCAAAAGCAAAAATTCCTGGGCCAATGAGAGTTGTAACACACTCTGAATAGGTAAGGTGACCAATCCACCACAGTTTTAAATAGAAAGTCCTGCATCCCATGAACCCCCTCAGCCATAAGCAGACAGGACTCTCAGCTACCATGCTGATAGACTTGTTGTGAAGCTGAAATTAGATGATTATTGACAAAGCTTGGCAGATTGCCTAGTACATCAATGCTCAGTAAATGCCTTACCAAGGGTAGGCACTGTGCTAGCCTTGAAGAATTTTGTAAGGTGAATCACAAAGGCCAGCCCTTGAGAAGCGGTAGAATATTACAGTGGGTGAGAATGAATGTGGAGCCAAATGGCAACTGTTCCAATCCCAACTCTGCTACTTCTTAGCTTTATGATATAGAGCTAAGTACTCAGACTTTCTGTGCCTCAGAGTCTTATCTGTACAGTGGAGAAGATCGTAATTGTACCTACTTCACTGGAAAGTAGTAAATATTAAATGAGTTGGTGCTTAAAAAATACTTGGAGCAGTGTTTTGGAGAAGGAAATGACAACCCACTCCAGTACTCTTGCCTGAAGATCCCATGGACAGAGGAACCTGATGGGCTACTGTTCATGGGGTTACAAAGAGTCAGACATGATTGAGTGACTAAATACAAGCACAGTGATTAGTATATGGCAAGCACTTCGCAAATCTCAGCTATTTAAGCGTGAATCAACTAGCAGCTGGGGTTGCTATAACAAATGCCATAGACTTGATGACTTCACCAACAGAAATTCATTTTCTCATAGTTCTGAAGACTGAATGTTCAAGGTCAACATTTGGCAGGGGTCAGTTTCTGGTGAGAGCTCTTCCTGGCTGACAAATGTCTACCTTCTGGTGTGTCCTACATGGGGGAGAGAGAGAGAGTGAGACACAGTGGAAGAGGGCCCTTGTATCTCCTCTTGGCACCCTGCTAACCAGAAATGAGCCATAGGCCCACGCTTATGACCCTCACTGGTAGAGAAATATGGGATCGCCATACTAGTTTGGCTTAATTACGTTTCCTCCAAATAGGACTGGTCTTCCGTCAGCAAGGCAGAAGAGGAGCCTGGCTGTCGAGGAGGCTTCTGACAGTGTCTGCCCTGAGGTGTTCACAGGCCACCTGGGAAGCCAGACAAAACAATAACAACTAATGGTATGTAGCTGTGGCCCTAATGGTGCGAAGATGGGGGGCGGTGCTTCAGGGATGTGACAGGCGAGTGGGGTCTTGCAGGCCTGAGAAAGATTTCTTCAGCTGAAGAAGTGGGCAGAGGAGAGGAAACAGCACAGGGAAGGGTGTGGAAGCATCAGCAGCACAGGGTGGTCAGGAACGGGCTGGAAGGGAGACTTTAGGAGGCAGGAGTGGGTGCTGAGATTAGAAGAGAGGCAGGAGAAGTGGGTGATCCCAGGTCATGGAGGCATTGAATGGTGGGCTCAAGAAGTTGGACTTGATCCCGAGAGCGGTTGGAACCCTTTGAATATTTGAAGCCAGGAAGTGGCTGATTAGCTGAACCACTTTTCAAGGGAAAGCCTATATTTCTCAGTCTTGCATGTGTGCTTGCCAGGGGATATGGTGGTGTGGTTGGGGCTTTTGAAGCCACAGAATGAATGAGTGCATCTCCCCACATGTAAGTGACTGGTTTGAGAAGAAAAAAGAAACTTATCCCCAGTAAGCAACTTAAAATTTTATTTTGATACTGAAACAAGCAAAGTAAGACACAGGATTTTCAAGAATAATGAAATAAAAGAGAAGACTTTAAAGAAATTATGAGTTTGTGGTGGACTTCTTTGGACTATGATCCTAGTCCTCCAAAGTCTACATTTACTGTCATCTTTAATCAGGTGATTGGTGGTGGAAAGGTTGCAGAGCCCCAGTATGGAGGGCAGCAGGAAACTATCTTAACTGTTCGCAGGATGTTCTTTACCTGCCCAAGATCTCTCTGAAGGAGTGCTTCCCTGGAAAGTATCCTTTTCAGACAAGGTCACAGAGAGTATCAGGTGCTTTGTAAGTCAGTGTGAATTTATCTAAGCTACTCTACTGGATAGTTCTATTGTCAACCCTGTTAAACAGGAACTATGTTTCCGCAATCCCTTTCCTGTTTGGTTTCAGGTTAGAGTTGCCCCAAAGAGGAACTTGCACCCAGCTGGGGAGGTGAGAGGGAAGCAGCCATTACTCTCTGGATGTCAGCATGGTTAGAGGCAGTGCCATACGAAGAGGCGCCAGTGCCTTCCGGCTAGCCCTAGCCCTCCTGCGCTCTGAAACCAGCTCTTCTATCTCAGTGGTGTCCCTGGTGACCAACAGCAGCAGCAAGCCCATCGCCAGATGCTGTGGGCCCACAGCCCACACAGGCACAGCTTCTCTCTCAGCTTCCCCTTCGCAACCCACTGGGATGTGCTTCTCTGGTTGATAGGCTGGCAACTCTCTCCTCTCATTCTTCCTTTCTGACTTCCACTGCCATGCTCCCCTCATGATTGCATAAGGTTTAATTCCAAATTCCTTATCCCAGAGCTCACTTCGGTTCTGCCTCCCTGGTTGGACCCGGATTGATACACGTAATTTCCTTTCGATGCTTCACTCAGCCCTGCGGACAGAGAGGTTTTAATGGAAAATAAAGTGAGGAGGTAATCTCTAGCAGGGACCAACTGCATAGTGCAGGGAACTAAACATTGTTCCATATTTGGTAACAACTTATAAGGGAAAAGAATCTGAAAAAAATATGTATGTATATATAACTGAATGACTTTCCTCTACACCTGAAACGAACACAACTTTGTAAATCAACTATACTTCTATAAAATAAACTAATTAAAAAAGAGACAGGAGGTAATCTTTAAGCTGTGACAATATTTGAGAGGTGAGCCTGGATAGGACATGGCAGTGGGAAGGGGTAAGCCCAGAAATCAGTGAGGACCACCCCCCACCCCATAGGCAAGGGGTAGAGGGGGCAGTGCAGGGATGAGAGAGCAACAGAGAAGGATGGTTCCCACTTCCTGCTTTCAGCACGACCTGCCTCTGACAGCAGCTTGTTCATTCTCTTCTGGCTTTCAGAATGTTTGTTTTAACAATGGTTTGTAACAGATGATGCTTTCATGCTCCAGAGAGAAACAGAATTAAACACACACACACACACACACACACACAAAGGCAAGAGCAGTGGAAAATAGAACACTGAGTAAGAAGAAAGTCACACAAGGGATTCATTAGTCTGGACAGGACTTCGAAGAATTCTTTTTGTGGCACTGAGTTTATAACACTACATCCTTCTTTAATGTTCTTATATCTGGGATCATAGATGATATAAGTAGATCTCTCTTTATATTTTGAGAGTGCTGTCTATTCCATTGTTCATGATTCTATACATAAAGATCCATGTAAAAATTCTCCTTTAAGAGTGCAAAAGTGGGAAAAACCTGGAGTCTTGCCATTCATTTATAAGGCAAAAAAGAAGTATGATATTTTTATTTTTCTTCTCATCCTGGTGGCCAGGAAACTCAGATATACATTTGATGATTGTAGGCAGGTGTGTTCTTTAGGCTGTTAGTTCTATCTTTCTGTACTTAGTTCCCTTGAGTGTCAGTCCTTGAAAAGTTTCTTTGTGAATGCTTAAGGCAATTTTGTGTTTGTTGAATTTGCCAAAGGTCCTTCCTCTCGCCTTCTTTTCTTTTTTTGTTTGGAGACAACCTAGAGAGGGCATATTTCATTTCTGATAACTTGGCACCATTCCTTCCTATTCCTCCCAAGAGGCAAACGTAATTCTTGACTGGGAGGAGCACAAAGAAGGTGAAAGCTGTGTTTCCAGTTTGGACAGAAATGAAACTGTACTTGCACGTGGATCGTACCTATGTATATGGTTATTTTTGTCATGAGATGCAACCAAGCTATGGAACACCTTCAGGATTGCTCATTTGTGTGGAAAAAAGCTTAGCAGTTTGCTCCTAAATAGTCAGTGAGGAGTTTTCAGACTCATATGATGCACAGGTTACCATGAAGCTCTTGGGCTTCTTCTATTGGTTCCTCAGCTTACTCATTTTTAGGTAATGGTCCAGTTACTAAAAAACAAAAATCATATGAATTGTTGTCAAGTAGAAACATGTACAGGTGACTTTATCCATTTCCAACCTTTTGAAACTGTAGTTATATGATTTGTAAGTAAAATTAAATTTATAAAGAATTATCTCGGGTGAAACAGATCACCAGCCCAGGTTGGGTGCATGAGACAAGTGCTCGGGCCTGGTGCACTGGGAAGACCCAGAGGGATCGGGTGGAGAGGGAGGTGGGAGGGGGGACTGGGATGGGGAATACATGTAAATCTGTGGCTAATTCATTTCAATGTATGACAAAAACCACTGCAATGATGTAAAGTAATTAGCCTCCAACTAATAAAAATAAATGGAAAAAAAAAGAAAAGTTTGTTATGACAACAACATGAATTCCCTTTTATTAAGTTGAAGTCCATAAATTTAATCACAACAATCCTATCCTCAGGCTACAGAAAAGTAGATTAAAATCAACATGGATAATTTAATCTGAAGCCCTGAAGGGAATTCATTCTGGTTCTAGAGAATAAGAAAACAATAAATGTCAAGGAAAATTCAATCTCACTTCATTAGAGAAATGAAGGATCTGTGTAGCACAGACCAGGTTAACTATCAGTAAAATGGCAAAAAATGATGTAGTTGTTACATAAACATATCATAACAAACCCAAATACACAGACATATTCTGTGTACAAATGCAAGCACACCCACACAACATAAGTACCATTAAAGCAAGAACTTTTTCTGCTTTGTGGTATTCCCAGAGACCAAAACACTGTCTTACAGTAATAGGTACTCAAATCTATGTCAAACAAGTGATTCAAATATAAATAACATAGAAAGATACCAGCATGCACCCTTAGGCAGGGACATATTCTCCATAAGTATTTTGCACTAAGAGAACATATAGATTCTTAATTTAATATAATAATATCTATGAGAGAATAAGCTAAGACCAGCAGAATGGGTTGAAGAGGATATTGCAGAACTAAATAAAAGTTAGTACTATTTGGTATTTAACAAATAAACCTGATATATTAATAGCTATGAATAGATATAACTGAAAGTCAAATTTTGGTGGAGAGTCTTGAGATAATCAGAGTGAATGTGGAGAAGGAGAAAAGGGAAAAAAAAATAAAAAATTAGGCAGGAGATGATAGACATGAAGAGGGCAAAGATGACTCCTTGATGGCTTTGAAGTAGAGACTCTCACAGATGGAACAGAACATGTATTCAGAGATGTAATATAAAAAAATTTACCTTAAATTGAAAGAAGAATAAAATTGTTAGGCAGATAGGGCATATCACATGCTTGTAAAAACAGATTAAAAATGATGGGGATCAGAGCAGATCTGCAGTCTGATTTAAGAACTTGAAAAATGAAGACAAATTATTCAAGTGTTCAGGAAGAAGCAGTGGGAGGTAGACTGGCCTCAGACTTTTCCACAACAGTCCAAGCCAAAGACTATGAAGTAAAGTCTGCCAAGTTCTGAGGGAAACAAAATGTGACCTGGGAGCACTGTACCTAGTCGATTCTTATCCAGATGTAACAGAACCAGTGAGACATGCTCAAACATGAAGGAAGTCAAGAAGTCCAGTACCTATCAGCCACCAGCTCTTAGGAAATTCGCTAAAGATAAATTGATTTCAACAAGAGATGAAACAAAATAAAGAATCTAGGAATGAAAAAGCTGTGATTAGAGTACTCATAGCTAAATATTGAGAGACTAAGGCTGACAACAAAAGGATTTACATTTTCAGGAAAAAATGTGAATGCTGCAAATCTTGATTAAATAAAAATGATGTGAGCCAAAAAAAATACTAAGAGAGAAAGAGAAGGAAAAAAGAAAAGTTTGTGCTAACAAATGCATCTTTTCTAGTGGAGCAAACTGATACTACAAAAAAACTGAAATGCATTTTATTTATTTATTTATTTTTGGCCACACTGTGCAGCATGTGGGATCTTAGTTCCCCAACGAGGGATCAAACCTGTGCCCCCTGCACTGGGAGCACTGATTTAAACACTGGACTGCCAGTTCAGTTCAGTTAAGTCACTCAGTCATGTCCAACTCTTTGTGATCCCATGGACTGCAGCACGCAAGGTGACTCTGTCCATCACCAACTCCCATAGCTCACTCAACTTCATGTCCACTGAGTCGGTGATGCCATTCAACCATCTCATCCTCTGTCATTCCTTTCTCCTTCCGCCTTCAATCTTTCCCAACATCAGGGTATTTTCAAATGAGTCAGTTCTTTGCATCAGGTGGCCAAAGTATTGGAGTTTCAGCTTCAGCATCAGTCTTTCCAATGAATATTCAGGACTGATTTCCTTCAGGATGGACTGGTTGGATCTCCTTGCAGTCCAAGGGCTGCTCAAGAGTCTTCTCCAACAGCACAGTTCAAAAGCATCAATTCTTAGCACTCATCTTTCTTTATAGTCCAACTCTCACATCCATACATGACTACTGCAAAAACCATATCCTTGACTAGACAAACCTTTGTTGGAAAAGTAATGTCTCTGCTTTTTAATATGCTATCTAGGTTGGTCGTAGCTTTTCTTCCAAGGAGCAAGCATCTTTTAATTTCACGGCTGCAGTCAATATCTGCAGTGATTTTGGAGCCCCCCAAAATATAAAGTGAGCCACTGTTTCCCCATCTATTTGCCATGAAGTGATGGGACCAGATGCCATGATTTTAGTTTTCGGAATGTTGAGCTTTAAAGCCAGCTTTTTCACTCTCCTCTTTCACTTTCATCAAGAGGCTTTTCAGTTCCTCTTCACTTTCTGCCATAAGGGTGATGTCATCTGCGTATCTGAGGTTACTGATATTTCTCCCGGCAATCTTGATTCCTGCTTGTGCTTCATCCAGCCCAGCATTTTGTGTGATGTACTCTGCATACAATAGGCATTGCCTTTCTTTGGGATTGGAATGAAAACTAAACTTCTCCAGTCCTGTGGCCACTGCTGAGTTTTCCAAATTTGCTGGCATATTGAGTGCAGCACTTTCACAGCATCATCTTTCAGGATTTAAAATAGCTCAACTGGAATTCCATCACCTCCACTAGCTTTGTTTGTAGTGATGCTTCCTAAGGCCCACTTGACTTCACATTCCAGGATATCTGGCTCTAGGGGAGTGATCACAACATCATGTTTATCTGGATCATGAAGATCTTTTTTGTATAGTTTTTCTGTGTATTCTTGCCACCTCTTCTTAATATCTTCTGCTTCTGTTAGGTCCATACTGTTTCTGTCCTTTGTTGTGCTCATCTTTGCATGAAAAGTTCTCTAGGTATCTCTAATTTTCTTGAAGAGATCTGTTGTCTTTCCCATTCTATTTCCTCTATTTCTTTGCATTAATCACTGAGGAAGGCTTTCTTATCTCTCCTTGCTCTTCTTTGAAACTCTGCATTCAGTTGGGTATATCTTCTCTTTTCTCCTTTGCCTTTAGTGTCTCTTCTTTTCTCAGCTATTTGTAAGGCCTCCTCAGACAACCATCTTGCCTTTTTGCATTTCTTTTTCTTGGGGCTGGTCTTGATCACTACCTTCTGTATAATGTTATGAACCTTTGCCCATAGTTCTTCAGGCACTCTGTCTATCAGATATAATCCCTTGAATCTATTTGTTACTTCCACTGTATAATCATAAGGGATTTGATTTAGGTCAAACCTGAATGGTGTAGTGGTTTCCCCTACTTTCTTCAACTTAAGTCTGAATTTGGCAATAAGGAGCTCATGATCTGAGCCACAGTCAGCTCCTGGTCTTGTTTTCTTCTGACTGTATAGAGCTTCTCCATCTTTGACTGCAAAGAATATAATCAGTCTGATTTTGGTATTGACTATCTAGTCATGTCCATGTGTAGAATCTTCTCTTGTGTTGTTGGAAGTGGCTGTTTGCTATGACCAGCGTGTTCTGGTGGCAAAACTCTATTAGCCTTTGCCCTGCTTCATGCTGTGTTCCAAGACGAAACTTGCCTGTTACTCCAGGTATTTCTTGACTTTCTACTTTTGCCAGGGAAGTCCCCAAAACATGTATTTTAAAGCAATACACAATACTGTAACCAAATGAATTGAAAACTTATGTCTATACAAAACCTGCACACGGAAGTCGAGAGCAGCTTCATTCATAAGAGCCCTAAATTGAAAGCAACCAAGATTCTTTCAATGGATGAGTGGATACACAAATTGGTTTTTCATATTTCATTCTCACAGTGGAATAGTATTCAGTATTCAGTAATAAAAAGAAATGATCGATCAAGCCATGAAAAGACATGCAGAAACTTTAAATTTATAGTGATAAGTGAAAGAAAGCAATCTGAAAAGGCGCCATGCTGTATGATTCCAACTATATAACATTCTGGAAAAAGCAAAAACAGTAAAAAGATCAGTAGTTGGCAGGTGTTTCTGGGGGGGGGGGCAGAATGAATGGGTAGAGCACAGAGGGTCTTTAGGCGGTGACACTATTCTCTACATTACTGTTATGGTAGATATATGTCATACATTTGTCAAAACTCAAAGAATGTACAACACAAGGAACAAGTTATAATGTAAATTATGGCCTTCAATTAATAATGATGCATTAATAAGAAGGGCAGTGCCAAAGAATGTTCAAACTACTGCACAATTGCACTCATTTCACACACTTGCAAAGTAATGCTCAAAATTCTCCAAGCCAGGCTTCAATAGTACGTGAACTGTGAAATTCTAGATGTTCAAGCTGGATTTAGAAAACGCAGAGGGACCAGAGATCAAATTGCTACCATCCATTAGATCATCGAAAAAGCAAGAGAATTCTAGGAAAAACATCTACTGCTGCTTTATTGATTATGCCAAAGCCTTTGACTGTGTAGATCACAACAATCTGTGGAAAATTCTTCAAGAGGTGGAAATACTAGACCACCTGACCTGCCTCCTGAGAAACCTGTATGCAGGTCAAGAAGCAACAGTTAGAACTGGACACAAAACAACAGAGTGGTTCCAAATCAGGAAAGGAGTGTGTCAAGGCTGTGTATTGTCACCCTGCTTATTTAACTTGTGTGCAGAGTACATCACACAAAATGCTGGGCTGGATGAAGCATAAGCTGGAATCAAGATTGCCTGGAGAAATATCAGTAACCTCGTATATGCAAATGACACCACACTTATGGCAGAAAGTGAAGAGGAACTAAAGAGCCTCTTGATGAAAGTGAAAGAGGAGAGTGAAAAAGCTGGCTTTAAAGCTCAATATTCAGAAAACTAAAATCATGGCATCTGGTCCCATCACTTCATGGCAAATAGATGGGAAAACAATGGAAACAGTGGCAGACTTTATTTTTTGAGACTCCAAAATCACTCCAGATGGTGGCTACAGCCATGAAATTAAAAGATGCTTGCTCCTTGGAAGAAAAGCTATGACCAACCTAGATAGCATATTAAAAAGCAGAGACATTACTTTTCCAACAAAAGTTCACCTAGTCAAAGTATGGTTTTCCAGTAGTCATGTATGGATGTGAGATTTGGACTATAAAGAAAGCTGAGTGCTAAAGAAATTATGCTTTTGAACTGTGGTGTTGGAGAAGACTCTTGAGCAGCCCTTGGACAGCAAGGAGATCCAAGCAGTCCATCCTGGAGGAAATCAGTCCTGAATATTCATTGGAAGGACTGATGCTGAAGCTGAAACTCCAATACTTTGACCACCTGATACAAAGAACTGACTTATTTGAAAAGACCCTGATGCTGGGAAAGATTGAAGGCAGGAGGAGAAGAGGACAACAGAGGATGAGATGGTTGGATGGCATTACCGACTTGATGGACATGAATTTGAGCAATCTTTGCGAGTTGGGGATGGACAGGGTGGCTTGGCGTGTTGCAGTCCATGGGGTCACCAAGAGTCGGACACGACTGAGTGACTGACCTGAATATTGGTTCACCAGTTGTAACAAATATACCACACTAATGCAAGTTTTTAATAATAGAGAGGGGCTTTCCTGATATCTCAGTTGGTAAAGAATTTGCCTGCAATGCAGGAGACCCCGGTTCAATTTCTGGGTCAGGAAGATCCGCTGGAGAAGAGATAGGATACATACTTCAGCATTCTTGGGCTTCCCTTGTGGCTCAGCTTGTAGAGTCTGCGCAATGTGGGAGACCTGTGTTTGACCCAACCAGAGGTTAATTAAGCCAGTATTAATGCACCAATATTAACTGAAGTCCATAATTTACATTATGACTTGCTCTTTGTGTTGTACATTCTTTGGGTTGACAAATGTATAATGACATGTATCCACCATAACAGTACCATAGAGAATACTGTCACCACCCTAAAGACCCTCTGTGCTCTACCCATTCATCCTTTCCGTCTCCTGGAGCCCCTGGCAACCGCTGATCTTTTTACTGTCTCTCTAGAGAAAACTCTGTGTGGGAGAGACAGTATACAGGAGCTCTTTGTACAATCTGCTCAGTTTTTCTGTAAACCTAAAACCACTGTAAAAAATAAAGTCTACTAATTAGAAATTTTTACAAAATTTTATAAATTTTAAATAAAAAATCTAAAATGTAAAGCTTTTGTCTCAGTGTTGCCAGTCAAAAAATTTCAAGTTATTAATATAATATATAAGTATACAATTAATAGATAAGTGCACAAGAAATTAAAACTTTAAAATAATAATTTCTTGTAAGTTTATAGCATTTATACTTCTGAAGCTAAAAAAGCTTAAAGCTGTATTAATAATTTTGGGATGGTTTATTGATCTAAAATGTTAATATTGTGGAATCTGAGTGAAGGATATGTGGGAATTCTTTGAAATTTATTCTTTTGACTCCTGTATGTTTGCAATTATGTCAAAATAAAAAGTAAAAAAAAATCCTCAAAGGTCAAACCTTGCAGCCTTATGTGTTATTGAGTTTAGTTCACAGCCAAATACTGTTTGTGTGCTGCTCTGAAAATCTAGCTTGGCCCTTCTTTCCTTGTGGTGGCTGGTGTGTAAAGTACAATATGTATCTCACTTTAGAAGGTCTGTACCAACAGCTCTAGACCACTGGACCCTTAGAGGCTCCACCCAAGTTCTCAGGGATTATCTCCCCCATCTGGCTTACAGAGGGACCTACGTTCTGGCTCCTTTGGCCCACCAAGTTCAATTAGCATGATGAAAACCTGTAATGGATGATCTTGGTATTCTTTGGTCCTTCTAGAACACATTATGACCATGTACAGGGGAGAAGACATGGCCTGAGGCAAGACAGGAAGGGTATTTCATTGTTCCTGCCAGAGGGACAGGATAGGATGGGGAGAAAAGCATTTGCTGGGTTAGTAGTGACACTCCAGGTGCCAGGGCTGTGTGGCTTTGCTCCAGAGGGAAATACCACCCCTGCAGTCATGCTGTGATTCCCCTCACCATCTGCTTCCTCTCCGATCCTTCTCCATGACCCACCTGACTATGTGCTGACCACACAGGTGAGTTAGTTGTGGATAAGGTGGGAACCACTACCCTGCATCTTCAAGTCTTTGGTGGTAGCATTAAGCTCTCCTGGGGAAAGAGAAAAGCATTATAAGAAGGATGGCGCACTGAAGGAGCTTGATGAATGGTAGCCATCATCATAATTGTTGTCATGTTGTCATTGTTATTGTTTAAGGCAAGACAGGATCAACATTTGGATTACCCCTTTCCTTTATAAGTATCATATTTCACTGGTCCTAAGGAGCACATTGCTTTATACATTAAAGTCTCTGAAATCAAGATATGATAACAGTTGATGATGTGTTACTGCTATTCAGTTGGATTAAAACTGAGTGCATTCACAGAGGCTTTCTGTTTGCTTCTGCCAGTCCCTTGTGGGCAGAGTTAGGTCTACTCAAAACCAATGAAACTAAAACTTCAAGGTCCCTCTCTTGTGTGGTTCTTCCAAGGCCCTGCAACGGGCCTGAGTCACAGTTTCACATGATCATCTGGTTTTGTAAAATTTGTAAGAATAAGATATTTCATATTCATTTTCTTAAAGATGGCCCAAATTGCATAAACTTCAGGCTCTGGCTGAAGATTCTCTTGTGTCATTCTGCTTGTCTTTTTCTTGCTATTTCTTTTTTGTATATTTCTCATTTACCCCTAAGCCATGGCCTTTAGTGTCTCTTTATCTGGGGGTCTTGTAGCAGACTTCCATTGGCAGTAGCTTAATTTCTTAGTGTTACATTCAATAACAATGTATTTTATAATCAGTGATGCCTTAAGTTCCATGAATAGTATGTAATAGGACACTCAGGCTGGGCCAGCTGAGGGCCAGGAGGCCAGCCTGTGAAGTTGGACAGCACTGTTTCCTAGAGGTTCCTTTTGTGGTCTGGGGAGATTAGCTTCCCCTCCCTCAACTACAACTGACAGTTTCTTAAAACTCAAGAAATATGTGGGGCCATTGAAACAAATGCCTAGTCACATATCCTGGTTTGTGTGGGGCTGAGGAAAGGATATGAATTCAGCCCAGATGTGGGGTTCAAATCTGTCTGAGGAACTGAAATGGTTGGCGGTAAGTCCAGATGTAACTAGACTGAGGGAGAGTCTATGGGACCTCTATGAGGGAGTGAGAACTTGCAGAAGGGCTCAGCTGAGCAAATAGGGGCTAGATATGAGCCTCTTTTGATTTATTACCCCTTCTGGGGCCTGTGCAGTAAGGAGGAGAGGGATGTGGCATAAAATGAAAGACCTGTGTCACAGGAGGCCAAGCATTCTGCTGGGGGAACTCCTTCCAAAAGAGCTAACTATGAGAAGAAGTGTAGTGGAGAAGAAGGATTACCTGGAGGAAGCCGGTGAAACTGTTGGAATGGCAGTCACTCAACTTATACTCACTTAGGATGCAGCAGCAGCACCAGGATACTCAGGGATACCTCCCTGCCAGGCACTTCAGACATATTTGGGGAAATTAAGCAGGACTTCTTACCGATAAGCTTGCAAATATGACCTTAGTTGTTTTCAGAAGGTAGTTAAGCCCATAGTACATCCCATACACCTCTACTCAACTTTAATCTGCACTGTCCAATATGGTAGACACTAGTCATGTGTGTCTACTGAGTTTTTGAAATATGGATAGTGTGGCTGTGGAACGGAATTTGAAATGTTATTTAATTTTAATTTAAAAATGGAAGGTGTATAGAATATTTGTCCTGTAAAACTTTAGAAAATTGAAATGCTTCATTTTGAAATTTATAGATTTAGAATTGATTTTCAACTTGTGCAATACCTCCTTAAATGTGATATTAATAATTAAACATAAGAGTCAGTGGATTTACTTAACTTGATTAGGTGTGATTTTGAAGTTGACATGCTGTTGCTTCAAAGTTACATAAATTCTTCTGAAAAAGGTGAATATAAATGGTCAGTATAGTTGTAAACATCGAAGGAAAACAATTTTTTGGTCCTCAATTCAGTTATTGGAAAACTTCTAAGTATGTTTGGAATAACTTGGGTTTGTGAGTCTACTCGCCAACTATAAATTTTATGAGAGCTAAATACAGATCAAATACTTCAAATAAAAGTTTAGTATCCAAATCAAGATGGAAAAGAAGGGCAAAATATAAGCCAGATTAGAAAATTTAGTACCAAGAAAAGAACGGAAAATTTCTAATGAATAATTATAAAACATAACATCAATTATGTGCTGAAATGATAGGATTTTGGATACAGCAAGATTAAATAAGTCATTAAGATTAGTTTCATTGGTCTCCCACTCCCTTTTAAAAATGTGGCTATTAAAAAAAAAATGTGGCTATTAGAAAATTTAAAATGACATATGTGGCTTGCATCCATTTCTTTTTTAAAAAGATAGCTTTATTTTTTTAAAATAAGTTATTTCTTATTTTTGGTTGTGCTGGCGTTCACTGTTGCAGAGGGCTTTCTCTAGTTGTGGTGTGCACGCTTCTCATTGAGGTGGCCTCTCTTGTTGCAGAGCACAGGCTTTAGGCACGTGGGCTCAGTAGTTGTCGCACATGGGTTTAGTTGCCCTGTGGCATGTGGGATCTTCCCAGGCCAGGGATCAAACCCATGTCCCCTGCATTGGCAGGCAGATTCCTATCCGTTATACCACCAGGGAGGCCTTGCATTCCATTTCTGTTGGACACTGCTGATCTAGATTATCTGAAAGCAGGTCCACATTTTGTCCTTATCCATATCCTCAGTGACATGTAACAGGGCTACATAAATGGTCGTTGAGGAAGATGATTTAATCTTGGAGCAAGCTTTCTACAGCTGAGCATGATGGGTGCTCAGGTAAACTGCTAAGACTGAATTCATAAAATAAGGTGTAAAGCCACTCTTTCACTTTCCCAGGAGAGCTTATACTCTCCATGTTTCTCTAACATCTTTTCCCTTGGTCACCACTAGCTAAATGATGAAGTGTTGAATCTACTACTGGTCTATTGATTCCTGCCCCACCACTGCCCCTTGATTTCTTCCCAAAGCACCTATAGCATCACTGATATTATGAAGGGAGTTGGCAGTAACTTGTCTTAAAGCTTAACATTCAGAAAACTAAGATCATGGCATCTGGTCCCATCACTTCATGGCAAATAGATGGGGAGACAGTGGAAACAGTGTCAGACTTTATTTTTTTGGGCTCCAAAGTCACTGCAGATGGTGACTGCAGCCATGAAATTAAAAGACGCTTACTCCTTGGAAGGAAAGTGATGACCAACCTAGATAGCATGTTAAAAAGCAGAGACATTACATTGCCAAAAAAAGGTCTGTCTGGTCAAGGCTATGGTTTTTCCAGTGGTCATGTATGGATGTGAGAGTTGGACTGTGAAGAAAGCTGAGCACTGAAAAATTGATGCTTTTGAACTATGGTGTTGGAGAAGACTCTTGAGAGTCCCTTGGACTGCAAGGAGATCCAACCAGTCCATCCTAAAGGAGATCAGTCCTGGGTGTTCATTGGAGGGACTGATGCTGAAGCTGAAACTCCAATACTTTGGCTGCCTCTTGCGAAGAGCTGACTCATTGGAAAAAGCCCTGATGCTGGGAGGGGTTGGGGGCAGGAGGATAAGGAGACAACAGAGGATGAGATGGTAGGATGGCATCACCGACTCGATGGACATGGGTTTGAGTAAACTCTGGGAGTTGGTGATGGACAGGGAGGCCTGGCTTGCTGCAATTCATGGGGTCACAAAGAGTTGGACATGACTGAGCGACTGAACTGAACTGAACTGAACTGTCTCTAGTCTGGTTTGCCAAGTAGGCTTTTGAGTTTGAAACTGTGAACCTCATTCATATGCATTTCCTGTCCAGGCCCTCAGTAAGAAATTCAGCTGCAGAAAACAAAACAAAACAACAAATACCTGTGATTTGTCCAAAGAAGTTAGGCAGTTTATTGCTTATCCACTTTATGAAGCCTCTTCCCCTAAAATTCAACATGGCTTTAAAAAAAAATTATTTATTTGGTTGCACTGGGTCTTTGTTGCTGTGAACGGCCAGTGAGTGGGGGCTATTTGCTAGTTACTGGGCACTGGCTTCTTATTGCAGTGGCTTCTCTTGTGGAATACGGACTCAGTAGTTGTGGTGCACAGGCTTAGTTGCCCCGTGGCATGTGTAATCTTCCTGGAGCAGGGATTGAACTCTGGTCCCCTGCACTGAGGTGAGTTCTTAACTACTAGACCACCAGGGAAGCTCTCAACATGACTTTTGTGTCCAATCTTGTACTGCACTGAAAGCCTGACTCTCTGTGATGTGAATTACCTTTCCCTTTCAAGAGGAGCTGGAGAAAATGGAATATTTTCTCTTATGCTTGACAGGGACAAGTGGGTTTTCTGTTGACTCTGCAGCACAGCACATCTATGGTGGGATCTACTCCGGTTCCTGCTCAACCTATTGTTCAAAATAACCAGTCTATATGATCTAATTAAGCCAGTCGCTTCAGCAGAGAAAATAGTTTGCTTTATTTCATCACTCAACAAGCAGATTAATTTCTTGAACATGACTGGAACTGCTGTGCTGCTGTGTCAGGAGACTGAGTTTTCAATCAAGACTGGGCAAGGACATGGCCTGGATCACCTTTTCCCCTTTTCCTGTGTTCCAATATCCAAGCTAGAAATGCTACACAAACCTTCATTATATCATTTAAGGTCAGATACTACGTGGGGAATATGAAGTATGGAGTGTTTTTGTCTGATATGATTAGGGCTGCCAGATAATTTTTTGGTAGAAGTATGTCTCATGCAATATGTGGGACATATCATACTTCTATTAAAAATTATTCATTATTTGTATGAAATTCAGATTTACCTAGGCATCCTATATTTTCATTCACTAAGTCCAGCAACTCTAGGTAAGATGCTACAATGGCCCCAAAGAGCCACCACTTTCTTTTACCATTTCTCAAACAAAAAGATGATGTGTTTAAGAAAGGATATCTTTAGCGCAATAGTATCAGAAACAAATAGTTAGGAATGAGTTTAACCAAGGAGGGGAAGATCTCTACACTGAAAACCATAAGACATTGATGAAAGAAATCAAACAAGACACAAATAAATGGAAAGGTATTCTGTGTTCATGGATTGGAAGAATTAATATTGTTAAAATGTCTATTCTACTCAAAGCCATCTAGAAATTTAATGCAGTTTCTATCAAGAGTCCAATGGCATTTTTAACAGAAGTAGAAAAAACAGTTCTAAAATTTACATGGAACCACAAAAGACCATGAATTACAAAAACAATCCTGAGAAAGAAGAACAAAGAGAGAAGCATAACATTTCCTGATTTCAAGCTATACTATAAAATTACAGTAATTAAACTGTACAATATTGGCATAAACTAGTTACATAGATCAATGGAACAGAACTAAGAGCCCAGAAGTACTCTCAGACATATATGGTCAACTAATATTTGACAAGGGAGCCAAGAATATTCAGTGAAGAAAACATAGTCTCTTCAATAACTGAGAAAATTGGATATCACATAAAGAATGAAACTTGACCCCTTATCTTATACTACTCACAAAAATTAACTCAAAATGAATTAAAGACCTAAATGTAAGATGAGAACTCATACAACTCCTTGAAGAAAACATAGGGAAAAAGCTCTGTGACATGTGTCTTGACAAACAACTTTTTGGATGTGACACCTAAAGCACAAGCAACAAAATAAAAAGTAAACAAGTGAGACGACATCAAACTAAAAAACTTTTGCCCAGCAAAAACAAACAAACAAAAACCAACAAAAGACAACCTATGGATTGGGAAAACATATTTGCAAACTATACATCTACTGAGGGGTTAATATCCAAATTATAATGAAGAAAACTGACCTTTTCCAGTCCTGGGGTCACTGCCGAGTTTTCCAAATTTGCTGGCATATTGAGTGCAGCACTTTCACAGCATCATCTTTTAGGATTTGAAATAGCTCAACTGGAATTCCATCACCTCCACTAGCTTTGTTCAGAGTGATGCTTCCTAAGGTCCACTTGACTTTGCATTCCAGGATGCCTGGCTCTAGGCAGGTGATCATACCATCATGATTATCTGAGTCATGAAGATTTTTTTCTAGCCACAGAACAGGAAAAGTTCAGTTTTCATTCCAATCCCAAAAAAAGGCAATGCCAAAGAATGTTTAAACTACCACACAATTGCACTCATCTCACACACTAGCAAAGAAATGCTCCAAATTCTCCAAGTCGGGCTTCAACAGTACGTGAACCGGGAACTTCCAGATGATCAAGCAGGATTTAGAAAAGGCAGAGGAACCAGAGATCAAATTGCCACCATCCATTGGATCATCGAAAAAGCAAGAGAGTTCCAGAAAAACATCTACTTCTATTTTATTGACTATGCCAAAGTCTTTGTGTGGATCACAACAAACTGTGGAAAATTCTTAAAGAGATGGGAATACCATACCACCTGATCTGCCTCCTGAGAAATCTGTATGCAGTTCAGGAAGCAACAGTCAGAACCAGACATGGAACAACACAGTGGTTACAAATCAGGAAAGGAGTGTGTCAAGGCTGTATATTGTCACCCTGCTTATTTAACTTATATGCAGAGTACATCATGTGAAATGCTGGATTAGATGAAGCACAAGCTGGAATCAAGGTTGCCAGGAGAAATATCAATAATTTCTCATATGCAGATGATACCACCCTTATGGAAGAAAGTGAAGAAGAACTAAAGAGCTTCTTGATGAAAGTGAAAGAAGAGAGTGAAAAAATTGGCTTAAAACTCAACATTCAGAAAACTAAAATCATGGCATCTGGTCCTATCACTTCATGGCAAATAGATGGGGAGACAGTGGAAATGGTGACAGACTTTATTTTGGGGGGTTCCAAAATCACTGCAGATTGTGACTGTAGCCAAAAAATTAAGACGTCTGCTCCTTGGAAGAAAAATTAGGACCAACCTAGACAGCATATTAAAAAGCAGAGACATTACTTTGCCGACAAATGTCAGTCTAGTCAAAGCTATGGTTTTTCCAGTAGTCATGTATCGATGTGAGAGTTGGACTATAAAGAAAGCTGAGTGCTGAAGAATTGATGCTTTTGAACTGTGGTGTTGGAGGAGACTCTTGAGAGTCCCTTAGACTGCAAGGAGATCTAACCAGTCCATCCTAAATGAAATCAGTCCTGTGTAATCACTGGAAGGACTGATGCTGAACCTGAAACTCCAATACTTTGACCACCTGATACAAAGAACTGACTTATTTGAAAAGACCCTGATGCTGGGAAAGATTGAAGGCAGGAGGAGAAGGGAGCAACAAAGATGAGATGGTTGGATGACATCACTGACTGGATGGACATGAGTTTGAGTAAATTCCCGGAGTTGGTGATGGACAGGGAGGCCTGGCGTGCCACAGTCCATGGGGTCGCCAAACAACTGAGTGACTGAACTGAACTGATATAAGATAATGGATGTTAACTTATTGTGGTAATCATTCACAATATGTCAAATCATTATGCTATATACTTTAAACTTACACAGTGTTGCACATCAGTTTTATCTCAGTAAATCTGGAAAAAATATTTGTGTGCTATATGGAGATAATCAGAGACCAGCATGGTGTTTGATGGTTCCTGCTGAATCATCTTACTGAAACCAACAGAGGTCAGATCTGAGTGTCTGTGTTCACATTTTCTATGATAAACTGAACTATGTTAAAGGAGTCGCGCAAATTGTAATGTGCTGCTCTGTCTGCTTTGCTTTGTTTCCCCTTTTATGTGCCCATATGAACTCCTCAATGAGATTGTAAACCCAACAGGACAGAAACTGTGTCTTCTTTTTACTGGGATCCCCAAAGTCCAACAAAATGTCTGGGTACCAGCAGATGCTTGGAAGTGTGATACATGATAATGAAAGGGAGACTTACCTTGGTCTGAAATGCAATGGACATTCTAACAGTCTCAGTGGGAGTTTTGTGACCCAGGCACCAGGCCAGAGGTCAGTGGAGTAACCTGGTCTGGAAATAGAGCCCATCTGCGCTTTCGGAGGAGTCTGTCGAAAGCCCTTCTCTGGTTTGCCCCAGAACAAGTGCTCCATCCTTAAGGCCAACACAAGCAACAGCCTCCCTGCCACCTGTCAGTGAACTGCTGCCAGAGTGTAATTGTACCGGATGCTGTGAGAGGAAGCCTGAATTAAATGAGGCTTCAGCAGGGCCAGCAGTGCCTTTTCTTACCTGTTAATGAAGCCTCATTAGAAACAGCAAGAAACTGTGCTGAGAACTGGAGGCACCAGTCTGCTGGGCTCTCCTTGCCAAAGGATGATTAACTTAATGATTTACGGCAGCTGCCCTTTGAGATTACAGAGCCGAGGAGACTGAGTGTGTGCGGCCGGCACAGTGTGCTGTCTGGTGGAAGCTTGGGAGGGTGTACAATCCATTCTCTCCTAGCTTCCAGGTTCTGGGAAATGCACAGCCATTCAGATCCAGAAGTACCTCATTCTGATGGCTGGCCTTCTGAGGCTCTCCAGCTGTGTTTAAGTTAGAGATTTAGATCATGGCTGGGGAACAAAAATTCACCGTAATAAGTAAGAAAGAAATGAAGAAGACCCCAGTGAACAGGCATTCTATAAAGTTGGCTGTGCACTCTTCTGGGGAGGCCCTGGTACCCAGGGCTTCAGTCATGGGCACCCCTGGGTGTGCATGATCTCTTGATCAGTGCTTTCTGAAATGCAGCTGTAGGTGGTGTCTTGACTGTTTCTATGCTTCAGACAACAAAGGGAATCATGCAAAGGTGCCACGCAAACTGTAAATAGCTGTCCTGCCCACCTGACTTATTAATGCAATTCCTTTGATCCTGGAAGCCAAAAGGGAAACGAGTTGGAGTGATTTCAACCAGGCGATCACCATGTCTTGCCTCGCTTCTCTTTCTAACTTTCTTAAAGGTAAATAAGATTCCATTTGTTTATGTTGACCTTGGCTATTTGGAAGCCCAGGAACTGAAGGAGGGGGTCTTCGAATGTGCCCATATTGGACACACTGCCCTGTCTGGATTAGCTGCTTATGTGAGGACAGAGACTCAGCTTGGATAGTTTTTAATTTTGGTCTGTAATTCTGTGTGACAGGTGTGCTGACAGGAGCTTGGGGGAGGAATTAAGAAATTAAGTCTGGGCTGTGTGTGTGTGTGTGTGTGTGGTTTTGGAGGCACTGAGAGCCTGTGCTAGGACACAGGTGGTGGTTTCAGTTTTAATCAGAAGGCAGGGGAGTCTCGAATGGGTAGGCGGCAGATTCATGAACTATATTTGGCTGGCCTGGGCCCTGAGAGGGCTGGGGAAGGACCCTGGAAGAATGTTCTGAGGCTGCAAGTGTAGGCAACCACAGTCACAACCTAATTCATCTCCCACAGATTTAAACTGAAGTTCCCTTTAAACTGACTGAGAGAGATACTCTGCCAAGAGCAGTGAAATGTGGGTGTCTGCGCATAACTACTCATGCAGAGCACGCTAAGGACACCTGAATGCTCTGTGATCATGCTACATGCTAGACCCCCTCTAGCAAGAACATTGTTTTTCCCTCCAATGGTGGCATTCTGGTATGCTGAGCACAACTCTCACCCCAGAAGCACATTTATGTTGATAAACCCAAGAGCAGCTGACCCTTGCATAATGAGGAAGATGGCATCATGCTCCAGGACCCTTCCAGAAGCCTTTAAGAATGGCCCCGTGAGGTAAGGCCAGGTAGGTAAAGTGATATCCATCTCTATCTGATGGTGGGTTGAACAAGGTGGGCAGACTGGAAGCCACACACAAAGCATTTATTTGAGAGGAGCAAGGGAGGTTGCTTGAGCTATAGACTACTTGAATTAAGGCAGCAGGACCCTCTCCACTTCCAGGAAGCTTTTCAGCTCAAGCTGAACCAACCAGGAAATCCAGCTTGGGGTGAGGAGTGGGAAGGGTGAAGGGAGATGGGGGTTGGAGGTGTAAGGGGGTGGGTGTGGGAATTCCTTAGGGAACTTCGTTGGTCACTTGGTGAAGAAGGCAGCATTTTCTTCATGAAAAGAGGGTATTTCTCCATTAGCTGAAACAAACAAAACCCCCAAAACACATTTGAGTGAGAAAAGCCATAGATGATGAAAATTAGTAAATAAATCACAATAGGATTACAGGAAAGGTAGATGTTTCACAGAAAGAATTTGGCCTTTGGAACAAGACAGTTTGTGTTTCAACTCCTTCCTCCACGGTTATTAGCTGTGTGACCTTGGGTAAATGACTTAAGCTCTCTTTGACCTTGTTTCCTGTCTGTAAAATGGGGATAATGATGTAGTTCTGGCAAAGTTTTGAGTTGAAATGAAGATAGCATAGGGCTTGAGACTGTGCTGGCACATAGCAGGCACTCACTGAATGGAGTTTTTGAAGTAAATTTAACCTATCTTGTTACTTTTTGATTCAGTTATTCATACGCACCTGAAAAAATTAGCATTGTTACAAACATCTAGCTTTTATAATCAACAGAAATCAATCCAATAAAAAGACAGTTGGAAACAGGAGCTGGATGACATGTTTTTCGTTTGAAAGGAGTGAGTGTTAGGTTGCTTCCTGGCCCTCTTACCTTCTAAGAAGGGGATGTACAGAGTACAGTGAGAGCCAGGACACCTGGGATCCAGTCCAGCTCTGCCTACCCGGGTGACCATGGGAAAATCTTTTTCTGTTCTGGACTTCTTCTCTCTGGAATCATGAGCCGTTGTACTATATAATCAACAGGTTGTCTCTTAGCCCTGCTATTCTATTTCTCATTCAATGTGTGCCATAGAATGGATCTTGGAGGGCATGAAGATATAGAATTATGATGAAAGAAAGTCTTGAATTTCCTTAAAGAATTGGCAAGGAAGCTGAGCCCCAAGCCTCATGCCTATGCTTCAGGGTGTCCTTACCCACTAAAAAAGTACTGCTATATGCACATATATGTGCTTGGTGTATATGTATATATATATCACACATATGTATTATATTTATGTGTTATATACATATGTACCACATACACACATAAATGTATATATACCATATACACACATATATGTACTTTGATGTACACATGTCATTCCCAACCTCTCACCTCTGTCCACTATGGAGGCTGGAAAAGCTAAATAGTTGCTTTCCCAGCTTCCCTTGCAGGTAGATCTAATCATGTGAGCAGACTCTGGTTAATGAGATAAAAGAGAAAGTCAATTGGAGGCCTTCTCAAAATATTTTCCCTTCACTAAAAGGAGTGAATCATGCAGGGAAAATCCTTTCTTCTGTCCCCTCTTCCCTCCTTCTTCTTGCCATGCATGAAGTTATGCTGTCTGGAGCTGTGGTAGGCATTTGGCAACCATGGGTGACAAAATTGAAGACAGGAATGGTAAATCAGAGGGATGAAATGAGCTGGGGACCTGACTGACATCACGAGCGGTCTAGCCTACCTCATCTCTGAAACATTCAGGTGAACGTGGTTTATGCCCTTGCTGCTCAACTTGTGGTCAGTGGACCAGTACAGGCATCACCTGAGAGTTCTGTCAGAAAAGCAGAGTCTCAGGTCCTGTCTCAGACTTACAGAAGCAGAATTTGCATTTTTAAAAAGATGCCCAGGCTTGACATGTTTCAGGAGTGCTGGTTTATAGCTTCATTAATTAGGACTTACTACATGCAGCAGAAAGCATTGCTAACAGCTACCATGTAGTATGAGGTGTGTGTGAACCATATAGGTGTGTCTATAGGTGTCTGTCTATATGTCTGTATACATGAATATATACTGACATCCACACATATATGTATACACACATAAGTATACACTATATATTCATCTGTATATTGTGTTGTTTAGTTGCTAAGTCATGTCTGACTCTTTGCAAACCCATGGACTGTAGCCCAGTCTCCTCTGTCCATGGGATTTTCCAGGCAAGAATTCTGGAGTTGCTTGCCATTTCCTTCTCCAGGGGATCTTCTCCATCCAGGGATCCAACGCTTGTCTCCTTCTTGGCAGGTGGATTCTTTACCACTGAGCCACCAGGGGAGACAAATACTTGTGTATCTACGTACATATGAATGGAAAAATCCTGGGAGGACAGTCAGGCTGTGGGAGCTGAGGGGGTGTGTTGGGCGGTGATTTCTCCTTCTTACATTAATTACTTTTATAGTATTTGAGAAACTGTTGAATCGGAACCCACGAGGACCTAGCCCTCTCCTAACAAAGCAGAGCAGAGACGCACCTGCTCTCCTCGCGGTCCAGCAGCGCGTGGTAGGAGGCCACGTCCCGCTGCAGCTGGCATTTGTGCGACAGCAGGTGCTCCCGGGCCTGCAGCTGCTGCTCCGCCTCCGCGCGCATCTCCCTGAGCTCCGCCTCCAGCCTGCTGACCACCGCCCCCAGGTTCTGCAGCTCGATGTCGTGCCAGTGTTTGGCGTCGTGCAAGGTGTTCTCCAGGCCTCGTTTCTGCAAGAGAGGGAACGCGGGCCAGGCTCGAGGCCGACGGGCGGGCCCTGGGAAGGGGGAGGTGGGCAGAGCCGTGGGAGGGGCTGGCTTCGGCCTGGTCTGTCCGTTTCTGCCAGGACGATTACCTTGACCGACTGAGGTGGGTCAGTGGGGGAAGTACTGAATCCTCCTGGGGAGGCCAGAGACTTGTTTAGTTTAATTCACTGATCCTTCCTCTGGGGGTGGAGGTGGAGAGGGAGATGAGGAAAAAAAAGAGAGGAGGGAGGCCAGGAGGGAGGGCCTATGAGACAGAATGATGAGAGAAAATGAGGGGGAGATGAGTGAGAGAAGGAGAGAGATAAAAGGAAAGAGAAATACACACACACACACACACACACACACACACACACACACAGGAGGCAGTCTGCAGGTGTTTCTTCAAAGAAATTTTGCAGTCTTCTCCCTGAACCGCCTCCACGCCTTTTTGCTCCTGACTGCTCACCCTCCGGGCACCTTCCTTCCTCTGTGAACCCCCACTCACCGTCCTGCTGGGATGCTGTCTCCTCCTGCACGCTTCCCACATTCCCCAGTCAGAAATAACGTCACTGGTCTCTATACCCTCAGCATCTCTGTCCTTAGCGTTTCGGTAGCTCACTGTGCTAGTTCCTCTTCCCCAGCTGCCCCTTCGCCCCACCCTTAGCCCATCTCTCTCTGAGCTGAGCCGCACCGGTTGGTCTCTACCAGACTCACGACTTGGTCCTCTCTGGGACTGACTCCTGTGTTGATGTGTCCAGCACAGACGTCTCCCCACCCATGCAGACTTGCTATTGATGGGCTCTCTTCCTAGAAATATACACAGGTTGTGGGCACCTCAAATCAAGGTGTTCAAAATGAAGCCATTGGCTTCCTTCCAAACCTGCTGGCCCATCTGCTCCTGTTGAGCTGGAGAACTCAACAGGAGCTAGAAACCAGGGAAAGATGCCCCTGATCCTGCTTCCCTCCCAGATTCAATTATCAGAGTCCTGCCTCTTGTGTATTCTGAAACATTTTCCCATTTGTGCCCCCTCTGCTCCAGCCACCAATACCCTGGATGGATGCTTATCACCTCTCATCTGGAGGAAGCTCCGTGGCCTCCCAGCTCACTTCCCCTGACTGTAGTTCCTCCTCCTCTGCACTGCAGCCCCACTCCTGCCCCCACCCCGTCGCTAACAGCAGCCACCATGTGCTGTCTAAAGCCCAAATCTGCTTGTATCCCTCTCCTCCTCACCTGGATGACTCCTATTCACCCCATGTCCAAGATCAGGGGTCACCTTTCTTAGGAAACCTCTTGTGCCTGCCACCAACAGGCTGGATTAGGGGGTCCCTTCTCTGGGTTTCACAGCTTCCCAAGCACACACACGCCCTGGAAGTGGGCAGAGCTTCTTAGGGGCATGTCTCCTCTAGCAGATGCTGAGCTCCTTGAGAGCAGGAACCTGGTCTCTATAACCCCAGAGACCAGACAGGACCTGATACAGAGCAGGGGTGTGTGTGTGTGTTGCCTAGATAACAGCACTTGTATTATGGTTACACTTACTGCCCTATCTCCCCACTAGACTGAAACTTTCTTCTCATCTTCCTGTATACCAAGCCCTGCAAACTGTAGGGCTTTACTGACCAGTAAACACCTTTAAAAAATGGTATGCATCTCTTTAAAGGTTTTTAGTAGTTCTAATTATGCAGTTCTATAATTTAGAATCTGGCTTTTTATATGACACATAAGAAACAAATATCTTTCTAAATTGGGCTGAGTCTTGTTGAAACAGGTTTCTGTACTCTCTTTTGACCATTGTGACTGAGATGGAAGATTCTTGGTCAAGATGTCATCTTGAATCATGACTACTGTTAAGCAGAGGCCACCATGTTATCTTATTTAAACCTTCCTAACTTTACAGGATATAAGAATGTTGAGTCAGATTCCCATCCTAGGTATGTCTACAGGTAGCAAAATGTGATTAGTAGAAATAAATGTAGATCAGTGTCTGATCTGGTTGTTATTTGCTGGTAAGGTCTGGGGTGCTAACCCTACCTACTACACTCAGCATTCCGTATCAGATGATTCTTTGCAGGCCTCAAAACTCTCACGTGCTGTGAGATGGGAAACCCATACAACTACAGTTAGACAGCCGAGAGTTAAACTTGCCACAGGAAAGGCCAGGACTGCTCCTGGCCTACTCACCAGAGCTCGTAAGGACTCCGTCTCAGCCTGCAGGCTCTGGATTTGGCAGGAAGTGTTGTGCAACTCCACCCTGAGGGCTGCAGCCAGCTTCTCTTCCTGGGTCTGGGCCCTGCGAGCCAGTTCCGCCTGTTGCTGTGGAGAGTCAGGAGTGAGCAGAGGAGCCACGGCCTGAACTCGTCGTTCCCTCTCACCCTCTTGGAAACAGCCATTTGATTTAAAAATCACTTTTTTAAAAATAGGTACCCACATGAACTTGCATTCCAACACTTAATTAATTTGAACATATAGTGCATGCAAATAGAACAAAATACAAAAGATCTTCTAAAGGATATATAGTAGAAAGTCACCTTTTCTTCCTTTCCCTAATTACTTCATTCTGTTTCTAGTTTCTTATATCTCCTACCAGAGCTATTTCATTCATTTATAAACAGATGCATATGAGCATCCCTCCTTGCTTTGGTACTTAATACATTTTTAGAAACTATTCTATAGCAGTACATGTAGATCAATTACATTCTTTTTAAGGGTTGCATGATATTACCTTGCTTGGAGGTACTGTGATTATTTGGAAGTTTCCCACTGATTGACACTTACCTTGTTTCCAGTCTTGGCCTGTTATGAACAATGATGCAATCCCTCATTTTCCATACATGGGGGGATCTCTGAGGGGTAAATTGCTGTAGTGAAACTGCTGAGTCAAAAACATAGGCATTTCAGACTTCCCTGGTGGTTCAGTGATTAACAATCTGCCTGCCAATGCAGGGGGCACAGGTTCAGTTCCTGGTCTGGGAAGATTCCACGTGTTGGGGAGCAACCAAGCCTCTGCACTGTAACTACTGGAGCCCTTGTGCTCTAGGGCCTGTGAATCACAGCTACTGATCCACACGCTGCAACTACTGAAGTCTGTGTGCCTAGAGCCCATGCTTAGCAACAAGAGATGCCACTGCAAATATAAGGTGGTGCACCACAATGAAGGGAAGCCTCAACTTGCCACAACTAGAGAAGCCTGTGTGCAGCAATGAAGACCCAGTGCAACCCCCCAAAATTAATTAATTGATAATAAAAAACCCAGTGCTAAGGGGTCATCGGGAGGGATTAAACAAAAAAGTAGGCGTTGTAACCATGATAAACTTTGGAAATTTGAACTCCCTCCAGCTTTGCAATTGTCCCACACCTTCCTCCAACAAGGGGTGAACCAACTCAACCTGATAGCTGCTGTTTTCCTGTAAAAATCCGTCTGACCACCACTGTGAATATAGGGGGAAGATCTGTGTTTCTCCCCAGAGCAAGATGGACATATTCTGATTCCTCCTACATTCAAGAGAGCGGGTCTCTGTTACTCCTCTTTGCTGGAGAAAAGGGAAAACACCAGAGTTCTTCCTCATGTTTCTTCAGCGCAGTCCAATAAAAGGTCTCCAAGTCAATGATGTAGGAGAAAATAAACTGCTTTCTCTCCTAGGTTACTGGCTTTCTGAGTTTCCCATCTTTACTACATATGAATATTTATTTATAGAATTATGCCCAAATAGTCCAACCTAATTGAGTGGCTAAAAAATCCCAAATCAAAAGGCTCACATTCTCAGTAGCAGTTCTGCCAATTCTTGCTATTTGAGGTTTATTAAGAGCTCAACAAAAATGTCTATTAAATGCCAGGGAGCAGCTGAAGGACAGCAGAATCTGTGGGCCCAGCTCTGACTGGTTGGCCCATGGCTATGTGTCTCTGGCCCATTATTCAGCCTCTCTGAGTTCCAGTCTTAGATGATGTTGAGTGGGGAATAATAATCATATGATGACTGCCTCCTGGGGTCACTGTGAGACTCCCATCAGTTATGCATGTGGAGGTTTTTAGAACCTTAAAAGTGCGCAAATATTGGCTCTGTGTATTTTCTATATGTAACAAGGAATAGTAGCTAACACATGAGTTTGCAAAAGTCACTATAGTTGGATACTCCTAAAGATAACTGATGGGCTTCCCAGGTGGCTCAGTGGGAAAGGATCTACCTGCCAATGCAGGAGACACAAGAGATGCGGGTTCGATCCCTAGATCGGGAAGCTTCTCTGGAGGAGGAAATGGCAATTCAATTCAGTATACTTGCCCGAAAAATTCCATGTACAGGGGAGTCTTGTGGGCTACAGTCCATGGGGTCACAAAGAGTCAGACATGACTGAACTATACAGTAGTTTGAAATCAGCCATGGTGAGAGTACTTACACCATGGAAACTGGCAAACACTACAAATCAGGGATTGAATTATTGTTTTGTTGATTGTGCAGACTTAAGAAAGGGATGCAGAAAGTGTTAATAATGCAGATTAAACTTAAAAGTGGGTCATGTCTATAGCTATTGCATTGATAATGTCACAAAAATTAGAGGGGCTATTCTTCCAGTATTTGAAAATTACTATGTGATTCACAAAGATGGGGAATACATGTAAATCCATGGCTAATTCATTTCAATGTATGACAAAAACCACTGCAATTAGCCTCCAACTAATAAAAATAAATGGAAAAAAAAAAGAAGTCAGTCATAGCACTGATTAATGAACTCATAAAGTCAATGGAAATATCAACCGAAATTCATAGCAGAGTTGTCCTCATTCATATGATGCGAGTGACTTTTTGTTTAATTTGATGTTAATAATCAAGCACTTTTCTGATTTTGTGACACTACAGTTGATGACAGAATTATTAAAATGGCTAGCAGATTTTGTAAGAAATAGCAAGTCACACTGAAGCTATAGTTTCTAGTGGAAAAACAAAGTATTTTATCTTAAAATTTGTTATTTCTAAAATAACATAAAGAAAATATCAACAGAAACTTTTATGTTACCTCTAAGTAGTAATATGAGTTTGATTGGCACATAACTATGTGTGTTTACATTTCCCTGCAGAGAGTAGTTGGGAAATGTCACCAGCATGAGTTAGAGTTGGGCATGAGGGGAAGTCTAGTCCCATGGAGACACATTTCAGTTCCTTGGTGGGCAGGTCTGGGGTAAAGCTGCTGGCCAAGGAATGAACTGTCCCTCTCCTCCACTCAGATAATGTAGTCTGTGGTTCAGTGGTACACACTGGTCTCTGGAGAGATTAATCCCCATGTCTCAGTTTTATTAGCAAAATGCTGTACCCAAATGTTTCCCAAGTATTCTTAGACAACTAGCATGGTTTGTCACATATACGAATACTTATTCAAATTGTTTTTGAGTCAATTCACTTTTTCTTTGTAAATAAGTGTCTTAAAACTGAGATCTGTGGTTAAGTTCTCAAATATTAACATGTGGCTGCATCATTTGGGACACCTTGTGAAAATGCAGATTCTGGGTCAGGAGATTCTGAGTGGGGCCCAGGAATGTGCATTTAAAACTTCCATGTGACGCCTGGTCCATGGAAGCGAAGTTCTAGGTTGTTACGGAAACTGATAAAACTGTATTACTTGCCAAAGATAAAAGATAACTGAAAAATCAATAAAATGAAAACAAGCCACTGTATTGTATTTTAACAAATGCTGCTTGCCAAGCTGCTGAATTTCAAGGCTGGCTTTCTCTTTGTTGAAAGGTGGAATGAATAAATATAAGAGAAGTGTTAGTGACATCCCAGCACTAAATGGAAACTTTCTTGCACCATTTTTTAAATTAAGGTGGAAAGAAAAAGAAACTAATTTGATCCCTATGGATTTAAATATTGTTTTATATCACATCTCCAACATTCTCAAGAGGAGAAGGGGGTGACAGAGGATGAGATGGTTGGATGGCATCACTGACTCAAAGGACATGAGTTTGAGCAAACTCTAGGAGATAGTGAAGGACAGGGAAGCCTGCTGTGCTTCACTCCACGGGGGTCACAAAGAGTTGGACATGACTTGGCGACTGAACAATAATGATGACCTTCTTAAACCAGCTTGCCACAAATGATACTTGCCCTTCATATACTGCTACTGCTAAGTCACTTCAGTCGTGTCCGACTCTGTGCGACGCCATCCCTGGGATTCTCCAGGCAAGAACACTGGAGTGGGTTGCCATTTCCTTCTCCAATGCATAAAAGTGAAAAGTGAAAGTGAAGTCGCTCAGCCATGTCCGACTCTTTGCGACCCCATGGACTGCAGCCTACCAGGCTCCTCCATCCATGGGATTTTCCAGGCAAGAGTACTGGAGTGGGGTGCCATTGCCTCCTCCGGCCCTTCATATGGGGACAGTCAATTGTTTTAACTCACCTAAAAGTATAACATGTTCTTCTCCAGTGGCTTTTAGATTTATGTTGACCCAACACCTCCAGATTTCTCCTCATACACCAAACAGCAGGTGTGTGTTTCTAGCTCCTGAGCATGGGAAGGGGGGACCTTGATCTGTGGTTCAGGGCCATTGCTGGGATGTGTGCTGAGATTCAAATATGTTGGTCCCTAGGCTTGCAAACCAGCTTGAAACCTTGGCTCCACAGTGCAGGAGCTGGGCTACTCAGGTGTGCACTCCAGCAATATTTCTGGGGCAGGAGAGCATATTGGCATTTAGAAATATGGTAAAAAAATTCAAATTAATTTTTACAGATTGGCATGGTGTTGCACATGAAGGATGGATGTGAGAGAAAAAGAGCAGCAGGCTGTCAAGGAAGTCAGAATGAAGAATTGGATGGTAAAGAGCCATCCAATTGGAGGGGTAAAGAGCCATCTCCACACCCCACCCACTTTGCTGATTAGCGCTGCTGTTCCTCCAAACACCCTGGGCACTTGGAAAGGCGACTTGGAAGTGGAGATTGTGTGGTGTGAGGGGAGAGTGAGAGTTTAAGAGGAGGCAGAGCATGGAGAGCAATGATGCAGGTCCAAGCTGAGCGCTCAAGGGTGGACATGTGCAATCTGCCTTTCCCTGAGCAGTCGCTGCGTGGGCTCCGGAGTGTCACAAGCTCTCTGGGTTTTGCAGCTGGGGAACAGCTTTATGAGAGCATCACTCTGCCCACGTTCTTGCTCAACCTCATTATGGTCACTTTCATGGAGAAAGGGAAAGCAATGGGTTCCTTGGAGAAGCAGGGGTTTCTGATCTTGCTCCACAGAAGAATCTTACGCCTGGTGGGCTACACTCCATGGGGCTCTCAAAGAGTCGGACGTGACTGAGCAACAGACACTTTCATTTTCACATCCACAGGGAAGGCACAGAATTGTGGTCTGGAAAGATCCTGACAGAATGCTGGCATAACCTTTTGGTTCCTCAAGAGAAAGCCCTCCCAACCTCACATATGAGCACACTTGTGCTCACCCTTAAAAAAGAGGATGAATCAAGGTCTCCCTGCTCCCCAGCTCCCCACCCACTCCATGTGATCTGTCTGCAGCCTAACAGTGAAGAATGTTGATTCTATAGTTAGAACACATGGTTTGAATCCTAGCTCTGCCATGTCCTAACTTTGTGATCTTGGGTAATTTATCTAACCTCTCAGTGCCTCAGTTTTCTTCTCTATATAATGGATGAAATCACAGTAGCTATCTCAGGTTAGGAAGATGAAATAAGAACAGGCCTGTCAAGTGCTCTGGACACTGTTTGGCACCTGGTAAACCCTTAGTAAGCTCCTGCTTTCCTGGCTCGGCTCACTCTGTCTTGCGGAAGAGTGGTCTTTCTGTCCACTGCCTTGCACCTGCTCCCCAGCCAACCTCACACTTGGGGGTAGCACCTTGTGTGCAAGAACAACGTCTTACCCCTCAGGCACCTAAACTAGTTTTTACCCCTAGAATACCCCCAGCAACCTTTATTTAAGGTCAACAATGTGTCTCAGGCACAGGTTTGGGACTACAGTAGAGGAAGATCTACCAGGAATGGAATTAAATCAAACCTCCTTTTCATTAAGAGGACTAGCTATCATTATGATTATAAGGCACTTCATAGTCACAAGTGTCATATGAATGCTATCTAGCTGAGGAAAGCTTTTGCCAGGCAGCTACCCCAGCCAGATGTAGGATTTACTAGGGAGAAGGCTGGATGCCACCCAGGAGGACCTGGGTTCTCCTTAGTGGGAATTAAAAAGAAATTCTCATCTCCCTCAGTGAAACATCAACACTGGCAGGAGAGCTGGCCTGGCTTGGCTGAGCCAAATCTCTTCTTGAATTTATGTGAGAGCTGTTTGGCTGCTGAAGGGTCTCTCTTTAGGGTACAGGAGCAGTTCACAGCCTCAGTTGAAGCTGCCAAAGGAAACCCATGGGAGCACGTGGTCTGGCAGACCCCTGCCTTCTGGTAGTGGGCAAGTGCACCTGCTGATGAAATAGGAAGAAGAGGCTCAGGGAGGAGGAGTATTCTGAGAGGAAAAATAGATTTTTCTTCCTAAAGTAATTATTGAAAAAGTTGAAATGACAGCATTTTTGCTCTGGTTCATGGATATCACCCCATTCTTAAGAAGGCTCACCTCCTCTCTGTCCCTGCCAGGAGACCAAATGTTGAATACAGGCCCCCCCGACCTTAATGTCTCAGGGATTTGTGCTGTCTTGTCTTTGCAGATCTCTTGGTTTAGAAGTAAGATCTCTATGCTTTTCTTGGGAAAGAGCTACTGTTAAGAAATATCCAAGACAGCTTTGAGATCAGCAGAATCATGTGCCAGGAATGGCCAAGAATTGAGGCCAAGGACTTTGTGTCCACAGCACCAAGCTCGGGGCTTGGCACCTGGTTTGTGCTTGATGGCAGCGTCTGAGTGAGTAAAGATTTCTTGGTAGAAGGTGTGAAGACAAGGTTGTAATAGTGAGTGATCCCCTGCTAGTCAACTGGGTGTTGACCAGTCATGGGGTTGAAAACACAATATAGGAGGTGAGGACCTGGGCGCGCCCCGACAACACCTGTGATTGTGCTGGGTAGTCAGGTAAAGAGAAGGGTGAGACAGTCTCTTCATCTTTCCTACTTTTGACTCTCCACACCTGCCCCCAGCCGCACCAGCTGGGTCACACTACCACAGCACACAGCTGCAGGAACCAAATTCTGGCCCCTGGCTCCTATACTAACACTTCCTTACAGGCTAACAACAACTTTTGAAAGCTAGCTGGAACCACCATAAAGAAAGTAAAAAGACTAGTGACAGAGAGGTCCCTGGTGGTCCAGTGGTTAGGACTCTGTGCTTCCACTTCCAAGGCTTGGTTTATTCCCTGGTCAGGAAACTAGGATCACACAAGCCATGCAGTGTGGCTAAAAAAAAAAGACAAGTGACAAGCTAGGAAGATATTTGCAACTTATATCATGGAGAGAGAATTAATTATTTCTCTAACATACAAACAGCCACTACAAACCAGTAATAGAGTCCAAGACCTAATAAAAATGGGCAAAAGATATGATCTGATAGAATACACAAAAGCAACTATGGATGAAATTCAGCCATGATGCTCCACCTTCCTCATAATATGACAAAGGCAAAATAAAAATATACTGAAAAACCATTTTTACCTATAATATTGGCAAAGATCACAAAGAGATCACAGTGTGAGAACTCAGTCTTGATGAGGATGCAGGGAATATATATTCTAAAACATTTCTAATGAGAATTGTTATAACCTTTATGGAAGGTAATTTGGCAATGTTTATCAAAATTACTGATTGCACATAATTTTTGCTCCAGCAATTCCATGTCTATAAATTTATCCAACAGATACATTTTTATATTGGGAAAGGAGGGACATACAAAGTTAGTGCCGAATCATTTATAATGTTATAGGAAAGACTGGAAGCCACCATTCACCAACAGGGTGCAGGTTAAATAAACCCTGGGATACACATTAGCTGGAACAAAGGTTGGCAGCGTTTCTGGAAAGGGCCAGATAGAAAATGTTTTAGGCTTGGCAGACCATACGGTCTCTGTTGCAACTACTCAACTCTGCTGGTTTAATGCAAATACAGCTGTAGACAATATGTAAATGATGAGCATGGCTACATTCCAATAAAACTTTATTTGTGGAGAAACAGGCAGCAGGTCAGATATTGCTTGTGGGCCAGATTTAGCTTTGTTGCCCTCTGTGGTACAATATTGTGCAGCTAAGAAGCAGTACGTTCCATATAATACTATTTGTGTAAAAAGAAATAAAATATGTACATGCTTTTTTGTATATGCATAAAATGTCTCTGAAAGGGCACATAGGAAAAGGGTAACATTTATTGACCCAACAGCAAAGACTGGGTACCTGGGACATGGGTGAAGTGACATTTCTCACTGTTTATTGTTTTGTGTATTTTGAATTTTGAACCAAGTGAAGGTATTAGATATTAAAATGAATAAATAAAGTAAGAAATAAAAGTAAGCTGGTGCTCTTTTCAAAGCTGACTCTGTGGTGTTTTTACGAGGTTTAGAAATGCGACATGACTCCTCTTCAGTGCTTGCTGTGAGGACTTATTGCACAGAAGAGCCACTGGAGATTATAGCCAACTATCAGCACACAGAGACCCCAAGATTACAGATACTCTCGGAGTCTGCTCTCCCAGAGGAACTCCCCCTGTTGACTGTCATGGCTGGACCACATGGAGCTTCAAATTTCCCATCTTGTAGCCTAGAGCAGGTGACAGCTGAGTGCCAGAAATGCATTTAATCCAAGTTCATATACCCTAGAAAATATTGACTCTTCCAGGTAAAAGCAAGCAAAGAAAAGGCACAGACACAGCAGCCTGTATAAAATATCTACCCTCACAGGGCAAGCTACTGTTTGTGAATACAGATGACATGGTGACATGTTATCCAAAGCTTCTAGTTGCTCAGGGGTAGATCTAGATCCATGCTGTCCAGTATGGTAGCCACTAGCCCACACATAGTGATTTATGTAACAAGTAATAAAAGATAAATCAAGAGTTCAGGTTCTCAGTCGTGTCAGGCACACTTCAGGTGCTCAATACCCACACATGACTGAGCTGCCTCACTGGCCTGCTGCACAGGTTATAGACCAGCCCCTCCGCCCACCTGCCCGCGGACATTTTCACCACAGCGCACCACTCCAGTCAATCTCAGTGTCTTCTCCAGCTCTAAGTTAGCAACAACCAGAAACCTCACAATTCATCTCCATCTGTTCACCTCTCTTCATTCTTAACCGTCTCCACACTCTGTCGTCCTGACTATTTGAGGCATGATGGTTACAGAGCAGATAGAGCTTCTGACCACAAATGCCTTAAACTGATCTGAGGCAAATGTGGCCTACTGTCAGGGCAGAAGGCATGGGAGCAATCTATTTATTGTGGAGTACCTGCCCCCAAGGGATTCATCAGAGCATCGGCCCCCCTCCCCCACATTAAGCAAGCCTATGATTATCGTGCACATCACCCAGCTGCAGTGAACAAGGGACAGAGATGCAACTTCTAGGAATTGGGAGGAGGGCCTCCAATTCCTTCAAGGGCAAACTGAAGTGGTTTAAGGGTCAACCTTTCAATCCCTAAGCATCCTGATTCAGAAATCTTGGGAGCCCTTAGTCTGCAGAGTGGTCCCATTTTCAGGAGGACCGCACACTGTAAGGAAAACATCAGGTGGAAGAAACATGGGATTATATATATCATGATGGACTGACACTGACATAAAAGGCTATGCATGTGTGCGTGCTAAATCTCTTCAGTTGTGTCTGACTCTTTGTAATACTATGGACCGTAGCCCACCAGGCTCCTCTGTCCATGGGATTCTCCAGGCAAGAATACTGGGGTGGGTTGCCATGCCCTCCTCCAGGGGACTTTCCTGACCCAGGGACCAAACCCTCATCTCCTGCATTGCAGGTGGATTCTTTACCACTGAGTCACAGGGAAAGCCCACAAAAGACTGTAACAGACATTCAGGACTACATTCTTGAAAGTGTCTTTTTGGCTACTCAGAACATCATTTTCCTGTTGATGATATGATGCTTGAAGTGTTTGTACCTGTGAAAGAAAAACAGTAGAAACAGCCTGGTTGCAGGGAAACTAGAATCTCCCAGCCCTTTCTCCTTTTCTCCCTCTCTGCTTGCTTTCCTTTCTTCCTTCCTGGTTGCAGAAAACACATCTTTGAAGTGGGAATAACAATAGTTCCTACTTTTGAGGCTGTTTGAATGAACAGAAAGGATGTCAGAGGTCTAGCCAGCACAAATGGCCTCACATGGTTATTGGTTTTATTTTTGAATTCTATTAATAATCTTCTAACAGTGATGGACAGATGACTTCAATGCACCCGTAAGTTCTGCAGAAGTTTTAGGAAGAAGAGTACTGTAAGATCTTAACCTAGCCAAGGTCTGGGTAGAGCATTCTTGCACTCAGGACTCTCTGTTTTGTTTGTTACTCTACAGAGTGGAAATATCTCAGCACATGAATCTAGGAAACAGGCAAATAATAGTGACCCTGCTGGATTTCCCAAGATGGTCTTTTTAAGGTCTGCTAGTTGCAGACTGGGTAGTGTGTTCCATGGCTAACCAGGTGGTCTGGAGGGTGGTGTGGCATGCTGTTGGAGGTTCTTAAAATATCCCCAGATATCCTGAGTTGGGTAACCACATCAAACAGAAAAGAAAGTGCCAGACTTTAAAACACTCTAGAAATTCTCTGGACCAACCTGATGGCCCAGTCACTGAATCTTGCAACTGGACCAAAAACTGGACCACTGTGGGAATGTAAATTGATACAGCCACTATGGTAGACAGTATGGAGATTTCTTAAAAAACTAGGACTAAAACTACCATATGACCCAGCAATCCCACTACTGGGCATATATCCTGCAAAAACCATAAATGAAAAAGGCACATGTATCCCAATGTTCATTGCAGCACTATTTAAAATATCTAGGACATGGAAACAACCTAGATGTCCATCAACAGATGAATGGATAAAGAAGTTGTGGTACATATATACAATGGAATATTACTCAGTGATAAAAAGGAATACATTTGAGTCAGTTCCAATGAGATGGATAAACCTAGAGCCTATCAAACAGAGTGGAACAAGTCACAAAGAGAAAAACAAATATGGTATATTAACACATATATATGGAATCTAGAAAGATGGTACTGATGAGCTTATTTGCAGGGCAGCAATGGAGATGCAGACACAAAGAACAGACTCATGACATGGGGCCAGGGCGTGGGTAGGAAGGGGAGAGTGGGGATGAATGGAGAGTGTAGCATGGAAACGAATACACTAACATGTGTAAAATAGCCAGTGGGAATTTGCTGTATGACTCGAACTGAAACTGGGGCTCTGTGGTAACCTAGAGGGGCTGGATGGGGTGGGGAGTGGGAGGGAAGCTCAAGAGGGAGGGGACATATGTGTACCTATAGCTGATCCGTGTTGATGTATGGCAGAAACCAATACAATATTGTAATCATCCTTCAATTAAAAGTAAATAAAGGAAAAAAAAAAACTGGGCCACTGAGGTTCCCAACATCTATAACACCATGACTAGAGAGAACCTATCGGGAACTTCTTTACAAGCTTTTACCGATTAAGAGTTGGCAGGAAAGTGGTAGCAGATGCTGATAGCATCCACCTTGACTCCTTAGGTGACACGTTAGTTCTCCCCAGCTTCCTTCCCACTGCCAGATTCTGCACCTGGGAGCTCTCTCCGAAGACTCTGAAAGGTCACTCTGTTAGCAGATGTCAGATGACTGACAGGAAAGGGTATTACTACCCCAGCTTCCTTGTCTCTCTTATATTCTTTACTGTCCCCCCGGCCCACCGTGGGGATGCTCCAGTATCTCACAGTGGGAGCTGGCTGGATAGTGTGTTCTTCGTTGGTTCACTTCTCTGCTTCCTGCAACTTCCAAAGAAACTACCTACACTTCTACATTTGTCTCAGGATCAGTTTCTGGGGGAATGTAAATGAAGACAAATTAATCATGTCAATTAATTTTTAGCCTCTCCAGACTGAGAGGTAATTAAATACATGTCTGTATTTTCTCTGCAAAAGTTTTGAAAGCAGTGTGTGCTAAGCTATTTCACATTTACGCTTTGCCGCCAAGAAACCGACAAGAGATGTTCAGGCTGGACAAAAGTCAGCCCCTGAGGGCATGATGGCAACTGACAAAACTATTTATTGGAGGACTTTTGGCTGTCAGTTCTGATTGCTATGGATGATTAGAAGAATTCACTCATTCTGCAAATATTTTCTGGCTCCACCTCTCTGTGAGAGGCCCACTGGAAGCATTGGCCAAACTGAAACAAATACTGTCTGTATTCTCTGAGATGTAGCTTTCAGATTACTCTATTTAAAATTAAAAAAAAAACTCTAATGGATCTGTTTAGAATTAGTGTTTGAACGACTGTTGGGCTGATGATGATTCTCAAGAGGGTAAGGGATGAATAATAATGAAAAAATTTTTTCTTTTTCACGCGATGCACAATTTATTTCTGTTAATTACAGTGCCCCTCCACCCTTTCCCAGAGAGATAATCACTATGGTGTGGTAAGGACCCCGGGGGTGTTGGGATAAAAGCAAGTTTGCAAACTGCTGGGTCAGTATGATTTAGCTTTGGGAACAGGGCCAAAGAGAAGTAACAGCCCAGTGCAGAGAAAGGGTCCCTGGACCCAGAGTCAGGAGAGCTAAACAGTGGTGTTACAACCAGCCGTGTGACCTCAGGACATCAACTGCCCTCTCTGGGTCTTAATTTCCTCACCTCTAAAATGAGGGAATGGGACAGATGGTCTGTAGTGTCATTCATTGTAAATATTCACGAGTCCCCTAAGAAACAACGGACCCAAACCAAATCTATGTTTTGGTTTCCCTTTCTGTGCTGTTTCACCTCTCACGGTTGTGGAGGCTGTATTTCAATGGAGTTACTAGGCACTATTTGCTGTGGAAATTGTTTGTAGTGACCTGGCCCAAGGAGTTGAAAGAAGAGGTGTTGGAAAGGGGTTGAGGGTAGAGAATTGGGGAGTGGAAGACACTTTCTGGGCTGGAGAACTTTGGGGAGATCCACATTTGTGAAGACCCTGTGGGAAAGTTTCCTGTTGGTATGTGGGGGCAGGGGTTGAGGAGGGCTGAGAAAAGAAAGAACAGAAAAGGCCTTCCTCATTTCCTTTTGGTAGATTTGATCAACCCATGGTCCCCAACCTTGGCTATATATTAGAATCATCAGTGAGCTTAAAAGCCAGGAAGTCCCTGTCCTCCTTCTGATTTAATCGGTCTTGGGTCTGGGTACTTTTGAAAGTGCTCTGAAATAATTTTGCTGTGCAGTCAGCATTGAGACCCACTCAATGGTCACCAAGACCTCAGAGCAATGCTCTTGCTTTCTTTCAAATTCTATCTTATTTTTCTCACTTCCTTTCTGCTTCCCCTCCTCTTCTGCTCTTTCATCCTCTGCCTCAGCGTTCCAGAGTCATGAATTGGTGGGAGATGGAGAAGGGAAGAACAAACCCTGTGCTTTATATTTTCTGGTTAATTCCTTTCTTATTTCTGAGGTCTAATAAAAGATGCTTTCCCTCCATGAATATAAATCATACTATTTAAGAAAAGTTTGAGAAATACTCAAAAACAAGAAAGAAAAAACACCACAACATGAAATGGGTCCCTCACTTAAAGACAACCACTGCTTATGCTAATACCTTTAGCTTAATTGGTATAATTGTGCTTAAGTCGCTCAGTCATGTCCAACTCTTTGCAACCCCATGCACTGTAACCCACCAGGCTCCTCTGTCCATGGGGATTCTCCAGGCAGGAATACTGGAGTGAGTTGTCATGCCCTCCTCCATGGGATCTTCCCAATCCAGGGATTGAACTCAGGTCTCCCGCATTGCAGGAGGATTCTTTAGCATCTGAGCCACCAGGAAAGCCCAAGAATATTGGAGTGGGTAGCCTATCTTTTCTCCAGGGAATCTTCCCAACCCAGGAATCGAACCAGGGTCTCCTGCACTGCGGATTCTTTACCACTTGAGCTACCAAGGAAGCCCTAAGTTATATAATTATAAAGGTATAATTGAAGTACAATAAACTTCCTTCTGACTTTTTCTTGAGGCTTAGCGTCTTTGTTTGAATGGTTTACCTACTGGGTATAGCAAGGGTCAGCGATTACAGTCCAAAGGCCAAATCGAGCCCACTCACCTCTTGTTTCTGAAAATAAAGTTTTATTGGGACACAGCCATGCTCACTGGTACTTTCTGTCCACAGCAGTTTTCACACCACAGTGGCAGAGCTGAGTACTGCAACGGAGGACCTCTGGCCCAGGAAGCCTCAGTATTTATATCTTGTTCTATACAGAGCAAGTTTGCTGGCCCCTGGTACATAGCATTCTGTACTCTCTTTATTACTCCCATTTTACCTTATTGCCTGAGCAGTCCCCATACTGCTGTCAATGCTTCATAAATCTAATTTCTAATAATTGCCTGATATTCTATTGCATGCTCAGGTTGTGGCTTACTCGTTCTCCTGTTGTTAAATATTTATCTGTTTTTCCTCCCAATTTTTTCACACTTGTAATAATAAAGCTTCATTGGGTATATATGGATGTAAACTTTATCTATATTTTCAATTATATCTTTAGGATGGGGTCTAGATGATTCAGTTGGTAGGTAGAGGCATTTTAAGACTCTCAATACATACCATCAAATCCCTTCCTCAAAGATGTCAGACTGGTTTGTGCTTCCCAGTAACTCAGGAGAGCACCCACATGCTTGCCAACATTGAGTATTAACATTTTAAACATTTTCTGCATTTAGACAGGTAAGCAAAAAACTATTGCTGTAAACTGCGTGTTTTTTTCTGTCTAATAAGATTGAAATGGTTGCTTTTCTTCTTTCACATGTTGGCTACTATTCACCTTTGCTTGGCCTCCTTCTGCACAGGGCAGAGGGAGGGTGCTGATCTTGCCTCTCACCTTAGCTTGAAGCAAGGCTCCCGCCTGCACCCGGTTCTTTTCAACATCTCTTTCCCAGTGAATTCTGATCGTCTCAAGGATGTCATCCAGCCCAGTGCCAATGGGAACATTCAGTTGTTCCAGCTCAGACCCTGCCAGCTGTTTGTACAGCATTTTCACATCCTGAAAATGACAACATACAACTCAGTGAGTTCAAGAGGAGAAAGGAAAGACATGAAGTTCTAGCAGCCAAAGCCCAGCTCCATGAGCGATACTTGGCTTCTCAGTCTGCTGCTGCCAACCGTGGGGCTTCACAGAGACAGGCAGCTTGGGCACCATATTCTCTTTTCCCTAGGATGCGTTTCTTAGGTTGGTCTTCACAATCCCAGACCCACCCAAAGCAAAACTCAAAATAAATCACAACACAGAATAAGCAACAAAAGCAAGATGAAACTTATGAATTTCATCAAGTCAGAGTAGGCGGAAAGAAAGTTAAAGATAACTGTGAAGTTTTTAAAAAGGGGTACCTTTTAAAAAGGGTGACAAACATGGAACTAAGAACAGGAGGAAGTGGTTAGTTTAAGGTTGGACAAAAGAAGTAACTTCCCAATGTGAACACGGTTAAGTGGGTTTTCACTTTTTCAACTGCAAGCATTTTAGATCTTAGATCAGTGACAGGTGTGATGTAGTTTAGAATCAGTGCAGTTCTGCAGGACACTGGACCACATTACCTTTGGTGGGCCCCTTTGGTCTTGTCACTCTGATCTGACCTAATTTTATTATAAAGTGTGACTAAGCTACAGCCTGGATCTACTCTCAGAGTTATTTCGTTTGTTCTGTCCAGTGTTGAAAAAAGGTTCTAGCTAGAAACCTTGGGAGATGCTCCCTTTAATTCAACACACATTCCATCATTCACTGCTGCCTGGACCTGCTCCTTCCCCATTTATGTACCTGCCTGGTCCCTGAAGCAATTTGAGTTTGAGACTCACAATAACCTCACCCACTATAAGAATCTGAAAATATTTTATTGGCATTTTACCCGTAGCCCAGGGCAAGTGACACAGAAAGGCTGTTGTCTGGATCTGGGCTTCTGGATCTGTAGACGGCCCAGTCCCCACCTACCTCTTCATAGCTCCTGGACAGAAAGCCGAGTTCTTCTTTCAGGCTTTCTATTTGACTCTCCAGATCCATTTTTGACGAATTCGCTTCATCAATGACTTTATACAGAGAGTTAATTTCCTCTTCTGCTGCCTTTCTAAATGGCTGCTCATTTTCATACCTGTAGGTAAAAGAATCCAATCAGCAGGAGTGGATAACCCCTAGGAAAAACAATCAGATTATAAATGTGACCAACAGGCTAATTATGGGATAGTCGGGAAATGAATATTAAAAGTCAGTGTTTCAGTGGGTTTGAAAGGAAGAAAAGAAAATGAAGTCATTTAGTCATGGCTGATTCTATGCAACCCCATGGACTGTAGCCTACCACGCTCCTCCGTCCACAGGATTTTCCAGGCAAGAGTACTGGAGTGGGTCATCATTTCCTTCTCCTCAGTGGGTTTGAGGGCACTGTTAATGCAATTGTTACATATTGATTTATTAAAATAAAAATGATTGCAGACAACTGCTGAAAACAGGGCACCTGGGCTAACAAAGTATGAGCCTCATGGAGCACTGGAAGCAAGGAGTTCTAGGGAAAGCTTCTCCAAGAGACCATATCCAGGTAAGGAGACCAGTACTGTCATCATTGTTCTAATTTGTCATCCTTTTGACCTGAGGATACTTAAACAAACGTTACTGAGAATCTGCTAATTACCAGGCTATGTGTTAATAATCTCAAAATGAAGAATGTGTTCCTCTCTCCAAAGAGCCCATGTAAAATTTCAGGACTGTGGCTGCAAACCCAGATGCCTTCAGGGGCCAAGAGGGGTATGCAGATGAGTGACGAGGGCCAGGTCCGGGCCAAAGTGAGAAGTGGGGATTGATGCGCCTAGGAACACACATGCTTCAGCAACAGGGGCCCTGCTGCCCATCCCCTCCCCAACACTGCAGCATCAGAAGGGGCGTGCCTTTCTCTTCTACAGAAACTGGAGACCTGGATTTATATGTGAACTATGCAATAACACGGGGCTTGCCTGGCAGCTCAGATGGGAAAGAATCTGCCTGCAGGAAGATCCCCTGGAGGAGGTCATGGCTACCCACTCCAGTATTCTTGCCTGGAGAATTTCATGGATAGAGGAGTCTGGTGGGCTACAGTCCATGGGGTCACAAAGAGTCAGACAGTACTGAGTGACTAACACACATGCAATAACACACAGACACACACATGCATGCACAGATACAAGTGTGAAACCATCACTTCTGAGTCACTTCAATCTCTGGTTTGCATAGGCCTTTTTTTTCTAACAACTATCCAACATCTTTTCCAATTTCTCCCAGTGTCACCCCTTTCCTCCACCATCATCCACTCAGTCACATTTCACACGTTACCTTCATCTATCCACAGAAGGGAGACATCTCACACCTCTCATTCCAGAAAGCATCGTAAGGTCTTAGAATTTTAAGGAACTTTAGCGTTTGACTATTGAAGCTCCTGGCAGGTGACAATCCCTTGACGGTGTTATTGATAGGTGATCATGCAGGCTCGGCTTCAAAACTTCCAGCAATGGGACCTCATCGCCCAAGGCCACCAGGTCATTTTTGAATGATTCTAACTATTGCAAATTGCCTCCTTCAAGAGCTTTAGTTTCCATTCCTATAAGAGTCTGAGTTCCATCCTCTGCAACACCTGAAGTCAGTCTAAATCCTTCACTGGCTGTCCCCAAACATTTGGAGATGTTCCCTTACTCTCTCATCCCATCTCCATCCCCTCCACCCCTCTAAGACCTTTCTCCTTCAGGTTAAATATTTCTACTTCCTTCCTCCATTCTTCACATAAATAAGTTTTCATATTCATCATTACTGAGGGCAGGGTCTGTGACCCTTTCCATTTTGTTTTCCCAGCACCAGGTTTTTTTTTTTTCATTTATTTTTATTAGTTGGAGGCTAATTACTTTACAACATTGCAGTGGTTTTTGTCATACATTGAAATGAATTAGCCATGGATTTACATGTATTCCCCATCCTGGTCCCCCCTCCCATCTCCCTCTCCACCCGATCCCTCTGGGTCTTCCCAGCCAGCACCAGGTTTAAGATGTATTTGTGGAATGATTAGAAATACTGTCACTGGTCTACATCCTTCTTAAAATGTGATACAGAGAACGAAATGTAAAACTCCAGATATTACCTGATCAGTTCAGAGTCCTGTGGAACTGTCTGCTCCTTTGTTTAAATCCTTTAATTTTATTCATCACACACCCTAAGATTTGCATTGTGAGTTTTTGTTTGTGTTGGTTTGTTTCAGTTTGACTAGCTGTATTTGCTGCTGACTAATCAAGGAGAATCCCTGAACGTTTTTCATAAGAGCTGCTTGAAACCCAGTTTTCCTGTCTTCTCTAAGTGCACCTAGTATTTGAATCCCAAAATAGAAGTTCATGCTAATCCTCTTACAATTTCATTGGCCTATTATTCCAATATATTGGGACCAGAATCGTGATTCTGTCAGCCTATTCTTCACCACCCCTACTGGCTTTGGATCGTTGGTCATTTTGTCACATCTGCTTTCAAGCACCTTGCAGTTAAAAGTAGTAAATGAGAAGTCTGAGGACAGAGCCCTGTGACATACCACCAGAGACTTCCTTCAGAGCTGGACCTGTATCTTTGAATCCACACTCAAGGATAGTTTCTGAAGCATCTGTCTGTGTTCTATATGTGAGATTACATTTTCTACCCAAATGTATTCTTTTTTGAAGGATTGTATTCTTATTAACATTTAGTCCCTTTGGAGACAAATCCTGTCCCTCCAGCTGAAATGGAAAGCCACTCATATAATGGGGATTGGTCCCTTTTGACCCAAGTTGGAAGAACCCCTCATGTGCCTCATCAGTCCCTGTTTTGCTCACCTGTTCAGGGAGCCTGGTCCCTTCTAGCACATGATCCATTCAGCATTACTGGAGGTTTTGGTCCCCTACAGACCATTTTTTTGGAAGTCCTCTGAGGATTTGAAATATCTCTGTGACATCCCCCAAGGCTGGTGTTAAACTTGTAGCCTTTTTTACCACCCTACTTTGAGTGGTGCTTCAGTTAGAACCCCTGGGTGCTCATGGCACCCAGAACCATCTTGCCTTGAGCTGCAGGCCTCCCTGACATGATGGTGTCTATGGCATCTCATCACTTCTGCTTGACTGCTCCACCATCAGCTCAACTCAGCTTCCTCAAAACCAAACTCATTATCAATGCCTGAATTTTAGACAAGCTTTCCCTCCCCAATTTTCCACTTCATTCAAAGAATCACCAGTGTTCTAAATTACTCAATGTCAAAGCCTGGAATTTACCTTTAACCTTCTCTCTTCAGGCTAAGTAGACAATTTTCAAATCCAGCCAGTCAGTTCTTCAACCCATCCCTCAAGTCTGCCCACTACTACCATCCCAGACCAGCCCTGAACTACACCTGCCTTCTCGCGTCTTCCCAGACTCACGGGATTGCCCGCAGAGTGACTGTACTTGGCCACAGTGAATCATCTCTGCTCAGATGGCTTGTTGCATCCTCTGGCTCCTCAATAATCTGATAAACTGACTTTTCAACCACTGTCCCAATCCAGACCCTTCACTCCCACTGTTTTCTACTCATTTGCCTGCCTCTTCTCTCTACCACTACAAAGCTTCCTTTAAAGCTCGAGTCTGGTCACGATGAGCCACCGCTCAGACCCCTTCTGAGGGTCTCCTCTGCTCTCAGATAATGCCTGAACCCTTTGGAATGGCTGACGTGGTCCTCCAGGATCATTTGCTCTACATGCCCCGGGTGCCCAAGCTGCTTGGAATTCCATTCACCCACCGTGTCTTCTCACATCCTCCCAACTTGGCACATCCTGCTCATTCTGCCTGGAACGTCATGCATCCTTTATTTGCCTGGTCAACTTCTACATGAGTTCAGGATCCAAATCAGGTATCATCTCTTTTATCAACACTCCCTTATTTGGGCTCATCTCAGTGATGGCATATATGCTCAGTGAGACCACTGTCTGCTCATTCCTCTGTCTTTGACATTAAACTATGGGCTCATTGAGGTCAGGAACCATGACTGATTCATTTCACTCCCAGTATTGGCAAGGGGCCTGAGATAAGCGGACATTCAAAGACATGTTGAACTCATTCATTCAACAAATGTTTGTTGAGCATCTATTTCATGTCCTCTGTTTTAGAGTTGGTGATACAATGGCGCACGAAATAGACCAAACCCCTGCTTTCAGTGAGTTTACATTCTATTCTGTTGAATGGCAGGACAAAGGTATGTATGAATGAATGAATTAATGCCAAAAGGAATAAATGAATGAAAGACATTTTGGTCAGATCCTGCTTTATCACACTAAATTAAATTCCACATTAATTTTAGTGTGAATGGTTTGCTATTTACTGGTGTTTGTCTTTATTGTATGTACATTGAGTCATCGTGACTGGATGATGGATCCACTTCTTTATGTGCCTGTAACATTGGCTACCAGTGCTGGGTAAATTGCAACCCTGGCTGACTGAGAGTCTCTTTGACTCCAGAGTGGCCACTAATGGAGGCCTTTTAGCAGGTAGAGGAGCTTGGTGTCTGAGAAAGGAAAAGACTAGGGATCTGAGGAGTTGGTGGGGATTCCCTTTTTCATCACAGGTCAGTTCAGCCCCTCAGTGGCCAACTCTTTTCGACCCCATGGACTGCAGCACACCAGGCTTCCCTGTCCATCACCAACACCTGGAGCTTGCTCAAACTCATGCCCATCAAGTTGGTGATGCCATCCAGCCATCTCATCCTCTGTTGTCCCCTTCTCCTCCTGCCTTCAATCTTTCCCAGCATCAGGGTCTTTTCCAAGGAGTCAGTTCTTCCCATCAAATGGCCAAAGTATTGGAGTTTCATCACAACACCCTTCTTATTCCTAAGATAAGAATGACTGTGGGATCATGGTCTTCCCTACAGACTCCCAACTATATGCCTTTCTTCTTCATCTTTGCCATTTTATGGAATAACAATCCCATGACTCACCCATTTGCTCACCTCCCAGGACACCTTTCCCACAAAATATTCTCAGAATCACTGTGCTCATCCATAAAAGGGCATCTTCATTTTGCTTTTCCATTAGGCCGGTGTTTTGCAAAACTCACTCTCCTCCATGATTTTGTCCTAAATGTTTATTTCCTTTATCATTATTTACTTTTTATTGTTCCTCACATTCATCTACTTAAAGAGCAAACCTTAAATCAACAAACTTTAAAAGCTCTTTATATTAAATAAATTTTAAATTGATACTATAAATGGTAGCACTATAGTGGAAAGACAGTTTCATGGGCCATCAATAGAAGGTAACATAAAGATCAATGACCATTAAAAATAAAATGTTAATCTTCATACCACTTAAAATGATCTTAGTCAGCCACATTTCTGGAAATATTGTATTAGACTCCAAAGAGGTGGTTCTCAAGGCTGGATGGACATCAGGAAAGCCTGGGGAACTTTAAAGATACAGAGGCCTGGCCTCATCCCTGGGACTCTGTTTTAATTAGCCTGTGGGGCTTGTGTACTGGCACTTTCAAGTGCCCAGGTAATTCTTGTTGCAGCTGGAATTGAGAAGCATAGATCCAAACCAGTAGTTCTCAAAGAGTGTTTCCAGGACCAGAGTATCAGCATCATTGGGACCTTGCTAGAAATGTGAATTTTAGGTACCACCTACTGAATCAGAAATTCTGAGTGTGGGCACAGCCATCTGTGTGTTCTATCAGCCTCTCAGGTGATTCTAATGTTCAATGAGTTTTGAGACCCCTGCTGTAAACCAAGTGACACTCGTGAAATCTCTGAGGCCTTAGACCTATTTGTGTTGACAAGGAGTGCTTGAGAGGCGTGGTCTTGGCTCTGGATTCTCCCAGGACCTCTGTTATCCCACCCAGCCTTCTATGACACTGAGGTGTCTGCTGCAGACACATTACCCAAGTGGCCCAGGAGTCCTGGGTGTGGAGGGACAATCCCCTCTGCCGCAGAGTGTTACCTCTCCTTAAAGTCGTCCGCGCCCGCCTGGATATTCTCTGTCTGGAGCATGAGCCGTGCGTTTTCCAGGACCGCCTCGCCCACCTAGAACGACCACACACCGAAGGACAAGGTCACTGCCACGTCTTCCCACTTCCCACTGGGCCTCATGCTGGGCACAGAGGCTTTGGGGCGCTGAGAGCACTTTTCTTATGGCAAGTATTTTTAGAATTCAAGTATCGCTCTTTAAGAGAGGAGGAGATAAACACTGAAGTCTAAAATCTGGATGTATTTTAAGGGCTTTTAGGGTTGGATTTTGGAGCAAAAGTATTACTTAAGGCAGACTTGTCCATAGCCTCTTTCACAACGATGAGCTTTTGGCTCTCCAGAGAAATTTCTGGCTCCTTAAACAAAGTTTCACTGGCTCAACGTAGTGTCTCTTAACATTTTCTGGTCATGGACGCCTTGAGAAGCTGATGAACTCTCTAGATCAGTGCTGTCCAACAGAATTTTCTGTGATGTTGGAACTGTTCTACACTGCGTGGGCCAACAAGTGGCCCCACGTGGCTATGGAACACTCAAAATGTGGTAAAGGCAACTGCAGAAGGGGAACATTCAATTTTATTTAAACTTAACTATTTATATTTAAATATATGATGGACATGGAGAAGGCAATAGCAACCCACTCCAGTACTCTTGCCTGGAAACTCCCATGGACGGAGGAGCCTGGTGGGCTACAGTCCATGGGGTTGTGAAGAGTCGGACACAACTGAGTGACTTCACTTTCACTTTTCACTTTCACGCATTGGAGAAGGAGATGGCAACCCACTCCAGCGTTCTTGCCTGGAGAATTCCAAGGATGGAGGAGCCTAGTAGGTTGCCGTCTATGGGGTCGCACAGAGTCAGACACAACTGAAGTGAATTAGCAGCAGCAGCAGCATATGATGGACAGCTCTAGAATTCTGTCCACTCTGGAAACATACATATGAACATAAACATTGTATATAGTTCAGAGGTTTCATGGAGAAGAATGGTTTTTCAGACTTGGACCACAACACCTCTCAAGATCCCCACAGGTAGGAATTGGGGGGATGGTACTCTTTTTAACCTGAGAAGCTTCTTTTAAAAAACATATATTTTTTTACATATTGACTTTTGTATAATCTTCAGTTTGGGCTGGGGGATAAACTAACTGGTATTTTAAAAGAAGGAGGCAAGAGGCTCTCTTGGTGACTCAGTGGTAAAGAATCTGCCTGCCAACGCAGCAGACACAGGTTTGATTCCTAATTCAGGAAGATCCCACACGCCCTAAGCAACCGAGCCTTTGTGCCACAATTACTGAGCCCATGCTCTAGAGCCAGGGAACTGCAACTACTGAAACCTGTGTGCCCTAGAGCCCCACGCTCTGAAACAAGAGAACCTTCACAATGAGAAGCCTGTACACTGCAACAGAGAAGCCCTTGCTTGCCACAACTAGAGAAAAGCTCACACAGCAATGAAGACCCAGCACAGCCAAAAATAAAAATAAATAATAAAATTTTTAAAAAATGGAAGCAAACCTGAGAAAACTTTCTGGAGTGATGAAGATGTTCCAGGCACTTCTCTGATGGCCCAGTGGTAAGGAATCCACTTGCCAATGCAGGGGACATGAATCTGATCCCTGATCTGGGAAGACTCCACATGTTAGGGAACAACGAAGCCCGTGGACCACAACTACTGAGCCTGCACATTCTAGAGCCCACATGTCACAACTACTGAGCTCATGTGCTACAAATACCAAAGCCAGAGTGCCTAGAGCCTGTGCTCCACAACAAGAGAAGCCACTACAATGAGAAGCCCTTGCCCTGCAATGAACAGTAGCCCCCACTAGAGAAAGCCTGTGCAAAGCAACAAAGACCCAGTGTAGCCAAAAATAAATAAATAAATAAAGTTAAAAAAAAACCAGATGTTCCATATCTGGATCTGATGATTACACTGATATATAATAAGTAAAGGGGCTTCCCTGGTTGCTCAGATGGCAAAGAACCTGCCTGCAATGCAGGAGACCTGAGTTTGATCCCTGGGTTGGGAAGATACCATGGAGAAGGGAATGGCTACCCACTCCAGTATTCTTGACTAGAGAATTCCAAGGACAGAGGAGCCTGGTGGACTCTAGTTCATGGAGTCATAAAGAGTCAGACATGACTGAGTGATTAACACACATAATAGGTAAAAATTTGTTAAGCTGTACCTTACAGATTTGTGTATTTTGTTATATGTAAGTTATGTTTTCAGCTTTCCTGGTGGCTCAGATGGTAAAGAGTCTGCCTGCAATGTAGGAGATCTGGGTTCAATCCCTGGGTTGGGAACACCCCCTGGAGGAGGGCATGGCAACCCACTCCAGTATTCTTGCCTGGAGAATCCCATGGAGAGGAGCCTGGAGGGATACAGTCCACGAGGTCACAAAGAGTTGGACACGGCTGAGCGACTAAGTACAGCACAAGTTATCTTTAATAAAAATATGTAAAATTGAAAAACTACAATGATGCAAATGACTGTTTTAAGCTTTTATCAGTCCTTTGCTCTGAACAATTAGTGAGTTGCAAGTTCTTTGCTGACTTGGTGGAGGACTTCCAGCACCAGAGGTCAGAGACTGGAGTGAAATGAGAGAGAATAGGGAGAAGGAGACAGACCCCAGTTTCTTTCTCCCCTGTGTGTGCCAGGGTGGGGCTGGAGCAGCGAGAAGATGAGGTTGCTGTTGGGAAAATCAATGACGTGGACACACCACACAGGATGACCCTACTGGATCAGAAGAGCACCATTCTTTCCACCTGGAGCTGGGACTTGGTCCACGCTGTGTGTCCTGTTTCCCCAGCAAAGTCTCATCTCACCGTGCTGAAGTAGCCCTCCTCAGGTCAGTCCCTTGTTCATTGCTGTGTCCCCAAGCTCTGGCTTGTGGTGGCCATTCCATCAACATCTGGAGAAGCACCAGGGTTAGTCAGGAAGGGGTGAGGGGAAAGCATGGGTAAAGATTTTATCATGGTTTTCATGGGCAGAAATGGGCTTGGCAAGGTAAGCAGGTGGGACTGGCTGGTTTAAATAATTTCAGTGGTCTCTATGCTACAGTGGTGGTCCCCAGTTTTCTTGTACCTAGAACTGGGGGGTCGGAGCAGAGGAATATTGCCTCCTGGAAGGTGAGAGCCAGCAATGGGAGTCAGGTTGGGGTACTGACTCAGAAGGGGCTGATTTGCATTTCGAAGGCATTCTCCCAGGTAAGTAGTTACTATCTCTAGGATTTGCTAGCCCTGTGAAAATGCAGTCTCTGCCTGTCAAGGAGGCCCCAGCTGTCTGAGCATCAAGAATACAGACAATAAGAAGACATAGTTATGTTGTTGAATATAGTTCATTCAAGGGCTCTGGCTAAGTGAGACCTCTGAGGACTATCTCTGGCAGCTGTGACCCAGCCCTCTCTTCATCCTCTTCACACACTGCCACCCCCATATCAGGAGCCCCTTTCCTTGTCTCTGGATGCTCAGTGATGCCATCTTGCAGATGATGAATTTGAAGCACAGGGCACTCACTCTGCTCATCTTATCACAATTGTACCCCTGGCAAATATTCCACCCTGGTATGGGACCTCAAGACACAGAAGGTGTCCAGATTGTGGCCTTAAAAACCCTGATACAGAGAAGATGGCTTCAGAAGTGCTCTAAACTATGTGGCCATGTGGTGATGTGGGCAGGACAGGCCTGCAGCTTGTACCATTTGGAAGACCACCTTTAAGAAAAGGAATAAAACAATGATTTATGCAGGACTTCCCTGGTGGTCCAGTGGTTAAGAATCCACCTGCCAATGCAAGGGACACTGGTTCGATCCCTGGTCTGGGAAGATCCCACATGCTGCGGGGAAACTGGGCCTGTGCACCACAACTACTGAAGCCCACAAGCTCTAGGGGCCGTGTGCAACTACTGAAGCCCTTGGGTAGCAAGGAAGACCCAGTGCAGCCATAAATAAATAAGTATATATACATGTATAAAGACTAAGGTCGGGGGTGCCACTGAGGGAGCTCCAGGTTTAAACTGTTCTCTTGGGTGCAGCTTCATTTTGTTTCTGCTTTTAAAAGCGGGAATGAGGGGTTGGACACAAAAAGTTAAAAACAAAACTCAACCCTGGGGCATGAGTGGCAGTATGTGTGTACCATATTCAGAGGCACACAAATCTGGAAAAGCAGAAAGATGCCTGGGGATGCAGTCGCCCATGTCTGGTTGTCCAGAATAAACACACCAGTTCTTACATGTGCTGCGTTACGGCTGGGGCGTGGCTTGTGGGAATCAGTGACGTCTGCCCGGTGGACTGCAGACTCGAAGCAGGAGGCTGCCAGGAGCCCCGGCGCAGGAGTCGGTAAGAGGTGCCGGCTGATGGGAGGCAAGGCCGGGACCCTGCCCTTGCTTCTCCTCCTCACCCCGGATGAGGACCGGAGGCGGCCTGGGACCATTTGGACGCTGCCCAGCAGATGAAGTGGTTCTGTCCTAGGAGGCTGGGCAGCGCTGGGCTCCGGGAAGCTGGGGGCCTTCCTGCTTTCACTGTTGTTTAGTATCAACAAGGGGTTTATTCGAGCCTCAGGCAGAGGCTAATTATAGGTCCCCATTTGCCAAAGCACAGTTGGCTGGCGGTGCTACCCCATGTCCACAGCCGGGATCCTAAAATAGACCTCCAGCCAGGCCTGAGCCACGGAGAGCCTTCCTCTGTGGTCCCTCAGACCCGCAGAGGCCACGGCCTCTGGGTGTCATTGGTGGCTCAGCGCCCGCAGCCAGGAAAGGGCCGGGAGGCCAGTCCAGGGCGGGGACTCAGCTGAGGTTTAGCACAGGCTGAGGACTGGGATTGTGGCCGAGGCCAAAAGTAAGCATGGAGCCTGCAGTGGAACAGGGACCACCTTTGTCTCTATATCTGGGAAAACCATCTTCTCTGGGGCTGAGGACAGAAAAGGAAGAGGAGGGGAAGTCAGACTTGCTGCCCATCCACAATGTGGCCCCCCCTGCCCGCCCCCCCCCCCCCCCGCCCGCCCCACCCTTTTGCTGGCTCCTTTTGCTGGTACTGGCTTGGACTGGCTCGCCGGGGCAGACTGTTAACTATTTCAGGAGTTTTGTGAGCCGGTTGTTAAACATAGCCATCACGAAAATTTTAATTATGGGAACTTTTACATGTGCTGTGTTGTGCTTAGTCACTCAGTCATTTCTAACTCTTTGCAACCCCATGGACTGTAGCCCCCTAGGCTTTTCTGCCATGGGGATTCTCCAGGCAAGAATAAAGGAGTGGATTGCCAGGCTCTCCTCTAGGGCACCTTCCCCACCCAGCGGCTGAATCCAGGTCTCCTGCATTGCAGGCAGATTCTTTACCATCTGAGCCACCAGGGAAGCCCTACAATTACATAAATTATATTAAAAATGAAAGTAATAAAGACTCAGAATACAAAAGTAATGAATACTCATCAGTTCCAAATTGTTTTACTATGTTTGACTGTCATCTCTGCTTTTGAGGTTATTTGTTTCTATTGTGTCTATAGTGATGTGTGGACAGGGAACATTGCTTGCCATTCCAGTAAACAAAGAATGTTGCCTGCCATTCTATTAATAGTTCTACAAGGACCAAGCCATTAGCCACTGCAGCTGCCCCCTACCCCCATGGTGCACCCTAAGAACCCAGGATGGAGGAAAACAGGAAGCCTTCTGTGCTTTGGATACTGGCCTTAGATAGTTAAGATGCATAATTGAAGGAATAATTTCAATGAACTCAGACTCTTCATCTCCCTTTATATATAAAAGCACTGAAATCATCAGCTTGAGATGTCAGTTTCTAATGATTAGCAGTAATCTTGTGATGTTTTCTAGCATAAAACTCCTATATCCTGCAGCTTACCTTACCTCTTCCAAGCAGTTCCTCAGAGCTATCCGAGAGGCTGTCTTCTGGGCTATAATCCTCAGTAGGACCCCAAATAAAACTTAATCCTCAACTCTTAGGTTGTGCATCTTTCTTTAACAGACAGGTGAAACTGTGTAACACTGTCCTACATGCCTCTCTTCCTAGATCTGTGTCTGTGTGTGTAGCCTGATGTCATTGCGTGAGAGTAGCTCCACTAGGGAGACTGGCAAATATTGTACCACGGAACCTTTTATCCATGGAGAGCCAGCTGTTAATCAGATCTCAGCTCACCAACAGGGCCCCATCTCCCACTCAGTACTTATATTCACAACTTCACTACATGCTCATGCCCCCCCCTCCCCGCCCCTGCCATCGCCCCCATGCTGATATCAACACACCCATTTTATGGATGAGGATGCTAAGGCATATATTAATTGCCCCAATGGCGTAGCTGGAATGTGGCAGAGCCAGAAGGCCAAGCCAGGTTAATGTGACTTGAAAGTGTGCAAATCTTTGTCATCAGTTTTGGAAACCAAAAGACACATCAGAATCAAGAGGGACCATGTTGTGGAGGACTGTTTTCTGTCTTCGCTGTAACACAGAAGAGTCAGGATTCCCGGTTCCTATTTGGACTCTATCATAAAGACAAAGAGACATCTTTCCTACTGTGTGTGAGAATGCTAACCAATCAGTCCAAGCCACCTCCCACTCTAAGTCCCTGAGCTTTCATTTCTGAGCTCTGTAAGCTGGGAAGAGCTGAGGCAGATCTGTGGTCTGACTCTGAAGGCCCAGAGGGCTTGTGTGGCTGCATGCTTTGCTGTCAGGCCCCAGACAGCAGAGGTCATTTGTATTTAAGACTGCAAGAGGCATGCATTAGCTATCTGGTCCTCTTGGATTTATGGCTATAGTGGATGCAAATTAACCTCATTTCTCCAATCACCTTTTCTTTCTGGGGAGAAGGCAATAAAAATACCACACACTAAGATGTTCAGTCCTTGACTGATGCTGGGAATGCAATTCATGACCCTGGGGCCATACCTGTCCACTTTTCTCGTAGGTGAAAAGTATAACATGAACGTATGCAATAGTGGCTCTCAAGGGCAGACTTAAGGGAGGGCAGGCTGGCAGCTTGTCCCCAGGTATGCTGGGGACAACAGCAGGTGACATCCTTTCCTTCTCACTGTCCCACTGCCCAGAGCTGGGACTCCTACCATCAAGGCCATGTAACTTAACACCACTTCTGTTAAAAAGAAACACCATGATAGCAGCAATAGGACAAATTGCTACATGAGATTAGCTGGTTTTTGAGGGATTAGGACTCATTGGTTTTGCTAGAAGCAAAAACAAAAGTCAACTGCAAAGCCTAAAATGCTGTGGATGAGAGTAGCTGGGGTTGACTAGCAGAGAAATGGCAGTCAGAGGTCAAGGTGGGCAGCGGTGTTTTCTGTGAGGGATGCTACTGGTGGGAGGGGCTGCCCACTGGCTGTGTGGGTTCAAGCTGCTCTGGGCGTGGGCTGCAGCTGTCTCATCTGACATCCCTGGACCTGTCTTCCTCTGTGCCTCCACGTGGAGGCTTCCTTAGCAGACTTTACCCCAGTGGTTCTCAAAGTATGGTCCCTGGACCAGCAGGATCAGCATCACCTTAAACTTGTGAGAAATGCAAATTCTCAGACCTCACCTCCCATGTCTGAGTCAGAATCTCTGGAGTGGGTCCTAATGATCTCTGTTTTAACCAGCTTTCCAGGGGATTACAATGCACATTGGACTTAAAGAGCCTCTGCTTTGCACAGACCTGCCTCCAGTCCTGCTCAGGCCGCCCCCAAGCTGCCCCTGGCCCTCCTTGCTGTTCTGGCTCACGCTGTGGTCTCTACCTAGAACACCTGGTCTTCCACCCCGAACCTGGCCACCTGAGAAACTTTAGTGCTCTTCCCCACTTTAGTGCTCATCTTGAACATGGCTTTGTCTATGAAGCTGCTTTATTCACTCACTCATTCCTGCCTTCATGTCTCCAGCACGTGATGATGATTTCCTCTGTGCTGGCTATGTGCTGGTTTGGGGGAATCAGCAGGTATGGTAGGAGACATGGTTAGAAAGGCAGGCAGAGGCCAGATCTCAGGGTGAAGGTCTTGGGAAGAGTGGAAAGGAGATGGCCTCTGCTGGGAAGTCACTGGAAGCTTGTGAACAGGCACATGGGTGATCCCCATGGTAAGTGGACCCCTCTGACTCCTGCAGGAAGGGAGCTTAGGACACTGGGGGCCATGCCGAGGGCCCAGCTGAAGGGCTTCTGCATTCACCCAGTAAAGGTGATGGCGCTTTGACTAGGGAGGAGGTGGGGATGGAGCAGTTGCAGGGAGCATGAGAGAGAGGAATTAAGGATGAGCTACTGGGGGCTTCCCTGGTAGCTCAGACAGTAAAGAATCTGCCTGCAATGTGGGAGACCCAGGTTCAATTCCTGTGTCAGGAAGATCCCCTGGAGAAGGGAATGGCTACCCACTCCAGTATTCTTGCCTGGAGAATTCCATGGACAGAGGAGCCTGCCAGGCTACAGTCCGTGGGATCATAAAGAGTTAGATACGACTGAGCAACTAACAAAAAAACAAACTGGCCCTTGCCGCCTCCCTTCCTTCCTCCTTGGATTATCCTACATCTAAGTCAATCCCCTTCCCCCACTCTCTGGTGATCACGTCTGTGACTCTCCACACAGTGTAAATGGTGTGTAGGCAATGAACATGTTGGCCTATTCTTGACCCCAGCTCCTCCCTCACCAGTTTGGGCCAGTTGTTGGGATAAGTGATCTAAGATTCAGTTTCCTCATCCATTAAATGTGGATAATGCCATGCTCTGCCTCCTGGGGTAGTTGGGAGAATCACATGAGCTGATGCACGTGAAGCAGGGCAGGTGCGGGATTTGACTATCATTGTGTTTCAAAAAGGGCGAGGATGAGCAACATTTTCTAAAGGGTTTATTGTTTGGGCTGAAGGGTATAATGAATGCTTTATTCGGAGTTAATGATATTGGCATCCCAGCAGACAGCTGCAGAAGGGGAGGAGGTGGGTAAGACTGGGCCCCAGGAGATGAGACTCAGCTGGTGCACTAGCAGATGTGAGAGCCCTGGAAACACTTCTCACATTTGTTTGACTTTCAAATTTAGAATAAATGCTCACCTGTCTCCTGAGAAACCTGTATGTGGGTCAAGAAGCAACAGTTAGAACTGGACATGGAAGAACTGACTGGTTCAAAATTGGGAAAGGAGTATGACAAGGCTGTATATTGTCACCCTGCTTATTTAACTTCCATGCAGAGTAGATCATGTGAAATGTCAGGGTTGGTCAGAAGCTGGAATCAAGATTGCTGGGAGAAATATCAACAACCTCAGATATGCAAATAATACCACTCTAAAGGCAGAAATACTTTGGCCACCTCATGCGAAGAGTTGACTCATTGGAAAAGACCCTGATGCTGGGAGGGATTGGGGGCAGGAGGAGAAGGGTTCGACAGAAGATGAGATGGCTGGATGGCATCACCGACTTGATGGACATGAGTTTGAATGGACTTTGGGGGTTGGTGACGGACAGGGAGGCCTGGTGTGCTGTAATTCATGGGGTCACAAAGAGTCGGACACGACTGAGCGACTGAACTATAAAGGCAGAAAGTGACGAGGAACTAAAGAACCCCTTGATGAGGGTGAAAGAGGAGAGTGAAAAAGCTGACTTGTAAGTCAGCATTAAAAAATAACCTCAGATCATGGCATCCAGTCCCATCACTTCATGGCAAATAAATGGAGGAAAAGTAGAAGCAGTTACATATTCTATTTTCTTGGGCTCCAAAATCACTGTGTGTGGTGACTGCAGCCATAAAATTAAAAGACCTTGCTCCTTGGAAGGAAAGCTATGACAAACCTAGATAGCGTTATTAAAAAGCAGAGACAGCACTTTGCTTACAAAGGTCTGCAGGGTCAGAGCTATGGTTTTTGTAGTAGTCATGTATGGATGTGAGTTGGCTGAGAGCCTAAGAATTGATGCTTTCAAATTGTGGTGCTGGAGAAGACTCTTGAGAGTCTCTTGGACAGCAAGGAGATCAAACCAGTCAATCCTAAAGGAAATCAACCCTGAATATTCAATGGATGGACTGATGCTGAAGCTGAAGCTCCAAAATTTTGGCCACCTGATGTGAAGAGCTGACTCGCTGGAAAAGAACCTGATTCTGGGAAAGACTGAAGACCAAAGGAGAAGGGGATGATGGAGGATGAGATGGTTAGATGGCATTATTGACTCAATGGACGTGAATTTGAACAAATTCTGTGAGATAATGGAGGACAGAGGAGCCTGTTGTGCTCCAGTCCATGGGGTCATAAAGTGAGACAAGACCTAGTGACTGAACAATAGCAGCAATGACTTGTTTTCAGCAATAAATGAACAAGAAATCATCATCTGTCCCTATACCCCACCCTTACTGCAATTTCGCCAAGATGGTGAAGGGCACCATATCTCCAAGCCAAACAGATGCATCTCTGTGCTCATCCTGACCTGCTCACTGAATTTGTCACAAGACATACTTTCCTCTCTTGGCTCCCTTGAGCCACTCTCCCCCACTCTTCCTTCTACTTTTTGGCCAGCTTTTGACTTTTTCCTTCATGAAGTCTTTCTCTCATCTCTGACCTCTAAATGCTAGAGAGTCTCAGGATTGGGTCTTTGGGTTTGTTCTTTATAGTCATAAGTGATCTGATTCATTTGCATGGATTGAAATGTATATGTGACGGCTTCTGTATTTTTGTCTCTAGCCCAGAACGTTCCTTTCTATTTCAGGCTTGTGTACCATTCTCCCCTTGACATCTTCTCTACTTAACAAACTTAACATGACTAAAATGGACTTTTTTTCCCTCAAATACCACCCCTCACTTCTCATGCCAGTGAAAGTACCAACAACTATCCAAAGACCAGAGTCTTGACATCACATTTTCTCTTATCTGCCACATCTAATCCAACACCAAGGTTAGTCAGTTTTACGCCCATTCCTACCCCAGTGTACCACAAATCCATCTACATCTCACATTTCCACCCTCACCCTGGTGCACATCCCATCACGCTCTCTGAGCCCAAGGTACCATCCTCCTAATCCATCTGTCCTCCTCTCCTTGAGTCCGTACTTCATCCTGCTCCCAAGGAGATTTTCTTCAACTCTTCACATCAGATCGTGTTGCTGTGATTAAATTAAATAAAAACTCTTCTGCAGTGTTTCTTTGGTTAGAATAAAACACAAACTCCTGTTAGCAGCCCTCAAGGCCCTGCAAGCGTAATGATCTTCACACTGCTCGCAAGTTCAACCCTGCTGGTATCGGTTTCGCGGACCATGCGGGCCTCCCTCCTGCGTCAAGGCCTTGGCGGGCGGTGACTCTGCAGTCTGGACTGCTCTCCCCTCTTTGTGTGGGTGGCTCCATTCTTGTGATCGCCCCACCTAAGGCAGGATCTTCTGCTCTTCTTCTCTCTGCCTTGTTCTCTTTCTTTAAAACACTTATCACAGCTACGTGTGCTTAACTGCTCAGTCACATCCAACTCTTTGTGACCCCATTAACCACAGCCCACCAGGCTCCTCTGTCCATGGGGATTCTCCAGGAGAATATTGGAGTGGGTTGCCATGCCCTCCTCCAGGGGATCTTCCCAACCCAGGGATCGAACCCAAGTCTCCCACATTGCAGGCAGATGCTTTACTGTCTGAGCCACCAGGGAAACCCATGAATGCTGGAGTGGGTGGCCTATCCCTGCTCCAGGGGATCTTCTGGACCCAGGAATCGAACTCGGGTCTCCTACATTGCAGCAGATTCTGTACTAACTGAGCTACCAGAGAAGCCCATCACAGCTTATAATTATTACCAATTTTTGTTTCTTGGTTTATTAGTTGCTATCTGTGTATTTTCTTCCAGAATGTAAACTCCTTGAGACCAGGCACTGCTTTTCTGGTCTGCTGTTGTTCCATCCCCAGCCCAGTGTCTGGTACAGGATGAGATGGATATATGAGCCCAGAAACGGTGCTGCTTCTTCAGGGACAGCCAGACAGGGGAGCCCCTCAAGGCACAGCCAGCTTTGTACCTAGTTCCAGCCTGAGAATCACCCTTGGCATCTCCCCTCACTCCCAAGTCAAACATAACAGTTCCCTACACTGACATGCTTCACTCCATTCCCATCCCTTATCCAGCTTGGTTTGAGTCCTAATCATCTCTTTGCTAGTTCAGCCTGATAGTTGTTACTGTAGATGGAAAATATGAAGCCCACAGAGTGAGTTAACTTTGCACCTGCAGGTAGAGTTAGGGAACATGTCATCAGGTTAGTGGAGAAGGTGTCACCTTCCAGCTCACTCCAAGTATAGTCACAGCCACTGGGCATCCAGGGAGAATCAGGGACACCGAGGGCTAATTTTGGTCTTTCTGGGGAAGTTGAGGTTGGGGGAACCCTCCTGAGTATGTACTGCATGTGAATTTTGACCTCATCATTACACTGCAGTTCATCTTAGTAGGAGAGGTCGGAGGTGTGTGGAGCAAGAGGCTGATAGTGCTGGTGTGGGTGCTAGCGTTCACAGTGCTGGGCAGTCAGGAGCTCCTAGTCCCTAGAGGCTGCTCTCTGTCATCAGTTCAGTTCAGTCACTCAGTCGTGCCCAACTCTTTGCGACCCCATGAATCGCAGCACGCCAGGCCTCCCTGTCCATCATAAACTCCCGGAGTTTACTCAAACTCATGCCCATCGAGTCGGTGATGCCATCCAGCCATCTCATCCTCTGTCGTCCCCTTCTCCTCATGCCCCCAATCCCTCCCAGCATCAGGGTCTTTTCCAATGAGTCAACTCTTCGCATGAGGTGGCCAAAGTATTGGAGTTTCAGCTTCAGCATCAATCCTTCCAATGAACACCCAGGACTTATCTCCTTCAGGATGGACTGGTTGGATCTCCTTGCAGTCCAAGGGACCCTTAAGAGTCTTCTCCAACACCACAGTTCAGAAGAATCAATTTTTCGGCACTGAGCTTTCTTCACAGTCCAACTCTCACATCCATACTATGCCCTCTGTCATGAGAGGACAGAATTCCCTTGTCTTCACCCTCCCCAGAGGCCTCCTTCATTCCACACCCCCCAACATCCTGCCTCAGTTACCTTGGACTTAACTTTGAGCAAATAGTTTAACCATCACAGTATAGCAATATGTGATCCTGGGTACACATGTCAGAAGGGTTTCTTTGTCATGAGCTGGCCCTAATTTCTACAGATGCCCTAATCAAATCAGAGTTTTGAGAACCAAGCATTTGAAGACGTGGTGATCTGGGAGGTTCTGTTTGGGCAGCCAGCTGGTCTCCCTCTGTGACTTCTCTGTGTCTCTCCACTTTTTACATTTGAAACAAATGCTTTCCAATTTCCCATTCCCCTTTCTACTGGAATGAACGTACTAAGAGCAAATTTGAATTTATTCAGGGGTGTGCTCTTAAATAAACCCTGCAACCTGAACCTGCTCTTCACTCTGACTTTCTCTCTCCTCTCCCCCGCTGTGGGCTAAACTATTTTCCTGAACAGATGAGGGCCTTTCCAGGTTCTAGACCTAAATCACACTGCTACCGCTGCATGCCATGACCAAACCAGGCCACCCAGCCTCCAAATGGGGAAACTGAGGCCCAGAGAGTTCAGGAACTTGCCTACAGGACTAGGCATCCACATTGAATTTAATCCTCATATGTCTGACTCATAGTTCATTGCCCCTTTTTCTTTTTAAAAAATTTTTTATTATGGAAAATTTCAACTACATTGAACTACATATAAAGGTAGAAAAAGACACATCTCCTCACTTCAACAACTAAAATCTCATGGCTAATGAAAAAAACCTCCATTTCCACTGACCCCTACTCCTTATCTCAGATTGTTATACATATGTCACTTCATCTGTAATTATTTCAGAAACTCTCTTTTGTACTTCTTGTACTTCAACTTAAAAATTAGCAAAGCCATGCATACACTAGTTTAAAAATTAAACAGTACTAAAAAGAAATGCTTTTAAAGGTTTGTAAAGAAAAAGCACTCCCAGGCCCACATTTTTCTCACCTCATGTCCTAGTCCCCAGCTGTTTGTCTGTCCAGAGCTTGCCCCATCTTTCTACAGATTTTTTGATTGCTTGAGTTTTCAGCCATAGGCATTATTTATTGACTTCCTGGCAGACATATGAAGATTTACTGCTCTCACACTCTACCTCCACGTTCCTTTATTTATTGGTTCTCTTGGTAACTTTAAATAATAAAGCTGTATGTCTTGCTGTATCATTTATGGACAGTTTATTTCTCACCTTCACTCTTTCTCTTATAATTGCAGATGTTTTATATTCTAAGGTCAAAAGAGAAGACAGGAAACCAGTTTAATTACTAAACAACTCTAATGATGCCTGTGTGAAATACAGGTCCTTTTTGCTAAGAATTATGATGGAAGTGCCCCTGATTGTGAGAAGCTGTGGGCAGAGAGCCAAATTGTGGCTTTATTTCTCAACTGAGCATCCTCAGGCCTGCAGAACAGTCAGCTATTTGATCATTTTTCATGGTGCTACCCTCTCCAGGGCATGCCTGCACCACCCACAGGCAACCATTTTGCTTCACCACCCACCATGTTTGAATCGTGATTCTAACACTGAGTAGCTTAGTTTTTTCTCCTGTCAAAGGGAGCAGCTTTATCTTGATAGTACCAGGCCCACAATGATCCCTTAATAGATGTTTGTTGAATGAATAAGTGATACATGTTTAAAGAGCCAAACATGAAATAGCAATGAGAAACCAGTTCACAAGCATCAGGCTGGCAAACCTTTGGAAGTAGAAGATATGAAGAAGGGGGGCCTCATGGTCTGTTTCTGGGAGGGTAAGTTTGTGTGGCCACTCTGGGGAGGCATTTGGCAATGTTGGATAAAAGCTGATGATAGGCAGAGCCCATGCTGCTCCTAGGTACCAACCTGGAGCCCAGTAGGAAACCCTTTCTTTTTGCGGGGCGGGGGGTGCGGGGGGGGGTGCTGTGGCTGCTTGTGGGATCTTAGTTCCCTGACCAGGGATTGAACTGGGGCTCTCAGTGGGGACGGTGAAGAATCATAACCACTGGACCACCAGGGAATTCCCAGAAACCCTTTCTCTAGTGGGCCAGGAAGGAAATACTTCAGGCTTTGTGGTCTTTGTTGCAAATCCACAACTCCGACTGGGAGTGTGAAAGCAGCCAATTAGTATACAATTAGCACATGAACAGGTGTGACTGTGTTCCAGTAAGGCTTTATTTACAAAATAGATGCCTGGCTGGATTTGGCCTACCTGTAGCTTGCCCGCCTCAGATCTAGAAAGAATCTCCCCTGTGAAGTTTATGCCCATCCTGTTTGTGACAGTGAACCGAAGCAACCTCTTCGGTTCAACAGTGAAACAAGCTCTGTCCATCAACAGAAAAATTCATAACCTATGATGTAAATACAATGAAATGCTACATGCATCAACAAGGATAAATCTCAAAATCAAAATGGAGAGTTAAGAAAGCAAATTGCTTAAGGAAACAGTATATAACAGTCAATTTCATGTGTCAGTTAGGCTAGGCCATTTCATGCAAAGATGGGCACAATAAAGGACAGAAAGAGCAAGGACCTAACAGAAGCAGAAGAGATTAAGAAGAGGTGGCAAGAATACACAGAAGAATTGTACAAAAGTCTTAATGACCTGGATAAGCATGGTGTAGTCACTCACCTAGAACTAAACATCCTGGAGTGTGAAGTTAAGTGGGCCTTAGGAAGCATTATTATTAACAAAGCTAGTGGAAGTGATGGAATTCCAGCTGAGCTATTTCAAATCCTAAAAGATGCTGTTAAAATGCTGCACTCAATATGTCAGCAAATTTGGAAAACTCAGCAGTGGTCACAGGACTGGAAAATGTCAGTTTTCTTTCCAATTCCAAAGAAGGGCAATGTCAAAGAATGTTCAAACTACTGTACAATTGTGTTCATTTCACATGCTATCAAGGTAATGCTCAAAATCCTTCAAGCTAGGCTTCAGGGGAACTGAGAAATTTCAAATGTACAAGCTGGGTTTAGAAAAGGCAGAGGAACCAGAGAACAAATTGCCAATGTCTGTTGGATCATAGAAAAAGCAAGGAAATTCCAGAAAAACATCTAGTTCTGCTTCATTGACTACACTAAAGCCTTTGATTTTGTGGATCACAACAAACTGTAGAAAATTCGTGAAGGGGTGGAAATATCAGACCACCTTACCTGCTTCCTGATAAAGCTGTATGCAGGTCAAGAAGCAACAACAGTTCTAAGTGGACATGGAAAAATGGACTAGTTCAAAATTGGGAAAGGAGTACATCAAGGCTGTATATTATCACCTTGCTTATTTAATTTCTATGCAGAGTTGAGCTGTGAAATGCGGGCTGGATGAAGCACAAGCTGAAATCAAGATTGATGGGAGAAATATCAACAACCTCATATATGCAGATGATACCACCCTAATGGCAGAAAGCTAAGAGGAACTAAAGAATCTCTTGACAAAGGTGAAAGAGGAGAGTGGAAAAGCTGGCTTAAAATTCAGCCTTCAAAAAACTAAGATCACGGCATCCAGGTTCATCAATTCATGGCAAATAGATGGGGAAAAAATGAAAACAGTGGCAGATTTTATTTTCTTGGGCTCAAAAATCACTGTGGATGGTGACTGCAGCCATGAAATGGCTGATTCATGTCAATGTATGGCAAAAACCACTATAATATTGTAAAGTAATTAGCTTCCAATTAAAATAAATAAGTTAATTTTTAAAAATGCTTGCTGTTTGGAAGAAAAGCTATGACAAACCTAGACTGTGTATTAAAAAACAGAGACATTGCTTTGCTGACAAAAGTGCATATCGTCAAAGCTGTGGTTTTTCCAGTAGTCATGTATGGATGTGAAATTTGGACCATAAAAATGGCTGAGCACTAAAGAATTGATGCTTTCAAACTGTGGTGCTGGAGAGGACTCTTGAGAGAGTCCCTTGGATAGTAAGGAGATCAAACCAGTCAGTCTTAAAGGAAATCAACGCTGAATACTCTTTGGAAGGACTGATGAGAAAGTTGAAGCTGCAATACTTTGGCCACCTGATGGGACTCATTGGAAAAGATCCTGATGGTGGGAAAGATTGAGGGCAGGAGGAGAAGGGGGTGACAGAGAATGAGATGGTTGGATGGCATCACCAAACCAAGGGACATGAGTTTTGCAGATAGTGGAAGACAGGGAAGCCTGGTGTGCTGCAATCTGTGGGGTCACAAAGAGTTGGACATAGCAATCCAACAACAACAACAAATGGTGCCAAGATGGCTCAGATGATAAAGAATATGCTTGCAATGCAGGAGACCCAGGTTCAATCTCTGGGTTGGGAAGATCCCCTGAAGATGGCAATGGCTTCCCACTTCAGTATTCTTTTGTCTGGAGAATTCCATGGACAGAGAAGCCTGGCAGGCTACAGTCCATGGGGTCGCAAAGAGTTGGACACAACTGAGCGACTAAATAACATGGTGCCCAGGTATTTGGTCCAACATTACTCTGGATGAGATTAACATTTGAATTGGTGACTTTGAGTAAAGTGAATTGCCTGCCACAATGTGAGAGGACCTCATTCAATTAGTTGAAGACCTGAATAGAACAAAGACTGAGGTCCTGAGAGGAAGAAGGATTCTACTAGCAGATGGCTTCTGGACTTCAACTGGAACAAAAGCTCTTTCCTAGGTGTCTAACTTGGAGAAGGCAATGGCAACCCACTCCAGTACTCTTGCCTGGAAAATCCCATGGACAGAGGAGACTGGTAGGCTGCAGTCCATGGGGTCGCGAAGAGTCAGACACGACTGAATGACTTCACTTTCACTTTTCACTTTCATGCATTGGAGAGGGAAATGGCAACCCACTCCAGTGTTCTTGCCTGGAGAATCCCAGGGATGGAGGAGCCTGGTGGGCTGCCGTCTATGGGGTCGCACAGAGTCGGACACGACTGAGCGACTTAGCAGCAGCAGCAGCAGGTGTCTAACCTGTTGACATCTCAATTTTGGACTTCTAGCCTCATTATAGTGTGAGCCAATTCCTTAAAATGTTTCCTTGAAACATCCTATTGATTTTGTTTCTCTGGAGAACACTAATGCACAATGTAGTACAATTGAATATAAAGTCTAAAATCATGCAAAACAATCCTATAAATGATACATATATACACACATAGTAAAATTGATAAAAGCTTAGTGGGAATGATGAATGCCAAATATAGAGGAGTGGTGGCCTCTGAAGAGGAGAATGGAATCAGGACAAAGCACAAAGGGCTTTTAGCTGTATCTGAAATCTTTGTGCATTTTTTAAAAAAAAGTCTGTAACAAATAACATTAAGGTGGACAATTTTGGATGCTGGGTATCCGTTTTATATATTTGACATATTTTATAAATTAAGAAGAATGAGACAACACCACACAACAACAAGGGAAAGAAAGTCAGTGCAGTGGCTGGCACGCCCATGTTCCAATGCAGAGCAAGAGTGGCTGGGACAACTGGTTAGAGAAGGCAGATCAGGGGTGGTGGGAGATGACTAGGTAGAGGGCAATGGGGATCTCTAGAGCTCCCGAAGAGGCCTCTGGGCAGCAAGGATGAAGATGAGGTAGACTTGGCGTGGGAGAGTGGGGCAGAGCAGTGTGGTCTGTGTGGGTGAGGCTGGGGTAGGTGGCTGCAGACACATGGGTCAGCCACGTGGATATGGTCATGGTTGCATGGGCTCTCCGAGGGGCACTTTGTGTTTACCTGGAGGAGGCCCTGCAGAAATATTAATAGTTATCCTCTACTTCCCTTTGACAAGAGTTGTTTCCTGAGAGCTTGCCAACATCAGAGGAATTTGTGTTGCTCTGAAATACACTGGGGACTTGTTGAGGCTTAAACTGAATTGCAAGTTCTTCTTCCCCATTTCAGTGTGGCTGCTGGAGCAGACATTGTCGGCGCTCGGCCACATCCCCTTGGATTGTTTTTTCCACCATTTTCTGTGCCTGTGGGTTTCCTGTGCTTTCACTTCCCAAAGTCTGTACTTGGGACTCTTTTTGGAGCAGGGCCCTCAGGCCAGCAGACCCCTCTGTTCAGTTCCCCGGGCTAGTCCTTCGGGAATGACTGACAGGCGTAGGGTGCAGAAGCCCAGCTCCCTCAATTGGGATTAGGACGACTTTGAGTGGAGATTCCCCTCCTGAGTTCCCCTGAAGCTGAGATGATTTGCTTGCTTGCTTCTCCCTCACAGGGTTTCCAGGAACGCCTCTGTAATATGCCACCTGCTGAAGAGCCCTAGACTTGGGCTCTGCCTCTAGGGCATCCATCTAGGACAAGCGTTCTTCTCATCCCAGAAACTCTCTGGGGTCAGGATACCTCAAGCTGTCTAGTGCGCTGTTGGGCACATAGGCTGTAGAATCAAACTACCCAAGTTGAAAGACTTGTCTCTATCACCTATTAGCTGTGTGACCTTGCGAAAGTTACTTAACTGTTCTGTGCTTCAGTTTACTCATCTTTATTTTATTTTTTAGGTTTTATTTTTTCATTGAAGTAGAGCTGATTTATGAAGTGTTGTTTCAGCTGGACAGCACAGTCTTTCAGTTATATATATATTTATATTCTTTTACATATAGTCTTTTATATATGTATATTCTCTTACATATATATTGTCTTTCAGATTCTTTTCCCTTGTAGGTTATTACAAAATACTGAGTAGAATGCCTTGTGCTATATCATAGGTTCTAGTTTGTTATCTATTTTATATATAGTAGTATGTATATGTTAATCACAAATTACTAATTTATCCCTCCCCTCCCTATCCCCTTTGGTAACCATAAGTTTTTTTCTAAGTCTGTGAGTTGCCTTATCTTTAAAAAGGGGATTATATCCCTATCAAGCCACCAGCAGTATTTTTCACAGAACTAGAACAAATAATTTCACAATTTGTATGGAAATACAAAAAACCTTGAATAGCCAAAGCAATCTTGAGAAAGATGAACAGAACTGGAGGAATCAACTTGTCTGATTTCAGGCTCTACTACAAAGCCACAGTCATCAAGACAGTATGGTACTGGCACAAAGACAGAAATATAGATCAGTGGAACAAATAGAAGTCCAGAGATAAATCCACGTAACTATGGTCACCTTATCTTCAACAAAGGAGGCAAGAATATACAATGGAGAAAAGACAACCTCTTTAACAAGTGGTGCTGGGAAAACTGGTCAACCACTTGTAAAAGAATGAAACTAGAACACTTTCTAACACCATACACAAAAATAAACTCAAAATGGATTAAAGATCTAAATGTAAGATCTAAATGTAAGATCTCCTAGAGGAGAATATAGGCAAAACACTCTCTGACATAAATCAAGCAAGATCCTCTATGATCCACCTCCCAGAATATTGGAAATAAAAGCAAAAATAAACAAATGGGACCTAATTAAACTTAAAAGCTTTTGTACAACAAAGGAAACTATAAGCAAGGTGAAAAGACAGCCTTCAGAATGGGAGAAAATAATAACAAATGAAGAAATAGACGAAGGATTAATCTCAAAAATATACAAGCAACTCCTGCAGCTCAATTCCAGAAAAATAAATGACCCAATCAAAAAATGGGCCAAAGATCTAAACAGACAGTTCTCCAAAGACGACATACAGATGGCTAACAAACACATGAAAAGATGCTCAACATCACTCATTATCAGAGAAATGCAAATCAAAACTACAATGAGGTACCATTACACGCCAGTCAGAATGGCTGCTATCAAAACATCTACAAGCAATAAATGCTGGAGAGGGTGTGGAGAAAAGGGAACCCTCTTACACTGTTGGTGGGAATGCAAACCAGTACAGCCGCTATGGAAAACAGTGTGGAGATTCCTTAAAAAACTGGAAATAGAACTGCCATATGACCCAGCAGTCCCACTCTTGGGCATACACACTGAGGAAACCAGAATTGAAAGAGACACATGCACCCCAATGTTCATCACAGCACTGTTTATAATAGCCAGGACATGGAAGCAACCTAGATGCCTGTCAGCAGACAAATGGATAAGGAAGCTGTGGTACATATACACCATGGAATATTACTCAGCCATTAAAAAGAATTAATTTGAATCAGTTCTAATGAGATGGATGAAACTGGAGCCCATTATACAGAGTGAAGTAAGCCAGAAAGATTAACACCAATACAGTATACGAATGCATAAATATGGAATTTAGAAAGATGGTAATGATAACCCTATATGCAAGACAGAAAAAGAGACACAGATGTATAGAACAGACTTTTGGACTCTATGGGAGAAGGTGAGGGTGGGATGATCTGAGAGAATAGCATTGAAACATGTATATTATCAAGTGTGAAAACAGATCGCCAGTCCAGGTTGGATGCATGAGACAAGTGCTCGGGGCTGGTGCACTGGGATGACCCAGAGGGATGGGATGGGGAGGGAGGTTGGAGGGGGGTTCAGGATGGGGAACACATGTAAATCCATGGCTGATTCATGTCACTGTATGGCAAAATCCACTACAGTATTGTAAAGTAATTAGCCTCCAACTAATAAAAATAAATGAAAAAAAAATAAAATAAAAAGGGGATTATAAAAGTGTGGGCCACATAGAGTTGTTGTCAGATCAAATGGCTAAAGAGATGCAAGAACCTCAGAACAAATTCTGGCATATGGTAAGTGCTCAATAAACATTAGCTTTGTTACCCTCCACTAGAACTTAAGGACAATCAGGAATTAATATGCTTTACCACTGAACCTGGGTCTGAACACCCAGGCTAATTTAATGAAGGAGACAAACCTTTCTCTGTTACTTGGACATAAAACGTCAATTTATTACAATGGTGTGGGATGGGCAGGTCAGTAGATTGGCAGGGTGGATGTGGCTAATAGTCCATTGAAAGAACTATAGAAGAATCCTCACCCTTCCTTTGCCTGAGATCCCATCTCACCTTCTAACCCCGAGGCTGGTTGAGGAGCAGGAAGGTGGATTTGGACTCCGTGTCCAGGAGTGGGATTTGATAGAAAGAGAATTAGAGAAGGGCGCCAGCAAAAAAGAGAGGACAGAACTCAAAGTATTAGACTTGGAATAGGAAATCAAGGTTCCAGTCCTGGCTCTGGCCTTCACCAGGCACGTATTTCTCACCTCTGAGCCTCAGTTTCTCCATCAGTAACAGGAGGTGATTACACCGGATCTGACTCCACAGAGAGGCTGTGAGGATCTATGAGACAGAGCAGGGAACACGCCAGGTACCGTGCACTGCTGTGCACTATTCCTACAGATGGCGCCAAAGCAAGTGTTAGGAGAGCAGGGCCATGGCACAGCCCAGATTAACTTTGGAAATCCCTTCAGTTCAGTTCAGTTCAGTAGCTCAGTCGTGTCTGACTCTTTGTGACCCCATGAATGGCAGCACGCCAGGCCTCCCGGTCCATCACCAACTTCCGGAGTTTACTCAAACTCATGTCCATCACCTCGGTGATGCCATCCAGCCATCTCATCCTCTGTCGTCCCCTTCTCCTCCTGCCCCCAACCCCTCCCACCATCAGGGTCTTTTCGAATGAGTCAGCTCTTTGCAAGAGGCAGCCAAAGTGTTGGAGTTTCAGCTTCAGCATCAGTCCTTCCAATGAACACCCAGGACTGATCTCCTTTAGGATGGACTGGTTGGGTCTCCTTGCAGTCCAAGGGACTCTCAAGAGTCCTCCCTTAGGAGGACACTATTTGGAGAACCGACAACCAACACATCCAGGACAGCCGGGGTTTTTCCTCCAGATGAGATAGCTGATTTAGAAGAAGAGCTATGCTATCTGGAAAGTTCCTCTCTTGAAACACCGCATCCTGCTCAGCAAGGTAGAACCTTCTCAGCAGGAGGGGGAGTGGGAACTGAGCCTGTGGAAGAGGAAGCAAATTCATCTCGTGCTCAGTACAGGGCACATCCTCACGGAGGGAGAAGAAGGCCAGCACCAGTTAAAAGGGGTTTGTCTCTCCCTGCACTGATTAAGGTGCAGGACGCGTGGGGCCTTAGGGCAGGAAGTGGAGCGCTGAGCTGTGCTGCCTCCCACACTGGAGGTTGAGGCCCTGCAGATTTCTTTGCCAACAGCTTGCAGGAAACCTCAACTCAGACATTTCATGATGCAGTTTTAGAATGCAAAGGGCTCTTGGGATCATGCAAGATGAAGAACTAAGGCCCAGAGAGGTGTGATGGCCGGTCCCTCCACTCTTTAGTGACCATGGGAGAAACAAGGCCTTGATCAGAAAGACAGGACTTCAAACCCTGCCTTTGTCACCTGGGGATGTGTGATGCTCTAAAAGCCCCTGTTTGTAGAATGGGAATAAGGAAACTTTCTCCCCAGAGTAGCAAGAGGACTAAACGACATGCATGTGTAACAGAAGGTTAAATTGTCTGAGCCCAGACAGGGAAGCTGCTCACACCTCTTTCAGTGCCGGGGCTGCACCTGCCCCAGCAGCAAAGGCAGAACCTGTGACAGGGGTGGCAGCCTGGGCTCCACTGAGAGGGGTCTACCAGAGGGCACCTTTGGGGGTGGGGTTGCCGTGGGGGGCACCAGCAGAGGAGAGGCCTCTCCCTGCAGCTAGTCCTGTAGAGGGGGAAGGGCGTCTCAGAAGAGCTAAAAAAAGTGTCCTCAGGAGAAGAAACCTGGTTTGAACTCCAGCCACACCCACACACTGTGAAGCCACCTTATAACAGTGTCTCTCAAGGAAGAGCCTTTCTGCCATCCTTTCCTCTCCTTCCTTCCTGCCAACCTTTCCTCTCCTTCCTTCCTGCCATCCTTTCTTCTCCTTCCTTCCTGCTTATACTGACTGCATTAGAAACAGCAGCGGGGAGGGCAGGGCCAGGGGGGGTGGTGCCCACCTGGGCGGATGGGTCTATGGGTTGAATAACATATTGACCAGTCATGCTGTTTACTGGATTAGGAAAGTGTTTTGGGACTTAAAATAAGAATGGAATTTTTAATTACCTATAAGTGATCAGAAAAATCCTGAGACCATTCATGTTTTCTACAAGGGGCAGGAGATAGCATTTACCTCCCACTGAATACATTGAAAGGGACCTTGGAAGAGGTCCCTTTCAAACCAAAGCTGCTTTTGTAAGTGGACCTCACGAGGCCCTCCTGTTTAACCACCGTTGACATCCATCACACACCCTGCAGTATGCTTTGGCACACGGCAGGCTCTCAACAATGTGTGGATTCATTTATTCACTCCTCATCCTCTTGGCTCTCCAGGTCCTAGAGGCCAAGAATTTTGACCCTTTAATATCTGAATTCCATAGTGCCTGGTGCAGAGTAGACCCATCAATGCCTGATGAATGAACAGAATAAAAATGAGTTCTGTGCCAGCTCCACAGCAGCCACCATGACAAAGGTTACACTGTGGAGCCTGCTGCTGAGGAAGGGGGTGGAGCCAGCACGTGCCATTATCACTAAGATTCTGTACTTACATGTGACACTAATTACACCCGCAGGCTGAGGAGCTGCAGTGTAATCTCTGACACTGACAGCGCGTTTTCCCCACTCATATTATTCTCCTTCAGTTTCAAAAGACTTGGGGCCATGATGGCAGGTGTAATTCTGTCTGTCCTTTTGTAGAGGAGAAGATGAAGGTGGAGAGACTGGGGACCCAGGCAAAGTCTTTGGTGAGCTGAGACCAGGTGGGACTCAGAACCCCTACTGGAAACTCAAGTTTTAGGTTTCTCACCTAAAACCCAAAGCCACAGAAAATGCAACTGAAAGAGAAAAGGAGGGGGTGGTTTCTCCCACCACAAATGGAAGCAGGAGAGAATAAGAACAGACTTGCTAGATAATCATATGCAAAGTCTCAGGGCAAAGTGCAATTTTATGATTGATTTATAATCCTCAGGAAATTGGCAGCTGTCATGGAAATGCTGACATGAATGGACTGACTGAGGGGCGGTATGAAGTGTGTGGCTGGCCTCTCTGGATCAGGGTGGCTCTAGCAATGAAGGGATGATTATAGGCATCCAGAACTTGGCACAAATCAGATTTTGCAGCCGGGTGACTAGGAGTTCAAGTCAGTTCCTAGAGGAGCCAGAAGGTGGCGCCACTTGCCAAGATAATCCAGTCAAAGGCAGCAGCCTGGGACCCCGCCAGTCCTCTGCCCCTGGCCCCGCCTACAAGGGAGTCTCTGGACGCTCTAATTTGGCCTAGAGTCTACTGCTGGATTTCCACCACAAAGTGAGATGCTTTTCAGACACCAAAGGTACATCTCTGATTCAGTTCAGTTCAGTCTCTCAGTTGTGTCTGGATCTTTGCGACCCCATGGACTGCAGCACGCCAGGCCTCCCTGTCCATCACCAACTCCTAGAGCTTGCTCAAACTCATGTCCATCCAGTCGGTGATGCCATCCAACCATCTCATCCTCTGTCATCCCTTTCTCCTTTTGCCTTCAATCTTTCCCAGCATCAGGGTTTATTCCAATGAGTCAGTTCTTTGCATCGGGTGGCCAAAGTATTGGAGCTTCAGTTTCAACATCAGTCCTGCCAATGAATATTCAGGACTGATTTCCTTTAGGATTGACTGACTGGATCTCCTTGCAGTCCAGAGAACTCTCAAGAGTCTTCTCCAACACCACAGTTCAAAATCATCAATTTTCTGGTGCTCAGCTTTAAGGTCCAACTCTCACATCCATACATGACTACTGGAAAAACAGCTTTGAGTAGACTGAACTTTGTCAGCACAGTAATGTCTCTGTTTTTTAATGTACTGTCTAAGTTGGTCATAGCTTTTCTTCAAAGGAGCAAGCATCTTTTAATTTCATGGCTGCAGTCACCATCTGCAGTGATTTTAGAGACCAAAAAAATAGAGTCCGTCACTGTTTCCATTGTTTTCCCATCTATTTTCCATGAAGTGATGGGTCTGGATGCCACTATCTTAGTTTTCTGAATGTTGAGTTTTAAGCCAGCTTTTTCACTCTCCTCTTTCACTTTCATCAAGAGGCTCTTCAGTTCCTCTTCACTTTCTGCCATAAGGGTGATGTCATCTGCATATCTGAGGTTATTGATATTTCTCCCAGAAATCTTGATTCCAGCTTGTGCTTCATCCAGCCTGGCATTTTGCCTGATGTAGTCTGCATATAAGTTAAGTAAGCAGGGTGACAATATGCAGCCTTGACTTACTCCTTTCCCGATTTGGAAACAGTCTGTTGTTCCATGTCCAGTTCTAACTGTTTCTACTTGACGTGCATGCAGATTTCTCAGGAGGCAGGTAAGGTGGTCTGCTATTCCCATCTCTTTAAGAATTTTCCACAGTTTGTTGTGATCCACACACTCAAAGGCTTTGGTGTAGTCAATAAAGCAGAAGTGGATGATTTTCCAGAACTCTCTTGCTTTTCCTATGATCCCATGGATGTTGGCAAGTTGGCCTCTGGTTCCCCTTCCTTTTCTGAATCCAGCTTGAACAGCTGGAAGTTCACAGCTCATGTACTGTTGAAGCCTGGCTTGGAGAATTTTGTGCATTACTTGCTAGCATGTGAGATGAGTTCAGTTGTGTGGTAGTTTGTACATTCTTTGCCATTGCCTTTCATTGGAATTGGAATGAGAACTGAAATTTTCCAGTCCTGTGGCCACTGCTGAGGTTTTCAAATTTGCTGGCATATTGAATGGAGCACTTTCACAGCATCATCTTTTAGGATTTGAAATAGCTCAACTGGAATTCCATCACCTCCACTAGCTTTGTTTGTAGTGATGCTTCCTAAGGCCCACTTGACTTTGCATTCCAGGATATCTAGCTCTAGGTGAGTGATCACATCAGCATGGTTATTTGGGTCATGAAGATATTTTTTTGTATAGTTCTTCTGTGTATTCTTGCCACCTCTTCTTAATATCTTCTGCTTCTGTTAGGTGCATATTGTTTCTGTCCTTTATTGTGCTCATCTTTGCATGAACTGTTCCCTTGGTATCTGTAATTTTCTTGAAGAGATCCCTAGTCTTTCCCATTCTATTGTTTCCCTCTATTTCTTTTCATTGATCACTGAGGAGGGCTTTTTTATCTCTCCTTGCTATTTTTTGGAACTCTGCATTCAAATGGGTATATTTTTCCTTTTCTCCTTTGCCTGTAGCATCTCTTCTTTTCTCAGCTATTTGTAAGTCCTCCTCAGACAACCATTTTGCCTTTTTGCATTTCTTTTTCTTGGGGCTGGTCTTGATCACTGCCTCTTGTACAATGTCATGAACCTCCATTCATAGTTCTTCAGGCACTCTATCAGATATAATTTCTTGAATCTATTTGTCATTTCCACTATGTAATCATAAGGGATTTGATTTAGGTCATACCTGAATGGTGTAGTGGTTTTCCCTACTTTCTTCAATTTAAGTCTGAATTTGGTAATAAGGAGCTTGTGATCTGGGCCATAGTCAGCTTGTGATCTTATTTTTTCTGACTGTATAGAGCTTCTCCATCTTTGGCTGCAAAGAATATAATCAATCTGATCTTGGTATTGACCATCTGGTAATATCCATGTGTAGAGTCTTCTCTTGTGTTGTTGGAAGTGGGTGTTTGCTATGACCAGTACATTCTTTTGGCAAAACTGTTAACCTTTGACCTGCTTCATTTTGTATTCCAAGGCCAAATTTGCCTGTTACTCCAGGTATCTCTTAAATTTTTACTTTTGCATTCCAGTCCCCTATAATGAAAAGGACATCTTTTTTGGGTGCTAGTTCTAGCTAGAAGGACGTGAGCTCATCTTCTCCTGTGAGAACTCCAAAATTACAACTTGCTGCTGAACAAGCATCGACAGAAGAATGGTGTATCCCACCAAAAAAAGATACCCCATGCCCAACGGCAAAGGAGAAGCCCCAGCAGGATGGTAGGAGGGGTGAAACCATGTTTAGAATCAAGCCCCATACCTGCCAGAGACACTCAGAGGGCCCAAACAGAACCTTGTACACACCAGGAGACCCCACAGAGACTGTACCATACCTGCCTTTGAGCGCTTGTGTGTCTCCTGTGGAGGTGCAGGTCAGCAGTGGCCTGCCGCAGGGGGCAGGGGTTCTGGGTGCAGCAGACCTGGGTGTGGCATAAACCCTCTTGGAGGAGGTCGTCATTAACCGCACTATAGAGCTGCCGGAACTTACACAGGACTGGGGAAACAGACTCTTGGAGGGCACTAATTAAACCTTGTGTGCACCAGGAGAAGGAGCAGTGACCCCACACGAGACTGACCCAGACTTGCCTGTGAGTGTCCAGGAGTCTCAGAAGGGAGCTGTGGGTCGGAGTGGCCTGCTGCAGGGTCAGTGCCACTGAGAGTGGTAGTGGGTGCCTGGGACCTTTTGAAGGAGGTCGCTATTATCTTCATTATCTCCAAGCACCGTAGTTTGGTCTCAGGTCAGACAACAGGGAGGGAACACAGCCCTGCCCATCAACAGAAAATTGGATTAAAGATTTACTGTACATGGCTCTGCCCATCAGAGCAACACCCCCACAGTCAGGCTCTCCCATCAGGAAGCTTCCATAAGCCTCTTATCCTTATCTGTCAGAGGGCTGACAGAATGAACACCACAGTCACAGAAAACTAATCAAACTGATCACATGAACCACAGTCTTGTCTAACTCAAAGAAACTATGAGCCATGCCATGTAGGGTCATCCAAGACAGATGGATCATGGTGGAGAGTTCTGACAAAACATGGTCCACTGGAGAAGGGAATGGCAAAACACTTTAGTATTTTTGTTTTGAGAACCCCATGAACAGTATGATAAGGCAAAAAGATATGACACTGAAGGATGAACACCCTAGGTGGGTTCCCAATATGCTACTAGAGAAAAGTGGAGAAATAACTCCAGAAAGAATGAAGAGATGGAGCCAAAGCAAAAACAATGCTCAGATGTGAATGTAACTACTGATGTAAGTAAAGTCTGATGCTATAAAGAGCAATGTTGCATAGAAACCTGGAATGTTAGCTCCACGAATCAAGGTAAATTGGAAGTGGTCAAACAGGAGATGGCAAAAGTGAACATTGATATTTTAGGAATCAGTGAACTAAAATGGACTGGAATGGGTGAATTTAACTCAGATGGCCATTATATCTACTACCTGGGCAAGAATCCCTTAGAAGAAATGGAGTAGCCCTCATAGTCAACAAAAGAGTCTGAAATGCAGTTCTTGGGTGCAGTCTCAAAAATGACAGAATGACCTCTGTTCATTTCTAAGGCAAACCATTCAATATCACAGTAATCCAAGTCTGTGCCCCGACCAGTAATGCTGAAGAAGCTGAAGTTGAATGGCTCTATGAAGACTTAAAGACCTTCTAGAACTGACACCCATAAAAGATATTCCTCTCTGATTGCCCCTGTGCGCTAATTCCTTCACCCTGCAGTACTGAAGAGTTAGCTGAGCAGACGGTAATGGGAAGGCCTTGCAATCCAAGCAGTTATTATCATTTTAACCACGACACACAATGACATAAATGACCACTACAGTTAATTGAGCACGTGCCTGGCTAGACACTAAGCTAAATGCTTTAAGTGAATTATTTAATTCCCATGACAATCCTGTAGGGTATATATTATTATCCACATTTTACAGATGAGGATGTGTTAAATTCAGAGAGGCCAATAAATATGTTTACCATCACAAGTCCGGTCAATTGCAAAGTCAAATTTGAATGCAGTTCTTTTTGGACTCTGTAGTTTGTACCATGAATCACTGTGAGGCACTGTCTCCTTCTGTCCTCCTGCCCTCTCTCCTCTGCTCTCTGTACCTGGCATTCCCAGAGGTTAGATTCAGGACCTGTTGGACTAAACCTCTGCTCTTGGGAATGAATGACAGCAGTGGGTCATGGGAGCGTGATTCCCATCTGTCTGAGAACAGGAAAAATATTCACTTGTATCCAGGACCACCTTTAGGTCAGGCATGATGCTGAGGGTGTTAAAGCTGGAAATTCCAGGTGTCCATTGGTTACATTTAACCTGGGTTTTTATGATCATGGATCAGGTGTGGGCTCTGTGCTCTCTCAATAAGCCAATTTCTCCCCTCACTCTCAGTTAGCAAGACCTTCAGAATATTCTGGCAGGTGTGTGTGTGTGTGTGTGTGTGTGTGTGTGTGTGTGGGTCAATAAAACTGATTCATCAATACTGGAGCACAGACACAACTTGACCCTTGAAAATGAAGCAAGTGGTCAACATATACTGAACAGTCCTATCCCAGCTGGCTAACTAGCAGAGCCACGAAAGATTAGGGAACCAGGCTTATGGGAGGGCGGTTTCTTCTCTTAGGCGTCCTTCATGGCTTGGGGATAATGAGGAACAGTGTCAGAAGGTCTAGGGCCAAGGCTTGGGAGATCAGAGAATTTCACCCTCTCTTGTTGTAAGTGAGGAAAACTCGGAGTGAAATGGGTTTGCCTCAGGGCACACAGCCCTTTAGCCTTGAAGTGAAGACAGACATGGGAGTCACCTATACTTGATGTCTTCGTGTCCATGGATTGAAGTGATATGAATGGAATCTGACCTATTATCTGTGTGCCTGCAAGATGTCAGTTTGACCCAATCTCATTTAACAGTTGAGGAAACTGAGGTTCAGAGACGTGGAATGATTTGTCCAAGATCATACAGCAACTTAGTGACATTTACTGTGTTTCTAATATATAAATAGTACTCTCTTGGGTTCTCTGTACCATGTGTGTGGTTTCAAACACCACACATATTTGGAATCTGATTTCAAGTGCAAAAGGAAGTGAGGGTGAAGTGAGAGAAACAGGTGGGGAAATATTGGCATTTCTGGAAACTTTAAATGACATTTTAGGAAATACTATAAAATGCTGGAAATCAGGACTACCATGTGATAAAAACAATAGCTGATGTTATGGGTTGAACTGTGTACCAGCCAAAAGACATGCTGAAGTACCCGTAAATGCAACTTTATTTGGAATTATAAGATTTTTACAGATGCATTCAAGTTAAGATGAGGTCATTAGGGTGGACCCTAGGCCAGTGTGACTTGGTGTCCTTATAAGAGGGAATATTGGTCACAGAAACACAGGGAAAAGGAAGTTAGAGTCTGAAATAATACATCTACAAGCCAAGGAAGGTCAAGGATGGCGGGCCACCACCAGAAGGTAGAAGACCTGGAACAGATCCTCTTTCAGAGCCCTCAGGAGGAACCAACTCCACTGACACCTAAATTTCCCACTCCAGCCCCCAGAAGCGGGAGACAGTCCATTTCTGTTGTTTAAGCCACCCTCTTTGTGGTGCTTTGTTCTGGCAGCCAGCAAACAAATATAATAGAAAACCTCTTTATTTTTTTTTTTTCCAGCATTTCCAGGAGATTTATTATTATTATTATTTTTTTAAATTTTTTTAATTTTATTTTATTTATTACTTTACATCATTACAGTAGTTTTTGTTATACACTGAAATGGATTAGCCATGGATTTACATGTATTCCCCATCCCAGTCCCCCCTCCCACCTCCCCTCTCCACCCGATCCCTCTGGGTCTTCCCAGTGCACCAGGCCCGAGCACTTGTCTCATGTACCCAACCTGGGCTGGTTATCTGAGAAAACCTCTTATTAAGTAGTTACTTTGTGGGTCATGTTTCTCCGTCAATTTAATCAACATTCATTTTGCATCTACTATGTGCCAGGCACTGTCTAGGGTGCCAGAGAAAGATCAGGGAGTAGAGAAGTCAAGTTCCTGCTTTTGGAAGCTTCTAGTTCCCCTGCATTATCTCCCAGAATTCTCACAATTCTATGAAATAGGGTCATTCCCCCTCAACTTGAGAGAAGGGCCTCACATTAGGGAAGGACAAAGTTGGGCCTGGTCTCTGTCACTCTGTTCCACCTCATTTACAGGGAGGTGCACCACTGACTCCCGGGGGGAGAAGGTGAGACAGGCAGGGGTGTGGGGCCCCAGCATTTCTGAGGTCAGAGTCCTGTCTCCCAAAGAAGCCATGCCTTGGCCCAGCCTGGAGAGCCCTGCGTAGCCACATGTGAGGCAGAAATCTCGACTTGCCAGCTCTGTCTCAAGTTCCTCCTCCCCCCACTGAGGTTGGGCTGCTCAGGAGGCCCTGTTTGGGTGGAGGATGTAAAACCCTGGCCCTGACAGCAGGCAGCTGCAGTTAACAGCTGGGCCGTGGTACGGTCACCTGCATACAAACGTTCACAGTGTATCAGCGACCACCAGGGTTGCTCTGTGATCCTGGTGGGAGGGGACAGAGACAAGGCCTCCACATGATCGTATGTGAACTGAGAGGCAAGGTCAATGCTCTACAACCACATAAACTCAATGGGCGCCTTCCAGCCAGTGCTGTGAGGGACTGCTGTTTACTCACAACAGCTCTAGGCCTGCTGCACCCTGTCCACTAGGTCCAAACTGTAAGCTGCCCCATCATCCAAGAGCCCCTGGTTCCTGACAGCATCAAACGCAGAACAAGTCCTTACTCTTAACTTCCCCCAAATTGCCCAGTACAGGCCTACACCTCACAACAAGCTCCTTGCAGTCCCTCTTCCTGAGATGTCCCGGGTTCCCTCAGAGTGTTTCTCTCCTGCTTCAGCAAGGGATACACCTGACTTTGTCTGTGTATCTGTGTACCCTTAGCGGTCAGCCTGGCTGTAACTGTACCTGCCTCACTCCCAGACCCAGGGCCCTGGGGGTCAGCACAGGGGGCTCCTCCCACTGGGCGAGGCCTCTCGCCTCCCCGGAAGAACCCTCAGCACTTCAAGGGGCCCCCTGGACCTCGGTGTGGTGGCAGCCATCACCCCTGCAGGGGAGACTGTGGCTCCACCCCCGCAGTCTGTGGAAACCTCTGATGCAGGACAGCGTTTTCCAAGGAGCACCCCCTCTCCTCCCCCACAGGCTCCCACCGGAGCTGCTCAGCTCCATTCAGATAAAGAGGTTCAGCCTTCAGGGCCGACTGCTCAGCACATTTTTCTAAGCATTAAAAAAATCACTGAAGAAGAAAAATAGAAATCCCCGGGGGGCCGCACCGTTCCCCGACAGCCAAGCTATTAAACTTTCAAGTCCCAGTACTGAGCGGCCTGACAGCTGGAAGGCACCCAGCCTCGCGCGTCCTCGCTAAAGCAGTTCGTTCCAGTTAGAGCAAGTTTGGGTAAGGATCAATCACTGTTTCTGGCAGTTCCTCCCAAATTAGAAGAGGCAGAAAAGCAGAGAAAAAGGAAGCATATCCCGGAGTTTAATCTCCTCTCAGAGAAGGGCTGTCACTGGCTATGACTCCATCTTATCAAACAGCGGGCACTCAGGGGATCACTGGCCAGTTCACCCTTCAGGGTCTGGGGTCCCTTATTTATTTATTCTTTTTTATTTTTTAAGTCTTTATTGAATTTGTTACACTGTTACTTCTGTCTTATGTTTTGGTTTTTTGGTTGTGAGGCATGTGGGATCTTAGCTCCGCCATCAGGGATCAAACCTTCATCCCATGTATTGGAAGGCGAAGTCTTAACCACTGGACCACCAGGGAAGTCCCCGGGGTCTTTTCAATAAGTTTAATAGGAGGCTTTTCATAATTTTGGCGGGGGGGGCAGGCAACACTGAGTTGGTCCCAACTAGGGCACTAACTCCAGGAGAAGCTTTCAGCTCTGTGGACCTTAGTTTCTTTGTCTATAAAGTGGGTGTTAATGGCCTGAATTGTGTCCCCTTCTCCAGCGTGTGTGTTGAAGTCCCAACCCCTAGTACCTCAGAATGTGACTGCATTTGAAAAGGGCTTTTAAAGAGGTGACTAAGTTAAAATGAGGTGGCGGTAGTCTGATATAAGTGGGTCCTTATAGGAAGAGGAAATTTGGACACAGGTGTAGAGGCATCACCGACTCGATGGACATGAGTTTGAGTAAACTCCGGGAGTTTGTGATAGACAGGGAGGCCTGGCGTGCTGTGATTCATGGGCTCACAAAGAGTCGGACACGACTGAGCGACTGAGCTGAACTGAACTGAACAGATAGAGGGAAGACCATGTGGAGACACAGGGAGACGACGACCACCTGCCAGGCAGGGAGTGAGGCTTCAGAGGGAACAATCCTGCAGACACCTTGACCTCGGACTTCCAGCCAGCAGTACTGTGAGAGAACAAGTTTCTGTTGTTTAAGCCACCCAGTATCACCCTGTCTGTGATAATTTTCTATGGCAGCCCTGGCAGACTGATCAAGTGGGCAGACCCCCATTTTTCTGGGTGACACAGACACCGTTGAGAGAACCCACTGAGACAGTGAATAAAAGCTCCTGTTACTATCTGCAGGGGTCACACTGACATGAAGGCGCTACCTAAGCGACGCGTAGTGACAGCGCACACAGTTCATCTCCATGGGTTTTATCAGAGAGCAGGATTCTCAGGAGGGAATCATATAGAACTCCCAGGGCACCTATGCCCGCTCCAGAGGGCAGCTGGGACCTGGGTGAACCACCTGGCAAGTGGGGGTTGCCCAGGGGTGCCCCCTGCAGTGAAGGCCTGGCCTGGCTGGCCCTGGCTGAGCTGCCAGGTGCCTGCAGGAGCTGAAATCCCACCAGGTGCAATTCACTCTGCAGGCAGTGCTCCTGGAGACAGGCCAGGAACCTGTCGTCCTTGTCTCATTCACACTTCACAGCCACCCATGGGCAAAGAGCCTTTCCACCTTTATTAGGAGCACAAACCAGCGCTAGGAAGTTAAGAGTCACATCCCTCCCAAGTAACAGTCAATTCGTTTATCAGATAACCTTCCTCCTCAGAGTTAGCTGGGAGCAGGCATGAGCAGAGGGCCCTTACCTGAAGTGGTCAGAGATGATGAAGAAATAACACAATTAAAGGCTGGGAGTGAGGCCTGGATATAACTCTGGTCAGCCAGGGAGAGCAAGGGAGGGCGGGGCTGGGGTGCCAGGGGCAGGGCCTCTGGTCCTTGGTGCTGGGGGAAAGGGCACCAGCAGGTGTGGGCGGTGAGGGGTCTTTGCCTCCAGTGAAACTTTGCCCAGCGTCTGCTGAGAAGGGGGCCTTTTTAACTTTACTTCTCTCTCCATGTCTCCCCTATGAATTATTTAGATGGCTGTTCATTGATCCCTTAAACAGATAAATAAAAACTACCGGTTGGTAGGTTTTGTGATGCTGTTTTCCACTCTGTGCACACTGCTTTTTGTTACTTACTGATAATGGCTGACATAACTTCTCATTTCTGCTAAATCATGTATTTGTGACACTCTGCTCTGCCATCTCATTTACAACCAGGTAAATGAGCCTTTATATGCTTTTCTCTAGCCAGACAACGATAAACTAGATTTTATTTTCCTAAATTGAGTCTTCAACTTTGGTAGATCAGCATAAACCCTTTGGGAAAGTGGTGGGCATGGATTACATTCTGCCGGGTTCAACCATTTTTTTAATAACTCCCTGGAAAGAGGCACCACATTTGTCCTTGGCACTTGCCTGGATTGTTTTAATTTAGTTCTTCTGGAGAGTGTAGGTAGGTCAGTAGAGGGTCTCTCCCGTTGCTCTTGGGGTTTTGTTTTGAGAGGAGGCTGTTGAGAAAAGTTTTCTTCCCTCACACCTGGTTTGGTACTTCTCCTAGGCTGTGGGGGCTTCACCAGCCCTGGACCTGACTGGAACTCGCCCCAAGTCATTGGTAGGAGTTTTATTTATAACTTTATTTTCTTTTAAGATAAATCATTCAAATGGTGCAAGAGTCCAAAGTAAGCCTGCCCCTACCTGTGTCTCCAGTCACCCAGCTCCACACTAGAAGCACCCATTGCCACCACTTTGTGTATGCTTCCAGGGATGGGCTGCACCCCCACCTTCCTTCCTTCCTCCCTCCTTCCTTCCCTTCTTTCTTTCCTCCCTCCCCCTCTTTTTCCTTCCTTAAGGACCTCCCTCTCTTTCTTCCTCTTTCTGTTTCTTTTGCCTTAAACGCAAACAGTAGCATAGCATAGATAGGATTTACAGTCTGCCTTTTATTTTTTAGAAAAATATATGTTTAGTTTCGCAGGTGGTTCAGTGGTAAAGAAGCTACCTGCCAAGCAAGAGATGCAGGTTCAATCCCTGCATTGGGAAGCCCTAGAGAAGGAAATGGCAACCCACTCCAATATTTTTGCCAGGAAAATCCCATGGACAGAGGAGCCTGGCAGGCTACAGTCCATAGAGTGGCAAAGAGTCAGACACAACTAAGGTACTGAGCATGCACCATAGTTTCTCATTAGTACTTAAGAAGCTTCCTTCTTTCTTTCTTATAATTGCAGAGGAGTCTGCTGCATTACTTAGCTTTATGGGGCAATTGGGCTGTTTCTAGTATTTCACTCCAGGGTTCTGATTTGAAACCTTAGACTGCCTGATTCTGTATTCAGCCCTCACTGCCCTACCCTTTGTGGGCTGCCTTTTCTGTGCTGAGCTGCACCCACTCTTGGACTAGAGAGCAGGGCACAGCCTGGGAGAGTTTGGCACTTGGAGGTGAGACCTGCGAACTGCACGACACTCTCCACCCCCCACCACCCTCCAACTAGGGGACCTGACAAAACTCTAGTATGGCTTCCATCTGCATCAGAGCATGTCCCGAGGATGACCCCAGCCCTCTTAAAATGCCTTCCTGAGAGGGCTCAACCTCCCTGAAGAATTTACTGTTCCAGCCTGACAACAGGCCCCTGCTCTACCTTTTCTTAGACAATTACTTTGGGAAACATGGAACTGTAAATCTTTTCTCTACTCCCTTGAGATATGAATCTCCTGCAACCCAGAATGTTTCCTCTAGGACCTGGGTGCCATCTCTGTGAAATGCAAACATCTGGGGACATAGCTCCCCCTCTCCTGGTTCCTGTGGGAGGGTATGATGCTAATTTCGGGGGGCTCCTTGCTCCAGTCTGTTCCTGTCATAAAGGTGTGAGACTTGTGTTTCTCCTTTGGATAAGCGCCAGTTAGTGAACATGGATGGCCAAATCACCTAGACTACCCTCCTCAACCTCCTTCAGTGTTCTCCTTTAGCATAAGAGCATTTAAAAAGCCTCCTACCTTTTGTTGCAGTGGAGTTGAGCTCAGTTCTATTTTGAAGTCTCTCTCTCCTACTGCCGTAGTCTGAATATTAATAAAACCTGTTTTGCTGATTTTAACAAATGTCTAATACAGACCTTCCCTTTGACAGTTGGGAGGTCAGCTCCAAGTGCAGATTGCCCTGCAGTCGGTCACACCTGGTCCTCACACCCAGCTTGGTCCACTTTGGGCCTGGATTGAAGGGTCACCCTCTGGCAGGTTCTTTGGGTCTCACATTTGGTCTCCATTTCTTAGGGGTACCTCTGAGGGCTAGTCAGTACACCACCCCTCTCTAAACTCCTGAAGTGTCTGTGGTTTGAACCTCTCCTGTAAACACAGTTGTTTATGTTACCACCTACTTAATGTCTATCTTCTCATTTATTCAATTCTACAAGCTTAATTGGGTATTAAGTATGCTCCCAGCAATGTATATACATTATTTCATGTTATACCTACGGATCAGTCATTTTTATTATGAAAATGTCAAACATATATAAAAAGAGAATGGTATAATGGATCCCCATATACCCATCACCAGTATGATTATAAACACATGGCTTTTTTTTTCTTTTGTTATACCAGTATCCCCTCACATTTCCATCCTGTCCCAGATTATTTTAAACAAATCCTGGATATTATTTCTTCTTCAGATATTTCAGTATGATATTGCTAAATTACAGACATGTATAACTTAAACCATGCATAAAAAAACCACATAACTTCTACAAATCTAAAAATACATAGCATCTAAAGGGCAAATACAATTCTTCAATAGCACCAAATATCCAGTTCCTCTTTCTTTAATTGTTTGATATATTTTCTACAGTTTCTTTGAATAGTGGTCCAAATAAAGTTCATTTCAATGGCTTGATATGTCAATTTAATCTCTTTTAACTTATAGATCCCCCCATCTTCCTTTCTCCCCTGGTAATTTCTGCTTGTTGAAAAATTGGATGGTTAGCCCTATAGTTTCCTACTGTCTGGGTTTGCTGACTACATCCCCATTGTGTCGGTTAACATGTTCATCTGACCTCTGTATTTCCCATAGTTCTTTCCTGAGACTTAATCACTTGCAATTTTCTTTTTGTTTGTTTGTTTCTTTTTTTGGCAAGACTACTTCATAGGTGGTGTTGCGTGCTCCATCAGAAGGCAAGAGTCTGCTGGTCTTTTTTTGTGAGATTAGTAGCTATTGGATAATTGTTATTGCCTAGATACATTATTTGCAAAGTGGTGATATTCAAACTCTGTTTTAAGAATTACTTTATGATATATGAATAAAATTAATAATTACATTCTCATTTGTTTTTTAAACTGTAATACTTCTACAAAATGATGCTTCCTCTCTCTTCTTCTTCTTTTTTTAAAAACTGTAACCATGATATACCTACAGTTCTTATAGGAAAGTCAGGAAAAATGTCTGGCTCATTATCTACCAGTTTTCAAAAAACTGAGTTGGTTCCCCAGCAGACTCCAAGGTGGATTTTGGAGGGGAACAGTACAATACTGAATGCATAGATTTAAACATTTTTATGTATTTCAATCTATTATAGTTAATGTTCTTATTGGTATTTAGCCATCTTTGGTTAGTGGGAGTTTATCCAAATTGGCTATTAAGTCTTTTACTGTGACTTTAGTAGTTCTTTATAGTTTCCTTGGTTTCTCAGACTCATTGCCCCCAAACCTGGATCCAGCCATTTCTCCAAGGAGCTTCTGTTCTTATAGCGAAAGATGGTGGTTAGAGACCAAAACCAGAAGCTGAAAATGCTCAGTACCACTGGGTTGGCCATAGTTCCTAAGTCTTTTCACTGATCAGAGTTAGGAAATGGGTATATATTTATTTTATGTTGATCTACAACCAACAACATGATTACTGAAATTATTTGAAATTCTTTATGCAGTACTCTTCTGCATCCCCACTAGGGATTACTGTGATTTTAAAAGTCACTTGGAATAGTTCTTCTCTGTATGATTATACCATAAATTTGAAACATAGTTGGATTCATTTGTTTCTTTTTCTTTTTGATTTTTAGAGCTTTCTTTTTAAGATTTAATTTTGTTTTGTAAGTCTCTAAAATATTTTCATGGTCCCAAAGTCATCTGGTCATGTATGGATGTGAGAGTTGGACTGTGAAGAAAGCTGAGCGCTGAAAAATTGATGTTTTTGAACTGTGGTGTTGGAGAAGACTTTTGAGAGCCCGTTGGACTGCAAGGAGATCCAACCAGTCCATCCTAAAGGAGATCAGTCCTGGGTGTTCATTGGAAGGACTGATGCTGAAACTGAAACTCCAATACTTTGGCCACCTCATGCGAAGAGTTGACTCATTGGAAAAGACCCTGATGCTGGGAGGGATTGGGGGCATGAGGAGAAGGGGACGACAGAGGATGAGATGATTGGATGGCATCACCTACTCAATGGACATGAGTTTGAGTAAACTCCGGGAGTTGGTGATGGACAGGGAGGCCTGGCATGCTGCGGTTCATGGGGTCACAAAGAGTTGGACATGACTGAGCAACTGAACTGAACTGAACTGAAAGTCATCTCCACATAACAAGATAAATTAAAACAACTCTAGTGTCTATTCCTTTTCCCTCTACCTGCTTCCTGTAAGTGATCATTTAAAAACATGTTTAAAAAAACTTTTTTTTTCAATTATAAGGGAATATGTATGCATGTACTCATATCCCTTCCTCTTTCTTAGATAAGTGGTAAATAACACACATATTCTCTCCACCTTGCTTTTTAATCCAACAATATATGCTGGAGATTTTCCATAATAGTTTACAGAATTATTTCTCATTTCTTTTGTGGATATATCATTCATAGCTTATTCAACTAGTCCCCTACTGATAGGTAGTTGGGTTGCTTCCAATTTTTTTGCCATTATTCATAGAAGTGAAATAAATAGCCTTAGCCATACTTCTTGTTCATGTTTTTGCCAGTATGTCATTGGGAGAGAGTCTTAGAAGTGGGATTGCTAGATCAAATTCAATATACACAAGTGCATATAAATTTGTATAGATATTGCCAAATTCTTCTTCACAAGTGGTTGCAATATTTTCTATTCCCATCAGCATTACACAAACTTCCCTAGAGCTTCACCTGGGCTTCCCAGGTGGTGCAAGGGGTAAAGAATCCTCATGACAATGTCAGAGACGTAGTGACGCGGGTTCAGTCCCTGGGTTGGGAAGATCCCCTGGAGTAGGAAATGGCAACACACTTCAGTATTCTTGCCAGGAAAATCTCACGGGCAGAGGAGACTGGCAGGCTATAGTCCATGGGGTCGCACAGAGTCGGACATGACTGAGGGACTGAGCCGAACACAGCACAGAGCTTCACCAGCAAAATAGACGACACATTTGTGAAGCTTTGCCAGTCTGACAGATGTAAATGGTATCTCAGGTAGGTTTTCGTTTTGTTTTCTTTTTTGTATTTTACTATTATGACTGAAATTGAGCATTCTTTTATGTGGTTAAAAAAATTTTCTTTTAACTTTAGAGAGGAGAGTTCAAGATGGGGGAACACCTGTGCACCCGTGGCTGATTCATGTCAATGTATGGCAAAAACCATCAAAATATTATAAAGTAATTATCCTCCAATTAAAAGAAATTAATTGATTATAAAATTTTTTTTTTAATTTTTTATGTAAACTGTCTGTTCATATCTCTAGCCCACTTAAAGATAAGAGTGTTGCTGACTTTTTTTAATCCTCAAATTTTAAATGCTGTCTATATAATAGAGATATTAATTAACCCTTTATATTCTAAGTTGCAAAGACTTATTTTTTAGTTTTCCATTTAATTTTCAGTTATGCTTATGTTGTCATTTGAGATTGAAAACTTTAAAAAATTTTGGTAATCAAATTTATCAATATTTTAAAAGATCAATAAGTTTGCTTTTAGATTTTGAATTATATCAAGAAAAAATGTCCCCAGAGCCAAGTTATAAAGAATTTAGCCTTGTATGGCTTCCTCTTTTACATTTAAATCTAGAATGAATTTGGAATTGCTCCTAGAATATAGTGAGGGATGGATACAATTTTATTGTTTTCCTTATGACTATCCAGTTTCCTGAATACCACTCACTGAAAAGGCTTGGTTTCAAAGCCTGCCTTGATCAATACTAATTTCCATATGCAGTGGGGCTTACTTTTAAATTTTGTCTTCTGTTTCAGTGGCCTTTTTATCCTTTGTTTATTTTAATGATCAAGACTTTCTAGTATGTTTTATTATCTGGAAGAGCTTTCTCTTCTTCTTTTTTAGTTTTTCTTCTTGGCTCTTCTTGCCTTTTTCCTCTTACAAATGAAATTTATAATGAACCCATCTACCTCTAGAAAAGCAATGTTACTATTTTAAAAATTGGAATTGCATTAAATTTATAAATCAATAGGGAGAACTGGCATCTTTATGCTTTCAAGTCTTTATATTTCAGTGCATGCTACTTCTTTCCATTTGGGTCTTTCAGGAGGGTTTTTATGGTGGTCTCATATAGATTTTGGACATTTCTTGTTAAGTTCATTTAAAGGCATTTCATTTAATTTTTTGCTATCATAAGTAAGATTTTTCTCTTTCATTGTATCTTTTTTGTTATTTATAGATACAATAGCATTGACTTTTAATTTTTTAAATAATCTGGTATTTTACTGCTGCTGCTGCTGTTGCTGCTGCTAAGTCGCTTCAGTCGTGTCCGACCCTGTGCGACCCCATAGACGACAGTCCACCAGGCTATGTTATTGTTTGTGGTAAAGTTTTCACATGGAACCTTTCGGGTACTCCAGAAAGACCAACATTTTCCCTCTTGTATTCAAATTCTTGGTGCTTTCCAATTGTTTTCTGATCACATTGACTACTACCTTTGACCAGTGTTACATAGTAGTAGAGATAGTACTCATCCTTTTCTTTTAAATTTCTGCAGGAAGGCTACCAGTGTTTTCTTCTTAGAGACAATTTATCATTGAAGAAAGTGTCCAAATATCCTCATTATCCAGATGAGGAATCAAGATGTAGAGCGATCAAGGAAGAACTTGCCTCCAGGTCTGTGGAGCCTCAGTCTCCCCGGCTTAATAATCCCCAGTCTTTGCAGCACACCCCTATTTTTCATTATCTAGACTCCTCTGCCCGCTTCCTCGACATGGACCTGACGTTTTAACAGATCTTAAGAGATTTAAGAGTGACTAAGCACAAGCTGGAATCAAGATTGCCGGGAAAAATATCAATAACCTCAGATATGCAGATGGCACCACCCTTATAGCAGAAAGTGAAGAGGAACTGAAAGTGAAAGAGGAGAGTGAAAAATTAGCTTAAAGCTCAACGTTCAGAAAACTAAGATCATGGCATCTGGTCCCATCATTTCATGGGAAATAGATGGGGAAACAGTGGAAACAGTGTCAGTCTTTATTTTTCTAGGCTCCAAAATCAGTGCAGATGGTGATTACAGCCATGAAATTAAAAGATGCTTACTCCTTGGAAGGAACGCTATGACCACCCTAGATAGCATATTAAAAAGCAGAGACATTACTTTGCCAACAAAGGTCTGTCTAGTCAAGGCTATGGTTTTTCCTTAGTCATGTATGGATGTGAGAGTTGGACTGTGAAGAAAGCTGAGCACCGAAAAATTGATGCTTTTGAACTGTGATGTTGGAGAAGACTCTTGAGAGTCCCTTGGACTGCAAGGAGATCCAACCAGTCCATCCTAAAGGAGATCAGTCCTGGGTGTTCATTGGAAGGACTGATGCTGAAGCTGAAACTCCAGTACTTTGGCCACCTTATGCTAAGAGTTGACTCATTGAAAAAGACCCTGATGCTGGGAGGGATTGGGGGCATGAGGAGAAGGGGACAACAGAGGATGAGATGGCTGGATGGCATCACTGACTCGATGGACATGAGTTTGAAAGGACTTCGGGGGTTGGTGATGGACAGGGAGGCCTGGCGTGCTGCGATTCATGGGGTGGCAAAGAGTCGGACACAACTGAGCGACTGAACTGAACTGAACTGAAACTTAGTGTGTGGGAAGGGCCCAGAGGCCCCAAATGACAGGACTCAGTTTCTTCCCTTATTTTCTTCAGCAATTCTACTCCCTCTCAGAGATTCTATGTAGCAAAAAAGAGCCCCCAATAAATTAAAAACAACTTTTCTTAGAAAGCAGCTTACTGACCACCTATATTACTCGAGAGCCTCAGGCCTCCTTCCCGTCGCCTGCTCCATCCAAGGAATTTTTCCAATCTTACACATCACTCTCCCTCAGAGGAACTCTCAATGTATTTCTCTCTCTTTAGTTACATTTCTAATGATACGTCAGTGTCCCTTATAGATCTGCTAACAGAGTGACTACCTTACTGGCCTGCTGTCACTTCAGAAATTGTATCTATCGAGAAACAGACTGAATGGTTTGTCTTGGGTAAACGTATTCAAGCTTTTATAGGTTCTAAAACTGTTCAGGTTCTTCCTCTCTCCACCTTTCAGGGACATTTACCCAAGACAAACCAGTAAGGTAGTCACTTATAACAGTGACCCTGTGATCTTTCATTTATTCAGCGGGGAGGGTTCTTCTCATATTTTTTTTTTTATTTTAAACAAAACAAAACAAAACCTGCTAGGTCCACAAGTGCTGGGAGGAGAGAAACCTGGCCTGGATCTAGAGTCCCTGTTTCTGGTAGTTTCCCCAAATAGGTAGATCCTCAGAGTATGGACTCTTTCTCTGCAAGGGACAGAAAGAGGGACTGTGAGAATGGGGAAAATATTAAAATCAGGCCCATTTGAAATTTGAATCCTTTTGCCTTTCAATAGTTTTGACTTCTCCCTTCCCCCAGCCGACAGCCGTTGCCATTGGAGGTATAAGCCGCTGTTTTCTCCCATGGAGACCACTACTTTGGGTGGAGACGGTCCCCGTTCTTCCCCCTGCAGCCTCCCCACAGCCCTGGCCTCTGCTCACTCCCCGTCTTTGACTCTGCAGCTGCCCCACCTCTGCTCCCACTCCTCTTTCAGGAGCAGCTCTGAGGCAGGGAGACTGCCTAATTCCAAGCTTGCGGTTGGTTGGCTTACTTGAGGATGAAAGGGCCTGATGTTGCCGCCAGAACTTGTTATCAGCATTATTCACTTGGCAAGAAAAGTCAGAGCACTAAGCCAAGCAGAGAGGGAAAGGACCACCTTCTGCCTGAGCTGGTGCACAGGTTCTCCTTGACCTCTTCGCCACCAGCTGGGAGTTCTTCCATCTGTTTTACTGCTGAGCAGAAGGAGCTGAGAGTTTCTGTTCTAACACAGCTGAGTCACTGAGAGAGAGGCTTGAACATGAAAAAGAACTTCATATACATTTAATTCTAACTAAGACAGGCATCATACTTTGTGAATCCCGGTGCAAAATGAAAGCACAGAGCTCCCTGCACTTTCCTGCTTTCAAAAAGCAGGAAAAGGGGTGCCTTGAAATGTATTAGAATTTTCCTTTCTTTCTGGTTTTTCTCTTGACTTATGCTCATTTTTAATCTTAAAATGATTTAATCTTGTAATCTTTCGAGTACAGGGGTAATCAAGGCACAGGTGCAATCCTCACAGGCACCCAGGTGGCCGTGCCCTGTGATTTGGGGGTGCTGTGAGGCCCGCTACTAAGGGGTTACCCTTCCTGCCAGCTACAGGACTGATGTGCTAGGTCCTGGCCAGGGGTGGGGAAGTCCAGCCAGGCATCTCCCATTCTATTGACTGGCTACCCTAACATGGAGGACAAGGGACCCCTAAGAGTACTGAACCTCAGTACTACTCTGTATGCACCTGATCAAGGGTGGGTGAAAGGCTCACCTTTCTCCTGTCAGTTGCCTGTTGAATGATGCCGGTCCCAGATCTATCCCCCTGAGATGTCACCTTGACCCTCCCTGCCCCTGTGATCAGGCTTCTGCTGGGGGTTGGGACAAGAAGGGGAGGTCAGAAGAGGCCTTGAGTTGCAATGGGTCATAGGACCTGGCTGTCCCAGAGAGACAGGGGAGCTGAGGCTCCAAGTCCCTGACACACGCTTCACTGTGCTATTGGACTTCACTTACAAAACACGAATTCAAAGAAACAGAAAGTGAAAGTTTCAATACAGCAGCTACTGAGCCTTAAACCCCAACTTTGGGGCCTATTAGAGTCTGGGCTCCATAGTGCGGCAGTGGGCCTGCCCCCATGAGTTCTTCCAAGGCTGATGAACTTACACAGTGAAGGGGGAGGGAGACAATCTCCCCAGTCTGCTCACTGGACTGCTTTGGTGTGAACTCCTGAGACCCGTCCTGGGTCACGTTCCATGCTGGGGCTTTGTCCGCAGGGACAGCACTCTCTTTCCCCCCTCGCCCTCTTTCTTGTTCTTCTGAAAGTACGCCTGTGTCTCCCCGAGGTTGGTGGTGAAAACTCTTGGTGGAGGTGGAGAGGTGTGGGAGGCTCCAGGGCAGAGGGGCCTCTTCCCAGAAAAGCTCTGGGAGCTCTCCATTAACACTATCCCTTCTCAATCTTTTTTTTTTCCTTCTCAAACAGCTATAGAAGTGTTGGACATGAAACCATGCTTGGTACTTGCTCTGAACTTCTCCACTGCTCCTACAACTGAGTCTGAGAAAGTGTCACTGAAATGGATTTCCTAGCCCAAACTACTCTTGGGTGACAGGGGTCCATGTTGGGTTCTGTTGGGGGCCCAGGCTAGGGAGAAGGTGACATTTTTCTCTAGGTGTCCAACCACCATTCAGCCCCTTTAGTGTTCAGTTACTGAGAGCTTGACTCCAGGCCTCAAGCACAGTGCTGGTCCTGAGGAGCCAAAGAAGATCAGGGAGGGCTTCACAGTGGAGGTGCCATTGAAACAGACATGAAGGATGAGGAGGTGCACAGAGGGGAGGAAGTGGTTGCAGATGGGGGAGAGAGGGCTGCCAAGGGGAGAGGGTAAGGGAGTGTTGTGAAGTGTCGGGAATGCTGGGAAAAGCTGTTTGGACAGACAGGCAGGAAGCTCCAGGCCACGAAATCCAAGTGAGGGCAGAGGAACCCAGGAGCATTCGGCATGCGTGGCTGCCTCTGAGCCCCCACGAGAAGAAGGCGGCACGTTCTGCAATAAATGGACTGTGGAGGTTGTGGGGGGCTGATCTCTAGGCCAGAAGGGGGACAGTGCCTGGGGGATGGGTCCCTCCTGAGCTCTATGGGGACTGGCGGGTGGGAGTCTAGGGCTCCATGACCTGCACCCAGGGAGGCAGTGCACCCCACTCCCCAAGGGAAAGGCGTCATTTCTCGGTGCCCAGAAGCTGGGCCTGCTGTTTGGGGCTAGATGGGGCTTAGGAGGAAGCTATCTCCCGTGGCCCTTGGGTAATGAGGACACTGCTGGGGGATGGGGGAGTAAGGGATCATTTAAGGCCCTGAAGGGGGCCATGGTCCCCATAGCAACCCCAGGGCCCATGGCCCAGCTCCCAGGGGGGCGGGTCCTCTTTGAGAACACCATGCCACACGCGCACAGCCCTTCATTATCTATGCAGCCCCCTTTCACATCTTCTTTCAGTTCATGCTCACAGTGGCCCCTTTCCACTGGTGAGGTGTTCATCCATCTCAAAGACAGGGAAAGGGAGGTGTGGGGTGATGTGCCCCTCACATGGACGAACCAGAGCCAGGATTTGAAGGGAACAGGTCCCTCTCAGTGTTGACCTTCGATTATGTATGTGACTTTAGGTATCTGCAGTGCCAGGAATGAAACTGTCTTTCTAGGCTATTAGCCGCTGATTTTACTAAGTACATGACACTCAGTTAACCCCCTAACAGCTCCACACAGTAGATATAGCGACGCCCAAATTGCAAATGAGGAAACAAGCTCAGAGAAGTTACATAACTGACTCAAAGCCACCCAGCTGGAAGGTAGCAGAGCCAACATCCAAATTCAGGTTCCCCTGACCTTTCCATGTGCCTCAGTGAGCCTAGTATGTGAGGGCCTAGACACACAAATGACACAGGACAACATGGCAACTGCCGCAGTGGGTGTGTGTGCAGGCTGTCACGAGGCCACAGAGGCAGAGCCAGGCCTAGGGCACGTGGTGTGTGCATGGCCTCCCAGGTGGGTGGTGTGGCTGGGACAGAGGTGACTTTGGAGGGCCCTGTGGACTGAGCTCAGGGTTGTGGGTTTAGTCCATCAGTGAGGAGCAGCCCAGAGGGTTCGGGCAGGGTCATAACGCAGAATTTGCATTATGGATTGCATGTGTCTGAAAGATCACTCTGGTGACGGGATGGAGAATACCAGGTGTTAGTAAAGCTGAAGGGGGCGGCCTGGAGGCGGATCGCCCACATGGGTCAGTTTTGCAGAAGCAACAGAGGAAAAACTGTGTGTCTTTCTCAGATATGTAGGATTTTCTTTTTCTTTCTTTCTTTTTTTTTTTTGATGAAACAGAGTTAGATATGGCTGGAGGACTGGGCCATGTGGAACAGAAATAATTCCATTTTACAGGTTGTTCTAACTGTATCTTCAAGTCTGTGTTTCATAAAAGAGGAAAAAGGGAACTCTGTATTCATAGCTAGAATCTCAAGTCACTTAAAATGAAAATGACCTCTATTTGGGGGCTGACTGTCTTGGTGTCCAGCCCACAGCACTGTACCTGTACACTCTCAGTATGCACTTTTCTGATCTGTAGTCTACCTATGGGCAGGACCTATGCAACTTATTTATCTATGGACTTGCTGGAATACCCATGGTATTATTATACCCATTTTACAGATAAGGAAACTGAGGCTCAAAGAAGTTGGGCAAGCTGCTGAAGCCTCTGAAGCCAGATTAAGTCAGTCTCTGTTGAACATGGACTAAGTTTTGTCACTGTACTTTTTGACTTAGGAATTGGGACATTTGACTTATAAAAAGTCTGTGTGGCAGCTGAGTGCAAGAAATTATCTGGCAGGAGCTGAAATATTGGAATATTCCAATAAGGAAATATTGGAATAGGGGCATTCTGGTGGCTTGTAGGACACAAATATTTGGAATTATTACTGTTGGAGAGAACCCTGGAGGAATGGCTGGCTGAGATTTGTCAGCTTCAAGGCCCCAGGCTGCTCTGAGATGGCTCTCCTCACAACACAGATGGATGTGAGCAGAACAGCAGCTCTGAGGAAGAGCCAAGAGGACAGTGTTGGATGTCGTGGGCACTGTGCTGTCTGCGGGCACCAGCTGGCAGTGGAGAGGCCTCTAGGGGGCGAAGTGGGAGACAACAGGGGCAAATGAGGAGCGCCTGAGTGTGTCTGCCCAGCGTCACCCAGTCACACACGAATGAAGGTCTGTGATCCCGCTGGGGGCTGTGTGCTGAGCCCCAGGGTGCCAGGGGTCTGAGCTGGCAGTTCCTGGCTGGGCTAGAGGCTGATTTAGCTCAGAGGGATGCCAAGTCCAGCATTTGTGGGCGGAGGGGAACAGAGAAGCCAGCCACCCACAAAGAGACAGATGAAATGTGCAAAGCTGGCTGCGGGCCCAGTGTCAGAACCACAGGCTGCAAGCAGATGTGACTGATGATCTCAGCGCCCTGCAGAACCACCCTGGAGAGGTCCTGACCAAGCAAGGAGAAAACCTCTGTGCCCTGCCCTGGTCAATAAGGTAGCCACTGGCCACTTGTGGCTGTTTAAATTTAAAGGAATGAAAATGAAATAGAAGAGAAACGTCAGTTCCTCAGTCTCATTAGCCACACATCAAGTGCTCAATAGCCAGAGATAACTAGATGGTATGGATACAGGACATTTCTATCATTGCAGAACTTTTATCCCAATGTAAATTATCTCAGTAATAATTTTAGTGTTGATTATATATTGAAATAACATTTAAAATATAATGAGTTAAATAAAATACACTAATATGAACCTCACATGTTTCTTTTTACTTTTATTGCTGTGGGTAGTAAATTTGTCAATGACCTGCATGGCTCAGATTTCTACGGGACAGCCCTGAATTGATACAAGTAGGAACACGCCTCCATTTAGCCATCCTTTTTAATGCCACAGCCATTTGGTGGTGATGATGGCTTGACGATGGCTGTAAAAACCTTTCCGCTGATGATGGCTGTAAAAACCCTTTCTTAACACAAAGTTACAGAGTCAGCCTAGACTGAGGGGAGAAATGCAAGCTTTGCAGCTGGGACAATTTAGGTTTCCATCTCAGCTCTGTTTCCTCATCGGCTGTGTGGTTTGGGGCACATAACTTCTTTGTGCCTCAATTTTCTCCTCTAAAAATGCAACCAGTGAATGATCCTCTCTGCACAGTACTGCTTTGAACCCTAGAGGAGACAGTGTCTGCAGAGGGTCTGGCATGGGCCCGGCCCTGAGGGCACTTTAATAAATGGTGCCCCCTTTGATTCTTTTTATCATGGTCATTAATGTTTTTAGCATGGAAGTGTAAGGGGTTAGGGTGAGTCTCTCTGGCCTCAGGCCACTCACTTCCCTGCCCCACACCCCCACCACGCCTCAGCACCCTTGCTCTCTTTAATGCCCCCCAGAGATGGGGCAGCAGGCAGCCAGTCAGCATCCTCTCTCAGGCACTCACCTGCTGGCAGCTGCTGGCCCATGAGGCCCGGAGGGCGCCCCAGTTCTCTGAGCGCGTGGCTTTGCTCTCCAGGTGCATGCGCAGCTGTGCCTCCAGCTCCTGGCTGACTTTCTCCAGGGCGTGTACCTTGGCCATGTATTCCACCAGGCAGCCCCCCAGGTCCTCGACCGCACCGAGGTCCCTCTCCAGGCTGGGAGCGGGTGCCGTGGCCAGGCCTGAGCTCCGCAGGCCCTGCAGGAAGACGCTGCTGATGCCCAGGGCCCTGCGGGTCACGCGGGCACCCAAGCCACCTGTGGACCCACTGGGTGTCATCCCTACGTAGACCCTGGGTGTTCGGACAAGACCACCCACGGCAATGGTCCTGGAAGCTGGGAGGCCGTCCAGGGAGGACGGCGACTGAGCTGCCCTGAAGGACACCTTGTGCCTCTGCAGAGGCATGCTGGAGCCGGCCCCCGCGGGCGCTTCCACCACCACCCGCCGTGTGCTCATCTCCCCTTCTGCCTCTGCTGTGCCTGGTGGACTAACAGAGCCCAGTGGTTTTTGGTTTCCAGCCCCAGCATCCCCGTGACTGGGCCTCTCTGGAAGCTTCCCTGTGCCAGGGCTGCTTTGTCTGCTGTTTTCCATGAGTTTCCACCATTCACCAAGCTGAAAGGGAAACGGCCCGCCCAGGGCTGTGTGCAGAGGCGCTCAGGCATTCTCAGCAGGATCATGTGCCTGACCTCCTAGATTTTTCTGCGGGTGGTGGGGAGGCTGGATCCGTGTAGGCCGTGGGGGTGGCTCCTCTGGGCCTGTGTATTTCACTACCTACGAGGGCAAGGCCAGCACCCAGCAGTCCCATTTCACAGATGACAAAACTGAAGCTCAGGGCCATTAGATCAGAAGTAGAGAGAGCGGCTGGGCCAGGACTGACTCCATGTGCTTCAGGGCTAACGTCAGGGCTCACCAGCCTTACCTGTGCTGTGTGTGTGACTGTGGACGTGTGCCTGGAGATGACTGGGAACCAGCCTTGGTGGGAGGCAGCCCCAGGGACTCAAAAGAAACAAACTAAGCCTGTTGCTTCTTTCAGGCTCCCTCAGACCCAGCAGCAAATTCAGGTCCCTGCCTGGCACCCCTCTGCCCCTGAGCACGGTGTTCATCAGTTGCTTGACCTTGACCACATTGCTTCCCTTCTCTGCACCTTACTTTCCATGCACTGGCCTGGGCTGTAACTTGCTGATGTGCTAGAAAGGGACTGTGGGCAAATTCAGTTCTCACACATGTTGGCCATATGTGCTCTGGATGTTCCCTGCGTCTCGGTTTCCCCATTTGCCAGAAAGCTAGTAAATAAAAAAAAAAGAAGTTTTCTGGTTAAAAATCTTAAAGGGTACTCCAGGCTAGTGTTGGATTGACACCCTTTGGGCTTTTTTATTGGATGACAACTTCTGGGCTAATTTATGCCTTCAGTACCCAGAAAGGCTCTTGCAGTCCCCAAGGTAACAAAATGGACCTAAAATCAACTGCATTTAAGTCTAACCCTAGAGAAATGAAGTAACCAAAACCCAGATCCTGCAATGTGGGGACACACCTCGAGGAGAGAAGGGGAAGTGGAGAGAGGAATGCAGCTAGTACTGTGCACATTCCCATGCTTACTACACTGAGTTCTCAACTTGACCTCAGTAAGTAGGATCAAGGTTGACATGCACTGCCATTAGGGCTGTTCACTGCACAACTCCAGGAGTATCACCACACGGCCTATGACCACCTGTTCTCCCTTGTGTGATGAGAGTCCTGAGAGTTGCGTGACTTACCTAAGTCTCCTGTCCAGGAAGTGGCAGAGTTGGAATGAGAAGTCTTCTGACTCCAGATCCAGTGACTTATCTAGGACCCACCCTGTCTCCTAACACCCAGAAAACAGGGTACCTGCACAAGGGCACACACGCAGAGTTAAAAAACCTGGTCACCTACTGGAACATTCTATGTGCTCTTTCCTTTGTTCCCCCTTCTACTTTTTCTATTTGAAGTGACATGGAAAGTATTTTATGAATATCAATGTTGAGTATATGATTATCAGGTTAAGTAACCAATTAGATCAAGTAAAGGCTGGCAGTGCCTCTTGTTTATTTAGACGAGGCTTTCTTGCTGTGAACAGAAAGCACCCTTTCTTGGTGTACCCTGAAGGCCCATGGTTCCCACTAGTCTGCCTTATAATGACATCCTCCTAAAACAGGTGATGCTAATGGGCCCCAGGAGCTGCAGGAATTCCAGGATGGATCATTCAAGAATGAACGGAGGGCTCAAGCCACAAAAATTGTTTGCAAGGGTGCCACGTTTAGGCACTGTTACTCTATGAAATGGTGACACTCTGTGGTCAGGGTAACTTCAGATTTCTCTGACTGAAGATATTTACAATACGGTGCAGAGTCTGGGGGGGGGGGGGCGGATGAGGAGGATGTATCTTGACACCAATATCTCCAAAGACCCATAGACAAATGACTTTTGGGGGAGAAATCCCAAGATGTCCTACATAATTTGTTTTATCAAATGATAAATGGCTATTAGCTCATCACACTAATCCAGCTTACTGTTAAAATAGATTAAAAAATACAGATGGACACATGGGGTTGGTACTTAAGGAAGCCTTAAAAGTTATCTAAAAATAAAAAGAAGGCAAAATGTATTAGCAACTTAATCCTCTGGCTAATAAAATAAGTTTATTTATATATACATGATAGCTGAATTCTGTGTATAAGGAAAAATAAGTCATACATCCCACATATGTATATATAACATATGTATCTCTGATTACATATATTATATATAAATTCTACTTTACAAACAGATTTCTTTCTCTATATACACACACATTGATATTTTAAATGCAATCACTGACAGAAATATATGACAAGGTTGAAAGATCAGACAGCAATGCGCTGGGAAATGAGTCTCACAGCAACATGTAACCTGCTTCCTTGTGGGTTGAAGAGTCTTTGAAGAGAGACAATCACCAAACTCATGTTAAGTACATTCATATGACATTGAGAACACACAAGTTTAAAGGCCAGTTTTTTAAAAGGAAAATGTAGGAAAGGAAAAAGTTATGATAAAAAGACCACAGCAATAACACGAACATATGACTCAACATTCAAGTTCAGGTCCCAATCTGACTATAAGAACATCTATAATCAAAATATACTATCAAACTATCTTTCATTTAGAGAAAGGAAGTGTCAAAGCAGTTATCTTCTCTATCAGCCACTATGTATTAGGGAAAAAAATGGATAAGCAGCCATCTCTGGAAGCCCTTCTCCTGTCTCCGGGGGTCTGAGCCTTGTTGGTTTGTGGACCCCAGGGTGGGGGTGGGGCAGCGGGAGACCACCCAGGGAGAGACCAGTGAGAGGTGAAGACCCCTGGTGACCCCCAGGCAGGTTTGCAGGGCCCAGCACAGATACAGTGATGTCTTCTGAGAGATCCGCCTTGGCAATCTTGTTATTTTAAGATCCTGGGAGGAAGGTTTAGAAAACTACAGCTCCACACTCCAAGGCTTCATCCACAAACACGTTCCTCACGGGTGTGATGCGATGGTCTTTTGAGAAAACAAACACTGGATCCTTGAGGAAGGGCAAGCATTTCAAAGCTCCGGGGCTGGGATCCACATCCAAACCGTCTCCAGAGAAAGGCACCGTGTCTAATGCATTTGCGGGTGGTGGGAGAATGTGGGTATACACTTGGAAGGGAGCCTCCTGCTGGCGGAGGGGAAAGTAGTCCTGTTGTTAGCACAGTGGGGCTCCCTGCGGGGGATGTCAGGGGCGTGGCCTGAGGACACTGCGGTCCTCATCCGCCTCCACACTCCAGCCTTTGTCCACACCACGGATGGAATTACCCTCGACAGCGAGCGGTGCCGTCACAGGGCCCAGGGCTCCCTCTTCCTTGTCCGCCAGCGTGCTTCTCGGTGCCCAGTTCCCGTCACTGAGGTGCGGATGAGGGGACGGAAATGGGGTCCTTCACATTGAATCAAGAGGAACTAAAGCTGTAAGAAGCCTCCGAGGCCCTACACTTGGCCATCTTAATATCCGCTTGTACAGGCCAGTCTCTTCTCTCACCTGCCTGGGGCTGCTGGGACCCCCACGTACAAGGGCAGTTATTAAGAGAAGCAATCAATGCAACTGCTTTGCTTAGAAATACCTTTATTTTATAAAGGCCATGGATTGTTCCGCCAAGATTTTTTTTTTTTTTTTAAACCACACTTATAAAAAAGATGTTGACAATTCTTAGGAAAAAAAAGCTGCTGAAAATGTTTCTCATCAAGTCAGGGTTACACAAAGATTATATTTATAATATATATTTGTATACTGATAAGTTAGAGATGAAAGGTAGGGACTGGTAAAGCGAGGGCTGCTGCAGTTAGATCTCCGATACTTGATCATTTCCCACAAAGAGCGTTTCTTGGCAGAAGGGGTTAACGAGGACCATCCCGGTGTCTCTGTAGTCGCCATTGGCCGGGGAGCGGGGCTCTGACAGCTGGTCCTGGAGGCCAGAGGGAGGAGACAGGGTGAGCTGGGGAGGGCTCATAGGTGGCCATTGTCACATACCCACCAGAACATTTACTTCCACTTGGGAGTGCTTGGTAAACATGAAAAAAGTTATTGAAATATAGTTGACATACAAAGTTACATGAGTTTCCAGTGTACTACATAGTGATTTGACATTTACACATATTATGAAATGGTCACCATGATAAGCCTAATAACCATGTGCCCTCAAAGTTATTACAATATTATCAACTATATCCCTTATGCTGTACCGTTACATCCGTGAGGCTTATTATTTATTATATAACTGGAGGTTTGTTCCTCTTAATCCCCTTTACCTGTCTTACCCTTCATCTTAACCACTTGTCATCATCCTCACTGCTGATGCTGGGGTTCAGAGATCTGTCTGCTCTTTTTTCAGATCCTTATAGCAGCTTCCAAAGAAGAGTTCCTGCTTCCTGAATCATCTCCATTTTAGGCTGCAAGAGGTGGCATTGCTCTCCACGCATGACACATGGCATACAGCTTGCTGCCCTAGTGGGCAAAACCTGGTCCACGTGGGCCCGGGACTCTCCTTCCACCTTTTCCCCACAGACCTCCAGGAGGCCTCACCACTTTTCTTTCCTGAACACACCCAACGCTTGCTCTCCTCTTTCTTCTCCTGAGACCCACCTGCCAGAACCTACAGAGCTCATTCCACCCTCCCGAGTCCTCCCAGAGCCTGGTCGGAATGCTATGCCTGTTTCTTATAGCACTGGATGTGCTGAGCTGAATGGATCTGAATTTCTATGTGTGACTGCACAATAGGTGAGTGAAAAATTCTGTCCATCTACACAGCCCCAGGAGTGGGAAAGCCTGGAAACAGACAACCCGCTCAGGTCATCTGAATGACTTGGCCTCAGCCATGAAGGCACATGGGGGCTATGCAATAGCAGTTCTCAGACCCCAGCCCAGGTGTTGACATAGAGGAAAAAAAGCCACAGTTTGTTCCAGTTCTACACAACGGAAGCCTCAGAGCCTGCAGGCTATTGTAGGGCAAAGACTCAGTGGCAGACTTGGGTGTAACTGGTTTAGGCCAGACCAGCTTAGAAATGGCTTCAATTTAAGATGTCATGATTAATACTCTGAAATTTATTTTTAAACAAAACATGCAGACTTTTTTTTTGTTTTCACTGCACTATACTCCCCCCAAAATGAATAAAAAGCTTGCAATTTTTGACGAGCACATATTATTTATGGGTAAAATAAGGAGAGAAAGGAAGAAAGGCCAATTGTTGTAAAACATCTTCAGAAGACAAGAATTTCCTTCACTTATCTTAGGGGTGGACGTGGGGCCAGCTGTCTAAGAGAGGAGACCAGGGTGGTGTGTCAGTGAGGGGACAGAAATCCTCTTTCTCTGCTGGGCTTTGGGGTTAAGCTGATGGGGAGTTTGGAGCCTGAGATGTGCTGTGGTTTTACAGTTCTCACAAGAGTTTAAGGGCAAACCATGTGGGGGAAGTTATTCTGTGTGAAAAAAAGAGAAAGTTATGTAGAAAATAACTAAGGCAGGAAGGAAAAACAAAAAGGAAGGAGGGGAGGGAAAAAGAGGAGAAAGCATGAAAAAGTTTCCAAATGCTTCTGGGCACCACAGTTCTGCCCACACAATTCTGTTTTGCTGTTTTCATCAGCCCAGCAGGGGAGCGGGGTGCCAGGGAAACTTGCTTAGGCGAAGCACTTGGCAGCCTCCAAATCTGGCAGCCTGGCAGTGAGCTCATGGCCCTATGACTGCAGGGGCTGTGTGGGCGGGCAGGGCCTCTGTGCCCAGGGGACAGGGGACAACTGCTGTTACTGGGAATACAGCGGAACAAGGGGAGCAGGCCGACTGGGAGAGGGTGAGAAACCCACTCTGAAGCCAGCCAAGCTTGGCGCTGCTGCAGCCCCTTGACCTGGCTCCTAGCAGGGCCTCTGGCCTGTGCCCCATGGTGGCCTGGGGCTGTGGGTGCTGTGTTTACCAGCACTGTCCTCTGGCTTCTGGTTTTCATTTACCAATTTATAAGCAGTTTAGGGTCCAGGGGTACAGAGCCCACACTCAAAGTGGGCCAGCCTTTGGGCCACGTTACCTGTATTTTTTTTTTTTTTTCATATCAATTCAAACCTATTACAGGTTTTTATTATTATTATTAGTTCTAACATTTTTTTTTTTTATTAGTTGGAGGCTAATTACTTTACAGTATTGTAGTGGGTTTTGTCATACATTGACATGAATCAGCCATGGATTTGCATGTATTCCCCATCCCGATCCCCCCTCCCACCTCCCTCTCTACCCGATCCTTCTGGGTTTTCCCAGTGCACCAGGCCCGAGCACTTGTCTCTTGCACCCAACCTGGGCTGGTGATCTGTTTCACCCTAGATATTATACATGTTTCGATGCTGATCTCTCGAAACATCCCACCCTCGCCTTCTCCCAGAGTGAAGTAAGCCAGAAAGATAAAGACCAAGTTACCTGTATTTTTTTACTCACTGTGACAGTTTTCAGGAACACTCCTGCCACCAAATTGTACCCTGGCCACACTAAAGATCAATGCCATTGTAAGGCCTGTCCCTCTGTCCTTCAGCTAATTTTTATTTTTTTTTCACTGAGTGTCCACTGTGTGTCAGGCTTTGGGGTGGATGATGGGTAGATTGTGAGCAGAGTTCACTCATGTGATGACCGTTTACTGAGTACCTACCATGTGCTCAGCACTGTTCTAGGAGCTGGGCATGGGGTGTGAGGAAGCCTCCTGCCCTGGGGCAGCATGGGTTCTAGTAGGTGAGATGTCTACTCAGCAGTCAACAGAGAGAGCAGGGTACAGTGCCAGGTGGGGAGAAGTTCTGAACAAACACGAAGCAGGGTGGGGAGAGAGCATCGTGGGTGGGGGGAAGGTGGGACTATAACCTGTGTCGAGCAGTCAGGGAAGGCCTCTCTGAGGAGGTGGCACTGCAGCAGAGGCTTGGAGGAAGTGAGAGATGGAGGCAGCTGGGAGAAGAGCATTTCAGGCAGGTGCCAGGATGAGCTTACTCTAGGGACTGAGACCTGTACTCCTGGGGGGCCTGGCAGAGCGGGGAGGAGGTAGGCGGGGCCAGCCTGAGAAAAAACCCGCTAGGAGGAATCTGGACTTTGTCCAGAGTGTGAGGAGGAGCCCTGTGAGGCCTGGAAGTCGTGACTGACGTGAGGTCCTCCCTTGAAAAGCTGGTCTGGCTGCTGGGTGGAGGACAGACTGCAAGTGGGGAGTGGGGGTGGGGGTGGGGGCAGACAGGGGCTGGGAGAGCTGTTTGCAGAGCGGTGGCAACAATCCAGGGTTCGAGGGATGACAGCAGCCCGGGCGGGTGTTGTTGGGGTGGGGGGTGGCCACAGTGCTGGTACTGAGACCTGCTCATGTGGAGGAAAAGCCAACAGACTAGTGGCTGTTGACGGATGGGATGTGGGGTGTGTCAGAGGAGAAGGTGGCCAGCAGTGCCATCTAATCATGAAAGACACCAGGGGGCTTCTGGGTGTTGAGGTGGCGGGGAAACGCTGAGAGATCAGTCTCGGGCTGTTCATTAAATATGTGCATCGGTAGCTGGGCACATGGGTCTGGAGCCCAGGGGAGATGGCCAGGCTAGAGCAGAACTTGGTAGTCATGGTGAGAGATGGGACTTAAAGTCATGGAACTCTCTCATAGAGAAGAGAAGCAATGGGAGCACTAAGACTGGGCCCTCCTGTGACTGGAGCTTGGAGAAAGGACAGGGGACCATGATGGAGATTAAGCAGGAGCTGCTGGGAGTGGGACGGAACAGTGAAGAAATGTTTTAAGGAGGAGATGACTGAACGTGCCAATACTGCTGGTAGGCGGAGTAAAGTCAGTGCTTGGGTTAGCAGTGTGGGGGCAACTGGCTATTCTAGTGGGGGAGAGAGATTCAAAACTGTCCTATCAGACCTGTGGCTGTGTAATTACCATGCTGGTACGTGCCACAGTGGAAAAGCACAGGAGCTGAGACCTGATGATAGGAGGAGGCACCCAGCTCGGCAGTCAGGGGAGGCTTCCTTGAGGAGGTGATGGTTGGACTGCACCCTGAGTGGCAGGTAGGAGTCACTGAGTGGACAGTGAGGGGGATGCCCAGGAGGAACAGGAGACACACTAGGAGACACACCAGGGGAGGGAAGAGCTTCTGCACAGCCCTGGAGTGGGATATAACTTGGTGCCATAATGAAGTGAAAAGAAATCCAATGTCATCTGACCTTCGCAGATGAGGCAAAGGGCATGATACAAGGCTGGAGGGTTGGGTGGGGACAGGTTCACCTCACAGGCCCTGAAAAGACTTTGGACTTCAACTTACCAGCAATGGGAAGCTATGGAAGAGTTTTGAGCACAGGTGTGATGTGATCTCAGGCATGTCTCTAAAAGCTCACCTGGATGCTGGGGGGATGGGTCTGCAGGAGGGGAGGGGACTGTTCCACCAGAAGCAGGCCCAGCCCCACCCCCATCTTTACTTAGCTGTCCACCACCCTTCTCCCAGGCCATATCAACTGCATCCCTTGTTGATTTCTCATCTGTCTTTCTGTCCTCTCATCCATTCAGCCATCCACTAAACCATCCTTCCTTTCCTTCTTATTCATTCACTAATGATGACCATCAGCACAATCTTTCTACAACTAGGTCACAAAAAGCTTAACTTTGAGACTCTCGGCTATCGGAGACTAATGCGCAAACTCCATCCAACTTCACCCAAGGCCGTGCCTAATCCATCTACCTCTCCTGGGGCACCCTGGCCCCTGCCCCACCCTTCTGTGAGAGTGGAAAGAACAGTGGTCTCTGTAGTCAGAACACCGGGTTCAAAGTCCAGTTCCCTCATTGGCCGGGCTGGGGTTTCCTGCACGCACTCACCCTGCCAGCACTTGCTCTATGAGGCTCTCCTCCATAGGTTTCACAGCCCTCTAACTCTCCCCCAAACCCCCTCATATACTACTCTCCCGGTATTATCTGAATGATGCCAAGGTCCAGTACCTTAACCACATCTCAGAGCCTGGACCCCTTGGGAGCAAGCTCCCACCTTCACAGTCCCCTGAACGCCTGCCACCAAACTGTCCTCAATGAACAGTTGTTGGCTTGTTCCCAGAAACCCAAAGTCCCAAGAAACATGCCTCGCCAAGCAGATGCCCATTTGACAGGGCGGGGCCCCGCGGCTCAGGACCTTGCAGGTTCCTGCCTCCAGGAGGAGGCTGGAGAGGCGAGTGGGTGCTCCTCCCCCAGTGGCGGTGCTCCCTGGGGCAGCCCTTGGTTTGGGGCTCATTACCTCAGAGGTTTCCAGGGACTGGATTTCCCTGGGAAGCTCCACGGCATGCTTGCTGAAGTAGTCCATGGTGATGGCGTTGTTCCAGTAGCTCAGACTATTCTCGGGGTTGGCTGGCTTCTTCTTCCTCCGCAGGCAGCACACGGTCAGCAGGACCGCTGCAGAGAGAGTCCCGGTTAGAGAGAGGGAGGGGCGGCGAGCCGGGCCAGCATCGCGGAGGGAGGGAGGCCAGCCTCCAGGTGGGGCCGTGACAGCCACACATCCAGCCACTCGCCCCGCTCATTGATTCGCTTGTTCATTAGCTCAGCAAATACCTATAAACGTGGAGTGCCTGCTCTGTGCCAGGTGCTGGGGACGGGGAGAGAAGAAAAAGACAGGACCGCCCTGCTCTCATAGGCTTTCCTCCTAGCTTGTCTATGGAGGGTGCACGAGGGTTAGACGGTATAGGAAGATAGCTGTTCAGAGAAGAGGAAACACGGGGAAGTGAGGGAGACAGCCGAGGGGAGCTGCGGGAGGGGTTCCATCGTGAAAAGCTTCCTTGAGCAGTGACCTTACGGCTGAGACTGGCAGGTGGGGAAGGAGCTGGCCATGGGTGGAACGGGGCAGTGTGTCCAAGTGGAGAGAGCAGCATGCTCAAGGGCCCTGAGGTGGGGACAAGCTGCATGTATGTGAGGAAAGCAGCATGCTGGGGTGCGGTTGGTGTGGGAGCGAGTGAGGTGGGAGGTGAGGCCCAGGGGCAGGAGGTTTGCATGGAATTTCGGATACCTGGGCATGTTGCAGTGCCAGGGAGTTCGCTCCAAGGAAAGGCCTTGCCCTGTCACTGGGAGGGTTCCCCAGAGCTCAGCTGCAGGAAATGAGACGTATGTGCCAAGCTGCACCTCAGGACTGAGAAGGCGTGTTCCCGAAGCGTGAGTGTGGAGTAGAGATGAGCAGAGCCCAGGGAACTTTACAAATGGGCCTTGACTTCCACAGAGGGCAGAGGCTCAGAGCAAAATCTCTAGGCAGAAGTCTTGGACCCTGATAAAACTATTGCTACGGTCTCATTACCACCACCATCATCAAAAACAAATAGCTGCTAACAGTCCTAAAGCATGTATGTAGGGCTCCAGCACTCTAGAAACATGAATTCATTTAATCCTCCTTGTAACTCCATGAGGTCGGTGCTACGAGGGTCACTATTTTACACACAGGAAAATGGAGACTTAGAGAGGTGAAGTGACTTGCCCACGAGCAAATCCAGATGGCTCCAAAGTCCATGCTCTCAACCATCCATGATTCTGCCTCACAAAGACAGGCCAAATGCTGACATGGAAACCTCGCTGCACACAGAGGTCTGATCCAACTCCATACAGCTCGATGTGCCACCCTGCTTGTTCAGTCTCGGACCCTCGGGGGCACGGGAGGAAGGAGCATGTTTGGAGGCTGCCGCTGAACCACGTGTGAACAGAGTGGCTTGGACATGCTGACAGGAAAGGCTTCCAAGGTTGGAGAGCTGGGGTGGCCTGTCCAGGGTCTTACAGGGGAACAGGAGATGCAGTGCCCCAGGGAGACAGGAGCCGTCTTGGGGAGAAGCCAGTTAATGAAGACTGGGCACCTCCTGCCCAGGCTAGCCATCCCCAGAGCCCATGGGGTGGCTGAAACTCTGGATCAGGGGTAGGCATGGTTGCACTCAACATCCTGGGGGTGCCCATCATCTGTGCTGGAGGGTGAAGGGCAGGCTGAGCTGTCCATAGTGGCAGTGGCCACCAGGGGGCAGTGGAGGCCCGTCTCTGCCCACAGCGGCCAGAAAGCCTTGGTGGTTTTGGGGGCCTAGGCATGCCAGGGTGTGGGGGAACTGCAAAAGTTGGCATCCACACAGGCTGAGACCTCAGGGCCCAGAGCCCAGAGCCTTGCAGGCTGACTGAGGAGTTCTGTAGCTCTTTCCTGCTGCTGGCCTTGCTGGCATCTCTAGCTGAGAAGGCTTCCAGGCAAGATCAAGAGATTGGGCAAGTTTCCATTCCATCCAATCTGCTTTGATCAAAAAGACTTCTACTTTTCTTACCATTCTTCCAGGTCTTCTCAAAAATGTTTTAAAAATAGAAAGCCAATTTCTGAATACTTGAGCTCAAAGACGTTTTTAGATCGGCTGGTAGAGATTCTTTCAAGCTTCGTGGGTTTCCTCCCTTCCTTCCAAAGAGCCCTTTCTTCAACTGGTTGAGGAAGAAGGGGTGAGGAGAGAGGCTGCAGAGTCAGCCTGAAAACCTGCTAATTTAGGGCACACCTACCTGTTCTATAGAGGAGAAGACTCTGATGCGGAACCCAGCTTGCCACAGGTCACAGCAAGTGGCAAGGCTGGGGCAAGGCCCTGGTCCCTTCTCCTCTTTTCTGGAATTTTTATTCCTCATTGTCACTATTACTTTTCACCTTGCTCCTGGGACTGGGATGGTGAAGCAGCCCAGAGGAATTCAAGTCGGGGAAACCCAAGCCGCAGGGTGAGGGATGGCTGCATGAACCACTCCCTCCCACCCCACCCCACCCCCGTCCACTAACCCAGGTGTGTGCAGGTTGCAGAATCCAGGTCCTCTGGATCCCAGGCCAGTGCCCTCTGAGCCCACACTGCCCCTGTTCCAGGGCCTGGGCCTGGTTAGGACGCACAACCAGGATCCGCCCTGCGGGAAGGGCTGGGGGTTGGAATGGGGAGTTCTGTTCCTCATTTTTTCCTCCTCCCATGTTGTTAGTGCTGCCAGCCTGATTACACGTCTATCAGGGAGTTCTTGGTGCTTCTCAAACACCATTCCACTTACACAGCAGAAGCCAGCCCGGCTATAGGAAGAGCATGGGCTTAGAGTCCAAAAGACCTGAGTTCAAGTCTGACTCGGCTGTGTATTACACTAGGTGTCACTTCCTCATGCTGATCACTATAGACTTGGCAGGGTTGTAAGGATCATGAATGCCAGATGCTGAGAGCATGGCCTGACACACAATAGGTGCTTCACTAATATGAGTTTCCTTCTTGTTCATCCTTAAAGGGAGACCCTGCAGAAAAAATGGGGCTGCATGACTGTTGCATGGTTCAAGGCCAAGGGTTAGGTTAGTACTTCCATTATTTGGGGGTCTGAACTTTCATCTCCAAAAGGAAAGTTCAATCAAATTTATGGAGTCTCTATTTTATTCCCAGGTGCTCTCCAGTCTGATTTAACTCACAAAATGGCTGCCTGAGGAAGGTGCTGGCACTCCTGCCATTCACAGAAGAGGCAACGGAAGTTGCCTAAACTTCTAAACCACACAACTCTGCACACTCAGGTGTGAGCCGCGTCCTCTCCCATGTCACCGAAAGCTGTTTCTCCAAAGGGAAATGCTGCCAAGGCCCTCGAGGAGGTCAGTGGGATCCCTACTTCCTCTAGTTTTGAAACTGGAATGACAGTGAAGCAAGCTCTCCCAGCTTCTCTAGCACATCAGCAGGGAATCAGCCGCAGCTTGTCGGAGGGACGACAGGAAGGAGGAGGGTCGCTGACGTGAAGATGGAGGCTGGGTACTGTGCTGATGTTTCTGGAAGGGGCCTCATTTCAGGGCTGGGACCTGCTGTATGATGGGAAATGGAAACGAAAGCCTGCAGGACCCTGAGGGAGGGTGCTTTGAAAACACCTGCTGAGGGTGCTATCCATGGGTGGTTGGAGAATGTGTGGCAAGTCCTGACAGTGAGATTATTGTCACCCTCTGACTGTGTCCTCACCGGGCACCTCCCCACGGTAGATGCTGTGATGGAACCTCAGATGCATCTGCTGTGCGTGACAAGGCTTTGGAGCAGCAGCTGCAGCCCCAAGAGCACCTGAGAAGCTCTCTGCTGTACGGGGTCAGCCAAGGGACCGCTCCTGCCCCTGCCCCCTTGACCCACCACCGCAGGTGTGCCGAGGCTGCTCCCAGCCATTACTGACGGAGCAGGTCTGTTCCTACGAGACAGGAAACTTCTCTAATGGTCTGAGGGCTCCCCTCACCTCGCGGAAGCTTCCTCAGGACGGCCATCCCAGCCTTTTCCTTTCCAGCCCTCCATCTCCTTCTTCCTTTATATCAGTACTTCACAGGTGTTTCCCCAATAAATCTCTTGCAGCCCTAATTCTGTGTTGGTATCTGCCTCCTGAAGGCCTTGAACTAACACAGCGGACATCAGTCCTATTTTTGGAGGTAAGAAAACGGTGGCCCAAGGGTTAACCTGGCCAAGTCCCAGGGGCGACTAGTGGGAGAGCTGGGTTTACTTCCAGGTGCGTCTGCTTCCCAAGTCAAGGCTTCCTGTTACAGCAGGCTCCCTCTCAAGCTATTCACACGAGTTTAAAGTTAGGCAAATCAGAGAGGGCAGGGAGCTCTGACATCTCAGTTGGCCCCTCATTCGGTAGATTAGAAACCGGAAACCCTGGAGGAAAGGATTAGTCGAGTGGTGTCAGCCCATCTGTGGACAATCATTTCCTCACTCTGGAGGTTGGGCGAGGTCAAGGGAGGCCTCAGGATGTGGAAGGAGGCCGGGCTGGACTGGGTCACGGGCCCGGGGAAAGTAGGTTTGGGGGCTCATTGACTTTCTGTCCTGGTGGGTGGAGATGTGCCTGAAGAAACTCCGGAAGGTTCCTGAAGGGGGCACTGGTTGGGAAGCACAGGGAAGAGTTGTGAGTGTGGCCAGGACACTCTAGTCCAGCCTTGGGAACACCCCCGGGTAAGCCTGCCTTGTTGAAAGGCTGCCCCACCTCCTTCAGTTGGTTCATAAACCCCAAGGAGACAAACCTGGTCACACTTACTTTCCGTCCTAATCTATTCTTTTTGACTGCAAAGACTACTTCTGATCCAGGTTTCTTTCTTTCTTTTTTTTAAATATAATAACTACAAAGTCACTGGGGTCTGTGAGTAAAGGTACACAGACACATTCGGATTTGAGTAACATTCACAGAACAACTGGTAATATAGCCACGAGCCACCTGGCACAGGATGCGTTCTCGCTGCCCCAGTGGCATTTCTGTACATCTGGAAGGAGGCCAGCCTGTCCTGGGTAATGTGCATGTGAATGCTTACGAATCCTGGGTCAGTAGGAGGTTGCTCTGCTTTGCATGGCTCCCCTTGGATTGGTGATGAAAAATATCTGTAACTGGCCTCGTTTCCTGCTTTCACCCCATGTGACTCCCATCTTTTCCAGGGAGGCTGGATGAAGACATTCTCGACAACGAATGTGGTATGTGCAGGCCAGGCCAGAGAGACTGACAGAGCCACAGAACCCACCTCCTGATGGAAACCCAGAGCACTGGCAGCCAAGGGCAGGGGCCACTTCAGCACCAGACCCAGAGGCTTCCGGCAGGAGGTGGTGGGCTGTGCGTCCTGATGGTGGCAGCAGAGACCATCTCAGGAGCCACCCAGCTCCCAGACCCTGACCAAATGTGGCCTGGATCCAATCAGTTTCAGTTCTCAGCACATCGGAAACTGAGTGTGGCTGTTTCCAGTGTGGCTCAGGAGACAAAGCATTTCTCAGACCTAGCACAACATACAGCCTTCCAGCTGCTAGAAAGGGTTCATGATCTGAAGGGCAGGTGCAAGTGGTGACAGCCCCTCTTGAGCAGACCTGAGACTTGCTACAGTCACCCGCTGCTTCCACCAGAAACTGGGGACTTGCCGGCCTGCCCAGCAGCCCCAGAAAAGCAGGACCAGGGCCCGGACTACTCAGAACAGCCAGATGAGAAAATCTATGCATGTACTTTGCTACCAATGCAGATTGCCTGAAATATCTGGCAAACTAGCCAAAGAGGAAACTTCTTTGAGGGCTGGAGCGTGTGCTTCAGGATAAATGTAGCTGCTAAGAAGGTCTGACTGTGGGGCCCCTAGAACTGGCCAGGCTATGAGCTTTCAAACAGCACAGCGTTTTAAAGCTGGACAAGCATCTTCTTTCCCAGTGCCCCTCTCATCAGGACCTTCACAGGGTCAGCGATGGTCCCACAGGACAGGGAGCTGTGTGTATGTGGAGGCAGCCAGGCTGGAACCCTGCTGAGTGAGGGCTTGGCCTGAGGATGGTGGAAATGCAAGACAGACACCAAAGGAAGAGGGGACTGTGGGTCCCAGGGGAAATCTTCCTTTCTGAAGCAATATGCTCTCGCCCAGCGGCTGAAGGCTCCTGTCAGTGCCAGAAGCATTCTCACGGTGCAGCTCCAGGCTTGTCCTCGCTTCTGTCTTGGCTGATGTTATTATGCATGGTTTAGGCAGCCCATGGGTTTTCTGCTTTGCAGTAAAATTTGATCTAATTTCAAATTCACATATAGCAGAAGGGCTGGAGACATCTTTTTAGACCTGCAAACCCAGGTGGGTGTGGCCTGTGGGGGTGCAGGTCAGGAAAGGGGTGGGGGAAGCTGTGTCACACACTTCTGGGTCCCTCGTGCTTGAAACAGTGCTTGGCACACAGTGAGCACTTGGGAGATGCTGTTGAGTCAAATGGATCCTGTCAGCAGGTCTGGGCTGACTCAGGTGTGATTGGGACCCTGGGCAAGTCACTTCACTTGGTGACATACTCCCTATGGGTATGGTACATCTGCTTTGTCCTTTTATTTTATTGCTCTAGCTAGTCTGTTTTAAGGATGAATGATTAAAAATAGTAGGAATTCCCTTTGTAAACTAGAGCCTCTAGACACATGGAAAGAATGGAAAATTAGAAAGCTGTCTCTAATGTGATTCTCAAATATGACCATTATTAATAATTTATTGGCTAATAGTGCTACATTTTCTCATTATCATTCTTCTGTTTTAGAAGTGGGCAATCACAGCTTTAAGAATATCTGTGTGCACCCATGAGTGACAATAAATCTGCTCAAGGAAAGAATGAAATATGCAACCTGTAAACATTTTCACTTTTCCTGTACTAGGTCCTTGAGCAGACTGGATTCTCCCCAACATGGAAAGTTTGCTTTGCTTATCAACTAGAAGGAGACAGGGATCTGGGAGAGGCAGCTCCTGGAAGGAATCCAGACTCCAGATTAAAAAGGATTTGTCAGAATACAATGCCAAGCAGACATCAGGCTGATGTTAAAGGCACACACCTCCTGTGCTGATGTTTGATTGACTCATAACATGAAGACAGGCTGGGAGACCTGGCCGCATAGCCTCTTCTGGGAAAGTTTCTGGGGCTTCGTTCCCCTTGAGATCAGGCTGAGCCCACGGTGTGACGTGAGGACCTGATGCCAGAGCAGGTTGCCTGAATGTGACTGAAGTGTCTGAACAGAGGAACTGCCACGCGCCCTCCTCTGCCTCAGCCGGGCACGGGCAATGCCGTGCTTCCTCTGGGAGCAGGCATGACTGAGGCCATTGGAGGGGTAGATAGGGGCAGGACCAGGGCCAGGTGGCCCTGTGAAGAGACTCAAAGGGACAGGGACGGCAGCTTGGAAAAGAAAGGCCTGCTCTTGAGAGCGGTTTCATGTACCTCGGGGTTAGTGGATGGACTTGTTTTGTGTGGTTTCAGAGGACAGAGGTTAGAACCAAAGAGTGTAACTTACAACAGTGAAATTACAAGGCCCCCAGGAGAGCTGGAAACAGCCACAGGAAAAAGGGGCTGATGAGTGGGGAGCACAGGGGTTTCTCACCCCTGAAAGGACTGAGGGGGCACCGGGATGATGTCTGTGTGTGTGGTGGGGCTGGAGGGAGGGCAGGCACAGGAAGGATTCCTGTGAGGCCTTCAGAAGAACGCTAAGAATTGAGATCAGGTGCATGGGGGAGACATGAAGGCAGCCCTGGGTCCCGAGGGATTGCATCAGGTTCTTTGTGGCGATGTCAGGGAGGAGGAGGGCTTTCTCAGTGGCTCAGACAGTAAAGAATCTGCCTGCAATGCAGGAGACCTGGGTTCAGTCCTGGGTTGGGAAGATCCCTGGAGAAACGAAATGGCTACCCACTCCAGTATTCTTGCCTGGAGAATTCCTTGGACAGAGGAGCCTGGTGAACTACAGCCCAGGGGGGTTGCAAAGAGTCAGACATGACAGCAACTAACACTTTCGCTGCACTGAAAAAGGGAGGAAGAAGCCCCTAGAGTTTTCAATACAGGAGTGATGGGGCTGATGGTGGCAGCAAGGGGACGCTGGTGGCCCGCTATTGTTGTGGTCTAGGGGAGCCCTTCCCCATGTACCTCGTGGGAGCAAAGGCAATGACAAGATCCACAAAGCACCACTGCACACCACTCATGGACAAGCAAAATGGGAAGGAGCCACAAAATAGCTAAATTCACATGTAACTTGTAAGCCTCAATTTAGTTATAAGAACTGTTTTTGTCAAGGCTAATAGAACTTCCTCCAAAATCAAACTTCATCTTTTCTTCTTTCTTGAGGGAAGACAGGAGGAGGAGAAAGGAGCAGCAGTAAGGGTGACGGAAGAGAGGTGGGGAGGAAGGCTCCAAGGGCTCTGCTACTTGGAGGCTGTGGGTTTGGAAGCACCAGCTCTCCCCTTGCGGGGTGTTGGCGTCACGTAGCTAGAGAAGAGAGCAGGCAGGGGAGTGTCATGACATGAGCCCTGGGCTGGGAGACGGGTGCTCTGAGCTCACATTCTAACTGCCTCTCATGAGCTCTGGGGTCCTGGGGAAACCATGCCCCCTCCCCAGCCTGGTGTTTCTTTCTGCAAAATGCAGAGTTGGACTTGACTCCCAGGTCTTAGGAGTTGTGCCTTTATGATCAGTGGGCATCTGAGCCATGGCCTGATGAGCTAGGGACCAGGAGTGGGATAACCTGGGATTCTTGTTCTGCTGCCTTCTCTCCTGGGGCTCTGGGAACTCTGCAGCCCACTTGATGGGGACTGCCCAAGTGTGGGGCAAAGGAATTGTGGGGATGGGCACGCGGCCGTGGTGGCGGGCGAGGGGAGGAGGGAGCGTGTGGGGCACTTACAGCAGGAGGAGATGGGTACGCTGATGGCGAGGATCACCCAGGCAATGTCCATCTTGCTCAGGCAGATGGTGGCTCTGTGCTGGGGTTTGTTCCCTTCGGCCACGTGGGAAATGTTCCCCGCTGTTCCAGGCTTCCAGGTCCCGGCAGGGACCAGACGGTTGAGGAAGTTTCCTGTGGCTGTGGACACCACTGTGGAGAGGGGACTGGGTACCCTGCTCATCATGGTGGGTGTGGGGGTGGCCACAGCTTTCTCCTTGGCTTGGGAAACAATGCTTTCTGAAGCCCCTGTTGGGTGGGCTGGGGCCTGCGGGGCTGAGGATGTTCCCTGAGGAAGCCCCTCGGAAGGGACTGAGACACTGGCGTCAAAGGCAGCCTGGATGGGCCCCGTGGTGGCTGCAAAGACCCCAGAGTTGGTAGCTGGCGGTCTGCTGGTGCCGGGAGTGACAGTAAGCCAGGAGTCACTGTGGCTGGCGCCGTCCTGCGGGTCACCATGGGGGCGCTGGGAAGGCACTGGGGCACGCTGTTGGCTGGCAGGGGTGCCTGAGGCTGCTGTGGCTTCTGGCTCCCCTCCTTGGCTGGTGAAGGTGGAACCACCCCCCTGGTCTGCCCTGCTAAGGCTGGGCTTGTCCTCCACAGGCACTAGGGGGGTGGTGGGTGGTACCCACGAGGTCCTGCTGGGCGCCAAGGTTGCGGCCACTGTCTGGGGCTGTGGCGAGGAGGAATAACCCCAGAGTGGGTTCCTCGGGGTGGAGGTGGAGGGGTCAGGCTCCACAGACCCTGTGAAGTTGCCTTTGTAAATCTGAAAGATTTTCCCCAGGGGCCGCTTCTGCCCCAGATGTGTGGAGCTCTGGTTTCTTCCCCGCTGGCTTTCCTTCCTCCCAGCGTGACCACTGGGTGCCGCGGGGACAGGGCGTGGTGGACTGCCGGCTCCCTTTCGGGAAGAGCCAGGGGGCCTGGGGGGCCTGCGTGTGGTAGCCCTGGAAGGGGCTGTGGGGGGACGGCTGGTGGCTTCCCCTGGCTTTGTCAGCAGGATGGTGGGCACAGTCTCGCCCGGGGAGCGGCCCTCTGGATGGGGGGATGTGGTTGCCGGGGCAGCAGGAAGTGGCCCTGTGGACAGGGGGCCTTCAGAATGGGGGGTGGATGCTGTCGCCTTGATGGTGGAGATGGTGTTTGTAGGAGGGTGTCCATCTAGATGGGATGTTGTCGTTGCCATGGGAGCTGTGGCCTGTGAGGAGGGTCCATCAGGATGAGGGGTCGGTGTCACCACGGAGGCAGGGGTGGCCACCACGGAGGAGTGTCTGGTAGAACTGAGGGATGCTGTCACCATGGTGCCTGGGATGGTGCCTGAGGGGGAGACTTGAAGAGATTCCCTGGGAGATGGTTCCTGGGCAGCAAATACCAGTGCTTCAGTCAGCGCCACGGTCAGGAGGAAGCCTTGAGAGGGAGACAGAGAGCAGAGGTGAAATGCCCGGGAGCAGCTCAGCCCTGTGCCTTCCTCACCCATGAACCTGAAACACCCGGGAACTCAAGGGAAACAGTGGGAGGATCCCTGAGGTCCCCACTCACCGCACACAGGACCATGGGGACCGGGGGTATCTATCAGGTTGGTTCCACCCAGCACCCCTCCCAGAGAGAAGCCAACCACAGGGGAACCAGAGCAGCTAAACCAGCTAGGCCCGTCCTTTCCCAAGTGCCTCTGAAATGCCTCCGTCCTCCGCCCAAGGGCTGATGCTCAGACAGGCTGGAGGAGGGGCATGGAGGAAGCCTTGTGGCCGCTCAGTGGCTGCTGGCCTTCTGCACCAGGGAGCGGTCCACAGTGTGACCGCAAGGAAGCCAGCAGCTCTGTGCGAGCCGCCCTGAGTCACTGAGCAGGGCTGGGGTGGGCAGAGCTGACCAGCACCCACGCCTTTTCAGACTCCTGCATTTATGAACTAGACACGGGTACAAACGACAGACCTCTGCTTGTTCAGGCCCACCCACCAAAGAGGTAAGGAGGCTCTACCCCCTCCTTGACGCTGGAGACACAAAAATGAACAGGGCCTGGGTGAGGTCATATAAATCCACAAACAATCCTAAAATAAGGCAGAGACATCTCGGTGCCATTGGTGACCAACAGGCAGAAGGGGACGGGATTCAGAGGGTGACCAGATCCGGTGCCTATAAAACACTTAGCATAGAGCCTGCAGGAGAAGGCGCGGTCCATAAACACCAGCTGGTTGTATGGTTGTTATGTTAGCTGCTTGTCCTATGTGCTCATGAGGCTGAATTCTGGAAGACCACTGGTGGTGCCTGGCCTTCCACAGTAGGAGGAGCCCTTCTGAGCACTGACAGAAAACTATGGACTTTGCCTGATGGTGAGTATGTGTTCTTTTGTTCACTGAGAAAAATGCACAAGGACAAAAGCCTATACATTTAAAAACTCTTCTAAAGATGTGTGGATTTTATTAATCACAACAGCGTGTGCCCATCTTTAAAAATCATACCTCAGATCAATGTGATATGTAGGATCTATTTGGATTATAAATGTGAAGACTGGCCACCCCGTACAACCCAAGGGCTAGGAAGAGCTGCTTCCTACCACCAAGGGGAGCTTGACAGACCTCTAAAGTCTGATTGTGACCTGAGACCTCCCCCATTCACAGGAGCCCCCTGCTCAGTCACTTTCTTGCCCTTCCTTCAGCACTGCCAGCTGCCCAGACTAGCCCAGGTAGAGATGGGCCTCTGACTGGCCACCCTCTCGGGGCCTCCCTCCCCCACAGATTCCAGCAGGATGAACGGTCAAAGCTGCGGCCCTGGTGGTGATTCTGGGGAACCTGGGGTGGTCAGCAGAGCTGACAGCGGAAGACAGGGGCTCTGGCGAGTTTCTGGAAACAGAGACGGGGAGGAGACCTCCTGACGTGGCTTTAAAGCAAGATTCAGGGTCACCACTGAGGCCTCCTCCACTTAGGGGAGGGGATGGAGTGGGTCAGTGCTCCCACATCCTGCGTGTCTGACTTAGTGGGTGGGGGAGGCTCAGGGACGGCAGATGGAGTAGAGACTATAGCACTCACATCTCCAGGACCAACAACAACAGGGTTTCTCAACACTCTCATTCATAGTTTAGCCCATACACCAACAGTGTTTTCTCCTTATCTGGGTCAATCCTAAAATCTGGCTACTGAGCATCACTCTGGCCCTGTCTTTCATGCTTGATTTAACCCTCGATTTAACCACCTGATGGGGCAGGAAGTTGAGGCTGAGGGAGATTAAGTAACGTGTTCAAAGCCCCTCAGTAGAGAAGTATGTGCCACCCAGGCGTATCCAAACTGCACAGAGTTCCTGGCCACCCTGCACATACGAGGCAGGAGAAGAGGACAGGAAGTTGCCGCTACAGAAGGAATTATGTGCTTAGGGTTACCAGAACCCCCCCCTCTGGCAGTGTAGCACCACAGGACAATCTATTCCTAGAGCTGGTGGTCGTGACTGCTGAGGTTTTAAGGGACATTCCCTAATAAGCCTCTTCTGGCTCACGAGCACCCTGGTTCAACATGTGTTGAACACATTCCCCTCAAAGCCACATGTTGACACCCTAGCCCTAGCACCTCAGGATGGAACTGTGTGTTAGGGCCTTTGAAGAGCCGATTAAGGCAAAATGAAGCTGATGGGGTAGGTCCTGACCCAATCTGAATGGTGTCCTTATAAGAAAAGGAGCCCGGGACACAGATGCAAAGAATGCCCGCACACAGACAGGCAGTGAGAGGCCAGCTGCCTGCAAGCCAAGAAGGAAGGAGTCAGGGTACTCCAACCCCGCTGGCACCTAGATCTTGGGGTTCCAGCCTCCAAAACTGTGAGGTGATAACTTTCTGTGGTTTAACCCCCCAGCATATGGTACCTTGTGTGGCAGGCCCAACAGACTGATACCCATGTCTTACCTTAGAGATTCCTGAAAAATGAGCAGTGGAGACTGGGGCTTGTGTGCAGGGAGTTTATTTTGGGAAGTGGCCCTAGGGGACAGCCATGGGGGCCTGAGATGAGTGAAACAGGGAAAGTCAATCCTAGGGTGGGTTATGAACTGATCAGGGTGCAACTCAAATCTGCTGGGCGTCTCTGAGGAGCTGAACACCTCTTGCCGGCAGCTCCCCTTCCCACTGCCAGTGCTGCTCACCCACCTCCTCGCTCCTCCATGAGGCCCACCTGATTGAGTCAGAGAGGCTCTGGGCAGGGGCTGGCTGCTCACACCTGTACCCGGCTGGTGGCTGCCACAACAGCTGGGGTTAAAATTAAGGGCCCAGAGGATCCCTAGGGTGGAGCACAGATGTGCTCCATACAACCTGAGGCCCATGACCAAGGACAAGAACACTGTTCCCTTCTAGCAGCAGCATCAAGGGCAGCCCAGAGTTTTCAGAGAGGCCCCCAGCGGCCCCAGGGACAGGCCAGAGGTAGGAGACGGGTAGCTCAGCCTCCAGGGGGAAATTCTGCAGCCTCTAGAGGCAGAGGGCTTAATGCACCCTGGTCTTCAAAATACTCAGGGAAAGAAATTCCCTTGACTTTCCCACCATGAACATCCCTGAGGCTAAAATCCTCCAAGGTGGGAAGTATATAACTGACTGGAGTTCTTCTTCCTGCAAGTCTTTCAGTGGAAGTAAACATGTGCGTCCTTGCTGCAGCTCTTTCTAGTTGCCAGCATCCCTTGAAGGTATTTTCTCTCTAGGAGGACTGTTAGGGCCCTTTTTTCTTCAGACTTGAAAGCTTTGATACAATAAATGGATACTGCCATCATGGGTGCACAGGGATTTCACCTAGAGGATAATATTTCGCTGTCACAGTGAGAAGGGCACTCGAAGCAACTTTGTCCAGTCCCCTCATTTCACAGAAGGGGCAACGGAAGGAGTGAAGTGACTTGTCCAAGAACACAGCTGGCCGGGACATGGCGTGGATTACAGCCATCATTTCAAAGCAACTTTTCATTTGTATCATAAAACTGCTACACCACCACAATGCCCAAATGCCTCCTTCAACGTCCACTGTCATCTTCACTATGGAAATCACCTCTCCTCTTTGGCACAAAAGGTTAAGCAGTGAATGCAAAGGCTTACACTATCACAATTACTGCTCCAGGCCTTCAACCCAGGGCTCCCCTAACAGATGCAAATTTCCACTCCAGGCCCTTTGTGCTGGCCTGCTCACTCCCCTCCCCACAATCTGGGGCTACTGCCTCTTTGAATATAACTTGCATAGATTTGCATAATAGACTTTGCAGGCTCTAATTCCAAATATGTAGGCGAGACTATAACTAAAATCCTACTTGATGTGTTTTAAATGTAGAACCGATTTTTAAAGGATGCCAGAATAAGGACAAGTGTAGGGGGTGGGAACCAAAGATTGATGGGTGCTCAGATGTGGCAGGAAGGCCTCCTCCTCCCTGCAATTCCAGTGCCCAGTGATCCCAGGACCCAAGGGAAGGAAAGGCCTTCCTCCTTCCGTTTATTTGGTTGGCTGCCGACAGCCCATATTGGGCATGATACTTGCATCTGGTCAAGCCAAGGAGGGAATTGGTGAAGAGAGAAATGACTAATCTGTGCTGAATGCTTCCTGCATGCCACGTGCCATTTGAAGGGCTGAGCCTGTTCCTGACACATTTAATCTTCATAATAACCTGATGAGGCAGGTACTATCATTAGCTCCCCTTTGCAGCCGATGAAAAGCAGCACAGAGAGGCACAGGAAGCTGCCTCCTTCTACACAGCCTGAGATAGTGAGTTGTGATTTGAACCTGGCAGCCTGGCCCCAGAGTCCACACACTCAACCATGTTCACTCACCATTCCACTCTGCATATTCAAAAGCAATGGTTCAAAATCTTTTGGGAGTTGATTTTCTATTACTGATTTTTTGACCTTTCTTTCCTCTTGCTTGTTTTCTTCTAGCTCCATTTCAGGGCTCTGTATTAACATTTAGGTTTTTAACAAGCTAGTTAACTTTATTTTGCAATTTAGCTTCTGCATCTGATGTTTCAACAACAACAAAAAAAGAGAATCCATGCACACCAAGTTTGACCATCATGAAGTCTGTTTTCTACAGAAGAACAGGCTCTTCTCATTTCAAGACTATTGTCTTTTAATTGGACGGGGCGCTAGGGCTCCCTGGTGTCTAACTCCTTCACTGACAGATGAGAAGGCTGAGGCCCAGTGAAGTGGAATCCTCACTCTGGGCCACATACAATGAATCACCAGCCCACAGGGCTCTCTTCACATCACTGTGGGCCTGGTATTCTAGTGCTCCATCCTCTGGACTTCTTTTAGAAACAAAATCCTTTTGTTTTAAAGGTTAAAAAGCTTGTCATTCCTAAGAGCATGGTTTCTGTCCATGCTCAGAAATAACTGCGCATCACTGACTTTAGGGTGAGCTGGGTGACTGCTCTGAAGAGGTACTCATGCCTGTGACCTTGGGCTTCTTTATGAAAGGCAGATCTTTCTTTTTCATAAAGACAAAAAGGAGTTTGGGGTATGTATCTTTGCTGCTACTTCCTTCTCAGGCAGCCACTTTCCAAATGTTCCCTCCTATCAAGTCCTGCTGGTGACATGCTTCAGGTCACAGAACTTAAAGCACAGAGGGTTCTGCTTAGTTCTGAGAGACACCTGAGGCCATCACCTGGTGGGTTCCAGAACTGTCTGGGGATCACTGATTCAACAGTTGCACTGATCAGATCCATGACTCCACTGAGAATTAGTGCTCAGAGTACAATCTCTAGAACACATGTGAGCAAGAAAACAACATGAAGTGGGCCTGGGTGACCCAGATACTCCTATGGTCTCCAGCTAGCATGAATTCACTTCATGCTGCAACTCTGAAGCTGACAGATCACAGCGTTCTATAAAAAACATGTGTACTCACATGTGAGTACACACAAACACACAAGCTCCTCTCCTGGTAGCAGGAAATAAGGAAGAATGACAAATGTGAGAATTCCAATCATCTCCATGGTAATAAACAGTTAAGTCATTCATCTGAAGTCAAAATGGCCATCATGTAGCAGTGTCAGGATTTAAACACAGTTTCTCTGATCCTGGCTGCTTGAGACCCTAGGTACTGAGAAAGTTTTGACCCAGGAAAATGTCCTACTCTTTATGAAGACAGGCAATGATATAACAATAGTAGGAACTATGATGACCATACCTAAAAAACAAAAATTTCCCCCCAAGCAGAAACACTTGGCAACCACACCACCTTTTATCTTCAGTTTTTGCTTCTCTGCCTTAGTTACTCAGTTCATTTGGGGACAAGCATTTTCCAACTAGAACTCCTCTTGGGTTTTGAAGCCACTGTTAGAAGCCCCTCCTGTGTGCCTGTAACCACCATTCCTACCCCTGATCCAGCCCCCATCTCTCTAAATGGAAACACCCAGTGTCCTGTTTTATTATTATTATTTTTTATTTTATTTTTTCCCCATTTATTTTTATTAGTTGGAGGCGAATTACTTTACAATATTCCAGTGTCCTGTTTTAAACACTCACTGTCTGAACTCTAAGCTGCCAGAGTGCAGAGACTGTGTCTGCATCAATGATATTTCCCCATATCTAGTCCAGTACCTTAGCCACAACAAATCTTTGCTGAAGAATAAGAAACTCTCCTAAATATCCAAAATATAAGAACTTATACAACTCAATTAGCAAAAAACTCCAAATAATCCGATTAAAAAAATGCTTGGAGGGTCTGAATAGACATTTTTCCAGAGAAAAACATTCAGATGGCCAACAGGTATGTGAATAGGCACTCAGTATCACTAATCATCAGAGAAACACAAATCAAAATCACAATAAAAAAACAAACAAATGAAATATCTCTTCACACTCATTAGAATGACTATAATCAAAAGGATAAGAGTTAACAAGTGTTGTGAGGATGTGGAAAAAAGGCAATCTTTGTGCACTGTTGGTGGGGATGTAAACTGGTATATCCAACATGGAAAATAGGATGGAGTTTTCTCAAAATATTAAAATAGAACTAATATATTATCTAGCAATTCCACTTCTGAGTACATATCTGAAGGAAACAAAAATCACTATCTTGAAGAGATATTTGCACCTCCAAGTTCACTGCAGCATTATTTACAATAACCAAGATATGAAAACAACCGAAGTGTCTACTGATGCATGAATGGATAAAGGAAGTGTGGTATTACACACACACACACACACACACACACACACATATGATTACTCAGCCACAAAAAGAAGTAAATGCTGCTATTTGCAACAATATGGATGGACCTTGAGGGCATTATGCTAACCGAAATAAGTCAGACAGAGAAAGACCAGTACCATATGATCTCACTTATGTGTGGAATCTAAAATAAAAATCAGGGCTTTCCTGGTGGCTCAATGGTAAAGAATCTGCCTGCCAATGCAGGAGACACAGGTTTGATTCCTGGTCCAGTAAAATCCCACATGCAGCTAATCCTTTGTGCTACAACTGTTGAGTCTATGCTCTAGAGCCTGGGAGCCATAATTACTGAGCCCATGCATCACAACTAGAGAGTATCCCCTGCTCACCACAAACTAGGAAAAGGCCTGTTCATCAACGCAGACCCAGCACAGCCAAAAATAAATAACTAAATAAAATTATAATAAAATAAAAATCAAACTCATAGAAATACAGAACACATTGGTGATTACCATAGGTGGGGAACAGAGCACAGGGGAAATGGGGTAAGGTAGTCAAAATTTCAGTTATAATAAATAAATTTTGGGTGTAATGTATAGCATAGTGTCTATAGTTCATAATCCCTGGAGAAGGGAATGGCTACCCACGCCAGTATTCTTTCCTGGAAAGTCTCACAGACAGAGGAGGCTGGAGGGCTACAGTACCTATTGTGCATTTGAAAGTTGCTAAGAGAGTAAATCTTACATGTTCAGTACAGTTCAGTAGCTCAGCTGTGTCTGACTCTTTGTGACTCCATGGACGGCAGCATGCCAGGCTTCCTGTTCATCACCGACTTCCGGACCTTTCTCAAACTCATGTCCATCACCTCGGTGATGCCATCCAACCATCTCATCCTCTGTTGTCCCCTTCTCCTCCTGCCTTCAGTCTTTCCCAGCATCAGGGTCTTTCCCAATGAGTCAATTCTTTGCATTAGGTGCCCAAAGTATTGGAGTTTCAGCTTCAGCATCAGTCCTTCCAATGAATATTCAGGACTGATTTCTTTTAGGATTGACTGGTTGGATCTCCATGCAGTCCAAGACACTCCCAAGAGTCTTCTCCAACACCACAATTCAAAAGCATCAATTCTTCAGCACTCAGCTTTCTTTATAGTCCAATTCTCACATCCATACATGACTACTGCAAAAACCATATCCTTGACTAGACAAACCTTTGTTGATAAAGTAATGTCTCTGCTTTTTAATATGCTGTCTAGGTTGGTCATAGCTTTTCTTCCAAGGAGCAAGTATCTTTTAATTTCATGGCTGCAGTAACCATCTGCAGTGATTTTGGAGCCCCCCAAAGTAAAGTCAGCCACTGTTTCCCCATCTATTTGCCATGAAGTGATGGAACTGGATGCCATGATCTTAGTTTTCTGAATGTTGAGCTTTAAGCCAACTTTTCACTTTCATCAAGAGGCTCTTTAGTTCTTCTTTGCTTTCTGCCATAAGGGTGTCATCTGCGTATCTGAGGTTATTGATATTTCTCCCGGCAATCTTGATTCCAGCTTGTGCTTCATCCAGCTTGGCATTTCACATGATGTACTCTGCATATAAGTTAAATAAGCAGGGTGACAATATACAACTTTGATGTACTCCTTTCCCGATCTGGAATGAATCTGTTGTTCCATGTCTGGTTCTAACTGCTGCTTCTTGACTTGCCTACAGATTTCTCAGGAGGCAGGTCAGATGGTCTGATATTCCCATCTCTTTAAGAATTTTCCAGATTGTTGCGATCCACACAGTCAAAAGCTTTGGCTTAGTCAATAAAGCAAAAGAAGATTTTTTATGGAACTTTCTTGCTTTTTTGATGATCCAATGGATGTTCTCCATTTGATGTCTGGTACCTCTGCCTTTTCTAAATCCAGCTTGAATATCTGGAATTTCTTGGTTCATGTACTGTTGAAGCCTGGCTTGGAGAATTTTCAGCATTTCTTTGCTAGCATATGAGATGAGTGCAATTGTGTGGTAGTTTGTACATTCTTTGGCATTGCCTTTCTTTGGAATTGGAATGAAAACTGACATTTTCCAGTCCTGTTGCCACTGCTGAGTTTTCCAGATTTGCTGGCATATTGAGTGCACTTTCACAGTATCATCTTTTAGGATTTGAAATAGCTCAACTGGAATTCTATCACCTCCTCTAGCTTTGTTCATAGTGATGTGTCCTAAGGCCCACTTGACTTCACATTCTAGGATGTCTGGCTCTAGGTTAGTGATCATATCATCGTGGTTATCTGGGTCATGAAGATCTTTTTTGTATAGTTTTTCTGTGTATTCTTGCCACCTCTTCTTAATATCTTCTGCTTCTGTTAGGTTCATACCATTTCTGTCCTTTATTGTGCTCATTTTTGCAAGAAGTGTTCCCTTGGTATCTGTAATTTTCTTGAAGACATCTCTAGTCTTTCCCATTCTATTATTTTCCTCTATTTCTCTGCATTGATCACTGAGGAAGGCTTTCTTATTTCTTCTTGCTATTCTTTGGAACTCTGCATTCAAATGGGTATATCTTTCCTTTTCTCCTTTGCCTTTATCATCTCTTCTTTTCTCAGCTATTTGTAAGGCCTCCTCAGACAACCATTTTGCCTTTTCTTGGGGATGGTCTTGATCACTGCCTCCTATACAATGTCACAAACCGCCATCCTAGTTCTTCAGGCACTCTGTCTGTCAGATCTAACCCCTTGAGTCTGTCTGTCACTGCCACTGTATAATCACAAGGGATTTGATTTATTGATGCTTTTGAACTGTGGTGTTGGAGAAGACTCTTGAGAGTCCCTTGGACTGCAAGGAAATCCAACCAGTCCATCCTAAAGGAGATCAGTCCTGGGTGTTCATTGGAAGGACTGATGTTGAAGCTGAAACCCCAATCCTTTGGCCACCTGATGTGAAGAGCTGACTTATTGGAAAAGACCCTGATGCTGGGAAAGATTGATGGCAGGAGGAGAAGGGGATGACAGAGGATGAGATGGTTGGATGGCATCACCAACTCTAAACATCACCAACTCTAAACAACCACCATCCAAACATGGGCTTGGGTGGACTCTGGAAGTTGGTGATAGACAGGGAGGCCTGGTGTGCTGCAGTTCATTGGGTCACAAAGAGTTGGACACAACTGAGTGATTGAACTGATACCCGAATGATCTAGTGGTTTTCCCTACTTTTTCAATTTAAGTCTGAATTTTGCAATAAGGAGTTCATGATCTGAGCCACAGTCAGCTCCTGGTCTTGTTTTTGCTGTCTGTATAGAGCTTCTTCATCTTTGGCTGCAAAGAATATAATCAATCTGATTTCAGTGTTGACCATCTGGTGATTTCCATGTGTAGAGTCTTCTCTTGTGTTGTTGGAAGAGGGTGTTTGCTATGACCAATGCGTTCTCTTGACAAAACTCTGTTCACCTTTGACTTGCTTCATTTTGTACTCCAAGGCCAAATTTGCCTGTTACTCTAGGTAGCTCTTGACTTTCTACTTTTGCATTACAGTCTCCTATAAGGATGAGGACATCCTTATAGAACTAACTAGGTGTTAGTTCTAGAAGGTCATGTAGGTCTCCACAAACCATTCAACTTCAGCTTCTTCAGCATTACTGGCCGGGGCATAGACTTGGATTACAGTAATACTGAATGGTTTGCCTTGGAAATGAACAGAGATCATTCTATTGTTTTTGAGATTTCATCCAGGTATGACATTTTGGACTCTTTTGTTGACTGATGGCTACTCCACTTCTTCTATGGGATTCTTGCCCAAGTAGTAGATATAATGGTCATCTGAGTTAAATTCACCTATTCCAATCCATTCTAGTTCACTGATTCCTAAAATGTCAATGTTCACTCTTGCCATCTCCTGTTTGACCACTTCCAATTTGCCTTGATTCATGGAGCTAACATTTCAGGTTCCTATGCAATATTGCTCTTTATAGTATTGGACTTTACTTCCACCACCTGTCACATCCACACTGGAGTGTTGTTTTTGCTTTGGCTCTGTCTCTTCATTCTTTCTGGAGTTATTTCTCCACTCTTCTCCAGTAGCATATTGGGCACCTACTGACCTAGAGAGTTCATCTTTCAGTGTCATACCTTTTTGCCTTTTCATACTGTTCATAGTGTTCTCATTGCAAGTATACTGAAGTGGATTGCCATTCCCTTCTCCAGTGAACTACATTTTGTCAGAACCCTCCGCCATCACCTGTCCATCTTGGGTGGCCCTACACGGCATAGCTCATAGTTTCATTGAGCTAGACAAGGCTGTGGTCCATGTGATCAGTTCGGTTAGTTTTCTGTGATTTTAGTTTTCATTCTTTCTGCCCTCTGATGGATAAGGATAAGAGGCTGATGGAAGCTTACTGATGGGAGAGTCTGACTGATGGGGAAACTGGGTCTTGTTCTGATGGGCGGGGCCATGTTCAGTAAATCTTTAATCCAATTTTCTGTTGATGCAGGTTATAAGTCACTTTACATGTGTGCATTTTCATAAGTGTGATGGGGATTATAAGTCACTTTACATGTGTACATTTTCATAAATGTTACATGTGTGCATTTCATAAATATTCTCATCATGTAAAAAAAATTATGTGTTTTCACTCACTTTCTCTTTCAAGAGACTAAATCTTAAAAGTTCTCTTCATATAAAAAACTTGTAACTATGTGGGGTGATTGATGTTCACTAAACTTATTGCAGTAATCATTTCACAATATATTCACATATCAAATTATTATGATGTAATACAATGTTATATGTCAATTATATTGAAATAAAACTGGGAAAAAAGAAAACTCTTCTAAATCAATCACTAACCAGCTTTTATTTTCCAAAAATAACCACTGTAACACAGCCCAACCACCTTACTCTTCCTAAATGTGACTTCAGCACTCCTACTGAAAGGTGAAGTCTGTGTTCCATTCCCTGGAATCTGGGTGGGTTTGTGACTATGGCTGAAGCGATGCTATATGATTTCTGAGGCCAGGTCCTAAAAGATGGTAGTGCTTCCTCCAAGTCCTTACTCTTGGGTATTCCTCTCAGAAGTCAGCCACCATGCTATAAGGAAGCCTGAGCAGTCCATGAAGGGCCCCATCTGGAAAGGGTTTGAGTCCCTGGCCTTCAGTCCCAGCTTGAACTTCTAGATGAAGTCAGCACTGACTGCTAGTCAGGGGAGTGAGCCATCCTCAACCCTATGTGGGCTACCCGAGCTGAGTCTAGGTGGAGCAGAGACAGGTGATGCCCCAAACTAGATTTATGAGCAAAATGGATGATTAATGTTGAAGTTTTGAGGCAGTTTGTTAGGCAGTAATAGTAACTTGAATACCATCTTTGTAGAAGTGAAATTAAAGTTCTCTCATTTAAAAAACCCTGGATTTAAACATCAGGGGTTTTAAGTGCTGGGGCTCAACAGGCTGATCTTGTCTTGGGTCCCTTACTTTTGTTTCCTGCCCAGATACAAGCAAAGGGAAATAGCTCACTTCTGGGCTCCTTCTTCAGCATCATGATTTTTCTAATCTACAGTTACAATTCTCCCCTGCCCCCAGAGAAGGGAATGGCTACCCACTCCAGTATTCTTGCCTGGAGAACATGATGGACAGAGAAGCCTGGCAGGCTATAGTCCATGCGATTGCAGAGTCAGACACGACTGAGTGACTAACACTTTAACGTAACATCAAAGAAAGGAAGGAACAAATGCGTACTAACAGGGGCATGAAGTTCCTGGCATCTAGGGACTTTGTGGACCAGGGTACAGACGGAATGAGGTGGAGGCTAGCATAAGGTGACCACACGTTGAAGACATGAGTTCAAAGAGTATATGTATGTATATATGGTGCCTACATATTGAAGACATACATGACCATTTGCTTCAAGGAGCTGTCATTCTGGAAGGGAAGAGAATCATCTGTGACAGGGGAACAAACCTACACATCAAAGATATTTTCTCAAAAACTTTCTCCAAACAACAGGAGTCAAAATTAGAGGAATGAAAAGGTCAACTCAGTTTCTAATAAAATAACAGGATTATTAATATTCAGGAAACATCTCGCTGACATCATGAGAAAGAACACAAATGCATCAGTCCAGACTGCTTTGTACTCTCCTAAACTAAAAGCAAAAGACTCTTAAAAATGTTCCATGCTTTACAGTAGAGAACCTGACAGACACTACCTCAGCCAGGTGATCAAGTTCATGGTGATAGTATGCACCCTAGATATGAAGACAGCACTTTACCTCTGTAGCTGTCATTTCCCAAACCTATATCCCCAGTCTAATGATAAGAAAAACATCTGAAAATCCCAAATGAGGGACATGCCACAAAACATCCGACCAGTACTCCTCACTAAGGTCATCAAAAACAAGGAAAGTCTGAGAAACTCACAGCCGAAAGGTGTCTAAGGAGACACGACAGCTAAACGTAATGTGGAATCCTGGCTGGGTTGCTGGAACAGAAGAAGGACACTGGGGGAAAATGAAGGAGCTGTGAGTAAAAGTTTGGACTTCAATTAATAATAATGTATCAATACTGACTCACTAATTGTGTACAAAGATGTACACCGGCATTGTAAGACACTGATTATAGTGGGAACTGGCTGCAGGCTATATAGAATCTCTCTGCTTTACTCTGCAATTTTTCTGTAAGTTCAAAGTACTCTGGGACTTCCCTGATGGTTCAGTGGATAAGAATCCATCAGCCAATGCAGGGGACATGGGTGTGATCCCTGGTCCAGGAAGATTCCATATGCCGCAGAGCAACTAGGCCTATGTACCACAACTACTAAGCCTGTGCTCTAGAGCCCGTACTCCGCAACAAGAGAAGCTATTGCAATGAGAAGCCTGAATACTGCAACAAAGAGTAGCCCTGGCTCATTGCAACTAGAGAAAAGTCTGCACACAGCAATGAAGAGCCAGTACAGCCAAAAATAAATAAATAAAAATTATGAAAAAAAAAAAAAACAACAAAAACCCAAAACAAAAATCTAGCCTGATATTTAAAAAAAAGTTCCACGGAGGTAAGACAGCAGGGACATGTGAGAGTGTGTCCTGGAAGGAAAGTTAGCTGAAGGGAGGTGTGCAGGCAACTTTCCCAGAGCCTTGGTATTAGATCATGTGTCCACAGACGCATTCTGGAGCCCACTTACAGAGGGGAGTGACTATCGTCACATCTATCTATCTATCTATCCATCCCCTCTGCTTCTCACCATTTAAAGTGTTTTCATACAGAGTGTGGAGTTTGGAGGGGAAATGGTCAGGGAGACTAACAATCTGAACACATAGTTTTTTTTAACCTGTTCAAATTTCCACTGAGGGATCAGTTTATATACATGCTACATGTGTCATATAAACACTCTTGACCAAGGACGCAGGCTGCATGGAAACCAAAGCTTATGTCTCATTAGCACGGGGCTACATTGCCCTGCTGTCTAAACATGCAAACTGTATGAGGTACTGGATATGGTTATACAACCAATCAAAGTTTCTGCCCATATCCCTTTCCTGCTTGGATCCCTCTCCAAAAACCCAACCTCACTGTCACCTTATCTTGACAAGATCATGGTTCTTCAATTTGTCCATTTGGAATTGGTGGCTCCCTGTCCAGCACTCACAAGGCAATTTGCTCCCATGCACACATGGCCCTTTTCCCCACAGAACCCTTCAGCCGAGGGTGTCATGGGAGGGCAGGGATGGACCTGCAGTCAGTGGAATTTAGGTCCATCCTGGCTCTGGAAGGTCCTAATAGTGGGACCTTAGGCAGATGAGTTCAGCTTTGATTTCCTTCTTGTACGTAAGGAATATCATGCCTAACTTTAGTGTGCTTTCAGGGATGAGAACACGACACAGAGGCACAGAGGCCCCACTGAGGCCTGGATGCAACAGGTGAAAACTGTTGTTTTATCTTCTGCTACATTTGGGTCAGTCTCCTAGGGCCGTGAGCTTATTCAGTATCTTGAACCCCAGAACTTAGTTCACTGACTTGTACTAGGGGCACAATAATGTTTTCTGTAAAAGATGAGAGGGTAAAAGAAAACTTAGAGGATTCCAATCATTTAAGGTATTTGCAGACGAATGTTTGCCACAAATTATAGATGTTTATTTTGAGGACAATGTTAACAGAAGAAAACAGTAAACAATATGAGTCCTGAGATGTGGCATTATGGTTGTGTGTGTGTGTGTGTGTGTGTACATGCACACATATCTTGTTTTCACTTTGCTTATCTTAATGATTAACATTAATAGGTTCAAATGGACACACAACATATAAGACAGGAGGCAGAAGAAGGCTGAGATGCATGGAACAAGCTTCCTACAGATTCTCCCGAGACCCCCTCCCACTGCTGCACCCACCACTGCTAGTTCTATTCCTCATCCCCTAAGCAAATCAGCCTTCATGCCTTTCCAAAGTTCTAACTGGTGATATCTTTTTTGCCTTTTCATACTGTTCATGGGGTTCTCAAGGCAAGAATACTGAAATGGTTTGCAATTCCCTTCTTCAGGACCATGTTTTGTCAGAACTCTCCCTAGTGATCCGTCCGTCTTGGGTGGCTCATAGTTTCACTGAGTTAGATAAGGCTGTGGTCCATGTGATTAGCTTGATTAGTTTTCTGTGACTGTGGTTTACATTCTGTCAGCCCTCTGATAGATAAGGATAAGAGGCTTATGGAAGCTTCCTGATGGGAGAAACAGACTGTGGGGAAAACTGGGTCTTGTTCTGATGGGTGGGGCCATGCTCAGTAAATCTTTAATCCAATTTAGGGCTACGTTCCCTCCCTGTTGTTTGACCTGAGACCAAACTATGGTGGAGGTAATGAAGATAATGGCAACCTCCTTTAAAAGGTCCCATGCACCCACTGCCACACTCAGTGCCCCTGACCCGGAAGCAGGCCACCAATGACCCATGACTCCACTGGAGACTCCTGGACACTCACAGGCAAGTCTGGGTCAGTCTCTTGTGGGGTCACTGCTCCTTCCTTCTGGGTCCTGGTGTGCACAAGGTTTTGTTTGTGCCCTCCAAGAGTCTGTTTCCCCAATCCTGTGGAAGCTCTGTAATAAAATCCCACTGGCCTCCAAAGTCAAATTCTCTGGGGATTCTCAGTCCCTTTGCCAGATCCCCAGGTTGGGAAATCTGTTGTGGGTCCTAGAACTTTCTTAACAGTGTGAGAATTTCTTTGGTATAATTGTTCTGCAGTTTGTGGGTCATCTGCTTGGTGGCTCTATGGTGGGGTTAATGGCAACCTCCTCCAAGAGGGCTTATGCCACAGGTTGTGTGAACCAGGTGGCTGCACCCAGAGCCCCTATCCCTGCAGCAGGCCGCTGCTGACCCATATCTCACATGCTAGCAAGATAATGCTCAAAATTTTCCAAGTCAGGCTTCAACAGTACATGAACTGTGAACTTACAGATGTTCAAGCTGGATTTAGAAAAGGCTGAGGAGCCAGAGATCAAATTGCCAACATCCGCTGGATCATAGAAAAAGGAAGAGGATTCCACAAAAACATCTACTTCTGCTTTACTGATTACACCAACGTCTTTGACTGTGTAGATCACAACAAACTGTGGAAAATTCTTAAAGAGATGGGGATAGCAGACCACCTTACCTGCCTCCTGAGAAATCTGTATGCAGGTTAAGAAGCAACACTTAGAACTGGACATGGAACAACAGACTTGTTCCAAATTGGGACAGGAGTACGTCAAGGCTGTATATTGTCACCCTGATTATTTAACTTATATGCAGAGTACATCATGCAAAATGCTGGGCTGGAGGAAGCTGGAGTCAAGATTTTCTGGGAGAAATATCAATAACCTCAGATATGCAGATGGCACCACCCTTATGGCAGAAAGTGAAGAGGAATGAAAAAGTCTCTTGATGAAAGTGAAAGAGGAGAGTGAAAAAGCTGGCTCAAAACTCAACATTCAGAAAACTAAGATCATGGCATCAAGTTCCATCACTTCATGGCAAATAGATGGAGAAACAATGATAACAGTGACAGACTATTTTCCTTGGCTCCCAAATCACTGCAGATGGTGACTACAGCCATGAAATTAAAGGATGCTTGCTCCTTGGAAGACAAGCTATGACCAACCTAGACAGCATATTAAAAGGAAGAGACATTACTTTGCTGACAAAGGTCTGTCTAGTCAAAGCTATGATTTTTCCAGTATTCATGTATGGATATGGATGTGAGAGTTGGACTATAAAGAAAGCTGAGAATGATGACCCTATAAGTGAGGCAGCAAAAGAGACACAGATATAAAGAACAGACTTTTGGACTCTGTGGGAGAAGGTGAGGGTGGGATGATTTGAGAGAATAGCGTTGAAACATGTATATTACCATATGTGAAATAGATCACCAGTCCAAGTTCAATGCATGAAATAGGGCACTCAAAGTGGGTGCACTGGGACAACCCAAAGGGATGGGATGGGGACGGAGGTGAGAGGGGGGTTTGGGATGGGGTACACATGTATACCTGTGGCTGATTCATGTCAATGTATGGCGAAAACCACCATAATATATTTTAAAAAAAGAAAGAAAGAAAGCTGAGTGCTGAAGAATTGAAGCTTTCAAACTGTGGTGTTAGAGAAGACTCTTGAGAGTTCCTTGAACTGCAAGGAGATCAAACCAGTCAATCCTAAAAGAAATCAGTCCTGAATATTCATTGGAAGGACTGATGCTGAAGCTGAAGCTCCAATACTTTGGCCACCTGATGCGAAGGACTGACTCGTTGGAAAAGACGTTGATGCTGGGCAAGATTGAAGGTAGAGGAAAAGAGGACATCAGAGGATGAGATGGTTGGATGTCATCACTGACTCGATGGACATGAGTTTGAGTAAGCTCTGGGAGTTGGTGATGGACAGGGAAGCCTGGCATGCTGCAGTCCATGGGGTGACGAAGAGTCATACACAACTGAATGACTGAACTGAACTGGTGATATGAGAGTGTTTGCCAGGACTTGGGGATTTACAGACAAGTGCCAGCTTTGGCTTGCTGACTCAAGGTGCATCCTCTTGGGAGGGTTGGATGAGAGCAGGAAGGAAGAAGGACAAACAGGAGGATTTGTGTTTGGTGGTGTTGGCAAGGCAGCCCGTGGGGGGTTCAATGTGTCCTAGAAGCTATGGTGCTCTGAACCTGTGGCTCCTACAAACCCAATAAAAGGACTCCCCAAGAATCTGCAGCCCCACAGCCTGAGGTCTGGTCCAGTGAGCACCTCAGCAACTATAACAGGATCTCTCAACTCCAGAGGAGCCCTGGGGAGTTCTGAGACCTGCCTGAAGAGGCTGAAGTACCTGCTTGAGCACAGAGGCATCTGTCTATCCTCAGTTCATGTGTCTGTGCTAAGTCACTTCAGTTGTGTCTGACTCTTTGCAACCCTATGGACTGTAGCCTGCCAGGCCTCCACTGTCCATGTGATTCTCCAAGCAATAATACTGGAGTGGGTTGCCATTTCCTCCTCCAGGGGATCTTTCTGACCCAGGGATTGAACCCGTGTCTCCTGTGTGTCCTGCAGCCCAGGAGGGTTCTTTACCATTAGTGGCACCTGGGAAGCCCAGCCCCAGCTCAGAACTCTCCAAAGCCAGGAGGAGAAGAAAAAGAGTTCTGGCCTGATCACATCTGGGAGTCACTTACCTAAAAAGGGCATTGGTTCTTTTGACCTGACATCTTCTAGGGCTTGCTGACAGTCTAGTGTCATCTCTCAGCACCTGCTCCTCCTCTCAAAAGAGTTTGCCAAGGAGAGAAGGGAAGAGCGGGATGGAGGATGCTGGCAGGGATATAGCAGGGCCAGTGGGAAGGTGCCTGGGGGAGCGGTGGGCAGGCGGGTGACAGAGAACTGACTGACGTCAAGATTGGTGTCTGCCCTCTGTGGCACTGGCTGCATGGCTCCTGGGCTCGAGGCTGCTTGGTATTCTGGCCCGGCTCCTGTTGGGCAGGCTGCAGGCTGGTTGGCACTACTCTCTTTGATTGCCAAAGGTTCACTGCCTATTTCAGTTTGCCTGGAACAAAAAGGCTCATGCAACACAGCTGTGCATCCTTGTGAAACTGTCTAATTTGCCATTTCAAGGCAGGATACCCACACTCCAAGGTATAATTAGGCTTTGGGCATGAGTTAGATTTCACAATTGAATTCTGAAAGTCAGCTCTCCAGGCTGTGTGTGCTTGGTGATGAAAGCTTCCATCCTACCTCGTCCCTCCTTCTCTCCAACATCTCCATTTATTGAGCACCTACTATGTGCCAGGCACTAACTCTACTAAGAAATTTTTATGTCATCTTACTCAATCTTCACAAAACCCTCTGAGATAAGAAAGAACAAGTCTCAACCCATGTTCTACATAATAAGGGTACTCACCCTTCACCTCTTTATTATTCTCTTTTGGAATAAAGGTCTGTGGATATAGGTAACTAAATAATTCAACGTGGACTTGGATGTAGTTTTTTGGAGGAAAAAACAATAAAAACACCTGGTCTACATCGAGCCAACTGTTCTGATGAGAATACAGAACAAAGAGGGAACAACAGAAGGTAGGCTGTAAGGCAGGACTATTTTGGATGGAGCACATTTTACATGCTGTGGTTTGCAGGGAACCCACAAAAGCTGGAGGAACCCAAGAAGGTTTCCTAGAGGAAAATCCACTGCCTCTTACTATCATTCCACCATTTACCCATTTCTTCAATCACATGTTCGACAAACATCTACTGAGGGCTGAGTGTGGCTTTTGCTTCTTGGATAAACTGGCATCCTGATCTCAGCCACGGAGATGGTTGCCATTACCTCATTCCCCACTATGGCTAATAAAATGCATCTTGGCAGAGAAAATTCCTACAGTTTCTGAAAAGGTTAGTTTATTTATGGGTAGGAAATGCTTTATAGTGTGCTAATGTTCACTATTATGCATATGTATGTATGGACATACATGTATTAGGTATGTTAACTATAATGTAAGACACATATTTATTAAGTATTATTATATTTGTACTTCTCTCCTGATACATACTCATAAAACCTTTTGTGAGGTAGGTATCATTTCCTAAAACTGATGTTCACAGAGGTTAAAGGACTTACTCAGGGTCACAAAATTCAAGGGGGGACCCATGATATGCATGTATATTTCTGTTTTTCTCTACCTTCCTTCTTTTCTATTTTCAGTGGACATTGCCAGCTGCAAAAGCCCTTTAGTGATAACATTTGATTACTCCCAGTGAGCTCACCATCTGGCAAAGGACTCCTAACTTCAGTAGGTCTTAGAGAAGATAAGTGGGTGACTATGCAGAATCAGACTCTCAAAGGCTGTTCCATTCGGTACAGCTCTACTCCAGGCACAGTCCAAACTCTGCCTCTGACCTGAACCCAAAATATAAGATCAGGATCAAAACTGAGGCACATCTCTGAAAGGCTCTGATCCCCAGGTCAATCTAGGGGTGGTGTGGGGACCACCATCAAAACTCCCCTTGGGGCTGCCATTTTTGTAGACAGCCTGCTTAGAAGTATAAAGGTAGTTGCCCCTCTCTCCTAGGCAGGGAGAATGGGAGACAGTTTCTTTTCTTTCTTTATAAGAAATATTTATTTATTTGGCTGCATCAGATCTTAGTTGCAGAACCCAAGATCTTCATTGCATCATGCGGGATCTTTCATTACAGTGTATGAACTCTCTAGTTGGGCTTGGGATCAGTAGTTGCAGCTCGTGGGCTTTGTTGCTCTGTGGCATGTAGGATCTTAGCTCCTTGACTAGGAACTCAGGTTCAATTCCTAGGCAGGGATTGAACTGACTAGGTGGATTCTTAACCAATGGACCACCAAGGAAGTCCTGAGATGTTTTCTTGTCACTGAAATGTCCTTAGCTGTTTTCCCCTCACTCCAGACACTGCAGTCAACATGTCAGGTACCCAAGGCACAGAGGTAAATGTGGCCTCCAAATGTGGTTCAGATTTCGTGTAGAATCTAGAACACAGTGTTTAAATACTACAGATCAAGGAACAGCACACTTCGTAATAAAGGGTGTTTAACTTCTATTTTTCATCTCTCTGTCCTCTTTCCTGGAGAGGTATAGAGAGAACACAGACACTGGAATCAGAAAGAAAGTGAAGTCACTCAGTTGTGTCCAACTCTTTGCAACCCCATGGATTGTAGCCTACTAGGATCCTCTGTCCATGGGATTTTCCAGGCAAGAACACTGGAGTGGGTTGCCATTTCCTTCTCCAGGGGATCTTCCCGACCCAGGGATTGAACCCAGGTCTCCTGCGTTGCAGACAGTGTTGCCATCTGAGTTACCAGGGAAGTCAGGAACAAGAGAGAACTAGGTGTAAATTCACTCACTAATTGCATGGCCTTGCATGAATTTCCCACACAAACTGGCTATGTTGGGATTCTATCCTGTGATTTCCATTCACCCATGGTGATATCTTGTTGGTTCTTTGGATTTTTCACTGAATCAGTGTAGTGAACACTGTGGTGCACTACAGATTCCTCCTTCTGCCCTCCAGCAAGGAGGTCTTCATGCTATTACTGCTAGAAGTGTTGGCATCTGAAGATATGCAGCCAAGTTTCTCTTCAGGAAATGCTCTCAGGTCAAGGTGACATCTCCTTTCTGGGAAACCTGCATCCAGTGACCGGTTCATGTGGGGTTACAAGGACTGGTCTCCTACCTCAATTTGGGAGGACCACCCCAGCCCCTGAGGTCTCCATAGGGTCTTTCTGAGGCCTCACAGCTCAGCTTCTTCCCAAACCCTTTGCTGCAAGTGTTGTATGCAAATCTGTAGCTCACGATCTACTTCCTGGGATTGAGGTCTGCAGTAAACAGCACCCAATCAGTGCTGATGAGGATTCTTCCTTCTTATCATTCCTTTCCTATGTCTTACTCCACCACATTCTTTCCATTTCACCTAACATCACTTTAAATTCACCAACTCTGGGTAGCCTCTCTCAGTGTAACCCTTCCTGGTTCCAGTCACTGAAACTGTGAATGCCACTATAAATAACAGTATGTAAGACCTTTATTCTTGTCTTTGTGTATTTTCTCACATCTTTCTATTAGCCTGGAAGCAGCTTGAGAATAGACAATTTCAAATTTAATTTTAAAATATCTCCTTTCACCCACTCACATACAGTGGTGGTCTGAGGTTACCTGATCCTGTTGGTTGAATGTCGGACAAAACCATCCTCTCCATCTCATTAAGTCATTCAGCACACATTTACTGGGTGTTCTATCTGAGCTAACTGTGGTCTTTGCTTCAGTTCAGTTCAGTTCAGTCGCTCAGTCGTGTCCAACTCTTTGAGACCCCATGAATTGCAGCACGCCAGGCCTCCCTGTCCATCACCAACTCCTGGAGTCTACCCAAACCCATGTCCACTGAGTCAGTGATGCCATCCAACCATCTCATCCTCTGTCGTCCCCTTCTCCTCCTGCCCCCAATCCCTCCCAGCATTAGAGTCTTTTCCAATGAGCCAATTCTTCGCATGAGGTGGCCAAAGTATTGGAGTTTCAGCTTCAACATCAGTCCTTCCAATGAATACCCAGGACTGATCTTCTTTAGGATGGACAAGTTGGATACTCTTGCAGTCCAAGGGACTCTCAAGGGTCTTTGCTTGGGGACCCACAAAGACAGTGATTTCTCCCTACCCTCCAGGGAGTTGTGGTTGAGCATGAGGGCCTTGTGGAAATGTGGCTGACCCTGAAGCCAGATGCCAAGCTCCAGCCCCCTTGCCCCCAATTTCTGGCTCAGGGGCCCTGGGCAAGTTACCTAAAGCTCTCTGGGCCTTAGTTTCCTCACCTGTAAAATGAGATTAATAACACTGTTTAGCCTCTATGGTTACTGTGAGGGGCTAGAGTTAATATACAAGGTTAAATATATATTCAATGAGTTAAAGGGTTTACAATGCTCTCTGGTACACAGTGAGCAGACCGAAGGCTGTCCCACCCAGTGTGGTAGCCACTGACCACCTGTGGCCATGGAATACTCCACACGTGGTTAGTTCAGACCGAAATGTGTTCTAGGTGTAAAATACGTACCTAATTTTGAAGACTTAGTACAAAAAATGTAGAATGTCTGATTAATATTTATTTTGGTATTGATTCCATGTTGAAGTGATAACATTTTGGATATATTTGATTATTAATAAAATGTATTGTTAAAATTAATTGTATCATGTTTACTAATGTATTACTAGCTACTATAAAACTTAAAATTATATACATAGGTCACATTTCTATGAGACAGTACTGATCTAAGTCCTTCCTATAAAAGTAACAATGAAAGCAGAATATAACAGATACCATAATAGAGGTATATGTACCGTGAGAAGAGCTGCTCTGAGTGTGGATCACCAGCAGCATCAGCATCACCTGGGAACTTGCTAGAAATAGACACTCTTGGATCCCCATTTCAAACCTACTGAATCAGGAACTCAGGGAACAGGTTGTGTGTGTGTGTGTGTGAAAATACCTCCAGGTGTGTGTGTGTGTGTGTGTGTGAAAATACCTCCAGGTGTGTGTGTGTGTGTGTGTGTCTGTGTGTGTGTGTCTGTGTGTGTGTGTTAAAATACCTCCAGGTGATTCTAATCTCACCAAATTTTGAAAGGTACTGCGCAAAGGGAGTGCAGAGGAGTCAAACACCTCCAGGTGATTCTAATCTCACCAAATTTTGAAAGGTACTGCGCAAAGGGAGTGCAGAGGAATCAGTGACCTGTTCTATTGGAGGAGGAGACTATGTCGTCCACAGGATAATAATGGAGAAAATGTAGTTGCAGAGGCCACAAAGAAAATGGTCCAGGCAGTTAGTAAATTTGAAATAAAAATAGTCAGGTGAGCTACAGCAATGCTCTATCCTGCTCTGCCTGGCTCCTTCAGATGCTGCATTTTCTGCAAACAATGCCCTCTGGCTCTGGCTAGGTTTCTTGGTCTCTGTACCTTTTTAACCTAAAGTGAGCCAAGAACAAATGGAATCTGAGCTGTCTGCCAGCAGTGAACTTAATTTGCATTTGTAAAGCACAACCTCAGAAAGGTGTGATTATTATTCCGTGCGTTGTGGATGTGGTGCCAACTGGGCAGCTCAGGTCCTGAAACAGACTGCAAGAGAGAAGCAGCAACTCCTGAGCCGGGACATGACAAGAGGGTCAGCTTGTAAATACAGTCCTTTCTGAGAGCACTGTGAGTCAGTGGAGGATTACAGGGTGGTGGTGGTGGGGATGCAGGGATCCTCCTCCATTAGGAAAAGACTCTACACTTAACTCCATGATTTTACCCTTTGGATTTGTGGTCTTCATTTTCTCCTGTCCTCTTACCAAATTCATGCCTTTCAATGGATAAAGTCCACATTCTGCCATCAGTCTTCAGTGGGGTCGTACAGAAGGATGCCAGTCCAGAGAAGGCCAGGCATGTGGTGTGGGTGGTTCATGGTGGTTTCTACCCACAAGGTGAATGTGCCAAGCCCATGCCACATTTCTTCCTCGGGAAGTGGACATGAGACAGCTGGGAAGAAGGGGCCCCATGGGGCAGTGTCACAGTGGAGGAGGCTGCAGGTACATAACCAACACAGCTTTATGTGGAAGCCTGTCTCTGCCCTCCCATCATTTTATTTACAGTGTGTGTACGCATGCACATATATTTACATTTCTCTTACGTAAATACCTAGGAGAAGAACTGCTGGGACATACAGTAAGTATATATTTAACTTTGTTAAAAACTGCCAAACTGTTTTCCAAAGTGGTTTGTCATTTTACATCTTTGTTTTAAAATTTAATTATGTTGATGGACAGACTGTTTAGATAATGAAGTACATTGGCATGATCCCAAAGTCAAAATTCAGGTAATCAGTACAGTGAAAGGCCTATCTCCCAGCTTCAACACATCTCAAAGTGAGTGGTACTACCAATTCACTATGGGTCTTTCAAGAGATGATTGAAACATTTATAAGCAAACACTTAACCACAGTTTCCTTTTTCACACTTTACACTGATGGGTGTGTAATGAATACACCTTGCTTTTCTCACTTAATAATATATCTTGGATACTGTTAGAGAACCATCTTCCACAGTGTCTTTTGAGGAACTCTATACCCATAAGGTGCTTTGTAAGAAAAGGGCTCCCAAATTAACTTGGGAAAATGCTGTAACACCTTGCTTTTCTCACTTAATAATATATCTTGGATACTGTTAGAGAACCATCTTCCACAGTGTCTTTTGAGGAACTCTATACCCATAAGGTGCTTTGTAAGAAAAGGGTTCCCAAATTAACTTGGGAAAATGCTGTATACTTCAGCTATCTTTCAGAAATTCACAGTGCATGTTAGCTTATTAAAGGCTCTAAGAAATCCTCTGATTAAAAAGCAAAGTTTCCAAAATTATTTGACCCAAGAAGCTTTTTCTTTCCAGAAATACCTCTTTAACATTTTGCACAACCAGACTTCTGCAGACTACTCTTGGGGAAGAACTTGTCTACACCAAACTAGTAAACAGTTTGGGCTATGTGGACCCCCAATCTTGCCATCACTGTGTAAAAACAGACACACTGTAAATCCATGGCTGATTCATGTCACTGCATGGCAAAACCCACTACAATATTGTAAAGTAATTAGCCTCCAACTAATAAAAATAAATGGAAAAAAAAAAAAAGACAACAGACACACACAAGATGTAAATGAATGCATGCTGCTGTGATTCAATAAAACTTTATTTATAAGAAGAGGCAGAAGACTGTAGCTTGCCAACTCCTGCTCTAGAGTAGGGTAGGATTTGAGATGGAAAAGTTTCCAGTTAACTTTCTTTTTTTTTTTTTGGCTTCACTGCACAACTTGTGGGATATTGGTTCCCCAATTGAACCCAGGCCCTCAGCAGTGAAAGAGTGGAGTCCTAACCACTGGACCGCCAGGGAATTTCCCCAGTTAATTTTTTTAAAACAGTAATGAATTAGTTATTTTTGGCTGTGCTGGGTCTTTACTGCTTGCTGCATGTGGGCTCTCTTTGGCGGTGGTGAGCGGGGACTACCTCCATTGCTGTGCGTGGACTTCGCATTGCAATGGCTCCTCTTGTTGCAGAGCACAGGCTCTAGAGAGTGGGCTCAACACTCTTGGTGCATGGGCTTAGTTGCTCTGCAGGACATGAAATCTTCCCAGACCAGGGATTGAACTCATGTCCCCTGTGCTGGCAGGTAAATTCTTAATCACTGGATCACCAGGGAAGTACCTCAGTTACATTTTTTAAGTGTTTCTTCAAGGCCTCCTGCCTGTGCTGCTTTCTTCACACATATCCTATTCCCTTCCCCACTTCAACTAATCTGCCACTTCAAGGCTTAGAAGATGGGTGAGAAGGAAGGAGAATAGTGGACAAAAGCAAAGAAAAAATGACAGGGTTGTGGGGGGTGAGGGACACGGTGGAGGGATAAGGGAAAGGTGAGGAGGGGAACTGTAGAGAAGGCATCCACGGAAAACAAATCCTCAGCTAAGGGCCAAATGAACAGCTGTCCAACCTTAAACCCCATCCCTTTCCACTTCTACCCTCTCCTGTCCACCCCTCTCAAAGCCAAAATGTCCACTGGGAGCACTGGGAAACGGGCATCTATGCCTCACATTCTCATGATTCACTGATTAAATAAGTGTCCAGTGACTGAACAGAGGCTTCTGAATTCTGGGCTCCAGCAGCTCCATCTGTAAGACCATAGAATCCCTAAGACTCCTTTATAAATTCCTCATTCTAGAATTCCATGAAATCTTTGTTATTCACACTCAAACCATGTGAGGTTACATCAGCTTGAGGCCAGATTCTGGGAGTGAATTTTATAAGTTATCCTGTGCTAACAACCAGGCAATAGGTAGAATCCTTACCTAAGGAAATTCAAGGTCTTCTGTTTTAAGTACATTTCATCAAACATAAGAAACAACATACTATTGTTTTATGTCCCAATAAGAAAGAAAACATACTGCCAATTACACTATAACACAATGCTTTCTTACATTTACAATTTTTATTCTATGCTACTGAGAGAGCTCCTTTAGACTTATCTAGACACTTTCATCATGCATCCCTTCACTTATATCATGTGGTACCATAATTGCCAATCCTTTTGCAAACATTTCAGCAACAAAACACAACTCAGTTTCAACTGTTTTATGAGGGTCTTCTTTCCTTTAGTCCCATTTAGAACTTGACCGTTGCTCTGGCATATGGAATGGAGACCATTCTTACATGATGAACACTTGTTTCACAAATATCAAATTTCTGCTCTGCTTCTATGCCCTCTGCACACAACACAACCTTTGGAGGTTGAGCCACAATAAATCTTTTTGAAGAATTTAAGATAGCAGTTAAAGATGCTCAATACCAATGATGCATATGCCTCAAATACAGAGGCGATGAGGTAAATAACTATAGCTGACACTCACCACTTGGGCTGTGATCACTATCTGACTGACAGTGACCTTAAGATGCATCTCGGTCTCAGAGACATTAAAAAGAATAGAAGCTTCTCTAACAACATAAACCTAGAGAAAGGTGTGTGCTTAAACGAAGTCCTACTTTCCTACTGTAGGATGTAAAGAAAAAACAAAGTGCCTTGAAGCAACGTATTGTAGAATCTTTCTTCTTTGCAACCATTTCCAAATGCTATGCAGGGATATTCAGATATTTCAGCTGAATATCTATGCCATGAAAGTCACCTGGATCAAAACAGGTCTAACCATGGAGTTCTTGATATGACCCACAAAAAGTATATCTTCACACTTGTCCTCCCTCCCATGATCTCAAAAAAAAAAAACAACTTTGGTTTACTTAATGAATTATGCATAAGAGTGTGAAATGCTGATCGTTTTAAAGGGAGAAAATCATAATTAAACTAGTTTTTTTCCCCAAGCATGTGCTTAGCACATATGCCAAAGAAATGTGTAAAGGAAAAAGCCAAATTAGAAATTTATATCTGTGTAAAAAATGGTTGTATGACATTTAAAGTAAGATCTGACAACTATAGCTACAGTCAAGGAGGCTGCTTGGCTCTTTTAAGCCCCTCTCCCAGCTGGACCTACCAGATTCTGTTGGCAGGGTGGGGGTGCAGGGATCTTGGGAGGTGTGGTTACGTGTTGGCATGACAAGGAAAGCACGTGTGTACCATGGGCTTCTCTTGGTTATGGATTTTGTGTCTCTGTTCTGTCCAAGGTTCAGACTCTGGTCTCTCTAACCTTGATCCCCTATTCTCTCCACCTTATGCTCTTTCACAAAAGTACTGCTAGGATCCACTATCAAAACCCTGATATTTCTATTCTGTACAACTCATTGTAGTAAACAAGCTTCCTAGCCATGCTCCCCTGAAGATGAGGCTGAGTGACATGATGTTATGGGTACCAGCTCACCCTCTGTGCCCCTTTATCGTGGTGAGTCTGTCAGACGCCTGACCAGGTTTCTTGGGTGCCTCCACGTGAGTCAGCCTCCAGATGTGTCCACAGCTCAGACCCTCACTCAGGCACACCCCTGACTGGTGCCTGCCAGCCTCCTGCCATAGACATGGAGGTCCAAAATAACAAAACTGTTTCTGATATATGCCTTTCATGCTTTCAAAAAGGATTCAAGGTGGTTTACAATGGGATGGGCACAAACAAGCTTTGTAACATAAAAATTGAGATCAAAACTTTACAGAAGACTAAAATGAGCTGAAACAGAGGGTGGAAACAAAGACAACAGGGAGAAGCAAGAGTCGCCTGTGAAATCCCCTGCTGCTCGCCCTGCCTCCTGTGGTCTCATCGCTGAGCCACCTTAAAGGACACAAGCACATTGGCGTTTCTCCAGAATGTGGAGGAGCCAAATCTGGCAGAAATCACGTGCCTGCCTGATGCTTGTGAAGGAAAGTTTGGCAAGGGGGCTGTATGATTCAGATGGATAGTGGGCAGGACACAATACGACTCTTTTTTTCTGACAGGGAGAGCCAGAACATAGCAACTGGGTAGCAGTGAGGTTTTTGGCTCTTAAACTGCCTCCATGTGTGTGAGAGGTGATTATTTCTTCCCACTGCACCACCTTTCTCCCAGTTCACATCTCACATCTAGTACTTCTCTGCCAATCTAGGAGCAGGTGGGCAGTAGAGTTGGGGTGACCCCACATGCACACTCTGAGTTAGATTAAAGGCCTGATTTATTGTCAGAGATGAGGAGACTGCACAGGGCAGAAGCAGATCAGCAGTCCTTGGCAAACGAGTCCTGGCTTTCGGTTCCCTGATGGATAGGATCCTTAGGATGTCTGAAGTTTTGCAGGTTCTTGCTGTCACTGCCCTGGTAGGCTTGGGTCTTGCACCTTCATTCTTGCATACAAGACTAACAATATATGTAGTTCTGTTTAAGGAATTGTTACAAAAACAGGCTCTTCTAACTCTTGAGGCAAAATCAGCATCAGATTGATTCCCATAACTTTAATTTCACAGAGGTGGGTGGTAAAGGCAGAATTATCAGTACCCTCATATCCCTTGAACAACATCTTTTGTATCCAGCCTCTGATATTTTAGAAAGAGGTTCTCCCCATCTCCACCCCGGCATATCATTTGCTGCTCAAAAATCTAGTTGGCTTCCTTCAGATTAAGGAGGAATTTCAAGATCAAGTCACACAGGTGGTAAGTGGCAGGACTGAAACTTGAACTTAGGTTTTCTAACTCTGTTCAGAGTGATGACTTCCCACCACATGAGGATGCACGGCAGCACCTAAAATTCCTAAGCTTACTAAAGCTGCTATGCTCTGTTTATGTTTAGTTACCATTTCTGTTAGGTCAATATGAATATCAAGTTGTAAATAAAATGCTCAAAATAGTCACCGGATCATCCATGATGAAATCTCGTTAAAGCATAAGGAGGAGATAACACTAGCTTTTAAGATGACACCAACTCTGTATTATAGGATATTTTGGGGGTGCATCTAATAAGTGGTTCTTAACCTTAGCTTCTCACTGGAACCAATGGGATTTTAAGACACTCCCTGGGTGAATCTAATGTGAAGCCAAGACTGAGAATCACTGATGTAATAAAAGCTGCACACTAAGTCTCGCGTCCCTGGTCTCCATAGCCCGTCTTGCTCAATGGAACCTGAGAGGAGCTGAGGGGACAGAAACAATGAGGTCTTTGAAATCAGGTAGACCCTCTTTCACATCCAGGTGTCTTAGGAAAGTTCTTTTAGTTGTGTAATCGTGGGCAATTGATCACTCTAAGCCCCATTTCCTCCATATGCAAAATAGAGACTTAAAAATGTTTGGTGAGGCTTCTTCGTAAAAATACCAAGTGAAGGCTGACACCAGTGCTGTGGGAGGGCCCGGAGGCCCCGGGGGCCCTGGAATAGGAGGCTGTAGTGGCTTCTGTGGAGACTTTGGCAGTGGTGTCCACGGCCAGGGTTGCGGCCAGGGTCAGGGCTGGGGTAAATACCATGGCACTCTTGGAGGTAAGGCCAAGGACAAGGAGTGGCTCCCCAATACCAAGCAGGGCCCTCTGGTCAAGGACATGAAGATCAAGTCCCTGTAGGAGATCTACCTCTTCTCTCTGCCCATCAAGGCATCTGAGATCATTGTCTTTTTCCTGGGGACATCCCTCAAGGACGAGGTTTTGAAGACTATGCCCATGCAAAAGCAGATCCGTGCTGGCCAATGGACCAGGTTCAAGGCATTTGTTGCCACTGGGGATTACAACAGACATGTCAGTTTGGGTGTCAGGGGCTCTAAGAAGGAAGCCACTGCTATCCCAGTCATAGGGGCCATCATCCTGGCCAAGCTCTCCATTGTCCCAAGTGACAAGGCTACTGGAGAAACATGATCAGCAAGCCCCACACCGTCTATTGCAAGGTGACTGGCCGCTGTGGCTCAGTGCTGGTGCACCTCATCCCTGCCCTCAGGGTCACTGGCATCATCTTGGCCCCTGTGCCCAAGAAGCTCCTGATGATGGCTGGCACCGATGACTGCTGCACCTCTGCCAGGGGCTATACCACCACCCTGGGCAACTCCGCCAAGGCCACTTTTGATGCCATTTCCAAGACCTACAGTTATCTCACTCCTGATCTCTGGACACAGTGCTCCCCAAGTTTCTGTATCAGGAATTCACTGACCATCTTGTAAGGTCCCACACCAGTCTCCATGCAAGAACCCAGGCTCCAGCGGTAGCTACCACATAATTTTATATGAGGAAAAAAAGTGAATGAAACTGGTTAAAAAAAAAAAAAGGTTTGGTGAGATGATATATGAGAGGGCTTCTCACAGTGTCTGGTACAGTCACTATGGCTGCTATAATCATAATATTAACTCAGAAGGTTTCTTTTTCCTTCCTAAAGTGTCATAGTCTCTAACCATTGATCAGTCTTCCAAAGGGTTCAGAATAAAGCAGCAAGTGAGAACAAGGGATGTCCAGAAAAAGCCCACATGCTGGATGCTCAGTAGCTTCTATGGCCTTGACTTTCTTTAATAGGCACACAAAGGTGGGATGAGGTCATCAAGGGAAGGGCAAGTTGCTGGGGGAGGTAGGAGCCAGTGGGAGAATATCCCCTGGAGACCATGCTTTCTTACAAGCATGTTGAATTTGAAATAAGCAAGACCCTCTGGGTGATTCAAAATCAGCCCCTCCCTACCATACACAAATGTGAAGTAGTGCTGTAAACTAAGGCTGATGTGCAAGCCATTTGTCAGGGCTTTGAGAAAAGGAGCACTAGAAGGAAATGTTGTTCTCCAGATGTTCAGCCTTTTAGGCAAGAGAGGTCCGTCCTGGACCACAGTGATGCTGGCGGCTTTTCTTACTGCTTCCCTTTCCACCTACACTCCCCACCTTGATAAAACCTACTGTCATTATAGCTGCTCTACATTTCTTTCTACCTGGTTTGGGAAATATCACAACAACAAAGTCCTTTGCAATCTCATTTTTGGACTATTTGACATTTTCTTCCATTTGTTTTATAATTTTGTTTTTTACATTTAACCATGTAGAGAATGTTGTGTGCCACTCAGCTCTCCTCTTCAAGACTGAGGCTGTCTTCCCCCAGAAAGGACTGTTGGTTGCTCACAGCAGAATCCCTCCCCTGGAATTTCCCTGGCCAAAGGAAGGCACCAAAAGCTATATGATTCCATTTGTATACAATAACACACATTTCATTTTTTAAACTGAAGTATAGTTGATTTACAATGTAACCTCTGGTTTGTTTCGTATGTGAATCTATTGGTTTGCATACACATTAATTTGTATTTTTTTTTAGATTCCACATATAAGTGATATCATACAGTATTTGTCTTTCTTTGTCTGACTTATTTCACTAAGCATAATATTCTCTAGGCCAACCCACTTTATTGAAAATGGCAGAACTCCATTTTTTAATGATTGAGTAATGTTCCATTATGTGTGTGCTTATGTATGTATGTGTATATATCTCTGTCTTTCATATCTTTCTTATCCATTCATCTGTTGATGGACATTTGGGCTGCTTCCATATCTTGACTATTGTAAATAATGCTGCTATGAATATTGAGGTGCATGTATCTTTTCAAATTAATGTTTTTGTTTTCTTTGGATATATACCCAGGAGTGGAATTGTTGGACCACATGGCAGTTTTATTTATAGTGTTTTGAAGAAATCTTCCATATGGTTTTCCACTGTGGCTGTACCAATTTCTCCACCAAAAGCATACAAGGATTCTCTTTTCTTCACATCCTCTCCTTGTTTGTAATTTTTAGAATTTTTGATAATAGCCATTCTCATTGGTATGAGATGCTGTCTTGTTGTTTTGATTTACTTTTCTCAAAATGAGCAATGCTGAGCATCTTTTCATGAGTCTGTAACCAACTGTATGTCTTTTTGAAAAATGTCTATTCTGTCCATTTTTTGATTGGGTTGTTTGTTCTTTTGATATTGAGTAGTAATGACTGTTTACATATTTTGGATATTAATTCCTTTTTGGGCATATCATTTATTCCCATTCTGTAGGCTGTCTTTTTGTTTTGCTGACAGTTTCCTTTGCTGTGAAAACACTCTTAAGTTCAATTAGCCTCCATTTGTTTATTTTTGCTTTTATTTCTTTTGCCTTAAGACAGTCAAAAATATTGCTAAGATTTATGTCAATGAGTATTCTGCCTATGTTCTCTTATAGGAAGGAGTTTAATGGTTTCAGGTCTCACACCGAGGTCCTTAATCAATTTTGAGTTTATTTTTGTATATGGTATGAAGTAAGTTCTAATCTCATTACTTTACATTTAACTGTTCAGTTTTCCCAGTACTACTTGTTGAAAAGACTGTCTTTTCTTCATTGTATATTCTTGCCTCCACTGTTGTAGATTAACTGACCATATGTGTGTGGGGTTATTTCTTGGCTCTCTATTCCATTCCATTGGTCTATGAATTTGTGCCAGTACTATGCTATTTTGATTACTGTAGCCTTATAGTGTAGTCTGAGGTTCGGGTGGGTGATATCTCCAGTTTTTCTTTTTAGCAGCACTGTTTATAATAGCCAGTTTGGGGTCTTTTATTGTTCCACATGAATTTTAGGATTATTTTCTAGTTCTGTGAAAAATGTCATGGGTATTTTGGTAGGGACTGCATTGAATCTCTAGATTGCATGGCGTAGTATGGTCATTTTAACAATATTTAACAATATAACAATTATAACAATATAACAATTCTTCCAGTCCAAGAGTATGGGGTATCTTTCTATTTCTTTGTATCATCTTCAGTTTCCTTCATCAATGTTTTATAGTTTTCAGAGTATAGGTCTTTCACCTCCTTGGTTAAGTTTATTCCTAGGTATTTTATTCCTGTTGATATGATTTTAAACAGGATTTAAAAAAAAATCCCTTACTGATAGTTCATTATTAGTGTAGAGAAATGTAATGGGTTTTTCTAATCTTGTATCCTGCTATCTTGATGAATTCACTTGTTCTAGTAATTTTTGTGTGGAGACTTCAGGGTTTTCTATATAGAGTACCATGTCATCTGCGAACAGAGATAGTTTTACTTCTTCCCTTCCAATGTGGATGACTTTTATTTCTGTTTCCTGTATAACTTCTGTGACTAGGACTTCCAATATTATGTTAAATATAGGTGGCAAGAGTAGAGATCCTTATCTTGTTCTTGGATTTTGAGTAAAAGCTGTCAGCTTTTCACCATTGAGTATGATGTTGGCTGTGGGTTTGTCATAAATGGCCTTTATTATGTGACTGATGCTGAAGCTGAAACTCCAGTACTTTGGCCACCTCATGCAAAAAGTTGATTTATTGGAAAAGACCCTGATGCTGGGAGGGATTGGGGGCAGGAGGAGACGGGTATGACAGAGGATGAGATGGCTGGATGGCATCACCGACTCGATGGGCATGAGTTTGAGTAAACTCCGGGAGCTGGTGATGGACAGGGAGGCCTGGTGAGCTGCGATTCATGGGGTCACAAAGAGTGAGTGACTGAATTGAACTTAACTGAACTGATGTTAAGATGTGTTCCCTCTACATTCACTTTGATGAGGGTTTTTTTTTAAATCATGAATGGATGTTGAATTTTGTGAAATGCTTTTCCTGTGACTATTGAGATGATCATGTAATTTTTAATCCTTCCTTTTATTAATGTAGTATATCACACTGATTGATTTGCAAATGTTGAGACATCCTTGTGCCCTTGGAATAAATCCTACTTGGATCATGGTATATGATCCTTTTTATATATTGCTGGATTTAGTTTGCTAATATTTTGTTGAGAATTTTTGCATTTATATTCATCACAGATATTGGCCTACAATTGCATTGTCCTTGTAGTGTCTGTCTGGTTTTGGTATCAGGAAATGGTGGCTTCATAGAATGAATTTGGAAGTATCCTATCTTCTTCAATTTTTTAAAATAGTTTGAGCAAGATAGGTATTAGTTCTTCTTTACATGTTTGGTAGGATTCCCCTATGAAATCATCTGATCCTTGACTTTTGTTTTCTGGAATCTTTTTAAAAAAATAACAAATTCAATTTCACTACTTGTGATTGGTCTGCTCAAATTATCTATTTCTCTTTGATTACATCTTGGCAGGCTGTATGTTTCTAAAAACCTGTTCATTTCTTCTAGGTTGTCCAATCTGTCGGCATACAACTGTTCATAGTATTTTTCTATGATTTTTTTTTGTATTGTGGCATAAGTTATTATTTCTCCTCTTTCATTTCTTATTTTGCTTATTTTGGCCCTCTCTCTTTTCTCCTTGGTGAGCCTGGCTAAAAGTTTACCAGTTTCATACTTTTTAAAAAACAAAACAAAACTCAGTTCTTGGTTTCCTTCATCTTTTCTATATAATTTTATTTGTATTTTATTTATTTCCTCTCTGATCTTTATTTTCTTTCTTTGGTCAATTTTGAGCTTTGTTCATTTTCCTAATTCTTTTAGGTGGTAGACTAGGTTGTTTATTTGAGACTTTTCTTGTTTCCTAAGGAAGGCCTGGATTGCTATAAACGTCTCTCCTGCAACTGTTTTGCTGCATCCCATTGATTTTGAAGTGTTGTGTTTCCATTTTCACTTGCCTTAAATTGTTTTCTAATTCCCCCTTTTATTTCTTCATCAATCCACTGGTTTTTCAAGTAGTATATGGTTTAGTTATCATGTTTGTAATTTTCCCATTTTTCTTTCTGTAGTTGATTTCCAGTTTCATACCATTGTAGTTGGAAAAATGCTTGATATAATTTCTATACTCTTGAATTTGTTGAGACTTGTTTTGTGGCCTAGCTTGTAATCTCTTCTGGAGGACATTCCACGTGTACTTGAAAAGAATGTGTATTCTGCTGTTTTTGGATGGAAAATCCTATGATCTGGTCTATTCTGTCTTAGAGTCCTGGTCTATTATGTAATTTAAGGCCATTAGTGCCTTACTGATTTTATTAAAGTCTATACTAATATTATATCATTGCTAATTTCTCCCTTTATGCATGTTTGTATTTACTTTATATATTTAGGTGCTTCTCTTTTGGGTGTATATATGTTAGTGAGTGTAATATCCTCTTCTTGTGTTGATCCCTTTATCAGTATATAGTGTCCTTCTTTGTGTTTGTTATAGCCTTTGTTTTACAGTCTACTTTGTCTAACATGAGTATTGCTATCTTCCTTTTCTTGTCATTTCTATTTGCATGGGGGTATTGTTTCCCATCCTCTCATTTTCAATCTGTGTGTGTCTTTAGCCCTGAAGTAAGTCTCTTGTAGGGAGCATATTGAAAGGTCCTTTTCTAAAATTCAATCATCCAACACTCATGCTTTAAATGTGCAGTATACATCTGTTAATCACTACTCTAACCAAGATATAGAACATCTCTGTACCCTCAGAAACTTGATACTCCTTTTCATCCAATACTCCCCTCTCAGAGGAACAATTTGTTTTGATTTCTACCACTAGAGATTAGTTTTGTCTGTTTTTGAACCTCATATAAATAAATATTAGTTATTAATTTTTTGTATGTTGACTTTATAACCACACCCTTTACCAATATCTCTTATTTGTTCTAACAATTTAGAATTTTTCAGGAAAACAATAATATTTCTATGAATAATAGTTTTGTATTACTTTTTTATACATTTATTTTTCTTACTTTTATGTTATTTTATTGTATTGATTTGAATGTCCAGATTAAGGTTAACTAAATCTAACATGATGCTAGTGGGGGTCCTTGTTTAATCCTGGTTTTAATGGAAATGACTATATATAATAACAGCTATTAGGTTAAGGAAATATCTTTCTGAATCTAATTATGAGGTTTTTTTTTTTAAGGATTGGATATTAAATACTATCAAATATTTTTTTTCATTTATTTTTATTAGTTGGAGGCTAATTACAATACTGTAGTGGTTTTTGCCATATATTGACATGAATCAGCCATGGATTTACATGCGTTCCCCATCCCGATCCCCCCTCCCACCTCCCTCCCCATCCCATCCCTCTGGGTCTTCCCAGTGCACCAGCCCTGAGTACTTGTCTCATGCATCCAACTGGGCTGGTGATCTGTTTCACCCTTGATAGTATACTTGTTTCAATGCTATTTTCTCTGAACATCCCACCCTCGCCTTCTCCCATTGAGTTCCATAGTCTGTTCTGTACATCTGTGTCTCTTTTTCTGTTTTGCATATTGGGTTATCGTTACCATCTTTTTAAATTCCATATATATGCCTTAGTATACTGTATTGGTCTTTATCTTTCTGGCTTACTTCACTCTGTATAATGGGCTCCAGTTTCCTTCATCTATTTAGAACTGATTCAAATGAATTCTTTTTAATGGCTGAGTAATATTCCATTGTGTACATGTACCACAGCTTCCTTATCCATTCGTCTGCTGATGGGCATCTAGGTTGCTTCCATGTCCTGGCTATTATAAACGGTGCTGCAATGAACATTGGGGTGCATGTGTCTCTTTCAGATCTAGTTTCCTTGGTGTGTATATCCAGGAGTGTGATTGCTGGGTCATATGGCAGTTCTATTTCCAGTTTTTTAAGGAATCTCCACACTGTTCTCCATAGTGGCTGTACTAGTTTCCATTCCCACTAACAGTGTAAGAGGGTTCCCTTTTCTCCACACCCTCTCCAGCATTTATTGCTTGTAGACTTTTGGATAGCAGACATCCTGACTGGCGTGTAATGGTACCTCGTTGTGGTTTTGATTTGCATTTCTCTGATAATGAGTGATGTTGAGCATCTTTTCATGTGTTTGTTAGCCATCTGTATGTCTCCTTTGGCGAAATGTCTGTTTAGTTCTTTGGCCCATTTTTTGATTGGGTCATTTATTTTTCTGGAATTGAGCTTCAGGAGCTGCCTGTATACTTTTGAGATTAATCCTTTGTCTGTTGCTTCGTTTGCTATTATTTTCTCCCATTCTGAGGGCTGTCTTTTCACCTTGCTTATCGTTTCCTTTGTTGTACAAAAGCTTTTAAGTTTAATTAGGTCCCATTTGTTTATTTTTGCTTTTATTTCCAATATTCTGGGAGGTGGGTCATAGAGGATCCTGCTGTGATTTATGTCAGAGAGTGTTTTGCCTATGTTCTCCTCTAGGAGTTTTATAGTTTCTGGTCTTACATTTAGATCTTTAATCCATTTTGAGTTTATTTTTGTGTATGGTGTTAGAAGGTGTTCTAGTTTCATTCTTTTACAAGTGGTTGACCAGTTTTCCCAGCACCGCTTGTTAAAGAGGTTGCCTTTTTTCCATTGTATATCCTTGCCTACTTTGTTGAAGATAAGGTGACCATAGGTTCGTGGATTTATCTCTGGGCTTTCTATTCTGTTCCATTAATCTATATTTCTGTCTTTGTGCCAGTACCATACTGTCTTGATGACTGTGGCTTGATGACTGTAGTAGAGACTGAAGTCAGGCAGGTTGACTCCTCCAGTTCCATTCTTCTTTCTCAAGATTGCTTTGGCTATTTGAGGTTTTTTGTATTTCCATACAAATTGTGAAATTATTTGTTCTAGTTCTGTGAAAAATACTGTTGGTAGCTTGATAGGGCTTGCATTGAATCTATAGATTGCTTTGGGTAGTATAGCCATTTTGACAATATTGATTCTTCCAATCCATGAACACGGTATATTTCACCATCTGTTTGTGTCCTCTTTGATTTCTTTCATCAGTGATTTATAGTTTTCTATGTATAGGTCTTTTGTTTCTTTAGGTAGATATACTCCTAAGTATTTTATTCTTTTTGTTGCAATGGTGAATGGTATTGTTTCCTTAATTTCTCTTTCTGTTTTCTCATTGTTAGTGTATAGGAATGCAAGAGATTTCTGTGTGTTAATTTTATATCCTGCAACATTACTGTATTTGTCAAAGGCATGTGTGTGTGCTAAGTTGCTTCAGTTGTGTCTGATTCCTTGCAACCCTATGGGCTGTAGCCCACCAGCCTCTCTGTCCATGGGATTCTCCAGGCAAGAATACTGGAGTGGGTTGCCGTGCCCTCCTCCAGGGGATCTTCCTGATCCAGGGATTGAACCTGTGTCACTTACGTCTCCTGCATTGGCAGGCAGGTTCTTACCATTAGCACTACCTGGGAAGCTGGTCAAAGGCATACATTTTATTTTTTCAAAAAAATTAACTTTTGAATATATGTGTGACTGTTTTTCTAATTTACAATTTTACTTACTTTTTTTATTTTCCTCTTTAAGCTTTAAGTATATTTTATTGTTTAAAAAATTTTTTTTTAGCTGAATTCACAGATAATTTATCTTCATTCTTCCTCATTAAATGATGAAAACTTTCAAGGTTATGAATTTGTCTGAATTGAACTTTGAATAAAATATATTTCTACTTGAGTTTTGCTGATTTTCGTCTATCCTTGTATTTACCAATCTTTTGTGTCATGTTTTAGGTTAATGGAGCACATCAGCTATATTTTATTTTAGATGAACATCTGTCACCTAATAAGAGACTTTGGTTACATTTATTCATATAAATTTAGGTCTTATTTTTCTCACTTTCTTTTATGATTTCCATTCTGTTTTTTGATGGCTCCTCACTTATTTCTTTGTTTTTAAAGTATACAAACTTTCACTGTCTTTCAATAATTATCTCTAATTATCTATGCCAAACACAAAATTGAATCTCTCCCTCACCTCTCCACCAATTCCACTCAAAATAGGAGATTATCAAGCTGAATGGGCCTCATCCACTTCTGTTTCTAAACAATTGTACTCATTTAAACAATCTTCCAAAGAACTATCACCAAAAAAATGTCAATTGTTCTACTGAGTTTTCTAACTAGTCCTTGTGCCAAGGACACTTTGTATCAATTATGCTTAAAATGTCACTTAAAAATATAACTGCTTAAGGACAAAGCAGAAATTAGCAGATTTAGCTGTTTGTTTAATTATTATAAGAGATCTTGGTCACAGTTTCCACAGTTTACTTGCTTCTGCTATAGACTGAGATAAGTCAGATCTTCTCACTATAAAAATTTCATGTCAGCTTCAGCCTCAAGGAACAAAAGACAAACACCAAGAACTCCTTGTCTAGCAGTACCATACTCCATCCACTCCTGCTGGACAGACCCAGCCACCATCCTGGCTGACCTCAGGTGCACAACTTTTCTCTGGCTACTTTCCTACATCCATAATAATTTTTTACTTTCAGCCATTTTTCAAAGATCAGTTCAAATCTCAGTGATTTTGCTAACAGCTTGCTTCTCTGAATGGCCAAAGAAGTTGAGGTTGTTGTTCTGCTTGTGAGATCTCATCTGCTGTCTTACAGTAACTATTTCTGTGTGCTACGTGTCCTTTCAACTTGATTATGGGACCCTTCAGGGAAGAAACACCACCTTACATTTCAATCATGGAATTATAAGACTTCATGGTTGGGAAGAATCTCAAAACTCATTCATAGATTGAGGACCAGGAAGACCAGGATTACGATGCCATATCTGATTCTAACTTCATGATTTTCAGAGAATCACTTCCTTCTTTGGACCTGCAGAATGAGGATGAGCTCCAAGCTACTTAAAAATCAACCATTTCATGATTTTGTGATAAGACAAATAGTTATTTTAACAAAGAAGGAACCAACAAACAGCCCAAAGAGAGAAAATGACTTGCTCAGGTTCATAGACTCAATGGCCAAAATATAATCAGAAGTTGAATTTCCTGATCTCTAGCCTGCCGGGAGCTATTTTGGAATGCCCTTTGACTCTCCTACAATACTACTATGAATCTCAAGAAAATGCTCAGTGAAAACATTCAGATTGACTGACTAAGGAACTAAACTCTCCAGAAAGATGCAACTGACCACAAACTTCGAATATTCTTAAACACTTATTATTTATCACAGAATTGTACAATTACTTCTCTATTTCAATTTCTAGGCACCGATTCCTTTTATGCCATGCCAAAGGTTAGCTCCTGTTTCTCTCTGTTAATAAACTCTTAAAAAACTTTGGAACTGTCTGACAAGCTCTGCTGTCCCTTACATGCTTTTGATTTTCCACTTGCTCTTATTTTTTTTCACAAAGACAAGTTATAGTAGAGACACATTAATCTCTTTAGACTTCTGTTTCCTTACCTGTAACCAAAAGTTGTGGAAATGAATGTTCTCTAAAGGTTTTTCTGACTCTAAGATTATTTGATTTTTTCTTTTGAAAGAAGAAGCATGAGCAGAGTAAGGTGAAAGAAGAGGGATGTTTTAACCCTGTTTTTTCTCCCCAAAGCAAGCTGAGACATGGCTTAAACTTTGGAGAGTGGTTTCAGGGAACCTGTGTAGGCGACAGTAAAGAGTGAAAAAGTGGAAGAGAGAAAAAACATATGTTACTGAGCTGATCACCACTGTGGACATTTGGGATGCAGTCTCACTAAGGATCCTTGGAGGAGCAAGGTAGGATCTTATTGCCCCTCCAGGGACCAGGAGAGGGAAAAATCTGGCTCTATCCCTCATTAGTCAAAAGGTGCTTGCCTCTTGGGATGTTATCCTGTTCACATGGCAGGAGTGTGCATGTAACAGGAGGACTGTGTGCTCCTCACAATCTTCTCATGTGGCTGTGGCAGGGAAGGTGGGGTTAGAATGAGCAAAATGTGGAGTGCAGATGCTGTCTCGTTACTTCTCTATGTGCCTAATTTCTGTAGCAACAGCTAGAGTAAAACGTGGGCTATGAGGAGATGAGGCTGGTGGCCCAAGGGAAATGGATTTGGGATTGAGGTCCTCAGATCTAACTCTGTTGGGGTGGCCCAGAAAAAAGATCATTAAATCAGTCTGGAGTGGACTTAAACATAATGGAATTTCTCAGAAGGCTTAAAAATGGAGGGGCTGAAATATTGTTCAGAGAAAATGATGTTAAACATGTAATAGTTATTACACGTTATTTCTGTGCTCAAAACTCTCTAGGATTTCCAGTTCATTTAGAGCAAAAGCTCAAGTACTAACAATGCCATTGATCTTTCCTCTGACCTCATTTCTTCCCTGCCCCAGCCCCACTCTGGTTCAGCCACACTGACTTCCATGTTGCTCTTCCAACACACCAGGCAGGCTTATCCCTCAGAGGCTCTCCACTCAATGGAGCCTCTTCCTGACTGTCCCACATCACACCCTTCATCCTCTGATCCTACTTAATTTTTTCCGTACACTTAATTCTACCTCAGTTCATATTACATGTCTTTTCCCCCTCAAACAAACAACTTTTTATTAAAGCATAGATAATTTAAAATGTTGTGTTAGTTTCAGGTGTACACATTCACGGGTACAGCAAAGTGATTTAGTATCTATATCTATCAATCTACCTATTGTTTTTCAGATTATTTTCCAGTATAGGTTATACAAGAAATTGTGTATCCTGTAATACTCAATATTGTGCCATAAATAGGTTATTGTTATCTGTTATATATACAGTGGTGTGTACCTATTAATCCCAAACGCCTAATTTGTCCTCCCCTGAATAACACTCATAAGTTTGTTTTCTATGTCTGTGAATCCATTTCTGTGTTGTACATAAGTTTACTTGTATTATTTTTTTAAGATTCTACATATAAATGATGTTATATGACATTTGTCTTTCTCTGTTTGTCTTACTTCACTTAGTATGATAATCTTTAGTTCCATCAACATTGCTGCAAATGGCATTATTTAATTCTTTCTTATGGCTGAGTAGTATTCCATTGTACATGTGTACCACATCTTCTTTATCCATTCACATGTTGATGGATATTTAGGTTGCTTCCATGTCCTGGCTATTGTAAATAAGTGCTGCTATGACACTGGAGTGCATGTATCTTTTTTGATTAGAGTTTTTCCAGATATAGGCCCAGAACTGAGAATGTTGGATCACACGGCAACTCTATTTTTAGTTTTTTTTGAAGAACCTCCATACCGTTCTCCACAGTGGCAGCACCAATTTACATCCCAGTGTAAATAGTATAGGCTTCCCAGATGGTGCTAGTGGTAAAGAATCTGCTTGCCAATGCAGGAAATGCAGGAGATGCAGGTTCAATCACTGGGTGGGGGACATTCCCTGGAGGAGAGCATGGCAAACCACTACAGTATTCTTGCTTGGAGAATTCCATGGACAGAGGAGCCTGGCAGGCTACAGTCTGTAGGGTCACACAGAGCTGGACACGACTGAAGTGACTTAGCACACACACTTAAATAGTGTAGGAGGGTTCCCTTTTCTCCACACACTCCCCAGCAGTTATTTGTAGATTTTTTTGATGATGACTGTTCTGATTGCTCTGGTGACTCAGATGGTAAAGAATCTGCCTGCAATGTGGGAGACCTGGGTTCAGTCCCTGGGTCAGGAAGATCCCCTGAAGAAGGCAATAGCTACCCACTCCAGTATTCATGTCTGGAAAATTCCATGGACAGAAGAGCCTGGCAGGCTACAGTCCCTGAGGTGGCAAAGAATCAGACACTGAGTGACTAACACTTTCACTTTCATTCTGATCAATGTTAGGTGATGCTTTATTATAGTTTTGATTTGCATTTCTCTAATAATTATGATGTTTAGTATATTTTCATAAACCTGCTGTTCATTGGGTTGCTCATTTTTTTTTTTTTTAATATTGGGCTGTATAGGCTGTTTGTTTATTTTGGAAGTTAATCTCTTAACAGTCACATTATCTGCAAATATTTTATCTAATTCTGTAGGTTATCCTTCTGTTTTGCTGATGGTTTCTTTCCTTCACTGCGTAAAAGCTTTCAAGTTTAATGAGGTCCAATTTGTTCTGTTGTTGTTGTTGTTTTTACTTTCATGACTAGGAGATGGATCCAAAATGATACTGCTGTGATTTATTTATTTATTTATCTTACTTAAATTTATTTATTTTAATTGGAAGCTAATTACTTTATAATATTGTAGTGGTTTTTGCAATACACTGACATGAGTCATCCATGGGTGTACATGTGTCCCCCATCCTGAACCCCCCCTCCCTCCTCCCTCCCCATCCCATCCCTCAGGGTCATCCAAGTGCACCAGCCCTGAGCACCTTGTCTCATGCATCGAACCTGGACTGGTGATCTGTTTCACATATGATAATATACACGTTTCAATGCTATTCTCTCAGATCTTCCCACCCGTGCCTTCTCCCACAGAGTCCAAAAGAATCCATGGCTGATTCATGTCAATGTATGACAAAACCCACTACAATATTGTAAAGTAATTAGCCTCCAACTAATAAAAATAAATGAAAAAAAAAAAACTAGAATAAAAACTGATTCACCCTAAAAAAAAAGAAAAAGAAAAATGCCATTGGTATTTTGATAGGGATTGCACTGAATCTGTAGATTGCCTTGGGTAGTATAGTCATTTTAACAATATTGATTCTTCCAGTCCAATAATATGGTATTTTTTCCCAACTGCTTGTGTCATCTTCAATATCTTTCATCATCTTATAGTTTGTGGAATACATGTCTTTTGCCTCCTTAAGTAGATTTATTCCTAGGTATTTTATTCTTTTGAATGTGATGGTAAGTGGCATTGGTTCCTTAATTTCTTTTTCTGATTGTTCATTGTTAGTATATGGGAATGCAACAAATTTCTGTATAATTTTGTTTCCTGCAACTTTACCAAACTCACTGATGAGCTCTAGTAGATTTCTGGTAGCATCTTTAGGTTTTCCTATGTATATAGTACTATGTCATCTGCAAATGGTAATAATTTTACTTTTTCCTTTTCACTTTGGATTCCTTTTATTTTTCTTCTCTGACTGTTATGGCTAAAAGTTCTAAGACTCTATTGAATATAAGTGAGGAAAGTGGACATCCTTGTCTTGTTCCTGATCTTAGAGGAAACGCTTTCAGCTTTTCACCACTGAGTATGATGTTAGCTGTAGGTTTGTCATATATGGCCTTTATTATGTTGAGATATGTTCCCTCTTGGCCCACTTTCGGTGTCTTTTTTAAATAATTTATTTTCTGGCACCAACATATTTGCTCAACTCAGAGTTGCCACACACCTTAAATTTGTAAAAAACAAAAGAAAAAAAAAAAAGGAAAAATATGCGAAGCACAATAAAATGAGGTATGCCTGTAAATATACAGGCATACTACAACTCCATTAGAAATTTATGCTAATTAAATTTCATGAAGTAGCTCAAAAGGCTATTTGAGTTTTGAACCAATTGTTGATTTTTCTCCATAAATGCAATACTAAAAATAAAGTAAATTTATTTTAGTATGCTCCACTGGAATGTAAGTACCACCAACGTAACATATGTGTTTTGGTTTGTCCATTGGCATGTTTCCAACATCTAGAACAGTTCCTGTAAATAGCAAGTACTTGATAAATTAAAGAAAAAATGAGTGACAGATTGAGTGAATGGAGATGCACATATCTTGCTGATGCTGAGTTTGTTTAAAAAAAGACAGGAGGGGTCTACCATTTGTTAAAAGGCCCTAAATCAAAACAAAAACACTGACTGATTATGTTCTATCTAGATGGTGATGGACCTTGCTTGTGATGTAGAAAGAGGGGAGTTTTTTGGACCCAGAAAGACCAGTGTGTAAACAGCATCACCAGCAGTTGTGTGTTATTGCTGTGGACTCTTGGGTTAAAAAGAGGCATTTTGGAATATGTTGCAACAACTATATAACCTTCTGCCCCTATATCACCTGGTGTGATCTCGCATCCTGTGACTTCAGATGATATTTTGTCCTCTTGGCTAATTAAATCAGGGACTTAAGCTAAACTTAGAGAAAGTCTATATAAGTGTGTGTGATATGTATTTACATGCTTAAATGTGGACCAGCACATGCTCTTCCAACCAACATGCAACTCAAAAAATCTGGTACAGATATGTTGTTGAAATTTAAGGTGACAGCCTCTAAATGTAACTATGGCAGCATGATGCATACATATTTGAGGATGAACAGAACAGCTAGAGAAAGGAGAAGGCTAAATGAAGTTGTTTTAGTGATAAAAATCTCAAGAATCAGAAGAGATATGAAATACATAGGATTTTTGGACAAATTTCTACTCACTTTTTAATATAGCTTAGCTAGTGAACCTAACAACAGAGTTCACTGAATCTAGACTCTCGGAGTGAGTGAGTGGTAGTTTCTCAGTCATGTCTGACTCTTTGCGACCCATGGACTATAGCCAGCCAGGCTCTTCTGTGTATGGAATTCTCCAGGCAAGAATACTGGAGTGGGTTGCCATTTCCTTCTCCAGGGGATCTTCCTAGCTCATGGATTGAACACAGGTCTCCTGCACTGCAGGTAGATTCTTTACCATCGGAGCCAACAGGGATGCCTACTATTAAGAGACATTTCTTTTTTTTCCTCTTTCTTTCTTTTTTTTTAAGTTGGTATAGTTTTTATTTATTTATTTTTTCATTTATTTTTATAGTTGGAGGCTAATTACTTTACAAGATTGTAGTGGGTTTGTCATACATTGACATGAATTAGCCATGGATTTACATGTATTCCCCATCCTGATCCCCCCTCCCACCTCCCTCTCTACCTGATCCCTCTGGGTCTTCCCAGTGCACCAGGCCTGAGTATGCATCCAACCTGGGCTGGTGGTCTGTTTCACTATAGATAATATACATGTTTCGATGCCGTTCTCTCAAAACATCCCACCCTCGCCTTCTCCCACAGAGTCCAAAAGTCTGTTCTGTACATCTGTGTCTTTTCTTCTGTTTTGCATATGGGGTTATCCTTACCATCTTTCTAAATTCCATATATATGTGTTAGTATGCTGTAATGTTATCTTTCTGACTTACTTCACTCTGTATAATGGGCTCCAGTTTCCTCCATCTATTTAGAACTGATTCAAATGAATTCTTTTTAATGGCTGAGTAATATTCCATGGTGTATATGTACCACAGCTTCCTTATCCATTCGTCTGCTGATGCGCATCTAGGTTGCTTCCATGTCCTGGCTATTACAAACAGTGCTGCGATGAACATTGGGGTGCATGTGTCTAAGAGACATTTCTAAGTATAAAGACAGGTCAACTGAAAAAGTATCAGCAGATACATGCTTGACTTTATCTTATAATCCATAGACAATTTATTAGAATATGTAATGAATCCACACAGCTTTTCCAAAGGAATACCTGAGACAGAAGTAGCCATAAAGTTATAAATGACAATTATCAATCAGATGAAATAATTTAGATGAAGCTTATCTCTCTTGAAGAGATGTGGACTTGGCAAGTGGTCAGGAAGGAAATACAATGTGCTTTTAACCTTGTATGAAAAATAATCTCAGAAAAAGAGTTAAAAGTAGTAGTTTTGATTTGTATTTCTCTAATAATTAGTGATGTAGAGCACTGTTTCACGCGCCTCTTGGCCATCCATATATCTTCTTTGGAGAAGTGTCTATTTAGGTCCTCCTTTCATTTTTTTTGATTGGGTTATTTGTTTGTTTTTGATATTGAGCTCTATGAGCTGTTTGTATATTTTGGAGACAAATCCTCTGTCTATTGCTTCATTTGCAAATATTTTCTCCCATTCTGTGAGTTGTCTTTTCATCTTGCTTGTGGTTTCCTTTGCTGTGCAAAAGCTTTTAAGTTTAATTAGGTCCCATTTGTTTATTTTTATTTTTTATTTTCATTACTCAAAAAAGATCTTGCTGTGGTTTATGTCAAAGAGTGTCATTCCTATGTTTTCTTCTAAGAGTTTTACAGTGTCTAGTCTTACATTAGGTCTTTAATCCATTTTGAGTTTATTTTTGTGTATGGTATTAGGTAGTGTCCTAATTTCATTCTTTTACATGTATTGGATCATTTGTAGAGCTGTGGATGAACCAAGAGTCTGTCAAACAGAGTGAAGTAAGTCAGAAAGAGAAAAACATATATTAACGCATATATGTGGAGTCTAGAAAAATGATACAGATGAACCTATTTCCAGAGCAGCAACAGAAACACAGACATACTGAATGGACATTTGGACACGGGGTGGGGGGTAGGGAAGGGAAAGGTGGGAGGGAATGGAGAGATTAGGATTGACATATACACACTATCATGTGTAAACCAGGAAGTTAGTGGGAAACGGCTGTATAGCACAGGGAGCTCAGCTTAGTGCTCCGTGATGACCGAGAGGGGTGGGATGGGAGGCCGGTGGCAGGGAGACCCTGGGCGGGGGCGAGGGGAGGCGGATAAATGTATACTTATAGCTGATATGCTTTGTTGTACAGGGGAAATTAAAACAACATTGTAAAGCAACTATACTCCAATAAAGAACAGTAAGAAGGGAGTTTATATTCAGCAGAGGCAAAGGCCTGATTCTTAAATGATGGTAAGCTTGTCAGTGATACTTTATGAAAGTGTACATACAGTTTAGCATAACCCTAAACTCTCTGGTGACATCAGTTATTTAAGATTTTTGAAATCTTTTGAAATCATATAAATCTAGCATTTGTAGATATCTGTTGTACGAAACTGAGGCCTGAAAAGTCTAGAAAAATGGAACTAGTAAAGAAATTTGTAAGCTGAGCTTGGTTTACATGGAGTAAACCAAGTAAGGGGGTCCTAAGATTAGGTATAAAATTTTGTCTGCAGCCATGTACATTTTTCTGGGCAAAGGGTATATAGTAGGATTGGCAAACATTTTCTATAGAGGTCTAGACAGTAAATTTTTGGTTTGTGGACAAAATGGTCTCTGCTGCAAAACCAGTCAACCCAGCCCATATCGTCTGAAAGTAGCAACAGATGATATATAAAAGAATGGGCATGACTGTCATTCAATAAAACTTCATCTGCTATCATAGGAGGAGGATTGAACTCGGCCCACGAGCTACAGTTCGCTGATCCATGGTATAGTGCAGCGCTAGCCACAAGGACTCTCCACCATAATGAAAATGTCCTTTATTGGTATTGTCCAATATGGTAGCCAATCTGTGTTGTCCAATATGGTAGCCACTAAACATAATATGGCTATTGAATGCTTGAAATGTATCTAGTACTACTTGGGAGTTTTTGATTAATTAAAATTTAAATTTAATCGCTTAACATACAGGGAAGTACAGGGCTAGAACTCTCATCACAGAATTAGAGGCAATGTAAATAAGCCACAGGATCCCAGAGAAGAGGAGCTCACCCTGCAAAGAGAGGTGTTGCATACAGAGAGAACTCCCTAGGGCTTTGCCATCACGGCTCATGCAGTTATTCAAACCTTACCTTGGATGAGGTCTTGATGGGTTAGTGTCAGGAACTGAGGAGGTGGTCTGGTTTTATGACAAATGCCCTGGCACTTGGAGCACTACAGGGGATAGACTCTCTTCTCTCAATTTATCTGCCTGAAATAGTTCATAACCATGACACTCATGGCCACCCACTTCCTTAGTGGTTCCTTGGTTAGAGGAACACGCTGGAGCAATGTGACCAATTAGCTGAAAGGACAGGAAGAAGACTGAATCTAGATGCTTGATAAAGGCTATAATTGAAGGGTTTTAAGGTTAGGTCCTCCTCCTCCCCCATCTTTAGAAAGTATTGAAACACACCAGAACCTGGCTCTATATTTAATTCTGGGGCCAAAAGCATTTCTCAAACGGGCTGATCTTGTTCTAACACTGCTGCATCTGCCCACCTCTAGGGAGTGTCCAAGTTGCGATGAGATCTCTGGTCTCTGGGCCTCACTATTGGTATCTCTCGCCACATATTCCAACTCTTTAATCATTTCCTGTTTGAACATGGTAACCATCCTCCAGAGCTGGTGGGAATAGATGTATTGATTCACATTTGGTACCTGTACTCCATGAAGCTCTCTCTTGTCAGTTCTTGGCATGGCTACAGTGGGAGTTACACAAAGATGTGTCCAGATATTCAGCATCCCCCTTTGACAGAATTACTCCTAGTGAATCTCTAACCTAGGTTGGATCTGTGGCATCCTCAAACCTCTAAGATATGAGATGATTCAGTGGAGAAACCATTTTCCTTTTATACACTGCCTTCCCAATACAAAAAAAGGCTATTCCAGTAGCAAATTGGACACCTCAGCCCCCTCTAAAGATTCTGACTTATCTAGGCAGATCAATTCAAAGGCCTCAGCCACAAGTTTCAGTCTGTGTTTGTGACACAAACTGACTTCTAGTCTGGGCTCTCTGTTCTTGAGACTGCCCTACCCCCCATCACCAGAATTCCCCCGACAAGTATTAATAATATTCCTTCCTCTGATTCTTGAGATTTAATTAGGTTTGTCCCCAGGGAAATGCATGCATCATGGAACACAGGGGGCTGTGCTTCTGGGGAAACCAGAAGAGAAAGAAATGATAATCAATATGGGTCCCTGGGGGGCTCTGTGGATATGTAGCTTGCAGTCTATAAATGGCACTGATATAGCAGCTAAGGGAAGATTCCACATGCCTTCTGCTCCCAGGGGGTTATAACAGATGAAGAAAGGCAATATTTTGACTGTTCAACCCACACTGCAGTCTGCACTGGATGTTTTGTTGTTGGTTTTAGGAAAGAGAGTCATTTGTCTGGTTTCTCTGCCTCTATTAGAATGTTCCATCAGAGGAATGCTTCATTAGGATGGTAAATTGCCCCATAAAATACTCAGCGCTGGGAGAGACCTATTAGGTCTGGATCAAATCCATAACCAGGAGTTTCTTTATTCCAGCATTATTTTTTCATTACTGAGACATTTGATGACAGTCCGTATCCCCAAATAAGGCAACCACCCACAGTAAATGTCAGTATCTTTCTTAGTAAAATGTCTTGGTAGGCTGCAGCCTGATTTCTTTTCCTGTGATTGCTTCCATATCTTTGGACTAAGAGACATGGGTACAACTTTTACCTTTTATCACAGATAAACATAAACCTATGTAAAAGTAGGCAAAAGAGTATTAGGAAACTTCCATGTGCGAACAAGTGTCAATTCCTGGCCAGTCCTGCTTATCTAATCTCCCACACACTTCCCTCCTTTCTTGCATTGCTGTGAAGTAAATTTCCAAATACTGTATAATGATAACTGCTTTTTAGGGATCTCTTTTATTCCCCTTGCCTGATATGTTACACTGTCTACTTCTCACCTCTAATGTTTTGCTATTTTGAAGTGAATTCCAAATATCATCTTTCAGGGATCCTTTTCTTTCCCCAGCTTGATATGTTATAAAGTTATTTGTTTATTACTTTTAATAAATGGAATACATTAAAAAAACAGAGGCAACCTGTCAGCAGAGAAAGCATGAGTTAGAATCCAGTCCACAAAGCAAGCTCCATGCTCTAGAATGGGCTGAATGTAGTTGGTGGACACAGTACTGTATTTTATCTTAGCAAAAGCAACAAAACAAAGCAATCATACTCCTGCCAGCCACAGCAACAGCAAAAAAGAAAAACACAAGGTCTACTCTATCTGATGAAGTACTTTCTTATAAAACCAGGTGGTTCTACTGCCCAAGGTTTTCACCAATGTCATTCTAGAAAAGAACTTTTCCAAGAAAACTAACTATAAGCCACATATCAATATAACATCTGTCTCTCTGTCCCTCTCTTTCACACTCTTGCACCTGGACATGGTTTCTCCTGCCTCATCTTTCCTGACAGAGACTTCAGGCTTAGAAGTCGGCTTCCTCCCCCACCGCACCGCCCCCCTTGCCCCCGCACCCCACCGCCCTGTGGGGTCTCCTGGCCCAGCCGCTCTCCAGAGCAACATGGAGGCACACGTGGCAAGGCCAGGAAGTGGAGCTGGCCAAGAGAAATTTCTCATCTAAAGGCAACCTTCCTTTTTGTTTAAAAGTTGTCTTCATGAAAGGAATTGTGTGTACCCAGCACTTTTCAGGGCAGGCTAATAGCTGTGTTTATGGCATTTTTAATGTTCCTTTCCCTCCTTGCCGTTATTGTGATAGTTTCTTTTCAAAGCAAAAGTGCCAGGTACAAAGGATGTAAAGACAAGGAAACCCAAATTGCATCTCCCCCAGCATCAAGTTCCTCTTTATGGGGAACTGTAATCTTCTTTCTGTGGAGGGGATGTAACCACACACTGCCTATAACCTTCTCGCAGAAAAGGTAAAAGGTCACAGCCTGGAAGCATGTTTAATTAGAAATTAACCACTCTCTCCCAGAGGTTCTGAGATTGCTGGTGCTGTGTGCGTAGTTTTGGGTGGGGCTCGACAGAGGGCCCAGGGTCTTCACGTCCTGTGCCTGTGAACTGTGATAAGCATTATTTGAACTTTTTCTTTGCCTTAAATAAAAACGGAGGGTAACCAAGCAAAGGAAAGGGAAAACAACATCTCCCCCCACGACTCTCCTCTGTGGCTAGCACAGCGGCCAGAGCTGAAGCTGCAGAGTGAGGTAGCAGTTGGAAGCAGAGCTTCCACCACGTCCAGCATTTTCCTCCTTTTTCCCTGGAGTTTTCTGTGAGGCCGTGTGATCCTGCTACAGAGACGAGACCCAGAAAAGCTCTGCCAGTCACTGCCAGGCTGTCATGGGCTCTAGGCGTTGATGAACTCACACGTCACCTGCTTAGGGCATATTTATCTTCCTCAGCAAAGAGCCCAACCTCATTTCCCAGCTTCCTTCTCTGGTTTTAATTACACAGACCTGGAACATGTTCCAAGGCAACAGGCAACAGTGGGGCTGTTAATTTTTTAAAAGGAGATGCTTTCCTGCCCCCACACAATGTGCTTAGATTGAATAATGTTTTTTTTTTTTTCCCGCCCACAAAATACTATTAATAGTGTTGTCATATATACGCCAAGATTCTCTCACTTAATAAATTTTCAAACACTTATTTACTACCTAATAAATTCCAGACAACAGACTAGATTATGAAAATGGTTAAAACAGTCATGACACTCTTAGGCCGCTCAAGGAAGATGGGTAGGGGACATATAGATAAATAAACAAATGAACAGCCTCAAAATCTGACAAGGGTTAAAACAGAGGTATGGGTTTAACACAGTGAGACTAGGAAGGGAGGTGTGAAGATCATCTCTAACCACCTCCCTTCTTTCTTCCTTTCTCCCATCCCCTGACTATTTTGGGAACCTGTGGCATAAAAGGTGCAGAGTGTCGTTCTGCATTCAGTCCTACGTTACACATGCCTTGCTACAGACTTAGACACAAACACTATCTGGTCTCCTCTGCCCACTGCTCTGTGATAGTGGACTGGCTCTGTGTGCTGTTGTGAGATAGCGTGACAGCAAAAGTGAGGAGGGTAGGACAGGATTAGGAAAAACCAACCACTGCTCTCTGCCTGGAGATTCTGGTAACACTGTTCTCACCTGCTTGAGTACAACCAACTAGAATCCCTCTGCTTCTCACAGGGCCATAGAGGGAAGACACCTGCTGACTCAGGCTGGGCACTGCAGACAGTAAGCGCACAGTAGCAGCTCACACGGTTGTTAATTATAGAAAAAGGAAAAAACTAATCAAATTATAGGGACTTTTATTGAGTTCTACCAGATTTTCAACTACAAGTGATGAGCTCAGAGCTTGTGGTAAATATCCCTTTATTCCCTTGTGGTCAGGAGTCATGGCATGCTCTTAGTCAGGCACAAATGATTGATCCTCTATTACATACACACTACCTTATGATGTTAGGCTCCCAAATGCAAAATGATAGCAATCCCCATTTAGGGAAGCACACATCTAGCTTCAGTTCTGAATGTGGTTCCAAATCCCCTTTGGACCATTAAGTGTTCCTAGATACCAGCCAGAGACCAGACAGATGAATGGAACTAAACCGAAAATCCCCCAAAGTTAAAAAATGAGTCTACAGAGGTGGTTTTGGGAAAGAATAGAAAGGAGGAATTTCAACAAATAGTACTTGGACAACCAGTTAAACATTTAGAAAAAAGTGATGTATATCTGGACTTCACACTGTCCACACGTTACGCCCGCCTCCCTCTTGCTTTCCCTTCTTCCTTCACTGAACCCTGCTGCTCTTCTTTTCATAACTTTCTTGGCTCTCCTTTTGCCTTTGCTTGTCCTGACAGACTTTAGAATCATTTTGACCTCCACCCCAAACACATCTACAGCAGTAGGCCTGGCTTCTGCTCTTTCCTTTTAGAAGGGTGGGATCCCTGCTCCCGAGCTTCTGAGATGAAGTAGTGTGGTGGGGCAGAGACGTGTGTGCTCACCCAGAGCTGACCCTGGGTCAGCTGACCACACTGACCCTGCCACCACTTTGGAGAGGCAGCACCTCTTTAAATGGTTCAAAGGAAGCAACAGCCCGAGGGGCCCCTCTGCCCAGGGACATTTGCCAGGAGGACTCCTATCACTAGTTAAGATTCACCGGGCATCCACCTGGGATGCAGAGTTGACTGTGTCTGGACGGTGGCCTTGGGGAAGTCAGTCCTAAGATGCAGCGAGGCCCATGGTGGCCACCTTCCCCAGACAGCCCGTTTGGAAAGCTAGCACTTCCATGCTTCTGTCTTTTTAATGACCCTGGCCCCATAATGCCCAAGCTGGAGAACCTTAACAACCAACAAAAAATCTTAACATGGTCTCAAGAGGTGGTTCGTTTCAAAGAAGGCCCAGTGCTCTGACAGTATGAATTGGAGTTATTTTTCCTCTTCACTCTTGGCACTAGTTGGAGTCGTGCATTATAAAAACAAATCCCTTCCTCTGGGTGACTGGCATTTCCCTTCTGAGCAGAACACAGAGCCAGCCACTCAGCAACTCTGCACAAACTGGGCAAAGACACTCTTCCTTCGGGCAGATGTCCTGCACAGGGTGCAGAGCTGAGCCCAGCCAGGCGCCCTTGTGCGGGAACAAGCCTATGTGACTGTGCCTGGTGACTCTGCTGCTGAGGCGCCCACATTCACAGACACATCTAGTTATACTTGTTCATCCACCAAGTATCAAGTATCACCTGAGGGCAGTGGGAAACTAACACTCCCTGAGCACCAACTGTGCACTGGACATTGAATGTCTTCTTCTGTTAAATCTACTTGGACTTCATTATCGCTATTTCAGATAAGGAGATTAAAAGCTTTGCCAAAGGCTCCGTGGTAGGTAAGTGATAGATATAAAATTAAAACCCAGGGCTTTCTGATGCCAAAGCCATGTTCTTCCCACCTTACTCTCTTGGGAACACAAAGAAGCACAAGACAGGCTCCTTCTCTCAGGGGGTGTGGTCTAAAGTGGGAGAAAGAAGATCCAGAAAATGTGAGTCACTCCCCCTACAGAGACCACTCCTCCCCCGATTCATTAATTGCTGGGTCTAAGCTGACCAGGAATTTGGGAGCCCATCTACTTGGGAGGGATCTTCAGGGTTTATATTATTCTACTGTTTAATGCTATTCCATTTGATCCTCACAACTCCCCAAGGCTCAGCAAGGTGAAGGGCTTTGCTCTAGGTCTGCAGCTCCTAAAAGTAAGGCCAGACTTCTTTTCATTATACCACAGCACCCCCTTGTTCCTTGGATGAGATGACCCATGAGCTGGTTGCAGAAAAGCCACAGCCCCAAGACAGGGGAGTATAGCATAGCCAGGAAGTCCAACATTTAGCCACCTCTGGCAGGTGGTCAGTGCAGCCAATTCCACATTCACCATGGCAGGGGTGTTTGGTTTTATTTTTTAGTATGGAAAAATTTAAGCATATACAGAACTAAAGAGAACAGTATAACAAACTGCTACAGTGGTGCTCAACACATGGTCAGTCTTACCTATTTATGATCCCTCCAATACATCATTCTTTTTAACAAATTAATTATTTTAATTGGAGAATAACTACTTTACAATATTGTGATGGTTTCTGCCATACATCAACATGAATCGGCCACAGGTATACATGTGTTCTCCCCAATCTGAACCCCCCTCCCACCTCCCACCCCACCCTATCCTTCTGGGTTGTCCCAGAGCACTGGCTTTGAGACATGTATATTACCATCTGTAAAACAGATGACCAGTGAAAGTTCAAATACATTACTCTAAAGTAAACTCAGGCATCATATCATTTCCTTTGGCAATATGTAAGCATGTACCTTTAAATTTATACTCATTTAAAAAATATTACTCTTTTATCACACCTGAAAAAATAAAAATAATTCTTCATTATTATTAAATACCCTGCTAGTGTTCAAATTCCTGAATGCATGTCATTGATTTTTAAATAGTTTATACGAATAATGATCTAAATAAGGTTCAAGCTTTGAAACTGTTTGTCTCTTAAGTCACTTTTAATCTATAAGTTTTTTTCCCCACTCTTTTCCCTGTATTAATCTGCTGAACCAACCAGGCAGCTTGTCCTGTAGTGTGACCCACATTCTGGATTTTGCTGAGTACATCTACATCTGGGAAATGTTTTTAAGGGTGAAGTGTGAGGCGCTAGTAAGAACGTGGCCAGGTGGGGTGAAAGGAGACACACTCTGGACTCAGACAGATGTGCGTTTAAATCCTCAAACTGGGATTAACTGTATGAATTTGAGCAAGTTGTTTAATCTTTATTTTCCATTTTTTAGCCTATAAAATGGGCTTGAAAAATGACAGTGCCTACTAAGTGGTGAATGTTAAAGAGGCAACTGTACAAGTCTGTAATATCCTCAAAGTGTTAAACAGTTCTCCCCATTTCCCTCCCATCTGCCAGCACCGGAGTGGGAGCACCAATGAGGCCACTAACGGGAGTGCCCCACTAGAGCAGAAGCTCCCTCTGGGTGAGGTGTGGCTTTGTTTTCCTGGCACAAAAGAACATGACTTGGTGAATCACTTTGCAAGGTTGAAATCCAACCTTCTTCTTAATTTCCCCTGTCTTGCATATCAAAGCACCACCACTGACCACAGCTGTGAGGTGACAATGATCCTAGTCTGGCTGCACCGCTCAAAGCTCAATCGCTGGCTGCACCGCTCAATCCAGGGAGGAAGGTGCCTGGCTGGAGCCCCCATCTCCACTCTGGAAACCAATCCTTTCCTGAATCAGGGCCTCTGGCATATTTCTCCCCTTTTTAAGCTGAAACACCACCCTTCAACACATCTACTCCCCTTTCAGGCTTTAGATTTCTTCATTGCATATATCCCCATCTAACACACCATATGTTTTGCTTATTTATTCCCATTTATTAATCTTCCCCTAATAGAGTGTCAGCATCACAAGGGCAGGAACTTGGGCTGTTTTGTTTGCTGTTGTGTCCCCAACTCCTAGAATGGTGTCTGGCATACCGAAGCCACTCAATTCATACTTGCTAGATTGAACCATGTTGAAAAAAAGCCTTTTCAGTTGCTACTTGGGGCATCCACACCAAATAACATTTCTAACCAAGACAACATTAAAGGTTACAAGCAGAGAATTTCCTGGTGGTCCAGTGGTTAGCAATTGGCATTCTCACTACCAGGGGCCCAGGTTCAATACCTGGCCAGGGAATTAAGATCCTGCAAGCTACGTGGTATGGCCAATAAATAAATAGGCTTAAAAAAAAAGGCTATGAGCAGTTACTATTTCTTAATGTTCTTCAGGTTTCTATTCTGCTTATTTTCAAAGTTTGGCTTGGTGTTTATGTTCTTGCCTATAACTTATGTTCTGTTTCCAACCTCTTATTTACTAAGCCATTTGAGCAATTTGTAAATCCATTACTCACAATTTGGAGAAACTCTTTTCTAGTAAAAATAATACTATTGGTATCTGCCAAGATCTTCAAGATTTGGCAAAAATCTTTTTTCCCCTCTTGTTGAGATAATGTTTATTACTTCCTTCGGTTCAGTTCAGTTGCTCAGTCATGTCTGATTCCGTGACCCCATTGACTGAAGAACACAGGCTTCCCTGTTCATCACCAACTTCCGGAGCTTGCTCAAGCTCATGTCCATTGAGTTGATGATGCCATTCAACCATCTCATCTTCTGTTGTCCCCTTCTCCTTCTGCCTTCAATCTTTCCCAACATCAGGGTCTTTTCAAAGGAGTCAGTTCTTTGCATCAGGTGGCCAAAGTATTGGAGTTTCAGCTTCAGCATCAGTCCTACCAATGAATATTCAGGACTGACTTCCTTTAGGATGGACTGGTTTGATCTTCTTGCTGTCCAAGGGACTCTCAAGAGTCTTCTCCAACATCACAGTTCAAAAGCATCAATTCTTTCATGCTCAGTTTTCTTTACAGTCCACCTCTTACATTCATACATGACTACTGGAAAAACCATAGCTTTGACTAGATGGACCTTTGTTGGGAAAGAAATGTCTCTGCTTTTTAATATACTGTCTAGGTTGGTCATAGCTTTTCTACCAAGGAGCAACCATCTTTTAATTTCATTGCTGCAGTCACCATCTGCAGTGATTTTGGAGACCAAGAAAATAAAGTTTCTCACTGTTTCCATTGTTTCCCCATCTATTTGCCATGGAGTGATAGGACCAGATGCCACGATCTTAAGTTTTTTGAATGTTGAGTTTTAAGCCAACTTTTTCACTCTCCTCTTTTGCTTTCATCAAGAGGCTCTTCAGTTTCTCTTTGCTTTCTGCCATAGGGATGGTGTCATCTGCATATCTGAGGTTATTGATATTTCTCCCAGCAATCTTGATTCCAGCTTGTGCTTCATCCAGCCCGGCATTTCACATGATGTAGTCTACATATAAGTTAAATAAACAGGGTGACAATATACAGCCTTGACATACTCCTTTCCTGATTTGGAACCAGTCTGTTGTTTCATGTCTGGTTCTAAGTGTTGCTTCTTGATCTGCATATAGATTTCTCAGGAGGCAGGTGTGGTAGGTCTGGTATTCCCATCTCTTTCAGAATTTTCCACAGTTTATTGTGATCCTTACAGTCAAACGCTTTAGGATAACCAATAAAGCTGAAGTAGATGTTTTTCTGGAACTCTCCTGATTTTTCTATGAGCCAACAGATATTGGCAATTTGATCTCTGGTTCCTCAGCCTTTTCTAAGTCCAGCTTGAACATCTGTAAGTTCTAGGTTCACGTACTGTTGAAGCCTGGCTTGGAGAATTTTGAGCATTTCTTTGCTAGCATATGAGATGAGTGCAATTGTGTGGCAATTCTTTGGCAATGCCTTTCTTTGAGATTGGGATGAAAACAGACCTTTTCCAGTCATATGGCCACTGCTGATTTGTTGGCATATTGAGTGCAGCACTTTCACAGCATCATCTTTTAGGATTTGAAATAGCTCAACTGGAATTCCATCACCTCCACTAGCTTTGTTCATAGTGATGCTTCTTAAGGCCCACTTGACTTCTCATTCCAGGATGTCTGGCTCTAGGTGAGTGATCATACCATCATGGTTATTTGGGTCATGAAGATAGTTTTTTGTATAATTCTTCTGTGTATTCTTGCCACCTCTTCTTAATAGCTTCTGCTTCTGTCAGGTTCATACCACTTCTGTCCTTTACTGTGTCCATCTTTGCATGAAATGTTCCCTTGGTATCTGTAATTTTCTTGAAGAGATCCCTAGTCTTTCCCATTCTATTGTTTTCCTCTATTTCTTTGCATTGATCACTGAGGAAGGCTTTCTTATCTGTCCTTGCTATTTGTTGGAACTCTGCATTCAAATGGGTGTACCTTTCTTTTCTCCCTTGCCTTTAGCTTCTCTTCTTTTCTCAGCTATTTGTAAGGCCTCCTCAGACAACCATTTTGTGTTTTTTTTTCTTGGGGATGGTCTTGATCACTGCCTGTTCTACAATGTCACCAACCTCTGTCCATAGTTCTTCAGGCACTCTACTCTGTCTATCAGATTTAATCCCTTGAATCTATTTGTCACTTCTACTCTGTAATTGTAAGGGATTTGATTTAGGTCATACCTGAATGGTCTAGTGGTTTTCCCTACTTTCTTCAATTTAGGTCTGAATTTTGCAATAAGGAGTTCATGATCTGAGCCCGTCAGCTCCCGGTCTTGTTTTTGCTGACTGTATAGAGCTTCTCCATCTTTGGCTGCAAAGAATTACTTCCTTAGCAAAGGTAGTAAAAACTCAGAATTTTTACTGAGTCTGTCACACATCTGGTGTCAAGGGAATAGCATCCTTTTTTAAAGCCATCACGGTATTACGGTAACAGCAACACACACATTTCCTTGGGGGATAGAAATCCCTTTTGATTTACAGCCCATCAGATTGAGATGGGCAACAGTAGGGCTGTGAAAACAGAGACTGTCAGCCCAGGAACTTGGAGTGCTTTTCAGCTGCTCACAGAAGCACAGTTGTAGTGTTGAATCAGTGCTCACTCTGACAAGCTCAAGAGTTTACAAACCACCCCATCAGGCCTCGCTGGCATACTCAGTGGTTCTTCTCTCCCTATTGGTGTTTAAAGATAGATACTGCTGTGGATCCCCTTCCCTCAGAGAACTTTCTCCCACCCTCAGCTTCATCCTTGGCTTCCCAGCTTTCCCTCCTCCGTCTATACCCACTCACTCTTCTGACTTTTTGACTAGGTACCTCCCCAAGACCCTGATTTTTAGCTTCCCCATTGGTCTTGCATATTATAAACTGAGGGCCAAATCTGCCCACCTTAGTTCTGACTCAGTACCTGGGGGCCTTGCCAGCCGGGCCCTGTTTGGGAAAGAGGAGGAATCTGACAATATGGCTCATTTTCAGTCATTCCATTGGTACTGATGAGATACAGCATTTGGCTACATCTCTTTATCGGCAAAGAAAAGATGTTCACCCATGCCTTTATATGCCCTACCTGTTCCTGTAATGGGCAAGTTCTCACTTTCTAAGGTACAGATCTCTTCAATTAAGTACCAGGCAAAGTGCTGTTCAGTTCGCAGTCAGCACACAGGATGGAAACAAACCTAGCGATCACACAGCTCCCTAAGCAATGATGCTAGAGACACAGGCTCTGCAGAATAGACCTTTACTGTTGGTGTCCAATGGATACTGATTTTCTTTTAAAGAGAGTGTTTTCTTCAATTTCCATTATAAAATAGATTCTTACAAATTCAGAGGATACCTAGAGAAGGAAGATCCAAACTGAACACCCACAATCTCACCACCCAATGGGAATCATTCAACCCATTGGTGTATTTCTTCCAGTCTTCTTTTTTTTTTTTTTTAAGAATGTGAGTAGTATATTTCTTTTTCTCCTCCTGCCCCATTTATGTGTTTCCTTTTATCTTTCTTGTCTTCTGTGATTAACGGAATAACTAATGTAACAGGGACTCCAGAATAGCTGATTACTGGAATGTTTGTACAGGCCCCTCCCCACTTTGTCATCTGCGTGTGTTTCAGGAGAGGCTTCAGGGCTTCCGGCTGTCCCTGAATCTTAGGTGCAGGAGGATTACTTTAAGAGCAGGTGCTTGCTAAAGCTGCAGAGTGTGTGTATATGCTTTTTATCTCTCTTAATAACTGGATGATACAAGTGCTCACTCAATTATGTATTCTGCTTTTTCTTTTAATGTTACTGTGTAATGCAAAGATGAAAGTGAGCTTTGCAAACAAGTGCTTCTGTGGTGTCTGCTGTCAAAGTTGTGTCAAATTTAATTTTCATTCCCTAAAGATCAGAAGTTACAAAAGCCACCTCTCAGATATTTTCATGGTCTTCATTTCTGAGGGAGACCTAACTCTCTCTATATGTGATGGTGACTGCTGGGCTTCATGGAACCAGCAGGTCAGTGAGATTTCCTGTTGGGGTATCTAGGCACCTGGCAGGGGCAGAATGGGGTTTGTGTTGCTCATGCCCCCACTTGACCGGCTCCTGTGTCTGGCAGTTGCCATAGATCCAGGCTCTGGTGGGCCTGGGGGCTGGGGAAGGGGTCAAGCATTTCTGTGGGGATACAGGCTGGTCCAGGCCTGTTTCATATGCTCAGGAGTATGGCTTCTCTTTTAATTTTCAATTATTGTGGGATCATAGGCAAGTCATTGAACTTCTGGCTCCTACTTCTTCACCTATTAAAAACAGGAGGGCTTCCCTGGTGGTTCAGTGGTAAAGAATCTGCCTGCCAATGCAGGAAACACAGATTTGATCCCTGATCTGGGAGGATCCCGCATTCCATGGAGCAACTAAGCCTGTGTGCCTCAACGACTGGGCCTGCACTCTAGAGCCTCTGTGCTCTGCAATGAGAAGCCACTGCAAAGAGAAATCTGTGCACTGCAACTAGAGAGCAGCCTCCACTTGCCCCGAAACTCGAGAAAAAGCCCACACAGCAACGAACATCAGCACAGCCAAAAATAAATAAAAATCGCGTTACAAAAAGAAATGCACAGGCTATCAGTCCACGCTTTTGTGTTCTCTAGTAGAATATAAGTGTGAGGACAATACTTGTATTAAGCATTTCCTGTGAGTCGGGCATCATTCTAAGCACTTGATTAATATTATGTCATTTAGTTCCCACGGTCACCTAAGAGCAAAGAACCACTATTATCTCCATATTACACACGAAGAAGTTGAGACACAGCAAGGTGAGACAACTTTAAGAAGATGGTGAGGCCAACATTTACACCAAAGCATTTTGGCTATATTGCCTGAAAGGAGAAATTGCTAAGAGTGGTTTGAAAGGCCATGCAAATTAGGTGGTCACTGCCATCATACTTCTCTCAGAGAGGTGTACCAACAGTAATAAGCTCTTGGGGTTGGGACCAAGTAATTCCAAATCCTAAACTGATGCTACCTGTCCTTGCTCCAGACCTTTAGGCAAAGTCTAATCCACCCACCAACCACCACGATAGGTTCCATGCTGTAAAGCCCCAGCCTGAGACCTCTGTGTGAGTGGGTGGAGACACGGCTTTAATGTACAGCTTACAGCTTTTAAAGGACCTTGGCTGTAATATATGTTTGTCACTCAGTCATGTCTGACTCTTTGTGACCCCACGGACTGTAGCCTGCCAGGCTCCTCTGTCGATGGAATTCTCCAGGCAAGAATACTGGAGTCGGTAGCCATGCCCTTCTCCAGGGGATCTTCCCCACCCAGGGATCAAACCTGGGTCTCCTGCATTGCAGGCAGATTCTTTACCATCTGAGCCACCAAGGAAGCCTGTAATATATATAATGGAAGGAAGCTTATGTCTTCAGCTGAAAAAGTGACTTTATACATCTACTAGCTGTACAACCATTCTTTCCCAAAGCATGCATGCTCTTAGGAGCAGTATCAGTTAGAGAATTAGAAATGGGTCTATAGTTACATCTCTGAAATCACAGCTAGTAAGTTGAAAGTGCTTCTGAAAGCAACTGAACCTCCTATTTAGTCGTGCCTTTAATTAGCACCTACATAATTTAATAACAAAGCTGTCATCCTCTCCTATTAAATAGATGCTGAGATACTGATGAGAGGTGGCACATGCTTTGGATTTGTCATCATCCTTTTTATTTTCCCAAGCTATTAAAAATATTTTTTCTCCATGTACTACACTTTCCAATAAAATCTGAGCCATTACTTTTCTTTTGAGTTGTTTGTTTATCTTGATTTAATGGAAAAGAAAAAAGCAAAAACAAAACCTTAAGAATCCCTACAGGAACACAGCTCCATCCATTTATTCACAAACAGGCATGGCAGTGATCAGATCAGGGAAGTCTTTGGAGATATTAATAGAACAGCCGAAAGAAGTTAATCTTGTATTAGATCACAGTGGATAAGAAAACTGTCATTCATTTGGGAGCATCTTTCTCTAATTCTCGTCATCCATGCATTAGGAAAAAGCCTTAAATACAGATTAAAAAGGTCTTCTGCCTTTAATGCCATTATCAGTGTTCTCTTCACAGGAGGGAGCAATTACCTGTAGTATTCCAAGTAGAGAGGGTTTTCCCCTTCCAGGGACACTGAGAAAAATCTAAAATATTGGTCCAAAAAGAAATCAGAGGACCTACTAAATGTGAGGGGAGAATGGTAGTTAAACAGTGGAGAAACTGGGCCCACCTTGATTAGGTGATGAAAAGAAACACCCGTGAGGCAGATGGACACATCATGCACTTCTAGATGCACTGCCCTGAGAAGGACACACGACTGAGTGGTGTCCTGACTTGAGAAGCACAACATGAAGGGAATCAGGTGGAAACATCAGACAAGAAAAAACAAAGAATATCTACTTTAAAATGTATTTTTAAATGATGTAAAAGTAATTCTCAAAAGTGTGAATATATATGTATTGTCTAAGGTTTTTTGAAAGTGTATTTTCAAAACTGTTAATATTATAAAATGCAAAGAAAGGCTGGGGAGTGTTTCAGATTAAAGAGACGTGACACCTAAAGGAACTGCATGATTCTAGTTGGATCCTATTCAGGAGGAAAACAGGCTATGAAGCACATTTCAGTTGGTGAAATTGGAATATAGGTAATTGATGAAGAGATGAAAGCATATCTAGGGAACTTGGTAATTTTACTGTGGTTATGTAAGAGAATGTCATTCTTGGGAAATGCACACAGAAATCCCTGGGATAAAGGGCATGATATATGTAACTAAACCTCAAGTGGCTAGGAGATAATTGCATACATACAGAAGAGACTGATAAAGCAAACAGGCAAACTGTTAACATTTAGTGAATATGAATAATGGGTACCTGTGTTTTCTTCATACTATTCCTATAAACTTTTCATTAAGTTTGAATTTTCTTACAAATAAAAAGTTGTTTTAAAGTCACTAAACTATGTTAAGATGTCAGTTCTCCCGAGACTGATGTATACATTTGATGCAATTTCTGTCAAAATTCTAGTAGGTTCTTAGAAATTAACAAGATGATCCTAATACTTATATGGAAATGTAAAGGGCCTAGAATAGTCAAAACAATTCTGAAAAAGAACAGTGTTGATGGGCTTATACTACTTGATTTCAAAACTTACTATAAAATTACAGTAATTAAGACAATGTGGTATTTGGCACATGGATAGTAATATAAACCAAATGGAACAGAAATAAGTTTAGGAATAAATCCTTATGGTTACTTGATTTTTGATAAAGGGATCAGGACAATTCAATGGGGACGGCAGAGAGCTTTTTCAACAAATGATGCTGACACAATTGGATAGCCACATGCAAAAATAATGAACTTAGATCCTTATACTATACACAAAAAAGAACTCAACGTGGCATGTAAACCTATATGTAAGAATTAAAACTAATATTTATGGAAGAAAATATAGGAGAAAGTCTTTGTTACTCTTGGTTTGGTGGAGTTCTTAAAAATAATATCACGTTCATCAAAATTAAAAAAATTCTGTGCTTCAAAGATACTATTAAGAAAAGAAAATATACGCCATACACAAAAATAGAAATGTAAGCTACAGGAGAAAAGATTTGCATAACATATTGGAAAAAGACGTGTATCTCGAATAAAGAACTCTTACAATGCAGTAAAAAAAAAAATTCAATCAAAAAATGGGCAAAAGATCTGATGGCATTTCACTGAAGATGTATGGATAGCAAATAAGTATATGAAAAGATGTTCCATATTATTAGTCATCAGGGAAATGCAAATAAAAAACCATAATGAATATCATTTCATATTCACTAGAATGACTGTAACAAAAAAGACAGTAGAACCATGGGTTGGTGATAATGCAAAGAAACTGGACTATTCATATGTTGCTAGTGGGAATGTAAAATGGTACGCCAAAAACAGTTTGGCAGTTTTTAATTAATTAACTTTTAATTGAAGGATAATTGCTTTACAGAATTTTGTTGTTTTCTGTCTAACTGCAACATGAATCAGCCATAGGTATAGATATATCCCTTCCTTCTTGAGCTTCTCTCCCATTTCCCTCCCCATTCCACCCCTCTAAGTTGAGACAGAGCCCCTATTTGAGTCTCCTGAGCCATGCAGCAAATTCCTGTTGGCTATCTATTTCACACATGATAATATAAATTTCCGTGTTATTCTTTCCATACAGCTCACCCTCTCCTCCCTCTCCCCATGTCCATAAGTCTATTTTCTATGTCTATTTCTCCATTGCTGCCCTGCAAATAAATTCTTTAGTACCATTTTTCTAGATTCCGTATATATGTGTTAAAATATACTATTTATCTTTCTTGTTTTGACGAACTTCACTCTGTATGAGAGGTTCCAGGTTCATCCACCTCGTTAGAACTGATTCAAAGGCATTCCTTTTTATGGCTGGATAATATTCCATTGTGTATATGTACCACAACTCTTTACCCATTCATCTGTCAATGGACATCTAGGTTGCTTCCATGTTCGAGCTATTGTAAATAGTGCTGCAATGAACAATGAGATACAATGTGTCTTTTTCAATTTTAGTTTACTCAGGGTATATGCCTAGGAGTGGGATTGCTGGGTCATATGGTGGTTTTATTCCAAGTTTTTTAAAGGAATCTCCGTATCATCTTCCATGGTGGCTGCATCAATTTACATTCCCACCAACAGTGCAAGAGCGTTCCCTTTCCTCCACACCCTCTCCAGCATTTATTGTTTGTAGAATTTTGATGATGGCCATTCTGACTGGTGTGAGGTGATATATCATTATAGTTTTGATTTACATTTCTCTAATAATAAGCGATGTTGAGCATCTTTTCATGTGTTTGTTCAGTTAAGTTCAGTCGCTCATTCATGTCGGACTCTTTGCAACCCCATGGACTGCAGAATGCAGTCTTCCCTTCCCTGTTCATCACCAACTCCCAGAGCTTACTCAAACTCATATCCATCGACTTGGTGATGCCATCCAACCATCTCATCCTCTGTTGTCCCCTTCACCTCCCACCTTCAATTTTTCCCAGAATCAGGGTCTTTTCCAATGAGTTGGCTCTTCAAATCAGGTGGCCAAAGTATTGGAACTTCACCTTCAGCATCAGTCCTTCCAATGAATATTCAGGACTGATCTCCTTTAGGATTGACTGGTTGGATTCCCTTGTAGTCCAAGGGACTCTCAAGAGTCTTCTCCAACACCACAGTTCAAAAGCATCAATTTTTTGGCACTCAGCTTTCTTTACAGTCAACTCTCACATCCATACATGACTACTGGAAAAACCATAGCTTTGATTAGATGGACCATTGTTGGTAAAGCAATGTCTCTGCTTTTTAATACGCTATTAAAAAGAGCGTATTCTTTTCTTCCAAGGAGCAAGTGTCTTTTAATTTCATGGCTGCAGTCACTATCTGCAGTGATTTGGGAGCCCAGGAAAATAGTCTGTCACTGTTTCCACTGTTCCCCCATCTATTTGCCATGAAGTGATGGAACTGGATGCCATGATCTTAGTTTTTTGAATGTTGAGTTTTAAGCCAACTTTTTCACTCTCCTCTTTCACTTTCATCAAGAGGCTCCTTAGTTCCTCTTCACTTTCTGTCACAAGGGTGGTGTCATCTGCATATATGAAGCTATTGATATTCCTCCCAGCAATCTTGATTTCAGCTTGTGCTTCATCCAGCGTGGCATTTCACAAGATGTACTCTGCACTGAGGTAAATAAGCAGGGTGACAATATACAGCCTTGATGTACACCTTTCCAAATTTGGAACCAGTCTGTTGTTCCATGTCTGGTTCTAACTGTTGCTTCTTGACCTGCATACAGATTTCTCAGGAGGCAGGTAAGGTGGTCTGGTATTCCCATCTCTTTCAGAATTTTCCACAGTTTGTTGTGATCTACAGTCAAAGACTTTGGCGTAGTCAATAAAGTAGCAGTAGATGTTTTTCTGGAACTTTCTTGCTTTTCTGATGATCCAATGGATGTTGGCAATTTGATCTCTGGCTCCTTTGCCTTTTCTAAATTCAGCTTGAACAACTGGAAGTTCTTGGTTCATGTACTGTGGAAGCCTGGCTTGGAGAATTTTGAGCATCACTCTACTAGCATGTGAGATGAGTGCAATTGTGTGGTAGCTGGAACATTCCTTGGCATTGCCTTTCTTTGGGATTGGAATGAAAACTTTTTCCAGTCCTGTGGCCACTGCTTAGTTTTCCAAATTTGCTGGCATATTAAGTGCAGTACTTTCATAGCATCGTTTTTTAGGATTTGAAATAATTTAGCTGGAATTCCATCACTTTCACTAGCTTTGTTCATAGTGATGCTTCTTAAGGCCCACTTGACTTCTCATTTCAGAATGTCTGGCTCTAGGTGAGTGATCATCATGGTTTTATGGGTCTTGAAGGTATTTTTTGTATAATTCTTCTGTGTATTCTCGCCACCTCTTCTTAATATCTTTTGCTTCTGTTAGGTCCATACTATTTCTGTCCTTTATTGTGTCCACCTTTACATGAAATGTTCCCTTGGTATCTGTAATTTTCTTGAAGAGATCTCTAGTCTCTCCCATTCTATTGTTTTTCTCTGTTTCTTTGCATTGATCACCGAGGAAGGCTTTCTTATCTCTCCGTGATATTCTCTGGAACTCTGCATTCAAATGGGTATATCTTTCCTTTTCTCCTTTGCCTTTAGCTACTCTTCTCAGGTATTTGTAAGGCCTCCTCAGGCAACCAGTTGTATGTCTTCTTTGAAGAAATGTCTCTTTAGGTCTTTCCCCCTTTTTTTGATTGGGTTGTTTGTTTTTCTGGTACTGGGTTGTATGTGCTGCTTGTATATTTTGGAAATTAATCCTTTGTCAGTTGTTACATTTGCTATTATTTTCTCCCATTCTGAGGGTTGTCTTTTCACCTTGTTTATAGCTTACTTTGCTGTGTAAAAGCTTTTAAATTTAATCAGATCCCACTTGTTTACTTTTGTTTTCATTCCCATTACTCTAGGAGGTGGGTCATAAAGGATCTTGCTTTGATTTATGTCATCGAGTGTTCTGCCTATGTTTTCCTCTAAGAGTTTTATAATTTCTGGTCTTAAATTTAGGTTTTTAATCCATTTTGAGTTTATCTTTGTGTATGGTGTTAGGAGGTGTTCCAATTTCATTCTTTTACATGTAGCTATCCAGTTTTCCCAGCACCATTTATTGAAGAGGCTCTCTTTGCCCCATTGTATATTCTTGCTTCCTTTGTCAAAAATAAGGTACCAATAGGTTCATGGATTTATTTCTGGGCTTTCTATTTGTTCCATTGGTCTATGTTTCGGTTTTTGTGCCAGTACCATACTGTTTTGATGACTGTAGCTTTGTAGTATTATCTTAAGTCAGTAAGGTTGATTCCTCCAGCTCCATTCTTCTTTCTCAAGACTGCTTTTGCTATTGGGGGTCTTTTGTGTTTCTTTAAGAATAGTGAAATTTTTTGTTCTAGTTCTGTGAAAAATGCCATTGGTAATTTGATAGGGATCATATTGGATCTGTGGATTGCATTTGGTAGTAGAGTAACTTTCACAATATTGATTCTTCCTACCCAGGAGCATGGAATCTCTCTCCATCTGTTTGTGTCATCTTTGATTTCTTTCATTAGTGTCTTACAATTCATTAGTGCCTTTTCTGTGTGCAGTTCTTTTGTCTCCTTAGGTAAGTTTATTCCTAGATACTTAACTCCTTTTGTTGCAAAGATGAACAGGATTGATACTTTAATTTCTCTTTGTGACTTTTCACTGTTAGTATATAGAAATGCAAGTGATTACTCTGTGTTCATTTTGTATCCTGCATCTTTGCTAAATTCACTGATTAACTCTATTGATTTTCTGATACTATCTTTAGGATTTTCTACATACAGTATCATGTCACCTGCAAACATTGAGAGCTTTACGTCTTCTTTTCTGATCTGGATTCCTTTTATTTCTTTTTCTTCTCTGATTGCTGTAGTTAGGACTTCCAGAACTATGTTGAATAATGGGGGTGAAAGTGGACACTCTTGTTTTGTTCCTGATCTTAGGGGGAATGCTTTCAGTTTCTCACCATTGAGAATAATGTTTGCTGTAGCCTTATCATATATGGCTTTTATTATGCTGAGGTAGGTTCCTTCTATGCCCATTTGTTGAAGAGTTTTAAAAATGGGTGCTGAACTTTGTCAAAGGCTTTTTCTGCATTTATTGAGATGATCATATGGTTTTTATCTTTTAATTTGTTAATATGGTGTATCACACTGATCGATTTGTGTATGCTGAAGAATCCTTGCATTCCTGGAATAAACCCAACTTGATCGTGGTGTATGAGCTTTTTGATGTGTTGCTGAATTCTGTTAGCTAAAGTTTTGCTGAGGATTTTTGCATCTATGTTCATCAGTGATACTGGCCTGTGGTTTTCTTTTTTTGTGTCGTCTTTGGTTTTGGTATCAGGGTGATGGTGGCCTTGTAGAATGAGTTAGGAAGTGTTCCTTCGTCTGAAGTTTTTTGAAGGAGTATAAGTATATAAGTATAGGCATTAGCTCTTCTCTAAATGTTTGAGAGAATTCTCCTGTGCAGCCCTCTGGTCCTGGGCTTTTGTTTTTTGGGAGATTTTTGATCACAGCTTCAATTTCTGTGCTTGTAATTGGGTTGTTCATCATTTCTCTTTCTTCATGGTTCAGTCTTGGAAGACTGAACTTTTTGAAGAATTGTCCATTTCTTCCAGGTTATCCATTTTATTGCCATATAGTTGTTTATAATAGTCTCTTATAGTCCTTTGTATTTATACATTGTTTGTTGTAATGTCTTCTTCATTTCTAATTTTGTTGGTTTGAATCTTCTGTTTTTCTTGATGAGTCTGGCTAAACGTTTGCCAATTTTGCTTATCTTCTCAAAGAACCAGTTTTTAGTTTTATTCATCTTTACTACTGTTTCTTTCATTTCTTTTTCACTTATTTCTCCTTGATCTTTATGATTTCTTTCCTTCTACTAATTTTGGGGTATTTTTGTTCTAGTTGTTTTAGGTGTAAATTTAGATTGTCTATTTGATGTTTTTCTTGTTTCTTTAGGTAGGAATGTATTGCTATCAACTTCCCTCTTAGGACTGCTTTTGTGGCATCCCATAGGCTTTTATTTTATTTATTTATTTATTTTTCCATTTTTTTTTTTTTTGGTTGGAGGCTAATTACTTTACAATATTGTAGTGATTTTTGTCATACATTGACATGAAACTGGAGCCCATTATACAGAGTGAAGTAAGCCAGAAAGATAAAGACCATTACAGTATACTAACACATATATATGGAATTTAGAAAGATGGTAATGATAACCCTATATGCAAAACAGAAAAAGAGATACAGATATATAGAACAGACTTTTGGGCTCTGTGGGAGAAGGCGAGGGTGGGATGTTTTGAGAGAACAGCATCGAAACATGTATATTATCTAGGGTGAAACAGATCACCAGCCCAGACTGGATGCATGAGACAAGTGCTTGGACCTGGTGCCCTGGGAAGTCCCATAGGTTTTGAGTTGTCATGTATTCATTGTTCTTTGTTTCTAGAAATTTCTTGATTTACATTTCGAATTCTTCAGTAATCTGTTTATTTAGAAATGTGTCGTTTAATCTCCACGTGTTTGTGTTTCTTACAGTTTTTTTTTCCTTCTTATAATTGAAATCTAGTCTCATAGCATTGTGGTCAGAGAAGATGCTTGATAACGATTTCAATTTTCTTAAATTTACTGAGGTTTAAAAAAAATTTACTGAGGTTTGATTTGTGACCCAAGATGTGGTCTATCCTGGAGAAAGTTCCATGTGCACTTGAGAAGAAGGTGTATTCTTCTGCATTTGGATGGAATGTTCTGAAGATATCAATGAGATCCATCTCATCTAATGTATCATTTAAGACTTGTGTTTCCTTATTAATTTTCTGTTTTGATGATTTGTCCATTGGTGTGAGTGGGGTGTTAAAATCTCCTACTATTATTGTGTTACTGTCCATTTCTCCTTTTATGTCTGTTAGTGTTTGTCTTATGTACTGAGGTGCTCCTATATTGGGTGCATAGATATTTACAATTGTTATGTCTTCCTCTTGGATTGATCCCTTGATCATTATGTACTGTCCTTCCTTATCTCTTGCAATCTTCTTTATTTTAAGGTCTATTTTGTCTGATATGAGGATTGCTACTCCAGCTTTCATTTGTTTCCCATTTGCATGGAATATATTTTTCCATCCTCTCACTTTCAGTCTATATGTGTGTTTATGTCTGAAACGGTTTTCTTATAGACAGCATATATATTGGTATTGTTTTTGTATCCATTCAGCCAGTCTGTGTCTTTGGTTGGAGCATTTAATCCACTTACATTTAAAATAATTATTGATATATATGCTCCAAATGCCATTTTCTTAATTGTTTGGGGGTGATTTTGTGGATCTTTTTTCTTCTCTTGCATTTCTTGACTATATAAGTCCCTTTAACATTTGTTGCAAAGTTGGTTTGGTGGTACTGAATTCTCTTAACTTTTGCTTGTCTGAAAAGCTTTTTATTTCTCCATCAATTTTGAATGAGCTCCTTGCTGGGTATAGTAATCTTGGTTGTAGATTTTCCCCTTTCAGTACTTTAAATATATCCTGCCATTCCCTTCTGGCCTGCAGAGTTTCTGCTGAAAGATCAGCTGTTAAGAGTATGGGGTTTCCCTTGTATGTTACTTTTCCCTTGCTGCTTTTAATATTCTTTCTTTGTGTTTAGTCTTTGTTAGTTTGATAAGTATGTGTCTTGGCATGTTCCTCCTTGGGCTTATCCTGTATGGGACTCTGCATCTCTTGGACTTGACCATTTCCTTTTCCACGTTGGGGAAATTTTCAACTATAATCTCTTCAAGTACTTTCTCATACAGTTTCTTTTTCTCCTCTTCTACTGGGATCCCTGTAATTTGAATGTTGTTGTGTTTGATATTGTCCCAGAGGTCTCTGAGACTATCCTCAGTTCTTTTCATTCTTTTTACTTTATCCTGCTCTTCAGAAGTTATTTCCACCATTTTATCTTCCAGCTCACTGAGTCGTTCTTCTGCTTCAGATATTCTGCTATTGATTCCTTCCAGAGTATTTTTAATTTCAGTGATTTTGTTGTTTCTATGTTTATTCTTTAATTCTTCTAGGTCTTTGTTAATTGATCTTTGCATTTTCTCCATTTTGTTCTCAAGGCTTTTGATCATCTTTACTATCACTATTCTGAATTCTTTTTCAGGTAGTTTGCCCACTTCCTCTTCATTTATTTGGACTTCTGTGTTTCTAATTTGTTTCTTTATTTGTGTATTATTTCTCTGACTTTTCATTATTACTATTGTTTTTTTTTTTTAACTTATTGTGTTTGAGGTCTCCTTTTCCCAGGCTTCAAGGCTGAATTCTTTCTTCTTTTGGTTTCTGCCCTCCTAAGGTTGGTCCAGTGGGTTGTGAAAGCTTCATATAGGCTGATATTTGTGCTGAGGTATTTTTGTTTGTTCGTTTGTTTTTCCTCTGATGGGCAAGCCTGAGTGAGGTGGTAATCCTGTCTGCTGATGTTTGGGTTTTTATTTTGTTTTGTTTGTTGCTTAGATGAGGTGTCCTGCACAGGGACACCTACTGGTCATTGAGTGATACCAGGTCTTGTATCCCAGTGGTTTCCTTTGTGTGAGTTCTCACTATTTGATACCCACTAGGGTTAATTCTCTGGTAGTCTAGGGTCTTGGAGTCAGTGCACCCACTCCAAAGGCTCAGGGCTTGATCTCTGGTCAGGAATGAAGATTCCACAAGTGGTTTGTTATGGCATTAAGTGAGATTAAAACAAATACCCAAAAACGAGCATCCAAAGATGAACCTCAGACAAATGGCAGTATAAAACCAGGCAAAAAATAATTAAAATAATGGAATATACACATATACATATACAACCATAAGCAAAGTCAAACAGTCCAACTAAAATAAAGTACAGTAGATTGGCCTGGAGAACAAAGGGAATAAAAAATTATATTTAGCAGTTAAAAACAGAACTAACTAAAGCACAGACTGGAAAATAAAACTAAAGCAAGTTCCCAAGTGGGGAATAAAGCAATGAAAACAAAACTAACAATATGTTGAGAGGGAAGGAAAGAAAGAATAGAAATGCCAAGTTAAATAGAGGTAGACGAAGAAGATTTATATAAAGTAAAGAGTAACTGAAGGGGGAAAAGAACAGTAGGGAAAGAAAACAAAGGAATAAATGTAGAAAAATAATAATAGGTTTAAAAAATTAAAAATTAAGATAAAAAAAAGGAAAACTCCACAGAATTGCAAAAAGCCCAAAGTAGAGGCATACGTTTATAAGAACAATAAAAAAATGTGACTGTGGAAAAAAAAAGCTGAAGAGTTTAATTAGATTTCATAGTCCCAATAAAATCAACAACTATAACAGAGGGGGGAAAAATAAAGAAAAAAAAAAAGGAAAAAATTCAAAAGAATCTACAGAACAAGTAGTCAAAACATAGGAATAATAAATGTCTTTCTTGAGTCACTGCTGTCAGAGTCCTTTCCCTTGCTGGGAGTCACTGTCCACCTCGTTCTCCCTACAATGCCCTCCAACACTGTTCAGATCTCTGGACCTGATGTGGGGGCAGCTCAGATTCTAATCTGGTCCTACTCCTGTGTGTTCTTACCTCCAAAGTCCACAACTATCAGAACTAGTGTGTTTTCTTTTGTGGGAGCTCTCAATGTCCTTTAATATATTCCATAGACAGAGTCTGCCTAGTTGATTGTATGGATTTTATCTGCAGCTTGCACAGCTAGTGGGAAGGTTTTGGGTCTTCTTCCTTAGCCACCCTGCCCCTGGATTTCAACTGTGGTTTTATTTCCACCTCTGAATGTGGGTCATCCACTGAGGTTTGCTACTGAGGCTGCCCTGAAGGACTTGGGTTTGCCCCTGTGAGGGCCAGGTGTGGAGGTGATGCAGTTGCTTGGGTCACAGTGGTTCTGGCAGCACCAGGTACTCGGGAGTTGATGGTTAGGGCAGCAGGAAATATAGTGCTCTAGAAGGGTATGGCAACCAGTATTGGGCAATATGTTCCAGTATTCTTGCTGGAGAACCCCCCTCCCTCCCTGACAGAGAAGCCTGGCAGTCCACAGTCCACAGGGTCACAAAGAGCCGGATATGACCCAAGTGACCCTGTGCACAGAGACGCAAGACATTTTTGCCTGTGGCAGCTCTGCCCCAGTGAAAGTTGAGCATAAAGGTGGCACAGCTGCTTGGCTTGCAGGGACCCTGGCAGTGCCAAGTGTGCAGGGACACAGACTGCCTCCATGGCAGGAGTTACGGCCCTATCAGAGTCTTTTTTTGAGCCTCTTATAGCTGGCGATCAGAAGGCCTCTTTGGCCAGTCTTTCTCTGTAGTTCTGCCCGTTCAGGCACTTAGAGGGCTCCCTTGCCAGGGGTCCTTCTCTGTTGTTTGGTGCATCAGGCACATAGAGGCCCCCCCCCCCTGGCTGGGGTCCTACTCTTTGGTTAGGGTGCATGCATCAGTCACTCAAAGGAGCACCCTGGGTGGAGTCCTCCTCTGTAGGTCAGCGCGTCAGGCATTTGATGGGCCAGCCTCTCTGTTGTTCAGCTGCCAATGCTGGTGTGTGGGGTCAGCGAGGCTATGGTGATGGCTCCACCCGCTACGCATGACTCAGTAGCATTGCCTTGCTTCCATGGCTGCCCGGCTTTCCTCCACAGGCATTTCCCACCGCAATCTTCTCCTCAGATCCCCTCGATCCATCTCTCTGCAGTCAACAGCAACACTTTCCCTGGGATTGCTCCACAATCCCTAAACTCCAGCTTCCAGCCACTATGGCTTTCAGGGGACCTGCGTCCCTGTCTGGGCTATGTGTGGGTATGGCAAGGACTGTCTGATTCTCATTCCATTTAGGCTGCCACAGATCAGCTGTTTCATTCTCAGCCTTAAATGTTTCTTCTCTGACTCAGACAATTGCCCTGATATGGGGATCAGACCCCCTGCTTCAGTTCCCTTACTTGCCAAGGGCAGGTCCAATCTTACTAACACTTCTGTTTTTCCCCCTTGTTTCCTTTGTCCTACCGAGTTTTGCGTGGTTCTATATATTCTTTTCCACTGGTCAGGTACTCCTGTCTGCTCTTAGCTGGTGTTCTGCATGCACTTCTGTGACTAAAGGTGTATTCCTGAAGTATCTGTGGAGAAAGATGTACTCCACGTCCACCTACTCCTCCGTCATTTTGTTCTCTCCTCAGTTTGGCAGTTTTAAAGATAAACACAAACTTATCATGGAACCCTGAAATTTTACTCCTAGGAATCTAACTGAGAGAAATGAAAACAAATATTCATAGAAAGACAAACACATGGATACTCTTGGCAATATTATTTTTAGCAGGCCCAAACTGTATACAATCCAAATTTCCATCAAGTGATGAAAGATAAGCAACATGTAGTATATCCATATAATAGAATGCTATCCAGCAATTAAAAGGAATGAAATTTTGATACATGCTTGTGATGGTTAGCTTTTTGCATCAACTTGATTAGTCCATATAGTTGAAAAAATATTATTTCTGGGTGTGTCTGTGATGGTGTTTCCAGAAGAGATTAGCATTTGCATCAGTAGACTGAATAAAGAGAATTCCTCTCCCCACTTTGGGTGGGCATCAACCAATCTTTTAAGGGTTTGAATAGAACACAAAGGCAGAGGAAGGGAAGATTTTTCTCTTCGGTTGATGTAGGATATCCTATCTTCTCTCATTCTTGGACATTGGCACTCCTGGTTCCTGGGCTTTTGGACTCAGACTAGGACTTGTACCACTGGCTAGTTTGGTTTCAGATCTTCATATCTGGACTAGAACTACACCACCTGCTTTCATGGGTCTCCAGATTGTGGATGACAGACTATGGGGCATCCGAGCCCCTAGAATCACAAGAGCCAATCCCTTATAACAAATTCCTTTCTACATATCTCTTCATTTCCTATTGGTCTATTTCTCTGGAGAACTCTAGCACAACGATACAACAGATGAACCTTAAAAAACATCATGTACACTGAAGAATCAGATATAAAAGATGGCATATATTATATATTTCCACTTATATAAATGTTTGAAAGTGTGAAAGTGTTAGTCACTCAGTCGTGTCCAACTCTTTGCAATCCCATGGACTGTAGCCTGCCAGGCTCCTCTGTCATGGAATTCTCCAGGCAAGTATACTAGAGTGGGTTGCCATTCTCTTCTCCAGGGGATCTTCCTGACTAAGGGATTGAACCCAGGTCTCACACAGAGCAGGCAGATTCTTTATCATCTGAACCATCGGGGAAGCCCATAGAAAAGGTAAATTTATAGAGAAAGCAAGCAGATCAGTTGCCACCTAGACTGTGGTGGAAGTGAGGTGCTGCCAATGGGCAAAGGAAACTCTGCAGTGATGAATGCTCCATAACTGTGCATGGCGATGGCTCCACAGCTCCATCCATAAATGGAGATATGTCAGAAATTGGTGGATTTTATGGTTATATAATTCATATTTCTACAAAGCTGTTAAAAATTATACTTCCTTGACTTACAAGTCCTTACATAGTCCTGATAAATCCAGTGTAAGAGCAAAATATCACAAGTCACAAAAGCATGTAATGCACTGATTCTTCTGAACACCATGGGTTAGCCTAGGCTACCTAGGTTCAGAACACTTACATTAGCCTGCAGCTAGGTAAAACCAGCTAACACAAGGTCTATTTTATAATAAAGGTTTGAATATATTACATAATTCATCAAATGCTGTACTGAAGGTAGAACACAGAAAGGTTCTATGTACATTACTAGCTCACCCTTGTGGTCACGTGGCTGACTGGGAGCTGAAGTTCACTGCCACTGCCTCAGCATCACGAGAAAGGACTGCACTTTGATGCACGAGACAAGTGCTCGGTGCTGGTGCACTAGGATGACCCAGAGGGACGGGATGGGGAGGGAGGTGGGAGGGGGATTCAGGATGGGGAACACTTGGAAATCCAAGGCTGATTCATATCAATGTATGGCAAAAACCACTACAATATTGTAAAGTAATTAGCCTCCAACTAATGTAAATAAATGAAAAAAAAAAAGAATATAAAAGGACTGTACTGCATACTGCCAGTCCAGCAAGAGATCAACATTCAAAATTCAAATTATGGTTCCTACTGAATGTGTATCACACCACTGTAAAGTCAAAAAATCTCAAGTCAGACCAGCATAAGTTGGGGACCATTTGTGAAGCCAAGTTCAGAAGGAAGATGTAATACAGAAGGCTTCCACTATGTCAGGCCATTCTTGTATGATCATGGCTGAATCAAAATGTCAACTATTTTTTTTGTAGTGAGATGTCCACAGCTCTTTCATGGCACATGTAGGAAAGGTAAAGAATTGAGCCAGGCAGTATGTGCCAGGCATTATGATGGTTCTTTTTCTTATATTTATTTATTATGACAACCTATGAAGATGATAATTATTCCCATTTTGCAGGTTTGGGCTCAGAATTTGTTAGAACAGCAGAGCCCTGTTAGTGTGGCTTGATGAAGCTGATCTCACATCGTGAGACTTATTGGAAGTAGTAGCTGCCACATGGCTATGTTGGCTTATATAGTAAGACATGGGAAACATAGAGTGCTGAGACAGAAATAAAGTCAGGAACTACATTAGCAGAAAGAGACTTCAATTTCCTGCTTAGCCAGAAAGGAAATAGCAACCACATAACTATACAACCACTTGTCTTTTCAATAGACATTAAAAAAAAAAAAAAAACTATAACAGGGTAATCAACTGAAATTGGATTTCCTTGATATTGCATCATGATAACAGTAAAGTTTTGCAAAGTGAATTGTCACATAATTACATATGATTTAACCTTCATAAATCAACCGTGGGTTAGTAAATTAATGGTATTCACTTTAAGAGTGTATGTGGTTTTTTAATGACTAAGGCAGGCTTTCATGTTTCATTAAGACTGCAAAACAAATGAATAAATAATGACCAAATTCCTTCAACCTTAAGTTTGATTTTATGAGAAGGATATTAGGAAGTTATTTTCAAAAGTATTCTGACTGATTTTCCATATACTGTGGAATGTTTAAGAAGGTACCCGAAAGAAAGTTGTCTTTGGTAAACTCTGATAAAAGTTCATTGTTTATGAGATTTGTCACTATTATGAAACATTTCCTTTGAAATGACCCAAAACTCACCCACTTCCCTGTTGTAGGGCATCTGTTCTCTATGGGGACCCTGACTGACGCTGCTGATGTTAGGCAAAGTATGTAGCATGTACATCCTCCAAATACAGTGGTTACCATTAAAATGTATGTAAAAGTGTTTTCTAAATGATAGCTCTAATATACAAATACTCCATGCAGTAATTATCCATGAGAAGTTTGCTGCTACTGTTAGCTCTAAAGAACACCTGTTTCTATAACTAGAGCTATATTTTAAATTAGAGATGAGTGTCATAGAAAAAAAATCCCATAGAACAGCTTTATCATCAAACAGGCCTCTGGTTCTGAGCATATTTCCTGGACCACTTTAATCTCTACCAGCAGAACTCATCAAGAGAGAATTAAAAAACAGGCAGCAGGTAGGAGGTCCACTGTCCTATGTCCTATGTCCCACCTCACTTCAGGCTTGAGGGCCTAGCAAGGAATGAAGTCAGATCTGTGTGAGGCTGACTGCTCTTCCTCTCATGCTCGAGGGCTGACAGGACTCATGAGGGGAAGGCTCAGGGATGCCAGATGCTATAGGATCATGCTGTGGGGCCCATATTACTCAAGGATTAGAGTAAAAACACTGCAATATTATATGTAGAACAGAAATTTCAGAAGATCCATGAAACTGTATAGTTTAAAATTTATATTTTCAAAATGTAAACTGAAATTTTACATTTCAGTTTGGAATATGTCTTCAGTCTACCAAGGGTATAAATTCCCCGGTATGTAAAGTTTGGTAGCTGGGTGTGTGTGTGTCTACATGTGTATATATATGTTTGTGGTTTCACTAATGCGTCAGTAAGGTGATGAGCAGGAGACACACACTGGAGCGGCAAACAACGAAAAGTGGGAAGATCGTGGATTCACTGGATATAAGAGCCGAGACCTTACAGTCCACTGTGCCCTCTGTACCGCCCTTGCTCAGCCATCTCACAGCTGAGAACACCGAGGCTTAGAGTTGTAGGGATGATTCATCATAGAGGCAGAGGCAGAGGAGGTGGTAGGGCATTCATGGAGTGCTTCCGGGGCTGTGCCCATGTTCTGTGGCAATAAGGAAAGGCAGATAACATAAAGCTTAAAACACGGTTTTACCCAGTGTGTGTGCATTTGTGTTGGGCTTTGCACATTAGGAATGTGTGACAGTGAAAGTGTTACTCTCTCAGTTGTGTCCGACTCTTTGCAACCCCATGGACTGTAGTCCGCCAGGCTCCTCTGTCCATGGAATTCTCTAGGCAAGAATACTGGAGTGAGTTGCCATTCCCTTCTCCAGGGGATCTTCCCAACCCAGGGATCGAACCTGGGTTTCCCACAATGCAGGCAGATTTTTCACCATCTGAGCCACCAGGGAAGCCCAGGAACGTGTAACCAAATGCAAGGAAAATGGTTAGTCAGTAGAGGCTTGCGGAGACTATGGAACTAAAAACGACTGTGCTAAATGCTTTTCTATTACATGGCTTTTCCCTTAACCCCATCCAAATCATCAGTGCTATCTCCTAAATATGCATTGTTAAGAATCCCCCAAAGTAATTATTAACAAGTGAGTCAGCCGGTGCTTGTAAACCATTTTACAAACACAAAAGGCTCTGCAAATGTTTATTCTCATTACTGAACCTCATTCAACAATGGCATAATAGAGTAACTCCTTCTTAGCAATGCTCACTGTGCGTAATTGGAAATGACACAGCTCATGCCTCAACCCTGGTTAAACCTGTTAGGTGAGCTGAGGAAAACACATTCTCCACTTTTCTGTGTTGAGATAATCAAAATGACCAGACCTGAGTCCTGCACTGTTTGCAGTTATCTTTTCAAGTTTGTACCTAAGGGACTGCACACCAGTACTGTGTAAAAGGCTTGTGTTCTTCAGGTCCTAAAGTGCTCATCTTCAGAGAATGGCTTTTCTTGAGGCACCTGCTTGGCATTAGTAGGTGTGCACATTGTGTTCTTGGGCATCAGAGGGACAGGTAAGGAACAGGGGATCATTCTCACACTGCTTTTTAGGTCTCCTTTCTTACTCTGGGAAGGGTGGTGGTCCCTAAGTCATGTCCAACTTCTTGTGACCCCATGGACTGTAGCCCGCCAGGCTCCTCGGCCCGTGGGAGTTCCCAGGCAAGAATACTGGAGTGGGCAGCCATTTCCTTCTCCAGCGGGTCTTTCTGACCTAGGGATTGAACCCACATTTTCTGCATTGCAGGCAGATTCTTTACTGCTGAGCCACCAGAGATTCCCTACTCTGGGAATATCAGTCCTGGAAAACACAGATATCTCTTACATCACAAAACAGACAGTAGACCTTTTGCTTATGTGTGTATTAAGACCAGCATTAACTATACTTTCTTATCTTCTATATTCTAATACTCTGGCATCTGGGCCTTGCAGACCTATGGGAGGGCTACGCTTCCCAGGGTGAGCTAATTCTTAGAGATAGTGAACTAGAAAACACCAGGATTCCATGGTGGTTCAGATGGTAAAGAGTCTGCCTACAGTGTGGGAGATCCAGGTTTGATCCCTGGATTGGGAAGATCCCCTGGAGAATGAAATGGCAACCCACTCCAGTATTCTTGCCTGAAGAATCCCATGGACGGAGGAGACTGGCAGTCTACAGTCCACGGGGTTGCAAAGAGTTGGACACAACAGAGCGACTTCACTTCACCTCATGAGGGCCCTGCAGTATGGACACCATCCTTCTGCTCTAATTACACCAGGGCCAGGAAATGGGCAATTTATGGTCCGGATAGCACTAAAGTTATTTAAATTAGCCAATTCTAAGCCTGTCTACCCTGCTTACCCAGTCTTGCCTTCTCCTCCCCATGAACACTATAATATAGGTTCTCGCCCATGCTACCCCTTTGCCTCCTGTCTGACCCTGGTGCTTTCGTGGGTGGCCTTGTGTGGCACACCATGCCTGCTGTTTCTAGGGATCTGTGAGACATGCCTTCATGACAGTGATTTCCATATCTGTGTGTCTTACCATATCTGACTGAAACAAATCCTGGGTACACTTTAAAACAGAAATCCTTACCCAATTTTATTCATAGTCAGCAAAAAGGGGTGAAGTGAAAGGTGCTCAGTTGTGTCTGACTCTTTGCGACCTCATGGACTATATATATAGTCCATGGACTTCTCCAGGCCAGAATACTGGAGTGGGTAGCCTTTCCCTTCTCTAGGGGATCTTCCCAACCCAAGGATCAAACCCAGGTCTCCTGCATTGCAGGTGGATTCTTTACCAGCTGAGCCAGCAAAGAGGGGTAGGAATGGTAAATTAGCTCTCTGAACACATCATCAATTTCTCTCTTTGCCTGGACTCTATTGCTCCAGGAACAGCTGAGGTTGCCAGGCAACACCATCAGGTATGCTGCCTACAGTCCCTGGACATTAATCACGCTCCTTCAGAACTTATTTACTTAGGTCTTTATGTTCTTAAACGTGGTCAGGATCTACTTCCTCCTCCTTTCTCCACACACACACACACACACACACACACACACACACACACACAATCCTTTATCTCGTGAACAAACACTTTTGAAACTTCCAATGGTTTGATAAATGATACAGAGAAATATGGAGCAAGAGAAGGCATGGACCTGTCAGGTAACCTATGAATTCTAACTATGCCATTAAAGTACATCACTTACACCTCTTTGTTATTGTTCAGTCGCTCAGTTGTGTCTGACTCTTTGCAACCCCGTGGACTGCAGCACGCCATGCTTTCCTGTCCTTCACCATCTCTGGAGCTTGCTTAAACTCATGTCCATTGAGTCGCTGATGCCATCCAAATGTCTCGTCCTCTGTGATCCCCTTCTTCTCCTGCCTTCAATTTTTCCCAGCATCAGTGAGTTGGCTCTTTGCATCAAGTAGCCAAAGTATTGGAGCTTCAGCTTCAGCATCAGTCCTTTCAATGAATATTCAGGATTGATTTCTTTTAGGATTGACTGGTTTGATCTCATTGCAGTCCAAGGGACTTTCAATAGTCTCCGACCACACAGTTCAAAAGCATCAATTCTTTGGTGCTCAGACCTCTTTGGCTCACTGTAATTTCCTGAAAACTTAGGGTGAAAAATCAGCTAGTCCTATTTTCTTCTCACTCTGACATTTCCTTATTCTTAACTCTGGTTTTCAGATTTATCACTTCTATGTGATAGGAAGACCATTTTAATAAAATGTGCTAATGACATAAGATAATCACACTCATAATTGGAGAGAACTGGGAACAGATGTGTGATTGTTAACATTAGGGTGGCTCAGGAGAAGAGTGTGTGTGTGTGTGTGTGTGTGTGTGTGTGTGTGTGTGGTCAAAGATATATACTGGCCTGGGGGAATGGGAACAGTTTCAGTTTTTGTTTTTTATAGTAGCATCCCAGGCAGAGAACAGTGGGCCTGTGTCATAAGGGAGAAAAAAGCAAAGAAGCGTTTTTTCACTAAGATCTCTGATGGTTTTGGTCCAACATCATACAAAAATCTTAAGCAGGAGTTGTCTGAGTCTGTGCTGGGCCCAGGGCAGGAGGGGAGTGCAATTTCCATGAGCTCCTTCATGCTAAGCCACCACATAAACAAATGTGCTGCAGAAGGAACAATTCTGCTTGCTATACAAATGTAGCTCCAAGCAAGTCTCCCTAGCACTCCATTCCAAAAAGACTGTTCACCTCATCTCCACCTCTACAGAAATTCTGGAGATTTGGTCTTGATCTCCAAATTGACTTGTGTTCACAGCTTGTCAGAAAGTCCAGATTAAAAGAGTAAGATGAGACTCACCAACTGGTTGGTTAAATGTATTTGCCACTGAAAAGTTACTGTTCTATTTCCCCCACTGAAGTAGAGACAATTTACTCCTTTTGTCTGAAGAATGGCTTTCTGGCCTCCAGGTCACCTGGGAGGCAGTAAGCAACAGCAGGCTGCACAGTGTCATTCAACTTCTGCAGGCTTCATTTTGCCAGGCTGCAAGCTGGCAAAATTATAAATTTAAAATTTTAAAATTATAAAATTTTATAAAATTATAACATTTTCCTTGATTGCTCCTAGATGACACTTGCCATGAATCAAGTAGTAACAGCCTCACAAAAAAAGTGTCCTTTTCCCCCCAGTGCAGGCCTCCCCAACGGGAACCTGTGTAGGACTGCCACCTCTGTCAGTTCAAAGCAGGAAGTGGAGCAGGCAGCTCTCCTGGAAACCTAGCCTAAACACATAATCTGAAAGGATGAAGTCATGAGCAATAAGATGTTCTTTGCAGTTATTTATAACTCTGAAGAGAAGACAGTTAACTAAAATATCAGCATTGCACAGTGAGCATAGATTAGCATATGCCTGTCTCTGCCGCTCACCACTATGTGACCTTGTACAAGTTACCTAGTCTCTCTAAGTCTTGATTTCCTCATCTATAACGTGACCATGATATTTGTTAGGAGTGTGAAATGAGTTTATAAACATCTGTGAATGAAATGATATTTACAATATTTACTGTAATATTTATGAGTCCAGTACACACAAAGCATTATGTAAGTGGTACCTTTTCTAGACGGAGAATTTTACAGCTATTACAAACATCACTATCAAGATTATTCAGCAATGAGGAAAGGGGCTATAATAGAAAAGGTTCTACAAAATCGTAAGTACTCTATATAAAATATGAATATGTTTATCAGTACTATTTTTCTAGATTCCATTTATATGCGTTAATATACGATATTTGTTTTTCTTTTTTTGACTTGCTTTACAGGCTCTAGGTTGTGGGGTGGGAGAGAAGTTCGAGAGGGAGGGGATATATATATATATATATATATATACTTATGGCTGATTCATGATATTGTACAGCAGAAATCAATGCAACAGTGTAAAGCAATTATCCTTCAATTAAAGGTAAATTTCAAAAAATATGAATATGAAAATTCATCAAGGGACTACATAAAATGAAAACAGTTGTACTGAGATTCAGGGGCATCTTCTGTTTTCCAGACATTCTGTGTAGCTTTTGTATTAAGTTTTAAGGGAGTTCATGAGGCAACAGTGGAAGGGCAACATTATTCCTGGGCCCCTGGCTGGAACGAATCACCTCATCCTTCTGGCAGAGCTGGGAGGGTTGTCTGCTCTACCAAGAGTAAATAGAAACCTACTCATCAGAATACCCTCAAAGAGGGAGATAACTGGGGAAAGGGGTTGCAGCAGCCAGGACAGGGAAGAGGGTCCAAAGTCAGCGGGCAGTGCTTCCTGCTCCCTGCTTCGCTGCTGGTGCAGTCCATGTTGGGAGGAGGGAGCTCAGACCATCTTTGCAGATGGACAAAGACAGCAAGAGATCAAAGCATCTGAGACTTACAAGGTAGGGGTAGAATACCCTCATTTGTCAGGGACTTGGCCACAGTCACTGAAATAAACTCCAACAAAAGAAATAAACACCAGCATCAAGCATGCCTCCCTCTCCTCTTCTGACCTGGATATCTTATCAGCCCTTCCCAGGAGGGCAGCTGCTTCCTCAGGATAAAGCAGCTTGGATACAGCAGTCTTGCCCTCTGTGTTTAACCACATCTCCCTTTCCCCCTTCTCATAAGACTCTCAAGTATACAAGGAAACCTTAAAGATTGTCCCAGCCAATGGCTTTCAAGTCTGGCCCATAGTCCACTCCTAGGGAACTTAATATATACAGGTCCTAGGCTTTAAGAAGTAGTAGCTCTGGGGTGGGGTAAGGATTCTGCATTTTAATTTCCCCTGAGGTGAATCAATTCACCTGTGGGAATTCTAAGTCTCCTAGTTTATCTTAGTGATAGGAAACAACTGACCCAAACTTTCCCTTTTTCTTCTACCTGTTGCTCATTTACTATTTTCTTTTCCACCTTCATCCGACTTCTTCCTCTCTTTCAAAATCTTTCTTTTCCTGGGTTGGGATTGGCATTTTTAACTACAAGAAGGAAAACCTCAACTGGGGGAAGGGAGGCTGACAATCTTTTGTTACTAATAAACACACTGGCATTGTTCCAGCATGGACCTAACATCTGTCTCAGGAAGAGAGAAGTATCCCTGAGCAGGGCACCCATCTGTCCTGGCAATGAGGCAGGGACACAATGAGATGTACTAAATTGAATGAGTGAGCTCTATGCCTAATAAGCATTATTAGTGCATCTGCATGTATTTAAGGAAAGGCCATTGTTAGCCCGGTGCTGTTCTGACTTCCAGCAGAAAGAGGGTGTGAGACTCAGCTCAGACCTGGGCCTTGTGCTATTGTCTTGATCAGATATCTGAGGACCAGGCTCCCCAAGAAAGTAGGGACAGTTGACATCACCAGGGATCTATCATCCTCACTGGTTCATACTCTCTATTCTTCCTTCCACCTAATGAGAAAGCTGTCTGCTTAGAGTCTATACCTTTGAATGAGACACACTTTCATTCAAACCTGGTTTCTGGTGGTCCTGACTTTTCTGTGCTGGACTGCAGCCCCACTGTCCACAGGTGGCCCCAACAACCCCTTGTGAGGTTCACTGGCCTTGCCACATTGGTTCAGGAAGGTGCCTCCTCCAGCCTATCCATCTATCCTTGAGGAGTGGGACAGGGATCTGGATAAGCATGAACTTCAATGGAAATATCAGATTATTGCTTTTTGTTAGTGTTTTTGGGCAGCTTAGTAACCAGGTAGTAACAGTTAATGCTCACATGGTACTTGTTGGTTAGCCTGGCTACATGATAATTTGAGTTCTGGAAATATCAGCAGAAACATGATTTCTTTGTGTAACAGATTTTTTGTGCACTTTGTATGTAAATATCCCTGTGAGTTCTAAGTACTTTGCTTCCTGGGTGTAATTCCTGTTTTAACAATGTAATAGTTGTTTTATGTTTAATGAATTAAAAAAAAGCAAGGGCTTTGGGGGCAGAGACTCTGAGATTTAAACTCAGACTTCACTGCTTTGATAGCTTTAATGTTTCTTTTATTATTTTGGCTTAGTGTTTTTTTTTTTTTTTTGCCTGCCTTTAGTATTTAGTAGAATTTTTAAAAAAAACTTTAATGTGACCAAGAGAAAACCAAGAAAGAGGGGACTTTTGTTAATATTTGAACCAGAGTGTTAAGGGTGGACACACGCTCAGTCATTAGACAGACTAGGGGCAGCCGGAATAGAAATAAGGGAGAATTTTGGAGAAATTCCTAGTCAGCTAGGACAAGAGCTCTTTCCAGTCTTCAAGCATTCTGTCTTGTTCTTTCATTTTAGTAGGAGAGGCTGCTCCCCAAAAGACAGATCCATTCCCCTTTGCTGGTTAGAGAATGTTTTCATCAGAGGGTCTTGATGAGCCGCGTTCGCCCGACTCTATGCTCTTCTCTCCTCTGGGCCCGCTGCCATGCTGGTGTTGCTTATCCAGGAGCATTGCCTCTGGCCTGGAACTCTCGACCCTTCTGTAGCAGAAGAGGTGAAGCAGCTGTAACTGGTGGTCCAGCAGCCAGCGGTGGCCCTAACCTGGCACTCATCACCTCCCGCCCAGCTCTCTCAGTGCTCCTCAGGGATACGAAGAGCCTGGTCTGGATGTTGGGACTTTCTGGATTCCAGACCTGGTTTTGCCAAAGAATGCTCTCGGGCATGTCAAGCACACTTCTGTTCTTCAATGGAAAAGTAAAAGAGTTCTCTAAATAGTAACAAAACTGACCCTGACATTGGGCTTTATAGTTCACATGCTTCCAGGATATTTCATTTCATGCTCACAACTTTCCAGGTAGGCAGAGGGGTTGTCATTATTTGCATTTAAAGGTAAGGAAACTGTGGGTCACGGGGTTACCTAATAGTCCAAGGCCACATGGCTAGACCATAGCGAGCAGGTAAGGGACCAGAGCTCTGCTTTGCCCATTCTCCCATCTCCTTGGTGAGTTGTTCTAAAAGCCTTCTTTCAGATCTTAAATGCTATGATTCTTAGGGTTCAGGGCAAACTTTGCCTAGCTTCTGCATTTTGGATAACTTACACTAATCTCTAAATTTGTTCTTTTAATGAAACAAACATGAAGAAAGAAGATTATGACATATTGTGATGTTAGGATTCCAAGTTTTATCTAAATTCATTATTTTCCCATGATTTGTTGTTATAAAAGCACACAGTGGGGAGTAGCTGAAAAATAGCCTTTAATTTGATAAACCTCAAATGGTTTTGCCCATAGCAACACTCCTAGCATTGGTAAAATTTTACTTCAGACAAGGAATGTACATTATTCTGTTGGTGGTTCTGCTCTAACTAGATTGAAATGGCACATACATTCATTTCCTTAAAAATTTTTTTCAGGAAACAGTAAGGACATATGGATGCTTGAAATCTCATAAATCTGAAATTATCCCAATTGTGAATCAGCTAATACCATTAAAGGGAATGGGCTGGTCTATCATTTCCTGAACTTCACCATCTCAGTAGCAGCCATTTAATAAAAACAATGTGCATTTAGTTTTAATTAGTTTCCATCAATAATGATAGAAGTTTAAAAAATAATTAAGCAAACAAATAAAAAATAGCATCTCAATATTGCTACTTGAGAATCAAATTGATTCTATCCTTCTGCAGATGAGAGAATTATCACAAGAGGCAAACCCCCATCTCCAGAAATCATCCTTACACCAGTATTTAAATTAAATTGCCCAGAAATAATCATATTTGAAGGAAGTAGAGAAAACATCTTGAGATGAGTCATCATGAAGTGATGGCTCCATCATGAAGTGACATAATGCTATATGTTTTTATGGTTTTATAGTTTTCTTTGATCTCTCAACTCAAAATTAGAATTTGTTTTAAAAAGTAAAACAAATAGCAAAAAGGATAGTTGCTTTTTTATTTCCAAGTTCAAAGAATTTTAGAGCCATATTGCTATCAGCTCAAAACAGCCCTGGAGTGGCTGAGAGATTTTTACTGGACAATAAAACTTTCTTCTTCGTGTTTAATACTATCACGTTTCTTGTGCCTGAAGATGCCCTGTATTTGTATAAAGAAGAGAAATACAAATGTTCATTATCCAAAAAAAGCAATTCGAGTAAATTAAATTCACTGAATTAAATTCATCACAGGGGACTAAACACTTCAGAGAGTAGAAAATTAATATTCAGACATGACAAATGCAAGATCTTCTGCATACTAGTCTATCTTTGGCAAAAGGATGGCGGTGTTCCAAGCCGTAGCATCTCTGCTCTGCGTGCTGAAGCAGATTCCCATGATACCAGCTGCCATCGGAAGTAATTCTAAAATTCAAGTTGACAGCTTCTTAGCTCTTCTGTTGAGATGATGGTCCCTGCTTCCAACGTAAACTAGATCAGACTCTGATATAAGAAAAATCTTCAATTATATGTTAAAAAAAATCCCTCCTATACATAAAATTTGGGCATGTTCTACCCCTTTCATTCCTGAGCTAAAGAGGAAATGGACTTTGCTGTGTAAAGGAAGCTAAATCACTATTTAGCCAGCGAAATCACTCAACGTCCTTCTCAGGAAGGAACTAAAAATAAAGGACCTTAATTTGTTAGGTGCTGGAAAGTTGGCTCTGGCTAAGTGCAGGAAGTTGGTAAGATGAACCCTTAAGATCCATTCCAACTCAGTAATGTATATTGTGCTAATCTTTGGCTTGAAGTACATCTAATCCAATGCTGGGCAGTGTCCAAGCTCATTCATTTAATAGCCAACATTTGTTAAGGGCTTACTATGTGTGAAGACCTGTATTAGTCCTGGGGACAGATACAAAGAAGGTTTCTGCCCTTGAGGAGTGTGATAAAGGTTTTCAGGGAGGGAAGTGCTAACTTCAATAGGAACCCAAGGAAAGGCATGACTGACTCCAGCTGCGGGGTCAGTGGTGAAGAAAGCTGGGGCCAGATCCGATGATGAATGGCAGACTGTCTACATGGAGACACTATCAGTGAAAGTTAACATTTCCTGAAAGGTACCTACTGGTAAATTGATTCTTCTTTGTGTCTCAGAAAAAGCAATCTGCCTTACAAGGTTGAATTATACAAGGTTCTGTTCCCTGTCATTCTTAAGAAATAGCCCCTCATTTGTAACATACACCCCTTTCCTTAAAACTCCATTCACGTGAGATCTCCTCCATTATTCCAGGCCACAAAAAGTATATAAAGCATGCTAAAATACCAATTTTATAGAAAGGGGAACTGAGACAGGAAAGAACGTTTCGTTTGGCCAAGTGATTTGGCTTAAGTTAAACAAGTAAGTAGCTTATAAAACAGAACGGGAAGCCAGGTGTTCTATCTCAAGCTCCAAGCTCTTCACAGAGCTCCGTTCCATCAAATTGATAATACTAAATCCAGAATTCTACTCTAAGAAAATTGTTGCTAGGGCATCTGTCTGTCTGTTCTGGCAAAGGAGGACAAGATCTTGTACTTCAGAGTATGGGAGAGATGCTTGGGAATAACTTGATGAAAACTGTCTCTGGGGTTCCCATTCAAACTCTAAACCCCAAAGCCATTCAAACTCTCTGCCAACTGCAGAGCACTTTGGGGTGGGCTGTTCCTGCCTGAGCTATTTTACAAACAGCCAAGTTCCAAGTCCCACCCATGCGGTTTCTCTTTCTTACGATGACCATCAGTGCCAGAGCAAAGGACAAGCGAGAGGCAGTCGTGGCAGAGTCAAAGAAAGCTTGAAGCAACCCAGACCCTGGCTCTGGGCCTATGAGGACAGGGCTAGGAACCCACCACTGGAAGCCTGAAACAGCAGAGCTGGAGGGGAGCCTGGCAGTGAAACCTTTATTAAAAGAAATCATATTAAGAACTCTGATGTCTACAAAAGAGCCTCCTTACCACCTGAACACTTTTTTTGTAGTTTGAAAACCTGCATTTTCTTTAACTTGCTATGCACACATCTTCACCCATATCTGTACACATGGCATTTTATATCCAAGTGAAAAGAATTCTTTTCCCTTTGTCAATCTGGTAAACTTCTATTCACCCTTCGATTCTCATGAAGTGTTTTCTAACAGAATCATCCGAGGCACTTAGACAAACTTGTGGGTCTCTTCTCATATGTAGTAAATACAGACTTCTGTTCTTATCGAGCTCCTGGTGGGACCCAGGTATGCAGTCAGGTCTGGAAACCACAACAGATCCTGCTCTGTAAAATGGTTTTAACAAGAGATGATTTATAGGAGGATTAACTCCAAAATTTCTGGGAAGGGGAGGAGGTGGCAGAGAGAGAAGCTGAAGCTTGTTAACCGTCTAGAGGTGAGCAAGGCCAGGAGGAAAGTGAAGGGCTACACGGCTCCAGATGCTTCAGGGCCCTGCCTCTGTGGGTGAGGGGTGCCTTAAGGACACGGAAGCCAGAGGGAAGGCAAGCTGAGGAACACAGGACATCAGGGGCTTAGAGTCAATAAGACTGCAATTTTCTCTTGTGCAAGGCCCAGGGGAATCCCACAGCTCAATGAAGCTTGCACCTGTCCCATGAAGAAATCCAGTGGTGGTAATTTAAATGTTTTTCCTTCTGATAGTTCCATTTACAAGGTTTTTTAAAGAGTGCCAGAATGAAAACAACCCACCTCTTGAATGCTATTAGAATTTTCAGTATTGACTTCTACTTGTTACCCACAGTTCAAGAAAAAACATCCTCTCAGGGCCCTCCAGTCCTAATACATACAAGAGCAAAATATTGTTACGTTGCTATTATGTGTGCAGCTGGAGATCCCATTTAAACAGTGGAGATCCCATTTAAAACAGCTGATCTCTGGGTCCAGAAGATCCCCTGGAGGAGGGCATGGCAATCCACTCCAGTATTCTTGCCAGGAAAATCCCATTGACAGAGGAGCCTGGCAGGCCACAGTCCATGGGATCACAAAGAGTCGGACACAACTGAAGTGACTGAGCATGCATGCATGAAATTTTAGATAGTGTTATTTAGCATCTCAAATCATCAGAACGTGATTTCTTTCTTTCTTTTTTTAGGGATCAATTAACAATTGAATTTAGACAATGTTTATTTCATAATTTACCGCTACATTCCATCAGAGTATTTGTTTTCATGTTATGACAGTCCAGCAGCTAAAATATTTATCTTTAACTAATGCTTAGTCTTGTAACATATAAATATAATGCACATAAAGATACTATAAAAAACCTCCACCTACCCACAAATTGATACATGCATCATTTCTGAAATATATACCATATATAAATGTATGCCTCTATATTGGCTGTGATGTTTTCAGCTCTAAAAAAACTAAGCTTGTAAAGAACCAGACAGTAACTATATCAGGCTCTGTGAGGCCTAAGGTCTTCAGACCACTCAACTCTGCTACTGTAATGTGAAGGCAGCCACAGGCAAAACAAATGAATGTTTTTCTTTATTATTGTTCTAATAAAACTTGAATTTATAGACACAAGTTTGAATATAATATAATTTTCATGTCACAATATATTAAAAAAATTTTTTTTCAACCATTTAGAAATGTAAAACATTGCAGGCAGTGGGCCAGATCTGAATTTTCCACTTGTGGAAAAATGTAAAACCAAACCAAAGCAAGGCAATGCAGCAGTAAAGTGAGGAGTGAATGCTCTTAGCCAACCTTTTATTTATTTATTTTGCAGCATAATTCAAGAAATATAAACTATAATGATGGTAGTATCTAACATATAGCTCTTCCTGTGTTCCAGACACTATTCTAAGTGCTTTAAAAATAATAATTTACTTAAACTTCAAAGCAATCCTAACATATTATTATTATCACTTCTTTTTACAGAAAATAAAACTAAGGCACAGAGAGGTTAAGTGCATGCCTCATGCTAGAAACTGCGCCTGGGCAGTAGAAGTCCAGAGGCCATGCTCTTAACATCTATGTCATGTTGCTTCTACTAGGAAGAAAAAGGGTAGTGAAGAACATTTAGGACTCTCATACAAAACATAAATTCAGACAGCTCTGCAACCTACTAAAACAATACTAGCACAATAGGTATTTCTTTCAGTTCAGCTCAGTTCAGTTGCTCAGTCATGTCCGACTCTTTGCGACCCCATGAATTGCAGCACGCCAGGCCTCCTTGTCCATCACCAACTCCCGGAGTCCACTCAAACTCATGTCCATCGAGTCCATGATACCATCCAGTCATCTCATCCTCTCTCGGTTCCCTTCTCCTCCTGCCCCCAATCCCTCCCAGCATTAGGGTCTTTTCCAATGAGTCAACTCTTCGCATGAGGTGGCCAAAGTATTGGAGTTTCAGTTTCAGCATCAGTCCTTCCAATGAGCACCCAGGACTCATCTCCTTTAGGATGGACTGGGTGGATCTCCTTGCAGTCCAAGGGACTCTCAAGAGTCTTCTCCAACACCACAGTTCAAAAGCATCAATCCTTCGGCATTCAGCTTTCTTCACAGGCCAGCTCTCACATCTATACATGACCACTGGAAAAACCATAGCCTTGACTAGATGGACCTTTGTTGGCAAAGTAATATCTCTTCTTTTTAATATACTACCTAGATTGGTCATAACTTTCCTTCCAAGGAATAAGCGTCTTTTAATTTCATGGCTGCAATCACCATCTGCAACTGATTTTGGAGCCCAGAAAAATAAAGTCTGACGCTGTTTCCCCATCTATTTCCCATGAAGTGATGGGACCATCTTAGTTTTCTGAATGTTGAGCTTTAAGCCAACTTTTTCACTCTCCTCTTTCACTTTCATCAAGAGGCTTTTTAGTTCCTCTTCACTTTCTGCCATAAGGGTGGTATCGTCTGCATATCTGAGGTTATTGATATTTCTCCCAGCAATCTTGATTCCAGCTTGTGCTTCTTCCAGCCCAGCGTTTCTCATGATGTACTCTGCATATAAGTTAAATAAGCAGGGTGGGAATATACAGCCTTGACATACTCCTTTTCCTATTTAGAACCAGTCTATTGTTCCATGTCCGGTTCTAACTGTTGCTTCCTGACCTGCATACAGGTTTCTCAAGAGGTGGGTCAGGTGGTCTGGTATTCCCATCTCTTTCAGAATTTTCCACTGTTTGTTGTGATCCACACAGCCAAAGGATATTTCTTTACATAGTATTAAATTTTATTGTGTAGGGTATTTTCAGCTGTTTTAAAATAGGAACTTGTTCAGTTGCTAAGTCATGTCTGACACTTTTGAGACCCCATGGGCTGTGGCCCACCAGGTGCCTCTGTCCATGGGATTTCCCAGGCAAGAATACTGGAGTGGGTTGCCACTTCCTTCTCCAGAGAATGTGATTTCTTATTTGTGTAAAATCTCTGGGCCCTTCTTCATTTCGCATTGTGACTGAGGAACAGTACAGAGTTTGTGTGATTATCACCTTTCTTTCCTCTTTCTCCAAGTTCAGGTTCTACTGAAAACACTGAAGTGAGGTAAACAGAGAAGTTATAGACCAGTTTTCTTTTGTTCTGTCATGAATTATTCTGTCTGATGTAGGCCAGTTCTCATTAGCTTTCCATTTGTTGTATAATGTAATTTCAGGGCTTTATTTCTGAATTAGTTTATTCTTTTTGTTAAGAGACAACTGACGGGGACTTCCCTGGTGGTCCTGTGGTTAAGACTCCATGCTTGCGATGCAGGGGGCACAGGTTCGATCCCTGGTTAGGGAATTAAGATCCCACATACTGCACAGTATGGCCAAAAAACAAGCGAGAGATAGCCAGCAAAGTTAAGTGGCTGATAGTTCTCTTACCTCTTTTAAGTCTGTATCAAATTGTCACCTTAGTGAGGCCTTTCCTGTCACCTCCTTCCTGCCCCACCACCTCTTCTATGCTCTTGGCCTGCTGTGTGCCCTTCTTAGCACTGTTAGCAAATCTTATAGAACACACACTTATTGTTTGGTATTCTGGTTATTGTTTGTCTTCCCATCAAGATTTGAGCCCCATTAGGGAGGCATTTTGTCTGTTCACTGCTGTAACCCCTGTGCCTAGCTCAGCACTCGGCAAGTAGTAGGTGTTCTCTAAGTATGGGTGAATAAATGAATGAACCATCCCTCCCTCCCTCCTTCCTTCCTTCTGAGGATTATTTTTTATCATGGCAACATATACATAAAACTTACCATTTTTACCTGTTTTCTTTTTAAAGTGTGCATTTCAGTGGCATTAAGCTCATTCGCATTGTTGTGAAACCACTGTCACCATCTTACCTCCAGAACTTTTTCATCTTCTCAAACTGAAACTCTGTGCCCTTAAAACACTAACTCCCCAACAACTGGCCAACAACCAGTGAATGGTAACTCTGGGCAACAACCATCCTATGTCTCTGCGAACTTCATCACTCTAGGTACCACATATATGTGGAATGGTACAATATTTGTTCTTTTGTGTCTGGTTAATTTCACTTAACATAATGTCTTCAAGTTTCATCCATGTCATAGCATGTGACAGAATTTTCCTTCTGAATAATATCCCATTTTATGGATAAATCACGTTTTAAAATTGAGATATAATTAACATACAGATTGTATGAATTAGTGTTGAGTCGATACATTTATATATATCTCTTTATGAGTATCACTGCAGCTTTAGCTGATATCTTTATCATATCATACAACTGTCACTTCTTTTTATTGTGGTGAGAATATTTGAAAACCAGGCTCTTAGCAATTCTGAAACATATAATACTCTTTTGTGGACTGTAATCACTATGCTGTACATTAGATCTCCAGAACTCATTAGTCTTCCAGTTTCAAGTTTATCCTTTTCCACATCTCCCTAATCCCTCAGCTCCTGGTAACTATCATATACTTTCTTTCTTTTTAAAATTTATTTATTTTAATTGGAGGCTAATTACAATATTGTGGCAGGATTTCTTTCTTTCTGACAGCTGAATAATATTCCAGTGTACACATACCACATTTTCTTTGTCTGCTTATTTGTTGATGGGCACTTAGGTTGTTTCCATATCTTGGTTATTTTGAATAATGCTGCAATGAACAAGGGAATGTAGATATTTTTTTGATATTCTATTTTCTTTTTTTTTTTCCCATTTATTTTTATTAGTTGGAGGCTAATTACTTTACAACATTGCAGTGGTTTTTGTCATACATTGGAATGAATTAGCCATGGATTTACATGTATTCCCCATCCCGGTTCCCCCTCCCACCTCCCTCTCCACCCGATCCCTCTGGGTCTTCCCAGTGCACCAGGCCTGAGCACTTGTCTCATGCATCCAACCTGGGCTGGTGATCTGTTTCACCCTAGATATACATGTTTCGATGCTGTTCTCTTGATAGTCTATTTTCATTTCCTTTGGCTAGATACCAAAGAAGGATTGCTGGATCCTACGGTTGTTATATTTTTAATTTGAGTAATTTCTGTACTGTTTCCCATATTGGGTGAACCAATTTACATTTCCACCAACAGTCTATTAGGGTTCCTTTTTCTCCACATTCTCCCCAACATTCGCTTATTTTTTCCTCCTCTTTTCTTGATATTGGCATTTTAACAGGCAGTGATCTCCATTTTTTGGTTTTGACTCTGTGACTAGTGATATTGAGCACCTTTTCATGTACGTGTTGGCTATTTGAATATTTTCTTTGGAAAAATGTCTATCCAATTCTTCAGCTCATTTTATTTTATTTTTTTTTTAATCATGTTGGCTCTTTTATTTTATTTTATTTTCATGTTGGCTCTTTTAAAAGATCAGTGATATTACTGACTGGGAGGTGTGGTGTGTTTATAGTTCTCAGAGGACTACTGAATATGTCTTCAGTAAATTTTTCCTTCTCTATCTGCACTGCTAGCTCATTTTAAAAATCGCATTACTTGTTTTTACTGTTGATGTTATTGTTACTGAGGTTGTATGAGTTCTTTACAGATTTTGGATATAAGCCCCATTCCCACTATACGTTGTTGTGCTGTGCTCAGTGGTGTTTGACTCTTTGCAACCCTATGGACTGTATATAGCCCACCAGGCTCCTCTGTCCATGGGATTTTTCCAGCAAGAATACTGGAGTGGGCTGCCATACCCTTCTTCCGGGGATCTCCCCAACCCAGGGACTGAACCCAGGTCTCCTGCATTGCAGGCAGATTCCTTCCCATCTGAGCCACCATATGGTCTGCAAATATTTTCTCCCATTCAATAGGTTGCTTTTTATTTTGTTTATTGTTTCTTTTGCTGTGTGGAAGCTTTTTAACTTGATGTAGTCACCTTTGATTTTTGCTTTTCTTGTTTGTGCTTTTGGTGTTGCATCTAAAAAAACATTGCCAAGGCCAGTGTCAAGGAGCTTTTTCCTTATGGTTTCTTTTTGGAGTTTTTAACATATGGGTAAAAACTGTGGCCTTATATTTAGGTCTTTAATCCACTTTTTTCCCATTTATTTTTATTAGTTGGAGGCTAATTACTTTACAACATTGTAGTGGTTTTTGTCATACATTGACATGAATCAGCCATGGATTTACATGTATTCTGCATCCCGATCCCCTTTCCCACCTCCCTCTACCCGATCCCTCTGGGTCTTCCCAGTGCACCAGGCCGGAGCACTTGTCTCATGCATCCAACCTGGGCTGGTGATCTGTTTCACCCTAGATAATATACATGTTTCGATGCTGTTCTCTTGAAACATCCCACCCTCGCCTTCTCCCACAGAGTCCAAACTATATGCAAGGTAAAAAGACAGCCCTCAGAATGGGAGAAAATAATAGCAAATGAAGCAACAGACAAAGGATTAATCTCAAAAATATACAAACAACTCCTGCAGCTCAATTCCAGAAAAATAAATGACCCAATCAAAAAATGGGCCAAAGAACTAAACAGACATTTCTCCAAAGAAGACATACAGATGGCTAACAAACACATGAAAAGATGCTCAACATCACTCATTATCAGAGAAATGCAAATCAAAACCACAAAGAGGTACCATTACACGCCAGTCAGGATGGCTGCTATCCAAAAATCTACAAGCAATAAATGCTGGAGAGGGTGTGGAGAAAAGGGAACCTTCTTACACTGTTGGTGGGAATGCAAACTAGTACAGCCGTTATAGAGAACAGTGTGGAGATTTCTTAAAAAAACTGTAAATAGAACTGCCATATGGCCCAGCAATCACAGTTCTGGGCATACATACCGAGGAAACCAGATCTGAAAGAGACACATGCACCCCAATGTTCATTGCAGCACTGTTTATAATAGCCAGGACATGGAAGCAACCTAGATGCCCATCAGCAGATGAATGGATAAGGAAGCTGTGGTACATATACACCATGGAACATTTCTCAGCCATTAAAAAGAATTCATTTGAATCAGTTCTAATGAGATGGATGAAATTGGAGCCCATTATACAGAGTGAAGTAAGCCAGAAAGATAAAGACCAATACAGTATACTAACGCATGTATATGGAATTTAGAAAGATGGTAATGATAACCCTATATGCAAAACAGAAAAAGAGACACAGAAGTACAGAACAGACTTTTAATCCACTTTTTAAAATCCATTTTGAGTTAGTTTTTATGAGTGGTATAATAAGACAGGTCCAATTTCTTCCTTTTTTTTTTTTTTTTTTGCATGTTGTTATCTGGTTTTTCCAACACCATTTGTTGAAAAAACTATCCTTTCCCCATTGAGTGTTCTTGACTTCCTTGTCAAATACTGGCTGTATACGTAGGGCTCTTGATTCTGTTTCATTGATCTATGTGTCTTGTTTTTATGCCAGTACTAACTGTTTAAATTATGCTTTGTAGTACAGTTAGAAGTCAGGAATTGTCTTTATCTTGGCTATTTTAAACAGTGCTGCGATGAGTATGTTATCTAGGGTGAAACAGATCACCAGCCCAGGCTGGATGCATGAGACAAGTGCTCGGACCTGGTGCACTGGGAAGACCCAGAGGGATCGGGTGGAGAGGGAGGTGGGAGGGGGGATCGGGATGGGGAACACATGTAAGTCCATGGCTGATTCATGTCAATGTATGACAAAAACCACTACAATATTGTAAAGTAATTAGCCTCCAACTAATAAAAATAAATGAAAAAAAAAGAAAGAAGTCAGGAAGTGTGATGCTTCAGGCTTTGTTCTTTCTCAGAATTGCTTTGGCCACTTGGAGACTTTTGCGAACCTCTGAACATTTAGATGCTCTGTGTTTTTTAGCCTCCACATTTGAGACAGTGCAGTCTAGTGCACAGATTCCCAGAACTTTAGTTCGCAGGGCACTTAGTTGGATCAAAAAGAAATTAAGAAGTATTTATGTCATAACAACTTAATAGCCATTTGAAAAGAAAAGTACATACATTGAAAGAAAAATATTTTAATTTTATTCTTTAATATTGTAATTAGTTAGTAGTGGGATGTATGCACCTATTAGAGATGGAAAACTTTTCAGAATCAGATGGGACACAAGAACCTTCAGTTCTGGTTCCACGTTGATTTTTCATGTGGTACTTGCTTTTTATCACAAGTGCTGAAAAGGCAGCTTCACAAAGATACGCAATCATCAGAGGAAAGCAGGGTGCTTTAATGTGCACACTGTGAATTTGAGCTCTTAGTTCAGGTGGTGTCTGACAGGTATGGGGCACTGGGCCACCATATCCACTCCCTCCGCCCTACTCCTGTGCCCTGGGGAACTGTGATGCAGTTTCAGAACCATGGACAGAGTGGCTGGATGCAAGCAGACACTTGGGCAAGGTTTGCTATCTACAAGAAAGAGAAAATAATAGTATCTACCTTATAGATTTTGTTTTGCTTTTTATGATGAAGAAATATCAAACCTACATAAAAGCAAACAGAACAAAACATAGCCCATCACTAAGATCCCAAACCATTCAATTATGACCAACTCTGCCCCAGCCCTGCCCTGTATACTTCGCTCCTCATAACTGAGACATAAATCCCGAGTTCCATCTGTATTTTAGCACCTCTTAAGTTTCTCATGAGTATTAAATGAATTAATAAACATGATGCATTCAGCAGACTGCTGATCTTCCCAAAGTGTAGGGTATTGTTACCACTGTCATCTCAGCAATAGCAGCTCTACCACACGCGAGCACTCTGCCCCACTCCTGGGATGTGTCATACAGGTAAAAAGTAGTGTGCTTTCTGTGATACTGCCCAGTATAAAGAAATACCCATGATCACAGAGAACAAGTCAGTGGCAAATGCACTCACCACCTTCCACATAGGATTCAGTAAGTGTTTCTCTACAAGGAATTTCCTTGTTCCCACCTTAGAGAATACATGGCATTCAAATGGCATCAGATGCTTTTTATAGACACATAGAGCCACATAGAGTCTGGTTTGATTTCTTGGTTCTGGGTAGAGATCTTCTCTGAGTAAGAAAGAAGATTAAGTTCTTTTCTACCTCCTGGCACTTCAGATGCAGTAGGGTTTTGCTAAACTAAGTATATCAGAATGCTGCTAATCTAGTATAGCACAATTATGAAAGAATTAGGAAAAATCCATTTAGGGAGAGGTCCCAGCTTCACGTAACTGCCCACACACACATTTGATTGTGAGGGGCACAGATGCTAATCTATCTAGCTGTTGAGGCATGAGGTGTGTAAAATGGTTATGAAGACAAGAAACAATTGCTATTTTCTCTGAATGACACTCCTAATTCTCCCTTCCCTCCTGGGGCTCAATTAAAATGTAATTTAAATTGTTCCCATCTTGGGGTCTCTGGGTCCATTATCCTGTACCCAGCCTAGTGATGACAGGAACATGAAGCACTCCTCTGACTTCAATGCTGCAGCAGCAAAATTTTCTACTTGACTCTCCTGAATTTGTTGTGGAACCTAAGTGATTATCTGTGTTCAACAAAGCTGAACAGATTATTGATCTGTTCTGCTTGATTTACAGTCTGTTTGGTTTACTGATCTGAGAGAGGCCCTAACTAAAATTCTTCAGGTTTTACTTGGTGAAAGTCGCTTAGTCGTGTCCGACTCTTTGTGACCCAATGGACTATACAATCCATGGAATTCTCCAGGTCAGATTACTGGAGTGGGTAGCCTTTCCCTTCTCCAGGGAATCCTCCCAACCCAGGGATTGAACCCAGGTCTCCCGCATTGCAGGAGGATTCTGTACCAGTTAAGTCACCAGGGAAGCCAAAGAATACTGGAGTGGGTAGCCTATCCCATCTCCAGCAGATCTTCCCGACCCAGGAATTGAACTGGGGTCTCGTGCATTGCAGCCAGATTCTTTACCAACTGAGCTATCAGCGAAGCCCAAAGTCACTCAGTCGTGTCCAACTCTTTGCGACCCCATGGACTATACAGTCCATGGGATTCTCCAGGCCAGAATACTGGAGTGGATAGCCTTTCCCTTCTCCAGGGGATCTTCCCAACCCAGGGATTGAAACCAGGTCTCCCGCATTGCAGGTGGATTCTTTACCAGCTGAGCCACCAGGGGAGCCCAGGGAATAGTGGAGTGGTTTTACTTAGGCCAGGGGCAAGATATACAACCAAACCATCTGCAACCAGCATCCACTTCTTTTAGGCACTGAGCATACCTTACACTGGGAAGTTGTTTTGGAATCTTATCAGCATACCCTCTCCCACAACATTTGTTTTATTATAATTTGCCAGCAATGTTATATCACAATTTCAATCTAGCTGCCCTCAAAGACAACCAGCAATCTCATACAAAGAAGCAAATAAAGTCATTCTGAAAAATAGAGTGAATTGTCTAGAAGTAACTCTATTAACGTCCGTGCAACTTAGGAAGGTAGGAACTCAGTACAATCATATTTGTCAGTTTTTGTTCAGGGAGTAAATAATATGTGACGTTTTGTATCATATCCTTTAATACTGCATGGTGCTTCATTCAAACAGTTTTTTCTGGGTTAACAAAATAATCGACAGAGGTCACTCATACCCATAAATATACTCAGCTCTGATTTACTTCTAAAAAGGTTTTATAAACAAGGCTTTGTGAGAATTTTAATCCATATTCTTTGTCAGTGATCTCCTCAGTATCTCCTGAACCTCATTACATAAAACTGTCTGGAGAGGTGAATTTTTAAAAATACCAAGAACCTTCTTGCCAACCATACTCTCAATACCTGTGTCAGCTAGGCAAGACTTTGAGGGCCCTGAGCCTCTTACTTGTCCAGCCTTCCTGTCTACTCTGAAAGCAAAGAGGAACACAGGATTCAATAATAAAGCTGGAAAAATAAAGAATACAAGTATTAATTAGATAAAAATACAAGAAAAAAGGATCAGAGAAGCAGATGACAGAATCTATATGAAGAAAGAATCAATCCTGTTCATATTTGGTCTGTTTCCTGATTTCCTGATAAAAGCAGCTTTTCCAGTTACTAAGGCCTTGGGGATGGAGCCATAAGACCTGCCTCTGCATTCACTGGTATCTAGGCATGCTCAGTGGCCAAGGGCCAGAGGTTTCACTACTTCTGTCCTGTTGTAGGTTTCTTGCTACTGTCCTATTGTAGCACTAGGCTGATACAGGTACAACATGTGAATCACATTTTGGAGTCGCTTTTAGGATCGTTATAAAGTCAGGTGTGATACCATCCCATTGGGAGGTGAAGCTTAATTTCCACACATTTCCCATTTTCACTTAAAATGGGAAATTTAAATTTGGGTCTGCTTTAGTGGCCTTCTCATGTGGCTCAGCGGTAATGAATCTACCTGCAATGCAGGAGACGTGGATTTGATCTCTGGGTTGGGAAGATCCCCTGCAGGAGGAAAGGGCAACCCACTCCAGTATTCTTGCCTGAAAAATCCCATGGACCAAAGAGCCAGTAAGGGTGGTAGAGTTGGACATGACTGAAGCGACTTAGCACGCACATACACTGCTTTAGTCACTCGATTGACCAGTAAAATGCAATTTAAGTGACTCCTGGCACCTCCAAGGCTAGGTCATAAGAAACTTTGCAGTGTCTGCGTGGCTGTCTTGAGACAGTCTCTCTGGCTGCCCCAAGCTGCCATGCAAGAAACCCAACTATGCAGAGACTTCTCTGCAGGTGAGGCCAGATGTGGGTGCTCCAGTTGACAGTCGGTGCAGCCATGCTCAGCCTTCCAGCCATCCTTGCTAAGATATAAAGTTGTCTTGTAAAGTTGTCTGACAGTCTCCAGGCCATCCAACTGACCAGCCAAATACCGTTAAGCTTTCTTAGTCAGTCAGTGAACCATGGAGCAGAAGAATCCCCTGGCTGAACCCTGTCCTCCACTTCCTGTCACTGTAAACCATTAGGTATATTATAATAAAATGGTTGTAGTTTGGAGCTGTCAAGTCTCAGGGTAGTTTCTTACACAGTAGTGGATAACAGGAACACCAGGTACACTGCCTGGCCATACCACAGAATGACTGCCACTTCGAGAGCCACAGCCCAGAACCTGGGGTAGGATGGCTGATGTGCTGTTGAATCACTAGTGAGCTGGATCAGCTAAGGGCTCTCAGGGTTACAGCTGGTCTGGAGGAGACCATGGAGAGTTCTGTTGCTGGTTTTGATGAAAGGAAACCAAGACTGGTGAGGGGTATTAGGGAAGGTATTCAAGAGGAATCTGCGTGTGTGGGGTTTTGCTTGAGGGTGGACTACTGCAATGATTTGGAGGAGGTACCAGGGGAGAAAGAGATTCACAAAATTTATCTTAGTTCCCTACTTTGCACACCAAGTTTTTAAAAACATGGACTATCTTTTTAGAAAAGATTGGAAAGATGGCACCAGAGAAGAAAGGGCATAAAGTCACTTCTGCAGCCCCTCACTTGGAATAGTAACAGAAAAGTGAACAAAAAGAAGATGTCACTTGGCTTTATGTGGGAATCTCATGCAACAACACCACCAACCTGGTCACAGAATCAAGTACCCACTCACTCTGGCTTGCTTGACACAGACCCAATTTAAGTCTGTTATTCTGGGGGAATTATTCAGGACATTTTCTTTCACTCTCAAAAGAGTTGGTATTGGAAAATAAATTATTTGTTGTTCAGTATCTTAATTGTATCTCACTCTTTGCAATGCCATGGACTGCAGCACGCCAGGCTTCCCTGTCCTTCACCATCTCCCAGAGCTTGTTCAAACTCATGTCCATTGAGTTGGTGATGCCATCCAACCATTGCGTCCTCTGTTATCCCCTTCTCCTGCCTTCAGTTTTTCCCAGCATCAGGGTCTTTTCTAATGAGTCAGCTCTTCGCATCAGGTGGTCAAAGTATTGGAGATTCAGTTTCAGCACCAGTCCTTCCAATGACCATTCAGAGTTGATTTCCTTTAGGATTGACTAGTTTGATCTCGCTTCAGTCCAAGGGACTCTCAAGAGTCTTCTCCAACACCACAGTTCAAAAGCATCAGTTCTTCAACGTGCAGCCTTCTTTAAGGTCCAACTCTCACATCCATACATGACTACTGGCAAAATCACAGCTTTGACTATAGGGACCTTTGTCAGCAGAGTAATGTCTCTGCTTAAGGAAATGGCAACCCACTCCAGTATTCTTGTCTGGAGAATTCCATGGACAGAGAAGACTGGCAGATTACAGTCCATGGGATCACAAAGAGTTGGACACTGCTGAGTGACTCACACCTTTTCTGGGTTTGTCACAGCTTTTCTTCCAAGGAGCAAGCGTCTTTTAATTTCATGGCTGTAGTCACCATCTGCAGTGATTTTGGAGCCCAAGAAAATAAAGTCTGTCATAATAAACTATAATTTATGTGCCTGTCCTATTTGCAAGAAAATCAAGTCTGTCACAGTAAATTATAATTTATGTGCCTGCCCTATTTGTAGGGGCCTGTGTGGCTCAGTGGAATAGAGTTTTGAACACACTTCCCATCATCCCATTAAGATAACACAGAAGGACCTTATTGAAAGTTTGTGGGGTTCTGCTCTGGAGTAATGTTTGTCTTTAGATTTGATATTTCATATATCCACTCAACACATATTTAATGAGAGCCTATTGTATTGTATTCTTTCACAGTTGTGACCAGATGCTTAGGGAACCAATGCTTGTAGGGCTGTGTTATGATTAGAAATGCCTTGCAGGGGACACCACTGGTCAAGAGACAGCCTTGTAAATTTGTGTTTTGATGTACCCCTCCTTTGCCCCCTGCCTCAAACACAGAGCAATGCCAGTTAGAACATAAAATTAGAAAACTAAAAATACACAGCTGAACTAAAAGGCAAGACTAACATACTTGGGCCAGAACTGGAACAGAAAGGTAAAGCAGTGAAGACTACTGAAGCCACAGGCTAGCAGGCAGGCAGTGATGGAGTCTAGCTCTGGCAGGAAAAAGTGACTAATGGCATAGGATCTAGGGATGGGAATCAGGTTCATAGCTTGAGGTTGGGGTTGAGGTAGGGCTCTTCTGTTTGTGAAAATGAAAAAGCCAGTCATTTCTAGCTACCGCTTGGGGCTGCAGTTTTAGCAGGTGGAAAGTTCAAGGAGGAGGAAGATCAAAGTTATGGTCTGATTGGGAACTGAACCAAGCCACTCACAGGTCTCTCCACATTAACCAACTCACTCTGGAGCAGGAGCTTCAACACACATTTCTCAAAACATATTTGTTACTTAAGACAGTTCTACCATCATAAAACCCACCTATTCCATTCCTGCATCATATCAGAAAAAAATACAAAAATTCTAAATGAAGTAGTACCTTCCACTTGAAAAACAGAAAGAAATTATAAAGCAAAGAATGCAAAAAATAACATTTATCAATTAAAATGTTGGTAACTAAATATACATTCATCAAATTAAAAAACATTAAAGCTTGGAATAACTTTAGACAGTGATACAGTAATTTAGTAATTAGTGAACTGGAAGACAAAATTGAGGCCTAAAGCCAGGTGGAGCACAAAAGACAAACTGAAATGTTGTTCCCAAAACCAGTAGAAAAAGAGGGTTGCAGGTCATTCTTGGCTTGATTAGGTCAGGGTTTTGGCACTAATCTGGGATGGTCTGAACAGCACAGGCAGCAATTCAGAAAAATAACATGGGAAGAAGAGACAAAATACATTTTGTGAAAGAGGTAAATGCAAAATGTTGCTAGGCAACCAACCAAGGGTGTCAGCAGCCACTGGAGCAGAAGGTGAAGGCACCTGCTCCATGAGAAGAGGGAAAAGTAGGGTCATCACCAAGGGAAGGTGGCCGTCTGACTGAAGGGACAAGAAGAACCTGTTGTCACAATAGCCAAGACCTGGAACCAACCTAAATTGGCATCAACAGATGACTTTATAAAAAAGATGTGGTGCATGTATAGTAATACAATGGAGTACTACTCAGCCATTAAAAAGCAAGAAATAATGCCATTTGCAGCAACATGGATGAACCTAGAGATTATCACACACTAAGCAAAGTAAGTCATAGAAAGACAAATATCACATGATATCACTTGTATGTGGAATCTAAAATAGGACACAAATGAACATATCTACAAACAAAAAGAGACTCACAAAGAGAACAGACTTGTGACTGCCAAGACAGGGGTGAGGGAAGGAAAGACTGGAAGTTTGGGATTAGCAGATGCAGTATATACAGGATGGAGAAGCAACAAAGTCCTACTGTATAACCCAGGGGACTATATTCAATATCCTGTGATAAACTAGAACAGAAAAGAATATGAAAAAGAGTATATATATAAAACTGACAGAAGCAGAATATATTAAGAAGAGGTGGCAAGAATACACAGAAGAACTATACAAAAAAGATCTTCACGAACCAGATAATCATAATGGTGTGATCACTCACCTAGAGCCAGACATCCTGGAATGTGAAGTCAAGTGGGCCTTAGGAAGCATCACTATAAACAAAGCTAGTGGAGGTGATGGAATTCCACTTGAGCTATTTCAAATCCTAAAAGATGATGCTGTGAAAGTGCTGCACTGAATATGCCAGCAAATTTGGAAAACTCAGCAGTAGCCACAGGACTGGAAAAGGTCAGTTTTCATTCCAGTCCCTAAGAAAGGTAATGCCAAAGAATGCTCAAACTACCACACAATTGCACTTATCTCACACGCTAGTAAAGTAATGCTCAAAATTCTCCAAGGCAGGTTTTAGCAATACGTGAACTGTGAACTTCCAGATGTTCAAACTGGTTTTAAGAAAAGGCAGAGGAATCAGAGATCAAATTGCCAACATCCTCTGGATCATCAAAAGAGCAAGAGAGTTCCAGAAAAACATCTGCTTTACTGACTATGCCAAAGCCTCTGACTGTGTGGATCACAATAAACTGTGGAAAATTCTTCAAGATATGGGAATACCAGACCACTTGACCTGCCTCTTGAGAAACCTGTATGCAGGTCAGGAAGCAACAGTTAGAACTGGACATGGAACAACAGACTGGTTCCAAATAGGAAAAGGAGTACGTCAAGGCTGTATATTGTCACCCTGCTTACTTAACTTATATGCAGAGTATATCATGAGAAACACTGGGCTAGAAGAAGCACAAGATGGAATTAAGATTGCTGGGAGAAATATCAATAACCTCAGATATGCAGATGACACCACCCTTATGGCAGAAAGTGAAGAGGAACTAAAAAGCCTCTTGATGAAAGTGAAAGAGGAGAGTGAAAAAGTTGGCTTAAAGCTCAACATTCAGAAAACTAAGATCATGGCATCTGGTCCCATCACTTCATGGGAAATAGATGGGGAAACAGTGGAAACAGTGGCTGACTTTATTTTTTGGGGCTCCAAAGTCACTGCAGATGGTGACTGCAGCCATGAAATTAAAAGATGCTGAGTCCTTGGAAGGAAAGTTATGACCATCCTAGACAGCATATTAAAAAGCAGAGATATTACTTTGCCAACAAAGGTCTGTCTAGTCAAGGGTATGGCTTTTCCCATATTCATGTATGGATGTGAGAGTTGGGACTATAAAGAAAGCTGACTGCCGAAGAATTGATGCTTTTGAACTGTGGTGTTGGAGAAGACTCTTGAGAGCCCCTTAGACTGCAAGGAGATCCAACCAGTCAATCCTAAAGGAAATCAGTCTTGAATATTCATTGGAAGCACTGATGTTGAAGCTGGAACTCCAATACCTTGGCCACCTGATACGAAGAGCTGACTCATCTGAAAAGACCCTGATGCTGGGAAAGATTGAGGGCAGGAGGAGAAGCGGACGACAGAGGATGAGATGACTGGATGGCATCACTGACTCAATGGACATGAGTTTGGGTGAACTCCGGGAGTTGGTGATGGACAGGGAGGCCTGGTGTGCTGCAGTTCATCGGGTCGCAAAGAGTCGGACATGACTGAGAGACTGAACGGAACTGAACTGAGACACTCTGCTGGACAGCTGAAATTAAACACAGCATTGTAAATCAACTGTATTTCAAATCAATTTTTAAGAAGAGAAAGAAAGAATAACTTGCCTGAGAGTGGCAGGGGGCCAAGCTGGGCTGGCCCCTTGAACAAACAGCCTCTTTTGTGCCTGCACTGATAGGGCTCTGGCAAGGGGTGGGATCCAGGAGAGCCACATGTGGCTGGGGGAGTGTGGCGGAGGGTGGAAGAAAGGGCTGACTCCCGAGTGGAGTGATTCTGACCTGCTGACAGAGACAGAGGCTGGGGCCCAAGGGACACATGAGCTCTGCAGGGGACTAGATGCCTCTTCCCCTGTCTCCCTGGGAGCTGAGCACTACACAGGAGACCAGCCTGGGGGAGGAAGAAGTGGCTCTGGGGAGGACAAGGCCCTCCTCCAACCCTGAGCACCAGGCAATGCTACAGTGCCCTGGCCAGGAAGACTTTCTGTCAGAATGCTCTAGAATCTTGCTGCTCAATACAGCAACCTGCAGGCCCAAGTGGCTAGTCCACATCTGATACCTGGAGACACTGCACAGGTCTCTTCTCCCACATTTCTCAATGTGGAGAGGCCATTGCTGAGTTTTCTGGGTACCTGACAGGTACCAGATACATGGCACATGGATTATAACTTTTGAAAACACAGAAAGAACACCAGACACCGCCACATTTGAGCTTTCTTTGAAATTCCCAAAGTTGCATTAAGGACATGCAGTATCTTACTGCAATTGTTATAAACAAAAGTTATCAGCATATGGTACTATAACTGCTGAAGGTGTAAGAAATTAAGTATCATCTGGATTGACTGTATGACAGAACCGGAAAGGCTTTTAGAAAAGTTCCCCAATTTTGGCTTATTTGTCTCATTTTCAAAAAGCAGAGTGAAGAGGAAAGTACTGATTATGTGAGTATCTGGTTGTCCAGATTATGAAGAAATATCAATATTACTCTTCTATAATTAAATTGTAAGGAGTTAATTGTAATTAAATGTCACCATGTTTGGATAAAGTTGTCACTTCTTGGAATTAGCTCTGAAATAATGGAGCAATCAAAACCTGAAATGCAGATCTTTTCAGATGGTTCTTGTCCAGGTTGGGATACATTACCTTTCTATTTCCTGCAACCTCGGTTGTGTTCTTTTCCTTCACAGTGACAGGTCAGAAGGTTTATGACATCTCCTCATATAGGATGCTGGCTTATTACTCTGAGAACAAGTACATTTTTCCTACATTTTACTTATTTTCTTATACCCAGAGATAAATACAAACTGAAAAAAACAGTTGAAAGTATTACACTCAGTCGGTCCAACTCTTTGCAACCCCAAGGACTGTAGCCCATCAGGTTACATGGAATTTTCCAGGCAGGAATACTGCAGTGGGTAGCCATTCCTTTCTCCAGGAGATCTTCCCAATCCAGGGATCAATCATGTATTGATTACCTCTTAACAAAAATTCCATTTAACATTTTTTTTAAAATGTCATAAATCATATGATTCTACGTGTCTAATGTTTAAAATGTAAGTAATGCAGATAAACAAACAAATATTCCCATTACTCTCCTTCCCTCATCTACTCTGCTGACCCCAGAAACTGCCGTGACCTATTGATGTATCCTTCCTGAGCAAACTCACCTGTGTACACATGTCTACACTTCCCTCGAAGTAATTGTTTAAGTTAACTTTTCCATAAATAATACCACATTTTTCCCATTTCTCCAAATCTTTTGAAAAATGTTTGATGTTAATACCAATAAACCTTGCTCCTTTTCACTGCTGTGCTCTATTCCCTCCAATAGCAGTGCCCTATTTTATTAAACCACTCCTCCCTCTATGGGAGTTTAGGTTTGTCCCACTTTTCACTGTTACAAACACTGCTGCAAAAGAATTTCACCCTTTACAGAAAACCTGAATGGAGATGGGGACAGGAAACACATATTCAACATCACACCAGTAGAGAAAGAGAAGTGAAGTAATGATGGACAAATGGAAATGCACAACAGGACAAGGATGTGTGGTTTTAATCAGTGCCAGGAGAGCCTTCTTTGATTCTACCTGAAGACTTCTTGGTGACCCAATTCATCAGTGAATCAGGGAACTGAAACGTGGAGTAGAAGAAAGTTTTCAAAGCATGCCATATTCGAATAGTTCATGCGAGGAGGTAAGCAACAACATGACGGTGTTAAGATCCCGAATCTCTGGCCTCCAGCAGAGAGCCCTGTGTTGCCTAAAATGGCACTGCAACTGGGGAGAAAGCCTTCTAAATCTCCACGGAGTCTCTTCTGATTCTTGTTTGCATCATTATCCTCTTATCTCAGGGAAAATAAACAAACTGGGTTTGGCAGAGAGGTCCATGGCCAGGAAACCTGCACTAAAGCCCAGGGTTTGAGTGTTCTAAGAATACTCTTTTCCTTCTGTACAGTTTCTTGGGATAAGCCATTATGTGTAAAAGTACTCAGCCTATTATACAGAGTGAAGTAAGTCAGAAAGAGAAACACCAATACAGTATATTAACGCACACATGGAATTTAGAAAGATGGTAACGATGACCCTATATGCGAGACAGCAAAAGAGGGATAGATATAAACAACAGACTTTTGGACTCTGTGGGAGAAGGTGAGGGTGGGATGATTTGAGAGAATAGCATTGAAACATGTATATTACCATATGTGAAATAAATCGCCAGTCCAGGTTCAATGCATGAGACAGGATGCTCAGGGCCGGTGCACTGGGATGATCCTGAGGTGGGAGGGGGGTTCAGGATGGGGAACACATATATACCCATGGCTGATTCATGTCAACGTATGGCAAAAACCACTACAATATTGTAATTAGCCTCCAATTAAGTAGATTAATTAAAAAAAAAACAAAAATAAAGTACTCAGCCCCCAAGTCCTAATTCCACTACTGGAAGGAACTACAGAGACGACCAAATTCATCCTGCTATTTGGTAGAGAATGTAACCAAAGCCCAAGAAAAGGAGGTGACTTGGACCTCATCACAGAGCTGGTCAGTGGCAGATCCTGGGCCATGCGCAGAGTTACCCTGAACTAGCCTCCTGCTGCTCGCCTCAGTATCCCTCCATCACACCCAGTGTGCCCACTGCTCCCGAGCTGCTGTCTGGAAGTGCCACCTCTGTTTGCCACTTTCTTAGCCACGTGACACACTTTTTTTTGTCCGTTTGTTTAAACTTCTCTGTCCTTGGTATAGGGAGAGAAACAGAGAAAGAGGCTCAGTTAGACGTGGTTGTTTTCAACTATCTATGGTGTGTACCACAAGGTTCATTTTTATCTGATGCTATGCTTCTGCATACCTTTGAGGCACAGCTATCTGGCAGAACCCTATCCACACACACACCTTTCCTAAAGCAGAATTCAATTTCCCCATCAAAAGCAACTTTGTAAACTGTAGTGCAATGAAGAGGCTCTGGCTCTCATTTCCTGCCCCCCTCAGTCTGACTCATTTAAATATGTCACTCCTCTGACCCCTCCTCTTCTTTTGTCCGATAGGTTAAGCCTTATTTACTGATTTCATTCAGGGCTCTCTTTCTTTTGATGTGACTCTGGTAGATTACAAAAATGACTGCCATTCTTCCCTTCTCAGTATCTGCCCCTCCTTGGATGTGACTCTAAAGTTCTTCCCATCAGGAGGTAAAGTTTGCTTCCCCATCTCTTTAATCTAGGATGCTCTGTGACTTGCTTTGGCCTACAGAATGAGGTGGAAATGACAGTATGCCAGCTCTGAGGGTGGACTTCAATAAGTCTTGTATATTTCTGTCTGTTCTCATAGATACCTGCTCAGTATCCATGTGAACAAGCCAGAGCTAGCCTGCAGGAGCAAGTGAGACCATGTGAAGCAGAGATGAACAGATGAACAGTTCCAAATGAGGCTGTCCCAGATCAGCCAGCCTCCTTCAACCCACTTGGCAGCTGAGCACAAAGGCATGAGTGAGTGTGGCCCAAACTAGAACCAACCAGCTGAGGACAGCCCACATAGATAACTGTTAGGATTACTGGCTAAATAAATGATAGTCGTTTAAGCCACGAAGATTTTTGGGGGAAGGGTTGTTATTATCCAGCAAAAGCCAACTGATCCTTTATTACTGTCTGCACAAATGTTTAAAATTGGGCCTCCCAGAGCAGAGAGACTTTTCGTACTTGGTTCTGTACAGTAGCTCAATGAGTAACTTAATAGAAATTTAGAACAAAAATTGTTTTCTTGAAGAGAATAGGGAAATGGTAAAGAATGATGAAAATGTGATTCCCACTTTCCTCCTACATTCAGCCCACCCCACTCTCTACAGCCTGTGATTAAGGAAATAAATAGAAATCCACAGGATACAGGGCATGTCATTAATCAATACTATGGTAGTAAGACAAGCAGCAGAAAATTCTCTCCTTACAAAAGATTTTCTCCTTACAAAGAATAGACTAGGAAAATTGTCTAGGGACAGGGTGAAAAGCCTGTAATTTTTAAAACATCGTGGCTGCCGTGACTTTTGCTGTGCCATTTCTTTGCCACTGTCCTAGGGTTTTACCTTTGAGCCCATCTCAGTTCCTTCTGAAAGGCAGGAGGTTTTGCCTCTGCTCCAGGCTCTCTAGTAGGGAGGGATGGGGCGTACACCACCTGACTCATACCTGACTGCTATGACCATGCAGTTTCAAGTCCTTCTTGGGGCTTACATGCGCTCCCCTGGTGGTTCAGTAGTAAAGAATCTGCTTGCCAATGCAGGAGACCTGGGTTTGATCCCTGGGTCAGGAAGATCCCCTGGAGTAGAAAATGGCAACCCCACTTCAGTATTCTTCTCTGGGAAATTCCACGGATAGAGGGGCCTGGTGGGTTACAGTCCATGGGATTGCAAAAGAGTTGGACATGACCTAGCAACTAGACAGCCGCAGCAGTGGGCCCTACATTAACTTTCAGAGGCTCCACTCATGCCACATTTAACATGTTAAAATGTACCCACGTCCTCCAATTTAATATAATTTGTACAGAACCCTCAGGGTCAAGTTGCACTTGACTAGCTAATATTATGTATGATATCCCCCTAATTACACATTTTAATGTTTACTTTGTAGTTTTCTTTCTGTATTTTGACTTCTTTCTCCATTGTTGATCTTCAGGTCTGAAACATTTTCATAGTCTTTTGAAGAACTCACAGGTTCTGGGCACTATGCATGTAGGTATCTAACAGGAAAGTCACCCTGGCCTAGTCAATCAACCGATAGCTATTTCTTGAGCACCTAATATTTATAAAGCATTGTACTGAGGTCTTCATCAAATTCATTCACTGGGCAGCCATTTGCCACATCCTGTTACAAAGCTAAGTGCTGAGAACCAGGATAGAGGCCCTTCAGTTTCTGCTGTCAAGGGCTCTGAATTAGCCAGGGCTAGGCTCAAAGTAAAGCAGATGAAAAGAACTGTGGACTTAGGAGCTACATCTGGGGTCTTTCTTTTACTCTACTGTAAAGGTGAACAGAGTTCCTTTGGGTCAACATCACTGAGAAGTAGAATATTGCCTACTATATTCAGTGTCAACTACAAATTGGCAATTGTCATTGACCCCTGCCATCTACCTCTACAGGGATTAAATCATGTGCTCCTGTAGCTGCTCATCTTCAACAACTGCTGAAGGGACCTCAGGGTGGATAGCAGAAATGAGGCACTCCATGCTCGGGGAAATACTGGCAAGACAGGTCTTCAGATAGTTAGATATTCTAAGGAGCTGATTCTATGAGCCCAATTCTTATATCTCCTCATATCTAGAAAAGCACTAAAGTCCTTTGTGGTGACGACTGCTCCTCATGACTAGCAGAAACCTTCTGTGTGTTTGATTGATTGATTGATTGATTCTACCTCTCTGGAGCCGTTTCTCAGAGCTATCTGAGGTGCTGTCTCCTAGGCTATAGCCCTCATTTTACCCCAAATAAAATCTGACTCACAACTCTCACACATTGTGCAATTTTTTTTAAGTTGATATCAGTAAACAAAGGATGTCACAGTCATTAGCAATTGCAGTTTCCCAGTGGTAAACCTTGAGGAAACTCAGGATGTGAAAACACAGGATACTGGCCCCACATGCTGAAGTACATATTAAAGGAATAATTGCAGTGAGCCCAGACTCTTGCATCTTCCCATACACAGGAAAGCACTAAAGTCCTTAAGATATATGGTTTTAATTTATTAACAGCAATCTTTTGTTCTTTTTGCTGCAAAATGCCTATATATCCTAGCTCTCCCCTCACCTCCTTGTAGCAGTTCTCTCAGGGTTACTTGAGATGTTGCCTCCTGGGTTGAAGTTCTAAGAATATCTGCCAGATAAAACAACTCAGCTTTCAGGCTGTGCAGTTGTTTTTGACACTACCTTCTACCCCTGTCAGCAAAAGGAGACTTGACAGATAGTCCTGATTCCTACCTGCAGCTGACTTTGGGCTAAACCCTTATAGTCCTTCCCTCAAAAAGCCAGGATGGTCTCATGAGGAGCATGGCAGTCTCCAGAACAAAGGCCGGACCTGGAAGTAACAGGTCCCTCAGAGCTGACTTTGGGGGTCATGGTGGGGGTGGCACAGAGCACTGGCTTAGCCCAGTGTTGAGGTGAAAGCTCTGTCAGGGTTCTCAGTCTGCTTTTAGTGTTCACCAGAGACTATGCTGGTTTCCCAGGCCTTTGAATAACACATTTTACAGCCTCAATAGGCGAAACACTGAAAAGCAAGTAGGTCTCAGGTTCCAGCAAACAGGGAACCTGTTTTTAAGGTCCTGATTTTAAGATTTCTCAGACCTCTTTAAAAACACTATTAATACTATAAGAATGAACTCAAGGGTGATGTTTTAGCTCAGCTTTTAAACTTTCCTGTGCATTTGAGTGCCCTGGGAATGGTGTTAAAATGTAAATTCTGACGCAGTAGGGCTGGGGTGGGGCCCAAGAGTCTGCTTTTGTCTCCCCGTGAAATTAACATTTAACTGCACTTTGAGCAAGGCTTTATATCATACAGCCCTCCATAGATTTTATCTCTTTTATTAATTCATCAACTCTGAAGCCTTAGCATCTACATCTCACAAATAAAGTCATGGACTCAGAGTGGCTCGCCTGGAACAACCCCACTCCACACACACACATCCCCCCCACCTCCCCACCACTAGTAAACAGCAGAGTGAGTTCTAATCTGTCTTCTGGCTTCTAGCTCAGCATCACTGCTATTCACCCACGGCCCCAGAGAGTTCTTTTCACTTTTACCTCTCATGTCTTGTGAGGTCATTTGTCTCAAGATAAAAAGCCCAGAGTTAATTTCATCCTTTCAAACTTTTGAGCTGATAGCCTGATCTCACTTCTCACACTGTGTGGCAGCTAAGGAAGGAAAGATTTCCAAAAGCAGACTAGAAAGGGCTTGCAGTGGTTACGCCTGGAATGATTACACCTGCAAAGAAACCAGTCATGCTTGGAAGCACTCCCTGGAGCAGTTAAGCCAACAGGATTTCCATCAGGGCTTGCAGTTAGAAGTTTCCAGAGGGGCAGAGCCTGAGTTTCAGGCCCACAGACTTGGCAACAGACTTGTTGCTTTCTGTGCCAGAAAATAATAATAATAATAAAAAAAAACTGGAACGAGCCAGCCGTGGTCTTTCTGAGGAAACAAAGATATATTTAATTTGGGGAAGGTACCTACTACATGCCAGATGCTGAGCCAGGTACTTTGTAAACGTCACTTCCAATCCTAACAGCAAGCCTGTGAAGTAAGTTGCCACACCCCATTTTTACAGGGTATGAAACTGAGGCTCGCAAGGTTAAACGGCTAGGGCCCTGCAGTCCACGGACACCAGGGCCGAGTGTGTCTGATGTGCAGGCTCTTACCACCACACCAGACTACCTCTGAAGTGGAGTCAGTGAAGTTCAAGGGCAAGAGACTGAACCTGCTCCAACTCCAGCGGCTCCTGGCTCAGTGGAGGCCGGGTCCTCACCCTTCCCATGGCTGTCTTCTTGGAACATCTGTATCTAGGTTTTGCCAGGCTGCCATCCTTTCCTTGTTTTTTATTTTAAAAAAATTCTTACTAAAAGTTATAAAGACTGGTACAACGAACCTCTGTATTCTTCACATAGATTCACCAATAGTGAATATATATACATATATATATATTCTTGGATCATTTTTTTATCAGAGGACAATTACTTTACAGTGCTGTTTCTTGCCATACAACAATGTGAATCAGGTATAAGCATACATACGTCCCCTCTCTCTTGAACCTCCCTCCCACCCCACTCCTCTAGGTTGTGACAGAGCACCGGGTTTGAGCTCCCTGCGTCATACAGCAAATTCCCATTGGCTATTTATTTTACACATGGTGATATACATGTTTCAAGGCTACTCTCTCAATTTTCCCACCCTCTCTTTGCCCTCTGTGTCCACAGGTCTGTTTTCTATGCCTATGCCTCCACTGCTGCCCTGCAAATATGTTCATCAGTGCCATCTTTCTAGATTCCCTATATATGCATTAATGTACAATCACTTTTTCTCTGACTTTCTTCACTGTAATATAATAGGCTCTAGGTTCATCCACCTCATTAGAACTGACTCAAATGTATTCCTTTTTATGGCTGAGTGCTGACTTAATTGAAAAGACCCTGATGCTGGGAAAGATTGAAGGCGGGAGGAGAAGGGGACAACAGAGGATGAGATGGTTGGATGGCCTCACTGACTCAATGGACATGAGTTTGAGTAAACTCCGGGAGTTGGTGATGGACAGGGAAGCCTGGCATACTGCAGTCCATGGGGTTGCAAAAAGCTGGAAATGACTGAGCAACTGAATTGAACTGAACTGAATATTCCACTGTATATATGTACCACTTCTTTTTTTAAAATTTATTTTTATTAGTTGGAGCCTAATTACTTTACAATATTGTAGTGGGTTTTGTCATACATTGACATGAATCAGCCATGGATTTACATGTATTCCCGATCCCGATCCTCCCTCCCACCTCCCTCTCTACCCAATCCCTCTGGGTCTTCCCAGTGCACCAGGCCCGAGCACTTGTCTCATGCATCCAACCTTTATCCATTCATCTGTCAATGGACATCTAGGTTGCTTCCAGGTCCTAGCTATTAAAAAGAGTGCTGCAGTGGACATTGAAGTACACGTCTTCTTCAATTATGGTTTCCTCAGGTATATGCCCAGTAGTGGGATTTTGGGGTTATATGGTAGTTTTATTCCTAGTTTTTTAAGGAATCTCCACACTATTCTCCACAGTCAAAGCCCACTTTTGATGCAACTTCAAGCCTCTCCATCCCTGGACCTGGGGGAGCCAAGTGGTTCTTACAGTAGCATTTCCTCTTAGCACCTCTTAATTTCTGAGGCATTTAGAGAGGGAGTTATGCTCTCAACAAATGCCCACCACTATCCACTACACCCCTCATTTGAAAAATTTAGATTGTTCCTAATTCACCCTCCTTGGTTTTCTTTCTGGAATTCTTAGTGGAGATTAATAAGCTCCTAAATCAGGGGCTGTATGATTGCCTTGTGGCTTATGACTTCAATAGGTTCTTAAGGATGCTAAAACAGTCAATTATGAATGAAAAATGTATTAATTCTTATGAGTTAAGACTGTCAGATTAAAAAAAAAGAAGTCAGTGAACTATAGCCCAATGGTCAAACCTGAAACACTACCTCTTTTTTTATGGCCCATGAATGAAGACTGACTTTTATATTTTCAAATGGTTGAAGAAAGTTTTAAGAAGATAATGTTTCATGATGCATGAATATTACACAGAATTCAAAATTTAGCATCCATGAATAAAGATTTGTTACAATATTTAAAAAAAGAATGTCAGATTAGCTTTTGGCTCAAAGTTCCCTCACAATGACCTTTGCCATGATGACTGCAAAAGTCACAGTAGTAACTGCATTCTTTGTCATTCTGGAGTTTTTGAATTCTAGAATTTAAAAACCAGGTTTCTAATCTCCTTAACCATCTAGACTGCTTCACATATTTTGTCTGAAAAAATATGACGCAAGATGAAAAAGACTTACACTGTTTTAGCTGGCCAGTGAGAAGCAGCAGGCTACTTCTGAAGTAGCTCTTAACCTGTCAGAGTCAGTACATAAAAACACATCTGGCCAGGTAAATTTGAATTCTGAATAAATTTTATCTGAAATTAAAATACTGTATAGGGCATAGTTATATTAAAAAGTTATTTGATGTTTATCTGAAATTTAAATTTAACTGAGTGTCCTGTATTTTCTCTGGTAATCTTAAATCTATGCCTCTAGGATTACCTTTTACATTTGCTGGAGACAGCTATCACTACTGAGATTCAAAATAAGGGAGGAAAAAGAGAGGATATACATATATGTATAACTGATTCATGTTGCTATACAGCAGAGACTAACCCAACATTATAAATCAACTATACTCCAATAAAAAAATTAAAAATACAAAAAAAGTAAGGGGGAAGACTCAACCATCATACCGTGTCTGTGGCTAGCAAATGGACAGTGGCATTGCCATATTAGTTCTGGGCTGAGTTTTGATAAATGAAACAACTAAGTAAATATTGAAGCTAAGCATACGCAGCTTTCACGGTACAGATCCATATCCTTGTCTCTGGCCATACCACCCGGAACATGCCTGATCTCATCAGATTCACATCCTTTATCTGCAATTTTGAAAGATAAAACACTCTGAAAATCGAAAATTTTTATTTAACTCACTTGCCAGCAACATTCAACCAACAAGATACTTATTATCATCTTATCTCACTTACTGTGAGTTGTCATACTTTTTGCTACAGAAATATTTATTTGTTTGATCACTGAGTGCTGTTCCAGACCCCCTAGGGGTATCACATAACATATGATAAATACTATATTACATAGTCATATGAAAAATTCTGAGTCCTATGTCTGACATCAATGGATTCAAATAAAAAACTGTGGCATATTTAAAAATTAATAGCCAGAAAGTTAAAACTTCATTGTCCACTATGGTAGCCATTAGCCATGTGGCTACACTGGACATTCGACATGTGTCTAGTCTGAACTGAGACACATGGTTAATGTAAAATACATACTGAGTTTTAAAAACTTAGTAGGGAAAAGAAAATGAAATATATGATCACATGTTGAAATAACATTATTTTGGATATATTATGTTATATAAAATATATTATGAAAATTAATTTTGCTAATTTTTCTATTTTTTAATGTTCAGTCACTCAGTCATATCTGACTCTTTGCAACCCCATGGACTGCAGCACACCAGGCCTCCTGGTCCATCACTAACTCCCAGAGTCAAACTCATGTCCATTGAGTCGGTGATGCCATCCAACCATCTCATCCTCTGTCATCCCCTTCTCCTCCTGCCTTCAATCTTTCCCAGCATCAGGGTCTTTTCAAATGAGTCAGTTCTTCACATCAGGTGGCCAAAATATTGGAGTTTCAGCTTCAGCATCAGTCCTTCCAATGAATATTCAGCACTGATTTCCTTTAGGATAGACTGGTTGGATCTCCTTGCAGTCCAAGGGACTCTCAAGAGTCTTCTCCAATACCACAGTTCAAAAGCATCAATTCTTCAGCGCTCAGCTTTCTTTATAGTCCAACTCTCACATCCACATATGACTACTGGAAAAACCATAGCTTTGATTAGACGGACCTTTGTTGGCAAAGTAATGCCTCTGCTTTTTAATATGCTGTCTAGGTTGGTCATAACTTTTTTTCCCAGGAGCAAATGTCTTTTAATTTTTTAATGTAGTTACTAGAAAATTTAGAACTACTTGTGTGGCTCCTGTTATATTTATAGTGGAGGCACTGCTTCAGAGACTATCTAAGTGTAAAACATTTTTACAGTTGGGAAAACTAGATGAGAAAGTGACTTGGGTAGTACGGGCAATTAGTTGCTGAGTCTGAGCTAAACCTGTGGTCTTCTGACTCCTGTGTTAGTGCTCTTTCCATTTTCCCTTCAAAAGACCTGATTCCAGAATGAAAATTCTCAAAGGATGAGTCTCTCAACAGCCTTTGGGCTCTGTACTTGGTTCTTGAATTCTAAGACCAATTTTAGAGCCTGACTGAGTGTTGGTGGTTCTTGCTGATGGAAGTAGGAAAATCAAACACTGACTTGTAATCAGTGGTTTCAGCCATAATAGAATCAGACTTGAAGAAGCAAATGAGAAAGATTTGTAGCTCACTGGTTCCATTTGATGTGCCAGTTTTCAACAGATTAAGAAGAGGAGATCTCAGCCCTGAGTGCCCTGCACCAGAGGCAGTGGAATTTCACTCAGATGCTGATCAGACCTGCTCCTTCATCAGCTCTGCTGGAGATGGTTAGGCTGGAAAACCACACCCAGTAGGGAGGGTGGGGGTGTCTCTTACTCTCTGACAAATGGTACAGGGATCCACTACCTTCAGAAAGTTCACCTTCTAGACAGAAGATGTTCAGTAATAAAATGGGTCTGAGTGAATGGTAAGCCTGGCCACAGGAGCAGGGAATCACTTGTTCAGCTGTAGTTAAGACTCCCTGACAGGAGGCAGTGGGAAGGAACTCTTGCCCACCAGCACAGTTATGCTTGGCTGAACTGAGGGATGCTTTTGAACTGTGGTGCTGGAGGAGACTCTTGAGAGTCCCTTGGACTGCAAGGAGATCCAACCAGTCCATCCTAAAGGAAATCAGTCCTGAATATTCACTGGAAGGACTCATGCTGAAGCTGAAATTCCAATACTTTGGCCACCTGATGTGAAGAACTGACTCATTTGAAAAGACCCTGATGCTGGGAAAGATTGAAGGCAGGAGGAGAAGGGGATGACAGAGGATGAGATGGTTAGATGGCATCACTGACACAATGGACGTGGGTTTGAACAAGCTCTGGGAGATGATGAAGGACAGGGAAGCCTGGTGTGCTGCAGTCCATGGGGCTGCAAAGAGTCAGACACAACTGAGTGACTGAACTGATCTGAGGGAAAAACAAATCTCCATGGGGAGCAGAACAAAGCCATCACAAAGTGAGAGCACATGCAGTTCCCTCATGTGTCCAGCCAGGCTTGGGAGGCTCCTAGGGGCTGCGTTCTTAGGCATTTGCATCAGCAGGGCCTTGCCTCTCCCATCAGTCTAGCAGGAAAGGATCCTAATCAAGAGAAAGAAGGAAGAAGTCCATGAGAGACGTTGCCTTGACAGGATTCTAGGTGGCCTTGATGGATCACCAGAAATCTGAATGACAGTCGGCAGGCTCATCCCCAGCATCTTGCACCCAGAGCAACCTGAGAAGGGTCCTGCAGCTGGGGAGCTGCAGTCATTTGCAGGTATGGAGCTCCCTGCTATGCAGGTAATTTGAGCAGTTTGAAAGTACCATTAGCTGTGTTTACTCATTTACACCAACTAGCTGGGTGTCTGGGAAGCCCTGGGGTAGGGAGAACTTGGCCTAGGAGTCACAGAGGGCTGGGTGGGAATTTTATATAACTGTGAAAAACTTACTTCATGTCTCTGAGCCAGTTTCTTCATTATTAAAATGGACAAGAAAATATGTCCCAGAGGGTTCTGTCAGGTGTGAGTGAGTAAAATTCTTGCACAGTGACTGTTCGGAATGTCTGTTTGTACTCTACTTTGACACTTGACCCTAAGTCCTCTCTCACAGGGGGTAGTGGGCTGGCCAGCTTTCCTCTCCTCCTCATCCCCACTGCCCTCCTCTCCAAAACAGCCCCACAGAGGCTTGACAATCCACTGCCTGCTGCAGATGGAAGGAACAGAGCATTCTGAAATGGAGCATTTTGCCATCTAACTAATTTAATGAGTCAGAAATTGCCCACTTAGAAAATTTATAAAATGGAGCATATGATTTACAGCTTGACTAGCACTTAAACCTGTGTTCCCTCTGCCTCAGCCAGGACACATAGGATTGCAGGAGCCTGTGACCCACTCCCATCTCTGTTGTACCCCAGCACTTGTAATGTGGGGACAGCAAAGGGAAGACAGGTGCTGGAAGCAGATTTGGCGTTCAGTTGGCTCTCACTAGGAAACAATAGCTATAATTTTCAAGTGAATTTTCCAGGGCTTCTGGTGAGTGGGAAAAAAAAAAAGGTCTAATAGTCTGGATAGCACCATGCCTATTTGATAGGGGAAAAAGACACTTATTATTCATTCCATTAGGCAGACACCCCTTTATCCATAAGAAAATATACACATATTTAATTTCTTCTACCTTTATGTCTCTGTCTAGCCCAGAGTTATTAACCTGGGGTTCAGGGATGGGCTTAAAGGGGCTTGTAATCCATGAAAATTAAGTGCAAAGTTCATGTGTATGTGAAAGTTTCCCCGAAGAGGAGATTTTTAATTAGTTCTCAGAGGGTTGGTGACCCACTCTCACGGACACAGTCAGTGATAAACTGCTGCTCTGGAAGTGCTCACAGGGCTAGTTCCCTCTGCTCCTGACGGGTTCTTGCTGCCATAAGCAAAGTCACTTTAATCCTGTGGTTCTCAGTTGTTGCTGCCATCTGGGACTGTGCCAGTCCTCACAGGATAGGACTATTCCACTTCACTATGCTTAGCATCCCTGGTACCTGCACATTGAATGCCAGTATCACTCCTGGTCATTTTGACAACCAAAGATGATCACGCATAGTTCCACACCGCCTTAGAGGGCAGGCCCTCCCCTGCTGAGACAATTAAGTTCGTCTTCCACCACTTCTCTTTCTTCATGAGGAAAATGTGGGAGGTGGGCAAGATGCCCCTCCGGCTCTGTGATTCAGTGACACCTCACATACATCCCCCCTTCTCTGAGTGTCACTTTTGTTCCTGTTTACTCCACTATGCCAACAGATGTGTGTTGTTGGAGGGACCTGTCAGGTACCCCCCAAGAATGCAGAACCATGGCCTGGCCTAGATTTGGCCCTCCTGGGAAGTTCTGTGACCTTCCTAGGCTGATGCCCATCAACTGTAATTAGACTGAAGTGACTGGGAGGGTCAGTTCAGCTCTAGAGTTGGATGATTCTATGCAGTAATGAGAGTAGATTCTACGGGATTCCCTGCATCTCAAGAAAATTGCTAAGAAATCTTTCAGATATTGTAACAAACCCCTTTATGGGGGAGAAAAAAAATGTGAATAGTGTTCCTGGCAGGCAAAGGACCCAGAATGCTCCTTCAATGCCCTAATTGTTAGATCACACAAATCAAATGTCTAACAAGGAAAAAAAAAAAAAGACAGAAACAGTCCTGGGGAGGGGATATCCTGGTTGGGCTTATTGATGAGAATCTGGGAATTTGACGACCTTAAGGGAAATTGCAAGGCAACAAGTCCAGACGCTAACTCCTCTCAGAGGCCTGTTTCAGCTCCTGAAGCAGCTAAGAACCCACAACCTAATGTCAATGCATTTTTATTATGATACATTAATTTTGCCATAGCTGTTGATTATTTGCTCACCTACTCATATCTTTACTGAGCACCTGAGGTCTTTGAAGACAGGTTGCATAGGACTCATCAGAGCCTGATACACAGTAGGGATTCAGATGAATGAAACAAGGTGCAGGAATAAGGCTGGGTTGTGCACTAGATGGAAGAAATGATAAAAACAAGCTGGGCTAGCTTCCAGTGGGGCTGCTCATGATGGCCTGTGGATGCCGCCTTTCAGCTTTGTCTCTTCTCTCTTCCAGGGGAGCCAGAGCAGCACCTGGTGTTAATCACTCTTTCCCTGCAAATGAGACACTTCCTGAACTCACACACTAGCTAGACAGTCCTGTGAAGCCATGGAACCATTGTGTTAATTCCCGCTCTGAATGCAGAAACACCTTCTACATTTTTCTCTAGAGATTTAATACCAAGTAGGAAATTATTTCTGAGTAATCACTTCTGAACTGCTGAATTTGGGTATTCCTACTGAAAAATGACAGCCCTGTAATAAGGAAGTTTATGGGCCTTGTGAGAGAGGTTTTGAACAAAGTTGTCACTGGGTAAAATGTTAATATTTTCTAATGACAAAGTGATGTAGTTGATTCAAATCACCAGACAATGTTCCCCTGAAGGCTGTGGGCCCTGCCTGTTTCCTGGTCTCTTCTTCTTTCCTGGCTCTTCCCCTTCTACTGTGGAACTCTTGACCCTTTCCCTCAATCAGTGAACTCAGTCTTTCCTGGTTTCCCCAAGTCTCCTTCTTGGCCTCTTGATGATGGTGAGGGTGGTACAGAGTAGATGAAGAGGCAAGAAAGACTGCCCAGGTATTGGGTCCAGAGCTGGACTGAGTGATATCTTGAGTACCTGAAGTGGTAAGGACCGAAGAGTCACAGAAAGTCAAAGGTCAGAACAGTGCTGGCTTCAAGAGGATGGCTTCCAGGGGGCTTCAGTTCTTCAGTGACTATCACCAGCCCCTCTGACCAAACAGGGTGGGAGTGGAGGGCATGACTTTTCCTGACAGAGCTGTGTGGTGATTTGGGGAGGCGGGAGGATTGTGTGTGCTTATGTAGGGCCATTCTTCAAGCAGGGAGAAATTGGCTAATATGACCAAAAAACAAACTGCTTCAGCCACATTTGACCACCAAGGTCTTCTTGAGAGCATGTCCAGGACACCTGCCTATGTCTGGGCAGCCTTTAGAAAGTTCTTCTTGTGGACTAGGACCAATAGCCTCCACTCTCCAACCCAGCTGCATCAGCCAAAAGTGGCAGGGGTGGTGAAAAGGACACAGGCTTGAGAGGAAGATCTGGGTTCAAGGTTTATATCTGACTCTGTAAACTAGCTGTGTGTTCTTGGGCAAGTCACAAACTCTCAGGAATTGAGTCTCATCTGTAAACAAAGGTGCTGCAGGTTTCAAGATCTTTTAGGATCTTATATTTACTCAAATAATATTTATCAAGTACCTACTATGTCCTAGGTACTTTCAAGGTGCTTGGGATACAAGAGAAAACACAAAACACTAAAATCCCTGTCCTCATGCAGCTCATGCTCTAGTGGAGGGACCTTGATAATAAAGATAAGAAAGTATATTATACTGTCATTTAGAAGGTGATCAATATTATGGGATGAAATAAAGCACAGTAGGTTAAGGAGGACCAGGAAAGGTGAAGTCAGGGGCTGGGGGAGAGTACAAGTAGCAAATTCTCTGATTGATGATTTTCTGGAACCTCACAAATGCCTCCTAAGTAAACTTTCTTAGTAGGAACATGATGCCTGTTTAGATGACATTATCAAAGAGAGGAAAATGAGGTTTATCTTTCACAAGGTTTCAGAATGATTCAATTGGAAGCTCTCAACTCTACTCTAGCTCATTTCCATGAGGAGAAGGTGGGTCTTATTTTCAACGCTCACTAAGGGTTTGGGTTGGGAGTAAGGATATGGAAGTCCCAAGCTCAGGACAGGGCAGTACTATTGAAAGCTTCCTCCTCACAACTTGGGATCCTTGGACATGCCACAGGAGGAGGTTGCAGGTGATAGGCAGTTAGAGATCTACTATCAAGGCCCTGTAATTACTGGAAGCCTTAAATTTACTGGTCAGGGGCCTGCCTAATTACCCTAAATGGCAACGGATAACTTCATATCACTGTGAGAAGCCAACTAAAAGCGGCTCAAAAAATGATCAATAACTCACCGGAAACTCTCCTTCCTCCAAGAATAAAATACTCTTACGGGGCCAATCCTCGGTTATAGGTTTTTTAGAAGTTTTTTCGTTTGACTGATTAATATACATTCATTTCCTTGCTGCTTCTTTCTTTGCAGAACTGGCTAATATATTTATTTGAGTTCTGAGATCCAGAATGAATTCATTTATAGAATGTTTCTAACAGTAAAGATCTGGGTAGAGGAAGGGAGGCAAAAGGCAGAGACTGGCACGTGACACACGATGACAGTGGGTGCTTACCAGCCGGCAGACCTCACAGGATACACTTGTACTCAACAAGTGCAAACCCCCGTACATAAGGCAAGTAATGGATTTCCTGGCAGACATCTACTGTGTGAGGCCCAGTAGTTAATTGGTTCCCAAAGCTGATCCCAGAAAAGACAATGTTTTGAAAGGTTATCTGGAAATTAGGACATTTTCCAATATATGCATTATCTTCCCAAATCCCAACACAGATCTGGTGCCAGTCTTCTCTTCTTACCACTTCCTCCAGTGGCTCCATGCTGCCTATAGATGACGTGTCAGCCTGTTAATGTTGGCTGCTGGTCTCCTTCATGATTAGGTTCTGCGCCTCACAGCTTCTTCTGCCATTTGGTGTCTTAATCTTGATGTCCTTGTGTGGTAGCCACCTTCCAACATCTTCTCAGTGATCTCTGTCTCACACCCCTGTGTAGTCCCCCCCGCCCCCATCTTGCAAAGGGCTAACTTGTACAATCAATAGAATTTTGTGTGACTTCTAAGATTAGGTTAGACGACCTAGAAGTTGTCATACTGAGTAAAGTAAGTCAGGCAGAGGAGAAATAGCATATGACATCCCTTATATGTGGAATCTAAAAAGAAATGATACCAATGAACTTACTCACAAAATAGAAATAGATTCACAGACTTGGAGAATGAATTTATGGCTGCCAGGGGGAAGGATGTGGGGAAAGGATAGTTAGGGAGTTTGTGATGGACATGTATACACTGCTATACTTTAAATGGATAACCGATAAGGACCTCCTGTATAGCACATGGAACTTTGCTCAGTTTTATATGGCAGCCTGAATTGGAGGGGAGTTTGGGGGAGAAAGAATGGATACGTGTATATGTATGACTAAGTCACTTTGCTCTCCACCTGAAACTATCACAACATTGCTAATTGGCTATAGCAATAAAAAATAAAAAGCTTATAAAAGATTAGATCATAAAAGATATTTAGGCTTTTGCTTTGCTTTCTCTTGGATCACTTACCCTGGGAGAAGCCAGTTGTCATGCCATAGGAACACATGGGCAGGCCTATCAAAAAACCCACATGATAAGGAACCGAGGCCTCCTGCCAACAACCACATGAGTGAACAATTTCAGAAGCAGATCCTCCAGCTGCAGTAAAGCTTTCAGATACCTGTAGCCCCAGCTGATGCCTCGACTACAACCAAGTGAGAGACCTTGAGCTAGAACCCTTCAGGCTGAGCCACTTTCAAATTCCTGGCCTATAGGAACAGTGAGATAAGTGTTTGTTGCTTGAAGTCACCAAGTTTTGGGGTTATTTGTTGCATAGCTATTGATGCTGGATGTTGTGAGCTATTTTCCTCTTCTGGGAAAGCTTTTCATTTGGGTAACTTCTAGCCATCCTTTGAGATCCTGATCTCCAGATGTTTCCTCCAGGAAGCCTTCACTAACCTCATCCCTCAAGATTTGACAAGATGCCTCTTCCTTGGGCTGCCATGATGCCCTGGGTGTGTCTGTATCCCTATCTTTATTACAATGTCTAGTCATTATCTATATTTCTGACAGTCCCATGAGGCTGTAAACTCCTTCGAGGTAAGGGACAGTACCATTTGGATAACCTGAATGCTAATCAAAGTACCTGGAACATAGTAGGCACTTATATATGTTGGAATGAATGAACAAGTGAATGAAGTCAACTGCCCTGGAATCATGACTTTACAGTAACTATATCTCTTTACCCTGGAAGCTCTTTAAGTACCTGCCACTACTTGCTAGACCTGCCATCTCACAAGGGCCAGATATGATGCAATCTGTTGACTGCTGAATTTTCAATTTTTTATCACACCACTCATCCACTGAGTTACCTCAGTGGCTCTTAAACAGAACACATCATAATCATCTGTAAGATTTAAAAGAAGAAGTGTACACACACACACACACACACACACACACACACACACAGAGTACAGGTATTTACTTTGCTGACAAAGGTCCATCTAGTCAAAGATATGGTTTTTTCAGTAGTCATGTATGGATGTGAGAATTGGACAATAAAGAAAGCTGAGCAACAAAGAATTGGATGTTTTTGCACTGTGGTGTTGGAGAAGACTCTTGATAGTCCCTTGAATGGCAAGAAGATCACACCAGTCAACTGTAAAGGAAATCAGTCCTGAATATACATTGGAAGGACTGATGCTGAAGCCGAAGCTCCAGTACTTTGGCCACCTGATGTGAAGAGCTGACTCACTGAAGAAGACCGTGATGCTGGGAAAGATTGAAGGTAAGTGGAGAAGGGGATGACAGAGTGAGTATGAGATGGTTGGATGGCATCACTGACTCGATGGACATGAGTTTGAGTAAGTTCTGGGAGTTGGTGCTGGACAGGGAAGCCTGCCATACTGCAGTCCACAGGGCTGCAGAGTCGGATATGACTGAGCAACTGAACTGAACTCACACACACACATACACACACACACACACACACACACACACACACACACACAGAGGCTTCCCTGGTGGCTCAGATGGTAAGAATCTGCCTGCCAATGCAGGAGACCAGGGTTTGACCCCTGGGTCAAGAAGATCCTCTAGAGAAGGCAATGGCAACCCACTCAAGTATTCTTGCCGGGAAATCCCATGGACAGAGGAACCTGGTAGTCTACAGTCCATGGGGTTTCAAAGAGTCAGACACAACTGAGCAACTAATATATACATCTGTGTGTGTGTGTGTGTGTGTATGTGTTTGTGTGTGTATAAATAAAAACATACACACACACACTTACATACATATTTCAGTCCTGTCCCCAGAAATGCTAACTCACTAGTTGTGAGCTCCAGGCATGTACATTTTAAAGGTTTCCATAGGAGACTTTTCATCCCTAAGTTGATATTCATTGATTTATTGATGCTTATGTCCAAAAAGCATAGGAAGTTTATAAGAACATATGATTACTAAAACAAAACAAGAATAACCAACCCCCTCCCAAACTCTTAAATATAGGGAAGTATAATAATAAGAACAAGCAATGGTAAGTCTTAGTAGGGGACAATTTTTATAACAGAAGATCTAGGCTAGGGAAGCTACTGTAAATTTTTTTAGAGCTTCCTTGGAGCCAAGACAAGAGATTTGAATGAATTATGCTGCTCTCAACATTTGAAAGAGATAGCATGTAAGTCTGTCAGTAAATATAGCTTCTGCTCTAGTATTGAATTATAAGAGGAACTATCTCGTAACTCTTTATATAAGAGACACTCAAACACAATGAATGATGTTTTTGATACATAAAAAAAAGTATAGGAAACTTTTACATACAGCTACTTTTCAACAAAAGTCAAAAGCATATTAAAATCTACAGTGGTGAAGGTATTTCTATGGAGAACAGCATCCAAACATGTATATTATCAAGTGTGAAACAGATCTCCAGTCCAGGTTGGATGCATGAGACAAGTGCTCGGGGCTGCTGCACTGGGATGACCCAGAGGGATGGGATAGGGAGGGAGGTGGGAGGCGGGGTTCAGGATGGGGAACACATGTAAATCCATGGCTGATTCGTGTCAATGTATGGCAAAACCCACTACCTTATTGTAAAGTAACTGGCCTCCAACTAATAAAAATAAATGGAAAAAAAAAAGTATGTACCTTCATTGCATTTGGTTTGATACAAGAAACTGATAGAACCTGGAGGAGAAAATATCATGAATATTCCATTCATTTTCAATAGTCTCACTCAGACTTCTTGCAGGAGCTCAACAGTAGCCATCCCTCCACTCCCCAAGTCCAAATTTGGGATATTCTCCCAATGCAGCTCTGCTGCCAAGGATGGAGGGTGGTGACAGAATATGTGTATGTGTCGAATGAATGCTAGCTACATTGGTTAACAAAGGTTCCTGCCCACAGGGTTCAGAATCACTTCACCAGCAAATGATGTAGGGAAGGTCCATTTTACCTGTAAGTGCCGTGCAGTGAGCGCTGCACAGCAGTGACGGGCACAGTGATCACACCAAATTCAAAGCATGCGTTTTGTCTATCGACAGGTTGGGAGCTCAAGGTCACACTTTTTAATGAATTAGTTCAAAGCTTCAAGGTAGAACATCAAACCTCAAAGGCACACAGAATGTTCGAGGCAGAAGATACAGATATCTGGAGAGAGTAAGTTAGGAAAAGAACATGGAATCAAAGGATCTTGCCTTGCCTGTCTGGCTGTGATGATTCCTAGTGGATCCATGCCAAACTAGTCCATCAGGAATACTTGACCTTTGATTAATGGTCAACCAGTCAGTGACGTATCAAACAGCCATCACCATACTCCTGGCTCTTCTTGCCCAACACCAAGGGCAGCTTTGGGGGTCATAGAAAAGCCCTAGGAGTATAGGTGCAGACTGGGAAAGGACTGGGACCCTAAAAAGATATTCTGTGCCATTAATATTTCAGAAAACTTGCAAAGGTTGTCGATTTCAGCTACGCTCACAAGTTCTGATTGACACATGAAGAGACATTCCAGCAACGCCACCCAACAGAACTTGCTAAAACTGATGGGACTATTCTGTGTCTGCATTGTCCAATATGATGGCCACTAGTTACATGTAGCAATTGAGAATTCCAAGTTTTGTTTAATTACAAATAATTTAAATTTCCATCACTCCATGTGTTTTAAGTGGTTATTCTACTGAACAGCACAATTCTCTAGGATCTGAACTAAACTGCTTCTCCTCTGGAACTGCTAATTGAGGCTTCTGACTTCATCTGCTAGTGAGGGGTTATCCCCAAGTAAAGCTGTATGTTCCATGGGACAGCTGGTTGTGTGCCCTGAAGGCTTTGCCAGCAGCCTCAACCAGATCAAGAGGGCCTCCCAAGCTCAGAGCGTCAAGTTCAAATCTTGGCATACAGTACTTTTTTAGGAGAACAACTCCTCCATCATTCTGGGTCTCTGGGTGCCATTAGATATCATTAGATTGTCCAAAGAGCTCTACGAAATGAGGAGGGAGACAAGAGAGTTAAAAGTACTACCTTACCATCTTTCTAAAGTCCATATATATGTGTTAGTATACTGTAAGGGTCTTTATCTTTCTGGCTTACTTCGCTCTGTATAATGGGCTCCAGTTTCATCCATCTCATTAGAACTGATTCAAATGAATTCTTTTTAATGGCTGAGTAATATTCCATGGTGTATATGTACCACAGCTTCCTCATCCATTCGTCTGCTGATGGGCATCTGGGTTGCTTCCATGTCCTGGCTATTATAAACAGTGGTGCGATGCTCGGGCCTGGTGCACTGGGAGGACCCAGAGGGATCGGGTGGAGAGGGAGGTGGGAGGGGGGACTGGGATGGGGAGTACATGTAAATCCATGGCTAATTCATATCAATGTATAACAAAAACTACTGTAATGATGTAAAGTAATTAGCCTCCAACTAATAAAAACTAAAAAAAAAAATAATAAATAAAAGTACTACCTTAAGTCTGAAGAGCAAAAGCAGGAGGAATGTAACTAAACTTCAGTAGGCACTGCAGTCAGCACTTTTCTGTTGTGGTAGATAATGAGACCTGTTTTTCCCAACCTGAATTCCACCTTCCTCCTAGCTGGAGGGGTTGAGGAGCCTAAAACACGTTTCCTTGACTCCTGTGTGTGGCAGTGTTCTTGATGTGCACTGCACGCTGTGGGGGACCTGGAGGCCCAAGCCAGCAATAGGTCACTCTCCCGCAGGCCAGTTCTGATCAGAATGAGAGGCGGTGAGGCATCTGCATTCAGCATTCCTGTATCCTGGCCACAGTGTTCTCAGAGCTAAGAGGCAGCTGTAGTGGTCACTGTGGTGGTTCTTGACGTCTGGATTGCTTCTACAGGGGTGTGTGCTTGGACCTGACCATTCCTGACTTCTGTTACTGCCCCAGCTTTCTAATAGTTTAGTAAGCACTTAATCATCTATGTGCAACCTCTTTCTGCTCAAACTATTAGAGTGATTACTGCTTCCTGCACTGTTTTTCTGATCAACACCCTTGCATTATCTCATGTAGTCCCCTCAGAAACCCTCTAAGGCGGGTAATTTTACCATTGCTTGTTTACAGATAATCATCAACTCCAGTTCTGTTTATGGTAAGTACTTTATACATTCATGGCCACATTTCTTCCTCCAAACAAATCTAGACCTATATCATGAATTGTTTCAAAAGCCAGGGTGTATGCTTAGAATATCAATTGTTTTTGTATGTGTGTGTGATGAATTTGTACTCAAAGCAGAAAGCAAGTTGTAATGACAACTTGCTGAGAGTGATGTTATTTTTGCTAGAAAATAGTTTTGACACCTGTGGACATAATTTCAATTCTAAATTAGCTATGTTCCTGCTGAGAAAGTCATAGTTCCAGGTTCATAGAATGAATCTCTAACCATAAACAGAACGAAAACCACAATCACAGAAAACTACCCAAACTGATTACATGGACCACAGCCTTGTCAAACTCAATGAAATTTATGAACCATGCCATGAAGGGCCACCCAAGACAGACGGGTCATGGTGGAGAATTCTGACAAAATGTGGTCCACTGGAGAAAGGCATGGCAAACCACTTCAGTATTCTTTCCTTGAGAACCACATGAACAGTATGACAAGGCAAAAAGATATAACCACAATTAAGCAGCTACACATGAAGTTCTTGCTCAAGAGAAACTGGACAAGAGATGTGAGTGATTGAAGTGACCTAGTACCACTTGCTGAACAGCCCTACAGGACAGCCTTCTTTGGGGAAATTGATACTATTATCTGTCTCCTTCTATTAAGTCAGGTATCTGAACTCTAGGTATTTTCAGCTCCAGATCCTCAATATTCTGGAACACATGAATTATTCCCTTTGTCAGACGAACTACTGACCGCTTCATAGGCATATCAAGTAACTGCTCTGAAATAGTTTCTCTCAAGCTAGAGAGGAAGAAAACACTCATCACCAGACTGTGACTTGAGCAAGGGGTCTCCGCCTGACCCTCCAGCAGCAGCTGTGTGAGCTGCAGAAAGGCAGCACAATAGACTGACCTCTTCAATTTGTCCAAATGCTGCCTGTGAGCTTTGACTCCACAGTTTGTGGATTATCTGTGTCCGTCTCACACTTCTGATGCTAATTTTGAGCCATTTGATGCAAATTTTGAGCCACTTTTACAATTATGTAAAAGTCCGTCCTGCTAGAAGCTGAAATTCATGACAGAGTTAAAACTCAAGTCAGTGAATTTGACTTTTTAATATCATTAGAGTCGATAAGTAGTATCACACCAAGAGCTTCTTTTTGCCCTTCTGATGAATCAAAGAGTAAAGATGCACTATTCAGGGCATTGGAGAAGGTCAAATTTCAAACATTTAGAATGGTCTATTTTTTATTTTTATTTATTTGTTCTTTATTTGTTTATTTTATTTATTTGCTTATTTAACTTATACACAGAGTACATCACATGAAATGCCAGGCTGGGTGAATCACAAGCTGGAATCAAGATTGCCAGGAGAAATATCAACAACCTCAGATATGCAGATGATACCACTCTAATGACAGAAAGTGAAGAGGAACTAAAGAGCCTCTTGATGAGGGTGAAGAAGGAGAGTGAAAAAAGCCAGCTTAAAACTCAATATTAAAAAAAACTAAGATCATGGCATTCGGTCCCATCACTTCATGGCAAATAGAAGGGGAAAAAGTGGAAGCAGTTACTGGGTTTATTTTCTCAGGCTCCAAAATCACTGTGGACAGTGATGGCAGCCATAAAATTAAAAGCCACTTGCTCCTTGGAAGGAAGGTTATGGCAAATCTAGACAGCATCTTAAAAAGCAGAGATATCACTTTGCCATCAAAGGTCCGTAGAGTCAAAGCTATGGTTTTTCCAGCAGTCATGTATGGATGTAAGAGTTGGACCATAAGAAAGTTAAGTACTGAAGAATTGATGCTTTTGAATTGTGGGGCTGGAGAAGACTTTTGAGAGTCCCTTGGACTGCAAAGAGATCAAACCAGTTAATCCTAAAGGAAATCAACCCTGAATATTCATTGGAAGGGCTGTTGTTGAAGCTGAAGCTCCAATACTTTGGCCACCTGATGTGAAGAGATGATTCACTGGAAAAGACTGATGCTGAAGAAGACTGAAGAAAAAGGAGAAGTGGGCAACAGAGGATGTAATGGTTAGATAGCAAAACTGACTCAATGGACATGAATTTGAGCAAACTCTGGGAGACAGTGAAGGACAGGGAAGCCTGGCATGCTGAAACCCATGGGGTCACAAAGAGTTGGACATGTTAGTGACTGAACAACAATCTTTGTTTAGCTTATTCTTTTTCACCACAAAAATGCTGTATGGAATTGAGTCATTTTCAAATTTAAATGAGATAAATTATTATGCATAAATACTTTGAGGGAGGTAAAATGAGACTATCAGCTACTCATTAAAACCAGTAAGTCATAAAGTTACTATCAGTGAGTACTCTTTGATATTTATCTTTAATAACTCAACACTATGAGCTCATCTATGAACTTCTTTTAGATCCATGAAGAAATTTCACTGTTTTATTTTTAAGTCAGATTCTCCAAGCACTGAAAAAACTCACTCAACCTGACTGCAATTAGGATAGAATAGTAATGTTGTAAACAGTAACATATATAGCATACCCAAAGGACTGATACGGTTTTCAAAGGTAGCAAATGTTCGAGAAATAACTTAGCTCTGAATGACATAAATGCTCCTTTCTACTTGCTTATGCACAAAATGGAATTCAGCTAATTTTCACTTCAATTCATTACTGCTAATTTACCACTATGGTATTTTGATTATTTTTATTCAAGAAACTACAAGCATTTTTTACTTCACGGCTCTCTGGGTTTCCTATAACCACTGTGCCCTCTACCTCACCTGTGGTATTCCCAACAGGTTAGGATCTTTGCAAGGGGACAAAGCAACTGGCTTCCAAAGTTTTTTAAACTATCACTTATAATCTATAGCAGCAGAGAACTTCCAAAAAACACAGAAGGCTTGCTTAAGTATTTTGAATGGAGGATCATATCCCATTAGCAGGGTATTCAGGACAAACTTTTGTGTTATAGTCATAAACCAAGAGCCCATTCTCAAGAGATGTGGAAAACAAAGATGCCTGGTAATAAAGGGATCGTATCTGAAAATTTTGTTAAGATTCTTAGAAAACAATCCTTTTTGTGGGAAAGAGGTATGATTACTAGATTACAGGTTCTTTGAAGGAAGCACCACATCTCCTGCTGCTTGTATGATACATTGTGCATACTTACTAAATATCCAATGAACTGAATTCTCAGAATCATAAGAACTACAACATTCTTATCTCTAATTATCATCAGTAATCTTGGGGATGGGCTCCCTGCTTTCTCTAGGCCCTCTGTCTGAGTTGGTGGGCTCATAGAAACCTAAAACCTCGAAGGTAAAAGCTCAGTGCTATCTCTGTTTCTTTCATTTTTGTTTGAACAATCTTTTTGTGTTACTATGGTAATGCCTAGTATCAGGATGCTCTGTAAATTTTCATTTGGGAAGGAGGAAGAGATCATGAGTGATGTAGTTCATAGAAAAATCTGCCCAGAGGGCAACCTCATTGCCAATCTGCAAAGCTTGTGCATGTCCCATTTCATAATAAACGCATTTAAATAATACATGACACCATATAAAACAGACACAATATGTTGAAAGAGAGATCCACTGGGCCCAGGAAAACTGCATTAAGTATGAGATTATAAGTAAGTGAATATTTTAAGACATTTGAAAAAAAAATACCAGAGGGAATTCAGTCCATAGATAAGATACTTTCTCATTTCAACAATAAAGGTAATAGCTGTGGAATTCTAGAGATGAGTACACAAGGCTAGTCTGAATGGAGGTTGGCTATTAGTCTGGGACCTGATCTGAATGGTGAATACATTGGTTACTGCAGTTAAAAGGGCAGGGGTAAACTAAAGAAACAAAGACATCTGTTAGTGATATTTGCCCTTTGACGTATGTAACTTCACAGCTGGTATGATCAAATCTGGACTCTGAGATGGGGATGAGAAAATGGCCTGTGGTATCTGACACTTGAGCCATGAAGTCAAATTTCTCAGTACTACTATTGGACGGTGCTGACTGTAGCCTATTAAAACCCAAGCTGGGAATGCTCCTGCCTGGCCAAAGTAGGCACTATAACACCTTAGGATGCCCACCACCGCTAATTTTGTTTGAGGACATAGGAAGAAAGCTGCTTTGGCTTCTTGATTTATGACTTCATTAAAATGTTTATGCTTCAAACCTCCATCAAAGCTTACTGAAATTAACAGCTTCTTAAAATGGAAATAGTGATAAATGAATTCAGCTTGCATCTTATGAGAGGGGAAAATAGAGCATTCTAGGCACCCTTTACATTCCTCCAGGTATAGGGTAATGCTTTCTGCTGTTGTACACTAGTAAGTCTCAAGAATGAGTCGGTGAAAAGATGTGAGAGCATGAAGAGAACAATCACTCATTCTCAGCCAAGAAGAGCACAGCTGCCAGCAGTCTTTCAGAAATGCATTAAGGAAAAGGTCTAAACTGTTCCTGCTTAGAAAGACCATAACCAACTCAGAAATCAAAAGGCCGCTATGTCTATTACAGATATTCACTGACTTGGTATTCACAGAGATCTCAATTTAAAGATGTAACTTTGAGATGGACTTTTTGTGAAAATTCTCACAAGGACACAGGATTTTGAGCTTCTTAGGCGGCTCTAACTTATTTTTTTATATTCACAGCACTTAGCTACATCTACGTGTGTGTACTCAGTTGCTAAGTCTTGTCCAACTCTTGCAATCTCATGAACTGTAGCCTAGGCACCTCTGTCCATGGGATTTTCCAGGTAAGAATACTGGAATGAGCTGCCATTTCCTTCCCCAGGGGATCTTCCCAACCCAGGGATCAAACCTGTATCTCTTGCAGCTCCTGCACTGGCAGGCTGATTCTTTTCCACTGAGACACGTGGGTAGCCTAGCCATGTCTAGCACATATTAAATATTTGATGAATAAGTGAATGTAGCAGCTACCACTTCCAAAGAGAGCCCTGATTCTCCCTTGTGGTTTCTTGCTATCCATTTGTTCAAACTATCCCAGGACCTAGAGATGATGCAGTTATTGCCATCAGCACCAAGTTCAACAAAGTCTCACTTATCCCTTTTTTGAATAAATTCAAGTGTGGACAAGTAGCTCAAACACTTAGTGGGAGTTTAACCCAAGCTTCTTGCTTTTGTTCGTCCAAACACCTGATCTCGTTCCACTGGTCCTCTCACTCACTGTCCTGCAGACACAGTTGGCCCTCTTTCTGTTCCTCAGCAATTATGAGCATGTCTACCCGCAGGGCCTTTGCCCCTATCGTCCTTTACCGCCTTGTTCTTTTTTATTCACCTTTGCAGGGCAGGGTGCTTCTTTCCATTCGGAGTTTAGTCTAGTGTTAACCTACTCTGAGATGCTTTTCTTGATCACTTAACTAAATGAGCTACCCAGCCAAGCACTATCAAAATAACCTTGTTAGATCTCTGCATAGTAGGGGTTTCTTTCAGGTTTTAAACATTTCCTTATTGTTTGGGTTGCCCAACTATACATTCTACGGATCTTATTTATCTTATTCACTATCAAGAATGATGCCCAGCACATAGTAGAAGCCTCATAATCTTATTAAAAACAAAAAGCAAGTCTAAAATGGTCACCAGATGGGAATGCAAACTAGTACAGTCACTATGGAGAACAGAGTGGAGATTCCTTAAAAAACTGGAAATAGAACTGCCATATGACACAGCAATCCCACTCCTGGGCATACACACCGAGGAAACCAGATCTGAAAGAGACACGTGTACCCCAATGTTCATTGTGGCACTGTTTATAATTGCCAGGACATGGAAGCAACCTAGATGCCCATCTGCAGACGAATAGATAAGAAAGCTGTGGTACATATACACAATGAACTATTATTCAACCATTAAAAAGAATACATTTGAATCAGTTCTAATGAGGTGGATGAAACTGGAGCCCATTATACAGAGTGAAGTAAGCCAGAAAGAAAAACACCAATACAGTATACTAACACATATATATGAAATTTAGAAAGATGGTAATGATAACCCTATATGCAAGACAGAAAAAGAGACACAGATGTATAGAACAGACTTTTGGACTCTATGGGAGAAGGCAAGGGTGGGATGATCTGAGAGAACAGCATCGAAACATGTATATTATCAAGTGTGAAACAGATCGCCAGTCCAGGTTGGATGCATGAGACAAGTGCTCGGGGCTGGTGCACTGGGATGACCCAGAGAGAGAATGGGGAGGGAGGTGGGAGGGGGGTTCAGGATGGGAGAACACATATAAATCCATGGCTGATTCATGTCAATGTATGGCAAAAACCACCACAATATTGTAAAGTAATTAGCCTCCAACTAATAAAAATAATTGGGAAAAAAATAATAAAATGGTCACCAGAAAAAATCTATTTCTGCTTTATTGACTATGTCCAAGCCTTTGACTGTGTGGATCACAATAAACTGTGGAAAATTCTTCAAGAGATGGCAATATCAGACCAGCTGGCCTGCCTCTTGAGAAATCTGTATGCAGGTTAGGAAGCAACAGTTAGAACTAGACATGGAACAACAGACTGGTTCCAAATAGGAAAAGGAGTACATCAAGGCTGTATGCTGTCACCTTGATTATTGAACATATATGCAGAGTACATCATGAGAAACGCTGGGCTGGAGGAAGCACAAGCTGGATTCAAGACTGCTGGGAGAAATATCATAACCTCAGACATGCAGAAGACACCACCCTTATGGCAGGAAGTGAAGAAGAACTAAAGAGCCTCTTGATGAAAGTGAAAGAGGAGAGTGAAAAAGTTGGCTTAAAGCTCAACATTCAGAAAACTATGATCATGGCATCAAGTTCCATCACTTTATGGTGAATAGATGGGGAAACAGTGTAAATAGTGGCTGACTTTATTTTTTTTGGGCTACAAAATCACTGCAGATGGTGACTGCAGCCATGAAATTAAAAGACACTCCTTAGAAGGGAAGTTATGACCAACCTAGACAGCATATTAAAAAGCAGAGACATCAATTTGTCAACAAAGGGTCATCTAGTCAAGGCTATGGTTTTTCCAGTAGTTGTGTATGGATGTGAGAGCTAGACTATAAAGAAACCTGAGTGCTGAAGAATTGATGCTTTTGAACTGTGGTGTTGGAGAAGACTCTTGAGAGTCCCTTGGACTGCAAGGAGATCCAACCAGTCCATCCTAAAGGAGATTAGTCCTGGGTGTTCATTGGAAGGACTGATATTGAAGCTGAAACTCCAATCCTTTGGCCACCTGATGCGAAGATGTGACTCATTTGAAAAGACCCTGATACTGGGAAAGATTGAGGGCAGAAAGAGAAGGGGACAATAGAGGATGAGATGGTTGGATGGCATCACCAACTCAATGGACATGAGTTTGAGTAAACTCCAGGAGTTGGTGATGAACAGGGAGGACTGGCATGCTGCAGTCCATGGGGTCGCAAAGAGTCAGACATGACTGAGCGACTGAACTGAACTGAAAATGGTCACAGGTGAGTAGCTCTGCAAGCAAGAAACTACTTTACTGAATGCAGGTTCCTCAACCAAGCCAGGTGCTAAGTAAAAACACAACACCTGGCATAAGGTATATCTGAGTTGGTGAGTTGGTATAGTTCTTCCACATCTGATGAGGCTTTCACTCACCCCTTGAATCCACAAAACCAATTCTTAGTATCATTGGCTTTGGGATCTGTCTCCACAAGCCATCAACCTATCTGGACCCTGGTAGATCAGTCCTTTGAATTGTCCAAATGATCAAAGAGGCAGTTCCTGAATTTGCACAGGACAGGCAGAAACTGAAGACTAAACCAAAGGAAAATTCAAGGATGACTCCACATGGGTCTGTAAATACTAAAATAACAAAATAATTATCCTCAAATCATGAATAAGAATCTCTTAAGTATTATTTATGAGTGCAAAGTTTTCTTTTCCCAATCTTACATTTAAATTTGTCTACATTTTGTCAACGAATTCTCAGCCCTTTGAGGCAGAGATCAACTCATTGTTTCCTATGTACCAACTGTAAGAATAAACCTTCTTTTCTGGAAATCATCCTCTGGGATATGGAGTGAGCTCCCCGGTCATCCCTAAGACATGTCTGTGGATGGTGGAGCTCCCTGCTCCAGGGGTGCTCGATAAATATGCCCAGATGCCACTAAGAAGCTAGATGTGGTAGATGATCTGCTAGATAGCAGCAGATTTTCCAACACAGAAGCGGAGCCAACAGCGAGTGTGGGAGGTGGAGTGAGGGAGACAAGGAATGTGGACACCAGGCTCTGTGTACCCATTCACACCAGTTCAATTCAGTTGCTCAGTCGCGTCTGACTCTTTTTGACCCCATGGACTGCAGCACACTAGGCTTCCCTGTCCATCACCAACTCCCAGAGCCTGCTCAAATTCATGTCAATAGAGTTGGTGACACCATCCAATCATCTCATCCTCTGTCATCCCCTTCTCCTCCTGCCTTCAATCTTTCCCAGCATCAGTGTCTTTTCTACTAAGTCAGTTCTTTGCATCAAGTGGTCAAACTATTGGAGTTTCAGCTTTAGCATCAGTCTTTCCAATGAATATTCAGGACTGATTCCCTTTAGGATGGACTGGTTTGATCTCCTTGCAGTTGAAGGGACTTTCAAGAGTTTTCTCTAACACCACAGTTCAAAAGCACCAATTCTTCAGCACTCAGCTTTTTTTATGGTCCACCTCTCACATCAATACATGACTACTGGAAAATCCATAGCTTTGACCTGACAGACCTTTGTTGGCAAAGTAATGTCTCTGCCTTTTAATATGCTGTCTAGGTTGGTCATAGCTTTTCTTCTAAGCAGGAAGCGTCTTTTAATTTCATAGCTGCAGTCACCATCTGCAGTGATTTTGGGGCCCAAGAAAATAAAGTCTGTCATTGTTTCCATTGTTTCCCCATCTATTTGCCATGAAGTGACGGGACTGGAGGCCATGATCTTAATTTTTTCAATGTTGAGTTTTAAGCCAAGTTTTTCACTCTTCTCTTTCACTTTCATCAAGAAACTCTTTAGTTCCTCTTTGCTTTCTGCCATAAGGGTGGTGTCATCTGCATATCTGAGGTTATTGATATTTCTCCCAGCAATCTTGAGTCCAGCTTGTGTACCCATTACCCACAGTCATTTTCACATATGCTACCTCAATGGACCACACTAATAAGTGAAGAGATAAACTAAATCTGGTAAAGAACAAAGCTAGGATTGGAAAGTTCATGCCCTTCTCCTATATCCTATGGCCTCATGTAGCTCAGATTTCTCATATTTCCAGTATAATTTATTAGGAGTCTGAAGGAAAAAAGAAAGGGAGAGGAATTCAATTCTCACTGGCAGTTCTAGACCTTGCAGGCTGTTGGCTGGGAACCTCACCAGGTACCTAAGACTTCTGTCTGAATGAGAATTATTTTTCCCTCCCCTCAAAGTTTCTCATTCAATCTTAAATAATAGTCATCAAGCCCAGAGTCCTTAACTAGAGGGCTATGTGAATAATGAATGATTTCTATTTATTTGGCTTCTATTAACTACCAGGTACTGTGCAAGAACTGGTGATAAGTAATCTCCCTTAATCCTCACAACTCCAGCATCATGGGTTATATTACTCCTAGAAAGATGAAGAGACTGAGGTAGATAGTAAATGACAGAACCTATATTCGAATCTAAGGTCATCAAAGCTCAAATGGCAAACTTTTGCTGTTATTTAATTTAGTTCATAACCAGTTCATATCAAACCAAAATAACTGACATCTTGGATACTTAACAATAAAGCATAAACAGCAATATTAAAAGTCAAAGTGACTTAGCATAATATTAGAGCTTGAATTTGTTTCTCACCTCCTCTTGTCATGCTAAAACAGGTAGACATATAGAATAATGATATTGCTAAAAAAATTCCATGTAACTCTTTTTAAAAAATGCAATTGATACTTCTAACCACCAGCATTTGCAATCTAAAAATCAGGCAGGAGAATTCTGAAAACAGCAAATGAGTAACTTAGCATTTCACATTTACCTGTAAATAAAAACATAGCAAAAAAAGTAAAATCTCCTATTATTTTCTGTCATGTCTACAGGTTTGCTGGCACAGAAAGGGTCTGTTTTAGTGCTTTCTCAGTTGCACTATCAACTTGTCCTGAAACTGCTCTTCACATGCTAAATTTAGTTCAAGAGACTTATATGACACCATCTTTTTATTTTCAATGGAGATGTCACTCCAAGACAAAAAAGAAACCCTACCCATCCTCAAGGGAAAAAAGTGTCCCTACAGGATGTTTTGCCCTTTGTTCACAGCATGAGAAGGTGTTTCCAACTCTTTGTTCTCTCTGTTTCTCTCGCTGCTTCACTCCTGCCCCCTTGACCTACCACTCTGGATGAGGAGGTCCTTTCCTCAAACAATTGAGGAGGGGACCACCAAGGGGCAGGGCTGACGAGGATGGACAATGCAGCAGTGACTGGCCATGCTGGAGAGTGTGAGTGCTGCCAGGCCTAGTGCGGCTACACCCCTGCCCCCCTGAGCTGCAGGGAATGGGAGGTGGGATGGACAGTGGCCCCAGAAACAAGGATGTGGCACATGTGTACCGGAGGGACTCCTCTGGACTCTGCCACTAGTTCATCTACTCTTACCAAGAGGGGGCAGGGCCCAGCAGCCCGCTCCCCCTGGCCTGGACCCACCACATGGCCTTCCAAGCCAGTTTCTGGGGAAACACCTAGTATGTTTTCCTGCCTTCACAAACTGCCCTCTCATAGCTGGATGGAGACAAGGGTGGGGTCTGGACGGTATTCTCAGTATGGGACTCAGGGGCATCTGATTCCTGTCTTACCCTTCCCACAAGGTCCCTGAAGGAAACACATGAAACAACTCCTCTTGGAACCTTTCATGCTGGGGAGATCCTTTCCTCTAGTAAAGATTACCCGGTCTCTGGCTTCATAACAGGCAGAGCTCAGGGCTATGCACTAAGTAGATCAGTGCCTGGAAGAAAAGTCTTTGCACTTTCCTTCATCACCAGGAGTTGACCAAAGTTGACAACTAAGCAGCCTCTATTCTGCCCAGTTCAGATGTCCAGTCTAGTCCCATGGATGGTTTGCATCCCTTTTCATTCATCCTTTCCTCACTGACAGCTCTCAGAGAAGGGAGGGTGGAGAGGTAAATCCATGCTTGTAACTTGAACCTAATTTGCCAGCTCACACTTCAACATGCCACTGAACAGATGGCAGGCAGATCCTCGGCACTCAAAGGGAGAGATACTATACTGCTTTAGGTTTTGTTTCAGGAGGGTCAAAGTTTTAATTTTTTTTGCTTGCACAACTCAACATATAGAACTTCCCCAACTAGGGATCAAACCCATGCCCCCGACATTGGAAGCAGGTAGTTTTAACCACTGGACCACCAGGAAAGTGCAAGAGGCAGTGATATTATGAGGTCAGATCTAATTGTTGAAAATTTCTGGACTTAAGCAACGCATAAACCATACTAAAATGTACTGCTTTTCTAAGGATTATTAATAATACATTTGTAACTACTCAGAGACTGGTTATAAACTTTCAGAGACAGAATGAGAATGTAATCTGTCCACAGCAACAGAGACGGATGACTTTGATAAATTCTTTATGATGGTGCCTCATCTCCTGCAACTCTTGGATTGGTTAAGAGTCTACAGTTAATCTTTCAATAACTCCCACAGGCACCTCATTACTCATCAGACTATGACATCTTGGGTTGTAAAAGAGGTGCTGTTATATAACACAGGCATTGTGTGGCAGCCTCAGGTCATGAATATTAAGAGACAGCCTCAAATGAATTGATATCAATAAAGACCTCCTGCCAACCTCCACCCAAGAAATAAACCAGAAGAAGGCATGATCTTGTTCTTGGGAGGCATCCAGAAAGCAAGGGTGACAGGTGCAGGCACTGTGCTCTTTTCAGCTTTCATGGTTGCCATCCCTCCCACCAAGCCATGACTTTATAATCATGTTGATGAGCATAAAGTTGACGCAGTAATTTTCCTTTCTCATGTTATCCTTTTCTGACTTTTGCATTAAACGTATAGTAATCTCGATCTACTGACATTTACCGTGCTTACTGATATTTGTACTTATTTCTATCTTTTCCTATTCATCCAACTTCTCCATGCCCATTTTTTATTGCCTTTTTCTAATTACAACAGTGTTTTTTTTTTTTTTTTTGGGTTGTTGTTGCTCTGCTTGTTTGGACTGTGTGTGTATGCATGCTCAGTCATGTCTGATTCTTTGCAACCCCATGGATCTGTAGCCTAACAGACTCCTCTGTCCAAGGGATTTCCCAGTCAGGAATACTGGATTGGGTTGTCATTTACTATTCCAGGGGATCTTCCCAATTCAGGGATCTAACCCACATCTCCTGCATTGCAGGTGGATTCTTTACTGCTGAACCACCGGGAAGTCCTATTTCTATTCTTTTAATGGTGTCCTTAAAAGTTTGCCATGCCTATTTATCTTGACAATGTCTAAGTTGACTGATGTATTTTCCTTCCTCTTAAACACTGTAAGGGAGTTAGAAGACTTTGATTTTGTTCAACTCCTCCCAACTTAAATGCTACTATTGTCCAGCATATTTTTTGTTTTGTTTTCATCTGACCTGACAAATTAGACATTATACTGTTTAATGGGACTTTCCAGGTGCCGCTAGTGGTAAAGACCTTGCCTGCCAATGCAGGAACTGCAAGAGACGCGGGTTGAATCCCTGGGTCAGAAAGATCCCCTGGAAGAGGACAAGGCAAACCACTCCAGTATTCTTGTCTGGAGAATCCCACGGACAGAGGAGCCTGGCGGGCTACAGTCATAGGGTTGCACAGAGTCAGACATGACTGAAGAGACCTAGTATGCACGTATAATGTTTAATACAGAATATTGTTTGTCAATTTCTTTGATGATTATTCCTTCTTACATTTAAGACCTTTCTTCTGGGAAAATTTTCTTTTTCCTGAAGCATATCTTTTAGAAATTTTGTAAATGAGAGTACTCTATTAAAAAAAAATCTGAAAATGTTTTTATTTTGCTCTCATGCTTTATAAAGATGGTTTCACTGGATTCATAATTCTAAGTTGACAGTTATCAACTATCAACATTTTAAAGACATTATTTCACTGCCTCCTGAATGCTGTAGTGGCTATAGAGAAGCCAACAGTCATATTAAGTGCTACTCCTTTATAAGTAACCGTTTCCTCTGCCTGCATATACCCTAAAAAAGGCACAATTCAAGAAGACACATGTATCCCAATGTTCACTGCAGCATGAAGATGTAGACATAAAGGATGGACTTGTCGACACAGCAGGGGAAGGAGAGGGTGGGCAAATTGAGAAAGTAGCATTGACATATATACACTATCGTGTAAAATAGATAACTAGCAGGAAGCTGCTTTATAACACAGAGCACCTGACCTGCGGCTCTGTAACAACCTAGAGGGGTGGCACGGAAGGGAGGTTCAAGATGGAGGGGATACAGATGTATAACTATGCCTGATTCGAGTTTATGCACGGTAGAGACCACCACAACACTGTAAAGCAATTATCCTCCAATTTCAAGAAAGATTATCTCATTATGGGCAAGGTCATTGTTTGCATATTCAGGTTTGGTGTTCCTTTTTACTCTTTCTTCAGACTCACAGTACTCCCAGAATCTGAATGTTCACATCTTTCTTACATCCTGGAAAATATTCTGAGAATTTAAGTCTTCAAATATTTCTTCCTGTTTATTGTCTCTATTCTTTCTTCCTGAGCTCCCCCCTTATACCTATTCAGTTCAGTTCAGTTCAGTCACTCAGTCGTGTCTGAGTCTTTGCGAACCCATGAATCACAGCATGCCAGGCCTTCCTGTCCATCACCAACTCCTGGAGTTTACTCAAATTCAAGTTCATTGAGTTGGTGATGCCATCCAGCCATCTCATCCTCTGTCATCCCCTTCTCCTCCTGCCCCCAATCCCTCCCAGCATCAGGGTCTTTTCCAATGAGTCAACTCTTCGCATGAGGTGGCCAAAGTACTGGAGTTTCAGTTTCAGCATCAGTCCTTCCAATGAGCATATTAGGCCCTCTCAAACAACCTTCTATGTCTCAATCACTTTCAAATTGTTCACCTTCTTATTTCTTCATAACATATTCCAGGTACTTTCTTAAGCTCCATGTTCTAGTACATTAACTCTTTTAAAAAGATTAAATCTGCTATTTAATCCATCTATGGAGTTTCAAATTCCAATGATTACATATTGTATAATTCTGTAAGTTCTAGCTTGTTCTTCCTTCAAATCTAACTGGTCACTCTGAATAATCTATTATCTCATGATCTCCCTTCATCATATTCTTCTCTCATTTGTTCAAATATTTTTACCTCATCTGACAGATTTTAGAAAATGGCTGCAATGATATTTCCACTGCCAAATTCCCCCTCAGAATCCTGAATACCCTCATCAAGAGGTGAGGTCTTTTTCCTTTCCCTCAAGCCTGGCCAGTCTTTGAGATTTCCTTGACAAATAAGGCTGTGGAAGTCACACGTCAAGTCTCGGAGCTAGTTGAGAAATGTTGATATGGCTTCTGTCTGGCTCTCTCCACAGATGGAGAGAGCTCTGGAAATCAGCCATCGTGCTGTGAGGAAGCCAAGGCCAGGAGGTGAGGCCACGTTTGGATGTCCTGGCTGGCAACTCCAGCTAAGGTCTCAGTCACAGCCAGCAGGAACCACCAGAAATGTGAGTGCAAGAGCTTCCTAAGTGCTGCGGCAGCCTGCAGCTGAGGCGCTCCAGCCTTCCAGTCACGGACACTGACAATGTGGAGTGGACACAAACCATTTCCCCAGGACCCTGAATTCCTGACCCACAGACTTCACAAGCATAGCAATAGTTGTTTTATGCCTCTAAATTCCGGGGTAATTTATTAAACATTGATAGATAATGAGAATTCTCTTGCTGTTTAGTCCTAAGTCACGTCTGACTCTTTGTACCGCCTGGACTGTAGCCCACCAGGCTCCTCTGTCCATGGGATTTCCCAGGCAAGAATACTGGAGTGGGTTGCCATTTCCCTCTCCATGGGATCTTCCCAACCCAGGGATCAAACCCACACCTCCAGCATTGGCAGGTGGATTCTTTACCGCTGAGCTACCCTATGAGAATCCTAAATGGTTCAGACTCAGTATCTGATAATTCCAACAGCTAAAGTTCTTGGTGGTCTAAACCAAGCTCTCTCTCCCCTTCCTCTCCCCCACCTCTTTCTGTTCTCTCTTCTCTCTTGCTAACTCTCACTATCATAGCTCACTTCCTGGATGGTTTGGTAACTTTTCATTGAGACATGAAAGTTAATCCATAGGTATCCTGAGATCCTTTGGTTGAAGATGCTTTCACACCAAGAGAATTCCCATTTGTTCTGGCTGGCTTCCAGAAGGTGCTATCACTGGAATTACTTTTATTTATATCTCCTTTCAGAGTTACCACAGAATATGTAATATGGTTTCAAAATCCAAACTACAAGAAAGCAGGACTATGTTTAGAAATTCTCAAGAGAGGCTAATGTTATTATTACTTTTCTCCACTAATAGCTGTGACTGTGACTGATAAGTTTGTTCACTGGCTGCCTTTGTTGCAGGTGGATATTTCCTAGGCACATTCATTCAACCTACAAGTACTTAATAAATATGCTTTATGTGTTCATTTATAAAATATGGCTCATGTTCCTTTACACAACATGTTTAGCACCCACAGCAATGCTGCAGCTAGGTTTACAGTTTAGTTTTTAAACTTACCTCTCCAATTACCTACTTCCCATACCTGCTGGAATCAATCAGAAGCTCTATGAGATCAGGCCTATTATCTTTTTCTTTTCTTTAAAACTCACAGTGACCACAAATGCTCAATATGCACAGGAGGTGCTTTTTGTTTTTCCCTGGCTGTACTGAGCTATAACTGACATACAAAAATTGTATGTATTTACATTATACACTGTGATGTTTTGATAAAGTGTGAAATCACCACCACAGTCAAGTTAATTAACCCATTCATTACCTCAAACAGTTACCTTTGTACTTGGTGGTGAGAACACTTAAGATCTATTCTCCTAGCAAATTTCAAATATACAAAACATATTTTTGAAGATGACTATTAGCCAATCAACAGAAGCTTGGTAAATAATGAAAACAGGTGAAATTAAATTGACCACTGGCAAAAGAAATCTTCCTACAGGTAGATTTATGATTCAAAAAGCCTATCAGAAGGGTGGCATGTGTTTCAGTTTTCTGTATATATTAGATCATATCTGAAGAGTTGAATAGCTTAGCTCACATTTCATAGATTGTGACATATGGGATGGACTAAGTGAAAAGACTACATATGCCCTTATGCTTCTTCCTTGATGAGCTTTTCCCATTAAGTCTGACTCCAGTGTGGAGATTCAGTGACACTCAGATATTTGTCTTTGTTTTAGGGCAAAAACACCCATCATGTTTAAATTCTAGAATCAGAGAATATTAAGAGTAGGAACAATCTTGTAGAACACTTGATGCTCTTTTTTAAATGTTCTTTTCATAGGTGGATAAACTGAGACTCAGGAATAGGTAAACTGAGGCTCACTCAGGACAAGGAAATAACTGACTTCAAGGCTGTATTAGTAGCAGAGCCAGCATTAGAATCCAGCTTTTCTGACTCACAGACCAATGCTTCTGTCACAGAACTACCCCTCTTGTTTTATGTAGTATTTGTCAGGTAAGACAGAAACCTCTGCAATAGACTGCTCTACATTCTATGTTTCTTTGAACAATGTATACAGACGTGGTGTTGGAGACTTCCTAGGTTAAGCATCCCATTTCACAGATGGATGATAAAAGGCTCAGAGAGGTCTCCCTATCCACTCAAATGACATAGTTCCTTGACCCTTCCATCTTCTGTTTTAACTCTCTTCTTCTTGATTTTACTTTCCATTTCTTCACAGAAACATGAAATACCTGCTTATGAAGCAAGGTTTCCTTATATACTGTTTTGAGAAAAAACAGAATTTATGTCAGAAAAAACTGAAAGGAAAGTATCTGCTGGGTCCCAATGTGAGCTTAAAGTTAAAGCATCGTAAACTATGTTTAAAACAGTATTTTTCCTTACTATTCCATTGCTAAAATTTTCTTTCAGCCCTTCATAAGAGAGCCATATAATTCCAGAAGGACAACATTAACACAGTCTGCATGTGAATGGTGCCCCTACTGCTGTGCACTTCACAGCCTGAATAACCTTAGATAATGGCCCTGTTTCCATTCATCTCACACACCCAGACTCTTTCAGCTCTTTTAATACTACCATAACAGGGAGCTGAAATGAATCATGTTTCACTTTCCTTTCATCCTTCGCAATCTGTGAACAGCAATATTTACTCCCATGAGGCTATCAAAACCTGAAATTAATGTGGTTCTGGTCATTCACTCATTTATTTCAAGGGCACTCACATCAACAGATGATGGCAGTGATGGTAACAGTACTCCATAATAGAAAACTGCTATGAAACAATGCAGCAGGAGTTATATAGCAACAGGGGTTAGAACTAACTATTTCTCAAAACCATGCTTATGGCCTTTATTTTACTCAATATTACAGGCTGTCAGAAGACTCGAGTGCTTGACAGGTTGTCTTGTTTCATTAGTTAACTTTCCACCTAGAGTTTTAAGTGTAGAGTCAGAAACACAGAGGTGACTAGTTGACTACCCAAGATTCATGTTTCCCTCCCACAGTGTATACTGGTTTCTGGGAAGTGGCTGCAAGCATTTCCCAGTGCCCTTGCATCTAGATGGGGCCGTATGACTAAATGAAGCTAATGGAATAGGCACAGAAATTCACGTGTATTACCTCTAGTCAGAGGAGGACAAGTAGACAATATCTACCTCCCATCTGTGATGGTCTTGGAGGCCAGCAATGAAGATAATAGGATCATGAAATAGAAAAAAACCTGGGTTCCTGATCAAAGCTTGGAGGAAAGCCACCCAACCAGAAGCATCTACTTGGGAACTTCGGGTAAGTGAAAGACAAATCTTCATTGGGCTAGGTCACTGTGATCTTGGAGTTGTTTTGTTACAGCAGACAATGTACACTGGTTAAAACAATAACTATTGGTTGGTTGGTTGGCTGTATAAAATTCCTTCAAAGAGAAGAGACCCTGTCTTTATTAGGGTACATCCTCTGCAGTGCCATCATAACAGGTGCTTAGTGAATGTCAAAGAAAATTTGTTCTAAGAAAGGGTAACTTTCATCTGACTCTCAGGGAGCATAAGATTTTTAAGATTTTGTTTGCCTTTAATGGGAAAGGAGTATGACAAGGCTGTATATTATCACCCTGCTTATTTAACTTTAATGCAGAGTACACCATGTAAAATGCTGGTCTGAATGAAACACAAGCTGGAATCAATTGCTGGGAGAAATATCATAACCTCAGACATGCAGAAGACACCACCCTTATGGCAGAAAGTGAAGAGGAACTAAAGAGCCTCTTATGAAAGTGAAAGAGAGTGAAAAAGCTGGCTTAAAATTCAACATTCAAAAAACAAATAATCATGGCATCCGGTCTCATCAATTCATGACAAATAGATGGGGAAACAATGAAAACAGTGACAGATTTTATTTTCTTGGGTACCAAAAATCACTGTAGATGGTGACTGCAGTCTTGAAATTAAAAGACACTTGCTGCTTGGAAGAAAAGCTATGACCAAGGTAGACAGTGTATTAAAAAGCAGAGGCATGACTTTGCTGACAAAGGTCTGTCTGGTCAAAGCTCTGTTTCTTCCAGTAATCATGTATGGATGTGAGAGCTGGACCATAAAGAAAGCTGAGCGCTGAAGAATTGATTTTGAATAGTGGTTTAGAGAAGACTCTTGAGAGTTCCTTGGACTGCAATGAGGTCAAACCAGTCCATCCTAAAGGAAATCAGTGCTGAATATACATTGGAAGGACTGAGCTGAAGTTGAATCTCCAATACTTTGGCCACCTGATGCAAAGAACTGACTCATTGGAAAAGACCCTGATGTTAGGAAAGATTGAAGGCAGAAGGAGAAGGGGATGACAGAGGATGAGATGGTTGGATGGCACTACTGACTCGATGGACATTACCTTGAACAAGCTCTGGGAATTGGTGATGGACAGGGAAGCCTAGTGTGCTGCAGTCCATGGGGTCGCAAAGAGTTGGACATTTGATTGAACTTGTCTTTTAAGGAATACATCCAGGATCTAGCACAGTGCCTGACTACCTGATTATTAATCTCTTTCAGGTCCTGTTTGAGTCACAGAATGGCTGGCTATGGACTGACTAAGATCCTAGGGAACCTCACTGACCCACCGGGTATGCCAGCAGAAGTATACAAGTCAGACTAGACCTCTTTTAAAGTAAAATAAACAAACAAAATCCAAGGGATTCTTGTTGCAGTGATACACTATGATTTTAGGCAACTGACTCAATGCCAAAGAATTCTGATTTGTGAGATGAAAGAAGAAAAGAAAAGCAGGGGAAAAATTAAGAGTTGAGAGAATAGAGAATTTTTTAAAGCCACTCCACCCCTACAGGTAGAGATAATAATGATGATCTGATACCCCAAGGAAGCACACTTTTTGAAGTTTAAAAATATACATTTTTAAAAAATGTGTATAACCACTATCCTACACCATATACAAGAATCAACTCAAAATAAATTAAAGACTTGAACATAAGACATGAAATCATCAAACTCCTAGAAGAAAACATAGGGGAAAAGATTTTTGACACCAGTCTTGGCAATGACATTTTTTTTTTTTTAAATATTTGAACCAAAAGCAAAAGTAACAAAAACAAAAATAAGCAAGTAGGACTAGATCAAACCAAAAATCTGCACAGTAAAGAAAACCACAACAAAATAAAAAGGCAGTCTACCAAATGAGAGAAAATATTTGCAAATCATATATATCTGATAAGGGGTTAATATTCAAAATACATAAAGAATTCAAATATTAATAACTCCATAGCAAAAAAGAAATGAAACAAAAAACATAAACACCACTAAGCAATGTGAGTAAAACATAGGCAGAGGGGAAAAAAAAAAACATAGGCAGAGGAATTGAACAGACAATTTTTTAAAGAAGAACTACAAATGGTCAGGAGGTACATGAAAAGATGTCCAGTAGGTACATGAAAAGATGTTCAACATTACTAATCATCAGGGAAATGCAAATCAAAACCACAGGAAGATATCACTCACACCAATTAGAATATGTGAAAGTAAAAGTTTCTCAGCCTTGTCCAACTCTTTGTGATCTCATGGACTGTACAGTCCACGGAGTTCTCCAGGCCAGAAAACTGGAGTGGGTAGCCTTTCCCTTCTCCAGGGGTCTTACCAACCCAGGGATCGAACCCAGGTCTCCCACATTGCGGGCAGATTCTTTACCAGCTGAGCCACAAGGGAAGCCCAAGTATACTGGAGCAAGTAGCCTATCCCTTCCCCAGCGGATCCTCCCAACCCAGGAATTGATCCGGGGTCTCCTGCATTGCAGGTGGATTCTTTACCAGCTGAGCTACCAGGGAAGCATGGTTATCATCAAAAGCACAAGAAAGTACACGTACTGGCTAGAATATGGGAAAAAGGGAACCCTTGGGCATTGTTGGTGAGGATGTAAGTATTGGTGCAGCCAATATGGAAAATAGAATGGAGGCTCCTCAAAGAATTAAAAATAGAACTACCATATGATCCAGCAATCCCACTCCTGGGCATATCCAAAGGAAATAAAGTCAGGGCCTCAAAGAGAAACCTGCATTGCCATGTTCATTGCAGCATTACTGACAAAGATGAACTGTGAATAGCATTATTCATGATAACACTATGGTGTGTGAACCACAAATTGGCACTTGCTACCAGTGCTTGCCATCTATCTCTACAAGGATTAAATCATGGGCTGCTGCAACTGCTGACCTCCAACACTTCCTAAAGGAGTTCAGGAGGATGGAGAACAGAAATGAGGCACTCTGTGCTCTGGGAAATCTGGCAGGACAGGCCTTCAGACAGTTAGATATTCTCAGGTGCTGATTTTATGAGCTCAATTCTTATATCTCCTCATATCTAAAACAGCACTAAATCCTTCAGGGTGATGACTGTTTCCCGTGACTAGCAGAAGCTTCACAAGACCAGCAGAAACTTCCTAAAATATAAACGTGCTTGATTGCATGTACTTTACCAAAATCGCATATATACTGTCCTTCCCCCTTACCTCTTTGGAGCAGTTTCTCAGAGCTATTTGATGTGCTGGCTCCTGGGCTGCAGTCTTCACATTGCCCCAAATAAAACTTAACTTGCCACTCTTACATTGTGCAGTTTTTAAAGTCAACAGTGGTAATTATTTTGAAATATGTAAGTGTATAAAATTAACACATTGTACATCTTAAACTTACACAGTTATATGCCAATTATATCTTAATAAAGCTGGGAGAATATACACAACTGCATTTTTCATAAAATAAAAATTTCTTTTTAAAAAGTTTCCTACTGTACACATATCACTTTGCTATACTATTCAAAGAATTTAAAAACTGGAAATAGAACTGACAATTGACCCAGCAATCCCACTGCCAGGCATACACACCGAGGAAAACAGAATTGAAAGAGACACATGTACCCCAATGTTCATCGCAGCACTGTTTACAATAGCCAGGACATGGAAACAACCTAGATGTTCATTGGCAGATGAATGGATAAGAAAGTTATGGTACATATAGACAATGGAGTATTACTCAGCTATTTAAAAGAACACATTTGAATCAGTTCTAATGAGGCAGATGAAACTGGAGCCTATTATACAGAATGAAGTAAGTTAGAAAGAAAAACACCAATACAGTATATTAACACATGCATATGGCATTTAGAAAGATGGTAACGATGACCCTATATGTAAGACAGAAAAAGAGGCACAGATATAAAGAACAGACTCTGTGGGAGACGGTGAGGGTGGGATGATTTGAGAGAATAGCATTGAAACATGTATATTACCATATATGAAACAGATGACCAGTCCAAGTTTGATGCATGAAACAGGGCACTCAAAGCTGGTGTACTGGGACAACCTGAGGGAGGGGGTGGAGAGGGAGGTGGTAGAGGAGTTCGAGATGGGGGACACATGTACACCCATGGCTGATTCATGTCAATGTATCACAAAAACCACCACAATGTTGTAAATTATCCTCCAATTAAAATAAATTGATTAATTAAAAAAATTTAAAAACTCTTTATTCCTTAATGTGAAGAAAATCAATCACTACAAAATTAATTTAAAATGATGGTGCTTCCTATAACTGTGTTCCTAGTCAGATAAAAACACTTCTGAAATGTCATCAGTTATAGAATAAAGATGATCAGGGTTATCTTAGTGGCATTTAGGTAGCCATGGCAACGATTAAGCATCTGTAGTTGATGTCACTATTGTAGGCATCTCCAAAGAACCTGAAAACTCATCACTAAGGTCTGGCTGTTTTGTTGATTATGACTTATTGGTATAAATAATTTAGTGCAATGAGCAGATACATAGTGTTTTGACTTTTGGACTCAACAAATTTAATGCACTTTGTTATACAATTAATAGCCTGGTGCCCACTTGATTCACTTTAGGCTTTTTATTTCCTTCTTCTATTTCTTAAGAGCTTCTTTGGCTTTTGATACACTCACTACCTCAAAACTCCTGTTGAAATTCACCCTAACAGTCCACTTCTGCAGTTAGTAAGTAGACAGCCTTACTAGCTAAACAGTAAAATTTTGCAAGATACTTGCAAGTTAATGGGGTTTTCACAGTAGCATTGCTGGGCTTTTGGGAACTTTTACCCTATTATGAAAATTGTATTAAATAGTAAATAAAATATAATGACTTTAAATTGTCCACATCATTATGACTGTAACTGTGGCATTAGGGGTTGCTTAAAAAAATTTCTCCATCCTCTCAACTCTAATTTTCTGTCCCCTATTTTTCTTCTTTTCCTAGCCTGAATTCATTTCCTCCTATCTTCATAATAATTCTCGACTCAACTATGACTGCTTTTCTAATTCCTTGCACTCTGCTATCTACATTTCTTCATTCTTTATTACTCTGGGATTCTAAGCTTCTTCACAATATTTTTATCATCTACTTTCTCCTCACTGGACTGTATCATCCTTCCTCTGGGGAAACAAAAGGTAAAACAGATTATTTCACTGGCCCCACAACCAAATCTTGTCTTTTTTCTCTTGAAATACTATAAATGCTGAAGGAAAAAGAGCTATGTTGGATGGGCTTGGCGGTGACGCACGGTAGCCTCTCAGCAATGAACCAGTGAGGATATGAAAGAAGAGCCAAGACCCAGCACGAGGTGGAGCTGGAAAAAACCAAGCAGCTACAGACAGTGCTGCTGTTGGCAACATGGACATGTCATATCTGGCCTGACCCTGGACAGGCCACGAGACTCAGCTGTGGAGTTTAGGAACACCCAGAGATCCCAGGCCAAGTTGGTTTCCCTCTCACAGTGCTGGCTGACCAGTCTGTTTCAGCAGGCCCTCAGTGCTGAGAACTTATGGAAAATAGAGTCCAGTTCCCCAGGGGAAGATGCTGATGGGAGTTCAGGGGGCGAGAAGCCTGCAGGTGAGGCTATCAGGACAGCAGCAGGGTGGGGGGCGCGATGCTGCTGTAGACTCAGGAGGTGGCAGTGGAATGTCAGTTCACATCCTTCATGCTCAGAGTATTCCCTACTCTAGTTTCCCCGTACAGCCCCTTCAGAGCTCTTCTATAATCAACCACAATGTGAGAGAAACGGTTTAAGGGCTGACATTCCCTGCCCTTAGCTGCTCTGATGTAGCCCAATGCTGCTGCTAAGTCACTTCAGTCATGCCTGACTCTGCGACCTTATGATGGACTGTAGCCTGCCAGGCTCCTCTGTCCACGGGATTCTCCAGGCAAGTAAACCGGAGTGGGTTGCTATGCCCTCCTCCAGGGGATCTTCCTGACCCAAGGATGGAATCCATGTCTACTGCAGCTCCTGCACTGCTGAGCCACAGGGGAAGCCCAATGCAGCCCAATAGCTTGCCACATTTATTTACTTCTTGAGCCCCTTGTCTTTCTTCAATGCACAGTGGGGCTGTCCCATTACAGTCTCTTCCTCTTGTCACATCATCTTGAATGAGGCTTAAGTGCCATGACTAGAATACCAGACTCAACACAAATTGTTAATGTTTCACTTGGCACCACACGGGAGATGTCATGTCACTGTTATGAACTCTGGTACCCAGAATAAACATCTGGATGATGAGGAGGAAGACCTGCAGAACCCTGAAATACCTCTCATCAGCTGGCAGCCCCATCAACAACTACACAAGGAAGGGTGCAGTATCTTTTGAGGGCTGGATGAAGACACGTTTAATTCAAGAAACAATTAAGTGAATGTATATTGGGAGCCAGATTTCTTTTCCCATCTTTTTTCTCAGTTGTTATAATAATCTAAGACTTCTAAAAATACAGCCATAAGGATGGCACAAGCAGAGTTTGCTAACTAAGAAATAATGAGGCTAAGTGAACTCCAGATTCACTGGCTTATAAAAGCAATGGCCCACTGCCTTGATGGGCTACAACATTTATTTTCCCAAATATAATCTAGCCAATATCTGGGAGCCAGTATCTTTACCCTGCTACTGTTTACTTTATTTCTTTAAACAGACTAGGGGCAGAGGATGGGTGACTAAAAGACCAACTACCAAATCTGCTAAAACAAAATGAGGCATACTGCAAGGGAAAGGCTGGAGGAGTTCATTGACTCAAGTTGCAAAACTCCAAGAAGAAAACACACAATCAGATGGCACAACTGTCCTCAGTGAGTTGTACAGCATTCCTAGTATACTGTCTGTGGTTTAGATAAAATATGAGAGACTGTGGGTATGATATAGGACTTGGAGCAAGAAAAGACCTGGGTCCAAGTTGTAGGACCTTGTAGGATCTTAACTACAACACTTAGCTTCTTTGGGTTTTCATTTTTTTTTTGTGTGTGTGTGGTAATGTGGTGATAAATATCATGCCCATCAACAGGGTTGTCAGGATGATGAAAGGCACATCAGATGAGAAAACACTTTGTGAAGTACAAGTGGCTGGTTTTCATTAGTCTCCTTTGGTTGTAGTGCTGGTCTCAGGGACTAATCACTGCTTTGCTCCAAGTCTGGAGCCGCTAAAACACACACAGAGGACTCAGAAATTGAATCAAAATGTCCTCTTCATTACTATTAAGCTGGACTTGAGAACATGGCTTGACCTGTGGCTTCTTATTATATTCTAAAATGTACTATTTTCTTTTTATTTTCCATACTTGTCTTCTTGATTACACTATAGGCTTCTGGATAGTAGATTATGTCTTATATGTCTCTGTATTCACAGAATTTTTCCCAGAACTATACATGTAGCTGGCGCTCTGTCTGATCATGATGAACCCATGTTTGTACTCTAGTTCTCTTTTGAAGCTTCTCTCTCCACTAGCCTGGAGCTCATGGAAGGAAGTGTGCCCATTTTTCCATTCCTAGTGCCTAGCACAATGCCTGGTTCTTTATGAAAGTGAATTGAAAGATAATGAAAATAGGAGGATGTCAAATGATCCACCTATGAGTTGCAGAGAGGGGGTTAAAGTAGGGATGCCTAATAAAAATTCCATTCTTGGTAGCTCATTCATTTGTGAAGAGCTCTACCTGCAAATTGTTTATGACTTAAGAATTTCTGTGAGATAGTTTTCCACAAGACAAACTTTAGTCTTTGTCTACTCATCAGGCCCCTTGCCTATCTGGGCATCTGTGCTCTGTGTATCTCAGGTAGAGTTACTCTAATGCTCTTAGAGCACTTGGTAATTAACTTAGATCTATGACAGAAGCCTGTGACATCTGATGTTTCACAATACAACACTCACCTTTGTTTTCCCAAGGGAGGCACACAATATGAAAGTTTCCTTTGGGTCAGCTCATGGCATGATACCCAGGCGTCCCGGACAAGTGTAAGAAAGCTGTGAGAAATAGCATGTCTGCCCCTGCATCATTAAGCTCCTCGGGACTGAGGGAGACACAGTGCTGCCCGGCCTGGACTGCGGCAGAGGTCAGGATGAGGTGTACACAGAGGGGCTGCAGATCTCAAAACATGCTTCGCAGGAGGGATGCTCACTAGTGCAGGACCTGCAGAGGATCCAAGAAGCCTTCCTGGACAGAAACTCTCGGTGCCTCTGTGGCTCACCCAGTCAGAGCCATGCAAGCAGGCTGCTCCAGAGTCAGGCCCTCTGCTCTGTGTGACGCTCTCTGTGTTTTCTAAGCCCTGAGCCTGATGCCACCACTACAAGAGAGGCCCCAGTGTGTGCTTTGATTCATCCTGGACTATACAGACTCTGTGGGCAGCGTGAGAATCCCTGATCTTGCCCTTTCTCTAAAACAGCTCAAAATAAAACCATTTTACTTAAAGGGGTTTACCAACTCCTACCTCTTAACATGATGCCCAGAGATGGGTGGGCTAGAGGCACAGTCATCTATCACGGCCAAGGCCCCGGTGTTCTGCCTCAGTGGGTCCTGCCCACCAGGCTCTGTACCATGGGGTGGACGGAGGGCAGGAAGGGCAGAGGAATGTCAAAACCAACCCTCGGGTGTCAGTGATACACCTGTGTGCAGCCACAGGTGGCACCTAGTGCTTGAAGTGCTGCTAGTGGCTGAGGAACAGAGTTTTAAAATTTTATTCACTTTTAACTAAACTTAAAAACTGATACCAAATTCAAGTGCTAGAAAAAAATTTATGTGACTCTAATTTTTCAACTATATGTTTTATGAAATCTAAGTGTCAATCAAGTATTTCTGATAAAAATTCAACGTCCAAATTGAGATGTGGTATAAGTGCAAATTATATATGGGATTTCAAAGACCTGGTATGAAAGAAAGAAGCAAACTACATCGCTAATACTTTTAAAAATATTGATTACATGTTGAAATAAGAATATCTAAAATATATTAAATAAATAAATAAAATATTACTATAGTGCTGAAATTAATTTCACCTATTTCTACCCACTTTTTCTAATATGGCTATCAGAAAATATTAAATTGTAGCTTGCATTCTTTATGTCTATCAGACAGTGATGATCTAGACCATAATTCCACCCCTTTCTATATGAGTCTCACCTGACAATGTGAACCACCCAAAAAACCTGCCCATTGGTCCTCTGTCTGGTTCTTTCTATTGTAATGTTGCTTTTAAAAAAAAAAATTTTTTTATTGAAGGATAATTACTTTACAGAATTTTGCTGTTTTCTATCAAACCTCAACATGAATCAGCCATAGGTATACATATATTTCCTCCCTTTTGAAACTCCCTTCCATCTCCCCCACACCATCCCACCCCTCTAGGTTGATACAGAGCCCCTGTCTGAGTTTCTTGAGCCATACAACAAATTCTTGTGGGCTATCTATTTTACACATGGTAATGTAAGTTTCCATGTTACTCTTTCCATACATCTCACCCTCTCCACCCATCTTCCCATGTCTGTAAGTCTATTCTCTATGTCTGTTTCTCCATTGTTGCCCTGTAAGTAAATTCTTCAGTACCATTTTTTCTAGATTTCGTATATATGTGCTAGAATATGGCATTTATCTTTCTCTTTCTGACTCACTTTACTCTGTATAATTGGTTCTAGGTTCATCCACCTCATTAGAACTGACTCAAATGTGTTCCTTTTTATGGCTGAGTAATATTCCATTTTGGTATATATGCCACAACTTCTTCATCCATTCTTTTGTTGGGGGATTTCCATGAGCCAGATGCTGTTCAATGCTGGGAATATAGTATGTTGGGTCACAGCTGACATTCCAAGAGGACATGCAGGCAATGCAGAACAAGGGGCAAAGAAAAATGTCAGATAGCTCCATGTGCTAGCAGAACTTAAACCAAGGTAATGTCATGGAGCGAGGTTGGGTGGGGAGGAGCTGCTGGGCTGAGGTCAGGGGGCCAATCCTGAGCAGCAGGGAGCCAGGCACACCAGGTTGTTGGAATACTTGATAAAGGAAGTAGACTGGAGCAGAAGGGAAGATGGAGGGTGAAGGGTGGTGGAAGGAAGCCTGGAGGGAGCTCTGCATCTGGCTCTAGGGACCCATGTTTGAGCCTCTGCCCTCACATCAACTTATCCTTTCAGGATGGAATCAGTTTCTCCATCTGTTAGACAGAGTGGCAATTACTAAAGGGTCTTCCATTCAGCTCTGAAAGTATCTGACTCTTCCACATATTCCAGGGAATAAAGTCCTGTCATGGAAAATGAAAGAAAGAAGAAGCAAGTGGAAAAATCCTGACCATTAATCTCTTTCAAGATTTAGCAATTGCTTATCTGATGCCTCCTCTTTCTCTTCCTCCTCTCTTTCCTTTTTGTTTTTTTTAAGAAAATGAAATTTATTTGATATAAAGCCTATACATTCTCATGTAACATCAGAAGGTAAATCTCTCAATTCCCTGCTATACACACAAGAATGTTTTCCTCACAAGAACAATTAGGTGTCCTGCATAAAGACTGCCTTCCTTCCTTAATAATTATACTACAAATTCCTCAGAAGTTTATACATAATTCCTAAGTTGGGGAATTTTTTATTTTTGAAGTACCCATTGATTGGGGAAATCTGGATTCCCAGACTGGCAATGACATGCTGAAGTTCCACCTATGGGGAAAAACTCCCAAGGAGACCACATCTGTAAGAGCCACATCTTCAGGAAAAAATGAAAACACCGAGCCTCTTCATTTATCATCCCAGTTTAATAATGCACAGGAGACACCCACGGGGCCACATCCGGGTGGATTTCCATTACATCTCTAACCACAGACACTTTCATCACCAGTCCTTCTCCAGTCACTTTTGATGCTTAGCTGGGACTCCAGACAGGCTCTCAAGGAAGGAGACTTAGGAAGGCTCACAGGGGAAAGGGTAGAGATGTAATAGCTCGGACTTGTAACACAGTATATGAGAATGAAAACAGGTCCCAGAGATGAAAGAGAGATGACGTTTCACTTTTACATCCAGAGAAATGGGATAAGTAGGGAAGGGATGGTAACGGCGGTGGAAATAATTATGACTCAAAGTTTTCGGTTCTATTCCAAGTACTTAGATGAGACCCCATGTGTTCAGACAAGGAAGCTGCCCAGCCACTCAGGTTTCTTGCAGGCTGGCACTCCTCCAACCTCCTAGCGGCCTCCAGGCCTGAGCTGGAGTCTTAATAAAATCACCACCCCTGCTCAAGTGCCCTGACCGAGAGCTTCTAACCCTCCCCACCTATCACCTTCCTATGCACCTTCCACTGCAACCCTGGATGCTGGGGCATGACCCAGCAGGGCCTTGGGGCACAGTACTTGGTCCCCTACCCAGGTGACCTCTGGACTCTGGCTGTGGGGGAAGCTGGTTACGCTCTCATTTCTTTGCCTAACCAAGGAATTTCAAAGTAAACTGTAGTGTCTTTTCATCTCAGAGGGTTCCGGGCTCTCTCCCAAGCCATGTTATAATTAGCAGACCCTGCAGCTGCCAGCACAGAACCTGGGCTCTGGCCTGTGGGAGACAGTTGTCTGAGAGAATATCCCAGGGAAATCTTTAAAGCCCTTATGCTCAGTGTTAACCAGACTCACTCATCACAGTTCAAGGAAATTTAACTCTTGCCTCTTCTCATCAAATACCCAGCACTGCAGTCCCTGGCAAGGTCAGGAGATACAGCCTGTGCACCAACTACACACAGGCCTGGGAATCTCGGCTAGAGCCATTCCTGCCGTAGAGGCTCAGCCTCAGTGTGCATCTCATGTCCCTGAAGCTCATAGCCCTACAGCACTCAGTCTCTGCAAATCTTTCCTGGGAACTTTTACCCCAGTTGGGTTGGGCTCACTGTTTTTTTTTTTTTTTTAAACAATAGGTGCTCTTCTGTCCTCACTTTGTGGTAAAACTTCTTTAGAAAGCTGCATAAACTCGTAAGCGCACTGGTTCCATTTCCTGAGACCCTACACCTCCAACCACACTCACCACATCCTGAGCACCCATTCGGAATTCGGCACTGTGCTAAGTGCTTGATATACTTATATTACCAACTCTATGAAGTATAGCAAGATCATGCTCTGATTGGTTGAAGTGTGGTCCCTCAAAAGGCCTATCTATGTCCTAACCTAGAAACCTGTTGAAAGTATTAGTCACTTAGTCATATCCGACTCATTGCAATCCCATGGACTGTGGTCCTCCTGGAAACCTGTTAATGAGACCTTATTTGGAAAAAATAGTTCTGCAGGTGTAATCAAGGATCTTGAGATGAGGTCATGCTTGATTATCCAGTAGGCCCTAAATTCACTGACAAGTGTCCTTACAAGAGATACACAGAGGAGAGACACAAGAATAAGAGGGAAGGCCATGTGAAGACAGACAGAATCTGGAGTGATGCAGCCACAAACCAAGGAACATCTTGGAGCCACCAGAATGGAAGAGTCAAAGAAGGATTCTCTCTTGGAGCCTTTACAGGGAGTGCAGCTCTGCCGACACCCTGAATTCAGACTTCTGGCCCCCATAACTGTGAGAAAAAAAAGTTCTGCTGTTTTAAACCACCAAGTTTGTGCTAATGTCACATGGCAGCCGTAGTGAGCTTTTTATAGAGGAAACTGATGAAGATGCAAAGACAGGGGGATAAGTAATATGACTGGCCACAGCTCACAGGGCACCCTGATACCCTAAGTGACATGCTGATACCACCAGAACAAAGGCAAGAAATTTACTTTTGAGGGGCTGTCAGGACACCTGCAACAGATAAAGCATTTATGCCTTGCAGGAGAAAGTTTCAGAAACCCCTGAAGGGGAAATACAAAGGGAAGATGGTGAGGAAGATAACCCAAAGGGAAGGAAGGGAAATGGGTGTACAGAAGAGGGAGATTAAGAAGGAGAGCTGGCAAAGGCAACATGGCTTAGGTCTGGGGAGCTTCCTGGATTCTAGCTGGACAATTTCCAGTGTCCCCCACATTCGTAAAGGTAATGATTGAACCATCCAGAAAACTTCCAGAGAAGATTTATTACAAGTCAGAATGAATCTGCTGAGGAAAAATTCTTTTTATTCATTAAAAAAATTCTGCTCCAACCTCTCTCATTTAGAAGAATTTTTCCAGAATTTAATCAGATCCCGATAAGCCAGAAAACACCCTATTAGAATAGCTCCCTTGAGTTTCATGTGCATGAATAAATGTTCTACTGAATTGGAAGCTGGGTAGGGACATACTAGACTATCACATTTCCTTTTTAAAAGTTTTAAATGAGATTCACTAAACAATAGCACAATTTAACAACAACAACAAAATGCTTAAGTTATTTAAAGTGAAAAGTGAAAGTTGCTCAGTCATGTCTGACTCTTTGCGACCCCATAGCCTATACAGTCCATGGAACTCTCCAGGCAAGACTACTGGAGTGGGTAGACTTTCCCTTCTCCAGGGGATCTTCCAAACCCAGGGACTGAACTCAGGTCTCCTGCATTGCTTACCACCTGAGCCACAAGGGAAGCCCTAAGTTATTTAAGGACGATAGCAGAACAGCCCATGTTTAGAAGGCATTTTACAACTTATGAAATGTTTTTATACCCTGATCATTTAACTCTCACAACAGTCCTCAAGGTGGCCATCATTTGTGTCCTGTAGTTAAGGAAAATGAGGCAGCTCTGGGCAGTTAAGTGTTCTGTGCAAAATGACAAAACTGCTAAGAGAAGACATGAGAGCACAAAGTACATCCTTCAAATCCAAATTCTATGCTCTCTCCCACTGTATGTTTTAGCAAAAGTACTTTCATATTGAAAATTCATATAGAATTTTGATGTAGAAATTGAATTTTCTATATGATTCATTAAAATTCATTAACCGTTAACATTTAAATTTACCTAAGTCAACAGCTCTAGGTGTGAGCATGACTTCCCTCACCTATGCCTCTGCTGTGTGTGTAACGGAGTACACTCTAAAGTCATAAAATTGAGTTTCTTTAAAACATTTTATTCCTCAGTCTTCACTGGTATTGCTTACAATGAGAATGTCTAGTAAGGTTTGTTTAATCTGCATAAGAGAATTGCTGACTTAGGCAAATTAAAAAAAATCACAGTCTAAAATGTAAAAGACATTAAATCAACATGACACCTTTAAAGGCCCAGTATGCACAAGCTTCCTGGGTTACTGTTGGACTCCAAAGTGTTATTTCCTCAAGTTTTCTGTGTAAATGAGTTAACCTTCAGAATCAAGGAGATATGTTCTCCCTAGAAAACATTAGAAAAATTTTTTCACAATAAAAAAATTCCAGCCTCAATTTCCTGATTTGCAAACTAATTATCCAGCACGAAATGAAGAAATAGTCATATAAAATCAAGTTCTAAAGTGGGCCTGATGCAGTAAACAGCCAGAGTTGAGGGCCATTCTCCTGTTTTGTCTTTGTTTATAACCTTAGCTGAAGCTCCAATACTTTGGCCACCTGATGCAAAGAGCAGACTCATTGGAAATGATCCTGCTGCTGGGAAAGACTGAAGACAGGAGGAGAAGGGGATGACAGAGGAAGAGGTGGTTGGATGGCATCACCGACTCAAAGGACATGAGTTTGAGTAAACTCCAGGAGATGGTGAAGGATAGGGAAGCCTGAGTACTGCATTCCATAGGGTCGCAAAGAGTCAGATTCAACTGAGCAACTGAACAACAACAACATAAGCTTAGCTAGTCCATTCTGAGTGCCTTTTTTTTCCCCATTTATTTTTATTAGTTGGAGGTTAATTACTTTACAATATTGTAGTGGTTTTTGCCATACATTGTCATGAATCAGCCATGGATTTACATGTATTCCCCATCCCAATCCCCCCTCCCACCTCCCTCTCCACCCGATCCCTCTGGGTCTTCCCAGTGCACCAGCCCCAAACACTTGTCTCATGCATCCAACCTGGGCTAAGCCTTTTTTTTTTTTTTTAAACAGAGTGAAAACTAACTTCCAGTGTATCCCAAGGAGTAACTGAAACCTCAACTTCTAAAAGTTCCTAACCTTAAAACACTGATTTTGATTTTCTTACACTTCCTTCCTTTCTAACTTCCTTCCTCTTCCTTCCTAACTGACCCTGGTTTTGCTCCAAGATTTTCACTCGCCTCAAGTGATGCAGGGAAACTGAAAGCATCTTTGGCTCCAGGAGACAGCACTTCTTTTGTCTAAGACAGTGATTTTCAAAGTGTGGTCCCTGGACCAAAGCTTCTTTGGCATCAGAGAAAATTTAGAAGTGCAAATTACAATCCCAATATTTTGAGTCAGAAATTCCAGGGGTGGTGCCCAGCAATCTGTATTTAAATAAGCCTTCCAGGTAATTCTGTTGCATGGTCATCACTGTTCTAAGCCAGTGATTCTCAACCCTGTTGCATGTTAGAATCACTGGATGCCCAGGCCCCACACTTTCCACCCTGTCTGCCAAAGATTCTAATTGATCTGGTGTGGGGTCTGGGCAAGGAGATTTATTAAAAGTTCTCCAGGTGATTCTAATGTATATCTAGGTTTGAGAACCAGCAACAAAAGCCAATTGGAGTAATCCATTCTGAAATACTGAATTGTGGTGCTGATGAAACGGACACCTCCAATTTCCATAATGCTTACTGGAGAACAGATGTGTCACTACCATTGTTATAGCTACTGGTGGTAGCACTTTGCTTTTCTACTTTCATGGCCTCTGGGGTGATAGATCTGTAAGGGGTGGAGGGCAGATGCTCCAACAGCTATTTGGAGGCACACTTAACTGGCAAGTTTGGTACTGAAAGAGGGAAAAATCATTTGGATAATAACTTGTGGCAAACCAGGATTTGAGCCAAAGTAGTCTTAACCTGTGGAGAAGGAAATAGCAACCCACTCCAGTGTTCTTGCCTGGAGACACCCAGGGACGGGGGAGCCTGGTGGGCTGCTGTCTGTGGGGTCGCACAGAGTCGGACACGACTGAAGCAACTTAGCAGTAGCGGTCTTAACCTGGGGCTCCCCACGTGGTGCTAGTGGTAAAGAACTTGCCTGCCAATACAGCAGACATAAGAGACACCAGTTCAATCCCTGGGTCAGGAAGATCTCCTGGAGGAGGGCATGGCAACCCACTCCAGCATTCTTGCCAGAAGAATCCCATGGAGAGAGGAGCCTGGTGGGCTACAGTCCATAGCATTGCAGAGTCGGACATGATTGAAGCAATTAAGCAAGTGCTCACACAGTCTTAATCCACAATCTGAGTCCTTAACTGTGGCTGCCACATGTTATCCTCCATGGAGGGTATAGTCAGGCACCTCCAGTGAGAGAGGGAAGCACCTTCAATGGTGGGTGGAGAAAATGAAAACTCTTCATTTCTGAGTCAAGTGCAGTTCAGTTCAGCCACCCAGTCATACCTGACTCTGTGAACCCATGGACTGCAGCATGCCAGGATTCCCTGTCCACCACCATCTCCTGGAGCTTGTTCAAACTCATGTCCATTGACTTGGCGATGGTATCCAACCATTTCATCCTCTGTCATCCCCTTCTACTCCCCCCTTCAATCTTTCCCAGCATCAGGGTCTTTTCTGGTGAGTCATTTCTTCCCATCAGGTGGCTAAAGTATTGGAGTTTCAGCATCAGTGCTTCCAAAGAATATTCAGGACTGATTTCCTTTAGGAAATCCTTGAAATTCAAGGAACTCTCAAGAGTCTCCTCCAACACCACAGTTCAAAAGCATCAATTCTTTGGTGCTCAGCTTTCGTTATGGTCCAACTCTCACATCCATACATGACTACTGGAAAAGTCATAGCTTTGACTAGACAGACCTTTGTTGGCAAAGTAATGTCTCTGCTTTTTAATATGCTGTCTAGGTTGGTCATAACTTTTCTTCCAAGGAGCAAGCATTTTTTAATTTCATGGCTGCAGTCACCATCTGCAGTGATTTTGGAGCCTCCAAAAATAAAGTCTGTCACTATTTCCATTGTTTCCCCATCTGTTTGCCATGAAGTGATGGGACCAGATGTCATAATCTTTGTTTTTTGAATGTTGAGTTTTAAGCCAACTTTTTCACTCTCTTCTTTCACTTTTATCAAGAAGCTCTTTAGTTCCTCTTCGCTTTCTGCCATTTAAGGGTGGTGTCATCTGCATATCTGAGGTTATTGATATTTCTCCTGGCAATCTTGATTCCAACTTGTGCTTCATCCAGTCTGGTATTTCACATGATGTACTTTGCATATAAGTTAAATAAGCAGGGTGACAATATACAGCCTTGACATACTCCTTTTCTGATTTGGAACCAGTCTGTTGTTCCATGTCCAGTTCTAACTGCTGCTTCTTGACCTGCATACAGATTTCTCAGGAGGCAGGTAAGGTGGTCTGGTATTCCCATCTCTTGAAGAATTTTCCAGTTTCTTGTTATTCATGCAGTCAAAGGCTTTGGTGTAGTTAATATTGCAGAAGTAGCTATTTTTCTGGAACTCTCTTGCTTTTTCTGTAATCCAGTGTTGGCAATTTGATGTCTGGTACCTCTCACTTTTCTAAATCCAGCTTGAATACCAGGAAGTTCTTGGTTCATATACTATTGAAGCATCGCGTGGAGAATTTTGAGCATTACTTTGATAGCCTGTGAGATGAGTGCAGTTGTCCAGTAGTTTGAACACTTTTTGGCATTGCTTTTATTTGGGATTGGAATGAAAACTGACCTTTTCCAGTCCTGTGGTCACTGCTGAGTTTTCCAAATTTGCGGGCATATTGAGTGCAGCACTTTCACAGCATCATCTTTTAGGATTTGAAACAGGTCATCTGAAATTCTATCACCTCTACCTCCACTAGCTTTGTTCATAGTGATGCTTCCTAAGGCCCACTTGACTTCGCATTCCAGGATGTCTGACTCTAGGTGAGTGATCATACCATCACAGTTATCTGGGTCATTAAGATCTTTTTTGTATAGTTCTTCTGCGTATTCTTGTCATCTCGTCTTAATATCTTCTGCTTCTGTTAGGTCCATACCATTTCTGTCCTTTATTGTGCCCATCTTTGCATGAAATGTTTCTTTGGTATCTCTAATTTTTGTGAAAAGTTCTCTAGTCTTTCCCATCCTATTGTTTGCCTCTATTTCTTTGCATTAATCACTTAGGAAGGCCTTTCTTATGTCTCCTTGCTATTCTTTGGAACTCTACATTCAGATGGGTATATCTTTCCTTTTCTCCTTTGCCTTTCACTTCTCTCCTTTTCTCAGATATTTGTAAGGCCTCATCAGACAACCATTTTTCCTTTTTGTATTTATTTTTTGGGGGATGGTCTTGGTCACTGCCTCCTGTACAATGTCATGAACCTCTGTCCACAGTTTTTCAGCCACTGTGTCTATCAGTTCTTATCTCTTGAATCTGTTTTTCACTTCCACTGTATAACTAATGCAATATCTTTATGACTGCCTGTAACATTTAAAAGAGCCTACATTTCTGGAGTTAATACTTGTTTGGACATTAATTCCACACCATTCAGTTATGATTTACAGCAGCTCTCCCTCCTTAACCTCAAGGAAAACTTGTCAGGGAACGTTTAATAGGAGGATTCCTGCATGCTGTTTCTCATGAATCCTCTGTTCCTTATCAGTTCCTGGCAATAGGAACGAGTGGAACGGCACGCCACTCCCAGGACTGAGGTCATAGGATGAAACACATGCATGAATCTCTTTCAGTAAACATTTTCTTTATGACAAAACTGCTTAGTCTCGATCCTCTTTCTTGAGATATGGATTGTCTCCTGACCTTATGACCATTGTTAATCCCTTCTTTCCTTGATAACTGTTGTTGTACGTTTGGTTTTCTGATCTTTATCATTGTCGAAAGAAATTCTTTGTACAACAGCCTATAAATACTCACAGAAAGATCATTAAAGCACCTTGCTCCACCAGAGACTTGGGTCCCCGTGTCTTTCTTTCTCTCTCTCTCTCCCTCCGGCTGATTCTCCAGAGCGTGGAAACCTGCCGAGCTCACTCTCCTGCCCGGGCTTTCAAGACCTCTTCAAGAGGGCACCCTGTGCCTCCTGTCGTATGGCTTTATTGGCTCTCTGCATAACCCAGGGAATATTAGTTTCTTTCTCTTTCACTTTCTTATCATTGACTCCAGGCAACCAGGTTCTAGTCCATTAAAGAACCTCAACAAGTGACGCCCAAACAGGGACCTGGTATAGGTGACATTTCGCACGGAGTGACTCGGGACCTATTGAGGTCGGTAAGTACTAAGACATGGGTCAAATGGCTGGAAAGCCCCATCATTTCTCTACTTTACTTCACCATGTGTTTAAAGCTCAGGGACTTTTGTGCCAACAAATTGAGGCTTGCCTTCAAACAGTGGTTGAATGTAATCCTTGGATCCCTGATAGACAGTTTTGAGTTAAAAATTTGACACCGGGTCAAAAAAAATGTTGAACGAGCCACAAGATGGAGAAAAAATATTCCAGTTGATTTCTGGCCCCTGTGGGTTCTCATTAAAGCTGTAATTCTGCCATTTCAAGGTAATTCTAGCCCTCCCAATACTCGACAACAGACAAAACATTTATTACACAAATATATATTAGATGATAAAACTTTACAGAAGGCCCAATTAAAACAACATAAAATATTTCAAAATTTTCCTACAAGCCCTGCCCTGGTTGTTCCAAATGCTCATCCTCTGCCAACAGGCGCAAATCCAAAAGTCTCTCCTTTGTTAAAACCTAATGATTCTGACAACAACTCTCCTGAGACACTTTTTGACACCAAAACCTGACAATACTTTTCTGGATAATAATGATAAGTCTTTAACACAGACTCATACTTGCAAAAAATCGATACCTACTCACTTTCCTCCATGACAGAAGCTCTTTGAATGACTGGCTTTACAATCACAAGTATCTGAATTTGATGGTTTCTCCACCTTTCTAGTTTTAAGAAATCCTGATGCTCAAGGGCACATAATACCTCAATATGAAGGTATTGTTTTTTTTTTTTACATACAACAAATGAAAAAGGCTGTAACTATGTATGGCCCACATTTGCCTTTTACTAAAGAGCTTCTAAATGCTGTGACATCTTCTATTGGAAACTTTATTCCCTATGATTAGTGAATTTTAGTAAAAGCTTTCCTTAAACCAAGAAAATGTCTTCAATGGACAATGTGGCTTCATGATATAGCCAGAGATCATGCTAACAAGAATGCTCGAGTTGGTGCTCCCCAAAACCAAATTACTTTTGAAATGTTAACTGGCACCAGACAATTGATACCATAGAAGCTCAAATACCATGCCTTCCCTTGTTGCATGAACAATTAAAAACACTGGCCCTTGAAGCTTGAGATCGAATTAATCCTCAAGGAGAGCCTACAAGTAGCTAGACTAAAATATTACAAGAACCTAATGAAAATTATGCTGATTTTTTAGCTAGATTATTTCCTGTACTGTAATTGGAGAAAAAGTCAAAAAACAGCTAGAAAAATTACTTGCTCATGAAAATGCAAATCAGGAATGTCAAAAAGCTATTGCTCTGATTCGTGAGACTGAGACTATTATTGATTATTTGAAGGCTTGTCACAATCTAGGATCAGAAACTCAAAAGATGCAAATGTTAGCTGAAACAATGGCTGCTGCCTTTAGAAAAGGAAATGAAATATGTTTTACATGTGGAGATAAGAAGCATTTAAAAAGAGACTGCCTTAAGAATGCTAATAAAAGATTTCCAAAAATCTGCCCTCGCTGCTGTAGAGAAATACATTGGGCCAAAGATTGTAAATCTAAATTTGATATTGAAGGAAAGCCTATTCTAGGAAACTCCAAGCAGGGGACACCCCAGGTCCCCTTCGACAAAAACCAGGGTCAAATTCCATCTTTTCCCTCAATCCCACAACATCCGACACTGCTGCCATCGATATACCAGCTCTAAATGATTTTCTCCTTTACCCTCAAACAGTCCCTTCTATAATACGAACTGGACTTTTTCGGTCCCTGCCCCTACAAACCTTTGGTCTTTTACTTGGCCGATCTAGTTTGACTTCTAAGAAATTACTGTTCACTCTGGAGTAACTGATTCAGATCATAAAGGAAAAATTCAAATTATGATGTGACCTCAGATTCTATGACAATTCAAAAAGGGGGACAAAATTGCTCAATTACTTCTTTTACCTTACATTTCTATTAACTCCTCTAATGATGTATGGACAGGCAGATTCAACAGTACAGATCAAAAACAATCCTTATGGACATCATTGGTATCTGAATATGCCCGACCAAATATAAATATCAAAATTAATGGTAAAAGATTTTCTGGTCTCCTTGACACTGGATCTGATTATTATTATTTCCAAACACTTATGGCCCAAATCCTGGCCTATACAAAAAAATCTCTTGCCAAATTGCAGAAATTTCTCAAACCAAAGTACAAGAGGTTTATCAGAGTGTTCAAATCTACCCATGTGAGAGACCAGAAGGCCAGCCTGCAACATTAAGACCTGATGTGATAGATGAATCCCTTAATCTAATAGGAAGGGGCTTACTTATGCAATGACAAACTCAGATATACATTCCACATTTTTCTTAGGGGCCACTGCTCATTTAATAAATAATGCAATTATTAAAATAACTTGGAAGAACAACGAGCCTATTTGGACAGAGCAGTGGCCCCTTATGAAAGAAAAATTACAGGCTGCTAAAGAACTTATAGACACACAATTAGAATTGAAACATATTGAGGAATCTTGCTCTCCTTGGAACTCTCCTATTTTTGTTATAAAAAAGAAATCTAACAAATGGCGTCTCTTAACAGACCTTAGAAAAGTTAATGCATCTATGAAACCTATGGGTGTATTGCAACTAGGGATCCCATCACCCACTACTATTCCTCAAAACTGGCACATTATTATTATTGGTTTACAAGATTGCTTTTTTAATATACCTTAACACCCTTTAGACTGAGAGAGATTCGCTTTCTCTCTCCCTTTTCCTAATCACATCGGGCCTCATAAATGATATCAATGGACTGTGCTGCCTCAAGGAATGATGAATTCTCCCACCATGTGTCAATACTATGTAGCTAAAGCCCCTGAGCCTGTGAGAAAACAGTTTCCTGATTTTCTTATTATTCATTATATGGATGATATATTGTTTTCGGCTCCATCTGTTTTTGAAACTCAACACATGTTTGATATATCTCAATAATGCTTAAAAAACTCTGGGTTAATCATTGCCCCCGAAAAAATTCAAACCTCTACACCTTACCATTATTTAAGATTTGTTGTTAATAGACAACATATTATTCCCCAACTAACACAGATTCATATTGATACATTATCAACTTTAAATGATTTTCAAAAACTCTTAGGTGATATAAATTGGATTAGATCCTCATTGCTGCTGCTGCTGCTGCTGCTAAGTGCTTCAGCCATGTCTGACTCTGTGCGACCCCATAGACGGCAGCCCACCAGGATCCCCCATCCCTGGGATTCTCCAGGGAAGAACACTGAATGGGTTGCCATTTCCTTCTCCAATGCATGAAAGTGAAAATGAAAGTGAAGTTGCTCAGTCATGTCCAACTCTTAGCAACCCCATGGACTGCAGCCTACCAGGCTCCTCCGTCCATGGGATTTTCCAGGCAAGAGTACTGGAGTGGGTTGCCATTGCCTTCTCCAGACCCTCATTAGGCATTGCTAATTATCAACTGACTAATCTATTTAATACTTTGAAAGGAGATCCTAATTTAAATAGCCCTTGTTCACTTTCTCAAGAGGCACAAGAGGAACTCTATTTAGTGCAAAATAAATTACAAAAACAGTTTCCTACTCGCATCAGACTAGATTTACCTCTAGAATTATTTATACTTCCCTCTCTTCATTCTCCCATAGGACTTCTTGCCCAACAAGAACACCCAATAGAATGGATCTATACCCATTTTAGAGGAATGAAGTCACTTATACCCTACCTTGATTTAATTGCTCTAATCACTATCAATGAAAGAAACAGAACTAAAATTCTAATTGGCTCTGATCCTCATAAAATTATAATACCTATCAATAAATCTCAATTTGAGAACACATTACAAACTTCCACCAATTTTCAAATAGCTTTTCTGGAATATTTTGGAGAAATTTCATTTCATTATCCTTCTAACAAGCTATGGAATTTCTTCAAAAATACTGAATTTATTATTTCCCACATCGTCAGCTCACAGACTACACCACAAGCTGAAGTTTTCTATATAGATGGGACTAAAAACGCCAAAGCCTATTCTGGTCTCTCAAAGAATATAAAGTCTTTTACACTAAATTCCATTCTGCTCAGTGAAATGAATTATATGCTCATATTCAAGTTATTTGCCTACACCCTTACCCCACTAATACAGTCTCTGATTCCTTGTAATCAGTTTTCATATTAAAAAACATAAAAACCTCCACCATAAACTCCAATCAACCTGTTATTCAACAACTCTTTTTCGAACTACAATCTGTTACTAGAAACGGCAATTCTCCCATTTAAATTACACATATTTGAGCACATTCCTGCTTTCCTGGCCCCATGACTTATGGTAATGAACAGGCTGATAAACTGGTTTCTTTTGCTACTCCGGAGGAACAACATGCTCTGTTGTATAACAATGCTGGCTCTCTACACCAGCTATGGAAAATCCCATACCACCAGGCTAAAGAAATTATTAACAATTGCTCTACTTGTAGACCCCTACATCTTCGACCCATTGCACAAAGTATTAATCCTCGGTGATTGCAACCTAATGAACTATGGCAGATAGATGTAACTCATTGCCCTGAACTCTCTCCATCTCCCTTCCTACATGTCTGTATAGACACCAATTCTTCTTTTATATGGGCCATACCTCTTCACAGTGAAGCTACACAACACGTTATAACTCACCTATTAGCTTGCTTTACTATAATGGGAACTCCTAGTTCTATTAAAACAGACAATGGCCCTGCCTACACTTCAAGATATTTCAAACAATTTTTACAATTATTTTCTATTAAACATATCACAGGTATTCCTTATAATTCACAGACATAAGACATAGTCGAACAAGCACATCACATACTAAAATTACAAATAAAAAAATTTAAAAAGGGGAATACACAGGAACACTACTATCTAAAGCAGACTTTACTAAATTCCAACATAAGATATTCTATAAACCTATAACTATTGTTAAGATAGCTTTATTTGTTTTAAATTTTTTAAACTTACCACAAGGAGATATCTTCACAAGAGCAGAAAAACATTTCGAGGAATTGAAGGACACTTCTCTTCCTCTGCCCATTTGGTACCAAGAGAGGTTAACTAAACAATGGAAATCTGGGAAATTAATCTTACAGGGAAAGGGGTATACTTGTATTTCTCCAGAAGGATCCAATGAACTCACATGGCTTCCTCTTCAGAAGATTCGACCCAAGGGGGCCCCCAGCATTCAAAGTAGAGACAAAACAACAAAAAGCCCAGGAGGAAGAAATTCCAATAAGGGTCATGGCAGCTCTAAAGATCTCCAGGAAGCACCGCCCTCGGCAGCATCAACCTCATGATCTCCCCTCTTGGGGATGAATTAAAACCCTTACTATTCGAGCTGAAAATCTGGTTTCTCAACAGGGAATGCCTCGAAGTCCTGAAAATATTTTTGTTGCCATGCTGACTTTGCTTACTTTGCTTGCGCTCCCCACTCCCACTCTAGTTGAACTAACTAATCATACTTACTGGGCTTACATACCCAACCCCCCTTTACTACAGGTTGTAGAATGGATGGAGAAAGGACCAATCGTATCAACCAATGACTCCATACATATGCCTTCTCCCTGGATCATTAAAGGGCCCTCACACCCTGAAGAAGAAGGGAAACTAATTGATATTTCTCTAGGTTATGAAGTCCTTCCTTTGTGCATGGGCCCAACAAAATTATGCATAAACATTAGCTGACAAACTTGGGCTTTTGCCCTGCCTCCAAAAGAGGAATTTTGGACGTTGCTTAGATTGTTTACTGCCCTTTCTTTGTCTGTGAACCATGTTTATACTACTGAAACTTTAGGGAAAGGGTTAGGCAAAGAACAAAGAACACTATGCAAAGCGTTTACTTATAAGAACTTTATACTCCTGTTCCTTGGGACAAATGTCAAGCCAAATCAGGGAAATTACTGGCTAATCATACAACTGTCAATTGGGGACCCCATTGTATGTGGTCATCTAACTGCTCAGATGATATTAACAGCACTGTGTGTGACTATGCTACTCAAGTAGCATGGAAGGTTACTAACACTACAATGGAGCATTACCATGACAAAGGACTTCTTGGGTGGCTTGATGGTGGAATGGCCCCGCCTCGTCCTCAAATTTTGCTCGATAAACAGGTTGTGCCTGACCAATGGGACATCTGGAAACTTGCTGCGAGCACCAAAGAACTTGGGACTTGGACTAGACATTCCACAGGGACCAGTAGTAGTCATAGTAACTATTTCTTTCATTATAATCAATCATATTTCATACAAGCTTGTGTTCCCCTTCCTCCTGTTATAGCGATAGGGAGTTTACAATTCAATAAGACTTTACATTCTGTAACTTGTATAAATTGCAAATTATATACTTGTCTTAACTCTTCTATTTCCTTAAGAAATGAATCCCTTTTGATTCTTCGATCTCGACGTAGTCTGTGGTTACCAATAAATCTCCAGTGGCCCTGGGAAGAAGGTCCCATGGCTGGACTTGCTTCCCGGTTACTTACTAAACTGTTCAGGTGATCTAAACCACTCACTGGATGGCTGATTCTTGGTATTTTGGGATTAATAGCTATTTGCACCACTGCTGCCATTGCTGGTGTTGCTTTACAAACCTCAATTCAAACACATAATTTTATCCAAAACTGGACTAAAGATGCTCATACTATGTGGGCCACTAAGACTCAGATAGATGAGGATATTCAAGATGAAATACAGGAACTAAAAACAGCCACCAAATGGGTTGGAGATCAATGAATAGATGTATAAAAACAAGTGATACTAAATTGTGATTGGAATTCTACTCAATTTTGTGTTACTCCTGTTCAATCATAGTGCCTACAGCTAGGAACAAATCATCTTTCATTTACAAAACATACATGATAATGCCTCTCTGTACAATTATTACAAAAAGAAATCTTTGAAACCTTTTCTAAAAATCTGCCCTCTTCCACTAATTTGGAAACTTTAGCTGAACAACTAGCTGATCAATTATCTGGGCTAGACCCACACAGATGGTTTCAAAGCATTACTCACAGCATCGGGTCTGGAACTTTGGTGACTGTCTTGACAATTATATTTGTTGTTTACCATTGTCTTTATGCAAAAATTGTTAAAACTAAACAAACTCAAATGGTCAGGACCCTTTTTACAAATATAATAAATAAATAAGGGGGAATTGTCAGGGAATGTTTAACTGGAGGATTCCTGCATGCTGTTTCTCACAAATCCTCTGTTCCTTATCAGTTCCTGGCAATAGGAACGAGTGGAACGGCACGCCGCTCCCAGGAGTGAGGTCATAGGGTGAAACACATACATGAATTTCCTTCAGTAAACATTCTCCTTACACAAAACTGCTTAGTCTCGATCCTCTTTCTTGAGATATGGATTGTCTCCTGACCTTATGACCATTGTTAATCCCTTGTTCCCTTAATAATGGTTGCTGTACATTTGGTTTTCTGATCTTTATCATCGTCGAAAGAAATTCCTTATACAATAGCCTATATATACTCACAGAAAGATCATTAAAGCACCCTTGCTCCACCAGAAACTTGGGTCCCTGTGTCTCTCTCTCTCTCTCTCCCTCTAGCTAATTCTCTGGAATGTGGAAATTTGTCGAGCTCACTCTCCTGCCTGGGCTTTCAAGACCTCTTCAAGAGGGTGCCCTGTGCCTCTGTGAGCAGTACAAGCCCTGTCCTAGGGCTTTATTGGTTCGCTGCATAACCCAGGGAATATTAACTTCTTTCTCTTTCACTTTCTTATCATCGACTCCAGACCACCAGGTTCTGGTCCATTAAAGGACCCCAACCTCTTCTTACTTCTTAGAAAAACATACCATGATGACTGCATACACTCACCAAAGTCAGTTAGGGATAGCCCACTCACTTGGATCTTTTTCTAGCTTCCAAAGGAAATTCGTTTGCAATATGGGGCCGACCTAGGGTGGGAGCTAGAATACAGATTGGTTTGCTGAGACTTGGTCCTAAAGGAGAATTTAGTGGCAGAAACCCAGGGACATGTTGCCCAGTTAGTCATAATCTACTCTAATAATTCTGTATTTTATCCATACATGTGCTTCTGTATTGTAATGTATAATTGATGGCTTATGATAGTTTTACAGTTGAAGGATTAATTCTTTCTCAGTGGTTCATTAAAGTAACAGTGCATTTTACAATTAATGGCATCCTTGACATTCTAGATTTACAGAAATGTGGTAATTACATTAAACATATATTAAGCCCCATTATGAGTCAAGCTCTAGATAAGACTAGAGATAGGGGAATGAATGGAGTCCACACACTGAAGAACTGGAAGACAAGCAAACAAGCATATGCACACGGAAAGGTGAATACAAGCTGATCCTCCAAAAACACAAGTGTGAGGTGCATGGGTCTGTTTACACACGGTTTTTTTTTTTTTTTCAATAAATACACTCTTACCCTACTGTAAGTCTGCACAGGCTGACTGCAAGGAACCCAAACACCTATGGAAGTGGCATCCACAGGGGGGCCCGGAACCAACTCCCCCTCAGATCCTGAGGGGTAACTGTGCTTTGTGAAGGATGAAATGTCAGCACACTGTGGATGCCCCTGGGTGGAGTAGAGTGTGTGTGTGTGTGTGTGTGTGTGTGTGTGTGTGTGTGTGTGCGCGCACACGCACACATATGTGCATGCGCATGCACCCTGTACATGGAGAGAATCTCACCCAGTGAGAGATGACGTGGAAGAAAAAGGCAATCTGGGACCAGAGTACTAACCAGTCTGCGGTGCTAACTTAAGAAATTTAGGACTGCGTCACGCTTGCGCGTCCCCGCTGCCCGTCATGGCGGCCCCCGGGAACCTCCGGGGCCCGGTCCTAAAAGATGTTGTGGCGTATGTTGAAGTGTGGTCAGCCAATGGGACAGAAAATTACTCCAAGACCTTTAGGAGTCAACTCGTGGATTTGGGGGCGAAGGTTTCAAAAACTTTTAACAAACAAGTAACTCATGTGGTGTTCAAAGACAGGTACCAGAGCACCTGGGGAAAAAGCACAGAAGAGAGGCGTGAAGCTCGTCTCAGTGCTTTGGGTTGAAAACGCAAGTGTATGCAGCCCAAAGATTTTATTCCCAAGACACCAGAAAATGATAAAAGGCTTCAAAAGAAATTTGAGAAAATGGCTAAAGAGCTGCAGCAGCAGAAAACCACTCTGGGTACCAATGTTCCTGTCCTCTTATTTGAATCTAATGGCTCGTTGGTATACAGCCCGACCGGTAAAGTCTACAGGGGCCACCACAGTGCAATGAAGAAGAGGCTGCAGGAGATGAAGGAGAAACGGGAAAACCTTTCCCCCACCTCCTCCCAGATGATTGAACAGCCTGATGATAACACTGTGAACTGTGTGTGTGAAGCATCTTTGAACCTTTCACATGATACTTTGTGTTCAGATAACTCTTCTGCCGGTGGTCTGCCCATGTCTGCTGATGATCCTTGTGGAGGCTCTGCAAGTGGGAGCCGGGAGAGAAAACGGGGCGAGTTCATCACTGAGAGGGAAAGTGATCTGTGCGCTGCGTCGCCGGTGTTGCAGACAGGCCGTGGCAGCCCCTCAGCAGCTCCCCATCCCCTGGGTCTCTGGACTCCTCCCAGATCCACCAGCAGTCCTCCCAAGGCAGAGACCCCCCAGCAGAGCAGGGCTGCAGGTGGGGTTGTCACCCCCGTCTCGAAGCCATCGCGGCCGGCGGCCCAGGGGCTGTCTGACGGGAAGAGGCGTTTGTCTCCTGTGTCCTCTGCTACGAAAGGCCGCCCCGAGGGCCGTGCAAAAGCCCTGGGCTCCTCCGTCAAGAGAAGGAAGACCCCGGAGAACTGGCCAGCCTCAGAAGAGGGGCGGAAGAGGAGGCGGTCCCTCCGGCAGCGCCCTGTAGCCTGCCTGCGGCTGTGCTCTGTGCGGAGGCCCGCTGTCAAGAGTCTGGCCCTCGAGGAGTCCTCGTAGGATGATTACTTTTCTCCTGACAATCTCAAGGAGAGGGTCCCGGAGGGGCTTCTTGGGGAGCAGCTGCCCTCCAGCCCCGCTCCGCTCCGAGGCCAGAGGAGCCTTTCCAAGACCGAGAGGACCAGCCTCCTGGACAGGGCTGACCTCTCCCTCATCGGCAGAGGCGCCAGACCCGCCGTCGGCACCTGCTCCACGGCGAAGCCCGGCCCCTGCCTGGAGAGGCCTGCGCTCTCCGGGGCAGACGCGGGGCTGGGCGGCGGGACCTCGGGGGGCATGCCTGCTGCTGACGGGACCCCCGGGCCCTGTGCCCAGGCCGAGGCCCAGGGTGGGGGCGATGCCCACCCCGCTGGGGGTGACGTTCCGCACGCCCCCAGCGGACTCGTCCCCCAGACGGGACCACAGGGAGACCCCAGCCCTCTGAAAGGAAGCAGGGAGGAGAGGAAAGAATGCACTGACACCCAGAGCATGCAGAAAGAAGGCCCTTCTCTCGAAACGACGGAGTCTGCTGAAGGGCACAGTGAGGGTGAACTGAACTCTGTAGGTGACTGTGCTGAGGAAGGATCCACCGAGAGGAAAGCGCCAGCCCAAGGAAGTAGAGAAAGTACGTGAGCCTCCTTTTACAGGTCTCTGTGCTCTGAGAATGTGCAACAGGGCGTCCGTCAGCCACACCTAACACAGCTTTTTCATAAGCAAAATATTTCTTTTTTCCCTTTTTAAAAAAACTTTGAAGAACGTATATTTGATATTTACAATGGTAAATTCATTATTCCTGAGGAATAGACAGCCTACTGCCCTAAGGAGGTTCTAGGTTCCTTGCTTAAGCCTGTTGTTATGAATACATTTCTCTAAGTCCTATAGGTGCTGTCTTTTGTGAAGAATGGCCTAGAGAGGGTGTTTGTCCTGGTTTCACTGTAGCCTCTCACTGCAGCATCACTGAGCAAAGATGCACACTAGTGGAGAGCTTTTAAAATGATCTGTTTATAACAGGGAGGCTATTTACTTTAAAAGGGAAATTAAGGCAGTGTAAATCATGCATCTGTTTATAACAGTGAAGCTGTTTATTTTAGAAGGGAAATTATGGCAGTGTAAATCATGCATTTTGTCAAGAAAAGACAAAAGCATAAATGTGAAAGTAAGTTATCAATATTTATTTTTGAAAAAACTATCTGGTGTTAGTTCCGAAGAAATATTTTTTTAAAATACTTTAAGGAAGTAGTTCATTGTAATAGACCTTTTTAGACTTCTTTTTATTTGCTTTAAGTGTATAATTTAAATAGATTTATTCCTATCTAATTAAAACCATGGTAGCAGATTATGTCATTATAGCAAAAGTAACAACAGTAGAAAACCTTTTTGACTTTCTGATTATATGCACAAATAGGTTTCAGCAGTCAAAAGTGAAAAATCATGAACTTAAATCATCTCCACCTAAAGATTGGGTTAAAATTTCAGTGAGGCCAAGTTTATTCTTCATTATTTTGTTAAATCCTGATATCATCTTAACCTTCATCTTTTTTTTTTCGCCCGTCTTAACCTTTTTAAAATGGAGAAGTCATAGGGATTGAAATGGACATAGTTGTATTGCGTAATTTTCCCTTGGGTTTAGACTCCTCAGAATTATCTCAGAGAATTTAGTCTGTGTATTATTAACGTGTTTATATCTGAGCTTTCTCATCTATATAAAACTTCATTAAATATTTATAAAATACATAAAATTTGACAACCTTATTTTATGTTCCTTTATGGTTGGTATATGCTTTCAAAATATTTGCTTTAAAATGATGTCAGATCTAAGTTAATAGAAAACAGTGGGTATACAGAGTTGTAGTAATTAAGAAGATCCTGATCTTGAACCTTACATTCTCATTCTCTGTTTTCATCACAGCTTTTGAATAATACTTAATGATGTGCAAACATAAATCAAGTAAAAATAAAAATCTGCTCTCAGGTAGTGTGAAGCACCCTACGGCCCAATACTGTGAGCAGTGATTGTCCTCCTCTGGGACTCACCCCGAATCCAGGGCCCTGTGGGGTCTGGGGTCATGGGGTGTCAGAAGGACCCCAGAATAACTCAGTCTGACTCAGAGATGGGGTCAGATATTCTCAGTGCACTAATGTCAGGACATCTAGATGCTCCTTGTTTTATGTCATTTCAGTAGACAGAAAAATCACTGAATTTAGGGCAGGAAAAGACCTAACTATCTTGTAACCTCACCATATCCGCTTGTTTTGTTATGTAAACTCAGGACCCACCAATGTTTCAGGAGGTCCGTAGTTGGCCCGCCTGGAAAGTCCCCTCTTCGGGAAGCCAGCACAGGTAAATGCACTTTGCCTGCAGCTGTCTTAGACGTCGAGAGACGCTGAAACTGCGGGCAGCAGAGCCCAGTCTGTATATCAAGCTGTGCCTCTCCACAATGATGTTGAAATAAAAGTCTTTTTCCAAAAAAAAAAAAAAAAGAAATTTAGGCTTAATCCCTCATGATCCTCAAACATTTTGGTCTCATGACCTCTTTATACTCTTAAAAGAGGGCCTTTGTTTATATGGGCTATATCTACTAATATTTACTATGTGCTGTACTGTGCTTAGTTGCTCAGTCATGTCTGACTCTTTGTGACCCCATGGACTGTAGCCTGCCAGGCTCCTTTGTTCACGGGGATTCTCCAGGCAAGAATACTGGAGTGGGCTGCCATGCCCTCTTCCAGCGGATCTTCCCAACCCAAGGATCAAAGCCACGTCTCCGGCATTGCAGGTGGATTCTTTACCATCTGAGCCACCAGGAAAGCCCATGAATACTGGAGTGGGTAGCCTATCCCTTCTCCAGGGGGTCTTCCTGACTCAGGAATTGAACCGGGGTCTCCTGCATTGTAGGCAGATTCTTTACCAGCTATTATAACTGAGAGACAAAAAATATTAACCCATTAAAATAACAATAAACTCACTACATGTTAATATATAACATTTTAAATAAAATACAACCATACTTTCTAAAACAAAAATATTATGAGAAGGGTACCATTGTTTTATATATTTTTAAATCTCCTTAAGATCTGGCTTATCAAAGACAGCTAGCTGGCTCTCACATCAGCTTCTGCATTTAATCTGTTGCAGTATAGCTGAAGAATATAAAGAAAATCTGACTTCATAGAGATAATATTGTTGGAAAAGGATGGCCTCACAGACTTCCTGGAAAGGTCTCAGGGGTCCCCAGAGCTTCCTGCACCACACTATGAGGACTGCTGTTCCTGGTAATGCAAAGCCATCAAAAGATCATCAGCGTGGACACACTGCTGTTTGGTGGCAATGTGAGGGTGGATTAGAAGGAGGAGGGCTTAGATAAGGGCAGCAGGAAGGGAGACTATTAAAAGGGCTCAGGTAAGACCATAGGAAGCCCTTCTTTAAGCAGAGACAACGCAGATGCAGAGAAATGGATTCACAAGTTAACAGTCTGTGGGAATTGATATCCAAATGCATAACTTCAGGTATTCAGCACTGGAAATCCAGAAGAATGGTGATGATTAGGCATAAGCAGATCATTTCTGCTTTTAGTTGGCCAAAGAGGCAAGATTGGATAAGCCAGAAAGAGAAATAATGTGAAAATTCAAGACCATTGACTCAAAGAGATCCAAATAAATGGACAGGCCCTGGCAAACTTACCTGTTTAAACTGCTATTCTCAGTATGGCTTGAACGACACTGAGGATTTCCCTGGTGGTCCAGTGGTTAAGAATCCACCTGCCAATGCTGGGAATTTGGGTTCAATCCCTGTTCTGGGCAGATTCCACATGCCACAGAACAACTAAGCCTGTGAGCCACAACTATTGAAGCCCACAGCCCTAGAGAGTCCATGCTCTGCAACTTGAGAGTAGCCTCTACTCACCACAGCTAGAGAAGGCCCTCACACAGCAACAAAGACCCAGTGCAGCCAAAAATAAATAAATATTTAAAAAAACCACAACACTGACATAGCATTTGCCTTAAGAAAGTAAAATTAACTTTTTATTAATGCAAATAATCCCTGAAGGTTACAGAAAAGCTCCCAACTCTCCTTAGACAATGAAGCACACCTTGGCATTAGTTAATTTAGTCAGATTGTTTTCTTTCTTAATGAGCACAGGAGAGCTTCAGATCACAGATCACATTAGAGCAACTGGCTTAGCAGGTACCATGGTGGGGCTCTGGGTATACTATGGGATAAAAGGGAAAAGAGGGGGAGAATGTTAACTCTTTGTGGAAGATATTACTATCTGGATATTTTTAGTTTAAGAAGTGATTAGAGGGATTGTTACATGATTATTAAGAAGTGAGTAAAGTCACTGGATAGCTGGTTGGCAAAAATCGTCAGTTAGCCCTGAAAAAACACAAAAGACAGTTTGCTCGCTGTAAAGTAAATTTAGGGCTTTATGTCCAGTTGCAGAGATCAGATGAGTGGCAGATCATCCCAACAGAAATGAACTCTGTTCTCAAGCAGCCTCTCATTATGCCTCAAAGAGCCTGGAGAATTGAGGAATATGGATTTTGGGGTGTGTGTGTGTCTGTGTGCATAATGTGAGTCTTGGACAGATGCAATCTCCACGGTCCAGGCAGAGGGCAGAAAAGTTGACACTTCTTACCTTTTAAATTCTACACATTAGGAACCCAAATCTACTACAGGAATTCTCTTTATCTTCCACCATCTGAGTAATAAGGCCCTGTGGACAGTTCTCTGGGTTGGGCAAAGGATTATTTTTTGTATGGTTGCACAGTTCAGTATATTCAGAGGATGCAAATAAGCAAGATGTGCCAATAATACAGAGTATGATTTAAGAAATACAGATTCCTGTGTATAGAGCAAATGCTTAACTTACTAAACATCATTACTCCTTAACTCTGAGTAAGTATCCAAATGACTTTAATTTGAATCAATGTTGGTATATAAAAACACTTTCATAAGCTCAAAAGGATTGTCTTGGTCTTCTTAAAAATGAAGTAAATTTCCAGGACACAGCACCCAGGCAAAGACCAAATCTGTCACTTCAGAACTCAGCGCCTCCCCAGTAATGTCACATTCTTAAATGTTTGTGATGATGTTCCTTACTTTCCATTGTTACTTTTTTAAAAAAAAAAAATTGCGACATGACCTGGGAAAGGCAGCCTTGATCACGTCAACTCTCTCTTCTGTAGAATGAGATCAAAGTTCCACTTGCCATATAAGGTTTGTAAGGATTAAATCCTGTAAACATTTTTGTGAACCAAAAAGTCCCATGCAAATGTTAGTAACAGTAGAGCTCCTAGGGAGACGGTATCCTCTTCATGAAGACAGGATGGCCCAATAAGGGAACAGGCATTCATTTTAGGTCTTCTATATGCCGTACTACCTCACTGGATACCATCTTATGTAGCGGGTGGTCATGTCCCGTTTTATATATGAGGTACATGGAAGGTAAGTCATGGTTATCCAGCTCATTAAGTCATTTTTTGTATAGGTCTTCTGTAACATCTTCTTAATCTCTTCTGCTTCTGCAAGGTCCTTATTGGTTCTGCTCTTTGTCATGCCCATTCTTGCATGAAATGTTCCCTGGATATCTCCAATTTTCTTGACTAGATGTCTAGTCTTTCCCATTCTACTGATTTCCTCTACTTCTTGGTATTGTTCATTTAAGAAGGCCTTCTTATCTCTCCTTGCTATTCTCTGGACTCTGCATTCAGTTGTGCGTGTCTTTGTCTTTCTCCTTTACCTTTCACGTCTCTTCTTTCCTCAGGCAGCTGTAAAGCCTCTTTAGACACCACTTTGCCTTCTTGAATTTTTTTTTTTTCCCTCTGGAATGGTTTTGGTCACTGCCTCCTGTACAGTGTTACGAACCTCTTTCCATAGTTCTTGAGGCATTCTATCTACAAGGTCTAATCCCTTGAATCTATTTATCACCTCCACTGTATAATCATGACCATATAATATTACGCAAACTTGGGGGCATACAATCAGCATAGGTGAATCCAACAAACCTTCTGCTGCCTTCTAAATCAATCCTGCTCTTTTAAATTTCTGGTTTCTTTTGTGTATAAAAAACTGCCTCACCTTCTTGAGTGTGTGTGTAATCCTATTTATCTTTCAAATGTTCCCTCTCTCATCAAGGCAGAATTAATCATTCCTTGATGACACTGCTAATTCAATCCATAAAGCCCTTTCTCTAATAAGCAAGCTTATCATTAAAAAAAAAAAAAAGCAACAAACCCTATAAAATATATGGAGAAAAAACATGAGAGAGTCCCTATACCTCTTGGTGACATTCCACCAGGCTGAAATCAGGCTGACGTGATCTGTGTTTCAGGGATTAGAATTTAATAGCAAAAATGAGTCAGTTAAAACACCCAGTAAGAATGCTGTCTGCAGATTAAGTGCTTTGCACTGGGGACACAACATAACCTGAATTGCTAAATTCTAAGGGCTGACTGGTGATTTGCATCCCAATCTCTTTTCATGCTATTTTCTTGGCAAAAGATAACAAGGAGCATTCAGCCTAGGAAAGATAGGTCCTCTATTTACCTCAGCAAGAAACAGATAAGCACAGTGAATTTCAAGTTTTCCCAACTCAATGGCTTTGGTTTGACCTGGAGTGGGTAATGTCTGTTGTCCCAGATGTGTCAATCTGAACATCAAACCTACCAACTGGTGTTAGATTTTACATTCATTCAGTAACAATCCAGTCCCAAAGATTACACAGTCCCTATGTGACAACTGGCACTTTATGGTACAATCCACAAAACACATGAGCATCGTGCCAAGAAAATCATGATCCAACATTTGCCATTCTACCACTAAACCTAAACAAATTACATTTCACCACTCATTGTTCAAGAACACATGGAACTATGCAAAACTATTCCAAGTACAGGCTGTACAGTCACTGAATGGTAATAGGTTCTATGTGACTAAATCCTACAGCCTACCCTCTTCATGAAGAGTCCAGAGTGGATCATACCAGAACCCCTTTAAATTCTGCCATAACCAAGAGTACTAATCCTTTTGATACTCATTTTCAAATTGACTGTGCTTTAACATGCCAATTTAGAATAATCATATAAAAGTCTACAATAATTATGTACCGTAACTGATGCCTGAGGCAACAGAATGACTTGATGCTTGATACTCAAGTACTTAAATGAAGCAGAGGGAAAATGTACTGTTCTCTTTCATCAGCCAAACACTGGTCTTCCTCCAGAAGGTGTGTAAGCTTCTGGCACCAGTGAAATAATAACATTGGTCTATTCTAGGCCAGAAGAAAAGTGACATCAACTTACTTAACAGTTGGCAATAGAGGGCCTGTAAACTTCTCTTCATGGTATCATCTGGTCCTGCTTGTCCTCCAGTTTATTCATGATTCTGTCTAGGAAATTGGGAGAAGAAAATCATTACATCTGGGAGACAGAATTCAAGTCAGTAATCAGAAAGAACTCCACTCAATATGATCCTGTTGTTAAAGCCCAAAATGCCTTATTTGAAGATAAAAATTCCTGGAGCAAATATACCACAGTACTGTCTATGTTATAAAACTATCAATTAATCAATTAGATTTTGAAACTACACATCACTCATATGGGCAACTAGAGGGTGAGAATCTGGCCTTGGGATTTTGAAGACTTACAAAACATCTTCCCTGCATCTCTAGTTTTGAAACAGGAGAAACAAGGAACTTGTAATCTCATTTCTGCAATCCTGTTCACCAAACAAAACACTCCCCCAAAAGCTTCAACAATTTCAAATTGCATTATATTAAACAATTTTTCTATTATTTTCTGATTACAAAAGATACCTCCAGTGTAGAATATCTGGAAAATGTATCTAAACAAAATATAGTTAAGAATGGACAAGAAACTACAAATTACCTATCTCTTCAGCTTTTCCTGTGTGCACTTCTATTGGTCTATTTTGCTATACATTCTAATTTTTCTCCCTAGCAGTAGGAACATATTCCTCTGTTATTATTACACTTTACTACATTTTTTTTCTTTTGGCCACACCTCTTGGCTTATGGGATATTAGTTCTCTGACCAGGGTTTGAACTCAAGGCTCTCAGCAGTGAAACTGTGGAGTCCTAAGCACTGGACCACCAGGGAATTTGCATTTTACAACTTTATTCTAAATGGCACAACAGTACTTTTTTCAAGATTAAGTTCCTAGAAATGGAATCACTAGGACACAATCGAAGGCTCTTGAAATATATTGCTGAGATGCCCTTCACCAACACTACATTATGAAAATCTCCATTAGATTACAACCTACTTAATGAAGGACACTTGTATTTTCTTACCATCATTGCCAAGCAAATAGGCACATATTTCATCTCATTGCTTTTGCATTTTACAGGTTTATTAGTTTTTTAAAAAATTGTAAATTCACATTTGGCAAAGATTCTCTAGTTAGGTGCTGAACCTTTTCCTGTAGACCTATCTGTGCACTTCCTTGTAAAACCGAGTGAAGGCAGCTCTTTGCCCCTTTCCTATTTGCCCATTTCTCCTCCCCTTTTAATCTTTAAGGACTTCCCTGGTGGCTCAGATGGTAAAGCATCTGTCTACAGTGTGGGAGACCTGGGTTCGATCCCTGGGTCAGGAAGATTCCCTGGAGAAGGAAATGGCAACCCACTCCAGTACTCTTGCCTAGAAAATCCCATGGATGGAGGAGCCTGGTGCAGGCTACTGTCCATGGGGTCGCAAAGAGTCAGACACAACTGAGTGACTTCACTCACTTTAATCTTTAAAGAACTTAATGTAGGAATAAGATCATTAGGCACTTTAAACTAACTACTGACTTACACTCTCCTGAATGCACACCATGCCGTGTCTAACCTGTGAATTCTTCTACAAGATAAGAAGAAGTAAGAGTAAAGAGTTAACTAGTTAAAGAATGGTTAGCTCTCTACCTCACAATGGCCCCCTAAGGAATCCTGTAGGCAGATCAAGGGGGCAAGGTAATATCTGGAGAGAGAGTCAGCCAGTCTGCACTCTGTAGAGATGATGCAGAACCCAACATCCTGCCTTGACGATTCTGACATTCTTTTCCCCATTTTTCCCTTTAAAAACCATCATGGCTGTGCAGAATCCTTGGAGTTGGTCTCTGCACATGAGTCCACCTCCTCCCCGAGGTTGCCAGATTTTCTCATTAAAGCATCTTTGCTTTCTACTGACACTTGCCTCTCGAATTATTGGCTTTTGAGTGGTGAGCAGCCAAACCTGAATTCGGTAACACTGGTTTTAGTAAGAACCCTGCCAAATCAGTTTAACGAGAACCCCAAACCCTCAATATCTCATCAGATTTACTCTACCATCCTGCCTTCAGCATAACCTTGTTATGTCAGTTTGGCCAAACCCCTTACCCTGGTGCTTCCTCTTAGTAATTTTCCATCCACTGACTCCCATTCTGCTCCTTGGCTATCTATTCCCACTTGACTGTGCTTTATTCAGGGTGGAGCCCAATCTCTCACCCTTACTGTAAAATGTCATTGCAATGGTCCCTGCATCCATTCATATCGTCCTAAATAAAGTATGCCTCGCCACCTTTAACAAATGTCACTGAATATTTTTTAAAGACATTCCTTAACCATTCTCTACTGGCATGCTGGTTGTTTTTTCTTACAATACCCCAAGTAGAACTGATCTATCTTTAAATTTTTTCTCAAATATAATTAATGTATCATAAAACTCAGCCTTTAAAGTAGACAATTCAGTGGTTACTAGCATATTAAAAGTTATGCAACCATCACCAATACCTAACTCCAGAATATTTTCATCACTCTAAAAAGAAATTCCCATGTTTATTAGCAGTTATTTCCTAACATCCTCTCTTTCCAGTCCCTGCCAACCACTAATCTACTGTGCTATGGATTTGCCAATTCTGTACCTTTCACATAGAATATACGGCCTTTTGTGCCTGGCTCTTTCAATTAGCATAGTGTTTTTAAGGTTCATTCATGTTGTGAAGCACACTGTTGTTTTCTTATTTTTTTGTAAGAATGATGCATACACATACATACACACATATACACAAAACCATGGTTAGAAATGCCTTCCTTACTTAATTAAGGAGTACATAAAAAGTTATAAATAGTTGCCTATATTTTCTTATGCTATTTTTTTTTATTTCATTTAGATATGTTTCTGAACTTTGTGTTATGTTTTACTTCTCTGTCTGCTCATTCTCCCACTAAACAATATGTGTTGTTTAAATAAAATTCTTAGTAGAACTAGTTCTGCATTACTGTGCCTTTTAGAGACCCAGGTTCAATCCCTGGGTCGACAAGATCCCCTGGAGTAGGAAATGGCAACCCACTCCAGTATTCTTGCCTGGAGAATTCCATGGACAGAGGAGCCTGGTGGGCTCCAGTCCATGGGGCTGCAAAGAGTTGGACACGAATGAGCACATATGGATGGACGTTGTTCTTTGAACTTGTTCTCCCCCCAAATTAACTTTAAGATAATTTTATTAAATTTCAGAAAAAAAATCATTGGGATTACAGTCAAAATTATCTTCTATTTGTTTATTAATCTGGGAGAGACCTGATCTCATCAAAATATAAGTGTGCTGAGGGAATTAAATTTTTTAAGGATTGTAGCTCTGGAGATCAGAAGAATCCCTTATAGAGGAAGAGAAGAGCTCTTGTTTTGCGGGGTGGGGTAGAGGGTGGGGGAACAATAGCTCAATGACTTCTTTGGCTAACCTACCCCCAGTGTGATCTAGCTGAGTAAGAGGGAGAGAAAGAGTTAAATTGCTCTCCATTATAATATAAGAGGGGGCTTCCCTAGTGGTTCAGTTGGTAAAGAATCTGCCTGCAATGCAGAAGACCCAGGTTCAATCCCTGGGTTGGGAAGATCCCCTGGAGAAGGAAATGGCAACCCACTCCAGTACTCTTGCCTAGAGAATTCCATGGACAAAGGAGCCAAGCAGGCTACATGACTGTGTGACTAATTTTAACTTTTGACTTTGATAATATAAGAGGAGGTTTGAGTTCCCAAAGGCTAGAAAAGAGGGATTGAGTGGTCAAGAAGTCAGAGAGGCTGAGGAGATAATAATCAGGAGATACTGTGAGGCAGAATAGGCAATTCCAAAAGACAGCAGCAGGTGAGACACAAAAATAAAGGATAGAGTGAGAAATTCCCCACAAACTTTAATATGTGTAATATTTAATTTTTCATTGCTTCTTGTTTTATGCTATTTGTATTTAGACACCACATCTGTCCTCCTTCTCTTTCCCACAACACTTATCCACCACTAGGACCCTCAAAAACCTCAGAAAGTCTTGCACAAAACAGCCTTGTGTTAGCAATGCTTAGCTGGGCAATGAAAGAGACTATGTCTTAAGGCAAGAGTGACTGGAAATGGAGATAGGAGCCACAAGGACTATAAGCAATGATTGGTAGGCATCTTCGGAGTGCTCAGGACCCGGTAAGCATGCAACAAATGTGCTGTGAATACAGAAATAAATGGAAGAATAAATGAATAATCAAGTAATAGGAGAACAGAAATATTTGTAGTTGATGTTGATCAAGAGGAACATAAACCCCTCAATCATCTCTGGAAATGCTTGGAGATTTTCAAGAAACCATTAGACTTGTCATGATAGATGGAATAGAATCATGTGACTCGAATATCAAAGAAACAACTGAGCACATAAATATGGGACACTTGAGATCCTCTGGGTTACCCAGGGCTATTCTAACTACAAGCACCATATGGCCTACTATTTATTCAAAATTAATCTTTAGGTCTTTCTGTGGAGTTTTGTAATGTTTTTCCTTCATTTAAGTTCTACAGTCTTGTTGAGTTAATCCCTAGGCATTTTAAACCTATATGTACTTTTGTCACAGTGATGGAATTTCCATTTCCATTATATTTTCTAAATCGCTTCTATATGGAAATGATTGAGTTTGTATATTTACTTTGTGACCTAACTGAACTCACTTAGAGTTCTAATGATGGTTTCTCAGCTGAGTCTCTTGGGTCACTTGCGCTCCTTTGGCTGGATGGAGAGGCATGGTAAGATTCCATCAAAAGCCTCTTTTTAACTTGTATTAATTGTATTAATCATATTAACCATTAACCATATTAATATTAATTGTGTCTTGTCCCTCAGGGAATAATTTAGGAGCTCCAATGATGACAGCTAATTTCCAGGGTGAAATTCTTAGAATGTACAGAGTTTTATAGCCAAAAGGCTGAAGAAAAGAAAAATGAGAGGAGAAAGATGAAAACACTTGACCAAACATGCAGAGACAGTGACACAGGTGGGGACCTGGCTGATCATTAGCTCAGGGGAAATGAGAGGGTGCAAGTAACCTGAATCACTCCTTAATAAGTGCGAGCCTCATAGAACCCTGCCTCTCCTTTTGGGTTAAATGAAACAGTTCTGTCAATTTTATTGACTTGGGAGGGAAATCTCTTTAGAAATGTCCACATACCCAGGGAAGAAGTAATACAGAACCAAATGAAAAGCTCTTGACACTTGATATGTAAATTGACTTGAAAAGACAAGTTCACAGACAACAAATGAGAAAGAATACCCAAGAAAATTCTGGGGAAAAAAAAAAGTCCCAAGAAGATGCGGCCAGGGAGAGAGGGACTGTCAGGCCTACTAGACATTAAAACATCCTCAAAAGCCTCTATAATTAACATAATTTGAAACTGGCACATGAATATACCAAATTATATATGGATATTTATGATGCAATAAGGACAGTATTATTAAATCAGTAAGCAAAAAGATGAGCTTTTAAATAAACATTTTGAGATAATGGCAGAGCAATATGGATAAAGTTAAAACTGTACTCATTCCAAATATCACATACCAGCATAAACTCCAAATAAGGCACACCTTTAACTGTAAAAAAAGTAAAGAATACAAATACTAGAAGGAGGACGGAGGGAACTAGGATAGCGGAGGAAAAGGACAGGGAGACCACTTTCTTCCTCACAAATTCATCGAAAGAACATTTGAACGCTGAGCAAACTCCACAAAACAACTTCTGATTGCTAGCAGAGGACATCAGACACCCAGAAAAGCAGCCCATTGTCTTTGAAAGGAGGTAGGACAAAATATAAAAGATAAAAAGAGAGACAATAGAGTTAGGGACGGAGATCCATCCCGGGAAGGGAGTCAGAATAGAGGAAGTTTCCAAACACCAGGAAACCCTCTCACTGGTGGGTCAGGGGGAAGTTTTCGAATCTCGGAGGGCAACCTAACTGGGAGGAAAAATAAATAAAACCCAGAGATTACATGCCTAAAACAACTCCCAGCAGAAAAGTACCCCAGACGCTTCCATCCGCCACCAGCAAGTGGGGGCGGAACGGAGAGGAGCTGGCAGCATTGCTTAGGGTAAGGACTGGGCCAGAATGCCCTGAGGGCAATCGGAGGGAGCTAACGTGAGATAGCAACTTAAACTGTGGGATAGCAAGAGAGAGAGAATTAAGTTGGGAAAAGCCCTAAACTTAGGCACTACCTGCCGGTTCCCAGAACGAAGGACTGAGCGAATACCAGAGAAGAGCTAGCCGGGCGGCAGACTGGCCCATCCCCTACTGGAGGCAGGAGGCAGGGGGGAGGGGAAAGGGGCAAACTCGGCCCCAGGGACTGCATCCCCTACCACACTGCAAACAGGTTTTCAGCTTCTAACCAAAGACTTCCTGAGATTCTGGATGGTCAACATCCGCCGGAGGGTCACAGCCAGAGTCCAGCTCCCCAGAACTGACAGAAGGCGCACCCAACCTGCGTGCACGGAAACTGAGGCTGGGACCGCAGAGGGGAAAAAGGCGCCCTGCAACCGGGTAGAGTGCGCTCGTCCACCTCCTGGCTGCCTGAGCTGCTCTGAAGGGGGAAGGCACAAAACGCAGGCCCAAGGGAGTCTGTGCTTTTGTGGAATACCCGAAAACCTGAATCTGAGCGGCATAGGCCTGGGAAGTCCACGCAACCCAGGGCCCGCTCCCTGGAGAGCAGCCTAGAGCCTGAGCTGTGTAGACGGGGAAAGCACACACGCCACCCCGAGCGGGGGCAAACCCAGTGTGGCTGGAAAACCACCAGTGCTCCCCACACAGGCCAGTGATATTTGTCTGCAGCGCCCCTCCCTCCCACAGCACAACTGAACAAGCGAACCTAAACAAGAGATCACCTCCGCCCGCGTGTGTCAGGGCGCAAAAAGAGACCTGCGAACAGAAGCCAAATAAACAAAGGGAACTGCTTCAGAAGTGACCGGTGTAACAGATTAAAATCCCTGTAGGTAACACCAACTACACCGGAAGGGGCCTATAGATAGCGAGAATTATAAGCTTGAACAAGGAGCTGTCTGGAACTGAACCGAACCCACACTGCCCGCAACAGCTCCAGAGAAATTCCTAGATATATTTTAACTACTATTATTTTTTTTTAATTAAAAAATTTTTTTTCTCTTTCTTTTTTACTTTTACTTTTTCTTTTTTTTTTTTTTAAAGTCCTCTATTACTCCTCTATTACTCCTTAATTTTCATTTTTATAACCCACTATAACCTGGCCAAAAAAAAAAAAGGACCCTATTTTTAAAGTGAACTCCATACATATTTCTTAAATTTTTTTGTGTTTTTGTGGTTTTTTAATATTGTGTTTTTAAGAGTCTAACCTCTACCCTAGATTTTTAATCTTTGTTTTTCAGTATTTGATATCAATTTTGGACATTTAAGAATCCAACCTTTAGTACCCATTTTTACTCAGGAGTGTGATTACTGGTTTGATCACTCTCTCCCCCTTTTGATTCTCCTTTTTCTCCCCCAGATCACCTCTATTTCCTCCCTCCCCCTTCTCTTCTCAATCCAATTCTGTGAATCTCTGTGGGTGTTCTGGGCTGCGGAGAACACTTAGGGAACAGAGTACTGCCTAGATCTGTCTCTCTCCTCTTGAGTCCCCCTTTTTCTCCTCCTGCTCACCTCTATCTCCTTCCTCCCTCTCCTCTTCTTCATGTAACTCTGTGAACCTCTCTGGGTGTCCCTCACGGGGGAGAATCTTTTCACCATTAACCTAGAAGTTTTATTATCAGTGCTGTATGGAGGGAGAAGTCTTGAGGCTACTGAAAGAATAAGACTGAAATCCAGAGGCAAGAGGCTTATGCCCAAAACCTGAGAACACCAGAGAAGTCCTGACTACAGGGAACATTAATTAATAAGAGATCATCCAAAAGCCTCCATACCTACACTGAAACCAACCACCACCCAAGAGCCAATAAGTTCCAGAGCAAGACATAACACGCAAATTCTCCAGCAACGCAAGAACATAGCCCTGAGCGTCAATATACAGGCTGCCCAAAGTCACACCAAACCCATAGACCCATCTCAAAACTCACTACTGGACACTCTATTGCACTCCAGAGAGAAGAAATCCAGCTCCACCCACCAGAACACCGACACAAGCTTCTCTAACCAGCAAACCTCGACAAGCCAAACACCCAGCCCCACCTACTGGGAGAAACCTCCACAATAAAAAGGAACCACAGACTACCAGAATACAAAAAGGCCACCCCAAACCCAGCAATCTAAATAAGATGAAAAGGCAGAGAAATACCCAGCAGGTAAAGGAACATGAAAAATGCCTACCAAGCCAAACAAAAGAGGAGGAGATAGAAAATCTACCTGAAAAAGAATTTAAAATAATGATAATAAAAATGATCCAAAATCTTGAAAACAAAATGGAATTACAGATAAATAACCTGGAGACAAGGATTGAGAAGATGCAAGAAATATTTAGCAAGGACCTAGAAGAAATAAAAAAGAGTCAATTAAAAATGAATAATGCAATAAATGAGATAAACACTCTGGAGGGAACCAACAGTAGAATAACGGAGGCAGAAGATAGGATAAGTGAGTTAGAAGATAAAATGGTGGAAATAAATGAAGCAGAGAGGAAAAAAGAAAAAAGAATCAAAAGAAATGAGGACAACCTCAGGGACCTCTGGGACAATGTGAAACGCCCCAACATTCGAATCATAGGAGCCCCAGAAGAAGAAGACAAAAAGAAGGGCCATGAGAAGATACTCGAGGAGATAATAGCTGAAAACTTCCCCAAAATGGGGAAGGAAATAGTCACCCAAGTCCAAGAAACCCAGAGAGTCCCAAACAGGATGAACCCAAGGTGAAACACCCCAAGACACATATTAGTCAAATTAACAAAGATCAAACACAAAGAAAAAATATTAAAAGCAGCAAGGGAGAAACAACAAATAACACACAAGGGGATTCCCATAAGGATAACAGCTGATCTTTCAACAGAAACTCTTCAGGCCAGAAGGGACTGGCAGGACATACTTAAAGTTATGAAAGAGAATAACCTACAACCCAGATTACTGTACCCAGCAAGGATTTCATTCAGATATGAAGGAGAATTTAAAAGTTTTACAGACAAGCAAAAGCTGAGAGAATTCAGCACCACCAAACCAGCTCTTCAACAAATGCTAAAGGATCTTCTCTAGACAGGAAACACAGAAAGGTTGTATGAACGTGAACCCAAAACAACAAAGCAAATGGCAACGGGACCATTCTTATCAATAATTACCTTAAATGTAAATGGGTTGAATGCCCCAACCAAAAGACAAAGACTGGCTGAATGGATACAAAAGCAAGACCCCTACATATGCTGTCTACAAGAGACCCACCTCAAAACAAGGGACACATACAGACTGAAAGTGGACTGGAAAAAAATATTCTACACAAACGGAGACCAAAAGAAAGCAGGAATCACAATACTTACATCAGATAAAATAGATTTCAAAATAAAGGCTGTGAAAATAGACAAGAAAGACACTACATAATGATCAAAGGATCAATCCAAGAAGAAGATATAACAACTATAAATATATATGCACCCAACATAGGAGCACCGCAATATGTAAGGCAAACGTTAATGGGTATGAAAGAGGAAATTAATAGTAACACAATAATAGTGGGAGACTTTAATACCCTACTCACAACTATGGGTAGATCAACTAAACAGAAAATGAACAAGGAAACACAAACTTTAAAGGACACAATGGACCAGCTAGACCTAATTGACATCTATAGGACGTTTCACCCCAAAACAATCAATTTCACCTTTTTCTCAAGTGCACAGGGAACCTTCTCCAGAATAGATCACATCCTGGGCCATAAATCTAGCCTTGGTAAATTCAAAAAATTTGAAATCATTCCAGTCATCTTTTCTGACCACAATGCAGTAAGACTAGATCTCAATTACAGGAAAAAAAACTATTAAAAATTCCAACATATGGAGGCTAAATAACACGCTTCTGAATAACCAACAAATCATAGAAGAAATCAAAAAAGAAATCAAAATATGCATAGAAATGAATGAAAATGAAAACACAACAACCCAAAACCTATGGGACATTGTAAAAGCAGTGCTAAGGGGAAGGTTCATAGCAATACAGGCTTACCTCAAGAAACAAGAAAAAAGTCAAATAAATAACCTAACTCTACACCTAAAGCAAATAGAGAAGGAAGAAATGAAGAACCCCAGGGTTAGTAGAAGGAAAGAAATCTTAAAAATTAGGGCAGAAATAAATGCAAAAGAAACAAAAGAGACCATAGAAAAAATCAACAAAGCTAAAAGTTGGTTTTTTGAAAAGGTAAATAAAATTGACAAGCCGTTAGCCAGACTCATCAAGAAACAAAGGGAGAAGAACCAAATCAACAAAATTAGAAATGAAAATGAAGAGATCACAACAGAAAACTCTGAAATACAAAGGATCATAAGAGACTACTACCAGCAGCTCTATGCCAATAAAATGGACAACTTGGAAGAAATGGATAAATTCTTAGAAAAGTATAACTTTGCAAAACTGAACCAGGAAGAAATAGATCTTAACAGACCCATCACAAGCACGGAAATTGAAACTGTATTCAGAAATCTTCCAGCAAACAAAAGCCCAGGACCAGATGGCTTCACAGCTGAATTCTACCAAAAAATGTAGAGAAGAGCTAACACCTATCTCCCTCAAACTCTTCCAGAAAATTGCAGAAGAAGGCAAACTTCCAAACTCATTCTATGAGGCCACCATCACCCTAATACCAAAACCCGACAAGGATGCCACAAAAAAAGAAAACTACAGGCCAATATCACTGATGAACATAGATGCAAAAATCCTTAACAAAATTCTAGCAAACAGAATCCAACAACATATTAAAAAGATCATTATCCTAGGAATGCAAAGATTCTTTAAAATCCGCAAATCAATCAGTGTAATACACCACATTAACAAATTGAAAGATAAAAATCATATGATTATCTCAACAGATGCAGAAAAAGCCTTTGACAAATACTAGAAGGAAATATGAGTAATTCTACTATTACTTGGGGGTAGAGAAGGTTTGCTAACTCTGAGGCAAAGTTTGAAGCAATAAGGAAAAAGATAAACATAAAAAATTACTCAGTAAAAACTATAATTAAGTAAAATATAAGTTAAAAACTATACAAATGTTCAACTTATAAGAAGGAAAGATTTAAAGTCCCTAAATTTCCCCCCAAATCAATCTCTCGGTGCTTTAGCAGTTGTCTGCATACATGGGCAGAATGGCAAAAATCTGAACCGGCCAACACACCTGCTCCAAACTAAGGTTGAGCAAGGCAATGCCTTGTCTTTGTGTTTCAGCTCTCATACTGTGAACAGTGTCCTTTCAACAGGCAATTTAATGCCATGTTTTTTTTAGCATTTTGTGTTTTTTATTGACATCTCTGTTCGAAATGGCCCCAAGCATAGTGCTGAGGTGTTGTTTAGTGTTCCTAAGTGCGAGAAGACTATAATGAGCTTTACAGAGAAAACACATGTCTTAGGTAAGCTTTGTTCAGGCATGAGTTATAGTGCTATGACTGTGAGTTCAAAGTTAATGAACGTACAATGCATATTACACAAGGCATCTTTAGACAGAAACACATATAAAACAAGACTATATATTGATCAGTTGACAAAAATGTGGCCAGATCTAATAGGAACCTAACCCTATATTTCCCTTAGGAGCACAGATTCAGTCTTTACTCATTGAGTATTCATGACAACTTTATAGAACATAACTATTACATGAAATGAAAATCAATCAATGGTATTTGAGTTCAGCTTTAAAATACTTTGTGGAGCAAAGGATGAATATGATGAACAATCCATGCCAGTAGTAGAGTTTGAATAAAACAGGATAATAGCTCACCATCTCTTTGAGGCAGAGGAAGATTTGATAAGCTGATGGCTAACACTTGCCCTCTGTGAAAGAGAGAGGGGAAAAGGAATAGCAGAATTGACATATCAATTAACATCACAGACCTGTGAAGAAGTTTGGAAGGGAGCATCCTCCTCCATTTTACAGGTAGGGACACAGACACCAAGCCATAGTCTCTTTCTAAGTAGAAATAATGACTTTGTTCTGCACATGATTTCTAATACTCTAAAATTAGGTAGCTGAAAGTGAAAGTGAAGTCGCTCAGTCATGTCCGACTCTTTGCGACCCCATGGACTGTAGCCTACCAGGCTCCTCCATTCATGGGATGCTCCAGGCAAGGACACTGGAGTGGGTTGCCATTTCCTTCTCCAAGATATCTTCCCAACCCAGGGATTGAACCCCAGTCTCCCTGAAGTTTATATGATATCTAAGATTCATGCCCTTTCTAGACATTATATTTCTCATCATAAAAATTATAATAGAGGTATGATGAACAAGAAGGATTTTCTTTTTCTAAAAAGTCCTCATGGAATAATCATATTAATTATGGGTCACTATTTATTTAGCTATTTAAGAATTTATTTCATGTCTTCCATGTGCCTGGTAGTGTTTTTGTTTTTTTGTTTTTGTTTTTATCAAGAAATCAGTCGTTATTCAAGATCAAACCTACCAGCTATGAGACCTTGAGCTGAATTCTTGACTTCCCTGGTCCTTGCATTACTTGTAAGGTATAAGAATAGTCCTTGATATGCTTGTGGCAAGGACTGAGACAACCCATGCAGAAGGCAGGATAACAAATCAAGCCAGACCTCGCCAACCATCTTAATTTTTCTTCCCTTAAGCCATAAAACAAAAGCTTTTGGGCTATTCCCCAAAGAGCGCCTTCTGTAAATCCAGTATCTTATTTAAATTGACTTTAGAAATTACTTATATGGGATAAGTTGAACTTTAAGATTCTTATTTAGAACCTATACATTTGTCTTCCTTAAAAAGGATCTGAGGAAGTTTACTATCAGCTACAACTTGTACAGTAGAAATACTAACAAATCAAAGCACATTAATGGCATCAGAAAGAGAGATCCAGAATTACAGGGAGAAGGGGGACAATTCATTTTACCATAAGATGCAAGAGGCACATACACCTCCCTTGGAGCTTCTTGAAAATAAAGGCAAAAAAGACAGCTAGTACCATGGGGTTTTTTTTTGGGGGGGGGGGGGGGCTGCAAAAATAGAAGTACATTCTCTATTTTGTTCAGAAATATAAACCTATTCTGCCATTAAAATCTAGGAAAAGGTCATCAGACAAATCTCCTGATAAGCATATAAATAGAATATTCTTGCCATGGCTGCTTCTTACGCTGTGTGTGCTCGGTTGCTCAATTGTGTCCGACTCGTTGCAACCACATAGACTGTAGCCGGCCAGGCTTCTCTGTCCATGGGACTTCCCAGCCAAGAATACTGGAGTGGGCTGCCATTTCCTACTCCAGGAAATCTTTCTGACCTAGGGATCAAATACTTATCTCTTATACCTCCTGCACTGAGAGGCGGGTTCTTTATCACTGTGCCACCTTGGGAAGCCAGGCTGCTCCTTGTCAATCCACAATAAACACTAATGTCTTTGTGTTAAGTAGGAATTCAGGGAACATTTCTTGATGAGCTTCGGAGAAAGAGTCAGGCAGGCCTGCCCCTGGGGAGATTTGCTACATGAACTTGGGCAAGTTACTTCTCTTCTCCGAGCCACAGCTTTCCCATCTGTAAATGGGGCTGACACCTAAATCAAAGGACTGCTGAGAGAAATCAGTGGAGTAAAGAACTTACTGCGTACTTGATATATTGTATGTGTCTCTCCTTTTCTGCCAAGTTACTAGTGTACAGACACGCTGCTTCCGGTTGTATGGGGATAGAGAGGACTAGGAAAACAGGGGGAACTGATGTTCAGTAAGTCAGCCAGGGCCTGAGCTGCTCTGTCACCTCAGGAAGGCAAGTGTGATGGTTCCTCAGGCTCACTGACACCAAAAGTGATGTGTCCACGGGGTTGGGTCTGGGTCATAATGGTGTTTTCAGAATAAAAAGTTCTTTTGATAGAGACACTTTGCATTTTAAACACAGGAACATCCTTCACTTCCATAAAGAAATATTCTCTCTCACTTCTCTTGAAACTTACAGCCCTCCTACTCTTTCTTCCAAATTTTCTCATTTTTGTGCAAGAACTCATTCACCCTACTCTGGGATCAACAGTGTGAGCATGATTACAGTGACTGTTGCTTTGCCTCAGGTCTGGGAGTTTAGTTTATAGGAAGTAGTGGGGACTATGGTGAACTTGAAAGCAGAAAAAAAAAAGTGGGTGTTTTTTTTTTTTTTTTTTTGTTTTGTCTCCAGCCATTTGTCAGCAGGAAAATAGCTCTTTGTTTCTTTTACCTTAAAGAAACTGAAAATCCTCTCAAAATTTTTCCCTAAATTTTTAAGAGAGGTTAGAAATTTTAGATGAACCCCCCTATTTAACAATACTAGCAATGAATTCATATGGGCCAAGGCTGTGGGATTTCTGACTTATAAGGGTTCTCCTGCAGCAGACTCTGCACAGTGACTGTTGGGGGCTGGGAAGAGGGAGAGGACACGCAGCTCTGCCTTCCACTCAAGCTCTGTCCTCCAGGAGCCCTGCGGCCCAATAAACTTCAAAGGATGAAAAACACCTTCAGTAGAGCTCCTTCCCTCTCCTCCCCTTCATATTTCCTTCTCTGAAAAAGAAAAGAAACTACTGGGAGTTTGTCAGACCCACTGAGATTTAATTTCAGTAGAATTTAAAACAAAAGGGCAAAAATTATTCATCTGCTAAGGAAAAGCCTACAAAAGTGGATCCATAAGATGTGGATTCTGCTTGGAGGACTGAGAGGTGACTGCCTGAACATTCCTCAAGACCAGCTGGACTTTGCATCTGTTGTGGGTGGGTATTCTGCTGTCCACAGCCACTGAAGTCAGCAGCAGGATAAAAATAGGACCAGAAGTTTGAGGCATATTAGAATGACACAGACCTTTTTCTTCTGGCATTAAAGTGTATTAAGACCACTTATCTCATTTCAGGAGACAGAAAGGTGCTTGTGTGAGGTGAAAAATACCTATTACACATCCCTTTTTATAGTTTTGATATTAAAGACTGAATACCAAAGTCAAGGAATTATATGATGCTGTAGCAATGCCAAATACTAAAGGAGCATGTTCTATCATTTGATTGCACCACCTTATGAAAAATATTATTTCTCATCCACAGTTAACTCAAGCATTTTTCTTTTTCTCTTTTGCAGTGTCTGAGAAACATTCTCAGATATTGAATTTGGGGATATAAAAAAGTGTGTATTTCTTCTGGGTAGCAGGCTTTTCTGAAAGATGCACCACATTTTTATAATGGAAAGAGAGGCAAGGCCTTATGAAACAGGCAAAACTGTCATCACAATGTTTACATGTGGAAAGACTATTTAAACCCATGATGCACAAATTGAATGGGCAGTATATTTCAGCATGTGAAATTATTCATAATATCATAACAACTGCTAAATTTTAATTTTGACTTGTTGGCTGAAAAAAAATATATGACCAAACAGTTGAGAACTATATTTTATTTGGCAGAGTTTCTGAGGACATCAAGCCCAGGAAGCAGCCTCTCAGATAGCTCTGAAGGACTGTTCAAAGAGGTAAGGGAGGAGTCAGGATTTTTGCAACAAAGGGCAGATAGCAGGCACATCAAAAGATTACTGTTAATTAAAGAAAACCAGATATCTCAGGTTAAGGAGATTTAGTGCTTCTTTATGAATGGGAAGACACAAGTCTCAGCTCATTGAAATCATTCCTTTGATATGCACCTCAGCTATCTGGGGCCAGCATACTTTTCTTTCCCATCCTTTGACCCCTCAGGGCATAACACTGGGGCAGCTGCAGTAGCTGAGGGCTTGGTAGCCTGGCAAGCTAACTCATTTGTATCTATCCTGAGCTCCTTCAAAGCTCACCTTCGGAGGCTATAGTGGCTTGATGGCTGCACCATCCTTTGTTTACTGATATGGGAGGCAATATTTTTCATTTGTAAACCTTTAACCTCAAACTCTCTTCCCCTTCCTTAGCTCCTCCCATCCCACCTCCATCCACATAAAGCCTTCTTTAATGCTTGAACTCGTATGAAGACATTTTAATTTGTGGTTTCGTTTAATCTTTGAAAATACATAATTTATGTCAAGTGATTCCACAGGATACAGTCTGTTGAATATGCAGTTGGAATAAAAATTATAATGACATGAAAAATTATGTGGGCAAGAGTGGGATGGGTCAATACCAAAAGCGGAAGCCATCACTTGAAGAGTACGGATCAAGGTCACAGGTAAGGCCTGTGCAGACAAGCTCAGTCCACAGGGAAGCCATGGCATCCCAAGCATTTCTGATGAACTTTACACCTCAATTTTTTCCTCAACTTTACACCTTGCTTCAGGAAGCATGAATTAAGTAATACATTTGATTTCACTTGTGAGGGCCTAAAATACTAAACAGCTCATTTAACTGTGTTGATAATTCTGTCTTGCTTTGATGACCACAAGGGCTAGAATAAATATCCAGAAGAACCAAGACTGCTGTTTCCCAAACAAGCTGATAGTCAGAATCTATTTTTAAAATAAATTTCTATGTGCTTCCCTCAGGAATTCTAATTCTAGGTTCTTAGATGGGGCAATTTTAAAAGGCTCTCAAGCTGACTCTCATGATAAGCCAGGGATGGAAACCAAGACTGAATCTAGCTGCTCTAACCCTGACTGCACATTAGAACTATGAAGGAACATAAGAGATGAATCAAGCAAACTCCCCAGGGACCATGAGAAGCTTCCGGGAGAACCAGGGATCCTTGTTGCTGTTCAGTTGCCAAGTCATGTCCAACTCTTTTCCAACCCCATGGAATGTCGCATGCCAGGCCTCCCTGTCCTTCACCACTTCCTGGACTTTGCCAAGTTCATGTCCATTGCATCTGTGATGCCATCCAGCCATCTCATCCTTTGTTGCTCTCTTCTCCTTCTGCCTTCTATCTTTCCCAGCATAAGGTCTTTTCCAATGAGTCGGCTGTTCGCATCACATGGCCACAGTGTTGGAGCTTCAGCTTCAGCATCAGTCCTTCCAATGAGTATTCAGGGTTGATTTCTTTTAAGATTGACTGGTTTGAGCTCCTTGCTGTCCAAGGGACTCTCAAGAGTCTTCTCTAGCCCCACAGTTCAAAAGCATCAGTTCTTTGGTACTCTACCTTCTTTATGGTCCAGTTCTCATAACTGTAGGTGACTACTGGAAGGACCATAGCCTTGACTATACAGACCTTTGTTGGCAAAGTGATGTCTTTGCTTTTTAACACACTGTCTAGTTTTGTCATAGCTTTCCTGCCAAGAAGCAATCATTTTCTAATTTCATGACTTCAGTCACCATGCACAGTGCTATCAGAGCCCAAGAAGAGGAAATCTGTCACTGCTTCCACCTTTTCCCCTTCTATTTTCCATGAAATGATATGGCTAGATGCCATGATCTTAGTGTTTTAAGCCAGCTTTTTCATTCTCCTTCATCCTCAAAAAGAGGTTCTTTAGTTCCTCTTCATTTTTAGCCATTAGAGTGGTATCATCTGCATATCATTATTGATATTGAGGTTATTGATATTTCTCTAGGCAATACTGATTCCATCTTGTAACTCATCCAGCCTGGCATTTCTCATGTGCTCTGAGTATAAGTTAAATAAACTGGGTGAGATTAAATAGCTTTGTTGTACTCCTTTCTCTATACTAAAGCAATCAGCTGTTTCATGTAAGGCTCTAACTGTTGCTTCTTGACTGGCACACAGGCTGCCCAGGAGACACATAAGATGGTTTAGAATTCCTATCTCTTTAAGAGTCTTCCACAGTTTGTTATGATCCATACAGTCAAAGGCTAAACCACACAGTCAATGAAACTTCACTAGACGTTTTTCCAGAATTTCCTTGCTTTCTCTATGATCCAGCAAATGTTGGCAATTTGATCCTGGGTTCTCTGCCTTTTCTAAACCTAGCTTGGACATCTGGAAGTTCTCAGTTCATGTAATGCAGTTTATGGTTTAATATGCAGGATTTTGAGCATCACTTACAATCATGGGAGATGAATGCAATTGTTTTGTGGCTTGAACATTTCTTAGTTATTGTTCTTCTTGGGAACTGAATGAAGACTGACCTTTTCCAGTCCTGTGGCCATTGTTGGGTTTTCCAAGTTTGCTGAAATATTGAGTGCAGCACTTTAATAGTATCATCTTTAAAAATTTTAAAAAGCCCTGATAGAATTCCATAATCTCCACTAACTTTGTTCACAGTGATGCTTCCTAACACCCACTTGACTTCGCTTTCCAGGATGTCTGGCTCTAGGTGAGTGATCACACCATCGTGGTTATCTGGGTCATGATGATCTTTTTTGTATAGTTCTTCTGTGTATTCTTGCCACCTCTTCTTAATATCTTCTGCTTCTGTTAGGTCCCTGCCATTTCTGTCCTTTATTGTGCCCATCTTTGCCTGAAATGTTCCCTTGGTATCTCTAATTTTCTTGAGGAGATCTCTCCTTTCCCATTCTACTGTTTTTCTCTTTTTCTTTTCATTGATCACTGAGGAAAGCTTTCTTATCTTTCTGTGCTATTCTTTGGAATTCTGCATTTAAATGGCTATATCTTTCCTTTTCTCCTTTGCCTTTAGCTTCTCTCCTTTTCTCAGCCATTTGTAAGGCCTCCTCAGACAACCATTTTGCCTTTTGCGTTTCTTTTTCTTGGGGATGGTCTTAATCACGGCCTCCTGTACAATGTCACAAACCTCTGTCCATAGTTCTTCAGGCACTCTGTCTATCAGATCTAATCCCTTGAATCTATTTGTCACTTCCACTATAAAACTGTAAGGGATTTGATTTACGTCATACTTGAATGGTCTAGGCAGGAGGAGGTGGGAGGAGAAGGGGATGACAGAGGATGAGGTGGTTGGATGGCATCACCAACTCAATGGACATGAGTTTGAGTAAGCTCCGGGAGTTGGTGATGGATACACAGGCCTGGCGTGCTGCAGTCCATGGGGTTGCAAAGAATCGGACACAGCTGAACGACTGAACTGAACTGAATGAATGGTCTAGTGGTTTTCCCTACTTTCTTCAATTTAAGTCTGAATTTGGCAATAAGAAGTTCATGATCTGAGCCATAGTCTATTCCCAGTCTTGTTTTTGCTGACTGTATAGAGCTGCTTCATATTTGGCTGCAAAGAATATAACCAGTCTGATTTCGGTATTGACCATCTGGCGATGTGCATGTGTAGAGTCTTCTCTTGTGTTTTTGGAAGAGGGTGTTTGCTATGACCAGTGTGTTCTCTTGACAAAACTCTGTTAGCCTTTGCCCTGCTTCATTTTTTACTCCAAAGCCAAATTTGCCTGTTACTCTAGGTATCTCTTGACTTCCTACTTTTGCATTTCAGTCCCTATGATGAAAATGACATCTTTTTTTGGTGTTAGTTCTAAAAGGTCTTGTAGGTCTTCATAGAACATTCAACTTCAGCTTCTTTAGTATTACGGGTTGGGGCACAGACTTGGATTACTGTGATATTGAATAGTTTGCCTTGGAAACAAATAGAGATTATTCTTTTGTTTTTGCAATTGCATCCAAGAACTGCATTTCAGACTCTTTTGTTGAGTATGAGGGCTATTAACTTTCTTCTAAGGGATTCTTGCCCACCATCGTAGACATAATGGTCATCTTAATTAAATTCACCCATTCCGGTCCATTTTAGTTCTCTGATTCCTAAAATGTTGACGTTCACTCTTGCCATCTCCTGTTTGACCACTTCCAATTATCCTTAATTCATGGACCTAGAACTCCAGGTTCCTATGCAATATTGTTCTTTACAGCATCAGACCATACTTCCATCACCAGTCACATACACACCTGGGCATTGTTTTTGCTTTGGCTCTGCCTCTTCATTCTTTCTGGAGTTATTTCTCCACTGATATCCAGTAGCATATTGGGCACCTACCCACCTGGGCAGTTCATCTTCCAGTGTCATCTCTTTTTGCCTTTTCATACTGTTCATGGGGTTCTCAAGGCAAGAATACTGAAGTGGTCTGCCATTCCCCTCTCCAGTGGACCATGTTTTGTCAGAGATTAATTTTGACATTTTCAGAACCCCACTTTGTAAGCTACATGACTATACTATTGTGGTACTGATGAAATAATGTGTGCCTACACTCATCATTAATATATGATGAGAGATTAATATACCAAAAATCACTCTACAGCCAGATTTTGCCCTACCAGCTGTATCAGACAAGTTATTTTACTATAGCAAATTATTAAAAAGTAGAAAATGTGTTATAATTCTTGTCTCATCTGTAAGCAAGTATCACACCTACATTACAAGGTTGTTTTGAGACTAAAATATCCCTATCCTTTCAGAGGAAGGAAAAATGATGTCTTCTGGAGAGCACCAGACAAGGTGTTTGGAGATGGACTCTACACTAACTTTCAAGGTGAAGAAGCATTTTGACTAGTAAAGGTGGAAAAGCGCAAACCTGCAGAGGGAGGACAGTGAGGCAGGAGTTTGGATGATTAAACAACAGAAGACCTACTACTGGCTGCTTTAAAATTCCTAAACAATGAAGTTTTTGATATAGTGTAACTGGCTCTCCAGCTTCTCAGGTAGGCTTGAGTCAAAGATTTCATCTTCTAGGGGTGGGAAGGAAATACGGAGGCAACAGACTGACAGGAAAGCAGCAGGCAGTGGTTGGGAAGCAGAGAGCCAGAAGCTGGGCCTCTGAGGCTCAGTCTTCCCAGATATGAACAACAAATAAATGCTTACTCCATGAGATAGCTGGCATCTCACTGTCCTGGAAGTCCCAGGACCCAGAACTTCTCCCATCTCGTCCCAGGATGAGATGGTCATGACCAGCTGGTGCCAAACCTAGGTCCACACCTGGATAGAGCTGATCATGTAGCTGGATCCTCAGATCTCTAGGCTAACTGTGCAGGCACTCATCATTTCATCAACTCCACAGTAGAATAATAGTGTGGTTTACAAAGTGGGGTTTTCAAAACTTGGACCTCAGATCACCAGCAGCATCCAAGAAGTTGTTAGAAATACAAATTATCAGGCTGTACCCTAGACTCCCTGAATCAGAAACTCTGGGGAGGGTGTTCAGCAGTTTGTGCTTTAACAAACCCTCCAGGATGCAAACATAAGTCTAAAGCTCTGCTTTGCATGGGTGAATTTTTGGACGCCTTTATCATGCTATAGCTGAGTTTTACTCTTCAACTCTTGCTTGGACAAATTATTACTCTTCAAAGAAGCAATAGTGAGGAAAGATAGATTTGGAGCAGAAAGACTCATTTCCAAGGTCTCTTTTCTTCTGTAACAGACTATAAGTCATCAGTTCATCAGTGGGGAAAAGATTTACAGTTCATTAGTTCAACCAGATTGTTGGTGTTGGTATTCATGGCTCTTGTTGAGAGCATTTAGCAGTGTCTGAATTCTAAAGGCTAATTTAGAAATACCACCCATTCTCATTATTCAACTTTTTAGGCTGGTATTATTAATACTCTGTGAGTAACCCCTGTATAGGTGTGTGTATTAAAACATGGGTTTTGTGGTAGGAAAACTGACAAAATGATTGCCATGTATTGTCTCTGCTGTAGTTACATACCATCAGTAAGAACTAGACCTTTCACTGAATTAAAATTCTAAACACAGGCAGCCAGAATTGATTTAAACGATTAAATCCTAGAATGACTACTTTCAAATAAATCTCTCACTTAGAATCTAAAAAACTTAACAGTGGCAGCCAACACTTAAAGGTAAATCAAATGTGTAAGCCATCTGTGCCGTGCAAATCAGCTCAAATCAAATGTCTAAAATTCAGAGGTCTAAAAGTAGAAGAAAACAGAGAGCTACATCTCAAAGAAATCAGACCAGTGATGAGCCAAGATTAAAACAACAATAACAACAACAACAACAATTAACTATCTGTTTCCCCAGGATGTCCTTCTTCAAGCTATTGCTACACAATGACATTTGAATGCAGGCTTTGTAAGTTGAAGTGTAAGTCCCTGGAAGGCAGAAATTTTGCTTATCTTATCCATTGATGTATCCTCAGTTTGTAGAATAGGGTCAAGCACATGGTAGGTATCCAGCATATTGACTAAATGCACGAATGATCCTACAAATTACTGTACTGTACAGAAAACTCTGGTACTGTCACAGAATATTCTGTGATGACAGAAATGTTCTATAAGTTGTAGTGTCCAATACAGTAGCCACCTGTAGCTGGTGGCTTAAAATGTGGCTCGTGTAGCTGGGGACATAAATTTTAAATATAAGTGGCTACTATATTGGACAGTACAGTTATAGAGCCTATAGATGTGTGGAGGAAAAAGCAACAAAAGAAAAGCATGCAGTGCATACTTTTATTGTGCATGTAGTACACATGTTATTTATGAATTCTGACTCTGGGAGGTGGTTCAGATAAGGGCAGGTTGGGTAGGATGATTCATGGTTTTCAGATTCTTCCCACTTTCCCTTCAACCACTAAAGGCTGTAGCAGCAGGGAAGACTGGGTTTCAGATTTAAGGAGAGACTGCATTCCTCTCCCATCAGGGACAAGGTGGTGTTGAACCTGTGGGCACCCCAACAGATGAGAGTGACCACTGGATGGCAAATGACAGTGTCTGCAGAAGCAAAGGCAGTGATGAGTTCTGGGTCTTTCTCTTGGTTCAGTTTGCTTTCTGGTTCATGAGTTTATTCATTTGATTATTTTTACTCATTCAAGGATCTTCCAATATCTTCATTAATACACAAGCCCTCTTTTGTCAATATCCTTTGTTAGGGGACACTATACAAAGGTCTGATCCTTTGAGGTTCTTGGGCTTGCCACAGAGGAAATCCTGGGAAGAATGGGCTGTCTTACAAAATGAGATGATTAAATAAAAGTCATTTAATCTTACTATTTTAAATAGTAGCACTAATATGAACAAAACTAGTGGAGGTGATGGAATTCCAGCAGAGCTATTACAAATCCTAAAAGATAATGCTGTCAAAGTGCTGCACTCAATATGCCAGCAAATTTGGAAAACTCAGCAGTGGCCCAAGGACTGAGAAAGGTCAGTTTTCATTCTAATACCAAAGGAGGGCAATGCCAAAGAATGATCAAACTACCGCACAATTGCACTCATCTCACATGCTAGCAAGGACATGCTCAAAATCCTTCAAGCTAGGCTTCAACAATACGTGAACTGAAAACTTCAGATGTCCAAGCTGAATTTAGAAAAGGCAGAGGAACCAGAGATCAAACTGCCAGCACCCATTGGATCGTAAAAAAAGCAAAAGAATTCCAGAAAAACATCTACTTATGCCTCACTGATGATGTGAAAGCCTTTGACTGTGTGGACCACAACAAGCTGTGGAAAATTCTTGAAGAGCTGGGAATACTAGACCAGCTTATCTGCCTCCTGAGAAACCTGTATGTAAGTCAAGAAGCAACAGTTAGAACTGGACATGGAACAAAGAACTAATTCAAAACTGGGAATGAAGTATGTCAAGGCTGTATATTGTCACCCTATTCATTTAACTTCTATGCAGAGTACATCATGGGAAATGCTGGGCTGAATGAATCATAAGCTAGAGGCAAGATTGCTGAGAGAAATATCCATAACCTCAGATATGCAGAAGACACCACCCTAATAGCAGAAAGCCAAGAGGAACTAAAGAGCCTCTTGAGGGAAGGTGTAAGAGGAAAGTAAAAAAGCTGTCTTAAAACTCAAAATTCAAAAAACTAAGAGCACAGCATCCAGTCCCATCACTTCATGGCAAATAGATGGGGAAAAAAACAGAAACAGTGACAGAGTTTATATTCTTGAGCTCAAAAATCACTGCAGATGGTGACTGCAGCCATGAAATTAAAAGACACTTGCTCCTTGGAAGAAAAGCTATGACAAACCTAGACTGCAGATTAAAAAGGAGACACATTGCTTTGCCAACAAAGGTCCGTATAGTCAAAGCTACGGTTTTTCCAGTCGTCATGTACGGATGCAAGGGTTAGACCAAAAAGAAGGCTGAGCACCAAAGAATTGATGCTGGTGAAGACTCTTGAGAGGCCTCAGACAGCAAGGAGATCAAACAAATCAATCCTAAAGGAAATCAGTCCTGAATATTCACTGGAAGGACTGATGCTGAAGCTGAAGTTCTAATACTTTGGCTACCTGATGCAAAGAGCTGACTCACTGGAAAAGATCCTGATGCTGGGAAAGACTAAGAGCAGGAGAAGAAGGAGGCAACAGAGGATGAGATGGTTGGATGGCATCATCAACTCAATGACATGAGTTTGAGCAAACTGTGGGGGAGAGTGGAGCACACGACTGACCCCATGGTGTGCTGCAGTCCATGGGGTCGCAAAATGTCAGACACAACTGAGTGACTGAAAAATAAATGTGGTGGGTTCATATTAAGTTGCTTCAGTTCAGTTCAGTCACTCAGTTGCGTCCGACTCTTTGTGACCCCATGGACAGTAGCACACCATGGGGGTAAGATGTGTCCAAATCTGTGGTCCTGTGGACTGTGACCTGCCAGGCTCCTCTCTCCATGGGATTTTCCAAGAGTACTAGAGTGGGTTACCATTTCCTCCTCCAGGGGATCTTCCTGACCCAGGGATCAAACCTACATCTCTTACATCTCCTTCATTGGCAGGCAGGATTTTTTTGCCACTAGTGCCACCTTGGAAGCCCATTTATGTGGTATAAGGCCACAAATAAGGCTTATGTGCATTAATATGTCTGCCTTGACATCTGGTAAAGCCGGGAAGGCCTTGAATGGCCTGCTAGTTCGCTTCCCTCTTTGCTCCAGTCGTCAAAGTCTCCTAGTCAAGCAACTCTCATTAAAAGTACCAGGCACAGGTCCCACTTAACCCTGAGTAGGAGGTTTCAGTTCCCTCAAAGCATGTGGAATTTTTCAGACAAGCCAATCTCATCCTCCACATGAATCAGAGGCTCCTTAGCCTTGTGATAATACAAAGCCTGCTTCCCACAGCCTTTGGATGTTCATGCTGTTTCTGAGTATAGGTCCCATGTGCCCTGCATGGCACTCCTGTCCTTAGACTCCAGCTATGAGTCCATGTGACTAATCAGCTGCTGTTGATCTCATCTATCCAGTGTTGTTGTATGTTTGGCCATCCCCAAGCCACTAGTGCAGGATCCCTCCTTCATCAGTGAAGAGAATAGGAAGTGATTAAAACCAGTTTTGTAAACTCCTTATACATAATTCATCAGTAGCTGCTGGGCCAGACATCATTCACTGATATTCAGGACAAACACCACCCTTCTGAGCTCTCCTTTGTACTTGAGGGGTATGAAGCCCGGAAACTACATTTCTCAGAGGCCCTGGCCATCAGGTTTCCCATTAGATCCCACCAATCAGAGGCACTTGATGGCATTATAAAGGTAAAGAGAAGCTACCTCCCCAGTAGCAGCTGTGGGAGAGTGGTAGACAAGAGATGGAAGGCACTGCCAGAGGCTTCCGAGTGTCTCCCAGAGAACCACCTCTATGGGGACTACCCTCCTAGGGCTGTTTTATGTGAAATTTCCTGATATCGTTGTAGCAGATGCCTCTGTACCATGGTTCATATCCTCTTGGCTTTACCTCTGATTTCAGCCATGGTAACACAGTTCCACACAAGCTTTAACTCACTTCATGCTAGCAGCATCCTGCCTCAAGTGCAGGATACACATCTCCATTTTCTATTCCTCCAACATTTCAGAAGTCACAAGGGTTAGCTGACTCACATACACATGGGCAGCTTATAAATACAGGAAGTCAGTATCTCTGGGGGGCAATTCTCGGGATCCAGTGGATAAATCCCCATGCCTTCTAATCTTTGGGGAGACAATTCTGGAAGGTATCCCGTATCTCAGTAGGTTCTGACAGAATCAAGCTCCTACCCATCATAATGCAACCTCCACAACACAACCCTACCTAGGTTGGCTATTCTTCTTTCCTTTACTCTCCAACTGCTGATCCCTGGGTTCACTTCTCAAGTAAACTATCTGCTCACAGTCCTTATCACAGGCTCTGCTTTGTGAAGAATCCAAGCTAAGATAGGGGTCTTCCTGACATTCACTCCTCTGGCCATCCAAAGATTGTATAGCTTCTAATTCCCTGTAATGAAACATTTCCTAGTCCTCCTACCTAGACCAGCTGCTGTTTACATGACCTAACTATAATTAATATAGTTATAGAATATTCCATCACATTTGATCATTTTATTTATCCATTAATCTGCAAACGGATATTAAGTATGCCTCTACTATTTTACTTACTATCTTCAGTACATTGATTACTATGGAAAACATTATTAGTTGTTTACCAACAGCCATTCTCTCCATTTCCCTTACTGAGAAAATCCAGTTTGGGTTAACCTGACAATGTATCAAACCTAAACCTGGGAAATTATCCCAATCTCCCTACAGCTAGAGGAGACATAGTTCTAGCTAGTGAGAAATAAACAGAAGTCCATCAGAGATTTCTAGGAAAGTTTTACCTGTCCTCTTGTCCTTTTTCTATTCTCACCTGGAACAATGACATGAGATTAACTTGCCATCCTACAACTACAAGGGACAGTGAGTAGAAATGCCGTCTAAGAAGCCTGTGATCCAATCATGTTAAAACTGAGAGGGGGCCTGTGGGGCTGTGCTGCGTTTAGTTGCTCAGCTGTGCAGACTCTTCACGACCCCACAGACTGTATCCCACCAGGCTTCTCTGTCCATGGGGATTCTCCAGGCAAGAATACTGGAGTGGGTTGCCATGCTCTCTTCTAGGGGATCTTCTCAACCCTACGGTCGAACCCAGGTCTCCCACATTGCAGGCAGATTCTTTACTGTCTGAGACACCAGAGAAGACAAAGAATACTGGAGTAGGTAGCCTATCCCTTCTCCAGGGAATCTTCCTGACCCAGGAATATGAACTGGGGTCTCCCGCATTGTAGACGGATTTCTTTACCAGCTGAGCTAAGGCACAGATGCTCTTCTTTTTCCCATTTTTTCTAGGCACCCTCCAAGACCTTTCCTGAATTCCAAGGGGAAGCTTCAACTGGTGCTAATCAAGGGAAGAGCAGCCAAGAAACGACCAGAGGCAAAATCAAAGGTAGCAGAGAAGCTCATCAAGATAAGGAGATTGAGCACCTGAGATGAGATTATAGTGAATAGTGAATAGTGAAGCCGCTCAGCCATGTTTGGACTCTTTGCAACCCCATGGACTGTATAGCCTGTCAGGCTCTTCAGTCCATGGAATTTTCCAGGCAAGAGTACTGGAGTTGGTTGCAATTCCTGCACATACCATAATCCTGTCAGAGACCCCCACCCTTGAACCATTGTTATAAACCCCCTCATCAAATCCTCTGGGGTTAAGACACATAGTTTTTCGAGGCAGGAACCCTCTGTGTCCCCCTTTGCCTGGCAAAGCAATAAAGCTATCCTTTTCTACTTCACCCAAACCTCTGTCTGCAAGATTTGACTCACTGACAGTGTACAGAGATGCTGAGCTTTTTGGCACAGGATCATGGAGACGCCCCAGCAGCTCTGAGTGTTGGTCTTCTTACTTCTTACTACATGAAAAAAATAAATGCCTATTTTGTTAAGCTGTCATAATGGTTTCTCTAACACTGCTGAGTACAATCCCATACCTGGTATACTGTATTCATATTTCTATGAATTATTTCCTTTAACTAGACAACCAGAAGGACATTTCCAGGTCAAAAAATGTACTAAACATATATAAATTTATAATTCATGTTGCTAAATTATTTTACAAAAGGAATACATAAAAATACACGGCTACTCTTAAAATTTGAAGCTGTATATTCTGGAAAGGTACATTGTTTTATAACTACCTTGCTAATTCATTTCCACTTTGATTAGCAGTCTAATATACTACTGGTAGGTTTCAGGCTCATAGGCTACATGGTGAGAAAAAGCTGTGGGAGCTCTAGTCAAAACAACTCTAAGCATGTTGCCCATTAAGAAAAGCAGTACATACAATGTTGTCTCTATAGTGATTTCATTACAGGCTGACCTTTAAGACAGCCAGTGTGGCTTTCTTTGAAAAGAATTTTCCCCAAGTGCTCCAAAGTGACTCCAGCGGTCAAGGAAGACACAGAGGTGAAAAGAGGCAAAACAATGAGAGGATGACAAGAAAACCAGTGTGGTAATGGCTTACCAACAGCTAAGAGATCTGCTTCCATGGGCAAAAGGTAAAAGGTGAAAAGTTCCTGCACTGCTCTCAATGAAAAGAGAGCTGTTAGATAACAAGAGACAAAGGTGGGGCATTTCTAGCTGATTGTTGTTGTTTTTTAGCCACTAGGTCTTATCCAACTCTTGTGAACTCATGGACTGGAGCTCACCAGTTTCCCCTGTCCATGGGATTTCCCAGGTAATAATACTGGAGTGGATCTTCTTCAGGGGATCTTCCTGACCCAGGGATCAAATCTGTGTCTCTTGCATTGGCAGGCAGATTATTTATCACTGAGCCACCTGGGAAGCCCTTCTAGCTGATTGCTCCAGAGTTATTGTGGCTCAAAAGGAATACTAACTTGAAAAGAGAAATTAAAAAAAAGAATTGTAAAGAGAAGACCAGGCCAAACTGGTGTGTCCTCCATGGTTCGCCATGGACTATGCTCTGTGTTCAAAGCTCAGCCTCATCTTATATCTGAGCCATTTCCGCCACTTATCTGCAGATCTAAGAGGAAAGAGCCTTGGCGAGGTCAGTAATCACAATACTGCTTTATGGCAGAGACTCTTGGGATGTCACTCATTCATATATGTTCATTCACTCACTCAGTCACACTTTTCCTGCATGCCTGCCACTAGTAAGTGGTAATAAATAAAATACCCCCTGGACTGAAGGAGCTCATTGTCTTGGAGCAGTTATGATACTATAGTAATAATGACAACACAAAGGCTCTGTAGGTTAAGAACAACAACAGAAATATGTGAGGTTGCAGGAGTTGAGACAATGAAGAATTTCCTCCAGTTGGGAAGACTAGAGAATCCTATTTGGAGATGACAACCCAGTTGAACCTCAATAGGTAGGCAGGATGTCAAAAGGAATGTTTAGATGAAAAAGCAATCAATGTGAGGGGAAAAGAATAGGGTGTAAACAAGAAATCTTGGATTTTGTCCCATTCTCTTAGGATTTTTAGATCTACTGAAATTTTGTGATAGATGGGGAAAAAATGGAAACGGTGGCAGATTTCTTTTTCACGGGCTCCAAAATCACCATGGATCATGACTGCAGCCATAAAAGCTATGACAAACCTAGACAGCGAATTAAAAAGCAGACATCACTTTGCCAACAAAGGTCCATAGAGTCAAAGCAATGGCTTTTCCATATAAGAGTTGGACCACAAAGAAGGATGAGTACTGAAGAATGGATGCTTTCAAATTGTGGTGCTAGAGAAGACTCTTGAGAGTCCCTTGGACAACAAGAAGATCAAACCAGTCAATCTGAAATGAAATCAACCCTAAATATTCATTGGGAGGACTGATGCTGAACCTCTAATACTTTGGCCACCTCATGTGAAGAGCCTACTCAGTGGAAAAGATCTTGATGCTGGGAAAGATTGAGGGCAAGAGGAGAAGGTGGTGACAGAGGATGAGATGGTTGAATGGCATCACTGATTCAATGGACATGAGTTTGAGCAAACTCCAGGAGATAGTGAAGGGTAGGGATGTCTGAAGTGCTACAGTCCTTGGGAGTTGCAAAGAGTCAGATATGAGTTTGTGACTGAACAACAACAACAACCATTTAGAGGCTGCTTATTGCAAATATTAAATTAGATAGTATATGGGGGAACTATCTTATAAATGATAGAGATATAAATATAATTAACTTATTATTATCATTGTGTTTCTTATTCATCCATGTATAGCAAACAGGACCAAAATGTTCAAATATGGAAATTTTCTGGGTATGAATGAGACAAGTTTTTCTCTTTCCAGACTCAAGATCATACATGATTTGTATAATAGACTGTTAAATAGTTGTCTGACACACACAGACACACACACCCTATGCATTAGTTCACTGAAGTCTGACACTGGATTTTTTTTTTTTTTTTTTTTTTTTACTGTGTTAGTGCTCATGGTAACTGTCATGTCAACATATAGGTCTTTGTAATGAAAATTTTTATATTCTCAAGATTTTGGCTATATTAACTAGGGTTAAAAGATGTTACAATTTCATGAGATTGAATTTATAACCAGAAAGGAAATCTGAAGCCTTCAATATAAGAAAGCAGTTTGGCATCAAACAAAATTTGGTATCCAACCTGCATTTTGTTTCCCATTACACCTAGACAGCTTTCTGGCCAGTAAGAATAGGTGAACTTACAGAAGAATCATTAGCTTCCCTGCTTATTGGAAAGTAAAGTTATGACATTTTATCCTGACAAAAATATCATGGAGCTTTTATGTCCCTCTTTGATGCTGATAAGTTTGAACTTTCAGAAAGTTGCTGTAAACAATACAGCAGAAGAGGGAGCTTATTTCTCTTTGTCTAGTCTGGACTGAGAATCTAGTCAGTAGAAAAGAGATATAATTTAAAAAAAATGTTAATAGACACAGAAAACTACTCACAGCAAAACTGGCATAAACAGGCTCGAGGAAATGTCCAGTGAAATTACTTATATTACTCAGTTCAGTTCAGTCACTCAGTTGTGTCCAACTCCTTGTGACCCCATAGACTGCAGCGTGCCAGGCCTCCCTGTCCATCACCAACTCCCAGAGTTTACTCAAACTCATGTCCATTGAGTTGGTGATGCCATCCAACCATCTCATTCTCAGTCATCCCCTTTGCCTCCCGCCTTCAATCTTTCCCAGTATCAGGGTCTTTTCCAATGAGCTGGTTCTTCACATCATGTGGCCAAAGCATTGGAGTTTCAGCTTCAGCATCAGTCTTTCCAATGAATATTCAGGACTGATCTACTTTAGGATGGACTGGTTGGATCTCCTTGCAGTCCAAGTGACTCTCAAGAGCCTTCTCCAGCACTACAGTTTGAAAAGATCAATGTTTTGGTACTCAGCCTTCTTTTTGGTCCAACTCTCACATTCATACATGACTACTGGAAAAACCAGAGCTTTGACTCTATGGACCTTTGTTGGCACAGTGATGTCTCTGCTTTTTTAATATTCTGTCTAGGTTTGTCATAGCTTTTCTTCCACAGAGGAAGCATCTTTTAATTTCAAGGCTTCAGTCACCATCTGCATTTTGGAGCCCAAGAAAATGAAATCTCTCACTGTTTCCATTTTTCCCCACCTATTTGCCATGAAGTGATGAGACCAGATGCCATGATCTTTGTTTTTTGAATGCTGAGTCTTAAGCCACCTTTTTCACTATCCTCTTTCACCTTCAACAAGAAGTTCTTTAGCTCCTCTTCACTTTCTGCCATTAGGGTAGTGTCATCTGCTTATCTGAGGTTATTGATATTTTTCCTGGCAAACTTGACTGCAGCTTGAGCTTCATCCAGCCTGGCATTTTGCATGATGTACTCTGCATATAAGCTGGCGAAGATGGCAAAGAAAAGCTTTTGTGTATGTGTGTGTGTCTATATATATACTATGTATATATACATATATTTTAGAAAATTAATGAATTTTTGCCTAGTTAAAAAGATATACATCATTTAGATTTCAATTGCTTTACTTAGTATAAGTACAATGCTATGCTTCTAATATATATTCACTCAAAGCCTTGATATAGTTTCATGTATTTTGGCATCTAGTATAGCCCTTGTTAGAGGAATAAAGATACAGATGATCTGTGATGGGGATGTTATGTTAGGGAATAGTAAACATTTTGTGTTTTAAGTTACTCAGATCTGGAGGTCTTTTGATGCTGCAGCATAAATTAATATATCCTGACTATATATACACAAAGTAGTTGTTACCAGAAATGGGGTGCTCCAGTAACAACAAAAAGCCCTGAAACAAAGGCATTGGCTTAGGGTCAGGCAGTAGTCCCATGCAGAAATTCTTTTAATGGAGCCTAGAAGGATGGCAATCCATTCTGCAGTAGGAAAATATTTGCTAAAACTGTCATTTGTGACAACTTAGAACACACATAATGCACCTAATGAGTTTGTTGCTCTAGGTGAAGAGAGCGAAAAATGGAATGCTAATAGCATCCTCTGCTTGCTGCTGGCTGTGTCTGACAAGGTACCATGAGAAAGAGATGATTTTTAAGAAAGTGAAACTTTATTAAGCAGAAGTAAAAAGGACTGAGAGCCCAGAAATTCCAAGTCTTATAACATTAGAAGAGGCAATTTCTTTATAATCCAAACTGTAACAGAAAATATCAATAACCTCAGATATGCAGATAACACCACTCTTATGGTAGAAAGCGAAGAGGAACCAAAGAGCTTCTTGATGAAAGTGAAAGAGGACAGTGAAAAAGCTGGCTCAAAATTCAACATTTAAGAAACGAAGATCATGGCATTCGGTCCCATCACTTCATGGCAAATAGATAAGGAAACAATGGAAGCAGTAACAGATTTTATTTTCTTGGGCTCCAAGATTACTGCAGATGGTGACTGCAGCCATGAAATTACAAGATGCTTCCTTTTTGGAAGAAAAGTTATGACAAACTGAGACAGTGTATTAAAAAGCAGAGATAGTTCTTTGCCAATAAAGGTGCATACAGTCAAAGCTCTGGCTTTTCCATTAGTCATGGATGGATGTTAGAATTGGACCATAAAGAAGGTTGAGCTCTGAAGAATTGATGCTTTTGAACTGTGGTCCTGGAGAAGACTCTTGAGAGTCCCTTGGACTGCAAGATCAAACCAGTCAATCCTAAAGGAAATCAGTCCTGAATATTCACTGGAAGGACTGATGTTGAAACTGAAGCTCCAATACTTTAACTACCTGATGCAAAGAGCTGACTCATTAGAAAAGACCCTGATGCTGGGAAAGATTAAAGGCAGGAAGAGAAGTGGATGACAGAGGAGATGGTTGCATGGCATCACCGACTCGATGAGCATGAGTTTGAGCAGGCTATGAGAAATGGTGAAGGACAGGGAAGCCTGGTGTGCCGCAGTCCATAGGGTTGCAGAGTCGGATACGACTGAATGACTGGACAATAACAACAGAAAAAACTTACAAGACCTTTAAGCAATGAAGGCTAATTAAATCTCAGTTTCAGGGCAAGGATCAAATTAAAGATTGGCCTTCATAACCTTTAAAAAGCCCTTGAATGGCTTCAGGTAGCCCCCATGTGGACAAAATAACCTAGGAATAAGAGACTAAGGGTATCTCCCCCTAAGTTCAAGGTGCATAAGATTAAGTTTAGAGAAGAAGGACTCCCTTCCCGGCCCAAGCTTGGTGATGTGATCTGTTTGGCTGATGAGATATGAGCAGGCTTGATGTGTGCTGATCCTGGACCGAAGCTTTAACAGCCAGTGTTTGGTTAAAGGGAAGGAATGCTCTTTCCTCTTGACCACAAACCTGGCAATGTTCCCGATAGAGGCTACATCATCAGTCTAGAACTCAGAGTAAAAAGGATAGTAAGCAGAGCTGCAGCCCATCCTTGTTGCCTCGTCACAATGTGAATGAGAAATAAACCGCATGATTGTTTGCCACCACGGCATAAATCAGCCTACCCAGAAAGACATGATGACTTTTAAAAACATCTCTCGCAACTCCAAAGGAGCAGAGGCCTATTTCATAATAACAGAGGTGAAAGTTTGCTCACTAAACAAAAGTGAACAGTAGAAGAGAAAATTAGCACATTTAAAACCTAGTTATTAAGGCTCTGTTGGGGACTATGACTCCCTTCTCTGGTTCTGCCTCTTCATGCCCCATATTTTTCTTAAAAAAAAAAACAAAACAAAACAACAACAACAACAAAAAAACCTCTGCTTATCGCACTCCCATCCCAATTCTCAAATTCTATTCACAATGGTACTACTCACTAATATATTCTGTTGCTTCCTCCAATTAATTCTAAATGAAAAAGGATTTAATGTTTTTCATTCATTAAGAGTGAAAATGAGCCATATTGGCATATTTAGGATATTTTTGTTCCTTGCAATGAATCACCATTTAACTGATGTATCAGCTCCATCAACAACTCTGATGGAATCATACATTGACATCAATGGCTAATGAATGTTGTGCTGAACCCTTAGTTTAGATCCTCATATAGAAGTTATTGCTTCCAGTGACAACCAGCAGGAGCCCAGGTTCATCTGTGCTCACAAGAGCAAGGAGGACCGCACACACTCTGATCTGAGAGCCAGAAACAGCCAGCACAGAGTCTGGGACAGAGCTTGTGATCAAGGAACGTCAGGTTCCTCTGTGTCCAGTCTCCTCCCTGCCTCTTTACTGAAGAGATCTGTCTGATCAGACTCACTGTCACATTAAGGTCTTATAAAACAGAAAGTGAAAGTCACTCAGTCGTGCCTGACTTTTTGTGACCCCATGGACTCTATAGTCAATGGAATTCTCCAGGCCAGAACACTGGAGTGGGTAGCCTTTCCCTTCTCCAGGGGATCTTCCCAACCCAGGGATTGAACCAGGTCTCCCACATCGCAGGCATATTCTTTACCAGTTGAGCCACAAGAGAAGCCCAAGAATCCTGGAGTGGGTAGCCTATCCCTCCTGTACAACATCACGAACCTCTGTCCACAGCGCTTCAGGCACCCTATCAGATCTAAACTCTTGAATCTATTAGTCACTTCCACTATATAATTGTAAGGGATTTGATTTAGGTCATACCTGAACGGTCTACTGGTTTTCCATACTTTCTTCAATTTAAGTCTGAATTTGGCAATAAGGAGTTCATGATCTGAGCCACAGTCAGCTCCCGGTCTTGTTTTTGCTGACTGTATAGAGCTGCTTCATCTTTGGCTGCAAAGAATATAACCAATCTGGTTTCGGGATTGACCATCTGGTGATGTCCATGTATAGAGTCTTCTCTTGTGTTTCTGGAAAAGGGTTTTGCTATGAACAGTGCACTCTCTTGGCTAAACTCTGTTAACCTTTGACCTGCTTTGTTTTGTACTCCAAGTCCCAAATTTGCCTGTTACTCCAGGTATCTCTTGACTTCCTACTTTTACATTCCAGTCCCCTATAATAAAAAGAACATCTTTTTTTGGTGTTAGTTCTAGAAGGTCTTATAGGCCTTCATAGACCTGTTCAACTTCAGCTTCTTCAGCATTACTGGTCAGGGCACAGGCTTGGATTACTGTGATACTGAATGTGAATGTTCATTTCTTGGAAATGAACAGAGATCACCTTGGCAGTGATCAAGACCATCCCCTAGAAAAGAAATACAAAAAGGCAAAATGGTTGTGTGAGGTGGCCTTACAAATAGCTGAGAAAAGAAGAGAAGCTAAAGGCAAAGGAGAAAACGAAAGATATAAGCAGCTGAATGCAGAGTTCTAAAGAACAGCAAGGAGTGATAAGAAAGCCTTCCTCAGTGATCAATGCAAAGAAACAGAGGAAAACAATAGAATTGGAAAGACTGGAGATCTCTTCACAAAAATTAGAGATATCAAGGGAACATTTCATGCAAAGATGGGCACAATGAGGACAGAAATGGTATGGACCTAACAGAAGCAAAAGATATTAAAAAGAGGTGGCAAGAATACACAGAAGAACTATACAAAAAAGATGGTGTGATCACTCACCTAGAGCCAGACATCCTAGAATGTGAAGTTAAGTGGGCCTAAGAAAGCACTCCTCCAAACAAAACTAGTAGAGGTGATGGAATTCCAGTTGAGCTATTTCAAATCTTAAAAGATGATGCTGTGAAAGTGCTACACTCAATATGCCAGCAAATTTGGAAAACTCAGCAGTGGCTACAGGACTGGAAAAGGAGAGTTTTCATTCTAATCCCAAAGAACGGCAATGCCAAAGAGTGTTCAAACTAGCACACAATTGTACTCATCTCACATGCTAGCAAAGTAATGTTCAAAATTCTCCAAGCCATCCTTCAACAGTATGTGAACTGTGAACTTCCAGATGTTCAAGCTGGATTTAGAAAAGGCAGAGGAACCAGAGATCAAATTGCCAACATCTGCTGGATCATCAAAAAAGCAAGAGAGTTCCAGAAAAACATCTACCTCTGCTTTATTGACTATGCCAAAGCCTCTGACTGTGTGGATCACAACAAACTGAAAAATTCTGAAAGAGATGGGAATACCAGACCACCTTACCTACCTCCTAAGAAGTCTGTATGTAGGTCAAGAAGCAGCAGTTAGGAACTGGATATGGAATAACAGACTGGTTCCAAATTGGGAAAGGAGTATGTCAGGGCTGTATACTGTCACCTTGTTTATTTAACTTATATACAGAGTACATCATGTGAAATGCTGGGCTGCATGATGCACAAGATGGAATCAAGATTGCCAGGAGAAATATAAATAACCTCAGATATGCAAATGACACTACCCTTATGGCATAAAGCGAAGAACCACCAAAGAGCCTCTTGATGGAAGTGAAAGAGGAGAGTGAGAATGTTGGCCTAAAACTCAACTTTCAGAAAACTAAGACCATGGCATTTGGTCCCATCACTTCATGGCAGATAGATGGGGAAACAGTGGAAACAGTGACAGACTTTTTATCTTTTGGGGCTCCCAAATCACTGCAGATGGTGACTAAAGCCATGAAATTAAAAGATGCTTGCTCCTTGGAAGAAAAGCTATGACCACCTAGACAGCATATTAAAAAGCAGAGACATTACTTTACCAACAAAGGTCTGTCTAGTCAAAGCTATGGTTTTCCTAGTAGTCATGTATGGATGTGAGAGTTGGACTATAAAGAAAGTTGAGTGCCAAAGAATTGATGCTTTTGAACTGTGGTGTTGTAAAGGACTCTTGAGAGTCCCTTGGACTGCAAGAAGATCAAACCAGTCCATCCTAAAGGAAATCAGTCTTGAATATTCATTGGAAGGACTGAAGGTGAACCTGAAACTCCAATCCCTTGGCCACCTGATGTGAAAACCTGACTCACTGGAAAAGACCCTGATGCTGGGATAGATTGAAGGCAGAAGAAGAAGGAGACAACAGAGGATGTGATGGTTGGATGGCATCACCAGCTGGATGGACATGAGTTTGAGCAGGCTCTGGAAGCTGGTGATGGACAGGGAAGCCTGGCGAGCTGCAGTTCATGGGGTTGCAAAGAGTTGGATATGACTGGGCGACTGAACTGAACTTAACTGAGCCTATCCTTTCTTCAGCAGATCTTCCTGACCCAGGAATTGAACTGGGGTCTCCTGCATTGCAGGCAGACTCTTTGTCTACTGAGTTATCAGGGAAGCCCTTAAAATAGAGATGGCAGGAGATTTCTTTACAGTACAGCTTCTAGGGAAGCTCAGTTTTCTAGACCAGGGTGATCAGGTGTCCCTCCCTTACAGGACTGGCTCCACTGTCATCAGAGGTTTAAGAAGAAGAAGCTAGCAAGAAAAAAAGGCAGTTACATCCAATGAGGGCAATTTAACTAGTTCCTCCCTCCCCCCATTTTTGGGGGTTTGGTAATATTCAGGGAAGTTTAACAAGTTAAATTTCTTATTCTTCTACTGTTGAGATGTCTCCCGAATATTTTTTAAAAAGCTCATTGTTCCTGGGTAGGAAAATGATATCTAACATGGTTAAAGTAACACTTTTTGACCTGATGTAAGTAAAATCAGGATAGACATATTAAAAGTTCAAAAGGCCTTCACCCTGGACATTAGCCCATTGGGCCAGATGCTCTAGCAAAATCCCTTTTCCACAGATAACTCCCCACATTCACAAAACTGCAATCTTTAAGGCTAGAGAAAAAAAAAATTTTTTTATCATGTGATATCAAGTTAAAAGTTGAGATCTCTGTTGCCATGGAGATGGGATTTTTTTGCAGTGCTGGCCTTTTGCTGGAAGATGTTGTATATAATCAATAAGGGAATAGTACTTTCATACATTCCTCTTGGTGAATGGCTTCTAAGCAAAGGCACATAGAACCATATTTGATGGGTCTTAAATGTCAATGCATAGAAATTTCCCCTGTGAAATACCAGGATGCTCAAATAAAATCCCTTCACCATGCCCTGTTGAAGGATTCACTAAAAGTCAGAGTATACAGGCCAGTTCCTGATTTCTATCTGTTCCTTGTCAAATGTTTCTCTAGTGCTTTGGGTCCCATCTAGTAAGTCCTTCAGATGTCTGAACTGCTTCTTAATCAAGAACCAACTTGAGTTGAGAATCTCTTAGACCTTGAATTTTGGAATAAGTTTAAAGGGTATAAATGAATCTCTCTAGAACACTATGTCTTAAACTTGTAATCATGTAATCTTCTGTTGCTAGATATCTTGGTGTTACACCATTCCATTATCATTTAATCTGAAATCTCTCTTGCTTTGTTTTTCTTTTAATCATTTGGCCATCTTGAAGTTCTCTTGTTTTCTTCTTTCCCTCAAAGGAACACTTTGGTAGAGAGGAACAATCTTTTAACGATTTTCCTAATATAACAGATGGATGGATGATATCTCCTCTTACTTTCCATGTATGCATATCAAAAGTCAGCAGCCACTCCACTTAAAAAATACGGTGATTCAAGCAGGGTCTCTATTTATACGTGCTTACTTCTGACAGGAGAAAAAGCCTCTATGTATAACAGTCTTCTCCTTCCAGAGAAAAGTAAATGGAATAAAATGGGGTCAAATGTATATATTCCTAACCACTAGATCTGTCTATTTAGGTGCCCTGGTGTCATTACACAATTACATATAACACCCTAGGACTAGGATAGTGTGCACAGGTATGGGCACAAAAGGAAAGGAAACCAAGGTGGAGTCAGTACTATGGGTTCACCAAACTTGCTTCTTCCTCCTGCAGGTCACAGGTTCAACTGCATTTTCAAAGCTCCCCTGCAGTTAGGTAGGACCATGTAGCCAAGAAGTTCTAGTCCGTGGATACAGACCCACTTTTGTCTAAACTGCATGATCCTCTACTCTCTTTCTCACTTAGTTGCCAGGTAGATGCAGAGAATGCAGGAGATGGATGCTGAATCTGAGAAGAAGGTAGACTTGCATTATAGAGAAATTCTAGGTCCCTAAATGGAACAGGGGCTTCCGAGGTGGTGCTAGTGGTAAAGAACCCACTTGCCAACATAGGAGACCTAAGTGATGCAGGTTCAATCCCTGGGTCGGAAGATCCCCTGGAGGAGGAAATGGCACCCTACTCTAGTATTCTTGCCTGGGGAATCTCATAGACAGAGGAGCCTGGCAGGCTACAGTCCATATGGTTGCAAAGAGTTGGGCACGACTGAAGTGACCTAGCACACAAAGGGAGATAAGGGTCCTTCTTCACCCCAACTCCTGCCAATCTACATTGGATCAGGATGTGAGTGATACATTTTTATGTCAAAACACTGATATTTGGGGGTTTTGTTAATGCAATCAGTATTACCTACCTGGATTTAAAAAGGCAGTAAGTGGATCCTGAAACATGGTTCCTCTTAATGTTTAGACCACCTAGTTCAGTGTCCTGAATGAATCTTAAATAATCCATATTAGAATTCTGAGGCAACTCTTGATAGATGGACATTGTTCACTGATCCTCTGAACTTAAGGACCAAGAAGAAATCTTGATATTTAGTGCAAACCTAGAACTGATAGCCAAAAACAAATATAAAGTTCCTTGTCCTTGTTACTTTCCCAAACTCTCCATGTCCATGAAAAAAGGAATAATACAAATAGCTCCAGAAGCTGGAGTTCACAAATGTCAACTCAGGGCAGGGACAGGGAGGATGAGGGAAGGAGACGGGACCATTTATACCATCCAATATCTTTCAAATTATTCACTCATCATTTCCATGGGGAGATTATCCTCCTCCAACACCACTTTTCATTTTGCAAACGTGTAGTGTGCAGACTTTCCTGGTTTGATGAGGAAGGTTTCCAAGAAAATTAAATGTCAAGGCTGCTTGGCTTATTGGTTTTGTTCTGTATAACTTCCCTTTTAAATTCAGCTTTGAATAATAACATTCCTCAGTGTCAATGTGACAAATTAGCTTCAATCTTAATGGGGTATGAGAATCGAGAAAGGAGGAGAGGACTAGCTATGGTGCTCATCTTAGCACGTTAGACAATTAAAAGAGAATTAAGTCCAAAAGACAGACTTTAACAGCTCTGAGGAAGAAATGGCACAAGAGACACCAGACTTTTTCTAAAGTCTATTGATTATTTGTTCCTATCTTTTTCATTTTCCAGAGGTCAGCACCCTGATAGATGCAAAATTTAACGTATAGAGCCCTCCCCTGAATGTAGATAGGAAATTGCTAGGAAACCCATGTTTTCCTGAGACCACACTCAAGACTACTCCTGCCTGTGAATAAGTTAGTCCTGCTTTGGGAGACCCAGGCCCCAAACCCCCCCCCCCCCCGCCCCCGGCCAATCTCATCCCTACAGTAGCCCCATGTAGCACTATTCTATTATACGGCTTCGAACACAGGTTGACTGGTGAAGACTGGTTTGGGATAGATCTAATATTTAGTCAAGAAATATTTTGGTCTTTTTTTTTACCCCTTCCTCTCAGTTCACATATATTAAAATATGATACAAAAGCTAAGAGAACAGTCCTTGTATATATGTGATTCATATCAGTCCAGGCTCTCAGAGATAAAACCTTAATATATGTTATCTGCACATGGAGGACATACATAAGCATGTAATCACAAGGTGCTTTCCCATTAAAGTAAAAACATGTTATAAAAATAGAACATCTAAAATAAAAACATAGTGCAATTCCTTCACCCTGCACTGTGAGGATACAGCCCAGAAGGGCTAACTGACTTGTCCAATGTCTGTTTCTCTGATATGACTGACTGACTTGATATGACAGGATACACATACACACACACACAGAGAAAGGAAAAATGATATACCAATTTGCACATTAAAATCTCAGATGCCTGGAAGCAGTATGATGATATTTAAAATATTATATCCTCAAAGCATGCATCATCCAGCAAAATTATTTTTAAAGACTTGAAACCTAGGATTACAAAAGCTGTTGCCAACCATGTTGCCAAGGTTTTATCAAAAGGAAATTTGGATTGGGAAGACATTTCTTTACATGCTATTTCCAGGGATAACTGCACCAATCAATGGATGACACATTTCCCAGAGATTTGTCACAATATCTTGACTGACATTTCTATTTCTACTCACAAACAGGACAGACTAAGTTTTCAACTGGGTTTTGATTCCTAAGCCTTTTCAGAGTATGAAAAATTGACCCCAGCATTGCAGTTGATGCTTTTAAAACTCATTTTACGCAACATGGCTTTGCAGGCCTGGATCAGAGCTAGGACAGTAAGAAATAAATTATGAGCTGTGTTAATAGCAGAAACAGGACAGTAATATCAACTCAATCAGTTTGAGGGGGGCTAACACCCACTTCCAATGTTTTGAAAGTACGTTTCAAAAATGTGCCACAAATGGATCAGAAATAGTTACCAACAGTGTGAAGCAACCCTAAACAGTTCCTAATAGAGTGGACAGTATTGGCTCTAGAGAAAAGAGTAATAAATGAAACCCCAAAAATGGATATTACTGTAGACTCTCCAACCTGAGAAGGATGTCAACCCCACTCTGGAGACTGCATCCTCTGACAGACTGGGAAGGCCCTCAGTTCATTGGCCAAAGGCAGCGAGGCACCTGCTCACTCTTGGGTGAGAATTTTCCCATAGCTGGAGAAATTGCTGAGCACTTGCTGAAATTCTGGCCCCTGATTCACAGCTGGGAATTCACCTGTAGGATCTCTAGCTCTGCAAACAAGAAGTGGTGCACACAGTCAGGCACAATACCAAGGAAGAGCCACCAACTCTCCATTTAACCTGCTCTACTGCAGGCTCAGGGGGCCTTAGACCACTGCACAGGGAAACAGTGCCTGAGCAGGGAACAAGAGAAACCTGCCTGGCACTGGCCATGAAACAGTTAATCAGGCGCCCCTTTGGAGACAGGGAGAAATGCAGGCAGGGTGAAGGGCAGAGTGAAATGTAAGAGTTAAGCAGAAAGTACCCATATGTCCATTCAATGCAGGGGAAGAAATGTTTCTAGCTTTGAAACTGTGTACAAGGCCCTGTGTCCTTGTCTTTTGAAGTAAAGGGCTGACTCAAGAGTTAAGGATTGGTAAATGTGAAGATGTGGAAAAAAAGAATAGCTGTTGGCCTAGGGAACTGGTAATAATTTGACTATAATTCTGCCACATAGCAGAATCACTGAACTCCCAGTTCCCAGAAAGATATAGATAAACACGACACACATTTCTAAGTTGTGCTTATAGGAAGCAGATCCCCTCCAGATGAAAACTGCTGACCACAAGAACACAGACCCTAGACTGGTTCAAACAAGAAAGCTGTTCATGCCTGAAACTTCACCTTGATGCCAGCCAATCCAAGAACCGTCCATGAGCTGATCATGCCCTGCTCCTTGAACCTATAAAACTCCTCACTACCCCTTCAGGGTGGGTCACACAGTCTTGAGGGCATTAGCTCACTGTACCCGCCTTTGCCTGACAAAGCAATAAAGCTACTCATTTCTACTTCATCCAACTGTGTCTCTGCGTTTCTACTTGGCACCAGTGAACAGAGACTGAGTTTGGGCAATAGCTTGGACCCTCAAACAGGAAGTTACTTTTCCAACCAAAAGCAGCTGAGAATATCCTCTCCTATTAAGTCTGTAGTCAGAGTTAATGAGGCCATCGCATTGAGAGAGGATATAGAGTAGAGAAATACAGAGTCAGGGCAACAAAGCCAAGTCAAACTTGAATTAAGTGGTAGATCAGGAAGCTGTAACTCTGGAGAATTTCCAGCAGGAAGTAAACTTCCTTCCAAATACAACTATGAAGATTATATTTGAAGAGACTTTAGATGAGGTGGCTAAGCAGAAACTATTAGGTTGGTACAAAAGTAACTGCGGTTTGGCATTGTTGAAGTTTGCCATTTGATATTGCAATACATTCTTAAATAAACATGGTTATGTTATACATCATTTTAATGCACATTTCTTGCTTTTTTTTTTGTTAATGACTTATTACTTGCTGTGCATTTCATATTTATTTTAGACTATGGAAATGTTAGACAAAAAGCTAATTTGAGCAATTTTCTTATTTGAGTTTAAAATGGGTGGTAAAGCAGTGGAGACAACTCCTAACATCAACAATGCACCTAGCCCAGGAACTGCTAATGAACATACAGGCAGTGGTGGTTTGAGTTTTGCAATGGAGACAAGAGGTTTGAAGATGAGAGCACAGTGGCCAGCTATCAGAAGTTGACAATGATCAACTGAGAGCATTATTGAAGCTGATCCTCTTATAATTATAGAAGAAGTTGCTGAAGAACTCAACATCAGCCATTCTATAGTCATTTGGCATTTGAAGCAAATCGGAAAGGTGAAAAAGCTCAATAAGTGGGTGCCTCATGAGCTGACCAAAATTCCAAAAAACTGTCGTTTTGAAGGGTCGTCATCTCTTATTCTATGAAACAACAATGAACCATTTCTCAATCAGATGGTGACATATGACAAAAACTGTTTTTTATATGACAAACAGTGATGACCAGCTTAGTGATCAGACCAAGAAGGTCAAAGCACTTCCCAAAGCCAAACTCCCACCCAAAAAGGGTCAAGGTTGTTGTTTGGTGGTCTGCTGTCCATATGATCCACTACAGCTTTCTGAATTCTGGCGAAACCATTACATCTGAGAAGTATGTTCAGCACATCAATGAGACACACCAAGAAATGCAATGCCTACAGCTGGCAATGATCAACAGAAAGGGCCCAATTCTTCTCCACGACATTGCCTGACCACACATCGCACAACCAACACTTCAAAAGTTCAATCAATTGGGCTAAAAAGTTTTGTCTCATTCACCATGTTCACCTGACCTTTCGCCAACTGACTTTTGCTTTTTCAAGTATCTCGAAAACTTTCTGCAGGGAAAATGCTTTCACAACCAGCAGGAGGCAGAAAATGCTTTCCAAGAGTTCATAGAATCCTGAGGTACAGATTTTTACACTACAGGAATAAACAAATTTATTTCTCATTGGCAAAAATGTGTTGACTGTAATGGTTCCTATTTTGACAGAAAAAGATGTGTTTGAGCCTAGTTATAATGATTTAAAATTCACAGTCTGAACCCCCAAGTACATTTGTGTCAACCTAACAGAATAAATTTTATAGGCAATAAAGAAAAACCTTATTTGTTGTTGTTATTTAGTCACTAAGTTGTGTCCAACTCTTTCGCCATCCCATGGATTGTAGCCTGCCAGTCTCCTCTGTCCATTAGATTTCCCAGGGAAGAATACTGGCCATTTCCTTCTCCATATTGGTTTTTACTATTATGGAGTCAAGAACATCATGGAAAAGAATCAGCAGGAAAAAAAATGAGTGTTACATGATTATCCTTTTACAAACTAGCTACATACAATTATGGTTTGGTTAATTTATCACAAAGTGTATGCAGTGGACTTTCAAAGTATAATCTACACTGCCTGCAACTTGGAAGTGCAGGGGAGAATACAACTTTGAAAATGTTATAGAGACAAAATGTTATGCTATTCACACTCTTAAACAACCCTTAGTTAACTGACCTGCAAATGAACCAGTACTCTCCATTCCACTCCATGTCACACTGACCGATTCCCCTGCCACACTAAGAATTCACAGGTAACAGGTTTCTGGGGTGTCTCCACATTGTCTGCTTTCAAGAATAGGTTGTGTCTCCAAATATGTTTATGTCCAGTTTATGTGTTATGTTAGTTACCTAATAACTAGTAACATAGTTACTAGTAACATAGTTGCATAACACACTGTGAAAGGAGAAAAAAGGGACTGAAGAGAAAGCTGTCTGTATGCAAACTAAATCAAGTGCTTTGAATAGACTTAATTGATACAAGTTTCCTCTAACGATGCTTTCAATTAGGTGTCAAGGCAACTGTAAAATATTTTTTTACCTGTAAAAACTCAAAGATTCTATGCTCACATTTCATTGCAAAAGTCAAAGAGTAATTGACACAATAAAGAAAATATAACTACAAATTGTAGACAAAGCATTCCGGGGGTGGTTTATGCCAGAAATAAGCAGCAGGAGTCTAAGAAAAGGCCTTAGGTCACCATTAAAAGATATCTGTATTTTTTTAATGATTTTTTTATGATTCTCTCTTTTAACCACTTAGTAAAAAATTAGTTCTGATCATGTATTATGTAATATCTTCTATTGTAACTGAATGCCCAGTCAAGCTTAAAACTTAGTCCAATACAAAAATCTGAAAAGTTCTTTTAGAAAACATTCAGGTTCTCTGATGGCTTTCTCTTCTCCTGTAATAGAACTGGCCCTCCCAGTGTCACAAGCCTTGTACTAGTCCTGACGTGTGCACTGCTTGGCACACACTGGTCTGTAGTAATGAGCTTGTTTCCTGGTCACATGTGCCCCTCTGGCCTCTGATAGTAAAGTATGAGGCTGTACCCTTCTTTCACCTCCAGCAATGCTCCCAGCCAGATCTGGTCATTTCCCCATTGTTTTTTTTTTTTTTTTTTCTTGCATTTATTTTTATTTGTTGGAGGCTAATTACTTTACAACATTGCAGTGGTTTTTGTCATACATTGAAATGAATTAGCCATGGATTTACATGTATTCCCCATCCTGGTCCCCCCTCCCACCTCCCTCTCCACCCCATCCCTCTGGGTCTTCCCAGTGCACCAGGCCTGAGCACTTGTCTCATGCATCCAACCTGGGCTGGTGATCTGTTTCACCCTAGATATACATGTTTCGATGCTGTTCTCTTGAAACATCCCGCCCTCGCCTTCTCCCACTGAGTCCACAAGTCTGTTCTATACATCTGAGTCTCTTTTTCTTTTTTCGCATATAAGGTTATCGTTACCATCTTTCTAAATTCCATATATATGTGTTAGTATACTGTAATGGTCTTTATCTTTCTGGCTTACTTCGCTCTGTATAATGGGTTCGTTTCACCCATCTTATTAGAACTGATTCAAATGAATTCTTTTTAATGGCTGAGTAATATTCCATGGTGTATATGTACCACAGCTTCCTCATCCATTCGTCTGCTGATGGGCATCTAGGTTGCTTCTATGACCTGGCTATTATAAACAGTGCTGCAATGAACATTGGGGTGCACGTGTCTCTTTCGGATCTGGTTTCCTCAGTGTGTATGCCTAGAAGTGGTATTGCTGGGTCATATGGCAGATCTATTTCCAGCTTTTTAAGGAATCTCCACACTGTTTTCCATAGTGGCTGTACTAGTTTGCATTCCCACCAACAGCGTAAGAGGGTTCCCTTTTCTCCACACCCTCTCCAGCATTTATTGCTTGTAGACTTTTGGATAGCAGCCATCCTGACTGGCGTGTAATGGTACCTCATTGTGGTTTTGATTTGCATTTCTCTGATAATGAGTGATGTTGAGCATCTTTTCATGTGTTTTTTTGCCATCCGTATGTCTTCCTTGGAGAAATGTCTGTTGAGTTCTTTGGCCCATTTTTTGATTGGGTCATTTATTTTTCTGGAATTGAGCTGCAGGAGTTGCTTGTATATTTTTGAGATTAATCCTTTGTCTGTTGCTTCATTTGCTATTATTTTCTCCCAATCTGAGGGCTGTCTTTTCACCTTGCTTATAGTATCCTTTGTTGTGCAAAAGCTTTTAAGTTTCATTAGTTCCCATTTATTTTTGCTTTTGTTGCTAAAATTCTGGGATGTGGGTCATACAGGATCCTGCTGTGATTTATGTCAGAGAGTGTTTTGCCTATGTTCGCCTCTAGGAGTTTTATAGTTTCTGGTCTTACATTTAGATCTTTAATCCATTTTGAGTTTATTTTTGTGTATGGTGTTAGAAAGTGTTCTAGTTTCATTCTTTTACAGGTGGTTGACTAGTTTTCCCAGCATCACTTGTTAAAGAGGTTGTGTTTTTTCCATTGTATATCCTTGCCTCCTTTGTCGAAGATAAGGTGACCATAGGTTCGTGGATTTATCTCTGGGCTTTCTATTCTGTTCCATTGATCTATATTTCTGTCTTTGTGGCAGTACCATACTGTCTTGATGACTGTGGCTTTGTAGTATAGTTTGAAGTCAGGCAGGTTGATTCCTCCAGTTCCATTCTTCTTTCTCAAGGTTACTTTGGCTATTCGAGGTTTTTTGTATTTCCATACAAACTGTGAAATTATTTGTTCTAGTTCTGTGAAAAATACCGTTGGTAGTTTGATGGGGATTGCACTGAATCTATAGATTGCTTTGGGTAGAATAGCTATTATGACAATATTGATTCTTCCAATCCATGAACACGGTATATTTCTCCATCTGTTTGTGTCCTCTTTGATTTCTTTCATCAGTGTTTTATAGTTTTCTATGTATAGGTCTTTTGTTTCTTTAGGTAGATATACTCCTAAGTATTTTATTCTTTTTGTTGCAATGGTGAATGGTATCGATTCCTTAATTTCTCTTTCTGTTTTCTCATTGTTAGTGTATAGGAATGCAAGAGATTTCTCTGTGTTAATTTTATATCCTGCAACTTTACTGTATTCATTGATTAGCTCTAGTAATTTTCTGGTGGAGTCTTTAGGGTTTTCTATGTAGAGGATCATGTCATCTGCAAACAGCAAGAGTTTCACTTCTTCTTTTCCTATCTGGATTCCTTTTACTTCTTCTTCTGCCCTGATTGCTGTGGCCAACACTTCCAAAACTATGTTGAATAGTAGTGGTGAGAGTGGGCACCCTTGTCTTGTTCCTGATTTCAGGGGAAATGCTTTCAATTTTTCACCACTGAGGGTGATGCTTGCTGTGGGTTTGTCATATATAGCTTTTATTATGTTGAGGTATGTTCCTTCTATTCCTGCTTTCTGGAGAGTTTTAATCATAAATGGATGTTGAATTTTGTCAAAGGCTTTTTCTGCATCTATTGAGATAATCATATGGTTTTTATCTTTCAATTTGTTAATGTGGTGTATTACATTGATTGATTTGCGGATATTAAAGAATCCTTCCATTCCTGGAATAAAGCCCACTTGGTCATGGTGTATGATTTTCTTAATATGTTGTTGGATTCTGTTTGCTAGAATTTTGTTAAGGATTTTTGCATCTATGTTCATCAGTGATATTGGCCTGTAGCCCATTGTTGTTTACTTGGCTTTTCCACAGCTGGTTGCAGCCCCAGCACCACATGGCCCTGGGCTGCAAGTCCACCGTACATCTGCTGTAATGCTTCTGGTTCTCACCTGAGCATCCTTGGTGTTCAGGGACTGAACTGCTCCATATTGGTTTGGGAAGCATCTGCACTGTGCTCCTTTCTGCTCCCCAGTCCCAACAGGAGCACTGGGATAGAATCCCGGGCACTTCCTTGAATGCTTCATTCTTACCTTGGCCAGGACAGCAGCAGGCCTTTTATTTCTCTTATATCATCTCTTTTGCTTCCTGACTCCAGTCTCCACACTGGGAGAACCCTGTGAACTGGGTTTTCATTTACCTAAGAATCAGGCAGAGGAATTTAGTGGGACTTCTCACTCCTCACTGCCTGCTCTCAAGCTCAGCATCCTGCCAGTCTCCTGCACCAATGCCATAAGCTCACCGTGCCTTACAAATGATGAGCTATAATGAGACAAGACTCTAAGGGAAGGAGGGGGAAGATGAATTGGTTTAACATCTGTGAACACGTAAACATTTGTTTTTATTTATATAATTTCAGTGTGAGGGTTCAAACACTGCCAACTAATACTTTTGTTATTATTATAAAGTCTCCTCTACCTCCAGTTATGGATTAACACCTGCTATTGCTGTGCATGGATGTCTGGACTGAATACTACAGTCAGTACACTGGGGCCAGAGAGGCCACAGCTCAGACAGGTACACCTCCTACAGAAACACCTTCTTATCAGGCCTATTTGGTTTAGATTCCATTTCATAAGAGGTATCCTCCCTGGGTGGGGGGCAGGGGGCTCTCTAGTGGCTCAGTGGTAAAAGAGTCTGCCTGTGAATGCAGGAGACACAGAATCCCTGGCTCAGGAAGATCCCCTGGAGAAGGAAGGGGTGACCCACTCCAGAAGTCTTGCCTAGGAAATCCCATGGAGAGAGGAGCCTGGTAGGCTACAGTCCATGGGGTTGCAAAGAGTTGGACATGACTGAGTGACTAAACAACAAAAAACAATAATCCTCCCTGGACTCCAGAAACCTTCACTGAAAGGACAGGTGTATTAGCATACCTCCAGCTGGGCCCTATGCTTCCAGACAAGACAGTAATGAGGTTTGCTGGCTGAAGTAGCTTCTCCCACACACATATGTGAATAAAGGCTGAAGGCATATTAAAAGACTATTAAAATATGGAAAGAAATGCATTATCATGAAACTTCAAAGTAGCAGAAATAAAGACCACGTCATAAAGATCACGCCATTATCTAATGACCGTGGGGTTCCCAGGTTTCCCTTCTCACGGTCTGCTAATGCTCAGATGTGCCCAGTTGTAAATCCATGTGGAAATCTCAGGCTCTTTTCCCCAAAGGTTGACCCCCAGCAGGTCTTTTAAAGAGCCCACTCTCATAAGCTCTCTGGGGAGACTCCAATCTATGCATTTTCCTAGATAAAAGCAAAATCTAACCTTTTATATCCTGCTTAGGACTATCAGTCCTGAAAAGAAAAGTTAACCTTTCCTGCCCTCAATGCAGTGTGGTTAATTGATCTACCACTGTGGGAAGAAAGTTTTCTGCTTCCATTAAAACTGGAATAAAAAGCCAGCAGTCAAGCACACACAGAAACTATTAGACACTGACACATGTGACAGATAAATGGTGGAAGATCAAAGCCAACTGGGGTTGCCTAGACAGGGCGAGATCTACCAGATGGAGTACTAGGTTTGGTAGACTGGGGGTTCAGAGGCAAAAGCTTACTGCTTAAGCTTTTAGCAAACTAAATCCTCTGTTTAGTGAAATTTGTGCTTCTGGATTGAATCTGCTAAAATCTTAACTTTTCTTGGAACAAAATCACTCCTTGAAAACTTTTATATGTTCTACATAAACAAGCCTCAAAATGTTTCTCCCTCTGCAATGAGGTCTCTTCATTAGAGGACAATCTTTGACTGAGTCCAGGCTGTGGGAGGGGCAACTTCAGTGATGAGGAAGTGATCTTAAGCATTTGATATTTAGAAAGAACATAGACTTTGCCCTCAAAAGGCACAGAACTAAGGAAGGAAGCCATCAACTAGATTGAAGTTAAACATGCATGTGCATGCTTTCCGAGTTCAGAGCAGTGGTAAGAAACAAGGTATCCCCGGAATGGCTGCAGGAAGGGCTCTCTCTTTTCTTGTAATAAAAGAAAAATAAACAAATCTGGGGTGATGGAGCAGAGGTATGGCCAACCAGGCTCTTCTTTTCTGGACAGCTGAGCACCGATGAGACTCCTTTAAACCTTTACTGGCACTTGGCACCATCAACTTCCTATAAATGCCTAGTGTCCTGAAGACAACTTTTAAGCATACACTTTAGTACAGATTGTCTTTATCTGAAAACAACTGGAAAAAGAACACATTCTTTGAATAAACTGATTGTTTTGGGGAGTGTTTTGCAGACAGAATGGCCCAATAGTATCATATGACATTCTTTACTTCACACAAGATGCTCACAGAACAAATATAATGAAAGCAATTTTTCAAAATCTATTTTAGGGCTTCATTTTCTTTCCTTTGTTAGCCAAATGATTCTCTTTGGAAATATCAACTGCATCATGGTTGCCCAATCCTACCAGCTCCTCATTTGTTAATGCTCTTCATGTGACTCAAGCTGTTCTCCAACATTTCTTGCAACAACTTCATGAATTCTAGCCCAGTAAACAGTACATATTTAATAATTTCTATAATGAAGAGAAGGAAAAGTTAATGTTTACAAGCCAGATTCTGGAGCCAGATCACCCAGGGCCAACCTTGGTTCTGCGATTTATAAGCCACATGCCCTTGGGAGATTTTTTGAACCATCCAGGCCTCAGTTTCCTCATATGTAAAATGGGAAAATGAGGATAATTGTATCGCATAGGGTTGCTGCTGCTGCTGCTGCTGCTAAATCACTTCAGTTGTGTCCGACTCTGTGTGACCCCATAGACGGCAGCCCACCAGGCTCCCCTGTCCCTGGGATTCTCCAGGCAAGAATACTGGAGTGGGTTGCCATTTCCTTCTCCAATGCATGAAAGTGAAGTCGCTCAATCGTGTCCGACTCCTAGTGACCCCATGGACTGTAGCCTACCAGGCTCCTCTGTCCATGGGATTTTCCAGGCACAGTACTGGAGCGGGGCGCCATTGCCCTCTCCAATAGGGTTGCTAGTGAGGGTTAAATGAAAACACTCAGAGCAGCACCTGGCACACAGTAAACACTACTAGGTGCTGTCTACCAACATCTTTAGGGGCTCCCCGGTTGGGCTCAGATGGTAAAGAATCTGTCTGCAATAAGGGAGACCCAGGTTCGGTCCCTGGGTCGGGAGGATCTCCTGGAGAATGGAATGACAAACCACTCCAGTATTCTTGCCTGGAGAACTCCATGGACAGAGGAGCCTGATAGGCTTACAGTCCATGGGGTTGCAAAGAGCTGGATACCACTCAGCTACTAATACTTTCACCATCATCTTTATCATCATCAGAGTCTGAAGGAAATCTTCGGCAGCAACTGTCTAGGTATGCACAAGTCATGGGGACTTCTGACATGCAAAGTGGTAATTAAGACATTAAAGTAGGTAAATGAGGAAACTACTGCTTCTCTATCAGATAATTGTGAGAATTTATCCATTTGTATTTCTTTAAACTGTTTTCTAAATGTTGAGTCCTCATAAACTGGATAGTAAGTGATTTATGCTTGGCTCATTTAAGAGGTAGGCTTTTTCAGAAAAAGTATAGTAACTGAATGGAATTCCTTCATAACTATAACTAAGTGGACATTGATTTAAATAAATGTTATGCTACTGTTCTTGATGATCTCATTCAGTGCTTCTCAATGTTTTCACAGAAGAACTTTTAATATGAGAAAGAATATATATACCACCCACCCCCATTCTAACCCTACATTCTGGACCCTCAGGGTACAGTAGAAAGTATCCTCTCTAAGCAGGAAATTTCCTTCAAGTCTCTTGTTTCAGTTTAAAAACCAAACCACATTTTCTTTATATTCTGTAATATGTACAATTTACTTAATATAAAATAATTTTAAAGTTATTTATCATTAATAAAATTTGTTTACAATATTTTGTCCCCAACATCCTCAAATAAAATTGTAACTCTATAAAAGCACATAGCATCTATCTGTTTATCCCACAGTTTTGTTAATTTCTTGCATGTACCTAGTAAGTGTGGATAAAATGCAACATGGAGGCACAGATTAATGGAAAGACAGCTACAACCAGCATCACCTATCTGGTGTCAAATTACCCAGATGTTAGGGAAAGGAGAAAGCCAGAACCAATGACATCAGGAGTCATTGGTTACAAGTAAGTAAGATAATGAAAAAATATCAACTGATGACCAACTCACCTCACAAAGCTGTATTTGCTAGTAACACGTACTACTTTTACTTGCCTAATCTTCACTACTCACCTAAATGTTAGGAAAATGGGTCAGGGTGATATGAGGTTTAAATATTCATTATCTAGGGGATGAAAAGAAATCAGTCTGAAGATTAACCATGCCCAAAAGCTATATATGGATAACAAACTGTCAGAAAATAAAATCATCACAATTCAGCATGAATATTTTCATCTTTGTGTCTTTATCGGAAATACATACTAATGAATAGATCTGATTTCCTACCATAGCTTGGGGACATCTCTCTTTCTTCATAAAACAAATTGAAAGTGAAAGTCACTCAGTCATGTCCAAATTCTCTAGGCCAGAATACTGGAGTGGGTAGCCTTTCCCTTCTCCAGGGCATCTTCCCAACCCAGGGATCGAACCCAGGTCTCCCGCATTGCGCAGGGATTCTTTACCAGCTCAGCCACAAGGGAAGCCCAAGAATACTGGAGTGGGTAGTCTATCCCTTCTCCAGTGGATCTTCCTGACCCAAGAATAAAACAAACTAACAAAACCCATAAAACCAAGCAATGTATTTTAAAAGACTTTGATCTTTTTAAAACTCTCATTTTAAATATTTTTTATTTTAATATTCTGACCATTTCTTTGTTGAGGAAGTAAATGTTTAGTGCATGCACATCATCAATACCTACATTATTTATGCTTTTAGATGATGTTTTAGAATGTTAATGTGTTTCTGAATATTAAACACGTTTTGAACTAAATACGGTGACAATTAAAATTTTGGTACCACATTTTGAGTAGTTTTGGTTTAACCACACTTTAAATTGCCTGTGATTTTTCCTCTCTCTCCATTTATACCTTAGGGAATTGAGAGCTGGGAGACCCTGGAGTCTATAGCATGGTTTTCAATAGGCAGCAATTTGAAAACTTTCAATTTGTTGTTGTTGTTTTTAACTAAGCAGAAACGAAATGGTGGCCTAAAATATTTGGGTAGCTTCATTTGTCCTTTTTTTTAAAAAAATAAAATATAGGTCTGTGTTTGTATAGGTAGATAGTATGAATATTAGTTTTCTATAGCAGTCATAAATGGAGCTAAAAATGCTTTGTTTGGAATTCTTAAAAAAATGAATAAATAGATCTCCCAGTAAGAACACATAACTATTCTTTAGAAGTAGATGGAAAATAACATTGTCATCTCTTACCACAAAGTTTTAAGGAAAGTGTTACCTTAATAAAAATGAGAATGCTATGGTATAAAGTTAGCCCACTCTTTACGTCCACTGAAATAATGAACGTATTGCTAATGAACCCAAGAAAATAAAAACTTTTGTATCCAACCCCACCCTTGTTTCCAGTACATCTGTGTTGAGATGACCCGTTGTTATTCAACCAGCTAATCACATCCTTTGTTTACATCACTGTTTCTACTCAGCAGAGCTAATCTACACAGCCATCTGGTACTTGAGAGATAATTACCTTTTCCAAGTCCCAGAAGCCCATGAGGCATCTCCGGGGAAAACTGAACTAGATCTGTCCTTCCCTGGGAGAGCAACTACTGGAGCTAAGATGGACAGAAGTTTAGAGTGTGAGCCTTCAACTGGAGTATGGATTTTACCCAACGTTACAATGAACCTGTAGTTTACAGGGGAAATGACAGCTCTGATAATATTCTTTAGTATGACTTAGTCTAGAATCTGCTTCCACTTTCCTCGGCAGCCTTGTTTCCTACCAGTTCAACTGAGTCAGTATCTCCAGCAATGAGACTCAGAAAGCTGTATAGTTCATGCATTTTCTAAAGTGATTCTAATGTACAGCCCTGACACGGGGGATGAAATGGTGAGCAGCAGATAGTCCCCTTCCTGCACAGATAATACTTCAGGGTTTTGTTTATAACCACCATTTTTTTTTTAGACTATAAAAGAGATACACACTTATTGTAGAAAGCTTGGAAAACACAGAAAAGCCTAAAGGTAGGCCCAGAAAAATATCATCCAATGACACACCTGTAAATATTTCTCTTCCAAAATTTAATAAGATTATATGTACAAAATAGTGTCTACTCTTTTTTTTTTTCCCACTTACTAATATGTCATGAGGAGTTTTTAATGTGATATTGTCTTTTGACCAATTTGTAAACTCTCTTTACAGTTAGTAATTTTAAAATGTTCTCAGTTACTCTGAATCACCCACTGCATACTAATCTAAGTCTCCCCAGGCCCGATCTCCCTTTCCTATCTATCTCTCAAGAGGATCCCAGGGGCTGTCTTTCAGGCTCCAAACAAGCAAAGAAGCCCTTCTGGAGCCTCTTTATCTCCATGAAAGGGTGATCTGAGACTGTCCTCAGTCCATCCCTCCCGGCCACTCTACTCTGCTGCTTCTGACACTCTTAGGAGTTGGTATGGAAATAAGCTATGTAAATAGAGGCTGTTCTTTATGAGCCCGCTGTCTTCCCAGGTATTCAATAAGAACACAGAAAAATGGCTTTTTAGAGGATCAGGTGGAGTTTCATAAAATTTACTTTAAAAATTTATTTTATTATTTTTATCAAAGTAGAGCTGATGTACAACATTATATAAGTTACAGGTGTATCATATAGTGATTCACAATTTTTAAAGGTGTTACTTCTTTTATACTTATTATAAAATATTGGCTGTATTCCCTGTGTGGTACTTATAAATTCTAGTAGCTTTTATACCTAACAGTTTGGACCTCTTAAACCCCTCCCTCTGTCTTGCCTTTCCCCTCTTCCCTCTCCCCATTGGTAACCACTAGTTTGTTCTCTATAAGTCTGCTTCTCTTTTGTTATACTCACGACTTTGTTGTATCTTTTAGATTACACTATATGTAATATCATACAGTATTTGTTCTTCTCTGACTTATTTCACTTATCATAAGGCCCTCCAAGTCCATCCATGTTGCTGCAAATGACAAAATTTCATTCTTTTTTTCTGGATGAATAGTACTCCATTGTATATATGTGTATGTATGTGTGTATGTATATGTGTTTGTGTAAATAATGCTGCTATGAACACTGGACTGCATGTGTTTTCATGAAAGTTATCTTTAATAAGCAACTCATATCCCTTATACCAATGGCAGTAGTGCTTTTACATTTTGCTACTGTATGGGAATAAATGCATAAAAAAACTTTTCCTACAAGATAAAGTGCATTCTCCATCTACATTGCTGTGTAATTTTTTCAATCTGCTTATCCTGGATGGATATATTAATGATATCTCCATGTGAACTTTAAAATACACCTGTTACTGTAAATAATGTTGTTACTGAAAATACTTGTAATATGAACACAGAGTTAACAAAAGAAGTGACTCACACAAGAACCCAGTAAAAAGTAAACCAGGGTTGTCACCTTTAGCTGCAAGTCCTGTCACACCCACAACTGCATCAGCAGTGTCAAACATGGTGCCAGGGACACAGCAGTCAGACCCAAATGGTATCAGGTTAAAGATCTTGACCACGCCGTCTGGCCAGTAAGCTGGCAGAGTGAGGATGCTCCCAAACCTAGGACTCTCACTATAAGTTCGGTATTCCTTTTACATCACACTGCTTCCTGCTGAGCTCTTAAGCTCCAATACATACAAAGCTTTTCATCCACCCTCACCAATGACAGCCTACTGGGTCTTCACCATTCAGCTTGAAGAGGAAAAGTTAAAATTTTACATAACCTCCTGCTCCTTCTGCCTCTGTAACTCAGCTTGCTCCTTGCAAAGTCTGGATCACGTAGGTCACGTAGTCTCAGAAAGTGGGGACTTACAATACTAGGAACTGGAGCTTATCTCACTCACCCTTGTCCTGCTCTTTGCAATTGCCCAGCCCCTGCAAACCTGCTTAATCATGCCTGTCCATGTAAAGGTCAGGCATCCCCCTCCCCATCTTGACTACTGTTCCCGTACACATGAAATCCCTTTGTTTAAACCAGCGTATTAGCAGCCAGTGTTGCCCACTATAGTAAGTTTATAAAAACTCTGTAACCCCTTTGTTCAGGGCTCAGAGCTTAGAGTGTTAACTCCTCTGGGCCTGCTGGTGTAATAAGCCTGAGTTCTCCAACTCTCCGAGTGTGGTGTTTGGCTTCTCAATGACTGGTTTCTGCAGTATTTCTGGAGGCCCCAGTGAGATTCCAAACATGCTGGCCCCTTGAGCCATTGGACTGGTGGCTCGGCTGGGCTGGAGCAAAGAAACCCTGAAATAAACAAGAAGGCACACCACCTGATGGTATTTTGGGTTCTCTTTTGGACCGGTATTCCAACTCTCTGGTTGGCCAGCCCCAACCTCACTCATTGGAGGGACAGACCAACTCACCAGGAATGGCCACAGATTAAGGTAAGGCCCCAGGCCAGTCCCCAGTCCTAGTCAGGTCCTACCCCAACGGATAGAAGAGGAGACTGATCACCTTCTTGGAGCTCCCAGGAAGGGATCAACAGTTAAGGAAACCTGGGGACTTGGGAGAAGGGAGGCATTGTGATAGCCTCTGAATGACTGTGAGTGTGTGACTGATGATTGAATGGAATGAGAAAAATTTTTATTTTTGGAAACTGCAAAACCAATTCTTTTTTACATATGCAGTTAAAAACAACTAGCTTGTTAAAAGGCCTAGGAAAAAGCTTGAAGTTTACCCTTTCCATGTCCTTGAAATACACAGCCAACTTTGCCTGAGACCTCAGCCTTGGGCAAATTAGAACTTGAAGCAAAGAAAAAAAAAGGAGTCAAAGAGATATTTTAAACCTCAAACAGAAAACTATAAGATCTCTGTCTGTCTTTCTGGATTTATGTATGTCTCAGTGCATGTCTTGTTTTTTTCTGATAATATTGTTGAAATTGTAAATGAATTCTAATTTAATTGGCCTAAAAAAGTAAGCGGTTGCAAATCAAACAATTCTAAATACAAGAAAAATTGACCTAAATAAATTTCAGATTCATGTAAACTGGGAAATATTCAACATTAAATATCTAGTATTAATGTTTGTTTGCTAATATAATAAGGAAGTAGAATGTATGTTTTTTAACAAAGAAGATATAAAATATTAAATTACATTTTATAAAGAGAAAAGAAAGTAGGTCAGACTTACAGGTGGCTGTTACAGAAACTGATTAAAAAGTCTGTGGAAAGTGGACCCTGAAAAAAACAGTTTTGTGCGTGGTTAGGACTATGTTTAAAATAAATTTAATTAAGTTTACCTAAAAGAGTTTAAAGTAAGTTGGTGCAAAAACTTGAATTTGGCCTTTCTCTCTGTTAAGAGGACACACTTTCTTCAGATGCTGAACTGCTTTTAATAATAGATTTAAGCTTCTTTACCTCTTAATTGATCTGTTCTATATTTACCCTTAAAATCTTCTAACTTTGGCTAAGTGAATAACTATTATTTCACAGTAACTTATATGATCCTACCTGACTGTTACAAACCCTTTTGACATTTATTGACAAAACTTCCCAAATAACTTGATCTCTAGCTAACTTCGGTATGCTTCAGAGGGCCTCTGAAACATCCCAAAGAGCTATTAAGCTACCTTGGTTCATTGGACGTGTTAAATTACATGAGAAGTACTGTTAAAGGGGTGATAAATCTTTTCAGGCTACACTGTATTGTTGATGTTACTAATATAGATATCCTAACATTATGTAAAATTCATATGGGTCTGATATGCCCTGATAAGATATGGTCAATTATAATTCTAGTTATCACATTAAAGTGTTACATATCACAATGACCAGGTTTCTCTGTCAACTGCAATAGAATCAGATTTTAAACATGCTTTCTATGGTTTTACTCTCATGTCTTTTGAAGAATACTGCTAGTTCTTCAAGATTTATGAAGAAGACTTTCTAAGATTAAACAGATAAACAAATGTTGTTATTAACAGTAAGCTGGAACCAGACTGGAATTTGGTCTTCTCTCTGTTTAGAGAACAAAGTTTTCTTAGAATGCAACTTTTGATAACAGATTATTAATTTCTTTGCCTTTAAGTGATTTATATTTGTCTTTAAAATCTTTTTGTAACTTTGGTAAAGTAAATAAACATTATTTCAGAGTATGGTACACGCAGACAAAGCTCATTTTGCTTCTACAAAAAGTAACCCCTCACAGTTCGACTTTTGCTATCCTGATGTCCTTAAAACATGGCAATAGTCTGCTATATCAGGAAATTAAAAATGGATAAACAACAGCTGAAAATCAAAGAGCCAGGACCATGGGAAATCCAAGACAGCTGCTTGCCTTTTCCCTGACAGACCTCATTTTTATTTGATGGGTTAAAGCCTTCCCTGGCTACAGAGTTAATGCCCTCACAATGAGTTCTCCCAAAAAAGAAAAAATTACGTTTCACTGAATATTAAGTTCTAGTTTTGTTAATTAAGGTCTGTGCTTACTAAGACTCACTTCTGAGATAGTTCCTTGTTATGTTATATTGCTAAAAGTTTTAATTAAGTTATTAAAAAGACACTGTAAGATTGTTTCTAAAGCTTATCTCAGTAACCAATCTTTCAACTAAAGGTCAGATGCTCCCTGATGTACAACCAGGAGATTAACAATTGGCTATAATCATTTATCTGAGTCAGATGACCTGGGGTATACCGGGTTATACCCGGTGAAAGTTCTTGACTTAAATTCTTGCTTGCGATCTTACTAATAACTGCTAGCTGTATTATTTCTTATGTAGCTTGCTTCAGAAGATTATTTCTTACATTACCAAGTGTGTGACTGAGCCTGTGATAAAATGCTGATATGCAGTTCCACATGAGATCAATAATTGTAATAATGTAACTCTCTATATGGAAAGAAAGAACAGGAGGAAATATTTTCCTGGACCAAGAGGCTAGTAAGACAGAGACTTTTGCTACTTACGAGGCCTGGTCCAGTGATAACACATTGAGTAGCCTGTCAATGGAACCTTTGTTAGACCAGGGAATGAGCCTTCCCAGAACCGTGGGACACAATGACCATGCTGCTGCTGCTGCTGCTAAGTCGCTTCAGTCGTGTCCGACTCTGGGCGACCCCATAGACAGCAGCCCACCAGGATCCCCCATCCCTGGGGTTCTCCAAGCAAGAACAGTGGAGTGGGTTGCCATTTCCTTCAATGTGTGAAAGTGAAAAGTGAAAGTGAAGTCGCTCAACCATGTCTGACTCTTAGCGACCCCACGGACTGCAGCCTACCAGGCTCCTCCGTCCATGGGATTTCCCAGGCAAGAGAACTGGAGTGGGGTGCCACTGCCTGCTCTGACAATGACCATGAAATGCCCCCAAAATGGTCAAATATGTGGCTTTGAAGGGGCCCTGCTGACTGGAAGTTGGCCCTTGCCAATTGACTCTACAATGATTAAATCATGACTGCTAAAAGATGCGGACCTTCAACACCCCCTTGAAAGGAGTTCAGGGTGGAGAGGAAAAGATAAGGCACTCTGTGCTCTGGGAAAACCCCAGGAAAACAGGCCTTCAGATAGTCAGATGTTTTCAGGTAAAGATTTTTATGAATCCAAATTCTTGCATCTTCTCAAACCTAGAGAAACACTACTATCACGAACCAATGTCTGGACCTGGTTCTCCTGCCTAGCCCCACAACAGCTTTCCTACTTCTATTAATCTTTGGGTCATATATCTTTAACTTCCTTGTTAAGTTTGTTTCTACAAGTAGTAGTACGACAAGAATCCCCCAGCCAACACCCAGACAATGCTGGAACAAGCTGCCTTATCATTCTGTGGACTCTCATTTCCCTCTGTAAATGTATCCTGAGGGCCTCAGGCTTTCTCCCTTTGAGATCTTATACAGGAGACCACCCCCAGTGATAGAAAAGCTCAAGGGAGACCACCAACAACTAGCTGACCTGAAGATGTCCCAACACCTCCAGGCCCTGGAGAAAGTATTCCTCCATATTGCCCAATAAACCTTAGAAAGGACACCCATTCCTTTGGGCAACTGGGTTCATCCTATCAGCCAGGAGATGAGATATGGGTTAAAGATTAGAACAACAACAACAAAAAAAACCAACACTTCAGCCAGTTTGGACAGACCCTCACACTGTCGTCCTGGCAACCCCGACTGCTATTAGAGTTATAGGTCTCATTTTCTTGGATCCACCACACCAGAGTCAAGAAGGCACCAACTTCCGGTGATAAGGACACCTGGAAAGCAGTTTGGGACCCCAAAAACCTCCTCAAGGTCCGGTTCCAAAGACAATGGCCCTCACCCACAAAGGACGCTGAGCCCTGCTCTAGTCACTCCAGAAGCTGACCAGTCAATGCACAGCAGAAGTTTGAGGATTCTTCAGCCTTGCTCCAGTCATACTCCGGTAGCCGGCTGGTCAACCACAGCGGAAGCTTGAGGACCCAGCTATCAAAATAGCAATGGATTTTCATCGTCAACCCCGGCCTCTATCGCTAATCAGTATTATTGCTGTGTTCCTTGTTACAGGACCAACTAGAGTCCCTGGCTGAGGTGACTTACAGAATAAGAGAGGGCTAGACCTACTGACTGGAGAAGGCAATGGCAACCCACTTCAGGGCTCTTGCCTGGAAAATCCCATGGATGGAGGAGCCTGGTGGGCTGCAGTCCATGGGGTCAAAAAGAGTAGGACACAACTGAGTGACTTCACTTTCACTTTTCACTTTCATGCACTGGAGAGGGAAATGGCAACCCACTCCAGTATTCTTGCCTGTGGAGAATCCCAGGGACAGCGGAGCCTGGCGGGCTGCCGTCTATGGGGTCGCAGAGTCGGACACGACTGAAGCGACTTAGCAGCAGTAGCAGCAGCAGACCTACTGACAGCTGAAAAGAGAGGACTCTGCCTCTTCTTGAATGAAGAATTCTGCTTTTATGTAAACCAATCAGAAATAGTCAGGGACACGGCCCAACAGCTAAGGGAACAAATCATAAAAAGGAAAGAGAAACTAGCTAATTCCTGGGATAATTGGAACAGTGTCTGGAGCTGGGCATCGTGGCTTCTCCCTTTAACAGGTCCTCTCATCATGCTCTTTGTTGCGCTCTTGTTTGGCCCTTTTATTCTCAATGCTATTACCCAGTTATAACCTCTCGAATTGAATCCATAAAGTTACAAATGGTAATAGCTCAATATAGCCCCCTAAGTGATGGGGAGCTGTGAATGTCCTACCAAAACATGAGATGATGCTTTCTACAACGAGTGATAGAAGCATCAAGAGGGGGGACCAAAGAGGAAAAGTTAAAATTTTACATAACTTCCTGCTCCTTCTGCCTCTGTAACTCAGCTTGCTCCTTGCAAAGTCTGGATCACGTAGGTCACGTAGTCTCAGAAAGTGGGGACTTATAATACTAGGAACTGGAGCTTATCTCACTCACCCTTGTCCTGCTCTTTGCAATTGCCCAGCCCCTGCAAACCTGCTTAATCATGCCTGTCCGTGTAAAGGTCAGGCATCCCCCTCCCTATCTTGACTACTGTTCCCGAGTGCGCAAAACCCCTTAGTTTAAACCAGCCTATTAGCAGTTGTGTTGCTCACTATAGTAGGTCTATAAAAACTCTGTAACCCCATTTTTGGGGGCTCAGAGCTTAGAGTGTTAACTCCATTGGGCCCACTGGTGTAATAAACCTGAGTTCTCCAACTCTCCGTGTGCGGTGCTTGGTTTCTTGATTAGTGGTTTCTGCAACAAGCTCAGGGACCCTCCTCTGTCAACGTGTCAGGCTTTTTCCATATGTGGCTCATGAGACTGGCTGCGTTAAGGACTGTGTTAAGCCATTGGTGCGCCTTTGGAGGGGTCGAGAAACACTTCCCAGTGTTAGAGAGAGTCAGGGAGAAATCCACAGCCCTTCCTGTGACTCGACACTCAGTCTTATCTGTTGAGATTAATAAAATTATTCTTGCCACACAGTATTAATAGAAAAAGGTATTAAATATAGTTCATACTAAAGCAGGCACATACAGATAGTTGTGATGGCTAATAAATAAACTCAAGAGGCCAACTCTAATGCAAGGAAAGGGAAAGGAACATTATGAAGAGGTAGTTAATCAAACTGTGCATCTCCTATTGCAAATTACAAGAGGAAACCTAGCTAAGGGTAACTAGAAATGGCAAAATCCTAGCTTAGGATAGTGAGAAAACTGAAAATCGAAACTTGAGGCTAAAACAGCTGTCAGAGAAGAGCCAAGAGGCTCAGGACTGTGGCAGACACAGGGCAGAACTGACAGGCATGTGATTGGAATGCAAGTCACAGCCATTAAACCTAGGTTCTTTGTATGCAGACCTCTGACCAAAATCTAGATGGGGTGGGAGAAAACCCCAGTCCCAGATGTTACTATAATGCCCACATCACCTTTCGGAAACCACCTTCTGAAGTGTTTCATATGGTCCCAGAAATAAACAGGCAGAATGCAGCTGGGAGCTCTGAGCCATGCTCCTCTGCAAATCACTCAACTGCATACAAATGATAGCAATTATATAGCCAGGATCCCCCAGGGAAATAATTTCTATTCCCACTCTCTCCTAACCTGATGAGTCACTTGAGGTCAGCTGGTGGGAGCAGTATGCTCAGGGAAGCTTCTCTGACAGGCCTGGCAATGTGCAGGGCAGCGCCCTGCCTCCCTGATTGTAGCCTGTCTTCTCAAGAGTTGGTCCTGCAACGTGTGCTGGCTCTGAGAGAGCCTAGCAGATGGCTCTCGAAGCCAGAATTCATTACTGGAGAAAAAATTCAGAGGTAAAGTGGAACCTGGCTGGACTTGAGAGATCAGGATTGCTGTCAGACCAGGGGAATGAAATCACGCTTCATCCCGGTCTGCTCACGCCAGGCTGCTGGGCATCACATTCTTTCCTTTGCTACTAACTGTTCCTCTTCCCTTTTAGATTAAAGCTTCTAATACACAATAGTTAAAAATGAAATAATACAGCAAGTTAATAACTACATCCAATCAGAGTCAGTAAGATTCTAAGAGAGAAAGAGCTCTGGGATAGGAGACACCCCCTTCTGTCCTGGGTTCAACGCTCCATAGCAGGAAACCAAGAATGAAGACATATACCTACTGTGTACTTGGGTCATAATAAAAAGCTCCTAAGAGTCAAGGCTCCCAAGTAGAGCTTTTTAGTATAGGAGTAGCAGTAGTGCTCAGTCACGTCTGACTCTTGGTGACCCCTTGGTCTGTAGCCTGCCAGGCTCCTCTGTCCATGGGATTTTACCAGGCAAGAATACTGGAATAGGTTGCCATTTCCTTCTCCAGAAGATCTTCCCAACCCAGGGACTGAACCCTAGTCTGCTGCATTGGCAGGCAGATTTTTTTTTTTTTACCACTGAGCCACCATAGTGCTTCTTCAACACCATTCAGCTCAGAATTCACTCAGATTGTTATTGAGTTTCCCTTTATGCTGTGTGTGTGTTAACCTGTGGCTATTCCCAGCCTCACCTCCACCTCTCCAACCTCATGTATCCTGCCTGTTGGATTTGTGACTTTTTGTTATGCCAATTTAGAAAATGGGTCCAACACCTAGAGGTGTTCAGCCAGACCGTGGGTTTTTGAGCAGAGTTCTTTGGTTGGGACTTGGTAGGGAGATAAGAAGAGAAAATTGATTGACTGGCTGCCATAAGTGTTGGATAATGTGGGCAAAAGAGATGGTGAGATGGGATTTTAACAAGTTTTTCTATAGGTGAAAAATACATCCTTTCATCTTGGGCATATTCTTGAGGGTGTGAACAAAGATTTTAGTTGCTTTCAGTCATATTCTTCTGCTGGACACCTATTTTTCTGAACATGTTACTGTATAGAATCAGGACAAAATAGAACCCCAGTTATATTAACGTTTCACCTTCTTGGTTTTTGATAATATAATTAATGCTAATAGTGAACATGTATAGAATACTTATCAGGTGTCATTCATTCAGTATTAATTGCCCACCTACTATGTTTTCAACACTAGTTTTGGCACTGGGAAAACAGCAAGATCAGGCCATGAAAGGTCTCTGTCTTCATGAAATGAGAAGTAAAGAGATAATGAACAAGGACATAAACAAGAGACACAAAGAATCTATTCATGTGGCTACTTCAGACTGGACAATTAAAGACTGCCTCTTTGAGGATGTTAAGCTGGGATCTGATGGCGTGAGGAAGCTAGTCACACGAAGATCAACGGGCGAGCATATCAGGGAGCAGAAATAGCTTCTACATGAGGGCCAATGTCAGCAGACACTTGGAGGGGTAAAAGAGGCCGGTCAGTGTGGCTGCGTTAAAGGGGAGTGATGTAGAAACTGACATTTGAGAGGGAGGCAGGGAGCTGAGGCGCAGGGCGACACAGGCTTGGAAGTGGGGCGGTGTGGCAAGATCGAGAAGCCACTGCAGGACTTCAGACAAGGGAGTGATGAGATGGAATCTTCATTTTTAAAAGATCAAATTGGTTTTTATACAGAAAACAGCTTTGGCAGGGGGGAGAGGGGGCAGGGTGGAAGCAGGAAGGCAAGGCAGAAGACCATTACAGGGACCCAGGAGACAGTATAGCCTTAATGTCAGATGCCATGTTTTCAGTAAGTCCTCAAACAACCCCCCAGGGAGCGATATGAAACACAAGGACTAGGGCTTGGTGTAAGGACAGTGCTGGGCTGACTAGATACACGAGTGAGGTGGGATGGCTGGGCTGAGTGACTTACAAGAGCAGATCTTCAAGGTTACCGAGATTTGAAGGCATGGCCATGAGCAGTGATAGCAAGGTGTGGCCAACTTAGAAGATCCCTCTGGGAGAAGTAGTCAGTTTTCCTATGCAGGAAAGCATTCAAAGGTGGCAACCCGAGGCAACCCTGCTCTGATTGAGGCTCCTGGCCCCACAGTCCAGGGCTAAAATATTCTTAACCTTGTCTCAAGGGGCAGTCTTCACACTCTTTGGAATGAGTCTCAGGGCCCAGGGACTTCAGAACCTCAGTGTACAAACCAGGCTTTATTTGGTTCTTGATGGCAGAACAGAGTACCCAGTAGAAGCCCTTTTTCCAAGCAACTTCCTGAAACTTAATAAAAACCTAAAATCTATGATTAAAGGCCATGGATTAAAGGCCATGGAAAGTGCAGCTTTCAACTACTTTCTCCTTTCATTGCTTCAATTTTCTCAAAACCTCAGCTTCCTGCTGAGGCTGGTGTTTCAGTGTTAAATGAGTGACACCAAGTAAATGAAACAAAAGTTAATTACTGAGGTAGCCCAAGTCGAGCATGTTAATTTGATGTTGAGATAAGTTACCAGATTCCTCAAGTCACAATGTTGGAAGTACTTATTAGTTTGTTTCTTTTCTTTCTCTCTCTTCCTTCCTCTCTCCCCAGTCTCCATCTCTCTCTCTCAGCCACCTTCTCTTTGCTCTCCTCTCACTCTCCTTAAGGCAACAGTAAGTAAATATCAAGCATTCCAGGAAAAAGGTATCTTTCAATCTAGGATTCCAGATACACTTGTTTAAATGGGTATGGAGAAATGAAGGGATAGGGGTTGGATAAATTGTCCACAATAAGACAGCCATGCTAAAATATAATACAGGTTTAAAAATTCTAGCAAATGGTATCTGTCCACTTTCAAAGCATTCCAAGTAATATCTGTCCCCTCCTGCAAGAGGCAGGAGTTAGAAATGAAGGGGCAGAAGAGAACAGAAGGCTGGCAGGCCAAAGAGCAGGGCTGCAGCTCTGACAATTACTTGTGAGAACTTGAGCAAATCTCTCCAGACCTTTGTTTCCTGGTTTATGTAACAACGGAGCCAAGGCCAGGGTGCTCCCTAAATTTAAATCCAGCTTCAAAAGGATCTGAGCATTCTTTCAAAGTCAAAGAACACCTGAACAAAGACTATAGATGACAGATGACTTAATATGTCATATATAAAGCCACTCTTATTTAAGCTTTAAGTTTCTAACTATTGGGCTGTACATACTATGCAGGCCAGCAAGCCCTGCACTTGCCCAGCCTCAAGAAAGAGCCCAGAATCAGCAACAGAGACATCAGTGGTTTTACGGTTGGGCAAGCGTCCATGTCTGAAGCAGGGTCCTGGAGTAATACCCCACTGTGTGTAGCAGATGGTGGGCAGGACACAGCAGCAGCCTTTGTTCCAGGGGTGGCAGGGGAGAGGGAAGTTATCAGTTATACAGGGAACTGATGTCAGGTTGGCTCATTGGTTACCAAGGAAACCAGGAGCACCATCCTTCACCGCCCCTTTGCTATGCTATCGTGGTGGAGATGTTTTCATTTAAAGATTAGAACAGTTACTAGCTGGGGCCCAGGCAGGTATGTAGGCATGCACTGACTGGGCTCTATGATTAAGAAGGAAGGTCAATCAGGTGAGTAGGGTCTAGGTGAAGCAGGGACTGGTCAAGTAGGGCATGCACAGAGAGTGAGAAAATAGCCACCCTGGGCGGCCTGACCATACACTAACAGAAGTTCTTCCACAACATCATAAAGCCAGGTGGCAGGTGGCAGGGGGAAGGGATGGCACATCCATGGAAGGGTGGTTAAGTTCCTGCTTCCTCTTGCCCTACAAGTGCCAGGGATCTTCATAGCAGAAATGAAAAGATACTAAACTACTAAGCAAAATGCATTCTTGTTTGCTAAGACTGCATAAACAAACTAGAATGAAAGTGCAGTCTTGTTTTAGACCCAACTTCAACTCTTCTCTAGGGTCTGATAACTGAAACTACATATATATGCTTGCAACCTTCCACTCAGGATCTACCCACCAAGCACACACAATTGTTTCCTCCTATGATTCCACTGAATGCTGTCAGTTCCTCTTCTCCCACCAGCTCCACTTTCCAGAACCAGCCCCTCCATCATAGAGTGCTGGCCACTCCTGACTCCAGCCAGCAAATACTGATTTCCCTGCATGTTAGGCCCTCACGAGCTTGAGGACTTTAACCTCCGATAAAGTGAACTAAGCCCTAAGGTGAAGTAAGCCCTAAGGTGAGTCCACTTGCCCTGGAGGATGCCTTCTGCCAAACAAAACAGAGAGAGACCTCACCTAGATTGAGAAAGAACTCAGAAAAAGGGAAAAGTGGAAGAAAATCAAAGAGTACAGAGGAGCAGTGAAAGAGAGATGCCCTAGAGTCATACTGCCTGGATCTGAACCCCAGCTCTGCCAGTGGTAGTTGTATGACACTGGATAATTCATTTAACCTCTCCGTGACTTAGTTTCCTCATCTATAAACTGCAGATAGCAACAGTACTCACTCATAGGGTTGTTGTGAGGATTAAATTAACAGGAACATGTGGAGCAGCATCTGGGCCAGAGTTAAAGATCTAAATGCTCATCACCATCACATCATCATCCTTGTGGTTTCTTAAAACTGAACGTAAGCTTGCGGTTCTACTCTTGGAAAGAATTATACCAGAAATACACGAAGTAATGTACAAGAATCCTCAAAGTAGTCAGACGGATGGATCCTCTTGAACAGACAGAGAAAAATAAAACTGCCATTTAGAGTATGGATAAATGCAGCCAAGGAGAACTAAGAGAACTCTCTGCTGTTGTTGTTAAGTCACGTCCAACTCTTTTATGACTCCATAGACTGTAGGCTGCCAGGCTCCTCTGTCCATGGAATTTTCCAAGCAAGAATATTGGAGTGGGTTGCCATTTCCTTCTCCAGGGGGTCTTCCCAAGAGAACTACAGGTGCATAAATGCTTTAAAATATCTAAATTCCAGGAAAATGGACCATGGGGATTTATCTAACTTAACTAAGAAAACTAGAATAAAAACTAATAAACAGGCGAAGACCACAAAATAGCCAGAGTGATGGATTCCTACACATCCTTGTCAAATGGATGATAACCGCTGTCATGGAGAGGGCCTCACCACTGGTTTACAGGAGAGATAACTTATGAGGGCAGCCCGTCAGAAACAGCAGGATGTCACAGTGAAGATCTGGGGAGGAGGTGAATGCAACCTGGGGAGAAACACATTTTTCCTTTGTGTATTGCAAGACTGCATTTTTGTTGTCCTTTCCCAAGTGATTCATCACATGATCCGACAGATATAGCATGACAGTCACACTCTCCCTGCAGGGGCAATGCTGGTGGTGTTTACAGCCTGGTAAGCTATCCATGGGCTGAGCTCAACTCTGCTGTGTTAGCCAACTTTTCACATGCTTTGATTAGCAGCTGGCTGACACTAGCCATCCATAGGAAAGGTCATCAGGAGACAGTAATCAGGGACATCACCCCTGTGATAGCATCTCTTGATTGCCCATTTACTGAGCCAATTCCCCTGCCCTGCATGCTTGAGACACTCAGTGCTCATGACCCTGTGGAAGAGGGATGTGGTATTTCCCCTCTCCTTCCATACACACTTGCAGCTGGCTTTTCAAAGTCTCAACAAATACTCTTCATGCATGATTGAATTATTCTCCTAGTAACTCTTTGGCATTTTTGATTATCTATTAAAAATGCGTCACTTTTGTGATGTTAAAAAAAAAAGAACAAAATTTTCCTTCCTTTGGCCAACTTACTTTGCATCTAACCAATCTCTAAGATACATGAGGCACAACAGAGAGAAATGTGGAAGGCAGAACTTACCTCTGTTTTTTGTGTTTGTTTTAATCTATAAATAAAAGAAGTTGACTAAGACTCACAGGACTGTCAAAAGGATTAAAGGAGATAACCCATTTGAAAATGATTGCTCCAGTACCTGACATATGGTATGTAGAATCTGCTTCCCAAAATGGGTTAATCTATTCAGTCTAGGAAGACTAATCCCTCAAAAGGCCCATCTCATTATCTCCAGTGCTGGCACTGACCAGTCTTTCAATAGACTCATGCTGCCTGAGGATGGGCAAATCATTCATTTAAGAACTAAGAGGGGCTTATTTACCCAACTCACCTGCACCTAGAGGGAAACACTTGAATCATTCTAGCTGATGGCTCAGATCCTTAGGACTAGTGATACATAGGCTTGGGATATTCTATCACGCAGAAAAAGTGCAATATAAAGTGGTGCTGTCTTAGGCACCATCCAAAAGTCTTCCTCAAGATTTAAAAGTACTCTTGGAAACTTTCCTGGTGATCCAGTGGCTAAGACTCCATGCTGTCAATGCAGGGCTTAGGTTCAACCCCTGGCCAGGAACTATGATGAAAAGGACATCTCTTTTTTTGGTGTTAGTTCTAGAAGGTCTTGTAGGTCATTATAGAACCACTCAACTTCAGCTTCTTCAGCATTAGTGGCTGGGGCATAGACTTGGATTACTGTGATACTGAATGGTTTGCCTGGGAAACGAACAGAGATCATTCTGTCACTTTTGAGATTGCATCCAAGTACTGCATTTTGGACTCTCTTGTTGACTATGAGGGCTACTCCATTTCTTCTAAGGGATTCTTGACACAATAGTAGATGCAATGGTCATTGCCCATTAAACTAAATTCACCCATTCTGGTCCATTTTAGTTCACTAATGCCTAAAATGTTGATGTTCATTCTTGCCATCTCCTGTTTGACCGCTTCCAGTTAACCTTGATTCATGGACCGAGCATTCCAGGTTCCTGTGCATTATTGTTCTTTACAGCATCGGACTTTACTTCCATCACCAGTCACATCCACAACGGGGCATGGTTTTCGCTTTGCCTTCTTCTCTTCATTCTTTCTGGAGTTATTTCTTCACTCTTCTCCAGTAGCATATTGGGCAGCTACTGACCTGGAGAGTTGATCTTCCAGTGTCATATCTTTTTGCCTTTTCATACTGTTCATGAGGTTCTCAGTATTACAGGTACTCAAGTACTGTTTTCATACTGTTCATGGGGTTCTCAAAGTTACAGTACTCAATAGACTTTTATACTCTTCATGGAGTTCTCAATACTACAGGTATTCAAGTAATATTAAAGATGAGTGATACACAGTCTAATCAGAGTGCTAAGAAACTATGCTGCAGTAACAACCCCGATTCTTTTTTTTCCCCCCATTTATTTTTATTAGTTGGAGGCTAATTACTTTACAACATTGCAGTAGTTTTTGTCATACATTGAAATGAATTAGCCATTGATTTACATGTATTCCCCATCCCGGTCCCCCCTCCCACCTCCCTCTCCATCCGATCCCTCTGGGTCTTCCCAGTGCACCAGGCCCTAGCACTTGTCTCATGCATCCAACCTGGGCTGGTGATCTGTTTCACCCTAGATAATATACATGTTTCGATGCTGTTCTCTTGAAACATCCCACCCTCGCCTTCTCCCACAGAGTCCACAAGTCTGTTCTATACATCTGAGTCTCTTTTTCTGTTTTGCATATAGGGTTATCATTACCATCTTTCTAAATTCCATATATATGTGTTAGTATACTGTAATGGTCTTTATCTTTCTGGCTTACTTTGCTCTGTATAATGGGCTCCAGTTTCATCCATCTCATTAGAACTGATTCAAATGAATTCTTTTTAATGGCTGAGTAATATTCCATGGTATATATGTACCACAGTTTCCTCATCCATTCGTCTGCTGATGGGCATCTAGGTTGCTTCCATGTCCTGGCTATTATAAACAGTGCTGCGATGAACAGTGGGGTGCACGTGTCTCTTTCAGATCTGGTTTCCTTGGTGTGTATGCCCAGAAGTGGGATTGCTGGGTCATATGGCAGTTCTATTTCCAGCTTTTTAAGAAATCTCCACACTGTTTTCCATAGTGGCTGTACTAATTTGCATTCCCACCAACAGTGTAAGAGGGTTCCCTTTTCTCCACACCCTCTCCAGCATTTATTGCTTATAGACTTTTGGATAGCAGCCATCCTGACTGGCGTGTAATGGTACCTCATTGTGGTTTTGATTTGCATTTCTCTGATAATGAGTGATATCAAGCATCTTTTCATGTGTTTTTTAGCCATCTGTATGTCTTCCTTGGAGAAATGTCTGTTTAGTTGTTTGGCCCATTTTTTGATTGGGCCATTTATTTTTCTGGAGTTGAGCTGGAGGAGTTGCTTGTATATTTTTGAGATTAATCCTTTGTCTGTTGCTTCGTTTGCTATTATTTTCTCCCAATCTGAGGGCTGTCTTTTCACCTTGCTTATAGTTTCCTTTGTTGTGCAAAAGCTTTTAAGTTTCATTAGGTCCCATTTGTTTATTTTTGCTTTTGTTTCTAAAATTCTGGGATGTGGGTCATTGAGGATCCTGCTGTGATTTATGTTGGAGAGTGTTTTGTCTATGTTCTCCTCTAGGAGTTTTATAGTTTCTGGTCTTACATTTAGATCTTTAATCCATTTAGAGTTTATTTTTGTGTATGGTGTTAGAAAGTGTTCTAGTTTCATTCTTTTGCAGGTGGTTGACCAGTTTTCCCAGCACCACTTGTTAAAGAGGTTGTCTTTTTTCCATTGTATATCCTTGCCTCCTTTGTCGAAGATAAGGTGACCATAGGTTCGTGGATTTATCTCTGGGCTTTCTATTCTGTTCCACTGATCTATATTTCTGTCTTTGTGCCAGTACCATACTGTCTTGATGACTGTGGCTTTGTAGTATAGTCTGAAGTCAGGCAGGTTGATTCCTCCAGTTCCATTCTTCTTTCTCAAGATTACTTTGGCTATTCGAGGTTTTTTGTATTTCCATACAAATTGTGAAATTATTTGTTCTAGTTCTGTGAAAAATACCGTTGGTAGTTTGATGGGGATTGCATTGAATCTATAGACTGCTTTGGGTAGTATAGCCATTTTGACAATATTGATTCTTCCAATCCGTGAACACGGTATATTTCTCCATCTGTTTGTGTCCTCTTTGATTTCTTTCATCAGTGTTTTATAGTTTTCTATGTATAGGTCTTTTGTTTCTTTAGGTAGATATACTTCTAAGTATTTTATTCTTTTTACAACACCGATTCTTATTACTTTAACATGGCAGGAACATACTTCTTGCTCATGCTCTTGCCCATGCTCTCTGCTCAACATGAGTTGTCTGGGGGCTCTGCCCATCATAGCCACTCAAGGGACTGTAGGTTGACATGAGACCCAATGATGCTTCCACAATCACAGTGGCAGAGCAAGAAGGGAGAAAGCAGTGAATCACACAGAGGCTGTTAAAACTTCTACCTGAAAGTAACGTCCACTTCAGCTCACGTTTCATTGGCCAGAGTAGGTCACATGGCCCTACCTAAATTCATAGGTGGCAAGGCTGTACAATTCTATCATATGTCTGAAAAGCACTAAGCTGGACACTTCCAGTGAACATTAGTAACTGCTATTACTAAATAACAAGCTTATTATTTAAGAACTTTGCAAAGTTTTTCCACACTCATTACCTCATTTGATTTCTACTCAACACTTACAGGGACTTCCCAGGTGGCAGTAGTGGTAAAGAACTTGCCTGCCAATACAGGAGATGCAGGTTTGACTCCTGGGTCGGGAAGATTCCCTGGAGGAGGGTGTGGCAACCCACTCCAGTATTTTTGCCTGAAGAATGCCATGGACAGGGGAACCTGGCAGGTTACAGTCTATAGGGTTGCAAAGAGTGGGTTGAAGTGACTTGGCATGCACGCACACAGCACACTTCCAGTGTGGGTTCTATCAGCATTCTTTTTTTACAAATAAAATAACTAAAGCTCACAGAGATTAAAACTTATTTAAATCACACAGATAGTAAATCAAACAGTTTGGAACTCCAAATCTTAATCTTTTAGTTAAAAAACTACTATGGTACAGTCCTTGCACCCATAATAAGCAGTGCATTTCAATTTGCCATTTATTTGCACTATTTATTCATTACATTATCTGACATTACTCTTCCCTTTATGTATATTATACATGTACTAGATCACTAAATTTATGTTTTCTGAGAACATATTGTCATATACTTTGTGTTCTTCACAGAATCTCACCATATCTCATCTCATCTCATCTCATCTCATCTCACTTTATAAAAGGCAGTATATTTCTAAGCTTGTCTTGGTTAATTTGTAACAGAATCACTATTTTCTGAACACCAAGGCCATGCTTTGGGCATTAGAGAAGAAATATGCCAACTAGATAAATTAAATCAAGAACTTCATTATTAGGGAGAACTTAAGTCTGCTCAATTCAGAGATATCCTCCAGATGCTACCTTCCTTTACAGGTACAGGTTTCACAGGGATGAAACTTGACATGCACGTGCTTCCCATTTTCATCACATCAAATCATACCATATGCTCCTGAAAATGCATCACTCTTAGAACAGCCTCCACAGATTTGCACAGACTTGTTTACCTTTATTTTGATACTGAAAGCTTCTCTCTTTGTGAATTCACTAGGAGCCATTTTGCTGTCATAATGCCATTTCCATGGATACCCACAGGCAGAATGTGTCCTGAAACACTGGAATGAATGCCATGCTCCTGCATATGGGACAAGATTGGAAGGCTCAGAAACCAACTGCCTGATTAGAACCCAGGTCTGAATAACAAGCAGAGGTGCTAACGGTGAAAGCAACTCTCCATTAGCTTATCTAAGTGCCTTAATATAACCACAGAAGGAACTGCCCTAGGACATGGTTTCCTCAGTTTCCTTCTTTGGGGGAAATAATGGTACTTACTTCATAGGGTTGCTGTGGGATTAAATGAGGTAATGCAATGAACATTTAGAACAAGCTTAATGCATAGTAGTTTCTCACTAAATGTTGGTTATTGCAGTACTTGCCTTTGAATTTTGCCAAATGCTTCCATTGAGCCAGTTGGGCTCAGCATTGGGAAGACCCAGAGGGATGGGATGGGGAGGAAGGTGGGAGGGGGAATGAGGATGGGGAACACATGTAAATCCATGGCTGATTCATGTCAATGTATGGCAAAAACTACTACAATATTGTAAAGTAATTAGCCTCCAACTAATAAAAATAAATGAAAAAAAAAAAAAGAAAGAACTAGAGAGGGAATATAAAAAAATAAAAATAAATAAATAAAATTCAGATATTAATATATAAGAAAATTTTAGGGCTGGAAGGAACTTTGGAATCCATCTGCTCCAGGGAAACTGAAGAGATTTGTCCAGGATCACAGAATTTATGGTGGAGCCAAAATAGGATCTGGGTCTCTTGACTGTAATTTTACATTTAGGAGGATTGTCTTATTTAGAACAGTGTTTGACACAGTAAAGAAGCTGTCTATTTGATTCTACGTGAACCAAAGTTGATTTACTTTGGTTAGTTTTCATTTCTTTTGAAAAACCCATTTATTTAATAAGTACATAAAACACAATCAATCCCAATCACTGTTAAAGTGTATCCTAAGAACAAAAGGAAATGAACCCAAATACTAAGTCAAAGCTCTTTCCAGCCTAGGGCTAGGACTCCAGTCTGAAATTAGTTCTATTTTGCTCACCAGTTTAATGATATTGTCAGTTGTTTTTTAATTAAGCTGCCCTTAACGGCTACACTGCATGGATTTTAAAAGCTAACAGAAGCACTTGCTGTGCTGCAAAGCACTTTAAAGTGAAATAATTTGAATTGGCTCTCTTTTAAAAGGCTTAGATAAGGGCATTTCAGAAAACAACTTAAAAGTATTTTTCAAGGTAATGAGTCTGGAAATTTCTGCAAGTTTCCAGGCTTTCCAGACTCTGATAGTTAAATTCCAATTCCTCCAAAGTAAGTCACTGAAATTTCTTTATTTCTGTGAAACAGAAATCATGACCTTTGTAACCCAGGGGAGAGAGAGAGGAGTCATGCAACAAAGCCATTACCCAAATACATGGTGGCAATTTCCAAAACAACTATAAAGACTGCTGTCCTCTTTTTTACTTTTTTCTTTTCAGAATCAAATCAGTTTTCAATAGAGAACAGATGTGCCATTCTAGCTTCTCCTTTGCCCTTTTGAAGGTTCACCTGGGATACCTCTTGGCCAAAATAGATTAAGTGAAGTCAGCGTGTTGCTATTACATTGGGAAGCCAAAAAGAGATATTGTCTCTTTCTAGGGTAAGAACCTTGTTGAAGCAGTAATGTGAATTCCCAGCAAACCAGCTGTTTGCACAAGAATATGCTATTGCTGTTCCTTAGCGACCAATGTTATGCTTCAAAGGGACAATGAATGAAGAGTGCTTTCTTCTGTCTCTTGTATCTGGAGTATGACTTGAATGAAACTCTGATTAAAATGAACACTCTACTGGTATCTTGGAAGGACTCAGTCAACTGACCAAGTTTGCCCATGGAGTTGAGAAGTCAGATACGGTTTTGATCAATGGAAGTCCCAATAACCAAATAAATGCCCCGTCACTCTCTTTGTGCCAGTCAACTGTAGATGAATAATAGTGTCTGTTCTACTCTTGTTGGCATCTACCATGTCATTCAACATTCCATTCTCTTCCCTAGTCTCATGTTCTACTCTGGAACTAGCACTAAAAAAGGTAACATGCATGAGGCAACCAATGTACCACTGAATGGTTAAACAAACAAAATGAGATAATAACATAAAATTTTTAAAATTAATTATTTTAATTGGAGGATAATTACTTTACAATATTGTGATGGCTTTTGCTACACATCGATATGAATCAGCCATAGGTGCACATGTATCCCCCCTATCCTGAATCCCCCTCTCACCTCCCTCCCCACCCCATCTCTCTGGGTTGTCCCAGAGCTCTGGCTTTGGGTGCCCTGCTTCATGCATCAAACTGGCACTGGTCATCTTTTTACATATGGTAATATACATGTTTCAACGCTATTCTCTCAAATCATCCCACCCTAGCCTTCTCCCATGGAGTCCATAAGTCTGCTCTTTACATCTGTTTCTCTTTTGCTGCCTTGCATATAGGATCATCATAACCATCTCTCTAAAGTCCATATATATGTGTTAATATACAGCATTTGTGTTTCTCTTTTTGACTTACTTCACTCTGTATAACAGGCTCCAGTTTCATCCACCTCATTAGAACTCACCCAAATGTGTTCCTTTTTATAGCTGAGTAATATTCCATTGTGTGTATGTACCACAACTTCTTTATCCATTCATCTGCTGATGGACATCTAGGTTGCTTCCATGTCCTAGCTATTGTAAACAGTGCTGCAATGAATATTGGGGTACATGTGTCTCTTTCAATTCTGGCTTCCTCCGTGTGCATGCCTAGCAGTGGGATTGCTGGGTCATATGGCAGGTCTATCTGCAGTTTTTTAAGGAATCTCCACACTGTTCTCCATAGTGGCTGTACCAGTTTGTATTCCCACCAACAGTGTAAGAGGGGTTCCCTTTTCTCCATACCCTCTCCAGAATTTATTATCTGTAGACTTTTTTTTTTTAGATTAGTATCAGCATTTTTATTTTTATTTATTTTTATTTTTTTCCATTTATTTTTATTAGTTGGAGGCTAATTACTTTACAATATTGTAGTGGTTTTTTTGTAACAGCATCGAAACATGTATATTATCTAGGGTGAAATAGATCACTTGTCCCAGGCTGGATGCATGAGACAAGTGCTCCGGCCTGGTGCACTGGGAAGACCCAGAGGTATCTGTAGACTTTTTGATGGCAGCCATTCTGACCGACGTGAGATGATACCTCATTCTGGTTTTGATTTGCATTTTTCTAATAATGGGTGATGTTGAGCATCTTTTCATGTGTTTATTAGCCATCTGTATGTTTTCTTTGGAGAACTATCTGTTTAGTTCTTTTGCCCACTTTTTGATTGCATTGTTCATTTTTCTGGTATCGAACTGTATGAGCTGCTTGTGTATTTTGGAGATTAATTCTTTGTCAGTTGTTTCATTTGCTATTATTTTCTCCCATTCTGAAGGCTGCCTTTTCACCTTGCTTATAGTTTCCTTCGTTGTGCAAAAGATTTTAAGTTTAATTAGGTCCCATTTATTTATTCTTGTTTTTATTTCCCTTACTCTGGGAGGTGGGTCACAGAGGATCTTGCCGTGATTTATGTCAGTTTTCCTCTATGTTTTCCTCTAAGAGTTTTATAGTTTCTGATGTTACATTTAGATCTTTAATCCATTTTGAGTTTATTTTTGTGCATGGTGTTAGAAAGTGTTCTGATTGCATTCTTCTACACGTGGTTGAACAGTTTTCTCAGAAACACTTGTTAAAGAGACTGTCTTTTCTCAATTGCATATTTTTGCCTCCTCTGTCAAAGACAAGGTGTCCATAGATGCGTGGATTTATCTCTGGGCTTTCTATTTTTTTTTTCCATTTATTTTTATTAGTTGGAAGCTAATTACTTTACAACATTGCAGTGGTTTTTGTCATACATTGAAATGAATTAGCCATGGATTTACATGTTCTATTTTGAATAACAGAAAATTTAATGACAATCTGCAATTAAAAGTATTTAGGAACTGCTATATAGTCACTCTATTGTTATTTAAACATAAAACACAAAAGATCTGGCACTTAAATACTTCATTAAAGTAGCTCAAACTATAAGACTAGTTTTACTGCAGTACAATAGGCTCTTTGTTACTGTTACTTATTTTCACTGCTTAAAACCCTGGGCTTAATAATGCCTATGATCCTCCCCTACCCCAAGTGTCCAGCAGATTCTTCTTGGAATATAAGTGACAAAATGATCTTACAGAGGTATGATCTTCATAGGTAGATTATAATTTGATTTCCATGGTGGTTTTCCCACTGAATATCTCTTGAGTGAACTTTGGAAAGTCTTCCCAGTAATCTGGTTCAGATTTATTATTTCTCATTTATTAATTAATCCAACAAGTATTTATTGAGCATCTTGGTGCCAGCAACTGAGGTAGGCACCAGGGGATGTGGACAAGATAAACACATTCCCTGCCAAGTGCTAATGACAGAGGAGGATCCATGCTAAAGGAGCACCCGGAAGGTGCACTTATCCAGACCCAGAGCGGGTTCAGGACAGACTTCTTAGAAGGAATGGTGATAAAACAGAAGAGCTAAAGAAGCAGTAGAAAAGTGTTCTGGGAAGAGGGAGTATCAGGTATACATGTTAGGAAGAGAGAGAACATGGCAAATGAAAGAAAAAGAAGAAAAATTCACTGTTGATACAGTTGAGTTGGGATAATGAGGTCAAGAGAGGTAAACTGGGACCAGATTATGAAAGGTTGTAGAAGCCAAATGAAGGTGTTTGACTTTAAGAATATGCGTATGTATGTAGCCTTCAGCCTTTCCTCAAACACAATCCCACTTGACCCTCCCTGCCCAGCTATTTTTTTTCATTAAATTTTTTTTGGGGGCAGGACTTCATTTGTTTTCAGTTTTCTTTTTCTTCCATTTTTATTGATATATAATTGACATGCATCCTAAGTCACTTCAGTTGTGTCCAATCCTTTGTGACCCCATGGAGGAGCCCGCCAGGCTCCTCTGTCCATGGAATTTTCTAGGCAAGAATGCTAGACTGGGTGGCCATTTCCTTCTCCAGGGGATCTTCCAGACCCAGGGATTGACTGAACCTTGTCTCTTATGTCTCCTGCATTGGCAGGTGGGTTCTTTACCACTAGTGCTACCTACAGCACTGTATAAGTTTAAGATGTACAGTATAACAATTTGATTTAATATAGCATGAAATGATTACTACTTATGTTCATTCATTATCTAATATAGATAAAAATTAAATTGAAAAAACTTCCCTTATGGTGAGAACTCAGCTTCACTCTTGTAACAACTTTCATGTATAATATACAACTATTAATTGTATTTATCATGTTGTACATTACATCCATAGTACCACCCCACTTTATAAACTATTATTGACATTTCATAACTGTTGAATTTTTCTTTGATAAAAAAATGACATCTTTGTTAAAATGGAAAAGCTATCAGTTGATCATGTTCTTGATTTAGAAGGGAATTTAAAAATCATATATTCTAATCCTTCTCACTTTTTAGGCAGAAAAACCAAGATTAAGAAAAGTGAACTGTGTCATCTGAGGGCCTGTGGGTGCTGAAGGGTGAGCAAGGCCTAAAACTCAAGTTCCTATTGGACATTCTTCTCCACAATAATATCAGACATGAAGTCTATCTGACTGATTTAGACATTTTTATTACTATATAAGCTGGGTTAAATGAAATTTTTTAACCCTACCAGTACCTTTGAAAGCTGAGGAACTTTCTTGAATGGTCTTCATTAGGAATGTAATACTATAAGAAATTTGATGATGAAGCCCTGCCCTGTTAATAATGTAGATTCATAGTTTGAATGTACAGAAGATCTTTAAATGAAGCCTCAGGTCTCTGTCCAGTGTTAGGATCATCTCATTAGAAGCATAATCATATGACACAAGCAATACCCTCATGGAAGATAAAACAAACACAAAAACAACAATGCCCCTAGGAACAAAAGGACAGAACTGTCAACTCAGAAAAACCAGACTCTGGCTCCAAAGTTATCCTATGCATTTCCCAAATGCCCAGAGAAAAACAGCTACTTATTACAAACTTTAATTACTGCTTTTAAAGATTCTCTGAAAACAAAAGCAGTAGCCATAAACTTTTCAGGCAATGTATGCCCCACAAGCACAATTTAATTACAGAACATGAGGCTGAGTTTTCTATCTTGGGGAAACATTTGGCTAGGAATTCAAATAGACCATGTCATAGCTTCTGCTCATCTTAAATTAAAAGATCCTGAATATTTTTAAAATTAGGAAAATATAGGCAAATGTCAGCTTCTGGGTTTTTGTTTGTTTGTTTGTTTGTTTTTGTAGTGAAATAACATATACAAACTGTGGCCTTCAATAATCTTTCAGTTTTCTCGTTTCTGTTCATTTATTTATCCATTCATTAAAGAAATTTTAAGAAAATATAACCTCCTCTTGGAACCAAGGAGGTTACAAAAAGTTAATTTTTATAGAGTTTATATAAAAATGAGGTCAACATACATATTTGAAAAGAACAGAATTCCTAATTAAGATATGTTAGTGAACTGTGGCCCTGTGGAGTCTGTAAATGCAGGTGCTGAAGATATGCAAAGCAAGAAACATATAGGAGAAAAAAATTTAAACTTTTAATTTTGAAATAATTTTAGATTTACAAAAGAGCTGCAAAGATAGTACTGAGTTCCTATATACCTTTCACCCAAATTCCCCTAATGTTAATGTCTTATGCAACCATGATACAATTATAAACTAAGCAATTAAAACTGGAAAAACATTACTGACTAAACTACAATGGGAGAAGGAAATGGCAACCCACTCCAGTATTCTTGCCTGGAAAATCCCATGGACGGAAGAGCCTGCTAGGCTACAGTCCATAGGCGTCACAGAGTCGGATATGACTGAAGTGACTAAGCATGCATGCATGCAAACTACAATGTCATTTGAATTTATTCATTTTTTTCCCAATAATGTCCTTGAAGGAGTTCTGGACATGGCACTCCAAAATATGCCACTTTGGCATATTGATTATTATGAACTAAAGGCACTTGAAGGAGCAGATTCAGGAAGGGCTCTCTGACCTCTCCCTTTGTACGCAAAAACAGGTCATAAAATTTCTCATGAGAAAGGTAGCCCTCTGTACCAGGAAGAAAAGAACATCCTTGTTTCCCAGACACTGGGAATTAATGTTGAAGTGGATCTGTACAAACTTACTCTAATGATGTGATATTATCTTCCACTGGTTTCCCTCCCACCCCGTTTATGTCCCATTGCCTTCCCCATAATTTGTTGCCCCTGGCCCAAACCCTTTTGCCATTTCTTCACAAATCTATCATTTCTTTGTCTAAAAGTATAAAAGCTTCCTGCTCTGGTCACTTCCTCAAGGTCTTGATTCTCTTTTGAAGGCCCCCATGTACAAGCAGAAATTTAGTAAAGGGTGTATGCTTTTTCTTCTGCTAATAGTCTTAGGTCAGTGTAGTTCTTAAGCCCAGCTGGAGATCCTGAAAGAGAATTCCGCCCGCCACTGCATATCCTTTTTCTGTTCCTGCCTCCAACTCAGGATCCCACATTTCATTTAGTTGTCACCTCCTTAGCTCCTTCCTTCCGTTCCAGTTTCTCAGTCTTTCCTAGCCTTCACTTTTTCATGACCTTGATACTTTAGAAAAGTACTGGTCAGGTATTTTGTGGAATGCTCCTTGATTTGGGCCTGTGAATTTCAGGGAAGAATACCATGGAAGTGAAGTATTCTTTTCATCACATCAAATCAGGGTGTACCTGATGTCAATGCAACTTTTTCCTGGTGGTGTTCACCTAGGTCACCTGGCTGAGGTGGTGTGTGCCAGGTCGAGACACTGAAAAATTGGTAATGTTTCCTTTCCACTCTCTACCCAGGAGATGTGAGTCACTAAGTGCAGTCCACTCCAGGGGAGAGGATTCAAGTTTCATTTGTTGGAGGAAGAAGTCTCAAAGGACTTGTCAACTTATATTAAAACCACCACAGTAATAACTATTTTGGGAGAGATACTTTGAATCTATGCCAAATATTCTGTCTCTCAAGGTTTTGCCTAAATTTAGTATTCACTGCTAAATCTTGCCTACAGCAATTTATTGTGGTATTTGAATCACAATTTTCTATTTCTCTCTATATTTTCTAAATTTAATACCTAGAATTCTTTCAGAAAAAAATATTTATCCCCTCTCCCTATTTATTTATATTAGTACAGTATCATTGATATTTGCTAAAATTGCTTCAGCACTGGCCTTTGTAGGTTCTTTTAGCTACATCTAATCATGTATCTTTTTAACATGGCCTCCTTTTTTTTTTTTTTTTCTTGAGTATTTATTTACTTCCTGGCCTTATAGGATGCTCCAGATTTATCTGGTATTTTCCTCTACCAGCCCAAGATTCAGCCATTTCCCAAAGTGGTACTAGTTCATTTTACTAGAAAATGGTATTTAGCAACCAAGATCTGGGCATCATGTGTTAGCAATGAGGTATGCTCATTGCGATAGGAATATTACTGTCCCTAGCGCCTCTCAGGGAATAGAGCTAGAAAATATATGTATGTCTACACAGATAAGGGGCTTCCCAGGTGGTGCAGTGTTGAAGAACCCACCTGCCAATGCAGGAAATGCAGGAGAGGCAGGTTCAATCCCTGGGTCAGGAAGATCCCCTGGAGTAGGAAGTGGCAACCTACTCCAGTATTCTTGCCTGGAAAATTCCATGGACAGAGGAGCCTACAGACCAAGGGGTTGCAAAGAGTCAGACATGACAGGGAAACTGAGCGTGCATGCATGCTAAACAGATAACTCAATTTCCATATGTACATTAAAATAAACATGAGTTCATATTGTTATATCCAACTTTAATCCAACAACAATGGATTCATTCAAGGACTCACAGCAGGGGGGTATTCTAATCAGAGAGAGGATTCAGTCAAAGAAAGATCTCAAAATAGGTGAGTCTCAAGCCAGGCTGAGAGGTGAAAACACTGAAATGTCTATTGAGTTTCTTTGAATAAAATCTTCTAAGCAGGTGGTAGTAGATTATACTGAGTACATTTTATAGATCAGAAAATGAGGCATCAGAGAAGTCAAGGCACTTGGCCAGTATCTAACATACTGGTAAGAGATAAGCCTTCCCCTCCCTGTGGGATGTTCATAACTGGGAGCATATCAGATGGAGGAGAAGGAACACTAAAGGCTAGGGAAATATGAGTGTGGGCAGACAGGAGCATCCACTGGGCTGGCAGGGCACCAATCTGGCTGAGGTAGAGCATGGAGTCTGTACTCCTAGTTCAGTGTAGCACAGGATCTACCCGGGGCAGAAGGGAATTCCAAACCTAAACCCTACTTCTGCTTCTCTCTGTAGCCCTGTTTCCTCATCAGGAAAGCAATTTACAACATCTTTTTACCATACCAAGCAATAATAAAAGGCAAAGGAATGAAAATATCATTGTAAACTCTTCTGCGTCATAAATGATTTTGCTTCTAGAGCTATTCTGAGGATAAAATAATGCAATTGAAAATGGCTTTTATAAACACAAGGTATTATTTTATAACAGGCCTAGATGAATATAAGGTACTTTAATATTGCAGGAAGTGTTAATTGACTACATTAGTCTATAAAATTTGGAAATGAGATAAATTCAAAAGATCTCACTGAAAAAAATGACTAAAGCAAGATACATTTCTAGTTGTTTCTGCTGTTCAGTCACTGAATTGTGTCGAACTCTTTGCGACTCCATGGACTGCAGCATTCCAGGCGTCCCTGTCCTTCACTATCTCCTGGAATTTGCTCAAACTCATGTACATTGAGTCCATGATGCCATCCGACTATCTCATCCTCTGTCACCCCACTCTCTTCCTTTCTTCAATCTTTCCCAGCATCAGGATCATTTCCAATGAGTCAGCTCTTTGCAACAGGTGGCCAAAGTGCTGAAGCTGAAGCTGAAGCTTCAGCATCAGTCCTTTCAATGAATATTTCTTTCTTTTTTTTTTTTTTAATTTTTATTAGTTGGAGGCTAATTACTTTACATCATTACAGTAGTTTTTGTTATACATTGAAATGAATTAGCCATGGATTTACATGTATTCCCCATCCCAATCCCCCCTCCCAGGTTGATTTCCTTTAGAATTCACTGGTTTGATCTCTTTGCTGTCTAAGGGACTCTCAAGAGTCTTCTCCAGAATCACAGTTTAAAAACATCACTTCTTCGGCACTCAGCCTTCTTTAAGGTCCAGCTCTCACATCCATACATGACTACTGGAAAAACCATTTCACTACAGCCTTCATTATACAAGCCTTTGTCAGCAAAGTGATGTCTCTGCTTTTTAATACACTGTCTAGGTTTGTCAAAGTTTTTCTCCCAAGGAGTAAGCATTATTTAATTTCATGGCTGCAGTCACCATTGGCAGTGATTTTGGAGCCCAAGAAAATAAATTCTGTCACTGTTTCCATTGTCTCCCCATCTATTTGCCATGAAGTGATGGGACCATATGGGTCTTAGTTTTCTGAATGTTGAGTTTTAAGCCTGCTTTTTCACTCCCCTCTTTCACCTTCATCAAGAAGCTCTTTAGTTCCTCTTCACTTTCTGCCATAAGGGTGGTGTCATCTCCATATCTGAGGTTATTGATATTTCTCCAAGCAATCTTGATTCTGGCTTCAGCTTCATTCAGCCCAGCATTTTGCATGATGTACTCTGCATATAAGTTAAATAAGCAGGGTGACAATATACAGCCTTGACATAATCCTTTCCCAATTTGGAACCAGTTCATTGTTGCATTCCCGGTTCTAACTGTTGCTTCTTGATCTGCATACAGGCTTCTCAAGAGACAGGTAAGTGTGCTGGTATTCCCATCTCTTTAAGAATTTTTCACAGTTTTTTTGTGATCCACACAGTCAAAGCCTTTAGTCAACACTTCTGGATTTCCAAGAGGCCAGAGACTGTGGGCACAAGTGCCATATACTTTTTTATCCTATCTATATAGTTTTTTGCTATCTTTGCCACATTATGGCAAGTTATTAGCATGGGTAGAGAAGGGAGTGTAGTGTGGAATAAAAGCACAGAAGCTGAAGCCAGGTCAATTGTATTCAATTCCCATTTATTCATCTTACTATTGATATTTATGTAACTTCTTCATGCCTCAGTCCCCTCAAATGTAGTCAAGAAAATGACAACACAATACAACTAGCACTATTGTGAAAACAAATGAACTTACATATATAAAGCACTTAGAAGATTGCCTGGAACATAGCGAAAGCTTAGTGTCAGCTACAAATATATTCCACTAATAATCTTATCAGGTAGAGTTCCTAATGAGGGGACATGGGTTGTTAGTTCAAAGTATTAGAAATTGTTTTATTATCACATTTAATCACATGAGGAAAGAGGAAGAGTAGCTTCACATTGAGTACATGTAAAATCCATTTCTTAGAACTAACTTCATGACAAGGATGTGCTTTTTAAGAAGCTGCAGGGACGCACGGAGTATGAAATTCTGTTTCAGGGCAGCAGCTCCTAACTCAGCCTCCCTCCCTCTATATCCCCACCCATCCCCTCCTCCCCGCCCCCACAGCAGGGCAGTGTTCTCACAGTTTCCCCACAAACATGCTCGCCCTGGCTCACCAGCTGCACTTTCCCCCTGCACATGTTATATGCCATCCGTCCTTAAATGAATGGCTCCACGTTTGGCTCCTCTTCAACATATTTCCTCATGTCAGTCAATCTCAATCTGTTTCTAACTCTTTTCGTATGTATGCCAAGAAGCACACCATCCCAAACAGAATTTTTACCATATTATACATGTAGGCTAGATGTGTACACCCAACTGGATTTCTTGAGAACAGAACCATGATTTACACAAGCTTCTTTTCAAGACTTCAGCAGTGGTTCTCAGCTAGGGACGATTTTGTCCTCAGGTACCATTTGGTAATATCTGAAGACATTTTTGGTTACACAGCTAGGAAAGTGAGGTACTACTTGCATCTAATGCGTAGAGACCAGAGATGCTGCAAAACAACCTACAATGCACAGGACAGCCTGCCCTCCCTTATAACAACGTATCACCTGGTTCAAAGTACCACAGTTGAGAAACTTCGTCCAACAGTATGCAGGAGAGCGGAAAAATAAGAATCATTTCATTATTTTTTCTATAATATCTCAATGAGCTAAGCACTAACTCAACTTCCACTCCAGGGTCATATCCACTAACATGGGGCTCCTTACCACCTGCAATAATGACCAGGAAAACAAGAGGGAATATTTTGTATTGATATTGTTTGGGCCTTGTGGTCACCTTGGTAGCAGGAGTACTAGTGATTATTTCCAGTGAGATTTGAACAACGGCAATGACATCTCCTTGGCACTGAAAAGATAACCATATAGGTCAGTCCTTGTCTCTAACCTCAGCCCAGCTACAGCCTCTGAAGCCTTTTATCGGCAGCCTCAGCCCAGATTAGAAACCTGGTTATTATCAGCTTGTTCCCTGAGCAGGGTAGGGTCTGAGACTGATACTGTTGCTCTCACCCAGCTATACCTATGGGGACTAGAGAGGACTCCAGGGCACCCACATTCCCACTTCATTGCAGTTTTCTCTTATTAACCACCAGACTTGCCCAGTCCCCATGAATGAGCTTTAGCTCTAGACTCTTAAGTGGGTTCCTGCTCAACCCTAAAATTCAGGTCCTATCCTTTCCCTCTGACTCTCAGCAGGCTCAGCTATCCAGGAGATGTGCTCTGCTCTCAGTAACTCAGTCATCGAGCATGGGCCTATTTCAAAACCAATGGCTCTGCTGGTATCAGAGCTGTGGGACTGGCCTGGCCATTAGAGAGACTTTTGCCTACTTCCCTCAACAGTTTAAACCACCTATCCTCAAAGTCCTCCTGGATACTGACCTTTCCCTTATAGATGGTGTGATTTAATTCTATTTGACTCCAAAAGCTTTGAGCAGCACTCTTGTGGTTGGGCGAGCTGGCTGGGTTTTTAAGTGAACCTCCACAGTGAGTGCCTCTCCTCTAAAATACTCTGATAGTATTGTTTCCTTAATTTCTCTTTCTGTTTTCTCATTGTTAGTGTATAGGAATGCAAGGGATTTCTGTGTAATAGAACTGCCACATGACCCAGCAATCCTACTCCTGGGCACACACACCGAGGAAACCAGATCTGAAAGAGACATGTGCACCCCAATGTTCATCGCAGCACTGTTTATCATAGCCAGGACATGGAAGCAACCTAGATGCCCATCAGCAGACGAATGGATGAGGAAGCTGTGGTACATATACACCATGGAATATTACTCAGCCATTAAAAAGAATTCATTTGAATCAGTTCTAATGAGATGGATGAAACTGGAGCCCATTATACAGAGTGAAGTAAGCCAGAGAGATAAACACCAATACAGTATGCTAATGCATATATATGGAATTTAAAAAGATGGTAACGATAACCCTATATGCAAAACAGAAAAAGAGACACAGATGTACAGAACAGACTTGTGGACTCTGTGGGAGAAGGCGAGGGTGGGATGTTCAGAGAGAACAGCATTGAAACAAGTATACTATCAAAGGTGAAACAGATCAGCAGCCCAGGTTGGATGCACGAGACAAGTGCTCAGGGCTGGTGCACTGGGAAGACCCAGAGGGATGGGATGGGGAGGGAGGCGGGAGGGGGGACCAGGATGGGGAATACATGTAAATCCATGGCTGATTCATGTCAATATATGGCCAAAACCACAACAATATTGTAATTAGCCTCCAACTAATAAAAATAAATGGAAAAAAAATAGTCTGATAGGCACAGTCCATTTCACTTACTGAGGTGGAGATCAAGATGGCACATCCAAAATTTTGGGAGGATGAGAAGGTACATATCACAAATATTCTGGATTCAGATGTTTACAACTAGAGTGTATATGCACTAATTTCAAGTTCAGTTCAGTCACTTAGTCATGTCTGACTCTTTATGACCCTGTGGGCTGCAGGACGCCAAGCGTCCCTGTCCATCACCAGCTCCCACAGCCTGCTCAAACTCATGTCCATTGAGTCGGTGATGCCATCCAACCATCTCATCCTCTGTCATCCCCTTCTCCTCCTGCCTTCATTCTTTCCCAGAATCAGGGTCTTTTGTAATGAGTCAATTCGTCGCATCAGGTGGCCAAAGTATTGGAGCTTCAGCTTCAACATAAGTCCATCTAATGAATATTCAGGACTGATTTCCTTTAGGATTGACTGGTTTGATCTCCTTGCAGTATAAGAGACTCTCTAGAGTCTTCTCCAACACACAGTTCAAAATCATCAATTCTTTGGTGCTCAGCTTTCTTTATGGTCTAACTCACACCCATACATGACTATTGGAAAAACCATAGCTTTGACTAGAGGGACGTTTGTCGGCAAAGTAATATCTCTGCCTTTTAATATGCTGTCTAGATTGGTCATAGGTTTTCTTCCAAAGAGCAAGCATCTTTTAATTTCATAGCTGTGGTCACCATCTGCAGTGACTTTGGAGCCCAAGAAAATAAAATCTGTCACTGTTTCCATTGTTTCCCCATTTACTTGCCATGAAGTGATGGGACTGGATGCCATGAGATCTTAGTTTTTTGAATGTTGAGTTTTAAACCAGATTTTTCACTTTCTTCTTTCACTTTCATCAAGAAGCTCTTTAGTTCCTCTTAGCTTTCTGCCATAAGGGTGATGTCATCTGCATATCTGAGGTTACTGATATTTCTTCTAGTTATCTTGATTCCAGCTTGTGCTTCATCCAGTCTGCTACTTCCCATGATAAGTTAACTCTGCATGTAAGTTAAAAAAGCAGGGTGACAGTATACAGCCTTGACATACTCCTTTCTCAATTTAGAACCAGTCTGTTGTTCCATGTCTGGTTCTAATTATTGCTTTTTGACCTGCACACAGATTTCTTAGCAGGCAGGTAAGGTGGTCTGGCATTCCCATCTCTTTAAATTTTCCACAGTTTGTTGTGATCCACACAAAGACTTTAGCGTAGTCAATGAAACAGAAGTAGATGTTTTTCTGAAATTCTTTTGCTTTTTCGATGATCCAACAGATGTTGGTAATTTGATCTCTGGTTCCTCTGCCTTTTCTAAGCCCAGTTTAAATACCTGAAAATTTTCAGTTCACATACTGTTGAAGCCTAGCTTGGAGAATTTTGAATACTACTTAGCTAGCATGTGAGATGAGTACAATAGTTTGAACTACTGAGTGTGGTTGTTTGAACATTCTTTGGCATTGCCTTTTTTTGGGATTGGAATGAAAACTGATCTTTTCCAGTCCTATGGCCACTGCAGAGTTTTCCAAATTTGCTGACATATTGAGTGCAGCACTTTCACAGCATCATCTTTTAGGATTTGAAATAGGTCAGCTGGAATTCCATCACCTCCATTAGCTTTGTTTGTAGTGATGCTTCCTAAGGCCCACTTGACTTTGCATTCCTGGATGTCTGTCTCTAGGTGAGTGATCATACCATCATGGTTATCTGGGTCATTAGGGTCTTTTTTTGTATAGTTCTTCTGTGTATTCTTGCCACCTCTTCTTAATATCTTCTGCTTCTGTTAGATCCATACCGTTTCTATCCTTTATTGTGCCCATCTTTGCATGAAATGCTCTCTTTGTATCTCTAATTTGAAGTTTCATAACTGTTAAAATAGGTTTGAAAAAAACTATAATAAATGAAGAAAATATGGGGTTTTGGGCATGTTTGAGTGAGGAGCTTGGCAAATCTTTGAGCAGTGATAAACCTGGACAAATTTGTTGAAAACAACAAAATTTGTTGAAACTTTAAAATAACAAAATTAGAGTGGAAATAAATGAAATAGACAGTAAAAAGACAATAGAAAAGATCAATGAAACAAAGGTGTTTTTTAAAAAAGATTTTAAAAAGTAGACAAACCTTTTGCTAGACTCACCAAGTAAAAAGAGGATTCAAATACACTGAATGACAAATGAAAATGGAGATTTTACAAATGATACTACAGAAATACAAAGGATCATAGAAACTATTATGAACAATTATACAGTAAGAAATTAGATAACCTATAAGAAATGGATAAATTCCTAGAAATATACAACCTACCAAGCTTGAATCATGAAGAAATGGAAAATATGAACACACTTATTACTATCAAGAAGACTGAGTCAATAATCAAAAATCTTCCATCAAACAGAAGTCCAGGACCAGACATCTTCACTGGTGAATTCCACCAAACATTTCTTTAAATGTTAATACCATTTTTTTAAATGCTTTCGAAAAATGGAAAAGAAGGAAATGCATCCAAACTCATTTCATGAGGCCAGCATTACACTGTTACCAAAATGAGGCAAAGACACAAGAAAATTATAGACCAGTATCCAGATGAACATAAATGTAAAAATCCTTAACAAAATATTAGCAAACTGAATTGAACAATACATTAAGAGGATTGCACACCATGATCAAGTGGAATTTAATCCAGGGATGCAAGAATGGTTCAACAGTCACAATTCAACCAATGTCATTCACCACATTAACAAAATGAAGAATAAAAATCAGATAATCATTTTAATCACTGCAGAAAAAGAATTTGAAAAATATAACATCCATTTATGATAAAAACTCTCAACAAAGCAGATACAGAGGGATGTATCTCAACATAGAAAAGACTATAAATGATGAAGCCATAGGTAATATCATAATCATGAAAAGCTGAAAGCTTTACCTATAAGATTAAGAACAAGGCAGAGTTATCCACTCTTGCCACTTTTATTCAATATATTATTGAAAGTCCTAGCCATAGCAATCAGAAAAGAAAAAGAAATGAAAGGGATTCAAATCAGAAGGAAAAAAGTAATAATTGTCTCTATTTGCAGATGACATGATATTACATATAGAAAATCCTGAGCTCTACCAAAAATGTGTTAGAGAAAATGAATGAATTCAGTAATGTTGTAGGATACAAAATCAACACACAAAAATCTATTGTGTTTCTACAAGTTAATAACAAGCTTTCAGAGAGAGAAGTTTTTAAAAAGTCTCAGTTGTAATTGCATCAGAAAGAATAAAATACCTAGGAATAAGTTTCAGCAAGGAAGTAAAAGACCCATATACTGAAAACCCTAAGACATCAAAGAATATAGAAATAAATAGAAAGAGAATCTGTACTCATGGATTGGAAGAATATCAAATGCTCAAACTACTCAAAGTAATATACAGATTCAATGCAATCTCTATCAAACTTCCAATGGGATCCCTTCCCCACCACCTCCCCCCCACCACAGGAATAGAACAGTCCTAAAATTGGTATGGAACCATCAAAGATTCCAAATAGTTAAGGCAATCTTGAGAAAGAAGAAGAAATCTGGAGATATCACATTTCCTGATATCAAATTATATTACAAAGCTATAGTAATAAAAATGGTATAATACTGGCATTAAATGGCATGAAAAACAGATATACAGGCCAATGGAACAAAATAGAGAGCCCAGGAAAAAATGTTTATATGGTCAATTAATTCATGACAAACAATGAAACAATGGGGAAAGAACAGTCTCTTCAATAAATAATGTTGGAAAAACTGGATAGCCACATGAAAAAGGATGAAACAATATCACCATCTTATACCATATACAAAATGAATTAAGGATTTAAATTTAAGACCTGAAACCATAAAGCTAGAAGAAAACACAGTGGGTAAGCTCCCAGACATTGGTCTTGGCAATGATTTTTTTTTTTTTAATTTGACACCAAATGCAAAGCAATAAAAGAAAAAATAAATAAGTGGGAATACAGAAAGCCAAAATGCTTCTTCACAGCAAAGGAAACCATGAACAAAATGTAAGGGCAACATCAGAATGGGAGAAAATATTTGCAAATCATATCTTTAAGGAATTACTATCCAAAAAGATAAAATAACTTATATAAACCAATAGTAAAAGACAAATAATCTGATTTAAAAAATGGGTAAGTCTGGAAAGACATTTTTCCAAAGAAAACATACAGAGAGCCAAGAGATAACATTAAAAATAATGCTTAACATCATACTAATCATAAGGGAAATGAAAATCAAAATCATAATGAGGTATCACTTAACATTTGTTAGTGTTATAATAAATAACAAGTGTTGGCAAGGATGTGCATTGTTGGTGAGAATGTTAATTGGTGCAGCCACTATAGAAAATAATGTGAAGATTGTTCAAAAAATTAAAAATTACCATATAATCCAGCAATTTCACTTCTGAATACTTATCTGAAGATAATGAAAACACTAATTTAAAAAGATGTCCATATTCATTGCATGTCCATATTCATTGCAGCATTCTATAATAGCAAAGGCATGGAAATAACCTAGTCCATCGATGGATGAATGAATAAAGAAATTGTCACACACACACACACAATGGAATATTATTTAGCTATAAAAAAAGAAACCTTGCCATTTGTGACAACATGAATAAAACTTGAGGGCATTATGCTAAGTGAAATTAGAGAAAGACAAATTCTGTATGATCACTCAAATATGGAATTTGAAGGAAGAAATGAACTCATGAATTCAGAGAAAATATTTGTGGCTACCAAAGGCAGGGTATGTGTGTGGGGTAGGAATGGGAGAAATGAGTCACAGTGATGAAAAGGTATAAACTTCCAGGTATAAGACAAAAACATCCTGGGGATGTAATGTGCAGAATGATGACAATAGTTAACAACACCCTATTGTATACTGGAAAGCAGCTAATAGAGTAAATCTTAAAAATTCCATTATAAGGAAAAACTATAGCTATGTATGGTGATGGATATTAAATAAGCATTGTGGTAATCATTTCAAAATATACATATATATATCATATATATATACACATATATCAAATTACATTGCATACCTGAAACTACTACAATATGTCAATTATATCTCAATAAAAATAAAAACAAAACAAAATGACCATTTAAAAATTCTGGAAATTGACCAAAGGCATATAATAAATGAAAGATTTATTCAAGTACACCTACTGAACCTCAGTAAGAAGAGTAGGATTCTGTGACATTATAGCCAGAGATTGCTCCTCTTCCTTGCCACCTCCCACCTCAGCTTCATGCCTGAAAATTCTACCCAAGCCTCAGCAGATGGAGAGGCTGTGGGAATTGGCAGTTCTACCTCCCTGCTACAGGGGGTTGATTTTATGGAAAAATTCCTGCCTGGGCACTGTTGGTAACAACAGTTATCTCACTGGCAAACAATCAGGAAAGGCTAACATCATGAGTTGCCTGAGGTCTTGACAGGTTGGGACAAGCATAACATGGCAGACAAGCCAGATATTTAATAAGGAGATCCAGGGAAGGAAACAGCCAAATAGAGCCTGGCTAAGAGCCCCCTTCTCTCTGGTGGTCTGGAAAGCTGTATATGCTCTGCAGAGATCAGACAGGACGAGCTACTTGCTACCTGTCCTCCACTGATTTTCCTTAAGTCATTCACTGTGTGTCTGGCACATCAACTGATAACTAAACTCATTTATATCCACCCACTGTGGTCACAAATCATATATCACAGACCATCTGCATTGCCTCCTTTATTATACAGGTGGTAAAACCAAAGCCTTTGAGCAGTTTAGGAACATGAGTTTCCATAAACTTAGTAGAAAATCAACAGAGGTTAGTACAAATGGCTCCATAGGACTTTTCAGAAATTCATTTACCTGCCACAAGTTGGCATAAAGTTAAAAATAAATTTACCTTGCTACTCAGGTAAGTTTGGTCTACCTGTATCAAATATACATAAAGATCCTCCTCAATCTTTATCCCACAAACAGTCTTCCTTCTCTTTGTTTTATTTTCTTTTGAGAGACTAGAAAAGGGTCCTCAGGAGTCACTCCTTGGGGGCTCTCAAACAGGTGGTGAGCTGCACTGGAGAACCGATGACACCTGTCCTGTGAGTGACGATCTACAACAGTTATTGCTCTCAGTCAATCCTCTTACCTTTTGTTGTTTCATGTTGTCGTAACTCCTGACTCCTGGATCTAGCTCATTTTGTGTGTTTTGTGGGTGACAACCCATGCTAAAAATACCAAAGTCTTTGGTTGGGTACCTGTAACTCTCAGGGAAAATGACTAACCTCAAACTATTATCTCATCTCAAACATTTTGTCTTTATAACACTGCTTCTTTTCATGAGGAAATGCTATCTATGCATGTCCTTAAGCTTTTTTACTGTAAATTCTGCTTATTCAAGCAACTGATTATAAGTTCTCTTGAAGGCAATAGAACACTCCATGTGCATTAAAAACTCTGTTTCCCCAAAACATGGTAGAATACAGGAAGTTACTTCAGTTTGGTATCAAGGAAACCTGCTCCTAAGACAACCTTTATATGTTCCTGTTGTTCTTGATGGCTTGACATTTGGTTCATCCCTGGCATTTAGTCAAGTTTAAATCACTAGAAAAAAGAATAAATAAATCCCTGTGTTTATACAGCTGACATCTTTGCTTCTCAGAACTTTGCATAATCTGTATTTATGATAAGGACAGTCAGAAATTTTAATAGTTTAAACATCATAAATAGTGTGATGGACATTTAAGAAAGGGTACAAAGCAAAGACTACAGTAGGGCGAGGTGCTGCACTGTGGACCAAATCCCTTATTTAGGCTTTTTTTTTTTCTCCTATTTTTGTTACTTGAAGACAGCATCCAGGGATAGAAGGCTGGAACTCAGGGCAGGTATAGAGGAATGGTGTATCCATCAGGGGGAAACACCTGGGTAAGATGAATTTATCACAGAAAACACATTTGTTCTTTCAAATAATCGAAAGTATTTACCAAAACATGCCCAGAGGCAGTGTGGTATAAATTTTGCCACCAATTAATTATTCCTGGGTTTGAACTGTGTCCACCATGTACTTGCTCAGTTGGATAGTACCTTGGACAGTTTCCTTACTCGCTGAGCTTCTTTGAGTTTCCTTAACTGCACAATTGATTAAATGAGACAGTTTAGGTAAAATTTAGATAAATTCAATAAAACACTGCTCAATAAAACATCTGTGTCACCAACTTTCTACCTTACCAACGTCATATCCAAAAGCAAGTGTTAATAGTGACAAACTCATTTCTAAGTAGATTTTACAATCTATATTTGTAGTTTTCAATAGCAACAACAAGAACTGTAAGAATCATTCTGCAACTTCACAACTCAAAATTTTTTTCCAGCCAGGTTGAAATGACTAACTTTACTTGACACTCTTCCTCCTTCTAAAAGATAAGATATTTTAACAGCACCCAATTCACACATCAGGATCCCATGGGTCAGCCACCACCACAAATGTAAAAAGGCCAGGAATATTTCAGATCATGATGCTGCCAGCTAGAGTAGAGCTCCCCAAAGAAAACATTTTATAGCACATGATTTTTTCCCCCCAAACTCCCAGCTCCCTCCTCTGTCAAGAATTGCCTGGATTTGATGGGGCCTGCTGTCCATGGGGTCGCAAAGAGTCGGACACAACTGAGCGACTAAACTGAACTGACGGATGCATGCCCAAGTCCAGAGCACTCCAGGATGGCACCAGGTAGAAGGCAAGCAGTTGCTCATGTTCTGGACTGACACATCACATCTGCTATTAAAGCTACTTACCACCCTGACAGGGAGAAGTTCCTTTGAACTCTCAGCAGTGTCCACTGCGATCATTATGTGTGAGTGACGAATAAGTCACTGAATCACTGTGATGACTCATGCATTGAAAAGGAAGCCCCCATCTGGGCTCACAGGCCAGGCAGCAATCTCCAGGGAGGAATCTGATCTTGCCAGCTAAAAACAGCAGGTAGCAAGCATAAGCACTGCAAATACTTTTTTAATTAAATAGAGGTTTTTTTCTTTTCCCCTTCCCTTGCTCTGCCTCCGTCTTCCCTCCCTTCCACTCCTTCCTGTCTTACCAGATGCTCTTACACACTTTGGATCACATCTGCCAGCCTGTGGACAGTGTTAAGGTTAAAATAGATGCCCAATAAGAGGTCCCATTAGCCAAGAGCAAGCACTGCATGGCAGCAATCATTTTGCAGACAGCAGAGAAGATAGTTCTAGATTTCAAATTCTCGACTTAAAATTTCACTGAAATCTAATGGTTATTTAATTATATGTTATTTATTGCTAGAAACAGACCCTTTGCATCCTGCAGCAGAGATCTATATTCTAACTCAGGAAACGAAAGAAGGAAAAACAGTAATGACCAGAACCACCAAAATCAAATGTTGCTGAGTTCTCAACACAGAGATATCCCTGATTTATGAAACATTGATTTCTTCTAAGACCGACTCACCATCTGTCCTCAAAAGATATCAAATCATTTATGTGACAAACTCACCTCATCTTCTCCTTGCAGTGGTCTCTCACTACACCCCCAACATGCACACCGCCTCCCCGTGCCCTCAATCCTGCTAACCCTCTAGATTATACTCTTTGGAGTGCATCACCTAATCTCTCTTGTTTAAATCTTCTTTACAGAGCTTTACCTGGTCAATGCTCTTTAAAATTTCGGTTCTCCTCTTCATTACCTTTGCTTGCCTTGGTTTGGTTACCAGCCTCCTCCCAGATCACGGCCCACCATCAGTCACACATACCACCCCTAAATAATGCATCTAGTCATGTCACCCCACTGCTTTAAATCTCCCCCAACTCTCTACTGCCATCAGTTTGGCATTTAGGGCTCTCCATAACCCATTCGCTAGCTAGCTAACCTCTCTAGCTCCATCTGGCACTAACCTGCTCCTAAGCTCCCCCCTGCTGCACTGATGAATGTTCATGAGAGCACCCAGAGCCCTCCACACTTCACATTTCCTATCCTGAGATGCCCCCACTCCCTGCCCCTTAAACTTAGCTTCTCCTCTCTGTGCTCACAACACACTGCCCTAATCTTGAATTCTGTACTTACACTGCAACTATATACTTTATGTGAGTGTTACTTATTCATCTCTGTATTACTGACATGTAGTATAGAGTTTACTATTAAAAAACTCACTAAATGAAACTCTAAAGGATGTACTTCAGAAAGAAGGAAAAAGACCACAGATGAAACTCTGAAATGGAAGAAAGTAACAAGGGAAAATAATGACAAGTAGATGGATAAAACCAAGTAATCTTTATTTAAAACTATAAGAAAAATGTGTAATTTGTGGAAGAAAAATAGGGAAGCTGAGGAGAGGTAAGTCTTTGATTTTTGGAGCATGAGTTATAACATACTCATCAAATAGAAACTTTAATTTAGAATATGTTTGCTGAAATAGCAAGAACAGCTACTAAAGGGGCAGACACTAAGCATATAACCTAAAAAGAAGTAGGAGGAAAAACCCACACTGAGGAAAAAAATGACTGGCTCAAAAGATCTCAAGAAGTGTGAGTGTGTGGGGTGGGGGAAATAGAAAACATTCACAAATAAAAATTTATAAAATAGTGATAGAAATAAAAGTAAATATATAATTAATTGCAATAAATGCAAAAGACCACTTTCTAATTAATATTTTTAGACAATAAAATCTAGCTATGCATTGATGGTAAAAGACACATTTAAAATGGAAAAACACACACACACACACACAAGAATTATAAATTGTGTGTATCTATTAATATTACCTGAAAACATGCAAAGCAAAAAACTGACATAACTAGAGAAATGGATAAATCACCAGAGAGAGAAATTGCAATATAATTCTTTTAGTAATTGACAGCTTCAGCAGATAAAAATCAATAAGGATAGATAAGATTGAAACAAAATCAATATTACAATAAAGTGAGTCACATGAATTTTTTGGTTTTCTAGAGCATATAAAAACGCTTTCCCGTTGGCTCAATCTGTAAAGAATCTGCCTGCAATGCTGGAGACACAGGTTCGATCCCTGGGTTGGGAAGATTTCCTGGAGAAGGCAATGGCTAACCACTCTAGTATTCCTGTCTGGAGAATCCCCACGGACAGAGGAGCCTAGCAGGCTACAGTCCATGGGGTCACAAAGAGTTAGGCATGACTTAGTGACTGGTCCACAACAGAAAGAGCATATAAAAGTTATGTTTACACTATACTGCAGTCTAAACATTATGTCTAAAATTACAATGTAAAAAAAAAATAAAATAAAACTACAATGTACATACCTTAATTTTAAAATATTTTTATTGTTAAAAAAATTCTACCATCATCTGACCCTTCAGTGAGTCCTAATCTATTTGTTGGTGGATGAACTTCCTTCAGTGTTGATAGCTGCTGACTGATCAGGGTTGGGGTGGCTGTGGAAATTTCTTAAAATGAGACAGCTGAGTTACTGCATTGGTTGACACTTCCACTCACAATTTCCCTGTAGCATGTAATGCTGTTTGATAGCATTTTACCCACATCACTTTCAAACCTGAAGTCAATCCTCTCAAACCCTGTGGCTGCTTTATCAATTAAGTTTATATAAAATTCTAAATCCTTTGATGTCATTTCAACAATCTTCATAGCATCTTCACCAGAAGTGGATTCCTTCTCAAGAACTTTGCTCATCCACCAGAAGCAATTTCTCATCTGTGAAGTTTTTATCATGAGATTAATAGCAACTCAGTCACATTTTCAGGCTCCATTTTTAATTCTACATCTCTTGCTATTTCTACCACATCTGCAGTTACCTCCTCCACTGAAGTCCTGAACCCCTCAAAGTCATCCACGAGGGTGGAAATCAACTTATTCTAAGCTCCTGTAATGTTGATATTCTGAACTCTTCTAATGAATCACAAATGTCCTTAATGGCAGTTAGGAAACCTAACCTCTTCAGAGGTTTTCTATTTATTTTACCCAAATCTATCAGGGGAATCACTATCTGTGGAAGCTACAGCCTTACAAAATGTATTTCTTAAATAATAAGACCTGAAGTTACTCCTTGATTCAAGGGCTACAGAAAGGATAATGTAATTAGCAAGTATGGAAATAACATTAATTTCAGTGTATATCTCTTTAAGAATTCTTGGATAACCAGGTACACTGTAAATGAACAGTCATATTTTGAAAGCAATCTTTGCTGAGCACCACAGTAGGCTTAAAATATTCACTGCTGTTGCTGCTTAGTCGCTTCAGTCATGTCCGACGCTGTGACCCCATGGACTGTAGCCCTGCAGTTTCTCTGTCCATGGGATCTCCAGGCAAGAATACTGGAGTGGATTGCCATTTCCTTCTGCAAAATATTCACTAAAACATGTTTTAAACAGGTGCTGTCATCGAGGCGTTATTGTTCCATTTCTAGAACACACACAGAGTACATTGAGTATACTTCAAGGGCTCTAGGATTTTTGGAATGGTAAAAGAGCATCAGTTTAAAGTCACCACTCGCATTGCATTAGCTCCTAACAAGAGTCAGCTGGTCCTTCGAAGCTTTGAAGCCAAGCACTGACTTGAACTCTCAAGCTATGAACGTCCTAGATGGCATCTTCTTCCCGTAGAAGGCTGTTTTGTCTACATGGAAAACCTGCTGTTTAGTGGAGCCACTTGCTACTTCACCTTGCACTTCTATGTTAGAGACAGCTCCTTTCTTTAAACTTCTATTACCTCCACACTTTTCTCTTGCAGCTTCCTCAATTCCCTCAGCTGTCATAGAATTGAGAATTAAGGCCTTGCTCTGAATTAGGCTTTAGGTTAAAGGAATATTGTGGCTAGCTTGAACTTCTATCCAGACCATTAAAACTTTCTCTACATTTGCAATAAGGAAGCTTTGCTTTCTCATCATTCATGTGTTTACTTTTAATTTCCTTCAAGAACTTTTCCTTTGCATTCAAAACTTGGATGTTTGGTGGAAAAGGCCTAGCTATCAGCTTTTGACATGCCTTCCTCACTAAGCTTAATCATTTTTAGTTTTTGATTTAAAATGAAAGATAAGCAACTGTTCCTTTCACTTGAACACTTAGAGGCCATTGTAGGGCTATTAACTGGCCTAATTTCAGTATTGCTATGTCTCCTGGAGCCCCAAGGAGAGGGAGATGGATGGGAGAACAGCTAGTTGGCTGGTGGAGAAGTCAGAACACAAGATTTATCAATTAAATTCACCATCTAATAACGGGCGCAGTTTGTGATGCCCCAAAGCAGTTACAGTAGTAGCATGAAAGACCACAGATTACCATAAAAAACAGAGTAGCAATAATAATATAAAAGTATGAAATATGCCAGGACTACCATAATGTGACACAAAAACACCAAGTAGGCAACTACTGCTGGAAAAATGGTGCAGATAAATTTGTTCAAAACAGGCTTTCACACACCTTCAATTTGTAAAAAATGCAATACCTGTGAAGGACAATAAGAAAAAATAAGTATGCCTGAGGTGAGACTCAGCAAATTTTATTTTCACAAAACTAATATGCAGAAATCAACTGCAGGTTCATACTTGGCAATAATCAGAATGATACCATTAACAACAGCAACAAAAATATAAAGTACCTAAAAATCCAAGTTGACCCTTGAGCAACACAAGAATCAGGGGCATTGCTCACTGAGCAGCTCAAGTCAAAAATTCAAATGTAACTCTGTAGCTGGCCCTCTGTATTCATAGCTCTGCATCTTCAAATTCAATCAACTATAGATTGTGTAGCACTGGAGTATATATTTACTAGGAAAAAAATCCATGTATAAGTGTACCTGCACAGTTCAAACCCAGGTTGCTCAAGGGTCAACTGTAAAACTAACAAAAGATGTACAAGGTTTTTTTTTTTTTCTTAATATAAAACACTTTTAATTAAGGTCAAAAGCATCATGTGATGATTCAAACAAATAAAGGATTTTACTATAGATATGAAAGTGAAAGAAAGTGAAAGTGAAGTCGCTCAGTCGTGTCAGACTCTTTGCGAGCCCATGGACTGTAGCCTACCATGCTCCTCCATCCATGGGATTTTCCAGGCAAGAGTACTGGAGTGGGTTGCCATTTCCTTCTCCAGAGAATCTTCCCCACCCAGGGATTGAACCTGGGTCTCCTGCATTGTAGGCAGATGCTTTACCATCTGGGTTATCAGGGTAGTCTTGCTATAGATATGGTAATACTATAAAGGAAAGAAAGGGTTTAACCTCCAGGGGATAAGGAAGGTGACAGTTTACTTCCTAACTTGCAGGGTGTATACACAAGTACTCATGTTTTTCTTTAAACTGTACCTATAAATTTAAAACTTTTTAATATGGATGGAATATTTTACTGTTTTAAAAAGGTCTAGAACAAACTTAGCCCAATTAATGCAAAACGTACCTAAGCCTGTTGTGTGCCACACCCCAGGATTCCCACATTTTACAAGTAGCACTTGAAAGAAGATACTAATTTTGTAAACTTTAAGAAATGTGTCTTGAATAATCATTTCATCTCCAAAAGAGGAGGCAGCAGATGTTTTAAAATGCTAGAATAAACCCCTACCAGAAACATTCAATTTTAAGTGTAACTGTCTTCTTCACTTTTTCATTTTAAGTGGAAAGGTTTCTATGCAAGGTGTTTACATAAATATATGGCTGTTTACTTCTGCACACAATGTAGAAAAACAGAAATATGATGACAATTCAGGAACATTAAAGAGGCATGGAAATTAAGGAACCATGATGGAAAATTCAGGAAGAGTATACTAGCTATCTCATTAGCCTAATCCACTCAAGTTTTACAAGTGATTTGTTTCTAATGGTAGAGAAAGTGCCAAAATTTTGCAGATGATTTACTTTTTTGAAGAGTGTAAATCATGGTGGGTTAAATTATAGGGAAAAAAATTATATTTCATTTGCATACCAATATGCTCCCTTGGGTGGGCAAGAAATGCCCGGAGACACATCTGGCTTAGGCATCAGCATATAACCCATATCCTGGCTTATCTGTACAGCAGACTGTATTTCCAAAAAGGGCCACTGCAATATTTCCAGTTCCACATGCTCTTACAGAAACTTTCCACTTCCCTATCAAGAGAGGGAATCTATTTCCATTCCCACTGAACCTGAGCAGCTTTTGTAACTGCTTCAATGAACAGAATGCACTGTAGGGATGCTGTGTGATTTCCTAGGGTGGGTCATAAAAGATAAGGTTACAGCCTGACTTTCTCTCTTGAGTCATGTGCTTTAAGAGCCCTGAGCTAACACAGAAGTCCAGCGACCCTGCAGCAATTCATGCTGGAGAGGCCGCCAAGAAAGAGAGATGCCAGAGGAGCCCAGCTACTCCAGTCTTTCCAGACCAGGCTTCAGACATACGAGTGAGCGAGTCTCAGATGATTAAAGCCTCCAAGCTGACCCAGCTGATGAGTGAGCAGAGATGAATGATCCCCATTGAGCCCTGCCCAAACTGCAGATCTGTAGGCAAAATAAACATGGTCATTGCTTTAAGATGCTAACTTTATTGTGCAGCATTAGATAACTGTTGTCATTCACATCTGTGGGAAGGACACTGAATGCAAATGTCATCCTCTCATGTTCTCAAAGGAACCACCAACCCAAACAACACAGTTTCTTAAAAACCAAAAGATGGCACCGTATTTCACCCCAAAAGCAGTGAGCACCACCTCTGAAGCTTAAATTTGATTTAGGATTAAACTTTTTGCCCCTGATCAATGATCCTATCAGTGAGTACCTTTATAATCCTACTATTTAAAAAATTTATTTAATATTTTTGCTTGTGATATCTTCAAAGGATCTCTGTGATGCAGTTTAACAACCTCTGCTTATAAACGAATTACTCCATTTACATATTTCCCTTTCATTGTGGTCCATTTATGTTGGCATCTTCAGATTGGCTTCAGGCATCCTCCTCAAACTCGGTGGAACTAAACTGAAATCACTACTATTGGATATTAGTGGAATTAGTGGAAAATAATTAGATTTTAGAGCCAAATAAAATCCCTTCTCACTTAACTTGTGACCCTAAGGAAGTTATATTACTTTCCTGAGTACTTATATTATCTGTAAAATGGAAATAATACCTATCTATCTTGTAGAGTAGTGATAGAATTAAATGAGCCAATATGTAAAAAATACTTAGCATGCCTTGTACACCTAAGAGGCAATCAATAAGCTTCCTTTCCTTGACACCTTTGTTTGTCTCTTTAAACAACTGAGTGACAGGAGTACAAACGCTCCTGCGTTTGCCTGGAAAAAGCTGCCCTCCTGAGAAAGTCAGGCTTAGCTTCCTATCTGTGACTATGGCCTCAACACTTGAAGCAGCCCTCCAGCCCACACTGGGAGCTTCAACAGCAGTACTTCACTGGGGTCCTCTGTTCTGCTTTGCTTTATTATAGTTGTTTAAATGGTAAAAATTTGAGCAAAGTTAACTGCATTCCAGCTGCTGCTTTTTCCTTTGTCATCATACCTCTTCAGCAACAAAGAACTGATATATATATATTCTGTTTAGAGGTCACTGGTGGACTTTATGCCATAGAAATGCCTGAGCTGAATTACTGAAGGTAGCAAAAAACAGGCAACCTGGAGGTTTTAGAGGTTTTGGCCAGCAATCTCAAAATATCAATGTTATGGGGAAAGATAGAACCAGCCATTCTTCTGAATATCTTCATCTGGTTCACGCTCAGCCTCTAAGAGCCTGATGAAGCTTCTGGGGTGGACAAAACACATGAATAAGAACCAGAGACCTGCCTTCCCACTTGCTACATGTTCTCAGGAAGTGACTTCACAGGCCTCTGGTTATCTGGGAAGCTGTGGGATTAGTCAAGATGATCAAAACATGTGATGGCTGAGATGGGCCTCAAGGCCACCTGGTCTAGCATTTGACAGGTAAGAAGTGAGGCCCAAAGCAAGCCAATGGCTTTCCTGATATCACACACCTCAGAGCTCATGGACTAGGGATTAGCATACAAGGTTTTCCTTCTGCCATTGATAATCATTCCACAAAGTCCTACTTAAAAATTATTTGATTCTGACGGTAATGAGGAAGGCACACAATGTGCATTCCTACTCAAATTAGTTCAAAATGACTCAGTAGACTGAATTTCTGAGCTAGTTTTCTTGCCAAGGGAGGACTTGTTACTGTTTTGGATAACATTACTCCTTAGACCTAGAAAGGATCTGGAAGTACTTTTTACCTTATATGTCCCAGGATGCACAGAGTGAATTTCAACACTGTCATTGATGATGTCCCTTGAAAGTGGCAAGTATCCAATAGGAACCGATGAACTCTGTGCTCTATAACCTCTTGGTGATCATGCTACATGTCAAACAAGGTTCAGACCCAAGCAAAATGCAAAGCAAAAAATTCTAGCAAGGCTAAGGGGGCGAGGGCGGCAGTTATCTTCCAAATCATTATCTACCTACCTACGTATTTCTTAATTCCTCCTGCCTAGGGAAAAAAAGAGATTCTTAAAGGTTAACAGGTCTAATCACAGGTGGCCATAGTGAAGAACCCTAATTTGCCCAAAGAAAAATACTTCCATGGGTAGAAAGGACTGTGAGGCTTCTTGGCCCATTCACTCTAGAAGTCTGGAGCAAGGTGCTGAGGAGGAAAATTTTCTAATTCAAATTAATATAAATCAAACACTATGACCTTAATTAAGAACCATGCTGAAAGGTGAACATTTGAATCCTTCACTAAAACAGAAACTGGAGCCAAGCTGAAGAATGAAACAGTAAGAAAGACAAAGGAGGGCCTATGACCAGGAAACACGCTGATATGAAGGAACCGAGCCAGTGTGGGGATGACCAGAGAAGCCTGAGGAAGGTACATGGCATGTTTTTATCTGTTGAGGGTATGTCTGGGAGCAAGGTGGAGATAGTATAGTCAACCAAACAGATAATCTTGCCGGGGGGGGTTCTAATATAGTTTAAATGGAAATCTCTTTTAAAAATGCAAACTCTTCGTAGTTACATGCTTACAAAGTGAGGTCCTTTCTCCATTAGAGTTCTCAGGTAGAACTCACAACTGAGGTATGTGGGAGTGAGGAACGGAAGCTAGAGAAAAGCAGGCTTGTCTATGCTCTCCAACATGGCAGCCACTACCAGCCAAGTGTTGCTACTGCGTGCCTGAAATGTGGCTAGTGAGACAGAGGAACTGAATTTTATTTTAAATTTTATTTAACTTTAAATTTAGAAATAGATACTGATTCAATTATTGCAAAGTTGATATGCATGTGTGGAATGACTTGGGTATGTGAATCTACCTTTTCAACTGTAAATTTTAATCTAAATACAGATCGTGTGTTTTCTGTGAAAACGTACTGTCCAAATTTAGATGAACTATAAATGAAAAATGTACATTAGATTTCAAGATTTAATATGAAAAATGTAAAATATCTCATGAATAATTATATTAATCAATGTTAAAGTGGTGATCTCAGCATACATTTGGTTAAATATATTAAAATTAATTTTACCTGTTTCCTTTTACTCTTAAGCGGCTACTGAAAGATTTAAAATTACATAGAAAGTGCACATTGGAGGTTCACATTATATTTTTATTAGATAGTGCTGCTTAAATTCTAGTAGGTCTAGATAAGAATATCACTTTTTTAAAAACATAACCAATATACATTTTAGTTTCTTTGTCAAGATCAAACTGCTGCTCCTGCTGTTGCTAAGTCGCTTCAGTCGTGTCCAACTCTGCGCGACCCCATGGACTGCATCCTACCAGGCTTCTCCGTCCATGGGATTTTCCAGGCAAGCAAGATCAAACTAGAGAAAGGTTATACCATCTGAAGAGTCCAAAGATAGTTTTCCTAATTATACTCTCCAAGTAAATTAAAATTTGACACTTGGTTTACAAATTTACCTCAGATTAATTTGTCAATCAACCATTATCTGAGCAATTAAAGTAAAAATGATGCTAAAGGTGCAGACCAAAACACTGATGAAGGAGTGAACTCTGAAACAGAATACAGTAACCTCTAATCTGGGTCCTATGCCATCCTTTGTATTTATGCATCACTATAATTCAAATATTTGATCATAAATATCACATTCTGTTAGTCTTCTTTACATGACCCAAGAAGAAACAACACTAAAAGAAACAACTACACTGTATGCCGCGACTACTGAACCCATGTTCTCTGGAGCAGAGGCGACAGTGAGGCTTCTTACTTACATCAGTGTGCTTCCTGCTTATGGGCCCTCCTTTGTCTTTCTTATTGTTTCATTCTTCACATTTGGCTCTAGTTTCTGTTTCAGTGGAAGATTCGAATGTTCTCATTTCAATGTGGTTCTTAATTAAGGTCACAGTTTTATTTACATTAATTTGAATTAGAAGATTTTCCTCCTCAGCCCCTTGCTCCAGACTTCTAGAGTGACTGGGTCAAGAAGTCCCACTGTCCCCTCTACCCATGGAAGAGGGGTTGTGGGTCACAACTAGAGAGCCTGCGCACCACAAAGAAAGATCCTGCATCCAGCAACTAGGGCCCGACACAGCCAAGTAAGTAAATAAATAAATATTTTAAAAAAGAAGCAACTTTATAATACACACACACACATATACACCCTAATGAGACTATTTTAAATACCCTCTGAACACAAATCAAATCTATGGCACAAATGATAATAATTATATATATATAATGCATATGTATATGCATGCATATACTTCATATATATAAGTAAAACTATCAGCTAAACAAAGTTTCCTTTAAGTTAAAGAAAAAAACTTGAAACAAAAATCTTTGACCTAAATCATTATGACAAACTAAGCCTGTCATTATCATCACAGGCCCTTCAGGATCTTCTACCACCTCCAGAAACTGTATTCAATGACAGTAGCATCCATGCTCACAACATTCCAGAAAGGCAAGGATTAGCTCTCACATCCATTTTAAGAGCTGATAATTGATCAATGACAGAGAAGTTAAATAGCACACAGTTTCAACATTTGAAAACGCTAAAAGCTGCTTATCTCTGCTTGGACCCTGAGCTGTCATTCCAGAAGCTGCCACCAGATATGTAGGGTGCTTATTAATAGAGCAGTAAGCCCATCTTAGAAGGTCTCTTTAAGGTTTGACATCAGTAGCGCATAACTTGGTCAACTGTGCTTCACTCTCTATAAAAACAGAACTTAATAAATATAGCAGCATAATTAATTAACAAATCTTTATCACTACCTTTGTTTTATGAATTAAAATAAAGATATAATCTAGCATAATATTTACTTAAAAAATACTTTCAAATTAAATATCTCTTCCAACTAAATCTCACTATTTTAAATCTATATCTAATTTAAACCTAGGTTTTTTCCAGAGTAAAATCAGAATTTTCCCTGACTTAATTCTAGATGGCAGCTTCTCCAAGTCTCAGACCTTCAGAACAGGATAGGGGTTCATCATGTAATTTCCCAGAGTTAAACTATTCTTAATTCTCCTGCCTGTTTTTAGCTTCAGAAACCATTAGTTTCACAGGGCATTTAGGGACTCATCTGCGGAGGCCCTTTTTCTCTTCATAGGATACAGCGTCCTTCTGCCTTTTGCACATACTTAGCCTCACAGAACGTTTCTTGGGTTTAGCCCCTTTCTCCCCATGGCTTACCTCTGCTCCATGGCCCACTCTGGGCTCCCATTCCCAAGCAGAAAGAACCATAGATACAGCCGTCTTGCTCTCTCCACTCTGTGGTCTTGTTCCAATCAGGGAAACATTCCTATGGCAACCAATACGCGCCACCATCTCACTCCTCTTCCCTGAAAGTTCCCTATTTGCATTGCAGACATTTGGCAAGGACCCATGAATAACTTGCCTAGCAACTACTAGCCTGTTCCAGCCTCTCTAAGGGGCTTACTTTTTTCTCTTTATCTTTCAGAACACACTCAGAGGCTGGTGGGTTAGCTATGGAAGAGCAACTGCCGAATCAGCCTCCCTTGGTAGTGGCCTGGAGCACACACAGCTGTTGGGCAAACTGCAGCCTTCTTTCACCCCAGGGTAAAATAATGCCCACAGGCTCAAGGCAATGGCCCAAGACTGGGCAGATCTAAAGGGTTCACTCTTGGCTTCCTCCAGGGAAATTTCAGTTCTTAGAGAACCAGAAAGATATCCTGTTCATCCTCAGCTATGAGTTGAATTATCAGTACATGTGCCTCCACTTAGAAAACCAGGTTTATCCATCCATGATGTTGTGTACTAACGACCCTCCTATTTATTGATTGATTTATTAAACAGACTAGCAACCAGATATTTTGTTTTGTTTTAATTTATTTTTAATTGAAGGATAATTGCTTTACAGTATTGTTTTGGTTTCAGCCAAACATCAACATGAATCAGCCATAGTAGCAACCAGATATTTTAACTTACAGATTGTATTTTACTCATTTAGGTAATTTTGGTATCAGAAACCAACGTGGTCCCAAATGACTAATGCTACTATCCACATTTCCCCCCTCAATGAATTCTGAAGAAGTCCTCAGTGTCTTTAACATAACTTAAGCACCCTAAAGTGAAATACTTTCTCTGAGAACCCAGAGAGGTGAAGGAGTTTCAATAATAAATAAACTGTGTTTCTCCTGCCTTTGTGCTGTTCTGCTGATAGAATTCCATGCTTCCCTTTCCAAACAGAGGCCAACACTGCATCCGAGCTCCTAAAAGCAACTGACAGGATCATCAAGGGAGGTCCTAGAGGAAAAAAAAGCTACTGCTTTCCACAAGGAAAGAAAGCCACTGACGCAGGATGGGGAAGTGGGGGGAGTTGTCAAATTAGGCTAGTAATAGAACTACAAGTCGACCCTGGCAGTGCTTTATACTCACTTTCATGACTTGACAAGGACGATTTTTGATCCTGAGATCCTATTTCACAGAAGACACATAGTAAGTACTCAGTGAGTATATACTGAAGTGAAACATATACTGTATATACTGTAAAACATATAAAGTATATACTGAAGTGAAACACTGTTGCTGGAACTGATAGAGTAATTCTGGAGGACAATTTGGTGTTATCTAAAAATGCACACACCTTCACTAGTTAATTTCCCTGCTGTGGCTTTCCTTGTGGCTCAGCTGGTAAAGAATCTGCCTGCAATGTGAGAGACCTGGGTTCGATCGCTGGGTTAGGAAGATCCCCTGGTGAAGAGAGAGGCTACCCACTTCTGGCCTGAAGAATTCATGGACTGTATAGTCCATGGGGTTGCAGAGAGTCAGACACAACTGAGTGACTTTCACTTCTCTTTCATAAAAAAAAAAAAAGTGAAAGGTATGTCCAAGGATATTTATTGCAGCATTGTTTGTGACAGGATAAATCTAGAAATAACCCAAATGTTAATAAATAGAAGGTAATTTAAATTATGACATGCCATTACTACTATATAGACAACAAAGTAAGGTAGAACATATATACTGATATGGGTAGATTTCTAAGATACATCACCAAGAAAAACATATTGCACAATGGAACCCATAGGCATTGGTAAGTCCAGATGTGTGTTATGTGTATATATGTATGTATATGTATATATGTAGGTTTCCTGGTGGCTCAGCAGTAAAGAATCCACCTACAAATGCAGGAGACATGGATTCGATTCCTGGGTCAGGAAGATCCTCTGGAGAAGGAAGTAGAAATCCACTCTAGCATTCTTGCCTGGGAAATCCCATGGATAGAGGAGCCTGGCAGGCTACAGTCCATGGGGTCACAAAGAGTCGGGCATGACTTAGTGTCTAAGCAACAACAGTGTACTTATGTGTATTTATGCATGTGTGTGGATGTGTGTGTGTGTGTGTGTGTGTGTAGAACATTAGATAGTTTCTGGAAGGTTCTACAGAAACTTAAACCTAGTTACCTTTAAATAACACTTGAGAATCAGAGAACAGGAAGACTTCTTTTCACTTTATAGCTTTATAAAATGTTGATCAATTTTAAAACAAAGTAAGCGTATTGGAGAAGACTCTTGAGAGTCCCTCGGACTGCAAGGAGAGCCACCCAGTCCATCCTAAAGGAAATCAGTCTTGGGTGTTCATTGGAAGGACTGATGCTGAAGCTGAAACTCCAATATTTTGGCCACCTGATGCAAAGAGTTGACTCATTTGAAAAGACCCCGATGCTGGGAAAGATTGAGGGCAGGACGGAGAAGGGGACGACAGAGGATGAGATGATTGGATGGTATCACCGACTCAATGGACATGAGTTTGGGTAGGCTCCACGAGTTGGTGATGGACAGGGAGGCCTGGTGTGCTGCGGTTCATGGGGTCGCAAAGAGTCAGACACGACTGAGCGACTGAACTGAACTGTGAAGCCTTACTTACACTTTAAAAATGTTAATAATTCGTTACTGCTTTCATATAGTTTCCATCATTTAGTTTTTCTAAAAAATAAAGCCTGCAGCTTATTTTTACCATTTAAGTATACCTTGTAACTAATACTGGACTTCCCTGGTGGCTCAGAGTTTAAAGCGTCTGCCTGCAGTGTGGGAGACCTGGGTTTTATCCCTGGGTTGGAGTCTCTTAAACCATCCACAGCTATTGTGGTAAGTGAGAAACTACAGAGGTGGAAGCAGCAGTTCATGTAAATTGCTCACAAAGTCTGTACTTTCAACGTGCTGAACATGGTAAATATATAAAAACTATTAGAAATTAAGAAATCATATTAGAGCTATGTAAATTAAGGTAAAAATTGGAAAAACACATTGCAATGCACAAAAAAAATTGTGTGTATGTGTGTGTGTGGTGTGTGTGTGAGCTCAGTCATGTCTGACTCTTTGGTACCCCATGGACCATAACCCACCAGGCTCCTCGGCCCATGGAATATTCCAGGCATGAATACTGGAGTGGGTTGCCATTTCCTATTTCACAGAATCTTCCCAACCCAGGTATCGAACCCGCGTTTCTTGCATCTTCTGTATTAGCAGGCAGATTATTTTACCACCAGCACCACCTGGGAAACCCCCAAAATAAACATCTCTTCCTAATACTTGAGTCTTTTTTGTTATTTTTTGGACTTAGAGGAGGTGGAGGGAGCAGAGAAATAAGTACTGCTACTAAATCAGAAATCATAAGCCTCAGAAGCCCTGAACATACACAAAAATTAAGAGCCAATAAACTGGATCTAAGAACTCTAAATGATATTTAATCAAATAAAAAAGTCAGAGAGCTGAAAAAGTGTCTTTTTGGGAAGAGTACTTAAAATGCAGAAGGGGACAACTGAAGAGAAATTTCCCTTAGTCACTTTCACATCAGTAACAAGAAAGTGAAGCCCATGGCATAAAATTAATATTTTCAACTTCCAAAGGTTAGAAAGAACACTTCATTGAAAAAATATAGCATTAAAGTTCATTTTCACACTATGCCAGTCTCCTAAATATTCCTTTTTCTTACAAACTCAAGAGAAAAAATTTCCTGTGGTACTCATTATTAAAACCCCAGAATGTTCTTGACACTGCCATTTTAACTGTCTATTGTTCTCCTAACTCCAGAAGTCTCTGAAAGCCAGACATAATGACTGTTGTGACAGTTTTCAGTAACAAGAAGTGAAGCTTCCTGTCAAAAGAACTGCTCTCTCCATTTTGATCATATGTTAAAGAAGATGCTTCAACAAGCACCTTCACAGAAAGAGCAGATTCTCTGAGACCCTGAAAATATACTACAAAAGATGAAAGAATGAATCAAAATCAAAATGACAGATAAATTTGTGGGAGTTTTTTCCTTTCAGCTAGAGCAATGTGATTTATTTCCCAAGTAGTATTGATTTTCCGAGCACAGAACTGGGTTTTATTCTAGAACTGTCAAAGGTAAGTTCCAGATGTTAATTCAACAAAGGAGCAGAAAAAAAAGTTGGGAGTTGGTACTAGCTCCTCAACTAAATGCAGGGGATATGAAACATTATACTATGCTCTCCCAATAACTTCTTAGAGTCACCAAGAATCCAAATCTCCCATGACAAGTGAGAGGTCTTCAGTAGAGCTCTGGTCAGATGAGCAGAAAGGAGGAGGAAGTGTCTTGGACCAGAATTCAGAAGCCCTGGTTAAGAACTACAGTCCTGGACCTGCAAAACCATGGAAAGCAGAGACTTAGTCTCATATGTCTCACTTCTCCCATGTAAATGAATGGGGACAGGTGTAACAGATCAAGTGAGATGAAAACAATCTGAAAAAATTGGGGATGATGCCAAATGGTCTTACTATTAGAAAGAACAAGGGTTCCGCTGTGTGAAACTGTCAAATACAAATGTGTTCCTGCATGACTCAGTTTCCTTATCCATAAAATAAAAATAATAATAACACTCCATAGATACTCTGAAAATTAAATGAGAGAACATATGAGATGTTCTTAGAAGAGTGTCTGGCATAGACAGAGCAAACACTCGAAAACATTAGCTATAATCTTTAGTACAAAACTACTTATTTATTTAGAACTGTGGATCCCTAGTACTGGAGAGTCCCTAAATGTTACATAATCATAGCATAAAGTGAAAAATTGGGGTACATTAAGAAGGAATAAGCCATTGCTCATAGCATCTGCCTTGTAACTAGTGGTGCAGTTAGGCTCAAAGCAATAACCACAGAAGGACGGTTGAGATTGGACTTGGACCAAGCACGCAGCAGCTTTGAGTACAGTGAAAGGCAAATCTCTCCACTAAAGGTAAAACGGTTTGTACACGAAATATGACATGCATGTGGGCAGAGAGTCTGTCTCTTCTCTATGCCTGACTGATTCCAAAGTTCTTGTTATTGTTCAGTTGCTCAGATGTGCCCGACTCTTGGTAACCCCATGGACTGCAGCATGCCAGGTTTCCCTGTCCTTCACCATCTCCCAGAACTTGCTCAAACTCATGCCCACTGAATCAGAGATACCATCCAACCATCTCATCTTCTGTTCTCCCTTCTTCTTCTGCCTTCAATCTTCTCCAGCATCAGGGTCTTTTCTAATAAGTCGGCTCTTCACATCAGATGGTCAAACTACTGGAGCTTCAGTTTCAGCATCGGTCCTTCTAAAGAATATTCAGGATTGATTTTCTTTAGGAATGACTGGTTTGATATCCTTGCAGTCCAAGGGACTCTCAAGAGTTTTCTCCAACACCACAGTTCAAAAGCATCAATTCTTTAGCATTCAGACTTCTTTATGGTCCAACTCTCACATCCATATATGACTACTGGAAAAGCCATAGCTTTGACTAAACGAACCTTTGTCAACAAAGTAATGTCTCTGCTTTTTAATGTGGTTCCACAGTAGGTTCCCCCCAAATATTTGAAAGATGGGCAAAAGGTGGGACGGGATGAACAGGAGTACTTACAACACAATCGTCTTGCAGAGTATCTATCATAAAATAGGCTGGTCAACATTAAGACAGTCTATATGAAAGAAAAAGGAAAGTCCCAAAGATGTATGTATTCTTATACCTTCATTCATGAAATATTTATTCAATGTTCACTATAGATAAGGCGCAATGCAGAAGTTGTTTTATGAATAAAGGTTTGTGTATGTAATTATAGAAGTCTAACCCACTTTTCACAGGAAGAAGCTGGCCTCCTATTTGGACTAGAGTTCAGTCATAGAGGACATAACTAATTATCAGTCTCTCTAATTGGCTTCTACAGGCTACTCTTCTCGGTACCCAAACTTCAGCAATGCCATTTAAGTGTCAAGACATTTGTATTAATATCTAAGGAAATCAAAGGAAACTGAAAGTCTTATTCAAAGGATGTAATTGTACCGGACAGTTTCCAAGGGATTTAGAAGCATGTAATTAATTACAATAATACCTTACAACAAATTCATCCTGATGGAAGGAAGATCTGGGTGACGATATTGAATTACGGACAAGTTTTAAAGAAGTGAAGTTTTATTAGAGTAATTCAAATTAAATGCTAATAAAATATTACCAAGTAGAAATCCTCATAGGACTACTTTGATGGCTAGAATCACTCATAATCAGTATGTAGTTAGGGTACAAAGAGATGCAAGTAAGGCATTTGAAAACAGCCCTTTCTCTTAAGCAGGTTAGTATGTTTCCTAGCAAACTTGTTTACACTTTTCATTTGCTTGGTGGGTCCCTTCTCCATAGATAAAGTAAACTTCAGATTTGCCTCAAAAAAATTATTAAAGACCATGAATCAGTGGGCTACAAATGGATGACATTGCTGGAGAGAGATCCAGGGCTCTGTCAGTTGGCTGCAGTCAATATCTCAAGTTATTTTTAAATGTGGGTTTATAGTCCTCTGTTCATGAACATTATCACAAGAGGCTCTGTCCATACATACAAAGCAGGAAAGAACTGAATTAAAACAGTGTGCTGAATGGAGCAGGAGAATAGGTGGAGGGGAGTACCTACCCTTTTCCTCTTCTTTTCTGTGTTATTTTCCTTTCCTCCCCTATCTGGTATTCTTGGATACACTCTGTCAGCTTGTTCAAACTGAGGAGCCTAAGGTGCCTGACAGCCTAGACTCAGGAAAGACACACATGCAAACATATTTTGCAGCCTGTGCAGAATGATCAGACCTTGATGAATGAGTTAATACATGTCCAAAGCACTACAGAAACTGCAAAGAATGATCCATGTTACTCATCTGATACAACCACTATCACAAGAAAGGCAGATGTCTTCATTTTACAAGTAGGAGAGGTTAATGATGCAATCAAGGCCACACTGTTAGAAATGATAGATTCCACTGTCAAGTCCAATCCTCTCACTCTTGGTCTGCAGCAATGGCCCCATACCACACTGCCTAGAACATAACTTTTTTTTTTTTTTTACTCACCCCTATGGTAAACTGACAACGCTTAGCATCAATCTCTTATGTCCATAGGAAACAGAATCCTGGGTGGAGAAGGATTCATACCCCTCAGCCTCACTGTGATTTCACAAGGGACTTATTAGGTTCTGGAACAGCCACTTTTCAGATGTTAAGCAGTTTTATCTGTATCTGCTCTTTTACTAGTGAAAAACATGGTTTGGGGGCAATGTCTAAAGAAAATTACCTTGTTGTTCTAAAACTTGTGTGTGTCCTAAGTCTCGTGAGTCATGTCCAGCTCTTTGAGACCCCATGGAGGAGCCTGCCAGGCTCCTCTGTCCATGGGATTCTCCAGGCAAAAATACTGGAAAGGGATGCCTTCCCCTTCTCCTGGGGATGTTTCCGACCCAGGGATTGAACCCCATCTCTTACGTCTCTTGCATTGGCAGGTAGGTTCTTTACTACTAGTGCCACCTGGGGAGCCCTTCTTACTAAAGTTGAGATATCAAATGGGGGCAGGAGTGGCTTAGGCTTGTAGGTCTCTCATTTGTGAGGCAACTAAAATGTATTTTGCAAACATAAAGTTTAACATAAATGCTTAATTAAATTACCTCCAAGATGGTGGAGTAGTAAGACATACACTCATCTTCTCCAGCAATATCAAGATCGCAACTAGCTGTTGAACAACCAGAAATGGAAGAATGTTGGATCCCACCAAAAAAAGATACCCTGCATCCAAGGACAAAGGATAAACCCCAACAAGACAGTACCAGGGGCGAAACTGTATTTAGAATCAAACCTCAGATCCACCAGAGATGCTCGGAGGGTGCAAATAAAACCTTATGCACAGAAGAACTCAGGGAAAGGAGCAGTGACCCTCAGAAGAGACTGAATCAGACCCGCCTTTGAGTGTCTGAATGTCTCCTGCAGAGGCACGGGTCAGCAGTGACCTGCTTTGGGAACTTGGGCTCTGGTTTCAGTGGATCGAGGAAGTGTGGCATATAGTATGAGTTCATTGGAGGAGGTCGCCATTAAGCGCCACCATAGAGCCACCAAGCAGATGACCCATAAACTGGAGAACAATTATACCAAAGAAGTTCTTGCACTGTTGCAAAAGTTCTAGGGCCCACAACAGATTTCCCAAGCTGGAGATCGGGCAAGGGACTGAGCCCCCCAGAGAAACAGATTCTTGGAGGACATAACAAACCTTGTAGGCACAAGGTCCAGGAGAAAGGAGCAGTGACCCCGTAAGAGACTGAGCCAGACTTTCCTGTGAGTGTCCAGGAGTCTCCAGTGGAGGTGTGGGTCCATAGTGGCCTGCTGTGGGGTCAGGGGCACTCACTACAACAGTCCTGGGAGCCACGGAAGGCTGGCATAAGTCCTTTGCAGGAGGTTGCCATTACTGCCATTACCCGTACCATAGTTTGGTCTCAGGCCAAACTACAGGGAGGGAACATAGCCCTACACATCAGAAGAAAATTGAATCAAAGATTTACTGAATATGGTCCAGCCCGCCAGAGCAGACCAAGAACCAGTTGAACACACAGCCAGTCACTCCCACCAAAAAGCATCCACAAGCCTCTTATCCTCATCTATCAGAGGCCAGACAGGATGAAAACCACAATCACAGAAAACTAATCAAACTGATCACATGGATCACAGCCTTGTGTAGCTCAATGAAACTATGAGCCATGCAATATAGGCCCACCCAAGACGGATAGGTCATGGTGGAGAGTTCTGACAAAATGTGAGGAGGAATGGCAAACCACCTCAGTATTCTTGCCTTGAGAACCCTATGAATAGTACAAAAAGGCGAAAAGATATGACACTGAAAGATGAACTCCCTAGGTTGGTAGGTGCCCAATATCCTACTGGAGAAGAGCAGAAAAACAGCTCCAGAAGGAAAAAAGAGGCTGAGCCAAACTGGAAACAATGCCCAGTTGTGGATGTATCTGGTGGTGAAAGTAAAGTCCAATGCTGTAACAAACAATACTGCATAGGAACCTGGAGTGTTAGGTCTATGAATCAAGGTAAATCGGAAGTGGTCAAAAGGAGATGGCAAGAGTGAACATCAACATTTTAGGAATCAGTGAACTAAAATGAACCAGAATGGGTGAATTTAATTCAGATGACCATTATATCTACTACTGTGGACAAGAATCCCTTAGAAGAAATGAAGTAGTGCTTATAGTTAACAAAAGAGTCCAGTATGCAGTACTTGGGTGCAATCTCAAAAACAACAGAATGATCTCTATTTGTTTCCAAGGCAACCCACTCAATATTACTGTAATCCAAGACTATGCCCCAACCACTAATGTCAAAGAAGCTGAAGTTGAATGGTTCTATGAAGACCTACAAGACTTTCTAGAACAACAAAAAAAGATGTCCTTTTCATCACAGGGGACTGAAGTGCAAAAGCAGGAAGTCAAGAGATACCTGGAGTAAAAGGCAAGTTTGGCCTTGAGTACAAAATGAAGCAGGGCAAAGGCTAACAGAGTTTTGCCAAAAGAATGCACTGGTCATAGCAAATACCCTCTTCCAACAGCACAAAAGATGACTCTACACATGAACATCACCAGATGGTCAATACCGAAATCAGATTGATTATATGCTTTGCATCCAAAGAGGAAAAAGTTCTATACAGTCAGCAAAAACAAGACTGGGAGCTGACTGTGGCTCAGATCATGAACTCCTTATTGCCAAATTCAGACTTAAATTGAAGAAAGTAGGGAAACCACTAGGCAATTAAGGTATGACCTAAATAAAATCCCTTATGACTATACAGTGGAAGTGACAAATAGATTCAAGGAATTAGATCTGATAGACAGAGTGCCTGAAGAACTATGGACAGAGTTTTGTGACACTGTATAAGAGGTGGTGATCAAAATCATATCCAAGAAAAAGAAACGCAAAAAGGCAAATGGTTGTCTGCGGGGTCCTTACAAATAGCTGAGAAAAGAAGAGAAACGAAAGGCAAAAGAGAAAAAGATACATTCATGCGAATAAGAGTTCCAAAGAGAGCAAGGGGAGATAAGAAAGCCCTCCTAAGTGATCAATGGAAAGAAATAGAGGAAAACAATAGCATGGGAAAGACTAGAGACCTCTTCAAGAAAATTAGAGAGAGCAAGGGAACACTTCATGCAAAGATGGGTACAATAAAGGACAGAAATGGTATGGACCTAACAGAAGCAGAAGATGTTAAGAGGTGGCAAGAAACACAGAACTATACAAAACTGATCTTAATGACCCAGATAACCATGATGGTGTGATCACTCACCTAGATCCAGAAATCGTGGAGTGCAAACTCAAGCAGGCCTTAGGAAGCATCACTACAAACAAAACTAGTGGAAGTGATGGAATTCCAGTTGAGATATTTAAATCCTAAAAGATGATACTCTTAAAATGCTGCACTCAATATGCCAGCAAATTTGAAAAACTTAGCAGTGGCCACAGGACTGGAAAAGGTCAGTTTTTGTTCCAACCCCAAAGAGGGGCCAAAGAATGTTCAAACTACTGCACCATTGCACTCATTTCACATGCTAGCAAAGTAATGCTCAAAATTCCCCAAGCCAGGCTTCAACAGTATGTAAATCAAGAACAAAAAATGAAGATAATGGCATCCGGTCCCATCACTTCATGGCAAATAGATGGGGAAACAATGGAAACAGTGACAGATTTTATTTTCCTGGGCTCCAAAATCACTGCAGACATTGACAGAAGCCACAAAATTAAGAGATGCTTGCTCCTTGGAAGAAAATCTATGACAAACCCAGACAGCAGATTAAAAAACAGGGACATTACTTTGCCCATAGACTCCATCTAATCAAAGCTATGGTTTTTCCAGTAATCATGTATGGATGTGACATCTGGACTTAAAGAAGGCTGAACTCTGAAGAATTGATGCTTTTAAGCTGTGATGTTGGAGAAGACTCTTGAGAGTTCCTTGGACTGCAAGGAAATCAAACCAGTCAATCTTAAAGGTAATCAATCCTGAATATTCATTGGAAGGACTGATGGTGATGCTGAAGCTCTAAAACTTTGGCCACCTGATTCAGAGTTGACTCATTAGAAAAGACCCTGATGCTGGGAAAGATTGAAGGCAGGTGGAGAAGGGGACGACAGAGGATGAGATGGTTGGATGGCATCACTGACTGAATCTACATGAGGTTAGCAAGCTCTGGGAGATGGTGAAGGGCAGGGAAGCCTGGCATGCTGCAGTCTATGAGGTCACAGACAGTGACAGGACTGAGCAACTGAACACCAACACTCCCTTCTTTTTGGGAAAACTGATTCCATTTAAGATTCATGGTACTCTATAACCACAAATACTATATTACCATGGGAGGATTATTTTTTCATTGGAGGCCTAGCAAAAATCTGATAAAATTTTATCAATTTAAGTTTGGGGAAATCTCAGAATTGGGAAGTCTTAGAACAGTTTTGATATTATCCCATTGAGTGTTTCCCACACTTGAATGGCACCAGAGTCTCAAGGAAGGGCTTATACTCAGCAGGCTGTGAGAACCACTATCAACCAACCCCAGAGACTCAGAAACCTGGTGAGTGGCCAGTAGCCTAAGTCCATGCTGCTCTTCTCCCAGAAAAGCTTAATGATAAATTCTAAAGAAGGGTAGTTTCAAAATAACTACTCCCTCTTAGCTGGGGGGCGGCATGGGAGGAACTTTTGCAGGCTGAGAGTTGTAAACTTCACATGTTTACTGATTACTCTAATGAGCAGCCAGAACTGTTCAAGTGAGAAAGTAGCCAGCAACATGGAATTCCAAGACTACACTTTGAGAAGGGCAGAGATTTGTTGAAACTCCTTATAACTTTGGTTGTTTTTCCAAACCCAGTGCACTGAATCCAGCCTCACAAATCTTTGTTTAGCATTTATTATTAAGGGCAAGGCATTGGTGCCTGCTACCTTCTGACTCTGGATTCAGAGTAAGACAACTTAGTCACAAGCAAACAAGACATAGATACACACACACAGAGCAAATGGTACAAGTGAACCTGTTGAGAACATCATTAGGAAGGATCTGTGAGGTCAGCAATGATTACCATGGCAACAACAGCCAATGGAAACTCCATCATTGCTGCCAGTGCAATGATTTGAGATCTCAGTTTCCCTTGGGAGGTTTCTGTTGGCTTTTTTTTTAAGAGGCCAGGATAGACTTTGGTCTACTTTTGTCCCTGGCAGAGAAGAATGAACTCTTCATTAAAGGTTGCTCATAGTTCACATATGAAGCTGAAACTAAAGGTTCAGGACTCTATTCTTCACTTACTTACTTGTTTTTGGACAGTCATCAGAAACTGCTCAGGGAGTTCCCTGGTGGTCTAGTGGTTAGGATTCAACACTGTCACTCCTGTGGCCTAGGTTTGATCCATGTTGGGGAACTGAGATCCTGCAAGGCATGTGTTCAGCTCTAGCCTATTAAAAGCCATCCAGGCACTCACTGGGAAGGTTCTCTGCTACATTAGACCAAGTTGTTCCATTTGAATCAATGCTCATCTGATACTGTGATCCAAACTTAGAGCAAACTGTCAGCCTGTGAAATGGTCTGAATGCACTTAAATGATCTCTAACAATCAAGCCAAAATAAGTACTATTCAAGTTAAAAGCATATGCAGATATATTTTTCTTTGAATGCACTAGCATCTTGTGGTTGAATACTAAGAATGTTTAGTAAATATGCTGAACATAAGTCAGTTTAAAATTTGAATTTGATGATATGGTATTCACCCTGAAGACAGAATGTCTTAGAATTAGAAGGCATTTTAGAGATAACTTAGTACATCTTCATAGCTAGGATACAAAAAAAAAAAGGTACATTTACTGAGTAGATAAATATATGTGTGATAAACATAAAATACACATATACATATACACATACAAAATACTAGAAGAATGTTCACTGAAATTTTAACAGTTATCTGTAAACAGAATTACATATAATTTTATTTTCGTGTTTTGACTTTTATTTTCTGACTTTCTTCCTTTACAAGGAGTTGAATTTATTGCTACCCTGTTTATGGCACATTATTATCATTGTTCTTGCAAGGTTCTCTTTTGTTTTATTATTTCCCTTTTTATCTACCCACTTCTCACCCTCATCCCTCACACAACCAACTCTGACAGGTTTAACTGGTACCTTTTCTGTATCTCCCTTCATTTCTACTAAGACTATAAGCTTGAAAGCAGATAGCCTCATTTTGTGCACTTACAGAAATGAGTATCATTTTGTGGGCATGTAGTTTAACTTGTACTGTATCTCATTTTTCTTACTCTTTACATTTGGCACTATGTCCTTAAGATCCAGTCATGTTGATAAATGTTCGTCTAATCATTTTTTTCTAACAGATGCACAATACTCCTTTATGCTCTCTTAACTAAATTTGAGCTAACCACTTTGTTAGTGAAGGACAACCAGTTTACCTCCAAGTCCCTCTTCAGTTCAGTTCAGTTCAGTCACTCAATAGTGTCTGACTCTTTGCAACTCCATGGACTGCTGCATGCCAGGCTTCCCTGTCCATCACCAACTCCCAAAGCTTACTCAAACTTATGTCCATTGAGTCAGTGATACCATCCAACCATTTCATCCTCTGTCGTCCCTTCTCCTCCTATCTTCAGTCTTTCCCAGCCTCAGGGTTTTTTCTAATGAGTTGGCTCTTCACATCAGGTGGCCAAAGTACCAGAGTTTCAGCTTCAGCATCTGTCTGTCCAATGAATATTCAGGACTGTTTTCCTTTAGGATTGACTGGTTGGATCTACATACAGTCCAAGGGACTTTCAAGAGTCTTCTCCAACACCACAGTTCAAAAGCATCAATTCTTCAGCAGTAAGACTCCCTCTTACCATCACAATAACCTTGTGTGAATAAACTCATGTCCTAGAATGGTGCTTTACATACACACAACGCAGGAGACATAAGAGATGCAGGTTCAATCACTTGGTTGGGAAAATAACCTGGAGGAGGGCATGGCAACCCACTCTAGCATTCTTGCCTAGGAATACTGGAGGAGCCTGGCAGGCTACAGTCTATAGGGTTGCACAGAGTTGGACATGACTGAAGCAACTTAGCATGCACAGACGCATACATACACACATATATGCTGCTGCTGCTCCTAAGTCACTTCAGTCCTGTCCGACTCTGTGAGACCCCACAGACTGCAGCCTACCAGGCTCCCCCATCCCTGGGATTCTCCAGGCAAGAACACTGGAGTGGGTTGCCATTTCCTTCTCTAATGCATGAAAGTGAAAAGTGAAAGTGGAGTCGCTCAGTCGTGTCCAGCTCTTAGTGACCCCATGGACTGTAGCCCACTGTCTATGGGATTTTCCAGGCAACAGTACTGGAGTGGGATGCCATTGCCTTCTCCACACACATATATACATAAGGGATATATGGATATGTGTGTGTGTATATGCACATGTGTGTGCATATATATATGCGTGTGTTTACATATACATACATAAATACATGTGTGTGTGTGTGTGTGTGTGTGTGTGTATAATACAAAGACATTTTCATACATCTCCAGAGTAGAATTTCTGGGTTACGGATGTGAGTGGCCCTAATTCAAACAGGTAGTGTCACAGGCTCTCCAAAATGGTAGCATCAGTCTATCTCCTATTAACAATGCATGAAGGTCCCCAAAGTCCCAGAAACACTGCGCATAACTGAGATCTCTAAAATGCTATACATGCCATTATTGATTTAATTTGCATTTCTCTCATCACTAGTGACTTGGAGTATTTTCCAATACTTTGATAGCCTTTTGAGTTTCCTCCTCTTTAATTGTCTTTTCAAATCCTTTGCCCAAATTTTCTACAAATAACATGTATCACTGTAAAAATAATCTCCTGCCTCCAGTGAAATCAGCTGAACAAGACAGGCATGAGAGGCAACTAGAAAACCCACATGTGAGAACAGATAGCAGTTAATCCATCTTCTGAAAATGGCAGTGACTCAGTAGTCAACAGAGAATCTGATAACTGCACAACAGTGATAACAGCAACGGCTGATGTTATGTGAAACACATCCACTCCTGTGGTCCCTGGCTCGTAGTAGATGCTCATTAAACATGACTTCCCTCCCTTATCTTCTTGGATTATCACAACAAATCTGTGCAAAGGAAAACTGTGTATTACTTTTAGTCCTCTTTATTGGAGAACAAAACTGCCTGGATGGATGCCCTGATAAGTGTGAGAAGCATGACTAAGGCAGGTGCTTCCAGCTCCTCCTTTCATATCTACTAGGAGAGTAAGCTTGAAAGCTTGGATACAAGTGGAGGCTTCCATCTTCTCAACTTACTAGCATGTGGCCTTAGGCACAAGTGGCAAGTCAAGCCACTTTTTGAACTTCAGTTTCCCCCCATCAAATGAATAATGATGGCATTTTCCTCAAGATGTTGTATTGAGGATTAAATGAATGATTTCCTGTGAACCATGCAGAATAGTGTCTGACACCCAGTAATTGCTTAGTGAATATTAGCACTTAGTGAACGTTAGCTTGTCTTTGGAGTATGGAGACTATACTAAACTGACGCCATAAATGGTTTTTCATAAACACCCTTTAATTATAAGTTTTTAAGAATTCATTTTGAAGGATTAAAGGCAACATAGCATACGAACACTTTATATCTGAAATCCTGCATTTCATTCTAAACATTTTTCATAATACACCTTTTTCCAATTTGGTTTTAAAAAATTATCTTGAGGAGGTAAACATTTTTGCTTGAAATTTTCTGGGGGGTTTCTTTTTTAGGTCTTCACATATCTAGTAACACATTCAACAATTGACTAGATAGAACTGTTGGAAAATGGGCCTCCATAAAGTGTAGGCTAGCACTTTTGTCCTCCTTGTACAAGGATATTCTTAATCATATTTCTATCCACTGAGGTAAGAAAGGATGTCAACTAAAGCAAAGCAACTAGTGGTAGTCATAGCCTAAATAAAAGCAGCCCTCATTTTTCTCGGCTTTAAAATATAAAATAAAATTGAAGTGGGTAAAGCAGGGGAATCAAATCAAGCACGTGTTACAAATACTAGGGTTAAGGGAACAGCAGCAACAGAATGAGAGCTCCTGGAATCTTATGTAAGTGGTCAGAACTCACTGAATTAAAAAAATCAACACCATGGTACAAGAGCTAGTGTCTTAAGTCCTGGTTCCTTTATGTTATAACAAGACAGGATCTACTGGCTTGTTATGCCTCTTCTATGGGACTCAAATTCCTTATTGTAAGATGAAGCATAGGACAAAAATATCCTTTCTCTTCACATTTCCTTCCAGCCCTAAATTCTAGGGCCTACATTTAAATTTTTTAAAATTTCCTGCATGTTTACAATGATACTACTTTTCCCAGCAGGAATAACACTATGTTAGTGAAAGTGTTAGTTATTTAGTCGTGTCCGACTCTTTGCAACCCCATGGACTGTAGTACACCGGGCTCCTCTGTCCATGGAATTCTCCAGGCAAGAACACTGGAGTGAATTGCCATCCCCTTCTCCAGTGGATCTTCCCGACTCAGTGACTGAACCTGAATCTCCTGCATCGCAGATTCTTTACCATCTGAGCCACCACAAGTGGTCCACTCCTCTCTGTAATGGGAATGCACGCATGAGAATCCAGCTGCTACATCTAGAGATGCTGAACTTGAAGAAAATGACCAGATGCTCCTTCCAAAAGCACTGCCTTATCTATGTTTTTGCCAGACACGGCTCCCCTGCAAATGTAGGCTCAAACATGTGAAGCTGCTTCTTTCTCCATGTGAATTTTCTCTTTTTCCCAAGATGGACCTGAAAGGGATAAAATACCCAGTGTACCCCAGAATTAACCATCACAAATACTGTGCATGCAATTGTCAAGAAGTGTCTAATACACACAGCCATATCCTGAAATCAATAAATGTGACCCTGGGAAATGCTCTGAGAGCTAGAACAAATGAGTACACACCCTTCACCAAACAACACAGGGCCACTTCAACAGGTACCTCTCTGGGCTATCAGTCAAAGAAAATCATCAGGAAGAAAACAAACAACATTCAGTCATCAGTGACTCAGCCCCACGTGGCTTGGCTCAAAGGCTGTGGTGGGGTGGGAGATGGAGTGAGAACAGATCACCTTAATAAAGCCCTTTTGCTACATGGGAAATTTTTATGTGGCTCCCCCCCAAAATTTAACATCCATTTTGTGATGTTACACAAAATGGCGGTGGGGGGGGATTTACTCATTACTCAATTTTTTTAGTATTCAGTTACAACTGGATATGGAACAATGTGTTGGTTCAAATTGGAAAAGGACTACATCAAGGCTATATATGGTCACCCTGCTTATTTAACTTATATGCAGAGTACATTATATGAAATGCTGGGTGGATGACTTACAAGCCAGAATCAAGATTGCGGAGAGGAATATCAACAACCTCAGATATGCAGATGATACCACTTTAATGGCAGAAAGTGAAAAGGAATTAAAGAGCCTCCTGATGAAGGTGAAAGAGGAGAGTGAAAAAGCTGGTTTAAAACTCAACATTCAAAAAACAAAGATCATGGCATCTGGTCATTGGATGAACTGGTGCTGAAGCTGAAGCTCAAATACTTTGACCACCTGATGCAAAGAACTGACTCCTTAGAAAAGACCCTGATGCTGGGAAAGACTGAGAGCAAAAGAAGAATTAACCACCCCTCTGGGGTGACAGAGGATGAGATGGTTGAATGGCATCACCAACTCAGTGAGCTTGAGCAAACTCCAGAGAAAGTGAAGGACATGGAAGCCTGGTGTACTGCAGTTCATGGGGTCACAGAGTAGGACATGACTTAGGGACTGAACAACAACAACAAAATTTTATAAGAGATAGGAAATGAAATATATATAAAAGAGGCATTTTCACATGCCCCTCATCTCACAGATGGCCATCAAGTATTCTAATAAGGGAAACAGGGAATCATCTGAGAACTGACCTAAAGTCAGTTGTGCCATAATGCTTCTTTGAAAACAAAAATTTGTTTCAATGCAATTGATATACTAGGGAACAATTAGAGCATAATGCAAATTTTGTGCTTGCTTGTGAACAATTTCAACCATGAGAAACACTAGGAGACTGCAGAAAACCATGCACAGCTGAACCCAAGTACACTCAAGCATGTATGTACCTCCACACCCACCAGTTACCTAGTTCACCCGGTGATAACATACCACCCAGCCACATCTGCTGTTACAATTTCCTTTCAGTTTCCAAACAACCCTCCTTCACCACTCACAATAACTTACAAGCTGTAACCTTTTCAACACCCACTTCCACCAGTAAACTTAAAAACAAGTGATTTTATATTTCCCAGTCATTTAGTTCCTGGGGGGTATCTACAACTACCAATCTTTCCTCCTTATCACCATTCTTCCTGTAACCCAGTTCCTTGTTCCCTACAGCCTTCAACAGCAGACATCAGAATTTTTGTTTTTTTGGTTTGTTCCCCTGCTCCACCTCTCAGTGGAAAAAGAGCTGTTTTCTATAGGAAAGGAAAATACCTGCATTGCTATTAATGTGGACAAAGTATATAAACTCTCACTGCAGACATACTCTCAAAGCCCTCAGGTCTTGTTCCTATTTTCCAAAAGAGTGGATCTGTCAATACAGACCTGCCAGCCACCTCCCCAGAATTGAACGATGCCCTAAATTTCTTCCTTTATGGTGAAGTGCTGGGGAGAATATGGGGAGGGAAGGGCAGCAAAGGCAGTTTCATTTCCATTTATTTACTGATGGCAGTCAAGGGTGTGGCTGGAACTTAGTATAAGTCAATGGCAATGAAAGAGGCAGATTTTCTTAGACTTAATGTGAGGCATGGAGGAAAAGTCAGTTTGTGTGTGAATAACATGTATGTGCACTAGGCATATATATATTTCTTGCCCTGTTCTAACCTGCTTCAGGGCAACTTCAAGGACACGTATTACATACACTAGACATACATGCAAAATAATAAAAATGAAGCCAAGGAGCATGTATATCATAAATATCATCATATATATATGTATATATATATAAATACACACATATGTATATGTAAGTCATAATTCAAACCCTAATTAAAGAGAATCTGTGTAATCTTGGTTACATAATAATGAGGAAAGAGGTCAAAATGGAACCCAGGAGAAACAGAGATTAGGTGAAGGAAAATCAGGCAATGAAGCCCTAATCCTGGGTTCAAATACCAGTTCTGCCATTTACTTCTGGGCAAGTAATTTCCACTTTTTGAGTTTCAATTCCTCACAGATAAAAGTGAGAATACTTCCCACCTAGAGTGTTATTTTCCAGATTAAACGACAATATTCCTAAGGTCACAAGGGGATCACAACTTCTGCACCAGAGCTCTGGTTTTACACCATGTTCAGAAATTCAGGTGGTTGGGCGTCCCAGAGTCTCAGCTGTCTCGAGCACTCTGGGGCTGAAGGACAGAATGTGGACAGACACCCATGACCCCAGACCCAAGCAGCAGTGGGACAGAGACAGGCTGGCCTCAAAGGAGTGAGAGAATTGAGAAACCCCAGGGGTCTGTAAGCTAATTTCCAATCGCTCCAGGTTGGAAGAACCTTTAGGAGAGAAGTTTCCAGAATGGGACCAGCAGAATCCACATCATCTGGAAACTTGTCAGAAATACCAATTATCAGGCCTTATTTCATACATCCTGAATCAGGAAGTCTGAGAGTCCGGGTTGGTAACTCGAACCAAAGACTGAGGAGATAAGAGTTTTGCTTCATTAAGTTCAAGAATTTGTATAATATCTGTTTCAAGTCAGAGTTTTGAAAAGAATAAAAAAAAAAAAGAATACCAGGATCCCTCTGGGTCTGCTCCACAAGTTAATAATGAATTCTCACACTCTGGCTATTTGGCCACCCAGCAATGCCTGCTGCCTCCTCAGACCATTAGAGGTATGGTCAATTCCTGATACAACCAAAAGTGTCACAAACATGCTGATCAAATGGCATGGGGGGGATTTGTGGACAGAAAGCAATGGAGGGTGTAATCCATAAAAATCACCTATTAGAGTGTATAAATAAGGTCCACAGTGGAAGGATGACGTGAAAATGCATAACCTTTCACATATCCAGCACCAACTACTTATTTCTGCTTGTCATCCTGCCTGCAGTGTCTGAAATTGGGGTTACATACTCAAATAGGGCAAGCTACTGTACCTGGTGACCTTCTCCCCAACCTCCTTCCCTACACTCAAATCAACTCCAGAATTGCCCAAGTTTGAGTTAATGAAGCTCTTGCAACATCTAGGCCCCTTGATTTTCTTCCTTTTCATTTATTTGCTCGTTTATCTGACTGCATTCCCACCAGTTTTCTGAGAGATGGATGGGTGAAAAAGGAGAAAAGAAAAAGTGGTCAAAATAGGCTTGGTGAAGAAGAGCTGCAATTACAATGGAAGCTAAAATACAGGATTTGTGATTAATGGGCAGATTTCCTTATCCTGTACTGTTCTATAAGGAGTGCTGTCTCCACTTACCATCCTAGAAAGAAAATCTGTAACAGCTACAAATTGCAATGCCTAAGAGTTTCTACTATATGCTAATATTGCACCAAAGCTAAGATCTCTCTATATTCACAGGCAGAAGGCTGCACCTCCTGCAAGATGTTAAGATGATTGTAAAAGTCACAACAATCAATTAAAACTGAAATTATCAAACAGAATATAAAACACACTGAACAATACCTATGGCACAGACTTACTGACTTATGTATAAACTCATGCAACGGCAGGCAGCATTTCTAATTTTTCCCACAATAATCTTTATGAGTTTTAGAAATTAAGTAATTCTTATAATTACAAAGGAATACTCATGTTACACATAAAACCAAGCAAATGGATATACACTGTGTCTAATAACAATACAAAAGCTTCCAAGGAATATTTTTGGTTATAATATTTGTCCTATTCCCTTTAGAATAGTCAGATTATCACTCTAAACTCTCCCCAGAGATACATGTTATCTCAATTTTGACAGAAATATCACGTTAAAGGAACCATATGTCATGGAACATTGTAATGAGAATGAACATTGGGAATCATCTAATCCAACCATTTCTCGTTTTATGAGCAAAGATATTGAGACTCAAGAGATGTACTATTTGCCCAGGATCACACAGCTCGCCAGTGGCTTGGTGAGAATTAGCACTTCCCTCTTGACTCTAATATATTGCTCTTTCCACTTTATCATTCTGCCCCTAGCCTTCAGGTAGAGCTAACCAAGGAACTGACTGCACCAGAAGGCCAGAGAATAGAAGCTCCTGATAAGAGTTTTCCCACTACATACTTCTCTCTATGTCTGTGTTTGGCAGAAATCTAATCATCAAATGCTTAAACCATGTACACTTCTTCAGGTGGTGACCCACAGATCTGCTTTGAGCATACTCCTAGGACAAGACATTTTTCTTTCAGGGGCTTGTGCTAGCCTTGTAGGGATGCTGCAAGTAGGAAGCTCTCTACTAATTAGAAAAATAAAAATAAACTATGATTTCTAGGATTCAAAGAGTCAGATACAGATTTTAAGATTTTCAAATTCAGAAAAAGATGAGACAGAGGTATTCATAAGATATTTAATTCCTCAGTGACTGTCTTCCAGCCCCAAATGGCATGAAAGTCAGTTAATCTGTAAATGTTCCATATGCAAAAGACTCTCCAATAATCTATTTTTCTAAGGGCTCTGCTGTTCAAAATCCTACAGTGTCTCCCTCACACAGAATAAAAACTAAAGTTCTTAGACTGCACAGTAGGTTTTTTAATAATCTGTTTAACACCATTTAAATAATATTAATTACTTGCTCTTGTAAAACCCATGCTGTATTAACTACCTATTACTGTGAAACAAATTAGCCCAAAACTTAGTGGCTTAGAACAACAATAAATACCTCACAGAGATCCTGTGGGTCAGGAATCTGAGGGCAGCTTTACTGGCTGCTTCTAGTTCAGGGTCTCCCATGAGGCTGCAGTCACGTGAAAGCTTGACTAGAGCTGCCAAGACGGCTTTCCCATAGCCTCGCCGCAGGCACCTCCCCAAAGAAATGCTGGTCTGTTAGGGCATGGCAGCTATTTCCCTTCAAAGACAGAGACTCAGGAAAGCCAGGTTCAAGCTACACGGTCTGCTTTGACCTAGCCTCACAATCAGACATCATCATTTCTGTAATATCCTGTTGGTAACACAGGCCAGTCCAGTCCCATTTGGTAGGGGACCATACAAAGGTGTTAATACCAGTAGGTGGGGATTGTAAGAGGCTATTGGAGGCTAGCTGCTGTACACACCATACCAGCCACCACACTCTGCCATTTTGCCACACGGCTGGCCCCTCCGCCTCCTGCTCATATTAAAATGGTTAGTAAAAAAAGCACATGATCTAGAGTTAGTAAAACCGGGTTCAATCTCAGTCAGTCAAAGCCTGGAGTCTGATTATGAGCAAATCTCTTAGTTTTACCTCCTATATCTGTAACAGAAATACTATAATCCCTACTGAAAAAAGTAAGTGTGGTTACTAAATGAAGTTCAATATAGAAAACTACTTTGTAGACCACAGATAAGTAAAATTGTTTCTCAACCACCACTTTCCTCCTAGGCCTGCCTGTATACCACTGTTTCTTAAATCTTCTCCTCTCCACTGAAAGTCCCAGTATCTTCTTCTCAGTTCTGACAGACACTATATGTCTGTCTTCTCACATTGTGCATTTATTATAAGCATTTGTTTAAATGAAATTCACTCCTACTAGCTTATACATTCCTTCAGGTCAGAATCTCTCATATCACTATCTACTACAAAATAATCAATAAATGTTTGATTAATCAAACTAGCATGCCTTTATCCTTTAATCACCATCCAAAGAGACAGGAAGGCCTTTCTGCACACAAAGTCCATGGGATACACATGATAGAACAGAGAAAGGTTAATTTTAGCTCTAGACAGTCAGAGCATCTTGACGCCTACAATGGAGAAAATAGTTGGCACTTTGGAACATGTCTCAGATATCAAAAGCTGAGCTCCTAGGATAAATGATGATTTCTGGAGAACTGGGGAATACATGCCGAGCCAGTTTATCCCTCCACTGACAGAGGAGAGTCAGAGGAGTTTTGGGATAAGAGTGCAACAGACAGAATTCTAAAGATATACCTCCCCCGACATTTCCTGTTCCTGGCTACTAATCCAGCTGTTAATCTAGGTATTGCTCTTAAGGGACTTCACAGATGATATTAAGGTTATTCATCAGCTGATCTAAAGCAGAGGTATTACCTGGGTGGGTCCAATGTAATTACCTCAGTCAGAGAAGTCAGGGAGAGGCACGGGAAAAGGAAGGTAGAAAAGATGAGAAAGGAGGAGAGGTCAGAGAGATTCAAAATGTGAGGACTCAACCCACCATTGCTGCCTCTGAAGAAGGAAGAAGGCAGCCATGAGCCAAGGAAAGTGGGGAGCCACGTGAAGCTAAGAACAACCCCCAGCTGACATGCAGCAAAGACATGTGGGTCTAGGCATACAAAGGGAAGAAACTGGAAACTTCTAACAACCTAGTAAGCCTGAAGTGAACCTTGATTTCAGTCTTATAAAACCCGAGTCTGTGAAGTCAGTTAAGTCACCCCAGACTCCTAACACAGCACTGTGAGATAATAAAATGCACGTTATTTGAGCTGCTAAATGTCCAGTAATTTGTTATGGCAGCAACAGAAAACTAATGCAAAGAGTAAGAGTTAAATACTGCCATGGGTTTCTGAAAAGAAAACAGAGCCTTCTCTCCCTATCTGCACTTTGAACCAAGTCTACGTGGATGGGGGAAAAGAAACCTCCAGTGAGTTCAGAAGCTGAGAGAAGCTTGGCACCCGGCAGGATCCAGGAGGATGGAAGAGCCAGCAGCACAAGGAGAGCAGGGACATGCATGCGGGCCACCATACAGGTCTGTGCTTTCTAGTGAGATGAGGGAAAAAACCAAGAACTTCCCCCAAAGTATCAGACAGGAAGGAACCAGAGCTATCAGCAGGGTCTGGGGCCTGGAAAGCAGAATGAAAACTTTCAGCTGTGCACTCAGCAGAACCAAAGACCCCTGGAAACCCTATATTTGAATGGAAGTGTCACAGATCTCAGAATAATACCTAATCCCAAGAAACGTACCCTGAGGGAGAAGCAAAGTAGAAGGCAGAAGGAAAGACACCCAAATCAACTGAGTATTTGCTCACACTAGAGACTGAGGGGAAGTGTCTGGAAATTTCTGAATTTACCATTAAGTTGGCGAGATTTCATTTTCAGCCAAAGGAGGAAATGGAGGTTCAAGAGGTAAGAAAATACAGTTATAAACAAAGTTTTATTTTGCATACCAAGTCTGTGACTGATACAGAGACAGATGCCATTTATCAAATTTATTATCTTCCAAAAGCCATACTTCATATTCATCCTATAATTTAAATCCATAATAACCCTCCAAGCCTTACACTGCTATCATCTCTATTTCATAAGTAAAGAAACCAAGACTAAGAGACATGAAGAAAATAGTCCAGAATGTGACAACTGGCAAATGGTAGATTCCAGATTCAAATATCTACCCACCTAGTATTTCCTCTTTGAATTCCTTTCAGTGAGTGTGCAGAACGGACGCTACTATTTATGAAAGCATTTATAAATTCTTCTGTGATTATACTATCTATAAGATGACTTTTATGAATTCTTTGGTATCTCAATAATAGCAATAGCATCTGTTAACTTATCTTGAAAGCACAGATGTGCCAAGCAGCTCTAAGTGGCTTTTATGGATCATTTAAAAATTATGAAATTTATCCTTTTTATAGATGAGAAAAGTGAGGCCCTGACTTGTCTGAGTGCACAGAGTAAGAGGCAGGGCCGAGATCTGAACCCAGGCACTCTGATTCCAGTCTTTGTTTTTACCCATGGGCTGCACAGCATTCCTACCTTGAGTCACCCTTAAGACCTAGAGGTCAAAAAGAAATGCTGCACTGGCCCAGAAGAGAGATTCGGGAAGCAGCATGGAGGGGTGTTTATAGAATAGCATTGTTACACTCTATGACTATGCTTATTAAGGTTTAGCTGTCCCTGAAGTGACCTGTCTTGCTTTTCTTAACCTACTTCATTGCTTTGATGCTTAAGATACACCATCAATTCAATAATAGCTACTGAGATTATAAGCAAACACATTTATTATAAGTCCTATTCAAAGCTCAGAAATATCAGGAGTGTCAATAATAAGGATATGTATTTATATTTTTCAGCTTGTACCACCTCCTGAAAAAACAAATTCAAGTTCATTTATCCAATACTTTCTAAAAGCCAAGACTATGGAGTCAGAGATAAATGACACGGTCCTGGTCTCACTGGACTCACAGGGACACTTTAGCCAGCAGCATGTAACACTAAGTGAGGAAACAGGAGGAGCAACTAGCTGGAAGGGGATGGGCTACGAAGAAAAGCTTTCTGGAAGAAACCATGCCAGCAGAATTCAATTTGTAAGGATCTGGGAGCAAAGAGGTGGTAGAGATTTTAAAAAGAGGAGGCTTTGACTTATTTAAGGGGCTGTAAACACAGTTGAAAAACTTATTTCACCGACTTCTACTGAACTAACTCCTGAATTAACACTCTCCATTCTCTCTGAAAGACATCTTGACATTCAAGCCAAATACTAATGGATTCTCTCCAGTGGGCCAGGGCACTTGATGCCTCACCCAGGTGAGGGAAATGCTTTTGCCAAGAGTCACTTATATTGGTTCCCATCATGTGTGTGCCAGTTGTGCCTGGCTTTATAATAAAATTAATTTAAATAAACATTATATTATTTAATTAAATATTATATAAGTCAACAAAATATGAGTGTGGAAAAAGAAGAGTTACTGTTTCTGAGAAAACTAGGTTGAATCTTTCAAAAAGACTCGAAAAGACTAGCTGCCAAAAAATTACTGTCAATTTACAAGTGAGTGAGATGGCTATAAAAGACTGGAAAATATAACATAACAACCTAGAAGATTCTGCTCTTTTATTCACTCTACTTGAAAGAAACTCAACTGAAATAATGAGACATATTATGGGTGTGGTTACACAAGAAAACTGATGAGGTACTTTGACAAGTAGAGCCACATTCAAGACAAAGGCTTTGGCCCTATATCAAAAGATTGCTGAAGAAATGTGAACACATGTTTTAAGTTAAAATAAAAGATTTTAATGTATCATTTTTAGGTCTCTATTTTAACCAATATTTGTATTAAAAATTATGTCTCATATCAGAAGGTTTCCACTGTAATTTAAGAAGACTGAAGCCAGGATTGTAAATAGGCAAGTATCAACAGATGAGGCTAGAGAAGTTGGCAATATGACCGCAAGTTCTGCACACAGGCAATAATATGTAGCTTCACATACAGAACATAGAAGAGGCACTGATGTGATAAGATTCCTGGTTGAGAAAGATCATGTGGGAAACATGCAGAATGCTTTGGAGAATCAAGACTAGATGCTATTGAAGTAAGTCTGTGAGGAAACGATGAAGCTTTAACTGAGGCTGGTATAGTGACAGGAACAAAGTTAGCAGTCAGCACATGAGGTTAAGTACCTGGTGAGCTGGTAAAACAATGGTGAAGTGGTATGGCAATGGGAGCTGTCACTGCAATCTTACAGACAATATCTGGCATAGGGGACTCGAACTCTGCGTATTTACAATTTTAAAGAGGACTCTTTTGGGGGTTTTAAGCAAATTCTAATGCTTCACCATTTTATTGATTACATCACATGGCCCCATTGATAAGTGTCTATCTAGGCTGAAATTCTCACTTTTTTCAGTCCATCTTCACAGAGCAGTCCTGCTCTATCCTTGATTTACTTGGTCTTTCTCAGATTGACTCAAACCCTAACCAGAAGGTTTAGGTAAGAAACCTAAATTAAATATTCTTACAATGGGAACTTCACAGCTAGTTCTTTATAGTCATGGATGAGATCACTGCAGCATCCATACAGAGTTATGGATATGATAAGGCTTATCTTCCTTTACTAACAGATCTAGTCATAAGAAATAACAGTAAACCATATGTCTGTCTCATTGGATAATTACTAAATGATGCCAAACTACAAATAAAGCTACATAGAAATCTAACATTTAGATAGAAGTAAAACAACAAAATAGGTAATAGTAAATGTAATCCATGTTAAGAAAACAATGTAAGTAATTTTAAAGCAACCTCTTCAGTGCCACCTATATACATATGAGATTACTCAATAAACAGAAAGGCAAAGTGACAAAAACTGCACATGAAATGATATTTTCACTTTATAATAAAGTAAATTTATAAGGTAGCTGATAATACACAAACTGGCTTTACATATACTTCATTCATTAATTTACCTCCTATGATGAAGACTATCATACCATACATGAAAAAACAGACTCTATAAAGTATATAATATTTTCTAAATTTATTATTTCAAAACATCACCAGTGTTATTTTTCTAATTCCTTAAAAAAAAATGGTAAGTTGAAGAGTGGCATGTTATGAACACACAGAGGGCATATGACAGAAAATCAATGCTCAATTAAAGCATCCAGATGGGGTTATTATCAACTCCTCTGTGCTTGTATTAACAGCACAGAACCACAATAAATGCATTCTGGAAATACTACAGAAATAACATTAAGATATTTAAAAATAGTTACATTAGACTTTCATCAGAAGTCTAAACCCCACAGACTGGGGAATGCACATAAGACTATCGGGAGATTTTTCAGCACAAATGTTGCAGGCCAGAAAGGAGTGGCACAATGTAATTAAAGTACTAAAAGAAGAAAACTTCCAACTAAGAACACTCTACCCAGAGAAAATTCATTATTTGGAATTGAAAAATTTTCAGACAAGCAAAAACTAAAGGAGTTCATCAACACTAAACTGACATTACAAAAACCTTAAGTTAAAAGGACTTAAGTTGAAAAGAGCTAATTAGTAACAAGATCACATATGAAAGAATAAATCTCACTGGAAAAGTAAATATATAGTAAAGATAACAATTAATTACTTATAAAACTAATGTTAAGGTTAAATGATAAAACCAGTAAAAGTAACTATGATTATAATAATTAGTTATGGCATACACAAAATAAACAGATGTAAAATATGACATTAAAAGCATAAAATACGTAGGGGGGTAGTGAGTAAAAATCTTGAGTTTAAAGTATAAAAACACTTAAGTTGGTATTAATGTAAAATAGACTGTATAAATAAAAGTTGTTATATGTAACCCTCATATGGCAAAAACCTATAGTAAACAGATAAAATATAAAGAGAAATAAATATAAACATAACCATTAAAGAACGTCAAATGACAAAAGAAGAGGGAAGAAAAGAAAAAGGAACAGATATGTTCACTTCAGCAGCATCTATACTAAAATTGGAACCATACAGAGAAGATTAGCATGGCCTCATGCAAGAATGACAGGGAAATTTGTGAAGCATTGCATATTTTTTAACAGAGAGATAGAAGATTTAAAGAAGAAACAAACATAGATGAAGAATACAATAACTAGAAAGAAAAATACACTAGAAGGCATCAATAGAATAACTGAGGCAGAAGAAAGAATAAGCAAAATGGAAAACATAATGCTGGAAATCACTGCCATGGAACAGAAGAAATAAGAATGGAAAGAAAGAAAACCAGTCTCAGAGATCTCTGGGACATCACTAAGCACATGTATATTAGCATTACAGGGGTACAAGAAGGAGAAGAAACAGAGAAAGAGCATTAGAAAGTATTTGAAGAAATTAGAACTGAAAACTTGCCTAACATGAGAAAGGAAAATACTCACTTGAGTGCAGGAAGTGCAGAGTCCCATACAAGATAAATCCAAGGAGAAACACACTAAGAAACATTAATCAAACTGACAAAAATTAAAGACAAAGAAAAAAATAGCAGCAACAAGGGAAAAGCAACAAACAACATACAAGGAACCCCCCCATAAGGTTATCAGCTGATCTGTCAGCAGAAACTCTGCAGGCCAGAAAGGAGTGGCATGACATCTTTAAAGTGGTGAAAGGGAAACACTTACAATGGAGAATATTCTACCCAGCAAGGTTCTCAGTCAGATTTGAAAGAGAAATCAAAAGTTTTAAAAGACTAGCAAAAGCTAAGTGAATTTAGCATCAGAAAACCAGCATTACAGCAAATCCTAAAGGAACTTATCTAGATGGAAAAGAAAAGAAAATAGACTCAAGAAAATTATGAACTGGAAAACTCACCAGCAAAGGAAAACATAAAAGCAGGAATCATCCCTACACAAATTTGATATGAAAACCAGCAATCATGAGAAGAGGAGAACACCAATGCAGGATACTGGAACAGCACTTGAAATTAAAATACCAGCAAACTAAAACAACTTTGTTTGTATATAGACTGCTTTATCAAAACCTTATGGGAACCCAAAACCAATAATCTACAACACATACAGTCACAAAAGAAAAAGTCATCCAAAACCTGCACTAAAGATAGACACTAAATCACAAAAGATGAAAAGAAAAGAGGAAAGGAAGGAAAAAGCCATTCAAAAAATCCAAAATAATTAAGATAATGGCAATAGGAATATAAATAATTACCTTTAATGCTCCAACCAAAAAAACAAAACAAAACATGGACAACATGACTGGCTGAATAGATAGAAAAATGAGGCCATATGCATGTTGTCTACAACAGACCCACTTCAGATCTAGGGACACATAGAGACTGAGAGTGAGGGAACAGAAAAAAGTATTCCACGCAAATAGAAGTAAAAAAAAAAGTTAGAGGAGCATTACTCATATCAGAACAAACAAACTTTAAAATAAGGAATGTTACAGGAGACAAAGATGGGCACTACATAATAATCAGCGTAGTCAATGAAGCAGAAGCAGATGTATTTTGGGAATCCCTTATATGATCCAGCATATGCTGGAAATTTGATCTCTGGTTCCTCTGCCTTTTCAAAATCTAGCTTATGCATGGGGCAGTTACCAGTTCACGTACTGCTAAAGGATTGAAGGATTTTGAGCATAATTTTGCTAACATGTGAAATGAATGTAATTGTATGGGTAATTTGAACATTCTTTGGTATTGCCTTTCTTTGGGATTGGAATGAAAACTCATGTTTTCCAGTCCTGTGACCACTGCTGAGTTTTCCGAATTGCGGGCATAATGAGTGCAACACTCTAACAGCATCAGTTCAGTTCAGTTCAGTCGCTCAGTTACATCCAACTCTTTGTGAAGCAGCACGCCAGGCTTCCCTGTCCATTACCAACTCCCAGAGCTTACTCAAACTCATCTCCATCAAGTCAGTGATGCCATCCAACCATCTCATCCTCTGTCGTCCCCTTCTCCTCCTGCCTTCAACTTTCCCAGCATCAGGGTCTTTTCCAATGAGTCAGTTCTTCATATCAGGTGGTCAGAGTACTGGAGCTTCAGTTTCAGCATCAATCCTTCCAATGAATATTCAGGACTGATTTCCTTTAGGATTGACTGGTTTGATCTCCTTGCAGTCCAAGGGACTCTCTAGAGTCTTCTCCAACACCACAGTTCAAAAGCATCAATTCTTTGGTACTCAGCTTTCTTTATGATACAGCTCTCACATCCATACATGACTACTGGAAAAACCATAGCTTGACTGCGTGGACTTTTGTCAGGAAAGTAATATATCTGCTTTTTAATATGTTGTCTAGGTTTGTCACAGCTTTTCTTCTAAGGAGCAAGCATCTTTTAATTTAATGGTTGCAGTCACCATCTGCAGTGATTTTGGAGCACATGAAAAAAGAGTCTGTCACTGTTTCCATTGTTTCCCCATCTATCTGCTATGAAGTGATGGGACCAAATGCCATGATCTTTGAATGATCTTTGATCATTTTTTGAATGCTGAGTTTTAAGCCACAGTTTTTACTCTCCTCTTTCACTTTCATCAAGAGGCTCTTTAGTTCCTCTTTGCTTTCTGCCATAGGGGTGGTGTCATCTGCATATCTAAAGTTATTGATATTCCTCTCAGAAATCTTGATTCCAGCTGTGCTTCATCCAGCCCAGCATTTCACATGATGTGCTCTGCATATAAGTTAAATAAGCAGGGTGACAATATACAGCCTTGATGTATTCCTTTCCCAATTTGGAACTAGTCCATTGTTCCATGTTTACTTCTAACTGTTGCTTCCTGACCTGCATACAGATTTCTCAGGAGGCAGGTAAGGTAGTCTGGTATTCCCATCTCTTTCAGAATTTTCCACAGTTTGCTGTGATTCACACAGTCAAAGGCTTTGGCATAGTCAATAAAGCAGAAGTAGATGTTTTTCTGGAACTCTTTCGCTTTTTTGATGATCCAACAGATGTTGGCAATTTGGTCTCTGGTTCCTTTGCCTTTTCTAAATCCAGCTTGAACATCTGGAAGTTGTTGGTTCATGTACTGTTGAAGCTTCACTTGGAGAATTTTGAGCATTACTTTGCTAGCTTGTGAGATGAGTGCAATTGTGTGGTAGTTGAACATTCTTTGGCATTGCCTTTCTTTGGGATTGGAATGAAAGCTGATCTTTTCTAGTCCTGTAGCCACTACTGAGTTTTTCAAATTTGCTGGCATACTGAGTACAGCCCTTTAATATCATTCTTTATTATTTAAATGACTCAGCTGTAATTTCATTACCTCCACTAGCTCTGTTTGTAGTAACGCTTCCTAAGGCCCACTTGACTTCACATTCCAGGATGTCTGGTTCTAGGTGAATGACAACACCATCCTGGTTATATGGATCATTAGGAGCTTTATAGTATGGTTCTTCTGTATATTCTTGCCACCTATTCATAATCTCTTCTGCGTCCATTAGGTCTTTGCCATTTTTGTCCTTTATTGTGCCTATCTTGCATCAATGTTCCCTTGGTATCTCCAATTTTCTTAAAGAAAATTGTCTTTCCCATTTTATTGTTTCCCTCTATTTCTTTGCATTGTTCACTTAAGAAGACAGTTATCTCTCTTTGCTCTTCTCTGGAACTCTGCACTTAGCTGGCTATATCTTCCCCTTTCTCCTCTGCCTTTTGCTTCTCTTTTTTTTTTTTCTCAGCTATTTCTAAGGTCTCCTCAGACAACCAGTTTGTCTTCTAGTATTTCTTTTTCTTAAGGATGGTTTTGGTCAATGCCTCTTGTACAGAGTTATAAACCTCCACCCATATTTCTTCAGGCACACTGTCTACCAGATCTAGTCCCTTGAATCTATTTGTTACCTTCAACATATAATCATAAGGGATTTGATTTAGGTCATACCTGAATGGCCTATTGATTTCCCCCACTTCAATTTGAGCCTGAATTTGGCAATAAGGAGCTGATGATCTGAGCCATAGTCAGCTCCAGGTCTTGTTTTTGCTAACTATATAGAACTTCTTGATCTTTGGATGCAAAGAACATAATCAATCTGATTTCAGTAATGACCATCTTGTGATGTCCATGTGTAGAGTGATCTCTTGTGTTTATCCACAGACTGGGAATATTCTTAAAGAGATGGGAATACCAGACCATACTATCTGCCTCTTGAGAAACCTGTATGCAGGATGAGAAGCAACAGTTAGAACAGAACATGGAACAACAGACTGGTTCAAAATTGGGAAAGGAGTACATCAAAGCTAAATATTTTCACTCTGCTTATTTAACTTATATGCAGAGTACATTATATGACATGCTGGGTTAGATAACTCACAAGCTGGAATCAACATTGCTAGGAAAAACAACAACCTCAGATATGCAGATAATATCACTTTAATGGCAGAAAGTGAAGAGGAACTTAAAAGTCTCTTGATGAAGGTAAAAGAAGACAGTGAAAAAGCTGGCTTAAAACTCAACATTCATAAATTGAAGATCATGGCATCTGGTCCTATTATTTCATGGCAAATAGATGGGGAAAATGTGGAAACACTGTCAGATTTCATTTTCTGGGGCTCCAAAATCAATGCAGATGGTGACTGCAAACACAAAATTAAAAGATGCTTGCTCCTTGGAAGAAAAACTATGACAAATACAGACAGCATATTAATAAGCAAAGACATCACTTTGCTGAGAAAGATATGTATAGGCAAAGCTCTGGTTTTTCCAGTAGTCATGTATGGATGTGAGAGCTGGACCACAAAGAAGGCTGAGCATTGAAGAATTTCGAACTGTGGTGCTGATAAAGACTCTTCAGAGTCTTTTGGACAACAAGGAGATCAAACCAGTCAATACTAAAAGAAATCAACCGAAATATTCATTGGAAGGACTGGTGCTGAAGCTGAAGTCCAATACTCTGGCCACCTGATTCAAAGAGCCAGCTAAATGGAAAAGACTGGGAAAGATTGAGGGCAAAATGAGGAGGTGGTGACAGAGGATGAGATGGTTGGATGACATTACTGACTCAATGGACATGAGCTTGAGCAAATTCATGGAGATAGTGAAGGACAGGGAAGCCTGGTGTGCTGCAGTCTATGGGGGTGCAAAGAGCCAGACTCGACCTAGCGACTGAACAGCAACAACAATATAACAATCAAGAGAATAATCCAAGAAGAATATATAACAATCATAAATACACAAGAACCCAACACAGGAGCACCTCAATATGTAAGGCAAATGATAAAAGACATAAAAGGAGAAGGCATCAGTAACACAATAATACTGGGGGACTTTAATACCCCATACTCAACAAAAGACACTTCATTCAGACAGAAAGTCAATACAGAAACACGGGCCTTAAATGAAACATTAGACTTGATGGACTTAATTGATATCTACAGATAATTTAATACAAAAGTAGCCAAATAAATTTTCTTCTTAAGGGTATAGGGAACATTCTCTAGGATCACATCCTAGGCCAGAAATCAAGTCTTCATAAATTTAAGAATACTGTAATCATATCAAAGATCTTTTCCAACCACAATGCTGTGGGATTGGAGATCAATTATAGGAAAAAAAAAAACTGTAAAAAACACAAACACAAGTTGGGTAAACAATATGTTAGTAAGTAAACAAAGGATTACTCATGAAATTAAAGAGAAAATGCAAAAATACCTAGAGACACATGACAATGAAAACGCGATGTTTCAACACTTTTCAGACATAGTAAAAGAAGTTCTAAGATGGAAGTGTATATCAATACAATCTTAACTCAGGAAAAAAGAAAAATCTCAAATAAACAACCTAACCTTACAAGTAAAGCAACTAGAGAAAGAGGAACAAACAAACAAAACCCAAAGTTAGTAGAGCAAAGAAATCATAAAGATCAAAGCAGAAATAGAGAAAACAGAGGTGTGACAAAAACCACTACAATGTTGTAAAGTAATTAAACTTCAACTAATAAAAATAAATGGGAAAAAAAAAAAGAAAACAGAGGTAAAAGAAAAACAATAGCAAAGATCAATGAAACTAAAGGCTGGTTCTTGAGACAATAAACAAAATTGATAAGCCTTTAGCCAGAGTCATCAAGAAAAAAAGGGAGAGGACTCAAATCAATAAAATGAAAATGAGAAGTTACAATTGACAGCATAGAAATACAAAGGATCATAAGGAACTACCATAATCAACTATACGCCAATAAAATGGGCAACCTAGAAGAAATGGACAAATTCTTACAAACGTACAACTTTCCAAGATTGAACAAGGAATAAATAGAAAATATGAACAGACCAAACAAGTACCAAAATTGGAATTATGGTTAAAAAACCTTCCAATAAACAAAAGTCCAGGACCAGATGGCTTCAAAAGTGAATTCTATCAAACTGTTAGAGAATAGGAAACACCCACCTGTTATAAAATGTCCCAAAAATATTTCAGAGGAAGGTACACTCCCAAATTCATTCTACAAGTCCACCATCACCCTGATACCAAAACCAGATTAAAAATACCCCCCCAAAAAAAGAGAGAAAGAGAGAAAGAAAATTATAGTCCAATATCATTGAGGTTGACACAAAAATTCTCAACAAAATACAAGGAAATCACATGCAATGATACATTCAAAGGCTCATATACCATGATCAAATGTATTTTATCCCAGGGATTCAACTCTTCAATATCCACAATCAGCATGAAACAAGATGAAGAATAAAAACCATATGCTCATCTCAATAGATACAAAAAGAGCTTTGGACAAAAGTCAACACTCATGTATGATAAAAGCTCTCCAGAAAGTGGTCTAAGATGGAATCTATCTCAACATAATAAAGGTCATATATGACAAACTCACAACTGACGTCATGCTCAATGATGAAAAGCTGAAAGCATTTCCTCTAACATCAGCAACAAGGCAAGGATGTCAATCTTCACCACTTTTATTCAACATAGTTTTGAAAGTCCTAACCACAAGAACCAGAGAAGAAAAAGAAATAAAATGAATTTAAATTGAAAAAAAAAGAAGTAAAACTGCCAATACAATATAGGAAATCCTAAATATGTGACCAGAAAACTATTAGAGCTTTGCAATGAATTCAGTAAAGTTGCAGGATACAAAATTAATACACAGAAGCCTCTTGTGCTACACACTAACAAAGAAATATCAGAAAGAGAAATTAAGGAAACAATTTCATTTATTATCACATCAAAAGAATAGAATACCTAGGAATAAACATACCTCAGGAGACAAAAGACCTCTACTATGAAAACTATAAGACACTGATGAAAGAAATCAGACATGACACATATAACAAGATATACCATGTTCTTGGACTGAAAGAATCAATATTGTCAAAATGTCTATACTACTTAAGGCAATCTATGGCTTCAATGCAATCCTTATCAAATTAACAACAGCATTTTTCACAGAAGTAGAGCAAAAACATTTTAAATTTATGAGAAAATACAAAAGACCCTGAATAACCAAAGCAATCCTGAGAAAGAAAAACAGAGTTGGAGAAATTAGACTGCCGACTTCAGCCTATACTACAAAGCTACAGTCATCAAAACAGTATGGTACTCTTCTGAAATACAGATGAATAGAATAGGATAGAAAGCCCAAAAATGAACACATGTACCTATGGTCAATAAATCCGTGACAAAAGGGGTAAGAAAATACAATGGAGAGAATATAATCTTTTCAATAAGTGGCACTGGGAAAACTGGACAGCTACCTATAAAAGAAGGATATTAGAACATTCTCTAACACCATACACAAAAATAAACTAAAAATTAATCAAAGATCTAAATGTAAGGCCGGACACTATAAAACTCTTAGAGGAAAACATAAGCAGAATACTTTTTGACATAAGTCACAGTAATATATTTTTTGATTTACCTCATAGAATAATGAAAATAAAAACAAAAGTAAATAAAAAGCACCTAATTAAACTTAAAAGTTCCTGCACAGCAAAGGAAACCATCAACAAAACAAAAAGACAACCAACAGAATGAGAGAATATATTTGCAAACAAAGTAACAGGCAAGGAATTAATCTCCAAAATACACAAACAGCTCATGCAGTTCTATGTCAGAAAAACAGACAACCCAATCAAAAAATGGACAGAAGATCTAGACACTTCTCCAAAGACAGATTATCAACAAGCACATGGAAAGATGTTCAACATCACTAATTATCAAAGAAATGCAAATCAAAACTACAATGAGGTACCACCCCATATCAGTCAGAATGGCCATCATCAAAAAGTTTACAAATATTAAATGCTGGAGAGGGTATGGAGAAAAGGGAACCCTTCTACACTCTTGGTGGGAATGTAAACTGTACAACCACTATGGAGAACAGGGTGGAGCTTACTTAAAAAACTAAAAACAGAGCTACCATATGACTCTGCAATCCCACTCCTGGGCATACATCGGGAGAAAAACATAAACTGAAAGGATATATGCACCTCAATGTGTTCATGGCAGCACAGTTTACAATAGCTGAAACACAGAAGCAACCTAAATGTCCACTAGCAGAGGAACAGACAAGGAAGATGTGGTACCTATATACAATGGGATATTACTCATTTAAAAAAGAATGAAATAATGGCATTTGTAGCAACAAAGATGGACTCAGAGATTATCAAACTAAGTGAAGTAAGTCAGACAAAGAAATACAAATATCATATAATATCACTCATATGTGAAGTCTTAATTTTTAAAAAAGATAGAAGTGAAGAGAAACAGAAACCAAACAGAAACAGATTTACAGGTTGAAAACAAACTTATGGTTTCCAAAGGGGAAACCTGGAGGGGAGGGATAAATCAGGAGCTTGGGATAAACAAACACACTACTCTGCAAAATACAGATTACCACCAAGGACCTACTCTATAGCACAGAGAACTCTACTCAATATTCTGTGATAACCTAGATGAGAAAACAATCTAAGAAAGAATGAATATTTGTATAACTGAGTCACTGTGTTATATACCTGTGACTAACACAACATTGTAAATTAACTATACTCCAATAAAATTAAAGGATTAAAAAAAGAAAAGAATCAAGAAAGGAACCATAAAAATAGCTACAGAGAACTAACAAAATGGCAATAACCACACCCCTAGCAATAATTACTTTAAATGTGAACACACTGAATTCTATTAAAAGACAGAGTGGCTGAAGAGATTAAAACACAAGATTATCTTTATGCTGCCTACAACAGAGACAAATCAGATCAAAATAAACAGACTTAACATGAGGGGATGGCAAAAGGTATTCCATGCAAATGGGAACAGAAAGCTGTAGTGATACTTATATCAGACCAAATAAATTAAAAAAAATACTTAAAGAGACAAAAAGTACATTACATAATGATAAAGGGATCAATCCAAGAAGGCATAATAACTGTAAAAACACATGCACCCAATACAGGAGCAAGAACCTAAATAGATAAACCAAACATAAACAAACCTAAAGGGAGAAATGGATAGCAACTCAGTAGTAGTAGGAGACTTTAACACCACAGTAACAATGAACTATCAGAAAGAGAAATTAGAAAAATAATCCCAATTACAATTGTATCAAACAATAAAATACCAAGGAAGGAAATAAACCAAGGAAGTGAAAGATCTCTATACTGAAAACCACAAGACACTGATGAAACAAATTGAAGAAGATACAAATAAATGGAAAGATATTTCACACTCACTAATTGAAAGAATTAGTATTGTTAAACTGTTCATACTACCAAAAGCATCATACAGATTCAATCTAACCTCTATTAAAATTCCAATGGCATTTTTCACAGAAATAATATAGTCTTAAAATTTGTATGGAAACACAAAAGACCTCAAATAGACAAAGCAAGTTTAAGAACAATAAAGCTGGAAGTATCACACTCTCTGATTTCAAACTATATGACAAAGCTGTAGTAATTAAAACAATGTGGTATTTGCATAAAAAGGACACATATATCTATGGAACAAAACAGAGGGTCCAGAAATTAACCCACACGTATATGGTAAATTATTATGTGACAAAGGACCCAAGAATATACAATGGGGAAAGGACAATTTCTTTAATAAAAGATGCTGGAAAAACTGGACAACTATATGCAAAAGAATAAAACTGGACAACTATCTCCTAACATACAAAAATTGACTCTAAATTGTTAAAATACTGGAATGTAAGACGTAACACCATAAAACTCCTAGAAGAAAAGATAGGTGGTAAACTTCTTGACATAGGTGTTGGTGATGATTTTTTGAATCTTCATCAAATGCAAAAGAATAAGGGCAAAAAATAAATGAGTGGGAATACATCAATGTAAAATGCTTCTGCACAGCAAAGGAAACGACCAAAAATGAAAAGAGAATCCACAAAATGAAAGGAAAAATTTGCAAATTGTGTATCTGATAAGGGACTAATCACTGATGCTTCTGAACTGTGGTGTTGAAGAAGACAAGTGAGAGTCCCTTGGACTGCAAGGAGATCAAACCAGTCAATCCTAAAGGTTTGACAGTCCTGAATATTCACTGGAAGGATAGATGCTGAAGCTCCAATACTTTGGCTGTCTGATGCAAAGAACTGATTCACTGGAAAAGACCCTGATGCTGGGAAAGACTGAAGGCAGGAGGAGAAGGGGATGAGATGGTTGGATAGCATCACTGACTCTATGGACATGAGTCTGACCAAACTCCAGGAGTTGGTGATGGACAGGGAAGTCTGCTGTGCTGCAGTCCATAGGGTTGCAAAGAGTCAGACACGACTGAGTGACTGAACTGAAGGGACTAATATCCAAAAGAACAATATATAAAGAATTCATACAACTCAATAGCAAAAACATAAAAACAAACAAAAAAAATCTCACAAACAATCCAACTAAAAACAGGTATAAGAGCTGAATAGATATTTTTTTCCAAAGAAGACATACAGATGCCCAACAGGTACATGAAAAGAAGCTCAACATCATTAACCCGTGTTGCTGTTGTATAGTCACTAAGTTTTGTCTGACTCTTTTTGACCCCATGGACTGTAGCCCAGCAGACTCCTCTGTCCATGGGACTGAGAAATGCAAATCAAAACCACAATAAGGTATCACACTATACCTCTTAGAATGGCTATTATGAAAAAGACAAAAAATAACCAGCATTGGCAAAGATGTGCAAAAAAATGAACCTTTGTGTACTGTTGATGGGAATGTAAATTGGTAAAGCCAACATAGAAAACAGTATGTAGGTTTCAGAAAATTAAAAACAGAACTATCTATGATCTAGTAATTCCTCTTCTGGGTATTTATCCAAAGAAAATGGAAATACTAATTTAAAAAGATATGTGTATCCCCATGTTTATCACAGACTTAGCCAAGATATGGAACCAATCTAAGTGTCCATCAATGGATGAATGAATTAAGAAATTGTGCTGTGTATACATACATATGTGTGTGTGTGTGTGTGTGTGTGTGTGTGTGTGTGTGTATAATGGAGTATTATTCAGCCATAAAAAGAATAAAATTTGCCATTGGTGACAACATGGATGGACCTCAAGGACATTCTGCTAAATGAAATACGTTAGAGAAACACAACTGCAATATACTCTTATATGTGGAGTTTAAAGAACAAAAACAAGCTCATAGATACAGAAAACAGACTGGTGGTTGCAAGATGTGGGGATGAGAATTAGGGGTGCGAGTAATGAGTGAACTTTTCTATAAATTTAAATGGAATAAAATTTTTAAAGAAATTAAGATTTTTTTAAAAAAGTGACTTTTACCAACAAAATCTAAACCATGAGAAATCTTTTCCTTTCTGTCTCCTCCTTAAATCTCAAGCATACTCAAAATGCATTAACCACCACATAACACTGTTAAGGCTTTGGTTTGAATAAAAGATGTTTAAATTGATTCTTTAAATACCAAATACCACGGATGCAGAACTATGAACCTTATGTGATTGCTTTTGTAAACACTGTATTCTGAAGACAGATCAAAGACTGTATCTTGTTCCTATAATGACCCATGGTCATGGCCTCTATGTAATTTCAATAAGATTGTTTGGAATAGCCAATTTAACCAAGTTTCAGTTTTTTTCCTTCATGTATACACAATGTTTCTTATATGCAGTGGGGCTGATGGAGAAAATAATGGAGAGGATATCTGCAGTACAGATAACAGACCATGGCATCTCCTCCACCACCCCCGGCCATGGCCCTTGAACAGGGTCAACTGTTCAAGGTAAGTTGAATCATCCCCTGGTTTCTTGGCTGTCATACTTGCAAACCTTCATCCTCTCCTCACTGGTCATTTATTCAATTTCAGTTCACTCATCATAATTTTCTGGGCTTTACACCAAACTATTTAAATATACTTGGTCTTCTAAAATGTGAGGAACATAATCCACAGAAAACTGCAGAGACTGAATTAAGAGAAAAAGCAGTCACAATCAAGCAGGCCTTCAGAATTTGTACGATGTCTTTACTATTGATTGTCTCCTCTGATAAACCTTATACCATAAGATTTATAGGAAAGACACAGTGCATACATTTGGGTGAGGCACAACCATCAGAACTGTGTGCTCAGAAGAGTTGAGGTCATTCACACACAATCCAAAGAACAAGAGAGACTGTGCTGCTCATTAATAGAGGCATTCTAAGATCCTAACATCCCAGGTGGTTCAGTGGTAAAGAATCTGCCTATCAAGGCAGGAGACGCAGGAGATGCGGGTTCAATACTTGGACTGGGGGGCCCCTAGAGGAGGAAATGGCAACTGCCTCCAGTATTCCTGCCTGGAGATCCCACGGACAGAGGAGCCTGGCAGGCTACAGAGTCGGACACAACTGAGCGACTGAGCACAGAAGTTCCTCAGAGTCGCCATCATCTTCCAGTCACATTGAAAAATGTTGCCCTCTGCATACTCATGAGGGAATATAAGTGAGCATTGCTCACGTGCTTCAGGAAGATACTGTGAAAGAGCATATGAAGACTGGATCTTCATTCTTTGGGATAACCTCAGATAGTCCTCTTTCTTTAGAATAGCTTAGGGCTTCATAACCAAGATGGGAAAAGTGAGAAAACTGCTGTTGGATAAAAAGAATATTTGCGAGGGAACAAAAGAGATGGCTTTCAGCTTATGCACAATTATTGTCTTCTATGGAGAATTTTTGTTTTGCATAATAAATTAGAAGTTAATACATGTAAATTAGAGCAGTTTTCTACAGAGGCTGAGAGGCAGGCACTGCATAGTAGATGGAACCACCTCCTGTCTCTGACTACAGGTACCCAACAAGTCTCACAAACCTCTTCTAGTCCATTACCTGAAAGGTACAAGATTAATGAGTCGTGCCTTTGAATCCACTACTAGAACACAAATTCCTTTTGAGCACCAGCATATCAGGCTATCAGCTATTAATGATCTCTTAATTAGTCAGAAAATAAGAAGCTAGTTATCTAGAAAGGGCTGAAGCAAATTATGGGGAAAATGGAATTATGCATTTATTGACAATTTTGGAGGCTCTACTAACTGAACATCACAGTACCAAGTGGGGATACAGTGATGAATTAATTCACTCACTCACTCACTGCCTCCCTCGTTCACTCATTAATTCATTCAACAGATATATCAGGAACTGGGATATAAATTTTGCCCTCAGTGGGACTATAATCCAGTAAAAGAAATATTATTTGTACCTACAAAGCAGGAAAAAGTACCACGAATTTTTAAAATGGTATTAGTATGGAAGTTAGTAGGTAAAAGAGATTAACATAGATGAAGTGATAAAATAGGGCTTCATGGAAAAGGCATGCAAAAGCCTAAATGTTGAAGGGTGGCTAGCACATGAAAATGCCAAGTGGGAGAGATGACTTAAGAAATGGCATAAAAATGCTAACCTACTGTTTAAGGGAGCCAGCAGGCATGAGGCAGCAGAACTCTACTGGTGCCAGATGCTGTGGGGATGGAAGGAAGGAAGAAAATGATGAGGTGTGTAGAAAGGGAGGAAATTCCAGAGGCAGACAGCACGCCACACTTTACCAGTGTGCTTGGGGGGAGGCCTGCACATGTTTATGTCTCAGGCTTTATTCTTTGGAAAGTATAACTGTGTGGACCTTGGAGATTATCTACCCCCAAAGCCCTAATTTTACAGGAGTCTGATAAATTATCCAAGGCCACAGAGATGTAGATGGCTGATTTAACTGTATGACCGAGTTACCCTAAAAATAAATAAATGTAGCATTTTTCCATTTGTGTCAAAGGTTATCAAGGTAGCTAGCAGCATGTCTGTGTGTGTAGGTGTGTACACATGTGAGAAGAGGAAGAGCGAATGATCAACTCTGAGGTTAATCAGGAGAGACATGAGATATGAGAAGGTTAAGAAACACAGACCTGCATATTTTCCTATCATGAGAGAAGTTCCTTTTGGAAACAAGGACTTGACTGGAAACGTGGCCTGCAATATTTGCCATCTATACAATAGTGGTCTACGGCTTCCCTGATGGTTCAGACAGTAAAGAATCTGCCTGCAAGGCAGCAGACCTGGGCTCTATCCCTGGGTTGGGAAGATTCCCTGGAGGAGGGCATGGCAACCCACTCTAGTATTCTTGTCTGGAGAATTCCCATGGCAGAGGAGTCTGGCGGGCTACAGTCCATGGGGTCACAAAGAGTCAGACATGACTGAGCACAGCCCAGCATGAACTATAACAACTCAAGCTTCTAAGACCTTAGCGATTAAGGTGCCTGCTTCACACATCAGCTCCCCTCACTGTCATACTATCGTTACAAATTTAAATAGAAGGTTTATAGATGGCCAAGGACTGACTCCTCAGCAGGATAAAATGGAACCAGAAAAGAAGTCACAACTATTCACCACTTGAGTTTAAATGAATTGAAAGCATCTCTATTCATAGCTAGATTTCTAATTCAGAAAGATAAGCTGTCTTAACAGTAAACACGAAATGCTAGGAAAGACATAAGACATATTTCAAAGATGTTGCTTTGGGCCTTCTGTCTAACTGTTCTTAGAAATTTCTGCCCCCATCAGAATTAACTTTCCTCTACTCAGTAAGTTATATTACTTTCCCATAATGCCAGACCATTCAGAGCACTGTTGAACACACAAAATGTTTAAAAATCACAGAATTAGACGATACTGGCAAATTATTTTAGACATTATCGAATCTGGGAAAACCACTAGACCATTCAGGTATGACCTAAATCAAATCCCTTATGACTATACAGTGGAAGTGAGAAATAGATTTAAGGGACTAGATCTGATAGACAGAGAGCCTGATGAACTATCAATGGAGGTTCGTGACATTGTACAGGAGACAGGGATCAAGAACATCCCCATGGAAAAGAAATGCAAAAAGGGAAAATGGTTGTCTGAGGAGGCCTTACAAATAGCTGTGAAAAGAAAAGAAGGGGAAAGCAAAGGAGAAAAGGAAAGATATTCCCATTTGAATGCAGAGTTCCAAAGAATAGCCAGGAGAGATAAGAAAGCCTTCCTCAGCGATCAATGAAAAGAAATAGAGGAAAACAACAGAATTGGAAAGACTAGAGATCTCTCCAAGAAAATTAGAGATATCAAGGGAACATTTCACGCAAACATGGGTTTGATAAAGAACAGAAATGGTATGGACCTAACAGAAGCAAAGGTATTAAGAAGAGATGGCAAGGATACACAGAAGAACTGTACAAAAAAGATCTTCATGACCCAGATAATCACAATGGTGTGATCACTCACCTAGAGCCAGACATTCTGGAATGTGAAGTCAAGTGGGCCTTAGAAAGCATCACTATGAATAAAGCTAGTGGAGGTGATGGAATTCCGGTTGAGCTATTTCAAATCCTAAATGATGTGTGAAAGTCCTGCACTCAATATGCCAGCAAATTTGGAAAACTCAGCAGTGGCCACAGTACTGGAAAAGGTCAGTTTTCATTCCAATCCCTAAGGAAGGCAATCCCAAAGAATGCTCAAACTACCGCACAATTGCACTCATCTCACACGCTAGTAAAGTAATGCTCAAAATTCTCCAAGTCAGGCTTCAGCAATACGTGAACCGAGAACTTCCAGATGTTCAAGCTGGTTTTAGAAAAGGCAGAGGAACCAGAGATCAAATTGCCTGCCTCCTGAGAAACCTGTATGCAGGTCAAGAAGGAATACTGTAATCTGTGATAACACTTTGTAAAACTATGTTTCTAAAAAGGTTAAGCACTAACTAAAATAATAATTGCCACTGTGTTGCAGGTATTGAATGCTATTTTAAAAACTATTTCCTTTTAAAAAATAACAAATGCTATTTTTCAAAACTTTTATGATTCTAAAAAGTGAACTATTATAATATTTTGATAGATTTAAAATTTTACAACTAAAACAAATTATATTTATATTATATTATATCAAATACTTACTACATTTGATAGAAAGCTTTTAAATATCACTTGAGTAAAAGAGACTTCGGAATACTATCAGTTGCAGGTCCTACACACTGGAGTTCAGGTAACAATGGAGATGTTTCACAGCCCTCTGAGTGTGTCAACTAATGAATGAGAAAGAAATCTGCTGACTTCTCATCATTGATTTATTATCAGTCTGGATCTGAATGAGGTTGATTTATTCTACCACTTAACTGTTTATAAATTCAAGGCTCAAATGATGGACTCCCCTCCCTGCCACTTCAACAGTCATCAAAGAAGAATGCATTAGTTTGGCATCAGAGGAAAAAACCTGCAAGCCTCCTTCTAAGGCAAGCCTTGTAATAGTGAAGCTGTAAGTATTGCTGAAGTCACCATACTTTATAGACTAGTATTTTATTATTAGACAGGGACAGACCAGTGGAAACTTAGCAGGTGAAGGCACCAAATAATGTATATTTTCAGAGAAGATCAAAACAAACATTTATGTTCTTATGCTACCATGATACTTCTTAGATGACTCTCAAACCAAAGAAGTAGCACTTTTATCAGAGCTTTTAGAAGCAAGATTAGTAGGTTTAGAGAATTAGGGAGTATGCCCTTTCAGGTATGAGCCAAACTTTGTATAAAACTGGGGCCTGTAAGCCAGAAGGCCAAGTAAAAAACAGTCAGTGTTTACACAGTTCATGAATTTGAATTCCAGGTAGTAGAGCAGTACAGCAGAAGCATGCTGGGCCCAAGAATTTGAACACATTAATGAAATAAAAAGAAAGTGCTAGTTGCTCAGTCATATCTGACTCGTCACTACTACATGCACTGTACCCACCAAGGCTTCTCTGTCCATGGAATTTTCTAGGCAAGAAAACTAGAGTGGCTAGCCATTCCCTTCTCCAGAGTATCTCCCTGACCCAGGGATTGAATCCGGGTCTCCAGCATTACTGGCAGATTCTTTACTGTCTGAGGCACCAGGGAAGCCTACGCCTTAATGAAATAAAAATAAGTTCTATAATTCCTTATATTTCCACACTTTATAAAAGTTTACAAACTGTTTTATGCAATATATATATACACACACACACACACACACATATATATATCTTTTTTAATAAATACTTTTTATGGCCAATAAAGCTGTGATTATTACTTGTATTTTACAGATGGAAACTCTAAGGCTCAGAGAAGCTGGCTTGACCAAAGTCACTCAAAAGGCCAGAGCTCAAAACCAAACCTTCAGATTTAACACGGTGCTTTCTCTCTACTGCCTTTTTCAGCCTAATTTGATTAGGCTTTGCCTAAGGGCAGGGGCTTCCCAGGTGAGCCAGTGGTAAAGAATCCCCCTGGCGATGCAGGAGAAGTAAGAGACGTGGGTTTGATCCCTGGGTCTGGAAGATCTCCTAGAGGAGGAAATGGCAACCCAGTCCAGTATTCTTGCCTGGAGAATCCCATGGACAGAGATGCCTGGAGGGCTATAGTCCACAGGGTCACAAAGAGTCAACATGACTGAAGCAGCTTAGCACACACACAAGGGCAGAAAATGATCCTGATGATCTTATAGTCTTCTCCAAACCAAAGAATTTGATCAGGTTGGTGGTGAATAAGCTAAGAGTAGTAGTTAACAAAATAGGCAGGTTTAAAGGTATGATACTAATGAATTCATAAATTTGTAATAAAAAAGACTATACCACTCATCAGATAATTTTAAAACTGACTTACTACATTATGCACCATAATCAATAAATGTCAGGGAAAGAATAAGGAACAGAAAGTTATGACAGATGTGCATTAAGTAGATTATTAAAAAAGTAGATACACTGACTGATCTAATCAACAAATCCATAAAAATGGCTGTCCTTTGTCTGGGTTTGTGGCAAGTTATAAATTACAATTGCCCCATCACTCATCTCATATGGAAGCCAATATGCAAAGAGGATCTCTCTCTAGAGTGCAGAATAAGCTAAAACAATAATAAATACAAGTATACAAATGTATGGAAAAGTCCAACATCTTGCACAAAGAAATACAAATTAAAATTAAGATACCATGTTTTACCTATGAATCTGCAAAATAATTTTTAACAGTAATACTTGGCATTGTTGGAGCACATTGAAACAGACAACCTCTCATAGTCATAGATGAAATATAAACTAAAGTCAGTGCATTTTGGTAATGTTTATTTAAAATGTATGTATTTAACCAATATCTTTATTTACATTAATTTACTTCCAGATGTTCAAACTGGTTTTAGAAGAGGCAGAGGAACCAGAGATCAGATGGCCAACATCTGCTGGATCATAGAGAAAGCAAGAGAGTTCCAGAAAAACATCTATTTCTGCTTTACTGACTATGCCAAAGCCTTTGACTGTGTGGATCTCAATAAACTGTGGAAAATTCTGAAAGAGATGGGGATACCAGACCACCTGACCTGCCTCTTGAGAAACCTATATGCAGGGCAGGAAGCAACAGTTAGAACTGGAAATGGAACAACAGTCTGTTTCCAAATAGGAAAAGGAGTACATCAAGGCTGTATATTGTCACCCTGCTTATTTAACTTATATGCAAAGTACATCATGAGAAATGCTGGACTGGAAGAAGCACAAGCTGGAATCAAGACTGCCAGGAGAAATATCAATAACCTCAGATATGCAGATGACACCACCCTTATGGCAGAAAGTGAAGAGGAACTAAAAAGCCTCTTGATGAAAGTGAAAGAGGAGAGTAAAAAAGTTGGCTTAAGGCTCAACATTAAGAAAGCTAAGATCATGGCATCTGGTCCCATCACTTCATGGCAAATAGACGGGGAAACAATGCAAACGGTGGCTGACTTTATTTTGGGGGGCTCCAAAATCAGTTGCAGATGGTGATTGCAGCCATGAAATTAAAATACACTTATTCCTTGGAAGGAAAGTTATGACCAACCTAGACAGCATATTAAAAAGCAGAGACATTACTTTGCCAACAAAGGTCCATCTAGTCAAGGCTATGGTTTTTGCAGTGGTCATGTATGGATGTGAGAGTTGGACTATAAAGAGGGCTGAGTGCCGAAGAATTGATGCTTTTGAACTGTAGTGTTGGAGAAGACTCTTGAGAGTCCCCCGGACTGCAAGGAGATCCAACCAGTCCATCTTAAAGGAGATTGGTCCTGGATGTTCATTGGAAGGACTGATGTTGAAGCTGAAACTCCAATACTTTGGCTAACTGATGTGAAGAGCTGACTCATTTGAAAAGACCCTGATGCTGGGAAAGATTGAGGGCAGGAGGAGAAGGGGACAACAGAGGATGAGATGGTTGGATGGCATCACTGACTCAATGGACATGGGTTTCGGTAGACTCCGGGAGTTGGTGATAGACAGGAAGGCCTGGCGTGCTGTGGTTCATGGGGTCGCAAAGAGTCAGACACAACTGAGTGACTGAACTGAACTGAATCCTAAAAATTCACAAATACTAGTTGAATGTGCAAAGATAACCATCATTGTTTTATGTAATAAAATACAGCAGACAATGCTCATTTAACTAAGGGAGAACAACAGCAAGTTCTCGGACTTCCATAGAGAACTATTCAGCCTTAAAAGCTCATGTTCTCAAAAAACATTTAATGACATGGTAAATTATATGACATGTGGAAATTTAGGGCACATATTATTATAAACAGTATGATTCCAATCTTATAAAATAAAAAGTACATTCTTATATGCATGTAAATTATACTGAAAGGAAAAATTCCAAACTGTTAATCATTGGGTTTTTCTGGATGCTGGCTGCATGGAAGATTGCTTCATCTCACTCTTACAATGAAACTGAAATTTCTTACAGAATCAGTACAAGAGAGGTGGTGCATTGACTTATCAAGCTTTATTTGGCAATACACTAGTATACAATATCTTTATAATGTTGGGAAGTGACTTATTGATGTATATTGACAGCTTTGTCCCAAAGTGGTCCTGCCCAGAGCTAACACAGGAAGAAGCCAATGATAGATGGACTTCAAAACCCATATAAACTCTTATAGACTGGACCCTAACAAAGCAGCAGCTATGTGAAATTTCCTTTTAAAGTTAAGTCAGAGGAAAAGGTTCTCCTGAAGAATTGTATGTTTTTCAAGCAATGAGAATCATATTTCTGCCTTGAGATGCCAGAGTTCAGAAATATTCACTGACAAACTTTTTGTTTGGCTCTTGAGGTTTGATAGGAAGGATAAAAGGGCTCTGTATGTTTTTTCTAAAAGCAGTAATCTCCTCAGGTAATGAACGTTTCATTTACTAATTAGGCACTTGCTACAGTAAGCCCTCCAGGATTTCAGTAACATAATAACATAAAGTAAGACCCACTGGTGACTTCTTCCATCCCTACCATGTCCTTCATTTTTGTTGGTCTCATTCTAATCTTCTGCTTATGCTCAGCCTACAAAGCTGGCAGAGTGTGAACTTGCCTTTAAATTCCATTAGTTGAACCTTTCATTTTTCTGTATTTTGGTTCAGGATTTAATCTACATATTGAACACATGCTAAACTGACATTTGATTGACCTTGGAATGTTTACCAAATGTTGGTATGCAACCAGTCAACCGACCTGTTTTTCATCTCTTTAAGATACTCAGACCTACCTTCAGCAGGTTAGTTTATGAAAGAACAAGATTTCCAACCAGGCTGTTGGCTTTTTTCCCCTCAAGAGTCAGGAAATGAAAGCTAGTCTGCACCTCTGAACCATGAGGTCCAGTACAAATCTAAGATTAAAGCAGGCAGGCTCTCTGTGGCTCCTGAGACTCTTCTCTCCTCTCTTTCCTTGTCAGGTTCATTAGTTACTCAGTCACTCTCCATAGGAAATGACAGCCTATATCGGTGTCACCAAGTTTATCTAACCACGTGCTGTGCTTGGTCACTCAGACCCTTTGCAACCCCATGGGCTGTAGCCCGCCAGGCTCCTCTGTCCATGGGATTCTCCAGGCAAGAATACTGGAGTGGGTTGCCATGCCCTCCTCCAGGGGACCTTCCCAACCCAACGGTCGAACCCAGGTCTCCCACCTGGGTTCTTGCAGGCGGATTCTTTCCTATCTGAGTCACCAGGGAAGCCCACAAATACTGGAGTGGGCGGCCTATCCCTTCTCCAGGGGATCTTCCCAACCCAGGAATTGAACTGGGGTTCTTGCATTGCAGGTGGATTCTTTACCAGCTGAGCTACCAGGGGAGCCCTTATCTAACCATATGACACCATAAAAGGTCACGAGGCACATTCAGATTAAAGTGGACCAAAAAGCTATAAAAATGAATCAATTACAGGCCCAAAAACAGGATCCATATGCATGTTATTTAAAAAAACAAACAAACTAAAATCTCTTAAATAAAAATTCAAAATAAAATATGTTGAAATTACTGAAAAGGCACAGAATGTAAACTGGCAAATTAATGAAAAAGCTGACACCATTCTGATTTTCTAAGCATCAATGTGTACAATGAGCAGGGCTCTGCACACTTTAGCTGGTTTCTCCTGGCACTTGTGGCCATGGCACAACCAATATTAATGACAGAGTAATCTTTCCTCATTAGTCCCAGACAGCAATGTCAAGGGCTGTCATAATGCCACAGCAAAATAACTCTGGGTTCAATCTAGTAAGCAGCTATTGAAATGTCTATTATCAGCCAGAAATGTCCTTAACAAGAATTATTAACATCAACATTTATTCAAAGCAAAACACTTCAATATAGTGTGAACATACTGGTTGGCACCATAAATCATGCAAGAACTCTTTGTGTGATGAACTGCTAGCACAGATCTATAAAAATGGTTTGGAAGTAGTTTAGTAGGAGAATACAGTGGCCTAAGCTTTGATACTAAAAAACAAAAAGACAAAAACAGCCCCAACAGCAATCTATCCCCACAATTACCCTATTCTCAGCATCATCCCATCCCCACTACCGCACAGGCTCTTCCAAGGCTAATCTGAGAACATCACTTTCACTAGAACACCCTTTCTCACCTCCAAACCCTTTGGTCTGGCATTTTTTGCCCCTGTGATTTATGATGAACCCTGTTCAATTTACCTACCACTACCTCTTTGTTTTATCCTCTTTCTGCGGCTGCTGCTGTTAGTTGCTTCAGTCGTGTCTGACTCTGTGCAACACTGTGGACTGCAGCCCGCCAGGCTCCTCTGTCCATGGGATTCTTCAGGCAAGAGTACTGGAGCGGGTTGCCATGCCCTCTTCCAGGTGATCTTCCCAGCCCAGGGCCTGAACCCAGGTCTCCTGCACTGCAGGAGATTCTTTACTGCTGAGCCACCTAGGAAGCCATCATCTTTCTACTCCAGCCTAACTGACACATCAGTTCCTTCAGATACATTCTGCACATTAGTTTGTTCACAACTGGGTCACCCGTCACAGCCTCTCTGCTCTTAGGAATCATCCCATTTGGGGAAGTCCGACTTAAGACCTTCACATTCTACCACCTTTGTGAGGTCTTTTCTACACCGTCAACCTTGTAGCACGTAATATCTGTTCCATAGCACCCGTCTCAGATGCCCTTGCATTGCTGGTTATCTTACTTTGGATCTTGTTTCTCCAACAAGGATACTGACAAAATGAGAACAATGACCATGACCATTCTTATACTGTTCTAAATGCCTATCTAAAATATTTGGTCCCGGATTAAGCAAGAAAATCCTGAAGTCAGTTTCATCACTCCAGTAACAATCTGATTTCCTACACCAAGGAGGTACAATACCAAGATTATGATATTTTTCTCCAGCTCTCTGAAAGCTCTCTAATGGGAGGAGACAATTTTTCTAATGAAGGCATTATTTCTCAAAGGCACTACCTAGTTTGATCTTCAATCTAATGACATAACAGGCAATGACCTGATCTTCTACGTGATGATGGGGCAAAACAAAATGGTAAATCCAAGGCTCTTCTCTGGCTGCCGCCACCACACATGGTATGTAGATGACAACGCCAAGTGCTCAGGTGTCATGTACATGGTCCTGGCTCTCAAGATATCTGTAGTCTTGTTAGAGATACAAGGTCAAAAGCAAGTTAATTAGTAAGGCCAGAGTGTAAGAAGGGTGCTTTGAGGTGGACAGTGTGAGCCTGGCACAACCAATTTCCCTCACCTGGTTCCAAAAAGCAATGCCAAGAGCTAATTGTCACAATGCCACAGCTTCACCACATTTTTTAAGGGCCAGCATAAAACAAAAACAAAAAGACATTCCCTTGGTTAACCCCTAGCCACCAATGTCTGATCTCTCAGATGAGGACTAGGCAACGGAGCAAGTAGGCAAGTGGCCACATTCTGTGGTTAAAAGGTATGCAGCCTGGGACACATTCTAGAATATGTACCCCCCAGGGTTACCAGATCCAGACTGGACAGAATTTGAAAGATGAGTCAGGGTGGGATGGCAAGGTAAGAGGGACTACTAAAGGCAGTGTTCATAACTCAACAAGACTTTCTATCCAACCCAGAGTCCTGGAGAGTGGAGAGCAAGTCAAGGATATATATAAAGCAGAGCCACAGGCAGAGACTGCAAAAGGGAGAAGCCCAGAGAAGAGGGAGATAGGGTGATTCAGGCATGACTTTATTAGGATTGCAGCCAAACACTGGTGAGCGAAGGTCACCACTGAGTGAAGGTTGAGAAAGCCAAGATCCTAAAGTTGAGTCTTCCTCCTCAGGGAATCCCAACTGCCTTTTACAAGTGGGAACTTAAGATTTCTGGGATGAGTACAAGGATTTCTACATATCTAGATTTTTCCTGGTCATTTTGTAACTTTAAAACTACAAAGCAGGCCACTCTTTCCACAGACATAAATGTGGAGTGTGGAATCAAGCAGCTAACCCACAGTAACCCCCAAACCACAGTGTACTGGACGAAGAGCTCTCCCTTCTGCTAACATGATCTTTGCTGGATTTGGGCCAACTTAATTTAGCTAAATGAAATGTTCTCTCTGTTTACCATCTCTGACCTCTGGCAGTGCAAGGTGCTATTAGACTCAACCATTCTGTGGAAGCAAGACCGTCTCTTGTTCTCTGGCATGTACCTTGTCCAATGGAGGAAGATGCGACCTGTTTTACATGGATGATGTCAAAGGGTGCTCATCTTATGACAGTTCTTCAAACCATAACTATTAGATACTGTTGCTATAGTTGTCTTATATTTAACAACAACAACAAAAAAAAACTTTACAGAAATGAGGCAGATATACACTCCGCATGTATAAATAAAATGCAAGGTAGATAGAATGCAACAACTGCTGAACCCTTGCAATGCTTCAGATCTTGCACTTATAATGTATAGAATTTATCATTCAATCCTCACCTCCAACTTAAAAGGGTGGTTTGGCTTCACCTTATACTTGCTGAGGGGTGGTCGGGGGACTTGAATGCTCCAGAAATTAACTAAGAAGAGAGCTAAAATGTGATTCTAGGCACATCTGGCTCTGAAGTCAAGTAAGCTGTTTTTACCTCTAGCCAACCCTGGACAGGCCAGTGGGACCCAGGACAGAGGAACAGCCTCAAGGAGCAGGGAGCAGAGATGATTTCCAAGGACAGCAAATATTTGGTATGTCATCCCTTTCACTGCTCTCTGCACAGGATTAGCATCTGAGAATTCTTTCCGTCTCTTTTCATGTGAAATGTCCTTAGTGAGCAATTATCAGTGTATTCTTTCTCTTCTTCTCTCTTGTTTAAAAATGTGGCTCAGCAAAGAGAGACAAGTGAAGAGTTGAAAAGAGAAAAGATGAAATTAGTTAAAAATAGAAACACTTGATTTAGAAAACTTATAAATTCTACTTCCAAAGTAATGTTCCACTCCAAAAATATTGCTCTGATGGAGACTGAAATTCTTTAAAAAACACACACACACACAAATGGCACACTGATCTAACTAATGGCTTTCAAACTTTTCCAAGGAGTTCTAAAATCCATATAATCTACACTATTCCTTATATTCTGCCACAAAAGAAAAAATAATTACAAAAAAGAAAAAAAATCTAGCAAGAACATTCAACAAGACATCTTATTGGGACATCTTATTGCCACAAACAGCAAGCAACAACGACTCAAAGATTAATAGGGTTATGTCAAAATGACACAGAAACAAGATTAAAGAGACTTTTAGAAGACAAATTTAGGGGGAAAAGGCTATTACTGTAAAATAGTAAATAGATAAAAACTCATAAGTATAAAGCATTAAAAAAAGGGGGGGGAACCCTTATATTTCAATTATATTTCCATCTCTTGTTGCAACCTCTGATTAAGAATCAGTTCTGTGCTTCTGTATTCCTTTCCCATTGTTATTTTTGCTTTGTATAGCCCTTTTCCATTCTAAAAGGAAAATAAAGTGAATAAGCATGACAGTAGGCAATGCTTTTTGTGGTAGAGGAAGAAAAAATTATCCCCAGACATTTTTGAGACTATGAGGTGGAGGAAATGGAAAAAAGGAACAGAAATAATTCATTATGCTTACAGTTTCATATAAGGAGGCAAGAGATTCCTCCCCCAACTTTACACTGACTTTGTACTATGGACCCTGAATAAGTTGTAGTCTCTAAATGTTTCCAAGGTTTAGTATTTTGCAGAGTTGAGATAAAAAATTATATAAAGCAAGAAACATTCCTGGAAAGAAAAGACAGAAAGAGAAAAGTCAATCCCCAAAATGCTGAAAGTTAGAGACTGGTATCATGAGGCCTCCTGGGGAGCTTCTCGCAGCAGAGATAGCCATGTGCTACCAGTGAAACATACCGGGCCCAAGTCTGGTTCCTGGGGAAGTCTCAGCCCTGCCCACCCACCAGCCATGTGTCCTGGAGAAGCCTCCTACTCCTCGCGTCATGGCTTCCTTAACAAAGGAGTCAGTCTTCATGACCTTCACTCACACTCTGAGCCCAAGGATGTCTGAACTTCCATTTCCACATGCTGTGTGCACCCTGGAGTGAACTAGCTCCCCTGTGCCTCAGGTTCCTCACCTGTAAAATGGTAACACTAACAGTTCTTGCGCCTCAGTTTGTTCCTGTGAGAATTAATGAGATAATATACGTCAAGTGCCTGCAAGAGTGCTTGGCATGTAGTATGCATGCCAAACATGGTATCTATTGTTGTCATTATGGTTATAAAAAATCACAAGTATTATTTCTTTTGTTATCCATTCAAAGTCTTCTTCAAAAGTTAAAAATACTTCAAAGACCAGTTCTGAGGCTTTCATCACTCTAGCAGGATTTGCCCCATCTGCCTCCCTTGTTCTCTTCTGCCACTGTGGCTCTTTTAATAGCTCCTGGAAGTTTACACCATTTGGGGATGAGTTAACTTTACAATATCCTGCTCCAAACCATGCTGTAAGATCATTTTTTATCTAGAGTAAGAAGAGAAGGGAAGAGTAACTGGAATAGGTCTAACAGATTGATTTCTCCAGTGAGAGTAAAAGGAGCCTAACCAAAGGGAAACTAAGCCCTGGGAGAAAACTGACAGACCAGAGAGCGTAGCATTCATGGCTCAGGCAGGCAAGTCTGGCGATGAGGGTGACAGAGGGCAGATGAATGCTGAAGTTGGGTGCATGCAGTTCATGACACTGTTCTCTCCAGATTTTATCAGTTGAAAATTCCTAATGATTTTTGCAATCTATGAAACTTTTAAAAACCTAATGGAAATAAATCTCATCCTCCATGATACTGGGGTATGCACTGCACAGTTGACTGAAAACTTCCTGCTTGAAGATATTATACAACTGTGTTCCTGTGTCCAACACAATGAGGCCAAACAAACGGAAACATCACAATTTGGAGCAGACAAAGGCTTATTATAGGGCCAAGCAAGGAGAACAGGTGATTTGTGCCCCCCAAACCCTGAACCCTCTGAAGGGTTTCATCGAAGCATTTTTAAAGGCAAGGTGAAGGCACGGGGTCCCAGGGTCTATGATTAACTTAAGCACAATCCTCTGATTGGCTGATGGTGATCAATCCTTGGGCTTCCCTACTGGCTCATGTGGTAAAGAATCTGCCTGCAATGCAGGAGACCTGGATTTGATCCCTGGGTCAGGAAGATCTCCTAGAGAAGGGAATGGCTACCCACTCCAGTATTCTTGCCTGGAGAATTTCATGAACAGAGTCCAGTGGGCTATGGGGGTCTCAAAGAGTAGGACACAACTGATCAATCCTTAGGTGCCATAAGGTCTAGGGGCTACATGCTCATGATCATCAACGTTAATTTTTTTCATTTGGTGGTGGTTTTTAACATTTGAAAAACTCAAGGAATATATACCAGATCCTATTATCTCAGTACTTCAGAAAGGCAGTATTATCAGAGGGTATAAGGGATGGGTCTTCCTGGAAAGGCCTCCATTACAAACAGTGATCTCTTGGATGCATTTTCCTTGCTTCCGGCAACCGAAGTCAGGAGCTTCAGAACTTCATCTTCAACATATTAAGAAATTTAATTATCTTGGAAGGTCTTAGTTATGAATGCAAAGGGAGCATGAAGCTTTTTAGAATTACTGTATGTCCCCTTTCTATATTACCCCAGGACTAGCCCTTGTGAAACGTGAGAGGAAAAGTAATAAAGCCAACACCTTCATCTTCCAATTGTTTTACTGTTTCATCTCTTTGAAAGTCTCTTAGCACAATGCAAAACATGAGTTTTAATTATATATTCCTTTATAACAAACCCAGAAATATCACTGTCTTCAGAATGCTCTCTGGATGAGAACTATCTAAATATAAAGTATTACTTCAGGGACATGAAAAGAAATGTAAATTTCCCAATGAACATGACACCACAAGAAGAATTAAAACAAAGAAAACAAAGACCTCTGGAATATACTTCTTTCAAAGAAGCCCCTTTTTAGTCCCCAGTGTTCTAAAGTGGGTAGGTCTGGGGATAGTATTCAGCCAGGAAGAGAAGGTAAATAATGTCTGAAGGTTAAGTAAAGAGAAAAAACATCTCAACAGGAGCAAAATTACTCATCCAGGAGCCTGTTCCAGTTAACAGCACACACCAACGGCTCTCACTGTCTCCAACCATTCATTCAACAGACTTCCTAAGGCCTCAAGTGTGTGAGTTGTTCGGGATGAGGGGGTGAGAAGTGAGAGGCAGTCTCCAGGGCCCTCACAATGTACTACAACAGAGGCTCATACAAAAATAGGTAGGCCAGGCTGAGGGGTGCAAAAGAGCACCAGAGGAGGGCTTCCCAAGTAAAGCCATGAAAGAGGCAAAATACCCTGTCTGGCACAGACTCAGGTCACACTGCCTCGGTGCAAATCCCAGCATCACTGGCTCTGTGACTTTGGTGGAGTAATTTAACCTGTGTTTCAGTTCAACAATGAAAAAAAAATTTTTTTAAGTTACTGTTTTAAAGGCATATGAGTATAAAACAAATATTTTATATAAATGTCAAGAACAGCGCCAATTCTTGGCAAATAAAGGACCATACAGTATATTGTCCAAAGTGAGATATCTTCAGCATAATGATAATACTTACACTGGAACAGAAGTAATCAACTAGAATTATCCTTTATAGAGGGGACATTTGGTCACCCGGAATAGGTGTTCATTGATATTACTGAAGGACGTTGGCCAAGCACAGAAGCAGAGGAAGGATATTATGGCAGACAGACAACATGTGCAAAGACAGAAGGCAAGAGGCTGAGATGAGTTCAAGGAATTTAGGTTCTTCTGTTACCTGTACCCATGGAAAGGTCTTCGTTTCCTCCAGTTATGGTTGGTAGTCATGCTCCTGCCAGTGTGAACATCTGCATTGCACTTTCGCCCATTAGACCACAGGCCCAGACAAGCCTGGTTTGCTCAGCAAGTTTGGTCACCAGCACAAAGAAGGCACTCCTATCTGTTGAATGATGGTTGCAGAAATGCGGCTTGGTAGAGGTGGGAATACAAAGTAGCCTGTGGTGGTCACAGGTGTGTTGCTCAGATTTATTTTCCAGGGAGAATCTGCTGCAAGGAGCACAGTGAATCAATGGTTCCCAGCTGTGTGGGTCTTTAGGATCTGTCTCAACTTGCAAGCTGAGGCCACACTCTCCCCAGGCAGTATCAGCTAATGACTAAGCAAGGCTTGCCACTCCTCACCAGCAGGGACACCCTGTAGGTGATTTTTGACTCGAAGTTTCTTCTTGGGTCAGACAAGACTTTCTCAGAGCTGTACCAAAGTGTGAGACTCTTCCTATCCAGTTGTCCTTTCTCCCTGCTTTCTTTTTCACAGTATCAGACCAGCATCACATCTAAAGTTTTCCCCTACTAAAACAAACAAAAAATGATTCACAACTTTTATGGAAATACAAAAGACCCCACATAGCCAAAGCAATTTTGAAAAAGAAGAATGCAGCTGGAGGAATCACCCTTCCGGACTTTAGATTATACCACAAAGCTACAGTCATTAGGACAGTATGGTATTGACAAAAAAACTGAAACATAGACCAAAGGAACGAGATAGCCAAGAGAGAAACCCACATACCCATGGGCACCCAATCTTTGACAAAGGAGACAAGAATACAGAATGGAGAAAAGACAGCTTCTTCAATAAGGGGTCCTGGGAAAACTGAACAGCTACATGTAAAAGAATGAAAATAGAACACTTTCTAACATCATATACAAAAATAAATTCAAAGTGGATTAAAAACTTAAATGTAAGGCCAGAAACTATAGGCAGCATATTCTATGACATAAATCACAACAAGGTCCTCTTTGACCCATCTTCTAGAGGAATGGAAATAAAAACAAGTTAAACAAATGGGGCTTAATTAAACTTGAAAGCTTTTGTACAACAACGGAAACAAATAAAGTTAAAGGACAACCCTCAGAATGGGAGAAAATAATAGCAAATGAAACAACTGACAAAGGATTAATTTCCAAAATATACAAGCAGCTCATGCAACTCTATATCAGAAAGCCAACCTAGTCAAAAAATGGGCAGAAGATCTAAACAGACATTTCTCCAATGAAGACATACAGATAGCCAACAAATACATGAAAAGATGTTCAACATCGCTCATTATTAAAGAGGAGAAGGCAATAGCAACCCACTCCGTACTCTCGCTTGGAAAATCCCATGGATGGAGGAGCCTGGTAGGCTACAGTCTGCGGGGTTGCACAGAGTCAGACATGACTGAGTGACTTCACTCTAACTTTTCACTTTCATGTACTGGAGAAGGAAATGGCAACCCACTCCAGTATTTTTGCCTGGAGAATTCCAGGGACAGAGGAGCCTGGTGGGCTGCCGTCTATGGGGTCACACAGAGTCGGACACAACTGACGTGACTTAGCAGCAGCAGCAGCAGCAGCATTATTAAAGAAATGCATATCAAAACTACAACGAGGTATCACCTAACACTGGTCAAATGGCCGTCATCAAAAAATCTACAAACAAATGCTGGAGAGGAGGTAGAGAAAGAGAACCCTCATGCACTGTTGGTGGGAATGTAAATTGATACAGCCACTATGGAGAACCAGTCAATCCTAAAGGAAATCAGTCCTGAATATTCATTGGAAGGAGTGATGCTGAAGCTGAAGCTCCAATACTTTGGTCACATGATGTGAAGAACTGACTCATTAGAAAAGACCCTGATGCTGGGAAAGATTAAAGGCAGGAGGAGAAGGGGACAATAGAGGATGAGATGGTTGGATGGCATCACCGACTTGATGGACATGAGTTTGAGTGGGCTCCAGGAGTTGGTGATAGACAGGGAGTCATGCTGCAGCCCGTGGGGTCACAAAGAGTCAGACATAACTGAGTGACTGAACTGAACTGAACAGATCAAGATTCTTAAAAAAGATCCGTAAAAAAGTAGGACTAGAACTACCATGTGACCCAACAATCCCACTGCTGGGATATGCCCTTAGAAAGCCATAACTGAAAGAGACACATGTACCCCAATATTCACTGCAGCACTTTTCACAATAGGTAGGACATGGAAGCAACCTAGATATCCATCAACAGATAAATGAATACAGACATTGTGGAGGTAGTGGTGGTTTAGTCGCTAAGTTGTGTCCAACTCTTGTGACCCCCAAGGACTGTAGCCTGCCAGGCTCCTTTGTCCATGGGATTCTTCAGGCAAGAATACTGGAGTGGGTTGCCATCTCCTTCTCCAGGGCATCTCCCCAGCCCAGGAATCAAACCCAGATCTCCTGCACTGCAGGCAGATTCTTTACTGACTGAGCTATGAGGGAAGACCATTGTGGTACATATATATATTTAATGGAATATTACTCAACTATAAAAAAGAATGCATTAGAGTCAGTCCTAATGAGGTGGATGAACCTAGAGAATATGGTACAAAGTGGAGGAAGTAAGAAAGAGAAAGACAAATACTGTATATTAATGCATGCCTATGGAATCTAGAAAGATGGTACTGATGAACCTATTTGCAGGGCAGCAGTGGAGATGCAAATATAGAGAACAGACTTGTGGACACAATGGCAAAAGGAGAGAGTGGGACAAATTGAGAGAATAGCATGGAACAATATACATTACCATGTGTAAAATAGACAGCAAGTGAGAATCTGGTGTATGAAACAGAGCTCAACCCAGTGTTCCATGGCAACCTAGAGGGGCATGATGGGGTAGGAGATGGGAGGGGGCTTCAAGAAGGAAGGGGACATGTGAATATCTGTGACTGATTTGTGTTGTCAAAGAATGCTCAAAATACTGCACAATTGCACTCATCTCACACACTAGCAAAGTAATGCTCAAAATTCTCCAAGCCAGGCTTCAACAGTACATGAACCATGAACTTTCAGATGTTCAAGCTGGATTTAGAAAAGGCAGAGGAATCAGAGATCAAATAGCTAACATCCGCTGGATCATCAAAAAAGCAAGAGAGTTCCTGAAAAACATCTACTTCTGCTTTATTGACTATGCCAAAGCCTTTGACTGTGTGGATCACAACAAACTGTGGAAAATTCTTAAAGAGATGGGAACACCAGACTACCTTACCAGTCTCCTGAGAAATCTGTATGCAAGTCAAAAAGCAACCGTTAGAACTGGACATGGAACAACAGTTTGGCTCCAAATCAGGAAAGGAGTACATGAAGGTTGTATATTGTCACCCTGCTTATTTAACTTATACAGAGTATATTATGCAAAATGCTGGGCTGAATGAAGCACAAGCTGGAATCAAGATTCCTGGAAGGAATATCAATAACCTCAGATATGCAAATGACATCACCCTTATGGTAAAAAGTGAAAAAGAACTAAAGAACCTCTTAATGAAAGTGAAATAGGAGAGTAAAAAAGTTGGCTTAAAACTCAGCATTCAGAAAATGAAGATCATGACATCTGGTCCCATCACTTCATGGCAAATAGATAGGGAAACAATGGAATCAGCAACATATTTTATTTTGGGGGCCTCCAAAATCACTGCAGATGGTGACCGCAGCCATGAAATTAAAAGATGCTTGCTCTTTGGAAGAAAAGCCATGACCAACCTAGACAGCATATTGAACAGTAGAGCCATTACTTTGCCGACAAAGGTCTGTCTAGTCAAAGCTATGGTTTTTTCAATAGTCATGTATGGACGAGAGATTTGGTCTATAAAGAAAGCTGAGCACCAAAGAATTGATGCTTTTGAACTGTGGTGTTGGAGAAGACTCTTGAGAGTCCCTTGGACTGCAAGGAAATCCCAACCAGTCAATCCTATAGGAAATCAGTCCTGAATATTCATTGGAAGGGCTGATGCTGAAGCTGAAACTCCAATACTTTGGCCACCTGATGCAAAAAACTAACTCAGTGGAAAAGACCTTGATTCTGGGAAAGACTGAAAGCAGGAAGAGAAGAAGATGACAGAGGATGAGACGGTTGGATGGTATCACCAACTCAATGGACATGAATTGGAGCAAGATTTGGGAGTTGGTGATGGACAGGGAAGCCTGATGTGCTGCAATTGATGGAGTCGCAAAGAGTTGGACATGACTGAGCAACTGAACCGATTTGTATTGATGGGTGGCAGAGGCCAACACAATACCGTAGAGCAACTGTCCTCCAAAAATTGTATTTTGTTCTATACTTCTCAATACTGTATATTAGAAACTTTGATAATTATTATTATTCTAATAGTATGTAAGAATACTTACAATTTTTACTATTATGTAAGAACAGTTACAGTTTATGAGCATTGTTCAACTGTCATCACCAATAGAATGATACTCAGATGTGTTCTTTCTCAAACTTTATAAGTAATAAAAAAGAAAAAAAAAAGACTTAAAGAAAAATAATGTCTTTCATCATCCAAAGCTGTATTCCCTTCTAGATCATTTCCTCCTTCCTTCGAACCTCAGAATCTCCAGATACCAATCCCTTCCTGAGACACCTGTCTCAGTCTTCCTCACTCTTTCTACCTCCTTCCTTGCTTCCTGTTGAGTGCTGGTTTTTAAGGAGGCATTATTCCCATGTGGCTTTTTCTCACCCTTCAAACCATCTGTTTCTTCCTCTGTGATTCACTGTTGGTACAAAGCAGGAGAAAGCTCCCTGTATCCCCCAGAAACAAAGCACAGAGTGGACTAAATAATATCCTGTCTTTCCTACAACCTCACAAAGGATAACATACAAAGGAGAAGGATATGGAGAGGGGAGAAGTTAAAACCACAGGGATGTGCTAGTTACGAAGAGTGATGAAGGAAATGATAATGATTAAAGATTACCATGAGAATTAAGACTCCTTGAAAATTAAGATTACTATTCAATAGGGTGCTCTATAAGGCTTCCCTGGTGGCTCAGTCGGTAAAGAGTCTGCCTGCAATGTGGGTGACCTGGGTTTGATTCTGGGTTGGGAAGATCCCCTGGAGAAGCAAATGGCAACTCACTCTAGAATTCTTGCCTGGAGAATTCCATGGAAGAAGAGCCTGGGGGCTACAGTCCATGGGGTCACAAAGAGTTGGACATGATTGAGTGACTAACTTTCAGGGTGCTAGAAACCACAGCAAAACAGCAAGAAATGTTCAAATTACTGATGATCAAAGAAATGCAAAAAACAATGAGATTTTACTTCACACATACTAGCCCTGAAAAGATTAGAAATCTCGATAAAGCCAAGCATTGCTGGGGACTTGAGGAAATCCCCAAGAAGCCACTAGTATCTCCAAGAAGTGCTGGTAGGGAAGCCATCTGATACAGCCATTCTGAAGAGCAATTAAACACTACTTAGTAAAATTAAGTACAGCACTGCTGTACTTACTTACTCTATGTATATATATATCCCAGAGAAATACTCATACACAGTCAAAAGACACTTTGATGGTAGTACTGTTTCTACACAATATATAGAGAGAACAGCTAGTCAGCTGATGCTTGTCACCTCTACTATGAATTAATAAAAGGAAAGAAACAAAAGTCTTGAGATAGAAAGGCAGGAGGAATCATGCACACTCTATCCTGACTCATGCATGTGCCATTTATATGGGTGATTGGATTTAGGCTATTGATACATGAGCTCCAAGAGGACAGGCTTGAGTTTGATTTACTTACGAACTATGGAACTTAATGCAGATAGACACTCGGGAAGAGTAGGTATTGGGTAGTCAGGTGGTATGGGGTGAGGATGGAGAAAGCAGAAAATTGAAAAGCATCTCCCTCATCTTTTAGGCCTTCCTGATCAGTTAGTCAGTTCAGCTGCTCAGTCGTGTCCAACTCTTTGTGACTCCAAGCACTGTAGCATGCCAGGCTTCCCTGTCCATTACCAACTCCTATCACCAACACGCTCAAACTCATATCCATCAATTCAGTGATGCCATCCAACTGTCTCATCCTCTGTCATCCCCTTCTCCTCCTGCCTTCAATCTTTCCCAAAATCAGGGTCTTTTCCAATGAGTCAGTTCTTAACATCAGGTGGCCAAAGTATTGGATCTTCAACTTCAGCATCACTTCTTCCAATGAATATTCAGGACTGATTTCCTTTAAGATTGACTGGTTTGATTTCCTTGCAATCCAAGGGACTCTCAAGAGTCTTCTCCAACACCACAGGTCAAAAGCATCAATTTTTCAGCACTCAGCTTTCTTTATGGTTCAACTCTCACATCCATACATGACTACTGGAAAAACCATAGCTCTGAATAGACAGACCTTTGTTGCCAAAGTAATGTCTTTGCATTTTAATACACTGTTGAGGTTGGTCATAGCTTTTCTTCCAAAGAGCAAACTTCTTTTAATTTCTGACTGTGGTCATCATCTGCAGTGATTTTGGAGCCCAAGAAAAGTCTGTCACTGTTTCCATTGCTTCCCCATCTATTTGCCATGAAGTGATCGGACTGAATACCATGATCTTTGTTTTTTGAAAGTTCAGTTTTAAGCCAGTTTTCTCACTCTCCTATTTCACTTTCATCAAGAGGCTCTTTAGTTCCTCTTCATTTTCTGCCATAAGGCTGGTGTCATTTGCATATCTGAGGTTATTGATATTTCTCTTGGTAATCTTGATTCCAGCTTGTGCTTCATCCAATCCAGCATTTTGCATGATGTACTCTGCATATAAGTTAAATAAGCAGGGTGATAACATACAGTCTTGATGTACTCCTTTCCCAATTTGGAACCAGTCTGTTGTTTCATGTCCAGTTCTAACTGTTGTTTCTTGACCTGCATACAGGTTTCTCAGGAGGCAGGTAAGGTAGTCCAATATTCCCATCTCTTTAAGAATTTCCACAGTTTGTTGTGATCCACACAGTCGAAGGCTTTGGCATAGTCAAGAATGCAGAAGTAGGTGTTTTTCTGGAACTCTCTTGCATTTTCGATGATCCAGTGGCTGTTGGCAATTTGATCTCTGATTCCTCTGCCTTTTCTAAATCAAGCTTGAACATCTGGAAGTTCACGATTCACGTACTGTTGAAGCCTGGCTTGGAGAATTTTGAGCATTACTTTGCTAGTGTGTGAGGTGAGTGCAATTGTGCAGTAGTCTGAACATTTTTGGCTTTGCCTTTCTTTGGGGTTGGAATGAAAACTGACCTTTTCCAGTCCTGTGACCACTGCTGAGTTTTCCAAATTTGCTGGCATAGTGAGTGCAGCACCTTAACAGCATCATCTTTTAGGATGTGAAATAACCTTCCTGATCAGTCAAAATTAATTGCTACTTTTGCTATGTTCTCAAAGCTCTGAACTTAAAGTGTCTGTGTAACAAGAACAACCACCATATACAGCAACATTATTAGTCATTAAGGAAATGCAAATCAAAACTTCTAGGCACAAAGGTGGCTAGAATTAAAAAGTCAGATAATAACAGTATTGGCAGGTATGTGGAGAAACTGGAATCCTCATACACTGCTGTCAAACTGTAACAGTACTGTGGAAAACAGCCTGGCAACTTCTCAAATGATTAAACAGAGAGTTACCATTCAACTCAGCAATTCCATTCTTAGGCATATACCCAAGAAAAACGAATATATATACACACACAAGAACTTGTACATAAATAACACTATTCATAATATCCAAAGAAGTAAAAAAAAAAAAACCCAAATGTTCATCTGCTGATCAATGGATAATCAAAATCCAGTATATGCCAACAATGGAATATTAGGTAGACATAAAAAGTAATAACAACATGAAGTACTAACAACATGAACCTTTAATATATTATGCTGAGTAAATGAAGCCAGGCACAAAATGTTATATATTTAATGAATTAATTTATATGAAATATCTAGAACAGGCAAATCCATAGAAATAGAAAACAAATTTAGTGGTTGGCAGAGGCTGGGGTCAAGAGGGTAGGGTGTGGCTGCTAAAGAATATGAAGTTTCTCCTAGGGATGATGAAAATATTCTGAAACTACAGAGCAGGGACAGCTATACAACTCTGTGTGTATACTACAAACTATTGAATTATATATTCTAAAAGACTGAATGGAATAATATGTAAATTGTACCTCGATAAAGCTGTTATTTTAAAAAAGAGGCTGTAGTACACTTTTTGACATCAATGTTAGCAATTTTGTTTTTTAGGATCTGTCTTCTCAGGCAAGGAAAACAAAAGGAACAATGAACAAATAGGACTATATGAAGTCAAAAAGTTTTTGCACAGTGAAAGAAACCATCAACAAGATGAAAAGGCAGCCTATCAAATGAAAGAAAATATCTGCAAACAATATATCTAATAAGGGGTTACTATCCAAGATGTACAAAGAACTCACACAACTCAACATCAAAACACAAGCCACCAAATAAAAAATGGGCAGAGTCTTGAAGACAGAGAAGTTCAAGGTAAAAAGGACATAGAGACAGAAGATAAGCAAGCATGAGCTTTGACAGGGAAGAGAGATGGGGGATCAGTTGGTGAGACATGATCTGTGGGGCAGATGAAGACAGACAGGGAAACAGCATATGGTAAGTGGCACTGTGCATCATGGTAGGAATTTCCCTTTGGTTCTTGTTTAAGAAACTTCAGGAAAGGTTTAAATTATTTTTACTGCTATCAGTGTTTAAATATCAGGTGATTTCTGACTACTGGGTGTTAGACTATTTCTGGATATGAAACTGTACTGTGACTCACCAAGAGGCTGCTCAGTTTCATGCAACTTACATAAAGCTTCAACACAAATAATGTCCACTTGGCCAAATCTGCTCATTTGAGCACCAAAATAATTAAGGATCGTGATGAATTATAAACTACTGAAAAAACAGTAACCCATCAGTCCACACCAATCATAAACAGATGGAGAAATATATAAATGGTGGAAAAGGGAGATGTCTTGCCAACAGCAGAATGTCTAGTGATGACTGTTAAATGTGCAAAGTGCAGGTGGGTAGGTCTGGAAAAATCATTTTGCAACCATCCCAGGAAAGACTTATTTAGGCAAGAATTATCAATGGATGCTATGTGTAGGGGAAAGTATTTTATGAGAAGCAAGATTTTTGCAATAGTAACTATACAGTGGAGAAATTGGACATCTTGACCATGTGACCAAAATTACCCCACCAATGTAGGACAGGGGGACATCAAGTACTTCTAAATGTAATGATCTTAGAAGGATCCAATATAGCTTATTTAGTACCCTGGCCAGGAAGGTATAACCTGAATATAATTATGAGAAAACATCATAGTGTTCTTCATTTTGGATTTGTTTATTTTTAAAAAAAGCTGTGGGGAAACAGTTTTCTTCAAAAAGGTGAATGTCAACTGAACGTATACAAATAAACTCTTATAGAATGTCAACTGAATGTATACAAATAAACTCTTATAGTTAAGCTGATTCTTATCAAAGGTGTAAAGGCAATTTAATGTGGAAAGAATATGTTTTCAACAAATGGCGCTTGGAGAATTGGACAACCACTTACAGAGAGAGTAATTTGGACCCTTGCCTCACATTTTACACAAAAATTAACTTAAGATGGATCATAAATATAAATGTAACCTATGTAAGAAAACATAAGAAAATATCTTTATGGTCTTGGATTATTCAAAGTTTTCTTAGAATCATCAAAAGCATGAAACATAAAAGAAAAAAATGATAAATTGCACTTCATCAAACTTTAAAACTTTTGTACATCAAAAGAAAGCATTGGGATGTTTCGAGAGAACAGCATCGAAACATGTATATTATCTAGGATGAAAGAGATCACCAGCCCAGGCTGGATGCATGAGACAAGTGCTTGGGCCTGGTGCACTGGGAAGACCCAGAGGAATTGGGTGGAGAGGGAGGTGGAGGGGGGATCGGGATGGGGAATACTTGTAAATCCATTGCTGATTCATGTCAATGTATGACAAAAACCACTACAATATTGTAAAGTAATTAGCCTCCAACTAATAAAAATAAATGAAAAAAAAAGTCACCAAAAAATACCTGCAAATCATATATCTAACAAAGGCCTCACATCTAGAATATAAAAATAAAAAAGAAGATAACAAAAAACCCAAAGGAAAATGGGCAAAATACTTGAATAGATATCTTACCAAAGAAGATATACAAATGGTCAATAAACACATGGGAAAAAAAAGTTCAACATCATTACTCATTAGGGAAATATGAATTAAAATAATGACATACTTCTTTACCCATTAGGATGGCTATCATTAAAAAGACAAACAATAACACACTAGTGAGAACACAGAGGAATTGGAACCCTCATACACTGCCAGTAGGAAAGTAAAACAGTACAGTTACTTTAGAAAAGAATTTAGGAGCTTCTTACAAAGAAACATAAATGTATCATGACTCCATTCCTAAGTATCTATCCAAGAGAAGTGAAAAAGTATACACATGCAAAGACTTGTAGGTGAATGTGCACAGCATCGTTGTTTATAATAATCCAAAAGTGGAAACAACCCATCTGTATCCAGAGAGAGGCAGGGAGAAACTGTGTGTACATGAGCATGCACACGCAACAAAACAGTAAGTGTATCTGAATCAGGGTAGTGAGTACCTAGGTGATCTCTGTACTGCATTTAAACTTTTCTAGAAGTTGAAATTATTTCCAAACAACAACAACAAAAAGATGAATTCTTACTGAGCACTTTTTGCATATCAGGCACTGTACAAAGTACTGGGCTCCTGCCTCAAGGACATCAGACCTGCAGTAGTCGGCTTTCCAGGGTCCCCACCTCCTCACTGAGAGTTCCCTGAAGGCAGTAAATATTGAGTCTAAAAGGGAAGGTGCACTAGAACATTTTGAGTCACTTTAGCAGCCTGTCTCCCAGAAACCCATCTGTAGCTCAGAACACAAGTTACTTCTAATGACAAATTGCTGTTAAATGAAAAAGAATCAGAGGAAGTATTCACTGTAAAGTTTATTGTAGTCAGACCAGCAAAAAGCTTTTTCTACAGGTCATCACAGATACTGCTTCATTATAGAGAATGAGTCCTTATAATGAAATGTTATAATGAGATTAAATCCTGCTCTCTTCTTAATAACCAGTCTTCAGGGTTTACTATATTTTTCCTTTACATCTATATTCACAGCAATTCCTCATAAGCCACATCAGAGTCTAAAACCCTTTCCAGTGGAAAACTCACTTTAAATTTCCTCAGTTTCTGCAGCTTACTGCCCACAAACTGTGAGGATGGGGGATGGTAGTAGCAAGTAACCACAGTCCTGCAAATGCCCAGGCCGGGCTGCTCAACACAGATGACTGACCACTTGGTGAAGCCAGTGGTCATTGCATTATTGGCTCACTTCTCACATGTATAAACCCTCTTCTCCCACTAAGAGTGCAGGCCTCCCAGGAGCCAGGCACGATGTTACACTGGGCATACACTGGGCACTTAGAGGGTCCCTCTGAATCTCTGACTCTGACAGGTACCAAAATAGCTTGGGGCACCTGAGAAGAGGCATGGGAAAGTAAGCAAGGACCTATGACAGTTGTTATACGGATGGCAACAATCAGTGCCCCAGGGAGGATAACTTAATGAGGTATGATGGGGGTGCTGAGCCAAAAGAGAAGATGGGCAAAAATGCAGCAGTGGGCTTTTACAGGAAAATAAATTTAGAAGCACTTGTTAAAGGTGGAAGGGGCTGAGGAGTATCGGTCAAAGAGAAATTTATCATTCTGGAGGAGAGAAACCTATCAGGTTTTGTGAGTAAAAGTTATATATATTAAATCGTAAAATTCAAGAGATTATATGCAGGTATAAAGACACAGAGGAAAAAGCAGGTAAGTTAAGGAGACTGAAGCACACATTGTTTTTGTTGTTGTTGTTGTTTTTTCTGTTTATTTTTATTAGTTGGAGGCTAATTACTTCACAATATTGTAGTGGTTTTTGCCATACATTGACATGAATCAGCCATGGATTTACATGTATTCCCCATTCTGATCCCCCCTCCCGCCTCCCTCTCTACCCAATCCCTCTGGGTCTTCCCAGTGCACCAGCCCTGAGCACTTGTCTCATGCATCACACATTGTTATACAGCTGGACTTTGACCAGACAAAGACGGAACAGACCACACACCACTCCCAGCTACGCACGTAAATGAAGGAAGACAGAATCCAGGATGAAACACTAGGTTGTGGTCCTTCTATTTCCAACTTAGGAGCAGATCTAGGGAGGTACTGAACATTGAATAAAAGGTGAGATATGGAGGGGAAGGGTTTTGGATAATAAACAGAAGGATTTGTACTGAATAGAACCTTACAATCCTTCAAAACAACAGGCTTGACTTGATCCTGGTGATGCATGCTGGCTCAACCATTTCCTCCTACTACTGTAGAAAAGATGAAAACCTTGAGGGAGTAAAAGAAGTGCCTTTATTAACTAAACCTGTACCTGTCTAATCACTTCTTTACTGTTACTCACTCACACGTGCAACTCTTTGTGACCCCATGATTGTAGCCCACCAGGCTCCTCTGTCCACGGAATTCCCCAAGGAAGAAAACTGGAGGTGGTAGCCATTCCCTTCTCCAGGGGATCTTCCTGACCCAGGGATCGAACCTGGGTCTTCTGCATTACAGACACATTCTTTATGGTCTGAGTCACCAGGGAAGCCAATTACTTCTTAGGTTGTATAAGCAGAATTCGTTCTTCCATACAAAAACCCAGCGACAAGCTAAAATCAACCATGTGACCTAGTGAAGTTCCATAAGATAGTAATCCAGGGCCAACAAAGTCAGCCTACAATCAAAGATGAAGTGGTGCTATGCATAAAGAAACTGTATTCTTAGTGAAATCATCTAAACTAGAGCTGTCTGAGCTACATCTTCATGAAGTCTATCAGTTTACTACTCCACTAGTAAGGAAGAGATTCGAGAACAGCTTTCTCTCTCTCTAAATTCACCTTCCAGCCTTCCTTTGTTCTATCCAGAGGTCTACACTGTTCTGTTCTGTTCTGCTTGGAATGCTTTCCCTATTCTCTGCTGTTTAACTCCTACCCATGCTTCCAGGTCCACACTGAACTGACAGCTGCCCCAGGAAGCCTTTGCTGGTGGCTCCCTCCACAGTGATCTCTCCCTTTTCTGAGTTTCTAAGGCCTATTTTCCTTGTACAGCAAACTTCGCAGTTAGTATGATCAATTTTCTTACATGCTTCACCAGGAGGTCATTCAGTTCATTCTTCAGATATCAGCAAATGTCTTCTTAACAGTTCAACTATATCATGTCACCCTCCCCCACCCCCTCCATTTCAAACCCTTCACCAGCTTTCCATTGCAGTTAAGTGTGAATTTACACTTCTTACCCTCCTTGAAGGTTCTATATGGTCTGGCTTGCTCTTAATCTCCAATCTCATCTCTTACCACAATCTTCCAAATCCAGCATCTGCCTTCCACCATATAGGGCTTCTTACAATTCATAAGCATGTGGGTTTTTACCCTGCCTCAAGTTCCTTGTACATGGAACATTGTACATTTCCTGGCCTGAAATGTCCCTTCTCCTTCCTCCACCCTACCCCACACACAGTACAGCTGACCCTTGGACAACACAGGTTTGAATTGCATGAGTCCACTTTCATGAAGACTTTTTCAATAGTAAATACTTCAGTACTACACTTTCTTGGTTTGTTGAATTCACAGATGCAGAGGATCCATGGATGCAGAGGGCTGACTATAAGGTAAATGCAAATGAACCCTTGTGCATTTCAAGAGTCAGCTGTAGTCACATCTCTCAGCTAACCTCTTCCTACTCATTATGTCTCAACTAAATTCACCTGTGTGAAACGCTATCTCTGACACACCTCCTGAAGTGTGTTTCCTGTATTAATCTCCATCTCAGCACCTGACCCCTCCTGCACAGCATTTGCAGCCCAGCCGGCCCGCACCCTAATAGGACACACAAGGTCTCCAAGAGCAGACCATGCATCTTGGCACATAGTAGGTACAGTGCCAAGTAATTACTGATTTCTGTGTTGAGAAAATAATAACTAAAGACATTTGGAAAATGTTCTAAATTCTTTATCTAAGCAGGTTATGAACATTAGTGAATTTGATCCAGTGAGCAGGAAATTCACCTCTTCTAGCCTCACAATCAGAGAAGGCAATGGCACCCCACTCCAGTACTCTTGCCTGGAAAATCCCATGGACGGAGGAGCCTGGTGGGCTGCAGTCCATGGGGTCGCTAAGAGTTGGACACGACTGAGCGACTTCACTTTCACTTTTCACTTTCATGCACTGGAGAAGGAAATGGCAACCCACTCCAGCGTCCTTGCCTGGAGAATCCCAGGGACAGGGGAGCCTCGTGGGCTGCCGTCTATGGGGTCGCACAGAGTCGGACATGACTGAAGCAACTTAGAAGCAGCAGCAGCAGCAGCAGCAGCCTCACAATACCTTTATAAAGAATGCATAAACCATCCACCATAGATGGGCAAATATTAAAGAGTCAGACCAAGTATTATCAGGATATGAAGCCCAAGAGTTCCAATTACAATAGCTGGGTTATAAAATAGTATAACAATTTTGGAAAATGATTTCACATTGTCTAGCAAAGCTGAATATGCACATATGACACAACAGTTTGACAATTATAGAGCCTAGAGAAAGTCTCACGTGTCAGTACTTATGTAAGACATACATAAGGAGGACATGAATCTGGAGACACAAATTGGAACATTGATAGCATAAGAGAATAGAGAGTCCACGCTCACATAAGGGAAAACAAAGGAACTATGGTACAAACTTCAACATGGAGGAATCTCAAACAATGCTGGGGACAAGAAGCAAGGTCACAAAAAAACATGCACATGATGGTTTCATTATTTTTTATGTTGTATGTAAATAATGCAAAAACTTTAAAACCTTAAGGAATAACTGTGAAGTTTAAGATACTGATTACTTCTAATAAGGGGAAAGGAGAAGAATGCAGTTGGAAAATAGCATATTGGGGGCTTCAAAGGAAATGGTAATGTTCTATTTTTTGACTATGCACAAGGTACACAGGAGATAGAGAAGGTACTCTTCATAACATTATAACTACTCTTCTATGTATGATCTGACTCTTTTCAAACAATTAATAAAGACTGACCAAAGTACAGAAGAGAAGTAGATGGTTTGTTCTTATATTAAGGACACCTGTGTAATGGAGCACAGATTCCTGCACCTGCAAAATGGGTATTACAAAGCCCAAGGCCATGTATCTGTCCCTTCAAAAGCAAGAATAACAGTGCCTAAAACCGCAATTTCCTTAGCTTCATTCAAGGTTTTATTTTTTATTACCTTACCTTTTTTTCCCTTATTTCACATTCAGTCTTAAATTTTAATTTCTTATATTTTAATGCATCTTTTGACAACATTCTAAATCCTTTATACAGCAAGATATGGTATGAAATGAGATGTACATTGAAATAATATGATAATATAGAGCAAACTGAAGGGATCATCCTGCAATCGGGCCAACAAACATTAAAGGGTCTTGGTCTACATGGAAATAGGAATAAAGTTGGTGGTTATGACAATATAATACCAATTAAAATACAAGTTCAGGAAAATCCTTACTTCACATAAAATATGAGTGTTAAGTAACTCAATGAAAATTCAGTGAGGAATGTCATGCTTGGGCTGCTGAGCACAGTAAGGTAACTGGAGTATAAGTACATGTGAAGAATTATAATCACAGCAAAAACTCACAGAAACCACATTAATAAAGTAAATATGAGTAGCTTTTCATAGCTACTATGGTGGTTTAGGATTTCTACACTTAACTGAGAGGATATACAGAAGAACCTCCAGAAGAGTACATTTCCTTATTCACAGACCCAAAATTGCCAAGCATTATTAACACTCTAATTACACTGAAAAATTCATTTATGGGATCCTACTCACTTTAAGCCTCGAAAGTGGCTAAGTTATGTAGAAATAGTGACATGCTGGTACTGCAATTTTCATTTTAAAATTTATTTTTATCCTTAGAATGCTACAAATACTTACAACCACATAAATGCCATGTGCACGCACACACACACACACACACACACACACACACACACACAAACCCTCTCATTTAAAAAACTGGCTGAGTGATTCATTATCAGAGAAATGCAAATCAAAACCACAATGAGGTATCACTACACGCCAGTCAGGATGGCTGCTATCCAAAAGTCTACAAGCAATAAATGCTGGAGAGGGTGTGGAGAAAAGGGAACCCTCTTACACTGTTGGTGGGAATGCAAACTAGTCCAGCCGCTATGGAGAACAGTGTGGAGATTTCTTTAAAAACTGGAAATAGAACTGCCATATGACCCAGCAATCCCACTTCTGGGCATACACACCGAGGAAACCAGATCTGAAAGAGACACGTGTACCCCAATGTTCATTGCAGCACTGTTTATCATAGCCAGGACATGGAAGCAACCTAGATGCCCATCAGCAGACGAATGGATAAGGAAGCTGTGGTACATATACACCATGGAATATTACTCAGCCATTAAAAAGAATTCATTTGAATCAGTTCTAATGAGATGGATGAAACTGGAGCCCATTATACAGAGCGAAGTAAGCCAGAAAGATAAAAACCATTACAGTATACTAACACATATATATGGAATTTAGAAAGATGGTAACGATAACCCTATATGCAAAACAGAAAAAGAGACACAGATGTACAGAACAGACTTTTGGACTCTGTGGGAGAAGGCGAGGGTGGGACGTTTCAAGAGAACAGCATCGAAACATGTATATTATCTATAGTGAAACAGATCCCCAGCCCAGGTTGGATGCATGAGACAAGTGTTCGGACCTGGTGCACTGGGAAGACCCAGAGGGATAGGGCGGAGAGGGAGGTGGGAGGGGGGATCGGGATGGGGAACACATGTAAATCCATGGCTGATTCATGTCAATGTATGACAAAACCCACTACAATATTGTAAAGAAATTAGCCTGCAACTAATTAAAAAAAAAAAAAACATATATGGGAAAAGAATCTGAAAAAAAGAATGGTTATATTGTAAATGTATAACTGAATCACTCTACTGTGCCTCTGAAACTAACACAACACTATAAATCAACTACAATCCAATAAAATAATTAAAAATGTTAAAAAAAAAACTGGCTTGAGTGATGAATAACACAACTTGTTAGAAATAAGATCGAGGAGTACCAAATATATCACAGAAGGTGATGTTGGATTTTGTCAATGTTTTTTATGCATCTATTGAGATGATCATATGATTTTTATCCTTCCTTTTGTAAAAGTGGTCACATTGATCAATTTTTGGATATTGAACCATTCTTGTATCCCTGGAATAAATGCCACTTGATCCTTTTACATATTTTTGGATTTAGTTTACTAATATTTTGTTGAGCATTTTTGCATCTGTATTCATGGAGACATTAGCCTGTAATTTTTCATAGTGTCTTTTTCTGGTTTTGGTATCAAGGTAATGGTGAAGTAGAATGAATTTTGGATTGTTCTGTCATCTTTGATTTTTTGCAATAGTTTGTGGAAAGGCAGGTACTAACTCTTCTTTATATATTTGGTAAAATTTCCCTGAGATGCCATCCAGTCCTGGAAGTTTGTTTTTGGGGACGTTTTTGACTACTGATTCAATTTCAATACTAGAAATAGGTCTGTACATATTGTCTATATCCTGATTCAGTTTTGCTGGGTAGTAGGTTTCTAGAAATCTGCCCTATTCTTCTAGTTTGTCCAATTTGCTAGCATATAATTGCTCTTAGTATTGCAGTGTTATTCCCTTCTTTCACTCTTGAGTCCTCTCTTTTTTCTTTGTGATGATCTTGGCTAAAGTCTTATCAATTTTACCTTTAAAAAAAAGCATATCTTGGTTTCTATTTTTCTTTTCTATTGCTTTCATTTGTTTGCCTTTTGGTCTATATTTTATTTATTTTTCTTTGGGCTTTGTTGTTGTTCTTTTCCTTTTCCTTTTTTTTAAGACAGTAGGTTAGGTTGCTTATTTGAGATCTTTCTTGTTTCCTGAGGTAGACCTTCATTGCCATAAAGTTTTCCCTTAGACCTGTTTTTGCTGCATCCTATAGAATTGGAAATGTATTCCATTTTAATTTGTATTCCATTTTAATTTGTCTTGAGGTATTTTCTGATTGTCCCCTTGATATCTTCATCAATCTATTGGTTTTCTAGTAGCATGTTATTTAGTCTCCACAATGGTTGTGCTTTTCTCATTTTTCTTTAATTGATCTCTAGTTTCAAGCTGTTGTCATTAGAAAACATTTCTTAATATAATTTCTTTAGTATTAAATTTATTGAGACTTGTTTTGTGGTCTAGCAAGTGGTCTATCCTGCAGATCATTCCATGTGCACTTGAGAAGACTGTGTATTCTGCTTTTTTGGGTTGCAATGTTTGGTAGATATCTATTAAGTTCAACAGATATACTGTGTCATTTAGAACCTCTGCTGCCTTGTTGACTTCATATATGGATAATCTATCCATTGATGTCAGTGGGGTGTCAAAGTCTCCTTGTATTATTGTCAATTCTTCCATTTATGTTTGTTAATAATTGCTTTATATATTTAGATGTGGGTCATATTGGGTCATATATGTTAATGAGTGTAATATCCTCTTCTTGTATGGATCCCTTTATCATCATATAATGCCCTTCTTTTTCTTTTGGCCTTTGGCCTTTAAGTAAATTTTAATCTCATATGAGCATAGCTACCTCCACTTTCCTGTCACGTCCTTGTTGCATGAAATAGATGGAACTTTTCATCCTTTGTGGCATGAGGAATGGAAAATTTCCACCGCTCACTTTCACTCTGTGTGTGTCTTAGCTCTTAAGTGAGTCTCTCATAAGCAGCATATAGATGAGTCCTGCTTTTCTCTTTTAATTTGATCAGCCACCCTATGTTTTTTAATTGTACATTTGGTCCACTGACATTTAAAGTAGTTAGCCATAGGCATGTACTTATTGCCAATTTATTAAGTGTTTTCCAGTTCTTCTGTGTTTTCTTCTTCTTTCAATTTCTTCCCTTGTAGTTTGATGATCTTCATTAGTGGTATGTTTATTTTCCCTTCTCTCCAGTTTATGTGTATCTACTGTGGTTTTGTGATGTGTGGTTACCACTGGGGTTCATATACGCTGACCTAAACTTTTATCTACTTGTTCTAAATTGGCAGTCATTTATATACACCAAGAAAATTTTTACTCTCTTCCCCAAAACTTTGTTTTTTGACACCATATTTCACATCTTCCTATGTAAATATCTATTCACTATTTTTTGATATCATATTTCACATCTTCATGTGTAAATACCTATTCACTATTTATTAGAGTTGTTTCCACATTTTTTTTTTTTTTGCCATTTAACCTTTGTGCCAGATTATTGAAGTGGTTGATCCTCAGTCTTTACTATATATTTGCCTTTACTAGTAGGATATTTATCTTTTGCTATAGATCCTTACTTCTTGATGCAGCCTTTTCCACTTAGAGAACACCCTTTAACATTTCTGTTAGGGTAGGTTTATTATTGAGCTTTTTTTTTTTTTTTCATTTTTGCTTGTCTGAGAAATTTTTTCTCTCTCCTTAACTAATCTTGATAAGTAAGAGAATCCCAGATTGCAGGTTTTTTCTCTTTCAACACTTTGAATATATCATGCCATGCCCTTCTGGCCCCAAAATTAAAAAAAAAAAAAATCAGCTGATAGCCTTACAGTCTTTTATATGGCATTTTCATTTGCTGCCTTTAGAATTCCCTCCTCAGCTTTTGCCATTTTGACACATTTTGGTGTGCATCTGTTTGTATTCATCTTTTTGGTATCCTCTGTGCTTTCTGTATGTGTATACCTGAATCTTCCTTCAGGTTTGGGAATTTTTTAGCCATAATTTCATCAAATACATTTTTAATCCCCATCTCTCCCTCTCTTCCTTTGGGGACTCCTATAATGCAAATGTTGGCATGTCTCATTTATCCCAGAGATCTCTTAAACAGGGTTCATGTTTTAAAATTTTTTTTTATTGCTATTTTGATTGGGTGATTTCCATCACTCTATCTTCTAGATTACTTATGCATTTTTCTGTATTACCTCATCTGTTCTTGATCCTTATGTGTTTTTTTTTAATAAATTTATTTTTAATTAGAGGATAATTGCTTTACAGTATTGTGCTACTTTCTGCTGTAAATCAACATGAATCAGCCATGGTATACATATGTCCCTTCTCTTGAACCCCTTTCCCACCTCCCATCCCATCTGATCCCTCCAGGTTGTCACAGAGCACAGAGTTTGAGCTCCCTGCATCATACGGCAAATTCCTACTGGCTGTCTATTTTACACATGGCATTATAGGTTTCAATGTTACTCTCTCAATGTGTCCCTCATTTTCCTTCCCCCACTGTGTCCACAAGTCTGTTTACTAATTCTGCACCTCCATTGCTGCCCTAAAAATAGGTTCACAAGTACCATCCTTCTAGATTCCATATATATGTGTTAGTATATGGTATCTGTTTTTCTCTTTCTAACATTACTCGTATAATAGGGTCTAGGTTCATCTACCTCATTATAACTGACTCAAATGTGTTCCTTTTTTTGGCTGAGCAGTCCATGGGGTCACAAGAGTCGGACACAACTTAGTGACTAAACCACCACCAACAACAACACTCCATTATATAAATGTACCAGAACTTCTTTATTCATTCATCTGTTGATGAACATCTAGGTAGCTTCCATGTCCCAGCCATTATAAATAGTGCTGTAATAAATACACTGGGGTACCTGTGTCTTTTTCAATTATGGTTTTCTCAGTGTATATGCCCAGTAATTGGATTGTTGGGTCATATGGTAGCTTTATTCCTAGTTAGTTGTCTTTTTTTTTTTTTTTTTTTTAAGGAATCCCATACCGTTCTCCATAGTGGCTCTATCAGTTTATATTCCCACCAAGAGTGCAAGTGGGTTCCCTTTCCTCCACACCCTCACCAGCATTTACTGTTTGTAGATTGTTTTAATAATGGCCATTCTGACTGGTGTGAGACGATATCTCATTGTAGTTTTAATTTGCATTTCTCTAATAATGAGTGATGCTGAGAATCTTTTCATGTATTTTTTTAGCTGTCTGTACGTCTTCTTTGGAGAAATGTCTGTTTAGGTCTTCCGCTCACTTTTTTAATAGGTTGTTTGTTTTTCTGGTATTGAGCTTCATGAGCTGCTTGTATATTTTGGAGATTAATCCTTTGCCAATTGTTTCATTTGGTATTATTTCCTCCCATTCTGAGGGTTGTTTTTTCACCTTATTTATAGTTTCCTTTGCTGTACAAAAGCTTTTAAGTTTAATTAGACCCCATTTACTTATTTTTGTCTTTATTTCCATTATTCTATGAAGTGGGTCATAGAGGATCTTGCTGTGATTTATGTCAAGGAATGTGCTGCCTGTTTTACTCTAGGAGCTTTATAGTTTCTGGCCTTACATTAAGCTTTCAGTTCAGTCCAGTCGCTCAGTCGTGTCTGACTCTTTGCAACCCCATGAACATTAAGCTTTAGATCCATTTTTAATTTATCTTTGTGTATGGTGTTAGGAGATATGCTAATTTCATTCTTTTACATGTAGCTGTCCAGTTTTCCCAGCACCACTTATTGAAGAGTCTGTCTTTTCTCCATTGCATATTCTTGCCTCCTTTGTCAAAGATAAGGTGCTCACAGGTGCATGATTTTATCTGTGATCTATCTATCTTGCTCCATTGGTCTATATTTTTGTTTTTGTGCCAATACCATACTGTCTTGGTGACTGTAGCTTTGTAGTGTAGTCTGAAGTCAGGAAGGTTGATTCCTTCAGTTCCTGTTTTCTTTCTCAAGGTTGCTTTGGCTATTCAGGGTCTTCAGTGTTTGTACATGAACTGTGAAATTTTTTTTATTTAGTTATGTGAAAAATACCACTGGTAGTTTAATAGAGATTACATTGAATCTGTAGATTGCTTTGGATAAAAGTCATTTTCACAAAATTGATTCTTCCGATCCACAAACATGGTATATTTCTCCATCTATGTTGTCTTTGATTTCTTTCAGTAGTATCTTATAGTTCTCTTCATACAGGTCTTTTGTCTCTTTAGGTAGGTTTATTTCCAGGTATTTTATTATTTTTGTTGCAATAGTAAATGGGATTGTATCCTTAATTTCTCTCATTTTTCACTGTTAGTGTATAGGAATGCAAGTGATTTCTGTGTATTAATTTTATGTTCTCCAACTTTATATATTCTTTGATTAGCTCTAGTAATTTTCTAGTGGAATCTTTAGGGTTTTCTCTATATAGTATCTTGCCATTTGCAAACAGTGAGTTTTACTTCTTCTTTTCCAAAATGGATTTCTTTTATTTCTATTTCTTCTCAGAATGATGTGACTAGCACTTTCAAAACTATGGTGAATAACAGTGGTGAGAGTGGGTATCCCTGTCATATCCTGATCTTAGAGGAAATGCTTTTACTTTTTCACTGTTGAGAATAATGTTTGCTGGGTTTTATCATACATAGTCTTAATTATGTTGAGGTAGGTTCCTTCTGTGCCTACTTTCTGGACAGTTTTTATTATAAATGGGTGTTGAATTTTGTCAAAAGCTTTCTTTGCATCTATTGATATGACGATATGGATTTTATCTTTCAATTCGTTAATATGGTGTATCACATTGTTTGATTTGCATATACTCAAGAATCCTAGTATCCTTGGGATGAAGCTCACTTGATCATGATGCATGATCCTTTCAATGTATTGTTGGATTCTATTTACTAAACTTCTGTTGAGGACTTTTGCATCTATATTCATCAGTGAAATTGCCCTGTATTTAACTTTTTTGTGTATAGAATTTTTGTCCTGTTTTGGTACCAGGGTGACGGTGGCTTCAAAGAATGAGTTTGTGAATTTTCCTTCCTCTAAAATTTTCTGGAAGAGTTGGAACAGTATAGGCGCTAGCCCTATACTGTTAGCCCTATACTCTCTAAATTTTTGTTAGAATCTACCTGTGAGGGCATCCGGCCCTGAGCTTTTATTGTTGGAAGACTTTTTATTATAATTTCAATTCTCATGCTTGTGATTGGCCTGTCCATATCTTCTATTTCTTTATGGTTTGGCTCTGAAAGATTATACTTTTCTAAGAATTTGCCCATCTCTATGAGGTTGTCCATTTTATTGGCATATAGTTGCATGCAGTAGTTTATTATGACCATTTTATTTCTGCATTGTCTATTGTAATTCCTCCTTATTCACTTCTAATTTTATTGACTTGAGTCTTCTCCCCTATTTTCTTGATGATTCTGGCTAATGGTTTGTCAGTTTTGTTTATATTCTCAAAGAATCAGATTTTAGTTTTACTGATCTTTGCTATGGTCTCCTTCATTTCTTTTTCAATTTTCTCTACTCTGATCTTCATGATTTCTTTCCTTCTACTAACTTTGGGGTTTTTTTTCCTTCTGTTTTCTAGTTACTTTAGGTGTAAGGTTGGTTGTTTATTTGATGTTTTTCTTGTTTCTTGAGGTAGGCTCATATTGCTATAAACTTCTCTCATAGCACTGGTTTCAGAGCATCCCATTGATTTTGAGTTATCGTATTTTCATTGTCATTTGCTTCTAGGTGTTTTTTTTTAATCTACTCTTTGATTTCTTTAGTGATCTCTTAGTTATTCAGAAGCATGCTGTTTAGCCTCCATCTGTTTGTATTTTAGTTTTTTTTCCCCTGTAATTGATATCTAACCTCAAAGTGTTGTGGTCATAAAATATGCTTGAAATGATTTCAATTTTTTTCAAAATTTACCATGGCTTGACTGTGACCCACGATGTGATCTATCCTGGAGAATGTTTCCTGTGCACTTAGGGAAAAAAAAGTGAAATCCACTGTTTTGGGATGAAAAGCCCTGAAGATATCAATTAGATCCAACTGGTCTAATGTTCCGTTTAGATCTTGTGTTTCTTTATTCATTTTCTGTCTGGATGATCTGTCCATTGGTGTGATGGGGTTGCTAAAGTCCCCCACTATTATTGTGTGTCAATTTCCTCTTTAACAGTTGTTGGCATTTGCCTTGTGTATTGAGGTACTCCTATGTTGGGTACATATATATTTATAATTATTATGTCTTCTTCTTGGAATGATCCCTTGATCACTATGTAGTGTCCTTCCTTGTCTCTTCTGACAATCTTTATTTTAAAGTCTATTTTATCTGATATGAGAATTGTTACTCCCACTTTCTTTTGATTTTCATTTGCATGGAATATCTCTTTTGAGCCCCTCACCCTCAGTCTGTATGAGTCTCTAGGTCTGAGGGAGGTCTCTTGTATACAGCTTGTATAGGGGTCTTATTTTTGTATCCATGTAGTCAATCTGTGTCTTTTGGTTGGAGCACATAATTTATCTACATTTTAGGTAATTATTGTCACACATGATATTATTGGACACTTTCTGAAGCTCCAATAATTTGACCATTTGATGTGAATAGATGATTCATTGAAAAAGACCCTGATGCTGGGAAATACTGAAGACAGAAGGAGAAGATGGTGACAGAGGATGAGTTGGTTGAATGGCCTTACAGAATCAATGGACATGAAAGTGGGCAAACTCTGGGAGATAATGAGGTACAGGGAAGCCTGGTGTGCTGCAGTCCATGGGGTTCCCAAGAGTCAGACATGACTTGGCTACTGAACAACAATGTTACTATTTATCTTATTGTTTTGGACTTGTTTTTGTAGGCCTTTTCTTTCTCTTGTGTTTCCTGTTTAGAGACGTTACTTTAGTATTTGTTGTAAAGCTGGTTTGGTGCCACTGAATTCTCCTAACTTTCACTTATCTGTAAAGCTTTTGAGTCGAATCTGAACAAGATCATTGCTGGATAGAGTAATCTTGCTTGCAAGTTTTTTCATTTCATATCTTTAAGTATATCCTGCCACTCTCTTCCGGTCTGCAGAGTTTCTGTTGAAAGATTAGCTGTTAGTCTTTTGGGGATCCCCTTGTAATTTATTTCTTGCTTTTCCTTGCTGCTTTTAATATGTGTTCTTTGTGTTTAATTTTTATTAGTTTGATTAATATGTCTTGGTGTGTTTCTTCTTGGGTTTATCTTGTATGGGGGACTCTGTGTGCTTCCTGAATTTGGGAGGCTATTTCCTATCCCATATTAGGGAAGCTTTTGATTATAATTTCCTCAAATATTTTCTCATGCTGTTTTGTCTTCTTCTGGCACCCCTATAATTTGAATGTTGATGCACTTAATATCGTCCAAGAGGTCTCTGGGACTGTCCTCGATTTTTTACTCTTTTTTTCTTATTCTGCTCTGCTTCAGTTACTTACACCATTCTACCTTCCAGTTCAATTATTCATTTTTCTGCCTCAATTATTCTGCTATTGGTTCCCCTTAGTGTATTTTTAACCTCAGTTATTATATTGTCCATTGCTAGTAGTCTATCCAGTAGTTCATCTAGGTCCTTGTTAAACATTTCTTGTGTCTTCTAGATCCGTGCTTCCAGTCTGTGCCTCCATTTCATTTCTAAGATTTTGGATCATCTTTACTATCAATACTCTGAATTCTTTGTCAGGTAGATTGCCTATTTCCTCTTCATTTGTTTGGTCTTGTGGGTTTTTACCATTTGCTGCCATGTTTGCCTGTTTTTTCATTTCGTTTAATTTACTGGGTCTCCTTTCTCCAGGATGAAGGTCATAGTTCCTCTTAATTGTGGAGTCTGCCCCCAGTGGGTGGGGTTAGACCAGTGTCCTATGAAGGTTTCCTGGCCGGGGGGACCTATGTCTATGTTCTGGTGGATGGAGCTGTATCTTTGTCTCTGAAGGGCAGTGCCATGTTCAGTAGTATATTTGGGGTGTCTGTAGGTTTGGTATGGCTTTGGTCAGCTTGTCTGCTAATGTTTAGGGTTCTTTTCCTGCTTTGCTGAAGGACTGGCATGGGGCATCCAGCACTGAAGCTTGCTCGTCTTTGGGTGGGGCTTGGTCCTAGTGTTTAGATTGAGGCCTTTGGGAGATCTCTCACTGATTAATGTTTCATGGGGGAGGAAGTACTCTGGTGCTCCAAAGTCCTGGACTCGGGTCTCCCACCTCAGGGGTTTAGGCTAAATCCCTTACTGTAGCACCAAGACTACAGGCCACATAGAACAGAAGACAAGACTCCACTGGTGAAAGCACCATTCAACAGCTGAGAAAATGCAAAGAGACTGACACTCTTACAAAGAGAGAAGAGAAAAAAGAAAAGGATAAAAATAGGAGTCAAAAAAGAAGAGAGCAAGCAAGTCAATAAACAAACTCATAAATGACAATGAATACTAAAGACTAGACTAGCAAGAATACAAGGTCAAAAACCTGGGGAAAATGCAATAGAACTAAAGGGTACTATAAATATAGGGAAATGAAATGAAATGAATTTATTTAAAATAAGATGTTTTAAAACAGGGAAAAGTAGGTTATAAAAATAAAAAAGGAATAATATAGAAAGAATACAAAAAACAAAAAGAAAAAAGGAGAAAATTATATGTAGAGTGGTAGTGAAAGGAATGCGTTCACGATTCCTCCATTTTCCACTCCACACAGTGTGCTCCAGCCAATCTGCTTACTCAGAAAGCCCTCCAATATTTCTAGGAAGGTCTCTGGACCTGTTGTGGGCAGTATGGGATCTGCTCTGTCTCAGATTTAGCCTTACTCCAGATTGTGCTACTGCGAAGTCACTTTAGTCGTGTCTGACTCTGTGGGACCCCATCCCTGGGACTCTCCAGGCAAGAACACTTGAGTGGGTTGCCATTTCCTTCTCCAATGCAGAAAAGTGAAAAGTGAAACTGAAGTCGCTTAGTCATGTCTGACTCTCTGCGACCCCATGGACTGAAGCCTACTAGGCTCCTCTGTCCATGAGATTTTCCAGGCAAGAGTACTGGAGTGGGGTGCCATTGCCTTCTCCGACTCCAGATTGTACTTCCTACCAAAGTCCATAATCTCAGGCTAACTGCAGGGATTTAACCCACTGCACCTGAGGCTGCAGGGGTTTATTCCCTTCCTTTTCTTTGGCAGCACAGCCTCTAGTGTTCTGCTTTGGTTTTGGCCCCATCTTGCTTGCAGGCTGCCCTGGTGTCTGTTCCCCACCCAGACAAGAGGGCGTGAAGGCCAAGGAGTGTGAGGGCTCACTTGCTCAATGGGACTGAGAAGAGGATTTTGGCAGACACAGCTGGGATGTACCAGGGAGTGTCTGCTACAATAGAGACCTGCCAAATGTTGTTACAGTCTGAGGTGGGTTGCACTCTCCCAGAGAAATTGGACCAGGGTCTTGGGTCCCTAGGAAGAGCCAAGCTGCTTGGGGTCCCAGCAAGGTGTGGGCAGTAACCTGTGCCTGCTCACAGCCTGAGAGCTGTGCCACCTCTGGGTCAGGGTCATCACAGCGTTTTGTCCACTGCCTCAGGCACTCTTCCTGGCTTTGGCAGCTGCCAGTGGCTTATGTTTCCCCCTCTGGGATCACAGACTGCAGTCATGTCTAATTCTGCCGCTGGTGCTCCTACTAGTTCTGCCAGTTTTGGCAGCCGCCACCAGGCACACAGATGCTGTCTGCAGATGCGTGAGGTTAGAGTGTCCCAGCAAGGACACCCAGTCTTTTTCCTGGACTCCTCCCTTAGCTGCACTGTGCTAGCCCTCATGGCAGCCAACCCCAGTCCCCTCCCTGGGGCCTGATCCCTGAGCCTAAGCCTCAGCAAATTCAGGCTGCGGATGCAGGTGTGCAACCTGCTTCTCGGCTGGGAAGCTCTGGTCATCAACAATCTCTGTTGTGAATTCTCTCCGTTTTGCCTTTTGAGCACCTGATGCTACATTTCCCTCTGAAGTTCTGAGGCTCACCCCTGATTCTGCCCATGAGTGGGTTTCTGAGTGTGCAGAAACTTTTCCTTCTTTATAACTCCCTCCTCAGCTCACAGGTGCCCTGAAATCCTGTATCTCTTTATCTTTTGCCCTACCTCATTCTAAGGAGACTGGCTTGCCTTTTTGGAAGTCTAGGGTCTTCTGCTGGTATTCAGAAGCTGTACTGTAGGAGTTGTTCCATATGCACATGAATTCTTGATGTATTTGTGGGGAGAGATGTGATCTCCCTGTCTTATTTCTCGGCCATCCTTCTCGTGTTTTCTTAATTTCAGTTTTTGTATTCTTCAGTTCTGACTGGTTCTTTTTTTATACTTTCTAGTTCCTTGTTAAAATTCTCACCATGTTCATCAACTTTTTCCTCTAACTCAGCTGGCATCCTTATTACTAATGCTTTGAATTCTCTATCTGGTAAGTTGTTTATGTCTGTTTCATTGTGGGTTTCTCTCTTGTTGTTTAAGAGTTTTCTCTTACTTTTAAATGAGATCAATTCCTCTGTCTTATCATTTTGCTTAACTTCCTCTGTCTCTGTGAAATTAGGTAAAACAGTTACCTATTGAGGTCTTGAAGGGGTGTCCTTCTAGGAACATGTGCTCTCTTGTGGGCGCATGCTTTGGTGGGAGAGCTGAATCTGATGTGAACAGGAGTCACATCCTTCCTCAGAGTGTGTGAGCAGCTATCACCTAGGTAGGAGGTAATGCTGGAGAAGGAGGGGCTAGGGCTTGAACTGGGTGTGAGCCAGGGCTTCCCCTCTGCTCAGTGGCCATCACTGCCCTATCAAGGGGCTGGGTTGGGTCCCAAGTTGCTGGAGTAGAAGCCCTGAGGCTCGGATTTGAGCTGTTTCTGTTAGCTTTAAGTGTGAACTCTCCCACATCCTAGCAACGGCACCCTTGCCCCAGAGGGGAGCAGTCTGGTACAAGAAGGACCCAAGCAGGCTCTCAGCATGTGACAGTTCTTGGCATGTGATGGGGTGCAGGCTGTGGAGGTCCAGCCATAGAGTTTGGGCTCTTCTAACACACTGCCTGTGCAAATGCCAGCGATGGCTGTCCCTGACCTGCTGAGACATCACTTGGGGTCTGGGCCACCTCTGGAACTAACAGTCAAGCTCTTTCCTTGGCCATAATAACCATCACTCCACTGTGGAGCTGTGACATGATATAATATGTGGTGCTGGAGCACTTGTTCTGCTCAGGCTGGGGCATGTGCCCAGACGGTCACAGGAAACTGGCAGCCACTTGTACAGTTTCAATCTGCCATCCTTGCCCTGCCTTGGGAGCAAGCAAGTGAGTGTGCACTCCTCAGGAGTGGATGCCAGGCTTCCAACAGCCCTCCTGTTAGTTTCACTGGTCCTCCAACGAATGAAGACAGTTTGTTTTTCCTGTGTCGGACCACAGGACTGGGGTATCCAATATGTAGTTCAAATCATTTACTCCCCAAGGAGTACCTCTGCCCTTAAAATCTTCCTTTTCCTCAGAGTTCCCTCCCTGGGGCACATTTCTCTTCCTGTCTTACCCAATTCCATGAGGATCTTTCTTACAACCTTGTTTGTACAGGCATCTTTCTTCCAGGATCCAGTTGGTTTTCAGTAAGAACTGTTCCATATGTAGATGTATTTTTTATGTGTTTGTCAGGGGAAGTGAATTCCACATCCTCCTATCCCACCAACCTTGATCTTCCCTCTCATCATAGAAGCTCTCAATTAAGGAATATGACCCTGTGTTGAGGCCCTTTCACTTTTTCATAAAGAATGGTTTGTTTACAGACCAAGTTTTAAAAAATAGATTTTATCTGTATAAACTAGAGCTTAAAAAAATGTCAAAACTAGGTCAGAGGTGGAGAGATTAGGCTTAAGCCACCAAGAGATGACAAAATTACACATTTCCCTCCCTGAGCTTATTTTTATTTCCTAAGACACAGTTTCCTAAACATGGTTGTTTTCTCTATGAGGAAAAATATTTAAAACTGGCAAAATGCAACTACATTTACACTAAACTTAATGTACATACCTAGTTGGAAAATGCAACATTCTGGATAATTGAAAATTCTGTTAGCTAAGAGTCAGGGTGTCTCCATGGCTGATTTATGTCAATGTATGGCAAAAATCACCACAATACTGTAAACTACTGTAAAGTAATTAGCCTGCAATTAAAATAAATAAATTAATTTAAAAAAGAGTCAGAGTGTCTCTTTGTATATGCAGGTATATCCTGTGTAGGAACATGCCTGTGTGTGTGTACCTGTACATGTGTATATCTGTACATTTCCTTACACATTTGGATTTGGACTGCTAGCAAATACAGAATTAGAAAAGAATATGCAATACCAAATAATACACAGACCATAGTTTAGTTTATTCAACAAATATACACTGAACACATTTACATTCATTTAAATATCACATCATTGTGGCTTTAGCATCTAGCATGCCCCAAAGGGTGAGATCATTTTCCCAAAGTCAGTGTGTGAGACATAAAAGTAAACATTTCTAAATGTTTACTGCCTGGCAGGGATCTGATATAACTTTGCTAACTCAGGACTTCCAGAATCTTGCAGGGACTGAACTATGATCAAGACGATTGCAGATACAGGAAGTGTCAATGCAAAGTTGGAAAAAATGCCAGAAAATCAGCTTGGGTTGTGTTTAGTGTTTACATATCACCTAATGGATAGGGAGATTTCTTTGTAAGGAGGGAAGGGGTACCTTTAAAATCATGATTTCATTAGTGCCATCTTCCCCTGCTTCAGTCCATCTTCGAAACCTCTACCATATGCTGTAATTTTCTACAAGAAAAATTAGTTTCCTTCTCTAATCAAACTTTATATTCATGTTTGTTCTCTCTCTTTGTTTTGAAATCTATGATTAGTTTATGAGAAGTCCCCTTACATACAAAGTAGACCTTTAGAAGAGAAATGTTAAAACAACTCAAATGTTTCATGAAATGTCATTTCTGTGTGATATCCTTGTAAAGGTAGCAGGATTCTAGAAAGAGGAGTTAGAATTAAAATTAGGCCCTTCTGATAAATCTCTCTTGGATCTCTTCCTGTGAGAATTAAGACACTACCATATGTCCACAGGTAGACAGTCAGGACTTATCAAGGAGTTCATTTTGAATTTTAAATCCATAGAACAGACTTGTGGACTCTGGGAGAAGGCGAGGGTGGGATGTTTCAAGAGAACAGCATTGAAACATGTATATTATCTAGGGTGAAACAGATCACCAGCCCAGGTTGGGTACATGAGACAAGTGCTCGGGCCTGGTGCACTGGGAAGACCCAGAGGGATCGGGTGGAGAGGGAGGTGGGAGGGGGGATTGGGATGGGGAATACATGTAAATCCATGGCTAATTCATTTCAATGTATAACAAAAACTACTGTAATGATGTAAAGTAATTAGCCTCCAACTAATAAAAATTAAAAAAAATTAAAAAAAAAATCCAGTGCTTACAAAGAGTTAAACACAAATTAACTTCCCCAAAATAGATTACTTAAAGATCAGTTCATACATTTAGTTGTTTAGTTTCTTTTGGCTTGTACTATGGAGTATTTTTGGATTGCCCAGAAGACAGAACTGATGCCCTTGAGGTTAGCAAAAGTGATCCCTGGTTTTAAGTCAAATGCCTTCTTGCAGAGAGTATCTAACTGAGCAGAGTCCTATAGGCACATCTCAATCTTTGCCCTCAGACTAGCACCCACTACAGCCTCATCTGTCCAGACATAGCAGTGCAAATGTGTAAGTGGAAAGGAAAGAAAAAAGAAAAGAATGAGGGCTCTTTATCAGGCACAAAGTGATTAGAAGAAATATGTCATAGCCAAAGGGATGTTATGTGTGAAATAAGTGATTCACAAAGCTGAATAAAGCAGAACAGCCTTCATGTTCCCCTGCAGCTCTTTACCCTTCCCGAGGCAGGGGTAAGGATGAGCTGAGTGCTCAGAATTAAGATAGTCCCTCCTCTAGTCTAGTGGTAAAGAATCCGCCTGTGAATGCAGGAGACCTAAGAGACACGGGTTCGACCCCTGGGTCAGGAGGATTTCCTGGAGGAGAGCCTGGCAACCCACACTGATAGTCTTGCCTGGAGAATCCCATGGACAGAGGACCCGGAGGACTACAGTCCATGGGGTCACAAAGAGTCGGACACAAATGAAGTGACTTAGCATGCACACACACACTCCTCTAGCTGGGGTTAAACGGGAGCCCTCTGTGTTTGGTGTAAGACCCCTCAATCAGGAATCTGTCTGGAGACCCAGAACCCGGATGCTCTAATATCCACACTACCTGTCCCCCAACCCCTCCCTATGCTTAAAGTCTTGGAACTGTCAGGACTCATTTCGTTACACCTTTTACTCCTATTGACAACAGACACAATGAGATTTGATGCCCAGATCACCTCTCATTCCTCCAATTTTTATACCCAAACAGCCTCTTCCATACTTTTCTTGACCTTCTATCTCCCCTCCTTCTCAGTGTCTGATGCCCTTTTCCTGTGCTCTCTGGGACTCACAGGCAGCCATCAGGAAGATCCCCTTCCTGTCTGAAAGCTCCCTCTGTCTTTCTACCTGGCTGTTCCCTGAGGACACTACTCCCCTACTCCAGCCCTCTCAAGTGGTGTCGATTTTCTCCCACATTCTCAAACCATAGGGCTTAGAGGTAGGGTGGAGGTCCTACTGCTTCTCTCTACCACACCTGGCCCACTGTCCTTCCTCTCCTCTTCCATAAAAACTCTGAAGTTCTGAATCATACAAAATCAGACTGTACCATCCATTCCCTCAAAGTCGCGGAAGAAATGGTTTCCTGGCACTCTGTCACACTCCATCATTATGGTGGCCACAATTCTAGGTGAATTCAGTGTCCACACAGATGAACTTTCTTCTTACCCCCCACTTTCCAGTCCCTTCCCTCCACCCTAACTCCAAGAACACATACCAGTTCTTAACTGAAATTCCTCCACATTCATCTCCAACCACCACCATCCTGTCAGTTTCCCACTTCCGGTATCCCAACTCTAGCAACCTCAATGAGACCTGATAACCACTGATTCTCCCACTTCTCACTTTCTGTCAGCCTCCTCTTGTCTGACCTCACCTCCTTCACCAGTGTAAATTCCATGTTCAATTGTCAAAACCATTCCCTCCTCCCGCTCTCACAGGGACCTGCTCACTTGGTAAGGCCAAACCATGGCTGACTTCCTTCCTCCACTCCTTCACACACAGGCCCAGAGAAGAAAGTCACAGAATTCTGCTAAATGCTATTACTTTAAATCTAAGGTCTCCAGTGAGCCCTCAGCATGCCTCAAGGGACTGGCTAAAGTCCTCAAAAGTGTTCTGTCTCATCTTTCTTCTCCCTGAATCCATAAGGGTTTGATATATCTTTGCAGAAATGAACTGGCATTAATGTCACCAGAATTTAGAATGAAACAAATTTAATTCTGTGAAAGTAAGTTTCACATGAGACTTGTTTTAAGTTTCTCAGGCAATATACACATCCAGAGTTAGAAAATGCTCACAAAGATTTCCCTCAGCACAAATTCCCATAAAAGTAAAAGAGGAGATTGGATGGCAGAGGACATTAACCATCTTCCCTTAAAACAGATTCTTTGAAAATCTCCTAGCTTTTGGTCCAAAAGAATGTCCATTAGCAGCATATAGATGTTTTTACTTTCTAAGCCCACAGAAAATTAAAAGTTTTAAATAATGAGATGTTAATGGAGAATTAATAAAGTCACCAAACACTCTAAAAAAGGTTCATGGCTATTATTTCTGCCTTCACTCAAGAGGCTGTAATTTTCCAATATGGAAAAATAATATGATGATGCTACAGGAAACCATCCTCCTCAGAGAAATAAAAACTGGATGAAGGAATGACTAAGCACTCATTTTACTTGCAAAGTGAATAAATGACCTTTTCACCTAGAATATGCATCCTGACTTTCCAGCACTGCCATGAAGAAGACTCAGGGTCCATGATTTAAATTGTGGGTGGTTACGATACCTAACAAAGCCAATGAAAGAAATTGCTAGTTTCTTTGAAAAGTAAGTGTCAAAACTAGTAGCAACATTCACTTAAATTATTCTGGAGGTCCATAAAATTGTGTCAAATATCTCTTTCAAAGTGAAGCACTCACTGATTTTCCTTTCACGTGTGGGTAAACATTCAAGGTAAAATGACAAATTTGAATACATATGCCATCCATCAGAAAAGCTCTCCTATGCAGATACTTATATATTCCAGGCCAATGAACTGCATACCTACTGAATAACATGTCATTTTAGAATTATTCTAGACTTTAAGTTCCTAGGCACAAAGACACTCATTTTGTATCCTTATCACTTAATGCCTGGGTGTATATAAAGTTGAACTTAATAGATGTTCTATAAAAACAATGTCCATGAGTCTTGCTAATGGTTTGTCAATTTTGTTAATTTTTTCAAAAAACCAGCTTTTAGCTTTGTTAATTTTTGCTATGGTCTCTTTAGTTTCTTTTGCATTTATTTCTGCCCTAATTTTTAAGATTTCTTTCCTTCTACTAACCCTGGGGTTCTTCATTTCTTCTTCCTCTAGTTGCTTTAGGTGTAGAGTTAGGTTATTTATTTGACTTTTTTCTTGTTTCTTGAGGTAGGCCTGTAATGCTATGAATCTTCCCCTTAGCACTGCTTTTACAGTGTCCCATAGGTTTTGGGTTGTTGTGTTATCATTTTCATTCATTTCTATGCATATTTTGATTTCTTTTTTGATTTCTTCTACGATTTGTTGGTTATTCAGAAGCGTGTTGTTTAGTCTCCATATGTTTGAATTTTTAATAATTTTTTTCCTGTAATTGAGATCTAATCTTACTGCACTGTGGTCAGAAAAGATGACTGGAATGATTTCAATCTTTTTGAATTTACCAAGACTAGATTTATGGCCCAGGATGTGATCTATTCTGGAGAAGGTTTCCGTGTGCACTTGAGAAAAAGGTGAAGTTGATTGTTTTGGGGTGAAACGTCCTATAGATGTCAATTAGGTCTAGCTGGTCCATTGTGTCCGTTAAAGTTTGTGTTTCCTTGTTCATTTTCTGTTTAGTTGATCTATCCATAGTTGTGAGTGGGGTATTAAAGTCTCCTACTATTATTGTGTTACTATTAATTTCCTCTTTCATACTCGTTAGCGTTTGCCTTACATATTGCGGTGCTCCTATGTTGGGTGCATATATATTTATAATTGTTATATCTTCTTCTTGGATTGATCCTTTGATCATTATGTAGTGTCCATCTTTGTCTCTTTTCACAGACTTGATTTGAAAGTCTATTTTATCTGATATGAGTATTGCGACTCCTGCTTTCTTTTGGTCTCCGTTTGCGTGGAATATTTTTTTCCAGCCCTTCACTTTTAGTCTACTACAAAGCCACAGTCATCAAGACAGTATGGTACTGGCACAAAGACAGAAATATAGATCAATGGAACAGAATAGAAAGCCCAGAGATAAGTCCACGAACCTATGGTCACCTTATCTTCGACAAAGGAGGCAAGGATATACAATGGAAAAAAGATAACCTCTTTAACAAGTGGTGCTGGGAAAACTGGTCAACCACCTGTAAAAGAATGAAACTAGAACACTTTCTAACACCATACACAAAAATAAACTCAAAATGGATTAAAGATCTAAATGTAAGACCAGAAACTATAAGACTCCTAGAGGAGAACATAGGCAAAACACTCTCCGACATAAATCACAGCAGGATCCTCTATGACCCACATCCCAGAATTTCAGAAATAAAAGCAAAAATAAACAAATGGGACCTAATGAAACTTAAAAGCTTTTGCACAACAAAGGAAACTATAAGCAAGGTGAAAAGACAGCCCTCAGATTGGGAGAAAATAATAGCAAATGAAGCAACAGACAAAGGATTAATCTCAAAAATATACAAGCAACTCCTCCAGCTCAACTCCAGAAAAATAAATGACCCAATCAAAAAATGGGCCAAAGAACTCAACAGACATTTCTCCAAGGAAGACATACAGATGGCTAACAAACACATGAAAAGATGCTCAACATCACTCATTATCAGAGAAATGCAAATCAAAACCACGATGAGGTACCATTATACACCAGTCAGGATGGCTGCTATCCAAAAATCTACAAGCAATAAATGCTGGAGAGGGTGTGGAGAAAAGGGAACCCTCTTACACTGTTGGTGGGAATGCAAATTAGTACAGCCACTATGGAAAACAGTGTGGAGATTTCTTAAAAAGCTGGAAATAGAACTGCCATATGACCCAGCAATCCCACTTCTGGGCATACACACCAAGGAAACCAGATCTGAAAGAGCCACATGCACCCCAATGTTCATCGCAGCACTGTTTATAATAGCCAGGACATGGAAGCAACCCAGATGCCCATCAGCAGACGAATGGATGAGGAAGCTGTGGTACATATACACCATGGAATATTACTCAGCCATTAAAAAGAATTCATTTGAATCACTTCTAATGAGATGGATGAAACTGGAGCCCATTATACAGAGCGAAGTAAGCCAGAAAGATAAAGACCATTACAGTATACTAACACATATATATGGACTTTAGAAAGATGGTAACGATAACCCTATATGCAAAACAGAAAAAGAGACTCAGATGTATGGAACAGACTTGTGGACTCTGGGAGAAGGCGAGGGTGGGATGTTTCAGGAGAACAGCATTGAAACATGTGTATTATCTAGGGTGAAACAGATAACCAGCTCAGGTTGGGTACATGAGACAAGTGCTCGGGCCTGGTGCACTGGGAAGACCCAGAGGGATCGGGTGGAGAGGGAGGTGGGAGGGGGGACTGGGATGGGGAATACATGAAATCCATGGCTAATTCATATCAATGTATAACAAAAACTACTGTAATGATGTAAAGTAATTAGCCTCCAACTAATAAAAATTTAAAAAAAAAAAAAAAAACAATGTCCAATCCTTTCCGCCCACTAACATGCTACCTTGCTGAGATGGTGCTACAAACACTTGATCAGTAGGATCAAGCAGGTTTTAAATATTGTTAGGAATTTTAATGAGGCATGCTCATTGTACAAGCATATAAATTACACAGAAAAATTACAAAATAAAATCACTTGGAAAAAAAAACACTACTAAGATGTTATTCACTAGTCCTTCTGCCCAAGTGCTTAGTCGCTCAGTTGTATCTTTGCAACCCTTGGGACTGTAGCTCATCAGGCTCTATTGTCAATAGGATTTTTCAGGCAAGAATGCTGAAGTGGGTCGTTATTTTTCCCTCCAGGGATCTTCCTGACCCAGGGATCAAACTTGTGTCTGCTGTATCTCCTGCACTGCAGACAGATTCTTTATCCACTGAGCCATAGGGGAAGCCCTTTCTGATCAAGTACATATATAAAAACAATTTTCTATAAATGGACTCACATTACTTAAGTTTTCCTGTGATCATAATTATTTTAACCTAAATTTAACTTACTAATTTGTCAGATAGCTTCCCATAAAAATAAAGTATTTTTTAATTGAAGTGTAATTTACATACTACACTACATTAGTTATGTTAGAACATAGTGATTTGATATTTTTATACATTACGAAATTATCTCCACAATGAGACTAGTTACCCTGTCACCATACAAATATTGACAATTTTGTAACAAAAATTGACAATATTCCCCATGCTGTACATTTCATCCCCATGACTCATTTTATAGTTGGAAGTTTGGACCTATTAATCTCCCTCACCTATTTCACTTACCCTGCCACCTTCCTCCCATCGGGGACCATAAAGTTTATTCTCTGTATCTATGACTCTGTTTCCAAATGATTTGTTCATATTTTTTTAAGACTCTAAATATAAGTGAAATCACACAGTATTTGTCTTTCTCTCACCTATTTCACTTAGCATAACATTTTCTAGGTCTATTCATCTTATCACAAATGACAAGATTCCATTTTTATGGCTGAATAATATTCCATTATGTGTATGTATATGTGTCTTTTTTATCCATTCATCTATTAGTGGACATTTCAATTACTTCCATGTCTTGGCTATCATAAATAATGCTGCTATGAACATCAGGGTGAATGTATCTTTTTGAATTAATGTTTTCATTTCCTTTGGATATATACCCATGAGTAGAATTTCTGGATCATGTGGTAAGCATAGATTTTAAAGAAACCTTCATACTATTTTTCATAGTGACTGTACCAACTTATAGTCTTACTAACAGTGTACAAGGGTTCCCCTTTCTCCACATCCTGGCCAATACTTGTTCCTTGCTGCCTTTTTGATGACAGTCAGAATGAGTCATGAATTAGAATGAGTCAGAATCAGTGTGAGGTTTTGTGATTTCCATTTTTCATTTCCCTGATGATCAGTGATGTTGAACATCTTTTCATATTTCTGTTGGCCATCTATATGGCTTTTTTGGAAAAGTCTCCAATCAGATCTGTCCATTTTTTAAGAGAGTTTTTTGTTTTATTTTTTATGTTGAGTTGTATAAATTCTCTGCATATTTTGGATATTAATCCCCTTATAGGATATATTACTTACAAACATCTTCTCCCATTCAGTAGTCTGTCTTTTCATTTTGTTAATAGTTTCCTTCACAGAGGAAAGCTTTTGAGTTTTGTTGTTGTGTTGCGTGAGTCACTCAGTCGTGTCTGACTCTTTGCAATGCCATGGACTGTAGCCTGCCAGGCTCCTCTGTTCATGGAATTCTCTAACCAAGAAGACTGGAGTGGACTGCCATTCCCATCTCCAGGGGATTTTCCCGACTCAAGGATCGAATCTGGGTCTCCCGCACTGCAGGCGGATTCTTTACCGCCTGAGCCACCAGCGAAGCCATGAGTTTGAACTAGTCCAATTTGTTTACTGTGGCTTTTGCTTCTCTTGCCTGAGGAGGCAGATCAAAAGACATATTGGTAATACTGCCTATGTTTTCTTCTAGAAGTTTTTTGGCTTCAGGTCTCATATTTCAGTCTTTAATTCATTTGAATTTATTTTTGCACATAACATGAGAAAAAAGTCCAGTCTGACTCTTTAGCATGTCAAAAAAGCTGTCCAGTTCTCTTTTTTTTTATTTCTTTTTTTTCCATTTATTTTTTATTAGTTGGAGGCTAATTACTTTACAATATTGTAGTGGTTTTTGCCATACATTGACATGAATCAGCCATGGATTTACATGTGTTCCCCATCCTGATCCCCCTCCCGCCTCCCTCTCCATCCCATCCCTCTGGGTCTTCCCAGTGCACCAGCCCTGAACACTTGTCTTATGCATCCAAACTGGGCTGGTGAACTGTTTCACACTTGATAATATACATGTTTCAATGCTGTTCTCTCTGAACATCCCACCCTCGCCTTCTCCCACAGTCTAAAAAGTCTGTTCTGTACATCTGTGTCTCTTTTTCTGTTTTGCATATAGAGTTATCGTTACCATCTTTTTAAATTCCATATATATGCGTTAGTATACTGTATTGGTCTTTATCTTTCTGGCTTACTTCACTCTGTATAATGGACTCCAGTTTCATCCATCTCATTAGAACTGATTCAAATGAATTCTTTTTAACGGCTGAGTAATATTCCATAGTGTATATGTACCACAGCTTCCTTATCCACTCATTTGCTGATGGGCAACTAGGTTGCTTCCATGTCCTGGCTATTATAAACAGTGCTGCAATAAACATTGGGGTGCACGTGTCTCTTTCAGATCTGGTTTCCTCAGTATGTATGCACAGGAGTGGGAATGCTGGGTCACATGGCAGTTTTTTAAGAAATCTCCACCCTGTTCTCCATAGTGGCTGTATTAGCTTGCATTCCCACCAACAGTGTAAGAGGGTTCCCTTTTCTCCACACCCTCTCCAGTATTTACTGCTTGTAGACTTTTGGATAGCAGCCATTCTGACTGGTGTGTTATGGTACCTCATTGAGGTTTTGATGTGCATTTCTTTGATAATGAGTGATGTTGAGCATCTTTTCATGTGTTTGTTAGCCATCTGTATGTGTTCTTTGTCCAGTTTTCTTGACATTGTTTTTTGAAGAGGCTGTCCTTTCCCCATTATACATCCTTGCCTCTTTTGTCAAAGACAGTCCTGGGTATTCATTGGAAGGACTGATGCTGAAGCTGAAACTCCAATACTTTGGCCACCTCATGCGAAGAGTTGACTCTTTGGAAAAGACCCTGATCCTGGGAGGGATTGGGGGCAGGAGGAGAAGGGGACGACAGAGGATGAGATGGCTGGATGGTATCACCAACTCGATGGGCATGAGTTTGAGCAAACTCCGGGAGTTTGTGATAGATGGGGAGGCCTGGCGTGCTGCGATTCATGGGGTCTCAAAGAGTCAGACACAACTGAGTGACTGAACTAACTAACTAACTAAGTGACCATATACATGTGGCTTCATTTCTGGGCTTTCTGTTCAGAACTGTGTTACTTTTAATGACTATATAGTATTCCATGGTAGACATGTATCATTATTTAGTGACAAGACTCGTACTAATGGATACTTAGGTTATTTCTAGTTTTTTCTTATCAAATACAAACCTGAAATGGGTATTCCTATGAATGCGTCTATGCTATGAAACAAGGGTTGTAACAACAGAGAGCCAACCAACCAACCAGTTACAACAACAGAGACCCAAGCCCTCCAGAGGTCCTCACTCTTGCCAACACCATTATGCTGTTGAAACACACTGCAAATGTATTCCTACTTGCATGTTAGAGACATTAACAATAAACATGCTCTAAATATTTTAGTCATTCACATCTATAAATCTTGTTTATAGTGATTTTTGTCATGTATAAGTTTTACTATACTATAAACAAATAAATTTTTAAACAATTTCTGATTTTCATGATACATATAGAAAGATTCTATCACTCCAAACTTTTTAAAATCAGTATGTTCTGCTAGTACCATTATTCTTGACCATTTTGTGATGAGAACCCTGTTTGAGATTCTGATGAAACCAGAACCACCCAGAAAAAAAGGCTTTAAATGTAAACATTTTGCAGATAATGTCACACATTTCAAGCCTTCATTAACCTGATATGTGATCTTGTGGAAATCATATTTTATGCATTTATCTGCAAACGAACATGGAATGATAAATTTTCAAAGTACTCACTATATCTATAGGTTAAGTGGGCCCCTTTCTAATATCTTTCTTCTCAAGGACTTCATTCCCAGTGCCTTGGTCTTCTTCCCATGCATCTTACACAAAAATACTTGTGAGTAAATATGTGAAGAGTTCTCTTTAGGATTTGCCAGTTGCCATCTCTGGCCAAGCCCACATATGTAATGAGTTTTGAAGAATTAAGAAAAACCGGTAAAAAGATCCCTTTCCAACTTCTTGGGATCATCTCAGAGAGCCCCTGAAGTTTACTTTGAAATTTTTATTAAATTCTTATTATCACTTATCTTTTAACCATTCTCAATTTCTCTAATTCCTGAGTCCTTAATTTTTACCACCCTGCAAAATAAAATTTAAAATCTCCTAATAAGTTAGGGGAAATTAAAACTTAAAACTTATGAAGGAGATAAGTTATCACAGGATCAAGAGAACATAATAGAAGGCGAGCCAGTAAGTACCCCAGAAGGAAGGAAGATACTAAAACATTGTATACTGCTTCACAGGTGGCAAGGAAGGAAAAAATACATAAGGTTTTCTCATCAAAATGTAATCTATTCATATAATAGCTAAATGGTATGTACTCAATGAAATTCAGAAGATCAAAGTACTTTAACAATGACAGTTTTCACAGAATTGTCACAAAATTCAGAGGAATAAACCTGGGTTACAGGCAAACCTCTGCTAAGAAATCTGGGTAGAAACCTGGGTTACAGGCTGACCTCTGCTACAGAGGAGCTACTGACTGGCTTTGGGAAAGTCACTTCCTTTCTCTGCATTGATAATCCCCAATTTTAACCTTACATTCTCACAAGAGCCTCCCTGGACCCTAAGGCAGGTCCCAGTGGTGGGCTTCTGGAGTTCCTGGTACTTAAAGCTTTCAGATTTAATCACCAGTTCATTGCCTATCCTCTCCACTTGACAGTAAGCTCCACCTCTATATTCACTTCAGATCTCCTGCTCCTTACGCAGTGCCTGGCACAAAATAGGGGGAAGAAAGGAGGGATGAATTAAGAAATAACTGAATCAATAAACTGATCCAAAAAAGAGGTGGACCAGAAGACCTCTAAGGTGTGCTTAGATCTTAATGTATTAAAGGCATTTCTTCCTGTTGAATTCTATAAATGCTTGGGTTAATTAGGCTAAAACAATTATGGATCACCTAATTTGAATAGAGTCTTACGCTTGGTCTATAGGGAGAAAAAGGGTAGCCAAGGATGCATGAGAAATAGGTATTGTCCCTGCCCTTCAAAGAAATGGGTTTGGCTAAGGAAAAAAGACTACATTAAACAACTAGGACAAAGGAATAGGACAACTTAAATGAAAACAAAAATAACAGAGTAAGTGATATGACTAAGAGGAGCTGGATGGACTCTTAATTATTAAAGTACACTACACAGAAGTGAACTGACTCCTCTGTAACCACACAGACAATTTAAGTGAGACCTGATGGAAAAGAACTCCAGCCTTTCCATCTTCTGATAGTTAAGGAAGCCTCTTGAGTAAAAAGTGAGGCTCATGTTCCTGACACAGGGTTACAAGAGAGAAGTAAGATTCAGCTCAACAACAGATGAAGTCTGATATGACCAAATCAATCCTACGGCAGACAGCTTTGGAGGCATTCAGACTTTCACCCACCTGGAAAAATAAATGCTATTCCAGAGAGAAACAAGCAAGTGGACACTGAAAAAATACATTAAAATGGTAATGAAGCTCCCCTGGTGGCTCAGACAGTAAAAAATCTGCCTGCAATGCAGAAAACCCAGATTCAATTCCTGGGTCATAAAGATCCCCTGGAGAAGGGAACGACTACCCACTCCAGTATTTTTGCTCAGAGAATTTTTTGGATAGAAGAAGCTGGTGGTATATAGTCTATGGGGTCACAAACAGTCAGACTCAGCTGAGCGACTAACACACACACACACACACACACACACGGGAATGAATAAGATAGGCTACAAACTATTAAGGCCATGAAATCTCCCTATTTCGAAACCCTACCCATGTGCCTCCTGTAGGGTAGGTCATGCAAAGAATGCACAAGAAGTTCCTGGCAGGGTCCACACTTGAGGAGATCTCATTGTCTAACTCCAGAGACAAACAAGTAAATGAGGAAAACAATTCCCATTAGTAACAAAGTCTCCTAGTTCCAAAATGTGGCCTCAAATTGTAATGCTCAAAGAGGCAAAGCTAGATGAGCAGGAAGGCCTGGAGTGGAACTGGGAATCAGGATGTTGCCCTTGGTACTTCTTGGTCTTTTCTTGTTGGGCCTCTTGCCCCTGAGGATTATCCCTCTCCCATCTTCTGCACCCTGGGAAGAAAGGTGGGGGGCACAAGGGAGTAGCCCCAACACTTAGTGGTCTGCCCAGCTGCAAAGAGGGAAACCCAGGCAGACAGGCTGTGGCAGAGAGCACACCTGAGAGTCGTGATTCTGAGGGTGCGGGCAGGATGTGACCGGAAATAATTTAAGATGCGAGTTCTTTTTCCTTCCTCAGGAACAAACCCACAGTGGGGCTATCATCCTCCCAAGGCAAGATCTAATCCCATCTGCTCTTCTTCCTAAATTCTGAGGGAACAGGGGAGAGCTTCCAGTAGGAGAAAGTTCTCATTAGTTCAGAGGCAGGAAATCGAGACGTTTATTTAAAACTGAAGAAAGAGTAGGAGACTCAACCTAACACAAGGCACAAAGTGGCCACATATCAGCTGCTGTACACCTCATCTTCCCGTTGCTGTTCTCATCCCGGTGCCCATAATCTAAAAAAACTCAGAATCAACAGCTTGATTAATAATCTAATAATTTTTTAGATTAATAATCTAAAAAAACTCAGAAAATCCAGCTTGATTACAGGCTGTGTATTTCTTGCTTCCTCCAACTATGAACAACTCTGTGAGGAAGAACGCATGGCCGATACACTGGTTTTGCCCCTTCAGGAAGATTAACAAGCAACTTCATGCAATAGAGTCTCCCAGTTTATTGTTACCACCCTCCCTTTCTGTCACCCTAAACACACACACACAGGCACTCCCTCCATCAGTGCTAAGAGAGAAGAGGGTGGGAGGCTCCTGCTGCGTGCCTAAAGTATCTCTCCATTCAAAGAAGTCACACTAGATAACCTTTCTGATTATGAACCTCCCAAACCCCAAACAAACAAACAATTCTATCACAAATCTTGTTCAAAAAGAGGATCTGGATCTGGAAAGAAAAATTCAATCGTAGGCATCTGCTGGGGAATTGGACCCAGCTAATTCCCCAGTAGATACTGAAAGTTGCAGGTGCTCCAGCCCCTTATATAAAACATCAGTGTTAAAGCAATCTCCAGATTACTTATGTTACCTAACATAATGTAAATGCTATCTAAATTGTTACAAATGCAATGTAAACACTATGTAAATAGTTGCCAGTGTGCAGCAAATTCAAGTTTTCCCTTTTTTTTGGAACTTTGTGTAACTTTTTCTCAAATATCTTCCATCTACAGTTTATTGAATGGTGGATGCAGAACCATGGATATGAAGGACCGACTGTATACTGTAATGGACCCTTTCATATCACAAATATTCTCATGGATTTTTATAAATTTCCCTCAAAAGTCTAAGGTAAAAAGAGAGAAAACCCACAAAATTTAGACAATTGTTAAGGGTTCAGTGAGTCACTGCTCATATCACCAAAGAATGCAGAAAAATCCATGTGCAGTTCTACTTACACCTCTCATCAATAAATTCAAGCAAATATTTTCTTCCATATGGCTCATGCAGCTCAAAATCAAACAACCCAATAAAAAAAATGGGCAGATCTAAATAGACACTTATGTAAAGAAAACAGAAGGTGGCCAAAAAGCACACGAGAAGGTGTTTAACATCACTAATTACTGACTGCCTGCATATGTGCTCAGTCTTGTCTGACTCTTTGCAACCCTGTGGATTGTAGCCCACTAGCCTCCTCTGTGGAATTTCTGGGCAAGAATACTGGATGGAGTAGGTTGCCATTTCCTACACTAAGGGATCTTTCCAAACCAGGGATCGAACCTGCATCTCCTGCATTGGCAGGTGGATTCTTTACTACTGAGCCAACTGAGAGCCCCCAACTAATTATTAAAGAAATGCAAATCAAAATTACAATGAGGTATTACTTTACACTGGTCAGATGGCTATCATCAAAATCCACAAAAATGAATGCTGGAGAGGGTGTGGAGAAAACGGAACCCTCCTACACTGTTGGTGGGAATGTAAATTGGTAATAGCCACTATGGGAACAGTATGGAGGTTCCTTAAGAAATTAAAAATAAAACTGCCATATGACCCTGCAATCCCATTCCTGGGCATATACCAGAGAAAACATGCTTCAAAAGGATACATCCAACCCAACGTTCATGGTAGCAATAGCCAAGACATGGAAGCAACCTAAGTGTCCAATAAGAAGGTGTGGTGTGTGTGTATGTATATATATACATACATATATATACATACACACACACACACACACATACACAATAGAATATTATTCAGCTATCAAAATAATGAAATAATGCCATTTGCAGCAACATGGATAGACCTGGAGATATCATACTAAGTGAAGTAAGTCAGACAAAGACAAATGTCATATGACATCAGTTATATCTAAAAGAAAAATGATACAAATGAACTTATTTACAAAATAGAGACATATTGACAGATCTCAAAATCAAATTAAATTTGTGGTTACCAAAGTGGAAACATGAGGGAAAAAACAAATTAGGAGATTGGGATTAAAATACACACACTACTATATGTAAACTAGATAACTAACAAGGACCTACTCTATAGCATTAATGAACTACTATGTAGTATTAAAAGACACTTGCTCCTTGGAAGAAAAGCAGTGACAAACCTAGATAGTGTATTAAAAAAACAGAGATAAAAGTCTATATAGTCAGAGCGACGGTTTTTCCAGTAGTCACATATACATGTGAGAGTTGGACCATAAAGAAGGCAGAGAGGTAAAGAATTGATGCTTTCAAACTGTGGTGCTGGAGAAGACTCTTGAGAGTCCCTTGGACAGCAAGGTGATCAAACCAGTCAATCCTAAAAGAAACCAACCCTGAATATTCATTGGAAAGACTGATGCTGAAGCTGAAGTTCCAGCACTTCAGCCACCTAATGTGAAGAGCTGACACATTGGAAAAGATCCTGATGCTGGGAAAGATTAAGGGGAGGAGAAGGAGGTGACAGAGGGTGAAATGGTTGGATGGCATCGTTAACTCAATGGACATGAGTTTGAGCAAACTCCGCGAGACGGTGAAGCACAGGGAAGCCTGGCATCCATGGAGTCACAAAGAATTGACACGACTAAGCAACTGAGCAACAACAACAACTATATAGAACAGGGAACTCTAATCAATATTATATAATAACCAATATTGGATAAGAATTTGAAAAGAATTATTGAATCACTTTTTTGAAAAACAAGCAAGAAAAGAGACAAAATAAATGCAGTGAGACCCACAAGTATATATGAAATTGCAGCCAATGCTAATAACTAAAAAAGGAATCTCAAACCAGAAAAGCAATACTGCTGCTGCTGCTAAGTTGCTTCAGCCGTGTCCGACTCTGTGCAACCCCATAGACAGCAGCCCACCAGCCTCCGCCATCCCTGGGATTCTCCAGGCAATGACACTGGAGTGGGTTGCCATTTCCTTTGCCAATGCATGAAAGTGAAAAGTGAAAGTGAAGTCGCTCAGTCGTGTCCGACTCTTCGCAACCCCATGGACTGCAGCCAACCAGGCTCTTCCATCCGTGGGATTTTCCAGGCAAGAATTGCCTGGAAAATCTGGTGTGGGTTGCCATTGCCTTCTCTGGAAAAGCAATACAACTATTTAAATTTTTCTTACCTTGAGTAGAAAAAAAAAATTTTAAGTCTTATTTTGTCCATGATACAATAAGAAAAATGAAGAAATAAAGGAAAGAGTGAGAAGGGCCAGAAAGAGGTATGCTTTAAAAACTACAATTTATAAGACTAAAGAATGGCTTAAATCATTTGAGCAAGAGGTAGAAAACCATAATTTAAAAAGAGTGAACAAAAGAAACACTGATATGCTTTAAGCTCCACAGTCAGAAGGGCAGAACTGCCAGGACAGCATCACCATTGTTTGAGAACACCAGCAGGTTTATTCATGCTAAACATGCTATAATTGAGAATCAATATGGGGCAGAGTGTGCTTAAACGAACTCCAAGTGTTCATACAAGCAATCCTGTTAATGTCATGTTGCATTTTATTAAATGATGTTTGGAATAAAAAGCCTGTTGGTTGGGTCTGGGAAAACTTTGTTTCAAAGAGGTATAACTTCTCATGACAGCTATATAATCATACCATTGATCTTCATGATAATCTCACTATACATAAAAGGAATCAACTATGAAGATAATGAACCAGTGCTCAGGTTATGCGGAGTGACCCTAAAACTGCCTTCAATTTCTAATGTGGGAGATAAATTAGGACATTATGAAGGTCCAGGATAATTTTCACCATAACAGGTGCAGGGAGAACAGTATCCTTTTTTCCCAAAGTAACAAGTTTATTCAATCATTTTTTTTTTCATTTTCATTTATTTATTTTTATTGACGTAGACTTGATTCACAATGTTTAAGGTGTTCAGCAAAGTGATTCAGCTATATATACAGAAGTGATCCGGTGGTAAAGAATCCACCTGCAATGCAGGAGACACAGGTTTGATCCCCTGGAGGAGGAAAGGGCAACCTGCTCCAATATTCCTGTCTGGGAAATCCCATTGACAGAAGAGCCTCTTCATGGGGTCACAAAGAGTCGGATGTGAATGACCACACTAACACACATACACACATATTATTTTTTAGATTCTTTTTTATTATAGGCTATTGCAAGATACTGTACATAGTCTCCTGTGCTATACTATAAGTCCTTGTTGTTCATTTTTTTTTTACTTTTGAATTTTTTATTTTGTATTGGGGTGTAGCCAATATTGTGATCATTTCAGGGGAAAAGTGAAGGGATTCAGCCATACATATACATGTATGCATTCACTCCCAAACCTCCCTCCTATCTAAGCTGCCACATAACACTAAGCAGAGTTCCATGTGCTATGCAGTAGGTACATGTTGCTTAGCCATTTTTTTTTTCCATTTATATTTATTAGTTGGAGGCTAATTACTTTACAACATTGCAGTGGTTTTTGTCATACATTGAAATGAATTAGCCATGACCCACATCCCAGAATTTTAGAAACAAAAGCAAAAATAAACAAATGGGACCTAATGAAACTTAAAAGCTTTTGCACAACAAAGGAAACTATAAGCAAGGTGAAAAGACAGCCCTCAGATTGGGAGAAAATAATAGCAAATGAAGCAACAGGCAAAGGATTAATCTCAAAAATATACTAGCAACTCCTGCAGCTCAATTCCAGAAAAATAAATGACCCAATCAAAAAATGGGCCAAAGAACTAAACAGACATTGCTTATCCATTTTAAATATAGCAGTGTGTACACGACCATCCCAAATTCCCTAACTATCCCTTTCCCCTGGCAACCATAAGTTTTATAAGTCTGTGAGTCTCTTTCTGTTTTGTAAGTTCATTTGTACCCTTTCTTTTTACTGTTCACATATAAGGGATGTCATACAATATTTCTCCTTCTCTGTCTGACTTACTTCACTCAGTATGACACTTTCTAGGTCTATCCATGATGCTGCAAATGGCATTATTTCATTCTTTTTAATGGCTAAGTAAAATTCCACTGTATTTATATACCACATTCTCTTTATCCATTCATATGTTGATGGTCATTTAGGCTGCTCCCACGCTTTAGCAATTGTAAACAGTGCTGCCATAAACACTGGGGTGCATATATCCTTTCAGACCATGCTTTTCTCCATGCTTTTGTCCAGGAGTGGGATTGCAGGGTCATATGGTAGCTCTATTTTTAGTTTAAGGAACCTCCGTGTTGTTCTCCATAGTGGCTGTACCAATTTACGTTCCCACCAACAGTGTAGGAGGGTTCCCTTCTATTCACACCCTCTCCAGTATTTATTGTTTGTGGATTTTGTGATGATAACCATTCTGGCAGATGTGAGTTGATATCTCATTGTAGTTTTGATTTGCATTTCCCTAATGTTTAATGATGTTGAACATCTTCTCATGTGCCTGTTGGCCATCCATATGTCTTCTTTGGAGAAATATCGATTTAGGCCTCCTGTCCATTTTTGAGTGTGTTGTTTGTTTTGATGCCATTAAGTGACATAACAGCTGTTTATAAATTTTACAGACTAATCCTTTATTGATCATATCATTTGCAAATATTTTCTCCCAATCTGTGAATTGTCTTTTCATTCTGTTTATCATTTCCTTTGCTATGCAAAAGCTTTTGAATTTAAGTAGGTCCCATTTGTTTATTTTTGTTTTTCTTTTCATTATTCTGGGAGATGGATCAAAAGACCCCCAAACAGCCAAAACAATCTTGAGAAAAGAAAAATGCAGCTGGAAAAATCAGGCTGTCTGACTTCAGACTATACTACCAAGCTACATTCATCAAAACAGTATGGTACTGGCACAAAAATAGAAATATGTATCAATGGAATGGGATGGAAAGCCCAGAAATAGGCCCATGTACCTATGGCCAACTAATCTAAGACAAATGAAGCAAGACTATACAATGTTAGAAAGACAATGTCTTCAGCAAATGGTACTATGAGACTTGACACTATAAAACTCCTAGAGGAAAACATAGGCAGAACACTATGACATAAATCACAGCAACATCTTTATCTATTTTATATATAGTAGTGTGTATCTGTTAATCCCAAATTCCTAATTAATCCCCCTTCCCCACTTTCTCTTTGATAACTGTAAGTTTGTTATCTATGTTTGTGAGGCTATTTGTTTTGTAAGTTGGTTCGTTTGTACTTTTTTCTAGACTCCACATACAATATCATATGACACGTGTCTTTTCTGACTTACTTCATTCAATATGACAATCTCTAGATCCACCCACAGGGCTGCCAGTGGTATTACTTCATTCTCTTTATGGCTGAATAATATTCCACTGTATTTGTGTGTGTGTGTGTGTAGTAAAGACACTACACTGTCTTTATCCATTCATCTGTTGATGGACATTTAGGCTGTTTCCATGTCTTGGCTATTGTAAACAGTTCTGCTATGAACACTGGGGTGCATGTATCATTTCAAATTAGAAAGAAAGAAAGAAAAAGTGTTAACTGCTCAGTAACGTCCAACTCTTTACAATCCCATGGACTGTAGCCCACCAGGCTCCTCTGTCCATGGAGTTCTCCAGGCAAGAAGACTGGAGTGGGTTGCCATTCCCTTCTCCAAGGGGATCTTCCCGACCCAGGGATCAAATCTGTGTTTCTCATGTCTCCTGCACTGCAGGCGCATTCTTTACCACTGAGTCACCAGAAAAGCCCAATTAGAGTTTTTGTCTTTTCTGGATATATGCCCAGGAGTGAGATTGCTGGGTCATATAGTTACTGTATTTGTAGTTTAAAGAAGCTCCAATACTGTTTTACACAGTGTCTGCACCAATTTACATTCCCACCAATAGTGTGGGAGGGTCCCCTTTCTGTCATACCCTAGGAGCATGTATTTTCAGGTACTTACTGGTCAAGTTAGGAGTACTGGAGAAGAAACATGTGGTTACAGAAGGTGTGGCAGTTGTAGGAAGAGGATGGCTAATTAAGAAATGTGATCCAGATCAGCTGGGCAAATCTGATCAGTAACTTCGTCAGCAAGTGCACATGATAAGCCTACACAGACAGCTCTGTGCTGGGCAGTCAGAAGTGAGGACATGGTACTACATTCACAAGCATCCTATAAGGGGGCTATTTTGAGTCCCTTCTTACAAATGAGAAAATTGAGGTTGAGAGAAATTAAATATTTTTCCCAAAATCACCTTTCTAAAATCTGATAAAGACAAGATGGAAAAGCACATCTATCTAATGGGACAAAGGTTTTCAATGCTACCAAACAGATATGGTCACTGGAAAGAAAGGGCATTCTATGCACAGAATAGACAACTGGACCAAGGACCAGTCTGAGTCAGGAGCAGTTTGTGAAGAGAAAGAGTAGAAAGTCAGACAGTAAGCTGGAGTCATACTGCAGACTGTCTTTATGCCTAGTTAAGAAGCACATTGTCCTTCAGGCTGCTGGGAATCACAGGACTTTGGAAATCAAGAAAGATGTAAGAAAGGGGGTAAACAGACCAAAGGATCTAAACTAGATAACACAGTTAGTGGGAGGAGGGAAAAGATGGAAATGCATTTAGAGAAACACCAGAAGGAACAAGAAGCTGAAGTCTAGTACCACATTAACAGGGGATTTGGGGCTCTCAAATTAAAAGACACTAATTGGGGGTCTCTATTAATGTCCTATTGCTTCATGTCTGGAAAATATTTTACTAATGTCAATAATTAAAAATTTCAGAAGTGATCTAATAAGCGTTCTGGCTCAGCTGGTAAAGAATCTGCCTGCAATGTGGGAGACCTGGGTTCAATTCCTGGGTTAGGAACATCCCGTGCAGTAGGGAAAGGCTACCCATTCCTGTATTCTGGCCTGGAGAATTCCATAGACTGTATAGTCCATGAGGTTGCAAAGAGTTGGACAAGACAGAGCAACTTTCACTTTCACTTTCCAATAGAAAGGAGACAGCTTTTGACAGCAAAGGGAAGCACACATCTGTATACCTTCATCTTCGTCCAGGAAGCTTCTTTTAAAAGGGATATGCTAGTAAGAAATCATGTTTGAGGATATTACTTCAGCCATAGTTTTGTTTCCTAGAAAGGCTAAGGCCAGGATTCAACAATGGGCTCAGGAGGGAAAGGCCTGAGTAGGGTCTACTCCTTCCTGTGGCTCATGGGAAGCACAGGACACTTCACCGAAGCTGGAGGTTTCAGCCCTCCCCTCAAGCATCTGTGTCCATTTATCACACTTATCCTCCAACACTTATCTAGGGAGTGGCCTAGAGTAGGACAAAATCCCAGGATTCAGGACCTGGGGCTCTCAGGCATCTTTCAGGCATCATCTTTCATCTCTTTACACCTGAGAGAGAGCAGATGTCTTTACCATTGCTATAGAATCTTCATGTAAGGGCTGCAGATTAGTTCCTGATTCTATGAGAACAAACATAATTTTGTTTTATTTTTATAAAAAATAAATTGTATATGCAAAAATTTGACTTCATCTTTGGTTTATACTGTAAGATTAGAATTTCTTTAAAATTAAAATTGAAGATTTTAATCTGGTGATATATGGTTACTATACACAAATCTTCCTCTTCAGAAGAAATACAATCATGTATTTTAAAATGTATTGGATACAATTCTCTATTTTGCCCTTCTCGTTAAAAAAAATTCCATACAGGGGATAGGGATCTTCCCAGAGTAAGAAGAGAAACTGAAGCAAAAAATTCATCTCTGCTCCTTCGAGCAGCTGAGTGAGAAAGCTGATCCCAATCATCTTTCAGTAACAGCCTACATTCTTTCCTCAACTAGCAGTTGCAGAAGCCCCACTGAACTTCTCTATTGCCGCTTTCAACAGAAGCTGCAGCTAAGGAAATACTAACTCTCTATGTGTCACTCCCATGCTCCAGCTACTTGAGAAGAGTAAGAGCCTTAAATGAATTCAGTGAGCCACTGGGTTGTGTGTGATGTCACAGAGCACACCCTTCATAGCTGTGAGGGCCCATGAAGCCAGGACCATCATCTTACCCTATCACAGAATCATAAATAAGGACAGAGCCTTCTGCAAATATGAGGATGCACTCCCTTGTAAAGTCATATTCAAGCATTAGCTCAAGTGAAACTAGCTCTCCAAGATTGGGGGTAAATAAACAGAACACACTACAATACAAAACATTTTAAAGTCTGCCTTTAAGGTAGTAATTCCCAAATAGACACCATCTATATGGAATTTATTTCTGGAGTAATAAGCTAAATTATTTCACTTTGTCAGAACTGGAATTTTACAAACCCAGCTGTTGAATAACACTTGTCAGAGATGTCAAAATGTCTTTCAACATTTAGACAGCTACCTAGCCATTATTCCTACAAGATACATGGGTGGTTGAGAGAATCACATTTGACAGATGCAAAAAAATAAAATATCCATATGGAAAACACAACTGCTGATTTCCCAATCATCTAGCACAGCAATCTCCCTACCATTCTGCTCCGGGATGCAGCCAGTCTCCTAAAAAAATGAATTCAGGCTTTTTCATAATTGCCACTGAATGCAGAGGCTTCAAAAGTAATCTTTCAATTCTTTATTATACACATAACCCATAAACACTGTTTATGTTGATTTTAAGAGCTGAGAATTCAGTGTCCTCACACAAGAGAGGTCTCACATTCTTTTGACCCTACCACTGCTCCCTTCCAGAGAAACCACAGTCTTTATTGAGGCAAGAAGACCCAGGCCACCGCTGTGTGGACCAAGAGAGGGCATCAGTACCTCTAAGACTGCCTGGGAGAAGGAACTCTATAACCAGAGGGCTGATAGTTACTACAGAATTATCATATTCTTTTCCTTCTTGGTCCATACACAGACCATCAGTTAGGTTGTGGGGACAGGAAGACATGAGTAGAGAAGCCAAAACAGGAATCCTGAGCCATGTAAATGGTGGAGAAGTAGAATGCAGACTGATCAAGCACTGTTGGTGCAGACACATCCTGGAGTTGCAACAAATCAGGCAATAATCTTCCTGGTCCTGAGTTAGGTCCTGTCACCGTGAGGTCTGGCCACATGACGGCTCTTTCTCATCCTGAAAGACCTTCGGGATTACCCACAACTTGCCACACGTCTGACATTTGTTTTATTTTCCCATGTATCCTTACTTAAGCCTTCCATTTCTTAAGGTAACTTCAATGAGCTTCTGTTCTTGTAATCAGAGACATTTATAGATGCCCCACAGCAAGACGTCTCAAAGTGTTTTTTGTTTTTTTTTTTCTTTACTAACTATAAAACCACCTCAGATTTCCCATCTGAGAGTCTACACATAACCTCACAAATTTAGGGTTACTTTGCCCGTTTTTGTAATCACAGAGAAAGAAAATAAATGGCTGGTAAAACCCCTTTCTCTTGAATTGTCTTTAAATCTCCAATGCTGCATTTTTTCTCCCAGTAAAGAATAAAAACCAGCATGCTCTGGGAGACTCAGTTTTCTCTCCACCCTCTGTGGCACTGACAGACGTCCCCCCTGTGACTTCTGGGTTGATTTTGAGGTTTAGGGACCAAGTTTTCCACTGGCAAAACCTGATTCTTCTGGTCTCTATAGAATAATATTGGCTCCCAAAGCAGTTCCAGCACTGGGAATAGGTCAGGTCATATCAGAAATTAATGAGCCAGCCCCTCCTAGCACCTGCGCCTTCTGCAACTCTAATTACTCCCCCTTTCTAAAACCCCCCAGCGCTCTAGCAGCCAGTGATTCTCAATCAGAGGCCATATTTAGAAATACAGGGGGCTTTGTTGGTTGACTTGATGACTTGGTTAGAGTAATACAAGCATTCAATGACTAGGGATGCTCTATGTCTTATAATGGACAGCAAAGTTTCACACAATGATGAGTCATTCTATCAAAATGCTAAGAGCACCTCCTGTGAGAAACACTAAGACCCCTCCAACACCCCAAGCAGACCAAAGCAGAACAGAAACACAAAGTGAAGAGAGGAGGGCAATACGAGGATCAGCACCACACAGTCAGGAGAGACGCGGTCAGTGAAGGCCATCCAAGAGTCATCTCAGCCCAGCCATCTCCATGCCTTGTCTCCTGCAACACTACTCACAGCACGCAAACCCTCTGCTCTCATTCCTTCTACCATGCAAAACACTCTTGGGCTCAGTTAGATTTAAATTACATCTTTTAAAATATGTCTTTATTTCTACATCTTTTCATTTGTTCTAATTATGATAGTTTCAGAGCCACTAATATTGGTACTAGTGAGAGATAATATCACCTGAAAATTCTTCCATGTTGCTAAAGGGCTTAACTACTAAATATGTCCTATACTACTTTACAAACTAATTCTTTAGGGGATAACGCCTCAGAGCTTAAGCTTGTGAACTAATACCTTCTTATGAAACACTTTTCTGAGCCATGCTGGGGCTTGGAAGGAAGGAAGGTGAAAACTCTCTCACCACCTGTCCCAGACCCTGTGTGAAGCTCTAGGCAGTATCAAAAGAGACATCCTGCACAAACAAGCTTCACCACCGAGGGTCAGGGTGTGGAGACACCAAATGGAAAGAGACAGCTCAGCAGCCTGGGATTAAAGCACAAATATTTTTGAGGCAGTGCACTCAGTTATGTCAGAGAGACAGGCTCATGGCACTTTCTGTGACAGGTGCTACAGCAAGCCAAAAAGTTCAGCAAGATCCTCTCACAGACTGAAAAGTGACCCAGGATGGAGAAGTCCAAAACACAATTCTGTTTTAAATGAGGTGAGGTCTTGTTATAACAAGTACGCACACTGTCACTACAAGTATGGATTTCTGATAAATAGAGTCTTTATAGTCTAAAGCAGTGCTGTCCAACAGAACTCCTTGATGATAGCCACGCTCTGTCCACACCGTGCCTATGTCAATACGGTCTTGGTGTAAGTTTGCTGAGTGTATCTAGTAAGTACAGAGACCAACACCTCAGCAAGACTGAACTCAAACCTGCCAGGACAGTTTACATCTAATCCCTGCACTTGCTCTTCCTAAACTGAGATTTTCTAGTAAAATAACATGACTACTTCAGGCCCAAGCCAGGGTGATAGCCCTTTCCACCATTCCAGCACAGTTCTAGAAGATGAGCAGAACAACCGTGATCCCAAAACATTTTATGTATCATTCAAAGGGCATGGGTTGAAGACAACCCCTTTTCTATACTTTCAAAGGAGAGAAGAAATAGATGGAAAAGCTATAGAATAAAAACAGATTTCCCCAAACACTCTCTGGTATTTGTTGTATTACTCACAAAATCTGCTCTAGGATCCGTAGTAATTTGGGAGGATACTTTTCTTTGGGAGGGTTACTTCTTTACGTCCTTTGGTGACTTTATGTCCTAGTGACTTCCCCTCACTAGGTGGCACTAATGACAAAGACCCCACCTGCCAATGCAGAAGACTTAAGAGACTCAAGTTCAATCCCTGAGTCAGGAAAATCCCCTGAAGGAGGGCATGGCAACCCACTCCAATATTCTTGCCTGACAATCCCCATGGATAGAGGAGCTTGGTGGGCTACAGTGCATAGGGTCGGAAAGAATCAGACATGACTGAAGCAATTTAGCACTAATTATACGAGTCACTTTAAGAGATTACCTCAATCTCCCATCCCTAGTTAAAAGCAATTTCCTGGACTGCTCTTCTAAAAGCTTATTTCTCTCTCCTCCACTCTCCCATTTTTCCCTTAAAAAAAAAAAAAAAAGCCTTTATCAAGAGTATATTGTTGAAATGAACTAAATATGAAAGCTTCAAGTGAAATGAGAGTCTGGCACCATGCATCATTTCCCACACCACTGACCCTTCAAACTCCCCTCCTCCTCAGCTACTGCCTTCATAAGGATTAAGAGTGATCCCTGGGTCCTGGATATTTGAGGAGACAGGTACTTATTAGCATTTATAGAGCTCTCAAGTAATCACACAGTGCTTCATACATCCCTTCTTTAGGCTACTGACTTACAAATGCTGTGTCTATTTTACAGGTAGGGAAACTAGCATAATGAGGCTAAGTTACTGAAATGCCGTCCCAGAGAAACTCAAGAACAAAATTAAATCACCTCCAGCAGTGGCTCTCAACCAGGGGCAGTTTTTTCCCCAGAGCACATTTGGCAATGTCTGGAGACACTTTTGATTGTAATGATTGTGGTGGGGGCCGGGGGAGCTACAGGCATCCAGAGGGTACAGGCCAAGGATGTTGCTGAACATGCCTCAATGCACAGGATAGCCCACAACAAAGATTCACCAGGCTCAGCATGCCATTGGTGCTGAGGATGAGAACCCCTGATCCTCTGGCATCTCCAGCACTAGTTTCTTTGTCTCCTAATCAATAAAGAATGGCTCCCTCTGTAATCTGATCCTCATACAGCATTTACATGGAAACATACCAGTTGAGTGCTATTTCTGTCATGCTAAGCTTTTTGGCGCCACAGAGGAAAATGAGGAAAGGGGACAAAGTCTGGCTCCTTTCCTCTAATGACAAAGCTTAGCAGAGACCAGGCCCTTTCCTTAGTGACCCCCAGGAGCTGAGCTGGGGTCTGTGTCTGGATGCTCACCTAGATTCTTCAGTCATTGATGTGCCCTATAGCTCCCTGTCCTTTGCTTTGCTTATCTCTAAGCACATGCATCACCCCAGAGCTGTAATGATGCATGCTTCTGGGAATCTCCAGAGATCTACAGCTCCTAATTGTCTATTTTGTTCAGTAAATTGTACTCATTACTGAGCCACGTGAGGCACAGAAGGACATTAGCCTTACTGGGTGCCCTCTGTCTGAGCGTGGGTAATGGGGCATTATCAGCAAGGACTCCACAGTATTGAACTAAGAAGCTTAAAAACAATCCTCCATCCAGTTTCTCAGCTGAGTACTTTTTTTTTCTAAATATAACCTCCTGTCCCCCCTTTTCCTAACCATTCTTAGCTCTGCTTAGATTTGTATTAATTATTATTTTCTCTTTAGTGAGTCTGGTTTTAGTTTAAGCTCTAAAAGCCAGAGACCTCAGAAAGGATGGGATGTCCTTTTCACTCCTTCCTCTCAGCCCTCCACTGCCTCTGAGAAGGGCACACCAAATCTCCTCTTGGTCTCAAAATCTTCACGACAGATGAAAATCCAAAGAAGCTTTAGTTATAAGGCTCCCGGTGCCTACATCCATTGCACTGAGGACTGCAAACAGATGAGGAGGAAATGGGCATGTGACTTCCAGTGACACTGGATAAAATAAAATGGCATGGGCAGAACCATGTGCTTTGCTACCACTATTATCTACCAAATTGGAAATCATCAACTCTCTGGTGAGCAGTTTCCCATCTCCCAAAAAAAAAGAAGTGATTAATGCAGGAAAAGTTAAGCAAAGTGATCCATAGAAGAGTAGGGTGCTGAGAGAGGGTAATTTGTGTCAGCAGAGATAACAATATGATATAGCTACAGGAAAATAGCACTCAGGCCTAGTTCCCTTCTCAGGAAGGCCCAGCAACACCCTCACCCCCTATGTAAATCAAGCCCCATACAAACTCACTAAAAAATTCTTATGTTGAGATATTCCCATGCAGATTCTATCCCATCACCTTGACCATGGTTTTAGCTTTGTAAGTGCTGATCTTAATAGTATTTATGACCTGAATCACTAAAGGCTTTGGGAAACTTTCACAGACAGGGCACCCCACTGCACTGATGCCAAGAGGGGATCTTATCTTTCTCAGTTAAGACAAGAATAAAACCAGAACAACAATGGCAAAGAATGCTTTTGACTTACCCTGGAGTAGAGGGTGTGAGAGCCTTCAAATGCACTTACATCCTCATGACCCATCAGCTCTGTTGCCTTTCATCACTCACTTCTGCATGGTGGATCACAACCAATCGATCACCAACTACCAAAGATGAAAAATGAATGAATGAATACCTTAGGCCAGAAGATCCATAACTTCAAGTTCCAAGCCACTGTTCCTCAAATGAATTTGCTAGCATAGGCTAACTATCAGTACTTAACACATAAACCCAAACATATATAATGGTTTAAGCTCAATAAAAGCTTATTTCTTGTTCCTATATACATACTGGACAATTGAACAGTCTCCCTTAACAGCAATCCAGGCAGCCAGGCTGACAAAAGTCCTGCATCCCAAGATCTCATAGTGACCCTCTCCATTCCAGCCTACAAGGAGTATAAAATAGCAGGGAGGAACTTGCATGGGTGCTCTCTTTTTGTTTCTTTTTTCCGTAGAAATGGACCACAATACTTTTCCATTTCCACTTAGTTACACAGCCACACCTAAATCCATGGGTTGCTGGGTAGCTAATAATCAGTATCACACAAGCCTGACTCCAGCCTAACAAAGAAGATATTAGGTTTAGAGTATGGAGTTCTGGGTGAGACACTAACAGTAAATCTGACTTAGTTTCTTAATGACTCTGAGATCTGGTTTCCTCATCTGTGAAATACTCTGCTTCCCTCATTGACCTATGTGTCAATGTGAAACTCAAAAATGAGACAAAACAGCAAGCATAGCTCCTGGGTATCTTGACAAAATGCTGAGTTGCAAACTCCCAGATGTTGTTCTTTGACCACACTTGAAGTACAAAAGAGATTTTAAAAATTAGAGAATATTTTTGTATACCACAAAGTGATCTGCAGATACAAAGAATTGGCACCAACTTTGATTATACATAAAAATCCCCATTTTCAGGATACCAGGTAAAATTTCAAAGAGTCACAAGATTTCAGAACTAGAAAGAATTTCAGTGGTCACTGCTTTTCCCTCTTATTTTCCAGACAAGGAAACAAACTCAGAAGTCAACAATGTCCCTCAAATCTCATACTAACTCAGTGTGCTGGAATCAGAGTACAGAAATTGGACTTTTTCATCTGTTATTACAAAAATTCAATTGATAAGCTGCTGAAGAAGAAAAGGTAATTCTTATTCTTCTGCTAAAGTGAGAGTAAATGGCTGCTCTGGTCCAAATCTAAAAAGGTACCAGAAGGAAGCATTCAACAGCATGGACCACCATCATACTGAATATAAGGGAAGTGGGTCACAGGGCAGACCAAGTTTTTCAAGCAAATGTTCTTTGAAACAGTGATCACCACCAAACTTATATCTCCCATGTCCAAAGAGAAGCGGGTCACAGGGCAGACCAAGTTTTTCAAGCAATGACTCAGTGTGTATGTATGGAAAATAAAAATTCTTGTTTTTGCCATGGACCCAATTTAAAAACATCTGATTGGGGAATGACTCTTCTAAGGTGAAGAAAGTTTTTTTTTTTCTTCTGCAGGAAAGTTTAAAAAAACACAAGGATGTATAGTAAAGAATACTACTCAAGAACAGTCAGTGAAGAAAAGAATGAGGTGCAAAAAAGAAGTCAGACCTTGAATTTCTGCCCAACACAATACTATTCATGCTGTGGTTTAAAAACCCTACTTTAAGGAATTACTCAGAATTTTCTTGGCTCCAGCCCTGTAGACACAGCATCTTCTGTGTACTGATGGCAGGTGAAGAAATTCAGCACTGGAAAAGGCAGGACTGACATGAGGTTGGGTCCCAGTTTTCTACCATTCTCTAGTTCTGTTAGCCTGGGCAAATCACTCAGCTCTGAGGTGAAACTCTTTGTCTATAAAATGAGAAGGTCAAGCTAAACCATCCCTAAGGTTTCTCACAACTCTGAATTATTAGGATTCTCTGAGAAGAAGTATTAGTGAGATTTCTTTTTGCTCTAGGTTACAGCATGAAAATACCTTTTAGATAAGAATTTTTCAGGGGATTCAGAAATATTGACACTTTATGAGAATCAGCTGGCCATAGAATTTTGACTTAGAAAGGATTTTTTTCAAGAGACATGAATCACATCTCACCCAATTCCAGTGACTCAGGTGAGAAAACTGAGGTTCAGAAAGGCAAAGAAATGTATTTGAGGTCACATAATGAGGTAATGCTAGCAAACTGTTGAGACTACTGCTGTCCAGCGTCAGCAAGATTTTAGGATTTGGCATTGGTAATAAAAATCAGCTCATGAGTTCACTTGAAGAGAGGTGGAAATAAACTCCAGAAAGCTGAGCCATAGCGTAAGGACAGCATGAGGAAGCAGGTGATTCGGGTGATGACTCCCAGGAACAGAGTGCTATGCCTCCAGAAGGGTCAAAGCTCATACGCACAGTAACCTCACTAGCAACAGTATCACCTCCTTCAAATATATGGCTACAAAACTCATATCAAAAACAGTCAATTATTTTTTTAAAAATGAAAGAAAAGGTAGTTCAAAAGAGGGGAATAAATGAACAAACCCTGGCTAATAAGGTCAATAAAACCAAAGTTCAGGATGTGAATCACTAATAAAATCTTAAAATGGTAGAATACTTGTTAGGAATTTTTAAGTTTTAGAAGAAACTGATTCAGAATAACTTTGACCTACTATTGTGGACAGCCCTAAAGTAAGCATGAGCATTATTTTTACTAATACTCTCACCACTATCTTCAGATACATAATTATTGGATATTGATTAGGTTTAAAAGTTACATGTGTATTTCCATAGTCCCGTCCACGTGTACAGACGAGTTTTATAAGCAAAGAGGTAGACACTAGGAAGTTGTTGGGAAATTTGATTGAATCATGAATTCAACCTCATTTTCAATTAGCCAACAATATGTATGCAAGGGCTTTCAAAACCTGTACTCCAATGCTTGTCAGCTTACCCTCTGCATTTCCCACACACAGCCAGCAAAGTAATGACATCCATTCTTAACCCCCGCAACCATCATTCCTACTTTGTATCAATATTTCCGGCTTTCATAACTTTTTTTTTTTTCCTTTTTTTAAGGATTTTCTTTGGGAACTGAGACAGCCTTCCAAAATCTTCTAGACCAGAGGTTACACATCACTGGTTTGCCAGCTCGTGTTTCAGCTCCTCCAGGAATTCCCAGAGACAGCAGTGCCATCTACTGGTAGGGAGGGCATAACTTGTTTTCTGGAAGCCTGCGTTTGACATCCCTGAAAGAACGGCAGCCTAGATTTGTGTTTCTGTGAGCCTTCCTTATCTAGAGCACATTACAAGCATAACTGATGCTTACAACCGAGACACAGAAATCCACAGGAGCTCCCATCGTGAAGGGCAGGTCCTTGGGAAGCCATATAAAACCCAGCCAGTCAAGCCAGTAGAGAGGCAGCTCTGCCTTCTCAAAGCTCCAAAGGCAGAGGGTCACTGAATTAAACACCCTGGCTCTCCTCACCCTAGGGCTTCCGTATCAGATGATCTCACCTCGCTGCCACCTGTGGCAACGTTATCCCACTCTACCTTACAGCAGGAGTCCAGGGGAGGTGCTCAGACCTCTATCAACCTGACGGCTCTTAGATTTACACAGTGTGACACAGATCCTGCTCAAAGGACAATACTGCTTAGGCATGCAGGTCAGAGTCTAATCTCTCATTCACTCTTCCCTCCCTGACCCAGGGGACAGAAACGACAGAAAGGAAATGATTTTGTTGTTGCTCTGGAAGCAACATTAGTGGGCTTTTACTGAATCAGAGAATAAACCTTGTCCTGTAGGTCACTGCTTCGCTTAAGATGAACTAAGCCTGCCAATCTTTCTGCTTTCCCTTGTTTAACCTCATAAGTGTTTTTCAACCTTTCCAAAACCCTTGCCTCCCATTCACAGACTAAACATAAACACTGCATGTCCTTTGTGTAGTTTATATAACAAAAGCGACATTTTCTCTCTAAACACAAAAGCATATATCTTTTCAAACTGTATTCCCCACCCCAGCCTCAGAATTCCTTCCTCTCCCCACTGATACCAGTTAGAAACAAATCACTGACAAGTTCTAAAATTACTCTAATTTGCTTTATGTACCAATCTGTCAGGTGACAATCTATATTTTACTTTATGAGGTCATTTGTTACATTCCCAACAAGCTTTGCAATACCTTTTCTTTTACTTTTGCTCACCCCAGAAAACCACCAAAAGTTGATCTGCTACAGTTGATGTTAATTCTGATTCCCCCTAACAAATTTAAGTGTTCCTTCTTTAGTTAGTTTGAACTTGCCAAGTAAATTGATTTCCTAACACGTTTGGGCATTTCACAGGCATGCAGTGTGTCTGAGGTGTTTGAAAAAAAATCACATCGTTTCCTAAAGAAACAAAACTTTGTATGGGGAAGGTAAGAGTAATAAAAAGCCTTGGAACCCCTGTCAGGATGTCTTTGAGGAATCAGGTAGACAGATTCTTGTCCATTTCCTACCAGAATAAGTTGTAAATGAATTATAATGGAATTCCAAAATACAGTAAAATCATCCTAATGATAGTTTAAACCATTCCGTACCAAGCAAACTAACAGGTATATCTAATAAATTAACTAGTGGAAAACTGAAGGGACTTTTTATACTTTGTTATGAGCTGTACAGTATGCTCCTGCTATTTCAGGTCTAGGGAAATTGAGAAGGAAAGAGGCAGAGGATGCCTTTTGTAAAGTATGACTTCAAGGAGACATCCCCCACCCCCCAAACCTCTCTCTCTCTCTCTCTCTCACACACACACTCACACACACACACGCAGCTTTTGGCAACCAAAGGCCTTCTTTAAACATGCACTTTTGAAAGAATTAAGGAGATCTAAACGGGTGTAACCTGCCTTCCTTTCTCCCTAGCACCCATTAACATGCTAAAAATAAGTCATTACTTGATTTGGCAGCCCAGAAAAACCTCAGTTTACAGAGATAACCACCCCCCACCCTCCGCAAAATATATATATATATATATATATATATATATATATTAGGTTTTCTTGAAGGAGAATCTCCGTGTGATGGTCTGCTCTGCAGTTCACTGCAGGGATCTTCCCCCTCACAACTACCAGCCACCAGTTTCGCTGTAATTTCTCATTGTAGCCTCTCACTTAGACCTTCTCCGCCAGTGCCCAGCGGCTTTTAAATTTTTTTTTTTTTTCCCCCTTCTCTTTAGGAATCTCTTGATCCCTTCTGCAGGCTGAAAGCGATTCGGTGCAACTCTGGGGTGAGAGCTCCAGGCAGGTCGGGAGAAGCCTTCCACCGGCGCACCTGGGCTGGCCCGCGGGTCCTGCCCCCACCCCTGCTCGCACGGCTGCGCCAGGAATACGGCTTTGGTCGCCGCCGCCGCCGCCGGATTAGTTCGAGTCCCGTGGCTTGGCCAAAGTGACACTACATTTTTTTTCTTCATTCTCACATGTGACAGGTCCCACTGCATTAAAGCCATCTTCTCCCCGGCTCTAGGCCAGGTCTTGCGCCGGAGACGTCCCCGCCCCACCACCCTTCATCCTTTACCTGGGGAGGGGGACGGTACCAGCATCCCTCCGGGAGAGAAACAAAGGCGAAGGCGAGACTACCAGGTGGCAACTCCCCTCGGGTGGACACGGGACCGCGGTGAGGAGGATGGGGAGATGCATTAGCGGGCAGAAAAGGGAAACCGAGGCACCGAAGGAGACGACTGAGCCTGGGTCTGCATCCTCTCCCAAGTGAGGCTCCCCAGGCAGGCGGACCTCAGACTTCCCCCAACCCCGCTCACCCGCAATCGGCCGCGGAGGGGCAGGGAGCCCGCCCCGCGGCAGCTCTTACCTCGGGAGAAGCGCTCCCGCTCCTTCCGACGGCTCGGGGAAAGAGCCCCGCCGCTCGCGCACGCGCATTCGCGTTCTCGCCCCTCCGCGCCACCGCGCGCGCCCCTTCGACCTGGCTTTGGCCCGCCCCGGCCCTGTCCGTCAGCGTCCGCGAGAGCCAATCCACTAGCACGGGAGGGCCAGCGCAGGTCACGTGGTCTGACTAGCCAATCACCAAGCTGCCCTCGGCAGCACCCGTTCCGATGTCTCCGGGGATTCGGTTGCTACAGAGTGGATCGGGTGAGAGGCGGGTACAAAGGGCTGAGTCTCTGTTTTGGGCGCTGATTGGTGCTAGATTGATCAATTACTAGATCTATTGATATCTCAAATTCTAAATATGAACAAGAATGACCCGGGCATCTTATTAAAAAGCGAATTCTGATCCTGTAAGCCTGAGACGGGGACTTGAAATTCTGCCTAACAATCTCTAGACAGTGATGATGCTCCTGGTCTGAGGACCACGCTTTGGGTAGCCAGATTTTAAAGGCACTTGTCTAAAAATGATGGTTATAACCCCCTGCTCCATGTTATCTAGAAGTTTCAAAACCTTTTCCTTCCTCAACTGATAAAGCATTCCAGTGACTGACTGAACAAGGGGTGTTCTGGTGACGCTTGTAGTTTGGGCACAGGCTGAGGGAAGGCATGTTTGATTTGAACATCACCCATCTTTGTTCCATAGGGCAGTAACTAATTTGGTGGACGCTCCTCATTGAGAACATTAAGTCATCCTGAAGTATTGGACATGTGTGTCACTGTACTGTATTCTTGGCCAGAGAAGCAGCATAAATGGTTCCTGCTTTTTGGAAATTTGCAGTCAGTAACAGAACTACACAGGCAAACTCGGGAAGAAGCATTATAGGAATAAAATCCAGGGAGCTAATTGCTGCAGCTCCTTGGAAAATTCAGGTCAGAACTATCCAATATAAGCCAGAGAGTTTGTAATATCCTATCTTAGGAATCTTTGAAATTGCCCAGATAGACTTCTGTCAGTAATCCCAGAGTCTGGGTATCAGGAAGCCCAGTGCCTCTGTCATCTCTCAAACTTGACCTAAATCTAAGTATTTTCAGATTGGCTAGACTATTTGTTGTTCAGCATAGTCCTATTCCCCAATAGTGTACCAATGTGATTCAAAGGTCTAAGTGCTACAGTCTCCAAAACCTTCTTCCTACTTCAGGCCAGGTGGTGTGACCCTGCTTCAGCAGTTTTCTCTCACTACTCCTCAAGGTGATCAAAATGTCACTTAGAGAAAACTTCTATCCTTGTCAGTATATCTTGGGCCTCTGGCTTATCAGCCCCAGAAGTGATGCCTGCTTAATAATCTCAGCTATTGTTCACCAGTGACTCTATCAGAGATAGCATAGCACAAAACTCAGAGTTACAAGAATGCATTGAATCTAGCACAGCAATGGCTCTGGCTGCAGCAAGAATAAAGAACTGTCTAGCCAAGAAGAATATGTTTGAAAATCTCAGAGAAAGTTTATTTTGCTATCTTTAAACCAGTGGTTCTCAAGCTTGGATATACAGTAACACTTTTTTTTTTAAAATTAGAGGATAATTGCTTTACAATGTTTTGTTAGTTTCTGCCATACAACAATGTCAATCAGTCGTTAAGTATCCATATGTCCCCTCCCTCTTGAATATCCCTCCCACTGCTCTAGGTCATCACAGAGCACTGAGTTGAGCTCCGTGTGTTATATAGCAACTTCCCACTAGCTATCTGTTTTATAAATGGTAATGTAAATGTTTCAGTCCTACTCTCTCAGTTCATCCCACCTTCTCCTTCCCCTGCTGTGGCCACAAGTTTGTTCTCTATGTCTGCCCCTTTGTGCCTGCCCTGCAAATAGGTTCCTCAGTACTATTTTTCTAGATTCCATCTATATGCATTAATATATGATATTTGTTTTTCTCTTTCTGACTTATTTCACTCCGTGTAACAGACTCTAAGTTCATCCATCTCACTAGAGCTGACTCAAATTAATTCCTTTTTACAGCTAAATAATATTCCATTGTACATACCTCTACTACTTCTTCATCCATTCATCTGTCAAAATGGAAATAAAAACAAAAATAAACAAATGGGACCTAATTAAACTTAAAAGTTTTTGCACAGCAAAGAAAGCGAAAAACAAAATGAAAAGACAGTAGTGCTTTTAAGGAAGTAGATTTACGGGGCGGAGGGGATCCTGTGCCTAGAGATTCTGATTGGAGTGAGGAGTGGAGCCTGGGCAACAATAGGTTTAAAAAGTTCCACCAGTGATTTGTATCCAGCCATGCTTGAGAATACCTATATAAGCTGCTAGATTGAGGGACTCATTTTTTAACAAGGGAAATCAACTCCGCAACACAAATCACTAAGGACGTAAAGACTTGAAACAGAGGGAAAGCTTCCAAATAATTTGTGAGAACAGATTTTTTTTAAACCAAAAAATAATTCATAGGTAATAAATATTCCCAAGACTATTTAGTGGACTAAATTTAAAAGCCAGGTTCACAACTAGGTTTAATTCCAGTTGATTAAGTAAATATTGCCCAAAAAAAACCTATTACATTTTGACAACCACTCCAAACTGGTGAAATCTCTGGTGCTATCTTGACTTGTTTTGTGTCCTTCTTAATTAAAAGCAGATTTCTATTTGAGCATTATTGAGAGTTATTCTCTGAGGCTTTTCCCAAGACTTGCAACAGAACCACCTGGAGTCCTGGTGAAAGCACACATTCCCTGGTCGCAACCCAAACTTCCTCTAGGCTCTCTCCTGTAACAATTCTGAAGCCAACTCTAGTTAACTTGAATCTACATTGTATCTGCTGTTACAGAACATCTCAAACTCTGAAGCTCTGCTATTAGTTTAGTTTGCCATGATAGCTAAATGAAGGAGGTGAGTCCATTTTAAGGTATTCTGAAAGAGTCTCAATTCTCTTTATTGAGATTTTACCAAATTCTTATATTTTGTGACATAAAATGATTAGTGCCTGGACCTTGGAAACCTGTTGTTGCACAGTTTTTCTATGGAGTGATATTTGCTGTAGTGGAATATGACCTAGTTTTTAACTGAATTAGTGAGGTACCCTCAGAACACTCTGCCAACAACAGCCATCTTGCTCAAAAATGACTTGATTTGCCACATTAGAAATATGGAATCTGATGTGTAAGTCTGAAATCTAACTTCCTTCTGCTCTGACACTTTTAAAAATATATTTCACAGCATTAAATGGAGGAGAAATTTTTCTCACCTCATAAACTTATAGCTTTATCCACTGGGTAAAATAAGGACAATTTTCACTGATATTTAACTAGCATCAGTAATTTAAATTTTTAACTAGAAAAAAGCATTTATTTTATCTTGTGAATATCATCATTTCAAAAAGATGCATCAAGAAACAAAAGAAATTCTTGCTGGAGGATAAAAATTTGGGGGAAAAAAAGGAACACCCAGGCTGTCATTCATTTTCTGTTTCTGTCTGTTTGCCTCACAGGTATAACCTGGCTATTCTGTCTCAGGAAATGGAAATATTAGTATCTGATATAAATCAGGCATTAGCTTATGCAATCTGCCTTCCCCATTTCCCCAGCACGAAATTGCTTAGTAGGAGATTTAGGTATATTTGAAAAGAAAAGAAAAAGATTAGATATAAACAGCCAAGTCTCCAAAAATCCACCCATTGCTCCATGATAATCAGAACCTCCACAGGACTGCTTTATGATTGCTAATTATGTTTTCATCTCTCTAGCAATAAATAGCTTCTCTAAACTTCAATTATTTCATTCATGAAGACCCACTGATTACCCAAGATTCAAGTCCCTATCATATCAATCTAGCCAGGGTAACCATTTTCTGTCTGTGTATCTTTGTTTTAATAGCTGCTATCTTTTTTCCACTTTATAGTAAAAGTGTGTAGATTTAGCCTAAAACACTGGACATTTTAAGATAAGTTTATGTTCTTTACATCTTTATATTATCTGTCAGTTCAGTTCAGTTTAGTTGCTGTCATGTCTGACTCTTTGCGACCCTGTGGACTGCAGTATGCCAGGCTTCCCTGTCCATAACTATAGCTATAAGTTTGCTCAAACTCATGTCGACTGAGTTGATGATGCCATCCAACCATCTCATCCTCTATCACACCTTCTCCTCTTGCTCTCAATATTTCCCAGCATCAGGGTCTTTTCCAGTGAGTCAGTTCTTCGCATCAGGTGGCCAAAGTATTGGAGTTTCAACTTCAGCATCAGTCCTTCCAATGAATATTCAGGACTAATTTCCTTTAGGATGGACTGGTTTGATCTCCTTGCAGTCCAAGGCACTCTCAAGAGTCTTCTCCAATACCACAATTCAAAAGCATCAATTCTTCAGCGCTCAGCTTTCTTTATAGTCCAACTCTCACAACCATACATGACTACTGGAAAAAGCATAGCTTTGACTAGATGAATCTTTCTTGGCAATATCTCTGCTTTTTAAAATGCTGTCTAGGTTGGTCATAGCTTTTCTTCCAAGGAGCAAACGTCTTTTAATTTCATGGCTGCAGTCACCATCTGCAGTGATTTTGGAACCCAAAATGTAAAGTCTGTCACTGTTCCCATTGCTTCCCCGTCTATCTGCCATGAAGTGATGGGACCAGTGCCATGATCTTAGTTTTCTGAATGTTGAGTTTTAAGCCAGCTTTTTCATTCTCCTCTTTCACTTTCATCAAGAGTCTCTTTCATTCTTCTTTGCTTTCTGTCATAAGGGTGGTGTCATCGGTGTATTTGAGATTATTGATATTTCTCCCAGCAGTCTTGATTCCAGGTTGTGCTTCATCCAGCTTGGCATTTTGCATGATGTACTACTGGGGGCAGGAATCCCTTAGAAGAAATGGAGTAGCCATCATAGTTAACAAAAGAGTCTGAAATGCAGTACTTGGATACAATCTCAAAAACAACAAAATGATCTCAGTTCATTTCCAAGGCAAACCATTCAATATTATGGTAATCCAAGTCTATGCCCCGACCAGTAATTGCTGAAGAAGCTGAACTTGAACATTTCTCTGAAGAACTACAAGACCTTCTAGAACTAACACCCAAAAAAGATGTCCTGTTCATTATAGGGGACTGGAATGCAAAAGTAGGAAGTCAAGAAACACCTGGAGTAACAGGCAATTTGGCCTTGGAATACAGAATAAAGCAGGGCAAAGGCTAATATTGTTCTGCCAAGAGAACGCATTGGTCATAGCAAACACCCTCTTCCAACAACACAAGAGAAGACTCTACATATGGACATCACCAGATGGTCAACACTGAAATCAGATTGATTATATTCTTTGTAGCCAAACATAGAGAAGCTCTATACGGTCAGCAAAAACAAGACCAGGAGCTGACTGTGGCTCAGATCATGAACTCCTTATTGCCAAATACAGACTGAAGTTGAAGAAAGTGGAGAAAACCACTAGGCCATTCAGGTATGACCTAAATCAAATCCCTTATGACTCTACAGTGGAAGTGAGAAATAGATTTAAGGGACTAGATCTGATAGACAGAGTGTCTGATGAACTATGGATGGAGGTTCATGACATTGTACAGGAGACAGGAATCAAGATGATCCCCAAGAAAAAGAAATGCAAAAAAGCAAAATGGTTGTCTGAGGAGGCGTTACAAATAGCTGTGAAGAGAAGGGAAGCAAAAAGCAAAGGAGAAAAGGAAAGATAAATCCATTTGAATGAAGAGTTCCAAAGAACAGCAAGGAGAGATTTAAAAAAAAAAAATCTTCCTCAGTGATCAATGCAAAGAAATAAGAGATCTTGTCAAGAAAATTAGAGATACCAAGGGAATATTTCATGCAAAGATGGGCTCAATAAAGGAGAGAAATGGTATGGACCTAATAGAAGCAGAAGATATTAAGAAGAGGTGGCAAGAATACACAGAAGAACTGTACAAAAAAGATATTCATGACCCAGATAATCACAAATGTATGATCACTCACCTAGAACCAGACATCCTGGAATGTGAAGTCAACTGGGCCTTAGGAAGCATCACTACGAACAAAGCTAGTGGAGGTGATGGAATTCCACTTGAGCTATTTCAAATTGTGAAAGATGATGCTGTGAAAGTGCTGCACTCAATATGCCAGCAAATTTGGAAAACTCAGCAGTAGTCACAGGACTGGAAAAGGTCAGTTTTCATGCCAATCCCAAAGAAAGGCAATGACAAAAAATGCTCAAACTACTGCACAATTGCACTCATCTCAGATGCTAGTAAAATAATGCTCAAAATTCTCCAAGCCAGGCTTCAGCAATACTTGAACTGTGAACTTCCAGATGTTCAAGCTGGTTTCAGAAAAGGCAGAGGAACCAGTGATCAAATTGCCAACATCTGCTGGATCATCAAAAAAGCAAGAGAGTTCCAGAAAAACATCTATTTCTGCTTTATTGACTATGCCAAAGCCTTTGACTATGTGGTCACAATAAACTGTGGAAAATTCTTCAATAGATGGGAATACCAGACCACCTGACCTGCCTCTTGAGAAACCTGTATGCAGGTCAGGAAACAACAGTTAGAACTGGACATGGACCAACAGACTGGTTCCAAATAGGAAAAGGAGTACGCCAAGGCTGTATATTGTCACCCTGCTTATTTAACTTACATGCAGAGTACATCATGAGAAATGCTGGGCTGGAGTAAACACAAGCTGTAATCGAGATTGCTGGGAGAAATATCAATAACCTCAGATATGCAGATGACACCACCCTTATGGAAGAAAGTGAAGAAGAACTAAAGAGCCTCTTGATGAAAGTGAAAGAGGAGAGTGGAAAAGTTGGCTTAAAGCTCAACATCCAGAAAACTAAGATCATGACATCGGTCCCATCACTTCATGGCAGATAGATGGGGAAACATTGGAAACAGTGGCTGACTTTATTTTTCTGGGCTCTAAAATCGCTGCAGATTGTGATTGCAGCCATGAAATTAAAAGGCGCTTACTCCTTGAAAGGAAAGTTATGGCCAACCTAGACAGCATATTAAAAAGCAGAGACTACTTTGTCAACAAAGGTCCATCTAGTCAAGACTATGGTTTTTCCAGTGGTCATGTATGGATGTGAGAGTTGGACTATAAAGAAAGCTGAGCGCCAAAGAATTGATGCTTTTGATCTGTGGTGTTGGAGAAGACTCTTGAGAGTCCCTTGGACTGCAAGGAGATCCAACCAGTCCATCTTAAAGGAGATCAATCCTGGGTATTCATTGGAAGAACTGATGCTGAAGCTGAAAATCGGCCACCTGATGTGAAGAGCTGACTCATTTGAAAATACCCTGATGCTGGGAAAGATTGAGGACTGGAGGAGAAGAGGATGACAGAGGATGAGATGTTTGGATGGCATCACCAACACAAGGGACATGAGTTTGGGTGGACTCCGGGAGTTGGTGATGGACAGGGAGGCCTGGCATGCTGTGGTTCATGGTGTCACAAAGTGTCAGACACGACTGAGTGACTGAACTGAACTCTGCATATAAGTTAAATAAGCAGGGTGACAAATATATTATCTATAAAGATTTATAAATATTCCTTATAATGTTTTATATATTATTTCATACTAAAATGTGGTATGCCCATCTATACCTCCCCACCTTAAGAAATAAAACATTATTAATACAGACCCCATGGGCCCCTTCCATCAAGTTAATTCTTTAAATGGAGATACCACACTTAGCAAGCTTAGCCACAAAGGAGAGAGAAAGATTTATGGAAGAAAACTCCATATATATACATATAATCGAAAACATAAACATAAGCATAATTTTTACTGAATAAAATGTTTGGAAGTTCCAAACTGATAAAAGAATAACAAAGCTGGAAATTCCATGTGTTCAACTTCTGTGATTCCATTCCATGTGGTTCAACTGTTATCCCACAAGGAGTCAGACACAACTGGCCAACTGAAAAACAACAGCAACAAGTCCTATGCAGGTAACTTTTAGAAGACTACAAAAGTATTGTGCAACAGAAATAAGGAAAGGAATCATTCATTCAACAAAAATACTATGTGAAACCTGGCTTTTAGCTCATTTTAAGTTAAATTTAAGGCATCACAATTCAAAACAAAAAGTTTTATGTTACAAGTGAGGCGCGTTCACTGTAAGAAAGAAGGACCACCAATTCTTAATGAGATCAGAGAATACTTTCTGCAAGAGGCAATACCTGAACTGAATTTCAGAGCACCAGTAAAAGCTAGCAGAGGGTGAGCAGAAAGGTGTTTAATTTGACTGGCTGTGAAAGGAGAAGGAAGGTGACTGAAAGAAAGCAAAAAGACCAGAATGCAAGGATGGCAAATGACCTTCCTCTCTTTTCTAGTCAGTCATGGCATTCAACTCTATCCTTGTGAGAAGAATCAAGACCAAATCCCAGTTCCTCCACTTACCAGCTGTAGAAACCTGGAGAGTTTATCCCTTGGAAGATATTGAATAAATGATTGCACAGTGTTCTTATCTGCAAAATGGAAATATAATGTCAATACAACTACTTGCCTCTTACAGCTATTAATAGCTAATTAAACAATATAAAGTGTTTAAGCAGACTTCCTTGATGGCTCAGCAGGTAAAGAACCCTGCCAAGAGGGAGACAGAGTAGACACGGGTTTGACCCTTGAGTCAGAAAGATCCCTTGAAGGAGGAAATGGAAACCCACTCTGGTATTCTTGCCTGAAAAATCCCATGGACAGAGGAGAGTGGCGGGCTACAATCCATGGGTTCACACAGACTAGGTCATAACTGAGCAACTAAGCAAGCAAGCTTTCAAAGTGCTTAAGGAATGTTTGTCATGTAAGAAATGCTAAATAAATGTTAGCTATTATTAACAGTATTCTTCTAAACATGGATAAAATTCTTAAAGTAATACCAGACCACTTTATCTGTCTCCTGAGAAAACTATATGCAAGTCAAGAAGCAACAGTTAGAACCGGACATGAAACAGTGAACTGGTTCAAAATTGGAAAAGGGGTACTTCAAGACTGTATATTATCACCCTTTTTATTTAACCTCATGCAAAATGCTGGGCTGGATGAATCACAAGCTGGAATCAAGATTGCTGGGAGAAATATCAACCTCAGATATTCAGGTGACACCACCCTTATGGCAGAAAGTGAAGAGGAACTCAAGAGCCTCTTGATGTGGGTGAAAGAGGAGGGTGAAAAATCTGTCTTAAAAACCCAACATTCAAAAATTAAGATAATGGCATCTTGTTCCATCACTTCATGGCAAAGAGATAGCAGAAAAGTGGAAATAGTGTCAGATATTATTTTCTTGGGCTCCAAAATCATTGTGGATGGTGACTGCAGCCATGAAAGTAACAGATGATTGCTCATTGGGAAAAAAGCTATGACATATCTATACAGTGTATTAAAAAGCAGAAACATCATTTTGCCGACAAAGGTCCTTATAGTAAAAGCTGTGGTTTTTCCAGTAGTCATATATGGTTGAGAGTTGGACCATAAAGAAGTCTGAACACTGAAGAATTGATGCTTTTGAATTGTGGTGCTGGAGATGACTGACTCCTGCGAGTCCCTTTGACAACAAGGAGATCAAACCAGTCAATCCTAAAGGAAATCAACCCTGACTATTCATTGGAAGGACTGATGCTGAAGCTCCAATACTTTGGCCACCTGATGCAAAGTACCAACTCATTGGAAAAGACCCTGATGCTGGGAAAGATTGAGAGCAAGAGGAGAATGGAATGATGACAAAGAATGAGATGGTTGGACAGCATCATCAGTAGACATAAGTTTGAGCAAACTCTGGAAGACAGTGAAGGACAGGGAAGCCTGGTGTGCTGCAGTTTATGGGGTCACAGAGTCAGACAGAACTGAGCGACTGAAGAACAAAAACAATGATACTTCAACCAATCAGAATTGGCACCTGAGGAAACCTTTCAGCCCTCTCTGGTACCCGACACAAACTCTGATTTCGAGCTTTGCATCCTAGTGCCACTCACCTATACTGATTCTTATCTACATTTAAGCAAGTTTTCTGTGATTAGAAAGACCCTCTCAGTCCCCAACACCAAGTCACACACACAAAAAACTAGTTGCTGACACACATAAAATATTTTCTTGATAATTTAGAGATTGTTTTCACTGATTTTTTTCTTTGTAACTTTAAATAAAACACGTCATACTCTAAGTAGCTTAGACTTTTGTCCCTTTGATGGATTACTTCTCACTCACACACAAGTATATGACATTTTTATGACTTTATCTCCCAGATTGCTGAACTATATGTCTACCACCTTTTCATTCCTAGGCAGAAGAGCTTAGCATCCTTTATAAAGATGCTATATTGGCACATGTGGTTTCCATCAAGTGATTCTTAAAAATTCTCAAGACTAAGTCCTGAGCCAGGGATGCTGTTCATGCATTCATTCATTCCTACTTAGAAACACCTCTGGAGTTCTCAACAACTGGATGCTGAAGACATAACACTAAGCAAACAGTCATGGTTTCCACCAAAGAAAAGCTTGCTATCGTCTCCCCATCTTTCAAGCCCTACCCTCTAGGCTGAGAAACTTTATTAGCCCTAGAATGGAGACTGTTGGTGCCCCAAGATGCCCCTGGATTCCTTTCACTAGCTCTGTGTTCCCACCCCTATCCCCAGCCTCCACTCCCTCTGTAATAATCTTCAGAGGATTACCTTTGAAACTGGAGCCACCTCATTTATATAGAACCCAAAATGCCTGAGAGTGACACCACTCTGTTGGGCAGCCCATGGTCAATGACTAACAACTCCTTTGCTTTAAAATGTGGCAAACTCTGCAGTGTAATTTACAGTACAAAATTCCCTATAGATCAGGCTGAATCTGTTGCTTGAAATCACATCCTTGCTTGGCTTTTATTAGTTCTTCCTTATGGATATTTCCTTTATAAATCACTAACACCTGAGTGCCTGGCTCAGGCTCTGCTTCTGGAAGGACTCAATCTATAGCCACCTGTCTGCTGATTGTTAAGCTATAGCATTTATCACACTACTTTACTTAGTGTGAGTCAAGTGATATAATCTACATTGCCAGTTGCAAGAGAATGGAAACCATGATTCATTCATCTTTGAAACCCCTGGGTCATGACACACAGTTGGAGCTCAGAAAATTTCTGGTGAACTAACTCAAGTTGAAATGCCTCTGGCATGTCCCACCATCCCATCTCCACCCCTCACCAGCCATTTTTCTGATCTCATCCCTACCTTTATGTCTCTTGATAACTCATCTCCAGCCATACTGGCCTTCTTAATTGTTCCTCAAATATATGAAATATACTCCTGTCTCTGATTGGAATACTTGGCCACCACTCCCTGCCCTCACCCTCACCTTGCCTCTGCAGGGCCCTCCTCCCTCACTACATTCAGGTCTCTGCTCAAGGGACTTCTTGTCAGAGAGGCCTTTCCTGGTCAGACGATCCAAAGCACCCACGCCCTACCACAACTGTGACTCTCTAGTGCCAACTTTCTCTACCAGCATTCCATGAAGGTATTCAGCCCCATAGGAAATGAATTCAGTGACTGTTTTTTCCCATCTCCCAAGGATGGTACCAGCTGGTATCATTCTAGTTGCATAGGGGAGGAGTTAATTCATTGTATTTAAAGGGTACCTTTGGGCATCAGAGCTTAATTCTCTGGTGGAAGTGGTAGAAAAGGGCTGTTCTAAACTAGCACCCTATATATATATATATATATATATATATATATATATATAGCTCTTATCAACACCTGACAAATTATTTCTTTGTCTCCCTACCTTACCCCTCACTAGAATATAAGGACATGGATTTTGATTTCATTCTCTGCTTATCACAAATGCCTAGAACTGGTATATAACAGACACTCAAAAAGCATTATTTGAATAAACTTCACAGGATGTGTGCATGCCTGTGTACTATCTCTTCAGTCATATCCAGTTCTTTACAAACCTATGGACTGTAGCCCACTAGGCTCCTCTGTCCAAAGGATTCTCCAGGCAAGACTACTGGAGTGAGTTGCCATGCCCTATTCCAGGGAATCTTCCCCATCTAGAGACTGAACCTGCATCTCCTTTGCAGGCAAATTCCTTACTGCTGAGCCACCAGGGAAGCCCAGTTTCACAGGATAGATTTGTGTTATAATTATTCATATAAAAACTTTCCATAGTAAAAGGATTTCATGTTGAAGCTTCCCCATGTTGAAAAAATGTGTTTTATAGATTACTCAAGTGAAATGATGAGACTATACAGAAGAACTGTACAAAAAAGGTCTTAATGACTCAGGTAATCATGATGGTGTGATCGCTTACCTAGAACCAGACATCTGGGCTGTGAAGCCAAGTGAACCATAGGAATCATTGCTACGAACAAAGCTAGTGGAGGTGATGGAATTTCAGCAGAGCTATTTCAAATCCTAAAAGATGATGCTGTTAAAGTGCTGCACTTAGTATGCCAGCAAATTTGGAAAACTTAGCAGTGGCCACAGGACTGGAAAAGGTCAGTTTTCATTCCAGTCCCAAAGAAACGCAATGCCAAAGAATGCTCAAACTACTACACAATTGCCCTTATTTCACATGCTAGCAAGCTAATGCTCAAAATCCTTCAAGCTAGGTTTCAACAGTACATGAACCAAGGCCATTCAGATGTACAAGCTGAATTTAGAAAATGCAGAGGAACCAGAGATCAAATTGCCAATATCCATTGGATCATATGGAAAGCAGGGAAATTCCAGAAAAACATCTACTTCTGTTTTATTGACTGCACTAAGGGCTTTGACTGTGTGAATCACAACAAACAGTGGAAAATTCTTCGAGAGATGGGAATACCCGATCATGTTACCTGCCTCCTAAGAAACCTGTATGCCGCTCAAAAAGCAACAGTTAGAACCAGACATGGAACAACAAACCAGTTCCAAATTGGAAAAGGAGTACTTCAAGGCTGTATATTGCTTATTTAAGCTTATTTAACTTATATGCAGAGTAAATCATGCAAAACCCTGAGCTTGATGAATCATGAGCTAGAATCAAGATTGCTGGGAGAAATATCAATAACCTCAGATATGCAGCTGATACCACCCTCATGACAGAAAGTGAAGAGGAACAAAAGAGCCTCTTGATGATGGTGAAAGAGTAGAATGGAAAAGCTGGCTTAAAACTCAACATTCAAAAACAGATATAAAGAACAGAGTTTTGGACTCTGTGGGAAAAGGTGAGGGTGGGACGATTTGAGAGAATAGAATTGAAACATGTCTATTACCATATGTAAAAGAGATCACCAGTCCAAGTTCGATGCACCAGTCCAAGCCAGTGCACTGGGACCACCTGGAGGGACGGGATGGGGAAGAAGATGGGAGGGGTTTCGGGATGGGGACACATGTACACCCATGGCTGATTCATGTCAATGTATGGCAAAAAGCACCACAATATTGTAAAGTAATAGCCTCCAATTAAATAAATTAATTAAAAAACAAAAAACAAAACTGGGATTGCAGCATCTGGTCCCATCACTTCATGGTAAATGGAGAAAAATGAAAACAGTGAGAAACTTTATTTTATTGGGCTCCAAAATCACTGCAGATGGTGACTGCAGCCATGAAATTAAAAGATGCTTGCTCCTTGGAAAAAAAGCTAGACAAACCTAGACAGCATATTAAAAAGCAGAGACATTACTTTGCCAACAAAGGTCCTTAGAGTCATACCTATGGTTTTTTCAGTACAGATGTGAGAGTTGGACTACAAAGAAGGCTGAGTACTGAAGAATTAATGCTTTTGAACTGTGGCGCTCTTGAGAGTCCCTTGGACAGCAAGGAGATCAAACCAGGCAATCCTAAAGGAAATCAATCCTGAGTATTTATTGGAGGGACTGAAGCTGAAGCTCCAATACTTTCACCACCTGATGTGAAGTGCCAACTCATTGGAAAAGACTCTGATGCTGGAAAAGACTGACACGAGGACAATAGAACAACAGAGGATGAGATGGTTGGATGGCATCATCGATCAATGGACTTGAGTTTGAGCAAACTCTGGGAGACAGTGAGGGCCAGGGAAGCCTGGAGTGTTGCAGCCCATGGGGTCACAGAGTTGGACACAACTAAGTGACTGAAGAACAGCAACAGGTGAAGTGTTGAGACAATGTTAAATGAGGGAGCTGAAGAATTTATCTAGATAATAATAATGGGACACTTTAATCATCCGAAACAAAGTAGTGAAAATCACTCAGCTGTGTCTGATTCTTTGCGACTCCATGGAATTCTCCAGTCCATGGAATTCTCCAGGCCAGAGTGGGTATCTGGTTCCTTCTGCAGAGGATCTTCCCAACCCAGGAATCAAACCAGAGTCTCCTGAATTGCAGACAGATTCTTTACCAGCTGAGTTATCAAAACACAAAGTAACCAACTGCCCAATCAGGACAGGAGATGGGGGTGGGGGTAGAAGGCTGGATGTTAATAAATTGAGGATCGCTTTCTAAATGCCACAAGGAGGGGAAATGGAGAGAACTTTCATCCTAAACAGGATCAGAAATGGACCCTAGAGATTGCTGTGGGTGAGACACTTGGCAAAAATTAATAATATAATTAAATTTCACATCCTCATGGGACAGGTGAAAACCAAGAATCCCATCCCATACACTCTAGATTTTTTAAAAGGGAAATGTAATAAATGCAGGCCCCATTTAGAGACAATTGAAAGGAAGGACTTTAAAAAGTCAATAACCCACAAGAAAGACTATATACTTTTGTTGCAGTTTGCTTTCCATGAAAAGCATTTAACCAAGGAACCAATATAAGAATTAGAGGTAGCGGCTAAAAAGAGAACTTCTAGTCCCATATAAATTATCAGATATAAAAAGGGCACTTCCCCTAAATTGGTAAGGACGTCGATGTAAAGTAAAAAGAAACCAATCAATTATAAATGAGAATAATAACTACAACAAAAACACTTTGAAGAGCACCTTACACATGTCTCTGAAACCAATAAAAAGAGGTTATTTTAACATGCCAAGGAAGGAAGTCACTCAAGAATAAGTGGAATCCTTTGATCTTGGTGAGATAAAGGATTTGTTCAAGAATGGGAAGGAGCATATTTCACAGGCTGAGTTATTTGCTGCAAATTAAGATACTGAAAGAGTAATATAGCGACTTCCTTTACTAGACTATCCACAAAGATGGGCAAGTTAGAATTATTCGACTGTAACAGTGACCATGTAAACAGAACACTTCATGAAGTTGAACAAAATCAATGTGGACAAACCATAAGGACTGAGAGAGAATCTGCTCACTGAAAGGGCTGACTTGTATAACTGAAGGGGTGAAATGTGTAACTGTTGTTATTCTTACAAAAAGACTCAGAAGAGACCTAAGAGAAGATAATCCCAAACAAAGTTTACTTTGGCTTAAATATTCAAGGACTTTGAACCTCAATTGTAGTCTCCTGACTTTGCTTGAATTAAAATAACTTAATGAAATGGCTAGTTGATTAAATCTGATAAGGATTATATGTAACCCTGCTCTTTCTGTTGTTTCTTATCTCTTTTGACATCAACTGTGCTGTGCTGTGCTTAGTCGCTCAGTTGTGTCTGACTCTTTGTGACCCCGTGAATTGTAACCCACCAGGATCCTCTGTCCATGGGGATTCTCCAGGCAAGAATACTGGAGTGGGTTGCCATGTCCTTCTCTGGGAATCTTCCCAACCCAGGAATTGAACCTAGGTCTCCCACATTGCAGGTGTTGACATTAACTACCACCCGTGACTTTCTTGGCCAATTACACTTACAGTTACAATTTTAAAACAAACTGAAAGCCTGGCACATAATAAACATTCAGTAAGTGTTACCTGCTTTAAAATGAAATTTTTTTCAGTAGATAAATAGAAATATAAACACATAAAATGAAATAAAATAAGTTACAGACTGTTTCTCCCTCTCCCCTGCCTTTATTTGCTTTTTTTTTTTTTTTAATACTAAGATTTCCTTGGAATTCCATCAGCCATCTCCTGCTCCATCAGCAACAGTCCTCTGACAAAGGTTACTACTAATAAGGGGGTCCCCAAATGTGACCCTCATATATTCCTACAACTATTTTTGCTTAAGAGCTTGTATGGCTCAAACTTCTCCTGAGAAATCAGAATAGCAACCTATTAGGGAGAATATTCAGGTCTCCTGTTTTCAAAGACTTTTTTTTTTTTTAGCAGATTCATTTCCTCTTGGCTAGAGCCCTCCCTGCAGTGTAACGATTACCTTCCTAAGGTTAGAAATCATTTCAAAGAGGACTCTAGACCCAGTCCTGTGCTTCTGCCAAGGATTTTGATATCCATAGTCCTAAATCTCTCTTCTCTGTCACATGTCATTTTAACACACATTTTCTATTAAAACCTCAGGCTGAGACTAATGCTTTCCACCTCAGAGAGATCATTTGAAATGAGCTGCAGAAAAGTGCTTTACTAATCTCCTTCAGTTTTCTCCTACACTATGCTCTGCTCTAGGTAATGGCCATTACCAAGACTCCCCTTTCCCATCTAAGTTCAGAGCCTCCTCTCTGAGCCCCCACATCTCCTAACATGGCTTCTGTCACAATGCATCAAACTTGGCCATTCGGTATCTCATGACCCCTACTAGACTAAGTTCTGTGAGGGAAACTTAGAATTTCTATTTTGTCCTTCATTGGACAAGACAAGAACAATTGCCCTTAGAACAATGCCTGGAATAGAGTAAGTACTCAATAATCATTTATGAAGTGAATGGAAGCTCTCATCCATAGAATTCTCCCTCTACTTCTGTGGGCATCTCTGACGATTTTACTCTGAACTGGGCAATTGCCATTACCTATTAGCAGGGTTTATTATTACCGTTCATATATGTTTCATTTCCTTTCCAGGTTTTGTGTTCTCTCTGCTAATAAGAGTGTGTGTAAACATTTAAGTTCCTCTCAGGTTAAACTCTTCTCCATTCCCGAATGTCTTCCTTTCCCCCTACTAATTATAGTACGATCATCAAACCTAGATAGTACTACGTCAATTATGACTCATGGGCACCTCATACACATTGCCAGTGATTACTTCAATAGCCATAAATCTTAATAAACTGAAAAAAATTACAAAACAATACTTTTGATATTCCACTCCTTTCAGTTCAGTTCAGTTCAGTCGCTCAGTTGTGTCTGACTCTTTGTGACCCCATGGACTGCAGCACGCCAAGCCTCCCTGCCCATCACCAACACCCAGAGTTTACTCAAACTCAGGTCCATTGAGTTGGTGATGCCATCCAACCATCTCATCCTCTGTCATCCCCTTCTCCTCCCACCTTCAGTCTTTCCCAGCATCAGGGTCTTTTCAAATGAGTCAGCTCTTTGAATCAGGTGGCCAAAGTATTGGAGTTTCAGCTTCAACATCAGTCCTTCCAATGAATATTCAGGACTGATATGAAACTGGTTTAGGATGGACTGGTTGGATCTCCTTGCAGTCCAGAGGACTCTCAAGAGTCTTCTCTGACACCATAGTTCAAAAGCAACAATTCTTCAGTGCTTAGCTTTCTTTATAGTCCAACTCTCACATCCGTACATGACTACTGGAAAAACCATAGCCTTGATTAGATGAAACTTTGTCAGCAAAGTATCGTCTCTGCTTTTTAATATGCTATCTAGTCATAACTTTTCTCCCAAGGAGTAAGCATCTTTTAATTTCATGACTGCTGTCACCATCTACAGTGATTTTGGAGCCCAGAAAAATAAAGTCTGCCACTGTTTCACTGTTTGCCCATCTATTTGCCATGAAGTGATGGGATCAGATGCCATGATCTTTGTTTTCTGAATTTTGAGCTTTAAGCCAACTTTTTCACTCTGCCCTTTCACTTTCATCAAGAGGCTCTTTACTTCCTCTTCACTTTCTGCCACTCTTTTACATTCTAGTTTTTCTAGATAGAAACTTCCTTTCTTATGAATTTTTCTGTCACTATGTCACAGTCACTTACAGAACACTATGTCAGTGGGTCTCCAACTAGAGTGTGCATTAAAATCACTTAGAAGGCTTATAATCAATACAACACAACAAAATTGTTGGATCTTACCCTGAGAGTATCTGATTCAGTAAGTTTGTGGTGAGTGCTGGGAATATACATTTTATACAGGGTCAAGGAGGATGTTGATGCTTTTGCCTAAGGACCACAATTTAGAATCACTGTAATGTGTCATTAAATAACAAACCCTCAAACAATATAAGAAAACATAATTATAAGTATCCATGTATGAAAGTAATTACTCACTGTGATTGGTTATGACCAAAGGAGTAACATCATTCCAGGATGTCAATTCAGTGTGGCACTACAACTCAAGTGATTATCCAGTTGTTGAATATAATTCAAAAGAAATGTATTTTTTCTTTCCATTAAACTTTACATATCTTTTCTTACTGAAATTCAAGAAAGTTATAATGGAAAAATTTCAGGAAAGAACAGCTAGCCTGATTGAAAGCAGGAGTTTCACCAGACAGCTGCCTTCTAAGGCCAAATGAAAGGGGGAGGTTTTCTTTCATTTCAGAATGGTAGAAGCTAAGAAGTAGGACAATAATAACCTCTAATATCAAGGACTGTATACATAGAATGATCACTCAATTTTGAAATATTGGAATGCAGAAGGTCCTGTGAAACTTGAGCTTGGGGAAGTTTATGAAAAAGGTACTACTTCAATGAGTGTAATCTGTGGTACCCTCAACTCCTGAGGGGGCTCCCCAGGTGGCACTAGTGGTAAAGAACCCACCTGCCAATGCAGGAGATGTAAAAGACAAGAGTTCAATCCCTAGGTCGGGAAGATCACCTGGAGGAGGGCATGACAACCCACTCCAGCATTCTTGCCTGGAGAATCCCATGGACAGAGGAGTCTGGCAGGCTACAGTCCATAGGGTCACAAAGAGTCAGACATGACCAAAGTGACTTAGCACAGCACAGCACAACGCCTGAGGGGGCTTCCTGGCTCGGAGGTAAAGAATCTGCCTGCAATGCAGGAGACAGCTGCAATGCAGGAGAAGCAAGTCTGATCACTGGATCAGGAAGATCCCATGGAGAAGGAAATAGCAACCCACTGTAGTATTCTTGTCTGGGAAATCCCATGGACAGAGGAACTTGGCAGGCTATAGTCCATGGGGTTGCAGGAGTCAGACAAGACTTAGTGATTAAACCACCACCACCACAACCCCTGAGAATGATGTAAGGAAAATAAAGATAATCAAAATGGGTTTTTGTCAAGTGGATGAATAAAACCATAAATTGTTAGTTTTTCATTGTTCATAGAAGGGAGGACCACTTACCTCCTATCGCATATCCCTGGTGCTGCCTTTGGTAAAAAGTATATGGTAAAAACTCCCTGAGGTCTGTCTTTTAATTCAGTTCTAATCCTTAAGGCCACATAAGTAATCATGATCATGTGATCCATTTCACCTTGAAATATGGCCTGTGATCCAAGTTCAAGACCAGTAACTAAAATATTAAAGTGAGTGAGTAATAATCCTATTTATTCACTCATGCATGTGGCAGATTTGAGAAAGTCTTCCCTAGGCATGATCCCTGTGTGAATTTTAGGACAAAGCTGTCATCCAGGGTCAAGGCACAGACAGATATAACATAAGACAGAAAGGAAAAAGAATGAGAGAGACAGACTATGGTTTAAAGCAAGTTTGCAAAGCAAGTTTACAAGTTTACTCTGCTGTTAGAGTGAGGCAGGTGTATGTGTTATGTGTGTTAGTCACTTAGTCATGTCCAACTCTTTGCAACCCCATGGACTGTAGCCTGCCAGGCTCCTCTATTCATGGAATTCTCCAGGCAGGAGTATTGGAGTGGGTTGAATGTAGAAAGGAGTATAGCAGACAATAAGGCAATAGAAAGAAGTAGGGGCCACTTTGTTAACTGAGTTGCAACCTATTACTGCAATGTGGGAATGCAAATAGATCACATCTCATAAATTTTTAATAACCTAGAAATCTGAGTTTTTATGAGACTTTATCATTTTTAAAATAAATCCCTATGGACCAAGCTAAACATATGTGTAAATCAGATATGGGCTATAGATACATTCCTGTGGCTAACATGGTCAATTCCCATCCTGAAATCTCCCCAACTCCTTCTCAGAGCTGTGCTATGTGATCACTGAAGTACAAGGGAAGCTGGGAGCCGTAGGGTTGGTTTTTTTTTTTTTTTAGCAGAGTACATTGTTGTCATGGATAAAATCTGGATTCCATGACTAAAAAAGAAAGGAGGCCACATATCCTAAGAGGAAATATGCCCCATACTTTGAAACACTAGGTCTAAGAGAATTCCAGAGACATTCTCCCAGCTCTTGAATGATCTTTGGTGGTCTCTAGATCAATCCGTTAGCCTGAGTATAAAGTGACTTGGACTGTTTTATTATAGAACTACATTAAATTAAAGGACTGATATTATTGTGCCAAATGTGGCCATTTTCAATATAGTACAGATTTGTGTAAAGTAGAGAAATGGGAAAGAAAAGCTATGCTAAAAATTCCAGGCACACAAATTAAAACTTGAATCCCTGCTTTTGCTGGGACTTTCTTGAGATGACAGATGTACTTCTCTGTCATTGCCCCAGTTTCAAGGCAAGCAAATGTCTGAGAAGTCATTAGATTTAAATTACTTTGGGAAATATCTTTGCAGCCAAAACCTATATGCACCAAGTGCACATTTCTCATTTTCATGTCAATGACTATCTTATTTGAAGGGTCTATTGTGCTAATTTTAAAACCCAGAAAGAAAAGGCAGCAATCTATTAGTAATGATGCAATGATCTTGGGTAAGGATTGATTAAGCTCTCAGGACTACTTTACTTTTTCCTGATTTTAGATTTTCTAACTTCACCTTAAACAGCATAATCACAATGCATCTAACAGAGACACTAAGAAGAATACTAATTTCAGGCTTTCTATACTTTCAAGAGATCTTGGATTCATTGTTTATTTCACCTAGAATTCATTTTCTTCAGATTTTATGATAATCAAATGTGTACTTACCCTTATATGCCATTCACTGGGAAGAAAGAGAAGTCATTTGACTCCATTTTTTATTAATTTCCAGATTTGTTTACTTTTTAATTTTGTGGGGCTTTTTTTGGGTGCCTATGTGAGGTCTTCTTGATTTAACATCTCTAGTTATCAAGAACTTCCAGCATTAATGATGTCTGAGGAGTATGTCAATAGCAACACAAATCTGCATTTAAACATTAAATCCTTGGTGCTAAAATTGTTTACTCTGGGCCATATGACCAACTCTTCCTATGCCTTCATCTATTTTTGTCAAAGAGGGCTGCCAGCTTTTGTAGAGTCAATATTTGTGTTTCAATCTAGCCAAGTCTCTTAGGAGTTCATCCTTCATTAGCCTTCCAGTAAGAACTGTCAAGGCCCTGCCTTTTCCTACAGCTTTAGGGAACAACTTTTCCTCATCTCCATATCCCAAAGCAGAAATCAGATGAAAATTATTTTTTCCTTGTCAATCCAGAAGTTTCACTTATATTACATTAGCCTTCAGAAGCACATGCTAATCTTATGACTCAATCCTTTTTGTAGATTTTTAAGCTCATGGTTCAAGGTATAAAACACCCCTCCATTTTGGACAGGCATTGATTTGGGCTGAATATATGAGAATTACAGCTTCTGGGGTTTATACAATAGTTTTTAAAAATCTCTTCTCATGCCACCAGAATTTCAGAGGTAGGCTGATATAGCAGCTGTTCAAGATCATTGCAGCAGGTCAGGATCTTCTGGAAAGCAGACTCTGCAATGGAGACTGAATGCTGAGGAGTTCTATTGGGATTAATATCTGTGGGGTAAGGAAAGGCAACAGGATTAGGTAAAAGGAAGAAGCTGGGCCATGGTGTGATCACAGCAGATCTCCGACAATCATATGGGGAGCTCTAAAACTGGCCCTTCAGAGTTTTCTGTGCTGGAACAAGAGAGCAGGGCTTTATGCCCTCTTATCCACCAGCATCACTGGATGCTGACTAACCATCAGAAGGGTCTGAGATGTGGTGTGGGGTGTCTGTCTCCAGGTAAGGACAATTTCCAGTGAGGGCTAACAGATGAGGGACACCTGCTATCGAGAGTCTCAGCAGTGGGGAATCAAAGACTGCAGTTCTGAGGGGAGTTTATGCTGTTACAGCACAATATCCACCACAGATGTCAATGGCCCAGACTCCTTTTTCCTTTCTGTTCTGCCATTCTAAGTATGTGGTTTTCATGTTCATGATTGGTTAATGATCTCAAGATGGCTATTTTACCCCTAGTCTTATTTCTGTACTCTGGGTAGGAGCAAGAAGAAAGCCAAAAGGAGGAAAAGGTAGCACCTATATCAGAAAAGCAATTATTTCCCAGAAATACTCAACAATCTTCTATTATGTCTCACTGGAAACTGTTGTCATATGACTATTCTAGCTGCAAACAATGCTGAAAAATGTGTTTTAGCTAGACACACTACTGCCTTGACCAAAATCAGAGGTCAGAGGTTTTTTAAGGAAAAGAAGCAAATAGATATTGACATTAGCAACTAACAGTTCTCCCAAACTATTTGATTTTCAGGAAGACTTAACTTCCATTGTCAAGCAGTTCTTGGCTCTGTAAACCTCAAGGAATTTTTTCATATTTTGTTACAAGAACTCACTTCTCTATCTTAATCGTGTACTAATTATACTAATACCTCTCTTTGTAGTCACTGGAGGTTAGACTTCTTTATCTAATAGTCATGTTTATCTCAAAATACTAACTCTTAAACTTCTTCCTATGTGCTTCATCACTTTTCTCTTTTACACTTTCTTTCTCTTATTCATCCATGTATACAGACATACACAATTTCACTATTCCTGTGCTGTTGGGAGAGATGGTAACAAACAATCATCCTTAGCTTCTTGTCAGAGCTGCATCAAATTAAGGTACATCTAGAGATAAGGAAGAAGAAAGACCTTGTCAAAAGAAACACACAAAGAACAGAGGTATAACAAGTGAAAGATAGGAAAACCTGCCAAAGAAGAATTTACCAGGACTAGGACAGCCAGATTTAGCAAATCAAAATAGAAGATACCCAGTTAAATTTGAATTTCAAATAAACAGAGAATAATTTTTAGTATAAGCAATGCACTTAATGTTTGTATCCCCCTGAAATATGTATGTTAAATCCTGATAACCAATGTGATGGGATTTAGAGGTGGGGGTCTTTGGAGGTGATTAGGTTACAAGGATAGAGCTCGCCTCATGAACGAGGTTAGTGTCCTTTTTTTTTTTTCCATTTATTTTTATTAGTTGGAGGCTAATTACTTTACAATATTGTAGTGGGTTTTGCCATACATTAAAAGGGACACGAGAGAGCTCCCTTGCCCCTTCTGCCAAATGGGGTTACAATGAGAAGATGTTCATACCTGAACAAGGAAGTGGGCTATCACTAGTCACTGATTCTGCCAGTGTCTTAATCTTAGACTTTGCAGTCTCCAGAATTATGAGAAATAAGTGTCTGTTGTTTAAGCCACCTAGTCTATGATATTCTGTTATAGTAGTCCAGACAAAAACAATATCCCTAATATGTGTGGGACATACTAAAAGTCTGTTTATTGTTTATCTGAAGTTCAAATTTAACTGGGTATCCTGGATTTTATCAGGCCACCCTAACTAGGAGGAGTAGGGTCACTATCACATGGTTAGAGTCTGTCGCTGTGCCCATTTCCATACTGACTTCCAAGCCACTGACTTGACTCCTCCCTTGGAACTATCCCATAAACCTCTAACCTTAGAACCACTGTCCAATATCTCTGGAGACCTGTTAATTAATGCCGTTAAATAGAAGCACTATTTTGCAACAAATTACATTTTAAATATTTCTTGGAGCACAGATTCCCTAAGCTATATGGATATTTTTCAAGTGGGTCTCTAAATCCACTGAAATTATATGGAAAACTTTGTGTTTAGGCTTATGTACATTTGTCTGGGGAGGAGGCCCATAGCTTTCATCTCACTCTAAAAGGAGCTATAAACTCAAAATAGTTCATTCCCAAGCAGAGGGCACTGAGAAAACACCAGGCGGTCTGTTAATCTTTCCTGCTTATTCTATTTGGGGACAGAAGAAATATCAGTCATGGAACAAATGCTTTAGAACTTTTCTGTATAGGGAAATTTGGGGCAAATAGGAGAAATTTCCATTTCTTTATCAGTCCAAAATCAATTACAGAGTTAGACATTAGTCAGAAAGATTTTTCAGCAAAGCCTCTTAATTTCAGAAATCACCCACACTGGTTTCTCAGCACCTCTGTGGGTGAAGTTTCTCTCCTTTAACTGTCAAGCTGTTGCAAAGGATAGATATTAGGGGCCACCACATTCCCTGATTGACCCCTAGTCTTTGGAGAAGTGAATTAAGGAGTTTATTTGTGGTCAAGTCCTGTAAAAATGACTTTGTAATTACTTCCTTCTCTTCAGTGTCTTATCTATTCAGGGTGCTTGACAGTGAAGACCTCCTATTATGATTCTTGGCTTTTCATTTGGGTTTCTGTTTTTTTATAGGATATGCTACAAACTAGCAAGCATAGAGACAGTCTTTGGATCTAATGTCTGAAAGCAGAATATTCCATGCTTCTTCATGCTCCCTTCAGCTTCCAGGGCATGGCATAGTCTAACCCTTGAAGTCTTGTTCTCTCCTAACAAGTTTCCTGAATTCATGTGCTCATAAGTGACATATTCTCTGTACCATGGCAAATTGTCAGGAAAGCCCCAGACACATCTTCAGGATTCTCCAATGGTCCCTGGCATAACACTGCTAACTACATCCCAGAGTGGGTTATGTCCAATATATTACGAGCATCTTGAAGGAACCATGTCTTATTTGATTCTCCCCCAACTCCTACCTAACCCCAGCTCTAGTTTAGTGCCATAAGTAAAGCAGGGAGACATAAATGCTTATTTACTTATTGAATGAAGGAGGGATGGATGTATAAATTTATGAATGAGTGAAAGCTGTATAATTCTACAAGGAACAGGCTTCAGATACCTTATATAAATGCAAGCATGTTCAGTTGTGTCCGACTGTTTGCAACCCCATGGACTGTAGCCCTGCCAGGCTCCTCTGTCCATGGAATTTTCCAGACAAGAATACTGGAGTGGGTTGCCATTTTCTTCTCCAGGGGATCTTCCCAACCAGGGGATTGAACCCGTGTCTCTTGTGTCTCCTGCATTGCCTACAGATTCTTTACCACTAAGCCACTGGGAATTTCTCCCAGATACCTTTAGGAAGGGCTAATATCAATCTCCTTCTTCTAAATACAGGTTTCTCCCCTGAGGGGTCAAAGCAGAATTATTTCATTCTCTCCAGGCTCTGGAAAGAGGAAGCATATTTAAAATTTGTATTCTACTACTGAGTGACTTTGTTATCTTTTATTTTGAATATCCTGGTGAATTGATTTGGGAAAGAAAAAGAGAAGACAGTTTCCAAAATCCTAGCTCCACCTAAAAACATAGCCCATCAGGGTCACTAACTCGGGATCAGGGATCAGAAAAGATTTCTGGGAGGCTCCCAGATAAATAGATTTAAGTAAACAGGATAATGAGTGTTGGAGCAGAAGGTGAAATCTGTGTTCCGAGCAGAGAAACCCTATACAGGTGTATATAGTCCAAGGATGAGAGGCTCCTTGGCACATTAGATATAGAACAGAGAGGGTTTATCAGCCAAATTAAGAAGTACCACACTTAGACATGGGCAATACCTTAAGCCCCTACTCCTACCCCATCACCCTGAGCCCAACCTGGACCCATGACTCAAAAGCCTGTGCTTTGGAAGGCCTTTTTCAAAAATTTCCAAGTCGCTCTCTAGTGTTTTGAACTAGTTGAGTATGACAGTATCGGAGCCCAGACTGGGACCTGTACAGACTATCTGTGTCTCTCCTTCATGTGGCTCTTAATCTTCTATCCCATTTTTGGGGTTACCAGATGCCTCAGAACTCATACTATGGGGTTGTCCTGGGGCCCAAGAGCCAAGTGATGGCTCCAGAATGTCAGTTTGGCCAGCAGATTGCTCCTGCTAGAAGATGCAGTATTTCTTGTGTGAGATCAACGTGATCTTAGGTCATCAGAATGGTGATGACAAGCTGATTTTGGATGACTCAAACTGTTTATATAGATTAGAGAGCCCAGAAGAAATATTTGCCCAGAGTCTGCACACTCTATGGGCAGCTTTGTTAAGGAATTTGGACTTAATGCCAAGAGAAAGAGGAAAGATCAAACTATATTACCCCAAGGATCCTTTTGTCTAAATAATTTTCAATTAAACATTTTTTTATTGTAGTAAAATATATATAACATAAAATTTACCATTTTAAAGTGTACAGTTTACAATATTGTAGTGGTTTTTGTCATACACTGACATGAATTAGCCATGGATTTACATATATTCCCCATCCCGATCCCCCCTCCCCCCTCCCTCTCGACCCAAAAACCACTACAATATTAAAGTAATTAGCCTCCAACTAATAAAAATAAATGAAAAAAAAAAAGAAAAGCAGATTCTGAACTTAAAAAAAAAAAGCATTTTTGTTCAAAAAAAAAAAGTGTACTGTTTAGTGGTATCAACATTCTTGTGCAATTAAACTCTCATTTGATAAAGAAACTAAAGCTGACTTGTCTGTGGTCACACAGGTGGTCCCTGAAAGAGCCCTTCATTGAGGAGTCAGGGGTTTTCCACTTCTCCAGTTCATTCATTTTGTGGGTAAGGAAGCTGAATGCAGAAAGGCAGAGTAATCTTTCCCAAGTCAGAAGTAGGACTAGTGAGATCTCCAGGTTAGTACTCTGCTTCCTCCACCTCCCTACTTCAGGCCGCCCTCGCCATTTTCCTTCCCCGCTTCTTTCCACCAGGAATTCCAAGTCTTCTTGCACCAAAAATGTGAGTTTCTCACAGCCAATTATCACCTAAAATGATTTTCTAAATTGGTACTTGGGGGGGGGGGGCGTCAAATCCATTGGCTGCAATATGTCTTCACACCAGACTTCAGTAGTTTGTCAGTTATGGATTAAAGAAACTACTTGCCATGCTTTCCCATCACTGCTAAAGTTCTTCCTGCATTATTTTTGGCTGTAAATCAAGTTTAAGGAATTGGGAGCATAATTTAGGTCATTTCCAATGTACTATATACATTGAAATCAATTCGCTTAAAAATATGGTCATTTAAAAGTGTCTGGCACACAGTAGGTGATCAGTAAGGATTTGTTGAAAAGTGAATGCAGGTATTTTTCATCGGGTTTTCCCTCCACTTAACAATTAAGGTATAATTTATATGCAGGAAAATTTATCTTTTTACCGAGAGATAAGACAAGCATTTGCAGTCATGTAACCACTACAACAATCAAGATATATAATAGGTCTGCCATCCTCCAAATTCCTCCTTGCCTGCCCCTTTATAGTCAAGCCCTTCCCCTGACCTCTCTAGCCCTTCCCCTGGCCTCTCATTTATGCAAGAATGCTATAAATGGAATCATATATTATGTAGACTTTTGACTGTGGCTTGCTTCACTTAGCATAATGTTCTGTAGGTTCTTTTAGGTTGATGCATGTGAGCTTCCTGCTGTATGTTGTATCACTGTACATTGTACCATAGTTTATCCATCCCCAGTTGAAAGGTATTTGGGCTGTTCCAGATTTCATAATGCTTTGAACTTTAATTTGTTTTTGTTTAAATGTCTTATCAAGCATATGGAGCTATGAGAAGAAGGCATGCTCAAACCTTTAGCTCATATTAGTTTACATGTTTGTTCTGATATGTGTTGGAACTGGCAAAGACATTAGAGTTAAGACCAAGTGTAATTAGAGCTTCCTGATAGCAAAACAAGAGACATAATGCAAAGCATAATTGCAGATACTGATTGCTGTCTGACCCTCATCCTGTATTAACTTTGGAATCTTGGTGAGCATTTATCCTTTTTCTCACCAACTTGCATCTTGTGAATGGGAATATCCTGCCCTCATACTGGGAGAAACACCACATTATCAGACCTGCCCACTTTCCAACTATCTTTGTGACCGTATCAAGTCAGATGACTTCAGGTCCACCAATCAAATGTCATTCAGGACACTTTGGTTTGTAAAAGAACAAAGGGGATGTGCTTTCTGGGGAGGGTGGCAGTGAAGATGTTTGGTTTCTGGGAGGAGTAAGATGGCATTCTAGCACCAGTGCTCAGCATGGCCAATGCTATCTATGGTGTCTGTGACCGGGAGCAACACTGGCTAAAGAGACCATTTGTTGCAACTAAGAGCACTACTATCTCAGTAGAGAGGGCCAGTAACTGAGTTTTCTCTTCTACAAAACAGATAAAAATTTCCCACCTATTTGTGAATAACTGTTGAGGATATTTCCCTATAATTGCACACAGTGCAATTACACACTCTCTCTTTTTTTTAAGATTTGCCTAAAAACTTACCCTTAAGTTTTATGAATTGCTGGGCTTCCCCTACAAATGCATTTTTATCTTACAGGCAACATGAGTCAAGCAATTGATTTGGTAGTGGTCATTTTATAGGCTGTTAGATCAGCGCCAAATGTGTGGCAGCCAGCAATCACAGAGACCTTAAGACATGTATTTTGTATTCTAAATTACTTGTACTTTTATTTTTAAACTTTTGAAAAACTCTTATTCCTGGTTTCCTCACTTTTAAAAGTTTATATGATAAGGAAAAACATGGAGCACTATCTAAGCTCCCAGAAAACTCAGTTATATGTCATGTATATACAGGCATGCCTTGTTTTATTGCATTTTGCAGATTTTGCATTGTTCACAAATTGAAGGTTTGTGACAACCCTGCATCAAAATAAATCTACTGCTGCAGTTCTATCATTAGCATTTGCTCACTTTCTGTCTCTGTGTCACATTTTGGTAATTTGCACAATCTTTCAAACATTCTCATTATTATTACAATTGTTATGGTGATATATATAACAATTATTACAATTGTTATGGTGAATTAATGATTTGATGATACTGCTGTGTTACCATATGACTTGTTGAAGGCTTGGATGATGGTTGGCATTTTTAGCAATAAAGAATTCTTAAATTAAGACATGTACATTGTTTTTGAGATGTAATGTTATTGCACACTTACTAGACTACAGTATATATTGTTATGTAAACATAACTTTTACATGCACTGGGAAACCAAAATATTTGTGTGACTCACTTTATTGAAATATTTGCTTTATTGAGGTGGTCAGGAACCAAATCTGCAATATCTCTGTGGTCTATCTGTCTCTCTGTCTGTGTATACAGTCCATAGAGTCAGACATGACTAAAGCGACTGAGCAAAGTACATATATATACACACACATATATATATATGCTTCTGCTGCTGCTGCTAAGTCGCTTCAGTTGTGTCTGACTCTGTGCGACCCCATAGACGGCAGCCCACCAGGCTCCCCCATCCCTGGGATTCTCCAGGCAAGAACACTGAAGTGGATTGCCATTTCCTTCTCCAATGCATGAAAGTGAAAAGTGAAAGTGAAGTCGCTCAGTCGTGTCCGACTCTTAGCGACCCCATGGACTGAAGCCTACCAAGCTGCTCCGTCCATGGGATTTTCCAGGCAAAAGAGTACTGGAGTAGGGTGCCATTGTACATATATGTATGTATGTATGTATATAATGTTGTTGTTCTTTAGTTGCTAAGTCCTGTCTGAAGCTTTGCGACCCCATGGACTGTAACTTGTAAGCTCCTCTGTCCATTAGATTTCCCAGGTGAGAATACTGGAGTGGGGTTGCCATTTCCTTTTCCAGGGGATCTCTCTGACCCAGGGATTGAAATTGCGTCTTCTGCTTGGTAGGCAAATTCTTTAGCACTGAACTACCTGAGAAGCCCTATATATCTCTATATGTAGCTGGTGAGGAATTTCAAACTGTACAGAAAGGTACAAAATGAAAATAAAAGCTTGTTGCTTTTACTAAAGCTCATTCTCCCAAAGATAACTACATTTCCTTCAAGGAAAAAAAGTGCATCTGTGAGCATTTAAAATTACATTTGCTTACATTTACACGAAAGAGATCATGCTGTACATAATTTCCTGTACACTTTTTTTTTTCACCTAATAATATGTCTAAGAGATCTTCTGATATCAGCCTATATAGAGGGTGCAGAAGAAAATGGCAACCCACTGCAGTGTTCTTGCCTGGAGAATTCCATGGGCAAAGGAGACTGGTGGGCCACAGTCCATGGGATTGCGAAGTCAGACATGACTGAGTGTCTGAGCACGTATAGAGTGAGCACTTCTTTTTAAATATCTCCCTAATAGTCTATCTTGTTAATGCACATGATTAACTGGTCCTCTAAAGGATGAACACTTTGGTTTGCTACAGGCTTTCACTATTACAAAAAATTTTGCAATGAATGTCCATAAACCAATCTTGCAAGTAAATTCCTAGGATTGAAATTGAGAGACAAATTGGTATAAGATCTGAAAGATTTGATAGATGTTGCTAAATTGTCCTCCAGGAAACTAGCAGCAAATTAATACTCCTATGTGTATTTTATCAGCATTTCTGTTTCCATGTATTCTCATCATCATTGGATATCATCAATCATTTAAATTTTTACCAATAGGGGGAAATGGTACCTCTTGTGTTAATTTCCATTTATTTATAATTTTCAGATTATAATTATAATTTTCATTTACTTAAAAAAATCTTTAGATGAATATATTTCTGGAACCCATTTTAATGCCTTTTTGAATTAATGTAGTTTATAAAAACTTATATGCTCCAGTTTCATCCATCTCATTAGAGAAAAAAAAAAACTTATATGTATTCCATTTCTTTAGAATATTTAAAAAGCACTGTCCTGCCTCTAAAAATCAGTGCTATGCCATCTTGACGGCACACTTGAAACACCTGGGGTGCTTTTTAAAAATACCTTTGCCTGGGCCTTATCCCAGACCAATTAAGTCAGAATCTCTGGGAGTGGGGCCCAGCTTTGACATTTTTAAAAAGCTCAGTGGGAGGGGGGTTCAGGATGGGGAACACATGTAAATCCATGGCTGATTCATGTCAATGTATGGCAAAAACCACTACAATATTGTAAAGTAGTTAACTTCCAACTAATAAAAATAAATAAAAAAATAAATTAACTTTTTGTTGAAGACTTAGAAAAATAAAATAAAAAGCTCCTCAGGTGATTCACAAGCACAACCAAGGTTGAACACCACTGCTCTAAATGCATTATAATGGACTTTACAAATACTATGTTTAAAAGGTTTAAGGCTCAAGTCCTGGATGGTAATAGCTGAATGTACAAAAGCAAAACATTTTCTAAACTGCATGTTTTTTTCAAACAGGGTCTGATATTCCTAATGGTGAAGGGACAGCCTCCTTGCTCAGCCTCCATTTCACTGTATACCAATCTGTATAGCCAGTATTTCAGTAGGAAATGACAAACTCACACTTTACAAATTAATAATTGATGTGACCAAACCACAGAGACTCACTAGCAGAATGGTGATTAATATCTCTATGATCAAAGGTATAAGAACACCTTCACGTTGAGTTATGACTGTAATTGGCTCACCAGCCATGGAGAAAAAGAAAAGGTTATTATAAAGAAAGAAAGCCACCGCCATCTCATGTGAAGAAGGCCCTTTAAAGTTTACTTGTCACTCTTCAGCTTCCCTGGTTCCTGTGACAAGTATGTCACAAGCTGTCTTTTCTTTCACTAGAGCTAAACCGGCAAATACCTAATAGAAGAAAAACTGTCTAGGAAATGATCCAGTTTATTGATTCAACTTGAATTTTCTATGATATCAGGAAAGAAAGTAGTAACAGTAACTGTTTTACAAAATTGCTAAATGTATTTGCATTTTAAAATGCAAAATCAGATAAGGTGAGTGGGAAAATAATTTTTTAATTCTCATAATTTAGTTGCTTTTGATTTCCAGACTCATACTAATATCTGTTTTCTCCCATTCTCCAAAGGAAGCAGATTACATTTTCAAAAATTGTTAATAGCAGTGATTAGAACATAGAGCTCTTTTAAAAATACATTGAAGGATTAAAAACTAAGAAATCCCATATATACGCGTTAGTATACTGTATCGGTCTTTATCTTTCTGGCTTACTTCACTCTGTATAATGGGCTCCAGTTTTATCCATCTCATTAGAACTGATTCAAATGAATTCTTTTTAATGGCTGAGTAATATTCCATAGTGTATATTAGAACTTAGCTTCTCTCTTTAATTGAATTTATTCTCTTATGATTTGTGTACAGTATATTGCAAACATTTAAAGTGTTTAATTGAATGACTTTTTAACAGATACACTCCTGAAACCACCATAATCATGATAAAGAACTCCTCATTCCCAAAAGTTTCCTTATGCAACTTTGCAGTCCCTGGCCTCCAGGTCACTTCCAACCTGCTTCCTGTCTCTATAGATTTGTATGAATGAAATGATACACTGTGTGCTGTTTTTTGTGGCTTCAGTTTACTTACCATAATATCTGTGAAACATATTCTCCTTAATTGCAGAGAGCTACTCCACTGGTGGATGTGCTCCAGTTTCTTTTCCCATTTACCTGATGGATTTTGCAGCTGTTTCCAGTCTTGGGCTGCTGTGAGTAATGCTTCTGTGAGTATTCTGGGACTAGCACTTGTACAGAAAATAAACAATATACTTTTAAGATGTTAATGTTAGTGTATATATCAAGCTCTAATGCAAAAATATAGTTCTGTTGATTTGGGGGGTATTTTATAAGCCTCTAATACTATGATTTCCATGAAATATGAGATGGCTTTTTACTCTCCCAGATTTTTCTGTCACCAGACAAAATATCTTTCAGATTGTACACACACGGCTCTATTGGTGCCATTTATATCACGATGCACCATCTGCTCAACTGTGTGTGGCAATGAACATCTTTAACCTGCTCTTTTTCAATGAGGCCAGAATATTTCCTCTTGCCTGTCCATTCCCTGATATTAAACATGATGAGTTCATCTTTTCTGTCATGTTAAAGAAAATTCACCGGCACCCCTTGCCAGTTCTCCACCTGGCATGTAAAACTCTCCATGGATGGGTCTCCACACTAGGAAGCCAACACATTTCTCATAGCTCTCAGACATGATCCAGCCTCTCTGCCATCTTCACATGCCATGATCACGTCTCATAGGTACTTTTCCTGGCTGTGCTCTTACCCTGCCTAACTTCCTTCAAACTCTCTTCTGGTCCTCACTTCAGCATCTGACTTTGTGGAATTAGTCTTTACTGAATTCCTAAAATCTTATTATGTTATGCTGTAATTCTAACACTCACTCTTTAGTTATTTCCCTTATATCTGTATAATCTCCTGAATTATATTTTGATCTCCCTTTATATAAACATAAAATGACAAATTTGTAAAATATATTGGTCCCTGTACATCCTCCTAAACTCTTAATACTGTATAATTGTGATAATTGTCACAAACAAGACCATCTTTGACTTCACTTTGATCATGCAAATGATTTGCTTCATTTAATGTGAGATCTCTTTATTGCCCAGTGCTTAGGTAAGCTGAACCAAAACTTAGCCACAAGCCAAACTCTGGCTCCAAGTTTTGAATTATTGAAACCTACCCTTGGATGAAATAATAAAATGATGATTTTCACAAGAGTTTTTCAGAAGCAAAGGTCAGTGATGTAAACCTTTGGAGACCTTGATGGGCCCAGATCCAACACAGGTGCATCCCATAGCTAGGGAAAAGTCAGCAAGGGAAAGAAGGGAGATGCTGATTTCAACAATTCCTTTTAGCAGAGTGTATCAAACCTGAGTAGACTGAGAAGGCTATTTTTAAACACCCTTTACTTTGTGCCTGATTTATAGGCAGACACTAAAAATATTAATAAGTAAAACTGGTGCTGATCCATGAACATGATGAGCTTTCAATTTCTGGAGCCACAAGGTGACAGACTGCCATGAAGATGCCTGCATTCTCATAATATCCTGGAGGGATCCAACTTTAAAGAAGAAAACATTGGTATTTAAAATCCCAGTTTGGCATTTAACTGTGTTAAATCATTCTGTTACACTGGCATCACTTAAATAGCCTTAAAAAGGAATTAAAAAATAGATTGTATTACATATCACAGAAGCTTTAATACAAATGCTCTAAGCCCAAGGGAAATTATGTCCTATGCAAATTGTTTCCCTGGTATTGGCTTTCTTTTGGGTCTCTTACTCCCATCTTATATAGCTATATTGATATGGGTCAAAGGTTGATTTAAAAATGACTGTATTACCATGGCAAATGCAAGAAAAACAGTGTCTGAAGTAGTGTATCAGTGGGGGAAATTTAATCAAGGAAAACAAGAGCTGGCAAACAGAATTGTTCCCAAACCAATTTACCAACCTATTCTTGCCAGGAAAGCCAGGTGCAGTCCTTAAGCACATAACTTGGGCATATCATTATAATAGCTAAAAATAGAAACATCAAAGTGTGGTATAGGTACTTGGAAAAAGTTTGGCAGTATTGAATAAAGCTAAGGATACACATACTTAAGTGATCCAGCAATCCATCCCCGGGCATAAACTCTGCAGAAACATGCTATGTGCACCAAAAGACTTAATATAAGAATCTTCATGGCAAGCAGCATTTCTTGTAATAACCTTTATGGAAACAGTCCAATGTCCATTAACAGGGAAATGGATAAATAACCTGTGATATAATCTCACAATGGAATACCACACAACAGAGACATTTTAGACACATTGTAGTATGTTTGTTATATTTAATTTTTTTAAGCAAGAAATATGGGAAATATGTTTTAGGTTTCTTGACAAGATTATTTTTGCCCTTTACATTGTCAAGGGAATTCAACAATAAATCTATTGTTGGATTTGATATGTGTGTGTATTTTTTAAATTGATACACTACCCACTTTTTCAATTCTCACTGAAAATTTCTACTTACTCCTATTCTCTAAGTGATTACATTTTCCAAACAAGAGTTAATAGGCCAGAATTAAAACATAACTTTTTTTTTAAATGAAAACTAGCATTGTCTTTGATCCAAAGGGGGAAAATAAAAAGTGAAAATAATGTTTGGAAGCCACCACTGGAGCATTCCAAGGATTTCCATTTCTAGACTCTTCAATAGGGACCAACCTGTGAGATCATGAGCTCTTGTGTATGACCTTCTTTAGTTGACCATTCATCTCAAATCACCTAATCCATTATCTGCCCTTTCTCTTGTGGGCACCCAGCATGAGGGGTATATGGATCATTGATCTAATCATGGGCCTTGGAGAGGAACACTCTGAATCCCAGACCCAGGAGGGCGACCACCTTACCGAGCACCCATGGGTTACATTGACTCCATATTTTCCTTTTCTCTCCAATAAATTGAGGTCATGATTTTAGTCTGCTTTGCTGTCTCAGTCGGAGAAGGCAATAACACCCCACTCCAGTACTCTTGCCTGGAAAATCCCATGGGCAGAGGAGCCTGGTAGGCTGCAGTCCATGGGGTCTCTAGGAGTCGGACACGACTGAGTAACTTCACTTTCACTTTTCATTTTCATGCATTGAAGAAGGAAATGGCAACCCACTCCAGTGTTCTTGCCTGGAGAATATCAGGGACGGGGGAGACTGGAGGGCTGCCGTCTATGTGGTCGCACAGAGTCGGACATGAAGCGACTTAGCAGCGGCAGCAGCTGTCTCAGTATATGGAAACCTTATTTGAAGGCCAAAAAAAGTAATTTCAATTGAAAATGTCTTCTTTTATGGGTTGATTTTAACATTCATGAGAGAGAGTTTTATTTTTCAGCTTTTGTGTTTCTGGCATTTTCAAGGATTTTTATTCTTGTATTCATTTAAAGAAACTGACTTCACTGGCTCTCTCCTTTCTCCTTATGGGTAGATTTCAACACTGTAATGAAACAGTTTTGTTTTTTAGCTTTAGCTGCGTTTTTGGCATTCTTTCAAAGACTTTCATTCTTTTATTCATTATCAAAGTGATAATGATCTCTCCCTTTTCTTCCTACACCCTCTGAAATTTGGAATTACATTTGGTGGGTGAGAGAAACAGAGTATATACCTGAGCAAGAGGGAAGGAGACCAAACAAGCACAGTACACAGTTTAATAGGTCGATGTACTTTCAACTTGAACGGACAACATAAGACCATAAAAAGTTGTCACTTTACAACTTAAAATGAGATTTTTGACTCTTTCTATATTTTTTTCCAGTGCTGTTTATTTATGTATCAGACAGAGACACTTCTCTATTTCTTTCAAGATTAAAGTATTAATGTCAAGCTGGGAGAGATCCAAGGAAAATAGCTATGCAGAATCGATTCAGAGAAATTATAAGAAATCCTAATATTTTAATATAGAGAATAAAGATATTTGATCTATAGAAAAATCCCAAAACAAAAAATATCACTGATGAACATAGATGCAAAAATCCTTAACAAAATTCTAGCAAACAGAATCCAACAACATATTAAAAAAATCATACACCATGACCAGGTGGGCTTTATCCCAGGAATGCAAGGATTCTTTAATATCTGCAAATCAATCAATGTAATACACCACATTAACAAATTGAAAGATAAAAACCATATGATTATCTCAATAGATGCAGAAAAAGCCTTTGACAAAATTCAACATCCATTTATGAGTAAACTCTCCAGAAAGCAGGACTAGAAGGAACATACCTCAACATAATAAAAGCTATATATGACAAACCCACAGCAAGCATCACCCTCAATGGTGAAAAATTGAAAGCATTTCCCCTGAAATCAGGAACAAGACAAGGGTGCCCACTCTCACCACTACTATTCAACATAGTTTTGGAAGTTTTGGCCACAGCAATCAGGGCAGAAAAAGAAGTAAAAGGAATCCAGATAGGAAAAGAAGAAGTGAAACTCTCTCTGTTTGCAGATGACATGATCCTCTACATAGAAAACCCTAAAGAATCTACCAGAAAGTTACTAGAGCTAATCAACGAATACAGTCAAGTTGCAGGATATAAAATTAACACACAGAAATCTCTTGCATTCCTATACACTAACAATGAGAAAACAGAAAGAGAAATTAAGGAAACAATACCATTCACCATTGCAACAAAAAGAATAAAATACTTAGGAGTATATCTACCTAAAGAAACAAAAGACCTATACATAGAAAACTATAAAACACTGATGAAAGAAATCAAAGAGGACACAAACAGATGGAGAAATATACCGTGTTCATGGATTGGAAGAATCAATATTGTCAAAATGGCTATACTACCCAAAGTAATCTATAGATTCAATGCAATCCCTATCAAGCTACCAACAGTATTTTTCACAGAACTAGAACAAATAATCTCACAATTTGTATGGAAATACAAAAAACCTTGAATAGCCAAAGTAACCTTGAGAAAGAAGAATGGAACTGGAGGAATCAACCTGCCTGACTTCAGACTATACTACAAAGCCACAGTCATCAAGACAGTATGGTACTGGCACAAAGACAGAAATATAGATCAATGGAACAGAATAGAAAGCCCAGAGATAAATCCACAAACCTATGGTCACCTTATCTTCGACAAAGGAGGCAAGGATATACAATGGAAAAAAGATAATCTCTTTAACAAGTGGTGCTGGGAAAACTGGTCAACCACCTGTAAAAGAATGAAACTAGAACACTTTCTAACACCATACACAAAAATAAACTCAAAATGGATTAAAGATCTAAATGTAAGGCCAGAAACTATAAAACTCCTAGAGGAGAACATAGGCAAAACACTCTCTGACATAAATCACAGCAGGATCCTCTATGACCCACATCCCAGAATTTTAGAAACAAAAGCAAAAATAAACAAATGGGACCTAATGAAACTTAAAAGCTTTTGCACAACAAAGGAAACTATAAGCAAGGTGAAAAGACAGCCCTCAGATTGGGAGAAAATAATAGCAAATGAAGCAACAGACAAAGGATTAATCTCAAAAATATACAAGCAACTCCTCCAGCTCAACTCCAGAAAAATAAACGACCCAATCAAAAAATGGGCCAAAGAACTAAACAGACATTTCTCCAAGGAAGACATACAGATGGCTAACAAACACATGAAAAGATGCTCAACATCACTCATTATCAGAGAAATGCAAATCAAAACCACAATGAGGTACCATTACACGCCAGTCAGGATGGCTGCTATCCAAAAGTCTACAAGCAATAAATGCTGGAGAGGGTGTGGAGAAAAGGGAACCTTCTTATACTGTTGGTGGGAATGCAAATTAGTACAGCCACTATGGAAAACAGTGTGGAGATTTCTTAAAAAGCTAGAAATAGAACTGCCATATGACCCAGCAATCCCACTTCTGGGCATACACACCTAGGAAACCAGATCTGAAAGAGACACGTGCACCCCAATGTTCATCACAGCACTGTTTATAATAGCCAGGACATGGAAGCAACCTAGATGCCCATCAGCAGACGAATGGATGAGGAAGCTGCGGTACATATACACCATGGAATATTACTCAGCCACTAAAAAGAATCCATTTGAATCAGTTCTAATGAGATGGATGAAACTGGAGCCCATTATACAGAGTGAAGTAAGCCAGAAAGATAAAGACCATTACAGTATACTAACACATATATATGGAATTTAGAAAGATGGTAATGATAACTGTATATGCAAAACAGAGAAAGAGACTCAGATGTATAGAACAGACTTGTGGACTCTGTGGGAGAAGGTGAGGGTGGGATGTTTCAAGAGAACAGCATCGAAACATATATAATATCTAGGGTGAAACAGATCACCAGCCCAGGTTGGATGCATGAGACAAGTACTCGGGCCTGGTGCACTGGGAAGACCCAGAGGGATGGGGTGGAGAGGGAGGTGGGAGGGGGGACCGGGATGGGGAATACATGTAAATCCATGGCTAATTCATTTCAATGTATGACAAAAACCACTGCAATGACGTAAAGTAATTAGCCTCCAACTAATAAAAATAAATGGAAAAAAAAGAAAAAAGGAAAAAAAAAGAAACCCTAATATTTTAGTATAGAGAATAAAGATATTTGATCTATAGAAAAATCCCCAAACAAACAGGCCTAGATTTTTCTTTCTATCTATAACCATTTTTGTATTAGAGACACCTTTGAGAGTCTATAGAAAGTTATGAATGGTACATCACCCCAGAAAAATGTGCATAGGCAAAATATGTTACATACACTATCAGAGGATTCATAGATATGCTGAAGCCCATCCACCTATTGCAGCCCTTCAACTGAAGATCTGAAGCTCTAGAGTAATGGGGCCCTGGAGTTCATTCAGGCCTCAGAAATCTCCAAAAACACATACCTGTATCTGATCCCTCAGTTTTGCACCTGCTTGTGCAACTCTGCTAGTCTCTTTACCTGCATTTTTCCCTGTGGGTCTACTCATATCATCAGCTCACTGACTCTGAATTATAGTCCAGCTTTCCAAATCTGATTACTTCAGGTGATTGTTTTTCTTATAGAGGGTATCTCTCAGGGTCAGCATCTCTCCTCTGAGCTAATTGGCTTTGACTGCCTTTGACTTAGAAGTGTCTCAGAAGGAGGCTGGAAATGGCTAATCTGAAATTTGTCCTGTCCTCCATTTTGCCCAAGGATCTCATGACACTATATAAAAATAACCCCAAGTATATACCTATGAAGCTAGGATAATATGAAAATAAAATTTTGAGCTGTGGACCACTATACAGCAGTAATGAGTCAATGGTAAGTCTGAGACTAGAATTTGTCATATTGTTGATACATTCTGACTATGATGCCTATGAACATTAGTGCTACACAGAATAGACTTGTGCTGAGAAGAACAATGTAAGCAAGTTTTAAAAACCAAAAGTTTTAAAAAGCTTGTGCTGGTGATTCTACTACATCAGTGCAGGTTCATCAGTGGTGACAAATGTATCACTCTTATAATGAGAGAGGCTATGCAGGTGTCAATGCAGGAGGTATATAGGAAATCTCAGTACCTTTCTCTCAATTTAGCTGTGAACCTAAAATGGCTCTTAGGTTGTCTGCTCCCCCCAGTTGAAAGACAGTGGAGATTGCTGGTTGGAAGATACTGGGGTTTGCTCAGTTGAATGACACTGAATGGTCTGGACTGAGTGATTGAGTGAAAGGATGATCTGCTGCCTTACTTCAGTTCAACTGCCTTAATAGAATTTGTTGAGATAAACGTAAAGATACTACATGAAAGCTTTGCGCTAAAGAAGAAGGCCAAAACTTCTCCCAGTCAATACTGGATTTCTCAGGAGACTAAAAATTTTACCAGAAATGCTAAAGGCAGAGTCCTTGTACTATGCAATGATTCCATAGACCCACTCTTTAATGAAAAGACTTGATCATCCAGGGATCATGTATAAGAATTGGCCATTCAGTGATCCAACCACCCATGGTGGTCTCAGACCACCAAAGGGAGTAACAAGACAAAGGGAGTAACAATTCAACTTTAAAGTGGGAAATAAAGCCTCTCAAACAGAGAAATCAGAAGCATCAGAAAGTCAACCTCCAACTCAGTCAGTTTTATGTATGTCCAGAACTTATACAAACAAGTACTTACTTAGGAATTAATGTTAAATCTTGCCCTGAAAATGGCTAAGATGGGTTCTTTTATTGCATACACAGTTGTTAGAGAAACCTGGCTTGATAAAACATCTTTTCAGAATTCTGACCCTAAGAGAACAAGTCCCTCTAGGAGAACTTGCTTTTCTCTCCCTATGTCTTGAGATAAAGGCTCTCAGGAACACTTATTTTATCTAGACCATCTCTGATTCCTGAGAACCAGGAGGAAAAACAGGGGGAAAGAGGCCTTTTAAAATTTAACTTATTCCAACTGTTATTTATAAACTAGTAGGTATATATAGTGGGTATTTGTAATACCTGATTCATGACTAAGTTTTAAAATAAAGCATGAGATCTCTGGCTGTGTCTATCTACATATTTGTGAGTATGGTATTATTAAAATTAATTTGTAAATAAACTCTAAATTGGTTTAAAGGAAATTAAGCATTTATACAAATGCTCCAAAATATAAAAGCAAACTAAGTCAGAATGAATTTCAGGTACATGTGGGAATGGGGAAATATTCAATATTAAATTAATACCTGCTATTAAAGTTTGTTGATTTAATTAATATAGACATATTTTTAAGGTCACCAATATTAAGTATCGTATCTTTATTGTACCTAGGATTAATAAAAATCAAATAAGATCTTGTTACATTTGTTGCAAATTTGTCAGCAAGAAAACAAAACTTGGTAGATGAAATATTTTACAAATAAATGTAAATGAATGAGATTTTTTGAACTGTTTATGGAATAATTGTTTTAGGAGTGTCTACTTAAAAATGATCTCACTCGTCTCATGTTTTACTTGAAATTTTAGAATTGTACTAAATTAAGTTAAATGATGGAAGTTTATTGAAGAGTTAGGTCATTTCCAAATAAAACAAGATGCCAAAACATTAACTACTGAACATTGTTTCAGGAAGCCAGAAACTAAAGCCATTCAGGACTGTTAATAAATACATTTGGTGTCACACTGAGATATTTTCTATAAGAAAGAACTTGTTTTTAGAAATTACTGTTGGTACTTATGCTTGCCAATCTCTAGAATGCTAATGTGAAAGGCAGTTCATAATCGCTTACTTCTTAGTATTCACTGGAAATTAAGTTTTTTAAGAGTTGAAAATTTTAATTCAAACTTGTAATTAAAGCTACTAGAAATAATAAAGGAAACATTTGAGTATGCCAGGAACACAGGACATGTGTTTCCAGTAAAAGAAGATATGAGGAATGGAATTGAATTTTGTTAAGGGAAAAGAAAGCAATTTTGTCCTAGAGCTGGTTGTTTCTAGATGGAAAAAAATAAGGAAAAACTAATAGGAATTCATAAAGTTATGGAAGGTTTGTGGAAAAAGATCAGCAAGAAGAGAGTTTTGTGTATGGTCAAGATTGGCTAAGTTTAGAAAACATTTAGTTGAAGAAATAAATTTTAAAATAAGCTGGTGTAAAACCTGAATTTGGTTTCTCTCTCTCTTCAGAGGAAAATGTTTTCTTAAAATGTTGATCTGCTTTGAATACAGATAAATTTTCTTTTACCTTTAACTGGTAATGTTATAAATATCTGCATTTTCCTTTGAAATCTTTTATTATCAATTTGGTTAAGTGAGTAAATATTGTTTCACAGTGACCTATGATTCTATTTGACCAAGCATTTTAAACCTTTCTGATGTTTTAGACAAACTTCCCAAATCAAATCCTAATGAATTTATTTTGACACTTAGCTAAACTTGGGATGCTTCAAAGGGCCCCTGGAACATCCCAAAGAGCGATCTTAAACTAATTAGGTTGATTTGATATATTAAATTACATGGGAAGTATTGTCAAAGAGTAGTAAATTTTCTTAGGCTATATTTTATGCATAAATGTTATTAATATAGATATTCTAGAAATTACATGAAATTTCTAAAAATCTGCTATGTTCTGGTAAAATGTTAACCAGTCATAATTCTAGCTATTATCTTAAACTATTGTATGTTACTGAGAGAGTTAATTCTTAGGTAGTTTGATAAGGAGTCCAGGGCCCTCAAGGAAGAAAGGGTCCAGGACCCTTGAGGAGGAGAAAGGAGTCCAGGGCTGTTGAACTCTCAAGGAGGTGAAAGGGACAAACGTTTTTCCTACATTGCTTTGTCTTAGTCACATAGGACTTTTTTTTTTAAAACTCTGAGTTGTTATGACAACAGTCTTTAAGACTAACTTCCTTTAAGCCCAGAGCTAATGATTACACAACAAAACAACTTACCTTGTTCAAGGGTATGCTTTTCCTTAAGTTTTTCCTTATGTTTTTCTGTACTAATGATTATATAACAGCAATGTATCTTCTCAAGGACATGTTTCTCCTTCTCAACAAGTACCTCCTGGCTAACCTTGCTATCTTGCTGTGGGAGTGGGTCTGGTAAGAACTTTCTATTGTTAGTTCAATTCTTTTTTTTTTTTTTCCAGATGTTCAAGCTGGTTTTTTTTTTTTTTCCATTTATTTTTATTAGTTGGAGGCTAATTACTTTACAACATTGCAGTGGTTTTTGTCATACATTGAAATGAATTAGCCATGGATTTACATGTATTCCCCATCCTGGTCCCCCCTCCCACCTCCCTCTCCACCCCATCCCTCTGGGTCTTCCCAGTGCACCAGGCCCGAGCACTTGTCTCCTGCATCCAACCTGGGCTGGTGATCTGTTTCACCCTAGATATTATATATGTTTCGATGCTGTTCTCTTGAAACATCCCACCCTCGCCTTCTCCCACAGAGTCCACAAGTCTGTTCAATTCTTGTTAATTTAAGATGTGTGTTGTGGGGGTGGGTCTGATAAAAGTATATAAGGCCTTGATAAGATGAGTGAGGGGGGCACTCTCCATCCTCCTCCTGATGTCTGTGTCAGAAGCTTTCTCTGTCCCTTTTTCACTGTAATAAAACTCTGCTACATAAAAGCTCTGAGTGGTCAAGCCTGGTCCCTGGTCCTGAAACTAAATCTTCAGAGATCACAAATCCAATATAAGCTATCACTATAAGCTATCTCTATAAGCTATCATTACAGTAGTAACCAAGTTTCTTTATCAATTGTATTGTAATCAGGCCTTTAACCACATCTTCTTAAGTCTTTCATCATTCATAGACAGTTATTATTTTACTCTGTTGCTTCTGCAAAAATGCTTCCTCTTCAAGAAGATTCGTGGCAAGTACAGATTTCTGTAACTTTCAGATCATTCTGGAGGACTGGGTTAGAAACTAAAGAATTCTAATGGAAAATCTGATGGCTTCGTAACACTGTTAACAAAAAGGATTAGTTGTATAGAACTAATAAATGTGGTTATAATTTTTATGGGCTTTGTCTGAAGCATTACTGGCTTTTAATCTCTGTTTACCAGATATAAAGAAACTCTTCCCCTCAAGGTAATTATGCTTTAGAGCAATTTGGTAAATTATACCTTTGTATGCAGAGTTGAAACCTTTGTCTTTTCTCTCAATCTGATCTCTCTGGAGGCTGAAGACTTTTAAATTCCTCACAGTTTTGTCAGGTAAATTAGGAAGGCCATCTCCTAACAGGTGCAGGAATATCAGGAATCTGGGGGACTTTTGAAAAGGAAGAAATTCCCCCAAATCTGTAGCTATCACAGGTGAAATTTGTGACAAGCCCTAAGTGTGGCTTTACTGGCTTTAGAGGCTTTTAAAATTTTTTATTTATTTATGCTTTTTTAGTTTTTCTTTTTGACTACACCGCACAGCATACAGAATCTTAATTCCCTGACTAAGGGTTGAACCCATGCCCCCTGCAGTGGAAGTACAGAGTCCTAACCATTAGACAACCAGGAACTTCCCTTCAGGGGCCTTTTTAAAATTCAATCTGAAATTCCTTATAAAATGTTCCAGTAAGGCCAATTTTAAAAAAGACTGTATGATCAATTACATTTATATAAATCATCAGGTCAATTTTATTGGAACCAGACTTATTTCACAAACAAATTAGTTTAGCTATGTTTGGTAGAAGTGAGAGTAATTTTAGAGAGAAAAAGGTTGTATTTCAGTGGATAGTAATTTTTAGTTTTGTTACTTGGAAGTCTGTTTTTACTGAGAATCACTTCCCAGATAGTTACTTGCTGTAATGTTATAATATTGTAAGTTTAAGTGAACTATTAAAAGGACATACTAAGCTTGTTTCTGAAGCTAAGCTTATCTCAGAATGGATGAAGATCAGATGCCCCATGACCTACAACCAGGGCATTATGCATACTGGAAAATACATCATTTAAGGGACTAGCTCTGATAATTCAGAGAAATGCAAATCAAAACTACAATGAGATACTACCTCACACTTGTAAGAATGTCTATCATTAAAAAGTCTACAAATAATAAATGCTGGAGAGGTGTGGAGAAAAGGGAACACTCCTGCACTCTTGGTGGGATGTAAGGATGTGAGTCAGTGAAGTCATTATGGAAAAAATAAAGTTTCTTTAGCAAACTAAAATTAGAATAACCATGTAATCCAGTAGTCCCATTTCTGCACATATACCCAGACGGAATTACAATTCAAAAAGATACATGGACCTCTATGTTCATAGCAGCACTATTCACAATAGCCAAAATATGGAAACAACCTAAATATCCATTGACAGATGAGTGGATAAAGAAGAGATGCACACATATACAATGGAATCATAGTTAGCCATAAAGAGAACAAAATAATGCCATTTGTAGCAACATAGATGCAACTGGAGATCATCATACTAAATGAATTGTCAGAAAAAGAAAGACAAATATTGATACTATATGATATCACTTAGATGTAGAATTTGAAATATGGCACAAATGAACCTGTCTACGAAACAGAAACAGACTCATAGACATATACATCAGAATGTTGTTGCCAAGGGATGAGGAGGGAGATAGACTGGGAATTTGGGGTTGGTATATGCAAACTATTACATTTAGAATGAATAAACAGTAAGTTCCTACTGTATATCACAGGGGACTATGTATAATCTCCTGGGATAAACCATAATGGAAAAAAAATATTTAAAAAGAGAATATATATGTGTAAAACTGCATCATTTTGCTGTATAGCAAAGATTCACAAAACACTTTAAATCAACTATCAGTCAGTCAGTCAGTTCAGTTATTCAGTAGTGTCAGACTCTTTGCGACCCCATGAATCACAGCACGCCAGGCCTCCCTGTCCATCACAAACTCCCGGAGTTTACTCAAACTCATGCCCATCGAGTCGGTGATGCCATCCAGCCATCTCATCCTCTGTCGTCCCCTTCTCCTCCTGCCCCCAATCCCTCCCAGCATCAGGGTCTTTTCCAATGAGTCAACTCTTCTCATGAGGTGGCCAAACTATTGGAGTTTCAGCTTCAGCATCAGTCCTTCCAATGATCACCCAGGACTGATCTCCTTCAGGATGGACTGGTTGGATCTCCTTGCAGTCCAAGGGACTCTCAAGAGTCTTCTCCAACACCACAAATCAACTCTATTTCAATTTAAAAAAGAACTACCTCTTACCTAAATGGAAGGAAATCTTAATTAGCTCATGCACAGTGAAATGGAAGGCAATTGACTCTTGGATTAATATTTCCACTTAGAAAGGGCCAGTGCACGATTTGGCCTACAGAGAGAATTGCTGACTTTAAAATAATCTTAAAACAATGCTTAAATAGAGGAGAAACTATCAGACCAGGATGAGAAGAAGACATCTGAAGGAGACAGCTGACCCAAGATGCTAGGCCAAGCCTGTATACCAATTACTTTGATAAGTGCTCACATTCATGCTTATGAACCAAATGTATTTCATAATCTTATGCAGAGTTAAAGTTAATACAGTTGTTAGGTTTATTATCAGTTACCTGCAGACAGTACTTCTGCATGACCTTGGTTGGTTTCTCCACTGCAAAGCTCTCATTGGATAGCCCTTAGAAAACTTCTTTGAGAAGAAATTATGGTCCTGTTCAGGTCACTATTGATATTACTAGGTGGAATCATTTGCCCTGGCCAATTAATAATATCTGCTATAGCATAAATACAATATCTTCCTTAGCCATAAATCTGAGTTTTCTTTTAGAGTCACTCAAACTCACCAAAATAATGAGGTAAATCTTAGTCAAAAATAATACTTCTAATTTATTAGAACAAACCCTCCCTCAAACTATACTACAAAGCCACAGTCATCAAGATAGTATGGTATTGGCACAGAAATACAAACCAATAGAACAAAATAAATAAACCCAGAGATAAACCCACACACCTATAGGCACCTTATCTTTGACAAAGGAGGCAAGAATATGAAATGAAGAAAGGACACCCTCTTCAATAAATGATGCAGGGAAACTACAGCTACATGTAAAACAATGAAATTAGGACACTTCCTAACACCACACACAAAAATAAATTCTAAATGGATCAAAGACTTAAATGTAAGGCCAGAAACTATAAAGCTCTTAGAGGAAACCATAGGTGGTACAGTCTTTGACATAAATCTCAGCAAAATCCCCTTTGACCCACCTTCTAGAATAATGTAATAAATAAAAAAATAAACAAATGAGATCTAATTAAACTTGAAAGCTTTTACACAGCAAAGGAAACAATAAACAAGATTAAAAGATAATATTCAGAATGGGAGAAAATAATTTTAAATGAAACAACTGACAAAGGATTAATCTCCAAAATATATAAGCAGTTCATACAGCTCAATATCAGAAAAACAAACAGCTAATTCAAAAAATGACGAAAAGAGCAAAATAGAAATTTCTCCAAAGAAGACATACACTAGCCAATAAACACATGCTCAACATCACTCACTATTAGAAAAATGCAAATCAAAACTACCATGAGGTATCACCTCACACCAATCAAAATGGCCATCATCAAAAAACTACAAGCAATAAATCCTGAAGAGGATGTGGAATAAAAGGAACCCTCTTGCACTGTTGGTGGGAATGTAAGTTGATGCAGCCACTATGAGAACAGTATGGAGATTCTTTTAAAAACTAGGAATAAAACCACCTTATGACCTAGCAATCCCACTGCTGGAGATATGCCCTGAGAAAACCACAATTCAAAAGACACATGTACCCTAATGTTCACTGCAATGCTATTTATAAAAACCAGGACTTGGAGGCAATGTAGATATTCATCGACAAAGAATGGATAAAGAAGATATGGTACATAAATACAATGGAATATTACTCAGCCATTAAAAGGAACAAATTTGAGTCAGTTGTAGTGAGACAAATGAACCTAGAGCCTGTTACACAGAGTGAATTAAGTCAGGAAGAGAAAAACAAATATCGTGTGTCAGTGCATATATATGGAATCTAGAAAAAATAGTACTGATGAGCCTATTTACAGAGAAGGAATGGAAATATAGACAAAGAAAACAGACTTGTGGGCACAGTGGGGGAAAGAGGCTAGGACAAATTGAGAAAGTAGTATTGACATATATACACTATCATGTGTAAAATAGATAGCTAGTGGGAAGTTGCTGTGTAACACAGGGAGCTCAGTCTGGCACTCTGTGATGACCCAGAGGGTGGAACTGGGTAGGGAGGAAGGCTTAGGAGGGAGTCTTATTTATATATAATAGCCATAATACACACACACACACACACACACACACACACACACACACACATATATATATAGCCATATAATAGCCATTATGACTGATTATGTTGATTTTCAGCAGAGACCACCACAGTATTAAAAAGCAATTATATTCCAATAAAAAATAAAAACTTTAACAAGTAAAAATTGAATACAAATCAACTTCATAAAACAGTTGTTGTTGTTGCTGTTCAGTTGCTCAGGCTGTCTGACTCTGCAACCCCATGGACTAACAGCACATCAGGCTTCCTTATCCTTCACCATCTCACAGAGTTTGCACAAACTCATGTCCATTGGGTCAGTGATGCCATCCAACCATCTCATTCTCTGTTGTCCCCTTCTCTTCCTGCCTTCAATCTTTCCCAACATCAGGGTTTTTTCCAATGAGTCAGCTCTTTGCATCAAGTGGCCAAGTATTGGAGCTTCAGATTCAGCATCAGTCCTCCCAGTGAATATTCAGGGTTGATTTCCTTTAAGGTTGATTGGTTTGATCTCCTCACTTTGCAAGGGACTCTGAAGAGTCTTCTCCAACACCACAGTTAAAAATCATCAATTCTTTGGTGTTCAGATTTCTTTATGGTCCAACTCTGTACATGACTACTGGAAAAACCATAGCGTTGACTCTACAGACCTTATAGGCAAAGTAATGTCTCTGCTTTTTAATACACTGTCTAGGTTTGTCATTGCTTTTCTTTCAAGGAGCAAGTGTGTTAATTTCATGGCTGCAGTCACTGTCCACTGTGATTCTGGAGACCAAGAAAATAAAGTCTGTCTTTGTTTCTTTTGTTTCCCCATCAATTTGCATGAAGTGATAGGACCAGATGCCATAATTTTTTTTAATTTATTTTTTTATTGAAGTATAATTGCCTTATAGAACCCTGTTGTTTTCTGTCAAACCCCAACATGAATCAGTCATAGGTATACATATATCCCCTCCCTTTTGAACCTCCCTCCCATCTCTCTCCCCATCCCACCCCTCTAGGTTGATACAGAGCCCCTGTTTGAGTTTTCTGAGCCATACAGCAAATTCCTGATGGCTATCTGTTTTACATATGATAATGTAAGTTTCCATCTTACTTTTTGAATACATCTCACCCTCTCCCCATGTCCATAAGTCTATTCTCTATGTCTCTTTCTTCATTGCTGCCCTGTAAATAAATTCTTCAGTACCATTTTTCTAGACTCTGTATATGCACGTTAGAATATGATATACATCCTTCTCTTTCTGACTCACTCTGTATAATAGGTTCTAGGTTCATCTACCTCATCAGAGCTGACTCAAATGCATTCCTTTTTATGGCTGAGTAATATTCCATTGTGTATCTGTACCACAACGTTTTTATCCATTCATCTGTTGATGGACATCTAGGTTGCTTTCATGTTCTAGCTATTGTAAATAGTGCCACAGTGAACAACAGGATACATATGTCTTTTTCAGTTTTGACTTCCTCAGGGTATATGCCTAGGAGTGGAATTGTTGGGTCATATGGTGGCTTTATTCCTAGTTTTTTTAAGGAATTTCCATACCGTCGTCCATCGTGGCTGTATCAATTTATATTCCCACCAACAGAGCAAAAGTGTTCCCTTTTTTTCACACCCTCTCCAGCTTGTTTGTAGGTTTTTTGATGATGGCCATTCTGACTGTTGTGAGGTGATATCATACTGTGGTTTTGATTAGCATTTCTCTAGTAATGAGTGAAATTGAGCATCTTTTCATGTGTTTGTTAGCCATCTGTATGTCTTTGGAGAAATGTCAGTTTAGATCTTTTCCCCACTTTTTGATTGGGTTGTTTGTTTTTCTGGTATTGAGTTGTATGAGCTGCTTGTATATTTTTAAAATTAATCCTTTTTCAGTTGTTTCCTTTGCTATTATTTTCTCCCATTCTGAGGGTTGTCTTTTCACCTTGCTTATAGTTTCCTTTGCTGTGTAAAAGTTTTTAAGTTTAATCAGGTCCCGCTTATTTACTTCTGTTTTTATTTCCATTACTCTAGGTGATAGGTCATAGAGGTTCTTGCTTTGATTTATGGCATCGAGTGTTGTGGCTATGTTTTCCTCTAACAGTTTTATAGTTTCTGGTCTTACATCTAGGTCTCTAATCCATTTTGAGTTTATCTTTGTTTATGGTGTTAGGAAGTATTCTTATTTCATTCTTTTACATGTAGCTGTCCAGTTTTCCCAGCACCATTTATTGAAGAGGCTGTCTTTGCCCCATTGCATATTCTTGCCTCCTTTGTCAAAAATAAGGTACCCATAGGTTCATGGGTTTATTTCTGGGCTTTCTATCTTGTTCCATTGGTCTATATTTCTGCTTTTGTGCCAGTATTATACTGTCTTGATGACTGTAGCTTTGTAGTATAACCTGAAGTCAGCAAGGTTGATTCCTCCAGCTCCATTCTTCTTTCTCAAGACTGCTTCAGCTATTGGGGGTCTTTTGTGTTTCCATATGAACTGTGAAATTTTTTGTTCTAGTCCTGTAAAAAATGCCATTGGTAATTTTATAAGAATCACACTGAATCTGTAGATTGCAGTTGGGAGTATAGTCATTTTCACAATATTGATTCTTCCTACCCAGGAACATGGAATATCTCTCCATCTGTTTATGTCATCTTTGATTTTTTTCATCAGTGTCTTATAATTTTATGTGTACAGTTCTTTTGTCTCCTTAGGTAAGTTTCTCCTAGATATTTAATTCTTTTTGTTGCAATGGTGAATGGGATTGATTCCTTAATTTTGCTTTCTGACTTTTCATTGATAATATATAGAAATGCAAGTGATTTATGTGTATCGATTTTATATTCTACAACTTTGCTAAATTCAGTGATTAGCTTTAGTAATTTTCTGATAGTATATTTAGGATTTCTATGTACAGTATCATGTCATCAGCAAACAGTGAGAAATTTACTTCTTCTTCTCCAATCTGGATTTTTTTCTTTCTTTTTCTTCTCTTATTGCTGTAGCTAGGACTTCCAGAACTATGTTGACTAACAGTGGTGAAAGTCAACACCCTTGTCTTGTTCCTGATTTTAGGGGGGATGGTTTCAGTTTTTCACCATTGAGATAATGTTTTCTGTAGGCTTATCATATATGGCCTTTACTATGTTGAAGTAGGTTTCTTCTATACCCATTTTTTGAAGAGTTTTAATCATTAGTGGGTACTGAATTTTGTCAGAGGCTTTTTCTGAATCTATTGAAATGATCATATGGTTTTTATCTTTCAGTTTGTTAATATGGTGTGTCACGTTGATTGATTTTCATATATTGAAGAATCCTTGCATTCCTGGAATAAACCCAACTTGATCATGGTGTATGAGCTTTTTGATGTGTTACTAAATTCTGTTTACTAAAATTTGTTGAAGATTTTTGCATCTATGTTCATCAGTGATATTGGCCTGTAGTTTTCTTTTGTGTGTGTGTTGTGTTTATCTAGTTTTGGTATAAGGGTGATGGTTGAATGAGTTTGAAAGTGTTCCTTACTCTGGAATTTTTTGAAAGACTTTTAGAAGGATAGGCATTAGTGCTTGTCTAGATGCTTGATAGAATTCTCCTGTGAAGATATCTGGTCCTGGGCCTTTGTTTTTTGGGAGATTTTTGATCACAGCTTCAATTTCAGTGTTCGTAATTGGGTTGTTCATATTTCTATTTCTTCCTAGTTCAGTCTTGGAAGATTGAACATTTTAAAGAATCTGTGCATTTCTTCCAGGTTATTCATTTTATTGCCTTATTGTTGTTCATAATAGTCTCTTATACTCCTTTGTGTTTCTACATTGTCTGTTGTAACCTCTCCTTTTTCATTTCTAATTTTGTTGATTTGATTCTTCCCTTTTTTTTTCTTGGTGAATCTGGCTAAAGGTTTGCCAATTTTCTTTATCTTCTAGAAGAACCAGCTTTTAGATTTATTAATCTTTACTATTGTTTCTTTCATTTCTTTTTCAATTATTTCTGCTTGGATCTTTATGATTTCTTTCCTTCTACTAATTTTGGAGTTATTTTGTTCTTCTTTTTCCAGTTGTTTTAGGTGTAAATTTAGGCTGTCTAGTCAATATTTTTCTTGTTTCTTGAGGTAGGATTGTATTGCTGTAAACTTCCCTCTTAGAACTACTTTTGCTGCATCCCATAGGTTTTGAGTTGTTGTGTTTTCATTGTCATTTGTTTCTAGAAGTTTTTTCATTTCCCTTTTTTATTTCTTCAGTAACCTGTTGGTTATTTAGAAAAATGTTGTTCAATCTCCTTATGTTTGTGTTTCTTACAATTTTTTTCTTTTAATTGATATCTAGTCTCATAGTGTTGTGGTCAGAGAAGATGCTTGATATGATTTTAATTTTCTTAAATTTACTGAGGTTTGATTTGTGACCCAAGATGTGGTCTATCGTGGAGAATGTTCCATGTGCTCTTGAGAAGAAGGTGTGTATTCTACATTTGGATGGAATGTCCTGAATATATCAATGAGATCCATCTCATCTAATGTATCATTTAAGACTTGTGTTTCCTTGTAGTGGGTTGTTAAAGTCTCCTATTATTATTGTGTTACTCTCCATTTCTTCTTTTATGTCTGTTAGTGTTTGTCTTATGTACTGAGGTGCTCCTCTGCTGGGTGCATAGATATTTACAATTGTTGTGTCTTCCTCTTGGATTGATCCCTTAATCATTATGTAGTGTCCTTCCTTATCTCTTGTAATCTTCTTTATTTTAAGGTCTATTTTGTCTGATATGAGGATTGCTACTACAGCTTTCTTTTGATTCCCATTTGCATGGAATATATTTTTCCGTCCTCTCACTTTCAGTCTATATGTCTTTAGGTCTGAAGTGGGTTTCTTGTAGACAACATATATATGTATCCATTCAGCCAGTCCGTGTCTTTTGGTTAGAGCATTTAATCCATTTACATTTAAAGTAATTATTGATATATATGTTCCTATTGCCATTTTCTTAATTGCTTGATGTTGATTTTGTAGATCTTTTTTCTTCTCTTGCATTTCTTGACTATATAAATCCATTTAACATTTGTTGTAAAGCTAGTTTGGTGGTACTGAATTCTCTTAACTTTTGCTTGTCTGAAAAGCTTTTGATTTCTCCATCGATTTTGAATGAGACTCTTGCCAGGTATAATAATCTTGGTTGTAGATTTTTTTCCTTTCAGTACTTTAAATGTATCCTGCCATTCCCTTCTGACCTGCAGAGTTTATGCTGAAAGATAAGCTGTTAAGTGTATGGGGTTTCCCATGTATGTTACTTTCTGCCTCTCCCTTGCTGCTTTTAATATTCTTTCTTCATGATTAGTCTTTGTTAGTTTGATTAGTATGTGTTTTGGTGTGTTTCTCCTTGGGTTTATCCTGTATAGGACTCTTTGTACCTATAGATTGGACGAGATTAACTATTGTGTTTCCCATGCTGCTGAAATTTTCAACTATAATCTCTTCAAAAATTTCTCATACCCTTTCTTTTTCCCTTCTTCTTCTGGGACCCCTATAATTCAAATGTTGGTGCATTTGATATTGTACCAGAGGTCTCTGAGACTATCCTCAGTTCTTTTCATTCTTTTTACTTTATTCTGCTCTTCAGAACTTATTTCCACCATTTTATCTTCCAGCTCACTGATTCGTTCTTCTGCGTCAGATATTCTGCTATTGACTCCTTCTAGAGTATTTTTAACTTCAGTAATTGTGTTGTTTGTCTTCATATGCTTATTCTTTAATTCTTTTAGGTCTTTGCTAATTGATTCTTGCATTTTCTCCCTTTTTTCCCCAAGGTTTTGATCATCTTTTCTATCATTATTATGAATTCTTTTTCAGGTAGTTTGCCTATTTCCTCTTCATTCATTTGAACTTCTGTGTTTTTAGTTTGTTCCTTCATTTGTGCAGTATTTTTTTGTCATTTCATTGTTTTTTTTTTTTTAAACTTATTGTATTTGACATCTCCTTTTCCCAGGCTTCAAGGTTGAATTCTTTCTTCCTTTTGGTTTCTCCCCTCCTAAGGTTGGTCCAGTGGTTTGTGAAAGCTTCCTATAGGGTGAAATTTGTGCCGAGTTTTTGTTTGTTTGTTTTTCCTCTGATGGGCAAGGCTGAGTGAGGTGGTAATCCTGTCTGCTGATGATTGGGTTTGTATTTTTGTTTTGTTTGTTGTTTAGATGAGGCGTCCTGCACAGGGTGCTACTGGTGGTTGGGTGATGCCAGGTCTTGTATTCCAGTGGTTTCCTTTTTGTGAGTTCTCACTATTTGATACCCACTAGGGTTAGTTCTCTGGTAGTCTAGGGTCTTGGAGTCAGTGGTCTCACTCCAGAGGCTCAGGGCTTGATCTCTGGTCAGGAATGAAGATTCCACAAGTGGTTTGTTATGGCATTAAGTGAGATTAACACAAATATCCCCAAACAAGAAACCAAAGAAGAACTCCAGACAAATGTTGGTTATAAAATCAGGCAAATAATAACTAAAATAATGGAATATACACATATAGATATACACCCATGAGCAAAGTCAAAACAGTCCAACAAAAATAAAGTACAATAAGTCAACTGGTGAACAAAGGAAATAAAAAATTATATTTACCAGTTAAGAACAAAACTAGCTAAAGCACAAACTGGAGCACAAAACCTAAAGCAAGGTGTCAAGTGGGAAATAAAGCAATGAAAACAAAACTAACGAATATGTTAAGAGGAAAGGAAAGAAAGAAAAGAAAGAAAGAATAGCAATGCAATATTAAATAGAGGTAGATGAAGAAGATTTATATACATTAAAGGTTAACTTCAATTGGAAAAGAGTAGTAAGAAAGGCAAACTAAGGAATAGATGTAGAAAAAAATAGAATAGGTTTTAAAAAATTAAAAGTTAAAATTATAAAAAAGAGAAAAGAAAAAAAATGGAAGAAGAAAGAGAAAAGGAAAAAACATAAGGGAAAACTCTACAGAACTGCAAAAGCCCAACGTTGATGCAGAGATTTATAACAATAAAAATTGTGACTGAATGTACACATATACATATACACCTATAAGCAAAATCAAAACAGTCCAGCAAAAATAAAGTACAATAGAGTGACCCGGTGAACAAAGGAAACCAAAAATTATATCTACCTGAACAAAACTAACTAAAGTGCAAACTGGAAAACAAAAACAAAGCAAGGTGCCAACTGGGGAATAAAGCAATGAAAATAAAACTAACAAATATATTGAGAGGAAAGGAAAGAAAGAATAGTTATGCAAAGTTAAGTAGAGGTAGATAAAGAAGATTTATATATATTAAAGCTTAACTGTGAGGGAAAAAGAACAGTAGGAAAAGCAAACAAAGGAATAGCTATTAAAAAATAATAGGTTCAAAGAAGTAAAAATTAAAATTAGAAAAAAAGAGAGAGAAAAAGAAAAAAAGAAAAACTCCCCAGAACTGAAAAAGTCCAACATAGAGGGTACAGGTTTATAACAACAATAAAGAATGTGACTGAGAGAAAAAAGAAGAAGAAGAAGAAAAAAAGCTCAAAAATGTAATTAGATTTCATAGTGCAAATAAAATTGACAACTACAAGGCGGGGGGGGGGTACAAAAGAGAAAAAATCCAAGAGAATCATCAGAACAAGAAAAAAAAATCAAAACATAAGAATAATAAATGCTTTTTTGAGTCACTGCTGTCAGAGTTCTTTCCCTCGCTGGCTGTCATAGTCCACCTCACCTCCCTAGTTTGTCCTCTAACATTGTGCTGAACTCTGGACCTGCTGTGGGAGCAACTCAGATTGTAATCTGGTCCTACTCCTCTGTGTTCTTGCCTCCATTGTCCACAGCTATCCGAGCTAGCGCGTTTTCTTTTGTGAGAGCTCTCAATGCCCTTTTATATATTCCATAGACACAGAGTCTGCCTAGTTGATCATGTGGATTTAACCTGCAGCTTTTACAGCTGGTGGGAAAGTTTTGGGTCTTCTTCCTTAGCCACACTGTCCCTGGATTTCAATTGTGGTTTTATTTCCATCTCTGCATGTGGGTCGTTCACTGGGATTTGTCCTGAGACTGCCCTGGAAAACTTAGGTTTGAGCCTGGGAGGGCTAGGTATGGAGTGGGGCTGCTTGGGTCGCAGGGGTTCTGGCAGCACCAGGTACTCAGGGGAGTTGGTGGCTAGGGCAGCAGGAAGGAAATACAGTGCTCTAGAAGGTTATGGCAACCAGTATTGGCCAATATGCTCCAGTATTCTTGCCTGGAGAACCCCCCTACCTGACAGAGAATCCTGACAGGTTACAGTCTACAGGGTCACAATGAGTCGGACACGACTGAAGTGACCCTGCATGCATAGATGCAAGAATTTTTTGGCCTGTGGCAGCTCTACCCCAGTGAGAATTGAGCATGAAGGTGGCGCAGCTGCTTGGCTTGCAGGGACCCTGGCAGCGCCAAGTGTGCAGGACATGAACTGCCTCCACCGCAGGAGTTATGGCCCTGTCAGAGTCTTTTCTCAAGCCTTTTGTAGCTGGCAATCAGAAGGCCTCTTTGGCCGATCTTTCTCCCTGGCTCTGCCTGTTCAAGGCTCTTAGAGGGCTTCCTTACCTCGGGTCCTTTGTTGTTCAGCGCATCAGGCACAGAGAGGGGTCCCCCTGGCTGGGGTCTTACTCTGTAGATTGGCAAGGCAGGCACTTAAGGGGGGACCCTGGGTGGAGTCCTACTCTGTAGTTCAGTGCATCAGGTGGCTGATGAGCCAGCCTCTCTATTCAGCTGCCAATGCTGGCATGCGAGGGGACAGAGGCTATGGTAGTGGTTACGTGTGACTCAGCAGTATCGCCTTGCTTTTATGGCTGCCCGGCTTTTCACCACAGACATTTCCAACCACGGTCTCCTCCCTCACATCCCCTCAATCCATCTCTCCGCAGTCAACAGCAGCCCTCGCCCTGGGATTGTTCCATAATCCCTAAACTTCAGCTCCCAGCCGCTGCACCATCTAGGGTATGTATGGCTGCAGCAAGGGCTGTCTGATTCTCATTCCATCTAGGTTGCCACAGATCAGCAGTTTCACTCTCAGCCTTAAATGTTTCTCCTCTGACTCAGACAATTGTCCCCATGTGGGGATCGGACTCCTGCTTCTCCCCTACCCACCGAGGGCAGATCCAGTCCTACTAACACTCCTGTTTTTTCCCCTAATTCCTTCATCCTACCGAGTTTTGTGTGGTTCTATATATTCTTTTCTTCTGGTCAGGTACTCCTGTCCACTCTCAGCTGGTGTTCTGCATGCACTTCTGTGTCTGAAGTGTATTCTTGATGCATCCATGGAGAGAGACGTACTCCCTGTCCACCTACTCTTCTGCCATCTTGTTCTCTGATTTTTGTTTTTTGAATGTTAAGTTTTAAGCCAGCTTTTTCACTCTCCTCTTTCACCTTGATCAAGAGCCCCTTTAATTCCTCTTCGCTTCCTGCCATAAGGGTGGTATCTTCTGCATATCTGAGATTATTAATATTTCCCCCTGCCATCTTGATTCCAGCTTGTGCTTTATTAAGCTCCACATTTCACATGATGTACTCTGCATATAATGTTACAACATGAAGCAGTAACATTATGTAAATGTGAATGAGTACTATAATAAACAATATTAAAAGAAATAAATATTATTTAAATAAAAATATGAAACCTCTCACAATTATGAAATGAATTTATGTGGCTAACACCAAGCTATGGTCCTTCAAGTTTAAAGTCTTCTTTATTTTAGGAACAGTTAAACCATACTAAGGATAAACAGACTAAAATCTATGAAATTGAGCTGGATGTCTTATTAACAATCCCAAAATATAATCTCCCTTAAAGAGAAGGATTGGTGCAGAACAAAGTTAGATAACCTGTGGATATTCTGAGCTGCACCTACTAGACATTCTTGGCCAAATTTCTTACTTATGATATTATTAGTGGGGTTTCGCAGGTGGTGCTAGTGGTAAAGAACTGGCCTGCCAGTGCAGGAGACATAAGAAATGTGGGTTTGATTCAGGGGTTAGGAAGATCGCCCCGAAGGAGGGCAGGGCAACTTTTCCAGTGTTCTTAATCTTATTAATATCACTAGCTATATTATTTGTGTTTTGCCTGTTTAACAAAATTACTGTTTCTTCCATTACCAAATGTGTGATTGAACCTTCAAAACAATGATGACTAGGTTACTTGAAGCAGTTGACTAGATATACAGTTCTATATGAGATTAATGATTAGTGATTAATGATTAGATAATGAGATAAGATTAATAAAATGTAACTCTTGATATGGGAAGAATCAACAAGAGGGAATATTTTCCTGGACCAAAACAGACTAGTAACATAGGGGATCCAGAGAGTTTTGGCTACTGTTAATAAGGCTTAGTCCCCTGATAGCACATTGAAAGGCCTATCAAAGAAATCCTTTAACTGACCTAGGAATGGGCATTCCTAGCACCATAAGACAAAATGGTGATGAAGTGCTTCCCAAACCATGATCAAATATATGACACGAGGGAATCCCACCAATTAAAAATTGCCACTTGTGATCTGCCTCTATGAGGATTAGGTTACTAGCCACTGTAATTTCTGATCTTCAATATGCCCTGAAATGAATTCAGGGTGAAGATCAGGAATGAGGCACTCTGTGGTCTTGGAAAAGCTGGCATAACAGGTCTTCAGATAGTTAGATATTTTCAGGAGATTTTTTTTGAGCCAAATTTCTTGCATAGCCTCATATCTTAAAAGTACTAAAATCGTTAATGGAGACATCTGCTCCTCATGACCGGCAGCAATCTTCTGAAAAAAAAAAAAAAAATGTGCTTGGTTGCATGTACTTCCCTTTACCAAAATCATGTATGTCCTGACGTCCCCTCTTACCTCTTCAGAACAGTTCCTCAGAGCTATCTGAGAAGCTGAATCAATGGCTATAGTCCTCATCTGGCCCCAAATAAACCTTAACTCACAACTCTCACGTCATGCTTTTTTCTTTTCAGCCAGACAGAAGGAATAGAAATTATGGCTAACAAAAGAATCACTTCATTTCAAATACTGCTTTGAGATAACTGAGTGGTATTTGTAGTATTTACAGTGTGATAATCCCGAGAGAGGGCCAAAATACAGGTGCCTGCCCTTGAGGAGGGGATTTGACAGGAAAAATTAGGGCTCACCAAGGAGCAAGATGGCTAACAAAGGTTAACAAAACTTCTTCAGACATGAGAGTCAATGAGCTGTCTTGCTACTGTTGTTCCAGTCACTGTTTTTGACTGAGACATATGTGGTGAGTTTACCTCAAATATCATTGCCACAGGTAAATGACCCAGGCTAAATGAGAAGCTGAGATGAACTGAAGTTCTCACCAAGTTACACTTCACAACAGTGCCAAGTCCTGGGCAGAATTCTGAGGACTTTAAGGCCAGCCTTCACCACCATCCCCTCTCTTTCCCGTATACCACAGATGTCTCAACCATAACTGTCTCTGCATGCATTCTTCATCCTGAAGCCAGTCCTCCACAGGTAGTGCCCTCAGTTCTAGAATCCAACCTGCTGGCTATTTTTTTTTTTTTTTACAGCCTAAGAGCAAAGAATGGACTTTACACTTTCAAATAGTTTGAAACAACCAAAAGAAGAATATTTCATGACACATGAAAATTATATGGAATTCAAATTTCAGTATCCCTAAAGGAACACAGCCATGTCCATTTGTTTGCTTGTTACTGATGGCCACTTCCCTGCTATAATGGTAGAGTTGAGTAGTTGCAACATAGATCATAAGGCCTGCAGAGCCTAAACTGTTTACTATCAAGCTCTTTACATAAAGTGTATGTCAAATCCATGGTCTAGACCGCAGTTCCCAAAATTCATTTCATAGAAACTTATCAAACTCTATGAAATTCCCCTAAAAACAAAATGTTGCTGTTTTTCTTCAGCTGTTAAGTTGTGTCCAACTCTTTGTGACTCCATGGACTGTAGCATGCCAGGCTCCTGGCCTCCACTATCTCAAAGAGTTTGCTCACATTCATGCCTATTGAGTCAGTGATGCTATCTAACCATGTCATCCTCTGCTGCTCCCTTCTCCTTTTGGCTTCAATCTTTCCCAGCATCAGAGTCTTTTCCAATGAGTCAGCTCTTTTGCATCATGTGGCCAAAGTATTGGAGCTTCAGCTTTAGCAAAAGTCCTTCCAATGAGAATTCAGGATTGATTTCCTTTAGGATTGACTGGTTTGATCCTTGCTGTCCAAGGGACTCACAAGAGTCTTCTCCAGCACCACAATTCAAAAGCATTGATTCTTTGGCACTCAGCCTTCTTTATGGTCCCACTCTCACATCCATACATGACTACTGGAAAAACCACAGCTTTTGACTAACGAGGACCTTTGTTGGCAAAGTGATGTCTCTGCTTTTTAGTATGCAGATGTCTAGGTTTATTATAGCTTTCCTTCCAAGGAGCAAGTGTCTTTTAATTTCATGACTTCAGTCACCATCCACAGTGATTTTGGAGCCCAAGAAAATAAAATCTGTCACTGTTTCCACTTTCTCCCCTTCTATTTACCATGAAGTGGTGGGACTGGTGCCATGATCTTAGTTTTTTGAATGTTGAATTTAAGACAACTTTTTCTCTCTCCTCTTTCACTCTTATCAAGAGGCTCTTTAGTTCCTCTTCACTTTCTGTCATTAGAGTGGTCAGTTCAGTTCAGTCACACAGTCATGTCTGACTCTTTGTGACCCCAAGGACTGCAGCACACCAGATTTTCCTGTCCATCACCAGCTCCAGGAGATTTATCAAACTCATGTCCATGGAGTCTGTGATGTCATCCTCAATCTTTCCCAGCATCAGGGTCTTTTCCAGTGAGTCAGTTCTTTGCATCAAGTGGCCAAAGTGTTAGAGTGGTATCATCTGTATATCTGAGGTTGTGATATTTCTCCCAGCAATCTTGATTCAGCTTGTGATTCATCCAGCCCAGCATTTCTCATGGTGTTATATGCATATAAATTAAATAATTAAGATGACAATATACTCCTTTTCCAATTTTGAACCAGTGAGTTGTTCCATGTCCCATTCTACCTGTTGCTTCTTGACCCTCATACAGGTTACTCAGAAGACAGGTAAGGTGGTTTGGTACCCCATCTCTTTAAGAATATACAGAGTACTGTGTCAAAAAAAAGTGGGAGATTCTTTGTATTATATCTTCCATTTAGAGGGAGGTAATGCACTTCAGATTATTAAATATCTGAGCAATACTGTAACTTAAAGATATAAGTTGCACCTGGTGTTAACCAACTTCATTTAAAGATAGATTCAGTTTCTCCAAATAACATCCATGATTATACCTATAACATCCCAAGAACACATCCTGGGAAATACTGCTTTGGGTCAACTCATCTCCTTTCTCTATTGAAATATATCTGTCCTGTGTTCCATTTCTTCACATCTATGAAGTTACTGCTTTGGAAATAAAAGAAAAAACTTATCTTACAAACCAAGAACTGTATTTCTCAGTTTACATATTTTCATATGGTCTTAATGAATGAGTCTTACTCATTCTTTTTATAAAATGGAGATAATGACAGTCCTCTTGCATGTCACATGGCAGTGTTGTGGGAGCAAGTAAGATCATGTGTATACAGCTGCCGCTGTTGCTAAGTCGCATCAGTCGTGTCCAACTCTGTGCAACCCCATAGAAGGTGGCCCAACAGGCTCCGCAGTCCCTGGGATTCTCCAGGCAAGAATACTGGAATAGGTTGCCATGTCCTTCTCCAGTGCATGAAAGTGAAAAGTGAAAGTGAAGTCACTCGGTTGTATCCTACTCTTAGCGACCCCATGGACTGTAGCCTACCAGACTCCTCCATCCATGGGATTTCCCAGGCAAGACTACAGGAGTGGGGTGCCATTGCCTTCTCCGAATGTGTATGATAAGTTTCTAATTATCAGAACATACTATATGAAGATGAGACATTATTAGTATATCTCAAATCAGGAGATCAGGAGCAATCTGTTAGTCTCTTCAGCTCCATTTTCCTCATTCAATTATTGCTGTATATTACTGCCAACTAATTTCCTAAAACTGCACTTTAAAAAATGTAATCTATTACTCAATTACTCATAATTTCTCCTTGTAATTGCTAAGTGTTATGTCTCAAAACTGAGATCTACACAGTTATTGAGTTTCATGTGGCTGACTTGGGTCCCATAAGGAGGAAAAAGGGTAGACCTAGACCATGGAGCTCCCACCAACTCTGTCTTATATATTGGAGTTTCCAAATATTTCATTTGAAAAGGAACCTAGCTACAAAAAATGTGTTAGAAAATTAGTGTGCACAAGTTTATCTCTGTGTGTGATTTTGAAATCTCCAGACCCAACATTGTCTCCCATATCTTTGCAGTAGTCATCTTTCTTTCCAGTTGGATATTGATAGGATTGCCTCTCTGAAAGGGTTGATCAGTGCTGCAACTGTGTAGTATTTAAGGAACATAGAGTAAGGAGAAGGCAACAGGGAATGGAGAAATAGTGCAGAACACACATGAGGACAGTAGCACAGCCCCAGGAGGAGGTCAGCCATGACAACCATGCACCAAACAGATATGCTACTCCATCCTTCATTCACACGTCTAAGCGGCAAGAAGCTGAAGGAGAAGGGCAGGGATGTGTGTGTGTGAGATGGGATGAGAGGAGCAAGATGATGATTCATGGATTTGAGAGATAAGGGTCATAGCAGACCTTACATTCTGGTACAAGTCGAGCCATTAACCAATATTGTATTAAGTGAGTCAATACATGTAAGTCGGGATGGCATCACCGACTTGATGGGCATGAGTTTGAGCAAACTCTGGGAGTTTGTGATGGACAGGGAGACCTAGCGTGCTGTGATTCATGGGGTCGCAGAGAGTTGGACGTGACTGAGCGACTGAACTGACTGACTGACTGACATGTAAGTCACTTACAAAAGTGCCTTGAACATAGGCATATACAATTGTCAAGTATTGCTATTATTGCAATACTACCACTGTTGCTGTTATTATTATTCAGCATCAGTTCAGTTCAGTCACTCAGTCGTGTCTGACTCTTTGTGACCCCATGGACTGCAGCACCCCAGGCTTCCCTGTCCATCACCAACTCCCAGAACCTGCTCAAAGTCATGTCTGTCGAGTTGGTGATGCCATCCAACCATCTCATCTTCTGTCATCCGCTTCTCCTCCTGCCTTCAATCTTTCCCAGCATCAGGGTCTTTTCTAAGGAGTCAGTTCTTTGCATCAGGTGGCCTAAGTATTGGAGTTTCAGCTTCAGGATCAGTCCTTCCAATGAATATTCAGCACTGATTTCCTTTAGGATGGACTGGTTGGATCTCTTTGCAGCCCAAGGGACTCTCAAGAGTCTTCTCCAACACCACAGATCAAAAGTGTCAATTCTTTGGCGCTCAGCTTTCTCTATAGTCCAACCCTCACATCCATACATAGAAAAACCATAGCTTTGACTAGACAGACCTTTGCTGGCAAAGTGATGTCTCTGCTTTTTAATATGCTGTCTAGATTGGTCATAGCTTTTATTCCAAGGAGCAAGTATCTTTTAATTTCATAGCTGCAGTCACCATCTGCAGTGACTTTGGAGCCCCCCAAAATAAAGACTGTCACTGTTTCCATGTTTTCCCCATCTATTTTCCATGAAGCGATGGGACCAGATGCCATGATCTTAGTTTTCTGAATGTTGAGCCTTAAGCCAGTTTTTTTCACTCTCCTTTTTCACTCATCAAGAGGCTTTTTAGTTCTTCGCTTTCTGCCATAAGGGTGGTATCATCTGCATATCTGAGGTTATTGATATTTCTCCTGGCAATATTGATTCCAGCTTGTGCTTCATCCAGCCCAGCATTTTGCATGATGTACTCTGCATATACATTAAATAAACAGGATGACAATATACAGCCTTGATGTACTCCTTTCTCAGTTTGGAACAAGTCTGTTGTTCCATGTCCAGTTCTAACTGTTGCTTCTTGACCTGCACACACATATTATTGCTTAGGGCATATATGGGTGTAGCCACACAGAAAAAATGTTTTCAAGAATAAATCAAGATGCTGGACCTATTCAGGTTGATACTTCACTAACTCTATCCTATGGCTGTGCAACCTGTTTAGTTCTTTCAAAGCACTCGCCACAATTTGTAAGCACATATTATTTGGGAATTTTGTCTATTTATAGTTTATTGTCTGCTTCCTCCAGTAGGTTTTTACTCTGTGAAGCTAAGGACTAGGTCTGTTTTGCTCACAACCTATAACCAATGTCTAGTACCTTGTATGGCATAGTGAAATTCAATACTCAATACATAATGTTGACTGGCTGGATGCCCATCGGTATAGGTCAGACTTACTCTAAAAGCCATAACTTTAGCAGGTGAGCTGGAAAAAATCTTTGGTGCAGAAATGTTCCAGGAAAAACGGAGTCAAAGAAGAAGGCTGAATTCCCTGGGTACATCAATCCTGGACTGTGAAACAGTAAAGGATGTGGGGCTAGTACTCTGGACATCTAGCTCAAGCAACCTATTGGGGGTTCTGAGAATGAGTGGCAGCAAGCCTGCAGGTGTCTGGAGTCTACTTCCAACAGATATGACAGGGCTAAAACAAAAGTTCAAACTGACCAATTTCTTCAAAGTCCCCAGACAAAACCCGTCATCCTCTTCCCAACTTGCCTTTCCTCCTCTTCAGCAATAACTGAAGAGCTCCAATCTGTGCCTTACAGACTATTCCAAACTCTACTGTCTTTACATGAGTTGCTAATTTTGAACCATAGGTTAAACTCTATTTATATATATTTTAGAAATCTTGGGATACTAGTTACACCCTTTATGAATTATGAATAAGGGTTCTTAATCAATTGATAAGGAAAGGAGCTAAGTAAACCACTGAACAACATTTGCCTCTTTACTCATTGTTGTTGTTTGATTACTAAATCATGTCTGACTCTTTGCAACTCTGTGGACTGTAACCCTCTGGGTTCCTCTGTTTATGGGACATCCCAGGAAAAATTACTGGAGTGGGTTGCCATTTCTTTCTCCAGGGTATCTCCCTGACCAAGGGATCGAACTCAAGTCTCCTGCCTGGTAGGCAGATTCTTTGCCACTGAACTATAGATTGGATTAAAGAACCTGGCAAATCCTCCTCTTTCTCTTCCCCTTGGCTGCTGCTGCTGCTAAGTCGCTTCAGTCGTGTCCGACTCTATGCGACCCCATAGACAGCAGCCCACCAGGCTCCACCATCCCTGGGATTCTCCAGGCAAGAACACTGGAGTGGGTTGCCATTTCCTTCTCCAATGCATGAAAGTGAAAAGTGAAAGTGAAGTTGTTCAGTCATGTCCAACTCTTAGCTACCCTGTGGACTGCAGCCTACCAGGCTCCTCCATCCATGGGATTTTCTAGGCAAGAGTACTGGAGTGGGGTGTCATTGCCTTCTCCATTCCCCTTATCTAGGGATTTACAAAACCATAATTTACCAATCCAGATATAAATAGAGAATTTAGAAGATGGTAAACTGGCTGATGGAGGCTCTACTTGATTATTTTTTTCCAATTAAGACAAAAAACACAAACTCCAACTAGTATTCATATTTTGTCTTAGGCTTTTCCTTAAGGAAGAAAAACTCAACCCTCTCCAAGTGTCAGTACAATGGCCCTAGAAATTACCCATACTTTTTCCTTGGGGAGGAAAGGAGAGCAGAGAGTAGAGTGAGAGATCACAGGTAGTCCTCTGTTTCTACCTCTTCCAGATGATTGGCTTAGACAATCTCTCATCAATGTATGTGGAAGAGGGCCCGAAGATTCTTTTCCGCATACACGTCTCACACACACTTGTTCATATATGTTTGTTTCATGAGCATCTTGTCACTCCTCTGCGTTAGCTACTGTTTCAACATCTGCAGCACATCCTGTTTACCAAAGATGGCCACAATATCTCCATGTACATGTTCCTTTAGAACCCTGTCATTCCTTCATCAAGAAATGGGGAGTCCATGTCTCTTCCTCTTGAATCTGCATGGTCTTTCAATTACCCTAATGAGTAGGGTATGGCAGAGTGGCATTCTAACTTCCAAAGATAGATAATAAAAATGTCATGTACTTCATCTTGTTTTCTGGGGACAGTCTGTCTTAAACACCCAAGATCAAGACCCAAGCAGCTTATGGAGAGACCGTGTGGAGAGAAACAGGCCCTTTGACTTATAGCCCTGGCTGAATTCCCACCCAACAACCAGCATCTACTTAACTGTCACATGAGTGGGTCAGTTTGACAGTGTATCACCCAGCTTTCAGTCAAGTTGCCCCACTGATGAACCATCCTTGTCAAACTGTCCAAATTTCAAATTCATGAGCAAAATAAATGGGGGGAGGGTAGTTTGTTACATATAAATAGATAACTGATTAGATAATTAACTAATATAAACCTTAAAATCAGCATCACCAAAGATGAGCTGTGAGAATTAGGGTGAGGCATCTTACTGAGTAACATGAATGAGTCTGAGTATGAAAAAATAGATCTTCCCTTCTTAAAGCAGACCAACCACTGTGTGATTATCAATATAATCAGCACACTGTACTGCCCCAAGTTTCAATCATAAAAGGAAGTGTAGGGGAACTACTGCAATTAGCTTCTATACCTGGGAACTCGGTGAAAGGGATTTCTCTCTGCTATGGATAATAGGTGAGGTGTAGAATGTTAGCCCTGGGCTTAGAATGTCTTTATTTTGTTCAGAGTGCCTCACAGTGGGAAATAAAACTATCTTCTTCAAACACTTCACTGTTAGTCATGAAATCCTGCCTGGACAACCATTTCAAAAGACTATCTGTGATTTTTCAACGTGTGGGACTTCTTCTGAAATATGGTATGAAGCCTCTCTCACCATCTGAAAATGGTCCTCCCTTGATTTTTCACATGGCCTTTTAGAGTCCTGAAGGCTTTTGACAGATGAAAAAAAAAAAAGTCACAGAAATAGACTGTATGAAAGAAAGCTCCTTCTGGAGTAAATTGGAAATGATGCTGTGAGAAAGTAGAACAAGAATGAGTCCAGTAGTTTATTGGGAATTCCAGAAACATTCTGGGTTTGTCCCTCTGCATAGACCAAAGAGTTTAGAGAGGTCTAGGAAAAACAAGAAGAATTCATATTTGAGGGCTCCCCTGTATCAAATTTCAACCACTTTGAAGCTCATCATCCTAATTTTTTTTCAAGGCATGAGTTGAACTCCCCCTGACAGTTCCTATCATTTACATTGCCTCTTTTCCTCTCATATTTATCCAGGTCATTAGTCAGGTTAAATGTCCAAATACTCCTTGGGTATTTGTACATACACACATATACATATGTGTTGTAATACACACACACACACACACACACACACACACACACACACACACACATATATATATATATTTAGATGTATAGATATATAAAAGGCTTTGTGTTACTCGCTCACTTGTGTCTGACTCTTTGCCACCCCATGTACTGTAGCCTGCCAGGCTCCTCTGTACATGGAATTTTCCAGGCAAGAATACTGGAATAGGTTGCCATTTCCTCCTCCAGGGGATCTATATAAATTCTTTAGGTGGAAACTTTTCAGTGAACTTTTAAATTGAAGTGTAACATAAATATGGAAACATACAGTAACCATAAGTGAGAGATTCATATAAAGATATACAAATGTTCCACGAACCTATGGTCACCTTATCTTTGACAAAGGAGGCAAGGATATACAATGGAAAAAAGATAACCTCTTTAACAAGTGGTGCTGGGAAAACTGGTCAACCACCTGTAAAAGAATGAAACTAGAACACTTTCTAACACCATACACAAAAATAAACTCAAAATGGATTAAAGATCTAAATGTAAGACCAGAAACTATCAAACTCCTAGAGGAGAACATAGGCAAAACACTCTCCGACATAAATCACAGCAGGATCCTCTATGACCCACATCCCAGAATTTTAGAAATAAAAGCAAAAGTAAACAAATTGGACCTAATGAAACTTAAAAGCTTTTGCACAACAAAGGAAACTATAAGTAAGGTGAAAAGACAGCCCTCAGATTGGGAGAAAATAATAGCAAATGAAGCAACAGACAAAGGATTAATCTCAAAAATATACAAGCAACTCCTCCAGCTCAACTCCAGAAAAATAAATGACCCAATCAAAAAATGGGCCAAAGAACTAAACAGACATTTCTCCAAGGAAGACATACAGATGGCTAACAAACACATGAAAAGATGCTCAACATCACTCATTATCAGAGAAATGCAAATAAAAACCACAATGAGGTACCATTACACGCCAGTCAGGATGGCTGCTATCCAAAAGTCTACAAGCAATAAATGCTGGAGAGGGTGTGGAGAAAAGGGAACCCTCTTACACTGTTGGTGGAAATGCAAATTATTACAGCCACTATGGAAAACAGTGTGGAGATTTCTCAAAAAGCTGGAAATAGAACTGCCATATGACCCAGCAATCCCACTTCTGGGCATACACACCAAGGAAACCAGATCTGAAAGAGATACGTGCACCCCAATGTTCATCACAGCACTGTTTATAATAGCCAGGACATGGAAGCAACCCAGATGCCCATCAGCAGACGAATGGATGAGGAAGCTGTGGTACATATACACCATGGGATATTACTCAGCCATTAAAAAGAATTCATTTGAATCAGTCCTAATGAGATGGAGCATTCCTTCACCCAAACCTTAAGGGAATCCCCATTGCTCTCGGAGTATAATTAAGTTCTTATGGTGGCACCTAGAGCACCTCTCCTCCCTCATCTCCCATTACTCATCCCTTTGCTGCTTCTGCTCTAGCTTCATTGGTTTCTTGCTATTCCTTGAACACACTAAACAGTCTCAACTCAGGGCCTTTGCACTTGCTGTTTCCTCTGCCAAGAATGACTTCTCCCTAGATATCTTCATGTCTAGGTTGGTCATAACTTTTTTTCCAAGGAGCAAACGTCCTTTAATTTTGTGGCTGCAGTCACCATTTGCAGTGATTTTGGAGCCCCCCAAAATAAAGTCTGTCACTGTTTCCATTGTTTCCCCACCTATTTGCCATGAAGTGATGGGACCAGATGTCATGATATTAGTTTTCTGAATGTTGAATTTTAAGCCAGCTTTTAAACTCTCCTCTTTCACTTTCATCAAGAGGCTCTTTAGTTCTTCTTTGCTTTCTGCCATAAGGGTGGTGTCACCTGCATATCTGAGGTTATTGATATTTCTCCCGGCAATCTTGATTCCAGCTTGTGCTTCATCAAGCCCAGCATTTTGCATGATGTACTCTGCATACAAGTTAAATAAACAGGGTCACAATATACAACTTTGACATACTCCTTTCCCTATTTGGAATCAGTCTGTTGTTCCATGTCCTGTTCTAACTGTTGCTTCCTAACTTGCATACAGATTTCTCAAGAGACAGGTCAGGTGGTCTGGTATTCCCATCTCTTTCAGAATTTCCCACAGTTTGTTGTGATCCACACAGTCAAAGGCTTTGGCATGGTCAGTAAATCAGAAATAGATGTTTTTCTGAAACTCTCTTGCTTTTTCGATGATCCAGTGGATGTTGGCAATTCGCTCTGGTTCCTCTGCCTTTTCTAAATCTAGCTTGAACATTTTGAAGTTCACAGTTCAAGTACTGTTGAAGCCTGGCTTGGAGAATTTTGAGCATTACTTTACTAGCATGTGAGATAAGTGCAATTGTGTGGTAGTTTGAGCATTCTTTGACATTACCTTTCTTTGAGACTGGAATGAAAACTGAAGTTTTCCAGTCCTATGGCCACTGCTGAGTTTTCCAAATTTGCTGGCATATTGAGTGCAGCACTTTCACAGCATCATCTTTCAGGATTTGAAATAGCTCAGCTGGAATTCCATCACCTCTACTAGCTTTGTTCATAGTGATGCTTCCTAAGGCCTACTTGACTTCACATTCCAGGATGTCTGGCTCTAGGTGAGTGATCACACCATCATGATTATCTGGGTCGTGAAGATCTTTTCTGTATAGTTTTTCTGTGTATCCTTGTCACCTCTTCTTATATCTTCTGCTTCTGTTAGGTCCATGCCATTTCTGTCCTTTATTGAGCCCATCTTTGCATGAAATGTTCCCTTGGTATCTCTAATTTTCTTGACAAGATCTCTGGTCTTTCCCATTCTACTGTTTTCCTCTATTTCTTTGCACTGATGGCTGAGGAAGGCTTTCTTATCTCTCCTTGCTATCCTTGGAACTCTGTATTCAAATGGGTATATCTTTCCTTTTCTCCTTTGCTTTCTGCTTCTCTTTTCACAGCTATTTGTAAGGCCTCCTCAGACAGCCATTTTGCTTTTTTGCATTTCTTTTCCACGGGGATGGTCTTGATCACTGCCTCCTGTACAGTGTCATGAATCTCTGTCCATAATTCATCAGGCACTCTGTCTATCAGATCTAGTCCCTTAAATCTATTTCTCACTTCCACTGTATAATTGTAAGTTATTTGATTTAGGTCATACATGAATGGTCTAGTGGTTTTCCTTACTTTCTTCAATTTAAGTCTGAATTTTGCAATAAGGAGTTCATGATCTGAGCCACAGTCAGCTCCCAGTCTTGTATTTCCTGACTGTATAGAACCTCTCCATCTTTGGCTGCAAAGAATATAATCAATCTGAATCGGTATCTACTATCTGGTGATGTCCATATGTAGAGTCTCCTCTTGTGTTGTTGGAAGAGGGTGTTTGCTGTGACCAGTGCATTCTCTCAGCAAAACTCCATTAGCCTTTGCCCTGCTTCATTCTGTACTCCAAGGCCAAATTTGCCTGTTACTCCAGGTGTTTCTTGACTTCCTACTTTCACATTCCAGTCCCTATAATGAAAAGGAACATCTTTTTTGGGTGTTAGTTCTAGAAGGTCTTGTAAGTCTTCATAAAACCATTCAACTTCAGGTCTTCACCATTACTGGTTCGGGCATAGTCTTGGCTTACTGTAATATTGAATAGTTTGCCTTGGAAATGAACAGAGATCATTTTGTCGTGCAATTTTGAGATTGCATCCAAATACTGCATTTCGGACTCTTTTGTTGTCTATGAAGGCTACTCCATTTCTTCTAAGGAATTCTTGCCCTCAGTAGTAGGTATAATGGTCATCTGAGTTAAATTCACCCATCCCAGTCCATTCTAGTTCTCTGATTCCTAAAATGTCGACATTCACTCTTGCCTTCTCCTGTTTGACCACTTACAATTTTCCTTTATTCATGGACTAACATTCCAGGTTATTGTGCAATATTGCTGTTTACAGCATCGGACTTTGCTTCTATCACCAGTCACAACTGGGTGTTGTTTTTGCTTTGGCTCCATCTCTTCCTTCCTTCTGGAGTTATTTCTCCACTGACCTCCAGTAGCATATTGGGCACTTACCAACCTGGGGAGTTCAGCTTTCAGTGTCCTATCTTTCTGCCTTTTCATACTGTTCATGGGGTTCTCAAGGTGAGAATACTGAAGTGGTTTGCCATTCCCTTCTCCAGTGGACCACATTTTGTCAGAACTCTCCACCATGACCTGTCCATCTTAGGTGGCCCTACATGGCCTGATTCATAGTTTCATTGAATTAGACAAGGCTGTGGTCCATGTGATCAGATTGTTTAGTTTTCTGTGATTATGGTTTTCAGTCTGTCTTCCCTCTGATGGAGAATGATAAGAGGATTGTGGAAGCTTCCCGATGGGAGACTGACTTTGGGGGGAAATGGGTCTTGTTCTGATGGGCGGGGCCATGCTCAGTAAATCTTTAATCCAATTTTCTGTGGATGGGTGGAGCTGTGTTCCCTCCCTGCTATTTACCTGGGGCCAAACAATGGTGAAGGTAATGAAAATAATGGCGACCTCCTTCAGAAGTTCCCATGCATGTACTGCTACACTCAGTGCCCCAAACCCTGCAGCAGGACCCAGGAGAAAGGAGCAATGACCCCACAAGAGACTGACCCAGACTTGCCTGGAGTGTCTTGTGGAGGCTTGGGTTGGTGGTGATCTGCTGCAGACTGATTAGGTCATATAGGCCACTCATTTTTCTCCTTGGCCTTTAGGAATGCCTGCCTCCTTTTTGGACCCCAGCTTTCATGCTGTAAGAAGTCCAAGCATATAGAGAAATTAAGGTGTGCATGCCAACTGACAATCCCAGCTGATCCCAGCCTTCAAATGAGCCCAACCCAGGTACTAGGGAGAAGAAGCTTGCCAATGATTTCACTAAATCATTTACGTCTTCCCAGCTGAGGCGTCAAACATCATAGAGAGGAGATGAGTATGTCCACTGTGCCCTTCTGAGTTCCTGACCCAAAGAATCTATGAGCATAAAAAACTTTTAAGTCACCAAGTTTAGCAAGTGTGTTACATTGTGTTAGATAGCAAAACAGAAATTCCACATGGGATATTTGCAGTACAGAACATCAAGAATAATCTCCTCAACCAGATCACACTCAGTCACATTATTACACAAAACCCACTGGGAAGCTGTCCAAGGTTTAGCAAGAGAAACTGTGCCATCATTATCTGTGTGTAAGCATATTAGGAGTGGGTAATGGCCCTGAATTCACTATCTCCCACTTACCGATAATAAAACCACTGCCAACTACTTGAAAAGCCAGATTGAACAGACGCAGTCAGCAATCTGATTCTTCCCTTTATTAGCATTAATTATGATCATTTTGTTTTTATTGGCTTTATTTTTATTAATATCTCCTCAAACAAGCCAAAAAAAAAGAATAAATGCTTTCATACATGGGCAAGCTTCCATAGGCTCAATGAAACAAGCTAGGCATGTCTCAAGATAGGCATGGTTTACTCTCCACATACTCAGTACTTGTGTTGGAACTTGGGAGGGACTAAGGGTTCACACTGATTGATGAGCAGTGTATGGACTCAAGATACTCTGCCAAACTATGTTCCAGTTTGGGATCATGCTTCTTGGCTCATCTTCCATCCCTGAGCCATGGTAGTAAGCTACCAACTTCTGAGTCTATTTTTCATGATGAAAGAAGAGGAAAAAATTTACTGAATGTTGGCAATCAGCGCTGTCCTGTGTTCTCAGGGCCCAAAGGAAATCTGGCGATCATTCTGCTGGAAATAGAATTCTCTAGAATAGATTCTCTATAGTCCCCTTGTAGTTCAATGGTTATAGAAAGCTGTATGTCTATTTATCCATCCAATAAACATTTATCAAGAGACCAATCTATACCAGGCTCTTTGCTAAGGGCCAGAGATATAGAGATGAAGACTGGACAAGACTCATTTTTCAAGACTCAGCCAAAATACTATTCTCTCTGTAAAATTGTGGTAGGAACAGTGCTGCGTATTCACCCAATTCATTTTATTTTCCTTTTGTGCTCTCTGGAAAACTAACTTCTCAGCTTCCCTTGTAATTAAATTTGAGCCATGTGAATAAATTCTAGCCAATGAGAGATCTGGCAAATGTGGTATCGGAATGATCACCCTGGCCATAAACCCTCTGGGACATTCTCTACATACTCTATTACCTTCTGTGGTGGCCGTAGGGACCATATGATCAAGATAGTGAGTTCACTTGATGAAAGGAGTCTAAGTCCTTGAATGGCCCCATGGAGGACAGCGACCCTGTTGGCACATTGAAACGTGGCAAAATCAGTTAACTTTTATTGTGTGAAACCACTAGGGTTTAAGTTGTTTGTTCCTTCAGTTATTCATTTACTCCCTGCAACTGCCCAAAAACTAATAGAAAGTTTTATTTGCCACATTATTCAGGGTTGCTCAGGAGGCAGAAAGCATAACATTTTTTAAAATTTTGGTAAAATACTCTTAAAATTTGGAATCATAACCATTTAAAAATGTACAGTTTGGTATTGCTAATTATGTTCACTTTGTTGTGCAACCAGTCTCCATAATTTTTTCATCTTACAAAGCTGAAATCTATATTCACTAAACAACTCCCATTTTCCTCTCTCCAGCCCCTGGAAACCACCATTCTACTTTCTGTTTCTCAGTTTGACTATTCTAAATAGTTCATGTAAATGGAATCATATAGTATTTGTCTTTTTGTGATTGGTTTATTTTGCAGCATAATGTCCTTAAGGTTCATCTATATTGTAAACTGTGTCAGAATTTCATTTTTTAAAGGCAAAATAGCATTTCATTATATGCATAAAGTGTTGATTTCATCTCTTGGCTGTTTTGAACAATGTTGCTATGAACACTGGTGCACAAATATCTCTTTGAGACCTTGTTTTTGATTTAAGTGAATTTATATCCAGAAGTGGAATTGCTGGATTATATGGTAGTTCTAGGGCTTCTCTGGTAGCTCAGCTGGTAAGGGATCCACCTGCAATTCAGGAGATTCCCGTTCGATTCCTAGGTTGGGAAAATTCCCTGGAGAAGGGATAGCCTACCCACTCCAATATTCTTGGGCTTCCCTGGTGGCTCAGCGGGTAAAGAATCCTCCTGCAATGCGGGAGACCTGGGTTCAATCCCTGGGTTGGGAAGATCCCATGGAGAAGGGAATGGCTACACACTGCAGTATTCTGGCCTGGAGAATTCCATGGATAGTCCATGGGGTTGCAAAGGGTCAGACATGACTGAGCAACTTTCACACACAATGGTGGCTTATTTTTATTTATTTATTTATTTTTTGAGAAACCTTTATACCATCTTCCCTAACAGGTGCACCATTTTACATTCTCAGCAGCAGTGCACAAGGGGTCCAATTTCACATCCTCACCAGTCTTACCATGCTTTTTGAACAGAGGGAATCTGATATAAAGAATCACTTAGTAGGTAACTGAAAGAGTAAAAAGGAAATATTTAAGTTTTATTAAGGAAGTTTATTGACTATGCCAAAGCCTTTGACTGTGTGGATCACAATAAACTGTGGAAAATTCTGAAAGAGATGGGAATACCAGACCACCTGACTTGCCTCTTGAGAAACATGTATACAGGTCAGGAAGCAACAGTCAGAATTGGACATGGAACAACAGACTGGTTCCAAATAGGAAAAGGAGTACATCACAGCTGTATTTTGTCACCCTGCTTATTTAACTTGTATGCAGAGTACATCATGAGAAATGCTGGGCTGGAGGAAGCACAAGCTGGAATCAAGATTGCTGGGAGAAATATCAATAACCTCAGATATGCAGATGACACCACCCTTGTGGCAAAAACGGAAAAAGAACTAAAGAGATTCTTGATGAAAGTGAAAGAGGAGAGTGAAAAAGTTGGCTTAAAGCTCAACATTCAGAAAACTAAGATCATGGCATCCGGTCCCATCACTTCATGGAATATAGATGGGAAAACAGTGCAAACAGTGGCTGATTTTATTTTTTTGGGCTACAAAATCACTGCAGATGGTGAATGCAGCCATGAAATTAAAAGACACTTACTCCTTGAAAGGAAAGTTATGACCAACCTAGACAGCATATTAAAAAGCAGAGACATTACTTTGTCAACAAAGGTCCATCTAGTCAACGTTATGGTTTTTCCAGTGGTCATGTATGGATGTCAGAGTTGGACTATAAAGAAAGCTGAGCACTGAAGAATGATGCTTTTGATCTGTGGTGTTGGAGAAGACTCTTGAGAGTCCCTTGAACTGCAAGGAGATCCAACCATTCCATCCTATGGGAGATCAGTCCTGGGTGTTCATTGATAGGACTGATGTTGAAGCTGAAGCTCCAATACTTTGGCCACCTGATGCGAAGAGCTGACTCATTGGAAAAGACCCTAATGCTGGGAAAGATTGAGGGCAGGAGGAGAAGGGGACAACAGAGGATGAGATGGTTGGATGGCATCACCGACTCAATGGACATGAGTTTGGGTGAACTCCAGTAGTTGGTGATAGACAGGGAGGCCTGGTGTGCTGCGGTTCATGGGGTCACAAAGAGTCTGACACCACTGAACGACTGAACTGAACTGAAGGAAGTAACAACACATGTGGCAGCTAACATTTCTCAGGCTGAGTGTACAAAGGAAAGAGGTAGAATTTATTAAAATATAAAGGCAGAGGAGGGTTCTGTGGGGCAGGGATCCAGATCCCTGAGAAGTGGTCACAAGTTGTCTGGTTCTGGTCCCTCTGAGAGGTGACAGTGAGGCTAGTTCAAGGGTGTTGGAGAGACTGCAAACTGGATTCAGTTGCTGTTACAGGAATGCACTGCCGTTGCCAAAGTGCTGCTGCCAGGGTGAAGAAGCACTGCTAAAGTGGTGCTCTCAGAAACAGAAAGTGAACAGGTGGAGTGAGCCTGTTTTCTCTCCAGCCCTGCAATCTTCCCCAGGCACCCCCTATGGCAGAGCCTAAAAGAGCAGAAATGTATGTATAGTTTGCAGAGTCCCAACCTCAGTGCCAAAAAGTAGACTACGGAAGGGCATATTTGGAACTGAGAGGCAGTAACTCAAACAACCTGCCCACCAGGTAGTGGCCTCTCTCTGCACAATATTCTCAGCATTTTGCCTGCTTTCTTGTATGTCATCATACCACCTCTACCATGAGTGGGAGTTCTTTGGCTATGTCTTAACTCTCTGATTCTAATATAAAGTCCTTTAAGTTGCTTCCATGTCCTGGCTATTATAAATAGTGCTGCGATGAACATTGGGGATGCACATGTCTCTTTCAGATCTGGTTTCCTCAGTGTGTATGCCCAGAAGTGGGATTGCTGGGTCATATGGCAGTTCTAATTCCAGTTTTTAAAGAAATCTCCACAATGTTCTCCATAGTGGCTGTACTAGTTTGCATTCCCACCAACAGTGTAAGAGGGTTCCCTTTTCTCCACACCCTCTCCAGCATTTCTTTCTTGTAGGCTTTTGGATAGCAGCCATCCTGACTGGCGTATAATGGTACCTCATTGTGGTTTTGATTTGCATTTCTCTGATAATGAGTGATGTTGAGCATCTTTTCATGTGTTTGTTAGCCATCTGTATGTTTAGATCCCCATCAGCAGATGAATGGATAAGGAAGCTGTGGTACATATACACCATGGAATATTACTCAGCCATTAAAAAGAATTTATTTGAATCAGTTCTAATGAGATGGATGAAACTGGAGCCCATTATACAGAGTGAAGTAAGCCAGAAAGATAAAGACCAATATAGCATACTAATGCATATATATGGAATTTAGAAAGATGGTAATGATAACCCTATATGCAAAACAGAAAAAGAGACACAGATGTACAGAACAGACTTTTAAACTCTGTGGGAGAAGGTGAGGGTGGGATGTTCAGAGAGAACAGCATTGAAACAAGTATACTATCAAGGGTAAAACAGACCACCAGCCCAGGTTGGATGCATGAGACAAGGGCTCAGGGCTGGTGCACTGGGAAGACTCAGAGGGATGGGATGGAGAGGGAGGCAGGAGGGGGGATCGGGATGGGGAACACATGTAAATCCATGGCTGATTCATGTCAATGTATGACAAAAACCACTACAATATTGTAAAGTAATTAGCCTCCAACTAATAAAAATAAATGAAAAAAAATATAAAGTCCTTTAAGAGCAAGATCATCTTGCTGATTAAGTGGCTGATTCATCTCTGTATACCTTTCTAATGTCCCCAAAGCCTAGCACAATGGTTATACATAAATGACATACAGTAATTTTGTCAAATGAATGATCTCCAATTGGTAAAAGGGCAGTGGCTAGAAAGTAGCACAGAGGGAGCCCAACCACCATGAAAGTCATTGCATATTTGTCGATTGAGTGGAATTTGGGCTGAGATATTTGTAAATCTTGGTGAAAAGCAGACTCACACCAACTTTGTGCAAATGCTTTAAGACTTAACTGGAGGTGCCCTGAAAAGGTGCACTTATTTGGTACTGGCTCCTCAACTCTGGCGATAGAGAGGCAAAAGCAGGGGAAGACGTCCTGTCCCAGGGCCCTCTCTTTACAGATAGCCTGGTCTGTCCAGAGTCTCTTCCTCCTCTTCTCAGAATACTTTGAATTAGTACTTAGACTCTAAGGAGTAAGATCAGGCAGAGATATTGAAAAGATAGTGTCCCAATTATTATTTCTGCTCAACAAGTTATCTCCAGACTTAGTGACATAAAACAACAAACATTTTATCATCTTCGTGCATTTTGTGTGTCAGAAACTCAGAAAGAACTCAGTGGAAATGCCTTGCCTTTGTTTGTGGATGTCTGGAGTCTCAGTTAGGAAGACTCCATGACAAGGGGAGACTTCACGGGTGAGACCTAGAATGCAGGCAGACATGGGAGATATTGCAGGTTCTATCCAGACCACTTCAATAAAGCAAATGTTGTAATAAAGTGAGTTACACAATTTTTTTTTCCAGAGCATATAAAAGTTATGTTTACAGAATACTGTAGTCAAAAATGTTTAATAACATTATGTCTAAAAATATGCATGCTTTAATTTAAAAATGCTTGTACACCCATAGCTGATTCATGACAATGTATGGCAAAAATCACCACAAATTGTAAAGTAATTAGCCTCCAATTAAAATAAATTAATTAAATTAATTTTAAAATGCTTTATTGCTAAAAAATGCCAACCATCATCAGAAAACACAGAGTTGCCACAAACTTTCCATTCATAAAAAAACATAGTGCCTGTGAACCACAATAAAATAAGATATGCCTATACTCTGGGAACATCCTCACTTACACATCTGGAGATTGATACTGACTACGTACTGATGTTGACCAGAGTACTATGGCCTCCACATGTGGCTGGGGTTTCCTCCTGATACAACAGCTTCACAATAAATTTATTCTATGGCGATTTAGGGGTCTACAGCAAGTATGCCAGGAGACAGAGTGGAAACTTTCGTGTCTTAGCATCACAAAGTGGGGAAAAGGGAACTCTTATACACCGTTGCATGTATGCTAAGTCATTTCAGTTGTGTCAAGCTCTTTGCAACACTATGAACTGTAGCTCATCAGGCCCCACTGTCCAAGGGATTATCCAGGCAAGAATACTAGAGTGGGTTGACATTTCCTTCTTCAGGGGATCTTCCTGATTCAAGGATCGAACCCATGTCTCTTATGTCTCCTGCTTTGGCAGGTGGGTTCATTACCACTAGTGCCATTAGCGTCACCTGAGTAAATTGGTATAGCCATTGTGGAAAACAATGTGGCAGTTTCTCAAATGCTAGAGCTACCATCAGTTCAGTTCAGTTCAGTTCACTCGCTCAGTTGTGTCCGACTCTTTGGGACCCCATGAATCACAGTACGCCAGGCCTCCCTGTCCATCACCAACTCCCAGAGTCCACCCAAACCCATGTCCATTGTGTCGGTGATGCCATCCAACCATCTCATCCTCTGTCATCCACTTCTCCTCTTGCCATCAATATTTCCCAGCATCAGGGTCTTTTCAAATGAGTCAGCTTTTCGCATCAGGTGGCCAAAGTATTGGGGTTTCAACTTCAACATCAGTCCCTCCAATCAGTCCCAATCAATCCCAGGACTGATCTCCCATAGGATGGACTGGTTGGATCTCCTTGCAGTTCAAGGGACTCTCAAGAGTCTTCTCCAACACCACACTTCAAAAGCATCAATGCTTCGGTGCTTAGCTTTCTTCATACTCCAACTCTCACATCCATACATGACTACTGGAAAAACCATAGCCTTGACTAGATGGATGTTTTTTGGCAAAGTAGTGTCTCTGCTTTTTAATATGCTATCTAGGTTGCTCATAACTTTCTTTTCAAGGAGCAAGCGTTTTTTAATTTCATGGGTGCATTCACCATCTGCAGTGATTTTGGAGCCCAGAAAAATAGCTAGCCACTGTTTTCCCATCTATTTGCCATGAAGTGATGGGACTGGATGCCATGATCTTAGTTTTCTTAATGTTGAGCTTTAAGCCAACTTCTTTCACTCTCTTCTTTCACTTTCACCAAGAGGCTCTTTAGTTCTTCTTCACTTTCTGCCATAAGGGTGGTGTCATCTGCATATCTGAGGTTATTGGTATTTCTCCCAGCAATCCTGATTCCAGCTTGTGCTTCCTCCAGCCCAGCGTTTCTCATGATGTACTCTGCATACAAGTTAAATAAGCAGGGTGACAATATACAGCCTTAACACACTCATTTTTCTATTTGGAACCAGTCTGTTGTTCCATGTCCAGTTCTGACTGTTTCTTCCTGACCTGTATACAGGTTTCTCAAGAGGCAGGTCAGCTGGTCTGGTATTCCCACCTCTTGAAGAATTTTCCACACTTTATTGTGGTCCACACAGTCAAAGGCTTTGGCATAGTCAATAATGCAGAATTAGATGTTTTTCTGAAACTCTCTTGCTTTTTCAATGATCCAGTGGATGTTGGCAATCTGATCTCTGGTTCCTCTGCCTTTTCTAAAACCAGCTTGAACATCTGGAAGTTCACAATTTACATATTACTGAAGCCTGGCTTGGAGAATTTTAAGCGTTGCTTTACTAGCATGTGAGATGAGTGCAATTGTGTGGTAGTTTGAGCATTCTTTGGCATTACCTTTCTTTGGGATTGGAATGAAAACTGACATTTTCCAGTCCTGTGGCCACTGCTAAGTTTTCCAAATTTGCTGGCATATTGGGTGCAGCACTTTCACAACATCATCTTTTAGAATTTGAAATATCTCAATTGGAATTCCATCACCTTCACTAGCTTTGCTCGTAGTGATGCTTCCTAAGGCCCACCTGACTTCACATTCCAGGATGTCCAGCTGTAGGTGAGTGAGAGTGATCACACCATCATGATTATCTGAGTTGTGAAGATCTTTTTTGTACAGTTCTTCTGTGTATTCTTGCCACCTCTTCTTAATAGCTTCTGCTTCTGTTAGGTCCCTACCATTTCTGTCCTTTATTGAGCCCATCTTTGCATGAAATGTTCCCTTGGTATCTCTAATTTTCTTGAAGAGGTCTCTAGTCTTTCCCATTCTATTGTTTTCCTCTATTTCTTTTTTTTTTTAAAATAATCTGCATTTTAAAAATTTTATTTTTTAATTTAAATTATTTATTTATTTTAGTTTACAGCATTGTATTGGTTTTGCCATACATTGACTTGAATCTGCCATGGGTGTACATGTGTTCCCCATCCTGAGCCCCCCTCTCACCTCCCTCTATTTCCTTGCATTGATCACTGAGGAAGGCTTTCTCATCTCTCCTTGCTATTTTTTGAAACTCTGCATTCAAATGGGTATATCTTTCCTATTCTCCTTTGCTTTTCACTTCTCTTCTTTTCACAGCTATTTGTAAGGCCTCCTCAGACAGCCATTTTGCCTTTTTGCATTTCTTTTCCATGGGGATGGTCTTGATCCCTGTCTCCTGTACAATGTCATGAACCTCCATCCATAGTTCTTCAGGTACTCTGTCTATCAGATCTAGTCCCTTAAATCTGTTTCTGACCTCCACTATATAGTCATAAGGGATTTGATTTAAGTCATACCTGAATGGTATAGTGGTTTTCCTCACTTTCTTCAATTTGAGTCTGAATTTTTCAATAAGGTGTTCATGATCTGAGCCATAGTCCGCTCCCAGTCTTATTTTTGCTGACTGTATAGAGCTTCTCCATATTTTTCTGCAAAGGATATAATCAATCTGATTTCAGTGTTGACCATCTGGTGATGTCCATGTGTAGTCTTTTGTGTTGTTGGAAGATGGTGGTTGCTATGACCAGTGCGTTCTCTTGGCAGAACTCTGTTAGCTTTTGCCCTGCTTCATTCTGTACTCTAAGGCAAAATTTACCTGTTACTTCAGGTGTTTCTTGAATTCCTACTTTTGCATTCCAGTCCCCTATAATGAAAAGGACATCTTTTTTGGGTGTTAGTTCTAGCCGTTCTTGTAGGTCTTCATAGAATTGTTCAACTTCAGCTTCTTCAGTATTACTGGTCAGGGTATAGACTTGGATTACTGTGATATTGAATGGTTTGCCTTGGAAATGAACAGAGATCATTCTGTCATTTTTGAGATTGCATCCGAGTACTGCATTTTGGACTCTTTTGTTGGCTATGAGGGCTACTCCATTTCTTCTAAGGGATTCCTGCCAACAGTAGTAGATATAATGGTCATCTGAGTTAAATTCACCCATTCCAGCTACTATATGACCTAGCAAGTCCATATATTTGACAAAGCCAAAAACATCAATTCCAAAAGGCAAATGCACCCCATTGTTTAGAGCATCATTATTTACAATAGCCAAGACATAGAAATAACCTAAGTGTCCATCAATAGATGAATGGATGAAGAAAATATGGTATATATGCTATGGAATATAATTCAGCCATGAAAAGGAATGAAATTTTGCTGTTTGAAGGAACATGGTTGGACTTGGTGGGCATTATGCTAAGTGAAATAAGTCAGAGGAAGATAAATATTGTATGATATCACTTATATGTGGAATCCACTTCATGGATCACAACCTTGTGGTGACAAAAGGGCTTGATTAACTCAATGAAGCTATGAGCCATGTAGTGCAGAGGCACACAGGACTGACGGGTCATAGTGAAGAGTTCTGATAAATCATGGTCCATTGGATGAGGAAATGGCAAACAATTCCAGTATTCTTGCTGCAAGAACCCCATGAACAGTAGGAATAGGCAAAAAGTTGTAACACCAGCAGATGAGCCCCTTCAAAGTCCGAAAGTGTCCAATATGCTACTGGGGAAGAGTGGAGGGAAATTACTATTATTTCCCAAAAGAATGGAATGTCTGGGACAAAGTGGAAATGACGCTCAGTGGTGGATATGTCTTGAAGTGAAAGTGAAGTCTGATGCTGTAAAGAACAATATTGCATAGGAACCTGGAATGTTATGTCCGTGAATCAAGGTAAACTGGACATGGTCATGCAGGAGATGGCAAGATTGAACCTCAACATCTTAGGAATCAATAAACTAAAATGGACAGGAATGGGTGAATTTAGTTCAGGTGACCATTATATCTACTACTGAGGGCAAGAATCCCTTAAAAGAAATTGAATAGCCCTCATAGTCAGCAAGAGTCCAAAACGCAGTACTTGGGTGAAATCTCAAAAATGACAGGAGGATCTTGGTTCGTTTCCAAGGAAGACATTCAACATCACAGCTATCCAAGTCTCTGCTCCAACCACTAACGCCAAAGAAGCTGAAGTAGACTGGTTTGATGAAGACCTGTGACACCTTCTAGAACTAACAGCAAAAAAAAAGATGTCCTTTTCATCATAGGGAATTGTAATACAAAAAAAGGAAATCAAGACAAAGCCAGAAAACAGGCAAGTTTGTCTTGGAGTACCAAATGAAGCAAGGGAAAAGTTAACAGAGTTTTGTCCCCAAAACATGCTGATCATAGCAAACACCATTTTCAAGGACCCAAGAGATGACTATACACATGGACATCACCAGATGATCAATACTGATATCAGATTGATTATGTTCTTTGCAGCCAAAGATGGAGAAGCTCTATACAGTCAGTAAAAACAAGACCAGGAACTGACTGTGGCTCAGATCATCAGTTCTTTATTGCAATATTCAGGCTCAAATTGAAGAAAGTGGGAAAAATCATTAGACCATTCAGGTAAGACCTGAATCAAATATTTATGACTACACAGTAGAGGTGAGAAATAGATTCAAGGGATTAGATATAGTAAACAGAGTGCCTGAAGAACCATGGACAGAGATTTGTAACATTGTACAGGAGGTGGTGACCAAAACCATCCCCAAGAAAAAGAAATGCAAGAAGGCAAAATGGTTGTCTGAGGAGGATTTACAAATAGCTGAGGAAAGAAGAGAAGCAAAAGACAAGAGAAACGAGGAAAGATATATCCACTGAATGTAGATTTCCAGAGACTAGCAGTGAGAGATAAGAAGGCCTTCTTAAATAAGCAATGCAAAAAAATAGAGGAAAACAATAGAATGAGAGACTAGGCATCCCATCAAGGAAACTGGAGATATCAAGGGAACATTTCATGCAAGGATGGGCACAATAAAGGACATAATTGGTAAGGACCTAACAGAAGCAGAAGAAATTAAGAAGAGGTGGCAAGAGTACACAGAAGAACTATACAAAAGAGGTCTTAATGATCTGGTTAATCAGGATAGTGAGGTCAATCCCTTAGAGCCAGACATCCTGGAATGTGAAGTCAAGTGGGGTTTAGGAAACATTACTACAAACAAGTTCAGTGGAAGTGATGGGATTCCAGCTGAGTTATTTCAAATTCTAAAAGATGATACTATTAAAATGATACATTGGGCCTACTCAGCAGAGGACACAGGACTGGAAAAGGTGAGTTTTCATTTCAATCTCAAAGAAAAGCAATGCCAAAGAATGTTCAAACTACCAGACAATTGGGCTCATTTCTCATACTAGTAAGATTGTACTCAAAATTCAGCAGTGCATGAACTGAGAACTTCCAGATATACAAGCTGGATTTAGAAAAGCACAGTTTGAAAGCATCAGTTCTTCAGTGGTCAGCCTTTTCTATGGTCCAACTCTCATATTTGTACACAATTGCACTCATCTCACATGCTAGTAAAGTAATGCTCAAAATTCTCCAAGCCAGGCTTCAGCAATACGTGAACTGTGAACTTCCAGATGTTCAAGCTGGTTTTAGAAAAGGCAGAGGAACCAGAGATCAAAATGCCAACATTTACTGGAACATAGAGAAAGCAGGGGAACTCCAGAAAAATATGTACTTCTGCTTCATTGACTATGCTAAAGCTTTTTACTGTGTGTATCACAACAAACTGGAAAATTCTTAAAGAGATGGGAATACTAGATCATGTTACCTGTCTCCTGAGAAATCTATATGTTGGTTGAGAAGCAACAGTTAGAACAGTACATGGAACAACCTACTGGTTCAAAATTGAAAAAGGAATATGATAAGACTGTAAATTGTCACTCTGCTTATTTAACTTGTATACAGAGTACACTAAGGGAAATGCCAGGCTGGATGAATCACAAGCTGGAATCAAGATTGATGGGAGAAATATCAACAACCTCAGATATGCAGATGAAACCACTCTAATGGCAGAAAGTGAAGAGCAATTAAAAAGCCTCTTGATGAGGCTGAAAAAGGAGAGTGAAAATGATGGCTTGAAACTAAACATTGAAAAAGCTAAGATCATGGCGTCTGGTCCCATCACTTCATGGGAAATGGGGGAATGGGAAATGGTGGCAGATTTTATTTTCTTAGGCTCTAAAATCAGTGTGGAAGGTGACTGCAGCCATGAAATTAAAAGTCGCTTGCTCATTGGAAGGAAAGCTATGACAAACAGTGTATTTAAAAGCAGAGACATCACCTTGCTTACAAAGTTGCATATAGTCAAAGCTATGGTGTTTTCAGTAGTCATATATGAATGTGAGAGTTGGATCATAAAGAAGACTGATTGCCGATGAATTGATGCTTTTGAATTGTGGTGCTGGGAGAAGAATCTCGAGAGTCCCTAGGCCAGTAAGGAGATCAAACCAGTCAATCCTAAAGGAAATTAACCCTGAATATTCATTGGAAGGACTAATGCTGAAGCTGAAGCTCCAATACTTTGGACCACCGATGCAAAAAGCCAACTCACTGGAAAAGCCCCTGATGCTGGGAAGGATTGAAGGCAAAAGGTGAAGGGGGTGGCAGAGGATGAGATGGTTAGATAGCATCACTGACTCAATGGACATGAATTTAAGCAAACTCTGGGAGATAGTGGACAGAGGAGCCTGGTGTGCTGCAGTTCATGGGACTGCAAGGAATTGGACACAACTTAGCAACTGAACAACAACAATAACAATATGTGGAATCTAAAAAATACTAGTGAATGTAACAAAAAAGAAACAGACTCAGATGTAGATCACAAACTAGTGGTTACCCATAAGGAGAAGGTGGAAGGGCAATGTAGGGACTGGGGAGTGGGAGATACAAACCACTGCTTGTAAGGTAGGTTCAAGGATGTATTATACAACACAGGGAATATAGCCAGTATTTTTTAATAACCACAAGTGAAAAATGTTAAAATTTGTATAAAAATTTAAAACAGAAGTCATGCAGTACTGCTTTTGTCTCATTCTATTGGTTATAATTGAGTCATAAGCTCACTCATATTTAAGGGTAGAGGATATGTACCTCATCTGAGTGGGTGTCAACATGAACAACTGTAGAAAAGTATATGGGATAAGAAATATAGTTGCAGATGTTCTGGGGAAACACAGTCTGCCACAGCTGTTAAGCTTATTCTCCCCATTTTTGGGATGAGGACACCAAGCTCTAGAGAACCTGGGAAGTGGCTTGCAAAGACCCTGCAGTCAGTTCTCAGAATTCTTAGAGAACCCAATTTTGCCATGGCTGCTGTAACAAATTCCACATACCGAATGGCTTTAAACAGCAGTAATTTATTCTCTCATTCTTCCAGAGGCTAGGTTTCAGTTAGGGCCATGCTCTTTCTGACTGCTCTAGGAGAGGATTCTTTCTGACCTCCTGCTAGTTTCTGGTGGTTCTCAGCAATCTTCCTGGAGTTCCTCGACTTGTAGATCCTTCACTCCAATCTCTGCCTCATCATCAGCTTGGCATCCTTGCTGTATGTCTGCATGTCTTCCCTCTGTGCATGTCTAGCTCTGTGTCCAAATTTCCCCTTTTCACAAGGATGCCAATTATATTGGATTAAGTTGCACTGTAATGGCCTCACTTTAACCCAATTCCTTCTGTAAAGGAAGGAATCCTTCTGTTCCTTATTTCCAAATAAAGTCACAGCAGGCAATGCGGGGGGTGGGGGGAACTGGTGGCAAGGAAGTAGTACTTCCCAGCTGTCACTAGTGGTAAAAATTCTGCCTGCCAGTGCAGGAGACTTAAGGACATGGGTTTGATACATGGGTTGGGAAGATCCCCTGGAGGAGGGAATGACAACCTACTTCAGTATTCTTGCCTGGAGAATCCCATGGACAGAGGATCTTGTCCATCGGGTTGCAAAGAGTTGGACACGATTGAGAGATTTTCACTTTTTACTTTTCAGGTGGAATTAGGGCTTCAACATATATTTTGGGGAGGGGGGACACAATTCAACCCAGAGCCATCTTTTATGAAACCCATGGGAAGAGAACTTAGAGACTTACTCTAAGGTAAACTTAGAAGTGCATACAGCAGCCATGCTGAGGGAATTTCTCTGGCCAGTAAGCCTGGGCCCAAGTGCTAAGGTGTTCTAAGAGAAAAAGGGACTGGGATTGTTGAAACACACTGAAAATGTTTATGCTATAGACATTTTCATGACAAATATAAATGGGGCTCAGTGGGTGCCATCAGAGAGGATCCCAGTGACTTCACAGAGATTAGATGCTGGAGCCAATTCTGCCTCTCTCATGTCTGAAGGGTGATGATTAAACTTCAGAAGCCATTTGGGCCCCAGTACCTGACACAATCCACTGAAAAGCAGAAGTGGCTTGTAAAGGAGATGAATAACTGAACAGAAAAGCTATTCTTTCAACCCTGGCTTTGAAATGGAGCAGGACCCTATGGTTCTTAACTCACCCCTCACCACCATGTCCTCTGCCTGCCTTTTGTCTGTGGAAAACTTTAATAAAAGAATAAGTTTAATCAGAGAAGTGAGAAATGCAAAAACAAATGAAACCATTCAAAGGAGACTAAATAATAATACAGTCATTAAGCATAGTTAGGGACCTTAAGTTCTTTCTCAAAGGCTACAGAGAATATTCTGAGCCACTTTCTGTGAGCTGTCTTATAGATACTAAAACCCCAGGTGGAGACATTAACAACAAGATGACCAGACTGGACCCAGGACATGAGCTGCCACAATTCTGAGAATTTGCCTCTAAGAAATGGGAGCAAATGGAACCTGGAGCTGAAGATTAACTACATCTAAAACAATCAAGATAACGTTGGTCAGACCACCGATGATCAATGTGAAGAAGACTGTCAGAGATGACTGTACTGTTTCCACATGCAGTCCCCTGCCTCTCACTTATGTCTATGAAAGCTCTTGCCCCACTGATAGCTAGTTGGGGAAAATCTGCCTTTGGACAGATGTCCAACACCCTCTCCCTCCAGTTGCCAGCATCTGAAATAAAGAAAATTTTTCTTTCTACCAACTGCTTTTGAGCAGTAAGTATCCAGACCCCCACACACTCTTTCGGTAACAGCTTCAAATCATGAAAGGTAGCTTTCCCTTCCACCAGAACAGTGTTGTGAAGCAGATGATTCAGGCAGAGATAAAAGAGACTGTGGACTTCACCAAAGCTAGAAGGAGCCCTAGATTGGAGGAAAACTGTATTCTACCTTATCTACCAGTGTCCCTTCCTCCAGAATTTAGGGGAATACAAAGCATTTTACATTGTTTACCAATAACAGCATAAGAAAAAAACAATTGTTATTACTTAGGAGGGGCAGTTTATCTAGGCCATCTATAGCTTTGCTACAGTTTTTTGCTTATATCCCTCACAATTCCATAATTTTGTTTTCTAGCACACTGACTTCTGGTAGAGTTTTGCCCCCTAAAACTGCATCCTTTTGTTGGAGGGCTCCCCCAGTTTGCTATAGCCAGCTTTTCAGGCCACAGCGGAAGTTGGAAGTGCTTGGGAATTTACACTCCCTTGGGTATCCTTTATCTAATGGCACAGATATGGTAGTGTACGGGGGCTTCCCAGGTGGTGCCAGGGGTAAAACACCCATCTGCCAATGCAGGAGATGTAAGTGATATGGGTTTAATCCCTGGGTCGGGAAGATCCCCTGGAGGAGGGCACAGCAATCCATTTCAGCATTCTTCCCTGGAGAATCCCATGGACAGAGGAGCCTGGTGGGCTATCGTCCATAGGGTCACAAAGAGTTGGACACAACTGAAGCAACTTAGCGCACACATGGTGGTGTATAGCAAAGGGGTATAAATTCCCTGGGCTTCCCCGGTGGCTCAGCAGTAAAAATCTGCCCGCCCAGGCAGGAGACCAGTGTTCGATCCCTGGGTTGACGAGATTCCCTGGAGAAGGAAATGGCAACCCATTCAAGTATTTTTGTCTTGGAAATCCCATGGACAGAGTAACATGGCGGGCTACAGTTCATGGGGTCAAAAAGCAGTCAGACATGACTTAGCAACTAAACAACAGCAAATAAATTCCCTGCTTCTCCTCCTCCTCTGATTCAATACCTACACTCTCCTGTAAAGAAACTGTGGGATTGAGTCAAAATTGCTCTCGGTGATACATGATAACTCACTCTTATGTGGTCCCCTTCCCCTACCTGTCTCAGTTCCCACTTCTCTGTGTGTGTGTGTGTGTGTGTGTGTGTGTGTGTGTGTGTTAGCTACTCAGTCGTGTCTGAATCTTTGCAGCCCCATGAACTGTAGCCCGCCAGGTTCCTCTTTCATGGGATTCTCCAGGCAAGAATACTGGAGTGGGTTGTCATGCCCTCCTCCAGAGGATCTACCTGACCCACTGATTGAACCCATGTCTCTTGTGACTCCTGCATTGGTAGGTGGATTCTTTACCATTAATGCCACCTGGGAAGCCCTCCCATTTCTCTACTACTAGTTTTTACTGATATTAATTCCTAATAAATGATTTTCACATTCTAGTTTCAGGGTTGGTTTCAGGGATCCAGTCTAAGACAACATCTTATCCAACCTTCACAACCACTTCCCCAAGGCAGAAAGGACAACTATGGAAACTCTGGCTTTGAAAGGACCTGCCCCCAGTCACATCATAATTGTCCTTGTCTTCCTTGGTGACTGAGATGGTAAAGAATCTGCCTGCAATGCAGGAGATGCAGGTTTCATCCCTGGGTTGAAGAGATCCCCTGGAGAAGGAAATGGCTACCCACCCCAGTATTCTTGCCTAAAGAATTTCATGGACAGAGGAGCCTGGCAGACCACGGTCCATGGGTTTGCAAACAGTTGAACATGACTGAGTGACTAACACTACTAACTAACTAACTCTAACTAATCTTCTCTCTGCTATATTATATTGACTCAAAGAAACAACTTGTCTTATTTCTTTTTCACCTCTTAATTGTCTTTGGATTTCCTGAATTTCTTCACTTAGAAGAAATACATTGAATTTTTTCACCTAAAGTGAAGAATTGATATTCCTATTATTTTCTCTTTCTACGTTGTCCAAGTCTAGGTTTTTATCAGAGCAGTGAATGAGGTGAAGACAGTCTTCTTCATGTTCCCTTCTCCTGAGATACTGTAGTAGACTAAAGATAGACCTAACTTATTTGACAGTCCTTCCACTGAAGGCTGGAGTCTGCATACCCTCCCTTTGAATCAGGGCTGACCCATGACTGTGTGACAAATGTGTGTGCTGTGAGCTAAGACAAATGTGATCTGAGAGTAGATTTTTAAAAGGGCTGGCAGCTTTTGGATTCCGTGCCATGGCAGAAAGCACTGTGTAGGTTGTGAGTTTCCAAAATCAGACCTGGGTTTGCCATTTACTAGCTATGTGACCTTGAACAAAGTATTCTTTCTCAAATTCTATTTTAACTTACATGCCTACCTCATATACTTGTATTGAGGATTGAGGTAAATAGTGAAACAATGAGTAGCTAAATAAGCATTCAAAAATTGCTATCATTATGATGAAAACCTTTTCTTTATAAACAATTCATGAGCTATTTACTTCATGTACATCTTAATTGGTTCAAAACAAAAATTATTACTCTAAAAACAGTTTAAAGAATGCTCTGAATTTCAGATTTCACAGTGAAAGGTAAAGTTTGCTTTCTTTCCTGTGAGTTCACTCAAAGTTAACATCTGCCATATCACAGGCAAAAGCACACCCCATACGTATGCCTGCCTCACCGACTCCCAGTCTGCCAAAGAAGACAAACATATTTCATAGACCCAGCAGGTCTTCCATCTTTAGTCTGAAGTCATCTTATTTGCCCTGTAAAGCTTTTGAGAAGAGAAGGGGAAAAGAGAAGAAAGTCTCAGCAATTTCCACGGTCCATTCAATAAACCAGGGCCGTATTAAGCCACTTTCATCTTCTGAACCCTATGTGTGTCAGTTAGCAAAACATTGGTGCTGTGTCATCACCAGGAGACAGAGGAACCTGGACAGAGGGGCCCTAAGGATGCTGACCAGCAAGAATGGCCTTGGGGCATGAACATGATTTTAGGTTTGAATCTGTTCAGCACTTACACGTCTGAACCTGATGTCCGGGACTGCTTAGAAACACCTGTCTCTGCTACTCACTTGCTCCAGGGCTGCGCCTGGAGATCGGGTGTCAGTGTCCAAGTCTCACTCCCCCTCATGTCAAATTCCCAACTCTCAGGACAATACCAAGACAGCACACAATCAACATGTATTGACTGAGTGAAAAATTAAATCAATTAATATGTAAATTATATCAACTGAATTTTTTTTTCCACCGCTTACATTGACTTCCACCTCTGACGTTGTTATTTGGCACTTCTTAAATTTGTTCTGGAAAGTAGGGAGAAAATACAGTTTATAAAGCCCTATCATCTACTCATTGAACACCCAGTTACTTTATTCTTCAAGCAACTCCATTTTATGGTGAAAAAGGGAATTTCAGAAAAATTAGCTCATCTAAGCACTCACAGATAATGGATGGCAATTTCAAGATTTAAACTCCAATTTTCTGACTTAAAAGTTCATGATTTCACTATTATATTCCTTGACATTTCTCAGAATTAGAGGAAGTTGCTTGTTGGTATAAAAGAAAAAAAATGTGGGGTGTCTGACCTTTTACTTAAGTGGTCTTTCTTATGAATGGCATCCACCATATTTTTGATAGATGGGGAGGAGTCTATTCCTGTTACAGATATTCTGGAATGGGGACAATCATTCACTTCACAAAACTTGACAGAGTAGCCTCCACATTCTTGCTGTTGTCTGAGAAAGATAAAGCATTATCCAAGACAGCTTTCAAGGCACTGCCTAGGAAAATTCCCTTGACCTCCCTTTTAAGGAAATTATTAAAAATGAATTTGCATAACATTGCTTTTCTTTTCTTTTTCTTTTTTTTTTTTTTGCAGTAGCAGTAGTAGAATCAGAAAAGCAGTGAGTACAAAAGGAGGTGGGTTTCATTTTAGACTTTTAAGTCACATCAGAAGAATATGCACAGATGCAGAGATGGCTATTATATGTAGAGGAATAGTTAGAAGGCTGAAATTCCTAAAAATAGTGTCAGATGCTGGTGACACACCCCTCTGTAAAGCCCAAGATTACTGACCCACATGTGCCTCTGTGTCATTTTTCTTCAGCATTCTCCTTAGACAGGGCAAAGCTTTCAGAGACTACAATCTAGCAGATTCCTGGCTGGAAGAAGTTTTAAGCCCCCTTAGTTGAAAGATGATTAATGTAAGTCTGCAAAGAAGAACACTTGAATGTTAGAAACTGTAACTGCTACCAAATCACTTTCCTTCTCACTGGAGAAGGTTAAATAATGTCTCAAGAAATATATGCAATGTATCTCACGTGCTAGTAAAGTGATGCTTAAAATTCTCCAAGTCAGGCTTCAGCAAAACGTGAACCATGAACTTCCAGATGGTTCATGCTGGTTTTAGAAAAGGCAGAGGAACCAGAGATCAAATTACCAACATCTGCTGGATCATTGAAAAAGCAAGAGAGTTTCAGAAAAACATCTATTTCTACTTTATTGACTATGCCAAAGCCTTTGACTGTGTGGATCACAATAAACCGTGGAAAATTCTTCAAGAGGTGGGAATACCAGACCACCTGGTATTCCACCATGCCTCTTGAGAAACCTGTATGCAGGTTAGGAAGCAACAGTTAGAACTGGACATGGAGCAACAGACTGGTTCCAAATAGGGAAAGGAGTACGTCAAGGCTGTATATTGTCAACCTGCTTATTTAACTTATATGCAGAGTACATCACGAGAAATGCTGGGCTGGAGGAAACACAAGCTGGAATCAAGATTGCCAGGAGAAATGTCAATAACCTCAGATAGGCAGATGACACCACCCTTATGGCAGAAAGTGAAGAACTAAAGAGCCTTTTAATGAAAGTGAAAGAGGAGAGTGAAAAAGTTGGCTTAAAGCTCAACACCCAGAAAACTAAGATCATGGCATCCGGGCCCATCACTTCATGGCAAATAGATGGGGAAAGAGTGGAAACAGTGGCTGACTATTTTTCTGGGCTCCAAAATCACTGCAGATGGTGATTGCAGCCATGAAATTAAAAGATGCTTACTCCTTGGAAGGAAAGTTATGACCAACCTAGACAGCATATTGAAAAGCAGAGACATTACTTTGTCAACGAAGGTCCGTCTAGTCAAGGCTATGGTTTTTCCAGTGGCCATGTATGGATGTGAGAGTTGGACTATAAAGAAAGCTGATCATCAAAGAATTGATGCTTTTGAAGTGTGGTGTTGGAGAAGACTCTTGAGAGTCCCTTGGACTGCAAGGAGATCCAACCAGTCCATCCTAAAGGAGATCAGTCCTGGGTGTTCATTGGAAGGATTGATGTTGAAGCTGAAACTCCAATACTTTGGCCACCTGATGAGAAGAACTGACTCACTGGAAAGACCCTGATGCTGGGAAAGATTGAAGGCAGGAGAAGGAGATGATAGAGGATGAGATAGTTGCATGGCATCACCGACTCAATGGACATGGGTTTGGGTGGACACTGGGAGTTGGTGATGGGCAGGGAGGCCTGGCGTGCTGTAGTTCATGGGGTCAGAAACAGTCAGACATGACTGAATGACTGAGCTGAACTGATGCTGGTGTTAGGAGCAGTATGGGGACTTTTCATCCTGAGTACATTTCCCCCCAAACAGACCTTACATTTTGGAAATAAGACATAAAGACATGAAGTTTCTGGCTTTTAACAAAAATTGTACCAGAGTGAAAAAGTTCTCAAAAATTCCATTTTCATATAGCTTTGGACATGTCACTGCCTCTCTGCTTCCAGTTTTCATGCCTAAATTCTTTAGCCATATAATACCTGGGGCAAGATTTAATTCTTATCTAACTCTACTTGGGATTATCAGAGAGAATTTAAGTGGACAATATATTTCTTAGATCTCAATGTTTATCTTCTTTTTCAGATGATTAGACAGGGAATTTTCAAAAATTTCTAAGGGGTGAGAGGATGTAGGCATCACATAGACCTTCCAGTCAAGTCTTACTCAACCCTAGTAGTTCCAGACCACTCATGGTTACACACTAATGCTATTCCAAAGATGACACCATGTTTTCAACTGACATATCATTCACATGGATCCTGAGTATAATACATTCTACCTCAGTACCCACCTTTCCAAGCCATATACAGAGAATGGTGCTAAGATAGAGGAATAAAGGGGTTAAGCACTTGATATTCACTGATGTGATCATGAGACCTCCCATTGTATTTTTGGAGTAAAGACTTTCAGATTTCACAGTTAGACTTTCACATTCAGCTGGCCTTCATCCTCACTTCCACGCCTAGTGAAGGAAGCAGAGACGAGGAATATTGCATGCATTCATCCACCTCTTTCTGATAGTTGAGAATCACTCAGAAGGAGGAAGGAGAAGAAAAATAGGCCCTGCTCCCTGATCTCAGCATCTATGATCAGCTGATGCAATATTTCTCAAGTGTTCAGGAAGAGGAATGAGATTATGGAGACAGCTTCCCTGCAGAATCCACATTGACAATGTTGGGAAGTACAGTCGACTTGTAGAGTGAGGGAGATTTGAGTTCTTGTTCTGGCATTTCCCAAAACTTGATGAATAATCTGGGGGTAAATGACTTAAAGTGTTTTGGCTTTTAAGTTTAATTTGGACCCATTTGTTTATTTTTGTGTTTATAATATTATCATTACTCTAGGAGGTGGTTCAGAGAGAAACTTGCTGTGATTTACATCAAAGAGTGTTCTACCTATGTTTTCCTCCAAGAGTTTTATAGTGTCTGGTCTTGTGTTTATGTCTTTAATATATTTTGAGCTCATTTTTGTGTATGGTGTTAGGAAGTGTTCTACTTTAACTTTTTTTATATGTAGTTGTTCAGATTTCCCAGCACCACTTATTTGAAGAGACTGTCTTTTCTTCATTGTATATTCTTGCCTCCTTTATCAAAGACAAGGTGCCCATAGGTGGGTAGGTTTATCTCTGGGCTTTCTATCCTGTTGCGTTTTATCTATATTTCTGTTTTTGTGCCAATACCATGCTATTTTCATGACTACAGCTTTATAGTATAGTCTGAAAGTTGATTGCTCCAGCTCTGTTTTTCTTTCTCAAAATTGCTTTGGCTATTCAGGGTCTTTTGTGTTTCCGTATAAATTGTGACTTTTTTTTTTCTAATTCTGTGAAAAATGCCATTGGTAATTTGGTAGGGATTGCACTGAATCAGTAGATTGCTTTGGGTGGTATGGTCATTCTCACAATATTGGTTCTTCCAGTCTAGGAACATGGTATATTTCTCCATTTGTTTATGTCATCTTTGATTTCTTTCATCAGTGTTTTATAGTTTTCTGTATATAGGTCTTTTGTGTCCTTAGTGAAATTTGCTCAGTCGTGTCCAACTCTTTGTGACTGCATGGACTATACAGTCCCTGGAATTCTCCAGGCCAGAATACTGGAGTGGGTAGCCATTCCTTCTCCAGGGAATCTTCCCAAACCAAGGATCTAACTCAGGGCTCCCGCAATGCAGGCAGGTTCTTTACCAGCTAAGCCACCAAAGAAGGCTTTTTGTGTCCTTGGGTAGATTTATTCCTAGGTATTGTGTTCTTCTTGTTGTGATGGTGAATGGGATTGTTTCCTTAATTTCTCTTTCTGATTTCTCATTGTTAGTGTGTAGGAATGCAAGAGATTTCTCTGTATTAATTTTGTATTTTATAACTTTACTTAATTCATTGATTTAGAAGGGTTTTCTACATATAGTATCCGGAGAAGGCAATGGCACCCCACTCCAGTACTCTTGCCTAGAAAATCCCATGGATGGAGGAGCCTGGTAGGTTGCAGTCCATGGGGTCGCAAAGAGTTGGACACGACTGAGTGAATTCACTTTCACTTTTCACTTTCATACATTGGAGAAGGAAATGGCAACCCACTCCAGTGTTCTTGCCTGGAGAATTCCAGGGATGGGGGAGCCTGGTGGGCTGCCATCTATGGGGTTGTACAGAGTTGGACATGACCAAAGCGACTTAGCAGCAGCAGCATATATAGTATTATGTCATCTGCAAACTAAGAATTTTATTTCTTTTTGAATCTTTTATTTCTTTTTCTTCTCTGATTGCTGTGTCTAGGACTTCCAGAACTATATTGAATAATAGTGGCAGGAATGGGCACCCTTGTTCCTGATCTTAGAGGAAATGCTTTCAGTTTTTTACTATTGAGAATAAAGTTTGTGTCAGTTTGTTGTATATGGCCTTTATTATGTTGAGGTAGGTTCATTGAACAGTATGGAGATTCCTTTAAAAACTAGGAATAAAACTACCATATGACCCCGCAATCCCACTATTGGGCATACACCCTGAGAATATCATAATTGAAAAAGACATATATACCTATGTGTTTACTATAGCCAGAACTGTTTACAATAGCCAGAACATGGAAGCAACTTAGATATCCACGACAGATGAATGGATAAAGAAGTTGTGGTACATATATACAATGGGATGTTACTCAGCCATAGAAAGGAGTGAATGTGAGACACTTACAGTGAGGTGGATGAACCTAGAGCCTGTTACACAGAGTAAGTCAGAAAGATAAAAACAAATATCGTACATTAACACATATATATGAAATCTAGAAAAATGGTACTGATGAGCCTATTTGCAAGACAGGAATAGAGACTCAGACATAGAGAACAGACTTATGGATACAGTGGGAGCAGGAGAGTGTGGGATAAATTGAGAGAGTACCATTGACATATTTACACCACCATGTGTAAGATAGATAGCTAGCAGGAAGAAGCTGCATAACACAGGGAGCTCAGCTCAGTGCTCTCTGATGACCTAGATAGGGAATGGGGGCGGTGGGAAGGAGGCTCAAAAGGAGGAGGATATATGTAAACTTATAGCTGACTCACATTGTGCAGCAGAAACCAACACATGTAAAGCAATCATCATCCAATTAAAAATAAATTTAAACAATAGCAAAATACAATGTTTTGGTTTTCACAAAGCTAAAATAAGGAACTGGATGAAATAAGCACAATGTTATCTCAGGTCAGTGAGAGTAGAATGATTGGTTGGAGATAGATGACAAAGGAAAGTTTACTGAGAATTCTGGATTCTATTAATTGACAAGAGAGATGTTATTCCATACTATTGGCATAAGCACCTCCTTATCCTGGCTGTCATGGTCTTGACTTAACAAGGATACCTGCCTTTTGCCTTAGAGGACATATACTCACAACATAGCTTACAAACCTTATGGTTAGCTCTCACCTACCTTCATCTTCCTCTAATAATGGAATGATGTCATAATTTAAGACCAAGTTTAGAGATTTTTCAATCCAGAAACAATGATGGAGTAACCTAGGCTGCTAGTAGCTTTCCCCAGACCTAGACCTGTAGGACATGTTATTATAATAACAAGAGTTATTGCAATAAAAACAGCGTGTTTCTGAACAGAAACCCAGACAGATAGGCCACTGGAGGAGCACAGAGAAGCCTTGTACATGTGGGAACTTGATATGTGTTGGCATATCAGTTTCTAAATAAGTTTTTAAAATTGTAACATATTTTATGTAGATAGATGGTGCTGGAAAAACTGAGTTCACCAAATAGAGTAAAGTAAATTTGGATTTGTACTTCACACTACAAGAAAAAAGAAAACAAAGATATACAAAAATTAAAAAACAAAGATCTAGTGTGAAAGGTAAGACTGTACAGCTAAAGTAAATTGAAGATGGAGATAATGCAGAAAGTGGACAATGGTGGACAATAGATGTGTACAGTGGTCATAATCCAACATGACCCCAAATTTTCAAATGTTAAGGGTCTCTATTTCTAGTCTTTCAACAAAATCATGCAAAATTGCAGCAGAGACTTCTATGTGTTCCTGAAAGCCTCTTTCCTTTCCCTCCTGCTGTTGTTCAGGCACCCAGTAGTGTCCGACTCTTTAAGACTCCATGGACTGCAGCATGACAGGCATCCCTGTCCTTCACCAACTCCCAGAGTTTGCCCAAGTTCATGTCCATTGCATTAGTGATGCCATCTAGCCATCTCATCCTCTGATGCCTTCTTCCCCTTCTGCCCTCAATCTTTCCCAGCATCAAGGACTTTCCCAATGAGTTGACTGCAGGCATCAGGTGACCAAAATGCTGGCACTTCAGCTTCAGCATCAGTACTCCCAATGAGTTTTCAGGGTTGATTTCCCTTAAGATTGACTGGTTTGATCTCCTTGTCATCTAAGAGACTCTTAGGACTTTTCTCCAGCAACACAGTTTGAAAGCATTAGTTCTTTGATGCTCTGCATTCTTTATGGTCCAGCTCGCACCCCCTTCATGGATCACTGCCTTGTCCAGCAAAGGGCTTGTGTAACTCATCGAAGCTATGAGCCATGCCATGTAGGGTGGCCAGCCAAGTTGGACAGGTCATAGTGGAGAGTTCTGACAAAATATGATCCACTGGAGAAGGGAATAGCAAACCACCCCTGTATACTTGCTATGAGAACCTCATGAACTGTATAAAAAGACAAAAAGATATGACACCAAAAGATGAGTCCCTCCTGTTACACAGATTCTTTTGCAGTTTGCTGTGTCCATGGACTGAATCCTGACCAGTGGAAGGTAGGCAGAAATGATGTATGCTACTTCCAGGATTGGCCCACATAATCATAAATATAACATTCTGCCATGTTCTTCCCTATAGATCATTGGCCAGTACTGTACTGACCTAACTGGGAGCCAGACTCAAGATGCAAGAAGTCTGGGTCCTTGCACGTCCATACAGAAGGCTGCATAGCTAACACCTGATTTGGACTATTTTGCGGGAAAAAAAACTTAGTGTGTTGAGCCACTGAAATTTAGAAGGCTATTGTTACTGTGGTTAGTGTCACCTTAACTAACAAAAATGACACCATCATGGATTAACATATAAAATTATAAATGCTCTAGAACACAATTTACAAGAGAGATTTTATGATGTAGAGATAGAAAAGAAGTTTCTAAGCATGGACGAAGAGACGAAAAGATACATTAATGTTTAATAGATTTCATCATGCAGAATTCTTTTAAGCCAATGACTATTTATTTAATTGTGATAAGTACACTTACGATGAGATCTACCCCCTTAATATATTTTTAAGTGTACAGAACAGTGTTGTTACCTATAGGCACAATGTTATACAGCAGAGCTATAGAATTTACTAATCTTTCATAACTGAAATTTTATACCCATGGAGCTGCAGTTTTCTATTTCCCCCTCTCCCTAGCCCCTAGCAACTGACTTTCCACTCTGTTTCTATGAGTTTGATTATTTTTACTGCCTCATAGAAGTGGAATCCTGCAGTATTTATTCTTCTATGACTGGCTTATTTCACTTAGCATAATGCTCTCTAGGTTCATCCTTTTTGTCACATACATCAGGATTTCCTTCTTTTTAAAGGCTGAATAAGATTATGTTATGCACATTATACATATATATTATTTACATTATATTTTATAATAATTATACCACATTTTGTTCATTCTGTATATTCCATGTTTGATTTACCCTTTCATTGATTGATGGACATTTAGGTGGTTTCCATATCTTGGTTATTGTGAATAATGATGCAGTGAACATGGGAGTGCAGTTATCTCTTCAAAACTGATAATTAACCACTATTTATTTAGTGGTTAATGTAAAAATACACTTTTACATTTGATTTATAACTATAGTCAACACACCTCTGAGCAAACAAAAGCTGTATTTGCAGTTTAAAACAACTCCTGTATCAGAGCTACACATACATTGCTCCTGTTGCTGTTGAGGTTATAATGATGGTAACTAAAAACTAAAGTACCAGTTTATTTACTAACTAGGTGGCTCAGCGGTAAAGAATCCACCAGCAAGGCAGGAGATGCAAATATGATCCCTGAGGTGGGAAGATTCCCTGGAGGAGAAAATGGCAACCCACTCCAGTATTCTTGCCCGGAAAATTGCATGGACAGAGAAACCTGGTAGGTTACAGTCCATAAGATTGCAGAGTCAGACACGTGCATGCACATGCATGCAAAAGGTAAAATAAATAGAAATATTATGCATAAATTGGTGTGTTGTGCTTAGCCACTCAATCGTGTCTGACTCTTTGTGACGGCATGGATTGTAGCCTGCTAGGTACCTTTGTCCATGTGGATTCTCCAAGCAAGAACCCTGGAGTGGTTTGCTATGCCCTTCTTCAGGAAATCTTCCTGACCCAGGAATCGAACTGGGATCTCCTGCATTGCAGGAGGATTCTTTACCAGCTGAGCTATCAGGGAAGCCCCACAAGTTGGTAATATTATCTTCAAAACATCAAGAACCAGAGTTCCATCAAAACTTAATTCAAGCAAAAATTTCATCTCTTAAGTAATAGCAGTTTTTTAAACTAATGGCAAGAGATAAATAATCCCAAACTATTTCTTTTAAAAGAGACAAAAGTGGGGGCCACAAGTTTTTCAGTATGGTCTGAAAGTTATCAGCACAGTTCTGAAATATTTGGTTTGTTTGAAAGTTGAGTTAATCTAGAATGAATTCTCTTTTATTTTCAGGATATGAGGATGGTAGAGGGGCGAGGTGAAAATGGAGGAGGAAACAGAACGGGGAGAAGCTGAAAAGGTCCTTCTTGCAGAAATTGTCCCCATGGATCAATATATATCCCCTTGGCAGTAATGAATTTGGATAGAGGGACATAGTCTAATAGCAAATATGAGATGCTAGTGGTGGAGAGAGGAAAGCTCTGATTTCAACAGGAAACTCCAGCTGCTGGTGCGGGATTATGTGGGGATTGGCCTCATATTCTGTTGGAAAACTGGTTGTGGTGTGATTACTCAATTCATTTTCTATTGAATGGATCAGTGTTATAAGTTCAGCCACCAACTTCTCTTGTTCTGTGCATGTAGGGCTTTCTTCATTCAAGTCTTATTTTCAGGAAATTACTTCATTCTTAAACTTTCAGTTTCCTCCAGGCTCTAGATTTCTGATGACTCTTTCTCTAGGCTAGCAGTCTTCAAAAATGACTCCAGCTTTTCATATTCCTTTTGAACAGAGCTAAGCCATCAAGAAGTTCACATATTTTCTGAATCAATGCTAGCATGCTCTGGGGCAAGTTTTTTCTTTTAAATAAAAAGCCAGCTTTTGTTTGACCTAAATATTCTGAACAAAATATGTGCTGCATGCTCAGTTGTGTCTGACTTTGAAATCTCATGGACTGTAGCCTGCCAGGATCCTCTATCCATGGGATTTTCCAGGCAAGAATATTGGAGTGGGTTGCCATTTCCTACTCCAGAAGATCTTCCCAACCCAGTTATCAAACTTTCACCTCTTACATCATCTCCATTGACAGGCAGGTTCTTTACAACTGTGCCACCTGGGGATTCTGCCTAATAAACTAGGCTTCCCTGATGGCCCAGGCTGTAAAAAATCTGCCTGCAATGCAGGATACCTGGGTTCGATCCCTGGGTTGGGAAGATCCTAGATCTTAGCCACCACCTAGATACAACACTATTAACAGTTTATACTATTTGCCCCACCTACCTCTCTCTCTCTCATTCTTTATTTTTGTAAGTGAATCACTTCAAAATAAACCATTGACATCTGGACACTTGGGCATACAATTCCAAAAAATAAAGACATTCTGCTGCATAACTGTATATTCTGCTGGTAGTATTATTTCCCATTTTACAGATGGGAAAACACTGATGCCTGAACATCTCTTTGAAGAAGGTAGGGAGCTAGAACTTTAGCATACTAACTGTTCAAGGCTGTAGGGTAAGGTGGTGAGTGGTCCTGAGACGTGGATGAGTATCTCTTCAAGTGGCAGCTCTGAGGAAACTCACTGAACTGTGGGGGCTTATGTAAAAATCTTTCATTACTATAAAAAGGAAAAAAGTACACCATAAACAAAGTGAAAAGACAAGTGACAAACTGTGAAAAAACATACAGTTTATATAGTAAAAATCAAATGTTAACATTCTTAATATATAAAGAGCTCTTTCAAATCAATAAAACTTAAGTACCTCATTTTTAAATAGAAAAGAGTATTTTAGTGATCATTTGTTTTGCCAGCCTATAGTCTTTCCTTCTACTTTGCACAATTTTGCTTTGGGAAAATGCCCTTTACTATCTCCTAAAACTGTCAAGAGCATGTTTTCACCTTCCCCACCTCAAGAACTGATGTGTGACCAATCAAACTACCTCACCCCTCAGGTGTGTTGACAGTTCAGGGGTTGGGTATGTTCCCAATGAGTCAATCTTTTACAGGTGTAGAGGCTGTTGCATATGCTATAAAAGGAACCCCTCCTTCTATGAAGACAAACTTTCAGAGAGGGACAGTGGAAGAGAGAGGAGGAAAGAGAGAGGTGATTTCATGATTATGTGGTTTGAGGTCTTGGATCTAGACTTGCATAAAAGTAGCTGCACCTCTGTTTCCCAGTTATAAAATCTAATTACTCCTCAAGTTTGTTAGGTTTCTGTAATTTGCCATCAAATATTAGATTGGTGCAAAAGTAATAGTGGTTTCATACCCTGAATTTTAAATAACAATAACTAGGCTCAAACACAGCTTTATTAATCAAAATAGGAACCATTACAATCAACACATTTCTGCCAATGAGGAATAAGTTTGTTTATTCCTGTAGCATAAAAATCCTTGCTTTTTTGAATCGAGATTCAACAAACTCTTGGAAAGCATTTTCTGTATCCTGCTGGTTGTGGACGTATTTTTCCTTCAAAACGTTTGTCAAGATGCTTGAAGAAATGGTAGTCATTTGAAAAGTCAGGTGAATATAGCAGATGAGGCAAAATTTCATAACCCAATTCATTCAAGTTTTGAGGCATTGGTTGTGCTACATGTGGTCCGGCATTGTCGTAAAGAAGAATTGGACCCTTTCTGATGATGAATACTGGCTGCAGGTTTTGCAGTTTTCAGTGCATCTCATCGATTTGCTGAGCATACTTCTAAGATGTAACGGTTTCATCAGGATTCATGAAGCTATAATTGATCAGATTGGCATCAGATCACTAATCAGTGACCATGACTCTTTTTTTGGTGCAAATTTGACTTTGGGAAGTGCTTTAGAGCTTCTTCTCGGTCCAATCACTGATCTGGTCATCACTGATTGTCATATAAAGTCCATTTTCCAGATGGGGGAACACTGATGCCTGAATGTTTCCCCATTCATTGTGTGTTTCACATCACAATCCAGTACATAAATAGTTTGTTGTTGTTGAGCGGAATAAGAGAAGGTGACACTTCAAAATGACAATTTTTTTGATTTGCAGTTAGCTCATGAGGCACTGGTAGGCTACAGTCCATGGGATCTCAAACAGTCTGGCAAGACTGAGCGACTTCACTTTCACTTTTCACTTTTATGCATTGGAGAAGGAAATGGCAACCCACTCCAGTGTTCTTGCCTGGAGAATCCCAGGGATGGAGGAGCCTGGTGGGCTGCCGTCTATGGGGTCGCACAGAGTCGGACACGACTGAAGCGACTTAGCAGCAGCAGCAGCAGCAGCATAAGGCACTGACTTATTGAGCTTTTTCATTTTTTAATTTGCTTCAAATTCCAACTGACAGCAGAATGATCAACATTGAGTTCTTGGGCAACTTCTTATGTAGTTGTAAGAGGATCAGCTTCGCTGATGTTCACAGTTGTCGTTGTTAACTTCTGATGGCCAGCCACTGTGCTCCTCATTTTCAAGGCTCTTGTCTTCTTTGCAAAACTTCTTGAACCACCACTTCATTGTAATTTCATTAGCAGTTCTTGGATCAAATGCATTGTTGATATTGCAAGTTGCCCCTGCTGTTTTACAACCCATTTTTGAGCTCAAATAAGAAAATCACTCGATTTGTTTTTTGTCTAACATTATTTCCATAGTCTAAAATACATGCAAAATAAACAGCAAGTAATAATTCATTAGCAAAACACATAAAGCAAGAAATGTGCATTTTTATGATATCTAACATAACCACATTTATTTAAGAATGCATTCCAATATCAAATGACAAACTTCAGCAATGCAAAACTGCAATTACCTTTGCATTAACCTAATGTTTGTTTAGTCGCTAAGTAGTGTCTGACTCTCTTGCGATCCATGGACAGTATCCCGCCGGGCTCCTCTGTCCATGGGATTTCCCAGTCAAGAACACTGGAGTGGGTTGCCGTTGCTATTTCCTTCTCCAGGGGATCTTCCTGATCCAGGAATCAAACCCATGGCTCCTACCACCCTCCTGCATTGCAGGTGGGTTCTTTACTGGCAGAGCCACAGGGGAAACCCCAGCACCAACCTAATAGTATAGCTTAATACATTTGTTGATGAACAAGTCACAAAAGAAAAAAATTTAAATGGCTAGTGGCCCAATTCCCAACCATGAGAACAATCTCAGAGGGGAAAAAAACAATTTAACATCAGATAGTAATATGTTTTTTTGGTCACATTTTCAAAGATTAAAAGGGTTGATAAGTACTGAAAAGCTGTAAAATTAAATATTGCTTAAGTTTTAGGTGCATATGGAGGGTGGTGTGTGGACAAGGGGACTTGACTAACCCTTCTGTCAGTTTAATCCTTTTGCCTTCTTTGGGCTGGATTCTGCTTCCAGAAGTTCTTTCACTTCACTCAAACTTCATGTTCACCTTCCTGTTCCTTCCACATGCTATGAGCCCCCATTTTCCTAAAGCCCCCACATGCCCTTCTTGTAATCCACTGTCCAGTGGCTTCATCTCAACTCGCTGACTTCTCCCCAGAAGGAGTTCTAAGTGTTCTGTGTGGCCAGGCATCCTGAAGTCAGAATCTGCTCTGTAGAAAAAAACTAGCAAGCTAGAAGCTTTACTTCTGCCCATTAGCCTACCTCTTCACACCACAGTTAAACACATGTGTACACACACACACAGGTGAACACCACAATTAAAACACATACATACACACACACAGGGGTTGTATGGCAACACAGTTTTGAGTGGGACTATGGCATCTGACTACCAGGGTTTAAATCTTGATTCTGAATCTTACTAGACACATGGTCTTAGGAAATATATCTAACCCCTTTGTGCCTCTGTTTCTTTATCTAGCAAATTAAAAATATCTGTCTGTTTTGAGGGTAAATGAATACACATGCAAAACTTTCAGCATAACATTGAACATGTGGGCTACCAACATGTAGTCATGTAGTCATCAGTCCTAAATAAGCACACAGACTTGTTTCCAGAACAGGAAAGCTGGTAAATCATTATGAAAATTTATTGACAAGTGACAGAAACCAATGTCAAGTAGCTGGAGCAAAAAAGGCAATTTATTGGCTCATTTAATGGGGGAACCCAAAGGTTGAGCTCACCTTGAGCCTCGTTACATACAAAGTTCAAATGGTGTCTACCTATAAGAATTGGGCCATTGTGTTTTATAATTGTGCTTTGGGATATGTGAAAGAGTCAAAGTTAATAAAGCAGGTCTCAAATTCAAATTTTACTTTTTATTTTTATTAGTTGGAGGCTAATTACTTTACAATATTGTAGTGTTTTTTTGTCACACATTGACATGAATCAGCCATGGGGTTACATGTATTCCCCATCCCGATCCTGCCTCCCACCTCCCTCTCTACCCGATCCTTCTGGGTTTTCCCAGTGCACCAGGCCCAAGCACTTGTCTCATGCATCCAACCTGAGCTGGTGATGTTTCACCCTAGATATTATACATGTTTCGATGCTGATATCTTGAAATTTTACCACTTGTGGATGTGTGAATTTGGGGGAGCAACGTCTATTTCTGAGAATTTGGGGGACAATCCCCTGCAAAGGGTCTGAGATCCATGTCATCATGTGATCACTTCTCCACCCCATTTGGACATGAGATAAACTAACGGGCTGTGACTGTCATTTAGGAAAGATATATAAATATATATCTCCTTATTTAGTATTCAAGACTGTATCTTCCCTAGGCTTATTTAGTTTCCACAATAGAAAGATGTGATGGAATAGCTTTGTGTGATAAACGTGATTAACAAAGAACAATTCCACTCTGCTGTATATAAGTCAGGTAATGTACATGGAGCCCAGCACAGAACAGCACATTCATCCACACAGCATGCCAAGAATGAGTTTGGAAGGTTGTGCAAGTAATCACAGGAGGAAAAAGGAAGTTGTTTGCCTGCACACCGTAGGAGTGTCATCCTGTCAGATCTCTGCCACAGGGCTGATTCTGAACATCTGCTGTCATCTTTTTGTGTGTTTTGAGTAACAATGTTTCACTTCTCAGCAACAGCCAGTCCATTGTCTTTCTCTGGCCCTTTACATAAGAGACAAATTCTGAGCATGTGGGCTAGAGGCAGCAAATGCCCTCTCACACCCTCGTCACACCGTCAGGCCTCTGAGTCTGTAAAGTTGTGTACATATGTGACTTCTTACAAAGATAAAATCACTAACACTTCTAGTAATGCATGTATCCAGGTCAAAACTCACAGTGGGACTAGAATATCACTTCCTAATTATCAGTAAAGTGAATCTTTTCACACATATGGGAGACTTTGGTTTCAAAATGTAAGAGGTTGAAGAGATCTCAAAGATCATCTTGTCCACCTCCTTTATTTTACTGAGGAAGCTCCAGAAATAGTGGTGGATTTTTTTCTGAGCCAGAGGCATCTGTCCCCTCAATCAGTGTGCCTGTTTACTCTAGAGCAGCCTTCCTAATACCAGCTAGATGATTATACCCCTTCTTTATCTTTTGCCCTGTGGATTTTCTCTGGTGGATTTTAATGTTCTGCATTATTATCATCTCCCTGACACCCTCCTGACTATAGGTCCACCCTCCATGGGGATATGTTTTCAAATAAGTGAGCTCATTTTAATACAAACATAAGCACATGTCATGATTTCAAAGCTGATTTGGCTCATTTAAGCCATTGTTCCACTTCATTAAAGCATTCCAGGATTGAGCACTTGTGTGCATTCATTGCGATGACATCCTCTTGGCAGTCTCTGACCCATGACACTGGAGAGGACTTCAGCTGCAGCCCAGGTGCTCCCAGAGTGTTGCACATTTTCCCTTTCAACACTCAGCCAGATTCCTGTAGTGGTTTATGTCTTCTCTGATTGTGTATTTTATGGTTTATCTTTAGGGCTTCCTCTTGCAGAGTGACCATTTTTTGCCACAGGTTGGTCACTGAGGCAGCTGATTGTGGAGGAGGAGAAGAGGGGAACTTTGGAAAGAAAAAGCAGTACTTGGAGATTTGAATCTAAGACATGTGACATAATTTATGAACAGCCCTTTTTGAATATCCAGCTAAAGGAACATGTCATGAATGTAGGAGTATTTTATGTATTCAATTTTTCTTGGATTAATGAATAAAAAAAAAGACTCAATAAAACAGGAGCCCTTCTTCCATTTCCTCTGCTCTGCAGATGTGTTTCTTGCCACTTGAAGCTAAATCGAATTGTCATATCACTGTCCTCACGTTACTTGACTCATAAGCAGCATTTGACAAGAGATTGTCCCCTCCTCCTTGACACATGTTGCTCTCTTAGCTTTGAGGACACTGTACTCTCCTGGTTTCCCTCTCTGACCGTTTTCTCCTTTTCATTCACAGGCTGATTTCTCATGCTTCTAACCTCCACACTTTTGTGACCCTGGGTTTAGTATTTAATCCCTTTTTCTTCTTTATACATACTCATTCCCTTGTTGATTTCATCAAGGTCCATGATGGGTGACTCTTCAAGTCATGTCTACAGCCTAGACCTCTTCTTTCAATTCTCACTCAGTTTATCCAACTGTCTACTTATATTTTCACTTGGAAGCACAACTTAACAAGCCTAAGTGAGGTCCTCATGTCTGTCCCCTAAATCACCTTCCATTTCAGCTAATAGCAACACCAGTCTCTGTTGATGACAGGTCAAATCCCTGACATCATCCTTGTTCTCATCACTCAGATGAAGACAAAACTCCAGAGCATGGTGGAGCCACAGGATAAAAGGAACCTCTGTTCCTGAATGGACTAGAGCTGTCTTACAGGCTGGGCCACCTACTGCCAGAATGTTACATGACCAGAAAGGAGTTCTAAATTACATAAGCCACTGTATTTTTGGATATCTTTGTCACAGAAGCTTACTTAGCCTGTGACCTAGCTAACACAGGAGGTGAAGAACTAGACCCTGTGACTGTAGAAATCTTTCTTTCAAGAAGTCTTAGAATGTGGGAAGGAGAGGAATAAAAAAGATTATTGCTGGAATGCTTGACGAAAAGACTGTGAGAAAATTTGACTCTAGGGGAAGATGCTGAAATGCCTATGCTATGAAACAGTAAATTTACTGAATGTTCCTCAGAGAATCCAAGTTACTCAGGATTTGGGGGGCAGAGGTGGACATGGAAAGGCTTAACTATCTATGCCCCATTTACAACATAACTTCTTCTTTTTGATGTAATACAATTTTTAAATAATGGCATTGATAACCCAATAGTAGAAAACACAGATTGAGATATTTAGTTCTTAAATGGGAGAGATTTTGTACTAAACCATCCATGATCATAATTCCCTCTCATGATGAAAACTATACATCTGAAGTAGACCTTGTCAGGGGTGATGAAAGTAATAAAAAGGAATAAAAATACCAACAACTCATAATTGCTAAACACTTAAAATATATCCTGGCCTTGGAAGGATACTTTGCATCCTTGTCTAAACACTCATACCTTTGTATACATTTAACTGAATCAAATTTTTCATGTAATAATATTTTTCTTACTATATGTGATACACCTGGTATTTTTTGTTTGATCCTATTTAATTACATTGTATAATAAAATTGCTGGTTGGACTTATTAATTGATTTCATGAAGATTTGTCACCCTGCTTATTTAACTTATATGTAGGCTACATCATGCAAAATGCCAGGATGGATGACTCACAAGCTGGAGTCAAGATTGCTGGGAGACATAACAACTTCAGATATGCAGATATCACCATAATGGCAGAAAATGAGGAGGAACTAAAGAACCTCTTGATGAGGGTGAAAGAGGAGAGTGAAAAACCTGACTTAAAACTCAGCATTTAAAAAAACTAAGATCATGGTATCTAGTCCCATCACTTCATGTCAAATAAAATGAGAAAAAGTGGAAACAATGACAGGTTTTATTTTCTTGGGCCCCAAAATCACTGCAGACAGTGACGGCAGCCATGAAATTAAAAGATGTCTGTTCCTTGGAAGAAAAGCTATGACAAGCCTAGACAGTGTATTAAAAAGCTGAGACATCACTTTATCAACAAAGGTCCACATAGACAAAGCTATGGTTTTTTCCAGTGGTCATGTACAGATGTAAGAGTTGGATCATAAAGAAGGCTGAACATCAAAGAAATGATGCTTTTGAATTGTGGTGCTGGAGAAAAACTCTTGAGAGTCCCTCAGACAGCAAGGAGATCAAGCCAGTCAATCCTAAAAGAAATCAACCCTGAATTCACTGGAAGAACTGATGCTGAAGCTGAAGCTCCAATACTTTGGTCACCTGATGTAAAGAGCCAACTCATTGGAAAAAACCCTGAATGTGGGAAAGAGTGGTGAACTTATTGGAAAAGACTCTGATACTGGGAAAGACCGACTGCAGGAGGAGAAAGGAGGTGACTGAGGATGAGATGGTTGGATGGCATCACCCACTCAATGGACATGAATTTGAGCAAACTCTGAGAGATAGTGAAGGACAGGGAAGCCTGGTGTACTGAAGTTTATGTGGTTTCAAAGAGTCAGACACAAATTAGCGACAGAACAAAATAACAAAATTGCTGGTTGGACTTACCAATTGATTTAATAAAGTACTAATGGTGTGGTTACATGCAGTTTTAAACACATTACTTTTGATAGCTAGAATAGAGAGATTTTTATAAATCAGCATGTTAAGTTGGTGAGTTTTTTTTTTTTCATATTATAGACTTAGTTTTCTCTTATTTAAATTTTATAAAGCAACTATCCTCTTTTGTGAAATCTCAAACTATTTATCCTGTGTATAACCAAGCAGCATTCAACAGTCTTGTATCTGTCTGGTGTACACCCAGACCTGGCCACCCAGATTGCGGAAGGAGACCATGAGAATCAGAAATGAGGAAGGGGAAGTGGGTGTAAAGAAGGTGAGGACAAGTCAGGAGCTGGGCATAGAAATGGGACCTCAGGTTGGGAAGAGGTTCTAGGGAGGAGGAGGGGAGAAAAGAGATATGAGTAGAAAAAACATCAGAAAGAGTTTGACGCCTTCTCCCACTCCTCTCTGTACTCCCCACCCTTGGCAGCCTGGTCTCAGAGGTTCACACTTCTGTCCACTCAGCCTTCCAGGGCTCTCTTTGGGGGCCTCCAGCCTTGGAAGTTTACCTCCTGATTCCTGATTCCCCACCATAGTCAGTCAGTTCAGTCGCTCAGTCGTGTTCGAGTCTTTGAGACCCCATGAATCACAGCACGCCAGGCCTCCCTGTCCATCACCAACTCCCAGAGTTTACTCAAACTCATGCCCATCGAGTCGGTGATGCCATCCAGCCATCTCATCCTCTGTCGTCCCCTTCTCCTCCTGCCCCCAATCCCTCCCAGCATCAGGGTCTTTTCCAATGAGTCAAGTCTTCACATGAAGTGGCCAAAGTATTGGAGTTTCAGCTTCAGCATCAGTCCTTCCAATGAACACCTAGGACTGATCTCCTTTAGGATGGACTGGTTGTATCTCCTTGTAGTTCAAGGGACACTCAAGAGTCTTCTTCAACATCACAGTTCAAAAGCATCAATTTTTTTGGCTCTCAGCTTTCTTCACAATCCAACTCTCACATCCATAGATGACCACTGGAAAAACCATAGCCTTGACCAGACGGACCTTTGTTAGCAAAGTAATGTCTCTGCTTTTTTTTTTTCATTTATTTTTATTAGTTGGAGGCTAATTACTTTACAATATTGTAGTGGTTTTTGCCATACATTGACATGAATCAGCCATTGATTTACATGTGTTCCCCATCCCGATCCCCTCTCCGCCTCCCTCTCCATCCCATCCCTCTGGGTCTTCCCAGTGCACCAGCCCTGAGCACTGTCAGACTTTATTTTTTGGGCTCCAAAATCACTGCAGATGGTCACTACAGCCATGAAATTAAAAGACGCTTACTCCTTGGAAGGAAAGTGATGACCAGTTGGAGCCTTGACGTATTTCTTTTCCTATTTGGAACCAGTCTGTTGTTCCATGTCCAGTTCTAACTGTTGCTTCTTGACCTGCATATAGGTTTCTCAAGAGGCAGGTCAGGTGGTCTGGCATTCCCATCTCTTGAAGAATTTTCCACAGTTTATTGTGATCCACACAGTCAAAGGCCTTGGCATAGTCAATAAAGCAGAAATAGATGTTTTTCTGTAACTCTCTTGCTTTTTCGATGATCCAGCAGATATTGGCAATTTGATCTCTGGTCCCTCTGCCTTTTCTAAAACCAGCTTGAACATCTGGAAGTTCACGGTTCATGTATTGCTGAAGCCTGGCTTGGAGAATTTTGAGCATTACTATACTAGCATGTGAGATGAGTGCATTGTGCAGTAGTTGGAGTGTTCTTTGGGATTGTCTTTCTTAGGGAGTGGAATGAAAACGGACCTTTTCCAGTCCTGTGGCCACTGCTGAGTTTTCCAAATTTTCTGGCATATTGAATTTAGCACTTTCACAGCATCATCTATCAGGATTTGAAATAGCTCAACTGTAATTCCATCACCTCCACTAGCTTTGTTTGTAGTGATGCTTTCTAAGGGCCACTTGACTTCACATTCCAGGATGTCTGGCTCTAAGTGAGTGATTACACCATTGTGACTATCTGGGTCATGAAGATCTTTTTTGTACAGTTCTTCTGTGTATTCTTGCCACCTCTTCTTAATATCTTCTGCTTCTGTTAGGTCCATACCATTTCTGTCCCTTATTGAACCCATCTTCGCCTGAAATTTTCCCTTGATATCTCTAATTTTCTTGAAGAGATCTCTAGTCTTTCCCATTCTATTGTTTTCCTCTATTGATTCCAAAGACTTTCCACACCCTGCTTTCATCCAGCTCCTCCTCTGACAAGCCCAGCACTTCTCCAGCTAATGAGATCTACTCCTGGCCCAATGCTCCTTCCAGCAGGCTCCATAACACTTTCAAAAAACTTCATATTATAGAAAACTTCAACTATATCCCAAAGTAGAGAAAATAGTTTAGTGAATTCCCATATACATGCCACCTACTGTCAATAATTATCAATATTTTGCCCATTTTGTTTTATTGTGTGCATGCTCAGTCACTTCAGTCATGTCCAACTCTTTGCCACTCCATGGACTATAATCTGCCAATCTCCTCTGTCCATGGAATTTTCCTGGAAAGAATACTGAAGTGGGTTACCATGCCCTCCTCCTGGGGATCTTTCCAACCCAGGGATCGAACCCATGTCTTTTGCATCTCCTGCATTGGCAGGCAGATTCTTTACTACTGAGCCACCAGGGAAGTCCTTTGTTTTATTATCTCACCCAATTTCTGACATTTTTAAGAGCTGAAAAAATTATATGCAATAAAATGACAGTTATTTGGAAGTTAACTGCAAGTTAACTATCTTGCTTAACACAATATACTTTTTAATAATTTTCTTATTTTTAGTCACAAGGATTAGATCTAGATTTCTTTGAAAAATTTAGGATATATTCAGTAACTAGGGGTAAGAGCTGGAGTGCCATGCTTGACAATTGCTTCATGGTGGGGTATGGGGAATCCAAGGGACCTTGCCAGACTACATGGAGACTTTGGGAGAGAGGCTTAGAGGAAGGACTCTCGAGAGATTCTGCCCTTTCAAATAATTCTCAGCTAACCCACCTCTTGGAGTCTGCCTACCAGGCCATGGGAGAATACTGTTTTGGTCTTCATCCTTGTGTCTCTGCCTGCTTAGTGGAACCCCGTGTGGCTGGAGTTCCTTTATATTTCCTTTGAAATCTTTGGGTGAAGGTCAAGAAAACAACAGAGAAGAAGGCAATCACAAGGTCAAAGGACACAGAGAAAGCACTAGAAGACAGAATTTTAGTAATTGAGGAACAGTACTCCTCATATCTCCTACCAATTTCTCTCAAGTTATGACAGACACCTTTTAGAAGCGATTCAGTTGCTTTCTCAAACATCCTTAAGCCGCAGAAAGCTTTTCTTCTTCCTCTTTCACCCCCTTTTCTTCTTCTCCTTTTCTCTCGTTTCTTGTCTTCCTTTATCTTCCTCCACTTTCTTAATTTTCTTCTCTTTCTCTCCTTCCTCTTCCACTTCTCCGTCTTCTTGTCCTTCCTCCTCTCTCTCTCTTTCTTCTCTCTCTCTCTCGATTTAAATCTTATGAGGAATTTCAAAGCATAATCCAAGTAGAAGCTGAGCTGCTCAGGTGGATGGTGGAGTACAGGAATCTTTCTCTGACTTCTAAGGTGGCCCTTGAGTGAAAACTACTGATGTGGTTAAAGTCCTTCATTTTATGGTTGAATCTAAGGAACAGAGAGCATACCCAAGTCACACAGCTGGCATTAAAAATAGACCTGAAAGCAGGAGGTTGTTAAAACACCATAAAAACGTGTTTTCTAGAGTATTCAAAAGCTAAAACTATTTTGTCTCTTTCTTAAAGATGTGCTTTATAAAACCACTGATTTTCAAAAATGTAAATTCTACCAATCACCCAAAGAAGCTCTCGCAGAGATACCAGATACTCCCAACAGGGGGCAGAATAACTTACTGTAGAGCTAGGATGCTATCACCACGGCCTTTCCTTCCCAGGGATCTTTATACATTCCAAACGTGAAACGGAAGGGGAGTGGAAGAATCTATTAAAAAAAGACATCCTGGGGAGTTTGGAGGGTTGTCTCTCACAGGTGCAGAGCTGCCTGAGGTTTCAATTGATGAGTCTCTCATTGCAACATTTTACCATAGGAAGACGAGAATGCCCTAGGAGTACATGTTTTCGCATCCCTAAGGTTTGATCGTCTAGTCAAAGCTATGGTTTTTCCAGTGGTCATCTATGGATGTGAGAGTTGGACTGTGAAGAAAGCTGAGCACTGAAGAATTGATGCTTTTGAACCGTGGTGTTGGAGAAGACTCTTGAGTCCCTTGGGCTGCAAGGAGATCCAACCAGTCCATCCTAAAGGAGATCAGTCCTAGGTGTTCATTGGAAGGACTGATGCTGAAGCTGAAACTCCAATACTTTGGCCACTTCATGCGAAGAGCTGACTCACTGGAAAAGACCCTGATGCTGGGAGGGATTGGGGGCAGGAGGAGAAGGGGACGACAGAGGATGAGATGGCTGGATGGCATCACCGACTCGATGGGCATGAGTTTGAGTAAACTCTGGGAGTTGGTGATGGACAGGGAGGCCTAGCGTGCTGTGATTCATGGGGTCGCAAAGAATCGGACACGACTGAGCGACTAAACTGAAGTGAACTGAACTGAAGGTTTGATCAGTCGTGAGCTAATGGGAGCAGCAATGGACAGAAGAGAAGAAACAACTCTTCCCTATACTTCTGTTGCCTAGTGACAGCAAAGCAGGGAATAGGATAGATGGATCAGCAAGCAGAAGTGATCAGATTAAGAGCACCACACACACATACATGCATTCATACATACTCACCACATACACACTTAAACATATACCCACCGTATACACATATTCCCACCACACACGTACCACACACACACACCCTCACACACCACACTCACACATACCCACCACACACACACTCTCATACATATACATACCAACCACACATACACATAGCCACCACACACACACACTTACATATACTCACCACACACAAACACACATATGCAAATATAATTTCCCAAGTAGTTCAGCTCTGCCTCTGTGCATTGGCACTCGTGATGTATGCACCTAAAGCAATACTATTAATATATTCACATCCAAAAGCTGATGAGCACTACTATCTAACTTTTGTCTTTTCACCCCTCTACACCTCTCAAACTGAGAGCTTACAGGAGGACAGAAACATAGGAAGAGCAAAAGGTAAACAGAAGATACAGCCTTCATTTTTCTTTGGAGTAAGTGAAACTGTGCCAAAATCTGGAGTTCCTTGTGTCATTTTGACTCAGTTGCCAACACACTTACATAGTGAAATTAAGACTAGCATCCTTTGCACTTATTAAACTGAAATCCCCTCTGTACTCTCATATAATTTGGCACTGATTTGAAAAACTGCAGTCAAAGAATGTGTAACTGGGTAAGGTATATAATCAAATGCTAATGACATTATTATTAGCATAATTCCAATTATCTATCATAATATTATAGAAGTGAAAAGCACAAAATTTCATCCTGAATCACGCGTCTGTCTCTTCAACTAGACCAACTGAAGACAGGTTCACTCTGGAGCCCACGGACCATCTTACTGGGGGTATGCTGATGGTAACAAAGGTATTAAGGTGACAGTGTACTAGGGTGGCTTTAAAAAGAGCATGGGATGTGCAAAGCATCTTTTCCAATGATACAAAGCTAGTGTTAAAGATATTAACATGTGTTTTTTTTTTCCATTTATTTTTATTCATTGGAGGCTGATTACTTTACAATATAATACTATTTTTTGCCATACATTGACATGAATCAGCCATGGATTTGCATGTGTTCCCCATCCCGATCCCACCTCCCTTCTCCCTCTCCATCCCATCCCTCTGGGTCTTCCCAGTGCACCAGCCCTGAGCACCCGTCTCATGCATACAATCTGGGCTGGTGATCTGTTTCACCCTTGATAGTATACTTGTTTCAATGCTGTTCTCTCTGAACATCCCACCCTCACCTTCTCCCACAGAGTCTAAAAGTCTGTTCTGTACATATATGTCTCTTTTTCTGTTTTGTGTATAGGGTTATCATTACCATCTTTTAAAATTCCTTATATATGTATTAGTATACTGTATTGGTCTTTATCTTTCTGGCTTACTTCACTCTGTATAATGGGCTCCAGTTTCATCCATCTCATTAGAACTGATTCAAATGCATTCTTTTTAATGGCTGAGTAATATCCCATAGTGTGTATGTACCACAGCTTCCTTATCCATTCGTCTGCTGATGGGCATCTAGGTTGCTTCCATGTCCTGGCTATTATAAACAGTGCTGCGATGAACATTGGGGTACACGTGTCTCTTTCAGATCTGGTTTCCTTGTTGTGTATGCCCAGGAGTGGGATTGTTGGGTCGTATGGCAGTTCTATTTCCAGTTTTTAAAGGAATCTCCACACTCTTCTCCATAGTGGCTGTACTAATTTGCATTCCCACCAACAGTGTAAGAGGGTTCCCTTTTCTCCACACCCTCTCCAGCATTTATTGCTTGTAGACTTTTGGATAGCAGCCATCATGACTGGCGTGTAATGGTACCTCATTGTGGTTTTGATTTGCATTTCTCTGATAATGAGTGATGTTGAGCATCTTTTTCATGTGTTTGTTAGCCATCTGTATGTATTCCTTGGAGAAATGTCTGTTTAGTTCTTTGGCCCATTTTTTGACTGGGTCATTTATTTTTCTGGAATTGAGCTGCAGGAGTTGCTTGTATATTTTTTGAGATTAATCCTATGTCTGTTTCTTCATTTGCTATTATTTTCTCCCATTCTGAAGGCTGTCTTTTCACCTTGCTTATAGTTTCCTTTGTTGTGCAAACTCTTTTAAGTTTCATTAGGTCCCACTTGTTTATTTTTGCTTTTATTTCCAATATTCTGGGAGGTGGGTCATAGAGGATCCTGCTGTGATTCATGTCAGAGAGTGTTTTGCCTATGTTCTCCTCTAGGAGTTTTATATTTTCTGGTCTTACATTTAGATCTTTAATCCATTTTGAGTTTATTTTTGTTTATGGTGTTAGAAAGTGTTCTAGTTTCATTCTTTTACAAGTGGTTGACCAGTTTTCCCAGCACCACTTGTTAAAGAGGTTGCCTTTTTTCCATTGTATATTCTTGCCTCCTTTGTTGAAGATAAGGTGTCTGTAGGTACATGGATTTATCTCTTGGCTTTCTATTTTGCTCTATTGATCTATATTTCTGTCTTTGTGCTGTCTTGATGACTGTGGCTTTGTAGGAGAGCCTGAAGTCACCTCTCTTACTCAAACTCTTCCAGAAAGTTGCAGAAGAAGGTAAACTTTCAAACTCATTCTATGAGACTACCATCACCGTAATTCCAAAACCAAAGATGCCACAAAAAAAGAAAACTACAGGCCAATATCACTGATCAACATAGATGCAAAAATCCTTAACAAAATTCTGGCAAACAGAATCCAACAACATATTAAAAAGATCATACATCATAACCAACTGAGCTTTATCTCAGGAATGTAAGGATTCTTCAAAATCTGCAAATCAATCAATGTAATGCACCACATTAACAAATTGAAAGATAAAAACCATATGATTATCTCAGTAGATGCAGAAAAAGCCTTTGACAAAATTCAACATCCATTTATGATAAAAATTCTCCAGAAAGCATGAATAGAAGGAACATACCTCAACATAATAAAAGCTATATAGGACAAACCCACAGCAAACATTATCCTCAATGGTGAAAAATTGAAAGCATCTCCCCTAAAATCAGGAACAAGACAAGGGTGCCCACTCTCACCACTACCATTCAACATAGTTTTGGAAGTTTTGGCCACAGCAATCAGAGCAGAAAAAGAAGTAAAAGGAATCTAGATACGAAAAGAAGAAGTGAAACTCTCACTGTTTGCAGATGACATGATCCTCTACATAGAAAACCCTAAAGACTCTACCAGAAAATTATTAGAGCTAATCAATGAATATAGTAAAGTTGCAGGATATAAAATTAACACACAGAAATCTCTTGCATTCCTATACATTAATGATGAGAAAACAAAAATTAAGGAAACAATACCATTCACCATTGCAACAAAAAGAATAAAATACTTAGGAGTATATCTACCTAAAGAAACAAAAGATCTATACATAGAAAACTATAAAACATTGATGAAAGAAATCAAAGAGGACACAAATAGATGGAGAAATATACCGTGTTCATGGATTGGAAGAATCAATATTGTCAAAATGGCTATACTACCCAAAGCAATCTATAGATTCAATGCAATCCCTATCAAGCTACCAATGATATTCTTCACAGAACTAGAACAAATAATTTCACAATTTGTATGGAAATACAAAAAAACCTCGAATAGCCAAAGCAATCTTGAGAAAGAATAATGGAACTAGAGGAATTAACATGTGTTTAATAAAAATTAAAAAAATTTTTTTTTGTTTTTTGAAATCTAATAATCCTTTGCCAACCACTGGAGTATTATGACTGGCAAAACTTAAGTTGGCAAACACACATTCTTACGGATAGTAGGGGTTAGGAGAAAAACAGCAAACTTGGAGTTAATATCCATTTTCAAAAAGTTGAAATAAACAGAAGTTCTTGAAAGCAGCAGTACTTCAAATCAACCAGAGTTTGAGGTATAATCAGTTCTTTGCCATTTTTGAGAACATTGCTACTGTGCTATGACCTGGAGAAGTGGTCAGTTCAGTCGCTCAGTTGTATCTGATTCTTTGCAACCCCATGGACTGCAGCATGCCAGGCTTTCCCGTCCACCACCAACCCCTGTAGCTTGCTGAAACTCATGTCCATCGAGTTGGTAATGCCGTTCAACCATCTCATCCTCTGTCTTCCCCTTCTCCGCCTGCCTTCAATCTTTCCCAGCATCACGGTCTTTTCTAAGTAGTCTGTTCTTCGTATCAGGTGGCCAAAGTATTGGAGTTTCAGCTTCAGCATCACTCCTTCCAATGAATATTAAAGACTGATTTCCTTTAGGATGGACTGGTTGGATCTCCTTGCTGTTCAAGGGACTCTCAAGAGTCTTCAACACCACAGTTCAAAAACATCAATTCTTCAGCACTCAGCTTTCTCTATAACCCAACTATTACATCCATCCATGACTACTGGAAAAACCATAGCTTTGACTAGACAAACTTTTGTCAACCATGTGATGTCTCTGCTTTTTAATATGCTGTCTAGGTTGGTCATAGCTTTTCTTTCAAGGAGCAAGTGTCTTTTAATTTCATGGCTGCAGTCACCATCTGCAGTGATTTTGGAGCCCCCCAAAATAAAGACTGTCACTGTTTCCATTGTTTCCCCATCTATTTGTCATGAAGTGATGGGACTGGATGCCATTATCTTAGTTTTGTAAATGTTGAGTTTTAAGCCAGCTTTTAAACTCTCTTCTTTCACTTTCATCAAGAGGCTGTTTAGTTCTTCTTCACTTTCTGCCTCAAGGGTGGTGTCATCTGCATATCTGAGGTTATTGATATTTCTCCCAGAAATCTTGATTCCAGCTTGTGCTTCATCCAGCCCAGCATATCACACAATGTACTCTGCATATAAGTTAAATAAGCAGGGTGACAATATACAGCCTTGATGTACCCCTTTCCCAATCTGGAACCAGTCTGTTGTTTCATGACCAGCTCTAACTGCTGCTTTTTTCTCTCTCTCTCTCTCTCTTTTTTTCCATTTATTTTTATTAGTTGGAGGCTAATTACTTTACAATATTGTAGTGGGTTTTGTCATTGTTGCTTCTTGACCTACATACAGATTTCTCAGGAGGCAGGTAATGTAGTCTGGTATTCCCATCACTTTTAAAAATTTTCCACAGCTTGTTGTGATTCACACAGTCAAAGGCGTTGGTGTAATCAATAAAGCTGAATAGATGTTTTTCTGGAGCTCTCTTGCTTTTTTGATAATCCAACAAAATCTGAGCTAACCCTCCCACTTATAAACAGTACATGAACCATGAACTTCCAGATGTTCAATCTGAATTTAGAAAAGACAGAGGAACCAGAGATCAAATTGCCAGCATCTACTGGATCATCAAAAAAGCAAGAGAGTTCCAGAAAAACATCTACTTCCGCTTTATTGACTACACTGAAGAGGTGGTAGTGCCCACAAATTTTAAGTTATGTGCAGTCAACATCTCTGCAAGCTTTTAATATCAGATCTTCTGGCTGGAAATTTAATGCCTCTGATACTGTCAGTCTTCTTGGCTTTAGTTTTACAAGTCTCAGCAAAATACTCTTGTAATTCTCCAAGTAAATTCACAAATGGTATTGCCCAAGGACACATTTTCTGAGCTAACTCTCCCACTCATAAATTGAGGGTTGGAACTGCAGGAGTGTAGACTTTTTTATGCAGTTTATAAGATGGGGAAGCAGTATTTGTTTCTCTGGGGACTGCATTAGTCAGTGTTTTTCAAAGAAATATAACCAGTAAGAAATCTGTATTCATTATAGAAATTGGTTCACACGGTTATGGAGACCAAGAAGTCCCACAATCTGCTATCTGCAAGCTGGAGAACCAAAAACAATTAATTAATTAGATCATCAATTGCAAGTGATATAACTGAATTCAAGGTCCAAACATCTGAGAATTGGAGGATTGACGGTCTAAGTCCCAATCTGAGTGCAAGAGCCAGAAGCGCTGATGTTTGAGGGCAGAAGATGTGTGTCACAGTTCAAGCAGATAGAGAAAGTTCCTTCTTTTTCCAGCCTTTTTGTTTCACTCAGGCTTTAGGTGGATTGAATGATGCCAACTTACCAATTCAAATATGAAACTTTTCTGGAGACACCATCACAGACATAGAAACATAATATTTTACCAGCTATCTGGGCATCCCTTAGGCAGATAAGTTGATGCATAAAGTTAACCCCCACAGAAACTGAGGTGAATGGTCTGTAGGTTGGCTGGTCCCCTTATATCATTAGTTGAAGCCATGCAGCTACAATTCAGAACTTTCAAACGTGAGGCCAGAGATATTTTTTTCACTATACATAAGATATTAAATGGGCTTCCCTGGTGGCTCGGTGCTAAAGAACCTGCCTACCGATGCAGGATATGTGGGTTCAATTCCTGGGTCAGGAAGATCCCCTGGAGAAGGAAATGGCAACACATTCTAGTATTCTTTCCTAGGAAATCCCATGGACAGAAGAACCTGCCAGGCTACAATCTGTGGCATCAGAAAAGTTGGACATAGAGACTGAACAACAACAATGAAAAATCAAGTTATTTTATTTACAAATAGCTTTTCACAAACACATCCAGTTAACTCTTACTTGTGGATTCAGTTCAAACCACTTCAGGGAAGCTTCCTCTGACTGTTTTTAGGTCATTTTCTATTTATACATGTTTATTGTACTACATTTCATCCCTTTCTTTCCTCCAACTCAGTTGAAGCATCCATTCATTAGTTTGATTACTGGATTAATAACTGCATTCCACCCTTTCAGGCAGCGAGTCCATGAGAGCAAAGGCCCTGTCTTGTTTTGTTACCATCACACCCCAAGTGTCTGGTACAGTTCCTGGCACTTAATAGACATTTATTAAAAAGTTGCTAAATGAATTGAAATGTGGGCATTCATTTCTTTTGCTCTTAAATTTCTCTGAGACTTATGTCAGATATGTTATCTTTCATTGCATAAACTTTCAGGAGACTATGGACGTGTGTGTACACACCCACCTAATGAAGGTTACAAACTTGGAGATGGTGGTATTTGATATCCTAAGTTTATGAGTCTCTAGATTTGTTCTCAACCGGAGTTTCCTCCAGGCTTCCCTGGTGGCTCAGCCATAGAGAATCCGCCTGCCAATGCAGGAGACATGGGTTTTACCCCTGGATTGGGAAGATCCCCTGGAGAAGAAAATGGCAACCCACTCCAGTATTCTTGCTTGGGAACAGAGGAGTCTCATGGGCTTCAGTCCATGGGGTTGCAAAGAGTCAGACATGACTGAGCAACTAAACAACAATAGCAACATAGTTTCCTCCAGGTCAATAATACACATATTGCCTGTGTTGCTATCTCAAGATGTTAATTTTAACTTCTTATAAATGTTGAAAGGGCTTGGAAGGTAATCAGAAATCTTTATTTTTCAATGGAGATGATAGCACAGTGTAGGGAGGAACAGACAGCAGTCAGCAGATCTGAAATGATGTCCTAGCCATCATATATTAGCTTAGAAACATTGGAAAACTAAATCAATCTCTCTTTATTTGTAAAATAATGTCAGTGGTTTCCAAAACATTTTTTTTTTTATCATGGAAATGCTTTTTAACTTGAAATTTCAGAAATCTCCTGTAAAATCACATCACATGAAGGAGATGGAATGGTGTCACGCCGAGAGAAGGTGGGATGTAGAGACCACACCTGGAGTCTTCCTCATGCTGCCTCTCCCACACCTACAAGGAAGCTCCTAGAGAAGACACAAGTACCCCATTTAAAAAACATTTAAAATCTAGAAATAATTATAAATGTATGGGGAGTTGCACTGATAACAAGAAAGGTCTTGTCCGCTCACCCAGTGTCCCCTAACAGGCCCACTGAAATGAGACATTTGGCACAACAATGTGACTGTACTTAATACCACTCAGCCATACACTTAAAAATGACAAAAATACTGAAAAAAAATGACAAAAATGCTAATTTAATGTCACATATACTTTACCACAATAAAATTTGTTTTTTAATTAAAGAACCTTTAGGACCTACTACTAGACAATCCTTCAAAGCCCATCCAGCTCTAAATTCTATGTATGCATCTTAAATGTTAGAGCATTCTCATTACATTTCTGCAATCACAGACTTACCAAGCTTGAATGTACCTTAGGAATCAGCCAGTGGAAGACATAGTTCAAGTCTTCCACTGCTTTTCAGGGCTTCTCTCCTTGCAAAGTTTAACTAGAGTATGGCATCCGGCCTCTAATAAATGTGCTTTATGATAGTGGTCTTTATTATTTTCTTTTTTGGTTGTTTTCACAGTGGACTTGGCAGTGTTGCCTTGTGTTATTTGCCATGTCAATGTCAACTGACAGTGCTCTTTACGGTGGCACCAAAATGCATAGGCTGCACTGAAATGGCCAGAGACTCCGTGAAACTCATTTCCATTGTTCTGCTACTTTTTTCTTTTTAATATTTGTATATGGAGTCACATATAATTTTATATAAACTCAAGATATGTGATCATGTAATACACCTTGTTTGTTGAAGGTAGTTTTTGTTTTGGTTTAGCTCTTCCTTTCCATATACCCCCTTCTCAATCTAAATTATCTCCTCATAGACACAAAGCTACCCATGGTAACAACCTACTGTATATGCTTTCATATTTTTCCTTATGTTCATGTATTCATAAATAACTACACATAATGTATATACATATTCATAATATAGAGAAATACACAAAGAGAGATTTTGTCATTATTTTGTAAAAACTGAAACACATATTTTTGAATCTTGCATTTTGTGAACAATGACTTTCTTTCTAATGGCTGCCTAAAATTTTATATTTCAATGTGTTGTAACTTGTCCAAACATTCTGTTATTGACAGACCATCACTTTGTTTCAGTTTTTTTCTCTTGTGCCTCTAAAATAATGCTGCAGTAAACATCTCTGTATATATACTATAATGATACTTTTGCTTTCATTTCAATGGAACAGATGACCAGAAAGAGGCATTTATGGCTCAAAATGTGTATACATTTTAAATTTTAACAGAATTCATTATTTTCTCACTAGCTCTGTGTGGTAGTACACTTGCCCCACATTCCTATCAACAATATAGGTTGTCAGTGTTTTTAACTTTTGCCATTCTGAAGTAGTAATGCTATGTATTAGTTTGAGAATACTTTCTTATAGTCCTTAATATTGGAACCTCTTATTTTCCTATGAGTTTTATGACCTCATCTTGTTACTTTTTCAGGATTCTTTTACATTTGAAATGGTAACCCTCTGTCTGTTCTCTTATGGCAAATATTTCTTCCACATCTCTTATTTAGATGTGGAAGAAATTGTTGATTTGGCTTATAGTATTTTTTTGGTAATGATACCTATTATGCTTCACACATTATTCTATGTGCTGAGGATTTAACAGTGAACAAAATAGACAAAAATCCCTTCCCTCTAGAACCCTACATTCTAGGGATGAAATGCAAGAAATAAATAAATTAATGTTATTCATGGTATTTTAAATATGACCTTTTAAAGTTTTATGTAGTCAAATAGGTCTGACTTTTCTTACAGCATTTATGGGTTTCCAGTCTGAGTTAAGTCCTCCCCTACCCCTCAGTAATGCATATGGTTTCCTAGATACTATTGATCTTTCTGTTTTTAAAATGTGGCTGTTATGATGTTATCTCCAGACTAAAGTTAAGATACATCTTAAGTTCTCAGAATTTCATTGAACTATTTCATAATTATATTAAGACCTTTCTCTCTGTTCTAATATGCAGTTATAGCTTTTCTATATAATTCATCAAACGCCCTACCATATAGCATTGTGTTAATCACTTAGTCTTATCTGACTCTTTGTGACCCCATGGACTATAGCCCTCCAGGCTCTGTCCATGGACTTCTCCAGGCAAGAATACAGGAGTGGGTTGCCATTTCCTACTCCAGGGGATCTTCCCAACCCAGGGATTGAACCTGAGTTTCCTGCACTGAAGGCAGATTCTTTACTGTTGAGCCACAGGGAAGCCTACCATATAGCTATCAGTAATTATTAGATTGAACCATATGAAATTGCCATTTTTGTAGATTAAGGATCATTGAGTATATATATGTCAATCTTGAGCTTGTGTTTGTTGCTTAGCTGTGTCCAACTCTTTGCAATCCTATGGACTGTAGCCCACCAGGCTCCTCTGTCCTTGGGATTCTGGAGTGGATTGCCATTCCCTTCTCCAGGGGATCTTCCTGACCCAGGGATAGAACCTTCATCTCCTGCATTATTGGAGGATTCTTTACCATCTGAGCCAGGGAAGCCCATGTCAATCTTACTCTCCCAAGTTGTCTCGCCCTCCCTCTCCCCGCTGTGTCATCATCTGTTCTCAACATATGTCTGAGTCATATGGACACTATTTTGTGTAATATAGAGAGCTGGTGGACGCTTCTGGATAGCACAGGGAGCTCAGCTCGGTACTCTGTAATGACCTAGAAGGATGGGATGGGGTGGGGATGGGAGGAAGGTTCAAGAGGGAGTGGACATATATATACATATAGCCAATTCACTTCATTGTGTAGCAGAAACTAACACAACATTGTAAAGCAGGTATACTCCAAAAAAAGAAAAAGGTTGAATAGCACTAAGTATGTATGGTTCAACCTGTAGATAAGGAATGGGAAAAAAAACCTCTTATTAAGGTCACCTATGTGCTTGATACTGTGGTGGACATTTATGTGCAATATTTAATTTCCCCATCAGCACTTTGAGGTAGGTAATACTAACTCCTTTTTATCATTATCTCAAAATTATTAAGAGGAAGAGCTAGGATTCATGTCATTCAGTTGATACCAAAGTCCAAATGTATTTCTCTTTGGCTTTAGTATATTATTCAACAGGAATTTACAAAGCAATGTATAGGATTTTGAGTAGTGCTGAGAATTTTAAAAAGTGCTAAATTAGTTCAGTGTCTAGAACAGTGCTGAACACAAATAATACCCAATAAATATAGGTTAAATGGAATCTTCTACGCTACAAGAGGTTACATCATAATGATTAAGTAAAACATATACAGGAATCAGTACAAGAGAAATTTCAGATGTCTGATGACTGTTTTAGGTGAAACACACAGGCTTAATTTGTTTTATTTTTTATGGTAGTGCTAACACTACTTAGATATATACATAGCATAGTACCTAGCACATAACAAGTGTACAATGAATATAGTTTATTCAGTTAATGAAATAAACCAACTACCTGTAAAAATATTTGGAATATACAGAAATAGAAGAAAAATTTAAATAATCTTCATTCCCACCATTTACATGTGTACAGCTTTTAAAACACTCCCATCAATTTTTAATTCTAGTTGCAGTTCAGTTCAGTTGCTCAGTCGTGTCCGATTCTTTGTGACCCCATGAGCTGCAGCACACTATAGTGTAGATAATGTAAATAATTTTTATCCATTTTAACCAGACTTAACTTAGATATTAAATAGTTGCCCTTGCTATTAAATATTCTTATTAAAACATAAAGCTTTATTTTTTTCAATAGTGTTTTCAATTATTTTTCAAAAATAATAGCAACTTCTCACCAGCTATCTATTTTACACATGGTAGTGTATATATGTCTATGCTACTTTCTCCATTTCATTCCACTCTCTCCTTCCCCTACTGTGTCCACAAGTCTGTTCTCTATAGCTGTGTCTCCATTCCTTCCTTACAAATAGGTTCATCAATACCAATTTTCTAGATTCCATATATATGTGTGTTTTATATCACAGGGAGCCCAACCAGGGGTTCTGTGATGATCTAGAGGGGTGGGATGTGGGGAGGGAAGAAAGGCTCAAGAGGAAGGGGATATATGTATAATTATGGTTGATTCACATTGTTGTATGGCAGAAACCATCACAATATTGTAAAGTAATTTTCCTCCAGCTAAAAAATTAAATCAAAAGATAATAATAGCAAGAGATATTACTATGTCTATGAACAGAGATTGCACAGTTTCATTTTTTTGCATCTCAATTTTTTTCCTCTCTCAGTTTTCTTTTTTTTTTTTTGCCTTCATCCAGTTTCTCCCTCCCCAACCACCTCCCCCACCACGCCCCAGTTCATGCCTCTGGTAACTGCAAATCTGGTCTCTTTTTCTATGAGTTTGTTTGTTTGTAAAACATAAATTTTGATAGTTGCAAACAATTCACTGCATGGATGCAATTAACTTAATTACCCATTGCTTTTTTTTTCCCCTAAACACCTAAGTTGTTTCTAAATTCTTGTTTTCATAAATAATACTGTCAGTGCTTCCTTGGACATAGATCTTTGTCTACATCTCTGAATATTTCCTGAATATTTCAGTATTCTAATTGAAATTGGAATGGCTACATCAAAATCTATGAACATTATTAAGGCTGTTGATACATATCACCAATTTGCCATTTAGAGTCATGGTACCAAGAAATCATCCCTTAAAAATCATATTTGGGCTTGGATATGCTTAGTATCCTGGAAATTCATTTTAAACCAACCTGTAATACATGTAAATCCATGGCTGATTCATGTCAATGTATGACAAAAACCACTACAATATTGTGAAGTAATTAGCCTCCAACTAAAAAAAATAAATGGAAAAAAAAAACCTGTAAATATTTAAATCCAAAAAATTTAAGTCTTTTGGTTTCTTTCTTATCTTGAATCTCCAGTCAACTCCCCATATCCTCTCCAAGTTTGAAATAACCATCTACTTTTTTGGAAATAATTGGTGGAATCAGATAGCAGTTTAATTTCTGGCTTTGAACTGCTGGCTATATGAAAACTAAAATAAACATAGGATAGTGATTAAACAGTGTGAGCCCTAATTGGCAATTTTTGCTTGCAGACTAACTGAAACTTGGACACCAAGTTAGTGAAGTAGCCATGTTTCATTACCTTGTGGTCTTTATTCGACAAAGTGCATTTTTCACTTTTGTTGAAGGCATCCTTCTCAAACCATTATTTCAAAACTACAGACCAATTTTTTTTTTTTTTCATTTTACCTCTACTGTTGCTGCTGCTGCTGCTAAGTCGCTTCGGTCACGACTGACTCTATGTGACCGTATGGACAGCAGCCCAGCAGGTTCCTCTGTCCACAGGATTCTCTAGGCAAGAATACTGGAGTAGGTTGCCATTTCCTTCTCCAATTTTACCTCTAAATCAGACTAATTACAAAGAAAATTATCATCTTCCTTATGATAACCTAAGGCGATTGAATTTTGGAGTCAGAGCCATTATTTGATTCTATCATTAAAATATACTATCAAAATGACTTTTTTCACTCCAAAATGCACATGAGTATTTCATAAAATTTCATATTTAAATTATGAAATATGATTTCTTACAGAGAACCAGTCACATTGGAACACAATTTTAAGAAGTGAATGAATTCCCTTAGAGCCATATTGATTAGGATTCCACCCTCTCTTTCTTATGGAAATTTTTTAATTAGTTTGTACCAAAGTCTAAACTTGGCCTGAAATCTCCTCTTCTCTCTTTGTCTGAAGAAAACCACTCAGCCTCAGCTCTGTACAGCACAATAGTACCCTTGGGTGCTGTAGAGAACCACAAATATCCTTCAACCAAATGTCAGGGCAATGCATTGTTGTGCAGCACCTTTCTCCTGGTGCTGAGGGTTAGGTTGGTATGTCTCACATAGAATGATCTGCTCTACCTTATGCCTTTAATAAGCAATCTACAGCTTGGATAAGGGCAGACAGAATTCTACAAAACAAGAAGGAAACAACAAGTGAAAACTATGCAAGCACGTGGAAATTTTTCTCCATGGAGTTCAACAAATCAAATAAATCAGAGGCATTTATCTTTCATGAAAGGGGGTTCCCAGCTTCATCTGTCATATAACTGGATAAGAAATTGTGAGGGTGACAACGTTCCTATTAGTCTGGGTCCATTTCATCAACCATGCTGATGACAGTTGAAAACAGGTCCTTTAGATCTTTACTTCCTCTGCTCTGTGCACTCTCCTCAGCAGTCCCCTCTCCACAGTGTTCTTCATAGAGGTGTTTTTAAATCATAATGAATGCTGAGAAAGTTACTTGATCCTTACATTATTCTAAGGATAAAAAGATTTCTTTAAAGAGATTTACTGGTGGAAGACTTGGCTAACATTTCTATTTCATGACCCCACAAAAGATATCTCTTTCTTTCTAGATGGAAAATGATTGCATTGATGTGTTTCTGGTTTAATAGTTAGAATATATTTATTTACTTTGTGCCCCTTACAATGCTAACTAAGTGCTTAATGTACCTTGAAAAAGTGAAAATGTTAGTTGCTGAGTTGTATCCAACTCTTTGGAGAGTTCATTGATTGTAGCCCAACAGGATCCTCTGTCCACAGGATTCTGCAGGCAGGAATACAGAGTGGATTGCCATTCCCTTTCCAGGGGATCTTCCCAACCTAGGGATCAAACCAGGTCTCCTATATTGCAGGCAGATTCTTTACCATCTGAGTCACCAGGGTTAATGTACCTTGGATTCTTTAAATCTTACAACCACCTTGGGAGACACATGCTACTGTGTCTATTTTACAAATGAGAGAACTAAGCCTCCCTGACTTTAAGGAACAGGCCCATATGTGCCCAGGAAGTAGCTGATCTAGGACTTAAACTTGGATCTTCTTGACATTTGAAGCTGTGTGTCTGTTAACTACAACTGTTCTTTCCTGCTGTAAATTTGACCTCACCTCTGCAACTGATCTCCTGTGAGGTCAAAGAACTGGCAATTTACCCCTGGGCAGGATCATGCAATAAAATGAATTCTTTAAAAGTTCCTAGGCATAATGTTATATAGGAAATGTGTCAGTCAGGATCCAGTCAGGGAAGTAGAACCACTCTTAATGATGGGAAGAAGGAATTCGTTGTGGCAATTTGGGCTTATGTCGTCCTGCATCACTACCAAGTGGGTGAATTTAAACAGTCCCTGACTTCATGGACCTTATAAACAAGTCTAGAAAACTCTGAGAATCAAAATATTAAAACTATACTTATGAGTAATTTTTGAAACAGGTTTATCAAGACTGAAGTCATTTTAAGTACGTGGAGATGTTAAATGCATTCCTGGTCACTGATGCTGCCTATATTCTGGGAGAATCTCTCACTGTATTCTTTACACAGGCACTGAAAAATCACCCTCAAACTGCAGCCAGCAATTTGTTCAAAGGTTTGTTATATCCCAGATGATGTTTTCCTCCTGCACAATTCTGTCTTGGAAATACATAATGAAATCTGTAATATCTTTTAGTTTTTTTTTTTTAAATTTTTACAGTGCTGTATTGGTCTCTTTAATATAACAGCGTGAATCAGCCATAATTATGCATATATTCCCTCCCTCTTGAACTTCTATCCCCTCTCATCCTACTTCTCTAGGTGACCACAGATCACCTGTGTTATACAGTAACTTCTCACTAGCTACCCATTCTACACACAGTAGTGCATATATGTTGATGCTACATTCTCGATTTGTCCCACTCTCTCTATCCCCCACTGTGTCCACATATCCATTCGCTACATCTGCATCTCCATTCGTTCCCTTCAAACATATTCATCTATACCATTTTTCTAGATTCTATGTATATGTGTTAATATAAGATATTTGTTTTTCTCTTTCTGACTTCACTCTGTATAGGCTCTAGTTTCATCCGCCTCACTAGAACTGACTCAAATTCATTATTTTTATGGCTGTTAACGTTCTATTGTATATTTGTACCACAGATTCTTTACCCATTCCTCTGTCAGTGCATATCTAGGTTGCTTCTATGTCCTAGCTATTGTAAATAGTGCTACAATGAACACTGGGGTACATGTGTCTTTTAGAATTGTGGTTTTCTCATGATGTATGTCCAGTAGTGAGGTTGCTAGGCCATATGGCAGATTTATTCCTAGTTTTGTAAGGAGACTCCATACTGTTCTCCATAATGGCTGTATCAGTTTACATTCCCACCAGCAGTGTAGGAGGGGTCCCTTTCCTCCATATCCTCTCCAACATTTATTGTTTGTAGATTTTTTAATGATGGGTATTCATATTGTTGTGAAGTGACACCTTACTATAATTTTGATTTGCATTTCTCCAATTATAAGCAATGTGGAGCATCATTTCATGTTTTTATTGGCCATCTGTATGATTCTGGAGAAATGTCTGTTCTTGTCTTCCACTCATTTTCTAACTGATTTTTTTGTTTTCCTGATATTGAGCTGTATGACCCATTATATATTCTGAAGATTAATCATTTGTAAGTTATTTCATTTGCAATTATTTTCTTCCATTCAGAGGGTTACTTTTCATCTTGCTTATTGTTTCCTTTATTGTTGTTGTTCAGTAACTGAGTTGTGCCCAAGTCTTTGCCACCCCATGAACTGCAGCACACTAGGTTTCCCTGTCCTTCACTGTCTCCTGGAGATGCTCAAACTAATGTTCATTAAGCGGTGATGCCAGACAATCATCTTGTCCTCTGTTGTCCCCTTCTCCTCCAACCTTCACCCTTTCCCAGCATCAGGGTCTTTTCTAATGAGTCAGGTCTTCGCATCAGGTGGCCAAAGTATTGGAGTTTCAACTTCAGCATCAGTCCTTCCAATGACTGTTCAGGACTGATTTCTTTTAGGATGGACTGCTTGGATCTCTTTGCAGTCTAAGGGAGGGACTCTCAAGAGTCTTCTCCAACACCACAGTTCAAAAGCATCAATTCTTCAGGGCTCAGCTTTCTTTATAGTCCAGCTCTCATATCATACTCGATTACTGGAAAAACCATAGCTTTGACTAGATGGACCATTGTCTGCAAAGTAATGTCTCTGCTTTTTAATATGCTGTCTAGGTTGGTCATAACTTTTCTTCCAAGGAGCAAGTGTCTTTTAAATTCATGGCTGCATTTTGGCATTAGGGTGATGGTGGCCTCACAGAATGAGTTTGGAAGTTTACCTTCTTCCACAATTTTCTGGAAGAGTTTGAGTAAGATAGGTGTTAGTTCTTCTCTAAATTTTTGGTAGAATTCAGCTGTGAAGCCATCTGGTCCTGGGCTTTTGTTTGCTGGAAGATTTCTGATTACAGTTTCGATTTCCTTGCTTGTGATGGGTTTGTTAAGATCTTCTATTTCTTCCTGGTTCAGTTTTGGAAAGTTATACTTCTCTAAGAACTTGTCCATTTCTTCCAAGTTGTCCATTTTATTGGCACAGAGCTGCTGATAGTAGTCTCTTGTGATCCTTTGTATTTCAGTGTTGTCTGTTGTGATCTCTCCATTTTCACTTCTAATTATGTTAATTTGGTTCTTCTCCCTTTGTTTCTTAATGAGTCTTGCTAATGGTTTGTCAATTTTGTTTATTTTTTCAAAAAACCAGCTTTTAGCTTTGTTGATTTTTGCTATGGTCTTTTTAGTTTCTTTTGCATTTATTTCTTCCCTAATTTTTAAGATTTCTTTCCTTCTACTAACCCTGGGGTTCTTCATATCTTCCTTCTCTAGTTGCTTTAGCTGTAGAGTTAGGTTATTTATTTGACTTTTTTCTTGTTTCTTGAGGTAGGCCTGTAATGCTATGAATCTTCCCCTTAGCACTGCTTTTACAGTGTCCCATAGGTTTTGGGTTGTTGTGTTTTCATTTTCATTCATTTCTATGCATATTGTGATTTCAAAAAATGGGTCAAAGAACAAAACAGACATTTCTCCAAGGAAGACATACAGATGGCAAAAAAACACATGAAAAGATGCTCAACATCACTCATTATCAGAGAAATGCAAATCAAAACCACAATGAGGTACCATTACACGCCAGTCAGGATGGCTGCTATCCAAAAGTCTACAAGCAATAAATGCTGGAGAGGGTGTGGAGAAAAGGGAACCCTCTTACACTGTTGGTGGGAATGCAAACTAGTACAGCCACTATGGAAAACAGTGTGGAGATTTCTTAAAAAACTGGAAATAGAACTGCCATATGACCCAGAAATCCCACTTCTGGGCATACACACCGAGGAAACCAGATCTGAAAGAGACACGTGCACCCCAATGTTCATCGCAGCACTGTTTATCATAGCCAGGACATGGAAGCAACGTAGGTGCCCATCAGCAGACGAATGGATGAGGAAGCTATGATACATATACACCATGGAATATTACTGAGCCATTAACAAGAATTTATTTGAATCAGTTCTAATGAAATGGATGAAACTGGAGCCCATTATACAGAGTGAAGTAAGCCAGAAAGATAAAGACCATTACAGTATACTAACACATATATATGGAATTTAGAAAGATGGTAACGATAACCCTATATGCAAAACAGAAAAAGAGACACAGGTGTATAGAACAGACTTTTGGACTCTGTGGGAGAAGGCGAGGGTGGGATGTTTCAAGAGAACAGCATCAAAACATGTATATTATCTAGGGTGAAACAGATCACCAGCCCAGGTTGGATGCATGAGACAAGTGCTCGGACCTGGTGCACTGGGAAGACCCAGAGGGATCAGGTGGAGAGGGAGGTGGGAGGGGGGACCGGGATGGGGAATACATGTAAATCCATGGCTGATTCATGTCAGTGTATGACAAAAACCACCTCAATATTGTAAAGTAATTAGCCTCCAACGAATAAAAAAAAAATAAAACAAAAATTCATGGCTGCAATCACCATCTGCAGTGATTTTGGAGCCCCAAAACATAAAGTCTGTCACTGTTTCCACTGTTTCCCCATCTATTTGCCATGAGGTGATGGGACCAGATGCCATGATCTTAGTTTTATGAATGTTAGTTTTAAGCCAACTTTTTCACTCTCCTCTTTCTCTTTCATCAAGAGGCTCTTTAGTTCTACTTCGCTTTCTGCCACAAGGGTGGTGTCATCTGCATATCTGAGGTTATTGATACTTCTCCCAGCAATTTTGATTCCAGCTTGTGCTTCATCTAGTCCAGCATTTCTCATGAGGTACTCTGCATATAAGTTAAATAAGTAGGGTGACAAGAAACAGCCTTGATGTACTCCTTTCCCTATTTGGAACCAGTCTGTTGTTCCATGTCCAGTTATAACTGATGTTTCTTGACCTGCATACAGGTTTCGCAGGAGGCAGGTCAGGTGGTCTGGTATTCTGATCTCTTGAAGAGTTGTCCACAGTTTGTTGTGATCCACACAGGCAAAGGCTTTGGCATAGTCAATAATGCAGAATTAGATGTTTTCTCGAACTCTTGCTTTTTCGATGATCCGACAGATGTTGGCAATTTGATCTCTGGTTCCTCTGCCTTTTCTAAATCCAGCTTGAACATCTGGAAATTCATGGTTTACATATTGTTAGAGCCTGGCTTAGAGAATTTTGAGCATTACTTTACTAACTTGTGAGATGAGTGCAATTGTGCGGTAGTTTGAGCATTCTTTGGCATTGCCTTTCGTTGGGATTGGAATGTAACTGACCTTTTCCAGTCCTGTGGCCACTGCTGAGTTTTCCAAATTTGCTGGCATATTGAGTGCAGCACTTTCACAGCATCATCTTTTGGGATTTGAAATACCTCAACTGAAATTCTATAACTTCCACTAGCTTTGTTTGTAGTGTGCTTCCTAAGGCCCACTTGACTTCGCATTCCAGGACATCTGGCTCTAGGTGACTGATCACACCATCGTGATTGCCTGGGTCATGAAGATTTTTTTTTGTATAGTTCTTCTGTGTATTCTTGCCACCTCTTCTATAGACTGGTTCCAAATTGGGAAAGGAGTATGTCAAGGCTCTATATTGTGACCCTGTTGTTTAACTTACATGCAGAGTACCTCATGAGAAATACTGGACTGGATGAAGCACAGCTGGAATCAAGATTGCTGGGAGAAATATCAATAACCTCAGATATGCAGTTGACACTACACTTATGGCAGAAAGTGAAGCAGAACTAAAGAGCCTCTTGATGAAAGTGAAAGAGGAGAATGAAAAATTTGGCTTAAAACTCAACATTCAGAAAACTAAGATCATGGCATCCGGTCCCATCACCTCATGGCAAATAGATGGGAAAACAATGGAAACAGTTTTTGGGGGGCTGTAAAATCACTGCAGATGGTGACTGCAGCCATGAAATTAAAGACACTTTCTCCTTGGAAGAAAAGTTATGACAAACTTAGACAGCATATTAAAAAGCAGAGACATGGATTAAAGATCTAAATGTAAGACCAGAAACTATAAAACTCCTAGAGGAGAACATAGGCAAAACACTCTCCGACATAAATCACAGCAGGATCCTCTATGACCCACATCCCAGAATTTTAGAAACAAAAGCAAAAATAAACAAATGGGACCTAATGAAACTTAAAAGCTTTTGCACAACAAAGGAAACTATAAGCAAGGTGAAAAGACAGCCCTCAGATTGGGAGAAAATAATAGCAAACGAAGCAACAGACAAAGGATTAATCTCAAAAATATACAAGCAACTCCTCCAGCTCAACTCCAGAAAAATAAATGACACAATCAAAAAATGGGCCAAAGAACTAAACAGACATTTCTCCAAGGAAGACATACAGATGGCAAAAAAACACATGAAAAGATGCTCAACATCACTCATTATCAGAGAAATGCAAATCAAAACCACAATGAGGTACCATTACACGCCAGTCAGGATGGCTGCTATCCAAAAGTCTATAAGCAATAAATGCTGGAGAGGGTGTGGAGAAAAGGGAACCCTCTTACACTGTTGGTGGGAATGCAAATTAGTACAGTCACTATGGAGAACATTGTGGAGATTTCTTAAAAAGCTGGAAATAGAACTGCCATATGACCCAGCAATCCCACTTCTGGGCATACACACTGAGGAAACCAGATCTGAAAGAGACACATGCACCCCAATGTTCATCACAGCACTGATTATAATAGCCAGGACATGGAAGCAACCTAGATGCCCATCAGCAAACGAATGGATGAGGAAGCTGTGGTACATATACACCATGGAATATTACTCAGCCATTAAAAAGAATTCATTTGAATCAGTTCTAATGAGATGGATGAAACTGGAGCCCATTATACAGAGTGAAGTGAGCCAGAAAGATAAAGACCATTACAGTATACTAACACATATATATGGAATTTAGAAAGATGGTAACGATAACCCTATATGCAAAACAGAAAAAGAGACACAGGTGTATAGAACAGAATTTTGGACTCTGTGGGAGAAGGCGAGGGTGGGATGTTTCAAGAGAACAGCATCGAAACATGTATATTATCTAGGGTGAAACAAATCACCAGCCCAGGTTGGATGCATGAGACAAGTGCTCGGGCCTGGTGCACTGGGAAGACCCAGAGGGATGGGGTGGAGAGGGAGGTGGGAGGGGGGACCGGGATGGGGAATACATGTAAATCCATGGCTAATTCATTTCAATGTATGACAAAAACCACTGCAGTGTTGTAAAGTAATTAGCCTCCAACTAATAAAAATAAATGGAAAAAAAAAAAAAGCAGAGACATTACTTTGCCAACAAAGATCTGTCTAGTCAAAGCTATGGTTTTTCCAATAGTCATGTATGGGTGTTAGAGTTGGACTAGAAAGCTGAGCAACAAAGAGTTGAAGCTTTAGAACTGGGGTGTTGGAGAAAATTCTTCAGAGTCCCTTGAACAGCAAGGAGATCCAACCAGTCCATCCCAAAGGAAATCAGTGCTGAATACTTATTAGAAGGACTGATGCTGAAGCTGAAACTTCAATACTTTGGCCACCTGATGCCAAGAAGTGACTCCTTAGAAAAGACCCTAATGCTGGAAAAGATTGAAGGTGGGAGGAGAAGGGGACAACAGAAGATGAGATGGTTGGATGGCATCACCAACTCAGTGACATGAGCTTGAATAGGCTCTGAGAGTTGGTAATTGACAGGGAGGCCTGGCGTGCTGCAGTCCATAGGGTCACAAAGACATGACTGAGTGACTTAACTGAACTGAACTGGAGATGTTTATTTATAGTCCAACTATCAAATCCAGCTTAAACATCTGAAAGTTCTCAGTTCATGTATTGTTGAAGCCTAGCTTGAGAATTTTGAGCATTTTTTTGCTAGAGTGTGAAACAAGTGCAATTGTGCCATAGTTTGAACGTTTTTTGGCATGGTACTTCTTTGAGATTGGAATGAAAACTGACCTTTTCCAGTCTTGTGGCCACTGCTGAGTTTTCCAAATTTGCTGACATATTGAGTACAGCACTTTCACAGCATCATCTTTCAGGAATTTAAACAACTCAGCTGGAATTCCATCACTAATGAATTCCATTCATTAGCTTTGTTTGTAGTGATGCTTCCTAAGGCCCCCTTGACTTTGCATTCTAAGATATTTGGCTCTAGGTGAGTGATCACACCATCGTGATTATCCAGGTCATTAAGATATTTTTTGTATAGTCCTGTGTATTCTTGCCACCTCTTCTTAAAGTCTTCTGCTTCTTTTTGGTCCATATTGTTTCTGACCATATTGTGCCCATATTTTGCATGAAATAGTCCCTTGGCATCTCTAATTTTCTTGAAGAGATCTCTAATCTTTCCCAGTCTACTCTTTTCCTCTATTTCTTTACATTGTTTACTTAGGAAGACTTTTTTATTTCTCCTTGCTATTCTTGGAACTCTGCATTCAGATGGGTATATCTTTCCTTTACTCCTTGCCTTTTGCTTCTCTTTTTTCCCCAGCTCTTTTTAAGGCTTCCTCAGACAACTATTTTGTCTGTTTAAATTTCATTTTCTTGTGGATGATTTTGATCACTATCTCCTGTACAGTGTTACAAATCTCCACCCACAGGTCTTCAGGCTCTCTGTCTATCAAATCTAATCCCTTGAATCTATTTGTCACTTCCACTATAAATGTTAAGGGTTTTTATTTAGGTATTTATAAGGGTATTTATTTATGTTGGCCTAGTGGTTTTCCCTACTGTCCTCAATTTCTAAGCCACAGTAATCTCCTGGTCTTGTTTTTTGCCGATTGTATAGCACTTCTCCATCTTTGCCTGCAAAGAATATAATCAATCTGATTTTGTTATTGACCATCTGGTGTTGTTCATGTGTAGAGTCATCTTTTGTGTTGGTGGAAGTGGGTGTTTGCTATGACTGATGTGTTTTCTTGGCAAAATTCTGTTACCTTTTGCTCTGCTTCATTGTGTACTCCAAAGCCAAACGTGCATGTTATTCTTGGTATGTCTTGATTTCCTACTTCTGCATTCCAGTCCCCTATGATGAAAAGGACATCTTTTTCTTTCTTTCTTTCTTTCTTTTTGGTATTAGTTCTAGGCCTTTTAGGTTTTCAGAGAACCATTCAACTTCAGCTTCTTTGGCATTAGTGGTTGGGGCATACTTGGATTACTGTGATATTGAATGATTTGCATTTAAAATGGACAGAGATCATACTGTCATTTTTGAGATGCATCCAAGTACTGCATTTCAGACTCTTGTTGACTATATGAGGGCTACTCCATTTATTCTTTGCTGTGTAGAAGCTTTTAAGTTTGATTAGGTCCCATTCATTTATATTTCCATTACTCCAGGAGGTGTGTCAAGGAGGATCTTGCTGTGTTCATGTCAAGGAATGTTCTGCCTATGTGTTCCCTGAAAAGCTTTATATGTTCTGACCTTACATTTAAGTCTTACATTCATTTTGAGCTTATTTTTGTGTATGGTGTTAGGAAGAAAAGAAAAGAAAAAAGGCAAAAATATTGTCTGAGGAGGCCTTATAAATAGCTGGGAAAAGAAGAAAAAAGAAGGGTTGATCTTCACCCTATACAAACAGCTCATGTGGCTCAATAACAGAGAAAGAAACAACCCAATTGAAAAATGGGTGGAAGATCTTAATAGACATTTCTCCAAAATGACAGACAGATGACTAAAAAGTAGATGAAGAGATGCTCACTAAATATTTGTTGTTGTTCTTAAGTTATTCAGTCATGATTGACTCTTTGTGACCTCATGGATTTCAGAATTCCAAGTTTCCCTGTCCTTCACCATCTCTCAAAGCTTACTCAAACTCATGTCCATTGAGCTGGTGATCCCATCCAACCATCTCATCCTCTGTTGTCCCATCCTCTTCTCACCCTCAGTCTTTCCCAAATTCAAGCTTTTTTTCTAATGAGTTGGCTCTTCACATCAGATGGCCAAGGTATTGGAGCTTCAGTTTCAGCATCAGTCCTTCCAATGAATATTCGGGGTTGACTTTTTTCAGGTTTGACTAGTTGAATCTCCTTGTTGTCCAAGGGACTCTCAAAAATCTTCTCCAACACCACAGTTCAAAAGCATCAATTCTTCAGCACTCAGCCTTCCTTATCGTCCAGCTGTAACATCCATACTTGATTACTGGAAAAACCGTAGCTTTGACTAGATGGATCTTTGTCTGCAAAGTGATGTCTCTGCTTTTTAATACACTGTCTAGGTTGGTCACAACTCTTCTTCCAAGAAGCAAGCGTCTTTTAATTTCATGACTGTAGTCACCAACTGCAGTGATTTTGGAGCCCAAGAAAAGTTTCCATTGTTTCCCCATCTATTTGCCATGAAATGATGAGACCAGATGTCACGATCTTAGTTTTTTGAATGTTGAGTTTTAAGACAGATTTTTCACTCTCCTCATTCACTTTCATCAAGAGGCTCTTTAATTCCTCTTTGCCATAAGAGTGGTGTCATCTGCATATCTGAAGTTATTGATATTTCCCCTGGAAATCTTGATTCTAGCTTGTGCTTTTTCATCCAGCCTGGCATTTCACATTAAATACTCTGCAGAGAAGTTAAATAAGCAGGGTGACAATATACAGCCTTGACATACTCCTTTCCCAATTTTAAACCAGTCCATTGCTCCATGTCCAGTTCTAACTGTTTCTTCTTGATCTGCATACAGGTTCCTTGGGAGGCAGGTAAGGTGGCCTGGGATTCCCAACTCTTTAAGAATATTCCACAGTTTGTTGAGATCCACACAGTCAAAGGCTTTAGCATAGTCAGTGAAGCAGAAGTACATATTTTTCTGGAATTCTGTTGCTTTTTCTATGATCTAGCTGGCAATTAGATCTCTGGTTGCTCTGCATTTTCTAAATTCAGCTTGTACACTTGAAAGTTCTCAGTTCCATGTACTGTTGAAGCCTAGCTTGGAGGATTTTGAGCATTACCTTGCTATCATGTGAAATGAGTGTAATTGTGCCATAGTTTGAACATTCTTTGGCATTGCCCTTCTTTGGGTTGGAATGAAAACAACCTTTTCCAGTTCTGTGGCAACTGCTAAATTTTCCAAATTTGCTGACATATTGAGTGCAGCACTTTAACAGCATCATCTTTTAGGATTTGAAATAGCTAGCTGGCATTCCACCACTTCTACTAACTTTGTTCATAGTGATGCTTCCTAAGGCCCACTTTACTTCACTCTCCAGGAGGTCTGACTCTAGGTGAGTAATTGTGATTATATGGGTCACAAGGTTTTTGTTTTTGTTTTTTTTACCCTTTCAAATCTACTTTTATTTTCCTTTTTCCTCCTCACATACAGAACTTTTCCACATGCTGATTTTCTTGCAGGTATAAACTCATTTGATGTTTATCAGATATCATTTTATCCACTAAAACTTTGCTAGCATCAAATATGATGGTTAACCAGTGTTAAATCTATAAAATATTTACATAGCACAGCACATTAAGCTTTAGACACTTTGCAACTAAACCACATAAAAATTGGACAAGATTCCCAACCTACATGTTCAGAATTAGGTGTTCACAGTTGCTATCTGGTGACTGTACATGGTTCAAAAGGCAACAGAGGCAACACACAGTTACTTGGAAGGACATGAACCAGTATCATCTGGAAGCACATTGTTACCCCAATGTCATGTCCCACTCCACCTTTCTCCAAGGTGGTCTCATAATTCTGGAATGGCAGGTTTGGCTGATACAAAATGAAGACAGACAACACAACGTTTACTCCGTGGAGACATACTAACTGCTACTATGCATGCATGGTGATCTTGAATGTAACTCGTCCTAAAAACTTGTCATGGTCATTCTGGGTTTTTAGGTTGGGTGATCCACCAATCTTGCACTCAACAATTGCTTCTTTTATGTCAGCATCACTACCAAAGCTGAGATGAATGGCAACTAGTGGCTGCAGGTAGCTCCCATGCAGTTTTTTTCCATAATATGGAAAATATTTTAAATCTATTTTTCCATTGGGAGGATAAGTTGATAGAACGGCTGTGCTTTCACTCTTTGCAATACAGTCTATCCTTGGTTCTCCTTGAAGCTTTAATCCAATTGTTCGGTTAATTTTCATAAGAACACAAGCGTCTCCTGCTTGGTAGCCAAACGTGGGTGGAGAAGGCAATGGCACCCCACTCCAGTACTCTCGCCCAGAAAATCCCATGGATGAAGGAGCCTGGTAGGCTGCAGTCCACGGGGTCGCTAAGAATCAGACACGACTGAGAGACTTCACTTTCACTTATCACTTTCATGCATTGGAGAAGGAAATGGCAACCCACTCCAGTGTTCTTGCCTGGAGAATCCCAGGGATGGGGGAGCCTGGTGGGCTGCCATCTATGGGGTCGCATAGAGTTGGATACGACTAAAGTGACTTAGCAGCAGCAGCAGCCAAATGTGAGATCATCCACACCACTGCATGCTTCAAATAAGGCAAAAGGAAACCGACATGCTGTGTATTCTGGAACCTTCTGTTCAAAAAAGGTTCCAATCTGTGAGATTCTTCTGTTCTTCTAAGCCATATGGCTTTAGAAATTTCTTAAGGTCATCAATGTACCCTTGATAGGATTCTGAATTAGACAGGCTGAATGAAAAATCCAATGCCAACACTGGTTTTGGAAAAACTGTAAGTCCTGGACTAGGAATCTGGTCATGGTATTTTAGAACCTCATCATTCAGAGTCTGAAGCATGGTCCGCATTGTGGATGAAAAGAATGCAGCCAGGAACCCATAACAAACTAGTCGGAAGAGCAAGATCAAACCCCAGCTCTTGGTGATCCAGTTGTAGATGAAGAGCTTCCACTCGGCCAGGCTCTGGTTGAAGGACTTCTTGTCTTTCTTCGTCATGGTGTGTGTGCCGTTGGCAAGGGGAGCGGCGGCCGTGGGGGTGGAGCAGCGAGGAGTGTGGAGGTGCGTCCAGACTCCAGCGGCAAAGCCCAGTGCCAGCAGCAGAAGACAACAGGGCTGAGGAAACCTCCTGGATGTGGAGAGCTCTCAAACCGACTGTGCTGAGCCAATGGACCACAGCTCAGCCCTCCAGGAGCCAATCACCATGCTGTTCAGGCCCTCAAGATCTTTTTTCCATATAGTTCTTCTGTGTATTTTTGCCACCTCATCTTAATATCTTCTGCTTCTATTAGGTCCCTATTGTTTCTGTCTTTTATTGTGCCTACCTTTTTAATGAAATGTTCCCTTGGTATCTCTAATTTTCTTGAAGAGATCTCTAGTCTTTCCTATTCTATTGTTTTCATGTATTTCTTTGCATTGTTCATTTAGGAAGGCTTTCTTATCTCTCCTTGCTATTCTTTGGAACTCTGCATTCAGATGGGTATATCTTTCCTTTTTTCCTTTGCCTTTCACTTCTCTTCTTTTCTCAGCTATTTGTAAGGCCTTCTCAGACAACCATTTTGCCTTTTTGCTTTTCTTTTTCTTTGGAATGGTTTTGATCACCGCCTCCTGTGCAATGTTATAAACCTCTGTCCATAGATCTTCAGGCAGTCTCTATCAGATCTAATCCCTTGAATCTATTTATCACTGTAAGATATTTGATTTAGGTCACTAATTACTGGGACTTCCCAGGTGGCACTAGTGTTAAAGAACATGTCTGCCAATTCAGGTCATGTAAGAGATGCATGTTCAATCCTTGGGTTGGGAAGATCTCCTGGAGAAGGAAAGGACAATCTAGCCTAATATTATTGCTTGGTTAATCCCATGGACAGAGGAACCTGGTGGGCTACAGTCCAGAGATTGCAAAGAGTCAGAAGCAACTAAAGTGACTTAGCACTCATGCATGCACTAATTATTAGACAAACGCAAATCAACAGTGTGGTATCACCTCATCCGGGTGAGAATGGCATCATCAGAAAAGCTGCAAACAATAAATACTGGAGAGGGCGTGAAGAAAAGGAGGCCCTCTTACACTGTTGGTGGGAATATAAATTTTTATAGCCACTATGGAAAACAGTATGGAGTTTCCTTAAAAAAATAAAAATAGAGCTAACATATGACTCTGTAATTATCTTGAAGAGACCTCTAGTCTTTTCCATTCTATTGTTTTCCTCTGTTTCTTTGCATTGATCACTGAGGAAGGCTTTCTTATCTCTCCTGGCTATTCTTTGGAACTCTGCATTCGAATGGGTGTATCTTTCCTTTTCTCCTTTGCTTTTCACGTCCCTTCTTTTCACAGATATTTGTAAGGCCTCCTCAGACAGCCATTTTTGCTTTTTTGCATTTCCTTTTCTTGGGGATAGTCTTGATTCCTACCTCCTGTACAATGTCATGAACCTCCATCCATAGTTCATCAGGCTCTCTGTCTATCAGATCTAGTCCCTTAAATCTATTTCTCACTCCCACTGTATAGTCATAAGGGATTTGATTTAGGTCATACCTGAGTGACGTAGTGGTTTTCTACACTTTTTTCAATTTCAGTCTGAATTTGGCAATAAGGCATTCATGATATGAGCCACAGTCAGCTCCCAGTCTTGTTTTTGCTAAGTATATAGAACTTCTCCATCTTTGACTGCAAAGAATATAATTAATCCGATTTTGGTGTTGACCATCTGGTGATGTCCATGTGTAGAGTCTTCTCTTGTGTTGTTGGAAGAGGGAACCAAGATACCAAGGGAACATTTCATGCAAAGATGGGCTCAATAAGGACAGAAATAGTATGGACCTAACAGAAGCAGAAGATATTAAGAAGAGGTGGCAAGAATACACAGAAGTACTGCACAAAAAAGATCTTCACAACCCAGATAATCATGATGGTGTGATCATTCATCTAGAGCCAGACATCCTGGAATGTGAAGTCAAGTGGCCCTTAGGAAGCATCACTACGAACAAAGCTAATGGAGGTGATGGAATTCCAGTTGAGCTATTTCAAATCCTGGAAGATGATGCTGTGAAAGTGCTACACTCAATAAGCCAGCAAATTTGGAAAACTCAGCAGTAGTCACAGGACTGGAAAAGGTCAGTTTTCATTCCAATACTAAAGAAAGGCAATGCCAAAGAATGCTCAAACTACCGCACAATTGCACTCATCTCACACACTAGTAAAGTGATGCTCAAAATTCTCCAAGCCAGGCTTCAGCAATACGTGAACCGAGAACTTCCAGATGTTTAAGCTGGTTTTAGAAACGGCAGAGGAACAAGAGATAAAATTGGCAACATCCGCTGGATCATTGAAAAAGCAAGAGAGTTCCAGAAAAACATCTATTTCTGCTTTATTGACTATGCCAAAGCCTTTGACTGTGTGGATCACAATAAACTGTGGAAAATTCTTCAAGAGATGGGAATACCAGGCCACCTGACCTGCCTCTTGAGAAACCCTTATGCAGGTTAGGAAGCAACAGTTAGAACTGGACATGGGATAACAGACTGGTTCCAAATAGGAAAAGGAGTATGTCAAGGCTGTATATTGTCACCCTGCTTATTTAAGTTAAATTCAGAGTACATCATGAGAAACGCTGGGTTGAAGGAAGCACAAGCTGGAATCAAGATTGCTGGGAGAAATATTAGTAACCTCAGATATGCAGATGACACCAACCTTATGGCAGAAAGTGAAGAGGAACTAAAAAGCCTCTTGATGAAATTGAAAGAGGAGAGTGAAAAAGTTGGCTTAAAGCTCAACATTCAAAAAACTAAGATCGTGGCATCTGGTCCCATCACTTCATGGCAAATAGATGGGGAAACAGTGGGAACAGTGTCAGACTTTATTTTTCTGGGCTCCAAAATCACTGCAGATGGTGATTGCAGCCATGAAATTAAAAGACGCTTACTCCTTGGAAGGAAAGTTATGACCAACCTCGATAGCATATTAAAAAGCAGAGACATTACTTTGCCAACAAAGGTCCGTGTAGTCAAGGCTATGGTTTTTCCAGTGGTCATGTATGGATGTGAGAGTTGAACTATAAAAAAAGCTGACTGCCGAAGAATTGATGCTTTCTAACTGTGGTGTTGGAGAAGACTCTTGAGAGTCCTTTGGACTGCAAGGAGATCCAACCAGTCCATCCTGAAGGAGATCAGTCCTGGGCGTTCATTGGTGGGACTGATATTGAAGCTGAAACTCCAATACTTTGGCCACCTGATGCAAAGAGCTGACTCATTTGAAAAGACCCTGATGCTGGGAAAGATTAAGGGCAGGAGGAGCAGGGGACAACAGAGGATGAGTTGGTTGGATGGCATCACCGACACAATGGACATGGGTTTGGGTGGACTCTAGGAGTTGTTGATGGACAGGGAGGCCTGGAGTGCTGTGGTTCATGGGGATGCAAAGAGTCAGACATGACTGAGTGACTGAACTGAACTGAACTGAACATATAATTCAGAAATCCCACTCCTAGTCATATATCCAGAGAAAATCATAATTCAAAAAGATACATGTATCCAGATGTTCATTGCAGCACTATTTACCATAGCCTGAACTTGGGAAGTAACCAAATCCGTATCAACAGAGGAATGGATAAGAAGATGGGGTATGTATATACAGTGGACTATTACTTAGGCATAAAAAGGAATGATTTAATGTCATTGACAGCATCGTGGATGGACTTAGAAATCATCACTGAATGAAGTAAGTCAGACAGACCAAGATAAATATTATATTATAGCATTTGTATGTGGAATGTAAAATAAAAAAGGGTACAAATGAGCTTATTTAACGAAACAGGAATTGAGTTACAGATGTGGAAAACTAATTTATGGTTACCAGGTGTAAGGCGTGGAGGGATAAACTGGGAGATTGGGACTGACGTATGCACACTACTATACATAAGATAGATAGCTAACAGGAACCTGCTGGAAATTACTCAATACTCTGTAGTGGCCTATATGGGAAAAGAATCTAAAATAGAGTGGAGATATGCATTAGTGTTTAATTTTGCTGTATATTTGAAACTAACACTACATTGTAAATCAACTATATTCCAATAAAAATTTTAAAGAATAAATAAAGTCTTTAATTTGTATTCTTAAAATGGAGTACACAGAATCTCACATTAGAAAAAACCATAAGGAAAATATTTTTGGATAGTAATATATTTATTCTAAACATAAATATTTATACTCTAAAATGATTACTCTGGTCAGAGAAGATGCTTGACATGATTTCAATTTTCTTAAATTTACTGATGTTTGATTTGTGACCCAAGATGTGATCTATCCTGGAGAATGTTCCATGTGCACTTGAGAAGAAGGTATATTCTTCTGCATTTGAATGGAATATCCTGAAGATATCAAGGAGATCCATCTCATCTAATGTATCATTTAAGACTTGTGTTTCCTTATTAAGTTTCTGTTTTGATAACCTGTCTATTGGTGTGAGTGGGGTATTGAAGTCTCCTACTATTACTCGTGTTACTGTTAATTTCTCCTTTTATGTCTGTGTTTGTCTTATGTACTGAGGTACTCCTATGTTGGGTGCATAGATATTTACAATTGCTATATCTTCCTCTTGAATTGATCCCTTGATCATTATGTAGTGTCCTTCCTTATTTCTTGTAATAGTCTTTACTTTAAGGTCTATTTTGTCTGATATGAGGACTGTTACTCCAGCTTTCTTTTGCTTTCCATTTGCATGGAATATATTTTTCCATCCTCTCAGTTTCATTCTATACGTGTCTTTAGGTCTGAAGTGGTTTTCTTGTAGACAGCATATATATGGGTCTTGTTTTTTTAATCCATTCAGCCAGTCTGTGTCTTTTGGTTGGCACATTTAATCCCTTTACATTTAAAATAATTCCCTTTACATTTAAAGTAATTATTAAAATATGTTCCTACTGCCATTTTCTTAGTTGTTTGGGGTTTGATTTTGTAGATTTTTTTTTTTTTCCTCTTGCATTTCTTGACTATATAAGTCCCTTTAACATTTGTTGTAAAGCTGGTTTAGTGGTAGTAAATTCTCTTCACTTTTGGTTGTCTGTAAAGCTTCTGATCTCTCCATCAATTTTGAATGAGATGCTTGTAAGGTAGAGTAATCTTGGTCTTAGATTTTTCCCTTTCAGTACTTTAAATATATCGTGCCATTCTCTTCTGGTTGCAGAGTTTCTGCTGAGAGATTAGCTGTTAAATGTATGGGATTTCTCTTATATGTCACTTGTTGCCTTTCCTTGCTGCTTTTAATATTCTTTTTTTATGTTTAGTATTTGTTAGTATGTGTCTTGGTGTATTTCTCCTTGGGTTTATCCTGTATGAGACTCTTTGCACTTCTCGGACTTGATTAACTCTTTCCTTTCCCATATTGGAAAAATTTTCAACTATAATCTCTTCAATAATTTTCTCATGCCCTTTATTTTTCTCTTCTTCTTCTGGGACCCCTATAATTCGAATGCTGGTGCATTTAATATTGTCATAGAGGTCTCTGAGGTTATCCTTAGTTCTTTCCATTCTTTTTACTTTACTCTGCTCTTCAGAAGTTATTTCCACCATTTCATCATCCATCTCACTTATCTATTCTTCTGCCTCAGATATTCTGTTACTGATTCTTTCTAGAGTATTTTTAATTTCAGTAATTTTGTTGTTTGTCTCTGTATGTTTATTCTTTATTTCTTCTAGGTCTTTGTGAATTGATTCTTGCATTTTCTCCATTCTATTTTCAAGATTTTGGGTCAACTTTACTATCGTTATTCCAATTTATTTTTCTGGTAGCTTGCCTATTTCCTCTTCATTTATTTGGACTTGTGTGTGTCTAGGTTGTTCCTTCACTTGCACAGTATTCCTCTGCCTTTTTATTGTTTTCTTTTAGCTTATTATATTTGAGATCTCCTTTTCCCAGTCTTTGAGATTGAATTATTTCTTCATTTTGGTTTCTGTCCTCATAAGTTTGGTCCAGTGGTTTGTGTAAGCTTCATGTAGTGTGTGCCTTGTGCTTGTGTTCTGGTAGGAAGAGATGAATTTTTTTCTTCCTCTGACTGTCAGGGCTGAGTCAGGTGGTAATCCTCCTGCAAATGATTGGGTTTGTATTTTTGTTTTGTTTGTTGTTTGCATGAGGTGTCCTGCACAGGATGCTACTGGCAGTTGGGTGTTGCTGGGTCTTGTATGCAAGTGGTTGCCTTTGTGAGAGTTCTATTTGACACTCCCTAGGATTAGGAGTTCTCTGGCAGTCTAGGGTCTTGGAGTCAGCACTTCCACTCCAAAAGCTCAGGGCTCGACCTTTGGCTGGGAATGGAGATTCCACAAGTGGTTTATTATGGCATCAAATGGGATTGAAACAAATAAACAAAAATGAGAAACAGAAGATGCACCTCAGACAAATGGCAATTACAAAATCAGGCAAATAATAACTAAAATAATGAAATATACACAGACACATATACACCCATAAGCAAAACAAAAATAGTCCAAAAAATAAAAAATGAAGTACAATGGATTAACCTGGAAAACAAAGGAAACCAAAAATGATATCCACCAGTTAAGAACAAAAGTAACTAAAGCACAAACTGGAAAACAAAACTAAAGACAATGCCAACTGGGGAACAAAGCAACAAAAACAGCACTAACAAATATGGTGAGAAAAAGAAAGAATAGAAAATCAAAGTTAAATAGAAGTAGGCAAAGATTTATATATATTAAGTGTTAACTGCAATAGCAAAAGAACAGTCAGAAAAACAAAGAAATAAATATAGAAAAAATAATGTTTTAGAAATTAAAAGTTTAAAAAAGAGATAAAAAAGAAAGAAAAGCAAAACACCCCACAGAACAGCAAAAGGCCAATGTAGATGCAGAAGTATATAGTAGAAATAAAAACTGTGATTGAAAAAAAATTCTCAAAGTCTTAAATAGATTTAATAGTACTAATAAAATTGACAACTACAACAATGGGGGGGGGGGAGGAAATGTGGAGAAAAAAGAAAGAAAAAATCCAGAAGCAACTACAGAACAAGTCAAAATATAAGAAAAATAAATGTTTTTCTTGAGTCTCTGCTGTTAGCATTCTTTCCCTCGTTGGGAGTCACAGTCCACCTCTTCTCCCTACAATGCCCTCCAACACTGAGCTGGTCTCTGGACCTGCTCTGGGGGCAGCTTAGACTCTAATCTGGTCCTATTCCTGTGTGTTCTTGCCTACAAGGTCCAAAGCTGTCAGAATTAGTGCATTTTCTTTTGTGAGAATTCTCATTGTCTTTTTATATATTCCATAGACACAGAGTCTGCCTGGTTGATTGTGTGGATTTAATCTGCAGCTTATACAGCTGGTGGGGAGGTTTTGGGTCCTTTTCCTTAGCCACACTGCCCAGGTCAAAAGCACTCTGGCAGCACAGGGTACTTAGGGGAGCCTGTGGCTAGGGCAGCAGGGAATATGGTGCTCTAGAAGGGTATGACAACCTACTCTAGTATTCTTGCCTGGAGAATCCCCCAGACAGAGAAGCCTGGCAGGCCACAGTCCACAGGATCGCAAAGAGATGGACGTGTCTGAAACGACCCCGTGTGCACATACACAAGACTTTTTCTAACCTCTGGTAGCTCTGTTTCAGTGGGGATCACGCACGGAGTTGGTGCAATTGCCCACAAGGACCCTGGCAACGCCTACTAACACAGGAATGCCAGCGGTTATTGTCACAGGAGATGTGGTACTACTAAGGCATTTTGTAGCTTGTGGCAGCTCTGCCCCAGTGAGAACTGAGCACGAAAGTGATGCAGCTGTTTGGGGTGGGGGGTGGGAGGATACTCTGGAGGCACCAAGTGTCCAGCGACACAGACTGCCTCAGCCACAGGAGCTATGGCCCTGTCAATCTTTTTCTAGCTTCAGGCAACTGGCAATCAGAAGGCCTCTTTGACTGGTCCTCTCCATTGCTCCACCCATTCAGGCATTTAGAAGACTTCCCTGGCTGGGGTCCTTTTGTATTGTTCAGCACATCAGGCACATAAAGGTGCCACCCCCCACCGCCACCCCTCTGGGGTCCTGATCTGATGTTCAGAGCATCAGGCATGCCCCCCCACCCCCCACTGGCTGGGGTCCTTCTCTTGTTTGGCACATCAGGTACTTAAAGGGGCCCCTTGGCTGGGGTCCTACTCTGCTGTTCAGGCATGTCAGGTACTTGAAGGGCCAGCCTCTCTATTGTTCAGCTGCTGGTGCTAGCATGTGGAGAGAGAGAGGCTATGGTGATGGCTCCACCCCTACGCATGACTCAGCGATATTGCCTTGCCTCCATGCTGCCTGGTTTTCCTCCACAGACATTTCCCACCATGATATCCCTTCTTACTTTCCCTTGGGCTGTGTCCCCATAGTCAACAGCAGACCTCGCCCTGGGATTGCTCCACAATCCCTATGCTCCAGGTCCCAGCCACTGTGCATTCTAGGGGACTGGTGTCCCTGTCTGGGATACGTAGGACTGTGACAAGGATTGTCTGTGTGATTCTCATTCCATTTAGGCTGTCACAGATCAGCTGCTTCACTCTCAGCCTCAAATGCTTTTCCTCTGTTCTAAACAATTGCCCTGATGTGGGGATTGGACCCTTGCTTCAGTTCCCCTACCCGCTGAGGGCAGGTCCAGTCCTACTAACTCTCTTTTTCCCCCCTACTTCCTTCATCCTACCAAGTTTTGGGTGGTTCTATATATTCTTTCCCAGTGGTCAGGTACTCCTGCCTGCTCTCAACTGGTGTTATGTAAGCAATTCTCGGTCTGAGGTGTATTCCTGATGTATCTGCAGAGAGAGATGTACTCCACGTCCACCTACTCCTCCTCCATCTTGTTCTCCTGTATTTTGATGCCTTGAAAAGTCCATGCTGTCTTCCTGCCAGGTTTTCTCAACCAAGTCTGGGGAGAGAGGGCTGTATTGTCAAATAATTCTGGAAAGTATGTGCTCCATCACTCCCCTTTACTGTTTCACAATCCAGTGTAAGCAAATTAAAAACAACAAGAAAGCTTTGGCTTAACATCGTCTAACCCCAAACTTCCCAAACTCATTTTTGACTCCTGCTCTTCAAAAAATACCTACTGTACCTCACAGAACTGGAGTTCTGTGATACTTTGGGGATCAAGATAGTATGTCACAATCTCGCCTATGATTTCACAAAAATCTCTGAGAGCCATGGGCTCCTTTCCTTTGTGCAAGAAATACCAATGAGTAAGAGCTGGCTCCAAAGGACTTGCTGTCTTATATCTCTCCCACTCTTTCCCTGGATATCCCCATATCCTCAACCCTGAAAAGGAATTCCACATTATCAACCAGATGAGTATATTTATTCTCAGCCAGTGATACTAGAGATGAGGGAATGACTCTCCAAGCACCGAACTGGCAGAACTGATAGACATAGTAACAAACTGGATATAAGGTTGATATAGATTATTTATGTCCCCCAAAATTCATATGTGGAAACCTAATCCCCAATGTGATGGTACTTAGAAGTGGGAAATTCGGGATGTGATTAGGTCAAGAAGGTAGAACACTCATGAATAGGATCAGTGCCCTTTGAAAAAGGACCTCAGAGAACTCCCTTGACCTTTCTACCACCAGTGAAATGATGATTGTCTTGAACCAGGAATCAGGCTCTCACTAAACATCAAATCTGCCAGTGCCTTAATACTGGTATTCCCAGCCTCCATTACTGTCAGACATAAATTTCCACTGCTTATAAGCTAACCGTACATGGACTGAAACGGGTGTGAAGGAGAAGATGAAATAAAAGATGACTGTGGTATTGAGTCCATTAATAAATAAAGAAAATGGAAAGAAAAGAGGGGTAGAATAAATTATTGTGTGCCCACCATGCCAAGCCCTGTTTTATGCTCTGGGAACAGAGAAATGAACAAAGATAATTTTTATTTTTACCTGTCCAGATTACAGTGCAATGGAATATCTGGTCAGGGTCACCTGAAATATTCACAAATGGCTTTCAGGCAGACAGAACCACATGAGCAATACACTTTAAATTACTTTTGTAAATTTACTTTTTGAACGATCCTTGTAGTTTAACAGTTGTCCCCTTATTAAAGCACTCCCTCTTAATCTACTGTTAAAAATACGTGTGCTTTCTGCCCTCAGGAGCCCTGCAAGGCAGCACAAAGAACATGCAATGAATAGAGGAAGGGAATGAGCTGTGATTTCTACTTCAGTCTTTTTAGTCACAATAACAGAAGAGAAAAATCATGAGCAGCATAAGCAACATTTGAATGAGATATACATATTATCAGCATTTGATATGCACTGAGAACCTTCTAGTTACAAGATTCTGTGTTGGGTACTTTATGAATGTTATCTCATTCTCTCTAAGATGCACTTTTTTCAGCCCTGTAAATAATTGAAAACATGCCATAGAGGTCTCTCTGTTCTATCAAGGAGGTAAATGTGTGTTTTGCAAATACAAATAAAATTTCAACAGGAGGCTTACTAATTTTTCTGTGATCAGTTATCCTTAAGATATAGAAAAACAGAATCAGACCTAGTTGCAAACTATAAGAGGTCTATTAACAGGTACATTAATTCTTTTAAACAACATGAGTTCATTCTTGGATTGAATTTTTGGAAATCTATATGCTACACTTAAACCAGAGGGAGAAGTTTAACCTGCAGAACATTTTATAGCAGAATGCCAAGTTAAAGGTCTTTTCTCCTGTGACATCAAGCAAGGAGGTCAACCAAGGGTCATTTTTCATTTCTTCTTTTGCTCTTCTATATTTTACAATTTTTCAACAATGAAAATGGGGCGGGGAGGGGGCAAGAAAAGGACAGGACTATGGAATTATTTTGGTAAAGTCTGTTAAAACCCCAAATATAAACCATTGCAAAAACTAGTTGCTAAAAGTTAATATTGATTTTTTTAATGTGATAAAACAACTACAGCTATGCCATATCTGATCTCCTTCTGTTCATTTAAGATGAAAGAACACTTCAGGGAGAACTTGAGGTGCTCTTCCTCACTGTCAGCATCTCCCATCTCTTCTCAAATGGTGTTCAGTTCAGTTCAGTTCAGTAGCTCAGTCGTGTCCGACTCTTTGCAACCCCATGAATCATAGCACATAAGGCCTCCCTGTCCATCACCAACTCCTGGAGTTTATTCAAACTCATGTCCATCAAGTCTGTGATGCCATCCAGTCATCTCATCCTCTGTCGTCCCCTTCTCCTCCTGCCCCTAATCCCTCCCAGTATCAGGGTCTTTTCCAATGAGTCAACTCTTCGCATGAAGTGGCCAAAGTATTGGAGTTTCGGCTTCAGCATCAGTCCTTCCAATGAACACCCAGGACTGATCTCCTTTAGGATGGACTGATTGGATCTCCTTGCAGCCCAAGGGACTCTCAAGAGTCTTCTCCAATACCATAGTTCAAAAGCATCAAATTTTCAGCACTCAGCTTTCTTCACAGTCCAACTCTCACATCCATAGATGAACACTGGGAAAACCATAGCCTTGTTAATGAAGATCAATTCATATGTTTGAGTACATTTGGCCAGTCCCTGGTCCTGATGTAAAGCCTTTTGTAATTACAAAAAGCCTTTTGTAATTATCATAAGCCTTGATAAGACTGTTTCTCCCAGAAGCAAATTATCTCTTCGATCCCTCCTGAAAGATTCAACTCTGAATATCTGATTCACCACCTTCATGATTAATGGATAGCAAGAAAGTGCCAAGATGCATAAAAAAAAACAACAACAACAACAAAAACCAGCTTGCAAAAGATCAGCTGTACAAGCAGGAATCAAAATCAGATGACTTGAAGAGGAAATCTAAAGAGGGTTGAGAGAAATAATAGACTTAGAAGTCAGACAGGCCTGAATTTGAATTCCAGCTTTATCACTTAGAGTTAAGTAACTGGCAAGTATTTCTAACCTCTTTGAACCTCAGTTTCTTCATTAGTGAAATGAAGTATATTACAAAGTGGCTTTAAGGATTAAGTGAGAAGGCATGTATGTATAGACAGAAGCTCAGAAGTTGTACATGGAAACGTTACCCTTGTCTTAGAGGGTGATTTGTGAGATTATTTGAAATAGCACATCTAAGACACATATCACAGAGTCTGACACATGGTAAGTGTTCATAATATGATATGATGATTATTATTCTCATTGAATTCTTATGTCCTTACTCATCTGGAAGTGGGTAAGCTGAACTACTTCTAACAGGAATGCAGATGACCAATTTCAAAACCCCGAGTTACTAAGAAATGAAGCTGGGCCAAGTCTAATAAAACCTCCAGGACAGACAGAGAAGAAATATAGTCTCTTCATATTTTTGACATTTCTATTCATATGGACCACAGACTAAGGGGAGTATGTAAACAAACGTGCATTGTTACTATGAGACTCTAAGTTGAAAGTCCTTGGTAGATAACTGAGTCCTACATACTCCAGCACTACAACTGAAGTTTATATCAGAGCATTAAAGAGTTCTAAATACTAAGAAGCCATTCATTGGGACCAAATAGAATTGAACAATAGGCATCATCCACATTTTCCCAGAAGAGACGGGATGGAGAGGTTGATAAGAATTTATTCATGTCTTCATTCATTCAAATTTACAACCTGCCTAACTCTATAACAGAATTCCAGGATGGTGAGGCCTCCTATAGCACAAGGAGCCTGGGGAGTGCAGTCTATCCTGAGGGCCCTTTGAATATAATGAATAATACATATGATATGGTTATTGCTGTTTATATGTTAGAAAATTAAAGTTCTGGAAATGGATGATCATCATGGTGGCACGGCAATGTCAGCATGCTTAATATTGCCAAGATGTATATTTAAAATGGTTCAAATGATAAATTTACATTCTTTATATCACATTACAATTTTAAAAATTAATATTTATTTTTCCTTTCTTAACTTCAGGTATTGCCTCTGACATTCACATAAGAAAAATATTGACACTAAGGCAATAGCCCTCCATCACAAAACAAAATAAATTTTACATGGAAAAATGTCATTTCTCAATTATGTTGAGCATGAAAATTAGCAGGTATTTTAAAAATATGAATGAAATATTTATCCTCCCCTGGCAATATGTGTGTGTGCACTTAGTTGTGCAATGATATCAGTAAATTTAGGTTTTACAAGTCAACTCAGCCCTCTACAATAGAACAGAGATTATAACGACTCCAGGCTACAGAAAGGACATTGTAGCTGCTGCTCAACTCCTCACATGTACATCAACCACACTTGCCAAATGTTGTGCTCTCATTAACAAATTGTAATTCTTAGCCAATGCATTCATATTTGTGTTAATATAAGACAACTAGGGATTTCCATTTAAAATCACCCAACACAGCAGTGATCCTCTTAGTAGTCCTTGAAAGTGCTAGTAAATAACTTCTATTCACAGACTTACTACAAAAGTTTGCCCATATCACAGAACAGAGACTGCACTAAGATTCAGATTCCATCAGTGGAATAGTACACTGAAGGCACACAGTGAGGGCTCAAACATTTCTCCAATAATCACCTACTTACCACTACTCAAGTACATCTCAGAACTATTTCCCTTAACTCTTGTACTTCCTGGTGGCACTGTTTCAAACTCACTGGGTCAGGGCCACATCCCCTCCTCTTTGTTTAGAAAAATTAGGCCAGATTTTAAGGAAATTATATGGATGAAAGACTGGAAAAGTCATTTTTTAGATTATTCCCTAAAAAGTTGTCTTTTCCATCCCAATAGTGTGTGGATTTGAAAGCTGACTTCACATCCATTTGGTTTAGTTTCTAGATTTATTGAAGAGCCACACTGCATTTTTCCCTCATGGATCACTGCCTTGTCAAGGCAAAGGGGCTTGTGTAACTCAATGAAGCTATGGGCCATGTCATGTAGGGCCACCCAAGATGGACAGGTCATAGTGGAAATTTCTGAGAAAATGTGATCTACTGGTGGAGGGAATGGCAAATCACTCCAGTATACTAGCTCTGAGAACCCCATGAACTGTATAAAAAGGCAAAAAGATTTGACACCAAAAGATGAGCCCCTCAGGTCTAAAGGTGTCCAATATGCTATTGGGGAAGAGTGGAGGACAACTACTAATAGCTCCAGAAAGAATGAAGCAGCTGGGCCAAAGGAGAAATGACCCTCCGTTGTGGATGTGTCTGGTGATGAAAGTAAAATCTGATGCTATACAGAACAGTATTGTGTAGGATCCTGGAATCTTAGATCCATGAATCAAGGTAAATTGGAAGTGGTTAAGCAGGAAATGGCAAGTGTAAACATTGACATCTTAGGACTCACTCACCTAAAATGGATGAAAATGGGTGAATTTAATTCAGATGACCATTATATCTGCTACTGTGGGCAAGAATCTTATAGAACAAATGGAGTAGCCCTCATAATCAACAAAGTCTGAAATGCAGTACTTGGATACAACCTTAAAAATGACAGAATGACCTCTGTTCATTTCCAAGGCAAACCATTCAACTTCACAATAATCCAAGTCTATGACCCAACCATCAATGCCAAAGAAGCTGAAGTTGATCAGTTCTATAAAGACCTAGAAGACCTCCTAGAACTAATGCCAAAAATGATGTTTTATTCATCATAGGGGATTGAAATGCCAAAGTAGGAAGTCAAGAGATACCTGGAATACCAGGCAAGTTTGGCCTTGGAGTACAAAATGAAGCAGTTAAAGGGCTAAAAGTATTCTGCCAAGAGAACATACTTATCATCAAACACTCTTTTTCAAGAACACAAGAGATGACTTTACACATGAACATTACCAAATGGTCAGTACTGAAATCAGATTGATTACATGCTTTGCTGCTGAGGCCAGTGAAGCTGTATACAGTTAGAAAAAAACAAGACCTGATGCTGACTATGGCTTAGGTCATCAGATCCTTTTTTTTTTTTTTTTCCATTTATTTTTATTAGTTGGAGGCTAATTACTTTACATCATTGCAGTGGTTTTTGTCATACATTTACATGAATTAGCCATGGATTTACATGTATTCCCCATCCCGGTCCCCCTCCCACCTCCCTCTCCACCCGATCCCTCTGGGTCTTCCCAGTGCACCAGGTCCAAGCACTTGTCTCATGCACCCAACCTGGGCTGGTGATCTGTTTCACCCTAGATAATATACATGTTTCGATGCTGTTCTCTTGAAACATCCCACCCTTGCCTTCTCCCAGAGTCCACAAGTCTGTTCTATACATCTGAGTCTCTTTTTCTTATAGCAAAATTCAGGCTTAAACTAGAGAAAGTGTGGAAAACCTCTAGGCAAGTCAGGTATGACTTAAATCATATGTCTTATGATACAGTGGAGATGATGAATAGATTCAAGGGATTTGATCCAGTAAACAGAGTGCCTGAAGAATATGGGCAGAGGTCCATAATAATTGTATGGAGGCAGCAAACAAAACCATCCCAAAGAAAAAGAAATGTAAGAATGCAGAGTGGTTGTCTGAGGAGGCTTTACAAATAGTTGAGGAAAGAAGAGAACTGAAAAGCAAGAGAGAAAGTGAAAGGTACATGCAATTAAATACAGAGTTCCAGAGAGTAGCAAGGAGAGACAAGAAGGCCTTCTTCAATGAACAATGCAAAGAAATAGAGGAAAACAACAAAAAGGGTAAGACTAGAGATTTCTTCAAGAAAACTGAAAGTATCAAAGGAACATTTCATCCAAAGATGGTCACAACAAAGGACAGAAATAGTAAAGACATAATAAAAGCAGAAGAGATCAAGAATAGATGGAAGGAATACATGGAAGAACAGCACTAAAAAGATCTTAATGATTCAGATAACCACAATGGTGTAGTCTCTCATTCAGAGATAGACAACCGGGAGTGTGAAGTCAAGTGGACCTTAGGAAGCACCGCTGCCAATGAAGCTGGTGGAGGTGATGGAATTCCAGCAGAGTTATTTAAAATCCTAAAAGATGATGCAATTAAAGTGCTGCAGTCAATATATCAGCAAATTTGGAAAACCCAGCAGTACCCACAGGACTGGGAAAGCTCAATCCTCATCCCAGTTCCCAAGAAGGGCAATACTAAAGACTGTTGCACTCATCTCTCACACTAGTAAGGCTATGCTCAAAATCCTCCAAGCTGGGCCTCAGTATTACATAAACTGAGAAGTTCCTGATGTTCAAGCTGAGTTTAGAAAAGGGCAGAGGATCCAGAGATCAAATTGCCAGCATTCACTGGATCATAGAGAAAGCAAAGGGATTCCAGAAAAACATCTACCTCTGTTTCATTGACTACGTTATAGCCTTTGACAATGTGGATCATAACAAACTGTGGAAAACTCTTAAAGTGATGGGATTATAATGATAACCCTATACGCAAAACAGAAAAAGAGACTCAGATGTATAGAACAGACTTGTGGACTCTGGGAGAAGGCGAGGGTGGGATGTTTCAAGAGAACAGCATTGAAACATGTATATTATCTAGGGTGAAACAGATCACCAGCCCAGGTTGGGTACATGAGACAAGTGCTCGGGCCTGGTGCACTGGGAAGACCCAGAGGGATCGGGTGGAGAGGGAGGTGGGAGGGGGGACCGGGATGGGGAATACATGTAAATCCATGGCTAATTCATGTCAATGTATGACAAAAACTACTGTAATGATGTAAAGTAATTAGCCTCCAACTAATAAAAATAAATGGAAAAAAAATAAAATGTTAAAAGCATAAAAAAAAAAAAAAGTGATGGGAATACCAGACCATCTTACCTGTCTCCTGAGAAATATGTATGCATCTCAAGAAGCAACAGTTAGAACCCTGTATGGAATAACTGACTGATTCAGGATTGAGAAAGGAGTATAACAAGGCTGTTTATTGTCACTATGTTTATTTAACTTACACACAGAGCACATCATGCAGAATGCTGAGTTGGATGATTTACAAGCTGGAATCAAGATTGCCGGGAGAAATATCAACAGCCTCAGATGTGCAGATGATACCACTCAAATGGGAGAAAGTGAAGAGGAACTAAAGAGCTTCTTGATGAGGGTGAAGGAGCAGAGTGAAAAAGACGGCTTAAAACTCAATGTTAAAAAAAATAAGATCACGGCATCTGGTCCCATCACTTCATGGCAAATAGTAGAGGGAAAGGTGGAAGCAATGACAGATTTCCTCTTCTTGGACTCTAAGATCACTGTGGATGGTGACTGCAGCCATGAAATTAGAAGACGATTGCTTCTTGGTAGGAAAGCTATGACAAACCTAGACTGTTAAAAAGCAAAGACATCTATTTGCTGACAAAGGTCCGTATAGTCAAGGCTCTGGTCTTTCTAGTGGCCATGTACAGATGTGACAACTGGACAATAAAGAAGCTAGAGCACTAAAGAATTGATGTTTTCTCACTGTGGTGCTGGAGAAGACTTTTGAGAGTCTGTTGGAAAGCAAGGAGATCAAACTGGTTAATCTTAAAGGAAATCAACCCTGAATACTCTTTGGAAGGACTGCTGCTAAAGCTGAAGCTCCAATACTTTGGCCACCTATGTGAACAGCTGACTCATTGGAAAAGACCCTGATGCTGGGAAAGATTGAAGGCAGAAGAAGAGGATGGCAGAGGATGAGATGGTTGGATGGTATCACTGATTCATTGGACATGAACTTGGGCAAATTCTGGGTGATGGTGAGGGACAGAGAATCCTGAAGTGCTGTAGTCCATGGGGTTGTGAATAGTTGGACACAACTTTGTGACTGAACAACAGCACTGCAATTCATGTAAGAAGCTTGTCCCAAGGAAAGTTATTATTATTACAGGAAAACAACAGTCCACTGCTATATGCTTAACAGGTTTCTGGCAGGCAGAGAAGATGGTCTTTGGAGGCTCTGGTCACTATCAGAAGTCCCATCATCACAAGCATGACTGGGTCTTCCCTCAGATGCAGAAACACTTCTCTGGAACCCATCAACCACCATTCATTGTGAAGCTCTGGAAATCAGGCTCTTGTTCTGCTCTTTGGCATGTGTTCAGAACCAATGGTTTCTCCTTTCAACTCTATTGACTTCATTCAGAAAATCACTGAAATCATTAATATTGGGAAGAGAAGAGTGTATTGTTAGTGTTTGGAAGACAAAAGAAGAACAAAATCATTCAAAGATTTCAGGAATTGAATTTACTCCTTTTGTATGCTTTGCACTACTCCCAGTACCCTGAAGTCCTTGGAGCCACAGCAACTGTGAGGTTGTTCATTTAGAGTTTAGCAGCATGGACCTGGAGCTAGGGCTACTAGGTTCAAATCCTCTCTCTACCACTTCATAACTGTGTGATGGTGCACAAGTTAATCTAACATCTTTGCACCTAGGTTTCCCCAACTGTAAAACTGGGCTGGTGGTAATTTAGTTGCTAAGTTTGTTTGACTCTTGTGGCACCATGGACTGTAGACCACCAAGCTCCTTTGTCCATAGGATTTTCTGGGCAAGAATACTGGACTGGGTTGCCATTTTCTTCTCCAGGGCATCTTCCCAACCCAGGGATTGAACCTGTGTCTCCTGCATTGCAGGTGGATTCTTTACCACTGAGCCACCAGAGAAACCCTGTAAAATTGGGCTAATGATATTCAATAGTGTCTACCTCACAAGGTTTCTAAGACTAAATGCGTTATTGTCTATAAAGTAGTTAGAACAGTATTCAACAAATATTTACATGGCACATCATAACTGTTGTATAAAATAAATCCTTACTCTGCCCTCACAGAAATTCATCATTGTCTATCAGTTACCAAGTCTTATTGATTTTGCTTTCTAAATATCTTCCAAATCTATTCTTTTCTTTTGATTCTCAGGGTTCTGGTTTTGTCTGTTTTTTGTTGTTTATTTTATAGTTTGCTGCTCTAGTGTTAGTCACTCAGTCATGTCTGACTCTATGGACTGTAGCCCACTAGGCTCCTCATTCATACTGGAGTGAGTAGCCATTTCCTTCTCCAGAGGATCTTCCTGACCCAGGGATTGAACCCATATCTCTTATGTCTCCTGCATTAGCAGACATATTCTTTACTGTCTGAGCCACAGTGATTTTGCTTTCTAAATACCTTCCAAATCTGTCCCCTTCTTCTGACTCCCAGGGTTCTAGTTTTGTCTGAGACTTCATCACTTCTTGCATGGATGACTGTAATCCAGATCAATTAGACATCCTTCCACCCTCCTACTGACTACCAGGATCATATTCTTACAATCTTATGACACCACTCTCATGCCTCTAGTGGCTCTCCTATCAATGTGTGCAAGGTTCAAACCCATGGTATGGTATCTCAAGACCTTCACACTTTGGTCCCAGAACACTTTTCCAGTCTCATCTCAAGTCACCTTTCTCCCATCACTTTGCCCCCAATTACTCCTGCATGCCACATTCTATCATACAGCCATGCTTTCTCATACAAAATTTTCTCTGCCTTGAATGTCAGCCCACAATACGCCTGTCTACTCTAAACTCCTACTTATCCTGCAGCCTCCATCTAAAGTATCCTCTTGTCAGTGACATCTTCTCTGACTCCCCTGACTCCCCTGGGGCAAAATTACTTTCTTCCTCTACTGTATCCTACAGCTCATTCAATTTTCAGCTATTAAGCTGTATATAAGTTGTAATGTAACCATGTATCTACCAGACTATGAAAGCAAGGCCATGTGACATCATACATTCATTTATTCAATCACAATGAGGTTGGAGACAAATTTATAAACAAGGCACACTTGATCTCAATCTTTGTGGAGCTTATAATCAAATACCCAAGAAATAAACAAACAAAAAAATAACTAATTACTGAGTATAATCAGTACCAAGAAGGAACAAACATGCTTCTTTGGTGGAGAAAAACAGGGAGTGACATTTCTACATTCTCATTGCTAACCATGCTCCCTCACTCATATGCCCTCATCAATGCAGTCACATTGGCAGAGACCATTGTAATTACTCATTTTACTTATCAAGTGATTGATTTCATTTCAACCCTAGTCCCAAGTTCTGCACAAATATATCCCTACAATAAGACATAATCACTATAGCAACTATTTACCTTCTGTTGTAAAGCATTCACAGATCCTGGCCATTCATCAACTAGTAGATGTAGAGGGAAGTAGAGGGAAATTTCAGTCTTTCAGAAACGTGAGTCTACATCAGAGCCAGACAGAAATTTGTGGATTCTAAATCTTTGTCTTAAATTAGCATGAGCCCTAAAGGACATCTGAAGTGAGCAGTGGTTTCTCAAAGCATGGCCCCTGGAACAGCACCAGCATCACCTGGGAAATTGTTAGAAATATAAATTCTCAGAGTCTGCCTCAGACTTACTAAATTAGAAATTCAGCAAGGGGTCTGTCAAACTGTTTTTTTAAAAGCCTCTAGGTTACGCTGATACAAACTTTAGTTTCAGAGCTATGGATATAAATCTAAATCTTGCATAACTTGTCACACTGATTAGTGCTCCTCTGAGTAGGATTACAATGAAAAGGGACATTCCAGGTATGTCATATTAACTTTCTGACCTCATGTCTCCAAGCTCTATGGCAACTTAATCTCATGAGAGTACTTGCCATTTCCTCATTATGCCAGCTTCTGTGCCCTGAGTTATTGCCTTTGCCTAAAAAATTAATAAATCATACTTGCCCTTTAAGATGAAGTTCAAATTCCAGCAACTCTGGGATGGCTTATCTGACCTCTCCAGCAAAAGTAATCACTCTCCTTTTGTCATTTTATAGTGTTGTATATATTTTCCCCATAGTCTTCATCATATTATATGGTTATTGGTGAAATATACAAATTTTGCAGTTTCTTCCTTACCCACAGTTCCTAAAAGAGCATTTCTCTACAAGTAGAGATTTCTATAAGTAGAGATGCCCACTTACCAGGAGTGCAGACCTCAACCCAAAGCAGCCAATACAGGCTCACTTATAACTTTAGTGGTCTAGTTCAAATAAATAAATTAGACTATTCTAGATTCTCTTACTTGAGAATCTGGACTGAGACATCAAATTGACTATCGACTTGCAGTGGGACATAAAGCGCCAGAGTGGTGACATAGATGCGGCCAAGGTGAAAAATCCATGGGGTCATAAATGACTCACAACTAGAGCAAGGAATCCTATCTCCCATGAGAGTGGAGAGAGGCAGGTGTGCAGAGGAGAGCAGGGAGATCTTCTTGAGAGGTGGAGTGTGACTGCAGTTTCTAATGGTTATTCTACTGTTTTTCAACTTCATGAGAAGATTTTTAAATATTATAAACTTCATTTTATTTGAGTACTTGTGAGAAGCTTCAATCTCTTGTAGTCACTGGAGCAGTGAATGAATAATAAGATTGCAAGTAGTGGCACGGGCTTCCCAGGTGGTGTTGGTTGTTAAGAATCAGCTGCCAATGCAGGAGATGCAAGAGACATGGGTTTCACCCCTGGGTCAGGAAGATCCCCTGGAGGAGGAAATAGCAACCTATTCTAGTGTTCTAACCTGGGAAATCCCATGGACAGAAGACCCTGGCAGGCTACAGTCCATGTAGCTGCAGAGTTGGACACGACTGAATGAATAAGTAGTGGCACAGAACAACCACTGTGTTGCTATACCATAGATTCTGTGGGTGAGGAATTAGGATTTGGCTCAGCAGGAATGACCTGTCTCTTTTTCATGCTCCTTGAAGTATTGGACCTCAGCTGTGAATATCTGAAAGGCTAGAGGCTTGGAAGGATCTGGAAGCTTCTTCACTCACATAATGTGTTGCCTTAGTTGAGACTGTCAATTGAAACGCCTACACACAACCTTTCCATATGACTTGGGCCGCCTCACAACGTAGCAGCCTCAGAATAGACATACATTTTATGTGATAGTTAGGGCTTCAAGAGCAAGTATTCCAACAATTTAGGCAGAATATGTACAACTTTTTACAACCTAGGCTTGGAAGTCACACTGCTTCCCTGGTACCCTGTTCATCAAAGCACTTACAAGCCAGCACAGAATACAGGGGAGGAAAGATAGAACACATCTCTTTATGGGAGGAATGTCAAAGAATTTGATGCCATGCTTTAAAATCATCACAATGTGCTAATAATGGGCTTCTTTTCAAAAGCAGACTGTGTTCACTGATTCCAGCTGGGAGGAATAAGACCTCACAAAAAAAAGAGAAAATAGGGTGTTTGCAGATATCTTCCACTTCAATCTACTGGACCTATTCAACACTATAGAAATGACGTGGTGTAATTTCAGTATTCTTGAAGTGTACAGAGGTTGGGGTAATATAATCTTGCCAAAATTTATTGATACATGGGATTGGGACTAACATGATTTATGTTGGCTTATAATGTACAAAGAACTCAAATACTTCATTAAAAAGAACACAAATAACCTAATAAAATAGGTATAAATAGACACCTCATCAAAGGAGATATACTGATGGTTATAGCACACAAAAAGATAGTCATCATTAGTCATTAGAGAAATGCAACCTTATACCTCACACCCTCTAGAATGGCTGTAATAATAAAGACAGACAGTAACAAATGTTGGTGAGGACATGGGGAAACCTAGCATTCATGCATTATTAGCGGGAATGTGAAATGATGCAGATGCTTTGGAAAACAGCTTGGTGGTATCTTAAAAAGTTAACTATGAATTCACCATATTCCATTTTTAGTAGATTCTTAAGTATCTTCCCAAGTGAAACAAAAACACAGAGATCTGGATGTGATTTTTCTTAGTAAAATTATTGAAAAATAGCTAAATATTGAGAGCAACCTAAATATCCATCAACTAGTGAGTGGATAAATAAAAGGTGATACTGTCATATAATGAAATACTATTCAAAAATTTTTTTATTTTTTTTAAATTTAAGAATAATTGCTTTACAGAATTTTGGTGTTTTCAGTTAAACCTCAAGATGAATCAGCCACAAGTACACATATATTCCCTCCCTTTTGAAACTCCCTTCCATCTCCCTCCCCATCCCATCCCTCTAGGTTGATACAGAGCCCCTGTTTGAGTTTCCTGAGACATACAGCAAATTCCCATTGGCTCTCTATTTTACATATGGTAATGAAAGTTTCCATGTTACTCTTTCCATATATCTCACCCTCTCCCCATGTCTGGAAGTCCATTCTCTATGTCTCTTCCTCCATTGTTGCCCTGTAAATAAATTCTTCAATATCATTTTTTCTAGATTCTGTATATATGTGTTAGAATATGGTATTTCTCTTTCTCTTTCTGACTTACTTCAACATTTAAAAGAAATGGACTACTGATAAATGCTATGACATGGATTAAGCCTAAAAATCATTAAGTGAAAGAAACTACTTAATATTAGACCACATATTGCATGGCTCTACTTAAATGGAATTTCTAGAAAAGGCAAATCTATAAAGACTAAAAACGTTATTTGTTGCCTAGGTGGATGGGTGGTAAGGAGAATTAAGAGTGAATAAGCATAAGGGATTTTATCGGGGGGGAAGAAATGTTTTAAAACTGATTTATGATGACGGTTGCACCACTTGGTAAATTTATTCTAAAAGTCATTGAAATATACTTAAAATAGGCAGTTTACATACTATATAAAATTTGCTTCAATTGGTTACAAAAATAAATTTATTTTTCAAAAGAGTAAATTCAAAATTTGCTTTATTTTTATTCTACTTTTTTTGAACTGATCTTGATTTCTGAATATGCGACACATATAGAGTGAACTTTAGGAAGACATATTTATTCTGTCAAAGAACTAGACTTATGAGACCACAAGAGAATAATGTACATGCTGGCTGGCAGTTGATCATGACTGATTGAAGTCAACGAGTGTAGGGATTAAGAGCAGGGTTTGGAGTCAGATAGACTAAGGATCAAATCTTGCCTCCATTTCCACTTAACTTGATGAGTAAAATTGACTAAATTTCTAGGTGACAGTTTGTTCACATACAAAATGAAGATTAAGCAAACCTCAAAGGCTTGTCAGAATTAAATGAGATCATGTTTTGCAACACATATAAATGGTAGCTATGAACCATTACTGAGTGATATATCAGTAATTTCCGCATTTAGTAAAAATATGTTTTAGAGGTTTTGTTTTGTTTTGTTTTCCTGGTAAACAGCCTGAGGTGACCTCTAGAAATGGTTCACTATTCACTTGACCCAGAAAACCCCACCAAATCATGCAAATCAAGAGCTTTGAATCCTCGTGTTCACTTTTAGAACACTCATGAAACCATCCAGGCCATCAAGGGTATACATGTCTGAAAAGCCACCACGTATCTGAAGGATGGCCCTTTACAGAAGCAATGTGTGCCATTCCAATGTGGTGGAGTTGGTAGGTGTACACAGGCCAAGCAGTGGGGCTGGACCCAGGGCCGGTGGCCCTATTATAGTACTGAATTATTACTGCACATGCTCAAAAGTGCAGAGAGTAATGCTGAACTTGGTGGTGCTAGTGGTAAAGAACCTGCCTGACAGTGCAGGAGACATAAGAGACACAAGTCTGATCCCTGTGGCATGAAGATCCCCTGGAGGAGGAAATGGCAACCCACTCCAGTATTCTTTCCTGGAGAGTCCCATGGACAGAGAAGCCTGGCAGGCTATAGTCCATAGGGTCACAAAGAGTTAGACCCAACTGAAGCGACTTAGCATGCAAAGCTGAACTTAATGTAGAGTCTCTGGTCATTGAACAGAGACACGTGAACAAAGCCTCCAAGATGTGGTGCAGAACTTAGAGAGCTCATGGTCAAGTCAACCCATACATGAGCTCTCCTCACCACACTGAGATGATCCTCACTGAAAAAGATGATTGCTCCTAAACCAGAAGAGGAGATTGCACAGGAGAAAAAGATATCCCAGAAGAAACTGAAGAAATAAAAACTTATGGCTCGGGAATAAATGAAGCAAAAAATAATAATAATAAATGCAAATAAAAGTTTTAAAATGTCTAAAATTTTAAATCTGGAGTTTGTTTTTCAGTGCTTAATAGACACTCAGTAAATGTTAGCAAATTTTTAAAGGGCCATATAACTCTTGCTACATTGTCTTGATATATATATAAATTAAAGCTTAATCCAACTTTCTTATTGTCTCCAAATCATACTAGATATCTTTTTTATTTTCAACTGACTCATTTGTATTCAATTGTTTCTAGGGCTAAGATAGATAACAATAAGATTTGGGATAAGTATTTTATCAGAATTTTTCAACTCTTTTCATAGTTTTTGACTGTGAATACTCTAGATTATCTCTTCTATAGTTCTGAAAATGAGTCTTTTCTTCTCAACAAGTGGTTACTGATCTTACAGCTATCTTTTCAATATCAACAGCAAAAGGAAGAAAGCCAGGAACAAAATACAGTATTTCCTCTGCTGTTCACTGCTCCCATCTTCCCTGACCTTCTTTCCCAGCAGCAGGTAGGTAGGAGTGAGGACTGCAAAGTGAAGCTCCTCCTCAACAGGAAGGCTGCTTTCAGCAAACACGATGGAAGTCATTGACTACTTTATTTAAAGAACAAACACATCTTTTTCCTCCTGAAAGATGCTTCCTGCTGCTGACTGCTCTTCCAGATGTTGCTTGAAATTAAATTCAATGGGAGGCATATTTACTGTTGAAATTGCCCATGGAACTGACAACTTCTATAGTTTAGGCATAGAAAAGGCACTAAAAGGAACTTTGAGACTCTTCTATTCTAATCCTTTCGAGTAAGGAATTTGCTTCTGATGCAACTGTTTTAGTAAGAGTTCCTTCAAACTAATGTTTTAAAGGTTTTGTGTCTATTACATGTGTGCTTCTATGTGTGTAGAAAAACGGTCTGGAACAGAATCAGTTCTAAACAGATTTGAAGCATCATAGTGTTTCTCAAACTTTTGTGGCTTGAGAACCATATGAAGGACTTGTGAAACAGATTGCTCCTCACCTCCTTCCCCTCCCCCAGTTTCTGATTTAGCAGATCTAGGATGGGGACAGAAAAATTACATTTCCAACAAGTTCCTAGGTGATGTCCATATGATGCTGGTCCAGGGACTACACTTTGAGAACCATCATTCTAGAAGAACGATTCCTCTATCTGCTGACCCAAATTCTTAGAGTCACCATTTTTAACTACAGTATTCAAATGATTTTCCATTGTGAATTTTCTGAATGAAGAACTCTGAAACCTTTACTACTCTAAGTGCTATCATTTTTTTTTTTTTGATGTTTCTTTTTTAACACAGATTTTTGTTGCCTAGGGAACAGATTGAGCTGGAAGAGGTTTCTTAACCAGTGTTCCCCAGTTCAAGATGTTATTTCCTAGAAGCCAATAAATATCTTTAAGTAGATCTCTTTTCTTTTCCAGGTCTCCACTACTCAATTTCTATACAGGATTGTATGTATATTTCTTATCACATACTTCTTTTTGAAAGATAAAAAATAAAATAATTAAATCATGGTTTATACAAGAATTTAAAACAAGGTAAAGGCTGACACGCATATGTTACTGATTCTCACATTTGTCCTTTGTGTGGACATTATAAAATTGCATAACATTTTATCATTTTCCCTTTGTGCTTATGGGGAGTACGTGGTGAGAAAAATATCATCATATAATTAACAGGATATTGTAACCTAGGAAATTCTTGTTGTAGGTTCGACTTTATATAATAAATGTGGTTCTAAAAAATTGAGTATAGATGAACCTGATATCAAATCCAATTCTCTTACTAGTTCTTATTATAATGAGAGTTAAAGATAGGCTCTTTTGGGGAAAAAATGGCTCTAACACATAATAAATGCATACCTAAGACTATAATAAACCATTTAAATAGAAAATGGTAATTTTCTGATAAAAATAACAACAGCCAATATATGCCACAAATTATGAATAGCAAGTAGCTAAGGTCATTCTCATATTTGATACACTTGCTTAAAGATCAGTCCTGAAAAACTGTCAGGCTAGCTGAAGAGAATTTCCTTCTCTTCCTAGTGATGCAATGTCACTAGGAAAGCCAGCAATGATAAACTGTGGTAATTAACACATGCAGGGGATAACATGTCCTCTAGAGACACATACATGGCTCCTGTAGGCCAGGAGACTTGTAAAGCTTTAAAGATAGTCATCTGGTATGGTATATTCTTTAGAATTACCAAGTTAATTCTTTAGAATTCAAATTTTGGTTGATAAAATTTCTCTAAGCAGCAGTGCCACAAAGTGGTAAGATCACAGACTCATAACCAAAGAGCCTAGGTTCTATTCCTAACTTTAAAGCATTGGAGCTGCATAACCAGGATCTTGTAATCACAAACCAGCATCACTGCCAACACCTGGGACCTTGTTAGAAATGCAGACTCTCAGCCCTGGCCCAGAATCTGCATTTTAAGATAGTTGAATAGGCAGATTATATAGTGGCTGCTGGATGAACTTCCCAGTTCCCTCTTTAGGACTGAGATGCTTATTCTCCCAGTGACTGAGGAGGCTGTCCTTATCTGAAAATTGCTATTGATGGTGAGAATTGCTTTACCAGGGTCATTACCCCTTTTCCAAAGGTAGCTTTCATCCAATGACTGGTCATTGTGGAGGTCTTTGCTCCTGACCCTACTTGGAACTACTCTGAAGGCCACCACACTTTCAAAGTTCTCCCGTGTTGACAGAAACTGTTGCTAAGATTGCATTTGGTCCAAATTTTCTTTCTGCCCAATGTTCCTTTCTTCTCTTGCCTTCCACTGATGTTTTCCTGAGAGTACTTCTTATTACCCATTCTTCACGCTAAACTTCATCTCTAGATCTACTGTCTGGGGAACCAAATCTGCAATAACATTGACATCTGAAATACTTGAATTTTGGTTATGTAAATTAATCTTTAGCTCTTCAGTTTTCTCATTTGTAAATGGGGATAAGAGTATCCTCAAGGTATGCTGTAAGGATTAAATATCTTAATGTTTGTAAAATGCTTAGAGCAGTGACTGACTCTTGCAGTTTTATGTGTTAGTTAACACTATAAAATAAGTCTGCAGATAAGGAGTTAACATCTGCAAAAACTCAGATTCCTTGTAAAATTTTAACAAAACACTACCATGAACATGAAAAATTAAGTTCAATTAGGGAATAATCATTTTACATATATGTTCAATCACATTGCAAGGGCTGATGGGAAGGAAGTGTAGGAACACATATACTAATATGCTATCTGAATTTAAATCAAAGATATTAAGCTGAACCTACCTCAATGTAATAAAGGCCATATCTGACAAACCCATAGCAAACATCATTTTCAACTGTGAAAAACTGAAAGCATTTCCTCTAATATCATGAACAAGACAAAGATGTCTACTCTTGCCACTTTTATTAAACATAGTTTTGGGAGTCCTAGCCACAGCAATCAGAGGAGAAAAAGAAATAAAAGGAATCCAAATTGGAAAAGAAGTAAAACTGTCACTGTTTGCAGATGACATGATACTATGCATAGAAAATCCTAAAGATGCCACCAGCAAACTACTTGGCTGTATTAATGAATTCAGTGTGGTTGCAGGATACAAAATTAATACACATAACTCTTGCATTTCTATACACTAACAACAAAAGTTCAGAAAGAGAAATCAAGGAAATAATCTCATTTCCTATTGCATCAAAAGAATAAAATTCCTAGGAACAAACCTACCTAGGGAAGCAAAAGATCTCTACTCTGAAAACTGTAAGAAACTGATGAAAGAAATCAAAGATGACACAAATAGGTGGAAAGATACACCACATTCTTGCACTGCAAGAATCAATATTGTCAAAATGACTATACTACCCAAGGTAAACTGCAAATTAAGTGCAATTCCTATCAAATAACTAATGGGACTTTTTCACAAAATTAGAACATAATTTTTTTAAAATGTGTATGGAAACACAAAAGACCTTGAATAGCCAGAGCAATCTTGAGAAAGAAAAACTGAGCTGGAGGAATCAGGTCCCCTGACTTCAGACTATACCGCAAAGCTCCAGGTATCAAAATAATATGGCACTGGCATGAAAACAGAACTACAGATCAATGGAACAAGCTATAAATCCAAAAATAATCCCATGCACCTATGGTCAATTAATCTATGACAAAGGAGGCAAGAGTATACAATGGCAAAAAGACACTTTCTTCAATAAGTGGTGCTGGGAAAACTGGACAGCTACATGTAAAAGAAATAAATTAGAACCTTCTCAAACACCATACAAAAAATAAATTCAAAATGGATTAAAGACCTAAATGTAAGACAAGATCCTATAAAATTCTTAGAGGAAAATATAGGCAGAACACGCTTTGACATAAATCACAGCAATAATCTTCTTTGATCCACCTCCTAGAGTAATGAAAATAAAAACAAAATTAAGCATATAGGACCTAATTAAACTTAAAAGCTTTTGCACAGCATAGGAAACCATAAATGAAGCAGAGAGACGACTCACAGAATGGGAGAAAATATTGCAAATGAGGTGACTGACGAGGGACTAATCTCCAAAATATACAAAAACTCATGCAGCTCAATGTTAGAAAAAACCAAACTCAATCAAAAAATGGACAGAAGATCTTAATAGACAACCCTCCCAAAAAGACAGACTGATGGTTAAAAAACACATGAAAAGATGCTTAACATACTAATTATTAGAGAAATACAAACCAAAACTACAGTGACGTATCACCTCACACTGGTCAGATTGGCCATCATGAAGACGTCTACAAGCAGTAAATGCTGGAGAATATGTAGAGGACAGAGAACTCTCGTCCACTGTTGGTAAAAATGCAAATTGATATAACCATTCTGGAGAACAGTATTAGGTTCCTTAGAAAACTTAAATAGAACTACCATATGATCCAGCAATCTCATTCCTGGGCCAGGCAATCTTAAGGAAACTATAATTTAAAAAGATACTTGCACCCTAACATTCATGTACACTATTTACAGTAGCCAACACCTGAAAGCAACCTAGATGTCCATCAACAAATGTATAGATAGAGATGTGGTAAATATATACAATGGAATATTATTTTGCCTTAAAAAAGTACAAAATAATGTCATTTGTAACAACATGGATGAACCTGGAGATTATTATACTAATCGAAGTAAGTCAGTCAGAAAAAGACAAATATTGGTGGCGATCCTAAGATGGCAGAGGAATAGGATGGGGAGATCACTTTCTTCCCCACAAATTCATCAAAAGATCAATTGAACACTGAGCAAATTTCACAAATTTGCTCAATTTGCTCAATTTTGCTCAAATTTCACAAATTGAGCAAATTTCACAAAACAACTTCTGAATGCTGGCAGTGGACACCAGGGACCCAGAAAGGCAGCCCATTCTCTTCAAAACGAGGAAGGACAGAATATAAAAGATAAAAAGAGAGGCGAAAGAGTAAGGGATGGAGACCTGTCCCGGGGAGGGAGTCGTGAAGGAGGAAAAGTTTCCAAACACCATGAAACCCTCTCACCAGCAGGTCTGTGGGGAGTTTTGGCATCTCAAAGGACAACTTAACTGGGAAGAAAAAGAAAAAAGAAAAAAACCCCACAGAATACGCACCTAACAACAGCTCCCAGCAGAGAAGTAGCTCATGTCCACCAGCAGTGAGTGGGGACTGAACAGGGAGGCATGCCGGCTGCACACTTAAGGTTAGCACTGGGCCTGAATGCCCTGAGGACAATCTGAGGGAGCTAACATGAGATAGCAACCCAAACTGTGGGATAGTCAGAGAGAGGAAAAAAGAGAGAGAGAGAACTTTCCTGTGAAAAGCTCTAACCTAAGGCACTGCCGGGCCTGCTCACAGAACAAAGGACTGAGCGAATACCAGGGGAGAGCTAGCCAGCTGTGGGTGGGCCCCTTCCCACGCCAGAAGCAGAGAGGCAGGCTGGCAGCAGCCAGAGCGGGGAGGTGAGGGGCAACCTCAGCTCCAGAGATGGCATCCTTTACCAAACTGTGAGCAGGCTCCCAATTGCTAACCAAGTCTTCCTGGGATCCTGGACGGTTGACATCTACCAGGAGGGTTGCAGTCAGAGATCAGCTCCCCAGAGGAGATACATGGCACATCTGAGACAACGCTGTCACTGCACACCCAGAAAACTGAGCAGCCAGGACCAGGGAGGTAACAAGATGCACCGCCAAGGAGAGTGCACTCGTCAAGCACCTGGTTGCCTGAGCTGCTTGGACCTGGGAAGAGCACAAAACGCAGACCCAACCAAGTCTGTGCCTTTGAGGAGTACCCAAGAACCTGAACCTGAGTGGCTTAGACCTGGGAAGTGAACACAACCCAGGGCCCACTTTAGACAGTTCCCCTGCAGAGTAACCTGGAGCCTGAGCGGTGTAGACTGGGACAGCACACATGCCATGAGCAGAGGCAAACCCAGTGTGGCCCAGACACTGCGAGCACTCCCCACACATGCCAGTGATATTTGTTTGCAATGCTCCTCCCCCCACCAAAACACAACTAAACAAGTTAGCCTAAATAAGTGACCACTTCACCCCCTTGTGTCAGGGTGGAAATTAGACACTGAAGAGACTTGGAAACAGAGAAAACCAAAATAAAGAGGGAACAGCTTTGAAGTGAGAGGTGTAACAGATTAAAACCCAGTATTTAGCATTGACTACATTGGAAGGTGCCTATAGACCTTGAGAAGTATAATCTGGAACAAGGAACTATCTGAAACTGAACTGACCCCACACTGCCCTCAACAGCTCCAGAGAAATTCCTAGATATATTGTACTATTATCATTTTTAATTAAATTTTTTTTATTTTTAAGTTCTTTATTGTTTCTTTAATTTTCATTTTTATAACCTACTATTACCTTGCCAAAAAAAGACTATATTTTTAAAGCAAATTTCATATATACACTTTTTAATAATGTGATTTTGTTTGTTTTTTTAATATTGTAGTTTTGAGAGTCTAACCTCTACTCTAGATTTTTAATCTTTGCTTTTTGGTATTTGTTATCAATTTTATACCTTTAAGAATCCAACATTCAGTACCCAGTTTCACTTAGGAGTGAAATTACTGGCTTGATTGCTCTCTCCACTTTTGACTCTCCCATTTCTCCCCCAGGTCACTGTTATCTCCTCCCTTCCCCTTCTCTTCTCTGCCTAACTCTGTGAATCTTTTTGGGTGTCCAGGCTGTGGAGCACATAGGGAATTGATTAATGGCTAGATTTCTCTCTCCCCTTTTGATTCCCCCTCTTCCCTCCTTGTTACCTCTGCCTCCTTCCTTCTTCTTCTCTTCTCCATGTACCTCTGTGAACCTTTCTGGGTGTCCCTCACTGTGGAGAATCTTTTCACCATTAACCTAGATGTTTTATCATTGGTGCTGTATGGATGGAGAAGTCTTAGGCTACTGTAAGAATAAGACTAAAAGCCAAAGGCAGAAGGCTTAAATCCAAAACTTAAGAACACCAGAAAACTCCTGATTCCAGGGAATATTGATCTACAAGAGCTAATCCAAAACACTCTATTCCTACACTGAAACCAAACTCCACCAAGAACCAACAAGCCATACCAAGCTAATTCTCCAACAACGCAGGAACATAACCCTGAGCATTAAAATACAGGAGACCAAAAGTCACACCAAACCCATAGGCACCTCAAAACTCACTACTGGACACTTCATTACACTCCGGATAGAAGATATCTAGCTCCACCCACCAGAACACCGACGCAAGCTTCCCTAACCAGGAAACCTTGACAAGTCAATCGTCCAACCCCACCTACAGAGAGGAACCTCCACAACAAAGAGGAACCACAAACTTCCAGCATACAGAAAGGCCACCCCAAACGCAGAAATCTAAACAAGATGAAAAGGCAGAGAAATATTCAGCAGGTAAAAGAACATGATAAATGCCCACCAAACCAAAGAGGAGGAGACAGGGAATCTACCTGAAAAGGAATTCAAAATAATGATAGTAAAGATGATCCAAAATCTTGAAAACAAAATGAAGTTACAGATAAATAGTCTGGAGACAAGGATTGAGAAGATGCAAGAAATGTTTAACATGGACCTAGAAGAAATAAAAAAAAGAATCAGTCAATAATGAATAATGTAATAACTGTGATCAAAAGCACTCTAGAGGGAGTCAATAGTAGAATTACAGAGACAGAAAATAGGATAAGTGGGGTAGAAGATAGAATGGTGGAAATAAATGAAGCAGAGAGGAAAAAATTTAAAAAAAAATTAAAAGAAATGAGGACAACCTCAGAGACCTCTGGGACAATGTTAAATGCCCCAACATCCGAATCATAGGAGTCCCAGAAGAAGAAGACAAAAAGAAAGGTCATGAGAAAATACTTGAGGAGATAATAGTTGAAAACTTCCCTAAAATGGGGAAGGAAATAGCCACCCAAGTCCAAGAAACCCAGAGAGCCCCAAACAGGATAAACCCAAGGCGAAATATCCCAAGACACTTCAATCAAATTAACAAAGGTCAAACACAAAGAAAAAATACTAAAAGCAGCAAGGGAAAAACAACAAACACACAAGGGGATTCCCATAAGGATAACAGCTGATTTTTCAGTAGAAACTCTTCAGGGCAGAAGGGAATGGCAGGATATACTTAAAGTGATGAAAGAGCAAAACCTACAACCTAGATTACTGTACCCAGAAAGGATCTCATTCAAATATGAAGAAGAAATCAAAAGCTTTACAGACAAGCAAAAGCTGAGAGAATTCAGCACCACAAAACCAGCTCTCCAACAGATGCTAAAGGATCTTCTCTAGACAGGAAACACAGAAAGGGTGTATAAATTTGAACATGAAACAACAAAGTAAATGGCAATGGGATCATACTTATCAATAATTACCTTAAATGTAAATGGGATGAATGCCCCAACCAAAAGACAAAGACTGGCTGAATGGATACAAAACCAAGATCCCTATATATGTTGTCTACAAGAGACCCACCTTGAAACAAGGGACACATACAGACTGAAAGTGAAGGACTGGAAAAAGATATTCTGGGCAAATAGAGACCAAAAGAAAGCAGGAGTAGCGATACTCTTATCAGATAAAATAGACTTTAAAATAAAGGCTGTGAAAAGAGACAAAGAAGGACACTACATAATGATCAAAGAATCAATCCAAGAAGAAGATATAACTATTATAAATATATATGCACCCAACATAGGAGCACAATAATATGTAAGGCAAATGCTAACAAGTATGAAAGGGGAAATTAACAATAACACAATAATAGTGGGAGGCCTTAATACCCCACTCACACCTATGGATAGATCAACTACACAGAAAATTAACAAGGAAACACAAACTTTATTTTTTTTTTCAGATTCTTTTTTTTTCCATTTATTTTTATTAGTTAGAGGCTAATTACTTTACAACATTGCAGTGGTTTTTGTCATACATTGAAATGAATTAGCCATGGATTTACATGTATTCCCCATCCCGGTCCCCCCTCCCATCTCCCTCTCCACCCCATCCCTCTGGGTCTTCCCAGTGCACCAGGCCTGAGCACTTGTCTCATGCATCCAACCTGGGCTGGTGATCTGGGAAACACAAACTTTAAATGATACAATAGACCAGCTAGACCTAATTGATATCTATAGGACATTTCACCCCAAAACAATGAATTCCACATTTTTCTCAAGTGCACATGGAAACTTCTCCAGGATAGATCACATCCTGGACCATAAATCTAGCCTTGGTAAATTAAAAAAAAAAAATGAAATCATTCCAAGCATCTTTTCTGACCACAGTGCAGTAAGATTAGATGTCAATTACAGGAGAAAAACTATTAAAAATTCCAACATATGGAGGCTGAACAGCACGTTGCTGAATAACCATCAAATCACAGAAGAATTAAAAAAAGAAATCAAAATATGCATAGAAATGAATGAAAATGAAAACACAACAACCCAAAACCTATGGGATTTAGTAAAAGCAGTGCTAAGGGGAAGGTTCATAGCAATACAAGCTTACCTCAAGAAACAAGAGAAAAATCAAATAAATAACCTAACTCTATATCTAAAGTAACTAGAAAAAGAAAAAATGAAGAACCCTAGGGTTAGTAGAAGGAAAGAAATAATAATGATTAGGGCAGAAATAAGTGAAAAAGAAACAAAGGAGACCATAGAAAAAATCAACAAAGCTAAAAGCTGGTTTTTTGAGAAGATAAATAAAACAGACAAACCATTAGCCAGACTCATCAAGAAAAAAAGGGAGAATAATCAAATCAACAAAATTAGAAATGAAAATGGAGAAATCACAACAGACAACACAGAAATACAAAGGATTATAAGAGACTACTATCAGCAACCATATGCCAATAAAATGGACAACTTGAAAGAAGTGGACAAATTCTTAGAAAACTAAAACTTTTCAAAACTGAACCAGAAATCAATAGAAAATCTTAACAGATCCATCACAAGCACAGAAGTCGAAACCATGATCAGAAATCTTCCAACAAACAAAAGCCCAGGACCAGATGGCTTTACAGCTGAATTCTACCAAAAATTCAGAAAAGAGCTAACACCTATTCTACTCAAACTCTTCCAGAAAATTGGAGAGGCAGGTAAATTCATTCATGAGGCCACCATCACCCTAATATCAAAACCAGACAAAGAGGCCATGAAAAAAGAAAACTACAGGCCAATATCACTGATGAACACAGATGCAAAAATCCTTAACAAATGCATAGCAAACAGAATCCAACAACATATTAAAAAGATCATACATCATGACAAGTGGCTTTATCCCAGGGATGCAGGGATTCTTCAATATTTGCAAACCAATCAATGTGATACACCACATTAACAAATTGAAAGATAAAAACCATATGGTTATCTCAATAGATGCAGAGAAAGACTTTGACAAAATTGAGCATCCATTTATGATAAAAACCTCCAGAAAGCAGGCACAGAAGGAACATACCTCAACATAATAAAAACCATATATGATAAAACCAAGGCAAACATGCTCAATGGTGAAAAATTGAAAGCATTTCCCCTAAAATCAGGAACAAGACAAGGGTGCCCACTCTCACCACGGCTATTCAACATAGTTTTGGAAGTTGTAGCCACAGCAATCAGAGAAGAAAAAGAAATAAAAGGAATCCAGATTGGAAAAGAAGAAGCAATACTCTCACTGTTTGCAGATGACATGATCCTCTACATAGAAAACCCTAAAGACTCCACCAGAAAATTACTAGAGCTAATCGATGAATTAAGTTTCATGATATAAAACTAACACACAGAAACCCCTTGCATTCTTATACACTAACAATGAAATATCAGAAAGAGAAATTAAGGAAATGGTTCCATTCACCATTGAAAGGAAAAGAATAAAATACTTAGGAATAAATCTACCTAAGGAAACAAAAGACCTATATATAGAAAACTATAAAATACTGATGAAAGAAATCAATGATGACACAAATAGATGAAGAAAAATACCATGTTCGTGGATCAGAAGAATCAATATAGTGAAAATGAGTATACTACCCGAAGTAATCTATAGATTCAATGCAATCTCTATCAAGCTACCAACGGTATTCTTTCACAGAACTAGAACAAACAATTTCACAATTTGTATGGAAATACAGAAAACCTCAAATAGCCAAAGAAAACTTGAGAAAGAAGAATGGAACTGGAAGAATCAACCTGCCTGACTTCAGACTATAGTACAAAGCTACAGGCATCAAGACAGTATGGTACTGGCACAAAGACAGAAATATAGATCAATGGAACAAAATAGGAAGCCCAGAGATAAATCCACACATCTATGGACACCTTATCTTTGACAAGGTAGGCAAGAATATACAATGGAGAAAAGACAATCTCTTTAACAAGTGGTGCTCGGAAAAATGGTCAACCACTTGTAAAAGAATGAAACTAGAACACTTTCTAACACCATACACAAAAAATAATCTCAAAATGGATTAAAAATCTAAATGTAAGACCAGAAACTATAAAATTCCTAGAGGAAAACGTAGGCAAAACACTCTCTTACATAAATCACAGCAGGATCCTCTATGACCCTCATCCCAGAGTAATGGAAATAAAAGCAAAAATAAACAAATGGTACCTAATTAAACTTAAAAGCTTTTGTACAACGAAGGAAACTATAAGTAAGGTGAAAAGACAGCCTTCAGAATGGGAGAAAATAATAACAATCAAAGCAACTGACAAAGAATTAATCTCAAAAATATACAAGCAGCTCCTGCAGCTCAATTCCAGAATAATAAATGACCCAGTCAAAAAAATGGGCCAAAGAACTAAACAGACATTTCTCCAAAGAAGACATACAGATGGTTAACAAACATGAAAAGATGCTCAACACCACTCATTATCAGAGAAATGCGAATCAAAACCACAATGAGGTACCATCTCACTCCAGTCAGAATGGCTTCTATCAAAAAGTCTACAAACAATAAATGCTAGAGAGGGTGTGGAGAAACGGGAACCCTCTTATACTGTTGGTGGGAATGCAAACTAGTACAGCCACTATGGAGAACAGTGTGGAGATTCCTTTAAAAACTGGAAACAGAACTGCCATATGACATAATCTCACTGCTGGGCATACACACTGAGGAAACCAGAATTGAAAGAGACACATGTACCCCAATGTTCATCACAGCACTGTTTACAATAGCCAAGACATGGAAGCAACCTAGATGTCCACTGGCAGACGAATGGATGAGAAAGCTGTGGTACATATACACAATGAAATATTACTCAGCCATTAAAAAGAATGCATTCAAATCATTTCTAATGAGGTGGATGAAACTGGAGCCTATTATACAGAGTGAAATATGTCAGAAAGAAAAACACCAACACAGTATATTAATGCATATGTATGGAATTTAGAAAGATGTTGATGATGACCCTATATGGGAGACAGCAAAAGAGACACAGATGTAAAGAACAGACTTTTGGACTCTAGGAGAAGGTGAGGGTGGGGTGATTTGAGAGAATAACATTGAAACATGTATATTATCATATGTGGAATAGATCTCCAGTCCAGGTTCAATGCATGAGACAAGGTGCTCAGGGCTGGTGCACTGGGATGACCCTGAGGGATGGGATGTGGAGAGAGGTGGGAGGGGGGATCAGGATGAGGAACACATGTACACCCATGGCTGATGCATGTCAATGTAAGGCAAAAACCACTACAATGAAAGTGAAAAGGAAAGTGAAGTCGCTCAGTCATGTCCGACTCTTTGTGACCCCGTGGGCTGTAGCCTACCAGGCTCCTCCGTCCATGGGATTCTCTGGGCAAGAATACTGGAGTTGGTTGCCATTTCCTTCTCCAGGGGATCTTTCCCTACCCAGGGATTGAACCCAGGTCTCCCACATTGGAGGCAGACGCTTTAACCTCTGAGCCACCAGGGAAGCCTGACTGTAAAGTAATTAGCCTCCAATTAAAATAAATAAGTAAAAAGAAAAAGACAAATAGTATATGGTATAATTTATATATGGAATCTAAAAAAAAAGATACAAATGAACTTACTTGCCAAATAGAAACAGACACACTGACTTTGAAAACAAGCTTATGGTTATCAAAGGTGAAAGACTGGGGGAAATAAGGAGCTTGGGACTAACATATACACACTACTGCATGTAAAATAGATAATCAACAAAGACCTATTGTATGGCATAGGGATCTCTACTCAGTATTCTGCAATAACCTATATGGAAAAAGAATCTGAAAAATAATGGATATATGTGTATGAATAATTGAATCACTTTGTTGTACACCTGAGGCTAATACAACATTGTAAACCAACTATACCCCAGTATAAAATAAAAATGTAAATAACAAAAAAATAATTGCCAAGATTTAATAGAACAAACTACTGATACTTTTTGTCCATACTCAGCATATGATAATATAATGAAATAACCTAAAATAAGTTAATAATTTTCTAAAATGTTTATCTACACCTGAGGTTAATCATAATTCCTGCCAGGTTTTGAGTGTTAGGAACAAATAATATAAGTGAAAGGTTTTCAAGAGTTTAAAAGCAAAATTCCATAAGGAATTCATTAAAATTTTACTGTCAACAAATTTTAAAAACTCCTCCTATGCATATCATATTTAAACTTCATAAAATTAAAAATCTTTAAAGAAACAAAAGGAGGAAAACACCTTACCTACAGAGGAACAAGTATAAGAATTACAGGAGACTTTTTCTCAGAAACCGTGCAAGCAAAAAAAGAGTGAAATAGAATATTTAAAATGATGAAAGAAAAGAAAAAAACCATGAAAAAGTCCACGTCCAGTAAAATTATCCTGCAAAAGCAAAAGAGAAATAAATACTTTCTCAGACAAAGTTATTTAGGAATTTATTTCCAGATCACCTACACTGCAAGAAATATTAAAAGAAATTCTTCAGAAAGTTGAATATGGTATGAGTCAAAAACTTGGATTTACTAAAGAAAGAAAGAACATTGGATAAGGAATAAATGAAGGTAAAATAGCATGATTTATTTTTCCTATTCTTAGCTGACCTAATAGGTAATTCTTTGAAGTAATATTAGGGAAAAAATGTACTGAATGATTTTAAGATATGGATAAGTGAAATGAATAACAGCAAATTCATAAGAGACGAGAGTTGATTTGGGACATATCTCAGCATCTTTACTTTCTTGAAACTCATCTCTTGCAGTCCATTACTTTGGAAAATGGACCATTGTGACTGACTTGATAAGCTACTAGGATACTTTGAGGTCTTAATTTAGTCATGAGATTTTTTTTTTCAAATTTGCAACTTTTCTAACTTTTATTTGCAGTATAAGTATCTCCACAACCTTCAAGAAAAGCCCTAATCTTATGCAAACTTTTGTTTCCTTTCCAATAATCCTATATTTGGAAACTGGAACAGTTATAAATCTCTGAGACTTTAAATTCTTCACAGATTTTCTTTTGGTAATGCTGGAAACCAGAGGTACATGGAAGTAACTGACTATTTGGATGTCAGGTGGACTAAATTAAATCACCACTATTTTGGTTGGGTTTACCATTAGGTAATTTTGATCATTGTATCTAAGCTAAACCTTATCACTTTTTATACATTTTTAGTAGAAAATCATGTTTATTTAGTTCTCAGTGGAGTGTGGTGTTATGCCATAGTATCCTTAAATTATTTACTCTTTAAGAGATAGTCTTGAATCAAAGTTGGCCTTTGAGCCAAATTTCCTGTATAGCATATTTTAAGTCCCTGTTACTGTTAAAAGATTTATTCTAATTGTTTTTTCCACAAATCAAACCTAGGGGTTAGACTTTGCTTTTCTTTTAAAAGTATCCATTGTCTTTCATAACTTTCCATAGGCAAAAATGAAATTGGAAATCTATTAGCCTCAGCAATTTTAAAAAGTTGTATAGTTATTATGCCAACATACCAAGGAAAAAACATCACAAGCAGTTTGCTTTGGAACACCTGCTAAAAATATTTTTGCCATAAAAAGTATAATTTTTTCTGCTGGATATTTATAAAAATAAGTGAACACATGCCTTATAGTGAGACAGTCTCTTTTCATGAAACACAAAGGAAATATGCATTAGAGGTAAAACAACAACAATGAAAGCAGAAATCCAATTCATTCCATTTTCTGGAGGGATCTATACAGAGTAATTGACATTTTTCAAACATACTATTAGAAAAATGAATGTTTATTCAGTAACTTTCCAGCTTTATTTTTTTCCCCCTACAAAAATCACAAACAAATGTACTCCTTGAGGTTTTGACAGTTGGTTCTTCATTCTCCATTTCTGAAACTCAATTAACAAGGTCTTATATGCATTTTTCATATGGAACATGTATGTTCAGCTTGAAATTGTTAACAATAAATTCACCTTTATTAAATTCACTTTTATTGGGTGGTATATGAAAAGTCTTAAATGGATGTGATTTAAAATCAATCCCTCTTAATGCCAATTCCCTGGAGCTAAGTGGGTTTATATTGGATATTCAGAAATGCTTTATAATAAAGAATGTAAACAGTGCTGTTTATATAATTAGCATTCCAATAAGGTGTGTAATTCATGTCTAAATGGCCATCTAAGGAATATAGCTTGTCTTCTCTTGAAGGTTCACCAAATGGCTGTATCAGCTGGAGGTTTCTCATGGACGTGACTAAAGGGTATCCTGACAGCAATGGTCTTGGGCTCAGTATCGTGGTTGGGATAGCCTTCTAGGCTTCAACTCCTAGGCTCCAAGTCAGCTGGCTTTGGCTAATGGAAAGTACTGGTAGGAGTTAGGAGGGCAGCAGGAAGCGAAAAGCCAGGATATTTCTCCCCTTCCTCTCTGTATCCAATAGCCTCTCCTAGTGCAGCTGGGTATATTTCACTGCTCTATTTCATGTTAAACAGATCTACTATGGTATCAGTTTCTTCCAGGTAATTCAGGCCCCTGGGCTCTGATAAGAACTGTGGTCCCTCCAGGCTAAGGTGAAGACTCTATACATGGACATCACCAGATGGTCAACACCAAAAAGCAGATTGATTATATTCTTTGCAGTCAAAGATGGAGAAGCTCGATACTGTCAGCAAAAACAAGACCAGGAGCAGACTGTGGCTCAGATCATGAACTCCTTATTGCCAAATTCAGACTTAAATGGAAGAAAGTAGGGAAAACCACTAGACCATTCAGGTACGACCTAAATCAAATCCTGTATGACTATACAGTGGAAGTGAGAAATAGATTTAAGGGACTAGATCTGATAGACAGGGTGCCTGATGGATGGAGGTGCGTGACATTCTACAGGAGACAGGGATCAAGACCATCCCCATGGAAAAGAAATGCAAAAATGCAAAATGGTTGTCTGAGGAGGCCTTACAAATAGTTGTGAAAAGAAGAGAAGCGAAAAACAAAGGAGAAAGGGAAAGATATTCCATTTAATGCAGAGTTCCAAAGAATAGCAAGGAGAGATAAGAAAGCCTTCCTCAGCGACCAATGCAAAGAAATAGAGGAAAACAACAGAATGGGAAAGGCTAGAGATCTCTTCAAGAAAATTAGAGATACCAAAAGAAACTTTCATGCAAAGATGAGTTCGATAAAGGACAGAAATAGTATGGACCTAGAAGAGGTGGCAAGAATACACAGAAGAACTGTACAAAAAAGATCTTCATGACCCAGATAATCACGATGGTGTGATCACTCACCTAGAGCCAGACATCCTGGAATGTGAATTTAAATAGGCCTTAGGAAGCATCACTACGAACAAAGCCAGTGGAGGTGATGGAATTCCAGTTGAGCTATTTCAAATCCTAAAAGATGATGCTGTGACAGTGCTGCACTCAATATGCCAGCAAATTTGGAAAACTCAGCAGGGGCCACACTGGAAAAGGTCAGTTTTCATTCCAATCCCAAAGAAAGGCAATCCTAAAGAATGCTCAAACTACCACACAGTTGCACTCATCTCATACACTAGTAAAGTGATGCTCAAAATTCTCCAAGCCAGGCTTCAGCAATATGTGAACCGTGAACTTCCAGATGTTCAAGCTGGTTTTAGAAAAGGCAGAGGAACCAGAGGTCAAATTGCCAACATCCTCTGGATCATCGAAAAAGCAAGAAGAGTTCCAGAAAAACATCTATTTCTGCTTTATTGACTATGCCAAACCCTTTGACTGTGTGGAAAACAATAAACTGTGGAAAATTCTGAAAGAAATGGGAATACCAGACCACCTGATCGGCCTCTTGAGAAACCTACATGCAGGTCAGGAAGCAACAGTTAGAACTGGACATGGAACAACAGATTGGTTCCAAATAGGAAAAGGAGTATGTCAGGCTGTGTATTGTCACCCTGTTTATTTAACTTATATGCAGAGTACATCATGAGAAATGCTGGGCTGGATGAAGCACAGCTGGAATCAAGATTTCTGGGAGGAATATCAATAACCCCAGATATGCAAATGACACCACCTTTATGGCAGAAAGTGAAGAGGAACTAAAAAAACCTCTTGATGAAAGTGAAAGAGGAGAGTGAAAAAGTTGGCTTAAAGCTCAACATTCAGAAAACTAAGATCATGGCATCTGGTCCCATCACTTCATGGGAAATAGATGGGGAAACAGTGGAAACAGTGTCAGACTTTAATTTTGGGGGCTCCAAGATCACTGCAGATGATGATTGCAGCCATGAAATTAAAAGACACTTACTTCTTGGAAGGAAAGTTATGACCAATCTAGATAGCATATTAAAAAGCAGAGGCATTACTTTGCCAACAAAAGTCCATGTAGTCAAGACTATGGCTTTTCCAGTAGTCATGTATGGATGTGAGAGTTGGACTGTGAAAACAGCTGAGTGCCAAAAAAATTGATGCTTTTGAACTGTGGTGTTGGAGAACACTCTTGAGACTGCAAGGAGATCCAACCAGTCCATCCTAAAGAGATCAGTCCTGGGTGTTCATTGGAAGGACTGATGGTGAAGTTGAAACTCCAATACTTCAGCCACCTCATGCAAAGAGTTGACTCATTGGAAAAGACCCTGATGCTGGGAGGGATTGAGGGAAGGAGAAGAATGGGACGACAGAGGATGAGATGGCTGGATGGCCCCACTGACTCAATGGGCATGAGTTTGAGTAAACTCCGGGAGTTGGTGATGGACAGGGAGGCCTGGTATGCTGCGATTCATGGAGTCGCAGAGTCGGACACGACTGAGCGACTGAACTGAACTGAACTGATAGTTAATTTCTTGGCTGTTTCCTCGGAGAAGGCAATGGCAACCCACTCCAGGACTCTTGCCTGGAGAATCCCATGGACGGAGGAGCCTGTTGGGCTGTCGTCTGTGAGGTCTCACAGAGTCGGACACGACTGACGAGACTTAGCAGCAGCAGCAGGGCTGTTTCCTAGTTTAGGGTTGTCTTCACTGATCGCTCACTTTTTAACAAGTGCATCTAACCGCTGAATCTAACAACATGGCTATATATTTTCACCCTGCTTACTTAACTTATATGCAGAATACATCATCTGAAATGCCAGACTGGATGAAGCACAAGCTGGAATCAAGACTGCAGGAGAAATATCAACAACCTCAGATATGCAGATGATACCACTCTAATGGCAGAAAGTGAAGGGGAACTAAAGAGCCTCTTGAAGAAGGTGAAAGAGGAGAGTGAAAAAGCTGGCTTAAAACTCAGCATTCAAAAAACTAAGATCATGGCATCTGGTCCCATCACTTCATTGCAAATAGAAGGGGATAAAGTGGAAACAGTGGCAGATTTTATTTTCTTGGGTTCCAAAATCACTGTGGATGGTGACTGCAGCCATGAAATTAAAAGATACTTACTCCTTGGAAGGAAAACTATGACAAATCTTGAGAGCATATTTAAAAGCCAAGAAATCATTTTGCCAACAAAGGTCCATATAGTCAAAGTTATGGTCTTTCCAGTAGTTATGTATGTATGTGAGTGTTGGCCCATAAAAAGGCTGAGTCCTGAAGAATTGATGTTTTCTAATTGTGGTGCTGGGGAACTCTTGAGTACCTTGACAGCAAGGAGATCCAACCAGTCAATCCTAAAGGAAATCAACTCTGAATATTCACTGGAAGGACTGATGCTGAAGGTGAAGCTCCAATACTCTGGCCACCTGATGAAAAGAGCCAACTCTGGAAAAGACCCTCGTACTAGGGAAGATTGAAGGCAAAAGGAGAAGGAGGTGGCAGAGGATGAGATGAGTAGATAGCACACTGACTCAATGGACATGAATTTGAGCAAACTCCGAGAGAGAGTGAAAGATTCTCTCACAGAAGATCCTACTGTGACAGTCCACGGGGTCACAAAGAGTCAGACATGGCTTAGCGATTGAATGACCACTGGCATCTGATTCCAGAACACTTAAGTAGTTTCTGTTTTCTTAGATGTGGCTAGTACATTGACTAGCATGACATAGTAAAAGGCATTTGATAGATGTTTGTTGGAGTCATTTACAAATGGAATGGAGAACCAAACAAAGAAAGCTTGGGAGTATACAAACTAGGACAGTTTTAGGAAATATAGCACTAGAAATTCAAGGACAATCTCTTGAGCATTACCATTATATGACTCAGCTCCAAGTATCTTCTGCTCCATGCACACCTCCCCTGGAGATTCAAATTTCCAGGAAAAGGAACTTCATCGGTCAAGCTAGAAGTGCAGGTCCACCTCTGTACAGGAGGCAGTGACCAAAACCATCCACAAGAAGAAGAAATGCAAAAAGGCAAGATGGTTTTCTGAGGAGGGCTTACAAGCAGCTGAGAAAAGAAGAGAAGTGAAAGGCAAAGGAGAAAAGGAAAAACATTTCCATGTGAATGCAGAGTTCCAAAGAATAGTAAGGAGATATAAGAAAGCCTTCTTAAGAACAATGCAAAGAAATAGAAGAAAACAATGGAATGGGAAAGACTAGAGATCTCTTCAAGAAAATTAAAGATAACAAGGGAGCATTTCATGCAAAGGTGGGCACAATAGACAGAAATGGTATGGACGTAACAGAAGCAGAAGATATTAAGAAGAGATGACAAGAATACACAGAAGAACTATTTCAAAAATATCTTAATGATCCAGATAACCACAATGGTGTGATCACTCACCTAGAGCCAGACATCTGGGAGGGGAAGTCAAGTGGGCCTTAGGAAGTATCGCTACAAACAAAGCTAGGGAAAGTGATGGCATTCCATCTGAGCTATTTCAAATCCTAACAGATGATGCTGTTAAAGTGCTGCACCCAATATGCCAACAAACTGGAAAACTCAGCAGTGGCCACAGGACTGGAAAAGGTCAGTTTTCATTCCAATCCCAAAGAAAGGCAATTCCAAAGAATGCTCCAACTATTGCACAGTCTCACTCATCTCACATGCTAGCAAAGTAATTCTCAAAATTCTCCAAGCTAAGCTTCAACAATACGTGAACTGAGAGCTTCTCGATGTTCAAGTTGGATTTAGAAAAGGGAGAGGAACCAGAGATCAAATTGCCAACATCTATTAGGTCATAGAAAAAGCAAGAGAATTCCAGAGAAACATATACTTCTGCTTCATTGACCATACTAAAGCTTTTGACTGTGTAGATCACAACAAACTGGAAAATTCTTCAAGAGATGGAGACCACCTCTCCATCAAGATATACCAGACCACCTTACTTGCCTCCTGAGAACTCTGTATGCAGGTCAAGAAGCAACAGTTATAACCAGACATGGGACAATGGATTGGTTCTAGATTGGGAAAAGAGTACGTCAAGGCTGTATATTGTCATCCTTCTTATTTGACTTATATGCAGAGTACATCTTGTGAAATTCCAGACTGGATGAAGCACAAACTGGAATCAATATTGCAGGAAGAAATATCAATAACCTCAGATATGCAGATGACACCACCCTTATGGCAGAAAGCAAAAAGGAACTAAAGAGCCTCTTAATGAAAGTGAAAGAGAAGAGTGAAAAAGTTGACTTAAATTCAACATTCAAAAAACAAAGATCATGGCATCTGACCCCATCACTTCATGGCAAGTTGATGGGGAAACAATGGAAATAGTGACAAACTTTATTTTCTTGGGCTCCAAAATCACTGCAGATGGTGAATGCAGCCTTGAAATTAAAAGACTCCTGCTTTTTGGAAGAAAAGCTATGGCCAAACTAGACAGCATATTAAAAAGCAGAGACACTACTTTGCTGACCAAGGTCCTTCTAGTCAAAGCTGTGGTTTTTCCAGTAGTCATTTATGGATGTGAGACTTGGGCCATAAAGAAGGCTGAGCACTAAAGAATTGATGTTTTTGCACTGTGGTATTAGAGAAGACTCTTGAGAATCCCTTGGACAACAAGGAACTCAAACCATTCAATTCTAAAGGAAATCAGTCCTGAATGTTCATTGAAAGAACTGATATTGAAGCTGAAGCTCCATTACTTTGGCCACCTGATGTGAAGAACTGACTCATTGGAAAAGACCCTGATGCTAGAAAAGATTGAGGCAAGAGGAAAAGGGGATGGCAGAGGATGAGATGGTTGGATGACATCATCAAATCGACAGTCATGAATTGAGCAAGCTCTGGGAGTCGGTGATGGACAGGGAGGCCTGCTGTGCTGCAGTCCATGAGGTCACAAAGAGTCAGACACAACTGAGCAACTGAACTGAACTGAACCCCTGTGATGGTTGTGGTGGCAGCACAGGTGGTGGTGGGGTGTAGGTAGTGGTGATGTTTGAGAGAGTCAAAGGAATCTCAAAAAATGGAAGGCATAAATGTTCCTCAGAGGATGGATTCTGGAGAGATAAAATAACTGATGCCCACTACCATAATGCTGACTTGCCGTGCTCAGATTTTGGTCTTGAATTCTATATGCTGAGGACACTGATTTTGTGGCTGCTTTGAGACTGAGACCATGTCCCAGGAACAGACTCATATTAATAATGTTCTCAGAGATTGAGCTTAACAGAAAGCTAATATACCCATTTATAATAAAAAAAATATAACTGTCAAGTAACCTAGATGCTTAAAATGGCCTAACTAGTAAATTCTTTCCTTTTAGGGAATCCACATGAAATTAAAAGATGCTTACTCCTTGGAGGGAAAGTTATGACCAACCTAAGACAGCATATTAAAAAGCAGAGGCATTACTTTGTCAACAAAGGTCTGTCTGGTCCAGGCTGTGGTTTTTCCAGTAGTCATGTATAGATGTGAGAGTTGTACTATAAAGAAAGCTGAGCGCCGAAGAACTGATGCTTTTGAACTGTGCTGTTGGAGAAGACTCTTGAGAGTCCCTTGGACTGCAAGGAGATCCGACCAGTTCATCCTAAAGGAGATCAGTCCTGGGTGTTCATTGGAAACATTGATGTTGAAGCTGAAACTCCATTACTTTGGCCACCTGATGCGAAGAGCTGACTCATTGGAAAAGGCCCTGATGCTGGGGAAAATTGAGGACGGGAGGGGAAGGGGACGACAGAGGATGAGATGGTTGGATGGCGTCACTGACTCAATGGACATGGGTTTGGGTGAACTCCGGGAGTTGGTGATGGACAGGGAAGCCTGGTGTGCTGCAGTTCATGGGGTCGCAAAGAGTTGGACATGACTGAGTGAGTGAACTGAACATGGTAGTAGAAAATTAATTTTTGACCATGAAGGTATTCTCTGAGAAGTGTTTCAGATAATATGTATCTTGACTATTTAGACATTCTAAGCTGTGTCTCTCCACTAAAGTAATCTGACATACAATTATATAATTGGACTGTTGCAGGTTGGGTTCTCAGGAAGTTATGCTGAAACAATTTGGGATGCTCTGCATTTCTTAGAGATCAAACCTGTGAAAGGAAGGGGGAAAACTAAATGGAGAAGGTAAACTATGAAGCAGACCTAGCAAAACCCTAGCCCATTGAACAAGGAGTTTGGAGCAACTCTTACCCATCTGCACTGTCACCACTGGGTCAAGATAGCAGGCTTTTGATTCCTGTCTCACACATCTCTGAGCATGGCTTGCCCAAGAAGGCCAATTCCATGTACTGGCTACTCTGCCATGGAGGTAGATCTGAAGAAGCTGAATGTCACATCTTCATGTGTACCATATTCATTGTGGGCAAGTCTTGCTCTGGAAGCAGTACAGTTCACAGCCACTTAGCCAAGAACTCCTTTCCTCTTTTCAAAGAAAGCCTTTGTGATCTTTAAGGTTCTACTTCTTCTATGGTGCTTACATGTGCCCTAACAATGTTTGCCTCTTGCTTTCCTCTGAAAAATGTTCCTTTCTGTTCACTCCCATCTCTCTCTAATAGAGGGTATACAAAGTAAGTAATTTCTGCTCAAAAATATCCAATCACATTGTACCTTTATCACTTTGAGATGACTGTTGGATAACTGTGATTGCTGTTTTGGGTGTTTCCAAGCCTCCTAGACACACAGGGATACGCTCTTGTTTTACTATCACTCATGGCAATCTATTCAGTGTTGGATTGACCACCTTGACTCTGAGGACAACTGATCAAACATGATAGGTATTCATTATATATGAGTTTCTTCTTTCCCTCTTTTTCTATTTTCTTTCCACTCTTCTTAAATAGCAGAGTTTACCAGAACATTCAAGAACAGACTAGACCCTACAATAAATCCTTCTTTGGCCTGGTGTTTAGTGTCCCTAGACTGAGATCATACCCAGGCTGAATGCTGCATCACACCCTCTGGATTTAACCCAAATAACTTACAAAAACATATAAACCTTATCATATCATGACAAAAGAATCCTACACAAAAGGCACATGTGTTATAGTGGTAGTAGTGCTTGCATTTCAAGAAACTCGGTCAATGATAATTCTAGTCACTGCCAGTTTAATAAATACAGGGTTTTTTTCCCTTCTTTATAAAATCTGCCATAAAAACAAGTTAAGGTTGACACATCATTACTTGATGAAGTCATTCTAAGAGCCCCCAGGCATTATTCACAGGTCATGTACTAATGAATTACAAAGGGAAAGGGGGGTTGGGAGGTTGTATCTCAGTTATTTTCAGAAATCAAATTAGAAGCTATAGTGCATGCATTTATGTATGCCCTAAAAGAAAAATAAAGCACATTTGAAGTTGAATATCAAATTAACATGTTATATATCCTACCTCAGTTCAGTCTTTTATAAGGTAATGTCTAAGAAATGTTTCTGATGTGATTATTTGTCTGTGCTTGCCATCACTCATGAACACTTATCCAGCACTCTTTGCTTCTAGTTGCATTTTTTTCCTGCCTTCTCAACCCTCAAATCCCAGTGTCTTTTTTTCTGTAGTTATGTTCCTGATGGCAATCCCAGTGTATCTAGAAGCAAACATTCTCTACACTGAAAATTGCCTCTCACCATTCAGCAAGCCAACATCTAAGCATCATAGAGAAGAAAAATAGATGGACTATATGATGGCTCAGTAAGCAAAGCCTTGATCATTAAATCAAGTTTCTGGTCCATATAACAGAAACACATGCATATTTAATTTTAATTCACATACCACCTCATAAACACTATAAAAATCTACAGAATGCCTATTTTAACAACAGATCAGGAGTATGGGTTTCTGCACACATAGACACAAAACTTTTTCATGGGTATATTCAGTTCTGGGAATTTGCAGAGAACTGATGTGAAATGTTTTGGCCCACTTCAATTATGCAGCCTGGGCAGCCAGAGTTTTCAGGTTCAGCTGTGTAAAATGTGGGCCCCATTCAGTTGGCCTACATGGTAAGAGTAATAGAAAAAATAAATGGTATGGACATTTGTGACTTACTTTGCCAACTGGCTTTTTCATGCAATCAAGTGTTGAAGCTGGTGCTCCAAATATGTTCCCTATGTTGACTTTTTTATATTGTAGAGTTATGTTTGTTCTCTCTTTTCTTCTTCAGTTATTAATAAACTATATGATGCATTCAAATACCCAATCTATGCACTTGTGAGCATTTCAGCTAATCAAGACAGAAAATCAATCTGTTACACCTGGAGGACTTCCACCAGTTTGAAGCAAAAAGGACACACATGACAAACTTCCTCTATGATAAGTTATCCCCACCTGCCTCAGGCTGTGGCACATAAATGCTGCATGCTAGCTGTTTGTGTGTCTGTGTTCATATGTTCTGTCCACACATCCCTCCCTTATGCTATTTTGTTTCAATTACATAAAAGGAAGTAATTTCAGAGGTAACAGAAGTAAATTCAACAGTCCTAATTTGAATCTGAATAAAAAACAACTCTAGTATTTCAGAAAACTCTAGATCCTTATATAGTCAGAATATTCAAAATACAATGTCCTTAGATTTTTAAAATATTTGACCAATTCCCTACAAATTTCCTCTTACCATTAACAGACATCCACTTCTGTAGGCCAGATCTCACTAGTTTGTCCATTTTTTTTTTTATTAAACTCTGGAATCAATTTCCATATCATGCTGAGGATTCTTGCATTAATCTGAATTCATCTTTCCCAAACAGTAGATCTCTATTCTATCACTCTGATCTCTATGAGAGACTTTGCAGGGGTCAGGGAAGGGGTTGTAACAGAACTGTTCTCTATCTTGACGGTAGGGATGTCTGTTATCTAATTCTGTGTCTTTGTTAAGTGGATGGGTTTTACTTGTATATAAATTATACCTCAATAAGGCTAGCTTACATTTAAAAAATGACTCTGAAATTACAGATTGATTCCATTAACATGAAATTCAGATAAAATTAGTCTATAGCAAGGTCCTTATCCCTTGGTATCGCCTCTCTGTTGGGCTGCATGGGTCTTCATTGTGAACAGGGCCAGCTGCAGAGGACACAGGTCTTTGAAAAGACCACATACTTGGCTTAATGTTCTGCTGTCATCATGAGCTTCTTAACAATTTGATCTTTGAACTTGTGTTTTTTAAGTGAAACTAATAGGCAGCAAAACATGCATAAGAGCGGAGAAGATAAACCAGATATCTTTGTGTGTATGTGTGAGCTCAGGTCCATGAGCATGGCAAGCAGCAATCAATTGGCCTGACTGTCCAGTGTCCACACCTGCTGTGGGACCCCCAAAGAAGAATCCAGGGCCAGGAGACTGGGACCCAGTATGTTGGCAGTGACAGCAGAATTAGCAGAAGCAGCAGCAGTGGTGGCAGCCGAGGAGAGGAGAGGTTTCACTTGGGAGCAGCACCAGGATTTTCAGTGGAACAGTTTGCTTGTCCATCTTTATATCATCTACACAAATGTCAACTTCCCAGACTAAACATCATGACAGGAACTGCTGACACTTAGGCAGTAAACTTTGTCAGTAAATTATTATAAAATAAAAGCATCCAAAATGGACATTTCAATAAAGCAGATTAGGGAGTCACTGTCCTTATTGTTTTAGTTTCTAAGTTGCTAAATCATGCAAAAATTGTTTGCAGTCTTGTATTTGTCAAGTTATTGACGTCACTTTGGATTATGTTGATTCAAAATGAAGTTGCTAAAAGTGTGAATGTTGATGACCTAATAGAATTTTCAGAAAAGCCCCCAAAATCTCATGCTCAACCGAGATATCACATTATTAAAGTATATCAGTTATTTGCTTTATAAAATTATAACACCAAAAGTAAGAGAAATGCCTGAGACTGGAAACAGTGATTATTGATGCAGACTTAGTTGGCAGCAAGCTGGGTTTATAAAATGGGGTGGCAAGAGCAGTAATCTATGTCAGTGACTTCCCAACTCCAAATGAAATCTCTTGCATTGCTGAGGCAAGTCCAGCTTAGAAACCGTAGTTGGCACACCTACGTTTGGTGGGAAGAGACGTCACATCAGCAGCAGATCAACTATCATGGACCTTTCCACACACCACCAGGCAGTTTTTAACGTGGGTTTTGGTTGGGCTTGACAATTTCTCTGGTTTAGTTTGGCTTTGCCTTCCTTGAAACTGCAGTCTAACCCAGATGCTACAATGATGAAAGCCTTCATTATTCATCTAGCCAAAGCCCCATCTTATCTGTCAGTAGGTTAGCAACCACATGTTATAGCACATAGCACATAGGAGAGAGAGCCAGAAGATGCACATTAAACTGTTATTTCGTGATTCAACCCAAAGCAATAGTGCAACTGAAAAGTTTCCCTAAGTGGTAATTTTTTTTAAATTTTTAGATCAAAAATGGCATCAGTTTTATTGTTTCACGAACAGTTAACAGTAAAAAAAAAAAAAAAAAAGAAAGAAAGGTAACTGTAAAACAAACACATCAATACCAAAAAATTAGAGAAGAAAATAAAAGCCATTGAAACCATTTTCTCCAAGAAATAATTAATTTCAGTATTTTTCTAGGCATATATATTTCAACTCTGGGAAAATAAATTATTTTATTTTAACCAGCTTTTCCACTTAGTATACCATGGTCATCTTTCCCTGTCAATCACTATAGTTCTTTATCATTATTTTTAATATTTGCATGGATATATGATAACTATCAGTACTCATCATTAGACATTTCATCTGTTTTCTACTTTTCATTAATAAAAATAATGCTCCCGTGAATATCTTTACATATATGCCTATATGCTTTTATTCAATCAGTTCCTTAAATAAAATTTTAGAAGTAGTATTATTAGGTCAAAACATCAGTTCACTTCAGTCACTCAATCATGTCTGACTATTTGTGACTCCATGGACTGCAGCACACCAGGCCTCCCTGCTCATCACCAACTCCTAGAGCACGCTCAAACTCATGTCCATTGAATCAGTGATGCCATCCCACAATCTAATCCTCTGTCACTCCCTTCTCCTTCTGCCTTCACCTTCCCCAGCATCAGTGTCTTTCCCAGTGAGTCTGTTCTTCACATCAGGTGGCCAAAGTATTGGCGTTTCAGCTTTAGCATCAGTCCTTCCAATTAATATCCAGGACTGATTTCCTTGGGGATTGACTGTTTTGATTTCCTTGCAGTCCAAGGGAGTCTCAAGAGTCTTCTCCAACACCACAGTTCAAAAGCATTAACTCTTTGGTGCTCAGCCTTTATGCTCCCAGCTTCCTTCTCTCTCTAACTACTCTCTTTTGTTATCCCCTCACAAACTTCAAATTATTTAAAAAGAGCTGTCTACACTCACACTTTCAATTTCCCATACAATCCAGTTACCTTGCCAATTACTACAATGCCTGTACCCCAACAATTGAATAACTCTGGTTGTCCATGCTGGAAACATGCATCTTTAACACTTCCTTCTACTTATTCCTTCATTCAGTCCATCCCCAAGTCTTTTGAATTATATTCCCTGAAGAGTTCTGATTTCTGGTACCTTTTCTCCATTCTCATTGCCATTCTGTTAGTTCTAGTTTAAACTATTGGCATCCTTCATCCTGATTATAGTCAGAGCTCCTTAACATGTTGGATGCAGCTCCAGGTGTCTCAGAACACAGCAGCTAGAATGATCTTTCATAATACTCCTTCCCTGCTTAAAAATGCTACTTTATGGATTCCCACAGACTCCAGGATTACATGCAAGCTCCTTACTATAGTACATGATTCATCACCTTGCACTTCTCCCTGCTCAGAGTCTATATTCAAAACATAATTAATTGTAATTTCTCAAAAGGGCCATTGTTTCTCTTGCTTTTAGAAATTTGTACCTGCCTGTCTTTTGCCCAGCTACCCTTCCCCTCCAATCTTTCATTTTTTTTCACTGGAAAACTCCCATTTGTTTTTTCAACTCACTAATTCTGGGAAGAATTTCTTGTTCCACTGAAACTCACTCAGTTGCCCCCAAGTTTTCTCTATGACAGCCCATATTCACCTGATAGCAACACTTAGACAGTTCTCATAATTATCTCTTTACTTGTTTGTCTGGTCTATTGAACTAGCTGAATTTTACTTTTTCTCCCACCAATGCTTTTAAACACTGGTAGATCTCACTTCTTTCCTGTAACATCTAAGGCATATGCTTTTAACATCTTCAGGTATTAAAGAACAGTCTTGCTTTCAGACATTAAGAAATGCAGTTAAAACACCTGGTCATTCAAGATAGCTGTTCCCTTGATCTCTGTACATCCCCTGCTTGACCAAGCCCTGCTTCACTCACATGACTAGCCAACCCTCTTAATTATAAGGCTTAATCAGTAACTTCTTGACCCCTACCCGAGTTGCTGGTTTGCCTGGTAAATGTGAACCAACCTGATATCAATCCCCCCTATAAGCAGTAGCCTCCCTCTGCCCAGAGTAGAAGGTTGCTACCATATGCTGCTTGCCATTGGCCATACATGGTGGGGCATCACTCCGGGAACTTTTGCTGATTCCCTTTTGTAAGGTTCCCTATCCAATCAACATTTTATGTCTCTGTTGCTGTCTCTGTGCTCTTTCTTCAGTTTCAAGGCTAGCAATGACAAATCTGGCAGATCTGCAAGGTGCAGCCCAACATTTCAGCTCAGTCACTCAGTTGTGTCCAACTCTGTGACCCCAGGGACTGCAGGACGCCAGGCTTCCCTGTCCATCACCAACTCCCAGAGTTTGCTCAAATTTATGTCCATTGAGTCAGTGATGCCATCAAACCATCTCAAGAATTGACTCATTAGAAAAGATCCTGATGCTGGAAAGTTTGAAGTCAAGAGAAGGGGATGACAGAGGATGAGATGGTTGGATAGCCCATCAGTAGTCACAATTCAATGTCAGCATTTCCATCTTTAATCCAATTCTATTTCCACTTATAGCACCTCCAAGATTGGGCTCAGGGAGGGGTGTGAAGAAAAGAGGAAAAGTTCTATTTGTCTAACTGGTCCTATTTGTAGCTTTCATTTGACTATTGAATACCCACCTTAAAATGCTGGCTCTTTCATAACCACATTGATAGATTCTTCAGTAATCTTCGTGGACATGACCTCATTATCCAGACATTCACTATTCTGTGAACCTTTCACTCTTCAGCTTCTGCGTTCCAGCAAAATAGCTCAGGTTCCCTCACGCTGTGGGACCAGGCCTCTGACACTGGATCCTTGCAGGATGACTCTGGCTTGGGTGCCCTTCTGCAGAGGCTGCTTTGCCCAGCAGTACACTTTTTTACTCTTGGCCCAGCAAACTCTGGAATTGTGGGACATTCAAATTACACCCATCTCTCATTTTGAAGAGCAGTGCTGTTACCTCCACCAGCCTCCAAATGAGACTTAGAATATTCTCTATGTGCATTCACATGGAGAATATGCCATATTTCTTGTCCTCCTAGTCCTCACAGCTCCAACTTTTCTTAAAGGGAAGCAGTAGGCATGGAGGGGAATAACCATAAAGCTCACTACTCCTATAAATTAACATCAAAGAAATTCTTTTTCAATAAAATAATCAATCCAGGTTTCTCTTATTTATGTTGAATTTAGATGAAAGACTAGGAGTCACAGGGTTCACTTTGCTGTCTCTCAGCAATTCCTGTGGAGGCAGCCCTGGCCCTCTCTCTAGTAGGTGGGCTCACTGAAGCAATGAGGAGAGTCTCACGTGACACATTATGTTTGTCTTCCCTTAAGGTCTGCATTTGTAGTCTCTCCAACCTCATAGCCCCAGTGTCAGAGTCCAGAGTAGAGTTGAAATAGACTGTGTGGAATGATCACTGTTTTCTGTGTATTATGATATGTTTATGATAGAGTCATAGCAATACATTTTGCTACACAAGTAGGGAAGACTTTTTCCCTAATGTCTTTTCGAAGACATTAGGAAAGACTGATGAATATGAATTTTTTTTTTAATTATTGATTAGTTTTTAAGAGAAGACATAAAGTTTCCTTTCCTGTTTTCAATAAGCTTGTTATTTTATTGTTTTGTAGAGGAACATAATGTTTTTAATTATCTGCCATCATTTTAAAATATCAAAATTAATATTAATGCTCATATCAAGCCTGTCTGTATTTAAAACAGGAATGGTCTTAGCTTTAAATAAATTATTATAAAAGTTTATTTCCAAAAGTTTTCTATTACCTTTCTTGGTTGAAAGTAAGAGGAGCTCATTGGATTTAATTTTAGTTGAAAAGAGAGTTTATTATAAAGATGACAGTGGTCATAATGGAACAACAACAACAAAAAAAACTATGTAATGGAACAAAAAAAAAAACCAAAAAACTGTAGCTGGATTTCAGGAACACATTGGAACCTGAGATTACTCCAGAATGCTCTGGTGAAGGCCCCAAATTCTCTCCTATTCTGTTCCCAGCTTTTTCTATTTTGTAGTCCTCATGGTTTAACAGCTACTATTAATAACTTCTGAGTCAACACCTTACTAGTTTCACTGTCCTTAATCCTGCTTGCTCTCAGTCTTAATTCCAAATTCCTGTTTGATCAGGCCTCCCAGCTGCCCCCAGTCTAATCAACTGCAGCTGTGCCATTAGATCATGGGAAGGGGGGTGCATTTCTCAAAAGTAAGGATGGGTGACTGGACTTTTAACCTAAGAGATAATAACTAGGACAGATATTTCAAAAGCTTAATTCTTTATCTCAGGAAAACTTTCAAGATTTTGGCAATTGATTTAGCTATTGAGAAGAGACATTATTCACTCTATTATTCTGACATGATTTATATTCTATTCAAAGATTGAGGGATCTTCTTGTTTCTTAACAGGGAAACCTCACTGTTATAACTTAACTGTTACTTATAACATTAGTTTCAGTCCCTGGTTGCTGTTCCATTTGAAATTAGAGGAGAGAAATAACAACATCTCTAAGCATAAATGAATCATAAAATCAGATTTTAAACTTAACCAAACTCCAAACTTATTGGGCTTCTTTTCTGATCATAATTTGTTAGTGAGTTCAGGAGGGGTCTAATCATAAATTACATTTGACTCAGAAAAAGCTAAGACATAGGTTATTTTTCATTTGAGGATACACACATTATAATCATGTGGCCATTTTGGCAAGGATCTAATCTCTTTTAAATTAAATTAGGCTATATGATTTTTTATTTTAATTTTATTTATTTTTTAATTGAAGGATAATCACTTTACAGAATTTTGTTGTTTTCTGTCAAACCTCAACATGAATCAGCCATAGGTATACATATATCCCCTCCCTTTTGAACCTCCCTCCCATTCCCCTCCCCATCCCACCCCTGTTTGGGTTTCCTGAGCCATACAGCAAATTCCCATTGGTTATCTATTTTACATATGGTAGTGTAAGTTTCCATGTTACTCTCTTCATATATCTCAAGCTCTGTGATTTTTAAAACACTATTGAACAGGCTTCTCCCTTATATTACCATATTGATTTCTGTGGAACACTTTTCTTTTACTTCCTCCAAGTTGTTTTTTAACATCCCTTGTGTTTTTTTCTCCAGTTCTTTCCTCCCCTACTGTACAGATATTCACAGGGCACTTAATTCTAGTAATTCTAGTGTATACCAAGGAAATAATGGATTCCAGGGCCTTGGGAGTGAAAGAGTTCAGATCAGGGGGGAGGGCTGGAGAAGAAATAAAGGATACTGTGGGTCGTTGAAGGCAAGTATGGCATTATTGCCATTCACAATAGAGCTCATTGCCATAATTAAAATTTCCTTTTTTCATTTTCAGGCAAACATGGCAAATGCAGGATAATCTTAGAAGGTATGATGTTCTGAGTCATTTTTATAGAAAGCTACAGCCACAGGGGCACACAATTCTAACAAAATCTTATTTATATTTACAGAGTCATAAACAATATTTAAGTTTAATGAAGCAGCTGTGTATTTGTTTATTTCCATTGGTGCTGCCAACAAGATGCAGTTTTATGTTGAGACTGCTAAACTCACAGTTTAGGGAGACTGTTAAACTTCCTTTAACTGTTAAATTCACAACATACAGAACACCCATAATTTGTTAAATGTGGGACTGAATACACAATACCCTCTAGAGTCTTTATGTTTCTGAACACTTGCCTGTATCATTTTAAGCCTAAAATAAATAGCAATGAAGCCGAACACTGCTCTTCTTGCTGAATGCAACTTGTTTGGATAGGCAGCTACTTTAACTAAATCTTTGCTTTCAAGTTGGAGGGTATTCCTTTATGATGAATTTAGAGGAGTAGAGACTGGCAAGGAGATTGTTATTTGGACTTCAAGTGTTGACCTGGTTTTACAATTTTTATCTCCCTCTGTTCCTCAGTATTCCCAAGTGAGCAGCCTGAAACTGATTAGAACACAAGTTGTGGCTCATTGTTCCAACACACTTTTGTTTTTTAATTTTAGGTGAGATCAGTTTGACCTATTTACACTATGGGGCATCTGTCACTCTAGATGAAAATCCTAGATAAGAAAGAATGAATCAGACTATGGGAGACAGATCAAGATTAGATGGAGTTTTCTTGAGGCCAAGAAAACAAAGCCTCTCCCTAGCAAGAGGGGTAAAGATTTTTACTAAAAGGAAAGTGAGAAGGAGGAAATTTGACTTTTCTTGGTATGGGAAGGAGTGGGAATTCCTCTTCTGTCTGGTTTTGACTCAGAGCCTTCAGGAAACTTAAGGCAGTTTCAGTGGAACAGGGTGAGTCAGGAGCTGGAGAGTTCTGTATGCCTGTGGCAGCCCAGCAATTGTGCCAGCACTAGGACCCACATCCACCAGGGGACGCCACAAAGAAACTTGGTTGTGGGCAAATTTCTGACAAAATAGGCCAGTGGGTACATAAGTAAATCTGAAAATAATTGGGACGTAGCCAAAGACTATTTACCTTGATATGTAAAGAGTGTTTTATCTTTATAAGTATATATATGTGTGTGTGTGTGTGTGTGTGTGTGTGTGTGTATCTCAGTTTCCATAGATTCTTTAACCCAGAACTAACAGATAACCACAATCCAAAATTCTCACTGGATTGTTCCCCACTTTGTTGAATACCTTTGGTGCAGTGTCATTTTGATTCAGGTTAGATTCTATACTTTATTTCAAGTGTTTTCTACCCTTAGTAACCTTGTAATCTTTGAAATTTTATAAAAATGACACTGCATTTATATATGTAATAGACTAGAAGAGAACATTAAGAATGAAAAACTTATGCAGGGAAATTCCTTTAAAATATTTGTATACAATAGCTGTGATGGTCCATTAAAGCTGTGTTTTCATAGAAAAGACCCTGAATAGCCAAAGCAATTTCTTGAGAAAGAAAAACTTTATTGGAGGAATCAGGCTCCCTGATTTCAGAATATACTATAAAGCTACAGTAATCAAAGCAACTTGGTACTGGCACAAAAACAGAAATATACATCAGTGGAACAGGATAAAAAGTCCAAAGATAAACCCACACACCTATGGTCAACTGAACTATTACAAAAGAGGAAAGAATACACATTACAAAAAAAACAGCCTCTTCAATAACTGGTGCTGGGAAAGCTACATGTTAAAAGAATGAAATTAAGACATTCTCTAATACCATAGAAAAAATAAACTCAAAAGGCCTAAATTTAAGGCCATATACTATAAATTCTTAGAGGAAAACATAGGAAGAATATTCTTTGACATGAATTGCAGCAATATCTTTTTTGATCTACATCCTTAATGAAAATAAAACAAAAATAGATAAATGGGACCTAATTAAATTTTAAAACTTTGTACAGCAAAAGAAACCATAGACAAAACAAAAAAAACAGCCGCTGAAGGGGAGAAAACATTTGCAAATGAAGCAATTGACAAGTGATACACAAACTCATACAGATCAATATCAAAAAAGCAAAAAACCCATCAGAAAATGGGCAGAACATCTAAAAGAAGACAGATGGCCAAAAAGCATATGAAAAGATGTTAAACATCACAAATTATTACAGAAATGCAAATCAAAACTACAATGATCAGAATGACCAAAGTTAAAAAATCTACAAAAAATAAATACTAGAGAGACTATAGAGAACAAGGAATCCTCCTCCACCATTGGTGGGAATGTAAGCTGATATAACCATTATGGAGAACAGTGTGAAGGTTTCTTTAAAAAACTACATCTAGAAATACCACATGATTCAGCAATCCTGCTCTGGGCATATCCCAGAGAAAACTATAATTTGAAAAAATACATGCACCCCAATGTTCATTTCAGCATTATTTATAATAGCCAAGACATGGAAGCAACCTAAACATCCATAGGAGAAGGAAATGGCAACCCACTCCAGTACTCTTGCCTGGAAAATCCCATGAATGGAGAATCCTGGTAGGCTACAGTCCATGGATTTGCAAAGAGTTGGACATGACAACAACTTCACTTCAAAGATAAAGAAGATGTGATATATACATATGTATATATATATATACCACACACATACACACACACACACACACACACACATATATATATATACCATGAAATATTGCTCAGTCATTAAAAGAGAACAAAAGTAATGCCATTTGCAGCAATATGGATAGACCTAGAGATTGTCGTACTAAGTGAAGTAAGTCAGACAAAGACAAATATGATACTACTTATAGGTGGAATTTTTAAAAAATGATACAAATGAACTTATTTACAAACCAGAAGTAGAGTCATAGATATAGAAAACAAACCTATGGCTTCCAAGGGGAAAGGAGTGATAAACTGGGAGATTGGAATTAACATATACACACTACTATATAAAATAGATAACTAATAAAGACCTACTATATAGCACAGGGAAACTTTTTCAACAGTATCTAATAAGCTATGTGGGAAAAGAATCTTAAAAAAGTGGATATATGTATATGTATAACTAATTCACTTTGCTGTACACCTGAAATTGACATATCTTTGTAAATCAACTGTATTCCAATGATATTTTTTAATTTGTGGCTTCAAAGAATATTTGGTGGCCTGGGAGAAAGTAAGCAAGACAAAAAGCAGGATACAATTTTGTATGTAGAGTACAATTCCAATTTCTAAATGAATATTATGTATTCATAGGAAAGTTGTTAGTATTGGTTCTTGCTCAGTTGTACAATTAAATTAATTTTCATTTTTCTTCATGTTTTTGCAGTTTGCAATTTTTAATAATTTTACTCTCAACACAAAAAGTTACTTCTATAAATGTAGTTTTATAAACTCTAAGATATGTATTGCTGACTGAAAAAAGTGGGAAAAATAAACACACAAAAGCATATCTAAGAAGGAATGCTACCATTTAAATGGGATGACAGGATTATGATTGACTTCTTAGTTTCTCAACTTCCTTTCCAAGTCATTACACATTTTTATAATATAAAAGTCTAAATAAAAATAACTATTGTATTGAAATTCTAATAAGGCACTCAATTAAAAATTAAAACAATAAAAATTTAAATCTAATTGGTAAACAGAGTAAGCACCAAGGAAAATCATAGAATTCTTTCTCTACAATAGAAATATATAGACAATAAAGGCAGAACCACACTCCCCAAGCACAATATCACATGAATGAGGGGACACTGCCAGATACTAAAAGATACTTGGAGGCAGAGTGGAGAGGATTAGCCAGTATAAGCTGGGGAGCCAGCTTACCTAGGCTTAATGCTGAATCTACTGCCTACTGGTTGAGACATTTTTGTAGGTCACTGAGTTTTCTGAGTGCTAGACTTCTCACCTGGAAGGTAGTAATGGTAACAATTGCTACTCAGATTTATTATAAAGAGTGAATATGCATAAAAGGTTTTTGTTTAACCTGAAGCATATTTTTAAATGCTAACTACTACATAGTCACACAGTTGATATGTTCTTTATGCAGAAAAGCTCTCTGTCTTCCCACAGTTGGGTCCAAAGCTCTCCACTATATAAATTCTGATTGCTAATTACGTAAGACTAATTTCAAACTCTACGGTGACTTTAGAAGCCTAATTACTCCTGATCCACTTACTTTCAAAAGTGAAGGTAAAGATGCAGAAGAGTATGATACATGTAGAGTTCAATTAAATTTCACAAGGTGAACACATCCATGTGACCACCATCCAGATCAGAAAATAGGTCACTACCAGTATCCAGGCATCACCCTCATGCTCCCTCCAAGTCGACCCTCCACTTCCTCCCCAGAAGTAAGCATTATTCTGACATTTGACACCAGAGATTAGTTCCTCTTCTTTATAATGGAATCACTTTTGCCCAACTTCATGTTTCTGAGACCCATTCAAGTTATGTGTAGCAGTAGTATGCTCATTTCCATTGCTATATGACATTCCACTATATGAATAATTATATATCCTCCCACAGGTGGACATCTGACTGTTTCTGACCAGGTGAATAGTGTTGGTATAAACATCCTTGCACCTGTCTTTGGATGAACAAATTCATTCAGTTATCATGGGCATATACCAATGATTGTGATTGCTGGGTTTTAGAATATACTTAAACTCATCTTTAGTTGATCCACTCTCATGGCTTTCCAAAGTGGTCCCATTTCATTTATTATTATCCCCTCCGCATGACCCCTAACATTAGCATTTTACTTCCTGTTTCTATCAATTTGACTACTTTAGGTAACTCATATAAGTGGAATCATATAGCATTTGCCTTTTAGTGACTGGCTTATTTCGCTTAGCAGAATGTCCTCAGAATTCGTCGATGTGGTAATATATGTCAGAAATTCCTTCCTTTTTAAGGAGGCAAGAATATACAATGGAGAAGAGTCTCTTCAGCAGGTCATGCTGGGAAAACTAGACAGTTGCATGTAAAAGAATGAAATTAGAACATTTCCTCACATCACATGTAAAAATAAACTCAAAATGGATCAAAGCCTAAATGCTAGACCTGAAACCATAAAAATCCTAGAAGAGAATATAAGCAGTTCACTCTTTGTAAATCATAGCAGTGTTTTAGGGTTTTTTGTTGTTGTTGTTGTTTGTTTTTTTGGATCTGTCTTCTAAGGCAAAAGAAACAGAAGCAAAAATAAACAACACCAAATTAAGTTTAGAAGCTTTTGCACAACAAAGGAAACCATTGACAAAATTTAAAATATAGCTCTATTGAATGGGAGAAACCATTTGCAAATGATATTATTTACAAGGCTTCCCTGGTGGCTCCTTGGTAAAGAACCCACCTGCCAATGCAGAAGATACAAGACATGTGGGTTCAGTCCCTGCATTGGGAAGATCCCTTGGAAAAGGAAATGGTAACCCACTCCAGTATTCTTGCCTGGAAAATTCCACGAACAGAGAAATCTTTTGAGCTACAGTTCATGGGGTTGCAAAGTGTTAGACAGGACTGAATGACTGAGTTATAAGGGGTTAATAGCCAAAATATATAAACATTTCATACAACTCAACATCAAAAATAAACAACTCAATTAAAAATGGGCAGAAGACCTGAATAGACATCTTCCCAAAGAAGATATACAGTCACAAGAAAAAATGCTCCCTAGCACTAATCCTCAGAGGAGTGCAAATCAAAACCATAATGAGATAATACTTTACATCTGTCAGAATGGCTATCATCAAAAATGTCTACAAATAACAAATGTTGGGGGGGGCATATGGAAAAAAGAACCCTAGTACCTTGTTGATGTGATTGTAGATTGATGAAACCAGTATGAGAAACAGTGTGGAAACTTTTCAAGAAACTAAAATAGAATTACCATATGATCCAGCAATTCCACTCCTGAGTATATATCTGGGGGAAAAAAAAAAGATACAGTAATTCAGAAGGATACACAAACCCCAGTGTTCACAGTAGCTTTATTTACAATAGTCAAGATATGGAAGAAACCCAATTGCCCGTCAACTTGTGAATGGATAGAGATGCTGTTATATATATATATATGTATATAGAACAGGATATTATTTAACCATTAAAAAAAGAAGTTCTGCCACTTGCAACAATATGGATGGACCTAGAGGGTATTAAGTTCAGTGAAACAAGTCAGAAAGAAAAAGACAAATACTCTGTTATCACTTATATGTGGAATCCCTGAATATTCATTGGAAGGACTGGTGCTGAAACTGAAGCTCCAATACTGACGCAAAGGGCAGACTCATTGGAAAAGACCCTGATTCTGGGCGAGACTGAAGGCAGGAGGAGAAGGGAACAGATAATGAGATGGTTAGATGACATCACTGACTCAATGGACATGAGTTTGAATAAACTCTGGGAGATGGTGAAGAACAGGGAAGCCTGGCATGCTGCAGTCCATGGGGTCACAAATAGTTGGACATGACTTAGTGACTGAACAACAACAAAAATAAAACAATGAATATAACAAAACAGAAACAGATTTGCCAATACAGAGAGAAATCTAGTGATTACCAATAGGGAGAAGGAAGTGGGGAGGAGCAAAATAAGGGATAGGCAATTGAGAGATACAAACAAGCCATTATTTTATAATAACTTTAAATGGAGTATAATCTGTAAAAATATTGAATTACTATATTGTAAACTTGAAACTAATACAATATTGTAAATCATCTATACTTCTATTTTAGAAAAACAGAATTTCTTTCCTTTTTAAGGCTGAATAAGATAAGCACAAGCTGGAATCAAGATTGCTGGGAGAAATATTAGTAACCTCAGATATGCAGATGACACCACCCTTATGGCAGAAAGTGAAGAGGAACTAAAAAGCCTCTTGATGAAAGTGAAAGAGGAGAGTGAAAAAGTTCGCTTAAAGCTTAACATTCAGAAAACTAAGATCATGGCATCTGGTCCCATCACTTCATGGGAAATAGATGGGGAAACAGTGGAAAGAGTGTCAGGCTTTATTTTTTGGGCTCTAAAATCACTGCAGATAGTAATTGCAGCCATGAAATTAAAAGATGCTTACTCCTTGGAAGGTAAGTTATGATCAACCTAGACAGAATATTGAAAAGCAGAGACATTACTTTGCCAACAAAGGTCCGTCTGGTCAAGGCTATGGTTTTTCCAGTGGTCATGTATGGATGTGAGAGTTGGACTGTGAAGAAAGCTGAGCGTCAAAAAGTTGATGTTTTTGAACTATGGTGTTGGAGAAGACTCTTGAGAGCCCCTTGGACTGCAAGGAGATCCAACCTGTCCATCCTAAATGAGATCGGTCCTGGGTGTTCATTGGAAGGACTGATGCTGAAGCTGAAACTCCAGTACTTTGGTCACCTCATGAGAAGAGTTGACTCACTGGAAAAGACCCTGATGCTGGGAGGGATTGGGGGCAGGAGGAGAAGGGGACAACAGAGGATGAGATGGCTGGATGGCATCACCGACTCGATGGACATAGGTTTGAGTAAATTCCAGGAGTTTGTGATGGACAGGGAGGCCTGGCATGCTGCGATTCATGGGGTTGCAAAGTCGGACATGACTGAGCGACTGAACTGAACTGAAGGTTCTATTAAATGTATATACCACATTTTCTTTATCCATTCATCAGTCAATGGACACTTTCACATTTTGGCTATTATGAATGATGCTGCTATGAACATGGATGTACAGATACCTGTTTAAGTTCCTGCTTTCAATTTTTTGAGGTATAGAAATGGATCTGCCAGATCATAAAGTAACTCTATGTTTAATTTTTTGAGGAACCACAATACTCTTGATAGCTTACAGTGAATGGTGTTAGATTTGTGATCTGTAAAGAAAAGAATTTAGCTTCAGGACCAGAAATGAGGCTTCATCACTCAGAGCTCCATGTGGTAAAAGCTTTATTACAGTGAAAAAGAGATAGAGAAAGCTTCTGACCTAGACATCAGAAGGGGGCAGAGAGTGCCCCACTCACTAGTTTGGGTGGCACTAAAGCCCCACTTTTTCAGTTGGTTACTGACGATAGAAAGGTCTTACCAGACTCACTCCCACATACATCTTAAGATAATAGTATTAGTCAGAAGGTTCTTGTTAAGAAGGAGAAACATGTCCTTGAACAAGATAGACCTTTGTTAACTAATCATTAGTACAGAGCTTAAAGGAAAGTATATCCTTGAGCAACATGAGTTGCTTTGTTGTGTAATCATTAGCTCTGGAGTTAAAGAAAGTTAGTCTTAGGATTTATTGTTGCCATAACAGCTTAGAGCTTAAGAAAATATGTTTTATGTGACTAAGATGAAGGAATGTAGGGGAAAAAAAGTTGCTCCTTTCTCCTCCTTGAGGGCCCCAGACCACTTTCTCCTCCTAGAGGGCCCCGGACTTCTTATCAACCTACATGAGAATTAATTCTCTCACTCTTTTCCATTGCAGCTATACCATATCATTTCATTTGAACAGTTTTCTAGTCCAAATCAAAATCAGGTCCTTCATCTCAACGTCTTATCCACCTTTTGGTGACAATGCAGGCTTTGTGTGTTCCAGCACTGGTTATCTATGTGATGAGACCAAGATAGGGAACAAAGTTTGAATGTGGATGAAACCTAGTTCTATTTCTACTGCCACTAATTCACACAATTGTTAAACAAGAAACAAGAACCCTTACAGGTGTCCTGAGTTTAATTAGAAATCACAGGAAGTTAGAGTGATAAAATAAGCAAATTTGAATACACCAGATTTTGCACATCAAACACACGTTTTTTAGCCTCAAAGGAATCATTTCGACTGAGTAAGATCATACTGTTATTTCATAATATCTGTTTCATTCCTCTTCTTTTGTAATCATTCCCAAAATCTAAATTTAATTAGTAAACACCAATTACTGAATAAGGACAAACAGATTCAAAGAACTGAGGACTTAGAGAAAACATAAGATTCTTTCCTTTGTGAGAAATCTAGCTTAACAACTATTGCTTTATCCGTTTTCTGCACAGCATCTCTTCCTCAGTCCCCCTATTTCCCTTCTCATCATCAGGATGTAGCAACCATAAGGTGTATAGTTCAGACTGTCTAAAAAGCCCACATAGTTGACTGACAGGCTCCAGCTGCTGCACTTTGGGGTCCACCATTGTGTTTACACCAAGACCGTGCTTCCTCCAGGCTGTTTGCAGCCAATGACTGAGCATGATGGGGATCTAGAGCTGGGACAGTCCTGCCTGGATGTAGGACTTTTCCAATGACAGCCTTCTTGGAATTCTCTATTTGCTTGGTGAAGACTCTCAGAACTATGCAGTGGCCTGAGGCTCTTGCTAATCGTCCATCCTTCCCTCTCTTCTTTCACAGACATTAGGCCTGTGTTACAGCCTGAAGGGTCTCCCCAACCACTTCTGCTACCTTTCAGTTTATCTTTTTTATTTTTTTATTTTTTTTATTTTTATTAGTTGGAGGCTAATTACTTTACATCATTACAGTAGTTTTTGTTATACATTGAAATGAATTAGCCATGGATTTACATGTATTCCCCATCCCAGTCCCCCCTCCCACCTCCCTCTCCACCCGATCCCTCTGGGTTTATCTTTTATGGGCATCTCCCCCAATAAATCTCTTGGAAATCTAATCTGATCTTGGCATCTGCTTTTAAGAGAAGGAACTGAGGCAAGGACAGAATCTGGGGGTTCCAATTTTCATCAGTGGCCTCAGTGATTGGTCAAAGGGATGAACCTTTGATTGACCCGAGTACGACCATTAAGAATGTTTTGCTGGGGATTAGTTAATCTCAAACAGGTGGAAGCAGAGTATTCCCAGGAAGTAAGGCAATAAAGTCACATTCCCCTGAGGCCATGGTTCCTGGCAGAGGAAATTGTCTCTATAATTGCAAAGAATGAGGTCAATATTATAGAGTAACAGGAAGGAGTGAAAGGTTTGGGAGTGGAGTGGTAGGACCTGAGGAGATGCAGATTCTGAAATCCAGAGACTAGCACCACCCATCATATTTGATCATGTGAGTCAGTAAGTTTCCAGTTTTAATTGGGTTTTGATCCCTTGTGACCCAAGAGTCCTAGTTACACGATTCCCTTGGTTAACATCTTTCCATGGCTTCCACTGATTTTAGGATAAAGCCCAAACTTGTTATACTACATTTTATTTTGAAAAGTTTCCAAACATAGTGAAAATTTGTCAGAATAATAAAACATGCTGCAACCTAAATTCATCAATTGTTAGCATTCTGCTACATTGATTTTATCTCTTTCTCTTTCTATATACATATAATTTTGGATGAATCATTTGAGAACTGAATTAGTCAGACATCTTAATATTTCACCCCTAAATACCTTTAAAGGCATTTTCCTATATAACCATGATACAATTGTCACATTAAGAAAATTTAGCCTTGATACAGCATAGAATCTGAATTCAAATTATCCTAATTATCTCAATGATGTCATTTATAGTTATTGCTGTTGGTGGTGGTTTTTTAAAAAATCAAGATCCAATTAAGGATTCAGTCAGTCAATTGTCAGTTCAGTCACTCAGTCGTGTCTGACTATTTGCAACCCCATGGACTGCAACATGCCAGGCCTCCCTGTCCATCACCAACTCCCAGAGTTTACTCAAACTCATGTCCATTGAGTCGGTGATGCCATCCAACCATCTCATCCTCTGTTGTCCCCTTCTCCTCCTGCCTTCAATCTTTCCCAGCATCAGGGTCTTTTCAAATGAGTCAGCTCTTTGCATCAGGTGGCCAAAGCATTGGAGTTTCAGCTTCAACATCAGTCCTTATGTAATGCTTTTAGGTGTCATGTCTCTAAACCCCTTTGATTTAGAACATTTCCTTTACAGTTTTCTGTCTTTCAACCCCTTGATATTTTCTTTTTAAGATTCCAGGAAGATTGCTTGGCAGAATGCATCTTTTTTTTTTCATTTATTTTTATTAGTTGGAGGCTAATTACTTTACAACATTGCAGTGGTTTTTGTCATACATTGAAATGAATTAGCCATGGATTTACATGTATTCCCCATTGGATTTTTTCTGGTTGTCTGCTTATGATTAGATTCAGGTTAAACATTTTCAGGAGTAAACAGAGGTGAAGTGATGCCCTTAACACATTTGTAGGGCTGTTCACAGGATGGACTTGCCCACATATCTGATCTCATCACCTACTACTCTCTCTGTGATTCTTTGAGTTTCACCCAAACACACTTGTTCCTCCAGCCTGCCCTGTCTTTTCCAGCTTTCACACACCCTACTGCTTATCCCTGACACTCACTTCCCCTACCTTGCCCTTGGTTTGTCTGGGTCACTGGCATGTGCATTTCTGGTCTACCTTTAAATATTCATGAGGCCATTCTTAACCCTTTGGGGTGGGTCAGTTTACCTGTGTACTTGAGTAATTATTTTTCTTTCTAGACCATTTGTCTTCAAAATGTGGTCCTCAGACCCTTGGGGTTCACAAGATCAAAACTAGTTTCATGGTAAAGCTGTTATTTATCTTTTTTACTGAAACATTTGCATTGATGGTATGAAAGAAATGGAGGTAAAACTACTGGTGCCTTAAGATGAATCATGGTTGGGACAACAACCTATAGCATTAGCTGCTCTATTCTTCCTCTATTCATTCACAGAAGAAAAAAAAATGCTAGTTTTACTTAAGAATGTTCTTGATTAAGCAATAAAAATGATTGATTTTATGAAATCGTATCCCTTGAGTACATATCTGTCTTATATTCTCCATGACAAAATGGGAAGTATGCAAACCCTTCTGCTGAAATATGATGAAGTACGATGGTCATCCCAAGGAAAAGCATTTGTGTGATTGGATTGTAACCTGAATTACATGCTATTTTCTATGGAACACCATTTTTACTTGAAAGAACAACAGGCAGTTAAACTATGCTTATTCAGACCTGGGTATTTGGCAGACATTCTCTCAAAAATGAACAAAGTCTGTCACTTAAAGAAAAACAACTCATATTATGTATGGCCAGTGGTAAAATTCAAGCATTTACATACAAGTTAGAATTTTGGAAAAATTGTATTTATCACCACAAGCTCAACAGATTTCCAACACTTAATGACTATTCTGATATGTTCAGTGCTGCTATTAATAAATGTGATCTTTTTAAATATATTGTGTAATGAAATATGTCAACATTTGAAAGAATGGTATAACTCAGTGAATCAATATTTCTTAAACACTGCATGTTGTTACAAAATCATAATAAGATCCACTGAAAGTACAAACTAAACTAATGAATTTTAATATGAAAAGTTTATTTCATATATTTATCACTGGTGTGATTTCAGATTCAATATTGTAGTAATCTTTAAGAAATTACCACTTATTGACTTTTGGTATAGTATTAAAGCAAAGAATAATTTCCACAATTATCTGAAAACACTTTTAAGATACTTCTCTCTTTTCCAATTACTTATCTGGGTGATGCCAGATATTCTGTATAAACCTCAACCAAAATAATGTATCACATCAAATTAAAGAAAGAAGCAGAGGTGAGAATCCAGATTATAAAATATTACAAATTAAAGAGACTAAGAAAATTATAAACAAATGCCACTCATTAAATGTTTTGTTTTGGAAAAATGTAGTTATCTTTTCATAGGTGTATATCATTTATGCTTACATATAATGGGCTCACTGCGCTATTTTTCAAATGAATTAATACTTTTAAAGTTTCCTAGTTTTAATCTCTAATATACTAGATACCAACACCTGTAACCCACATAATCAAAAGTCTTTTGCAGTCTTCAACTTTTAGAGTGTTACAGGGTCCTGAGATCAAAGCTGGAGAACTGCTGTTGTAAACTCTAAGCTTTGGGAGAGCAATGCCATGTCTCTCTTGAGCACTGCTCTGCTCTACGTCAGAGACATTTGAAAAATAACTGCCAGTATTTGTTGAAAATATGATTGACTAAATGACTGTCTGAGTGAATGAATGACACTTGCAATATATTGCAGACAGAGGAAAGAGTCTGATGTTTAAAAAAATAAAAAACAAAAAAATAAAACAGGAAGAATTTTAGGAGAATGTTGATATTATTCAATTGCTCAGTTGTGTCCAACCCTTTGCAACCCAATGAACAGAAGCATGCCAGATTTCCCTGTCCTTCACTATCTCCAAGAGTTTACTCAAACTCATGTTCATTCAGTTGATGATGCCATCCAACCATCTCATCCTCTGTCACCCCCTTCTCTTCCTGCCCTCAATCTTTCCCAGCAGCAGGATCCTTTCCAATGAGTTCGCACTTCACATCAGGTGACCAAATTATTGGAGCTTCAACTTCAGCATCAGTCCTTCCAATGAATAATCAGGGTTGATTTCATTTATGATTGACTGGTATGATCTCTGCAGTCCAAGGGACTCTCAAGAGTCTTCTCCAGCACCCCAGTTTGAAACCATCAATTCTTGGTGCTTGGCCTTCTTTATGGTCCAACTTTCATGTTTGTACATGAATACTGGAAAAACCATAGCCTTGGCTATGAGCACTTTTGTTGGCAAAGGTCTTTGATGTCTTTGCTTTTTAATATGCTGTCTAGGTTTGTCAAAGGTTTTCTTCCAAGAAGCACTGAAGTGTGTTAGTCACTCAGCAGTGTCTGACTCTTTGTGATCCCATCGACTGTAGCCCACCAGGCTCCTCTGTCCATGGAATTCTCCAGTCAAGAATACTGGAGTGAGTAGCCATTCCCTTCTCCAGGGAATTTTCCCAACCCAGGTATCGAACCTGGGTCTCCTGCACTGACAGATGGATTCCTTACTATCTGAGTCACCAGGGAAGCCCTAAGGAGCAAGTGTCTTTTAATTTCATGGCTGCAGTCACCATCCACAGTGATTTTGGAGCCCAAGAAAATTATATCACTGTTTCCATTGTTTCCCCATCTATTTGCCATGAAGTAATGGGACAGGATGCCATGATCTTAGCATTTTAAATGTTGAGTTTTAAGCCAGTTTTTTCACTCTTCTCTTTCACCTTCATCAATATGCTCTTTAGTTCCTCTTCATTTTCTGCCATTAGAGTGATATAATCTGCACATCTGAGGTTGTTGATATTTCTCCTAGCAGTCTTGATTCCAGCTTGTGAGTCATCCAACCCAGCATTCTGCATGATGTGCTCTTCATATAAGTTAAATAAGTAGCATGACAATATACAACCTTGACACACTCCTATCCCAATTTTGAACCAGTCCATTGTTCCATGTCCAGTTCTAACTGTCACTATTTGACCTGTACACAGGTTTCTCAGGAGACAGGCAAGGTGGTCTGGTTTTCCCATATCTTTAAGAATTTTCCACAGTTTCTTGTGATCCACACACTCAAAGGCTTTAGCTTAGTCAGGGAAGCAGAAGTAGATGTTTTTCTGGAATTCTCTTGCTTTTTCTATGATGCAATGGGTGTTTGCAATTTGATCTATGGTTCCATTGCCTTTCTTAAACCCAGTTTGTATATCTGGAAGTTCTTTGTTCACATACTATTGAAGCCTAGCTTGAAGGATTTTGAGCATAAAAAGCCTCTTGATGAAAGTGAAAGAGGAGAGTGAAAAAGTTGGCTTAAAGCTCAACATTCAGAAAACTAACATCATGGCATCTGGCCCCAACACCTCATGGGAAATAGATGGGGAGACAGGGGAAACAGTGTCAGACTTTATATTTTTGTGCTCCAAAATCACTGCAGATGGTGACTGCAGCCATGAAATTAAAAGACACTTACTCCTTGGAAGGAAAGTTATGACCAACCTAGATAGCATATTAAAAAGCAGATACATTACTTTGCCAACAAAGGTCCGTCTAGTCAAGGCTATGGTTTTTCCAGTGGTCATGTATGGATGTGAGAGTTGGACTGTGAAGAAAGCTGAGCACCGAAAAATTGATGCTTTTGAACTGTGGTACTGGAGAAGACTCTTGAGAGTCCCTTGGACTGCAAGGAGATCCAACCAGTCAATCCTGAAGGAGATCAGTCCTGGGTGTTCATTGGAAGGACTGATGCTGAAGCTGAAGCTCCAGTACTTTGGCCACCTCATGCGGAGAGTTGACTCATTGGAAAAGACCCTGATGCTGGGAGGGATTGGGGGCAGGAGGAGAAGGGGATGACAGAGGATGAGATGGCTGGATGGCATCACCGACTCGATGGGCATGAGTTTGAGTAAACTCTGGGAGTTTGTGATGGACAGGGAGGCCTGGCATGCTGCGATTCATGGGGTCGCAAAGAGTCGGACTGAGCAACTGAACTGAACTTGGTAGCATGTGAAATGAGTGCAATTGTGTGGTAGTTTGAACATTCTTTGGCATTGGCATTCTTTGGGAAGGGCAATGAAAACTGACCTTTTCCAGTCCTGTGGCCACTGCTGAGTTTCCAGAATTTCCTGGTATATTGAGTGAAGTACTTTATCAGCATCATTTTTTAGGATTTGAAATAGTTCAGCTGGTATTCTATCACCTCCACTGGCTTTGTTCGTAGTGATGCTTCCTAAGGCCCACTTGACTTTGCACTCTAAGATGTCTGGCTGGAGGTGTGTGATCACACCATCGTGGTTATCTGGGTCACTAAGAACTTTTTTGTATATTTCTTCTGTGTATTCTTGCCACTTCTTCTTAATATCTTCTGCTTCCGTTAGGTCCATACCACTTCTGTTCTTTATTGTGCCCATCTTTCCTTGAAATGTTCCCTTGATATCTCTAATTTTCTTGAAGAGATCTCTAGTCTTCCCCATTCTATTGTTTTCCTCTATTTCTTGGCATTGCTCACTTAAGAAGACTTTCTTATCTCTTCTTGCTATTCTCTGGAACTCTGCATTCAGATGGGTATGAGGAAACTAGAGCATGGATGAAAACTTAGGCTTTGGACCTAACTCTGAGTTCAAATCCTGGCCCCAGTTTTTATTAGCTAAATACCATTCTGAGCTTCAGCTTGTTAGCTGTGTACTAGTGCAACTTCCTGCCTCTGTGCCTGTTTCTTTACCTGTAAAATGAAGATATTGACAGCACCTATCCCATACATTCATGTTGAAAATAAACTGTTTGACTTGTACAGCCTAATATGGCAGTCACGGGCCACATATGACCACTGAGCACTTGGTATGTGACTAGTGCAAATGAAAAAAAAATAAGTTTTAAATTTTATTTCATTTTAATAGGTTGAAATTAAAATGTTTAAATTGAAGTAGTTTGTCAAAATGAATGAGAATAGAAATAGTTGATACTAATTCAAGTATTAAACTCCTTTTAAGTAAATTTGGATCAACTTGAGTTTGTGACTCTAATTTCCAGTTTATTTTTTATGAAACCTAAATACTGATCAAATATTTGCAGTGAAAAGTTTGGTCCAAATTGAGATGTGTTGTAGGTATATAATGCATGGTGGATTTCCAAGACAATACCAAAAAATATGAAGTATATTAGTAAGTTTTTATACTGATTATACACTCATAATAAAAAAAAATTTATTAAGATAAATCTCACCATTTTTTATTTTTTGATGTGGCAATTAGAAATGTAAGTTACATATATGGATGGATTACATTCTATTTCCATTGTACAGTGGCTCTGTACACATTTAGCATTGTACACAACATTAGTGGTCACTTTTATTATTATCTATACTATAAAGATAACATTTACCTTATAAAATCATATAAAGATAAAATGCAGGTGTTCTGTAAGGCTATTACCCCAGTGTTAGGCACATGATAAGGGCTCAGTAAATGGTACCCATCACCAGTAAGGAAAGAGGGCATTCTGTGTTCTTGAATAACAGAACTGAAAGGCTGGGTGGGGAGTGCATATTGTAGAAAGTTTTGAAAATCTGGCTCAAAGCTGAGGCTTAATTCTCTATACAACCAAGAGCCACTGAAGCACATGATCCAAGATGTGTTTTAGAAAGATAACTCTGACAGTAAATGTCCTCAGAGGCGGGGATGTGAGATTTAGAAACAGTTCTAAACCATTCAGAGCTACAACTACAGAGTTGGTTGGGTGATCAAGCTGGGAACTGCTGTCTGGGGTCACAAACCAAGTCTCAGTTTGAGTGATGAGTCTGGTTTCTTGGGAAGCTCATAATCAAGCTTTGTAGCAATTCCAAAAGAGATTTCACAGGCATTTTTGAAAAGTGATAGACAGTATAAGCAGCTCTCCTTCCACTGTGACTATTCCAAAATGTGTACATTTTTTGTGTTTACACATCAACCAAATAAATGGTACCATTACATTTTAGTGTATTTTTGTACTCCAGATGAAAGGCTCTTGTAAAAACTTTTCCAGTCCTTTAAGTTCCCCTTTTATATAAATAAACCCATCCATTCCTAGAAAACACTTAGATACTGACTGAAACAAATTAAATCCATATCCGTTCACCAGTACTGCCCTTATATCCAGATGAAAGTCACCCCTCTCCTAGGCCCCACAGCTTTGAGGGTTCTGAGATGGCCTCTTTCCTGCTGCAATGCTGTCCTTTATTAGTTATCAAAGGTTGCATAAAAAATTACAAAACTTAGTGAGTTAAAATGACAATCATCATTTACATCTATCATGGTTTCTGCAGATTGTGAATTGAAAAGTAGCTTAGCTAGGAAAGGGGCTTCTCTGGTGGCTCAGATGATAAAGAATCAGCCTGCAGTGCAGGAGACCTGGGTTCAATCCCTGGGTTGGGAAAATTCCCTGGAGGAGGGCATGGCAACCCACTCCAGTATTCTTGCCTGGAGAATCCCCATGGACAGAGGAGCCTGGCAGGTTACAGTCCATGAGGTTGCAAAGAATCGGACCCTACTGAGGAACTAAGCCCAAGCACTCTTAGCTATGTGACTCTGGTTCAGGGTCTCTCGTGGGGGGTTGTAGTCAGAAGTCAGCTGGGCCTGTAGTCATTTGAAGGCTTGACTTTGGAGGATATATTAATGCTTTCATGATGCTCACTTACACAACTGGAAGTTTGATTTTGGCTGCTGTCAGATGACTTTGGGTCCTCTCCATGTGGGAAGCTTCCTCACAAGACAGTGGCTAGATTCTGAGGCCAAACATACAAATGGACAATGGCTAGATCATACATGAAAAGAGAACCCTGAACCGCAATGTGCCCCATCAGTGAAGCCAACAACAACTTCCATATCAATAAGCCCCAAATGGCCAGGACTTGATCTCTAACTGATAGCTTCTCCAATTTTTGCTTCCATTTCCAACTTAAAACTAACCAAAGAAAGCAAAATCTGCTCCCAAACCAATCACACAAAATACCCTACTTCCTTTCGGCCAGCCTGCAGCTTCCCCAGGCCACACACTTCTAACAGGCGCACTGGAGGGTTTCCCCTTACCTAGATCTAGGTCCCTAGTCCGCTGCTTTTGGATCTCTGCAAAAAGACGTGATAGTGGCTGACTCCCTTACTACACAAACTCTGAATTAAATAGCTTTTTCTTGTTCTCATGTGGATGGTTTTTGCTTATTCACACAATTTCAGAAATTCTGAAAGTTTGTGATTTTGTGTATGTGTGTATGAGACTGAGAGAGCATGAAGTGGCCAGAAGCTGTCTCCTTTTCATGATCCAGCTTTGGAAATCACAAATGATCACTTCCACCATACTACCTTGGTGCAGGTAGTCACAATCCCTCACCCAAGGGGAACATAGATCAGCCCTCTTGGTAGAGAGATGTGCCAATAACAACGTAAGAAGAGCATCCTAGATGGGGTAAATATGTGGGTTTGGTCATTTTTGAAAAATACCATCAGTTCCCTACCCTCTGGAGTCTGTGGGGCTAGGAGACATGCTTGCATAAAACCTGCTCCCAACTTCTAAGCCTGCAATGAATATGTTAGCCACTATCTAAATGTGTTTTTTTTTCTATTTAAAGCAATTAAAATTAAATTAAATTTAGAGTCCATTTCCTCAGCCCCACTAACCACATTTTGAGTACTCAAAAGCCACAAATGGCTAGTGGCTACCATACTGGACAGCCAAAATAGAGAATATTTCCATCACTGCCTTGGACAGCGCTGATCTAGGTCAAGTTCAGAGACCTCAAAAATCCATGTAGATCATATTTTGATATTAGAAATTCAAGGCCTGGATGGGTGATCCAAAATGATGGTTGGCAGGCTTTGTAGATAGAGCTTAAGTGTTCAGGCTGCAATATCAGCAAGCTTGCTGTTACGTCCTGAGTTGTGTCCCCTCAGAGCCATATGTTAAAACTCTAACCCCTGACATGACTGCATTTGAAGAAGGGCAGAAGAAAGAGGTAGTCCACACTAAGTGAGGCCATAAGGGGAGGACCTTAATCCAGCAGGGCTGATGTCCTTAGAAGAGGAAGAGATGAGAGAGCTCCCTCCCTCCACATTCCACAGGGAAAATGCCACATGAGGATGCAACAAGATGGTAGAATCTGCAAGACAAGAAGGAAACTCACCAAGAACCAAATTAGCTGGCACCTTGATCCCGGACTTCCAACCCCCAGAACTGTCAGAAAATTAATTTCTGTTACTGAATCCACCCAGTCTGTGGTATTTTTTTATGGCAGCCTAAGTAGATTCACACACTTGTGCACAAGGTCCCTCACAGAACAGTCTAGAACAAGGGATGGGAGGAAGAGGGAAGGGGAGACACAGGTTGGTGGCCTACTCTCCACCATCTCACTTCAGCATGGAACCTCAAGAAACTCAAAAAATAAAACTCAAAGTTGGCCCCCCAATATGTTATAAAACATACATGGCAATTTTTAACAATTTATTTAACAGTTTGTTGATTGATTCATACCTTCTAAATATTTTGATATACAGTATATAGTATGCCTCCATTTGTGCTCCTTTATAGGAACCCATGGGGCTTCTCTGGTACCTCAGCTGGTAAAGAATCCACCTGTAATGCAGGACACTTGGTTCATCTCCTGAGTCGGGAAGAGTCCCTGGAGAAGGGATAGGCTACCCACTCCAGTATTCTTGGACTTCCCTGGTAGCTCAAATGGTAAATAATCTGCCTGCCATGCAAGAGACCTGGGTTTGATCCCTGGGTTGGGAAGATCCCCTGGAGAAGGGAAAGGCTACCCACTCCAGTATTCTTATCTGGAGAATTTCATGGACAGAGGAGCCTGGCAGACTATAGTCCATGGGGTTGCAAAGAGTCAGACACGATTGAGTGACTAAGCATAGTACAGCATAGGAACCCACAAATGTTGGAGATGCATAAGACTTTAGTTTACATAGTTTCTTAGTCTGAGGAATAGAAAAATATATGTGTGTGCTATGTTGCATTATCACTGTAATGAAAACACTGGATTCCAAAAAGAAGGGTGCTAGACATCAGGCCCAGTGTAGTGGCACAAACTGGGTAGAGAAATTTGCTCTGCCTCAGTGCATATTTCATAGAGCCTGTTTCAAGACTAAGAGTCAATTGGCGATATCAACTGCATGATGGTCTAAGGAATATGCTGAATTGCGTGAAAAAAAAAAAGAAAAGACTGCATGGAACAGGCTTTGGAATAGAGTCATGCAGGAGTCACTGTGGCTGCCCTCTTCCTGGGCTTCAGCACCCATCTTTCAGTCACTGCAGGTGACTTTTCTTTCAAGTGACACTTGGAACAGCCAACCTTTATCCACTGAAATATACCTTGAAACATTCTATTTTTCCACCTCGTATTTTTTTCATAAATTTTATTTATTTATTTTTGGCTGTGCTGGGTGGTTCTTCACTTCTGAGCAGGCTTTTCTCTAGCTGTGGCAAGTGAGGGCTGCTCTTTAGTTGCAGTTCTCGCACTCCTCATTGTGGTGGCTTCTCTTGTTGCAGACTACAGCCTCTAGAGTGTGCAGGCTTCAGTAGTTGTGGCTTGCGGGCTCTAGGACACAGGCTCAGTAGTCGTGACACACAAGTTTAGTTGCTCCATGGCATGTGGGATCTTCCTGGGCTGGGGATCAAACCTGTGTCTTCTGCATTGGCAGGCAGATTATTTACCACTGAGCCCCCAGGGAAGCCCCTGCCTGGAGCTTCAAACAAAATGCTTGTCAGCAGCTTGCACACAAAGAAAGTCTTTCATTTTCCCACATAAATATTTTGGGCTGTCTGATGAAAAGTCTGTTTTTCCAGATCAGCAAGTTCTGTAGCTGACTAATGTTTCCAAAACCATATGGCTGCTGATGGTGAGAACCCAAATTCCTGACTACACAGAAAGTGGCCTCCTGCATCTAAGACTCTGGGTTGAAGGGCAAGGTTTGTCCTTGGCCTGAGCAGCTGAGATCCTTTCTATATCCCAGGAAAAATTGCTTCTGGTACTCCCTCCTTGTTCAGTTACTTGTGTCTACATTCCCCTGACTTTGAGGGCCTTTGTGTGGCATTATCACAATGTGAGTCAACATTTCAGAAGTTACCCAGACTTCTAGACCTGGTGGAAAGCTTAACAAGTGTGTAGGACAACTCCACCCCCAAATTCTGCTCGCACAAAGACTGGACCCTACATATATTTTTAAATTAAAAATAGATATGTGCTGGGCAGTGAGGAAAAAAAGACCAAGAAAGATGATCTGAAAGAAAGCTAGACTTACTACTTGCCTGGAAGGGAGAGCCACACTATTGCACTCAGGTGTAAGATCAGCAGGTTTCTCTAAGCAGAAATTGAGAGAACTTATATAACAAAAAGAATTTGGCCAAGAGGCAGAATGTAAATTCTTTCTTTTTGTGTCTCTGATACAGGGAAGTCTGGTTTCAGACAAGTCTGGGATTAGTTGCCTAAGTTTCCCATGGGCTTGGAGTCATTCCTTGGAGGGCTTAAGCTGAGAATTCTCATCAAAATTTCTCTTTAATAGACATACAAATAAGAAAGAGTAATTGCCAGGAGTCAGAGGAAAAGAAGGAGACTTTAGATAGTGAAGTAAGTGAAAGTTGAAGCTATGTAGCCCACAGGATGTGAGCCTTAAATACACTTGAAGGGAGAGGGTTTTAATGCCTGATCAGGAAGTAACTTGGTGTACACCAAGACCCAGGAGAAAGGAGCAGTGACCCCACAAAAGACTAAGCCAGACTTGCCTGTGAGTGTCTAGAAGTCTTGGGCGGAGGTGAAGGTCAACAGTAGGTGGCCTGCCCCAGGGTCAGGGGCACCAAATACAGCAGTCCTGGGAGTCCTGGGGCATGCTGGGGTATGCTGTCCTAAGTCCTTTTGAAGGAGGTCACCATTATCCCTACCATAGTTTGGCCTTAGGCCAAACTATAGAGAGAGAACACAGCCCCAATCTTCAATAGAAAATTGAATTAAGGATTTACTGAGCATGACCCTGTACTATACAGGGAGAAGCTTTATACAGTCAGCAAAAATAAGACCTGGAGCTGACTGTGGCTCAGATCACGAACTCTTTATTGCAAAATTCAGACTTAAATTGAAGAAAGTAGAGAAAACCACTAGACCATTCAGGTATGACCTAAATCAAATTCCTTATGAGCATACAGTGGGAGTGACAGATAGTTTCAAAAGATTAAATCTGATAGAGTGCCTGAAGAACTATGGACAGAGGTTGGTAACATGGTATAGAAGGCCTTGATCAAAACCATCCCCCAGAAAAAGAAATGCAAAAAGGCAAAATGGTTGTCTGAGGAGGCCTTACAAATAACTGAGAAGAGAAGAGAAGTGAATGGCAAAGGAGAAAAGGAAAGATATTTCCATTTGAATGCAGAGTTCCAAAGAATATCAAGGAGAAACAAGATAGCCTTCCTAAGTGATCAATGCAAAGAAATAGAGGAAAACAATAGAATGGGGGAGACTAGAGATCTCTTCAAGAAAATTAGAGATATCAAGGGAATATTTCATGGAGAGATGGGCACAATAAAGGACAGAAGTGGTATGGACCTAATGGAAGCAAAAGATATTAAGAAGAGGTGGCAAGAAAACACAGAAGAAATATACAAAAAAAGATCTTAATGACCCAGATAATCATGATGGTGTGATCACTCACCTAGAGCCAGACATCTCGGAGTGCAAAGTCAAATGGACCTTAGGAAGCATCACTATGAACAAAGCCAGTGGAGCTGATGGAATACCAGTTGAACTATTTCAAATCCTAAAAAATAACACTGATAAAGTGCTTCACTCAATATACCAGGAAATTTGGGAAACTCAGCAGTGGCCACAGGACTGGAAAAGGTCAGTTTTCATTCCAACCCCAAAGATGTTCACACTACCACACAATTTTGCTCATCTCATAGCTACTGAAAAAGTGCTCAAAATTCTCCAAGCCAGGCTTCAACAGTACATGAACTGAGAACATCCATATGTTCCAGATGGATATAGAAAAGGTGGAGGGACCAGAGATTAAATTACCAATATCCATTGGATCATAGAAAAAGCAAGAGAGTTCCAGAAAAACATCTACTTCTGCTTCATTGGTTATGCTAAAACCTTTGAGTGAGTGGATCACAAAAAAACTGTAGAAAATTCTTAAAGAGATGGGTATACCAGACCACCTTACCTACCTCCTGAGAAATCTGTATGCAGGTCAAGAAGCAAGTTATACCCAAACATGGAACAATAGACTGGTTCCAAATTGGGAAAGAAATACATCAAGTCTGTGTATTGTCACCATGCTTATTTAACTTATATGCAGAGCACATCTTGCAAAATATTGGGCTGGAAAAAGCACAAGCTGGAATGAGTATTGCTGAGAGAAATATCAATAACCTCAGATATGCAGATGACACCACCTTTATGGCAGGAAGTGAAGATGAACCAAACACTCTCTTGATGAAAGTGAAAGAAGGGAGGGGAAAAGCTGGTTTAAAACTCAACAGTCAGAAAACTAAGATCATGGCATCTGGTCCCATCACCTCATGGCAAATAGATGGGGGGAATAATGGAAATAGTGACAGTCTTCATTTTTGGGGGGTTCCAAAATCACTGCAAATGGTGACTGCAGCCATGAAATTAAAAGACACTTGCAAGAAAAACTATGACCATCCTAGACAGCATATTAAGAAGCAGAAACATCGTTTTGCAAACAAAGGTCTGTATAGTCAAAGCTATGGTTTTTCCAGTAATCAAGTATGGATGTGAGAGTTGGACCATAAGAATGGCTGAGTGCCAAAGAATTGATGCTTATGAACTGTAGCATTGGAGACGATTCTTAAGAGTCCTTTGGATTGCAAGATCGAACAAGCCAATCCTAAAGGAAACCAGTCCTGAATATTCATTGGAAGGACTGAGGCTGAAGCTGAAGCTGAAGCTCCAATACGTTGGTCACCTGATACAAGGAGTTGACTCATTAGAAAATCTCAATAGAAAATCTATTTTCAGAAAGCTAGTCAAAGTTGCACTCTTATCGCATGCCTGAAATTTCACACCTGAGATTCATTTGCAAAAGTCTTAATAGCTTTTCCATCTCTATGTGCACACACAGCTCCATACTAGACTAGAACACTGGGAAATGCAGTCCAGTGGAAAGAATTCCGAAAAGGCAGCCCTACGATTGTGGAGCAATCCCAGGGCGAGGGCAGCTGTTGTTGACTGTGGAGAGATGGAACAGGGGCTGTGAGGGAGATTCTGGTGGGAAATGCCTGTGGAGGAAAGCCAGGCAGCCATGGAAAGGTGATACTGCTGAGCTGCTCATAGTGGGTGGAGCCATCACCATAGCCTCTCTTTCCCCACATGCCAGCATCACAGCTGAACAATAGAGAGGATGGCCCATCAAACACCTGATGCACTGAACTACAGAGTAGGACCCCACCAGGGATGCACCTTTAAGTGCCTGACACAGGTATCTATAGAGCAGTACCCCAGCCAGGGGGGCCCCTCTAGGTGCCTGATGCACCAAAACACAGAGAAGGACCCCAGAAAAGGGAGCCCTCTAAGTGCCTGAAAGGGCAGAGCTATGGAGAAAGACTAGCCATAGAGGCCTTCTGATTACCAGCTACCAGAGGCTCAAAAAAAGACTTGATATGTCCATAACTCCTGCGACTGAGACAGTCCCTGTCTCAGCACACTTGGTGCTACCAGAGTCCCCACAACCCAAGCAGCTGTGCCAGCTTCACACTCAACACTCACTGGGGCAGACCTGCCACAGGCAAATAAAAAGTCTTGCGTCTATGCACGCGGAGTTGCTTTGGTCGTGTCCAGCTCTTTGTGACCCTGTGGACTGTGGCCTGCCAGGCTTCTGTCAGGGGGTTCTCCAGGCAAGAATACTGGAGTGTGTTGGCCAATTCTGGTTGACATATCTTTCTAGAGCACTATATTTCCTGCTGCCTTAGCTGCCAACACCCCTGAGTACCTGGTGCTGCCAGAACCCCTGCAACCCAAGCAGCTGCACCACCTCTGCACTTGGCCCTCTCTAGGGCAGACTCAAGTCCTCCAGGGCAGCCTCAGGAGCAAACCCCAGTGGATGACCCACAGGCAGATGTAGAAATAAAACCACAGTTGAAACCCAGGGGCAGTGTGGCTAAGGAAGAAGACCCAAATCCTTCCCACCAGCTATACAATCTGCAGATTAAATCCACGTGATCAATTAGGCAAACTCTGTGTTTACAGAATACATAAAAAGGCTTTGAGAGCTCCCACAAAAGAAAACACTCTATTTCTGATAGCTGTGGACATTGAAGCCAAAAACACACAGAAGTAGGACCAGATTAGAATCTGAACTGCCCCTACAGCAGGTCCAGAGAACAGCACAGTGTTGGAGGTCATCTTAGGTAGGAGAGCTGGACTGTGACTCCCAGCAAGGGAAAGGACCCTGACAGCAGTGACTCAAGTAAAGCATTTATTATTTTTATGTTTTGACTTGTTCTGTAGTTTCTTTTGGATTATTTTTTTTTTTTTTCTTTTTCTCCACCTGCCCCCCTCCCCCCCCAGGTTTAGTTGTTGGTTTTATTGGTACCATGAAATCTAATTAAGCTTTTGAGTTTTGTTTTTTTTTTTCAATCACAATTTTCAATGTTGTTATAAACCTCTGCCTCTACATTGGTCTTTTACAGTTCTGAGGAGTTTTCTTTCTTTCTTTTCTTTTCCTTTTTTAAATTCTTTCCTCTTCCTATTTTTTTCTTTAATCTTTTTTTAATTTTAATTTTTAATTTTTTAAATCTATGAATATTTTTTCTACATTTATTCCTTTGTTTGCTTTTCCTACTGTTTTTTCCCCTTGCAGTTAACCCTTACTGTATATAAATCTTCTTTATCTACCTCTATTTTACTTTGCATGTCTATTCTTTCTTTCCTTTCCTCTCATATTTGTTAGTTTTGTTTTCATTGCTTTATTCCCCACTTGGCACCTTGCTTTAGTTGTGCTTTCCAGTCTGTGCTTTAGTTAGTTTTGTCCTTAACTGGTAGATATAATTTTTGATCTCCTCTGTTCGCCAGGTCAATCTATTGTACTTTATTTGTTGGACTGTTTTGGTTTTTTTTTTTGTGGATGTAAATGTATATTCCATTATTTTGATCATTATTTGCTTATTTTGTAACTGCCATTTGTCTGGCATTCATCTTTCATTGCTCGTTTGGGGTATTTGTTTTAATCTCACCTAATGCCATAACAAACCTGTTGTAGAATCTTCACTTCTGACCAGAGATCAAACCCTGAGCTTTTGGAGTGGGAGCACTGACTCCCAGACCCTAGACTCCCAGAGAACTAACCCTCTGGAGTATCAGATAGCAAGAACTCCTGCAAAGGAAACCACATGAACACAAGACAAGGCATCACCCAACCACCAGTAGTACCCTATGAAGGATACCTCATCCAAACAACAAACAAAAACAAAAATACAAACCCAGTCATCAGCAGGCAGGATTACCACCTCACTCAGCCTCGCCCATCAGAGGAAAAGCAAACAAACAAACAAACAAAATTGTCACAAATCTCACCCTATACAAAGCTTATACAAACCACTGCACCAACCATAGTGGGGCAGAAACCAAAAGGAAGAAATAATTCAACCTTGAAGCCTTGGGAAAGGAGACCTCAAAAACAGTAAGTTTAAATAAAAATAATGAAAAGGAAGAGAAATAATGTACAAATGAAAGAAAAAACTAGAGACACAGAAGTCCAAATAAATGAAGAGGAAATAGGCAAACTACCTGAAAAAGAATTCAGAATAATGATAGTAAAGATGATCAAAAACCTTGAAAAAAGAATGTAGAAAATGTAAGAATCAATTAAAAAAGACCAAGAAGAATTAAAGAATAAATATACAAAGACAAACAACACAATTACTGAAATTAAAAATACTCTAGAAGGAATGAATAGCAGAATATCTGAAGCAGAAGAAAGAATCTGTGAGCTGGAAGATTAAATGGTGGAAATAACTTCTGAAGAGCAGAATAAAGTAAAAAGAATGGAAAGAACTGAGGAGAGTCTCAGCGACTTCAGGGACGATATCAAATGCACCAACATTCGAATTATAGGTGTCCCAGAAGAAGAAGAGAAAAAGAAAGAGTATCAGAAAATTTTTGAAGAGATTATAGTTGAAAACTTCCCCAGTATGAAAAGAAAATATACAATCAAGTCCAAGAGACACAAAGAGTCCCATACATGATAAACCCGAGGAGAAACACACCAAAATACATATTAATCAAACTAGCAAAGACTAATCACAAAACAAGATTATTAAAAGCAGCAAGGGAGGAAAAAACAAGTAACATACAAGGGACATCCCATACATTTAACAGGTAATCTTTCAGCAGAAACTCTGCAGGCCAGAAGGGAATGGCAGGATATATTTAAAGTACTGAAAGGGAAAAATCTACAACCAAGATTACTGTACACAGCAAGGACTTTATTCAACATTGATGGAGAAATAAAAAGCTTTTCAGACAAGCAAAAGTTAAGAGAATTCGGTACCACCAAACCAGTTTTACAATAAATGTTAAACAGATTTATATAGTCAAGAAATACAAGAGAAGAAAAAAGATCTACAAAATCAACATCAAACAATTAAGAAAATGGCAATACATATGACCCAGCAATCCCACTTCTGGGCATACACACCAAGGAAACCAGATCTGAAAGAGACACATGCACCCCAATGTTCATCGCAGCACTGTTTATAATAGCCAGGACATGGAAGCAACCCAGATGCCCATCAGCAGACGAATGGATGAGGAAGCTGTGGTACATATACACCATGGAATATTACTCAGCCATTAAAAAGAATTCATTTAAATCAGTTCTAATGAGATGGATGAAACTGGAGCCCATTATACAGAGCGAAGTAAGCCAGAAAGATAAAGACCATTACAGTATACTAACGCATATATATGGACTTTAGAAAGATGGTAACGATAACCCTATGTGCAAAACAGAAAAAGAGACTCAGATGTATGGAACAGACTTGTGGACTCTGGGAGAAGGCGAGGGTGGGATGTTTCAAGAGAACAGCATTGAAACATGTATATTATCTAGGGTGAAACGGATAACCAGCCCAGGTTGGGTGCATGAGACAAGTGCTCGGGCCTGGTGCACTGGGAAGACCCAGAGGGATCGGGTGGAGAGGGAGGTGGGAGGGGGGACTGGGATGGGGAATACATGTAAATCCATGGCTAATTCATATCAATGTATAACAAAAACTACTGTAATGATGTAAAGTAATTAGCCTCCAACTAATAAAAATTAAAAACAAAAAACAAACAAAAAAAAAAGATTAAAAAAAAAAAAGAAAATGGCAATAGAAACATATATATCCACAATTACTTTAAATGTAAATGGATTAAATGCTCCAACCAAAAGACACAGACTGGCTGAATGGATACATATATATGCTGTCTACAAGAAATCCACTTCAGACCTAAAGACACATATAGACTGAAACTGAGAGGATGAAAAAATATATTCCAAGCAAATGGAAAGCAAAAGAAAGCTACAATAGCAATCCTCATAACAGACAAAAAAGACCTTAAAATAAGGAAGATTACAAGAGATAAGGAAGGACACTACATAATGATCAAGGGATCAATCCAAGAGGAAGACATAACAATTGTAAATATTTATGCATCCAACATAGGAGGACCTCAATACATAGGACAAACACTAACAGACATAAAAAGAGAAATTGACAGTAACACAATAATAATAGATTTTAACACCCCACTAACACCAATGGACAGATCATCAAAACAGAAAATTAATAAAGAAACACAAGTCTTACATGATACATTAGATGAGATGGATCTCTTGATGTCTTCAGGACATTCCATCCATATGTAGGAGAATACACACCTTCTTCTCAAGTGCACATGGAACATTCTCCAGGATAGACCACATCTTGGGCCACAAATCAAACCTCAGTAAACTTAAGAAAATTGAAATTGCATCAAGCATCTTCTCCAACCACAACACTATGAGACTAGATATCAATTAAAAGAAAAAAACTGTAAGAAACAAAAACACATGGAGATTAAACAACATGTTTCTAAATAACAAACAGATTACTGAAGAAATAAAAAGGGAAATCAAAACATTTCTAGAAACCAGTGACAATAAAAACACGACAACTCAAAACCTATGGAATGCAGCAAAAGCCATGCTAAGGGAAATTGATAGCAATACAGTCCTACCTCAAGAAACAAGAAAAACATTGAATAGGGAGCCTACCTACACCTAAAACAACTGGAAAAAGAAGAAGAATGACAACAACAACAACAAAAACAATTAGTAGAAGGAAAGAAATCATAAAGATCTGAGCAGATATTAAAAAAAAAGAAATGAAAGAAACAATAGTAAAGATTAATAAAACTAAAAGCTGATACTTTGAGAAGATAAAACAAACCTTTAGCCAGACTCATCAAGGAAAAAGAGAAGAATCAAATCAGCAAAATTAGAAATGAAAAAGGAGAGGTTATAGCCGACAATTCAGAAATACAAAGGATTATAAGAGACAAACAACCCAATCAAAAAGGGGGGAAAAGACCTAAACTGACATTTCTCCAAAGAAACCATACAGATGGCTAATAAACACATTAAAAGATACTCCACATCACTCACTTTTAGAGAAATGCAAATCAAAACTGCAGTGAGATATCACCTCACACCAGTCAGAATGGCCATCATCAAAAAGTCTACAAACAATAAATGCTGAAGGGGGTGTGGAGAAAAGGAAATGCTCTTGCACTGTTGGTGGGAAGGTAAATTGATACAGCCACTATGGAAGATGGTATGGAGATTCTTTTAAAAACTAGGAATAAGATCACCATATGACCCAGCAATTCCACTCCTAGGCAAATACCCTGAGGAAATGAAAATTGAAAGAGACACATGTATCCCATTGTTCACTGAAGCACTATTTACAATAGCTAGAATGTGGAAGCAACCTAGATGTTCATTGACAGATGAATGGTTAAAGAAGTGTGGTACATATACATAATGGACTATTACTCAGCCATTAAAAGGAACGCCTTTGAGTCAGTTTTAATGAGGTGAGTGAACCTAGATCCTATTATACAGAGTAAGTCAGAAAGAGAAAGATAAATATCATATTCTAAAGATATGCAGATGACACCACGATTATGGCAGAAAGTGAAGAGGAACTAAAAAGCCTCTTGATGAAAGTGATAGAGGAAAGTGAAAATGTTGCCTTAGAGCCCAACATTCAGAAAACTAAGATCATGGCATCTGGTCACATCACTTCATGGGAAATAGATGGGGAAACAGTGGAAGCAGTGTCAGACTTTATTTTTTGGGGCTCCAAAATCACTGCAGATGGTGATTGCAGCCATGAAATTAAAAGACGCTTACTCCTTGGAAGGAAAGTTATGACCAACCTAGATAGCATATTAAAAAGCAGAGACATTACTTTGCCAACAAAGGTCTGTCTAGTCAAGGCTATGGTTTTTCCAGTGATCATGTATGGATGTGAGAGTTGGATTGTGAAGAAAGCTGAGCGCTGAAGAATTGATGCTCTTGAATTGTGGTACTGGAGAAGACTCGAGAGTCCCTTGGACTGCAAGGAGATCCAACCAGTCCATCATAAAGGAGATTAGTCCTGGGTGTTCACTGGAAGGACTGATGCTGAAGCTGAAACTCCAATACTTTGGCCACCTGATGCAAAAGAGTTGACTCATTGGAAAAGACCCTAATGCTGGGAGGGATTGGGGGCAGGAGGAGAAGGGGATGACAGAGGATGAGATGGCTGGATGGCATCACCAACTCGATGGGCATGAGTTTGAGTAAATTCTGGGAGTTGGTGATGAACAGGGAGGCCTGGCGTGCTACAATTCATGGGGTCGCAAAGAGTCGGACACGACTGAGTGACTGAACTGAACTGAACTGAACTGAATGCATATATACAGAATCTAGAAAAATGGTACTGAAGAATTTATTTGCAGGGCAGGAATGGAGAAATAGATATAAAGAATAGACTTATGGACATGGCGAGAGGGGAGGAGAGGGTTATATGTATGGAGAGAGTAAAACGGAAACTTACATTACCATGTGTAAAATAGATAGCCAATGGGAATTTGCTGTATGTCTCAGGAAACTCAAACAGGAGCTCTGTATCAATCTAGAGGAGTGGGATGGGAAGGGAAATGGGAGGAAGGTTCAAAAATGAGGGGATATATGTATACCTGTGGCTGACTCATATTGAGGTTTGACAGAAAACACCAAAATTTGGTAAGGTAATTATTCTTCAATTAAAAAATAAATACATTTTTTAAAAAAAGCAGGCCTACAACTTGTGTTCTGGTCTGCACATCACACCAGTGATATGACACTTTGCTCAAGCTACATACCTACTCTACTGTTTAGCACAGAGCAGATGGTCAATATATGATGGTGTCTAATTTTCATTATTGTTACACATTCCTGACCAAGAACTCAGCATCTCCAAATATCATGGTCCTTACCAGCACAAAGGCCACTAGAACCCTGTTGTGTTGCATGGCGAAGTGTGCAGGCACCAGAAGTGCCTTTGCTAGGAGTCCCATCTTACTCAACACAAATCTGGAACACGGGGAGCCAAGGTGTTGAAATATTTTTTCACAACTCCCTTATTGTTCTAAGGTCTGCTCACATGAGAAGTTTTGCTTTCTTACCCTTTTCCTTTTCCACTGCTCCTGGCCCAGGGCACCTACTTCAATCTCCATTGTTGCTATGCTGACAAATCTCATTGTCAAAGGTTTAATTGTTCAGAATGGAGCAGAAGACAGACACACATTGCCAATATTGATGACTTCTCACAGCCTAACTTTGATTATGTATTATACTTAATGTTCCCCTCTCCACCAGAAGAAAGTCTTGACAGAGAAAGTGATGCCCCATGAAAATAGTCTGCTATCAAACTGTCATAATTTTAGAAAGAGTCTGGGCTGACTTCTATAATTAGGATGCAACTCTGCTGTACATATTGACGGTATAAGGGGGGTGGCAGTAAGCATAAATTCGATGTAAAATGAAGCTTTGGCAACGACACATAATAATTTGCCTTCTTAAAATTTAGAATGGAGTGTGATTTGAAAGACCCAGGCAGAATTATTTAAAAACTATTGCTTAAAATTAATTGAAAAGTCCTCCTCAGGGATGCTAACACCTGCTTGACTTAGAATCTTATAATACTGTTTCTCTTGCTGAAAAGAACCATTAGAAGGAAAAGTTGATCCAAAGCTCCCTGCTTTGCATTTTGCTGTGCCTCCAACTATTCAAGACCATGATCACGCCTAGGGCAAGTGAAGGCAATCAGACCACCACGACCAAGGGCATCGTGGGCTTTCCACTTCAGAGGAGACCATGGAATCAACTAGCATGTCCAAAGTGCTTCTCCAAGGCTCTCCTCAAAGAAGTTTTAAAGCAAACAGGGGAGAGAAGCCAGAGATAAAGTTGGGACCTGAGATGGAAGGAAAAATTAAAACCATAATTAGGTGGCAGGCAGATGTGAGGCTGGAAGAATAAAGGGTTTCAAAGAAACTCCTAGAGAAGAACATAGGCAAAACATTCTCCAACATAAATCACAGCAAGATCCTCTATGACCCACCTCCCAGAATACTGGAAATAAAAGCAAAACTAAACAAATGGGACCTAATGAAACTTAAAAGCATTTGCACAACAAAGGAAACTATAAGCAAGGTGAAAAGACAGCCTTCAGAATGGGAGAAAATAATAGCAAATGAAGCAACAGACAAAGGATTAATCTCAAAAATATACAAGCAACTCCTCCAGCTCAACTCCAGAAAAATAAATGACCCAATCAAAAAATGGGCCAAAGATCTAAACAGACATTTCTCCAAAGAAGACATACAGATGGCTAACAAACACATGAAAAGATGCTCAACATAACTCATTATCAGAGAAATGCAAATCAAAACCTCAGTGAGGTACCATTACACGCCAGTCAGGATGGCTGCTATCCAAAAGTCTACAAGCAATAAATGCTGGCGAGGGTGTGGAGAAAAGGGAACCCTCTTACACTGTTGGTGGGAATGCAAACTAGTACAGCCACTATGGAGAACAGTGTGGAGATTCCTTAAAAAACTGGAAATAGAACCACCATATGACCCAGCAATCCCACTCGTGGGCATACACACTGAGGAAACCAGATCTGAAAGAGACACGTGTACCTCAGTGTTCATCGCAGCACTGTTTATAACAGCCAGGACATGGAAGCAACCTAGATGCCCATCAGCAGACGAATGGATAAGAAATCTATGGTACACACACACAATGGAATATTACTCAGCCAAGAAAAAAAAATACATTTGAATCAGTTCAAATGAGATGGATAAAACTGGAGCCCATTATACAGAGTGAAGTAAGCCAGAAAGATAAACACCAATACAGTATACTAATGCATATATATGGAATTTAGAAAGATGGTAATGGTAACCCTATATGCAAGACAGAATAAGAGACACAGATGCCTAGAACAGACTTTTGGACTCTATGGGAGAAGGCGAGGGTGGGATGATCTGAGAGAATAGCATCAAAACATGTATATTATCAAATGTGAAACAGATCACCAGCCCAGATTGGATGCATGAGACGCATGCTCGTTTGGGACTGGTGCATTGGGTTGACCCAGAGGGATGGGAGGTTCAGGATGGGGAACACATGTAAATCCATGGCTGATTCATGTCAATGTATGGCAAAAACCACTACAGTATTGTAAAGTAATTAGCCTCCAACTAATAAAAATAAAAGAAAATAAATAAATAAATATAATGGAAGGGTGGTGTGGGCCACTTCAGATAGGTGAATTGCATAAGCTGAGAGACGGTGGTCTCACTGAGCTCCAGTTGGTTCGTGTGGAATGCAGTCACTATGGCTCCTTTTAGCAACAAAATTGTAGGATAATTTCCCTACTCTCTGCTATTTAGACATGGTTTAAAAATGATCACCTAATGATATGTTCACTTGAAATGAAGATGCATGATATTGCATATTGTGTGGACACATGAGATATGAGTTCATTTATCCAATGATCACAAACACGTCTTCAGACAACTTTTAAAAGGTTCAAGTGTTTCTTTTTAAAATTGTAAAGTTATTGATCTAGATGTTTCACAGGCACCTCCACCGCAGCGTCCCCAAGAATGCATCATTCTTCCCTCTAAGTCCTTCTTCTACAACACCTATGTCAGCTGAAGGCTCCACTGTGCCAGTTCCACCTTGGCTACCACATGGAGACTCTTTGTCTTGTCTCTTACTCTCCACACTCATAGGTTGCCAGGTCCAAACCTCCCCAGTGTTTGGGGGCACCTGAGAAGGAGTAAGGAATGCTCACAGGTTAGAGCACTTTGCTTCCCTAGACCACTGCCTGCCATCTTGCCCTCCATCATCCACTAAACCATTGTCCCTGATATAGAAACTCTTTCCTTTTTCTAATTTTAGTTTTATTTGAGAACAGTTTATTTGCAATGGTGTGTTAGTTTCAGGTGCACATCAAAGTGACTCAGTTATATATATATATGTATATATATATATATATATACATATATTCATTCTTTTTAAGATTCTTTTCTCATATAGGTTACCAAGGAATATTAAGTAGAGCTCCCTGTGCTAAAACAGTAAGTCCTTATTGCTTATCTATCTTCTATAGTAGTGTGTGTGTGTGTGTGTGTCTCTTCCAAGCTCCTGATTTGTTCTTCCCACCTCATGTTTCCCCATTGGTAAATGAACTTATTTACAAAACAGAAACAGATTTACAGGTTGGAAAAAAAAAAAAAAAACAGAAACAATCTTTCTGAAGCCTCAATCACTTCCTTGTTCAAAGCCATTCTCTGGATTTGTTCACACTCTTTTGGAGATCTTTGCCCACCTGCCATGTCTTGTCCCTCCTGGACCATCACCAGGATAACTTCTACTCATCCTTTTAGACACTGGAAGCATATCTTTGCTCCCCACTCTTCTGCCAGGCTCTACCAGATAGCCACACTATTTCATTCCCTTTGTGTGTGCTGCAGGACTCGCTGCCTTGATTGTAACTGTGCCTGCCTCCATAACAAGGCTGACGACTCCCTGAGAACAGAGGTATATTTTATCCCTGTCACCTAACAGAACTCCTAGCCCATACTAGCTACTGTGTTTCTCAGTCATGTCCAACTCTTTGTGACCCCATGGACCGTAGCCTGCCAAGCTCCTCTGTCCATGGGATTCTCCAGGCAAGAATACCAGAGTGATTTGCCATGCCCACCTCCAGGGGACCTTCCCAACCCAGGGATCGAACCCAGGTCTTCCTCATTGCAGGTGGATACTTTACCAAAAAATTTAACTAAGTTATTATTTCTCTGGGCCTAGAAATGTCTTTAATCTAAAACAGAACACAGTCATTACCCAGCCACCTAAATCTGTTCAGTGAAGTAAAGCAGCGGTGGGCTGAGATGCAAGCCCAGTGCCCCAGACAGATGCCAGTCTTTGTTGGACACTGGTATCTACTTATGGTAGATATCGAGTTGGGTCAAGCTGATGCTAACAAACTGTTTGACAGAGAGCCATTCTGACAGCCATTTCTGTTTCCCAGTGCACATTGCATGCAGCAGATGCTACATTAAGGTAATTATTTTACACAAAATGTAATCAATTTCCCTGTGGCTTTCTCTCCAGCAAATGATTCTGCATAAAGCAAACTTTAATGTTTTGGCTTGGCTAAGAGGATTTTTCTCAGATGGAAAAAGAAGTGCTCCAGAAATGTTGCCAAAAATTCCCAAATATCACTCAATCTTCAAATATTGCCCTACGCTGATCAATTTTCATTGACTTCTACATACATAGTTGACTCAATTCCTTTGCAAATCACTCCATCCTTTAGACCTCATTTTCTCCATCTGCAAAATAAGAGGAATGGATTAGATGAGTTTAAATATTTCTTTCCAGTTCTTAAATTAGACTATTCCAAGAATCTTGTTTATTGTTTCATGTTCCATTTGATCTCTTGTTTTAAGTCAACTGATGGTACAGAAATTTAACAGTAATATACATAAATTAGGGGATTATTCTTCATAAAAAACTAATTTGTTTTTGCATAACATTTAACTTTAAATATTAAATTTCCCTCAGTTCAGTTCAGTTCAGTCATTCAGTCGTGTCTGATTCTTTGTGACCCCATGGACTGCAGCACTCCAGGCTTCCCTGTCCATCACCAACACCTGGAGGTTACTCAAACTCATGTCCATTGAGTCAGTGATGCCATCCAACCATCTCATCCTCTGTTGTCCCCTTCTCCTCCCACCTTTAATCTTTCCCAGCATCAGGGTCTTTTCAAATGAGTCAGTTCTTCACATCAGGTGACCAGAGTATTGGAGCTTCAGTTTCAGCATCAGTCCTCCCAATGAATATTCAGGACTGATGAATCCTGACTACAAATTCTTGACCTGTATGCCACCTTATTATACAAATCAACAGTTATGTGCAGGACTGGCTACATAACCTGTGGGAACCAATTAAAATGAAAATACTGGGCTTTTGTTTAAAAATTAGCCAGAATTTCAAGATGGCAATAGTAGATCATTACACAAAGAATGGGACTCTTCTGAATGGGGGATTATGTGCAACTGCCAATCTTAGTCATCTGTGCTGTTTACTATATAACTCAGTTAAACAACAAAGCATCTGTTAGCAATAAATATGCCTGAACATGTCCCCCAACTCTGATTCTCAAGTAAATCCAACAAAAAAATATAAAGATGCACAGAAGGAAATATCACTAGGCTATTGGCTATAATCTAAGTTCCCTTGTGCCCATTCAATGAAAGAGCCTCAGGCTGGAATCAGACATGAGTGCCATGTCTAACTTGACCATTGGCTTACTGATTTTTCACTAGACTTTCTGAGTGCTCAGTCCACTCCTCTGTAAAATGAGGAACTTCATTTTTGGCACGAGGACTCTGTGAATTTTTGTTTTTTGATCCAGGCCTTGTTTCTGTGTCCATGAAATCATTTTGAACTTGCTATTGAAGTGTAACATGTATAAAAAAAGTGTACATACATATCATAAGTGAACAGCTTAGTGAATTTTGCAAACTGAATACATTTATATAACCAGCTCCCACATCAAAAAGAACACCCCACCTCATGTTCCATTCTGGTCACTGTCTCCATATAAGTCAGGATAGTGGTTACCCTGGTGAGAGCGTCACTGGGGTAACCACTATCCTCACTTTTAATACAATATGTTAAGTTTGCCTGTTTTTTAACTTTAAACAAAATAGAATCATGCAAAATATATACATGTGAATTCTTTAACTTGGTGTTGTCTTTTGAAATTCATACACATGGTTGAATAGTAGATCATTCATTCTCATTGATTTAGTGTTCTGTTTATAAATATACCATATTTAAATTATCATTCTATGGGCATTTAGGCAGGTTACATTTTTGGCTGCTCATGTAATTTTATAACTTACTAAAAATATCCACCATTCCTAATACTCAGTAATTTTAGTAAGATTTAAAATATTTACTGTTTTGATTTCATGTAAGTTAAAATGCCCCTGGACTCTTGCTTCAGTCCTAGAGGTGAGCCGTGAGCAGAGGAGAATTTTCTTCTTCTTCTTCTATCTCAGCTTCTACTTTATATTTCACAATCACAGGTGAGGATTTCTAGCCTACAGAAGAAGCAATTGTCATTTATCATTAACATCTGACCAAACTCCATCAAATGAGAGAAATGGCTTCTGAATATATCAGGAGGAAAGCCTTTCAGGCTTCAGGAAGTCTGTTGATAGAACAGACCATACCCACCCAGGGGTCGCTGGCTAATGGGAACAAGTCACACCTGCCAAGAGCCACAGGAAGCTTAGAGTTCTAGACAAGATACAAGGGATGGTGATGGTAGTTGGGGTAGGAGTACAGAGAGTGCTCCAGGCAAACAGTCTCCAGAGACAAAAGAAAAAATAGAAAAACTTCGGCAATCCAGCCAAGTGTTCTATGGCTGGGCAGTTCAGTAGAAGATAGCACACAGTTCCTCTTCAGAAGGAGCTCAGCAACAGAAGATGTGAAAGCAGGCCATCCTTTCACAATCTGGGCAGAGGTTGAGCTCAAGAAAATCGAAGTGCCTCACTGAGAGGCACTGGTGACTGTGGACATAACTCCACTGGAAGAACTGAGAAAAGAAAAAAAAAAAAAAAAAAACAAAAAAACCTCAATGGACAAGTGACTATAGCTCCAGGCAGGTTGCCTAAAGCAAGGGCTCAGATAGCCCCCTGGGACCTTACCACCAGAAATAGGACAGAGTAGAATCAGCAGTAAGATTGAAAAGTGCTTTCATTACTAATTCAGTGAACCGTTTGGCCAAAAATTCATTCAAGTTTCTTGTAACAGGGTCCATAAGATGTTGTAGAAAACTCATACAAAATTTTTGGCCAATCCAATATCATGGGGTCCTGGCTCACTGTGCTAACTGATGGTGGTAAACAACGCATACATGGTGATCATATCAGGATGCTTTTGTCTGCAAGTAACAGAACACCCAGCTACGAAGGAACAGGCAGAAGCGTGACCGGGAGGAGCTACCCCTCACCCAAGGTCGGGTGGCGGGGCGGGGGCGACCAAGAGTGCCAGGGTGCGACAGCGCAGGAGCGGCTGAGACAAGCTACCCCACGTCAGAGTTCAGGGGTGGTGGCCAAGAGGATCTACCCCACGCCGGAGGTCAGGGGCTGCGGCCGAGAGGAGCAATCAACCTTATGTCCAAGGAGCTGCGGCTGCACGGGTGCAGGCGGGCGGAGAGGAGCTACTCCACATTCAAGGTCAGGAGGGGCAGCCCTGAGGAGGTACCCCTGGTCCAAGGTAAGGAGCAGCGGCTGTGCTTTACTGGAGGAGCTGTAAAGAGATACCCCACGAACAAGGTAAGAGAAACCCAAGTAAGACGGTAGGTGTTGTGAGAGGGCATCAGAGGGCAGACAGACTAAAACCACAATCACAGACAACTAGCCAATCTGATCACAGGACCACAGTCTTGTCTAACTCAATGAAACTAGGTCATGCCATGTGGGGCCACCCAAGATGGACGGGTCATGGTGGAGAGGTCTGACAGAATGTGGTCCACTGGAGGAGGGAATGGCAAACCATTTAAGTATTCTTGCCTTGAGAACCCCATGAGCAGTATGAAAAGGCAAAATGATAGGATACTGAAAGAGGAACTCCCCAGGTTGGTAGGTGCCCAATATGTTACTGGAGATCAGTGGAGAAATAACTCCAGAAAGAATGAGGGGATGAAGCCAAAGCAAAAACAATACCCAGTTGTGGATGGGACTGGTGATAGAAGCAAGGTCTGATGCTGTAAAGGGCAATATTGCATAGGAATCTGGAATGTTAGGTCCATGAATCAAGGCAAATTGGAAGTGGTCAAACAGGAAATGGTAAGAGTGAATGTCAACTTTCTAGGAATCAGCAAACTAAAATGGACTGGAATGGGTGAATTTAATTCAGATGACCATTATATCTACTACTGTGGGCAGGAATCCCTTAGAAGAAATGGAGTAGCCATCATGGTCAACAAAAGAGTCTGAAATGCAGTACTTGGATGCAATCTCAAAAATGACAGAATGACCTCTGTTCATTTCCAAGGCAAACCATTCAATATCATGGTAATCCAAGCCTATGCCCCAACCAATAATGCTGAAGAAGCTGAAGTTGAGCAGTTCTATGAAGACCTACAAGACCTTTTAGAACTAACACCCAAAAAAGATGTCCTTTTCATTATAGGGGACTGGAATGCAAAAGTAGGAAGTCAAGAGACACCTGGAGTAACAGGCAAATTTGGCCTTGGAGTACGGAATGAAGCAGGACAAAGGTTAATAGAGCTTTGCCAAGAGAAGGCACTGGTCAGAGCAAACACCCTCTTCCAACAACACAAGAGAAGACTCTACACATGGACATTACCAGATCGTCAACACTGAAATCAGATTGATTATATTCTTTGCAGCCAAAGATGGAGAAGCTCTATACAGTCAGCAAAAACAAGACCGGGAGCTGACTGTGGCTCAGAACATGAACTCCTTATTGTCAAATTCAGACTTAAACTGAAGAAAGTAAGGATAACCACTAGACCATTCAGGTATGACCTAAATCAAATCCCTTATGACTATAAGGTCGAAGTGAGAAACAGATTTAAGGGACTAGATCTGATAGACAGAGTGCCTGATGAACTATGGACAGAGGTTCCTGACATTGTACAGGAGACAGGAATCAAGACCATCCCCGTGGAAAAGAAATGCAAAAAGGCAAAATGGTTGTCTGAGGAGGCCTTACAAATAGCTGTGAAAAGAAGAGAAGTGAAAAGCAAAGGAGAAAAGGAAAGATATTCTCATTTGAATGCAGAGTTCCAAAGAATAGCAAGGAGAGATAAGAAAGACTTCCTCAGTGACCAATGCAAAGAAAGAGAGGAAAACAACAGAATGGGAAAGACTAGAGATCTCTTCAAGAAAATTAGAGATACCAAGGGAACATTTCATGCAAAGATGGGCTCAATAAAGGACAGAAATGGTATGGACCTAACAGAAGCAGAAGATATTAAGAAGAGGTGGCAAGAATACACAGAAGAACTCTACAAAAAAGATCTTCATGACCCAGATAATCACGATGGTGTGATCACTCACCTAGAGCCAGATATCCTGGAATGTGAAGTCAAGTGGACCTTAGAAAGCATCACTACGAACAAAGCTAGTGGATGTGATAGAGTTCCAATTGAGCTATTCCAAATCCTGAAAGATGATGCTGTGAAAATGCTGCACTCAATATGCCAGCAAATTTAGAAAACTCAGCAGTGGCCACAGGACTGGAAAAGGTCAGTTTTCATTCTAATCCCTAAGAAAGGCAATGCCAAAGAATGCTCAAACTACCGCATGATTGCACTCATCTCAAACACTAGTAAAGTAATGCTCCAAATTCTCCAAGCCAGGCTTCAGCAATACGTGAACCATGAACTTCCAGATGTTCAAGCTGGTTTTAGAAAAGGCAGAGGAACAAGAGATAAAATTGCCAACATCCACTGGATCATCGAAAAAACAAGAAGAGTTCCAGAAAAATATCTATTTCTGCTTTATTGACTACACAAAAGCCTTTGACTGTGTGGATCACAATAAACTGTGGAAAATTCTGAAAGAGATGGGAATACCAGACCACCTGACCTGCCTCTTGAGAAGCCTGTATTCAGGTCAGGAAGTACCAGTTAGAACTGGACATGGAATAAAACACTGGTTCCAAATAGGAAAAGGAGTACATCAAGGCTGTATATTGCCAGCCTGCTTATTTAGCTTATATGCAGAGTACATCATGGAAACGCTGGACTGGAAGAAGCACAAGCTGGAATCAAGATTGCCAGGAGAAATATCAATAACCTCAGATATGCAGATGACACCACCCTTATGGCAGAAAGTGAAGAGGAACTAAAAAGCCTCTTGATGAAAGTGAAAGAAGAGAGTGAAAATGTTGGCTAGAAGTTCAACATTCAGAAAACTAAGATCATGGCATCTGGTCCCATCACTTCATGGGAAATAAATGGGGACACAGTGGAAGCAGTGTCAGACTTTATTTTGGGGGGCTCCAAAATCTCTGCAGATGGTGATTGCAGCTATGAAATTAAAAGACACTTACTCCTTGGAAGGAAAGTTATGACCAACCTAGACAGCATATTAAAAAGCAGAGACACAAAGAAATAAACAGACATTTCTCCAAAGAAGACATACAGATGGCTCACAAACACATGAAAAGATGCTCAACATCACTCATTTCAGAGAAATGCAAATCAAAACCACAATGAGGTACCATTACATGCCAGTCAGCATGGCTGCTATCCCAAAGTCTACAAGCAATAAATGCTGGAGAGGGTGTGGAGAAAAGGGAACCCTCTTATACTGTTGGTGGGAATGCAAACTAGTACAGCCGCTATGGAGAACAGTGTGGAGATTTCTTAAAAAACTAGAAATAGAACTGCCATATGACCCAGCAATCCCACTCCTGGGCACACACACCGAAGAAACCATATCTGAAAGAGACACGTGCACCCCAAAGTTCATCGCAGCACTGTTTATAATAGCCCGGACATGGAAGCAACCTAGATGTCCATCAGCAGACGAATGGATAAGGAAGCTGTGGTACATATACACCATGGAATATTACTCAGCCATTAAAAAGAATTCATTTGAATCAGTTCTAATGAGATGGATGAAGCTGGAGCCCATTATACAGAGTGAAGTAAGCCAGAAAGATAAAGACCAATACAGTATAATAACCCATATATATGGAATTTAGAAATATGGTAACGATAACCCTATATGCAAAACAGAAAAAGAGACACAAATGTACAGAACCGACTTTTGGACTCTGTGGGAGAAGGCGAGGGTGGGATATTTCGAGAGAACAGCATTGAAACATGTATATTATCTAGGGTGAAACAGATCACCAGCCCAGGCTGGATGCATGAGACAAGTGCTCGGGCCTGGTGCACTGGGAAGACCCAGAGGGATCGGGTGGAGAGGGAGGTGGGAGGGGGGACCAGGATGGGGAATACATGTAAATCCATGGCTAATTCATTTCAATGTATATCAAAAACCACTACAATATTGTAAAGTAATTAGCCTCCAACTAATAAAAATAAATGAAAAACAAAAAAGAAATTCAAACTCAAGCTGACTGAGCAAGAGCTTACATATTCAACCATTCATTATACACCCTCTCAAAGGGACAAAGCTTTCTCCACCCTGAAGCGCTCCCAGAACTTTTTCATCTTATAGCTTGTAGGCACTTCAGAGGACTTGCTGGGGTTAAACAAGATCACACAATTGATATACAAAGCCAGAGCAAGCCAAGAATTACACCTTGATTACTCTCCCCCTTGTCAGTCGCTGGTCTGTCGTCTCACACCACAGGGGTGTCTGTCATGTTACTCAGTGAAAACTTTACATTCAAATTCTCAGATTGTCTCTAGACCGTAAAGAGGCCATTTGGGCAAAGTGGTGATTGAGAACAGCTGCAGAAAGTACATTCCCTTTGTCAGGTGGTTATCAGAATAGCTTTTCTACAAGTCCAAGACAGACATAACTGTCTCTCCCACAACATTTTAACATTGAATCACCTACCCAATGGCCTGTACTGCATTTTTATTTTCTTGAGTGCATGTCTTATAGCCAAAATACAATTATAAGTTCTTTGAGATTTTGGACTGCACCTTAATCATGGATCTAACCATGCCTCATTTGAATGAAAAATCCTTCCCCTGATGAAATATTCTGCTTTGTGTATGAGACCCATTTCTCCAATATGACTAACAGTTTTCTGAGAGCTTTTCTGATGTTTTCTTTAACATGTAATTCAATTCTGAATATTCCAAGGACTTTGAGGCAACATTGAGGTGCCCATGTCGAGAACTGAGAGATCAGAGAAAAACCAATCTTGTGGCTTGTGTTTATTTTGTTTTGCTTTGTGTTCTTCCTGTGGATTCATCAGGGGAGAATAAAGCAGCCCTCTGACCCAGCCCCTCCTCTCACCAAACCACTGTATTTCCAAGAAGTCTGCATTTTACCACAGGACCACCACCTGCACCTCTACTGTGAAAGAAAGCAAACACGTCTTACTGAAGAGAATGAAGCCAGGTTATCCCAGAGGGGAATAGACAGAGTCTGGTGCTGTGAATTGGGCAAAATGAGGAAGGGAGGCAGAACCATCAGAAGGAGCTTCCTGAAAGCTTAGGGGATTTCTGAAAATGGTAGACAAACCCAATATCTCATACTGAGGTATTGTTCTAGGGTCCAGGACACTTGGGCACAACAGATACTTCAATCTGTGAGAAGATTCCTGTGTTGGGACATCTCACAGAAGAGCAAGAAACAGCCAAGAGATGACTTCACTCACATCTGGTGCCTTGGTGGCTGGGTCCAATTGGGATTGTCAACTGGAACACCTATATACATTGGCCCCTCCAGCATGGCAGTCTCAGTGTAGGTGATCTTTTTACTTGACAGCTCAGAGCACTGAGAGAGTCTTCTGCCAAAGAGTCTTTTTCAAAAGCTGCAAGACCTTTTTCTGACCTAGTCCCCAAAGTCCCAGAAGATCACTTCTGTTTCATTTTTTGGTTAAGCAAGTAGCTGAGGTCAGCCTGTCTGCCTCTTAGTAGAAGAAATAGCTAGGAATATTGGTGTAGGCATATTTAATCTACTATTGTCTCTGTGACCAACATGAAGTAGACAATGATCTCCATGGTGTTGATGCAATAATCTATAGCATAGGAGGAGATGAGAACTGACAACATGGTTATTTGCCATCTGGTAAACATGAAATCTTGCTTAGATGGGTGCCTCTAAATGAAGATGTTCTGAGTGATCATGTAGCCTTGAGGGTGAATAAAGGGCACTGGAGTAGACAGGTTCAAATACCAGTAATTCCATTGGTTTGTTGTGTACTTTGTTACCAATCCAGGCTACCCCTCCCCAAGAGGGTCCAAGTTCCTTGGACTCCAGGCTAGCACATTGTTATTGTTTAGTCACTAAGCCATGTCTAGCTCTTTTGTGATCCCATGGACTGTAGCCTACCAGGCTCCTCTGTTCCTGGAATGTCCAAGGCAAGAATAATGGTGTGGATTGCCATTTCCTCCTCCAGGGAATCTTCCTGACCCATGGATCAAACCTGCATCTCCTGCAAATTCTTTACCACTGAGCCACCAGGATAAGCCCAGGATAGCATGTAGATGAGAGGTAAGAGCTGGGATTTGCAGCATCTTGGGAAATTTTATTCTCAGCATGAGGCTTACCCCTCCATGAGAGAAAAGTTAAAAATGTCTCTGGGCCACCTCAAACAGATACAGTTTAACCAAAGTTTGTAGTATTTTATTGCAATTGTATACACTCATCTCTGTTTCAACCTCTCCCTACCCATAGCAACACACATTACATCAGGAACAGTGGAGAAGCCACTATCCATTCTCGGTATGAACTCTTGGTATTTGATAATATCTAACACCTGTTCACAGTCATAGGTGAATTTACTGACATCTCATCATTTAAACTGACAGATGGATAACAAGATTGCCCAGGTCCATAAGGAAAAAGTAAAGAGAAATATTTTAAGAGAAAATACAAGTTATAATTAATTAGGGCTTTTCAATATGTTAGGTAGTTAGAATAGGGAAAAGGAGTCCAGAATGGCGGTGGCTAAAAGACCTGGAAGGGAAAAGCCCACGAAAATAGAACAAAGGAAGGTCCGAGGGCCGGAGTGAGTACCTCAGGTAAAACAAACAGCACTCCTGGCCAGCCCAATTTACATAGGACAGGCCCAGGGAGAGAAAAACATATAAAAAGAGGAGCCAAAGCTAGCTCTCCCTCTCTCTCTCCCGCGCGCTGGGGCACTCTTCTCTTCATGTCTTTGGATCGACGTGCCCTCATGCCTTGAAGATGGATTTCCCTGCTATCTTCTAAATAAAATAGACCTGTAACACTGAGGTGTAACACTGATTTGTCTAAGAGCTATAATACGGTCCATTCGAGACCTGAGAGCTATAACACGGTCTGTCCAAGACCTGAGAGCTGTGACACACCAAGGGGGCTTTAATATCCATCACTCCAAATCTTTGTTGTGATGAGACAAAAACCGAGGAGCATACAATCTTTGTTCTATTTTTTCGAGCTTTTCCCTTCCAGGTCTTTCAGCCACCGCCATTCTGGACTCCTTTTCCCTATTCTAACTACCTAACAAATATGTGAGGAAATACAGAATGATAGCACTGATAAAGTGAGAAAGATTACCATTGCAAGTGTCAGAAAGACCAACTCATAATGCAATAAAAAATAAAAAGGCATATACTGACTCCAGTTACTAGATAGTTCATGGGGAGATCTAACTGGTTTCAGATAGTTTATCCAAAGTGTAAGTGATACCAGGATGTGACTTCTCTCTTTTGCTGTCTCCCTCTCCTTTTCTCTGCTCTGCATCCGTGGTGTTGATGACATTCCTAGGAACCCTCTCTCCTATGGTCCCCACACCGTTGCCAGCAGTTCCAAGCAAGGGCTGAAGGCTTAAATCTAGAGATGGGGAAGACCTAGTGTGGTTTCTGTAAATTCAGGCAGAAATCTTGTCCCATCTCCTTGGCTCTGCTTGGGTCTTATGTCCAATTCTAAACCAATCAGTTTTAGCCTGGAAAATGTGTTGAGTGAATTGTTTTAGGCCTGAACTACTTGCTGGTTCCTGAGTCATAAGTGAGACCAAATTCTCTGGAAGCATTTGTGCTGAAAGTGGGAAGGAGATTGTAATCCAAAAGGAAATACAGCAGAGACACAAATGTGAGCATTGTAATGCAAACAGACAGAGAGCACCCTGAGACTTTCTGACTTGGGGGCAAGGAATATAAAAGAGATCTCTTAAAGCTCAGAGATAGCTAGGTAAATTTTTCAATTATTTTCTACCTTTGCCCTCTCTTACCTTATATCCCAGGCAATCTAGTGGCATGTGCATGGCAATAAAGGAAAACTATAGGAGATCACATTCTAAGGGAGAGGAATCTTCCTTTCAAATCAGTGAAACTACAAGTCCAAGAGAGCAGCCCAACCCAAGTCCCAGTGATTTTTTTTTCCTTTCTCTTTGCCCTTCCAACATAATAGGATAAATAGCTATTTCTGGTCAGAGGACAAAAAAGGGGAACCGTAGGGACCAGTAAGTCTCTCAGAGATAATGGAGGGAGAGGACCTCAGAAAGCAATTCCGTACAACTGATGATGAACTCCTGGGCTCACCCTGACCCGAAAATTCTGGATCTGGCCTTAGAGAGGCTGTCATCTAGATTCCAAACTGAGTGGCACACACACAAGACAGATCCCTGTAACACTGTAAAGTCTTTAAAAACTGAGGCAATATTGCAACCACAGCCCACAGAAGATGGATTGGAATTTGCAGCCTGGATCTAAAGAGGTCAAGACAAAAGTCTAAGACAAAACTCTCAATAAGATTCATAAGACATAAACAAAACCCAGAATCTTATAACATTGAAATTGACCAGGATATAATTCAAAATTACTTAACATACAAAGAACCTTGAAAACTTCAACATACATGGAAAAAGACACCAGTGATAAGATGCCACAGAGGTTGGTTGGAATTTTTGGACAATTCTTAAATCAAGATATTATTTTTTTTTTAATGTTTAAATAAGAAACTGTGAACACTCAGAACAACATAGAAAGTATCAACCACAACAAGACAGAAATAGATGGGAGAACCAAGTGGAAATTATAGAACAAAATATACAATAAAAATAAAAACTTCATAGGATAGAGTCAATACCATTATAGAGGTGGTAACAGAGGAAAAAGTTACTGGTCTTGAAGATAGATCAATAGGAATTATTCAGTTTGTATGACAGTGAGAAAACAGATTTAAAACTTCAGGGTCTTGGGGACTTGAGGGATTAAAAAACAAGAAATTTCTAATAGACATGTCATTGAAGTTCCATAAGGAAAGGTTAAGAGGATAGCACTGAAAAAAATATTTATAGAAATTATGGCTGAATATTTCTCAAGTTTTTCAAAAATCATAAAACTACAGATTCACAGAGCTAGAAAACACCCAAATAGAAAAAAAAAAAAAAAACCCTACAAAGAAATCCGTACCTAGGCATATAGAAATTGGAATGTTGTAAACCAAAATCAAAGGAAACACTTGGATGCAGCTAGAGAAACAGACACATTATCTATAGGGGAACAATGATTCAAAGGACAACAGACTGTTCACCAGAAACCATGGAAGCTAAGAAAAGGAAGCACAACAACTTTAACAAGCTAAAAGGAAATAACTGTCAACACTGAAATCTATATCCAGTGAAAATATCCTTCAGGAATAAAGGTAAAATGAAGATATTCTCAGGTGAAGGAAAACTTCAGGGATGAAAAGGGGGACACTATTACAGACCTCACAGGCATTAAAAGGATCATAAGAAAATACTATGAACAACACTAGGAACAAGAATTCAACAATTTAAATAAAATGGATTAATTTCTTAAAAACTACAAACTACTAGAATTTAGTAGTTTTAGTAGAAATAGATAGTCTTAGTAGAAATAGATAACCTGAGGAGCCCTATAGCTATCATATAACTGTTACATAAATTGAATTCATACTTTAAAATATTCTTTTAAAAAAACAAATCCATACATGTTTTTAAATTTATAGAACTAATCTAAAATAAAATCCACAAAAACATGAATTTAAAAAGATACATGCATCCCTATATTCATAGCAGAATTATTCACAATAGCTAAAATATGAAAGCAACCTAAGTGTTTATCAACAAGTGAATGAGTAAAGATGTGGTTTATGTACATATATATGTATATATATACACACACACAATGGTATATTACTGAGTCATAAAAAAGAATGAAATTATGTCATTTGCAATCATGTGGATGGACCTAGAGAATACTATGCTTAGTGAAATAAGTCAGAAAAAGAAAGACAAATACCCTATTATCACTTATATGTGGAACCTAAAAAATAAGACAAGAAAATGAATTTAAAAAACAGACTCACAGTTATAAAGAATGAACTAGTAATTAACAATAGGGAGAGAAGTTACCAATATGGAGGGCAAGATAGGAGTAGGGAATTAAGTGATACAAACTACTATGTATAAAATAAATAAGCAACAAGGACATATTCTATAGCAAAGGGAAGCAGATCCATTTTTGTAAAAAATTTAAATAAAGTATAATTTATAAAAATATTAATCACTATGTTGTACACCTGAAACTAATATAACACAATAAATCAAACACCTGGAGTAACAGGCAAATTTGGCCTTGGAGTACGGAATGAAGCAGGACAAAGGTTAATAGAGCTTTGCCAAGAGAACGCACTGGTCAGAGCAAACACCCTCTTCCAACAACACAAGAGAAGACTCTACACATGGACATCACAAGATGGTCAACACTGAAATCAGATTGATTATATTCTTTGCAGCCAAAGATGGAGAAGCTCTATACAGTCAGCAAAAACAAGACCGGGAGCTGACTGTGGCTCAGAACATGAACACCTTATTGTCAAATTCAGACTTAAACTGAAGAGAGTAAGGATAACCACTAGACCATTCAGGTATGACCTAAATCAAATCCCTTATGACTATACAGTGGACATGAGAAATAGATTTAAGGGACTAGATCTGACAGACAGAGTGCCTGATGAACTATGTACAGAGGTTCGTGACATTGTACAGGAGACAGGGATCAAGACCATGTCCATGGAAAAGAAATGCAAAAAGGCAAAATGGTTGTCTGGGGAAGCCTTACAAATAGCTGTGAAACAAAGAGAAGTGAAAAGCAAAGGAGAAAAGGAAAGATATTCTCATTTGAATGCAGAGTTCCAAAGAATAGCAAGGAGACAAAGGAAAGCCTTCCTCAGCGACCAATGCAAAGAAAGAGAGGAAAACAACAGAATGGGAAAGACTAGAGATCTCTTCAAGAAAATTAGAGATACCAAGGGAACATTTCATGCAAAGATGGGCTCAATGAAGGACAGAAATGATATGGACCTAACAGAAGCAGAAGATATTAAGAAGAGGTGGCAAGAATACACAGAAGAACTGTACAAAAAAGATCTTCAAGATAATCACGATGGTGTGATCACCCACCTAGAGCCTGAAACCCTGGAATGTGAAGTCAAGTGGGCCTTAGAAAACATCACTACTAACAAAGCTAGTGGATGTGATGGAATTCCAGTTGAGCTATTTCAAATCCTGAAAGATGATGCTGTGAAAATGCTGCACTCAATATGCCAGCAAATTTGGAAAACTCAGCAGTGGCCACAGGACTGGAAAAGCTCAGTTTTCATTCCAATCCCTAAGAAAGGCAATCCCAAAGAATGCTCAAACTACTGCACGATTGCACTCATCTCACACACTACTAAAGTAATGCTCCAAATTCTCCAAGCCAGCCTTCAGCAATACATGAACCATGAACTTCCAGATGTTCAAGCTGGTTTTAGAAAAGGAAGAGGAACCAGAGATCAAATTGCCAATATCTGCTGGATCATCAAAAAAGCAAGAGAGTTCCAGGAAAACATCTATTTCTGCTTTATTGACTACGCCAAAGTCTTCGACTGTGTGGATCACAATAAACTGGAAAATTCTGAAAGATATGGGAATACCAGACCACCTGGCCTGCCTCTTGAGAAACCTGTATGCAGGTCAGGAAGCAACAGTTAAAACCGGACATGGAACGACAGACTGGTTCCAAACAGAAAAAGGAGTACGTCAAGGCTGTATATTGTCACCCTGCTTATTTAACTTATATGCAGAGTACATCATGAGAAACGCTGGGCTGGAAGAAGCACAAGCTGGAATCAAGATTGCAGGGAGAAATATCAATAATCTCAGATATGCAGACGACACCACCCTATGGCAGAAAGTGAAGAGGAACTAAAAAGTCTCTTGATGAAAGTGAAAGAGGAGAGTGAAAAAGTTGGCTTAAAGCTCAACATTCAGAAAACTAAGATCATGGCATCTGGTCCCATCACCTCATGGGAACTAGATGGGGAGACAGTGGAAACAGTGTCAGACTTTATTTTGGGGGGCTCCAAAATCATTGCAGATGATGACTGCAGCCGTGAAATTAAAAGATGCTTACTCCTTGGAAGGAAAGTTATGACCAACCTAGACAGCATATTAAATAGCAGAGACATTACTTTGCCAACAAAGGTCTGTCTGGTCCAGGCTATGGTTTTTCCAGGGGTCATGTATGAATGTGAGAGTTGGACGGTGAAGAAAGCTGAGCGCTGAAAAATTGATGCTTTTAAATTGTGGTATTGGAGAAGATTTTTGAGAGTCCCTTGGACTGCAAGGAGATCCAACCAGTCCATCCTGAAGGAGATCAGTCCTGGGTGTTCATTGGAAGGACTGATGCTGAAGCTGAAACTCCAATACTTTGGCCACCTCATGCGAAGAGTTGACTCATTGGAAAAGACCCTGATGCTGGGAGGGATTGGGGCAGGAGGAGAAGGGGATGACAGAGGATGAGATGACTGAATGGCATCACCAACTCGATGGGCATGAGTTTGAGTAAACTCCGGGAGTTTGTGATGGACGGGGAGACCTGGTGTGCTGCGATTCACGGGGTCGCAAAGAGTCGGACACGACTGAGCAACTGAACTGACTGACCTATACTTCAACAAAAAATTCATAGAATTTTATATCAAAAGAAAATGAGTCAATTTTACTGTATGATAATTTTAAAATATATATATATATTTATTTAAACTTTCAAAAAAATCTCTAGACCCAGATAGTTTCACCAGTAAATTCTCTCCAAATATTTGACAAAAGCATGATAGCAATTCTACATAACCTCATCCAGAGAATAGAATAGGAGGAAATACCTCCCAACTGTTTTATGAGGGTTGCATTACCCTGAAAACAAAATTAGAGAAAGGCACTACAAGAGAGAGAAAAAGAGAGAGGATGGCAGGCCAGTATCTCCTTTGAACATAGGAATAAAAATCCTCAAAATATTCACAAATAGAATCCAGTAATACATAAAAAGAATACTATTACATCAAGATCAAGTGGAGTTTATTTTGAGAGTGCTTGAGAATTAATCAGTTATAAATTATAAAATATGAAGTATATATTTTAATTACATGATGCTATCAACAGATGCAGAAAAACATTTGACAAAAAATAGCATTTATTCATGTAAGAAGCTTCAACAAACTAGAAACAGATGTTGGACCTGACTGAGCATCTAAGCACCCAGCACAGGAATAGAAGGGTATTTAGTGAACCTGATAAAGCGCATCTAAAGATAATATTGTACTTATGATGGTAGAAGACAGAATGCTTTTCCCCTAAATTGGAATCAAGGTAACCCTTGACTCTTACCACTCCTATTCAACATTTTACAGGAAACTTCAGCAAGTGCAAAAAGGAATAAAAAAAAAAACAATGAAACAAGAAATAAAAAGCATAGAGATTATAAAGGAAGAACTAAAAATCTCCCTATTTGCAGACATTATTATCTGTATAGAATATTTCAAGAAATCTACAAAATTCTTAGATTAATAAGTGAGTCTAGAAAGGTTGCAGTATACAAAGTCAATGCATGCAAAAAAACAATTTTATTTCTATATACCTACAATGTACAGTTAGAAACTGAAATTTAAAAGCAATACCATTTACAATAACTCAAGAAATATAAATATAACAGAACATGCACAAGATCTGTATGCTGAAAACTAAAAAATGCTGATAAAACAATTTATTAATTTATTTGATAAAACAATTTAAAGAAAACGGAGAAAGATCGTAAAGATGTCAATTTCCCTTAAATGACCTATAGATTTAATCAATACCAATCAAAGTTCCATGCAGGAATGTTTGTAAATATATACAAACAGATTTAAATTTTGTATACAAAGGCGAAGGGAGTAGAATAGCTACTGATGGATAGATGATAGATAGCTAGGACAGATAAGAGAGTAAAGTCAGAGGAATTACACTATCCAGCATTAAAATGTCCTAGAAAGTTAGAGTAATCAACACAGTGTAGTACTGACCAAGGCATAGACAGATCAGGGGAATCAATAATGAGTTCATAAATAGACACACACAAATAGACCATCTCCAGCAAAGGACTTATATACAGAATATATATAAAGAAATCTCAAGACTCAACAACAAGAAAATGACTCAATTTTTTATGAACAAAAGACTTAGGTACGTCACTAAATAGGATAAAAAGCTGGCAGATAAGCACATTTTAAAAGTTTATCATTATCCATTGGGGAAATGCAAATTAAAACTACTACTCAACTATAGGATAGATAAAATAAATAACCTTGTCTTGATGAGATGTGAAGAAAATCAGAACTCTAAAATGTCTAAAAGCAATTTTCAGTTTTAATAAAGTTAAGATAAATTACCATAGCTACAATCGACCTATGAATATTTTTGTATAGAAATGAAACCTTTGTTCAACATGGAAAACCTGTAACATAAATGTATAAGCGCTCCTCAGTCATAATCACCAAATGGAAACAAATTGATGTTCCTCAATCGATGCATTAATTCCCTATTGCTGCTGTAGCAAATACCGCAGATAGTGGCTAGAAACATGCACACTTACCTTACAGTTCTGGAGATCAGAAGTCTGAAATGGGTCTCAAAGGGCTAAAATCAAAGCTTTTTTTTTTTTTAATCAAAGCTTTTTACAAAGTATTTTTATTTAGAAAGTAGCACATGTTTATTGTTAAAATCAAAGTACAGGGATTCAGGAAAAATTTAAAAGATCTCAACACCCAGCCTCTTACAGCGAGAAATGTAACATCATATTACCACGGGGGGGGTACCACTATACGCCAGTCAGGATGGTGCTATCCAAAAGTCTACAAGCAATAAATGCTGGAGAGGGTGTGGAGAAAAGGGAGCCCTCTTACACTGTTGGTGGAATGCAAATTAGTACAGCCACTATGGAAAACAGTGTGGAGATTTCTTAAAAAGCTGGAAAAGAATGCCATATGACCCAGCAATCCCACTTCTGGGCATACACACCAAGAAACCAATCTGAAAGAGCCACATGCACCCCAATGTTCATCGCAGCACTGTTTATAATAGCCAGACATGAAGCAACCCAGATGCCCATCAGCAGGCGAATGATGAGGAAGCTGGTACATATACACCATGGAATATACTCAGCCATTAAAAAGAATTCATTTGAATCAGTTCTAATGAATGGATGAAACTGGAGCCCATTATACAGAGTGAAGTAAGCCAGAAAGATAAAGACCAATACAGTATACTAACACATATATATGGACTTTAGAAAGATGGTAACGATAACCCTATATGCAAAACAGAAAAAGAGACTCAGATGTATGGAACAGACTTGTGGACTCTGGGAGAAGGCGAGGGTGGGATGTTTCAGGAGAACAGCATTGAAACATGTATATTATCTAGGGTGAAACGGATAACCAGCTCAGGTTGGGTACATGAGACAAGTGCTCGGTCCTGGTGCACTGGGAAGACCCAGAGGGATTGGGTGGAGAGGGAGGTGGGAGGGGGGACTGGGATGGGGAATACATGTAAATCCATGGCTAATTCATATCAATGTATAACAAAAACTACTGTAATGATGTAAAGTAATTAGCCTAAAAAAAAAAAAAAAAAGAACTGAGTAATACCCTATCTAATAAATCCAATATTACCTTGTAAAAAAAAAAATAAAATAAAATAAAAGCAGTGTGAGAGGGAGTGCTGCTGGGTGAGTGAAAAAAAAAAAAAATAAAGAAATCTCAAGACTCAACAACAAGAAAATGACTCAATTTTTTATGAACAAAAGACTTAGGTACGTCACTAAATAGGATAAAAAGCTGGCAGATAAGCACATTTTAAAAGTTTATCATTATCCATTGGGGAAATGCAAATTGAAACTACTACTCAACTATAGGATAGATAAAATAAATAACCTTGTTGTTACTTGATGAGAATGTGAAGAAATCAGAACTCTAAAGTGTCTAGAAAGCAATTTGTCAGTTTCTAATAAAGTTAAGTATAAATTTACCATATGTCCTAGCAATCCTACTCTTGAGTATTTTTGGTATAGAAATGAAACCTTATGTTCATGTGAAAACCTGTACATAAATGTTTATAGCGCTTCTAGTCATAATCACCCAAACTGGAAACAATTTGATGTTCCTCAATGATGCATTAATTCCCTATTGCTGCTGTAGCAAATACCGCAGATAGTGGCTAGAAACATGCACACTTACCTTACAGTTCTGGAGATCAGAAGTCTGAAATTGGTCTCAAAAGGCTAAAATCAAAGCTTTTTAAAAAGTATGGAACAGACTTGTGGACTCTGGGAGAAGGCAAGGGTGGGATGTTTCAGGAGAACAGCATTGAAACATGTGTATTATCTAGGGTGAAACGGATCACCAGCTCAGGTTGGGTACATGAGACAAGTGCTCGGGCCTGGTGCACTGGGAAGACCCAGAGGGATCGGGTGGAGAGGGAGGTGGGAGGGGGGACTGGGATGGGGAATACATGTAAATCCATGGCTAATTCATATCAATGTATAACAAAAACTACTGTAATGATGTAAAGTAATTAGCCTCCAACTAATAAAAATTGAAAAAATAATAATAATAAAAATAAAAAAAAATAAAAAAAAATAAATAAAATAAAAAGTATTTTTATTTAGAAAGTAGCACATGTTTATTGTTAAAGTCAAAGTACAGGGATTCAGGAAATATATTTAAAAATAAATCTCATATTCATCTTTCAGCCTCTCCCAGCCCAGTCCTTTGTGACATTCATTGTTAACAGTTCTTTTTTTTTCCGGGGGGGGGGGGGCGGGGAGGATAATTGCTTTACAGTGTTGTGTTGATTTCCACCATCAGTTCAGTTCAGTTCAGTTCAGTCACTCAGTGCTGTCTGACTCTTTGCGACCCCATGAATCACTCATGCCAGTCCTCCCTGTCCATCACCAACTCCCGGAGTTTACTCAAACTCATGTCCATCGAGTCGGTGATGCCATCCAACCATCTCATCCTTTGTCGTCCCCTTCTTCTCCTGCTCCTCAATCCCTCCCAGCATCAGGGTCTTTTCCAATGAGTCAACTCTTCGCATGAGGTGGCCACAGTATTGGAGTTTCAGCTTCAACATCATTCCTTCCAATGAACACCCAGGACTGATCTCGTTTAGGATGGACTGGTTGGATCTCTTTGCAGTCCAAGGGACTCTCAAGAGTCTTCTCCAACACCACAGTTCAAAAATACAGCAATGCAAATCAGCCATAAGTATACACATGTCCCCTTTCTCTTGAAGCTCCCTCCCATCCACCACTCTGGGTCATCACAGAGCACCAAACTGAGCTCCTTTTGTTATATAGCAGCTTCCCATTAGCTATATATTTTACACTTGGTAGTCTACATATGTCCTTTATTAAACCTATCTTTGCATAAAATGTTCCCTTGGTATCTCTAATTTTCTTGAAGAGATCGCTAGTCTTTCTCATTCTATTGTTTTCCTCTATTTCTTTGTATTGTTCACTTAGGAAGACTTTCTTATCTCTCCTTGATATTCTTTAGAACTCTGCATTCAGATGAGTATATTGTTCCTTGTCTCCTTTGCAATTCACTTCTCTTTTTTTCTCAGCTATTTGTAAGCACTCCTCAGACAACCATTTTGCCTTTTTGCATTTCTTTTTCTTGGGGATGGTTTTGATCACTGCCTCCTATACAATGTTACAAACCTCTGTCCACAGTTCTTCAGATATTCTGTCTGTCAGATCTAATCCCTTGAATTTATTTGTCACTTCCACTGTATAATCATAAGGGATTTGATTTAGGTCATATCTGGATGACCTAGTGGTTTTCTCTACTTTCTTCAATTGAAGTCTGAATTTTGCACTTATGAGTTCATGATCTGAGCCACAGTCAGTTCCAGGTCTTGTTTTTGCTGACTGTATCGATCTTCTCCATCTTTGGCTGCAAAGAATATAATCAATCTGATTTCCATATTGACCATCTGGTGATGTCCATATGTAGAGTCATCTCTTCTGTTCTTGGGAGATGGTGTCTACTATGACCAGGGCATTTTCTTGGCAAAACTGTTAGCTTTTGCCCTGCTTCATTTTGTACTCCAAGGCCAATCTTGCCTGCTACTCCAGGTATCTCTCAAGTTCCTACCATGAATGTTGAGTTTTAAGCCAGTTTTTTCACTCTCCTCTTTCATCCTCACTAAGAGGCTCTTTAGTTCCTTTTCACGTTTTGCCATAAGGGTGGTGTCATCTGCATATCTGAGGTTATTGATATTTCTCCTGGCAATCTTGTTTACAGCTTGTGCTTCATCCAGTCCAGAATTTAGCAAGATATACTTTGCATATAAGTTAAATAAGTAGCGTGACAATATACAGCCTTGATGTACTCCTTTCCCAATTTGGAACTAGTCCTTTGGTCCACGTCTGGTTCTAACTGCTGCTTCTTGATTTGCATACAGGTTTCTCAAGAGGCACATAAGGTGGTCTGATATTTCCATCTCTTTACGAGTTTTCCAGTTTATTGTGATCCACACAGGTAAAGGCTTTAGCATAGTTAATAAAGAGAAGTAGATGTTTTTCTGGAATTCTCTAGCTTTTTCTATGATCCAATGGATGTTGACAATTTTATCTCTGGTTCCTCTGCTTTTTCTAAATCCAGCCTGAACATCTGAATGTTTTCGGTTCAGGTACTCTTGAAGCCTCACTTGGAGAATTTTGAGCATTACTTCACTGTCGAGTGAGATGAGTGCAACTGTGCAGTAGTTTGAACATTCTTTGGGAATGTCCTTTCTTTAGAATTTAAATGAAAGCTGATCCTTTCCAGTCCTGTGGCCACTGCTGGGTTTTCCAAATTTGCTGGCATATTAAGTGCAGCACTTTAACAGCATCATCTTTTAGGATTTGAAGTAGTTCAGCTGGAATTCCATCACCTCCGCTAGCTCTGTTCATAGAGATGCTTCTTAAGGCCCACTTGACTTCACACTCCAGGATGTCTGACTCTAGGTGAGTGATCACACCGTCGTGGTTATCCAGGTCATTAAGATCTTTTTTGTATAGTTCTTCTGTGTAATCTTGCCACTTCTTACATCTTCTGCTTCTGTTAGCTCCATACCATTTCTGTCTTTTATTGTGCCCATCCAGACATGAAATTCTCCCTTGTATCTCTAATTTTCTTTAAGAGATCTCTTGTCTCTCCCATACTATTGTTGTTCTCTATTTCTTTGCATTGATCACTCTTTCTTACCTCTCCTTGCTATTCTTTCAAGTTCTGCATTCAGATGGATATATCTCTCCTTTTCTCCTTGCCTTTCACTTCTCTTTTCTCAGCTGCACAAGGCGTGGTATATAAAGGGTCTCAGTAAATCATTTGTAAATGAAATAAGCTATGAGGAGAGAAGAAAGAAGTGAGGATGGAAAGATGAGATTGAGGGAAGAAAGCTGAGAGACATTGTGTTGGGCTCCTGACCCTCTAAGAAGAATGTCAGGGTCACACCTAGTCAGAGCTGGACAGCATGGCTGGGCCAAACTAGCAGGGCTTTGTGACTTTAAAATTCTTGGCTATCCTAACAAAGGAGAAACCAAACCAACTGGAGTTACCAATGGCTGGACTTGGCAAAGTTAATATAGCAGGACAAGGTAGTAGCATATTTAAAACCAGCCAACATGCCCATCCCTGATTTATGAGGTTGTGTGTCTGATTTTTAGCATAGTTGACTCAATTTTAAAGGATAGCCTGCATACGTACCTTGCCTTCTCAACTTCCTTGAAGGTATAGGCCACAGACTGATGAAAGAGCTCTCCTTGAGGATCAAAATCTGAATGGTCACCCAAAGATTTTCTTCAGAAGGTGGGGTACCTTGAAAAGGAGTAGGCAAAGAGGAGCTGGTGGGAGGACCAAAGGTGGCATTCATTAGCTGATGCCAAAACCAGATCTGAAGCATATCATCAGCTCCCAGTTCCTCCAACTTCTCTACTGCATTGATTTGTGAACCTTTGCATGTATCAGAATCTCATGGGTGCTTGTTAAAAATGGATTTCTATGCCCCACCCCTAGAATTTCTGATTCAGAAAGTCAGACCCAAGAATTTGCATTTCTGACAAGTTCCCGGATGATGCTGATGTTGTTTGTCTGGGGACCACTCTGAGAATCACATTTTTAAGAAAACAGGCTGCCTGTTATATATGCTTCCATGTATTTCTTCTTCCCTGCCTTTTTGAAACTGACAGAAAAAATTATTGAGTCACTGCCCTGTTCCAGGCAACATGCTTGTTTTTAGAACAGAGCCTGACCCAGAGTAGGTACTCAGGAAATATTTGTTGAATAAATTAATGAATATTGAGCAAAACTCAGGGACAATCTTTCCATCATGGAACTTACAGACTGGTGGAGCTTGTAGACTACATTAACATAATGATCTCTTAAATGTGTGTATAATTGAAAATGATACATGCTATGAAAACATTGTAGTGTTATTAGAATGGTACTAATAACCTAATAAAACCTAATAATTAATCAAAAGATCTTAATGACCCAGATAACCATAATGGTGTGATCACTCACCTAGAGCCAGATATTCTGGAGTGTAAAGTTAAGACAGCTTTAGGAAACATTACTACAAACAAAGCTAGTGGAGGTGATGGAATTCCAGTTGAGCTCTTTCAAATCCTAAAAGATAATCCTCTTAAAGTGCTGCACTCAATATGCCAGCAAATTTTAAAACCTCAGCAGTGACCACAGGATTGGAAAAGGTCAGTTTTCATCCCAAAGAAGGGCAGTGCCAAAGAAAGTTCAAACTACCACACAATTGCACTCATTTCACATGCTAGCAAGGTAATTCTCAAAAATTTCAAGCTAGGCTTCAACAGTATGTGAACCAAGAAGTTCCAGATGTTCAAGCTGGATTTAGAAAAGGCAGAGGAACCAGAGATAAAATTGCCAACATTCATTGGGTCATAGAAAAAGCAAGGGAATTCAAGAAAAACATCTACTTCTTTTTCACTAACTATGTTAAAGCCTTTGATTGTTTGGATCACAACTGTGGAAGATTCTTAAAGACGGTAATATCAGACTACCTTACCTGTCTCCTGAGAAACCTGTAGGCATGTCAAGAAGCAACAGTTAGAACCAGACATGGAATGATGGACTGGTTCCAAATTGGGAAAGGAGTACATCAAGGCTGTATATTGTCATCCTGCTTGAAAGTGAAAGCGAAAGTCACTCAGTTGTGTCCAACTCTTTGTGACCCCATGGGCCATACAGTCCATGGAATTCTCCAGGCCAGAATACTGGAGTGAGTAGCTTTTGCCTTTTGTAGGAGTTCTTCCCAACCCAGGAATCGAACATAGGTCTCTGGCATTACAGGCAGATTCTATACCAGCTGAGCCACAAGGGAAGCCTTGCTCATTTGAGTAATCCTGCTTATTTAAATTATATGCAGAATACAACATGTGAAATGCCGAACTGGATGAAGCTCAAGCTGAAGTCAAGATTGCTGAGAGAAATACGAATAACTTCAGATATGCAGATGACACCACCATAATGGAAGAAAACAAAGAGGAACTAAAGACCATTTGATAAGGGTGAAAGAGGAGACTGAAAAAGCTGACTTGATGTTCAGTATTCAAAAAGCTAAGATCCTTGGTGCACTGGGAAGACCCAGAGGGATCGGGTGGAGAGGGAGGTGGGAGGGGGGATTGGGATGGGGAATACATGTAAATCCATGGCTAATTCATGTCAATGTATGACAAAAACCACTACAATATTGTAAAGTAATTAGCCTCCAACTAATAAAAAAAAAAAAAAAGCTAAGATCTTGGCATCTAGTCCCATCACTTCATGGCAAATAGAAGAGGAAAAAATGGAAACAGTGACAGACTTTATTTTCTTGGGCTCCAAAACCACTGCAGATGGTGACTGCAGCCATGAAATTGAAAGATGCTTGATCCTTGGAAGAAAAGCTATGACAAACCTAGAGAGCATATTATAAAGCAGAGGCATTATTTTGCTGACAATGTCCTCATAGTCAAAGCTATGTTTTTTCCAGTACTGATGTGAGATTTGGACCATAAAGAAGGCTGAGTGCCGAAGAACTGATGCTTTTGAATTGTGGTATTGGAGAAGACTCTTGAGAGTCCCTTGGACAGCAAGGAGATCAAACCGGTCAATCCTAAAGGAAATCAACCCTGAATCTTCATTGGAAGGATTGATGCTGAAGCTGAAGCTCCAGTACTTTGGCCACCTGATGCAAAGAGCTGACTCATTGGAAAAGATTCTGATGCTGGGAAATATTAAGGGCAGGAGGAGAAGGGGGTGACAGAGGGTAAGATTGTTGGATGGCATCATATCCTTGATGGACATGACTTTGAGCAAACTCTGGGAGATAATTAAGGACAAGAAAGCCTGGCGTGTTGCAGTCCATGGTGATGCAAAGGGTTGGACATGACTGAAGAACTGAACAAAAACAACTAGAAGACTGGAAAACTCTAGGAGTGGGAGCAGGCTGTGTTGTTAAACGGAGACCTGAAGTCACTGTTGACTTTAAATGATTTCTCTGGGATGAAAATGCTTGTGGGAGTCATGGGCATGGAGCTTCATGGTCCATTGCTCTGGTCTTTCCTCTAAAGTCTGTAGCATCTACCACATTACTCAGCAAACAAGAAGTGCTCTACAATGTTAACCAATGAATAGTAAACCAACTAACCACTGGCTGATTGCCTCTGGGACAGTCAGTGAAGAAATTCAAGCTTTGAGTCTGTTATCTGTTAAACATGGAGTGTGTCAATTATTGTTCTAGGACTGGGGATGTTGACCCTTCTTGTACACTGGGACTATTTGGGTCCCACTTGTAAAGACTCTAATTTAACTGTTCTAGGGTATGTACTCGGAGAAGACAATGGCACCCCACTCCAGTATGCTTGCCTGGAAAATCCCATGGACGGAGGAGCCTGGTGGGCTCCAGTCCATGGGGTCGCTAAGAGTGGGACACGACTGAGCGACTTCACTTTCACTTTTCACTTTCATGCATTGGAGAAGGAAATGGCAACCCACTCCAGTGTTCTTGCCTGGAGAATCCCAGGGATGGGGGAGCCTGGTGGGCTGCCGTCTATGGGGTCGCACAGAATTGGACACGACTGAAGCGACTTAGCAGCAGCAGCAGCAGCAGCAGGGTGTGTACTGAGAATCAGTACTTTTTATTGAGGTATGATTGATTTGGGGGGACTTCCCAGGTTGCTCAATGGTAAAGAATCTGCCTGCAAAGCAAGAGATATGGATTCAATGCCTGCATAGGAAAGACTCCCTGGAGAAGGGAATGGTAACCCACTGTAGTGCTCTTGTCTGGGAAATCCCACAGACAGAGGAGCCTGGCAGGCTATAGTCATGGGGTCACAGAAGAGTCAGACACAGCTTAGTGACCAAACAACAAGAACAACAGCAAACACTTGATTTAGTGTTAGGTCAGTTTCAGGTGTACAGCAAAGTGATTCACCTTTGTATATGTATTCTTATTTGGATTCTTCTCCATTGTAGGTCACTGTTGATGCTGTTCAGTCACTAAGTCATTTGCAACTCTTTGCTACCCCCATGGACTGCAGCATGCCTGGCTTCCCTGTCCTTCACTACCTCCCAGAGTTTGCTCAAATTCATGTCCGTTGAATAAGTGAAGCTGTCTAACCATCTCATCTTCTGTCATCCCCTTCTCCTTTTGCCTTTCATCTTTCCCAGCATCAGGGTCTTTTCCAAAGAGTTAGTTCTTTGCATCAGGTAGCCAAAGTATTGGAGCTTCAGCTTCAGTATCAGTCCTTTCAATCAATATTCAGGGTTGATTTTCTTTAGGATTAACTGGTTGGATCTCCTTGCTGTTCAAGGGACTCTCAAGAGTCTTCTCCAACACCACAGTTCAAAAGCATCAATTCTTCGGCACTCAGCCTTCCTTATGGTCCATTACATATGTGTGTGCTAAATTGCTTTAGTTGTGTCCCACTCTTTTTGACCCTATGGACTGTAGCCCACTAGGCATCTCTCTCCATGGGATTATTAAGGCAAGAATACTGGAACAGGTTGCCATTTCCTCCTCCAGGGGGATCTTTCTGACCTAGGAATCAAACCCACATCTTCTACATTGGCAGGCAGATTCTTTATCACTGAGCCTCCAAGGATTCCGCGTATGGTCCATTAGAGGATATTAAATATAGTTCCTTGTGTTATACAGTAGGTCCTTGTTGATTACCTATTTTATATATAGTAGTGTGTATATGTTAAACTCAAATTCCTGATTTATCCTTCCCCCTTTCTTCTTTGGTAATCATAAATTAGTTTCCTAAATCTATGAGTCTCTTTCTGTTTTGTAAATATGTTTATTTGTATCATTTTTTTAGATTCCACATATAAGTGATATATATGATGTTTGTCTTTCTCTGACTTACTTGACTTAGTTTGATAATCTCTGGGTCCATCCAACTTGCTGCAAATGACAGTGTTTAATTCTTTTTTATGACTGAGTAATATTCTATTGTATATATATATATCACAGCTTCTTTATCCATTCATATGTCAATAGACATTTAGGTACTTCCATATTTTGGCTATTGTAAATAGTGCTACTATGAACATTGGGATACATCTATCTTTTTGAACTAGCATTTTCTCCAGACATATGCTCAAGAGTCGGATTGCTGGATCATCTGGCAACTCTATTTTTAGTTTCCTAAGGAACTTCCATACTGTTTTCCATAGTAGCAAAACCAATTTACACTCCCACCAACAGTGTAGGAGGGTTTCTTTTTCTCCACACCCTCTTCACCATTTATTATTTGTAGATCTTTTTGGGAGGTGGCCATTCTGACTAATGTGAGGTGATATTTCATTGTAGTTTTGATTTGCATTTCTCTAATAATTAGTGAGTGATGTTGAACATCTTTTCATCTGCCTGTTGGCTATCTGTATATCTTCTGTGGACTACAGCCTGAGGCTGGAAAAGATTGATGGCAGGAGGAGAAGGGGTGACAAAGGATGAAATGGTTGGATGATATCATTAACACAACCCACATGAGTTTGGGCAAACTCTGGGAGAAAGTGAAGGGCAGGGAAGCCTGGCATGCTGCAGTGCGAGGGGTTGCAAAGAGTCAGACACGACTTAGAGACTAATACAACAGAACATGAATTGTTTGCATATTTTGGAAATTAGTTCCTTGTCAGCTGCATCATTTGCTAATATATTCTCCCATACCTAGGTGGTCTTTTCATTTTGTTTCTCATTTCCTTTGCTGCTCAAAAGCTTGTAAGTTTAATTATCTCCCATTTGTCTATTTTTGCTTTTATTTCTTTTGCCTTAGGAGACTGATATAACTATTGCTATGATTTATTTCAGAGAATGTTTTGCCTATGTTCTCCCTCTCGCTCTCTCTCTTTTTTTTCTTTCTTTTTTTTTTTTTCTGTCTTTTTATATTTATTTATTTTTTTAATTGAAGGATGATTCCTTTACAGAATTTTGGTGTTTTCTGTCAAACCTTAACATGAGTCAGCCATAGGTATACATATATCCCTTCACTTTTGAACCTTCCTCCCCATCCCACCCCTCTAGGTTGATACAGAGCCCCTGTTTGAGTTTCCTGAGACATACAGCAAACTCCCATTGGCTATCTATTTTATATAGGCAGTGTAAGTTTCCATGTTACTCTTTCCGTACTTCTCACCCTCTCTTCCCCTCTCCTCATGTCCATAAGTCTATTCTCTGTGTCTTTCTTCATTGCTGCCGTTAGGTAAATACTTCAATACCATTTTTCTAGATTACATATATATGCGTTAGAATACAATATTTATCTTTCTCTTTTTTACTTATTCTGTATAATAGGTTCTAGGTTCATCCACCTCATTAGAACTGACTCAAAAGCGTTCCTTTTAATGGCTGAGTAATAATCCATTATGTATATGTACCACAAATTCTTTATCCATTCATCTATTGATGGACATCTAGGTCGCTTCCATATTCTAGCTATTATAAATAGTACTTCAGTGAACAAAGGGATACATGTGTCTCTTTTTCAGTTTTGGTTTCCTCAGGGTATACACCTGGGAGTGGGGTTGCTGGGTCATATGGTGATCTTATTCCTAGTTTTTAAAATAATCTCCATACCGTCTTCCATAGTAGCTGTATCAATTTATATTTCCACCAACAATGCAAGAACATTCCCTTTTCTCTACACCTTCTCCAGCACTTATTGTTTGTAGACTTTTTGATGATTACCATTCTGACTGATGTGAGGTGATAGCTCACTGTAGTTTTGATTTGCATTTCTCTAAAAATGAGAGATGTTGAGCATCTTTTCATGTTTTTGTTAGCCATCTTTATGTCTTCTTTGGAGAAATGTCTGTGTAGGTCTTTTTCCCACTTTTTGATTGGGTTGTCTGTTTTTCTGGTATTGAGTTGTATGAGCTGCTTGTATATTTTGGAAATTAATCCTTTGTCAGTTGTTTCCTTTGCTATTATTTTCTCCCATTTGAGGGTTGTCTTTTCACTGCCTATAGTTTACTTTGTTGTGTAAAAGCTTTTAAGTTTAATCAGGTCCCACTTGTTTACTTTGTTTTTATTTCCATTACTCCAGGAGGTGAGTCATAGAGGATCTTGCTTTGATTTATGTCCTCGAGTGTTGTGGCTATGGTTTCATTCAACTCACAGAAAGGGGCTCAGGTCTTTATTCAGTTTAAGTACTAGGATTGGATCAGATGTTTCTGATTTTGTGGTCATCTCATGATACAGAGATGCCTTTATTTCCCCCTCTGACCGTGTATGCAGTGTGTTCCCTTACCTATAATAATGTCAGAGCAAGATGCCAGGGGTCCTTTTATATGACCTTTCAGACCCTGATGTACACTCTGTATCTTCTTTTTATGGGCCTTTGTACTTGCTGTTTCCACTGCCTGGAATGCTCTCCCCATCTCTGCCTCTTCTTACTCCCTATTTCCCCTTCATGATATAGCTCCATTATCACAACAGCAGGGAAGGCTTCTCTGACCTCCAACTTAGATCAGATCTCCCTCATACAGCCTCTCACAGCACCGTTTATCTCTATATTGGAAAATTAAAAACAGTTAAAGTTTGCCCAGAAGTGGGATTGCTGGGTCATATGGCAGTTCTATTTCCAGCTTTTTAAGAAATCTCCACACTGTTTTCCATAGTGGCTGTACTAATTTGCATTCCCACCAACAGTGTAAGAGGGTTCCCTTTTCTCCACACCCTCTCCAGCATTTATTGCTTGTAGACTTTTGGATAGCAGCCATCCTGACTGGCGTATAATGGTACCTCATTGTGGTTTTGATTTGCATTTCTCTGATAATGAGTGATGTTGAGCATCTTTTCATGTGTTTGTTAGCCATCTGTATGTCTTCCTTGGAGAAATGTCTGTTGAGTTCTTTGGCCCATTTTTTGATTGGGTCATTTATTTTTCTGGAGTTGAGCTGGAGGAGTTGCATACACACCAAGGAAACCAGATCTGAAAGAGACACGTGCACCCCAATGCTCATCGCAGCACTGTTTATAATAGCCAGGACATGGAAGCAACCCAGATGCCCATCAGCAGACGAATGGATGAGGAAGCTGTGGTACATATACACCATGGAATATTACTCAGCCATTAAAAAGAATTCATTTAAATCAGTTCTAATGAGATGGATGAAACTGGAGCCCATTATACAGAGCGAAGTAAGCCAGAAAGATAAAGACCATTACAGTATACTAACACATATATATGGACTTTAGAAAGATGGTAACGATAACCCTATATGCAGAACAGAAAAAGAGACTCAGATGTATAGAACAGACTTGTGGACTCTGGGAGAAGGCGAGGGTGGGATGTTTCAAGAGAACAGCATTCAAACATGTATATTATCTAGGGTGAAACAGATAACCAGCCCAGGTTGGGTGCATGAGACAAGTGCTCGGGCCTGGCGCACTGGGAAGACCCAGAGGGATCGGGTGGAGAGGGAGGTGGGAGGGGGGATTGGGATGGGGAATACATGTAAATCCATGGCTAATTCATTTCAATGTATAACAAAAACTACTGTAATGATGTAAAGTAATTAGCCTCCAACTAATAAAAATTAAAAAAAATAAAATAAAATAAAAATTTCCTCAAAAAAAAAACAACAAAAAAAAACAGTTAAAGTTTACATTTGCTTGCGTGACTTTCAAAACTTAAAACCTGATGTCCCCAGCTGACTCAAGTAAACTTGTCTGGGAAGAAATGATGTCTGTACTTGCACCATCATTGTATGCCCAGGCTCTGGTAGAGTATTAATACATGGTTCACAGTAGGTGCTCAATGAATGGTTGTAGGACTCCCAAACTGGGATCTCTCTTGATTATCATTTAATTCCATATGAGGTGGGCAGAACATACTCTGTTTTCCCCCTTATTCCTATTTGACTGAAGAAGAAATTGAGGCTAAAAACACCTGTGTCTTGCTCAGCCTATATGAGTAAGCAGAGGAATGGAAACTCAGTCCCTCTCAACTGGGTCTCAGTGGCCTCTGGCTCTAAGGGCCTAGTGGCTCCTTCACAGTGAAGGGTCAGATACTCTGCAAACTCACATAAAACATTGCAGGATGTGAGTGGGAAATAAAAGGGAGAGACAATCTCTTACAAGTGAAAGTGTGAAAGGAAAAGTTGCTCAGTCATGTCTGACTCTTCGCAACTCCATCAACTATACAGTCCATGGAATTCTGCAGGCCAGAATACTGGAGTGAGTAGCCATTCCCTTTTCCAGGGGATCTTCCAAATCCAAGCATCAAACCCAGGTCTCCCTCATTTCAGGCAGATTCTTTACCAGCAGAACTACCAGGGAACATCTCACAAGGTGTCCTCAAATATCTAGCTTGGGATATGTAAAATCAGATAGTCCCCAAGACCTTGAAAAGGGCAGAGAGACTACGAACCCTGCAATTACACAGTCAATGCAAAACTTAGATGTCTTTGTTCCTGTTTCTCAATTTAGAGTTTAAAAGACATCAAAGCAGACTGACAGTATTGCTGCTTGTTTAAAGCTAGAAGTTTAAGAAATAGGCGACTGACTTCACATAATGAAATCTTAATTGAACTTCAGTTGAAAAAAGTAAAAATATGTTATTTGCATAATGACAAATGTGTCCGAATTTCAATAAATCTTTGATATCAAGACTCAGGGTAGAGCTCCGTGGTTATGGTGGCTGGAACATTTGAAGCAGCACTTCTCTCCAAGCTTCCTTTGAGTGTATCAATTCTGGACTTTATCCTATAGGCTCCTCTATACTTATACTATGTGATTTGATGGAAGAAGCGCAGTATCCCAGGGCTTCCCTAGTAGCTCAGCAATAAAGTATCCACCTGCAATGCAGAAGATATAAGAAATGTAAGTTCCATCCCTGGGTCAGGAAGATCCCTTGGAGAATACTCCAGTATTCTCGCCTGGAGAATCCCATGGACAGAGGAACCTGGTGGGCTACAGGCCATAGGGTCTCACAGAGTCAGACATGACTAAAGCGACTTAGCATGCACGCGCGCATGGTATCCCTAGTTTTGGCTTGAGCACAGTCTCAAAAGGCCTAGTCTCTGCAATTTATACTCACATACAAAGCAAATGGCACACACTTATGCTTAACTGCCTCCTTGTGTTGCCCAGAATTTAGAATGTGAATTGATTAGGACTGGATGGCTCTGATGTCAAGAAATTTCTTGACATTTCCTGACATTCATGTCAAGAAATTCTCTCTAGCTCTATTCCTAGTACCTTTCTGCTGACTCTGCATCTCTGTGGGTTTGCATCTAAGGGGTAAGTGAGGGAGAAGAATTTCATTTTGGATTAGTAGGGACAGATGGAGTGGGAAGTTGTGTCCCCTTCTCCCCCTGCCTTCAATCTTTCCCAGCCTCAGGGTCTTTTCCAATTACTCAGTTCTTCCCATGAGGTGGTCAAGTCCTTCCAATGAATATTCAGGACTGATCTCCTTTAGGATTGACTGATTTGATCTTCTTGCAGTCCAAGGTATTCTCAAGAGTCTTCTCCAACACCACAGTTCAAAAGCATGAGTTCAGCACTCAGTTTTCTTTATGGTCGAGCTCTCAGATCCATACATGACTACGGGAAAAACCATATCTTTGACTAGATGGACCTTTCTCTGCAATGTCTCTGCTTTTTAATATGCTATCTAGGTTTGTCATAGCTTTTCTTCCCAAGGAGCAAGTGCCTTTTAATTTCATGGCTGCAGTCACCATCTGCAGTGATTTTGGAGCCCAAGAAAATACAGTCTCTCTGTTTCCATTGTTTCCCATCTATTTGCCATGAAGTAATGGGACTGCATGCCATGATCTCAGTTTTTTGAATGGTGGGTTTTAAGCCAACTTTCTCATTCTCCTCTTCCACTTTCATCAACAGGCTCTTTAGTTCCTCTTTGCTTTCTGCCATAAAGGTGGTGTCATCTGTATTTGTGATGTTATTGATATTTCTCCCAGCAATCTTGATTCCAGCTTGCGCTTCTTCCAGCCTGGCATTTTGCATGATGTACTCTGCATGTAAGTTAAATAAGCAAGGTGGCAATATACAGCCTTCATGTACTCCTTTCCCAATTTGGAACCAAGGAGAAAGAAGCAGATGCACAGAGAAAAATGGGAATAAGGGACAGAGAGACAAATTTCCTGATTCCCAACAGCCTTCATTCCTGGGTTCCTGAGACCCAACTCACCCCTGCCCTGGGATTCTCTGAGATACTGTTGAATCCTTATATTCATTCCAGTTTTTACCTAGGCTAATCCCAGTGGGAATCTTTTATTCGAGTCACTTGTTTGTAAGGGATGCCAAAATATGCTATTTTTGTATGCAATACTAGTTACAGTAGGGCTTCCTCAGTAAAGAATCTGCCTGCAATGCAGGAGACCTGTGTTTGATTCCTGGGTCAGGAAGATCCCCTAGAGATCTAGTTACAGTAACAAACAACAGCATTGTGAATATAAATGATGACCACTTAAATGAAGACAAAGAGACTATTTATTCACAGTTTTATATAGCAAGGGAGTCAGCCACTATCACTTGCATTTTGTCAGAAATTCAAACACAAGCAGAGGAACAGGAAAGCTTTACAGTGAAGAAAATGGAGACACCAGTTTTGTCCTGTTTGGAGGTTGTTAGCAAGGGAATGTTAGAGGAGGGCCAACTAGAAGCAGTGCATTCTATCTAATTTGCTTGGGGAGTATGTTTGATTTTCTCTGGTTGGTCCTGAGCTGGGGGCAGGGAATGGGATGGGGAGGGCAAAAATTGGGAACCTGAAAGTTATTGATTAAATCCTGATCCTTCTATGTCAGTAAATGCAGAGGCTGTGGGTCAGAATTCTTTTGTTATATATGATCTGGCCACTATCTGTTTGTATATTCAGTCTTTCAGAACAAGTATAGAATGCCTCTTATCCGATAGTCTTAGTCTTGGCTGCATATTAGAATCACCTGGGAAGCTTCAGCACCAACCTGGACCTCTGAAACAAGAACCTCTGGAGATAGAGGCCAGACATCAATATTTTCAGTGCACTTCCTGGGCATTTCCAGTGCACAATTCTGGTCAATAAGCAAAGAAATGAAGAATTGATGTGTTCTTTAGTAAGGCTGCTGACTTTCCCACTATCCTCTTTTCTAGAAAACACATCACTGGCAAATGCTTACTTAAAAAATGGCAGAATGATTAAAACTTAGATGCCATGACACAAGAAAAGTGGTCTCCATATGTAGTGTTAGGCAATCAGTCATGTGTGACTCTTTTTGACCTAATGGACTGTGTAGTCCACCAGGCTCCTCTGTCCATGGAATTCTCCAGGAAAGAATACTGGTGGCTTGCCATCGCCTTCTCCAGGGGATCTTCCCAAACCAGGGATTGAAACCTGGTCAAGTAGCTACTTAATAAACATGTCCCTAAAATGCATGTACTTCTTATTTTCATGCATTTATAAGGCTATTTCCTGTTGACAGTGCCTTCACGTGATTTTTTTAAAGGAATTTTGGAGGATTTTACATAAGAAGAACTGCCATTCATTCAGCACATTCCATGTTCTAGACAGGATGCTGAGTACTTTGTGTATTATCCCATTTATCCTTCACCATTATATCTCACAAGTTTAAACAGAAATAGAGATTTATCCCAGAGGCAGTATTTGTTCCCATAATATCGTCTTCAATAATCTGATTATTTTTTATAATGCAATATTACTCCGCCATGAGAATGAACAAAATAATGCCATTTGCAGCAACATGGATGGGCCTGGAGATTATCATACTAAGTGAAGTAAGTCAGACAAGGAAAGACAAATATCATGTGATATCACTTATATGTAGAACCTAATTAAAATATTATACAAATGAACTAATTTACAAAATGGAAACAGACACAGATCTCAAAATCAAACTTATGGTTACCAAAGGGGAAATGTGGGGGAAAGTGATAAATTAGGAGACTGAGATTAATGTATACACACTACTATACATAAAATAGATAACGAATAAGAACCTACTCTATAGCACAGAGAATTCTACTCAATTTTCTGTAATAACCTACATGAGAAAAGAATCTGAAAAAGAATGAATATATGTATATATATAACTGATTCATTTTGCTGTACACCTAAAACTAACACACCATTGTAATTCAATTAGGCTCCAGTTAAAAAAAATTTAAATAATCTGATTATTTAATTAACAAGCTTTTATGGAACAACTATGTGCCAACATTAGTCAAGGTTCAAGAAATGTAATAGTGAGGATAATAAACATGATTTTTGCCCTCATGGAGTTTAAATATTGTGAGAGACTAACACTAATAAAATAAAATTAAAAAATGTAATAATGTACCATTACAAATGTCATCAGGGTTTTGAGGAAGTGTATAGACAGCTAATAACTGGCAAACTTTTTCTGTAAAGGATCAAGGAGTAAATATTTTAGGCTGGAGGGCCTTGCAGTCATGGGTTACAACTACTGAACACTGCCACTGTATTGAAAACAATATGGAATATGTTTTCATATTGGAATATTCATAAACAATATGAAAATGAATGGATGTGTCTGTGTTCCAATAAAACTTTATTTATAAAAACAGGAGGCAGACTGAGTTTGGCCCAAGGGCCATAATTTACAGACCTCTTGATTATAACATAGAGACTGAATTTAGTTGGAACAAGAAGAAAAATAAATTCTTCAAGGAATTATTATTGGAGTACTAATTGCAAAACCTGTCTGTGGTAGTCTTGAATCCAGTGTATTTTGTCTTTAAATACCAAAATGCTCATATTTTGTTGGCATAAAGTTGTTATGCTGGAATCTTGAAAAAAACTGAAATGGGAGTCATATGTATCTTGAGAAATACCTAGAGTTGCATTAATATTTTGAATAACGGTTGCAATTATTTTGAAAGTGTTTTTTATCTTCTCAAGTGTTTTTATCTTCTCAAGAAAAAAGAGAGAAGATGGCGGAGGAATAGGACGGGGAGACCACCTTCTCCCCTACAAATTAATCGAAAGAACATTTAAACGCTGAGCAAATTTCACAAAACAACTTCTGATCACTAGCAGAGGACATCAGGCGCCCAGAAAAGCAGCCCATTGTCTTCGAAGGGAGGTAGGACAAAATATAAAAGATAAAAAGGGAGTCAAAAGAGCTACGGACGGAGACCCGTCCCGGGAAGGGAGTCTTAATAGAGGAAGTTTCCAATCACCAGGAAACCCTCGCACTGGCAGGACTGGGGGAAGTTTTCAGCAATCTGACTGGGAGGAAAAATTAAACAAGGCCCACAGATTACGTGCCTAAAAGCAACTCCCAGCAGAAAAGTACCCCAGACGCCCGTACCCCCCAGCAACAAGCGGGGGCAGAATGGAGAGGAGCGGGCGGCATTGCTTAGGGTAAGGACCGGCCAGAAGACGCTGAGAGCAATCGGAGGGAGCTTTTTTAAACTATGGGATAGCAAGGGTCAAAATTAATCAGCCCGAACACACTGCCGGCGGTTCACAAAACAAAGGGACTGAGAAACTCCAGAGAAGAGCCGGCCCACCCCCGCTGGAGGTAGGAGGCAGGGGGAAGGGGAAAAGGGCAAACTCAGTCCCTGAGAAGCCACCCCCTCCCACACTGCAAACAGGCCCCCCGGTTCCTATCTAAAGACTTCCTGAGACTCGACTGGCGGTGCGCGCTGGGGCCGCGGAGGGAAAAAGTGCGCCGTACCCGGGGAGATTGCGTCCAAGCCTCTGGCTGCCTGGGCCGCTCGACGCGGAGGGAAAAGGCGTGACTGCACCCGGGAGAGTACGCCCAAGCCTCTGGCTGCCTGAACCGCTCAGGCCGGGGAAGGCACAAAACGCAGGAGCAACCGAATCTGCGCTTTTGTGGAGTACCCGAAAACTGGAACCGCACTCAAGGCAGGGCCCGCTCCATATAGAGCAGCCGGGAGCCTGAGCAGTGTAGACGGCGAAAGCACTGATACCCGTGAGCGGGGCAAATACAGTGTGGCCGGTGAGTGCTATCCGCACAGAGCCGTATCTGTCTGCAGCGCCCCGCCCTCCCCGTAGCAGGACTGAACTGAACTAGGGAACCTAAATAAGAGATCACCTCCACCCGCCTGTGTCAGGTCAGAAATTAGACACCGAAGAGAGGGCAAACAGAAGCCAAATAAACAAAGGGAACCGCTTCGGAAAGGACCGCTGCAACAGATTAAAATCCCTGAAGGTAACACCGACTACACCGGAAGGTGCCTATAGATATCGAGAAGTGTAAGCTGGAAAGAGGATCTATCTGAAATTGAACTGAACTACACTGACTGCAACAGCTCCAGAGAAATTCCTAGATATATATGTATATATTTTTTTTAATTAAAAAAAATTTTTTTTTCTTTCCTTTTTTTATTTTTTATTTTTTCTCTTTTATTTTCTTTTAAAATTCCCTATTACTCCCCCATTACTCCTCAACTTTCATTTTCATATATTTTTAAGATTTTTTTAATTAGGGAAAAAATTTTTTTTTTCTTTTTTTTCTTTTTCTTGTTTTTCTCTCCTATTTCCTTTTAAAGTCCTCTAATACTCCTCTATTATTCCTTAATTTTCATTTTCATTTCACTATAACCTTGCCAAAAAAAGAGAGAGAGAGAGAGAAACCCTATTTTTAAACCGAACTTCATATACATTTCTAAATTTTTTGTGTTTTTGTTTTTGTTTTTAAATATTGTATTTCAAAGAGTCTAACCTCTACACTAGATTTTTAATCTTTGTTTTTCAGTATGTGATATAAATTTTGGACATTTAAGAATCCAATATTCAGTTCCCATTTCTATTTAGGAGTGTGGTGATTACTCTCCCACTTTTGACTCTCTGTTTTCTACCTCAGAACACCTCTATTTCCTCCTTTCCCCTTCTCTTCCCAATCCAACTCTGTGAATCTTTGTGGGTGTCTGGGCTACGGAGAACACTTTGGGAACAGATAACTGCGTAGATCTGTCTCTCTCCTCTTGAGTCCCCTTTTTCTCCTCCTGCTCACCTCTATCTCCTTCCTCCCTCTCCTATTCTTCATGTAACTCTGTGAACCTCTCTGGTTGTCTCTCACAGTGGAGAATCTTTTCACCATTAACCTAGAAGTTGTATTATCAGTGCTAGATAGTTCAAGAAGTCTTGAGACTATTGGAAGAATAAAACTGAAATTCAGAGGCAGGAGACTTAAGCCCAAAACCTGAGAAAACCAGAAAACTCCTGACTACACGGAACGTTAAGGAATAAGAGACCATCCAAAAGCCTCCATACCTACACCAAAACCAACCACCACCCAAGAGCCAATAAGCTCCAGTACAAGACATACCACGCAAATTCTTTAGCAACGCAGGAACATAGACCTGAGTGTCAACATACAGGCTGTCCAAAATCACACCTAACACATAGACCCATCGCAAAACTCATTACTGGACACTCCATTGCACTCCAGAGAGAAGAAATCCAATTCCATGCACCAGAACGCTGACACAAGCTTCCCTAACCAGGAAACCTTGACAAACCAATCGTCCAACCCCACCCACTGGGTGAAACCGCCACAATAAAAAGAAACCACAGACCACAAGAATACAGAAATCCCACTCCAGACACAGCAATCTAAACAAGATGAAAAGGCAGAGAAATACCCAACAGGTAAAGGAACATGAAAAAAGCCCACCAAGTCAAACAAAAGAGGAGGAAATAGTGAATCTACCTGAAAAAGAATTTAGAATAATGATAATAAAAATGATTCAAAATCTTGAAAACAAAATGGAGTTACAAATAAATAGCCTGGAGGCAAAGATTGAGAAGATTCAAGAAATGTTTAACAAGGACGTAAAAGAAATAAAAAAAAGTCAATTAAAAATTAATAATGAAATAAATGAGATCAAAAACACTCTGGAGGGAACCATGAGTAGAATAACAGAGATAGAAGATAGGATAAGTGAGTTAGAAGATAAAATGGTGGAAATAAATGAAGCAGAGAGGAAAAAAGAAAAAAGAATCAAAAGAAATGAGGACAACCTCAGGGACCTCTGGGACAATGTGAAACGCCCCAACATTCGAATCATAGGAGTCCCAAAAGAAGAAGACAAAAAGAAAGGCCATGAGAAGATACTCGAGGAGATAATAGCTGAAAGCTTCCCTAAAATAGGGAAGGAAATAGCCACTCAAGTCTAAGAAACCCAGAGAGTCCCAAACAGGATAAACCCAAGGCGAAACACCCCAAGACACATATTAATCAAATTAACAAAGATCAAACACAAAGAACAAATATTAAAAGCAGCAAGGGAGAAACAACAAATAACACACAAAGGGATTCCCATAAGGATAACAGGTGATCTATCAATAGAAACCCTTCAGGCCAGAAGGGAATGGCAGGACATACTTAAAGTAATGAAAGAGAATAACCTACAACCTGGATTAGTCTACCCAGCAAGGATCTCATTCAGTTATGAAGGAGAACTCAAAAGCTTTACAGACAAGCAAAAGCTGAGAGAATTCAGCACCACCAAACCAGCTCTTCAACAAATACTAAAGGATCTTCTCTAGACAGGAAACACAGAAAGGTGGTATAAACGTGAACCCAAACAACAAAATAAATGGCAATGGGACCATACCTATCAATAATTACACTAAATGTAAATGGGTTGAATGCCCCAACCAAAAGACAAAGGCTGGCTGAACGGATACAAAAGCAAGATCCCTATATATGCTGTCTACAAGAGACCCACCTCAAAACAAGGGACACATACAGACTAAAAGTGAAGGGCTGGAAAAAAATATTCCACGCAAACAGAGACCAAAAGAAAGCAGAAGTCGCAATACTCATATCAGATAAAATAGACTTTCAAATAAAGGCTGTGAAAAGAGACAAAGATGGACACTACATAATGATCAAAGGGTCAATCCAAGAAGAAGATATAACAATTATAAATATATATGCACCCAACATAGGAGCACCGCAATATGTAAGGCAAATGCTAACGAGTATGAAAGAGGAAATTAATAGTAACACAATAATAGTAGGAGACTTTAATACCCCACTCACAACTATGGATAGATCAACTAAACAGAAAATGAACAAGGAAACACAAACTTTAACGGACACAATGGACCAGCTAGACCTAATTGACATCTATAGGACGTTTCACCCCAAAACAATCAACTTCACCTTTTTCTCAAGTGCTCACGGAACCTTCTCCAGAATAGATCACATCCTGGGCCATAAATCTAGTCTTGGTAAATTCAAAAAAACTGAAATCATTCCAGTCATCTTTTCTGACCACAGTGCAGTAAGATTAGATCTCAATTACAGGAAAAAAATTATTAAAAATTCAAACATATGGAGGCTAAACAACACGCTTCTGAATAACCAACAAATCATAGAAGAAATCAAAAAAGAAATCAAAATATGCATAGAAATGAATGAAAATGAAAACACAACAACCTAAAACCTATGGGACACTGTAAAAGCAGTGCTAACGGGAAGATTCATAGCATTATAGGCCTACCTCAAGAAACAAGAAAAAAGTCAAATAAATAACCTAACTCTACACCTAAAGCAACTAGAGAAGGAAGAAATGAAGAACCCCCGGGTTAGTAGAAGGAAAGAAATCTTAAAAATTAGGGCAGAAATAAACGCAAAAGAAGCTAAAGAGACCATAGCAAAAATCAACAAAGCTAAAAGCTGGTTTTTTGAGTAAATAAACAAAATTGACAAACCATTAGCAAGACTCATTAAGAAACAAAGGGAGAAGAACCAAATTAACAAAATTAGAAATGAAAATGGAGAGATCACAACAGACAACACTGAAATACAAAGGATCATAAGAGACTACTACCAGCAGCTCTATGCCAATAAAATGGACAACTTAGAAGAAATGGACAAGTTCTTAGAGAAGTATAACTTTCCAAAACTGAACCAGGAAGAAATAGAAGATCTTAACAGACCCATCACAAGCAAGGAAATTAAAACTGTAATCAGAAATCTTCCAGCAAACAAAAGCCCAGGACCAGATGGCTTCACACCTGAATTCTACCAAAAATTTAGAGAAGAGCTAACACCTATCTTACTCAAACTCTTCCAGAAAATTGCAGAAGAAGGTAAACTTCCAAACTCATTCTATGAGGCCACCATCACCCTAATTCCTAAACCAGACAAAGATGCCACAAAAAAAAGAAAACTACAGGCCAATATCACTGATGAACATAGATGCAAAAATCCTTAACAAAATTCTAGCAAACAGAATCCAACAACATATTAAAAAAAAATCATACACCATGACCAAGTGGGCTTTATCCCAGGAATGCAAGGATTCTTTAATATCCACAAATCAATCAATGTAATACACCACATTAACAAATTGAAAGATAAAAACCATATGATTATCTCAATAGATGCAGGAAAAGCCTTTGACAAAATTCAACATCCATTTATGATTAAAACTCTCCAGAAAGCAGGCATAGAAGGAACATACCTCAACATAATAAAAGCTATATATGACAAACCCACAGCAAGCATCACCCTCAATGGTGAAAAATTGAAAGCATTTCCCCTGAAATCAGGAACAAGACAAGGGTGCCCACTCTCACCACTACTATTCAACATAGTTTTGGAAGTGTTGGCCACAGCAATCAGGACAGAAAAAGAAGTAAAAGGAATCCAGATAGGAAAAGAAGAAGTGAAACTCTCTCTGTTTGCAGATGACATGATCCTCTACATAGAAAACCCTAAAGACTGTACCAGAAAATTACTAGAGCTAATCAATGGATACAGTAAAGTTGCAGGATATAAAATTAACACACAGAAATCTCTTGCATTCCTATACACTAACAATGAGAAAACAGAAAGAGAAATTAAGGAAACAATACCATTCACCATTGCAACAAAAAGAATAAAATACTTAGGAGTATATCTACCTAAAGAAACAAAAGACATATACATAGAAAACTATAAAACACTGATGAAAGAAATCAAAGAGGACACAAACAGATGGAGAAATATACCGTGTTCATGGATTGGAAGAATCAATATTGTCAAAATGGCTATACTACCCAAAGCAATCTATAGATTCAATGCAATCCCTATCAAGCTACCAACGGTATTTTTCACAGAACTAGAACAAATAATTTCACAATTTGTATGGAAATACAAAAAACCTCGAATAGCCAAAGTAACCTTGAGAAAGAAGAATGGAACTGGAGGAATCAACCTGCCTGACTTCAGACTATACTATAAAGCCACAGTCATCAAGACAGTATGGTATTGGCACAAAGACAGAAATATAGATCAATGGGACAGAATAGAAAGCCCAGAGATAAATCCACGAACCTATGGTCACCTTATCTTCGACAAAGGAGGCAAGGATATACAATGGAAAAAAGACAACCTCTTTAACAAGTGGTGCTGGGAAAACTGGTCAACCTCTTGTAAAAGAATGAAACTAGAACACGTTCTAACACCATACACAAAAATAAACTCAAAATGGATTAAAGATCTAAATGTAAGACCAGAAACTATAAAACTCCTAGAGGAGAACATAGACAAAACACTCTCCGACATAAATCACAGCAGGATCCTCTATGACCCACATCCCAGAATTTTAGAAACAAAAGCAAAAATAAACAAATGGGACCTAATGAAACTTAAAAGCTTTTGCACAACAAAGGAAACTATAAGCAAGGTGAAAAGACAGTCCTCAGATTGGGAGAAAATAATAGCAAATGAAGCAACAGACAAAGGATTAATCTCAAAAATATACAAGCAACTCCTCCAGCTCAACTCCAGAAAAATAAACGACCCAATCAAAAAATGGGCCAAATAACTAAACAGACATTTCTCCAAGGAAGACATACAGATGGCAAAAAAACACATGAAAAGATGCTCAACATCACTCATTATCAGAGAATTGCAAATCAAACCACAATGAGGTACCATTACACGCCAGTCAGGATGGCTGCTATCCAAAAGTCTACAAGCAATAAATTCTGGAGAGGGTGTGGAGAAAAGGGAACCCTCTTACACGGTTGGTGGGAATGCAAATTAGTACAGCCACTATGGAAAACAGTGTGGAGATTTCTTAAAAAGCTGGAAATAGAACTGCCATATGACCCAGCAATACCACTTCTAGGCATACACACTGAGGAAACCAGATCTGAAAGAGACATGTGCACCCCCAATGTTCATCGCAGCACTGTTTATAATTGCCAGGACATGGAAGCAACCTAGATGCCCATCAGAAGACGAATGGATGAGGAAGCTGTGGTACATATACACCATGGAATATTACTCAGCCATTAAAAAGAATTCATTTGAATCAGTTCTAATGAGATGGATGAAACTGGAGCCCATTATACAGAGCGAAGTAAGCCAGAAAGATAAAGACCATTACAGTATACTAACACATATATATGGAATTTAGAAAGATGGTAACGATAACCCTATATGCAAAACAGAAGAAGAGACTCAGATGTATAGAACAGACTTGTGGACTCTGGGAGAAGGCGAGGGTGGGATGTTTCAGGAGAACAGCATTGAAACATGTATATTATCTAGGGTGAAACAGATCACCAGCCCAGGTTGGGTGCATGAGACAAGTGCTCGGGCCTGGTGCACTGGGAAGACCCAGAGGGATGGGGTGGAGAGGAAGGTGGGAGGGGGGACCGGGATGGGGAATACATGTAAATCCATGGCTATTTCATTTCAATGTATGACAAAAACCACTGCAATGATGTAAAGTAATTAGCCTCCAACTAATAAAAATAAATGGAAAGAAAAGAAAAAAAGAGAAATGACAATGGACAAAGACTTTGTGAAAAAGTGGAAGAGGAAGGCAGCAGTGTCTACATTTACAGATAACTGCCTTAGAACCTGTAGATGGGTTCAGATATGGGAAATCTAAGGATGATATAAATGAATCAGAAATGCTTTCTTTGAAACAAAAACTCCACTGCAGTATCATTTTTAAAAAAAATTTGTGGGGAGAGAAATTCTGAAGTTATTTCTGACTCTTTACGACCCCATGGACTGCAACACGCCAGGCTTCCTTGTCCTTCACCATCTCCTGGAATTTGCTCAAACTCATATCCATTGAGTCGGTGATGCCATCCAACCATCTCATTCTCTGTCTCCCCCTTCTCCTCCTGCCTTCAATTTTTCCCAGCATCAGGGTCTTTTCCAAGGAGTCAGTTCTTCACATCAGGTGGCCAAAATATTGAAGTTTCAGCTTCAGCATCAGTCCTTTCACTGAATATTCAGGGATTTCCTTGAGGATTGACTGGTTGGATCTCCTTGCAGTCCAAGGGACTCTCAAGAGTCTTCTGCAACACCACAGTTCAAAAGCATCAATTCTTCAGTGCTCAGCTTTCTTTATAGTCCAACTCTCACATCTATATGTGACTACTGGAAAAACCATACATTTGACTAGATGGGCCTTTTTTTTCTGGTATTGGGATCTTTATTTTTTTGGCTTTATTTTGGTCCCTTTAATACCTTGTAGGATTATGAAGAAAATGGAATAGAGCTGTCCACCAAGGATTTAATAGAATAGTGCACACACACACATGTATACTCTGGAATCAGACTGCCTGGAGTCAAATCTCAACCCTACATCTTTCTGACGGTGTGACCGTAATAGGTTACTTAACATCTCTGAGACCAGAGTTTAGTAGAACCCTCCTCATCTAGTTGGGAGGAAAGATCTGAGCCCACTGCCTTGTGCAATGAGCTCATTTCATCAGTGCCAGCTATGATTACTACCCACATACAGAAAGTATTTACCCATTTAAAGGGCTGTCTGAAGAGGAAAGGATTCTCTCAGTTAGACATTGGTAAAGGGCCTGACAATCAGATTGGCTTCTCACTGTAGGTCTCTTTCCTACAACTGTGATTTGAGTTAAAGCTGTAGTAACAGAACACCATCTGGAACCTTTGGATAAGCAGCAATAAATCATTCTTGGGCCTTCAAGAGACTATGAATCTTCATCTAGGAAGTGAGGCTGCCCCATGGACAATTAAAATGCAGTCATGGAGATAAGAAAAGCTTTGCTAATTAAAACATAGCACAAGCAGTCATGAGAGACTCATCAGCCTACCTGTGATCTTACACTTGCATTACCTACTCTGAGATTTCAAGCCCTTGTCCTGCCTTCTGGGATAGGATATAGGCATATAAGTTTCCAGGAGGGAAAAACAAGTGAGAGACTCTCCTCCAGACAAAAACTCTTTCATTCTAACATCAGGCAACAAGAGAAACTCCTTCAGCAAGGGAACTCACACAATCAAAATACTTATGCCAAATCAGAGTGATTTTTTTTTTCTTTAATGACCCCAAACTTGTAAAACAAGGAGGAGGGGCCTATGGAAATCCTTATATTCACAAGGGTCTTGGAAACAGAGAAGCAGGTCTCACTAAGGCTCCATATATAAAAATCTCCTCTGCCAGTTCTTCTAGATTCTAATCTTCCACATGAAAATTTAAAATTACTTGATCAATGTGTGTTTTACTTATTACAGTAAGCTTTCAAGCTTCCTGAATGGGTAAGGGAAAGGTTTTTGTGTCTGGATTATCAAATAAATCGACTATAACAGCATTCTCAGTATGAAAAATGAGCTGAATAATATAAAATGCTATATAAAATAAACTGAATCAGCTATAACTCACACTAGGATCATTAGAACTTTGTTAGGACTTTCTCTGTTGAAGGAGGCATCCTTTATCTGTGCTATTATGGTAACCTTTAGCCACAAGTGCAGCCACATGCACAGCAAAATGTGGCTACTAGAACTGAGACATTGAACTTTTAATTTTTGAAATTTGAATTGATTTGAATTTAAACTTAAATAGCCACATGTGGTTAGTGGCTATCATTTTGGCAGTTGCAAAAGGATCAGAGATTAGGTTAAATATGAAGCAACCCAATGATGTACATGCAACATTTCAGAATTAATTCAACATGAGGTATTCGTCATTTGCCTTTTCAAAACAAAAATAAAGTCAGAACACAAAATATCCACTCCCCAACACACTAAACAAAACTTGTTGCCTGAGCTTTCTGACTAGCTTAGATGTCAGATAAAGAGACATTGTCATATTTAACTGCCAAAAAAACATAAAAGCCATAGAATTCTAATTAAAAGAGATGTTAGAGGTTATGCAAAGTGTTTAAAACTCAAATTGTTTGGAAATATCTGGGGATATTTGGGGCTGTCATAATGACTAGGAAGTGCTCCTAGTCAGAGGCCAGAGATTTTAAGCATCCTGCAGTGTGCACCAGAGTCTCACATGTGGAAGAGTTGAACTGCCTGAATGCCAATTGCTCCCCATTGAAAATACTTTCTGTCCAACTGTTTGTTTTAAAAATTAGAAATTTGCTTTCAAAAATATTAAGTGACCTGCTCTGGATTCCGCAACTAGAGATATTACCTAGACCATGCATAAAAGGCCAAATGGCAACTGGGTGGTAAAATGTATTTGTGCTTTTGCTCTGCAAGTTGCACTAGATTTTTATGAGAAATAAATGAATATAAGGCCAAAGAAGATGTTTTCTTGTAGTTCACCATTCTTACACTCAGTAAAATTGAAAGAAAAATTCTCATACTGAGCACCCATGATGTCACCATAGACTGCCACCTGGGCAGCTCTGAATTCCATTTACTATGATGGCAGAGTTGAGAAATTGTGACAGAGACTGTCTGGCCTGCAAAGCCTAAAATATTTACACATGGCCCTTTAAGAAAAAATGTGCCAAGCTATGCCACCAATTATCACAGTACAGTTAGTGTGCAAATTGAGCTAAGTAAAGTATTATGGGAGCATCAGGGAGTTGATAACTGGAGGGTCCAGGGAAAGCTTTCCCAGAAAACTGAATCTTGAAGGATAAGTAGTTGGAAAATATGGTATTTTATGGATAAAATTGTGTCTCCCCACCCCCAAGGGCTTCCTAGGTGAAGAATTCACCTGCCAATGCAGGAGATGCAAGAGAAAGGGTTCAATCCCTGGGACACAAAGATCCCCGGAGTAGGAAATGGCAATCTGCTTCAGTATTCTTGCCTGGAAAGATTCCATGGACACAGGAGCCTGGTGGGCTACAGTCCATGGGGTCTCAAAGAGTCAGCCATGACTGAACACACACACACACACACACACACACACACACACACACACACACACCACATACCATCCCCAAAATTCATATGTTGAAGCTCTACTCCCTCCCAATACCACAAATGTGACTGTATTTGGAGATAGTGCTTTGAAAGAGCAGATTCAGTTAAAATGGGACCATTATGGCCCTAATCCAAACAGACTGGTTTCCTAATAAGAAGAGGAGATTTGGACACAGAGAGCAGCATGAGGGAAAACCACGGAAAGACAAAGCAATGAGAAGGTGGCTGTCTGCAAGACAAGGAGAGAGGCCTCAGAGGAAATCATCCTTCCTAGACCTTGATCTTGGACTTCCAGCCTCCACAATTATTAAAAAATAAATTCTTGTTTTTTAAGCCCCCAATGTGTGGTATTCTGTTATAGTAACCATAGAAAATAAATACATGGTAGATGAGAATGTTATTTTAGATCAGGGAAATCAACATAGAGCCTCAGGGCATGAAAAGCTTTGACACTGGTAAATAGTGAAATTTTGTTTTGAAGAATTATGAGTACTGGAGTGCAGGAGGTAGGGAAAAGAAAAGGTGGAAAAGCATTCATTTTATCTCTTAAGCATCCACTTTGTCCCCTGGGCAGACAATGAGGATTTGGTTTCTAGATTAGTAATTCTGATGGTAAATGAGAACAGTGCCAGGAAGACCAGTTAGGAAGTTTGAAATTTCATCACTTGAAAAAAGTGGTGAGAAAAAGCTGAACAATGGTATTGCCTACAGTATGCAAAAGGGTGAGCGGATTTAAGAGATGTTTCTGAGGGAAAACATTAAAAAAATATTTCATTGGCCAGTTGAATGTAGAGGAAATGTACAGGAAAACTCAGGCCTCAATAAAACAAAATCTCCACAAGTTGCATCTGGTTCTTAACCCAACTGTACACTCATTTCTAACCCAGAAATAACAGGAGATGCTATTTTAAAGGGTCAACTAAAGTGTGCTTCCTAAGATTCAAGATGGATAACAAGACACAAAGTGACTTAATTTGAAAGAATTTCTGGATAGAAAGAAATCAGGTCTCTCATAAATTAGAACAGTAAAAGAAAGAGATAGATGAAACAGATAGTTGAAACTACAAAAACCAGTGGAAGGTGGTTGATCAATAGTAGTATTTGGAATTGTTGGAACGATGAGTGTATGGGCTTTCTGAAGCAAACAGAGATGGCAGCCTTAAAAATGAGCTCCGCTTTTGAAAGGTTGGGTTAGAAATTTATTGCTTTAATATAAATTTTCAGTTGATGCCAGAGTTTTAAATAATAATAGCATCGTTGCAAAAAATAAAGTGTGTTTTTTATACTGCACTAAAACATTCACTCTTTGCAATATGATATTATTTGAAATTTATATCCTAATTACGCAGATGTTCATTCCTGGATGAGATACAGCCAAAGAAGAACCAGCCCGGTCAGATCTAATGCCTGAAGATAACATCCTTTTCAGAGGCCTTATTTGGAAGCCTTAAGTTGAATTGAAATCCGAATAGCAAAATTTCAGTTGTTTAAAACCACAAAAGTTTCTTTGTTGTTCATATCGTATGTCCATTGTGCCTTGTCAATCAGGGATTCAGGCTAATGGAGAAGCCCTCATCTTAAAAGTTGCCGGCTGTCATGGTAGAAGGAAAGAGTAAGGCAACATGCTCCCTGATTCGGAGCTTGTCCATCAAGAAATCATTGCCAGTGCGGGTCACTTAACTTCAAGTAAGTGTAAAATAAAATCCTACTTCATACTCAGAAGAGAGTGCCAGAATACCTAAGAAGTGAAACATTTGTGCAGAATATGTCTCAAGTATTCAAAGCATGACCAGTGACCCCTACTTTGTATTTTTCCAAAAGATAGAACTCAACAAAATTTCTGCAAAGAGCCCATTTTAAGTGATCATTTCAATGAAATTTTTAAAAGTATGAAAGACAGTCCTTTTGTGTCAATCACTTATAGTCTTGAAGAAAGTAATAATTCTTAGAGTATTCTCATAATGATAGTGAATGTTAACTGAATGCTGACTACATGCAAGGCATGTAGTACATATTAACTAATTTTATATTCATAGAAACCTGTGAAAAGGCCACAATTATTATTCCCACTTTACAGGTGAATGTTCTGAGGCATAGGGAAATTAAGTAATTTTTCCAAGGCCATGCAGTTAGTGAGTGCAAACCAAACAAAATACCCCCAGAGCTAGACTGCTTCATCATTTATTATTTACACAATTAACAAATAACAACAAATAAAGCTAAATACATATTCAACTGAAGGAGAATTTCAGTAGCTGGGGGAATTAAGCCATGTTATAATGATTTGATATTTCATTTTCATTGCATTCCAATACTCCATCAACATTCTAATATTGTTCCAATATTGTTGATTTGACTGATCTGGTTGACTAGGCGGGTGTCCCTTTCCTCCCTCACTGCTCAATGTGCAACCCTCCCAAAGCTGCGCACTCAGTCAAAGAGGACAACCATCCCTGATAGAGGAGAAAGAGTCTTCAGTCAAGGGTACACGAGTAACTGCACTCCCCTGTTAGAAACTCCAAACAAGTTCTCAAAGTCCAATATTTATATTTTTTAATAAGCTAGATATTATGACTGAATTGTTACAGTATCTTTACCTGTGTCATAGGTAAGAACTATCTATTTTTAAAACATCTCTGTTTTTCTAGAGGAACTATTTAATATATCCAGCACCAAAAATATTTGGTATTTTATGTGAGAAAAGTAAAAGTGTTAGTCACTCATTTGTGTCTGACTCTTCACAAACCCATGGACTATAGCCTGCCAGGCTCCTCTCATGGAATTAATTCTCCAGGCAAGAATACTGGAGTGGGTAGCCATTCTCCAGGGGATCTTCCCAAGCCAGGGATCAAACCCAGGTCTCCTGCATTAAAGGCAGATTTTTTATGGTCTGAGCCACCAGGAAAGCCCCATTTATGTGAAATTTACCTTAAATTGACTCTAATGGGTCAGTGTAATGAACAACTATTGCATGGAATACATGGAACCACCTCTACCCCTGCCCTGCTTTCTACTGGGAATAGCCTCTTCTCCCTCTTCTCTGTTTTATCAACATAGTAATCTCTGGACCAATCATCTTATATAAAATGTACTCTGGCCACAGTTAGCTGGTCCAGGAGAAGACATCTGAGCCAATTACCTAACAAAACCTGTCCTAGCCAGCAGATTGGTTCCAGAGTGAGCGTTTGATTCAAGCTGGGCCACTCCAAGTCCCTTGCCAAGGATTTCTTAACTGAAATGAAAGAGTCCGTCTCACCCCAGGTGACTGAAACTCTAAATGAAAAGGTTAGGTAGGTGCTACCAACCACCAGTTTTTCTTCCCATGCAAGCACCACAACCCAGATGAAGGACTGAGGAAGACAGAAATATGGTAGAAAAATAAAGACATGAACAGGCAAAAGATGAAGACAGAAACCTGCCCTTGAGATCTGTGAACACTACAATATCCTTGTTTCAACAACTGTCACTAGACTTTCTGCCATTTGTAGCCAATATTGTCCTAATTACTATGATCAACTTCTGAAATTCTTTATTCAACTTGTATATTGTTGAAAGATCTCAAAAGGGAACATGTGAGTAATCATGGTTGCTTATGATTCACCAAAGCAAATAGAATTATCAAAATTGAACAGAAAACTAAAGATTTTAGGAAATGACTAGTTAACCACATAAAGCAACCACAAGAAAAGGGGCAAGTCCAGGTTTTCTCCTACTTTTGCCTGTCTCAGGAAAATGATAAAGAAACCAGGACCGCATAATATCTACCAGTTACTCAGAAATGAGCAATAATAAGGCAAAAATCCTTTGCAGCATACTGTCCAGTGACTAGCAAGTGACTTACTATCAAAGAATAGCAAAAAGAGATAAGAAAGCCTAATTGTCCTAAGTGAACAATGCAAATAGAGGAAAACAATAGAATGGGAAAGACTAGAGATCTCTTCAAGAAAATTAGAAATACCAAGGGAACATTTCATGCAAAAATGAGCATGTTTCTAAAATATAGAAACAGTATGGACCTAACAGAAGCAGATGATATGAAGTGACTTAGCAGCAGCAGCAGCAGCAAGAATACACAGAAGAATTAGACAAAAATGGTCTTAGTGAACCAAATAACTATGATGGTATGATCACTTACCCATGGTCAGACATCATGGACTGTGAAGTCAAGTGGGCCCTAGGAAGCATCACTACAAACAAAGATAGGTGGAGGTGATGGGATTCCAGCTGAACTATTTCAAATCTTATAAGATATTGCTGTTAAAGTGCTACATTCAATTTGCCAGCAAATTTGAAAAACTCAGTAGTGGCCACAGGATTGGAAAAGTTCAGTTTTCATTCCAATCCCAAAGAAAGGCAATGCCAAAGAATGTTCAAATAAGCACACAATTGTGCTTATTTCACATGCTAGCAAGGTAATGCTCAAAAACCTCCATGCTAGGCTTCAACAGTACTTCCAGATGTATAAACTGGATTTAGAAAAGGTAGAGGAACCAGAAATTAAATTACCAACATCTGTTGGATCATAGAAAATGCAAATTCCAGAAAAAAAAAAATCCACTTCTGCTTCATTGACCACGCTAAAGCCTTTGACTGCGTGGACCACAACAAACTGTGGAATATTCTGAAAGAGATATGAATACCAGATCACTTTACCTGCCTCCTGAGAAACCTGTATGCAGTTCAACTGTACACAACAGTTAGAACCAGACATGGAACAATGGACTGGTTCAAAATTGGGAAAAGAGTATGTCAAGGCTGTATGTTGTCACCCTGCTTATTAACTTGTATGAAGAGTACATCATGTGAAATATCGAGCTGGATGAAGGTCAAGCTGAAATCAAGACTGCTGGGAGAAATAGCAATAACCTCAGATATGCAGATGACCCCACCCTTATGGCAGAAAATGAAGAGGAACTTAAGAACCTCTTGATAAAAGTGAAAGAGGAGAGGAAAAACCTGTCTTAAAACTAAACATTCAAAATCAATCCTGAATATTCATTGGAATAACTGATGCTGAAGAGAAATTCCAGTACTTTAGCCACCTATTGTGAAGACTTGACTCATTGGAAAAGACCTTGATGCTGGAAAAGATTGAAGGTGGGAGGACAAGGGGACACCAGGGGACAGGATGCTTGGATGGCATCACTGACTCATTGGACATGGATTTGAACATGCTCCATTGTCAGGAAGCATTTAACAGGAGGCTTCCCGTGTGCTGTTATGGATCTGTCAAGAACCTTTGGCCCTTATTAATTCCTGAATATTCAGGAATTAAGAGGAGAGGCACGCCTTTCCCTTACAGCCTTTCCCGGGGCTGAGGAATCCAAGCATTTCCTTTGTTAGTTTCTCATTATGGTGATAAGTACCCTCTTCTCTCTTTAATAGGGATCGCCTTGTGTTTTGTAAGTCTGGAATTTTAATCTTTATTTTTGCTGAGAGCAATTACAGTATATATGCCCAAGCCATGTTGATTAAAACACCTTTGCTCCATCAGAGCTTTGGTCCCCGTTTCTTCCTTCCTTCCTTCCTCCCTCCCTCCCTCCCTCCCTCCCTCCCTTCCTTCCTTCCTTCCTTCTTTCTCTTCCTTCCTTCTTTCTCTTCCTTTCTTTCTCTTCCTCTCTTTCTCTTTATCTCTCTATTTCTGGCTGATTCCCTGGAGCGCGGAAGCTGGTTGCATAACCCAGGGAATATTAGCCTCTTTACTTCTTTCACTCTCTCATCATCGACTCTGGACCACCAGGTTCTGGTCCATTAAAGGGCCAACACTCCATGAGATGGTGAAAGACAGGGAAGCCTGGTGTGCTATAGTCCATGGGGTCACAAAGAGTTGGACATGACTAAGCAACTGAACAACTACAATCAAGTGATTAGCACCCCAATCTCAACAATCCTAGTAGGCAGCAAATTTTTAGGGATCCCCTCCTCCAAAGCTGTCTTATAACACGCCTATTCCTTTGTGATTTTGATGGAATTCTATTTTCTTATTCTATTGGGCCAGTCCACTGTGTGTTCTTTCCAACAACATCAAGCAGTCCTCAGCAAACACTGACTGGGTGTCCTACAATTTAAGCCAGTTTTGACGCTGTCTGCCTGAGCATAGTGTCTGATCTCACAAGTTAAGGGCTCAGTCCTATAAGACTGCACCTCCAATTGCAAATCCAGGCTGTCACCTGGGCTTCTGGTCCACTAGATTAGAGATTCCCATAACCCACTCTTTACATTCAGGTATTTTGATTAATGAGTTCATACAACTCAGAGAGATTTACTTACTTTACTAGTTAATGATAAAGAATAATGTAAAGGATAGAAATGAGCAGTCAGATGAAGAGGCACATAGGGCAAGGTACTCACAAAGGGTTTCGGGGCTTCCTAGCTCTTTCTTGGGGGCACCACTATTACAGCACTTCTACATGTTTAACAGTCAAGAAGCTCTCTAAACCCCATCCTTTCAGATTTTTATGGGAACTTCATCTCATAGGCATGGTTGTTTAAATCACTGGCCTCTGGTGACCTGAGTTCAATATCTAGTGCCTCTCTGCTCTCCAGAGGTGAGGGTTTGAGGGTGGGTAGTGGGGACTGAAAGTTCCAACCTTCTAATCACAAGATGATTCCCCTGGCAACTGACCGCCATCCTTAGGTTGCTTGTGGAAAGTGGAGTTGCTCAGTTGTGTCCGACTCTTTGTGACCCTGTGGGCTGTAGCCCACCAGGCTCCTCTGTCCATGGGATTTTCCAGGCAAGAGTACTGGAGTAAGCTGAAAACATCACACCATTAACATAACTTTCTCTATCTTCACTTAATAAATTCGAAGGGTTTTCCGAGCTCCATGCTAGGAATGGGATAGAGACCAAATATATATTTATATAAATCACAATATCATAGCTGAGGAACAGTTTCCTTCTCAAGACATTGATTATATAAATAGTTATCAGGATTCCCCTCCACAGTCATGAGGCTCTAGATTTGGAATAGGCTTAGCTTTACTTAAGAAGGTGTTTCTCTAGCTCCCTTTCCTTTTAATACCCTTAACATCCATCTGTTAATTATTTTGACAATGTATCCATCAGGAGTTGCAAATTAAACAGTTGCACTCATTTCACATGCTAGCAAATGCTCAAAATCCTTCAAGCTAGGCTTCGGCAGTATGTGAACCAGGAACTTTCAGATGTATAAGCTGTATTTAGAAAAGGTACAGGAACCAGTGATCAAATTGCCAACATCTGTTGGATCATAGAAAAAGCATAGAAATTTCAGAAAAAAATACCTACTTCAGCTTCATTGACTATGATAAAACCTTTGACTCTGTGGATCAAAACAAAATGTGGAAAACTCTAAAACAGATGAGAATATCAGACCACCTTACCTGTTTCCTGAGAAACCTGTAAGCAAGTCAAGAAGCAACAGTCATACATTGAACAACAGGTTCAAATTTGGGAAAGGAGTATGTCAGGGCTGTATATTGTCACCCCGCTTATTTAACATATATGCAGAGTTCATCATGTGAAATGCCAGGTTGGATGAATCTCAAGCTAGAATCAAGATTGCCAGGAGAAATATCAACAACCTCAGATAGGCAAATGATACCACTCTAATGGCAGAAAGCAAAGAGCAACTAAAGAGCCTCTTGATGAGGATGAAAAAGGAGAGTGAAAAAGCTGGCTTAACATTCAAAAAACTAAGATCATGGCATCCAGTCCCACCACTTCATGGCAAATAGATGGGGAAACAATGGAAACAGTGACAGATTTTATTTTCTTGGGCTCCAAAATCACTGCAGATGGTGACTGCAGCCATGAAATTAAAAGATGCTTGCTCACGTCTTTCCTTGGGAGAAAAGCTATGATGAACCTAGACAGCATATTAAAAAGCAGAGACATTACTTTGCAGACAAAGGTCCATCTAGTCAAAACTATGGTTTTTCCAGTAGTCATATACAGATGTGAGAGTTGGACCATAAAGAAGGCTGAGCACCAAAGAATTGATGCTTTCGAATTGTGGTGCTGGAGAAGACTCTTGAGAATCCTTTGGACTGCAAGGAAATCAAACCAGTCAATACTAAAGGAAATCAAACCTTGAATATACACTGGAAGGACTGATGCTGAAGGTGAAGTTCCAATACTTTGGCCACCTGATTTGAAGAGCCGACTCATTGAAATAGACCCTGATGCTGGGAAAGATTGAAGGCAGAAGGAGAAGGGGATGACAGAGGATGAGAAGGTTGGCTGGTATTACTGACTCAATGGACATGAGTTTGAGTAAACTTTGGGAGACCATGAAGGACTGGAATGCCTGGCATGCTGCAGTCTATGGGGTCACAAAGAGTCAGACATGACTGAGACTGAACAACAACAACAACAACAACACACACACACACACACACACATTCACCAAACTCTCATATTCTCTATATGTTGAACTCTATTGGTATGCTTTAATGAGAAAACACTAACTCCTATTTTATAAAGAAGAATACTATCTTAGCCTTGCTTCTTCCCCCCCAAAAGCAGAACCCGAGGTAAAAACTTCCTTGTAGATAGGTTATTTTGGAATACATTTCCTATAAAGTAAGACTGCAGGACAGGAAAAGCCAAACAGGAAGAAGACAAGGCCGACACAAGGCTATGTTACTAGGTTGGTCTTTAATATGAGCAGTCAGTGCTTGATCTACTAGGACCTTCCAAGGAGCCTTATCTCAGAAGTTTCCCTTCTGGGGACGCAGGTGAGTACATCTGCTCTTCTCTCCCATTGGTCAAGTGTGGCTTAAGCAAATTTATTCCTCTGAATTTTGGGGTTTTAAGTGCAGAGCAGGATCCAATGATGTGATATCAGAGAAATCACAGGGTAAGAAACTAAAGGTGTGTGATCACGGTGCGAACACAGAGAAAGTCTCAGTCTAATTTCCTCTGCATGAAACAGATTAAAGTCTACAGGAACTAGTTGCCATAGAAGTAGCTCAAGTAAGAAGTAGACCTGACAAATTTTTAAGTAATGCACAAAGCTGTCCACTGACCTAAATAAATAAGGTCATAGGATTTGAAACCAAGAGGCAACTTTCAGGAATGCATCACTTATCCAAATGCTATACATCTGCTCATGAACATGCTCCCAACATCTTACATCAACTAAAGAGAGAAAGAGAATTTCCTCTGTATTGTCCCTGCCGCCAGAGAGAAATGTAGCAATTCCCTCTAGCACAAATTTTCAGCAAGGAAGACATATGGCATACTCCTGAAGCATGATTTGATTGTTTGGTGGAGAGAGAAAAGACAAGTATCTTGAATTCAACAAACACAAGATCATGCATGGCTAAAAATATTCAGCAAAAATCTAAAAAAAAGGAATGTGAAAACTCATGATTAATCATTATTTTTCATGAAGAATAACTGAGTCTCCAAGATAAACCATTCTTGAGGCTCAAAAGCAACAAGATTCCCTGAGGCTCAGCTTAAAATGATCTATGGGCATCATATTTATGTGGTCATCCCATAAGAGAGGTACACAATTAGACAAAAATGAAAATTTCTCTTAATAAGGCAAAATTCACTCAAAACCTCCATGCACCTGACAAAAGATATGACAAAAAGTAAATTAAAATAAATAAAGTCTGCATTTATTCATTCAAACCTTGCTGGTCTTAAAATAAGCCATGATGAGTAAGACCTTAAAGAACATTAGGCTATGTGCTTAGGAAAACAAGATAACTGGCAGACCAGAAAAACTGTCTTTCTCTTAGGGTTTCTACGGGTTTTGGAGGTTAAATTCAGTTTATTTTTTGCAGCAAGCAAAAATTTTATATATAGTGTTCCACAGAGGGGAAGGAGCTCCCTGGGTCAGTCCACCAACCTGAACCAAGGGGGTTGACATCAAGGTTGTCCACATCTCTTACCACACACTGAAGGCAGCTGGATTCTCCTCAACGTGAGCCAGCAAATGTCATTAATGTCAGGAGAGTAAGCAGAATTTCCAAGGAAGAAGTACTTTATAAATGCTAATGTAATTATCTTGAATGTAAGCCTAAGCTTTTTTTTTTTATTCTCCCTATAAATCATGTTCACCATTAAGGCCAAGTCACAAGGCTTAATGCCTTAATGAAGGGGGCAGGGCCACTTAGAACAAAGATACCTACAGATGAGAAGGAAGTGACTTAGAGGAAGTCCCCATCAGACAGAAAGGGCAAGTCATATCCCATCTGGAGGGGAAAAAAAAGACTGGGGACAGGGGAATGTGCAGGAGGAAGAATTTGTCTGGTCCTACAAAGGCCCAAGCATTCCTGTCTCTCTGATCTTTGCTCAGGCAGTGGGAACAGACAGGAAAGGATAGAAATCTAAGACAAAGAGGAGGCAAGATAACCAGTCCAAGTTCAATGCATGAAACAGGGCGCTCAAAGCCAGTGCACTGGGATACCTGAAGGGATGGGATGAAAAGGAAGGTGGGAGGGGGGTTTGGGACGGGGGTACACGTGTACACCCATGGCTGATTTGTGTCGATGTGTGGCGGAAACCACTACAATATTGCAAAGTAATTAGCCTCCAATTAAATAAATTAATTTTTTTAAAGTGATTCAGATGTGCCTGTAGGCCAATCAGTTCACTTCAGTCACTCAGTCCTGTCCAACTCTTTGTGATCCCATGTATTGCAGCACGCCTGGCCTCTCTGTCCATCACCAAGTCCCGGATCCCACTCAAACTCACGTCCACTGAGTCGGTGATGACATGCAACCATCTCATCCTCTGTCATCTCCTTCTCCTCCCACCTGAAATCTTTCCCAGAATCAGGGTCTTTTCCAATTAGTCAGTTCTTCCCATCAGGTGGCCAAAGTATTGGAGTTTCAGCTTCAGCATCAGTCCTTCCAATGAATATTCAGGACTGATTTCCTTGAGGATTGACTGGTTGGATCTCCTTGCAGTCCAAGGGACTCTCAAGAGTCTTCTCCAACACCACAGTTCAAAAGCATCAATTCTTCAATGCTCAGCTTTCTTTATGGTCCAATTCTCACATCCATACATGACTACTGGTAAAACCATAGCTTTGATTAGATGGAACTTTGTTGGCAAAGTAATGTCTTTGCTTTTTAATATGCTATCTAGGTTCATCATAGCTTTTCTTCCAAGGAGTAAGTGTCTTTTAATTTCATGGCTGCAGTAACCATCTGCAGTGACTTTGGAGCCCCCCAAAATAAAGTCTGTCACTGTTTCCATTGTTCCCCCATATATTTTCCATGAAGTGATGGGACCAGATGCCATGATCTTAGTTTTCTGAATGTTGAGTTTTAAGCCAACTTTTTCACTCTCTTCTTTCATCTTTGTCAGGAGGCTTTTTAGTTCTTTTTTGCTTTCTGCCATAGGGTAGTGTCATCTGTATATCTGAGGTTATTGATTGCTAGCTATCTCCCAGCAATCTTGATTCCAGCTTGTACTTCATCCAGCCTGGCATTTCACATGATGTACTCTGCATATATAAGCACAGTGACAATACACAGCCTTGACATACCCCTTTTCTGATTTAGAACCAGTCTGTTGTTCCATGTCCAATTCTAACTATTGCTTCTTGACCTGCATACAGATTTCTCAGTAGGCGAACATGGGGACCCAAAATGTAGCTGAGGGTAAAGACTTGCAGGTCTGCTTGGAAAGGCCATAACTCCACAGTAGAGACTGGGTTGGGGGTGGATATCCTTGGCCGGGCTACTGGGTGGGACTTAGTCAAGACCTGAGGATCTGAGAACCTAGGAAAACCTGGGAAAAACCAAGTCAACTGGAATCTTAGCCAATAACTTCTACAGTGAAGTCAACAGTAACCAGAAAAAGCATAAAACTCTTTGTTCCCCTCTGCCATAAAGACGAATGAGCTAACTTCTATATCTAGATACTATGTTGGTTGGGGAAGACTACTTTATAAGCTTGAGTTTGGTGGAATATATAATGTTGGCCTTTGGTATTTTAAGTGAAAAGACACATTTTTTTTTCATTTTCACTAAGATCTTTATTAAACAATGTATTCACCATCTTGTTTCACTATCTTCTGCCATTTTTCAAGCAACTTCATAATTTCATCTCCCCCCAACTTTTTATCTTCTTGAGGAGAGAACCGTTTCCATGTACCTTTTATACTTGTTCAAGGAATAGAAATTTTTCCATTAAGAGGGTTTTGTAAAAACAAATAAATGGACATTTATAGGTGCAATGTCTGATGAATATGGCAGATGAATCAGAACTTCTCAACCAAACTATGATTGCTTTTGTCTGGCCATCAAAGAGATATGCAATTTTTGTTATCTTGATGGAGGATTATGGATTTTCTGTTGACTAATTCCAGATGCTTTTCATTCAAGTGGTGCTTTCAGTTTGTTTAATTTGGAACAGTACTTGTTGGAATTAATAATTTGGTTTTCTGGAAGGAGATCATGATAGAGGACTCCCTTCCAATCCCATCACATACAACACCACCTTCTTTGGATGAAGACCAGCCTTTGGTGTGGTTGTTGTTGGTTCATTTCACTTACCCCATGATTTCTTCCCTTCCACATGATTGTACAGTACCCACTTTTCATCACCTGTCACAATTTGTTCTAAAAGAAGAACATCTCCATTATGTTTAAGTAGAAAATTACAGGCGAAAACACAATCGATAAGGTGTTTTTTGGGGGTTTTGTTTGTTTGTTTGTTTGTTTGTTTTGTTTGTTTTTTTGCTTAAGTTATGTGGAACTCAAACATCAAAGTGATTAACAAAACCAAACTGGTGTAAATGATTTTCAGTGCTTGATTTGGCTACTTTGAGTATGTCAGCTATCTCCTGTGTGGTATAACATTGATTGTTCTCAATTTATATCTGGATTTGATCCCTATCAATTTCAACTGGTCTAACCAACCATGGAGCATCTTCCAGTGAGAAATCTCTAGCCCAAAACTTCACAAACCACTTTTGTGTCATTTGATCAGTTACCCCACCTTCTCCATACACTGCACAAATCTTTTTTGTGTGTTTCAATTGTTGTTTTACCTTTCTTGAAATAATAAAGCATAGCATGCCAAAATGTTGCTTTTTTATTCAATCTTCAATATTAAAATGGCTACACAAAAATTCAATTTTGATTAAAAAAATTTTAATGTATGCTGATATGACACCTGTCACAATACAATCTAACAAAATTGCTTTGAATGACATTAAAGAAAGCTAAGAGCTACAGAGACATCTTAAAGAAAAAAATCAAATGAACCTTTTGGCCAATTCAGTAATATATTTTTTTTCTAAAAATGATACTATTATAAATAATTGACACACTTAAATCCACTTGTCAACCTCTGATAAGATTGACAGAAAAATGAAGAAAATTATAGAAAATACTACTACAGTATTTGCACATCTGACTTGTGTCATTAATGATAGACTAGACTATGCTGAGGTAATAACCCCCAAGCTCCAGTAGTTTAACACAATTATTTCTTGCTCATGCAGCATGTCCATTTACATCAATGGGGCTATGGTTGGGGAGTCGCTAGTCCATGTCATCCTCACTCCAGAATCCAAAAGAGTGAAGCTTCCATCATTTGGAATATTTCAGGTTCTTCTGGCAGAAGAAGAGAGAAATGGAGGGTCTTATAGCAGTAATTAGATACTTTGGTTCACATGTTACTCTTGCCCACAGCCCACAGGTCAGACTAGTTACATGGCCCCATCCAGATGGAAGACAGATGGACAAGAGCAATCTCCATGGGCCAAGAAGAGAAGTGAACAGGAGAAGGTGAGCTAATGCTAATGAAGTCTCTACCACATAGAGTCTTACCCTAATACATAAATTACTTTTTAAAAAGATTAAATTACCCAAATTTCATGTTACCTCCCAGAATTAAAAATGTAAGTACCCCATCCACCCAGGTCATCTTTTCTTTCTCAAATTTATCTCAGAACTGGCCTGGGCTTCTTCACCCTTAACCCACTCTCCTGCTGCTCTTTTCCTTCCAAATCCTTTCCACAGGGCCTGCCTGAAATTACCCATTCCTAGGGAAACTCTTTTCTTTGTTCCCTCATTTTCCCTTGATATCCAAACATTTCCTGGCCTTTACCAAGTCCACTTGGACCCTGCAATGTTCTCACAGCACCCACTCTTCCCACGGATGCCTCTGCTTCTGCAGCACCCATGCAGCTAAACCCCAACATTTGTAGGACTTTGATAGTTCAGCATCCCAAGGTTCCAACAGTCAAGGGCTCATTAAAATAGAACTAATCAATAAAGTTCAGTCTCAGCTGTCCGGTACTTTGAAAATTGCAAAAATCTGGTCCATTTAAACTGCATTAAGATTTGGGATTATTTCTAATATTTTATGACCTAGGTGTTTTTTAGTTTTTAAAAAGCTTTCTTTTGGCTTTGTGTCACCTTACTCATGAGGGCTAATGTGAAACCTGGAACTTCCCCTGATTCGATAATATATGGGCAAAGTCAGAAAACATCACCCTGATGTTTGTCCCCCTAGCACATGCACTGCTTGAAAATCTGAAATCATTCCAAATAACTCCCCAAATTTGCCTACATATTTGCATTTTCTTTACCATGAGCTTCCACAACACCAATTATTTATGTCATTTCCCTCTCCGTTTTTATCTAGAGGTTATAAACCTTTCCAATCTATCCTCTAACCTGGACCAAGACAACAATTTCTACTAAAAATTGGTTCATGGTGCTGACTTCTCCCAGATCTAAAACTACAAAAGTAAAGGTTATCATTTAGCCTGATTCTTTTATATGTCTGCAGAGAAATTGGTGGAAGTTAGGAACAGAGTGGTCAGGGAATTCACTGGTCTTTTGTCAGGGAGTGGAGCAGCCTCATAGGAAAGCTTCTCTCATTTCTCATATGGGTGCTGCCTGCAAACTCCCAAGGGCCTTCAGTAATTGCTTGCATCTTACCATTATGTCACCTCCCTGTGCCCTACCGAGAAGCTTGTCATCCAGCAAACTATACCAACACTGTCCTAATGAGACTGTAAACCTGAGATACATATATAGACAGACATTCTCCTAAAGCAACCTTTTTCAGCCTGCAAAACAGAAAGGAAAAAAAGGAATGAAACATTCCTAAAATTACTGATGGAATTTATGTCAACCTCTAATCCCTTATGTCAAAGTTCTTAGGTTAACCTCTAATCTGTTCTTAAAGGCATTTATCTCTACTTCCTTCCTCAATAATTCTTTGAATCTAATAGCTTATGTTCCTGATAGTCACTAAATCTTTGGCAGATTGTATTTTCCCAAAGATGGGTGCAACAATTTATATATCCCATTCCATATTCTCCTCTTACAATGTGATTGACACTCCCCCTACTGAGGGCAGAACCTCTATTCCTTCCACTGAAACTGGGCGAGCTTGAGACTGCCCCTGCCAACAGACCAAAAGAAGTTTCTGAGTTTAAGCCAGACAAAAGAAACAGCACCCACCTGTATCTCTATTTCAAGACACTCACCCTTAGAACCCAGCCACTATGCTGCAAATAAGGCCAAATTAGTTCGTGCAGAGAGAAACATGGAGAAACGCAAATGGAGAGGCAGCTAGAACCAACTGCTAGTTGACTGCATGAACCTTCGATGATTCCTGCTCCCAGCTTCATGTCTTGTACCTGATATGCCCCAGGCAACATGGAGTAAGAAGCCAGCCCTGCTGTGTCCTGCCCAAATTTGGTACCCACAGAATTTGAGAGCATAATAAACGTCTATTTTATTCCACTCAATTTTGGGTAATTTGTTATGCAGCCAGAGTAACTGGAACAAAATCTCTCCTTATATTTTATCTCATTTCATCTTTACTCTTAGAGTGACTTTCACAAACAATATAAAAATTACATGATAACGTCTAGAGTAGTGAAAGGATTGTTTCTACCCATCCACATTTCAATAAAATAGAGTTTTGTTTCTCCATTTATAAAATGAAGGCAATTTTCAAGGTCAGAAATTAAAGCAAAATAGTTGGAGTGTTTTTTATCTTTATTTCTCATTGGAAGAGGGAATGTTTTTCAAACTAAAACTCTGTTCTTCATATTGATAAGGCCCTTGAGCCCATAGAATATATAATATTCATTTTCATATCTCCTTGGCTTCCTTCAATTTCTAAAGTCAAAAAGAGAGGACAGCAGTTTCAAAAAGAGACCAGTAGTAACTTCAATGCCCATTAATCTGAGAGAGAGTTAGAGCAAGTGGCCTGCAGAGCTGGTTTTAATGATAAAATTAGTAAGAACCTCTTTAGTAAGGAGAAAGAGTGGATGAGAAATAAGTGAGAAATGTCATGGAAATATTAAATAGTAATAAGGGATACAATTGCACTCATCTCACACACTAGTAAAGTGATGCTTAAAATTCTCCAAGCCAGGTTTCAGCAATACCTGAACCATGAACTTCCAGATGGTTCACGCTGGTTTTAGAAAAGGCAGAGGAACCAGAGATCAAATTGCCAACATCTGCTGGATCATTGAAAAAGCAAGAGAGTTCCAGAAAAACATCTATTTCTCCTTTATTGACTATGCCAAAGCCTTTGACACTGTGGATCATAATGAACAGTGGAAAATTCTGAAAGAGATGGGACTACCAGATCACCTGACCTGCCTCTCGAGAAACCTGTATGCAGGTCAGGAAGCAACAGTTAGAACTGGCCATGGAACAAGGGGTACATCAAGGCTGTATATTGTCACCCTGCTTATTTAACTTATATGCAGAGTACATCATGAGAAACGCTGGGCTGGATGAAGCACAAGCTGGTATCAAGATTGCCAGGAGAAATATTAATAGCCTCAGATATGCAGATGACACCACCCTTATGGCAGAAAGTGAAGAAGAGCTAAAGAGCTTCTTGATGAAAGTGAAAGAGGAAAGTGAAAATGTTGGCTTAAAGCCCAACATTCAGAAAACTAACATAATGACATCCAGTACCATCACTTCATGGCAAATAGATGGGGAAACAGTGGAAACAGTGGCTGGCTTTCTTTTTCTGGGCTCCAAAATCACTGAAGATGGTGATTGCAGCCATGAAATTAAAAGACGCTTACTCCTTGGAAGGAAAGTTATGACCAACCTAGACAGCATATTAAAAAGCAGAGACTACTTTGCCAACAAAGGTCTGTGTAGTCAAGACTATGGTTTTTCCAGTGGTCATGTATGGATGTGAGAGTTGGACTATAAAGAAAGGTGAGTGCTGAAGAATTGATGCTTTTGAACTGTGGTGTTGGAGAAGACCCTTGAGAGTCCTTTGGACTGCAAGGAGATCCAACCAGTCCATCCTAAAGGTGATCAGTCCTTGGTGTTCATTGGAAGGACTGATGCTGAAGCTGAAAGTTTGGCCACCTGATGCAAAGAGCTGACTCATTGGAAAAGACCCTGATGCTGGGAAAGATTGAGGGCAGGAGGAGAATGGGATGACAGAGGATGAGATGGATGGATGGCATCACTGACTCGATGGACATGGGTTTGGGTGGACTCCGGGAGTTGGTGATGGACAGGGAGGCCTGGCATGCTGCGGTTCATGGGGTCACAAAGAGTCGAACACGACTGTGCAACTGAACTGAATAAGGGATAGAACATTTCCAATAACCTTTCTGTAATTGAGAGACAGTTTTCATTTTAACTAACTTTTTCATCAGTTACAAGGAAACTCAAATTGAAATTTTTTCTGTCTACACTCCCACACCATTCAGGTATTCATCTAGCCTCTAGCTTTGAATCTTTCCTCTTTTCTCACAAGTCAAAAATTTGTATATCCAGCCCAGACCTTGTTCTTACACTCAAGACTCACACAACCTTCTGCTTCCCAGCATCTCCCCTGATATCTAACACTCATCTCTAGTTCAACTTCTCCAGACTCCTGATGTCCCTCCCCAAACCTGTTCCTCTCTCTTAAGTGATAGAAATTTTACCCTTCCAATGGCTTAGGACAAAAACCATGGTGTCACTTTAACCTCACTTTCACAAACAATAGCTCTCCTATCAGCAAATTCTGATGGCTCTAGCCTCAGATCATATCCAGAATCTAACCAATCTTATGACTTTCAATGTCAACTCTCATCTAGAAAATTGTGGCCATCACCTCCTAACTGGTCTCCGTGCCTTCATCCTTTCCTTCCTATGCTGTGTTCTCACCCCAGGAACCAGAATGATCCTCTAAGAATGTAAGTAAGATCATATGCTTCCTCAGCTTGGACTCCTCTAATGGCTTTGCATCTCATTCAGAATAAAAGCTCAAATCCTTAAAATGTCAAATAAGGTCCATTGTGATCAGTCCCCTGTTACTCCTCTCTTGCCCTATCCCTCAGTCTGCTCCAGGCTCACCAGGCTCCTGACTGTGCCTAGAAGACACCACACACTCTCCTACCTTGGTGCTTTTGTGTTTGCTCTTTGCCAGGAACACCTCAAACCTCAACCCCACCCTACATCTGTGTGGCTCAATCCCCACCTCACTCACCTTATCAACAAGGCCTTCTCTCACCACCCTATCTAAAGAAACAAATATCATGCCTTCCAGGTTCCTCTCCCCTATTTTTTTTTCTTCAAAGAACTTATTACACCTCAACATCAAAGTAATTAAATAAACAGATATGCTTGTTCATTCACTTACTGCCTATCTTCCCCATTTAGAATGTAAGCTCCATTAGAGCAAAGTTTTTTTAGTCTATTTTGCATATGGCTGAATTTCCAGTGCCCAGAATAGTTTCTGGCATATAATAGTCACATACATGGCAAGAATAATGTACACCTGTTGATGAATGAACAAACAAATTGACCATAGTCAATTCACAGCCAAGCACCAGTGTGCTGAAGGCAGAAGGCACATGGAGAGCTCTGAATAATGCTCACATCTGCTGCCTGGACACTTCCTGGGTCCCTAGGGTGCTCTGAAAATTCTCCTGAGTGCAATGTGATGGCAGCAAGATGTGAGGGTCTTGAGTCACTCTTGTCTTCACCCCAGGGGACATAGCTTTGCTCTATGAAAAGTGGAAGCTTTATTACCCAGGGGTCTGGTGTTAAAATCCATGAAGTGTTTGGATGATTCTGGACAAGTTACTTAACCACATTGAGTCTTGGGTTCCTCATCTGTAAAATAAAAACAATAGCAGTTATTCTTCATAACTGTTGTAATAAAGATTAAATGAGTTGATACATGGAAACAATGATTGTTGCTGTGTTGTTGTGTTAGTCACTCAGCCATGTCCAACTCTTTGTGACCCTGTGGACTGTAGCCTGTTAGACTTCTCTGTCCATGGAATTCTCCAGGCAAGAACACTGGAGTAGGTAGCCATTCCCTTCTCCAGGAGATCTCCCCGGCCCAGATTGAACCCAGATCTCCTGCATTGTAGACAGATCCTTTACTGTCTAAGCCACCCCCAATCTGTAAATTATAAATGGGCAAATAAAAATAAAAGCTGTAATTATGTAAGAAAACAACCTTGATTTGAGCCTGTTGCTGTTGTTGAGTCACTAAGTTGTGTCTGACTCTTCACAACCCCATGGACTGTAGCATGCCAGGCCTCCCTGTCCCTCACTGTCTCCCGGAGTTTTCCCAGGTCCGTGTCCATTGCATTGGTGATGCTATCTAGCCATCTCATCCTGTTACCCTCTTCTTTTGCCTTCAATCTTTCCCAGGATCAGGGTCTTTTCCAATGAGTCCACTGTTCATGTCATGTGACCAAATCAGCATCAGTCCTTCCAAAGAGAATTCAGGGCTGATTTCCTTAAGACTGACTTATTTGATCTTCTCACTGTCCAAGGGACTCTCAAGAGTCTTCTCGAGCACCAGACTTTGAAAGCATCAGTTCTTTGGTGCTCTGCCTTCTTTATGGTCCAGCTCTCACAACCATAGGTGATTACTGGAAAGATCATATGACTAGATGGACCTTGACTATATGGACCTTTGTTGGCAAAGTGATGTCTTTGCTTTTTAACACACCGTTTAGGTTTGTTATAGCTTTCCAACCAAGAAGCAATCATATAATTTCAAGACTGCAGTCACCATCTGCAGTTAGAGCCTGTAAAGAGGAAATCTGCCACTTCTTCCACATTGTCCCCTTCTATTTGTCATGAAGCAATGGGGTCCAGATGCCATGATCTTAGTTTTTTTATTTAGTTCTAAACTGGCTTTTTCACTCTCCTCCTTCACCCTCATCAGAAGATTCTTTAGTTCCTCTTTGCTTTCTGCTGTAAGGGTAGGATCATTTGTATTATCTGAGGTTGTTGATGTTTCTCCCAGCCATCTTGATACCAGCTTGTCACTCATCCAGCCTGGCATTTCTCATGATGTGCTCTGCGCATAAGTTAAATAAACAGTGACAATAAACAGCCTTGCCATCCTCCTTTCTCAATCCTGAACCAATCAGTTGTTCCATACAGGGTTCTTAGATTTGAGCCTACTTAGTAATTAAAGCAGAGTCACATATTCAGTGTAATTGATGGGTACATGATTAGTCACAGAAAAGGTTAAAATGACTGGTTGGTTACTTATGTGGGACTTACTGGTCTAAAAGGGGAGGGAACTGGGCAACTTAATACCCACAAGTGGTGGGTAATCTACATACATTATTTCATTTTATCCTAATAAAAATTCATGGAAGGTAAGTATTAATATTACAGAAATCACATTAAAGTGATAAGTGATGTTCAGAGAGTTTAAGTAAATTACCAAAACTACCCTGGTCAGGTATCTAGAAATTATAAGACCATTTCCAAAACACTAAGTCATACTCTTGACTTTAAAAATTAAACTTCTCCACCAGTGATTTTTAAATATATTAAAGACAGGTGGTCCACATAAAATGTGGATGAAAAGGATATAACAGATGAAGATGAAACATCTAATTAAAATTCATAGAAAATGAGAAAAACCTGATACAAAAGAATACATACTCTGTGATTCCATTAAGATGAAATTCTAGAGCAGACAAAAATAAGCTATAGTGATAAATTCAAAATAGTGATTACCTTGTGTGTGTTGGGGCAGGGGCAGGGATTAATTGAGAAGGGGCTATGGGCTTCTCTTGTGGCTCAGCTGGTAAAAAATCTGTCTGCAATGCAGGAGACCTGGGTTCGATCCCTGGGTTGGGAAGAGCCCCTGGAGTAGGGAAAAGCTATCCACTCCAGTATTCTGGGCCTGGAGACTATATAGTCCATGGGGTCACAAAGAGTTGGACATGACTGAGCGACTTTTACTTCCACTATGGGAACTTAACAAGGAGATAGAAATCTCTTACACCTCGATAATGAGTTATATGGTAAACACATTTGTCAAAACTCATCAAACTGTATACTTAAGATCTGTGCATTTCATTGGACATAAATTGTTGTCTTAGTCTGTACCAGCTGCTTTAAGTCTGGTAGCTTATAGAAGAATAAAGTAAAAGCATTAGTTGCGTCCAACTTTTTGTGACCCCATGGACTGCACCCTGCCAGGCTCCTCTGTTCATGGAATTCTCCAGTCAAGAATACTGGAGTGGGGTAGCCATTTCCTTCTTCAGGGGAACCCTAACCCTAACCCAACCCAGGGATCAAACCTATGTCTCATGGCTCTTGCATTGGCAGGCGGGTTCTTTACCACTAGCATTACCCGGGAAGTCCATCTTATAAACTACTGGAACTTATTTATCACAGTTCTGGAGGTGGAAGGCAACAGTGCTAGCACAGTAGGGTTCTGGTGAAGGTCCCCTTATGGGCACCAGATTTCTAGCTATGTCTTCAAGTAGTAGAAGGGGCAAAGGCGCTCTCTCTGGAGTCTCTTTTATAATGGCATTAATCTCATTTATAAAGGCTCTATGTATTTGAGGGAGAGTACAAAATCATTCAAACCATAGCAATTTTTAAAGTTTTTATCATAGAAAATTAAGGTTTTTTTTTAGGCTTGGAATCTGAGTGGAAAATAAAGGCACCATTTTAAGGACTTTTATTAAACCTTGAGAAAATCCAGTGATGTCGGTTCAGAAATCAAACTCATCTCCAAGATGAAGAAGCTTAAGTAAACAATATAGAGTAATTTTTGTGGTTCACACAGTCAGGAGGGATAGAGCTAGGATTCAAACCCTGGTGGGATGTAATTAACCCCCCACTAAAGCTGTCTCTTAAGATGGCTTGTCATGACAACAATGAAGCTGGAAAAGGGAAGATTGGGTTCATTTTCCCCACATAATACCAAGTCTTTAGCCTCAGCATCATGTGGATAAAGAGAATATATGAATACTAAGTAGCCAGTCCAGACCTTATCCAAAGAGGTGTCTTAGTAGGAAATTGCAAGGAAAATAATAATTTGTGAGCCATAGGGATAGGAATGGTTAGATTTTGTCTCATACTACAATACATCTTATTTCTGTTTATTCATATTTCACCTTACTTAAAAGTTAAAAAAAATTAATCTTATCATCATATGAATAAAATAAGCATATGACTTTGAATTGTAACAAAGAATAAGCATTATATTGAATAGCCACCATAACCAAGATTAAAGTTATTTCAGATGAATCCCATTTAAAACTAATGTGAAAGGTTTAGCCACATTGTATTGTGTGGCCTATTTTTAACACACCTCCTTATATACAATAGCTTTGATTTAACATGGGAGAAGAGGCAAGAATAAAAATGTCACAGAATAGATAGGAGCCTTATGGCACATTATTTCCCAAAAGTCCCTTCCTTTAATGACTGAATTCACTACACTTTCCTTAGAAAGGCAAAATGGTAGGTAATTTAAATTCAAACACCATGTAGGACATAGCCAACTTAGCAAGTCACAAAAAAGAATTCAGAGGAAGCAGGGACGATATTAACCACCATAAAGAAAACAACAGAAGATAAATAATAGAATCTTGCTTACCACACAGGCCTCTAATTACAGGGGATAAAACTTCCTTGATATTTTTTCAAATAAGACATTAAACAGAAAGGGCTCGGAAGAGAAAAGCATTTATTTTGGTGAAAGAAACATAAATAAAATAGTTATATGATATAAATAATGGCAATACTAAAGAATGTAACTGGTGCACACAAGCAAAAACTTTTGCAAAAACTAGGTGCAGTGCAGAGGAGTTCAGTTCTGTTTCAGGAGGTGTTAACACAGTGCTGTCAACTAGAATTTTCTGTTGTGATGGAAATGCTCTCTGTTCTGTCCAGTGTAGCAGTCACACTAGACTAGTCGAGCACTTAAAACATGGCTAGTGTGACTGAGGAACTGAAGTTTTAATTTTAATTAATTTAAATTTAAATAACCAAGTGTGGTTAGCGGCCATTGTATTGGACAGTATAGCCTTAGAATGGTTTCAAAGAAATAGACAAGCCTTTGAGACTGACCTTGTCTTCAAACAAACCCCCGATGGCTCTGTAATTTCCCAAACTGACTTGTGAACATTAGTCAGTCTGCATGTCTTAAAGGGTTCAATGTGTTGCAGATACCTGCTGTTCCCAGGGGTGAAATGTATAGCCATGCCTGATGAAGGTTTGCCTCACAGCAATGAAATGGTTTGTGACATTTGGAAACACTCTCACTCCTAACCCTGGCCCATGAGATTCCCAGAGCATTGCCTTACACAGAACTGATGTAGTCCTTTATCTGATCTTGGATTCTAAACCAAGAAAATAACAAAGTCTCCTGGTGGGCTTCTTGAGAAGAAAATAAAATTGGTCTGACAGCCTAGCTTCTCTTCAGTAAGAGCATATTGCTGTTGCTAATAGATTTCTTCCATGTGACCAGCTCCTCCACATGCTATAATGCTGTAACATTATAATCCACTATAATCCTCTAGCTTTATATTCTATCCCAAATGAATTTAGTCCTTGGTGGAAGCCACCTGTGGAGTCTGTGTGGTGAAATTCCCTTCAATTAACCAAAGCATTAAGCTTTTGTTATGAAGAAGGTCATAAATATAGCTAAAGATGAAATGCAGATTTCATTTCATAAACTGCTAATAACTGCCTGGAGCACTTATTAACAATAACTTAATAAAGGAATAATGTCCTGAGGTGCCTTGAAGTGCATTTAGTGGAAAATCATGCTGTGATTGTTTAGTAATATTTTCCATAATGGAGACTTTGATTTCTGAGCTCCTATCGGCCACCCCTATGTGAGCGAATGTAAGGATACATAGTTGAGGGAAACATTGTCTAGATACATTTGTCACTAAATATCCTAGAAGAGTGCATCATAGATATGACAGAAGCAAAAAGATAATAGAGATCAATGTCAATGGGAAATATTGCAACTGGCATCATGGAAGAGGTGGCATTTGAGCTAGATTTTGAAAGATGCATGATCTGTGGAGTAATAATGTGGAAGCATTAGTGGCAATAACAGACACAGGGATGCACAGCCTGTCATAGGAAGGGCAAGTGTGTGACAAAGGCAGAAAGAGGTGTGCTGAAAGATGCCACCAAAAAGACGTGGAGTCAAATACAAAAAGGCATTGGAGAACAGCATTGAAACAAGTATACTATCAAGGGTGAAGCAGATCACCAGCCCAGGTTGGATGCGTGAGACAAGTGCTCAGGGCTGGTGCACTGGGAAGACCCAGAGGGATGGGATGGAGAGGGAGGTGGGAGGGGGGATCGGGATGGGGAAAACATGTAAATCCATGGCTGATTCATGTCAATGTATGACAAAAACCACTACAATATTGTAAAGTAATTAGCCTCCAACTAATAAAAACAAATGGAAAAAATAAAAAAGTAAAGTGCAGTAAAATATTGTACCTGTATGTACAAGGGAAAAAAAAAAAAAGGCACTGGATGCCATGCTATGGAACTTGTTTTGTAGTGACAAGTAGCCATCAAAAAACTTTGAGGTCAAAGCTGTATTTTAAGAAGACAAGTTTGACTGTCATGAGCAGGAGGGATAGGTAAAACAAGATGTTAAATGTAGCAGTCATTTTATTAATTTATTTGTAATATGCCCTTCAAAAAATTCTAAAATTAATTGAGAGGGCTTATTATAATCATATAATACCCACCCATCGGAACAAAACCCAGTTTCCCCCACAGTCAGTCTCTCCCATCAGGAAGCTTCCATAAGCCTCTTATCCTTATCTATCAGAGGGCAGACAAAATGAGAACCACAATCACAGAAAACTAATCAAATTGGCCCCATGGACCACAGCCTCATCTAACTCAATGAAACTATGAGCCATGCCATGTAAGGCCACCCAAGATGGACAGGTCATCGTGGAGAGTTCTGACAAAATGTGGTGACTGGAGAAGGGAATAGCAAACCACTTCAGTATTCTTGCTATGAGAACCCCATGAACATTAAGAAAAGGCAAAAAGATGAACTCCCCAGGTCGGTAGATGCCCAATATGTTACTGGAGAAGAGTGGAGAAATAACTTCAGAAAGAATGAAGAGATAGAGCCAAAGCAAAAACAATACCCAGTTGTGGATGTGACAGGTGGTGGAAGTAAAGTCTAATGCTATAAAAAGCAATATTGCATAGGAACCTATAATGTTAGCTCCATGAACGAAGGTAAATTGGAAGTGGTCAAACAGGAGATGGCAAGAGTGAACATTGACACTTTAGGAGTCGGTGAACTAAAATGGATTGGAATTGGTGAATTTAACTCAGATGACCATTATATCTACTACTGTGGACAAGAATCCCTTAGAAGAAATGGAGTAGCCCTCATATTCAACAAGAGTCTGAAATGCAGTCCTTGTATGCAATCTCAAAAATGACAGAATAATCTTTGTTTGTTTCCAAGGCAAATCATTCAATATCACAGTAATCTGAGTCTATGCCTCAATGAGTAATGCTGAAGAAGCTGAAGTTGAACGGTTCTATGAAGACCTACAAGACCTTCTAGAACTAACACCCACAAAAGATGTCCTTTTCATTATAGGGAACTGGAATGCAAAAGCAGGAAGTCATGAGACACCTGGAATAACAGGCAAATTTGGCCTTGGAGTACAAAATGAAGAAGGGCAAAGGCTAATAGAGTTTTGCCAAGAGAATGCACTGGTCATAGCAGGAAGCCCTCTTCCAACACAAGAGATGACTCTACACATGGACATCACCGGATGGTCAATACCAAAATCAGATTAATTATATTCTTTGCAGCTGAAGATGAAGAAACTTTATACAGTCATCAAAAACAAGACCAGGAGCTGACTGTGGCTCAGATCATGAACTCTTTATTGCAAAATTCCAACTTCAATTCAAGAAAGTAGGGAAAACCACTAGACCATTCAGGTATGATCTAAATCAAATCCCTTATGATTATACAGTGGAATTGGCAAATAGATTCAAGGGGTTAGATCTGATAGAAAGAGCGCCTAAAGAACAATGGGCGGAGGTTCATGACATTGTACAGGAGTCAAGGATCAAGACCATGCCCCCACCCCCCAAAAAAAACACAAAAAGGCAAAACAGTTATTTCAGGAGAGCTTACAAATAGCTGGGGAAAGAGGAGAAGCAAAAGGCAAAGGAAAAAAGGAACGATATACCCATCTGAATGCAGAGTTCCAAGGAATAGCAAGGAGAGATAAGAAAGCCTTCTTCAGTGATCAGTGCAAAGAAATAGAGGAAAACAAGAGAAAGGTAAAGACTGCTGCTGCTGCTAAGTCGCTCCAGTCGTGTCCGACTCTGTGCAACCCCATAAACGGCAACACACCAGGCTCCTCTGTCCCTGGGATTCTCCAGGCAACAATACTGGAGTGGGTTGCCACTTCCTCCTCCAATGCATGAAAGTGAAAAGTGAAAGTGAAGTCACTCAGTCGTGTCCAACTCTTCGCCATCCCATGGACTGTAGCCTACAGTCCATGGCTCTTCCGTCCATGGGATTTTCCAGGCAAGAGTACTGGAGTGGGGTGCCATTGCTTTCTCCATAGTAAAGACTAGAGATCTCTTTAAAAAAAAATTATAGATACCAAGGGAACATTTCATGAAAAGATGGGCACAATAAAGGACAAAAATGGTATGGATCTAAAGGAATCAGAACATATTAAGAAGAGGTGGCAAAAATACACAGAAGGAATATACAAAATAAAGATCTTCCTGATCCAAATAACCACAATGGTGGGATCATTCATCTAGAATCAGACATCCTGGACTGAGAAGTCAAGTGGGCCTTAGGGAGCAACACTAGGAACAATGCTAGTGAAGGTGATGGAATTCCAGCTGAGTTGTTTCAAATCCCAAAAGATGATGCTGTGAAAGTGCTGCACTCAATATGCCAGCAAATTTGGAAACTCAGCACTGGCCACATGACTGGAAAAGTCAGTTTTCATTCCAATCCCAAAGAAAAGCAATGCCAAAGAATGTTCAAACTACCACACAATTGCACTCATAACACACGCTAGCAAAGTAATGCTCAAAATTCTCCAAGCCAGGCTCCAACAATATGTGAACTACGAACTTCCAGATGTTCAAGCTGGTTTTAGAAAAGGCAGAGGAACCAGAGATCAAATTGCCAACATCCATTGGATCATCGAGAAAGCAAGAGAGTTCCAGAAAAACATCTACTTCTGTTTTTTGACAACACCAAAGTCTCTGACTGTGTGGACCACAAAAACTATGGAAAATTCTTAAAGAGATGGGAATACTAGACCACCTGACCTGCCTCCTGAGAAATCTGTATGCAGGTCAAGAAGCAACAGTTAGAACCAGACATGGAAAAACAGACTGGTTCCAAATTGGGAAAGGATATGTCAAGGCTATATATTGTCACCCTGTTTATTTAATTTATATGCAGAGTATATCATACAAAATGCCAGGCTGGATGAAGCACAAGATGGAATCAAGATTGCTTGGAGAAATATCAATAACCTAAGATACGCAGATGACACCACTCTTATGGAAGAAAGCAAAAAGGAACTAAAAGTCTCTTGATGAATGTGAAAGAGGAGAGTGAAAAAGTTAGCTTAAAACTCAACATTCAGAAAACTAGGATCATGGCATCTGGTCCCATCACTTCATGTCAAATAGATGGGGAAACAATGGAAACAGTGAGAGGCTTTATTCTCTTGGGTTCCTAAATCACTGCAGATGGTGACTGCAACCATGAAATTAAAAGACTCTTGCTTCTTGGAAGAAAAGCTGTGATCAACCTAGACAGCATAGTAAAAAGCAGAAATGATGCAGACAAATGTCCAGCTAGTCAAAGCTATGGTTTTTCCAGTAGTCATATATGAATGTGAGAGTTGGACTATAAAGAAAGCTGAGCACTGAAGAATTGATGATGCTTTTGAACTATGGTATTGGAGACGACTCTTGAGAGCCCCTTGGACTGCGAGGAGATCCAACCACTTGATCCTAAAGGAAATAAGTCCTGAATATTCATTGGAAGGACTGATGCTGAAGCTGAAACTCCAATAGTTTGGCCACCTGATGTGAAAAGCTAACTCCTTGGAAAAGCTCCTGATGCTGGGAAAGATGGAAGGCGGGAGGAGAAGGGGATGACAGAGGATGAGATGGTTGGATGGCATCACTGACTCAATGGACTTGAGTTTGTGCAAGCTCCAGGAGTTGGTGATGGACAGGGAAACCTGGTGTGCTGCTGTCCATCTCTCTCACAGAGAGTCAGACATGACTGAGCAACTGAACTGAACTGAAGAAACACAGGGAAGGCCAATGTGGTGGGATTTCAGGGAGAAAGACTAGGGAATGATGGAAGGTGAAGTCAGAGAAAGGACAACACCAGATCACAGGCAGCCTCTGAACTAGAAATCCCTGACAACAAGTGAAGGAAAAGCCCAAATCACCATGGTCTGCTTATACATGTGTACAGAAGGACCTATGGTTAAAATAGCAAAATACTTCCATTCAAGCTGGTAAATAGCCACTGTGCTGATCTCCCTAAGAGTCCCCACAGCTCTAGACAGCCAGGGCTTTCCCTGAGGGCCATAAAACTTCCAGGATCTGGTAATTTAAGAATTCAGGGTAACTACATGCCTCTAACCTTGATCTAGTTCCATGACTACAGATGTATAACATTATCCCTGGGCAAAAGGAAAAGCATTTCTTTATATACATCATTATGAAGTTCAAAATAAGCATGCATTCACTCAGTCAGTAAATATTTATTAAATACCAACTATGGGCCAGGAGTTATTAGAAGTATCAGGATAAGTGAGAGTAAACAGACCAGTTTCTGTCCTCACAAAGCTAAGAGTTTGAACTTTAGGCAAATTATTGCCTGTAGGGAGCAGTTTTTAGGCAGTGGTTCTTAACCCAAACTACACAACAGAATCACCAGAAAGTTTTTTAAAGTACTGATAGCTAGGTCCCACCCTCAGAGGGTCTGATTTAACTGATCTGAGTAGTGGCTAGGTTACTGGAAATTTTGAAAAAAAACCCAGCTGATTCAGTGTGTTACAAGGCTGAGAGCTTCTCTCCTAGAGATATGAGTCAATGTGGATGACAGAGTGGAATTGTGACATTTTAGTAAAATTTATGGATGCAAACCTAGGACATTTTCACTGCATGTTAGAGCATAAAGATAAATCAAGATGGAAACATGATTCTTTCAGAGGTGTTTTTCAGAAAGTTCTTGAGTCTGTCTTTGTAGAATGGTATTCTGACAAATGCTGCCAAGGCAGTCTGATCCAACATTAGACAGGTCAACTCCTCGTATTCTGCCAATAATCAGCACAACCGTGGGTTTTGTGAAATTGAATTCCTCAGGAGAAGGACCTCCACCCATGACATGTCTGCATGTCAGCCTGAGGAATGGATGAACACCCAGCACTCCAGACCACAGGATAGGAGTCCAGCTCTCGGGGTCAACAAGCAAAACTCAGTGGATTAAGATTGCTCTTTACATAGAATTCTTGCCTCTCTAACTGCTTTCTAGTTGACTCCCTCCTTTGTCCATCTTGTGATAAAAGTTTAGAAAGAAACAGAATCAGAAACTCCTTGAAAAGGTTTGACCCAAAAGAGAGTTAAGAGGAGTTGTGGAAAGGGAATAAAACAGTAAATAAAAAGGTACCCAGCATGTCCAGGTATACTTCAGCTGAGCTGCTTGGAATGTGACAAAGAATGTAGAAAGAAAATGACTAGGATTTCAAAACTCAGCCAAAAAAAAAAAAAAAACCCCACAAAAAGGAAACAGCGGAAATAACAGAACCCTGAATTATGATTTAGAAGGCAAGAATTTTTGTCTCTGGCCTATTGTGACATGGGTAACTTCTCTGTGCCTCAGTTTCCTCACTTTTAAAATGAGGGGACTAGACTTAAATGATCTCCAATAGAACAGGTAGGTAAAATGTAATTTAATATCTGTGAGAGAGAGACAAAGAGAAAAAAAATACTGATAAGTGAAATATGAAGACAAATGTTAGGGAGAAACCAAATTTACATTTGGAGCCCAAGACACTCCTAGGGGGTGAGGATGGAAGGGGATCAAGACCCTCACGCTTTGTCTTAAGAACTTAAACTGTTCAGGGTGGACTAGGGATTGCCCTGAAGTAATCCCAGAGACAGAGAAGGGCTGTGAGAAGCCTAGGTAAACGCACCACCAAGGAGAAAAGATAGGACTACCTGCCCAGCTTCTGCAATGACATAGGAGTTCCAAAGTATAGTGCACACTGGGACCAAACCCAGGAGCATGGAGCAGGCTTGAGTCCTGGAGGAGTGGACACATAAGTAAGGAACTATAATGATGGGAGTCCAAGCCAGGTTTGCCCAAAGCCCACCTCTGGCTGAACTTACTCCTAAGTGCTGGGGCCTTCTCTCTGGCCCCTTAAAGAAGAACAGTGATCCAAAAAGGGTCTACACTAACAGCTTCTCCTGGAGCCACCAGCCTCTGTGGAACTGCAAAGTCCCCTAGCCTGAGTTGGGATTCCAGTTCTGGCCTGTCAGAAGAAGAGGCTCCCAGGAAAAGTCACTGTATTTCCCATTCACAAGGCAGGCAAGGGCTCCCACATTCAACTTTGGGACCCCACCTGAGTGGTGCCTTATTTGCATCCCAAGCTATGAACTGAGACACTCCAGTCACAGATCTGTAAGATCACTTACAGCTCTAATATGCTGTGGTTTTAGTGTACAATTCAAAATGAAATCTAAAGACAGAATTTGGCATATAACTATCTCCTTAAGTTTGTAGACTCTGGAATGCTTGTCTGAAAAAAAAAGAGAGATGTGTAAATTAGGAATCCATCTGTGACCATTGCATAGCCTAAAATTAACACGGAAGGCATGTCACTTCTAAAGATCCATGAATTCACTCCATGTGCATTCATTAAAGATCATTAAAGTGAAAGCTGGGAATGCAAAAGATAATTATATAGTTTGAATATCTAAAGCATCTTCCTTATGGAGAGCAGGTTTGTATGTATATGTAAAATATACATGTATTATCTCCAAATGGAAACAGAAACACATGCTTGCTTTATTGGAAGGTAACCATTGTATTAATTTCCTATTTCAAATGGCCTTAGACAATAGCCATCAGCTTTGTTAACATGCATACTGCTTGACTCAGAAATTTCACATGTAGAAATTTAACCTGATGAAATTTTTCACATATATACAAAAATATATAAGAATGTTCATTGTCACAATATTGTTAACAAGGAAAAAAGTTGAAAAGAATTGAAATGTTCATTAGTAAGAGATTAGTTAGATAAATTATCAGTCATCCATATACAAGGATACTCTGCAATTACTAAAAATAGTCAAATGTACTTTTATACTAAGAAAAAATTTTATGTTAACTGATTGAGCTGACATTTACAGTACCCCACATCCATTCTCTGCTTCAAATCAAATCTACTTGAGGCTGAGGATTTCTTGTGTCAGGGAGACTTGGTTACAAAGAGCACTGACCACAAAATGATAATTCCTCACACAGGTCAGAATGGCCATCATCAAAAAGTCTACAAACAATAAATGCTGGAGAGGGTGTGGTAAAAAGGGAACACTCTTACACTGTTGATGGGAATGTAAATTAGTACAGCTACAATGGAGAAAAGTAAGGAGGTCCCTTAAAAAACTAAAAACAGAGTTACCATATGATCCAGCAATCCCACTGCTGGGCATATAGCTGAAAAGATACATGTACCCCAATGTTCATAGTAGCACTACTTATAATAGCCAAGACATGGAAGCAGCCTAAATGTCCACTGACCGATGAACGGATGAAAAAGATGTGGTATATTTATTACAATGGAATATTACTCAGCTGTCAAAAAGAACTAACTAATGCCATTTGCAACAACATGAATGGACCTAGAGATTATCATACTAAGTGAAGCAAGCCAAAGACAATATCATGTAGAATCCAAAAAAATACAAAAAAAAAGATACAAATAAACTTATACTAAACAGAAATAGACCCACAAATACTATAAGCTTATGGTTACCAAAGGAGAAGGAGAGGAGAGGAGTAAATTAGGAATTTGGGATTAACATAAACACACTATTATATATAAAATAAATAACCAACAAGGACCTACTGTACAGTACAGGGAACTATAGTCAATATTTTCTAATAACCTATAAGAGAAAAGAATATATATATATATATATGAAACAATCACTCTGCTCTCTATCTAAAACTAACAAAACATTATAAAACAACTATACTTCAATTTTTTTTAAAAAAAAGACAATTTTTAGTGCTCAGCCCCAAAGACAAGAGACCCAGAGAAAAATATTCTCAGCATGCCATGGGCACATTCTTGAGAATAAAAATAACCTGGACTGTCCTGAGAAAACAGGGACAACCTACCTGGACCTTTCCCTGAAGGTTAATTCATTTTCCTATAAATGAAAGGCAAATGTCATCTTTTAGCAGATAAAGTCTTTGCTTTTATGGAGATTTAGGTGACAGGAGATAGAAAAAATAAAGAAAATAATGAAAAAGATAATCAGAGATTAATAAAGCTTTGAAGAAAAAAAAATTTAATGGATGAAGCAATCAGTGCAGGGTGGGGAGGAAAAATGGTCAGGAAGAAAATGTGTGGCTGGAGATCTTACTGTCCAGATAGGATTGGGCATGCCAAGATGTGGGCAAACAGGTGAACAATGACCCCAAGGCATCTGTTGTGTTGAAAGAATGCACCCCATGAAAGGGGAATCCATTGGAGGGTAAATCAAGGGTCTGATATGATATGATTCACCATTTAGGGGAAGGAATGAGAAAGAAGGAAATGGAGATGGAAGGGGATGAATGATGAATGATGTGTCTGCTATTGTTTTTCAGTCACTAAGTCATGCTTGATTCTTTTCAACCCCAAAGACTGCAGCACTCCAGGCCCCTCTGATCTCCTCTATCTCCCAGAGTTTGCTCACATTCATGTCCATTGAGTTGGTGATGCCATCCAACTATGTCACCTTCTGTTGCCCCCTTCTCCTTTTGCCCTGAATCTTTCCCAACACCAAGGTCTTTTCCAAGAGTCAGCTCTTCACATCAGGTAGCCAAAGAATTGGAGCTTCAGCTTCAGCATCAGTCCTTTCAATGAATAGTCGGGGTTGATTTTCTTTAAGGTTGACTGGTTTGACTTCCCTGCAGTCCAGGGTGGAGAAGGCAATGGCACCCCACTCCAGTACTCTTGCCTGGAAAATCCCATGGACGGAGGAGCCTGGTAGGCTGCAGTCCATGGGGTCGCTAAGAGTCGGACATGACTGAGTGACTTCATTCTCACTTTTCACTTTCCTGCATTGGAGAAGGAAATGGCAACCCACTCCAGTGTTTTTGCCTGGAGAATCCCAGGGAAGGGGGAGCCTGTTGGGCTACTGTCTATAGGGTCTCACAGAGTCAGACACAACTGAAGCAACTTAGCAGCAGCAGCAGCAGCAGTCTAAGGAACTCTCAAGAGTCTTCTCCAACACTAGTTTGAAAGCATCAATTCTTCGGCACTCAGCCTTCTTTATGGACCAACTCTCACATCCATATATGACTACTGGAAAATCATAGCTTTGCCTATATGGATCGTTGTCGGCAAAGTGATGTCTCTGCTTGTTAATATGCAGTCTAGGTTTGTCATAACTTTCTTTCCAAGGAACAAGTATCTTTTAAATTCATGGCTGCAGTCACCATCTGTAGTGATTTTGGAGCCCAGGAAAATAAAATCTGTCACTGCTGATGTGTCTGAAGGAGAAAATTAGTAAAGGCAGGAAAATGGGATAGGAGCACCAGAAAGAACCATCCCAGCACCTGCTACAGACTAGAGGTGGTATAGCTGATACTGGAAAAGGACAGTGCCAGGACTGGCTCACCTGAGGGTCTAAGGAGTTTTTCTAAACCTCCGGGGATATCAGAGTGGGATAGCAAGACAATCATAGATTGGAGATGCATAGCCTAGCCAAGAAAAGGCTAGTGCAAAAAGGCTGAGAAGTATTGAAGGCAGGAGAAGAAGGGGATGACAGAGGATAAGATGGTTGGATGGCATCACCAACTTGAAGGATGTGAGTTTGAGCAAGCTCTAGGAGTTGATGGACAGGGAAGACTGGCGTCCTGCAATCCATGGGATCACAAAGAGTCAGACACGACTGAGCAACTGAACTGAACTAAATTGATATTCATTATAATCACAATTTATCTCAGGCTTAGTCACTGTGGATCAAGCTGACCTCAAGCTCTAGACAGAAGAGGTAATTTAGGTTGTTAGATTTTTCCTCTGTATGGTAATGCTCCACAATGATGACTATTTTGCAATTTGATCTTTTCTGGACTGTGAATCGTGTTCCAATGACCCATTTGGCCAATATACACTGTTTTGATTTATAAAGACTTTACAAAAACTTAGTTTTAGAATAAGTCTTAAAGTCAGACAATGTGAGTTCTCCAACCTTGTTCTTTTGCATGATTGTTTCACCTATTATGCAATTTCATATTTTTAAATCTTATTTTAATATTTTGTGAAAATGTTTCTATATTTATTAAATACAGCTGCTTTATTTTTATCTGAAAAAAGAAAATAAAGTAAAGGAGCACTGTCAGTAAAGCATACTTTAGGCTAAAACTGAATCTTTCATTTCAGTGCCTTAAACAAAGAGGGTGTTTACTCTCCCTTCATATAACAGAAGTCTGAAGATTGGTGTCTGCTATCATTGATTCAGCAGTTCATCAAGGTCAGGGCCGACACTCTGGGTCTCTTGACCTTCATGGTCACAAGATACTAGCTACACCTACTGTCATTTGTTCATTCACAACAGAAAAAAAGTAACCATATTTCCTTGTCCAGAATTGTATCAAATGCCATTTTTGGCTTCAAGATGGGGTGGGTGTAGAATGTTTTTGTCCTTAAGCCTATAAAATATACATAGACCAGAAAGAAGGTGTTTGATATGAGAGCCGAAGTACTAATCTGTGATGCTGGCCTCCAAGAATTGAAGAGGGGTTTTTAAAAAAATTTTTTCGTTGAACTCTTCACTCACTAAAATATACCAAAGAGACCAGTGATTTAGAATCCAAATGAAGCCACATCACTTTCCTTCTCAATGTTGCTTGAGGACCACCTTCGTGCCTCCTGGTCCTGCCTCTCCCCCAGCAATCTACAGCACTCTCTCTGGCCTTGAGAGTCAGAAACACAAACTAGAAAAACAAATCTAGTCTATTGCTGGAGGACTAGCGTAACATTAGGACCAGGCTACAGCATAGCTCTCTTTAATAAACTTTCATCAAAAGAATGTTGGAATTCAATGCATGTTCATGTATCGCCTATTTCAGGACCTGAATGGGGAAAACTGGGTATTTCTTCTTCTCTCTCATTCAGTAAACAGCTATAGGGCTTTTGTGTGTCAGGCGCCGGGTGTTTTTTTATTCTTCTTCATTTTATTATTGTTCCCTGTCCTGTTTTATTGGACTATTTCTGTCTCCAAACGTCTGTGAGGATACTTGAAAAAGTGTGAGACAATATATCAAACCTGCACAATGCAGGGCACTGTCAGGCCCATCAGAGCACTGCCCACACCCCTGAGGAGGAAAGCCTGGGAAGGGGTGAAAGAATCAAGATGCAAGGGAAAACCTGTGAGGAATGATATTTCTTACAACACTCACGTGCTTAGTCACCCGTTTATTTACTCACTGAACATTTACTGAACCCATTTGCTAGATTCTGGAGATATTGTGGTGAACACACAGACAAGGTCTCTGCCTTCATGGAGCGTATACTTGTTGTAGGACAATGATTTTGAAATGTAAATCAATGTTATTTTTCCCAGTAGTTTATTTTTTATTTCTCTGTTCCCAACCAAGTAGCTACGCTATGCTCATTGCCTCAAGGAAGAGATGGAATAAGAACAAAGCAGAGAAAAAAGAAGACATCTTGTACTTTAGGAGGATAGAAATGACATCGTGCTGTGCACTAAGTCATGTTTGACTCTTTGTGACCCCATGGCCTGTGGCTCGCCAGGCTCCTCTGTCCATGGGATTTCCCAGGTAAGAATACTGAAGTGGGTTACCATTCCCTTCTCCAGAGAAATTACATTAAGAATAAACACTATGTTAGCATGAAGTGAAGTAAAGTCGCTCAGCCGTGTCCGACTCTTTGAGGCCCCATGGACCGTAGCCTACCGGGCTCCTCCGTCCATGGGATTTTCCAGGCAAAAGTACTGGAGTGGGTTGCCATTTCCTTCTCCAGAGGATCTTCCTGACCCAGGGATCGAACCCGGGTCTCCCGCATTGTAGGCAGATGCTTTACCGTCGGAGCCACAAGGGAGCAAATATGACCTCAACCTACACAGTGCACGAAATGGAGAAGATTCATCTTCACTGAAAGGGGGAAGAGAGATGGAGGGCAAGAGAGTCGCCACAGAGGCCAGCGAGGGAGCTGAAAGGAACACTCCAGACCAAAAAGGGCTATGGCTGAGCACAAGCTGTATCTCAGCCCAGGGCCAGCGTGAGGAGAAGTTACGATCACCCAGGAGCCAGACGGCAAACAGGCTGCATTCACCAACACATAGGGAGCACTGGGTATGTATCTACCAGGCGTTCAAACTCCATCCTTGCCTCTTCTTCCTGGGCACACAGTCAGGCTCTATTTCCCAGCCTCCCTTGCAACTAGATGAAGTTGCATCATAAACCAGAGAGTTCTGGCCAAAGGAGTATGGGAAGAAGTGATACACACCATTTTCTATCCTGTCCATAAACGCTTCCGATGTAGTCCTGATGCTCCCCCCTTCCTGTTCTGTCAGATATAAATGACACGTTTCAAGGCAAGAGGAGATGGCAGAACCAAAAGAAAGAAGAAGCCTGGGTTCCCACAGCCCTGCTTGAAAGAGCCCCTGGGTTTCCAGTCCCACGCAGACCAGAATTCACGGACATCTGCATTGTGCGAATGGAATTTAATTTTTCTTGTTAAGCCACTAAAATGTTGAAGTTTGTTACAGAAATTTTAGCTTACTCAACAAATATTCCAAGCAAGCCCCTAGCTTTGGATTTAATTCACTCCTTACCCATTAGTACATGAAGACAGGCTCTTCACTGCAAAATACCAGGACACAGTAAGCAATCTCCCCTCAGTGAAGTTGGGGCCCTCACAATCTACCATGTGGTGTAATGGTGAGAAAGGAAAAGGTCCTGCTCTTATATCTGTGAAATTAAGCAAAATCTACTTAAGATTTTCCCTGAGCTAGGAGAGTGATTAAGCACATGAGCAATACAGTGTAGACAGGGAGAGAAATATGCAACAAGCAAGTGAAGAGTTATATGCTGAGCTCTATGAAAGAAAAATACAAATAGTCTGGAGCAAATAATAAGTGTTGGTATAATTTATATTAGGGAGTGTGAATGAGTGAAGACTTCTCTGAAGAAGGAACAGTTGAATCTAGGAGTCAGAGCCAAGTTAAGAGCCAGGGGAATAGCATTCCAGGCAAAAGGAATAGAATGTAAAAAGGCCCTGAGAAAGAAAGAGGTTGGTTTATTTGAGGATCTGAAATATAGCTGTGACATACAGAAGAGAAGAATATGACACAGGAAAGGAGAAGTAGGCAGAGGCAAATTCATACTGCTCCACAGGAACCTGGCTCTTGATTTTGAATTTTATTACAAGAGCCTGGGAAGGTGCTAGAAAATGTTAAGCAAGGATCATGGTCTCAGGACTACATTTTTAAAATATCACTGGCCAAGATGGAGACTCGTTGGGAGGGAGGGAAAAGAAAAGAAAAGAAAAGAGTCAATGGAGGAGGCTATTTTAGCAATCTAGGCAGGAGGTGATGATGTGCTGAATTAGAGGGGTGTCAGTGTGTATGTGGAGAGAATCAGATGAGTTTAGTCTATACTTGGGAAGCTGGAGTGAGCTCTTGCATTCAATATCTTTAAACTCTAGTGAGAGCAGCATTAAGTGATACAAAATTCAGTTCTCAGCTGGGCCCTGTAAAGGTTGAAAGGATGTGGCAAATGACAGTGGCTATAGCCTCTCCTGACTGAAGCAGGTTGGTTTGGAGAAGGTTGAGGTTGCAGGGAAAGCTGGGCTTGGAATCAGAAGGTTGTAGCCCAGGTAGGTGTACTCACTTAGGTGTGATATCATGCTCGATAGATAGAGCCCAATAAAGTAAGCAACTTGGAAGCCTAACAAATAGGGTCTCTGCCCAGACATGATCTAAGCACTATGGAGGTGAGTGTCATTCAAATAATTTCACCCTTTGCCCATTCTGGTGTGTCTGTGCATGAGCTCAGTCATGTTTGACTCTTTGTGACTCCAAAGACTGCAGACCTCCAGGCTTCTCTGTCCATGGAATTTTCCAAGCAAGAATACTGGAATGGGTTGCCATTTCCTCCTCCAGGGGTTCTTCCTGATCCAGGAGTTGAACTCACATCTCTTGAGTCTCCTGCATTGGTAAGTAGATTCTTTACCAACTGTGCTACCTAGGAGGCCCCCTTCTTACTAGCTAATAATAATAATAATAAGAGGAAGGATAGTTAACATTATGGAGCTCTTTGTACCGGGCCCTGTTCCTAGGAATGTGTTAAGCTCTCTCATTTAAGCTCACTAGAGCTTTGTAAGATCCCTACTGTCATTACCACTGTTTACTAACTAAAACTAGTGCCTAGGATTAGTACCTTGTCCAAGGCCATGTCTTCAGTAATTATAGCAGCATATATTCCAACCCAGCTTTGGCTTGACTCCAGAGCTAGGCTTCTAACCATATCATCAACATGTTGAGAAGGATTTTGAAGATGTATTTGTGTTCAAGAGGGCAAAGTCAGGTGGATGCAGTCTGGTCAGTCATGTATGTGTCACCTCTGTAGCAGTACTGCATGCCTCCAACATACATCAATCCTGTTTAAATAAAAGTAAATGCTAGGATTAAATCCCTCTCCCCTAGCTGTCTTACTGTAACCATACTGCCTTATTCTAAAAGATAAATAAATATGGATTTGCATCTAACTTAGAATAACAAAAGAAAATTATAATTATACTTTATAATCTTATAAAATATCATATTCATATTCTAACGGTTGATTATGTTCTTCAGGCCAACTAACTAGAAAGAATATTATTTGAAGAATCTGGTATATAAGGGCCTCTAGACACCTTAACACAAGAATTCTAAAAACATTATGAAAGATTAAAAACCTACTTGGAGAGCCTCTTCCCTTTAGAACTCAACTGAGAAGTCACATCAGGCTAAAAAATGGTTCTGGGGCAAAGCCAAGCTTTGAGCTGTCAGGGAAAGGCTGCACTGAAACAGAACTGCATCGTCTCTGGGAACCCAGTGTTCACTGATAAAAACCGACATTGTTGTTCTTCAATGCTCTCATAAGACAAGAGCATTTTAAACTACTAATGTGGTTGTCTTCTCTTCACCACCTCTCCTGCCTCCAGTGGAGGGAAATATTTACTCTTCTAATTTCTTCCTTCTTTATGTCACCAAATACCTTGTGACAGTATTACACTTGACAGATCTCTTATTGAGAATTTGCCAAAGTCAAAAGATAATTAGTTTGGTTTTGCAGACATATAAAAGTGCCAGAGAGTGGACTGTGCTCAACCTACTGGAGATAGTGTCCAATTGCTCATATCTCAATGAAATTTTCTGGAGTTGTAAACAATTGTATCTTAAAGAAGCCCTTGTGCAATAGAATGTTTTGCTGAAAGAAGCTGGGTCCCTAGCTTTTAGAGAATGTAAAGGCTACCCAGGGGATTAGCAGATATCCATGAAATGTCTACTTGGTCAGGCATGTTGCTAACTCTGAGGATAAACAGAAGAATGAGACCCAAGAGAATTGACAGTGTAATAAAGAAGGGAGAGATCTGTACAGCACCTCTTAGAGTGAGTACAAAGAGATCAGTATAGATATTAGAGTAGTTCTCAAAGTTGTGATCCCCAGATAAATAGCATCAGTGAGAAGCTTGTTAGAAATGCAAATTCTCATACCCTGTATGAAACCTTCTGGTGGGGGGGGGAGGGGCAGTGGCTAGAAATCACTCTCCAAGTGATTCTGATGCAGTCTAATGTCTGGAAATGACTGATCTGGCAAAAGAGATGACAATACAGTATAAGTGCTTGGATGGGTTACTAGTATCCAACCAAGAAATAATGAATGTTGGCACTGGGGTCTTTTGGAGTGATGTAATCTTTAATGTAATTTCTAATACAGTGTATTAAAAATCAGAGACATCAATTTGCTGACAAAGATCCATATAGGCGAAGCTATGTTTTTCCAGTAGCTATGTACAGATGTGAGATTTGGACCATAAAGAAGACTGAGGGCTGGAGAATTGATGCTTCAAACTGTGGTGCTGGAGAAGACTCTTGAGAGTCCCTTGGACTACAAGGAGATCAAACCAGTCAATCCTAAAGGAAGTCAACCCTGAATATTGATTGGAAGGACTGATGCTGAAGGTGAAGCTCCAATACTTTGGCCACCTGATGCAAAGAACTAACTCATTGGAAAAGACCCTGATGCTGGGAAAGATTGAAGGCAGGAGGAGAAGGGGGAGACAGAGAATGAGATGGTTGGATGGAATCACCGACTCAATGGATATGGGTTTGAGCAAATTCCAGGAGATGGTGAAGGACAAGGAAGCCTAGCATGTTGCAGTCCATGGGGTTGCAAAGAGTCAGACACAACTTAGTGACTGAACAACAACAACCCAGACCTTGGTGGTGCTAGTGGTAAAGAACCCACCTGTCAGTCCAGGAGACATAAGAGACATGGATTTGATCCCTGTGTCAGGCAGATCCCCTGGAGGAGGGCATGGCAACCCACTCCAGTATTCTTGCCTGGATAATCCCATGGACAGTGGAGTCTGACAGGCTATGGTCCAGAGTCACACAGAGTCAAACATGACTGAAGTGACTTAGCATGCACACACACAACCCAGCCCTTACGAGGCAGAATTTGAGATTTCAGTCATGCCAACATCTAAGGCCATCATGTATCTCTCCAGCTTTGATTCTTGTCAAAGAATTTGACAATTTCTGTCTTCATCTCCTATTGCTGATGTAACAGATTACAACAAATCTAGTAACATAAAACAAAATGTATTATCTTTCAGTTCTGGAGATTAGAAGTACAAATTCAGTCTCATTGGCCTGAAGTCAAAGTGTACACAGATCTACTTCCTTCTGGAGGCTGGGGAAATTCCATTTCCTTACATTTTCCAGCTTCAAGAGGCCACTTGCATTCTTTGCCTAATGGCCCTGTATCACCTTGACCACTACTTCCCTCATCATATCTCCTCTAATTCCATCCTTCCCACCACCTTCTTATAAGAATGCCTGTACTTACACTGGGCCACTCACATTATCCAGGTTAGTTTCCCCATCTCAAAAGATGTTTAATTTAATGACATTTGCAAAAACCCTTTTGCCATGTAGGTGGCATATTCAGAAGTCCCTGGAATTAGGACATGGACATCTTTGAAGGACCATTATTCAGCCTTCCACATCTTCCCCTTCAGCGCTGCTCAGAGAATAGGAAAGATGAAAGGAGCAAGAAGTATAAAGTTGCAGAGTTTATAATAGGACAGAACTAATAAATTAATTCTCTTAGATTGTTTCAATGTGTTGGGTAGTCATTTCTCCTTATAAAAGCTGAGATAAGCAGGCATGACTTGGGGTGCCCAAAAAAGCAGAGTCAATAATTGTCAGCAAGGCTCAGCCCCCTGAGCATGCCTGCTTATCTTTATGTTCACCTGTCTACTGGATAGCACCTGAACAGGCACAGAAACAAACTCTTCATTCCTGGTCTCTGTCCTCATCCCAACATGTTTTTCCTCCTTGAGTCCCTAAGACAAAGGTGTATAACCTACTTACTCAACCCAGAAATCTACACCATATCCTAGACTCCTCTTTCTCTTTCACTCCCAAATCCCACCCCACACCCCAGCCACCCCAGATTAAATCAGCCACCGAGTTCTGTCAAACCCATCTCCCAGATATCTCTCTTCATCTTCTACCACCCTAACCAGGCTTGACTCAGGGACACACAATTTCTCACCCTGAGTTTTTACAAGAGCCTCCTAACTGGCTCCCCTGGTTTTGGGAGTGCCACCTTTATCACCACTAATAGGAGAGTATTTCCAAAGCATGAATCTGTCACCTTTTTTCTCTACTACTTAAAACTCCCTAATGCCATCTTAGAATAAAGACCAACATCTTAACAAGGTGGTTAAGATTCTTTGTGAGCACCCTTAATTTACCTGATCAGCTTCGTGTTAGCCATTCCCTCACATGACAAATTATTTACAGGTCCTAGAATGTACCTTGATCCCTCACACCTCCAACCTTTTGGACAGGCTCTTTGCTGGAACATCTTCATTCAATTCTGTACCTGGCTGGAGCAACAATTCTCTAAGTCTTCCTCTAGGCATATTGGACTTCCCCAGAGGCTCAGATGGTAAAGAATCTGCCTGCCAATGCAGAAGACCAGTTTCAATCCTTGGGTAGGAAAGATCCCCTAGAGAAAGGAATGGAGAATTCCATAGACAAAGGAATCAGGTGGGCTATAGTCCATGGCATTGCAAAGAGTCGGACATGACTGGGCAACTAACACTTTCATTTTTTCTAGGCATATTGCCCTGGTCTCTTCCATCTTAGCACTCACTACTCTCTCTGGAAGCACTTATTACCCAGAATTACAATTGATTATTTAATTATAATCATCTCTTGAATGATTGGACTGTGAGCTCCTATTCCCAGAGGCCAGCACAGCCCAGGGCACACAGTAATTGCTCAATACATTCCTTAGTTGAATTGAGATACTACATTGGGAAATGCTAGCTAAGAAAACAAAAAGGAGTAGTAGTAATAAGGAGAGTTAGGGTAGATTCCTAAGGGCCAAGTATCTGGAGCAGATTAGAAAATTTTAGGGCACACCCATCGAGACATACAATTATAAGGACATAAAGAATAAAAAGAAAGGATTTTTCAATAATGTCAACTGCTCCTGAAGATCAAAACCAGAGAAAAGACAAACAAGAAAGCCATCCATGCTGTTCAAGAGAACAACTTCAAGTGGAAGAGTCCATATAGCCAAAGCTATATTTTTTCCAGGAGTCATGTAAGGATGTGAAAGTTGGACCATAAATAAGACTGAACACTGAAGAATTGATGCTCTTGAGCTGTGGTGTTGGAGAAGATTCTTGAGAGTCCTTTAGACTGCAAGGAGATCAAATCAGTCAATCCTAAAGGAATTCAGTCCTGGATATTCATTAGGACTGATGCTGAGGTTGAAGTTCCAATACTTTGGCCACCTGATGAGAAGAGCCAACTCATTCAAAAAGACCCTGTTGCTGGGAAAGATTGAAGGCAGGAGGACAAGGGGACAACAGAGGATGAGATGGTTGGATGGCATCACTGACCCAATGGACACAAGTTTGAGCAAACTCTGGGAGATGGTGAAGGACAGGGAAGCCTGGCATGCTACCATCCATGGGGTCACAAAGATTTGGACACAACTGAGTGACTGAACAGCAACATGTGGCACAGAAGACAGTGAGGGAAGAAGGTCCAGTTTACAGGGAGTCAAGCACTGTATTGTGCTTGAACTTTACTGTGCATCACATTCTGGGGAGACCATATCCAAAATGCATATTCCAACATCCATCACATGAGATTCTGGTTCAGTTAGTGAGGAAGGGGGGGTGGGGGCTCAGAATCTGCATTTTTAACTAGTGTTCTGACTTTGAGAAACACTTGAATATGTTGCAGTAAGGTATGGACTATAAACTACATTCTAGAGAATGTTGAGATAAAAAAGGAAGAATATGAGCTGTATATAATTTGAGTGTGTTAGGCAAAGATGTCAAGAGGTGTATATCAGTAACAGCCAGTCACTAGGAGATGTGTGTATGCACACACTCCCCCCCCCACACACACACAGGGATTTGTCATAAGAATTTGATCTTATGGAATTATGGGAGCTGGTCAAGCAGTCTCTGTGAGGCTGTCTTTGGTCTGGAGCTGGAGCATGACGTCCACAGGGTAAACAGAAGGGAAGATGGCTGTAAAATGGAGGAGATCAAGAGCAGTCCAGAATCCACAAACATGAGCTGGAGCCCCAAAAGGATGAAACAAGACCCTTGTCAGTTCTCACTGCCTCTGCATAGTGTGGTGTGTGCTATGGAATCTGGAGACTTCCTCATGGAGCTAAGTTCATACACGTGGCCTAGAAAGGGAGCATGAAAGGAGGGTCCAGGTGAAGGTAAGTCAGTTGCATATTTGGCAGCTCCCTCACAGCAACGGACTGAGCCAGCCGATAAGTGGCAACGTGTACAAACTACAAAATGGCTGCTGCTTCACTTCCGCCCTCCCAGTCTCCCACAGGAATCTCACTCTGACCCAAATATCTAGAAATACACAAGGAGGAGAATTCTTGGAAATGCAGTTCAAGTTAACACATTACAAAATCACCACAAGGGACTGGTGTGTGTGTTAGTCAAGTTAACACATTGCAAAACCACCACAAGGGGGTTGTTTGTGTGTTAAGAAGGGACAGGGGTCACCAGACGGAAAGGTTGGGAAGTCAATTAAGAGGGACTATTGATGGAGCAATATCCTAGCAAAAGAGGAAGTCAAGGGGTCTGGACTTAGAAAGGTGGGACATTCCTCTCTCTAGCATAAATAGAAAGAAGCAGGGTAGGAGGAAAAGGGAGGGTAGGGCTTGAGTGGGGAGCTCAGTCACTTCAGTTGAGTACAATTCTTTGGGACCCCATGGACCTGCCAGGCTCCTGTGTCCATGGGATTATCCTGGCAAGAATACTGGAGTGGGTTGCCATTTCCTCCTGCAAGGGATCTTCCTAAGTAGGGTAACCTGGACCAAAGCACACTTGTTAGAAGAAAATGAAAGGAGGCTGATGACTTGAGACCACATGTAGGAGAACATGGCCTTCTCAAAGACAAAGAACAACTTGCATCACTTTCGTTTTGAAGGTCCTCACATAAGAAAACTTCCAAGAGCAACCATCTCAAAGATAATTTGCAGTCTTTTGGTTGTGGATACAGGATGAGTTGATGTTCTTCCAAAATCCAAACTGTGACATAATTTTGAAATATGGTTATTAAGCACCTGCTTTTTCATCACTGTGAAGTTAGACATTTATAGAGGTCATGTCTTAGCATATGGTCTGCTTCTTGCTCATTGAGTTGTTGGCAGCATGGGTGCTCACAGCTTGGTGTGCTGTGCTAGCACCAGCATGAGAATTTAAGGAACACCACACTGTTTTAGCCAGTCCATCTGAGATTTCTGGCAGAGAGAGGCCCCTTTGTGGGGAAGGCAGAGTTCCTTCTGAAAACTTAAAACTACAAGTTAAAGATATAGCCAATCACCCACAAAATTTCCTAACATGACTCTACTGTCTTTCCTTCTTCTTAGGGTAGTAACTTCTCTTAGTTGACTTTCTATGCAAAATAGTTCTTCTTTTCTATTAACTCTCTGGTTTCAATCTTCAAAGGCACCCCCCAGCTCTAATAGATAAGATTTGATAAACAAACCTGTTCAAACCATACTTACTTAATTTTATGAACTTTCAGTCATGTCCCCTTGACATTTTACTTTCTGGACTAGGAAATGTTTTTCTTTTTCTCCTGAAAACAATCCATTTGGAAATAAAAATTAGACTTGAATACAGGTTATCTGGACTTCAATTTCAGTTTTCCCATTTGCTTGGGCAAATTAATCTCTCCTTTCTTCATCTATAAGTAGGGGTACCAACAAATACCTGACATGTTAATTATAAGGATTAAATGAGATAATACATGTATTAGGGTATAAGCTAAGAAGAACCTAAAATATCAGGCATTAAATAAGACAAATCTATTTCTTATTCTGGAGTTAGTAGCTGATAGGTGTCTCTACATTCTCAACATACAGCTTTCATTTGTGGAAGGGTCATATCCCAGCCAGCAGTGAGGAAGAGAGAGATAATGGCTGGCAAAGAACTTCCTTTTTAAGGTGTGACCCAGAGACCACACATCACTGTTGTTTATATCCCACTGACCAGAATGTAGTCACATGGCCGCCTCCATAGCCTCCCACCTAGGGAGGCTGGGAAATGTGGTCTCTATCTTGTTGGACATATGCCCAGCTAAAATTGTGGAGAAGTGATTTGTTATTAAAAAGAAGGATAGTATAAATATTGGGGGATGCTGCTGCTGCTGCTCAGTTGTGTCCAACTCTTTGCAACTCCATGGACTGTAGCTCACCAGACTCCTCTGTCCATGGAATATCCCAGACAAGAATACTGGAGTGGGTTGCCATTTCCTCCTCCAGGGGATCTTCTTGACCGAGGGATTAAACCCATATCTCCTGCACTGGCAGACAGATTCGCTACTGAGCCACCTGGGAAGCCCACTTGGTGTCTTACATCATGAGAATTTTCCAAGTTTTATTCACCCATAGATACACTATTTTGAATGATTAATATCTTTACAAAGGTTATACACAAAAATTTCCTTACCTCTTAAACTAGATTCAACCAAACCAATAAGCATGCTAAAGACTTCAGACAGGGCTTCCTTGGTGGCAGTGATGAAGAATCCATCTGCCAGTGTGGGAGATGCAAGTTCAATCCCTGGTCCAGGAAGATTCCACGTGCTGCAAAGCAACTAAGCCTGTATGCCACAATTATCAAGCCTATGTTCTAGAGTCTGGAAGCTGCAACTACCAAGGCCTGCACAAGTGAAGTCACTTCAATGAGAAGCCCACACTCTGCAACTACAGAGTAGCCCCTGCTCACAGCAACTAAAGAAAAGCGTGTGCTGCAGCAAAGATGCAGCACAACCAAAAATAAATTTTAGAAATTTTAAGTGAAATTTTAAAAAATAAATAAAGATTTCAAAGATAGTCTAGGCTAATTCATTTGTAGCTTCCAAATGCTTCATGTTAAAATTCTCTTAGAAATGTTACAGGAAAACCCTAATGACTCTTTGGGCCAACCATATGGTTAATTACCTAAAGCCTAAAGGTTAAGTTCAGACATGGTTCAGAACTCCCAACAGAAGATGATATACAAGGATTCAGAAAGACAATAAAATGCCTATGCTTTTCACCTTGATACGGAAGTCTGAAAACTATAACTAAATTTATCAGCCATGTTCTTCAACTTGAAATTTATCATGTCTGAACTAAAGTAAAACCCATGGCAGAGAAAGCATTCACCCTTTCAACAACATAGGTTCTTTATTTACAGAGCACCAATGTTATACAAGTATCAGTGTTAAGTAATCTAAGCACTCTGGCCATGACTGACCTCTTCAGAGAAATGTGATCAGCTTTCCAGCTGTATCATAATGATATCCTCTTGCTGTCTTGTTTTAGGACAAACATTCTATGTTACAAGTGAAGCCAAATAGCCTTTTCAAATGTTTTCATGTATACATAATTATATATAATGTTTTGTATATGTTATATATATATATACATATATATATAATTATATGTAACATTTGGTAGTACAAAGTTCTGCCATTTGTGATTACGGATATCAAAAGAACTGTCATTTTTGCTCCCTTTCAAGCTAGTGTAAGAAAAGGCAAATCATGTATTTCAAAGTATATACTAAAAAAGATTAAAATTAAGAACATCTGGAAAAATTGTTCACTTGTATTTGGCATTGTATTATAATTTGGTCCTGCCCTCCATCACAGTATCTCTGCCCCCAAAACTGAAATGTTTTCTTCCTTCTAGTGAAGTGGTTCTCAGAGTGAGGTCCCTGGATCTACAAGCATCAGCACTACCTGGGAACTTGTCAGAAATGCAAATTATTGGTCCCTCCACAGCTCTTCTAAATCTGACACTTGGTAGGTAGGGTCCAGCAATACGTGTGTTAATAAGCCCTCCAGGTGATTCTGGTACATGCTCATTTCAGAACCATGGTTGTAAGATTACACATTAAACTATGGTTTTCAGTTCCCACTTAATAAATGTTTATTTGGAGTTCATGTAATAAGTGCTATACATTATTCAATCTTTGTCACTGGTACTTGTGCATTACATGTCATTATTTTAAACATATATATTTACATACTACTGTATATTATGTATGTTGGGCACAATTGTGTCTTCACAAGCTCTCCAAGCAATTCTGATGCATACTGAAGTCTAACTTGAGTTCTAACTCATTCTCTAACTCATTCTCTAACACTGCTCTAACCATTCTCCATTAGTCCTGCCCTAGTAAACAGAAACCTGGTATGATCCACAGAAATAAATATAAGCAGTGTACTGATCATTAAAGAACAAGAAGCAAAGAAAGATCTAAGAATTCTTGCCATCACAGAGCATCATTTTGCATTTCCAAGCAATGAAATGAATCAGCTAGAGTGGCAAATTCTGTATAAACACTTGGGTTTGAATCTCCATTCTTTAATCTTCTGGCTGTGCTTCTCAGGAAATCATTTAATTTTTATAATAGTTTGTTTCCTTATCTATAAAAGGAGGGCTTGACTTTGGGCATCTTTACAGTGCCCTCCAGCTCTTATGTAATTCCAAGCATCTCAATCAATATGTCTATTATTATCATTTTCAGAGATACTCATATTTTTCCACTTCATGCTGTTACTCAAAAGCATATCAAAACTCTTAGAACTTATAATAAGAATACAACCCAGTTGAAAAGTGAACAAAGAATCTGAATAGATATTACTCCAAAGAAGATATACAAATAGCCAATAAGCACATGAAAAGATACTTGATATTATTAGCCATCAGGGAAATGCAACTCACAATAACAATGAGATACCACTTCCCACATGACTAGTGGGAATGTAAAATGGTGTAGCAGCTTTGGCAACAGCTTGGCAATTTCTCAAAAGATGAACATAGACTTCTCATATGACCCAGCAATTCTACTCTTTGGTATATACCAAGAGAAATGAAAACATGTCTATGCAAAAATTTGTACACAAATGTTTATAGCAGCGTTATTCTGAATAGTCAAAAGTAGAAACAATACAAGCACCCATCAGTGAATGGATAAATAAAATGTGAAGAATCTGTATAATGGAATATCCTCCAACAATAAAAAGGAATGAAGTAATGATACATGTAACAGTATAGATGAACCTCAAAAATATATTTATCAAAAGAAGACAGTCATAAAAGACTATATATTATATGATTTCATGCATATGACTTGTCCAGAATAGGAAAATCCATAAAAATCCATAGATACAAAAAGTAGGTTTGTGGCTACCTAGAGCTGGAAAGGCCGAGGGGAAATGGGAGAAGGAGGTAACTGTTAATGAAAAAAAATGTTTGGAAATTGACTGTAGTACTGTTTGCACAGCCCTGTGAATATACAGAAAACCATTGAATTGAACTCTTTAAATGGGTGAGCCATATGTAGGTGAATTATGTCTCAATAAAGCTGTTACCAAAAAATAAAAGCATATCAGAACATAGTCTCCTGCTTCATTTCTCCCCTTGTCATATCAAATGACCATCAGTGGGACTAAACTAATTCCTTTGTGAGTATAATAGTGTGGAAACAAGTACCATCCTACTGTTATTTAATTCATTATTTCAATACTCAAGAAATAGTACTGGATGCAGTATGGACTGGTTACCTCTTGATAATTTTGTTACTTTTATTCAAATCTAAACTCATTTTTTTTCCATTTATTTTTATTAGTTGGAGGCTAATTACAATATTGTAGTGGTTAAACTCCTAAGAAAAGGCATTCACAAAGATAAATGCTAGAAGCTGGCTTTTTTATTATTATATTGGAAGTGACCATTTGCAAATTACTGGCACACTTTGTTTTGTTTTTGTTTTTTTGCTTTTATTTCTGGTTTTTTTTTTCCATTTATTTTTATTAGTTGGAGGCTAATTACTTTACATCATTACAGTAGTTTTTGTTATACATTGAAATGAATCTACTTGAATTGGACATAAACAGGACATCTACAAAATGAGCAAATATTTCTCAGCTCTTTAAATCATTGAGTTCATTCAGTGTGAATTTTAAAGGTGAATGTGGGAGAGTTGCAAACATGAAATTTTATGTCTTCCTAAGCTCATTGCCTTTTTAAGTTATGCACACAAAAATGGTATTTTGAAAACTTTTGCTAAATTATGCACATGAAAGTAAACAACAATCTAGAAAGCAAATTCCTAAAAGACTACATTGATGAGGCTAATCACAAAACAAATTGGACTTTCAGAGCATGCCAAATGTCTGTGGCAATTATCCCTACCTGTTTTATTTGCTTAAGTTTCAGGTAGACCAAAAGACGTTCCTTGTGAATGTCTCCATGACTAATTTTCCCTTAATCAAATCAGGAATGCAAATTTCCTTTCCTAATAAACAGCACAGAGCCAGAGGACATGATTTTCACTATAGAAAGGGCTTTGGATACATGAGGACATTTTAGAAATCTGGGTCAAATGGTATTTTAAGACTTTAAGAGCTAATAAGAATTTGTGTTATGTTTAAATTCACATTATAGTAAAATAAAATATTTGAGCTGTAAGAACATAAATAGTTGACTGCAGATAGTTAATTATGACCTAGTCTAGCAGACTGATCAAAAATCACATCTTCAGAGACTGCTGTTTGTGTAATTGTTAACATTTTAGCAAATGAGGGACTGTGTTTAAGAAAGTGAAATTTATATAGATTCTATCCTCATGAAAATGTAGGCAGGCATACATGTTTGCATATAACTTCATGAAAATACCCCGAGGGTTCTGAAAATAAAAGTTTAAGAATCTATGAAAACTTGAAAAAAGAAGCAGAGATACCATGACACACACATGGATATAGTAAAAAAAAAAAAAAAAAAGAAAAAAAAAAAACTGACAACACCAAATATTAGCAAGGAAATGAAAAAAAAAATAAACTGGAATTCTTGCATATTTTGGGAAGCCATTTGGTGGTTTCTTTAAAAGTTAAACATGCAACTATACTGTGTTTCAGCAATTCTACTCTTAGGTATTTACCCAAAAGAAATGAAAAGGTATATCTGTACAACATCTTACCTGAGACTGTCCTTAGTCCATTCTTTTAAAAAAAATATTTATTTATTTACTTGACAATGCCTGGTCTTGGTTGTGGCATTTGGGATCTAGTTCCCTGACCAGGGATCAAACCTGGGCCCCCTGCACTGGGAATGTGGAGTCTTAGCCACTAGTCCACGAGGAAGGTCCTCTTAGCCCATTTTTAATAGCTAAAAACTAGAAACAACCCAATGGCCTTTGACAGAAGCATAGACAAATTATGGCATTTTCATACAATGGAATTCTATACAGAAAAACAGTAAAAGAATGTGCCACTTACATCCACAACAATGTGGCTAAACTTCAAAAACATTATCCTGAATAAAAAAAAAGCCAAGCATAAGAAAGTATGAATTTCTAGCACAGGAAAAACTACACACAATAGAAATCATAACAATGGTTGTTTCTGAAGGGTGTGATAGGCTAGAAGAAGGCATGTGGAATCTTTGTGGGTGTTGGAAATATTATGTACATTATGTGGATATAATGGAAGTGTAGGTTACATAGGTGTATGCATTTGTCAAAATTGATTGAACTGTATACTTAAGATCCCTGTGCTTTAATTCAAGTAAAGTATACTTTAACAAAATATCTTTTAGAAGCAGAGATGAATTGTGAATCTGTTAGTGTCAATGTAAGTAAGAGAATTCAGATTTTTTTTTTACTACATATTTAAGCTAGTATTAGTAAAAGCACTGGAAGAGATGAAAAGTGTTGCTTCTTTAAAAATTATTGCTCTAGAAATATGGCCATATTTCATACAGTTTATTCAGAATTTCCCTACATCTTTCATCTGATTCTTAAGGCAACTCTGTGGGGGAGGTAGTATGATCACCCTCCCCAATGTACACTGCACAATGAAGGGCATCACCCTCCCTGATACTCAATGATAAAACTGAGGTTCAGAAAGGCTGAGGGTTCTACCCCAGGTCACACAGTCCATTTGTGACAGAGCTAGGGCCAGAACACTTATTTTCTAGGAAAGTTTAGCATTCATTTTACCTCTACACTTTTAGAGAGAAGAAAGTTATAACAGCCAGAGAAACATCTGAGTTAGACTCTAGAACATGGATATTATTTAGTGAATTAAAAATCCAGTGAACCTGACACATGTTGCTAAGAGCCTCTAGCTCCTTGTTTTTAGAGTTAAACAATACTTTGCTCACTGAAAAGTGTGGCTGCATCACACCAACACCTCTCTGTGAGTTTCTCTGTTACTCAGTATCAAGCTTCACTAATCATTTTAAAGTGAAAGTGAAAGTCACTCAGTGGTGTCCATCCCTTTGCAACCCCATGGACTATAGAGTCCATGGAATTCTCCAGGCTGGAATACTGGAGTGGGTAGCCTTCCCATCTTCAGGGGATCTTCCCAACCCAGAGATGGAACCCAGGTCTCCCACATTGCAGGTGGGTTCTTTACCAGCTCAGCCACCAGGGAAGCCCAAGAATACTGGAGAGGGTAGACTATCCCTTCTCCAGCGGATCTTCCAGACCAGGAATCAAACCAGGGTCTCCTGCATTGCAGGCAGATTCTTTACCAGCTGAGCTACCAATTAAGAGGGAAAGGTGAAACAGGGAGGAGTCCAGGATCTGGAGTGTGGCTCCCCAGGTCCCCTCTTCCTGCATCAGACATGTACTCTGCAGCTCAGGGCAATGATGGGGGGGGGGAGGTGTCTACAAACAGATGTGTGGGTTATCTTACACAACAGGGAGACTTTAGGTTATGAACAACCCCCACTTTATACCCAGATCATTATGTGACTTAAATGGATTCCTCTAGGGAGCCATGATTCATAACTCCATAGACTCTAAATTAGTTTTCCATAAGCAATCCTAATCCAGGGGCAGTTCTGCGAAAAGCATTCCGTAGACAGAGTGTCTCCTGTCTCATTAGTCTGTTTACCAAGAGGCCAATTATCAGCATGTTTATGAAGAGATTACATGGGTCACTTGCCTTTTTTTGTCTCCCAGGAGTCTCCTCATGGTTACAGGAGGGAAAGCCTGATAGGCCACCTGCTTAACTTCTTCCCCCCAGGATAGAAAGCCAAGTGATACAACAGACTGCATTCCAACACTGCCACAACTTAGTGCTAGGAATCCTGAATCATAAAGGAGTTTTTCATGAGGGAACTGGAGTGCACAGAGCACCACTGAGCAGAGCCATCTCTGGGACTAAGCTGGGCTGTGACACTAGGAATGATCTAGAGGAGTCAGTGCGGGGGGAGCTGCTGCTGCTAAGTCGCTTCAGTCGTGTCCGACTCTGTGCAACCCCATAGACGGCAGCTCACCAGGCTCCCCTGTCCCTGGGATTCTCCAGGCAAGAACACTGGAGTGGGTTGCCATTTCCTTCTCCAATGCATGAAAGTGAAAAGTGAAAGTGAAGTCGCTCAGTCATGTCCGACTCTTCACGACCCCATGGACTGCAGCCCACCAGGCTCCTCCATCCATGGGCTTTTCCAGGCAAGAGTACTGGAGTGGGGTGCCATTGCCTTCTCCGGCGGGGGGAGCTAGTGCTACATAAACAAAGAAGTTAAATACTGGAGTCCACTTATTGAAGACTCACTACCATGAGCTCATAAGGGAATATTACCTTAATTTTACTCATGTGGAGCTGAGCTTCAAACAGGTGAAGTAAATTGCCCAAAGTCACACAACAAATGAGGGACAAAGCTGGGATTTAAATACAAAATTGCTCGAGGCCCAATCTCAACCTCACTGTCCCCCTCACCCCTTATTCACTATGACTTTTGAGACTGGAGCTTCGACTCTGCAAAGCAACATTTTGGTTTTTCCAGCTGCTCACTATGAAGTAATGCCAATTGGGGGTGCTAAGAAGAACATACTTTCTTGTGCTTGCTTCCCACTGCTCTGTCACCCCAGAAATGCCCCTCACCCCAACATTAGCAGGTTCTTCCTGTGGCAACAGATCAATATAGTTTGCAGTTTCTTTGACACTTTTAAGACTAGCCTCAGAAACACCTGCACCAGGGGGCCTGACCACTTCCTCAGAGGTTTGGGTGGAAGCCTCCAGGACCATTGTCTGGGTTTCCAAGTTTTAATAATTCTAACCTCTTCCAATGAACTTCATGCCAAATTCAGATTTAAATTGAAGAAAGTAGGGTAAACTACTAGACCATTCAGGTATGACCTAAACCAAATCCTTTATGATTATACAATGGAAGTGACAAATAGATTCAAGGGATTATATCTGATAGACAGAGTGCCTGAAGAACTATGGGCAGAGGTTTATGACATTGTACAGGAGGCAGTGATCAAGACCATCCCCAAGAAAAAGAAAATGTAAAAAGGCAAAATAGTTGTCTCAGCAGGCCCTACAAATAGCTGAGAAAGGAAGAGAAGCAAAAGGCAAAGGAGAAAAGGGAAAATATTTCCATCTGAGTGCAGAGTTCCAAAGAAAAATGAGGAGAGATAAGAAAGCCTTCCTCAGTGATCAGTGCAAAGAAATAGAGGAAAACAAGAGAATCGAAAGACTAGAGATCTCTTCAAGAAAATTAGAAATACCAAGGGGACATTTCAGGCAGAGATGGGCACCAAAAAAAGGAAGAAATGGCATGGACCTAACAGAAGCAGAAGATATTAAGAAGAGGTGGCAAGGCAAGAATACACAGGAGAACTATACAGAAAAGATCTTCATGACCCAGATAATCATGATGGTGTGATCACACACCTAGAGCCAGACATCCTGGACTGTGGAGTCAAGTGGGCCTTAGGAAGCATCACTACAAACAAAGCTTGTGGGGGTGGTGGAATTCTAGTTGAGCTCTTTCAAATCCTAAAATATTATGCTGCACTCAATATGTCAACAAATTTGAAAAACTCAGCAGTGGCCACAAGACTGGAAAAGATCAGTTTTCATTCCAATCCCAAAGAAAGGCAATCCTAAAGAATGTTCAAACTGCTGCATAATTGCACTCATCTCACATGCTAGTAAAGTAATGCTCAAAATTCTCTAAGCCAGGCTACAACAGTAAGTAAACTATGAACTTCCAGATGTTCAAGCTGGATTTAGAAAAGGCAGAGGAACCAGAGATCAAATTTCCAACATCCATTGGATCATCAAAAAAGCAAGAGAGTTCTAGAAAAACATCTGCTTCTGCTTTACTGACTGCACCAAAGGCTTTGACTGCATGGATCACAATAAACTGTGGAAAATTCTTAAAGAAATGGGAATACCAGACAACCTTACCTGCCTCCTGAGAAATCTGTATTCAGGTCAAGAAACAACAGTTAGAACTGGACATGGAACAACAAACTGGCTCCAAATTGGGAAAGGAGTACATCAAGGGGGTATATTGTCGCCTTGTTTATTTAACTTATATGTAGAGTAGTACATCACGTGAAATGCCAAACTGGATGAAGAACAAGCTAGAATCAAGATTGCTGGGGGAAATATCAGAAAGAAAGCAGAAAGAAAGCAAATAGAAAGTGAAGAGCCTCTTGATGAAAGTGAAAGAGGAGAGTGAAAAAGTTGGCTTAAAACTCAGCATTCAAAAAACTAATATCATGGCATCTGGTCCCATCACTTCATAGCAAATAGATAGGGAAACAATGGAAACAGTTAGAGACTTTATTTTCTTGGCCTTACTGCAGATGGTGACTGCAGCCATGAAATTAAATGTTTTCTCCTTGGAAGAAAAGCTATGGCCAACCTAGACAACATATTAAAAAGCAGAGACATTGCCAACAAAGGTCCATCTAGTCAAAGCTATGGTTTTTCCAGTAATCATATTTGGATGTAACAGCTGGGCCATAAAGAAAGCTGATTGCCAAAGAATTGATGCTTTTGAACTGTTGTGTTGGAGAAGACTCTTGAGAGTCCCTTGGACTGCAAGAAGATCCAACTAGTCAATCCTAAAGGAAATCAACCCTGAATATTCATTGGAAGGACTGATGCTGAAGCTGAAACTCCAATAGTTTGGCCACCTGATTCAAAGAGCTGACTCCTTGGAAAAGCCTCTGATGCTGGGAAAGATTGAAGGCAGGAGAAGGGGACAATAGAGGATAAGATGGTTGGATGGCATCACCGACTCAATGGACATGAGTTTGAGCAAGCTTTGGTAGTTAGTGATGGACAGGGAAGCCTGGCCTGCTGCAGTTCATGGGGCCGCAAAGAGCCAGACACGACTGAGCGACTGAACTGAACTGAACTGATGAGAGCTATTTACATACCCTGAATATGAATCCTTTGTTAGATATATATACAACAAACACATATATCCTAGTCTCTGGCTTACATTTTCATTCTCTTCAGTGTGTTTTGATGAACAGAGCTTCTTGTTTAATAAAGTCTAATGTATAAACCTTAGCTTTTATGAATCTTAGGTGTTACACCCTACTAAACTGCCCTGATATCATACTAGAGGGGTGAAGGTTTGGGACAAGAGGATGGAGACAGAGCTCGGGAGAGATGGGAAGGTGTGAGGGAAGATGTGGAGATGTGAAAAGACAAGATGGAGAGAAGCAAAGAGAAGAAAGAGGGTGAGGAGGGAAGGGATGTCTTCCCAGCTTGAGCAAAGTTGCCTCTGTCTCAGGAATCACAGCATTCTGGCCAACCAGGGAGCCATCACGTGGGCAGGACTAGAGTCAAGGCAACAGAAACAAGATCAGAAGTCCTTCCCCACTCTTCTCAACACTCCCTTCCCTCTCTGTGCTCAGGCCAGTAAGCATTTTCCTTTGAAAAGCAGTTTTTAAAACACTGGCTGAATTTGTTTTAAGAAATCTTCATTTCCCAAGGATGTGCTGAGACATTATTACATTAATGTGTATCTGAAGCCACATCTAGATTTTGACTGATATCCAGAAATTAACCCTGACAAAATGTGTAGTAATTATAAATATGGACTTTGAAGTCATATAAACCTAGGTGTCTTTACTTACCCACTCCTATCTTTGGGCAAATTCATGAACTTCTGTGAATCTCGGTTTCCTTGTCTATTAAATAAGCATTTATTTATTCATTCATTAACAGATATTTATTGAGTGCCTGTTATATGTGAGAGACTATTACTATCCGATAAAAATTATTTACTCCCGTGAAGCTTGCCTTCTAACAGGGTAAGCAGACAATAAGAAGATCAAACCAGTCAATCCTCAAGGAAATCAACCCTGAATATTCTCTGGAAGCACTGATGCTGAAGCTGAAGCTCCAATGCTTTGGCCACTTGTTAAGAAGAACCAACTCATTGGAAAAGACTCCGATGCTGGCAAAGGTTGAGGGCAAGAGGAGGAGTGACAGAGGATGAGATGGTTGGTGACATCACTGACTCAATGAATATGAGTTTGAGCACACTCAGAGAGATAGTGAAGGACAGGGAAGCCTAGCGTGCTGCAGCTTATAGGGTCGCAAAGAGCGACTTAGCAACTGAACAACAGCAAGCAGACAATAAACAGGATGAAATAGCATAATGTATAGTACATTACACAGGGATAAGTAGGGAACAACTGGAAGAATGGAGCTGCTGTTACCTAGGGTGGGGAAAGCTGCAGGAGGTGCCAGAAGGGAAGAAATATCAGGAATTTACTTTTGGATACATTATGTTTTAGATCCCCAAGTAGATGTCAAGTAAACAGTTGGATATACAAGTTCAGGGAAGCAGTGCAGATTAGAGATACATGTTTAGAAGTTACCAATGAATAAGTAGAACTCAGAGTCCTAAAACTAGAGGAGATCATTCAAGGAGTGATTTTAAAGAAATATAAAAATATTGCTCCACTCATAGGGTTGTTGATGCTGGTAATGTGTGTGTGTGTATGAGGTTTGTTGGAGTAATACTAAGAACTTTATTTATTGAGTGCTTCATATGCACCAAATGCTGTGCCAAGAGTTTTGTATTCCTTAACTCATTTAATTTTCTAGGTTAGTAGGTGATATTATTTTCTCATTTTAAAGACGGTGATACTGAGAAAGTTTATATTTGCTTAAAGTCATGGAATTAGTAAGTGACAAAAATCGGGATTTGAAAACAGAACCCATGTTCTTAATCAATATACTTCAGCTCATATAATCTAACCTAAAAATCTAATACCCACTGATCATTCTAATACATGATAATCACTTAATTAAATGCCCCCTCCACTCCATATTGGGTTTCCAGGGTAGCTCAGGTGGTAAAGAACCTGCCTGCAATGCAGAAGGCCTGTATTCAATCCCTGGGACAGGAAAAGCCTTGGAGAAGGGAATGGCTACCCACTCCAGTGTTCTTGCTTGGAGAATTCCATGGGTAGAGTCGTCTGATGGGCTACAGTCGATTAGGTCGCAAAGAGTCAGGCACAACTGAACCACTAACACTTTCACTTTCTTGTTACATATCAGCTTGTGCCTTGTAGCAAAACTTGTTTGACCATGGTTTGAGATTTTCAGCTTCTAGTGGGCATGTTAATAATAATGATGACTCTTCTGCCTAACTAATAGGGCCAAATGAGATTATGTCTAAAGAAGTGTATCTCCATACTTGTTACAGAACATCATCTCTACCACTGCAAAATAAGCCTGAGCTTTGTGAATACGATAAAATCAGATCAAATTAGTTCTGCTCATGAAATATATACTCCAGGTGCAAAAAGCATTACATGTTAGAGAAATTCTATTCTTTATTGAGATGTTTAACCTTGACTTGGGACTAGTATTTCAGCAACTGGCTGCTCATAAACTGGAACATACACTGAAATACTTACATGCAGAAATAACAACAGAAAAAATTTCCACAATGGCAAGAACTTTTTAAATCAATGTTTTGAACTGTTGTTTTCAGTTTCACTGTTGGAATATCTCAACATTGTCTTTTTAAGTTTCTGGACTAACATAAAAGTGCTTTAGTAGGGTAAGAATTATTTGCTTTCCTATTTCTTGATTTGAATGTTAGGAAATATTTCTATATGAAATATACATTCCCATAATTACAAAGAATTTGACACAGAACCTAAACTGTCTACTTTGTGCTTTTTAAGGACTAAGAAACAGGTGGGTAAAGTATAGAATTTTAAGTCAGAAGACCAGCATTGAGTTCTACTATATTGGCTAAACCTTTACACAGCAAGTTTAAAGTGTTTTATTCTTCTGTTTGCATTATCTGCTCACGGATATGGCAGGGTGATACAACACAAGCAGGAGATCTCTTTGATCTTGGGTTATTTCACTGACCACCAATAAGCAGAGTTTTGCTAGGAAATTTTCACTCAAAGCAATATAAGATAGAAAATTGTTGTTGTTGTTGTTGTTGTTTGGTTGCTAAGTCATGTCTGGCTTTTTGTGATCCCATGGATTATGGCCTGCCAAGTTCCTTTGTCCATGTATTTTCCCAGGCAAGAGTACTAGAGTGGATTTCCATTTTCTTCTCCAGGGGATTTTCCCAACCCAAGGATTGAACCCACATTTCCTGCTTTGGCAGGCAGATTCTTTAGCACTGAACCACCAGGGAATCCCCAAGATAGAATATACAGAGCTACAATTGACTAAACATCCACTGCCACCCTCCCCTCCCCAAATATATGGTTATCTCTACACTCCATACACTAAGGAGATTTTAAAAAATAAATAAAATTTGTGGTCCTTGCTCTCCAACAAACACAGTCTAAAATCAAAACAACACATACATGAAAAATAACTTAAAAGATTTACAAACTGCACTAGAACAAAAATTAACAATATAAGAATGACCATAATTCTTAATGTGTGAAGGAAACTCAAAATGAGGAAAAATTTTTATAAAACCACCAGGGAAGTGTTTAGAGAAGTTAATTGGAGATACCTGTATCCATCTGTGCCATTTTATTTCCTACCAGACAATTTATTAGTTTCTGCAACCACAGGTCATAGTTGATCTTTGATAGACATTTCATTGCTCTGTGACTCAGTTTCTTCATTCATGAAACTGAAAAGCATGCTCATTGTCTCATATAAATCTCAAGATGACAGTTGGAAAACTGAGAAATACCCCATTTTTTAAATAAAATGTAGATAAATTTAAATTATATGTCATAGACACTTACATCTATGATAATTAAGAGATAGCCCAGTGAGTCAACTTATCTCTGCAGCCTAAACTTAAGACAGATAAAAATAAAAATCTCATGACAAGGTAGATTCACACAGAATTGTGAATGAAGTTTACAGGTTTTTAAACATTTCAGTCAGCATTTTTAATGTACCTGGAGTGGGATGTTGAGAAATAAATCAGTAAAGTGCTTCTTACTTCCTTGCAAGCAAGGAAACAAGGGCTTTTTTTCTGAGAATTAAGGTTTGCTTTTTTTTTTTTAAATCAGGCCAAAATTAATTAACTCCATTGCTTCCAGGAGCATCTGAACAATTTTTTTCCCTATGTTAATTGGACAACAGAGATTTCCTTGGTCAATTCCTAAGCGACAGATATAGGAGGAACTCTTCCATGCAATTCTACCTATGAGAAATGGCCCAGGAAATATTTGTCATATAAATAAAACAGTAAGTGAATAATTCATGTTGATGTATGGCAAAAATCATCACAATATAGTAATTAAGCTCCAATCAAAATTAATTAATCATTTTTTAATGAAAAGAAAAAAACATACATTTATATGTTCAACATGATCCTTCTCTTTTGAAGAAATGATCTATAACTAGTACTTTTTTTTCCAAATATTTTTGTCTTCTAAAATTAAAATTACTGGAGGTATGGCCAAGATGGCAGAGTTAGGAAGACCCTGAGTTCATCTCCTCACACAAGCACACCAAAAATATAAGTACTTAAAGAGCAAATATCTATAAGAATGACCTGAAGACTAGCAGAAAAGATTTTCCACAATTAAAGATATAAAGAAGGAGCTACCACAAGATTGGTAGAAGCAGTGGAGATGCAGTATAGTCAAAACCCACACTCGCAGGAGGTAACTCACAAAGAGAAGGATAATCACAATTGTGTGAGTTTTCCCAAGGAATTGAGGGGTCCAAATCCCACATTTGGCTCCCCAACTCAAGGCTCTTACACAGAGATGAGCCCCCTGAATGGCTGACTTTGAAGGCCAGTGGGGTGTGTATACATCAGAGCCAGAGGGCTGTAGAAAAGAGATTCCACTGTGAAAGAATGCATGCAAAATATCACATGCTCCAAGACCCATGGCAAAGTCAGCAATTTGAAAGGAGCCTGGGTCATACCCATTTGCTGATCTTGGAGAGCCTCTTGGAGAAGCAGAAGGCAGTGAAAACTCCCCCTGGGGACATAGATGCTGGCAGAAGCCATTTCAGGGATCTTGTCTGCCAGGAAGACACTCACACTGGCAGGCACCATTTGGAGTGCTCTCACTAGTCTAATAGTGCCCTGTCCAGCACCAGACCTGGGACCATCCCTCCTCAAGCTACACAGGGACCTTACCAGCAGATGGTAAGGTAGCCACTTTAGAAGGTAATGGTAGTAAGGTAATGGTAGCCACTTCAGAAGGCAAGACTGGCAGCCAACAAGGCCAAGTTGGTCCTACCTATCAACTTATCCACAACAGGGATAGCCTCACCACAACAGGGGCCCACATAACTTACAAAGGAAATGCTTCTAGAGCGCGTAGCTCTAGTGACAAAGGTGAGTAGCTGTGTGTGTGTGTGTGTGTGTGTGTGTGTGTGTGTGTGTGTGTATACGCTCAGTCATGTTCAACTCTTTACAACCCCATGGACTGTAGCCCACTGTCTATGGGATTTTCCAGGCAAGAATACTGGAGTGGGTTTCCATTTCCTCCTCCAGGGGATCTTCACAACCCAAGGATCAAATCCATGACTCCTTGTCTCCTGCACTGCAGGCGAATTCTTTACCACTGAGCCACAGGGAAAGCCCAAGTGTGAGTAGCTACTGGGTCCCATAGGTTGTATCCTACCTAAAGCCATTTCTCTAAGATCAAGGAAATGACCTACCTAATACACAGAAATAATCACAGAGAATTAAGCACAATGAGGACACAGAGGAACATGTCCCAAATGAAGGAACAAGACAAAACCTCAAAAGAAGAACCATATGAAGTGTTGATAAGTAATATCTAATGAAGAGTTGAAGGTACAAACTCAGGAGAAGAATGGATATACACAATAAGAAGTTTAACAAAGAGTTAGAAAATATAAAAAACCTTTAAGAACTAATGGATACATATCTGAAATAAAAATACACTAGAATGAATTAATAGATTAGATACTACAGAGGAATGAATCAGCAGACTGCAAGACAGAGAAGTGGAAATCACCCAAGCTGAACCAAAAACATGTTTAAAAATGAGGACAGTTTAAGATACATTTTGGACAACATCAAACATGCTAGCAGTTGCATTAAAAAGGATCTCAGAAGGAAAAGAGAGGCAGAGGGCTTATTTGAAGAGATAATTGATGAAAACTTCCCTAGCCAGGGAAAGGAAAAATACATCCAGGTGTGGGAAACACAGAGTCCCAGATAAGATGGACACAAACAGATCCACACCAAGACACATTGTAATTAAAATGACAAAAAATAAAGAGACAATCTTAAAAGCAGCAAGAGAAAAGTAACTAGTTACATATAAATGAACTCCTATAAGACTATCAACTGACTGTTAAGCAAAAACTTTGCAGGCCAGAAGAGGGTGGCATGATATTTTCAAAATGATGAAGAGGAAAATCTACAACCAAAAATACTCTACCTGGGAAACCTTATAGATATAATATATAGAGATGTAGATATATATTACATGTAATACATATAGGTTGTTATATATGAAACTCATGGTAACCACAAACCAAAAACCTATAATATTAATACATACACACAGGCAAAATAGAGAAAGGGATCCAAACATAACACTGAAGATAGTCATGAAGTCACAAAGGAAGAGAACAAAAGAATAAAGGAACAGAAATAAAGAACTAAAAAATAACCAGAAAACAAAATGGCACTAAATATATACTTAGCAATAATTACCTTAAATGCAAATGGACTTAATATTTCAATCAAAAGACAAAGAGTGTCTGAATGACACAAAAGCAAGACCCATATATATGCTGCCTACAGGAATCACTTCAAATCTAAAGACACATAAATTGAAAGTGAGAGGATAGAAAAATATATCCCATGCAAATGAAAGTGAAAGGAAAGCTGGTGTACCAAAACTTATATCAGACAAAATATACTTTAAACAAGAGACAGAGAAGGAAATTACAAAATGTAAAGGGATCAATTAAAGAATAAGATATGACAATTGTAAATATATATGCACTAACATAAAAGCACCTAAAAACATAAAGTAAATATTAATAGACATAAAGGGAGAAACTGACAGTAACACAATAATAGTAAGGGGGGTTTAGCACTCCACTTACATCAATGGACTGATCGATTAACAAGACAGAAAATCATTAAGGAAACACTGGCCTTAAATGACACAGTAGACCAAATGAACTTAATAGATGTATACAAAGGCAGCAAAATACAAATTCAAATGCATGTGGAACATTCTGCAGGACAGATTACATACTAGTCCAAGAAACAGGTCTCAATAAATTTAAGATTGAAATCGTATCAAGCATCTTTTCCAATCATAGTGGCATGAGACTGTAAATTACAAGGAAAAAACAAAGACACAAAAATGTGGAGGCTAAACATAGTTCTACTAAAAAGTGAGTCACTGAAGAAAAAACAAAATACCTGGAGACAAATGAAAATGGAAACCTGGAAATCTAAAATCTCTGGGACACAGTAAAAGCAGTTCTAAGAGAGAAGTTCACAGCAATTTAAACCTACCTCAGGAAATAAAAAAAAATAAAGAAACAATTTAACTTTACACTTAATGGAACTAAGAAAAGAACAAACAAAACCCAAAGTTAGTAAAAGGAAAAAAATCACAAATATCAAAGCAGAAATAAATGAAAAAAATGTCCCTCAAAAAATAGAAAAGAATAATGAAATTAAGATCTGGTAATTTGAAGAGAAAAATACAACTGATAAAATTTTATCTAAACTCATCAAGAAAAAAAACGAAGAGGGCCTGAATGAACAAATCTAAAAATGAAGGCAAAGTTACAATCAACATCACAGAAACACAAAGGCTCACAAGAGATTACTATGAACTATATGCCAATAAAATGGACAAACTAGAAGACATGGATAAATTCCTAACAATGTACAATCTTCCAAGACTGAATCAGGAATAAATAGAAAACCTAAACAGATGGATTGTTAGTAAAGAAATTGAATTAATGATTTTTAAAAAATCAACCAACAAACAAAAATCCAAGACCAGATGCCATCACAAGTGAATTATACCAAACATTTAATGGAGAGTTAATGCCTATACATTTCAGACTATTCCAAAAAATCAAAGAGGAAAGAACATTTCCAACTTATATTCTATGAGATCAGCATCACTTTGATACAAAAATCAGCCCAAAACAACACACATACACAAAGAACATTACAGGCCAATATCCCCAATGATAGTGATATTGAATCAAGGTAAATTGGATGTGGTCAAGCAGGAAATGGCAAGAGGGAACATTGACATATTAGAAATTAGTGAACTAAAATGGATGGGAATGGGTGAATTTAATTCAGATGACCATTGTATCTACCACTATGAGCAAGAATCCCACAAGAAATGGAGTAGCCTTCATAATCAACCAAAGAGTCAGAAATGCAGTACTTGTGTGCAGTCTCAAAAACAACAGAACATCTGTTGGATCATAGAAAAAGCAAGAGAATTCCAGAAAACATCTACTTCTGCTTCGTTGACTATGCTAAAGCCTTTGGCTGTGTGGATCACAACAAACTGGAAAATTCTTAAAGAGATGGGAATACCAGACCATCCTACCTGTCTCCTGAGAAACCTGCATGAGGTTCAAGAAACAAAGGTAGAACCTTACATGGACCAACTGACTGCTTCAAAACTGGGAAAGGAGTACGACAAGGCTGTATATTGCCACCACTATGTGAAATGCCAGGCTGGATGACTCACAAGCTGGGATCAAGATTGCTGGGAGAAATACCAACAACCTCAGAAAATATGCAGATTATACCACTCTAATAGTAGACAGCAAAGAGGAACTAAAGAGCCTTTTGTTGAGGGCAAAAGAGGAGAGTGAAAAAGCTGGCTTAAAACTCAACATTCAGGGACTTCCCTGTTGGTCCAGTGGCTAAAGACTCTGTGCTCCCAATGCAAGGGGCCCAGGCTTAATCCCTGGTCAGGGAACTAGATCCTACATATCACAACTAAGATTGGGTGCAGCCAAATGAACAAATATTTTTAAAAAAGAAAAAGAAAAACTCAACATTCAAAAAACTAAGATCATTGCATCCAATCCCATCACTTAATGGCAAATAGAAGGGGAGAAAGTTGAAGCAGTGACAGATTTTCTCTTCTTGAGCTTCAAAATCACTGCAGACGATGACTGCAGCCACGAAATTAAAAGATGCTTGCTTCTTGGAAGAAAGGCTATGGCAAACCCAGACAGTGTAGTAAAAGCAAAGACATCACTCTACTGACAAAGGTCTGTGTAGTCAAAAGTATGGTTTTTCCAATAGTCATGTACAGATGTGAGAGCTGGACCATGAAGAAGGCTAAACACCAAAGAATTAGTCTTTCAAACTGTGGTATTGGAGAAGACTCTTGAGAGTCTCTTGGACAGCAAGAAGATCAAACCAGTCAGTTCCAAGAAATCAACACTGAATATTCATTGGACAGACTGAAGCTGAAGCTGAAGCTCCAATACTTTGACTTCCTTTGATGGGAAGAGCCAACTCATTGGTAAATACTCTGATAAGCTGGGAAAGATTGAAAGCAGGAGGAAAAAGGGACGACAGAGGATGAGATGGTTGGGTGGCATCACTGATTCAATGGACATGAACTTGGGTGAACTCCAGGAGATGGTGAAGGACAAAAAGGCCTAGTGCAATCATAGGGTCACAAAGAGTCAGACACAACTTAGACACTGAACTACAACACCATCAATCCCTGATGAACATAAATGTAAGAATCTTCAACAGTATATTAACAAAATGGATTCAACAATATATTAAAGTATCATACACCATGATCAGGTAGCATTTATCCTAAAGATGCAAGAATTAATAATATGTACAAATCAATCATTGTGATATAACACATTAACAAACTGAGGAACAAAGATTATATGAGCATCTCAAGATGTAGAAAAAGCTCTTGACAAAATCGAACATCCATTCATGATAAAGACTAAAATGAGGATAAAGGAAACATATCTCAGCAAAATAAAGGCCATATATGACAAGGCTACAGCCAACACTATATTTAGTGGTGAAAAGCTTAAAGGATTTCTTCTAAGAAACAAGATTAAGATGCCTACTCATACCACTTTAATTCAATATAGTATTGGAAATTCTAGTCACAGCAATCAGACAAGAAAATTAAAATTTAAAAATCCAAGTTGGAAAGAAAGAAGCAAAACTGTCACTATTTGCAGACTACACAATCCTATATATAGAACATCCTAGTTAGTTCAGTTCAGTCCCTCAGTCGTGTCCGACCCTTCACGACCCCATGAATCGCAGCACACCAGGCCTCCTGTCCATCACCAACTCCCGGAGTCCACCCAAACTCACATCCATCGAGTCGATGGTACCATCCAGCCATCTCAGCCTCTGTTGTCCCCTTCTCCTCCAGTCCCCAATCCTTCCAGCATTAGGGTCTTTTCCAATGAGTCAACACTTCACATGAGGTAGCCAAAGTATTGGAGTTTCAGCTTCAACATCAGTCCTTCCAATGAACACCCAGGACTGATCTCCTTTAGGATGGACTGGTTTGATCTGCTTGCAGTTCAAGGGACTCTCAAAAGTCTTCCCCAACACCACAGTTCAAAAGCATCAGTTCTTCAGCACTCAACTTTCTTCACCATCCAACTCTCACATCCATACATGACTACTGGAAAAGCCATAACCTTGACTAGACGGACATTTGTTAGCAAAGTAATGTCTCTGCTTTTAAATATGCTATCCAGGTTGGTCATAACTTTCCTTTCAAGGAGTAAGAGTCTTTTAATTTCATGGCTGCAATCACCATGTGCAGTGATCTTGGAGTCCAAAAAAATAAACTCTGACACTGTTTCCATTGTTTTCCCATCTATTTGCCAAGAAATGATGGGACTAGATGCCATGATCTTAGTTTTCTGAATGTTGAGCTGAGAACATCCTAAATACACCACAAAAAAACTATTAGAACAAATAAATGAATTTCAGGGTACAAAATTAATAGACAGAAATCTGTGGTGTTTCTATATATTATCAACAAGCTATTAGAAAGACATATGAAGAAAACAATCCTATTTACAAATGCATCAAAAAGAATAAAAGACCTATATTCAGAAAATTGTAAGACATTGATGAAAAAAATTGATGATGATGCAAACAAATGGAAAGACATGTTGTGTTCATGGATTGGAAGAATTAATATTGCCAAAATATGACCATACTACCCAAGGCAATCTACTGATTCAATGCAATCCCTATCAAAATACCAATGGAACTAGAACTAGAAAATAGAATTCTAAAATTTGTATTGAAATAAAAAAGACTCTGAATACTCAAAAATATTTTGAGAAAAAACAAAGTTGGAGGTATCGTGCTTCTTATTTTCAAACTATACTTCAGAGTTACAGTAACCCAAACAATATAGTACTGGCACAAAAACAGACACATAAATCAACAGAACATAACAGAATCTAGAAATAAACCCACATTCATATGGTCAATTAATCTACAAAAAGGAGGTAAGAATATACAACAAAGAAAAGAGAAACTCTTCAATAAATGGTTTTAGGAAAACTTGACAGCCATATGCAAAAAAAATCAAACTGGACTACTTTCTCATACCATATAGAAAAATAAACTTAAAATGGATTAAAGACTTAAATGCAAACCTGAAAGCATAAAACTCCTAGAAGAAAACATAACAAATCTGCTCTTTGACATCACTCTTAGCAACAGTTTTTTTGGATCTCTCTCCTCAGGCAAGGGAAACAAAAGCAAAAATGAATGAGTGGGACTATATCAAATTTAAAAAACTTTTTCACAGTAAAGGAAACTATCAACAAAATTGGAAATTCCAACTGAATGGGGGAACATATTTGCAAATTATCGATTTAATACTTGGTTAATATCCAAAATATACAAGGAACTATATAGTTCAACATCAAAAAGAAGCAAGCTACCTGATTAAAATATTGCCAGAGAATCTGAATAGACATTTTTCTGAAGAAGACATACACATTGCCAACAGACACAAGAAAATATACTCAACATCACCCATCACTAAAGTCAGGGAAATGCAAGTCAAAACCACAATGAGATAATCACCTCACACCTGTCAGAATGGTCATTATCAAAAATATAACAAACAATGTATTTGAAAAAAGAATGAAATCTTGCCATTTGTGAAAATAAGCCAGCCAGAGAAAGACAAATACTGCATGACTTCATTTAAAGGTGGAATCTAAAAAAATAAAACAAATAAGAAATCATAATACACAGAAACAGAGTCATAGATTCAGAGAACACACTGGTGGTTTCTGGGGGATGAGATGAATAAAATAGTTGAGGGAGATGAATAAAATAGGTGAGGGAGATTAAGAGCACAAACTTAGAGTTGTAAGAGAAATGTCACGGGGATGAACATGGATATCAGGCAGAATGTAGTCAATAATATTGCAATACTTTTGCATGGTGACAGACTTTGCATAGCAATTAGACTTACCATGGTGGTTATTTTTTAGTGTATGAAAATATGGATCAGTATGCTGTACATCTGAAACTAAAATAATATTGTTGAGTCAGTTATACATTTCAAGTTATTTAACTAACAGAAATAAAATTGAAGTTACAGGATTCTAGAAATTAACTTTGAAGTAATTACTCGAGGGACACGTCCTGAAACAGAACTTAGGATTATAAGCAACCTCAAAACCTATCAATATTCCCAGTTCTACCAATAAGAGAACTGAGAACTTCCTGACATGAAACGGGAATTTGCCATGAGGTTTACTAAGTAACTCTAGATGAAAAAGAGTGAAACAAGAAGTCTGTGCTGGAGTTACCTGAGAAGAAATAGAAAACTTAAAGGTCCCTCAAAATAGGGGGTTTCCATAAAAGTCTTCTCAAACAATTAGGTCTCCACCCAAAGGTAAAGAAATACATAGAATACACCTCATCGCCTGCTAGTGAATATGGCTCAGACAGGTTGGATAGGTTAGAAAGAAATGGATTAAAGGTGAGTATAGGACTTCCAGAAGTCATCTCTACCTCTAGCTCAAGGAAGAGTAAGGGAGATAATACTCCACCAGTGAGCTGAAGCTCAAGGCAACTCTGTGTGGGGAAGAATAGAGAGCCTTGTTGTAACAAAGGGGCCAGTGGAACTTCAGGGAGGAAATTAAGTGTAGGTTGGGGTCAGAGAATGTAACTACAGAATCTAAATTCAAGGTAAGTTCCTACTAAAACTTTGTTAAAGAAATTAAAATGTCCTCCCAAGAAGTCAGATGCAGTGGTAGTCCAAATTTGGGGAACACCTGGATGGGCCAGTATCGAAACATGTGACTGATAGTTCTCAGAGCACTCGAGGAAACTGATCTATTTTCAAGATGGCAGAGTAGAAGCACGTACGCTCATCTTCTCCTGTGAGAACATCAAAATTACAACTAGCTGCTGAACAACCATCAACAGGAGAATGTTGAAACCTACCAAAAAGAGACACCCCATATCCAAGGTCAAAGGAGAAACCACAGCAAGACAGTAGGAAAGGTGCAACTGCATTTAAAATCAAACCTCTTACCCATCAGAGACACTCAGAGAGTGCAAACAAAACCTTGTGTCACCAGGACTGAGGGAAAGAAGCCGTGATCCCCACAAGAGACTGAGATAGACCTGCCTTTGAGTGTTTGAGGGTCTCCTGTTGAGGCATGGGTCAGCAGTGGCCTGCTGCAGGGACAGGTGCTCTGGCAGCAGCAGTCCTAGGAGGCACAGCATGTGGCATACGTCCTCTTGAAGGAGGTTGTCGTTGGCCCCACTATAGAGCTGCCAAGCAGGTGACCCACAAAACTGGAGAGCAACTATACGAAGAAGTTCTCACCCTGTTGCAAAAGTTCTGGGCCCAACAACAGACTTCTCAACCCTGGGGAACTGCAAAGGGACTGAGTATTCCCAGGAAATCTGACTTTGAAGGCCAGTGGGATTTGATTACAGAACTTCCATAGGATTGGGGAAACAGAGACTCTTGGAGGGCACAAATAAAACCTTGCACACAGCAGGACCCAGGAGAAAGGAGCAGTGACCCCACAAGAGCCTGAGCCACACTTACCTGAGTGTATTTGGAAGTCTCTGATGGAGGAGTGGGTCAACAGCGGCCTGCCACAGGATGAGGGGCACTGATAACAGTCCTCGGAGGTGCAGCGTGTGACATAAGTCCTTTTGAAGCAGGTTGTCATTACTGCCATTACCCTACTATAGTTTGGCCTCAGGAAAAACTATAGGGAGAGAACACAGCTCCACCCATCAGCAGAAAACTTGATTAAAGACTAACTGAGCATGGCCTTGTCCGCCAGAACAAGACCCAATTTTCCCCACAGCAAGTCCCTCCCATCAGGAAGCTTCCACAAGCCTCTATTTCCTCATCTATCAGAGGGCAGACCAAATGAAAGCCACAATCACAGAAAACTAACCAAACTGATCACATGGATCAGAACCTTGCGTAACTCCACGAAATTATGAGTCACGCCATGTAGGGTCACCCTAGATGGATGGATGAAGGTGGAGAGTTCTGATGAAACGTGGTCCCCTGGAGAAGAGAATGGCAAACCACCTTAGTATTCTTGCCTTGAGAATGCCATGAAGTGTGTGAAAAGGCAAAAAGATATGACACTGAAAGATGAATTCCCCAGGTCAGGAGGTGTCTATGCTACTGGAGAAGAGCATAGAAATAGCCACAGAAAGAATGAAGAGGTTGAGCCAAAGCAGAAACAACACCCAATTGTGGATGGGTCTGGTGGTGAAAGTAAAGTCCGATGCTGTAAAGAACAATACTGCACAGGAACCTGAAATGTTAGGTCCATGAATCAAGGTAAATTGGAAGTTGTCAAACGGAGATGTCAAGAGAGAACATCAACATTTTAAGAATCGGTGGACTAAAATGGACCTGAAGGGGTGAATTTAATTCAGAGGACCATTATATCCACTATGTGGGCAAAAATTGCTTAGAAGAAATGGAGTATCCCTCATAGTCAACAAAAGACTCCCAAATGCATTACTTGGGTGCAACCCAAAAATCACAGAACAATCTTAGCTCGTTTCCAAGACAAACCATTCAGTATCACTGTAATCCAAGTCTATGCCCCAACCACTGATGCTGAAGAAGATGAATGGTTCTATTAAGACCTACAAGACCTTCTAGAACTAACACCAAAAAAAAAGATTTCCTTTTCATCACAGGGACTGGAATGCAAAAGTAGGAAGTCAAGAGATACCTGGAAAAACAGGCAGTTTGGCCTTGGAGTACAAAATTAAGCAGGGCAAAGGATAACAGAGTTTTGTCAAGAGAACATACTAGTCATAGCAAACACTCTCTTCCAACAAAACAAGAGATGACTCTACACATGGACGTCATCAGATGGTCAATATGGAAATCAGACTGATAATATTCTTTGTAGCCAAAGATGGAGAAGCTCTATATAGTCAACAAAAAATAGACCAGGAGCTGACTCTGGCTCAGATCATGAACTCCTTATTGCAAAATTCAGACTTAAACTGAAGAAAGTAGGAAGTCATTCAGGTATGACCTAAATCAAATCTCTTATGATTATACAGTGGAAGTGATAAATGGATTCAAGGGCTTAGATCTACTAGACAGAGTCCCTGAAGAACTATGGATGGAGGTTCATGATATTGTACAGGAGGCGGTGATCAGAACCATCCCAAGAAAAAGAAATGCAGAAAGACAAAATGGTTGTCTGAGGAGGCTTTACAAATAGCTGAGAAAAGAAGAGAAGTGAAAGGCAAACAAGAAAAGGAAACATATGCATATTTGAATGTGGAGTTCTTGTCAGGTAGTTAGAAAAAATAAATTTAAAAAAGACGGAGTCCCAGATGACAGAACGGTACAGAGGGAGAAAAAGCCAATAAAAGAGGAAGTTGAGGACCTGAGTAAGAACCTCCAGTACTGGGTGTAACCAATCAGGTGAACGCTGGTACCACCCCCTATTTGCATGGGGCCTAACCTGGGAGAAGACTCTTAAGAGTCCTTTGGACTGCAAGGAGATCTAACCAGTCCATCCTAAAGGAGATCAGTCCTGGGTGTTCATTGGAAGGACTGATGCTGAAGCTGAAACTCCAATACTTTGGCCACCTCATGTGAAGAGTTGACTCATTGGAAAAGATCCTGATGTTGGGAGGGATTGGGGGCAGGAGGAGAAGGGGACGACAGAGGATGAGATGGCTGGATGGTATCACCGACTCAATGGACATGAGTTTGGGTGGACTCCGGGAGTTGGTGATGGACAGGGAAATATGGCGTGCTGCGATTCACGGGGTCGCAGAGAGTCGGACACGACTGAGCGACTGAACTGAACTGAACTGAACCTGGGAAAACACACAGCCTCTTCGCTAAATGGTCCTGGGTGTAACCAACCAGGTACATGCTGGTACCATCACCTATTTTGCATAGAGTGTAGCCAGTCAGGCTCCAGGCAGAGGAGAAAAAAGTTTAAAAAGGGAAGCCAAGGGGCCTCAGGATTGCTCCCAGGGTGAGACCTCAAGTAAGTCTTAGGCATCTGTTGCCTGCTGCATACTATCTGCTTCCCATTGCCTGCCTGTTTTCCACTACCTGCCTGCTTCTCACTTCCGAGATGAGCTGTAACTCGTTTGTTGTTGTTAATCCTGCCTGCTGTCTGCCTAATAAAATCCTGCCTGTTTGAGCTACAAGTGGTCCTTTGTTCCAAATCTTTGTTACAGGAAGCAAGAGGCAGAGAAGTATACCAACTCAACATTCTGAAATAATGCACAATAAATATGTATAATATGCTTCCATACTACTATAGTTCTAACATCCATATTTCTCTGTTGAATGAAAAGTCTGATCTTAAATGTTCTTAGAAATTCTGAACATTTTTGTTTTGAAGCACCAAGGCTACTGAAAAATAAACATACTTTTATAGGCAAAACACATATTTACATATACACACCCACACAGATAGATATACACACCATAACAGTTTCAATGTATCATCAATCATTAGTAATACTAACATAACTCATTTACTGAGTGCTTACTATGTGCCAGGGTTGGGTTGAGAAATTTGCAGATATTATCCCCCTCCACTACAATTTTGTGGAGCAAGCTGTGTTTCTGTTCCTGCTTTATCATTTTAAAAACTGATTACAATATTAAAAATTATACTAATGTTTAAGCAAATTGCTGAAAGTCATATCCATTAGTAGTAATAACCTTGGTTAAATAAAACATTAGTCTGAAATGGAGCAATTAATACATAAACAAGCTAAATTGTTGATTGTTAACCAATTTTTGGTAGAGTTGTTGAAGGTCTGGTTTTCCCATACACACTTTCCCATACACATATCAGCATAACCTATTAAAATATCAAAGACTGAAAGAAGGAAATTACTACAGAACAAACAAGATAATGATTAATACATCATCCTTTGCATCTCAAATATAGATTTCATTTATCTTACTCACATAATTCAAAAGTTAAATAAAAACCCTGTAGAAAATACCAGTTAATGCTTTGCTGTGAATAAATGTTGACTTGGTCTCGGATTAATGCTCTGGAAATAGATTTGGTTCCAATGACTAGTCTTTCCTAGTTGCTAAATTTCAAAGACTGCAAGTGAAAATTTCAGCATAAATGGACATAATCATCAAGAAATCAGGAGATAGTCACCAACCTGAATGATTATTGTCATCCTGTTTGCCTTTCTATTTCTCACAGGAGTCTTAGTTAAAATCTTAAACAATCTCATGCTTGAAAATTTTGTCTTTCCTAATTTAACAAGAAGCCCCATTCAGGGGCAAAATTTGCAAAGTAATTACCATGGAGAGGTCACATTATTTCAACATTTGTCAGGGACCATCTTTATCCCTGTAGTACATATGTGTTTTCATTCCACTCTACTGATCTATGCCCCAAAGACCCTTGATGGTGCTCTTGATGCATTCAACATTATCTTTTCTTTAAGCATCTTAAAGCATATTGCTAAAAAATAATCCTGTGGCATCTACTCTACTGAACTGAGTTACATATCAATTTAATGTCAAAGCCACATTGGCAATGCACTAGAATGTTAGGATACAGTTCATTTCTTCACTCAAATTATTAGTTAATCATATTTCTTATTTTATAATTCTCTTTTGGGGGTTGTGATACATACTTCAAAAATCTGCTGAGTGCTACTGGAATATTTCTCCCTTGACCTACTGAATTAACTCCTGAAAAAGAACTGTTTGTTAAATTTATTTAACATCTCTCTTTCCATTTTCATTAAGAAATATGTGACAAAATGAAAACACCCAGTATTAATTTTTCTAGTGTTTCTACAGATGGAACTCATTCTTAGCATTCGGTCATTGAGGGAGCTCTGGACCAGTTGCCAGAAAGTGAATTCTAGATGCGGAGCACTCTGACACCTTTTTATCCTTCTAAGGAACTCATGGGTACTCTCTGTTCAGAGTCAAGCTTAATCACCTCTGAAATGGGAACATAGTAAAAAACCTATACATCAGAGAGGACAGGAGTAAGAGACTCTGCAGCCAGGAATGCCCATAAGGTAACATAGTCTGCCTGGGAAATGAGGTGCCATTGTTAGGCACACTGGGGCAGGGCTGCCATGGCACCCACACAGCGGCCCCTGCCTCCATGAGCTGGAGTCTCCCACCAGAGCAAGCATGACCCTGTCTGTTGCAGCTGCTGCCAGTCTGCACTACCACAAGCACTTCACGCACACCTCAGATGTGGCCACCATACCCTTCCCCAGCTTGAGAAGCCCCAATTAGCTTCTGCTTCCACTCCCTCTCACCTAGGCAGCAGGGAACAGATGTCTGAGGTTGTTGTACCACGGAGATGGGGCCAAAACCTAAGCTGAACCCCTAGCGTGAAACCAAGGAAAAGGAGAGGAAATCTCCCCATTCAGCTGCACAAACCACAGATTAAATCCCCAAGATCAGCTTGGTAAATCTGTGAAATATCTGAAGAGATAACAAATCTTTCACAACTGAGACCTATCTTTAGCAGTGGGCTTTGAGAGCAAGTACACACAGGAATTGGGACAGGTCAGAGTCTGAGCTGCCCACAGAGTAGGCTCAGAATCCTACCTAAAGGTATTGGAGGGCCTCCTGGGGAGGTGGGGGTTGCTTTTGGCTCACTGTGGGAGCAAGGGCACTGATAGAGGAGGCCCCAGGAAAATATTCTTATTACCATTATTTTTATTTGCTTGTTTCATTTCATTAAGTTGTTGTTTTATGCTTTAATTTTTTATATTTCTATTTTTACTTTTTGTCATTTTGTGGTTTTTTTCTTGCTTTTGTACTTTGTTGTGTTCTGTTTTGTCTTTTCATCATTTTTGTTTGTTTATGTTAGCTTTTTAAAGTTTGGTTTCTGGATTTTGTTTTTGTTTTTGCTTTTGTTAGTTTACTCTTTACTGATTGTTTTCATTTTTGAGTTCTTTTGTTTGTTCTCTTATTTTTGCTACCTTGGGTTTTTTTTTTTTTAATCCTGTTTCTTTGTTTCTATTTATAAATAGAATGGTTTTGTTTTCATCATTTGTCTGGGGTTTGGTTTGTCTGTTTTCTTTTTTGTGGGTTGCTGTTGTTGTTGGTATTTGTTTTTGTTTTTGCTATTTGTCCTCAGTTATATGTATTTCTGTGTGTGTGTGTGTGTGTGTGTGTGTGTGTGTGTGTGTGTTTTGTTTTGTTTTCTTTTTTCTCTGGCCACACTGCATAGCTTGCGGGCTCTTCATTCCCTGGCCAGGGGTTGGGCCTGGGCCTTCTATGGAAGCACCAAGTCCAGGATATTAGACCACCAGAGAATTCCTGGGCCCAGGGGCTAGTAATCAGTATACACTTTCTTTAGGGTTTCCATCACAACACTAAAACCTGATTCTACAAACTGCCTGCAGGCTCCAGTGCAAGATACCTCTAGCCAAACAACCAGCAAGACAGGAACACAGCTCCACCCAACAGCAGACAAGCTGCCTAAAGCGATCCTAAGCTCACAGACACCCCCAAATCACACCACATGAAACAACCCTGCCATAAGAGAGAAGATTCAGCTCCACCCACCAGGGTGCAGGCATCAGTCTCTCCCACCAGAAACTCTGCTCAAGCTGCTGGACCAGCCTAATCCACCATGGGAAGAGAAGAGAAAGAGGAACCACAACCCTGCAGCCTGAAGAAAGGAGACCACAAACACAGTAAGTTGGACAAAATGAGACAACAGTGAAATATGTTACAGGTGAAGGAGCAAGGTAAAGACCCATAAGATAAATGAAGAGGAAAAAGGAACTCTACCTGAAAAAGAATTCAGAGTAATGATAGTAAAGATGATCCAAGCTGTCAGAAATAGAAGGGAGGCACAGGTCAAGAAGATACAAGAAATGTTTAACAAAGACCCAGAGAACTGAAGAACAAAAAAATCAATATGTTCATTGTGTGTAATTAACAACACAATAACTGAAGTGGAAAATACACTGGAAGGAATCAATAGTAGAATAACTGAGCCTGAAGAATGGATAAGTGAGCTAGAAGAATAGTGGAAATAAGTACCGCAGAGCAGAATACAGAATAAAGAATGAAAAGAAATGAGGAGAGTTTCAGAGACCTCTGGGACAACATTAAACACATCCATACTCAAATTATTGGGGTCTCAGAAGAAGAAGAAAAAGAGAAAGTGCTTGAGAAAATAGTTGGAGAAATTCTAGGAGGAAACTTCCCTAACCTGGGAAAGGAAATAGTCACCGAAGTCTGGGAAATGCAACAAGTCCAATACAGGGTAAACCTAAGGAGAAATATGCCAAGACACATATTAATCAAACCACCAAAGTTGAATACAAAGAAAAAATATTAACATCAATGGAAAAGCAACAAATAACATACTGGGAAATCCTCATGAGGTTATCAGCTGTTTTTTCATCACAAACTCTGAAGGCCAGAATGGAGTGGTGTGATATATTTAAAGTGAAGGGAAGGAAAAACCTACAACCAAGGTTACTGTACCCAGCAAAGATATCATTCAGATTCAATGGAGAAATGAAGTTTTACAGAGCAAGCAAAAGCTAAAAGAATTCAGCATCACCAAACCAGCTTTACAACAATGCTAAAGGAATTTCTCTAGGTGGGAAACATAAGAGAGGTAAAAAGACCTACAAAAACAAAATAATTATGAAAATGGTGATGGGAACATGCTTATCGATAATTACATTAAATGAAAGTGAATTAAGTGCCCCGACCAAAAGACCCAGACTGACTGAATGGATTTTTTAAAAAGACCCGTGATATGCTGTCTGCTAGAGACTCACTTCAGACCTACATAGAGACTGAAAGGAGGAGATGGAAAAAGATATATCCTGCAAATGGCAAACAAAAGAAGACTGGAATAGCAATACTCATACCATAAAAAATAAACTTTAAAATAAAAACATTTACAAGATACAAGAAAGGGCCCTACATAAAAAGTAAGGGATCGATCCTTGAAGAAAATTTAAAAATTGTAAATATTTATATATCAACAGAGAAGCACCACATAAGGCAAAGTTTAATAGACATAAAAGATGAAATTGACAGTCACACAATAGTACTGGGGGACTCAGCACTCCAGCTACTCCAGTGAATAGATCATCCAGATAGAAAATTAGTAAGGAAACAATTCTTACATGACACATTAGACCAGATAGACTTAATAGGTATTTATAGAACAGACAATGGGCTGCAAGGAGATCAAACCAGTCAGTCACAAAGGAAATCAACCCTGAATATTCATTAGAAGAACTGATGCTGAACCTCAAGCTGTAATACTTTGACCATCTGATATGAAGAGCTGACTCACTGGAAAAGGCCATGATGCTGGGAAAGATTGAAGGCAGGAGGAGAAGGGGGTGACAGAGGATGAGATGGTTGGATAGCATCACCGACTTGTTGAACGTGAGTTTGAGCAAGCTCTGGGGGATAGTGAAGGACAGGGAAGCTTGGCATGCTGCAGGCCATGGGGTCACAAAGAGTCAGACTTGACTTAGCAACTAAACAACAACAACTGGATATTCCATCTGAAAGCAGCAGAATACACATTCTTCTCAAGTGCACACAACATTCTCTGGGATATTATATCTTGGGTCACAAATCAAGCCTTAGTAAATTAAAGAAAATTGAAATTTTATCAAGCATCTTTTCTAACCACAAAGCTATGAGATTAGAAATCAATTAGTGGGGGCTTCCCTGGTGGTCCGATGGTTAAGACTTTGACTTTCAATGCAGGGAGTATGGGTTCAGTCCCTGGTATGGGAGCTAAGATCACATAGACCTTGAGGCCAAAACACTGAAATACAAAACAGAAGCAATATTCTAACAAGTTTAGTAAGGAATTTAAAAATGGTCCACATCAATAAATAAATAAATCTTTAAAATATAATTATTAAAGAAAAAAATGTAAAAAACACAAACACATGAAAGATAAACAATATGCTTTACAGTTCAGTTCAGTGACTCAGTCGTGTCCAACTCTTTGCAACCCCATGAACCGCAGCATGCCAGGTCTCCCTGTCCATCACCAACTCCTGGAGTCGACCCAAACCCACATCCATCGAGCCCATGATACCACCCAGCCATCTCATCCTCTGTCATCCCCTCCTCCTCCTACCCTCAATCTTTCTCAGCATAGCGTCTTTTCCAATGAGTCAGCTCTTCTCATCAGGTGGCCAAAGAATTGGAGTTTCAGCTTCAGCATCAGTCCTTCCAATGAACACCCAGGACTGATCTTCTTTAGGATAGACTGGATGGATCTCCTTGCAGTCCAAGGGACTCTCAAGAGTCTTCTCCAACACCACAGTTCAAAAGCATCAATTCTTCGGCATTCAGCTTTCTTTATAATTCAACTCTCACATCCATACATGACCACTGGAAAAACCATAGCCTTGACTACACGGACCTTTGTTGGCAAAGTAATGTCTCTGCTTTTTAATATGCTGTCTAGGTTTGTCATAACTTTCCTTCCAAGGAGTAAGTGTCTTTTAATTTCATGGCTGCAATCACCATCTGCAGTGATTTTGGAGCCCAAAAATATAAAGTCAGCCACTGTTTCCACTGTTTCTCCACCTATTTGCCATGAAGTGACGGGACCAGATGCCATGATCTTAGTTTTCTGAATGTTGAGCTTTAAGCCAAATTTTTCACTCTCCTCTTTCACTTTCATCAAGAGGTTCCTTAGTTCTTCACTTTCTGCCATAAGTGTGGTGTCATCTGCATATCTGAGGTTATTGATATTTCTCCTGGCAATCTTGATTCCAGCTTGTGCTTCCTCCAGTCCAGCATTTCTCATGATGTACTCTGCATATAAGTTAAATAAGCAGGGTGACAATATACAGCCTCGACGTACTCCTTTTCCTATTTGGAACCAGTCTGTTGTTCCATGTCCAGTTCTAACTGTTGATTCCTGACCTGAATACAGGCTTCTCAAGAGGCAGGTCAGGTGGTCTGGTATTCCCATCTCTTTCAGAATTTTCCACAGTTTATTGTGATCCACACAGTCGAAGTCTTTGGCATAGTCAATAAAGCAGAAATAGATGTTTTTTCTGCAACTCTCTTGCTTTTTTGATGATCCAGTGGATGTTGGCAATTTGATCTCTGGTTCCTCTGCCTTTTCTAAAACCAACTTGAACATCTGGAAGTTCACAGTTCACGTATTGCTGAAGCCTGGCTTGGAGAATTTTGAGCATCACTTTACTAGTGTGTGAGATGAGTGCAATTGTGCAGCAGTTTGAGCTTTCTTTGGCATTACCTTTCTTTGGGATTGGAATGAAAACTGACCTTTTCCAGTCCTGTGGCCACTGTTGAGTTTTCCAAATTTGCTGGCATATTGAATGCAGCACTTTCACAGCATTATCTTTCAGGATTTGGAATAGCTCAATTGGAATTCCATCACCTCCATTAGCTTTGTCTGTAGTGATGCTTCCTAAGGCCCACTTGACTTCACATTCCAGGATGTCTGGCTCTAGGTTGAGTGATCACACCATCGTGATTATCTGGGTCATGAAGATCTTTTTTGTACAGTTCTTCTGTGTATTCTTGCCACCTCTTCTTAACATCTTCTGCTTCTGTTAGGTCCATACCATTTCTGTCCTTTATTGAGCCCATCTTTGCATGAAATGTTCCCTTGATATCTCTAATTTTCTTGAAGAGTTCTCTAGTCTTTCCCATTCTATTGTTTTCATCTATTTCTTTGCATTGATAGCTGAGGAAATAACCAAGAGATCACTGAAGAAATCAAAGCAGTAATTAAAAACACCTAGAAACAAATGACAATGAAAACACTAAGACCCAAAATATATGGAATGCAGCAAAAGCAGTTCTAAGAGGGAGCTTTAGAATACAATCCTACCTCAAAAAAACAACAAAAAATTCTTATAAACAACTTAACCTTATGCCTAAAGCAACTAGACAAATAAGAATAAGAAAGGATAATAGAAGAAAAGAAATTACAAAAATCAGAGCAGAAATAATGAAAGAGAAATGAAAAAAATAGTAGCAAAAAATCAATAAAAATAAAAGGTGATTTTCTGAGAAGATAAACAAAGTTGATAAACCTTTAGCCAGACTCATGTAGAAAAAAGGGAAGAGGACATGAGTCAATAAAATTAGAAATTAAAAAGAAGTAACAACTGACACCACAGAAATACAAAGGATCATAAGACGTTACTACAAGCAACTATCTGCATGAAATGTTCCCTTGGTATCTCCAGTTTTCTTAAAGATATCTCTAGTCTTTCCCATTCTAATGCTTTCCTCTATTTCTGTGCATTGTTCACTTAAGAAGGCTTTCATTCTCTCCGTGCTATTGCCTGGAACTCTGCATTCAGTTTGGTATAGCTTTCCCTTTCTCCTTTGCCTTTCACTTCTCTTCTTTGCTCACCTATTTGTAAGGCCTCCTCAGACAACCACTTTGACTTCTTGCATTTCTTTTTTTGGGGGGTGATTTTGGTCACTACCTCCTGTACATTGTTACAAACCTCCGTCCTTAGCTCCTCAAACACTCTGATAATCAGATCTAGTCCCTTGAATCTATTCATCATAAGGTATTTGATTTATATCATACCTGAATGGCCTAGAGGTTTTTCCTATTTTCTTCACTTTGAGCTTGAATTTTGCAATAAGGAGCTGATTATCTGAGCCACAGTTACCTCCAGTCTTGTTTTCATGGACTGTATAGAGCTTTCCCATCTTTGGATAGAACGTATAAAATCAATCTGATTTTGGTATTGACCATCTAGTGATTTCCATGTGAAGAGTCATCTCTAGTGTTGTTGGAAAAGGGTGTTTGTTATGACCAGTGTGTTCTCTTGACAAAACTGTTAGCCTTTGCCCTGCTTCATTTTGTACTCCAAGGCCAAACTGCCTGTTACTCTAAGTCTCTCTTGACATCCTACTTTTGCATTCCAATGCCCTGTGATGAAAAAGACATGTTTTTGGAGAACAAACGTTCTAGGAGGTCTTATAGGTCTTCATAGAACCTTTCAGCTTCAGCTTCTTCAACATTAGTGACTGGAGAACAAAGTTGAATTACTAAAATGTTGAATTATTTGCCTTGGAAACAAACTGAGATCATTCTGTCATTTTTGAGATTGCATGCAAGTACTGAATTTCAGACAGTCTTGTTACAGTGAGGTCTACTCCATTTCTTACCACAGTTGTAGCTATAATTGTCATCTGAATTAAATTTACACATTCCCATCCATTTTAGTTCACTGAGTCTTAATTTTGATATTCACTCTTGTCATCTCCTGCATGGCCACATCTAATTTACCTTGATTCATGGACCTAATAGTTCAGGTTCCTATGCAATATTGTTCTATATAGCATCAGATCTTACTTTGACCACCATGAGAGAGTTATTTCTTAGGTAGGTTGAAACAGAGTCTGGGGCCCTGGAGGAACATAAAAAGACAAACATTTTTTTCTACATTCCTCTGTCTTAGTAACATAATATGTTTTTTTCTTAAGCTCTGAGTTGTTACAGCAACAATCTATTTTGCCTAAGATTAACTTTCTTTAAATCTAGAGCTATTGATTACACAACAAAACAACTCATCTTTCTCAAGAGTGTGTTTTTCCTTAAGCTCTGTATTGATGATTATAAAATAACAATGTATCTTGCTTGAGAACATGTTTCTCCTCCTTCTGACTAATCCTGCTATTTTAAGATGTATGTTTTGGCAGTGGGTCTGGTAAGACCTTTCTATTGTTAGTAACCAGTTGAAAAAGTATATAAGGCCTTGGTAAGACTAGCCAGTGGGGCACTCTCTGCTCTCTTCTGAGGTGTATATCAGAAGCTTTTTCTGTCCCTTTTTCACTGCAATAAAACTCTGCTATAAAGAAAGCTGAGCACTGAAGAATTGATGCTTTTGAACTGTGGTGCTGGCGAAGACTCTTGAGAGTCCCTTGGACTGCAAGGAAATCCAACCAGTCAATCCCAAAGGAAATGAGTCCTGAATATTCACTGGAAGGACTGATGCTGAAGCTGAAACTCCAATACTTTGGCCACCTGATGTGGAGAGCTGACTCCTTGGAAAAGATGCTGGGAAAGATTGAAGGCAGGAGGAGAAGGGGATAACAGAGGATGAGATGATTGGATGGCATCACTGACTCAATGGATGAGTTTGAGCAAGCTCTGGGAATTGATGATGGACAGGGAAGCCTGGCATGCTGCAGTCCATGGAATTGTAAAGTGTCAGACATGACTGAGCAACTGAATTGAACTTAAGGAATGATTGTTATTGACATTGAATATTATATTATCTTAAAATGTGCAAAGGGACACCTGGAATGGCAAACTCCTTTTTTAAAAATTCTAGACTACCTACTTAGAAAAAAAAAAAAAATCTCCTAATTTCTAGTTTCCCTGCTTCTTCGTTGACTTCAGGCCATAGCTGCTGTTTTCACTACTGCAATGTTCCCACCCTGTAATCTGCTGTAAATTTGGGAGCCAGTATCTAAAATAATAGTGCATAGGATCTTCATGGAGACCTCAGATTCCCTTCTCTGAGTTACTGAATGTTGGCCATGCAAAGTGCAAGGACTTTTACAGACATCACTTTTCTCCTTTTTCACTTATGGTTTTGGGTGAAATTTCTCATAGGTGAAGTTTCCCTTAAGTGAATTACTGATACATGGAAATGACAGTCTAATGTTCACTGACTTTAAATTTTTTTTTTAATTTATTATTGTCTGGGCAGAAGAGGGGCTGTGCTATAGCTCTTCATTGCAGCACGTCAGCTTACCCGCCCAGAGGAATGTGGGATCTTAGTTCTCAACCAGTGATCTAACCCATGTCCCCTACATTGGAAGGTGGGTTCTTTACCATTGAACCACCAGGGAAGACCCCATTGATTTTTATTAATGATGAGTATAATGGCAGACCTACTTGATAGCCTATTCTTAACAAGACTCACTACAACCCTTTTTATTTTTTTTTTGTTTTGACCACCATGCAGCTTATGGGAATCTTAGCTCCCTGACCAGTGACTGAACCTGGGCCCTTGGCAGAGAAAGCGTAGAGTTCTAACCATTGGACTGCCAGAAAATACTCCGCAGCTTTTTTTTAAAGCATGGCCATCTATATGTCTATGCATTTCCTTAGTCCAAGGCAAAAGGGCCCAGGATGAGCCAACCTTTAGAGAACACACTTCATAAGGAAAGTACACTCCATATTTAAAATACTCTTACTAACTACCCTTCTACTTCATCTGTGTGTGTTTCCTTTGTTTCACTATTTTTTAATTAATTACTTTTTAAATTTATTTTTATTGAAGAATAATTGCTTTACAGAATTTTACTGTTTTCTGTCAAATCTCAACATGAATCAGCCACAGGTATACATATATCCCCTCACTTTTGAAACTCCTTCCCATCTCCCTCCCCATCCTACCCCTCTAGGTTGATATAGGTCCCCTGTTTGAGTTTCCTGAGATATACAGCAAATTCCCATTGGCTATCTATTTTATGTATGGTAATGTAAGTTTCCATGTTACTCTCTCCATACATCTCACCCTCTCCCCATGTCCATAAGTCTATTCTCTATGTCTGTTTCTCCATTGCTGCCCTGTGAATAAATTCTTCAGTACCATTTTTCTAGATTCCGTATATGTGCATTAGAATATTTATCTTTCCCTTTCTGACTTACTTCACTCTGTATAATAGATTCTAGGTTCATCTACCTCATCAGAACTGATTCGAATGCATTCCTTTTTATGGCTGAGTAATACCCCATTGCGCATATGTACCACAACTTCTTTATCCATTCATCTATCGATGGACATTTAGGTTGCTTCCATATTCTAGCTATTGTGAATAGGGCTGCAATGAACAATGGGATGCAGGTGTCTTTTTCAGTTTTGGTTTCCTCAGGATTTATGCATAGGAGTGGGATTGCTGGGTCATATGATGCTTTTATTCCTAGTTTTAAAAGGAGTCTCCATACCATATTCCATAGTGGTTGTATCGATTTATATTCCCACCAACAGTGAAAGAGTGCTCCCTTTTCTCCATGCCCACTCCAGCATTTATTGTTTGTAGATTGTGATGATGGCCATTCTGACCCATGGGAGGTGATATCTCATTGTAGTTTTGATTGGTACTTCTCTGATGAAGAGCGATGTTGAGCATCTTTTCATGTGTTTGATAGCCATCTGTATGTCTTCTTTGGAGAAGTGTCTCTTTAAGTTTTTCCCCACTTTTTGATTGGGTTGTTTGTTTTCCTGGTGTTGAGTTGTATGAGCTGCTTGTATATTTTGGAAATTAATCCTTTGTCAGTTGTTTCCTTTGCTATTATTTTCTCCCATTCTGAGAGTTGTCTTTTCACTTGCTTATAGTTTCCTTTGTTGTGCAAAAGCTTTTAAGTTTAATCAGGTCCCACTTGTTTACTTTTGTATTGAAGTGCTCCTATGCTGGATACATAGATATTTATAATTGTCATGTCTTCCTCTTGGATTGATCCCTTGATCATTATGCAGTGTCCTTCCTTATCTCTTGTAATATTCTTTATTTTATTTTTTTTATTTTTCCATTTATTTTTATTAGTTGGAGGCTAATTACTTTACATCATTGCAGTGGTTTTTGTCATACATTGAAATGAATTAGCCATGGATTTACATGTATTCCCCATCCCGGTCCCCCCTCCCACCTCCCTCTCCACCTGATCCCTCTGGGTCTTCCCAGTGCACCAGGCCTGAGCACTTGTCTCATGCACCCAACCTGGGCTGGTGATCTGTTTCACCCTAGATAACATACATGTTTCGATGCTGTTCTCTTGAAACATCCCACCCTCGCCTTCTCCCAGAGTCCACAAGTCTGTTCTATACATCTGAGTCTCTTTTTCTGTTTTGTATATAGGGTTATTGTTACCATCTTTCTAAATTCCATATATATGTGTTAGATTACTGTAAATTCTATTTTGTCTGATATGAGGATTGTTACTACAGCTTTCTTTTATTTTCCATTTGCACAGAATATATTTTCCCATCCTCTCAGTTTCAGTCTATATGTGTCTTTAGATCCGAAGCGGGTTTCTTGTAGACAGCATATATATGGATCTTGTTTTTTTTAATCCATTCAGCCAGTCTTAGTATTTTGATTGGAGCATTTAATCCATTTACATTTAAAGTAATTATCGATGCTTATGTTCCTATTGCCATTTTCTTAACTGTTTGGGGTTGATTTTGTAGATCTTTTTTCTTCTCTTGTATTTCTTGACTATATAAGTCCCTTTAACATTTTTTGTAAAGCTGGTTTGGTGGTACTGAATTCTCTTAACTTTTGCTTGTCTGAAAAGCTTTTGATTTCTCCATCAATTTTGAAGGAGATCCTTGCCAGGTACAATAATCTTGGTTGTAAGATTTTTCGCTTTCAGTACTTTAAATATAATCCTTCCATTCCCTTCTGGCCTGCAGAGTTTCTGCTGAAAGATTAGCTGTTAAACGTATGGGTTTCCCCTATATGTTACTTGTTGTTTCTCCCTTGCTGCTTTTAATACTCTTTCTTTGTGTTTAATCTTTGTTAGTTTAATTTGTATTGTCTTGGGATGTTTCTCCTTGGGTTTATCATGTGTGGGACTCCTTGTGCCTCTTGGACTTGACTGACTATTTAATTTTCAACTCTAATCTCTTCAAAAATTTTCTCATACTCTTTCTTTTTCTCTCCTTTTTCTGGGACTCCAATAATTCAAATGTTGGTGTGTTTGATATTGTCCCTGAGGTCTCTGAGACTTTCCTCAGTTCTTTTCATTCTTTTTACTTTATTCTTCTCTTCAGAAGTTATTTCCACCATTTTATTTTCCAGCTCACTGATTCCTTTTTCTGCTTCAGATATTCTGCTATTGATTCCTCCTAGAGCATTTTTAGTTTCAGTAATTGTGTTGTTTGTCTCTGTATGTTTAATCTTCAATTCTTCTAGGTCTTTGTTAATTGATTCTTGCATTTTCTCCATTCTGTTTTCAAGGTTTTGATCATCTTTACTATCATTATTCTGAATTCTTTTTCAGGTAGTTTGTCTATTTCTTCTTCATTTATTTGGACTTCTGTGTTTCTAGTTTGTTCCTTCATTTTTATAGTATTCCTCTGCTTTTGCATTATTTTTTTTTTAACTTATTCTGTTTGAGGTCTCCTTTCCCCAGGCTTCAAGGTTGAATTCTTTCTTCCTTTTGGTTTCTGCCCCACTATGGTTGGTGCAGTGGTTTGTGTAAGCTTCATATAGGGTGAGATTTGTGCCAAATTTTTTGTTTGTTTGTTTGTTTTTCCTCTGATGGGCAAGGCTGAATGAGGTGGTAATCCTGTCTGCTGATGATTAGGTTTGTATTTTTGCTTTGCTTGTTTAGATGAGGCTGCAAAGGGTGCTACTGGTGGTTGGGTGATGTCTGGTATTGGATTCAAGTGGTTTCCTTTGTATGAGTTCTCACTATTTGATACTTCCTAGGGTTAGTTCTCTGATAGTCTAGATTGTTGGAGTCAATGGTCCCACTCCAAAGGCTCAGGGCTTGATCTCTGGTCATAACAAAGATTCCACAAGTGGTTTGTTATAGCATTAAGTGAGATTAAAACAAATATCCAAAAACAAGAAATAAAAGATGAGTGCCAGACAAATGGCAGTTACAAAATCAGGTAAATAATAATTAAAATAATGGAATATACACATATACATATACCCATGAGCAAAGTCAAAAGTCCAACAAAAATAAAGCACAATAGATTGACCCGGAGAACAAAAGAAATCAAAAATTATATTTACCAGTTAAGAACAAAACTAACTAAAGCACAAAGTGGAAAACAAAACTAACAAATATGTTGAGGGGAAAGGAAAGAAAGAAAAGAAAGAAAGAATAGATAGGCAAAGTTAACTAGAGGTAAATGAAGAAGATTTATATATAAAGATCAACTGCAAGGGGAAAAGAACATCAGGAAAGGCAAACAAAGGAATAAATGTAGAAAAAATGTAATAGGTTTAAAAAAATTAAAAGTTAAAATTATAAAAAAGAGAAAAGAAAGAAAAAAATGGAAGAAGAAAGAAAAAAAGAAAAACGCCCCAGAACTGCAAAAGCCCAGCATAGAGGCCGAGGTTTATAACAACAATAAAAAGTGTGACTTAATAAACACATATACATACATACCCATAAGCAGAATAAAAACAATCCAACAGAAATAAAGTACAATAGATCGACCCAGCAAACAAAGGAAAACAAATATTATGTCTACCAGAACAAAACTAACTAAAGCATAAACTGGAAAACAAAACTAATGCAAGGTGCCAATTGAGGAATAAAGCAATGAAAATAAAACTAAGAAATATGTTTGAGAGGGAAGAAGAGAAAAAAAGAATAGATATGCAAAGTTAAAAAGAGGTAGATAAAGAAGATTTATATACATTAGAGATTAACTTCAAGGTGAAAAGAATAGTAGGAAAAGTAAACAAAGGAATAAATGTAGAAAAAATAATAGGTTTAAAAATTAAAACAAGAGAAAAGAAAAAAAGGAAAACGCCCCAGAACTCAAAAGCCCAACGCAGAGACAGGGGTTTATAAAAACAATTTTTAAAAAATGTGACTGAGAAATAAAATAAAATAAAAAGCTCAAAAGTTTAATTAGATTTCATATTGCCAATAAAATCGACAGCTACAACAGGAGGCAGGGGGAAGAAAAAAAATCCAGAAGAAACAGATTCTAATCTGGTCCTACTCCTCTTGTTCTTGCCTCCAAGGTCCATAACTATCAGAACTAGTGCATTTTCTTTTGTGGGAGCTCTCAATGCCCTTTTATATATTTCATAGACACAAAGTCTGCTCTGTTGATTATGTGGATTTAATTTGCAGCTTGTACAGCTGGTAGGAAGGTTTTGGGTCTTCTTCCTTAGCCACAGTGCCCCTGGGTTTCACTTGTGGTTCTATTTCCACCTCTGCATGTGGGTTGTCCACTGGGGTTTGCTCCTGAGGCTGCCCTGGAGGACTTGGGTCTGCCCCTGTGAGGGCCAGGTGTGGAGGCGGTGCAGCTGCTTGGGTCACAGGGTTTCTGGCAGCACCAGGTACTCAGGGGAGTTGGTGGCTGGGGCAGCAGGAAATATAGTGTTCCAGAAGGGTATGGCAACCAGTATTGGCCAATACACTCCAGTATCCTTGCCTGGAGATAACCTATCCCTGTTTGACAGAGAAGCCTGGCAGGCCACAGTCTACAGGGTTGCAGTCAGACACTACCGAAGGGACCTGCGCACATAGATGCAGGACTTTTTTTTTTGCCTATGGCAGCTCTGCCCCAGTGAGTGCTGAGCATGAAGGTGGCTCAGCTGCTTGGCTTGAGGCAACCCTGGTGGCGCCAAATGTGCAGGGACACGGACTGCCTCCACCACAGGAGTTATGGCCCTATCAGAGTCTTTTTTTCCAGTCTCTTGTAGCTGGTGAACAGAAGGCCTCTTTGGCCAGTCTTTCTCCATCGCTTGGCCCACTCAGACAATTAGAGGGCTCCCTTGCCTGCGGTCCCTCTTGGTTGTTCCGCATGTCAGGCACATAGAGGGTACCCCTTGCTGGGGTCCTACTCTGTAGATCGGTGAGTCAGGCACTTAAAGGGGCACCCTGGGTGGGGTCCTACTCTGTAGTTCAGTGCATCAGGCGTTTGATGGGCCAGCCTCTCTATATTGTTCAGCTGCCAATGTTGGCCTGTGGGGGAAGAGAGGCTATAATAGTGGCTCCACCCCCTACAGGTGACTCAGCAGTATTGCCTTGCTTCCACGGCTTCTCAACTTTCCTCCACAGGTATCTCCCACCACAGTATCCTCCCTCGCATCCCCTTGATCCGTTTTTCTGCAGTCATCAGAAGCTCTCGCCCAGGGATTGCTCCACAACCCCTAAACTCCAACTCCCAGCTGCTGCACCTTCTAGGGGACCTGCATCCCTCTCTGGGGTATGTGTAGCTGTGCAAGGACTGTCTGATTCTCATTGCATTTAGGTTGCCACAGATCAGCGGTTTCACTCTCAGCCTTAAATGATTCTCCTCTGACTCAGAGAATTGCCCCGATATGGGAATTGGACCCCTGCTTCAGTTCCCCCACCCACCTCGGGCAGGTTCAGTCCTACTAACACCTGTCTTTCCTCCTAGTTCCTTTGTCCTACTGAGTTTTGTGTGGGTCTATATATTCTTTTCCACTGGTCAGGTACTCCTGTCCACTCTCAGCTGGTATTCTGCATTTGCTTCTGTGTCTGAAGGTGTATTTCTGATGTATCCGTGGAGAGAGATGTACTCCATGTCCACCTACTCCTCTACCATCTTGTTCTCCCCTACCTTTGTTTCACTCTAGTACTCACTTAAGCATTAAACCCCTCCCCTTCACCAATTTCTGCCCTCACCTCAAATAAAAAATAAAATAAAAAATCCAGTCACAGTAAGTTTTTTGTGAAAGCAGAAGTTTATTAAAGATTTGGGACATCTAGAAAAACACTGCACATACCATCATCTCTCTACATTCTTCCTTCCCTTTTTTCCATTTCTTCAATCTCTTCCCCTTCCCTGTTCAAATTAATTCAGTACGGTCCTCTATCAATCAGGACAGGCTGGGATGTGCTATAGTACAAAAGCCCTCAAACCAGGTGCTTAAAACAAACATTTATATGGGAATGAGACCTTCACTGATATGCTTTGAAAGTGCCCACAGAGATAATTTGAACCTTAAGCTCTACATATATATCTTTTATACCATGTATATAGGAAAATATTTACAATATGCCAAAGAGGACCTTATAGCTCCCTAAAAGGAGAACTTTATTTTGGCCTGTGTGTGTGTGTGTGTGTGTGTGTGTATATGTTAGCCAGTCAGTCATGTCTGACTATTTGCAACCCCTGTAGCCCGCCAGGCTCCTCTGTCCACGAAACTCTCCAGGCAAGAATACTGGAGGGGCAGACATTCCCTTCTCCAGAGGATCTTCCCAACCCAGGGATTGAACCTAGGTCTCCTGCATTGCAGGCAGATTCTTACCAACTGAACCACCAGGGAAGCCCCTATTTGGGCCTAGTGATTGCTAAATTAGGACTTGCTTCAGAATCATGTAGGGACAAAAAAACAATTCAGATACTTTAAATTTTATGCCCCATTCTCAAATACTTTGATTCAGTGGATTTGATGTACAATCCAGGACTCTAAATTTTTAACAAGCTCCCTAGGTACTTCTGAAAGTTATCCAGGTTTGAAAACTACCCCTCTAATTCAGGCATCAGCAAACTATAGACCTCAAGCCAAAATTAACCCTGCCATCTGTTTTTGTAAATAAAGTTTAATTAGAATGTGAACATGCCCATTCATTTATGTATTGTGTATGGATGTTTTTACACTGTAATGGCAAAGCTGAGATAGAAACCGTATAGCCCATAAAACGTAAAATATTTGTTATCTATTCCTGTATAGAAAAAGTTCACAGACCCTTGCCTCTTGTCTATTTCATGACTAATTTCCAGAAGTCATGTTATTACTTGTGGTGGAAACTAAGTACAGCAATGTAGTTTATCACTATTGAAAACAATAATACCTGTATTATTATTATAATACAGTTTTTATCTTCACACGAGAAAAATGATTCTTTTTAATATATACAGGTAACAAGCCAAAGTTTTTCCTGAATTACACTGCCCCCTGATGGTAGAAATGTTAAATCACAGATGTTTAATCAGATTATGTAATATAATAATACATTTTAATACATTTTATTAAATATACATTTAATCAGATTATATGTTCCCAATTGTTAATCAATTCCTGAAATCAGTCTCTAAATTTGGTAACAGGGACTTGAGGAATCAGTTCACGTGGTAGAACTGAGTAGAACTAAATGGCCACGGAGAAGGCTGGCAATTTTAATAAGAATTAGAATGTCTTCCCTTTGTGAAATTCTTTTCTCTTCAGACTATTAACTCTCTGTATGTGCAATTAGACAGTCATTTATCCCAAGGTGGTACATTTTCTTGGGGACGTTTTGGCCATTTGTGATGCTATGTCATCACCAAAACTGAACAACGCTATCAATATGGTCAAAATTACATGTGCACTCGCTATGTGATGAAAGGAAGGGAAGCTTAAACAGGAATCTGGATGCATACGAACATGCCAAAGTGGTTTCCAAAGGGGACTGCACAAATCTCGGCAATAATGAGTTAGCAGAGGACAAAACCGCTAATTTTCCCCTTTGACTATTGACCAAAATCCTCCAAGATTTTAAAACATGATGGCCAAATCTTCCCTGGCCCTCGACCCCTCCCTTCCCCCCTACCCCCTACATATTATGACCTAGCAGGCAGCAGTGCTTTTTTTTTTTTTTTTTTTAAAGTCCTGCAATTGATTTTCTGGGTAACTAAGGTTAAGAATTACTGTTCTACAGCAGTTTCTCAAATTTTAAGGTATATTCAAATCACCTGGGGATCGTTTGGATGTGCACATTGATTCAGTGGGTCTGTGATGAAACCTGAGAATGATTCCTAAGAAGCTTTAAAGCAGGGTGTTCCCAACCTCCAGGCTGCAGTCAGATCAGTGCCAGCATTAGATTAGAAATAAAGTGCACAATAAATGTCATTCACTTGAATCATCCCCAAACCATCCTCCCCACCCCCGGTCCATGGAAAAATTGTCTTCCACGAAATTAGTCCCTGGTGCCAAAAACATTGGGGATTGCTTCTTTAAGGTGACCCTGCTACTGGACCACACTCTGTGTAGGAATGAATTAGATCACTGTTAGCCGCTAGACACAATTTTTATGCAAACTCAGTGGTTATGAGATCTTAAAGTATGTGTCACTTGGGAGACAACTAAACATGCAGATTTGCAAGCTCCCATCTCAGATATTAAACCTCAGTGGATCTCAATTCTTAATAAACATCCCAAGTGATTTTGCGATTCATAGTCTGGGGACCAAACCTACACTAACCTACACAACTGATATTTAGTCTACAAATCACATTGTTCAAAAGATAGTAGCATTATTTATTAATTTTACAAGCTACCCTCACCAATGTGGGGAAATTTTTCTCTTGCTCTAGGTATAAGAAGAAATTATCCTCAAATTCATTGGTTTAAACCAAGCATTATATATATGTTCATGATTTTGTAGATCAGGACTTGGGCAGAGGTTGACTTGGTGACTTTTCTACTCTCCTTGTGGTGCCAACTCAAGTCACTTAGTAGTATCCAACTAGGAAATAGGTTGACCTGGAGAGTCCCAGATGGGTTCACTTCACATGACTTGGCTGGAAGGCTGGGCAATTGCCTGGAATGCCTACACACAAGCTCTCCAGTCTGGTAGTTTGGGATGAGGTAATAGATCTCCTTACATGGCAGCTCAAAGTTTTAAAAGTGTTTCAGGACACAGGAAGTGGAAGCTGACATTCTCTCAAGATCCAGACTCAGAAACTGGCACAGTCATTTCTGCCATAGTCTACTGGTTAAAGCAATTACAGAGCCCAACCAGATTCAAGGAGAGGAGTCAATGAACAGGGTAGAGTAATGAGCACACAGCCCTCTGGAAAAATTCAAGGGCAATTGCATAGGGACATGAACTCAAAAGGACTCCATGCTTTGTTTATTGCTATCTTAAAATTCTTTATAAGTTTTGAACAAAGGTCACTAGATTTTCATTTTGCACTACCACCCACAAATTATGTAGCCTGTCTTCATCGTAAACCTCACTTTACAATGGATAGAGTATTTATCATTTTTTAGCCATCTTTATTTGGCCATAAGCTTCTTTAATCCTTATCATCATTCTGTATTCAAAATTATCCTTCAAAATGCAGACTGAGGTTTGTGGTGTAAATTCAGTATAAAGAAGGGAAACAAATTATGAGGTTGAAAATTGGAACAGATGCTATGGTAAGTTTAGGATTAAAAAATATGTTGGAAACCAACCACACTGACTATCTGCTAACACCTTTTAACTGGTCACCTCTGGGCCCACTCAGTTAGGTCACTTAGGCATTAACCAACAGGTATCCAAGGTCAGTATCTGTGCTGACATATATTGTCCTTGATGAGAAATATATTGTCCATGATGAGTATATTGTCCTTGATGAGAAGGTAGCCAGTAATCACTATATAGAAAGAAGTCTCCATAGTCTCACCAAACCTGGATTTGTTTCGGAGGCAAAACTATGTAAAGGTTATTAGAGAAGGCAGTGACAACTCCTATGCTTTTGGAGAACCCCAGCTACATTTGACATTTCTTTGGGTCATCAGTCATTTGTGCTACATTATATTCTCAGCAGGAGTCCAGTAAGGGTGCTGGTGATGAATCTAAGCAATAAATGGCCTCAAAACAGTAACAACTACCAAAAACAAAGATAGATGGAATGCAGACACAATTAATGGAGAACAAGGTCAGAAAAAGTTAAGTACAGATGTTTGCACAAAGATGAAGATTACTGAATTGAAACTATTGATATGATAAACTCTTGAAAGGTATGATTGTCCAGTGAAAGTTTCTTAGGCAATGAAGTTAGACTTTGAAAGAAATGAGGGTTGGCAGAGTACTGAGAAGAAATAGAAACTATGTTGGTATAAGGACCAGAAGAAAATCAGCCCTGCTAGTGTGGAGGAACATGGGTAGAGGAGTGTTACAAGACAAATGAAAGGTGAGGAGAGGACAGCCATTGCTCCAGGGCACTGTTCCAAGGCTGCAGAATCTGAATTTACTCCACAAGCTATGGGAAATTTGCTATTGGTTTGGAGGAAATGAGTGACAGCCTTTTACTCTATTATTCAAGCATAATAATGGAAGTCTCCAGCTGATGCACATTCCTTATCTCAGGAGATTATTTGAAGGAGTTAATATGTATCTCTTGGAGTTTGAAGAACATAAGGGTCTGATGTCTGCACTCTCACCTGAAGAAAATCTAAAGGGTCAAAGAAAAGATGACTGGCTACTTTGATGGAAGGAGTGATAATTGGCCTGTATTTCCAGAGTTCTTGGAGGCAAAGATTGTGTCTTCTGTTGTGGTAGATATGATGCCTGAAAGACTTGTTTCTCCAACCACTGGAAGTGATGCCAACAGACAGTCCTCCACCATCAGTCTCCTGGGGATTGCTTTAGCTGAAGAAAGATGATAACTAGCTGGTATAGGCAGAGAAGGCAATGGCACTCCACTCCAGTACTCTTGCCTGGAATATCCCATGGACGGAGGAGCCTGGTAGGCTGCAGTCCATGGGGTCACTAAGAATCGGGCACAACTGAGTGACTTCACTTTCACTTTTCACTTTCATGCATTGGAGAAGGAAATGGCAACCCACTCAGTGTTCTTGCCTGGAGAATCCCAGGGATGGGGGAGCCTGGTGGGCTGCCGTCTATGGGGTCGCACAGAGTCAGACACGACTGAAGCGACTTAGCAGCAGCAGCTGGTATAGGGGTATAAAGTCCCAGTTTAGAAAAAGTAGAAAAATTCTGCAGGGCCAGCTTCAAAACCTCCTGTAGACTGGCTAAGGCCTCTGTTGAGATTGTAGCAAAGCTCAACCTATCCTGCTAATCAATTTAGTTTCTTTTCCTTCCTTTCTTTTTCTCCACTCTTCTCCAGGAGCATGTTAGACACCTACTGACCTAGGGGTTCATCTAGCAGTGTTATATTTTTTTGCCTTTTCATACTGTTAATGGGGTTCTCAAGACACGAATGCTGAAGTGGTTTGCCATTCCCTTCTCCAGTGGACCACATTTTATCAGAACTCTCCACCATGACCCGTTTATCTTGTGTGAGCCTACACAGCATGGCTGATAGTTTCATTGAGTTACACAAAACTATGATCCACATGATCATTTTGGTTAGTTTTCTGTGACTGTGGTTTTCATTCTGCTCTCTGATGGATGAGGATAACACTGAAAGATGAAGCCCCCAGGTCAATAGGTATCCAATATGCTACTAGAGAAGAGCAGAAAAATAGCCCTAGGAGGAATGTAGAGGTTGAGCCAAAGCAGAAGCAATGCCCAGTTGTAGATGTGTCTGGTGGGGAAGTAAAGTCCCATGCCATAAAGAACGATATTGCATAGGAACATGGAATGGGAAGTCCACAAATCAAGATAAAATTGGAAGTGGTCAAACAGGAGCAAAAGCAAGAGTGAAATCAACATTTTATGATTCACTGAGCTAAATGGATGAGAAGAAGTGAATTTAATTGATGACCATGATATCTAACCCCTTAGAGAAATGGAGTAGCCCTCAAAGTCAAAGAAAGAATCTGAAATGCAGAACTTGGGTGCAGTCTCAAAAATGGCAGATTGATCTCAGGATCATTTCCAGGGCAAACCATTTTATATTACAGTAATCCAAGTCTATGCCCCAATCTCTAGTATAAAGAAGATGAATTTGGACAATTCTATGAAGACCTACAAGACCTCCTAGAACTAACATTAAAAAAATATATATTCTTTTCATCATAGGAGACTGGAATGCAAAAGTAGGAAGTCAAGAGGTACCTGTAACAGGCAAGTTTTGCCTTGGAGTACAAAATGAAGCAGGGCAAAGGCTAACAGAGTTTTGCCAAGAGCACACACTGGTCATAGCAAACACCCTCTTCCAACAGCACAAGAGATGACTCTACACATGGACATCACCAGATGGTCAATATGGAAATCAGATTGATTATATGCTTTGCAGCTGAAGAGAGAAAAGTTCTATACAGTTAGCAAAAACAAGACCTGGAGCTGACTGCAGGCTCCTTATTGCAAAATTCAGGCTCAAATTTAAGAAATTAGGGAAACCCACTAGGCCAATCAGGTATGACCTAAATCAAATTCTTTATGATTATACAGTGGAGGTGATGGATAGATTCAAGGGACTAGGATCTAGTAGACAGAGTGACTGAAGAACTATGGATGGATGTTCATACATTGTACAGAATGTACATAATGTACATACCATGTACATGTACATGTTCATACCATTGTACAGAAAGTGGTGAATAAAAACATCCCCAAGAGGGGGAAAAATGTAAGATGGCAAAATGGTTGTCTGAGGAGGCCTTGCAAATAGCTGAGAAAAGAAGAGATGCAAAAAGCTGAGGAGTAAAGGAAAGATATACCTATCTGAATGCAGAGTACCAAAGAGTAGAAAGGCTTCTTAAGTAAACAATGCAAAGAAATAGAGGAAAACAAAAGAATGAGAAAGTCTAGAGATCTCTTCAAGAAAATTAGAGATACCCAAGGGAACATTTCATGCAAAAATGGGCACAATAAAGGACAGAAACAGTCCTGACCTAACAGAAGCAGAAGAGGTGGCAAGACTATACAGAAGAGCTGTACAAAAAAGGTCTTGATGACCTAGATAACCATGATGTTGTGGGCATTCACCTAGAGCCAGATATCCTGGAGTGTGAAGTCAACTGGGCATTAGCAAGCTTTACTATGAACAAAGTTAGTGAAGACGACTGAATTCCAGCTGAGCTATTTCAAATCCTAAAAAATGGTGCTGTTAAAGCACTGCACTCAATATGTCAGCAAATTTGGAAAACTCAGCAGTGGCCACAAGACCAGAAAATGTCAATTTTCATTCTAATCCCAAAGAAGAGCAATGTCAAAGAATGTTCAAACTATCATACAACTTCATTCATTTCACATGCTAGCAAGGCAAGGCTCAAAATCCTTCAGGCTAGGCTTCAACATTATGTGAACTGAGAACTTCCAGATGTACAAGCTGGATTTAGAAATGGCAGAGGAACCAGAGATAAAATTGCCAATATCTGCTGAATTATAGAAAAAGCAAAGGAATTCCAGAAAAAAACATCTACTTCTGCTTCATTGACTATGTTAAAGCCTTTGAATATGCAGATCACAACGAACTGTGGAAAACTCTTCAAGAGATGGGAATAACAGACAGCCTTACCTGCCTCCTGAGAAACTTGTATGCAGGTCAAGAAGCAGCAGTCAGAACCAGACATGGAACAAAGGACTGGTTCCAAATCAGGAAAGGAGTACATCAAGGCTGTGTGTTGTCACCTTGCTTATTTAATTTATATGCAGAGTACATCACGTGAAATGCCAGACTGAATGATGCACAAGCCGGAATCAAGATTTCTGGGAGAAATATCAATAATCTCAGATATGCAGATGACACCACCATAAAGGCAGAAAGTGAAGAGGAACTAAAGAGCCTCTTGATGAAGGTGAAAAAGCAGAGAAAAAGCTGGCTTAAGACTCAACATTCAAAAAACTAAGAACATGACATCTGGTCCCATCACTTCACAGCAAAGAGGGATGGGGGGAAAATGGAAACAGTAACATATTTATTTACTTGGGCTCCAAAATCAATGCAGACTGCATTGGTGACTGCAGCCATGAAATTAAAAGACACTTGGTCCTTGGAATAAAAGCTATAACAAACGTAGACAGCATATTAAAAAGGAGAGACTCACTTTGCCAACAAAGGTCCTTATAGCCAAAATTATGGTTTTTCCAGTGGTCATGTAAGATTTGAACCATAAAGAAGGCTGAGAATCAAAGAATTGATGCTTTTGTACTGTGGTGCTGGAGAAGACTCACGAGAGTCTGCCTGACAGCAAGGAGATCAAACCAGTCAATTCTAAAGGAAATAAACCCAGAATATTCACTGGAAGGACTGATGCTGAAGCGAAGCTTCACTACCTCGGCCACCTGATGGGAAGAGCCGATTCATTGGAAAACACTGTAATCTGGGAATGATAAAGGTCAGGAGGAGAAGAGGATGACAGAGGACGAGATGGTTGGATGGCAGCACCAACTCAATGGACAAGAGTTTGAGCATGATTCAGGAAATGAAGGACAGGAAGCCTGGTGTGCTGCAGCCCACGGAGTCGCAGAGAGTTGGACACTACTGAGCAACTGTCACCTGTCCTCCTACCCAGGGTTCCAAACCTGGAGAGGCTAGAAGCTTGGCGGAGGGGCAAGAGCACAAGATAGCATAAGCAAGATGACAACCCCACTCTTTTCCTGACTTAAAAGTTTAAAACAGTTTCCCCATCTCTTCATTTTCTATGATATGGCTCATAGTGGATCCTTTCATTTAATGGGTGAAATGTACCATATGCCTCTGAAGTGCAGGTCTCCAATGCCCCATGTTGCAAAAAGTCAAACTTTCACCTCGTCTAAGGTGAAACTGGTGGTCTCAGGCTGTAAAGCCTAGAAGTATTGTCTTGGCTGGTACTATGCCTCTGGTCATTCCAACTGCAGGCATATAGCAGTCGCTCAATACATTTTTGATTTCCTAACTGCCTTCGGGTTTGATCCCTGAGTCGGGAAGATCCCCTAGAGGAGGAAAAGGCAAACCCACTCCAGTATTCTTGCAGGGATAATCCCATGGGCAGAGGAGCCTGGCAGGCTACAGTCCATGGGATCCTAAAAAGTGGGACCGACTGAGCACACACGCATGCAAACTGCCTTCCGGGAGAAGAGCAGCTTCTGGAAAGGCCGCAGCACAGAAGCTGCAGCAACAGAGGTGGAGCAACAAGGGGCCCCAGGCCAGAGCCCAGTGTGAGGCACGCGCCCGTGGGGAAGTCTTGGCCAGGTAGAGGGAACTGTGAGAAGCCTACTTGCGCCCTCCTGTAGGCACTGACAAAGTGCTGTGGCGGGCCAGAGCCACATCCCGGCTGCTCGCTGCGACAAGCGGACTCCTTGCCCAGCATCCAGCTGGCGAACTCCGCTACCGAGCCCAGCCCAGCCCTTCTGCCCCGCCCCATCCGTTCTGCTCCTCTGGCCCCGCCCTGTCATTGCCCCGCCCACCGGCCCGCCCCTCCTTGATATGATAGCCCCGCCCCTTCCTGCTGCCCCGCCTCATCCCTCCGGTCGTGTACCGCCCCGTCCTGGTACCCTGCTGGCAATTAGCAGCGCCAGCCGGCGCCATGGGTACCGCTTCGTCGCTCGTGAGCCCCGCGGGCGGGGAGGTGATCGAGGACACGTACGGGGCGGGCGGCGGCGAGGCCTGTGAGATCCCGGTGGAGGTGAAGCCCAAGGCCCGCTTGCTGCGCAGCTCGTTCCGCCGGGCCGCGGGTGTGGCGGCTGCGGGAGCCGGGCCGAGTTCGCTGCCCCGTGGAGCGGGCGGCGGCGGGCTGCTAGGGGCCAGCTTCAAGTCTACTGGTTCGTCGGTGCCCGAGCTGGAATACGCGGCTGCTGAGTACGAGCGGCTGAAGAAGGAGTACGAGATCTTCCGGGTCAGCAAGAACCAGGAGTTGTTATCCATGGGCCGCCGGGAGGCCAAGCTGGACACGGAGAACAAGCGGCTGCGGGCCGAGCTGCAGGTAATGCTGTGCCCGGGCACTCACCGGAGATGACCGCGACACCTGGGAACTGAGGCCCGGGGCCGTCTGCCCACCGCCCCGCAGCCGCATGGCGGCACTGCCAACTGGACCCTGAACGCCTGACTTCGTCCCTTGTCCGTCCTGTCTCATCTCCAAACCAAGAAGTTTTGAAAGTTTAGCAGAAACTGCTCTGCATTTTACTTTGAGAGAACATACTGCCTTGCGGTCTAAACTGATTCTTTATCAACCACCGCCTCCCCCCACTTTTCTGTCTTTGGGCCATTCATTCAGACACCCTGAAGCTTTTAGCCCGGAGCAGCAAATGCTCGGGCCTTCCCTGGTAGCTCAGATGGTAAAGAAAAGTGAAAGCGAAAGTCTCTCAGTCGTGTCCGACTCTTAATAGTCCATGGAATTCTCAAGGCCAGAATAATGGAGTGGGTAGCCTTATCCCTTCTCCAGGGGATCTTCCCAACTCCGGGGTCGAGCCCAGGTCTCCTGCATTGCGGGCGGATTTTTTTTTTACCAGCTGAGCCACAAGGGAAACCCAAGAATACTCGAGGGGGTAGCCTATCCCTTCTCCAGGGGATCTTCCTGACCCAGGAATCGAACTGGGGTCTCCTGCACTGCAGGCTGATTCTTTACCAACTGAGCTATCAGAGAGGCCCTGGTAAAGAATACGCCTGCAATGCAGGAACCCCTGGTTGGATCCCTAGTTCCGGAAGATCCCCTGGAGGAGAGTATGGCAACCCACTCCAGTATTCTGACCTGGGGAATCCCCATGTACAAAGGAGCCTGGCGGGCTATAGTTCATGGGGTCGCGAGGAATCGGACACGACTCAGCGACTAAGCACAGAGCAGCACCAAATGCTAATCTCCAGGGAAGTAGGTCTGCCAGGACCACACAGATGTGCAAAAGACTTTGGTGACATCTGTTGAGGCAGCTGATCAAACCCTTCCTAGGCGTTTAAAACCCCACCCCCCAGATGCAATTGCAGCAGGACAAATGTTCCAGTCCCAGGTTATTTCTGTTACCAATCCTGATTCCTTATGTAACCTTTTTTTATTCCTTTTTCATGTACCTAGGCATTAACACACACACACACACACCCTATATTTATTTAATCCATTCAATCAGACATTTACTGAGACCTGCAATGTATCAGCCTTGGAGCTAGCAAGAGGAGTGAGACATGGAGCCAAAGAGTGCACAGTCTCATAGAAATAATTATCCATCAGGTTAAACCTTATAAATTGTGATTTTGTTCTCTTAAAGGTGGGAAAACTGAGTTGTAGTGAAGATTCAGAACTGGTGCAGTATTTCAAAGAAAAAGTATTAATTTCCATTGAAAGCTTAATGTTGAATATCTTCATTTATAATTCAAGCATATTTGCAGGGTTTTTTTCCCATTATATGTTTGAATAGAATGGCAGTATGCAGTGAAAAACTGCAGGAGTATACTGGTGAAAAACTAAGTAGACTGTTCATATTCTGAGATATGTAATATGTATATGAGAGTGTTGGTTGCTCAGTCATAACTGACTACCCCATGGACTATAGCCTGCAAGTCTCCTCTGTCCATGGAATTCTCCAGGCAGGAATACTGAAGTGGTTTGCCATTTCCTTCTCCAGGGGATCGTCTGGACCCAGGGATCGAACCCAGGTCTTCCCACATTGCGGGCAGATTTTTTACCTTCTGAGCCACCAGGGAAGCCCAATATGCATATAACATAATGTAAAATTTGGGAGGCATGCTATTTTTGTTAGAAATAACAAGGTAAATTATTCCAGGCACTTCAAAAAACTTACCAGAAGATACTTCGGGAAAAGGAAAGTGCTTTAGAAGCAAAATACCAAGCAATGGAGAGAGCAGCTACATTTGAACATGACAGAGATAAAGTTAAGAGGCAATTTAAGGTAAATTTCATACATCTTTATCCCCAAAGTGACAGGGAATAAAGCAATATATTTTAAAAGTTCATATAATACTGTGATGAGTAAATAGAAGTAAATGATGTAGAAGTCATGAAAGGTATAAGAACTAAACTCTTATAAAAGGTAAATACTTTTTACTTTTGAAGTATTTGAGCTGGACCAGGTAAACTTGAGATAGTTTCGAAGAAAAGGTATAAAAGTGAACATTTTAATAGGGGGGAAGGGGAAGGAAAATGTTTGTATTAGGGGAGAACATTTAGAAATATTTGGGGACGTGTCCTTTGGGAAAGCATTACTGGAAATAAGTGTGCATGCTAAGTCGCTCCAGTTGTGTCTGACTCTTTGTGACCCTATGGACTGTAGTCCACCAGACTCCTCGCTCCATGGGATTCTCCAGCCAAGAATCCTAGAGTAGGTAACCATGCCCTTCTCCAGGAGGGCAATAAGTGGGAGGGGGACAAATTTGCTAAACATCAGGCAGCACACACGGCAGCCCCACACCTTAGATATATCCTCCTAGAATTCCATTGGGTTCCAGTTACAGAACAGTGACATAGAGGTATTCACCTTACAGAAGAGGAGATCAAGGACCAAATGAATATTGATTTTATGAATGAAAGAATTTTCCCTTAAAAGTTGATGACATCACTTTTTGCTTAAGGAAAAGGATTTCAAAATTAAAATACATCTTTTAAAGATTTTTAGGGAGACCAAGGAAAATGAAATTCAGGATTTATTGAGGGCCAAGAGAGAGTTGGAGAGCAAACTTCAGAGGTTACAGGCTCAGGGGATCCATGTATTTGATCCTGGAGAGTCTGATTCAGATGACAACTGTACAGATGTTACTGGTAAGTTTATTTCCTGTTTATAATGTTTTGAGATATCAATATATTAATAGGTGTAATGATTGTAGAGCCAACTTTGAATCCTTGTACTCGTAAGTAATTGCTGTTACAAATAGAGTTGCTCTTTCTCTTTCTCATAACAGGTCTTTTCTATGAAGTCCATAGTGTAGAAGCTGAGGTTCCTTCTATCTTGTTGCTCTGCCAACCTTAACCCATAGCTTTTCTCTCTCTGGTCTAAGATAGCCCCTCCAAGTCCCCTCATATCTACAATTTAGCTAGAGGGAGTGGAGGAGTACATTACTTTCCTTGAAAGCACAATCTGAAAGATATACACATTACTCCTACTCAAACCCCATTGGCCTATACCTTCCTCAAACCACGTGCAGGCCTATCTATACCTTCCTATACCTAGGAAGATGGGAAAATGTAATTACTAGTAAGAGAGTCATGTATGCACATAAAGTTTGGGGTTGTGTCATTAAAGAAAGAAGTGGAGAATGGATGTTGGAGAAGTTAGTCGTCTCTGTCACATTTTTCCACATAATGGATATATTCTTGCAGCTATCAGAATATCTACATAATGTTTCATCAAGTGGTTTCCAATACAGTTTTTTGAAATATTTTAAAGTTTTTGTTTTATAATTAAGTATATTAAATGTTTTTCTAGAAATAAAGAAAAACTCAGAATCATAGAATGAAAATATCCACTATGTTAATAGGAAATAATGAAGTGTGATTGACATTGAACAATATTCTATTTTAAGTGTAGTGGGAAAATGCAGTCACTCTCCCATTTATTAAAAAAACCGTAATTGTGTTCTTCCAAATTAATGTATTTTGGAGTGAAATATGGCAATTGATAATCCCCTCTTAATCTGCATTTTAGTACCATTGAAATCCGACCAGCATTCTGAGACTTTTATTACTAACTTTTGAGGAAAAAAAGGTGAACAGATTCTTAATGGCTTATTATGACTAAGACATTAGTCTTAGTGATTATTTCAGTGCTGACATATGTTAAAATATACAGTGTTTCAAAACTATTATATTCTAATTCTCTTGGCAAGTTAATAAAAACAAATTAATATTTCCTCCTAGGTCTTTCTTCCTATTTTTATATAAACATGAAGAAGGAATGTTTGAGGGAATATTGCTCATTATTTGTCACCTACAAGTAATAATCAATTTTGCCAGAGATTTTCACACAAATACCAGTTTACTTAAGTTTAGTCAAGGACTCCATGTGATAGCAAATATTACTTATTTTTAAAATGTGTGTTAGTAAGTACTCATTAATTCAGACATTAATTTTGTTCCTCTGGGAGGTTAAAGAGAATGTACTCTTTACATCTTTAGCTTATATCCTAATGAATTACCAATATTAATTACTGGTGTGCCAGTAATAGTCTTCCTTTGAAATTCTTCCCTTCAAATTTTACACTGTTACCTAAATCATATGGTTAGAAAAAAAAGTTTTTTAGAAATTTTTGTTGGGGAGCGTTTTTAATTCCTCTCTGTTATTATCATTTCTTTGGTTATTGTATTCCTAATTTCTTTTCATCTTTCTCTCTTTAATCCCCTTTTTAAGATTGAGATAACCAAAACTGTGTTAACTACCACCTTAGAACATGCCAGAAGTTGGTGGCAAAGCACTTTCAGAATTATTCTTTTGATTTCAAAATCAAAGTTTGAATATTTGTTGTATTCATAATCTTATAGTATTTTTTGGATTAGAAATTCTGTTGAGTATATTTGATAAGGTTTTGAAGTTTCAATATTATTTGGTTTTCATCAGATGAAATCTGCTTTACAGCTGCTGGAACCCAGTGTGAATATTGGACTGGTGGAGCCTTGGGAAGTGAGCCTTCTATAGGGAGTATGATCCAGCTTCAGCAATCCTTCCGGGGCCCTGAGTTCGCCCACAGTTCTATAGACGTGGAAGGACCCTTTGCTAATGTCAACAGAGGTAACACATGCCATTTGCTAATTAGCTTAGTTGATGGTAATGACTGTTTGTGTACTACAGTCTTGTGCTGGGAGAACCGCCATCAGCAGAGCGTGAGACTTGTTTTCTGGGTGTCTTCCTCTGTCAGGCCATTATGTTCTGATACTTGTCACTGACCAGGAAGGATGAAGTTACATAATTCACATCAGGATCAGATGGTGTTCCCCAGCCTGTCTGACCAATAAGTTCTAATAACTGAAATTTTGGTCTGGATTCTCAGGTATTTTAGTTGAGTAGTGAGAGTTTAATGTAGATCAGCTGAAAAACAGTAGTTTTCAGTCTTTTGCATCTTTGATGGTGTTGAAAAGTTATGTGTGCTAAGTCACTTCAGTCACATGTGCACCCTATGGACTGCAGCTTGCCAGGCTCCTCTGTCCATGGGATTATCCAAGCAAGAATACTGTAGTGGGTTGCATGCCCTCCTCCAGGGGATCTTCCTGATCCAGGAATAGAGTCTCTTATGTCGCCTGCACTGGCAGGCGGGTTCTTTACCAATAGTGCCACCTGGGGAGCTCAGTTTTATTCATTATCTTTGTATAATTTGATATTCAAAACAGCCCTGAAGATCTGTTCAGAATTTCAGTACCACAGCAGACCTGAGATACTATAAGCAGAAGATTATTTTCTTAAAACTATGAAATTATTTATCTATTAGCAAAATGAAAATTATTTTTTAAATAATGCATTTTCAATTAGTCAAGTATGTCTTAAAATATTCATTCTCACTATCTTTAGGTTACTTTTCATTTTATACCATTCTTGAACTTTCTTTTTGACTCAGTATATTTCAAGAATAATAAACAAGTAAAACCAGTCTGGGAACATAGGCCTTCCTCAAGTTACAAACTAATTGAACAACCCATGTGGCGTAGTTCCCTGACATTTGACTGGAGCCATGGGTACCTCAGCAGAGACCACTGGTGACTTTGATTGCTCTAAACCCCAGGATAGAATTTGGGATTAGAGAACTGATTGCCTTCCAATATGTTATTCTAGAAGTTATGTCAGTATTACAAGTGAGATAAGATATCATTCTATGATGTCTGTTGTGTTTTTTCAGACTTTCAGGCATCTTGTCATATGGTCATCTAATAATTCTTTTGGGGAACTTATGAGAAATTTTATTTTCAGATGACTGGGATATTGCTGTGGCTAGTTTATTGCAAGTTACCCCCTTGTTTTCACATTCTCTATGGAGTAACACTGTCAGATGTTACCTCATTCATACAGATGAAACCCAGCCTGAAATGGATCTTTTCCTTAAGGTGAGGACATTTATAAATTTTGTATTCACTGATTTAAAATGCAAGTTAATATTGTGTTCTGGTTATGATATTACTGCACCTGAACCAGATAGTTTACTACATACAAGATTACATCTTAAAGAGTAGGAAGCATCTTGGGCTTTTCTTAAGAAAATGTCTTAGTATTTTCAATATATTCAAATTAAGTCCTTGGAACTTTATGCTTTTGAATGCTTTATTACACATTCTCCACTGTGTTTAGCTGTGCCTGCTTTAGTTAATCCCTGCCAGCCCTATTCTTGAATCTGTTTCAGGTTATAACAAAGTTTAATCCTTGTCATGATCTTCAATTTTTCACAGCAGCTACTGGGGTTAATCTAAAGCAGGGGTCAGCAAACAAAAGCCTGTTGGCCAAATCTGGCCTGAAGTCTATTACTGTGTAACCTAAAGCTAAGATTGGTTTCTGCATTTTTAAATGATTGAAAAATCAGAAGAAGAATATTTTGATGTGAAAATCATATGAAATTCAAATTTTGTTGTCTATGAATTTTTATTAGAACATAGCAACACACAGCATATTGTGTCTGGTTGCTTCACACTAATAGCAGAATAAAATTATAGTGGCAACTAAATGCACCACAAAAACCTCTGCCAAAACAGGCAGATTCTTAAACTATTATTAATTTGCCACCTGGCTCTTCACAGAAAAGTTCACCAACTACCATTCTAACTGAATTTTCAATAAGTATGTGTGGCACATGCAATACCTTCAATATTAACATCCTCCAGATTGTTGATTAATAAGTCCATTTAGCTTTCCTTTTTGATATTACTCAATTTTGGTAAACAGACAAAGTATTTTGAAAACCAAAGCTTCTACTCACTAAGTGAGTATACATTATTCCCAAATACATGTTGAAGGAATTACTAATTTATTGCATAGTAATAATCAACATTACTAAGTAAGTTAATTTCTTATCAGTTCAGTCGCTCAGTCGTGTCCAACCCCATGGACTGCAGCATGCCAGGCCTCCCTGTCCATCACCAACTCCCAGAGTTTACTCAAACTCATGTCCACTGAGTCGATGATGACATCCAGCCATCTCATCCTCTGCTGTCCCCTTCTCTTGCCTTCAGTCTTTCCCAGCATCAGGGTCTTTTCAAATGAGTCAGCTCTTTGATAATTTGTAATAGGCCAGCATATTTTTATTTTATATCTGTTTCCTTTAGTGTTCATGGCAGACACTTTATACTATATAAGTCTGTGGATTTATGTTTTCACCCTGTAACAATAAACAGAAGTTATTTGTAAGAATAATAATAAAAATATATACCACAGCAAAATAACTTAATACTGTACTCTTGTTGTTTTAAGTTTTATTATGAGATAAATCATTTTCTGAAGTAGGAAACAGCCAAACTGCTAAGCTATTACTATTTTCATTTTGTAAAGAAATTTGCCTTTCCTCTCTGAAAGATTTTTTTAAATGTGATTATGATTTTTTTAGTTTTAAATCAGAGAATATCCAACATAACCTGTGATAAAGCATGTTTTTCAATTTTTAGTATGAAGCTGACTAGATCTTTAGTTAAATAAGCTGTGCTATCTTATGTTTCAATTTGTTTTTAGGATTACTCACCTAAACTTAAGAGAATGTGTGAGACAATGGGATATTTTTTCCACGCTGTGTATTTTCCAATAGATATTGAAAATCAATACCTTGCTGTAAGAAAATGGGAAATTGAGAAAAGTTCATTAGTTATCTTATTCATTCATTTAACCTTACCAAGGTAAGCTGAAAATTCTATAATTTATTATAGGGGTTAAACTTGTAAACAGAATTAAATTTGCCAAATGAACTTGAAACGTAAGTTCTAATTGCATTCTTTATTTTTAAACCTATTTATTTTTTAATTGAAGGATAACTGCTTTACAGAATTTTGTAGTTTTCTGTCAAACCTCAACATGAATCAGCCATAGGTGTACATATATTTCCTCCCTTTTGAACCTCCCTCCCATCTCCCTCCCCATCCCACCCGTCTAGGTTGATACAGAGCCCCTGTGTGAGTTTCCTGAAACATACAGCAAATTGCTGTTGGCTATCTATTTTACACATGGTAATGTAAGTTTCCGTGTTACTCTCTCCATACATCTCACCCTCTCCTCCCCTCTCCCCATGTCCGTAAGTCTATTCTCTATGTCTGTTTCTCCACTGCTGCCCTGCAAATAAATTCTTCAGTACCATTTTTCTAGATTCCATGTATATGTGCTAGAATATGATATTTATCTTTCTCTTTCTGACTTACTTCACTCTGTATAATAGGCTCTAGGTTCAGTTCATCCACCTCATTAGAACTGACTCAAATGTGTTCCTTTTTATGGCTGAGTAATATTCCATTGTGTTATATGTATAAAAAGTAATGGATACTTCTTTATCCATTCATCTATCATTGGACATCTAAGTTGCTTCCATGTTCTAGCTATTGTAAATAGTGCTGCGATGAACACTAGGGTACATGTGTCCTTTTCAGTTTTGGTTTCCTTAGGGTTTATGGATAGGAGTGGGATTGCTGGGTCATATGGTGGCTTTATTCCTAGTCTTTTAAGGAATCTCCATACTGTCTTCCATAGTGGTTGTATCAATTTACATTCCCACCAACAGTGCAAGAGCATTTCCTTTTCTCCACACCCTCTCCAGCATTTATTATTTGTAGACTTTCTGATGATGGCCATTTGACCAGTGTGAGGAGATATTTCATTGTAGTTTTGATTTGCTTTTCTCTAATAATGAGCGATGTTGAGCCTTTTCTCATGTGGTTGCTAACCATCTATATATCTTCTTTGGAGAAATGTCTGTTTAGGTCTTCTTCCCACTTTTTGATTGGGTTGTTTGTTTTCCTGGTATTGAGTTGTATGAGCTGCTTGTATATTTTGGAAATTAATCTTTTTTCAGTTGTTTCATTTGCTATTATTTTCTCCCATTCTGAGGGTTGTCTTTTCACCTTACTTATAGTTTCCTTTGCTGTGCAAAAGCTTTTAAGCTTAATCAGGCCCCACTTGTTTATTTTTGTTTTTATTTCCATTACTCTAGGAGGTGGGTCATAGAGGATCTTGCTTTGATTTATGTCATCGAGTGTTGTGGCTGTGTTTTCCTCTACGAGATTTATAGTTTCTGATCTTACATTTAGGTCTTTAATCCATTTTGAGTTTATCTTTGTGTATGGTGTTAGGCAAGTGTTCTAATTTCAGTCTTTCACATGTAGCCGTCCAATTTTCCCAGCACCATTTATTGAAGAGGCTGTCTTTGCCCCATTGTATATTCTTGTCTCCTTTGTCAAAAATAAGGTACCCATACATGTGTGGGTTTATTTCTGGGCTTTCTGTCTTGTTCCATAGGTCTATATTTCTGTTTTTGTGCCAGTACCATACTGTCTTGATGACTGTAGCTTTGTAGTATAATCCGAAGTCAGGAAGGTTGACTCCTCCAGTTCCATTTTTCTTTCTCAAGACTGCTTTGGCTATTCAGGGTCTTTTGTATTTCCATATGAATTGTGAAATTTTTTGTTCTAGTTATGTGAAAGATGCCATTGGCAATTTGATAGGGATCACATTGAATCTGTGGATTGTGTTTGGTAGTATAGTCATTTTCATAATATTGATTCTTCCTACCCAGGAACATGGAATATCTCTCCATCTGTTTATGTCATCTTTGATTTCTTTCATCAGTGTCTTATAATTGTTTGTGTACACTTCTTTTGTCTCTTTAGGTAAGTTTATTCCTAGATATTTTATTATTTTGTTGAAATGGTGAATAAGATTGATTCCTTAATTTCTCTTTCTGATTTTTCATTGTTAGTATATAGAAATGCAAGTGATTTCTGTGTATTGATTTTGTATCCTGTGACATTGCTAAATTCACTGATTAGCTCTGGTAATTTTCTGATAGTATCTTTAGGGTTTTTTATGTACAGTATCATGTCATCTGCAAACAGTGAGAGCTTTACTTCTTCTTTTCCAATCTGGATTCTTTTTATTTCTTTTTCTTCTCTGATTGCTGTAGCTAGGACTTCCAAAACTATGTTGAATAACAGTGGTGAAAGTGGACACCCTTGTCTTATTCCTGATTTTAGGGGGAATGCTTTCAGTTTTTTACCATTGAGAATGTTTGCTGTAGGCTTATCATATATGGATTTTACTATGTTGAGGTAGGCTCCTTCTATGCCTATTGTTTGAAGAGTTTTAATCATAAATGGGTGCTGAATTTTGTCAAAGGCTTTTTTTGCATCTATTGAGATTATCATATGGTTTTTATGTTTCAGTTGGTTAATATGCTGTATCACGTTGATTGATTTGTGTATATTGAAGATTCCTTGCATCCCTGGAATAAACCCACCTTGATCATGGTGTATGAGCTTTTTAATGTATTGCTGAATTCTGTTTCCTAAATTTTGTTGAGAATTTTTGCGTCTGTGTTCATCAGTGATATTGGCCTGTAGTTTTCTTTTCTGGGGGGTTGTCTTTGTCTGGTTTTGGTATCAGGGTGATGTTGACCTTATAGAAGGAGTTTGGAAGTCTTCCTCTGCAATTTTTTGAAAGGGTTTTTTTTTTTTTTTTTAGGGTTGTACCTATTCATTTTATTTTTATTTTTTTATTTTACTTTATTTTTTTATATTTCTAACCACAGTGTTTATTTTTTTTAATTTTTTTTTCATTTATTTTTATTAGTTGGAGGCTAATTACTTCACAACATTGCAGTGGTTTTTGTCATACATTGAAATGAATTAGCCATGGATTTACATGTATTCCCCATCCCGGTCCCCCCTCCCACCTCCCTCTCCACCCCATCCCTCTGGGTCTTCCCAGTGCACCAGGCCTGAGCACTTGTCTCATGCATCCAACCTGGGCTGGTGATCTGTTTCACCCTAGATATACATGTTTCGATTCTATTCTCTTGAAACATCCCACCCTCGCCTTCTCCCACAGAGTCCACAAGTCTGTTCTATACATCTGAGTCTCTTTTTCTTTTTTTGCATATAGGGTTATCGTTACCATCTTTCTAAATTCCATATATATGTGTTAGTATACTGTAATAGTCTTTATCTTTCTGGCTTACTTCGCTCTGTATAATGGGCTCCAGTTTCATCCATCTCATTAGAACTGATTCAAATGAATTCTTTTTAATGGCTGAGTAATATTCCATGGTGTATATGTACCACAGCTTCCATTCGTCTGCTGATGGGCATCTAGGTTGCTTCCATGTCCTGGCAATTATAAACAGTGCTGCGATGAACATTGGGGTGCACGTGTCTCTTTCAGATCTGGTTTCCTCAGTGTGTATGCCTAGAAGTGGTATTGCTGGGTCATATGGCAGTTCTATTTCGAGTTTTTTAAGAAATCTCCACACTGTTTTCCATAGCGGCTGTACTAGTTTGCATTCCCACCAACAGTGTAAGAGGGTTCCCTTTTCTCCACACCCTCTCCAGCATTTATTGCTTGTAGACTTTTGGATAGCAGCCATCCTGACTGGTGTGTAATGGTACCTCATTGTGGTTTTGATTTGCATTTCTCTGATAAAGAGTGATGTTGAGCATCTTTTCATGTGTTTTTTTGCCATCCGTATGTCTTCCTTGGAGAAATGTCTGTTTAGTTCTTTGGCCCATTTTTGATTGGGTCATTTATTTTTCTGGAATTGAGCTGCAGGAGTTGCTTGTATATTTTTGAGATTAATCCTTTGTCTGTTGCTTCATTTGCTATTATTTTCTCCCAATCTGAGGGCTGTCTTTTCACCTTGCTTATAGTTTCCTTTGTTGTGCAAAAGCTTTTAAGTTTCATTAGGTCCCATTTGTTTATTTTTGCTTTTGTTTCTAAAATTCTGGGATGTGGGTCATAGAGGATCCTGCTGTGATTTATGTCGGAGAGTGTTTTGCCTATGTTCTCCTCTAGGAGTTTTATAGTTTCTGGTCTTACATTTAGATCTTTAATCCATTTTGAGTTTATTTTTGTGTATGGTGTTAGAAAGTGTTCTAGTTTCATTCTTTTACAGGTGGTTGACCAGTTTTCCCAGCACCACTTGTTAAAGAGGTTGTCTTTTTTCCATTGTATATCCTTGCCTCCTTTGTCAAAGATAAGGTGACCATAGGTTCGTGGGTTTATCTCTGGGCTTTCTATTCTGTTCCACTGATCTATATTTCTGTCTTTGTGCCAGTACCATACTGTCTTGATGACTGTGGCTTGTAGTATAGTCTGAAGTCAGGCAGGTTGATTCCTCCAGTTCCATTCTTCTTTCTCAAGGTTACTTTGGCTATTGGAGGTTTTTTGTATTTCCATACAAATTGTGAAATTATTTGTTCTAGTTCTGTGAAAAATACCGTTGGTAGTTTGATAGGGATTGCATTGAATCTATAGATTGCTTTGGGTAGTATAGCCATTTTGACAATATTGATTCTTCCAATCCATGAACATGGTATATTTCTCCATCTGTTTGTGTCCTCTTTGATTTCTTTCATCAGTGTTTTATAGTTTTCTATGTATAGGTCTTTTGTTTCTTTAGGTAAATATACTCCTAAGTATTTTATTCTTTTTGTTGCAATGGTGAATGGTATCGTTTCCTTAATTTCTCTTTCTGTTTTCTCATTGTTAGTGTATAGGAATGCAAGAGATTTCTCTGTGTTAATTTTATATCCTGCAACTTTACTGTATTCATTGATTAGCTCTAGTAATTTTCTGGTAGAGTCTTTAGGGTTTTCTCTGTAGAGGATCATGTCATCTGCAAACAGAGAGAGTTTCACTTCTTCTTTTCCTATCTGGATTCCTTTTACTTCTTTTTCTGCCCTGATTGCTGTGGCCAACACTTCCAAAACTATGTTGAATAGTAGTGGTGAGAGTGGGCACCCGTGTCTTGTTCCTGATTTCAGGGGAAATGCTTTCAATTTTTCACCATTGAGGGTGATGCTTGCTGTGGGTTTGTCATATATAGCTTTTATTATGTTGAGGTATGTTCCTTCTATTCCTGCTTTCTGGAGAGGTTTACTCATAAATGGATGTTGAATTTTGTCAAAGGCTTTTTCTGCATCTATTGAGATGATCATATGGTTTTTATCTTTCAATTTGTTAATGTGGTGTATTACATTGATTGATTTGCAGATATTAAAGAATCCTTGCATTCCTGGGATAAAGCCCACTTGGTCATGGTGTATGATTTTTTTAATATGTTGTTGGATTCTGTTTGCTAGAATTTTGTTAAGGATTTTTGCATCTATGTTCATCAGATATTGGCCTGTAGTTTTCTTTTTTTGTGGCATCTTTGTCTGGTTTTGGAATTAGGGTGATGGTGGCCTCATAGAATGAGTTTGGAAGTTAACCTTCTTCTGCAATTTTCTGGAAGAGTTTGAGTAAGATAGGTGTTAGCTCTTCTCTAAATTTTTGGTAGAATTCAGCTGTGAAGCCATCTGGTCCTGGGCTTTTGTTTGCTGGAAGATTTCTGATTACAGTTTCGATTTCCTTGCTTGTGATGGGTTTGTTAAGATCTTCTATTTCTTCCTGATTCAGTTTGGAAAGTTATACTTCCCTAAGAACTTGTCCATTTCTTGCAAGTTGTCCATTTTATTGGCATAGAGCTGCTGGTAGTAGTCTCTTATGATCCTTTGTATTTCAGTGTTGTCTGTTGTGATCTCTCCATTTTCGTTTCTAATTTTGTTAATTTGGTTCTTCTCCCTTTGTTTCTTAATGAGTCTTGCTAATGGTTTGTCAATTTTGTTTATTTTTTCAAAAAACCAGCTTTTAGCTTTGTTGATTTTTGCTATGGTCTCTTTAGTTTCTTTTGCATTTATTTCTGCCCTAATTTTTAAGATTTCTTTCCTTCTACTAACCCTGGGGTTCTTCATTTCTTCCTTCTCTAGTTGCTTTAGGTGTAGAGTTAGGTTATTTATTTGACTTTTTTCTTGTTTCTTGAGGTAGGCCTGTAATGCTATGAATCTTCCCCTTAGCACTGCTTTTACAGTGTACCATAGGTTTTGGGTTGTTGTGTTTTCATTTTCATTCATTTCTATGCATATTTTGATTTCTTTTTTGATTTCTTCTATGATTTGTTGGTTATTCAGAAGCGTGTTGTTTAGCCTCCATATGTTTGAATTTTTAATAATTTTTTTCCTGTAATTGAGATCCAATCTTACTGCACTGTGGTCAGAAAAGATGACTGGAATGATTTCAATTTTTTTGAATTTACCAAGACTAGATTTATGGCCCAGGATGTGATCTATTCTGGAGAAGGTTCCGTGTGCACTTGAGAAAAAGGTGAAGTTGATTGTTTTGGGGTGAAACGTCCTATAGATGTCAATAAGGTCTAGCTGGTCCATTGTGTCCTTTAAAGTTTGTGTTTCCTTGTTCATTTTCTGTTTAGTTGATCTATCCATAGTTGTGAGTGGGGTATTAAAGTCTCCTACTATTATTGTGTTACTATTAATTTCCTCTTTCATACTCGTTAGTGTTTGCCTTACATATTGCAGTAGTCCTATGTTGGGTGCATATATATTTATAATTGTTATATCTTCTTCTTGGATTGATCCTTTGATCATTATGTAGTGTCCATCTTTGTCTCTTTTCACAGCCTTTACTTGAAAGTCTATTTTATCTGATATGAGTATTGCTACTCCTGCTTTCTTTTGGTCTCTGTTTGCGTGGAATATTTTTTTCCAGCCCTTCACTTTTAGTCTGTATGTGTCCCTTGCTTTGAGGTGGGTCTCTTGTAGACAGCATATATAGGGGTCTTGCTTTTGTATCCATTCAGCCAGCCTTTGTCTTTTGGTTGGGGCATTCAACCCATTTACATTTAAGGTAATTATTGATAGGTATGGTCCCGTTGCCATTTATTTTGTTGTTTAGGGTTCACGTTTACACCACCTTTGAAAGGGTTTTAGAAGGATAGGCATTAGTGCTTCTCTAAATGTTTGATAGAATTCTCCTGTGAAACCATCTGGTCCTGGGCTTTTGTTTGGGGAGATTTTTGATCACAGCTTCAATTTCAGTGCTTATAGTTGGCTTATTCATAATTTCTGTTTCTATTCTAAGAATCTGTCTATTTCTCCCAGGTTATCCATTTTATTGGCATATAGTTGTTCATAATAGTCTCTATAATTCTTTGTATTTCTGCATTGTCTGTTGTAAGTGCTCCTTTTTCATTTCTAATTTTGTTGATTTGATTCTTCTCTCTTTTATTCTTGATGAGTCTGGCTAAAGGTTTGTCAATTGTGTTTATCTTCTCAAAGAACCTGCTTTTAGTTTTATTAATCTTTGCTATTGTTTCTTTCATTCCTTTCTCATTTATTTCTGCGCCGATCTTTATGATTTCTTTCCTTCTGCTATGTTTGGGGGTTTTTTGTTGTTGTTGTTGTTGTTCTTTTTCCAGTTTCTTTAGGTGTAGAGTTGGTTGCCTATTTGGTGTTTATCTTGTTTCGTGAGGCAGGATTGTATTGCTATAAAATTCCCTCTTAGCACTGCTTTTGCTGCATCCCATAGGTTTTGAGTTGTCATGTTTTCATTGTCATTTGTATCTAGACATTTTTTTATTTCCCTTTTGATTTCTTCAGTAAACTGTTGGTTATTTAGAAACATATTGTTTAATCTTCATGTGTTTGTATGTTTTACATTTTTTTTCTTGTAATTGATATCTAGTCTCATAGCATTGTGGTCAGGACTCTTGATATGACTTCAGTTTTCTTAAATTTACTGAGGTTTGATTTGTGACCCAATATGTGATCTATCATGGAGAATGTTCCATGTGCAGTTGAGAAGAAGGTATATTCTTCTGAATTTGGATGGAATGTCCTAAAGATATCAGTGAGATCCATCTAATCTATCATTTAAGACATGTTTCCTTATTAATTTTTTGTTTTGATGATCTGTCCACTCTTGTGAGTGGGGTGTTAAAGTCTCCTACAAAAGTAGTTGTATTATTGTGTTATTGTCAGTTTCTCCTTTTAGTGTTAGTATTTGTCTTACATATTGAGGTGCTCCTATGTTGGGTGCATAGATATTTACAACTGTTATATCTTCCTCTTGGACTGATCCCTTGATCATTATGTAGTATCCTTCCTTATCTCTTGTAATATTCTTTATTTTAAATTCTATTTTGTCTGATATGAGGATGTTACTCCAACTTTGTTTTCCATTTGCATGGAAAATATTTTTCCATCCTCTCAGTTTCAGTCTATATGTGTCTTTAGGTCTGAAATGTGTTTCTTGTAAACAACATATAAATGGGTCTTGTTTTTATCCATTCAGCCAGTCTGAATGGATTGGAGCATTTAATCCATTTACACTAAAGTAATTATTGATATATATGTTCCTATTGCCATTTTCTTAATTTTTTGTGGTTTTATTTTGTAGATCTTTTTCTTCTCTTGTATTTCTTGACTCCCTTTAACATTTGTTGTAAAGCTGGCTTGGTGGTACTGAATTCTCTTAAATTTTGCTTGTCTGTAAAGCTTTGGATTTCTCCATCAGTTTTGAATGAGATCCTTGCTGGGTAGAGTAATCTTTGTTGTAGATTTTTCCTTTTTCAGTACTTTTAATATATCCTGCCATTCCCTTATGGCCTGTAGAGTTTCTGCTGAAAGATCACCTGTTAAACATATGGGGTTTCCCTTGTATGTTACTTGCTGCTTTTCCCTTGCTGATTTTAAAATTCTTTCTTTGTGTTTAATCTTTATTACTTTGATTAGTGTGTGTCTTGGCGTGTTTCTCCATGGATTTATCCTGTATGGGACTCTTTGCACCTCTTGGACTTGATTGACAAACCTTTTTCCATGTTGGGGAAATTTTCAACTCTAATCTCTTCAAAAATTTTTTCATACCGTTTCCTTTTCTCTTCTTCTTCTGGAACCCCTATAATTTGAATGTTAGTGTGTTTGATATTGTCCCAGAGGTCTCTGAGACTACCCTCAGTTCTTTTCATTCTTTTTACTTTATTCTGCTCTTCAGAAGTTATTTCCACCATTTTATCTTCTAATGCACTGATTCCTTCTTCTGCATCAGATAGTCTGCTATTGATTCCTTCTATTTTTAATTTCAGTAATTATGTTGTTTGTCTCTGTATGTTTATTCTTTAATTCTTCTAGGTCTTTGTTAATTGATTCTTGCATTTTCTCTCTTCTGTTTTCAAAGTTTTTGATCATCTTTACTATCGTTATTCTGAATTGTTTTTCAGCTAGTTTACCTGTTTCCTCTTCACTTATTTGGACTGTGTTTCTGGTTTGTTCCTTCATTTGTTCAGTATTTTTATGCCTTTTCATTTTTTTTTTTTTTAAATTATTGTGTTGGAGGTCTCCTTTTCCCAGGCTTGAATTCTTTTCTTCCTTTTGGTTTCTGCCCTTCTAAGGTTGGTCCAGTGGTTTGTGTAAGCTTCTTATAGGGTGAGGTTTGTGCTAAGGTTTTTTGTTTGTTTGTTTTTCTGCTCATGGGCAAGGCTGAGTGAGGTGGTAATCCTGTCTGCTGATGACTAGGTTTGTATTTTTTGTTTCGTTTGTTGTTTGGATGAGGCATCCAGCACAGGGAGCTACTGATGGTTGGGTGATGCCAGGTCTTGTATTCAGGTGGTTTCCCTTGTGGGAGTTCTCACTATTTGATACTCCAGAGGGTTAGTTCTCTGATTATTTAGGGGCTTGGAATCAGTTCTCCCACTCCAAAGGCTCAGGACTTGATCTCTGGTCAGGATCAAAGATTTCACAAGTGGTTTGTTATGGCATTAAGTGAGATTAAAACAAATACCCAAAAACAAGAAACCAAAGATGAACCCCAGATAAATGACAGTTACAAGATCAGGCAAATAATAATTAAAATAATGGAATATACACACATATATATACACCCATAAGCAAAATCAAAACAGTCCAAGAAAAATAAAGGTCAATAGACTGACCCAGCAAACAAAGGAAAACAAAAATTATATCTAATGGGTAAGAGTAAGCTAACTAAAGCACAAACTGGAAAACAAAACTAAAGCAAGATGCCAAGTGGGGAATAAAGCAATGAAAATAAAACTAACAAATATGTTGAAAGGAAAGAAAGAATAGATATGCAAACTTAAACAGAGGTAGATAAAGGAGATTTATATGTATTAAAGCTTAACTTCAAGGTGAAAAGAACAGTAGGAAAAGCAAACAAAGAATAAATGTAGGAAAATAATAATAGGTTTAAAAAATTAATATTAAAAAAGGAGAAAAAAAAAGGGGGAAGAGGAAAGGGGGGGGTGGGGAGGAAAACTCCACAGAACTGCAAAAGCCCAATTTAGAAGCAGAAGTTTATAACATGGAAAATCGTGATTGAAAAAAAAACCAAAAGCTTAATTAGATTTCATGATGCCAATAAAATCAACAACTACAACAGGATGAGTTGGGGGGAAAGGAAAGAAAAATGGAAAAATGAAAAAGAAAAAAAAGTCCGAAAGAAAGTACTGAACAAGTTAAAACATAAGAATAATAAATGTTTTTGGGAGCCACTGCTGTCAAGGTCCTTTCCCTCACTGGGAGTCACAGTCCACCTCACCTCCCTGGGATGCCCTCCAGCACTGTGCTGGTCCCTGGACCTGCTGTGGGGGCAGCTCAGATTCTGATCTGGTTTTATTCCTGTGTGTTCTTGCCTCCAATGTCCATAGCTATCAGAACTAGTGTGTTGTCTTTCGTGGGAGCTCTCAATGTCCTTTTATATATTCCGTAGACACAAAGTCTGCCTAGTTAATTCATGTGAATTTAATCTGCAACTTGTACAGGTGGTGGGAAGGTTTGGGGTCTTCTTCCTTAGTCACCCTGCCCCTGGGTTTCAACTGTGGTTTTATTTCCACCTCTGTACCCACCTCTGGGTCGCGCACTGGGGTTTGCTTGTGCAGCTGCCCTGGAGGACTTGGGTCTGTCCCAGAGAGGGCTAATTGCAGAGGCGGTGCAGCTGGTTGGGTCGCAGGGGTTCTGGCAGCACCAAGTACTCAGGGGAGTTGGCGGCTGGGGCAGCAGGAAATATAGTGCTCTAGAAGAGTATGGCAACCAGTAATGGCCAAAATGCTCCAGTATTCTTGCCTGAAGAGTCCCCCCTGATAGAGAAGCTTGGCAGGCCACAGTGCACAAGGTCACAAAGAGTTGGACACAACCAAAGCGACCCCATGTGCATAGCGGCAAGACTTTTTCTGCTTGTGGCAGCTCTGCCCAAGTGAGGGTCTAGCATGAAGGTAGTGCAGCTGCTTGGTTGCAGGGACCGTAGCGGCGCCACGTGCGCAGGTTCGCAGACTGCCTCTGCTGCAGGAGTTATGGCCCTATCAGAGTCTTTTTCGAGCCTCTGGTAGCTGGTGATAGAAGGCCTCTTGGCTAGTCTTTCTCTGTAGCTCCACCCGTTCAGACACTTGCCTGGGGTCCTTCTCGATAGTTCTGTGCATCAGGCACATAGAGGATGGGGTCCTACTCTGTAGATCGGTGAGTCAGGCACTTAAACAGTCACCCTGGGTGGCGTCCTACTCTAGTTCCGGTGCGTCAGGCGCTTGATGTTCATCTCTCTGTTGTTCATCTGCTGATGTGGCTGTAGGGAGAGAGAGGCTATGATGATGTCTCTACCCCCTACACATGACTCAGTAGTATTGCCTTGCTTCCATGGCTGCCTGGCTGCCTGGCTTTCCTTCACAGGCATTTCCCACCACGATCTCCTCCCTCACATCCCCTCAGTCCATCTGTCCGCAGTCAACAGCAGCCCTTGCCCTGGGATTGCTCCACAATCCCCAAGTTCCAGCTTCCAGCCTCTGCACCTTCTAGGGGACCTGCGTCCTTGTCCGGGATGCATATGGCTGCGGCAAGGACTGTCTGATTCTCATTGCACTTAGGCTGCCACAGATCAGCTGTTTCACTTTCATAAATATTTCTCCTGTTTCAGACAGTTGCTCCAATGTGTGGATTGGACCCCTGCTTCAGTTCCCCCACCCGCTGCGGGCAGGTCCAGTCCTGCTAACACTCCTGTTTTCCCACCGAGTTCCTTCATCCTACCGAGTTTTTGTGTGGTTCTGTGCATTCTTTCCTGGTGGTCTGGTACTCCTGTCTGCTCTCAGCTGGTGTTCTCCATACACTTCTGTTTCTGAAGGTATATTCCTGATGTACCTATGGAGAGACATGTACTCCACATCCACCTACTCCTCCGCTATCTTGTTCTCTCTTCCTAATTGCATTCTTATAATCAAAGACAATGCTTGAAATGCAAAAAATTCTATGACTTTTCATACTTAAATATTAATAAAAAGTTTCACACTGTTAGGCTTTTTTTTTTCATTTATTTTTATTTAGTTGGAGGCTAATTACTTTACAATATTGTAGTGGTTTTTGTCATACATTGGCATGAATTAGCCATGGATTTACATGTATTCCCCATCCCGATCCCCCCTCGCACGTCCCTCTCCACCCGATTCCTCTGGGTCTTCCCAGTGCACCAGGCCTGAGCATTTGTCTCGTGCATCCAGCCTGGGCTGGTGATCTGTTTCACCCTAGATAACATACATGTTTCGATGCTTAGGCTTGTTTTTGATAGGTTATAAGATTAATATCATTAATGCAAGATCGTTTTAATCAGGGGTCAGCAAACCATGGCCCTCAAGTCAAATCCAGTCAGTCACCTGGTTTTATAAATAACATTTTACTGGAACACAGATACGTTCCTTTATTTGTGTGTTGTCTACAGCTGCTTCCACAGTGTACCACCAGTGTTGATTATTTCAGCAGAGACAGTGTGTCCTGCAAAGCCTAAAATGTTGGCTAGCTGACTCTTCACAGAAAAAGGTGGTGACCCCTGATTTCAGTAATTAGCATTAACCTTCATTGTTTTCTTTGTTCAGCTACAGATTGAGAGGCACTTGAACACTTGTATAAGTGTTAAGTCATACTTTTAATTCGCTGAGGAGGTAACTACTTAAATCCAGTAAAGTGAGAGGTTTTCTTATAATGTGAATATAATCACACCAATGAATCTAATCTGAAAACAAAGTTTTTTTTTTTAACCAGTTAGATATATAGATAAGAAGACAGAATAGGATAGATAGAAGGTTAAATAAGGGGTTAATTTTTCTTTCTATACTTTCTATCTGATTGTATTTAATCCTTCCAAAGTGTTTTTTTCTCTTTTTATTGAGGACCAACTCTGACTTTAACTGTGTATGGAAGTGTTTGGAGCCCTAAGCTTTACAAGAGACTCTGCAGTATAACCCATCCTCAATCCTTGAGACTATAGAGTATAGTCTGGATGGCCAGAGGCCAGGTGGCCGGGGAACCACCTGGTCAAGGAAGCTTTTCCCAAAACAAGTTTAAGGATTCCTTCAACTTGATTTCCTCTAGTTGGAGTTCTTTACCTCCCCTCCCTGTTTTCCTTTCTTTGTTTTGTTTTTATATTTATTAAGAATATATCCTGTCTTATATTTAATATCTGGGTAATATTTTATCTCAGGTGGTAGTATATGTCATTTGTTGTTTTTCTTTGCAACCATGTTTTTTTTTTTTTCTTCAGTTTTCCTCTTTGTTTTTTCTTCTGTTTTGTATTAGGGCTGGTATTTTAGTTTTTTTATGAAAATTCTGAATCGTATAATGGCTTTCCCTTGTATATACACACTTATTTGCCTCCCTGGACAAACTTTGATTTAATGCCTTTTAGAAAGGGAAATTGTTTATAGTTTTCCTTGTGATATAGAAAATGTTAATAGTCTATAAGATTTCTAGAATTTAAATAGGAATAGTACAAACTATAGTTATAGTACATTGTAACAGAATTTCTTTTTATCCTTTACCTTGGTCAAGAATTTTACTAGCTGCCTAGCCTTTCTCATTTGCCTCTGGATCTTTCTTACAGTGTATCTGGGGTATAAAGATTCAGATCATTTATTGGATGAGTAAAGGCTAAAGGACTAGAGAAGAGAAAATCTTGAAACCTTGAGGCTGATGATATTTGTGTTTTAACTTGAGAATTATATAATTGTAAATGGAATTAGGTTTTCCATTTATTTGCAAAGTCTCATGAGTCTTGTCCATTATTCTGAGCAATGTTTAACAGTATTTTTGAGAAGTTTTTTAAAAAAATTAGATTTAAATAAAGTTATGTATGATTTTAAATTTAATTTATTGCACAATTTATTGTCTGCTATTGTCTACTATGTCTGCTAGTGAATATACTGTACTTTAATATAAGCTAGAACAAAGCTATAAAAAACATCCATTTTTGGAAAGTTTCACTTGTTCTGCAGCAGGGCCTTTCATGGCCACTTGTCATTATAGGAAATCCCCTTCTTGGCACTTAGGTTAATTGACTAACTGTGTGCTGCCGCAGTGCAGTGTAGCACAAGAAATACTGATTTCCAATCTAGCCTTTTATTGGAAGACTGTGAAGAAGCTTTTCTGAAAAACCCCGAAGGCAAACCACGGTTAATTTATCATCGTTTGGAGGATGGGAAAGTCAGTTCTGACTCTGTCCAGCAACTGATTGATCAAGTTTCTAACCTGAACAAGACCAGCAAAGCCAAGGTAAAATTCATATGTTGTTTTTAAGAACATGCTTGGGAGAGCAGTGTGCTGGGACAAAAGCTATGAGGTGGGAGTGAGCCTGGCATGTTTGAGGAAAGGAAGGAAGCTTGTGTGGCTGGAGCAGAGTGAGTGAGGGGACGTGAGTAGGGGAGGTCCCAGGGGGCCAATCCTGGAAAACCTTGGTTTTTCTCACTTAGAGCGAGGTGAGGAGCCACTGAAGGACTTTTAACCAAAGAGGAAGAAATGCTGTTGTGACAAGGCTGTCTTGGGCCGCTGTGTTGAGAATTGACTGTGGTTTGAAGGGAGGATAGTGGAGGGGGACAGAGCTGGAGAGCTCCTGCTGTTATCCAGATGAGAGTTGCTGGTGGCTCAGACCAGAGGATGTGATGAGAAGTGGTAGGATTCTGGATAACTTTTGACAGAGTCAATAGATTTCCTAACAGATTAGTTGTGGACTATGAGAGAATGAGACATGAATAGTGATACATACCTAAAAAGTGTATGATATGTAAGTGGACAAATCAGAATCATTACTGTGCATTTTTCTCAAGCACGGAGTCCTTCTATCTATTATTGGCCAAGGATCAGTGTAAGGAAGAGCCTTTTCCTGGTAACCCTTTCTGACGGTATTGGGAAAAGCCAAAAACTGATGATGAGTAGGAGAAGGATTTGATCATCCCTAGATGCAAAGCAGAATGTATTTTATTTTATTTTTTTTTTTTTTCAGAATGTATTTTAGAATAGAGATCACGGGCTTTGCATTACTGCATGCTGAGATAACTTGGTAAATGTTCATAGTTAATGATAAGAATACAATTAAACAACTATAGGGTTTTCACAAAGTTTCTGTTTCTGTATGTCCAGCCAGAAAATAAGATCAAATGTGAATACAAGCATTTTTCTTGAGGTCAGCATAACACAGTGAAGAGTCTAAGAAAAAAAGAGTACATTTTTATTATTGTTAATCTCCAGAGCCATTTCATCCTATTTTAATTATTTTAGTACCAGCCTACATTACTAGATGCTACAAGGGAAGTTACTTATTCTATAGATACTGCTTTTAAAAATTAGTACACCCCAGGTTGAATTTTTTTATATAGGAGTCACAATCTCTCTACTACGATTATAAATTTAAATGTAGGCTAAACTTCTTTGCTTTGTTTTGTAGAATTGTAGCTTTACTGGCATAAAGATGGATTTTGAATGTTATGTATATTGAATGGTACAGAAATACATAAGATGAAATTAGCTGTTTAATTTATGTGTGTGTGACTGTTTGTTTAAGAAAAAAAAAAATATGCCCTTTATTCAGGACATCAAAAGAAGGGACATTCAGCAGAGTGAGTAAAACAATAAAGGCTGGTATTTGGTTTTGCCTAGCTTTGCAATGTTCATAACCCAAAAGGTGAAGTGATTAGCAAGGTATCTACAAGTTTTTACCTGAAACAAAAGTATGAGAATTCAGCCATTGGAGTTTTCTTGAAAAAAACAAAAAAAACAAAAAAAAACTATTCCTTTCACCTGGGGCTAAGTCCCCCAGCCAAACAGGGAAGGAACTGAGAGTGGCAGTTGTGGGGGTACCTTGTCCTCTGCACCGCCACCTGCTCCCCAGGTGAAAGCCCCCTCAGCCTTGGCACATGGCCCCCTCCCCCCACCACTCCTCTGGATCACTCTATAAATAACCCACAGATCTGCTGAGCACCTAGGCCACAGGTCCACAGAGAAAAGCATAAGGAGCCCCCTTAACTCCCACTAAAGAAAGGCTGGTTCCCCCTGACCACAACCAGGGACCCCAACCCTTCCACATTTCCTCAGGTTACCCTGATTACCCTTCCAAAGCAAAGAGGCAGAAAGCAAGCTTTTATATGAGCCTACGTGTTGAGGTTGCAGGACAAGAAGAAAGAAACAAAAATTATTTCCCCCGAGGCTATGTGATAAAAAGAATCAAGCCAAACTTAGGAGTACTTTCCACACGCTCTGCTCCACATGATAAAATCTGCTTCTGTTTGCAGGCAGAGATGGGGCTCCACGGCCTTGCAGCACACCCGGGGGTGTAGACGCTGCACCAGGGCCCCAGCACATACCACCCCACCTATCCAGTTCCTTAGTAGGCTCCTGCTCTCTTGTTCACAATGGTCAGCTGTGTGCATCTGTCCAGACAAAGCGGACTTTCAGTGGTGATACCAGGTCCCGGACAGTTTTGGCATCACCAATACCAGTCACTTTTCCAGATGGACACATAAACCAAAAAGAAAAGCATACTTTTTGTTTATTTGCAACATTGTTCACACAAAATCCCTTGCGTGACCTTAGACAAGTTATTTAACTTGCCTCAGTTTCCTCTTCTAGAAAATGGAGAGTGTAACAGTGTCTCCCTTAAAGGGTTGTGAGGCCAAGTGAGCTATACACATAGAGCACTTAGAACAGTTCCTGACACATAAGCCTGTAAAAATGTTCAGTACCACCTCCTCCTCCTGTTAGTATGGCTTTTTCTTGTTGTTAAACTTCTTTTTATTCCCCCCTAGATCATTGATCACTTGGGAGAGCCTGCAGAAGGAGTCTATAAAACCTATATTTATGTAGAAAAGATTATTAAACAGGTAAATATGCATTCCCTGTAAGATTTCATCTCAAATATCTTGACTGATTTCAATAAAATTGAGTTTTCCAGAGAAAATCACTTGTTTGCTTTTTTGAAAACAATACCTGGGTTGTGTGCCCTTGTTTCTGGCAAGAGTCCATCCTGTAGTATTATTGTGACATTCCCAGTACCGTGTATCTGTATCTCTCAGCTCACAAACAATTTGATTCTTTAATACCCATCAGGTATAAAATGGATTACAAAAGTGGTAGGTAAAAAGCAAGTATTTGAGGGATAATGTTTATCCTGTTCAGTAGAGAGTCTTCTCAGATTCTTTGTGCACCTTGAGTTTTTGTAAATAGAAAAATTCAGGATGGATTTTACTATCTTCCTAACCATAGAGAGGAGTGAAAACACACCTCTATGTGTCTGAGGTCATGGATCACAGAGACATCTCAAACTAAAAGTTTCTATGATATCTCAGTATTATCTTGAAACTTTATATGAGTTAAATATTTTGCTTGATATTTACCTGTCTTTAATATTAAAAATCATTTAAAATTATGTATCAGCAAAAATGCTAATAATGATAATAAAAAGAAAAAGTATTCCCTATCTTCAAGTAAAATGGGCACAAGAAGATGTTTTGCCTGTGTTTATCCCTACCTGCTGACCTCTCCCTCAGGCTACTGGGAACCCTATTTGAGAAGTAAGGGTTTAGATTATTTTTTAAAATTAACTTGTGTTAAAGTATGGAGATTTGTTATTAGAGAAAAAGAGTGAGCCCTGAAATAAGATGAATTAAACAGAATAAATCGTAATAAATGAAAATGGACATACTCACCAACTTTACCACTTGTAGGACAATATAGTTTCAGTAATTAATATAAAAAGTAGATATCACAACAGAGATATTTAATATCAAAAACTCTATCTTAGTAATTAAATTCTTATAAAAATGTAAAGCAGCATATATCTTAGATATTAGCACAGTCTTTAAAATTGTTCACTAGCCAAATACAACCCTATTGTGTAACATTTTCAGAAACCAGATCCCCTCTAACTTTAGTGAAAGAGAGAGGTCTTTGTTTTTATTATTTTAATATTTCTTTGTGTTGTTCTGTTTGTCACTCAATCATGTCCAACTCTTTGAGATCCCAGGTACTGTAACCCACCAGCTTCCTCTGTTGATGGATTTCTCCAGGCAAGGATACTGGGGAGGGTTGCCATTCCCTTCTTCAGGAAATCTTCCTGATCCAGGGATTGAACCTGGGTCTCCTGCATTGCAGGCAGATTCTTTCCTGTCTGAGCCACCAGGGAAGCCCTAATATTTCTTTCTCTTAATTTTTAAACTATTACTTATTTTTTTAGTTATAAATTGATCCCTGAAGGTACCATAAAAGGCTGTAGGTTTGAACTTGCTGTCCAAGGTAGATGAGGGCCGCCTTAGGCCTGTGTACCGACTATACGGTACAAGGTCTTCCCCTCCTTCATTCACTTTTGTGTGCTTGCTCTTGGTGTTCAGGACATCCTGGGCTTTGAAAACACAGACCTGGACACCAAGGATTTGGGCAGTGAAGATTCTATTCCAGAAGAAGATGATTTTGGTGATGTTCTATGGGACATACATGATGAACAAGAGCAAATGGAAGCTTTTCAGCAAGCTTCAAATTCAGCCCATGAGTTGGGATTCGAGAAAGTAAGCATTTGGTTTACAGTTCCAACAAAAATCGGTTGCACTTAAAAGCTGTATAATTGTGGTTTAATCTAATTATAGTCGAGGTTAAGGATTGTGTTAATAACTCCCTCATGGCTTAATTACTCATGTTGAGTAATTACTCATGTGCTTAGGTTTGTATCATGTGAAAAAAAGTGAGATTCAAATATATCAAGCATGTTTAGTTACAGATTGTGCTTGTGTGCAAAGTCACTCAGTCATGTCTAACTGTTTGTGACCCTATTTGCCATAGCCCACCAGGCTCCTCTGTCCATGGGATTCTTCAGGCAAGAATACTGAAGTGGGTTGCCATGCCTTCCTCCAGGGGATCTTCCCAACCCAGGGATTGAACTCATGTCTTTTATGTCTCCTGCATTGGCGGATGGGTTATTTACTACTAGTGCCACCTGGGAAGCCCTAGTTACAGATTAGATTTATCAACTACATGTTTATTATGCTACCATCTGCAATCTCTAAGATAATATAGCTAGGAAACCTGATAAAAATAGTAAGGCTATCTATTCTTCTAGTTCCTAGAGGAATCAAAATATCAAACATCCAGAAAACAAAGCAGAGTAGTTAATGCAATAGGCAGATCTGTCCTTCAGCATCTTTAAATATCTAAGCAAATAAACAAGACTAGAAGTGTACAAAGAATCTATCTTCAAGTTTAAAAATCACTTAATATTTAAAAATTAATAAAAGAATATTTAAAGAATATTACAGTAGCTGTTACTAACAGCTGTGTTTTATAGAATTTTTAATGGCTTTTATAATTTAGACTGTCAGTTTTATGTCTTGGTTCCACTGTTTCCTCACTATGGCTTTTGATCAAGCTACTTAGCTCTAAGCTTTGACTTTCTTGTGTATAAAATGAGGATAACTAATAGACCCTACCTCACATGGTTGTTGGGGGTACTAAACCAGATCTTGCACATAAAGCAATTGACACAGTACCCATCACATGGTAATGTTAAATTGTTATTTCATAAGGAAGGCAAGATGTCACTATTTTGTAGTTGAAGAATGTGAGGTTCAGTTTATAGTTTGCCTATGAGCCCACAGAGTGTAGATTGCAGATGTAAGGTTTTAACCTAGGTCTTCTGGCTAGAAATCCCTTGCTTTCTTCTGTGGCAAGGAGTCTTAATGTGGGAAACACAGGTCTATAAAAAGACTTTGTGTACATGCTCAGTAGTATCTGACTCTTTGCTACCCTATCGACTGTAGCCTGCCAGGCTCCTCTGTCCATGGGATTCTCCAGGCAAGAATACTGGAGTGGATTGCCATTTCCTCCTCCAGGGGATCTTCCTGATTCACAGATTGAACCCAGGTCTCCTGAGTTCCTGCATTGGCAGGCAGATTCTTTACCACTTTAAGCCACCTGGACTTTAAGTGGGGCCATGAACTAAATTGTTAGGTCATACAACCTAACAATTTACAAGGTTTATGAGGTCATAAATCAAATAAGCCCTTTGTTTCTTGAGAAGCGTCATTTCTATCAGAAATATTTGAATTCCTGGGAAATATGATATGACAAACAGGAAAACTGATTGAAAAACTATACTAAGTAATTATTTATTGTAATTGCTAGAAATTTCTGCTACCCTAAAGCTCACACAAAACTACTTATTACATATTCTTTTGATTCCTCATCAGTTATCATTTACACCACTGATACACTTAAACATCCTAACCCCCAAGATGACTTTGAAAACTCCTTTATAACAACTGAGATATTGCAGTTTTCTGAGCAAGTTCTTTTTCAGCTCTGAACCAGGTTTTCCTATCTGGGAAGGCCTCAGAAATAAGAGTTCTTGGGCTTTGCATAGAATTCACTCAATTTCAAAAAGATCCTAGGTGGCCTGTCCTAACTTGATTCTCTGTAGCAGGTTCAGTGACTCCAAGGCCTCAGATAAGACCCTATCATTGTTTCTCAGGAATCCCTGGAAACTGAGATGGTCTTCAGAACAGGTGTTTTTCTGATCAGGAGATAGAGGATGCCTGCTGATGATTCCCTCAAGGTCTTCTCTGGTTCAGGAGCTCAGGGTAATACAGTAGCCTCCCTGCAACATTCTGCAGAACATCTGAATGGTGCAAAGCCCCACAGTGATCTAAAAGGCTTCCCCTCATCCATTAATTTACATTAATACTGTAGCAGAAGAAATTGGGGCCCATTCTTAGCTTACTCCTTTGGACATATTTAACCAAACATAAAAATAAGCAATTATGAGGGTACTATTGATTAAAAGTAGATTTCATTTTTTTCTTGCAGCTTTTCTCCACTGATTTCAGAGGATAATTGGAAATTGATTCTATTTAGCATTTGAAGAGGCATGCTCTTCCTCACAATTTACAATTTAAATTCATTTTTATTTCTAGTACTACCAGCGCCTTAATGATCTTGTGGCAGCACCAGCACCAATTCCACCCCTTCTTGTATCTGGAGGACCAGGCTCTGGAAAGTCCCTTCTTTTATCAAAGTGGTATGATGCAGTGCAATTGAACAGTTATTGTTGTCAGCATTTGAACTACTGAACTCATTCAACAAAGTGAATTATTGCATGTCTACCTTACTGCAGGGCCTGTATAGAATATTAACAAAGCAAAAGGAGTAAAATAACAGACTCATGCCCTGATAAATATACAACTTGAATGTTAGAGAGAAGATATAGAATGAGAAAGAAATAGCATTTGTGATCGTGTACATAAATTATGTTGTTGTTTAGTCGTTAAGTCTGACTCTTTTGTGACCTCATGGATTGTAGTCTGTCAGGCTCCTCTGTCCATGGGATTTCCCAGGCAAGAATAGTGGAGTGGGTTGCCATTTCCTTCTCCAGGGGATCTTCCCAACTCAGGGATCGAACTTGCATCTCTTGAGTCCCCTGCACTGGCTGGCTGGTTCTTTACCACTGAGCCACCAGGGAAGCCCACATAAATTGTATAGGTCAGAGCTAAGGGAGTGGTCAATATCAATATCAACAACCTCAGATATGCAGATGACACCACCCTTATGGAAGAAAGTGAAGAGGAACTAAAGAGCCTCTTAATGAAAGTGAAAGAGGGGGTGAAAAATCTGGCTTAAAACTCAACATTCAGAAAACTAAGATCATGGCATCTGGTCCCATCACTTCATGGCAGATAGATGGGGAAACAATGGAAACAGTGAGAGACTTTATTTTCTTGGCCTCCAAAATCATTGCAGATGATGACTGCAGCCACGAAATTAAAAGATGCTTGCTCCTTGGAAGAAAAGCTATGACCAACCTAGACATCATATTAAAAAGCGGCATATTAAAAAGAGACATTACTTTGCTGACAAAAGTCCATCTAGTCAAAGCTATGGTTTTTCCAGTAGTCATGTATGGATGTTAGATTTGGACCATAAAGAAAGCTGAGCACTGAAAAATTGATGCTTTTGAACTGTGGTGTTGGAGAAGACTCTTGAGAGTCCCTCGGACAGCAAGGAAATCAAACCAGTCCATCCTAAAGGAAACTAATCATGAATATTCATTGCGAGGACTGATGCTGAAGCTGAAGCTCCAATACTTTGGCCACCTGATTCGAAGAACTGACTCATTGGAAAAGACCCTGATGCTGGGAAAGTTTGAAGGCAGGAGGAGAAGGGGATGACAAAGGATAAGATGGATGGCATCAACAACTCAAAGGACATGAGCTTGAGCAAGCTCTGGGAGTTGGTGATTGAAGGGAAGCCTGGCATGCTGCAGTCTGTGGGGTCACAGAGTTGAACTGAGCAGTTGAACTGAGCTTAAGGGAGTGGTCAGTGTGACAGGGAATTAGGTGAATCATAGAGGCATGTACCTTTATTTTCAGTTACTGGGCTCATCTTTAAAGATTCATTGGGATTTTAAATATTTGAAATAAGGCAAAGACTATTTAGAGTGAAATAAATCATAAAGAATATAAAAATAAAGGATAATGTTTACTATGAATGTAAAACTAGTTCTTTAAATTATGGACTAAGGTTCATTTAAGCTAATAAACTCTGATTTTAGTTCATCATGTTATTTAAAAACAAGAGGTAAGACCATTTTCTTTCATTCATAGTTATTATTTACATTGAGGAGTTATCGTATGTTATTTCCTTTTTATTGCCCTTTTATTCAAAGTTATATTTCAAAATATTATTTTTGTACTTACCATAGAAACTTCTTTTTTCCTAGGTTAATGTTCATTTTACTAATACTTTAACCTCAAATGTATAGTGTTTTGATCTACATTAGTCACATCAATTTGTAAGTAAAATGAAGTTATAATTTTTAAAGGTTTATTTAAAAGAATCTAAAAGTGGAAATTTCCCATATTAATTCAAACTTAACTGACTGTGTAATTACTAACAGGTAGCAGTTGATGCTTAATGCATTGTGAATTCTTTTTTGTTGACAGTAAAGGAGGTTTATCAGTCTTACAAAAGGTCTTTTTCTTTCAGGATCCAATTACAACAGAAGAATTCCCCTAACACACTAATTCTTTCTCATTTTGTGGGGAGGCCCATGTCAACCAGCTCAGAGGCTTCCTTGATTATTAAACGACTGACTCTAAAGGTAGAATATACCATTTTTGGAGTTACTACAACTTTTATTTAGATTCAGAAGTTTCTGGCCTGAGGACCTGATGATAAACTAATTTTCAGTATTACCCATTTGTTTTGGTTTTGCATAAGGTTAAAAGTATATTCAATGTTATTGGGTCCTTCTGGTGACAATTTCGGTTTAAAATGCAGAGATAGAAATATTTCTCACCAGCTGTGATAAAAGTGTAGCTACTTAATTTGTATGTGTTCTCACCTTGTAGTTGATGCAGCATTCTTGGTCAGTATCTGCTCTGACATTGGATCCTGCTAAGCTTTTGGAAGAATTTCCACGTTGGCTGGAAAAACTCTCTGCCCGTCATCAAGGCAGCATCATCATCATTATCGATTCTATAGATCAAATTCAGGTATGTTTGCACTTTGTAACCTCTGATACACTCAGAAAGAGACAAAAATATCAGTAATGACAGATGTTGAAATCATGTTTGTGAGAAAAAAATGTTGATTTTGTTTTTTGTTTCTGCTTAATTTATAGAGAGGAAGCATGTGGATAATACAGACACACACACAAACACATACATATATATATGCCAGTAGACACTAGTATCTTGTTGGAAAGGACAAACTATATTTTCACAATTAGAAAATATTGTTCATTTTGACATAGTTTTAGGGCTTTGACATTTCCTTACGTGCCCAGAATTTGGATCAGTGATGGTAGTGTTTTGCCACTTGTTCTTCTAATATTCTGAGATAAATAATCCCCAAATAAGATTTTACCCTTAATAATAATGAGAAATATAATGAGAATTTTATTTTAATTGGAAAGCTTTTGAAATATTTTAAATTAATAGATGGAATTTTGTTCTTATATTTTTAAGCAAGTTGAAAAGCACATGAAATGGCTGATAGATCCACTGCCTGTGAATGTAAGAGTAATTGTTTCTGTGAATGTGGAAACATGCCCTCCAGCATGGAGGTAAGCTGCCCACATTAGTTATTTCTGGTTACATGAAATATTTTAAGTAGAAACAACGGTTTTTGCTATGCGATTATTCCTCATGTTTTTCATATAAGTGGGAGTGAGGGCAGGGAGAAGTGGACAAATTCAGGAAAAGGATGCAAGCTATAGCATTTTGTGGGAAGTTAGATCTGAGATGTGAGGGAGAAGACTAGGATGGCCCCCAGGTTTCTGGCTTGAGAAATTAAGTAAACTGTGGTTCCATAAACTAAGATGGGAAACACAAAGGACAGGCAGGTTTGTGGAGGAAAGGTCATGAGTTTTGTCTTTAGACATGGTTTGTTTGAGTTGTCAGTTATAGCTCCAATTGGTGATTTCTGGTAGGCAGTTAAATTTATGGGTGAGGAAAACAAGGGAAGAGCTGGGCCAGGAAAAATAAGACTAGACACCTGTGATCCTGAAATGCAAGTCCAATACTTAAAAAGGGATGCAGTGGTTGAGTTCTGTGAAGTGGTGTTTCTCAATCTATTTTTGTCTCCCTACCCCAGGAGCCTTTTTAGTAATTTTCTTCCTAATCACCTCCCTACCAAGAAATTTTAATATCACACATATACCATAAATAAATTCATGAATGTAAACAGATATATGTGTATTTGTTGTTCAGTTGCTAAGTCATGTCCAACTCTTTGCAACCCCATGGACTGCAACACGCCAGGTTTCCCTGTCCTTCACCATCTCCCGGAGTTTGTTCAAACTCATACCCATTGAGTCAGTGATACCATCAAACCATCTCATCCTCTGTCTCCCCCTTCTCCTCTTGCCTTCAATCTTTTGCAGCATCAGGGTCTTTTCCAGTAAGTTAGCACTTTCCATCAGGTGGCCAAAGTATTGGAGCTTCAGCTTCAGCATCAGTCCTTCCAATGAATAGTCAGGGTTGATTTCCTTTAGGGTTGACTGGTTTGATCTCCTTGCTGTCCAAGGACTCTCAAGAGTCTTCTCTGGCACCACAATTCGAAAGCATCCATTCTTCAGCACTCAGTTTTCTTGCAAAGATTAAAAGTATGCTCAGTGCAGTTGGGTCCTTTTGGTGATAATTTTGGTTTAAAATGCAGACATAGAAATATTTCTCACCAGCTTTGAGAAACATGACTCATATCCATACATGACTATTGGAAAAAGCATAGCTTTGACTATATGGACCTTTGCCGGCAAAGTGATGTTTCTGCTTTTTAATATGTGGTCTAGGTTTGTCATAGTTTTTCTTCCAAGGAGCAAGTGTAATTTTGTGGCTGCAGTCACTGTCCACAGTGATTTTGGAGCCCAAGAAAATAAAACCTGTCACTGTTTCCACTTTTTCCCCAGCTGTTTGCCATGAAATGATGGGCCCAGATGCTATGATCTTCATTTTTTGAATGTTAAGTTTTAAGCCAGCTTTATCACTCTTTCACCTTCCTCAAGATGTTCTTTAGTTCCTCTTCGCTTTCTGCATTAGGGTGATGTCATCTGCATATCTGAGGTTATTGATATTTCTCCTAGCAATCTTGATTCCATCTTGTGAGTCATGCAGCCTGGCATTTTGCATGATGTACTCTGCATATAAGTTAAATAAGCTGGGTGACAATATACAGACTTGATGTACTCCTTTCCCAATTTTTAACCAATCTGTTGTTCCTTGTCCAGTTCTAACTGTTGCTTCTTGACTTGCATACAGGTTTCTCAAGAGGCAGATAAGGTGGTCTGGTATTCCCATTTCTTTAAGCATTTTCCACAGTTTGTTGTGATCCACAGTCAATGGCTTTTTAGCCTAGTCAATGAAACAGAAATAGATGTTATTCTGGAACTCTCTTGCTTTTTCTGTGAGCCAACAGATGTTGGCAATTTGATCTCTGATTCCTCTGCCCTTTCTAAATCCAGCTTGTACATCTGGAAGTTCTTGGTCACGTACTGTTGAAGCCTAGCTTGAAGGATTTTGAGCATAATCTTGCTAGCATGTGAAATGAGTGTAATTGTACAGTAGTTTGAACATTCTCTGGCATTGCCTTTCTCTGGGATTGGAGTGAAAACTGACATTTTTCAGTCTTGTGGCCACGGCTGAGTTTTCCAAATGTGCTGGCATACTGAGTGCAGCACTTTAAGAGCACCATCCTTTAGGATTTGAAATAGCTAAGCTGGAATTCCATCACCTTCACTAGCTTGCTGGGGAGGGGAAATCTTACGCTTTTTATGTATAAAGCACAGATTTGTGGTTTATAAAAAGCATAAGGTTTCCCTTCTCCAACAAAGAATTTCAGCACTTCATTGAGAAAGGATGTTATAGGGCGATTAAATTTGACTGAATTACAAGTCATGTTTGGTCAAAGACTGTGTCTGGCACTGTTCCTCATAGGTACCAATACCCATGTTATTTTACTGATCATATACAACATAGAACTAGAAATGTTTTACCAGTTTACTGTCAATATATAAGCTTTTATCTTATAACAGTGTTTGTTGTGATTAGTTGCTAAAAGTAATGACATGCATGTTCTAACATGTATAAAGGAAATAACATTACTTAATATGTTTAACAGAGATTAATTTTATGAAGATAGTATAAAAAATTAATTCTCATAATGGACTTTGATTTGTATTATGGGAAGATTACAGCTTTGTTGTTTTATTAGAAAAGAATTTCATTTTCCTTTTTCTTTAAATAAAAGGCTGTGGCCTACACTTCATCTTGACCCTTTAAATCCAAAAGATGCAAAATCTATTATAATTGCAGAATGCCACTCTGTAGACATTAAATTGAGTAAAGAGCAGGTAAGTATTTTTAATTTTTCTGTTCTCTTTTACTCTCTATAGCTTTCTTTATTTAAAAAAATACCTTATATGAGACTTAAAATTCAATATAGGAACTCTATATGGTTCCAAGGAAAATTGGAATTTAGTTATTACTTTGTTAAATGCATTTACTATTAAACTAATACAGATATAGAGCAAGCAATAAAAAAGACTTTGGTCTTAAGGCTTACTTTACTATATTATATTAAGCAGTATTTTAAAAGTGAAAAAGCATTTGTATGTTGACAGCACTTGTGGTTTACCACAACACGGCAGTGATGCCATTGATGAGGTGGCAAGAACTGTGTTATTTCTGCAGGGACATTTGCTGATGGCTCAGTTGTAAAGGCCACTTAATTCCAGGGTGGTTTTGTATTTTTGTTTTGTTTTGTTTTGTTTTTTTGGTTAACTGGTACAGGAGAAGAAGCTAGAACGACACTGTCGTTCTGCTACAACCTGCAATGCTCTTTACGTCACTCTTTTCGGCAAACTGATTGCACGGTAAGTGGTAGTTATTTTATGTCATCTTCAGCAATTTTGTGTTTGCTGCAGAATGCTTCCTTACTGTGCGAAACAGAACTGATCATTATGGCAATCTCTCAGGCCACTAAGATTCTGGGGTTCTAACTGTGATACTGTAACTTGACTGTGATACTGTGACTTGACTGAAAATTGCTAGCCCTTGAATATCAGAACTTGTTGGATATATTTGTCTGGTTTTCATCACACTAACCTTTTCTCAACTTGAGGCTGCAAAAGAAAGCCACCTTTGTTCTAAATTGTCACCTTGAGGCCCCTAGTTTTGGGAAAGTGAGGCAGCAAATGAGGCATAAAAAATGTTATTTCAGGCGTCTTTCAGTATTGGTAGATAGGTATATTGGTAGGAATTTTTAAGTGTCTCTGTTCCCACATCCTGATAAACATTTCGTCTTACAGCAGAGACTTCTGTTTTAGACATTCTCTGTAATGTGCCTTTATATACACAGTAGAGTTTTACTACTTTTACTTCTTCAGGACAGCCTCACCTTGTCTGTTTGCAACCAGAGGTAAAAAAAAAAAAAAAATACTAATGCTTGTTTTGGTATTCATCAGAGTAGGTTGTAATCCTAGCACAATTCATTTTGTGGAAACTGAATCTAGTACTGTTGTCTCTCAACTCCATATTCTCACCTGAAGCACCAAATTTGAAATGAAAAAAATTTTTTCAAAACTTTGAATTGCCTATATTTTCACTGACCCCTCCCACTGTCCCCAGAGTTGTGGCAGTGAATCTGAGAATATCAGTGGCTTGCATGAGTACAATTCAAAAGTGTTAAGTCATGCATTTCGTATTTTTTAAGTTATCTCTTTTAAGAGGGAGTATGGACCATTTTTTGTTTTTTCACCATTCTTTACATATTAAAAAAAGAAACTACTGGTAAATATTATGTAATGTTTTAAAACAAACCCTATCTACTGTTTTCTTTAAGCTGATGTTTTCCAAATTCTGGTTCTATTTAAATTTAGTTTGCATGGCTAACTAATAATACTTATTTGTAATTATTTTCTTGCTTCCTGTATGTAGGTGGTGTCCATCTAGATGTACCATGTCTTATTTTTATGTTCCATAGTGTGCAGTAATTACTTGATACATAGTTAAGTCCCAGCATATGTTTATTGCATTGAATTAAATGGTATACTGAAACAACTCTGAAGATTCTAGCAGCCCCATAAAACGAACGTTTTCCTGGGCCATGCTTTATTGAATTCCTATTGTTACCAGTTGAACAGTATAAAAAAAGATAAAGTTGAGCATTGTTTTTATTTACCCCAATTATTCAGTTGTTGGCAGACTGTAAGAAATTAAATTTGTTCTCAATTCCAACAGTGCTGGGAGAGCAGGCAATTTAGATAAAATCCTTCTTCAGTGTTTCCAGTGTCAAGATACTGTTTCATTATATAGGCTTGTTCTGCGATCTATCCAGGAGTCCATGGCAAATGATACAGATAAAGAACTAATGAAACAGGTAAAATGTAATAAACTTATAAAAGGAAGATTATTTTGCCATGTTTGCATCTGTGTGTGAATTGAAGTAAATGGTAAATCCATGTAATGTTAAATATGTTTCAAGCATATACTATACCCACTGCCATAGCATGCTTATGACCAGAAGTGATATCTCAGGGAATCTTCATTTTTCTGATTATCATGGAGATTTTTCATCTTTTCACCCTTCTTGGCTATTCTTGTTTCATCTTCTGTGAATTGCTGGGTCAGGTCCTTTACCAATTTTTTAACTGAGTTGACTTTTTCTTGTTGATCTGTTAGTTTTTATTTTTTTTATTTTTGATCTGTTAGTTTTTAAAGGTTCTGCATATTGAATACAAATTCTTTGTTGTAGAGTTTACAAATCGTTATCTTACCTGTTCTTGTGTTTTAACCTTATAACATCATTATACAAAGTTTTGTTTTAATAAAGTCAGATTTATCCACAGTTTCTTTTATGGTTTATGCCTATTTATCTTATTTTTTTTAAATCCTTTGCTGTCATAAAAGTGATTTCATATTTTTCCCTTCAAAATATTTTATAATTTTGTTCTTCATGTTTAAGTCCTTAATGCATATTACATATTTTTATTTATTTTGTGAGGAAGGAATCTACTTTTTTTTTTTTTTGCCACGCTGCATAGCTTGAAGGATCTTAGTTCCGTGATCAGGAGTTGAACCTGGGATGCTGCAGGGAATTCCCAGGAGCCTAATTCTTAGTCTTTTAAAATATAGCTAGTTAATTGTTCATTTTACTTTATATATCTTTTCTAGTGATTTGAAATGCCACCTCTCAGGTATCAAGCTCATATATAAACATGAGTCTGTTTCTAGCCTCTTCTGTTCCAATTTACTATTCCTTATCAATACCACTGTCTTAACTATTAGAACTTGAAAGTAAGCTTTGATATTTCACTGGGCAAACCCCCTCTTAATATTTTTCATAGTTTTCTTGGCTCATTTCCCATGCGTATTTTTAGAATTGGCTCAGTAAGTGCCATGGAAATTCAATATGCAATTTTAATTGGAATTGCACTGAATTTAGAGGCTAATTTGGAGAAAATTATCTTATATCTTCTCCTTCATGAAAAGCTAGATAGTTCTCCATTTATTTAGTCATCTTCTTGAATGATTTTCAAATAACATTTTATCTTCTTTCCCATAAAAGTTTTGAACATCTTTTGTTAAAATTTGTTTCTAATGACTCTGTAGTAGTTAAAATAACCTGTAAAAATTTTTTGTTGCTGGTTATTCAACTTAGTTTTTGGAAATTTACTAACAACCTTGCTGAACCCTTATAGTTTTAACCTGGATCCATTTTTATGTTTATTTCTCAGCTTGGGGGGTTCCTGTAGGTTGGACTTTTCATTCTACCTCCAAGCCCACAAGCTTCCTTGTCTTCTTGTTCTGCTATTTATCTATATAAATTTTCAGTTTCCTACTTGTTTGGGATACTTGAGGGATTTCCCTTTCTTTTCTGAAGGTTCAATTATGATTTTAGAAATGTTTTGTTACTTGTTGTTATCTGATACTGAGGCATTTGTACTAAGAGGGTTGTTTTCTTCCACCATCTTCCCAGAATTGGAACTCTATCATTAGTTTTATTAATACATTTCCTGCAGTTTTAATTTCACTAAACTTTTTTTATATGTATGTTATCTTTGGCATGCTAGATTTTATATGTACACTGTCTTATTCTTGATTAGTGTCTTTTGGAAAGTGTGTTTTATTTTAAGAAATCTGTTTCTTGGTTTATTAGATCACTTGAATGATAAATCTGAACAAGTTAATAAGAATTATGACATTTTAAAAGAATTATGGGCATTTTAATTGCTTAGTTAACAATAGAGGTACTGTATAATCACTGTTAATTTATTTTATCTACCTAGATTCTCTGCCTTGTAAATATTAGTCACAATGGTGTGAATGAGTCAGAATTGATGGAACTCTATCCTGAGATGTCCTGGACTGTCTTGACCTCCGTTATTCACAGTTTACACAAAATGTGTTTGTTGACTTATGGTTGTGGTTTGCTCAAGTTTCAACATCTACAGGTAAATTTTATCTTAGTAAGGTTTTTTTCACTTAATGAAATGTCCACATATCATCACATATGTATTATGCTATATAATACCATATTATTTCAAATATTTCAATTATAAGACAAAATTGAAATCTCAAATTTGACATTACAGATATTTTTCCAGTAATTTTAGGTTAGATACAAAATTTGGCTAATACTCTTATGAAGTAAATACCTTTAAGAAATGGCTAATACTTTAAAAGGTAGTTTTTTCTGAAAGAGAAAAACTTTTTTCAACTTTATGTTTCATTGTATTATTGGTATATTACACATGTTTTAAGAGCTTGGGCTCTGTCACTCTGCCTCAAATCACAGCCCAGCTCTTTATAGCTTCATGTAACCCTGGGCATGTTCTCTGAGCCTTGAGCTGATGTTTTCAGCTTATTTCAGGGGTTGTAAAGATAATTAATTGAAGTGGTGAATAATTAATTGGTCCTGGTGAAGTCCTAAACATGATTTCTAGCACATAGTAAATAATGACTAATATAACTCTTTTTTTTTACCATATAATTTGCATCTGTTAATCCCAAATTCCCAATCCTTCCCTCCACAACTACCCCTTCCCCTTGGAAAACACAAATCTGTTTTCTATGTCTGTAATTCTGTTTCATAGATACGTTCATTTGTGTCATATTTTAGAACCCACATGTAAGTGGTAATCATACAGTTTGTTTCTTTCTGACTTCGCTTAGTATGATAATCACTAGGTCCATCCATGCTGCATTTCAATTCTTTTGTTTATGGCTGAGTAAATATTCCATTGTATATATGTACCATGTATTTTTTATCCATTCTCCTATTGATGGACATTTAGGTTTTTTCCATGTCTTGGCTATTGTAAAGAGAACTACCATGAATACAGAAGTACATGTAAATTATAGTTTTTTCTGGATATATGCCAAGAGTGGAATTGCCAGATCTTATGATTACTCTATTTTTAGTTTTTTAAGAAACCTCCATGCTGTTTCCATAGTGGCTGTACCGGCTTACATCCCTCCCAGCACTGAAGAGGGCTCCCTTTTCTCTACACCCTCTGCAACATTTGTTATTTGTAGACTTTAATGATGGCCATTCTGACTGGTGTGAGATGGTACCTCACTGTAGTTTTGATTTACATTTCTCTAAAAATTAGCAATGATGTATCTTGTCATATGCCTGTTCACCATCTGTGTCTTCTTTAGAGATATATCTACTTAGGTCTTCTGCCCATTTCTTGATTGGCTTGTTTGGTTTTTTGTTATTGAGTTGTATGAGCTGTTGGTATATTTTGGAAACTAAACTGCTGTTGGTCACATCATTTGCAAATATATTCTCCCTGTTTTTTTGTTTGTTTGTTTGTTTATGATTTCCTTTGCTGTACAGAAGCTTATAAATTTGATTAAGTCCTGTTGGTTTAGTTTTGCTTTTATTTCTAATGCCTTAGGAGACTGACCTAAGAAAACATTGGTACAATTTATGTCAGAGAATGTTTTGCCTGTGTTCTCTTCTATGAGTTTTATGGTGTCATGTCTTATATTTAAGTCTTTAAGTCATTTTGAGTTTGTTTTTTTTGTTTGGTGAGAGGATGTGTTCTAGCTTCACTGATTTACATGCAGCTGTATAACACCACTTGCTGAAGAGATTGTCTTTTCTCCATTGTATATTCTTGCTTCCTTTGTCGAATATTAATTGACAGCGGGTGTGTGGGTTTTTCTTGGCTATTTCGGTCCATTGATCCATAGGTCTGTTTTTGTGCCAATACCATGCTGTTTTGATTGCTATAGCTTTGTACTATTGTCTGAAGTCTTGGGGGGTTATGCCTCCTGCTTTGTTCTTTTTCCCTAAGGATTGCTTTGGCAGTTCTGTGTCTTTTTATGGTTCCATATAAATTTTAGAATCATTTGTCCTAGTTCTATGAAAAATGTCATGGTAACTTGGTAGGGATCACATTAAATCTGTAGTTTGCTTTGGGTAGTAGGTCCATTTTAACAATATTAATTCTTCCAATCCAAGAGCATGGGATATCTTCTGTTTTTTTGAATCATATTCAGTTTCATTTATTAATGTTTTATAGCTCTCAGCATATAAGTCTTTCACTTCCTTGGTAAGATTTACACCTAAGTATTTTATTTTTTGCTATGATTTTAAAAGGAATATTTTTTTACATTCTCTAATATTTCATTGTTAGTATAAAGAAATACAACTGATTTCTTTATGTTAATCTTATATCCTACTATCTTCCTGAATTCATTTATCTGTTCTAGTAGTTTTTATGTGGAGTCTTTAAAGTTTTCTATATGCAGCATCATGTCATCTGCATATAATGACAATTTTAATTTTTCCCTACCAATTTGAATACCTTTTACTTTTTTTTTTGTCTGATTGCTGTGTCTAGGACTTCAAATACTATGTTGAAGTGAAGTGGGGAGAGTGGGTATCTTTGTCTTCTTCCAGATTTTAGTGAAAAGGCTTTCATCTTTTCACCATTGAGTATTATACTGGCTGTGGGCCTGTCATAAATAGCTTTTATTATGCTGAGATATGTTCCCTTTGGATCTACTTTGGTAAGAGTTTTTATCATAGATGGATGTTGAATTTTCTCAAATACTTTTTCTGCCTTTATTGAGATGATCATGTGTTGTCTTTTCTTTTGTTGATGTGGTATATCACATTAATTAATTTGCATATATTAAATCATCCTTATGACTCTGGGATGAATCCACCTTGGTTGTGGTGGTGTATGATCTTTATGTGTTGTTGAATTCAGTTTATTAATATGTTGTTAAGAATTTTTGCAACTATATTCATCAAAGATGGCCTATAATTTTCAGAAGTGTCTGGTGTGGTATCAAGGTGATGCTGGCTTCATAGAGTTTCTTTGGGAATGTACCTTTCTCTTCAGTCTTTTAGAAGAGCTTAGGAAAGATTGGTATAAGTTCTTCCTTGTATGTTTGGTAGAATTCACTTGTGAAGCCATCTGGCCTTGGACTTTTGTTTGTAAGGAGTTTATAAATTACAGATTCTATTTTACTTCTAGTTATTGGTCTGTTCAAGTTATTTATTTCTTATTGATTCAGTTTTGCTGGATTGTATGTTTCTAGAAAGTTGTCCATTTCTTCTAAGTTGTTGAATTTGTTGACCTATAATTGTTCCTAGTATTCTCTTACGGTCCTCATACCAAAAAATATTAAGTCCACACAGGCTACACAGGGATGCTCCCACATAAAAATGGTCCTCGAAGACCACAGTAGATAGCTCTTTCTCCGAAATCCACAGAGTAAGAGAAATATAAGTAAAATGAAGCAGAGGAACCACTTCCAAATAAAAGGTCAAGAGAATTCCCCCGAAAGAACAAACAATGAGACAGACTTCTTCAGTCTAATAGACACTGAAACAAGATAATGAAAATACTGAAGGAATTAAAAAGGACTATTCATAGTAATATAGGTTACTGTAAAAAGAGACTAGAAACTAGAAGGAGGAGCCAAGAAAAAGTAGAAAATTCACTTGCTGAAATGAAAGCTGAGCTAAAGGCAATGAACTGCAGAATAAATAATGCAGAAGAATGAATAAGTGATCTGGAAGATAGAATAATGGAAATCACCCTATCAGAACAGCAGACAGAAAACCAAATGAATTTAAAAAAAAAAAAGAAAGCAATATAAGAGACCTATGGGATATTATAAAGGCAGGTCAGTCTATACATAATAGGGATCCCAGAAGGAGAAGAAAGAGAGAAGGGGGATTGAAAATATATTTGAAGAAATTATGCCTGAAAATGTCCCAAACCTAAAGAAAGAAACATATCCTCCTGTGTACAAGGAGGCACAGAAGGTCCCAAACTTGATAAACCCAAACAGACCTATATCAATACATACTATAATAACAAATGGCAAAAGTTAAACATAAAGAGGGCAAGAGAATAAGAGGGTGATAGAGAATGAGATGGTTGGATGGCATCACTGACTCAATGTACATGAATTCGAACAAACTCTGGGAAATAGTGAAGGATGGGGAAGCCTGGCATGCTACAGTTCATGTGGTCGCAGAGTCAGACATGACTTAGCAACTGAATAACAACAAAATATAAAGAGAAGATACTAAAGGAAGCAAGAGAAAAACAAAGAGTTAATTATAAGGGAATCCCCATAAGGCTATCAGCTGATTTCTCTACAGAAACATTACAAGCCAGAATAGAATGACAAAGTCCTAAAACAGAAAAATCTGTAACCCAGGATACTCTACCTTCCAAGACTATCATTTAGAATTTTTCAGACGAGCAAAAACTAAAAGAAAACAGCAACCAACACTAAACCCAGCCTATATTAAAAGGTCTTATCTAAATAGGAGAGAAGTAAGAATCAACAGAAAGATAAAACCACAATTGGAAAGTAAATCATTTAAATAAGCTGGGTGTTATTTAGTCGCAAAGTCATGTCTGACTCTTCTGTGATCTCATTGACTGTAGCCCTCCAGGCTCCTCTGTTCATGGATTTCCCAGGCAAGAATACTGGAGTGGGTTGCCATTTCCTTCTGTAGGGGATCTTCCCAACCCAGAGATTGAACCTGCATCTCATTCATTGGCAGGTAAATTTACCACTGAACCACCGGGTACACAGATATTTAAAAATTTCTGTGAAAGGGATGATAACCACAACAAACAGCTAAAGGACAAACATGAAGATATAAAAGAGGACATCAAGATCATAAAATGTGGGGGACGAGCATAAGAAAATGTAGATTTTTTTTCCCCTAGAATGTGTTTGAGCCGTACAACTTACCAGTCTAAGGCAAGCGGATATAGGAAGGGGGTTAGCATACATGAAACATAGGTTAACCACAAATCAAAAACATATAATAGATTTACAAAAACCGAAAAGAAGAGAACATAAGCATAATGCAAAAGAAAACATGAAACCCCAAAAGGAAAAAGAAAAAGAAAGGAACAAAGAAGAAATATAAAATCATGGAAAAACATGATTTAAAATAGCAATAAATACATTTCTATTAATAATTACTTTAAATGTCAATGGACTAGATGCTCAAATCAAAAGACATAGTAGCAGAAAGCATTAAAAAAAAAGAGTCTAGAATATGCTGCCTACAAGAGACTCATTTTAGGGCAAATGATACACATAGATTGAAAGTGAGGGGATGGAAAAAACCATTTCAAGCAAATGGAAATGACAAGAAAGCAGGGGTTACAATATTCATATCAGACAAAATAGACTTTAAGTCAAAGTCTATAACGAGAGATAAAGAAGGATACTATATTATGATGAAAGGATCAGTACAAGGAGATGATATTACACTCATCAACATACATTCAGTCAATATAGGAGCAACTAAATACATGAAACAAATACTAACAGACCTAAAGGGATAAATTGATGAGAATACAATAATAATAGGAGACTTTAGCACTTGACTCACATCAATGGACAGATCTTTGAGATAGAAAATCAGTAAAGCAACAGACAGCCAAAATGATACTAAATAATTGTTAGACTTAATTGATATTTTCAAGACATTACATCAAAAATAGCAGCATACACATTCTGTTCATGTGCACATGGAACGTTCTCTAGGATTGAGCGTGTGTGTGTGTGTGTGTGTGTGTGTGTGTGTGTGTGTTCAGTCCTGTCCAGTTCTTTACAACCCCCTGGACTGTAGCCCACCAGACCCCTCTGTCCTTGGAATTTTCCAGGCAAGAATACAGGAGTGAGTTGCCATCCCCTTCTCCAGAGTATTTTCGCTTGAACCCACATCTCTTAAGTCTCTCGCATTAGCAGACAGGTTCTTTACCACTAATGCCACCTGGGAAGCCCTTCAATGCCATGGTTAATTTATATATGTAAACTAATGTAAATAAGTTCTTTCATTTGAGTATGCTGTGTTACATGTAGGTGTGGAATATTTGTAATTTCACAGGCTTATCTTTCTCCTTTGTAGTACTAATATATCACTTAAATATAATTTGCTGGTTTTAGTACTTTTGCATTCCACATTTCAGATTTTTAATGTATTCACTAAAAGTTTGGATTGTATTTTGAGTTCTAACAGGAATTCTCATGTCAGTTGTAACATAAATATATACTGAATTTTTAAATATTCTAATGCTATTTTTATTATACAACTATAAATTTAAATAATTATAAATTTCATTTTAAAAATTCATTGTTAGATGTACAGTGACTTACAGAAAGTAGATTGTAATATTTTTTTCTTTTTCTCCATAGGCTTGGGAAACAGTGAGACTAGAATACATGGAAGGTCCCACCATTATTGCTGCATATAGACAAAAGCTAACTAATTATTTTACCATGCAGCTAAGGTATTACAAACATCCATTTTGTTGTTCTTAGCTTCTGCAACACACTGTACCTCTGTGTCCTTATTTTTTTCTTTCTTAGAATAACTTAATGTATAAAAATTTACTTATTACTTTAAAGGTTAAGTCCTCGCCTGTTAATGCCAAAAGAATAAAATATAATTATGCAAGTCAGTCTTTTAATATTATGCTGAAGATTTAAGTTTAAGTGAAATCAATACAGGATCATTTTATTATTTTTATTTTATTCTAGTTAAATAGTTTAAGTAGTTTAAAAATATGTGTGTGTCTGTAAATACCTGGGTGTGTACAGTTGTGTCCATTGATGGGATTTGTTTTGTTTTGTTTTGTTTTTGACAGTTCAATTTGTGTCCGTTGATGGTTTTTTTAATAGTTCAATACTTACTCTATAGATACAAGAAAATACCTATAGAGTTTGATCAGTGGTCCTGAATGTCACTTTATTTCCATAATTAGGTTCATAAAGTTTCTGATTTTTACCTAACTTTCTCAGTATTATTCATAGAGTCAGGGATCGGATATATATCAAATATATATCTCCTCCTTTAACATTTGCCAGTAGTCTTTTGAAGCAATCTCATTGTGGGACAGTACTGTTGAATGTTGTCCCTTCTCTTCTAATAGTCAGGACCGAGTGACTTGGAGGAGTGCAGATGAACTGCCTTGGCTTTTCCAGCAGCAGGGAAGTAAACAGAAGCTGCATGATTGTCTTCTTAACCTCTTTGTGTCTCAAAACCTCTATAAAAGGTAAAAAACTTATTTGTAGGACATCTTTCCCCAGAAAAACACATTCAAACTGTTGTTTGATATAACAGGGGAAAATGGTATTCCTCATTTAAAAATTAGTCCACTTTCAGTGGTAACCGAAATAAAAAACAATGTGGGACAAATTTTAAACAGTTTGCAAATTGCCATGTCTACTTTGTCCAAGAGGTAAGCAAAAAAGCTGCTGTGCTGTGTTTAGTCACTCAGTCTTGTCTGACTCTTTGCAACCTCATGGACTGTAGCCCGCCAGGCTCCTCTGTCCATGGGGATGCCCAGGCAAGAATACTGGAGTGGGTTGCCATGCCTTCCTCCAGGGGATCTTCCCAACCCAGGGATCAAACCAAAGTCTCCCACATTGTAGGCAGATTCTTTACTTCTGTGCCACCAAGGAAGCACAAACAAAAAAGATAAGAGTATTGTTTTTATAAAATCAGAACTGGAATGCTCTTGAGATAGCTTTGTATCTTAATCTTTCACTGAAGTAGGTTTAAATCCAGACCACCCAGAGAGGTGGTTCATGATGTCTACCTCTTAGGGCATCCAAGTATTTTAAAGTATAGCTTTCAAACCAGACTTTGGGCTCTCCATAGGCTCTGACTGGTGTCAGAATTTAAAGAAAGAATTACCCTTTTTTTATAATAATCTTTTCTAAGTTTTTATTCTATCTTTTTGGCTGTACCACATGGCATGTGGGATCTTATTTCTCTTACCAGAGGTCAAACCCACACCCCGTGCAATGGAAGCGCCAAGCCTTAACCACTGGCCCACCTGGGAAATCGTTCATGTCTCGTTGTTATCTCCTGGTGTGTCTGAATTTGCCTCTTGCAGCATCACCTTTTTATGAGTCAACCTTCTGACCTCTAAGCCCCACCTCTGTCTCACCTGGAAATTTAGACACTTCTCATAACTTAACTGCACGCTTTGTTTTGTTCCTGAATGATCTCGCTCAGATTTCTTTGTTGCAGCTCATAAATTATTTCTGATCTCCCTCCAGTGTTTCATGATTCAAATCATTCATCTGTAGATGGTATTAAGTAGGATGGAGAGCTGTGATTCATCCTTTAGTTTAACAGCTCTCCATCCTACTTAATACCGTGTACCGATGAACAAGCTTACTTTTATCATCCCATTCCTTGATGAGAATACAAAGCAGGTATTCTGACAGCTTGCCTGTGCTTTGTTTCTTCTTTTCTTATTTCCATCATTTAAAATAGTCTTGGGGTAAACTCAGCAGGATATCATAGGAAGTCTCAACAGGATTCTGGTAGAGTTCCATTGGTGAATAACCGTAATGGCGTTAACGGAAACAGCCAACACTATGGAGCACTTGCTGCAAGCCATAATCTCCTTAAAGCAACACTTGAGGCGGGTGATGTTGGGGTGCTCCTTCTGCAGTCAAGAATGACGAGGCGAGAGAGAACACAGTCAGAGTGCGGTGGACTCAGATGGCAGGCCCCGTTTACACCTTTACCTCACAACACTGGACTGGCCTCCTAATACACTGTCAGTAACCTGATAGGAATTTGTGGCATCTTCACTCAGTAGTGGCGTTAAAGTTTCTTTTTCATTATATTACTGTTATTTGTTGAAACAGAGGACACTTTGCTGAGTTGCTGAGTTATTGGCAGTTTGTTGGCAAAGACAAAAGCGCGATGGCAGCAGAATACTTTGATTCATTGAAGCAGTATGAGAAAACCTGTGAAGGCGAAGAGAGCATGGTTTGCTTAGCTGACCTTTATGAAACCCTGGGGCGATTTCTCAAGGATCTAGGCCTTCTCAGTCAGGTAACTTCAGCAGGGAGTTAAGAGACTGCATGGGTTTTCATGTTTACTCTTTTCTCCTTCCTAGGAATTGATGTAGCTTTCATTTGTTGTGCTAATCAGATGGCAAATCTTATAGGATTTCACTCATATTAATTGGTCTTTAACCATATTCTTCCCCAGGCTGTTGTGCCTTTGCAGAGGTCTCTGGAGATTCGAGAAACAGCTTTAGATCCAGATCACCCACAAGTAGCTCAGTCTCTCCACCAGCTCGCAAGTGTGTATGTGCAGTGGAAGAAGTTTGGCAATGCAGAACAACTGTATAAACAGGCATTGGAAATCTCAGAAAATGCCTATGGTTCAGACCATCCACATATTGCTCGCGAACTTGAGGCACTTGCGACTTTGTACCAGAAACAAGATAAGTAAGATTTCAATTAGTAATTTTCTGGTTTTTTGACAGGGAATTACAGTTCTTAATGTACTTATGCGGGAGGCATTGTTTTGTGGCTGTGTACTTTTCCTTATCCTGTACTTTCCTTATCCTATATTCTTTTGAATCCACTATGTGCAAATATTATTCTTGATCTGGGTCTTCATGGGGTAAACAGAAAATCAGAAGTGCAAGGTTCATCTCTGTTTCAAGATGTGTGGAGGACGGAGCATGGACTTTGGAGTCATAGAGCTGGATGTGAAAATGAGCTCCTTTGCTGACTGGCTTTGTAATATTCAGTATTACTAATACAGGGGGCAGCAAACCATCACCCACATGCCAAGTCCAGAAGGTCCCCTGTTTTGGACCTAAGGTTGTCGTGGAACACAGCCATAGTTTTTTTCATTTACATATTGTCTGTGGCTGCTTTCATGCTTCAGCAGTAGCTTTTTAGTTTCAACAGAGATCACAGAACCCACAAAGGCAAAAATGTTTACTGTCTAGCAGTTTAGACAAGTTTGATCCCCAATATAATACGTCCTCTGAAAGGTATCTCTTCTCTATCTGAAATCATTTCTTTTGCTCAATCATAAGTGACACATATTGGATTTTTTTCTTTTAACTTCTAAGAATATTGTTTCACACAGATTTTGTGACTTTCACATTTCTATGTGACCAAAAATCAGCTAATATAGCAAACTAAAGTTTTGAATTTTCATTTAATTAGACTGCCTCTTAGAGATTACCTTTTAAACTCAAAATGAGTTTAATCAGCTGAAAAATACTTAAATGTCAGCTAGATGGAAGACTTTTTCTTTTAGTTGCTAAGTCATGTTTGAGTCTTTTGTGACCCCATGGACTATATCTCTCCAGGCTCCTCTGTGCATGGGATTTTTCCAGACAAGAATACTGGAGTGGGCTGCCATTTTCTTCTCTAGGGATCCATTTTCCTTCTCCTGACTCAGGGATCGAACCTGCATCTCATGCATAGGCAGGCAGATTCTTTACCACTGAGTCCCACAGAAGCCCACTTGGAGGACTAGATTTATTAGATTTTGTTCTGTGAAAGTTTTTCTTTAAGATTTTTCATTCCATATGACTATCACTTCTGGAAATAATGTTGTATTTAATTAGCAAAAAAAGGCTTTACATTGGTGCTTTCATTTCACTGAAGTATGACACTTTGGACATGTTGCTTTCCTTTGACTTCCTTTTTTCTTTTTTAAGATATGAACAAGCTGAACATTTTAGGAAAAAATCGTTTAAAATTCGTCAGAAAGCTGCAAGGAGAAAAGGCAACTTGGTAACGAGAGATTTCTTTTGTGTTGTGTTTTGAACAAAAAGGAAAAGAACATCTCTGTATCATAATGTAGATGCATAAACCTCACATATTTAAGAACTTTCTATTTTAAATTGATTTCTAGGGAAGTACTGATTAATATTTTCTGATTTAAAATGCATGTTTAAATATTAGTATCACTGAGAAGTACAAATTAGTATGTGTTTAAAAAGTGGAACTATGTATTTTGGTAATCATTTTACACTATATACATATGTCATATCATCATGTTGTACGCTTTAAATTTACACAGTGTTACATGTCAATTATATCTCAGCAAAGCTGGGGAAATTATTTTTTAATTTTTAAAAAGTAGAACTATATAATTCAAAGATTAGATTTTAATGTGAAGCAATTATACTTCAATAAAAATTAATAAAAATGATAACGGTTAGATTTTAGAAGATGAACTTAAAAGCTGTTTCAATTTTTTAAAGGGCTGGAAAAGAGAATAAAAGAAATTTAGTAAACATTTAATGTTACATTCAAATGCCAAGAAATTATCCTCAAGTGCAAAAAATGTTTCATTTTTCTAAGCTGCTGATAAAATAAATATAGCATATTTGTTTAACTTAAAATGCTATAGTCAGGTTTTTTATTATAATGTATTTGACATCTAACATTGTGTAAATATAAGATGTACAACATATTTATTTGATGCATTTATATATTAAAATATGATTACACCATAATGTCACATCACAAAATTATTTCTTTTTTGTGGTCAGAATAATTAAGACCTAGTCTCTTAGCAAGTTTGATGATTATAATACAGTATTGTTACCGTTATTCCCTATGCTATACATTTGATTAACAGGACTTACTTGTCTATTAGTTGCAAGTGCTATGTGCAATTTTAAGTACCTGGTATTAAATGTTTAGTAATAGGGTTAATAAATATATGCACATTAATTCTGTTTCCTAATCTTTTTGATGCATTTAGGGATTCTGTTCATTTTGCTAAAATATCTCAGTCATTTTCACAAAATAGCTTTTGATGAATTTAAGAACGTGGTGTCACTGGGAAGTATGCATATTTTTTAATAATCATTAGATTAATTCAGTATACTTAAAGTAATTGTAATCTACTTTAAAGGAAACAAAAGGAGAAAGGATTTTTTCAGAACCCTAGTATGTTGCTTCAGAATCAGATTGCACTTACTTGATGATTCTTGTGAATTTCTGTGTTTCTCCAGTATGGATTTTCCCTGTTACGTAGACGGGCCCTACAGTTAGAAGAGCTTACGTTAGGTAAGGATACACCTGACAATGCTCGGACCCTCAATGAACTGGGTGTGCTGTACTATCTTCAGAACAACCTGGAGTGAGTACCATACTGTTAATATTGAAAACAGTTATTCATTTCATCTCTTAGATGCAAAGCTGTTTACATTTCTATCAAGCCAAGCTAGAAAAAATTGACAGAAACCATGCGGAGTTTCATGTATGGTATGTTATGAACATGGCCACATTTAACAAAAACCATGACAATTTCTCCACTGTTTCCTTTCACATTGTTTCTTTAGTAACTAAAAGGATATTCTTTAGTTTCCTTAGTATTTTATATGTTTATAACAAGTGAGTGTGTGTAGATATTGTACAAAAGATCTCACATAAGAACAAACTTGGGACTGAGGGAAAATGAAGAAAAGAATGTAGATGGCTGCTAATTTTATTCTTCAGTTTATTTTGGGCATAGACTCAAAAAGAGTCTTTTATGAAAAATGGGTGTTTGGGGACTTCTTAGTATGTCAGCAAAATACAATAGACTTGACGTGTTAGATATCAGAAAAATACAGATATTTGGCTCGCTTCACAAAGGAGCAAGGTCTGCTGTTTGCTGTGGTGCTCAGGCTTCTCATGGTGGTGGCTCCTCCTGTTGCAGAGCCTGGGCTCCAGGGCGCATGGGCTTCAACAGCTGTAGCACACAGGCTCAGCAGCTGCGGCTCCCAGGCTCTACATCACGGGCTCAGTAGTTTTGGCCCACGGGCATATGTAATCTTCCCAGACCAGGAATTGAACACGTGTCCCCTGTACTGGCTGGCAGATTCTTATCCACCGCACTATCAGGAAGGTCCCCCAAAGGGTTCCTTCATTAAAAATTATTTAGTACTAGGGAGCTGCCTTGCGACCTGGTGGTTAGGATTTGGCTCTTTCACTGTGGAGGTCCGGGTTCTACCCCTGGTCAGGGAACCATCTTGCATGGCACAATGCAGCCAAAATACCAAAAAAAAAAAAAAAAACCCAACCAGATTTAGTACTAACTCCAAAGGGAGGGAGAAGGAAAGAATACCAAAATCTTTTGAGTTTGGCTTAGTAATTTTTAAGGTATAAAAAGTTTGTTTTGGAAACTGTTTATGTCTTTTAGGAGAAGTGAAGTGGAGAATTGAGACAATCATCCAGATAATTTTGGTTCTCACACTACCAGGAAGCCATATTTAATTTTTGGAAAAGGGCAGAAAGAGATGAGGGCTGGGAAAGGGGATTTTGAGCTGAATCCTTCATTTTAACTATCTTGGATTTAAGAATAAAAGTACTTCAGTTCTCTTCCTAACTAGGACTAGGGTTCTGACTTCTAGAGAATAGTTTAAACCATCTGGGTCTTTTGTTCATAGAACAGCTGAGCAGTTTCTGAAGCGTTCCTTGGAGATGAGGGAGAGAGTTCTAGGACCAGATCACCCTGACTGTGCCCAGTCTTTGAATAATCTGGCGGCTCTATGCAATGAAAAGAAACAGTATGACAAAGCAGAAGAACTTTATGAAAGAGCCTTAGACATTCGGAGACGAGCATTAGCTCCTGATCACCCTTCTTTGGCTTATACGGTAAAGCATCTTGCGATCTTATACAAGAAAATGGTAAGTAATCCAGAGCATGCCTACATGTGTTTTATAATATTCCAGTTAAGCCATAATTGCTGTAAGCAAAATAATTTATCTTCCGATGGATAGGCTATTTTCTATGAGCTTTTAAATCCCAGAGGAATCGGGTGGAGAGGGAGGTGGGAGGGGGGATCGGGATGGGGAATACATGTAAATCCATGGCTGATTCACGTCAATGTATGACAAAAACCACCACAATATTGTAAAGTAATTAACCTCCAACTAATAAAAATAAATGGAAAATAAATAAATAAATAAATAAAAATGATTTCATTTCAGACAATTAAGGTACTAGTTTTTAAAAATACATTCTAAATACAAATGCATTTGTCAGCACTCTAACTAGAACTTCTTCTTTTACATTTCAGAAGTTCTTTTTTTTTTTCTATTTATTTTTATTCATTGGAAGCTCATTACTTTACAATATTGTAGTGGTTTTTGCCATACACTGACATGACTCAGCCATGGATTTACATGTGTTCCCCATCCCGATCCCCACTCCTGCCTCCCTCTCCACCCCATCCCTCTGGGTCTTCCCAGTGCACCAGCCCTGAGCACCCGTCTCATGCATCCAACCTGGGCTGGTGATCTGTTTCACCCTTGATTGTATACTTGTTTCAATGCTGTTCTCTCTGAACATCCCACCCTTACCTTCTCCCACAGAGTCTAAAAGTCTGTTCTGTACATCTGTGTCTCTTTTTCTGTTTTGCATATAAAGATATCGTTACCATCTTTTTAAATTCCATATATATGCATTAGTATACTGTATTGGTCTTTATCTTTCTGACTTACTTCACTCTGTATAATGGGCTCCAGTTTCATCCATCTCATTAGAACTGATTCAAATGAATTCTTTTTAATGTGAGTACTATTCCATAGTGTCTATGTACCAAAGCTTTCTTATCCATTCATCTGCTGATGGGCATCTAGGTTGCTTCCATGTCCTGGCTATTATAAACAGTGCTGCGATGAACATTGAGGTACACGTGTCTCTTTCAGATCTGGTTTCCTTGGTGTGTATGCCCAGGAGTGGGATTGCTGGGTCATATGGCAGTTCTATTTCCAGTTTTTTAAGGAATCTCCACACTGTTCTCCATAGTGGCTGTACTAGTTTGCATTCCCACCAACAGTTGTAAGAGGGTTCCCTTTTCTCAACACCCTCTCCAGCATTTATTGCTTGTAGACTTTTGGATAGCAGCCATCCTGACTGGCGTGTAATGGTACCTCATTTCGGTTTTGATTTGCATTTCTCTGATAATGAGTGATGTTGAGCATCTTTTCATGTGTTTGTTAGCCATCAGTATGTCTTCTTTGGAGAAATGTCTGTTTAGATCTTTGGCCCATTTTTTTTTTTTCGATTGGGTCATTTATTTTTCTGGAATTGAGCTGCACGAGTTGCTTGTGTATTTTTGAGATAAATCCTGTGTCTGTTGCTTCATTTGCTATTATTTTCTCCCATTCTGAAGGCTGTCTTTTCACCTTGCTTATAGTTTCCTTTGTTGTGCAAAAGCTTTTAAGTTTCATTAGGTCCCATTTGTTTATTTTTGCTTTTATTTCCGATAATCTGGGAGGTGGGTCATAGAGGATCCTGCTGTGATTTATGTCGGAGAGTGTTTTGCCTATGTTCTCCTCTAGGAGTTTTATAGTTTCTGGTCTTACATTTAAATCTTTAATCCGTTTTGAGTTTATTTTTGTGTATGGTGTTAGAAAGTGTTCTAGTTTCATTCTTTTACAGGTGGTTGACCAGTTTTCCCAGCACCACTTGTTAAAGAGGTTGTCTTTTTTCAATTGTATATCCTTGCCTCCTCTGTCAAAGATAAGGTGTCCATAGTTACGTGGATTTATCTCTGGGCTTTCTATTTTGTTCCATTGATCTATATTTCTGTCTTTGTGCCAGTACCATACTGTCTTGATGACTGTGGCTTTGTAGTAGGGCCTGAAGTCAGGCAGGTTGATTCCTCCAGTTCCATTCTTCTTTCTCAAGATTGCTTTGGCTATTTGAGGTTTTTTGTATTTCCATACAAATTGTGAAATTATTTGTTCTAGTTCTGTGAAGAATACCATTGGTAGCTTGATAGGGGTTGCACTGAATCTATAGATTGCTTTGGGTAGTATAGTCATTTTCACAATATTGAGTCTTCCAATCCATGAACATGGTATATTTCTCCATCAATTTATGTCCTCTTTGATTTCTTTCATGAGTGTTTTTATAGTTTTCTATGTATAGGTCTTTCATTTCTTTAGGTAGATATACTCCTAAGTATTTTATTCTTTTTGTTGCAATGGTGAATGGTATTGTTTCTTTAATTTCTCTTTCTGTTTTCTCATTGTTAGTGTATAGGAATGCAAGATATTTCTGTGTGTTAATTTTATATCCTGCAACATTACTGTATTCATTGATTAGCTCTAGTAATTTTCTGGTAGAGTCTTTAAGGTTTTCTATGTAGAGGATCATGTCATCTGCAAACAGTGAGAGTTTCACTTCTTCTTTTCCTATCTGGATTCCTTTTATTTCTTTTTCTGCTCTGGTTGCTGTGGCCAAAACTTCCAAAACTATATTGAATAGTAGTGGTAAGAGTGAGCACCCTTGTTTTGTTCCTGATTTTGGGGGAAATGCTTTCAATTTCTCACATTGAGGATAATGTTTGCTGTGGGTTTGTCATATATAGCTTTTATTATGTCGAGGTATGTTCCTTCTATGCCTGCTTTCTGGAGAGTTTTTATCATAAATGGATGTTGAATTTTGTCAAAGGCTTTTTCTGAATCTGTTGAGATAATCATATGGTTTTTATCTTTCAATTTGTTAATGTGGTGTATTACATTGATTGATTTGCAGATATTAAAGAATCCTTGCATTCCTGGGATAAAGCCCACTTGGTCATGATGTATGATCTTTTTAATATGTTGTTGGATTCTGTTTGCCAGAATTTTGTTAAGAATTTTTGCATCTATGTTCATCAGTGATATTGGCCTGTAGTTTTCTTTTTTGTGTCATCTTTTTCTGGTTTTGGAATTAGGGTGATGGTGGCCTCACAGAATGAGTTTGGAAGTTTACCTTCTTCTGCAATTTTCTGGAAGAGTTTGAATAAGATAGGTATTAGCTCTTCTCTAAATTTTTGGTAGAATTCAGCTGTGAAGCCATCTGGTCCTGGGCTTTTGTTTGCTGGAAGATTTCTGATTACAGTTTCGATTTCCTTGCTTGTGATGGGTCTGTTAAGATCTTCTATTTCTTCCTGGTTCAGTTTTGGAAAGTTATACTTTTCTATGAATTTGTCCATTTCTTCCAAGTTGTCCATTTTATTGGCGTAGAGCTGCTGCTGGTAGTAGTCTCTTATGATCCTTTGTATTTCAGTGTTGTCTGTTGTGATCTCCATTTTCATTTCTAATTTTGTTGATTTGGTTCTTCTCCCTTTGTTTCTTGATGAGTCTGGCTAACGGTTTGTCAGTTTTGTTTATCTTTTCAAAAAACCAACTTTTAGCTTTGTTGATTTTTGCTATGGTCTCTTTTGTTTCTTTTGCATTTATTTCTGCCCTAATTTTTAAGAGTTCTTTCCTTCTGCTAACCCTGGGGTTCTTCATTTATTCCTTCGCTAGTTGGTTTAGGTGTAGAGCTAGGTTATTTATTTGACTTTTTTCTTGTTTCTTGAGGTAAGCCTGTAATGCTATGAACCTTCCCCTTAGCACTGCTTTTCCAGTGTCCCATAGGTTTGGGGTTGTTGTGTTTTCATTTGTTTCTATGCATATTTTGATTTCTTTTTTTATTTCTTCTATGGTTTGTTGGTTATTCAGAAGCATGTTACTTAGCCTCCATATGTTTGAATTTTTAATAGTTTTTTTTCCTGCAATTGAGATCTAGTCTTACTGCATTGTGGTCAGAAAAGATGATTTCAATTTTTTTGAATTTGCCAAGGCTAGATTTATGGCCTAGGATGTGATCTATTCTGGAGAAGGTTTCGTGTGCACTTGAGAAAAAGGTGAAATTGATTGTTTTGGGGTGAAATGTCCTATAGATATCAATTAGGTCTAGCTGGTCCATTGTGTCATTTAAAGTTTGTGTTTCCTTGTTAATTTTCTGTTTAGTTGATCTATCCATAGGTGTGAGTGGGGTATTAAAATCTCCCACTATTGTGTTAATTGTTAATTTCCCCTTTCATACTCGTTAGCATTTGCCTTACATATTGCAGTGCTCCTATGTTGGGTGCATATATAATTGTTATATCTTCTTCTTGGATTGATCCTTTGATCATTATGTAGTGTCCTTCTTTGTCTCTTTTCACAACCTTTATTTTAAAATCTATTTTATCTGATATGAGTATTGCGACTCCTGCTTTCTTTTGGTCTCCATTTGCGTGAAATATTTTTTTCCAGCCCTTCACTTTCAGTCTGTATGTGTCCCTTGTTTTGTGTGGGTCTCTTGTAGACAGCAGAAGTTCTAAAATTCAACCAGTATTAAGTTTTCTGTGTAGGCTACCACGGACATAATAAATCACCCAATTGTCAGGACTGAAGAAGTCTTCATAGCTAATGAAATGACCATTTTAATTTCACTTTTTCTTTTCTTTGCTTGCAATTAAATGTAACCATTCTTTACCACAGAGTTCTAACCTAAGCAATATTTGGAGTTTTTATAGCTGTCTTTAAAACAAACGAAAATCAGGGAAAAAAACCTGTTCTCATTTAGTGCAGTTACAGAGTTGTACAGACTTTGTTGGACTGTTGCTAACCCTCCTACTACTGAAGTTGATGTTTCAGTATAAAGGATCCATTGTTGCTATTTCTACCTAAATTTCAAGTAAAAAAGAAATAATCAGAAAAATCTGGAAAGGATTTGGTGGAAAATGAGTTTTAAAATGAAAACTTTGATGCTCTCTCTAAACTATGTATAGTAGCAAACATACTTTATAACTGGCATGTGTTTACAACATCAGAAAGTTATAACGGGTGATCCTAAAGAACTTTCTGAGTTATCAGAGAAAATGTTCTTATATTCTATATGGTTTTACTTACATATTTTATTAGATTTCAGATATCCATAAACTTATCCATTAAACTGGGAGGAAATATTTCTGAACTTTTTTCACCAAAATTACTTTTTACGACAAAACTGTATTTATGGAACAAGCTCTGATCATAAAGTATTTATTGCTTTAATATTTTTGTTAGATTTCACTTTTGTGTTTTAGGGTAAACTTGACAAAGCTGTACCTTTGTATGAGCTGGCTGTTGAAATCCGGCAGAAATCCTTTGGCCCGAAGCACCCAAGCGTAGCTACTGCCTTGGTGAACTTAGCTGTTCTTTATAGCCAAATGGTAAGTTCCCAGAATGTAATGCTTTATAAATGAATAGTTTTAACATATGGAATATAGGCAAACATGTATTAGATATAGGTAAACATGTATTAGATATGACACAGTAAAAATAATTAAAGGACATTTAAGGTTATCTACTAACGTTCTCTTTAATACTTGAGAAATTATTAGTTACAATTGTAAGACAGTCCCTTCTTCTTAGTGTGAAATACTGTGTTTAGTTCATTGCATAGGCTTATTTATTTCTGGAGACTCCCTACATCTCTTTATCTAATATTGTTCCTAAGATGTATCATTTACTTAATGATGAGTAAGAGATGTGGTACCCTGGGGTACCACAAAGAAGTTTGTCCTTATATAATTGGATTAATGTTAGTTGTTACCAAGGCAGGTCTAAAACTTAATTTTCTAAATTTTATTATACTACTTCTTTAATTATGATTACTCCTAAATTAATCAGTTTATCTACATCTTGTAGGAGGATATTAACTCTTTTAAAGCACTTAGCCAAGTAGGTCAGCTCAGTCTAGAATACCTCAAAAGTAATTTCAGAAACCCAACGTGTTCAAATGAGCATTGTTTCTTTTTTTTATAAGAAAAAACACAGTGAGGCCTTGCCGTTATATGAACGAGCATTAAAGATTTATGAGGACAGCCTGGGTCGGATGCATCCTCGAGTTGGAGAAACACTAAAAAATTTAGCTGTGCTTAGGTAAGAAGTTTTCACTTTCCTCATACAGCCAAAAACCCTTTTATGACATCTTTGAGTCATCATAGAACCCCACAAAATAATTATTGCTGATACGCTTTTTATTGGAACAGAGGGGTTATTTTTGGCTGATCTAGTTCAAGAGACATTGAAACAGTATCCAAAAGTGAAATTGAAGGTAGCACAACCTAGTTTGTAGAGGAGAGTATCATGGTAAATAAGAGGATGGATTACATTTGCAGCTAAGTGGCTCTGGTGGTAATCTGGGCAATTTGCTATCCTCAAAGTGAATTTATCATGTTGACTTTTGCATTATATTTACCTCAGGATGCTAACTTCCTTAAGCAGTCTCACTGCACCCATTACAATGTAGTCTTAATGGTGCCCCTATAAGACACTTGGCAGCAGACAAAAAGGAGAAGAACTTGGGGATTCTGTTTTATTGGTTTGCCTGAAAATGGACTTTTCTTGCAGAGTATAATTTACAAACTGAAGTTAAAATATAAAGTAAGATCATTTCTTAGGCAAAACACTAAGCCTAGAAATGATCCACAGACTCTTTCCAGGTAATGGGTCAAGCTGCCTCTTGCATGTCACTGTGGGAACATTAACCATTTCACAATGGACAGAAAACCTGGCTGTAGGGTTTTACAGAAGGTGAGGTGGAGAGCACAATGATGTTTAGTAAGTCTCCACACTTTTGGGTAGATTTCAGGTGGATTTTTTTTTTTTCACTTATTTATATTTTGTCATATGGTTACATGACTAGCAATTGGCTGAAATAATCTTGGAAATTCTGTGATAGTTGGCATTTTAGAAAATTCTGAAACTATTCAACAAATATAACTTTTTCTATATAAAAAACTAATAATAAAAAACCTCCAGTTTTTCAATCTTCAGCTTGGAAAAAAGAACACTTTTTTTTTTTGTATTTCTGTTTTTCTTGTTTTTCTGTATCCTGTAAGATCATTTAGAATTGTTAAAAGGTTATCTTCTCATTTTGAGAATTTTTTTCTCCCAAAGCTATGAAGAAGGGGATTTTGAAAAAGCTGCTGAACTATACAAAAGGGCAATGGAAATAAAAGAAGCAGAAACGTCACTTTTGGGTGGAAAAGCTCCTTCCCAACATTCATCAAGTGGAGATACATTTAGCTTAAAAACAACCCATTCTCCTAATCTTTTCCTTCATCAAGGACAAAGGTGATAGCAGCAACTACAATTCATTGGAAATGCACCTTAGGATAAAATATTTAAGAAACATTTGGAACTTCAGAATTTAAAATTTATAAAAACTGTTAAGAAAATTTAATTTTACTTTGTGTGATTTAACTGATTATTTGTATGACATTGGACTACACTGAAGTTTGAGTCATGATTATTTCAACTTTATTTGTTTGAAAGAATTAGCTTTCCTATTGTGTGGGAACCAATATAGACACCTTGGAATCCTAAGATGACATGAAGTGTTGATCATGGAGAGTAGACTGGTCTCTGTTCTGTAAGAGCAGTTATAACTCTTTATTAGCAGTTAAGACAAGGAGTTCAAGAATTCCATGATTCTTATCTCTCAAAATCTACTTTAGCCTCACCATTTCTCATCTTGCTATTCAGTAGCAGTCAGGCCCAGTTGTCTACCTCAAAGAAAAGTTTCAGAATAAAGGGATAATGTTTATGGAACCATGAACTGTCTTCTGCAAAATGAACTAGTATTGGGAATCTCTGTCTGCTACATTTCTTTTATTCCAACTTTTCCTTGAGCAGATATGGCTAAGCCCACTGTTTTCTGTGCTTTCTACATTGTATATTGTTTTTACTGTGTAGAATGTACTTGCACAATCATTACTTCGTCAACAAAGGTCCGTCTAGTCAAGGCTATGGTTTTTCCAGTGGTCATGTATGGATGTGAGAGTTGGACTGTAAAGAAAGCTAAGCACTGAAGAATTGATGCTTTTGACTGTGGTGTTGGAGAAGACCCTTGAGAGTCCCTTGGACTGTAAGAAGATCTAACCAGTCCATCCTAAAGGAGATCAGTCCTGGGTGTTCATTGGAAGGACTGATGTTGAAGCTGAAACTCCAATACTTTGGCCACTTGATGCGAAGAGCTGACTCACTGGAAAAGACCTTGATGCTGGGAAAGATTGAGGGCAGGAGGAGAAGGGGACGACAGAGGATGAGATGGTTGGATGGCATCACTGACTCAATGGACATGGGTTTGGGTGGACTCCGGGAGTTGGTGATGGACAGGGAGGCCTGGTGTGCTGCAGTTCATGGGGTTGCAAAGAGTCAGACATGACTGAGCGACTGAAATGAAATCTATATTGCAGTAACAAATCAAGCTCTTTGGCACTCTTAACTTTCCCCAAAATATGGACACAACCTTCCTCCTTAAGTGGCCTAAATCTACCTCTTCATTTATCTTGAACTCAAATTAGCTGGCCATTTTATACTGAAAATTAAATATTTTTATAGATTTTATAAATACTGCCAATCTGGGGTATTGTTTCATACCATTTATGTATTTATATATAATAAAATTTTCAATTTTAATACTTGTAAAATTCCAGCATGTATTAATTGTAAAGGTGAAAGATGTGATAACCATATTTTACTATTTTAAAATAAAGGTGAAATTTCAAGCTTTTTCCACTCCAGTTTATATCAAAGGATTATATTTACATAATTAAGGAAAATGTTGAACACTACAAAAAAAAGAATTAGCACTGTAGTTTGCTAATTCACTGAGTAGTTTGCTCAACTTGAGCTTCAGTGACTCCTTAGAATTTTGGTTAATGTTCTCTAAGGCTTGGCTACTCAAGGTGGTCTGTGGACCAGAATCATCAGTATTACCCTGGGAGCTTAGTAAAAATTCAGACAGGCTCTCCCCAGATCTACTGAATCAGAGTCTGCAATGTAGCTAGATTCTCAGGTGATTAATATGCACATAAGTTTGGGAAACAGTGGTCTAATTTTAAGGCACTAGAGTGGTGTTCATTGGAAGGACTGATGTTGAAGCTGAAACTCCAATACTTTGGCCACCTCATGCGAAGGGTTGACTCATTGGAAAAGACCCTGATGCTGGGAGGGATTGGGGGCAGGAGGAGAAGGGGACAACAGAGGATGAGGTGGCTGGATGGCATCACTGACTCGATGGGCATGAGTTTGAGTAAACTCCGGGAGCTGGTGACGGACAGGGAGGCCTGGCGTGCTGTGATTCATGGGGTCGCAAAGAGTCAGATACAACTGAGCAACTGAACTGAACTGAGAGTGGTGACTTAAAAGTAAATGAGGTAGAATCTTACAAAATGAGCATCATTCTCCTTTCTGGCAGAAGTACAAGAGGGAAAAAAGAAGATAAACTACAACAAATAACACATATTTCTGGGTTTGCCAGCTATGAAAGGCACAAAGCAACTGAATTCACAAATATATCAGACACTGACTGATTTTAGAATTAACCTTTTAGAGTTTAAAATTTTATTATTTAGTGGTGTAAGTAATTTAACACATCGTAAATATTAAATTTAAATGCCTTAAACTTTAGAAAATAACCTGAGATTAATATCCTAGAAGAAGCCTGAAAAAAAGGAAAAACTAGCAAAAGGATAATATGCATTTTTCTTTGTTCCTACAAAATTTGGACTTGAAAAATACACAAAAAGTGAAAACTTACATTATTCAAAGTGACTTTATGGTAAGTTATTAATTATACTTGAGGAGTGATTATTTCAAAAGGTTTAAGTTTAAATATAGTTTTTAAGACTATATTTTGATCTTACTAATTATACTACCAACTCAAATGTTTTCATGTAGAATGCCTACTTAAAAAGATTAAAAAAAATAGGGACTTCCCTGAGGTCTAGTGGTTGGGACGCCATGCTTCCACTACAGGAAGCACTATGATCCCACATGCCACGCTGCAAGGCCAAAAAAAGAGGTTCTCAAAAGGAATATTATGTGCACTTTAATATACACCTTTAACATGAAAAGCATAGGTTTCAAATAATTATAAACCTGAATTGGAAGGCTCTATAAAGTGTGGTAGTTATAATTAATTTTCATTCATTAATACTTTACAAAAAGAGAAATTCCAAAAAAAAACATGCGACAGGGGAAGTTAAAGCTTCATTAATATTCTTAAATATTTATTACATTTTTGGGTTGGTCAGTGTGTTTATAGGTTTTCAGGAAATAATATTTTTACATAAAGAAACTCATAATACTTTTTTTACTACATGAAACATTTGAATAGTACCACAAATTAACCTCCCGTTAAATTTAAAAGGGATTAAAGTTAAACATATTGTTTGTTTTACTCTAATTCAGAGCATTTGTGCTAAGGCAATTTTGGGAGTGTGTTTCCATCTTTCACACTTGAAGCAATAGTGTTACAAATCTGGTCAAACACTGGGTTTATTTAGTAATGTAAAATTCAATGATGATTAATTTCTCATAGTCAGCTGTCTACGTATACAAATTTTTCATGATACACAGACTGTCAAGAGAGCACTCTAGATTACAAAAAATATTTGTTACCAGATTTTTTCTGCTAAAATAATAACTTTAATGGAAGATATAAGAAAAAAATTAGATAAGATTTTATAAAATATAAGATACCAGCAGGGTACAAATTAAGAACAGAAAAAAAAATCTTTAGAAGATATAGGTTCTAATCTGTATATGTATAACTGATTCACTTTGCTGCACACCTGAACAAAAATACAACATTGTAAATCAACTATACATCAATAAAAATTTTTTTAAAATGATAGCAGGGTCTAGCTATTTATCAAACTATATAAACTTAAACTTGTAAGTATAGCCTTACCAAATTAGTGTACCAAAGGAATGTTATTTAGAAAGACTGCATTTCTTTTCTGAAATTCAAAGCATCTCTATGAACTAGAAAAGTTATTTTACAGATGAACATACTAAACTTTTAAATAACTTCAATGACCTACCAAGGCAACATAAATACGTTTCAAGACTAGAAAGCTATCCCCATACATCCTGACATTACTGTAAACATAAGGATCACAGTACCCTAAAATCTCAAAACCAATATATTAAACATATGTGGTATTTGCAACTTTCTGAAATTAGTTTGTAGAATCTTATTTCATAAGTAGGAAAGGTACTTGTAATTTTCTAATTACATTTTCCCCTAGAGATAGAATTTAGACATTCTCTCTTCAAAGCAAAAAAATCATCAAAATAGGAAACGAGCACAGTAACAGCCGACAGATAACGGTTACACACACACATTCATTAGTCTCCAAACCATCACGAATTTACTTCAACCAAGGCTCTCTAAGCCTTCATTATTTGTATGCAAACTCCAGAGAAAAGCAGTTTATCAAATTACGATGATTAGGGAAAATGATACTCTTCCCTGTGAAGAAATACATGTCAGTCATTGCAGAGGTAATTTAGGCTTCATTTATTATCTGCTACCCAGGACAAGCTTTTGCTAGTACCTAATTACCCAGGGAATCAAATCTGAATAAAATAAAGTATTAGAAGGTAGCCCATATAATGGGTATAATTTAGGTGATCTTAAGCCTAAATTTATCTTTTGCTCCTCAATAAAGCACACTGACTCAGATAGATGATATGCTTTTTCTTAGTGCAGAAATACAATTTGTATATCCTGAAAATATCTTTATTTATCTATCCATGAAGAAAGTTTCTTTTTATTTGCCTCTGTCTTGCTTAGATTATATATATCACAAGTTTACAAACTTTTCCAGTGCCTACATTTCAGCTTGTATTTCATGAGGAAACATTTGAGAGGATGTTTTTACTTTATAGGTTTACAACTGGAAATTCACTGTTGCTCAAGTTAGTAATAGTGGGCTTGTAGAGAGCAATTCCAAACACAATGAGTATGTGCCCGCTGGCTATAATAAGCAACATGCTGTACCTCTTGTTCTTTCCCTATATTTGATCACACACTATTCTATCTATTGTCCATGGCCTCAGGCAACAGACTACAAAGGATTACAGGAAAGAAAAGAAATATACCAGCAAATTAGTCCTTTCTTCTCACCCCTCCCAAAAGGTCAAAACAGTTCAATGGCTCACCTACAATAATCCTTTGAAGTTTTCTTACTAGAATGAAACATGAGCTTTAAGAGAGCTTCTGATTTAGTCGAAGGATGGGAGCAATAAGCAATAGTCACAGAATTTCCAAAGAGTTAATAACAATTCAGTGAAGATTACACATCAACTGATGTTCCCCTAAGTTTTCTCAGTTTTTAAATGATTTTTTTTTAATTGCAAGGGAACAGGTTTAAACACAGGAAATAAAATATAGGCCAGTCCATTATTTACATGTTCTTCATCTTGGCCATAAGGTCCTCCAAGCTTTCATCAGAATCCTCTACTGTTACTTCAGGTACAGAATCTTCTTGCTATCAATAAATGAGGGAAACATGGTGAAAAAATAATCAAAGTTCTTGATGCTTAGGAACATATCAGTAAGCTATAGACATGTTAAAAAAAAATTTACAAAGTAAACCTTCTTTAATAAATATGGCTTCTAATTTTTAGGAGAGATAAAGTCCTTTATTTTCTCCATCAGTCATTTGACTTACAAGGCAGTAATTTCAGTGTTCTTGAGCTCTCTACTGAACTGGTATTTTTAAATGGTATCGTGGCTAAACTATCAATATACAGAAAAAATAGTCATTTAATCAAAATCTATTTCACCAATCCATCAGTGAATGAACAAAACTATTTTATGTCTATATTTTCAAATAGTTTAAAATGTGCTGTGCATATTTACATGTTAACACTAAATACCTCTCTCACACAAATCTTAATGCCTAGAAGGTAAAATATCTAAAATAAGAAACACCGGCATAAAATAGGTTGAAGATGGAAGAATACAAATAGACATTTTCTCTTATATCTTCTTATGGTAAATCAGATTTTAGATGTACCTTTTGGGGAACTGTATATGCCACTGTAATTCCTTTAGGTAAGTCAGGGATTGGACCTGAAGAATTTTTCAGTTCCTCTTCTGAAATCTCAGATACCAACTCAATACCTGTAAAGTTAAACTTAATCTTAAAACCACTTTCAAGGAACTTAATGAGCAATAATCATTCAAAACTTGTATAATCTTAATTATAATTAGATTCCCTCCCATAAAAGAATTTTTTTTGCTGACATTTCAATTTATAAAACAATTCCTACCCCACTCATTGTCTTCATGTATTATCTCTCCTTCTTCTTGAATAACCTCCTGTTTGGGCAGTGCTGCTACCTTTTTCTGTAGAAATCAAACAGTTTCAGTGTTTCTACTCATTCTCAGTTCTCTGAAGCATCATTCAGAATTGATCAGAATCAAGAATTCAGACAGACTTTTTCTAAGGTCTACACACAGAGACCTTACGGAATACATAGAGACCCCTGCAGATATGTACCACTAATCATCAGGAAAATGTGAATGAAAACCACAATGAGATAACACTTGTGAGAATGACTACCATCAAAAAGAAAACAAATAACAAATGTAAGCAAGGATGTGGAAAAAAGGGAAACCTTGTGCACTGTTAGCATGATTGTAAACTGGTGCAATCACTGGAAAAAGTATGGAGGTGTCTCAAAAAATTAAAAACACAACTACCATGTGATCTAGCAATTTCACTTCTGGGTTTTTGGTTTTTTTTATGAAAACAAAAACACTCAAAAGATATATAATCCAATGTTCATTGCAGCATAATTTATAACAGCCAAAACATGAAAGCAACCTAAATGTCTATCAACAGATAACTGGATAAAGAAGGTGTGGAACATATATACAATGGAATATGACTGAGCCATAAAAAAATTTACTATTTGCAACATGGATGGAACTAAAAGGCATTATGCTAAATGAAATAAGTCAGACAACCAAAGATAAATACCATATAATCTCATTTAAATAAAGGATCTAAAAACAAACAAAAGGAAAACAGACTCATAGATACAGAGAACAAATAATGTTGCCATAGGAGAGGTGGGGGTGCAAAATAAGTGAAGTGAACAAAAAGGTCTAAACCTATAATTATATAATAAGTCACAGAAATACAATTGACAGCACAGGGAATATAGTCAATAATATTTTAATAACTTTGTCTAGGAAGAGATGATAACTAGACTTATCATGGTGATCATTTGACAATGTATGCAAATGTCAAATCATTACGTGGTACACCTGAAACTAGCATAATACTGTATGTCAACCATATTTTAGCTTAAAAAATTAAAATTTAAAAACAGAATTCAGACAGGCCTTTTATCTTACAAAAAATAAGAAAGGACTTTGAACAAAATTTTCATTTTTAAAGCATGATGAATAAATTAGAACTTTAAAAATCCAGAATCCATTTACCTTGTATTCCAAATCTAAATAATTATTTCTTTTTTTAAAGTTTTTGTCCTATGCAATATGATCTTTCATGCATTGTGACACATTGACATATACCTTGTATTCCTCCTGCTGCTTCCTACAGTTTCTGTCATCACACTGAGGATTTGGCTTCATGGACATAGTAGGGAAAAAATCCTGCATTGCGTTGTATCCAAGGTAAAAACTAACAGTACCAAAATTTAACAGAAACCTAGAAAAACAAAGCAGACTTAAATAAACAAAACCATAAAAATATTAGAAAAAACTGATCCTTTTTTAAAAATTATTTTGAAGGTAATGATTTTTGTAACAAGAACCCAGAAAACATTTTTTTTATCTTGTTCATAGGGCCTGGCTTATAGTAGATTTTCTTGAATTAAACAACAGAATGCACTATTATTTTTTGAACCTGTAATAAAGATAAAATGCTGCCAATTAAACTATGACACGTCAACAACATTAAGAAGCATATTAATTTCAGAGAAGTTCAAATGTGAGATATCAAAGATATCTTAAAAACATCTTTGAGATATGGTTCTAAATCTCATTTTTAAAAGCTTTTTATATATGACACTGCAAAGTTTGCTATCTTAAATTTGTATTAAATCTCAATAAAATTTTACAGTATTCACTCATGTAATAATCACTACCAGATCAAAATGTAGTTGGCCCTCCATACCTATGGGGAATTGATTCCGTAACACCCCCACCCCAGGGTCCTGCATAATATTTTCATATAACCTGTGCACATCCTCCCATATACTTTAAATGATCCTGATGGCTCACACAGTAAAGAATCTGCCTGCAATGCAGGACACCGGGGTTCAACTCCTTGGTTAGGAAGATTTTCTGGAGAAGGGAATGGCTACCCACTTCAGTACTCTTGCCTGAAGAAATCCATGGACAGAAGCAGGCTACAGTCCACAGAGTCACAAAGTGGCTGACATGACTGAGCAACTAAGCACTGAGCACTCTCACTTAGATTACTTACAATAGCTAATATAATGTAAACACTATGTAAGAAAGTGAAAGTGAAAGTGAAGTCACACAGTTGTGTCTGACTCTTTGCGACCCCATGGACTGTAGCCTACCAGGTTCCTCCGTCCATGGGATTTTCCAGGCAAGAATACTGGAGTGGGTTGTCATTGAAATAGTTGTAAATACAATACAAATACTATATAAACAGTTAACAGCTTGTGGCAATTCACATTTTGCTGTTTGGAACTTCATGGATTTTTTTTGGATCCACAACTGGTTGATTCTGCAGATGCAGAACCCAAGGAAATAAAGGACCAGCTGTATAGTGCATTTCCAATATGCCACAAAGCACCCTTGCTCCCTTACATTTAAATCTGATTCCTTTTTTTTTTAAGTTTTTATTTATTTATTTATTTTTGGCTACCCTGGGCCTTCATTGCCGCACACTGGCTTTTCTCCAGTTCAGTGTGCAGGCTTCTTACTGCAGTGGCTTCTCTTGTTGCAGTACATGGGCCCTAGAGCACTCAAGACTTCAGTAGTTGGGGCATGTAAGCCCAGTAGTTGAGGCATGTGGGGCCTAGAGTACAGGCTAAGTAGTTTTGGCACATGGGCTCAGTTGCCTCTTGGCTTCCCAGAGCAGGAATTGAACCTGTGTCCCCTGCATTGGCAAGGGTATTCTTAACCACTGGACCACTGGGGAAGTCCCTGATTCCTTTTAGAAGCTTGTAAGTAGAGGAAAAATCATGTACAAACATAAACAACAAAAGGAAAAAAATTGAAAAAATGCATAGTCTCAACATACAACAAAGAAAGACAAAAAAACCAAACAGAGAGAGAATAAGATGTCAGAGCAGAAGGTGGACATGGACTACATCTTTCTCCATGGATACATCAGGAATATATTTTCAGACACACAAGTGCATGCAGACCAGCTGAGAGTGGACAGGAGTACCAGACCAGCAGAAAAGAATATACAGAACCATGCAAAACTTGGCAGGATGAAGGAAATAGGGGGGAAAACAGGAGTGGTACTAGGACCGGACCTGCCCTCGGAGGGTGGGGAACTGAAGCAGGGTTCTGATCTCTACATCAGGGCAATTTTCTGAGTCAGAGGAGAAATATTTAAGGCTCAGAGTGAAACAGCTGATCTGTGGCAACCTAAATGCAATGAGAATCAGAAGTCCTTGCCACAGCCATATGTACCCCAGACAGGGAAGCAGGTCCCCTAGAAGGTGCAGCAGTAGGGAGCTGGAGCTTAGGGATTGTGGAACAATCCCCAGGTGAGGGCTGCTGTTCACTGCGGAAAGATGGACCGAGGGGATGTGAGGGAGGAGACTGTGGTGGGAAATGACGGTGGAGGAAACCAGGCAGCCATGGAAGCAAGTCAATACTGCTAAGTCAAACAAGGGGGTGTAGCCATCACCACAGCCTCTCTCTTCACAAATGCCAACATGAGGAGCTGAACAACAGAGAGACTAGCCTATCAAGCACCTGACACACCCAACTACAGACCAGGACCCCATCCAGGGCACTCCTTTAAGTGCCTGATGCGTGGAACTACAGAGTAGGACCCCACCCAGGGTGCCTGTTTAAGTGCCTGACACGCCCATCTACAGAGTAGGACCTCAGCCAGGGGGGCCTTCTATGTGCCTGACACGCTGAACAAGAAGAAATACCCCAAGAGGGAGCCCTCTAAGGGCCTGAACAGGTGGAGCTATGGACAAAGACTAGCCAAAGAGGCTTCTGATTGCCAGCTACCAGAGGCTCAAAAGAAGACTCTGATAGGGCCATAACTCCTGTGGCTGAGGCAGTCCGTGTCCCTGCAGACTTGGCACTGCCAGGGTCCCAGTGACCCAAGCAGCTGTGCCACCTTCACGCTCAACCTTCACTGAGGGAGAGCTGCCACATGCAAAAAAAAAAAGTCTTCCCATCTACGCACATGGGGTCGCTTCCCATTGTGTCCAATTCGTTGTGACCTTGTGGACTGTGGCCTGCCAGGCTTCTCTGTCAGGGGGGCATTCCCCAGGCAAGAATACTGGAGTGTATTGGCCATTACTGGTGTCCATACCCTTCTAAAGCACTGTATTTCCTGCTGCCATAGCCGCTAACTCCTCTGAGTACCTGGTGCTGCCAGAAACCCTGCGACCTAAGCAGCTGCACCACCTCCACAACTGGCCCTCACAGGGGCAGACCCAAGTCCTCCAGGCTCAGAAGCAAACCCCACTGGATGACCCACATGCAGAGGTGGAAATAAAACCACAGATGAAAACCAGGGGCTATATATATATATACACATATATATATATACAGTCCCAGTATAGCTAAGGAAGAAGACCCAAAACCTTCCCACCAGCTGTACAAACTGCAGATTAAACCCGCATGATCAACTAGGAAGACTTTGCGTCTATGGAATATATAAAAGGACACTGAGAGCTCCCACAAAAGAAAACACACTAATTCTGATAGCTGTGGACAAAGGAGGCAAGAATACACAGAAGACCAGATCAGAATCTGACCTGCCCCAACAGCAGGTCCCGAGACCAGCAGTGTCAGAAGGTACCCTAGGGGGGTGAGGTGGACTGTGACTCCCAGTGAGGGAAAGGACCCTGACAGAAGTGATTCAAGAAAAACATTTATTATTCTTATGTTTTGACTTCTTCTGTAGTTTCTTTTGGATTTTTCTTTTCTTCTTCCCACCTCTGCTGCACTTGTTGATTTTAATGGCACTATGAAATCTAATTAAGCTTTTGATGTTTTTTTTTTTTCAATCACACTTTTTGTCGTTATAAACCTCTGCCTCTATGTTGGGCTTTTGCAGTTCTGTGGAGTTTTCCTTTTTTCTTCCTTTCCTCTACCTTTTTTTCTTTTCTAATTTTAATTTTTAACTTTTGAAAACACATTTTTCTACATTTATTCCTTTGTTTGCTTTTCCTACTGTTCTTTTCCTCTTGCAGTTGATCTTTAATGTATATAAATCTTCTTTCTAAAGCTCTATTTAACTTTTCATATCTATTCGTTTTTTCTTTTCTTTCTTTCCTTTCCTCAGAACATATTTGCTAGTTTTGTTTTCATTGCTTTACTTCTCGCTAGGAACCTTACTTTACTTTTGTTTTCCAGTTTGTGTTTTAGTTAGTTTTGTTCTTAACTGGTACATATAACTTTTGGATTGCTCTGTTCACCATGTCAATCTACTGTACTTTATTTCTGTTTGACTGTTTTGATTTTGCTTATGGATGTATATGCATATGTGTATATTCCATTGTTTTCATTATTATTTGCCTGATTTTGTGACTGCCATTTGTCTAGGGTTCATCTTTGGTTGCTCATTTTTGGCTATTTATTGCAATCTCACACATAATGCCATAACAAACCACTGTGGAACCTTTGTTCCTGACCAGAGATCAAGCCCTGAGCCTTTGGAGTGGGAGCACTGGCTCCAAGACCCTAGACTACTGGAGAACTAACCCTCGGGAGTATCAAATAGTGAGAACTCACACAAAGGAAACCACCTGAATACAAGACCAGGTATCACCCAACCACCAGTAGCATCCTGTGCAGGATGCCTCATTCAAGCAACAAACAAAACAAAAATACAAACCCAACCATCAGTAGACAGGATTACCACCTATTCAACCTTGCTGATCAGAAGAAACACAAACACAAAAATCAGCACAAATCTCACCCTATGTGAAGCTTACACAAACCACTGGACCAACGGCAGAAACCAAAAGAAGAAAGAATTGAATCCTGATGCCTGGGAAAAGGAGACCTCAAACACAATAAATTAAAACTAAATAATAACATAAAGGTAGAGAAATACTGCACAAAAGAGGTAACAAGCTAGAAACAGTTCAGTTCAGTTCAGTTGCTCAGTCGTGTCCGACTCTGAGACCCCATGAATCGCAGCACGCCAGGCCTCCCTGTCCATCACCAGCTCCTGGAGTTTACTCAAACTCATGCCTATCGAGTCAGTGATGCCATCCAGCCATCTCATCCTCTGTCGTCCCCTTCTCCTCCTGCCCCCAATCCCTCCCAGCATCAGGGTCTTTTCCAATGAGTCAACTCTTTGCATGAGGTGGCCAAAGTATTGGAGTTTCAGCTTCAGCATCAGTCCTTCCAGTGAACACCCAGGACTGATCTCCTTTAGGATGGACTGGTTGGATCTCCTTGCAGTCCAAGGGACTCTCAACAGTCTTCTCCAACAACACAGTTCAAAAGCATCATTTCTTCAGCACTCAGCTTTCTTCACCGTCCAACTCTCACATCTATACATGACTACTGGAAAAACCAGAGCCTTGACCAGATGGACCTTTGTTGGCAAAGTAATGTCTCTGCTTTTTAATATGCTATCTAGGTTGGTCACAACTTTCCTTCCAAGGAGTAAGCATCTTTTAATTTCATGGCTGCAGTCACCATCTGCAGTGAGAAGCGTGCTGGCTGCGACGGACGGCGCAGAAGCATGACCGTGAGGATCTACCCCTCGCCCAAGGTCAGGAGCAGCGGCCCAGAGGAGCTTCCCCACCTCCAAGGTCAGGGGCAGTGGTCGAGAAGAGCTACCATGCCCGAGGGTCAGGGGTGGCGGCCTAGAAGAGTTACCACAGGCCTTAGGTCAGGGGCGGTGGCTGAGAGGAGCAACCCCACCTCCAAAGAGCGGCTGCTGTGGGGCGCAGGAGGGCTGAGAGGAGCTATTCCACGTTCCAGGTCAGGAGGGGCAGCTGTGAGAAGATACCCTTCGTCCAAGGTAAGGAGCAGCAGCTGCGCTTTGCAGAAGCTAGAAACTCATAAGTCCAAATAAATGAAGAAGAAATAGGCAAACTACCTGAAAAAGAATTCAGAATAATGATAGTAAAGATAATCAAAAACCTTGAAAACAGAATGGAGAAAATCTAAGAATCAATTAATAAAGACCTAGAAGAATTAAAGAACAAGCATACAGAGACAAACAACAGAATTACTGAAATTAAAAATACTCTAGAAGGAATCAATATCAGAATATCTAAAGCAGAAGAACAAATCACTGAGCTGGAAGATAAAATGGTGGAAATAACTTCTGAAGAGAAGAATAAAATAAAAAGAATGCAAAGAACTGAGAAAAGTCTCAGAGACCTCAGGGGCAATATCAAACACACCAACACTGAACTATAGGGATCCCAGAAGAAGAAAAGAAAAGGAAACGGTATAAGAAAATTTTTGAAGAGATTATAGTTGAAAATTCCCCCAACATGGAAAACAAAATTGTCAATCAAGTCCAAGAGTGGCAAAGAGTCCCATACAAGATAAACTCAAGGAGAAACATGCCAAGACACACACTAATCAAAGTAACAAAGAATAAATACAAAGAAAGAATATTAAAAGCAGCAAGGGAAAAGCAACAAGTTACATACAAGGGGTACCCCATATTTTTAACAGCTGATCTTTCATCAGAAACTCTGCAGGCCAGAAGGGAATGGCAGGATTATATTTAAAGTACTGAAAGGGAAAAATCTACAACCAAGTTTACTCTACCCGGCAAGGATCTCATTCAAAATTGATGGAAAAATCAAAAGCTTTTCAGACAAGCAAAATAGTTAAGAGAATTCAGTACCACCAAACCAGCTTTATGACAAATGTTAAAGGGACTTATATAGTCAAGAAATACAAGAGGAGAAAAAGATCTACAAAATCAAACCCCAAACAATTAAGAAAATGGCAATAGAAACATATAAATCAATAATTACTTTAAATGTAAATGGATTAAATGCTCCAACCAAAAGACACAAATTGGCTGAATGGGTACAAAAATAAGACCCATATATATGCTGTCTACAAGAAACCCACTTCAGACTTAAAGACACATATAGAATGAAACTGAGAAGGTAGAAAAATATATTCCATGCAAACAGAAAGCAAAAGAAAGCTGGAGTAGCAATCCTCATATCCAGACAAAATAGGCCTTAAAGTAAAGAATATTACAAGGGATAAGGAAGGACACTACATAATGATCAAGGGATCAATCCAAGAGGAAGACATAACAATTGTAAATATCTATGCACCCAACATAGGAGCACCTCAGTACATAAGACAAACACTTACAGACATAAAAGGAGAAGTGGACAGTAACACAATAATAGTAGGAGAGTTCAACACCCCACTCACACCAATGGACAGGTCAACAAAACAGAAAAGTAATAAGGAAACACAAGTCTTAAAAGATACATTAGATGGATGGATCTCACTGGTATCTTCAGAGCATTCCACCCAAATGCAGAAGCATACACATTCTTCTCAACTGCACATGGAACATTCTCCATGACAGACCACCTCTTGGATCACAAATCAAACCTCAGTAAATTTAAGAAAACTGACACTGTATCAAGCATCTTTTCCGACCACAATGCTATGAGACTAGATATCAATACAAGAAAAAACTGTAAAACACAAACACACAGAGATTAAACAATACATTTCTAAGTAACCAACAGGTTACTGAAGAAATCAAAAGGGAAATCAAAAAATTTCTAGAAACCAATGACAGTGAAAACACAACAACTCAAAAACTATGGGAAGCAGCAAAAGCAGTGCAGAGGGAAGTTTATAGCAATACAATCCTACCTCAAGAAACAAGAAAAACAGCAAATAGAAAACCAAACTTTACATCTGAAAGAACTGGAAAAAGAACAACCCCCCAAAATTAGCAGAAGGAAAGAAGTCATAAAGATCCAAGCAGAAATAAATGTAAAAAAAATGAAAGAAACAATAGCAAAGATTAATAAAACTAAAAGATGTTTCTTTCAGAAGATAAACATAATTGACATGCCTTTAGCCAGACCTATCAAGAACAAGAGAGAGAAGAATCAAATCAACAAAATTAGAAATGAAAAAGGAGAGGTTACAACAGACAATGCAGAAATACAAAGGATCATAAGAGACTATTATGAACAAAAACATGGCAATAAAATGGATAACCTGGAAGAAATGGACAGATTCTTAGAAAAGTTCAATCTTCCGAGACTGATTCAGGAAGAAAATAGAAATTATGAACAACCAAATTACAAGCACTGAAATTGAAGCTGTGAACAAGAATCACCCAAGAAACAAAAGCCCGGGACCAGATGGTTTCACAGGAGAATTCTATCAAACATTCAGAAAAGAGCTAATGCCTATCCTTCTAAAACTCTTACAAAAAATTGCAGAGGAAGGAACACTTCCAAATTCATTCTACAAGGCCACCATCACCCTGATACCAAAAATAGACAAAACAACACAAGAAAACTACAGGCCAATATCACTGATGAACATAGATGCAAAAATCCTCAACAAAATCTTAGCAAACAGAATTCAGCAACATGTTAAAAAGCTCATACACCATGGTCATCTTGGGTTTATTCTAGGGATACAAGGATTCTTCGATATATGCAAATCAATCAATGTGATATACCATATAAGCCAATTGAAAGATAAAAACCATATGATAATCTTAGATGCAGAAAATGCCTTTGACAAAATTCAGCACCCATTTATGATTAAAACTCTTCAAACAATGGGCACATAAGAAACCTACCTCAACACAGTCAAAGCCATGTATGATACGCCTACAGCAAACATTATTCTTAATAGTGAAAAACTGAAAGCATTCCCTCTAAGATCAAGAACAAGACAAGGGTGTCCACTTTCATCACTATTATTCAACATCATTTCGTAAGTCCTAGCTTTAGCAATCAGAGAAGAAAAAGAAATAAAAGTAATCCAGATCGGAAAAGAAGTAAAGCTCTCAGTTTGCAGATGACATGCTACTATATATGGAAAACCCTAAAGGTAGTATCAGAAAATTAGTAGAGCTAATTAGTGAATTTAGCAAAGTTGCAGGATACAAAATCAATACACAGAAATCACTTGCATCTCTATATACTAACTGAAAAAATTAGAAAAACCAATTAAGGAATTAATCCCATTTATCATTACAACAAAAAGAATAAAATATCTATGAATAAACTTACCAAACAAAATAAATGTACACCTAAAATTATAAGATGCTGATGTAAGAAATCAAAGATGACATAAGTAGATGGAGAGTCTTCCATGTTCCTGGGAAGCAAGAATCAATATTGTGAAAATGACTATACTGCCAAACATAATCTACAGATTTAATGTGACCCATATGAATTTAACAATAAAATTTTTCACAGAACTAGAACAAAAGATTTCACAATTCATACTGAAACACAAAAGACCCTGAATAGCCAAAAGATTTGAGAGAAAGAATGGACCTGGAGGAATCAACCTGCCTGACCTCAGATTATACTACAAAGCTACAGTCATCAAGACAGTATGGTACTGGCACAAAAACAGAAATATAGACCAATGGAACAAGATAGAAAGCCCAGAAATAAACCCATGAACCTATGGATACCTTATTTTTGACAAAGGAGGCAAGAATATACAATGGGGCAAAGACAGCCTCTTCAATAAATGGTGCTGGGAAAATTGGACAGCTACATGTAAAAGACTGAAATTAGAACACTTCCTAACACCATACACAAAGATAAACTCAAAATGGATTAAAGACCTAAATGTAAGACCAGAAAATGAAACTCTAGAGGAAAACATAGCTACAACATTCGATGACATAAATCAAAGCAAGATCCTCTATGACCCATCTCCTAGAGTAATGGAAATAAAAACAAAAGTAAACAAGTGAGACCTGATTAAACTTAAAAGCTTTTGCATAGCAAAGGAAACTATAAGCAAGGTGAAAAGACAACCCTCAGAATGGGTGAAAGCAGCAAATGAAACAATGGACAAAGGATTAATTTCCAAAATATACAAGCAGCTCATACAACTCAGTACCAAAAAAGCAGCCCAGTCAAAAAGTGGGAAAAGACCTAAATGGACATTTCTTGCAGGAAGACATACAGATGGCTAACAAATACATGAAAAGATGCTCAACGTCGCTCATTTTTAGAGAAATGCAAATCAAAACTACAATAAGCTATCACCTCACACCAGTCAGAATGGCCATCATCAAAAAGCCTACAAACAATAAATGCTGGAGAGGGTGTGGAGAAAAGGGAATGCTCTTGCATTGTAGGTGAGAATGTAAATTGATATAGCCACTACGGAAGACGGTATAGAGATTCCCTAAAAAACTAGGAATAAAACCACCATATGCCCAGCAATCTCACTCCTAAGCATATACCCTGAGGAAACCAAAACTGAAAAAGACACATGTATCCCATTGATCACTGAAGCACTATTTACAATAGCTAGAACATGGAAGTAACCTAGATGTCCATCAACAGACAAATGGATAAAGAATTTGTGGTACATATATGCAATGGAATAAAAAGGAACGCATTTGAGTCTATTCTAATGAGGTGGATGAACCTACAGCCTATATACAGAGTGAAGTAAATCAGAAAGAGAAAGATAAATATTGTATACTAATGCATATATATGGAATCTAGAAAAACGGTACTGAAGAATTTATTTGCAGGGCAGCAATGGCGAAACAGACATAGAGAACAGACTTACGGACATGCGGAGAGGGGTTGGAGAGGGTGAGATGTATGGAAAGAGTAACATGGAAACTTAATTACCATATGTAAAATAGATACCCAATGGGAATTTGCTGCGTGTCTCAGGAAATTCAAACAGGGGCTCTGTATCAACCTAGAGGGGCAGGATGGGGAGGGAGATGGGGGCGGGTTCAAAACGGAGGGAATATATGTATACCTATGGCTGATTCATATTGAGGTTTGACAGAAAACAACAAAATTCTATAAAGCAATTATCCTTTAATTAAAAAATTAATTTAAAAAAACTAAGCAGAGGATATAAGAAGACAATTCACAGAAAAATATAAGTGCTCAAGCCTTTGCACAACTGGAAATTAAAATGAGATACCCATTTTTCACATATCAAATTGACAAAGATAAGAGTTTGATGACTAACATCATATACAAAAATAAAATCAAAATGGAGTAATGATCTAAATCTAAAACCTAAATATTTCCTAGAGGGAAACATAAGCAGAACACTCACTGACATAAATTGTAGCAATATTTTTTTGGATCCATCTCCTATAGTAATGGAAATGAAAAGAAAAATAAATAAATGGGACCTAATTAAACTTTTACACAGTGATGGAAACCATAAACAAAACAGAGACAAACTATGAACCGGGAGAAAATATTCACAAACTATGCTACCAATAAGAGATTAATTTCCAAATTATACAAACAGCTCATATAGCTTAATATCAAAAAACAATCCAATCAAAAAAATGGGCGGAAGACCTTAACAGACTTTTCTCCAAAAAAGACATACAGATGGCCAACAGGCACATAAAAAGATGCTCAATATAGTTAATCGTTAGAAAAATGCAAATTAAAACTACAATTAGGTATCACCTCACACTGGTCAGAATGGCCTTCATCAAAAGGTCTGCAAATAATAAATACTGAAGAGGATTTGGAGAAAAAGGAACCTTCCTACACTGTTGGTTCTGATGTATATTGGTGCAGCTACTAGGAGAACAGTATGGAAGTTCTTTTAAAAATTATGAATAGAGTTCTCATATGATCCAGGAATCCCACTCTGCACAGAAAACTCATTTGAAAAGATACATGGATCCCAATGTTCACAGCAGCACTATTCACAACATCCAAGACATGGAAGCAACCTCAAAGTCCACTGACAGATGAATGGATAAAGATGTGGTGTATATATATAAAGAAATATTCCTTAGCCATTAAAATAAGAATGAAATAATACCATTTTCAGTAACATAGATGGACCTAGAGATGATCATACTAAGTGAAGTAAACCAGACAAAGACCAGTATCATCTGGTATCACTTATATGTGGAATCTAAAAAACTTGATACAAATAAACATTTACAAACCAGAAACAGATACACATAGAAAACAAATTTATGGTTATCAAAGGGGATGGGAGGTCAGCAGCAAGGGAGGAGGATAAATTAGGAGTATGGGGTTAACACATACACACTAAATATACAAAACAGGAAAACAAGGACCTAATATATAGCACAGGGAATTACACTCAGTATCTTATAATAACTTATAAAGGAAAATAAGCTGAAAAAGAATACACATGACTTGCTGTAAACTTCAAAAATAAAATTTTGACGATACCTAATGTTACCAAAGGTGTGGACAAACCAGGAACTGGAATGTACTGTTCCACTGTCATGGAAATGTACAAACCTTTTGAATGAGAAATTTAGTAATATTTGTCAAAATAAGTATTGCATAAACTTAGAAATTACACTTCTAAAAATTCGCACTACAAAAATCTAGTAAACAAAGATATAAGGCAAGATGTTTTTTGCAGTGTTGTTAATAATAGCGAAAAAATAAAACCTGTAAGTAGCCTAAATGTCCATCAACAGAGAGTTGGCTAGATATGATATATCTAGAGATACAGATGTACAAAGAGATACTTTATAGAAATGATTATTTTCCCCCTTCTTCATAACATACAATAAAATGTCATGTTTAGATAGGATCTGCTGAAGTCTGACAGACTGTTTGTCTTGTATGAAACAGTCACAGAGAGTTCTTATGTATGCTGGTATTTCTTTGCTGGTAGGTGATACTAAGATTAGAGTGCCTCTCTGTATCATGTAGAAATTTTTTCTTATTATATTGGATGCTGAAGAAACATAATTAAGCTTATTAACACTGAAAAGTGAGGGAAAAAAATGGCCTGAGTTAAGGAACAACTAAAGTAGTTCTGCTTTTCATAAAGTACGAGTTTGTTCAAAAATTTTGACATTAATTTTAGCTGCAAAGAAACCTTTGTCCTTAAAAAAAAAAAGATGAAAGAAAATTTTGTCCTTAGCTATAGTTTAGATGGTGTGGTTGCTGGGGTATCTATCTATTTATGGATAGTAGATATTCACATATTATTTTTATTAATAAATAATAAGCATCAATGGCAGAAAGTGAAGAAGAACTAAAGAGCCTTTTGATGAAGTGAAAGTGAAAGAGGAGAGGGAAAACGTTGACTTAAAACTCAACATTCAGAAAACTACAATCATGGCATCCAGTCCCATCGCTTCATGGGAAATAGATGGGGAAACAATGGAAACAGTGAGAGACTTTATTTTTGTGGGCTCCAAAATCACTGCAGATGGTGACTGCAGCCATGAAATTAAAAGATGCTTGCTCCTTGGAAGAAAAGCTATGACCAACCTAAACAGCATATTAAAAAGCAGAGATGTTACTTTGCCAACAAAGGTCCGTCTACTCAAACCTATGATTTTTCCAGTAGTCATTTACGGATGTAAGAGTTGGACTACTAAGCACCAAAGAATTGATGCTTTTGAACTGTGGTGTCAGGAGCTCTGAGGGTCTTGAGAGCTCTTGAGAGTCCCTTGGACTGCAAGAAGATCAAACCAGTCAATCCTAAAGGAAATCAGTCCTGAATATTCACTGGAAGGACTGATGCTGAAGCTGAAACTCCCAATACTTTGGCCACCAGGTGCAAAGAACCAACTCAATGGGAAAAGTCCTGATGCTGGGCAAGATTGAAGGCAGGAAGAAAAGGGGATGACAGAGGATGAGATAGTTGGATGGCATCACCAATGAGATGGACATGAGTTTGAGTAAACTTCAGGAGTTAGTGATGGACAGGAAAGCCTGGCGTGCTGCAGTCCATGGGACTGCAAAGAGTCGGACACGACTGAGTGACTGAACTGAACTGAATAAGCATCAAATCAAGCGAGCGTGTCTTTGTCTAGGTCTTCACCCTTTGGTCAAATCTACAGATTTAAATCATTTGGTTCAGTTCAGTTCAGTTCAGTTCAGTCATTCAGTCGTGTTCAACTCTTTGCAGCCCCATGAATCGCAGCATGCCAGGCCTCCCTGTCCATCACCAACTCCTGGAGTTTACTCAAACTCATGCCCATCGAGTCGGTGATGCCATCCAGCCATCTCATCCTCTGTCGTCCCCTTCTCTTCCTGACCTCAATCTTTCCTAACATCAGGGTCTTTTCAAATGAGTCAGCTCCTTGCATCAGGTGGCCAAAGTATTGGAGTTTCAGCGTCAACATCAGTCCTTCCAATGAACACCCAGGACTGATCTCCTTTAGGATGGACTGGTTGGATCTCCTTGCAGTCCAAGGGACTCTCAAGAGTCTTCAACACCACAGATCAAAAGCATCAATTCTTTGGTGCTCAGTTGGTTAAGGTTTCATAAATAAATATACCAGTACCACTGTAGCATTTAACAAGAGCTACTCCAAATGGAGGAAGTCACACAATTATGTGTGTGCTGATGTGTGTAAATTAATATGCACTTAAATTAAATATATTATATTTATTTATTATAAATTAAGGGCTACCCTGGTGGTTCACTCGGTAAAGAAGACTGCCTGCAATGCAGGAGACCCAGATTCAATCCCTAGGTTGGGAAGATCCCCTGGAGAAGGAAATGGCAACCTGCTTCAGTATTCTTGCCTGAGAAATCCCATGGACAGAGGAGCCTGGTGGGCTAGAGTTGGACACGACTTAGTGACTAAACCATCACCACCATATATACATTAAACCACTACCATATATAAATTAAAAGTATACATATATTATACATATATAAAATTTAAAAATATCTGTACTTTAAATTTAAAAAAGCAAATACTTAGCTGGTAACTCCAATTTTGAAATGTTTGTCAAAAGTAAACAGAAAAATTATTTTTCACTCACTTTAACACATTTTGTACCAAGATCCCAGCAACCACTCCCATAGTAGTAGGAAGACTGGCTGCACAAACACCTTCTCGTTTCAGAGTCTTCTCATCAATATTTGCAGCAACTACAAGTGGTGGAGCACACTACATGAGAAAGAATAAAAAAATGTGTATTTCAAAAGAAAGGGAAAGAAGTATTCAATGTTCTAAGTAGTACTCCACCACATTCAAAGTTTGGTTTTCCTTTGAACTATAAATATTTTCTCAAAGAAACGCTAGTACTTAACAATGAAAAATAATAACTCAAAATGAATCATGCATACCGCAAAACAAGCAGATTCTCCGGGAATTATGAGCTGTATATGCCCTGAAACTGCATTTTCACTGACCCCAGACTCCATCCATGTTTGTCCAAGCTCATTACAAGCCTTAATAGAAATAAGTGAAAAATAAGAAAGAACATTAGGGAAAAAAAGTAATTTACCATAAGGTTTTTTCATGAAAAACTGGAGTTTAATTAAATGAATTACAAAGAGTTTTTAAAAATAAATTTTAAGAAACAAGAAAAATGTAAATAATGAAATTCCTTAGCAATTGGCACTCTCCTTAGAAACGTAACTGATAGCATTCAGGTAAGCAGTCAATAAATACCTAATTAAACTGAACCAAAGTGTACTGGTTACGTTAGATTAACGTAAAACACTTTTCTAAAATAATTTTAGCAACAAGAAACTGCAAAATGTTATTTGCAAAGTTGAAAACACAATAATTCAAAAGAAAAAGAATTCAGTTTTATTTTTGAGAAATCATGTGTGTAAGCTATTAATATATATTTATACATTTACTTATAAAAGTAACAAAAGTTAAAACCAAGACTGACCAAGAATAAGACAGTATTATAAGATATTCATTTATTTAAAAAATTGTACATCAGAATTATCTGCTGTCTAATAGTTTCCTCTAGTGGCCTAAGACAGAGTAGGATACTGAAACACATGCCTTACCAGCAAGGCTAGACAGGTCCCCTTGGAATAAATTTTAAAAATAGGATGAGATCACATTAAGAATAAATAAAACACAATATCAAAGGGCTTAAATGAAGAACTACTTTCAGAATGTGGAATATATACTAACAGAATACACAGGAAAATAGCTAAACCCATGAGTAGAACACAAGATACTCACTGTATTTATTGTCATTCGCGCTTCAAAATTATCCACACAGCTAAGAACTAGGTCAACAGGTTTTCCTTCTTCTAATCCACCATTACTAGGCAAAGAAAATAAATTTTATTGGAAAAAAATCAAGACACAAAACACAATCTAATTAGACTTTATTTGTTCAATCAACACATTTAGTCTTTCAGTAAATTTTTGAGTATAATTGTAACATCAAATTTAATATTAAAGACCCAGTATATATTAAGTATTCACTGTTACAAACATAATATCAATGATATTACAGTATTTCTTATACTGTAAAGATGTACAGGGGTATAAGAAATATAAACTGTGTTCACAAAAATTACCATTTCTCTGTCAGCTTTTATAGACTTATTCATGTTTCACTACAAATGTAAATGTAATAAAAGTTAATTGAATACAATTTCAATAGTTTATGTCTGCAGAAAACCATATTCAGATAGAAATATAACCTATAACACAGAACTTATAATGGAGGACCCCTTGCTATATCATTATAACAGACATTGTGAGGCTTATATTTTATTTTGTTGTTACTATTGTTTTATGGACCATACATACTATTTACTGAACTACCACTATATAAAAATTACACAGAATATTAACTATTTTGAAAATAAAATATATATCAACCTTCTCATTGAATAAATTGATAGATTTTCTAATAATACTGAAAGTGAGCTGGACATTGTGCAAAATACTCATAAATAAAATTTTACCTTATTCTATTCATGAAATGTTCAAAGTTTTCTACTGTGGTTATATTGTAGTTGTGTGCTTCAAAAAGAACATCAGGATTAATGTTCCTAGAGGGAAAAAGAGAATGATTATAAAAACTACAAGTAGAACAGTAAAAGAAAGCAAGAAAAAGCACTAAAAAGAGCTAAAGATCATTTAACAGATATTAGAGAAATGGAATTCAAGCAATTTAAAGAAAATCCAAAATCCTCTTCTACCTCTTTTTTCCCACTGCAAGGACCAAGTTCAAAACATGTAGAGTATCAGAAGGATTACAAAAATATTCCCACAGTCTATGTGCTGGGAATTAGGCCTTTATCATCTCTGTTAACTACACGGTTCAGTCTAACAAACTTTGCTTCTTATTCAATTCAGTGCAAGAATGTTTAGGAACATAAAGAAACATCCAAGAGTAAGAGCTGTCAAACTAGGTCCCTTGGGCCAAATCTGACTACCACCTTGCTACCTTTTTTTGTATGGTCTGCAAACTAAATGTAGTTTTTATATTTTTAAATGGCTGCAAGCAAAGAAAAAAATCAAAAGAAGAACAATATTTCATGATGTGAAAATTATAAGAAATTTAAATTTTAGATTCCATAAAGTTTTATTGGCACACAGTTTTGCTCATTCACTTTTATATTGCCTACAGCTACTACAACTGTATAGCTGAGCAGTTTTGACAAAGACCATATGGCCCTCAAAGCCTAAAATATTTACTATCTAGCCTTATAAAGAAAAAGGCTGCCAATCCACATCTTTATGAATAAGTGAAACCTGCATTTTTATAGAGGAAAATTCAGTTCCATTTATAAGTTAAGTGACTGAATACATACAGGAAGATTTCACCAATTTCACTGCCTTCAACTGCTATCCCATTTACCTCAAAGTATGTTCTGCTGCTTGAACTTTACTTAATCCTGCTTGATGAGGTTGGAAGAAAAGTCTATTCATATTGGCCAGTTCCACCTTGTCATAGTCAAAGAGTAGCAACTAAAATGAAAATAGTGGTAATCTGATGAAAAGTGTACCAAAAAAGAAAATAAAAATGACAAACTAGTCGGCTAATTAAAATTTGATGGGTTTAACTTTTTAACAGTAATAATATTAACTAACTTTGAAAAACTAGATGTCATATATTAACTCATTTAAGGATCACATGCAATAAGTATATAGGTACTCTCCTCATTTTAGAAATAAGACAACTAGGGTACTTGCCCAAAAGCCACTCAGTTAATATGTAGTGAACATGGGATTCAAATTGAGTCCTAACTACAATGCTGTGCTGCCCCTCTAAATGATTAGCTCAAAAATTAATATTCATTCCATTTCATGGCAATTTTCACAAACTGTGCCAAAATCTTACTTCATTCCAATTACTGGCCAAAAGCCAACAACCCATTAGATAAATGAAAATTTTAAATAAGATAAAAACAAATGCTGTAACTTAAAACCATGGTCTAATAATACAATGCCTTTCGTGAATATGGCACTAAATATACTCATGCCATGGCTCAAACATTATTCCAAACAGAATGATTAACCAGTTAATTGATATTTCCTGCTATATATTTAGGCATGACAGCATTTGTCAAACCTGTTCACACAACTTTAAAATGGCCAAAAGGTCCATTTCCTATCAGTAAGAGCAGGTTGAACTCAAAGATATCCAAAGTCCTTTCTTTTTTTTTTTTTAGATTATCTAAAATTAAATTTTTATTGGATGAGACTCAGAGTAGACTAGACATGGAAGGGGAAAAAGAGGATCAATGAACTTGAAAGCACAGCAGTGCAATTTATCCACAGTGAAGAAAAAACAACCAAAAAAAAAAAAAAAAAGAATTGAGCCTCTAGACCTATGGAAAATTCAAAGCAGTGTAAAAGTGATATACTTCGCTACAGTTGCCAAAGTCACTTCTTTATCTAAAATTCTGTGACTTTGTGATATAATTCTCAGTGTTCCAAATCTAACAATAAAAACAAAAATGGGATGTTCTTCTTCTCAATACGGAAACTAAAGAAAGTTAACCCAGCCCTTAATATCTAGATAGAAAAGATATCACTTATATTCTCTATAACTTTCTAACCCTACTTAGTCTTTCCAAAATTCGGTTTATTTAAGCTCATTCAAACAATATTGGGTCAGGCCAATTATTATGTCTGAGTTTCAGCCTCATAGCTATATGAGTAAGTTGTAAGAAATCCTAAATTTAAGCACAGGAGGTGTGAGTTGTAACTCTGTCAATAATTAGCTCTGATTCTGGGTAAGTCACTTTAACTGTTTAGGACTGTATCCCCATCTGTAAAATAATGCAGTTGATCTAGATCTAGTGATCCAGGGTACCCCAGGAACTCAGGAAATTTTCAGGGATAAGAAGTGGGCTCGGGATCTCCAATCCTCCATTTCCCTACTTAACCACATGAAATAGCTTCTTGTTTCTCTGTTTTATACATTGAAGAAAGAGTTCTGAAACTTACCTATGCAGATTCTTAGCTTACAAACTTGAGTACACTTGGAATCACTGTATTTAAAAATACAGATGTATGGGTCTTATTCCCAGAGGTTCTGATTACCTATTATGGGGTGCAGTCTGGACATAAGAATTTTTTTTTTTTTAACATCCCAGGTGATTCTAACTACAGCAATATCATCTGGCGTTTGTGTTAAAATACAGATTCTGATTCAGCATGTCTTGAATGGGACCTGGGAATCTTCGTTTCTAACAAGCTCCCATGTGATGCTGGGACCAGACTGAATAAGCAGTTCTTAAAACACAGTCCCTGGAATATCATCAGAACCACCTGGGAACTTGTCAGAAATTCTTAGGTCCATCTGAAACCTACAGAATCAAAACCACTGGGTTAGAGTTCACCAATCTATGTTTTAATAAGCCTTCGAAGTGACTCCAGGGCACACTCAAACCAGGGACCCACAAATCTTCATGATCTCTACCACCCTTGGTCAATCAACCAGGGCATGTCAGCTATAAGCAATTGTTGACAGGCATTTATAAACTTCTTGAAAGATATTAAAATGTTAATAAACATTTTTTTAGTAGTTTGGTGTTGTTTTTTCTATATTGATAAGTAAGTGCCAATTTTGAAACCACTTTAAGAATCTGGGGCATGGAATGGACCAATATATTAAAGAGCATTGATAAAGTAAGCATTTTCCCACAAAGTCTATCAAAATGATACACAATTGTGGAAAACTTTTATATTCAACCACTATCTATCTAACATCATGGACTTTAGCTTTATAAATATAAGACTGGTACACTGGTTTCTGGTATATAAAGTCAACTTCTCCTTCCTCCTCACAATCACAATCTAAATCAATTTTAGAAAAAAGTATGGAACTTCCTGGTGCTCCAGTGGTTAGGACTTGGTGCTTTCACTGCCATGGCCTCAGAGTTCAATCCATGGTAAGGGAACTAAGATCTCACAAGCCTCACAGGGCATGACCAAGAAAATTTAGAAAAAAAAAAAAATGCCTGGGTTAAAAAAAATCTGGAGCATTCAGCAGTTCAATTTAAAAAGTAAGAAAGGCACATGCTTTCCAGTTTGTCTTGTATAAAACAAGTTTTTAAAAAAATTTGGGGGATGTTTCAGTGTTTCACTACACTTTCAATTTAACAGCCTTCTTTCCTAAACTTCTTTAATTAAAACACTGAAATCCAAATTGTTTATACATTATCCCAAACAAAAAAGTTCCTGAAAACAATCAGATAGTCCTTATTTAATCAGCAGCAATATTAGTTTCCTCTTGGGTGGGTTTATGTCTTAACTGGGGTAGAAAAAACAATCTGAATGAATACACCACAAATCAATACGCCATTAGTAAGGAGAAAAAAAAAATCTTAATTTGTACCTTATTTACTCCACAAGTGAATGGGTTCCGAATACAACAGAAAACGAGAAATGCTTTTACCTTGCCAATGCCACATCGGGTCAGCATTTCAGCAGTCACACTGCCAACTCCACCAACACCTACTATTGCTACAGTAAAGGTACGGATTTTCTGTAAAATGAAAAATTATATATGTGTTGGTTAATAATTCTTCACTGAAAATGTCATTGAAAATTATTTTCATTTACATCTTCAAAAATTTGGAAGAGTTTATCATACCTCATAGTCACTCACAATTCCCATTCGTTTCAAAGCCATCAGGCGGCTTAAAAATAAAGAAAAAAAAAGTTTTAAAGTTTACAGTCTTTTAATTAATAGTGACATAGGTAAACATACATCATCACAGAAAATAAACTGTAAGAGAAGAAACAGTGAGGGGAGTGGGGATAAAAAAAAAAGGTGTTTTAAAGTTTACAGTATTTTAATTGATAGTGACATAGGTAAACATATATCATCATAGAAAATAAACTGTAAGAGAAGAAACAGTGAGGGGAGTGGAGGTGGGAGGAGAAATCTTTCAGTTAATTTTTACCAGATGAAACTAAATCACCTCAGCAAATTTAAAAAGCATGGATGCCTGAATATCCTCCAAGACAGAGCCTGTGCAATAAGATTTTTTTAAAAGTTCCTCATACATTCTAATGTGCAGTCATGATTGAGACCTACTGACTCAAATGTTAAGTTTCCAGATGAGAATGGATCAAAGTGAAATTTCAGCATTTTCCCATGCTTATTAGTTTATGTAAATATTTAATGTTTGATTCAGATTTAATATTTAACATCAGAATAACCTCATGACTGGAATTCTATTCACTTGTTGCCTCTGCCCACAATGGTAAGTCTTTTAGTAAATGCCTTTATTCCAAGGACTCTAAGAGGTACTTTAGATATTTAGTTACCGCTAGTCTGTTACCTTCTTCGGTCACCAAGCCAATCAAACTTTGGCTATGAGGCCTAACAATCTGTGTTTTAATAAGCTCCCCAAATGACTGTAATGCACACTTAAGTTTGAGAGCCTTTACTGTAGATTACTTAATTTATTCTCTTATTATGGTTGGAAGAACATCTTCCCAAAGCTTTGTAAAGGGTAAATTTTGGAAGGTAAGTTTTGAGACCTTATATGTCTGAAATATTCTTCACCAAACTTCTTAAAAACATTTTATCAAAATTTTATTCTTAGAAATATATTATAAAATGACAAACTGAAGGGTATATAATTGTTGAAAGCTATACCTATACACACAGACACAAACACACTCTTAGTTGATAGTTTAACTAGATATATAACTTTACATTAGAAACAATTTTCATTCAAAATTTCTAATGTGATTTCTAGTTTCTGAAACTTCAAAATGTGCCTTAGAGTGAAATTATTCTCATCAACTGTGCTGAGTACTTACTGGACTCTTTCCAATCAGAAGCATATTTAAGTTCTGGAAAATTTCCTTGAACAATGTGATGACTTCTTTGGTTGGTTGGTTGGTTTTTCCTGAACTTTCTGGAGCTCCTATTATTTGGAAGTTGGACCACTTGGACTAGTCCTCTACTTGTAATGTCTTTCCTCTATTTTCCATCATTTTAGTTTTCTGCTGTTCTCTGGATTTCTTTCAATGTTATTTTCTTTTATTGAGATTTTCACTTTTGTTATCATTCTCCATTTGCAAGAATGATTCTTTTTGTAGTACTGTCCTATTCCATTTATACATATATCTTTCTGAAGATATTAATGATAAGGTTGCAGTTGCATTCCCCTTATATAGTCTATTAATTTTGTTTTCTATCTTTCACGTTAGGAGCTTCTCTCATCCTTTTTGCTCATATTTAAAAGTCAGACACTAATAAAGGCAAGGATGTGGGCACTGATTATTTGACTTTGGGCTTCACTATAGTGTGATCTTGGAGAAGGCAATGGCAACCCACTCCAGTACTCTTGCCTGGAAAATCCCATGGACAGAGGAGCCTGGTAGGCTGCAGTCCATGGGGTCACAAAGAGTCGGACATGACTAAGCGACTTCACTTTCACTTTTCACTTTCATGCACTGGAGAAGGAAATGGCAACCCACTCCAGTGTTCTTGCCTGAAGAATACCAGGGATGGCGGAGCCTGGTGGGCTGCCGTCTATGGGGTCACACAGAGTCAGACATGACTGAAGCGACTCAGCAGCAGCAGCATAGTGTGATCTGGCTGGGCTGTTTAGTTGAGAAACCCACAATGTCAATGTCTTTCAGTCTTTCTTCTTGGCACTCTCAGATTCCCTAGAGAAGAATCTTTCAATTTCCAGCCTGAAGAGTCTTTAAGCTGATCAGTTTTGGGGTGTTAAATGGAGAAGCAAGGCTGGGAGTCCTAGCATTCAGTATGTAAACATTTAGTTAATTCCCTTTTTTCAGACATGAAGACTTACTTTTATTATTCATAGAAATACTCTATTTTACTCTCCAATGAGTAAATCTCTAGTAGTCTCTCCTGACAAAGAAGAAGCATTGGCCTCGCTACTCAAAAGTAAAGCAATGAACTTGGGCTGCTTCTTCAACAGACTTTCAGCCGTCTCGTTTAGCCCTACCTTAAGCCGTTCTTGAAAGACCTATGCTTGTTCTTGAGCTCTGAGAGAATTCTACTGTATGAGTTGGGTTGCAGGCTTCAGGATCCAATTTCTTGGATCCTTTAAATCAGGATCATCTATCAGTCATCTGTCCCTTTCTAGTTTCTAAAACTGTTTTACTATAATCATGTAAGTACAGAGACTCACCCATCCCCCAATTATTAACAGAAACTATTTTTTTTCTCAGTGGCGATTTATTCCTTTTTAAAAATTATTCCTTTACTTTCATTTCAGTGAGATTGGGTAGACAGTGATATATGTCTGTGATCAATCTGCCTCTTTACCTTGATGCTGTCTAATCCTTATAAATAACCCTGAGAAGAATGCATTGCTGGAGAAGGAAATGGCAACCTACTCAAGCATTCTTGCCTGGGAAAGCCCATGGACAAGAGAACATGGCAGGCTACAGTCCCTTGGGTCACAAAAGAGCTGGACAGGACTTAGCAACTAAACAACAACAGCAACATCCAATTGGTCCAGCAACACTTGTTGCAAAAACAATCCTCTCCATAAATTGCTTTGGTAACTTAGTTAAAAATCAATTGACCATATTTGCATGGGTCTTCTACCAGACTTTCTATCCTAGTCCATAGAAATATTTATCTAGCTTTATACTTACAGTCTTATTCTCTGCAAATTTAAAATGAAATTTTAAAATAACATTTCCTTTCCTTAAAAAAAAAAAAAAAAAGAATGCATCACAACCTCCTTTTATAAATGGGGCCGGGTGGGGGGCGGGGGGGGAGATTCAGGTTAATTAACTTGCCCAAGATCAGTTAAATGGCAAACAATTATTCAGGGCTCGGTTTTGGAGCTAGTATTTAAAACCAGGTTTTCTAATTTTAAAGACTCTGCTCACCTTTTCATTTAGTTAACATGCTTCTAATTATATTCTTTCGCACACAATTTTACAGTTACTTGTGTTCATCATTATTCTACAACCACTGAATCTCCCAAATTAAAACAAAAGGTCTTTGAGGGTCAGGAACTTTGTATTTCAAAATGTCACTCGATGCAATTAAAATAATGTAGAACACCTACAAATCCCTCTATATTTTTCTGATAATCATGTGCTGTGCTTTATCATAATTCTTACCACTTATACTCTAATCCCAAGTTTACCTTTGTATTTCACACTTATCTGGTAACCTCTGGAGGGAAATGACCATGTATTTGTATTCCCAGTGTCTGTGCAAATAATAAATGGTAAATAACATTATTCAGGAGGGCTGGAAATGAAAAGGTGCTCACTAAATATGTGCTGAATGTACAACAATTCAAAAAATAAGGATGACCTTATCAAATTTCCATGAACTAGTACAGAGCTTTGGGTGTCAACTGTCATCTCCAAAGTACCAGTTTTAATAAAGACAAAATGGTACAAATAAGATAGAAAATACTAAATGTTTAAATTTCAGTAGTGAAAGATTTGTGGTTATTATAATACCAAGAAATTGTCTCACATTAAAATGATGTCTGAAAGATGATTCTAAATATATGATTCACATTCCTTTGCTTTTCTCAGAGGGAGCATTTCAAAATTTTCATTTTTAAAACTGAAAAATGTTTAAGCATGCCAAAAGGAATGAAAGTGACTCATGCTTAGTCATGCCTGACTCTGTCACCTCGTGGACTGTACCCCACCAGGCTCTTCTGTCCATAGAATTCTGCAAGCAAGAATACTGGAGTGGGTAACCATTCCCTTCTCCAGGGGATCTTCCCCCCAACACAGGGATCAAACCCGGGTCTCCTGCATTGCAGGCAGATTCTTTACCATCTGAGCCAGGAGAGAAGCCAAGTGGAATAGCTTCTACTTATTCTGATTAATAAGATGGTAAACCTTTCACATGTGTCAAGTAAAATACATGCACTATCATCAATTATATCTCAAAACTGAAAGAAAACAACTTTTTTTTAATGTAGTAAGATAAATGACAGAAAAGCAAGAATCTGGCATGATTTAATTTGATGTAGGTTAAAATAAACTCTTCTGTAATTATACAACAATTATAATTTTGGTCAGGTTTTCTATGACAAATAATATTGTAATTAACAGCTTTGTGCCTAAATACTGGGTCTGCATTTTATGTTGCAATATATATGAAGTGAAGTCACTCAGTCATGTCCTACTCTTTGCAACCTCATGGACTGTAGCCTATAGGCTCCTCCGTCCATGGAATTTTCCAGGCAAGAATACTGGAGTGGGTTGCCATTTCCTTCTCCAGGAGATCTTCCCAACCCAGGAATTGAACCCGCGTCTCCCGCATTGTAGGCAGATGCTTTACCATCTGAGCCACCAGGTAAGTCATGTATGCATATATATGCATCCTAAGACTTTTACTGAGGCTTTATGTCATAAATAAAACCTTTCTTTAAAATCCAAATTTCTGCTCTTTGAAGGGAAAGAGCACCAATAATACCTTTCCTGTTTCACCTACTCTAAAACTGTCCAGTTTTTAGCCACACTATTTAATGGCTTATTTATTTTTACTGGGGAGACAGCTCCATGGGAACTTCGGAGCAAAACAAACCTAATGGCAGTCCAAGCCTTTTTAGCTACTGTTAGCTCTATGGCCTGAGGGAAGTCACAGCACCTAATAAAATGGGGGTAAAATGACAGTAGCAATCTCCTAGGGTTGCGGTGAAGAGGAAAAGTGACAATGCCTGCAAGGTGTTTAGCAAGTGGTGAAAGTTCAGTAATTGTTACTATAATGCCTAGCATCGAAAGCTCTAAGAATTTTACACATACTTGTATTTTCAATCTTCACAACTCCACAGAAAGAGATACTACAAGCAAGAAAGTGAAGGTACAGAACTCTCACCAGGTTACTCAGTTGCTAAGATTTGACTCCAGTCTGGGCCTAGGGTCCTTATCGTCAGTCATTACCCTACATTCAACCACTACCCTATATTCAATCTGATGAATTAACAAAATCTTGGGAAATGAATAAAGGAGAGGAAATGAAGAGGCGGACAGGACAGGTGAAGTCCAACCGTTTTAGAGCTAATCTAGCTGTTTCCACCACGCCAATTTAAGAAACACAGAAGACTTTATGAAGCTCCCAAGTTTAGCTTATTACATTTGGTGTCCTAGTCTGAAAGTTTCTACTATCAGTTTCAGGCCGACAGAGGAAGACTAAAAGAGGCAGGGGCTGCAGGAAAACAGACCCGTGTTCTCAGCAAGCACAGGAGCAGCACCATATGGCTGATTCAGTTGAGTTTTTTTTTTTAAAGGAGAAAGAACACCTTTTGACCAGAACTAAGACTTGGCCTTGCTCGTTTGGAAATAAGACCCTAGAAGAAGAAAAGAGAGGTGTGACCTGTCAGTCGGACAGCGGCGAGAAGCGCCTCACTTCTGACCACCTGGAGACCGCGACCTCGCCCCTCTTCCGTCCCCGACCCGTCACGTAGCTCACCTGTAGGGGTTGGAATCCACCACCTCGGAGCTCATATTTGCAATGCGGGCCCGACCGCCTCCTCCGTCGCCGCCCCCAAGGGCGCGGCGACTTCTCTCCTGGGCCAGTTCCCGCTCCAGCTCTTCGACCCGCTGCTGCAGCCGTTCCACAGACTCGGCCATGGCTGGGACCCCGGCCGCCAGCGCTCCCAGCCCCGGCCGTCGCCGTCGTCGCCGCCCCACGCTGCTGGCCTGCTGGGCCCGAGAGGGATATGTGGCGAGTCACTTTGCTGCGGTTTTCCCAGCCCACAAACCTGGGGAAGCGCTCCCAGCGCGATCCGGACAGACACGTCTCGGCTGCTCCTGCTGGCCTCCCAGCGGGCCACTTCCGGTGTGTTGCAGTCAAAGCTCCACCTCAGGGGAAAAAAAAAAAGAAAAATAAAGCCCCCTACTTCCCCTCTTCGCCCGGGACTAAGAGTCCAGGCAGCCCTGGGTCCCGGGTCATAAGTGTCCAGAGCCAGCAGCCTGCGATGTTGCCTTTCCAAGCTGGCGGCCAGGAAAAAAGCCAGAATCTTTTATTCCTAGGCTCGAGGTGTTGACGGGCCCTTTTCTGCACCGGACCCAGTAGGTCTTCCGCCTGCCAGTGCTTTCAATTTGGAGACGGTCCAGGCTCTAGCGTTCTAATGCTCTTGGTGACGAACGTGACTTTGCTTTCTTTAGAATTGAGGTCTCCAACTCTGAGGCTGACTAAAAACTTTAAATTCGAACACAAAGGCCCTTCTAGCATTTCCTGAGTAGAGCCCAAATCCAGGAGCAGCTGGCGAGTGTTGCCGGCCAGCGGCACCTGGCGATGTGTAATTGGCTGGAGCCGCGGGCCCGCCTCCACCCGGACGTCTCGTTCTTGCCCCTGCTGTGGAGTGGCGTTCTAGACATACAGGATACCAGGAGTCTAGTGGGTTCTGTGCCTCTGTGGTCTGAAGCGGTAGCGTAGATCATGAAAAGCGGTGCCTCCCGCGACCGCAACACGACCGAAGTGCTGCCCCAGCACAAGTTCGACTACAGGTTGCTGGACGCCTACCTACACCAGCACTTGCCCGGCTTTGGGACCGAGCCCGAGACCAAGCTGACGGTTGCCCAATACAGGTATCGACGCCAGCCTTCTCCAGCAGAAACAAATCTGTACCTTGTGCTTTTCTTCCTCTGGCCCTGGGTGGTTTTCCAGTTTCCTCCACCCTGTTTCTTTTTCTGCAGTGACATACTCTGTCGGCGGGAGCTGCTGTCACTGGCTCCTGCCATTACATTCTGAGTATTTCCAATTCCAGGGCGGTAATGGAAGCACTGTAACATTCACGATTCCAGCTATGAGAAGGAATCTTTGTTAACAGCTATATACTTTGAGAATTCACTGAGACAGTTAAGATTGGAAGCTCTGTGAGATATAAAGAGGCCGTTCACTCAACCTTTGTTCTAGAACCTTGTTTTCCCAGAGAGGCAGATGTAATTCCCGTCACATTGGCCATATTCTTAGAGGCTTAGTTAATGGTACCAGTTGAGGGATCCGAATTCTTATCCTAGCTATTCCATTTAGCAAATCACAGCACCACTTTGGGCTTTAGTTCTTTTTGAAATAGGGGAATGAAACTAGATGACGGTCCTGAGAGTACTGTCTTGTTCTCCACAGTGATCTGCCTCTAGTCTGATGTTGTTGTATAACAGAAGGTAATTTACAAATAGACTTTGCTCTAAAAATGGCGTCTTGATAAACACAGAACTATAGAAGCAATCCTGGCTTCCAGAAGAATTAGGTGTGTCACTTACTAACTGGGAATTTAAGTACCGTGGTACATAAACTCTTTGATGACTAGTTTCATAACCTGTAATAAATACTTGCCTGCTCTGTATAATCCTGATGAATGAAGTAATATAGGTGAAAGGGCTTAATGTTATAACAGCACTGTTTACCAGTGGCTTTATCACAGGAGTTTATATTCCTTGCCTACTGATTTCAGAGAAATTAAAAATAGTGGAAAGGTGATGGATCAGAAAGGGTTTGATGGTGTAAAATGAAAAAGCACTATGTGGAATTCTCTAGCTGTCCAGTGATTAAGACTCAGTGCTTTCACTGCTGGGGCCATGCAGTGCCCAAATTAAACAACAACCAAAAAATAAAAGGCACTGTGTCACATAGATACTATAGGATGAAGCAGCAGGTGGAATAAAAAATTGGCAGAGGTTTCTAGACTGAAGCCTTGTGTAAACAAACTAATAGATAAAAATTCAAATTGGCTATGGCAATCTGCACAAGTTATTTAACTCTTTTGAGCATTGAATCCTTCTTTGGCAAAGTGGAGATAATATTTATCTCCTAGGATTGTTTGAGAATTATCTGAGAGTTAATTCTGAATTAAGTTGAATGTTAAATCAGAATTGTGCTTGATAAATGGAAAAACTAGTATAGGACTAGTTAGATAGATAGATAGATAGGTAGTATAGAACTATAGATAGTATAGAATCATCCCCACAGAGAATACACATTTATTTCCAGGACACATTGAAAAGTTTATAAAAATTGAAGACATGTTAAGCCACAAAAGAAGTTTCAAAAATTCAAAAACATTATTCTTAAAAAAATTCAGAATATAAATGCCAAAAGTTTAAAAATCAACAGAGGATAGCTAATGAACACATTTTAGAAACTAGTTGATATGCAGATTAAACAGCCAATAATCTACAGAAAATAATGGAGTTTATCAAAGTTCAATATGAAAAATCAATCAAATTTGTCAACTTTAGCAACAAAAATGTAAAGATATAAATTTCAGATGAAATTAATAAGAGCATCAGAAATACAATTTTCTCAAACATTAATAAAGTATTTGCAAGACCTTTGTAGAGGAAATTATAAAACTATTAGAACCTTAGAACTAAATACAATGAAAGATGCCATGTTCATGAATAAGAGAATTCAAAATTGTATGTTTCTGTTTTTTTTTTCCCAATTGATGTATAGATTCAGTGCAATGACACAGTCTTAATTTTTTCTCCTAATTTGAAAAATTACTCCTAAATTTTATGTGCAAGAGCGAAGGGCTAAAAATAAAGGAAAACACTCATGAGGAAGAACAAAGTGGGAAATATGAATTAAGATGGCTTATTTTTTCACAGAGATAGACCAATAAAACAGAAGAGAGAATCCACAAAAAGACCCACATAGGTATAGAACTTTGACATATGATGGTGCTAGCACTAAGAATCAGTCTTTGGAGAGTTGGAGGGAGAAGAGATTTTTCAGTAAATTATGCAAGGGTTACTATGTATATGAAAAAAATTGAAACTAGACCCTTTCCTTACTCTTCCTCACACAGTTCCAGGTCGATTACAGAAGAATGGTAAAGGCAAAACTAAACATTTGCTGACTTCCCTGGTGGTCCAGTGGTTAGGAATCCATGTTGCAGTACAAGGGACACTGGTTCAATCCCTGGTGCAGGAAGTTCCCACATGTCTCAGAGCAACAGAGCTGGAGCACCACAACTACTGAGCCTGTGCTCCAGCTCCCAGGAGCCACAACTCCCGAGCCTGCAACAAAGAGCAGCCCCCACTCGCCACAACTAGAGAAAGCCCATGTGCGGCAGCAAAGACCCACCACAGTTAAAAAATAAATAATAAAAAAATAATCTCTTAAACTGTAAACATTTGGAAGACATATACAAGCTCTTTAGACTATGGAGTGGAGAATAAAGTCTTTAAAAAGACAAAAGCGCCAACTGTGAAGGAAATGATTGGAAGAATCCTTAAAAGGAAATAATAGATGAAAATATTTTCAGTGTATACTATGGATAAAAGATTAACCTCCAGAACATATGAAGAACTGCAATAGCTCAACAGAAAAATGAGCAAAAGACTTGAAGACCCTCAGCCTCATTCAGTTCAGTTGCTCAGTTGTGTCACTCTTTGTGACCCCATGAATCACAGCACACCGGGCTTCCCTGTCCATCAAAAACACCTGGAGTTTACTCAAACCCATGTCCATCGAGTTGGTGATGCCATCCAGCCATCTCATCCTCTGTTGACCCCTTCTCCTCCTGCCTCCAATCCCTCCCAGCATCAGGGTCTTTCCCAGTGAGTCAACTCTTCACATCAGGTGGCCAAAGTATTGGAGTTTCAGCTTCAGCATCAGTCCTTCCAATGAACACCCAGGACTGATCTGTAGGATGGACTGGTTGGATCTCCTTGCAGTCCAAGCGACTCTCAAGAGTCTTCTCCAACACCACAATACAAAAGCATCAATTCTTAGGTGCTCAGCCTTCTTCACAGTCCAACTCTCACATCCATACATGACCACTGGAAAAACCATAGCCTTGATTAGATGGACCTTTGTTGGCAAAGTAATGTCTCTGCTTTTTAATATGCTATCTAGGTTGGTCATAACTTTCCTTCCAAGGAGTAAGTGTCTTTTAATTTCATGGCTGCAATCACCATCTGCAGTGATTTTGGAGCCCCAAAAAATATAGTCTGACACTGCTTCCACTGTTTCCCCATCTATTTCCCATGAGATGATGGGACCAGATGCCATGATCTTAGTTTTCTGAATGTTAAGCTTTAAGCCAACTTTATCACTCTCCTCTTTCCCTTTCATCAAGAGGTTTTTTAGTTCTTCTTCACTTTCTGCCATAAGGGTGGTGTCATCTGCATACCTGAGGTTATTGATATTTCTCCTGGCAATCTTGATTCCAGCTTGTGCTTCTTCCAGCCCAGCGTTTCTCGTGATGTACTCTGCATATAAGTTAAATAAGCAGGGTGACAATATACAGCCTTGAAGTACTCCTTTCTACACTGTAATAATTGGGGGAAATGCAAATTAAAATGACAAGATACCATCTCATAGCATAATTTTTGACTTAAAAAAATCTGGTAATATCATGCAGAATATGAGATAACAGGGATTCATCCACTATTGGTGAGGGTGGCACCCTGATGCTGGGAAAGATTGAGGGCTGGGGGAGAAGGGGTCGATGGAGGATGAGATGATTGGATGGCATCACTGACTCAACGAACATGAGTTTGGGCAAACCTGGGGGAATAGTGAAGGACAGTGAAGCCTGGCAAGCTGCAGTACATATAGGGTCACAAAGAGATGATTTAGTGACTGAACAACAACACAACAACCTTGGAAAACAATTTGGCACAATCTTGTAAAGATGAAAGATCTACATGCTGCGTGACAAAGCATTTCTATTCCTAGTTGTATACTCCCAAGGAATTCTTGTACTAGGGTATCAGGAGATAATCTACAAAAATCTTTGCACTTTTTGTAATAGTAAAAATGCAGTAATAAAACAACATTCATCAATTAAAGGATGGATTAATAAATTGTAGTATATTCACATAAAGAAACACCATACAGCAGTGAAAATTATTCAACTGCAGCTATATGCAACAACACAGAAATAAAAACTGGACAAATAAACAGTATATTGTTTAAGGGGATAAACTTCAAGGGACTGATAAATGTAAAAATCAAGACGGAAGTTACTCTGAAGAGAGACGGAATTCTTTGGTGGTCCAGTGGTTAGGACTCAGTGCTCTCACTGAGGTGGCCCAGGTCTGATCCCGGGTTGGGGAACTAAGATCTTGTAAGCCATGTGGTGCAGACAAAAAGCAAAAATAAAAAATGAAGGGAAGGATACACGTAGGGCGTTAGAGATGGTAATTTTTTCTTTCTTAAACTGTGTAGTGAGAACACTGGTATTTGTTGCGTTACTGTTATTTTAAATATTATTTTTTACCTATGCAAAGTTTAAATCATATTAGATGTTTCAAGAGAACAGCATCGAAACATGTATATTATCTAGGGTGAAACAGATCACTAGCCCAGGTTGGATGCATGAGACAAGTGCTCAGGCCTGGTGCACTGGGAAGACCCAGAGGGATGGGGTGGAGAGGGAGGTGGGAGGGGGGACCAGGATGGGGAATACATGTAAATCCATGGCTAATTCATTTCAATGTATGACAAAAACCACTGCAATGTTGTAAAGTAATTAGCCTCCAACTAATAAAAATAAATGGAAAAAATAAATAAATAAATAAAAGGAAAAAAATAAATCATATTAGAAATAAAAATATTTTTACTTAAACAATAGTGAAGATGTTGTATAATTTTTGATACAACAAACCCTGTGATTTCCAGGTATGTGTATATTATGTGCCTGGCACTGCTTCAATCACTGGTAATTTAACAACAACAACAAAAAAAGATCCTGCCTTTTTGGAACCTGCGTTCTATCTGGAGAAGACAGACAATAAATAAAATCACTTTCTAAATATTATAGTGTATGAGAAAGTGATGTGTATTATGGAGAGAAACAAAGGAGAATAGGAAATGTTTAGGAGGGGGAAGCAGAAAGGCCTCAGGGAGAAGGTGGCATTCAGCAAGGAGAGAGAGGAATGTAAGCCCTGTAGCTATCTGGGGAAAGACTATTCCAGACAGAGGGAAGAGCAGGGACTGTGAATGGGGAGTGTGCCCAGTGGGTGGAGAGAATGCAAGCCAATGTGCCTGGAGTTGTGTAACGAGGGCAAGATAAATTTTTTTGGCTTTTATAAGGGCTTTGGCCTTTACTCTAGCTAACACTCTTCCCAGGTGGTGCTAATGGTAAAGAACCTACCTGCCAACGCAGGAGATGTAAGAGACACAGGTTCTATCCCTGGGTCAGGGAGATCCCCTGGAAAAGGAAATGGCACACACTTCAGTATTCTTGCCTAGAAAATCCCATGGACAGAGTAGCCTGGTGGACTACAGTCCAAAGGGTCACAAGGAGTCAGACATGACTGAGTGACTAAGCACACAGTTAGCTGAGATGGTCAGAGGTCAGGGATTTGGGGCAGAGAAGAAGTGATTTGTTTTTTTTTAAATAGAATCTGTTTGCCTATTTAAACAGAATCTGTTTGCCTATTATGTTTGACTGAAGGAGGCAGATAAAAGGAGACCAGTTTGGAGTGTATTGTGATGACCCAGTAGAGAGGAATTAGTGGTATGGACCAGGGTGGTAGTGTAGGATAAGGGCAAAGGGGTCATATTCTGGATTTATTTTGGAGAATTTATGAGGGATCAGATATGGGATATGAAAGAAAAAGAGAGGAAACCAACAGTATTCCATTTTTGTCTTGGCAACTGGAAGGATGGATTTGCATGATATTGCAGGATATCATTGCATGATAATGCAATGAAGTAGAGATGACTATAGACAATCAGATTGGAAAGGAAATATCAGGAACTTGGTTTTGGAATGTTGAGTTTCAAGATGCGTTTTAGACATGGGAGTGGATATGTAATAGTAAGCAGGCATATATATGAATCAAGAGGTCAGAGCAGAGATCTAAACTAGTCACATACATTTGGAAGTCACTGAGATAGAGAAGGTATTTAAAGCCATGAGATCATAAAGCTTACCTAGAAGATGAGTCTACATAAAGAGAAGGTCTGTGAACTCATTCCCAGGAATCCCAGTATTAAGAATTGAAGAATTAAGGAGTAACATACAACAGAGTCTCAAAAGGGGTGGCCCAAGAGGGGGCCATGATCTGATACCATAGCAGTACTAATGACCTTGAAAAAAGTCACTTCACTGGAAAGATAAGAATGAAAGCTTGATTGAAATGGGTTCATGAGAAAATAGAGGAGGAATTGGAGCAAACAGTGTAAACATTTTGAGTTTATACTCCTTGCTCTAAAAGGAGTATACATAAATGTTTTATGTTTTTTGGGGCTCCAAAATCACTGCAGATAGTGACTGCAGCCGTGAAATTAAAAGATGCTTACTCCTTGGGAGGAAAGTTATGACCAACCTAGATAGCATATTAAAAAGCAGAGACATTACTTTGCCAACAAAGATCCATCTAATCAAGGCTATGATTTTTCCAGTGGTCATGTATGGATGTGAGAGTTGGACTGTGAAGAAGGCTGAGCACCAAAGAATTGATGCTTTTGAATTGTGGTGTTGGAGAAGACTGTTGAGAGTCCCTTGGACTGCAAGGAGATCCAACCAGTCCATCCTACAGATCAGTCCTGGGTGTTCATTGGAAGGACTGATGCTGAAGCTGAAACTCCAATACTTTGGCCACCTGATGTGAAGAGTTGACTCATTGGGAAAGACCCTGATGCTGGGAGGGATTGGAGGCAGGAGGAGAAGGGGGCAACAGAGGATGAGATGGCTGGATGGCATGGACGCTTGGTGATGGACAGGGAGGCCTGGCATGCTGTGATTCATGGGGTTGCAAAGAGAGGGACACGACTGAGCGACCGAATGTTTTATGTAGAAGGGGAAGTGGGGTCAAGAGTTTTTAAAAAAAGAAAAAGGCAGCATGTTTGTATGCTGATGGAAGTGATCCAAAACAGAACGAAAAATCTGTGGGAGAAGGCTAGAATGAAGTCCTTGAGTAGACAAGAGTAGAATGGGATCTAATTCACAAGAGAGGAATTGTCCTTCAAAAGAAATGTAGACATTCTCCTACAGATTCTGCAGGGAAGAGAGAGTATATGGATATAGATGCTTCTATGCCATAGAAATGGTAGTGTAACCTTGGGGAAGTTCTCACCTGATTGTTCACATTTTCTCTGTGAAATATGAAGCTAGGTAATCAGCTGAGTGAAGATGGTGGAAGAAAATATTGGAAGTTTGAAGGAAGAGGAGGAATTGTGAAATAGTCATCTAAGAGCATGGGAAATGAATGAAAAGACTAAGGAAATATGATTGCAGCATGGTTCACTTTGAGGTTCATAGTCATGAATTTGAAGTAAGAGTAGTTATTTTAGTAGGGATTATTGATCCTTTGCCCAGTTTCTCTTGGATTTTACTGTTTCCATGTATACCCTGATTTGGTGGCTTCTGCCATAAGTAGCCAGCACATGTGGCTCTTTTACAGACTGTCCTTGCCCTCTGGAGCCTCTTTTGCCCTGAATGTTGTAGTGCCCAAGATGGCTCTTAACCAGTGACTCATGGGTTCAGGAGTATGAAATTCCCACTATTTTTGATTTAGAGATAAGACAACTCTCAGGTGTACCTTACACTGTAGGTCCCCTTTTTATCATTAAATCAAGCTGAAGTTACCCTCTAAGGAACTTTATCTCAGATCATAATTTTGCTTAGCATTCTCCCCTTCCCTGACCTGCTTCTCTCAATTCCTTATTGGTTTCCTAAGCATTTCCCTACTAAGTCACTCGCACATAGATCTCTCAGGATCTGCTTCTAGTGGACCTAACCTAAACAATAATTATGACTGTGTGTTTCTTTCTCCAACTATATTCAGTTATATGAATGCAGGCAAACAGTTATATTTAACCAGGATGGGGGACTCCAAGCAAATAACATGAGGTAAGAGAGGGCAAGTTTATTAAAGATGTATTCAGGGGAGTAGTTATATAACTGATCACCGAATTTAAGCTAGTTAAGGATGGATATCATTGGGAAAGGGGGAAACCAAAGGCCATAAAAAGGTAGTATGATTAATGGTTGGTAGGTAGGTCCAGGGATCAAAGAATTGTTGAAATTGAGGTACTAGGTGTGTGAGTGAAAAGAGATTTTGATCAGAGTTAGAAATGCTTAAAAAATAGGATAATGCCATGCTTGAGTTGTTGATATCGATAAGATATAAGGTGTGTCCCAGAGCTTTCCAGGTGGTGCTAGTGGTAAAGAACCCACCTACCAATGCAGGAGACAGAAGAGATGCTGGTTCGATCCCTGGCTCAAGAAGATACCCTGGAGGAGGGCATGGCAACCCACTCTAGTATTTTTGCCTGGAAGTCCCATGGACCAAGGAGCCTGGGGGTCTGCAGTCTGTAGGGTCACAAAGAGTCACACATGACTGAAGCAACTTACCACCATCACCACGATGTGTCCCATAGAATGAGTAACAGGTAGTATAATCACTGGAGGTGAGAATTCAAGGAACTGATAGGCCTAAGAACGAATATCTTTATGGATTTTGATGCCATTAATAATTAGGATGGGGGTAGAGTTTTGGCCACCTGATACAAAGAGCCATCTTATTAAAAGACCTGATACTGGGAAAGACTGAAGTCAGGGGGAGAGGAGGACGACAGAGAACGAGATGGTTGGATAGCATCACCAACTCAATGGACATGAGTTTGAGCAAGCTCTGGAAGATGTTGAAAGACAGGAAGCCTGGTGTGCTGCAGTCCATGGGTTCACAAAGAGTCAGTCATAACTGTGTGACTGAACAACAAAGTGTTAGTAAGAGTGAAAATCCTTAGGCATTGAGGGAGAATGATCTATGAATTAGTGGGTGACTGCAACAAGAATGGGTAGAGGGTAGCAGAGTCTCTATGACAGGAAATTCAAAGCTGGAGGAGAGGTGTTTAGACAGGATGAAGGGCAGAGCCTGGAACTGGCAGTGAGGATCAAGAAGGACACAGACTCCATTTCCAGGTCACTGGATGAGTGATGGGGGGCAAAATCTACCACATAAGAGACAAGGGAAACAGGATCCTCATAGAACATTCAGGTTTTAGTTAGAGCAAGAAGGTGAAGGGTCCTTTTGGAGAAGAGATTGGAGCTGTATGTGATTGTGATGCTGAAAGACAGTGAGTTCCAGGGTGCACAATGTAAAGGTGTTGGGAGTTGGGGGCATGAGGGTCGGAGTGAGAGAAGAAGACTAAATAAGGACTGTATAAAGCCTTATGGGAATTAGAATGCAGTGGATAAATGGTGACATGAGCATGTAGGTCTGTTTTTTTGATAACATAAACAGAGATAAAGAGCATAATGAGACCAGTCCTGGTGGTTTTCAGACAGCAGTGCTATGAGTGATGGGAAGTAGGAAGAGAGAGGTGTTTGGCAATGGGGATGAGCAGTCTTATTCTAAGTACTCCGAGTTACTTTTTTTTTTCCCACAACTGATACCAATATAATAAAGAGCTTTGTGTTTTGACATGAATAGACTTTCTACTTATTTATTATGTGGATGAAATGAAACTGTATTCTTTTCTTTCTCTGTGTGTATTTAAGTATACAGAGGTCTATTGTTTTTGTTCAGTTGCTAAGTCATGTCTGACCCTTTGTGACCCCATGAACTGCAGCACTCCAGGCTTTCCTGTCCTTCACTATAGCCCTGAATTTACTCAAACTCCTATCCTCTGAGTTGATGATGCCATCCAACCATCTCATCCTCTGTCGCCCCTTCTCCTCTTACCCTCAAACTTTCCCAGCATCAGGGTCTTTTCCAATGAGTCAGCTCTTTGTATCAGGTAGCCAAAGTATTGGAGCTTCAGCTTCACCATCATTCCTTCCAATGAATATTCAGGGTTGATTTCCTTTAAGATTGACTGGTTGGAACTACTTGCTGTCCAAGGGACTGTCAAGAGTCTTCTCCCGCATCACAATTTGAACACAAAAAAAGTTCTTCAGCACTCAGCCTTCTTTATAGTCCAGCTTTTACATCCATACATGTAAGAGCTGTATGGAAAAACCATAGCTTTGGCTACATGGACCTTTGTCGGCAAAGTGATGTCTCTGCTTTTTAGTACACTGTCTAGGTTTGTCATAGCTATTCTTTGAAGGAGCAAGCATCTTTTAATTTCGTGGCTGCAGTCACTGTCTGCATTTTGGAGCCCAAGAAAATGAAATCTGACCCTGTTTCCATTGTTTCTGTATCTATTTGCCAAGAAGTGATAGGATTGAATGCCTTGATCTTACTTTTTGAATGTTTAAGCCAACTTTTTCACTCCTCTTTCACCTTCATCAAGGCTCTTTAGTTCCTCTTTGCTTTCTGCCATTAGAGTGGTATCATCTGCTTATATGAGGTTGTTTGTATTTCTCCCAGCAATTTTGATTGCAGCTTGAGCCTTATCCAGCCCGGCATTTCACATGATGTACCTTGCATATAAGTTAAATAAGCAGAGTGCCAATATACAGCCTTGATGTACTCCTTTCCCAATATCAAACCAGTTCATTGTTCCACATCCAGTTCTAACTGTTGCTTCTTCTCCTGCATACAGGTTTCTCAGAAGACAGGTAATGTGGTTTGGTATGCCCACCTCTTTAAGAATATTCTACAGTTTGTTGTGATCCACACAGTCAAAGGCTTTAGTGTAGTCAATAAAGCAGAAGTAGATGTTATTTGGAATTTCTTTGCTTTTTCTATGATCCAGCGTATGTTGGCAACTTGATCCCTGGCTCCTCTGCCTTTTCTAAATCCAGTTTGTACATGTGGAAGTTCTTGGTTCACATACTGTTGAAACCTAGCTTGAAGGATTTTGAGCATAATGTTGCTAATGTGAAATGAGTGCAATTATACGATAATTTGAACATTCTTTGCATTGCCTTTCTTTGGGATCGGAATGAAAACTGACCTTTTCCAGTCCTGTGGCCACTGCTGAGTTTTCCAAGTTTGCTGGCATATTGAGTGAAGCACTTTAACAGCATCATCTTTTAGGATTAGAAATAGCTCAGCTGAAATTCCATCACCTCCCCTAGCTTTGTTCGTAGTAATGCTTCCCATGGCCCACTTGACTTCACACTCCAGGGTGTCTGGCTCTAGGTGAATGACCACACCATCATGGTTATCTGGGTCATTAAGAGCATTTTTAATACAGTTCTGTGTATCCTTGCCACATTTTCTTAATCTCTTCTGCTTTTGTTAGGTCCTTGCCATTTTTGTCCTTTATTGTGCCCATCTTTGCATGAAACGTTCCCTTGGTATCTCCAGTTTTCTTAAACAAATCTCTAGTCTTACCCATTTTATTGTTTTCCTCTATTTCTTTGCATTGTTCACTTAAGAAGGCTTTCTTATCTCTCCTTGCTATTCTCTGGAACTCTGCATTCAGTTGGGTATGTCTTTCCCTTTCTCCTTTGCCTTTCGCTTCTCTTCTTTCCTCTGGTATTTGTAACGCCTCCTTAGACAAACACTTTGCCTCCTTGCATTTCTTTTTCTTGAGGATGATTTTGGTCACCACCTTCTGTACAATGTTATGAACCTCCATCCATAGTTCTTTAGGCACTCTGTCTACCAGATCTCGGCCCTTGGATTTATTTATCACCTCCACTGTATAATCATAAGGCATTTGATTTAGGTCATACCTGAATGGCATAGTGGTTTTCCCTACTTTCTTCAATATAAGTCTGAATTTTACCACAAGGGGTTCATGATCTGAGCCACAGTCAGCTCACGGTCTTGTTTTTGCTGACTGTGTAGAACTTCTCCATTTTGACTGCAAAGAATTTAGTCAATCTGATTTTGATATTGACCATCTGGTGATATTCATTTGTAGAGTCATCTCTTGTGTTGTTGGAAGAGGGTATTTGCTATGACCAGTGCATTCTCTTGGCAAAATTCTGTTAGCCTTTGCCCTTCTTCATTTTGTACTCCAAGGCCAAACTTGCTTGTTACCCCAGGTATCTCTTGACTTGCTACTTTTGCATTCCAGTCCCCTATGATGAAAAGGACAAATGTCTATAATTTTAATATGTTAAATAGTTATAATTTAATTAATATATTAATTATAAATAGTATATTAAGCAGCTCAAATAATGATTTTTGAAACTGTCACTGAACCAACTTCCTACAGATCAGAGTCCTTCAAACTTCATGGCTCTGTGGAATGTGCTGTATTGTGTTTTGTTCAAGTTGGTTGATTTTTGCACCCATGGATCCAGAAAAGGCACCTCTGGAGAGATGAGCCACCACTTCCAAGAAATGCCCAGCAAAGCACCTATCATGATGCCTGTTCTCTGGTACACTGTGGTGGAGTTTTGGACCCTCTCCACCTCTTTCTGCTGATGTTAAGTTCTTCCTTCTCAGTAATCTGATTCTTGGCCAGCCATTTGTTGCTTCCATTGCAGTTGTCAAGAATCTTCTGACTTCCTTTGATTCTGCCTTCACATCTCTTCTTCTACCATGGCTCTGAATCCTAGTTTGGAGAAAGTTTTTGGGGGATATTTTGCCTCTTCTTATCTCCAGCTTTGTATTTTTAAGTCTTTTGAACTATATACTCAATATTTTCTATGCTTAAACACCATGATATTAGTCTTTTAGTCTTCTCTTTTCTCGATCTCTAATCCATAGCAAATACATTTGAGGAGCTATCGGCATCAGTATCAAAAGTTGCTACTTCAAAGAATGCTGTAGCAGTGCCTGTGAGTTCAGTTGCCAAGCTGATTGTTATCCTGCATCATTGCTCACTCAATTCCATATACTTCAATGAGCATACCAAGCTGATTATAAGAGTAGATGTGAACATCTAAGTCCACTTGGTATTAACTGCTTGCTATGGTGCACTTGGTCAGAATAGTCATGACTCCACAAGTGGTTTCAAAATTAAAGAAAAAGGAGTGATATCAAAGAACAGTAAATTCTGAATAACTTCAGATTTATCTCCAGACAAGGGACAAGATGGCTTGTTCAGTTCAGTTCAGTCACTCAGTCGTGTCCAACTCTTTGCAACCCCATGGACCACAGCACGCCAGGCCTCCCTGTCCATCACCAACTCCTGGAATTTACTCAGACTCATCTCCATTGAGTCAGTGATGCCATCCAACCATCTCATCCTCTGTCATCTCCTTCTCCTCCTGCCCTCAATCTTTCCCAGCATCAGGGTCTTTTCCAATGAGTCAGCTCTTCGCATCAGGTGGCCAAAGTATCAGAGTTTCAGCTTCAATATCAGTCTTTCCAAAGAACACTCAGAACTGGTTTTCTTTAGTCTGCCTAAATAGCTGTAAACATATGTGACCTTTAACAGGATTGATGCTTTTTAAAAATTTCTTGCTATTGAAAGAAATCTTGTAAGAATATCTAAGTTTTGGAAGCTTGGAGATGCAGATAGAGCCACCTACTAGGATTACATCATGGATCTGAGGCTCGCATGCTTGTGAGAAAAATGTTAAAAAAAAAAAAAAACTTTTCTTTTGTTCTACAGACAAATTAACTTTCTAGCTATGTTACTCTGGAAACTTAGTAAGGTGGAATGTCAGCTGTGTTTCCAAGCAAGAGCACTTATGGTAAAAGTAACATCTATTTGGTAAATTGCATCTGAACTGGAAGGCCTGTAAATGTATCTGGTCAGATATTTTATGCTTAACTTAAGTATCTAGTCAGATATTTTAGGCTTAACTTGGGGCTTTTCTACGTTTAGTTAGTTCTTAAAATTGGTCATGTCTCTTGCTAGAGCACTGCTCCTGGAGATGATGGAGCCATCATGGTGTAGAGCGTGAGGCTTCTAAGCCAGGGTGGCACCCACACCCATCCACTGTGATCTCATTCCTTCAAACCTGAGCTATCACCAGAGGGACACAGGCAGACACAGGCGTTACACGGTAGATCCTAGACTGCTGCATAGACCTACTGTAAGGACCTTACTAAAGAAACTCATCTGATGCTACCCCGCTGGAATACTGTATCTCCTGTCTTCCTGTGCTTCTAAGTAAAACCAATGCTAAGAGTCTTTGAGATTTCTTGTCTAGTCAAATGAGTCTACCGAATGAGTGTTCCTAACTGAACACTTAAATGCAAAGATTCCATCTTTGTAATTAAGGTTTGACAAATCAAGTGTCACGTTTGGTTATAAATCAACCCATTTCTTTTAGTATTAAATGTCTTGTTCAAGTCCTAAAGAACAGTTATGACCTTTGGCTCATTGATGATTCTTATCATATTGATACCATCAGTGGATTCCATACTGTATGGAGTCCTGATGGTTAGAGTAGTTAAATGTAGCCAGTATTTTGTTCACAGTACACAGTGTTGGTGATGGTCTTCCCCTGCAGGGATTCTGCTTTTTTTTTCTTTTTGTCTTTGTTAGAACCATGGACGGTAGATACTTGCTCAAAAGAGATGCTTTTAGTTTGGTGGAGTTTTGTTTGTTTGTGTGTTTGTCTGTTTAGATAAAATTCATGCTATATTAAACTTAAAATTTTAACTATTTTAAGTGTATAATTTAGTGGTTTTTATTAATTCACAATATTCTGCAGTCATCACCACTATCTAATTCCAGGAAATTTCTATCACCCTAAGAAACCCTTATCTCACAATTCCCCCTTCTGCCCATCCCCTGGAACCAATAATCTACTTTCTATCACTATGGATTTACATATTCTGAACATTTCACAGAAATGGAATCATATAATATCTGACCTTTGGTGACTATTTTTTTTTTTCACTTAGCATAATGTTTTCAGAGCCAATCCATTTTAGCATGTATTCGAACTCCATTCCTTTTATGGCTGAGTAATATTCCATTATACGAATATCTCATATTTTGTTTATCCATTCATCTGTTGTTGGACATTTGGATTGTTTCTACTTTTTGGTTGTTGAGAATAGAGCTGCTATGAATATTCATGTACACTTTTTTGTTTGAATGTGTTTTCAGTTCTCTTGGATATATATGTTGGAGTGAAATTGCTGGGTCATATGGTAATTATATATTTAGTAAATAGCTTTTAGTTTTCCTCTTATATTTCACCTTGGTCATTTACCATCACAAAACGCCAGTGCTTCGGTATACGACTGCATTATCAGAAATGCATCCAAGCAGACATTTGGCATTAAGAATTGTCTTTGTAAGGTTCATTGCAACTTGACTCTTTGGAGCATCACAGATAAATTGTCCCATGTCAAGATACACAACATAGGGGCTTCCCTGGTGGCTCAGTGGTAAAGAATCCACCTGCCAATGCAGGAGATATGTGTTTGATCCCTGATCTAGGAAGATCCCACATGCCACAGAGTAACTAAGCCCGGGAGCTTGGTCTCTAGAGCCTGGGAACCGCAACTGCCAAGCCCTTGCACTGCAACTACTGAAGACTGTGGGCCTAGAGCCTGTGCTCTGTGACGAGAGAAGCCACCTCAATGAGAAGCACATGCCCACAACTAGAGGGTAGTCCCCACTCTCCACAGCTAGAGAAAAGCTCCCACAGTAATGAAAACCCAGCACAGCCAAAAAATAAATGAATTTATATTTTAAAAAGATTAACAATACAGCTTGACGTGGTCCCATTTGCTGACACTGTTGCAATGATCTTCACTTTCCTATGCTTAAAGGTGCTCACCCAGGATTAGATGGTGCTTTTTAGTATGATTGCTAGAGAGGATGGGTCTTGCTTATCTGAGTAAGATGTAGAAAGTGGAGATGCTGCTGTATTCAATCTGCTTTTGTTCTTTGCAGATGGAGGCTGGAAGCTTAGGGTAAAACTTCAGAGAGAAATGTTTTTTAACTTTCTCTTATTACCTATTACCTCAGGGATTAATTCTTCTGCTTTTTTAGTTCAAGGCCTCTCTTTCATGCTCTTGAATTCTTTAAAAGTTGGGTAAATGAAGGTATAGATGAAATAATTTTGGCAGCTGGAGTGTATTTTCTTAGCCCATGTGAGAATTTCTGTCCACAGAGCAAGAAAGTCAGTGCCCTGGTGTCTGTGAGTCACTTGGGGCACTATTGCACTTCTCTGGCCCAAATATCCCCTCTAGGACCTTGCTTATCAGAATTCCCATTTCAGAAAGCTATACTTGGAGTTCTCTCTCCAATCACAGATGAGGGAACAGCTGTTCCAGCATCCTTTAATTAATTTTCTGACAGATCCCCTACAATCTCTTCTCCCAGCCTTTCTTTACTTAGATCTAGACGTTTTTCTAGGGATAATTCTGATAAAACTCATGATTTGCAGGCAAGAAGTAAGATCTTCTCTTCTACCTGTGTAGATTATAGGTTTTCCAGCTGCCACTGTGTTACCATATGCTATATACAATCCAAAAATGGATGTTCTCAGCTGCTGGTAGCACCCCTCTTGGCTTTCTAGTGTTGAAGTGGATTTATTTTCATTTTGTGTTTTCTTCTGAAATTTCAGCAGAATGTGGGGAAAAAGAAAAATATATCTTTTTATTGACCTTTTCTCTATTCTTATCTAGATCAGGACAGTCCAATCCAACCTTTCATCTCCAGAAAGGCTTTCGAGCATATGTACTCAGAAAAAAACCACCTGGTTTACTTCTTCCTAAAGCACATAAGGTATGGTATGCAAATGCAATGTTAAATTCCTTGTTGACTAATAAATGCATTTTATACACATGAAACAATTTAAATTGCATTTAAAAGTACTCTCACAATTGTTAAATATAGAGAATGCATTTTATTTCTTAGGTGAAAATTTCACTTGAATTGTATTCCCCCCACCCCTTTTTTTTTTTTTTATTGTTTTTATTTTTATTAGTCAGAGGCTAATACTTTACATCATTACAGTAGTTTTTGTCATACATTGAAATGAATTAGCCATGGATTTACATGTATTCCCCATCCCGGTCCCCCCTCCCACCTCCCTCTCCACCTGATCCCTCTGGGTCTTCCCAGTGCACCAGGTCCGAGCACTTGTCTCATGCACCCAACCTGGGCTGGGGATCTGTTTCACCCTAAATAATATACATGTTTCAATGCTGTTCTCTTGAAACATCCCACCCTCGCCTTCTCCCAGAGTCCACAAGTCTGTTCTATACATCTGAGTCTCTTTTTCTGTTTTGCATATAGGGTTATCATTACCATCTTTCTAAATTCCATATATATGTGTTAGTATACAACTCCTGCAGCTCAACTCCAGAAAAATAAATGACCCAATCCAAAAATGGGCCAAAGAACTCAACAGACATTTCTCCAAGGAAGACATACAGATGGCTAACAAACACATGAAAAGATGCTCAACATCACTCATTATCAGAGAAATGCAAATCAAAACCACAATGAGGTACCATTATACGCCAGTCAGGATGGCTGCTATCCAAAAGTCTACAAGCAATAAATGCTAGAGAGGGTGTGGAGAAAAGGGAACCCTCTTACACTGTTGGTGGGAATGCAAATTAGTACAGCCACTATGGAAAACAGTGTGGAGATTTCTTAAAAAGCTGGAAATAGAACTGCCATATGACCCAGCAATCCCTTTTTGTTTTTATCATGGATTTGAGTTTGAAATCTAAGGCTGTGTTTAAGCTGGTCATCTTGAGCACTATCCAGTCCTCTTGTGGATTTGATTCCTTTGTATAGTCAGCTAGAAATGTAGTCATCTGGTAAATATTTTCAGAGCTGCTCATCTATAGATGTTTTGAACTTTGATTAAATTATGTTTTAAAAGGCACATTGTTATATCTTATAACAATATCTACTCACTGAATACTTTAATATATTTGATGTAGTAATCCTTTGATCTTTTGGTGATAAAAATAAATATTTGAATAATCATAATATGATGTAAATCTTAGTGAGAATTATAAAAGATTTTTGTTAAAAATTGACTCTTTTCAGAAAACATATTATCTATGGACTTTTAGAGAAAAGAACATTAAAATCATGATGCATATTTTGGATATTATTATAATCATATATAACAGATTATACATGATTCCCAACCCCAACTGACTGGAGATGGGCCACTGAAAGGTGGGTTTAATATCACAGTAATGGAAAATGCATATTATGACTATGATATTCCCAGAAAATGAAATGACCTGGATACTTAAGATCGAAAAAGTTCAGTAACTTTTATTAAGCCTCAACAAGGCATGGGTGAAAGAGAATCCCCACCTGCAGGGAGAGATTTATGCCCCAGTAAACAGTTGGATTTGTCTCTCTTCATGACAATATCCTTGATATCTAGAAGACATGAGAACATAAAATAATACTTTCAGCCCAACGATCTAAAGTACTTTTGTTTCAGCTCCTTTCATTTTTCCCAGATCTGCATTGGAAAAAAGCACTGTTCCCACACTGACATCTACTTTATGACCAGCCTCCATCACCCCTTGCCACCCCTATTTCACAGCACCAGAAAGCTTCTTTCTATAACTATTGGCATCTCTGACTGCTCTCACCTTGGTTGTGGATTTAGTCATTTCCCTGCTCTAGTTATTGCAGCAGTGGCTGCTTTATTCCTCTGGTCAAAGTGAGTTGCATGGTTTCTTCTCCTTAGAAGTGATCAGCCACCACTGCCTGAGTCTGGGGAAGGAGACTTTACAGGCAGATTAGTTGGCATCAGTGTTCTGCTATAAGCTGTGTCCCTGGGTTCTGAGTGATAAATGTGTACATCTGTCCTGTTTGAGGAAGGCCTTTTCTTCTCCTATCTTAGCTGAGCTTCTGTGTCAGTACCAAGTTGTTTCTCATTGTCTTCTTACCCAGTAGTTATCTTGAGCTCCACGGCAGCCCTGGGTACCAGGAAGAATCCCTGCACCACTGCCTTGAAAACAAGTACCTCCAGAGATCTCCAGATGGAGTGGGTACATTTCCTTTCTACCAGCACCCACAGGCCTCCCCCAGTACCCTGTAGTTGACTGTGCCCAGAGCACTGAAATAGAGACTTGCCTGAGCCCCATGGTGGACTGGAGAGGGACTGGTGATGGGAAGCAAGAGCGAGTCAGCAAGCAGGGACTGATTTTAAAAAAAGGGTGGTTGGTTTTTTTTTTAATGATATCTGCAAAATATTATGATCAGAAACTGTCACCTTCATATTATCAGTTAGATTAAGCCCCATGCATCAGTTCAGTTCAGTTCAGTCACTCAGTTGTGTCCTACTCTTTGCAACCCCATGAACCACAGCACGCCAGCCCTCCCTGTCCATCACCAACTCCCAGAGTTCACCCAAACCCATGTCCATTGAGTCGGTGATGCCATTCAGCCATCTCATCCTCTGTCGTCTCCTGCTGCCCCCAATCCTTCCCAGCATTAGGGTCTTTTCCAGTGAGTCAACTCTTCACATGAGGCGGCCAAAGTATTGGAGTCTCAGCTTCAGCATCAGTCCTTCCAATGAAAACCCAGGACTGATCTCCTTTAGGATGGACTGGTTGGATCTCCTTGCAGTCCAAGGGACTCTCAAGAGTCTTCTCTAACACCATAATTCAAAAGCATCAGTTCTTCGGTGCTCAGCTTTCTTCACCATCCAACTCTCACATTGATACATGACTACTGGAAAAACCATAACCTTGACTAGACGGACCTTTGTTGGCAAAGTAATGTCTCTGTTTTTAAGTGTACTATCCAGGTTGGTCATAACTTTCCTTCCAAGGAATAAGTGTCTTTTAATTTCATGGCTGCAATCACCATCTACAGTGATTTTGGAGCCCAAAAAAATAAAGTCTGACACGGTTTCCACTGTTTCCCCATCTATTTCCCATGAAATGATGGGACCAGATGCCATGATCTTAGTTTTCTGAATGTTGAGCTTTAAACCAACTTTTTCACTCTCCTCCTTCACTTTCATCAAGAGGCTTTTTAGTTCCTCTTCACTTTCTGCCATATGTCATCTGCATATCTGAGGTTATTGATATTTCTCCCAGCAATCTTGATTCCACCTTGTGCTTCTTCCAGCCCAGGGTTTCTCAGGATGTACTCTGCATATAAGTTAAATAAGCAGGGTGACAATATACAGCCTTGACATACTCCTTTTCCTATTTGGAACCAGTCTATTGTTCCGTGTCCGCCTGTCTTTTTAGCCTAATTAGCAATTTTTGTTGTTGTTTTTGTCTTAGTTGCCAAGCTCTGTCTGACTCTTTTGCAAGTGCCATCCTAATTTATAATTGTAATAATCGCATTAAGACTACTTTTATGGACAATATTAAGGAAACTATTATCCTCTGGGTTATATTGTTTGTTATATTTGTTGATACTGTTTTAAAATTAATTTATAGCCTTAATGTTAGCTCACAAGTAATTATTAAATATCTATATTTCTGATTTTTAATTATCTATCATCTTATTTAGATTGATAGAGAATTTAAAGTCCAGAAAGCCTTGTTTTCAATTGGATTCCCCGTTCCCAAACCTTTATTATACTGCAGTGATCCGTCTGTCATTGGAACAGAATTTTATGTGATGGAACATGTACAGGTAAATTAACACTTAATTGTACTTTGTTGCTTTTATTTTTAGTTGTGAAATTACACGTTAATAAATGATAGTTTATCAGTGAGCATTTTAGGTAGTTTGCTTTGCAAGGGCTTAAACTTTTTTTCTTTTTATTAAAGCAACAGAAATGTATCCTCTCATTTCCAGAGGCTAGAAGTTTGAAACCAAGGTATCAGCAGTATTAGTTCTTTATGGAAGCTTTTTTTGTTTTGCTTTTAAATTATTTTTTATTGAGATATAGTTAATGTACAATATTATATGTTACAGATGTGTTACATAGTTATTCACAATCTCCACTTAGAGTTATTGTAAAATACTGGCTGTATTCCCTATCTTGTATTAAACTTTCATTTTAATTTGAGAACACAATTTGAGTGAGATGAACTAGGAACAGATTTACTAATTATGGCATATTGGTCTATTCTTCCTCTAGGTGTCAGTAAAGAGACATGTAATGGCAATAACTAAACTATCCAGATAGTAGAGGGAAAGAAACTACTCAAATAAAAAAACAATCCATTAATAACAATAAATCCAAATTGTTTTAAGATTTTTTATTTGGTAAAATGTTACTTGAGAGTAGTGTTTGTCCTTCAAGTTAATCTTGGTGTATCCTCGTATTTCCCCTGTGGCATATATGTGTTAGTTGCTTAGTTGTATCCAACTCTGCAACTTTATGGATTGTAGCCCACCAGGCTCCTCTGTACATGGGATTCTCCAGACAAGAATACTGGAGTGAATTGCCATTTCCTTCTCCAGGGGATCTTCCTGACTCAGGGATCAAACCTGGGTCTCCTGCATTGCAGGCAGATTCTTTACCATCTGAGCCACCAGGGAAGCCCTGGCATATTCTACAAAGAATTGGTTTTGGTTGTAAAACTGTACCTAATCTTTTTGTAGGAAACAGAGTATGATGACACAGCAAATAATTGGTATGAAAAGATTTGTTTTGTTTTAAATTAACTGTTGTAATTGCTTTCATAGGGCCGAATCTTTCGTGATTTCACAATTCCTGGAGTTAGCCAAGCAGAACGTTCAGCCATCTATGTGGCCGTGATAGAAATCTTGGCTCAGTTACATTCTTTGAATATACAGTCATTGCAGCTGGAAGGATATGGTAGAGGTGTTGGGTATTGCAAAAGACAGGTAAGGCATCCACACAAAGAGTTTCTTTTCTCAAGTTTTTGGAAACAAAATATACATTTTTAAATTAAAATAAAAACCTATTATTTTATACTTTTCTGAAATCTGGCTATAACTTTGAACCTTCAGATTGACTTATTTTAAGCATAAAATAATTTTATATTTTTTAGATCAGCAAAAGCTTCTGTAACTGACAGCATGTATATAAATGCAAATTTAAAGCTATTTCTATCTCTTCACTTATTTTACCAATACATTTTCTATACAATTTTCCCTTTTTAAATTAGTTTAACAAATATTTGTTAAGCATATAAGTATGTTTAATATGTGCTAAGTACTGTGTTAAACTTCAAGAAAATAGAAATCAATTCTTCCCCTAAAGGAACTTAACATTTTTGAGACACCTCTACATGAAACTCATTTACATGAAACTTGAAAATGGTATAAAAGAGTATGTAATCTGGTAATAAATTGTTTTGTTACTTATCATGAGAGCTGTTCCATTCAGAGGGTAGATATAAGTATGCCCTTGCTCAAGTTGGGGAAAGCTTCCTATGAAAGTTATGTCTTTTTCTCCAAGGAAGACATACAGATCGCTAACAAACACATGAAAAGATGCTCAACATCACTCATTATCAGAGAAATGCAAATCAAAACCACAATGAGGTACCATTACACGCCAGTCAGGATGGCTGCTATCCAAAAGTCTACAAGCAATAAATGCTGGAGAGGGTGTGGAGAAAAGGGAACCCTCTTACACTGTTGGTGGGAATGCAAACTAGTACAGCCACTATGGAAAACAGTGTGGAGATTTCTTAAAAAGCTGGAAATAGAACTGCCATATGACCCAGCAATCCCACTTCTGGGCATACACACCAAGGAAACCAGATCTGAAAGAGACACGTGCACCCCAATGTTCATCGCAGCACTGTTTATAATAGCCAGGACATGGAAGCAACCCAGATGCCCATCAGCAGACGAATGGATGAGGAAGCTGTGGTACATATACACCATGGAATATTACTCAGCCATTAAAAAGAATTCATTTGAATCAGTTCTAATGAGATGGATGAAACTGGAGCCCATTATACAGAGCGAAGTAAGCCAGAAAGATAAAGACCATTACAGTATACTAACACATATATATGGACTTTAGCAAGATGGTAATGATAACCCTATATGCAAAACAGAAAAAGAGACTCAGATATATAGAACAGACTTGTGGACTCTGGGAGAAGGCAAGGGTGGGATGTTTCAAGAGAACAGCATTGAAACATGTATATTATCTAGGGTGAAACAGATCACCAGCCCAGATTGGGTGCATGAGACAAGTGCTCGGGCCTGGTGCACTGGGAAGACCCAGAAGGATCGGGTGGAGAGGGAGGTGGGAGGGGAGACTGGGATGGGGAATACATGTAAATCCATGGCTGATTCATTTCAATGTATGACAAAAACTACTGTAATGATGTAAAGTAATTAGCCTATTAAAAAAAAAAAAGAAAGAAAGTTATGTCTTGTACTATATATTTAAGGAAGAATAAAATCTAGAGTGATAGGGAAAAGATGATGAGCATTTCACATCAAAGGAACAGCAAGACCAGATAAGTATGAGGCTGTTTCCCTTTGTACATATGTCTTTTTCAGGGGGCAGAAGGAAGAGAGACAGGAACTAAGGTTGAAAGAATACTCACTATATACCAGGTCCCATGCTAGATGAATTATAGACCCAATGTTTTTTAATCTTTGTAACAACCCTATTACATAGATATTAATACCCTCATTTTGCAGATGAGGCAACTGAGGCTTGCAGGTATTAAGTAATGTACAAATAAGTGCTTAAACATAATTTAAACCCAGCTCTCTGTGATTCCAAAGATGAAGGTCTTTACTGTACTAAATTGAACAGAGATGCCTTAGAAAGTAGAGAGGGAGATAAATAGGTAAATATTTCAATTGGTGGAGGACTTTGACAATAGGTTAACTTAATTGCATTCAATTCTAAGAAAAATAGGAAAAAAAACTTTGCATTTTCATGTCTGTAATATATTTCAAAGATTCTTTAGAAGATTCTATGGGTAATAAAAAAAAAGGAGATTAAAATGAGAAATAAAAATCTCCCTTCTTTTTCTAATCCCCATATTACATTTTTCAGAGACTACTTGTTTCTTGTGACCCTTTCAGAAATTTTCTATTTTTTTTTTCATCTGTAGGTATATGTGTTTGTTCTTTATTTTTTTCTTTCTACAGAATAATTGCCATATAAAGGCTAGAACCTACATCTCTTGATTCCTGTTGTTGTTTAGTCTTGAGTCGCATCCGACTCTTTGCGACCCCATGGACTGCAGCACACCAGGCCTCCCTGTCCCTCACCATCACCTGAAGTTTGCCCAAGTTCACCTCCATTGCATTGATGATGCCATCCAGCCATCTCATTCTCTGACACCCTCTTCTGCCCTCACTCTTTCCCAGCATCAGGGACTTTTCCAATGAGTCGGCTGTTCGTACCAGATGACCAAAATACTAGAGCTTCAGCATCAGTCCTTCCAACAAGTATTCAGGGTTGATTTCTCTTAAGATTGACTGGCTTGATCTCCTTGCTGTCCAAGGGACTTCCAGGAGTGTTCTCCAGCACCACAGTTCGAAGGCATCAATTCTTTGGCATTCTGCTTTCTTTTACAGTCCAGCTTTCAAAACCATACATGACCACTGGGAAGAACCTAGCCTTGATTATACAGGCCTTTGTCAGCAGAGTAATGTCTCTGCTTTTCAACACACTGTTTAGGTTTGTCATAGTTTTCCTGCCAAGAAGCAATCGTCTTCTGGTTTCATGGCTGCAGTCACCATCCACAGTGATTTTAGAGTCCAAGAAGGGAAAATCTTTCACTAATTCCACCTTTCCCCTTTATTTAGTTTTAAGCAGCTCTTTCACTCCCCTCCTTCACCCTTATCAAGAGGCTCTTTTAGTTCCTCATTGATTTCTGCCATTACCGTGGTATCATCTGCCTATCTGAAGTTGTCCATGTTTCTTCCACCTCTTGATTCGTAGGCCAGTGTTTTTTTTCCCCTGATAAAAGTCTAGGTAAGTAGAATGGAACTAGATGGAAGAAAAACTTAAGTGTTGAAGTTTTTAGGCCTATGTGAGTATTTTAAACTAAGGTAAGTATCATAGGCATTTTTTCTGAGTATTTAAGACTGAATCCAAATTTGATATACTTGAATTTTGCCTTAATTTTAAAATTGCTGAATCTTATTTTCTACTTTCAGCTCTGTCATTTTTAAAATTTATTTATCTTTAGGTATCAACCTGGACAAAGCAATATCAAGCTGCAGCTCATCAGGACATCCCTGCCATGAACCAGCTATCTGACTGGCTAATGAAAAACTTGCCAGATAATGACAATGAAGAAAATTTGATTCATGGAGATTTCAAACTAGATAACATAGTTTTCCACCCTAAAGAGGTATTGGAAGCCCTGTTTACAGTAAATTGACTATGTCTGACTTGGGATACAAGTACTAAGTAGATGTTCCCTTAGAGTACTGAAAAAACCCAAACCATCCCCGTTCTTCCTCTACATTCAAGACTATCTTCACCGCTCACAATTTTTGGAAATGAGTCCTGTAGATTTTCTCGCATAGGCATCTTATCTTTAAGGCTAGGTCTAATACTGGCCTTTATTCATAAAGTAGTAAACTACTTTAAAAGAATTTGGGAATTTACATACATGTTGCTATTTTCTTCAAAGATGTTTTTCAACTACTAAATATATTTAGCTTATCCATATTCTTGCTCTTTCTTCTGGTTCATTTTCATTTCTTTCCTCTATCTGATGAAGAATTTTTAATTTGATTATTATTAGCTCAGAGAGGACACAATTCTAAAAGATTTCTTTGAGGCTTCGAAAGAACATGTATGAAGTTAATGGAACCTTGCTCTGTATAAATGTACTGAGTGTAATTTTCATAAAGGGTACAAACAAATCAAAACTATAATCCTCCTCCACTGAGCATAGTGAGGCCTAGAATTGAAAGAGTGTGGTGGGACTAAAGAAAGTACTTCAGTTCTCTCTTTACCTACATGCCTTTGGGCAAGACATTTGGCCCTTAGTATTCTAACACTGATGTGAAAGATTTACAGTTCCCTGAATCCTCCTCCTTAGGGCAGAATTTTCTGGGTTCATTAGTTTTCTCAGAATGCTGAGATGTTGTAGGGCAAGAGGAGCTGTTCTAAATTCACGTGCTGAGCTTCTGGGTTTCATGTTCTTTTCCTGTAGGAAGAGGATGGGGGAAAATAGCATTATAAATTTTATTGTTGTCATAATTCAAAGTAGTACTATATCTATTGAAAGTTAAAATATAAACACATATGGACACATTTACCATCAAAACAGAAAATTTTTCATAGAAAAGTCAGTTTGGTTATTTAATTTCTGTATATGTAATTATGTGTATATGTGTGCATGTAACTTTTTGTTAATGGCATGGATGGATTCTGAATTCTAACTTTGTTAAATATAGAATAGGAAAATGAAAGATCACTAATTTATGACATGGAAAAATTATAAAAACTTATGCCTTAAGATGCCTTAAGGATCTGGTCTATATTTTATCTGTATCATTTGATTCATTAATATTTTTGGAGCCTCTCTTTGAATAGGTCACTGTTCTTTATGTTTTCTGTAATTGTAGTACTTTTCTTTCATTACTTAATCAAGAAAGGAAAATTTCAGACCTAAATCTCCTGTTACGTGTTTTCTACCAAGATGTTTAAATATGCTGAAATTAAATACTAAATATGCTGAAAGTAATGACAGACTACAGTAAGTTCCAATAGTTATTTCCTTTTTATATTTAATCTCATGTTAAAAAACCATTTCTTATAATATTCAAGTTACCAAACAAGGATCGTCTTTCTTAAGTTCTGTGGAAGCAATGCTAATTTGTAACATATATCTTTTCTGTTTTAAATATATATGTCTTTTATGTTTTAGGGTTATATAATAGCTAGTAAAATGTCTTCTACTTTATACCCAATAATCCCATAATTATTAGTGATATAAAATTTAATCAATTTCTGTCCATGTAAATATGGGTAGCTAATTTTTTAGAGAAGTAACACACATTTGGCAAAGTACCAATCAACTAGCATTTATTTATTACCAATTATGTGCCCTGAAACATAGAGTTAGAAGGAAAAACAGCTCTTAATGAGCTCAAAATACAGATGGAGAGAAAAGATAACTGTGGTAACAGCAGAGAACAATACAAACTCAAGTGCTAAAGAATATCATACAATAAAACTAAGACTCGTCAAGAGGGAAAAGATATCCACTGTGCACTGACATTCAAAGCTATGAAACACTACAAATTAATTCTAGTCAGTAATTTACTATAATTATTCAATAAAATATTGACTAATAGTTTAAAATTTCATAAATAAGTAGGAAATTAGACTATTTTTCTTTTTCATGAAGGTACTTCACAAATTGAAATATCAGTACCTGGATTATAACAAGTTTAGTATGTGTATGTTTGTGCTCAGCTATACATATTCCTAGGAATATGATTGAAAGCTTTTTATTTTTCCTTTGAGGGTAAGGATTGTATCTTTAATTTTTTTCTTACTTTTTTTTTTCTAAAGCCTATATGGTAACTGCTGAGTAAATGGGGACCTTCTAGACTAAAACCTCCTCAGTTCAGTCGCTCAGTCGTGTCCAACTCTTTGCGACCCCATGAATCACAGCACACCAGGCCTCCCTGTCCATCACCAACTCCCGGAGTTTACCCAAACTCATGTCCATTGAGTCGGTGATGCCATCCAGCCATCTCATCCTCTGTCGTCCCCTTCTCCTGCCCCCAATCCCTCCCAGCATCAGGGTCTTTTCCAATGAGTCAGCTAAACCTCCTAGAAAGCAGTAAATGCATCTTACTCATATATACAGCAGTTGCATGTTTCTGAATGAATCTATGCTAAAAGAACTGATTATAATTAATCACTAAGTAACTGTTTCTATCTCATTTATTTATGCTTAATTTCTGTTCTCCAGTAGTATGGCTGTCACCACCTCTGTGCCTCCATTTTTATTGTAACTTTTAATTTTGAAAATCTTTAAAGACTCACAAGAAGTTATAAAAATAGTATAGAGGGAGCTGTGTATCCATCATCCACATTCCCCAAAGAGATCTCACACAACTATAGTGAATTATTATCAAAGCCAGGAAATTGATATTGTGTGCATTTTGAATTGGGGGGAAAAAACAAAATCAGGGTTCCCAAGAAGTTAAAATGAGGTAATTGATAAGGAGCTGATGCTGACCTTATTTTAATTCTTTTCTTCTTTTCCCCTCTGTTTTTATATTCTAGCTTTCTAAGATATCCTATCAAGTTCTATTATTTAAAAAAAATTATAACAAAGTAAAATCTTTACTGTTTAGTACATATGTACTAAAACCTAAACAGTGGTATAGGGAATGGGATTATAGGAGGCTTATGATTTACATTCCTGTGATGTTTAAGGTTTGATGTTTTATTTTTTTCCCCAAGCAATAGCTTATTTTAGTTTTGTCATCAGAAAACTCAGTTATTAAGGAAGAAAAGAAAAACAATTTGAATGATAAACCATCCAGGAATGTGTGTGGTAAGCCGGTAGAAAATTACTAAAGGGAATAAAAAAAACTGAACCATGTTACTCAGTTTCACAATCCCTAGTTATTTTCTAGTTACTGATACATAAAGTATTTGAAGCATATTTGAACAAGTGTTTCAGTAACAACATGCTCAATGAAATGTTTAAAAGAACTCTAGTTTTCCTGGAAAAGATTGTTAAATTTCCAAATATGAATCAGCCATCTGGCAGAGAAATATTTAAGATTTTGGAGTTTAGTATACATATTGCCATTTAAGCTTCAAAGATAAATATGCTTAATTAGGAACAGATAAACCCATAGGTATTTCATCTACTTTCAGTAATTAGTAGTCAGATGTATTTTAGATAAATATAAGTACACTGGTTCTTTGGAAGTCATCTGCCTTGCAGCATTTTATATGTTTTCTTATGAAAAAAAGATTTGATATGCAAGGCAAAATGTATTTTTAATGGATTTTTTTCTTTTTAATTCCCCCATTATTTCTAAGATGCTAGTGTAGTTGGGAAAAAGTTTACTTATAAAATTGAATTTTATTGCTATAAAAGACATGGGGATGTGTTTTTTCCAATCTTTTTATTTTACAAATATTTTTAGATACCTTTAATATGCTCTTTGGTCATAAAATCAGGTTTTGAACATAGGCCTACTGACTTCATTCCACGCTGTCCTGCTTCTCATCTCCTCTGGAACTGGTCAATTTTGGTAATCTAGAAACTTAAACCCTTGTCTTTGACCACATCCTCACTACCTTCTGGGCTTCCCCGATGGTTCAGATGGTAAAGAATCTGCCTGCTATGTGGGACACCTGGGTTCTATCCCCAGGTCAGGAAGATCCTCTGGAGAAGGGAATGGCAACCCACTCCAATATTTTTGCCTAGAGAATTCCATGGACAGAGGAGCCTGGCAGGTTACATTCTGTGGGATCACAAAGAGCTAGACACAATTGAGTGACTAACACTTTCACTTTTCTTTTCACTACCTTCCACTTCTCTTATTTATACCTCACCTGAGATGCTACAAATTTGATTGCTCTTACTTTAGAATTTCTGAACCCCTTATGACTACATCTGACATCTCACCCTGCCTGGCCTATTTTGGCATGATCAGTCATTTAAAAAACTACCTTCTTTATTATCAATGAGTTAATAATTTTTTGACAATGAATGTGTGTGAAAATAATGTAAGAGTTAGAAAGTTTCCTGACCTTAGCTTACATGTTATTCCAGAATCTTCTCAACTCTTGACTGTATATATAATCTCCAACCCTGATCTTGATTCATCATATTTTTGCTGCAGAATAAAGTCATAATGTCAGATTAATAGGGTTTGGGACATTTTTTTGCTGCATAATTTCATCTAGGCTCTAACTTCTCTCTATAAAATCTGTGAAAAAATTTTAATCCCCTTTTCAAATCTTTTCTATTCTTGAACTGTCAAGTTGCTTTTTACATCTAGACTCACTCTCAGCATTTAGACTTGATTCATTTTTGTCTTTTTAGTCACTTTTCAGCACAAGCTGCTTTATAGGGATTATATACCCCTGGAAGTTCCCTTGATATTGCTGTAGATATTTCAGTCCTCTCCTTTATGCAGACCGCTGGGTGACATTTTTCCTAAGCCATTACCAAGAAAAATTATTACTTTCTAAAAATTAAAGTATAGTTGATGTACAGTATTATATATTACAGATGTACAGTATAGTGATTCATGGTATTTAAAGGTTATATTCAATTTATAGTTATTATAAAATATTGGCTATATTCCCTGTATCTGTGTCCTTATAGCTTATTTTATACATAATAGTTTGTACCTCTTAATTCCCTACCACTGTATTGCCCCTCCCCTTTCCCTCTCCCCATGGGTAACCAGTAGTTTCTTCTCTGAATCTATGAATCTGTTTCTTTTTTGTTATATTCATTAGTTTGTTTTATTTTCTAGATTCCACATATAAGTGATGTCAAGCAGCCTTTGTCTTTATCTGTCTGGCTTCTTTTACTAAGCATAATATATTCCAAGTCCATGTACGTTGTTGCAAATGGCAGACTTTCCTTCTTTTTAATGACTGAGTAGCATTCCATTGTATATGTGTATCACGTCCTCTATATGCATTCATCTGTTGGTGGACACTTAGGTTGTTTCCATATCTTGACCATTATAATTATAAATAGTGCTGGTGTGAACATTGGATGCATGTATATTTTCAAATCCGTGTTTTTGTTTTGTTTCAGATATGTACCCAGGAGTGGAATTGCTGAGTCATATGATAGTACTAGGGCTTCCCTGGTAGCTCAGTTGGTAAGGAATCCGCCTGCTATGCAGGAGACCTTGGTTTGATCCCTGGATTGGGAAGATCCCCTGGAGGAGGGCATGGCAATCCACTCCAGTATTCTTGCCTGGAGAATCCCCATGGACAGAGGAGCCTGGCGGGCTACAGTCTATGGGGTCACAAAGAGTCGGACCCAGCTGAGCAACTAAGCACAGTACAGCACTCATGATAGTAACTATTTTTAGTTTTTTGAGAGACCTCCGTACTGTTTTCAATAATACTAGGCTGCAGGAATTTACATTCCCACCATTATATGAGGGGTTCATTTTCTCTACATTCTCACCAGCATTTGCCATTTCTGTTCTCTTTTCTGATAGCCATTGTGACAGATGTGAAGTAATATCTCATTGTGGTTTTGATTTGCATTTTCCTGATGATTAGCGATGTTGAACATTGCGTTCCTGTTGGCCATCTGCATGTCCTCTTTAGAAAAAGGTATATTCAGTTTTTGTGCCCAATTTAAATCATAGTTTTAAAAAAGATTTAAATATGTATCTTTGGCTGTTCTGGGTCTTAGTTGCAGCACGTGGGATCTTCAGTCCTTGCAGTATGCAAATTCTTAGTTGTGCCATGTGAGATCTAATTCCTTGACCAGGACTTGAACCTGGGCCCCCTACATTAGGAGTGTGGAATCTTAACCACTGGACCACCAGGAAAAGTCCCTAATCAACTTTTTAAAAAATACTGAGTTGTATGGGTTGCTTATATATTTTGGATATTAACCCCTTTTTGGTCATATCATGTGCAAATATTTTTCTCCCATATAACAGGTTTTCTTCTTATTTCTTTGATGGCTTCCTTTGCTGTGCAAAAGCTTTTAAGTTTAATTAGGTACCGTTTGTTTGGTTTTGCTTTTACTTTCTTTGTCTTAGGAGACAGATCTAAAAAAATATTGCTATAGTTTATATCACAGAGTGTTCTATGTATTTTCCTCTAGGAGTTTTGTTTCCAGGCTGATATTTAGGTCTTTAATACATTCTGAATTTATTTTTGTTTTTGTATGAGAAAATATTCTTATTTCATTATTTTACATGTAGCTGTTCAGTTTTCTCAGCACCAGTTGTTGAAGAGACTGTCTTTTCTCCATTGTATATTCTTGCCTCCTTTCTCATAGATTAATTGGGCATGGATTTATTTCTGCATTATCAATTCTGTTCCATTGATCTATGTGTGTATTTTTTGTGTCAATACCATACTGTTTTGATGATATGATACTATAGCTTTGTAGTATTGTCTGAAGACAGGGAGCATGAGTCCTCTACCTCTTTTCTTCTCTCTCAAGATTGCTTTGGCTGTTCCAGATCTTTCATGTTTCCATAAAAATTTTATTTTATTTTGGCCACACTGCACAGCTTGTGGTATCATAATTCAATTCAACCAAGGATTGAATTCAGGCCTTCAGTGGTGAAAGCATGGAGTCCTAACCCCTGGACCACCAGGGAATTCCCTTCATACAAATTTTAAGATTATTTGTTCTATTACTGTGAAAACTACCATTGGTATTTTGATAAGTATTGCATTGAATCTGTACCTTGCCTAGAGTGAAAGTGATAGTCACTCAGTCATGTCCGACTCTTTGTGACCCCATGAGACAGTCCATGGTATTCTTCAGGCCAAACTGTATAGTCCATGGAATTCTGCAGGCCAGAGTACTGGAGTGGGTAGCCATTTCCTTCTCCATGGGATCTTCCCAATCCAGGGATTGACCCAAGTCTCCTGCATTGCAGGCAGATTCTTTACCAGCTGAGCCACAAGGGAAGCCCAAGAATACTGGAGTGGGTAGCCTATCCCTTCTCCAGCAGATCTTCCCAACCCAGGAATCAAACCAGGGTCTCCTGCATTGCAGGCGGATTCTTTAACAACTGAGCTATGAGGGAAACCCTCATAGTTAAATGAGTTAAAATGATCATTTTAACAATATTAATTCTTCCAGTCCAAGAACATGGTCCATCTTTTCATCTGTTTGTGTTATCTTCATTTTTTTCATCAGTGACTTACAGTTTTCCAACTGTGGATCTTTTACCTCCTTAGATAGGTTTATTCCTAGGTATTTTGTTCTTTTTGATGCAATAATAAATGGGATTGTTCCTTCTTTTTTTTTAAGTACATTGATTTTAATTTTATTTATTTATTTGTTGGCTATGCTGAGTCTTCTTTACTGCAGTTGCTTGTTCCTAGTTGCAGGGAGCAGAGGCTGCTTTCTAGTTGCAGGGCATGGGCTTCTCATTGCAGTGGCTTCTCTTGTTGCAGAGCACAGGCTCTAGGGCATGCAAGTTTCAGTAGTTGTGGCATGTGGGCTCAGTATTTACAGCTCTCAAGCTCTAGAGCACAGGCTCAATAGCTGTGGCCACAGGCTCCTCCTTGATTGGGGATTAAACTCATGTCTCCTGCATTGGCAGGCAGATTCTTTACCACTGAGCCACCAGGGATTTCTTTTTCTGATCATTCATTGTTAGTGTATAGAAAACAACAGATTTCTGTGTATTAATTTTATGTATGTAGCTTTACCAAGCTTTACCAGATTCACTGGTGAGGTCTAGTAGTTTTCTGGTGGCATCTTTAGGATTTTGTATGTATAGTGTTTGTCATCTGCAAAGAGTGACAGTCTTCTTCCTTTTAAATTTAAATTCCTTTTATTTATTTTGTCTGAATTCTATGACTAGGACTTTCAATACTATATTAAATAAAAATAATAAGAATTGTCATCCCTGTCTTGTTCCTAATCATAGAGGAAATGCTTTCAGCTTTTCACTGTTTTAGTATGATGTTAACTGTAGGTTGTCATTAATGACTGTCATTATGTGGAGATATGTTCCCTCTGTGCCAGCTTACTTGTGAAAAATGTCATAAATGAATGTTGTTGTTCAGTCGCTAAGTCATGTCCAATTCTTTGCAACCCCGTGGACTACAGCATGCCAGGCTTGCCTGTCCTTCACTATCTCCCAGAATTTGCTCAGACTCATGTCCTTCGATTAGGTGATGCTATCCAGCCATGTCGTTGCCTGTCACTCCCTTTTCCTCCTGCCCTCAAACTTTCCCAGCATCAGAGTCTTTTCCAATGAGTTGGCTCCTTGCATCAGGTGGCCAAAGTTTTGGAGCTTCAGCTTCATCATCAGCCCTTCCAATGAATATTTCAGGGTTGATTTTCCTTAGGATTGACTGGCTTGATGTCCTTGCTATCCAAAGGACTCTCAAAGAGTATTCTCCAGTGCCACAGTTCAAAAGCATCAATTCTTTGGAGCTCAGCCCTCTTTTCGGTCCAACTCTCACATTTGTACATAACTACTGGAAAAACCATAGCTTTGATTATATGGACCTTTGTCAGCAATGTGAAGTCTACTTTTTAATACACTGTCTAGATTTGTCATAGCTTTTCTTCTTTTAGTTTAATGGCTGCAGTCACTGTTAGCAGTGATTTTTTTAGCCCAAGAAAAAAAAAATCTGCCAGCATTTCCTCTTTTTCCCCGTTTATTAGCCATGAAGTGATGGACCAGATGCCATGATCTTAGTTTTTTGAATGTTGAAAACTTTCAAGCCCGTTTTTAAGCCAGTTTTTTCACTCTCTTCTTTTCCCTTCATCAAGAGGCTCTTTAAAATTCCATTTCCCTTTCTGCGATTAGCATAGTATCATCTACATATCTGAAAATGTTAATATTTCTTCTGGAAATCTTGATTCTAGCCTGTGACTCTAGCCCAGCATTTTGCATGATATATTCTGCAGAGAAGTTAAATAAGCAGGGTGACCATATACAGCCTTGACATACTTCTTTCCCAATTTGGAACCAACCCATTGTTCCATTAAGGTTCTAACTGATGCTGCTTTTTTTTTTTTAAACTAACGCTTCTTGACCTGCATACAGTTTTCTCAGGAGAAAGATAAGGTGGTCTTTCTCTTTAAGAATTTCCCACAGTTTGTTGTGATCCCACAGACAAAGGCTTTAGCGTAGTCAATGAAACAGAAGTAGATGCTTTTCTGGAATCCCCTTGCTTTCTCTGTTTCCAGCGAATGTTGCAATTTGCTCTGTGGTTCCTCTGCCTTTTCTAAATCCAGCTTGTACATCTGGAAGTTCTTGGTTCACATACTGTTGAAGCCTAGCTTGAAGGATTTTGAGCTTGCCTTGCTATGATGTGAAATGAGCTCAATTATATGGTAGTCTGAATATGGTTTGGCACTGCCCTTCTTTGAAATTGGAATGAAAACTGACCTTTTCCCATCTTGTGGCCACTGCTGAGTTTTCCAAATTTGCTGACATGTTGAGTGCAGCACTTTAACAGCATCATCTTTCAGGATTTGAAATAGCTCATCTGGAATTCCATCACCTCCACTAGTATGTAGTAATGCTTCCTAAAGCCCACTGGACTTCACATTCCAGTATGTCTGGCTCTAGGTAAGTAACTATACCATCATGGTTATGGAGGTTATTAAGACCTTTGTGTACAGTTCTTCTGTATATTCTTGTCTCCCTGCCCCCTTTTTTTTTAACTTTAAATTTATTTATATTCTGCTTGAAGGATACTTGCTTTACAGAATTGTGCTGGTTTATACCAAACATCAACACGAATCAGCCATAAGTATACATATGTCCCTTCCCTCTTGAGCCTCCCTCCCACCTTCCTCCCCATCCCACAACTCTAGTGGTTACAGAGTCCTGGTTTGAGTTCTCTTAAGTCATATAACAAATTACCATTGGCTATGTGTTTTACATATGGTAGTGTAACTTTCCATGTTACTATCTCCATATATCCCACCTTCTCCTTCTTCCTGCCACCCCCATGTCCAAAAGTCGGTTTTTTGTGTCTGTGTCTTGATTGCTGCCCTGCAAATAATTTCATCAGTATCATCTTTCTATATTCCATATATATGCCTTAATATAAGGTATTTGTTTTTCTCTTTCTGACTTACTTCACTCTGTATATTAGGCTCTATATTCATCCACCTCATTAGAACTGATTCAAATATGTTCGTTTTTATGGCTGAGTAAAGCTGAGCGCCGAAGATTTGATGCTTTTGAACTGTGGTGTTGGAGAAGACTCCTGGGAGTCCCTTGGACTGCAAGGAGATCCACCCAGTCGATCCTAAAGGAGGTCAGTCCTGGGTGTTCATTGAAAGGACTGATGTTGAAGCTGAAACTCCAATACTTTGGCCACCTGATGCAAAGAGCTGGCTCATTGGAAAAGACCCTGATACTGGGAAAGAATGAGGGCTGGAGGAAAAGGGGACGAAAGAGGATGAGATCGTTGAATAACATCACCAACTCGATGGACGTGGGTTTGGGTGGACTCCGGGAGTTGGTGATGGACAGGGAGGCCTGGCGTGCTGTGGTTTATGGGGTTGCAAAGAGTTGGACACGACTGAGTGACTGAACTGAACTAAACCACAACTTCTTTATCCATTCATCTCTTGATGGACATCTAGGTTACTTCCATGTCCTAGCTGTTGTAAATAGTGCTACAGTGAGCATTGGGGTACATGTGTCTTTTTCAGTTTTGGTTTCCTCACGATATATGCCTAGTGGTGATATGGCTGGGTTGTATGATGGTTTTATCCTAAGGAATCTCCATACCATCTTCCATAGTGGCTGTATCAATTTACATTCCCACCAGCAGTGAAGGAGTGTTCCCTTTTTTCCACACTCTCGTCAGCATTTATTGTGTGTAAACTCTTTGGTGATGACCATTCTGACTGGTCTGAGGTGATATCTCTTTGTAGTTTTGATTTGCATTTCCTAATAATGAGTGATGTTGAGCATCTTTTCTTGTGTTTGTTAGTCATCTGTATGTCTTCTTTGGAGAAATGTCTTTTTCCTACTTTTTGTTTGGGTTGTTTGTTTTTCTGGTATTGAGTTGTATGAGCTGCTTGTATTATTTTGGATATTAATTCTTTTTCAGTTGTTTCATTTGCTATTATTTTCGCCCATTCTGAGGGTTGTCTTTTCACCTTGTTTATAGTTTCCTTTGCTGTGCAAAAGCGCTTTTTTAGGTCCCATAATCATATGGGATTTTTAAGCATAAACATAAAAATATGTTTATTTGGTTTTTATTTCCATTATTTTATTTATTTCCATATATTTATTTTTATTTCCATTATTGTAGAAAGTGGGTCAGGGAGGATCTTGTGATTTTTGTCGTAGAGTGTTTTGCCTATGTTTTCCTCTAAGAGTTTTATAGTTTCTGGTCTTCATTTAGGTCTTTCATCCATTTTGAGTTTATATTTGTGGATGGTGTTAGCAAGTGTTCTAATTTTATTCTTTTACATGTAACTGTCCGGTTTTCCCAGTACCACTTATTGAAGAGGCTATCTTTGCCCCATTGTATATTCTTGTCTCCTTTGTCAAAAATAAGGTACCCATAGGTATGTGGATTTATTTCTGGGCTTTCTATCTTGTTCCATTGGTTATATTTCTGTTTTTGTGCCAATACCATTACTGACTTTATGACTGTAGCTTTGTAGTATAGTCTGAAGTCAGGAACATTGATTCCTCCAGCTGCATTCTTCTTTCTCAAGATTGATTTGGCTATTCAGGGTCTTTTGTATTTCCATATGAATTGTGAATTTTTTTTGTTCTAGTTCTGTGAAAAAATGCCATTGATAATTTGATAGGGATCACATTGAATCTTTAGATTGTGTTTGGTAGTATAGTCATTTTCACAATATTGATTCTTCCTACCCAGGAACATGGAATATCTCTCCATCTGTTTATGTAATTTTTGATTTCTTTCATCAGTGTCTTACAATTTTCTATATACAGTTCTTTTGTCTCCTTAGGTAGGTTTATTCCTAGATATTTTATTCTTTTTGTTGCAATGGTGAGCAGAGTTGATTCCTTAATTTCTCTTTCTGATTTTTTCAGTTAGTATATAGAAATGCAAGTGATTTCTGTGTATTGATTTTGTATCCTATGACTTTGCTAAATTCACTGATTAAGTCTAGTAATTTTCTGATAATATCTTTAGCATTTTCCATGTATAGTAGCATGTCATCTGCAAACAGGGAGAGTTTTACTTCTTCTTTTCCAATCTGGATTCCTTTTGTTTATTTTTCTTCTTTGCTTGCTATAGCTAGGACTTCCAAAATATGTTGAATAATAGTGGTGAGAGTTGGTACCCTTATCTTATTCCTGATCTTAGAGGGAATGCTTTCAGTTTTTCACCAAACTGAGAATAATGTTTGCTGTGGGTTTATCATATAAGGCCTTTACCATATTGAGATAGATTCCTTCTATGCCCATTTTTTGAAGAGTTTTTCATCATAAATGGATACTGAATTTTGTCAAAGGTTTGTTCTGCATCTGTTGAGATTATCATATGGTCTTTATCCTTCAATTGGTTTATATGGTGTATCACATGGATTGATTTGAGTGTATTGAAGAATCCTTGCATCCCTGGGTAAACCCGACTTGATCATGGTGTATGATTGGCCACCTCTTCTTAATCTCTTCTCCTTCTACTAGGTTCTTGCTGTTTCTGTCCTCTATTGTGCCCATCTTTGCATGAAATGTTCCCTTGGTATCTCCAATTTTTTTTTTTTTAAAAGACCTCCTCTAGTCTTTCCCATTCTATTCTTTTCCTCTATTTCTTTGCATTATTCACTTAAGAAGGCTTTCTTATCTTTCCTTGCTTTCTCTGGAACTCTGCATTCAGTTGAGTATATCTTTCTCTTTCTCCTTTGACTTTCACTTCTCTTCTCTTCTCAGCTGTTTATAAGTCCTGTTTTGCATTTTTCCATTTCTTTTTCTTAGGGATGGTTTTGGTCACCGCCTCCTGTACAATTTACAAATTGTTCTTCAGGCACTCTTATCAGATCTATATCTTGAATCTTTTCATCACTTCCACTGTAAAATCATAAGGGATTTGATTTAGGTCATACCTGAATGGCCTAGTGGTTTTCCCTACTTTCTTGAATATTAAGTTTGAATTTTGCAGCAAAGAGTTCATGATCTGAGCCACAGTCAGCTCCAGGTCTTGTTTTTGCTGACTGTATAGAGCTTCTCCATCTTCAGGTGAAAAAAATATAATCAATCTGATTTTGATATTGAGCATCTGGTGATGTCCATGTGTAGAGTCCTTTCTTGTTGTTGGAAGAGGGTCTTGGTCATATTCTGTTTGCCTTTCTTTATCTTGCTTAATTTTGTAATCCTAGGTCAAACTTGCCTGTTACTCCAGGTATCTCTTGACTTCCTACTTTTGCATTCTAGTCCCCTATAATGAAAAGGACATCTTGTTTTGATATTAGCTCTAGAAGGTCTTGGAGGTCTTCATAGAACCATTCAAGTTCAGCTTCTTTGACTTTATTGGTTGGGACATAGACTTTGATTATGGTGATGTTGAATGGTTTCCCTTGGAACAAACCAAGATCATTTTGTCATTTTTGAGATTGTACCCATGTACTGCATTTGGGACTCTCCCGTTGATTGTAAGGGCTGCTCCATTCCTTATAAGGGATTCTTACCCACAGTAGTGGATATAATGGGTATCTGAATTAAATGGATTTTGAATTTTTCAAAAGCCTTTTCTACATGTATTGAGTTGATCATGTTTTTAATCTTCAATTTGTTAATGTGCTGTATCATATTGGTTTTCAGATATTACAAAATCTTTGCATCCCTAGGGTAAATCCCACTTGATCATGGTGCATGATCCTTTTATTGTATTGTTGTATTTAGTCTGCAGTTATTTGATTTACCAGTATTTGGTTGAGGGTTTTTACATCTATGTTCATCAGTGATAATGGTCTATAATTTTCTTTTTTGTAGTACCTTTGTTTGGTTTTGGTATCAAGGTGATTTGGCTGCAAAGGATAAGTTCAGAAATGTTCCTTTCTCTGCAGTTTTTTGGAATAGTTTGAAATGGTTAAGCATTAACTCTTCTGTAAACTTTGGTAGAATTCAATCATGAAGCCATCTGGTCCTAGATTTTGTTTCTTGGGAGTTTTGAAATTACTGATTTAGTTTGCTTACTGGTAATTGATCTGTTCATATTTTCTCTTTCTTCCTGGTTCAGTCTTTTTAAAAATGTGTCCATTTCTTTGAGGTTGTTCATTTTATTGGCATATAGTTTAATAGTGGTCTCTCATGAATCTTTATATTTCTGTGATGTCAGTTTTAACTTCTTCTGTTTCATTTCTGATTTTATGGATTTGATTTCTCTCCTTTTTTTTCTTAATATATCTAGCTAAAGATTTATCAATTTTGCTTATCTTTTCAGAGAGCCAGCTTTTAGTTTCATTATTCTTTTCTATTGATTTTTAGTCTCTAATTTATTTCTTCTCTGATCTTTATGATTTCTTTTCTCCTGCTAACTCTGGGTTTTGTTTATTCTTCTTTTTTCTAGTTTCTTTAGGTGTAAAATTAGCTTGTTTGAAATTTGTTTTTTTCTGATTTAGCTTTTATAAGAGTAAATTTCCCTCTTAGAACAGGTTTTGCTAAATCTCATAAATTTCAAATCATCGTGTTTTCATTTGTCTTTAGGTATGTTTCTGTTTCCTGTTTGACTTCTTCAGTGCTGCATTGTTTAGTACTCTATTGTTTAGCCTCTGTGTGTTTGTGTTTTTTGCAGTTTTTCTTTTTTTGTAGTTGAGTTCTAGTGTCACAACATTGTGGTCAGAAAAGATGCTTCTCATGATTTCACTTTTCTTAAATTTACTGAGGATTTGTTTTGCGGCCAGCATGTGATCTATCCTGGAGAATTTTCCATGTGCACTTGTGAAAAATGCGTATTCTTCTGCACAATATTCAGATGAATATTCTTTGTATATATCAATTAAGTCCATCATTTCTAATGTGTCATTTAAGTCTTATTGATTTTCTGTCTGGATGATCAGTTCATTGATGTAAGTAGGATGCTAAATTTCCCCCACTAGTATTGTGTTACTGTTGATATCTCCCTTTATGTCTGTTAATATTTGCTTTATGTATTTAAATGTTCCTATGTTGGGTGCATATGTTGTTACATATGTTTACAATTATATCTTTTTCTTGGATTGATCCCTTGACCCATTATGTACTGTCCTTCTTTGTTTCTTGTAACAGTCTTTATTTTAAAGTCTATTTTGTCTGATATAACTTTTGCTACTTCACCTTTTTTTTTTTTTTCCACCCCCTCACTTTCAGTCTGTGTATATCTTTAGATCTGAAGTGAGTCTCTTGTAGGCAGCAGCTGTTTGGGTCTTGTTTTTATATCCATTCAGCTACTCTGTGATTTTGATTGGAGCATTCAGTACATTTACATTTTAAGGGAATTATTATATATATGTTATTACTGCCATTTTGTTAATTATTTTGGAGTTGTTTTGTGGACCTTTATTTTTTCCTTTCTTCTTCTTTTGTTCTCTTATCTTGTGATGTGGTGACTGTCTTTAGAGTTATATTTGGATTCCTTTTTCTTTTTGTGTGTATGTCTATTATAGATTTTTGGTTTGTGGTTACCATGAGGTAAATAGGTATATGTATATGTGTATTAAGTTGCTGATACCACAGTGTCAAATGCATTTTAACCAGCCTGCATTTGGACTCTGCTCCTCTCATGATACTGTTATTTATATCATATTTTACATCTAAATGGTTTCTGTATTCTTTACCTGCTTATTGTGGATATCAGTGGTTTTACTACTTTTGTCTTTTAACCTTCCAGCCAGCTTTGTGCATGGATGGTCCTGCGGTTATTTCCGAACTACTGGAAGGCAGAGCAGGTCTTGGAGTCTAGTTGAAGGATCCAGGAATTCTAGAGCTGGTGTCAGATTACTGCTAGTGGTAGGTGGGTTTCTGACACAGAGCCTGGGGTATCCAGAAGCTTGAATTGGCCTGCTAGTGGGCAGAGCCAGGGCTAAGTTTGTCCCAGGACAGTGTCTGGCCTTTTGGTCAATGATCTGGGTCTGCAGACTGCAGGATTGTGGCTTTCTTGCATCTGGTGCCTGCCCATGGTGGGTGAAGGAAGGTCCTGGGCCCTCTGGTGGTAAGGGTTGTGTCCTGAGGCAGCTACAGACTCATGGGGTCTTCAGGCAGCCTGTCTGCTGATGAGTGGCCCAGTTAGTTACATGGCCTGAGGTGTCCTATAGTTTCTGGGGGCATGGCTGGGTCCCAGGGCTAACTAGAGGGAGGATTCCACAATGATACTTGCCAACACCAATGTCCACGTGGTAGAAGGAGCTCCCTAGAATGGTTGCCACTGGTGTCTGTGTCCCCAGGGTGAGCTGCGGTTGCCTCCTACCTCTCTGGGAGACTCTCCAAAACTAGCAGTTAGAGCTGACCCAGGTCCCTATCAAATTATGACTAATTTTGAGATACTGGAACATGTGAGATTTTGTGGGCACCCTTTACAAGTGAAGTCTGTATTTTCCCCAGTGCTCTGGTACCTTCCAAAATTAAGCCCCATTGACCTTCAAAGCCAAATAAATGCTCTGAGGGTTCATCTTCCTGGTACAGGACCCCTAGAATGGGGGGCCTGACATGGGCTCAGACCTCATACTTTTGTGGGAGAACCTCTGCTGTGGAATTATTCTCCAGTTTGTGGATATCCACCTAGGGGTATGGGACTTAACTATATTGCAAATCCACCTGTCCTACTCACCCTGATGTGGTTCCTTCTTATGTCTTTAATTGTAGAGGATCTTTTCTGGTAGGTTCTCGTCTTTTTCACCAGTGGTTGTTCTGCTTATCATTGTTATTTTGATGTACTCATGAGAGGAGGTGAACTCATCCCTGATAGGTTATTATAAGATAGTGGGTATAATTCTCTGTGCTATACAATATATTCTGGTTGCTTATCTGTTTTATATATAAATTACTGTTTGTATCTGTTAATCCCACATCCCTCATCTGTGCCTCCCCCTCCCCTTTCCCCTTTGCTAACCACAAGTTTGTTTTCTGTGTCTGTGTCTGTTATGTTTTATATATGCATGCATTTGTGTTACTTTTTAGATTCCACATGTAGATTATTTCGTACAGTGTTTGTCTTTCTCTGTCTGACTTATTTTACTCAGCAAATATTCCTTAAATCTCTCCCTGTTGCTACAGATGACAATATTGTATTCTTTTTTATGGTTGAGTAATATTCCCTTGGGTATATACCATGTCTTTTTAAACCAGTTATCTGTTGATATATACTTGGAATCAACCCAGTTGTGGCTAGTTTGTTTTTAATCTACATGCACTATAAACATTGTGACTGATTATCAACAAAATGAAGCTTCTGTTGTACTGGATTAGGTTTAGTCGCTCAGTCATGTCTGACTCTTGTGACCCTATGGACTGTGGGCTCCTCTGTCCATGGGATTTTCCAAGGCAAGAATACTGGAGTGGTTTGTTGTTTCCTTCTCCAGCACATCTTCCCAAACCAGTGATCGAACCTGGGTCTCCTGTATTGCAAGCATCTCTTTATCAACTGAGCCACCAGGGAAGCCCATAGACTAGTTGTGCTGAGGAAGGGCTAATTTTCTTTGGATATTAGGAGCAAAGAAACAGAATGGTATAGACAAAAATGCATCCAGTCCTTTTTTAAAAGCAGATTTAACTGATAATTCAGTGTAATCACAACCATAAAAAGTCTTATCAAGTCACATCATGGAGGAAGTAGTGATAAATTTTTCCATAATCATAATAGAAAAAAATTTTATTGCCTGTTATATGCCAGGCTCTGTACTTATTCATTGAATAAATACATTTTAGTCACCTACTGTGTGCTAGGTACTTAAATAGACTCTGATAAACAAAATGGACATACTACCTACCTTTACTTCATATTCACACTAACTCTACACAAGATATGTTATGGTTACTTAAATTGAAAATCAGAAATGTTAACGAGCCCGGAATTGCAGAGTTAACTGTCCAGAATTACACAGCCAGTAAATAATGGAGGGCTTCCCTCATGACTCAGCTGGTAAAGAATCCACCACCAGTGCAGGAGACCTGGGTTCAATCCCTGGGTTGGGAAGATCTCCTGGCGAAGGGAACAGCTGCTCACTCCAGTATTCTGGCCTGGAGAATTCCATGGAATGTATAGTCCATGGGATCGCAAGAGTCAGACATGACTGAACAAGTTTCACTTTCTTTTACTAAATTGTAGAGCTAGGATTTGAATTCAGGTCTGTGTGATTCCACAGACCATATTTTTCCTTAAAGCTACAATAATGTGTTCCAGTATGTGACCGAAGTAAGGGAGTACAAACACATACACAGATATATAAAGGCATGAAATGCAAAAATTTGCATTGCCTAAATGAACTGCACTGTTTTATCTGGCGTAGATAATCTTGGCTAAATTGTTGCTGCAGTCTCCTCTTTGCCCTCCTAGTTTATTCAAAACATAGCAGCTAGAGTGACCTTAAAATACAAATCCTATTTAGTTACTCTTCCTGTACAGACCCTCCAATGGAGTGCCTCCTCCCATATCCCATCCCTCCTACCTCAGTCTCTAGAAGTAACCATAGTCATTGTTATCAGCTTGGTGTGTAGTCTTTCAACTTTGAGTATTCATTTGCAACCTTTTTATTTAAATAGAAACATAGTACACATATTATTCTGCAGATTGCTTGTATTTTCAGTTGAATGCCCTATGTTCCTAACATAAAAATCTATATATTCTCTTGATATATATTGTTACAAAATAGAATGAGGAAAGCTGTGTTATTGATTCCAAATTACACAACTCTTTTATCATGTTGCTATATGATGATTGATTTTGCATTCATAAAACAAGCAGCATCTTTTATAACAATTACCTTTTTGTATCTGTAGCATGAAATAACTTACTTTAAAAAATTACTGTTGCCGTGTGTGTGTGTGTGTTAGTCACTCAGTTGTGTCCAACTCTTTGCAACCCCGTGGGCTGCAGCCCACCAGGCTTCTCTGTCCATGAGATTTTCCAGGCAAGGATACTGGAGTGGGTTGCCGTTTCCTTCTCCAGGGGATCTTCCCAACCCAGGGATCAAACCCGGGTCTCCTGCACTGCAGGCAGATCCTTTACCGACTGAGCTACAAGGGAAGCCCACTGTTGCCATAGGAGTGTAATATTTGTCATGTTGCTAGATTCATTATTAGAGCATAGATTCTTAAATTATGAGTAATTGTTAGAATTTCTTCTTTTACCATAGTTAACTTCCAGTTGAATATTTTCAACTGCTCTTGCCTCTGCTCTTTAGTAGACATGTTAAGGCTACGTAAAGTAAAATGAAGAACTGAGGGCCAATCATGGAAGCAGGGGACTTGGCTTTACTCATTCAATGCTATTAAAATTAGTTATTTGATAAGTGAATTGTGCCACTGTAGGTAAAGACTGCAAACTATAGCTTCACATTTGCTTTTGATGGAAAATATGATTTTCAATATATTCTATTCATTTATATCCTTATTTTAGTTGTTTTGGATTTAATATATTAAAATCTTTTTATTTTTAATTACAGTCTCGAGTTGTAGCTGTGCTGGATTGGGAGCTTTCAACCATTGGTCATCCTTTATCAGACTTGGCTTATCTCTCCATGTTCTACTTTTGGCCAAGGACTGCTTCAGTGGGAAATCAAAGCCATCAGTTTCAAGAAAACATAGGTATGAAAACATAATGTTGCCTAAATTTCTATTAAGGTAAAATTGTCTTTATTTCTCTCCATAATTAACAAAAGATAATTTTATAATCTTAGATAAACAGCTTTTATTTGTTTGAATGTTTTATTTGTTTTGAAACAAACAGTTTTGTTTGAAATGTTTTTAAGTCATCTTTATCAATTTTTTTAAAGTGTGCCATTCCACTTTTAGTAATTTGTGACAAAATATAATCATTTCTATATACTATTCTTTTGGAAATAAATATTTGGAGCATGTTTTGCTTTGTAGAAAAGTGGTTTTATATTCAATTTTATATGTAATATGACATTTAAAATTATTCACCCTGACATTTTTATTAAAGTTCATAGTATGTACTGTTTTTATAGGGATACCATCAATGGAAGAACTGATTTCAATATATTGCCGCTGCAGGGGAATTAATTCTAATCTTCCTAACTGGAATTTCTTTCTTGCCCTTTCATATTTCAAAATGGCTGGAATAACACAGGTAATTAATTTTTTAACATGCATTTCTTGAAAATACTTTTGGTTTTGAGGGGTTTTACATTCTTTTTTTTTTTTTTTTTTTTTTTGGCCACATAGTCACTTGGCTTGTGGAATCTTAATTCCCTAACCAGAGATTGAACCCAGGCCCCTGGCAGTGGAAGTACAGAATCTTAACCACTGGACCAGAGAATTCCCTTATACTAGTATCTTTAGATCAATTTATTTTCCACAATGACAAATACCAAACATGGATAAATATAAATTCAGAGTTTACAGAATAGGAATTTGCAAGGGAAAAAGTTGAGTAACAAATGTAGTATAATAGACCAAAAAGATCGAGGAAGGGAGAGAAAAAGACATAATGACAAAAATAAGAAAAGCATGTGAAAATTGGTTATTTCCTGAATATCAATATAAGAAAGAGCTAAACTCCTAATGTGACATCTGATTCAGATTGTAAAGGCATTTATTAATCAGAGCTGATGGTGAGGAAAGAATTATTATATTTCCCAAAGCCTAGCACAGTACCTAGCATACAGAAGCCTCTTAATTATGTTTTTGAGTGAAGATAAGCAAAATTGTCTGTTTTCCTAATAATATGATAAATTTTGAGAGAAAATTGAACATAAATACAGTTTTTTTTTAATTTACAGTTTAAACAAATGCATTCTTCATTATACTACCTCATTAAACTAATTCTTCATTAACCTAACTTTGAATCTTTGTTTATTTAAGAAATTAAAATGCTTTGTCACTAACAAGGGGTTAGGATTTATAGGAAGAAGAAGTAAATAAGAGATTTTAGAAACAAAAGGAACGGGAAAAGAAAGATTAAGGAAAATTATGGTTATTTTTCCCTGTCCTCAGAGTCCATGCTGTCCTCCAATACCTGAAATATCTTCTAAGAAGTTGTTGTGTTATATCTCATCCTGTAGTTTAGAATCATATTACTCATATTAGTTAATCTTGTTGCTTGGATGGATTTCTCATAATAAGGTTTATGGTGTGTTTCTATATGTCACTTTCCACAAAAAAGATACCAAATAGGCTGTCAATTTAAAGTGGATTTTCATTTCAAATGAAAACTTGACATGGTTTATGATTGAAATTAATATGTCATTAACTACTATATGTCATAAACTATATAGTAGTAACTTTAGAGATGATCATAAACATTCCATTCTAACTAGAAATGTGAAATTGGAAATGATGGAAAGACTGTTACAGTGTTAATATTGTACAAAGAATTACATAAAGAAGTAAACTAGTGAAATTCAGTTGATATTGTTTAGGGCAGGGAACCAGAGAATATATTATGTTGGAAGCACAGAACATGGAGAGGTAAGAAAAAAAAAGTTGAGCATTCCACTAACACTGTTCAAAGGAGAATAGTTTCACCTAAATTAAAGGTCCAAAAAATGAGATAAAATATTCTTAGAAGTCATTTCACTGTCTTCTTTTTGGTTTTATAATTTTTAATTTTATTTTGATTTCTTTAGTTTTTTTTTTGCTCCACTATGAAGATAGAACAGTGATCTTTAGAGATGATATAACTTGCCAAAATGGTATCTTTGGTAACTGCTAAAGTAATTTTGAAGTTTGGTTTGATTTCCAGCTATAATTCTGTTATGATGAGAGTGTGTTAACTAGATGATAAGCATGTCATACTTTCATTTGGACTGGCATAATTTTTCCTGCATGTAAATTAATAGAATTGATAGTCAGATTTATATCTTAGTACTTTGTAAGTTTTGTGATTCACATAGCTGGAAAACTGGAAAGACTGGATAGCTGAAGAATAGTTTCCATTGAATTTTAATCACTTTATGTTAATTTACTTATAGGGAATTTATAATAGATATCTTCTGGGAAATAATGCATCAGAAAATAGCTTTCAATATGCCAACACTGTGCAACCTCTGGCAGAAACTGGATTGCGGCTCTCAAAAAGGTAAGCAAAATATAGATTCCGTGGTTAACTCAAATAAAGTCTTTATTAGGTATGTGAGGGTCATAAGCTTTAGAAAGATAGGGATTGTTTTTATTGCTTACAACACAAGGATTACTGCTGCCAACCATGGTTATTCTTTTTTTTTTTTTTTTTTTGTAAATCTCTTTTATGCTTGAAAATAAGTTGACTTCACATATAAAGAAATATCAATTTAATATTAAAAGGTTTTTCTCTTTTGCCAAGTTGAATTATTTTAAGGATATTGATAAAATTCTGATATGTTCCCTTCTAATGTTTGTCACTTACATATACCTATTTAAAATTATGTATTATATAAGATGATTTATTAAGTTTAAAAATGTTGCTCTCTTCCACCATCAAATTGCATGAAACTCAGATAAGCATCTTTTAATTCATATGATGTCCATTAGTGGGGCACTTCTGAGGCATCTAATATACTTTTTCAAACCATACCTCCATCTAACAGGTGTGATGCAGGGGGAGGGTAAATTAGGGGATTGAAATTAACATATACACACTACAATATATAAAATAGATAATCAATAAGGACCTGCTGTATAATGGAAGGAACTCTACTCAATATTCCCATAAGCTTTATGGGGAAAAAATCTGAAAAAGAATAACTATATGTATGTGTATAATTGAATCACTTTGGTATACCTGAAACTAACACATTGTAAACCAACTACTCTCCAATGTAAAATAAAAGTTAATAAATAAGGACCTGCTGTATAATGGAAGGAACTCTACTCAGTATTCCCATAAGCTTTATGGGGAAAAAATCTGAAAAAGAATAACTATATGTATGTGTATAATTGAATCACTTTGGTATACCTGAAACTAACACATTGTAAACCAACTACTCTCCAATGTAAAATAAAAGTTAGAAAAAAAAAAAAAACACAACAGTGTGATACATAGCACTTACTGAATGCATGAATGATGTTGCCCCTGGAAATTTTGCCCAAGTCACAAGTTTCCATGACATCACCTTGAAAGTGAATGTTAGTTGCTCTGTTGTGTCTGACTTTTTATGACACCGTGACCTGTAGCCCTCCAGGCTCCTCTGTCCATGGAATTCTCCACGCAAGAATACTAGAGTGGGTTGCCATTTCCTTCTCCAGGAGAACTTCCCGACCCAGGGACTGAACCCAGAGCTCCTGCACTGTAGGCAGATTCTTTACTGTCTGAGCCACCAGGGAAGCCTGACATCACCTTAGCACCGTTGTATTTTACACTTCATCTTATACATGAACATTTGTGATCTCTGTAACATAATAAATGACGGTGCTTCTCTTCATCATGATCTTTAAAGATCTTACTTATAATGACATCCTGCAGTTGTATTTGTTAGGCATATACTAGGAGTGTCTAATCCTATTTGTGTCCAATTTCTTTGCCTTCTTGTTTAGAGATTTTGATGGGTGAATTCAATAAAGATTTTAAACTCCCATTGATTGAGGTCATGCCAGGCTATCTTTTCTCCAAAAAGTGCTTTAAGCACTAAAGTTTAATGTTCAAAATAAAGTGATTCTGCATTCCTCCCATAACCATGAAAGATTAAAAAAAAAAAAAGCTCCAAAATACGGAAGCTCTTTCTGAGAGATGTTTTTGGGGAATTGTGGGAAGACTTCACATTCTATTCAGAAATCTGTAATAATGACTTTGGACATCTTTGTAACTTTTTTCTTCTTTGTAATTTTTTTTTAATAAAGATCTTTCAGCACTGCACTTCCACAGACTAATACTGCCCGTCAGTTGTTTGTACAGACACGGACAGGTCAGGAAGTTCTTATTAGGGTGAAGCAGTTCATGAAACAACATATCCTCCCAGTGGAAAAGGTAAGTATTCTATAAATCAACAGTATGTATTTGTGCTTCAAGACTATTGGTGAATTACTTCTGTTACCTCTTCTTCTAGGAGTACCCTGGTATCATTTCTTTGTAGTCAATACTTACCTAGATGCCCCTTCTCACCTTAGCACTGAACTGCTACAGAGCCTAATGCTGAAAGATGCCACGCTTCTAAAATATGCCAAGGGAATGCCACATAAATCTGTGGAATTAAAACTAAGTCAAAGGGAATTAGCTGTTTGTAAAGTTAAGATCTTTGAATAGAATAAAACATTACTTTGAGGGTCTTTTCCTAAGGCAGTGACTTTCAGCCTTTTTTTCTGTATGAGCCCCTTTAAAAATTAAAAGGACTTTATCTTAAACAAAAAGGGCATACCCAGAAAATTTTGTATATCATTTGAAACTGTACATGGATACTACCACTGTTTCCCTCACAAGCTCCTATTCTAAGGTGTTAAGTTTCAGTAAATCCACTGAGAGTAGACAAGTAATGTGACACATTCATTCAGTTAACAAATAATAATTGGGTACCAAGTAATTGGTTAGGCACCTAGCAAACCATTGAAAGTAAAAGGAAGAATAAGAAGACAGGATTTTGTACTCCTACAGAGTTTATACTTTAGCATGAAAGAAAGGCATTAAGAGTTGATAAATGCTGTGAAGAAAAGATAAAAACTATTATGACTTTATAAGGCATTCTTGCCTCAAATTAGGTTGTCTTGGACAAATAACTTTATCTCTCAGAGGCCCAATTTCTTTATCTACAGTATGACTAGGTATGATTATATACATAATAAATTCCCATTTAAATCTGTGATTCTGAGAGCTCTAGAGCTTGGTGAGAAAAAATTAAATAGAAAACTGAAAAAGACTAAAATTCTTTCAACAAAAATTTTCAGTGTTGATATGTGTTTATAGAGCAGTTACATTTGTTGATTGAATTATATGAATAATTATAGTATTTTTAGTGAAGATGTGGAGTGAGATGAGCTTGGCTCACAGTGTGGAATATAACTTAATATGAAGAAGTGCTTTCCAAAATAGTCACTCCTTATATGTGGTCAGTGGTTAAGGTATTACTTTGCAGATTTTCTGCTCTAATTAGTATATATACAATTTTGAGGTTTAAAATTCTGAACTTTTGATGACCAGAATGTAAGACGGTACTATAAATCTTATAGAGGAAAACATGGCAGAACGCTGTCTGACATGAATTTCAGCAATATCCTTTTGGATCCACCTTCTAGAGGATGAAAATAAAAACAAAAACAATTGGAACCTAATTAAACTTAAAAGCTTTTGCACAGCAAAGGAAAAAACCATAAAACGAAAAGACAGCTCACGGAATGGAAGAAAATATTTGCAAATGATGCAACCAACAAGGTATTAACCTCCAAAATACACAAACAGCTCGTGCAGCTCAATAGCAAAGAAACAAACAATGCAATCAAAAAATAGGCAGATCTAAGTAGACATTTCTCCAAAGAAAACATGGCTGAAAAGCATATAAAAATATGTTCAATATCACTACTTTTATTAGAGAAATGCAAATCAAAACTACAGTGAAGTATCACCTCACACCAGTAAGAATGGCAGTCAAAATCTACAAACAGTAAATTGTGGAGAGGGTATGGAGAAAGCAGGAACTTCCTACACTGTTGGTGAGAATGCAAATTGGTGCAGCCACTATGGAGAACAGTATGGAGATTCCCTAAAGAACTAACAGTAGAGCCACCCTATGATGTAGCAGTCCCACTCCTGGGCATATATTCAGAGAAGCTCTAATTCTGAAAGATAGATACTCCCCAATGTTCATAGCAACACTATTTACAATAGCTAAGACATGGAAGCAACCTAAATATCCATCAACAGATGAATGGATAAAGAAGATGTGGTACATATATACAATGGAATATTACTAAGTCATAAAAAAAAATGAAATAATGCCATTTGCAACAACCTGAATGGGCCCAGAGATTATTATACTAAGTGAAATAAGTCAGACAGAGAAAGACAAATGTCATATGATATCACTAATATGTTGAATCTGAAAATATAATGCAAATGAACTTATGAACTTATTTATAAAACAGAAACAGATTCACAGACTTAGAAAACAAACATGTTTACCTAAGGGGAAAGGTGAAGGAGAGAGATAAATTAAGAGTTTGGGATTAACACATATATATTACTATCTATAAAATATATCATCAACAAGGACCTACTGTAAAACAAAGCGAACCCTACTCACTGCTCTTTGATAACCAATATGGGACTGAAAAAGAATATGTATAACTGAAGCATTTTGCTGTAAACCTGAAACTAACACAACATTGTAAATCAACTATACCCCCTGTAAAATTAAAATTTTTAAAAATAAAATTCTGAACTTTGAGGTATTAAAAGAAAATACAACACTTTGAGTTGAAGATGGCAGACTGAAATCTTGGATGAATAAAATCCCCTTGAATTAACAATAATTTTTTTAACTGTATTTTTAAAAGCACAAAAATAGGAGAAGTACACATTAGAGGACTAAAGGTTTTGAAAAAAAGAATGGAAATTGGATTTGGAAAGCAGAATGGATCATACCAAAGACTAAACCTTAACAGCCACATTTCAAGAGAATTTCAAAGTGAGAGAGGTCGTTAATGCAGATGGTAACCAATTTTTTCTTTTTACAATGGACCCCCTATGATTGCCTTTATGAAGAGGAAGAGAAATCTGATTGAAGAATAAACCTGTGATATGTGGGCTGCTTGGGCTGGTTTCTAACACTCCTGGGTAGCAGCAGTGATTGCTCCATACAAAAGGCTGCCAGAGTACTCTAAGAAAGAAGATGATCTGTTTCCAAAAAACCAGTGCTTCAAATGATGGTTAGTGCTCCAGAGAAGAGTTCTCCACTTTTTTTTCCCCAGTGTGGGATTTGGTGTAGACCTCAACTGGCCTATCAGCCTACCTGATTTATTCAAAGGAGAGTCAACTGGCAGAGGAAACCAAGTAGCCTTGTTCTTTCATTCCTAAATGTAAATGAGCAATCAAGGGAAGCACAGAAGAGGTGTTACTAGTTGGATCATGATACATCTGCTGAACCTCATCTCATGCAGCTACTAAAATATTTTTAAATAATTTTCAATAAAATGTTTTGTGATAAATTTAGAAAAAGCAATGTATAGTTTTAAAGGAAAGAATGTCAACATTTTGTGTGGCAAGGAAGGCCATAACCATTTTCTGTTTGCAGATTTTTCAAATTTAGAATATATCTAATGAGAGCTTTTCCTTCCTTTAAAAACTTGTACTAACCTCTGTAAATGTTTTATCCTGTAGAATATTCTGAACAGTACTAATCCCTATCTGTGAACACATGCATTTGAAATGATGCTTGGAGAAAAGTAATTAGCTTTTTCAAAATGGAAGGAGAGAAAACCTATAAAATTCTGTCCACTATGATTATAACTGTATTTATAAAAACTAGAACAGTCATATCTAGAAAATAAGATTGTATCATATAATACAATAACTTAATATTAGATATCTTTAGTAGTAAGACTCCTGATGATTTTCTCTTAATACTTTATATATCTTCCCAACTTATAACAGGAAAAAAATAAGGTTCAATTTATGCCCTTCTAATGACCTTTTAAAATTGTATGGATATCATAAAGTAAGAACATAACAACCCATTATCCATTAACATGTTAAAAGGTGATTCTTCTTGGAGGGGAGGGAGAGAGAATTGGTGATAATCAAAAGGTATAAACTTCCAGTTATAAGATAAATAACTAGGAATGTAATATACAGCATGATAAATACAACTTACAGTTATGTGTGAAAGAAAAAATTTTTTATATTTCTTTAATTTTATATCTATATGAGATGTGTATATTCACTAAACATTGTGATAATCATTTCATGATGTATGTTAGTCAAGTTATTATGCTGTATACCTTAAATATATACAGTGCTATAAGTCAATTATATCTCAATAAAACTGGAAGAAAAAAGGAAATGAAATAAAGGCAATTCTTCTTTAAAATGAATAAGGAGTCTTAAAATAGCATGTAAAACAGAAACTAGCAACATGACATACTTGAGAACACACTTTTAATATAATGGTAACATTAGGCATATTTTTTACTGAATCTAATAATATATTAGGGAAGAATTCTTGCTTCTTTTTTTTCTAACAGACTTAAGTTTAAAGTGAAAAATGTATTATATTGTGAAATTATTTATAGGTTCAGATTTAAGACTATGAACTAACATACTCCAAAGCAGTGTCTCTCTCAGTGAATGAGAAAGTTAAATATTAAAGGTGATATCTGGGGAGAATTGCTCAGGCACCAATCATATTTTCTGTTTTCCTTTTCCATCAATAAACTATTTTTTCATACTTTAAGAATTAGAGAAAGATTCTTTAAAGAAAGATAACTTATATTATTTTAATTCTGACTTCTACCATACCACATGTTGTGTTGTTCAGTCGCTAAATCTTGTCCAACTCTTTGCAACATATAGATTTTGCAAAATTCCAAATCAATAGACTTTTTTTAATCAATAGACTTTAAACAGAAGTATTAAATAATACTTCCCTCATAGCTCAGTTGGTAAAGAATCCGCCTGCCAATGCAGGAGACACAGGTACAATTCCTGGGTCGGGACGATCCCCTGGAGAAGGGATAGGCTACCCACTCCAGTATTCTTGGGCTTCCCTTGTGGCTCAGCTGGTAAAGAATCTGCCTGCAATGAGGGAGACCTGGGTTCGATCCCTGGGTTGGGAAGATCTCCTGGAGAAGGGAAAGGCTACCCACTCCAGTATTCTGGCCTGGAGAATTCCATGGATTATACAGTCCATGGGGTCGCAAAGAATCGGACACGACTGAGTGACTTCCACTTTCACTTTTCACTATTAAATAATACAAATTTTAAAATTATTATATAAATGGCATAAAGAAAACTGAGTGCCAAAGAGGTGATGCTTTTGAACTATGGTGTTGGAGAAGACAAGTGAGAGTCCCTTGGACTGCAAGGAGATCCAACCAGTCCATCCTAAAGGAAATCAGTCCTGAATATTCATTGGAAGGACTGATGCTGAAGCTGAAGCTCCTGTACTTTGGCCACCTGTTGCAAAGAACTGACTCATCAGAAAAGACCCTGATGGAGGGCTTCCCTGGTGTCTCAACTGGTAAAGAATCTGCCTGCAATGCAGGAGACTGTGTTCGATCCCTGCGTTGGGAAGATCCCCTGCAGAAGTGAACGGCTACCTACTCCAGGATTCTGGCCTGAAGAATTCCATGGACCTCAGTCCATGGTGTCGCAAAGAGTGGACATGACGAGCAACTTTAACTTTCACTTGGTGCTGGGAAAGACTGAAGGCAGGAGAAAAAGGGGACAACAGAGGATGGTATCACAGACTTTATGGACTTGAGATTCAGCAAACTCTAGGAGTTGTTGATGGACAGGGAAGCCTGATGTCTTGCAGTCCATAGGGTCACAAAGAGTCAGACATGACTGAGTGGCTGAACTGAACTGACAAATGGCATAGTGTAATTTCTCACAACTATGGAGTCAAACAGAGGTAGTCACAGATGGGAATTTGTACGTGTATTACATAACACATTTCATATCAAACACAATTGCATTACTAATTCCATGGCAACATGAGGGATGGAAATGTTAATAATTAACAACCATAAACAGGAAATCTTCCAACTTAACTTATTTCCCAATGGAAATGACAAGTACTGTTCATTGTGGTGCCTGTGAAAGAGCCATCCTTTGTCTTCTTGAAGTTTTAGACTAGCCATCCTTCAATAAAAGGAACATTTTAGCATATTTACTTATATGACTGTAATTTGGTGGAACAATTTTAGAAAACAATTTTGTAATACAGAGTTTTGACCAATGTTCATAGCCTTACTTCAATAATTCTATTAGCCTATATGTAGAAAATGAGTTCAGAGTTGTTTTAAGAGCAAAATATTGGGCAATGTCCTTAAAGTCCAATATTTTAGTTCACAGATTAGAGATTACTGTTATTGTTTTTATGTAGCTAGTTGTTAAATTTCAACTTATCCTTGTATTTATCACTTTATTTATTTACTATTCCTTCTTACAATGTAGATGTTCCTTCTTGGATCAAAATCCTTTAATGAGAATCTGCTAGTAAACGCTTATTTTTCTTTCTTTTTTCTTTTTTTTTTTTTTTTTCAGATCTGAAAAGGGAAGTAATGATTCTCTCTGTATCCATCGTATCTTTTAACCACCCATATTTTCCTTCCATTGAATTTCTGTGCTTCATTCAAGGAGTAATTTCTTCAGATCCTTCTTTCAATTTATTATTATTTGAATGTAACTAGTCCATCTTTCAACCTTGCATAGAGGGGTATATCTCATTATTTGGATTGTGTCAGAATTGCCTAGAAAGATAGTTAAGATTACAAAATAGGAATACATAAGTAGACTCATCGAGGAAGGATACAGCCTGGACCCTTGTGTTTTATCAGGGGATGCTGATGCCCACCAAAATTTGAGAATCACTGCCATTGGGTTTTTTAATTTAATTACTATGGTTTTTCTTTGCCTCGAGTTGTATTCAGTCTTTCTCAGGTTTGTCTGCCCAAGTTTGATAGTCCTTTGTCGGCCTCTTAATTCCTTCTTTTATTCTTGGAATCTATTGAACACACATACTTTTTATTCTGTATTTAATCATGTGGCCTTTGGGGGTATGATTCTATTTTGTTGAACTTTTGTTTTTGCTAATTCTTGCTAATGGTGGTTTGTTACCTTGAGTGTTTAGTTTTTTCATTCTGGACTCATGTTCTTTGGAATGGACTTTTATCTGCAGGGATTAGTCAAGACTTTTTAAAAAGAACTTTTCCTCCAGAGTGAATTTGCTTTTGCTTCTGCAGTACTTTCAGGCACTGTTACCAGGAACACTGTAAACTTAATTTTTGACTTGAATCTTTAGGGCCACATAGGTCTGTGAATTCAGATCTCAAACTTGATTGAAGACAGGCTTCAGGTTAGAAATGTTTCTTTTTTCTGTTCCATCCTGTGAATGGCCTTTATTCAGCTTTTTGTTTTTATTTTCTACTTTTTTCCACTTAGGTTTTGCAGATCAGGCATCCTGGCTTTGATGCACGCAAGTGGTGGTCTCTGATCCCTCCTCTTGCCCTGTTTCTGACATTTGGTTTTGCCTGCCTGTGTGGCCCATTGGAAACTAGGATCTAGGCTAATATGGATCAGCCTACACCCTCCAGACAAACTTGGTTCCAGTGCTCACTCACACCTAAGTCAAGCATTTTATTCCTGGACTCTGAGGAGTTTCCTTATTTTTGTTTCAGTACAGCTATGTATTAGTACATGTATTTTTTAATTATTTTTAATATTTTACCCAGCATTTTTAGTTGTATTACCCTGGGAGAGGATTCTATGACCATCTAGTATGCCATCTTACTGAAAATGGAACACTTGAATCTTGGTGTAGGATTTTCAAAGTTAATTCTGTAATAGCAAGGCAGCATAATTTTGTGAGGAATAAACTATTGTATTATTTATTATAACTATATATTATATATGATTATATATTACACATATAATTATATGTATTAGCCTGGGCCCTAGGTTCCAATGGGCCACATAGGCAGGAGTCAGGAAGCAAAACCAAATGTCACAAATAGGGCAAGAGGAGGGATCAGAGATCACCAGTTCCCTCTACCAAAGCTAGGATGCCTGATATGCAAAAAAAACTATAAAATTTTTTATAATTCTGTGTCTGATTTTAGAAAGAAATTTTCCTGATTCAATAGCAGCTGAAAGAGCTTTTCACTTAAATATGTTTATTTACTTTGGATATTAGCAGCTTATGGCATTACTTTTCTTAACTCTAACTAATGAACTTTTTTTTCCTTTTATACTTTTAGGAGGTAATTGAGTTCTGTGTTCAAAATGAAAATTCAGTGGACAAGTGGAAAAAACCTTTAGTAATTGATAAACTCAAGGTAAGAAAAATAAGAGAACCTTAAAATTGGAGAATTTATATGCAGGTTTTTTTTTTGAGAACTTAGTTTATTGTCTCTTCTCTTGTTATATATGGAGAGGATAATTACATCACTTATAACTTTTGTTATATATGTAGAGGATAGTTATTCAAGTATACTTTTTAAAAAATTTAAAAATAGAATCTGTAATATACTAATTAGTTTACATAGTGTGTTGTGTGTGATATGTAATGAAGACAGCCTCTTATAGCTATTCAAATTAAAAATACAATCAACACTCTCACTTGAGACTGAAGTTGAGGCAGAGTATTTGTCCCACATAGGCTTAATCCAAATTTCATGTTTTCAAATGTTAACACATGTTAGAAATTGAAGTGCACAAAATAGTGTATTTGGCATAATTATACTCAAATGGAAGAGATTTTATAATAGCTATGATTCAGTAAGAAGCACTCAAGTAAGTAAATTTAGTTTTTCAACCAAATATGAGGAAGCTTTGTGAAAAAGTCATTTATTTAACCATTGAGAAAATGTTGATTTATAATGAATTAATGACTCTGCACATTGTAGGATACAATGAAATAATTTCATAAGTTTGAAAGGCATAAATACCAATATCTTTTAAAAGTAAACTGTTTTAGGTTGTGATAAATTATGGTCACTCTGGCATATTCATCATCTTGACAGGAAATGGCCAAAGCAGAAGGCCTCTGGAACTTGTTTTTGCCAGCTATAAGCGGTCTCACCCAGGTGGACTATGCCTTCATTGCTGAAGAAACTGGAAAATGCTTTTTTGCTCCAGATATCTTTAACTGTCAAGCACCAGGTTACGACATTATTTTATTTTATTTTATTTTATTTACGACATTATTTTAAAACATAACTTTTTTCAGATATTTTAAGCAGTGTTTAAAATTTCTCTATTTTTTGATAAGGAAATTTTTCTACACAAAGTTATTGATTTATAAATTTGTAATTTTACTTTTTACTTTCATTTAAATGTTAAAAAAATGGATCTAATGTTCTCATTGTATTATTATTTTATTAAGCATCATTGCATTGAGTATTATTGAATAGAAGTTACCATCAAAGGGATTGGCATTATAAGGTTTCCAGTTTTCTGACTCAGTATTAAATATATCTATGGTTAATTAGAATGAATAGTTTTTAGATCTTTTGGTTAGCCTCACTATCTCTCCATTTACTTGCCCATTATTTATCAGTTGCCTACTATATGCTAAGTACCATTTTAGGAACTCTGGATAAATCATGAAATAAAATACACAAAGTTTTCTGCCCTCATGGAGCTGACATTCTAATAGAAACAAACAAAAATTAACACCAGATAGATTAAATAAGTAATTTTACAGTAAGTTTGAAGATGAAAGGTTCTTTGGAAGAAAAAAAAACCCAGCAAGGTAGGGAAGTGCTGGAATGCTGAGAGATGGGGAATATGTATTACAATTTATTATTAAGATGAAAGGCACAGGATAGGCCTTATTGAAAAACTGACATTCGGTAAAGACTTAAAGAGGGTGAGACAGTCAGCCATGCTGAGATCTGGGGGAAGAGTTTTCATAGCATAGAGAACATAAAATACAAAGGCCTTAAAGCATGAATGTGATTGGGGTATTTTAGGAATAACCAAGGAGGTTATTGTGGCAGGGAAAGAGAAGTAGAAGATATCAGAGGGAAAGGGTCTTATGTGTTGGGACTTAACAGGCTGATGACAGCTTGTGGTTTAATGAAGTGGACATTTGAGCAGAGGAATGACAAGATGTCTCTTCCGTTTTTAAAGGATCCCTTTATCTACCATGTTGAGAATTAACAAAAGGAGAAGGATACAAGCAGGGAGTCTTGTTGTGATGGTCCTGAGCGATGATAGGGATTTGTTCAGGGAAGTAGCAGTGGAAAGAGTGAGCAGTGAAAGATTCTAACTGTATTTTGAAGGCAGAGCCAAGAGGATTTCCTGGTTGGTTTTGGGGTATTAATGGAAGAATCAAGGATACTTTCAAGGACTTTAGCATGAAAAATTGGAACGATGAAGGCAGGAGGGCAGAAGGCCTTTTCTTTAAAAAGGCAATATGGGAAGAATAAACTAGGTATGTACTCTTTAGAAGGTGTTTTCAAACCCAGTTTGCCAAAGAAACCCCCAAAGAAGCTTATAAAGAATCCAGATTCATGGACTTCATTCCTGGAGATTCTGTTTCCAGTTGATCTGGGATAGACCCTCAGAATGTCTTTGTCTCCCCCCCCACCCACCCCAGGTTACTCCGGTTACTTTTGATGCTTCCAATCAAGCCCTGGCATTTGATTTGTAGTAGAAGAATGACTGTATAATATCCCAGAGCGTCCTGTACAAGTTAGGCCTCAGTTTTGCCTTTTGTGCTTATTCTATGACCTTGGTACAATAGCTGTCACAAAAAGAGTTAATGAAGCAGGAAAGTGCAAAAACAGGTATATTGGATGTCAGAGAAAATACACCCTAGTTGCCTCTCAAAGTATTTCCACACTAGACTTTGCTCTCATTTCTTGGGAATTATTAACATGGTCCATAAACCTCTGATAATGGCTCTGAACTTGTCCCAGATATGGTTTTCTCTCTTCAAAACACTGATTTATCGATTTACTACATTTTATTCCAATAGTTAAGACTATTATAAAAGTAAATAAATCTATTCAGAACAGAATTTCTAAAGATTTTTTCTCTTTATGTATGGCTATTGCATCATGCTACATAGGTAGCTTAATTTTGTGGAAATAAAACTGATAGTCTTTTTTTAAAACTTCTTTTATTGCCACTCATTGTAAAAACTATGTTTTATATTGTGACCTAGTATGTAGCATACGTAGTTGTATTAGTGTGTCCATGGATAGATGGATTTATGGCAATGAGGAGGGGAGGGACATATATTATTGAAAAAAGGCCTCAAGAAACAAATAGTTTCCCTTACTACATGAATTCATATATTTTTCATTGATTCTATTCTAATGTATTCTATTTTGATCTATTTTCATTTCTTGGAAAATGCTAGCCATATTCCGTTGAATTAGTTTATGAAACACACTAATGGGTCATAAATGGTATGGACCTAACAGAAACAGAAGATATTAAGAAGAGGTGGCAAGAATACACAGAAGAACTATACAAAAAATATATTCACGAAGTAAGCCAGAAAGATAAAGACCATTACAGTATACTAACACATATATATGGAATTTAGAAAGATGGTAACGATAACCCTATATGCAAAACAGAGAAAGAGACACAGATGTACAGAACAGACTTTTGGACTCTGTGGGAGAAGGCGAGGGTGGGATGTTTCGAGAGAACAGCATCGAAACATGTATATTATGTAGGGTGAAACAGATCACCAGCCCAGGTTGGATGCATGAGACAAGTGCTCAGGCCTGGTGCACTGGGAAGACCCAGACGGATGGGGTGGGGAAGGAGGTGGGAGGGGGGATCGGGATGGGGAATACATGTAAATCCATGGCTGATTCATGTCAGTGTATGGCAAAAACCACTACAATATTGTAAAGTAATTAGCCTCCAATTAATAAAAATAAATGGAAAAATATGTATATATTCACGACCCAGATAGCCACGATGGTGTGTACACTCACCTAGAGCCAGACATTCTGGAATCCAAAGTCAAGTGGGACTTAGGAAGCATCACTACAAACAAAGCTATTGGAGGTGATGGAATTCCATTTGAGCTGTTTCAAATCCTGAAAGATGATGCTGTGAAAGTGCTGCATTCAATATGCCAGCAAATTTGGAAAACTCAGCAGTGGCTACAGGACTGGGAAAGGTCAGTTTTCATTCCAATCCTAAAGAAAGGCAATCTCAAAGATTGTTCAAACTACTGCACAATTGTACTCATCTCACATGCTAGCAAAGTGATGCTCAAAATTCTCCAAGCCAGGCTTCAACAGTACATGACCCATGAACTTCCAGATGTTCAAGCTGGATTTAGAAAAAACAGAGTAAGCAGAGATCAAATTGCCAACATCCATTTGGGTCATCGAAAAAGCGGGAGATTTCCAGAAAAACATCCATTTTTGCTTTATTGACTATGCCAAAGCCTTTGACTGTGTGGATCACAACAAACTGTGGAAGATTCTTCAAGAGATGGGAATGCCAGACCACCTGACCTGCCTCCTCAGAAATCTGTACGCAGGTCAAGAAACAACAGTTAGAACTGGACGTGGAACAATAGACTGGTTCCAAATTGGGAAAGGAATATATTGTCTATATATTGTCACCCTGCTTATTTAACCTATATGCATAGTATATCATGAGAAATGCTGGGCTGGAGGAATTACAAGCTGGAATCAAGATTGCCAGGAGAAATATCAATAACCTCAGACATGCAGATGATACCAACCTTATGGCAGAAAGCAAAGACCTAAAGAGCCTCTTGATGAACGTGAAAGAGGAGAGTGAAAAAAGTTGGCTTAAAGCTCAACATTCAGAAAACTAAGATCATGGCATCCAGTCCCATCACTTCATGGCAAATAGATGGGGAAACAATGGAAGCAGTGACAGACTTTATTTTGGGGGGCTCCAGAATCACTGCAAATGGTGACTGCAGCCATGAAATTAAAAGACGCTTGCTCCTTGGAAGAAAAGCCATGACCAACCTAGACAGCATATTAAAAAGCAGAGACGTTACTTTACCAACAAAAGTACATCTAGTCAAAGTTATGGTTTTCCAGTAGTCATGCATGGATGTGAGAGTTGGACTGTGAAGAAAGCTGAGCGCCAAAGAATTGATGCTTTTGAACTGTGGTATTGGAGAAGACAAGTGAGAGTCCCTTGGACTGCAAGGAGTTTGAACCTGTCAGTCCTCAAGGAAATCAATCCTGAATATTCATTGGAAAGACAGATGCTGAAGCTGAAACTCTGGTACTTTGGCCACCTAATGTGAAGAACTGACTCATTTGAAAAGAACCCTGATGCTGGGTAAGGTTGAAGGCAGTAAGAGAAGGGGACGACAGAGAATGAGATGGTTGGATGGCATCATCAACTGGATGAACATGAGTTTGAGCAAGCTTCGGGAGTTGGTGATTGACAGGGAAGCCTGGCGTGCTGCAGTCAGTGGGGTTGCAAAGTGTCGAACACCCCGAGTGACTGAACTGAACTGAATGGGTCATAATATGAAAAATAATGCTATGGAAGAGACATCCATTGCAGATACAGCTCTGCCACTCTTTCTCCATTTGACCTATCAACTTTTCACAAGATGTTTATGGACTTCTTTTTAGTATAAGATTTTATGAGTCTTATCTAAATGATATCACTAGACTGCTTAAATTTTAAATTTGGCAAGGTAAATACATATTCTGTGACCAAAGTATGATAAGCAACTATCCTCAGCAAATAAGACGTGTTAAACCGTAGGTAGAAAATTAGGCATTTTTTCTTTGTAGTGGAAATATTTTCATGAAGGCCTTGGGCCATTGTGTTTTAGAGCATTGTGTTTTCTTTATCCAAAGCAGATGAAAAACAGAATGTAAATAATGTCAGTTACATACTTCAGAGGTTGCTTAAGTATATATGAGATGAATTTCTACTCAGGATACATTTAGGATACCCAAACTATTTCCCAAATAGTTATAAAAGATTATGGGAAACATATGTAGACTTTCAATTTGTCTTTTTTTTTTCTGCCCATGTAGTAAGTCATACAGTACTGGATATTGGAATGTTGAAAATAGTCATTTTAATACTAAAGCCATTAGAAAATTTGAAGGCCTTCAGGCTAATTGGGGGGAATTTTTTCTTTTTGTATGAGTAATTTATCTAGGCTTTTTTTTTTTTTTTTTACCAACCTATAAATGATAGATTTGATTTGTCAGTTCTCAAAATAAATTAATTTTTGGAAAGTTTTTATTCAATATTTACATCATTTGAACTGTAACAAAAAACACTTGAGTTTAAAACAAGTGAAAACAATGAATTTCATTCATTATAATTCAAGACTTATTTTCTTCTTCAGTTGAAAAGAATTTTAAGCTTGTGTTATTCTACTAGGAATTGTGTGCATTTCAATATAATTAGGGCCCTGTTAGGAGTGCCTGAACAGAGTACAAACATGTTTTGAGAGACTTAGCTTAGACTAAGCTCAGTTTTCATAGGCATTTCAATAACTGTCCTTAACATCATTTTAAGAGATGATACTGAAAAATTCTTCCTCAAAATCTTATAAGTAATCAGTATTCAAGGGAAAGATTTTAGAGGATATTTTTAGAAAGTTGATGGCAATGAAAATCAGAGAAAGGCATCTAACGCCTTTTGCTCCATAGCAGACATGAGGCATCCTTTTTCACCTGAGAGTGATACTGCAGTGTATCATGTACTGCGCAATGCCCCCTGAGGGCTAAAGAGAGTCTTTTAAGTCATCTACTGTCATTTTCTATCCAGGGCAGAGTTCCATGTTTAGCATCCTTGAGATACTACCTAGTAATTTTCTATATGGTATGGAGTCACAAAAGCCTTCCCCAATGACTCAGTGGTAAGAAAATCTGCCTGCAATAAAAGAATCTGCCTGCAGTGCAGGAGATGCGGGAGCTGTGAGCTCCATCCCTCGGTTGGGAAGATCCCCTGGCAAAGGAAATAGTAACCCATTTCTTGCCTGGGAAATCCCATGGACAGAGGAGCCTGGAAGACTGCAGTCTATAGGGTCACAAAGAGTTGGACATGATTGAGTGGCTGAGCACATTCGAAGTATAGAGTCACAAAAGCAAGGGCAGTGTTAGTGGTGAAGAGACAGTAATTACTGTGTGTGGTCAAAGGAAGGAGATATTCCTGATTAGGTGGTTGAAGAGTCTTCTCAATGGAGGTGGCTAAGAGACACAAATTTTCTTAGGAGTGACAGGTAGAATTTCACCTGAAAGAAGGCCTGGCCCAAGTAAGCATGTGGAAGTTAGAAAGCATAGGGTGTGTTTGAGGGACAGGAGTCTCAGGGCTGTAATTTCAGTAGAATGTTGTTGTTTAGTTTCTAAGTCATATCTAATGCTTTTACAACCCCATGGACTGCAACCCACCAGGCTCCTCTGTCCATGGGATTTTCCAGGCAAGAATATTGGAGTGGGTTGCCATTTCCTACTTCAGGGGGTCTTCCTGAAGGAAGGATCACACCTGCATCTCTTGCTTGGCAGGCATATTCTTTACCACTGAGCCACGAGGAAACCCCCTCAGTATATGAGTAATGTTAATTTTTCTCCAGGAGCATTGCAGTATCATTCCTAGCACAGTATATTTGCAAGATAGCAGGCAAAAGTTAGCCAGTAAATTATTTTCCTCAGTCCTAACTGAGTCAAAACACACTAGAACCATGCTTCATTGGGATGAAATAGACAAGTGTCTATGATACAGAACAAGCTGAATAATAGGCACCAAATGCCATGTAGTTATAACTACTTATGGCATACGTTCATTGTAAATTATATTTACTATTATGTTTAGTCTATGGCCATGCCACCCTGAACACACCTGGTCTCATTCATCTGTTTCAAAACATTTTTGTTAGTAAATATTTTCTCTAAAAAGATTCATGTCTCTTATCTATATAAAGCTTGGATTTCCTGTTAGTACATTTTAAAATGCAAAAAAATGTTTTTCTTTATTACATGTAGACACGGGGAACATGGAGGTACTCCACCTATATGGAAGTGAGAAACAGAAGCAGGAGTGGCTAGAGCCTCTTCTTCAAGGGAGTATTGCCTCCTGCTTCTGTATGACAGGTAAGAGCAAATCAGTCACGTTTTCCCATTGCGCACTCTTGCTAGGTTATTATGGAGGAACTAAAGAAATGTGGAATGTGGCTTTGTGTTTAGGCAAATTTTCCTGTCATCAGAAATATGAATGTGTTTGTTGTGAGCCCAGTTTTGATATTTTGGCATTTTAAAATTTGCAGAATAAAATCATTCCACTTTGGGAGGATACCAGATGTTTTCTGGCATCCTGCTTTAGCAGCAGAGTAAACCTAGTTTCATAATCTTTTGACTTGCATTTAAAATTGCCTTCTAAGGACATTTAAGATCTTTTTTACCTTCGTGTATGAAATATTCATCTTTGTGATAATTTTATACTGACACTTAAAAAGTACTCCACTCTGCCATAAATTGAAAAAAATAGAACTTTTACCCGTGTTGGTCATATAGCTCAAATTATAAATGATAATCATGTGGGCTGATGAAAGTAGGAGCATGTTAATAAAAGTGGGTCTTGGTATATTTGTACATAGGAAACAGTTATCAAGAACTCTTACTCAAAGAGCAAAGTCATTGCTTTATAATTGAGTTAGAATTAAACTGTTCCATCTGGCCATAAATTTGTCAGAATTTATTATTCTCTATAACACTGCATGCATTTATAAGAGTAAAACTGGGACCTCCCTGGTGGTACAGTGGATAAGAATCTACCTGCCAATGCAGGGGACGTGGTGTGATCCCTGATCTGGGAAGATTCCACATGCTGCAGAGCAACTGAACTTGTGCACCCCAGCGACTGAAGCCTAGGCACCTAGATCCTGTGCGCTCCAACAGAAGAGGCCGCCGCAGTGAGACGCTCGTGCACTGCAGCTAGAGAGCAGCCCGCGTTCTCCGCAACCAGAGAAAGCCAGTGCACAGAAACAAAGACCCAGCACAGCCATAAATATAAATTAAAAAAAAAAAAAAACAAGTAGACAGCTCCTTTTCTAAAGAAAGAGTGTCTCTAGTTTTAGAAAGGGAACACATAAACTATTTGAAGGATACATTCTAAAGAGCAGCACATTAACAAATGCAGATTACTATGATTTAGAACTAGCCTGTTTAGTTCTAAAATGCAGTGCTGTAAAGCAGTCCTGTAAAGGTGTCCTATGGAAAGCTTTCTGAAGACATTAAATGTTGAGCCAGTTTTATAGAATGCAAAATAGATCGATGACAGCATTACTGATGGAATTTGAAAGGCACAGTTAGAAGTTGTTTAAGATACTACAGAAATAATGTCAGAGATGTAGAAAACAAGCTATGGCTACCAAGGGAGCAAGCGGCAGGAAGGGATAAATTGAGATATTGGGACTGACATATACACACCACACACACACACACACACACACACGTATATAATAGATAACTTGTATATAGCCTACTGTACAGCACAGGGAACTAATGACCTGTATGGGAAAAAAATCTATGAAAGAGTGGATATTATGATTCACTTTTCTGTACAGCAGAAACTAACACAACATTGTAAATCAAATATACTCCCAAAAAATTAATTTAAAAAAAAGTTGGTTAATATACTAAACCTATGGTGATCAGGACCATCCCCGAGAAAAAGAAATACAAAAAGGCAAAATGGTTGTCTAAGAAGGCCTTACAAATAGCTGTGAAAAGAAGAGAAGCAAAAGGCAAAGGAGAATAGGAAAGATATACCCATTTGAATGCAGAGTTCCAAAGAATAGCAAGGAAAGATAAGAAAGCCTTCCTCAGTGATCACTGCAAAGAAATAGGGGAAAACAATAGAACGGGAATGACTAGAGATCTCTTCAAGAAAGTTAGAGATACCAAGGGAACATTTCATGCAAAGATGAGCACAATAAATGACAGAAACTGTGTGGATCTAACAGAAGCAGAAGCTATTAAGAAGAAGTGGCAAGAATACACAGAAGAAATATACAAAAAAGATCTTCACGACCCAGATAATCATGATGCTGTGATCTCTCACCTAGAGCCAGACATCCTGGAATGCAAAGTCAAGTGGGCCTTAGGAAGCATCACTACGAACAAAGCTAGTGGAGAGGATGGAATTCCATTTGAGCTATTTCAGATCCTAAAAGTGATGCTGTGAAAGTGCTGCACTCAATGTGCCAGCAAATTTGGAAAACTCAGCAGTGGCCACAGGACTGGAAAAGGTCAGTTTTCATTCCAGTTCCAAAGAAAGGCAATGCCAAAGAAAGCTCAAACTACCACACAATTGTACTCATCTCACACGCTAGCAAAGTGATGCTCAAAATTCTCCAAGTCAGGCTTCAACAGTACATGACCTGTGAAATTCCCAATGACAACAAACCATGGAAAATTCTTCAAGAGATGGGAATACCCGACCACCTGATCTGCCTCCTGAGAAATCTGTATGCAGGTCAGGAAGCAACAGTTAGAACTGGACATGGAACAACAGACTGGTTCAAAATTAGGAAAGGAGTACGTCAAGGCTGTATATTGTCACCCTGCTTATTAAACTTATATGCAGAGTATATAAAAAAAATGTCAGGCTGGATGAAGCACAGGCTGGAATCAAGATTACCAGGAGAAATATCAATAACCTCAGATATGCAGATGACACCACCTTTATGGCAGAAAGGGAAGAAGAACTAAAAGTCTTTCGATGAAAATGAAAAAGGAAAGTGAAAAAGTTGGCTTAAAACTCAACTTTCAGAAAACTAAGATCATAGCATCCAGTCCCATCATTTCATGGCAAATAGATGGGGAAGTAATGGAAACAGTGACAGACTTTATTTTCTTGGGCTTCAAAATCACTGCAGATGGTGACTGCAGCCATGAAATTAGTAGACACCTGCTCATTGGAAGAAAAGTTATGACCAACCTAGACAGCATATTAAAAAGCAGAGACGTTACTTTGCCAATGAAGGTCCATCTAGTCAGAGCTATGGTTTTTCCAATAGTCATGTATGGATGTGAGAGTTGGACTATAAAGGAAGCTGAGCGCCGAGGAATTGATGCTTTTGAACTGTGGTGTTGGAGAAGACTCTTTGAGAGTCCCTTGAACTGCAAGGAGATCCAACCAGTCCATCCTAAAGGAAATCAGTCCTGAATATTCATTGGAAGGACTGATACTTTGACCATCTGATGCGAACCCTGATGTTGGGAAAGATTGAAGGCAGGAGGAGAAGGGTATGACAGAGGATGAGATGGTTGGATGGCATCACTGACTCAATGGACATGAGTTTGAGTAAGATCCGGAAATTGGTGATGGACAGGGGAGCTTGGCATGCTGCAGTCCATGGGGTTGCAAAGAGTTGGACACGACTGAGTGACTGAACTGAACTGAACTGATGGTGGGGAAATATGGCTTGCAAATATGTAGTACAGATTTCCATTGTGGGAAGTAATCAATGATATTTTTAATATATGTTTGATGATTAGAAAGAGGATTAAGTGAGTTGTAACCCAAGTCATGTGTCACTGAGTAAGCCAAAAACACAATTTGGATAGCTGATCTATCTGAGTTGTTCTAAATATTTCATTCATTCTCTCAGTGCACATTTATTAAATACCTACTATGTGTAATGATATAAAGATGAAAAAGACAAAGATGCCTCTGTCATCAAAGAGTTCCCATTTCTTTAAGTGTCTTTTATAAACCAGTGGTATCTGCCTGCCTGTAAATTCAGCCTTTGCTTATTTGTAGAGCCTGATGTAGCTTCAAGTGATGCCACAAATATTGAATGTAGCATCCAGCGAGATGGAGACAGCTATATAATTAATGGCAGGAAATGGTGGAGCAGTGGTGAGTATTCATAATGATCCTTCATGCCAGATGCTGTGCTAGAATAATAAGATACATAGTTATTCATTTCATGACCACAGTTCTTTAAATTGTATCTTTGAAAGCATTTTCAAATTTAGAAATAGTTGATAAAAGGAAAGTAATCTTAAAATAATGTCTTGATTAGGCAATGTTTATTTTAAGAGCAGAAAACATCTATTTTTTTTACAGTTTGTGAGGTAAAAATTCATATTAGTGCACACCATGTTTAGCCATTGTCATTTCTACCAAAATTAAATTTTAGTAGGGGTATATTACCTGGACTATAATAATTTATACATAATTTTTAAAGAAATAAGCAGTACATGTTATTAAAAGTAATTTGTGGTACATATTTTCATTGCTTAAAAATACAAGTGTTTAAGTGAAAAATAAGAGTCTTTATATATAGGAAGATATTTAGTCAACCCTTGGTAATAGAATCACATAAGTGGATAATTCCTTTAGGCAATTATAAAAATTAAAACCTGTGATTGTCTGAAGATTGCTTCTAGAGTATACATGATAAGTCTAATAGGATAACCAGCTTATTACTAAAGAAAGTTGACATAAAAATAAATTATATGTTAAGAAACTTACTAGTAATACATTAAAATAGCCAGAAAAGCTTTTTTTTTTCCTCATTGCTAGTTTTTATTCTTTCTGGAGTTTTATGAAATCACTTACAAATTAGGAACAGGAAAAAGAAAAAGACATTAAATGTTGCTGCATGATTATTCAAGTATTAAAATTATGCAGGAAAATTGTTATATTAAAATTTAGATAATTTAAAATAACTGTAAATGACCCTTAAATTAAATCTCTTTAACAATCTGTTTTAGATGACCTAACTTGTAGTGTTTTTCTTATGTATGACTGTTAATACTATTTTCTTATATTGTTAGTTTTAATTTCTATGTTTTATGAATTTATTATTTGTTTCCTCTTTTTCTTGGCTTCTACCCCACTCCCCTTTCCTACCCCAACCTCTTCTTTGCTACAAGTTGCCACCACAGTGTTTGAAATTTGAATTTCAGAAAAATGCAGATGTTTGATCTCAGCGGGAAGCATCATTCATGTGTATTGAAGCAAGAGACAGATGGGTCTTATATTTAAATGCTGAAAGTACTGGTTGGCTCTGTAATTTCTTCAGATTCGAAAGGAATCTCCTCCACATTTTGTCTTTGTCTTCTCCAGGATCCGTATTTCTTGGCAACTTTCATGATGTAGTTTTTAAAAGAGGTTCCCATGAAAACATACAGGACTGGGTTGAGGCAGCTGTGAAAGAGTGCAATACTCTCTGTGATTTGGATGGCAACATCCATGCGTTTGCTCATGTCACAGTCAGTGATGAGGGAGTAGATGATGTCTATGGCTTGGCAGAACTTGACAATGTTATAAGGTAATTGAGTGACGATGAAAACTATGACCACTGTGAGCAGAACTTTGAGGGGCCGAGATTTTTTAATATTAGGCATCTTGATGAGTGTCTTTGCCGTGATGAAGTAGCACACTGCCATGATAAGAAAGGGTATTACAAACCCAATGCAGATTTCCAGTATTTGAATTGCTGCTTTCATTGATGTTCCTAGGTGGTATGGAAAGATGGGAATGCACCTAGCTTTATGATTTACTGTATAAAAAACCAACTGAGGGATACTCAGCAAGATGGCAGCCACCCAGACACAGAAACAGATGATCCAGCATGGTTTTCCCACTCTCGATTGACTGGGAGCTTTAGTTACTGCCCAGTATCTGTCTGTGCTGATACAAGCCAGAAACTGCATTCCAGAGACAAAATTGACTGTGTACAAGGCTGAAGTGACTTTGCACATGATTTTCCCTAAAACCCACCCATGAACTGCATTAACTGCCCAAAAAGGCAAAGTGAATAGAAGGAGTAAATCTGCCACTGCCAAATTCAAGATGTACACGTCTGTTCTGGTTCTCCGCTTTTTGTAATAGGCATAAATTGCCACTACAGTGGAATTGCCTGCAAGTCCAATGATGAAAGCTATTGTGAAGAAGGCAGGTAGGAAAACTTTTGCAAATTTTCTGACCTCTTCTTTTATACAGATCACTTCATACTGACTATAGTCATGAGTGTCATTCATTTCATTTTCCTCATAATAGTAATCTGTTGACTGGTTGTATTCCAAAGCCATGGTTCCAATCTAAATGGTAAAAAGAATACAGTGTATTTATTTTAATATTGCTTAAGTGGAAACACTTTTGCTCTAGCATATGTTTTATACTTTTATTAGAGAATAGTTTGTTGCTGTAACATATGTGACCCTGAGTCTGCCACTCTTTGAAACTCTTTAATGGAAGTCACATTGGAGTATACCCTCAAGAATAGTTTTTCATTGCTTGTTTTTACAAGTCTGTACAGGAACTGGGATTTACAGAAGGAAGATAAAAAATAATACCCTGGGAAATGTTCTTAATCATTAAGCCCTATAACTTTTACATACACAACTTTGTGATTCTTATGCAGTATGTCAACAATAAATTAAAAATTTAAATTAAAATAATTTAAAATAAATGTTTTACTTATATTTATTCATGAATTTATTTTAAATTAAGTTAAATAAATTATCTCAGAATTGTACTTAATTTTAGTTGTTGGCTTTTATAAAACAAAGTCTCCTCTAGTTAGCTTCCCTCCAAAACTTGCCACTGCATGCTGATTGTAAACTACTGTTTGGTAGAACTCTTGTTCCACTAGTCACCTAAGCCTTAAGCCTGCACCATCCTTGATTCCTCTCTTATCTTCATCCCTTCATCCCAGATTTTCAGTCTGCCCCTAAATTCTGATTTTACCTTCCAAATAGGTCTCATATCTGTCTCTTCCTTTTCACATAATTCAACCACATTATCACCTGGCCTATTACAATGTCTTCCCAACTGGTATCCTACTGTTCTCATTCCTTCTTACCACTTCCTTGTTCCAACATTTATTTCTCTTACTGCCATCAGAGTGCTCTGTCTCTAAGATGTCAGTCTTGTCACTCTCCTGCTAACTCCCCACCTAAAAGACACATCTCTCTGAAAGATACAATCTAAGCTTGTTACCCTGATACCCAAGGCTCCATGATGTAGTCCTTCCCACGGTTCCTGTACAGCCTGAACTGTACACCTCACACTGTAGATGATGACAGTACTGACTTGCCAGTGGTTTTTTGGCACACACCATGCCGTAGTATGCATCTACATCATTACTCATTCTGTTCTTTTATCTGATATACTGTTTCCTTCCCGTCCCTTGAAAGGCCATTTCCTATTCAGTTAACTCAGACTTCACCTTTCTAGAAGACTTTCCCAATCCAATAACTGTATCTACGTATCAATTGTATCTACATATCAGAGAACTGACCTGGTCCTGTGGAGTTTCCCAGACTACCTTTTCCCTCTATGGTCTGAGTTCCCTAAGACTGTGACCTATTGGATTTCTGTTTGTAATTAATAACTGAAGAGAGTGCCTGGTACACTCTAGGTGGCCAGCAAATATTTATCAAACTATAATGTTTACTAATAGGTATAAAGCTGTTACTCTAGGAATGGAAAGATGATATTCCAGGAATCTCATGTCTCATCATTCTACTATGTTGTCAATTAATACCCTGTAGTATTAAGATAAGCTTGCACAAAATTCACATTTTAAAATATATATAATAATAACTTTTAGCATTTTTATTATAGTGCTAAGCTTTGTTATGCTTTTTCCTTAGCCCTTCTGTCTTCCTTGGGTTATTTTTTGTCCTTGGAAGAATCGCAAATGTTCTTATAGAATCATTAATAAAGATATTATTTTCAAAACAGTACACCAGCTTATGCTACATTTTCAAAAGAGTATTCTTATACTTGCTAACCTTTTGTAAATGAGTAAAGCAAAATGAAGAAGGCCACATAGAGGAAAAATACCACATAGAACTGCTTTCATTATATAAAAACCAGATGCTCACAATTTAAAATGACTGTTTTATCCTTATAGTTATTTGAAAAGTTCCAATTTAGAAGACCACTCTAGTGTTCATTTTCTTATATGTTAATTATTAACACAATATGAACTTTGTTCTTTCCTTCTCTTTTATCACAGAAATCTTGAACCTGGTGATAAGGTATAATATGGCCAAACAGTATAAGATATTAAGGAAAGATATTTTAAAAGAATTAATCATACTAAAAATATGAGTAAATAAATATAGGACTGGAAATTACTTGCAGAAGTGATCCTTCTGGCAGATAAATAGAAACACATTTAAATGCCTTTATAATTATTACAAGAATTTTAAAAAATGGTGTTTATAAAACGAAGCAAGAAAAAAATCGTATAGCAAACCCTGTTATTAACAAAGCTTTATAGGCAACTAATGGTATTAAAATAATATTTTCTTCTTGCTATATTCATATTTTTAAGGTTGAAGTGTATAACTTTTCAAATAGCTATTTTTTGCACATGTAAACTTTTATGCCTCGATTCCCTCTGCATAGGTAAATATACAAAATCTTTGGACTTTAAAAAAAGTCATATCCAACTCTGAATGAAAAAGAAAGAAAAAAACCAACCTGTTTCAGTAGGCAGACAGGAGCAGTCTTGAATGCAGAGAGTAAAATCAAATGACACTCTCTAACTCAGACTACTTTTGTTTTCGTTTTTACACCCCGCCTTTGTCTTACATCCAAGAGTGCTTTCCGGAGACGTAATCTTGTGAGCACTTGATCTTTTATTTATGTGTAACCATCCTGTGAAGTCAGATCCAAGTTCTTAAGTATCCTTGGTTATAAACTTAAAAAAGGAATTCAATCTTGTTTCAAAAGCTACAGACTTTTCCAAGTTTCCACTTAACTGAAGAGAATGGGAACGTGCCTGCAGCTGAGGTACTGACTGCCAAACCAAGAGAATTCACCAGAGCACCTCAAGGAAGCTAATAAGTACTTGTAGGTAATATCTAGACAAATACTGTCTAAAATTATTTTATCTAAGAAAGAAAACAAAAATGATTGTTAACTCAGAAAATTATCTTTTTGAAGACTAAATTATCAGAAATAAAGTCTGAGTAATCATTAAGCATTTACAGTAGAATTTAAATTTTTATACCAGATCATTTTATATTTTATTAACACTTAACACTGTGAGACTCTCCTTGGCTTCACTGAACTCCTCCTCTATCCTTGACCCCAGAGTATGCCTTTCCCCATGACTTTAAATTCTTGTGCCTTCTTGTAATCTTCAGTGACCAGCCACAAACTTTTCACATCCTTCTGCCTGGGAAGCCTATCTCAACTGTCTCCCCCTCCCCCCACTTCCAAACAAATGAAAGTTAGAGAAAGAAATGTATGCAGATTTAACACTGGTAGGCTGTTTGACCTGAACTCTCCTCACATTTGCATAATAGTTCCCTTATTTACTTTCTCAGAGGAGACTAGGCTTAGTCTCTACCTTCAGAAGTTATTTCAGACCCATGCCTTTTTTACTCTAAGCAGTTGATCTAACATTCCTCTTGGTTCGCAGAAAAGAGGCTCTAGGTCACTGAGGTCTTCACCTTCTGACAGTGTGTGTCTGAGGGTACAGCCAGGTTCTCCTCCTTGTTATCTACCAGTCTTTGAGGAAGAGTTACTTGCATTGCCGCTAAACCACCTCACCAAGAAAAAAAAGTACCTAGATTTGCAGTGTTTGCCATTCTTCATGGTGTAAATACTCCCACCGTGGCCAGTTTCAGCTACCAGTGTGAATTCACTGAGGGCAAATTTGCTAAGAGATGAGTATTTTCAGCCTTTCTTAGGAGGCTCTAGCACAATTCTTCCAAAGGAGGCATCTCTTCTCCTTACCATAGCTGATCATTACTCTGATCTCTTATGAAGGTTACTGCTCTTAATATTATCCCTGCCCTCTCTAGGGGCTCCCTGGGTGGCTCAGTGGTAAAGAATCGACCTCCCAATGAAGGAGATGCAGGAAATGCAGGTTCAATCCCTGAGCAGGGAAGATCCCCTGGGGTAGGAAATGGCAACCCACTCCAAAATTCTTGTCTGGGAAATCCCATGAGCAGAGGAGCCTGGCAGGAGTCGAGGGAGTCACAGAGTCGGAGCAACTGAGCATACATGCACACCCTCTCTAGACTCTGATCTTTCGCTTTCTCTTACCTTTTATACTTTTTTTTTCTTATGTATTTTGTGGCCAGGAGGAAGCAAACAAGCGACCTTCCACTAAACTCTTAGAATCATCTGCAAGTTCCCACAAGGTCTGCCTCCATCCCTCAGTACTTCTCTGACTTACTTCCTTTTACTCACCTCTTTGCTTACTTACTCTGCCGCACCAACCTCCATGCTGTTTTGAAATGTACCAGGCACGTTCCTTCTTAGGGCTTTTGTACTGGCTTTTCTATCTGCCTGGAATGTGCTTTCTTTTAATATACACAAGGTTCACTCCCTCATGTCTTTCAAGTGTTTGTCCAATCACCACCTCCTCACTGAGGCAACCTCTGACTATGCTATTTAAAATACCGTCACAAAACAAATGAACAAACATCAAACAAAACAGAAGCAGTTATAGATACAAACAAAAAACAGATGTTTGCCAGATGGGAGGAGGAAGATGGGGAAAAGAAATAGGTGAGGGAGATTAAGAGATTACAAACTCTTAAAAAGGAATTACAAACTTCCAGTTGCAAAATAAATGAATCATGGGGATGAAATGTACAGTGTGAGGTGTATAGTCAATAACTAAGTAATTTTTATATGGTGACATATCATAACTAGATTTATCATAGTGGTCACTTTAAAATGTATAGAAATATTCAATCACTGTGTCATATAATGGGAACTAATATAAGTCATAGGTCAATTTTACTCTGAAAACAAGCAACCACCAAAAAAAAGAGATCAGATATGTGGTTACCACAGGCAGGTGGGTGTGTGTTTGCATGCTCGGTCACATCCAACTCTTTAATATCCATACTACGTATTGAATTAATGTTTTATATGATTTGGGGGAGGTTGGCTTTTTTTTGTTTTGTTTTTTTTAGTGGGGGGGGCATTGACCATACTGTATGGCTTGTGGGATCTTGGTTCCCTCACCATGGATCAAACTCATGACTGCTACACTGGAAGTGTGGAGTCTTAACCACTGGATCACCAGAGAAGTCCTGTATATGAGCTTTTTACTTAGCATTTTTCTTAAGCACTTTCATGTTACTCCAAACTCCCTATAAATGACATTTTTAGTAGATAAATAATATTTTGTTGTGTAGATTATCATAATTTGCCTTACTATTCAACTGTTATAAGATTTTTCTAGTGTTTTGCTATTACAAATAATGTTATAGAGAGCATCTTTGTAGATGTAGTAGGAAATTGTACTTAATCTTATCTTACTGAGGGATTTTGAAGAATGGGACTAACCATGTCTAGCTATCACTTTTCTTGTTACACTAAAGATAGCATTCTGTAGAATAATCTTAGAGTTCTTTCAGATAATTGCTTAGAATGTTTTCTTATTCTTTTAAGGGTTCCGTTATATGGACACATCCATATAATTGTCTTCTGTTGATGATATTGATTTATGCCCAATTCTTTCCTCTCTCAGTTCATTCATGCATTCTAAGTCACTGCAGTCATGTCTGACTCTTTGTGACCCTATGAACTGTAGCCCACCAGGCTCCTCTGTTCATGCAACTCTCCAGGCAAGAATACTGGAGTGGGCTGCCATGCTCTTCTCCATGGGATCTTCCCGACCCAGGAATCGAACCTCCATCTCTTATATCTCCTGCATTGGCAGGCGTGTTTTTTTACCACTAGCAACACCTAGGAATTTCAGGAGCAGCTGTATCTGTAGGATAAATCTCAAAAGCTGAATAGGTGGATTAAAGACTAAGTGAATCTGTAATTTTGGTGGATGTTGTCAAATTGTACTTCATAGGGATGGTATTACTTTGTACTCTCACCAATAATGTATGAAAATATATATTTCCCTAGAACATTGCCAGTTGAATGTCTTGTTCCACTACCATTTTGCTGTCTTAAAAAACTTGTAATTCAGTACCAGTTCAGTACCATTCCCCTTCCCTTGCCAGCTGTATGTGAGATATTTTTCCTAAATTGTTGGGTTTTTTGTTTGTTTGCTCTAGTTTTGTTTCTTTGTTGTTATTGTTTAGTTGCTAAATCATGTCTGACTATTTGTGGCCCCATGAACTGTAGTCCACCAGACTCTTCTGTCCATGGAGTGGGTTGCCATTTCCTCCTCCAGGTGATCTTCCTGACCCAGGGATCGAACTTGTGTCTTCTGCATTGGCAGGAAGATTCTTTACTGGTGAGCCACCAGGGAAGCCTGTTTCTTACTGTACGATAGTTTAATACAGATCAGCCAATCAGTCTTTCTCTTTTAATTTATTTTTTCTTTTTGGCCACACACAAGGATTGAACCTGGGCTGTTGGCAGTGAGAGCATGGATTCCTAGCCACTGAAGCACACGGGAATTCCCACGTTTATTATTTTTGAGGTTTAAAATTTCTTTTCCATTCAGAAATTTCATAGATACTAAATTGTTTTTTCTTCTAGTTTTTTTTTTTTTAATGTCTTGATTATTTAATCTTTTTTAAAATTTCAATTCTGATCTATTTGGACCTGATTTTGATTCAACTATATTTTGTAGTAGTGACAGCATGTAACATTTATAGAATACTTTTTAGATGTAAACCTTCCTAGAGGAAGAATAAGTGAATTTCAAAGGTTGTTTCTCCTATTAACAATAGCACATATAATCCAAGGGAACACATGAGATTTTCTTTTTTTTCCTTAACTGTATGATAAACATTTTTTTTTTAACAAGTGGAAATTTCATTGTAAAATGTTAGTTAACACATAATTGTTTTTAAAATCTGCCTGCAATTCCCTGAAGAATTCCATTCCCTGCAATTCCATTCCCTGAAGAAGGGAATGGCTACCCACTCCAGTATTCCTCCCTGGAGAATTCCATGGACAGAGGAGCCTTGTGGGCTATAATCCACGGGTGCACAAAGAGTCAAATATGACTGAGTGACTCACTCTTTCACTCTTCATTAGTATTAATGCTAAGACCAAATGAAGTTTATATATTTCACATCAGAAGTTCAATATTGGTAGAAATAACCTTGATGCTTTGTAAATGACTAATTGTACTTCATATTATATTATTGTTTATATCACTTTCCTTATGGTTGCAGGCCATATCCATACTCAACAGTTATGTTTTTCTCCACCTGTCATATTTCCTTGTGTTATAGAATGATTTTATTTGATAGTCATGTGGTTGTAAGAACATGTAAAATTAAAACTCATCAGCAAATATCAGCAAAATGTCCCTTTCAGCCTGACTTAATCCTGGCACTTCAACAGTCTTGAAATACCACACAGTCTGGATTAAAAACAAAATTATTTTATCTGTGCCATTTGTTTTCACTCACGAAGGCCTGTGACATAGCAGATAAATATTTAAATGCTTTCTGATCTATTCAGATTTCCTTTAATATATTTAATTTGTGACATTTGGTATCCTGTCCATTAAGTAAAATAACATGAGAACAAAAACTCTTTAGAAGAAGGACATTTCAGCAGCTGCACCTGCCAAATTATGCTTGTAGCTAAGATGAGATGATATATTTGTGAGAGGGTTTTCCCATTTTCTGAAACATCAAGGTTAAATCAAAATAGTTCAAAATTTATAGCTTATGTATTCATCCTTACTTCCTCTATTTAATGACCCCAAAAAGGAGAGCCAATTTAGAAGTTTCACTTTTTTAGAATCTGAATTGTTTTCCATATTAGATTGGGCAAAGCAGAATTGAAGAATTATTTTCCTAGTTTCTTGAGTTTCATCAAAATTTACATTATATCTGAAATCTGTTGGGTACTTAAATAAAGTTGTGGCAACAATTTTTCATGATAAAAAGAGCAGGACGAGAAATGCTATTGGGAAATAGTAGAGAAAAATTATGGAATTAGAAAAGGCATGCTTTCAGTTAGGGTTTAAGGGAATTATAGAGAAGATTTTACTTTTGAAGGATTAAGACACATGAATCCTGGATAAATCCTGGTAATCCTTGATTACCAGGATAAAGTGGACAAAGAAAAGATCTCTAATGAAATAAACCCCAAGTCACACCATTATGTCCTAATCTGATTTTTAGATGTACACCCACCAAGGAGACAATGTGTTATATGGGGCAAGTGGCCTGACTCTTCATTCTTAGAGCCTCAAGTCTTCCTACAAGTAAAACCTAAAAAATTGCAAGTGGAAAAATATTCAGTTGAAAAATTAAAAATAAGCCTTTCTGGAAAGGATTCTTTTCTCTATAATTTCTAGCTAAAAATCAAAGCATGATTGCATATCATTGCAGAACCAGAGTCAATCAAGAGTAAAAAAAATTCCCTCTGCTCAGCATTTTCAGATAAGGAATTTCCATTAATATCCACATTGAAATTTAAGTTTTATCATCTATTCTTTAAATCATCCTAATGTTTTTTGGGTTGATCCTCAGAATCGTGGAATTCATTTTCTTTGTATTAGCACCTGTAAAAATCAGAAGGACACGCTTTTGTAAAAATAACTAAACACAATTTGGAAAGTGAAACATGGTTCAATAAATGAGGATAGTCAAGTGGACTCAACATCAAGAGTATAACATCTGAGATTTTTAAAACTTAATTTTGAGATATGTGAGTGGGGAAATCTTTTTTCACTAAAATCTGGAAGATGTAGCAGCTGATACATCCTTCTTATAAAGAGTCTTTTCAGAACTGATTGAAAAAAAAAATAGTTTCCATTAAATTTAAAGAAACCCAAATTAGAGCTTTGGTTTTAAGACAATTGTGTTTTAACCTTAACCGTATTTTACTTTACATGTATAATTCACAATATAGGATAATTGAGGGGAATAGAATGGTAAGCTCTTGATTTTATTGATTTAAAATTTTTTAAGCTTCTAAGATTCCTGATTCTGCTTCTTAGGTGATCAAATTTTGGGGTGATCATTGCATTTCTAAAACTTCAACTGACATTAATGATAGGTACCTGAGTTAAGAAACCATCACATGAGATAAGTGAAAACCTGGTTTTGGCAAAGTTTTAAAAACCCTAGGGGAGTTCCTTTTCTGGTGTGGTGGATTAACACCTAAGATTGACCTTCTCACAGATAACAACTATAAAACTACCCCAAAAAACTACCTGAAGAGTCTGTAGAGTGACCAAAGACAGGCTGATTTTGTAGCAGAGTCAGGCTTTAGAGGATGAGATGGGCCTGAGGTCTCATTTTAAGAATTTGGCCTAAGGACTCAATGGTGTGAGAATGCTGAAGCTTCTCTAGATAACGTAGGTCTTTGTGTCCTAAGGAACTAGAGAATAGTAAGGCAGCCATTGCTCCCAGAAAAATGATAGAATAGGGTGAGACTCCAGGAAAGGAAAAAACTGGAGAAAGAGAGCTGTTTCCTGTGTAAGCTTTGTCCAAGCCTCTGTCTTACTCATGAATCAAAGTGATTCACAAGGCAGGCTCAAAGCACCTTGCAGCTAAATAAGAGCTAAAGTGAAATGTGGCCTCTCATTCACCTTAACTGAGACAGACTCTGCAGTTTGACTCTACCTAAGTTAATTGCCTCTTAAAACAATAACATTAATGGTCTTCAGAGAGAGAGAACAGAATCCAGAGTCTTCAAAACAAAGGAATTCATTATGTCCAGAACACAATGGAAAATTATTCATTAAATGAAGAAACAGGAAAACATGATTCACTTTCAGGGCATCAACCTTGCTTCATCCCTATTCCCATTTCGTCCTCTCCCCATATTATTTTGAAATAAGTCCCAGATATCACATTATGTCTCTCACGAATATTTCAGTGTGCATCTCAATAAGAGCTCTTTTTAAAATGTAACCACAATGTCATTAGCACACCTAAAATTACTTAATATTGTTACATATCCAGTAAGTATTCAAATTTCCAATTGTTTGTAGATGGATTAATGCTTTTCAGTTTGTTTAATTGAAACAGACTCACCCTCATCCTACTCCATGACTAGGGAAATTAAGTCTTTCTCAGTCACTGGTTGAGGAGTAAATATCGTGAGTTTTGGTACTCTTGTCCATAGGTCAGAGAATATGAGATCTCAGCTAGCATATTTTGCTAGAAGAAGTTCATAATCTTTCTAGCATGCTGATGTTTGAAATGGTATGAATGGGAGAGCCATCATTTTGTCTTAAGGGCTGCAGTTCTTTCATGGCTTCTTTGACTTCTGGTTATTTTCATGCAGCAGTTCTCATTGAAGAAGTCCATTCTTGGCCTTAGTTAGTCAATTTTCTTGAGTGATATACAGTTTTGTACATAAGCATTTCTTTTTTTAATGATCAAGGGCTTTCTTCCTGTGTGTGTGTTTGTTTTGCCAGAGGTAAACTTACAAAGATTAGAACTTCTAGTGTGAAATATCAGACTAAAAATTTCTTTTTATGATGTATTCTTTTCATTGTCTCTCTGGTTTTAGGAGCTGGGAATCCAAAGTGCAAAATTGCAATTGTTATGGGAAGAATTAACAATAAGTCTGAACTCAGGTAATAAAACAATAGTGATTGAGAAATCTACGAGGAATAAGAGTCAGTCTTTTTTTGTACTCACTTAATTTACTTAAAATTCACTATGTAGGCTCATAAATTATAATAATAGAAAGTATACTATGATATTAAATGTCATATATCTGTTGTTTCACAATTATTTTGCTAAAGAAATATTTAGAAAACATTTTAGGAAGTGTTGGTATACATTCTTCACTGAAATTTCCTGTTTTAAAAAGTGTTGTTAAAAAAAAAAAAATAAAATAAAAAGTGTTGTTGAATTCTCAAAGCTGTTTGGATCCAATTATAAGATATATAAAATTTTTCAAAACTGTCTGTAAGTAATTAAGTGATTAGATATTTAGATCCAAGGCAATAATCTTGAAATGTTTAATATATTAAATGTCAGTTCCCAGTTACCATTCTGAGCAAGGAGAAGCCTCAGTTAAATAACTTTCACATATTTCCAAATCATTGTTTTTCCAGATTACAGCCTGCATCTAAATGTACTTAATGTAATGATTTTTACACAGTTCCTATTCCAGACATGTTACTTACATGATTACATGATAGCAACAATGAAAAGATGACAGTTGAGTCTCCACCTAACATCTGTTTTATTTTTCCACTTTGCAAACTTCCTAACATCTACTTTTCTTTTGACCAGACACAAACAACACAGCATGATTCTTGTTCCCATCAACACACCTGGAGTAGAAATAATAAGGCCCTTGACAGTTTTTGGCTACCTGGGTAAATATTCAATCAGCTTGTCTGTGTATTTGCACTGTGTATTTGCACATAACATTTTAGTGCATGAGATGGGTTCTTAGAAATCCTTTGACCCTTAGCATAAATTACCAGTGGAGTTCAGAATGGAACAGATGAAGAGAGAGGTGGTGCAGTGTTCTACCACGTTTTGTCTGCTTTGGGGAAAGGGCAAACTGGTATTTAAGGCACAGCAACTCTGTCTGCCAGTCTTCTTTTCATCATCCAGGAGGAAGGGTTAATGAAATAGATGTGAAAAATTAAGTAACTCACAGTAATATTCATTTTTAACTTTCTTAATCAATCTATAAAAGTTATTAATAAACAAAGGGTTTTGATTGATTTGAATGCAGAACTTTTCCTTCCTTCTGTCCTTGGGTGGAATTTCTAAGAAGCAAGGATACATTTGCTCAGTCTCATGTTCACTGTTTCCTGGCTGCTCAGGTTTCTCACTCTGCAAGTGTTTTTTGAGCGCTCAACCCACTCCAGTATTCTTACCTGGAGAATCCCATGGACAAAGGAGCCTGGCAGGCTACAGTCCATATGGTCACAAAGAGTCAGACATGACTGAAATGACTTAACATGCACGCACACACACAAGCAATGTTACAGGTGCTTAGAATACAATAGTGAACACAGTAAACTAAGATCTCTGCCCTTGTGGAGCTTACTTGCTGGGGGACAGAGACAGAGGATAAATAAAGACATGTAAATAAGCTAGGTAGCTAAAAGCAAATGATAAATGTTATAAAAAACTGAACTTTAGGTTTTGTGGTGACCCTGGCTTTTTCTTTATTGTTAAATGTGGCTAATGAAAATATTCAAGAGGTGGATGACTTTTTGTAGGCTGCAACTAGAAAATGCACCCACAGGTTAAGTGGTTGGGTTGTAGAACAGCCTAAAAGACCATGAAAATGGGTTTATAATGTTGCTTGGCTATTAATACCCACCATTGTAGAGCCTATGTTTCAGATTTCAGTATGACAATCTCACCAACATCTCTCCAACTCCCTGCACCAAGGCCAAAAGAAATACTGTGGACAGAGTTGATTATTAATGTCTGTTCTGACAGGAAAAGGGTGTGGAGTTAACTGGAGATTATCTTCAGAACTTGGCGAGGAGGAAGGATGATGTAAAGACAAAGTGTGGATGTGTTCCCAGTCTCTGTCACACGCCAGCATTTTCAAGAGGCAAACAAGCCTAGACTGGAAGCAAATATATTTGCAGGTCCAGCCTTGGCTTTGTCTCTAATGCTAAACCTGCCCTGTCCCTTTGAGCAGGTTCTTCACACCTTCAGGCATTGGTTTCCACAGTGATAAAATAAGACTTACATAATTCACTTGCAAATTTTCAACCACTGGAACCTTTTTTTTTCCCCAAGCAAATTTTCTTCAGAAGCCTGTATATTAAAAATTTTAAAGAAGCAAAGAAGCCTCCAACAAATAAAAATAAATGGGGAAAAAAATGGAAAATTAAAAAAAAATTTAAAGAAGCAATAATAAAACAATAATCAGATGATCTGATTTGAGCTATGGAGCCATCTTCTTTTTCACAGCTCTACAACCTCAGAAAATACATTCAGAAACCTCTGGGTGAAATGATATCTAAAATCTCCTAAAGTTTCTTATGCAGTCATAAGTTTTTGGGCTGTACATTACTGGGGGTTCAGGACTCAGGTCTACCTAGAAATGTCTGACATATGAGGCCTTAAATTCCACTGTCTTTGAGAATTATGTTTCAGTAGATTAATTATCTGACTATTTTTGTCACCTCATTTTGTTTTCTAAAATCTTATTCTCTATTTTACAGATAATTTACATGGAGGACATTTTGAGATCCATTTTAATCAAGTGCGAGTTCCTGCCACCAATTTAATACTAGGTGAGATAAATTGAACAAATGATTCTCTAGTAATTTTTAAAAAATATTTTCAGGTCTAAATCTGAAAAAGATGTGAAATCTACCATAATTTAGATACTTTCCTTCTTGTTTCCTCCACTTATAAGGGAAAATTATTTCCTTTGGTAATAATAAGAGTAATAAGGTTTTATTTAAGTATTTGATGTGGTGTCACATCAATTGAAAACATAGCTAAATACAAAAATTATACAATTCGGAGCAACATACTTTTTCCTAAAACATGATCGTCGGGCCTCTGCTTGTTTTAATAAAACCTCAGTAGTTTCTGAACACTGTATTCCTCGAATGACTCCATCCTCTTGCTTGTTGGAATCCTACCCAACCTTCAGGGAACATCTCTGATGCCACCTCTTTCAAGAAGGTTCTTGTATTCCTCATTTCATCCATTCAATAAGCCCCTGATCCTGCCAGGCCCTCAGGTTACCATGATGAACAGACACCTTTCCCTCCTACGCCTTTCTTGTCCTTCTCCATATCCTTTATCCCTAGCATCCTTGCCCCTCTTCTAATTTCTGAACTCAGGGCTGTGTCTTATCTACCTTGGTAACCATTGCAGCAGTAACAAAATAACTTATGCAGAGTAGGTACTCAAGAGACAGTTCTTGAATCTGATCCAAGTTTTTAATGATGGTGGTTTACATTTCTATGTATTAGAAATCAAAGTTCCATAAATGTATAGTGAACTTTATTACAGAACTTACTTTTTTCCTACCAGAATGCCATTTTTATTGAGGATAGTTCATTATTTTCTCAGGATCTGTGTAAATAACAAAAGAAATAGGCTGTGGTCATGTTCTCCTTCCTTTCTCACAGGTGAAGGCAGGGGATTTGAAATTGCCCAAGGCCGGCTTGGACCTGGCAGAATCCACCACTGTATGAGAACAATAGGTTTGGCTGAACGTGCTTTACAGATCATGTGTGAACGAGCAAACCAAAGGGTGGCCTTTAAGAAGAAACTTTATTCACATGTAAGAATAATTACTTATTTGAATTTATTGTAGCCCAATGCAGTATACTAACCTTGAACCAAAATAACATTATTTGGCCAGAAAGAGATTTCCTCTGCATAAACAAAGTGATTCTTTTCCACAAAATATATTTATTTGTAGTCTGTATTTAAATGTAGTCTGATGATGTGGATGGACCTAGAGACTGTCATACAGAGTTAAGTCAGAAAGAGAAAAACAAATATCATATAATATTCCACATATGACTCCACTTATATGTAAAATTAGAAAATGATACAGGTGAACTTATTTGCAAAGCAGAAATGGAGACACAGAGGTAGAGCACAAACATGGATACCAAGGGGAAGCAGGGCAGGATGAATAGGAGGGTTGGGGTTGACGTACATACACTACTGTGTGTGAAACAGTTAACTAATGAGAACTGTCTGTGTAGCACAAGGGACTCAGTCCTCCGTGGTGACCTAAATAGGAAGGAAACCCAAAAAAGGGCTCAGGAAACTCACACAGGGGCTCTGTATCACCCTAGAAGGGTGGGATGGGGAGGGAGACGGGAGGGATATAAAGAATATAATCAATCTGACTTCAGTATTGACCATCTGGTGATGTCCACATGTAGAGTCGTCTCTTGCGTTGTTGAAAGAATATGAAATTGATAACCCTAAATGCTTCTATTAAAGAAGTTGAATTCACAATTTAATATATCTTGAAAAAAGAAATCTTCAGGCCCAAATGGTGTCAGTGGTGAATTCTGATGAATCAACTAAAGAAGAAATAACACCAATTCGGCACAAAAAAATCTCTTCCAGGAAAATGAAGAAGAGGAAGCACATTCCAGCTCATTTATGAGACCAAAATTACCAAACAACAATCTACAGACCACTATAGATGCAAAAATCTAGAGTAATCCAGCAGTATATAAAAAGAACAACCAAGTGATGTTTATCCCAGGAATACAAGGCTGATTCATATTCATATGTCAGTCATTAAGAAAATTATTCATTGTAATCTACCATTTAACTGCCTAAAAAGAAAAATATGATATGATCATATCAACTGATGCAAAAAGGCAATTGACAAAATATCAGCATCCATTCACGATATACTAGAGATAGAAAGGAATTTATTTAACCTGATTCAGACCATCTAAAAATTCTATAGCTAACGTCATACTTAATAATGAAAGACTGAGTGTTTTCCTTCCCAAAATTGATAACAAAGGATGTTTACTCTCACCATTGCTCTTTATCATCATAGAGGAAGTCTTAGCCATTGCAGTGAGACAAGAAAAAGAAAGTGCCTAGTTGGGGGAAAAAATAAATAAAACTGTGCCTCTTTGCAGACAACATGATTGTGTATATCCTTAGGAATCTACCAAACAAAACAACAATACCTCCTAGAACTAAAAATAAGTGAGTTTAGCAAAGTCTCAGAATTATATCAACATGTAAAATTAATTTTATTTTGACATACTGCATGCTAAGTCACTTCAGTCATGTCTAACTCTTTATGACACTATAGACTGTAACCCACCAGACTCCTCTGTCCATAGTTAAGAATACTGGAATGGATTGCCATTGCCCTCCTCCAGGAGATCTTCCCGACCCAGGGATTGAATCCACATCTCCTGTAGCTCCTGCATTGGCAGGTGGGTTCTTTACCACTAGCTAGCAGTGAACATCTGGAAGCTGAAATTTTTTAAACCCCATTTTACAATAGACTACGAAAGGAAATAGGTAGACATATAACAAAATATGTATGCTATCTGTATGTTAAAAATTATAAAAGTAATGAAAGAAGCCTAAATAAATACAGAGAAATACAGAATGTATAGATGGCAAACAAACACATCAGCAAATGGGGAAATACAAATTAAAACCACCATGAGATATCTCATCACATTGTGAAAATGGCTAAAACTTAAAAATACTCACTATACCTAGTGCTGATAACTGGAAATCTCATATACTGCTGGTGGGAATGTAAAGTGGCATAGTCACTCTGGAAAATGTTGACAGTTTATAAGTATTTACCACATGACCTAACAACTCCACTCCTGGTATTTGCTTTTAAAAATGAAAAGATATGTTCACACAAAAACTCATATACAGATATTTACAGAAGCTCTTTAATAATCACCAAAAATTGAAAACAGCCCAAATGTCCTTCAACAGTCGAATGGATAAACAAATTGTGGTACATCCCTACAGTGGAATACCACTCACTGATAAAAAAGGAATGGACAATTGATAAACAAAACAATTTGGATGAAATTCAAATGAATTATGCTGAATGAAGGAAGGAAGCTGCCCTCTAAAGAACACATGGCAAAGAATCCCATTTATATGACCTTCGGAAAAAGGCAATAGTATAATAACTGACAAACCTAGACAGCATATTAAAAAGCAGAGACATCACTTGCCAGCAAAGGTCAATATAATCAAAAGCTATGGTTTTTCCTGTAGTCATGTACGGATGTGAGAGTTGGACCATAAAGAAAGCTGAGCACTGAAAAATTGATGCTTTTGAACTGTGGTGCTGGAGAAGACTCTTGAGTCCCTTGGACAGCAAGATCAAACCAGTCAATCCTAAAGGAAGTCAACCCTGAAACTTCATTGGAAGGACTGATGCTGAAGCTGAAGCTCCAATACTTTGGCCACCTGATGTGAAGAGCTGACTCATTAGAAAAGACCCTGATGCTGGGAAAGATTGAGAGCAGGAGGAGAAGGGGGTGACAGAGGATGAGATTATTGGATTGCATCATTAGTTCAATGGACATGAGAACTCAATGGACTGCATGCTGCATTCCATGGGATCGCAAAGAGTTGGACATAACTCAACAACAACAACATAATAACTGAGAACCATTCAGTGGTTTCTACAGGTTAGAGGTAGGGCTATTAAAGGGCAGCATGAGGGAGTTTTGAGGGGAAGAAACTGTTTTATATCTTGATTGTGGTTATACCAGCCTTTGAATGTGTTACAATTCATAGAACTTTTCACCAAAGAAAAAGTTCATGTTTACTAAATAAATAATAGTAACAATACAAGGAAGGACTGCTGGACCATTCTCACACTGAAATTGTCTTGGGAATTATGTAGACTGTCTATAAGCAGATCCACCACCTTACACTTAACAAGTTTCAGTGGGACTATGCAGTTAGCATTCAAAATAGCCAGTATGGAGAATCTTGGCAACAAGACAACTGCTCAGTTTGGCTGTCTTCACTTTAGACACCAGAATATCCAAAATAAGTTATTTTTATGAGCAAATAATTTTTTTTTCTAAAATCTTCAATGTTACCTGCAGCCATACTATATACTATGTATATGGCTGGATGGTTATATCAAACTAAGTCTTCCATTTAAAAATATTAATATATAGAATAGGATGTTTTCATGTGTTATATGTGGACCTCAGACACCTCAGCTTATCCCCTCCCTCTTCTGCTGCCCTTTGTTCCCCTCCAGGAGGTGATAGCTCACTGGATTGCTGAAAGCCGCATTGCCATTGAGCAGATCCGCTTGTTGACCTTGAAAACTGCCCTCAGCATTGATACTCTGGGCAGCGCTGGTACTAAGAAAGAGGTGAGGACCTTTGGACCACCATCTGCCAAGTCATACGTTTCTCCCACACTTTGGGTATTCCAGGTTTCATGGTGACTGGAGGGCACTCAGAATATTGGAAGCTTCCATTTGATTTTGGTTTAAAGATTATAAATGTATGTCATTTGCCAGTTTCCCTTTCACTGGGCTGCTTTAGGGAATGATTTTCAGGATGAAGAATATCTTCAGCTTTCTCAAGATGCAGCAACAGAAGATAGGAAAATACTAGACTTTATGCAGACTTGGAATTGTACCCGGTATGTCACCTTCTGCCAACCTCTTGACCTTGAGCAAAGTATCTAACTAATCTGCCTATGACCTAGAGTTCCAGTGAAGAATAACCAAGTTGCTGTAGAATGCAGAGCACTATGCTGCCACATAGAAATGTTTCATAGAAAGCCCTTCTTGTCCTCTGCCGCCTTGTGTTTCTGGCTTATTTGGAATAAGAACATAATTATTTAATAACTATAAAATCAATGACACTTCCATGTTCTAGCTATTGTAAATAGTGCTGCAATGAACAGTGGGATTCATGTATCTCTTTCAGTTTTGGTTTCCTCAGGGTATATGCCTAGGAGTGGGATTGCTGGGTCATATGCTGGTTTTATTCCTAGTTTTTTAAAGAATCTCCATACCATCTTCCATAGTGGCTATATCAATTTACATTCTCACCGACAGTGCAAGAGTGTTCCCTTTTTTCCACACTCTCTTCAGCATTTATTGTTTGTAGACTTTTTGATGAGGGCCATTCTGACCAGTGTGAGGTGATATCTCATTGTAGTTTTGATTTGCATTATTCTAATAATGAGTAATATTGAGCATCTTTTCATGTGTTTGTTAGTCATCTGTATGTCTTCTTTGGAGAAATATCTGTTTAGATCTTTTCCCCACTTTTTGATTGGGTTGGTTGTTTTTCTGGTATTGAGTTGTATGATCTGCTTGTATATTTTGGAAATTAATCCCTTGTCCATTGTTTCATTTGCTATTGTTTTCTTCTATTCTGAGGGTTGTCTTTTCACCTTGCTTATAGTTTCCTTTACTGTGCAAAAGCTTTTAAGTTTAATCAGGTCCCACTTGTTTACTTTTTTTTGTTTGTTTTGTTTTACAGAGTCATTTTATTTTTTTATTTTTTTTTCCATTTATTTTTATTAGTTGGAGGCTAATTACTTTACAGTATTGTAGTGGTTTTTGCCATACACTGACATGAATCAGCCATGGATTTACATGTGTTCCCCATCCCATTCCCCCATTCCACCTCCCTCCCCATCCCATCCCTCTGGGTCGTCCCAGTGCACCAGCCCTGATCACTTGTCTCATGCATCCAACCTGGACTGGTGATCTATTTCACACTTGATAATATACATGTTTCAATGCTGTTCTCTCAGACCATTCCACCCTCACCTTCTCCCATAGAGTCCAAAAGTCTGTTCTGTGCATCTGTGTCTCTTTTTCTGTCTTGCATATAGGGTTATCATTACCATCTTTCTAAATTCCATATATATGTGTTAGTATACTGTATTGGTATTTATCTTTCTGGCTTACTTCATTCTGTATAATGGGCTCCAGTTTCATCCATCTCATTAGAACTGATTCAAATGTATTCTTTTTAATGACTGAGTAATATTCCATTGTGTATATGTACCACAGCTTTCTTATCCATTCGTCTGCTGAGGGGCATGTAGATTGCTTCCATGTCCTGGTTATTATAAACAGTGCTGCGATGAACATTGGGGTACACGTGTCTCTTTCAGATCTGGTTTCCTCGGTGTGTATGCCCAGGAGTGGGATTGCTGGGTCATATGGCAGTTCTATTTCCAGTTTTTTAAGGAATCTCCACACTGTTCTCCATAGTGGCTATACTAGTTTGCATTCCCACCAACAGTGTAAGAGGGTTCCCTTTTCTCCACACCCTCTCCAGCATTTATTGCTTGTAGACTTTTGTTTTTATTTCCGTTACTCTAGGAGGTGAGTCATAGAGGATCTTGCTTTGATTTATGTCATCGAGTGTTATAGCTATGTTTTCCTCTAAGAGTTTTAGTTTCTGGTCTTACATTTAGGTCTTAATCCATTTTGAATTTATCTTTATGTATGGCACTATTTACAATAAAAACAGCACTATTTACAATAGCTAGAACATGGAAACAACCTAGATGTCCATCGACAGATGAATGGATAAAGAAGTTGTGGTATATATACACAGTGGAATATTACTCAGCCATAAAAAGGAACACATTTGAGTCAGTTCTAATGAGGTAGATGAACCTAGAACCTATTAAACAGAGTGGAGTGTATCAGAAAGACAAAGATAAATACCATATTCTAATACATATATACAGAATCTAGAAAAATGGTACTGAAGAATTTATTTACAGGGCAACAATGGAGAAACAGACATAGAGAATAGACTTATGGACATGGGGAGAGGGGAGGAGAGGGTGAGATGTATGGAAAGAGTAACATGGAAACTTACATTACCATGTGTAAAATAGATAGCCAATGGGAATTTGCTGTATGGCTCAGGAAACTCACACAGGGGCTCTGTATCAACCTAGAAGGGTGGGATGGGGAGGGAGATGGGAGGGAGGTTCAAAAGGGAGGGGATATGTGTATACCTATGGCTGATTCATGTTGAGGTTTGACAGAAAACAGCAAAATTCTGTAAAGCAATTATCCTTCAATAAAAAATAAATTAACTAAAAAAAAATCAATGACACTGCTAAGGGAAAATGATTAGCGAAGATTCTTTACCTCTTTATGATCCCTAACATGAGTATCATTTATCACCTGCCTGAAATCCTTCTGCAAACAAGGCAAAGCAAGTTATAAATAAGTTAATAGAATGTAATTTGGATGAGTTATTTCTTTCCAGAAGGTCTATGTTGACTGAAATATGGCTGCATTAGTGGATCTTTGTTGGCCTTCATCAAAGATCCTATTTTAGTGGTGAGTGTTTGTGGAAAAGTTCTCTTGTTCCTTTTCATAAAGAAAATACAGATTAGATAAAATTCTGTCACACATATTGTCTAAGAACATTCTTCTTACATCTTGTTTATGTAGATTGCAATGATTAAAGTGGCTGCCCCCCGTGCTGTCTGCAAAATTATTGACCGGGCCATCCAAGTGTGTGGAGGTGCGGGTATTTCCCAGGATTACCCTCTGGCTATCATGTGAGTGCTGTGTGCTAAGTAGTTTCAGTCGTGTCCGACTCTTTGCAACCCTATGGATGGTAGCCCACCAGGCTCCTCTGTCCGTGAGATTCTCCAGGCAAGAGTACCAGAGTGGATTGCCATGCCCTCCTTCAGGGGATCTTCCCAACCCAGGGATCCAACCCACGTGTCTTATGTCTGCTGTATTGGCAGGTAGTTTCTTTACCATTAGCTAACATGTCATCTAATCACCATCTACATTTAATGGGGTTGGGGTTAAATATCTGCAGATGCTTTTATATCATTTACAAAGAAAATAAAAATAACTAACTTACTTTAAAGCATAATTGAAAGCTAACTGAGGTAATATAGGTACTTTACAATAGATCTCTGTACCAATAAATAGTTTTATGATTACAATTGTCATTTCACTCAATTGTGTTAACTTTTACCCTGAGAGGATACACTGAGGGTTCCTGGACTGTAAATAACTCATGAGGGTTCACCCTGGAACAGGAAGGAGGACAGGCGCAGAGCTGATCAAAGAGGGGCCCAGAGCCAGGCTTAGGTAGGCACTTAGGACACTTTACCACCGACACCCATAGCTGTGGCCAGACTGTGGCCGTTCCTGCCAGCCAACACATCATGTCCACATGGTGAGTGCTGAGATCAAGAAGGTACACTCACCACCGGACATGATACCACCTTCTCTGTCACACTGGAGATAAGAATCTGGTGCCCCATCAGTTTTTCCCCCATCAATTTTTAATAAGAACTGGATATATAGTACTATATATTTATATTCTATAAGAGTTATATATTCTTCATGGCCTGTGTCTTATCTAAGATGTCTCCTAGCAACTTCTAGTACCTACAGCAAACCAAGAATGAGATTAAGCCTACTGCACCATGCCATTTAAGTTTCCACTCCCAAATTGAGGACTTTAAAATGACATTTCACAAGCCCTTGGGCTTACTTTTCTTGTTTTTCCCTGTGCAATTTTTCTTATCACTGCCTTGGTGAGATTTCAAACACTAATAATCTTAGCTTAGAATCAGAGTGACTGTTGAAGCATCAGGTTTCTCTGTGGTAAGTCCTGCCACTCTGCTCTTTATATTTCTGCAGGTATGCCCTAGCGCGGACTTTGCGCATAGCAGATGGGCCTGACGAAGTCCACCTCTCAGCAGTTGCAAAAATGGAGCTGAGGGACCAAGCCCAAAGCCTGAGGGCCAAGCTATAGGAGGTGACACCACCTCACCTTGATACACACTTCATCAGTGCCAGCATTTGAATATTTTTCCACTTTTGCAGCAGCTTGAGCACAGGATTACTCACTCACTTTGGTAAAAATTTGAGCATCTGTTTTAATCAAAGGCCTTTGTCATTTCAAGGATCACACTTGAAATTTTATAATCTCAAGGGTTTAAGTGAAAAAGGAAATTTTATAGCTATTGTCATTCAGTCTAACACCTAAACGTATATAGCATTTAGTTTTTAAACACGCTACTTGTAAAGAAATCATGAAGTAGATTGGAGAACTAAATCATAAGCATAAAAATATTTTTACTTTTTTACTTTCAGGAATTGTTCCATTTAAATAAATATTAAAGAAATATTTAGTCACTACTTTGTAAAAATATAGTGGGATCTCCTTTTGGTTATTGGTTTTAGGGGTTGGTTTAACACTGTGTGGTATTGTTTGCATTGAAGGAGGCATGACTGATTGGGTCATTTTAGAGTTTATATTGTTATAAGTCTCTTCATAATTCAGCAGGAAGCATTTATCCATAAAATCTGATTATGGTTTAAAGTTTACTCGAAGACATGGCATCTTATAAGAAAATAAAATTAAGAAAAATTTCAATTATGTATAAAATGTTGATGTAAACAATGGATGTTTTAACCTACAAGAAAATTATATAGTTTTGAGAGGAGATTAAAAACAATATGCTCTGAACACCATTTTGTTAAAAGCAATACCCTAAGCCAACATCCTTGTGGCGTGTTAAATCAGTCCTGCCAGAACTACACCCCTGGACCACTTGTGAATCTTGAACACCTGAATTATGTGGTCAGCATAACTTAGGAACTGAATTTCTGATTTCTAAAAATTTTAATTAATTTAGATTCTCAACTCAGTTATTGGAAAACTTTTAAGTATGCTCAGAATAACTCGGGTATGTGAATTGTCTTTGGCAAATGTAAATTTTTTGAAGTCTAAATGCAAGTATTTTGAATGAAAATTTAGCACCCAAATTAAGAAAGTAAAAAATATAAACCAGATTTTGAAGACTTGGTATAAAAAAAAAAATGTTTCACTAATACATTTTAAATATTGATTACATGTTGAAATGTTAATATTTTAGATATATTGAATTAAATAAAATATATGTTTTAAATTAATTTTACCTGTTTCTTGTTACATTTTTAGCTTCTATGGATGCCATTAGAATAGTTTCTGACAAATTTTTAAAATTTTCAAATGAAAGTATTTTGAATTCAAAAAGCTTTAAAACTGTACATGAATTTACTGATGTGCATAAGTTATTTCAGTCATTATTTAAATGTTTTCTTGGAGTGGGGGTGGGTACCCGGCATTTGACAAAGACCTGGGTTCTGAGTCTTGTGTGTCCTGTGGGCTTTGTAAACATTTGCCTTTGAGCCTTAACCTTGTGGTGTCTTGTATTTCCTTCTGTATGTTGGGATTAACTTTCAAACTTAGAGGACCCTTATCTACTGAGGGCTTGTGTGATAATCACTGAAACTGTATAAAAATACTTTGATACTTGTGAACAACAATAAAGCCTTCTAGAAGGCATCCTTTTTTAGGTGGATAAAATCTTATAACCCAAGCTATTCAGTCTTATTACTAGTTTTAAAAATTGCAACTTAGAAGAAATCAAGTTTGTTTCTGACCAATTAGAATTAAAAGTTGTATCTGGTAATTGTAATTTTTTGATGATTTTTTCCTCCTTGAGAAAAACTGGCTGAATTAGTGGTTGACTTATTTCAATTGATCTGTTTTTATCTGTCTGTCATATACACAGCTGTCCTCTCCCCATGTGATCCATATTCACCTCTCTCACCTACCTTTAATTTATTCAGATAAAATCATATTAAAAAAGCGTAGTAAAGATTGTTGAAAGGAAAAATTCTAGTCAACAAAGAATAAAGTAAGACCAAGGGCCCTTTCCCTTAATCACAGTGAGTGAATGACTGACTGTAAACATGGCAGTGGCAGGTCCATTTCCAGGGTCTCCTCAGGCTGTCACTGCAAGTCACTCTGAGCAGTCCACCCAGGACAGTCAGCCAGGTTTGCCAGTCCTTTGAACGCTCACAGGTTTAAAATCAGAAGTCGCCCTTCAGGTAACCTCACATAGGAAGGTAGGAAGAAAGGGAGAGCTCACCTGTTAGTGGGCAGCAGCAGGAAAGGAGGGGCAGTGGCTGCCCAACTGAAAGTCACCATAAGGCTTTACACAAAAGTGGCCACAAAAGGCATGGCTTGTCCAGGGAGTAGCCAGGTAAGGATCTCCAGGAGTTGATGGTTTAACCTTTGAGAACACACAAGAGAGTTCGGTTGATCATGGAGGAGCTGAATTTCTCATAAGCCTGTTTACAAGGCTTCCCCCAGGTCCATGTCTCCCCAGCTCTCCCCACAACTCTGGTCTAGTTGCATTTCATAGGCCTGTGTTGTTCAGTTGCTTAGTCATGTACGACTCTATGCAACCTCATGGACTGCAGCACACTAGGCTTCCCTGTCCTTCACTATCTCCAGAGTTTGCTTGAACTCATGTCCACTGAGTCGGTGACGCCAACCAACCATTTCATCCTCTGCTGTTCCCTTCTGCTCCTGCCTTCAGTCTTTCCCAGCATCAGGGTCCTTTCCAGTGAGACGGCTTTCCCATCAGGTGGCCAAATATTGGAGTTTCAGCTTCAGCATCAGTCCTTCCAATGAATATTCAGGGTTGATTTCGTTTAGGATTGACTGGTTTGACCTTGCTGTCCAAGGAACTCTCAAGAGTCTTCTCCAGCACCACAGTTTGAAAGCATCAGTTCTTCAGTGCTCAGACTTCTTTATTGTCCAACTCACATCCATACCAGAAAAACCATAGATTTGACTATACAGACCTTTGTTGGCAAAGTAACATCTCTGCTTTTTAACACACTGTCTAGGTTGGTCATAGCTTTTCTTCCAAGGAGCAGGCGTCTTTTAATTTCATGGCTGCAGTCACCATCCCCAGTGATTTTGGAGCCCAAGAAAATAAAGTCTGTCACAAAGATCCTTTCTTGACCACTTGTTCTGAACTAGCATCACCTGCTCTCCAGTCCGTTTACCTACCATTCTTCTCACAGCACTGATCACTTGACATATCTACTTATTTATGGTCTGTCTGCTCACTAGAGTCCACTTTTTTTATGTATTGGAACCATGCATGGCTAGTATGCACTCAAAAAGAGTATGAATGAATGAATTCATGTGCATGATTGCTTTCCTGATCCCTGATTTGCAGTTGTTGAGAAGGCAAAGCATTTATTTGTAAGTCTGCAAATAAAAACAATGGAAGCCTAAGCACTAGCCCAAGAACACAGAGGCTGGACAACAGACCCAGACCGAAAGTGAACATGAAAGTCTTCAGTGGGACTGAGAAAGGATATCAAAGCTCCAGTATTGGAGGCACACAGCAGTTTGGGCTGATCAACTGATGAAATACTTTAATGAGTATTACATTAGTACTTTAAAAAAAGTATGCATTAATACTTTAATGAGTATTTAACAATTCAGAGAATGCACATTTACTTTTTTTCTTAAAAATTTCAGTTATTTTTAATTGAAGGAAAATTGCATTACAATATTGGTTTGATTTTTGCCACCCATCAACATGAATTAGCCATAGGTGTGTATATGTCCCTTCTTTCTTGAACCTCCCTTCCACCTCCCACCTTTTCCCGACCCTCTAGATTGTTACAGAGCCCCAGTTTGAGTTCCCTGAGTAACACAACAAATTTCTACTGGCTATCTGTTTTATATATGGTAGTGTGTATGCGTCCAAACTGCCCTCTCCATTTATCTCACCCTCTACTTCCTGCCTTGTACCCTTGGCCATAAGTCTCTTCTCTATGTCTGTGTCTCCATTGCTGCCATGCAGATAGGTTCATCAGTACCATCTTTCTAGATTCCATGTATATGTGTTAATATATATTTGCTTTTCTCTTTCTGACTTACTTCACTCTGTATAATAGACTCTGGGTTCATCCACCTCATTAGAACTGATTCAAATGTGTTCCCTTTTCGTGGCCAAGTAGTAGTCCATCATATATATGTACCACAATTTTTTTATCCATTCATCTGTTGATGGACATCTAGGTTGCTTCCATGTCCTAGCTATTGTAAATAGTGCTGCAAGGAACATTGGGGTACATATGTCTTTTTCAGTTTTGTTTTCCTCACAGTATATGCCTAGAAGTGGTATTGCTAGGTCATATGCTGGTTATATTGATAGTTTTTTTTTTTTAAATCTCCATACTGTCTTCCACTGTGGCTATGTCAATTTACATTCCCACCAGCAAGAGGGTTCCCTTTTCTCTGCACCCACTCCAGCACTGGTCGTTTGTGGATTTTTTTGATGATGGTCATCCTGACTGGTGTGACGTGATATCTCAGTGTAGTTTTGATTTCCGTTTCTGTAAGAATGAGCGATGTTGAGCATTTTTTCTTGTGTTTGTTAGCTATCTGTATGTCTTCTTTGGAGAACTGTCTGTTTAGGTCTTTTTCCCACTATTTGAGGTTTTGTGTTTTTTTTTCCTGGTATTGAGTTGTATGATCTGCATGTATATTTTGGAAATTAATCCTTTGTCCGTTGTTCATTTGCTATTATTTTCTCCCATTCTGAGGGTTGTCTTTTCACCTTGTTTATAGTTTCCTCTGCTGTGCAAAATCTTTTAAGCTAATTATGTCCCACTTGTTTATTTTTGTTTTCATTTCCATTATTCTAAGAGGTGGGGCATATTTATTTTTTAAAAATTTTCTTGATGTGGAGTCCAACCTAATCAGCCAGAGTGCTGTGATCAGCTCAAGTACAGAGGGAAGACAGGATAACTAAGAAAAACAAAACCACATTCAGTGATTGTTAGAATTTTCTAATTTTCCAAATTAGGATTCAGGGAAGAGTCCTCACTTAATTCAGGGCAAAAAGCATTCAGGGTTTATGATCCTGCCATAATATTTTTATTATTATTTCCTCAGGTATCTCTTTATCATAATTTTGTGATTATCAGGAAGAAAACCCACAAACATTCTAGTGTAAGAGTGTGGTTGCAATAAGCTTGGTGAAACAAGAGTTTCTTTTAAAAAATTATTTTTAATTGGAGGATAATTCCTTTACAATGTTGCGTTGGTTTCTGCCGTATGTGACTCAGCCTCAAGTATACATATAGCCCTCCTTCTTGAATCTCTCTCCTACTCCATCCTCTAGGTCATCACAGAGCACCAGGTTGAGTTCCCTGTATTATACAGCAGTTTCCCAGTAGCTATCTATTTTTTTTTACTCTCAATATACACTTTATTCAAGGAATCTTTGTTGAATAATATAATCCTACAATATAAGATTCTTATAGAAAGTAAGTTAAAGTAGATGCACAAAAGTATCTGTGTGAAATCTTGGATACTATAGAAACAGACCATTTATAGTGGTAAGCGATTTGTACATGAAACATGGATAAGGCTTTGCTTTATTCCAACACAGCACAGTCCACATTTAATGATACATATGATTTGAGAGAACAATTCTGCAAGTTAAATACACTGATGATGTTCCAAAGATTCTGGTTGGTAATGAATGTGACTTGGAAGATGACAGAGTTGTAAGAAAGGAACAAGTCGAAATTCAGCAAGAAAATAGAACAGCTGTGTGTTCTTTGACTCCTCTGGGAGTGTTTGAGGGTCTCCTGCAGAGGCATGGGTCAGCATTGGCATGCCACTGGGAGGGGGCACTGGCCAGCAGCCTCTACCACTAGCTATCTACTTAACATGTGGTCATGTGTATGTTTCCATGCTACTCTCTCAATTCATCCCACCCTCCCTTCCCCCACTGAGTCCACAAGTCTGTTCTCTATGTCTGTGTCTCTATTCTTGCCCTGCAAAGAGGTTCATCCATACCATTTTTCTAGATTTCGTATATATGTGTTAATACATGATTATTACTTCCCTGGTAGCTCAGATAGTAAAAAATCTGCCTGCAGTACAGATTCTGTACTGGTTTGATCCCTGGGTCAGGAAGATCCCCTGGAGTAGGGAATGGCAACCCACTCCAGTGTTCTTGTCTAGAGAATTCCAAGGACAGAGGGATTCTCTCACTTAGAAAACTCTTCCCCCATCCTGTATTCTCAAGGCTTACTCCCTTCCTGTAAATGTAACATTTTAGGTGTTTTCTCTGTGATTACCCCATCCAAATGTCTCTGCCCTTCTAATATATACACACACACACTCCTTTCCCCTTCCTCTGATTTGGCTTTCTCCTGAGAATGTCCAGCTTGTAACATACTTTGTATCTTTCTGTTTCATTTGGCTTATTATCCCCCCATTTCCCATTAAGAAGTGTGCTTTAGCAGAGAGGGGATTTTTCTGTTTGCCTCAATGCTACACACTTAGTGTCTAAAACAATGCCCAGCCAGTGCATATTAGATCCTCACTAAACATTTGTTGAAAGTGTCAATGGAATTCCTCCAGCTACTGGAGCGCAGGGATCCCAGGAAGTTTGCTTTCCTCTCCATCAGGAGTGTGCAACACTGACTCATGTTTACTCATTGGCCATGTGTGTGTTAGTCACTCAGTCGTGTCTGACTCTCTGCAACCCCTGGACTGTAGCACGCCAGGCTCCTCCATTCATGGACTTCTCTAGGCAAGAATACTGGAGTGGGTTGCCATGACCTCCACTCACTGGCCATGCAGATGCCTAAAAGAACTAAAGCCCTGTTTCTCAATCCTGGTTAAACATCAGAATCCCAGTTGAACGAAGACTCAAGTGCCCCAGCCCAACCCGAATCCAGTGCTGGTGATGGTGACTTCAGGAGTGACTTGAAGGGATTCTGGAGAAACGAGGGCCACTCCGTGCAAATCCCGATCAGGTCTGTTTTAGCGTGTCTGGCTGAAAAACCCCAGGAAGAGACTGGCTAATGTGTGCTAAAGGAAACCTGCTAGGTGAGTGTGGGAACAAGACCAAGAAAGACTGGAGGCTCTTGCCAGTGAAGGCCACAAGGGAGGGAGAGCGACTGAGCAGCGGAGCTGACCTCCCCGGGCCCCACGCTCCTCAGCTGCACCCCTGCCCCGCCCCGCCACTCAGGGTCCGAGGAGCCCCTGGCTGGCCGCACTAAACTGCAGAGCTCACCAGGGCCTGTTCTGCAACGGAGAAAAGAGAAACAGCATCTGCCACATGTATAGTTTTAAATCGTCTAGTGCCACATTTCAGTTCAGTTCAGTCGCTTAGTTGTGTCCAACTCTTTGCGACCCCATGAACAACAGCACGCCAGGCCTCCCTGCCCATCACCAACTCCCGGAGTTCACCCAAACTCATGTCCACTGGTCAGTGATGCCATCCCACCATCTCATCCTCTGTCATCCCCTTCTCCTCCTGCCCTCAATCTTTCCCAGCATCAGGGTCTTTTCAAATGAGTCAGCCCTTCGCATGAGGTGGCCAAAGTATTGGAGTTTCAGCTTCAACATCAGTCCTTCCAATGAACACCCAGGACTGATCTCCTTTAGGATGGACTGGTTGGATCTCCTTGCAGTCCAAGGGACTCTCAAGGGTCTTCTCCAACACCACAGTTCTAAAGCATCAATTCTTTTGCGCTTAGCTTTCTTTATACTCCAACTCTCACATCCATACATGACTACATTTAAAGAAACATTAAAAATTAATTTTAACTATATATTTTATTTAACCTAATATATCCAAATATTGGGGCTTCCCTGGTGGCTCAGTGGTAAAGAATCTGCCTGCAATGCAGGAGATGCCAGAGACATGGGTTCAGTCCCTGGATCAGGAAGATTCCCTGGAGGAGGGCACGGCAACCCACCCCAGTATTCTTGCCTGGAGAATCCCATGGACAGAAGAGCCTAGTGGGCTATAGTTCATGGGGTCTCAGAGTCAGACATGACTGAAGTGATTGAGCACACACACAGACACGCACACACACACATCCATATATTATCATTCCAACATGTAATCAATAACAACAATTACCAGTAAGATATTTTTCATTTTTTCCCCCAAAAAAAGTATATTTTACATTTACAACACATGTCAATTTGGAAGATAATTTTTCAACGCAAATACTTGAACTGTAAAAAGTTAATTGTAGTTTTCATAAAACAGTTGAAAAAATAGATTCATATACTTGAATTGTTTCATACACATTAAAAGTTTTTAAAAGCATCAGTTTTTAAATGTAAAAAAAGTTAATTAAAATAAAATTTAAAAATTAGTTTATCAGATACACTTTAAGTGCTCAGTAGTTGCAAATGGCCAGTGGCTTTTGTGCTGGCCAGTATGACCATGAGACACAGACTGACCAGTCACACTAAATGCAGGAAAGGTTTTGGGGCATTAGATATGGAGAACAGATGCTAAGCAGCCAAAAGCAACTGTTTACCACTGTGACTGAGTGAAGGTAGTATTTTTATATCTTCTATGTTTTTGTCTGGTGAAGGAAGGTTAACTCTAGGGCATTTCCTTTATTTAGAAAAGAAAACAAAACAAACTCATAATGAAAAGGAACTGCTAAGTATTTCTAGTTACCAAGGGTCCTGTGGTAAGCCATTCCTAAAAATCATGCGAGGGGAAAATTGGTATCTGTTCAAGGCAGTTAAGCTTTCCAAGTAGGAAAAAAGCTTGGCTCTAATACATAGTAACAGAAGGGTGTAAACTCAGTCTCTTGAGATCACATATTTGATTCATGAGGCAGAGTTCTCCCCGCTTCAAGGGAATTAATAATAATCTTGTCACGGAAATGGAGGCAACACTTTTAATAAAATTCAAAACTGAGATCATCAGTTATTCTCTCCCAACCAATCCTCTAAAAATTGTTTGTGATGTTTGTTCAAATTGTTCAAATTGTTTGGCTTCAGGGGAGATGACCTCAAATGATCTACTTGCTGCATTTCATTCCATTTAGTCCATGATAACTCCTATAACTGTTTGCAAGACACTAAAGGAACTTTCTACCACTAAGGGACTAAGCCAGGAATGAGGCTGGAGGGATGACCCTCACATCAAGTGCAAATGTTCGGTGCTTCCTTCTCAAAGCGCTGACTGCACGTGAGTCTGCATCGTCACCCAGCTTTCACAGGTAATCGCATGGCAGACTCACCCAGACCTGTGGACCTCTGTCCCCTTTGCTCAAAGTTAGATTTAAGTTCTAAATCCATTTGAAACCTTTTTGCAAGAAGTCTCCTGCCAACCCATCGAGACAGCTAGACTAAATCCCAAAGGAGTAAATAATTTAACAGGCAAACCCATAATATGTTGCAATCCTCACATACTAAGTTAATGGGAATTTTTTTGTTCTTAACCTTTCTTTTGGGGTTAGAAATCTCTCAGCTGGAATTCCATCACCTCCACTAGGTCTGTTTGTAGTAGTGCTTCCTAATATCCACTTGTCTTCACATTCCAGGATGTCTGGTTCTAGGCGAGTGACCATACTACTGTGGTTACACGGGTCATTAAGAACTTTATTGTACAGTTCTTTTGTGTATTCTTGCACAGTTCTTTTGTGTATTCTTGCCACTTCTTCTTAATCTCCTCTGCTTCTGGTAGGTCCTTGCCATTTCTGTCCTTTATTGTACCCCTCTTTGCATGAAATGTTCCCTTGGTATCTCTAATTTTCTTGAAGAGATCTCTAGTCTTTCCCATTCTATTGTTTTCCTCTATTTCTTTGCATTGTTCACTTAAGAAGGCTTTCTTATCTCTCCTTGTTTTTCTCTGGAACTCGGCATTCAGTTGGGTGTATCGTTCTCTTTCTTTTTGCCTTTCCTTTCTCTTTTCTCAGCTATTTGTAAGCCCTCCTCAGACAACCACTTTGCTTTCTTGCATTTCTTTTTCTTGGGGATGGTTTTAGTCACCACCTCCTGTACAATGTTACGAACTTCCATCTATAGTTCTTCATGCACTCTGTCTACCAGATCTAGTCCCTTGAACCTATTCATCACCTCTGTATAATCATATACATCACCTCACTGTATAATCATAAGGGATTTGATTTAGGTCATACCTGAGTGGCCTAGTGGTTTTCCCTACTTTCTTCAATTTGAGCTTGAATTTTGCAATAAGGAGCTGATGATCTGAGTCACAGTCAGCTCCTGGTCTTATTTTTGCTGACTGTATAGAGCTTCTCCATCTTCAGCTGCAAAGAATACAATCAATCTGATTTTGGTATTGACCATCTGGTGATGTCCATGTGTAGAGCCATCTCTTGTGTTTTGTTGGAAGAGGGTGTTTGCTGTGAACAGTGAGTTCTCTTGGCAAAACTCTGTTAGTCTTTGCCCTGTTTCATTTTCTACTCCAAAGCCAAACTTGCCCGTTACTCCAGGTATCTCTTGACTTCCTACTTTTGCATTCCAGTCCCCTTTGATGAAAAGGACATCTTTTTCTAGTCTTAGTTCTAGGAGGTCTTGTAGATCTTCATAGTCGTTCAACTTCAGCTTTTTCAGTGTTATAGTTGGGGCATAAACTCAGATTACTGTGATATTGAAAGGTTTGCTTTGGAAATGAATGGACATCATTCTGTTGTTTTTGAGACTGCACCCAAGTGCTGCATGTCAGACTCTTTTATTGACTATGAGGTCTACTACTTTCCTTCTAAGGGATTCTTGCCCACAGTATAATGGCCATCTGAATTAAACTTCACCCATTGCCATCCATTTTAGTTCACTGATTCCCAAAATGTCGATCGATGTTCACTCTTGCCATCTCCTGTTTGACCACATCCAATTTACCTTGACTCATGGACCTAACATTCCTGATTCCTATGTAGTATTGTTCTTTACAGCATGGGACTTTTCTTTCACCATCAGACACATCCACAACTGGGCATAATTTCCACTTTGGCTCTGCCTCTTCATTCTTTCTGGAGCTATTTCTCCGCTCTTCCCCAGTAGCATGTTGGACACCTACCAACCTGGGGGCTCATCTTTCAGTGTCATATCTTTTTGCCTTTTCATATTGTCCATGGGGTCCTCAAGGCAAGAATACTAAGAATACTAGTTTGCCATTCCCTTCTCCAGTGGACCACATTTGTCAGGCCCTGCCTAGCAGGGACCGCCCTTCAGTACTCCACATAGCTGGATGACATGCTCGGCACCCTCGTTATCCCACTGCTGGTTATCCCACTCAACACACCTTGTTGAGTGCGTAAACCTTCACTGGCCAATGGATATTGACTGTTGGATGTGGTGCCGGAGAAGACTCCTGAGAGTCCCTTGGACAGCAAGGAAATCAAACCAATCAATCCTAAAGGAAATCAACGCTGAATATACATTGGAAGGACTGATGCTGAAGCTCCAATACTTTGGCAACTTGATGGGAAGAGCCAACTCATTGGAAAAGACCCTGCTGCTGGGAAAGATTGAGAGCAAGAGAAGGGGGTGACAGAGGATGAGAAGGTTAGATGGTATCACTGACTCGATGCACATGAGTTTCAGCAAACTCCAGGAGATTGTGAAGGACAGGGAGGCCTGACGTGCTACAGTACATGGGGTCACAAAGAGTCAGACAGGGCTGAGTGACTGAACAACAGCAACAAACTTTGTTTTGCAAAGTTTTAAAAGCCATCCAGAAGAAGAGAGGCAGAGGCCACCAGTTACAGAAGCTTTACCATTTTTTTCCAAGTGGAGCACGAGTGCTGAGGGACTTAAGATAGTTTCTTCCTGTTCAGTGTTGCCGCCTCATGATTCTTTAAAGTATTAAATCAAAAAGACTTGGTATTTATATCAAGATGAAGCAACATGACCCTAGACCAACTAGAAATGACAGAACACCAGATTAACTTTAGAGCTGAGGAGGGAAAAAACCTCATCACCCAGTCCATCTGAGTGCCCACGGGGGACACACTTGCCCACAGACCTGGGTTGTCCTGGCCCTCAGGAGGTCTTTCAGCCAGTTGACAACTCCCTTAACCTAAAACCCCCACCCATTTATACTAGGAAGTGCCAGGTTTTCGTCAATCACATGACCTTGAGAAAATAAACTGGTACTTACATGGAAAATATTTTCCAAATTTCTAAGATCCCATTTCCACTGCAGAAAGTTGAGCATGGTGAACAAGATGAATTAGAAGCAACTTCAGCTGAAGGATCTAAAAGCAGGGAGCAAAAAAGGATCAGAGATGGGATTTCTCCTCACTTTGGATCTCTAGCCCCAACGCTAAACATCAGGGTGTCAAATTCTGAGCAGCTGGCATTGTTGAAAAATACCTAGAAGTCAGAGGAGACTGTCCTGGAACAGCAATCTGTAATTTTGTGAACAGCCCATACCATTTACAGCACTGAGCAGCACTGGCTCAGACACAGCCCAGGATTCTATTAATGCCAACTGGTAAAAGTTTGCCATTAACTATCAATTGTATATTGTTAATTTATTTTTTTGTTTTTTATTGAGAAAAACTGATTTATACAAGCACAGTTCAATTCATTCACCAAATACTTAGTGAATATCTACTATGTTCTAAGTATAATACTAAATTTGGGGGGATCTAAGATGGATAAGACAGACATGATCCCTGAACCCACAGAACTTACTTCCTGTGGGGAGATGGACAGGTAAATACAAGGCTTTCATTAACAGAGTCAATGATATCGGGGCGGGGGGGTGGGGGGGTCATGGGAGGCTCTCAGACCTGAAGAACACTGCTATGAGAAGAACAGTGCTATAAGAAGGTTTGGAGGAAAAGGTTGGCAAATTCTAGAAACTGAGTAGTTCACTATTTGGGGGATGATACAGAGATAGCAGGAGAGATGATGCCAGAGAAAGAAGGGGCTGGAACATGAAGGACCCTGGGGCCAAAGACAAGCCACTGGACCTGGTCCCGAGAGCAGTGAGGAGTCAAGGAAGTGAACGTGGATTAAAAAGGTCATACCTGATTTGAGAACTATTGCTCCATGAAATATGGATTAGACTCAGACCATGTTAGAAGTCAGACACCAAGTAGGGTCCTACTGCACTGAACTAAGGCAACATGTTGGAAGGTTTTGTAGTGGGGAGACAGACTGGAGATGGATGCTGGAGATATTTAAGGTGTAGAAGAAATAAAATGTAGTTAATTAAAAGTGAAGTTGTAAGAGAGGCTGAAATCAAGGATGATGCTCATGGAATGGCATGGCAACTGGCCAGGAATAGAAGGTTAACTCTTTTATTTAATGGATTTTATTTTAGTTTTCACTTTAAACCTTTGATGTGGCTGAGATATACATGCATGTAAGTAAATAAGGTGGGTCCACTCTATGGACCCTTTCTTATACAGGGTGGGATCTATATGAAGGTAGCCAGTTGCCTCATTAATCCATTTCTCCTCTCTCACCCACATACAAACACGTGCCTAGGGGAAAGGGCATCTTTATTACATGCTATTTATCATGTACTTGGACTGATAGTTTGACTGTTTGCTTCTGTTGACCTTTTATGTTTACAGTGCCTATGTCAAGTTTCAAATTTCTGTAGCTTTTTAATGTATTTTAAAAACTGGTTGAACATAAAGATAAACTCAAAATAGATTATAAAGACCTAAATGCAAGATCAGAAGCTATAAAACTCTTAGAGGAAAACATAGGCAGAACACATGTTGACATAAATCAAAGCAAGATCCTCTGTGACCCACCTCCTAGAGTAACAGAAATAAAAACAAAGGTAAACAAGTGGGACCTGATTAAATTTAAAAGCTTTTGCACAGCAAAGGAAACTATAAGCAAGGTGAAAAGACAACCCTCAGAATGGGAGAAAATAATAGCAAATGAAACAACGGACAAAGGATTAATTTCCAAAATATACAAGCAGATCATACGAGTCAATACCAGAAAAACAAACAACCCAATCAAAAAGTGGGGAAAAGACCTAAACAGATATTTCTCCAAAGAAGACATACAGATGGCTAACAAACACATGAAAAAATGCTCAACATCGCTCATTATTTAGTTCAGTTCAGCTCAGTTGCTCAGTCATGTCCAACTCTTTGCAACCCATGAATCACAGCCAGGCCTCCCTGTCCATCACCAACTCCCGGAGTTTACTCAGACTCAAGTCCATCGAGTCGGTGATGCCATCCAGCCATCTCATCTTCTGTCATCACCTTCTCCTCCTGCCCCCAATCCCTCCCAGCATCAGGGTCTTTTCCAATAAGTCAACTCTTTGCATGAGGTGGCCAAAGTATTGGAGTTTCAGCTTCGACATCAGTCCTTCCAATGAACACCCAAGACTGATCTCCTTTAGGATGGACTGGTTGGATCTCCTTGCAGTCCAAGGGACTCTCAAGAGTCTTCTCCAACACAACAGTTCAAAAGCATCAATTTTTTGGCACTATTATTAGAGATATGCAAATAAAAACTGCAATGAGATATTACCACACACCAGTCAGAATGGCCATCATCAAAAAGTCCACAAACAGTAAATACTGGAGAGAGTGTGGAGAAAAGGGAATACTCTTGCACTGTTGGTGGGAATGTAAATTGATACAGCCACTATGGAAGACAGTAAGGAGATTCCTCAAAAAACTAGGAATAAAACCAGCACATGTCCCAGCAATTCCACTCCTAGGTATATATCCTGAGGAAACCAAAATTGAAAAAGACACCTGCATCCCATTGTTCACTGCAGCACTATTTACAATAGCTAGAACATGAAAGCAACCTAGATATCCATCGACAGATGAATGGATAAAGTTGTGGTACATATACACCACAGAATGTTACTCAGCCATAAAAGGGAACACATTTGAGTCAGTTCTAATGAGGTGGATGAACCTAGAACCTATTATATAGAGTGAAGTGAAATCAGAAAGAGAAAGATAAATATCGTATTCTAACGCATGTTAGAATCTAGAAAAATGGTACTGAAGAATTTATTTACAGGGTAGCAATGGAGAAACAGACATAGAGAATAGATTTATGGACATGGGAAGAGGGGAGGAAAGAGTGAGATGAATGGAAAGAGTAACATGGAAACTTATATTACCATATGTAAAACAGATAGCCAACGGGAATTTGCTTTATGTCTCAGGAAAGTTGATCAGGAGCTCTGTATCAGTCTAGAGGGGTGGGATGGAGAGGGAGATGAGAGGGAGGTTCAAAAGGGAGGAAATATATGTATACCTGGTGGCTCAGAGGTTAAAGCGTCTGCCTGCAATGCGGGAGACCCGGGTTTGATCCTTGGGTCGGGAAGATCCCCTGGAGAAGGAAATGGCAACCCACTCCAGTATTCTTGCCTGGGAAATCCCATGGACGGAGGAGCCTGGTGGCCTACAGTCCATGGGGTCGCAAAGAGTCAGACATGACTGAGCGGCCTCACTTACTTTATGGCTGATTCATGCTGAGGTTTGACAGAAAACAGCAAACTTCTGTAAAGCAATTTTCCTTCAATAAAAAAAAATAAATTAAAAAAATTGGTTGAGTAATTCATTTTCCAGTTTCTTTCTAATATTTTTGTAATATTCTTACAAATGAGCCATAAAATCATTTTGTTGGGGTTTTGATTGAGATTGTGTTAAGTTTACTTTAGGGACAACTTATATCTCTACAATATTGAATCATCCTACCCAGGAATAAGACATGGCTGTCCATTCAAGAATTCATCTGTGTTGCTCAGCAGAGGGCTAGTCATCATAGAAAACTTGCACATTCCATATTAAAGTTATTCCTAAATGTTTTCTTCCTTTTGTTGTGGATAATAGTTTGTCTATTGTATTTCCCATATAGTTTGTATGCACAAAAGCTGTTTTACCTTTTTTAAAAAGAAAAATGAAGTATAGTTGATTTATAATGTTGCATTAGTTTCTGCTGTACAGAAGATTTATTCAGTTATACATATATATATATTCTTTTTCATATTCTTTTCCAATATAGTTCATTTTAAGACACTGAATATAGTTCCCTGTGTTATACAGTAGGTCCTTGTGGATTGTCTATTTTATAGACAGCAGTATGTGTATGTGAATCCAAAATTCCTAATTCATTCCTCCCAGGCCCTTTCCCCTTCAGTAAGCATGTTTGTTTCTTGTGTCTGTGAGTCTGTTTCTGTTTTGTAAATAAGTTTATTTACATAATATTTTAGATTCCCTGTATAAGTGATATCAAATGATATTTGTCTTTCTCTGACTGACTTCACTTAGTGTGATCACCTCTAGGTCCAACCATGTTGCTGCAAATGTTATCATTTCATTCTTTTATGTGGCTGAGTAGTATTCCATTTTATATATGTACCACTTCTTCTTTATATATTCATCTGTTGATGGATGTTTGTACCCTTTTTAAAGATTCCACATGTAAGTGATATATTTGTCTTTTTCCACTCAGTGTGACAATCTCTGTATCCATCTATGTTGCTGCAAATGGCATTATTTCATTTTTAATGGCTGCATAATATTCCACTGTATATACATACCACATCTTCTTTATCCATTTCTCTGTTGATGAATATTTAGGATATTTATGTCTTGACTATTTTAAACAGTGTTTCTATGAACATTGGTGTGCGTGTATCTTTCCAAACTAGTTTTCTCTGGATATATGCCCAGGAGTGGGATTACTGGATCATATAGTAGTTCCTTTTTTTTTTTTTTTTTTAACAGAATCTTCATACTGTTCTCCATAGTAGCTGCACCAATTTACATTTCCACCAACAGTGTAGGAGGGTTCTCTTTTCTCTACACATTCTCCAGCATTTATTGTTTATAGACTTTTTGATTAACAGTGTGAGGTGGTACCTCACTGTGGTTTTTTTTTTTTACTCAGGTGGTTGTGATTTGCATTTCTCTAGTAATTAGAAATGTGGAGCATCTTTTCAAGTGTCTATTTGTCATCAGGATGCCTTCCTTGGAGAAATATCTACTTAGGATTTCTGCCAATTTTTTGATGCTGTTGTTTCTTTGATATTGAGTTGTATGACTATTTGTATATTTTGCAGATTAATTCCTTGTCAGTTGCATCATTTGCAAATATTTTCTCCCAGTCTGTAAGTTGTCTTTTTGTTTTGCTTATGGTTTCCTTTGCCGTGCAACAGCTTGTAACTTTGTTTCATTTGTTTATTTTTGCTTTTTTCTATTGTCTTAGGAGACTGGTCTAGTTATGTTAGAGAATTTTTTGCCTGTGTTCTCTTCTAGTTTTATGGTGTCATGTCTTACATTTAATTCTTTAAGATATTTTGAATTCATTTTTTGGTATGATGTGAAACTTCAAACTTCACTAATTTACATGACACTGTCCAACTTTCTCAATACCACTTGCCAAAGCAGTTGTCATTTTTCTCCATTGTATATTCTTGCCTCCTATGTCAAAGATTAATTGACTGGACTCTCTAGTCTGTTCCATTGATCCATATGTCTATTTTGGTGCCAACGCTGCATTGCTTTGATTACTGCAGCTTTGTAATATTATCTGAAGTCTGGGAATGTTTCACCTTCAGTTTTGCTCTTTTTCTTCAGGATTGTTTTGTCAATGCTGGGTCATTTGTGGTTCCATGTAAATTTGGGGATTATTTGCTGTAGTTCTTTGAAAAACCTCCTAGGTAGTTTGATAGGGATCACATTAAATCTGTAGATTGCTTTGGGTAACAATTAATTTTAACAATATTAATTCTTCCAATCTAAGAGCATGAGATATCTTTCTATGCTTTCCATAAAAAAAGTTTCTTTTTAAAAGTTTTTGTTTTACTGATTTTTAGTTTCTCCTTAGTATGTATTGACTTTTTTTTTTATTTTATTATTTTTTTTAATAGGCTAATTACTTTACATCATTACAGTAGTTTTTGTTATACATTGAAATGAATCAGCCATGGATTTTAATAAAAAATGTACATGTCTGAATTCAACGGTTCAAAGCTAGTTATAAAAAACACCAGTGGTTCATCCTCCCATGCTTCAACTTGCCAACTTCCCATTCCCACAGGCAAGCATGTGAAACTTATAAGCTAATTGGTATGTGTGACTACCTACTTCTAAGTAGGCAAGTATGCTGCTACTAGTCTCCCAGGCTTTACTTTGAAAAGATTTCAAACCTTCAGAAAAATTTCAGGGAGAGTAAAATTAACACCCAAATATTCTCATCTAGATTCATGTTTCTTTCTCTCTCTGTCCCCTTCTCTCTCTCTCTCTCTCTCTCTCTCTCTCTCTCTCTCTCTCTCTTTCTCTCTTTCTCTCTGTGGTATTTGAAAATTAGTTGCAGACATCATGTCATCCCTAATACAATGACCACACTTGGGGAATTTGACCTGGAAAATACTACTATTCAAATGCATGCTCAGTTGCTCAGTCGTGTCCAACTCTTTGCAAGCCTATGGACTGTAGCCCACCAACCTCTTGTCCATGGGATTTTCTATACAAGAATACCGGAGTAGGTCATTTCCTCCTCCAGGGCATCTTCCCAACCCAGGGATCAAACCTGTGTCTCCTGCATTGGCAAGTGGATTCTTTACCACTGAGCCACCTGAGAATCCACTTATATTGCTCCTCCTTGATTTTTTTTTTCTAGTTTTAGCTATAACTGAGTGGTCATTCATCTTCTCCCCCACCAAACTTACATTCCCTCACATATATCCTTCCTGTTTTTCCATTCTCCCAATATAATCATACTGGCATTAAGTACCACTCAGAATCTTATGGGTCATATGTACAATGGTTATTTTTCTGTCTGACTCTCCTAAATTCCTCAGAGACATCAACCTCCTTCCTCTTTCTATGTCCAAATACACAGGTTGCCTATCAGTTTCATCTTCCTGAAGAATTTGTTCCCCAAGCCTCTGACCTGCTTCAGCTTGGTCCAGTCTGGTCATGCTCAAGTCAGCTACAAACTGTTACCTTACTTTGGGGTCTCTTTTCACCACCATTTGGAGAATTCCTGCTTCCTTTCTTGGTTACCCTACTTTGGTGGAAAACATCCTTCAGAAGTTTCTTACAAAACATTCACGGGAGGTAATTCTGAGACCTTGTTTATTTGGAAATGTCTTAATTTACACTCCCCCCCACACACACACATTTAACTGGTAGTGTGGCTGGATCTAGAATCCTCAGCCGGGACATCATTTTCCCCTAGCTTTTGAAGGCATCACCTCCTACTAGTCTTCTAACATTCAGTGTTATTGAGAAATCCAGTGTTATCCTGATTCTTGTTCCTTTCTGATACATGTTCTCCCCTTCTCCTGCCACACCCTGAAACCTTATAGAAACTTCCTGTTTCCATGTTGTAAGATTTTACAGTGACATAAACGTGTCAGGGTTTGTTTTCATCCATTGGGCTGGGCACTGGGAAATTTGACTTTCTGATTATGTTTTCTGCTCATCTTGGCTCACGTTGCTATAACAAAACAACATATACTGGGTGACTTAAACATACTTTATTTCTCACAGTTGTGGAAGGTGGAAGTCCAAAATCAAGGCATGAACAGATTGAGCATCTGCTGAGGGCTCTTTCTGGTTTTCAAACGCTTTCTCACTATGTTCTGTGTGGCAGAAAAGTCTCAGAAGAGATCTCTAGGGTCCCTTTAATAGGGTGCTAATCTCATTCATGAGAGCTCCACTCTAATTCCATCAATTTGAAGCTTAGAATTTCAACATAGGAATCAGGTTGGGGTGCACAAATTCAGCCCATAATATCTCCCTTAAAAAAGTAGTATCTCTTTCAGGATCTAGAATTTTTGGATAATGAGCCTCCTAGACTGGGCCTCTTGTTTAACGTTCATCTCCTGTTTTTCCACCTTCATCTTTTTACTCTGCTTCTTAAGGAAACTTCCTCAACTTTATCTCTCAGTGTCTTCCATTGTTTTTCATTTCTGCTATTTTAATTTTTTTTAATTTGTAACACTTGGTTTTAATTCTCTGAAAAAGTATTTTTTTTGAAGTGGCATCCTGTTGTTCTGTGGATGCAGTGTTTATCTCTGCAATTATTAACCAACAATAGCTTTTTTCTCCAATGTTTTCTTCTTCCTTCCTTGTCCATTTTCTCCAAATTGCCTTTTTTCTTTCTAGTTTTGGCCTCTTCCATGCTTCTACTCTCCTGCCTGGAGGTGTACATGTGTCAATATTCAATGTAATGAGGTCTGACTTCAAAGGTTTTCCACCACGCCAAGTTACTCTAGGACACGCTGTCACATGAAGAGTATGGTATCATCCAGCTCTGTAGCAAATGATAAGTTTTCTACTCTAAACTCAAGAGATCCATAAATACCCTGAACTCACCTTGCTTATTTTAGGGCTAATGAGATAAGTCTGCCCACCTCTTGCATTTAAAGTCAGAGAATATTATCTATTTCCTGTCTTGGAATGCTGGGACTCTAGGTAAGTGTATACTAGGGGCTGTTTGGAGTCCTGTAAAATATTAGTGTGAGGGTAGGGCCTGAGTTTAAATTTCTAAATTTATGCACAACCAAATATTTGTAGAATTACTTCCATATGACCTTTATTTTAAGACAAATGACTCATTTCTTCACTGACTCAAGCTTCATAAACTTTTTCCTGAAGTAGAGGTTGAGAACACAGAGTTCCTTTTCTGCTCACGGACACTGCCACATTTGATGGTGCCAGGGAATGAGGCGAATATTCCTCACAGGCATAGGATTTATGTATATAATAACTGAAAAATAACTGAAAAGTGTCAAAAAGTTACACACAGTAACCAGATAATCATGTTATAGAAGCCATACACTTTTGCAATGTAAAAAAATAGAGGCATAAACATGAATTCTTCTTTGTATATGTAACTGAAACTTTCTATTAACAGTTTTGGGCCTCTATCTGCTCTTACGTCATTTCCCTAAGTTGGGGCTTTGTAAAAATGGCGGAAATGTAGACATCTTTTGTAAGCCAGATGGAAAAACAAACTTTTTAAGCTGGTCATCCTACTTCCTGAATGTGTGGAACCCTGGAGCCCACAGTAACCTGGTCGCACAGTTTACTCCCTAAATTTGAAAATTATAGAGAGTCTAGACATGAAGTTCTTTCCTCTAAACCCTAGATGACATATTAGACAACAGTAAACATTAGCAAGAGGAAAGCACTGGTGAGGAGGAGAGTCCTGGATGTTCCTAGTGGAGGAGAGAGTCTGATTCATGAAATAAAGCCTAGTTATTTGTTAGAACAGGACCAGAATTCTTAGAAGTGATTTAGCACTGGGGGTAGGGAGGGACTGACTTCTCTGGTATATTTCAAAATATGTACCTTCATACATCTTTACATAGACGGCTTATGTTATCTTTTGGGTGCTCAGTTGCATCTGACTCTTGGCAACTCCATGGACTGTAGCCCACCAAGCTCCTCTGTCCATGGGATTTTACAGTCGGGAATACTGGAGTGGGTTGCCATTTCTTCATCCAGGGGATCTTCCCAACCCAGGGATCGAACCCATGTCTCTTGTGTCTCCTGAACTGGCACGTGGATTCTTTACCACTAGCGCCATCTGGGAATCTCTGTATTATCTTTTATGAGATACTTATTAACTGAATTAAATGAACTTAAATTAACTTATTAAATGAAATACTAACTGGCCAGACCAACCTAGGCATTTTAGAGAAAAAATTGATGACCGACATCAGATTCTGCCTGGTAAGCCAGTGTTTTCTCTTCTCACACCATCTCACTGTCGAGGAGGCTGGCACCATCAAGGAGGTGTTAGGTGTTTACATCTATTATCTCTGATCTACAGAACAGAAAGAGGCGTTACTGATCTCCATTTAAAGATGAGCAGTCACTAGTTGAGGGCTAGAATCACAGCCTGGATGGCCCCAACTCCAGGGCCTATGCTGATTCCAAGATAACTTGCTGCTTCTCTCTTGTTCTCAATTAAACAGATTGGGTGACACAGAACCACAGTGACACAGAATTCAACACCTAGGTCCTAGGGCATGCAGTAGTGATTCTGATATAACCTGGATACCCAAATTTTAACACATACCTTAAAAAACCAACAGAACAGGAAACACACACTTGGTCCCAGGAGCCACCACTTACCTCCTTATAACCCAATGTCCATTCCAAATTCCAGTGTGTGCTGCAGACCAGCCTTAGCAGTTTGCCTTCCCAGCTCCATGACAGGCTGTCAGTTCGTTACAAAGGTACTTAACCTGAGTCTATACCAAGTGCAATCAATGCTCAGGAGGCTCTTATTCTGATAAGCTCTTGTCCTGCTAATTTGAGCAAACTTTCCTCTCCTTTCTGCTACTGCTCCTCCAGCCAGCACCAGTGCATCAGTCGGCTCAGCCTGCCATAGCAAAATACCATGCTGGGCGGCTTAAACAACAGACATTTATTTCTCACAGTTCTGGAGGCTGGGAAGTCTGAGATCAAGGTTCTGGCATGGTAGGTTTCATCTGAGGCCTCTTCTTGGCTTATAAGCAGCCACCATCTCGCTGTATGTGCACATGACTATTTTGTTTGCACACAGGGACAGAAAAGCTCTCTGGTGTCTCTTCTTATAGGGGGGCACTAATCCCATCATAAGGGCTACACCCTCATAACCGCATCTAACCCTAATCACTTGCTGAAGACTACTTCCAAATACACTGGGGTTGGGATTCAACATGAGTTTGTAAGGGTGAGGAACAAACATTCAGTTCATAACAATGGCTTCTAGGAAGTCTTCTTCCCTCTCTTCATAAAAGCAGCATGAGTATACCTGATGGTAAAACTACCCCACACTCCAACAGGAGTTCAGTCACTTAAAAACACAAATGATTTAACAATTAAGTCATTAGACAGAAAGCACATTCATCCAACTCCTTGTAACCACTATTTTTGATCTCATTTTAAGGGAACTGAAACTCTTTGTGTCAAATCTAATCTGCGGGTACTCTTTGTATGTCCCATTTGGTTTTAAAAACTTTGAATGGGTTGCCCAGATTTTGAAGTCCAACTTCACACTGAAATCTGGATTTGATTCAGCACCCTGTGACTGCTCTGCCCTCAGGTGGGCCCAGTGGAGCCGAGCAGAGGCTGGTCTCTGATCAGCATGACTGCCATCCCTCTGTACCCACCCACTGGACCTTTGCAGGCCAAGGTTTTTCTGGTCTTTTCATATAGAAATGCAAACGAGAGGCTGGTTGCTGTTGTCCAGGCAGCCCTGCCTGCTAGATGTCAGTTTCCCAAGGAAATCAGGATTCTCTAGCTTTTTCTAATCCACGGACTCCAAACTGAATTCTACATTTCATTTACACTGAGACTCATTTGACTGTGTAAACAGTTTCTGTTTTAGTTTTAGGACAGAACTCTTCCTTCAACTTGGTTGTCAGGCATGCTTCTCAATTTGGAAGTGAATATAAGTCATTCTTGCCTCTTGGAGCTTATCTACTGGTAAACAGACAGCAGGTCAAGGGAAAAGATGTTTCGGTGTGTAGGAAACAGATGGTCTTGCTGAACAAAGATTATGGCATCTCTGATTCTTCAGCCAAGATAATGACTTTTTAATTGGCAATTATATAGCAACGTAACTACTTTAAAAAAATTACAAATCCCTTTAGATTGATCTAAAGGTCCTTGAGATTTGTTTTACCCTCTTCCTGATCCCAAGAATGAAGACAATGAGAAGAACTGCTACTGAAACAGCAGCTCAACATTATCACTTGGATCAGGCCTCACATTTACCAACCTTTTCTCACAGCAGTATTCAATCCTCACAGCAGTCCTGGAAAGGATAGGTTAAGGATGATCAGCATTATTTTATAGATAAGGGAATAAGCCCAAGGGAGTCTTTGCATTCATTGCTCATAGCCCCTGGCTACTAAAAGGAAAGTGTATACCATATAGGAGGGGGCTTCCGTGGTGGCACTTGCTAGTGGTAAAGAATCTGCCTGCCAGTGCAGCAGATGCAACAGACACAGGTTCAGTCCCTGGGTCAGGAAGATAACCTGGAGGAGGGCATGGCAACCCGCTCTAGTATTCTTACCTGGGAAATCCAACGGACAGGGTAGACTGGTGGGCTGCAGTCCATGGGGTCACAAAAGTCAGACATGACTGAAGCAACTTAACACACATGCATTCCTAAACACTCAAGCAGGCAATTCCTCATCACTGGGATGCCAGAAAGACTCAGGTTATCTGTAATATTTTCTGCGAAATGCTCTTCCCCGAATTCTAATAAAGTTTAGGCATTTAGACACATTTCATCACATAGTGGACAACTTATGCATCAGTAAAGGGACTGTAGAATTTCCCGGCTGAAAAGGATTCTTGAGCTGACTATCTAGTGACAATCCTCACTTGGGCTTACAGATGATATCCAGGAGTGGTCTTCTGCCCATTTCACTGTTCATCCCCTGCATTGCTCCTGAGATGGGCTGTGTATTATTAGTGTCCTTCATTTTTGCCACCTCTCACTCTCCCCCTCAACAAACACACCAAATTGATCACAGCCCATTGTATTTAAAACCACAGTTCTCATTTGTGAATCCCATTGAGGCCTGCTGTGACTCTATGGCCTCAGCTTGGCACTCAGGACACGGTGGAAGTGGCTCCTCCCTGGATCTCAGGTTAGGTTCTCTCTTTGGATCCCTATATGCAACCCACACCATAATACCCTACTCCTCCATATGTTCTATACTTATTTTCCTGTTACCTGGCTCATGCTGTCTTACTTTTTCCTCTCAGGGCAAATCTCCCCAGGCATAAAAGTCAGATAAAACCTCCACCCCCAAAGAGAACAGAGCACAAGGCTGAATTGCATCAGAAGTGTCTGATCAGCAATTTCCAACTGTGGGAAAATCAACAAGCTAGATGGTCCTGGGGACTTCAACAGACAAGCGATGGGGAAAAGGGATGGAAGGGTAGCCAGATTAACAGACTCAAAGAAATTTAAAAAAGAAAAATAGCAAGACCACTCTGGTGTCCAGGGATGTACACATCAGGTGATGAACTAATAAACACAAGGAAGTGTCAGACAAGTGGTCACTTTTGGAGGGAGGGGAGATGATTCTGATGGGGGAACATGATGGGGCTACTGGAAAGGCTGGCAAAGTTCTTCACCTGGCTGGGAGGTCAAAGGTGATTTGCCTTAAAATAATTCATTAAACTAATTTGTTCAGTAAGATTGTCTGTACCTACTTAAGTTTACAATAAAAATGTTTAAAAACGGGGACTTCCCTGGTGGTTTTCACACTCCCAATATAAGGCGCCTGGGTTTGATCCCTGGATGGGGAACTAAGATCCCACATACCTCACAGTATGGCCAAAAAAAAAAAAAAAAAAACCAGTTTAAAAATGGAAAACAAGCAACTTACTCTTCCTAGTCACATATACCTATTTGATATTATGGTTACCTCCAGATAGTGGCTCAGAATAGTGTGAAGTAAAAGTAAGCTTTGACTTCCTACTCTGTTACTTACTAATAATGTGACTTTCAGAAGTTTGCCTCTGAGCAGTGTCGCCTCTCTGAGCTTCTTGTTCTTCACCTGGAAGATGGGAATTATATCAGCAATACAGCTGATGTCAAATGATATTTGCTCTAAGGATTAAATGAAGTTATCAATGTACAACATTTTAATAAAGATGAGCTATTATTGATATTCAAACATCAACAACTACATATTTAAACTGACCTTTAAATATTATAATTATCCACAATATCAATGTTCCTTTAGTATTTAAAGGAAATATATTGCTGTGTTGAGTTATGCTCTCCTAAAACACCTACTCATAAACCAGCTGTTAGAATCTCTCTCAGTGAACATATTTTTAGGACAAACTACTGCCTTTTAGAAACAAATCCTAATTATATGTTAGAATATTCACATGGGTGCATTACTCCTTTAAATTAATAATAAATCTGATGTAAAATTTTCAATCAGCAAGTTATGATAGGAATTAAGCATCTAGTCCAGCTCTTACACATCAACTCTGTAATAAACTTGGTTCTTATATGTATTTTACATGTTTATATTTCTTTGTATTTGTGATCACATAAGATGACTTTAATGCTGAAATCTTTTTTATTTGAAACCTCCTCTCCCTCTTTACATCTCCTCTTAAAAATATTGTAATTAATGTGTAGTTCAGTTCAGTCGCTTAGTTGTGTCCAACTCTTTGCGACCCCATGAATTGCAGCACACCAGGCCTCCCTGTCTATCACCAACTCCTGGAGTTTACTGGAACTCATGACCATCATGTTGGTGATGCCATCCAGCCATCTCATCCTCTGTCGTCCCCTTCTCCTCCTGCCCCCAATCCCTCCCAGCATCAGGGTCTTTTCTCAATGAGTCAACTCTTCCCATGAGGTGGCCAAAGTATTGGAGTTTCAGCTTCAGCATCAGTCCTTCCAATGAATACCCAGGACTGATATCCTTTAGGATGGACTGGTTGGCTCTCCTTGCAGTCCAAGGGACTCTCAAGAGTCTTCTCCCGACACCCCAATTCAAAAGCATCAATTCTTCGGCACTCAGCTTTTTTCACAGTCCAACCCTCACATCCACACATGGTCACTGGAAAAACCATAGCCTTGACTAGATGGACCTTTGTTGGCAAAGTAATGTCTCTGCTTTATAACATGCAATCTAGGTTGGTCGTAACTTTCCTTCCAAGAAGTAAGCGTTGTTTAATTTCATGGCTGCAGTCACCATCCGCAGAGATTTTGGAGGCCCCCCCAAAAAAGTCAGTCACTGTTTCCACTGTTTCCCCATCTATTTCCCATTAAGTGATGGGACCAGATGCCATGATCTTAGTTTTCTGAATGTTGAGCTTTAAGCCAACTTTTTCACTCTCCTCTTTCATGTTCATCAAGAGGCCCTTTAGTTCTTCTTCACTTTCTGCCATAAGGGTGGTGTCATCTGCACATCTGAGGTTATTGATATTTCTCCTGGCAATCCTGATTCCAGCTTGTGCTTCTTCCAGCCCAGTGTTTCTCATGATGTACTCTGCATGTAAGTTAAATAAGTAGGGTGACAATATACAGCCTTGACGTACTCCTTTTCCTATTTGGAACCAGTCTGTTGTGCCATGTCCAGTTCTAACTGTTGCTTCCTGACCTGCATATAGGTTTCTCAAGAGTCAGGTCAGGTGGTCTGGTATTCCCAGCTTTCAGAATTCTCCACAGTTTATTGTGATCCACACAGTCAAAGGCTTAATTAATGTGTAACACACATTAAACTATTTATTAACAGCGTGACTCCTCCTTGAATACTGTATGAAAAATAAATGAGATGCTGTGTCTGGAAATATAGATGTGCTGAAATATTAATGAAGGGATTTAGGAATGATCAGGTATGTCAATGGAGCTGTCTGTACGAGATACTGGAAATGTGAGGCAAATTCTGTGTTTACTACCACTAGTAAATCTATCTTAGAAATAAAAATATAAGGTCTTTAAAGTGAAAAATTAAACTAGAATGGATATCATTAACAAAGCAGTCAATTCCCTTTATTTTTAAAATTTTATGTACACATATGAATGATCTGTATAATGTACATTCAATATAGAAAGCTTTATATATCTGATAATGTATAGAACATTTCACAATTACACTAATCTCTTACATAACATCTTGACGTCTGTTTTTAAATTTTTTTGCACAAGCTCCTTTTTCATTCAGTTTGGTAAAGCCAGTTATATATATCAACATGTACTGTGAGCTCTCAGGAGGTTAATGATTGAGGAGAGGATACCAGTGAACAGGTGCAAGGACAAAACCCAAAAGTGTTCAACAATGGGAGAACAGCCAGGCAGACTTGAGGCAGGAGAGGGAATGCCCTTCTGGGGGCTGAGTGACTTTGATTTCCCAATCTCTGTAGACTGTAGTTCAACCCCACAGTCACACTAATTCGAAAAAACATTATAAAAACTAGGAAGAAAGCTTTGTTTTTTTGATTCACAGTCTTGTAAACAGATATAAAGGAACAAAATGTGCTTACATACATCAAGAAAAAAAATTCTTGTGTACCCACTTAGGTTGATCCACAGAGTGCTTTCTTATAACGTGATACAATTAGAATCACTGACTTTTTTTCCTAAATAAAAATATATTTATAGAAAAAGGAATAACACTGTCATGAAACCAGGAGAAAGGCAGTTAAGAGTTTTCTTCAATGGATCAGCTGGAGGAATGTGGACAGGGCACTGGCCTTTCAGCGTTTATTGTCTCTCATGAAAGTCTCACGTCTGATAGCCAAGGTCACCTGCCTCATGGTCTACAGGAGGTGGCAAGTTGGACATGACTGATGAGGATGTCCCTGCAGTAAGGTAGCCAGCAACTCCAGGTCCTGCAAGAGAAAAAATGGAAACCTTCTAAAGAGCAGTCATGTGAGAACACGGACCTTTGTGAAAATGTGAGAACCAGGTCAAGCATTCCATCACAAGGACCTGATGCAATCTATTAGGATTATCTAAGCATACAACAAAATCTTAACAAACACCCGCAACACCATTTTCATGGTTTGCCGTTACTGTATGACAAAGTTAAAAATCATTTCAAAATTTATGCTAGACAGTAACACTGGTGAGGAAACATGGAAAAGTTTTCCCTTCTCACATCTGGGAAGTTCAATTTAAAAAAAAATCCTGGGCACTGAAGGATATAGCTAATGTTAAATGAGAAAAAAAAAAAAAAATGGGAAAGAAACTCTGTACTCGAGTTAGCCCATTCAAAAGTCATACTTGATGAAGTTCACAACAAAAACACATCCATCTATACTTAAGTTAAACCTATTTTCATTTGGTGCAAAAAAATGCTACTGTAACAAATAACACCAAATGAACAAGGGTCTCTGAGAAAGATAAGGCAAACTCTGGACACCTAGTCATAGGTCAAAACATGAATGCTGTGGAAAAGGTATCAGTATTTTAGTTTTATATGTCTTGACTCTTAAGTCTCTAGTGCACAAAAATGCCATTATCCCAGCATTTATCAAGATGTGTCTTATGAGCATATAATGGCTTTAGCCTTCTAATTTAACTTAAAACAATGCAGGGACATTTAATTACACCTCAAAATCATTGCATAACTGTACAAAGTATTTGTAAAACACACTGTACTATAGCATAATACTACATATTGAGCAATATTTTTAGCTGAAATCATAGGAAACAAAGCAAGCAGCTAGGGAACACTGAAGGGTTAGGACTAGAAAGGCAGAGGAAGTGGCATGCATTTAGCAAAATGGTTCTCTACCTGCTTCAGAGAGCTACACAGAAGTTAGCAAGCTGCCTGGCAGAGCGGATCTAAAGTCCGCTCCTGAGGTGAAGGGGGCTGCTGCCAGTGAGAAGGGAAGGAGAGACACCTGAGGGGAAAAAAGAAATATAAGCAGCAACGGAAGTTGTAAGGAAGTGCAAACAGCAGAGCAGGTTGAAAGGCTAAGGTATAATAGGGACTGAAGTAGGACAAAAGGGGAACAATATAGATTCACTTTTTTTTTTAACCTCTGGAGCATTTGTACTGAGGATATGAAGAAAGCAGACACTGTAACATGTGGTTACACGCAGCCAGAGACAACTCAGCCTGCATGAACTGCCCATGCCACCTGGAATGCCTAGGCACCTGGAACTTTGAACTTAGAAAACTTAAGGATCTTCTGTTTTTTAAGGCATTGTGGGCTTACATCTATCAATTAATCAGGACACCAGGCCTTACCTAGACTGCTCAGGAGAGACAGTAGGGAGGACAGGAGACACACCCCCTTGACAGGCAGTTCAGAGCTACAGTGCCACTCCATTGTATTACTTCCTGCCAACCTTCCACTCTGGACCCTAGGCAGCAGCAAGACTGTTAGGGAATAAACCCTTAAGAATAACCCCCTGAACATTCCAGATTGGTATAGTCCCTGAGCACTTCCGACTGTGGGCTCAATTTTGTTCACATCAAACAAACTGATTATGAGACCAAATCACGAGTACTGAATATAGAAAATGGACTAAGGATGTAGTTCTCAGACTACATGCTGAGGTACCCTGGGGGCAAATTCAGGGATACCACTGAATATTTTGAATCTGGAGACACAGTGACATCTGTTGGATACCATACAACTACTCTCAAGTTGTTTGAATGTAACTACTTAGTAAAATTAATTACTATTTCTTTTAGTCTAGGGATAAAGAAAAAAAATCACTAAGCTATGAAGACACTGTGAACTGAGAAAGTTCGGGCACCTCTGGGCTAAAATATAAACTGTGAATGATGGGCTCTGAAGGATTTTCCAGGGGAGATCAAATTCTAGTGCCACCATTTGCCTCTTTAGGAAAGACAGGTCAATTCCTGATATTTCTTTAAATGGAGTCTGAGATGCTCTCTCTCTCACATCTCTGGCCTCTTCCAGACATGTCTGGTTTCTAGGGGCAGGAAGCTACAGTCTGCTAGGATGGGGCAATGTGTTCTCCAGAGATACGTGGGAGGAAAGAGTAGGGCCTGCCAGAAATGGGGTACATGGCACACAGTGTAAGGCTGCTGGACTTACGAGAGAAGAGAAAAGATAAAAATCAACTAAGAACCGCACAGACCGGAATTGGCCACGACAGTAGAGTAGTGAAAGGAGCGTGGGCTTTGGTGAAAATGAACATGGGATTTTCAGTGGGGAAAATTTAAAAAAAAAAAAAAAAAAAAAGGAAGCCCTGCCTCAGCAGCAGAGTCCTACTATAAACTGACAGTGACCTTAGGAAATCTTTCCTAACATGGCTCCCACTGTGTAGTCTTGGACACATATAAAGACAAAGACAAAAGGTAATAAAAAACCCAATTGTGCAAAGATCTAATGAACTAGTCTGATGAGAGGCCCAAGAAACACTCCCTCTCTCCCTTTGATGACCTTAGGAAGCCAAGTTAACTATCCTACCTGCCTCTAATTAAGTAGAATAATTAAGTGTACAGTACAAAATTCTTCATCTCCAATTCCAGCTCCTAAAAGCATCTTCGCCTTGGCCTGTTTCTCTTCCTTTCCCTGTTCTTTCTTCCTCTGATTTTCTAGGTGAGGAATTTTGAGGATTTTCACTGTTGAAATGCTTGTCAGCACCAAGCTCTTCTAGAACCTAAGAGATGGTTAAGTAACCCAGGGCCCTGGACAGTGAGCAGATACAGCTTATCCACACCACGGGTAAAGTTCCACTGAGGCACTTTTTTTAAAAAATTTTTTTTCATTTATTTTTATTAGTTGGAGGCTAATTTTTAATGAACAAAAACATAACAATATGCCAGGCTAGGGAGTTAGTCTCATCTCAACTTATCAACACTGAGTAATCTGGCCTAGAATATTTTAATTTTTATTCCAAACTCTGAGCATGTGATTGCGTGACATTTCCTCAGCAGCCAGGAAGAAAATCATAAATGTATTTTTGGTTATTCCAATCTTATTTTGAAATAGTAATTAACTTTATCTCTATCTCCTAAATAAAGTCCACATATCAGAAGAAAGGGCTGGTGAGGATTTGTGCTCTCACAGTACCTTATTTTATTTGCAAACTGATTAGAGAGGGGCTTGATATAATCTGAATCTTCTCAAGACTGAGGGCAGGATGGAGTAAATTAAAAATTCCAATTCAATACAACATTGTATACACCCCATGGAGTCTCACATAATGAGATCTTATCATTATTAGAAGTACTTGCCCCTTTTAGCAAACAATGACATGCAATACATCAACAGAAAAGTTCAAACACAAAAAATAATTGGTAACCCGAGCAATAAATACACATCAGTACAACTGGCAGTACTTTCACAACAAAAGAACATACCAGCTTGATGATGCACTAGGAACTGGACAGTTTGGGGGCCAACACAGCTCAGAACTAGTCCAGATTGTCCTATCTTGACTGATGTGACTGCAGGCTTCAGCAATGACCTTCACAATAGACACAGTAACCCCAGGCCCCTGTTTCCAGGGTGGGATTTATACCACCCTCCACTTTGATGGCTTTACTAGAATTTCTGCCCCTTTAGCAGGACCAAGGATGTGAAAAAATTCATAAACCCAAGACTTTCTTCTTTGCTAACCTTCATTCTTTACAGCTCATCAAAGCTGCTTCTCACAACTCATTCAGAAGCCACCCCAAGGATCCCAGTAAAAAGAAAGGCAAGACAGAAATTTTTTTAATCCCTATACTTTTTCTGTATTATTAGGAAATCCGGGTGGGGCTGAGGACCCAAATAATTTCGAAAGAAACTCTAGGTCTCTAAAGATAAATCCCTCTCTCTTGTGTATTTTAACCATAGACCACTTGACCCACAGCTGTTAGTACATCAAGGACCACCTGCAGTCTTTTATTCCATCCAGTAAGGTCAATGGAAAAGGTGAGTTTTCATTCCAATCCCAAAGAAAGGAAATCCCAAAGGATGCTCAAACTACCACACAATTGCACTCATCTCACACGCTAGTAAAGTAATGCTCAAAATTCTCCAAGCCAGGCTTCAGCAATACATGAACCGTGAACATCCAGATGTTCAAGCTGGTTTTAGAAAAGCCAGAGGAACCAGAGATCAAACTGCCAACATTCACTGGTTCATAGATAAAGCAAGAGAGTTCCAGAAAAACATATATTTCTGCTTTACTGACTATGCCAAAGTCTTTGACTGCGTGGATCACAATAAACTGTGGAAAATTCTGAAAGAGATGGGCATACCAGACCATCTGACCTGCCTCTTGAGAAACCTATATGCAGGTCAGGAAGCAACAGTTAGAACTGGACATGGAACAACAGACTGGTTCCAAACAGGAAAAGGAGTATGTCAAGGCTGTATATTGTCACCCTGCTTATTTAACTTATATGCAGAGTACATCATGAGAAAGGCTGGGCTAGATGAAGCACAAGCTGGAATCAAGATTGCCGGGAGAAATATCAATAATCTCAGATAGGCAGATGACACCACCCTTATGGCAGAAAGTGAAAAGGAACTAAAAAGCCTCTTGATCAAAGTGAGAGAGGAGAGTGAAAAAACTGGCTTAAAGCTCATCATTCAGAAAACTAAGATCATGGCATCTGGTCCCATCACTTCATGGGAAATAGATGGGGAAACAGTGGAAACAGTGTCAGATTTTATTTTTTTGGGCTCCAAAATCACTGCAGATGGTGACTGCAGCCATGAAATTAAAAGATGCTTACTCCTTGGAAGGAAAGTAACAACCTAGACAGCATATTAAAAAGCAGAGACATTACTGTGCCAACAAAGGTTCACCTAGTCAAGGCTATGGTTTTTCCAGTGGTCATGTATGGATGTGACAGGACTGTGAAGAAAGCTGAGTCCCATAAGAGTTGATGCTTTTGAACTGTGGTGTTGGAGAAGACTCTTGAGAGTCCCTTGGACTGCAAGGAGATCCAACCAGTCCACCCAGGAGATCAGTCCTGGGTGTTCATTGGAAGGACTGATGTTGAAGCTGAAACTCCAGTACTTTGGCCACCTCATGCGAAGAGTTGACTCATTGGAAAAGACCCTGATGCTGGGAGGGATTGGTAGCAGGAGGAGAAGGGACGACAGAGGATGAGATGGCTGGATGGCATCACCGACATGATGGACATGAGTTTAAGTATACTCCGGGAGTTGGTGATGGACAGGGAGGTCTGGCATGCTGCGATTCATGGGGCTGCAGAGTCGGACACGACTGAGCAACTGAACTGAACTGAACTGAAGGTCAATGGATGTGAAGGTCACTCAAGGACAAAAGAATTAGATGATACCTTCCTAGGGACACTTATAATCTACATATCTCCCTATTCTTGAAGGTCACTGAAGGACAAAAGAATTAGATGATACCTTTCTAGGGACACTTATAATCTACATATCTCCCTATTCTTCAAGTCAAATCTTAAGTAATCTTACTCTGAGCTAGAAAAAAATAAGGCAGATCTTCCAATCATACAATTCTTACATACAAAAAAGGTGGTATTGTATAAACTTTCTGGGGAGAATTTAAAGAGGTAAAGTTCTTGGTGTGTCTATGAGAACATACTCCTACTTAGAAGCTACAGCTTGAAAGATTTGGAAGAGATTAAGATCACATTCTAGGCATTTCTCTCCATAGTCAACATAGGGCAGGTGATGGGAAAGTCAGAAGGGAAACCTGTGGTACTCTACTCTTATGTATACACATGACTGGCAGTCACAGCACCACATGTTTGTAAATTCAACAGGTCTGATTATAAATTTTAGTGGATTAATATTAAAGAGGTTACAGTGGAGAAAAAGGCAGTAATGTCAAAATCAATTCTAAAATTAAAACCATGCAAAATTTCTCCAAAGTCCCTATTTTTGATTATTCAAGATCTAGTCTTCAGGATTTATAAAGTTCTATACTAGCGATAAGGATTATTAAAACAATCACACTGGTATGAGAAATACTGGGTAGTAATTTTTTCTCTTAATTTACCTACATCATCTCTGGTTAAAGGAGGTTGCAGGGCTGACATTTTAAAAAATACACTATAATTTCAGGCAACGGCAAGAACCACTTAATATTCCTATGGTTAATTTCAAACTAAAAACTTTAATACCAAAGACTATATTTCATTTTTCAGCATTTAGTAGTTTAATGCTACGACCTTCTTTTTAAACAGAAGCCAATATGAAAATGGGTATTTCAGAATTATTATGTTAAAGTAAGTGTGCCAAATGGACAAATATCTGGAGCTTCTTTTGACCCCAAGGCAGCAAAATATCCTTTCCTTTATGGCACCCATATATTTCCTCCCATGAGAATACAAACCTTAAATATTTAACAAAATTACAGATTAATCACTGGTAATTTAGAAGAAAAAATATTTGACATGTGAGTGTGCACAGTTGGAACTTCAATCTACTAATCTGACAATGGAATGATGCTATCATGTTTCTGATACTGATAATTCTGAGTAAATATTTCTCCACTCTTTATTTACATGTTCAAGATAAACATTTTAATACAGCCATACCCAAAATATAAAGTATGACATCCTGGATTAACTGGGTTAAAAACTGAGCAGAGTCTGCTTTGCAGTCAGCATACATTCAACACCACAACAGTCCATATGTTTTCTGGGCTAGAACCAGGGGTCCACTGCATGTCCACGACATCTCCAAGATGGGTAGTTATTATAGGAATCTAGGAAAACTCTCTAAATGCTGTTTTCAGTTTAGACAGGGCAAAAGGAAGGTCCATATGGCTACTGCCATATGTCTTAGGAAAGAGAATTGGGGATGCTTTGGTTTACCTGTGAGGTATCCTGCTGTTTGTGACTCAGAAATAAACAAATCATGCTTCTGATCTTTGAAGGCACTCCAGACTGAAGAACGAGACAGGATTTCATTCACCTAGGGAAGTAAAGCAAACTCTTTGAATGCAAACAAACTGGATGTTGGTAGATTAGATTAAAAAGAAAAAGCAAATTTCCAAGACAATCAAAAGAGGCCAACTCAGGAAAGGTCCAAAGATGAACCAAGACCTCACATTCATCAAACATTCTATACCAGGCATATCTCATTAAACCAGACCCAAAGAAATGCCTAAATCAGTCCTCCCTCTAAACTTGGACTCGACTATTCGGACTTATTGGTTTGTATGTAATTTGGGCAGTAAGATATTCATGTGATAGTAACAACTGACTGACTGTGGTGTGGGCTCATGAAGTATTTCTGAGGAAGCGGTTTGGGGACAAGATATTGCAAAATTCAAGCTAAAACTTAAAGCACTCTCTCAAACTATGGATGTGACCTGTTAGAAGTACACTGACATCTTAGGAATCAGTGAACTAAAATGGATAGGACTGGGTGAAATTAATTCATATGACCGTTATATCTACTACTGTGGGCCAGAATCCCCTAAAAGAAATCCTCAGAGTCAACAAGAGTCTGAAATGTAGTACTTGGGTGCAATTTCAACAACAGAATGATCCTGGTTTGTTTCCAAAGCAAAATATTTAACATCACAGTAATTTATGTTCCAACTGCTGATGCCAAAGAAGCTGAAGCTGAGTGGTTCTATGAAGACCTAGAATACTTCCTAGAACTACTAATAACACCAAAAAAAGATGTCCTTTTCATCATAAGGGATTGGAATGCAAAAGTAGGAAGTCAAGAGATACCTGGAATAACAGGGAAATTTGGCCTTGGGGTACAAAATGAAGTAGGACAAAGGCTAACAGTTTTGTCAAGAGAACATGCTGGTCACAACAAACATGCTTTTCCAATAACTCAAGAGATGACTCTACACATGGACATCACTAGATGGTCAATACCAAAATCAGAATGATTATGTTCTTTGCAACCAAGGATGGAGATGCTCTATACAGTCAGCCAAAACAAGACCTAGAACTGACTGTGCTTCAAAGTATCAGCTCCTTATTGCAAAATTCAGGCTGAAATTGAGGAAAACCACTAAGCTATTCAGGGTGCCCAAAGAACTATGACTGGAAGTTTATAACATTGTACAGGAGGCAGTGACCAAAACCATCCCAAAGAAAAAGAAATCCAAGAAGGCAAAATGGTTGTTGGATGAAGTTTCAGAAGTAGCTGAGGAAAGGAGAGAAGTGAAAGGCAAAGGAGGAAGGGAACGATATGTACAACTGAATGCAGGGTTCCAGAGAATAGCAACAAGAAATAAGAAGGCCTTCTTCAATGAACAATGCAAAGAAATAGAGGGGAAAAAATAGAATGGGAAAGACTAGAGATCTCTTCAAGAAAATTGGAGATATCAAGGGAATATTTCATGCAAGGATGGGCAAAATAAAGGACATAAACAGTAAGGATCTAACAGAAGCAGAAGAGATTAAGAAGAGGTGGCAAGAATACAAAGGAGAGCCATACAAAAAAGGTCTTGATGACTCGTACAAGCGCGATGGTGTGGTCACTTACCTAGAGCCAGACATCCAGAAGCATGAAGTCAAGTGGGCCTTAGGAAGCATTACTATGAACAGCTAATGGAGGTGACTGAACTCCAGTTGAGTTATTTAAAATCCTGAAGGATGATGCTGTTTTAAAGTGTTTTAAAGTGCTGAACTCAGTATGTCTGCAAATTTGGAAAACTCAGCCATGGCCACAGGGATGGAAAAGGTCAGTTTTTATTCCAATCCCAAAGAAGGGCAAAGCCAAAGAATAGTCAAACTACTGGACAACTGTGCTCATTTCACATGCTAGCAAGGTAATGCTCAAAATCCTTCAAGCTAGGATTCAGCAGTATGTGAACCAAGAATTTCCAGATGAACAAGCTGGGTTTAGAAAAGACAAAGGTATCAGAGGTCAATTTGCCAACATCCATTGGATCATAGAAAAAGCAAGAGAATTTAAAAAAAAAATGACTTCTGCTTCATTGACTACATGAAAGTCTTTTGACTATGTAGATCAAACTGTATAGATCAAACAAACTGGAAAATTCTTAAGAGATGGGAGTACCAGATCACCGTTCCTGTCTCCTGAGAAACCTGTATATGGGTCAAGAAGCAACAGTTAGAACCAGACATGGAACAACTGACTGGTTCCAAATTGGGAAAGGAGTATGTCAAGTCTGTATATTGTCACCTGGCTTATTTAACTTACATGCAAAGTATATCATGTGAAATGCCAGGCTGGATGAATCACAAGCTGGAATCAAGACTGTTGGGAGAAATATCAATAACCTCAGATATGCAGATGATACCACTCTAATGGCAGAAAACAAACAGGAACTAAAGAGCCTCTCAATGAGAGTGAAAAGGCTGGCTTGAAACTAACCACCAAGAAAACAAAGATTATGGCATCCACTCCTATCACTTCATGGCAAACAGAAGGGGAAAAAGTGGAAGCAGTGACAGATTTAGGCTCTAAAATCACTGCAGATGGTGATTACAGATATGAAATTAAAAGATGCTTACTCCCTGAAAGAAAAACTATGACAAACCTAGACAGCATATTAAGAAGCAGTGACATTACTTTGCCAACAAAGGTCCATCTAGTCAAAGCTATGGTTTTTCCAGTAGTTACACATGGATGTGAGAGATGGATCATGAAGAAGGCAGAGCACTAAAGAATTGATGCTTTTGAACTGTGGTGCTGGAGAGGATTCTAGAGAGTTGCTTGGACACAGGGAGATCAAACCAGTCAATCTTAAAGGAAAGCCACCTTGAATATTCATTAGAAGGACTGATGCTGAAGCTGAAGCTCCAATACTTTCGCCACCTGATGTGAAGAGCCGACTCACTGGAAAAGACTGATGCTGGGAGAGACTGAGGGCAGGAGGAGAAGGGGTGGGGGGGGACAAAGGATGAGATGGTTGGATGGCATCACTGACTCAATGGACATGAGTTTGAGGAAATGCCAGGAAATAGTGCAGGACAGAGAAACATGGTGCACTGAAGTCCATTCAGCTGCAGAGAGTTGGACACAACTTAGTGACTGAACAACAATGAACTATCTAGAAAGTATATCACATATAAAATGCGCAGTATAAATGACTGATGTGTAAATGCGTACTAAGAGGCAAGACATGCTTCTTTCTGGGAAAAAGATTAAAAAAAAAAAATCCAGGAAATTCCAACATAGAGGGTATCTTTCACATGTCAAGGTTCAGATCAAATATTTATGGAGCACACAAAACATGGGTTCCATGGTGGACACAAAGATGAGAGACATTCTCTGCCCCTGAAGTGCCCACAGTCCAGGCAAGGAGACAGATGACGCCAGATAACATTAAGGGGAAGCATTAAAGTAGATGTACACATGGGGAACATGAGAGTCCAAAAGACTGTCCCAACCATGGAGCGAAGCAGTGGTGAAAGTGATTTGTTGTGAGTGTGCTCAAGTTCCTACTTCGGAAACTACTGTAATTCTTTCCTTCCCTTGTGAGTGGAAGGTGGTTATCAAGAGTTGCTCCGTTAATTCTCATTAACAGGAATCCAGTGGCAAGTTGAGGAGAGCATGACTGGGGGCATGTGGTACACAGGAATGCCTTTGCTTGGCATTCAGAACACCCACAGGCAAGTTTAATAAACAGATAGTTAATGACTATAATAGCACATGCCATCTCTCTCCTTTATTTTCACCCCAAACAGCTCAAATGATAAGCCTGCTAGAAGGGAAAATGGCATAAAAAATGCTTCTTTAGTTGGAATATACAAACACAGTGGATTCACTAAAGGAAAGCTTTAAGTCAGTTTAAACCTACAGAAGAACAATAGTAAATAGAAATAGTCCAAATACCTATGAATGGATAAATGGGTAAACATGGCATATGCATACAATGGAACATTATTCAGCCTTAAAAAGGAATTAAGTGTTGAAACACACTGTAACACAGTTGAACCCTGAAAACATGCTAAGAGACAGAAGCCAGACACAGGTCACATACTGTATGATTCCACTTATGTGAAATGTCCAGGATTCCTAGAAAATAAGAGTGGTGACTGCCAGAAGCTGAGGGAAAGAAGAAATGGGAAATAACTACTTAATAACTATTTTTGGGAACTAGGTAGGTGGTGGTTATACAACATTTTTTTTTTTTAAATTTATTTTTGGCTGTGCTCTTATGCACTGCTGCACGTGGGCTTTCTCTAGTTGTGGAGAACGCGGCTACTCTCTAGTTGTGGTGTGCAGGCTTCTCACTGCAGTGGCTTCTCTTGTGTTCAGGTTTCACCTTGTGCTCTAGGGTGCGGGGTTCTCAGTAGTTGTGGTGAACGGCCTTAGTTGTCCCGAGCCATGTGGGACTCTCCACATGTGGGATCAGGGATCAAAGCTGCAACCCCTGCATTGGCAGGTGGACTTTTAACCATTGGACCACCAGGAAAGCCACACAACATTGTTAATGTACTAAGTATCAGTGAATTTTTCAGTTTAAAAGGGCTAATTTTACATTATGTGAATTTCACTTCAATTGAAAAAAAAAAAAAGAGCATTCCTAAATGGACTATATAACAATACTGAATGAGGAACGCCTCAGAAGCAATTTAAGAATAAAACCAATGAGGAAAAGAAAATTACTGAATTGGTTTGAACTGGGCGTGCACATGCAGCTGAAGCAATTGTACAGTGGAGTGCTACTCTCTCAGTCATGTCTGACTCTTTGCCATGTCATGGACTGTAGTCCCCCAGGCTCATAAGTTCATGGAATTATCCAGGCAAGAATACTGGAGTGGGTAGCCATCCCCTTCTCCAGGGGATCTTCCTGACCCAGGGACTGACACTGGGTCTCCTGAACTGCAGGTGGATTCTTCACTGTCTGAGCTACCAGGGAAGCCCAGCTGATGCACATTAATAGGTACCTAAGTTACAACAAGAGAGACTTTGTTGGGCTAATAGCCAACACTTTGTAAGTGCTAATGAAGGAGATGAAACTAAAATGATATTTTGTATCTTTTTAAAGGTATTACGGTAGAGTCAGTGAATGATTATCACTATAGCACAATAACTTCTAGAATTGAAAGTAATCTTAACCAGCACTAAATGTTCAACATTCTTCTATGCTTAAGAATGTGCAACATGTTATCACTATCCAGAGAAAGAATCCTCCTGGTGACTATTTGCTGTTGTTTAGTTGCTAAGTTGTGTTAGATTCTTTTGTAACCCCATGGACTGCAGCCTGCCAGGATCCTCTGTCCATGGGATTTCCCAGATAACAATATAGAAGTGGGGCGCCATTTCGTTTTCCAGGGGATCTTCCTGACCCAGGGATCAAACCCACATCTCCTGCACTGGCAGGATTCTTTACCACTGAGCTACCAGGGAAGCTCCATTTGAGTATATGGTTTGTGTTTATGAGGCAATGCTAGTCCATTTGTGATCTTGGGATCTGCTTCAGTTATGGTCAACAAGCATACCTTAAGTAGAACCTGAGCCGAGGTGCATGGATCACCAATGGTCAAGACCCCTGGTTTTGAAAATGCCTTGTCATAATTAGCAGATCTAAGTTACCTCTGTGCAGACTCACCTGTTCTCCATGCTGCAGGCTTCGAGTCATTGCCTTGAGAGCTTTAACAATCTGAGCCTTTGTGGCTGCTGGGCTGTCCAGATTTTCAAGGCCAATGCCTTCAAGCAATTTTAAAAGGTATGGGACCAAATCTACCTTCAGGGCCTAGAAGAAAAGATTAAGTATATATGTGTGTGTATGTATGTGTGCATATACACATACATATGCTTTAAAAAAAATGTAAGCCATCCACTGAGGAAATAATTTCACTCCCAGGACCCTACCTGGAAGAGGACACTCCACTTTATTTTAATTCCAGAGACAGAATTTGGGGGTAGGGGTGGGTATCTAATGATAGTGACATTTTTATTTAATGAGATCTTATTCTATTCCATCAACTATTCTAAATGTTATATGCTGATTATTTTACTTAATCCTCCCCAAATCAAATGATGTAGGCACAATTATTATCTATGGAAAAATCAACACATGAAGGCCTTGACAGTCACAGAGCTAGGTGACAATGGACTCTGTATCTAGACCTATAAAGAAAAGAACCTGAGCTTATAGCCAGTATACTGGTCTGCCTCTTCTAATGACATATACTGATGTGAAACAATATTTGGAGAGTATTAATTTTCTTTACATTCTCTTAAAACATCAACCTTTGCATTCACCATACATTTTCTATTGGCCTAATAAAAGCTAAGGAATACTCTGGTACCACACAATTTTCAATGCCCACTCTAAAATTCAAAAAGAAGAGGTGAAAAAGCAACTAACATTTAATAAGTGTTCCTTTTTTATAGATATTATTCTCAGAACAACCTTGTGAGAAGCCATAGCTTTATTTTACAGATGAGGAATATGAGTACTGTTAAGGATAAGTAACATGCCTGAGGTCACAGAGCCATCAAGTGGCAGAACTAGCTCATGTTCTTTCTATTACAACAATCCGCTTAGTCAGTTATAAGTCTGAATCTCAGAGCATCCAATTATCTCCTTGAATTGTACCCAGTACTTCTAACTTGCATGAATGAGAAACAGGGGTGGGAGTAGGGGTGGGTGGAGAGAGATGATCTGAGAGGAAAAAGGGCTGGAAAACAGGAGAGCCAGATAATAAGGATGTAGGGCCTTGTTTTCAGGTTAAGGATGTCAGATGTCACTTTGTCATCTGGCAGATAATGGGAAACCACTGAAGAATTTTTAAGTGCAGAATGACATATATTTTATGTTAGATTTTAGAAGGATCACTTTTTCCATGATTTTTAAATTGTATGTTTTTTGTTCCCTTGATGTTTGCTACTACTTTACATCGGTATCCACCAAGTCTTCTTTTCATTAGTCTTCTATTTTCTTTGAAAAGGACTATAAAAACCTTGGCGTGCTTTTCAAACGTGACTTAAGAAACAAAGGAATGAATAAACAAGAATGAATCTTTCAAAAAGGATAAACCAAATTTTACAAAGCTAGTTAAGCATAAATGCTTAGTAAACAATCAAAACTTAAAATTCAAACATAACAAAAATACTTTGACAGTGGTAAGATTTTTGGTAGCTGACCCACCTTTTCTGTGTGTATATATATATACATGTTTTGTCTGGTATGTGTGTGTATCAAATATAAAATTGTACATGCACCAGCTCACAAGTTACCTCTCTGCCAAGTCAGGGAAGCCAAAATCAGTGCTAAATAAGTGAAAATCCATTTGGTATGTTGCCTTCCCTAAAATAGGAATCTAGAAAGTTACTTACCTGTGCTACTAATTCACTCTGCTCCTTCTGAAACATTCTATTAATTGCTTCACAGGCTAGACCAATGGTATCCGGTCGTTTTTTCATTCCATTTATCAGTGGGCCAATGGTCTCCAAAGACGCCATGGTTCGAACACAGAGCTAAGTACCCGGAAAGAGAAGGTTACTTGTAGAAAGCAATAATTTATGTAACACAGTAAATACCACAATAATATATGAAAAACCTACATTCAGTTCATTTTGTTTGGCCATGCTATGAGGCATGTGGCATCTTAGTGTCCCAACCAGGGATCAAACCCACACATCCTGCAGTAGAAGCGTGGAGCTTTTACCACTGGACTACCAGGGAAGTCCCATCAGTTCAAGTTTAATAATGAGAATCAAATTCAGTCTCCTATTAATCATATCATTTAAACCAGTTTAAGAACCGTTACAATATCATGCAGTTCATATGGATGAAGGTACGTGGCAGGAAAGGGATTTATTCTGCAATGTACATTAGTCAGGAAGAGGGAGCACAGATAAATTCTACAGCTATAAGCTACTAAATGGATTAATCATCAATACCTCGTTTTCAGACAGGGCGTGAATAACTCGAATGGCACTCTTAGGAATGGCGTTGTTCCTATGATTCATCGCCTGGATAATTTTGGGAAGATGGCCCAATGGCGGAACCTGATCAGCCAGCTGAGGCTGTGCACTGAAGAGACATACTGTTGCCATTGTCAAAGTTTCCAGAGTCTCTCCCTGGAGGGTATAAAACAAATGAACAAGCAAACTATAAAAAACTGATAAAGTCTTAAATGTCCTTGGTAATTATTTGGTGTTCAAAATAGATTCTAAGTGCTGGTGCTTGAAAACGGATCCATAAATCCTAAAAGAACAACAAACATCTCCATCTTGATAAAAGCATGAATTTAAAGGACTCTAAGAATGTGATCTCTGAATCTACAGATTTTCTCTGGGCATTTCTATTTCACATCTCATTTCTACGGCAGACAGATATTTCTATTTAGAGATCATCTCTCAAAAGATATTACTAGATATTTCCAGGTAATGTTACAGAATTGTCAGTATTGGAGAACATCAATAATTCAGAAAAATACAACAACTAGTGGAATGTTATCCCCAGTTCTGTAAAAATCAGAGTAAAGAGAAAACGTGACTATAGAAAGAAATATATATAAATATCTGACATACTGTTTATATTTTTAAAAAAGTCTTGAAAACCTAATGATTTCCAAGTACTTGGAACAAAGTACTTGGTTCCAACTAATGATTTCTAAGTACTTGACATTATACTAAGTGCTTCACATTTATCAAAACGCATGAAAACTTTAGCCTTAGAGGCAGATGCTGTGACCTTTCCATGAGGCAACTGAGGCAGAGTCAGGAGGTATTACTCCAGGCCACAGAGCTTATCAGTGATGGACCTGGCATCCAGGACCATTTAACAACACAGGCTCGCAGCCACCTCGACAACCAGCTTTTTAAATTAATTCAACAACAATCACATACCTCAATTATTTTCAATATATAGATTCAAATAACAAAACTTTCTATTTCGGGGTTTATGACTGGCCAAACCAAGACCAAATCTACTTTCTTACTCACTCTAGCTTTCCTGCTAGCCTTTGAGCATAGGTACAGGGTTCAATCATTTATCAATAGTTAAGATTCTCCTATCAATTTCTTTAGCTGAGTGAAGAATATGCCCTAGCAGGACATACTTCCATTTAGATTTCTACACTAAGCCTCTAGGGTTCTCCTTAAAAACCATATAATCGCTGGAAATGGGACGGCAGAAACCTTTCAGAACCTCTGTAATTGTTCTTCAGACTAAAAAGTTTCACTTTTGATCAAGCATATACTAATTTTAGCGTGGGGGCTACATTGAAGGAGGTAGCCAACTCCTAACGCATGGTCAATGAGAATGGTGTTTTAACAGAAATATTATCAACATATTCAGCAAATTGTGTGAGAAGTCTGGCTGACGACTAAAGCTTACGTGAGGACTGCTCTTTTCCAGAAGCTCGGTTAGCTTTTCCAGCAGTGCGGTAAGAAATTCTCTAGGCTTTCTTAGAACCCAAGCTGGCTGCGCAATAAAGATCCTCAGGAAAACTCCTCCAACAGCAAGTTCACCTTCTGCTTCTCCAAAGACCACAGCAAAATCTTCAGGCAACTTTAAATAGAGAAAGAATAGTCAAGTCATTTACTACATTAGTTGTATTGGGCTGGGCAAGAAAGTCTGGGCTCCAAACAAACTTTTTTGCCCAGCCCAATACATTAACAAGAAAGAAATAAAAAACCCTATTAAAGAAATCTTCATGCAATGAACTAGGCTTCAAATAGTCATTAATACAATCAAGTCAAAATTATTTGTTTTATTTTCCACTTAATAAATTTCTATAAAAGTTTCTTTGATTAAGTTACTCTTTTCAGAAAAAGTCCTTTGATTAAGTTACTCCAAAAGTGAATACTTCTACCTTTTTTTTTTAATGTTTAAAACCTTGTTTTCCAGGGGAAGATTTAAGTGTCTTAGTAACAAAGTAAAGGATGGCTTTATACTCACTCAGCAGGAACTTAAAACAATAAATTTACAGTAAAATGTAAAATTCCTTCCTCTGAATAAAAGTATACTTTACCTTCCAGTTTACGTCAGGGTTGTCTTGCTGATTTTTAAAGTGCCTTGGGAAAAAAAAGAAGGAAAGGGCGTCAGACTTTAGTCACAAGATACACGTTCATTACCCTTTATAGAATAATTTCTTGGAGAGGTGACTGACAATGTGGAAAATGTGTGCCTGCCTAGTGACTCCACCTGAAGGCCCTAAGTTGTTAATGTGTATCTTTACTTACTCGAGCATCATTTCTCTAACCGTCGTGGACACTTTATCTCTGGAACTATCATTCCAAATTAACTCAGGATTTTCATGAGTTCCTTCAAAAATATGGACAGCAGCTTCAGGGTTGTCTCTCATGGCATCCATAAAAACGCTTGGGAGAAATTTCATCAATGTAATTCGAACCTGGACGAGGAAATTTGAGAAAGAGAAAAGACCTATTGAAAACATCTCAATATTTGGTTTGCTTTACATTTCTCTAAGAATGATGCTATTATGTGTGTTAAGGTTGATTTGAGCCATAACTATCATCCAAAAGTCCTGAATGAGAAAACAGATAAACCTTAGTTTATGGTGGCTCAGTAGTAAAGAATTCACCTGCCAATGCAGGAGATGTAGAAGACTCAGGTTCGATCTCTGGGTTGGGGAGATCCAGCTCCCCAGAGGAGGGGATGGCAACCCAGTCCAGTATTCTTGCCTGGAAAATCCCCTGGACAAAGGAGCCTGGAGGGCTATAGTTTGTGGGACAGCAAAGAGTCAGACACAACTGAGTATGCACACACATGCAAAGCTAACAAGACTCACTACTTACCTATCTGGGTTAATTTCCTCTCTCCACCTCAAATTTAAGTAACATTAAGAAATCCAGCACCACTGGTGTGTGAAGTTCCCAAAGCATGCCAACCTACCAGATCCTGCCCTTCACATGCTGTCCCCTCTTTCCAGAAAGCCCTCAGCTGATCTGTCTCTCCACCTCTCCCCAAAACTCCCCACACCCTCACAAATTCTTCTCATGCTCTGTGTTATACAAGTAACTTTTAGTACCATGTTTTACATTTTACTGTGCCTTTTCCCAAAAAGGATTTAAAAAGCAACTTAAAAAAATAACACACACATACAAACTGAAAATTAGTGTGAGACATAAGGACAAAGGGAAAATGAAGGCTGGGAAGACAAGTTTTTCCCTCAGGTCTTCACATAGTTTCATCTCCTTTGTGTCATTCAAGTCTATGCTAAATCCCATCTTTTAGAAATCTTTCCTGGCCCAGTCTTGTCAGTGCCTGTATTTTCATTCCCTGGCACAAGCCGATACTCAAGAACTTTTTTGAATGAATGACAATAACAGGAATTAGTACATAAAGAAAATATCAAAAGCTCTGTATAATTGCAAGCAATACATAATAAATTTAGCCCTGAACTTCCTGGCAGTCAGTGAACTAAAGGAAACAATGTCAGTTACATGATAGAGAGCATCCACAAAATAGTATATATGTCATTTCCCTTGGTCAAATTGATCTAAGATGTAAATACAAGAGCTAAAACTATAAAACACCTAGGAAAAAACATAGGCATAGATTTTTATAACTCTGGATTAGATAATGGCTTTTTATATAGTAAAAGCACAAGCTATAACAACAAAGACAGACTGGACTTCATCAAAATGAAAAAAAAAAAAAAACAAGAAGAAAGTGGAAAAACATACACAAAAGGGAGAAAATATTTATAAATCATATATCTGATAAGGGACTGGTATCCAAAATACATAAAGAACAATTACAGCTCAATAGTAAAAAGACAACTCAGTTAAAAAATGAGCAAAGGATGAGAATAGACATTTCTCTAAAAAAGAAGTACAAAGGCCAACAAGCACATGAAAAGATATTCAACATCATTAGGCACAAGGGAAATGCAAGGCAAACCCTGATACAGCACACTTCACACCCTCCAGGATGACCACACTCAGTGAAGATCTATACAGTAAGTGTTAAAGAAGAGGTGGATATCACCATCAGTACTGGTACATAAAATGGTTCAGCCACTGTGGAAAAGTCTGATAATTCCTTAAAAGGGTAAAAATAGTGTTACCATATTACCCAGAAATTCTACTCTCAGAGAAATAAAATACATATCCACACAAAAACTTGTACACATGTGTTCACAGCAGCATCATACAGAATAGCCAAAAACTAGAAATAATCCATATGTCCATTTTCAATAGATAAATGGAAAAACAAAATGTGGTATAAGTATAGGGAAGTGACTGCTAAATTAGGAAATGGGGTTTTTTTTCCTGGTTTGATGAAAATGTTCTAAAACTGACTGTTATTGCCCAAAACACTGAATTGTATACATCATGTGTGTGAATTGTATGGCATGTCAATTATATCTGAATAAAGTTATAAAAATGGAAAAGAAGTTTACTGACCCCAGTTCTAGAATCTCTTGTTGCAAATTATTCAATTAAGGAGCTGACATATATTTTTTCCTATATAGAAAATTTAAGTACAAATATATTCACTTTGGTAAAATTTGTCCCTCATGTATTTCAACAGTTAAAAAATTACTAAAGAGCTCAAAAATTAATTATAGTATATATTTTAAACATCTAAAATATTATTTAAAATGTAACAGTAGACATTATAGTTATGTGCTACCCAGCTCTAGCATTAAGAAAACTCAGTATTAAATATCAATATTCATAATTTTATGGGCCCTTGCTACAGGCACCCAAATGTAATGTTCCTTATCCATTAACCCTACTGATGACAGATTATTAGCCATATTCCCAAAGTAAAACTATTCCAGGTCTTGTGACATATTCTCAATATCTAAATCAGGAGATCAGATAAGAAAAAACACAACTGAATCTAGCTTGTTTTCTGTAAGGGGGTGCTCAGGATCCTGTATTTCATATTTGGGGTGGCATAGACAGTGTTTCAGTGAGCATTACTTCATGTGAAACTGATTCAATAACAGAAGAAGGAAACTTTTGATTACAACTGTGTCTGGATGCAATTTTACTTAGAAGTATTATTCTAGTAGGTTTCTGCTCTATGAACTGAACCATGGTTCCAGAGATCATTTTGTCTTCTCCAGATTCTTAATGAGAGATCTCCCTGCAGAGAGGAGAAGCAAAGGCACTGTAATACTCACCTTCACAAGCCAATCCTTGAAGTGTGAAATGTAACCTAACCTAATCTACCTTCTGTCACAACTTAAAATATACTTTTAAAATATGTTTTGGCTCCTTCAACGGAGATGAACAGTTTCATCCCATAATTCAAACACTCTCTTAAGACTTCTCAAAAAAAAAAAAAAGACTTCTCAATTCTAGCGCAGGCTTCCCTGATTATAATTTTTCTCTATCTAGTAATATATAGGAATAATTCAGGTTTGTCCATCTTTCAACTTTCATATCAAGTCATTTCTTTACTATTTCACACTTTGGTAATCCTCATGAAATTAGTTACCAAAGTAATAGAGCTTTAATAATTAATTTCTTTCTAAGAACCCATTTTGTGCTCACCTTTGGACCTATTAGTTTATCTGCTGTCATTTTAGCAAAAAGTTCTGCTGTCTGGGCTCGAACCTGTGGATGTGTTGAATTGCAGAACATGTCTAGTAAATAAATCAAAGCTCCTGTGAAGGAAAAAAAGCATTAGTGTTTATAGGCTAAATAAAAAAATATGACTTTTCTAGTCAGTAGAATTTACTTTCAACCTCATTTAAACTCAATGCAGGTTTTTTTTTTTTTTTTTTTTTTAAACTGTAAGCCTTCCAAAGCATTCTTCTAGTTTATCAGACTATATAAAGTAGCTCAAAATAAGCTTTACCATTATGGAGCATGACTAGATGAGAAAGCACTCTATACACTACCTCTTGCCATTGCTTCTTTGATAATTTTTGTACTTGATGTCAAAGCATAAAGAGTCTCCAGAACAAGCTGACGACCTGAAGAACAAAAGACATTAAAAGAATCAAATCATCACATTACCTTACATTTACTAGGCATCAGTGCCAGGCACTGAACAGGATGCTTTACAAAGGGAATCATACTTTCTACTTCACAACAACCAGCTAGACAGGTTTTGTGGTCTTGCTATGAGTGAGGAATCTGAGATCCAGTTTGAGTAGCCCATGAATTCACAATTAGTGAGTGGTATAACTCACTATACCACTGAGGTATATAGAGGTTTACACAGGTCTGACTCCAAAATCCACACCCATAACCACTATGCCATACTGTTCTCCTACCTCATTGCTCATTGTGCAAACAAAATACTATATTCAGGGTGCTAGTATCTTAGAGAAATGAGTAGGAAGTAGCAGTTGCAAGACACTGTTCCAGTCTAAAACACAGCAGCATCCTTCGGCACAAAGTCTGTGCACTTCTCACCCCTTCCTTGTCATTGAAGTAGACTGGGAAACTGGACTTTACTCTTCCAATGTCAAGGGGCAACGAGAGACAGGTGACCAGAGAAGTGAAGAGTTGGCAAAGAGGGTGAAGGCTGCCAGGTATTAGGCCGAAACGAAAACAAAGGCTGGCAGCCAGACTGAGCTAAGTTAACAAGCAGGAGAATAAACACTCAAAATGAGACTTCTTTTAAGAGAGGAAACTATTTCACTGAAAACCAGTCACTGTTCTAACCATAAGTTCAAAGGAAAAGACTTTGGAGGGGACAGAAGAAGTCAATTATTTTGTTTTTAACATTTCTGAGCAAACAGTGAAAAATACTCTAGTCTAAAATATAAATGAGAACAGAGTAGGCTGAGATATCTAAATATCAGCTATTTTACCAGTAATATTAAAACCATGACTGCACTACATAAATTCAGTATGAATATAAAATAACTTTTAAACCATGACTTCTGTAACATTCAATCAGTTTAATTTTGCATTGTTTGTAGCTGTTAAAAAGTAATAAAAAAGAAAAACCAACTAAGGCTGTAGGAATGACAAAAAAAATAATCTAATAACTTTTAAATGCTGTCATTTAAAAGATAACAAAAATATTCAATAATAATTGACTGAACATAATACATAACATGTGCAAGGCACTGAATCAGAAAATGAGTGAGACTGGTTGCTGCTCTCAAGGAGGTGGACAGGTGTGAAGTCAAGATTAATGTGACTTCTGAAAGGCTGGCAAAGCTGACTGAGCAATGCATGTTGATGGGTAAGTGACAAAGTTGGAGTTATATCACAACTGTCTTTGAAAAGCAATCTCAAGGTTGATCTAACACAACTACACACATATGTGAGACATAACTACAGTGTGTAAGGAGTCTATATTACTGCAGGCTGTACTCAAGAAATCAGGTTGCTACATTTTTAAAAACTGATCTCATCTGGTGCTAACAGTTACTATTAGCATCAAATCAGTAAAGGATAAATAATGCAGGACTGAACTTTAAGTAAAACATAAGGTGATTTTTATATTAAGCATTTTTTTCTATCACACAAGTTCAATTGTGTGTTTTTTTAAATAAAACACGGAGGAGTATCAGTTAATTCTCAATCATTCATATGTAGCTTATACTCAGTAAATTGAGAAAAATAGATTATTTTCATTTGCTCTTGGATCTCTATCATCTCTTCCAACTTCGGATATGGAAATACAAAATAGTTAACTTATGTAAAAATAAAATAGGAAGACAAATCTAATATAAAGAATACCACTTAAAATATTACAAAACACTATGTTGGAGGTTTTGCATCATCTATGTAACTGTTCCCCCCTCTATGCTGACTGTGATGTGGTTCTGAAAATTCCAGCGAATATACATACTTGATGGCAAAGAATGCAGAAGAGCCAATAAATTGGACAAAACCATTGATTCAGCAATATTGTTGACACAATCTTGATTAGATGTCACTATATTCACAACCTGAAAAATCAATCAATAGGACATTAAGAGTTCTGGAAATAATGTCAAACCTAAACAAATTAAGGAAAATTAGTCAGACCTAAATAAACTTAAGGTTTATTACCAAAATGAGAAAAATGCTTCAAGGACAAATATTTAACTTTTAGGCAAGACTTTAATTCTGGTGCACTGGGAAGAGCCAAAGGGATCGGGTCGAGAGGGAGGTGGGAGGGGGGATCGGGATGGGGAATACATGTAAATCCATGGCTAATTCATGTCAATGTATGACAAAACCCACTACAATACTGTAAAGTAATTAGCCTCCAACTAATAAAAATACATGAAAAAAAAATTGGTTTTATTACTTTGCTCTTTTGAGAATAAAAAATGTTAATGCTAGTGTGTGAGATATATATTAGTTTCCTATTAACTTAAAGGTAACAATTAAATGTAACAATCTAAACAAATATTTTAGCACCAATTCCCAATCCTTAGGCTCATAAGAAGCCTTCAATCCTACACCAGTTCATGCTCCAGAATGATGATGTACACTATAGTGTTTTCCAATTGGAGATTTGGGGTGGGAAATGATTAGCAAGATAATCATCTTCACTACTTGGACTTTTTCTTTCAGAGGGAGAAAGTAAATGTTTCCGGGGCCCAGTACAATCTATTAGGTCTATCTTTCTATGATAAAGAAATAGGCATGTTTTTCTTCAAAAGAAGATGACTGCTCAAGTCTAACTTATACATCTAAACTTATACATCTAAAGATTAATGCCACAACTTGAATCATGTGGTCAGCATCTCAAAGAAAAATATCACAGACACAATGATGCTTATTTTAAAAATTACAAGGTGCTTGAAGGAATTAAGTGGAGAAGCATGCTTTTCAATGAAAAGACCATGCTTGTTAAGCTGTTGACCAATTTAACCTTTATTATTTTATTAAACATTTTTTTAAAACCAAAATGCAATATAAGAACACTTAATCATTCATCAAGTTCATTGTTACTGCAAGGTTGAATTTGGTGTTCTTTATAATAAATCGTGTGTGTTACAATAAGCAGGATCACATGAAAAAAGATCCTGGGTGTTCACTCTGGGTTGCCTAAACAAGGAGAACCCTGTGACCAAGGTCTTCCTGCTTCTTCCAGAGGAAAAGGCTCCACACAAACAACTTCCGACAGAACCAATGATTTCATTCTCCCAAAGGAGGGGCCTCCAACCACTCTTGGCCCTCTAAGACCCACAGGTTCTGGGTAGCTGGAAAGGATGCTTTTGTACCAGACCCATAAGAAAGGAGAGCAACTGGGGGAGATGGAACACCAACTCACAGTGTGTAGCTAGCAGACTCCCTTGGTCTCAACATGTCTCTCTGTGGAAACACGGAGAGATCTTGGAAAGTTCTGCTCCCTTTTTTTGTCATCTGTGGCTTCCAAGCTACCCAAGTAAAGTCCATTCCTTAACTCATCCCATACGACACTATACAGATGCATCCCAAGTTCTAATGCATGACAGATGATGACCACAGAGGGAAGCACCCTGAACACTGTACAATATTTGCTCTTCAAATGGGCATATTAATTCAAGTTTTAAAGACATTCACTTGCCTTAATAGGCAAAATAAAAAAAAAAAAACTATATACAAATTTCTATTCAACTTTAGATGATGATTAACCAAGGCTCAAACCATGTACAGTATGTTGCAGGAAAGACAGCATGCTTTAGAACAAAATTCCTTTACCTCTAAAGCCAGCTGCTGTACTTGACCAGCTCCATGGACTCGAAGAAGAGAAAATATTAACTTAAAATGACCAATGCATTCACTTTCAGAGCCTAGAAAGAAAAAGAAAATGCTTATCTTTTATTTCCAAGAGATGTTCTATCGATCTTCGGGAAATGGATATATTTTGTTTACTGTCAAGTCTGTGGTAAACTTTTCTCAACAACTGTGACATGAAGCGAGTGCATATTACTAAGGAGTAGTAAATCTTAAGAAGTTAAACGGTATTAAAGTTTCTCAGGTTTGTTTTGTCTTCATTTCCATCCCAACCCCTAACTAACCGACAGGCTAAAACAAGAAATTTATCAAATACAATTCAAAAATTAAAAGTGTATGATGGTACTTTTACTTTTTACCTCTAGACCTCAGAGCTGACCCTGTCAGTCTAATTATATCTGGAGACAGTGTGACATCATTTGGCTTTTAAGTAAGACTGAGTTAGAACTCTGTCACTTGAGAACTACATTACAAACAAGTTCCAAATCAATTCCCAGGTTTGCAGCAATTTCTTTGTACCTCATATGCCAAAATAAAAACATGAAGTTTTCTTCAGATTTTATAATACTACCTTTAAAAACATCTCCATGTATTCCATGGGAATGATATTTTCTTAAACAACGTTTAATTATTGCTGGTTATTTTATTTGAATAATTTGTTGGCAATACAGATATAAATTATAATAGTACTGTAATACATACTGAAAAGGGCAAAGAAGAACAAGAAAGACAATATTAAGTGTTAATAAAAAGTTTTGACGTCTTCAGGTAAGAAACTGAATATTGAATGTATTTTTATATCCAGATTTATATTTTATATTCTGTAGTTTATAAATGTTTCATATTTTATATTCAAGTTTTATGTTTGGTATGACATCAATATATTCTATCAATTCAGTTCAATTGCTCAGTCCACCTCATTGCGACCCCATGGACTGCAGCACATCAGGCCTCCTTGTCCATCACCAATTCCCAGAGTCTCCTCAAACTCATGTCCACTGAGTCAGTGATGCCATCCAACCATCTCATCCTCTGTCGTCCCCTTTTCCTCCTAACTTCAATCTTTCCCAGCATCAGGGTCTTTTCTAATGAGTCAGTTCTTCATATCACGTGGCCAAAATAGTAGAGCTTGTTTCAGCATCAGTGCTTTCAATGAATATACAATATTGATCTCCTTTAGGATTGACTGGTTTGATCTCCTTGCAGTTCAAGGGATTGTTAAGAATTTCTCCAACACCACAGTTCAAAAACATCAATTCTCTGGCGACCAGCTTTCTTTCGGTCTAACTCTCATACCAATACATGACTACTAGAAAAACCATAGCCTTGACTAGATGGACCTTAGTTGGCAAAGAAATGTCTCTGCTTTTTTAATATGCTGTCTAGGCTGGTCATAGCTTTTCTTCCAAGCAGCATCTTTTAATTTCATGGCTGCATCTGCAGTGATTTTGGAGCCCAAGAAAATAGTCTGTCACTAATTTCCATTGTTTCCCCACCTACTTGCCATGAAGTGATGGAACTGCAAGCCATGATCTTTGTTTTTTGAATGTTTAACCAGTTTTTTCACTCTCCTCTTCAAGCCTGCTCTTTCATCAAGAGGCTCTTTAGCTCATTTTTGCTTTCTGCCATAATGGTGGTGTCACCACATCTGAGGTTATTGATATTTCTCCCTGCAATCTGGATTCCAGTTTCTGCTTTATCCATCCTGGCATTTCATATGATGTACTCTGATGTTAAATAAGCAGGGTGACAATATACAGCCTTGACGTACTCCTTTCCCAATTTGGAACCAGTCTATTGTTTCATGTCCAGTTCTGTTGCTTCTTGACTTGAACACAGGTTCCTCATGAGGCAGGTAAGAAGGTATGGTATTCCAATCTCTTTAAGAATTTTCCAGTTTGTTGAGATCCAGAGTCAAAGGCTTTGGCATAGTCAATAAAGCAGAAGTAGATGTTTTTCTGGAATTCTCTTGCTTTTTCTATGATCCAAGGATGTTGGCAATCTGATTTCTGGTTCCTCTGCCTTTTCTAGAACCAGCTTGAACATCTGGAAATCCTTGGTTCATGTACTGTCAAGCCTTGCTTGGAGAATTATGAGCATAACTTTGCTAGCTTGTGAGATGAGAGCAACTGTGTGGTAGTTTGAGCATTCTCTGGCATTGCCTTTCTTTGATACTAGAATGAAAACTGACCTTCTCCAGTTCTGTGGCCACTGCTGAGTTTTCCAAATTTGCTGACACACTGAGTGAATACAGCACTTTAACAGTATCATCATTTAGGATTTGAAATAGCTGAAATTCCATCACCTCCACTAGCTTTGTAGTGATGTTTCCTAATGCCCACTTGACTTTGCACTCCAGGATGTCTGGCTCTAGGTGAGTGATCACACCATCATGGTTATCTGGGTCATTAAGATCCTTTTTTATATAGTTCTTCTGTGTATTCTTGCCATCTCTTCTTAGTATCTTCTGCTTCTGTTAGGTACATACAGCTTCTGTCCTTACTGTGCCATCTTTGCATGAAATGTTCCCTTGGTATCTTTAATTTTCTTGAAGAGATCTCTAGTCTTTCCCATTCTATTGTTTTCCTCTATTTCTTTGCACTGATCACTGAGGAAGGCTTTCTTATCTCTCCTTGCTTTTCTTTGGACCTCTGCATTCAGATGGATATATCTTTCCTTTTCTCCTTTGCCTTTAGTGTCTCTTCTTTTCTCAGCTATTTGTAAGGCCTCCTCAGACAACCATTTTGCCTTCTTGCAAAGGGGATGGTTTTGATCACCGCCTCCTGTAAAATGTCACAAACCTCCATCCATAGTTCTTCAAGCACTCTATCAGATCTAATCCCATGAACGTATTTGTCACCTCGACTGTATATAATTGTAAGGGATTTGATTTAGGTCATACCTGAATGGCCTAGTGGTTTTCCCTACTTTCTTCAATTTAAGTCTAAATTTGGCAATAAAGAGTTCAAGATCTGAGCTACAGTCAGCTCCTGGCCTTGTTTTTGCTGACTGCATAGAGCTTAACCATCTTTGTCTGCAAAGAATATAATCAATCTGATTTCGGTATTGACCATCTGGCGACGTCCATGAGTAGAGTTATCTCTTGGGTTGTTGGAAAAGTGTGTTTGCTATGAACGATGTGCTCTCTTCACAAAACTCTGTTGGTCTTTGCCCTGCTTCCTTTTGGTCTGCCAAGGCCAAAAAAACTTGCCTGTTACTCCAGGTAACTCTTGACTTACTACTTTTACATTCTGTTCCCCTGTGATGAAAAGGACATCTTTTTTGGGTGTTAGTTCTAGAAGGTCTTGGAGGTCTTCAGAGAACCATTCAAGTTCAGCTTCTTCAGCATTAGTGATTGGGGCAGACTTGAATTACTATGATATTGAATGGTTTGCCTTGGGAACGAACACAGATCTTTCTGTTGTTTTTGAGATTGCACTCCAGTACTGCATTTTGGACTCTCTTGTTGACTATGAAGGCTACTCCATTTCTTCTAAGGGATTCTTGCCCACAGTAGTAGATCTAATCATCATCTAAATTATATTCACCCATTCTGCTCCATTTTAGTTCACTGATTCTTAAAATGTTGATGTTCACTCTTGGCAATCCCTATTTGACCACTTCTAATTTACCTTGATTCATGGACCTAACATTCCAGGTTTCTATGCAATACTGTTATTTACAGCGTTGGACTTTACTTTCATCAGCAGACACATCCAAAACTGGGTGCTGTTTTCACTTTGGCTCATCCTCTTCATTCTTCCTGGAGCTATTTCTCTGCTCTTCTCCAGGAGCCTATTGGGCGCCTCCTACCCTGGGGAGTTCATCTTTAAGTGCCATATCTTTTTACCTTTTCATAGTGTTCATGGGGTTCTCCAGCCAGGAATCCTGAAGTGGTTTGCCATTACCTTCTCCAGTGGACCATGCTTTGCCAGAACTCTCCACCTTGTCCCGTCCATCTTGGGTGGCCCTACATGGCGTGGCTCATAGTTTCACTGAGTTAGACAAGGTTGTGATCTATGTGATCAGTTTGGTTCTGTGATTATAGTTTTCATTCTGTCTCCCCTCTGATAGGTAAGAGGATTGTGCAAGCTTCCTAATGGGAGGGACTGGCTGTGTGGCAAAGTTGGTCTTATTCTGATGGGTGGGGCCATGCTCAGTAAATCTTTAATCCAATTTTCTGTTGATGGGTGGGGCTGTGTTCCCTCTCTGTATATATAGTCTATATTTGTTATCAAAGTTAGAATTGGAATAAGCTTTCAGAGTTTCACTCCAGCGTATGCCCTGATGTCAGGCAAGAGTGATATTGTTCCTGTAAATGTCTTTCTTATAGATGTTTTAAGAATGACAATTCTCATTTTATTATTTCAATTTTCAAGCACCAGAAACTTCAGGCATTTTTTTTTTAAAGTATGGCATTGTAGGGACCAGTGGTAGAAAAATTAGATCGCCTCGTCAATAACTCTAACTTAAGCACTTACACCTTGTATGTCAATATATGTCATCAATGTGATGTTTTATACCATCAAGTTATTCTGCCTTTTCAACTTATTGAAACTCATTTGCTCTTAGAGATATGAATTCTTCTAAGCATGATGACTGACCTCTCTCTCCAGCCTGTTATTTAGAGGTAAAAATATTATGGGGTCAATAACCAAGCATAATTTTCCCTGAGTTTTCCTGGTAAAACTGAGAACTGGAATTTTTAGGGCTCTTCTATTCATCTTATTTGTCAAGGGTACAATCACATACCTGGATTATATTTTATAACATTTCTCAGAGCCTCCAAAGCCATTTCAACTCTTGGCAAGCGGTCTCCATGTTGCTCTGACTCCACTTTTGCAGCATGAGTGATAGCCATGAAGGTGTGAAGGTACTGGGCCTGGGAACCTATATAATCCAAGAGACTTGCAGCAAATGCTTTTGGAACCTAAATCAAGTAGAAAAATAGTTAAAAACATTTGTGTCCTTAGAAATAACCTATAACAAAGACCCCACAGTAAAAGCAACAATGAAACATTTCAAGTCACGGAAGTGATTAAATTATACAGACACATGAAAATACCTATGCATTAAATGAGGACCGAGAAGAAAAGGGATAAAATTCAACTGCACTAGAAAGTGTTTGTCACTGTTGGTCCAAATCCATTAGAAATCTGATATACTCCCATCAGTAACGTAGCATAACAACTCTGAGGTAAGAGTATGTCTTTACTTTACTGAGATAATTGTTAATATGATATGTAACTTCTATAAATTGGTTGCATTTTTACATTTAAAAATTATATATATTAGATTATAAATTCAAAAGGAAGTTTTCAAAGAGACTTCAAAAATCACTAAACTCATTCTGCTAAGCAGCTATTTTTATATATTATTCTGTGATAAATAACATACATCCCAGTTTCGTAAGTTCCTTTTTCCAAGAGCAAACTCTAAAACAAAGCCTCACTTCTTTCTTACTTACAAACCAATCAACCACCAAATCTTTTGTCACCCCCTCCAAAAAAAACTACAACTGAACTTTCCTACATGATCCCCAAGAACTAAGGAAAGAAAAGATTATTTGCTTCTGGAGGTGATTAGGAGTCATCACAAGAAAAGACCTGATGTGACCCACTCATCTAAAAATTCTCTTTGCGCTCCCCTTCTATTTTCTTAATTTCTTTTAAAAACTGGCCAGAGATAGACTACTGTCTGGTGGTCTGACATTTAACATGATAGGGTGAGTATGTAAAAGGCCTTACAGTTCCACAAGAGACAGCAGAGCTGCAGGCATATATACACGATACAGTGGAGTAGCATTATGCATAAAATATAAGAAATAGCTGGGAAAGGAATAAATTCTTACTCATGAATCCATTAAGTTCCCCAACATTCAAAACAAAGTCACATAAGTTACCAATGGTCACCCTATCACATACCCCAGTTAGTATAAAATATTTGGCAAAAAGCAGATATTATTTCAATGTACACAGTGTGAATAAACCAGTAGCTTTTAATAACAAATGATCAAAAGTTATAGACAAAATCAAAGGTGGAGAGCTTACCTCAAGTGGGAAAGTAGGGACTTCATTATAGACCCTAACAAAAATCTCCCCTACAATAAGTTCTTTGGCATGATCACTGTAGACAAATTCTGATCCATAAGTTTTGTCACAGTCACCCTTTGAAAAAAAGAAAACAAATTGTTAGATATAAATCAGAATTACTAGTGTGTAGTTTATAAATCTAGCCATATTCAGTTTAATAACTTATCAGATAAATAACTTCAAAGATCCATTCATTTTTCCATAGGAGAAAAATGTGGTGGGATACACATCACAGCACTTAATGTAATTTTAACATTTGTAATTAGTAATATGGACTAATCTGGAAAAGTCATGAATGCGTGAACGTGTGCTTAGTCACTCGGTTGTGTCCGACTCTTTGTGACCCTTTGTAGTGTAGCCAGCCAGGCTCTTCTGTCCATGGGATTTTTCAGGCAAAAATACTAGAATGGGCTGCCATTTCCTCTTCCAGGGGATTATTCTAACTCAGGGATCAAACCTGTGTCTCCTGTATTGCAGGCAGATTCTTTAACTGCTAAGCCACCAGGGAAGCCCCTAATAGAGTTATGTTATATATAGGCAGAGAGTTATATTGTTTTTTAGTCCAAATTTGAAACTCATTTTAAAATTTCAAAAGATCACTGAGGTCAGTCAACAAAGTATCTTAGACCTAGTGTTTGTAAGCAAGTATGACATGTGGCTCTCCTCTCAGCAGACATTTGGCTTGGTCAGATATATAGGGTGACAGAATTAAGAGATGAACATATCTGAACTGGTTTTAAAAAGCAATACATTAAGTGATAAAGTACAGGAAAACAGGGTCTCTGAGTTAAAAAAGAAGGTAATATATCAGCTGACAAATCAAGAATAACTTCCATTTAAGGATAAAGAAAAAGATAGAAAAATAGGAAAGAAATAGCCCCAAGAAGATTTTGGTTAAAATTACATAAAATTTAGGTTGGACTGAAATAATATGTAAAAGTGTATAATAAATTGTAAAGAAAAGTGAAAGTGAAAAGAAAAAGATAGGATAATAGGAAAAAAATAGCCCTAAGAAGATTTTGGTTGAAATTACATAAAATTTAGGTTGGACTGAAATAATATGTAAAAGTGTATAATAAACTGTAAAGGAAAGTGAATGCTCCTCTGTCCATGGGATTCAGGCAAGAATACTGGAGTGGATCACCATTTCCTTCTCCAGGGGATCTTCCCAACACAGGAATTGAACCTGGGTCTCCTGTATTACAGGCAGATTCTTTTCCAACTGAGCTACGAGGGAAGTGGGGATAAACTGTAAAGGGCTAAACAAAGAAAGAATGATATTCTCTCTCTTCTGGTAAAAAAAACAGATCATATGTAGAAATCTGAGACTGGTTCTTCCTAGCTCTGCAATTCTCAAAATTGCAATCTCATTCTCTATCAATGAAGAGCTTTGAGTGACTATCATGAAACGAGTGGTAAACCAAATTTTGCATAATCCAGGACACTCAGTGATGGTTACTCTTTAATGAAATCCAAACTCACAAACATAAATGTCTTCTAAACCATCAAGATTCAACCATCTAGTTATGTATTATCCAGGCCAACTCCTTATCTCCCATTGTACTCTCTGTCTTTTGATTTTTTTCATGACTTACCACCTTCTCCACTAGAAGGTGGCAGGATGCAAGAAATTGTTAACTTACTTTTTTAATCATGCTTTCCTGTTGAGATTCAAGAAATTCAAGTAGTTCTGCTCTTGTAGAATTGTTCCATATCAAATAGGGGCTCTCTGTGTTACTGTTAAGCATCTTCAAAATCTATAAGACAGAATATTAGTGTTTCATAATATTTAGGAAAAATATTGAAGATATTGTTCATTAAAACTGTCTATGACACACCAAGCACTGTAATAGGAACCTTAAGTACAATGGGTTTGAATAATTTTAACAAGTTTGAAAATATAATGTTTACCATTCTGCAGCTGAGAAAAATCAAGACTTCTCTGAGAAAGATCAAATTATTTGTCCCAGGTCTCACAACATTTAAGTGGTGAAACTGGAATTCAAATTTGAGTCTGTTTTCACATCTCATTCTTAACACTTGCTCTGCTTTGCTGAAAATCACACATGATAATTTATTAAAGCATTTTATAAACAGTAAATGTAAGTTTAAAAAGAACACCATATGACCTTTACATACATATACTTGAAAACAAAATCTAAGTCTTTATGAAGCATAGTCCTAGAAAGGGAAGTAGAATTTATGGGCAGAGATTCAGTTCCAATTTTCTCAGCCAAACCCTGATTCAAGGCTGAATTCAATAGTTCTGCAGACATAGCTTATGCCTGCTTAGCCATCTAGAGTACTTTCCCTTTGTGTTGCTCTACTTGATTTTAAGCGTACACACACACACTTAACTCTCCTTTAAATGTTTTTTTG